>NC_064616.1:102262500-107262500 GCF_023898315.1 Schistocerca nitens | reverse complement strand
AGATACAATGACTCTTAAGATAAACAACTAGTGGCGTAGCTATCAGGCAGACTGGAAACAGTATCTAAAAAATGTGTATTTGGATGAGCAACTGGCAGGAAACACTGTGACTCTCTTAGGGTAGCCAATATCTCGTCACCAGTATAATCACATCTTCAAAGTCAAGAAACCGCTGGCAAGAGTAACGATGTTTCTCTTAAGATACACAACTAGTGGCGCATCGCTTCAGGCATACGCCACAGTATCTCAAAATGTGTATTTGGTTGAGCAACTGGCAGGAAGCACTATGACTCTCTTAAGGTAGCCAATGCCTCGTCACCAACGTAATCCCATCACCAACTTCAGGAAACCGCTTGCAAAGGTAACGAAGCTTCTCATAAGATACACAGCTAGTGGGGTGTCACTTGAGGCAGACTGGCCAAAGTATCAAAAAAATGTGTATTTGAGTGAGCAACTAGCAGGAATCACTATGACACTTATAGGGTAGCCAATGCCTCGTCACCAGCATAATCACATCAGCAACTTCAAGAAACCCCTGGCAAAAGTTACAATGACTCTTAAGATACACAACTAGTGGCGTAGCTATCAGGCAGACTGGAAAGAGTATCTAAAAAATGTGTATTTGGGTGAAGAACTGGCATGAATCTCTATGACTCTCTTGAGGTAGCCAATGCTTCGTCACCAGCAGAATCAAATCAGCAACTTCTAGAAACCCCTTTCAAAAGTAACTATGTTTCTCTTAAGATACACAACTAGTGGCGTATCGCTTCAGGTAGACTGGCCACAGTATCTCAAAATGTGTATTTGGGTGAGCCACTGGCAGGAAGCACTATGACTCTCTTAAGGTAGCCAATGCCTCGTCACCAACATAATCCCATCACCAACTTCAAGAAACCGCTTGCAAAGGTAACGAAGCTTCTCATAAGATACACAGCTAGTGGGGTGTCACTTGAGGCAGACTGGCCAAAGTATCAAAAAAATGTGTATTTGGGTGAGCAACTAGCAGGAACCACTATGACACTCATAGGGTAGCCAATGCCTCGTCACCAGCATAATCACATCAGCAACTTCAAGAAACCCCTGGCAAAAGTTACAATGACCTTTAAGATACACAACTAGTAGCGTAGCTATCAGGCAGACTGGAAAGAGTATCTAAAAAATGTGTATTTGGGTGAGGAACTGGCAGGAATGTCTATGACTCTCTTGAGGTAGCCAATGCCTCGTCACCAGCAGAATCAAATCAGCAACTTCTAGAAACCCTTGGCAAAAGTAACGATGTTTCTCTTAAGATACACAACTAGTGGCGTATCGCTTCAGGCACACTGGAAACAGTATCTAAAAAATGTGTATTTTTGTGAGCAACTGGCACGAAACACTGTGACTCTCTTAGGGTAGCCAATATCTCGTCACCAGTATAATCACAGCTTCAAAGTCAAGAAACCGCTGGCAAGAGTAACGATGTTTCTCTTAAGATACACAACTAGTGGCGTATCGCTTCAGGCAGACTGGCCACAGTATCTCAAGATGTGTATTTTGGTGAGCAACTGGCAGGAAGCACTATGACTCTCTTAAGGTAGCCAATGCCTCGTCACCAACATAATCCCATCACCAACTTCAAGAAACCGCTTGCAAAGGTAACGAAGCTTCTCATAAGATACACAGCTAGTGGGGTGTCACTTGAGGCAGACTGGCCAAAGTATCAAAAAAATGTGTATTTGGGTGAGCACCTAGCAGGAATCACTATGGCACTCATAGGGTAGCCAATGCCTCGTCACCAGCATAATCACATCAGCAACTTCAAGAAACCCCTTGCAAAAGTTACAATGACTCTTAAGATACACAACTAGTGGCGTAGCTATCAGGCAGACTGGAAAGAGTATCTAAAAAATGTGTATTTGAGTGAAGAACTGGCAGGAATCTCTATGACTCTCTTGAGGTAGCCAATGCCTCGTCACCAGCAGAATCAAATCAGCAACTTCTAGAAACCCCTGGCAAAAGTAACGATGTTTCTCTTAAGATACACAACTAGTGGCGTATCGCTTCAGGCACACTGGAAACAGTATCTAAAAAATGTGTATTTGGGTGAGCAACTGGCACGAAACACTGTGACTCTCTTAGGGTAGCCAATATCTCGTCACCAGTATAATCACAGCTTCAAAGTCAAGAAACCGCTGGCAAGAGTAACGATGTTTCTCTTAAGATACACAACTAGTGGCGTATCGCTTCAGGCAGACTGGCCACAGTATCTCAAAATGTGTATTTGGGTGAGCAACAGGCAGGAAGCACTATGACCCTCTTAAGGTAGCCAATGCCTCGTCACCAACATAATCCCATCACCAACTTCAAGAAACCGCTTGCAAAGGTAACGAAGCTTCTCATAAGATACACAGCTAGTGGGGTGTCACTTGAGGTAGACTGGCCAAAGTATCAAAAAAATATGTATTTGGGTGAGCAACTAGCAGGAATCACTATGACACTCATAGGGTAGCCAATGCCTCGTTACCAGCATAATCACATCAGCAACTTCAAGAAACCCCTGGCAAAAGTTACAATGACTCTTAAGATACACAACTAGTGGCGTAGCTATCATGCAGACTGGAAAGAGTATCTAAAAAATGTGTATTTGGGTGAAGAACTGGCAGGAATCTCTATGACTCTCTTGAGGTAGCCAATGCCTCGTCACCAGCAGAATCAAATCAGCAACTTCTAGAAACCCCTGGCAAAAGTAACGACGTTTCTCTTAAGATACACAACTAGTGGCGTATCGCTTCAGGCAGACTGGAAACAGTATCTAAAAAATGGGTATTTGGGTGAGCAACTGGCACGAAACACTGTGACTCTCTTAGGGTAGCCAATATCTCGTCACCAGTATAATCACAGCCTCAAAGTCAAGAAACCGCTGGCAAGAGTAACGATGTTTCTCTTAAGATACACAACTAGTGGCGTATCGCTTCAGGCAGACTGGCCACAGTATCTCAAAATGTGTATTTGGGTGAGCAACTGGCAGAAAGCACTATGACTCTCTTAAGGTAGCCAATGCCTCGTCACCAACATAATCCCATCACCAACTTCAAGAAACCGCTGGCAAAGGTAACGAAGCTTCTCATAAGATACACAGCTAGAGGGGTGTCACTTGAGGCAGACTGGCTAAAGTATCAAAAAAATGTGTATTTGGGTGAGCAACTGGCACGAAACACTGTGACTCTCTTAGGGTAGCCAATATCTCGTCACCAGTATAATCACAGCTTCAAAGTCAAGAAACCGCTGGCAAGAGTAACGATGTTTCTCTTAAGATACACAACTAGTGGCGTATCGCTTCAGGCAGACTGGCCACAGTATCTCAAAATTTGTATTTGGGTGAGCAACTGGCAGGAAGCACTATGACTCTCTTAAGGCAGCCAATGCCTCGTCACCAACATAATCCCATCACCAACTTCAAGAAACCGCTTGCAAAGGTAACGAAGCTTGTCATAAGATACACAGCCCATGGGGTGTCACTTGAGGCAGACTGGCCAAAGTATCAAAAAAATGTGTATTTGGGTGAGCAACTAGCAGGAATCACTATGACACTCATAGGGTAGCCAATGCCTCGTCACCAGCATAATCACATCAGCAACTTCAAGGTACCCCTGGCAAAAGTTACAATGACTCTTAAGATACACAACTAGTGGCGTAGCTATCAGGCAGACTGGAAAGAGTATCTAAAAAATGTGTATTTGGGTGAAGAACTGGCAGGAATCTCTATGACTCTCTTGAGGTAGCCAATGCTTCGTCACCAGCAGAATCAAATCAGCAACTTCTAGAAACCCCTTTCAAAAGTAACGATGTTTCTCTTAAGATACACAACTAGTGGCGTATCGCTTCAGGCACACTGGAAACAGTATCTAAAAAATGTGTATTTGGGTGAGCAACTGGCACGAAACACTGTGACTCTCTTAGGGTAGCCAATATCTCGTCACCAGTATAATCACAGCTTCAAAGTCAAGAAACCGCTGGCAAGAGTAACGATGTTTCTCTTAAGATACACAACTAGTGGCGTATCGCTTCAGGCAGACTGGCCACAGTATCTCAAAATGTGTATTTGGGTGAGCAACTGGCAGGAAGCACTATGACTCTCTTAAGGTAGCCAATGCCTCGTCACCAACATAATCCCATCACCATCTTCAAGAAACCGCTTGCAAAGGTGACGAAGCTTCTCATAAGATACACAGCTAGTGGGGTGTCACTTGAGGCAGACTGGCCAAAGTATCAAAAAAATGTGTATTTGGGTGAGCAACTAGCAGGAATCACTATGACACTCATAGGGTAGCCAATGCCTCGTCACCAGCATAATCACATCAGCAACTTCAAGAAACCCCTGGCAAAAGTTACAATGACTCTTAAGATACACAACTAGTGGCGTAGCTATCAGGCAGACTAGAAAGAGTATCTAAAAAATGTGTATTTGGGTGAAGAACTGGCAGGAAACTCTATGACTCTCTTGAGGTGGCCAATGCTTCGTCACCAGCAGAATCAAATCAGCAACTTCTAGAAACCCCTTTCAAAAGTAACGATGTTTCTCTTAAGATACACAACTAGTGGCGTATCGCTTCAGGCACACTGGAAACAGTATCTAAAAATGTGTATTTGGGTGAGCAACTGGCACGAAACACTGTGACTCTCTTAGGGTAACCAGTATCTCGTCACCAGTATAATCACATCTTCAAAGTCAAGAAACCGCTGGCAAGAGTAACGATGTTTCTCTTAAGATACACAACTAGTGGCGTATCGCTTCAGGCAGACTGGCCACAGTATCTCAAAATGTGTATTTGGGTGAGGAACTGGCAGAAAGCACTATGACTCTCTTAAGGTAGCCAATGCCTCGTCACCAACATAATCACATCACCAACTTCAACAAACCGCTTGCAAAGGTAACGAAGCTTCTCATAAGATACACAGCTAGTGGGGTGTCACTTGAGGCAGACTGGCCAAAGTATCAAAAAAATGTGTATTTGGGTGAGTAACTAGCAGGAATCACTATGACACTCATAGGGTAACCAATGCCTCGTCACCAGCATAATCACATCAGCAACTTCAAGAAACCCCTGGCAAAAGTTACAATGACTCTTAAGATAAACAACTAGTGGCGTAGCTATCAGGCAGACTGGAAACAGTATCTAAAAAATGTGTATTTGGATGAGCAACTGGCAGGAAACACTGTGACTCTCTTAGGGTAGCCAATATCTCGTCACCAGTATAATCACATCTTCAAAGTCAAGAAACCGCTGGCAAGAGTAACGATGTTTCTCTTAAGATACACAACTAGTGGCGCATCGCTTCAGGCATACGCCACAGTATCTCAAAATGTGTATTTGGTTGAGCAACTGGCAGGAAGCACTATGACTCTCTTAAGGTAGCCAATGCCTCGTCACCAACGTAATCCCATCACCAACTTCAGGAAACCGCTTGCAAAGGTAACGAAGCTTCTCATAAGATACACAGCTAGTGGGGTGTCACTTGAGGCAAACTGGCCAAAGTATCAAAAAAATGTGTATTTGGGTGAGCAACTAGCAGGAATCACTATGACACTCATAGGGTAGCCAATGCCTCGTCACCAGCATAATCACATCAGCAACTTCAAGAAACTCCTGGCAAAAGTTACAATGACTCTTAAGATACACAACTAGTGGCGTATCGCTTCAGGCAGACTGGAAAGAGTATCTAAAAAATGTGTATTTGGGTGAAGAACTGGCTGGAATCTCTATGACTCTCTTGAGGTAGCCAATGCTTCGTCACCAGCAGAATCAAATCAACAACTTCTAGAAACCCCTTTCAATAGTAACGATGTTTCTCTTAAGATACACAACTAGTGGCGTATCGCTTCAGGCAGACTGGCCACAGTATCTCAAAATGTGTATTTGGGTGAGCAACTGGCAGGAAGTACTATGACTCTCTTAAGGCAGCCAATGCCTCGTCACCAACATAATCCCATCACCAACTTCAAGAAACCGCTTGCAAAGGTAACGAAGCTTCTCATAAGATACACAGCTAGTGGGGTGTCACTTGAGGCAGACTGGCCAAAGTATCAAAAAAATGTGTATTTGGGTGAGCAACTAGCAGGAATCACTATGACACTCATAGGGTAGCCAATGCCTCGTCACCAGCATAATCACATCAGCAACTTCAAGAAACCCCTGGCAAAAGTTACAATGACTCTTAAGATACACAACTAGTGGCGTAGCTATCAGGCAGACTGGAGAGAGTATCTAAAAAATGTGTATTTGGGTGAAGAACTGGCAGGAATCTCTATGACTCTCTTGAGGTAGCCAATGCTTCTCACCAGCAGAATCAAATCAGCAACTTCTAGAAACCCCTTTCAAAAGTAACGATGTTTCTCTTAAGATACACAACTAGTGGCGTATCGCTTCAGGCACACTGGAAACAGTATCTAAAAAATGTGTATTTGGGTGAGCAACTGGCACGAAACACTGTGACTCTCTTAGGGTAGCCAATATCTCGTCACCAGTATAATCACAGCTTCAAAGTCAAGAAACCGCTGGCAAGAGTAACGATTTTTCTCTTAAGATACACAACTAGTGGCGTATCGCTTCAGGCAGACGCCACAGTATCTCAAAATGTGTATTTGGGTGAGCAACAGGCAGGAAGCACTATGACTCTCTTAAGGTAGCCAATGCCTCGTCACCAACATAATCCCATCACCAACTTCAAGAAACCGCTTGCAAAGGTAACGAAGCTTCTCATAAGATACACAGCTAGTGGGGTGTCACTTGAGGCAGACTGGCCAAAGTATCTAAAAAATGTGTATTTGGTTGAGCAACTAGCAGGAATCACTATGACACTCATAGGGTAGCCAATGCCTCGTCACCAGCATAATCACATCAGCAACTTCAAGAAACCCCTGGCAAAAGTTACAATGACTCTTAAGATACCAAACTAGTGGCGTAGCTATCAGGCAGACTGGAAAGAGTATCTAAAAAATGTGTATTTGTGTGAAGAACTGGCAGGAATCTCTATGACTCTCTTGAGGTAGCCAATGCTTTGTCACCAGCAGAATCAAATCAGCAACTTCTAGAAACCCCTTTCAAAAGTAACGATGTTCCTCTTAAGATACACAACTAGTGGCGTATCGCTTCAGGCACACTGGAAACAGTATCTAAAAAATGTGTATTTGGGTGAGCAACTGGCACGAAACACTGTGACTCTCTTAGGGTAGCCAATATCTCGTCACCAGTATAATCACAGCTTCAAAGTCAAGAAACCGCTGGCAAGAGTAACGATGTTTCTCTTAAGATACACAACTAGTGGCGTATCGCTTCAGGCAGACTGGCCACAGTATCTCAAAATGTGTATTTGGGTGAGCAACTGGCAGGAAGCACTATGACTCTCTTAAGGCAGCCAATGCCTCGTCACCAACATAATCCCATCACCAACTTCAAGAAACCGCTTGCAAAGGTAACGAAGCTTCTCATAAGATACACAGCTGGTGGGGTGTCACTTGAGGCAGACTGGCCATAGTATCAAAAAAATGTGTATTTGGGTGAGCAACTAGCAGGAATCACTATGACACTCATAGGGTAGCCAATGCCTCGTTACCAGCATAATCACACAGCAACTTCAAGAAACCCCTGGCAAAAGTTACAATGACTCTTAAGATACACAACTAGTGGCGTAGCTATCAGGCAGACTGGAAAGAGTATCTAAAAAATGTGTATTTGTGTGAAGAACTGGCAGGAATCTCTATGACTCTCTTGAGGTAGCCAATGCTTCGTCACCAGCAGAATCAAATCAGCAACTTCTAGAAACCCCTTTCAAAAGTAACGATGTTTCTCTTAAGAAACACAACTAGTGGCGTATCGCTTCAGGCACACTGGAAACAGTATCTAAAAAATGTGTATTTGGGTGAGCAAGTGGCACGAAACACTGTGACTCTCTTAGGGTAGCCAATATCTCGTCACCAGTATAATCACAGCTTCAAAGTCAAGAAACCGCTGGCAAGAGTAACGATGTTTCTCTTAAGATACACAACTAGTGGCGTATCGCTTCAGGCAGACTGGCCACAGTATCTCAAAATGTGTATTTGGGTGAGCAACTGGCAGGAAGCACTCTGACACTCTTAAGGTAGCCAATGCCTCGACACCAACATAATCCCATCACCAACTTCAAGAAACCGCTTGCAAAGGTAACGTAGCTTCTCATAAGATACACAGCTAGTGGGGTGTCACTTGAGGCAAACTGGCCAAAGTATCAAAAAAATGTGTATTTGGGTGAGCAACTAGCAGGAATCACTATGACACTCATAGGGTAGCCAATGCCTCGTCACCAGCATAATCACATCAGCAACTTCAAGAAACTCCTGGCAAAAGTTACAATGACTCTTAAGATACACAACTAGTGGCGTATCGCTTCAGGCAGACTGGAAAGAGTATCTAAAAAATGTGTATTTGGGTGAAGAACTGGCTGGAATCTCTATGACTCTCTTGAGGTAGCCAATGCTTCGTCACCAGCAGAATCAAATCAGCAACTTCTAGAAACCCCTTTCAATAGTAACGATGTTTCTCTTAAGATACACAACTAGTGGCGTATCGCTTCAGGCAGACTGGCCACAGTATCTCAAAATGTGTATTTGGGTGAGCAACTGGCAGGAAGCACTATGACTCTCTTAAGGCAGCCAATGCCTCGTCACCAACATAATCCCATCACCAACTTCAAGAAACCGCTTGCAAAGGTAACGAAACTTCTCATAAGATACACAGCTTGTGGGGTGTCACTTGAGGCAGACTGGCCAAAGTATCAAAAAAATGTGTATTTGGGTGAGCAACTAGCAGGAATCACTATGACACTCATAGGGTAGCCAATGCCTCGTCACCAGCATAATCACATCAGCAACTTCAAGAAACCCCTGGCAAAAGTTACAATGACTCTTAAGATACACAACTAGTGGCGTAGCTATCAGGCAGACTGGAGAGAGTATCTAAAAAATGTGTATTTGGGTGAAGAACTGGCAGGAATCTCTATGACTCTCTTGAGGTAGCCAATGCTTCGTCACCAGCAGAATCAAATCAGCAACTTCTAGAAACCCCTTTCAAAAGTAACGATGTTTCTCTTAAGATACACAACTAGTGGCGTATCGCTTCAGGCACACTGGAAACAGTATCTAAAAAATGTGTATTTGGGTGAGCAACTGGCACGAAACACTGTGACTCTCTTAGGGTAGCCAATATCTCGTCACCAGTATAATCACAGCTTCAAAGTCAAGAAACCGCTGGCAAGAGTAACGATGTTTCTCTTAAGATACACAACTAGTGGCGTATCGCTTCAGGCAGACGCCACAGTATCTCAAAATGTGTATTTGGGTGAGCAACAGGCAGGAAGCACTATGACTCTCTTAAGGTAGCCAATGCCTCGTCACCAACATAATCCCATCACCAACTTCAAGAAACCGCTTGCAAAGGTAACGAAGCTTCTCATAAGATACACAGCTAGTGGGGTATCACTTGAGGCAGACTGGCCAAAGTATCTAAAAAATGTGTATTTGGTTGAGCAACTAGCAGGAATCACTATGACACTCATAGGGTAGCCAATGCCTCGTCACCAGCATAATCACATCAGCAACTTCAAGAAACCCCTGGCAAAAGTTACAATGACTCTTAAGATACCAAACTAGTGGCGTAGCTATCAGGCAGACTGGAAAGAGTATCTAAAAAATGTGTATTTGTGTGAAGAACTGGCAGGAATCTCTATGACTCTCTTGAGGTAGCCAATGCTTTGTCACCAGCAGAATCAAATCAGCAACTTCTAGAAACCCCTTTCAAAAGTAACGATGTTCCTCTTAAGATACACAACTAGTGGCGTATCGCTTCAGGCACACTGGAAACAGTATCTAAAAAATGTGTATTTGGGTGAGCAACTGGCACGAAACACTGTGACTCTCTTAGGGTAGCCAATATCTCGTCACCAGTATAATCACAGCTTCAAAGTCAAGAAACCGCTGGCAAGAGTAACGATGTTTCTCTTAAGATACACAACTAGTGGCGTATCGCTTCAGGCAGACTGGCCACAGTATCTCAAAATGTGTATTTGGGTGAGCAACTGGCAGGAAGCACTATGACTCTCTTAAGGCAGCCAATGCCTCGTCACCAACATAATCCCATCACCAACTTCAAGAAACCGCTTGCAAAGGTAACGTAGCTTCTCATAAGATACACAGCTGGTGGGGTGTCACTTGAGGCAGACTGGCCATAGTATCAAAAAAATGTGTATTTGGGTGAGCAACTAGCAGGAATCACTATGACACTCATAGGGTAGCCAATGCCTCGTTACCAGCATAATCACACAGCAACTTCAAGAAACCCCTGGCAAAAGTTACAATGACTCTTAAGATACACAACTAGTGGCGTAGCTATCATGCAGACTGGAAAGAGTATCTAAAAAATGTGTATTTGGGTGAAGAACTGGCAGGAATCTCTATGACTCTCTTGAGGTAGCCAATGCTTCGTCACCAGCAGAATCAAATCAGCAACTTCTAGAAACCCCTTTCAAAAGTAACGATGTTTCTCTTAAGATACACAACTAGTGGCGTATCGCTTCAGGCACACTGGAAACAGTATCTAAAAAATGTGTATTTGGGTGAGCAACTGGCACGAAACACTGTGACTCTCTTAGGGTAGCCAATATCTCGTCACCAGTATAATCACAGCTTCAAAGTCAAGAAACCGCTGGCAAGAGTAACGATGTTTCTCTTAAGATACACAACTAGTGGCGTATCGCTTCAGGCAGACTGGCCACAGTATCTCAAAATGTGTATTTGGGTGAGTAACTGGCAGGAAGCACTATGACTCTCTTAAGGCAGCCAATGCCTCGTCACCAACATAATCCCATCACCAACTTCAAGAAACCGCTTGCAAAGGTAACGAAGCTTCTCATAAGATACACAGCTAGTGGGGTGTCACTTGAGGCAGACTGGCCAAAGTATCAAAAAAATGTGTATTTGGGTGAGCAACTAGCAGGAATCACTATGACACTCATAGGGTAGCCAATGCCTCGTTACCAGCATAATCACATCAGCAACTTCAAGAAACCCCTGGCAAAAGTTACAATGACTCTTAAGATACACAACTAGTGGCGTAGCTATCATGCAGACTGGAAAGAGTATCTAAAAAATGTGTATTTGGGTGAAGAACTGGCAGGAATCTCTATGACTCTCTTGAGGTAGCCAATGCTTCGTCACCAGCAGAATCAAATCAGCAACTTCTAGAAACCCCTTTCAAAAGTAACGATGTTTCTCTTAGGATACACAACTAGTGGCGTATCGCTTCAGGCACACTGGAAACAGTATCTAAAAAATGTGTATTTGGGTGAGCAACTGGCACGAAACACTGTGACTCTCTTAGGGTAGCCAATATCTCGTCACCAGTATAATCACAGCTTCAAAGTCAAGAAACCGCTGGCAAGAGTAACGATGTTTCTCTTAAGATACACAACTAGTGGCGTATCGCTTCAGGCAGACTGGCCACAGTATCTCAAAATGTGTATTTGGGTGAGCAACTGGCAGGAAGCACTATGACTCTCTTAAGGCAGCCAATGCCTCGTCACCAACATAATCCCATCACCAACTTAAAGAAACCGCTTGCAAAGGTAACGAAGCTTCTCATAAGATACACAGCTGGTGGGGTGTCACTTGAGGCAGACTGGCCATAGTATCAAAAAAATGTGTATTTGGGTGAGCAACTAGCAGGAATCACTATGACACTCATAGGGTAGCCAATGCCTCGTCACCAGCATAATCACATCAGCAACTTCAAGAAACCCCTGGCAAAAGTTACAATGACTCTTAAGATACACAACTAGTGGCGTAGCTATCAGGCAGACTGGAGAGAGTATCTAAAAAATGTGTATTTGGGTGAAGAACTGGCAGGAATCTCTATGACTCTCTTGAGGTAGCCAATGCTTCGTCACCAGCAGAATCAAATCAGCAACTTCTAGAAACCCCTTTCAAAAGTAACGATGTTTCTCTTAAGATACACAACTAGTGGCGTATCGCTTCAGGCACACTGGAAACAGTATCTAAAAAATGTGTATTTGGGTGAGCAACTGGCACGAAACACTGTGACTCTCTTAGGGTAGCCAATATCTCGTCACCAGTATAATCACAGCTTCAAAGTCAAGAAACCGCTGGCAAGAGTAACGATGTTTCTCTTAAGATACACAACTAGTGGCGTATCGCTTCAGGCAGACGCCACAGTATCTCAAAATGTGTATTTGGGTGAGCAACTGGCAGAAAGCACTATGACTCTCTTAAGGTAGCCAATGCCTCGTCACCAACATAATCCCATCACCAACTTCAAGAAACCGCTTGCAAAGGTAACGAAGCTTCTCATAAGATACACAGCTAGTGGGGTATCACTTGAGGCAGACTGGCCAAAGTATCTAAAAAATGTGTATTTGGTTGAGCAACTAGCAGGAATCACTATGACACTCATAGGGTAGCCAATGCCTCGTCACCAGCATAATCACATCAGCAACTTCAAGAAACCCCTGGCAAAAGTTACAATGACTCTTAAGATACCAAACTAGTGGCGTAGCTATCAGGCAGACTGGAAAGAGTATCTAAAAAATGTGTATTTGTGTGAAGAACTGGCAGGAATCTCTATGACTCTCTTGAGGTAGCCAATGCTTTGTCACCAGCAGAATCAAATCAGCAACTTCTAGAAACCCCTTTCAAAAGTAACGATGTTCCTCTTAAGATACACAACTAGTGGCGTATCGCTTCAGGCACACTGGAAACAGTATCTAAAAAATGTGTATTTGGGTGAGCAACTGGCACGAAACACTGTGACTCTCTTAGGGTAGCCAATATCTCGTCACCAGTATAATCACAGCTTCAAAGTCAAGAAACCGCTGGCAAGAGTAACGATGTTTCTCTTAAGATACACAACTAGTGGCGTATCGCTTCAGGCAGACTGGCCACAGTATCTCAAAATGTGTATTTGGGTGAGCAACTGGCAGGAAGCACTATGACTCTCTTAAGGCAGCCAATGCCTCGTCACCAACATAATCCCATCACCAACTTCAAGAAACCGCTTGCAAAGGTAACGTAGCTTCTCATAAGATACACAGCTGGTGGGGTGTCACTTGAGGCAGACTGGCCATAGTATCAAAAAAATGTGTATTTGGGTGAGCAACTAGCAGGAATCACTATGACACTCATAGGGTAGCCAATGCCTCGTTACCAGCATAATCACACAGCAACTTCAAGAAACCCCTGGCAAAAGTTACAATGACTCTTAAGATACACAACTAGTGGCGTAGCTATCATGCAGACTGGAAAGAGTATCTAAAAAATGTGTATTTGGGTGAAGAACTGGCAGGAATCTCTATGACTCTCTTGAGGTAGCCAATGCTTCGTCACCAGCAGAATCAAATCAGCAACTTCTAGAAACCCCTTTCAAAAGTAACGATGTTTCTCTTAAGATACACAACTAGTGGCGTATCGCTTCAGGCACACTGGAAACAGTATCTAAAAAATGTGTATTTGGGTGAGCAACTGGCACGAAACACTGTGACTCTCTTAGGGTAGCCAATATCTCGTCACCAGTATAATCACAGCTTCAAAGTCAAGAAACCGCTGGCAAGAGTAACGATGTTTCTCTTAAGATACACAACTAGTGGCGTATCGCTTCAGGCAGACTGGCCACAGTATCTCAAAATGTGTATTTGGGTGAGTAACTGGCAGGAAGCACTATGACTCTCTTAAGGCAGCCAATGCCTCGTCACCAACATAATCCCATCACCAACTTCAAGAAACCGCTTGCAAAGGTAACGAAGCTTCTCATAAGATACACAGCTAGTGGGGTGTCACTTGAGGCAGACTGGCCAAAGTATCAAAAAAATGTGTATTTGGGTGAGCAACTAGCAGGAATCACTATGACACTCATAGGGTAGCCAATGCCTCGTTACCAGCATAATCACATCAGCAACTTCAAGAAACCCCTGGCAAAAGTTACAATGACTCTTAAGATACACAACTAGTGGCGTAGCTATCATGCAGACTGGAAAGAGTATCTAAAAAATGTGTATTTGGGTGAAGAACTGGCAGGAATCTCTATGACTCTCTTGAGGTAGCCAATGCTTCGTCACCAGCAGAATCAAATCAGCAACTTCTAGAAACCCCTTTCAAAAGTAACGATGTTTCTCTTAGGATACACAACTAGTGGCGTATCGCTTCAGGCACACTGGAAACAGTATCTAAAAAATGTGTATTTGGGTGAGCAACTGGCACGAAACACTGTGACTCTCTTAGGGTAGCCAATATCTCGTCACCAGTATAATCACAGCTTCAAAGTCAAGAAACCGCTGGCAAGAGTAACGATGTTTCTCTTAAGATACACAACTAGTGGCGTATCGCTTCAGGCAGACTGGCCACAGTATCTCAAAATGTGTATTTGGGTGAGCAACTGGCAGGAAGCACTATGACTCTCTTAAGGCAGCCAATGCCTCGTCACCAACATAATCCCATCACCAACTTAAAGAAACCGCTTGCAAAGGTAACGAAGCTTCTCATAAGATACACAGCTGGTGGGGTGTCACTTGAGGCAGACTGGCCATAGTATCAAAAAAATGTGTATTTGGGTGAGCAACTAGCAGGAATCACTATGACACTCATAGGGTAGCCAATGCCTCGTTACCAGCATAATCACACAGCAACTTCAAGAAACCCCTGGCAAAAGTTACAATGACTCTTAAGATACACAACTAGTGGCGTAGCTATCATGCAGACTGGAAAGAGTATCTAAAAAATGTGTATTTGGGTGAAGAACTGGCAGGAATCTCTATGACTCTCTTGAGGTAGCCAATGCTTCGTCACCAGCAGAATCAAATCAGCAACTTCTAGAAACCCCTTGCAAAAGTAACGATGTTTCTCTTAAGATACACAACTAGTGGCGTATCGCTTCAGGCACACTGGAAACAGTATCTAAAAAATGTGTATTTGGGTGAGCAACTGGCACGAAACACTGTGACTCTCTTAGGGTAGCCAATATCTCGTCACCAGTATAATCACAGCTTCAAAGTCAAGAAACCGCTGGCAAGAGTAACGATGTTTCTCTTAAGATACACAACTAGTGGCGTATCGCTTCAGGCAGACTGGCCACAGTATCTCAAAATGTGTATTTGGGTGAGCAACTGGCAGGAAGCACTATGACTCTCTTAAGGCAGCCAATGCCTCGTCACCATCATAATCCCATCACCAACTTCAAGAAACCGCTTGCAAAGGTAACGAAGCTTCTCATAAGATACACAGCTAGTGGGGTGTCACTTGAGGCAGACTGGCCAAAGTATCAAAAAAATGTGTATTTGGGTGAGCAACTAGCAGGAATCACTATGACACTCATAGGGTAGCCAATGCCTCGTTACCAGCATAATCACATCAGCAACTTCAAGAAACCCCTGGCAAAAGTTACAATGACTCTTAAGATACACAACTAGTGGCGTAGCTATCATGCAGACTGGAAAGAGTATCTAAAAAATGTGTATTTGGGTGAAGAACTGGCAGGAATCTCTATGACTCTCTTGAGGTAGCCAATGCCTCGTCACCAGCAGAATCAAATCAGCAACTTCTAGAAACCCCTGGCAAAAGTAACGATGTTTCTCTTAAGATACACAACTAGTGGCGTATCGCTTCAGGCACACTGGAAACAGTATCTAAAAAATGTGTATTTGGGTGAGCAACTGGCACGAAACACTGTGACTCTCTTAGGGTAGCCAATATCTCGTCACCAGTATAATCACAGCTTCAAAGTCAAGAAACCGCTGGCAAGAGTAACGATGTTTCTCTTAAGATACACAACTAGTGGCGTATCGCTTCAGGCAGACGCCACAGTATCTCAAAATGTGTATTTGGGTGAGCAACTGGCAGAAAGCACTATGACTCTCTTAAGGTAGCCAATGCCTCGTCACCAACATAATCCCATCACCAACTTCAAGAATCCGCTTGCAAAGGTAACGAAGCTTCTCATAAGATACACAGCTAGTGGGGTGTCACTTGAGGCAGACTGGCCAAAGTATCAAAAAAATGTGTATTTGGGTGAGCAACTAGCAGGAATCACTATGACACTCATAGGGAAGCCAATGCCTCGTTACCAGCATAATCACACAGCAACTTCAAGAAACCCCTGGCAAAAGTTACAATGACTCTTAAGATACACAACTAGTGGCGTAACTATCATGCAGACTGGAAAGAGTATCTAAAAAATGTGTATTTGGGTGAAGAACTGGCAGGAATCTCTATGACTCTCTTGAGGTAGCCAATGCCTCGTCACCAGCAGAATCAAATCAGCAACTTCTAGAAACCCCTGGCAAAAGTAACGATGTTTCTCTTAAGATACACAACTAGTGGCGTATCGCTTCAGGCACACTGGAAACAGTATCTAAAAAATGTGTATTTGGGTGAGCAACTGGCACGAAACACTGTGACTCTCTTAGGGTAGCCAATATCTCGTCACCAGTATAATCACAGCTTCAAAGTCAAGAAACCGCTGGCAAGAGTAACGATGTTTCTCTTAAGATACACAACTAGTGGCGTATCGCTTCAGGCAGACGCCACAGTATCTCAAAATGTGTATTTGGGTGAGCAACTGGCAGAAAGCACTATGACTCTCTTAAGGTAGCCAATGCCTCGTCACCAACATAATCCCATCACCAACTTCAAGAATCCGCTTGCAAAGGTAACGAAGCTTCTCATAAGATACACAGCTAGTGGGGTGTCACTTGAGGCAGACTGGCCAAAGTATCAAAAAAATGTGTATTTGGGTGAGCAACTAGCAGGAATCACTATGACACTCATAGGGAAGCCAATGCCTCGTTACCAGCATAATCACACAGCAACTTCAAGAAACCCCTGGCAAAAGTTACAATGACTCTTAAGATACACAACTAGTGTCGTAACTATCATGCAGACTGGAAAGAGTATCTAAAAAATGTGTATTTGGGTGAAGAACTGGCAGGAATCTCTGTGACTCTCTTGAGGTAGCCAATGCTTCGTCACCAGCAGAATCAAATCAGCAACTTCTAGAAACCCCTTTCAAAAGTAACGATGTTTCTCTTAAGATACACAACTAGTGGCGTATCGCTTCAGGCACACTGGAAACAGTATCTAAAAAATGTGTATTTGGGTGAGCAACTGGCACGAAACACTGTGACTCTCTTAGGGTAGCCAATATCTCGTCACCAGTATAATCACAGCTTCAAAGTCAAGAAACCGCTGGCAAGAGTAACGATGTTTCTCTTATGATACACAACTAGTGGCGTATCGCTTCAGGCAGACTGGCCACAGTATCTCAAAATGTGTATTTGGGTGAGCAACTGGCAGGAAGCACTATGACTCTCTTAAGGCAGCCAATGCCTCGTCACCAACATAATCCCATCACCAACTTCAAGAAACCGCTTGCAAATGTAACGAAGCTTCTCATAAGATACACAGCTAGTGGGGTGTCACTTGAGGCAGACTGGCCAAAGTATCAAAAAAATGTGTATTTGGGTGAGCAACTAGCAGGAATCACTATGACACTCATAGGGTAGCCAATGCCTCGTTACCAGCATAATCACATCAGCAACTTCAAGAAACCCCTGGCAAAAGTTACAATGACTCTTTAGATACACAACTAGTGGCGTAGCTATCATGCAGACTGGAAAGAGTATCTAAAA
The DNA here is from genome assembly GCF_023898315.1 of Schistocerca nitens. Lineage (NCBI taxonomy): Eukaryota > Metazoa > Arthropoda > Insecta > Orthoptera > Acrididae > Schistocerca > Schistocerca nitens. The sequence goes on along the minus strand of NC_064616.1, from coordinate 107,244,800 downwards.
AATGTGTATTTGGGTGAAGAACTGGCAGGAATCTCTATGACTCTCTTGAGGTAGCCAATGCCTCGTCACCAGCAGAATCAAATCAGCAACTTCTAGAAACCCCTTTCAAAAGTAACGATGTTTCTCTTAAGATACACAACTAGTGGCGTATCGCTTCAGGCACACTGGAAACAGTATCTAAAAAATGTGTATTTGCGTGAGCAACTGGCACGAAACACTGTGACTCTCTTAGGGTAGCCAATATCTCGTCACCAGTATAATCACAGCTTCAAAGTCAAGAAACCGCTGGCAAGAGTAACGATGTTTCTCTTAAGATACACAACTAGTGGCGTATCGCTTCAGGCAGACGCCACAGTATCTAAAAATGTGTATTTGGGTGAGCAACTGGCAGGAAGCACTATGACTCTCTTAAGGTAGCCAATGCCTCGTCACCAACATAATCCCATCACCAACTTCAAGAAACCGCTTGCAAAGGTAACGAAGCTTCTCATAAGATACACAGCTAGTGGGGTGTCACTTGAGGCAGACTGGCCAAAGTATCAAAAAAATGTGTATTTGGGTGAGCAACTAGCAGGAATCACTATGACACTCATAGGGTAGCCAATGCCTCGTCAACAGCATAATCACATCAGCAACTTCAAGAAACCCCTGGCAAAAGTTACAATGACTCTTAAGATACACAACTAGTGGCGTAGCTATCAGGCAGACTGGAAAGAGTATATAAACAATGTGTATTTGAGTGAAGAACTGGCAGGAATCTCTATGACTCTCTTGAGGTAGCCAATGCCTCGTCACCAGCAGAATCAAATCAGCAACTTCTAGAAACCCCTGGCAAAAGTAACGATGTTTCTCTTAAGATACACAACTAGTGGCGTATCGCTTCAGGCACACTGGAAACAGTATCTAAAAAATGTGTATTTGGGTGAGCAACTGGCACGAAACACTGTGACTCTCTTAGGGTAGCCAATATCTCGTCACCAGTATAATCACAGCTTCAAAGTCAAGAAACCGCTGGCAAGAGTAACGATGTTTCTCTTAAGATACACAACTAGTGGCGTATCGCTTCAGGCAGACTGGCCACAGTATCTCAAAATGTTTATTTGGGTGAGCAACTGGCAGGAAGCACTATGACTCTCTTAAGGTTGCCAATGCCTCGTCACCAACATAATCCCATCACCAACTTCAAGAAACCGCTTGCAAAGGTAACGAAGCTTCTCATAAGATACACAGCTAGTGGGGTGACACTTGAGGCAGACTTGCCAAAGTATCAAAAAAATGTGTATTTGGGTGAGCAACTAGCAGGAATCACTATGACACTCATAGGGTAGCCAATGCCTCGTCACCAGCATAATCACATCAGCAACTTCAAGAAACCCCTGGCAAAAGTTACAATGACTCTTAAGATACACAACTAGTGGCGTAGCTATCAGGCAGACTGGAAAGAGTATCTAAAAAATGTGTATTTGGGTGAAGAACTGGCAGGAATCTCTATGACTCTCTTGAGGTAGCCAATGCTTCGTCACCAGCAGAATCAAATCAGCAACTTCTAGAAACCCCTTTCAAAAGTAACGATGTTTCTCTTAAGATACACAACTAGTGGCGTATCGCTTCAGGCACACTGGAAACAGTATCTATAAAATGTGTATTTGGGTGAGCAACTGGCACGAAACACTGTGACTCTCTTAGGGTAGCCAATATCTCGTCACCAGTATAATCACAGCTTCAAAGTCAAGAAACCGCTGGCAAGAGTAACGATGTTTCTCTTAAGATACACAACTAGTGGCGTATCGCTTCAGGCAGACGCCACAGTATCTCAAAATGTGTATTTGGGTGAGCAACTGGCAGGAAGCACTATGACTCTCTTAAGGTAGCCGATGCCTCGTCACCAACATAATCCCATCACCAACTTCAAGAAACCGCTTGCAAAGGTAACGAAGCTTCTCATAAGATACACAGCTAGTGGGGTGTCACTTGAGGCAGACTGGCCAAAGTATCTAAAAAATGTGTATTTGGGTGAGCAACTAGCAGGAATCACTATGACACTCGTAGGGTAGCCAATGCCTCGTCACCAGCATAATCACATCAGCAACTTCAAGAAACCCCTGGCAAAAGTTACAATGACTCTTAAGATACACAACTAGTGGCGTAGCTATCAGGCAGACTGGAAAGAGTATCTAAAAAATGTGTATTTGTGTGAAGAACTGGCAGGAATCTCTATGACTCTCTTGAGGTAGCCAATGCTTCGTCACCAGCAGAATCAAATCAGCAACTTCTAGAAACCCCTTTCAAAAGTAACGATGTTCCTCTTAAGATACACAACTAGTGGCGTATCGCTTCAGGCACACTGGAAACAGTATCTAAAAAATGTGTATTTGGGTGAGCAATTGGCACGAAACGCTGTGACTCTCTTAGGGTAGCCAATATCTCGTCACCAGTATAATCACAGCTTCAAAGTCAAGAAACCGCTGGCAAGAGTAACGATGTTTCTCTTAAGATACACAACTAGTGGCGTATCGCTTCAGGCAGACTGGCCACAGTATCTCAAAATGTGTATTTGGGTGAGCAACTGGCAGGAAGCACTATGACTCTCTTAAGGTAGCCAATGCCTCGTCACCAACATAATTCCATCGCCAACTTCAAGAAACCGCTTGCAAAGGTAACGAAGCTTCTCATAAGATACACAGCTAGTGGGGTGTCACTTGAGGCAGACTGGCCAAAGTATCAAAAAAATGTGTATTTGGGTGAGCAACTAGCAGGAATCACTATGACACTCATAGGGTAGCCAATGATTCGTCACCAGCATAATCACATCAGCAACTTCAAGAAACCCCTGGCAAAAGTTACAATGGCTCTTAAGATACACAACTAGTGGCGTAGCTATCAGGCAGACTGGAAAGAGTATCTAAAAAATGTGTATTTGTGTGAAGAACTGGCAGGAATCTCTATGACTCTCTTGAGGTAGCCAATGCTTCGTCACCAGCAGAATCAAATCAGCAACTTCTAGAAACCCCTTTCAAAAGTAACGATGTTTCTCTTAAGAAACACAACTAGTGGCGTATCGCTTCAGGCACACTGGAAACAGTATCTAAAAAATGTGTATTTGGGTGAGCAAGTGGCACGAAACACTGTGACTCTCTTAGGGTAGCCAATATCTCGTCACCAGTATAATCACAGCTTCAAAGTCAAGAAACCGCTGGCAAGAGTAACGATGTTTCTCTTAAGATACACAACTAGTGGCGTATCGCTTCAGGCAGACTGGCCAAAGTATCAAAAAAATGTGTATTTGGGTGAGCAACTAGCAGGAATCACTATGACACTCATAGGGTAGCCAATGCCTCGTCACCAGCATAATCACATCAGCAACTTCAAGAAACCCCTGGCAAAAGTTACAATGACTCTTAAGATACACAACTAGTGGCGTAGCTATCAGGCAGACTGGAAAGAGTATCTAAAAAATGTGTATTTGTGTGAAGAACTGGCAGGAATCTCTATGACTCTCTTTAGGTAGCCAATGCTTTGTCACCAGCAGAATCAAATCAGCAACTTCTAGAAACCCCTGGCAAAAGTAACGATGCTCCTCTTAAGATACACAACTAGTGGCGTATCGCTTCAGGCACACTGGAAACAGTATCTAAAAAATGTGTATTTGGGTGAGCAACTGGCACGAAACGCTGTGACTCTCTTAGGGTAGCCAATATCTCGTCACCAGTATAATCACAGCTTCAAAGTCAAGAAATCGCTGGCAAGAGTAACGATGTTTCTCTTAAGATACACAACTAGTGGCGTATCGCTTCAGGCAGACTGGCCACAGTATCTCAAAATGTGTATTTGGGTGAGCAACTGGCAGGAAGCACTCTGACACTCTTAAGGTAGCCAATGCCTCGTCACCAACATAATCCCATCACCAACTTCAAGAAACCGCTTGCAAAGGTAACGTAGCTTCTCATAAGATACACAGCTAGTGGGGTGTCACTTGAGGCAAACTGGCCAAAGTATCAAAAAAATGTGTATTTGGGTGAGCAACTAGCAGGAATCACTATGACACTCATAGGGTAGCCAATGCCTCGTCACCAGCATAATCACATCAGCAACTTCAAGAAACTCCTGGCAAAAGTTACAATGACTCTTAAGATACACAACTAGTGGCGTATCGCTTCAGGCAGACTGGAAAGAGTATCTAAAAAATGTGTATTTGGGTGAAGAACTGGCTGGAATCTCTATGACTCTCTTGAGGTAGCCAATGCTTCGTCACCAGCAGAATCAAATCAGCAACTTCTAGAAACCCCTTTCAATAGTAACGATGTTTCTCTTAAGATACACAACTAGTGGCGTATCGCTTCAGGCAGACTGGCCACAGTATCTCAAAATGTGTATTTGGGTGAGCAACTGGCAGGAAGCACTATGACTCTCTTAAGGCAGCCAATGCCTCGTCACCAACATAATCCCATCACCAACTTCAAGAAACCGCTTGCAAAGGTAACGAAGCTTCTCATAAGATACACAGCTAGTGGGGTGTCACTTGAGGCAGACTGGCCAAAGTATCAAAAAAATGTGTATTTGGGTGAGCAACTAGCAGGAATCACTATGACACTCATAGGGTAGCCAATGCCTCGTCACCAGCATAATCACATCAGCAACTTCAAGAAACCCCTGGCAAAAGTTACAATGACTCTTAAGATACACAACTAGTGGCGTAGCTATCAGGCAGACTGGAGAGAGTATCTAAAAAATGTGTATTTGGGTGAAGAACTGGCAGGAATCTCTATGACTCTCTTGAGGTAGCCAATGCTTCGTCACCAGCAGAATCAAATCAGCAACTTCTAGAAACCCCTTTCAAAAGTAACGATGTTTCTCTTAAGATACACAACTAGTGGCGTATCGCTTCAGGCACACTGGAAACAGTATCTAAAAAATGTGTATTTGGGTGAGCAACTGGCACGAAACACTGTGACTCTCTTAGGGTAGCCAATATCTCGTCACCAGTATAATCACAGGTTCAAAGTCAAGAAACCGCTGGCAAGAGTAACGATGTTTCTCTTAAGATACACAACTAGTGGCGTATCGCTTCAGGCAGACGCCACAGTATCTCAAAATGTGTATTTGGGTGAGCAACAGGCAGGAAGCACTATGACTCTCTTAAGGTAGCCAATGCCTCGTCACCAACATAATCCCATCACCAACTTCAAGAAACCGCTTGCAAAGGTAACGAAGCTTCTCATAAGATACACAGCTAGTGGGGTGTCACTTGAGGCAGACTGGCCAAAGTATCTAAAAAATGTGTATTTGGTTGAGCAACTAGCAGGAATCACTATGACACTCATAGGGTAGCCAATGCCTCGTCACCAGCATAATCACATCAGCAACTTCAAGAAACCCCTGGCAAAAGTTACAATGACTCTTAAGATACACAACTAGTGGCGTAGCTATCAGGCAGACTGGAAAGAGTATCTAAAAAATGTGTATTTGTGTGAAGAACTGGCAGGAATCTCTATGACTCTCTTGAGGTAGCCAATGCTTTGTCACCAGCAGAATCAAATCAGCAACTTCTAGAAACCCCTTTCAAAAGTAACGATGTTCCTCTTAAGATACACAACTAGTGGCGTATCGCTTCAGGCACACTGGAAACAGTATCTAAAAAATGTGTATTTGGGTGAGCAACTGGCACGAAACACTGTGACTCTCTTAGGGTAGCCAATATCTCGTCACCAGTATAATCACAGCTTCAAAGTCAAGAAACCGCTGGCAAGAGTAACGATGTTTCTCTTAAGATACACAACTAGTGGCGTATCGCTTCAGGCAGACTGGCCACAGTATCTCAAAATGTGTATTTGGGTGAGCAACTGGCAGGAAGCACTATGACTCTCTTAAGGCAGCCAATGCCTCGTCACCAACATAATCCCATCACCAACTTCAAGAAACCGCTTGCAAAGGTAACGAAGCTTCTCATAAGATACACAGCTGGTGGGGTGTCACTTGAGGCAGACTGGCCATAGTATCAAAAAAATGTGTATTTGGGTGAGCAACTAGCAGGAATCACTATGACACTCATAGGGTAGCCAATGCCTCGTTACCAGCATAATCACACAGCAACTTCAAGAAACCCCTGGCAAAAGTTACAATGACTCTTAAGATACACAACTAGTGGCGTAGCTATCATGCAGACTGGAAAGAGTATCTAAAAAATGTGTATTTGGGTGAAGAACTGGCAGGAATCTCTATGACTCTCTTGAGGTAGCCAATGCTTCGTCACCAGCAGAATCAAATCAGCAACTTCTAGAAACCCCTTTCAAAAGTAACGATGTTTCTCTTAAGATACACAACTAGTGGCGTATCGCTTCAGGCACACTGGAAACAGTATCTAAAAAATGTGTATTTGGGTGAGCAACTGTCACGAAACACTGTGACTCTCTTAGGGTAGCCAATATCTCGTCACCAGTATAATCACAGCTTCAAAGTCAAGAAACCGCTGGCAAGAGTAACGATGTTTCTCTTAAGATACACAACTAGTGGCGTATCGCTTCAGGCAGACTGGCCACAGTATCTCAAAATGTGTATTTGGGTGAGCAACTGGCAGGAAGCACTATGACTCTCTTAAGGCAGCCAATGCCTCGTCACCAACATAATCCCATCACCAACTTCAAGAAACCGCTTGCAAAGGTAACGAAGCTTCTCATAAGATACACAGCTAGTGGGGTGTCACTTGAGGCAGACTGGCCAAAGTATCAAAAAAATGTGTATTTGGGTGAGCAACTAGCAGGAATCACTATGACACTCATAGGGTAGCCAATGCCTCGTTACCAGCATAATCACACAGAACTTCAAGAAACCCCTGGCAAAAGTTACAATGACTCTTAAGATACACAACTAGTGGCGTAACTATCATGCAGACTGGAAAGAGGATCTAAAAAATGTGTATTTGGGTGAAGAACTGGCAGGAATCTCTGTGACTCTCTTGAGGCAGCCAATGCTTCGTCACCAGCAGAATCAAATCAGCAACTTCTAGAAACCCCTTTCAAAAGTAACGATGTTTCTCTTAAGATACACAACTAGTGGCGTATCGCTTCAGGCACACTGGAAACAGTATCTAAAAAATGTGTATTTGGGTGAGCAACTGGCACGAAACACTGTGACTCTCTTAGGGTAGCCAATATCTCGTCACCAGTATAATAACAGCTTCAAAGTCAAGAAACCGCTGGCAAGAGTAACGATGTTTCTCTTAAGATACACAACTAGTGGCGTATCGCTTCAGGCAGACGCAACAGTATCTCAAAATGTGTATTTGGGTGAGCAACTGGCAGGAAGCACTATGACTCTCTTAAGGTAGCCAATGCCTCGTCACCAACATAATCCCATCACCAACTTCAAGAAACCGCTTGCAAAGGTAACGAAGCTTCTCATAAGATACACAGCTAGTGGGGTGTCACTTGAGGCAGACTGGCCAAAGTATCAAAAAAATGTGTATGTGGGTGAGCAACTAGCAGGAATCACTATGACACTCATAGGGGAGCCAATGCCTCGTTACCAGCATAATCACATCAGCTCCTTCAAGAACCCCTGGCAAAAGTTACAATGACTCTTAAGATACACAACTAGTGGCGTATCTATCAGGCAGACTGGAAAGGGTATCTAAAAAATGTGTATTTGGGTGAAGAACTGGCAGGAATCTCTATGACTCTCTTGAGGTAGCCAATGCCTCGTCACCAGCAGAATCAAATCAGCAACTTCTAGAAACCCCTGGCAAAAGTAACGATGTTTCTCTTAAGATACACAACTAGTGGCGTATCGCTTCAGGCACACTGGAAACAGTATCTAAAAAATGTGTATTTGGGTGAGCAACTGGCACGAAACACTGTGACTCTCTTAGGGTAGCCAATATCTCGTCACCAGTATAATCACAGCTTCAAAGTCAAGAAACCGCTGGCAAGAGTAACGATGTTTCTCTTAAGATACACAACTAGTGGCGTATCGCTTCAGGCAGACTGGCCACAGTATCTCAAAATGTGTATTTGGGTGAGCAACTGGCAGGAAGCACTATGACTCTCTTAAGCTAGCCAATGCCTCGTCACCAACATAATCCCATCACCAACTTCAAGAAACCGCTTGCAAAGGTAACGAAGCTTCTCATAAGATACACAGCTAGTGGGGTGTCACTTGAGGCAGACTGGCCAAAGTATCAAAAAAATGTGTATTTGGATGAGCAACTAGCAGGAATCACTATGACACTCATAGGGTAGCCAATGCCTCGATACCAGCATAATCACACAGCAACTTCAAGAAACCCCTGGCAAAAGTTACAATGACTCTTAAGATACACAACTAGTGGCGTAGCTATCATGCAGACTGGAAAGAGTATCTAAAAAATGTGTATTTGGGTGAAGAACTGGCAGGAATCTCTGTGACTCTCTTGAGGTAGCCAATGCTTCGTCACCAGCAGAATCAAATCAGCAACTTCTAGAAACCCCTTTCAAAAGTAACGATGTTTCTCTTAAGATACACAACTAGTGGCGTATCGCTTCAGGTACACCGGAAACAGTATCTAAAAAATGTGTATTTGGGTGAGCAACTGGCACGAAACACTGTGACTCTCTTAGGGTAGCCAATATCTCGTCACCAGTATAATCACAGCTTCAAAGTCAAGAAACCGCTGGCAAGAGTAACGATGTCTCTCTTGAGATACACAACTAGTGGCGTATCGCTTCAGGCAGACTGGCCACAGTATCTCAAAATGTGTATTTGGGTGAGCAACTGGCAGGAAGCACTATGACTCTCTTAAGGCAGCCAATGCCTTGTCACCAACATAATCCCATCTCCAAATTCAAGAAACCGCTTGCAAAGGTAACGAAGCTTCTCATAAGATACACAGCTAGTGGGGTGTCACTTGAGGCAGACTGGCCAAAGTATCAAAAAAATGTGTATTTGGGTGAGCAACTAGCAGGACTCACTATGACACTCATAGGGTAGCCAATGCCTCGTTACCAGCATAATCACACAGCAACTTCAAGAAACCCCTGGCAAAAGTTACAATGACTCTTAAGATACACAACTAGTGGCGTAGCTATCATGCAGACTGGAAAGAGTATCTAAAAAATGTGTATTTGGGTGAAGAACTGGCAGGAATCTTTATGACTCTCTTGAGGTAGCCAGTGCTTCGTCACCAGCAGAATCAAATCAGCAACTTCTACAAACCCCTTTCAAAAGTAACGATGTTTCTCTTAAGATACACAACTAGTGGCGTATCGCTTCAGGCACACTGGAAACAGTATCTAAAAAATGTGTATTTGGTTGAGCAACTGGCACGAAACACTGTGACTCTCTTAGGGTAGCCAATATCTCGTCACCAGTATAATCACAGCTTCAAAGTCAAGAAACCGCTGGCAAGAGTAACGATGTTTCTCTTAAGATACACAACTAGTGGCGTATCGCTTCAGGCAGACGCCACAGTATCTCAAAATGTGTATTTGGGTGAGCAACTGGCAGGAAGCACTATGACTCTCTTAAGGTAGCCAATGCCTCGTCACCAACATAATCCCATCACCAACTTCAAGAAACCGCTTGCAAAGGTAACGAAGCTTCTCATAAGATACACAGCTAGTGGGGTGTCACTTGAGGCAGACTGGCCAAAGTATCAAAAAAATGTGTATTTGGGTGAGCAACTAGCAGGAATCACTATGACACTCATAGGGTAGCCAATGCCTCGTTACCAGCATAATCACACAGCAACTTCAAGAAACCCCTGGCAAAAGTTACAATGACACTTAAGATACACAACTAGTGGCGTAGCTGTCATGCAGACTGGAAAGAGTATCTAAAAAATGTGTATTTGGGTGAAGAACTGGCAGGAATCTCTATGACTCTCTTGAGGTAGCCAATGCCTCGTCACCAGCAGAATCAAATCAGCAACTTCTAGAAACCCCTGGCAAAAGTAACGATGTTTCTCTTAAGATACACAACTAGTGGCGTATCGCTTCAGGCATACTGGAAACAGTATCTAAAAAATGTGTATTTGGGTGAGCAACTGGCACGAAACACTGTAACTCTCTTAGGGTAGCCAATATCTCGTCACCAGTATAATCACAGCTTCAAAGTCAAGAAACCGCTGGCAAGAGTACCGATGTTTCTCTTAAGATACACAACTAGTGGCGTATCGCTTCAGGCAGACTGGCCACAGTATCTCAAAATGTGTATTTGGGTGAGCAACTGGCAGGAAGCACTATGACTCTCTTAAGGTAGCCAATGCCTCGTCACCAACATAATCCCATCACCAACTTCAACAAACCGCTTGCAAAGGTAACGAAGCTTCTCATAAGATACACAGCTAGTGGGGTGTCACTTGAGGCAGACTGGCCAAAGTATCAAAAAAATGTGTATTTGGGTGAGCAACTAGCAGGGATCACTATGACACTCATAGGGTAGCCAATGCCTCGTCACCAGCATAATCACATCAGCTTCTTCAAGAACCCCTGGCAAAAGTTACAATGACTCTTAAGATACACAACTAGTGGCGTAGCTATCAGGCAGACTGGGAAGGGTATCTAAAAAATGTGTATTTGGGTGAAGCACTGGCAGGAATCTCTATGACTCTCTTGAGGTAGCCAATGCCTCGTCACCAGCAGAATCAAATCAGCAACTTCTAGAAACCCCTGGCAAAAGTAACGATGTTTCTCTTAAGATACACAACTAGTGGCGTATCGCTTCAGGCACACTGGAAACAGTATCTAAAAAATGTGTATTTGGGTGAGCAACTGGCACGAAACACTGTGACTCTCTTAGGGTAGCCAATATCTCGTCACCAGTATAATCACAGCTTCAAAGTCAAGAAACCGCTGGCAAGAGTAACGATGTTTCTCTTAAGATACACAACTAGTGGCGTATCGCTTCAGGCAGACGCCACAGTATCTCAAAATGTGTATTTGGGTGAGCAACTGGCAGGAAGCACTATGACTCTCTTAAGCTAGCCAATGCCTCGTCACCAACATAATCCCATCACCAACTTCAAGAAACCGCTTGCAAAGGTAACGAAGCTTCTCATAAGATACACAGCTAGTGGGGTGTCACTTGAGGCAGACTGGCCAAAGTATCAAAAAAATGTGTATTTGGGTGAGCAACTAGCAGGAATCACTATGACACTCATAGGGTAGCCAATGCCTCGTTACCAGCATAATCACACAGCAACTTCAAGAAACCCCTGGCAAAAGTTACAATGACTCTTAAGATACACAACTAGTGGCGTAGCTATCATGCAGACTGGAAAGAGTATCTAAAAAATGTGTATTTGGGTGAAGAACTGGCAGGAATCTCTGTGACTCTCTTGAGGTAGCCAATGCTTCGTCACCAGCAGAATCAAATCAGCAACTTCTAGAAACCCCTTTCAAAAGTAACGATGTTTCTCTTAAGATACACAACTAGTGGCGTATCGCTTCAGGTACACCGGAAACAGTATCTAAAAAAATGTGTATTTGGGTGAGCAACTGGCACGAAACACTGTGACTCTCTTAGGGTAGCCAATATCTCGTCACCAGTATAATCACAGCTTCAAAGTCAAGAAACCGCTGGCAAGAGTAACGATGTCTCTCTTGAGATACACAACTAGTGGCGTATCGCTTCAGGCATACTGGAAACAGTATCTAAAAAATGTGTATTTGGGTGAGCAACTGGCACGAAACACTGTAACTCTCTTAGGGTAGCCAATATCTCGTCACCAGTATAATCACAGCTTCAAAGTCAAGAAACCGCTGGCAAGGGTAACGATGTTTCTCTTAAGATACACAACTAGTGGCGTATCGCTTCAGGCAGACGCCACAGTATCTCAAAATGTGTATTTGGGTGAGCAACTGGCAGGAAGCACTATGACTCTCTTAAGGTAGCCAATGCCTCGTCACCAACATAATCCCATCACCAACTTCAAGAAACCGCTTGCAAAGGTAACGAAGCTTCTCATAAGATACACAGCTAGTGGGGTGTCACTTGAGGCAGACTGGCCAAAGTATCAAAAAAATGTGTATTTGGGTGAGCAACTAGCAGGAATCACTATGACACTCATAGGGTAGCCAATGCCTCGTTACCAGCATAATCACACAGCAACTTCAAGAAACCCCTGGCAAAAGTTACAATGACACTTAAGATACACAACTAGTGGCGTAGCTGTCATGCAGACTGGAAAGAGTATCTAAAAAATGTGTATTTGGGTGAAGAACTGGCAGGAATCTCTATGACTCTCTTGAGGTAGCCAATGCCTCGTCACCAGCAGAATCAAATCAGCAACTTCTAGAAACCCCTGGCAAAAGTAACGATGTTTCTCTTAAGATACACAACTAGTGGCGTATCGCTTCAGGCATACTGGAAACAGTATCTAAAAAATGTGTATTTGGGTGAGCAACTGGCACGAAACACTGTAACTCTCTTAGGGTAGCCAATATCTCGTCACCAGTATAATCACAGCTTCAAAGTCAAGAAACCGCTGGCAAGAGTACCGATGTTTCTCTTAAGATACACAACTAGTGGCGTATCGCTTCAGGCAGACTGGCCACAGTATCTCAAAATGTGTATTTGGGTGAGCAACTGGCAGAAAGCACTATGACTCTCTTAAGGTAGCCAATGCCTCGTCACCAACATAATCCCATCACCAACTTCAACAAACCGCTTGCAAAGGTAACGAAGCTTCTCATAAGATACACAGCTAGTGGGGTGTCACTTGAGGCAGACTGGCCAAAGTATCAAAAAAATGTGTATTTGGGTGAGCAACTAGCAGGGATCACTATGACACTCATAGGGTAGCCAATGCCTCGTCACCAGCATAATCACATCAGCTTCTTCAAGAACCCCTGGCAAAAGTTACAATGACTCTTAAGATACACAACTAGTGGCGTAGCTATCAGGCAGACTGGGAAGGGTATCTAAAAAATGTGTATTTGGGTGAAGCACTGGCAGGAATCTCTATGACTCTCTTGAGGTAGCCAATGCCTCGTCACCAGCAGAATCAAATCAGCAACTTCTAGAAACCCCTGGCAAAAGTAACGATGTTTCTCTTAAGATACACAACTAGTGGCGTATCGCTTCAGGCACACTGGAAACAGTATCTAAAAAATGTGTATTTGGGTGAGCAACTGGCACGAAACACTGTGACTCTCTTAGGGTAGCCAATATCTCGTCACCAGTATAATCACAGCTTCAAAGTCAAGAAACCGCTGGCAAGAGTAACGATGTTTCTCTTAAGATACACAACTAGTGGCGTATCGCTTCAGGCAGACGCCACAGTATCTCAAAATGTGTATTTGGGTGAGCAACTGGCAGGAAGCACTATGACTCTCTTAAGCTAGCCAATGCCTCGTCACCAACATAATCCCATCACCAACTTCAAGAAACCGCTTGCAAAGGTAACGAAGCTTCTCATAAGATACACAGCTAGTGGGGTGTCACTTGAGGCAGACTGGCCAAAGTATCAAAAAAATGTGTATTTGGGTGAGCAACTAGCAGGAATCACTATGACACTCATAGGGTAGCCAATGCCTCGTTACCAGCATAATCACACAGCAACTTCAAGAAACCCCTGGCAAAAGTTACAATGACTCTTAAGATACACAACTAGTGGCGTAGCTATCATGCAGACTGGAAAGAGTATCTAAAAAATGTGTATTTGGGTGAAGAACTGGCAGGAATCTCTGTGACTCTCTTGAGGTAGCCAATGCTTCGTCACCAGCAGAATCAAATCAGCAACTTCTAGAAACCCCTTTCAAAAGTAACGATGTTTCTCTTAAGATACACAACTAGTGGCGTATCGCTTCAGGTACACCGGAAACAGTATCTAAAAAAATGTGTATTTGGGTGAGCAACTGGCACGAAACACTGTGACTCTCTTAGGGTAGCCAATATCTCGTCACCAGTATAATCACAGCTTCAAAGTCAAGAAACCGCTGGCAAGAGTAACGATGTCTCTCTTGAGATACACAACTAGTGGCGTATCGCTTCAGGCATACTGGAAACAGTATCTAAAAAATGTGTATTTGGGTGAGCAACTGGCACGAAACACTGTAACTCTCTTAGGGTAGCCAATATCTCGTCACCAGTATAATCACAGCTTCAAAGTCAAGAAACCGCTGGCAAGGGTAACGATGTTTCTCTTAAGATACACAACTAGTGGCGTATCGCTTCAGGCAGACGCCACAGTATCTCAAAATGTGTATTTGGGTGAGCAACTGGCAGGAAGCACTATGACTCTCTTAAGGTAGCCAATGCCTCGTCACCAACATAATCCCATCACCAACTTCAAGAAACCGCTTGCAAAGGTAACGAAGCTTCTCATAAGATACACAGCTAGTGGGGTGTCACTTGAGGCAGACTGGCCAAAGTATCAAAAAAATGTGTATTTGGGTGAGCAACTAGCAGGAATCACTATGACACTCATAGGGTAGCCAATGCCTCGTTACCAGCATAATCACACAGCAACTTCAAGAAACCCCTGGCAAAAGTTACAATGACTCTTAAGATACACAACTAGTGGCGTAGCTGTCATGCAGACTGGAAAGAGTATCTAAAAAATGTGTATTTGGGTGAAGAACTGGCAGGAATCTCTATGACTCTCTTGAGGTAGCCAATGCCTCGTCACCAGCAGAATCAAATCAGCAACTTCTAGAAACCCCTGGCAAAAGTAACGATGTTTCTCTTAAGATACACAACTAGTGGCGTATCGCTTCAGGCATACTGGAAACAGTATCTAAAAAATGTGTATTTGGGTGAGCAACTGGCACGAAACACTGTAACTCTCTTAGGGTAGCCAATATCTCGTCACCAGTATAATCACAGCTTCAAAGTCAAGAAACCGCTGGCAAGAGTACCGATGTTTCTCTTAAGATACACAACTAGTGGCGTATCGCTTCAGGCAGACTGGCCACAGTATCTCAAAATGTGTATTTGGGTGAGCAACTGGCAGGAAGCACTATGACTCTCTTAAGGTAGCCAATGCCTCGTCACCAACATAATCCCATCACCAACTTCAACAAACCGCTTGCAAAGGTAACGAAGCTTCTCATAAGATACACAGCTAGTGGGGTGTCACTTGAGGCAGACTGGCCAAAGTATCAAAAAAATGTGTATTTGGGTGAGCAACTAGCAGGAATCACTATGACACTCATAGGGTAGCCAATGCCTCGTCACCAGCATAATCACATCAGCTTCTTCAAGAACCCCTGGCAAAAGTTACAATGACTCTTAAGATACACAACTAGTGGCGTAGCTATCAGGCAGACTGGGAAGGGTATCTAAAAAATGTGTATTTGGGTGAAGCACTGGCAGGAATCTCTATGACTCTCTTGAGGTAGCCAATGCCTCGTCACCAGCAGAATCAAATCAGCAACTTCTAGAAACCCCTGGCAAAAGTAACGATGTTTCTCTTAAGATACACAACTAGTGGCGTATCGCTTCAGGCACACTGGAAACAGTATCTAAAAAATGTGTATTTGGGTGAGCAACTGGCACGAAACACTGTGACTCTCTTAGGGTAGCCAATATCTCGTCACCAGTATAATCACAGCTTCAAAGTCAAGAAACCGCTGGCAAGAGTAACGATGTTTCTCTTAAGATACACAACTAGTGGCGTATCGCTTCAGGCAGACGCCACAGTATCTCAAAATGTGTATTTGGGTGAGCAACTGGCAGGAAGCACTATGACTCTCTTAAGCTAGCCAATGCCTCGTCACCAACATAATCCCATCACCAACTTCAAGAAACCGCTTGCAAATGTAACGAAGCTTCTCATAAGATACACAGCTAGTGGGGTGTCACTTGAGGCAGACTGGCCAAAGTATCAAAAAAATGTGTATTTGGGTGAGCAACTAGCAGGAATCACTATGACACTCATAGGGTAGCCAATGCCTCGTTACCAGCATAATCACACAGCAACTTCAAGAATCCCCTGGCAAAAGTTACAATGACTCTTAAGATACACAACTAGTGGCGTAGCTATCATGCAGACTGGAAAGAGTATCTGAAAAATGTGTATTTGGGTGAAGAACTGGCAGGAATCTCTGTGACTCTCTTGAGGTAGCCAATGCTTCGTCACCAGCAGAATCAAATCAGCAACTTCTAGAAACCCCTTTCAAAAGTAACGATGTTTCTCTTAAGATACACAACTAGTGGCGTATCGCTTCAGGTACACCGGAAACAGTATCTAAAAAAATGTGTATTTGGGTGAGCAACTGGCACGAAACACTGTGACTCTCTTAGGGTAGCCAATATCTCGTCACCAGTATAATCACAGCTTCAAAGTCAAGAAACCGCTGGCAAGAGTAACGATGTCTCTCTTGAGATACACAACTAGTGGCGTATCGCTTCAGGCATACTGGAAACAGTATCTAAAAAATGTGTATTTGGGTGAGCAACTGGCACGAAACACTGTAACTCTCTTAGGGTAGCCAATATCTCGTCACCAGTATAATCACAGCTTCAAAGTCAAGAAACCGCTGGCAAGGGTAACGATGTTTCTCTTAAGATACACAACTAGTGGCGTATCGCTTCAGGCAGACGCCACAGTATCTCAAAATGTGTATTTGGGTGAGCAACTGGCAGGAAGCACTATGACTCTCTTAAGGTAGCCAATGCCTCGTCACCAACATAATCCCATCACCAACTTCAAGAAACCGCTTGCAAAGGTAACGAAGCTTCTCATAAGATACACAGCTAGTGGGGTGTCACTTGAGGCAGACTGGCCAAAGTATCAAAAAAATGTGTATTTGGGTGAGCAACTAGCAGGAATCACTATGACACTCATAGGGTAGCCAATGCCTCGTTACCAGCATAATCACACAGCAACTTCAAGAAACCCCTGGCAAAAGTTACAATGACTCTTAAGATACACAACTAGTGGCGTAGCTGTCATGCAGACTGGAAAGAGTATCTAAAAAATGTGTATTTGGGTGAAGAACTGGCAGGAATCTCTATGACTCTCTTGAGGTAGCCAATGCCTCGTCACCAGCAGAATCAAATCAGCAACTTCTAGAAACCCCTGGCAAAAGTAACGATGTTTCTCTTAAGATACACAACTAGTGGCGTATCGCTTCAGGCATACTGGAAACAGTATCTAAAAAATGTGTATTTGGGTGAGCAACTGGCACGAAACACTGTAACTCTCTTAGGGTAGCCAATATCTCGTCACCAGTATAATCACAGCTTCAAAGTCAAGAAACCGCTGGCAAGAGTACCGATGTTTCTCTTAAGATACACAACTAGTGGCGTATCGCTTCAGGCAGACTGGCCACAGTATCTCAAAATGTGTATTTGGGTGAGCAACTGGCAGGAAGAACTATGACTCTCTTAAGGTAGCCAATGCCTCGTCACCAACATAATCCCATCACCAACTTCAACAAACCGCTAGCAAAGGTAACGAAGCTTCTCATAAGATACACAGCTAGTGGGGTGTCACTTGAGGCAGACTGGCCAAAGTATCAAAAAAATGTGTATTTGGGTGAGCAACTAGCAGGAATCACTATGACACTCATAGGGTAGCCAATGCCTCGTCACCAGCATAATCACATCAGCTTCTTCAAGAACCCCTGGCAAAAGTTACAATGACTCTTAAGATACGCAACTAGTGGCGTAGCTATCAGGCAGACTGGAAAGGGTATCTAAAAAATGTGTATTTGGGTGAAGCACTGGCAGGAATCTCTATGACTCTCTTGAGGTAGCCAATGCCTCGTCACCAGCAGAATCAAATCAGCAACTTCTAGAAACCCCTGGCAAAAGTAACGATGTTTCTCTTAAGATACACAACTAGTGGCGTATCGCTTCAGGCACACTGGAAACAGTATCTAAAAAATGTGTATTTGGGTGAGCAACTGGCACGAAACACTGTGACTCTCTTAGGGTAGCCAATATCTCGTCACCAGTATAATCACAGCTTCAAAGTCAAGAAACCGCTGGCAAGAGTAACGATGTTTCTCTTAAGATACACAACTAGTGGCGTATCGCTTCAGGCAGACGCCACAGTATCTCAAAATGTGTATTTGGGTGAGCAACTGGCAGGAAGCACTATGACTCTCTTAAGCTAGCCAATGCCTCGTCACCAACATAATCCCATCACCAACTTCAAGAAACCGCTTGCAAAGGTAACGAAGCTTCTCACAAGATACACAGCTAGTGGGGTGTCACTTGAGGCAGACTGGCCAAAGTATCAAAAAAATGTGTATTTGGGTGAGCAACTAGCAGGAATCACTATGACACTCATAGGGTAGCCAATGCCTCGTTACCAGCATAATCACACAGCAACTTCAAGAAACCCCTGGCAAAAGTTACAATGACTCTTAAGTTACACAACTAGTGGCGTAGCTATCATGCAGACTGGAAAGAGTATCTAAAAAATGTGTATTTGGGTGAAGAACTGGCAGGAATCTCTGTGACTCTCTTGAGGTAGCCAATGCTTCGTCACCAGCAGAATCAAATCAGCAACTTCTAGAAACCCCTTTCAAAAGTAACGATGTTTCTCTTAAGATACACAACTAGTGGCGTATCGCTTCAGGTACACCGGAAACAGTATCTAAAAAATGTGTATTTGGGTGAGCAACTGGCACGAAACACTGTGACTCTCTTAGGGTAGCCAATATCTCGTCACCAGTATAATCACAGCTTCAAAGTCAAGAAACCGCTGGCAAGAGTAACGATGTCTCTCTTGAGATACACAACTAGTGGCGTATCGCTTCAGGCATACTGGAAACAGTATCTAAAAAATGTGTATTTGGGTGAGCAACTGGCACGAAACACTGTAACTCTCTTAGGGTAGCCAATATCTCGTCACCAGTATAATCACAGCTTCAAAGTCAAGAAACCGCTGGCAAGAGTACCGATGTTTCTCTTAAGATACACAACTAGTGGCGTATCGCACAGGCAGACTGGCCACAGTATCTCAAAATGTGTAATTGGGTGAGCAACTGGCAGGAAGCACTATGACTCTCTTAAGGTAGCCAATGCCTCGTCACCAACATAATCCCATCACCAACTTCAAGAAACCGCTTGCAAAGGTAACGAAGCTTCTCATAAGATACACAGCTAGTGGGGTGTCACTTGAGGCAGACTGGCCAAAGTATCAAAAAAATGTGTATTTGGGTGAGCAACTAGCAGCAATCACTATGACACTCATAGGGTAGCCAATGCCTCGTCACCAGCATAATCACATCAGCTTCTTCAAGAACCCCTGGCAAAAGTTACAATGACTCTTAAGATACACAACTAGTGGCGTAGCTATCAGGCAGACTGGAAAGGGTATCTAAAAAATGTGTATTTGGGTGAAGAACTGGCAGGAATCTCTATGACTCTCTTGAGGTAGCCAATGCCTCGTCACCAGCAGAATCAAATCAGCAACTTCTAGAAACCCCTGGCAAAAGTAACGATGTTTCTCTTAAGATACACAACTAGTGGCGTATCGCTTCAGGCACACTGGAAACAGTATCTAAAAAATGTGTATTTGGGTGAGCAACTGGCACGAAACACTGTGACTCTCTTAGGGTAGCCAATATCTCGTCACCAGTATAATCACAGCTTCAAAGTCAAGAAACCGCTGGCAAGAGTAACGATGTTTCTCTTAAGATACACAACTAGTGGCGTATCGCTTCAGGCAGACGCCACAGTATCTCAAAATGTGTAATTGGGTGAGCAACTGGCAGGAAGCACTATGACTCTCTTAAGGTAGCCAATGCCTCGTCACCAACATAATCCCATCACCAACTTCAACAAACCGCTTGCAAAGGTAACGAAGCTTCTCATAAGATACACAGCTAGTGGGGTGTCACTTGAGGCAGACTGGCCAAAGTATCAAAAAAATGTGTATTTGGGTGAGCAACTAGCAGGAATCACTATGACACTCATAGGGTAGCCAATGCCTCGTCACCAGCATAATCACATCAGCTTCTTCAAGAACCCCTGGCAAAAGTTACAATGACTCTTAAGATACACAACTAGTGGCGTAGCTATCAGGCAGACTGGAAAGGGTATCTAAAAAATGTGTATTTGGGTGAAGAACTGGCAGGAATCTCTATGACTCTCTTGAGGTAGCCAATGCCTCGTCACCAGCAGAATCAAATCAGCAACTTCTAGAAACCCCTGGCAAAAGTAACGATGTTTCTCTTAAGATACACAACTAGTGGCGTATCGCTTCAGGCACACTGGAAACAGTATCTCAAAAATGTGTATTTGGGTGAGCAACTGGCACGAAACACTGTGACTCTCTTAGGGTAGCCAATATCTCGTCACCAGTATAATCACAGCTTCAATGTCAAGAAACCGCTGGCAAGAGTAACGATGTCTCTCTTGAGATACACAACTAGTGGCGTATCGCTTCAGGCATACTGGAAACAGTATCTAAAAAATGTGTATTTGGGTGAGCAACTGGCACGAAACACTGTAACTCTCTTAGGGTAGCCAATATCTCGTCACCAGTATAATCACAGCTTAAAAGTCAAGAAACCGCTGGCAAGAGTACCGATGTTTCTCTTAAGATACACAACTAGTGGCGTATCGCTTCAGGCAGACGCCACAGTATCTCAAAATGTGTAATTGGGTGAGCAACTGGCAGGAAGCACTATGACTCTCTTAAGGTATCCAATGCCTCGTCACCAACATAATCCCATCACCAACTTCAAGAAACCGCTTGCAAAGGTAACGAAGCTTCTCATAAGATACACAGCTAGTTGGGTGTCACTTGAGGCAGACTGGCCAAAGTATCAAAAAAATGTGTATTTGGGTGAGCAACTAGCAGGAATCACTATGACACTAATAGGGTAGCCAATGCCTCGTCACCAGCATAATCACATCAGCTTCTTCAAGAACCCCTGGCAAAAGTTACAATGACTCTTAAGATACACAAATAGTGGCGTAGCTATCAGGCAGACTGGAAAGGGTATCTAAAAAATGTGTATTTGGGTGAAGAACTGGCAGGAATCTCTATGACTCTCTTGAGGTAGCCAATGCCTCGTCACCAGCAGAATCAAATCAGCAACTTCTAGAAACCCCTGGCAAAAGTAACGATGTTTCTCTTAAGATACACAACTAGTGGCGTATCGCTTCAGGCACACTGGAAACAGTATCTCAAAAATGTGTATTTGGGTGAGCAACTGGCACGAAACACTGTGACTCTCTTAGGGTAGCCAATATCTCGTCACCAGTATATTCACAGCTTCAAAGTCAAGAAACCGCTGGCAAGAGTAACGATGTTTCTCTTAAGATACACAACTAGTGGCGTATCGCTTCAGGCAGACGCCACAGTATCTCAAAATGTGTAATTGGGTGAGCAACTGGCAGGAAGCACTATGACTCTCTTAAGGTAGCCAATGCCTCGTCACCAACATAATCCCATCACCAACTTCAACAAACCGCTTGCAAAGGTAACGAAGCTTCTCATAAGATACACAGCTAGTGGGGTGTCACTTGAGGCAGACTGGCCAAAGTATCAAAAAAATGTGTATTTGGGTGAGCAACTAGCAGGAATCACTATGACACTCATAGGGTAGCCAATGCCTCGTCACCAGCATAATCACATCAGCTTCCTCAAGAACCCCTGGCAAAAGTTACAATGACTCTTAAGATACACAACTAGTGGCGTAGCTATCAGGCAGACTGGAAAGGGTATCTAAAAAATGTGTATTTGGGTGAAGAACTGGCAGGAATCTCTATGACTCTCTTGAGGTAGCCAATGCCTCGTCACCAGCAGAATCAAATCAGCAACTTCTAGAAACCCCTGGCAAAAGTAACGATGTTTCTCTTAAGATACACAACTAGTGGCGTATCGCTTCAGGCACACTGGAAACAGTATCTCAAAAATGTGTATTTGGGTGAGCAACTGGCACGAAACACTGTGACTCTCTTAGGGTAGCCAATATCTCGTCACCAGTATAATCACAGCTTCAAAGTCAAGAAATCGCTGGCAAGAGTAACGATGTTTCTCTTAAGATACACAACTAGTGGCGTATCGCTTCAGGCAGACGCCACAGTATCTCAAAATGTGTAATTGGGTGAGCAACTGGCAGGAAGCACTATGACTCTCTTAAGCTAGCCAATGCCTCGTCACCAACATAATCCCATCACCAACTTCAAGAAACCGCTTGCAAAGGTAACGAAGTTTCTCATAAGATACACAGCTAGTGGGGTGTCACTTGAGGCGGACTGGCCAAAGTATCAAAAAAATGTGTATTTGGGTGAGCAACTAGCAGGAATCACTATGACACTCATAGGGTAGCCAATGCCTCGTTACCAGCATAATCACACAGCAACTTCAAGAAACCCCTGGCAAAAGTTACAATGACTCTTAAGATACACAACTAGTGGCGTAGCTATCATGCAGACTGGAAAGAGTATCTAAAAAATGTGTATTTGGGTGAAGAACTGGCAGGAATCTCTGTGACTCTCTTGAGGTAGCCAATGCTTCGTCACCAGCAGAATCAAATCAGCAACTTCTAGAAACCCCTTTCAAAAGTAACGATGTTTCTCTTAAGATACACAACTAGTGGCGTATCGCTTCAGGTACACCGGAAACAGTATCTAAAAAATGTGTATTTGGGTGAGCAACTGGCACGAAACACTGTGACTCTCTTAGGGTAGCCAATATCTCGTCACCAGTATAATCACAGCTTCAAAGTCAAGAAACCGCTGGCAAGAGTAACGATGTCTCTCTTGAGATACACAACTAGTGGCGTATCGCTTCAGGTAGACTGGCCACAGTATCTCAAAATGTGTATTTGGGTGAGCAACTGGCAGGAAGCACTATGACTCTCTTAAGGCAGCCAATGCCTCGTCACCAACATAATCCCATCACCAAATTCAAGAAACCGCTTGCAAAGGTAACGAAGCTTCTCATAAGATACACAGCTAGTGGGGTGTCACTTGAGGCAGACTGGCCAAAGTATCAAAAAAATGTGTATTTGGGTGAGCAACTAGCAGGAATCACTATGACACTCATAGGGTAGCCAATGCCTCGTTACCAGCATAATCACACAGCAACTTCAAGAAACCCCTGGCAAAAGTTACAATGACTCTTAAGATACACAACTAGTGGCGTAGCTATCATGCAGACTGGAAAGAGTATCTAAAAAATGTGTATTTGGGTGAAGAACTGGCAGGAATCTTTATGACTCTCTTGAGGTAGCCAATGCTTCGTCACCAGCAGAATCAAATCAGCAACTTCTAGAAACCCCTTTCAAAAGTAACGATGTTTCTCTTAAGATACACAACTAGTGGCGTATCGCTTCAGGCACACTGGAAACAGTATCTAAAAAATGTGTATTTGGTTGAGCAACTGGCACGAAACACTGTGACTCTCTTAGGGTAGCCAATATCTCGTCACCAGTATAATCACAGCTTCAAAGTCAAGAAACCGCTGGCAAGAGTAACGATGTTTCTCTTAAGATACACAACTAGTGGCGTATCGCTTCAGGCAGACTGGAAAGAGTATCTAAAAAATGTGTATTTGGGTGAAGAACTGGCAGGAATCTCTATGACTCTCTTGAGGTAGCCAATGCTTCGTCACCAGCAGAATCAAATCAGCAACTTCTAGAAACCCCTTTCAAAAGTTACGATGTTTCTCTTAAGATACACAACTAGTGGCGTATCGCTTCAGGCAGACTGGCCAAAGTATCAAAAAAATGTGTATTTGGGTGAGCAACTGGCACGAAACACTGTGACTCTCTTAGGGTAGCCAATATCTCGTCACCAGTATAATCACAGCTTCAAAGTCAAGAAACCGCTGGCAAGAGTAACGATGTTTCTCTTAAGATACACAACTAGTGGCGTATCGCTTCAGGCAGACTGGCCACAGTATCTCAAAATGTGTATTTGGGTGAGCAACTGGCAGGAAGCACTATGACTCTCTTAAGGTAGCCAATGCCTCGTCACCAACATAATCCCATCACCAACTTCAAGAAACCGCTTGCAAAGGTAACGAAGATTCTCATAAGATACACAGCTAGTGGGGTGTCACTTGAGGCAGACAGGCCAAAGTATCAAAAAAATGTGTATTTGGGTGAGCAACTAGCAGGAATCACTATGACACTCATAGGGTAGCCAATGCCTCGTCACCAGCATAATCACATCAGCAACTTCAAGAAACCCCTGGCAAAAGTTACAATGACTCTTAAGATACACAACTAGTGGCGTAGCTATCAGGCAGACTGGAAAGAGTATCTAAAAAATGTGTATTTGGGTGAAGAACTGGCAGGAATCTCTATGACTCTCTTGAGGTAGCCAATGCCTCGTCACCAGCAGAATCAAATCAGCAACTTCTAGAAACCCCTGGCAAAAGTAACGATGTTTCTCTTAAGATACACAACTAGTGGCGTATCGCTTCAGGCCCACTGGAAACAGTATCTAAAAAATGTGTATTTGGGTGAGCAACTGGCACGAAACACTGTGACTCTCTTAGGGTAGCCAATATCTCGTCACCAGTATAATCACAGCTTCAAAGTCAAGAAACCGCTGGCAAGAGTAACGATGTTTCTCTTAAGATACACAACTAGTGGCGTATCGCCTCAGGCAGACTGGCCACAGTATCTCAAAATGTGTATTTGGGTGAGCAACTGGCAGGAAGCACTATCACTCTCTTAAGGTAGCCAATGCTTCGTCACCAACATAATCCCATCATCAACTTCAAGAAACCGCTTGCAAAGGTAACGAAGCTTCTCATAAGATACACAGCTAGTGGGGTGTCACTTGAGGCAGACTGGCCAAGGTATCAAAAAAATGTGTATTTGGGTGAGCAACTAGCAGGAATCACTATGACACTCATAGGGTAGCCAATGCCTCGTCACCAGCATAATCGCATCAGCAACTTCAAGAAACCCCTGGCAAAAGTTACAATGACTCTTAAGATACACAACTAGTGGCGTAGCTATCAGGCAGACTGGAAAGAGTATCTAAAAAATGTGTATTTGGGTGAAGAACTGGCAGGAATCTCTATGACTCTCTTGAGGTAGCCAATGCTTCGTCACCAGCAGAATCAAATCAGCAACTTCTAGAAACCCCTTTCAAAAGTTACGATGTTTCTCTTAAGATACACAACTAGTGGCGTATCGCTTCAGGCACACTGGAAACAGTATCTAAAAAATGTGTATTTGGGTGAGCAACTGGCCCGAAACACTGTGACTCTCTTAGGGTAGCCAATATCTCGTCACCAGTATAATCACAGCTTCAAAGTCAAGAAACCGCTGGCAAGAGTAACGATGTTTCTCTTAAGATACACAACTAGTGGCGTATCGCCTCAGGCAGACTGGCCACAGTATCTTAAAATGTGTATTTGGGTGAGCAGCTGGCAGGAAGCACTATGACTCTCTTAAGGTAGCCAATGCCTCGTCACCAACATAATCCCATCACCAACTTCAAGAAACCGCTTGCAAAGGTAACGAAGTTTCTCATAAGATACACAGCTAGTGGGGTGTCACTTGAGGCAGACTGGCCAAAGTATCAAAAAAATGTGTATTTGGGTGAGCAACTAGCAGGAATCACTATGACAATCATAGGGTAGCCAATGCCTCGTCACCAGCATAATCACATCAGCAACTTCAAGAAACCCCTGGCAAAAGTTACAATGACTCTTAAGATACACAACTAGTGGCGTAGCTATCAGGCAGACTGGAAAGAGTATCTAAAAAATGTGTATTTGGGTGAAGAACTGGCAGGAATCTCTATGACTCTCTTGAGGTAGCCAATGCTTCGTCACCAGCAGAATCAAATCAGCAACTTCTAGAAACACCTTTCAAAAGTAACGATGTTTCTCTTAAGATACACAACTAGTGGCGTATCGCTTCAGGCAGACTGGCCACAGTATCTCAAAATGTGTATTTGGGTGAGCAACTGGCAGGAAGCACTATGACTCTCTTAAGATAGCCAATGCCTCGTCACCAACATAATCCCATCACCAACTTCAAGAAACCGCTTGCAACGGTAACGAAGCTTCTCATAAGATACACAGCTAGTGGGGTGTCACTTGAGGCAGACAGGCCAAAGTATCAAAAAAATGTGTATTTGGGTGAGCAACTAGCAGGAATCACTATGACACTCATAGGGTAGCCAATGCCTCGTCACCAGCATAATCACATCAGCAACTTCAAGAAACCCCTGGCAAAAGTTACAATGACTCTTAAGATACACAACTAGTGGCGTAGCTATCAGGCAGACTGGAAAGAGTATCTAAAAAATGTGTATTTGGGTGAAGAACTGGCAGGAATCTCTATGACTCTCTTGAGGTAGCCAATGCCTCGTCACCAGCAGAATCAAATCAGCAACTTCTAGAAACCCCTGGCAAAAGTAACGATGTTTCTCTTAAGATACACAACTAGTGGCGTATCGCTTCAGGTCCACTGGAAACAGTATCTAAAAAATGTGTATTTGGGTGAGCAACTGGCACGAAACACTGTGACTCTCTTAGGGTAGCCAATATCTCGTCACAAGTATAATCACAGCTTCAAAGTCAAGAAACCGCTGGCAAGAGTAACGATGTTTCTCTTAAGATACACAACTAGTGGCGTATCGCTTCAGGCAGACTGGCCACAGTATCTCAAAATGTGTATTTGGGTGAGCAACTGGCAGGAAGCACTATGACTCTCTTAAGGTAGCCAATGCCTCGTCACCAACATAATCCCATCACCAACTTCAAGAAACCGCTTGCAAAGGTAACGAAGATTCTCATAAGATACACAGCTAGTGGGGTGTCACTTGAGGCAGACAGGCCAAAGTATCAAAAAAATGTGTATTTGGGTGAGCAACTAGCAGGAATCACTATGACACTCGTAGGGTAGCCAATGCCTCGTCACCAGCATAATCACATCAGCAACTTCAAGAAACCCCTGGCAAAAGTTACAATGACTCTTAAGATACACAACTAGTGGCGTAGCTATCAGGCAGACTGGAAAGAGTATCTAAAAAATGTGTATTTGGGTGAAGAACTGGCAGGAATCTCTATGACTCTCTTGAGGTAGCCAATGCCTCGTCACCAGCAGAATCAAATCAGCAACTTCTAGAAACCCCTGGCAAAAGTAACGATGTTTCTCTTAAGATACACAACTAGTGGCGTATCGCTTCAGGTCCACTGGAAACAGTATCTAAAAAATGTGTATTTGGGTGAGCAACTGGCACGAAACACTGTGACTCTCTTAGGGTAGCCAATATCTCGTCACCAGTATAATCACAGCTTCAAAGTCAAGAAACCGCTGGCAAGAGTAACGATGTTTCTCTTAAGATACACAACTAGTGGCGTATCGCTTCAGGCAGACTGGCCACAGTATCTCAAAATGTGTATTTGGGTGAGCAACTGGCAGAAAGCACTATGACTCTCTTAAGGTAGCCAATGCCTCGACACCAACATAATCCCATCACCAACTTCAAGAAACCGCTTGCAAAGGTAACGAAGTTTCTCATAAGATACACAGCTAGTGGGGTGTCACTTGAGGCAGACTGGCCAAAGTATCAAAAAAATGTGTATTTGGGTGAGCAACTAGCAGGAATCACTATGACACTCATAGGGTAGCCAATGCCTCGTCACCAGCATAATCACATCAGCAACTTCAAGAAACCCCTGGCAAAAGTTACAATGACTCTTAAGATACACAACTAGTGGCGTAGCTATCAGGCAGACTGGAAAGAGTATCTAAAAAATGTGTATTTGGGTGAAGAACTGGCAGGAATCTCTATGACTCTCTTGAGGTAGCCAATGCTTCGTCACCAGCAGAATCAAATCAGCAACTTCTAGAAACCCCTTTCAAAAGTTACGATGTTTCTCTTAAGATACACAACTAGTGGCGTATCGCTTCAGGCACACTGGAAACAGTATCTAAAAAATGTGTATTTGGGTGAGCAACTGGCCCGAAACACTGTGACTCTCTTAGGGTAGCCAATATCTCGTCACCAGTATAATCACAGCTTCAAAGTCAAGAAACCGCTGGCAAGAGTAACGATGTTTCTCTTAAGATACACAACTAGTGGCGTATCGCCTCAGGCAGACTGGCCACAGTATCTCAAAATGTGTATTTGGGTGAGCAACTGGCAGGAAGCACTATCACTCTCTTAAGGTAGCCAATGCTTCGTCACCAACATAATCCCATCATCAACTTCAAGAAACCGCTTGCAAAGGTAACGAAGCTTCTCATAAGATACACAGCTAGTGGGGTGTCACTTGAGGCAGACTGGCCAAAGTATCAAAAAAATGTGTATTTGGGTGAGCAACTAGCAGGAATCACTATGACACTCATAGGGTAGCCAATGCCTCGTCACCAGCATAATCACATCAGCAACTTCAAGAAACCCCTGGCAAAAGTTACAATGACTCTTAAGATACACAACTAGTGGCGTAGCTATCAGGCAGACTGGAAAGAGTATCTAAAAAATGTGTATTTGGGTGAAGAACTGGCAGGAATCTCTATGACTCTCTTGAGGTAGCCAATGCCTCGTCACCAGCAGAATCAAATCAGCAACTTCTAGAAACCCCTGGCAAAAGTAACGATGTTTCTCTTAAGATACACAACTAGTGGCGTATCGCTTCAGGCCCACTGGAAACAGTATCTAAAAAATGTGTATTTGGGTGAGCAACTGGCACGAAACACTGTGACTCTCTTAGGGTAGCCAATATCTCGTCACCAGTATAATCACAGCTTCAAAGTCAAGAAACCGCTGGCAAGAGTAACGATGTTTCTCTTAAGATACACAACTAGTGGCGTATCGCTTCAGGCAGACTGGCCACAGTATCTCAAAATGTGTATTTGGATGAGCAACTGGCAGAAAGCACTCTGACTCTCTTAAGGTAGCCAATGCCGCGTCACCAACATAATCACATCACCAACTTCAAGAAACCGCTTGCAAAGGTAACGAAGCTTCTCATAAGATACACAGCTAGAGGGGTGTCACTTGAGGCAGACTGGCCAAAGTATCAAAAAAATGTGTATTTGGGTGAGCAACTGGCACGAAACACTGTGACTCTCTTAGGGTAGCCAATATCTCGTCACCAGTATAATCACAGCTTCAAAGTCAAGAAACCGCTGGCAAGAGTAACGATGTTTCTCTTAAGATACACAACTAGTGGCGTATCGCTTCAGGCAGACTGGCCACAGTATCTCAAAATGTGTATTTGGGTGAGCAACTGGCAGGAAGCACTATGACTCTCTTAAGGTAGCCAATGCCTCGTCACCAACATAATCCCATCACCAACTTCAAGAAACCGCTTGCAAAGGTAACGAAGATTCTCATAAGATACACAGCTAGTGGGGTGTCACTTGAGGCAGACAGGCCAAAGTATCAAAAAAATGTGTATTTGGGTGAGCAACTAGCAGGAATCACTATGACACTCATAGGGTAGCCAATGCCTCGTCACCAGCATAATCACATCAGCAACTTCAAGAAACCCCTGGCAAAAGTTACAATGACTCTTAAGATACACAACTAGTGGCGTAGCTATCAGGCAGACTGGAAAGAGTATCTAAAAAATGTGTATTTGGGTGAAGAACTGGCAGGAATCTCTATGACTCTCTTGAGGTAGCCAATGCCTCGTCACCAGCAGAATCAAATCAGCAACTTCTAGAAACCCCTGGCAAAAGTAACGATGTTTCTCTTAAGATACACAACTAGTGGCGTATCGCTTCAGGCCCACTGGAAACAGTATCTAAAAAATGTGTATTTGGGTGAGCAACTGGCACGAAACACTGTGACTCTCTTAGGGTAGCCAATATCTCGTCACCAGTATAATCACAGCTTCAAAGTCAAGAAACCGCTGGCAAGAGTAACGATGTTTCTCTTAAGATACACAACTAGTGGCGTATCGCCTCAGGCAGACTGGCCACAGTATCTCAAAATGTGTATTTGGGTGAGCAACTGGCAGGAAGCACTATCACTCTCTTAAGGTAGCCAATGCTTCGTCACCAACATAATCCCATCATCAACTGCAAGAAACCGCTTGCAAAGGTAACGAAGCTTCTCATAAGATACACAGCTAGTGGGGTGTCACTTGAGGCAGACTGGCCAAGGTATCAAAAAAATGTGTATTTGGGTGAGCAACTAGCAGGAATCACTATGACACTCATAGGGTAGCCAATGCCTCGTCACCAGCATAATCGCATCAGCAACTTCAAGAAACCCCTGGCAAAAGTTACAATGACTCTTAAGATACACAACTAGTGGCGTAGCTATCAGGCAGACTGGAAAGAGTATCTAAAAAATGTGTATTTGGGTGAAGAACTGGCAGGAATCTCTATGACTCTCTTGAGGTAGCCAATGCTTCGTCACCAGCAGAATCAAATCAGCAACTTCTAGAAACCCCTTTCAAAAGTTACGATGTTTCTCTTAAGATACACAACTAGTGGCGTATCGCTTCAGGCACACTGGAAACAGTATCTAAAAAATGTGTATTTGGGTGAGCAACTGGCCCGAAACACTGTGACTCTCTTAGGGTAGCCAATATCTCGTCACCAGTATAATCACAGCTTCAAAGTCAAGAAACCGCTGGCAAGAGTAACGATGTTTCTCTTAAGATACACAACTAGTGGCGTATCGCCTCAGGCAGACTGGCCACAGTATCTT
This sequence comes from Schistocerca nitens, assembly GCF_023898315.1. Lineage (NCBI taxonomy): Eukaryota > Metazoa > Arthropoda > Insecta > Orthoptera > Acrididae > Schistocerca > Schistocerca nitens. The sequence goes on along the minus strand of NC_064616.1, from coordinate 107,214,272 downwards.
AAAATGTGTATTTGGGTGAGCAGCTGGCAGGAAGCACTATGACTCTCTTAAGGTAGCCAATGCCTCGTCACCAACATAATCCCATCACCAACTTCAAGAAACCGCTTGCAAAGGTAACGAAGTTTCTCATAAGATACACAGCTAGTGGGGTGTCACTTGAGGCAGACTGGCCAAAGTATCAAAAAAATGTGTATTTGGGTGAGCAACTAGCAGGAATCACTATGACAATCATAGGGTAGCCAATGCCTCGTCACCAGCATAATCACATCAGCAACTTCAAGAAACCCCTGGCAAAAGTTACAATGACTCTTAAGATACACAACTAGTGGCGTAGCTATCAGGCAGACTGGAAAGAGTATCTAAAAAATGTGTATTTGGGTGAAGAACTGGCAGGAATCTCTATGACTCTCTTGAGGTAGCCAATGCTTCGTCACCAGCAGAATCAAATCAGCAACTTCTAGAAACCCCTTTCAAAAGTAACGATGTTTCTCTTAAGATACACAACTAGTGGCGTATCGCTTCAGGCAGACTGGCCACAGTATCTCAAAATGTGTATTTGGGTGAGCAACTGGCAGGAAGCACTATGACTCTCTTAAGGTAGCCAATGCCTCGTCACCAACATAATCCCATCACCAACTTCAAGAAACCGCTTGCAACGGTAACGAAGCTTCTCATAAGATACACAGCTAGTGGGGTGTCACTTGAGGCAGACAGGCCAAAGTATCAAAAAAATGTGTATTTGGGTGAGCAACTAGCAGGAATCACTATGACACTCATAGGGTAGCCAATGCCTCGTCACCAGCATAATCACATCAGCAACTTCAAGAAACCCCTGGCAAAAGTTACAATGACTCTTAAGATACACAACTAGTGGCGTAGCTATCAGGCAGACTGGAAAGAGTATCTAAAAAATGTGTATTTGGGTGAAGAACTGGCAGGAATCTCTATGACTCTCTTGAGGTAGCCAATGCCTCGTCACCAGCAGAATCAAATCAGCAACTTCTAGAAACCCCTGGCAAAAGTAACGATGTTTCTCTTAAGATACACAACTAGTGGCGTATCGCTTCAGGCCCACTGGAAACAGTATCTAAAAAATGTGTATTTGGGTGAGCAACTGGCACGAAACACTGTGACTCTCTTAGGGTAGCCAATATCTCGTCACCAGTATAATCACAGCTTCAAAGTCAAGAAACCGCTGGCAAGAGTAACGATGTTTCTCTTAAGATACACAAATAGTGGCGTATCGCTTCAGGCAGACTGGCCACAGTATCTCAAAATGTGTATTTGGGTGAGCAACTGGCAGGAAGCACTATGACTCTCTTAAGGCAGCCAATGCCTCGTCACCAACATAATCCCATCACCAACTTCAAGAAACCGCTTGCAAAGGTAACGAAGCTTCTCATAAGATACACAGCTAGTGGGGTGTCACTTGAGGCAGACTGGCCAAAGTATCAAAAAAATGTGTGTTTGGGTGAGCAACTAGCAGGAATCACTATGACACTCATAGGGTAGCCAATGCCTCGTTACCAGCATAATCACATCAGCAACTTCAAGAAACCCCTGGCAAAAGTTACAATGACTCTTAAGATACACAACTAGTGGCGTAGCTATCAGGCAGACTGGAAAGAGTATCTAAAAAATGTGTATTTGGGTGAAGAACTAGCAGGAATCTCTATGACTCTCTTGAGGTAGCCAATGCCTCGTCACCAGCAGAATCAAATCAGCAACTTCTAGAAACCCCTGGCAAAAGTAACGATGTTTCTCTTAAGATACACAACTAGTGGCGTATCACTTCAGGCCCACTGGAAACAGTATCTAAAAAATGTGTATTTGGGTGAGCAACTGGCACGAAACACTGTGACTCTCTTAGGGTAGCCAATATCACGTCACCAGTATAATCACAGCTTCAAAGTCAAGAAACCGCTGGCAAGAGTAACGATGTTTCTCTTAAGATACACAACTAGTGGCGTATCGCTTCAGGCAGACTGGCCACAGTATCTCAAAATGTGTATTTGGGTGAGCAACTGGCAGAAAGCACTCTGACTCTCTTAAGGTAGCCAATGCCGCGTCACCAACATAATCACATCACCAACTTCAAGAAACCGCTTGCAAAGGTAACGAAGCTTCTCATAAGATACACAGCTAGAGGGGTGTCACTTGAGGCAGACTGGCCAAAGTATCAAAAAAATGTGTATTTGGGTGAGCAACTGGCACGAAACACTGTGACTCTCTTAGGGTAGCCAATATCTCGTCACCAGTATAATCACAGCTTCAAAGTCAAGAAACCGCTGGCAAGAGTAACGATGTTTCTCTTAAGATACACAACTAGTGGCGTATCGCTTCAGGCAGACTGGCCACAGTATCTCAAAATGTGTATTTGGGTGAGCAACTGGCAGGAAGCACTATGACTCTCTTAAGGTAGCCAATGCCTCGTCACCAACATAATCCCATCACCAACTTCAAGAAACCGCTTGCAAAGGTAACGAAGATTCTCATAAGATACACAGCTAGTGGGGTGTCACTTGAGGCAGACAGGCCAAAGTATCAAAAAAATGTGTATTTGGGTGAGCAACTAGCAGGAATCACTATGACACTCATAGGGTAGCCAATGCCTCGTCACCAGCATAATCACATCAGCAACTTCAAGAAACCCCTGGCAAAAGTTACAATGACTCTTAAGATACACAACTAGTGGCGTAGCTATCAGGCAGACTGGAAAGAGTATCTAAAAAATGTGTATTTGGGTGAAGAACTGGCAGGAATCTCTATGACTCTCTTGAGGTAGCCAATGCCTCGTCACCAGCAGAATCAAATCAGCAACTTCTAGAAACCCCTGGCAAAAGTAACGATGTTTCTCTTAAGTTACACAACTAGTGGCGTATCGCTTCAGGCCCACTGGAAACAGTATCTAAAAAATGTGTATTTGGGTGAGCAACTGGCACGAAACACTGTGACTCTCTTAGGGTAGCCAATATCTCGTCACCAGTATAATCACAGCTTCAAAGTCAAGAAACCGCTGGCAAGAGTAACGATGTTTCTCTTAAGATACACAACTAGTGGCGTATCGCTTCAGGCAGACTGGCCACAGTATCTCAAAATGTGTATTTGGGTGAGCAACTGGCAGGAAGCACTATGACTCTCTTAAGGTAGCCAATGCCTCGTCACCAACATAATCCCATCACCAACTTCAAGAAACCGCTTGCAAAGGTAACGAAGATTCTCATAAGATACACAGCTAGTGGGGTGTCACTTGAGGCAGACAGGCCAAAGTATCAAAAAAATGTGTATTTGGGTGAGCAACTAGCAGGAATCACTATGACACTCATAGGGTAGCCAATGCCTCGTCACCAGCATAATCACATCAGCAACTTCAAGAAACCCCTGGCAAAAGTTACAATGACTCTTAAGATACACAACTAGTGGCGTAGCTATCAGGCAGACTGGAAAGAGTATGTAAAAAATGTGTATTTGGGTGAAGAACTGGCAGGAATCTCTATGACTCTCTTGAGGTAGCCAATGCCTCGTCACCAGCAGAATCAAATCAGCAACTTCTAGAAACCCCTGGCAAAAGTAACGATGTTTCTCTTAAGATACACAACTAGTGGCGTATCGCTTCAGGCCCACTGGAAACAGTATCTAAAAAATGTGTATTTGGGTGAGCAACTGGCACGAAACACTGTGACTCTCTTAGGGTAGCCAATATCTCGTCACCAGTATAATCACAGCTTCAAAGTCAAGAAACCGCTGGCAAGAGTAACGATGTTTCTCTTAAGATACACAACTAGTGGCGTATCGCCTCAGGCAGACTGGCCACAGTATCTCAAAATGTGTATTTGGGTGAGCAACTGGCAGGAAGCACTATCACTCTCTTAAGGTAGCCAATGCTTCGTCACCAACATAATCCCATCATCAACTTCAAGAAACCGCTTGCAAAGGTAACGAAGCTTCTCATAAGATACACAGCTAGTGGGGTGTCACTTGAGGCAGACTGGCCAAAGTATCAAAAAAATGTGTATTTGGGTGAGCAACTAGCAGGAATCACTATGACACTCATAGGGTAGCCAATGCCTCGTCACCAGCATAATCACATCAGCAACTTCAAGAAACCCCTGGCAAAAGTTACAATGACTCTTAAGATACACAACTAGTGGCGTAGCTATCAGGCAGACTGGAAAGAGTATCTAAAAAATGTGTATTTGGGTGAAGAACTGGCAGGAATCTCTATGACTCTCTTGAGGTAGCCAATGCTTCGTCACCAGCAGAATCAAATCAGCAACTTCTAGAAACCCCTTTCAAAAGTTACGATGTTTCTCTTAAGATACACAACTAGTGGCGTATCGCTTCAGGCACACTGGAAACAGTATCTAAAAAATGTGTATTTGGGTGAGCAACTGGCCCGAAACACTGTGACTCTCTTAGGGTAGCCAATATCTCGTCACCAGTATAATCACAGCTTCAAAGTCAAGAAACCGCTGGCAAGAGTAACGATGTTTCTCTTAAGATACACAACTAGTGTCGTATCGCCTCAGGCAGACTGGCCACAGTATCTCAAAATGTGTATTTGGGTGAGCAGCTGGCAGGAAGCACTATGACTCTCTTAAGGTAGCCAATGCCTCGTCACCAACATAATCCCATCACCAACTTCAAGAAACCGCTTGCAAAGGTATCGAAGTTTCTCATAAGATACACAGCTAGTGGGGTGTCACTTGAGGCAGACTGGCCAAAGTATCAAAAAAATGTGTATTTGGGTGAGCAACTAGCAGGAATCACTATGACAATCATAGGGTAGCCAATGCCTCGTCAACAGCATAATCACATCAGCAACTTCAAGAAACCCCTGGCAAAAGTTACAATGACTCTTAAGATACACAACTAGTGGCGTAGCTATCAGGCAGACTGGAAAGAGTATCTAAAAAATGTGTATTTGGGTGAAGAACTGGCAGGAATCTCTATGACTCTCTTGAGGTAGCCAATGCTTCGTCACCAGCAGAATCAAATCAGCAACTTCTAGAAACACCTTTCAAAAGTAAAGATGTTCCTCTTAAGATACACAACTAGTGGCGTATCGCTTCAGGCAGACTGGCCACAGTATCTCAAAATGTGTATTTGGGTGAGCAACTGGCAGGAAGCACTATGACTCTCTTAAGGTAGCCAATGCCTCGTCACCAACATAATCCCATCACCAACTTCAAGAAACCGCTTGCAAAGGTAACGAGGATTCTCATAAGATACACAGCTAGTGGGGTGTCACTTGAGGCAGACAGGCCAAAGTATCAAAAAAATGTGTATTTGGGTGAGCAACTAGCAGGAATCACTATGACACTCATAGGGTAGCCAATGCCTCGTCACCAGCATAATCACATCAGCAACTTCAAGAAACCCCTGGCAAAAGTTACAATGACTCTTAAGATACACAACTAGTGGCGTAGCTATCAGGCAGACTGGAAAGAGTATCTAAAAAATGTGTATTTGGGTGAAGAACTGGCAGGAATCTCTATGACTCTCTTGAGGTAGCCAATGCCTCGTCACCAGCAGAATCAAATCAGCAACTTCTAGAAACCCCTGGCAAAAGTAACGATGTTTCTCTTAAGATACACAACTAGTGGCGTATCGCTTCAGGCCCACTGGAAACAGTATCTAAAAAATGTGTATTTGGGTGAGCAACTGGCACGAAACACTGTGACTCTCTTAGGGTAGCCAATATCTCGTCACCAGTATAATCACAGCTTCAAAGTCAAGAAACCGCTGGCAAGAGTAACGATGTTTCTCTTAAGATACACAACTAGTGGCGTATCGCCTCAGGCAGACTGGCCACAGTATCTCAAAATGTGTATTTGGGTGAGCAACTGGCAGGAAGCACTATCACTCTCTTAAGGTAGCCAATGCTTCGTCACCAACATAATCCCATCATCAACTTCAAGAAACCGCTTGCAAAGGTAACGAAGCTTCTGATAAGATACACAGCTAGTGGGGTGTCACTTGAGGCAGACTGGCCAAAGTATCAAAAAAATGTGTATTTGGGTGAGCAACTAGCAGGAATCACTATGACACTCATAGGGTAGCCAATGCCTCGTCACCAGCATAATCACATCAGCAACTTCAAGAAACCCCTGGCAAAAGTTACAATGACTCTTAAGATACACAACTAGTGGCGTAGCTATCAGGCAGACTGGAAAGAGTATCTAAAAAATGTGTATTTGGGTGAAGAACTGGCAGGAATCTCTATGACTCTCTTGAGGTAGCCAATGCTTCGTCACCAGCAGAATCAAATCAGCAACTTCTAGAAACCCCTTTCAAGAGTTACGATGTTTCTCTTAAGATACACAACTAGTGGCGTATCGCTTCAGGCACACTGGAAACAGTATCTAAAAAATGTGTATTTGGGTGAGCAACTGGCCCGAAACACTGTGACTCTCTTAGGGTAGCCAATATCTCGTCACCAGTATAATCACAGCTTCAAAGTCAAGAAACCGCTGGCAAGAGTAACGATGTTTCTCTTAAGATACACAACTAGTGGCGTATCGCCTCAGGCAGACTGGCCACAGTATCTCAAAATGTGTATTTGGGTGAGCAGCTGGCAGGAAGCACTATGACTCTCTTAAGGTAGCCAATGCCTCGTCACCAACATAATCCCATCACCAACTTTAAGAAACCGCTTGCAAAGGTAACGAAGTTTCTCATAAGATACACAGCTAGTGGGGTGTCACTTGAGGCAGACTGGCCAAAGTATCAAAAAAATGTGTATTTGGGTGAGCAACTAGCAGGAATCACTATGACAATCATAGGGTAGCCAATGCCTCGTCACCAGCATAATCACATCAGCAACTTCAAGAGACCCCTGGCAAAAGTTACAATGACTCTTAAGATACACAACTAGTGGCGTAGCTATCAGGCAGACTGGAAAGAGTATCTAAAAAATGTGTATTTGGGTGAAGAACTGGCAGGAATCTCTATGACTCTCTTGAGGTAGCCAATGCTTCGTCACCAGCAGAATCAAATCAGCAACTTCTAGAAACACCTTTCAAAAGTAACGATGTTTCTCTTAAGATACACAACTAGTGGCGTATCGCTTCAGGCACACTGGCCACAGTATCTCAAAATGTGTATTTGGGTGAGCAACTGGCAGGAAGCACTATGACTCTCTTAAGGTAGCCAATGCCTCGTCACCAACATAATCCCATCACCAACTTCAAGAAACCGCTTGCAACGGTAGCGAAGATTCTCATAAGATACACAGCTAGTGGGGTGTCACTTGAGGCAGACAGGCCAAAGTATCAAAAAAATGTGTATTTGGGTGAGCAACTAGCAGGAATCACTATGACACTCATAGGGTAGCCAATGCCTCGTCACCAGCATAACCACATAAGCAACTTCAAGAAACCCCTGGCAAAAGTTACAATGACTCTTAAGATACACAACTAGTGGCGTAGCTATCAGGCAGACTGGAAAGAGTATCAAAAAAATGTGTATTTGGGTGAAGAACTGGCAGGAATCTCTATGACTCTCTTGAGGTAGCCAATGCCTCGTCACCAGCAGAATCAAATCAACAACTACTAGAAACCCCTGGCAAAAGTAACGATGTTTCTCTTAAGATACACAACTAGTGGCGTATCGCTTCAGGCCCACTGGAAACAGTATCTAAAAAATGTGTATTTGGGTGAGCAACTGGCACGAAACACTGTGACTCTCTTAGGGTAGCCAATATCTCGTCACCAGTATAATCACAGCTTCAAAGTCAAGAAACCGCTGGCAAGAATAACGATGTTTCTCTTAAGATACACAACTAGTGGCGTATCGCTTCAGGCAGACTGGCCACAGTATCTCAAAATGTGTATTTGGGTGAGCAACTGGCAGGAAGCACTATGACTCTCTTAAGGCAGCCAATGCCTCGTCACCAACATAATCCCATCACCAACTTCAAGAAACCGCTTGCAAAGGTAACGAAGCTTCTCATAAGATACACAGCTAGTGGGGTGTCACTTGAGGCAGACTGGCCAAAGTATCAAAAAAATGTGTATTTGGGTGAGCAACTAGCAGGAATCACTATGACACTCATAGGGTAGCCAATGCCTCGTTACCAGCATAATCACATCAGCAACTTCAAGAAACCCCTGGCAAAAGTTACAATGACTCTTAAGATACACAACTAGTGGCGTAACTATCAGGCAGACTGGAAAGAGTATCTAAAAAATGTGTATTTGGGTGAAGAACTGGCAGGAATCTCTATGACTCTCTTGAGGTAGCCAATGCCTCGTCACCAGCAGAATCAAATCAGCAACTTCTAGAAACCCCTGGCAAAAGTAACGATGTTTCTCTTAAGATACACAACTAGTGGCGTATCGCTTCAGGCACACTGGAAACAGTATCTAAAAAATGTGTATTTGGGTGAGCAACTGGCACGAAACACTGTGACTCTCTTAGGGTAGCCAATATCACGTCACCAGTATAATCACAGCTTCAAAGTCAAGAAACCGCTGGCAAGAGTAACGATGTTTCTCTTAAGATACACAACTAGTGGCGTATCGCTTCAGGCAGACTGGCCACAGTATCTCAAAATGTGTATTTGGGTGAGCAACTGGCAGAAAGCACTATGACTCTCTTAAGGTAGCCAATGCCTCGTCACCAACATAATCCCATCACCAACTTCAAGAAACCGCTTGCAAAGGTAACGAAGCTTCTCATAAGATACACAGCTAGAGGGGTGTCACTTGAGGCAGACTGGCCAAAGTATCAAAAAAATGTGTATTTGGGTGAGCAACTGGCACGAAACACTGTGACTCTCTTAGGGTAGCCAATATCTCGTCACCAGTATAATCAGGAGCTTCAAAGTCAAGAAACCGCTGGCAAGAGTAACGATGTTTCTCTTAAGATACACAACTAGTGGCGTATCGCTTCAGGCAGACTGGCCACAGTATCTCAAAATGTGTATTTGGGTGAGCAACTGGCAGGAAGCACTATGACTCTCTTAAGGTAGACAATGCCTCGTCACCAACATAATCCCATCACCAACTTCAAGAAACCGCTTGCAACGGTAACGAAGATTCTCATAAGATACACAGCTAGTGGGGTGTCACTTGAGGCAGACAGGCCAAAGTATCAAAAAAATGTGTATTTGGGTGAGCAACTAGCAGGAATCACTATGACACTCATAGGGTAGCCAATGCCTCGTCACCAGCATAATCACATCAGCAACTTCAAGAAACCCCTGGCAAAAGTTACAATGACTCTTAAGATACACAACTAGTGGCGTAGCTATCAGGCAGACTGGAAAGAGTATCAAAAAAATGTGTATTTGGGTGAAGAACTGGCAGGAATCTCTATGACTCTCTTGAGGTAGCCAATGCCTCGTCACCAGCAGAATCAAATCAGCAACTACTAGAAACCCCTTTCAAGAGTTACGATGTTTCTCTTAAGATACACAACTAGTGGCGTATCGCTTCAGGCACACTGGAAACAGTATCTAAAAAATGTGTATTTGGGTGAGCAACTGGCACGAAACACTGTGACTCTCTTAGGGTAGCCAATATCTCGTCACCAGTATAATCACAGCTTCAAAGTCAAGAAACCGCTGGCAAGAATAACGATGTTTCTCTTAAGATACACAACTAGTGGCGTATCGCTTCAGGCAGACTGGCCACAGTATCTCAAAATGTGTATTTGGGTGAGCAACTGGCAGGAAGCACTATGACTCTCTTAAGGCAGCCAATGCCTCGTCACCAACATAATCCCATCACCAACTTCAAGAAACCGCTTGCAAAGGTAACGAAGCTTCTCATAAGATACACAGCTAGTGGGGTGTCACTTGAGGCAGACTGGCCAAAGTATCAAAAAAATGTGTATTTGGGTGAGCAACTAGCAGGAATCACTATGACACTCATAGGGTAGCCAATGCCTCGTTACCAGCATAATCACATCAGCAACTTCAAGAAACCCCTGGCAAAAGTTACAATGACTCTTAAGATACACAACTAGTGGCGTAGCTATCAGGCAGACTGGAAAGAGTATCTAAAAAATGTGTATTTGGGTGAAGAACTGGCAGGAATCTCTATGACTCTCTTGAGGTAGCCAATGCCTCGTCACCAGCAGAATCAAATCAGCAACTTCTAGAAACCCCTGGCAAAAGTAACGATGTTTCTCTTAAGATACACAACTAGTGGCGTATCGCTTCAGGCCCACTGGAAACAGTATCTAAAAAATGTGTATTTGGGTGAGCAACTGGCACGAAACACTGTGACTCTCTTAGCGTAGCCAATATCACGTCACCAGTATAATCACAGCTTCAAAGTCAAGAAACCGCTGGCAAGAGTAACGATGTTTCTCTTAAGATACACAACTAGTGGCGTATCGCTTCAGGCAGACTGGCCACAGTATCTCAAAATGTGTATTTGGGTGAGCAACTGGCAGAAAGCACTATGACTCTCTTAAGGTAGCCAATGCCTCGTCACCAACATAATCCCATCACCAACTTCAAGAAACCGCTTGCAAAGGTAACGAAGCTTCTCATAAGATACACAGCTAGAGGGGTGTCACTTGAGGCAGACTGGCCAAAGTATCAAAAAAATGTGTATTTGGGTGAGCAACTGGCACGAAACACTGTGACTCTCTTAGGGTAGCCAATATCTCGTCACCAGTATAATCACAGCTTCAAAGTCAAGAAACCGCTGGCAAGAGTAACGATGTTTCTCTTAAGATAAACAACTAGTGGCGTATCGCTTCAGGCAGACTGGCCACAGTATCTCAAAATGTGTATTTGGGTGAGCAACTTGCAGGAAGCACTATGACTCTCTTAAGGTAGGCAATGCCTCGTCACCAACATAATCCCATCACCAACTTCAAGAAACCGCTTGCAAAGGTAACGAAGCTTCTCATAAGATACACAATTAGTGGGGTGTCACTTGAGGCAGACAGGCCAAAGTATCAAAAAAATGTGTATTTGGGTGAGCAACTAGCAGGAATCACTATGACACTCATAGGGTAGCCAATGCCTCGTCACCAGCATAATCACATCAGCAACTTCAAGAAACCCCTGGCAAAAGTTACAATGACTCTTAAGATACACAACTAGTGGCGTAGCTATCAGGCAGACTGGAAAGAGTATCTAAAAAATGTGTATTTGGGTGAAGAACTGGCAGGAATCTCTATGACTCTCTTGAGGTAGCCAATGCCTCGTCACCAGCAGAATCAAATCAGAAACTTCTAGAAACCCCTGGCAAAAGTAACGATGTTTCTCTTAAGATACACAACTAGTGGCGTATCGCTTCAGGCACACTGGAAACAGTATCTAAAAAATGTGTATTTGGGTGAGCAACTGGCACGAAACACTGTGACTCTCTTAGGGTAGCCAATATCTCGTCACCAGTATAATCACAGCTTCAAAGTCAAGAAACCGCTGGCAAGAGTAACGATGTTTCTCTTAAGATACACAACTAGTGGCGTGTCGCTTCAGGCAGACTGGCCACAGTATCTCAAAATGTGTATTTGGGTGAGCAACTGGCAGGAAGCACTATGACTCTCTTAAGGCAGCCAATGCCTCGTCACCAACATAATCCCATCACCAACTTCAAGAAACCGCTTGCAAAGGTAACGAAGCTTCTCATAAGATACACAGCTAGTGGGGTGTCACTTGAGGCAGACTGGCCAAAGTATCAAAAAAATGTGTATTTGGGTGAGCAACTAGCAGGAATCACTATGACAATCATAGGGTAGCCAATGCCTCGTCACCAGCATAATCACATCAGCAACTTCAAGAAACCCCTGGCAAAAGTTACAATGACTCTTAAGATACACAACTAGTGGCGTAGCTATCAGGCAGACTGGAAAGAGTATCTAAAAAATGTGTATTTGGGTGAAGAACTGGCAGGAATCTCTATGACTCTCTTGAGGTAGCCAATGCTTCGTCACCAGCAGAATCAAATCAGCAACTTCTAGAAACACCTTTCAAAAGTAACGATGTTTCTCTTAAGATACACAACTAGTGGCGTATCGCTTCAGGCACACTGGCCACAGTATCTCAAAATGTGTATTTGGGTGAGCAACTGGCAGGAAGCACTATGACTCTCTTAAGGTAGCCAATGCCTCGTCACCAACATAATCCCATCACCAACTTCAAGAAACCGCTTGCAAAGGTAACGAAGATTCTCATAAGATACACAGCTAGTGGGGTGTCACTTGAGGCAGACAGGCCAAAGTATCAAAAAAATGTGTATTTGGGTGAGCAACTAGCAGGAATCACTATGACACTCATAGGGTAGCCAATGCCTCGTCACCAGCATAATCACATCAGCAACTTCAAGAAACCCCTGCCAAAAGTTACAATGACTCTTAAGATACACAACTAGTGGCGTAGCTATCAGGCAGACTGGAAAGAGTATCTAAAAAATGTGTATTTGGGTGAAGAACTGGCAGGAATCTCTATGACTCTCTTGAGGTAGCCAATGCCTCGTCACCAGCAGAATCAAATCAGCAACTTCTAGAAACCCCTGGCAAAAGTAACGATGTTTCTCTTAAGATACACAACTAGTGGCGTATCGCTTCAGGCCCACTGGAAACAGTATCTAAAAAATGTGTATTTGGGTGAGCAACTGGCACGAAACACTGTGACTCTCTTAGGGTAGCCAATATCTCGTCACCAGTATAATCACAGCTTCAAAGTCAAGAAACCGCTGGCAAGAGTAACGATGTTTCTCTTAAGATACACAACTAGTGGCGTATCGCCTCAGGCAGACTGGCCACAGTATCTCAAAATGTGTATTTGGGTGAGCAACTGGCAGGAAGCACTATCACTCTCTTAAGGTAGCCAATGCTTCGTCACCAACATAATCCCATCATCAACATCAAGAAACCGCTTGCAAAGGTAACGAAGCTTCTCATAAGATACACAGCTAGTGGGGTGTCACTTGAGGCAGACTGGCCAAAGTATCAAAAAAATGTGTATTTGGGTGAGCAACTAGCAGGAATCACTATGACACTCATAGGGTAGCCAATGCCTCGTCACCAGCATAATCACATCAGCAACTTCAAGAAACCCCTGGCAAAAGTTACAATGACTCTTAAGATACACAACTAGTGGCGTAGCTATCAGGCAGACTGGAAAGAGTATCTAAAAAATGTGTATTTGGGTGAAGAACTGGCAGGAATCTCTATGACTATCTTGAGGTAGCCAATGCTTCGTCACCAGCAGAATCAAATCAGCAACTTCTAGAAACCCCTTTCAAAAGTTACGATGTTTCTCTTAAGATACACAACTAGTGGCGTATCGCTTCAGGCACACTGGAAACAGTATCTAAAAAATGTGTATTTGGGTGAGCAACTGGCCCGAAACACTGTGACTCTCTTAGGGTAGCCAATATCTCGTCACCAGTATAATCACAGCTTCAAAGTCAAGAAACCGCTGGCAAGAGTAACGATGTTTCTCTTAAGATACACAACTAGTGGCGTATCGCCTCAGGCAGACTGGCCACAGTATCTCAAAATGTGTATTTGGGTGAGCAGCTGGCAGGAAGCACTATGACTCTCTTAAGGTAGCCAATGCCTCGTCACCAACATAATCCCATCACCAACTTTAAGAAACCGCTTGCAAAGGTAACGAAGTTTCTCATAAGATACACAGCTAGTGGGGTGTCACTTGAGGCAGACTGGCCAAAGTATCAAAAAAATGTGTATTTGGGTGAGCAACTAGCAGGAATCACTATGACAATCATAGGGTAGCCAATGCCTCGTCACCAGCATAATCACATCAGCAACTTCAAGAAACCCCTGGCAAAAGTTACAATGACTCTTAAGATACACAACTAGTGGCGTAGCTATCAGGCAGACTGGAAAGAGTATCTAAAAAATGTGTATTTGGGTGAAGAACTGGCAGGAATCTCTATGACTCTCTTGAGGTAGCCAATGCTTCGTCACCAGCAGAATCAAATCAGCAACTTCTAGAAACACCTTTCAAAAGTAACGATGTTTCTCTTAAGATACACAACTAGTGGCGTATCGCTTCAGGCAGACTGGCCACAGTATCTCAAAATGTGTATTTGGGTGAGCAACTGGCAGGAAGCACTATGACTCTCTTAAGGTAGCCAATGCCTCGTCACCAACATAATCCCATCACCAACTTCAAGAAACCGCTTGCAACGGTAACGAAGATTCTCATAAGATACACAGCTAGTGGGGTGTCACTTGAGGCAGACAGGCCAAAGTATCAAAAAAATGTGTATTTGGGTGAGCAACTAGCAGGAATCACTATGACACTCATAGGGTAGCCAATGCCTCGTCACCAGCATAATCACATCAGCAACTTCAAGAAACCCCTGGCAAAAGTTACAATGACTCTTAAGATACACAACTAGTGGCGTAGCTATCAGGCAGACTGGAAAGAGTATCTAAAAAATGTGTATTTGGGTGAAGAACTGGCAGGAATCTCTATGACTCTCTTGAGGTAGCCAATGCCTCGTCACCAGCAGAATCAAATCAGCAACTACTAGAAACCCCTGGCAAAAGTAACGATGTTTCTCTTAAGATACACAACTAGTGGCGTATCGCTTCAGGCCCACTGGAAACAGTATCTAAAAAATGTGTATTTGGGTGAGCAACTGGCACGAAACACTGTGACTCTCTTAGGGTAGCCAATATCTCGTCACCAGTATAATCACAGCTTCAAAGTCAAGAAACCGCTGGCAAGAGTAACGATGTTTCTCTTAAGATACACAACTAGTGGCGTATCGCTTCATGCAGACTGGCCACAGTATCTCAAAATGTGTATTTGGGTGAGCAACTGGCAGGAAGCACTATGACTCTCTTAAGGCAGCCAATGCCTCGTCACCAACATAATCCCATCACCAACTTCAAGAAACCGCTTGCAAAGGTAACGAAGCTTCTCATAAGATACACAGCTAGTGGGGTGTCACTTGAGGCAGACTGGCCAAAGTATCAAAAAAATGTGTATTTGGGTGAGCAACTAGCAGGAATCACTATGACACTCATAGGGTAGCCAATGCCTCGTTACCAGCATAATCACATCAGCAACTTCAAGAAACCCCTGCCAAAAGTTACAATGACTCTTAAGATACACAACTAGTGGCGTAGCTATCAGGCAGACTGGAAAGAGTATCTAAAAAATGTGTATTTGGGTGAAGAACTGGCAGGAATCTCTATGACTCTCTTGAGGTAGCCAATGCCTCGTCACCAGCAGAATCAAATCAGCAACTTCTAGAAACCCCTGGCAAAAGTAACGATGTTTCTCTTAAGATACACAACTAGTGGCGTATCGCTTCAGGCCCACTGGAAACAGTATCTAAAAAATGTGTATTTGGGTGAGCAACTGGCACGAAACACTGTGACTCTCTTAGGGTAGCCAATATCACGTCACCAGTATAATCACAGCTTCAAAGTCAAGAAACCGCTGGCATGAGTAACGATGTTTCTCTTAAGATACACAACTAGTGGCGTATCGCTTCAGGCACACTGGCCACAGTATCTCAAAATGTGTATTTGGGTGAGCAACTGGCAGAAAGCACTATGACTCTCTTAAGGTAGCCAATGCCTCTTCACCAACATAATCACATCACCAACTTCAAGAAACCGCTTGCAAAGGTAACGAAGCTTCTCATAAGATACACAGCTAGAGGGGTGTCACTTGAGGCAGACTGGCCAAAGTATCAAAAAAATGTGTATTTGGGTGAGCAACTGGCACGAAACACTGTGACTCTCTTAGGGTAGCCAATATCTCGTCACCAGTATAATCACAGCTTCAAAGTCAAGAAACCGCTGGCAAGAGTAACGATGTTTCTCTTAAGATACACAACTAGTGGCGTATCGCTTCAGGCAGACTGGCCACAGTATCTCAAAATGTGTATTTGGGTGAGCAACTTGCAGGAAGCACTATGACTCTCTTAAGGTAGCCAATGCCTCGTCACCAACATAATCCCATCACCAACTTCAAGAAACCGCTTGCAAAGGTAACGAAGATTCTCATAAGATACACAGCTAGTGGGGTGTCACTTGAGGCAGACAGGCCAAAGTATCAAAAAAATGTGTATTTGGTGAGCAACTAGCAGGAATCACTATGACACTCATAGGGTAGCCAATGCCTCGTCACCAGCATAATCACATCAGCAACTTCAAGAAACCCCTGGCAAAAGTTACAATGACTCTTAAGATACACTACTAGTGGCGTAGCTATCAGGCAGACTGGAAAGAGTATCTAAAAAATGTGTATTTGGGTGAAGAACTGGCAGGAATCTCTATGACTCTCTTGAGGTAGCCAATGCCTCGTCACCAGCAGAATCAAATCAGCAACTTCTAGAAACCCCTGGCAAAAGTAACGATGTTTCTCTTAAGATACACAACTAGTGGCGTATCGCTTCAGGCCCACTGGAAACAGTATCTAAAAAATGTGTATTTGGGTGAGCAACTGGCAGGAAACACTGTGACTCTCTTAGGGTAGCCAATATCTCGTCACCAGTATAATCACAGCTTCAAAGTCAAGAAACCGCTGGCAAGAGTAACGATGTTTCTCTTAAGATACACAACTAGTGGCGTGTCGCTTCAGGCAGACTGGCCACAGTATCTCAAAATGTGTATTTGGGTGAGCAACTGGCAGGAAGCACTATGACTCTCTTAAGGCAGCCAATGCCTCGTCACCAACATAATCCCATCACCAACTTCAAGAAACCGCTTGCAAAGGTAACGAAGCTTCTCATAAGATACACAGCTAGTGGGGTGTCACTTGAGGCAGACTGGCCAAAGTATCAAAAAAATGTGTATTTGGGTGAGCAACTAGCAGGAATCACTATGACACTCATAGGGTAGCCAATGCCTCGTTACCAGCATAATCACATCAGCAACTTCAAGAAACCCCTGGCAAAAGTTACAATGACTCTTAAGATACACAACTAGTGGCGTAGCTATCAGGCAGACTGGAAAGAGTATCTAAAAAATGTGTATCTGGGTGAAGAACTGGCAGGAATCTCTATGACTCTCTTGAGGTAGCCAATGCCTCGTCACCAGCAGAATCAAATTAGCAACTTCTAGAAACCCCTGGCAAAAGTAACGATGTTTCTCTTAAGATACACAACTAGTGGCGTATCGCTTCAGGCCCACTGGAAACAGTATCTAAAAAATGTGTATTTGGGTGAGCAACTGGCACGAAACACTGTGACTCTCTTAGGGTAGCCAATATCACGTCACCAGTATAATCACAGCTTCAAAGTCAAGAAACCGCTGGCAAGAGTAACGATATTTCTCTTAAGATACACAACAAGTGGCGTATCGCTTCAGGCAGACTGGCCACAGTATCTCAAAATGTGTATTTGGGTGAGCAACTGGCAGAAAGCACTATGACTCTCTTAAGGTAGCCAATGCCTCGTCACCAACATAATCACATCACCAACTTCAAGAAACCACTTGCAAAGGTAACGAAGCTTCTCATAAGATACACAGCTAGTGGGGTGTCACTTGAGGCAGACTGGCCAAAGTATCAAAAAAATGTGTATTTGGGTGAGCAACTGGCACGAGACACTGTGACTCTCTTAGGGTAGCCAATATCTCGTCACCAGTATAATCACAGCTTCAAAGTCAAGAAACCGCTGGCAAGAGTGACGATGTTTCTCTTAAGATACACAACTAGTGGCGTATCGCTTCAGGCAGACTGGCCACAGTATCTGAAAATGTGTATTTGGGTGAGCAACTGGCAGGAAGCACTATGACTCTCTTAAGGTAGCCAATGCCTCGTCACCAACATAATCCCATCACCAACTTCAAGAAACCGCTTGCAAAGGTAACAAAGCTTCTCATAAGATACACAGCTAGTGGGGTGTCACTTGAGGCAGACTGGCCAAAGTATCAAAAAAATGTGTATTTGGGTGAGCAACTAACAGGAATCACTATGACACTCATAGGGTAGCCAATGCCTCGTCACCAGAATAATCACATCAGCAACTTCAAGAAACCCCTGGCAAAAGTTACAATGACTCTTAAGATACACAACTAGTGGCGTAGCTATCAGGCAGACTGGAAAGAGTATCTATAAAATGTGTATTTGGGTGAAGAACTGGCAGGAATCTCTATGACTCTCTTGAGGTAGCCAATGCCTCGTCACCAGCAGAATCAAATCAGCAACCTCTAGAAACCCCTGGCAAAAGTAACGATGTTTCTCTTAAGATACACAACTAGTGGCGTATCGCTTCAGGCACACTGGAAACAGTATCTAAAAAATGTGTATTTGGGTGAGCAACTGGCACGAAACACTGTGACGCTCTTAGGGTAGCCAATATCTCGTCACCAGTATAATCACAGCTTCAAAGTCAAGAAACCGCTGGCAAGAGTGACGATGTTTCTCTTAAGATACACAACTAGTGGCGTATCGCTTCAGGCAGACTGGCCACAGTATCTGAAAATGTGTATTTGGGTGAGCAACTGGCAGGAAGCACTATGACTCTCTTAAGGTAGCCAATGCCTCGTCACCAACATAATCCCATCACCAACTTCAAGAAACCGCTTGCAAAGGTAACAAAGCTTCTCATAAGATACACAGCTAGTGGGGTGTCACTTGAGGCAGACTGGCCAAAGTATCAAAAAAATGTGTATTTGGGTGAGCAACTAGCAGGAATCACTATGACACTCATAGGGTAGCCAATGCCTCGTTACCAGCATAATCACATCAGCAACTTCAAGAAACCCCTGGCAAAAGTTACAATGACTCTTAAGATACACAACTAGTGGCGTAGCTATCAGGCAGACTGGAAAGAGTATCTAATAAATGTGTATCTGGGTGAAGAACTGGCAGGAATCTCTATGACTCTCTTGAGGTAGCCAATGCCTCGTCACCAGCAGAATCAAATCAGCAACTTCTAGAAACCCCTGGCAAAAGTAACGATGTTTCTCTTAAGATACACAACTAGTGGCGTATCGCTTCAGGCCCACTGGAAACAGTATCTAAAAAATGTGTATTTGGGTGAGCAACTGGCACGAAACACTGTGACTCTCTTAGGGTAGCCAATATCACGTCACCAGTATAATCACAGCTTCAAAGTCAAGAAACCGCTGGCAAGAGTAACGATGTTTCTCTTAAGATACACAACAAGTGGCGTATCGCTTCAGGCAGACTGGCCACAGTATCTCAAAATGTGTATTTGGGTGAGCAACTGGCAGAAAGCACTATGACTCTCTTACGGTAGCCAATGCCTCGTCACCAACATAATCACATCACCAACTTCAAGAAACCGCTTGCAAAGGTAACGAAGCTTCTCATAAGATACACAGCTAGTAGGGTGTCACTTGAGGCAGACTGGCCAAAGTATCAAAAAAATGTGTATTTGGGTGAGCAACTGGCACGAAACACTGTGACTCTCTTAGGGTAGCCAATATCTCGTCACCAGTATAATCACAGCTTCAAAGTCAAGAAACCGCTGGCAAGAGTAACGATGTTTCTCTTAAGATACACAACTAGAGGCGTATCGCTTCAGGCAGACTGGCCACAGTATCTCAAAATGTGTATTTGGGTGAGCAACTGGCAGGAAGCACTATCACTCTCTTAAGGTAGCCAATGCTTCGTCACCAACATAATCCCATCATCAACTTCAAGAAACCGCTTGCAAAGGTAACGAAGCTTCTCATAAGATACACAGCTAGTGGGGTGTCACTTGAGGCAGACTGGCCAAAGTATCAAAAAAATGTGTATTTGGGTGAGCAACTAGTAGGAATCACTATGACACTCATAGGGTAGCCAATGCCTCGTCACCAGCATAATCACATCAGCAACTTCAAGAAACCCCTGGCAAAAGTTACAATGACTCTTAAGATACACAACTAGTGGCGTAGCTATCAGGCAGACTGGAAAGAGTATCTAAAAAATATGTATTTGGGTGAAGAACTGGCAGGAATCTCTATGACTCTCTTGAGGTAGCCAATGCTTCGTCACCAGCAGAATCAAATCAGCAACTTCTAGAAACCCCTTTCAAAAGTCACGATGTTTCTCTTAAGATACACAACTAGTGGCGTATCGCTTCAGGCACACTGGAAACAGTATCTAAAAAATGTGTATTTGGGTGAGCAACTGGCACGAAACACTGTGACTCTCTTAGCGTAGCCAATATCTCGTCACCAGTATAATCACAGCTTCAAAGTCAAGAAACCGCTGGCAAGAGTAACGATGTTTCTCTTAAGATACACAACTAGTGGCGTATCGCTTCAGGCAGACTGGCCACAGTATCTCAAAATGTGTATTTGGGTGAGCAACTGGCAGGAAGCACTATGACTCTCTTAAGGTAGCCAATGCCTCGTCACCAACATAATCCCATCACCAACTTCTAGAAACCGCTTGCAAAGGTAACGAAGCTTCTCATAAGATACACAGCTAGTGGGGTGTCACTTGAGGCAGACTGGCCAAAGTATCAAAAAAATGTGTATTTGGGTGAGCAACTAGCAGGAATCACTATGACACTCATAGGGTAGCCAATGCCTCGTTACCAGCATAATCACATCAGCAACTTCAAGAAACCCCGGGCAAAAGTTAGAATGACTCTTAAGATACACAACTAGTGGCGTAGCTATCATGCAGACTGGAAAGAGTATCTAAAAAATGTGTATTTGGGTGAAGAACTGGCAGGAATCTCTATGACTCTCTTGAGGTAGCCAATGCCTCGTCACCAGCAGAATCAAATCAGCAACCTCTAGAAACCCCTGGCAAAAGTAACGATGTATCTCTTAAGATACACAACTAGTGGCGTATCGCTTCAGGCACACTGGAAACAGTATCTAAAAAATGTGTATTTGGGTGAGCAACTGGCACGAAACACTGTGACTCTCTTAGGGTAGCCAATATCTCGTCACCAGTATAATCACAGCTTCAAAGTCAAGAAACCGCTGGCAAGAGTGACGATGTTTCTCTTAAGATACACAACTAGTGGCGTATCGCTTCATGCAGACTGGCCACAGTATCTGAAAATGTGTATTTGGGTGAGCAACTCTCAGGAAGCACTATGACTCTCTTAAGGTAGCCAATGCCTCGTCACCAACATAATCCCATCACCAACTTCAAGAAACCGCTTGCAAAGGTAACAAAGCTTCTCATAAGATACACAGCTAGTGGGGTGTCACTTGAGGCAGACTGGCCAAAGTATCAAAAAAATGTGTATTTGGGTGAGCAACTAACAGGAATCACTATGACACTCATAGGGTAGCCAATGCCTCGTCACCAGCATAATCACATCAGCAACTTCAAGAAACCCCTGGCAAAAGTTACAATGACTCTTAAGATACACAACTAGTGGCGTAGCTATCAGGCAGACTGGAAAGAGTATCTAAAAAATGTGTATTTGGGTGAAGAACTGGCAGGAATCTCTATGACTCTCTTGAGGTAGCCAATGCCTCGTCACCAGCAGAATCAAATCAGCAACCTCTAGAAACCCCTGGCAAAAGTAACGATGTTTCTCTTAAGATACACAACTAGTGGCGTATCGCTTCAGGCCCACTGGAAACAGTATCTAAAAAATGTGTATTTGGGTGAGCAACTGGCACGAAACACTGTGACTCTCTTAGGGTAGCCAATATCACGTCACCAGTATAATCACAGCTTCAAAGTCAAGAAACCGCTGGCAAGAGTAACGATGTTTCTCTTAAGATACACAACAAGTGGCGTATCGCTTCAGGCAGACTGGCCACAGTATCTCAAAATGTGTATTTGGGTGAGCAACTGGCAGAAAGCACTATGACTCTCTTACGGTAGCCAATGCCTCGTCACCAACATAATCACATCACCAACTTCAAGAAACCGCTTGCAAAGGTAACGAAGCTTCTCATAAGATACACAGCTAGTGGGGTGTCACTTGAGGCAGACTGGCCAAAGTATCAAAAAAATGTGTATTTGGGTGAGCAACTGGCACGAAACACTGTGACTCTCTTAGGGTAGCCAATATCTCGTCACCAGTATAATCACAGCTTCAAAGTCAAGAAACCGCTGGCAAGAGTAACGATGTTTCTCTTAAGATACACAACTAGAGGCGTATCGCTTCAGGCAGACTGGCCACAGTATCTGAAATGTGTATTTGGGTGAGCAACTGGCAGGAAGCACTATCACTCTCTTAAGGTAGCCAATGCTTCGTCACCAACATAATCCCATCATCAACTTCAAGAAACCGCTTGCAAAGGTAACGAAGCTTCTCATAAGATACACAGCTAGTGGGGTGTCACTTGAGGCAGACTGGCCAAAGTATCAAAAAAATGTGTATTTGGGTGAGCAACTAGTAGGAATCACTATGACACGCATAGGGTAGCCAATGCCTCGTCACCAGCATAATCACATCAGCAACTTCAAGAAACCCCTGGCAAAAGTTACAATGACTCTTAAGATACACAACTAGTGGCGTAGCTATCAGGCAGACTGGAAAGAGTATCTAAAAAATGTGTATTTGTGTGAAGAACTGGCAGGAATCTCTATGACTCTCTTGAGGTAGCCAATGCTTCGTCACCAGCAGAATCAAATCAGCAACTTCTAGAAACCCCTTTCAAAAGTTACGATGTTTCTCTTAAGATACACAACTAGTGGCGTATCGCTTCAGGCACACTGGAAACAGTATCTAAAAAATGTGTATTTGGGTGAGCAACTGGCACGAAACACTGTGACTCTCTTAGGGTAGCCAATATCTCGTCACCAGTATAATCACAGCTTCAAAGTCAAGAAACCGCTGGCAAGAGTAACGATGTTTCTCTTAAGATACACAACTAGTGGCGTATCGCTTCAGGCAGACTGGCCACAGTATCTCAAAATGTGTATTTGGGTGAGCAACTGGCAGGAAGCACTATGACTCTCTTAAGGTAGCCAATGCCTCGTCACCAACATAATCCCATCACCAACTTCTAGAAACCGCTTGCAAAGGTAACGAAGCTTCTCATAAGATACACAGCTAGTGGGGTGTCACTTGAGGCAGACTGGCCAAAGTATCAAAAAAATGTGTATTTGGGTGAGCAACTAGCAGGAATCACTATGACACTCATAGGGTAGCCAATGCCTCGTTACCAGCATAATCACATCAGCAACTTCAAGAAACCCCGGGCAAAAGTTAGAATGACTCTTAAGATACACAACTAGTGGCGTAGCTATCATGCAGACTGGAAAGAGTATCTAAAAAATGTGTATTTGGGTGAAGAACTGGCAGGAATCTCTATGACTCTCTTGAGGTAGCCAATGCCTCGTCACCAGCAGAATCAAATCAGCAACCTCTAGAAACCCCTGGCAAAAGTAACGATGTTTCTCTTAAGATACACAACTAGTGGC
Organism: Schistocerca nitens; assembly: GCF_023898315.1. Taxonomy (NCBI): domain Eukaryota; kingdom Metazoa; phylum Arthropoda; class Insecta; order Orthoptera; family Acrididae; genus Schistocerca; species Schistocerca nitens. The sequence goes on along the minus strand of NC_064616.1, from coordinate 107,191,009 downwards.
GTATCGCTTCAGGCACACTGGAAACAGTATCTAAAAAATGTGTATTTGGGTGAGCAACTGGCACGAAACACTGTGACTCTCTTAGGGTAGCCAATATCTCGTCACCAGTATAATCACAGCTTCAAAGTCAAGAAACCGCTGGCAAGAGTGACGATGTTTCTCTTAAGATACACAACTAGTGGCGTATCGCTTCAGGCAGACTGGCCACAGTATCTGAAAATGTGCATTTGGGTGAGCAACTGGCAGGAAGCACTATGACTCTCTTAAGGTAGCCAATGCCTCGTCACCAACATAATCCCATCACCAACTTCAAGAAACCGCTTGCAAAGGTAACAAAGCTTCTCATAAGATACACAGCTAGTGGGGTGTCACTTGAGGCAGACTGGCCAAAGCATCAAAAAAATGTGTATTTGGGTGAGCAACTAGCAGGAATCACTATGACACTCATAGGGTAGCCAATGCCTCGTTACCAGCATAATCACATCAGCAACTTCAAGAAACCCCTGGCAAAAGTTACAATGACTCTTAAGATACACAACTAGTGGCGTAGCTATCAGGCAGACTGGAAAGAGTATCTAATAAATGTGTATCTGGGTGAAGAACTGGCAGGAATCTCTAAGACTCTCTTGAGGTAGCCAATGCCTCGTCACCAGCAGAATCAAATCAGCAACTTCTAGAAACCCCTGGCAAAAGTAACGATGTTTCTCTTAAGATACACAACTAGTGGCGTATCGCTTCAGGCCCACTGGAAACAGTATCTAAAAAATGTGTATTTGGGTGAGCAACTGGCACGAAACACTGTGACTCTCTTAGGGTAGCCAATATCACGTCACCAGTATAATCACAGCTTCAAAGTCAAGAAACCGCTGGCAAGAGTAACGATGTTTCTCTTAAGATACACAACAAGTGGCGTATCGCTTCAGGCAGACTGGCCACAGTATCTCAAAATGTGTATTTGGGTGAGCAACTGGCAGAAAGCACTATGACTCTCTTACGGTAGCCAATGCCTCGTCACCAACATAATCACATCACCAACTTCAAGAAACCGCTTGCAAAGGTAACGAAGCTTCTCATAAGATACACAGCTAGTGGGGTGTCACTTGAGGCAGACTGGCCAAAGTATCAAAAAAATGTGTATTTGGGTGAGCAACTGGCACGAAACACTGTGACTCTCTTAGGGTAGCCAATATCTCGTCACCAGTATAATCACAGCTTCAAAGTCAAGAAACCGCTGGCAAGAGTAACGATGTTTCTCTTAAGATACACAACTAGAGGCGTATCGCTTCAGGCAGACAGGCCACAGTATCTCAAAATGTGTATTTGGGTGAGCAACTGGCAGGAAGCACTATCACTCTCTTAAGGTAGCCAATGCTTCGTCACCAACATAATCCCATCATCAACTTCAAGAAACCGCTTGCAAAGGTAACGAAGCTTCTCATAAGATACACAGCTAGTGGGGTGTCACTTGAGGCAGACTGGCCAAAGTATCAAAAAAATGTGTATTTGGGTGAGCAACTAGCAGGAATCACTATGACACTCATAGGGTAGCCAATGCCTCGTCACCAGCATAATCACATCTGCAACTTCAAGAAACCCATGGCAAAAGTTACAATGACTCTTAAGATACACAACTAGTGGCGTAGCTATCAGGCAGACTGGAAAGAGTATCTAAAAAATGTGTATTTGGGTGAAGAACTGGCAGGAATCTCTATGACTCTCTTGAGGTAGCCAATGCTTCGTCACCAGCAGAATCAAATCAGCAACTTCTAGAAACCCCTTTCAAAAGTTACGATGTTTCTCTTAAGATACACAACTAGTGGCGTATCGCTTCAGGCACACTGGAAACAGTATCTAAAAAATGTGTATTTGGGTGAGCAACTGGCACGAAACACTGTGACTCTCTTAGGGTAGCCAATATCTCGTCACCAGTATAATCACAGCTTCAAAGTCAAGAAACCGCTGGCAAGAGTAACGATGTTTCTCTTAAGATACACAACTAGTGGCGTATCGCTTCAGGCAGACTGGCCACAGTATCTCAAAATGTGTATTTGGGTGAGCAACTGGCAGGAAGCACTATGACTCTCTTAAGGTAGCCAATGCCTCGTCACCAACATAATCCCATCACCAATTTCAAGAAACCGCTTGCAAAGGTAACAAAGCTTCTCATAAGATACACAGCTAGTGGGGTGTCACTTGAGGCAGACTGGCCAAAGTATCAAAAAATGTGTATTTGGGTGAGCAACTACCAGGAATCACTATGACACTCATAGGGTAACCAATGCCTCGTTACCTGCATAATCACATCAGCAACTTCAAGAAACCCCTGGCAAAAGTTACAATGACTCTTAAGATACACAACTAGTGGCGCAGCTATCATGCAGACTGGGAAGAGTATCTAAAAAATGTGTATTTGGGTGAAGAACTGGCAGGAATCTCTATGACTCTCTTGAGGTAGCCAATGCCACGTCACCAGCAGAATCAAATCAGCAACTTCTAGAAACCCCTGGCAAAAGTAACGATGTTTCTCTTAAGATACACAACTAGTGGCGTATCGCTTCAGGCACACTGGAAACAGTATCTAAAAAATGTGTATTTGGGTGAGCAACTGGCACGAAACACTGTGACTCTCTTAGGGTAGCCAATATCTCGTCACCAGTATAATCACAGCTTCAAAGTCAAGAAACCGCTGGCAAGAGTAACGATGTTTCTCTTAAGATACACAACTAGTGGCGTATCGTTTCAGGCAGACTGGCCACAGTATCTCAAAATGTGTATTTGGGTGAGCAACTGGCAGGAAGCACTATGACTCTCTTAAGGTAGCCAATGCCTCGTCACCAACATAATCCCATCACCAACTTCAAGAAACCGCTTGCAAAGGCAACGAAGCTTCTCATAAGATACACAGCTAGTGGGGTGTCTCTTGAGGCAGACTGGCCAAAGTATCAAAAAAATGTGTATTTGGGTGAGCAACTAGCAGGAATCACTATGACACTCATAGGGTAGCCAATGCCTCGTCACCAGCATAATCACATCAGCAACTTCAAGAAACCCCTAGCAAAAGTTACAATGACCCTTAAGATACACAACTAGTGGCGTAGCTATCAGGCAGACTGGAAAGAGTATCTAAAAAATGTGTATCTGGGTGAAGAACTGGCAGGAATCTCTATGACTCTCTTGAGGTAGCCAATGCCTCGTCACCAGCAGAATCAAATCAGCAACTTCTAGAAACCCCTTTCAAAAGTAACGATGTTTCTCTTAAGATACACAACTAGTGGCGTATCGCTTCAGGCACACTGGAAACAGTATCTAAAAAATGTGTATTTGGGTGAGCAACTGGCACGAAACACTGTGACTCTCTTAGGGTAGCCAATATCACGTCACCAGTATAATCACAGCTTCAAAGTCAAGAAACCGCTGGCAAGAGTAACGATGTTTCTCTTAAGATACACAACAAGTGGCGTATCGCTTCAGGCAGACTGGCCACAGTATCTCAAAATGTGTATTTGGGTGAGCAACTGGCAGAAAGCACTATGACTCTCTTACGGTAGCCAATGCCTCGTCACCCACATAATCACATCACCAACTTCAAGAAACCGCTTGCAAAGGTAACGAAGCTTCTCATAAGATACACAGCTAGTAGGGTGTCACTTGAGGCAGACTGGCCAAAGTATCAAAAAAATGTGTATTTGGGTGAGCAACTGGCACGAAACACTGTGACTCTCTTAGGGTAGCCAATATCTCGTCACCAGTATAATCACAGCTTCAAAGTCAAGAAACCGCTGGCAAGAGTAACGATGTTTCTCTTAAGATACACAACTAGAGGCGTATCGCTTCAGGCAGACTGGCCACAGTATCTCAAAATGTGTATTTGGGTGAGCAACTGGCAGGAAGCACTATCACTCTCTTAAGGTAGACAATGCTTCGTCACCAACATAATCCCATCATCAACTTCAAGAAACCGCTTGCAAAGGTAACGAAGCTTCTCATAAGATACACAGCTAGTGGGGTGTCACTTGAGGCAGACTGGCCAAAGTATCAAAAAAATGTGTATTTGGGTGAGCAACTAGTAGGAATCACTATGACACTCATAGGGTAGCCAATGCCTCGTCACCAGCATAATCACATCAGCAACTTCAAGAAACCCCTGGCAAAAGTTACAATGACTCTTAAGATACACAACTAGTGGCGTAGCTATCAGGCAGACTGGAAAGAGTATCTAAAAAATATGTATTTGGGTGAAGAACTGGCAGGAATCTCTATGACTCTCTTGAGGTAGCCAATGCTTCGTCACCAGCAGAATCAAATCAGCAACTTCTAGAAACCCCTTTCAAAAGTTACGATGTTTCTCTTAAGATACACAACTAGTGGCGTATCGCTTCAGGCACACTGGAAACAGTATCTAAAAAATGTGTATTTGGGTGAGCAACTGGCACGAAACACTGTGACTCTCTTAGGGTAGCCAATATCTCGTCACCAGTATAATCACAGCTTCAAAGTCAAGAAACCGCTGGCAAGAGTAACGATGTTTCTCTTAAGATACACAACTAGTGGCGTATCGCTTCAGGCAGACTGGCCACAGTATCTCAAAATGTGTATTTGGGTGAGCAACTGGCAGGAAGCACTATGACTCTCTTAAGGTAGCCAATGCCTCGTCACCAACATAATCCCATCACCAACTTCTAGAAACCGCTTGCAAAGGTAACGAAGCTTCTCATAAGATACACAGCTAGTGGGGTGTCACTTGAGGCAGACTGGCCAAAGTATCAAAAAAATGTGTATTTGGGTGAGCAACTAGCAGGAATCACTATGACACTCATAGGGTAGCCAATGCCTCGTTACCAGCATAATCACATCAGCAACTTCAAGAAACCCCGGGCAAAAGTTAGAATGACTCTTAAGATACACAACTAGTGGCGTAGCTATCATGCAGACTGGAAAGAGTATCTAAAAAATGTGTATTTGGGTGAAGAACTGGCAGGAATCTCTATGACTCTCTTGAGGTAGCCAATGCCTCGTCACCAGCAGAATCAAATCAGCAACCTCTAGAAACCCCTGGCAAAAGTAACGATGTTTCTCTTAAGATACACAACTAGTGGCGTATCGCTTCAGGCACACTGGAAACAGTATCTAAAAAATGTGTATTTGGGTGAGCAACTGGCACGAAACACTGTGACTCTCTTAGGGTAGCCAATATCTCGTCACCAGTATAATCACAGCTTCAAAGTCAAGAAACCGCTGGCAAGAGTGACGATGTTTCTCTTAAGATACACAACTAGTGGCGTATCGCTTCATGCAGACTGGCCACAGTATCTGAAAATGTGTATTTGGGTGAGCAACTGGCAGGAAGCACTATGACTCTCTTAAGGTAGCCAATGCCTCGTCACCAACATAATCCCATCACCAACTTCAAGAAACCGCTTGCAAAGGTAACAAAGCTTCTCATAAGATACACAGCTAGTGGGGTGTCACTTGAGGCAGACTGGCCAAAGTATCAAAAAAATGTGTATTTGGGTGAGCAACTAACAGGAATCACTATGACACTCATAGGGTAGCCAATGCCTCGTCACCAGCATAATCACATCAGCAACTTCAAGAAACCCCTGGCAAAAGTTACAATGACTCTTAAGATACACAACTAGTGGCGTAGCTATCAGGCAGACTGGAAAGAGTATCTAAAAAATGTGTATTTGGGTGAAGAACTGGCAGGAATCTCTATGACTCTCTTGAGGTAGCCAATGCCTCGTCACCAGCAGAATCAAATCAGCAACCTCTAGAAACCCCTGGCAAAAGTAACGATGTTTCTCTTAAGATACACAACTAGTGGCGTATCGCTTCAGGCCCACTGGAAACAGTATCTAAAAAATGTGTATTTGGGTGAGCAACTGGCACGAAACACTGTGACTCTCTTAGGGTAGCCAATATCACGTCACCAGTATAATCACAGCTTCAAAGTCAAGAAACCGCTGGCAAGAGTAACGATGTTTTCTTAAGATACACAACAAGTGGCGTATCGCTTCAGGCAGACTGGCCACAGTATCTCAAAATGTGTATTTGGGTGAGCAACTGGCAGAAAGCACTATGACTCTCTTACGGTAGCCAATGCCTCGTCACCAACATAATCACATCACCAACTTCAAGAAACCGCTTGCAAAGGTAACGAAGCTTCTCATAAGATACACAGCTAGTGGGGTGTCACTTGAGGCAGACTGGCCAAAGTATCAAAAAAATGTGTATTTGGGTGAGCAACTGGCACGAAACACTGTGACTCTCTTAGGGTAGCCAATATCTCGTCACCAGTATAATCACAGCTTCAAAGTCAAGAAACCGCTGGCAAGAGTAACGATGTTTCTCTTAAGATACACAACTAGAGGCGTATCGCTTCAGGCAGACTGGCCACAGTATCTCAAAATGTGTATTTGGGTGAGCAACTGGCAGGAAGCACTATCACTCTCTTAAGGTAGCCAATGCTTCGTCACCAACATAATCCCATCATCAACTTCAAGAAACCGCTTGCAAAGGTAACGAAGCTTCTCCTAAGATACACAGCTAGTGGGGTGTCACTTGAGGCAGACTGGCCAAAGTATCAAAAAAATGTGTATTTGGGTGAGCAACTAGTAGGAATCACTATGACACTCATAGGGTAGCCAATGCCTCGTCACCAGCATAATCACATCAGCAACTTCAAGAAACCCCTGGCAAAAGTTACAATGACTCTTAAGATACACAACTAGTGGCGTAGCTGTCAGGCAGACTGGAAAGAGTATCTAAAAAATGTGTATTTGGGTGAAGAACTGGCAGGAATCTCTATGACTCTCTTGAGGTAGCCAATGCTTCGTCACCAGCAGAATCAAATCAGCAACTTCTAGAAACCCCTTTCAAAAGTTACGATGTTTCTCTTAAGATACACAACTAGTGGCGTATCGCTTCAGGCACACTGGAAACAGTATCTAAAAAATGTGTATTTGGGTGAGCAACTGGCACGAAACACTGTGACTCTCTTAGGGTCGTCAATATCTCGTCACCAGTATAATCACAGCTTCAAAGTCAAGAAACCGCTGGCAAGAGTAACGATGTTTCTCTTAAGATACACAACTAGTGGCGTATCGCTTCAGGCAGACTGGCCACAGTATCTCAAAATGTGTATTTGGGTGAGCAACTGGCAGGAAGCACTATGACTCTCTTAAGGTAGCCAATGCCTCGTCACCAACATAATCCCATCACCAACTTCTAGAAACCGCTTGCAAAGGTAACGAAGCTTCTCATAAGATACACAGCTAGTGGGGTGTCACTTGAGGCAGACTGGCCAAAGTATCAAAAAAATGTGTATTTGGGTGAGCAACTAGCAGGAATCACTATGACACTCATAGGGTAGCCAATGCCTCGTTACCAGCATAATCACATCAGCAACTTCAAGAAACCCCGGGCAAAAGTTAGAATGACTCTTAAGATACACAACTAGTGGCGTAGCTATCATGCAGACTGGAAAGAGTATCTAAAAAATGTGTATTTGGGTGAAGAACTGGCAGGAATCTCTATGACTCTCTTGAGGTAGCCAATGCCTCGTCACCAGCAGAATCAAATCAGCAACCTCTAGAAACCCCTGGCAAAAGTAACGATGTTTCTCTTAAGATACACAACTAGTGGCGTATCGCTTCAGGCACACTGGAAACAGTATCTAAAAAATGTGTATTTGGGTGAGCAACTGGCACGAAACACTGTGACTCTCTTAGGGTAGCCAATATCTCGTCACCAGTATAATCACAGCTTCAAAGTCAAGAAACCGCTGGCAAGAGTGACGATGTTTCTCTTAAGATACACAACTAGTGGCGTATCGCTTCAGGCAGACTGGCCACAGTATCTGAAAATGTGCATTTGGGTGAGCAACTGGCAGGAAGCACTATGACTCTCTTAAGGTAGCCAATGCCTCGTCACCAACATAATCCCATCACCAACTTCAAGAAACCGCTTGCAAAGGTAACAAAGCTTCTCATAAGATACACAGCTAGTGGGGTGTCACTTGAGGCAGACTGGCCAAAGTATCAAAAAAATGTGTATTTGGGTGAGCAACTAGCAGGAATCACTATGACACTCATAGGGTAGCCAATGCCTCGTTACCAGCATAATCACATCAGCAACTTCAAGAAACCCCTGGCAAAAGTTACAATGACTCTTAAGATACACAACTAGTGGCGTAGCTATCAGGCAGACTGGAAAGAGTATCTAATAAATGTGTATCTGGGTGAAGAACTGGCAGGAATCTCTATGACTCTCTTGAGGTAGCTAATGCCTCGTCACCAGCAGAATCAAATCAGCAACTTCTAGAAACCCCTGGCAAAAGTAACGATGTTTCTCTTAAGATACACAACTAGTGGCGTATCGCTTCAGGCACACTGGAAACAGTATCTAAAAAATGTGTATTTGGGTGAGCAACTGGCACGAAACACTGTGACTCTCTTAGGGTAGCCAATATCACGTCACCAGTATAATCACAGCTTCAAAGTCAAGAAACCGCTGGCAAGAGTAACGATGTTTCTCTTAAGATACACAACAAGTGGCGTATCGCTTCAGGCAGACTGGCCACAGTATCTCAAAATGTGTATTTGGGTGAGCAACTGGCAGGAAGCACTATCACTCTCTTAAGGTAGCCAATGCTTCGTCACCAACATAATCCCATCATCAACTTCAAGAAACCGCTTGCAAAGGTAACGAAGCTTCTCATAAGATACACAGCTAGTGGGGTGTCACTTGAGGCAGACTGGCCAAAGTATCAAAAAAATGTGTATTTGGGTGAGCAACTAGCAGGAATCACTATGACACTCATAGGGTAGCCAATGCCTCGTCACCAGCATAATCACATCTGCAACTTCAAGAAACCCCTGGCAAAAGTTACAATGACTCTTAAGATACACAACTAGTGGCGTAGCTATCAGGCAGACTGGAAAGAGTATCTAAAAAATGTGTATTTGGGTGAAGAACTGGCAGGAATCTCTATGACTCTCTTGAGGTAGCCAATGCTTCGTCACCAGCAGAATCAAATCAGCAACTTCTAGAAACCCCTGGCAAAAGTAACGATGTTTCTCTTAAGATACACAACTAGTGGCGTATCGCTTCAGGCACACTGGAAACAGTATCTAAAAAATGTGTATTTGGGTGAGCAACTGGCACGAAACACTGTGACTCTCTTAGGGTAGCCAATATCTCGTCACCAGTATAATCACAGCTTCAAAGTCAAGAAACCGCTGGCAAGAGTAACGATGTTTCTCTTAAGATACACAACTAGTGGCGTATCGTTTCAGGCAGACTGGCCACAGTATCTCAAAATGTGTATTTGGGTGAGCAACTGGCAGGAAGCACTATGACTCTCTTAAGGTAGCCAATGCCTCGTCACCAACATAATCCCATCACCAACTTCAAGAAACCGCTTGCAAAGGCAACGAAGCTTCTCATAAGATACACAGCTAGTGGGGTGTCTCTTGAGGCAGACTGGCCAAAGTATCAAAAAAATGTGTATTTGGGTGAGCAACTAGCAGGAATCACTATGACACTCATAGGGTAGCCAATGCCTCGTCACCAGCATAATCACATCAGCAACTTCAAGAAACCCCTAGCAAAAGTTACAATGACCCTTAAGATACACAACTAGTGGCGTAGCTATCAGGCAGACTGGAAAGAGTATCTAAAAAATGTGTATCTGGGTGAAGAACTGGCAGGAATCTCTATGACTCTCTTGAGGTAGCCAATGCCTCGTCACCAGCAGAATCAAATCAGCAACTTCTAGAAACCCCTTTCAAAAGTAACGATGTTTCTCTTAAGATACACAACTAGTGGCGTATCGCTTCAGGCACACTGGAAACAGTATCTAAAAAATGTGTATTTGGGTGAGCAACTGGCACGAAACACTGTGACTCTCTTAGGGTAGCCAATATCTCGTCACCAGTATAATCACAGCTTCAAAGTCAAGAAACCGCTGGCAAGAGTAACGATGTTTCTCTTAAGATACAAAACTAGTGGCGTATCGCTTCAGGCAGACTGGCCACAGTATCTCAAAATGTGTATTTGGGTGAGCAACTGGCAGGAAGCACTATGACTCTCTTAAGGTAGCCAATGCCTCGTCACCAACATAATCCCATCACCAACTTCAAGAAACCGCTTGCAAAGGTAACAAAGCTTCTCATAAGATACACAGCTAGTGGGGTGTCACTTGAGGCAGACTGGCCAAAGTATCAAAAAAAATGTGTATTTGGGTGAGCAACTAGCAGGAATCACTATGACACTCATAGGGTAGCCAATGCCTCGTCACCAGCATAATCACATCAGCAACTTCAAGAAACCCCTGGCAAAAGTTACAATGACTCTTAAGATACACAACTAGTGGCGTAGCTTTCAGGCAGACTGGAAAGAGTATCTAAAAAATGTGTATTTGGGTGAAGAACTGGCAGGAATCTCTATGACTCTCTTGAGGTAGCCAATGCCTCGTCACCAGCAGAATCAAATCAGCAACTTCTAGAAACCCCTGGCAAAAGTAACGATGTTTCTCTTAAGATACACAACTAGTAGCGTATCGCTTCAGGCACACTGGAAACAGTATCTAAAAAATGTGTATTTGGGTGAGCAACTGGCACGAAACACTGTGACTCTCTTAGGGTAGCCAATATCTCGTCACCAGTGTAATCACAGCTTCAACGTCAAGAAACCCCTGGCAAGAGTAACGATGTTTCTCTTAAGATACACAACTAGTGGCGTATCGCTTGAGGCAGACTGGCCACAGTATCTCAAAATGTGTATTTGGGTGAGCAACTGGCAAGAAGCACTATGACCCTCTTAAGGTAGCCAATGCCTCGTCACCCAAATAATCCCATCACCAACTTCAAGAAACCGCTTGCAAAGGTAACGAAGCTTCTCATAAGATACACAGCTAGTGGGGTGTCACTTGAGGCAGACTGGCCAAAGTATCAAAAAAATGTGTATTTGGGTGAGCAACTAGCAGGAATCACTATGAGACTCATAGGGTAGCCAATGCCTCGTTACCAGCATAATCACATCAGCAAATTCAAGAAACCCCTGGCAAAAGTTACAATGACTCTTAAGATACACAACTAGTGGCGTAGCTATCATGCAGACTGGAAAGAGTATCTAAAAAATATGTATTTGGGTGAAGAACTGGCAGGAATCTCTATGACTCTCTTGAGGTAGCCAATGCCTCGTCACCAGCAGAATCAAATCAGCAACTTCTAGAAACCCCTGGCAAAAGTAACGATGTTTCTCTTAAGATACACAACTAGTGGCGTATCGCTTCAGGCACACTGGAAACAGTATCTAAAAAATGTGTATTTGGGTGAGCAACTGGCACGAAACACTGTGACTCTCTTAGGGTAGCCAATATCTCGTCACCAGTATAATCACAGCTTCAAAGTCAAGAAACCGCTGGCAAGAGTAACGATGTTTCTCTTAAGATACACAACTAGTGGCGTATCGTTTCAGGCAGACTGGCCACAGTATCTCAAAATGTGTATTTGGGTGAGCAACTGGCAGGAAGCACTATGACTCTCTTAAGGTAGCCAATGCCTCGTCACCAACATAATCCCATCACCAACTTCAAGAAACCGCTTGCAAAGGCAACGAAGCTTCTCATAAGATACACAGCTAGTGGGGTGTCTCTTGAGGCAGACTGGCCAAAGTATCAAAAAATGTGTATTTGGGTGAGCAACTAACAGGAATCACTATGACACTCATAGGGTAGCCAATGCCTCGTCACCAGCATAATCACATCAGCAACTTCAAGAAACCCCTGGCAAAAGTTACAATGACTCTTAAGATACACAACTAGTGGCGTAGCTACCATGCAGACTGGAAAGAGTATCTAAAAAATGTGTATTTGGGTGAAGAACTGGCAGGAATCTCTATGACTCTCTTGAGGTAGCCAATGCCTCGTCACCAGCAGAATCAAATCAGCAACTTCTAGAAACCCCTGGCAATAGTAACGATGTTTCCCTTAAGATACACAACTAGTGGCGTATCGCTTCAGGCACACTGGAAACAGTATCTAAAAAATGTGTATTTGGGTGAGCAACTGGCACGAAACACTGTGACTCTCTTAGGGTAGCCAATATCTCGTCACCAGTATAATCACAGCTTCAAAGTGAAGAAACCGCTGGCAAGAGTAACGATGTTTCTCTTAAGATACACAACTAGTGGCGTATCGTTTCAGGCAGACTGGCCACAGTATCTGAAAATGTGTATTTGGGTGAGCAAATGGCAGGAAGCACTATGACTCTCTTAAGGTAGCCAATGCCTCGTCACCAACATAATCCCATCACCAACTTCAAGAAACCGCTTGCAAAGGCAACAAAGCTTCTCATAAGATACACAGCTAGTGGGGTGTCTCTTGAGGCAGACTGGCCAAAGTAACAAAAAAATGTGTATTTGGGTGAGCAACTAGCAGGAATCTTTATGACACTCATAGGGTAGCCAATGCCTCGTCACCAGCATAATCACATCAGCAACTTCAAGAAACCCCTGGCAAAAGTTACAATGACTCTTAAGATACACAACTAGTGGCGTAGCTTTCAGGCAGACTGGAAAGAGTATCTAAAAAATGTGTATTTGGGTGAAGAACTGGCAGGAATCTCTATGACTCTCTTGAGGTAGCCAATGCCTCGTCACCAGCAGAATCAAATCAGCAACTTCTAGAAACCCCTTGCAATAGTAACGATGTTTCTCTTAAGATACACAACTAGTGGCGTATCGCTTCAGGCAGACTGGCCACAGTATCTCAAAATGTGTATTTGGGTGAGCAACTGGCAAGAAGCACTATGACTCTCTTAAGGTAGCCAATGCCTCGTCACCCAAATAATCCCATCACCAACTTCAAGAAACCGCTTGCAAAGGTAACGAAGCTTCTCATAAGATACACAGCTAGTGGGGTGTCACTTGAGGCAGACTGGCCAAAGTATCAAAAAAATGTGTATTTGGGTGAGCAACTGGCAGGAATCACTATGACACTCATAGGGTAGCCAATGCCTCGTTACCACCATAATCACATCAGCAAATTCAAGAAACCCCTGGCAAAAGTTACAATGACTCTTAAGATACACAACTAGTGGCGTAGCTATCATGCAGACTGGAAAGAGTATCTAAAAAATGTGTATTTGGGTGAAGAACTGGCAGGAATCTCTATGACTCTCTTGAGGTAGCCAATGCCTCGTCACCAGCAGAATCAAATCAGCAACTTCTAGAAACCCCTGGCAAAAGTAACGATGTTTCTCTTAAGATACACAACTAGTGGCGTATCGCTTCAGGCACACTGGAAACAGTATCTAAAAAATGTGTATTTGGGTGAGCAACTGAACGAAACACTGTGACTCTCTTAGGGTAGCCAATATCTCGTCACCAGTATAATCACAGCTTCAAAGTCAAGAAACCGCTGGCAAGAGTAACGATGTTTCTCCTAAGATACACAACTAGTGGCGTATCGCTTCAGGCAGACTGGCCACAGTATCTGAAAATGTGTATTTGGGTGAGCAACTGGCAGGAAGCACTATGACTCTCTTAAGGTAGCCAATGCCTCGTCACCAACATAATCCCATCACCAATTTCAAGAAACCGCTTGCAAAGGTAACAAAGCTTCTCATAAGATACACAGCTAGTGGGCTGTCACTTGAGGCAGACTGGCCAAAGTATCAAAAAAATGTGTATTTGGGTGAGCAACTACCAGGAATCACTATGACACTCATAGGGTAACCAATGCCTCGTTACCTGCATAATCACATCAGCAACTTCAAGAAACCCCTGGCAAAAGTTACAATGACTCTTAAGATACACAACTAGTGGCGCAGCTATCATGGAGACTGGAAAGAGTATCTAAAAAATGTGTATTTGGGTGAAGAACTGGCAGGAATCTCTATGACTCTCTTGAGGTAGCCAATGCCTCGTCACCAGCAGAATCAAATCAGCAACTTCTAGAAACCCCTGGCAAAAGTAACGATGTTTCTCTTAAGATACACAACTAGTGGCGTATCGCTTCAGGCACACTGGAAACAGTATCTAAAAAATGTGTATTTGGGTGAGCAACTGGCACGAAACACTGTGACTCTCTTAGGGTAGCCAATATCTCGTCACCAGTATAATCACAGCTTCAAAGTCAAGAAACCGCTGGCAAGAGTAACGATGTTTCTCTTAAGATACACAACTAGTGGCGTATCGTTTCAGGCAGACTGGCCACAGTATCTCAAAATGTGTATTTGGGTGAGCAACTGGCAGGAAGCACTATGACGCTCTTAAGGTAGCCAATGCCTCGTCACCAACATAATCCCATCACCAACTTCAAGAAACCGCTTGCAAAGGCAACGAAGCTTCTCATAAGATACACAGCTAGTGGGGTGTCTCTTGAGGCAGACTGGCCAAAGTATCAAAAAAATGTGTATTTGGGTGAGCAACTAGCAGGAATCACTATGACACTCATAGGGTAGCCAATGCCTCGTCACCAGCATAATCACATCAGCAAATTCAAGAAACCCCTGGCAAAAGTTACAATGACTCTTAAGATACACAACTAGTGGCGTAGCTATCATGCAGACTGGAAAGAGTATCTAAAAAATGTGTATTTGGGTGAAGAACTGGCAGGAATCTCTATGACTCTCTTGAGGTAGCCAATGCCTCGTCACCAGCAGAATCAAATCAGCAACTTCTAGAAACCCCTGGCAAAAGTAACGATGTTTCTCTTAAGATACACAACTAGTGGCGTATCGCTTCAGGCACACTGGAAACAGTATCTAAAAAATGTGTATTTGGGTGAGCAACTGAACGAAACACTGTGACTCTCTTAGGGTAGCCAATATCTCGTCACCAGTATAATCACAGCTTCAAAGTCAAGAAACCGCTGGCAAGAGTAACGATGTTTCTCTTAAGATACACAACTAGTGGCGTATCGCTTCAGGCAGACTGGCCACAGTATCTCAAAATGTGTATTTGGGTGAGCAACTGGCAGGAAGCACTATGACTCTCTTAAGGTAGCCAATGCCTCGTCACCAACATAATCCCATCACCAACTTCAAGAAACCGCTTGCAAAGGTAACGAAGCTTCTCATAAGATACACAGCTAGTGGGGTGTCACTTGAGGCAGACTGGCCAAAGTATCAAAAAAATGTGTACTTGGGTGAGCAACTAGCAGGAATCACTATGACACTCATAGGGTAGCCAATGCCTCGTTACCAGCATAATCACATCAGCAAATTCAAGAAACCCCTGGCAAAAGTTACAATGACTCTTAAGATACACAACTAGTGGCGTAGCTATCATGCAGACTGGAAAGAGTATCTAAAAAATGTGTATTTGGGTGAAGAACTGGCAGGAATCTCTATGACTCTCTTGAGGTAGCCAATGCCTCGTCACCAGCAGAATCAAATCAGCAACTTCTAGAAACCCCTGGCAAAAGTAACGATGTTTCTCTTAAGATACACAACTAGTGGCGTATCGCTTCAGGCACACTGGAAACAGTATCTAAAAAATGTGTATTTGGGTGAGCAACTGAACGAAACACTGTGACTCTCTTAGGGTAGCCAATATCTCGTCACCAGTATAATCACAGCTTCAAAGTCAAGAAACCGCTGGCAAGAGTAACGATGTTTCTCTTAAGATACACAACTAGTGGCGTATCGCTTCAGGCAGACTGGCCACAGTATCTCAAAATGTGTATTTGGGTGAGCAACTGGCAGGAAGCACTATGACTCTCTTAAGGTAGCCAATGCCTCGTCACCAACATAATCCCATCACCAACTTCAAGAAACCGCTTGCAAAGGTAACGAAGCTTCTCATAAGATACACAGCTAGTGGGGTGTCACTTGAGGCAGACTGGCCAAAGTATCAAAAAAATGTGTATTTGAGTGAGCAACTACCAGGAATCACTATCACACTCATAGGGTAGCCAATGCCTCGTTACCAGCATAATCACATCAGCAACTTCAAGAAACCCCTGGCAAAAGTTACAATGACTCTTAAGATACACAACTAGTGGCGTAGCTACCATGCAGACTGGAAAGAGTATCTAAAAAATGTGTATTTGGGTGAAGAACTGGCAGGAATCTCTATGACTCTCTTGAGGTAGCCAATGCCTCGTCACCAGCAGAATCAAATCAGCAACTTCTAGAAACCCCAGGCAAAAGTAACGATGTTTCTCTTAAGATACACAACTAGTGGCGTATCACTTCAGGCACACTGGAAACAGTATCTAAAAAATGTGTATTTGGGTGAGCAACTGGCACGAAACACTGTGACTCTCTTAGGGTAACCAATATCTCGTCACCAGTATAATCACATCTTCAAAGTCAAGAAACCGCTGGCAAGAGTAACGATGTTTCTCTTAAGATACACAACTAGTGGCGTATCGCTTCAGGCAGACTGGCCACAGTATCTCAAAATGTGTATTTGGGTGATCAACTGGCAGGAAGCACTATGACTCTCTTAAGGTAGCCAATGCCTCGTCACCAACATAATCCCATCACCAACTTCAAGAAACCGCTTGCAAAGGTAACGAAGCTTCTCATAAGATACACAGCTAGTGGGGTGTCACTTGAGGCAGACTGGCCAAAGTATCAAAAAAATGTGTATTTGGGTGAGCAACTAGCAGGAATCACTATGACACTCATAGGGTAGCCAATGCCTCGTCACCAGCATAATCACATCAGCAACTTCAAGAAACCCCTGGCAAAAGTTACAATGACTCTTAAGATACACAACTAGTTGCGTAGCTATCAGGCAGACTGGAAAGAGTATCTAAAAAATGTGAATTTGGGTGAAGAACTGGCAGGAATCTCTATGACTCTCTTGAGGTAGCCAATGCCTCGTCACCAGCAGAATCAAATCAGCAACTTCTAGAAACCCCTGGCAAAAGTAACGATGTTTCTCTTAAGATACACAACTAGTGGCGTATCGCTTCAGGCACACTGGAAACAGTATCTAAAAAATGTGTATTAGGGTGAGCAACTGGCACGAAACACTGTGACTCTCTTAGGGTAGCCAATATCTCGTCACCAGTATAATCACAGCTTCAAAGTCAAGAAACCGCTGGCAAGAGTAACGATGTTTCTCTTAAGATACACAACTAGTGGCGTATCGCTTCAGGCAGACTGGCCACAGTATCTCAAAATGTGTATTTGGGTGAGCAACTGGCAGGAAGCACTATGACTCTCTTAAGGTAGCCAATGCCTCGTCACCAACATAATCCCATCACCAACTTCAAGAAACCGCTTGCAAAGGTAACGAAGCTTCTCATAAGATACACAGCTGGCACTTGAGGCAGACTGGCCAAAGTACCAAAAAAATGTGTATTTGGGTGAGCAACTAGCAGGAATCACTATGACACTCATAGGGTAGCCAATGCCTCGTCACCAGCATAATCACATCAGCAACTTCAAGAAACCCCTGGCAAAAGTTACAATGACTCTTAAGATACACAACTAGTGGCGTAGCTATCAGGCAGACTGGAAAGAGTATCTAAAAAATGTGTATTTTGGTGAAGAACTGGCAGGAATCTCTATGACTCTCTTGAGGTAGCCAATGCCTCGTCACCAGCAGAATCAAATCAGCAACTTCTAGAAACCCCTTTCAAAAGTAACGATGTTTCTCTTAAGATACACAACTAGTGGCGTATCGCTTCAGGCACACAGGAAACAGTATCTAAAAAATGTGTATTTGGGTGAGCAACTGGCACGAAACACTGTGACTCTCTTAGGGTAGCCAATATCTCGTCACCAGTATAATCACAGCTTCAAAGTCAAGAAACCGCTGGCAAGAGTAACGATGTTTCTCTTAAGATACACAACTAGTGGCGTATCGCTTCAGGCAGACTGGCCACAGTATCTGAAAATGTGTATTTGGGTGAGCAACTGGCAAGAAGCACTATGACTCTCTTAAGGTAGCCAATGCCTCGTCACCCAAATAATCCCATCACCAACTTCAAGAAACCGCTTGCCAAGGTAACGAAGCTTCTCATAAGATACACAGCTAGTGGGGTTTCACTTGAGGCAGACTGGCCAAAGTATCAAAAAAATGTGTATTTGGGTGAGCAACTAGCAGGAATCACTATGACACTCATAGGGTAGCCAATGCCTCGTTACCAGCATAATCACATCAGCAAATTCAAGAAACCCCTGGCAAAAGTTACAATGACTCTTAAGATACACAACTAGTGGCGTAGCTATCATGCAGACTGGAAAGAGTATCTAAAAATTGTGTATTTGGGTGAAGAACTGGCAGGAATCTCTATGACTCTCTTGAGGTAGCCAATGCCTCGTCACCAGCAGAATCAAATCAGCAACTTCTAGAAACCCCTGGCAAAAGTAACGATGTTTCTCTTAAGATACACAACTAGTGGCGTATCGCTTCAGGCACACTGGAAACAGTATCTAAAATTTGTGTATTTGGGTGAGCAACTGAACGAAACACTGTGACTCTCTTAGGGTAGCCAATATCTCGTCACCAGTATAATCACAGCTTCAAAGTCAAGAAACCGCTGGCAAGAGTAACGATGTTTCTCTTAAGATACACAACTAGTGGCGTATCGCTTCAGGCAGACTGGCCACAGTATCTGAAAATGTGTATTTGGGTGAGCAACTGGCAGGAATCTCTATGACTCTCTTGAGGTAGCCAATGCCTCGTCACCAGCAGAATCAAATCAGCAACTTCTAGAAACCCCTGGCAAAAGTAACGATGTTTCTCTTAAGATACACAACTAGTGGCGTCTCGCTTCAGGCACACTGGAAACAGTATCTAAAAAATGTGTATTTGGGTGAGCAACTGAACGAAACACTGTGACTCTCTTAGGGTAGCCAATATCTCGTCACCAGTTTAATCACAGCTTCAAAGTCAAGAAACCGCTGGCAAGAGTAACGATGTTTCTCTTAAGATACACAACTAGTGGCGTATCGCTTCAGGCAGACTGGCCACAGTATCTGAAAATGTGTATTTGGGTGAGCAACTGGCAGGAAGCACTATGACTCTCTTAAGGTAGCCAATGCCTCGTCACCAACATAATCCCATCACCAACTTCAAGAAACCGCTTGCAAAGGTAACGAAGCTTCTCATAAGATACACAGCTAGTGGGGTGTCACTTGAGGCAGACTGGCCAAAGTATCAAAAAAATGTGTATTTGGGTGAGCAACTAGTAGGAATCACTATGACACTCATAGGGTAGCCAATGCCTCGTTACCAGCATAATCACATCAGCAACTTCAAGAAACCCCTGGCAAAAGTTACAATGACTCTTAAGATACACAACTAGTGGCGTAGCTACCATGCAGACTGGAAAGAGTATCTAAAAAATGTGTATTTGGGTGAAGAACTGGCAGGAATCTCTATGACTCTCTTGAGGTAGCCAATGCCTCGTCACCAGCAGAATCAAATCAGCAACTTCTAGAAACCCCTGGCAAAAGTAACGATGTTTCTCTTAAGATACACAACTAGTGGCGTATCGCTTCAGGCACACTGGAAACAGTATCTAAAAAATGTGTATTTGGGTGAGCAACTGGCACGAAACACTGTGACTCTCTTAGGGTAACCAATATCTCGTCACCAGTATAATCACATCTTCAAAGTCAAGAAACCGCTGGCAAGAGTAACGATGTTTCTCTTAAGATACACAACTAGTGGCGTATCGCTTCAGGCAGACTGGCCACAGTATCTCAAAATGTGTATTTGGGTGATCAACTGGCAGGAAGCACTATGACTCTCTTAAGGTAGCCAATGCCTCGTCACCAACATAATCCCATCACCAACTTCAAGAAACCGCTTGCAAAGGTAACGAAGCTTCTCATGAGATACACAGCTAGTGGGGTGTCACTTGAGGCAGACTGGCCAAAGTATCAAAAAAATGTGTATTTGGGTGAGCAACTAGCAGGAATCACTATGACACTCATAGGGTAGCCAATGCCTCGTCACCAGCATAATCACATCAGCAACTTCAAGAAACCCCTGGCAAAAGTTACAATGACTCTTAAGATACACAACTAGTTGCGTAGCTATCAGGCAGACTGGAAAGAGTATCTAAAAAATGTGAATTTGGGTGAAGAACTGGCAGGAATCTCTATGACTCTCTTGAGGTAGCCAATGCCTCGTCACCAGCAGAATCAAATCAGCAACTTCTAGAAACCCCTGGCAAAAGTTACAATGACTCTTAAGATACACAACTAGTGGCGTAGCTATCAGGCAGACTGGAAAGAGTATCTAAAAAATGTGTATTTTGGTGAAGAACTGGCAGGAATCTCTATGACTCTCTTGAGGTAGCCAATGCCTCGTCACCAGCAGAATCAAATCAGCAACTTCTAGAAACCCCTTTCAAAAGTAACGATGTTTCTCTTAAGATACACAACTAGTGGCGTATCGCTTCAGGCACACTGGAAACAGTATCTAAAAAATGTGTATTTGGGTGAGCAACTGAACGAAACACTGTGACTCTCTTAGGGTAGCCAATATCTCGTCACCAGTTTAATCACAGCTTCAAAGTCAAGAAACCGCTGGCAAGAGTAACGATGTTTCTCTTAAGATACACAACTAGTGGCGTATCGCTTCAGGCAGACTGGCCACAGTATCTGAAAATGTGTATTTGGGTGAGCAACTGGCAGGAAGCACTATGACTCTCTTAAGGTAGCCAATGCCTCGTCACCAACATAATCCCATCACCAACTTCAAGAAACCGCTTGCAAAGGTAACGAAGCTTCTCATAAGATACACAGCTAGTGGGGTGTCACTTGAGGCAGACTGGCCAAAGTATCAAAAAAATGTGTATTTGGGTGAGCAACTAGTAGGAATCACTATGACACTCATAGGGTAGCCAATGCCTCGTTACCAGCATAATCACATCAGCAACTTCAAGAAACCCCTGGCAAAAGTTACAATGACTCTTAAGATACACAACTAGTGGCGTAGCTACCATGCAGACTGGAAAGAGTATCTAAAAAATGTGTATTTGGGTGAAGAACTGGCAGGAATCTCTATGACTCTCTTGAGGTAGCCAATGCCTCGTCACCAGCAGAATCAAATCAGCAACTTCTAGAAACCCCTGGCAAAAGTAACGATGTTTCTCTTAAGATACACAACTAGTGGCGTATCGCTTCAGGCACACTGGAAACAGTATCTAAAAAATGTGTATTTGGGTGAGCAACTGGCACGAAACACTGTGACTCTCTTAGGGTAACCAATATCTCGTCACCAGTATAATCACATCTTCAAAGTCAAGAAACCGCTGGCAAGAGTAACGATGTTTCTCTTAAGATACACAACTAGTGGCGTATCGCTTCAGGCAGACTGGCCACAGTATCTCAAAATGTGTATTTGGGTGATCAACTGGCAGGAAGCACTATGACTCTCTTAAGGTAGCCAATGCCTCGTCACCAACATAATCCCATCACCAACTTCAAGAAACCGCTTGCAAAGGTAACGAAGCTTCTCATGAGATACACAGCTAGTGGGGTGTCACTTGAGGCAGACTGGCCAAAGTATCAAAAAAATGTGTATTTGGGTGAGCAACTAGCAGGAATCACTATGACACTCATAGGGTAGCCAATGCCTCGTCACCAGCATAATCACATCAGCAACTTCAAGAAACCCCTGGCAAAAGTTACAATGACTCTTAAGATACACAACTAGTTGCGTAGCTATCAGGCAGACTGGAAAGAGTATCTAAAAAATGTGAATTTGGGTGAAGAACTGGCAGGAATCTCTATGACTCTCTTGAGGTAGCCAATGCCTCGTCACCAGCAGAATCAAATCAGCAACTTCTAGAAACCCCTGGCAAAAGTTACAATGACTCTTAAGATACACAACTAGTGGCGTAGCTATCAGGCAGACTGGAAAGAGTATCTAAAAAATGTGTATTTTGGTGAAGAACTGGCAGGAATCTCTATGACTCTCTTGAGGTAGCCAATGCCTCGTCACCAGCAGAATCAAATCAGCATTTTCTAGAAACCCCTTTCAAAAGTAACGATGTTTCTCTTAAGATACACAACTAGTGGCGTATCGCTTCAGGCACACTGGAAACAGTATCTAAAAAATGTGTATTTGGGTGAGCAACTGGCACGAAACACTGTGACTCTGTTAGGGTAGCCAATATCTCGTCACCAGTATAATCACAGCTTCAAAGTCAAGAAACCGCTGGCAAGAGTAACGATGTTTCTCTTAAGATACACAACTAGTGGCGTATCGCTTCAGGCAGACTGGCCACAGTATCTCAAAATGTGTATTTGGGTGAGCAACTGGCAAGAAGCACTATGACTCTCTTAAGGTAGCCAATGCCTCGTCACCAACATAATCCCATCACCAACTTCAAGAAACCGATTGCAAAGGTAACGAAGCTTCTCATAAGATACACAGCTAGTGGGGTGTCACTTGAGGCAGACTGGCCAAAGTATCAAAAAAATGTGTATTTGTGTGAGCAACTAGCAGGAATCACTATGACACTCATAGGGTAGCCAATGCCTCGTTACCAGCATAATCACATCAGCAACTTCAAGAAACCCCTGGCAAAAGTTACAATGACTCTTAAGATACACAACTAGTGGCGTAGCTACCATGCAGACTGGAAAGAGTATCTAAAAAATGTGTGTTTGGGTGAAGAACTGGCAGGAATCTCTATGACTCTCTTGAGGTAGCCAATGCCTCGTCACCAGCAGAATCAAATCAGCAACTTCTAGAAACCCCTGGCAAAAGTAACGATGTTTCTCTTAAGATACACAACTAGTGGCGTATCGCTTCAGGCACACTGGAAACAGTATCTCAAAAATGTGTATTTGGGTGAGCAACTGGCACGAAACACTGTGACTCTCTTAGGGTAACCAATATCTCGTCACCAGTATAATCACATCTTCAAAGTCAAGAAACCGCTGGCAAGAGTAACGATGTTTCTCTTAAGATACACAACTAGTGGCGTATCGCTTCAGGCAGACTGGCCACAGTATCTGAAAATGTGTATTTGGGTGAGCAACTGGCAAGAAGCACTATGACTCTCTTAAGGTAGCCAATGCCTCGTCACCCAAATAATCCCATCACCAACTTCAAGAAACCGCTTGCAAAGGTAACGAAGCTTCTCATAAGATACACAGCTAGTGGGGTGTCACTTGAGGCAGACTGGCCAAAGTATCAAAAAAATGTGTATTTGGATGAGCAACTAGCAGGAATCACTATGACACTCATAGGGTAGCCAATGCCTCGTTACCAGCATAATCACATCAGCAAATTCAAGAAACCCCTGGCAAAAGTTACAATGACTCTTAAGATACACAACTAGTGGCGTAGCTATCATGCAGACTGGAAAGAGTATCTAAAAAATGTGTATTTGGGTGAAGAACTGGCAGGAATCTCTATGACTCTCTTGAGGTAGCCAATGCCTCGTCACCAGCAGAATCAAATCAGCAACTTCTAGAAACCCCTGGCAAAAGTAACGATGTTTCTCTTAAGATACACAACTAGTGGCGTATCGCTTCAGGCACACTGTAAACAGTATCTAAAAAATGTGTATTTGGGTGAGCAACTGAACGAAACACTGTGACTCTCTTAGGGTAGCCAATATCTCGTCACCAGTTTAATCACAGCTTCAAAGTCAAGAAACCGCTGGCAAGAGTAACGATGTTTCTCTTAAGATACACAACTAGTGGCGTATCGCTTCAGGCAGACTGGCCACAGTATCTGAAAATGTGTATTTGGGTGAGCAACTGGCAGGAAGCACTATGACTCTCTTAAGGTAGCCAATGCCTCGTCACCAACATAATCCCATCACCAACTTCAAGAAACCGCTTGCAAAGGTAACGAAGCTTCTCATGAGATACACAGCTAGTGGGGTGTCACTTGAGGCAGACTGGCCAAAGTATCAAAAAAATGTGTACTTGGGTGAGCAACTAGCAGGAATCACTATGACACTCATAGGGTAGCCAATGCCTCGTTACCAGCATAATCACATCAGCAAATTCAAGAAACCCCTGGCAAAAGTTACAATGACTCTTAAGATACACAACTAGTGGCGTAGCTATCATGCAGACTGGAAAGAGTATCTAAAAAATGTGTATTTGGGTGAAGAACTGGCAGGAATCTCTATGACTCTCTTGAGGTAGCCAATGCCTCGTCACCAGCAGAATCAAATCAGCAACTTCTAGAAACCCCTGGCAAAAGTAACGATGTTTCTCTTAAGATACACAACTAGTGGCGTATCGCTTCAGGCACACTGGAAACAGTATCTAAAAAATGTGTATTTGGGTGAGCAACTGAACGAAACACTGTGACTCTCTTAGGGTAGCCAATATCTCGTCACCAGTATAATCACAGCTTCAAAGTCAAGAAACCGCTGGCAAGAGTAACGATGTTTCTCTTAAGATACACAACTAGTGGCGTATCGCTTCAGGCAGACTGGCCACAGTATCTCAAAATGTGTATTTGGGTGAGCAACTGGCAGGAAGCACTATGACTCTCTTAAGGTAGCCAATGCCTCGTCACCAACATAATCCCATCACCAACTTCAAGAAACCGCTTGCAAAGGTAACGAAGCTTCTCATAAGATACACAGCTAGTGGGGTGTCACTTGAGGCAGACTGGCCAAAGTATCAAAAAAATGTGTATTTGAGTGAGCAACTACCAGGAATCACTATCACACTCATAGGGTAGCCAATGCCTCGTTACCAGCATAATCACATCAGCAACTTCAAGAAACCCCTGGCAAAAGTTACAATGACTCTTAAGATACACAACTAGTGGCGTAGCTACCATGCAGACTGGAAAGAGTATCTAAAAAATGTGTATTTGGGTGAAGAACTGGCAGGAATCTCTATGACTCTCTTGAGGTAGCCAATGCCTCGTCACCAGCAGAATCAAATCAGCAACTTCTAGAAACCCCAGGCAAAAGTAACGATGTTTCTCTTAAGATACACAACTAGTGGCGTATCACTTCAGGCACACTGGAAACAGTATCTAAAAAATGTGTATTTGGGTGAGCAACTGGCACGAAACACTGTGACTCTCTTAGGGTAACCAATATCTCGTCACCAGTATAATCACATCTTCAAAGTCAAGAAACCGCTGGCAAGAGTAACGATGTTTCTCTTAAGATACACAACTAGTGGCGTATCGCTTCAGGCAGACTGGCCACAGTATCTCAAAATGTGTATTTGGGTGATCAACTGGCAGGAAGCACTATGACTCTCTTAAGGTAGCCAATGCCTCGTCACCAACATAATCCCATCACCAACTTCAAGAAACCGCTTGCAAAGGTAACGAAGCTTCTCATAAGATACACAGCTAGTGGGGTGTCACTTGAGGCAGACTGGCCAAAGTATCAAAAAAATGTGTATTTGGGTGAGCAACTAGCAGGAATCACTATGACACTCATAGGGTAGCCAATGCCTCGTCACCAGCATAATCACATCAGCAACTTCAAGAAACCCCTGGCAAAAGTTACAATGACTCTTAAGATACACAACTAGTTGCGTAGCTATCAGGCAGACTGGAAAGAGTATCTAAAAAATGTGAATTTGGGTGAAGAACTGGCAGGAATCTCTATGACTCTCTTGAGGTAGCCAATGCCTCGTCACCAGCAGAATCAAATCAGCAACTTCTAGAAACCCCTGGCAAAAGTAACGATGTTTCTCTTAAGATACACAACTAGTGGCGTATCGCTTCAGGCACACTGGAAACAGTATCTAAAAAATGTGTATTAGGGTGAGCAACTGGCACGAAACACTGTGACTCTCTTAGGGTAGCCAATATCTCGTCACCAGTATAATCACAGCTTCAAAGTCAAGAAACCGCTGGCAAGAGTAACGATGTTTCTCTTAAGATACACAACTAGTGGCGTATCGCTTCAGGCAGACTGGCCACAGTATCTCAAAATGTGTATTTGGGTGAGCAACTGGCAGGAAGCACTATGACTCTCTTAAGGTAGCCAATGCCTCGTCACCAACATAATCCCATCACCAACTTCAAGAAACCGCTTGCAAAGGTAACGAAGCTTCTCATAAGATACACAGCTGGCACTTGAGGCAGACTGGCCAAAGTACCAAAAAAATGTGTATTTGGGTGAGCAACTAGCAGGAATCACTATGACACTCATAGGGTAGCCAATGCCTCGTCACCAGCATAATCACATCAGCAACTTCAAGAAACCCCTGGCAAAAGTTACAATGACTCTTAAGATACACAACTAGTGGCGTAGCTATCAGGCAGACTGGAAAGAGTATCTAAAAAATGTGTATTTTGGTGAAGAACTGGCAGGAATCTCTATGACTCTCTTGAGGTAGCCAATGCCTCGTCACCAGCAGAATCAAATCAGCAACTTCTAGAAACCCCTTTCAAAAGTAACGATGTTTCTCTTAAGATACACAACTAGTGGCGTATCGCTTCAGGCACACAGGAAACAGTATCTAAAAAATGTGTATTTGGGTGAGCAACTGGCACGAAACACTGTGACTCTCTTAGGGTAGCCAATATCTCGTCACCAGTATAATCACAGCTTCAAAGTCAAGAAACCGCTGGCAAGAGTAACGATGTTTCTCTTAAGATACACAACTAGTGGCGTATCGCTTCAGGCAGACTGGCCACAGTATCTGAAAATGTGTATTTGGGTGAGCAACTGGCAAGAAGCACTATGACTCTCTTAAGGTAGCCAATGCCTCGTCACCCAAATAATCCCATCACCAACTTCAAGAAACCGCTTGCCAAGGTAACGAAGCTTCTCATAAGATACACAGCTAGTGGGGTTTCACTTGAGGCAGACTGGCCAAAGTATCAAAAAAATGTGTATTTGGGTGAGCAACTAGCAGGAATCACTATGACACTCATAGGGTAGCCAATGCCTCGTTACCAGCATAATCACATCAGCAAATTCAAGAAACCCCTGGCAAAAGTTACAATGACTCTTAAGATACACAACTAGTGGCGTAGCTATCATGCAGACTGGAAAGAGTATCTAAAAATTGTGTATTTGGGTGAAGAACTGGCAGGAATCTCTATGACTCTCTTGAGGTAGCCAATGCCTCGTCACCAGCAGAATCAAATCAGCAACTTCTAGAAACCCCTGGCAAAAGTAACGATGTTTCTCTTAAGATACACAACTAGTGGCGTATCGCTTCAGGCACACTGGAAACAGTATCTAAAATTTGTGTATTTGGGTGAGCAACTGAACGAAACACTGTGACTCTCTTAGGGTAGCCAATATCTCGTCACCAGTATAATCACAGCTTCAAAGTCAAGAAACCGCTGGCAAGAGTAACGATGTTTCTCTTAAGATACACAACTAGTGGCGTATCGCTTCAGGCAGACTGGCCACAGTATCTGAAAATGTGTATTTGGGTGAGCAACTGGCAGGAATCTCTATGACTCTCTTGAGGTAGCCAATGCCTCGTCACCAGCAGAATCAAATCAGCAACTTCTAGAAACCCCTGGCAAAAGTAACGATGTTTCTCTTAAGATACACAACTAGTGGCGTCTCGCTTCAGGCACACTGGAAACAGTATCTAAAAAATGTGTATTTGGGTGAGCAACTGAACGAAACACTGTGACTCTCTTAGGGTAGCCAATATCTCGTCACCAGTTTAATCACAGCTTCAAAGTCAAGAAACCGCTGGCAAGAGTAACGATGTTTCTCTTAAGATACACAACTAGTGGCGTATCGCTTCAGGCAGACTGGCCACAGTATCTGAAAATGTGTATTTGGGTGAGCAACTGGCAGGAAGCACTATGACTCTCTTAAGGTAGCCAATGCCTCGTCACCAACATAATCCCATCACCAACTTCAAGAAACCGCTTGCAAAGGTAACGAAGCTTCTCATAAGATACACAGCTAGTGGGGTGTCACTTGAGGCAGACTGGCCAAAGTATCAAAAAAATGTGTATTTGGGTGAGCAACTAGTAGGAATCACTATGACACTCATAGAGTAGCCAATGCCTCGTTACCAGCATAATCACATCAGCAACTTCAAGAAACCCCTGGCAAAAGTTACAATGACTCTTAAGATACACAACTAGTGGCGTAGCTACCATGCAGACTGGAAAGAGTATCTAAAAAATGTGTATTTGGGTGAAGAACTGGCAGGAATCTCTATGACTCTCTTGAGGTAGCCAATGCCTCGTCACCAGCAGAATCAAATCAGCAACTTCTAGAAACCCCTGGCAAAAGTAACGATGTTTCTCTTAAGATACACAACTAGTGGCGTATCGCTTCAGGCACACTGGAAACAGTATCTAAAAAATGTGTATTTGGGTGAGCAACTGGCACGAAACACTGTGACTCTCTTAGGGTAACCAATATCTCGTCACCAGTATAATCACATCTTCAAAGTCAAGAAACCGCTGGCAAGAGTAACGATGTTTCTCTTAAGATACACAACTAGTGGCGTATCGCTTCAGGCAGACTGGCCACAGTATCTCAAAATGTGTATTTGGGTGATCAACTGGCAGGAAGCACTATGACTCTCTTAAGGTAGCCAATGCCTCGTCACCAACATAATCCCATCACCAACTTCAAGAAACCGCTTGCAAAGGTAACGAAGCTTCTCATGAGATACACAGCTAGTGGGGTGTCACTTGAGGCAGACTGGCCAAAGTATCAAAAAAATGTGTATTTGGGTGAGCAACTAGCAGGAATCACTATGACACTCATAGGGTAGCC
Organism: Schistocerca nitens; assembly: GCF_023898315.1. Taxonomy (NCBI): domain Eukaryota; kingdom Metazoa; phylum Arthropoda; class Insecta; order Orthoptera; family Acrididae; genus Schistocerca; species Schistocerca nitens. The sequence goes on along the minus strand of NC_064616.1, from coordinate 107,162,370 downwards.
AATGCCTCGTCACCAGCATAATCACATCAGCAACTTCAAGAAACCCCTGGCAAAAGTTACAATGACTCTTAAGATACACAACTAGTTGCGTAGCTATCAGGCAGACTGGAAAGAGTATCTAAAAAATGTGAATTTGGGTGAAGAACTGGCAGGAATCTCTATGACTCTCTTGAGGTAGCCAATGCCTCGTCACCAGCAGAATCAAATCAGCAACTTCTAGAAACCCCTGGCAAAAGTTACAATGACTCTTAAGATACACAACTAGTGGCGTAGCTATCAGGCAGACTGGAAAGAGTATCTAAAAAATGTGTATTTTGGTGAAGAACTGGCAGGAATCTCTATGACTCTCTTGAGGTAGCCAATGCCTCGTCACCAGCAGAATCAAATCAGCAACTTCTAGAAACCCCTTTCAAAAGTAACGATGTTTCTCTTAAGATACACAACTAGTGGCGTATCGCTTCAGGCACACTGGAAACAGTATCTAAAAAATGTGTATTTGGGTGAGCAACTGGCACGAAACACTGTGACTCTGTTAGGGTAGCCAATATCTCGTCACCAGTATAATCACAGCTTCAAAGTCAAGAAACCGCTGGCAAGAGTAACGATGTTTCTCTTAAGATACACAACTAGTGGCGTATCGCTTCAGGCAGACTGGCCACAGTATCTCAAAATGTGTATTTGGGTGAGCAACTGGCAAGAAGCACTATGACTCTCTTAAGGTAGCCAATGCCTCGTCACCCAAATAATCCCATCACCAACTTCAAGAAACCGCTTGCCAAGGTAACGAAGCTTCTCATAAGATACACAGCTAGTGGGGTTTCACTTGAGGCAGACTGGCCAAAGTATCAAAAAAATGTGTATTTGGGTGAGCAACTAGCAGGAATCACTATGACACTCATAGGGTAGCCAATGCCTCGTTACCAGCATAATCACATCAGCAAATTCAAGAAACCCCTGGCAAAAGTTACAATGACTCTTAAGATACACAACTAGTGGCGTAGCTATCATGCAGACTGGAAAGAGTATCTAAAAATTGTGTATTTGGGTGAAGAACTGGCAGGAATCTCTATGACTCTCTTGAGGTAGCCAATGCCTCGTCACCAGCAGAATCAAATCAGCAACTTCTAGAAACCCCTGGCAAAAGTAACGATGTTTCTCTTAAGATACACAACTAGTGGCGTATCGCTTCAGGCACACTGGAAACAGTATCTAAAATTTGTGTATTTGGGTGAGCAACTGAACGAAACACTGTGACTCTCTTAGGGTAGCCAATATCTCGTCACCAGTATAATCACAGCTTCAAAGTCAAGAAACCGCTGGCAAGAGTAACGATGTTTCTCTTAAGATACACAACTAGTGGCGTATCGCTTCAGGCAGACTGGCCACAGTATCTGAAAATGTGTATTTGGGTGAGCAACTGGCAGGAATCTCTATGACTCTCTTGAGGTAGCCAATGCCTCGTCACCAGCAGAATCAAATCAGCAACTTCTAGAAACCCCTGGCAAAAGTAACGATGTTTCTCTTAAGATACACAACTAGTGGCGTCTCGCTTCAGGCACACTGGAAACAGTATCTAAAAAATGTGTATTTGGGTGAGCAACTGAACGAAACACTGTGACTCTCTTAGGGTAGCCAATATCTCGTCACCAGTTTAATCACAGCTTCAAAGTCAAGAAACCGCTGGCAAGAGTAACGATGTTTCTCTTAAGATACACAACTAGTGGCGTATCGCTTCAGGCAGACTGGCCACAGTATCTGAAAATGTGTATTTGGGTGAGCAACTGGCAGGAAGCACTATGACTCTCTTAAGGTAGCCAATGCCTCGTCACCAACATAATCCCATCACCAACTTCAAGAAACCGCTTGCAAAGGTAACGAAGCTTCTCATAAGATACACAGCTAGTGGGGTGTCACTTGAGGCAGACTGGCCAAAGTATCAAAAAAATGTGTATTTGGGTGAGCAACTAGTAGGAATCACTATGACACTCATAGAGTAGCCAATGCCTCGTTACCAGCATAATCACATCAGCAACTTCAAGAAACCCCTGGCAAAAGTTACAATGACTCTTAAGATACACAACTAGTGGCGTAGCTACCATGCAGACTGGAAAGAGTATCTAAAAAATGTGTATTTGGGTGAAGAACTGGCAGGAATCTCTATGACTCTCTTGAGGTAGCCAATGCCTCGTCACCAGCAGAATCAAATCAGCAACTTCTAGAAACCCCTGGCAAAAGTAACGATGTTTCTCTTAAGATACACAACTAGTGGCGTATCGCTTCAGGCACACTGGAAACAGTATCTAAAAAATGTGTATTTGGGTGAGCAACTGGCACGAAACACTGTGACTCTCTTAGGGTAACCAATATCTCGTCACCAGTATAATCACATCTTCAAAGTCAAGAAACCGCTGGCAAGAGTAACGATGTTTCTCTTAAGATACACAACTAGTGGCGTATCGCTTCAGGCAGACTGGCCACAGTATCTCAAAATGTGTATTTGGGTGATCAACTGGCAGGAAGCACTATGACTCTCTTAAGGTAGCCAATGCCTCGTCACCAACATAATCCCATCACCAACTTCAAGAAACCGCTTGCAAAGGTAACGAAGCTTCTCATGAGATACACAGCTAGTGGGGTGTCACTTGAGGCAGACTGGCCAAAGTATCAAAAAAATGTGTATTTGGGTGAGCAACTAGCAGGAATCACTATGACACTCATAGGGTAGCCAATGCCTCGTCACCAGCATAATCACATCAGCAACTTCAAGAAACCCCTGGCAAAAGTTACAATGACTCTTAAGATACACAACTAGTTGCGTAGCTATCAGGCAGACTGGAAAGAGTATCTAAAAAATGTGAATTTGGGTGAAGAACTGGCAGGAATCTCTATGACTCTCTTGAGGTAGCCAATGCCTCGTCACCAGCAGAATCAAATCAGCAACTTCTAGAAACCCCTGGCAAAAGTTACAATGACTCTTAAGATACACAACTAGTGGCGTAGCTATCAGGCAGACTGGAAAGAGTATCTAAAAAATGTGTATTTTGGTGAAGAACTGGCAGGAATCTCTATGACTCTCTTGAGGTAGCCAATGCCTCGTCACCAGCAGAATCAAATCAGCAACTTCTAGAAACCCCTTTCAAAAGTAACGATGTTTCTCTTAAGATACACAACTAGTGGCGTATCGCTTCAGGCACACTGGAAACAGTATCTAAAAAATGTGTATTTGGGTGAGCAACTGGCACGAAACACTGTGACTCTGTTAGGGTAGCCAATATCTCGTCACCAGTATAATCACAGCTTCAAAGTCAAGAAACCGCTGGCAAGAGTAACGATGTTTCTCTTAAGATACACAACTAGTGGCGTATCGCTTCAGGCAGACTGGCCACAGTATCTCAAAATGTGTATTTGGGTGAGCAACTGGCAAGAAGCACTATGACTCTCTTAAGGTAGCCAATGCCTCGTCACCAACATAATCCCATCACCAACTTCAAGAAACCGATTGCAAAGGTAACGAAGCTTCTCATAAGATACACAGCTAGTGGGGTGTCACTTGAGGCAGACTGGCCAAAGTATCAAAAAAATGTGTATTTGTGTGAGCAACTAGCAGGAATCACTATGACACTCATAGGGTAGCCAATGCCTCGTTACCAGCATAATCACATCAGCAACTTCAAGAAACCCCTGGCAAAAGTTACAATGACTCTTAAGATACACAACTAGTGGCGTAGCTACCATGCAGACTGGAAAGAGTATCTAAAAAATGTGTGTTTGGGTGAAGAACTGGCAGGAATCTCTATGACTCTCTTGAGGTAGCCAATGCCTCGTCACCAGCAGAATCAAATCAGCAACTTCTAGAAACCCCTGGCAAAAGTAACGATGTTTCTCTTAAGATACACAACTAGTGGCGTATCGCTTCAGGCACACTGGAAACAGTATCTCAAAAATGTGTATTTGGGTGAGCAACTGGCACGAAACACTGTGACTCTCTTAGGGTAACCAATATCTCGTCACCAGTATAATCACATCTTCAAAGTCAAGAAACCGCTGGCAAGAGTAACGATGTTTCTCTTAAGATACACAACTAGTGGCGTATCGCTTCAGGCAGACTGGCCACAGTATCTGAAAATGTGTATTTGGGTGAGCAACTGGCAAGAAGCACTATGACTCTCTTAAGGTAGCCAATGCCTCGTCACCCAAATAATCCCATCACCAACTTCAAGAAACCGCTTGCAAAGGTAACGAAGCTTCTCATAAGATACACAGCTAGTGGGGTGTCACTTGAGGCAGACTGGCCAAAGTATCAAAAAAATGTGTATTTGGATGAGCAACTAGCAGGAATCACTATGACACTCATAGGGTAGCCAATGCCTCGTTACCAGCATAATCACATCAGCAAATTCAAGAAACCCCTGGCAAAAGTTACAATGACTCTTAAGATACACAACTAGTGGCGTAGCTATCATGCAGACTGGAAAGAGTATCTAAAAAATGTGTATTTGGGTGAAGAACTGGCAGGAATCTCTATGACTCTCTTGAGGTAGCCAATGCCTCGTCACCAGCAGAATCAAATCAGCAACTTCTAGAAACCCCTGGCAAAAGTAACGATGTTTCTCTTAAGATACACAACTAGTGGCGTATCGCTTCAGGCACACTGTAAACAGTATCTAAAAAATGTGTATTTGGGTGAGCAACTGAACGAAACACTGTGACTCTCTTAGGGTAGCCAATATCTCGTCACCAGTTTAATCACAGCTTCAAAGTCAAGAAACCGCTGGCAAGAGTAACGATGTTTCTCTTAAGATACACAACTAGTGGCGTATCGCTTCAGGCAGACTGGCCACAGTATCTGAAAATGTGTATTTGGGTGAGCAACTGGCAGGAAGCACTATGACTCTCTTAAGGTAGCCAATGCCTCGTCACCAACATAATCCCATCACCAACTTCAAGAAACCGCTTGCAAAGGTAACGAAGCTTCTCATGAGATACACAGCTAGTGGGGTGTCACTTGAGGCAGACTGGCCAAAGTATCAAAAAAATGTGTATTTGGGTGAGCAACTACCAGGAATCACTATGACACTCATAGGGTAGCTAATGCCTCGTTACCAGCATAATCACATCAGCAACTTCAAGAAACCCCTGGCAAAAGTTACAATGACTCTTAAGATACACAACTAGTGGCGTAGCTACCATGCAGACTGGAAAGAGTATCTAAAAAATGTGTATTTGGGTGAAGAACTGGCAGGAATCTCTATGACTCTCTTGAGGTAGCCAATGCCTCGTCACCAGCAGAATCAAATCAGCAACTTCTAGAAACCCCTGGCAAAAGTAACGATGTTTCTCTTAAGATACACAACTAGTGGCGTATCGCTTCAGGCACACTGGAAACAGTATCTAAAAAATGTGTATTTGGGTGAGCAACTGGCACGAAACACTGTGACTCTCTTAGGGTAACCAATATCTCGTCACCAGTATAATCACATCTTCAAAGTCAAGAAACCGCTGGCAAGAGTAACGATGTTTCTCTTAAGACACACAACTAGTGGCGTATCGCTTCAGGCAGACTGGCCACAGTATCTCAAAATGTGTATTTGGGTGATCAACTGGCAGGAAGCACTATGACTCTCTTCAGGTAGCCAATGCCTCGTCACCAACATAATCCCATCACCAACTTCAAGAAACCGCTTGCAAAGGTAACGAAGCTTCTCATAAGATACACAGCTAGTGGGGTGTCACTTGAGGCAGACTGGCCAAAGTATCAAAAAAATGTGTATTTGGGTGAGCAACTAGCAGGAATCACTATGACACTCATAGGGTAGCCAATGCCTCGTCACCAGCATAATCACATCAGCAACTTCAAGAAACCCCTGGCAAAAGTTACAATGACTCTTAAGATACACAACTAGTTGCGTAGCTATCAGGCAGACTGGAAAGAGTATCTAAAAAATGTGAATTTGGGTGAAGAACTGGCAGGAATCTCTATGACTCTCTTGAGGTAGCCAATGCCTCGTCACCAGCAGAATCAAATCAGCAACTTCTAGAAACCCCTGGCAAAAGTTACAATGACTCTTAAGATACACAACTAGTGGCGTAGCTATCAGGCAGACTGGAAAGAGTATCTAAAAAATGTGTATTTTGGTGAAGAACTGGCAGGAATCTCTATGACTCTCTTGAGGTAGCCAATGCCTCGTCACCAGCAGAATCAAATCAGCAACTTCTAGAAACCCCTTTCAAAAGTAACGATGTTTCTCTTAAGATACACAACTAGTGGCGTATCGCTTCAGGCACACTGGAAACAGTATCTAAAAAATGTGTATTTGGGTGAGCAACTGGCACGAAACACTGTGACTCTGTTAGGGTAGCCAATATCTCGTCACCAGTATAATCACAGCTTCAAAGTCAAGAAACCGCTGGCAAGAGTAACGATGTTTCTCTTAAGATACACAACTAGTGGCGTATCGCTTCAGGCAGACTGGCCACAGTATCTAAAAATGTGTATTTGGGTGAGCAACTGGCAAGAAGCACTATGACTCTCTTAAGGTAGCCAATGCCTCGTCACCCAAATAATCCCATCACCAACTTCAAGAAACCGCTTGCAAAGGTAACGAAGCTTCTCATAAGATACACAGCTAGTGGGGTGTCACTTGAGGCAGACTGGCCAAAGTATCAAAAAAATGTGTATTTGGGTGAGCAACTAGCAGGAATCACTATGACACTCATAGGGTAGCCAATGCCTCGTCACCAGCATAATCACATCAGCAACTTCAAGAAACCCCTGGCAAAAGTTACAATGACTCTTAAGATACACAACTAGTTGCGTAGCTATCAGGCAGACTGGAAAGAGTATCTAAAAAATGTGAATTTGGGTGAAGAACTGGCAGGAATCTCTATGACTCTCTTGAGGTAGCCAATGCCTCGTCACCAGCAGAATCAAATCAGCAACTTCTAGAAACCCCTGGCAAAAGTTACAATGACTCTTAAGATACACAACTAGTGGCGTAGCTATCAGGCAGACTGGAAAGAGTATCTAAAAAATGTGTATTTTGGTGAAGAACTGGCAGGAATCTCTATGACTCTCTTGAGGTAGCCAATGCCTCGTCACCAGCAGAATCAAATCAGCAACTTCTAGAAACCCCTGGCAAAAGTAACGATGTTTCTCTTAAGATACACAACTAGTGGCGTATCGCTTCAGGCAGACTGGCCACAGTATCTGAAAATGTGTATTTGGGTGAGCAACTGGCAGGAAGCACTATGACTCTCTTAAGGTAGCCAAAGCCTCGTCACCAACATATTCCCATCACCAACTTCAAGAAACCGCTTGCAAAGGTAACGAAGCTTCTCATAAGATACACAGCTAGTGGGGTGTCACTTGAGGCAGACTGGCCAAAGTATCAAAAAAATGTGTATTTGGGTGAGCAACTACCAGGAATCACTATGACACTCATAGGGTAGCCAATGCCTCGTTACCAGCATAATCACATCAGCAACTTCAAGAAACCCCTGGCAAAAGTTACAATGACTCTTAAGATACACAACTAGTGGCGTAGCTACCATGCAGACTGGAAAGAGTATCTAAAAAATGTGTATTTGGGTGAAGAACTGGCAGGAATCTCTATGACTCTCTTGAGGTAGCCAATGCCTCGTCACCAGCAGAATCAAATCAGCAACTTCTAGAAACCCCTGGCAAAAGTAACGATGTTTCTCTTAAGATACACAACTAGTGGCGTATCGCTTCAGGCACACTGGAAACAGTATCTAAAAAATGTGTATTTGGGTGAGCAACTGGCACGAAACACTGTGACTCTCTTAGGGTAACCAATATCTCGTCACCAGTATAATCACATCTTCAAAGTCAAGAAACCGCTGGCAAGAGTAACGATGTTTCTCTTAAGATACACAACTAGTGGCGTATCGCTTCAGGCAGACTGGCCACAGTATCTCAAAATGTGTATTTGGGTGATCAACTGGCAGGAAGCACTATGACTCTCTTAAGGTAGCCAATGCCTCGTCACCAACATAATCCCATCACCAACTTCAAGAAACCGCTTGCAAAGGTAACGAAGCTTCTCATAAGATACACAGCTAGTGGGGTGTCACTTGAGGCAGACTGGCCAAAGTATCAAAAAAATGTGTATTTGGGTGAGCAACTAGCAGGAATCACTATGACACTCATAGGGTAGCCAATGCCTCGTCACCAGCATAATCACATCAGCAACTTCAAGAAACCCCGGCAAAAGTTACAATGACTCTTAAGATACACAACTAGTTGCGTAGCTATCAGGCAGACTGGAAAGAGTATCTAAAAAATGTGAATTTGGGTGAAGAACTGGCAGGAATCTCTATGACTCTCTTGAGGTAGCCAATGCCTCGTCACCAGCAGAATCAAATCAGCAACTTCTAGAAACCCCTGGCAAAAGTAACGATGTTTCTCTTAAGATACACAACTAGTGGCGTATCGCTTCAGGCACACTGGAAACAGTATCTAAAAAATGTGTATTTGGGTGAGCAACTGGCACGAAACACTGTGACTCTCTTAGGGTAGCCAATATCTCGTCACCAGTATAATCACAGCTTCAAAGTCAAGAAACCGCTGGCAAGAGTAACGATGTTTCTCTTAAGATACACAACTAGTGGCGTATCGCTTCAGGCAGACTGGCCACAGTATCTCAAAATGTGTATTTGGGTGATCAACTGGCAGGAAGCAGTATGACTCTCTTAAGGTAGTCAATGCCTCGTCACCAACATAATCCCATCACCAACTTCAAGAAACCGCTTGCAAAGGTAACGAAGCTTCTCATAAGATAGACAGCTAGTGGGGTGTCACTTGAGGCAGACTGGCCAAAGTACCAAAAAAATGTGTATTTGGGTGAGCAACTAGCAGGAATCACTATGACACTCATAGGGTAGCCAATGCCTCGTCACCAGCATAATCACATCAGCAACTTCAAGAAACCCCTGGCAAAAGTTACAATGACTCTTAAGATACACAACTAGTGGCGTAGCTATCAGGCAGACTGGAAAGAGTATCTAAAAAATTTGTATTTTGGTGAAGAACTGGCAGGAATCTCTATGACTCTCTTGAGGTAGCCAATGCCTCGTCACCAGCAGAATCAAATCAGCAACTTCTAGAAACCCCTTTCAAAAGTAACGATGTTTCTCTTAAGATACACAACTAGTGGCGTATCGCTTCAGGCACACTGGAAACAGTATCTAAAAAATATGTATTTGGGTGAGCAACTGGCACGAAACACTGTGACTCTGTTAGGGTAGCCAATATCTCGTCACCAGTATAATCACAGCTTCAAAGTCAAGAAACCGCTGGCAAGAGTAACGATGTTTCTCTTAAGATACACTACTAGTGGCGTATCGCTTCAGGCAGACTGGCCACAGTATCTGAAAATGTGTATTTGGGTGAGCAACTGGCAGGAAGCACTATGACTCTCTTAAGGTAGCCAATGCCTCGTCACCAACATAATCTCATCACCAACTTCAAGAAACCGCTTGCAAAGGTAACAAAGCTTCTCATAAGATACACAGCTAGTGGGGTGTCACTTGAGGCAGACTGGCCAAAGTATCAAAAAAATGTGTATTTGGGTGAGCAACTAGCAGGAATCACTATGACACTCATAGGGTAGCCAATGCCTCGTTACCAGCATAATCACATCAGCAACTTCAAGAAACCCCTGGCAAAAGTTACAATGACTCTTACGATACACAACTAGTGGCGCAGCTATCATGCAGACTGGAAAGAGTATCTAAAAATGTGTATTTGGGTGAAGAACTGGCAGGAATCTCTATGACTCTCTTGAGGTAGCCAATGCCTCGTCACCAGCAGAATCAAATCAGCAACTTCTAGAAACCCCTTGCAAAAGTAACGATGTTTCTCTTAAGATACACAACTAGTGGCGTATCGCTTCAGGCACACTGGAAACAGTATCTAAAAAATGTGTATTTGGGTGAGCAACTGGCACGAAACACTGTGACTCTCTTAGGGTAGCCAATATCTCGTCACCAGTATAATCACAGCTTCAAAGTCAAGAAACCTCTGGCAAGAGTAACGATGTTTCTCTTAAGATACACAACTAGTGGCGTATCGTTTCAGGCAGACTGGCCACAGTATCTCAAAATGTGTATTTGGGTGAGCAACTGGCAGGAAGCACTATGACTCTCTTAAGGTAGCCAATGCCTCGTCACCAACATAATCCCATCACCAACTTCAAGAAACCGCTTGCAAAGGTAACGAAGCTTCTCATAAGATACACAGCTAGTGGGGTGTCTCTTGAGGCAGACTGGCCAAAGTATCAAAAAAATGTGTATTTGGGTGAGCAACTGGCAGGAATCACTATGACACTCATAGGGTAGCCAATGCCTCGTCACCAGCATAATCACATCAGCAACTTCAAGAAACCCCTGGCAAAAGTTACAATGACTCTTAAGATACACAACTAGTGGCGTAGCTATCAGGCAGACTGGAAAGTGTATCTAAAAAATGTGTATTTGGGTGAAGAACTGGCAGGAATCTCTATGACTCTCTTGAGGTAGCCAATGCCTCGTCACCAGCAGAATCAAATCAGCAACTTCTAGAAACCCCTTTCAAAAGTAACGATGTTTCTCTTAAGATACACAACTAGTGGCGTATCGCTTCAGGCACACTGGAAACAGTATCTAAAAAATGTGTATTTGGGTGAGCAACTGGCACGAAACACTGTGACTCTCTTAGGGTAGCCAATATCTCGTCACCAGTATAATCACAGCTTCAAAGTCAAGAAACCGCTGGCAAGAGTAACGATGTTTCTCTTAAGATACACAACTAGTGGCGTATCGCTTCAGGCAGACTCGCCACAGTATCTCAAAATGTGTATTTGGGTGAGCAACTGGCAGGAAGCACTATGACTCTCTTAAGGTAGCCAGTGCCTCGTCACCAACATATTCCCATCACCAACTTCAAGAAACCGCTTGCAAAGGTAACGAAGCTTCTCATAAGATACACAGCTAGTGGGGTGTCACTTGAGGCAGACTGGCCAAAGTATCAAAAAAAATGTGTATTTGGGTGAGCAACTAGCAGGAATCACTATGACACTCATAGGGTAGCCAATGCCTCGTCACCAGCATAATCACATCAGCAACTTCAAGAAACCCCTGGCAAAAGTTACAATGACTCTTAAGATACACAACTAGTGGCGTAGCTATCAGGCAGACTGGAAACAGTATCTAAAAAATGTGTATTTGGGTGAAGAACTGGCAGGAATCTCTATGACTCTCTTGAGGTAGCCAATGCCTCGTCACCAGCAGAATCAAATCAGCAACTTCTAGAAACCCCTGGCAAAAGTAACGATGTTTCTCTTAAGATACACAACTAGTGGCGTATCGCTTCAGGCACACTGGAAACAGTATCTCAAAAATGTGTATTTGGGTGAGCAACTGGCACGAAACACTGTGACTCTCTTAGGGTAGCCAATATCTCGTCACCAGTGTAATCACAGCTTCAAAGTCAAGAAACCGCTGGCAAGAGTAACGATGTTTCTCTTAAGATACACAACTAGTGGCGTATCGCTTCAGGCAGACTGGCCACAGTATCTCAGAATGTGTATTTGGGTGAGCAACTGGCAAGAAGCACTATGACGCTCTTCAGGTAGCCAATGCCTCGTCACCAACATAATCCCATCACCAACTTCAAGAAACCGCTTGCAAAGGTAACGAAGCTTCTCATAAGATACACAGCTAGTGGGGTGTCACTTGAGGCAGACTGGCCAAAGTATCAAAAAAATGTGTATTTGGGTGAGCAACTAGCAGGAATCACTATGACACTCATAGGGTAGCCAATGCCTCGTTACCAGCATAATCACATCAGCAAATTCAAGAAACCCCTGGCAAAAGTTACAATGACTCTTAAGATACACAACTAGTGGCGTAGCTATCATGCAGACTGGAAAGAGTATCTAAAAAATGTGTATTTGGGTGAAGAACTGGCAGGAATCTCTATGACTCTCTTGAGGTAGCCAATGCCTCGTCACCAGCAGAATCAAATCAGCAACTTCTAGAAACCTCTGGCAAAAGTAACGATGTTTCTCTTAAGATACACAACTAGTGGCGTATCGCTTCAGGCAGACTGGCCACAGTATCTCAAAATGTGTATTTGGGTGAGCAACTGGCAGGAAGCACTATGACTCTCTTAAGGTAGCCAATGCCTCGTCACCAACATAATCCCATCACCAACTTCAAGAAACCGCTTGCAAAGGTAACGAAGCTTCTCATAAGATACACAGCTAGTGGGGTGTCACTTGAGGCAGACTGGCCAAAGTATCCAAAAAATGTGTATTTGGGTGAGCAACTAGCAGGAATCACTATGACACTCATAGGGTAGCCAATGCCTCGTTACCAGCATAATCACATCAGCAACTTCAAGAAACCCCTGGCAAAAGTTACAATGACTCTTAAGATACACAACTAGTGGCGTAGCTATCATGCAGACTGGAAAGAGTATCTAAAAAATGTGTATTTGGGTGAAGAACTGGCAGGAATCTCTATGACTCTCTTGAGGTAGCCAATGCCTCGTCACCAGCAGAATCAAATCAGCAACTTCTAGAAACCCCTGGCAAAAGTAACGATGTTTCTCTTAAGATACACAACTAGTGGCGTATCGCTTCAGGCACACTGGAAACAGTATCTAAAAAATGTGTATTTGGGTGAGCAACTGGCACGAAACACTGTGACTCTCTTAGGGTAACCAATATCTCGTCACCAGTATAATCACATCTTCAAAGTCAAGAAACCGCTGGCAAGAGTAACGATGTTTCTCTTAAGATACACAACTAGTGGCGTATCGCTTCAGGCAGACTGGCCACAGTATCTCAAAATGTGTATTTGGGTGATCAACTGGCAGGAAGCAGTATGACTCTCTTAAGGTAGCCAATGCCTCGTCACCAACATAATCCCATCACCAACTTCAAGAAACCGCTTGCAAAGGTAACGAAGCTTCTCATAAGATACACAGCTAGTGGGGTGTCACTTGAGGCAGACTGGCCAAAGTATCAAAAAAATGTGTATTTGGGTGAGCAACTAGCAGGAATCACTATGACACTCATAGGGTAGCCAATGCCTCGTCACCAGCATAATCACATCAGCAACTTCAAGAAACCCCTGGCAAAAGTTACAATGACTCTTAAGATACACAACTAGTTGCGTAGCTATCAGGCAGACTGGAAAGAGTATCTAAAAAATGTGTATTTGGGTGAAGAACTGGCAGGAATCTCTATGACTCTCTTGAGGTAGCCAATGCCTCGTCACCAGCAGAATCAAATCAGCAACTTCTAGAAACCCCTGGCAAAAGTAACGATGTTTGTCTTAAGATACACAACTAGTGGCGTATCGCTTCAGGCACACTGGAAACAGTATCTAAAAAATGTGTATTTGTGTGAGCAACTGGCACGAAACACTGTGACTCTCTTAGGGTAGCCAATATCTCGTCACCAGTATAATCACAGCTTCAAAGTCAAGAAACCGCTGGCAAGAGTAACGATGTTTCTCTTAAGATACACAACTAGTGGCGTATCGCTTCAGGCAGACTGGCCACAGTATCTCAAAATGTGTATTTGGGTGAGCAACTGGCAGGAAGCACTATGACTCTCTTAAGGTAGCCAATGCCTCGTCACCAACATAATCCCATCACCAACTTCAAGAAACCGCTTGCAAAGGTAACGAAGCTTCTCATAAGATACACAGCTAGTGGGGTGTCACTTGAGGCAGACTGGCCAAAGTATCAAAAAAATGTGTATTTAGGTGAGCAACTAGCAGGAATCACTATGACACTCATAGGGTAACCAATGCCTCGTCACCAGCATAATCACATCAGCAACTTCAAGAAACCCCTGGCAAAAGTTACAATGACTCTTAAGATACACAACTAGTTGCGTAGCTATCAGGCAGACTGGAAAGAGTATCTAAAAAATGTGTATTTGGGTGAAGAACTGGCAGGAATCTCTATGACTCTCTTGAGGTAGCCAATGCCTCGTCACCAGCAGAATCAAATCAGCAACTTCTAGAAACCCCTGGCAAAAGTAACGATGTTTCTCTTAAGATACACAGCTAGTGGCGTATCGCTTCAGGCACACTGGAAACAGTATCTAAAAAATGTGTATTTGGGTGAGCAACTGGCACGAAACACTGTGACTGTCTTAGGGTAGCCAATATCTCGTCACCAGTATAATCACAGCTTCAAAGTCAAGAAACTGCTGGCAAGAGTAACGATGTTTCTCTTAAGATACACAACTAGTGGCGTATCGCTTCAGGCAGACTGGCCACAGTATCTCAAAATGTGTATTTGGGTGAGCAACTGGCAGGAAGCACTATGACTCTCTTAAGGTAGCCAATGCTTCGTCACCAACATAATCCCATCACCAACTTCAAGAAACCGCTTGCAAAGGTAACGAAGCTTCTCATAAGATACACAGCTAGTGGGGTGTCACTTGAGGCAGACTGGCCAAAGTATCAAAAAAATGTGTATTTGGGTGAGCAACTAGCAGGAATCACTATGACACTCATAGGGTAGCCAATGCCTCGTTACCAGCATAATCACATCAGCAACTTCAAGAAACCCCTGGCAAAAGTTACAATGACTCTTAAGATACACAACTAGTGGCGTAGCTATCATGCAGACTGGAAAGAGTATCTAAAAAATGTGTATTTGGGTGAAGAACTGGCAGGAATCTCTATGACTCTCTTGAGGTAGCCAATGCCTCGTCACCAGCAGAATCAAATCAGCAACTTCTAGAAACCCCTGGCAAAAGTAACGATGTTTCTCTTAAGATACACAACTAGTGGCGTATCGCTTCAGGCACACTGGAAACAGTATCTAAAAAATGTGTATTTGGGTGAGCAACTGGCACGAAACACTGTGACTCTCTTAGGGTAGCCAATATCTCGTCACCAGTATAATCACAGCTTCAAAGTCAAGAAACCGCTGGCAAGAGTAACGATGTTTCTCTTAAGATACACAACTAGTGGCGTATCGCTTCAGGCAGACTGGCCACAGTATCTCAAAATGTGTATTTGGGTGAGCAACTGGCAGGAAGCACTATGACTCTCTTAAGGTAGCCAATGCCTCGTCACCAACATAATCCCATCACCAACTTCAAGAAACCGCTTGCAAAGGTAACGAAGCTTCTCATAAGATACACAGCTAGTGGGGTGTCACTTGAGGCAGACTGACCAAAGTATCAAAAAAATGTGTATTTGGGTGAGCAACTAGCAGGAATCACTATGACACTCATAGGGTAGCCAATGCCTCGTTACCAGCATAATCACATCAGCAACTTCAAGAAACCCCTGGCAAAAGTTACAATGACTCTTAAGATACACAACTAGTGGCGTAGCTATCATGCAGACTGGAAAGAGTATCTAAAAAATGTGTATTTGGGTGAAGAACTGGCAGGAATCTCTATGACTCTCTTGAGGTAGCCAATGCCTCGTCACCAGCAGAATCAAATCAGCAACTTCTAGAAACCCCTGGCAAAAGTAACGATGTTTCTCTTAAGATACACAACTAGTGGCGTATCGCTTCAGGCACACTGGAAACAGTATCTAAAAAATGTGTATTTGGGTGAGCAACTGGCACGAAACACTGTGACTCTCTTAGGGTAACCAATATCTCGTCACCAGTATAATCACATCTTCAAAGTCAAGAAACCGCTGGCAAGAGTAACGAAGTTTCTCTTAAGATACACAACTAGTGGCGTATCGCTTCAGGCAGACTGGCCACAGTATCTCAAAATGTGTATTTGGGTGAGCAACTGGCAGGAATCTCTATGACTCTCTTGAGGTAGCCAATGCCTCGTCACCAACATAATCCCATCACATACTTCAAGAAACCGCTTGCAAAGGTAACGAAGCTTCTCATAAGATACACAGCTAGTGGGGTGTCACTTGAGGCAGTCTGGCCAAAGTATCAAAAAAATGTGTATTTGGGTGAGCAACTAGCAGGAATCACTATGACACTCATAGGGTAGCCAATGCCTCGTCATCAGCATAATCACATCAGCAACTTCAAGAAACCCCTGGCAAAAGTTACAATGACTCTTAAGATAGACAACTAGTGGCGTAGCTATCAGGCAGACTGGAAAGGGTATCTAAAAAATGTGTATTTGGGTGAAGAACTGGCAGCAATCTCTATGACTCTCTTGAGGTAGCCAATGCCTCGTCACCAGCAGAATCAAATCAGCAACTTCTAGAAACCCCTGGCAAAAGTAACGATGTTTCTCTTAAGATACACAACTAGTGGCGTATCGCTTCAGGCCCACTGGAAACAGTATCTAAAAAATGTGTATTTGGGTGAGCAACTGGCACGAAACACTGTGACTCTCTTAGGGTAGCCAATATCTCGTCACCAGTATAATCACAGCTTCAAAGTCAAGAAACCGCTGGCAAGAGTAACGATGTTTCTCTTAAGATACACAACTAGTGGCGTATCGCTTCAGGCAGACTGGCCACAGTATCTCAAAATGTGTATTTGGGTGATCAACTGGCAGGAAGCAGTATGACTCTCTTAAGGTAGCCAATGCCTCGTCACCAACATAATCCCATCACCAACTTCAAGAAACCGCTTGCAAAGGTAACGAAGCTTCTCATAAGATACACAGCTAGTGGGGTGTCACTTGAGGCAGACTGGCCAAAGTATCAAAAAAATGTGTATTTGGGTGAGCAACTAGCAGGAATCACTATGACACTCATAGGGTAGCCAATGCCTCGTCACCAGCATAATCAAATCAGCAACTTCAAGAAACCCCTGGCAAAAGTTACAATGACTCTTAAGATACACAACTAGTTGCGTAGCTATCAGGCAGACTGGAAAGAGTATCTAAAATATGTGTATTTGGGTGAAGAACTGGCAGGAATCTCTATGACTCTCTTGAGGTAGCCAATGCCTCGTCACCAGCAGAATCAAATCAGCAACTTCTAGAAACCCCTTTCAAAAGTAACGATGTTTCTCTTAAGATACACAACTAGTGGCGTATCGCTTCAGGCACACTGGAAACAGTATCTAAAAAATGTGTATTTGGGTGAGCAACTGGCACGAAACACTGTGACTCTCTTAGGGTAGCCAATATCTCGTCACCAGTATAATCACAGCTTCAAAGTCAAGAAACCGCTGGCAAGAGTAACGATGTTTCTCTTAAGATACACAACTAGTGGCGTATCGCTTCAGGCAGACTGGCCACAGTATCTCAAAATGTGTATTTGGGTGAGCAACTGGCAGGAAGCACTATGACTCTCTTAAGGTAGCCAATGCCTCGTCACCAACATAATCCCATCACCAACTTCAAGAAACCGCTTGCAAAGGTAACGAAGCTTCTCATAAGATACACAGCTAGTGGGGTGTCACTTGAGGCAGACTGACCAAAGTATCAAAAAAATGTGTATTTGGGTGAGCAACTAGCAGGAATCACTATGACACTCATAGGGTAGGCAATGCCTCGTTACCAGCATAATCACATCAGCAACTTCAAGAAACCCCTGGCAAAAGTTACAATGACTCTTAAGATACACAACTAGTGGCGTAGCTATCATGCAGAATGGAAAGAGTATCTAAAAATGTGTATTTGGGTGAAGAACTGGCGGGAATCTCTATGACTCTCTTGAGGTAGCCAATGCCTCGTCACCAGCAGAATCAAATCAGCAACTTCTAGAAACCCCTGGCAAAAGTAACGATGTTTCTCTTAAGATACACAACTAGTGGCGTATCGCTTCAGGCACACTGGAAACAGTATCTAAAAAATGTGTATTTGGGTGAGCAACTGGCACGAAACACTGTGACTCTCTTAGGGTAACCAATATCTCGTCACCAGTATAATCACATCTTCAAAGTCAAGAAACCGCTGGCAAGAGTAACGATGTTTCTCTTAAGATACACAACTAGTGGCGTATCGCTTCAGGCAGACTGGCCACAGTATCTCAAAATGTGTATTTGGGTGAGCAACTGGCAGGAAGCACTATGACTCTCTTAAGGTAGCCAAAGCCTCGTCACCAACATAATCCCATCACCAACTTCAAGAAACCGCTTGCAAAGGTAACGAAGCTTCTCATAAGATACACAGCTAGTGGGGTGTCACTTGAGGCAGACTGGCCAAAGTATCAAAAAAATGTGTATTTGGGTGAGCAACTAGCAGGAATCACTATGACACTCATAGGGTAACCAATGCCTCGTCACCAGCATAATCACATCAGCAACTTCAAGAAACCCCTGGCAAAAGTTACAATGACTCTTAAGATACACAACTAGTTGCGTAGCTATCAGGCAGACTGGAAAGAGTATCTAAAAAATGTGTATTTGGGTGAAGAACTGGCAGGAATCTCTATGACTCTCTTGAGGTAGCCAATGCCTCGTCACCAGCAGAATCAAATCAGCAACTTCTAGAAACCCCTGGCAAAAGTAACGATGTTTCTCTTAAGATACACAGCTAGTGGCGTATCGCTTCAGGCACACTGGAAACAGTATCTAAAAAATGTGTATTTGGGTGAGCAACTGGCACGAAACACTGTGACTGTCTTAGGGTAGCCAATATCTCGTCACCAGTATAATCACAGCTTCAAAGTCAAGAAACCGCTGGCAAGAGTAACGATGTTTCTCTTAAGATACACAATTAGTGGCGTATCGCTTCAGGCAGACTGGCCACAGTATCTCAAAATGTGTATTTGGGTGAGCAACTGGCAGGAAGCACTATGACTCTCTTAAGGTAGCCAATGCTTCGTCACCAACATAATCCCATCACCAACTTCAAGAAACCGCTTGCAAAGGTAACGAAGCTTCTCATAAGATACACAGCTAGTGGGGTGTCACTTGAGGCAGACTGGCCAAAGTATCAAAAAAATGTGTATTTGGGTGAGCAAGTAGCAGGAATCACTATGACACTCATAGGGTAGCCAATGCCTCGTCACCAGCATAATCGCATCAGCAACTTCAAGAAACCCCTGGCAAAAGTTACAATGACTCTTAAGATACACAACTAGTGGCGTAGCTATCAGGCAGACTGGAAAGAGTATGTAAAAAATGTGTATTTGGGTGAAGAACTGGCAGGAATCTCTATGACTCTCTTGAGGTAGCCAATGCCTCGTCACCAGCAGAATCAAATCAGCAACTTCTTGAAACCCCTGGCAAAAGTAACGATGTTTCTCTTAAGATACACAACTAGTGGCGTATCGCTTCAGGCACACTGGAAACAGTATCTAAAAAATGTGTATTTGGGTGAGCAACTGGCACGAAACACTGTGACTCTCTTAGGGTAGCCAATATCTCGTCACCAGTATAATCACAGCTTCAAAGTCAAGAAACCGCTGGCAAGAGTAACGATGTTTCTCTTAAGATACACAACTAGTGGCGTATCGCTTCAGGCAGACTGGCCACAGTATCTCAAAATGTGTATTTGAGTGAGCAACTGGCAGGAAGCACTATGACTCTCGTAAGGTAGCCAGTGCCTCGTCCCAACATAATCCCATCACTAACTTCAAGAAACCGCTTGCAAAGGTAACGAAGCTTCTCATAAGATACACAGCTAGTGGGGTGTCACTTGAGGCAGACTGGCCAAAGTATCAAAAAAATGTGTATTTGGGTGAGCAACTAGCAGGAATCACTATGACACTCATAGGGTAGCCAATGCCTCGTTACCAGCATAATCACATCAGCAACTTCAAGAAACCCCTGGCAAAAGTTACAATGACTCTTAAGATACACAACTAGTGGCGTAGCTATCATGCAGACTGGAAAGAGTATCTAAAAAATGTGTATTTGGGTGAAGAACTGGCAGGAATCTCTATGACTCTCTTGAGGTAGCCAATGCCTCGTCACCAGCAGAATCAAATCAGCAACTTCTAGAAACCCCTGGCAAAAGTAACGATGTTTCTCTTAAGATACACAACTAGTGGCGTATCGCTTCAGGCACACTGGAAACAGTATCTAAAAAATGTGTATTTGGGTGAGCAACTGGCACGAAACACTGTGACTCTCTTAGGGTAACCAATATCTCGTCACCAGTATAATCACATCTTCAAAGTCAAGAAACCGCTGGCAAGAGTAACGATGTTTCTCTTAAGATACACAACTAGTGGCGTATCGCTTCAGGCAGACTGGCCACAGTATCTCAAAATGTGTATTTGGGTGAGCAACTGGCAGGAATCTCTATGACTCTCTTGAGGTAGCCAATGCCTCGTCACCAACATAATCCCATCACAAACTTCAAGAAACCGCTTGCAAAGGTAACGAAGCTTCTCATAAGATACACAGCTAGTGGGGTGTCACTTGAGGCAGACTGGCCAAAGTATCAAAAAAATGTGTATTTGGGTGAGCAACTAGCAGGAATCACTATGACACTCATAGGGTAGCCAATGCCTCGTCATCAGCATAATCACATCAGCAACTTCAAGAAACCCCTGGCAAAAGTTACAATGACTCTTAAGATAGACAACTAGTGGCGTAGCTATCAGGAAGACTGGAAAGGGTATCTAAAAAATGTGTATTTGGGTGAAGAACTGGCAGCAATCTCTATGACTCTCTTGAGGTAGCCAATGCCTCGTCACCAGCAGAATCAAATCAGCAACTTCTAGAAACCCCTGGCAAAAGTAACGATGTTTCTCTTAAGATACACAACTAGTGGCGTATCGCTTCAGGCACACTGGAAACAGTATCTAAAGAATGTGTATTTGGGTGAGCAACCGGCACGAAAGACTGTGACTCTCTTAGGGTAGCCAATATCTCGTCACCAGTATAATCACAGCTTCAAAGTCAAGAAACCGCTGGCAAGAGTAACGATGTTTCTCTTAAGATACACAACTAGTGGCGTATCGCTTCAGGCAGACTGGCCACAGTATCTCAAAATGTGTATTTGGGTGATCAACTGGCAGGAAGCAGTATGACTCTCTTAAGGTAGCCAATGCCTCGTCACCAACATAATCCCATCACCAACTTCAAGAAACCGCTTGCAAAGGTAACGAAGCTTCTCATAAGATACACAGCTAGTGGGGTGTCACTTGAGGCAGACTGGCCAAAGTATCAAAAAAATGTGTATTTGGGTGAGCAACTAGCAGGAATCACTATGACACTCATAGGGTAGCCAATGCCTCGTCACCAGCATAATCAAATCAGCAACTTCAAGAAACCCCTGGCAAAAGTTACAATGACTCTTAAGATACACAACTAGTTGCGTAGCTATCAGGCAGACTGGAAAGAGTATCTAAAAAATGTGTATTTGGGTGAAGAACTGGCAGGAATCTCTATGACTCTCTTGAGGTAGCCAATGCCTCGTCACCAGCAGAATCAAATCAGCAACTTCTAGAAACCCCTTTCAAAAGTAACGATGTTTCTCTTAAGATACACAACTAGTGGCGTATCGCTTCAGGCACACTGGAAACAGTATCTAAAAAATGTGTATTTGGGTGAGCAACTGGCACGAAACACTGTGACTCTCTTAGGGTAGCCAATATCTCGTCACCAGTATAATCACAGCTTCAAAGTCAAGAAACCGCTGGCAAGAGTAACGATGTTTCTCTTAAGATACACAACTAGTGGCGTATCGCTTCAGGCAGACTGGCCACAGTATCTCAAAATGTGTATTTGGGTGAGCAACTGGCAGGAAGCACTATGACTCTCTTAAGGTAGCCAATGCTTCGTCACCAACATAATCCCATCACCAACTTCAAGAAACCGCTTGCAAAGGTAACGAAGCTTCTCATAAGATACACAGCTAGTGGGGTGTCACTTGAGGCAGACTGGCCAAAGTATCAAAAAAATGTGTATTTGGGTGAGCAAGTAGCAGGAATCACTATGACACTCATAGGGTAGCCAATGCCTCGTCACCAGCATAATCGCATCAGCAACTTCAAGAAACCCCTGGCAAAAGTTACAATGACTCTTAAGATACACAACTAGTGGCGTAGCTATCAGGCAGACTGGAAAGAGTATGTAAAAAATGTGTATTTGGGTGAAGAACTGGCAGGAATCTCTATGACTCTCTTGAGGTAGCCAATGCCTCGTCACCAGCAGAATCAAATCAGCAACTTCTTGAAACCCCTTTCAAAAGTAACGATGTTTCTCTTAAGATACACAACTAGTGGCGTATCGCTTCAGGCACACTGGAAACAGTATCTAAAAAATGTGTATTTGGGTGAGCAACTGGCACGAAACACTGTGACTCTCTTAGGGTAGCGAATATCTCGTCACCAGTATAATCACAGCTTCAAAGTCAAGAAACCGCTGGCAAGAGTAACGATGTTTCTCTTAAGATACACAACTAGTGGCGTATCGCTTCAGGCAGACTGGCCACAGTATCTCAAAATGTGTATTTGAGTGAGCAACTGGCAGGAAGCACTATGACTCTCGTAAGGTAGCCAATGCCTCGTCCCAACATAATCCCATCACTAACTTCAAGAAACCGCTTGCAAAGGTAACGAAGCTTCTCATAAGATACACAGCTAGTGGGGTGTCACTTGAGGCAGACTGGCCAAAGTATCAAAAAAATGTGTATTTGGGTGAGCAACTAGCAGGAATCACTATGACACTCATAGGGTAGCCAATGCCTCGTTACCAGCATAATCACATCAGCAACTTCAAGAAACCCCTGGCAAAAGTTACAATGACTCTTAAGATACACAACTAGTGGCGTAGCTATCATGCAGACTGGAAAGAGTATCTAAAAAATGTGTATTTGGGTGAAGAACTGGCAGGAATCTCTATGACTCTCTTGAGGTAGCCAATGCCTCGTCACCAGCAGAATCAAATCAGCAACTTCTAGAAACCCCTGGCAAAAGTAACGATGTTTCTCTTAAGATACACAACTAGTGGCGTATCGCTTCAGGCACACTGGAAACAGTATCTAAAAAATGTGTATTTGGGTGAGCAACTGGCACGAAACACTGTGACTCTCTTAGGGTAACCAATATCTCGTCACCAGTATAATCACATCTTCAAAGTCAAGAAACCGCTGGCAAGAGTAACGATGTTTCTCTTAAGATACACAACTAGTGGCGTATCGCTTCAGGCAGACTGGCCACAGTATCTCAAAATGTGTATTTGGGTGAGCAACTGGCAGGAATCTCTATGACTCTCTTGAGGTAGCCAATGCCTCGTCACCAACATAATCCCATCACAAACTTCAAGAAACCGCTTGCAAAGGTAACGAAGCTTCTCATAAGATACACAGCTAGTGGGGTGTCACTTGAGGCAGACTGGCCAAAGTATCAAAAAAATGTGTATTTGGGTGAGCAACTAGCAGGAATCACTATGACACTCATAGGGTAGCCAATGCCTCGTTACCAGCATAATCACATCAGCAACTTCAAGAAACCCCTGGCAAAAGTTACAATGACTCTTAAGATACACAACTAGTGGCGTAGCTATCATGCAGACTGGAAAGAGTATCTAAAAAATGTGTATTTGGGTGAAGAACTGGCAGGAATCTCTATGACTCTCTTGAGGTAGCCAATGCCTCGTCACCAGCAGAATCAAATCAGCAACTTCTAGAAACCCCTGGCAAAAGTAACGATGTTTCTCTTAAGATACACAACTAGTGGCGTATCGCTTCAGGCACACTGGAAACATTATCTAAAAAATGTGTATTTGGGTGAGCAACTGGCACGAAACACTGTGACTCTCTTAGGGTAACCAATATCTCGTCACCAGTATAATCACATCTTCAAAGTCAAGAAACCGCTGGCAAGAGTAACGATGTTTCTCTTAAGATACACAACTAGTGGCGTATCGCTTCAGGCAGACTGGCCACAGTATCTCAAAATGTGTATTTGGGTGAGCAACTGGCAGGAATCTCTATGACTCTCTTGAGGTAGCCAATGCCTCGTCACCAACATAATCCCATCACAAACTTCAAGAAACCGCTTGCAAAGGTAACGAAGCTTCTCATAAGATACACAGCTAGTGGGGTGTCACTTGAGGCAGACTGGCCAAAGTATCAAAAAAATGTGTATTTGGGTGAGCAACTAGCAGGAATCACTATGACACTCATAGGGTAGCCAATGCCTCGTCATCAGCATAATCACATCAGCAACTTCAAGAAACCCCTGGCAAAAGTTACAATGACTCTTAAGATAGACAACTAGTGGCGTAGCTATCAGGCAGACTGGAAAGGGTATCTAAAAATGTGTATTTGGGTGAAGAACTGGCAGCAATCTCTATGACTCTCTTGAGGTAGCCAATGCCTCGTCACCAGCAGAATCAAATCAGCAACTTCTAGAAACCCCTGGCAAAAGTAACGATGTTTCTCTTAAGATACACAACTAGTGGCGTATCGCTTCAGGCACACTGGAAACAGTATCTAAAGAATGTGTATTTGGGTGAGCAACCGGCACGAAAGACTGTGACTCTCTTAGGGTAGCCAATATCTCGTCACCAGTATAATCACAGCTTCAAAGTCAAGAAACCGCTGGCAAGAGTAACGATGTTTCTCTTAAGATACACAACTAGTGGCGTATCGCTTCAGGCAGACTGGCCACAGTATCTCAAAATGTGTATTTGGGTGATCAACTGGCAGGAAGCAGTATGACTCTCTTAAGGTAGCCAATGCCTCGTCACCAACATAATCCCATCACCAACTTCAAGAAACCGCTTGCAAAGGTAACGAAGCTTCTCATAAGATACACAGCTAGTGGGGTGTCACTTGAGGCAGACTGGCCAAAGTATCAAAAAAATGTGTATTTGGGTGAGCAACTAGCAGGAATCACTATGACACTCATAGGGTAGCCAATGCCTCGTCACCAGCATAATCAAATCAGCAACTTCAAGAAACCCCTGGCAAAAGTTACAATGACTCTTAAGATACACAACTAGTTGCGTAGCTATCAGGCAGACTGGAAAGAGTATCTAAAAAATGTGTATTTGGGTGAAGAACTGGCAGGAATCTCTATGACTCTCTTGAGGTAGCCAATGCCTCGTCACCAGCAGAATCAAATCAGCAACTTCTAGAAACCCCTTTCAAAAGTAACGATGTTTCTCTTAAGATACACAACTAGTGGCGTATCGCTTCAGGCACACTGGAAACAGTATCTAAAAAATGTGTATTTGGGTGAGCAACTGGCACGAAACACTGTGACTCTCTTAGGGTAGCCAATATCTCGTCACCAGTATAATCACAGCTTCAAAGTCAAGAAACCGCTGGCAAGAGTAACGATGTTTCTCTTAAGATACACAACTAGTGGCGTATCGCTTCAGGCAGACTGGCCACAGTATCTCAAAATGTGTATTTGGGTGAGCAACTGGCAGGAAGCACTATGACTCTCTTAAGGTAGCCAATGCCTCGTCACCAACATAATCCCATCACCAACTTCAAGAAACCGCTTGCAAAGGTAACGAAGCTTCTCATAAGATACACAGCTAGTGGGGTGTCACTTGAGGCAGACTGACCAAAGTATCAAAAAAATGTGTATTTGGGTGAGCAACTAGCAGGAATCACTATGACACTCATAGGGTAGGCAATGCCTCGTTACCAGCATAATCACATCAGCAACTTCAAGAAACCCCTGGCAAAAGTTACAATGACTCTTAAGAAACACAACTAGTGGCGTAGCTATCATGCAGAATGGAAAGAGTATCTAAAAATGTGTATTTGGGTGAAGAACTGGCGGGAATCTCTATGACTCTCTTGAGGTAGCCAATGCCTCGTCACCAGCAGAATCAAATCAGCAACTTCTAGAAACCCCTGGCACAAGTAACGATGTTTCTCTTAAGATACACAACTAGTGGCGTATCGCTTCAGGCACACTGGAAACAGTATCTAAAAAATGTGTATTTGGGTGAGCAACTGGCACGAAACACTGTGACTCTCTTAGGGTAACCAATATCTCGTCACCAGTATAATCACATCTTCAAAGTCAAGAAACCGCTGGCAAGAGTAACGATGTTTCTCTTAAGATACACAACTAGTGGCGTATCGCTTCAGGCAGACTGGCCACAGTATCTCAAAATGTGTATTTGGGTGAGCAACTGGCAGGAAGCACTATGACTCTCTTAAGGTAGCCAATGCCTCGTCACCAACATAATCCCATCACCAACTTCAAGAAACCGCTTGCAAAGGTAACGAAGCTTCTCATAAGATACACAGCTAGTGGGGTGTCACTTGAGGCAGACTGGCCAAAGTATCAAAAAAATGTGTATTTGGGTGAGCAACTAGCAGGAATCACTATGACACTCATAGGGTAACCAATGCCTCGTCACCAGCATAATCACATCAGCAACTTCAAGAAACCCCTGGCAAAAGTTACAATGACTCTTAAGATACACAACTAGTTGCGTAGCTATCAGGCAGACTGGAAAGAGTATCTAAAAAATGTGTATTTGGGTGAAGAACTGGCAGGAATCTCTATGACTCTCTTGAGGTAGCCAATGCCTCGTCACCAGCAGAATCAAATCAGCAACTTCTAGAAACCCCTGGCAAAAGTAACGATGTTTCTCTTAAGATACACAGCTAGTGGCGTATCGCTTCAGGCACACTGGAAACAGTATCTAAAAAATGTGTATTTGGGTGAGCAACTGGCACGAAACACTGTGACTGTCTTAGGGTAGCCAATATCTCGTCACCAGTATAATCACAGCTTCAAAGTCAAGAAACCGCTGGCAAGAGTAACGATGTTTCTCTTAAGATACACAATTAGTGGCGTATCGCTTCAGGCAGACTGGCCACAGTATCTCAAAATGTGTATTTGGGTGAGCAACTGGCAGGAAGCACTATGACTCTCTTAAGGTAGCCAATGCTTCGTCACCAACATAATCCCATCACCAACTTCAAGAAACCGCTTGCAAAGGTAACGAAGCTTCTCATAAGATACACAGCTAGTGGGGTGTCACTTGAGGCAGACTGGCCAAAGTATCAAAAAAATGTGTATTTGGGTGAGCAAGTAGCAGGAATCACTATGACACTCATAGGGTAGCCAATGCCTCGTCACCAGCATAATCGCATCAGCAACTTCAAGAAACCCCTGGCAAAAGTTACAATGACTCTTAAGATACACAACTAGTGGCGTAGCTATCAGGCAGACTGGAAAGAGTATGTAAAAAATGTGTATTTGGGTGAAGAACTGGCAGGAATCTCTATGACTCTCTTGAGGTAGCCAATGCCTCGTCACCAGCAGAATCAAATCAGCAACTTCTTGAAACCCCTTTCAAAAGTAACGATGTTTCTCTTAAGATACACAACTAGTGGCGTATCGCTTCAGGCACACTGGAAACAGTATCTAAAAAATGTGTATTTGGGTGAGCAACTGGCACGAAACACTGTGACTCTCTTAGGGTAGCGAATATCTCGTCACCAGTGTAATCACAGCTTCAAAGTCAAGAAACCGCTGGCAAGAGTAACGATGTTTCTCTTAAGATACACAACTAGTGGCGTATCGCTTCAGGCAGACTGGCCACAGTATTTCAAAATGTGTATTTGAGTGAGCAACTGGCAGGAAGCACTATGACTCTCGTAAGGTAGCCAATGCCTCGTCCCAACATAATCCCATCACTAACTTCAAGAAACCGCTTGCAAAGGTAACGAAGCTTCTCATAAGATACACAGCTAGTGGGGTGTCACTTGAGGCAGACTGGCCAAAGTATCAAAAAAATGTGTATTTGGGTGAGCAAGTAGCAGGAATCACTATGACACTCATAGGGTAGCCAATGCCTCGTTACCAGCATAATCACATCAGCAACTTCAAGAAACCCCTGGCAAAAGTTACAATGACTCTTAAGATACACAACTAGTGGCGTAGCTATCATGCAGACTGGAAAGAGTATCTAAAAAATGTGTATTTGGGTGAAGAACTGGCAGGAATCTCTATGACTCTTTTGAGGTAGCCAATGCCTCGTCACCAGCAGAATCAAATCAGCAACTTCTAGAAACCCCTGGCAAAAGTAACGATGTTTCTCTTAAGATACACAACTAGTGGCGTATCGCTTCAGGCACACTGGAAACAGTATCTAAAAAATGTGTATTTGGGTGAGCAACTGGCACGAAACACTGTGACTCTCTTAGGGTAACCAATATCTCGTCACCAGTATAATCACATCTTCAAAGTCAAGAAACCGCTGGCAAGAGTAACGATGTTTCTCTTAAGATACACAACTAGTGGCGTATCGCTTCAGGCAGACTGGCCACAGTATCTCAAAATGTGTATTTGGGTGAGCAACTGGCAGGAATCTCTATGACTCTCTTGAGGTAGCCAATGCCTCGTCACCAACATAATCCCATCACAAACTTCAAGAAACCGCTTGCAAAGGTAACGAAGCTTCTCATAAGATACACAGCTAGTGGGGTGTCACTTGAGGCAGACTGGCCAAAGTATCAAAAAAATGTGTATTTGGGTGAGCAACTAGCAGGAATCACTATGACACTCATAGGGTAGCCAATGCCTCGTCATCAGCATAATCACATCAGCAACTTCAAGAAACCCCTGGCAAAAGTTACAATGACTCTTAAGATAGACAACTAGTGGCGTAGCTATCAGGCAGACTGGAAAGGGTATCTAAAAAATGTGTATTTGGGTGAAGAACTGGCAGCAATCTCTATGACTCTCTTGAGGTAGCCAATGCCTCGTCACCAGCAGAATCAAATCAGCAACTTCTAGAAACCCCTGGCAAAAGTAACGATGTTTCTCTTAAGATACACAACTAGTGGCGTATCGCTTCAGGCACACTGGAAACAGTATCTAAAGAATGTGTATTTGGGTGAGCAACCGGCACGAAAGACTGTGACTCTCTTAGGGTAGCCAATATCTCGTCACCAGTATAATCACAGCTTCAAAGTCAAGAAACCGCTGGCAAGAGTAACGATGTTTCTCTTAAGATACACAACTAGTGGCGTATCGCTTCAGGCAGACTGGCCACAGTATCTCAAAATGTGTATTTGGGTGAGCAACTGGCAGGAAGCACTATGACTCTCTTAAGATAGCCAATGCCTCGTTCCAACATAATCCCATCACCAACTTCAAGAAACCGCTTGCAAAGGTAACGAAGCTTCTCATAAGATACACAGCTAGTGGGGTGTCACTTGGGGCAGACTGGCCAAAGTATCAAAAAAATGTGTATTTGGGTGAGCAACTAGCAGGAATCACTATGACACTCATAGGGTAGCCAATGCCTCGTTACCAGCATAATCACATCAGCAACTTCAAGAAACCCCTGGCAAAAGTTACAATGGCTCTTAAGATACACAACTAGTGGCGTAGCTATCATGCAGACTGGAAAGAGTATCTAAAAAATGTGTATTTGGGTGAAGAACTGGCAGGAATCTCTATGACTCTCTTGAGGTAGCCAATGCCTCATCACCAGCAGAATCAAATCAGCAACTTCTAGAAACCCCTGGCAAAAGTAACGATGTTTCTCTTAAGATACACAACTAGTGGCGTATCGCTTCAGGCACACTGGAAACAGTATCTAAAAAATGTGTATTTGGGTGAGCAACTGGCACGAAACACTGTGACTCTCTTAGGGTAACCAATATCTCGTCACCAGTATAATCACATCTTCAAAGTCAAGAAACCGCTGGCAAGAGTAACGATGTTTCTCTTAAGATACACAACTAGTGGCGTATCGCTTCAGGCAGACTGGCCACAGTATCTCAAAATGTGTATTTGGGTGAGGAACTGGCAGGAATCTCTATGACTCTCTTGAGGTAGCCAATGCCTCGTCACCAACATAATCCCATCACAAACTTCAAGAAACCGCTTGCAAAGGTAACGAAGCTTCTCATAAGATACACAGCTAGTGGGGTGTCACTTGAGGCAGACTGGCCAAAGTATCAAAAAAATGTGTATTTGGGTGAGCAACTAGCAGGAATCACTATGACACTCATAGGGTAGCCAATGCCTCGTCATCAGCATAATCACATCAGCAACTTCAAGAAACCCCTGGCAAAAGTTACAATGACTCTTAAGATAGACAACTAGTGGCGTAGCTATCAGGCAGACTGGAAAGGGTATCTAAAAAATGTGTATTTGGGTGAAGAACTGGCAGCAATCTCTATGACTCTCTTGAGGTAGCCAATGCCTCGTCACCAGCAGAATCAAATCAGCAACTTCTTGAAACCCCTTTCAAAAGTAACGATGTTTCTCTTAAGATACACAACTAGTGGCGTATCGCTTCAGGCACACTGGAAACAGTATCTAAAAAATGTGTATTTGGGTGAGCAACTGGCACGAAACACTGTGACTCTCTTAGGGTAGCGAATATCTCGTCACCAGTATAATCACAGCTTCAAAGTCAAGAAACCGCTGGCAAGAGTAACGATGTTTCTCTTAAGATACACAACTAGTGGCGTATCGCTTCAGGCAGACTGGCCACAGTATCTCAAAATGTGTATTTGAGTGAGCAACTGGCAGGAAGCACTATGACTCTCGTAAGGTAGCCAATGCCTCGTCCCAACATAATCCCATCACTAACTTCAAGAAACCGCTTGCAAAGGTAACGAAGCTTCTCATAAGATACACAGCTAGTGGGGTGTCACTTGAGGCAGACTGGCCAAAGTATCAAAAAAATGTGTATTTGGGTGAGCAACTAGCAGGAATCACTATGACACTCATAGGGTAGCCAATGCCTCGTTACCAGCATAATCACATCAGCAACTTCAAGAAACCCCTGGCAAAAGTTACAATGACTCTTAAGATACACAACTAGTGGCGTAGCTATCATGCAGACTGGAAAGAGTATCTAAAAAATGTGTATTTGGGTGAAGAACTGGCAGGAATCTCTATGACTCTTTTGAGGTAGCCAATGCCTCGTCACCAGCAGAATCAAATCAGCAACTTCTAGAAACCCCTGGCAAAAGTAACGATGTTTCTCTTAAGATACACAACTAGTGGCGTATCGCTTCAGGCACACTGAAAACAGTATCTAAAAAATGTGTATTTGGGTGAGCAACTGGCACGAAACACTGTGACTCTCTTAGGGTAACCAATATCTCGTCACCAGTATAATCACATCTTCAAAGTCAAGAAACCGCTGGCAAGAGTAACGATGTTTCTCTTAAGATACACAACTAGTGGCGTATCGCTTCAGGCAGACTGGCCACAGTATCTCAAAATGTGTATTTGGGTGAGCAACTGGCAGGAATCTCTATGACTCTCTTGAGGTAGCCAATGCCTCGTCACCAACATAATCCCATCACAAACTTCAAGAAACCGCTTGCAAAGGTAACGAAGCTTCTCATAAGATACACAGCTAGTGGGGTGTCACTTGAGGCAGACTGGCCAAAGTATCAAAAAAATGTGTATTTGGGTGAGCAACTAGCAGGAATCACTATGACACTCATAGGGTAGCCAATGCCTCGTCATCAGCATAATCACATCAGCAACTTCAAGAAACCCCTGGCAAAAGTTACAATGACTCTTAAGATAGACAACTAGTGGCGTAGCTATCAGGCAGACTGGAAAGGGTATCTAAAAAATGTGTATTTGGGTGAAGAACTGGCAGCAATCTCTATGACTCTCTTGAGGTAGCCAATGCCTCGTCACCAGCAGAATCAAATCAGCAACTTCTAGAAACCCCTGGCAAAAGTAACGATGTTTCTCTTAAGATACACAACTAGTGGCGTATCGCTTCAGGCAGACTGGCCACAGTATCTCAAAATGTGTATTTGGGTGAGCAACTGGCAGGAAGCACTATGACTCTCTTAAGATAGCCAATGCCTCGTTCCAACATAATCCCATCACCAACTTCAAGAAACCGCTTGCAAAGGTAACGAAGCTTCTCATAAGATACACAGCTAGTGGGGTGTCACTTGGGGCAGACTGGCCAAAGTATCAAAAAAATGTGTATTTGGGTGAGCAACTAGCAGGAATCACTATGACACTCATAGGGTAGCCAATGCCTCGTTACCAGCATAATCACATCAGCAACTTCAAGAAACCCCTGGCAAAAGTTACAATGGCTCTTAAGATACACAACTAGTGGCGTAGCTATCATGCAGACTGGAAAGAGTATCTAAAAAATGTGTATTTGGGTGAAGAACTGGCAGGAATCTCTATGACTCTCTTGAGGTAGCCAATGCCTCGTCACCAGCAGAATCAAATCAGCAACTTCTAGAAACCCCTGGCAAAAGTAACGATGTTTCTCTTAAGATACACAACTAGTGGCGTATCGCTTCAGGCACACTGGAAACAGTATCTAAAAAATGTGTATTTGGGTGAGCAACTGGCACGAAACACTGTGACTCTCTTAGGGTAACCAATATCTCGTCACCAGTATAATCACATCTTCAAAGTCAAGAAACCGCTGGCAAGAGTAACGATGTTTCTCTTAAGATACACAACTAGTGGCGTATCGCTTCAGGCAGACTGGCCACAGTATCTCAAAATGTGTATTTGGGTGAGCAACTGGCAGGAATCTCTATGACTCTCTTGAGGTAGCCAATGCCTCGTCACCAACATAATCCCATCACAAACTTCAAGAAACCGCTTGCAAAGGTAACGAAGCTTCTCATAAGATACACAGCTAGTGGGGTGTCACTTGAGGCAGACTGGCCAAAGTATCAAAAAAATGTGTATTTGGGTGAGCAACTAGCAGGAATCACTATGACACTCATAGGGTAGCCAATGCCTCGTCATCAGCATAATCACATCAGCAACTTCAAGAAACCCCTGGCAAAAGTTACAATGACTCTTAAGATAGACAACTAGTGGCGTAGCTATCAGGCAGACTGGAAAGGGTATCTAAAAAATGTGTATTTGGGTGAAGAACTGGCAGCAATCTCTATGACTCTCTTGAGGTAGCCAATGCCTCGTCACCAGCAGAATCAAATCAGCAACTTCTAGAAACCCCTGGCAAAAGTAACGATGTTTCTCTTAAGATACACAACTAGTGGCGTATCGCTTCAGGCACACTGGAAACAGTATCTAAAGAATGTGTATTTGGGTGAGCAACCGGCACGAAAGACTGTGACTCTCTTAGGGTAGCCAATATCTCGTCACCAGTATAATCACAGCTTCAAAGTCAAGAAACCGCTGGCAAGAGTAACGATGTTTCTCTTAAGATACACAACTAGTGGCGTATCGCTTCAGGCAGACTGGCCACAGTATCTCAAAATGTGTATTTGGGTGAGCAACTGGCAGGAAGCACTATGACTCTCTTAAGATAGCCAATGCCTCGTTCCAACATAATCCCATCACCAACTTCAAGAAACCGCTTGCAAAGGTAACGAAGCTTCTCATAAGATACACAGCTAGTGGGGTGTCACTTGGGGCAGACTGGCCAAAGTATCAAAAAAATGTGTATTTGGGTGAGCAACTAGCAGGAATCACTATGACACTCATAGGGTAGCCAATGCCTCGTTACCAGCATAATCACATCAGCAACTTCAAGAAACCCCTGGCAAAAGTTACAATGGCTCTTAAGATACACAACTAGTGGCGTAGCTATCATGCAGACTGGAAAGAGTATCTAAAAAATGTGTATTTGGGTGAAGAACTGGCAGGAATCTCTATGACTCTCTTGAGGTAGCCAATGCCTCGTCACCAGCAGAATCAAATCAGCAACTTCTAGAAACCCCTGGCAAAAGTAACGATGTTTCTCTTAAGATACACAACTAGTGGCGTATCGCTTCAGGCACACTGGAAACAGTATCTAAAAAATGTGTATTTGGGTGAGCAACTGGCACGAAACACTGTGACTCTCTTAGGGTAGCCAATATCTCGTCACCAGTATAATCACAGCTTCAAAGTCAAGAAACCGCTGGCAAGAGTAACGATGTTTCTCTTAAGATACACAACTAGTGGCGTATCGCTTCAGGCAGACTGGCCACAGTATCTCAAAATGTGTATTTGGGTGAGCAACTGGCAGGAAGCACTATGACTCTCTTAAGGTAGCCAATGCCTCGTCACCAACATAATCCCATCACCAACTTCAAGAAACCGCTTGCAAAGGTAACGAAGCTTCTCATAAGATACACAGCTAGTGGGGTGTCACTTGAGGCAGACTGGCCAAAGTATCAAAAAAATGTGTATTTGGGTGAGCAACTAGCAGGAATCACTATGACACTCATAGAGTAGCCAATGCCTCGTCACCAGCATAATCACATCAGCAACTTCAAGAAACCCCTGGCAAAAGTTACAATGACTCTTAAGATACACAACTAGTGGCGTAGCTATCAGGCAGACTGGAAAGAGTATCTAAAAAATGTGTATTTGGGTGAAGAACTGGCAGGAATCTCTATGACTCTCTTGAGGTAGCCAATGCCTCGTCACCAGCAAAATCAAATCAGCAACTTCTAGAAACCCCTGGCAAAAGTAACGATGTTTCTCTTAAGATACACAACTAGTGGCGTATCGCTTCAGGCCCACTGGAAACAGTATCTAAAAAATGTGTATTTGGGGGAGCAACTGGTACGAAACACTGTGACTCTCTTAGGGTAGCCAATATCTCGTCACCAGTATAATCACAGCTTCAAAGTCAAGAAACCGCTGGCAAGAGTAACGATGTTTCTCTTAAGATACACAACTAGTGGCGTATCGCTTCAGGCAGACTGGCCACAGTATCTCAAAATGTGTATTTGGGTGAGCAACTGGCAGGAAGCACTATGACTCTCTTAAGGTAGCCAATGCCTCGTCACCAACATAATCCCATCACCAACTTCAAGAAACCGCTTGCAAAGGTAACGAAGCTTCTCATAAGATACACAGCTAGTGGGGTGTCACTTGAGGCAGACTGGCCAAAGTATCAAAAAAATGTGTATTTGGGTGAGCAACTAGCAGGAATCACTATGACACTCATAGAGTAGCCAATGCCTCGTCACCAGCATAATCACATCAGCAACTTCAAGAAACCCCTGGCAAAAGTTACAATGACTCTTAAGATACACAACTAGTGGCGTAGCTATCAGGCAGACTGGAAAGAGTATCTAAAAAATGTGTATTTGGGTGAAGAACTGGCAGGAATCTCTATGACTCTCTTGAGGTAGCCAATGCCTCGTCACCAGCAAAATCAAATCAGCAACTTCTAGAAACCCCTGGCAAAAGTAACGATGTTTCTCTTAAGATACACAACTAGTGGCGTATCGCTTCAGGCCCACTGGAAACAGTATCTAAAAAATGTGTATTTGGGGGAGCAACTGGCACGAAACACTGTGACTCTCTTAGGGTAGCCAATATCTCGTCACCAGTATAATCACAGCTTCAAAGTCAAGAAACCGCTGGCAAGAGTAACGATGTTTCTCTTAAGATACACAACTAGTGGCGTATCGCTTCAGGCACACTGGAAACAGTATCTAAAAAATGTGTATTTGGGTGAGCAACTGGCACGAAACACTGTGACTCTCTTAGGGTAACCAATATCTCGTCACCAGTATAATCACATCGTCAAAGTCAAGAAACCGCTGGCAAGAGTAACGATGTTTCTCTTAAGATACACAACTAGTGGCGTATCGCTTCAGGCAGACTGGCCACAGTATCCCAAAATGTGTATTTGGGTGAGCAACTGGCAGGAATCTCTATGACTCTCTTGAGGTAGCCAATGCCTCGTCACCAACATAATCCCATCACAAACTTCAAGAAACCGCTTGCAAAGGTAACGAAGCTTCTCATAAGATACACAGCTAGTGGGGTGTCACTTGAGGCAGACTGGCCAAAGTATCAAAAAAATGTGTATTTGGGTGAGCAACTAGCAGGAATCACTATGACACTCATAGGGTAGCCAATGCCTCGTCATCAGCATAATCACATCAGCAACTTCAAGAAACCCCTGGCAAAAGTTACAATGACTCTTAAGATAGACAACTAGTGGCGTAGCTATCAGGCAGACTGGAAAGGGTATCTAAAAAATGTGTATTTGGGTGAAGAACTGGCAGCAATCTCTATGACTCTCTTGAGGTAGCCAATGCCTCGTCACCAGCAGAATCAAATCAGCAACTTCTAGAAACCCCTGGCAAAAGTAACGATGTTTCTCTTAAGATACACAACTAGTGGCGTATCGCTTCAGGCACACTGGAAACAGTATCTAAAGAATGTGTATTTGGGTGAGCAACCGGCACGAAAGACTGTGACTCTCTTAGGGTAGCCAATATCTCGTCACCAGTATAATCACAGCTTCAAAGTCAAGAAACCGCTGGCAAGAGTAACGATGTTTCTCTTAAGATACACAACTAGTGGCGTATCGCTTCAGGCAGACTGGCCACAGTATCTCAAAATGTGTATTTGGGTGAGCAACTGGCAGGAAGCACTATGACTCTCTTAAGATAGCCAATGCCTCGTCACCAACATAATCCCATCACCAACTTCAAGAAACCGCTTGCAAAGGTAACGAAGCTTCTCATAAGATACACAGCTAGTGGGGTGTCACTTGGGGCAGACTGGCCAAAGTATCAAAAAAATGTGTATTTGGGTGAGCAACTAGCAGGAATCACTATGACACTCATAGGGTAGCCAATGCCTCGTTACCAGCATAATCACATCAGCAACTTCAAGAAACCCCTGGCAAAAGTTACAATGACTCTTAAGATACACAACTAGTGGCGTAGCTATCATGCAGACTGGAAAGAGTATCTAAAAAATGTGTATTTGGGTGAAGAACTGGCAGGAATCTCTATGACTCTCTTGAGGTAGCCAATGCCTCGTCACCAGCAGAATCAAATCAGCAACTTCTAGAAACCCCTGGCAAAAGTAACGATGTTTCTCTTAAGATACACAACTAGTGGCGTATCGCTTCAGGCAGACTGGCCACAGTATCTCAAAATGTGTATTTGGGTGAGCAACTGGCAGGAAGCACTATGACTCTCTTAAGGTAGCCAATGCCTCGTCACCAACATAATCCCATCACCAACTTCAAGAAACCGCTTGCAAAGGTAACGAAGCTTCTCATAAGATACACAGCTAGTGGGGTGTCACTTGAGGCAGACTGGCCAAAGTATCAAAAAAATGTGTATTTGGGTGAGCAACTAGCAGGAATCACTATGACACTCATAGAGTAGCCAATGCCTCGTCACCAGCATAATCACATCAGCAACTTCAAGAAACCCCTGGCAAAAGTTACAATGACTCTTAAGATACACAACTAGTGGCGTAGCTATCAGGCAGACTGGAAAGAGTATCTAAAAAATGTGTATTTGGGTGAAGAACTGGCAGGAATCTCTATGACTCTCTTGAGGTAGCCAATGCCTCGTCACCAGCAAAATCAAATCAGCAACTTCTAGAAACCCCTGGCAAAAGTAACGATGTTTCTCTTAAGATACACAACTAGTGGCGTATCGCTTCAGGCCCACTGGAAACAGTATCTAAAAAATGTGTATTTGGGGGAGCAACTGGCACGAAACACTGTGACTCTCTTAGGGTAGCCAATATCTCGTCACCAGTATAATCACAGCTTCAAAGTCAAGAAACCGCTGGCAAGAGTAACGATGTTTCTCTTAAGATACACAACTAGTGCCGTATCGCTTCAGGCAGACTGGCCACAGTATCTCAAAATGTGTATTTGGGTGAGCAACTGGCAGGAAGCACTATGACTCTCTTAAGGTAGCCAATGCCTCGTCACCAACATAATCCCATCACCAACTTCAAGAAACCGCTTGCAAAGGTAACGAAGCTTCTCATAAGATACACAGATAGTGGGGTGTCACTTGAGGCAGATTGGCCAAAGTATCAAAAAAATGTGTATTTGGGTGAGCAACTAGCAGGAATCACTATGACACTCATAGGGTAGCCAATGCCTCGTCACCAGCATAATCACATCAGCAACTTCAAGAAACCCCTGGCAAAAGTTACAATGACTCTTAAGATACACAACTAGTGGCGTAGCTATCAGGCAGACTGGAAAGAGTATCTAAAAAATGTGTATTTGGGTGAAGAACTGGCAGGAATCTCTATGACTCTCTTGAGGTAGCCAATGCCTCGTCACCAGCAAAATCAAATCAGCAACTTCTAGAAACCCCTGGCAAAAGTAAAGATGTTTCTCTTAAGATACACAACTAGTGGCGTATCGCTTCAGGCACACTGGAAACAGTATCTAAAAATGTGTATTTGGGTGAGCAACTGGCACGAAACACTGTGACTCTCTTAGGGTAGCCAATATCTCGTCACCAGTATAATCACAGCTTCAAAGTCAAGAAACCGCTGGCAAGAGTAACGATGTTTCTCTTAAGATACACAACTAGTGGCGTATCGCTTCAGGCAGACTGGCCACAGTATCTCAAAATGTGTATTTGGGTGAGCAACTGGCAGAAAGCACTATGACTCTCTTAAGGTAGCCAATGCCTCGTCACCAACATAATCCCATCACCAACTTCAAGAAACCGCTTGCAAAGGTAACGAAGCTTCTCATAAGATACACAGCTAGTGGGGTGTCACTTGAGGCAGACTGGCCAAAGTATCAAAAAAATGTGTATTTGGGTGAGCAACTAGCAGGAATCACTATGACACTCATAGGGTAGCCAATGCCTCGTCAACAGCATAATCAAATCAGCAACTTCAAGAAACCCCTGGCAAAAGTTACAACGACTCTTAAGATACACAACTAGTGGCGTAGCTATCAGGCAGACTGGAAAGAGTATCTAAAAAATGTGTATTTGGGTGAAGAACTGGCAGGAATGTCTATGACTCTCTTGAGGTAGCCAATGCCTCGTCACCAGCAAAATCAAATCAGCAACTTCTAGAAACCCCTGGCAAAAGTAACGATGTTTCTCTTAAGATACACAACTAGTGGCGTATCGCTTCAGGCCCACTGGAAACAGTATCTAAAAAATGTGTATTTGGGTGAGCAACTGGCACGAAACACTGTGACTCTCTTAGGGTAGCCAATATCTCGTCACCAGTATAATCACAGCTTCAAAGTCAAGAAACCGCTGGCAAGAGTAACGATGTTTCTCTTAAGATACACAACTAGTGGCGTATCGCTTCAGGCAGACTGGCCACAGTATCAAAAAATGTGTATTTGGGTGAGCAACTGGCAGGAAGCACTATGACTCTCTTAAGGTAGCCAATGCCTCGTCACCAACATAATCCCATCACCAACTTCAAGAAACCGCTTGCAAAGGTAACGAAGCTTCTCATAAGATACACAGCTAGTGGGGTGTCACTTGAGGCAGACTGGCCAAAGTATCAAAAAAATGTGTATTTGGGTGAGCAACTAGCAGGAATCACTATGACACTCATAGGGTAGCCAATGCCTCGTCACCAGCATAATCACATCAGCAACTTCAAGAAACCCCTGGCAAAAGTTACAATGACTCTTAAGATACACAACTAGTGGCGTAGCTATCAGGCAGACTGGAAAGAGTATCTAAAAAATGTGTATTTGGGTGAAGAACTGGCAGGAATCTCTATGACTCTCTTGAGGTAGCCAATGCCTCGTCACCAGCAGAATCAAATCAGCAACTTCTTGAAACCCCTTTCAAAAGTAACGATGTTTCTCTTAAGATACACAACTAGTGGCGTATCGCTTCAGGCACACTGGAAACAGTATCTAAAAAATGTGTATTTGGGTGAGCAACTGGCACGAAACACTGTGACTCTCTTAGGGTAGCGAATATCTCGTCACCAGTATAATCACAGCTTCAAAGTCAAGAAACCGCTGGCAAGAGTAACGATGTTTCTCTTAAGATACACAACTAGTGGCGTATCGCTTCAGGCAGACTGGCCACAGTATCTCAAAATGTGTATTTGGGTGAGCAACTGGCAGGAAGCACTATGACTCTCGTAAGGTAGCCAATGCCTCGTCCCAACATAATCCCATCACTAACTTCAAGAAACCGCTTGCAAAGGTAACGAAGCTTCTCATAAGATACACAGCTAGTGGGGTGTCACTTGAGGCAGACTGGCCAAAGTATCAAAAAAATGTGTATTTGGGTGAGCAACTAGCAGGAATCACTATGACACTCATAGGGTAGCCAATGCCTCGTTACCAGCATAATCACATCAGCAACTTCAAGAAACCCCTGGCAAAAGTTACAATGACTCTTAAGATACACAACTAGTGGCGTAGCTATCATGCAGACTGGAAAGAGTATCTAAAAAATGTGTATTTGGGTGAAGAACTGGCAGGAATCTCTATGACTCTCTTGAGGTAGCCAATGCCTCGTCACCAGCAGAATCAAATCAGCAACTTCTAGAAACCCCTGGCAAAAGTAACGATGTTTCTCTTAAGATACACAACTAGTGGCGTATCGCTTCAGGCACACTGGAAACAGTATCTAAAAAATGTGTATTTGGGTGAGCAACTGGCACGAAACACTGTGACTCTCTTAGGGTAACCAATATCTCGTCACCAGTATAATCACATCTTCAAAGTCAAGAAACCGCTGGCAAGAGTAACGATGTTTCTCTTAAGATACACAACTAGTGGCGTATCGCTTCAGGCAGACTGGCCACAGTATCTCAAAATGTGTATTTGGGTGAGCAACTGGCAGGAATCTCTATGACTCTCTTGAGGTAGCCAATGCCTCGTCACCAACATAATCCCATCACAAACTTCAAGAAACCGCTTGCAAAGGTAACGAAGCTTCTCATAAGATACACAGCTAGTGGGGTGTCACTTGAGGCAGACTGGCCAAAGTATCAAAAAAATGTGTATTTGGGTGAGCAACTAGCAGGAATCACTATGACACTCATAGGGTAGCCAATGCCTCGTCATCAGCATAATCACATCAGCAACTTCAAGAAACCCCTGGCAAAAGTTACAATGACTCTTAAGATAGACAACTAGTGGCGTAGCTATCAGGCAGACTGGAAAGGGTATCTAAAAAATGTGTATTTGGGTGAAGAACTGGCAGCAATCTCTATGACTCTCTTGAGGTAGCCAATGCCTCGTCACCAGCAGAATCAAATCAGCAACTTCTAGAAACCCCTGGCAAAAGTAACGATGTTTCTCTTAAGATACACAACTAGTGGCGTATCGCTTCAGGCACACTGGAAACAGTATCTAAAAAATGTCTATTTGGGTGAGCAACTGGCACGAAAGACTGTGACTCTCTTAGGGTAGCCAATATCTCGTCACCAGTATAATCACAGCTTCAAAGTCAAGAAACCGCTGGCAAGAGTAACGATGTTTCTCTTAAGATACACAACTAGTGGCGTATCGCTTCAGGCAGACTGGCCACAGTATCTCAAAATGTGTATTTGGGTGAGCAACTGGCAGGAAGCACTATGACTCTCTTAAGATAGCCAATGCCTCGTCACCAACATAATCCCATCACCAACTTCAAGAAACCGCTTGCAAAGGTAACGAAGCTTCTCATAAGATACACAGCTAGTGGGGTGTCACTTGGGGCAGACTGGCCAAAGTATCAAAAAAATGTGTATTTGGGTGAGCAACTAGCAGGAATCACTATGACACTCATAGGGTAGCCAATGCCTCGTTACCAGCATAATCACATCAGCAACTTCAAGAAACCCCTGGCAAAAGTTACAATGACTCTTAAGATACACAACTAGTGGCGTAGCTATCATGCAGACTGGAAAGAGTATCTAAAATATGTGTATTTGGGTGAAGAACTGGCAGGAATCTCTATGACTCTCTTGAGGTAGCCAATGCCTCGTCACCAGCAGAATCAAATCAGCAACTTCTAGAAACCCCTGGCAAAAGTAACGATGTTTCTCTTAAGATACACAACTAGTGGCGTATCGCTTCAGGCACACTGGAAACAGTATCTAAAAAATGTGTATTTGGGTGAGCAACTGGCACGAAACACTGTGACTCTCTTAGGGTAGCCAATATCTCGTCACCAGTATAATCACAGCTTCAAAGTCAAGAAACCGCTGGCAAGAGTAACGATGTTTCTCTTAAGATACACAACTAGTGGCGTATCGCTTCAGGCAGACTGGCCACAGTATCTCAAAATGTGTATTTGGGTGAGCAACTGGCAGGCAGCACTATGACTCTCTTAAGGTAGCCAATGCCTCGTCACCAACATAATCCCATCACCAACTTCAAGAAACCGCTTGCAAAGGTAACGAAGCTTCTCATAAGATACACAGCTAGTGGGGTGTCACTTGAGGCAGACTGGCCAAAGTATCAAAAAAATGTGTATTTGGGTGAGCAAATAGCAGGAATCACTATGACACTCATAGAGTAGCCAATGCCTCGTCACCAGCATAATCACATCAGCAACTTCAAGAAACCCCTGGCAAAAGTTACAATGACTCTTAAGATACACAACTAGTGGCGTAGCTATCAGGCAGACTGGAAAGAGTATCTAAAAAATGTGTATTTGGGTGAAGAACTGGCAGGAATCTCTATGACTCTCTTGAGGTAGCCAATGCCCCGTCACCAGCAAAATCAAATCAGCAACTTCTAGAAACCCCTGGCAAAAGTAACGATGTTTCTCTTAAGATACACAACTAGTGGCGTATCGCTTCAGGCCCACTAGAAACAGTATCTAAAAAATGTGTATTTGGGGGAGCAACTGGCACGAAACACTGTGACTCTCTTAGGGTAGCCAATATCTCGTCACCAGTATAATCACAGCTTCAAAGTCAAGAAACCGCTGGCAAGAGTAACGATGTTTCTCTTAAGATACACAACTAGTGCCGTATCGCTTCAGGCAGACTGGCCACAGTATCTCAAAATGTGTATTTGGGTGAGCAACTGGCAGGAAGCACTATGACTCTCTTAAGGTAGCCAATGCCTCGTCACCAACATAATCCCATCACCAACTTCAAGAAACCGCTTGCAAAGGTAACGAAGCTTCTCATAAGATACACAGATAGTGGGGTGTCACTTGAGGCAGATTGGCCAAAGTATCAAAAAAATGTGTATTTGGGTGAGCAACTAGCAGGAATGACTATGACACTCATAGGGTAGCCAATGCCTCGTCACCAGCATAATCACATCAGCAACTTCAAGAAACCCCTGGCAAAAGTTACAATGACTCTTAACATACACAACTAGTGGCGTAGCTATCAGGCAGACTGGAAAGAGTATCTAAAAAATGTGTATTTGGGTGAAGAACTGGCAGGAATCTCTATGACTCTCTTGAGGTAGCCAATGCCTCGTCACCAGCAAAATCAAATCAGCAACTTCTAGAAACCCCTGGCAAAAGTAAAGATGTTTCTCTTAAGATACACAACTAGTGGCATATCGCTTCAGGCACACTGGAAACAGTATCTAAAAATGTGTATTTGGGTGAGCAACTGGCACGAAACACTGTGACTCTCTTAGGGTAGCCAATATCTCGTCACCAGTATAATCACAGCTTCAAAGTCAAGAAACCGCTGGCAAGAGTAACGATGTTTCTCTTA
Organism: Schistocerca nitens; assembly: GCF_023898315.1. Taxonomy (NCBI): domain Eukaryota; kingdom Metazoa; phylum Arthropoda; class Insecta; order Orthoptera; family Acrididae; genus Schistocerca; species Schistocerca nitens. Next base: position 107,119,191 of record NC_064616.1, on the reverse strand, counting down.
AGATACACAACTAGTGGCGTATCGCTTCAGGCAGACTGGCCACAGTATCTCAAAATGTGTATTTGGGTGAGCAACTGGCAGAAAGCACTATGACTCTCTTAAGGTAGCCAATGCCTCGTCTCCAAAATAATCCCATCACCAACTTCAAGAAACCGCTTGCAAAGGTAACGAAGCTTCTCATAAGATACACAGCTAGTGGGGTGTCACTTGAGGCAGACTGACCAAAGTATCAAAAAAATGTGTATTTGGGTGAGCAACTAGCAGGAATCACTATGACACTCATAGGGTAGCCAATGCCTCGTCACCAGCATAATCAAATCAGCAACTTCAAGAAACCCCTGGCAAAAGTTACAATGACTCTTAAGATACACAACTAGTGGCGTAGCTATCAGGCAGACTGGAAAGAGTATCTAAAAAATGTGTATTTGGGTGAAGAACTGGCAGGAATGTCTATGACTCTCTTGAGGTAGCCAATGCCTCGTCACCAGCAAAATCAAATCAGCAACTTCTAGAAACCCCTGGCAAAAGTAACGATGTTTCTCTTAAGATACACAACTAGTGGCGTATGGCTTCAGGCCCACTGGAAACAGTATCTAAAAAATGTGTATTTGGGTGAGCAACTGGCACGAAAGACTGTGACTCTCTTAGGGTAGCCAATATCTCGTCACCAGTATAATCACAGCTTCAAAGTCAAGAAACCGCTGGCAAGAGTAACGATGTTTCTCTTAAGATACACAACTAGTGGCGTATCGCTTCAGGCAGACTGGCCACAGTATCTCAAAATGTGTATTTGGGTGAGCAACTGGCAGGAAGCACTATGACTCTCTTAAGGTAGCCAATGCTTCGTCACCAACATAATCCCATCACCAACTTCAAGAAACCGCTTGCAAAGGTAACGAAGCTTCTCATAAGATACACAGCTAGTGGGGTGTCACTTGAGGCAGACTGGCCAAAGTATCAAAAAAATGTGTATTTGGGTGAGCAACTAGCAGGAATCACTATGACACTCATAGGGTAGCCAATGCCTCGTCACCAGCATAATCAAATCAGCAACTTCAAGAAACCCCTGGCAAAAGTTACAATGACTCTTAAGATACACAACTAGTGGCGTAGCTATCAGGCAGACTGGAAAGAGTATCTAAAAAATGTGTATTTGGGTGAAGAACTGGCAGGAATCTCTATGACTCTCTTGAGGTAGCCAATGCCTCGTCACCAGCAAAATCAAATCAGCAACTTCTAGAAACCCCTGGCAAAAGTAACGATGTTTCTCTTAAGATACACAACTAGTGGCGTATGGCTTCAGGCCCACTGGAAACAGTATCTAAAAAATGTGTATTTGGGTGAGCAACTGGCCCGAAACACTGTGACTCTCTTAGGGTAGCCAATATCTCGTCACCAGTATAATCACAGCTTCAAAGTCAAGAAACCGCTGGCAAGAGTAACGATGTTTCTCTTAAGATACACAACTAGTGGCGTATCGCTTCAGGCAGACTGGCCACAGTATCTCAAAATGTGTATTTGGGTGAGCAACTGGCAGGAAGCACTATGACTCTCTTAAGGTAGCCAATGCCTCGTCACCAACATAATCCCATCACCAACTTCAAGAAACCGCTTGCAAAGGTAACGAAGCTTCTCATAAGATACACAGCTAGTGGGGTGTCACTTGAGGCAGACTGGCCAAAGTATCAAAAAAATGTGTATTTGGGTGAGCAACTAGCAGGAATCACTATGACACTCATAGGGTAGCCAATGCCTCGTCACCAGCATAATCACATCAGCAACTTCAAGAAACCCCTGGCAAAAGTTACAATGACTCTTAAGATACACAACTAGTGGCGTAGCTATCAGGCAGACTGGAAAGAGTATCTAAAAAATGTGTATTTGGGTGAAGAACTGGCAGGAATGTCTATGACTCTCTTGAGGTAGCCAATGCCTCGTCACCAGCAAAATCAAATCAGCAACTTCTAGAAACCCCTGGCAAAAGTAACGATGTTTCTCTTAAGATACACAACTAGTGGCGTATGGCTTCAGGCCCACTGGAAACAGTATCTAAAAAATGTGTATTTGGGTGAGCAACTGGCACGAAACACTGTGACTCTCTTAGGGTAGCCAATATCTCGTCACCAGTATAATCACAGCTTCAAAGTCAAGAAACTGCTGGCAAGAGTAACGATGTTTCTCTTAAGATACACAACTAGTGGCGTATCGCTTCAGGCAGACTGGCCACAGTATCTCAAAATGTGTATTTGGGTGAGCAACTGGCAGGAAGCACTATGACTCTCTTAAGGTAGCCAATGCCTCGTCACCAACATAATCCCATCACCAACTTCAAGAAACCGCTTGCAAAGGTAACGAAGCTTCTCATAAGATACACAGCTAGTGGGGTGTCACTTGAGGCAGACTGGCCAAAGTATCAAAAAAATGTGTATTTGGGTGAGCAACTAGCAGGAATCACTATGACACTCATAGGGTAGCCAATGCCTCGTCACCAGCATAATCAAATCAGCAACTTCAAGAAACCCCTGGCAAAAAATACAATGACTCTCAAGATACACAACTAGTGGCGTAGCTATCAGACAGACTGGAAAGAGTATCTAAAAAATGTGTATTTGGGTGAAGAACTGGCAGGAATGTCTATGACTCTCTTGAGGTAGCCAATGCCTCGTCACCAGCAAAATCAAATCAGCAACTTCTAGAAACCCCTGGCAAAAGTAACGATGTTTCTCTTAAGATACACAACTAGTGGCGTATCGCTTCAGGCCCACTGGAAACAGTATCTAAAAAATGTGTATTTGGGTGAGCAACTGGCACGAAACACTGTGACTCTCTTAGGGTAGCCAATATCTCGTCACCAGTATAATCACAGCTTCAAAGTCAAGAAACCGCTGGCAAGAGTAACGATGTTTCTCTTAAGATACACAACTAGTGGCGTATCGCTTCAGGCAGACTGGCCACAGTATCTCAAAATGTGTATTTGGGTGAGCAACTGGCAGGAAGCACTATGACTCTCTTAAGGTAGCCAATGCCTCGTCACCAACATAATCCCATCACCAACTTCAAGAAACCGCTTGCAAAGGTAACGAAGCTTCTCATAAGATACACAGCTAGTGGGGTGTCACTTGAGGCAGACTGGCCAAAGTATCAAAAAAATGTGTATTTGGGTGAGCAACTAGCAGGAATCACTATGACACTCATAGGGTAGCCAATGCCTCGTCACCAGCATAATCACATCAGCAACTTCAAGAAACCCCTGACAAAAGTTACAATGACTCTTAAGATAGCCCGCATCTCGTGGTCGTGCGGTAGCGTTCTCGCTTCCCACGCCCGGGTTCCCGGGTTCGATTCCCGGCGGGGTCAGGGATTTTCTCTGCCTCGTGATGGCTGGGTGTTGTGTGCTGTCCTTAGGTTAGTTAGGTTTAAGTAGTTCTAAGTTCTAGGGGCCTTATGACCACAGCAGTTGAGTCCCATAGTGCTCAGAGCCATTTGAACCATTTGATCTTAAGATACACAACTAGTGGCGTAGCTATCAGGCAGACTGGAAAGAGTATCTAAAAAATGTGTATTTGGGTGAAGAACTGGCAGGAATCTCTATGACTCTCTTGAGGTAGCCAATGCCTCGTCACCAGCAAAATCAAATCAGCAACTTCTAGAAAACCCTGGCATAAGTAACGATGTTTCTCTTAAGATACACAACTAGTGGCGTATGGCTTCAGGCCCACTGGAAACAGTATCTAAAAAATGTGTATTTGGGTGAGCAACTGGCACGAAACACTGTGACTCTCTTAGGGTAGCCAATATCTCGTCACCAGTATAATCACAGCTTCAAAGTCAAGAAACCGCTGGCAAGAGTAACGATGTTTCTCTTAAGATACACAACTAGTGGCGTATCGCTTCAGGCAGACTGGCCACAGTATCTCAAAATGTGTATTTGGGTGAGCAACTGGCAGGAAGCACTATGACTCTCTTAAGGTAGCCAATGCCTCGTCACCAACATAATCCCATCACCAACTTCAAGAAACCGCTTGCAAAGGTAACGAAGCTTCTCATAAGATACACAGCTAGTGGGGTGTCACTTGAGGCAGACTGGCCAAAGTATCAAAAAAATGTGTATTTGGGTGAGCAACTAGCAGGAATCACTATGACACTCATAGAGTAGCCAATGCCTCGTCACCAGCATAATCACATCAGCAACTTCAAGAAACCCCTGGCAAAAGTTACAATGACTCTTAAGATACACAACTAGTGGCGTAGCTATCAGGCAGACTGGAAAGAGTATCTAAAAAATGTGTATTTGGGTGAAGAACTGGCAGGAATCTCTATGACTCTCTTGAGGTAGCCAATGCCTCGTCACCAGCAAAATCAAATCAGCAACTTCTAGAAACCCCTGGCAAAAGTAAAGATGTTTCTCTTAAGATACACAACTAGTGGCGTATCGCTTCAGGCACACTGGAAACAGTATCTAAAAATATGTATTTGGGTGAGCAACTGGCACGAAACACTGTGACTCTCTTAGGGTAGCCAATATCTCGTCACCAGTATAATCACAGCTTCAAAGTCAAGATACCGCTGGCAAGAGTAACGATGTTTCTCTTAAGATACACAACTAGTGGCGTATCGCTTCAGGCAGACTGGCCACAGTATCTCAAAATCTGTATTTGGGTGAGCAACTGGCAGAAAGCACTATGACTCTCTTAAGGTAGCCAATGCCTCGTCACCAACATAATCCCATCACCAACTTCAAGAAACCGCTTGCAAAGGTAACGAAGCTTCTCATAAGATACACAGCTAATGGGGTGTCACTTGAGGCAGACTGGCCAAAGTATCAAAAAAATGTGTATTTGGGTGAGCAACTAGCAGGAATCACTATGACACTCATAGGGTAGCCAATGCCTCGTCACCAGCATAATCAAATCAGCAACTTCAAGAAACCCCTGGCAAAAGTTACAATGACTCTTAAGATACACAACTAGTGGCGTAGCTATCAGGCAGACTGGAAAGAGTATCTAAAAAATGTGTATTTGGGTGAAGAACTGGCAGGAATGTCTATGACTCTCTTGAGGTAGCCAATGCCTCGTCACCAGCAAAATCAAATCAGCAACTTCTAGAAACCCCTGGCAAAAGTAACGATGTTTCTCTTTAGATACACAACTAGTGGCGTATCGCTTCAGGCACACTGGAAACAGTATCTAAAAAATGTGTATTTGGGTGAGCAACTGGCACGAAACACTGTGACTCTCTTAGGGTAGCCAATATCTCGTCACCAGTATAATCACAGCTTCAAAGTCAAGAAACCGCTGGCAAGAGTAACGATGTTTCTCTTAAGATACACAACTAGTGGCGTATCGCTTCAGGCAGACTGGCCACAGTATCTCAAAATGTGTATTTGGGTGAGCAACTGGCAGGAAGCACTATGACTCTCTTAAGGTAGCCAATGCCTCGTCACCAACATAATCCCATCACCAACTTCAAGAAACCGCTTGCAAAGGTAACGAAGCTTCTCATAAGATACACAGCTAGTGGGGTGTCACTTGAGGCAGACTGGCCAAAGTATCAAAAAAATGTGTATTTGGGTGAGCAACTAGCAGGAATCACTATGACACTCATAGGGTAGCCAATGCCTCGTCACCAGCATAATCACATCAGCAACTTCAAGAAACCCCTGGCAAAAGTTACAATGACTCTTAAGATACACAACTAGTGGCGTAGCTATCAGGCAGACTGGAAAGAGTATCTAAAAAATGTGTATTTGGGTGAAGAACTGGCAGGAATGTCTATGACTCTCTTGAGGTAGCCAATGCCTCGTCACCAGCAAAATCAAATCAGCAACTTCTAGAAACCCCTGGCAAAAGTAACGATGTTTCTCTTAAGATACACAACTAGTGGCGTATCGCTTCAGGCCCACTGGAAACAGTATCTAAAAAATGTGTATTTGGGTGAGCAACTGGCACGAAACACTGTGACTCTCTTAGGGTAGCCAATATCTCGTCACCAGTATAATCACAGCTTCAAAGTCAAGAAACCGCTGGCAAGAGTAACGATGTTTCTCTTAAGATACACAACTAGTGGCGTATCGCTTCAGGCAGACTGGCCACAGTATCTCAAAATGTGTATTTGGGTGAGCAACTGGCAGGAAGCACTATGACTCTCTTAAAGTAGCCAATGCCTCGTCACCAACATAATCCCATCACCAACTTCAAGAAACCGCTTGCAAAGGTAACGAAGCTTCTCATAAGATACACAGCTAGTGGGGTTTCACTTGAGGCAGACTGGCCAAAGTATCAAAAAATGTGTATTTGGGTGAGCAACTAGCAGGAATCACTATGACACTCATAGGGTAGCCAATGCCTCGTCACCAGCATAATCACATCAGCAACTTCAAGAAACCCCTGGCAAAAGTTACAATGACTCTTAAGATACACAACTAGTGGCGTAGCTATCAGGCAGACTGGAAAGAGTATCTAAAAAATGTGTATTTGGGTGAAGAACTGGCAGGAATGTCTATGACTCTCTTGAGGTAGCCAATGCCTCGTCACCAGCAAAATCAAATCAGCAACTTCTAGAAACCCCTGGCAAAAGTAACGATGTTTCTCTTAAGATACACAACTAGTGGCGTATGGCTTCAGGCCCACTGGAAACAGTATCTAAAAAATGTGTATTTGGGTGAGCAACTGGCACGAAACACTGTGACTCTCTTAGGGTAGCCAATATCTCGTCACCAGTATAATCACAGCTTCAAAGTCAAGAAACCGCTGGCAAGAGTAACGATGTTTCTCAAGATACACAACTAGTGGCGTATCGCTTCAGGCAGACTGGCCACAGTATCTCAAAATGTGTATTTGGGTGAGCAACTGGCAGGAAGCACTATGACTCTCTTAAGGTAGCCAATGCCTCGTCACCAACATAATCCCATCACCAACTTCAAGAAACCGCTTGCAAAGGTAACGAAGCTTCTCATAAGATACACAGCTAGTGGGGTGTCACTTGAGGCAGACTGGCCAAAGTATCAAAAAAATGTGTATTTGGGTGAGCAACTAGCAGGAATCACTATGACACTCATAGGGTAGCCAATGCCTCGTCACCAGCATAATCACATCAGCAACTTCAAGAAACCCCTGGCAAAAGTTACAATGACTCTTAAGATACACAACTAGTGGCGTAGCTATCAGGCAGACTGGAAAGAGTATCTAAAAAATGTGTATTTGGGTGAAGAACTGGCAGGAATCTCTATGACTCTCTTGAGGTAGCCAATGCCTCGTCACCAGCAAAATCAAATCAGCAACTTCTAGAAACCCCTGGCAAAAGTAACGATGTTTCTCTTAAGATACACAACTAGTGGCGTATCGCTTCAGGCCCACTGGAATCAGTATCTAAAAAATGTGTATTTGGGTGAGCAACTGGCACGAAACACTGTGACTCTCTTAGGGTAGCCAATATCTCGTCACCAGTATAATCACAGCTTCAAAGTCAAGAAACCTCTGGCAAGAGTAGCGATGTTTCTCTTAAGATACACAACTAGTGGCGTATCGCTTCAGGCAGACTGGCCACAGTATCTCAAAATGTGTATTTGGGTGAGCAACTGGCAGGAAGCACTATGACTCTCTTAAGGTAGCCAATGCCTCGCCACCAACATAATCCCATCACCAACTTCAAGAAACCGCTTGCAAAGGTAACGAAGCTTCTCATAAGATACACAGCTAGTGGGGTGTCACTTGAGGCAGACTGGCCAAAGTATCAAAAAAATGTGTATTTGGGTGAGCAACTAGCAGGAATCACTATGACACTCATAGGGTAGCCAATGCCTCGTCACCAGCATAATCACATCAGCAACTTCAAGAAACCCCTGGCAAAAGTTACAATGACTCTTAAGATACACAACTAGTGGCGTAGCTATCAGGCAGACTGCAAAGAGTATCTAAAAAATGTGTATTTGGGTGAAGAACTGGCAGGAATCCCTATGACTCTCTTGAGGTAGCCAATGCCTCGTCACCAGCAAAATCAAATCAGCAACTTCTAGAAACCCCTGGCAAAAGTAACGATGTTTCTCTTAAGATACACAACTAGTGGCGTATGGCTTCAGGCCCACTGGAAACAGTATCTAAAAAATGTGTATTTGGGTGAGCAACTGGCACGAAACACTGTGACTCTCTTAGGGTAGCCAATATCTCGTCACCAGTATAATCACAGCTTCAAAGTCAAGAAACCGCTGGCAAGAGTAACGATGTTTCTCTTAAGATACACAACTAGTGGCGTATCGCTTCAGGCAGACTGGCCACAGTATCTCAAAATGTGTATTTGGGTGAGCAACTGGCAGGAAGCACTATGACTCTCTTAAGGTAGCCAATGCCTCGTCACCAACATAATCCCATCACCAACTTCAAGAAACCGCTTGCAAAGGTAACGAAGCTTCTCATAAGATACACAGATAGTGGGGTGTCACTTGAGGCAGATTGGCCAAAGTATCAAAAAAATGTGTATTTGGGTGAGCAACTAGCAGGAATCACTATGACACTCATAGGGTAGCCAATGCCTCGTCACCAGCATAATCACATCAGCAACTTCAAGAAACCCCTGGCAAAAGTTACAATGACTCTTAAGATACACAACTAGTGGCGTAGCTATCAGGCAGACTGGAAAGAGTATCTAAAAAATGTGTATTTGGGTGAAGAACTGGCAGGAATCTCTATGACTCTCTTGAGGTAGCCAATGCCTCGTCACCAGCAAAATCAAATCAGCAACTTCTAGAAACCCCTGGCAAAAGTAAAGATGTTTCTCTTAAGATACACAACTAGTGGCGTATCGCTTCAGGCACACTGGAAACAGTATCTAAAAATGTGTATTTGGGTGAGCAACTGGCACGAAACACTGTGACTCTCTTAGGGTACCCAATATCTCGTCACCAGTATAATCACAGCTTCAAAGTCAAGAAACCGCTGGCAAGAGTAACGATGTTTCTCTTAAGATACACAACTAGTGGCGTATCGCTTCAGGCAGACTGGCCACAGTATCTCAAAATGTGTATTTGGGTGAGCAACTGGCAGAAAGCACTATGACTCTCTTAAGGTAGCCAATGCCTCGTCACCAACATAATCCCATCACCAACTTCAAGAAACTGCTTGCAAAGGTAACGAAGCTTCTCATAAGATACACAGCTAGTGGGGTGTCACTTGAGGCAGACTGGCCAAAGTATCAAAAAAATGTGTATTTGGGTGAGCAACTAGCAGGAATCACTATGACACTCATAGGGTAGCCAATGCCTCGTCACCAGCATAATCAAATCAGCAACTTCAAGAAACCCCTGGCAAAAGTTACAATGACTCTTAAGATACACAACTAGTGGCGTAGCTATCAGGCAGACTGGAAAGAGTACCTAAAAAATGTGTATTTGGGTGAAGAACTGGCAGGAATCTCTATGACTCTCTTGAGGTAGCCAATGCCTCGTCACCAGCAAAATCAAATCAGCAACTTCTAGAAACCCCTGGCAAAAGTAACGATGTTTCTCTTAAGATACACAACAAGTGGCGTATGGCTTCAGGCCCACTGGAAACAGTATCTAAAAAATGTGTATTTGGGTGAGCAACTGGCACGAAACACTGTGACTCTCTTAGGGTAGCCAATATCTCGTCACCAGTATAATCACAGCTTCAAAGTCAAGAAACCGCTGGCAAGAGTAACGATGTTTCTCTTAAGATACACAACTAGTGGCGTATCGCTTCAGGCAGACTGGCCACAGTATCTCAAAATGTGTATTTGGGTGAGCAACTGGCAGGAAGCACTATGACTCTCTTAAGGTAGCCAATGCCTCGTCACCAACATAATCCCATCACCAACTTCAAGAAACCGCTTGCAAAGGTAACGAAGCTTCTCATAAGATACACAGCTAGTGGGGTGTCACTTGAGGCAGACTGGCCAAAGTATCAAAAAAATGTGTATTTGGGTGAGCAACTAGCAGGAATCACTATGACACTCATAGGGTAGCCAATGCCTCGTCACCAGCATAATCACATCAGCAACTTCAAGAAACCCCTGGCAAAAGTTACAATGACTCTTAAGATACACAACTAGTGGCGTAGCTATCAGGCAGACTGGAAAGAGTATCTAAAAAATGTGTATTTGTGTGAAGAACTGGCAGGAATCTCTATGACTCTCTTGAGGTAGCCAATGCCTCGTCACCAGCAAAATCAAATCAGCAACTTCTAGAAACCCCTGGCAAAGGTAACGATGTTTCTCTTAAGATACACAACTAGTGGCGTATGGCTTCAGGCCCACTGGAAACAGTATCTAAAAATGTGTATTTGGGTGAGCAACTGGCACGAAACACTGTGACTCTCTTAGGGTAGCCAATATCTCGTCACCAGTATAATCACAGCTTCAAAGTCAAGAAACCGCTGGCAAGAGTAACGATGTTTCTCTTAAGATACACAACTAGTGGCGTATCGCTTCAGGCAGACTGGCCACAGTATCTCAAAATGTGTATTTGGGTGAGCAACTGGCAGGAAGCACTATGACTCTCTTAAGGTAGCCAATGCCTCGTCACCAACATAATCCCATCACCAACTTCAAGAAACCGCTTGCAAAGGTAACGAAGCTTCTCATAAGATACACAGCTAGTGGGGTGTCACTTGAGGCAGACTGGCCAAAGTATCAAAAAAATGTGTATTTGGGTGAGCAACTAGCAGGAATCACTATGACACTCATAGGGTAGCCAATGCCTCGTCACCAGCATAATCACATCAGCAACTTCAAGAAACCCCTGGCAAAAGTTACAATGACTCTTAAGATACACAACTAGTGGCGTAGCTATCAGGCAGACTGGAAAGAGTATCTAAAAAATGTGTATTTGGGTGAAGAACTGGCAGGAATCTCTATGACTCTCTTGAGGTAGCCAATGCCTCGTCACCAGCAAAATCAAATCAGCAACTTCTAGAAACCCCTGGCAAAAGTAACGATGTTTCTCTTAAGATACACAACTAGTGGCGTATCGCTTCAGGCCCACTGGAAACAGTATCTAAAAAATGTGTATTTGGGTGAGCAACTGGCACGAAACACTGTGACTCTCTTAGGGTAGCCAATATCTCGTCACCAGTATAATCACAGCTTCAAAGTCAAGAAACCGCTGGCAAGAGTAACGATGTTTCTCTTAAGATACACAACTAGTGGCGTATCGCTTCAGGCAGACTGGCCACAGTATCTCAAAATGTGTATTTGGGTGAGCAACTGGCAGGAAGCACTATGACTCTCTTAAGGTAGCCAATGCCTCGTCACCAACATAATCCCATCACCAACTTCAAGAAACCGCTTGCAAAGGTAACGAAGCTTCTCATAAGATACACAGCTAGTGGGGTGTCACTTGAGGCAGACTGGCCAAAGTATCAAAAAAATGTGTATTTGGGTGAGCAACTAGCAGGAATCACTATGACACTCATAGGATAGCCAATGCCTCGTCACCAGCATAATCACATCAGCAACTTCAAGAAACCCCTGGCAAAAGTTACAATGACTCTTAAGATACACAACTAGTGGCGTAGCTATCAGGCAGACTGGAAAGAGTATCTAAAAAATGTGTATTTGGGTGAAGAACTGGCAGGAATCTCTATGACTCTCTTGAGGTAGCCAATGCCTCGTCACCAGCAAAATCAAATCAGCAACTTCTAGAAACCCCTGGCAAAAGTAACGATGTTTCTCTTAAGATACACAACTAGTGGCGTATCGCTTCCGGCCCACTGGAAACAGTATCTAAAAAAGGTGTATTTGGGTGAGCAACTGGCACGAAACACTGTGACTCTCTTAGGGTAGCCAATATCTCGTCACCAGTATAATCACAGCTTCAAAGTCAAGAAACCTCTGGCAAGAGTAACGATGTTTCTCTTAAGATACACAACTAGTGGCGTATCGCTTCAGGCAGACTGGCCACAGGTTCTCAAAATGTGTATTTGGGTGAGCAACTGGCAGGAAGCACTATGACTCTCTTAAGGTTGCCAATGCCTCGTCACCAACATAATCCCATCACCAACTTCAAGAAACGGCTTGCAAAGGTAACGAAACTTCTCATAAGATACACAGCTAGTGGGGTGTCACTTGAGGCAGACTGGCCAAAGTATCAAAAAAATGTGTATTTGGGTAAGCAACTAGCAGGAATCACTATGACACTCATAGGGTAGCCAATGCCTCGTCACCAGCATAATCACATCAGCAACTTCAAGAAACCCCTGGCAAAAGTTACAATGACTCTTAAGATACACAACTAGTGGCGTAGCTATCAGGCAGACTGCAAAGGGTATCTAAAAAATGTGTATTTGGGTGAAGAACTGGCAGGAATCTCTATGACTCTCTTGAGGTAGCCAATGCCTCGTCACCAGCAAAATCAAATCAGCAACTTCTAGAAACCCCTGGCAAAAGTAACGATGTTTCTCTTAAGATACACAACTAGTGGCGTATGGCTTCAGGCCCACTGGAAACAGTATCTAAAAAATGTGTATTTGGGTGAGCAACTGGCACGAAACACTGTGACTCTCTTAGGGTAGCCAATATCTCGTCACCAGTATAATCACAGCTTCAAAGTCAAGAAACCGCTGGCAAGAGTAACGATGTTTCTCTTAAGATACACAACTAGTGGCGTATCGCTTCAGGCAGACTGGCCACAGTATCTCAAAATGTGTATTTGGGTGAGCAACTGGCAGGAAGCACTATGACTCTCTTAAGGTAGCCAATGCCTCGTCACCAACATAATCCCATCACCAACTTCAAGAAACCGCTTGCAAAGGTAACGAAGCTTCTCATAAGATACACAGCTAGTGGGGTGTCACGTGAGGCAGACTGGCCAAAGTATCAAAAAAATGTGTATTTGGGTGAGCAACTAGCAGGAATCACTATGACACTCATAGGGTAGCCAATGCCTCGTCACCAGCATAATCACATCAGCAACTTCAAGAAACCCCTGGCAAAAGTTACAATGACTCTTAAGATACACAACTAGTGGCGTAGCTATCAGGCAGACTGGAAAGAGTATCTAAAAAATGTGTATTTGGGTGAAGAACTGGCAGGAATCTCTATGACTCTCTTGAGGTAGCCAATGCCTCGTCACCAGCAAAATCAAATCAGCAACTTCTAGAAACCCCTGGCAAAAGTAACGATGTTTCTCTTAAGATACACAACTAGTGGCGTATCGCTTCAGGCCCACTGGAAACAGTATCTAAAAAATGTGTATTTGGGTGAGCAACTGGCACGAAACACTGTGACTCTCTTAGGGTAGCCAATATCTCGTCACCAGTATAATCACAGCTTCAAAGTCAAGAAACCGCTGGCAAGAGTAACGATGTTTCTCTTAAGATACACAACTAGTGGCGTTTCGCTTCAGGCAGACTGGCCACAGTATCTCAAAATGTGTATTTGGGTGAGCAACTGGCAGAAAGCACTATGACTCTCTTAAGGTAGCCAATGCCTCGTCACCAACATAATCCCATCACCAACTTCAAGAAACCGCTTGCAAAGGTAACGAAGCTTCTCATAAGATACACAGCTAGTGGGGTGTCACTTGAGGCAGACTGGCCAAAGTATCAAAAAAATGTGTGTTTGGGTGAGCAACTAGCAGGAATCATTATGACACTCATAGGGTAGCCAATGCCTCGTCACCAGCATAATCACATCAGCAACTTCAAGAAACCCCTGGCAAAAGTTACAATGACTCTTAAGATACACAACTAGTGGCGTAGCTATCAGGCAGACTGGAAAGAGTATCTAAAAAATGTGTATTTGGGTGAAGAACTGGCAGGAATCTCTATGACTCTCTTGAGGTAGCCAATGCCTCGTCACCAGCAAAATCAAATCAGCAACTTCTAGAAACCCCTGGCAAAAGTAACGATGTTTCTCTTAAGATACACAACTAGTGGCGTATGGCTTCAGGCCCACTGGAAACAGTATCTAAAAAATGTGTATTTGGGTGAGCAACTGGCACGAAACACTGTGACTCTCTCAGGGTAGCCAATATCTCGTCACCAGTATAATCACAGCTTCAAAGTCAAGAAACCGCTGGCAAGAGTAACGATGTTTCTCTTAAGATACACAACTAGTGGCGTATCGCTTCAGGCAGACTGGCCACAGTATCTCAAAATGTGTATTTGGGTGAGCAACTGGCAGGAAGCACTATGACTCTCTTAAGGTAGCCAATGCCTCGTCACCAACATAATCCCATCACCAACTTCAAGAAACCGCTTGCAAAGGTAACGAAGCTTCTCATAAGATACACAGCTAGTGGGGTGTCACTTGAGGCAGACTGGCCAAAGTATCAAAAAAATGTGTATTTGGGTGAGCAACTAGCAGGAATCATTATGACACTCATAGGGTAGCCAATGCCTCGTCACCAGCATAATCACATCAGCAACTTCAAGAAACCCCTGGCAAAAGTTACAATGACTCTTAAGATACACAACTAGTGGCGTAGCTATCAGGCAGACTGGAAAGAGTATCTAAAAAATGTGTATTTGGGTGAAGAACTGGCAGGAATCTCTATGACTCTCTTGAGGTAGCCAATGCCTCGTCACCAGCAAAATCAAATCAGCAACTTCTAGAAACCCCTGGCAAAAGTAACGATGTTTCTCTTAAGATACACAACTAGTGGCGTATCGCTTCCGGCCCACTGGAAACAGTATCTAAAAAAGGTGTATTTGGGTGAGCAACTGGCACGAAACACTGTGACTCTCTTAGGGTAGCCAATATCTCGTCACCAGTATAATCACAGCTTCAAAGTCAAGAAACCTCTGGCAAGAGTAACGATGTTTCTCTTAAGATACACAACTAGTGGCGTATCGCTTCAGGCAGACTGGCCACAGTATCTCAAAATGTGTATTTGGGTGAGCAACTGGCAGGAAGCACTATGACTCTCTTAAGGTAGCCAATGCCTCGTCACCAACATAATCCCATCACCAACTTCAAGAAACCGCTTGCAAAGGTAACGAAGCTTCTCATAAGATACACAGCTAGTGGGGTGTCACTTGAGGCAGACTGGCCAAAGTATCAAAAAAATGTGTATTTCGGTGAGCAACTAGCAGGAATCATTATGACACTCATAGGGTAGCCAATGCCTCGTCACCAGCATAATCACATCAGCAACTTCAAGAAACCCCTGGCAAAAGTTACAATGACTCTTAAGATACACAACTAGTGGCGTAGCTATCAGGCAGACTGGAAAGAGTATCTAAAAAATGTGTATTTGGGTGAAGAACTGGCAGGAATCTCTATGACTCTCTTGAGGTAGCCAATGCCTCGTCACCAGCAAAATCAAATCAGCAACTTCTAGAAACCCCTGGCAAAAGTAACGATGTTTCTCTTAAGATACACAACTAGTGGCGTATCGCTTCAGGCCCACTGGAAACAGTATCTAAAAAATGTGTATTTGGGTGAGCAACTGGCACGAAACACTGTGACTCTCTTAGGGTAGCCAATATCTCGTCACCAGTATAATCACAGCTTCAAAGTCAAGAAACCGCTGGCAAGAGTAACGATGTTTCTCTTAAGATACACAACTAGTGGCGTATCGCTTCAGGCAGACTGGCCACAGTATCTCAAAATGTGTATTTGGGTGAGCAACTGGCAGGAAGCACTATGACTCTCTTAAGGTAGCCAATGCCTCGTCACCAACATAATCCCATCACCAACTTCAAGAAACCGCTTGCAAAGGTAACGAAGCTTCTCATAAGATACACAGCTAGTGGGGTGTCACTTGAGGCAGACTGGCCAAAGTATCAAAAAAATGTGTATTTGGGTGAGCAACTAGCAGGAATCACTATGACACTCATAGGGTAGCCAATGCCTCGTCACCAGCATAATCACATCAGCAACTTCAAGAAACCCCTGGCAAAAGTTACAATGACTCTTAAGATACACAACTAGTGGCGTAGCTATCAGGCAGACTGGAAAGAGTATCTAAAAAATGTGTATTTGGGTGAAGAACTGGCAGGAATCTCTATGACTCTCTTGAGGTAGCCAATGCCTCGTCACCAGCAAAATCAAATCAGCAACTTCTAGAAACCCCTGGCAAAAGTAACGATGTTTCTCTTAAGATACACAACTAGTGGCGTATCGCTTCCGGCCCACTGGAAACAGTATCTAAAAAAGGTGTATTTGGGTGAGCAACTGGCACGAAACACTGTGACTCTCTTAGGGTAGCCAATATCTCGTCACCAGTATAATCACAGCTTCAAAGTCAAGAAACCTCTGGCAAGAGTAACGATGTTTCTCTTAAGATACACAACTAGTGGCGTATCGCTTCAGGCAGACTGGCCACAG
The DNA here is from genome assembly GCF_023898315.1 of Schistocerca nitens. Taxonomy (NCBI): domain Eukaryota; kingdom Metazoa; phylum Arthropoda; class Insecta; order Orthoptera; family Acrididae; genus Schistocerca; species Schistocerca nitens. Next base: position 107,102,910 of record NC_064616.1, on the reverse strand, counting down.
TATCTCAAAATGTGTATTTGGGTGAGCAACTGGCAGGAAGCACTATGACTCTCTTAAGGTTGCCAATGCCTCGTCACCAACATAATCCCATCACCAATTTCAAGAAACCGCTTGCAAAGGTAACGAAGCTTCTCATAAGATACACAGCTAGTGGGGTGTCCCTTTAGGCAGACTGGCCAAAGTATCAAAAAAATGTGTATTTGGGTGAGCAACTAGCAGGAATCACTATGACACTCATAGGGTAGCCAATGCCTCGTCACCAGCATAATCACATCAGCAACTTCAAGAAACCCCTGGCAAAAGTTACAATGACTCTTAAGATACACAACTAGTGGCGTAGCTATCAGGCAGACTGCAAAGAGTATCTAAAAAATGTGTATTTGGGTGAAGAACTGGCAGGAATCTCTATGACTCTCTTGAGGTAGCCAATGCCTCGTCACCAGCAAAATCAAATCAGCAACTTCTAGAAACCCCTGGCAAAAGTAACGATGTTTCTCTTAAGATACACAACTAGTGGCGTATCGCTTCAGGCACACTGGAAACAGTATCTAAAAAATGTGTATTTGGGTGAGCAACTGGCACGAAACACTGTGACTCTCTTAGGGTAGCCAATATCTCGTCACCAGTATAATCACAGCTTCAAAGTCAAGAAACCGCTGGAAAGAGTAACGATGTTTCTCTTAAGATACACAACTAGTGGCGTATCGCTTCAGGCAGACTGGCCACAGTATCTCAAAATGTGTATTTGGGTGAGCAACTGGCAGGAAGCACTATGACTCTCTTAAGGTAGCCAATGCCTCGTCACCAACATAATCCCATCACCAACTTCAAGAAACCGCTTGCAAAGGTAACGAAGCTTCTCATAAGATACACAGCTAGTGGGGTGTCACGTGAGGCAGACTGGCCAAAGTATCAAAAATATGTGTATTTGGGTGAGCAACTAGCAGGAATCACTATGACACTCATAGGGTAGCCAATGCCTCGTCACCAGCATAATCACATCAGCAACTTCAAGAAACCCCTGGCAAAAGTTACAATGACTCTTAAGATACACAACTAGTGGCGTAGCTATCAGGCAGACTGGAAAGAGTATCTAAAAAATGTGTATTTGGGTGAAGAACTGGCAGGAATCTCTATGACTCTCTTGAGGTAGCCAATGCCTCGTCACCAGCAAAATCAAATCAGCAACTTCTAGAAACCCCTGGCAAAAGTAACGATGTTTCTCTTAAGATACACAACTAGTGGCGTATGGCTTCAGGCCCACTGGAAACAGTATCTAAAAAATGTGTATTTGGGTGAGCAACTGGCACGAAACACTGTGACTCTCTTAGGGTAGCCAATTTCTCGTCACCAGTATAATCACAGCTTCAAAGTCAAGAAACCGCTGGCAAGAGTAACGATGTTTCTCTTAAGATACACAACTAGTGGCGTATCGCTTCAGGCAGACTGGCCACAGTATCTCAAAATGTGTATTTGGGTGAGCAACTGGCAGGAAGCACTATGACTCTCTTAAGGTAGCCAATGCCTCGTCACCAACATAATCCCATCACCAACTTCAAGAAACCGCTTGCAAAGGTAACGAAGCTTCTCATAAGATACACAGCTAGTGGGGTGTCACTTGAGGCAGAGTGGCCAAAGTATCAAAAAAATGTGTATTTGGGTGAGCAACTAGCAGGAATCACTATGACACTCATAGGGTAGCCAATGCCTCGTCACCAGCATAATCACATCAGCAACTTCAAGAAACCCCTGGCAAAAGTTACAATGACTCTTAAGATACACAACTAGTGGCGTAGCTATCAGGCAGACTGGAAAGAGTATCTAAAAAATGTGTATTTGGGTGAAGAACTGGCAGGAATCTCTATGACTCTCTTGAGGTAGCCAATGCCTCGTCACCAGCAAAATCAAATCAGCAACTTCTAGAAACCCCTGGCAAAAGTAACGATGTTTCTCTTAAGATACATAACTAGTGGCGTATCGCTTCCGGCCCACTGGAAACAGTATCTAAAAAAGGTGTATTTGGGTGAGCAACTGGCACGAAACACTGTGACTCTCTTAGGGTAGCCAATATCTCGTCACCAGTATAATCACAGCTTCAAAGTCAAGAAACCTCTGGCAAGAGTAACGATGTTTCTCTTAAGATACACAACTAGTGGCGTATCGCTTCAGGCAGACTGGCCACAGTATCTCAAAATGTGTATTTGGGTGAGCAACTGGCAGGAAGCACTATGACTCTCTTAAGGTTGCCAATGCCTCGTCACCAACATAATCCCATCACCAACTTCAAGAAACCGCTTGCAAAGGTAACGAAGCTTCTCATAAGATACACAGCTAGTGGGGTGTCACTTGAGGCAGACTGGCCAAAGTATCAAAAAAATGTGTATTTAGGTGAGCAACTAGCAGGAATCACTATGACACTCATAGGGTAGCCAATGCCTCGTCACCAGCATAATCACATCAGCAACTTCAAGAAACCCCTGGCAAAAGTTACAATGACTCTTAAGATACACAACTAGTGGCGTAGCTATCAGGCAGACTGGAAAGAGTATCTGAAAAATGTGTATTTGGGTGAAGAACTGGCAGGAATCTCTATGACTCTCTTGAGGTAGCCAATGCCTCATCACCAGCAAAATCAAATCAGCAACTTCTAGAAACCCCTGGCAAAAGTAACGATGTTTCTCTTAAGATACACAACTAGTGGCGTATGGCTTCAGGCCCACTGGAAACAGTATCTAAAAAATGTGTATTTGGGTGAGCAACTGGCACGAAACACTGTGACTCTCTTAGGGTAGCCAATATCTCGTCACCAGTATAATCACAGCTTCAAAGTCAAGAAACCGCTGGCAAGAGTAACGATGTTTCTCTTAAGATACACAACTAGTGGCGTATCGCTTCAGGCAGACTGGCCACAGTATCTCAAAATGTGTATTTGGGTGAGCAACTGGCAGGAAGCACTATGACTCTCTTAAGGTAGCCAATGCCTCGTCACCAACATAATCCCATCACCAACTTCAAGAAACCGCTTGCAAAGGTAACGAAGCTTCTCATAAGATACACAGCTAGTGGGGTGTCACTTGAGGCAGACTGGCCAAAGTATCAAAAAAATGTGTATTTGGGTGAGCAACTAGCAGGAATTACTATGACACTCATAGGGTAGCCAATGCCTCGTCACCAGCATAATCACATCAGCAACTTCAAGAAACCCCTGGCAAAAGTTACAATGACTCTTAAGATACACAACTAGTGGCGTAGCTATCAGGCAGACTGGAAAGAGTATCTAAAAAATGTGTATTTGGGTGAAGAACTGGCAGGAATCTCTATGACTCTCTTGAGGTAGCCAATGTCTCGTCACCGGCAAAATCAAATCAGCAACTTCTAGAAACCCCTGGCAAAAGTAACGATGTTTCTCTTAAGATACACAACTAGTGGCGTATCGCGTCAGGCCCACTGGAAACAGTATCTAAAAAAATGTGTATTTGGGTGAGCAACTGGCACGAAACACTGTGACTCTCTTAGGGTAGCCAATATCTCGTCACCAGTATAATCACAGCTTCAAAGTCAAGAAACCGCTGGCAAGAGTAACGATGTTTCTCTTTAGATACACAACTAGTGGCGTATCGCTTCAGGCAGACTCGCCACAGTATCTCAAAATGTGTATTTGGGTGAGCAACTGGCAGGAAGCACTATGACTCTCTTAAGGTAGCCAATGCCTCGTCACCAACATAATCCCATCACCAACTTCAAGAAACCGATTGCAAAGGTAACGAAGCTTCTCATAAGATACACAGCTAGTGGGGTGTCACTTGAGGCAGACTGGCCAAAGTATCAAAAAAATGTGTATTTGGGTGAGCAACTAGCAGGATCACTATGACACTCATAGGGTAGCCAATGCCTCGTCACCAGCATAATCACATCAGCAACTTCAAGAAACCCCTGGCAAAAGTTACAATGACTCTTAAGATACACAACTAGTGGCGTAGCTATCAGGCAGACTGCAAAGAGTATCTAAAAAATGTGTATTTGGGTGAAGAACTGGCAGGAATCTCTATGACTCTCTTGAGGTAGCCAATGCCTCGTCACCAGCAAAATCAAATCAGCAACTTCTAGAAACCCCTGGCAAAAGTAACGATGTTTCTCTTAAGATACACAACTATTGGCGTATGGCTTCAGGCCCACTGGAAACAGTATCTAAAAAAGGTGTATTTGGGTGAGCAACTGGCACGAAACACTGTGACTCTCTTAGGGTAGCCAATATCTCGTCACCAGTATAATCACAGCTTCAAAGTCAAGAAACCGCTGGCAAGAGTAACGATGTTTCTCTTAAGATACACAACTAGTGGCGTATCGCTTCAGGCAGACTCGCCACAGTATCTCAAAATGTGTATTTGGGTGAGCAACTGGCAGGAAGCACTATGACTCTCTTAAGGTAGTCAATGCCTCGTCACCAACATAATCCCATCACCAACTTCAAGAAACCGCTTGCAAAGGTAACGAAGCTTCTCATAAGATACACAGCTAGTGGGGTGTCACTTGAGGCAGACTGGTCAAATTATCAAAAAAATGTGTATTTGGGTGAGCAACTAGCAGGAATCACTATGACACTCATAGGGTAGCCAATGCCTCGTCACCAGCATAATCACATCAGCAACTTCAAGAAACCCCTGGCAAAAGTTACAATGACTCTTAAGATACACAACTAGTGGCGTAGCTATCAGGCAGACTGCAAAGAGTATCTAAAAAATGTGTATTTGGGTGAAGAACTGGCAGGAATCTCTATGACTCTCTTGAGGTAGCCAATGCCTCGTCACCAGCAAAATCAAATCAGCAACTTCTAGAAACCCCTGGCAAAAGTAACGATGTTTCTCTTAAGATACACAACTAGTGGCGTATCGCTTCAGGCCCACTGGAAACAGTATCTAAAAAATGTGTATTTGGGTGAGCAACTGGCACGAAACACTGTGACTCTCTTAGGGTAGCCAATATCTCGTCACCAGTATAATCACAGCTTCAAAGTCAAGAAACCGCTGGCAAGAGTAACGATGTTTCTCTTAAGATACACAACTAGTGGCGTATCGCTTCAGGCAGACTGGCCACAGTATCTCAAAATGTGTATTTGGGTGAGCAACTGGCAGGAAGCACTATGAATCTCTTAAGATAGCCAATGCCTCGTCACCAACATAATCCCATCACCAACTTCAAGAAACCGCTTGCAAAGGTAACGAAGCTTCTCATAAGATACACAGCTAGTGGGGTGTCACTTGAGGCAGACTGGCCAAAGTATCAAAAAAATGTGTGTTTGGGTGAGCAACTAGCAGGAATCACTATGACACTCATAGGGTAGCCAATGCCTCGTCACCAGCATAATCACATCAGCAACTTCAAGAAACCGCTGGCAAAAGTTACAATGACTCTTAAGATACACAACTAGTGGCGTAGCTATCAGGTGACTAGAAAGAGTATCTAAAAAATGTGTGTTTGGGTGAAGAACTGGCAGGAATCTCTATGACTCTCTTGAGGTAGCCAATGCCTCATCACCAGCAAAATCAAATCAGCAACTTCTAGAAACCCCTGGCAAAAGTAACGATGTTTCTCTTAAGATACACAACTAGTGGCGTATCGCTTCAGGCACACTGGAAACAGTATCTAAAAAATGTGTATTTGGGTGAGCAACTGGCACGAAACACTGTGACTCTCTTAGGGTAGCCAATATCTCGTCACCAGTATAATCACAGCTTCAAAGTCAAGAAACCGCTGGAAAGAGTAACGATGTTTCTCTTAAAATACACAACTAGTGGCCTATCGCTTCAGGCAGACTGGCCACAGTATCTCAAAATGTGTATTTGGGTGAGCAACTGGCAGGAAGCACTATGACTCTCTTAAGGTAGCCAATGCCTCGTCACCAACATAATCCCATCACCAACTTCAAGAAACCGCTTGCAAAGGTAACGAAGCTTCTCATAAGATACACAGCTAGTGGGGTGTCACTTGAGGCAGACTGGCCAAAGTATCAAAAAAATGTGTATTTCTTTGAGCAACTAGCAGGAATCACTATGACACTCATAGGGTAGCCAATGCCTCGTTACCATCATAATCACATCAGCAACTTCAAGAAACCCCTGGCAAAAGTTGCAATGACTCTTAAGATACACAACTAGTGGCGTAGCTATCATGCAGACTGGAAAGAGTATCTAAAAAATGTGTATTTTGGTGAAGAACTGGCAGGAATCTCTATGACTCTCTTGAGGTAGCCAATGCCTCGTCACCAGCAAAATCAAATCAGCAACTTCTAGAAACCCCTGGCAAAAGTAACGATGTTTCTCTTAAGATACACAACTGGTGGCGTATTGCTTCAGGCCCACTGGAAACAGTATCTAAAAAATGTGTATTTGGGTGAGCAACTGGCACGAAACACTGTGACTCTCTTAGGGTAGCCAATATCTCGTCACCAGTATAATCACAGCATCAAAGTCAAGAAACCGCTGGCAAGAGTAACGATGTTTCTCTTAAGATACACAACTAGTGGCGTATCGCTTCAGGCAGACTGGCCACAGTATCTCAAAATGTGTATTTGGGTGAGCAACTGGCAGGAAGCACTATGACTCTCTTAAGGTAGACAATGCCTCGTCACCAACATAATCCCATCACCAACTTCAAGAAACCGCTTGCAAAGGTAACGAAGCTTCTCATAAGATACACAGCTAGTGGGGTGTCACTTGAGGCAGACTGGCCAAAGTATCAAAAAAATGTGTATTTGGGTGAGCAACTAGCAGGAATCACTATGACACTCATAGGGTAGCCAATGCCTCGTCACCAGCATAATCACATCAGCAACTTCAAGAAACCCCTGGCAAAAGTTACAATGACTCTTAAGATACACAACTAGTGGCGTAGCTATCAGGCAGACTGGAAAGAGTATCTAAAAAATGTGTATTTGGGTGAAGAACTGGCAGGAATCTCTATGACTCTCTTGAGGTAGCCAATGCCTCGTCACCTGCAGAATCAAATCAGCAACTTCTTGAAACCCCTGGCAAAAGTAACGATGTTTCTCTTAAGATACACAACTAGTGGCGTATTGCTTCAGGCCCACTGGAAACAGTATCTAAAAAATGTGTATTTGGGTGAGCAACTGGCACGAAACACTGTGACTCTCTTAGGGTAGCGAATATCTCGTCACCAGTATAATCACAGCTTCAAAGTCAAGAAACCGCTGGCAAGAGTAACGATGTTTCTCTTAAGATACACAACTAGTGGCGTATCGCTTCAGGCAGACTGGCCACAGTATCTCAAAATGTGTATTTGGGTGAGCAACTGGCAGGAAGCACTATGACTCTCTTAAGGTAGCCAATGCCTCGTCACCAACATAATCCCATCACCAACTTCAAGAAACCGCTTGCAAACGTAACGAAGCTTCTCATAAGATACACAGCTAGTGGGGTGTCACTTGAGGCAGAGTGGCCAAAGTATCAAAAAAATGTGTATTTGGGTGAGCAACTAGCAGGAATCACTATGACACTCATAGGGTAGCCAATGCCTCGTCACCAGCATAATCACATCAGCAACTTCAAGAAACCCCTGGCAAAAGTTACAATGACTCTTAAGATACACAACTAGTGGCGTAGCTATCAGGCAGACTGGAAAGAGTATCTAAAAAATGTGTATTTGGGTGAAGAACTGGCAGGAATCTCTATGACTCTCTTGAGGTAGCCAATGCCTCGTCACCAGCAAAATCAAATCAGCAACTTCTAGAAACCCCTGGCAAAAGTAACGATGTTTCTCTTAAGATACAGTGGCGTATCGCTTCAGGCCCACTGGAAACAGTATTTAAAAAATGTGTATTTGGGTGAGCAACTGGCACGAAACACTGTGACTCTCTTAGGGTAGCCAATATCTCGTCGCCAGTATAATCAACGCTTCAAAGTCAAGAAACCGCTGGCAAGAGTAACGATGTTTCTCTTAAGATACACAACTAGTGGCCTATCGCTTCAGGCAAACTGGCCACAGTATCTCAAAATGTGTATTTGGGTGAGCAACTGGCAGGAAGCACTATGACTCTCTTAAGGTAGCCAATGCCTCGTCACCAACAAAATCCCATCAACCACTTCAAGAAACCGCTTGCAAAGGTAACGAAGCTTCTCATAAGATACACAGCTAGTGGGGTGTCACTTGAGGCAGACTGGCCAAAGTATCAAAAAAATGTGTATTTGGGTGAGCAACTAGCAGGAATCACTATGACACTCATAGGGTAGCCAATGCCTCGTCACCAGCATAATCACATCAGCAACTTCAAGAAACCCCTGGCAAAAGTTACAATGACTCTTAAGATACACAACTAGTGGCGTAGCTATCAGGCAGACTGGAAAGAGTATCTAAAAAATGTGTATTTGGGTGAAGAACTGGCAGGAATCTCTATGACTCTCTTGAGGTAGCCAATGCCTCGTCACCAGCAAAATCAAATCAGCAACTTCTAGAAACCCCTGGCAAAAGTAAAGATGTTTCTCTTAAGATACACAACTAGTGGCGTATTGCTTCAGGCACACTGGAAACAGTATCTAAAAAATGTGTATTTGGGTGAGCAACTGGCACGAAACACTGTGACTCTCTTAGGGTAGAGAATATATCGTCACCAGTATAATCACAGCTTCAAAGTCAAGAAACCGCTGGCAAGAGTAACGATGTTTCTCTTAAGATACACAACTAGTGGCGTATCGCTTCAGGCAGACTGGCCACAGTATCTCAAAATGTGTATTTGGGTGAGCAACTGGCAGGAAGCACTATGACTCTCTTAAGGTAGCCAATGCCTCGTCACCAACATAATCCCATCACCAACTTCAAGAAACCGCTTGCAAAGGTAACGAAGCTTCTCATAAGATACACAGCTAGTGGGGTGTCACTTGAGGCAGACTGGCCAAAGTATCAAAAAAATGTGTATTTGGGTGAGCAACTAGCAGGAATCACTATGACACTCATAGGGTAGCCAATGCCTCGTCACCAGCATAATCACATCAGCAACTTCAAGAAACCCCTGGCAAAAGTTACAATGACTCTTAAGATACACAACTAGTGGCGTAGCTATCAGGCAGACTAGAAAGAGTATCTAAAAAATGTGTATTTGGGTGAAGAACTGGCAGGAATCTCTATGACTCTCTTGAGGTAGCCAATGCCTCGTCACCAGCAAAATCAAATCAGCAACTTCTAGAAACCCCTGGCAAAAGTAACGATGTTTCTCTTAAGATACACAACTAGTGGCGTATCGCTTCAGGCCCACTGGAAACAGTATCTAAAAAATGTGTATTTGGGTGAGCAACTGGCACGAAACACTGTGACTCTCTTAGGGTAGCCAATATCTCGTCACCAGTATAATCACAGCTTCAAAATCAAGAAACCGCTGGCAAGAGTAACGATGTTTCTCTTAAGATACACAACTAGTGGCGTATCGCTTCAGGCAGACTGGCCACAGTATCTCAAAATGTGTATTTGGGTGAGCAACTGGCAGGAAGCACTATGACTCTCTTAAGGTAGCCAATGCCTCGTCACCAACATAATCCCATCACCAACTTCAAGAAACCGCTTGCAAAGGTAACGAAGCTTCTCATAAGATACACAGCTAGTGGGGTGTCACTTGAGGCAGACTGGCCAAAGTATCAAAAAAATGTGTATTTGGGTGAGCAACTAGCAGGAATCACTATGACACTCATAGGGTAGCCAATGCCTCGTTACCAGCATAATCACATCAGCAACTTCAAGAAACCCCTGGCAAAAGTTGCAATGACTCTTAAGATACACAACTAGTGGCGTAGCTATCAGGCAGACTGGAAAGAGTATCTAAAAAATGTGTATTTGGGTGAAGAACTGGCAGGAATCACTATGACTCTTTGAGGTAGCCAATGCCTCGTCACCAGCAAAATCAAATCAGCAACTTCTAGAAACCCCTTTCAAAAGTAACGATGTTTCTCTTAAGATACACAACTAGTGGCGTATCGCTTCAGGCCCACTGGAAACAGTATCTAAAAAATGTGTATTTGGGTGAGCAACTGGCACGAAACACTGTGACTCTCTTAGGGTAGCCAATATCTCGTCACCAGTATAATCACAGCTTCAAAGTCAAGAAACCGCTGGCAAGAGTAACGATGTTTCTCTTAAGATACACAACTAGTGGCGTATCGCTTCAGGCAGACTGGCCACAGTATCTGAAAATGTGTATTTGGGTGAGCAACTGGCAGGAAGCACTATGACTCTCTTAAGGTAGCCAATGCCTCGTCACCAACATAATCCCATCACCAACTTCAAGAAACCGCTTGCAAAGGTAACGAAGCTTCTCATAAGATACACAGCTAGTGGGGTGTCACTTGAGGCAGACTGGCCAAAGTATCAAAAAAATGTGTATTTGGGTGAGCAACTAGCAGGAATCACTATGACACTCATAGGGTAGCCAATGCCTCGTCACCAGCATAATCACATCAGCAACTTCAAGAAACCCCTGGCAAAAGTTACAATGACTCTTAAGATACACAACTAGAGGCGTAGCTATCAGGCAGACTGGAAAGAGTATCTAAAAAATGTGTATTTGGATGAGCAACTGGCAGGAAACACTGTGACTCTCTTAGGGTAGACAATATCTCGTCACCAGTATAATCACATCTTCAAAGTCAAGAAACCGCTGGCAAGAGCAACGATGTTTCTCTTAAGATACACAACTAGTGGCGTATCGCTTCAGGCACACTGGAAACAGTATCTAAAAAATGTGTATTTGGGTGAGCAACTGGCACGAAACACTGTGACTCTTTTAGGGTAGACAATATGTCGTCACCAGTATAATCACAGCTTCAAAGTCAAGAAACCGCTGGCAAGAGTAACGATGTGTCTCTTATGATACACAACTAGTGGCGTATCGCTTCAGGCAGACTGGCCACAGTATCTCAAAATGTGTATTTGGGTGAGCAACTGGCAGGAAGCACTATGACTCTCTTAAGGTAGCCAATGCCTCGTCACCAACATAATCCCATCACCAACTTCAAGAAACCGCTTGCAAAGGTAACGAAGCTTCTCATAAGATACACAGCTAGTGGGGTGTCACTTGATGCAGACTGGCCAAAGTATCAAAAAAATGTGTATTTGTGTGAGCAACTAGCAGGAATCACTATGACACTCATAGGGTAGCCAATGCCTCGTCACCAGCATAATCACATCAGCAACTTCAAGAAACCCCTGGCAAAAGTTACAATGACTCTTAAGATACACAACTAGTGGCGTAGCTATCAGGCAGACTGGAAAGAGTATCTAAAAAATGTGTATTTGGGTGAAGAACTGGCAGGAATCACTATGACTCTTTGAGGTAGCCAGTGCCTCGTCACCAGCAAAATCAAATCAGCAACTTCTAGAAACCCCTTTCAAAAGTAACGATGTTTCTCTTAAGATACACAACTAGTGGCGTATCGCTTCAGGCCCACTGGAAACAGTATCTAAAAAATGTGTATTTGGGTGAGCAACTGGCACGAAACACTGTGACTCTCTTAGGGTAACCAATATCTCGTCACCAGTATAATCACAGCTTCAAAGTCAAGAAACCGCTGGCAAGAGTAACGATGTTTCTCTTAAGATACACAACTAGTGGCGTATCGCTTCAGGCAGACTGGCCACAGTATCTCAAAATGTGTATTTGGGTGAGCAACTGGCAGGAAGCACTATGACTCTCTTAAGGTAGCCAATGCCTCGTCATTAACATAATCCCATCACCAACTTCAAGAAACCGCTTGCAAAGGTAACGAAGCTTCTCATAAGATACACAGCTAGTGGGGTGTCACTTGAGGCAGACTGGCCAAAGTATTAAAAAAATGTGTATTTGGGTGAGCAACTAGCAGGAATCACTATGACACTCATAGGGTAGCCAATGCCTCGTCACCAGCATAATCACATCAGCAACTTCAAGAAACCCCTGGCAAAAGTTACAATGACTCTTAAGATACACAACTAGTGGCGTAGCTATCAGGCATACTGGAAAGAGTATCTAAAAAATGTGTATTTGGGTGAAGAACTGGCAGGAATCTCTATGACTCTCTTGAGGTAGCCAATGCCTCGTCACCAGCAAAATCAAATCAGCAACTTCTAGAAACCCCTGGCAAAAGTAAAGATGTTTCTCTTAAGATACACAACTAGTGGCGTATCGCTTCAGGCACACTGGAAACAGTATCTAAAAAATGTGTATTTGGGTGAGCAACTGGCACGAAACACTGTGACTCTCTTAGGGTAACCAATATCTCGTCACCAGTATAATCACAGCTTCAAAGTCAAGAAACCGCTGGCAAGAGTAACGATGTTTCTCTTAAGATACACAACTAGTGGCCTATTGCTTCAGGCAGACTGGCCACAGTATCTCAAAATGTGTATTTGGGTGAGCAACTGGCAGGAAGCACTATGACTCTCTTAAGGTAGCCAATGCCTCGTCACCAACATAATCCCATCACCAACTTCAAGAAACCGCTTGCAAAGGTAACGAAGCTTCTCATAAGATACACAGCTAGTGGGGTGTCACTTGAGGCAGACTGGCCAAAGTATCAAAAAAATGTGTATTTGGGTGAGCAACTAGCAGGAATCACTATGACACTCATAGGGTAGCCAATGCCTCGTCACCAGCATAATCACATCAGCAACTTCAAGAAACCCCTGGCAAAAGTTACAATGACTCTTAAGATACACAACTAGTGGCGTAGCTATCATGCAGACTGGAAAGAGTATCTAAAAAATGTGTATTTTGGTGAAGAACTGGCAGGAATCTCTATGACTCTCTTGAGGTAGCCAATGCCTCGTCACCAGCAAAATCAAATCAGCAACTTCTAGAAACCCCTGTCAAAAGTAAAGATGTTTCTCTTAAGATACACAACTAGTGGCGTATCGCTTCAGGCCCACTGGAAACAGTATCTAAAAAATGTGTATTTGAGTGAGCAACTGGCACGAAACACTGTGACTCTCTTAGGGTAACCAATATCTCGTCACCAGTATAATCACAGCTTCAAAGTCAAGAAACCGCTGGCAAGAGTAACGATGTTTCTCTTAAGATACACAACTAGTGGCCTATCGCTTCAGGCAGACTGGCCACAGTATCTCAAAATGTGTATTTGGGTGAGCAACTGGCAGGAAGCACTATGACTCTCTTAAGGTAGCCAATGCCTCGTCACCAACATAATCCCATCACCAACTTCAAGAAACCGCTTGCAAAGGTAACGAAGCTTCTCATAAGATACACAGCTAGTGTGGTGTCACTTGAGGCAGACTGGCCAAAGTATCAAAAAAATGTGTATTTGGGTGAGCAACTAGCAGGAATCACTATGACACTCATAGGGTAGCCAATGCCTCGTCACCAGCATAATCACATCAGCAACTTCAAGAAACCCCTGGCAAAAGTTACAATGACTCTTAAGATACACAACTAGTGGCGTAGCTATCATGCAGACTGGAAAGAGTATCTAAAAAATGTGTATTTTGGTGAAGAACTGGCAGGAATCTCTATGACTCTCTTGAGGTAGCCAATTCCTCGTCACCAGCAAAATCAAATCAGCAACTTCTAGAAACCCCTGGCAAAAGTAAAGATGTTTCTCTTAAGATACACAACTAGTGGCGTATCGCTTCAGGCACACTGGAAACAGTATCTAAAAAATGTGTATTTGGGTGAGCAACTGGCACGAAACACTGTGACTCTCTTAGGGTAACCAATATCTCGTCACCAGTATAATCACAGCTTCAAAGTCAAGAAACCGCTGGCAAGAGTAACGATGTTTCTCTTAAGATACACATCTAGTGGCCTATCGCTTCAGGCAGACTGGCCACAGTATCTCAAAATGTGTATTTGGGTGAGCAACTGGCAGGAAGCACTATGACTCTCTTAAGGTAGCCAATGCCTCGTCACCAACATAATCCCATCACCAACTTCAAGAAACCGCTTGCAAAGGTAACGAAGCTTCTCATAAGATACACAGCTAGTGGGGTGTCACTTGAGGCAGACTGGCCAAAGTATCAAAAAAATGTGTATTTGGGTGAGCAACTAGCAGGAATCACTATGACACTCATAGGGTAGCCAATGCCTCGTCACCAGCATAATCACATCAGCAACTTCAAGAAACCCCTGGCAAAAGTTACAATGACTCTTAAGATACACAACTAGTGGCGTAGCTATCAGGCAGACTGGAAAGAGTATCTAAAAAATGTGTATTTGGGTGAAGAACTGGCAGGAATCTCTATGACTCTCTTGAGGTAGCCAATGCCTCGACACCAGCAAAATCAAATCAGCAACTTCTAGACACCCCAGGCAAAAGTAAAGATGTTTCTCTTAAGTTACACAACTAGTGGCGTATCGCTTCAGGCACACTGGAAACAGTATCTAAAAAATGTGTATTTGGGTGAGCAACTGGCACGAAACACTGTGACTCTCTTAGGGTAACCAATATCTCGTCACCAGTATAATCACAGCTTCAAAGTCAAGAAACCGCTGGCAAGAGTAACGATGTTTCTCTTAAGATACACAACTAGTGGCCTATCGCTTCAGGCAGACTGGCCACAGTATCTCAAAATGTGTATTTGGGTGAGCAACTGGCAGGAAGCACTATGACTCTCTTAAGGTAGCCAATGCCTCGTCACCAACATAATCCCATCACAAACTTCAAGAAACCGCTTGCAAAGGTAACGAAGCTTCTCATAAGATACACAGCTAGTGGGGTGTCACTTGAGGCAGACTGGCCAAAGTATCAAAAAAATGTGTATTTGGGTGAGCAACTAGCAGGAATCACTATGACACTCATAGGGTAGCCAATGCCTCGTCACCAGCATAATCACATCAGCAACTTCAAGAAACCCCTGGCAAAAGTTACAATGACTCTTAAGATACACAACTAGTGGCGTAGCTATCATGCAGACTGGAAAGAGTATCTAAAAAATGTGTATTTGGGTGAAGAACTGGCAGGAATCTCTATGACTCTCTTGAGGTAGCCAATGCCTCGTCACCAGCAGAATCAAATCAGCAACTTCTAGAAACCCCTGGCAAAAGTAACGATGTTTCTCTTAAGATACACAACTAGTGGCGTATCGCTTCAGGCACACTGGAAACAGTATCTAAAATATGTGTATTTGGGTGAGCAACTGGCACGAAACACTGTGACTCTCTTAGGGTAGCCAATATCTCGTCACCAGTATAATCACAGCTTCAAAGTCAAGAAACCGCTGGCAAGAGTAACGATGTTTCTCTTAAGATACACAACTAGTGGCGTATCGCTTCAGGCAGACTGGAAAGAGTATCTATAAAATGTGTATTTGGGTGAAGAACTGGCAGGAATCTCTATGACTCTCTTGAGGTAGCCAATGCCTCGTCACCAACATAATCCCATCACCAACTTCAAGAAACCACTTGCAAAGGTATCGAAGCTTCTCATAAGATACACAGCTAGTGGGGTGTCACTTGAGGCAGACTGACCAAAGTATCAAAAAAATGTGTATTTGGGTGAGCAACTAGCAGGAATCACTATGACACTCATAGGGTAGCCAATGCCTCGTCACCAGCATAATCAAATCAGCAACTTCAAGAAACCCCTGGCAAAATTTACAATGACTCTTAAGATACACAACTAGTGGCGTAGCTATCATGCAGACTGGAAAGAGTATCTAAAAAATGTGTATTTGGGTGAAGAACTGGCAGGAATCTCTATGACTCTCTTGAGGTAGCCAATGCCTCGTCACCAGCAGAATCAAATCAGCAACTTCTAGAAACCCCTAGCAAAAGTAACGATGTTTCTCTTAAGATACACAACTAGTGGCGTATCGCTTCAGGCACACTGGAAACAGTATCTAAAAAATGTGTATTTGGGTGAGCAACTGGCACGAGACACGGTGACTCTCTTAAAGTAGCCAATATCTCGTCACCAGTATAATCACAGCTTCAAAGTCAAGAAACCGCTGGCAAGAGTAACGATGTTTCTCTTAAGATACACAACTAGTGGCGTATCGCTTCAGGCAGACTGGCCACAGTATCTCAAAATGTGTATTTGGGTGAGCAACTGGCAGGAAGCACTATGACTCTCTTAAGGTAGCCAATGCCTCGTCACCAACATAATCCCATCATCAACTTCAAGAAACGGCTTGCAAAGGTAACGAAGCTTCTCATAAGATACACAGCTAGTGGGGTGTCACTTGAGGCAGACTGGCCAAAGTATCAAAAAAATGTGTATTTGGGTGAGCAACTAGCAGGAATCACTATGACACTCATAGGGTAGCCAATGCCTCGTCACCAGCATAATCACATCAGCAACATCAAGAAACCCCTGGCAAAAGTTACAATGACTCTTAAGATACACAACTAGTGGCGTAGCTATCAGGCAGACTGGAAAGAGTATCTAAAAAATTTGTATTTGGGTGAAGAACTGGCAGGAATCTCTATGACCCTCTTGAGGTAGCTAATGCCTCGTCACCAGCAGAATCAAATCAGCAACTTCTAGAAACCCCTGGCAAAAGTAACGATGTTTCTCTTAAGATACACAACTAGTGGCGTATCGCTTCAGGCACACTGGAAACAGTATCTAAAAAATGTGTATTTGGGTGAGCAACTGGCACGAAACACTGTGACTCTCTTAGGGTAGCCAATGCCTCGTCACCAGCATAATCACATCAGCAACTTCAAGAAACCCCTGGCCAAAGTTACAATGACTCATAAGATACACAACTAGTGGCGTAGCTATCATGCAGACTGGAAAGAGTATCTAAAAAATGTGTATTTGGGTGAAGAACTGGCAGGAAACTCTATGACTCTCTTGAGGTAGCCAATGCCTCGTCACCAGCAGAATCAAATCAGCAACTTCTAGAAACCCCTGGCAAAAGTAACGATGTTTCTCTTAAGATACACAACTAGTGGCGTATCGCTTCAGGCACACTGGAAACAGTATCTAAAAAATGTGTATTTGGGTGAGCAACTGGCACGAAACACTGTGACTCTCTTAGGGTAGCCAATATCTCGTCACCAGTATAATCACAGCTTCAAAGTCAAGAAACCGCTGGCAAGAGTAACGATGTTTCTCTTAAGATACACAACTAGTGGCGTATCGCTTCAGGCAGACTGGAAAGAGTATCTATAAAATGTGTATTTGGGTGAAGAACTGGCAGGAATCTCTATGACTCTCTTGAGGTAGCCAATGCCTCGTCACCAACATAATCCCATCACCAACTTCAAGAAACCGCTTGCAAAGGTAACGAAGCTTCTCATAAGATACACAGCTAGTGGGGTGTCACTTGAGGCAGACTGGCAAAAGTATCAAAAAATGTGTATTTGGGTGAGCAACTAGCAGGAATCACTATGACACTCATAGGGTAGCCAATGCCTCGTTACCAGCATAATCACATCAGCAACTTCAAGAAACCCCTGGCAAAAGTTACAATGACTCTTAAGATACACAACTAGTGGCGTAGCTATCAGGCAGACTGCAAAGAGTATCTAAAAAATGTGTATTTGGGTGAAGAACTGGCAGGAATCACTATGACTCTCTTGAGGTAGCCAATGCCTCGTCACCAGCAGAATCAAATCAGCAACTTCTAGAAACCCCTGGCAAAGTAACGATGTTTCTCTTAAGATACACAACTAGTGGCGTATCGCTTCAGGCACACTGGAAACAGTATCTAAAAAATGTGTATTTGGGTGAGCAACTGGCACGAAACACTGTGACTCTCTTAGGGTAGCCAATGCCTCGTTACCAGCATAATCACATCAGCAACTTCAAGAAACCCCTGGCAAAAGTTACAATGACTCTTAAGATACACAACTAGTGGCGTAGCTATCAGGCAGACTGCAAAGAGTATCTAAAAAATGTGTATTTGGGTGAAGAACTGGCAGGAATCACTATGACTCTCTTGAGGTAGCCAATGCCTCGTAACCAGCAGAATCAAATCAGCAACTTCTAGAAACCCCTGGCAAAGTAACGATGTTTCTCTTAAGATACACAACTAGTGGCGTATCGCTTCAGGCAGACTGGCCACAGTATCTCAAAATGTGTATTTGGGTGAGCAATTGGCAGGAAGCACTATGACTCTCTTAAGGTAGCCAATGACTCGTCACCAACATAATCCCATCACCAACTTCAAGAAACCGCTTGCAAAGGTAACGAAGCTTCTCATAAGATACACAGCTAGTGGGGTGTCACTTGAGGCAGACTGGCCAAAGTATCAAAAAAATGTGTATTTGGGTGAGCAACTAGCAGGAATCACTATGACACTCATAGGGTAGCCAATGCCTCGTTACCAGCATAATCACATCAGCAACTTCAAGAAACCCCTGGCAAAAGTTACAATGACTCTTAAGATACACAACTAGTGGCGTAGCTATCAGGCAGACTGGAAAGAGTATCTAAAAAATGTGTATTTGGGTGAAGAACTGGCAGGAATCTCTATGACTCTCTTGAGGTAGCCAATGCCTCGTCACCAGCAGAATCAAATCAGCAACTTCTAGGAACCCCTGGCAAAAGTAACGATGTTTCTCTTAAGATACACAACTAGTGGCGTATCGCTTCAGGCAAACTGGAAACAGTATCTAAAAAATGTGTATTTGGGTGAGCAACTGGCACGAAACACTGTGACTCTCTTAGGGTAGCCAATATCTCGTCACCAGTATAATCACAGCTTCAAAGTCAAGAAACCGCTGGCAAGAGTAACGATGTTTCTCTTAAGATACACAACTAGTGGCGTATCGCTTCAGGCAGACTGGAAAGAGTATCTATAAAATGTGTATTTGGGTGAAGAACTGGCAGAATCTCTATGACTCTCTTGAGGTAGCCAATGGCTCGTCACCAACATAATCCCATCACCAACTTCAAGAAACCGCTTGCAAAGGTAACGAAGCTTCTCATAAGATACACAGCTAGTGGGGTGTCACTTGAGGCAGACTGGCCAAAGTATCAAAAAAATGTGTATTTGGGTGAGCAACTAGCAGGAATCACTATGACACTCATAGGGTAGCCAATGCCTCGTCACCAGCATAATCACATCAGCAACTTCAAGAAACCCCTGGCAAAAGTTACAATGACTCTTAAGATACACAACTAGTGGCGTAGCTATCAGGCAGACTGGAAAGAGTATCTAAAAAATGTGTATTTGGGTGAAGAACTGGCAGGAATCTCTATGACTCTCTTGAGGTAGCCAATGCTTCGTCACCAGCAGAATCAAATCAGCAACTTCTAGAAACCCCTTTCAATAGTAACGATGTTTCTCTTAAGAAACACAACCAGTGGCGTATCGCTTCAGGCACACTGGAAACAGTATCTAAAAAATGTGTATTTGGGTGAGCAACTGGCACGAAACACTGTGACTCTCTTAGGGTAGCCAATATCTCGTCACCAGTATAATCACAGCTTCAAAGTCAAGAAACCGCTGGCAAGAGTAACGATGTTTCTCTTAAGATACACAACTAGTGGCGTATCGCTTCAGGCAGACTGGCCACAGTATCTCAAAATGTGTATTTGGGTGAGCAACTGGCAGGAAGCACTATGACTCTCTTAAGGTAGCCAATGCCTCGTCACCAACATAATCCCATCACCAACTTCAAGAAACCGCTTGCAAAGGTAACGAAGCTTCTCATAAGATACACAGCTAGTGGGGTGTCACTTGAGGCAGACTGGCCAAAGTATCAAAAAAATGTGTATTTGGGTGAGCAACTAGCAGGAATCACTATGACACTCATAGGGTAGCCAATGCCTCGTCACCAGCATAATCACATCAGCAACTTCAAGAACCCCTGGCAAAAGTTACAATGACTCTTAAGATACACAACTAGTGGCGTAGCTATCAGGCAGACTGGAAAGAGTATCTAAAAATTGTGTATTTGGGTGAAGAACTGGCAGGAATCTCTATGACTCTCTTGAGGTAGCCAATGCTTCGTCACCAGCAGAATCAAATCAGCAACTTCTAGAAACCCCTTTCAAAAGTAACGATGTTTCTCTTAAGATACACAACTAGTGGCGTATCGCTTCAGGCACACCGGAAACAGTATCTAAAAAATGTGTATTTGGGTGAGCAACTGGCACGAAACACTGTGACTCTCTTAGGGTAGCCAATATCTCGTCACCAGTATAATCACAGCTTCAAAGTCAGAAACCGCTGGCAAGAGTAACGATGTTTCTCTTAAGATACACAACTAGTGGCGTATCGCTTCAGGCACACTGGAAACAGTATCTAAAAAATGTGTATTTGGGTGAGCAACTGGCACGAAACACTGTGACTCTCTTAGGGTAGCCAATATCTCGTCACCAGTATAATCACAGCTTCAAAGTCAAGAAACCGCTGGCAATAGTAACGATGTTTCTCTTAAGATACACAACTAGTGGCGTAGCTAACAGGCAGACTGGAAAGAGTATCTAAAAAATGTGTATTTTGGTGAAGAACTGGCAGGAATCTCTATGACTCTCTTGAGGTAGCCAATGCCTCGTAACCAGCAGAATCAAATCAACAACTTCTAGAAACCCCTGGCAAAAGTAACGATGTTTCTCTTAAGATACACAACTAGTGGCGTATCGCTTCAGGCACACTGGAAACAGTATCTAAAAAATGTGTATTTGGGTGAGCAACTGGCACGAAACACTGTGACTCTCTTAGGGTAACCAATATCTCGTCACCAGTATAATCACATCTTCAAAGTCAAGAAACCGCTGGCAAGAGTAACGATGTTTCTCTTAAGATACACAACTAGTGGCGTATCGCTTCAGGCAGACTGGCCACAGTATCTCAAAATGTGTATTTGGGTGAGCAACTGGCAGGAAGCACTATGACTCTCTTAAGGTAGCCAATGCCTCGTCACCAACATTATCCCATCACCAACTTCAAGAAACCGCTTGCAAAGGTAACGAAGCTTCTCATAAGATACACAGCTAGTGGGGTGTCACTTGAGGCAGTCTGGCCAAAGTATCAAAAAAATGTGTATTTGGGTGAGCAACTAGCAGGAATCACTATGACACTCATAGGGTAGCCAATGCCTCGTCACCAGCATAATCACATCAGCAACTTCAATAAAACCCTGGCAAAAGTTACAATGAATCTTAAGATACACAACTAGTGGCGTAGCTATCAGGCAGACTGGAAAGAGTATCTAAAAAATGTGTATTTGGGTGAAGAACTGGCAGGAATCTCTATGACTCTCTTGAGGTAGCCAATGCCTCGTCACCAGCAGAATCAAATCAGCAACTTCTAGAAACCCCTGGCAAAAGTAACGATGTTTCTCTTAAGATACACAACTAGTGGCGTATCGCTTCAGGCAGAATGGCCACAGTATCTCAAAATGTGTATTTGGGTGAGCAACTGGCACGAAACACTGTGACTTTCTTAAGGTAGCCAATGCCTCGTCACCAACATAATCCCATCACCAACTTCAAGAAACCGCTTGCAAAGGTAACGAAGCTTCTCATAAGATACACAGCTAGTGGGGTGTCACTTGAGGCAGACTGGCCAAAGTATCAAAAAAATGTGTATTTGGGTGAGCAACTAGCAGGAATCACTATGACACTCATAGGGTAGCCAATGCCTCGTCACCAGCATAATCACATCAGCAACTTCAAGACCCCTGGCAAAAGTTACAATGACTCTTAAGATACACAACTAGTGGCGCAGCTATCAGGCAGACTGGAAAGAGTATCTAAAAAATGTGTATTTGGGTGAAGAACTGGCAGGAATCTCTATGACTCTCTTGAGGTAGCCAATGCTTCGTCACCAGCAGAATCAAATCAGCAACTTCTAGAAACCCCTTTCAAAAGTAACGATGTTTCTCTTAAGATACACAACTAGTGGCGTATCGCTTCAGGCACACTGGAAACAGTATCTAAAAAATGTGTATTTGGGTGAGCAAGTGGCACGAAACACTGTGACTCTCTTAGGGTAGCCAATATCTCGTCACCGGTATAATCACAGCTTCAAAGTCAAGAAACCGCTGGCAAGAGTAACGATGTTTCTCTTAAGATACACAACTAGTGGCGTATCGCTTCAGGCACACTGGAAACAGTATCTAAAAAATGTGTATTTGGGTGTGCAACTGGCACGAAACACTGTGACTCTCTTAGGGTAGCCAATATCTCGTCACCAGTATAATCACAGCTTCAAAGTCAAGAAACCGCTGGCAAGAGTAACGATGTTTCTCTTAAGATACACAACTAGTGGCGTATCGCTTCAGGCGCACTGGAAACAGTATCTAAAAAATGTGTATTTGGGTGTGCAACTGGCACGAAACACTGTGACTCTCTTAGGGTAGCCAATATCTCGTCACCAGTATAATCACAGCTTCAAAGTCAAGAAACCGCTGGCAAGAGTAACGATGTTTCTCTTAAGATACACAACTAGTGGCGTATCGCTTCAGGCAGAATGGCCACAGTATCTCAAAATGTGTATTTGGGTGAGCAACTGGCACGAAACACTGTGACTCTCTTAAGGTAGCCAATGCCTCGTCACCAACATAATCCCATCACCAACTTCAAGAAACCGCTTGCAAAGGTAACGAAGCTTCTCATAAGATACACAGCTAGTGGGGTGTCACTTGAGGCAGACTGGCCAAAGTATCAAAAAAATGTGTATTTGGGTGAGCAACTAGCAGGAATCACTATGACACTCATAGGGTAGCCAATGCCTCGTCACCAGCATAATCACATCAGCAACTTCAAGAACCCCTGGCAAAAGTTACAATGACTCTTAAGATACACAACTAGTGGCGCAGCTATCAGGCAGACTGGAAAGAGTATCTAAAAAATGTGTATTTGGGTGAAGTACTGGCAGGAATCTCTATGACTCTCTTGAGGTAGCCAATGCTTCGTCACCAGCAGAATCAAATCAGCAACTTCTAGAAACCCCTTTCAAAAGTAACGATGTTTCTCTTAAGATACACAACTAGTGGCGTATCGCTTCAGGCACACTGGAAACAGTATCTAAAAAATGTGTATTTGGGTGAGCAAGTGGCACGAAACACTGTGACTCTCTTAGGGTAGCCAATATCTCGTCACCGGTATAATCACAGCTTCAAAGTCAAGAAACCGCTGGCAAGAGTAACGATGTTTCTCTTAAGATACACAACTAGTGGCGTATCGCTTCAGGCACACTGGAAACAGTATCTAAAAAATGTGTATTTGGGTGAGCAACTGGCACGAAACACTGTGACTCTCTTAGGGTAGCGAATATCTCGTCACCAGTATAATCACAGTTTCAAAGTCAAGAAACCGCTGGCAATAGTAACGATGTTTCTCCTAAGATACACAACTAGTGGCGTAGCTATCAGGCAGACTGGAAAGAGTATCTAAAATATGTGTATTTGGGTGAAGAACTGGCAGGAATCTCTATGACTCTCTTGAGGTAGCCAATGCCTCGTCACCAGCAGAATCAAATCAACAACTTCTAGAAACCCCTGGCAAAAGTAACGATGTTTCTCTTAAGATACACAACTACTGGCGTATCGCTTCAGGCAGACTGGCCACAGTATCTCAAAATGTGTATTTGGGTGAGCAACTGGCAGGAAGCACTATGACTCTCTTAAGGTAGCCAATGCCTCGTCACCAACATAATCCCATCACCAACTTCAAGAAACCGCTTGCAAAGGTAACGAAGCTTCTCATAAGATACACAGCTAGTGGGGTGTCACTTGAGGCAGACTGGCCAAAGTATCAAAAAAATGTGTATTTGGGTGAGCAACTATCAGGAATCACTATGACACTCATAGGGTAGCCAATGCCTCGTCACCAGCATAATCACATCAGCAACTTCAAGAACCCCTGGCAAAAGTTACAATGACTCTTAAGATACACAACTAGTGGCGTAGCTATCAGGCAGACTGGAAAGAGTATCTAAAAAATGTGTATTTGGGTGAAGAACTGGCAGGAATCTCTATGACTCTCTTGAGGTAGCCAATGCTTCGTCACCAGCAGAATCAAATCAGCAACTTCTAGAAACCCCTTTCAAAAGTAACGATGTTTCTCTTAAGATACACAACTAGTGGCGTATCGCTTCAGGCACACTGGAAACAGTATCTAAAAAATGTGTATTTGGGTGAGCAACTGGCACGAAACACTGTGACTCTCTTAGGGTAGCCAATATCTCGTCACCAGTATAATCACAGCTTCAAAGTCAAGAAACCGCTGGCAAGAGTAACGATGTTTCTCTTAAGATACACAACTAGTGGCGTATCGCTTCAGGCACACTGGAAACAGTATCTAAAAAATGTGTATTTTGGTGAGCAACTGGCACGAAACACTGTGACTCTCTTAGGATAGCCAATATCTCGTCACCAGTATAATCACAGCTTCAAAGTCAAGAAACCGCTGGCAATAGTAACGATGTTTCTCTTAAGATACACAACTAGTGGCGTAGCTATCAGGCAGACTGGAAAGAGTATCTAAAAAATGTGTATTTGGGTGAAGAACAGGCAGGAATCTCTATGACTCTCTTGAGGTAGCCAATGCCTCGTCACCAGCAGAATCAAATCAACAACTTCTAGAAACCCCTGGCAAAAGTAACGATGTTTCTCTTAAGATACACAACTAGTGGCGTATCGCTTCAGGCAGACGCCACAGTATCTCAAAATGTGTATTTGGGTGAGCAACTGGCAGGAAGCGCTATGACTCTCTTAAGGTAGCCAATGCCTCGTCACCAACATAATCCCATTACCAACTTCAAGAAACCGCTTGCAAAGGTAACGAAGCTTCTCATAAGATACACAGCTAGTGGGGTGTCACTTGAGGCAGACTGGCCAAAGTATCAAAAAAATGTGTATTTGGGTGAGCAACTAGCAGGAATCACTATGACACTCATTGGGTAGCCAATGCCTCGTCACCAGCATAATCACATCAGCAACTTCAAGAAACCCCTGGCAAAAGTTACAATGACTCTTAAGATACACAACTAGTGGCGTAGCTATCAGGCAGACTGGAAAGAGTATCTAAAAAATGTGTATTTGGGTGAAGAAGTGGCAGGAATCTCTATGACTCTCTTGAGGTAGCCAATGCTTCGTCACCAGCAGAATCAAATCAGCAACTTCTAGAAACCCCTTTCAAAAGTAACGATGTTTCTCTTAAGATACACAACTAGTGGCGTATCGCTTCAGGCACACTGGAAACAGTATCTAAAAAATGTGTATTTGGGTGAGCAACTGGCACGAAACACTGTGACTCTCTTAGGGTAGCCAATATCTTGTCACCAGTATAATCACATCTTCAAAGTCAAGAAACCGCTGGCAAGAGTAACGATGTTTCTCTTAAGATACACAACTAGTGGCATATCGCTTCAGGCAGACTGGGCAAAGTATCTCAAAATGTGTATTTGGGTGAGCAACTGGCAGGAAGCACTATCACTCTCTTAAGGTAGCCAATGCCTCGTCACCAACATAATCCCATCACCAACTTCAAGAAACCGCTTGCAAAGGTAACGAAGCTTCTCATAAGATACACAGCTAGTGGGGTGTCACTTGAGGCAGACTGGCCAAAGTATCAAAAAAATGTGTATTTGGGTGAGCAACTAGCAGGAATCACTATGACACTCATAGGGTAGCCAATGCCTCGTCACCAGCATTATCACATCAGCAACTTCAAGAACCCCTGGCAAAAGTTACAATGACTCTTAAGATACACAACTAGTGGCGTAGCTATCAGGCAGACTGGAAAGAGTATCTAAAAAATGTGTATTTGGGTGAAGAACTGGCAGGAATCTCTATGACTCTCTTGAGGTAGCCAATGCTTCGTCACCAGCAGAATCAAATCGGCAACTTCTAGAAACCCCTTTCAAAAGTAACGATGTTTCTCTTAAGATACACAACTAGTGGCGTATCGCTTCAGGCACACTGGAAACAGTATCTAAAAAATGTGTATTTGGGTGAGCAACTGGCACGAAACACTGTGACTCTCTTAGGGTAGCCAATATCTCGTCACCAGTATAATCACAGCTTCAAAGTCAAGAAACCGCTGGCAAGAGTAACGATGTTTCTCTTAAGATACAGAACTAGTGGCGTATCGCTTCAGGCACACTGGAAACAGTATCTAAAAAATGTGTATTTTGGTGAGCAACTGGCACGAAACACTGTGACTCTCTTAGGGTAGCCAATATCTCGTCATCAGTATAATCACAGCTTCAAAGTCAAGAAACCGCTGGCAATAGTAACGATGTTTCTCTTAAGATACACAACTAGTGGCGTAGCTATCAGGGAGACTGGAAAGAGTATCTAAAAAATGTGTATTTGGATGAGCAACTGGCAGGAAACACTGTGACTCTCTTAGGGTAGCCAATATCTCGTCACCAGTATAATCACATCTTCAAAGTCAAGAAACCGCTGGCAAGAGTAACGATGTTTCTCTTAAGATACACAACTAGTGGCGTATCGCTTCAGACACACTGGAAACAGTATCTAAAAAATGTTTGTTTGGGTGAGCAACTGGCACGAAACACTGTGACTCTCTTAGGGTAACCAATATCTCGTCACCAGTATAATCACATCTTCAAAGTCAAGAAACCGCTGGCAAGAGTAACGATGTTTCTCTTAAGATACACAACTAGTGGCCTATCGCTTCAGGCAGACTGGCCACAGTATCTCAAAATGTGTATTTGGGTGAGCAACTGGCAGGAAGCACTATGACTCTCTTAAGGTAGCCAATGCCTCGTCACCAACATAATCCCATCACCAACTTCAAGAAACCGCTTGCAAAGGTAACGAAGCTTCTCATAAGATACACAGCTAGTGGGGTGTCACTTGAGGCAGTCTGGCCAAAGTATCAAAAAAATGTGTATTTGGGTGAGCAACTAGCAGGAATCACTATGACACTCATAGGGTAGCCAATGCCTGGTCACCAGCATAATCACATCTGCAACTTCAATAAACCCCTGGCAAAAGTTACAATGACTCTTAAGATACACAACTAGTGGCGTAGCTATCAGGCAGACTGGAAAGAGTATCTAAAAAATGTGTATTTGGGTGAAGAACTGGCAGGAATCTCTATGACTCTCTTGAGGTAGCCAATGCCTCGTCACCAGCAGAATCAAATCAACAACTTCCAGAAACCCCTGGCAAAAGTAACGATGTTTCTCTTAAGATACACAACTAGTGGCGTATCGCTTCAGGCATACTGGAAACAGTATCTAAAAAATGTGTATTTGGGTGAGAAACTGGCACGAAACACTGTGACTCTCTTACGGTAGCCAATATCTCGTCACCAGTATAATAACAGCTTCAAAGTCAAGAAACCGCTGGCAAGAGTAACGATGTTTCTCTTAAGATACACAACTAGTGGCCTATCGCTTCAGGCAGACTGGCCACAGTATCTCAAAATGTGTATTTGGGTGAGCAACTGGCAGGAAGCGCTATAACTCTCCTAAGGTAGCCAATAACTCGTCACCAACATAATCCCATTACCAACTTCAAGAAACCGCTTGCAAAGGTAACGAAGCTTCTCATAAGATACACAGCTAGTGTGGTGTCACTTGAGGCAGACTGGCCAAAGTATCAAAAAAATGTGTATTTGGGTGAGCAATTAGCAGGAATCACTATGACACTCATAGGGTAGCCAATGCCTCGTCACCAGCATAATCACATCAGCAACTTCAAGAAACCCCTGGCAAAAGTTACAATGACTCTTAAGATACACAACTAGTGGCGTAGCTATCAGGCAGACTGGAAAGAGTATCTAAAAAATGTGTATTTGGGTGAAGAACTGGCAGGAATCTCTATGACTCTCTTGAGGTAGCCAATGCTTCGTCACCAGCAGAATCAAATCAGCAACTTCTAGAAACCCCTTTCAAAAGTAACGATGTTTCTCTTAAGAAACACAACTAGTGGCGTATCGCTTCAGGCACACTGGAAACAGTATCTAAAAAATGTGTATTTGGGTGAGCAACTGGCACGAAACACTGTGACCCTCTTAGGGTAGCCAATATCTCGTCACCAGTATAATCACAGCTTCAAAGTCAAGAAACCGCTGGCAAGAGTAACGATGTTTCATTAAGATACACAACTAGTGGCGTATCGCTTCAGGCAGAGTGGCCACAGTATCTCAAAATGTGTATTTGGGTGAGCAACTGGCAGGAAGCACTATTACTCTCTTCAGGTAGCCAATGCCTCGTCACCAACATAATCCCATCACCAACTTCAAGAAACCGCTTGAAAAGGTAACGAAGCTTCTCATAAGATACACAGCTAGTGGGGTGTCACTTGAGGCAGACTGGCCAAAGTATCAAAAAAATGTGTATTTGGGTGAGCAACTAGCAGGAATCACTATGACACTCATAGGGTAGCCAATGCCTTCAAGAACCCCTGGCAAAAGTTACAATGACTCTTAAGATACACAACTAGTGGCGTAGCTATCAGGCAGACTGGAAAGAGTATCTAAAAAATGTGTATTTGGTGAAGAACTGGCAGGAATCTCTATGACTCTCTTGAGGTAGCCAATGCTTCGTCACCAGCAGAATCAAATCAGCAACTTCTAGAAACCCCTTTCAAAAGTAACGATGTTTCTCTTAAGATACACAACTAGTGGCGTATCGCTTCAGGCACACTGGAAACAGTATCTAAAAAATGTGTATTTGGGTGAGCAACTGGCACGAAACACTGTGACTCTCTTAGGGTAGCCAATATCTCGTCACCAGTATAATCACAGCTTCAAAGTCAAGAAACCGCTGGCAAGAGTAACGATGTTTCTCTTAAGATACACAACTAGTGGCGTATCGCCTCAGGCAGACTGGCCACATTATCTCAAAATGTGTATTTGGGTGAGCAACTGGCAGGAAGCACTATGACTCTCTTAAGGTAGCCAATGGCTCGTCACCAAGATAATCCCATCACCAGCTTCAGGAAAGCGCTTGCAAAGGTAACGAAGCTTCTCATAAGATACACAGCTAGTGGGGTGTCACTTGAGGCAGACTGGCCAAAGTATCAAAAAAATGTGTATTTGGGTGAGCAACTAGCAGGAATCACTATGACACTCATAGGGTAGCCAATGCCTCGTCACCAGCATAATCACATCAGCAACTTCAAGAAACCCCTGGCAAAAGTTACAATGACTCTTAAGATACACAACTAGTGGCGTAGCTATCAGGCAGACTGGAAAGAGTATCTAAAAATGTGTATTTGGTTGAAGAACTGGCAGGAATCTCTATGACCCTCTTGAGGTAGCCAATGCTTCGTCACCAGCAGAATCAAATCAGCAACTTCTAGAAACCCCTTTCAAAAGTAACGATGTTTCTCTTAAGATACACAACTAGTGGCGTATCGCTTCAGCCACACTGGAAACAGTATCTAAAAAATGTGTATTTGGGTGAGCAACTGGCACGAAACACTGTGACTCTCTTAAGGTAGCCAATATCTCGTCACCAGTATAATCACAGCTTCAAAGTCAAGAAACCGCTGGCAAGAGTAACGATGTTTCTCTTAAGATACACAACTAGTGGCGTATCGCTTCAGGCACACTGGCCACAGTATCTCAAAATGTGTATTTGGGTGAGCAACTGGCAGGAAGCACTATGACTCTCTTAAGGTATCCAATGCCTCGTCACCAACATAATCCCATCACCAACTTCAAGAAACCGCTTGCAAAGGTAACGAAGCTTCTCATAAGATACACAGCTAGTGGGGTGTCACTTGAGGCAGACTGGCCAAAGTATCAAAAAAATGTGTATTTGGGTGAGCAACTAGCAGGAATCACTATGACACTCATAGGGTAGCCAATGCCTCGTCACCAGCATAATCACATCAGCAACTTCAAGAAACCCCTGGCAAAAGTTACAATGACTCTTAAGATACACAACTAGTGGCGTAGCTATCAGGCAGACTGGAAAGAGTATCTCAAAAATGTGTATTTGGGTGAAGAACTGGCAGGAATCTCTATGACTCTCTTGAGGTAGCCAATGCCTCGTCACCAGCAGAATCAAATCAGCAACTTCTAGAAACCCCTGGCAAAAGTAACGATGTTTCTCTTAAGATACACAACTAGTGGCGTATCGCTTCAGGCACACTGGAAACAGTATCTAAAAAATGTGTATTTGGGTGAGCAACTGGCACGAAACACTGTGACTCTCTTACGGTAGCCAATATCTCGTCACCAGTATAATTACAGCTTCAAAGTCAAGAAACCGCTGGCAAGAGTAACGATGTTTCTCTTAAGATACACAACTAGTGGCGTATCGCTTCAGGCAGACTGGCCACAGTATCTCAAAATGTGTTTTTGGGTGAGCAACTGGCAGGAAGCGCTATAACTCTCCTAAGGTAGCCAATGCCTCGTCACCAACATATTCCCATTACCAACTTCAAGAAACCGCTTGCAAAGGTAACGAAGCTTCTCATAAGATACACAGCTAGTGTGGTGTCACTTGAGGCAGACTGGCCAAAGTATCAAAAAAATGTGTATTTGGGTGAGCAATTAGCAGGAATCACTATGACACTCATAGGGTAGCCAATGCCTCGTCACCAGCATAATCACATCAGCAACTTCAAGAAACCCCTGGCAAAAGTTACAATGACTCTTAAGATACACAACTAGTGGCGTAGCTATCAGGCAGACTGGAAAGAGTATCTAAAAAATGTGTATTTGGGTGAAGAACTGGCAGGAATCTCTATGACTCTCTTGAGGTAGCCAATGCTTCGTCACCAGCAGAATCAAATCAGCAACTTCTAGAAACCCCTTTCAAAAGTAACGATGTTTCTCTTAAGAAACACAACTAGTGGCGTATCGCTTCAGGCACACTGGAAACAGTATCTAAAAAATGTGTATTTGGGTGAGCAACTGGCACGAAACACTGTGACCCTCTTAGGGTAGCCAATATCTCGTCACCAGTATAATCACAGCTTCAAAGTCAAGAAACCGCTGGCAAGAGTAACGATGTTTCATTAAGATACACAACTAGTGGCGTATCGCTTCAGGCAGAGTGGCCACAGTATCTCAAAATGTGTATTTGGGTGAGCAACTGGCAGGAAGCACTATTACTCTCTTCAGGTAGCCAATGCCTCGTCACCAACATAATCCCATCACCAACTTCAAGAAACCGCTTGAAAAGGTAACGAAGCTTCTCATAAGATACACAGCTAGTGGGGTGTCACTTGAGGCAGACTGGCCAAAGTATCAAAAAAATGTGTATTTGGGTGAGCAACTAGCAGGAATCACTATGACACTCATAGGGTAGCCAATGCCTTCAAGAACCCCTGGCAAAAGTTACAATGACTCTTAAGATACACAACTAGTGGCGTAGCTATCAGGCAGACTGGAAAGAGTATCTAAAAAATGTGTATTTGGTGAAGAACTGGCAGGAATCTCTATGACTCTCTTGAGGTAGCCAATGCTTCGTCACCAGCAGAATCAAATCAGCAACTTCTAGAAACCCCTTTCAAAAGTAACGATGTTTCTCTTAAGATACACAACTAGTGGCGTATCGCTTCAGGCACACTGGAAACAGTATCTAAAAAATGTGTATTTGGGTGAGCAACTGGCACGAAACACTGTGACTCTCTTAGGGTAGCCAATATCTCGTCACCAGTATAATCACAGCTTCAAAGTCAAGAAACCGCTGGCAAGAGTAACGATGTTTCTCTTAAGATACACAACTAGTGGCGTATCGCCTCAGGCAGACTGGCCACAGTATCTCAAAATGTGTATTTGGGTGAGCAACTGGCAGGAAGCACTATGACTCTCTTAAGGTAGCCAATGGCTCGTCACCAACATAATCCCATCACCAGCTTCAGGAAAGCGCTTGCAAAGGTAACGAAGCTTCTCATAAGATACACAGCTAGTGGGGTGTCACTTGAGGCAGACTGGCCAAAGTATCAAAAAAATGTGTATTTGGGTGAGCAACTAGCAGGAATCACTATGACACTCATAGGGTAGCCAATGCCTCGTCACCAGCATAATCACATCAGCAACATCAAGAAACCCCTGGCAAAAGTTACAATGACTCTTAAGATACACAACTAGTGGCGTAGCTATCAGGCAGACTGGAAAGAGTATCTAAAAATGTGTATTTGGGTGAAGAACTGGCAGGAATCTCTATGACCCTCTTGAGGTAGCCAATGCTTCGTCACCAGCAGAATCAAATCAGCAACTTCTAGAAACCCCTTTCAAAAGTAACGATGTTTCTCTTAAGATACACAACTAGTGGCGTATCGCTTCAGCCACACTGGAAACAGTATCTAAAAAATGTGTATTTGGGTGAGCAACTGGCACGAAACACTGTGACTCTCTTAAGGTAGCCAATATCTCGTCACCAGTATAATCACAGCTTCAAAGTCAAGAAACCGCTGGCAAGAGTAACGATGTTTCTCTTAAGATACACAACTAGTGGCGTATCGCTTCAGGCACACTGGCCACAGTATCTCAAAATGTGTATTTGGGTGAGCAACTGGCAGGAAGCACTATGACTCTCTTAAGGTATCCAATGCCTCGTCACCAACATAATCCCATCACCAACTTCAAGAAACCGCTTGCAAAGGTAACGAAGCTTCTCATAAGATACACAGCTAGTGGGGTGTCACTTGAGGCAGACTGGCCAAAGTATCAAAAAAATGTGTATTTGGGTGAGCAACTAGCAGGAATCACTATGACACTCATAGGGTAGCCAATGCCTCGTCACCAGCATAATCACATCAGCAACTTCAAGAAACCCCTGGCAAAAGTTACAATGACTCTTAAGATACACAACTAGTGGCGTAGCTATCAGGCAGACTGGAAAGAGTATCTCAAAAATGTGTATTTGGGTGAAGAACTGGCAGGAATCTCTATGACTCTCTTGAGGTAGCCAATACTTCGTCACCAGCAGAATCAAAACAGCAACTTCTAGAAACCCCTTTCAAAAGTAACGATGTTTCTCTTAAGATACACAACTAGTGGCGTATCGCTTCAGGCACACTGGAAACAGTATCTAAAAAATGTGTATTTGGGTTAGCAACTGGCACGAAACACTGTGACTCTCTTAGGGTAGCCAATATCTCGTCACCAGTTTAATCACAGCTTCAAAGTCAAGAAACCGCTGGCAAGAGTAACGATGTTTCTCTTAAGATACACAACTAGTGGCGTATCGCTTCAGGCAGACTGGCCACAGTATCTCAAAATGTGTATTTGGGTGAGCAACTGGCAGGAAGCACTATTACTCTCTTCAGGTAGCCAATGCCTCGTCACCAACATAATCCCATCACCAACTTCAAGAAACCGCTTGCAAAGGTAACGAAGCTTCTCATAAGATACACAGCTAGTGGGGTGTCACTTGAGGCAGACTGGCCAAAGTATCAAATAAATGTGTATTTGGGTGAGCAACTAGCAGGAATCACTATGACACTCATAGGGTAGCCAATGCCTCGTCACCAGCATAATCACATCAGCAACTTCAAGAAACCCCTGGCAAAAGTTACAATGACTCTTAAGATACACAACTAGTGGCGTAGCTATCAGGCAGACTGGAATGAGTATCTAAAAAATGTGTATTTGGGTGAAGAACTGGCAGGAATCTCTATGACTCTCTTGAGGTAGCCAATGCCTCGTCACCAGCAGAATCAAATCAGCAACTTCTAGAAACCCCTGGCAAAAGTAACGATGTTTCTCTTAAGATACACAACTAGTGGCGTATCGCTTCAGGCACACTGGAAACAGTATCTAAAAAATGTGTATTTGGGTGAGCAACTGGCACGAAACACTGTGACTCTCTTACGGTAGCCAATATCTCGTCACCAGTATAATTACAGCTTCAAAGTCAAGAAACCGCTGGCAAGAGTAACGATGTTTCTCTTAAGATACACAACTAGTGGCGTATCGCTTCAGGCAGACTGGCCACAGTATCTCAAAATGTGTTTTTGGGTGAGCAACTGGCAGGAAGCACTATGACTCTCTTAAGGTAGCTAATGCCTCGTCACCAACATAATCCCATCACCAACTTCAAGAAACCGCTTGCAAAGGTAACGAAGCTTCTCATAAGATACACAGCTAGGGGGGTGTCACTTGAGGCAGACTGGCCAAAGTATCAAATAAATGTGTATTTGGGTGAGCAACTAGCAGGAATCACTATGACACTCATAGGGTAGCCAATGCCTCGTCACCAGCATAATCACATCAGCAACTTCAAGAAACCCCTGGCAAAAGTTACAATGACTCTTAAGATACACAACTAGTGGCGTAGCTATCAGGCAGACTGGAATGAGTATCTAAAAAATGTGTATTTGGGTGAAGAACTGGCAGGAATCTCTATGACTCTCTTGAGGTAGCCAATGCCTCGTCACCAGCAGAATCTAATCAGCAACTTCTAGAAACCCCTGGCAAAAGTAACGATGTTTCTCTTAAGATACACAACTAATGGCGTATCGCTTCAGGCACACTGGAAACAGTATCTAAAAAATGTGTATTTGGGTGAGCAACTGGCACGAAACACTGTGACTCTCTTACGGTAGCCAATATCTCGTCACCAGTATAATTACAGCTTCAAAGTCAAGAAACCGCTGGCAAGAGTAACGATGTTTCTCTTAAGATACACAACAAGTGGCGTATCGCTTCAGGCAGACTGGCCACAGTATCTCAAAATGTGTTTTTGGGTGAGCAACTGGCAGGAAGCACTATGACTCTCTTAAGGTAGCTAATGCCTCGTCACCAACATAATCCCATCACCAACTTCAAGAAACCGCTTGCAAAGGTAACGAAGCTTCTCATAAGATACACAGCTAGGGGGGTGTCACTTGAGGCAGACTGGCCAAAGTATCAAATAAATGTGTATTTGGGTGAGCAACTAGCAGGAATCACTATGACACGCATAGGGTAGCCAATGCCTCGTCACCATCATAATCACATCAGCAACTTCTAGAAACCCCTGGCAAAAGTTACAATGACTCTTAAGATACACAACTAGTGGCGTAGCTATCAGGCAGACTGGAATGAGTATCTAAAAAATGTGTATTTGGGTGAAGAACTGGCAGGAATCTCTATGACTCTCTTGAGGTAGCAAATGCCTCGTCACCAGCAGAATCAAATCAGCAACTTCTAGAAACCCCTGGCAAAAGTAACGATGTTTCTCTTAAGATACACAACTAGTGGCGTATCGCTTCAGGCACACTGGAAAGAGTATCTAAAAAATGTGTATTTGGGTGAGCAACTGGCACGAAACACTGTGACTCTCTTAAGGTAGCCAATATCTCGTCACCAGTATAATCACAGCTTCAAAGTCAAGAAACCGCTGGCAAGAGTAACGATGTTTCTCTTAAGATACACAACTAGTGGCGTATCGCTTCAGGCACACTGGCCACAGTATCTCAAAATGTGTATTTGGGTGAGCAACTGGCAGGAAGCACTATGACTCTCTTAAGGTCTCCAATGCCTCGTCACCAACATAATCCCATCACCAACTTCAAGAAACCGCTTGCAAAGGTAACGAAGCTTCTCATAAGATACACAGCTAGTGGGGTGTCACTTGAGGCAGACTGGCCAAAGTATCAAAAAAATGTGTATTTGGGTGAGCAACTAGCAGGAATCACTATGACACTCATAGGGTAGCCAATGCCTCGTCACCAGCATAATCACATCAGCAACTTCAAGAAACCCCTGGCAAAAGTTACAATGACTCTTAAGATACACAACTAGTGGCGTAGCTATCAGGCAGACTGGAAAGAGTATCTCAAAAATGTGTATTTGGGTGAAGAACTGGCAGGAATCTCTATGACTCTCTTGAGGTAGCCAATGCTTCGTCACCAGCAGAATCAAATCAGCAACTTCTAGAAACCCCTTTCAAAAGTAACGATGTTTCTCTTAAGATACACAACTAGTGGCGTATCGCTTCAGGCACACTGGAAACAGTATCTAAAAAATGTATATTTGGGTGAGCTAGTGGCACGAAACACTGTGACTCTTAGGGTAGCCAATATCTCGTCACCAGTATAATCACAGCTTCAAAGTCAAGAAACCGCTGGCAAGACTAACGATGTTTCTCTTAAGATACACAACTAGTGGCGTATCGTTTCAGGCAGACTGGCCACAGTATCTCAAAATGTGTATTTGGGTGAGCAACTGGCAGGAAGCACTATGACTCTCTTAAGGAAGCTAATGCCTCGTCACCAACATAATCCCATCACCAGCTTCAAGAAACCGCTTGCAAAGGTAACGAAGCTTCTCATAAGATACACAGCTAGTGGGGTGTCACTTGAGGCAGACTGGCCAAAGTATCAAATAAATGTGTATTTGGGTGAGCAACTAGCAGGAATCACTATGACACTCATAGGGTAGCCAATGCCTCGTCACCAGCATAATCACATCAGCAACTTCAAGAAACCCCTGGCAAAAGTTACAATGACTCTTAAGATACACAACTAGTGGCGTAGCTATCAGGCAGACTGGAATGAGTATCTAAAAAATGTGTATTTGTGTGAAGAACTGGCAGGAATCTCTATGACTCTCTTGAGGTAGCCAATGCCTCGTCACCAGCAGAATCAAATCAGCAACTTCTAGAAACCCCTGGCAAAAGTAACGATGTTTCTCTTAAGATACACAACTAGTGGCGTATCGCTTCAGGCACACTGGAAACAGTATCTAAAAAATGTGTATTTGGGTGAGCAACTGGCACGAAACACTGTGACTCTCTTAGGGTAGCCAATATCTCGTCACCAGTATAATCACAGCTTCAAAGTCAAGAAACCGCTGGCAAGAGTAACGATGTTTCTCTTAAGATACACAACTAGTGGCGTATCGCTTCAGGCAGACTGGCCACAGTATCTCAAAATGTGTATTTGGGTGAGCAACTGGCAGGAAGCACTATTACTCTCTTCAGGTAGCCAATGCCTCGTCACCAACATAATGCCATCACCAACTTCAAGAAACCGCTTGCAAAGGTAACGAAGCTTCTCATAAGATACACAGCTAGTGGGGTGTCACTTGAGGCAGACTGGCCAAAGTATCAAATAAATGTGTATTTGGGTGAGCAACTAGCAGGAATCACTATGACACTCATAGGGTAGCCAATGCCTCGTCACCAGCATAATCACATCAGCAACTTCAAGAAACCCCTGGCAAAAGTTACAATGACTCTTAAGATACACAACTAGTGGCGTAGCTATCAGGCAGACTGGAATGAGTATCTAAAAAATGTAAATTTGGGTGAAGAACTGGCAGGAATCTCTATGACTCTCTTGAGGTAGCCAATGCCTCGTCCCAGCAGAATCAAATCAGCAACTTCTAGAAACCCCTGGCAAAAGTAACGATGTTTCTCTTAAGATACACAACTAGTGGCGTATCGCTTCAGGCACACTGGAAACAGTTTCTAAAAAATGTGTATTTGGGTGAGCAACTGGCACGAAACACTGTGACTCTCTTAGGGTAGCCAATATCTCGTCACCAGTATAATTACAGCTTCAAAGTCAAGAAACCGCTGGCAAGAGTAACGATGTTTCTCTTAAGATACACAACTAGTGGCGTATCGCTTCAGGCAGACTGGCCACAGTATCTCAAAATGTGTTTTTGGGTGAGCAACTGGCAGGAAGCACTATGACTCTCTTAAGGTAGCTAATGCCTCGTCACCAACATAATCCCATCACCAACTTCAAGAAACCGCTTGCAAAGGTAACGAAGCTTCTCATAAGATACACAGCTAGGGGGGTGTCACTTGAGGCAGACTGGCCAAAGTATCAAATAAATGTGTATTTGGGTGAGCAACCAGCAGGAATCACTATGACACTCATAGGGTAGCCAATGCCTCGTCACCAGCATAATCACATCAGCAACTTCAAGAAACCCCTGGCAAAAGTTACAATGACTCTTAAGATACACAACTAGTGGCGTAGCTATCAGGCAGACTGGAATGAGTATCTAAAAAATGTGTATTTGGGTGAAGAACTGGCAGGAATCTCTATGACTCTCTTGAGGTAGCCAATGCCTCGTCACCAGCAGAATCAAATCAGCAACTTCTAGAAACCCCTGGCAAAAGTAACGATGTTTCTCTTAAGATACACAACTAGTGGCGTATCGCTTCAGGCACACTGGAAACAGTATCTAAAAAATGTGTATTTGGGTGAGCAACTGGCACGAAACATTGTGACTCTCTTACGGTAGCCAATATCTCGTCACCAGTATAATTACAGCTTCAAAGTCAAGAAACCGCTGGCAAGAGTAACGATGTTTCTCTTAAGATACACAAAAAGTGGCGTATCGCTTCAGGCAGACTGGCCACAGTATCTCAAAATGTGTTTTTGGGTGAGCAACTGGCAGGAAGCACTATGACTCTCTTAAGGTAGCTAATGCCTCGTCACCAACATAATCCCATCACCAACTTCAAGAAACCGCTTGCAAAGGTAACGAAGCTTCTCATAAGGTACACAGCTAGGGGGGTGTCACTTGAGGCAGACTGGCCAAAGTATCAAATAAATGTGTATTTGGGTGAGCAACTAGCAGGAATCACTATCACACTCATAGGGTAGCCAATGCCTCGTCACCAGCATAATCACATCAGCAACTTCAAGAAACCCCTGGCAAAAGTTACAATGACTCTTAAGATACACAACTAGTGGCGTAGCTATCAGGCAGACTGGAATGAGTATCTAAAAAATGTGTATTTGGGTGAAGAACTGGCAGGAATCTCTATGACTCTCTTGAGGTAGCCAATGCCTCGTCACCAGCAGAATCAAATCAGCAACTTCTAGAAACCCCTGGCAAAAGTAACGATGTTTCTCTTAAGATACACAACTAGTGGCGTATCGCCTCAGGCACACTGGAAACAGTATCTAAAAAATGTGAATTTGGGTGAGCAACTGGCACGAAACACTGTGACTCTCTTAAGGTAGCCAATATCTCGTCACCAGTATAATCACAGCATCAAAGTCAAGAAACCGCTGGCAAGAGTAACGATGTTTCTCTTAAGATACACAACTAGTGGCGTATCGCTTCAGGCACACTGGCCACAGTATCTCAAAATGTGTATTTGGGTGAGCAACTGGCAGGAAGCACTATGACTCTCTTAAGGTATCCAATGCCTCGTCACCAACATAATCCCATCACCAACTTCAAGAAACCGCTTGCAAAGGTAACGAAGCTTCTCATAAGATACACAGCTAGTGGGGTGTCACTTGAGGCAGACTGGCCAAAGTATCAAAAAAATGTGTATTTGGGTGAGCAACTAGCAGGAATCACTATGACACTCATAGGGTAGCCAATGCCTCGTCACCAGCATAATCACATCAGCAACTTCAAGAAACCCCTGGCAAAAGTTACAATGACTCATAAGATACACAACTAGTGGCGTAGCTATCAGGCAGACTGGAAAGAGTATCTCAAAAATGTGTATTTGGGTGAAGAACTGGCAGGAATCTCTATGACTCTCTTGAGGTAGCCAATGCTTCGTCACCAGCAGAATCAAATCAGCAACTTCTAGAAATCCCTTTCAAAAGTAACGATGTTTCTCTTAAGATACACAACTAGTGGCGTATCGCTTCAGGCACACTGGAAACGGTATCTAAAAAATGTGTATTTGGGTGAGCAACTGGCACGAAACACTGTGACTCTCTTAGGGTAGCCAATATCTCGTCACCAGTATAATCACAGCTTCAAAGTCAAGAAACCGCTGGCAAGAGTAACGATGTTTCTCTTAAGATACACAACTAGTGGCGTATCGCTTCAGGCAGACTGGCCACAGTATCTCAAAATGTGTATTTGGGTGAGCAACTGGCAGGAAGCACTATTACTCTCTTCAGGTAGCCAATGCCTCGTCACCAACATAATGCCATCACCAACTTCAAGAAACCGCTTGCAAAGGTAACGAAGCTTCTCATAAGATACACAGCTAGTGGGGTGTCACTTGAGGCAGACTGGCCAAAGTATCAAAAAAATGTGTATTTGGGTGAGCAACTAGCAGGAATCACTATGTCACTCATAGGGTAGCCAATGCCTCGTCACCAGCATAATCACATCAGCAACTTCAAGAAACCCCTGGCAAAAGTTACAATGACTCTTAAGATACACAACTAGTGGCGTAGCTATCAGGCAGACTGGAAAGAGTATCTAAAAAATGTGTATTCAGTGGAGAACTGGCAGGAATCTCTATGACTCTCTTGAGGTAGCCAATGCTTCGTCACCAGCAGAATCAAATCAGCAACTTCTAGAAACCCCTTTCAAAAGTAACGATGTTTCTCTTAAGACACACAACTAGTGGCGTATCGCTTCAGGCACACTGGAAACAGTATCTAAAAAATGTGTATTTGGGTGAGCAACTGGCACGAAACACTGTGACTCTCTTAGGGTAGCCAATATCTCGTCACCAGTATAATCACAGCTTCAAAGTCAAGAAACCGCTGGCAAGAGTAACGATGTTTCTCTTAAGATACACAACTAGTGGCGTATCGTTTCAGGCAGACTGGCCACAGTATCTCAAAATGTGTATTTGGGTGAGCAACTGGCAGGAAGCACTATGACTCTCTTAAGGAAGCTAATGCCTCGTCACC
The DNA here is from genome assembly GCF_023898315.1 of Schistocerca nitens. Lineage (NCBI taxonomy): Eukaryota > Metazoa > Arthropoda > Insecta > Orthoptera > Acrididae > Schistocerca > Schistocerca nitens. Next base: position 107,062,511 of record NC_064616.1, on the reverse strand, counting down.
AACATAATCCCATCACCAACTTCAAGAAATCGCTTGCAAAGGTAACGAAGCTTCTCATAAGATACACAGCTAGTGGGGTGTCACTTGAGGCAGACTGGCCAAAGTATCAAATAAATGTGTATTTGGGTGAGCAACTAGCAGGAATCACTATGACACTCATAGGGTAGCCAATGCCTCGTCACCAGCATAATCACATCAGCAACTTAAAGAAACCCCTGGCAAAAGTTACAATGACTCTTAAGATACACAACTAGTGGCGTAGCTATCAGGCAGACTGGAATGAGTATCTAAAAAATGTGTATTTGGGTGAAGAACTGGCAGGAATCTCTATGACTCTCTTGAGGTAGCCAATGCCTCGTCACCAGCAGAATCAAATCAGCAACTTCTAGAAACCCCTGGCAAAAGTAACGATGTTTCTCTTAAGATACACAACTAGTGGCGTATCGCTTCAGGCGCACTGGAAACAGTATCTAAAAAATGTGTATTTGGGTGAGCAACTGGCACGAAACACTGTGACTCTCTTACGGTAGCCAATATCTCGTCACCAGTATAATTACAGCTTCAAAGTCAAGAAACCGCTGGCAAGAGTAACGATGTTTCTCTTAAGATACACAACTAGTGGCGTATCGCTTCAGGCAGACTGGCCACAGTATCTCAAAATGTGTTTTTGGGTGAGCAACTGGCAGGAAGCACTATGACTCTCTTAAGGTAGCTAATGCCTCGTCACCAACATAATCCCATCACCAACTTCAAGAAACCGCTTGCAAAGGTAACGAAGCTTCTCATAAGATACACAGCTAGGGGGGTGTCACTTGAGGCAGACTGGCCAAAGTATCAAATAAATGTGTATTTGGGTGAGCAACTAGCAGGAATCACTATGACACTCATAGGGTAGCCAATGCCTCGTCACCAGCATAATCACATCAGCAACTTCAAGAAACCCCTGGCAAAAGTTACAATGACTCTTAAGATACACAACTAGTGGCGTAGCTATCAGGCAGACTGGAATGAGTATCTAAAAAATGTGTATTTGGGTGAAGAACTGGCAGGAATCTCTATGACTCTCTTGAGGTAGCCAATGCCTCGTCACCAGCAGAATCAAATCAGCAACTTCTAGAAACCCCTGGCAAAAGTAACGATGTTTCTCTTAAGATACACAACTAGTGGCGTATCGCTTCAGGCACACTGGAAACAGTATCTAAAAAATGTGTATTTGGGTGAGCAACTGGCACGAAACACTGTGACTCTCTTAGGGTAGCCAATATCTCGTCACCAGTATAATCACAGCTTCAAAGTCAAGAAACCGCTGGCAAGAGTAACGATGTTTCTCTTAAGATACACAACTAGTGGCGTATCGCTTCAGGCAGACTGGCCACAGTATCTCAAAATGTGTATTTGGGTGAGCAACTGGCAGGAAGCACTATTACTCTCTTCAGGTAGCCAATGCCTCGTCACCAACATAATGCCATCACCAACTTCAAGAAACCGCTTGCAAAGGTAACGAAGCTTCTCATAAGATACACAGCTAGTGGGGTGTCACTTGAGGCAGACTGGCCAAAGTATCAAATAAATGTGTATTTGGGTGAGCAACTAGCAGGAATCACTATGACACTCATAGGGTAGCCAATGCCTCGTCACCAGCATAATCACATCAGCAACTTCAAGAAACCCCTGGCAAAAGTTACAATGACTCTTAAGATACACAACTAGTGGCGTAGCTATCAGGCAGACTGGAATGAGTATCTAAAAAATGTGTATTTGGGTGAAGAACTGGCAGGAATCTCTATGACTCTCTTGAGGTAGCCAATGCCTCGTCACCAGCAGAATCAAATCAGCAACTGCTAGAAAACCCTGGCAAAAGTAACGATGTTTCTCTTAAGATACACAACTAGTGGCGTATCGCTTCAGGCACACTGGAAACAGTATCTAAAAAATGTGTATTTGGGTGAGCAACTGGCACGAAACACTGTGACTCTCTTACGGTAGCCAATATCTCGTCACCAGTATAATTACAGCTTCAAAGTCAAGAAACCGCTGGCAAGAGTAACGATGTTTCTCTTAAGATACACAACTAGTGGCGTATCGCCTCAGGCACACTGGCCACAGTATCTCAAAATGTGTATTTGGGTGAGCAACTGGCAGAAAGCACTATGACTCTCTTAAGGTATCCAATGCCTCGTCACCAACATAATCCCATCACCAACTTCAAGAAACCGCTTGCAAAGGTAACGAAGCTTCTCATAAGATACACAGCTAGTGGGGTGTCACTTGAGGCAGACTGGCCAAAGTATCAAAAAAATGTGTATTTGGGTGAGCAACTAGCAGGAATCACTATGACACTCATAGGGTAGCCAATGCCTCGTCACCAGCATAATCACATCAGCAACTTCAAGAAACCCCTGGCAAAAGTTACAATGACTCTTAAGATACACAACTAGTGGCGTAGCTATCAGGCAGACTGGAAAGAGTATCTAAAAAATGTGTATTTGGGTGAAGAACTGGCAGGAATCTCTATGACTCTCTTGAGGTAGCCAATGCTTCGTCACCAGCAGAATCAAATCAGCAACTTCTAGAAACCCATTTCAAAAGTAACGATGTTTCTCTTAAGATACACAACTAGTGGCGTATCGCTTCACGCACACTGGAAACAGTATCTAAAAAATGTGTATTTGGGTGAGCAACTGGCACGAAACACGGTTACTCTCTTAGGGTAGCCAATATCTCGTCACCAGTATAATCACAGCTTCAAAGTCAAGTAACCGCTGGCAAGAGTAACGATGTTTCTCTTAAGATACACAACTAGTGGCGTATCGTTTCAGGCAGACTGGCCACAGTATCTCAAAATGTGTATTTGGGTGAGCAACTGGCAGGAAGCACTATGACTCTCTTAAGGAAGCTAATGCCTCGTCACCAACATAATCCCATCACCAACTTCAAGAAACCGCTTGCAAAGGTAACGAAGCTTCTCGTAAGATACACAGCTAGTGGGGTGTCACTTGAGGCAGACTGGCCAAAGTATCAAATAAATGTGTATTTGGGTGAGCAACTAGCAGGAATCACTATGACACTCATAGGGTAGCCAATGCCTCGTCACCAGCATAATCACATCAGCAACTTCAAGAAACCCCTGGCAAAAGTTACAATGACTCTTAAGATACACAACTAGTGGCGTAGCTATCAGGCAGACTGGAATGAGTATCTAAAAAATGTGTATTTGGGTGAAGAACTGGCAGGAATCTCTATGACTCTCTTGAGGTAGCCAATGCTTCGTCACCAGCAGAATCAAATCAGCAACTTCTAGAAACCCCTTTCAAAAGTAACGATGTTTCTCTTAAGATACACAACTAGTGGCGTATCGCTTCACGCACACTGGAAACAGTATCTAAAAAATGTGTATTTGGGTGAGCAACTGGCACGAAACACTGTGACTCTCTAAGGGTAGCCAATATCTCGTCACCAGTATAATCACAGCTTCAAAGTCAAGAAACCGCTGGCAAGGGTAACGATGTTTCTCTTAAGATACACAACTAGTGGCGTATCGCTTCAGGCAGACTGGCCACAGTATCTCAAAATGTGTATTTTGGTGAGCAACTGGCAGGAAGCACTATTACTCTCTTCAGGTAGCCAATGCCTCGTCACCAACATAATCCCATCACCAACTTCAAGAAACCGCTTGCAAAGGTAACGAAGCTTGTCATAAGATACACTGCTAGTGGGGTGTCACTTGAGGCAGACTGGCCAAAGTATCAAAAAAATGTGTATTTGGGTGAGCAACTAGCAGGAATCACTATGACACTCATAGGGTAGCCAATGCATCGTCACCAGCATAATCACATCAGCAACTTCAAGAAGCCCCTGGCAAAAGTTACAATGACTCTTAAGATACACAACTAGTGGCGTAGCTATCAGGCAGACTGGAAAGGGTATCTAAAAAATGTGTATTTGTGTGAAGAACTGGCAGGAATCTCTATGACTCTCTTGAGGTAGCCAATGCCTCGTCACCAGCAGAATCAAATCAGCAACTTCTAGAAACCCCTGGCAAAAGTAACGATGTTTCTCTTAAGATACACAACTAGTGGCGTATCGCTTCAGGCAGACTGGCCACAGTATCTCAAAATGTGTATTTGGGTGAGCAACTGGCAGGAAGCACTATGACTCTCTTAAGGTAGCCAATGCCTCGTCACCAACATAATCCCATCACCAACTTCAAGAAACCGCTTGCAAAGGTAACGAAGCTTCTCATAAGATACACAGCTAGTGGGGTGTCACTTGAGGCAGACTGGCCAAAGTATCAAAAAAATGTGTATTTGGGTGAGCAACTAGCAGGAATCACTATGACACTCATAGGGTACCCAATGCCTCGTCACCAGCATAATCACATCAGCAACTTCAAGAAACCCCTGGCAAAAGTTACAATGACTCTTAAGATACACAACTAGTGGCGTAGCTATCAGGCAGACTGGAAAGAGTATCTAAAAAATGTGTATTTGGGTGAAGAACTGGCAGGAATCTCTATGACTCTCTTGAGGTAGCCAATGCCTCGTCACCAGCAGAATCAAATCAGCAACTTCTAGAAACCCCTGGCAAAAGTAACGATGTTTCTCTTAAGATACACAACTAGTGGCGTATCGCTTCAGGCACACTGGAAACAGTATCTAAAAAATGTGTATTTGGGTGAGCAACTGGCACGAAACACTGTGACTCTCTTAGGGTAGCCAATATCTCGTCACCAGTATAATCACAGCTTCAAAGTCAAGAAACCGCTGGCAAGAGTAACGATGTTTCTCTTAAGATACACAACTAGTGGCGTATCGCTTCAGGCAGACTGGCCACAGTATCTCAAAATGTGTATTTGGGTGAGCAACTGGCAGGAAGCACTATGACTCTCTTAAGGTAGCCAATGCCTCGTCACCAACATAATCCCATCACCAACTTCAAGAAACCGCTTGCAAAGGTAACGAAGCTTCTCATAAGATACACAGCTAGTGGGGTGTCACTTGAGGCAGACTGGCCAAAGTATCAAATAAATGTGTATTTGGGTGAGCAACTAGCACGAATCACTATGACACTCATAGGGTAGCCAATGCCTCGTCACCAGCATAATCACATCAGCAACTTCAAGAAACCCCTGGCAAAAGTTACAATAATTCTTAAGATACACAACTAGTGGCGTAGCTATCAGGCAGACAGGAAAGAGTATCTAAAAAATGTGTATTTGGGTGAAGAACTGGCAGGGATCTCTATGACTCTCTTGAGGTAGCAAATGCCTCGTCACCAGCAGAATCAAATCAGCAACTTCTAGAAACCCCTGGCAAAAGTAACGATGTTTCTCTTAAGATACACAACTAGTGGCGTATCGCTTCAGGCAGACTGGCCACAGTATCTCAAAATGTGTATTTGGGTGAGCAACTGGCAGGAAGCACTATGACTCTCTTAAGGTAGCCAATTCCTCGTCACCAACATAATCCCATCACCAACTTCAAGAAACCGCTTGCAAAGGTAACGAAGCTTCTCATAAGATACACAGCTAGTGGGGTGTCACTTGAGGCAGACTGGCCAAAGTATCAAAAAAATGTGTATTTGGGTGAGCAACTAGCAGGAATCACTATGACACTCATAGGGTACCCAATGCCTCGTCACCAGCATAATCACATCAGCAACTTCAAGAAACCCCTGGCAAAAGTTACAATGACTCTTAAGATACACAACTAGTGGCGTAGCTATCAGACAGACTGGAAAGAGTATCTAAAAAATGTGTATTTGGGTGAAGAACTGGCAGGAATCTCTATGACTCTCTTGAGGTAGCCAATGCCTCGTCACCAGCAGAATCAAATCAGCAACTTCTAGAAACCCCTGGCAAAAGTAACGATGTTTCTCTTAAGATACACAACTAGTGGCGTATCGCTTCAGGCTGACTGGCCACAGTATCTCAAAATGTGTATTTGGGTGAGCAACTGGCAGGAAGCACTATGACTCTCTTAAGGTAGCCAATGCCTCGTCACCAACATAATCCCATCACCAACTTCAAGAAACCGCTTGCAAAGGTAACGAAGCTTCTCATAAGATACACAGCTAGTGGGGTGTCACTTGAGGCAGACTGGCCAAAGTATCAAAAAAATGTGTATTTGGGTGAGCAACTAGCAGGAATCACTATGACACTCATAGGGTACCCAATGCCTCGTCACCAGCATAATCACATCAGCAACTTCAAGAAACCCCTGGCAAAAAATACAATGACTCTTAAGATACACAACTAGTGGCGTAGCTATCAGGCAGACTGGAAAGAGTATCTAAAAAATGTGTATTTGGGTGAAGAACTGGCAGGAATCTCTATGACTCTCTTGAGGTAGCCAATGCCTCGTCACCAGCAGAATGAAATCAGCAACTTCTAGAAAACCCTAGCAAAAGTAACGATGTTTCTCTTAAGATACACAACTAGTGGCGTATCGCTTCAGGCACACTGGAAACAGTATCTAAAAAATGTGTATTTGGGTGAGCAACTGGCACGAAACACTGTGACTCTCTTAGGGTAACCCATATCTCGTCACCAGTATAATCACATCTTCAAAGTCAAGAAACCGCTGGCAAGAGTAACGATGTTTCTCTTAAGATACACAACTAGTGGCCTATCGCTTCAGGCAGACTGGCCACAGTATCTCAAAATGTGTATTTGGGTGAGCAACTGGCAGAAAGCACTATGACTCTCTTAAGATAGCCAATGCCTCGTCACCAACATAATCACATCACCAACTTCAAGAAACCGCTTGCAAAGGTAACGAAGTTTCTCATAAGATACACAGCTAGGGGGTTGTCACTTGAGGCAGACTGGCCAAAGTATCAAAAAAATGTGTATTTGGGTGAGCAACTAGCAGGAATCACTATGACACTCATAGGGTAGCCAATGCCTCGTCACCAGCATAATCACATCAGCAACTTCAAGAAACCCCTGGCAAAAGTTACAATGACTCTTACGATACACAACTAGTGGCGTAGCTATCAGGCAGATTGGAAAGAGTATCTAAAAAATGTGTATTTGGATGAGCAACTGGCAGGAAACACTGTGACTCTCTTAGGGTAGCCAATATCCCGTCACCAGTATAATCACATCTTCAAAGTCAAGAAACCGCTGGCAAGAGTAACGATGTTTCTCTTAAGATACACAACTAGTGGCGTATCGCTTCAGGCACACTGGAAACAGTATCTAAAAAATGTGTATTTGGGTGAGCAACTGGCACGAAACACTGTGACTCTCTTAGGGTAACCAATATCTCGTCACCAGTATAATCACATCTTCAAAGTCAAGAAACCGCTGGCAAGAGTAACGATGTTTCTCTTAAGATACACAACTAGTGGCGTATCGCTTCAGGCAGACTGGCCACAGTATCTCAAAATGTGTATTTGGGTGAGCAACTGGCAGGAAGCACTATGACTCTCTTAAGGTAGCCAATGCCTCGTCACCAACATAATCCCATCACCAACTTCAAGAAACCGCTTGCAAAGGTAACGAAGCTTCTCATAAGATACACAGCTAGTGGGGTGTCACTTGAGGCAGACTGGCCAAAGTATCAAAAAAATGTGTATTTGGGTGAGCAACTAGCAGGAATCACTATGACACTCATAGGGTAGCCAATGCCTCGTCACCAGCATAATCACATCAGCAACTTCAAGAAACCCCTGGCAAAAGTTACAATGACTCTTAAGATACACAACTAGTGGCGTAGCTATCAGGCAGACTGGAAAGAGTATCTAAAAATGTGTATTTGGGTGAAGAACTGGCAGGAATCTCTATGACTCTCTTGAGGTAGCCAATGCCTCGTCACCAGCAGAATCAAATCAGCAACTTCTAGAAACCCCTGGCAAAAGTAACGATGTTTCTCTTAAGATACACAACTAGTGGCGTATCGCTTCAGGCACACTGGAAACAGTATCTAAAAAATGTGTATTTGGGTGAGCAACTGGCACGAAACACTGTGACTCTCTTAGGGTAACCAATATCTCGTCACCAGTATAATCACATCTTCAAAGTCAAGAAACCGCTGGCAAAAGTAACGATGTTTCTCTTAAGATACACAACTAGTGGCGTATCGCTTCAGGCAGACTGGACACAGTATCTCAAAATGTGTATTTGGGTGAGCAACTGGCAGGAAGCACTATGACTCTCTTAAGGTAGCCAATGCCTCGTCACCAACTTAATCCCATCACCAACTTCAAGAAACCGCTTGCAAAGGTAACGAAGCTTCTCATAAGATACACAGCTAGTGGGGTGTCACTTGATGCAGACTGGCCAAAGTATCAAAAAAATGTGTATTTGGGTGAGCAACTAGCAGGAATCACTATGACACTCATAGGGTAGCCAATGCCTCGTCACCAGCATAATCACATCAGCAACTTCAAGAAACCCCTGGCAAAAGTTACAATGACTCTTAAGATACACAACTAGTGGCGTAGCTATCAGGCAGACTGGAAAGAGTATCTAAAAATGTGTATTTGGGTGAAGAACTGGCAGGAATCTCTATGACTCTCTTGAGGTAGCCAATGCCTCGTCACCAGCAGAATCAAATCAGCAACTTCTAGAAACCCCTGGCAAAAGTAACGATGTTTCTCTTAAGATACACAACTAGTGGCGTATCGCTTCAGGCACACTGGAAACAGTATCTAAAAAATGTGTATTTGGGTGAGCAACTGGCACGAAACACTGTGACTCTCTTAGGGTAACCAATATCTCGTCACCAGTATAATCACATCTTCAAAGTCAAGAAACCGCTGGCAAAAGTAACGATGTTTCTCTTAAGATACACAACTAGTGGCGTATCGCTTCAGGCAGACTGGCCACAGTATCTCAAAATGTGTATTTTGGTGAGCAACTGGCAGGAAGCACTATGACTCTCTTAAGGTAGCCAATGCCTCGTCACCAACATAATCCCATCACCAACTTCAAGAAACCGCACGCAAATGTAACGAAGCTTCTCATAAGATACACAGCTAGTGGGGTGTCACTTGAGTCAGACTGGCCAAAGTATCAAAAAAATGTGTATTTGTGTGAGCAACTAGCAGGAATCACTATGACACTCATAGGGTAGCCAATGCCTCGTCACCAGCATAATCACATCAGAAACTTCAAGAAACCCCTGGCAAAAGTTACAATGACTCTTAAGATACACAACTAGTGGCGTAGCTATCAGGCAGACTGGAAAGAATATCTAAAAAATGTGTATTTGGGTGAAGAACTGGCAGGAATCTCTATGACTCTCTTGAGGTAGCCAATGCTTCGTCACCAGCAGAATCAAATCAGCAACTTCTAGAAACCCCTTTCAAAGGTAACGATGTTTCTCTTAAGATACACAACTAGTGGCGTATCGCTTCAGGCACACTGGAAACAGTATCTAAAAAATGTGTATTTGGGTGAGCAACTGGCACGAAACACTGTGACTCTCTTAGGGTAGCCAATATCTCGTCACCAGTATAATCACAGCTTCAAAGTCAGGAAACCGCTGGCAAGAGTAACGATGTTTCTCTTAAGATACACAACTAGTGGCGTATCGCTTCAGGCAGACTGGCCACAGTATCTCAAAATGTGTATTTGGGTGAGCAACTGGCAGGAAGCACTATGACTCTCTTAAGGTAGCCAATGCGTCGTCACCAACATAATCCCATCACCAACTTCAAGAAACCGCTTGCAAAGGTAACGAAGCTTCTCATAAGATACACAGCTAGTGGGGTGTCACTTGAGGCAGACTGGCCAAAGTATCAAAAAAATGTGTATTTGGGTGAGCAACTAGCAGGAATCACTATGACACTCATAGGGTAGCCAATGCCTCGTCACCAGCATAATCACATCAGGAACTTCAAGAAACCCCTGGCAAAAGTTACAATGACTCTTAAGATACACAACTAGTGGCGTAGCTATAAGGCAGACTGGAAAGAGTATCTAAAAATGTGTATTTGGGTGAAGAACTGGCAGGAATCTCTATGACTCTCTTGAGGTAGCCAATGCCTCGTCACCAGCAGAATCAAATCAGCAACTTCTAGAAACCCCTGGCAAAAGTAACGATGTTTCTCTTAAGATACACAACTAGTGGCGTATCGCTTCAGGCACACTGGAAACAGTATCTAAAAAATGTGTATTTGGGTGAGCAACTGGCACGAAACACTGTGACTCTCTTAGGGTAACCAATATCTCGTCACCAGTATAATCACATCTTCAAAGTCAAGAAACCGCTGGCAAAAGTAACGATGTTTCTCTTAAGATACACAACTAGTGGCGTATCGCTTCAGGCAGACTGGACACAGTATCTCAAAATGTGTATTTGGGTGAGCAACTGGCAGGAAGCACTATGACTCTCTTAAGGTAGCCAATGCCTCGTCACCAACTTAATCCCATCACCAACTTCAAGAAACCGCTTGCAAAGGTAACGAAGCTTCTCATAAGATACACAGCTAGTGGGGTGTCACTTGAGGCAGACTGGCCAAAGTATCAAAAAAATGTGTATTTGGGTGAGCAACTAGCAGGAATCACTATGACACTCATAGGGTAGCCAATGCCTCGTCACCAGCATAATCACATCAGCAACTTCAAGAAACCCCTGGCAAAAGTTACAATGACTCTTAAGATACACAACTAGTGGCGTAGCTATCAGGCAGACTGGAAAGAGTATCTAAAAATGTGTATTTGGGTGAAGAACTGGCAGGAATCTCTATGACTCTCTTGAGGTAGCCAATGCCTCGTCACCAGCAGAATCAAATCAGCAACTTCTAGAAACCCCTGGCAAAAGTAACGATGTTTCTCTTAAGATACACAACTAGTGGCGTATCGCTTCAGGCACACTGGAAACAGTATCTAAAAAATGTGTATTTGGGTGAGCAACTGGCACGAAACACTGTGACTCTCTTAGGGTAACCAATATCTCGTCACCAGTATAATCACATCTTCAAAGTCAAGAAACCGCTGGCAAAAGTAACGATGTTTCTCTTAAGATACACAACTAGTGGCGTATCGCTTCAGGCAGACTGGCCACAGTATCTCAAAATGTGTATTTTGGTGAGCAACTGGCAGGAAGCACTATGACTCTCTTAAGGTAGCCAATGACTCGTCACCAACATAATCCCATCACCAACTTCAAGAAACCGCATGCAAATGTAACGAAGCTTCTCATAAGATACACAGCTAGTGGGGTGTCACTTGAGTCAGACTGGCCATAGTATCAAAAAAATGTGTATTTGGGTGAGCAACTAGCAGGAATCACTATGACACTCATAGGGTAGCCAATGCCTCGTCACCAGCATAATCACATCAGAAACTTCAAGAAACCCCTGGCAAAAGTTACAATGACTCTTAAGATACACAACTAGTGGCGTAGCTATCAGGCAGACTGGAAAGAATATCTAAAAAATGTGTATTTGGGTGAAGAACTGGCAGGAATCTCTATGACTCTCTTGAGGTAGCCAATGCTTCGTCACCAGCAGAATCAAATCAGCAACTTCTAGAAACCCCTTTCAAAGGTAACGATGTTTCTCTTAAGATACACAACTAGTGGCGTATCGCTTCAGGCACACTGGAAACAGTATCTAAAAAATGTGTATTTGGGTGAGCAACTGGCACGAAACACTGTGACTCTCTTAGGGTAGCCAATATCTCGTCACCAGTATAATCACAGCTTCAAAGTCAGGAAACCGCTGGCAAGAGTAACGATGTTTCTCTTAAGATACACAACTAGTGGCGTATCGCTTCAGGCAGACTGGCCACAGTATCTCAAAATGTGTATTTGGGTGAGCAACTGGCAGGAAGCACTATGACTCTCTTAAGGTAGCCAATGCGTCGTCACCAACATAATCCCATCACCAACTTGAAGAAACCGCTTGCAAAGGTAACGAAGCTTCTCATAAGATACACAGCTAGTGGGGTGTCACTTGAGGCAGACTGGCCAAAGTATCAAAAAAATGTGTATTTGGGTGAGCAACTAGCAGGAATCACTATGACACTCATAGGGTAGCCAATGCCTCGTCACCAGCATAATCACATCAGGAACTTCAAGAAACCCCTGGCAAAAGTTACAATGACTCTTAAGATACACAACTAGTGGCGTAGCTATAAGGCAGACTGGAAAGAGTATCTAAAAATGTGTATTTGGGTGAAGAACTGGCAGGAATCTCTATGACTCTCTTGAGGTAGCCAATGCCTCGTCACCAGCAGAATCAAATCAGCAACTTCTAGAAACCCCTGGCAAAAGTAACGATGTTTCTCTTAAGATACACAACTAGTGGCGTATTGCTTCAGGCACACTGGAAACAGTATCTAAAAAATGTGTATTTGGGTGAGCAACTGGCACGAAACACTGTGACTCTCTTAGGGTAACCAATATCTCGTCACCAGTATAATCACATCTTCAAAGTCAAGAAACCGCTGGCAAAAGTAACGATGTTTCTCTTAAGATACACAACTAGTGGCGTATCGCTTCAGGCAGACTGGACACAGTATCTCAAAATGTGTATTTGGGTGAGCAACTGGCAGGAAGCACTATGACTCTCTTAAGCTAGCCAATGCCTCGTCACCAACATAATCCCATCACCAACTGCAAGAAACCGCATGCAAATGTTACGAAGCTTCTCATAAGATACACAGCTAGTGGGGTGTCACTTGAGTCAGACTGGCCAAAGTATCAAAAAAATGTGTATTTGGGTGAGCAACTAGCAGGAATCACTATGACACTCATAGGGTAGCCAATGCCTCGTCACCAGCATAATCACATCAGCAACTTCAAGAAACCCCTGGCAAAAGTTACAATGACTCTTAAGATACACAACTAGTGGCGTAGCTATCAGGCAGACTGGAAAGAGTATCTAAACAATGTGTATTTGGGTGAAGAACTGGCAGGAATCTCTATGACTCTCTTGAGGTAGCCAATGCTTCGTCACCAGCAGAATCAAATCAGCAACTTCTAGAAACCCCTTTCAAAGGTAACGATGTTTCTCTTAAGATACACAACTAGTGGCGTATCGCTTCAGGCACACTGGAAACAGTATCTAAAAAATGTGTATTTGGGTGAGCAACTGGCACGAAACACTGTGACTCTCTTAGGGTAGCCAATATCTCGTCACCAGTATAATCACATCTTCAAAGTCAAGAAACCGCTGGCAAGAGTAACGATGTTTCTCTTAAGATACACAACTAGTGGCGTATCGCTTCAGGCAGACTGGACACAGTATCTCAAAATGTGTATTTGGGTGAGCAACTGGCAGGAAGCACTATGACTCTCTTAAGCTAGCCAATGCCTCGTCACCAACATAATCCCATCACCAACTGCAAGAAACCGCATGCAAATGTTACGAAGCTTCTCATAAGATACACAGCTAGTGGGGTGTCACTTGAGTCAGACTGGCCAAAGTATCAAAAAAATGTGTATTTGGGTGAGCAACTAGCAGGAATCACTATGACACTCATAGGGTAGCCAATGCCTCGTCACCAGCATAATCACATCAGCAACTTCAAGAAACCCCTGGCAAAAGTTACAATGACTCTTAAGATACACAACTAGTGGCGTAGCTATCAGGCAGACTGGAAAGAGTATCTAAACAATGTGTATTTGGGTGAAGAACTGGCAGGAATCTCTATGACTCTCTTGAGGTAGCCAATGCTTCGTCACCAGCAGAATCAAATCAGCAACTTCTAGAAACCCCTTTCAAAGGTAACGATGTTTCTCTTAAGATACACAACTAGTGGCGTATCGCTTCAGGCACACTGGAAACAGTATCTAAAAAATGTGTATTTGGGTGAGCAACTGGCACGAAACACTGTGACTCTCTTAGGGTAGCCAATATCTCGTCACCAGTATAATCACAGCTTCAAAGTCAGGAAACCGCTGGCAAGAGTAACGATGTTTCTCTTAAGATACACAACTAGTGGCGTATCGCTTCAGGCAGACTGGCCACAGTATCTCAAAATGTGTATTTGGGTGAGCAACTGGCAGGAAGCACTATGACTCTCTTAAGGTAGCCAATGCCTCGTCACCAACATAATCCCATCACCAACTTCAAGAAACCGCTTGCAAAGGTAACGAAGCTTCTCATAAGATACACAGCTAGTGGGGTGTCACTTGAGGCAGACTGGCCAAAGTATCAAAAAAATGTGTATTTGGGTGAGCAACTAGCAGGAATCACTATGACACTCATAGGGTAGCCAATGCCTCGTCACCAGCATAATCACATCAGCAACTTCAAGAAACCCCTGGCAAAAGTTACAATGACTCTTAAGATACACAACTAGTGGCGTAGCTATCAGGCAGACTGGAAAGAGTATCTAAAAATGTGTATTTGGGTGAAGAACTGGCAGGAATCTCTATGACTCTCTTGAGGTAGCCAATGCCTCGTCACCAGCAGAATCAAATCAGCAACTTGTAGAAACCCCTGGCAAAAGTAACGATGTTTCTCTTAAGATACACAACTAGTGGCGTATCGCTTCAGGCACACTGGAAACAGTATCTAAAAAATGTGTATTTGGGTGAGCAACTGGCACGAAACACTGTGACTCTCTTAGGGTAACCAATATCTCGTCACCAGTATAATCACATCTTCAAAGTCAAGAAACCGCTGGCAAAAGTAACGATGTTTCTCTTAAGATACACAACTAGTGGCGTATCGCTTCAGGCAGACTGGACACAGTATCTCAAAATGTGTATTTGGGTGAGCAACTGGCAGGAAGCACTATGACTCTCTTAAGGTAGCCAATGCCTCGTCACCAACATAATCCCATCACCAACTTCAAGAAACCGCATGCAAATGTAACGAAGCTTCTCATAAGATACACAGCTAGTGGGGTGTCACTTGAGTCAGACTGGCCAAAGTATCAAAAAAATGTGTATTTGGGTGAGCAACTAGCAGGAATCACTATGACACTCATAGGGTAGCCAATGCCTCGTCACCAGCATAATCACATCAGCAACTTCAAGAAACCCCTGGCAAAAGTTACAATGACTCTTAAGATACACAACTAGTGGCGTAGCTATCAGGCAGACTGGAAAGAGTATCTAAAAAATGTGTATTTGGGTGAAGAACTGGCAGGAATCTCTATGACTCTCTTGAGGTAGCCAATGCTTCGTCACCAGCAGAATCAAATCAGCAACTTCTAGAAACCCCTTTCAAAGGTAACGATGTTTCTCTTAAGATACACAACTAGTGGCGTATCGCTTCAGGCACACTGGAAACAGTATCTAAAAAATGTGTATTTGGGTGAGCAACTGGCACGAAACACTGTGACTCTCTTAGGGTAGCCAATATCTCGTCACCAGTATAATCACAGCTTCAAAGTCAGGAAACCGCTGGCAAGAGTAACGATGTTTCTCTTAAGATACACAACTAGTGGCGTATCGCTTCAGGCAGACTGGCCACAGTATCTCAAAATGTGTATTTGGGTGAGCAACTGGCAGGAAGCACTATGACTCTCTTAAGGTAGCCAATGCCTCGTCACCAACATAATCCCATCACCAACTTCAAGAAACCGCTTGCAAAGGTAACGAAGCTTCTCATAAGATACACAGCTAGTGGGGTGTCACTTGAGGCAGACTGGCCAAAGTATCAAAAAAATGTGTATTTGGGTGAGCAACTAGCAGGAATCACTATGACACTCATAGGGTAGCCAATGCCTCGTCACCAGCATAATCACATCAGGAACTTCAAGAAACCCCTGGCAAAAGTTACAATGACTCTTAAGATACACAACTAGTGGCGTAGCTATCAGGCAGACTGGAAAGAGTATCTAAAAAATGTGTATTTGGGTGAAGAACTGGCAGGAATCTCTATGACTCTCTTGAGGTAGCCAATGCTTCGTCACCAGCAGAATCAAATCAGCAACTTCTAGAAACCCCTTTCAAAGGTAACGATGTTTCTCTTAAGATACACAACTAGTGGCGTATCGCTTCAGGCACACAGGCAACAGTATCTAAAAAATGTGTATTTGGGTGAGCAACTGGCACGAAACACTGCGACTCTCTTAGGGTAGCCAATATCTCGTCACCAGTATAATCACAGCTTCAAAGTCAGGAAACCGCTGGCAAGAGTAACGATGTTTCTCTTAAGATACACAACTAGTGGCGTATCGCTTCAGGCAGACTGGCCACAGTATCTCAAAATGTGTATTTGGGTGAGCAACTGGCAGGAAGCACTATGACTCTCTTAAGGTAGCCAATGCCTCGTCACCAACATAATCCCATCACCAACTTCAAGAAACCGCTTGCAAAGGTAACGAAGCTTCTCATAAGATACACAGCTAGTGGGGTGTCACTTGAGGCAGACTGGCCAAAGTATCAAAAAAATGTGTATTTGGGTGAGCAACTAGCAGGAATCACTATGACACTCATAGGGTAGCCAATGCCTCGTCACCAGCATAATCACATCAGGAACTTCAAGAAACCCCTGGCGAAAGTTACAATGACTCTTAAGATACACAACTAGTGGCGTAGCTATCAGGCAGACTGGAAAGAGTATCTAAAAATGTGTATTTGGGTGAAGAACTGGCAGGAATCTCTATGACTCTCTTGAGGTAGCCAATGCCTCGTCACCAGCAGAATCAAATCAGCAACTTCTAGAAACCCCTGGCAAAAGTAACGATGTTTCTCTTAAGATACACAACTAGTGGCGTATCGCTTCAGGCACACTGGAAACAGTATCTAAAAAATGTGTATTTGGGTGAGCAACTGGCACGAAACACTGTGACTCTCTTAGGGTAACCAATATCTCGTCACCAGTATAATCACATCTTCAAAGTCAAGAAACCGCTGGCAAAAGTAACGATGTTTCTCTTAAGATACACAACTAGTGGCGTATCGCTTCAGGCAGACTGGACACAGTATCTCAAAATGTGTATTTGGGTGAGCAACTGGCAGGAAGCACTATGACTCTCTTAAGCTAGCCAATGCCTCGTCACCAACATAATCCCATCACCAACTTCAAGAAACCGCATGCAAATGTTACGAAGCTTCTCATAAGATACACAGCTAGTGGGGTGTCACTTGAGTCAGACTGGCCAAAGTATCAAAAAAATGTGTATTTGGGTGAGCAACTAGCAGGAATCACTATGACACTCATAGGGTAGCCAATGCCTCGTCACCAGCATAATCACATCAGCAACTTCAAGAAACCCCTGGCAAAAGTTACAATGACTCTTAAGATACACAACTAGTGGCGTAGCTATCAGGCAGACTGGAAAGAGTATCTAAACAATGTGTATTTGGGTGAAGAACTGGCAGGAATCTCTATGACTCTCTTGAGGTAGCCAATGCTTCGTCACCAGCAGAATCAAATCAGCAAATTCTAGAAACCCCTTTCAAAGGTAACGATGTTTCTCTTAAGATACACAACTAGTGGCGTATCGCTTCAGGCACACTGGAAACAGTATCTAAAAAATGTGTATTTGGGTGAGCAACTGGCACGAAACACTGTGACTCTCTTAGGGTAGCCAATATCTCGTCACCAGTATAATCACAGCTTCAAAGTCAGGAAACCGCTGGCAAGAGTAACGATGTTTCTCTTAAGATACACAACTAGTGGCGTATCGCTTCAGGCAGACTGGCCACAGTATCTCAAAATGTGTATTTGGGTGAGCAACTGGCAGGAAGCACTATGACTCTCTTAAGGTAGCCAATGCCTCGTCACCAACATAATCCCATCACCAACTTGAAGAAACCGCTTGCAAAGGTAACGAAGCTTCTCATAAGATACACAGCTAGTGGGGTGTCACTTGAGGCAGACTGGCCAAAGTATCAAAAAAATGTGTATTTGGGTGAGCAACTAGCAGGAATCACAATGACACTCATAGGGTAGCCAATGCCTCGTCACCAGCATAATCACATCAGGAACTTCAAGAAACCCCTGGCAAAAGTTACAATGACTCTTAAGATACACAACTAGTGGCGTAGCTATCAGGCAGACTGGAAAGAGTATCTAAAAATGTGTATTTGGGTGAAGAACTGGCAGGAATCTCTATGATTCTCTTGAGGTAGCCAATGCCTCGTCACCAGCAGAATCAAATCAGCAACTTCTAGAAACCCCTGGCAAAAGTAACGATGTTTCTCTTAAGATACACAACTAGTGGCGTATCGCTTCAGGCACACTGGAAACAGTATCTAAAAAATGTGTATTTGGGTGAGCAACTGGCACGAAACACTGTGACTCTCTTAGGGTAACCAATATCTCGTCACCAGTATAATCACATCTTCAAAGTCAAGAAACCGCTGGCAAAAGTAACGATGTTTCTCTTAAGATACACAACTAGTGGCGTATCGCTTCAGGCAGACTGGACACAGTATCTCAAAATGTGTATTTGGGTGAGCAACTGGCAGGAAGCACTATGACTCTCTTAAGGTAGCCAATGCCTCGTCACCAACATAATCCCATCACCAACTTCAAGAAACCGCATGCAAATGTAACGAAGCTTCTCATAAGATACACAGCTAGTGGGGTGTCACTTGAGGCAGACTGGCCAAAGTATCAAAAAAATGTGTATTTGGGTGAGCAACTAGCAGGAATCACTATGACACTCATAGGGTAGCCAATGCCTCGTCACCAGCATAATCACATCAGGAACTTCAAGAAACCCCTGGCAAAAGTTACAATGACTCTTAAGATACACAACTAGTGGCGTAGCTATCAGGCAGACTGGAAAGAGTATCTAAAAATGTGTATTTGGGTGAAGAACTGGCAGGAATCTCTATGACTCTCTTGAGGTAGCCAATGCCTCGTCACCAGCAGAATCAAATCAGCAACTTCTAGAAACCCCTGGCAAAAGTAACGATGTTTCTCTTAAGATACACAACTAGTGGCGTATCGCTTCAGGCACACTGGAAACAGTATCTAAAAAATGTGTATTTGGGTGAGCAACTGGCACGAAACACTGTGACTCTCTTAGGGTAACCAATATCTCGTCACCAGTATAATCACATCTTCAAAGTCAAGAAACCGCTGGCAAAAGTAACGATGTTTCTCTTAAGATACACAACTAGTGGCGTATCGCTTCAGGCAGACTGGACACAGTATCTCAAAATGTGTATTTAGGTGAGCAACTGGCAGGAAGCACTATGACTCTCTTAAGGTAGCCAATGCCTCGTCACCAACATAATCCCATCACCAACTTCAAGAAACCGCATGCAAATGTAACGAAGCTTCTCATAAGATACACAGCTAGTGGGGTGTCACTTGAGGCAGACTGGCCAAAGTATCAAAAAAATGTGTATTTGGGTGAGCAACTAGCAGGAATCACTATGACACTCATAGGGTAGCCAATGCCTCGTCACCAGCATAATCACATCAGCAACTTCAAGAAACCCCTGGCAAAAGTTACAATGACTCTTAAGATACACAACTAGTGGCGTAGCTATCAGGCAGACTCGAAAGAGTATCTAAAAAATGTGTATTTGGGTGAAGAACTGGCAGGAATCTCTATGACTCTCTTGAGGTAGCCAATGCTTCGTCACCAGCAGAATCAAATCAGCAACTTCTAGAAACCCCTTTCAAAGGTAACGATGTTTCTCTTAAGATACACAACTAGTGGCGTATCGCTTCAGGCACACTGGAAACAGTATCTAAAAAATGTGTATTTGGGTGAGCAACTGGCACGAAACACTGTGACTCTCTTAGGGTAACCAATATCTCGTCACCAGTATAATCACATCTTCAAAGTCAAGAAACTGCTGGCAAAAGTAACGATGTTTCTCTTAAGATACACAACTAGTGGCGTATCGCTTCAGGCAGACTGGACACAGTATCTCAAAATGTGTATTTGGGTGAGCAACTGGCAGGAAGCACTATGACTCTCTTAAGCTAGTCAATGCCTCGTCACCAACATAATCCCATCACCAACTTCAAGAAACCGCATGCAAATGTAACGAAGCTTCTCATAAGATACACAGCTAGTGGGGTGTCACTTGAGTCAGACTGGCCAAAGTATCAAAAAAATGTGTATTTGGGTGAGATACTAGCAGGAATCACTATGACACTCATAGGGTAGCCAATGCCTCGTCACCAGCATAATCACATCAGCAACTTCAAGAAACCCCTGGCAAAAGTTACAATGACTCTTAAAATACACAACTAGTGGCGTAGCTATCAGGCAGACTGGAAAGAGTATCTAAAAATGTGTATTTGGTTGAAGAACTGGCAGGAATCTCTATGACTCTCTTGAGGTAGCCAATGCCTCGTCACCAGCATAATCAAATCAGCAACTTCTAGAAACCCCTGGCAAAAGTGACGATGTTTCTCTTAAGATACACAACTAGTGGCGTATCGCTTCAGGCACACTGGAAACAGTATCTAAAAAATGTGTATTTGGGTGAGCAACTGGCACGAAACACTGTGACTCTCTTAGGGTAACCAAAATCTCGTCACCAGTATAATCACAGCTTGAAAGTCAGGAAACCGCTGGCAAGAGTAACGATGTTTCTCTTAAGATACACAACTAGTGGCGTATCGCTTCAGGCAGACTCGCCACAGTATCTCAAAATGTGTATTTGGGTGAGCAACTGGCAGGAAGCACTATGACTCTCTTAAGGTAGCCAATGCCTCGTCACCAACATAATCCCATCACCAACTTCAAGAAACCGCTTGCAAATGTAATGAAGCTTCTCATAAGATACACAGCTAGTGGGGTGTCACTTGAGGCAGACTGGCCAAAGTATCAAAAAAATGTGTGTTTGGGTGAGCAACTAGCAGGAATCACTATGACACTCATAGGGTAGCCAATGCCTCGTCACCAGCATAATCACATCAGCAACTTCAAGAAACCCCTGGCAAAAGTTACAATGACTCTTAAGATACACAACTAGTGGCGTAGCTATCAGGCAGACTGGAAAGAGTATCTAAAAATGTGTATTTGGTTGAAGAACTGGCAGGAATCTCTATGACTCTCTTGAGGTAGCCAATGCCTCGTCACCAGCATAATCAAATCAGCAACTTCTAGAAACCCCTGGCAAAAGTGACGATGTTTCTCTTAAGATACACAACTAGTGGCGTATCGCTTCAGGCACACTGGAAACAGTATCTAAAAAATGTGTATTTGGGTGAGCAACTGGCACGAAACACTGTGACTCTCTTAGGGTAACCAATATCTCGTTGTGGTGTCACCGCTAGACACCACACTTGCTAGGTGGTAACTTAAATCGGCCGCGGTCCTGTAGTACATGTCGGACCCGCGTGTCGCCACTGTGTAATCGCAAACCTAGCGCCACCACATGGCAGGTCACAAGACACGGACTTGACCTCGCCCCAGTTGTACGGACGACATAGCTTGCGACTAGACCTACCAAGTATTCCTCTCAATTGCCGAGAGACAGATTAAATAGCCTTCAGCTAGTCCATCGCTACTACCTAGCAAGGCGCCATGTGTATCATTGCTAATTGCTTACTACTATGCAAGAGATGTATTTCAACAAGAACAAGACTACATTAAAGTTAAGTATATTAAAATCTCTCTTCTTTTCTTTATAGTTTTCATCCAGTCTCCTGTTTCAGAATTTACGCCCGTCTGCGTTAGTTTCGCGTGCACCTAGCCACTCATTGTGTCGAGACCTTAGGGAATCGACACAACAATATTTTGGCGACGAGGATGGGATGCCGCGCCCACGTTGCAGTCTTTGTGTTATACTTGCTCTAATTTGCTTGTGTCATGGCTTCGCCGCATTCTCCAGATGTACTGTCCGAATTTTTTCGCTTGCAGAATCAGCAGACGCAGGCGTTATTGGAAGCCCTTGGACAGCTCGTCCAGGGTCAACGTGCGCTGCAAACCGATGCGGCGGCAGCCGCTTCTTCGCTACCGCAGCCACACAACGCTGTCGCACCGCCATTTAGGCCCTTTGAGGCCACAACCGAAAGCTGGACTGAGTGGGCCGATCAGTTCAACTTCCACCTCACTGCTTATGGAATTCAAGGTAAAGAGCGGCAGCCGTTTTTGCTTTCTTGTGTCGGTGTGTCTACCTACCGGGTGATAGTGAAATTGTTTCCCCGACGCGACGTAGCAACTCTGACCTACGAGGAAATTTTGTCGGCTTTAGATGCCTATTTCAAAGAAACAGTTAATGTTGTTGCAAAACGGTATACGTTTTTTCGTACAAAACGTACCGCCGGTCAGACTAACAGGGAGTGGGTAGCAACTTTGCAAGGACTTACTAGAGACTGCGCGTTTGCCTGTGAATGTGGCCTCCCATATTCAGATACTATGGTGCGTGATGCAATTGCACAGAACGTTTCTGATGTTCGCATACGGGAACAGATTTTGAAACTAGTTAATCCCTCCCTGCAACAAGTGATAGACATTTTGGACAGGCAAGACACACTTGACTTTGCTCAGGAATCATTTGAAACTTCGCCCGCAGTGTGTCACATTAATCGGCCCGCCGGGCCCGCTGCACGGGACGCTAAGCGGCCCTCGCGCCCGACTTCGCTGCGGCCGCCTAGCTTGCAACCACGTGCGCCGCGTAAGCAAGCAAATGCAGTGAAATCTTGCCCGCGGTGTGCAACTAGACATTCGCGTGAAAATTGCCCGTCACGCCAAGCTATTTGCTTTTACTGCCAAAAGAAAGGACATGTACAAAGTGTTTGCCAGAAAAAGTTAAGATCAGACAATCACACAAATTCCAGGCCCTTTGCTTCGCGCCGGAATCGCACCCAGGACAATCAGGCTCGTGGACCTTCGCCCATGGACATCCATGTAGTTCATGCCCACCCGTCCAGTGACACTTTAGCTAACAGTGACTGTGTTCGTCCCACCCAACGTGTGCGTCGACGTCGCCGGAAATCCCGTAAAGTCGCAAGTGCTTCTGTACCTGTCTCAGTTCAAATTGCACGAGACAGTCGCTCTTGTCGTCAACAAGACAATAAACTTTTTGTGGACTTAGACTTTGCAGGAAAAGTGATCCCATTCCAGCTCGATACCGGAGCTGCTGTTTCATTGCTCAATCACGACACGTACAAACAACTGGGCGCCCCGCCATTGCGTGCCGCAAATGTTACGTTAACTAGTTACTCAGGACAGCATATACCTGTGTTAGGACAGTGCAGCCTTCTTGCCACATACAAGGGACAGACAAAACTTGTGTCCTTTTATGTTCTTCGTTCCTCTAGTGCAGTGAACTTGTTTGGTTTAGATTTGTTTCAATTGTTTAATTTGTCTATAGTAAATCAGGTCCTATCAGTGCATCAGACTGTGCCTTCCGCCAGTGTTTCTAGTCTTTGTGAAGAATTTGCAGACATTTTTGCACCGGGCCTTGGTTGCGCTAAGAACTATGAAGCGCATTTGGAACTGAAAGACAACGCGCAACCGAAATTTTTCAGAGCGCGCAATGTTCCCCACGCATTGCGTGATGAGGTCGCACGAACATTAGCCGAATTAGAATCTCAAGGTGTCATTGAACGAGTGCAGGCTTCTCTCTGGGCCTCACCCTTAGTAATTTTGCCCAAACCTTCCGGAAAATTGAGAATTTGCGTGGACTTCAAGGCAACTGTGAATCCACAACTTGTGACTGCTACTTTTCCTTTGCCCCGCCCGGAAGATCTTTTTGACAAACTGTGCCCGGGAAAATGTTTTTCAAAATTGGACCTAGCAGATGCGTACTTGCAAATCCCTGTGGACGAAGAATCCCAGCGCGTCTTAGTGGTAAACACGCATCTTGGCTTGTATCGCTTCAAAAGACTGCCATTCGGGTGTGCATCCGCCCCTGCTTTGTTTCAGCAATATTTACAAACTATTTGTGCGTCGGTCCCTACTGCTGCGAACTATCTGGACGATATTGTGATCTCAGGAAAGACAGAAGCCGAACATTTGCAGAATCTCCGAACATTATTTCAGGTCTTGCGTCAGAATGGTCTTCGCTTGAGGAAGGACAAATGTGTGTTTTTTGCTCGTGACTTACCGTACCTGGGGCATGTCATAAATGCCCAAGGTATACATCCGAGTCCAGAGCACCTTCGTGCCATTCAGGACTTGCCGTCACCGCAGAACTTAAAACAGCTACAGAGTGTGCTGGGTAAGGTAAATTATTATCATAGGTTTGTGCGCAATGCGTCTTCCATTTCAGCTCCGCTTCATCGCTTACGCCGTACAGGTGTTCCGTTCGTCTGGACGACGGAATGCGAACGCGCCTTTCGTCAGTTGAAATCGGCGTTACTTTCCAATACTTGCCTGACGCCATTCGATCCCCGAAAACCCCTTTTGTTGATGGTAGATGCATCGGATTTCGGGATCGGTGCTGTGCTTGCGCACAAAGATGGCTCGCATGATCGCCCTATTGCCTTTGCGTCCAAATTGCTCTCATCTGCGCAAAGAAATTATTCACAAATAGAGAAAGAAGCTTTGGCTCTTGTGTTTGGTGTAACAAAGTTTCACGACTTCTTGTATGGTCGTCACTTTACCATCATCACGGACCACAAGCCTTTGACATCGCTTTTTCATCCGAACAAGCCTGTACCTCCACGTACAGCGCAGAAATTCATTCGCTGGTCACTTTTTCTCTCGCAGTACCGCTACGATATCTTGTATCGGTCCACTGCTAAGCACGGCAACGCTGATGCGTTGTCCCGTTTGCCTGTTGCTGAGGATAAAGCATTCGATTCTTCCGAACTTGCTTGCATGTTCATTGATTCGGAAGCCGATGACGTGGTCGCATCGTTTCCGATTGATTTTCGTCGTGTAGCTACAGCCACAGCTGCTGACCCTGTCCTTGCTCCCGTTTTGCGTTTTGTTGCTACGCAATGGCCCTTGTCAAAGTCACGGATCGAGGATCCTTTGGTTCGCAGATTTTTTGCTCACAAGGAGAGACTTTTTGTACGACGTGGTGTTTTGTTGTTGCGTTCCGATAATGATCAATCCCGAGTCGTGGTCCCACGTTCGTTACAGTCCTCTGTCTTACGGCTTCTTCACCAAGGACATTGGGGTATAGTGCGAACGAAACAACTTGCTCGTCAGCACTGTACTTGGTTCGGCATCGATGCTGCGATTGCGAATATGTGCTCCTATTGCGTGGCGTGTGCCGAACACCAATCCGCACCGCCGCGTACATTCTTTGCATGGCCGAAAGCCACTTCCCCTTGGCAACGCTTGCACATCGATTTTGCTGGTCCATTCTGGAATGCTCGATGGTTGGTTGTGGTCGATGCTTTCAGTAATTTTCCTTTTGTTGTCCGGATGTCTTCCACGACGTCTTCTGCCACAATCCAAGCCTTGTCTGCTATCTTTTGCATTGAAGGTCTTCCGCAGACTATTGTTTCCGACAATGGCCCACAATTCATGTCCGCAGAATTTCAATCGTTCTGCAAGGCCACTGGTATTCAACATCTGACATCCGCGCCGTTTTCGCCTCAGTCAAACGGTGCCGCTGAACGATTGGTCCGGACTTTCAAGTCGCAGATGTTGAAATTGAAAGAGTCGCATTCTCGGGAGGACGCTTTGTTGCTCTTTTTGTCCTCATATCGCTCTCAGCCTCGCGATGGTCGCTCGCCGGCTGAGTTGCTCCATGGTCGTCCTCATCGAACTCTGATGTCTTTGCTGCATCCGCCACATCAGGTTCCTGTGCAGCGGCAGACTCCTGCTTTTGCTCCTGGCGACGTTGTCTATTATCGCAACTATCGCGGTTCACAGCGTTGGCTCGCAGGGCGCATTCTTCGCTGCCTCGGCCGCGCGATGTATTTGGTTTTGGGGGCCTCTGGTGAGGTGCGTCGGCATCTCAATCAGCTGCGCCTCTGTCGTCGCCTGGGTTCTGCCGCTCCCCGTCTGCTTTCAGCGACGGAGCCGTCAGGTCAGCGCCCTGGGGACCCATCTACTGGCTCGCCTCATCCCCAGGTGTTACCGACGATGCCTTCCATTTTGCCTCATGGCGTCGCGCCGCCGCAGCCGCCGCCGGCGCCGCCCGCAGCGGACGCTTCGCTGCAGCCGCCTCGCGCCTCCCTGGGTCACGCGCCGCCGCTTGCTTCCCGTGACCAGCCGTCCTCCGCCATGGACCTCTTGCCCGCTCCGGACCAGATGTCGTCTTCGCCCGTCGGGTGCTCCGACCACATGGAGGTCGACCCCGCGGCTCCTCTTATATCATTCCGTGCGCAAACACCTCATGTTGACGTGCACCCTGGACTAGGTTTGCAGGCGTTTCCTAGCTCCCCTCGGACCGAATGGCCGGGTGCGGGTGGCACAGCCTCGCCTGTTGTTAGGCTCCCCACCTCATCGCATACGTCAACATGGGGTCCTCCCCACGGCGGGCGGAAGCCTTATCTCACGACCGTTCGCCGATTTGCGGGGGAGGAATGTGGTGTCACCGCTAGACACCACACTTGCTAGGTGGTAACTTAAATCGGCCGCGGTCCTGTAGTACATGTCGGACCCGCGTGTCGCCACTGTGTAATCGCAAACCTAGCGCCACCACATGGCAGGTCACAAGACACGGACTTGACCTCGCCCCAGTTGTACGGACGACATAGCTTGCGACTAGACCTACCAAGTATTCCTCTCAATTGCCGAGAGACAGATTAAATAGCCTTCAGCTAGTCCATCGCTACTACCTAGCAAGGCGCCATGTGTA
Source organism: Schistocerca nitens (assembly GCF_023898315.1). Lineage (NCBI taxonomy): Eukaryota > Metazoa > Arthropoda > Insecta > Orthoptera > Acrididae > Schistocerca > Schistocerca nitens. The sequence goes on along the minus strand of NC_064616.1, from coordinate 107,035,968 downwards.
TCATTGCTAATTGCTTACTACTATGCAAGAGATGTATTTCAACAAGAACAAGACTACATTAAAGTTAAGTATATTAAAATCTCTCTTCTTTTCTTTATAGTTTTCATCCAGTCTCCTGTTTCAGAATTTACGCCCGTCTGCGTTAGTTTCGCGTGCACCTAGCCACTCATTGTGTCGAGACCTTAGGGAATCGACACAACACTCGTCACCAGTATAATCACATCTTCAAAGTCAAGAAACTGCTGGCAAAAGTAACGATGTTTCTCTTAAGATACACAACTAGTGGCGTATCGCTTCAGGCAGACTGGACACAGTATCTCAAAATGTGTATTTGGGTGAGCAACTGGCAGGAAGCACTATGACTCTCTTAAGCTAGCCAATGCCTCGTCACCAACATAATCCCATCACCAACTTCAAGAAACCGCATGCAAATGTAACGAAGCTTCTCATAAGATACACAGCTAGTGGGGTGTCACTTGAGGCAGACTGGCCAAAGTATCAAAAAAATGTGTATTTGGGTGAGATACTAGCAGGAATCACTATGACACTCATAGGGTAGCCAATGCCTCGTCACCAGCATAATCACATCAGCAACTTCAAGAAACCCCTGGCAAAAGTTACAATGACTCTTAAGATACACAACTAGTGGCGTAGCTATCAGGCAGACTGGAAAGAGTATCTAAAAAATGTGTATTTGGGTGAAGAACTTGCAGGAATCTCTATGACTCTCTTGAGGTAGCCAATGCTTCGTCACCAGCAGAATCAAATCAGCAACTTCTAGAAACCCCTTTCAAAGGTAACAATGTTTCTCTTAAGATACACAACTAGTGGCGTATCGCTTCAGGCACACAGGAAACAGTATCTAAAAAATGTGTATTTGGGTGAGCAACTGGCACGAAACACTGTGACTCTCTAAGGTAACCAAAATCTCGTCACCAGTATAATCACAGCTTCAAAGTCAGGAAACCGCTGGCAAGAGTAACGATGTTTCTCTTAAGATACACAACTAGTGGCGTATCGCTTCAGGCAGACTGGCCACAGTATCTCAAAATGTGTATTTGGGTGAGCAACTGGCAGGAAGCACTATGACTCTCTTAAGGTAGCCAATGCCTCGTCACCAACATAATCCCATCACCAACTTCAAGAAACCGCTTGCAAATGTAATGAAGCTTCTCATAAGATACACAGCTAGTGGGGTGTCACTTGAGGCAGACTGGCCAAAGTATCAAAAAAATGTGTGTTTGGGTGACCAACTAGCAGGAATCACTATGACACTCATAGGGTAGCCAATGCCTCGTCACCAGCATAATCACATCAGCAACTTCAAGAAACCCCTGGCAAAAGTTACAATGACTCTTAAGATACACAACTAGTGGCGTAGCTATCAGGCAGACTGGAAAGAGTATCTAAAAATGTGTATTTGGTTGAAGAACTGGCAGGAATCTCTATGACTCTCTTGAGGTAGCCAATGCCTCGTCACCAGCATAATCAAATCAGCAACCTCTAGAAACCCCTGGCAAAAGTGACGATGTTTCTCTTAAGATACACAACTAGTGGCGTATCGCTTCAGGCACACTGGAAACAGTATCTAAAAAATGTGTATTTGGGTGAGCAACTGGCACGAAACACTGTGACTCTCTTAGGGTAACCAATATCTCGTCACCAGTATAATCACATCTTCAAAGTCAAGAAACCGCTGGCAAAAGTAACGATGTTTCTCTTAAGATACACAACTAGTGGCGTATCGCTTCAGGCAGACTGGACACAGTATCTCAAAATGTGTATATGGGTGAGCAACTGGCAGGAAGCACAATGACTCTCTTAAGGTAGCCAATGCCTCGTCACCAACATAATCCCATCACCAACTTCAAGAAAACGCATGCAAATGTAACGAAGCTTCTCATAAGATACACAGCTAGTGGGGTGTCACTTGAGTCAGACTGGCCAAAGTATCAAAAAAATGTGTATTTGGGTGATCAACTAGCAGGAATCACTATGACACTAATAGGGTAGCCAATGCCTCGTCACCAGCATAATCACATCAGCAACTTCAAGAAACCCCTGGCAAAAGTTACAATGACTCTTAAGATACACAACTAGTGGCGTAGCTATCAGGCAGACTGGAAAGAGTATCTAAAAAATGTGTATTTGGGTGAAGAACTGGCAGGAATCTCTATGACTCTCTTGAGGTAGCCAATGCATCGTCACCAGCAGAATCAAATCAGCAACTTCTAGAGACCCCTTTCAAAAGTAACGATGTTTCTCTTAAGATACACAACTAGTGGCGTATCGCTTCAGGCACACTGGAAACAGTATCTAAAAAATGTGTATTTGGGTGAGCAACTGGCACGAAACACTGTGACTCTCTTAGGGTAACCAATATCTCGTCACCAGTATAATCACATCTTCAAAGTCAAGAAACCGCTGGCAAAAGTAACGATGTTTCTCTTAAGATACACAACTAGTGGCGTATCGCTTCAGGCAGACGACACAGTATCTCAAAATGTGTATGTGGGTGAGCAACTGGCAGGAAGCACTATGACTCTCTTAAGGTAGCCAATGCCTCGTCACCAACATAATCCCATCACCAACTTCAAGAAACCGCTTGCAAAGGTAACGAAGCTTCTCATAAGATACACAGCTAGTGGGGTGTCACTTGAGGCAGACTGGCCAAAGTATCAAAAAAATGTGTATTTGGGTGAGCAACTAGCAGGAATCACTATGACACTCATAGGGTAGCCAATGCCTCGTCACCAGCATAATCACATCAGCAACTTCAAGAAACCTATGGCAAAAGTTACAATGACTCTTAAGATACACAACTAGTGGCGTAGCTATCAGGCAGACTGGAAAGAGTATCTAAAAATGTGTATTTGGGTGAAGAACTGGCAGGAATCTCTATGACTCTCTTGAGGTAGCCAATGCCTCGTCACCAGCAGAATCAAATCAGCAACTTCTAGAAACCCCTGGCAAAAGTAACGATGTTTCTCTTAAGATACACAACTAGTGGCGTATCGCTTCAGGCACACTGGAAACAGTATCTAAAAAATGTGTATTTGGGTGAGCAACTGGCACGAAACACTGCGACTCTCTTAGGGTAACCAATATCTCGTCACCAGTATAATCACATCTTCAAAGTCAAGAAACCGCTGGCAAAAGTAACGATGTTTCTCTTAAGATACACAACTAGTGGCGTATCGCTTCAGGCAGACTGGACACAGTATCTCAAAATGTGTATTTGGGTGAGCAACTGGCAGGAAGCACTATGACTCTCTTAAGGTAGCCAATGCCTCGTCACCAACATAATCCCATCACCAACTTCAAGAAACCGCTTGCAAAGGTAACGAAGCTTCTCATAAGATACACAGCTAGTGGGGTGTCACTTGAGGCAGACCGGCCAAAGTATCAAAAAAATGTGTATTTGGGTGAGCAACTAACAGGAATCACTATGACACTCATAGGGTAGCCAATGCCTCGTCACCAGCATAATCACATCAGGAACTTCAAGAAACCCCTGGCATAAGTTACAATGACTCTTAAGATACACAACTAGTGGCGTAGCTATCAGGCAGACTGGAAAGAGTATCTAAAAATGTGTATTTGGGTGAAGAACTGGCAGGAATCTCTATGACTCTCTTGAGGTAGCCGATGCCTCGTCACCAGCAGAATCAAATCAGCAACTTCTAGAAACTCCTGGCAAAAGTAACGATGTTTCTCTTAAGATACACAACTAGTGGCGTATCGCTTCAGGCACACTGGAAACAGTATCTAAAAAATGTGTATTTGGGTGAGCAACTGGCACGAAACACTGCGACTCTCTTAGGGTAACCAATATCTCGTCACCAGTATAATCACATCTTCAAAGTCAAGAAACCGCTGGCAAAAGTAACGATGTTTCTCTTAAGATACACAACTAGTGGCGTATCGCTTCAGGCAGACTGGACACAGTATCTCAAAATGTGTATTTGGGTGAGCAACTGGCAGGAAGCACTATGACTCTCTTAAGCTAGCCAATGCCTCGTCACCAACATAATCCCATCACCAACTTCAAGAAACCGCATGCAAATGTAACGAAGCTTCTCATAAGATACACAGCTAGTGGGGTGTCACTTGAGTCAGACTGGCCAAAGTATCAAAAAAATGTGTATTTGGGTGAGCAACTAGCAGGAATCACTATGACACTCATAGGGTAGCCAATGCCTCGTCACCAGCATAATCACATCAGAAACTTCAAGAAACCCCTGGCAAAAGTTACAATGACTCTTAAGATACACAACTAGTGGCGTAGCTATCAGGCAGACTGGAAAGAGTATCTAAAAAATGTGTATTTGGGTGAAGAACTGGCAGGAATCTCTATGACTCTCTTGAGGTAGCCAATGCTTCGTCACCAGCAGAATCAAATCAGCAACTTCTAGAAACCCCTTTCAAAGGTAACGATGTTTCTCTTAAGATACACAACTAGTGGCGTATCGCTTCAGGCACACTGGAAACAGTATCTAAAAAATGTGTATTTGGGTGAGCAACTGGCACGAAACACTGTGACTCTCTTAGGGTAGCCAATATCTCGCCACCAGTATAATCACAGCTTCAAAGTCAGGAAACCGCTGCCAAGAGTAACGATGTTTCTCTTAAGATACACAACTAGTGGCGTATCGCTTCAGGCAGACTGGCCACAGTATCTCAAAATGTGTATTTGGGTGAGCAACTGGCAGGAAGCACTATGACTCTCTTAAGGTAGCCAATGCCTCGTCACCAACATAATCCCATCACCAACTTCAAGAAACCGCTTGCAAAGGTAACGAAGCTTCTCATAAGATACACAGCTAGTGGGGTGTCACTTGAGGCAGACTGGCCAAAGTATCAAAAAAATGTGTATTTGGGTGAGCAACTAGCAGGAATCACTATGACACTCATAGGGTAGCCAATGCCTCGTCACCAGCATAATCACATCAGGAACTTCAAGAAACCCCTGGCAAAAGTTACAATGACTCTTAAGATACACAACTAGTGGCGTAGCTATCAGGCAGACTGGAAAGAGTATCTAAAAATGTGTATTTGGGTGAAGAACTGGCAGGAATCTCTATGACTCTCTTGAGGTAGCCAATGCCTCGTCACCAGCAGAATCAAATCAGCAACTTCTAGAAACTCCTGGCAAAAGTAACGATGTTTCTCTTAAGATACACAACTAGTGGCGTATCGCTTCAGGCACACTGGAAACAGTATCTAAAAAATGTGTATTTGGGTGAGCAACTGGCACGAAACACTGCGACTCTCTTAGGGTAACCAATATCTCGTCACCAGTATAATCACATCTTCAAAGTCAAGAAACCGCTGGCAAAAGTAACGATGTTTCTCTTAAGATACACAACTAGTGGCGTATCGCTTCAGGCAGACTGGACACAGTATCTCAAAATGTGTATTTGGGTGAGCAACTGGCAGGAAGCACTATGACTCTCTTAAGCTAGCCAATGCCTCGTCACCAACATAATCCCATCACCAACTTCAAGAAACCGCATGCAAATGTAACGAAGCTTCTCATAAGATACACAGCTAGTGGGGTGTCACTTGAGTCAGACTGGCCAAAGTATCAAAAAAATGTGTATTTGGGTGAGCAACTAGCAGGAATCACTATGACACTCATAGGGTAGCCAATGCCTCGTCACCAGCATAATCACATCAGCAACTTCAAGAAACCCCTGGCAAAAGTTACAATGACTCTTAAGATACACAACTAGTAGCGTAGCTATCAGGCAGACTGGAAAGAGTATCTAAAAAATGTGTATTTGGGTGAAGAACTGGCAGGAATCTCTATGACTCTCTTGAGGTAGCCAATGCTTCGTCACCAGCAGAATCAAATCAGCAACTTCTAGAAACCCCTTTCAAAGGTAACGATGTTTCTCTTAAGATACACAACTAGTGGCGTATCGCTTCAGGCACACTGGAAACAGTATCTAAAAAATGTGTATTTGGGTGAGCAACTGGCACGAAACACTGTGACACTCTTAGGGTAGCCAATATCTCGCCACCAGTATAATCACAGCTTCAAAGTCAGGAAACCGCTGGCAAGAGTAACGATGTTTCTCTTAAGATACACAACTAGTGGCGTATCGCTTCAGGCAGACTGGCCACAGTATCTCAAAATGTGTATTTGGGTGAGCAACTGGCAGGAAGCACTATGACTCTCTTAAGGTAGCCAATGCCTCGTCACCAACATAATCCCATCACCAACTTCAAGAAACCGCTTGCAAAGGTAACGAAGCTTCTCATAAGATACACAGCTAGTGGGGTGTCACTTGAGGCAGACTGGCCAAAGTATCAAAAAAATGTTTATTTGGGTGAGCAACTAGCAGGAATCACTATGACACTCATAGGGTAGCCAATGCCTCGTCACCAGCATAATCACATCAGGAACTTCAAGAAACCCCTGGCAAAAGTTACAATGACTCTTAAGATACACAACTAGTGGCGTAGCTATCAGGCAGACTGGAAAGAGTATCTAAAAATGTGTATTTGGGTGAAGAACTGGCAGGAATCTCTATGACTCTCTTGAGGTAGCCAATGCCTCGTCACCAGCAGAATCAAATCAGCAACTTCTAGAAACCCCTGGCAAAAGTAACGATGTTTCTCTTAAGATACACAACTAGTGGCGTATCGCTTCAAGCACACTGGAAACAGTATCTAAAAAATGTGTATTTGGGTGAGCAACTGGCACGAAACACTGTGACTCTCTTAGGGTAACCAATATCTCGTCACCAGTATAATCACATCTTCAAAGTCAAGAAACCGCTGGCAAAAGTAACGATGTTTCTCCTAAGATACACAACTAGTGGCGTATCGCTTCAGGCAGACTGGCCACAGTATCTCAAAATGTGTATTTGGGTGAGCAACTGGCAGGAAGCACTATGACTCTCTTAAGCTAGCCAATGCCTCGTCACCAACATAATCCCATCACCAACTTCAAGAAACCGCATGCAAATGTAACGAAGCTTCTCATAAGATACACAGCTAGTGGTGTGTCACTTGAGTCAGACTGGCCAAAGTATCAAAAAAATGTGTATTTGGGTGAGCAACTAGCAGGAATCACTATGACACTCATAGGGTAGCCAATGCCTCGTCACCAGCATAATCACATCAGCAACTTCAAGAAACCCCTGGCAAAAGTTACAATGACTCTTAAGATACACAACTAGTGGCGTAGCTATCAGGCAGACTGGAAAGAGTATCTAAAAAATGTGTATTTGGGTGAAGAACTGGCAGGAATCTCTATGACTCTCTTGAGGTAGCCAATGCTTCGTCACCAGCAGAATCAAATCAGCAACTTCTAGAAACCCCTTTCAAAGGTAACGATGTTTCTCTTAAGATACACAACTAGTGGCGTATCGCTTCAGGCACACTGGAAACAGTATCTAAAAAATGTGTATTTGGGTGAGCAACTGGCACGAAACACTGTGACTCTCTTAGGGTAGCCAATATCTCGTCACCAGTATAATCACAGCTTCAAAGTCAGGAAACCGCTGGCAAGAGTAACGATGTTTCTCTTAAGATACACAACTAGTGGCGTATCGCTTCAGGCAGACTGGCCACAGTATCTCAAAATGTGTATTTGGGTGAGCAACTGGCAGGAAGCACTATGACTCTCTTAAGGTAGCCAATGCCTCGTCACCAACATAATCCCATCACCAACTTCAAGAAACCGCTTGCAAAGGTAACGAAGCTTCTCATAAGATACACAGCTAGTGGGGTGTCACTTGAGGCAGACTGGCCAAAGTATCAAAAAAATGTGTATTTGGGTGAGCAACTAGCAGGAATCACTATGACACTCATAGGGTAGCCAATGCCTCGTCACCAGCATAATCACATCAGGAACTTCAAGAAACCCCTGGCAAAAGTTACAATGACTCTTAAGATACACAACTAGTGGCGTAGCTATCAGGCAGACTGGAAAGAGTATCTAAAAATGTGTATTTGGGTGAAGAACTGGCAGGAATCTCTATGACTCTCTTGAGGTAGCCAATGCCTCGTCACCAGCAGAATCAAATCAGCAACTTCTAGAAACCCCTGGCAAAAGTAACGATGTTTCTCTTAAGATACACAACTAGTGGCGTATCGCTTCAGGCACACTGGAAACAGTATCTAAAAAATGTGTATTTGGGTGAGCAACTGGCACGAAACACTGTGACTCTCTTAGGGTAACCAATATCTCGTCACCAGTATAATCACATCTTCAAAGTCAAGATACTGCTGGCAAAAGTAACGATGTTTCTCTTAAGATACACAACTAGTGGCGTATCGCTTCAAGCAGACTCGACACAGTATCTCAAAATGTGTATTTGGGTGAGCAACTGGCAGGAAGCACTATGACTCTCTTAAGGTAGCCAATGCCTCGTCACCAACATAATCCCATCACCAACTTCAAGAAACCGCATGCAAATGTAACGAAGCTTCTCATAAGATACACAGCTAGTGGGGTGTCACTTGAGTCAGACTGGCCAAAGTATCAAAAAAATGTGTATTTGGGTGAGCAACTAGCAGGAATCACTATGACACTCATAGGGTAGCCAATGCCTCGTCACCAGCATAATCACATCAGCAACTTCAAGAAACCCCTGGCAAAAGTTACAATGACTCTTAAGATGCACAACTAGTGGCGTAGCTATCAGGCAGACTGGAAAGAGTATCTAAAAAATGTGTATTTGGGTGAAGAACTGGCAGGAATCTCTATGACTCTCTTGAGGTAGCCAATGCTTCGTCACCAGCAGAATCAAATCAGCAACTTCTAGAAACCCCTTTCAAAGGTAACGATGTTTCTCTTAAGATACACAACTAGTGGCGTATCGCTTCAGGCACACTGGAAACAGTATCTAAAAAATGTGTATTTGGGTGAGCAACTGGCACGAAACACTGTGACTCTCTTAGGGTAGCCAATATCTCGTCACCAGTATAATCACAGCTTCAAAGTCAGGAAACCGCTGGCAAGAGTAACGATGTTTCTCTTAAGATACACAACTAGTGGCGTATCGCTTCAGGCAGACTGGCCACAGTATCTCAAAATGTGTATTTGGGTGAGCAACTGGCAGGAAGCACTATGACTCTCTTAAGGTAGCCAATGCCTCGTCACCAACATAATCCCATCACCAACTTCAAGAAACCGCTTGCAAAGGTAACGAAGCTTCTCATAAGATACACAGCTAGTGGGGTGTCACTTGAGGCAGACTGGCCAAAGTATCAAAAAAATGTGTATTTGGGTGAGCAACTAGCAGGAATCACTATGACACTCATAGGGTAGCCAATGCCTCGTCACCAGCATAATCACATCAGGAACTTCAAGAAACCCCTGGCAAAAGTTACAATGACTCTTAAGATACACAACTAGTGGCGTAGCTATCAGGCAGACTGGAAAGAGTATCTAAAAATGTGTATTTGGGTGAAGAACTGGCAGGAATCTCTATGACTCTCTTGAGGTAGCCAATGCCTCGTCACCAGCAGAATCAAATCAGCAACTTCTAGAAACCCCTGGCAAAAGTAACGATGTTTCTCTTAAGATACACAACTAGTGGCGTATCGCTTCAGGCACACTGGAAACAGTATCTAAAAAATGTGTATTTGGGTGAGCAACTGGCACGAAACACTGTGACTCTCTTAGGGTAACCAATATCTCGTCACCAGTATAATCACATCTTCAAAGTCAAGATACTGCTGGCAAAAGTAACGATGTTTCTCTTAAGATACACAACTAGTGGCGTATCGCTTCAGGCAGACTCGACACAGTATCTCAAAATGTGTATTTGGGTGAGCAACTGGCAGGAAGCACTATGACTCTCTTAAGGTAGCCAATGCCTCGTCACCAACATAATCCCATCACCAACTTCAAGAAACCGCTTGCAAATGTAACGAAGCTTCTCATAAGATACACAGCTAGTGGGGTGTCACTTGAGTCAGACTGGCCAAAGTATCAAAAAAATGTGTATTTGGGTGATCAACTAGCAGGAATCACTATGACACTAATAGGGTAGCCAATGCCTCGTCACCAGCATAATCACATCAGCAACTTCAAGAAACCCCTGGCAAAAGTTACAATGACTCTTAAGATACACAACTAGTGGCGTAGCTATCAGGCAGACTGGAAAGAGTATCTAAAAAATGTGTATTTGGGTGAAGAACTGGCAGGAATCTCTATGACTCTCTTGAGGTAGCCAATGCATCGTCACCAGCAGAATCAAATCAGCAACTTCTAGAAACCCCTTTCAAAAGTAACGATGTTTCTCTTAAGATACACAACTAGTGGCGTATCGCTTCAGGCACACTGGAAACAGTATCTAAAAAATGTGTATTTGGGTGAGCAACTGGCACGAAACACTGTGACTCTCTTAGGGTAACCAATATCTCGTCACCAGTATAATCACATCTTCAAAGTCAAGAAACCGCTGGCAAAAGTAACGATGTTTCTCTTAAGATACACAACTAGTGGCGTATCGCTTCAGGCAGACGACACAGTATCTCAAAATGTGTATGTGGGTGAGCAACTGGCAGGAAGCACTACGACTCTCTTAAGGTAGCCAATGCCTCGTCACCAACATAATCCCATCACCAACTTCAAGAAACCGCTTGCAAAGGTAACGAAGCTTCTCATAAGATACACAGCTAGTGGGGTGTCACTTGAGGCAGACTGGCCAAAGTATCAAAAAAATGTGTATTTGGGTGAGCAACTAGCAGGAATCACTATGACACTCATAGGGTAGCCAATGCCTCGTCACCAGCATAATCACATCAGCAACTTCAAGAAACCCCTGGCAAAAGTTACAATGACTCTTAAGATACACAACTAGTGGCGTAGCTATCAGGCAGACTGGAAAGAGTATCTAAAAATGTGTATTTGGGTGAAGAACTGGCAGGAATCTCTATGACTCTCTTGAGGTAGCCAATGCCTCGTCACCAGCAGAATCAAATCAGCAACTTTTAGAAACCCCTGGCAAAAGTAACGATGTTTCTCTTAAGATACACAACTAGTGGCGTATCGCTTCAGGCACACTGGAAACAGTATCTAAAAAATGTGTATTTGGGTGAGCAACTGGCACGAAACACTGCGACTCTCTTAGGGTAACCAATATCTCGTCACCAGTATAATCACATCTTCAAAGTCAAGAAACCGCTGGCAAAAGTAACGATGTTTCTCTTAAGATACACAACTAGTGGCGTATCGCTTCAGGCAGACTGGACACAGTATCTCAAAATGTGTATTTGGGTGAGCAACTGGCAGGAAGCACTATGACTCTCTTAAGCTAGCCAATGCCTCGTCACCAACATAATCCCATCACCAACTTCAAGAAACCGCATGCAAATGTAACGAAGCTTCTCATAAGATACACAGCTAGTGGGGTGTCACTTCAGTCAGACTGGCTAAAGTATCAAAAAAATGTGTATTTGGGTGAGCAACTAGCAGGAATCACTATGACACTCATAGGGTAGCCAATGCCTCGTCACCAGCATAATCACATCAGCAACTTCAAGAAACCCCTGGCAAAAGTTACAATGACTCTTAAGATACACAACTAGTGGCGTAGCTATCAGGCAGACTGGAAAGAGTATCTAAAAAATGTGTATTTGGGTGAAGAACTGGCAGGAATCTCTATGACTCTCTTGAGGTAGCCAATGCTTCGTCACCAGCAGAATCAAATCAGCAACTTCTAGAAACCCCTTTCAAAGGTAACGATGTTTCTCTTAAGATACACAACTAGTGGCGTATCGCTTCAGGCACACTGGAAACAGTATCTAAAAAATGTGTATTTGGGTGAGCAACTGGCACGAAACACTGTGACTCTCTTAGGGTAGCCAATATCTCGTCACCAGTATAATCACAGCTTCAAAGTCAGGAAACCGCTGGCAAGAGTAACGATGTTTCTCTTAAGATACACAACTAGTGGCGTATCGCTTCAGGCAGACTGGCCACAGTATCTCAAAATGTGTATTTGGGTGAGCAACTGGCAGGAAGCACTATGACTCTCTTAAGGTAGCCAATGCCTCGTCACCAACATAATCCCATCACCAACTTCAAGAAACCGCTTGCAAAGGTAACGAAGCTTCTCATAAGATACACAGCTAGTGGGGTGTCACTTGAGGCAGACCGGCCAAAGTATCAAAAAAATGTGTATTTGGGTGAGCAACTAGCAGGAATCACTATGACACTCATAGGGTAGCCAATGCCTCGTCACCAGCATAATCACATCAGCAACTTCAAGAAACCCCTGGCAAAAGTTACAATGACTCTTAAGATACACAACTAGTGGCGTAGCTATCAGGCAGACTGGAAAGAGTATCTAAAAATGTGTATTTGGGTGAAGAACTGGCAGGAATCTCTATGACTCTCTTGAGGTAGCCAATGCCTCGTCACCAGCAGAATCAAATCAGCAACTTCTAGAAACTCCTGGCAAAAGTAACGATGTTTCTCTTAAGATACACAACTAGTGGCGTATCGCTTCAGGCACACTGGAAACAGTATCTAAAAAATGTGTATTTGGGTGAGCAACTGGCACGAAACACTGCGACTCTCTTAGGGTAACCAATATCTCGTCACCAGTATAATCACATCTTCAAAGTCAAGAAACCGCTGGCAAAAGTAACGATGTTTCTCTTAAGATACACAACTAGTGGCGTATCGCTTCAGGCAGACTGGACACAGTATCTCAAAATGTGTATTTGGGTGAGCAACTGGCAGGAAGCACTATGACTCTCTTAAGCTAGCCAATGCCTCGTCACCAACATAATCCCATCACCAACTTCAAGAAACCGCATGCAAATGTAACGAAGCTTCTCATAAGATACACAGCTAGTGGGGTGTCACTTGAGTCAGACTGGCCAAAGTATCAAAAAAATGTGTATTTGGGTGAGCAACTAGCAGGAATCACTATGACACTCATAGGGTAGCCAATGCCTCGTCACCAGCATAATCACATCAGGAACTTCAAGAAACCCCTGGCAAAAGTTACAATGACTCTTAAGATACACAACTAGTGGCGTAGCTATCAGGCAGACTGGAAAGAGTATCTAAAAATGTGTATTTGGGTGAAGAACTGGCAGGAATCTCTATGACTCTCTTGAGGTAGCCAATGCCTCGTCACCAGCAGAATCAAATCAGCAACTTCTAGAAACCCCTGGCAAAAGTAACGATGTTTCTCTTAAGATACACAACTAGTGGCGTATCGCTTCAGGCACACTGGAAACAGTATCTAAAAAATGTGTATTTGGGTGAGCAACTGGCACGAAACACTGTGACTCTCTTAGGGTAGCCAATATCTCGTCACCAGTACAATCACAGCTTCAAAGTCAGGAAACCGCTGGCAAGAGTAACGATGTTTCTCTTAAGATACACAACTAGTGGCGTATCGCTTCAGGCAGACTGGCCACAGTATCTCAAAATGTGTATTTGGGTGAGCAACTGGCAGGAAGCACTATGACTCTCTTAAGGTAGCCAATGCCTCGTCACCAACATAATCCCATCACCAACTTCAAGAAACCGCTTGCAAAGGTAACGAAGCTTCTCATAAGATACACAGCTAGTGGGGTGTCACTTGAGGTAGACTGGCCAAAGTATCAAAAAAATGTGTATTTGGGTGAGCAACTAGCAGGAATCACTATGACACTCATAGGGTAGCCAATGCCTCGTCACCAGCATAATCACATCAGCAACTTCAAGAAACCCCTGGCAAAAGTTACAATGACTCTTAAGATACACAACTAGTGGCGTAGCTATCAGGCAGACTGGAAAGAGTATCTAAAAATGTGTATTTGGGTGAAGAACTGGCAGGAATCTCTATGACTCTCTTGAGGTAGCCAATGCCTCGTCACCAGCAGAATCAAATCAGCAACTTCTAGAAACCCCTGGCAAAAGTAACGATGTTTCTCTTAAGATACACAACTAGTGGCGTATCGCTTCAAGCACACTGGAAACAGTATCTAAAAAATGTGTATTTGGGTGAGCAACTGGCACGAAACACTGTGACTCTCTTAGGGTAACCAATATCTCGTCACCAGTATAATCACATCTTCAAAGTCAAGAAACCGCTGGCAAAAGTAACGATGTTTCTCCTAAGATACACAACTAGTGGCGTATCGCTTCAGGCAGACTGGACACAGTATCTCAAAATGTGTATTTGGGTGAGCAACTGGCAGGAAGCACTATGACTCTCTTAAGCTAGCCAATGCCTCGTCACCAACATAATCCCATCACCAACTTCAAGAAACCGCATGCAAATGTAACGAAGCTTCTCATAAGATACACAGCTAGTGGGGTGTCACTTGAGTCAGACTGGCCAAAGTATCAAAAAAATGTGTATTTGGGTGAGCAACTAGCAGGAATCACTATGACACTCATAGGGTAGCCAATGCCTCGTCACCAGCATAATCACATCAGCAACTTCAAGAAACCCCTGGCAAAAGTTACAATGACTCTTAAGATACACAACTAGTGGCGTAGCTATCAGGCAGACTGGAAAGAGTATCTAAAAAATGTGTATTTGGGTGAAGAACTGGCAGGAATCTCTATGACTCTCTTGAGGTAGCCAATGCTTCGTCACCAGCAGAATCAAATCAGCAACTTCTAGAAACCCCTTTCAAAGGTAACGATGTTTCTCTTAAGATACACAACTAGTGGCGTATCGCTTCAGGCACACTGGAAACAGTATCTAAAAAATGTGTATTTGGGTGAGCAACTGGCACGAAACACTGTGACTCCCTTAGGGTAGCCAATATCTCGTCACCAGTATAATCACAGCTTCAAAGTCAGGAAACCGCTGGCAAGAGTAACGATGTTTCTCTTAAGATACACAACTAGTGGCGTATCGCTTCAGGCAGACTGGCCACAGTATCTCAAAATGTGTATTTGGGTGAGCAACTGGCAGGAAGCACTATGACTCTCTTAAGGTAGCCAATGCCTCGTCACCAACATAATCCCATCACCAACTTCAAGAAACCGCTTGCAAAGGTAACGAAGCTTCTCATAAGATACACAGCTAGTGGGGTGTCACTTGAGGCAGACTGGCCAAAGTATCAAAAAAATGTGTATTTGGGTGAGCAACTAGCAGGAATCACTATGACACTCATAGGGTAGCCAATGCCTCGTCACCAGCATAATCACATCAGCAACTTCAAGAAACCCCTGGCAAAAGTTACAATGACTCTTAAGATACACAACTAGTGGCGTAGCTATCAGGCAGACTGGAAAGAGTATCTAAAAAATGTGTATTTGGGTGAAGAACTGGCAGGAATCTCTATGACTCTCTTGAGGTAGCCAATGCTTCGTCAGCAGCAGAATCAAATCAGCAACTTCTAGAAACCCCTTTCAAAGGTAACGATGTTTCTCTTAAGATACACAACTAGTGGCGTATCGCTTCAGGCACACTGGAAACAGTATCTAAAAAATGTGTATTTGGGTGAGCAACTGGCACGAAACACTGTGACTCTCTTAGGGTAGCCAAAATCTCGTCACCAGTATAATCACAGCTTCAAAGTCAGGAAACCGCTGGCAAGAGTAATGATGTTTCTCTTAAGATACACAACTAGTGGCGTATCGCCTCAGGCAGACTGGCCACAGTATCTCAAAATGTGTATTTGGGTGAGCAACTGGCAGGAAGCACTATGACTCTCTTAAGGTAGCCAATGCCTCGTCACCAACATAATCCCATCACCAACTTCAAGAAACCGCTTGCAAATGTAATGAAGCTTCTCATAAGATACACAGCTAGTGGGGTGTCACTTGAGGCAGACTGGCCAAAGTACCAAAAAAATGTGTGTTTGGGTGAGCAACTAGCAGGAATCACTATGACACTCATAGGGTAGCCAATGCCTCGTCACCAGCATAATCACATCAGCAACTTCAAGAAACCCCTGGCAAAAGTTACAATGACTCTTAAGATACACAACTAGTGGCGTAGCTATCAGGCAGACTGGAAAGAGTATCTAAAAATGTGTATTTGGTTGAAGAACTGGCAGGAATCTCTATGACTCTCTTGAGGTAGCCAATGCCTCGTCACCAGCATAATCAAATCAGCAACTTCTAGAAACCCCTGGCAAAAGTGACGATGTTTCTCTTAAGATACACAACTAGTGGCGTATCGCTTCAGGCACACTGGAAACAGTATCTAAAAAATGTGTATTTGGGTGAGCAACTGGCACGAAACACTGTGACTCTCTTAGGGTAACCAATATCTCGTCACCAGTATAATCACATCTTCAAAGTCAAGAAACCGCTGGCAAAAGTAACGATGTTTCTCTTAAGATACACAACTAGTGGCGTATCGCTTCAGGCAGACGACACAGTATCTCAAAATGTGTATTTGGGTGAGCAACTGGCAGGAAGCACTATGACTCTCTTAAGGTAGCCAATGCCTCGTCACCAACATAATCCCATCACCAACTTCAAGAAACCGCATGCAAATGTAACGAAGCTTCTCATAAGATACACAGCTAGTGGGGTGTCACTTGAGTCAGACTGGCCAAAGTATCAAAAAAATGTGTATTTGGGTGATCAACTAGCAGGAATCACTATGACACTAATAGGGTAGCCAATGCCTCGTCACCAGCATAATCACATCAGCAACTTCAAGAAACCCCTGGCAAAAGTTACAATGACTCTTAAGATACACAACTAGTGGCGTAGCTATCAGGCAGACTGGAAAGAGTATCTAAAAAATGTGTATTTGGGTGAAGAACTGGCAGGAATCTCTATGACTCTCTTGAGGTAGCCAATGCTTCGTCACCAGCAGAATCAAATCAGCAACTTCTAGAAACCCCTTTCAAAAGTAACGATGTTTCTCTTAAGATACACAACTAGTGGCGTATCGCTTCAGGCACACTATAAACAATATCTAAAAAATGTGTATTTGGGTGAGCAACTGGCACGAAACACTGTGACTCTCTTAGGGTAGCCAATATCTCGTCACCAGTATAATCACAGATTCAAAGTCAGGAAACCGCTGGCAAGAGTAACGATTATTCTCTTAAGATACACAACTAGTGGCGTATCGCTTCAGGCAGACTGGCCACAGTATCTCAAAATGTGTATTTGGGTGAGCAACTGGCAGGAAGCACTATGACTCTCTTAAGGTAGCCAATGCCTCGTCACCAACAAAATCCCATCACCAACTTCAAGAAACCGCTTGCAAAGGTAACGAAGCTTCTCATAAGATACACAGCTAGTGGGGTGTCACTTGAGGCAGACTGGCCAAAGTATCAAAAAAATGTGTATTTGGGTGAGCAACTAGCAGGAATCACTATGACACTCATAGGGTAGCCAATGCCTCGTCACCAGCATAATCACATCAGCAACTTCAAGAAACCCCTGGCAAAAGTTACAATGACTCTTAAGATACACAACTAGTGGCGTAGCTATCAGGCAGACTGGAAAGAGTATCTAAAAAATGTGTATTTGGGTGAAGAACTGGCAGGAATCTCTATGACTCTCTTGAGGTAGCCAATGCTTCGTCACCAGCAGAATTAAATCAGCAACTTCTAGAAACCCCTTTCAAAGGTAACGATGTTTCTCTTAAGATACACAACTAGTGGCGTATCGCTTCAGGCACACTGGAAACAGTATCTAAAAAATGTGTATTTGGGTGAGCAACTGGCACGAAACACTGTGACTCTCTTAGGGTAGCCAATATCTCGTCACCAGTATAATCACAGCTTCAAAGTCAGGAAACCGCTGGCAAGAGTAACGATGTTTCTCTTAAGATACACAACTAGTGGCGTATCGCTTCAGGCAGACTGGCCACAGTATCTCAAAATGTGTATTTGGGTGAGCAACTGGCAGGAAGCACTATGACTCTCTTAAGGTAGCCAATGCCTCGTCACCAACATAATCCCATCACCAACTTCAAAAAACCGCTTGCAAATGTAATGAAGCTTCTCATAAGATACACAGCTAGTGGGGTGTCACTTGAGGCAGACTGGCCAAAGTATCAAAAAAATGTGTATTTGGGTGAGCAACTAGCAGGAATCACTATGACACTCATAGGGTAGCCAATGCCTCGTCACCAGCATAATCACATCAGCAACTTCAAGAAACCCCTGGCAAAAGTTACAATGACTCTTAAGATACACAACTAGTGGCGTAGCTATCAGGCAGACTGGAAAGAGTATCTAAAAATGTGTATTTGGTTGAAGAACTGGCAGGAATCTCTATGACTCTCTTGAGGTAGCCAATGCCTCGTCACCAGCAGAATCAAATCAGCAACTTCTAGAAACCCCTGGCAAAATTGACGATGTTTCTCTTAAGATACACAACTAGTGGCGTATCGCTTCAGGCACACTGGAAACAGTATCTAAAAAATGTGTATTTGGGTGAGCAACTGGCACAAAACACTGTGACTCTCTTAGGGTAACCAATATCTCGTCACCAGTATAATCACATCTTCAAAGTCAAGAAACCGCTGGCAAAAGTAACGATGTTTCTCTTAAGATACACAACTAGTGGCGTATCGCTTCAGGCAGACTGGACACAGTATCTCAAAATGTGTATTTGGGTGAGCAACTGGCAGGAAGCACTATGACTCTCTTAAGGTAGCCAATGCCTCGTCACCAACATAATCCCATCACCAACTTCAAGAAACCGCATGCAAATGTAACGAAGCTTCTCATAAGATACACAGCTAGTGGGGTGTCACTTGAGTCAGACTGGCCAAAGTATCAAAAAAATGTGTATTTGGGTGAGCAACTAGCAGGAATCACTATGACACTCATAGGGTAGCCAATGCCTCGTCACCAGCATAATCACATCAGCAACTTCAAGAAACCCCTGGCAAAAGTTACAATGACTCTTAAGATACACAACTAGTGGCGTAGCTATCAGGCAGACTGGAAAGAGTATCTAAAAAATGTGTATTTGGGTGAAGAACTGGCAGGAATCTCTATGACTTTCTTGAGGTAGCCAATGCTTCGTCACCAGCAGAATCAAATCAGCAACTTCTAGAAACCCCTTTCAAAAGTAACGATGTTTCTCTTAAGATACACAACTAGTGGCGTATCGCTTCAGGCACACTGGAAACAGTATCTAAAAAATGTGTATTTGGGTGAGCAACTGGCACGAAACACTGTGACTCTCTTAGGGTAGCCAATATCTCGTCACCAGTATAATCACAGCTTCAAAGTCAGGAAACCGCTGGCAAGAGTAACGATTATTCTCTTAAGATACACAACTAGTGGCGTATCGCTTCAGGCAGACTGGCCACAGTATCTCAAAATGTGTATTTGGGTGAGCAACTGGCAGGAAGCACTATGACTCTCTTAAGGTAGCCAATGCCTCGTCACCAACATAATCCCATCACCAACTTCAAGAAACCGCTTGCAAAGGTAACGAAGCTTCTCATAAGATACACAGCTAGTGGGGTGTCACTTGAGGCAGACTGGCCAAAGTATCAAAAAAATGTGTACTTGGGTGAGCAACTAGCAGGAATCACTATGACACTCATAGGGTAGCCAATGCCTCGTCACCAGCATAATCACATCAGCAACTTCAAGAAACCCCTGGCAAAAGTTACAATGACTCTTAAGATACACAACTAGTGGCGTAGCTATCAGGCAGACTGGAAAGAGTATCTAAAAAATGTGTATTTGGGTGAAGAACTGGCAGGAATCTCTATGACTCTCTTGAGGTAGCCAATGCTTCGTCACCAGCAGAATCAAATCAGCAACTTCTAGAAACCCCTTTCAAAGGTAACGATGTTTCTCTTAAGATACACAACTAGTGGCGTATCGCTTCAGGCACACTGGAAACAGTATCTAAAAAATGTGTATTTGGGTGAGCAACTGGCACGAAACACTGTGACTCTCTTAGGGTAGCCGATATCTCGTCACCAGTATAATCACAGCTTCAAAGTCAGGAAACCGCTGGCAAGAGTAACGATGTTTCTCTTAAGATACACAACTACTGGCGTATCGCTTCAGGCAAACTGGCCACAGTATCTCAAAATGTGTATTTGGGTGAGCAACTGGCAGGAAGCACTATGACTCTCTTAAGGTAGCCAATGCCTCGTCACCAACATAATCCCATCACCAACTTCAAGAAACCGCTTGCAAATGTAATGAAGCTTCTCATAAGATACACAGCTAGTGGGGTTTCACTTGAGGCAGACTGGCCAAAGTATCAAAAAAATGTGTGTTTGGGTGAGCAACTAGCAGGAATCACTATGACACTCATAGGGTAGCCAATGCCTCGTCACCAGCATAATCACATCAGCAACTTCAAGAAACCCCTGGCAAAAGTTACAATGACTCTTAAGATACACAACTAGTGGCGTAGCTATCAGGCAGACTGGAAAGAGTATCTAAAAATGTGTATTTGGTTGAAGAACTGGCAGGAATCTCTATGACTCTCTTGAGGTAGCCAATGCCTCGTCACCAGCATAATCAAATCAGCAACTTCTAGAAACCCCTGGCAAAAGTGACGATGTTTCTCTTAAGATACACAACTAGTGGCGTATCGCTTCAGGCACACTGGAAACAGTATCTAAAAATGTGTATTTGGGTGAGCAACTGGCACGAAACACTGTGACTCTCTTAGGGTAGCCGATATCTCGTCACCAGTATAATCACAGCTTCAAAGTCAGGAAACCGCTGGCAAGAGTAACGATGTTTCTCTTAAGATACACAACTAGTGGCGTATCGCTTCAGGCAAACTGGCCACAGTATCTCAAAATGTGTATTTGGGTGAGCAACTGGCAGGAAGCACTATGACTCTCTTAAGGTAGCCAATGCCTCGTCACCAACATAATCCCATCACCAACTTCAAGAAACCGCTTGCAAATGTAATGAAGCTTCTCATAAGATACACAGCTAGTGGGGTTTCACTTGAGGCAGACTGGCCAAAGTATCAAAAAAATGTGTATTTGGGTGATCAACTAGCAGGAATCACTATGACACTAATAGGGTAGCCAATGCCTCGTCACCAGCATAATCACATCAGCAACTTCAAGAAACCCCTGGCAAAAGTTACAATGACTCTTAAGATACACAACTAGTGGCGTAGCTATCACGCAGACTGGAAAGAGTATCTAAAAAATGTGTATTTGGGTGAAGAACTGGCAGGAATCTCTATGACTCTCTTGAGGTAGCCAATGCTTCGTCACCAGCAGAATCAAATCAGCAACTTCTAGAAACCCCTTTCAAAAGTAACGATGTTTCTCTTAAGATACACAACTTGTGGCGTATCGCTTCAGGCACACTGGAAACAGTATCTAAAAGATGTGTATTTGGGTGAGCAACTGGCACGAAACACTGTGACTCTCTTAGGGTAACCAATATCTCGTCACCAGTATAATCACATCTTCAAAGTCAAGAAACCGCTGGCAAAAGTAACGATGTTTCTCTTAAGATACACAACTAGTGGCGTATCGCTTCAGGCAGACGACACAGTATCTCAAAATGTGTATTTGGGTGAGCAACTGGCAGGAAGCACTATGACTCTCTTAAGGTAGCCAATGCCTCGTCACCAACATAATCCCATCACCAACTTCAAGAAACCGCATGCAAATGTTATGAAGCTTCTCATAAGATACACAGCTAGTGGGGTGTCACTTGAGGCAGACTGGCCAAAGTATCAAAAAAATGTGTATTTGGGTGAGCAACTAGCAGGAATCACTATGACACTCATAGGGTAGCCAATGCCTCGTCACCAGCATAATCACATCAGCAACTTCAAGAAACCCCTGGCAAAAGTTACAATGACTCTTAAGATACACAACTAGTGGCGTAGCTATCAGGCAGAATGGAAAGAGTATCTAAAAATGTGTATTTGGTTGAAGAACTGGCAGGAATCTCTATGACTCTCTTGAGGTAGCCAATGCCTCGTCACCAGCAGAATCAAATCAGCAACTTCTAGAAACCCCTGGCAAAATTGACGATGTTTCTCTTAAGATACACAACTAGTGGCGTATCGCTTCAGGCACACTGGAAACAGTATCTAAAAAATGTGTATTTGGGTGAGCAACTGGCACAAAACACTGTGACTCTCTTAGGGTAACCAATATCTCGTCACCAGTATAATCACATCTTCAAAGTCAAGAAACCGCTGGCAAAAGTAACGATGTTTCTCTTAAGATACACAACTAGTGGCGTATCGCTTCAGGCAGACTGGACACAGTATCTCAAAATGTGTATTTGGGTGAGCAACTGGCAGGAAGCACTATGACTCTCTTAAGGTAGCCAATGCCTCGTCACCAACATAATCCCATCACCAACTTCAAGAAACCGCATGCAAATGTAACGAAGCTTCTCATAAGATACACAGCTAGTGGGGTGTCACTTGAGGCAGACTGGCCAAAGTATCAAAAAAATGTGTATTTGGGTGAGCAACTAGCAGGAATCACTATGACACTCATAGGGTAGCCAATGCCTCGTCACCAGCATAATCACATCAGCAACTTCAAGAAACCCCTGGCAAAAGTTACAATGACTCTTAAGATACACAACTAGTGGCGTAGCTATCAGGCAGACTGGAAAGAGTATCTAAAAAATGTGTATTTGGGTGAAGAACTGGCAGGAATCTCTATGACTCTCTTGAGGTAGCCAATGCTTCGTCACCAGCAGAATCAAATCAGCAACTTCTAGAAACCCCTTTCAAAGGTAACGATGTTTCTCTTAAGATACACAACTAGTGGCGTATCGCTTCAGGCACACTGGAAACAGTATCTAAAAAATGTGTATTTGGGTGAGCAACTGGCACGAAACACTGTGACTCTCTTAGGGTAGCCGATATCTCGTCACCAGTATAATCACAGCTTCAAAGTCAGGAAACCGCTGGCAAGAGTAACGATGTTTCTCTTAAGATACACAACTAGTGGCGTATCGCTTCAGGCAAACTGGCCACAGTATCTCAAAATGTGTATTTGGGTGAGCAACTGGCAGGAAGCACTATGACTCTCTTAAGGTAGCCAATGCCTCGTCACCAACATAATCCCATCACCAACTTCAAGAAACCGCTTGCAAATGTAATGAAGCTTCTCATAAGATACACAGCTAGTGGGGTTTCACTTGAGGCAGACTGGCCAAAGTATCAAAAAAATGTGTGTTTGGGTGAGCAACTAGCAGGAATCACTATGACACTCATAGGGTAGCCAATGCCTCGTCACCAGCATAATCACATCAGCAACTTCAAGAAACCCCTGGCAAAAGTTACAATGACTCTTAAGATACACAACTAGTGGCGTAGCTATCAGGCAGACTGGAAAGAGTATCTAAAAATGTGTATTTGGTTGAAGAACTGGCAGGAATCTCTATGACTCTCTTGAGGTAGCCAATGCCTCGTCACCAGCATAATCAAATCAGCAACTTCTAGAAACCCCTGGCAAAAGTGACGATGTTTCTCTTAAGATACACAACTAGTGGCGTATCGCTTCAGGCACACTGGAAACAGTATCTAAAAATGTGTATTTGGGTGAGCAACTGGCACGAAACACTGTGACTCTCTTAGGGTAGCCGATATCTCGTCACCAGTATAATCACAGCTTCAAAGTCAGGAAACCGCTGGCAAGAGTAACGATGTTTCTCTTAAGATACACAACTAGTGGCGTATCGCTTCAGGCAAACTGGCCACAGTATCTCAAAATGTGTATTTGGGTGAGCAACTGGCAGGAAGCACTATGACTCTCTTAAGGTAGCCAATGCCTCGTCACCAACATAATCCCATCACCAACTTCAAGAAACCGCTTGCAAATGTAATGAAGCTTCTCATAAGATACACAGCTAGTGGGGTTTCACTTGAGGCAGACTGGCCAAAGTATCAAAAAAATGTGTATTTGGGTGATCAACTAGCAGGAATCACTATGACACTAATAGGGTAGCCAATGCCTCGTCACCAGCATAATCACATCAGCAACTTCAAGAAACCCCTGGCAAAAGTTACAATGACTCTTAAGATACACAACTAGTGGCGTAGCTATCACGCAGACTGGAAAGAGTATCTAAAAAATGTGTATTTGGGTGAAGAACTGGCAGGAATCTCTATGACTCTCTTGAGGTAGCCAATGCCTCGTCACCAGCAGAATCAAATCAGCAACTTCTAGAAACCCCTTTCAAAAGTAACGATGTTTCTCTTAAGATACACAACTTGTGGCGTATCGCTTCAGGCACACTGGAAATAGTATCTAAAAGATGTGTATTTGGGTGAGCAACTGGCACGAAACACTGTGACTCTCTTAGGGTAACCAATATCTCGTCACCAGTATAATCACATCTTCAAAGTCAAGAAACCGCTGGCAAAAGTAACGATGTTTCTCTTAAGATACACAACTAGTGGCGTATCGCTTCAGGCAGACGACACAGTATCTCAAAATGTGTATTTGGGTGAGCAACTGGCAGGAAGCACTATGACTCTCTTAAGGTAGCCAATGCCTCGTCACCAACATAATCCCATCACCAACTTCAAGAAACCGCATGCAAATGTTATGAAGCTTCTCATAAGATACACAGCTAGTGGGGTGTCACTTGAGTCAGACTGGCCAAAGTATCAAAAAAATGTGTATTTGGGTGATCAACTAGCAGGAATCACTATGACACTCATAGGGTAGCCAATGCCTCGTCACCAGCATAATCACATCAGCAACTTCAAGAAACCCCTGGCAAAAGTTACAATGACTCTTAAGATACACAACTAGTGGCGTAGCTATCAGGCAGACTGGAAAGAGTATCTAAAAAATGTGTATTTGGGTGAAGAACTGGCAGGAATCTCTATGACTCTCTTGAGGTAGCCAATGCTTCGTCACCAGCAGAATCAAATCAGCAACTTCTAGAAACTCCTTTCAAAAGTAACGATGTTTCTCTTAAGATACACAACTAGTGGCGTATCGCTTCAGGCACACTATAAACAGTATCTAAAAAATGTGTATTTGGGTGAGCAACTGGCACGAAACACTGTGACTCTCTTAGGGTAACCAATATCTCGTCACCAGTATAATCACATCTTCAAAGTCAAGAAACCGCTGGCAAAAGTAACGATGTTTCTCTTAAGATACACAACTAGTGGCGTATCGCTTCAGGCAGACTGGACACAGTATCTCAAAATGTGTATTTGGGTGAGCAACTGGCAGGAAGCACTATGACTCTCTTAAGGTAGCCAATGCCTCGTCACCAACATAATCCCATCACCAACTTCAAGAAACCGCATGCAAATGTAACGAAGCTTCTCATAAGATACACAGCTAGTGGGGTGTCACTTGAGTCAGACTGGCCAAAGTATCAAAAAAATGTGTATTTGGGTGATCAACTAGCAGGAATCACTATGACACTCATAGGGTAGCCAATGCCTCGTCACCAGCATAATCACATCAGCAACTTCAAGAAACCCCTGGCAAAAGTTACAATGACTCTTAAGATACACAACTAGTGGCGTAGCTATCAGGCAGACTGGAAAGAGTATCTAAAAAATGTGTATTTGGGTGAAGAACTGGCAGGAATCTCTATGACTCTCTTGAGGTAGCCAATGCTTCGTCACCAGCAGAATCAAATCAGCAAATTCTAGAAACCCCTTTCAAAAGTAACGATGTTTCTCTTAAGATACACAACTAGTGGCGTATCGCTTCAGGCACACTGGAAACAGTATCTAAAAAATGTGTATTTGGGTGAGCAACTGGCACGAAACACTGTGACTCTCTTAGGGTAACCAATATCTCGTCACCAGTATAATCACATCTTCAAAGTCAAGAAACCGCTGGCAAATGTAACGATGTTTCTCTTAAGATACACAACTAGTGGCGTATCGCTTCAGGCAGACTGGACACAGTATCTCAAAATGTGTATTTGGGTGAGCAACTGGCAGGAAGCACTATGACTCTCTTAAGGTAGCCAATGCCTCGTCACCAACATAATCCCATCACCAACTTCAAGAAACCGCATGCAAATGTAACGAAGCTTCTCATAAGATACACAGCTAGTGGGGTGTCACTTGAGTCAGACTGGCCAAAGTATCAAAAAAATGTGTACTTGGGTGAGCAACTAGCAGGAATCACTATGACACTCATAGGGTAGCCAATGCCTCGTCACCAGCATAATCACATCAGCAACTTCAAGAAACCCCTGGCAAAAGTTACAATGACTCTTAAGATACACAACTAGTGGCGTAGCTATCAGGCAGACTGGAAAGAGTATCTAAAAAATGTGTATTTGGGTGAAGAACTGGCAGGAATCTCTATGACTCTCTTGAGGTAGCCAATGCTTCGTCACCAGCAGAATCAAATCAGCAACTTCTAGAAACCCCTTTCAAAGGTAACGATGTTTCTCTTAAGATACACAACTAGTGGCGTATCGCTTCAGGCACACTGGAAACAGTATCTAAAAAATGTGTATTTGGGTGAGCAACTGGCACGAAACACTGTCACTCTCTTAGGGTAGCCGATATCTCGTCACCAGTATAATCACAGCTTCAAAGTCAGGAAACCGCTGGCAAGAGTAACGATGTTTCTCTTAAGATACACAACTAGTGGCGTATCGCTTCAGGCAGACTGGCCACAGTATCTCAAAATGTGTATTTGGGTGAGCAACTGGCAGGAAGCACTATGACTCTCTTAAGGTAGCCAATGCCTCGTCACCAACATAATCCCATCACCAACTTCAAGAAACCGCTTGCAAATGTAATGAAGCTTCTCATAAGATACACAGCTAGTGGGGTGTCACTTGAGGCAGACTGGCCAAAGTATCAAAAAAATGTGTATTTGGGTGAGCAACTAGCAGGAATCACTATGACACTCATAGGGTAGCCAATGCCTCGTCACCAGCATAATCACATCATCAACTTCAAGAAACCCCTGGCAAAAGTTACAATGACTCTTAAGATACACAACTAGTGGCGTAGCTATCAGGCAGACTGGAAAGAGTATCTAAAAAATGTGTATTTGGGTGAAGAACTGGCAGGAATCTCTATGACTCTCTTGAGGTAGCCAATGCTTCGTCACCAGCAGAATCAAATCAGCAACTTCTAGAAACCCCTTTCAAAAGTAACGATGTTTCTCTTAAGATACACAACTAGTGGCGTATCGCTTCAGGCACACTGGAAACAGTATCTAAAAAATGTGTATTTGGGTGAGCAACTGGCACGAAACACTGTGACTCTCTTAGGGTAGCCAATATCTCGTCACCAGTATAATCACAGCTTCAAAGTCAGGAAACCGCTGGCAAGAGTAACGATTATTCTCTTAAGATACACAACTACTGGCGTATCGCTTCAGGCAGACTGGCCACAGTATCTCAAAATGTGTATTTGGGTGAGCAACTGGCAGGAAGCACTATGACTCTCTTAAGGTAGCCAATGCCTCGTCACCAACATAATCCCATCACCAACTTCAAGAAACCGCTTGCAAAGGTAACGAAGCTTCTCATAAGATACACAGCTAGTGGGGTGTCACTTGAGGCAGACTGGCCAAAGTATCAAAAAAATGTGTGTTTGGGTGAGCAACTAGCAGGAATCACTATGACACTCATAGGGTAGCCAATGCCTCGTCACCAGCATAATCACATCAGCAACTTCAAGAAACCCCTGGCAAAAGTTACAATGACTCTTAAGATACACAACTAGTGGCGTAGCTATCAGGCAGACTGGAAAGAGTATCTAAAAAATGTGTATTTGGGTGAAGAACTGGCAGGAATCTCTATGACTCTCTTGAGGTAGCCAATGCTTCGTCACCAGCAGAATCAAATCAGCAACTTCTAGAAACCCCTGGCAAAAGTAACGATGTTTCTCTTAAGATACACAACTAGTGGCGTATCGCTTCAGGCACACTGGAAACAGTATCTAAAAAATGTGTATTTGGGTGAGCAACTGGCACGAAACACTGTGACTCTCTTAGGGTAACCAATAGCTCGTCACCAGTATAATCACGTCTTCAAAGTCAAGAAACCGCTGGCAAAAGTAACGATGTTTCTCTTAAGATACACAACTAGTGGCGTATCGCTTCAGGCAGACTGGACACAGTATCTCAAAATGTGTATTTGGGTGAGCAACTGGCAGGAACCACTATGACTCTCTTAAGGTAGCCAATGCCTCGTCACCTACATAATTCCATCACCAACTTCAAGAAACCGCATGCAAATGTAACGAAGCTTCTCATAAGATACACAGCTAGTGGGGTGTCACTTGAGTCAGACTGGCCAAAGTATCAAAAAAATGTGTATTTGGGTGATCAACTAGCAGGAATCACTATGACACTCATAGGGTAGCCAATGCCACGTCACCAGCATAATCACATCAGCAACTTCAAGAAACCCCTGGCAAAAGTTACAATGACTCTTAAGATACACAACTAGTGGCGTAGCTATCAGGCAGACTGGAAAGAGTATCTAAAAATGTGTATTTGGTTGAAGAACTGGCAGGAATCTCTATGACTCTCTTGAGGTAGCCAATGCCTCGTCACCAGCATAATCAAATCAGCAACTTCTAGAAACCCCTGGCAAAAGTGTCGATGTTTCTCTTAAGATACACAACTAGTGGCGTATCGCTTCAGGCACACTGGAAACAGTATCTAAAAAATGTGTATTTGGGTGAGCAACTGGCACGAAACACTGTGACTCTCTTAGGGTAGCCAATATCTCGTCACCAGTAAAATCACAGCTTCAAAGTCAGGAAACCGCCGGCAAGAGTAACGATTATTCTCTTAAGATACACAACTACTGGCGTATCGCTTCAGGCAGACTGGCCACAGTATCTCAAAATGTGTATTTGGGTGAGCAACTGGCAGGAAGCACTATGACTCTCTTAAGGTAGCCAATGCCTCGTCACCAACATAATCCCATCACCAACTTCAAGAAACCGCTTGCAAAGGTAACGAAGCTTCTCATAAGATACACAGCTAGTGGGGTGTCACTTGAGGCAGACTGGCCAAAGTATCAAAAAAATGTGTACTTGGGTGAGCAACTAGCAGGAATCACTATGACACTCATAGGGTAGCCAATGCCTCGTCACCAGCATAATCACATCAGCAACTTCAAGAAACCCCTGGCAAAAGTTACAATGACTCTTAAGATACACAACTAGTGGCGTAGCTATCAGGCAGACTGGAAAGAGTATCTAAAAAATGTGTATTTGGGTGAAGAACTGGCAGGAATCTCTATGACTCTCTTGAGGTAGCCAATGCTTCGTCACCAGCAGAATCAAATCAGCAACTTCTAGAAACCCCTTTCAAAGGTAACGATGTTTCTTTTAAGATACACAACTAGTGGCGTATCGCTTCAGGCACACTGGAAACAGTATCTAAAAAATGTGTATTTGGGTGAGCAACTGGCACGAAACACTGTGACTCTCTTAGGGTAGCCGATATCTCGTCACCAGTATAATCACAGCTTCAAAGTCAGGAAACCGCTGGCAAGAGTAACGATGTTTCTCTTAAGATACACAACTAGTGGCGTATCGCTTCAGGCAGACTGGCCACAGTATCTCAAAATGTGTATTTGGGTGAGCAACTGGCAGGAAGCACTATGACTCTCTTAAGGTAGCCAATGCCTCGTCACCAACATAATCCCATCACCAACTTCAAGAAACCGCTTGCAAATGTAATGAAGCTTCTCATAAGATACACAGCTAGTGGGGTGTCACTTGAGTCAGACTGGCCAAAGTATCAAAAAAATGTGTATTTGGGTGATCAACTAGCAGGAATCACTATGACACTCATAGGGTAGCCAATGCCACGTCACCAGCATAATCACATCAGCAACTTCAAGAAACCCCTGGCAAAAGTTACAATGACTCTTAAGATACACAACTAGTGGCGTAGCTATCAGGCAGACTGGAAAGAGTATCTAAAAATGTGTATTTGGTTGAAGAACTGGCAGGAATCTCTATGACTCTCTTGAGGTAGCCAATGCCTCGTCACCAGCATAATCAAATCAGCAACTTCTAGAAACCCCTGGCAAAAGTGTCGATGTTTCTCTTAAGATACACAACTAGTGGCGTATCGCTTCAGGCACACTGGAAACAGTATCTAAAAAATGTGTATTTGGGTGAGCAACTGGCACGAAACACTGTGACTCTCTTAGGGTAGCCAATATCTCGTCACCAGTAAAATCACAGCTTCAAAGTCAAGAAACCGCTGGCAAGAGTAACGATTATTCTCTTAAGATACACAACTACTGGCGTATCGCTTCAGGCAGACTGGCCACAGTATCTCAAAATGTGTATTTGGGTGAGCAACTGGCAGGAAGCACTATGACTCTCTTAAGGTAGCCAATGCCTCGTCACCAACATAATCCCATCACCAACTTCAAGAAACCGCTTGCAAAGGTAACGAAGCTTCTCATAAGATACACAGCTAGTGGGGTGTCACTTGAGGCAGACTGGCCAAAGTATCAAAAAAATGTGTACTTGGGTGAGCAACTAGCAGGAATCACTATGACACTCATAGGGTAGCCAATGCCTCGTCACCAGCATAATCACATCAGCAACTTCAAGAAACCCCTGGCAAAAGTTACAATGACTCTTAAGATACACAACTAGTGGCGTAGCTATCAGGCAGACTGGAAAGAGTATCTAAAAAATGTGTATTTGTGTGAAGAACTGGCAGGAATCTCTATGACTCTCTTGAGGTAGCCAATGCTTCGTCACCAGCAGAATCAAATCAGCAACTTCTAGAAACCCCTTTCAAAGGTAACGATGTTTCTTTTAAGATACACAACTAGTGGCGTATCGCTTCAGGCACACTGGAAACAGTATCTAAAAAATGTGTATTTGGGTGAGCAACTGGCACGAAACACTGTGACTCTCTTAGGGTAGCCGATATCTCGTCACCAGTATAATCACAGCTTCAAAGTCAGGAAACCGCTGGCAAGAGTAACGATGTTTCTCTTAAGATACACAACTAGTGGCGTATCGCTTCAGGCAGACTGGCCACAGTATCTCAAAATGTGTATTTGGGTGAGCAACTGGCAGGAAGCACTATGACTCTCTTAAGGTAGCCAATGCCTCGTCACCAACATAATCCCATCACCAACTTCAAGAAACCGCTTGCAAATGTAATGAAGCTTCTCATAAGATACACAGCTAGTGGGGTGTCACTTGAGGCAGACTGGCCAAAGTATCAAAAAAATGTGTATTTGGGTGAGCAACTAGCAGGAATCACTATGACACTCATAGGGTAGCCAATGCCTCGTCACCAGCATAATCACATCAGCAACTTCAAGAAACCCCTGGCAAAAGTTACAATGACTCTTAAGATACACAACTAGTGGCGTAGCTATCAGGCAGACTGGAAAGAGTATCTAAAAATGTGTATTTGGTTGAAGAACTGGCAGGAATCTCTATGACTCTCTTGCGGTAGCCAATGCCTCGTCACCAGCAGAATCAAATCAGCAACTTTTAGAAACCCCTGGCAAAAGTGACGATGTTTCTCTTAAGATACACAACTAGTGGCGTATCGCTTCAGGCACACTGGAAACAGTATCTAAAAAATGTGTATTTGGGTGAGAAACTGGCACGAAACACTGTGACTCTCTTAGGGTAACCAATATCTCGTCACCAGTATAATCACATCTTCAAAGTCAAGAAACCGCTGGCAAAAGTAACGATGTTTCTCTTAAGATACACAACTAGTGGCGTATCGCTTCAGGCAGACTGGACACAGTATCTCAAAATGTGTATTTGGGTGAGCAACTGGCAGGAAGCACTATGACTCTCTTAAGGTAGCCAATGCCTCGTCACCAACATAATCCCATCACCAACTTCAAGAAACCGCATGCAAATGTAACGAAGCTTCTCATAAGATACACAGCTAGTGGGGTGTCACTTGAGGCAGACTGGCCAAAGTATCAAAAAAATGTGTATTTGGGTGATCAACTAGCAGGAATCACTATGACACTCATAGGGTAGCCAATGCCTCGTCACCAGCATAATCACATCAGCAACTTCAAGAAACCCCTGGCAAAAGTTACAATGACTCTTAAGATACACAACTAGTGGCGTAGCTATCAGGCAGACTGGAAAGAGTATCTAAAAAATGTGTATTTGGGTGAAGAACTGGCAGGAATCTCTATGACTCTCTTGAGGTAGCCAATGCTTCGTCACCAGCAGAATCAAATCAGCAACTTCTAGAAACCCCTTTCAAAGGTAACGATGTTTCTTTTAAGATACACAACTAGTGGCGTATCGCTTCAGGCACACTGGAAACAGTATCTAAAAAATGTGTATTTGGGTGAGCAACTGGCACGAAACACTGTGACTCTCTTAGGGTAGCCGATATCTCGTCACCAGTATAATCACAGCTTCAAAGTCAGGAAACCGCTGGCAAGAGTAACGATGTTTCTCTTAAGATACACAACTAGTGGCGTATCGCTTCAGGCAGACTGGCCACAGTATCTCAAAATGTGTATTTGGGTGAGCAACTGGCAGGAAGCACTATGACTCTCTTAAGGTAGCCAATGCCTCGTCACCAACATAATCCCATCACCAACTTCAAGAAACCGCTTGCAAATGTAATGAAGCTTCTCATAAGATACACAGCTAGTGGGGTGTCACTTGAGGCAGACTGGCCAAAGTATCAAAAAAATGTGTATTTGTGTGAGCAACTAGCAGGAATCACTATGACACTCATAGGGTAGCCAATGCCTCGTCACCAGCATAATCACATCAGCAACTTCAAGAAACCCCTGGCAAAAGTTACAATGACTCTTAAGATACACAACTAGTGGCGTAGCTATCAGGCAGACTGGAAAGAGTATCTAAAAATGTGTATTTGGTTGAAGAACTGGCAGGAATCTCTATGACTCTCTTGCGGTAGCCAATGCCTCGTCACCAGCAGAATCAAATCAGCAACTTTTAGAAACCCCTGGCAAAAGTGACGATGTTTCTCTTAAGATACACAACTAGTGGCGTATCGCTTCAGGCACACTGGAAACAGTATCTAAAAAATGTGTATTTGGGTGAGAAACTGGCACGAAACACTGTGACTCTCTTAGGGTAACCAATATCTCGTCACCAGTATAATCACATCTTCAAAGTCAAGAAACCGCTGGCAAAAGTAACGATGTTTCTCTTAAGATACACAACTAGTGGCGTATCGCTTCAGGCAGACTGGACACAGTATCTCAAAATGTGTATTTGGGTGAGCAACTGGCAGGAAGCACTATGACTCTCTTAAGGTAGCCAATGCCTCGTCACCAACATAATCCCATCACCAACTTCAAGAAACCGCATGCAAATGTAACGAAGCTTCTCATAAGATACACAGCTAGTGGGGTGTCACTTGAGGCAGACTGGCCAAAGTATCAAAAAAATGTGTATTTGGGTGATCAACTAGCAGGAATCACTATGACACTCATAGGGTAGCCAATGCCTCGTCACCAGCATAATCACATCAGCAACTTCAAGAAACCCCTGGCAAAAGTTACAATGACTCTTAAGATACACAACTAGTGGCGTAGCTATCAGGCAGACTGGAAAGAGTATCTAAAAAATGTGTATTTGGGTGAAGAACTGGCAGTAATCTCTATGACTCTCTTGAGGTAGCCAATGCTTCGTCACCAGCAGAATCAAATCAGCAACTTCTAGAAACCCCTTTCAAAAGTAACGATGTTTCTCTTAAGATACACAACTAGTGGCGTATCGCTTCAGGCACACTGGAAACAGTATCTAAAAAATGTGTATTTGGGTGAGCAACTGGCACGAAACACTGTGACTCTCTTAGGGTAGCCAATATCTCGTCACCAGTATAATCACAGCTTCAAAGTCAGGAAACCGCTGGCAAGAGTAACGATTATTCTCTTAAGATACACAACTAGTGGCGTATCGCTTCAGGCAGACTGGCCACAGTATCTCAAAATGTGTATTTGGGTGAGCAACTGGCAGGAAGCACTATGACTCTCTTAAGGTAGCCAATGCCTCGTCACCAACATAATCCCATCACCAACTTCAAGAAACCGCTTGCAAAGGTAACGAAGCTTCTCATAAGATACACAGCTAGTGGGGTGTCACTTGAGGCAGACTGGCCAAAGTATCAAAAAAATGTGTATTTGGGTGAGCAACTAGCAGGAATCACTATGACACTCATAGGGTAGCCAATGCCTCGTCACCAGCATAATCACATCAGCAACTTCAAGAAACCCCTGGCAAAAGTTACAATGACTCTTAAGATACACAACTAGTGGCGTAGCTATCAGGCAGACTGGAAAGAGTATCTAAAAATGTGTATTTGGGTGAAGAACTGGCAGGAATCTCTATGACTCTCTTGAGGTAGCCAATGCCTCGTCACCAGCAGAATCAAATCAGCAACTTCTAGAAACCCCTGGCAAAAGTAACGATGTTTCTCTTAAGATACACAACTAGTGGCGTATCGCTTCAGGCACACTGGAAACAGTATCTAAAAAATGTGTATTTGGGTGAGCAACTGGCACGAAACACTGTGACTCTCTTAGGGTAACCAATAGCTCGTCACCAGTATAATCACAGCTTCAAAGTCAAGAAACCGCTGGCAAAAGTAACGATGTTTCTCTTAAGATACACAACTAGTGGCGTATCGCTTCAGGCAGACTGGACACAGTATCTCAAAATGTGTATTTGGGTGAGCAACTGGCAGGAAGCACTATGACTCTCTTAAGGTAGCCAATGCCTCGTCACCAACATAATTCCATCACCAACTTCAAGAAACCGCATGCAAATGTAACGAAGCTTCTCATAAGATACACAGCTAGTGGGGTGTCACTTGAGTCAGACTGGCCAAAGTATCAAAAAAATGTGTATTTGGGTGATCAACTAGCAGGAATCACTATGACACTCATAGGGTAGCCAATGCCTCGTCACCAGCATAATCACATCAGCAACTTCAAGAAACCCCTGGCAAAAGTTACAATGACTCTTAAGATACACAACTAGTGGCGTAGCTATCAGGCAGACTGGAAAGAGTATCTAAAAAATGTGTATTTGGGTGAAGAACTGGCAGGAATCTCTATGACTCTCTTGAGGTAGCCAATGCTTCGTCACCAGCAGAATCAAATCAGCAACTTCTAGAAACCCCTTTCAAAAGTAACGATGTTTCTCTTAAGATACACAACTAGTGGCGTATCGCTTCAGGCACACTGGAAACAGTATCTAAAAAATGTGTATTTGGGTGAGCAACTGGCACGAAACACTGTGACTCTCTTAGGGTAACCAATATCTCGTCACCAGTATAATCACATCTTCAAAGTCAAGAAACCGCTGGCAAAAGTAACGATGTTTCTCTTAAGATACACAACTAGTGGCGTATCGCTTCAGGCGGACTGGCCGCAGTATCTCAAAATGTGTATTTGGGTGAGCAACTGGCAGGAAGCACTATGACTCTCTTAAGGTAGCCAATGCCTCGTCACCAACATAATCCCATCACCAACTTCAAGAAACCGCTTGCAAAGGTAACGAAGCTTCTCATAAGATACACAGCTAGTGGGGTGTCACTTGAGGCAGACTGGCCAAAGTATCAAAAAAATGTGTATTTGGGTGAGCAACTAGCAAGAATCACTATGACACTCATAGGGTAGCCAATGCCTCGTCACCAGCATAATCACATCAGCAACTTCAAGAAACCCCTGGCAAAAGTTACAATGACTCTTAAGATACACAACTAGTGGCGTAGCTATCAGGCAGACTGGAAAGAGTATCTAAAAAATGTGTATTTGGGTGAAGAACTGGCAGGAATCTCTATGACTCTCTTGAGGTAGCCAATGCTTCGTCACCAGCAGAATCAAATCAGCAACTTCTAGAAACCCCTTTCAAAGGTAACGATGTTTCTCTTAAGATACACAACTAGTGGCGTATCGCTTCAGGCACACTGGAAACAGTATCTAAAAAATGTGTATTTGGGTGAGCAACTGGCACGAAACACTGTGACTCTCTTAGGGTAGTCGATATCTCGTCACCAGTATAATCACAGCTTCAAAGTCAGGAAACCGCTGGCAAGAGTAACGATGTTTCTCTTAAGATACACAACTAGTGGCGTATCGCTTCAGGCAGACTGGCCACAGTATCTCAAAATGTGTATTTGGGTGAGCAACTGGCAGGAAGCACTATGACTCTCTTAAGGTAGCCAATGCCTCGTCACCAACATAATCTCATCACCAACTTCAAGAAACCGCTTGCAAATGTAATGAAGCTTCTCATAAGATACACAGCTAGTGGGGTGTCACTTGAGGCAGACTGGCCAAAGTATCAAAAAAATGTGTATTTGGGTGAGCAACTAGCAGGAATCACTATGACACTCATAGGGTAGCCAATGCCTCGTCACCAGCATAATCACATCAGCAACTTCAAGAAACCCCTGGCAAAAGTTACAATGACTCTTAAGATACACAACTAGTGGCGTAGCTATCAGGCAGAATGGAAAGAGTATCTAAAAATGTGTATTTGGTTGAAGAACTGGCAGGAATCTCTATGACTCTCTTGAGGTAGCCAATGCCTCGTCACCAGCAGAATCAAATCAGCAACTTTTAGAAACCCCTGGCAAAAGTGACGATGTTTCTCTTAAGATACACAACTAGTGGCGTATCGCTTCAGGCACACTGGAAACAGTATCTAAAAAATGTGTATTTGGGTGAGCAACTGGCACGAAACACTGTGACTCTCTTAGGGTAACCAATATCTCGTCACCAGTATAATCACATCTTCAAAGTCAAGAAACCGCTGGCAAAAGTAACGATGTTTCTCTTAAGATACACAACTAGTGGCGTATCGCTTCAGGCAGACTGGACACAGTATCTCAAAATGTGTATTTGGGTGAGCAACTGGCAGGAAGCACTATGACTCTCTTAAGGTAGCCAATGCCTCGTCACCAACATAATCCCATCACCAACTTCAAGAAACCGCATGCAAATGTAACGAAGCTTCTCATAAGATACACAGCTAGTGGGGTGTCACTTGAGTCAGACTGGCCAAAGTATCAAAAAAATGTGTATTTGGGTGATCAACTAGCAGGAATCACTATGACACTCATAGGGTAGCCAATGCCTCGTCACCAGCATAATCACATCAACAACTTCAAGAAACCCCTGGCAAAAGTTACAATGACTCTTAAGATACACAACTAGTGGCGTAGCTATCAGGCAGACTGGAAAGAGTATCTAAAAAATGTGTATTTGGGTGAAGAACTGGCAGGAATCTCTATGACTCTCTTGAGGTAGCCAATGCTTCGTCACCAGCAGAATCAAATCAGCAACTTCTAGAAACCCCTTTCAAAAGTAACGATGTTTCTCCTAAGATACACAACTAGTGGCGTATCGCTTCAGGCACACTGGAAACAGTATCTAAAAAATGTGTATTTGGGTGAGCAACTGGCACGAAACACTGTGACTCTCTTAGGGTAGCCAATATCTCGTCACCAGTATAATCACAGCTTCAAAGTCAGGAAACCGCTGGCAAGAGTAACGATTATTCTCTTAAGATACACAACTATTGGCGTATCGCTTCAGGCAGACTGGCCACAGTATCTCAAAATGTGTATTTGGGTGAGCAACTGGCAGGAAGCACTATGACTCTCTTAAGGTAGCCAATGCCTCGTCACCAACATAATCCCATCACCAACTTCAAGAAACCGCTTGCAAAGGTAACGAAGCTTCTCATAAGATACACAGCTAGTAGGGTGTCACTTGAGGCAGACTGGCCAAAGTATCAAAAAAATGTGTATTTGGGTGAGCAACTAGCAGGAATCACTATGACACTCATAGGGTAGCCAATGCCTCGTCACCAGCATAATCACATCAGCAACTTCAAGAAACCCCTGGCAAAAGTTACAATGACTCTTAAGATACACAACTAGTGGCGTAGCTATCAGGCAGAATGGAAAGAGTATCTAAAAATGTGTATTTGGTTGAAGAACTGGCAGGAATCTCTATGACTCTCTTGAGGTAGCCAATGCCTCGTCACCAGCAGAATCAAATCAGCAACTTTTAGAAACCCCTGGCAAAAGTGACGATGTTTCTCTTAAGATACACAACTAGTGGCGTATCGCTTCAGGCACACTGGAAACAGTATCTAAAAAATGTGTATTTGGGTGAGCAACTGGCACGAAACACTGTGACTCTCTTAGGGTAACCAATATCTCGTCACCAGTATAATCACATCTTCAAAGTCAAGAAACCGCTGGCAAAAGTAACGATGTTTCTCTTAAGATACACAACTAGTGGCGTATCGCTTCAGGCAGACTGGACACAGTATCTCAAAATGTGTATTTGGGTGAGCAACTGGCAGGAAGCACTATGACTCTCTTAAGGTAGCCAATGCCTCGTCACCAACATAATCCCATCACCAACTTCAAGAAACCGCATGCAAATGTAACGAAGCTTCTCATAAGATACACAGCTAGTGGGGTGTCACTTGAGTCAGACTGGCCAAAGTATCAAAAAAATGTGTATTTGGGTGATCAACTAGCAGGAATCACTATGACACTCATAGGGTAGCCAATGCCTCGTCACCAGCATAATCACATCAGCAACTTCAAGAAACCCCTGGCAAAAGTTACAATGACTCTTAAGATACACAACTAGTGGCGTAGCTATCAGGCAGACTGGAAAGAGTATCTAAAAAATGTGTATTTGGGTGAAGAACTGGCAGGAATCTCTATGACTCTCTTGAGGTAGCCAATGCTTCGTCACCAGCAGAATCAAATCAGCAACTTCTAGAAACCCCTTTCAAAAGTAACGATGTTTCTCTTAAGATACACAACTAGTGGCGTATCGCTTCAGGCACACTGGAAACAGTATCTAAAAAATGTGTATTTGGGTGAGCAACTGGCACGAAACACTGTGACTCTCTTAGGGTAGCCAATATCTCGTCACCAGTATAATCACAGCTTCAAAGTCAGGAAACCGCTGGCAAGAGTAACGATTATTCTCTTAAGATACACAACTAGTGGCGTATCGCTTCAGGCAGACTGGCCACAGTATCTCAAAATGTGTATTTGGGTGAGCAACTGGCAGGAAGCACTATGACTCTCTTAAGGTAGCCAATGCCTCGTCACCAACATAATCCCATCACCAACATCAAGAAACCGCTTGCAAAGGTAACGAAGCTTTTCATAAGATACACAGCTAGTGGGGTGTCACTTGAGGCAGACTGGCCAAAGTATCAAAAAAATGTGTATTTGGGTGAGCAACTAGCAGGAATCACTATGACACTCATTGGGTAGCCAATGCCTCGTCACCAGCATAATCACATCAGCAACTTCAAGAAACCCCTGGCAAAAGTTACAATGACTCTTAAGATACACAACTAGTGGCGTAGCTATCAGGCAGACTGGAAAGAGTATCTAAAAATGTGTATTTGGGTGAAGAACTGGCAGGAATCTCTATGACTCTCTTGAGGTAGCCAATGCCTCGTCATCAGCAGAATCAAATCAGCAACTTTTAGAAACCCCTGGCAAAAGTGACGATGTTTCTCTTAAGATACACAACTAGTGGCGTATCGCTTCAGGCACACTGGAAACAGTATCTAAAAAATGTGTATTTGGGTGAGCAACTGGCACGAAACACTGTGACTCTCTTAGGGTAACCAATATCTCGTCACCAGTATAATCACAGCTACAAAGTCAAGAAACCGCTGGCAAAAGTAACGATGTTTCTCTTAAGATACACAACTAGTGGCGTATCGCTTCAGGCAGACTGGACACAGTATCTCAAAATGTGTATTTGGGTGAGCAACTGGCAGGAAGCACTATGACTCTCTTAAGGTAGCCAATGCCTCGTCACCAACATAATCCCATCACCAACTTCAAGAAACCGCATGCAAATGTAACGAAGCTTCTCATAAGATACACAGCTAGTGGGGTGTCACTTGAGTCAGACTGGCCAAAGTATCAAGAAAATGTGTATTTGGGTGATCAACTAGCAGGAATCACTATGACACTCATAGGGTAGCCAATGCCTCGTCACCAGCATAATCACATCAGCAACATCAAGAAACCCCTGGCAAAAGTTACAATGACTCTTAAGGTACACAACTAGTGGCGTAGCTATCAGGCAGACTGGAAAGAGTATCTAAAAAATGTGTATTTGGGTGAAGAACTGGCAGGAATCTCTATGACTCTCTTGAGGTAGCCAATGCTTCGTCACCAGCAGAATCAAATCAGCAACTTCTAGAAACCCCTTTCAAAAGTAACGATGTTTCTCTTAAGATACACAACTAGTGGCGTATCGCTTCAG
This sequence comes from Schistocerca nitens, assembly GCF_023898315.1. Lineage (NCBI taxonomy): Eukaryota > Metazoa > Arthropoda > Insecta > Orthoptera > Acrididae > Schistocerca > Schistocerca nitens. The sequence goes on along the minus strand of NC_064616.1, from coordinate 106,995,849 downwards.
GCACACTGGAAACAGTATCTAAAAAATGTGTATTTGGGTGAGCAACTGGCACGAAACACTGTGACTCTCTTAGGGTAGCCAATATCTCGTCACCAGTATAATCACAGCTTCAAAGTCAGGAAACCGCTGGCAAGAGTAACGATTATTCTCTTAAGATACACAACTAGTGGCGTATCGCTTCAGGCAGACTGGCCACAGTATCTCAAAATGTGTATTTGGGTGAGCAACTGGCAGGAAGCACTATGACTCTCTTAAGGTAGCCAATGCCTCGTCACCAACATAATCCCATCACCAACTTCAAGAAACCGCTTGCAAAGGTAACGAAGCTTCTCATAAGATACACAGCTAGTGGGGTGTCACTTGAGGCAGACTGGCCAAAGTATCAAAAAAGTGTGTATTTGGGTGAGCAACTAGCAGGAATCACTATGACACTCATTGGGTAGCCAATGCCTCGTCACCAGCATAATCACATCAGCAACTTCAAGAAACCCCTGGCAAAAGTTACAATGACTCTTAAGATACACAACTAGTGGCGTAGCTATCAGGCAGACTGGAAAGAGTATCTAAAAAATGTGTATTTGGGTGAAGAACTGGCAGGAATCTCTATGACCCTCTTGAGGTAGCCAATGCTTCGTCACCAGCAGAATCAAATCAGCAACTTCTAGATACCCCTTTCAAAAGTAACGATGTTTCTCTTAAGATACACAACTAGTGGCGTATCGCTTCAGCCACACTGGAAACAGTATCTAAAAAATGTGTATTTGGGTGAGCAACTGGCACGAAACACTGTGACTCTCTTAGGGTAGCCAATATCTCGTCTCCAGTATAATCACAGCTTCAAAGTCAGGACCCCGCTGGCAAGAGTAACGATGTTTCTCTTAAGATACACAACTAGTGGCGTATCGCTTCAGGCAGACTGGCCACAGTATCTCAAAATGTGTATTTGGGTGAGCAACTGGCAGGAAGCACTATGACTCTCTTAAGGTAGCCAATGCCTCGTCACCAATATAATCCCATCACCAACTTCAAGAAACCGCTTGAAAAGGTAACGAAGCTTCTCATAAGATACACAGCTAGTGGGGTGTCACTTGAGGCAGACTGGCCAAAGTATCAAAAAAATGTGTATTTGGGTGAGCAACTAGCAGGAATCACTATGACACTCATAGGGTAGCCAATGCCTCGTCACCAGCATAATCACATCAGCAACTTCAAGAAACCCCTGGCAAAAGTTACAATGACTCTTAAGATACACAACTAGTGGCGTAGCTATCAGGCAGACTGGAAAGAGTATCTAAAAAATGTGTATTTGGGTGAAGAACTGGCAGGAATCTCTATGACTCTCTTGAGGTAGCATATGCCTCGTCACCAGCAGAATCAAATCAGCAACTTCTAGAAACCCCTGGCAAAAGTAACGATGTTTCTCTTAAGATACACAACTAGTGGCGTATCGCTTCAGGCACACTGGAAACAGTATCTAAAAAATGTGTATTTGGGTGAGCAACTGGCACGAAACACTGTGACTCTCTTAGGGTAACCAATATCTCGTCACCAGTATAATCACATCTTCAAAGTCAAGAAACCGCTGGCAAAAGTAACGATGTTTCTCTTAAGATACACAACTAGTGGCGTATCGCTTCAGGCAGACTGGCCACAGTATCTCAAAATGTGTATTTGGGTGAGCAACTGGCAGGAAGCACTATGACTCTCTTAAGGTAGCCAATGCCTCGTCACCAACATAATCCCATCACCAACTTCAAGAAACCGCTTGCAAATGTAACGAAGCTTCTCATAAGATACACAGCTAGTCGGGTGTCACTTGAGGCAGACTGGCCAAAGTATCAAAAAAATGTGTATTTGGGTGAGCAACTAGCAGGAATCACTATGACACTCATAGGGTAGCCAATGCCTCGTCACCAGCATAATCACATCAGCAACTTCAAGAAACCCCTGGCAAAAGTTACAATGACTCTTAAGATACACAACTAGTGGCGTAGCTATCAGGCAGACTGGAAAGAGTATCTAAAAATGTGTATTTGGGTGAAGAACTGGCAGGAATCTCTATGACTCTCTTGAGGTAGCCAATGCCTCGTCACCAGCAGAATCAAATCAGCAACTTCTAGAAACCCCTGGCAAAAGTAACGATGTTTCTCTTAAGATACACAACTAGTGGCGTATCGCTTCAGGCACACTGGAAACAGTATCTAAAAAATGTGTATTTGGGTGAGCAACTGGCACGAAACACTGTGACTCTCTTAGGGTAGCCAATATCTCGTCACCAGTATAATCACAGCTTCAAAGTCAGGAAACCGCTGGCAAGAGTAACGATTATTCTCTTAAGATACACAACTAGTGGCGTATCGCTTCAGGCAGACTGGCCACAGTATCTCAAAATGTGTATTTGGGTGAGCAACTGGCAGGAAGCACTATGACTCTCTTAAGGTAGCCAATGCCTCGTCACCAACATAATCCCATCACCAACTTCAAGAAACCGCTTGCAAAGGTAACGAAGCTTCTCATAAGATACACAGCTAGTGGGGTGTCACTTGAGGCAGACTGGCCAAAGTATCAAAAAAATGTGTATTTGGGTGAGCAACTAGCAGGAATCACTATGACACTCATTGGGTAGCCAATGCCTCGTCACCAGCATAATCACATCAGCAACTTCAAGAAACCCCTGGCAAAAGTTACAATGACTCTTAAGATACACAACTAGTGGCGTAGCTATCAGGCAGACTGGAAAGAGTATCTAAAAATGTGTATTTGGGTGAAGAACTGGCAGGAATCTCTATGACTCTCTTGAGGTAGCCAATGCCTCGTCATCAGCAGAATCAAATCAGCAACTTTTAGAAACCCCTGGCAAAAGTGACGATGTTTCTCTTAAGGTACACAACTAGTGGCGTATCGCTTCAGGCACACTGGAAACAGTATCTAAAAAATGTGTATTTGGGTGAGCAACTGGCACGAAACACTGTGACTCTCTTAGGGTAGCCAATATCTCGTCACCAGTATAATCACAGCTTCAAAGTCAGGAAACCGCTGGCAAGAGTAACGATTATTCTCTTAAGATACACAACTAGTGGCGTATCGCTTCAGGCAGACTGGCCACAGTATCTCAAAATGTGTATTTGGGTGAGCAACTGGCAGGAAGCACTATGACTCTCTTAAGGTAGCCAATGCCTCGTCACCAACATAATCCCATCACCAACTTCAAGAAACCGCTTGCAAAGGTAACGAAGCTTCTCATAAGATACACAGCTAGTGGGGTGTCACTTGAGGCAGACTGGCCAAAGTATCAAAAAAATGTGTATTTGGGTGAGCAACTAGCAGGAATCACTATGACACTCATTGGGTAGCCAATGCCTCGTCACCAGCATAATCACATCAGCAACTTCAAGAAGCCCCTGGCAAAAGTTACAATGACTCTTAAGATACACAACTAGTGGCGTAGCTATCAGGCAGACTGGAAAGAGTATTTAAAAAATGTGTATTTGGGTGAAGAACTGGCAGGAATCTCTATGACTCTCTTGAGGTAGCATATGCCTCGTCACCAGCAGAATCAAATCAGCAACTGCTAGAAACCCCTGGCAAAAGTAACGATGTTTCTCTTAAGATACACAACTAGTGGCGTATCGCTTCAGGCACACTGGAAACAGTATCTAAAAAATGTGTATTTGGGTGAGCAACTGGCACGAAACACTGTGACTCTCTTAGGGTAACCAATATCTCGTCACCAGTATAATCACATCTTCAAAGTCAAGAAACCGCTGGCAAGAGTAACGATGTTTCTCTTAATATACACAACTAGTGGCGTATCGCTTCAGGCAGACTGGCCACAGTATCTCAAAATGTGTATTTGGGTGAGCAACTGGCAGGAAGCACTATGACTCTCTTAAGGTAGCCAATGCCTCGTCACCAACATAATCCCATCACCAACTTCAAGAAACCGCTTGCAAATGTAATGAAGCTTCTCATAAGATACACAGCTAGTGGGGTGTCACTTGAGGCAGACTGGCCAAAGTATCAAAAAAATGTGTATTTGGGTGAGCAACTAGCAGGAATCACTATGACACTCATAGGGTAGCCAATGCCTCGTCACCAGCATAATCACATCAGCAACTTCAAGAAACCCCTGGCAAAAGTTACAATGACTCTTAAGATACACAACTAGTGGCGTAGCTATCAGGCAGACTGGAAAGAGTATCTAAAAATGTGTATTTGGGTGAAGAACTGGCAGGAATCTCTATGACTCTCTTGAGGTAGCCAATGCCTCGTCACCAGCAGAATCAAATCAGCAACTTCTAGAAACCCCTGGCAAAAGTAACGATGTTTCTCTTAAGATACACAACTAGTGGCGTATCGCTTCAGGCACACTGGAAACAGTATCTAAAAAATGTGTATTTGGGTGAGCAACTGGCACGAAACACTGTGACTCTCTTAGGGTAGCCAATATCTCGTCACCAGTATAATCACAGCTTCAAAGTCAGGAAACCGCTGGCAAGAGTAACGATTATTCTCTTAAGATACACAACTAGTGGCGTATCGCTTCAGGCAGACTGGCCACAGTATCTCAAAATGTGTATTTGGGTGAGCAACTGGCAGGAAGCACTATGACTCTCTTAAGGTAGCCAATGCCTCGTCACCAACATAATCCCATCACCAACTTCAAGAAACCGCTTGCAAAGGTAACGAAGCTTCTCATAAGATACACAGCTAGTGGGGTGTCACTTGAGGCAGACTGGCCAAAGTATCAAAAAAATGTGTATTTGGGTGAGCAACTAGCAGGAATCACTATGACACTCATTGGGTAGCCAATGCCTCGTCACCAGCATAATCACATCAGCAACTTCAAGAAACCCCTGGCAAAAGTTACAATGACTCTTAAGATACACAACTAGTGGCGTAGCTATCAGGCAGACTGGAAAGAGTATCTAAAAATGTGTATTTGGGTGAAGAACTGGCAGGAATCTCTATGACTCTCTTGAGGTAGCCAATGCCTCGTCATCAGCAGAATCAAATCAGCAACTTTTAGAAACCCCTGGCAAAAGTGACGATGTTTCTCTTAAGGTACACAACTAGTGGCGTATCGCTTCAGGCACACTGGAAACAGTATCTAAAAAATGTGTATTTGGGTGAGCAACTGGCACGAAACACTGTGACTCTCTTAGGGTAGCCAATATCTCGTCACCAGTATAATCACAGCTTCAAAGTCAGGAAACCGCTGGCAAGAGTAACGATGTTTCTCTTAAGATACACAACTAGTGGCGTATCGCTTCAGGCAGACTGGCCACAGTATCTCAAAATGTGTATTTGGGTGATCAACTGGCAGGAAGCACTATGACTCTCTTAAGGTAGCCAATGCCTCGTCACCAACATAATCCCATCACCAACTTCAAGAAACCGCTTGCAAAGGTAACGAAGCTTCTCATAAGATACACAGCTAGTGGGGTGTCACTTGAGGCAGACTGGCCAAAGTATCAAAAAAATGTGTATTTGGGTGAGCAACTAGCAGGAATCACTATGACACTCATTGGGTAGCCAATGCCTCGTCACCAGCATAATCACATCAGCAACTTCAAGAAGCCCCTGGCAAAAGTTACAATGACTCTTAAGATACACAACTAGTGGCGTAGCTATCAGGCAGACTGGAAAGAGTATTTAAAAAATGTGTATTTGGGTGAAGAACTGGCAGGAATCTCTATGACTCTCTTGAGGTAGCATATGCCTCGTCACCAGCAGAATCAAATCAGCAACTGCTAGAAACCCCTGGCAAAAGTAACGATGTTTCTCTTAAGATACACAACTAGTGGCGTATCGCTTCAGGCACACTGGAAACAGTATCTAAAAAATGTGTATTTGGGTGAGCAACTGGCACGAAACACTGTGACTCTCTTAGGGTAACCAATATCTCGTCACCAGTATAATCACATCTTCAAAGTCAAGAAACCGCTGGCAAGAGTAACGATGTTTCTCTTAATATACACAACTAGTGGCGTATCGCCTCAGGCAGACTGGCCACAGTATCTCAAAATGTGTATTTGGGTGAGCAACTGGCAGGAAGCACTATGACTCTCTTAAGGTAGCCAATGCCTCGTCACCAACATAATCCCATCACCAACTTCAAGAAACCGCATGCAAATGTAACGAAGCTTCTCATAAGATACACAGCTAGTGGGGTGTCACTTGAAGCAGACTGGCCAAAGTATCAAAAAAATGTGTAATTGGGTGAGCAACTAGCAGGAATCACTATGACACTCATAGGGTAGCCAATGCCTCATCACCAGCATAATCACATCAGCAACTTCAAGAAACCCCTGGCAAAAGTTACAATGACTCTTAAGATACACAACTAGTGGCGTAGCTATCAGGCAGACTGGAAAGAGTATCTAAAAAATGTGTATTTGGGTGAAGAACTGGCAGGAATCTCTATGACTCTCTTGAGGTAGCCAATGCTTCGTCACCAGCAGAATCAAATCAGCAACTTCTAGAAACCCCTGTCAAAAGTAACGATGTTTCTCTTAAGATACACAACTAGTGGCGTATCGCTTCAGGCACACTGGAAACAGTATCTAAAAAATGTGTATTTGGGTGAGCAACTGGCACGAAACACTGTGACTCTCTTAGGGTAACCAATATCTCGTCACCAGTATAATCACATCTTCAAAGTCTAGAAACCGCTGGCAAGAGTAACGATGTTTCTCTTAAGATACACAACTAGTGGCGTATCGCTTCAGGCAGACTGGCCACAGTATCTCAAAATGTGTATTTGGGTGAGCAACTGGCAGGAAGCACTATGACTCTCTTAAGGTAGCCAATGCCTCGTCACCAACATAATCCCATCACCAACTTCAAGAAACCGCTTGCAAATGTAATGAAGCTTCTCATAAGATACACAGCTAGTGGGGTGTCACTTGAGGCAGACTGGCCAAAGTATCAAAAAAATGTGTATTTGGGTGAGCAACTAGCAGGAATCACTATGACACTCATAGGGTAGCCAATGCCTCGTCACCAGCATAATCACATCAGCAACTTCAAGAAACCCCTGGCAAAAGTTACAATGACTCTTAAGATACACAACTAGTGGCGTAGCTATCAGGCAGACTGGAAAGAGTATCTAAAAATGTGTATTTGGGTGAAGAACTGGCAGGAATCTCTATGACTCTCTTGAGGTAGCCAATGCCTCGTCACCAGCAGAATCAAATCAGCAACTTCTAGAAACCCCTGGCAAAAGTAACGATGTTTCTCTTAAGATACACAACTAGTGGCGTATCGCTTCAGGCAGACTGGCCACAGTATCTCAAAATGTGTATTTGGGTGAGCAACTGGCAGGAAGCACTATGACTCTCTTAAGGTAGCCAATGCCTCGTCACCAACATAATCCCATCACCAACTTCAAGAAACCGCTTGCAAATGTAACGAAGCTTCTCATAAGATACACAGCTAGTGGGGTGTCACTTGAGGCAGACTGGCCAAAGTATCAAAAAAATGTGTATTTGGGAGAGCAACTAGCAGGAATCACTATGACACTCATAGGGTAGCCAATGCCTCGTCACCAGCATAATCACATCAGCAACTTCAAGAAACCCCTGGCAAAAGTTACAATGACTCTTAAGATACACAACTAGTGGCGTAGCTATCAGGCAGACTGGAAAGAGTATCTAAAAAATGTGTATTTGGGTGAAGAACTGGCAGGAATCTCTATGACTCTCTTGAGGTAGCCAATGCTTCGTCACCAGCAGAATCAAATCAGCAACTTCTAGAAACCCCATTTCAAAAGTAACGATGTTTCTCTTAAGATACACAACTAGTGGCGTATCGCTTCAGGCACACTGGAAACAGTATCTAAAAAAAGGGTATTTGGGTGAGCAACTGGCACGAAACACTGTGACTCTCTTAGGGTAGCCAATATCTCGTCACCAGTATAATCACAGCTTCAAAGTCAGGAAACCGCTGGCAAGAGTAACGATGTTTCTCTTAAGTTACACAACTAGTGGCGTATCGCTTCAGGCAGACTGGCCACAGTATCTCAAAATGTGTATTTGGGTGAGCAACTGGCAGGAAGCACTATGACTCTCTTAAGGTAGCCAATGCCTCGTCACCAACATAATCCCATCACCAACTTCAAGAAACCGCTTGCAAAGGTAACGAAGCTTCTCATAAGATACACAGCTAGTTGGGTGTCACTTGAGGCAGACTGGCCAAAGTATCAAAAAAATGTGTAATTGGGTGAGCAACTAGCAGGAATCACTATGACACTCATAGGGTAGTCAATGCCTCGTCACCAGCATAATCACATCAGCAACTTCAAGAAGCCCCTGGCAAAAGTTACAATGACTCTTAAGATACACAACTAGTGGCGTAGCTATCAGGCAGACTGGAAAGAGTATTTAAAAAATGTGTATTTGGGTGAAGAACTGGCAGGAATCTCTATGACTCTCTTGAGGTAGCATATGCCTCGTCACCAGCAGAATCAAATCAGCAACTGCTAGAAACCCCTGGCAAAAGTAACGATGTTTCTCTTAAGATACACAACTAGTGGCGTATCGCTTCAGGCACACTGGAAACAGTATCTAAAAAATGTGTATTTGGGTGAGCAACTGGCACGAAACACTGTGACTCTCTTAGGGTAACCAATATCTCGTCACCAGTATAATCACATCTTCAAAGTCAAGAAACCGCTGGCAAGAGTAACGATGTTTCTCTTAATATACACAACTAGTGGCGTATCGCCTCAGGCAGACTGGCCATGGTATCTCAAAATGTGTATTTGGGTGAGCAACTGGCAGGAAGCACTATGACTCTCTTAAGGTAGCCAATGCCTCGTCACCAACATAATCCCATCACCAACTTCAAGAAACCGCTTGCAAATGTAACGAAGCTTCTCATAAGATACACAGCTAGTGGGGTGTCACTTGAAGCAGACTGGCCAAAGTATCAAAAAAATGTGTAATTGGGTGAGCAACTAGCAGGAATCACTATGACACTCATAGGGTAGCCAATGCCTCATCACCAGCATAATCACATCAGCAACTTCAAGAAACCCCTGGCAAAAGTTACAATGACTCTTAAGATACACAACTAGTGGCGTAGCTATCAGGCAGACTGGAAAGAGTATCTAAAAAATGTGTATTTGGGTGAAGAACTGGCAGGAATCTCTATGACTCTCTTGAGGTAGCCAATGCTTCGTCACCAGCAGAATCAAATCAGCAACTTCTAGAAACCCCTCTCAAAAGTAACGATGTTTCTCTTAAGATACACAACTAGTGGCGTATCGCTTCAGGCACACTGGAAACAGTATCTAAAAAATGTGTATTTGGGTGAGCAACTGGCACGAAACACTGTGACTCTCTTAGGGTAACCAATATCTCGTCACCAGTATAATCACATCTTCAAAGTCAAGAAACCGCTGGCAAGAGTAACGATGTTTCTCTTAAGATACACAACTAGTGGCGTATCGCTTCAGGCAGACTGGCCACAGTATCTCAAAATGTGTATTTGGGTGAGCAACTGGCAGGAAGCACTATGACTCTCTTAAGGTAGCCAATGCCTCGTCACCAACATAATCCCATCACCAACTTCAAGAAACCGCTTGCAAATGTAATGAAGCTTCTCATAAGATACACAGCTAGTGGGGTGTCACTTGAGGCAGACTGGCCAAAGTATCAAAAAAATGTGTATTTGGGTGAGCAACTAGCAGGAATCACTATGACACTCATAGGGTAGCCAATGCCTCGTCACCAGCATAATCACATCAGCAACTTCAAGAAACCCCTGGCAAAAGTTACAATGACTCTTAAGATACACAACTAGTGGCGTAGCTATCAGGCAGACTGGAAAGAGTATCTAAAAATGTGTATTTGGGTGAAGAACTGGCAGGAATCTCTATGACTCTCTTGAGGTAGCCAATGCCTCGTCACCAGCAGAATCAAATCAGCAACTTCTAGAAACCCCTGGCAAAAGTAACGATGTTTCTCTTAAGATACACAACTAGTGGCGTATCGCTTCAGGCAGACTGGCCACAGTATCTCAAAATGTGTATTTGGGTGAGCAACTGGCAGGAAGCACTATGACTCTCTTAAGGTAGCCAATGCCTCGTCACCAACATAATCCCATCACCAACTTCAAGAAACCGCTTGCAAATGTAACGAAGCTTCTCATAAGATACACAGCTAGTGGGGTGTCACTTGAGGCAGACTGGCCAAAGTATCAAAAAAATGTGTATTTGGGAGAGCAACTAGCAGGAATCACTATGACACTCATAGGGTAGCCAATGCCTCGTCACCAGCATAATCACATCAGCAACTTCAAGAAACCCCTGGCAAAAGTTACAATGACTCTTAAGATACACAACTAGTGGCGTAGCTATCAGGCAGACTGGAAAGAGTATCTAAAAAATGTGTATTTGGGTGAAGAACTGGCAGGAATCTCTATGACTCTCTTGAGGTAGCCAATGCTTCGTCACCAGCAGAATCAAATCAGCAACTTCTAGAGACCCCATTTCAAAAGTAACGATGTTTCTCTTAAGATACACAACTAGTGGCGTATCGCTTCAGGCACACTGGAAACAGTATCTAAAAAAAGGGTATTTGGGTGAGCAACTGGCACGAAACACTGTGACTCTCTTAGGGTAGCCAATATCTCGTCACCAGTATAATCACAGCTTCAAAGTCAGGAAACCGCTGGTAAGAGTAACGATGTTTCTCTTAAGATACACAACTAGTGGCGTATCGCTTCAGGCAGACTGGCCACAGTATCTCAAAATGTGTATTTAAGTGAGCAACTGGCAGGAAGCACTATGACTCTCTTAAGGTAGCCAATGCCTCGTCACCAACATAATCCCATCACCAACTTCAAGAAACCGCTTGCAAATGTAACGAAGCTTCTCATAAGATACACAGCTAGGGGGTTGTCACTTGAGGCAGACTGGCCAAAGTATCAAAAAAATGTGTATTTGGGTGAGCAACTAGCAGGAATCACTATGACACTCATAGGGTAGCCAATGCCTCGTCGCCAGCATAATCACATCAGCAACTTCAAGAAACCCCTGGCAAAAGTTACAATGACTCTTAAGATACACAACTAGTAGCGTAGCTATCAGGCAGACTGGAAAGAGTATCTAAAAATATGTATTGTGATGAGCAACTGGCAGGAAACACTGTGACTCTCTTAGGGTAGCCAATATCCCGTCACCAGTATAATCACATCTTCAAAGTCAAGAAACCGCTGGAAAGAGTAACGATGTTTCTCTTAAGATACACAACTAGTGGCGTATCGCTTCAGGCACACTGGAAACAGTATCTAAAAAATGTGTATTTGGGTGAGCAACTGGCACGAAACACTGTGACTCTCTTAGGGTAACCAATATCTCGTCACCAGTATAATCACATCTTCAAAGTCAAGAAACCGCTGGCAAGAGTAACGATGTTTCTCTTAAGATACACAACTAGTGGCGTATCGCTTCAGGCAGACTGGACACAGTATCTCAAAATGTGTATTTGGGTGAGCAACTGGCAGGAAGCACTATGACTCTCTTAAGGTAGCCAATGCCTCGTCACCAACATAATCCCATCACCAACTTCAAGAAACCGCTTGCAAATGTAATGAAGCTTCTCATAAGATACACAGCTAGTGGGGTGTCACTTGAGGCAGACTGGCCAAAGTATCAAAAAAATGTGTATTTGGGTGAGCAACTAGCAGGAATCACTATGACACTCATAGGGTAGCCAATGCCTCGTCACCAGCATAATCACATCAGCAACTTCAAGAAACCCCTGGCAAAAGTTACAATGACTCTTAAGATACACAACTAGTGGCGTAGCTATCAGGCAGACTGGAAAGAGTATCTAAAAATGTGTATTTGGGTGAAGAACTGGCAGGAATCTCTATGACTCTCTTGAGGTAGCCAATGCCTCGTCACCAGCAGAATCAAATCAGCAACTTCTAGAAACCCCTGGCAAAAGTAACGATGTTTCTCTTAAGATACACAACTAGTGGCGTATCGCTTCAGGCACACTGGAAACAGTATCTAAAAAATGTGTATTTGGGTGAGCAACTGGCACGAAACACTGTGACTCTCTTAGGGTAGCCAATATCTCGTCACCAGTATAATCACAGCTTCAAAGTCAGGAAACCGCTGGCAAGAGTAACGATGTTTCTCTTAAGATACACAACTAGTGGCGTATCGCTTCAGGCAGACTGGCCACAGTATCTCAAAATGTGTATTTGGGTGAGCAACTGGCAGGAAGCACTATGACTCTCTTAAGGTAGCCAATGCCTCGTCACCAACATAATCCCATCACCAACTTCAAGAAACCGCTTGCAAAGGTAACGAAGCTTCTCATAAGATACACAGCTAGTGGGGTGTCACTTGAGGCAGACTGGCCAAAGTATCAAAAAAATGTGTATTTGGGTGAGCAACTAGCAGGAATCACTATGACACTCATAGGGTAGCCAATGCCTCGTCACCAGCATAATCACATCAGCAACTTCAAGAAACCCCTGGCAAAAGTTACAATGACTCTTAAGATACACAACTAGTGGCGTAGCTATCAGGCAGACTGGAAAGAGTATCTAAAAATGTGTATTTGGGTGAAGAACTGGCAGGAATCTCTATGACTCTCTTGAGGTAGCCAATGCCTCGTCACCAGCAGAATCAAATCAGCAACTTCTAGAAACCCCTGGCAAAAGTAACGATGTTTCTCTTAAGATACACAACTAGTGGCGTATCGCTTCAGGCACACTGGAAACAGTATCTAAAATATGTGTATTTGGGTGAGCAACTGGCACGAAACACTGTGACTCTCTTAGGGTAACCAATATCTCGTCACCAGTATAATCACATCTTCAAAGTCAAGAAACCGCTGGCAAAAGTAACGATGTTTCTCTTAAGATACACAACTAGTGACGTATCGCTTCAGGCAGACTGGCCACAGTATCTCAAAATGTGTATTTGGGTGAGCAACTGGCAGGAAGCACTATGACTCTCTTAAGGTAGCCAATGCCTCGTCACCAACATAATCCCATCACCAACTTCAAGAAATCGCTTGCAAATGTAACGAAGCTTCTCATAAGATACACAGCTAGTGGGGTGTCACTTGAGGCAGACTGGCCAAAGTATCAAAAAAATGTGTATTTGGGTGAGCAACTAGCAGGAATCACTATGACACTCATAGGGTAGCCAATGCCTCGTCACCAGCATAATCACATCAGCAACTTCAAGAAACCCCTGGCAAAAGTTAGAATGACTCTTAAGATACACAACTAGTGGCGTAGCTATCAGGCAGACTGGAAAGAGTATCTAAAAAATGTGTATTTGGGTGAAGAACTGGCAGGAATCTCTATGACTCTCTTGAGGTAGCCAATGCTTCGTCACCAGCAGAATCAAATCAGCAACTTCTAGAAACCCCATTTCAAAAGTAACGATGTTTCTCTTAAGATACACAACTAGTGGCGTATCGCTTCAGGCACACTGGAAACAGTATCTAAAAAAAGGGTATTTGGGTGAGCAACTGGCACGAAACACTGTGACTCTCTTAGGGTAGCCAATATCTCGTCACCAGTATAATCACAGCTTCAAAGTCAGGAAACCTCTGGTAAGAGTAACGATGTTTCTCTTAAGATACACAACTAGTGGCGTATCGCTTCAGGCAGACTGGCCACAGTATCTCAAAATGTGTATTTGGGTGAGCAACTGGCAGGAAGCACTATGACTCTCTTAAGGTAGCCAATGCCTCGTCACCAACATAATCCCATCACCAACTTCAAGAATCCGCTTGCAAAGGTAACGAAGCCTCTCATAAGATACACAGCTAGTTGGGTGTCACTTGAGGCAGACTGGCCAAAGTATCAAAAAAATGTGTAATTGGGTGAGCAACTAGCAGGAATCACTATGACACTCATAGGGTAGTCAATGCCTCGTCACCAGCATAATCACATCAGCAACTTCAAGAAGCCCCTGGCAAAAGTTACAATGACTCTTAAGATACACAACTAGTGGCGTAGCTATCAGGCAGACTGGAAAGAGTATTTAAAAAATGTGTATTTGGGTGAAGAACTGGCAGGAATCTCTATGACTCTCTTGAGGTAGCATATGCCTCGTCACCAGCAGAATCAAATCAGCAACTTCTAGAAACCCCTGGCAAAAGTAACGATGTTTCTCTTAAGATACACAACTAGTGGCGTATCGCTTCAGGCACACTGGAAACAGTATCTAAAAAATGTGTATTTGGGTGAGCAACTGGCACGAAACACTGTGACTCTCTTAGGGTAACCAATATCTCGTCACCAGTATAATCACATCTTCAAAGTCAAGAAACCGCTGGCAAGAGTAACGATGTTTCTCTTAATATACACAACTAGTGGCGTATCGCCTCAGGCAGACTGGCCACAGTATCTCAAAATGTGTATTTAAGTGAGCAACTGGCAGGAAGCACTATGACTCTCTTAAGGTAGCCAATGCCTCGTCACCAACATAATCCCATCACCAACTTCAAGAAACCGCTTGCAAATGTAACGAAGCTTCTCATAAGATACACAGCTAGGGGGTTGTCACTTGAGGCAGACTGGCCAAAGTATCAAAAAAATGTGTATTTGGGTGAGCAACTAGCAGGAATCACTATGACACTCATAGGGTAGCCAATGCCTCGTCGCCAGCATAATCACATCAGCAACTTCAAGAAACCCCTGGCAAAAGTTACAATGACTCTTAAGATACACAACTAGTAGCGTAGCTATCAGGCAGACTGGAAAGAGTATCTAAAAAATATGTATTGTGATGAGCAACTGGCAGGAAACACTGTGACTCTCTTAGGGTAGCCAATATCCCGTCACCAGTATAATCACATCTTCAAAGTCAAGAAACCGCTGGAAAGAGTAACGATGTTTCTCTTAAGATACACAACTAGTGGCGTATCGCTTCAGGCACACTGGAAACAGTATCTAAAAAATGTGTATTTGGGTGAGCAACTGGCACGAAACACTGTGACTCTCTTAGGGTAACCAATATCTCGTCACCAGTATAATCACATCTTCAAAGTCAAGAAACCGCTGGCAAGAGTAACGATGTTTCTCTTAAGATACACAACTAGTGGCGTATCGCTTCAGGCAGACTGGCCACAGTATCTCAAAATGTGTATTTGGGTGAGCAACTGGCAGGAAGCACTATGACTCTCTTAAGGTAGCCAATGCCTCGTCACCAACATAATCCCATCACCAACTTCAAGAAACCGCTTGCAAATGTAATGAAGCTTCTCATAAGATACACAGCTAGTGGGGTGTCACTTGAGGCAGACTGGCCAAAGTATCAAAAAAATGTGTATTTGGGTGAGCAACTAGCAGGAATCACTATGACACTCATAGGGTAGCCAATGCCTCGTCACCAGCATAATCACATCAGCAACTTCAAGAAACCCCTGGCAAAAGTTACAATGACTCTTAAGATACACAACTAGTGGCGTAGCTATCAGGCAGACTGGAAAGAGTATCTAAAAATGTGTATTAGGGTGAAGAACTGGCAGGAATCTCTATGACTCTCTTGAGGTAGCCAATGCCTCGTCACCAGCAGAATCAAATCAGCAACTTCTAGAAACCCCTGGCAAAAGTAACGATGTTTCTCTTAAGATACACAACTAGTGGCGTATCGCTTCAGGCACACTGGAAACAGTATCTAAAAAATGTGTATTTGGGTGAGCAACTGGCACGAAACACTGTGACTCTCTTAGGGTAGCCAATATCTCGTCACCAGTATAATCACAGCTTCAAAGTCAGGAAACCGCTGGCAAGAGTAACGATGTTTCTCTTAAGATACACAACTAGTGGCGTATCGCTTCAGGCAGACTGGCCACAGTATCTCAAAATGTGTATTTGGGTGAGCAACTGGCAGGAAGCACTATGACTCTCTTAAGGTAGCCAATGCCTCGTCACCAACATAATCTCATCACCAACTTCAAGAAACCGCTTGCAAAGGTAACGAAGCTTCTCATAAGATACACAGCTAGGGGGTTGTCACTTGAGGCAGACTGGCCAAAGTATCAAAAAAATGTGTATTTGGGTGAGCAACTAGCAGGAATCACTATGACACTCATAGGGTAGCCAATGCCTCGTCACCAGCATAATCACATTAGCAATTTCAAGAAACCCCTGGCAAAAGTTACAATGACTCTTAAGATACACAAGTAGTGGCGTAGCTATCAGGCAGACTGGAAAGAGTATCTAAAAAATGTGTATTTGGATGAGCAACTGGCAGGAAACACTGTGACTCTCTTAGGATAGCCAATATCCCGTCACCAGTATAATCACATCTTCAAAGTCAAGAAACCGCTGGCAAGTGAACGATGTTTCTCTTAAGATACACAACTAGTGGCGTATCGCTTCAGGCACACTGGAAACAGTATCTAAAAAAAGGATATTTGGGTGAGCAACTGGCACGAAACACTGTGACTCTCTTAGGGTAGCCAATATCTCGTCACCAGTATAATCACAGCTTCAAAGTCAGGAAACCGCTGGCAAGAGTAACGATGTTTCTCTTAAGATACACAACTAGTGGCGTATCGCTTCAGGCACACTGGAAACAGTATCTCAAAATGTGTATTTGGGTGAGCAACTGGCAGGAAGCACTATGACTCTCTTAAGGTAGCCAATGCCTCGTCACCAACATAATCCCATCACCAACTTCAAGAAACCGCTTGCAAATGTAACGAAGCTTCTCATAAGATACACAGCTAGTGGGGTGTCACTTGAAGCAGACTGGACAAAGTATCAAAAAAATGTGTAATTGGGTGAGCAACTAGCAGGAATCACTATGACACTCATAGGGTAGCCAATGCCTCATCACCAGCATAATCACATCAGCAACTTCAAGAAACCCCTGGCTAAAGTTACAATGACTCTTAAGATACACAACTAGTGGCGTAGCTATCAGGCAGACTGGAAAGAGTATCTAAAAAATGTGTATTTGGGTGAAGAACTGGCAGGAATCTCTATGACTCTCTTGAGGTAGCCAATGCTTCGTCACCAGCAGAATCAAATCAGCAACTTCTAGAAACCCCTGTCAAAAGTAACGATGTTTCTCTTAAGATACACAACCAGTGGCGTATCGCTTCAGGCAGACTGGCCACAGTATCTCAAAATGTGTATTTGGGTGAGCAACTGGCAGAAAGCACTATGACTCTCTTAAGGTAGCCAATGCCTCGTCACCAACATAATCACATCACCAACTTCAAGAAACCGCTTGCAAAGGTAACGAAGCTTCTCATAAGATACACAGCTAGGGGGTTGTCACTTGAGGCAGACTGGCCAAAGTATCAAAAAAATGTGTATTTGGGTGAGCAACTAGCAGGAATCACTATGACACTCATAGGGTAGCCAATGCCTCGTCACCAGCATAATCACATCAGCAATTTCAAGAAACCCCTGGCAAAAGTTACAATGACTCTTAAGATACACAAGTAGTGGCGTAGCTATCAGGCAGACTGGAAAGAGTATCTAAAAAATGTGTATTTGGATGAGCAACTGGCAGGAAACACTGTGACTCTCTTAGGGTAGCCAATATCCCGTCACCAGTATAATCACATCTTCAAAGTCAAGAAACCGCTGGCAAGTGAACGATGTTTCTCTTAAGATACACAACTAGTGGCGTATCGCTTCAGGCACACTGGAAACAGTATCTAAAAAAAGGGTATTTGGGTGAGCAACTGGCACGAAACACTGTGACTCTCTTAGGGTAGCCAATATCTCGTCACCAGTATAATCACAGCTTCAAAGTCAGGAAACCGCTGGCAAGAGTAACGATGTTTCTCTTAAGATACACAACTAGTGGCGTATCGCTTCAGGCAGAGTGGCCACAGTATCTCAAAATGTGTATTTGGGTGAGCAACTGGCAGGAAGCACTATGACTCTCTTAAGGTAGCCAATGCCTCGTCACCAACATAATCCCATCACCAACTTCAAGAAACCGCTTGCAAAGGTAACGAAGCTTCTCATAAGATACACAGCTAGTGGGGTGTCACTTGAGGCAGACTGGCCAAAGTATCAAAAAAATGTGTATTTGGGTGAGCTACTAGCAGGAATCACTATGACACTCATAGGGTAGCCAATGCCTCGTCACCAGCATAATCACATCAGCAACTTCAAGAAGCCCCTGGCAAAAGTTACAATGACTCTTAAGATACACAACTAGTGGCGTAGCTATCAGGCAGACTGGAAAGAGTATTTAAAAAATGTGTATTTGGGTGAAGAACTGGCAGGAATCTCTATGACTCTCTTGAGGTAGCATATGCCTCGTCACCAGCAGAATCAAATCAGCAACTTCTAGAAACCCCTGGCAAAAGTAACGATGTTTCTCTTAAGATACACAACTAGTGGCGTATCGCTTCAGGCACACTGGAAACAGTATCTAAAAAATGTGTATTTGGGTGAGCAACTGGCACGAAACACTGTGACTCTCTTAGGGTAACCAATATCTCGTCACCAGTATAATCACATCTTCAAAGTCAAGAAACCGCTGGCAAGAGTAACGATGTTTCTCTTAAGATACACAACTAGTGGCGTATCGCCTCAGGCAGACTGGCCACAGTATCTCAAAATGTGTATTTGGGTGAGCAACTGGCAGGAAGCACTATGACTCTCTTAAGGTAGTCAATGCCTCGTCACCAACATAATCCCATCACCAACTTCAAGAAACCGCTTGCAAATGTAACGAAGCTTCTCATAAGATACACAGCTAGTGGGGTGTCACTTGAAGCAGACTGGACAAAGTATCAAAAAAATGTGTAATTGGGTGAGCAACTAGCAGGAATCACTATGACACTCATAGGGTAGCCAATGCCTCATCACCAGCATAATCACATCAGCAACTTCAAGAAACCCCTGGCAAAAGTTACAATGACTCTTAAGATACACAACTAGTGGCGTAGCTATCAGGCAGACTGGAAAGAGTATCTAAAAAATGTGTATTTGGGTGAAGAACTGGCAGGAATCTCTATGACTCTCTTGAGGTAGCCAATGCTTCGTCACCAGCAGAATCAAATCAGCAACTTCTAGAAACCCCTGTCAAAAGTAACGATGTTTCTCTTAAGATACACAACTAGTGGAGTATCGCTTCAGGCTGACTGGCCACAGTATCTCAAAATGTGTATTTGGGTGAGCAACTGGCAGAAAGCACTATGACTCTCTTAAGGTAGCCAATGCCTCGTCACCAACATAATCACATCACCAACTTCAAGAAACCGCTTGCAAAGGTAACGAAGCTTCTCATAAGATACACAGCTAGGGGGTTGTCACTTGAGGCAGACTGGCCAAAGTATCAAAAAAATGTGTATTTGGGTGAGCAACTAGCAGGAATCACTATGACACTCATAGGGTAGCCAATGCCTCGTCGCCAGCATAATCACATCAGCAACTTCAAGAAACCCCTGGCAAAAGTTACAATGACTCTTAAGATACACAACTAGTAGCGTAGCTATCAGGCAGACTGGAAAGAGTATCTAAAAAATATGTATTGTGATGAGCAACTGGCAGGAAACACTGTGACTCTCTTAGGGTAGCCAATATCCCGTCACCAGTATAATCACATCTTGAAAGTCAAGAAACCGCTGGAAAGAGTAACGATGTTTCTCTTAAGATACACAACTAGTGGCGTATCGCTTCAGGCACACTGGAAACAGTATCTAAAAAATGTGTATTTGGGTGAGCAACTGGCACGAAACACTGTGACTCTCTTAGGGTAACCAATATCTCGTCACCAGTATAATCACATCTTCAAAGTCAAGAAACCGCTGGCAAGAGTAACGATGTTTCTCTTAAGATACACAACTAGTGGCGTATCGCTTCAGGCAGACTGGCCACAGTATCTCAAAATGTGTATTTGGGTGAGCAACTGGCAGGAAGCACTATGACTCTCTTAAGGTAGCCAATGCCTCGTCACCAACATAATCCCATCACCAACTTCAAGAAACCGCTTGCAAATGTAATGAAGCTTCTCATAAGATACACAGCTAGTGGGGTGTCACTTGAGGCAGACTGGCCAAAGTATCAAAAAAATGTGTATTTGGGTGAGCAACTAGCAGGAATCACTATGACACTCATAGGGTAGCCAATGCCTCGTCACCAGCATAATCACATCAGCAACTTCAAGAAACCCCTGGCAAAAGTTACAATGACTCTTAAGATACACAACTAGTGGCGTAGCTATCAGGCAGACTGGAAAGAGTATTTAAAAAATGTGTATTTGGGTGAAGAACTGGCAGGAATCTCTATGACTCTCTTGAGGTAGCATATGCCTCGTCACCAGCAGAATCAAATCAGCAACATCTAGAAACCCCTGGCAAAAGTAACGATGTTTCTCTTAAGATACACAACTAGTGGCGTATCGCTTCAGGCACACTGGAAACAGTATCTAAAAAATGTGTATTTGGGTGAGCAACTGGCACGAAACACTGTGACTCGCTTAGGGTAACCAATATCTCGTCACCAGTATAATCACATCTTCAAAGTCAAGAAACCGCTGGCAAGAGTAACGATGTTTCTCTTAAGATACACAACTAGTGGCGTATCGCCTCAGGCAGACTGGCCACAGTATCTCAAAATGTGTATTTGGGTGAGCAACTGGCAGGAAGCACTATGACTCTCTTAAGGTAGCCAATGCCTCGTCACCAACATAATCCCATCACCAACTTCAAGAAACCGCTTGCAAATGTAACGAAGCTTCTCATAAGATACACAGCTAGTGGGGTGTCACTTGAAGCAGACTGGCCAAAGTATCAAAAAAATGTGTAATTGGGTGAGCAACTAGCAGGAATCACTATGACACTCATAGGGTAGCCAATGCCTCATCACCAGCATAATCACATCAGCAACTTAAAGAAACCCCTGGCAAAAGTTACAATGACTCTTAAGATACACAACTAGTGGCGTAGCTATCAGGCAGACTGGAAAGAGTATCTAAAAAATGTGTATTTGGGTGAAGAACTGGCAGGAATCTCTATGACTCTCTTGAGGTAGACAATGCTTCGTCACCAGCAGAATCAAATCAGCAACTTCTAGAAACCCCTGTCAAAAGTAACGATGTTTCTCTTAAGATACACAACTAGTGGCGTATCGCTTCAGGCAGACTGGCCACAGTATCTCAAAATGTGTATTTGGGTGAGCAACTGGCAGAAAGCACTATGACTCTCTTAAGGTAGCCAATGCCTCGTCACCAACATATTCACATCACCAACTTCAAGAAACCGCTTGCAAAGGTAACGAAGCTTCTCATAAGATACACAGCTAGGGGGTTGTCACTTGAGGCAGACTGGCCAAAGTATCAAAAAAATGTGTATTTGGGTGAGCAACTAGCAGGAATCACTATGACACTCATAGGGTAGCCAATGCCTCGTCACCAGCATAATCACATCAGCAACTTCAAGAAACCCCTGGCAAAAGTTACAATGACTCTTAAGATACACAACTAGTAGCGTAGCTATCAGGCAGACTGGAAAGAGTATCTAAAAAATATGTATTGTAATGAGCAACTGGCAGGAAACACTGTGACTCTCTTAGGGTAGCCAATATCCCGTCACCAGTATAATCACATCTTCAAAGTCAAGAAACCGCTGGCAAGAGTAACGATGTTTCTCTTAAGATACACAACTAGTGGCGTATCGCTTCAGGCACACTGGAAACAGTATCTAAAAAATGTGTATTTGGGTGAGCAACTGGCACGAAACACTGTGACTCTCTTAGGGTAACCAATATCTCGTCACCAGTATAATCACATCTTCAAAGTCAAGAAACCGCTGGCAAGAGTAACGATGTTTCTCTTAGGATACACAACTAGTGGCGTATCGCTTCAGGCAGACTGGCCACAGTATCTCAAAATGTGTATTTGGGTGAGCAACTGGCAGGAAGCACTATGACTCACTTAAGGTAGCCAATGCCTCGTCACCAACATAATCCCATCACCAACTTCAAGAAACCGCTTGCAAATGTAATGAAGCTTCTCATAAGATACACAGCTAGTGGGGTGTCACTTGAGGCAGACTGGCCAAAGTATCAAAAAAATGTGTATTTGGGTGAGCAACTAGCAGGAATCACTATGACACTCATAGGGTAGCCAATGCCTCGTCACCAGCATAATCACATCAGCAACTTCAAGAAACCCCTGGCAAAAGTTACAATGACTCTTAAGATACACAACTAGTGGCGTAGCTATCAGGCAGACAGGAAAGAGTATCTAAAAATGTGTATTTGGGTGAAGAACTGCCAGGAATCTCTATTACTCTCTTGAGGTAGCCAATGCCTCGTCACCAGCAGAATCAAATCAGCAACTTCTAGAAACCCCAGGCAAAAGTAACGATGTTTCTCTTAAGATACACAACTAGTGGCGTATCGCTTCAGGCACACTGGAAACAGTATCTAAAAAATGTGTATTTGGGTGAGCAACTGGCACGAAACACTGTGACTCTCTTAGGGTAGCCAATATCTCGTCACCAGTATAATCACAGCTTCAAAGTCAGGAAACCGCTGGCAAGAGTAACGATGTTTCTCTTAAGATACACAACTAGTGACGTATCGCTTCAGGCAGACCTGCCACAGTATCTCAAAATGTGTATTTGGGTGAGCAACTGGCAGGAAGCACTATGACTCTCTTAAGGTATCCAATGCCTCGTCACCAACATAATCCCATCACCAACGTCAAGAAACCGCTTGCAAAGGTAACGAAGCTTCTCATAAGATACACAGCTAGGGGGTTGTCACTTGAGGCAGACTGGCCAAAGTATCAAAAAAATGTGTATTTGGGTGAGCAACTAGCAGGAATCACTATGACACTCATAGGGTAGCCAATGCCTCGTCACCAGCATAATCACATCAGCAATTTCAAGAAACCCCTGGCAAAAGTTACAATGACTCTTAAGATACACAAGTAGTGGCGTAGCTATCAGGCAGACTGGAAAGAGTATCTAAAAAATGTGTATTTGGATGAGCAACTGGCAGGAAACACTGTGACTCTCTTAGGGTAGCCAATATCCCGTCACCAGTATAATCACATCTTCAAAGTCAAGAAACCGCTGGCAAGTGTAACGATGTTTCTCTTAAGATACAAAACTAGTGGCATATCGCTTCAGGCACACTGGAAATAGTATCTAAAAAATGTGTATTTGGGTGAGCAACTGGCACGAAACACTGTGACTCTCTTAGGGTAGCCAATGCCTCGTCACCAGCATAATCACATCAGCAACTTCAAGAAACCCCTGGCAAAAGTTACAATGACTCTTAAGATACACAACTAGTGGCGTAGCTATCAGGCAGACTGGAAAGAGTATCTAAAAATGTGTATTTGGGTGAAGAACTTACAGGAATCTCTATGACTCTCTTGAGGTAGCCAATGCCTCGTCACCAGCAGAATCAAATCAGCAACTTCTAGAAACCCCAGGCAAAAGTAACGATGTTTCTCTTAAGATACACAACTAGTGGCGTATCGCTTCAGGCACACTGGAAACAGTATCTAAAAAATGTGTATTTGGGTGAGCAACTGGCACGAAACACTGTGACTCTCTTAGGGTAGCCAATATCTCGTCACCAGTATAATCACAGCTTCAAAGTCAGGAAACCGCTGGCAAGAGTAACGATGTTTCTCTTAAGATACACAACTAGTGACGTATCGCTTCAGGCAGACCTGCCACAGTATCTCAAAATGTGTATTTGGGTGAGCAACTGGCAGGAAGCACTATGACTCTCTTAAGGTAGCCAATGCCTCGTCACCAACATAATCCCATCACCAACGTCAAGAAACCGCTTGCAAAGGTAACGAAGCTTCTCATAAGATACACAGCTAGGGGGTTGTCACTTGAGGCAGACTGGCCAAAGTATCAAAAAAATGTGTATTTGGGTGAGCAACTAGCAGGAATCACTATGACACTCATAGGGTAGCCAATGCCTCGTCACCAGCATAATCACATCAGCAATTTCAAGAAACCCCTGGCAAAAGTTACAATGACTCTTAAGATACACAAGTAGTGGCGTAGCTATCAGGCAGACTGGAAAGAGTATCTAAAAAATGTGTATTTGGATGAGCAACTGGCAGGAAACACTGTGACTCTCTTAGGGTAGCCAATATCCCGTCACCAGTATAATCACATCTTCAAAGTCAAGAAACCGCTGGCAAGTGTAACGATGTTTCTCTTAAGATACAAAACTAGTGGCGTATCGCTTCAGGCACACTGGAAATAGTATCTAAAAAATGTGTATTTGGGTGAGCAACTGGCACGAAACACTGTGACTCTCTTAGGGTAGCCAATATCTCGTCACCAGTATAATCACAGCTTCAAAGTCAGGAAACCGCTGGCAAGAGTAACGATGTTTCTCTTAAGATACACAACTAGTGGCGTATCGCTTCAGGCAGACTGGCCACAGTATCTCAAAATGTGTATTCGGGTGAGCAACTATCAGGAAGCACTATGACTCTCTTAAGGTAGCCAATGCCTCGTCACCAACATAATCCCATCACCAACTTCAAGAAACCGCTTGCAAAGGTAACGGAGCTTCTCATAAGATACACAGCTAGGGGGTTGTCACTTGAGGCAGACTGGCCAAAGTATCAAAAAAATGTGTATTTGGGTGAGCAACTAGCAGGAATCACTATGACACTCATAGGGTAGCCAATGCCTCGTCACCAGCATAATCACATCAGCAACTTCAAGAAACCCCTGGCAAAAGTTACAATGACTCTTAAGATACACAACTAGTGGCGTAGCTATCAGGCAGACTGGAAAGAGTATCTAAAAATGTGTATTTGGGTGAAGAACTTACAGGAATCTCTATGACTCTCTTGAGGTAGCCAATGCCTCGTCACCAGCAGAATCAAATCAGCAACTTCTAGAAACCCCTGGCAAAAGTAACGATTTTTCTCTTAAGATACACAACTAGTGGCGTATCGCTTCAGGCACACTGGAAACAGTATCTAAAAAATGTGTATTTGGGTGAGCAACTGGCACGAAACACTGTGACACTCATAGGGTAGCCAATGCCTCGTCACCAGCATAATCACATCAGCAACTTCAAGAAACCCCTGGCAAAAGTTACAATGACTCTTAAGATACACAACTAGTGGCGTAGCTATCAGGCAGACTGGAAAGAGTATTTAAAAAATGTGTATTTGGGTGAAGAACTGGCAGGAATCTCTATGACTCTCTTGAGGTAGCATATGCCTCGTCACCAGCAGAATCAAATCAGCAACTTCTAGAAACCCCTGGCAAAAGTAACGATGTTTCTCTTAAGATACACAACTAGTGGCGTATCGCTTCAGGCACACTGGAAACAGTATCTAAAAAATGTGTATTTGGGTGAGCAACTGGCACGAAACACTGTGACTCTCTTAGGGTAACCAATATCTCGTCACCAGTATAATCACATCTTCAAAGTCAAGAAACCGCTGGCAAGAGTAACGATGTTTCTCTTAAGATACACAACTAGTGGCGTATCGCCTCAGGCAGACTGGCCACAGTATCTCAAAATGTGTATTTGGGCGAGCAACTGGCAGGAAGCACTATGATTCTCTTAAGGTAGCCAATGCCTCGTCACCAACATAATCACATCAGCAACTTCAAGAAACCCCTGGCAAAAGTTACAATGACTCTTAAGATACACAACTAGTGGCGTAGCTATCAGGCAGACTGGAAAGAGTATCTAAAAAATGTGTATTTGGGTGATGAACTGGCAGGAATCTCTATGACTCTCTTGAGGTAGCCAATGCTTCGTCACCAGCAGAATCAAATCAGCAACTTCTAGAAACCCCTGGCAAAAGTAACGATGTTTCTCTTAAGATACACAACTAGTGGCGTATCGCTTCAGGCACACTGGAAACAGTATCTAAAAAATGTGTATTTGGGTGAGCAACTGGCACGAAACACTGTGACTCTCTTAGGGTAACCAATATCTCGTCACCAGTATAATCACATCTTCAAAGTCAAGAAACCGCTGGCAAAAGTAACGATGTTTCTCTTAAGATACACAACTAGTGGCGTATCGCTTCAGGCAGACTGGCCACAGTATCTCAATATGTGCATTTGGGTGAGCAACTGGCAGGAAGCACTATGACTCTCTTAAGGTAGCCAATGCCTCGTCACCAACATAATCCCATCACCAACTTCAAGAAACCGCTTGCAAATGTAACGAAGCTTCTCATAAGATGCACAGCTAGTGGGGGGTCACTTGAGGCAGACTGGCCAAAGTATCAAAAAAATGTGTATTTGGGTGAGCAACTAGCAGGAATCACTATGACACTCATAGGGTAGCCAATGCCTCGTCACCAGCATAATCACAGCAGCAACTTCAAGAAACCCCTGGCAAAAGTTACAATGACTCTTAAGATACACAACTAGTGGCGTAGCTATCAGGCAGACTGGAAAGAGTATCTAAAAAATGTGTATTTGGGTGAAGAACTGGCAGGAATCTCTATGACTCTCTTGCGGTAGCCAATCCTTCGTCACCAGCAGAATCAAATCAGCAACTTCTAGAAACCCCTGTCAAAAGTAACGATGTTTCACTTAAGATACACAACTAGTGGCGTATCGCTTCAGGCAGACTGGCCACAGTATCTCAAAATGTGTATTTGGGTGAGCAACTGGCAGAAAGCACTATGACTCTCTTAAGGTAGCCAATGCATCGTCACCAACATAATCACATCACCAACTTCAAGAAACCGCTTGCAAAGGTAACGAAGCTTCTCATAAGATACACAGCTAGGGGGTTGTCACTTGAGGCAGACTGGCCAAAGTATCAAAAAAATGTGTATTTGGGTGAGCAACTAGCAGGAATCACTATGACACTCATAGGGTAGCCAATGCCGCGTCACCAGCATAATCACATCAGCAACTTCAAGAAACCCCTGGCAAAAGTTACAATGACTCTTAAGATACACAACTAGTGGCGTAGCTATCAGGCAGACTGGAAAGAGTATCTAAAAAATGTGTATTTGGATGAGCAACTGGCAGGAAACACTGTGACTCTCTTAGGGTAGCCAATATCCCGTCACCAGTATAATCACATCTTCAAAGTCAAGAAACCGCTGGCAAGAGTAACGATGTTTCTCTTAAGATACACAACTAGTGGCGTATCGCTTCAGGCACACTGGAAAGTGTATCTAAAAAATGTGTATTTGGATGAGCAACTGGCACGAAACACTGTGACTCTCTTAGGGTAACCAATATCTCGTCACCAGTATAATCATATCTTCAAAGTCAAGAAACCGCTGGCAAGAGTAACGATGTTTCTCTTAAGATACACAACTAGTGGCGTATCGCTTCAGGCAGACTGGCCACAGTATCTCAAAATGTGTATTTGGGTGAGCAACTGGCAGGAAGCACTATGACTCTCTTAAGGTAGCCAATGCCTCGTCACCAACATAATCCCATCACCAACTTCAAGAAACCGCTTGCAAATGTAATGAAGCTTCTCATAAGATACACAGCTAGTGGGGTGTCACTTGAGGCAGACTGGCCAAAGTATCAAAAAAATGTGTATTTGGGTGAGCAACTAGCAGTAATCACTATGACACTCATAGGGTAGCCAATGCCTCGTCAACAGCATAATCACATCAGCAACTTCAAGAAACCCCTGGCAAAAGTTACAATGACCCTTAAGATACACAACTAGTGGCGTAGCTATCAGGCAGACTGGATAGAGTATCTAAAAATGTGTATTTGGGTGAAGAACTGGCAGGAATCTCTATGACTCTCTTGAGGTAGCCAATGCCTCGTCACCAGCAGAATCAAATCAGCAACTTCTAGAAACCCCTGGCAAAAGTAACGATGTTTCTCTTAAGATACACAACTAGTGGCGTATCGCTTCAGGCACACTGGAAACAGTATCTAAAAAATGTGTATTTGGGTGAGTATAATCACAGCTTCAAAGTCAGGAAACCGCTGGCAAGAGTAACGAAGTTTCTCTTAAGATACACAACTAGTGGCGTATCGCTTCAGGCAGACTGGCCACAGTATCTCAAAATGTGTATTTGGGTGAGCAACTGGCACGAAGCACTATGACTCTCTTAAGGTAGCCAATGCCTCGTCACCAACTTAATCCCATCACCAACTTCAAGAAACCGCTTGCAAAGGTAACGAAGCTTCTCATAAGATACACAGCTAGGGGGTTGTCACTTGAGGCAGACTGGCCAAAGTATCAAAAAAATGTGTATTTGGGTGAGCAACTAGCAGGAATCACTATGACACTCATAGGGTAGCCAATGCCTCGTCACCAGCATAATCACATCAGCAATTTCAAGAAACCACTGGCAAAAGTTACAATGACTCTTAAGATACACAAGTAGTGGCGTAGCTATCAGGCAGACTGGAAAGAGTATCTAAAAAATGTGTATTTGGATGAGCAACTGGCAGGAAACACTGTGACTCTCTTAGGGTAGCCAATATCCCGTCACCAGTATAATCACATCTTCAAAGTCAAGAAACCGCTGGCAAGTGTAACGATGTTTCTCTTAAGATACACAACTAGTGGCGTATCGCTTCAGGCACACTGGAAACAGTATCTAAAAAATGTGTATTTGGGTGAGTATAATCACAGCTTCAAAGTCAGGAAACCGCTGGCAAGAGTAACGAAGTTTCTCTTAAGATACACAACTAGTGGCGTATCGCTTCAGGCAGACTGGCCACAGTATCTCAAAATGTGTATTTGGGTGAGCAACTGGCAGGAAGCACTATGACTCTCTTAAGATAGCCAATGCCTCGTCACCAACATAATCCCATCACCAACTTCAAGAAACCGCTTGCAAATGTAATGAAGCTTCTCATAAGATACACAGCTAGTGGGGTGTCACTTGAGGCAGACTGGCCAAAGTATCAAAAAAATGTGTATTTGGGTGAGCAACTAGCAGGAATCACTATGACACTCATAGGGTAGCCAATGCCTCGTCACCAGCATAATCACATCAGCAACTTCAAGAAACCCCTGGCAAAAGTTACAATGACACTTAAGATACACAACTAGTGGCGTAGCTATCAGGCAGACTGGAAAGAGTATCTAAAAATGTGTATTTTGGTGAAGAACTGGCAGGAATCTCTATGACTCTCTTGAGGTAGCCAATGCCTCGTCACCAGCAGAATCAAATCAGCAACTTCTAGAAACCCCTTGCAAAAGTAACGATGTTTCTCTTAAGATACACAACTAGTGGCGTATCGCTTCAGGGACACTGGAAACAGTATCTAAAAAATGTGTATTTGGGTGAGCAACTGGCACGAAACACTGTGACTCTCTTAGGGTAACCAATATCTCGTCACCAGTATAATCACATCTTCAAAGTCAAGAAACCGCTGGCAAGAGTAACGATGTTTCTCTTAAGATACACAACTAGTGGCGTATCGCTTCAGGCAGACTGGCCACAGTATCTCAAAATGTGTATTTGGGTGAGCAACTGGCAGGAAGCACTATGACTCTCTTAAGGTAGCCAATGCCTCGTCACCAACATAATCCCATCACCAACTTCAAGAAACCGCTTGCAAATGTAATGAAGCTTCTCATAAGATACACAGCTAGTGGGGTGTCACTTGAGGCAGACTGGCCAAAGTATCAAAAATATGTGTATTTGGGTGAGCAACTAGCAGGAATCACTATGACACTCATAGGGTAGCCAATGCCTCGTCACCAGCATAATCACATCAGCAACTTCAAGAAACCCCTGGCAAAAGTTACAATGACTCTTAAGATACACAACTAGTGGCGTAGCTATCAGGCAGACTGGAAAGAGTATCTAAAAATGTGTATTTGGATGAAGAACTGGCAGGAATCTCTATGACTCTCTTGAGGTAGCCAATGCCTCGTCACCAGCAGAATCAAATCAGCAATTTCTAGAAACCCCTGGCAAAAGTAACGATTTTTCTCTTAATATACACAACTAGTGGCGTATCGCTTCAGGCACACTGGAAACAGTATCTAAAAAATGTGTATTTGGGTGAGCAACTGGCACGAAACACTGTGACTCTCTTAGGGTAACCAATATCTCGTCACCAGTATAATCACATCTTCAAAGTCAAGAAACCGCTGGCAAAAGTAACGATGTTTCTCTTAAGATACACAACTAGTGGCGTATCGCCTTAGGCACACTGGAAACAGTATCTAAAAAATGTGTATTTGGGTGAGCAACTGGCACGAAATACTGTGACATTCATAGGGTAGCCAATGCCTCGTCACCAGCATAATCACATCAGCAACTTCAAGAAACCCCTGGCAAAAGTTACAATGACTCTTAAGATACACAACCAGTGGCGTAGCTATCAGGCAGACTGGAAAGAGTATCTAAAAAATGTGTATTTGGGTGAAGAACTGGCAGGAATCTCTATGACTCTCTTGAGGTAGCCAATGCTTCGTCACCAGCAGAATGAAATCAGCAACTTCGAGAAACCCCTTTCAAAAGTAACGATGTTTCTCTTAAGATACACAACTAGTGGCGTATCGCTTCAGGCACACTGGAAACAGTATCTAAAAAATGTGTATTTGGGTGAGCAACTGGCACGAAACACTGTGACACTCTTAGGGTAACCAATATCTCGTCACCAGTATAATCACATCTTCAAAGTCAAGAAACCGCTGGCAAGAGTAACGATGTTTCTCTTAAGATACACAACTAGTGGCGTATCGCTTCAGGCAGACTGGCCACAGTATCTCAAAATGTGTATTTGGGTGAGCAACTGGCAGGAAGCACTATGACTCTCTTATGGTAGCCAATGCCTCGTCACCAACATAATCCCATAACCAACTTCAAGAAACCGCTTGCAAATGTAATGAAGCTTCTCATAAGATACACAGCTAGTGGGGTGTCACTTGAGGCAGACTGGCCAAAGTATCAAAAAAATGTGTATTTGGGTGAGCAACTAGCAGGAATCACTATGACACTCATAGGGTAGCCAATGCCTCGTCACCAGCATAATCACATCAGCAACTTCAAGAAACCCCTGGCAAAAGTTACAATGACTCTTAAGATACACAACTAGTGGCGTAGCTATCAGGCAGACTGGAAAGAGTATCTAAAAATGTGTATTTGGATGAAGAACTGGCAGGAATCTCTATGACTCTCTTGAGGTAGCCAAT
Organism: Schistocerca nitens; assembly: GCF_023898315.1. NCBI lineage: Eukaryota > Metazoa > Arthropoda > Insecta > Orthoptera > Acrididae > Schistocerca > Schistocerca nitens. The sequence goes on along the minus strand of NC_064616.1, from coordinate 106,964,778 downwards.
GCCTCGTCACCAGCATAATCAAATCAGCAACTTCTAGAAACCCCTGGCAAAAGTAACGATGTTTCTCTTAAGATACACAACTAGTGGCGTATCGCTTCAGGCACACTGGAAACAGTATCTAAAAAATGTGTATTTGGGTGAGCAACTGGCACGAAACACTGTGACTCTCTTAGGGTAACCAATATCTCGTCACCAGTATAATCACATCTTCAAAGTCAAGAAACCGCTGGCAAAAGTAACGATGTTTCTCTTAAGATACACAACTAGTGGCGTATCGCTTCAGGCAGACTGGCCACAGTATCTCAAAATGTGTATTTGGGTGAGCAACTGGCAGGAAGCACTATGACTCTCTTAAGGTAGCCAATGCCTCGTCACCAACATAATCCCATCACCAACTTCAAGAAACCGCTTGCAAATGTAACGAAGCTTCTCATAAGATGCACAGCTAGTGGGGGGTCACTTGAGGCAGACTGGCCAAAGTATCAAAAAAATGTGTATTTGGGTGAGCAACTAGCAGGAATCACTATGACACTCATAGGGTAGCCAATGCCTCGTCACCAGCATAATCACAGCAGCAACTTCAAGAAACCCCTGGCAAAAGTTACAATGACTCTTAAGATACACAACTAGTGGCGTAGCTATCAGGAAGACTGGAAAGAGTATCTAAAAAATGTGTATTTGGGTGAAGAACTGGCAGGAATCTCTATGACTCTCTTGCGGTAGCCAATCCTTCGTCACCAGCATAATCAAATCAGCAACTTCTAGAAACCCCTGTCAAATGTAACGATGTTTCTCTTAAGATACACAACTAGTGGCGTATCGCTTCAGGCAGACTGGCCACAGTATCTCAAAATGTGTATTTGGGTGAGCAACTGGCAGAAAGCACTATGACTCTCTTAAGGTAGCCAATGCCTCGTCACCAACATAATCACATCACCAACTTCAAGAAACCGCTTGCAAAGGTAACGAAGCTTCTCATAAGATACACAGCTAGGGGGTTGTCACTTGAGGCAGACTGGCCAAAGTATCAAAAAAATGTGTATTTGGGTGAGCAACTAGCAGGAATCACTATGACACTCATAGGGTAGCCAATGCCTCGTCACCAGCATAATCACATCAGCAACTTCAAGAAACCCCTGGCAAAAGTTACAATGACTCTTAAGATACACAACTAGTGGCGTAGCTATCAGGCAGACTGGAAAGAGTATCTAAAAAATGTGTATTTGGATGAGCAACTGGCAGGAAACACTGTGACTCTCTTAGGGTAGCCAATATCCCGTCACCAGTATAATCACATCTTCAAAGTCAAGAAACCGCTGGCAAGAGTAACGATGTTTCTCTTAAGATACACAACTAGTGGCGTATCGCTTCAGGCACACTGGAAAGTGTATCTAAAAAATGTGTATTTGGATGAGCAACTGGCACGAAACACTGTGACTCTCTTAGGGTAACCAATATCTCGTCACCAGTATAATCACATCTTCAAAGTCAAGAAACCGCTGGCAAGAGTAACGATGTTTCTCTTAAGATACACAACTAGTGGCGTATCGCTTCAGACAGACTGGCCACAGTATCTCAAAATGTGTATTTGGGTGAGCAACTGGCAGGAAGCACTATGACTCTCTTAAGGTAGCCAATGCCTCGTCACCAACATAATCCCATCACCAACTTCAAGAAACCGCTTGCAAATGTAATGAAGCTTCTCATAAGATACACAGCTAGTGGGGTGTCACTTGAGGCAGACTGGCCAAAGTATCAAAAAAATGTGTATTTGGGTGAGCAACTAGCAGGAATCACTATGACACTCATAGGGTAGCCAATGCCTCGTCAACAGCATAATCACATCAGCAACTTCAAGAAACCCCTGGCAAAAGTTACAATGACTCTTAAGATACGCAACTAGTGGCGTAGCTATCAGGCAGACTGGAAAGAGTATCTAAAAATGTGTATTTGGGTGAAGAACTGGCAGGAATCTCTATGACTCTCTTGAGGTAGCCAATGCCTCGTCACCAGCAGAATCAAATCAGCAACTTCTAGAAACCCCTGGCAAAAGTAACGATGTTTCTCTAAAGATACACAACTAGTGGCGTATCGCTTCAGGCACACTGGAAACAGTATCTAAAAAATGTGTATCTGGGTGAGTATAATCACAGCTTCAAAGTCAGGAAACCGCTGGCAAGAGTAACGAAGTTTCTCTTAAGATACACAACTAGTGGCGTATCGCTTCAGGCAGACTGGCCACAGTATCTCAAAATGTGTATTTGGGTGAGCAACTGGCACGAAGCACTATGACTCTCTTAAGGTAGCCAATGCCTCGTCACCAACTTAATCCCATCACCAACTTCAAGAAACCGCTTGCAAAGGTAACGAAGCTTCTCATAAGATACACAGCTAGGGGGTTGTCACTTGAGGCAGACTGGCCAAAGTATCAAAAAAATGTGTATTTGGGTGAGCAACTAGCAGGAATCACTATGACACTCATAGGGTAGCCAATGCCTCGTCACCAGCATAATCACATCAGCAACTTCAAGAAACCCCTGGCAAAAGTTACAATGACTCTTAAGATACACAACTAGTGGCGTAGCTATCAGGCAGACTGGAAAGAGTATCTAAAAAATGTGTATTTGGGTGAAGAACTGGCAGAAATCTCTATGACTCTCTTGAGGTAGCCAATGCCTCGTCACCAGCAGAATCAAATCAGCAACATCTAGAAACCCCTGGCAAAAGTAACGATGTTTCTCTTAAGATACACAACTAGTGGCATATCGCTTCAGGCACACTGGAAACACTATCTAAAAAATGTGTATTTGGGTGAGCAACTGGCACGAAACACTGTGACTCTCTTAGGGTAGCCAATTTCTCGTCACCAATATAATCACAGCTTCAAAGTCAGGAAACCGCTGGCAAGAGTAACGATGTTTCTCTTAAGATACACAACTAGTGGCGTATCGCTTCAGGCAGACCGGCCACAGTATCTCAAAATGTGTATATGGGTGAGCAACTGGCAGGAAGCACTATGACTCTCTTAAGGTAGCCAATGCCTCGTCACCAACTTAATCCCATCACCAACTTCAAGAAACCGCTTGCAAAGGTAACGAAGCTTCTCATAAGATACACAGCTAGGGGGTTGTCACTTGAGGCAGACTGGCCAAAGTATCAAAAAAATGTGTATTTGGGTGAGCAACTAGCAGGAATCACTATGACACTCATAGGGTAGCCAATGCCTCGTCACCAGCATAATCACATCAGCAATTTCAAGAAACCCCTGGCAAAAGTTACAATGACACTTAAGATACACAAGTAGTGGCGTAGCTATCAGGCAGACTGGAAAGAGTATCTAAAAAATGTGTATTTGGATGAGCAACTGGCAGAAAACACTGTGACTCTCTTAGGGTAGCCAATATCCCGTCACATCTTCAAAGTCAAGAAACCGCTGGCAAGTGTAACGATGTTTCTCTTAAGATACACAACTAGTGGCGTATCGCTTCAGGCACACTGGAAACAGTATCTAAAAAATGTGTATTTGGGTGAGCAACTGGCACGAAACACTGTGACCCTCTTAGGGTAAACAATATCTCGTCACCAGTATAATCACATCTTCAAAGTCAAGAAACCGCTGGCAAGAGTAACGATGTTTCTCTTAAGATACACAACTAGTGGCGTATCGCTTCAGGCAGACTGGCCACAGTATCTCAAAATGTGTATTTGGGTGAGCAACTGGCAGGAAGCACTATGACTCTCTTAAGGTAGCCAATGCCTCGTCACCAACATAATCCCATCACCAACTTCAAGAAACCGCTTGCAAATGTAATGAAGCTTCTCATAAGATACACAGCTAGTGGGGTGTCACTTGAGGCAGACTGGCCAAAGTATCAAAAATATGTGTATTTGGGTGAGCAACTAGCAGGAATCACTATGACACTCATAGGGTAGCCAATGCCTCGTCACCAGCATAATCACATCAGCAACTTCAAGAAACCCCTGGCAAAAGTTACAATGACTCTTAAGATACACAACTAGTGGCGTAGCTATCAGGCAGACTGGAAAGAGTATCTAAAAATGTGTATTTGGGTGAAGAACTGGCAGGAATCTCTATGACTCTCTTGAGGTAGCCAATGCCTCGTCACCAGCAGAATCAAATCAGCAATTTCTAGAAACCCCTGGCAAAAGTAACGATTTTTCTCTTAATATACACAACTAGTGGCGTATCGCTTCAGGCACACTGGAAACAGTATCTAAAAAATGTGTATTTGGGTGAGCAACTGGCACGAAACACTGTGACTCTCTTAGGGTAACCAATATCTCGTCACCAGTATAATCACATCTTCAAAGTCAAGAAACCGCTGGCAAAAGTAACGATGTTTCTCTTAAGATACACAACTAGTGGCGTATCGCTTTAGGCACACTGGAAACAGTATCTAAAAAATGTGTATTTGGGTGAGCAACTGGCAGAAAGCACTATGACTCTCTTAAGGTAGCCAATGCCTCGTCACCAACATAATCACATCACCAACTTCAAGAAACCGCTTGCAAAGGTAACGAAGCTTCTCATAAGATACACAGCTAGGGGGTGTCACTTGAGGCAGACTGGCCAAAGTATCAAAAAAATGTGTATTTGTGTGAGCAAGTAGCAGGAATCACTATGACACTCATAGGGTAGCCAATGCCTCGTCACCAGCATAATCACATCAGCAACTTCAAGAAACCCCTGGCAAAAGTTACAATGACTCTTAAGTTACACAACTAGTGGCGTAGCTATCAGGCAGACTGGAAAGAGTATCTAAAAAATGTGTATTTGGATGAGCAACTGGCAGGAAACACTGTGACTCTCTTAGGGTAGCCAATATCCCGTCACCAGTATAATCACATCTTCAAAGTCAAGAAACCGCTGGCAAGAGTAACGATGTTTCTCTTAAGATACACAACTAGTGGCGTATCGCTTCCGGCACACTGGAAACAGTATCTAAAAAATGTGTATTTGGGTGAGCAACTGGCACGAAACACTGTGACTCTCTTAGGGTAACAAATATCTCGTCACCAGTATAATCACATCTTCAAAGTCAAGAAACCGCTGGCAAGAGTAACGATGTTTCTCTTAAGATACACAACTAGTGGCGTATCGCTTCAGGCAGACTGGCCACAGTATCTCAAAATGTGTATTTGGGTGAGCAACTGGCAGGAAGCACTATGACTCTCTTAAGGTAGCCAATGCCTCGTCACCAACATAATCCCATCACCAACTTCAAGAAACCGCTTGCAAATGTAATGAAGCTTCTCATAAGATACACAGCTAGTGGGGTGTCACTTGAGGCAGACTGGCCAAAGTATCAAAAAAATGTGTATTTGGGTGAGCAACTAGCAGGAATCACTATGACACTCATAGGGTAGCTAATGCCTCGTCAACAGCATAATCACATCAGCAACTTCAAGAAATCCCTGGCAAAAGTTACAATGACTCTTAAGATACACAACTAGTGGCGTAGCTATCAGGCAGACTGGAAAGAGTATCTAAAAATGTGTATTTGGGTGAAGAACTGGCAGGAATCTCTATGACTCTCTTGAGGTAGCAAATGCCTCGTCACCAGCAGAATCAAATCAGCAACTTCTAGAAACCCCTGGCAAAAGTAACGATGTTTCTCTTAAGATACACAACTAGTGGCGTATCGCTTCAGGCACACTGGAAACAGTATCTAAAAAATGTGTATTTGGGTGAGTATAATCACAGCTTCAAAGTCAGGAAACCGCTGGCAAGAGTAACGAAGTTTCTCTTAAGATACACAACTAGTGGCGTATCGCTTCAGGCAGACTGGCCACAGTATCTCAAAATGTGTATTTGGGTGAGCAACTGGCACGAAGCACTATGACTCTCTTAAGGTAGCCAATGCCTCGTCACCAACTTAATCCCATCACCAACTTCAAGAAACCGCTTGCAAAGGTAACGAAGCTTCTCATAAGATACACAGCTAGGGGGTTGTCACTTGAGGCAGACTGGCCAAAGTATCAAAAAAATGTGTATTTGGGTGAGCAACTAGCAGGAATCACTATGACACTCATAGGGTAGCCAATGCCTCGTCACCAGCATAATCACATCAGCAACTTCAAGAAACCCCTGGCAAAAGTTACAATGACTCTTAAGATACACAACTAGTGGCGTAGCTATCAGGCAGACTGGAAAGAGTATCTAAAAAATGTGTATTTGGATGAGCAACTGGCAGGAAACACTGTGACTCTCTTAGGGTAGCCAATATCCCGTCACCAGTATAATCACATCTTCAAAGTCAAGAAACCGCTGGCAAGTGTAACGATGTTTCTCTTAAGATACACAACTAGTGGCGTATCGCTTCAGGCACACTGGAAAGAGTATCTAAAAAATGTGTATTTGGGTGAGCAACTGGCACGAAACACTGTGACCCTCTTAGGGTAACCAATATCTCGTCACCAGTATAATCACATCTTCAAAGTCAAGAAACCGCTGGCAAGAGTAACGATGTTTCTCTTAAGATTCACAACTAGTGGCGTATCGCTTCAGGCAGACTGGCCACAGTATCTCAAAATGTGTATTTGGGTGAGCAACTGGCAGGAAGCACTATGACTCTCTTAAGGTAGCCAATGCCTCGTCACCAACATAATCCCATCACCAACTTCAAGAAACCGCTTGCAAATGTAACGAAGCTTCTCATAAGATGCACAGCTAGTGGGGTGTCACTTGAGGCAGACTGGCCAAAGTATCAAAAAAATGTGTATTTGGGTGAGCAACTAGCAGGAATCACTATGACACTCATAGGGTAGCCAATGCCTCGTCACCAGCATAATCACAGCAGCAACTTCAAGAAACCCCTGGCAAAAGTTACAATGACTCTTAAGATACACAACTAGTGGCGTAGCTATCAGGCAGACTGGAAAGAGTATCTAAAAAATGTGTATTTGGGTGAAGAACTGGCAGGAATCTCTATGACTCTCTTGCGGTAGCCAATCCTTCGTCACCAGCAGAATCAAATCAGCAACTTCTAGAAACCCCTGTCAAAAGTAACGATGTTTCTCTTAAGATACACAACTAGTGGCGTATCGCTTCAGGCAGACTGGCCACAGTATCTCAAAATGTGTATTTGGGTGAGCAACTGGCAGAAAGCACTATGACTCTCTTAAGGTAGCCAATGCCTCGTCACCAACATAATCACATCACCAACTTCAAGAAACCGCTTGCAAAGGTAACGAAGCTTCTCATAAGATACACAGCTAGGGGGTGTCACTTGAGGCAGACTGGCCAAAGTATCAAAAAAATGTGTATTTGTGTGAGCAACTAGCAGGAATCACTATGACACTCATAGGGTAGCCAATGCCTCGTCACCAGCATAATCACATCAGCAACTTCAAGAAACCCCTGGCAAAAGTTACAATGACTCTTAAGTTACACAACTAGTGGCGTAGCTATCAGGCAGACTGGAAAGAGTATCTAAAAAATGTGTATTTGGATGAGCAACTGGCAGGAAACACTGTGACTCTCTTAGGGTAGCCAATATCCCGTCACCCGTATAATCACATCTTCAAAGTCAAGAAACCGCTGGCAAGAGTAACGATGTTTCTCTTAAGATACACAACTAGTGGCGTATCGCTTCCGGCACACTGGAAACAGTATCTAAAAAATGTGTATTTGGGTGAGCAACTGGCACGAAACACTGTGACTCTCTTAGGGTAACAAATATCTCGTCACCAGTATAATCACATCTTCAAAGTCAAGAAACCGCTGGCAAGAGTAACGATGTTTCTCTTAAGATACACAACTAGTGGCGTATCGCTTCAGGCAGACTGGCCACAGTATCTCAAAATGTGTATTTGGGTGAGCAACTGGCAGGAAGCACTATGACTCTCTTAAGGTAGCCAATGCCTCGTCACCAACATAATCCCATCACCAACTTCAAGAAACCGCTTGCAAATGTAATGAAGCTTCTCATAAGATACACAGCTAGTGGGGTGTCACTTGAGGCAGACTGGCCAAAGTATCAAAAAAATGTGTATTTGGGTGAGCAACTAGCAGGAATCACTATGACACTCATAGGGTAGCCAATGCCTCGTCAACAGCATAATCACATCAGCAACTTCAAGAAACCCCTGGCAAAAGTTACAATGACTCTTAAGATACACAACTAGTGGCGTAGCTATCAGGCAGACTGGAAAGAGTATCTAAAAATGTGTATTTGGGTGAAGAACTGGCAGGAATCTCTATGACTCTCTTGAGGTAGCAAATGCCTCGTCACCAGCAGAATCAAATCAGCAACTTCTAGAAACCCCTGGCAAAAGTAACGATGTTTCTCTTAAGATACACAACTAGTGGCGTATCGCTTCAGGCACACTGGAAACAGTATCTAAAAAATGTGTATTTGGGTGAGTATAATCACAGCTTCAAAGTCAGGAAACCGCTGGCAAGAGTAACGAAGTTTCTCTTAAGATACACAACTAGTGGCGTATCGCTTCAGGCAGACTGGCCACAGTATCTCAAAATGTGTATTTGGGTGAGCAACTGGCACGAAGCACTATGACTCTCTTAAGGTAGCCAATGCCTCGTCACCAACTTAATCCCATCACCAACTTCAAGAAACCGCTTGCAAAGGTAACGAAGCTTCTCATAAGATACACAGCTAGGGGGTTGTCACTTGAGGCAGACTGGCCAAAGTATCAAAAAAATGTGTATTTGGGTGAGCAACTAGCAGGAATCACTATGACACTCATAGGGTAGCCAATGCCTCGTCACCAGCATAATCACATCAGCAATTTCAAGAAACCCCTGGCAAAAGTTACAATGACTCTTAAGATACACAAGTAGTGGCGTAGCTATCAGGCAGACTGGAAAGAGTATCTAAAAAATGTGTATTTGGATGAGCAACTGGCAGGAAACACTGTGACTCTCTTAGGGTAGCCAATATCCCGTCACCAGTATAATCACATCTTCAAAGTCAAGAAACCGCTGGCAAGTGTAACGATGTTTCTCTTAAGATACACAACTAGTGGCGTATCGCTTCAGGCACACTGGAAAGAGTATCTAAAATATGTGTATTTGGGTGAGCAACTGGCACGAAACACTGTGACCCTCTTAGGGTAACCAATATCTCGTCACCAGTATAATCACATCTTCAAAGTCAAGAAACCGCTGGCAAGAGTAACGATGTTTCTCTTAAAATTCACAACTAGTGGCGTATCGCTTCAGGCAGACTGGCCACAGTATCTCAAAATGTGTATTTGGGTGAGCAACTGGCAGGAAGCACTATGACTCTCTTAAGGTAGCCAATGCCTCGTCACCAACATAATCCCATCACCAACTTCAAGAAACCGCTTGCAAATGTAATGAAGCTTCTCATAAGATACACAGCTAGTGGGGTGTCACTTGAGGCAGACTGGCCAAAGTATCAAAAAAATGTGTATTTGGGTGAGCAACTAGCAGGAATCACTATGACACTCATAGGGTAGCCAATGCCTCGTCACCAGCATAATCACATCAGCAACTTCAAGAAACCCCTGGCAAAAGTTACAATGACTCTTAAGATACACAACTAGTGGCGTAGCTATCAGGCAGACTGGAAAGAGTATCTAAAAATGTGTATTTTGGTGAAGAACTGGCAGGAATCTCTATGACTCTCTTGAGGTAGCCAATGCCTCGTCACCAGCAGAATCAAATCAGCAACTTCTAGAAACCCCTGGCAAAAGTAACGATGTTTCTCTTAAGATACACAACTAGTGGCGTATCGCTTCAGGGACACTGGAAACAGTATCTAAAAAATGTGTATTTGGGTGAGCAACTGGCACGAAACACTGTGACTCTCTTAGGGTAACCAATATCTCGTCAGCAGTATAATCACATCTTCAAAGTCAAGAAACCGCTGGCAAGAGTAACGATGTTTCTCTTAAGATACACAACTAGTGGCGTATCGCTTCAGGCACACTGGCCACAGTATCTCAAAATGTGTATTTGGGTGAGCAACTGGCAGGAAGCACTATGACTCTCTTAAGGTAGCCAATGCCTCGTCACCAACATAATCCCATCACCAACTTCAAGAAACCGCTTGCAAATGTAATGAAGCTTCTCATAAGATACACAGCTAGTGGGGTGTCACTTGAGGCAGACTGGCCAAAGTATCAAAAAAATGTGTATTTGGGTGAGCAACTAGCAGGAATCACTATGACACTCATAGGGTAGCCAATGCCTCGTCACCAGCATAATCACATCAGCAACTTCAAGAAACCCCTGGCAAAAGTTACAATGACTCTTAAGATACACAACTAGTGGCGTAGCTATCAGGCAGACTGGAAAGAGTATCTAAAAATGTGTATCTGGGTGAAGAACTGGCAGGAATCTCTATGACTCTCTTGAGGTAGCCAATGCCTCGTCACCAGCAGAATCAAATCAGCAACTTCTAGAAACCCCTGGCAAAAGTAACGATGTTTCTCTTAAGATACACAACTAGTGGCGTATCGCTTCAGGCACACTGGAAACACTATCTAAAAAATGTGTATTTGGGTGAGCAACTGGCACGAAACACTGTGACTCTCTTAGGGTAGCCAATTTCTCGTCACCAGTATAATCAAAGCTTCAAAGTCAGGAAACCGCTGGCAAGAGTAACGATGTTTCTCTTAAGATACACAACTAGTGGCGTATCGCTTCAGGCAGACTGGCCACAGTATCTCAAAATGTGTATTTGGGTGAGCAACTGGCAGGAAGCACTATGACTCTCTTAAGGTAGCCAATGCCTCGTCACCAACATAATCCCATCACCAACTTCAAGAAACCGCTTGCAAATGTAATGAAGCTTCTCATAAGATACACAGCTAGTGGGGTGTCACTTGAGGCAGACTGGCCAAAGTATCAAAAATATGTGTATTTGGGTGAGCAACTAGCAGGAATCACTATGACACTCATAGGGTAGCCAATGCCTCGTCACCAGCATAATCACATCAGCAACTTCAAGAAACCCCTGGCAAAAGTTACAATGACTCTTAAGATACACAACTAGTGGCGTAGCTATCAGGCAGACTGGAAAGAGTATCTAAAAATGTGTATTTGGGTGAAGAACTGGCAGGAATCTCTATGACTCTCTTGAGGTAGCCAATGCCTCGTCACCAGCAGAATCAAATCAGCAATTTCTAGAAACCCCTGGCAAAAGTAACGATTTTTCTCTTAATATACACAACTAGTGGCGTATCGCTTCAGGCACACTGGAAACAGTATCTAAAAAATGTGTATTTGGGTGAGCAACTGGCACGAAACACTGTGACTCTCTTAGGGTAACCAATATCTCGTCACCAGTATAATCACATCTTCAAAGTCAAGAAACCGCTGGCAAAAGTAACGATGTTTCTCTTAAGATACACAACTAGTGGCGTATCGCTTTAGGCACACTGGAAACAGTATCTAAAAAATGTGTATTTGGGTGAGCAACTGGCACGAAACACTGTGACATTCATAGGGTAGCCAATGATCCGTCACCAGCATAATCACATCAGCAACTTCAAGAAACCCCTGGCAAAAGTTACAATGACTCTTAAGATACACAACCAGTGGCGTAGCTATCAGGCAGACTGGAAAGAGTATCTAAAAAATGTGTATTTGGGTGAAGAACTGGCAGGAATCTCTATGACTCTCTTGAGGTAGCCAATGCTTCGTCACCAGCAGAATGAAATCAGCAACTTCGAGAAACCCCTTTCAAAAGTAACGATGTTTCTCTTAAGATACACAACTAGTGGCGTATCGCTTCAGGCACACTGGAAACAGTATCTAAAAAATGTGTATTTGGGTGAGCAACTGGCAGAAAGCACTATGACTCTCTTAAGGTAGCCAATGCCTCGTCACCAACATAATCACATCACCAACTTCAAGAAACCGCTTGCAAAGGTAACGAAGCTTCTCATAAGATACACAGCTAGGGGGTTGTCACTTGAGGCAGACTGGCCAAAGGATCAAAAAAATGTGTATTTGGGTGAGCAACTAGCAGGAATCACTATGACACTCATAGGGTAGCCAATGCCGCGTCACCAGCATAATCACATCAGCAACTTCAAGAAACCCCTGGCAAAAGTTACAATGACTCTTAAGATACACAACTAGTGGCGTAGCTATCAGGCAGACTGCAAAGAGTATCTAAAAAATGTGTATTTGGATGAGCAACTGGCAGGAAACACTGTGACTCTCTTAGGGTAGCCAATATCCCGTCACCAGTATAATCACATCTTCAAAGTCAAGAAACCGCTGGCAAGAGTAACGATGTTTCTCTTAAGATACACAACTAGTGGCGTATCGCTTCAGGCACACTGGAAACAGTATCTAAAAAATGTGTATTTGGGTGAGCAACTGGCACGAAACACTGTGACTCTCTTAGGGTAACCAATATCTCGTCAGCAGTATAATCACATCTTCAAAGTCAAGAAACCGCTGGCAAGAGTAACGATGTTTCTCTTAAGATACACAACTAGTGGCGTATCGCTTCAGGCAGACTGGCCACAGTATCTCAAAATGTGTATTTGGGTGAGCAACTGGCAGGAAGCACTATGACTCTCTTATGGTAGCCAATGCCTCGTCACCAACATAATCCCATCACCAACTTCAAGAAACCGCTTGCAAATGTAATGAAGCTTCTCATAAGATACACAGCTAGTGGGGTGTCACTTGAGGCAGACTGGCCAAAGTATCAAAAAAATGTGTATTTGGGTGAGCAACTAGCAGGAATCACTATGACACTCATAGGGTAGCCAATGCCTCGTCACCAGCATAATCACATCAGCAACTTCAAGAAACCCCTGGCAAAAGTTACAATGACTCTTAAGATACACAACTAGTGGCGTAGCTATCAGGCAGACTGGAAAGAGTATCTAAAAATGTGTATTTGGATGAAGAACTGGCAGGAATCTCTATGACTCTCTTGAGGTAGCCAATGCCTCGTCACCAGCAGAATCAAATCAGCAACTTCTAGAAACCCCTGGCAAAAGTAACGATGTTTCTCTTAAGATACACAACTAGTGGCGTATCGCTTCAGGCACACTGGAAACAGTATCTAAAAAATGTGTATTTGGGTGAGCAACTGGCACGAAACACTGTGACTCTCTTAGGGTAACCAATATCTCGTCACCAGTATAATCACATCTTCAAAGTCAAGAAACCGCTGGCAAAAGTAACGATGTTTCTCTTAAGATACACAACTAGTGGCGTATCGCTTCAGGCAGACTGGCCACGGTATCTCAAAATGTGTATTTGGGTGAGCAACTGGCAGGAAGCACTATGACTCTCTTAAGGTAGCCAATGCCTCGTCACCAACATAATCCCATCACCAACTTCAAGAAACCGCTTGCAAATGTAACGAAGCTTCTCATAAGATGCACAGCTAGTGGGGTGTCACTTGAGGCAGACTGGCCAAAGTATCAAAAAAATGTGTATTTGGGTGAGCAACTAGCAGGAATCACTATGACACTCATAGGGTAGCCAATGCCTCGTCACCAGCATAATCACAGCAGCAACTTCAAGAAACCCCTGGCAAAAGTTACAATGACTCTTAAGATACACAACTAGTGGCGTAGCTATCAGGCAGACTGGAAAGAGTATCTAAAAAATGTGTATTTGGGTGAAGAACTGGCAGGAATCTCTATGACTCTCTTGCGGTAGCCAATCCTTCGTCACCAGCAGAATCAAATCAGCAACTTCTAGAAACCCCTGTCAAAAGTAACGATGTTTCTCTTAAGATACACAACTAGTGGCGTATCGCTTCAGGCAGACTGGCCACAGTATCTCAAAATGTGTATTTGGGTGAGCAACTGGCAGAAAGCACTATGACTCTCTTAAGGTAGCCAATGCCTCGTCACCAACATAATCACATCACCAACTTCAAGAAACCGCTTGCAAAGGTAACGAAGCTTCTCATAAGATACACAGCTAGGGGGTGTCACTTGAGGCAGACTGGCCAAAGTATCAAAAAAATGTGTATTTGTGTGAGCAACTAGCAGGAATCACTATGACACTCATAGGGTAGCCAATGCCTCGTCACCAGCATAATCACATCAGCAACTTCAAGAAACCCCTGGCAAAAGTTACAATGACTCTTAAGTTACACAACTAGTGGCGTAGCTATCAGGCAGACTGGAAAGAGTATCTAAAAAATGTGTATTTGGATGAGCAACTGGCAGGAAACACTGTGACTCTCTTAGGGTAGCCAATATCCCGTCACCATTATAATCACATCTTCAAAGTCAAGAAACCGCTGGCAAGAGTAACGATGTTTCTCTTAAGATACACAACTAGTGGCGTATCGCTTCCGGCACACTGGAAACAGTATCTAAAAAATGTGTATTTGGGTGAGCAACTGGCACGAAACACTGTGACTCTCTTAGGGTAACAAATATCTCGTCACCAGTATAATCACATCTTCAAAGTCAAGAAACCGCTGGCAAGAGTAACGATGTTTCTCTTAAGATACACAACTAGTGGCGTATCGCTTCAGGCAGACTGGCCACAGTATCTCAAAATGTGTATTTGGGTGAGCAACTGGCAGGAAGCACTATGACTCTCTTAAGGTAGCCAATGCCTCGTCACCAACATAATCCCATCACCAACTTCAAGAAACCGCTTGCAAATGTAATGAAGCTTCTCATAAGATACACAGCTAGTGGGGTGTCACTTGAGGCAGACTGGCCAAAGTATCAAAAAAATGTGTATTTGGGTGAGCAACTAGCAGGAATCACTATGACACTCATAGGGTAGCCAATGCCTCGTCAACAGCATAATCACATCAGCAACTTCAAGAAACCCCTGGCAAAAGTTACAATGACTCTTAAGATACACAACTAGTGGCGTAGCTATCAGGCAGACTGGAAAGAGTATCTAAATATGTGTATTTGGGTGAAGAACTGGCAGGAATCTCTATGACTCTCTTGAGGTAGCAAATGCCTCGTCACCAGCAGAATCAAGTCAGCAACTTCTAGAAACCCCTGGCAAAAGTAACGATGTTTCTCTTAAGATACACAACTAGTGGCGTATCGCTTCAGGCACACTGGAAACAGTATCTAAAAAATGTGTATTTGGGTGAGTATAATCACAGCTTCAAAGTCAGGAAACCGCTGGCAAGAGTAACGAAGTTTCTCTTAAGATACACAACTAGTGGCGTATCGCTTCAGGCAGACTGGCCACAGTATCTCAAAATGTGTATTTGGGTGAGCAACTGGCACAAAGCACTATGACTCTCTTAAGGTAGCCAATGCCTCGTCACCAACTTAATCCCATCACCAACTTCAAGAAACCGCTTGCAAAGGTAACGAAGCTTCTCATAAGATACACAGCTAGGGGGTTGTCACTTGAGGCAGACTGGCCAAAGTATCAAAAAAATGTGTATTTGGGTGAGCAACTAGCAGGAATCACTATGACACTCATAGGGTAGCCAATGCCTCGTCACCAGCATAATCACATCAGCAATTTCAAGAAACCCCTGGCAAAAGTTACAATGACTCTTAAGATACACAAGTAGTGGCGTAGCTATCAGGCAGACTGGAAAGAGTATCTAAAAAATGTGTATTTGGATGAGCAACTGGCAGGAAACACTGTGACTCTCTTAGGGTAGCCAATATCCCGTCACCAGTATAATCACATCTTCAAAGTCAAGAAACCGCTGGCAAGTGTAACGATGTTTCTCTTAAGATACACAACTAGTGGCGTATCGCTTCAGGCACACTGGAAAGAGTATCTAAAAAATGTGTATTTGGGTGAGCAACTGGCACGAAACACTGTGACCCTCTTAGGGTAACCAATATCTCGTCACCAGTATAATCACATCTTCAAAGTCAAGAAACCGCTGGCAAGAGTAACGATGTTTCTCTTAAGATTCACAACTAGTGGCGTATCGCTTCAGGCAGACTGGCCACAGTATCTCAAAATGTGTATTTGGGTGAGCAACTGGCAGGAAGCACTATGACTCTCTTAAGGTAGCCAATGCCTCGTCACCAACATAATCCCATCACCAACTTCAAGAAACCGCTTGCAAATGTAATGAAGCTTCTCATAAGATACACAGCTAGTGGGGTGTCACTTGAGGCAGACTGGCCAAAGTATCAAAAAAATGTGTATTTGGGTGAGCAACTAGCAGGAATCACTATGACACTCATAGGGTAGCCAATGCCTCGTCACCAGCATAATCACATCAGCAACTTCAAGAAACCCCTGGCAAAAGTTACAATGACTCTTAAGATACACAACTAGTGGCGTAGCTATCAGGCAGACTGGAAAGAGTATCTAAAAATGTGTATTTTGGTGAAGAACTGGCAGGAATCTCTATGACTCTCTTGAGGTAGCCAATGCCTCGTCACCAGCAGAATCAAATCAGCAACTTCTAGAAACCCCTGGCAAAAGTAACGATGTTTCTCTTAAGATACACAACTAGTGGCGTATCGCTTCAGGGACACTGGAAACAGTATCTAAAAAATGTGTATTTGGGTGAGCAACTGGCACGAAACACTGTGACTCTCTGAGGGTAACCAATATCTCGTCACCAGTATAATCACATCTTCAAAGTCAAGAAACCGCTGGCAAGAGTAACGATGTTTCTCTTAAGATACACAACTAGTGGCGTATCGCTTCAGGCACACTGGCCACAGTATCTCAAAATGTGTATTTGGGTGAGCAACTGGCAGGAAGCACTATGACTCTCTTAAGGTAGCCAATGCCTCGTCACCAACATAATCCCATCACCAACTTCAAGAAACCGCTTGCAAATGTAATGAAGCTTCTCATAAGATACACAGCTATTGGGGTGTCACGTGAGGCAGACTGGCCAAAGTATCAAAAAAATGTGTATTTGTGTGAGCAACTAGCAGGAATCACTATGACACTCATAGGGTAGCCAATGCCTCGTCACCAGCATAATCACATCAGCAACTTCAAGAAACCCCTGGCAAAAGTTACAATGACTCTTAAGATACACAACTAGTGGCGTAGCTATCAGGCAGACTGGAAAGAGTATCTAAAAATGTGTATCTGGGTGAAGAACTGGCAGGAATCTCTATGACTCTCTTGAGGTAGCCAATGCCTCGTCACCAGCAGAATCAAATCAGCAACTTCTAGAAACCCCTGGCAAAAGTAACGATGTTTCTCTTAAGATACACAACTAGTGGCGTATCGCTTCAGGCACACTGGAAACACTATCTAAAAAATGTGTATTTGGGTGAGCAACTGGCACGAAACACTGTGACTCTCTTAGGGTAGCCAATTTCTCGTCACCAGTATAATCACAGCTTCAAAGTCAGGAAACCGCTGGCAAGAGTAACGATGTTTCTCTTAAGATACACAACTAGTGGCGTATCGCTTCAGGCAGACCGGCCACAGTATCTCAAAATGTGTATTTGGGTGAGCAACTGGCAGGAAGCACTATGACTCTCTTAAGGTAGCCAATGCCTCGTCACCAACTTAATCCCATCACCAACTTCAAGAAACCGCTTGCAAAGGTAACGAAGCTTCTCATAAGATACACAGCTAGGGGGTTGTCACTTGAGGCAGACTGGCCAAAGTATCAAAAAAATGTGTATTTGGGTGAGCAACTAGCAGGAATCACTATGACACTCATAGGGTAGCCAATGCCTCGTCACCAGCATAATCACATCAGCAATTTCAAGAAACCCCTGGCAAAAGTTACAATGACTCTTAAGATACACAAGTACTGGCGTAGCTATCAGGCAGACTGGAAAGAGTATCTAAAAAATGTGTATTTGGATGAGCAACTGGCAGGAAACACTGTGACTCTCTTAGGGTAGCCAATATCCCGTCACATCTTCAAAGTCAAGAAACCGCTGGCAAGTGTAACGATGTTTCTCTTAAGATACACAACTAGTGGCGTATCGCTTCAGGCACACTGGAAACAGTATCTAAAAAATGTGTATTTGGGTGAGCAACTGGCACGAAACACTGTGACCCTCTTAGGGTAAACAATATCTCGTCACCAGTATAATCACATCTTCAAAGTCAAGAAACCGCTGGCAAGAGTAACGATGTTTCTCTTAAGATACACAACTAGTGGCGTATCGCTTCAGGCAGACTGGCCACAGTATCTCAAAATGTGTATTTGTGTGAGCAACTGGCAGGAAGCACTATGACTCTCTTAAGGTAGCCAATGCCTCGTCACCAACATAATCCCATCACCAACTTCAAGAAACCGCTTGCAAATGTAATGAAGCTTCTCATAAGATACACAGCTAGTGGGGTGTCACTTGAGGCAGACTGGCCAAAGTATCAAAAAAATGTGTATTTGGGTGAGCAACTAGCAGGAATCACTATGACACTCATAGGGTAGCCAATGCCTTGTCACCAGCATAATCACACCAGCAACTTCAAGAAACCCCTGGCAAAAGTTACAATGACTCTTAAGATACACAACTAGTGGCGTAGCTATCAGGCAGACTGGAAAGAGTATCTAAAAAATGTGTATTTGGGTGAAGAACTGGCAGGAATCTCTATGACTCTCTTGAGGTAGCCAATGCTTCGTCACCAGCAGAATGAAATCAGCAACTTCGAGAAACCCCTTTCAAAAGTAACGATGTTTCTCTTAAGATACACAACTAGTGGCGTATCGCTTCAGGCACACTGGAAACAGTATCTAAAAAATGTGTATTTGGGTGAGCAACTGGCAGAAAGCACTATGACTCTCTTAAGGTAGCCAATGCCTCGTCACCAACATAATCACATCACCAACTTCAAGAAACCGCTTGCAAAGGTAACGAAGCTTCTCATAAGATACACAGCTAGGGGGTTGTCACTTGAGGCAGACTGGCCAAAGTATCAAAAAAATGTGTATTTGGGTGAGCAACTAGCAGGAATCACTATGACACTCATAGGGTAGCCAATGCCGCGTCACCAGCATAATCACATCAGCAACTTCAAGAAACCCCTGACAAAAGTTACAATGACTCTTAAGATACACAACTAGTGGCGTAGCTATCAGGCAGACTGGAAAGAGTATCTAAAAAATGTGTATTTGGATGAGCAACTGGCAGGAAACACTGTGACTCTCTTAGGGTAGCCAATATCCCGTCACCAGTATAATCACATCTTCAAAGTCAAGAAACCGCTGGCAAGAGTAACGATGTTTCTCTTAAGATACACAACTAGTGGCGTATCGCTTCAGGCACATTGGAAACAGTATCTAAAAATGTGTATTTGGGTGAGCAACTGGCACGAAACACTGTGACTCTCTTAGGGTAACCAATATCTCGTCACCAGTATAATCACAGCTTCAAAGTCAGGAAACCGCTGGCAAGAGTAACGATGTTTCTCTTAAGATACACAACTAGTGGCGTATCGCTTCAGGCAGACCGGCCACAGTATCTCAAAATGTGTATTTGGGTGAGCAACTGGCAGGAAGCACTATGACTCTCTTAAGGTAGCCAATGCCTCGTCACCAACTTAATCCCATCACCAACTTCAAGAAACCGCTTGCAAAGGTAACGAAGCTTCTCATAAGATACACAGCTAGGGGGTTGTCACTTGAGGCAGACTGGCCAAAGTAACAAAAAAATGTGTATTTGGGTGAGCAACTAGCAGGAATCACTATGACACTCATAGGGTAGCCAATGCCTCGTCACCAGCATAATCACATCAGCAATTTCAAGAAACCCCTGGCAAAAGTTACAATGACTCTTAAGATACACAAGTACTGGCGTAGCTATCAGGCAGACTGGAAAGAGTATCTAAAAAATGTGTATTTGGATGAGCAACTGGCAGGAAACACTGTGACTCTCTTAGGGTAGCCAATATCCCGTCACATCTTCAAAGTCAAGAAACCGCTGGCAAGTGTAACGATGTTTCTCTTAAGATACACAACTAGTGGCGTATCGCTTCAGGCACACTGGAAACAGTATCTAAAAAATGTGTATTTGGGTGAGCAACTGGCACGAAACACTGTGACCGTCTTAGGGTAAACAATATCTCGTCACCAGTATAATCACATCTTCAAAGTCAAGAAACCGCTGGCAAGAGTAACGATGTTTCTCTTAAGATACACAACTAGTGGCGTATCGCTTCAGGCAGACTGGCCACAGTATCTCAAAATGTGTATTTGGGTGAGCAACTGGCAGGAAGCACTATGACTCTCTTAAGGTAGCCAATGCCTCGTCACCAACATAATCCCATCACCAACTTCAAGAAACCGCTTGCAAATGTAATGAAGCTTCTCATAAGATACACAGCTAGTGGGGTGTCACTTGAGGCAGACTGGCCAAAGTATCAAAAATATGTGTATTTGGGTGAGCAACTAGCAGGAATCACTATGACACTCATAGGGTAGCCAATGCCTCGTCACCAGCATAATCACACCAGCAACTTCAAGAAACCCCTGGCAAAAGTTACAATGACTCTTAAGATACACAACTAGTGGCGTAGCTATCAGGCAGACTGGAAAGAGTATCTAAAAATGTGTATTTGGGTGAAGAACTGGCAGGAATCTCTATGACTCTCTTGAGGTAGCCAATGCCTCGTCACCAGCAGAATCAAATCAGCGATTTCTAGAAACCCCTGGCAAAAGTAACGATTTTTCTCTTAAGATACACAACTAGTGGCGTATCGCTTCAGGCACACTGGAAACAGTATCTAAAAAATGTGTATTTGGGTGAGCAACTGGCACGAAACACTGTGACTCCCTTAGGGTAACCAATATCTCGTCACCAGTATAATCACATCTTCAAAGTCAAGAAACCGCTGGCAAAAGTAACGATGTTTCTCTTAAGATACACAACTAGTGGCGTATCGCTTTAGGCACACTGGAAACAGTATCTAAAAAATGTGTATTTGGGTGAGCAACTGGCACGAAACACTGTGACATTCATAGGGTAGCCAATGCCTCGTCACCAGCATAATCACACCAGCAACTTCAAGAAACCCCTGGCAAAAGTTACAATGACTCTTAAGATACACAACTAGTGGCGTAGCTATCAGGCAGACTGGAAAGAGTATCTAAAAATGTGTATTTGGGTGAAGAACTGGCAGGAATCTCTATGACTCTCTTGAGGTAGCCAATGCTTCGTCACCAGCAGAATGAAATCAGCAACTTCGAGAAACCCCTTTCAAAAGTAACGATGTTTCTCTTAAGATACACAACTAGTGGCGTATCGCTTCAGGCACACTGGAAACAGTATCTAAAAATGTGTATTTGGGTGAGCAACTGGCAGAAAGCACTATGACTCTCTTAAGGTAGCCAATGCCTCGTCACCAACATAATCACATCACCAACTTCAAGAAACCGCTTGCAAAGGTAACGAAGCTTCTCATAAGATACACAGCTAGGGGGTTGTCACTTGAGGCAGACTGGCCAAAGTATCAAAAAAATGTGTATTTGGGTGAGCAACTAGCAGGAATCACTATGACACTCATAGGGTAGCCAATGCCTCGTCACCAGCATAATCACATCAGCAATTTCAAGAAACCCCTGGCAAAAGTTACAATGACTCTTAAGATACACAAGTACTGGCGTAGCTATCAGGCAGACTGGAAAGAGTATCTAAAAAATGTGTATTTGGATGAGCAACTGGCAGGAAACACTGTGACTCTCTTAGGGTAGCCAATATCCCGTCACATCTTCAAAGTCAAGAAACCGCTGGCAAGTGTAACGATGTTTCTCTTAAGATACACAACTAGTGGCGTATCGCTTCAGGCACACTGGAAACAGTATCTAAAAAATGTGTATTTGGGTGAGCAACTGGCACGAAACACTGTGACCCTCTTAGGGTAAACAATATCTCGTCACCAGTATAATCACATCTTCAAAGTCAAGAAACCGCTGGCAAGAGTAACGATGTTTCTCTTAAGATACACAACTAGTGGCGTATCGCTTCAGGCAGACTGGCCACAGTATCTCAAAATGTGTATTTGTGTGAGCAACTGGCAGGAAGCACTATGACTCTCTTAAGGTAGCCAATGCCTCGTCACCAACATAATCCCATCACCAACTTCAAGAAACCGCTTGCAAATGTAATGAAGCTTCTCATAAGATACACAGCTAGTGGGGTGTCACTTGAGGCAGACTGGCCAAAGTATCAAAAAAATGTGTATTTCGGTGAGCAACTAGCAGGAATCACTATGACACTCATAGGGTAGCCAATGCCTCGTCACCAGCATAATCACACCAGCAACTTCAAGAAACCCCTGGCAAAAGTTACAATGACTCTTAAGATACACAACTAGTGGCGTAGCTATCAGGCAGACTGGAAAGAGTATCTAAAAATGTGTATTTGGGTGAAGAACTGGCAGGAATCTCTATGACTCTCTTGAGGTAGCCAATGCCTCGTCACCAGCAGAATCAAATCAGCAATTTCTAGAAACCCCTGGCAAAAGTAACGATTTTTCTCTTAAGATACACAACTAGTGGCGTATCGCTTCAGGCACACTGGAAACAGTATCTAAAAAATGTGTATTTGGGTGAGCAACTGGCACGAAACACTGTGACATTCATAGGGTAGCCAATGCCTCGTCACCAGCATAATCACATCAGCAACTTCAAGAAACCCCTGGCAAAAGTTACAATGACACTTAAGATACACAACCAGTGGCGTAGCTATCAGGCAGACTGGAAAGAGTATCTAAAAAATGTGTATTTGGGTGAAGAACTGGCAGGAATCTCTATTAATCTCTTGAGGTAGCCAATGCTTCGTCACCAGCAGAATGAAATCAGCAACTTCGAGAAACCCCTTTCAAAAGTAACGATGTTTCTCTTAAGATACACAACTAGTGGCGTATCGCTTCAGGCACACTGGGAAACAGTATCTAAAAAATGTGTATTTGGGTGAGCAACTGGCAGAAAGCACTATGACTCTCTTAAGGTAGCCAATGCCTCGTCACCAACATAATCACATCACCAACTTCAAGAAACCGCTTGCAAAGGTAACGAAGCTTCTCATAAGATACACAGCTAGGGGGTTGTCACTTGAGGCAGACTGGCCAAAGTATCAAAAAAATGTGTATTTGGGTGAGCAACTAGCAGGAATCACTATGACACTCATAGGGTAGCCAATGCCGCGTCACCAGCATAATCACATCAGCAACTTCAAGAAACCCCTGACAAAAGTTACAATGACTCTTAAGATACACAACTAGTGGCGTAGCTATCAGGCAGACTGGAAAGAGTATCTAAAAAATGTGTATTTGGATGAGCAACTGGCAGGAAAGACTGTGACTCTCTTAGGGTAGCCAATATCCCGTCACCAGTATAATCACATCTTCAAAGTCAAGAAACCGCTGGCAAGAGTAACGATGTTTCTCTTAAGATACACAACTAGTGGCGTATCGCTTCAGGCACATTGGAAACAGTATCTAAAAATGTGTATTTGGGTGAGCAACTGGCACGAAACACTGTGACTCTCTTAGGGTAACCAATATCTCGTCACCAGTATAATCACAGCTTCAAAGTCAGGAAACCGCTGGCAAGAGTAACGATGTTTCTCTTAAGATACACAACTAGTGGCGTATCGCTTCAGGCAGACCGGCCACAGTATCTCAAAATGTGTATTTGGGTGAGCAACTGGCAGGAAGCACTATGACTCTCTTAAGGTAGCCAATGCCTCGTCACCAACTTAATCCCATCACCAACTTCAAGAAACCGCTTGCAAAGGTAACGAAACTTCTCATAAGATACACAGCTAGGGGGTTGTCACTTGAGGCAGACTGGCCAAAGTAACAAAAAAACGTGTATTTGGGTGAGCAACTAGCAGGAATCACTATGACACTCATAGGGTAGCCAATGCCTCGTCACCAGCATAATCACATCAGCAATTTCAAGAAACCCCTGGCAAAAGTTACAATGACTCTTAAGATACACAAGTACTGGCGTAGCTATCAGGCAGACTGGAAAGAGTATCTAAAAAATGTGTATTTGGATGAGCAACTGGCAGGAAACACTGTGACTCTCTTAGGGTAGCCAATATCCCGTCACATCTTCAAAGTCAAGAAAACGCTGGCAAGTGTAACGATGTTTCTCTTAAGATACACAACTAGTGGCGTATCGCTTCAGGCACACTGGAAACAGTATCTAAAAAATGTGTATTTGGGTGAGCAACTGGCACGAAACACTGTGACCGTCTTAGGGTAAACAATATCTCGTCACCAGTATAATCACATCTTCAAAGTCAAGAAACCGCTGGCAAGAGTAACGATGTTTCTCTTAAGATACACAACTAGTGGCGTATCGCTTCAGGCAGACTGGCCACAGTATCTCAAAATGTGTATTTGGGTGAGCAACTGGCAGGAAGCACTATGACTCTCTTAAGGTAGCCAATGCCTCGTCACCAACATAATCCCATCACCAACTTCAAGAAACCGCTTGCAAATGTAATGAAGCTTCTCATAAGATACACAGCTAGTGGGGTGTCACTTGAGGCAGACTGGCCAAAGTATCAAAAATATGTGTATTTGGGTGAGCAACTAGCAGGAATCACTATGACACTCATAGGGTAGCCAATGCCTCGTCACCAGCATAATCACACCAGCAACTTCAAGAAACCCCTGGCAAAAGTTACAATGACTCTTAAGATACACAACTAGTGGCGTAGCTATCAGGCAGACTGGAAAGAGTATCTAAAAATGTGTATTTGGGTGAAGAACTGGCAGGAATCTCTATGACTCTCTTGAGGTAGCCAATGCCTCGTCACCAGCAGAATCAAATCAGCGATTTCTAGAAACCCCTGGCAAAAGTAACGATTTTTCTCTTAAGATACACAACTAGTGGCGTATCGCTTCAGGCACACTGGAAACAGTATCTAAAAAATGTGTATTTGGGTGAGCAACTGGCACGAAACACTGTGACTCTCTTAGGGTAACCAATATCTCGTCACCAGTATAATCACATCTTCAAAGTCAAGAAACCGCTGGCAAAAGTAACGATGTTTCTCTTAAGATACACAACTAGTGGCGTATCGCTTTAGGCACACTGGAAACAGTATCTAAAAAATGTGTATTTGGGTGAGCAACTGGCACGAAACACTGTGACATTCATAGGGTAGCCAATGCCTCGTCACCAGCATAATCACATCAGCAACTTCAAGAAACCCCTGGCAAAAGTTACAATGACACTTAAGATACACAACCAGTGGCGTAGCTATCAGGCAGACTGGAAAGAGTATCTAAAAAATGTGTATTTGGGTGAAGAACTGGCAGGAATCTCTATGACTCTCTTGAGGTAGCCAATGCTTCGTCACCAGCAGAATGAAATCAGCAACTTCGAGAAACCCCTTTCAAAAGTAACGATGTTTCTCTTAAGATACACAACTAGTGGCGTATCGCTTCAGGCACACTGGAAACAGTATCTAAAAAATGTGTATTTGGGTGAGCAACTGGCAGAAAGCACTATGACTCTCTTAAGGTAGCCAATGCCTCGTCACCAACATAATCACATCACCAACTTCAAGAAACCGCTTGCAAAGGTAACGAAGCTTCTCATAAGATACACAGCTAGGGGGTTGTCACTTGAGGCAGACTGGCCAAAGTATCAAAAAAATGTGTATTTGGGTGAGCAACTAGCAGGAATCACTATGACACTCATAGGGTAGCCAATGGCGCGTCACCAGCATAATCACATCAGCAACTTCAAGAAACCCCTGGCAAAAGTTACAATGACTCTTAAGATACACAACTAGTGGCGTAGCTATCAGGCAGACTGGAAAGAGTATCTAAAAAATGTGTATTTGGATGAGCAACTGGCAGGAAACACTGTGACTCTCTTAGGGTAGCCAATATCCCGTCACCAGTATAATCACATCTTCAAAGTCAAGAAACCGCTGGCAAGAGTAACGATGTTTCTCTTAAGATACACAACTAGTGGCGTATCGCTTCAGGCACACTGGAAACAGTATCTAAAAAATGTGTATTTGGGTGAGCAACTGGCACGAAACACTGTGACTCTCTTAGGGTAACCAATATCTCGTCACCAGTATAATCACATCTTCAAAGTCAAGAAACCGCTGGCAAAAGTAACGATGTTTGTCTTAAGATACACAACTAGTGGCGTATCGCTT
Source organism: Schistocerca nitens (assembly GCF_023898315.1). Taxonomy (NCBI): domain Eukaryota; kingdom Metazoa; phylum Arthropoda; class Insecta; order Orthoptera; family Acrididae; genus Schistocerca; species Schistocerca nitens. The sequence continues at coordinate 106,938,771 of NC_064616.1, read as the reverse complement.
CAGGCACATTGGAAACAGTATCTAAAAATGTGTATTTGGGTGAGCAAGTGGCACGAAACACTGTGAATCTCTTAGGGTAACCAATATCTCGTCACCAGAATAATCACATCTTCAAAGTCAAGAAACCGCTGGCAAAAGTAACGATGTTTCTCTTAAGATACACAACTAGTGGCGTATCGCTTCAGGCAGACTGGCCACAGTATCTCAAAATGTGTATTTGGGTGAGCAACTGGCAGGAAGCACTATGACCCTCTTAAGGTAGCCAATGCCTCGTCACCAACATAATCCCATCACCAACTTCAAGAAACCGCTTGCAAATGTAACGAAGCTTCTCATAAGATACACAGCTAGTGGGGTGTCACTTGAGGCAGACTGGCCAAAGTATCAAAAAAATGTGTATTTGGGTGAGCAACTAGCAGGAATCACTATGACACTCATAGGGTAGCCAATGCCTCGTCACCAGCATAATCACATCAGCAACTTCAAGAAACCCCGGGCAAAAGTTACAATGACTCTTAAGATACACAACTAGTGGCGTAGCTATCAGGCGGACTGGAAAGAGTATCAAAAAAATGTGTATTTGTGTGAAGAACTGGCAGGAATCTCTATGACTCTCTTGAGGTAGCCAATGCTTCGTCACCAGCAGAATGAAATCAGCAACTTCTAGAAACCCCTTTCAAAAGTAACGATGTTTCTCTTAAGATACACAACTAGTGGCGTATCGCTTCAGGCACACTGGAAACAGTATCTAAAAAATGTGTATTTGGGTGAGCAACTGGCACGAAACACTGTGACTCTCTTAGGGTAGCCAATATCTCGTCACCAGTATAATCACAGCTTCAAAGTCAGGAAACCGCTGGCAAGAGTAACGATGTTTCTCTTAAGATACACAACTAGTGGCGTATCGCTTCAGGCAGACTGGCCACAGTATCTCAAAATGTGTATTTGGGTGAGCAACTGGCAGGAATCACTATGACTCTCTTAAGGTAGCCAATGCCTCGTCACCAACATAATCCCATCACCAACTTCAAGAAACCGCTTGCAAAGGTAACGAAGCTTCTCATAAGATACACAGCTAGGGGGTTGTCACTTGAGGCAGACTGGCCAAAGTATCAAAAAAATGTGTATTTGGGTGAGCAACTAGCAGGAATCACTATGACACTCATAGGGTAGCCAATGCCTCGTCACCAGCATAATCACATCATCAATTTCAAGAAACCCCTGGCAAAAGTTACAATGACTCTTAAGATACACAACTAGTGGCGTAGCTATCACTCAGACTGGAAAGAGTATCTAAAAAATGTGTATTTGGATGAGCAACTGGCAGGAAACACTGTGACTCTCTTAGGGTAGCCAATATCCCGTCACCAGTATAATCACATCTTCAAAGTCAAGAAACTGCTGGCAAGAGTAACGATGTTTCTCTTAAGATACACAACTAGTGGCGTATCGCTTCAGGCACACTGGAAACAGTATCTAAAAAATGTGTATTTGGGTGAGCAACTGGCACGAAACACTGTGACTCTCTTAGGGTAACCAATATCTCGTCACCAGTATAATCTCATCTTCAAAGTCAAGAAACCGCTGGCAAGAGTAACGATGTTTCTCTTAAGATACACAACTAGTGGCGTATCGCTTCAGGCAGACTGGCCACAGTATCTCAAAATGTGTATTTGGGTGAGCAACTGGCAGGAATCACTATGACTCTCTTAAGGTAGCCAATGCCTCGTCACCAACATAATCCCATCACCAACTTCAAGAAACCGCTTGCAAAGGTAACGAAGCTTCTCATAAGATACACAGCTAGGGGGTTGTCACTTGAGGCAGACTGGCCAAAGTATCAAAAAAATGTGTATTTGGGTGAGCAACTAGCAGGAATCACTATGACACTCATAGGGTAGCCAATGCCTCGTCACCAGCATAATCACATCAGCAATTTCAAGAAACCCCTGGCAAAAGTTACAATGACTCTTAAGATACACAACTAGTGGCGTAGCTATCACTCAGACTGGAAAGAGTATCTAAAAAATGTGTATTTGGATGAGCAACTGGCAGGAAACACTGTGACTCTCATAGGGTAGCCAATATCCCGTCACCAGTATAATCACATCTTCAAAGTCAAGAAACTGCTGGCAAGAGTAACGATGTTTCTCTTAAGATACACAACTAGTGGCGTATCGCTTCAGGCACACTGGAAACAGTATCTAAAAAATGTGTATTTGGGTGAGCAACTGGCACGAAACACTGTGACTCTCTTAGGGTAACCAATATCTCGTCACCAGTATAATCTCATCTTCAAAGTCAAGAAACCGCTGGCAAGAGTAACGATGTTTCTCTTAAGATACACAACTAGTGGCGTATCGCTTCAGGCAGACTGGCCACAGTATCTCAAAATGTGTATTTGGGTGAGCAACTGGCAGGAAGCACTACGACTCTCTTAAGGTAGCCAATGCCTCGTCACCAACATAATCCCATCACCAACTTCAAGAAACCGCTTGCAAATGTAATGAAGCTTCTCATAAGATACACAGCTAGTGGGGTGTCACTTGAGGCAGACTGGCCAAAGTATCAAAAAAATGTGTATTTGGGTGAGCAACTAGCAGGGATCACTATGACACTCATAGGGTAGCCAATGCCTCGTCACCAGCATAATCACATCAGCAACTTCAAGAAACCCCTGGCAAAAGTTACAATGACTCTTAAGATACACAACTAGTGGCGTAGCTATCAGGCAGACTGGAAAGAGTATCTAAAAAATGTGTATTTGGGTGAAGAACTGGCAGGAATCTCTATGACTCTCTTGAGGTAGCCAATGCTTCGTCACCAGCAGAATGAAATCAGCAACTTCTAGAAACCCCTTTCAAAAGTAACGATGTTTCTCTTAAGATACACAACTAGTGGCGTATCGCTTCAGGCAGACTGGCCACAGTATCTCAAAATGTGTATTTGGGTGAGCAACTGGCAGGAAGCACTATGACTCTCTTAAGGTAGCCAATTCCTCGTCACCAACATAATCCCATCACCAACTTCAAGAAACCGCTTGCAAAGGTAACGAAGCTTCTCATAAGATACACAGCTAGGGGGTTGTCACTTGAGGCAGACTGGCCAAAGTATCAAAAAAATGTGTATTTGGGTGAGCAACTAGCAGGAATCACTATGACACTCATAGGGTAGCCAATGCCTCGTCGCCAGCATAATCACATCAGCAATTTCAAGAAACCCCTGGCAAAAGTTACAATGACTCTTAAGATACACAACTAGTTGCGTAGCTATCAGGCGGACTGGAAAGAGTATCTAAAAAATGTGTATTTGGGTGAAGAACTGGCAGGAATCTCTATGACTCTCTTGAGGTAGCCAATGCTTCGTCACCAGCAGAATGAAATCAGCAACTTCTAGAAACCCCTTTCAAAAGTAACGATGTTTCTCTTAAGATACACAACTAGTGGCGTATCGCTTCAGGCACACTGGAAACAGTATCTAAAAAATGTGTATTTGGGTGAGCAACTGGCACGAAACACTGTGACTCTCTTAGGGTAGCCAATATCTCGTCACCAGTATAATCACAGCTTCAAAGTCAGGAAACCGCTGGCAAGAGTAACGATGTTTCTCTTAAGATACACAACTAGTGGCGTATCGCTTCAGGCAGACTGGCCACAGTATCTCAAAATGTGTATTTGGGTGAGCAACTGGCAGGAAGCACTACGACTCTCTTAAGGTAGCCAATGCCTCGTCACCAACATAATCCCATCACCAACTTCAAGAAACCGCTTGCAAATGTAATGAAGCTTCTCATAAGATACACAGCTAGTGGGGTGTCACTTGAGGCAGACTGGCCAAAGTATCAAAAAAATGTGTATTTGGGTGAGCAACTAGCAGGGATCACTATGACACTCATAGGGTAGCCAATGCCTCGTCACCAGCATAATCACATCAGCAACTTCAAGAAACCCCTGGCAAAAGTTACAATGACTCTTAAGATACACAACTAGTGGCGTAGCTATCAGGCAGACTGGAAAGAGTATCTAAAAAATGTGTATTTGGGTGAAGAACTGGCAGGAATCTCTATGACTCTCTTGAGGTAGCCAATGCTTCGTCACCAGCAGAATGAAATCAGCAACTTCTAGAAACCCCTTTCAAAAGTAACGATGTTTCTCTTAAGATACACAACTAGTGGCGTATCGCTTCAGGCAGACTGGCCACAGTATCTCAAAATGTGTATTTGGGTGAGCAACTGGCAGGAAGCACTATGACTCTCTTAAGGTAGCCAATTCCTCGTCACCAACATAATCCCATCACCAACTTCAAGAAACCGCTTGCAAAGGTAACGAAGCTTCTCATAAGATACACAGCTAGGGGGTTGTCACTTGAGGCAGACTGGCCAAAGTATCAAAAAAATGTGTATTTGGGTGAGCAACTAGCAGGAATCACTATGACACTCATAGGGTAGCCAATGCCTCGTCGCCAGCATAATCACATCAGCAATTTCAAGAAACCCCTGGCAAAAGTTACAATGACTCTTAAGATACACAACTAGTTGCGTAGCTATCAGGCGGACTGGAAAGAGTATCTAAAAAATGTGTATTTGGGTGAAGAACTGGCAGGAATCTCTATGACTCTCTTGAGGTAGCCAATGCTTCGTCACCAGCAGAATGAAATCAGCAACTTCTAGAAACCCCTTTCAAAAGTAACGATGTTTCTCTTAAGATACACAACTAGTGGCGTATCGCTTCAGGCACACTGGAAACAGTATCTAAAAAATGTGTATTTGGGTGAGCAACTGGCACGAAACACTGTGACTCTCTTAGGGTAGCCAATATCTCGTCACCAGTATAATCACAGCTTCAAAGTCAGGAAACCGCTGGCAAGAGTAACGATGTTTCTCTTAAGATACACAACTAGTGGCGTATCGCTTCAGGCAGACTGGCCACAGTATCTCAAAATGTGTATTTGGGTGAGCAACTGGCAGGAATCACTATGACTCTCTTAAGGTAGCCAATGCCTCGTCACCAACATAATCCCATCACCAACTTCAAGAAACCGCTTGCAAAGGTAACGAAGCTTCTCATAAGATACACAGATAGGGGGTTGTCACTTGAGGCAGACTGGCCAAAGTATCAAAAAAATGTGTATTTGGGTGAGCAACTAGCAGGAATCACTATGACACTCATAGGGTAGCCAATGCCTCGTCACCAGCATAATCACATCAGCAATTTCAAGAAACCCCTGGCAAAAGTTACAATGACTCTTAAGATACACAACTAGTGGCGTAGCTATCAGGCAGACTGGAAAGAGTATCTAAAAAATGTGTATTTGGATGAGCAACTGGCAGGAAACACTGTGACTCTCTTAGGGTAGCCAATATCCCGTCACCAGTATAATCACATCTTCCAAGTCAAGAAACCGCTGGAAAGAGTAACGATGTTTCTCTTAAGATACACAACTAGTGGCGTATCGCTTCAGGCACACTGGAAACAGTATCTAAAAATGTGTATTTGGGTGAGCAACTGGCACGAAACACTGTGACTCTCTTAGGGTAACCAATATCTCGTCACCAGTATAATCACATCTTCAAAGTCAAGAAACCGCTGGCAAGAGTAACGATGTTTCTCTTAAGATACACAACTAGTGGCGTATCGCTTCAGGCAGACGCCACAGTATCTCAAAATGTGTATTTGGGTGAGCAACTGGCAGGAAGCACTACGACTCTCTTAAGGTAGCCAATGCCTCGTCACCAACATAATCCCATCACCAACTTCAAGAAACCGCTTGCAAATGTAATGAAGCTTCTCATAAGATACACAGCTAGTGGGGTGTCACTTGAGGCAGACTGGCCAAAGTATCAAAAAAATGTGTATTTGGGTGAGCAACTAGCAGGAATCACTATGACACTCATAGGGTAGCCAATGCCTCGTCACCAGCATAATCACATCAGCAACTTCAAGAAACCCCTGGCAAAAGTTACAATGACTCTTAAGATACACAACTAGTGGCGTAGCTATCAGGCAGACTGGAAAGAGTATCTAAAAAATGTGTATTTGGGTGAAGAACTGGCAGGAATCTCTATGACTCTCTTGAGGTAGCCAATGCTTCGACACCAGCAGAATGAAATCAGCAACTTCTAGAAACCCCTTTCAAAAGTAACGATGTTTCTCTTAAGATACACAACTAGTGGCGTATCGCTTCAGGCACACTGGAAACAGTATCTAAGAAATGTGTATTTGGGTGAGCAACTGGCACGAAACACTGTGACTCTCTTAGGGTAGCCAATATCTCGTCACCAGTATAATCACAGCTTCAAAGTCAGGAAACCGCTGGCAAGAGTAACGATGTTTCTCTTAAGATACACAACTAGTGGCGTATCGCTTCAGGCAGACTGGCCACAGTATCTCAAAATGTGTATTTGGGTGAGCAGCTGGCAGGAAGCACTATGACTCTCTTAAGGTAGCCAATGCCTCGTCACCAACATAATCCCATCAACAACTTCAAGAAACCGCTTGCAAAGGTAACGAAGCTTCTCATAAGATACACAGCTAGGGGGTTGTCACTTGAGGCAGACTGGCCAAAGTATCAAAAAAATGTGTATTTGGGTGAGCAACTAGCAGGAATCACTATGACACTCATAGGGTAGCCAATGCCTCGTCACCAGCATAATCACATCAGTAATTTCAAGAAACCCCTGGCAAAAGTTACAATGACTCTTAAGATACACAACTAGTGGCGTAGCTATCAGGCAGACTGGAAAGAGTATCTAAAAAATGTGTATTTGGATGAGCAACTGGCAGGAAACACTGTGACTCTCTTAGGGTAGCCAATATCCCGTCACAGGTATAATCACATCTTCAAAGTCAAGAAACCGCTGGCAAGAGTAACGATGTTTCTCTTAAGATACACAACTAGTGGCGTATCGCTTCAGGCACACTGGAAACAGTATCTAAAAAATGTGTATTTGGGTGAGCAACTGGCACGAAACACTGTGACTCTCTTAGGGTAACCAATATCTCGTCACCAGTATAATCACATCTTCAAAGTCAAGAAACCGCTGGCAAGAATAACGATGTTTCTCTTAAGATACACAATTAGTGGCGTATCGCCTCAGGCAGACTGGCCACAGTATCTCAAAATGTGTATTTGGGTGAGCAACTGGCAGGAAGCACTATGACTCTCTTAAGGTAGCCAATGCCTCGTCACCAACATAATTCCATCACCAACTTCAAGAAACCGCTTGCAAATGTAATGAAGCTTCTCATAAGATACACAGCTAGTGGGGTGTCACTTGAGGCAGACTGGCCAAAGTATCAAAAAAATGTGTATTTGGGTGAGCAACTAGCAGGAATCACTATGACACTCATAGGGTAGCCAATGCCTCGTCACCAGCATAATCACATCAGCAACTTCAAGAAACCCCTGGCAAAAGTTACAATGACTCTTAAGATACACAACTAGTGGCGTAGCTATCAGGCAGACTGGAAAGAGTATCTAAAAAATGTGTATTTGGGTGAAGAACTGGCAGGAATCTCTATGACACTCATAGGGTAGCCAATGCCTCGTCACCAGCATAATCACATCAGCAATTTCAAGAAACCCCTGGCAAGAGTTACAATGACTCTTAAGATACACAACTAGTGGCGTAGCTATCAGGCAGACTGGAAAGAGTATCTAAAAAATGTGTATTTGGATGAGCAACTGGCAGGAAACACTGTGACTCTCTTAGGGTAGCCAATATCCCGTCACCAGTATAATCACATCTTCAAAGTCAAGAAACCCCCGGCAAGAGTAACGATGTTTCTCTTAAGATACACAACTAGTGGCGTATCGCTTCAGGCACACTGGAAACAGTATCTAAAAATGTGTATTTGGGTGAGCAACTGGCACGAAACACTGTGACTCTCTTAGGGTAACCAATATCTCGTCACCAGTATTATCACATCTTCAAAGTCAAGAAACCGCTGGCAAGAATAACGATGTTTCTCTTAAGATACACAACTAGTGGCCTATCGCCTCAGGCAGACTGGCCACAGTATCTCAAAATGTGTATTTGGGTGAGCAACTGGCAGGAAGCACTATGACTCTCTTAAGGTAGACAATGCCTCGTCACCAACATAATCCCATCACCAACTTCAAGAAACCGCTTGCAAATGTAATGAAGCTTCTCATAAGATACACAGCTAGTGGGGTGTCACTTGAGGCAGACTGGCCAAAGTATCAAAAAAATGTGTATTTGGGTGAGCAACTAGCAGGAATCACTATGACACTCATAGGGTAGCCAATGCCTCGTCACCAGCATAATCACATCAGCAACTTCAAGAAACCCCTGGCAAAAGTTACAATGACTCTTAAGATACACAACTAGTGGCGTAGCTATCAGGCAGACTGGAAAGAGTATCTAAAAAATGTGTATTTGGATGAGCAACTGGCAGGAAACACTGTGACTCTCTTAGGGTAGCCAATATCCCGTCACCAGTATAATCACATCTTCAAAGTCAAGAAACCGCTGGCAAGAGTAACGATGTTTCTCTTAAGATACACAACTAGTGGCGTATCGCTTCAGGCAGACTGGCCACAGTATCTCAAAATGTGTATTTGGGTGAGCAACTGGCAGGAAGCACTATGACTCTCTTAAGGTATCCAATGCCTCGTCACCAACATAATCCCATCACCAACTTCAAGAAACCGCTTGCAAAGGTAACGAAGCTTCTCATAAGATACACAGCTAGGGGGTTGTCACTTGAGGCAGACTGGCCAAAGTACCAAAAAAATTTGTATTTGGGTGAGCAACTAGCAGGAATCACTATGACACTCATAGGGTAGCCAATGCCTCGTCACCAGCATAATCACATCAGCAATTTCAAGAAACCCCTGGCAAAAGTTACAATGACTCTTAAGATACACAACTAGTGGCGTAGCTATCAGGCAGACTGGAAAGAGTATCTAAAAAATGTGTATTTGGGTGAAGAACTGGCAGGAATCTCTATGACTCTCTTGAGGTAGCCAATGCTTCGTCACCAGCAGAATCAAATCGGCAACTTCTAGAAACCCCTTTCAAAAGTAACGATGTTTCTCTTAAGATACACAACTAGTGGCGTATCGCTTCAGGCACACTGGAAACAGTATCTAAAAAATGTGTATTTGGGTGAGCAACTGGCACGAAACACTGTGACTCTCTTAGGGTAGCCAATATCTCGTCACCAGTATTAATCACAGCTTCAAAGTCAGGAAACCGCTGGCAAGAGTAACGATATTTCTCTTAAGATACACAACTAGTGGCGTATCGCTTCAGGCAGACTGGCCACAGTATCATAAAATGTGTATTTGGGTGAGCAACTGGCAGGAAGCACTATTACTCTCTTAAGGTATCCAATGCCTCGTCACCAACATAATCCCATCACCAACTTCAAGAAACCGCATGCAAAGGTAACGAAGCTTCTCATAAGATACACAGCTAGTGGGGTGTCACTTGAGCCAGACTGGCCAAAGTATCAAAAAAATGTGTATTTGGGTGAGCAACTAGCAGGAATCACTATGACACTCATAGGGTAGCCAATGCCTCGTCACCAGCATAATCACATCAGCAACTTCAAGAAACCCCTGGCAAAAGTTACAATGACTCATAAGATACACAACTAGTGGCGTAGCTATCAGGCAGACTGGAAAGAGTATCTAAAAAATGTGTATTTGGGTGAAGAACTGGCCGGAATCTCTATGACTCTCTTGAGGTAGCATATGCCTCGTCACCAGCAGAATCAAATCAGCAACTTCTTGAAACCCCTGACAAAAGTAACGATGTTTCTCTTAAGATACACAACTAGTGGCGTATCGCTTCAGGCAGACTGGCCACAGTATCTCAAAATGTGTATTTGGGTGAGCAACTGGCAGAAAGCACTATGACTCTCTTAGGGTAGACAATGCCTCGTCACCAGCATAATCACATCAGCAACTTCTAGAAACCCCTGACAAAAGTAACGAAGCTTCTCATAAGATACACAGCTTGTGGGGTGTCACTTGAGGCAGACTGGCCAAAGAATAAAAAAAATGTGTATTTGGGTGAGCAACTAGCAGGAATCACTATGACACTCATAGGGTAGCCAATGCCTCGTCACCAGCATAATCACATCAGCAACTTCAAGAAACCCCTGGCAAAAGTTACAATGACTCTTAAGATACACAACTAGTGGCGTAGCTATCAGGCAGACTGGAAAGAGTATCTAAAAAATGTGTATTTGGATGAGCAACTGGCAGGAAACACTGTGACTCTCTTAAGGTAGCCAATGCCTCGTCACCAACTTAATCCCATCACCAACTTGAAGAAACCGCTTGCAAATGTAACGAAGCTTCTCATAAGATACACAGCTAGTGGGGTGTCACTTGAGGCAGACTGGCCAAAGTATCAAAAAAATGTGTATTTGGGTGAGCAACTAGCAGGAATCACTATGACACTCATAGGGTAGCCAATGCCTCGTCCCCAGCATAATCACATCAGCAACTTCAAGAAACCCCTGGCAAAAGTTACAATGACTCTTAAGATACACAACTAGTGGCGTAGCTATCAGGCAGACTGGAAAGAGTATCTAAAAAATGTGTATTTGGGTGAAGAACTGGCAGGAATCTCTATGACTCTCTTGAGGTAGCATATGCCTCGTCACCAGCAGAATCAAATCAGCAACTTCTAGAAACCCCTGGCAAAAGTAACGATGTTTCTCTTAAGATACACAACTAGTGGCGTATCGCTTCAGGCACACTGGAAACAGTATCTAAAAAATGTGTATTTGGGTGAGCAACTGGCACGAAACACTGTGACTCTCTTAGGGTAACCAATATCTCGTCACCAGTATAATCACATCTTCAAAGTCAAGAAACCGCTGGCAAGAGTAACGATGTTTCTCTTAAGATACACAACTAGTGGCCTATCGCTTCAGGCAGACTGGCCACAGTTTCTCAAAATGTGTATTTGGGTGAGCAACTGGCAGAAAGCACTATGACTCTCTTAAGGTTGCCTATGCCTAGTCAACAACATAATCCCATCACCAACTTCAAGAAACCGCTTGCAAATGTAACGAAGCTTCTCATAAGATACACAGCTAGTGGGGTGTCACTTGAAGCAGACTGGCCAAACTATCAAAAAAATGTGTATTTGGGTGAGCAACTAGCAAGAATCACTATGACACTCATAGGGTAGCCAATGCCTCGTCACCAGCATAATCACATCAGCAACTTCTAGAAACCCCTGACAAAAGTAACGAAGCTTCTCATAAGATACACAGCTTGTGGGGTGTCACTTGAGGCAGACTGGCCAAAGTATAAAAAAAATGTGTATTTGGGTGAGCAACTAGCAGGAATCACTATGACACTCATAGGGTAGCCAATGCCTCGTCACCAGCATAATCACATCAGCAACTTCAAGAAACCCCTGGCAAAAGTTACAATGACTCTTAAGATACACAACTAGTGGCGTAGCTATCAGGCAGACTGGAAACAGTATCTAAAAAATGTGTATTTGGATGAGCAACTGGCAGGAAACACTGTGACTCTCTTAGGGTAGACAATATCTCGTCACCAGTATAATCACATCTTCAAAGTCAAGAAACCGCTGGCAAGAGTAACGATGTTTCTCTTAAGATACACAACCAGTGGCGTATCGCTTCAGGCACATTGGAAACAGTATCTAAAAATGTGTATTTGGGTGAGCAACTGGCACGAAACACTGTGACTCTCTTAGGGGAACCAATATCTCGTCACCAGTATAATCACAGCTTCAAAGTCAAGAAACCGCTGGCAAAAGTAACGATGTTTCTCTTAAGATACACAACTAGTGGCGTATCGCTTCAGGCACACTGGAAACAGTATCTAAAAAATGTGTATTTGGGTGAGCAACTGGCACGAAACACTGTGACTCTCTTAAGGTAGCCAATGCCTCATCACCAACATAATCCCATCAACAACTTCAAGAAACCGCTTGCAAAGGTAACGAAGCTTCTCATAAGATACACAGCTAGGGGGTTGTCACTTGAGGCAGACTGGCCAAAGTATCAAAAAAATGTGTATTTGGGTGAGCAACTAGCAGGAATCACTATGACACTCATAGGGTAGCCAATGCCTCGTCACCAGCATAATCACATCAGTAATTTCAAGAAACCCCTGGCAAAAGTTACAATGACTCTTAAGATACACAACTAGTGGCGTAGCTATCAGGCAGACTGGAAAGAGTATCTAAAAAATGTGTATTTGGATGAGCAACTGGCAGGAAACACTGTGACTCTCTTAGGGTAGCCAATATCCCGTCACAGGTATAATCACATCTTCAAAGTCAAGAAACCCCTGGCAAGAGTAACGATGTTTCTCTTAAGATACACAACTAGTGGCGTATCGCTTCAGGCACACTGGAAACAGTATCTAAAAAATGTGTATTTGGGTGAGCAACTGGCACGAAACACTGTGACTCTCTTAGGGTAACCAATATCTCGTCACCAGTATAATCACATCTTCAAAGTCAAGAAACCGCTGGCAAGAATAACGATGTTTCTCTTAAGATACACAATTAGTGGCGTATCGCCTCAGGCAGACTGGCCACAGTATCTCAAAATGTGTATTTGGGTGAGCAACTGGCAGGAAGCACTATGACTCTCTTAAGGTAGCCAATGCCTCGTCACCAACATAATCCCATCACCAACTTCAAGAAACCGCTTGCAAATGTAATGAAGCTTCTCATAAGATACACAGCTAGTGGGGTGTCACTTGAGGCAGACTGGCCAAAGTATCAAAAAAATGTGTATTTGGGTGAGCAACTAGCAGGAATCACTATGACACTCATAGGGTAGCCAATGCCTCGTCACCAGCATAATCACATCAGCAACTTCAAGAAACCCCTGGCAAAAGTTACAATGACTCTTAAGATACACAACTAGTGGCGTAGCTATCAGGCAGACTGGAAAGAGTATCTAAAAAATGTGTATTTGGGTGAAGAACTGGCAGGAATCTCTATGACACTCATAGGGTAGCCAATGCCTCGTCACCAGCATAATCACATCAGCAATTTCAAGAAACACCTGGCAAGAGTTACAATGACTCTTAAGATACACAACTAGTGGCGTAGCTATCAGGCAGACTGGAAAGAGTATCTAAAAAATGTGTATTTGGATGAGCAACTGGCAGGAAACACTGTGACTCTCTTAGGGTAGCCAATATCCCGTCACCAGTATAATCACATCTTCAAAGTCAAGAAACCCCCGGCAAGAGTAACGATGTTTCTCTTAAGATACACAACTAGTGGCGTATCGCTTCAGGCACACTGGAAACAGTATCTAAAAATGTGTATTTGGGTGAGCAACTGGCACGAAACACTGTGACTCTCTTAGGGTAACCAATATCTCGTCACCAGTATTATCACATCTTCAAAGTCAAGAAACCGCTGGCAAGAATAACGATGTTTCTCTTAAGATACACAACTAGTGGCCTATCGCCTAAGGCAGACTGGCCACAGTATCTCAAAATGTGTATTTGGGTGAGCAACTGGCAGGAAGCACTATGACTCTCTTAAGGTAGACAATGCCTCGTCACCAACATAATCCCATCACCAACTTCAAGAAACCGCTTGCAAATGTAATGAAGCTTCTCATAAGATACACAGCTAGTGGGGTGTCACTTGAGGCAGACTGGCCAAAGTATCAAAAAAATGTGTATTTGGGTGAGCAACTAGCAGGAATCACTATGACACTCATAGGGTAGCCAATGCCTCGTCACCAGCATAATCACATCAGCAACTTCAAGAAACCCCTGGCAAAAGTTACAATGACTCTTAAGATACACAACTAGTGGCGTAGCTATCAGGCAGACTGGAAAGAGTATCTAAAAAATGTGTATTTGGATGAGCAACTGGCAGGAAACACTGTGACTCTCTTAGGGTAGCCAATATCCCGTCACCAGTATAATCACATCTTCAAAGTCAAGAAACCGCTGGCAAGAGTAACGATATTTCTCTTAAGATACACAACTAGTGGCGTATCGCTTCAGGCACACTGGAAACAGTATCTAAAAAATGTGTATTTGGGTGAGCAACTGGCACGAAACACTGTGACTCTCTTAGGGTAACCAATATCTCGTCACCAGTATAATCACATCTTCAAAGTCAAGAAACCGCTGGCAAGAGTAACGATGTTTCTCTTAAGATACACAACTAGTGGCGTATCGCTTCAGGCAGACTGGCCACAGTATCTCAAAATGTGTATTTGGGTGAGCAACTGGCAGGAAGCACTACGATTCTCTTAAGGTAGACAATGCCTCGTCACCAACATAATCCCATCACCAACTTCAAGAAACCGCTTGCAAATGTAATGAAGCTTCTCATAAGATACACAGCTAGGGGGTTGTCACTTGAGGCAGACTGGCCAAAGTACCAAAAAAATTTGTATTTGGGTGAGCAACTAGCAGGAATCACTATGACACTCATAGGGTAGCCAATGCCTCGTCACCAGCATAATCACATCAGCAATTTCAAGAAACCCCTGGCAAAAGTTACAATGACTCTTAAGATACACAACTAGTGGCGTAGCTATCAGGCAGACTGGAAAGAGTATCTAAAAAATGTGTATTTGGGTGAAGAACTGGCAGGAATCTCTATGACTCTCTTGAGGTAGCCAATGCTTCGTCACCAGCAGAATCAAATCGGCAACTTCTAGAAACCCCTTTCAAAAGTAACGATGTTTCTCTTAAGATACACAACTAGTGGCGTATCGCTTCAGGCACACTGGAAACAGTATCTAAAAAATGTGTATTTGGGTGAGCAACTGGCACGAAACACTGTGACTCTCTTAGGGTAGCCAATATCTCGTCACCAGTATAATCACAGCTTCAAAGTCAGGAAACCGCTGGCAAGAGTAACGATATTTCTCTTAAGATACACAACTAGTGGCGTATCGCTTCAGGCAGACTGGCCACAGTATCATAAAATGTGTATTTGGGTGAGCAACTGGCAGGAAGCACTATTACTCTCTTAAGGTAGCCAATGCCTCGTCACCAACATAATCCCATCACCAACTTCAAGAAACCGCATGCAAAGGTAACGAAGCTTCTCATAAGATACACAGCTAGTGGGGTGTCACTTGAGCCAGACTGGCCAAAGTATCAAAAAAATGTGTATTTGGGTGAGCAACTAGCAGGAATCACTATGACACTCATAGGGTAGCCAATGCCTCGTCACCAGCATAATCACATCAGCAACTTCAAGAAACCCCTGGCAAAAGTTACAATGACTCTTAAGATACACAACTAGTGGCGTAGCTATCAGGCAGACTGGAAAGAGTATCTAAAAAATGTGTATTTGGGTGAAGAACTGGCCGGAATCTCTATGACTCTCTTGAGGTAGCATATGCCTCGTCACCAGCAGAATCAAATCAGCAACTTCTTGAAACCCCTGACAAAAGTAACGATGTTTCTCTTAAGATACACAACTAGTGGCGTATCGCTTCAGGCAGACTGGCCACAGTATCTCAAAATGTGTATTTGGGTGAGCAACTGGCAGAAAGCACTATGACTCTCTTAGGGTAGACAATGCCTCGTCACCAGCATAATCACATCAGCAACTTCTAGAAACCCCTGACAAAAGTAACGAAGCTTCTCATAAGATACACAGCTTGTGGGGTGTCACTTGAGGCAGACTGGCCAAAGAATAAAAAAAATGTGTATTTGGGTGAGCAACTAGCAGGAATCACTATGACACTCATAGGGTAGCCAATGCCTCGTCACCAGCATAATCACATCAGCAACTTCAAGAAACCCCCGGCAAAAGTTACAATGACTCTTAAGATACACAACTAGTGGCGTAGCTATCAGGCAGACTGGAAAGAGTATCTAAAAAATGTGTATTTGGATGAGCAACTGGCAGGAAACACTGTGACTCTCTTAAGGTAGCCAATGCCTCGTCACCAACTTAATCCCATCACCAACTTGAAGAAACCGCTTGCAAATGTAACGAAGCTTCTCATAAGATACACAGCTAGTGGGGTGTCACTTGAGGCAGACTGGCCAAAGTATCAAAAAAATGTGTATTTGGGTGAGCAACTAGCAGGAATCACTATGACACTCATAGGGTAGCCAATGCCTCGTCCCCAGCATAATCACATCAGCAACTTCAAGAAACCCCTGGCAAAAGTTACAATGACTCTTAAGATACACAACTAGTGGCGTAGCTATCAGGCAGACTGGAAAGAGTATCTAAAAAATGTGTATTTGGGTGAAGAACTGGCAGGAATCTCTATGACTCTCTTGAGGTAGCATATGCCTCGTCACCAGCAGAATCAAATCAGCAACTTCTAGAAACCCCTGGCAAAAGTAACGATGTTTCTCTTAAGATACACAACTAGTGGCGTATCGCTTCAGGCACACTGGAAACAGTATCTAAAAAATGTGTATTTGGGTGAGCAACTGGCACGAAACACTGTGACTCTCTTAGGGTAACCAATATCTCGTCACCAGTATAATCACATCTTCAAAGTCAAGAAACCGCTGGCAAGAGTAACGATGTTTCTCTTAAGATACACAACTAGTGGCCTATCGCTTCAGGCAGACTGGCCACAGTTTCTCAAAATGTGTATTTGGGTGAGCAACTGGCAGAAAGCACTATGACTCTCTTAAGGTTGCCAATGCCTCGTCAACAACATAATCCCATCACCAACTTCAAGAAACCGCTTGCAAATGTAACGAAGCTTCTCATAAGATACACAGCTAGTGGGGTGTCACTTGAAGCAGACTGGCCAAAGTATCAAAAAAATGTGTATTTGGGTGAGCAACTAGCAAGAATCACTATGACACTCATAGGGTAGCCAATGCCTCGTCACCAGCATAATCACATCAGCAACTTCTAGAAACCCCTGACAAAAGTAACGAAGCTTCTCATAAGATACACAGCTTGTGGGGTGTCACTTGAGGCAGACTGGCCAAAGTATAAAAAAAATGTGTATTTGGGTGAGCAACTAGCAGGAATCACTATGACACTCATAGGGTAGCCAATGCCTCGTCACCAGCATAATCACATCAGCAACTTCAAGAAACCCCTGGCAAAAGTTACAATGACTCTTAAGATACACAACTAGTGGCGTAGCTATCAGGCAGACTGGAAACAGTATCTAAAAAATGTGTATTTGGATGAGCAACTGGCAGGAAACACTGTGACTCTCTTAGGGTAGACAATATCTCGTCACCAGTATAATCACATCTTCAAAGTCAAGAAACCGCTGGCAAGAGTAACGATGTTTCTCTTAAGATACACAACTAGTGGCGTATCGCTTCAGGCACATTGGAAACAGTATCTAAAAATGTGTATTTGGGTGAGCAACTGGCACGAAACACTGTGACTCTCTTAGGGGAACCAATATCTCGTCACCAGTATAATCACAGCTTCAAAGTCAAGAAACCGCTGGCAAAAGTAACGATGTTTCTCTTAAGATACACAACTAGTGGCGTATCGCTTCAGGCAGACTGGCCACAGTATCTCAAAATGTGTATTTGGGTGAGCAACTGGCAGGAAGCACTATGAGTCGCTTAAGCTAGCCAATGCCTCGTCACCAACATAATCCCATCACCAACTTCAAGAAACCACTTGCAAATGTAACGAAGCTTCTCATAAGATACACAGCTAGTGGGGTGTCACTTGAGGCAGACTGGCCAAAGTATCAAAAAAATGTGTATTTGGGTGAGCAACTAGCAGGAATCACTATGACACTCATAGGGTAGCCAATGCCTCGTCACCAGCATAATCACATCAGCAACTTCAAGAAACCCCTGGCAAAAGTTACAATGACTCTTAAGATACACAACTAGTGGCGTAGCTATCAGGCAGACTGGAAAGAGTACCTAAAAAATGTGTATTTGGGTGAAGAACTGGCAGGAATCTCTATGACTCTCTTGAGGTAGCATATGCCTCGTCACCAGCAGAATCAAATCAGCAACTTCTAGAAACCCCTGGCAAAAGTAACGATGTTTCTCTTAAGATACACAACTAGTGGCGTATCGCTTCAGGCACACTGGAAACAGTATCTAAAAAATGTGTATTTGGGTGAGCAACTGGCACGAAACACTGTGACTCTCTTAGGGTAACCAATATCTCGTCACCAGTATAATCACATCTTCAAAGTCAAGAAACCGCTGGCAAGAGTAACGATGTTTCTCTTAAGATACACAACTAGTGGCCTATCGCTTCAGGCAGACTGGCCACAGTATCTCAAAATGTGTATTTGGGTGAGCAACTGGCAGGAAGCACTATGACTCTCTTAAGGTAGCCAATGCCTCGTCACCAACATAATCCCATCACCAACTTCAAGAAACCGCTTGCAAATGTAACGAAGCTTCTCATAAGATACACAGCTAGTGGGGTGTCACTTGAAGCAGACTGGCCAAAGTATCAAAAAAATGTGTATTTCGGTGAGCAACTAGCAGGAACCACTATGACACTCATAGGGTAGCCAATGCCTCGTCACCAGCATAATCACATCAGCAACTTCAAGAAACCCCTGGCAAAAGTTACAATGACTCTTAAGATACACAACTAGTGGCGTAGCTATCAGGCAGACTGGAAAGAGTATCTAAAAAATGTGTATTTGGATGAGCAACTGGCAGGAAACACTGTGACTCTCTTAAGGTAGCCAATGCCTCGTCACCAACTTAATCCCATCACCAACTTGAAGAAACCGCTTGCAAATGTAACGAAGCTTCTCATAAGATACACAGCTAGTGGGGTGTCACTTGAGGCAGACTGGCCAAAGTATCAAAAAAATGTGTATTTGGGTGAGCAACTAGCAGGAATCACTATGACACTCATAGGGTAGCCAATGCCTCGTCCCCAGCATAATCACATCAGCAACTTCAAGAAACCCCTGGCAAAAGTTACAATGACTCTTAAGATACACAACTAGTGGCGTAGCTATCAGGCAGACTGGAAAGAGTATCTAAAAAATGTGTATTTGGGTGAAGAACTGGCAGGAATCTCTATGATTCTCTTGAGGTAGCATATGCCTCGTCACCAGCAGAATCAAATCAGCAACTTCTAGAAACCCCTGGCAAAAGTAACGATGTTTCTCTTAAGATACACAACTAGTGGCGTATCGCTTCAGGCACACTGGAAACAGTATCTAAAAAATGTGTATTTGGGTGAGCAACTGGCACGAAACACTGTGACTCTCTTAGGGTAACCAATATCTCGTCACCAGTATAATCACATCTTCAAAGTCAAGAAACCGCTGGCAAGAGTAACGATGTTTCTCTTAAGATACACAACTAGTGGCCTATCGCTTCAGGCAGACTGGCCACAGTATCTCAAAATGTGTATTTGGGTGAGCAACTGGCAGAAAGCACTATGACTCTCTTAAGGTTGCCAATGCCTCGTCAACAACATAATCCCATCACCAACTTCAAGAAACCGCTTGCAAATGTAACGAAGCTTCTCATAAGATACACAGCTAGTGGGGTGTCACTTGAAGCAGACTGGCCAAAGTATCAAAAAAATGTGTATTTGGGTGAGCAACTAGCAAGAATCACTATGACACTCATAGGGTAGCCAATGCCTCGTCACCAGCATAATCACATCAGCAACTTCTAGAAACCCCTGACAAAAGTAACGAAGCTTCTCATAAGATACACAGCTTGTGGGGTGTCACTTGAGGCAGACTGGCCAAAGTATAAAAAAAATGTGTATTTGGGTGAGCAACTAGCAGGAATCACTATGACACTCATAGGGTAGCCAATGCCTCGTCACCAGCATAATCACATCAGCAACTTCAAGAAACCCCTGGCAAAAGTTACAATGACTCTTAAGATACACAACTAGTGGCGTAGCTATCAGGCAGACTGGAAAAAGTATCTAAAAAATGTGTATTTGGATGAGCAACTGGCAGGAAACACTGTGACTCTCTTAGGGTAGACAATATCTCGTCACCAGTATAAACACATCTTCAAAGTCAAGAAACCGCTGGCAAGAGTAACGATGTTTCTCTTAAGATACACAACTAGTGGCGTATCGCTTCAGGCACATTGGAAACAGTATCTAAAAATGTGTATTTGGGTGAGCAACTGGCACGAAACACTGTGACTCTCTTAGGGTAGACAATATCTCGTCACCAGTATAATCACATCTTCAAAGTCAAGAAACCGCTGGCAAGAGTAACGATGTTTCTCTTAAGATACACAACTAGTGGCGTATCGCTTCAGGCAGACTGGCCACAGTATCTCAAAATGTGTATTTGGGTGAGCAACTGGCAGGAAGCACTATGACTCTCTTAAGGTAGCCAATGCCTCGTCACCAACATAATCCCATCACCAACTTCAAGAAACCGCTTGCAAAGGTAACGAAGCTTCTCATAAGATACACAGCTAGTGGGGTGTCACTTGAGGCAGACTGGCCAAAGTATCAAAAAAATGTGTATTTGGGTGAGCAACTAGCAGGAATCACTATGACACTCATAGGGTAGCCTTTGCCTCGTCACCAGCATAATCACATCAGCAACTTCAAGAAACCCCTGGCAAAAGTTACAATGACTCTTAAGATACACAACTAGTGGCGCAGCTATCAGGCAGACTGGAAAGAGTATCTAAAAAATGTGTATTTGGGTGAAGAACTGGCAGGAATCTCTATGACTCTCTTGAGGTAGCATATGCCTCGTCACCAGCAGAATCAAATCAGCAACTTCTAGAAACCCCTGGCAAAAGTAACGATGTTTCTCTTAAGATACACAACTAGTGGCGTATCGCTTCAGGCACACTGGAAACAGTATCTAAAAAATGTGTATTTGGGTGAGCAACTGGCACGAAACACTGTGACTCTCTTAGGGTAACCAATATCTCGTCACCAGTATAATCACATCTTCAAAGTCAAGAAACCGCTGGCAAGAGTAACGATGTTTCTCTTAAGATACACAACTAGTGGCCTATCGCTTCAGGCAGACTGGCCACAGCATCTCAAAATGTGTATTTGGGTGAGCAACTGGCAGAAAGCACTATGACTTTCTTAAGGTAGCCAATGCCTCGTCACCAACATAATCCCATCACCAACTTCAAGAAACCGCTTGCAAATGTAACGAAGCTTCTCATAAGATACACAGCTAGTGGGGTGTCACTTGAAGCAGACTGGCCAAAGTATCAAAAAAATGTGTATTTGGGTGAGCAACTAGCAGGAATCGCTATGACACTCATAGGGTAGCCAATGCCTCGTCACCAGCATAATCACATCAGCAACTTCAAGAAACCCCTGGCAAAAGTTACAATGACTCTTAAGATACACAACTAGAGGCGTAGCTATCAGGCAGACTGGAAAGAGTATCTAAAAATGTGTATTTGGGTGAAGACCTGGCAGGATTCTCTATGACTCTCTTGAGGTAGCATATGCCTCGTCACCAGCAGAATCAAATCAGCAACTTCTAGAAACCCCTGGCAAAAGTAACGATGTTTCTCTTAAGATACACAACTAGTGGCGTATCGCTTCAGGCACACTGGAAACAGTATCTAAAAAATGTGTATTTGGGTGAGCAACTGGCACGAAACACTGTGACTCTCTTAGGGTAACCAATATCTCGTCACCAGTATAATCACATCTTCAAAGTCAAGAAACCGCTGGCAAGAGTAACGATGTTTCTCTTAAGATACACAACTAGTGGCCTATCGCTTCAGGCAGACTGGCCACAGTATCTCAAAATGTGTATTTGGGTGAGCAACTGGCAGAAAGCACTATGACTCTCTTAAGGTAGCCAATGCCTCGTCACCAACATAATCCCATCACCAACTTCAAGAAACCGCTTGCAAATGTAATGAAGCTTCTCATAAGATACACAGCTAGTGGGGTGTCACTTGAAGCAGACTGGCCAAAGTATCAAAAAAATGTGTATTTGGGTGAGCAACTAGCAGGAATCACTATGACACTCATAGGGTAGCCAATGCCTCGTCACCAGCATAATCAAATCAGCAACTTCAAGAAACCCCTGGCAAAAGTTACAATGACTCTTAAGATACACAACTAGTGGCGTAGCTATCAGGCAGACTGGAAAGAGTAACTAAAAAATGTGTGTTTGGGTGAAGAACTGGCAGGAATCACTATGACTCTCTTGAGGTAGCCACTGCTTCGTCACCAGCAGAATGAAATCAGCAACTTCTAGAAACCCCTGTCAAAAGTAACGATGTTTCTCTTAAGATACACAACTAGTGGCGTATCGCTTCAGGCAGACTGGCCACAGTATCTCAAAATGTGTATTTGGGTGAGCAACTGGCAGAAAGCACTATGACTCTCTTAAGGTAGCCAATGCCTCGTCACCAACATAATCACATCACCAACTTCAAGAAACCGCTTGCAAAGGTAACGAAGGTTCTCATAAGATACACAGCTTGTGGGGTGTCACTTGAGGCAGACTGGCCAAAGTATAAAAAAAATGTGTATTTGGGTGAGCAACTAGCAGGAATCACTATGACACTCATAGGGTAGCCAATGCCTCGTCACCAGCATAATCACATCAGCAACTTCAAGAAACCCCTGGCAAAAGTTACAATGACTCTTAAGATACACAACTAGTGGCGTAGCTATCAGGCAGACTGGAAAGAGTATCTAAAAAATGTGTATTTGGATGAGCAACTGGCAGGAAACACTGTGACTCTCTTAGGGTAGACAATATCTCGTCACCAGTATAATCACATCTTCAAAGTCAAGAAACCGCTGGCAAGAGTAACGATGTTTCTCTTAAGATACACAACTAGTGGCGTATCGCTTCAGGCACATTGGAAACAGTATCTAAAAATGTGTATTTGGGTGAGCAACTGGCACGAAACACTGTGACTCTCTTAGGGGAACCAATATCTCGTCACCAGTATAATCACAGCTTCAAAGTCAAGAAACCGCTGGCAAAAGTAACGATGTTTCTCTTAAGATACACAACTAGTGGCGTATCGCTTCAGGCAGACTGGCCACAGTATCTCAAAATGTGTATTTGGGTGAGCAACTGGCAGGAAGCACTATGAGTCGCTTAAGCTAGCCAATGCCTCGTCACCAACATAATCCCATCACCAACTTCAAGAAACCACTTGCAAATGTAACGAAGCTTCTCATAAGATACACAGCTAGTGGGGTGTCACTTGAGGCAGACTGGCCAAAGTATCAAAAAAATGTGTATTTGGGTGAGCAACTAGCAGGAATCACTATGACACTCATAGGGTAGCCAATGCCTCGTCACCAGCATAATCACATCAGCAACTTCAAGAAACCCCTGGCAAAAGTTACAATGACTCTTAAGATACACAACTAGTGGCGTAGCTATCAGGCAGACTGGAAAGAGTACCTAAAAAATGTGTATTTGGGTGAAGAACTGGCAGGAATCTCTATGACTCTCTTGAGGTAGCATATGCCTCGTCACCAGCAGAATCAAATCAGCAACTTCTAGAAACCCCTGGCAAAAGTAACGATGTTTCTCTTAAGATACACAACTAGTGGCGTATCGCTTCAGGCACACTGGAAACAGTATCTAAAAAATGTGTATTTGGGTGAGCAACTGGCACGAAACACTGTGACTCTCTTAGGGTAACCAATATCTCGTCACCAGTATAATCACATCTTCAAAGTCAAGAAACCGCTGGCAAGAGTAACGATGTTTCTCTTAAGATACACAACTAGTGGCCTATCGCTTCAGGCAGACTGGCCACAGTATCTCAAAATGTGTATTTGGGTGAGCAACTGGCAGGAAGCACTATGACTCTCTTAAGGTAGCCAATGCCTCGTCACCAACATAATCCCATCACCAACTTCAAGAAACCGCTTGCAAATGTAACGAAGCTTCTCATAAGATACACAGCTAGTGGGGTGTCACTTGAAGCAGACTGGCCAAAGTATCAAAAAAATGTGTATTTCGGTGAGCAATTAGCAGGAACCACTATGACACTCATAGGGTAGCCAATGCCTCGTCACCAGCATAATCACATCAGCAACTTCAAGAAACCCCTGGCAAAAGTTACAATGACTCTTAAGATACACAACTAGTGGCGTAGCTATCAGGCAGACTGGAAAGAGTATCTAAAAAATGTGTATTTGGATGAGCAACTGGCAGGAAACACTGTGACTCTCTTAAGGTAGCCAATGCCTCGTCACCAGCAGAATCAAATCAGCAACTTCTAGAAACCCCTGGCAAAAGTAACGATGTTTCTCTTAAGATACACAACTAGTGGCGTATCGCTTCAGGCACACTGGAAACAGTATCTAAAAAATGTGTATTTGGGTGAGCAACTGGCACGAAACACTGTGACTCTCTTAGGGTAACCAATATCTCGTCACCAGTATAATCACATCTTCAAAGTCAAGAAACCGCTGGCAAGAGTAACGATGTTTCTCTTAAGATACACAACTAGTGGCCTATCGCTTCAGGCAGACTGGCCACAGTATCTCAAAATGTGTATTTGGGTGAGCAACTGGCAGAAAGCACTATGACTCTCTTAAGGTTGCCAATGCCTCGTCAACAACATAATCCCATCACCAACTTCAAGAAACCGCTTGCAAATGTAACGAAGCTTCTCATAAGATACACAGCTAGTGGGGTGTCACTTGAAGCAGACTGGCCAAAGTATCAAAATAATGTGTATTTGGGTGAGCAACTAGCAAGAATCACTATGCCACTCATAGGGTAGCCAATGCCTCGTCACCAGCATAATCACATCAGCAACTTCTAGAAACCCCTGACAAAAGTAACGAAGCTTCTCATAAGATACACAGCTTGTGGGGTGTCACTTGAGGCAGACTGGCCAAAGTATAAAAAAATGTGTATTTGGGTGAGCAACTAGCAGGAATCACTATGACACTCATAGGGTAGCCAATGCCTCGTCACCAGCATAATCACATCAGCAACTTCAAGAAACCCCTGGCAAAAGTTACAATGACTCTTAAGATACACAACTAGTGGCGTAGCTATCAGGCAGACTGGAAAAAGTATCTAAAAAATGTGTATTTGGATGAGCAACTGGCAGGAAACACTGTGACTCTCTTAGGGTAGACAATATCTCGTCACCAGTATAAACACATCTTCAAAGTCAAGAAACCGCTGGCAAGAGTAACGATGTTTCTCTTAAGATACACAACTAGTGGCGTATCGCTTCAGGCACATTGGAAACAGTATCTAAAAATGTGTATTTGGGTGAGCAACTGGCACGAAACACTGTGACTCTCTTAGGGGAACCAATATCTCGTCACCAGTATAATCACAGCTTCAAAGTCAAGAAACCGCTGGCAAAAGTAACGATGTTTCTCTTAAGATACACAACTAGTGGCGTATCGCTTCAGGCAGACTGGCCACAGTATCTCAAAATGTGTATTTGGGTGAGCAACTGGCAGGAAGCACTATGAGTCTCTTAAGCTAGCCAATGCCTCGTCACCAACATAATCCCATCACCAACTTCAAGAAACCACTTGCAAATGTAACGAAGCTTCTCATAAGATACACAGCTAGTGGGGTGTCACTTGAGGCAGACTGGCCAAAGTATCAAAAAAATGTGTATTTGGGTGAGCAACTAGCAGGAATCACTATGACACTCATAGGGTAGCCAATGCCTCGTCACCAGCATAATCACATCAGCAACTTCAAGAAACCCCTGGCAAAAGTTACAATGACTCTTAAGATACACAACTAGTGGCGTAGCTATCAGGCAGACTGGAAAGAGTATCTAAAAAATGTGTATTTGGATGAGCAACTGGCAGGAAACACTGTGACTCTCTTAGGGTAGACAATATCTCGTCACCAGTATAATCACATCTTCAAAGTCAAGAAACCGCTGGCAAAAGTTACAATGACTCTTAAGATACACAACTAGTGGCGTATCGCTTCAGGCAGACTGGCCACAGTATCTCAAAATGTGTATTTGGGTGAGCAACTGGCAGGAAGCACTATGACTCTCTTAAGGTAGCCAATGCCTCGTCACCAACATAATCCCATCACCAACTTCAAGAAACCGCTTGCAAAGGTAACGAAGCTTCTCATAAGATACACAGCTAGTGGGGTGTCACTTGAGGCAGACTGGCCAAAGTATCAAAAAAATGTGTATTTGGGTGAGCAACTAGCAGGAATCACTATGACACTCATAGGGTAGCCTTTGCCTCGTCACCAGCATAATCACATCAGCAACTTCAAGAAACCCCTGGCAAAAGTTACAATGACTCTTAAGATACACAACTAGTGGCGCAGCTATCAGGCAGACTGGAAAGAGTATCTAAAAAATGTGTATTTGGGTGAAGAACTGGCAGGAATCTCTATGACTCTCTTGAGGTAGCATATGCCTCGTCACCAGCAGAATCAAATCAGCAACTTCTAGAAACCCCTGGCAAAAGTAACGATGTTTCTCTTAAGATACACAACTAGTGGCGTATCGCTTCAGGCACACTGGAAACAGTATCTAAAAAATGTGTATTTGGGTGAGCAACTGGCACGAAACACTGTGACTCTCTTAGGGTAACCAATATCTCGTCACCAGTATAATCACATCTTCAAAGTCAAGAAACCGCTGGCAAGAGTAACGATGTTTCTCTTAAGATACACAACTAGTGGCGTATCGCTTCAGGCAGACTGGCCACAGTATCTCAAAATGTGTATTTGGGTGAGCAACTGGCAGAAAGCACTATGACTTTCTTAAGGTAGCCAATGCCTCGTCACCAACATAATCCCATCACCAACTTCAAGAAACCGCTTGCAAATGTAACGAAGCTTCTCATAAGATACACAGCTAGTGGGGTGTCACTTGAAGCAGACTGGCCAAAGTATCAAAAAAATGTGTATTTGGGTGAGCAACTAGCAGGAATCGCTATGACACTCATAGGGTAGCCAATGCCTCGTCACCAGCATAATCACATCAGCAACTTCAAGAAACCCCTGGCAAAAGTTACAATGACTCTTAAGATACACAACTAGTGGCGTAGCTATCAGGCAGACTGGAAAGAGTATCTAAAAATGTGTATTTGGGTGAAGACCTGGCAGGATTCTCTATGACTCTCTTGAGGTAGCATATGCCTCGTCACCAGCAGAATCAAATCAGCAACTTCTAGAAACCCCTGGCAAAAGTAACGATGTTTCTCTTAAGATACACAACTAGTGGCGTATCGCTTCAGGCACACTGGAAACAGTATCTAAAAAATGTGTATTTGGGTGAGCAACTGGCACGAAACACTGTGACTCTCTTAGGGTAACCAATATCTCGTCACCAGTATAATCACATCTTCAAAGTCAAGAAACCGCTGGCAAGAGTAACGATGTTTCTCTTAAGATACACAACTAGTGGCCTATCGCTTCAGGCAGACTGGCCACAGTATCTCAAAATGTGTATTTGGGTGAGCAACTGGCAGAAAGCACTATGACTCTCTTAAGGTAGCCAATGCCTCGTCACCAACATAATCCCATCACCAACTTCAAGAAACCGCTTGCAAATGTAATGAAGCTTCTCATAAGATACACAGCTAGTGGGGTGTCACTTGAAGCAGACTGGCCAAAGTATCAAAAAAATGTGTATTTGGGTGAGCAACTAGCAGGAATCACTATGACACTCATAGGGTAGCCAATGCCTCGTCACCAGCATAATCAAATCAGCAACTTCAAGAAACCCCTGGCAAAAGTTACAATGACTCTTAAGATACACAACTAGTGGCGTAGCTATCAGGCAGACTGGAAAGAGTAACTAAAAAATGTGTGTTTGGGTGAAGAACTGGCAGGAATCACTATGACTCTCTTGAGGTAGCCACTGCTTCGTCACCAGCAGAATGAAATCAGCAACTTCTAGAAACCCCTGTCAAAAGTAACGATGTTTCTCTTAAGATACACAACTAGTGGCGTATCGCTTCAGGCAGACTGGCCACAGTATCTCAAAATGTGTATTTGGGTGAGCAACTGGCAGAAAGCACTATGACTCTCTTAAGGTAGCCAATGCCTCGTCACCAACATAATCACATCACCAACTTCAAGAAACCGCTTGCAAAGGTAACGAAGGTTCTCATAAGATACACAGCTTGTGGGGTGTCACTTGAGGCAGACTGGCCAAAGTATCAAAAAAATGTGTATTTGGGTGAGCAACTAGCAGGAATCACTATGACACTCATAGAGTAGCCAATGCCTCGTCACCAGCATAATCACATCAGCAACTTCAAGAAACCCCTGGCAAAAGTTACAATGACTCTTAAGATACACAACTAGTGGCGTAGCTATCAGGCAGACTGGAAAGAGTATCTAAAAAATGTGTATTTGGATGAGCAACTGGCAGGAAACACTGTGACTCTCTTAGGGTAGACAATATCTCGTCACCAGTATAATCACATCTTCAAAGTCAAGAAACCGCTGGCAAGAGTAACGATGTTTCTCTTAAGATACACAACTAGTGGCGTATCGCTTCAGGCACACTGGAAACAGTATCTAAAAAATGTGTATTTGGGTGAGCAACTGGCACGAAACACTGTGACTCTCTTAGGGTAACCAATATCTCGTCACCAGTATAATCACAGCTTCAAAGTCAAGAAACCGCTGGCAAGAGTAACGATGTTTCTCTTAAGATACACATCTAGTGGCGTATCGCTTCAGGCAGACTGGCCACAGTATCTCAAAATGTGTATTTGGGTGAGCAACTGGCAGGAAGCACTATGACTCTCTTAAGGTAGCCAATGCCTCGTCACCAACATAATCCCATCACCAACTTCAAGAAACCGCTTGCAAAGGTAACGAAGCTTCTCATAAGATACACAGCTAGTGGGGTGTCACTTGAGGCAGACTGGCCAAAGTATCAAAAAAATGTGTATTTGGGTGAGCAACTAGCAGGAATCACTATGACACTCATAGGGTAGCCAATGCCTCGTCACCAGCATAATCACATCAGCAACTTCAAGAAACCCCTGGCAAAAGTTACAATGACTCTTAAGATACACAACTAGTGGCGTAGCTATCAGGCAGACTGGAAAGACTATCTAAAAAATGTGTATTTGGGTGAAGAACTGGCAGGAATCTCTATGACTCTCTTGAGGTAGCCAATGCCTCGTCACCAGCAGAATCAAATCAGCAACTTCTAGAAACCCCTGGCAAAAGTAACGATGTTTCTCTTAAGATACACAACTAGTGGCGTATCGCTTCAGGCACACTGGAAACAGTATCTACAAAATGTGTATTTGGGTGAGCAACTGGCACGAAACACTGTGACTCTCTTAGGGTAACCAATATCTCGTCACCAGTATAATCACATCTTCAAAGTCAAGAAACCGCTGGCAAGAGTAACGATGTTTCTCTTAAGATACACAACTAGTGGCCTATCGCTTCAGGCAGACTGGCCACAGTATCTCAAAATGTGTATTTGGGTGAGCAACTGGCAGAAAGCACTATGACTCTCTTAAGGTAGCCAATGCCTCGTCACCAACATAATCCCATCACCAACTTCAAGAAACCGCTTGCAAATATAACGAAGCTTCTCATAAGATACACAGCTAGTGGGGTGTCACTTGAAGCAGACTGGCCAAAGTATCAAAAAAATGTGTATTTGGGTGAGCAACTAGCAGGAATCACTATGACACTCATAGGGTAGCCAATGCCTCGTCACCAGCATAATCACATCAGCAACTTCAAGAAACCCCTGGCAAAAGTAACAATGACTCTTAAGATACACAACTAGTGGCGTAGCTATCAGGCAGACTGGAAAGAGTATCTAAAAAATGTGTATTTGGATGAGCAACTGGCAGGACACACTGTGACTCTCTTAGGGTAGCCAATATCTTGTCACCAGTATAATCACATCTTCAAAGTCAAGAAACCGCTGGCAAGAGTAACGATGTTTCTGTTAAGATACACAACTAGTGGCGTATCGCTTCAGGCACATTGGAAACAGTATCTAAAAAATGTGTATTTGGGTGAGCAACTGGCACGAAACACTGTGACTCTCTTAGGGTAGCCAATATCTCGTCACCAGTATAATCACAGCTTCAAAGTCAAGAAACCGCTGGCAAGAGTAACGATGTTTCTCGTAAGATACACAGCTAGTGGGGTGTCACTTGAGGCAGACTGGCCAAAGTATCAAAAAAATGTGTATTTGGGTGAGCAACTAGCAGCAATCACTATGACACTCATAGGGTAGCCAATGCCTCGTCACCAGCATAATCACATCAGCAACTTCAAGAAACCCCTGGCAAAAGTTACAATGACTCCTAAGATACACAACTAGTGGCGTAGCTATCAGGCAGACTGGAAAGAGTATCTAAAAATGTGTATTTGGGTGAAGAACTGGCAGGAATCTCTATGACTCACTTGAGGTAGCCAATGCTTCGTCACCAGCAGAATCAAATCAGCAACTTCTAGAAACCCCTTTCAAAAGTAACGATGTTTCTCTTAAGATACACAACTAGTGGCGTATCGCTTCAGGCACACTGGAAACAGTATCTAAAAAATGTGTATTTGGGTGAGCAACTGGCACGAAACACTGTGACTCTCTTAGGGTAGCCAATATCTCGTCACCAGTATAATCACAGCTTCAAAGTCAAGAAACCGCTGGCAAGAGTAACGATGTTTCTCTTAAGATACACAACTAGTGGCGTATCGCTTCAGGCAGACTGGCCACAGTATCTCAAAATGTGTATTTGGGTGAGCAACTGGCAGGAAGCACTATGAATCTCTTAAGGTAGCCAATGCCTTGTCACCAACATAATCCCATCACCAACTTCAAGAAACCGCTTGCAAAGGTAACGAAGCTTCTCATAAGATACACAGCTAGTGGGGTGTCACTTGACGCAGACTGGCCAAAGTATCAAAAAAATTTGTATTTGGGTGAGCAACTAGCAGGAATCACTATGACACTCATAGGGTAGCCAATGCCTCGTCACCAGCATAATCACATCAGCAACTTCAAGAAACCCCTGGCAAAAGTTACAATGACTCTTAAGATACACAACTAGTGGCGTAGCTATCAGGCAGACTGGAAAGAGTAACTAAAAAATGTGTGTTTGGGTGAAGAACTGGCAGGAATCTCAATGACTCTCTTGAGGTAGCCAATGCTTCGTCACCAGCAGAATGAAATCAGCAACTTCTAGAAACCCCTGTCAAAAGTAACGATGTTTCTCTTAAGATACACAACTAGTGGCGTATCGCTTCAGGCAGACTGGCCACAGTATCTCAAAATGTGTATTTGGGTGAGCAACTGGCAGAAAGCACTATGACTCTCTTAAGGTAGCCAATGCCTCGTCACCAACATAATCACATCACCAACTTCAAGAAACCGCTTGCAAAGGTAACGAAGGTTCTCATAGGATACACAGCTTGTGAGGTGTCACTTGAGGCAGACTGGCCAAAGTATCAAAAAAATGTGTATTTGGGTGAGCAACTAGCAGGAATCACTATGACACTCATAGGGTAGCCAATGCCTCGTCACCAGCATAATCACATCAGCAACTTCAAGAAACCCCTGGCAAAAGTTACAATGACTCTTAAGATACACAACTGCTGGCGCAGCTATCAGGCAGACTGGAAAGAGTATCTAAAAAATGTGTATTTGGATGAGCAACTGGCAGGAAACACTGTGACTCTCTTAGGGTAGCCAATATCTTGTCACCAGTATAATCACATCTTCAAAGTCAAGAAACCGCTGGCAAGAGTAACGATGTTTCTGTTAAGATACACAACTAGTGGCGTATCGCTTCATGCACATTGGAAACAGTATCTAAAAAATGTGTATTTGGGTGAGCAACTGGCACGAGACACTGTGACTCTCTTAGGGTAGCCAATATCTCGTCACCAGTATAATCACAGCTTCAAAGTCAAGAAACCGCTGGCAAGAGTCACGATGTTTCTCTTAAGATACACAGCTAGTGGGGTGTCACTTGAGGCAGACTGGCCAAAGTATCAAAAAAATGTGTATTTGGGTGAGCAACTAGCAGCAATCACTATGACACTCATAGGGTAGCCAATGCCACGTCACCAGCATAATCACATCAGCCACTTCAAGAAACCCCTGGCAAAAGTTACAATGACTCTTAAGATACACAACTAGTGGCGTAGCTATCAGGCAGACTGGAAAGAGTATCTAAAAAATGTGTATTTGGGTGAAGAACTGGCAGGAATCTCTATGACTCTCTTGAGGTAGCCAATGCCTCGTCACCAGCAGAATCAAATCAGCAACTTCTAGAAACCCCTGGCAAAAGTAACGATGTTTCTCTTAAGATACACAACTAGTGGCGTATCGCTTCAGGCACACTGGAAACAGTATTTAAAAAATGTGTATTTGGGTGAGCAACTGGCACGAAACACTGTGACTCTCTTAGGGTAGCCAATATCTCATCACCAGTATAATCACAGCTTCAAAGTCAAGAAACCGCTGGCAAGAGTAACGATGTTTCTCTTAAGATACACAACTAGTGGCGTATCGCATCAGGCACACTGGAAACAGTATCTAAACAATGTGTATTTGGGTGAGCAACTGGCACGAAACACTGTGACTCTCTTAGGGTAGCCAATATCTCGTCACCAGTATAATCACAGCTTCAAAGTCAAGAAACCGCTGGCAAGAGAAACGATGTTTCTCTTAAGATACACAACTAGTGGCGTATCGCTTCAGGCAGACTGGCCACAGTATCTCAAAATGTGTATTTGGGTGAGGAACTGGCAGGAAGCACTATGACTCTCTTAAGGTAGCCAATGCATCGTCACCAACATAATCCCATCACCAACTTCAAGAAACCGCTTGCAAAGGTAACGAAGCTTCTCATAAGATACACAGCTAGTGGGGTGTCGCTTGAAGCAGACTGGCCAAAGTATCAAAAAAATGTGTATTTGGGTGAGCAACTAGCAGGAATCACTATGACACTCATAGGGTAGCCAATGCCTCGTCACCAGCATAATCACATCAGCAACTTCAAGAAACCCCTGGCAAAAGTTACAATGACTCTTAAGATACACAACTAGTGGCGTAGCTATCAGGCAGACTGGAAAGAGTAACTAAAAAATGTGTGTTTGGGTGAAGAACTGGCAGGAATCTCTATGACTCTCTTGAGGTAGCCAATGCTTCGTCACCAGCAGAATGAAATCAGCAACTTCTAGAAACCCCTGTCAAAAGTAACGATGTTTCTCTTAAGATACACAACTAGTGGCGTATCGCTTCAGGCAGACTGGCCACAGTATCTCAAAATGTGTATTTGGGTGAGCAACTGGCAGAAAGCACTATGACTCTCTTAAGGTAGCCAATGCCTCGTCACCAACATAATCACATCACCAACTTCAAGAAACCGCTTGCAAAGGTAACGAAGGTTCTCATAAGATTCACAGCTTGTGGGGTGTCACTTGAGGCAGACTGGCCAAAGTATCAAAAAAATGTGTATTTGGGTGAGCAACTAGCAGGAATCACTATGACACTCATAGGGTAGCCAATGCCTCGTCACCAGCATAATCACATCAGCAACTTCAAGAAACCCCTGGCAAAAGTTACAATGACTCTTAAGATACACAACTAGTGGCGTAGCAATCAGGCAGACTGGAAAGAGTATCTAAAAAATGTGTATTTGGATGAGCAACTGGCAGGAAACACTGTGACTCTCTTAATGTAGGCAATATCTTGTCACCAGTATAATCACATCTTCAAAGTCAAGAAACCGCTGGCAAGAGTAACGATGTTTCTGTTAAGATACACAACTAGTGGCGTATCGCTTCAGGCACATTGGAAACAGTATCTAAAAAATGTGTATTAGGGTGAGCAACTGGCACGAAACACTGTGACTCTCGTAGGGTAGCCAATATCTCGTCACCAGTATAATCACAGCTTCAAAGTCAAGAAACCGCTGGTAAGAGTAACGATGTTTCTCTTATGATACACAGCTAGTGGGGTGTCACTTGAGGCAGACTGGCCATAGTATCAAAAAAATGTGTATTTGTGTGAGCAACTAGCAGCAATCACTATGACACTCATAGGGTAGCCAATGCCTCGTCACCAGCATAATCACATCAGCAACTTCAAGAAACCCCTGGCAAAAGTTACAATGACTCTTAAGATACACAACTAGTGGCGTAGCTATCAGGCAGACTGGAAAGAGTATCTAAAAAATGTGTATTTGGGTGAAGAACTGGCAGGAATCTCTATGACTCTCTTGAGGTAGCCAATGCTACGTCACCAGCAGAATCAAATCAGCAACTTCTAGAAACCCCTTTCAAAAGTAACGATGTTTCTCTTAAGATACACAACTAGTGGCGTATCGCTTCAGGCAGACTGGCCACAGTATCTCAAAATGTGTATTTGGGTGAGCAACTGGCAGAAAGCACTATGACTCTCTTAAGGTAGCCAATGCATCGTCACCAACATAATCACATCACCAACTTCAAGAAACCGCTTGCAAAGGTAACGAAGGTTCTCATAAGATACACAGCTTGTGGGGTGTCACTTGAGGCAGACTGGCCAAAGTATCAAAAAAATGTGTATTTGGGTGAGCAACTAGCAGGAATCACTATGACACTCATAGGGTAGCCAATGCCTCGTCACCAGCATAATCACATCAGCAACTTCAAGAAACCCCTGGCAAAAGTTACAATGACTCTTAAGATACACAACTAGTGGCGTAGCTATCAGGCAGACTGGAAAGTGTATCTAAAAAATGTGTATTTAGATGAGCAACTGGCAGGAAACACTGTGACTCTCTTAGGGTAGCCAATATCTTGTCACCAGTATAATCACATCTTCAAAGTCAAGAAACCGCTGGCAAGAGTAACGATGTTTCTGTTAAGATACACAACTAGTGGCGTATCGCTTCAGGCACATTGGAAACAGTATCTAAAAAATGTGTATTTGGGTGAGCAACTGGCACGAAACACTGTGACTCTCTTAGGGCAGCCAATATCTCGTCACCAGTATAATCACAGCTTCAAAGTCAAGAAACCGCTGGCAACAGTAACGTTGTTTCTCTTAAGATACACAACTAGTGGCGTATCGCTTCAGGCAGACGCCACAGTATCTCAATATGTGTATTTGGGTGAGCAACTGGCAGGAAGCACTATGACTCTCTTAAGGTAGCCAATGCCTCGTCACCAACATAATCCCATCACCAACTTCAAGAAACCGCTTGCAAAGGTAACGAAGCTTCTCATAAGATAAACAGCTAGTGGGGAGTCACTTGAGGCAGTCTGGCCAAAGTATCAAAAAAATGTGTATTTGGGTGAGCACCTAGCAGGAATCACTATGACACTCATAGGGTAGCCAATGCCTCGTCACCAGCATAATCACATCAGCAACTTCAAGAAACCACTGGCAAAAGTTACAATGACTCTTAAGATACACTACTAGTGGCGTACTATCAGGCAGACTGGAAAGAGTCTCTAAAAAATGTGTATTTGTGTGAAGAACTGGCAGGAATCTCTATGACTCTCTTGAGGTAGCCAATGCCTCGTCACCAGCAGATTCAAATCAGCAACTTCTAGAAACCCCTGGCAAAAGTAACGATGTTTCTCTTAAGATACACAACTAGTGGCGTATCGCTTCAGGCACACTGGATACAGTATCTAAAAAATGTGTATTTGGTTGAGCAACTGGCACGAAACACTGTGACTCTCTTAGGGTAACCAATATTTCGTCACCAGTATAATCACATCTTCAAAGTCAAGAAACCGTTGGCAAGAGTAACGATGTTTCTCTTAAGATACACAACTAGTGGCGTATCGCTTCAGGCAGACTGGCCACAGTATCTCAAAATGTGTATTTGGGTGAGCAACTGGCAGAAAGCACTATGACTCTCTTAAGATAGCCAATGCCTCGTCACCAACATAATCACATCACCAACTTCAAGAAACCGCTTGCAAAGGTAACGAAGCTTCTCATAAGATACACAGCTAGTGGGGTGTCACTTGAGGCAGACTGGCCAAAGTATCAAAAAAATGTGTATTTGGGTGAGCAACTAGCAGGAATCACTATGACACTCATATGGTAGCTAATGCCTCGTCACCAGCATAATCACATCAGCAACTTCAAGAAACCCCTGGCAAAAGTTACAATGACTCTTAAGATACACAACTAGTGGCGTAGCTATCAGGCAGACTGGAAAGAGTATCTAAAAAATGTGTATTTGGGTGAAGAACTGGCAGGAATCTCTATGACTCTCTTGAGGTAGCCAATGCCTCGTCACCAGCAGAATCAAATCAGCAACTTCTAGAAACCCCTGGCAAAAGTAACGATGTTTCGCTTAAGATACGCAAATAGTGGCGTATCGCTTCAGGCAGACTGGCCACAGTATCTCAAAATGTGTATTTGGGTGAGCAACTGGCAGAAAGCACTATGACTCTCTTAAGATAGCCAATGCCTCGTCACCAACATAATCACATCACCAACTTCAAGAAACCGCTTGCAAAGGTAACGAAGCTTCTCATAAGATACACAGCTAGTGGGGTGTCACTTGAGGCAGACTGGCCAAAGTATCAAAAAAATGTGTATTTGGGTGAGCAACTAGCAGGAATCACTATGACACTCATATGGTAGCTAATGCCTCGTCACCAGCATAATCACATCAGCAACTTCAAGAAACCCCTGGCAAAAGTTACAATGACTCTTAAGATACACAACTAGTGGCGTAGCTATCAGGCAGACTGGAAAGAGTATCTACAAAATGTGTATTTGGATGAGCAACTGGCAGGAAACACTGTGACTCTCTTAGGGTAGCCAATATCTCGTCACCACTATAATCACATCTTCAAAGTCAAGAAACCGCTGGCAAGAGTAACGATGTTTCTCTTAAGATACACAACTAGTGGCGTATCGCTTCAGGCACACTGGAAACAGTATCTAAAAAATGTGTATTTGGGTGAGCAACTGGCACGAAACACTGTGACTCTCTTAGGGTAACCAATATCTCGTCACCAGTATAATCACATCTTCAAAGTCAAGAAACCGCTGGCAAGAGTAACGATGTTTCTCTTAAGATACACAACTAGTGGCGTATCGCTTCAGGCAGACTGGAAACAGTATCTAAAAAATGTGTATTTGGGTGAGCAACTGGCAGGAAGCACTATGACTCTCTTAAGGTAGCCAATGCCTCGTCACCAACATAATCCCATCACCAACTTCAAGAAACCGCTTGCAAAGGTAACGAAACTTCTCATAAGATACACAGCTAGTGGGGTGTCACTTGAGGCAGACTGGCCAAAGTATCAAAAAAATGTGTATTTGGGTGAGCAACTAGCAGAAATCACTATGACACTCATAGGGTAGCCAATGCCTCGTCACCAGCATAATCACATCAGCAACTTCAAGAAACCCCTGGCAAAAGTTACAATGACTCTTAAGATACACAACTAGTGGCGTAGCTATCAGGCAGACTGGAAAGAGTATCTAAAAAATGTGTATTTGGGTGAAGAACTGGCAGGAATCTCTATGACTCTCTTGAGGTAGCCAATGCCTCGTCACCAGCAGAATCAAATCAGCAACTTCTAGAAACCCCTGGCAAAAGTAACGATGTTTCGCTTACGATACGCAAATAGTGGCGTATCGCTTCAGGCAGACTGGAAACAGTATCTAAAAAATGTGTATTTGGGTGAGCAACTGGCACGAAACACTGTGACTCTCTTAGGGTAACCAATATCTCGTCACCAGTATAATCACATCTTCAAAGTCAAGAAACCGCTGGCAAGAGTAACGATGTTTCTCTTAAGATACACAACTAGTGGCGTATCGCTTCAGGCAGACTGGAAACAGTATCTAAAAAATGTGTATTTGGGTGAGCAACTGGCAGGAAGCACTATGACTCTCTTAAGGTAGCCAATGCCTCGTCACTAACATAATCCCATCACCAACTTCAAGAAACCGCTTGCAAAGGTAACGAAACTTCTCATAAGATACACAGCTAGTGGGGTGTCACTTGAGGCAGACTGGCCAAAGTATCAAAAAAATGTGTATTTGGGTGAGCAACTAGCAGGAATCACTATGACACTCATAGGGTAGCCAATGCCTCGTCACCAGCATAATCACATCAGCAACTTCAAGAAACCCCTGGCAAAAGTTACAATGACTCTTAAGATACACAACTAGTGGCGTAGCTATCAGGCAGACTGGAAAGAGTATCTAAAAAATGTGTATTTGGGTGAAGAACTGGCAGGAATCTCTATGACTCTCTTGAGGTAGCCAATGCCTCGTCACCAGCAGAATCAAATCAGCAACTTCTAGAAACCCCTGGCAAAAGTAACGATGTTTCGCTTACGATACGCAAATAGTGGCGTATCGCTTCAGGCAGACTGGCCACAGTATCTCAAAATGTGTATTTGGGTGAGCAACTGGCAGGAAGCACTATGACTCTCTTGAGGTAGCCAATGCCTCGTCACCAACATAATCCCATCATTAACTTCAAGAAACCGCTTGCAAATGTATCGAAGCCTCTCATAAGATACACAGCTAGTGGGGTGTCACTTGAGGCAGACTGGCCAAAGTATCAAAAAAATGTGTATTTGGGTGAGCAACTAGCAGGAATCACTATGACACTCATAGGTTAGCCAATGCCTCGTCACCAGCATAATCACATCAGCAACTTCAAGAAACCCCTGGCAAAAGTTACAATGACTCTTAAGATACACAACTAGTGGCGTAGCTATCAGGCAGACTGGAAAGAGTATCTAAAAAATGTGTATTTGGATGAGCAACTGGCAGGGAAAACTGTGACTCTCTTGGGGTAGCCAATATCTCGTCACCAGTATAATCACATCTTCAAAGTCAAGAAACCGCTGGCAAGAGTAACGATGTTTCTCTTAAGTTACACAACTAGTGGCGTATCGCTTCAGGCACACTGGAAACAGTATCTAAAAAATGTGTATTTGGGTGAGCAACTGGCACGAAACACTGTGACTCACGTAGGGTAGCCAATATCTCGTCACCAGTATAATCACAGCTTCCAAGTCAAGAAACCGCTGGTAAGAGTAACGATGTTTCTCTTAAGATACACAGCTAGTGGGGTGTCACTTGAGGCAGACTGGCCAAAGTATCAAAAAAATGTGTATATGGGTGAGCAACTAGCAGCAATCACTATGACACTCATAGGGTAGCCAATGCCTCGTCACCAGCATAATCACATCAGCAACTTCAAGAAACCCCTGGCAAAAGTTACAATGACACTTAAGATACACAACTAGTGGCGTAGCTATCAGGCAGACTGGAAAGAGTATCTAAAAAATGTGTATTTGGGTGAAGAACTGGCAGGAATCTCTATGACTCTCTTGAGGTAGCAAATGCTTCGTCACCAGCAGAATCAAATCAGCAACTTCTAGAAACCCCTTTCAAAAGTAACGATGTTTCTCTTAAGATACACAACTAGTGGCGTATCGCTTCAGGCAGACTGGCCACAGTATCTCAAAATGTGTATTTGGGTGAGCAACTGGCAGAAAGCACTCTGACTCTCTTAAGGTAGCCAATGCATCGTCACCAACATAATCACATCACCAACTTCAAGAAACCGCTTGCAAAGGTAACGAAGGTTCTCATAAGATACACAGCTTGTGGGGTGTCACTTGAGGCAGACTGGCCAAAGTATCAAAAAAATGTGTATTTGGGTGAGCAACTAGCAGGAATCACTATGACACTCATAGGGTAGCCAATGCCTCGTCACCAGCATAATCACATCAGCAACTTCAAGAAACCCCTGGCAAAAGTTACAATGACTCTTAAGATACACAACTAGTGGCGTAGCTATCAGGCAGACTGGAAAGTGTATCTAAAAAATGTGTATTTAGATGAGCAACTGGCAGGAAACACTGTGACTCTCTTAGGGTAGCCAATATCTTGTCACCAGTATAATCACATCTTCAAAGTCAAGAAATCGCTGGCAAGAGTAACGATGTTTCTGTTAAGATACACAACTAGTGGCGTATCGCTTCAGGCACATTGGAAACAGTATCTAAAAAATGTGTATTTGGGTGAGCAACTGGCACGAAACACTGTGACTCTCTTAGGGTAGCCAATATCTCGTCACCAGTATAATCACAGCTTCAAAGTCAAGAAACCGCTGGCAAGAGTAACGATGTTTCTCTTAAGATACAGAGCTAGTGGGGTGTCACTTGAGGCAGACTGGCCAAAGTATCAAAAGAATGTGTATTTGGGTGAGCAACTAGCAGGAATCACTATGACACTCATAGGGTAGCCAATCCCTCGTCACCAGCATAATCACATCAGCAACTTCAAGATACCCCTGGCAAAAGTTACAATGACTCTTAAGATACACAACTAGTGGCGTAGCTATCAGGCAGACTGGAAATAGTAGATAAAAAATGTGTATTTGGGTGAAGAACTGGCAGGAATCTCTATGACTCTCTTGAGGTAGCCAATGCCTCGTCACCAGCAGAATCAATTCAGCAACTTCTAGAAACCCCTGGCAAAAGTAACGATGTTTCTCTTAAGATACACAACTAGTGGCTTATCGCTTCAGGCACACTGGAAACAGTATCTAAAAAATGTGTATTTGGATGAGCAACTGGCAGGAAACACTGTGACTCTCTTAGGGTAGCCAATATCTCGTCACCAGTATAATCACATCTTCAAAGTCAAGAAACCGCTGGCAAGAGTAACGATGTTTCTCTTAAGATACACAACTAGTGGTGTATCGCTTCAGGCACACTGGAAACAGTATCTAAAAAATGTGTATTTGGGTGAGCAACTGGCACGAAACACTGTGACTCTCTTAGGGTAACCAATATCTCGTCACCTGTATAATCACATCTTCAAAGTCAAGAAACCGCTGGCAACAGTAACGTTGTTTCTCTTAAGATACACAACTAGTGGCGTATCGCTTCAGGCAGACGCCACAGTATCTCAATATGTGTATTTGGGTGAGCAACTGGCAGGAAGCACTATGACTCTCTTAAGGTAGCCAATGCCTCGTCACCAACATAATCCCATCACCAACTTCAAGAAACAGCTTGCAAAGGTAACGAAGCTTCTCATAAGATACACAGCTATTGGGGAGTCACTTGAGGCAGTCTGGCCAAAGTATCAAAAAAATGTGTATTTGGGTGAGCAACTAGCAGGAATCACTATGACACTCATAGGGTAGCCAATGCCTCGTCACCAGCATAATCACATCAGCAACTTCAAGAAACCACTGGCAAAAGTTACAATGACTCTTAAGATACACTACTAGTGGCGTACTATCAGGCAGACTGGAAAGAGTCTCTAAAAAATGTGTATTTGTGTGAAGAACTGGCAGGAATCTCTATGACTCTCTTGAGGTAGCCAATGCCTCGTCACCAGCAGATTCAAATCAGCAACTTCTAGAAACCCCTGGCAAAAGTAACGATGTTTCTCTTAAGATACACAACTAGTGGCGTATCGCTTCAGGCACACTGGAAACAGTATCTAAAAATGTGTATTTGGTTGAGCAACTGGCACGAAACACTGTGACTCTCTTAGGGTAACCAATATCTCGTCACCAGTATAATCACATCTTCAAAGTCAAGAAACCGTTGGCAAGAGTAACGATGTTTCTCTTAAGATACACAACTAGTGGCGTATCGCTTCAGGCAGACTGGCCACAGTATCTCAAAATGTGTATTTGGGTGAGCAACTGGCAGAAAGCACTATGACTCTCTTAAGATAGCCAATGCCTCGTCACCAACATAATCACATCACCAACTTCAAGAAACCGCTTGCAAAGGTAACGAAGCTTCTCATAAGATACACAGCTAGTGGGGTGTCACTTGAGGCAGACTGGCCAAAGTATCAAAAAAATGTGTATTTGGGTGAGCAACTAGCAGGAATCACTATGACACTCATAGGGTAGCCAATGCCTCGTCACCAGCATAATCACATCAGCAACTTCAAGAAACCCCTGGCAAAAGTTACAATGACTCTTAAGATACACAACTAGTGGCGTAGCTATCAGGCAGACTGGAAAGAGTATCTACAAAATGTGTATTTGGATGAGCAACTGGCAGGAAACACTGTGACTCCCTTAGGGTAGCCAATATCTCGTCACCAGTATAATCACATCTTCAAAGTCAAGAAACCGCTGGCAAGAGTAAATATGTTTCTCTTAAGATACACAACTAGTGGCGTATCGCTTCAGGCACACTGGAAACAGTATCTAAAAAATGTGTATTTGGGTGAGCAACTGGCACGAAACACTGTGACTCTCTTAGGGTAACCAATATCTCGTCACCAGTATAATCACATCTTCAAAGTCAAGAAACCGCTGGCAAGAGTAACGATGTTTCTCTTAAGATACACAACTAGTGGCGTATCGCTTCAGGCAGACTGGAAACAGTATCTAAAAAATGTGTATTTCGGTGAGCAACTGGCAGGAAGCACTATGACTCTCTTAAGGTAGCCAATGCCTCGTCACCAACATAATCCCATCACCAACTTCAAGAAACCGCTTGCAAAGGTAACGAAACTTCTCATAAGATACACAGCTAGTGGGGTGTCACTTGAGGCAGACTGGCCAAAGTATCAAAAAAATGTGTATTTGGGTGAGCAACTAGCAGGAATCACTATGACACTCATAGGGTAGCCAATGCCTCGTCACCAGCATAATCACATCAGCAACTTCAAGAAACCCCTGGCAAAAGTTACAATGACTCTTAAGATACACAACTAGTGGCGTAGCTATCAGGCAGACTGGAAAGAGTATCTAAAAAATGTGTATTTGTGTGAAGAACTGGCAGGAATCTCTATGACTCTCTTGAGGTAGCCAATGCCTCGTCACCAGCAGAATCAAATCAGCAACTTCTAGAAACCCCTGGCAAAAGTAACGATGTTTCTCTTAAGATACACAACTAGTGGCGTATCGCTTCAGGCACACTGGAAACAGTATCTAAAAAATGTGTATTTGGGTGAGCAACTGGCACGAAACACTGTGACTCTCTTAGGGTAGCCAATATCTCGTCACCAGTATAATCA
This sequence comes from Schistocerca nitens, assembly GCF_023898315.1. Lineage (NCBI taxonomy): Eukaryota > Metazoa > Arthropoda > Insecta > Orthoptera > Acrididae > Schistocerca > Schistocerca nitens. The sequence continues at coordinate 106,895,928 of NC_064616.1, read as the reverse complement.
CAGCTTCAAAGTCAAGAAACCGCTGGCAAGAGTAACGATGTTTCTCTTAAGATACACAGCTAGTGGGGTGTCACTTGAGGCAGACTGGCCAAAGTATCAAAAGAATGTGTATTTGGGTGAGCAACTAGCAGGAATCACTATGACACTCATAGGGTAGCCAATGCCTCGTCACCAGCATAATCACATCAGCAACTTCAAGAAACCCCTGGCAAAAGTTACAATGACTCTTAAGATACACAACTAGTGGCGTAGCTATCAGGCAGACTGGAAATAGTAGATAAAAAATGTGTATTTGGGTGAAGAACTGGCAGGAATCCCTATGACTCTCTTGAGGTAGCCAATGCCTCGTCACCAGCAGAATCAAATCAGCAACTTCTAGAAACCCCTGGCAAAAGTAACGATGTTTCTCTTAAGATACACAACTAGTGGCTTATCGCTTCAGGCACACTGGAAACAGTATCTAAAAAATGTGTATTTGGCTGAGCAACTGGCAGGAAACACTGTGACTCTCTTAGGGTAGCCAATATCTCGTCACCAGTATAATCACATCTTCAAAGTCAAGAAACCGCTGGCAAGAGTAACGATGTTTCTCTTAAGATACACATCTAGTGGCGTATCGCTTCAGGCAGACTGGAAACAGTATCTAAAAAATGTGTATTTGGGTGAGCAACTGGCAGGAAGCACTATGACTCTCTTAAGGTAGCCAATGCCTCGTCACCAACATACTCCCATCACCAACTTCAAGAAACCGCTTGCAAAGGTAACGAAGATTCTCATAAGATACACAGCTAGTGGGGAGTCACTTGAGGCAGTCTGGCCAAAGTATCAAAAAAATGTGTATTTGGGTGAGCAACTAGCAGGAATCACTATGACACTCATAGGGTAGCCAATGCCTCGTCACCAGCATAATCACATCAGCAACTTCAAGAAACCACTGGCAAAAGTTACAATGACTCTTAAGATACACTACTAGTGGCGTACTATCAGGCAGACTGGAAAGAGTCTCTAAAAAATGTGTATTTGTGTGAAGAACTGGCAGGAATCTCTATGACTCTCTTGAGGTAGCCAATGCCTCGTCACCAGCAGATTCAAATCAGCAACTTCTAGAAACCCCTGGCAAAAGTAACGATGTTTCTCTTAAGATACACAACTAGTGGCGTATCGCTTCAGGCACACTGGAAACAGTATCTAAAAAATGTGTATTTGGTTGAGCAACTGGCACGAAACACTGTGACTCTCTTAGGGTAACCAATATCTCGTCACCAGTATAATCACATCTTCAAAGTCAAGAAACCGTTGGCAAGAGTAACGATGTTTCTCTTAAGATACACAACTAGTGGCGTATCGCTTCAGGCAGACTGGCCACAGTATCTCAAAATGTGTATTTGGGTGAGCAACTGGCAGAAAGCACTATGACTCTCTTAAGATAGCCAATGCCTCGTCACCAACATAATCACATCACCAACTTCAAGAAACCGCTTGCAAAGGTAACGAAGCTTCTCATAAGATACACAGCTAGTGGGGTGTCACTTGAGGCAGACTGGCCAAAGTATCAAAAAAATGTGTATTTGGGTGAGCAACTAGCAGGAATCACTATGACACTCATAGGTTAGCCAATGCCTCGTCACCAGCATAATCACATCAGCAACTTCAAGAAACCCCTGGCAAAAGTTACAATGACTCTTAAGATACACAACTAGTGGCGTAGCTATCAGGCAGACTGGAAAGAGTATCTAAAAAATGTGTATTTGGATGAGCAACTGGCAGGAAACACTGTGACTCTCTTAGGGTAGCCAATATCTCGTCACCAGTATAATCACATCTTCAAAGTCAAGAAACCGCTGGCAAGGGTAACGATGTTTCTCTTAAGATACACAACTAGTGGCGTATCGCTTCAGGCACACTGGAAACAGTATCTAAAAAATGTGTATTTGGGTGAGCAACTGGCACGAAACACTGTGACTCTCTTAGGGTAACCAATATCTCGTCACCAGTATAATCACATCTTCAAAGTCAAGAAACCGCTGGCAAGAGTAACGATGTTTCCCTTAAGATACACAACTAGTGGCGTATCGCTTCAGGCAGACTGGAAACAGTATCTAAAAAATGTGTATTTGGGTGAGCAACTGGCAGGAAGCACTATGACTCTCTTAAGGTAGCCAATTCCTCGTCACCAACATAATCCCATCACCAACTTCAAGAAACCGCTTGCAAAGGTAACGAAACTTCTCATAAGATACACAGCTAGTGGGGTGTCACTTGAGGCAGACTGGCCAAAGTATCAAAAAAATGTGTATTTGGGTGAGCAACTAGCAGGAATCACTATGACACTCCTAGGGTAGCCAATGCCTCGTCACCAGCATAATCACATCAGCAACTTCAAGAAACCCCTGGCAAAAGTTACAATGACTCTTAAGATACACAACTAGTGGCGTAGCTATCAGGCAGACTGGAAAGAGTATCTAAAAAATGTGTATTTGGGTGAAGAACTGGCAGGAATCTCTATGACTCTCTTGAGGTAGCCAATGCCTCGTCACCAGCAGAATCAAATCAGCAACTTCTAGAAACCCCTGGCAAAAGTAACGATGTTTCGCTTAAGATACGCAAATAGTGGCGTATCGCTTCAGGCAGACTGGCCACAGTATCTCAAAATGTGTATTTGGGTGAGCAACTGGCAGGAAGCACTATGACTCTCTTGAGGTAGCCAATGCCTCGTCACCAACATAATCCCATCACCAACTTCAAGAAACCGCTTGCAAATGTAACGAAGCTTCTCATAAGATACACAGCTAGTGGGGTGTCACTTGAGGCAGACCGGCCAAAGTATCAAAAAAATGTGTATTTGGGTGAGCAACTAGCAGGAATCACTATGACACTCATAGGTTAGCCAATGCCTCGTCACCAGCATAATCACATCAGCAACTTCAAGAAACCCCTGGCAAAAGTTACAATGACTCTTAAGATACACAACTAGTGGCGTAGCTATCAGGCAGACTGGAAAGAGTATCTAAAAAATGTGTATTTGGATGAGCAACTGGCAGGGAACACTGTGACTCTCTTGGGGTAGCCAATATCTCGTCACCAGTATAATCACATCTTCAAAGTCAAGAAACCGCTGGCAAGAGTAACGATGTTTCTCTTAAGTTACACAACTAGTGGCGTATCGCTTCAGGCACACTGGAAACAGTATCTAAAAAATGTGTATTTGTGTGAGCAACTGGCACGAAACACTGTGACTCTCTTAAGGTAACCAATATCTCGTCACCAGTATAATCACATCTTCAAAGTCAAGAAACCGCTGGCAAGAGTAACGATGTTTCTCTTAAGATACACAACTAGTGGCGTATCGCTTCAGGCAGACTGGCCACAGTATCTCAAAATGTGTATTTGGGTGAGCAACTGGCAGGAAGCACTATGACTCTCTTAAGGTAGCGAATGCCTCGTCACCAACATAATCCCATCACCAACTTCAAGAAACCGCTTGCAAATGTAACGAAGCTTCTCATACGATACACAGCTAGTGGGGTGTCACTTGAGGCAGACTGGCCAAAGTATCAAAAAAATGTGTATTTGGGTGAGCAACTAGCAGGAATCACTATGACACTCATAGGGTAGCCAATGCCTCGTCACCAGCATAATCACATCAGCAACTTCATGAAACCCCTGGCAAAAGTTACAATGACTCATAAGATACACAACTAGTGGCGTAGCTATCAGGCAGACTGGAAAGTGTATCTAAAAAATGTGTATTTGTGTGAAGAACTGGCAGGAATCTCTATGACTCTCTTGAGGTAGCCAATGCTTCGTCACCAGCAGAATCAAATCAGCAACTTCTAGAAACCCCTTTCAAAAGTGACGATGTTTCTCTTAAGATACACAACTAGTGGCGTATCGCTTCAGGCACACTGGAAACAGTATCTAAAAAATGTGTATTTGGGTGAGCAACTGGCACGAAACACTGTGACTCTCTTAGGGTAACCAATATCTCGTCACCAGTATAATCACATCTTCAAAGTCAAGAAACCGCTGGCAAGAGTAACGATGTTTCTCTTAAGATACACAACTAGTGGCGTATCGCTTCAGGCAGACTGGCCACAGTATCTCAAAATGTGTATTTGGGTGTGCAACTGGAAGGAAGCACTATGACTCTCTTAAGGTAGCGAATGCCTCGTCACCAACATAATCCCATCACCAACTTCAAGAAACCGCTTGCAAATGTAACGAAGCTTCTCATAAGATACACAGCTAGTGGGGTGTCACTTGAGGCAGACTGGCCAAAGTATCAAAAAAATGTGTATTTGGGTGAGCAACTAGCAGGAATCACTATGACACTCATAGGGTAGCCAATGCCTCGTCACCAGCATAATCACATCAGCAACTTCAAGAAACCCCTGGCAAAAGATACAATGACTCATAAGATACACAACTAGTGGCGTAGCTATCAGGCAGACTGGAAAGTGTATCTAAAAAATGTGTATTTGTGTAAAGAACTGGCATGAATCTCTATGACTCTCTTGAGGTAGCCAATGCTTCGTCACCAGCAGAATCAAATCAGCAACTTCTAGAAACCTCTTTCAAAAGTAACCATGTTTCTCTTAAGATACACAACTAGTGGCGTATCGCTTCAGGCACACTGGAAACAGTATCTAAAAAATGTGTATTTGGGTGAGCAACTGGCAGGAAACACTGTGACTCTCTTAGGGTAGCCAATATCTCGTCACCAGTATAATCACAGCTTCAAAGTCAAGAAACCGCTGGCAAGAGTAAAGATGTTTCTCTTAAGATACACAACTAGTGGCGTATCGCTTCAGGCAGACTGGCCACAGTATCTCAAAATGTGTATTTGGGTGAGCAACTGGCAGGAAGCACTATGACTCTCTTAAGGTAGCCAATGCCTCGTCACCAACATAATCCCATCACCAACTTCAAGAAACCGCTTGCAAAGGTAACGAAGCTTCTCATAAGATACACAGCTAGTGGGGTGCCACTTGAGGCAGACTGGCCAAAGTATCAAAAAAATGTGTATTTGGGTGAGCAACAATCAGGAATCACTATGACACTCATAGGGTAGCCAATGCCTCGTCACCAGCATAATCACATCAGCAACTTCAAGAAACCCCTGGCAAAAGTTACAATGACTCTTAAGATACACATCTAGTGGCGTAGCTATCAGGCAGACTGGAAAGTGTATCTAAAAAATGTGTATTTGTGTGAAGAACTGGCAGGAATCTCTATGACTCTCTTGAGGTAGCCAATGCTTCTTCACCAGTAGAATCAAATCAGCAACTTCTTGAAACCCCTTTCAAAAGTAACGATGTTTCTCTTAAGATACACAACTAGTGGCGTATCGCTTCAGGCACACTGGAAACAGAATCTAAGAAATGTGTATTTGGGTGAGCAACTGGCACGAAACACTGTGACTCTCTTAGGGTAACCAATATCCCGTCACCAGTATAATCACATCTTCAAAGTCAAGAAACCGCTGGCAAGAGTAACGATGTTTCTCTTAAGATACACAACTAGTGGCGTATCGCTTCAGGCAGACTAGAAACAGTATCTAAAAAATGTGTATTTGGGTGAGCAACTGGCAGGAAGCACTATGACTCTCTTAAGGTAGCCAATGCCTCGTCACCAACATAATCCCATCACCAACTTCAAGAAACCGCTTGCAAAGGTAACGAAGCTTCTCATAAGATACACAGCTAGTGGGGTGTCACTTGAGGCAGACTGGCCAAAGTATCAAAAAAATGTGTATTTGGGTGAGCAACTAGCAGGAATCACTATGACACTCATAGGGTAGCCAATGCCTCGTCACCAGCATAATCACATCAGCAACTTCAAGAAACCCCTGGCAAAAGTTACAATGACTCTTAAGATACACAACTAGTGGCGTAGCTATCAGGCAGACTGGAAAGAGTATCTAAAAAATGTGTATTTGGGTGAAGAACTGGCAGGAATCTCTATGACTCTCTTGAGGTAGCCAATGCCTCGTCACGAGCAGAATCAAATCAGCAACTTCTAGAAACCCATTTCAAAAGTAACGATGTTTCTCTCAAGATACACAACTAGTGGCGTATCGCCTCAGGCACACTGGAAACAGTATCTAAAAAATGTGTATTTGGGTGAGCAACTGGCACGAAACACTGTGACTCTCTTAGGGTAACCAATATCTCGTCACCAGTATAATCACATCTTCAAAGTCAGGAAACCGCTGGCAAGAGTAACGATATTTCTCTTAAGATACACAACTAGTGGCGTATCGCTTCAGGCAGACTGGCCACAGTATCTCAAAATGTGTATTTGGGTGAGCAACTGGCAGAAAGCACTATGACTCTCTTAAAGTAGCCAATGCCTCGTCACCAACATAATCCCATCACCAACTTCAAGAAACCGCTTGCAAAGGTAACGAAGCTTTTCATAAGATACACAGCTGGTGGGGTGTCACTTGAGGCAGTTTGGCCAAAGTATCAAAAAATTGTGTATTTGGGTGAGCAACTAGCAGGAATCACTATGACACTCATAGGTTAGCCAATGCCTCGTCACCAGCATAATCACATCAGCAACTTCAAGAAACTACTGGCAAAAGTTACAATGACTCTTAAGATACACAACTAGTGGCGTAGCTATCAGGCAGACTGGAAAGAGTATCTAAAAAATGTGTATTTGGGTGAGCAACTGGCAGGAAGCACTATGACTCTCTTAAGGTAGCCAATGCCTCGTCACCAACTTAATCCCATCACCAACTTCAAGAAACCGCTTGCAAAGGTAACGAAGCTTCTCATAAGATACACAGCTAGTGGGGTGTCACTTGAGGTAGACTGGCCAAAGTATCAAAAAAATGTGTATTTGGGTGAGCAACTAGCAGGAATCACTATGACACTCATAGGGTAGCCAATGCCTAGTCACCAGCATAATCACATCAGCAACTTCAAGAAATCCCTGGCAAAAGTTACAATGACTCTTAAGATACACAACTAGTGGCGTAGCTATCAGGCAGACTGGAAAGAGTATCCAAAAAAATGTGTATTTGGGTGAAGAACTGGCAGGAATCTCTATGACTCTCTTGAGGTAGCCAATGCCTCGTCACCAGCAGAATCAAATCAGCAACTTCTAGAAACCACTGGCAAAAGTAACGATGTTTCTCTTAAGATACACAACTAGTGGCGTATCGCTTCAGGCACACTGGAAACAGTATCTAAAAAATGTGTATTTGGGTGAGCAACTGGCAGGAAGCACTATGACTCTCTTAAGGTAGCCGATGCCTCGTCACCAACATAATCCGATCACCAACTTCAAGAAACCGCTTGCAAAGGTAACGAAGCTTCTCATAAGATACACAGCTAGTGGGGTGTCACTTGAGGCAGATTGGCCAAAGTATCAAAAAAATGTGTATTTGGGTGAGCAACTAGCAGGAATCACTATGACACTCATAGGGTAGCCAATGCCTCGTCACCAGCATAATCACATCAGCAACTTCAAGAAACCCCTGGCAAAAGTTACAATGACTCTTAAGATACACAACTAGTGGCGTAGCTATCAGGCAGACCGGAAAGAGTATCTAAAAAATGTGTATTTGGGTGAAGAACTGGCAGGAATCTCTATGACTCTCTTGAGGTAGCCAATGCCTCGTCACCAGCAGAATCAAATCAGCAACTTCTAGAAACCCCTGGCAAAAGTAACAATGTTTCTCTTAGGATACACAACTAGTGGCGTATCGCTTCAGGCAGACTGGCCACAGTATCTCAAAATGTGTATTTGGGTGAGCAACTGGCAGAAAGCACTATGACTCTCTTAAAGTAGCCAATGCCTTGTCACCAACATAATCCCATCACCAACTTCAAGAAACCGCTTGCAAAGGTAACGAAGCTTTTCATAAGATACACAGCTGGTGGGGTGTCACTTGAGGCAGTTTGGCCAAAGTATCAAAAAAATGTGTATTTGGGTGAGCAACTAGCAGGAATCACTATGACACTCATAGGTTAGCCAATGCCTCGTCACCAGCATAATCACATCAGCAACTTCAAGAAACCCCTGGCAATAGTTACAATGACTCTTAAGATACACAACTAGTGGCGTGGCTATCAGGCAGACTGGAAAGAGTATCTAAAAAATGTGTATTTGGATGAGCAACTGGCAGGAAACACTGTGACTCTCTTAGGGTAACCAATATGTCGTCACCAGTATAATCACATCTTCAAATTCAAGAATCCGCTGGCAAGAGTAACGATGTTTCTCTTAAGATACACAACTAGTGGCGTATCGCTTCAGGCACACTGGAAACAGTATCTAAAAAATGTGTATTTGGGTGAGCAACTGGCACGAAACACTGTGACTCTCTTAGGGTAGCCAATATCTCGTCACCAGTATAATCACATCTTCAAAATCAAGAAACCGCTGGCAAGAGTAACGATGTTTCTCTTAAGATACACAACTAGTGGCGTATCGCTTCAGGCAGACTGGCCGCAGTATCTCAAAATGTGTATTTGGGTGAGCAACTGGCAGGAAGCACTATGACTCTCTTAAGGTAGCCAATGCCTCGTCACGAACATAATCCCAACACCAACTTCAAGAAACCGCTTGCAAATGTAACGAAGCTTCTCATAAGATACACAGCTAGTGGGCTGTCACTTGAGGCAGACTGGCCAAAGTATCAAAAAAATGTGTATTTGGGTGAGCAACTAGCAGGAATCACTATGACACTCATAGGGTAGCCAATGCCTCGTCACCAGCATAATCACATCAGCAACTTCAAGAAACCCCTGGCAAAAGTTACAATGACTCTTAAGATACACAACTAGTGGCGTAGCTATCAGGCAGACTGGAAAGAGTATCTAAAAAATGTGTATTTGGGTGAAGAATTGGCAGGAATCTCTATGACTCTCTTGAGGTAGCCAATGCTTCGTCACCAGCAGAATCAAATCAGCAACTTCTAGAAACCCCTTTCAAAAGTAACGATGTTTCTCTTAAGATACACAACTAGTGGCGTATCGCTTCAGGCACACTGGAAACAGTATCTAAAAAATGTGTATTTGGATGAGCAACTGGCAGGAAACACTGTGACTCTCTTAGGGTAGCCAATATCTCGTCACCAGTATAATCACATCTTCAAAGTCAAGAAACCGCTGGCAAGAGTAACGATGTTTCTCTTAAGATACACAACTAGTGGCGTATCGCCTCAGGCACACTGGAAACAGTATCTAAAAAATGTGTATTTGGGTGAGCAACTGGCACGAAACACTGTGACTCTCTTAGGGTAACCAATATCTCGTCACCAGTATAACCACAGCTTCAAAGTCAAGAAACCGCTGGCAAGAGTAACGATGTTTCTCTTAAGATACACAACTAGTGGCGTATCGCTTCAGGCAGACTGGCCACAGTATCTCAAAATGTGTATTTGGGTGAGCAACTGGCAGAAAGCACTATGACTCTCTTAAGGTAGCCAATGCCTCGTCACCAACATAATCCCATCACCAACTTCAAGAAACCGCTTGCAAAAGTAACGAAGCTTCTCATAAGATACACAGCACGTGGGGTGTCACTTGAGGCAGACTGGCCAAAGTATCAAAAAAATGTGTATTTGGGTGAGCAACTAGCAGGAATCACTATGACACTCGTAGGGTGGCCAATGCCTCGTCACCAGCATAATCACATCAGCAACTTCAAGAAACCCCTGGCAAAAGTTACAATGACTCTTAAGATACACAACTAGTGGCGTAGCTATCAGGCAGACTGGAATGAGTATCTAAAAAATGTGTATTTGGGTGAAGAACTGGCAGGAATCTCTATGACTCTCTTGAGGTAGCCAATGCCTCGTCACCAGCAGAATCAAATCAGCAACTTCTAGAAACCCCTGGCAAAAGTAACAATTTTTCTCTTAAGATACACAATTAGTGGCGTATCGCTTCAGGCAGACTGGCCACAGTATCTCAAAATGTGTATTTGGGTGAGCAACTGGCAGAAAGCACTATGACTCTCTTAAAGTAGCCAATGCCTCGTCACCAACATAATCCCATCACCAACTTCAAGAAACCGCTTGCAAAGGTAACGAAGCTTTTCATAAGATACACAGCTGGTGGGGTGTCACTTGAGGCAGTTTGGCCAAAGTATCAAAAAAATGTGTATTTGGGTGAGCAACTAGCAGGAATCACTATGACACTCATAGGTTAGCCAATGCCTCGTCACCAGCATAATCACATCAGCAACTTCAAGAAACCCCTGGCAAAAGTTACAATGACTCTTAAGATACACAACTAGTGGCGTAGCTATCAGGCAGACTGGAAAGAGTATCTAAAAAATGTGTATTTGGATGAGCAACTGGCAGGAAACACTGTGACTCTCTTAGGGTAACCAATATGTCGTCACCAGTATAATCACATCTTCAAATTGAAGAAACCGCTGGCAAGAGTAACGATGTTTCTCTTAAGATACACAACTAGTGGCGTATCGCTTCAGGCAGACTGGCCACAGTATCTCAAAATGTGTATTTGGGTGAGAAACTGGCAGGAAGCACTATGACTCTCTTAAGGTAGCCAATGCCTCGTCACGAACATAATCCCAACACCAACATCAAGAAACCGCTTGCAAATGTAACGAAGCTTCTCATAAGATACACAGCTAGTGGGCTATCACTTGAGGCAGACTGGCCAAAGTATCAAAAAAATATGTATTTGGGTGAGCAACTAGCAGGAATCACTATGACACTCATAGGGTAGCCAATGCCTCGTCACCAGCATAATCACATCAGCAACTTCAAGAAACCCCTGGCAAAAGTTACAATGACTCTTAAAATACACAACTAGTGGCGTAGCTATCAGGCAGACTGGAAAGAGTATCTAAAAAATGTGTATTTGGATGAGCAACTGGCAGGAAACACTGTGACTCTCTTAGGGTAACCAATATGTCGTCACCAGTATAATCACATCTTCAAATTCAAGAAACCGCTGGTAAGAGTAACGATGTTTCTCTTAAGATACACAACTAGTGGCGTATCGCTTCAGGCACACTGGAAACAGTATCTAAAAAATGTGTATTTGGGTGAGCAACTGGCACGAAACACTGTGACTCTCTTAGGGTAGCCAATATCTCGTCACCAGTATAATCACATCTTCAAAATCAAGAAACCGCTGGCAAGAGTAACGATGTTTCTCTTAAGATACACAACTAGTGGCGTATCGCTTCAGGCAGACTGGCCGCAGTATCTCAAAATGTGTATTTGGGTGAGCAACTGGCAGGAAGCACTATGACTCTCTTAAGGTAGCCAATGCCTCGTCACGAACATAATCCCAACACCAACTTCAAGAAACCGCTTGCAAATGTAACGAAGCTTCTCATAAGATACACAGCTAGTGGGCTGTCACTTGAGGCAGACTGGCCAAAGTATCAAAAAAATGTGTATTTGGGTGAGCAACTAGCAGGAATCACTATGACACTCATAGGGTAGCCAATGCCTCGTCACCAGCATAATCACATCAGCAACTTCAAGAAACCCCTGGCAAAAGTTACAATGACTCTTAAGATACACAACTAGTGTCGTAGCTATCAGGCAGACTGGAATGAGTATCTAAAAAATGTGTATTTGGGTGAAGAATTGGCAGGAATCTCTATGACTCTCTTGAGGTAGCCAATGCTTCGTCACCAGCAGAATCAAATCAGCAACTTCTAGAAACCCCTTTCAAAAGTAACGATGTTTCTCTTAAGATACACAACTAGTGGCGTATCGCTTCAGGCACACTGGAAACAGTATCTAAAAAATGTGTATTTGGATGAGCAACTGGCAGGAAACACTGTGACTCTCTTAGGGTAGCCAATATCTCGTCACCAGTATAATCACATCTTCAAAGTCAAGAAACCGCTGGCAAGAGTAACGATGTTTCTCTTAAGATACACAACTAGTGGCGTATCGCCTCAGGCACACTGGAAACAGTATCTAAAAAATGTGTATTTGGGTGAGCAACTGGCACGAAACACTGTGACTCTCTTAGGGTAACCAATATCTCGTCACCAGTATAACCACAGCTTCAAAGTCAAGAAACCGCTGGCAAGAGTAACGATGTTTCTCTTAAGATACACAACTAGTGGCGTATCGCTTCAGGCAGACTGGCCACAGTATCTCAAAATGTGTATTTGGGTGAGCAACTGGCAGAAAGCACTATGACTCTCTTAAGGTAGCCAATGCCTCGTCACCAACATAATCCCATCACCAACTTCAAGAAACCGCTTGCAAAAGTAACGAAGCTTCTCATAAGATACACAGCACGTGGGGTGTCACTTGAGGCAGACTGGCCAAAGTATCAAAAAAATGTGTATTTGGGTGAGCAACTAGCAGGAATCACTATGACACTCGTAGGGTAGCCAATGCCTCGTCACCAGCATAATCACATCAGCAACTTCAAGAAACCCCTGGCAAAAGTTACAATGACTCTTAAGATACACAACTAGTGGCGTAGCTATCAGGCAGACTGGAATGAGTATCTAAAAAATGTGTATTTGGGTGAAGAACTGGCAGGAATCTCTATAACTCTCTTGAGGTAGCCAATGCCTCGTCACCAGCAGAATCAAATCAGCAACTTCTAGAAACCCCTGGCAAAAGTAACAATGTTTCTCTTAAGATACACAATTAGTGGCGTATCGCTTCAGGCAGACTGGCCACAGTATCTCAAAATGTGTATTTGGGTGAGCAACTGGCAGAAAGCACTATGACTCTCTTAAAGTAGCCAATGCCTCGTCACCAACATAATCCCATCACCAACTTCAAGAAACCGCTTGCAAAGGTAACGAAGCTTTTCATAAGATACACAGCTGGTGGGGTGTCACTTGAGGCAGTTTGGCCAAAGTATCAAAAAAATGTGTATTTGGGTGAGCAACTAGCAGGAATCACTATGACACTCATAGGTTAGCCAATGCCTCGTCACCAGCATAATCACATCAGCAATTTCAAGAAACCCCTGGCAAAAGTTACAATGACTCTTAAGATACACAACTAGTGGCGTAGCTATCAGGCAGACTGGAAAGAGTATCTAAAAAATGTGTATTCGGATGAGCAACTGGCAGGAAACACTGTGACTCTCCTAGGGTAACCAATATGTCGTCACCAGTATAATCACATCTTCAAATTCAAGAAACCGCTGGCAAGAGTAACGATGTTTCTCTTAAGATACACAACTAGTGGCGTATCGCTTCAGGCAGACTGGCCACAGTATCTCAAAATGTGTATTTGGGTGAGCAACTGGCAGGAAGCACTATGACTCTCTTAAGGTAGCCAATGCCTCGTCACGAACATAATCCCAACACCAACTTCAAGAAACCGCTTGCAAATGTAACGAAGCTTCTCATAAGATACACAGCTAGTGGGCTATCACTTGAGGCAGACTGGCCAAAGTATCAAAAAAATATGTATTTGTGTGAGCAACTAGCAGGAATCACTATGACACTCATAGGGTAGCCAATGCCTCGTCACCAGCATAATCACATCAGCAACTTCAAGAAACCCCTGGCAAAAGTTACAATGACTCTTAAAATACACAACTAGTGGCGTAGCTATCAGGCAGACTGGAAAGAGTATCTAAAAAATATGTATTTGGGTGAATAACTGGCAGGAATCTCTATGACTCTCTTGAGGTAGCCAATGCTTCGTCACCAGCAGAATCAAATCAGCAACTTCTAGAAACCCCTTTCAAAAGTAACGATGTTTCTCTTAAGATACACATCTAGTGGCGTATCGCTTCAGGCACACTGGAAACAGTATCCAAAAAATGTGTATTTGAATGAGCAACTGGCAGGAAACACTGTGACTCTCTTAGGGTAGCCAATATCTCGTCACCAGTATAATCACATCTTCAAAGTCAAGAAACCGCTGGCAAGAGTAACGATGTTTCTCTTAAGATACACAACTAGTGGCGTATCGCCTCACGCACACTGGAAACAGTATCTAAAAAATGTGTATTTGGGTGAGCAACTGGCACGAAACACTGTGACTCTCTTAGGGTAACCAATATCTCGTCACCAGTATAATCACATCTTCAAAGTCAAGAAACCGCTGGCAAGAGTAACGATGTTTCTCTTAAGATACACAACTAGTGGCGTATCGCTTCAGGCAGACTGGCCACAGTATCTCAAAATGTGTATTTGGGTGAGCAACTGGCAGAAAGCACTATGACTCTCTTAAAGTAGCCAATGCCTCGTCACCAACATAAACCCATCACCAACTTCAAGAAACCGCTTGCAAAGGTAACGAAGCTTTTCATAAGATACACAGCTGGTGGGGTGTCACTTGAGGCAGTTTGGCCAAAGTATCAAAAAAATGTGTATTTGGGTGAGCAACTAGCAGGAATCACTATGACACTCATAGGTTAGCCAATGCCTCGTCACCAGCATAATCACATCAGCAACTTCAAGAAACTACTGGCAAAAGTTACAATGACTCTTAAGATACACAACTAGTGGCGTAGCTATCAGGCAGACTGGAAAGAGTATCTAAAAAATGTGTATTTGGGTGAGCAACTGGCAGGAAGCACTATGACTCTCTTAAGGTAGCCAATGCCTCGTCACCAACATAATCCCATCACCAACTTCAAGAAACCGCTTGCAAAGGTAACGAAGCTTCTCATAAGATACACAGCTAGTGGGGTTTCACTTGAGGCAGACCGGCCAAAGTATCAAAAACATGTGTATTTGGGTGAGCAACTAGCAGGAATCACTATGACACTCATGGGGTAGCCAATGCCTAGTCACCAGCATAATCACATCAGCAACTTCAAGAAACCCCTGGCAAAAGTTACAATGACTCTTAAGATACACAACTAGTGGCGTAGCTATCAGGCAGACTGGAAAGAGTATCTAAAAAAATGTGTATTTGGGTAAAGAACTGGCAGGAATCTCTATGACTCTCTTGAGGTAGCCAATGCCTCGTCACCAGCAGAATCAAATCAGCAACTTCTAGAAACCCCTGGCAAAAGTAACGATGTTTCTCTTAAGATACACAACTAGTGGCGTATCGCTTCAGGCACACTGGAAACAGTATCTAAAAAATGTGTATTTGGGTGAGCAACTGACACGAAACACTGTGACTCTCTTAGGGTAGCCAATATCTCGTCACCAGTATAACCACAGCTTCAAAGTCAAGAAACCGCTGGCAAGAGTAACGATGTTTCTCTTAAGATACACAACTAGTGGCGTATCGCTTCAGGCAGACTGGCCACAGTATCTCAAAATGTGTATTTGGGTGAGCAACTGGCAGAAAGCACTATGACTCTCTTAAGGTAGCCAATGCCTCGTCACCAACATAATCCGATCACCAACTTCAAGAAACCGCTTGCAAAGGTAACGAAGCTTCTCATAAGATACACAGCTAGTGGGGTGTCACTTGAGGCAGACTGGCCAAAGTATCAAAAAAATGTGTATTTGGGTGAGCAACTAGCAGGAATCACTATGACACTCGTAGGGTATCCAATGCCTCGTCACCAGCATAATCACATCAGCAACTTCAAGAAACCCCTGGCAAAAGTTACAATGACTCTTAAGATACACAACTAGTGGCGTAGCTATCAGGCAGACTGGAAAGAGTATCTAAAAAATGTGTATTTGGGTGAAGAACTGGCAGGAATCTCTATGACTCTCTTGAGGTAGCCAATGCCTCGTCACCAGCAGAATCAAATCAGCAACTTCTAGAAACCCCTGGCAAAAGTAACAATGTTTCTCTTAAGATACACAACTAGTGGCGTATCGCTTCAGGCACACTGGAAGCAGTATCTAAAAAATGTGTATTTGGGTGAGCAACTGGCACGAAACACTGTGACTCTCTTAGGGTAACCAATATCTCGTCACCAGTATAATCACATCTTCAAAGTCAAGAAACCGCTGGCAAGAGTAACGATGTTTCTCTTAAGATACACAACTAGTGGCGTATCGCTTCAGGCAGACTGGCCACAGTATCTCAAAATGTGTATTTGGGTGAGCAACTGGCAGGAAGCACTATGACTCTCTTAAGGTATCCAATGCCTCGTCACCAACATAATCCCATCACCAACTTCAAGAAACCGCTTGCAAAGGTAACGAAGCTTCTCATAAGATACACAGCTAGTGGGGTGTCACTTGAGGCAGACTGGCCAAAGTATCAAAAAAATGTGTATTTGGGTGAGCAACTAGCAGGAATCACTATGACACTCATAGGGTAGCCAATGCCTCGTCACCAGCATAATCACATCAGCAACTTCAAGAAACTACTGGCAAAAGTTACAATGACTCTTAAGATACACAACTAGTGGCGTAGCTATCAGGCAGACTGGAAAGAGTATCTAAAAAATGTGTATTTGGGTGAGCAACTGGCAGGAAGCACTATGACTCTCTTAAGGTAGCCAATGCCTCGTCACCAACATAATCCCATCACCAACTTCAAGAAACCGCTTGCAAAGGTAACGAAGCTTCTCATAAGATACACAGCTAGTGGGGTTTCACTTGAGGCAGACTGGCCAAAGTATCAAAAAAATGTGTATTTGGGTGAGCAACTAGCAGGAATCACTATGACACTCATAGGGTAGCCAATGCCTAGTCACCAGCATAATCACATCAGCAACTTCAAGAAACCCCTGGCAAAAGTTACAATGACTCTTAAGATACACAACTAGTGGCGTAGCTATCAGGCAGACTGGAAAGAGTATCTAAAAAAATGTGTATTTGGGTGAAGAACTGGCAGGAATCTCTATGACTCTCTTGAGGTAGCCAATGCCTCGTCACCAGCAGAATCAAATCAGCAACTTCTAGAAACCCCTGGCAAAAGTAACGATGTTTCTCTTAAGATACACAACTAGTGGCGTACCGCTTCAGGCACACTGGAAACAGTATCTAAAAAATGTGTATTTGGGTGAGCAACTGGCACGAAACACTGTGACTCTCTTAGGGTAGCCAATATCTCGTCACCAGTATAACCACAGCTTCAAAGTCAAGAAACCGCTGGAAAGAGTAACGATGTTTCTCTTAAGATACACAACTAGTGGCGTATCGCTTCAGGCAGACTGGCCACAGTATCTCAAAATGTGTATTTGGGTGAGCAACTGGCAGAAAGCACTATGACTCTCTTAAGGTAGCCAATGCCTCGTCACCAACATAATCCGATCACCAACTTCAAGAAACCGCTTGCAAAGGTAACGAAGCTTCTCATAAGATACACAGCTAGTGGGGTGTCACTTGAGGCAGACTGGCCAAAGTATCAAAAAAATGTGTATTTGGGTGAGCAACTAGCAGGAATCACTATGACACTCGTAGGGTAGCCAATGCCTCGTCACCAGCATAATCACATCAGCAACTTCAAGAAACCCCTGGCAAAAGTTACAATGACTCTTAAGATACACAACTAGTGGCGTAGCTATCAGGCAGACTGGAAAGAGTATCTAAAAAATGTGTATTTGGGTGAAGAACTGGCAGGAATCTCTATGACTCTCTTGAGGTAGCCAATGCCTCGTCACCAGCAGAATCAAATCAGCAACTTCTAGAAACCCCTGGCAAAAGTAACAATGTTTCTCTTAAGATACACAACTAGTGGCGTATCGCTTCAGGCACACGAAACAGTATCTAAAAAATGTGTATTTGGGTGAGCAACTGGCACGAAACACTGTGACTCCCTTAGAAAGCCAATATCTCGTCACCAGTATAATCACAGCTTCAAAGTCAAGAAACCGCTGGCAAGAGTAACGATGTTTCTCTTAAGATACACAACTAGTGGCGTATCGCTTCAGGCACACGAAACAGTATCTAAAAAATGTGTATTTGGGTGAGCAACTGGCACGAAACACTGTGACTCCCTTAGGGTAGCCAATATCTCGTCACCAGTATAATCACAGCTTCAAAGTCAAGAAACCGCTGGCAAGAGTAACGATGTTTCTCTTAAGATACACAACTAGTGGCGTATCGCTTCAGGCAGACTGGCCACAGTATCTCAAAATGTGTATTTGGGTGAGCAACTGGCAGAAAGCACTATGACTCTCTTAAGGTAGCCAATGCCTCGTCACCAACATAATCCCATCACCAACTTCAAGAAACCGCTTGCAAAGGTAACGAAGCTTCTCATAAGATACACAGCTAGTGGGGTGTCACTTGAGGCAGACTGGCCAAAGTATCAAAAAAATGTGTATTTGGGTGAGCAACTAGCAGGAATCACTATGACACTCATAGGGTAGCTAATGCCTCGTCACCAGCATCATCACATCAGCAACTTCAAGAAACCCCTGGCAAATGTTACAATGACTCATAAGATACACAACTAGTGGCGTAGCTATCAGGCAGACTGGAAAGTTTATCTAAAAAAATGTGTATTTGGGTGAAGAACTGGCAGGAATCTCTATGACTCTCTTGAGGTAGCCAATGCCTCGTCACCAGCAGAATCAAATCAGCAACTTCTAGAAACCCCTGGCAAAAGTAACGATGTTTCTCTTAAGATACACAACTAGTGGCGTATCGCATCAGGCACACTGGAAACAGTATCTAAAAAATGTGTATTTGGGTGAGCAACTGGCACGAAACACTGTGACTCTCTTAGGGTAGCCAATATCTCGTCACCAGTATAACCACAGCTTCAAAGTCAAGAAACCGCTGGCAAGAGTAACGATGTTTCTCTTAAGATACACAACTAGTGGCGTATCGCTTCAGGCAGACTCGCCACAGTATCTCAAAATGTGTATTTGGGTGAGCAACTGGCAGAAAGCACTATGACTCTCTTAAGGTAGCCAATGCCTCGTCACCAACATAATCCCATCACCAACTTCAAGAAACCGCTTGCAAAGGTAACGAAGCTTCTCATAAGATACACAGCTAGTGGGGTGTCACTCGAGGCAGACTGGCCAAAGTATCAAAAAAATGTGTATTTGGGTGAGCAACTAGCAGGAATCACTATGACACT
The DNA here is from genome assembly GCF_023898315.1 of Schistocerca nitens. Classification (NCBI taxonomy): domain Eukaryota; kingdom Metazoa; phylum Arthropoda; class Insecta; order Orthoptera; family Acrididae; genus Schistocerca; species Schistocerca nitens. Next base: position 106,877,039 of record NC_064616.1, on the reverse strand, counting down.
CGTAGGGTAGCCAATGCCTCGTCACCAGCATAATCACATCAGCAACTTCAAGAAACCCCTGGCAAAAGTTACAATGACTCTTAAGATACACAACTAGTGGCGTAGCTATCAGGCAGACTGGAAAGAGTATCTAAAAAATGTGTATTTGGGTGAAGAACTGGCAGGAATCTCTATGACTCTCTTGAGGTAGCCAATGCCTCGTCACCAGCAGCATCAAATCAGCAACTTCTAGAAACCCCTGGCAAAAGTAACAATGTTTCTCTTAAGATACACAATTAGTGGCGTATCGCTTCAGGCAGACTGGCCACAGTATCTCAAAATGTGTATTTGGGTGAGCAACTGGCAGAAAGCACTATGACTCTCTTAAAGTAGCCAATGCCTCGTCACCAACATAATCCCATCACCAACTTCAAGAAACCGCTTGCAAAGGTAACGAAGCTTTTCATAAGATACACAGCTGGTGGGGTGTCACTTGAGGCAGTTTGGCCAAAGTATCAAAAAAATGTGTATTTGGGTGAGCAACTAGCAGGAATCACTATGACACTCATAGGTTAGCCAATGCCTCGTCACCAGCATAATCACATCAGCAACTTCAAGAAACCCCTGGCAAAAGTTACAATGACTCTTAAGATACACAACTAGTGGCGTAGCTATCAGGCAGACTGGAAAGAGTATCTAAAAAATGTGTATTTGGGTGAGCAACTGGCAGGAAGCACTATGACTCTCTTAAGGTAGCCAATGCCTCGTCACCAACATAATCCCATCACCAACTTCAAGAAACCGCTTGCAAAGGTAACGAAGCTTCTCATAAGATACACAGCTAGTGGGGTGTCACTTGAGGCAGACTGGCCAAAGTATCAAAAAAATGTGTATTTGGGTGAGCAACTAGCAGGAATCACTATGACACTCATAGGGTAGCTAATGCCTCGTCACCAGCATCATCACATCAGCAACTTCTAGAAACCCCTGGTAAAAGTAACGATGTTTCTCTTAAGATACACAACTAGTGGCGTATCGCTTCAGGCACACTGGAAGCAGTATCTAAAAAATGTGTATTTGGGTGAGCAACTGGCACGAAACACTGTGACTCTCTTAGGGTAGCCAATATCTCGTCACCAGTATAATCACATCTTCAAAGTCAAGAAACCGCTGGCAAGAGTAACGATGTTTCTCTTAAGATACACAACTAGTGGCGTATCGCTTCAGGCTCACTGGAAACAGTATCTAAAAAATGTGTATTTGGGTGAGCAACTGGCACGAAACACTGTGACTCTCTTAGGGTAACCAATATCTCGTCACCAGTATAATCACATCTTCAAAGTCAAGAAACCGCTGGCAAGAGTAACGATGTTTCTCTTAAGATACACAACTAGTGGCGTATCGCTTCAGGCAGACTGGCCACAGTATCTCAAAATGTGTATTTGGGTGAGCAACTGGCAGGAAGCACTATGACTCTCTTAAGGTAGCCAATGCCTCGTCACCAGCATAATCACATCAGCAACTTCAAGAAACCCCTGGCAAAAGTTACAATGACTCTTAAGATACACAACTAGTGGCGTAGCTATCAGGCAGACTGGAAAGAGTATCTAAAAAATGTGTATTTGGGTGAAGAACTGGCAGGAATCTCTATGACCCTCTTGAGGTAGCCAATGCCTCGTCACCAGCAGAATCAAATCAGCAACTTCTAGAAACCCCTGGCAAAAGTAACAATGTTTCTCTTAAGATACACAACTAGTGGCGTATCGCTTCAGGCACACTGGAAGCAGTATCTAAAAAATGTGTATTGTGTGAGCAACTGGCACGAAACACTGTGACTCTCTTAGGGTAGCCAATATCTCGTCACCAGTATAATCACAGCTTCAGAGTCAAGAAACCGCTGGCAAGAGTAACGATGTTTCTCTTAAGATACACAACTAGTGGCGTATCGCTTCAGGCTCACTGGAAACAGTATCTAAAAAATGTGTATTTGGGTGAGCAACTGGCACGAAACACTGTGACTCTCTTAGGGTAACCAATATCTCGTCACCAGTATAATCACATCTTCAAAGTCAAGAAACCGCTGGCAAGAGTAACGATGTTTCTCTTAAGATACACAACTAGTGGCGTATCGCTTCAGGCAGACTGGCCACAGTATCTCAAAATGTGTATTTGGGTGAGCAACTGGCAGGAAGCACTATGACTCTCTTAAGGTAGCCAATGCCTCGTCACCAGCATAATCACATCAGCAACTTCAAGAAACCCCTGGCAAAAGTTACAATGACTCTTAAGATACACAACTAGTGGCGTAGCTATCAGGCAGACTGGAAAGAGTATCTAAAAAATGTGTATTTGGGTGAGCAACTGGCAGGAAGCACTATGACTCTCTTAAGGTAGCCAATGCCTCGTCACCAACATAATCCCATCACCAACTTCAAGAAACCGCTTGCAAAGGTAACGAAGCTTCTCATAAGATACACAGCTAGTGGGGTGTCACTTGAGGCAGACTGGCCAAAGTATCAAAAAAATGTGTATTTGGGTGAGCAACTAGCAGGAATCACTATGACACTCATAGGGTAGCTAATGCCTCGTCACCAGCATCATCACATCAGCAACTTCAAGAAACCCCTGGCAAAAGTTACAATGACTCATAAGATACACAACTAGTGGCGTAGCTATCAGGCAGACTGGAAAGTGTATCTAAAAAATGTGTATTTGTGTGAAGAACTGGCAGGAATCTCTATGACTCTCTTGAGGTAGCCAATGCTTCGTCACCAGCAGAATCAAATCAGCAACTTCTAGAAACCCATTTCAAAAGTAACGATGTTTCTCTTAAGATACACAACTAGTGGCGGATCGCTTCAGGCAGACTGGCCACAGTATCTCAAAATGTGTATTTGGGTGAGCAACTGGCAGGAAGCACTATTACTCTCTTAAGGTTGCCAATGCCTCGTCACCAACATAATCCCATCACCAACTTCAAGAAACCGCTTGCAAAGGTAACGAAGCTTCTCATAAGATACACAGCTAGTGGGGTGTCACTTGAGGCAGACTGGCCAAAGTATCAAAAAAATGTGTATTTGGGTGAGCAACTAGCAGGAATCACTATGACACTCATAGGGTAGCCAATGCCTAGTCACCAGCATAATCACATCAGCAACTTCAAGAAACCCCTGGCAAAAGTTACAATGACTCTTAAGATACACAACTAGTGGCGTAGCTATCAGGCAGACTGGAAAGAGTATCTAAAAAATGTGTATTTGTGTGAAGAACTGGCAGGAATCTCTATGACTCTCTTGAGGTAGCCAATGCCTCGTCACCAGCAGAATCAAATCAGCAACTTCTAGAAACCCCTGGTAAAAGTAACGATGTTTCTCTTAAGATACACAACTAGTGGCGTATCGCTTCAGGCACACTGGAAGCAGTATCTAAAAAATGTGTATTTGGGTGAGCAACTGGCACGAAACACTGTGACTCTCTTAGGGTAGCCAATATCTCGTCACCAGTATAATCACATCTTCAAAGTCAAGAAACCGCTGGCAAGAGTAACGATGTTTCTCTTAAGATACACAACTAGTGGCGTATCGCTTCAGGCTCACTGGAAACAGTATCTAAAAAATGTGTATTTGGGTGAGCAACTGGCACGAAACACTGTGACTCTCTTAGGGTAACCAATATCTCGTCACCAGTATAATCACATCTTCAAAGTCAAGAAACCGCTGGCAAGAGTAACGATGTTTCTCTTAAGATACACAACTAGTGGCGTATCGCTTCAGGCAGACTGGCCACAGTATCTCAAAATGTGTATTTGATTGAGCAACTGGCAGGAAGCACTATGACTCTCTTAAGGTAGCCAATGCCTCGTCACCAGCATAATCACATCAGCAACTTCAAGAAACCCCTGGCAAAAGTTACAATGACTCTTAAGATACACAACTAGTGGCGTAGCTATCAGGCAGACTGGAAAGAGTATCTAAAAAATGTGTATTTGGGTGAAGAACTGGCAGGAATCTCTATGACCCTCTTGAGGTAGCCAATGCCTCGTCACCAGCAGAATCAAATCAGCAACTTCTAGAAACCCCTGGCAAAAGTAACAATGTTTCTCTTAAGATACACAACTAGTGGCGTATCGCTTCAGGCACACTGGAAGCAGTATCTAAAAAATGTGTATTTGGGTGAGCAACTGGCACGAAACACTGTGACTCTCTTAGGGTAGCCAATATCTCGTCACCAGTATAATCACAGCTTCAGAGTCAAGAAACCGCTGGCAAGAGTAACGATGTTTCTCTTAAGATACACAACTAGTGGCGTATCGCTTCAGGCAGACTGGCCACAGTATCTCAAAATGTGTATTTGGGTGAGCAACTGGCAGGAAGCACTATGACTCTCTTAAGGTAGCCAATGCCTCATCACCAACATAATCCCATCACCAACTTCAAGAAACCGCTTGCAAAGGTAACGAAGCTTCTCATAAGATACACAGCTAGTGGGGTGTCACTTGAGGCAGACTGGCCAAAGTATCAAAAAAATGTGTATTTGGGTGAGCAACTAGCAGGAATCACTATGACACTCATAGGGTAGCCAATGCCTAGTCACCAGCATAATCACATCAGCAACTTCAAGAAACCCCTGGCAAAAGATACAATGACTCTTAAGATACACAACTAGTGGCGTAGCTATCGGGCAGACTGGAAAGAGTATCTAAAAAATGTGTATTTGGGTGAAGAACTGGCAGGAATCTCTATGACTCTCTTGTGGTAGCCAATGCCTCGTCACCATCAGAATCAAATCAGCAACTTCTAGAAACCCGTGGCAAAAGTAACAATGTTTCTCTTAAGATACACAACTAGTGGCGTATCGCTTCCGGCACACTGGAAACAGTATCTAAAAAATGTGTATTTGGGTGAGCAACTGGCACGAAACACTGTGACTCTCTTAGGGTAACCAATATCTCGTCACCAGTATAATCACATCTTCAAAGTCAAGAAACCGCTGGCAAGAGTAACGATGTTTCTCTTAAGATACACAACTAGTGGCGTATCGCTTCAGGCACACTGGAAACAGTATCTAAAAAATGTGTATTTGGGTGAGCAACTGGCACGAAACACTGTGACTCTCTTTGGGTAGCCAATATCTCGTCACCAGTATAATCACAGCTTCAAAGTCAAGAAACCGCTGGCAAGAGTAACGATGTTTCTCTTAAGATACACAGCTAGTGGGGTGTCACTTGAGGCAGACTGGCCACTGTATCTCAAAATGTGTATTTGGGTGAGCAACTGGCAGAAAGCACTATGACTATCTTAAGGTAGCCAATGCCTCGTCACCAACATAATCACATCACCAACTTCAAGAAACCGCTTGCAAAGATAACGAAGCTTCTCATAAGATACACAGCTAGTGGGGTGTCACTTGAGGCAGACTGGCCAAAGTATCAAAAAAATGTGTATTTGGGTGAGCAACTAGCAGGAATCACTATGACACTCATAGGGTAGCCAATGCCTCGTCACCAGCATAATCACATCAGCAACTTCAAGAAACCCCTGGCAAAAGTTACAATGACTCTTAAGATACACAACTAGTGGCGTAGCTATCAGGCAGACTGGAAAGAGTATCTAAAAAATGTGTATTTGAATGAGCAACTGGCAGGAAACACTGTGACTCTCTTAGGGTAGCCAATATCTCGTCACCAGTATAATCACATCTTCAAAGTCAAGAAACCGCTGGCAAGAATAACGATGTTTCTCTTAAGATACACAACTAGTGGCGTATCGCTTCAGGCACACTGGAAACAGTATCTAAAAAATGTGTATTTGGGTGAGCAACTGGCACGAAACACTGTGACTCTCTTAGGGTAGCCAATATCTCGTCACCAGTATAATCACAGCTTCAGAGTCAAGAAACCGCTGGCAAGAGTAACGATGTTTCTCTTAAGATACACAACTAGTGGCGTATCGCTTCAGGCAGACTGGCCACAGTATCTCAAAATGTGTATTTGGGTGAGCAACTGGCAGGAAGCACTATGACTCTCTTAAGGTAGCCAATGCCTCATCACCAACATAATCCCATCACCAACTTCAAGAAACCGCTTGCAAAGGTAACGAAGCTTCTCATAAGATACACAGCTAGTGGGGTGTCACTTGAGGCAGACTGGCCAAAGTATCAAAAAAATGTGTATTTGGGTGAGCAACTAGCAGGAATCACTATGACACTCATAGGGTAGCCAATGCCTAGTCACCAGCATAATCACATCAGCAACTTCAAGAAACCCCTGGCAAAAGATACAATGACTCTTAAGATACACAACTAGTGGCGTAGCTATCGGGCAGACTGGAAAGAGTATCTAAAAAATGTGTATTTGGGTGAAGAACTGGCAGGAATCTCTATGACTCTCTTGTGGTAGCCAATGCCTCGTCACCATCAGAATCAAATCAGCAACTTCTAGAAACCCGTGGCAAAAGTAACAATGTTTCTCTTAAGATACACAACTAGTGGCGTATCGCTTCCGGCACACTGGAAACAGTATCTAAAAAATGTGTATTTGGGTGAGCAACTGGCACGAAACACTGTGACTCTCTTTGGGTAGCCAATATCTCGTCACCAGTATAATCACAGCTTCAAAGTCAAGAAACCGCTGGCAAGAGTAACGATGTTTCTCTTAAGATACACAGCTAGTGGGGTGTCACTTGAGGCAGACTGGCCACTGTATCTCAAAATGTGTATTTGGGTGAGCAACTGGCAGAAAGCACTATGACTATCTTAAGGTAGCCAATGCCTCGTCACCAACATAATCACATCACCAACTTCAAGAAACCGCTTGCAAAGATAACGAAGCTTCTCATAAGATACACAGCTAGTGGGGTGTCACTTGAGGCAGACTGGCCAAAGTATCAAAAAAATGTGTATTTGGGTGAGCAACTAGCAGGAATCACTATGACACTCATAGGGTAGCCAATGCCTCGTCACCAGCATAATCACATCAGCAACTTCAAGAAACCCCTGTCTAAAGTTACAATGACTCTTAAGATACACAACTAGTGGCGTAGCTATCAGGCAGACTGGAAAGAGTATCTAAAAAATGTGTATTTGTGTGAAGAACTGGCAGGAATCTCTATGACTCTCTTGAGGTAGCCAATGCCTCGTCACCAGCTGAATCAAATCAGCAACTTCTAGAAACCCATGGCAAAAGTAACGATGTTTCTCTTAAGATACACAACTAGTGGCGTATCGCTTCAGGCACACTGGAAACAGTATCTAAAAAATGTGTATTTGGGTGAGCAACTGGCAGGAAACACTGTGACTCTCTTAGGGTAGCCAATATCTCGTCACCAGTATAATCACATCTTCAAAGTCAAGAAACCGCTGGCAAGAGTAACGATGTTTCTCTTAAGATACACAACTAGTGGCGTATCGCTTCAGGCAGACTGGCCACAGTATCTCAAAATGTGTATTTGGGTTAGCAACTGGCAGGAAGCACTATGACTCTCTTAAGGTAGCGAATGCCTCGTCACCAACATAATCCCATCACCAACTTCAAGAAACCGCTTGCAAATGTAACGAAGCTTCTCATAAGATACACAGCTAGTGGGGTGTCACTTGAGGCAGACTGGCCAAAGTATCAAAAAAATGTGTATTTGGGTGAGCAACTAGCAGGAATCACTATGACACTCATAGGGTAGCCAATGCCTCGTCACCAGCATAATCACATCAGCAACTTCAAGAAACCCCTGGCAAAATTTACAATGACTCTTAAGATACACAACTAGTGGCGTAGCTATCAGGCAGACTGGAAAGAGTATCTAAAAAATGTGTATTTGAATGAGCAACTGGCAGGAAACACTGTGACTCTCTTAGGGTAGCCAATATCTCGTCACCAGTATAATCACATCTTCAAAGTCAAGAAACCGCTGGCAAGAATAACGATGTTTCTCTTAAGATACACAACTAGTGGCGTATCGCTTCAGGCACACTGGAAACAGTATCTAAAAAATGTGTATTTGGGTGAGCAACTGGCACGAAACACTGTGACTCTCTTAGGGTAGCCAATATCTCGTCACCAGTATAATCACAGCTTCAAAGTCAAGAAACCGCTGGCAAGAGTAACGATGTTTCTCTTAAGATACACAACTAGTGGCGTATCGCTTCAGGCAGACTGGCCACAGTATCTCAAAATGTGTATTTGGGTGAGCAACTGGCAGGAAGCACTATTACTCTCTTAAGGTAGCCAATGCCTCGTCACCAACATAATCCCATCACCAACTTCAAGAAACCGCTTGCAAAGGTAACGAAGCTTCTCATAAGATACACAGCTAGTGGGGTGTCACTTGAGGCAGACTGGCCAAAGTATCAAAAAAATGTGTATTTGGGTGAGCAACTAGCAGGAATCACTATGACACTCATAGGGTAGCCAATGCCTAGTCACCAGCATAATCACATCAGCAACTTCAAGAAACCCCTGGCAAAAGTTACAATGACTCTTAAGATACACAACTAGTGGCGTAGCTATCAGGCAGACTGGAAAGAGTATCTAAAAAATGTGTATTTGTGTGAAGAACTGGCAGGAATCTCTATGACTCTCTTGAGGTAGCCAATGCCTCGTCACCAGCAGAATCAAATCAGCAACTTCTAGAAACCCCTGGTAAAAGTAACGATGTTTCTCTTATGATACACAACTAGTGGCGTATCGCTTCAGGCACACTGGAAGCAGTATCTAAAAAATGTGTATTTGGGTGAGCAACTGGCACGAAACACTGTGACTCTCTTAGGGTAGCCAATATCTCGTCACCAGTATAATCACATCTTCAAAATCAAGAAACCGCTGGCAAGAGTAACGATGTTTCTCTTAAGATACACAACTAGTGGCGTATCGCCTCAGGCACACTGGAAACAGTATCTAAAAAATGTGTATTTGGGTGAGCAACTGGCACGAAACACTGTGACTCTCTTAGGGTAACCAATATCTCGTCACCAGTATAATCACATCTTCAAAGTCAAGAAACCGCTGGAGAGAGTAACGATGTTTCTCTTAAGATACACAACTAGTGGCGTATCGCTTCAGGCAGACTGGCCACAGTATCTCAAAATGTGTATTTGGGTGAGCAACTGGCAGAAAGCACTATGACTCTCTTAAAGTAGCCAATGCCTCGTCACCAACATAATCCCATCACCAACTTCAAGAAACCGCTTGCAAAGGTAACGAAGCTTTTCATAAGATACACAGCTGGTGGGGTGTCACTTGAGGCAGTTTGGCCAAAGTATCAAAAAAATGTGTATTTGGGTGAGCAACTAGCAGGAATCACTATGACACTCATAGGTTAGCCAATGCCTCGTCACCAGCATAATCACATCAGCAACTACAAGAAACTACTGGCAAAAGTTACAATGACTCTTAAGATACACAACTAGTGGCGTAGCTATCAGGCAGACTGGAAAGAGTATCTAAAAAATGTGTATTTGGATGAGCAACTGGCAGGAAACACTGTGACTCTCTTAGGGTAGCCAATATCTCGTCACCAGTATAATCACAGCTTAAAAGTCAAGAAACCGCTGGCAAGAGTAACGATGTTTCTTTTAAGATACACAACTAGTGGCGTATCGCTTCAGGCAGACTGGCCACAGTATCTCAAAATGTGTATTTGGGTGAGCAACTGGCAGGAAGCACTATTACTCTCTTAAGGTAGCCAATGCCTCGTCACCAACATAATCCCATCACCAACTTCAAGAAACCGCTTGCAAAGGTAACGAAGCTTCTCATAAGATACACAGCTAGTGGGGTGTCACTTGAGGCAGACTGGCCAAAGTATCAAAAAAATGTGTATTTGGGTGAGCAACTAGCAGGAATCACTATGACACTCATAGGGTAGCCAATGCCTAGTCACCAGCATAATCACATCAGCAACTTCAAGAAACCCCTGGCAAAAGTTACAATGACTCTTAAGATACACAACTAGTGGCGTAGCTATCAGGCAGACTGGAAAGAGTATCTAAAAAATGTGTATTTGTGTGAAGAACTGGCAGGAATCTCTATGACTCTCTTGAGGTAGCCAATGCCTCGTCACCAGCAGAATCAAATCAGCAACTTCTAGAAACCCCTGGTAAAAGTAACGATGTTTCTCTTAAGATACACAACTAGTGGCGTATCGCTTCAGGCACACTGGAAGCAGTATCTAAAAAATGTGTATTTGGGTGAGCAACTGGCACGAAACACTGTGACTCTCTTAGGGTAGCCAATATCTCGTCACCAGTATAATCACATCTTCAAAATCAAGAAACCGCTGGCAAGAGTAACGATGTTTCTCTTAAGATACACAACTAGTGGCGTATCGCCTCAGGCACACTGGAAACAGTATCTAAAAAATGTGTATTTGGGTGAGCAACTGGCACGAAACACTGTGACTCTCTTAGGGTAACCAATATCTCGTCACCAGTATAATCACATCTTCAAAGTCAAGAAACCGCTGGAGAGAGTAACGATGTTTCTCTTAAGATACACAACTAGTGGCGTATCGCTTCAGGCAGACTGGCCACAGTATCTCAAAATGTGTATTTGGGTGAGCAACTGGCAGAAAGCACTATGACTCTCTTACAGTAGCCAATGCCTCGTCACCAACATAATCCCATCACCAACTTCAAGAAACCGCTTGCAAAGGTAACGAAGCTTTTCATAAGATACACAGCTGGTGGGGTGTCACTTGAGGCAGTTTGGCCAAAGTATCAAAAAAATGTGTATTTGGGTGAGCAACTAGCAGGAATCACTATGACACTCATAGGTTAGCCAATGCCTCGTCACCAGCATAATCACATCAGCAACTACAAGAAACTACTGGCAAAAGTTACAATGACTCTTAAGATACACAACTAGTGGCGTAGCTATCAGGCAGACTGGAAAGAGTATCTAAAAAATGTGTATTTGGATGAGCAACTGGCAGGAAACACTGTGACTCTCTTAGGGTAGCCAATATCTCGTCACCAGTATAATCACATCTTCAAAGTCAAGAAACCGCTGGCAAGAGTAACGATGTTTCTCTTAAGATACACAACTAGTGGCGTATCGCTTCAGGCTCACTGGAAACAGTATCTAAAAAATGTGTATTTGGGTGAGCAACTGGCACGAAACACTGTGACTCTCTTAGGGTAACCAATATGTCGTCACCAGTATAATCACATCTTCAAAGTCAAGAAACCGCTGGCAAGAGTAACGATGTTTCTCTTAAGATACACAACTAGTGGCGTATCGCTTCAGGCAGACTGGCCACAGTATCTCAAAATGTGTATTTGGGTGAGCAACTGGCAGGAAGCACTATGACTCTCTTAAGGTAGCCAATGCCTCGTCACCAGCATAATCACATCAGCAACTTCAAGAAACCCCTGGCAAAAGTTACAATGACTCTTAAGATACACAACTAGTGGCGTAGCTATCAGGCAGACTGGAAAGAGTATCTAAAAAATGTGTATTTGGGTGAAGAACTGGCAGGAATCTCTATGACCCTCTTGAGGTAGCCAATGCCTCGTCACCAGCAGAATCAAATCAGCAACTTCTAGAAACCCCTGGCAAAAGTAACAATGTTTCTCTTAAGATACACAACTAGTGGCGTATCACTTCAGGCACACTGGAAGCAGTATCTAAAAAATGTGTATTTGGGTGAGCAACTGGCACGAAACACTGTGACTCTCTTAGGGTAGCCAATATCTCGTCACCAGTATAATCACAGCTTAAAAGTCAAGAAACCGCTGGCAAGAGTAACGATGTTTCTTTTAAGATACACAACTAGTGGCGTATCGCTTCAGGCAGACTGGCCACAGTATCTCAAAATGTGTATTTGGGTGAGCAACTGGCAGGAAGCACTATGACTCTCTTAAGGTAGCCAATGCCTCATCACCAACATAATCCCATCACCAACTTCAAGAAACCGCTTGCAAAGGTAACGAAGCTTCTCATAAGATACACAGCTAGTGGGGTGTCACTTGAGGCAGACTGGCCAAAGTATCAAAAAAATGTGTATTTGGGTGAGCAACTAGCAGGAATCACTATGACACTCATAGGGTAGCCAATGCCTAGTCACCAGCATAATCACATCAGCAACTTCAAGAAACCCCTGGCAAAAGATACAATGACTCTTAAGATACACAACTAGTGGCGTAGCTATCGGGCAGACTGGAAAGAGTATCTAAAAAATGTGTATTTGGGTGAAGAACTGGCAGGAATCTCTATGACTCTCTTGTGGTAGCCAATGCCTCGTCACCATCAGAATCAAATCAGCAACTTCTAGAAACCCCTGGCAAAAGTAACAATGTTTCTCTTAAGATACACAACTAGTGGCGTATCGCTTCAGGCACACTGGAAACAGTATCTAAAGAATGTGTATTTGGGTGAGCAACTGGCACGAAACACTGTGACTCTCTTAGGGTAACCAGTATCTCGTCACCAGTATAATCACATCTTCAAAGTCAAGAAACCGCTTGCAAGAGTAACGATGTTTCTCTTAAGATACACAACTAGTGGCGTATCGCTTCAGGCAGACTGGCCACAGTATCTCAAAATGTGTATTTGGGTTAGCAACTGGCAGGAAGCACTATGACTCTCTTAAGGTAGCGAATGCCTCGTCACCAACATAATCCCATCACCAACTTCAAGAAACCGCATGCAAATGTAACGAAGCTTCTCATAAGATACACAGCTAGTGGGGTGTCACTTGAGGCAGACTGGCCAAAGTATCAAAAAAATGTGTATTTGGGTGAGCAACTAGCAGGAATCACTATGACACTCATAGGGTAGCCAATGCCTCGTCACCAGCATAATCACATCAGCAACTTCAAGAAACCCCTGGCAAAAGTTACAATGACTCTTAAGATACACAACTAGTGGCGTAGCTATCAGGCAGACTGGAAAGTGTATCTAAAAAATGTGTATTTGTGTGAAGAACTGGCAGGAATCTCTATGACTCTCTTGAGGTAGCCAATGCATCGTCACCAGCAGAATCAAATCAGCAACTTCTAGAAACCCCTTTCAAAAGTAACGATGTTTCTCTTAAGATACACAACTAGTGGCGTATCGCTTCAGGCACACTGGAAACAGTATCTAAAAAATGTGTATTTGGGTGAGCAACTGGCACGAAACACTGTGACTCTCTTAGGGTAGCCAATATCTCGTCACCAGTATAATCACAGCTTCAAAGTCAAGAAACCGCTGGCAAGAGTAACGATGTTTCTCTTAAGATACACAGCTAGTGGGGTGTCACTTGAGGCAGACTGGCCACAGTATCTCAAAATGTGTATTTGGGTGAGCAACTGGCAGAAAGCACTATGACTCTCTTAAGGTAGCCAATGCCTCGTCACCAACATAATCACATCACCAACTTCAAGAAACCGCTTGCAAAGATAACTAAGCTTCTCATAAGATACACAGCTAGTGGGGTGTCACTTGAGGCAGACTGGCCAAAGTATCAAAAAAATGTGTATTTGGGTGAGCAACTAGCAGGAATCACTATGACACTCATAGGGTAGCCAATGCCTCGTCACCAGCATAATCACATCAGCAACTTCAAGAAACCCCTGTCAAAAGTTACAATGACTCTTAAGATACACAACTAGTGGCGTAGCTATCAGGCAGACTGGAAAGAGTATCTAAAAAATGTGTATTTGTGTGAAGAACTGGCAGGAATCTCTATGACTCTCTTGAGGTAGCCAATGCCTCGTCACCAGCTGAATCAAATCAGCAACTTCTAGAAACCCATGGCAAAAGTAACGATGTTTCTCTTAAGATACACAACTAGTGGCGTATCGCTTCAGGCACACTGGAAACAGTATCTAAAAAATGTGTATTTGGTTGAGCAACTGGCACGAAACACTGTGACTCTCTTAGGGTAACCAATATCTCGTCACCAGTATACTCACATCTTCAAAGTCAAGAAACCGTTGGCAAGAGTAACGATGTTTCCCTTAAGATACACAACTAGTGGCGTATCGCTTCAGGCAGACTGGCCACAGTATCTCAAAATGTGTATTTGGGTGAGCAACTGGCAGAAAGCACTATGACTCTCTTAAGATAGCCAATGCCTCGTCACCAACATAATCACATCACCAACTTCAAGAAACCGCTTGCAAAGGTAACGAAGCTTCTCATAAGATACACAGCTAGTGGGGTGTCACTTGAGGCAGACTGGCCAAAGTATCAAAAAAATGTGTATTTTCGTGAGCAACTAGCAGGAATCACTATGACACTCATAGGGTAGCCAATGCCTCGTCACCAGCATAATCACATCAGCAACTTCAAGAAACCCCTGGCAAAAGTTACAATGACTCTTAAGATACACAACTAGTGGCGTAGCTATCAGGCAGACTGGAAAGAGTATCTAAAAAATGTGTATTTGGATGAGCAACTGGCAGGAAACACTGTGACTCTCGTAGGGTAGCCAATATCTCGTCACCAGTATAATCACATCTTCAAAGTCAAGAAACCGCTGGCAAGAGTAACGATGTTTCTCTTAAGATACACAACTAGTGGCGTATCGCTTCAGGCACACTGGAAACAGTATCTAAAAAATGTGTATTTGGGTGAGCAACTGGCACGAAACACTGTGACTCTCTTAGGGTAACCAATATCTCGTCACTAGTATAATCACATCTTCAAAGTCAAGAAACCGCTGGCAAGAGTAACGATGTTTCTCTTAAGATACACAACTAGTGGCGTATCGCTTCAGGCAGACTGGCCACAGTATCTCAAAATGTGTATTTGGGTGAGCAACTGGCAGGAAGCACTATGACTCTCTTAAGGTATCCAATGCCTCGTCACCAACATAATCCCATCACCAACTTCAAGAAACCGCTTGCAAAGGTAACGAAGCTTCTCATAAGATACACAGCTAGTGGGGTGTCACTTGAGGCAGACTGGCCAAAGTATCAAAAAAATGTGTATTTGGGTGAGCAACTAGCAGGAATCACTATGACACTCATAGGGTAGCCAATGCCACGTCACCAGCATAATCACATCAGCAACTTCAAGAAACCCTTGGCAAAAGTTACAATGACTCTTAAGATACACAACTAGTGGCGTAGCTATCAGGCAGACTGGAAAGAGTATCTAAAAAATGTGTATTTGGATGAGCAACTGGCAGGAAACACTGTGACTCTCTTAGGGTAGCCAATATCTCGTCACCAGTATAATCACATCTTCAAAGTCAAGAACCCGCTGGCAAGAGTAACGATGTTTCTCTTAAGATACACAACTAGTGGCGTATCGCTTCAGGCTCACTGGAAACAGTATCTAAAAAATGTGTATTTGGGTGAGCAACTGGCACGAAACACTGTGACTCTCTTAGGGTAACCAATATGTCGTCACCAGTATAATCACATCTTCAAAGTCAAGAAACCGCTGGCAAGAGTAACGATGTTTCTCTTAAGATACACAACTAGTGGCGTATCGCTTCAGGCAGACTGGCCACAGTATCTCAAAATGTGTATTTGGGTGAGCAACTGGCAGGAAGCACTATGACTCTCTTAAGGTAGCCAATGCCTCGTCACCAGCATAATCACATCAGCAACTTCAAGAAACCCCTGGCAAAAGTTACAATGACTCTTAAGATACACAACTAGTGGCGTAGCTATCAGGCAGACTGGAAAGAGTATCTAAAAAATGTGTATTTGGGTGAAGAACTGGCAGGAATCTCTATGACCCTCTTGAGGTAGCCAATGCCTCGTCACCAGCAGAATCAAATCAGCAACTTCTAGAAACCCCTGGCAAAAGTAACAATGTTTCTCTTAAGATACACAACTAGTGGCGTATCGCTTCAGGCACACTGGAAGCAGTATCTAAAAAATGTGTATTTGGGTGAGCAACTGGCACGAAACACTGTGACTCTCTTAGGGTAGCCAATATCTCGTCACCAGTATAATCACAGCTTCAAAGTCAAGAAACCGCTGGCAAGAGTAACGATGTTTCTTTTAAGATACACAACTAGTGGCGTATCGCTTCAGGCAGACTGGCCACAGTATCTCAAAATGTGTATTTGGGTGAGCAACTGGCAGGAAGCACTATGACTCTCTTAAGGTAGCCAATGCCTCATCACCAACATAATCCCATCACCAACTTCAAGAAACCGCTTGCAAAGGTAACGAAGCTTCTCATAAGATACACAGCTAGTGGGGTGTCACTTGAGGCAGACTGGCCAAAGTATCAAAAAAATGTGTATTTGGGTGAGCAACTAGCAGGAATCACTATGACACTCATAGGGTAGCCAATGCCTAGTCACCAGCATAATCACATCAGCAACTTCAAGAAACCCCTGGCAAAAGATACAATGACTCTTAAGATACACAACTAGTGGCGTAGCTATCGGGCAGACTGGAAAGAGTATCTAAAAAATGTGTATTTGGGTGAAGAACTGGCAGGAATCTCTATGACTCTCTTGTGGTAGCCAATGCCTCGTCACCATCAGAATCAAATCAGCAACTTCTAGAAACCCCTGGCAAAAGTAACAATGTTTCTCTTAAGATACACAACTAGTGGCGTATCGCTTCAGGCACACTGGAAACAGTATCTAAAAAATGTGTATTTGGGTGAGCAACTGGCACGAAACACTGTGACTCTCTTAGGGTAACCAGTATCTCGTCACCAGTATAATCACATCTTCAAAGTCAAGAAACCGCTTGCAAGAGTAACGATGTTTCTCTTAAGATACACAACTAGTGGCGTATCGCTTCAGGCAGACTGGCCACAGTATCTCAAAATGTGTATTTGGGTTAGCAACTGGCAGGAAGCACTATGACTCTCTTAAGGTAGCGAATGCCTCGTCACCAACATAATCCCATCACCAACTTCAAGAAACCGCTTGCAAATGTAACGAAGCTTCTCATAAGATACACAGCTAGTGGGGTGTCACTTGAGGCAGACTGGCCAAAGTATCAAAAAAATGTGTATTTGGGTGAGCAACTAGCAGGAATCACTATGACACTCATAGGGTAGCCAATGCCTCGTCACCAGCATAATCACATCAGCAACTTCAAGAAACCCCTGGCAAAAGTTACAATGACTCTTAAGATACACAACTAGTGGCGTAGCTATCAGGCAGACTGGAAAGTGTATCTAAAAAATGTGTATTTGTGTGAAGAACTGGCAGGAATCTCTATGACTCTCTTGAGGTAGCCAATGCATCGTCACCAGCAGAATCAAATCAGCAACTTCTAGAAACCCCTTTCAAAAGTAACGATGTTTCTCTTAAGATACACAACTAGTGGCGTATCGCTTCAGGCACACTGGAAACAGTATCTAAAAAATGTGTATTTGGGTGAGCAACTGGCACGAAACACTGTGACTCTCTTAGGGTAGCCAATATCTCGTCACCAGTATAATCACAGCTTCAAAGTCAAGAAACCGCTGGCAAGAGTAACGATGTTTCTCTTAAGATACACAGCTAGTGGGGTGTCACTTGAGGCAGACTGGCCACAGTATCTCAAAATGTGTATTTGGGTGAGCAACTGGCAGAAAGCACTATGACTCTCTTAAGGTAGCCAATGCCTCGTCACCAACATAATCACATCACCAACTTCAAGAAACCGCTTGCAAAGATAACTAAGCTTCTCATAAGATACACAGCTAGTGGGGTGTCACTTGAGGCAGACTGGCCAAAGTATCAAAAAAATGTGTATTTGGGTGAGCAACTAGCAGGAATCACTATGACACTCATAGGGTAGCCAATGCCTCGTCACCAGCATAATCACATCAGCAACTTCAAGAAACCCCTGTCAAAAGTTACAATGACTCTTAAGATACACAACTAGTGGCGTAGCTATCAGGCAGACTGGAAAGAGTATCTAAAAAATGTGTATTTGTGTGAAGAACTGGCAGGAATCTCTATGACTCTCTTGAGGTAGCCAATGCCTCGTCACCAGCTGAATCAAATCAGCAACTTCTAGAAACCCCTTTCAAAAGTAACGATGTTTCTCTTAAGATACACAACTAGTGGCGTATCGCTTCAGGCACACTGGAAACAGTATCTAAAAAATGTGTATTTGGTTGAGCAACTGGCACGAAACACTGTGACTCTCGTAGGGTAGCCAATATCTCGTCACCAGTATAATCACATCTTCAAAGTCAAGAAACCGCTGGCAAGAGTAACGATGTTTCTCTTAAGATACACAACTAGTGGCGTATCGCTTCAGGCACACTGGAAACAGTATCTAAAAAATGTGTATTTGGGTGAGCAACTGGCACGAAACACTGTGACTCTCTTAGGGTAACCAATATCTCGTCACTAGTATAATCACATCTTCAAAGTCAAGAAACCGCTGGCAAGAGTAACGATGTTTCTCTTAAGATACACAACTAGTGGCGTATCGCTTCAGGCAGACTGGCCACAGTATCTCAAAATGTGTATTTGGGTGAGCAACTGGCAGGAAGCACTATGACTCTCTTAAGGTATCCAATGCCTCGTCACCAACATAATCCCATCACCAACTTCAAGAAACCGCTTGCAAAGGTAACGAAGCTTCTCATAAGATACACAGCTAGTGGGGTGTCACTTGAGGCAGACTGGCCAAAGTATCAAAAAATGTGTATTGGGGTGAGCAACTAGCAGGAATCACTATGACACTCATAGGGTAGCCAATGCCACGTCACCAGCATAATCACATCAGCAACTTCAAGAAACCCTTGGCAAAAGTTACAATGACTCTTAAGATACACAACTAGTGGCGTAGCTATCAGGCAGACTGGAAAGAGTATCTAAAAATGTGTATTTGTGTGAAGAACTGGCAGGAATCTCTATGACTCTCTTTAGGTAGCCAATGCCTCGTCACCAGCAGAATCAAATCAGCAACTTCTAGAAACCCCTGGCAAAAGTAACGATGTTTCTCTTAAGATACACAACTAGTGGCGTATCGCTTCAGGCACACTGGAAACAGTATCTAAAAAATGTGTATTTGGGTGAGCAACTGGCACGAAACACTGTGACTCTCTTAGGGTAGCCAATATCTCGTCACCAGTATAACCACAGCTTCAATGTCAAGAAACCGCTGGCAAGAGTAACAATGTTTCTCTTAAGATACACAACTGGTGGCGTATCGCTTCAGGCAGACTGGAAAGAGTATCTAAAAAATGTGTATTTGGGTGAAGAACTGGCAGGAATCTCTATGACTCTCATGAGGTAGCCAATGCCTCGTCACCAACATAATCCCATCACCAACTTCAAGAAACCGCTTGCAAAGGTAACGCAGCTTCTCATAAGATACACAGCTAGTGGGGTGTCACTTGAGGCAGACTGGCCAAAGTATCAAAAAAATGTGTATTTGGGTGAGCAACTAGCAGGAATCACTATGACACTCATAGGGTAGCCAATGCCTCGTCACCAGCATAATCACATCAGCAACTTCAAGAAACCCCTGGCAAAAGTTACAATGACTCTTAAGATACACAACTAGTGGCGTAGCTATCAGGCAGACTGGAAAGAGTATGTAAAAAATGTGTATTTGGGTGAAGAACTGGCAGGAATCTCTATGACTCTCTTGAGGTAGCCAATGCCTCGTCACCAGCAGAATCAAATCAGCAACTTCTAGAAACCCCTGGCAAAAGTAACGATGTTTCTCTTAAGATACACAACTAGTGGCGTATCGCTTCAGGCACACTGGAAACAGTATCTAAAAAATGTGTATTTGGGTGAGCAACTGGCACGAAACACTGTGACTCTCTTAGGGTAACCAATATCTCGTCACCAGTATAATCACATCTTCAAAATCAAGAAACCGCTGGCAAGAGTAACGATGTTTCTCTTAAGATACACAACTAGTTGCGTATCGCTTCAGGCAGACTGGCCACAGTATCTCAAAATGTGTATTTGGGTGAGCAACTGGCAGGAAGCACTATGACTCTCTTAAGGTAGGCAATGCCTCGTCACCAACATAATCCCATCACCAACTTCAAGAAACCGCTTGCAAAGGTAACGAAGCTTCTCATAAGATACACAGCTAGTGGGGTGTCACTTGAGGCAGACTGGCCAAAGTATCAAAAAAATGTGTATTTGGGTGAGCAACTAGCAGGAATCACTATGACACTCATAGGTTAGCCAATGCCTCGTCACCAGCATAATCACATCAGCAACTACAAGAAACTACTGGCAAAAGTTACAATGACTCTTAAGATACACAACTAGTGGCGTAGCTATCAGGCAGACTGGAAAGAGTATCTAAAAAATGTGTATTTGGATGAGCAACTGGCAGGAAACACTGTGACTCTCTTAGGGTAGCCAATATCTCGTCACCAGTATAATCACATCTTCAAAGTCAAGAAACCGCTGGCAAGAGTAACGATGTTTCTCTTAAGATACACAACTAGTGGCGTATCGCTTCAGGCTCACTGGAAACAGTATCTAAAAAATGTGTATTTGGGTGAGCAACTGGCACGAAACACTGTGACTCTCCTAGGGTAACCAATATGTCGTCACCAGTATAATCACATCTTCAAAGTCAAGAAACCGCTGGCAAGAGTAACGATGTTTCTCTTAAGATACACAACTAGTGGCGTATCGCTTCAGGCAGACTGGCCACAGTATCTCAAAATGTGTATTTGGGTGAGCAACTGGCAGGAAGCACTATGACCCTCTTAAGGTAGCCAATGCCTCGTCACCAGCATAATCACATCAGCAACTTCAAGAAACCCCTGGCAAAAGTTACAATGACTCTTAAGATACACAACTAGTGGCGTAGCTATCAGGCAGACTGGAAAGAGTATCTAAAAAATGTGTATTTGGGTGAAGAACTGGCAGGAATCTCTATGACCCTCTTGAGGTAGCCAATGCCTCGTCACCAGCAGAATCAATCAGCAACTTCTAGAAACCCCTGGCAAAAGTAACAATGTTTCTCTTAAGATACACAACTAGTGGCGTATCGCTTCAGGCACACTGTAAGCAGTATCTAAAAAATGTGTATTTGGGTGAGCAACTGGCACGAAACACTGTGACTCTCTTAGGGTAGCCAATATCTCGTCACCAGTATAATCACAGCTTCAAAGTCAAGAAACCGCTGGCAAGAGTAACGATGTTTCTCTTAAGATACACAACTAGTGGCGTATCGCTTCAGGCAGACTGGCCACAGTATCTCAAAATGTGTATTTGGGTGAGCAACTGGCAGGAAGCACTATGACTCTCTTAAGGTAGCCAATGCCTCATCACCAACATAATCCCATCACCAACTTCAAGAAACCGCTTGCAAAGGTAACGAAGCTTCTCATAAGATACACAGCTAGTGGGGTGTCACTTGAGGCAGACTGGCCAAAGTATCAAAAAAATGTGTATTTGGGTGAGCAACTAGCAGGAATCACTATGACACTCATAGGGTAGCCAATGCCTAGTCACCAGCATAATCACATCAGCAACTTCAAGAAACCCCTGGCAAAAGATACAATGACTCTTAAGATACACAACTAGTGGCGTAGCTATCGGGCAGACTGGAAAGAGTATCTAAAAAATGTGTATTTGGGTGAAGAACTGGCAGGAATCTCTATGACTCTCTTGTGGTAGCCAATGCCTCGTCACCATCAGAATCAAATCAGCAACTTCTAGAAACCCCTGGCAAAAGTAACAATGTTTCTCTTAAGATACACAACTAGTGGCGTATCGCTTCAGGCACACTGGAAACAGTATCTAAAAAATGTGTATTTGGGTGAGCAACTGGCACGAAACACTGTGACTCTCTTAGGGTAACCAATATCTCGTCACCAGTATAATCACATCTTCAAAGTCAAGAAACCGCTGGCAAGAGTAACGATGTTTCTCTTAAGATACACAACTAGTGGCGTATCGCTTCAGGCAGACTGGCCACAGTATCTCAAAATGTGTATTTGGGTTAGCAACTGGCAGGAAGCACTATGACTCTCTTAAGGTAGCGAATGCCTCGTCACCAACATAATCCCATCACCAACTTCAAGAAACCGCTTGCAAATGTAACGAAGCTTCTCATAAGATACACAGCTAGTGGGGTGTCACTTGAGGCAGACTGGCCAAAGTATCAAAAAAATGTGTATTTGGGTGAGCAACTAGCAGGAATCACTATGACACTCATAGGGTAGCCAATGCCTCGTCACCAGCATAATCACATCAGCAACTTCAAGAAACCCCTGGCAAAAGTTACAATGACTCTTAAGATACACAACTAGTGGCGTAGCTATCAGGCAGACTGGAAAGTGTATCTAAAAATGTGTATTTGTGTGAAGAACTGGCAGGAATCTCTATGACTCTCTTGAGGTAGCCAATGCATCGTCACCAGCAGAATCAAATCAGCAACTTCTAGAAACCCCTTTCAAAAGTAACGATGTTCCTCTTAAGATACACAACTAGTGGCGTATCGCTTCAGGCACACTGGAAACAGTATCTAAAAAATGTGTATTTGGGTGAGCAACTGGCACGAAACACTGTGACTCTCTTAGGGTAGCCAATATCTCGTCACCAGTATAATCACAGCTTCAAAGTCAAGAAACCGCTGGCAAGAGTAACGATGTTTCTCTTAAGATACACAGCTAGTGGGGTGTCACTTGAGGCAGACTGGCCACAGTATCTCAAAATGTGTATTTGGGTGAGCAACTGGCAGAAAGCACTATGACACTCTTAAGGTAGCCAATGCCTCGTCACCAACATAATCACATCACCAACTTCAAGAAACCGCTTGCAAAGATAACTAAGCTTCTCATAAGATACACAGCTAGTGGGGTGTCACTTGAGGCAGACTGGCCAAAGTATCAAAAAAATGTGTATTTGGGTGAGCAACTAGCAGGAATCACTATGACACTAATAGGGTAGCCAATGCCTCGTCACCAGCATAATCACATCAGCAACTTCAAGAAACCCCTGTCAAAAGTTACAATGACTCTTAAGATACACAACTAGTGGCGTAGCTATCAGGCAGACTGGAAAGAGTATCTAAAAAATGTGTATTTGTGTGAAGAACTGGCAGGAATCTCTATGACTCTCTTGAGGTAGCCAATGCCTCGTCACCAGCTGAATCAAATCAGCAACTTCTAGAAACCCATGGCAAAAGTAACGATGTTTCTCTTAAGATACACAACTAGTGGCGTATCGCTTCAGGCACACTGGAAACAGTATCTAAAAAATGTGTATTTGGTTGAGCAACTGGCACGAAACACTGTGACTCTCTTAGGGTAACCAATATCTCGTCACCAGTATACTCACATCTTCAAAGTCAAGAAACCGTTGGCAAGAGTAACGATGTTTCCCTTAAGATACACAACTAGTGGCGTATCGCTTCAGGCAGACTGGCCACAGTATCTCAAAATGTGTATTTGGGTGAGCAACTGGCAGAAAGCACTATGACTCTCTTAAGATAGCCAATGCCTCGTCACCAACATAATCACATCACCAACTTCAAGAAACCGCTTGCAAAGGTAACGAAGCTTCTCATAAGATACACAGCTAGTGGGGTGTCACTTGAGGCAGACTGGCCAAAGTATCAAAAAAATGTGTATTTTCGTGAGCAACTAGCAGGAATCACTATGACACTCATAGGGTAGCCAATGCCTCGTCACCAGCATAATCACATCAGCAACTTCAAGAAACCCCTGGCAAAAGTTACAATGACTCTTAAGATACACAACTAGTGGCGTAGCTATCAGGCAGACTGGAAAGAGTATCTAAAAAATGTGTATTTGGATGAGCAACTGGCAGGAAACACTGTGACTCTCGTAGGGTAGCCAATATCTCGTCACCAGTATAATCACATCTTCAAAGTCAAGAAACCGCTGGCAAGAGTAACGATGTTTCTCTTAAGATACACAACTAGTGGCGTATCGCTTCAGGCACACTGGAAACAGTATCTAAAAAATGTGTATTTGGGTGAGCAACTGGCACGAAACACTGTGACTCTCTTAGGGTAGCCAATATCTCGTCACCAGTATAATCACATCTTCAAAGTCAAGAAACCGCTGGCAAGAGTAACGATGTTTCTCTTAAGATACACAACTAGTGGCGTATCGCTTCAGGCAGACTGGCCACAGTATCTCAAAATGTGTATTTGGGTGAGCAACTGGCAGGAAGCACTATGACTCTCTTAAGGTAGCCAATGCCTCGTCACCAACATAATCCCATCACCAACTTCAAGAAACCGCTTGCAAAGGTAACGAAGCTTCTCATAAGATACACAGCTAGTGGGGTGTCACTTGAGGCAGACTGGCCAAAGTATCAAAAAAATGTGTATTTGGGTGAGCAACTAGCAGGAATCACTATGACACTCATAGGGTAGCCAATGCCACGTCACCAGCATAATCACATCAGCAACTTCAAGAAACCCTTGGCAAAAGTTACAATGACTCTTAAGATACACAACTAGTGGCGTAGCTATCAGGCAGACTGGAAAGAGTATCTAAAAAATGTGTATTTGTGTGAAGAACTGGCAGGAATCTCTATGACTCTCTTTAGGTAGCCAATGCCTCGTCACCGGCAGAATCAAATCAGCAATTTCTAGAAACCCCTGGCAAAAGTAACGATGTTTCTCTTAAGATACACAACTAGTGGCGTATCGCTTCAGGCACACTGGAAACAGTATCTAAAAAATGTGTATTTGGATGAGCAACTGGCACGAAACACTGTGACTCTCTTAGGGTAGCCAATATCTCGTCACCAGTATAACCACAGCTTCAATGTCAAGAAACCGCTGGCAAGAGTAACAATGTTTCTCTTAAGATACACAACTGGTGGCGTATCGCTTCAGGCAGACTGGAAAGAGTATCTAAAAAATGTGTATTTGGGTGAAAACTGGCAGGAATCTCTATGACTCTCTTGAGGTAGCCAATGCCTCGTCACCAACATAATCCCATCACCAACTTCAAGAAACCGCTTGCAAAGGTAACGCAGCTTCTCATAAGATACACAGCTAGTGGGGTGTCACTTGAGGCAGACTGGCCAAAGTATCAAAAAAATGTGTATTTGGGTGAGCAACTAGCAGGAATCACTATGACACTCATAGGGTAGCCAATGCCTCGTCACCAGCATAATCACATCAGCAACTTCAAGAAACCCCTGGCAAAAGTTACAATGACTCTTAAGATACACAACTAGTGGCGTAGCTATCAGGCAGACTGGAAAGAGTATGTAAAAAATGTGTATTTGGGTGAAGAACTGGCAGGAATCTCTATGACTCTCTTGAGGTAGCCAATGCCTCGTCACCAGCAGAATCAAATCAGCAACTTCTAGAAACCCCTGGCAAAAGTAACGATGTTTCTCTTAAGATACACAACTAGTGGCGTATCGCTTCAGGCACACTGGAAACAGTATCTAAAAAATGTGTATTTGGGTGAGCAACTGGCACGAAACACTGTGACTCTCTTAGGGTAACCAATATCTCGTCACCAGTATAATCACATCTTCAAAATCAAGAAACCGCTGGCAAGAGTAACGATGTTTCTCTTAAGATACACAACTAGTGGCGTATCGCTTCAGGCAGACTGGCCACAGTATCTCAAAATGTGTATTTGGGTGAGCAACTGGCAGGAAGCACTATGACTCTCTTAAGGTAGCCAATGCCTCGTCACCAACATAATCCCATCACCAACTTCAAGAAACCGCTTGCAAAGGTAACGAAGCTTCTCATAAGATACACAGCTAGTGGGGTGTCACTTGAGGCAGACTGGCCAAAGTATCAAAAAAATGTGTATTTGGGTGAGCAACTAGCAGGAATCTCTATGACACTCATAGGGTAGCCAATGCCTCGTCACCAGCATAATCACATCAGCAACTTCAAGAAACCCCTGGCAAAAGTTACAATGACTCTTAAGATACACAACTAGTGGCGTAGCTATCAGGCAGACTGGAAAGAGTATCAAAAAAATGTGTATTTGGGTGAAGAACTGGCAGGAATCTCTATGACTCTCTTGAGGTAGCCAATGCTTCGTCACCAGCAGAATCAAATCAGCAACTTCTAGAAACCCCTTTCAAAAGTAACGATGTTTCTCTTAAGATACACAACTAGTGGCGTATCGCTTCAGGCACACTGGAGACAGTATCTAAAAAATGTGTATTTGGTTGAGCAACTGGCACGAAACACTGTGACTCTCTTAGGGTAGCCAATGCCTCGTCACCAACATAATCACATCACCAACTTCAAGAAACCGCTTGCAAAGGTAACGAAGCTTCTCATAAGATACACAGCTAGTGGGGTGTCACTTGAGGCAGACTGGCCAAAGTATCAAAAAAATGTGTATTTGGGTGAGCAACTAGCAGGAATCACTATGACACTCATAGGGTAGCCAATGCCTCGTCACCAGCATAATCACATCAGCAACTTCAAGAAACCCCTGGCAAAAGTTACAATGACTCTTAAGATACACAACTAGTGGCGTAGCTATAAGGCAGACTGGAAAGAGTATCTAAAAAATGTGTATTTGGGTGAAGAACTGGCAGGAATCTCTATGACTCTCTTGAGGTAGCCAATGCTTCGTCACCAGCAGAATCAAATCAGCAACTTCTAGAAACCCCTTTCAAAAGTAACGATGTTTCTCTTAAGATACACAACTAGTGGCGTATCGCTTCAGGCACACTGGAAACTGTATCTAAAAAATGTGTATTTGGGTGAGCAACTGGCACGAAACACTGTGACTCTCTTAGGGTAGCCAATATCTCGTCACCAGTATAATCACAGCTTCAAAGTCAAGAAACCGCTGGCAAGAGTAACGATGTTTCTCTTAAGATACACAACTAGTGGCGTATCGCTTCAGGCAGACTGGCCACAGTATCTCAAAATGTGTATTTGGGTGAGCAACTGGCAGGAAGCACTATGACTCTCTTAAGGTAGCCAATGCCTCGTCACCAACATAATCCCATCACCAACTTCAAGAAACCGCTTGCAAAGGTAACGTAGCATCTCATAAGATACACAGCTAGTGGGGTGTCACTTGAGTCAGACTGGCCAAAGTATGAAAAAAATGTGTATTTGGGTGAGCAACTAGCAGGAATCACTATGACACTCATAGGGTAGCCAATGCCTCGTCACCAGCATAATCACATCAGCAACTTCAAGAAACCCCTGTCAAAAGTTACAATGACTCTTAAGATACACAACTAGTGGCGTAGCTATCAGGCAGACTGGAAAGAGTATCTAAAAAATGTGTATTTGTGTGAAGAACTGGCAGGAATCTCTATGACTCTCTTGAGGTAGCCAATGCCTCGTCACCAGCAGAATCAAATCAGCAACTTCTAGAAACCCATGGCAAAAGTAACGATGTTTCTCTTAAGATACACAACTAGTGGCGTATCGCTTCAGGCACACTGGAAACAGTATCTAAAAAATGTGTATTTGGTTGAGCAACTGGCACGAAACACTGTGACTCTCTTAGGGTAACCAATATCTCGTCACCAGTATAATCACATCTTCAAAGTCAAGAAACCGCTGGCAAGAGTAACGATGTTTCTCTTAAGATACACAACTAGTGGCGTATCGCTTCAGGCAGACTGGCCACAGTATCTCAAAATGTGTATATGGGTGAGCAACTGGCAGGAAGCACTATGTCTCTCTTAAGGTAGCCAATGCCTCGTCACCAACATAATCACATCACCAACTTCAAGAAACCGCTTGCAAAGGTAACGAAGCTTCTCATAAGATACACAGCTAGTGGGGTGTCACTTGAGGCAGACTGGCCAAAGTATCAAAAAAATGTGTATTTGGGTGAGCAACTAGCAGGAATCACTATGACACTCATAGGGTAGCCAATGCCTCGTCACCAGCATAATCACATCAGCAACTTCAAGAAACCCCTGGCAAAAGTTACAATGACTCTTAAGATACACAACTAGTGGCGTAGCTATAAGGCAGACTGGAAAGAGTATCTAAAAAATGTGTATTTGGGTGAAGAACTGGCAGGAATCTCTATGACTCTCTTGAGGTAGCCAATGCTTCGTCACCAGCAGAATCACATCAGCAACTTCTAGAAACCCCTTTCAAAAGTAACGATGTATCTCTTAAGATACACAACTAGTGGCGTATCGCTTCAGGCACACTGGAAACTGTATCTAAAAAATGTGTATTTGGGTGAGCAACTGGCACGAAACACTGTGACTCTCTTAGGGTAGCCAATATCTCGTCACCAGTATAATCACAGCTTCAAAGTCAAGAAACCGCTGGCAAGAGTAACGATGTTTCTCTTAAGATACACAACTAGTGGCGTATCGCTTCAGGCAGACTGGCCACAGTATCTCAAAATGTGTATTTGGGTGAGCAACTGGCAGGAAGCACTATGACTCTCTTAAGGTAGCCAATGCCTCGTCACCAACATAATCCCATCACCAACTTCAAGAAACCGCTTGCAAAGGTAACGTTGCATCTCATAAGATACACAGCTAGTGGGGTGTCACTTGAGTCAGACTGGCCAAAGTATGAAAAAAATGTGTATTTGGGTGAGCAACTAGCAGGAATCACTATGACACTCATAGGGTACCCAATGCCTCGTCACCAGCATAATCACATCAGCAACTTCAAGAAACCCCTGGCAAAAGTTACAATGACTCTTAAGATACACAACTAGTGGCGTAGCTATCAGGCAGACTGGAAAGAGTATCTAAAAAATGTGTATTTGGGTGAAGAACTGGCAGGAATCTCTATGACTCTCTTGAGGTAGCCAATGCTTCGTCACCAGCAGAATCAAATCAGCAACTTCTAGAAACCCCTTTCAAAAGTAACGATGTTTCTCTTAATATACACAACTAGTGGCGTATCGCTTCAGGCACACTGGAAACAGTATCTAAAAAATGTGTATTTGGGTGAGCAACTGGCACGAAACACTGTGACTCTCTTAGGGTAACCCATATCTCGTCACCAGTATAATCACATCTTCAAAGTCAAGAAACCGCTGGCAAGAGTAACGATGTTTCTCTTAAGATACACAGCTAGTGGGGTGTCACTTGGGCAGACTGGCCACAGTATCTCAAAATGTGTATTTGGGTGAGCAACTGGCAGAAAGCACTATGACTCTCTTAAGGTAGCCAATGCCTCGTCACCAACATAATCACATCACCAACTTCAAGAAACCGCTTGCAAAGGTAACGAAGCTTCTCATAAGATACACAGCTAGTGGGATGTCACTTGAGGCAGACTGGCCAAAGTATCAAAAAAATGTGTATTTGGGTGAGCAACTAGCAGGAATCACTATGACACTCATAGGGTAGCCAATGCCTCGTCACCAGCATAATCACATCAGCAACTTCAAGAAACCCCTGTCAAAAGTTACAATGACTCTTAAGATACACAACTAGTGGCGTAGCTATCAGGCAGACTGGAAAGAGTATCTAAAAAATGTGTATTTGTGTGAAGAACTGGCAGGAATCTCTATGACTCTCTTGAGGTAGCCAATGCCTCGTCACCAGCAGAATCAAATCAGCAACTTCTAGAAACCCATGGCAAAAGTAACGATGTTTCTCTTAAGATACACAACTAGTGGCGTATCGCTTCAGGCACACTGGAAACAGTATCTAAAAAATGTGTATTTGGTTGAGCAACTGGCACGAAACACTGTGACTCTCTTAGGGTAACCAATATCTCGTCACCAGTATAATCACATCTTCAAAGTCAAGAAACCGCTGGCAAGAGTAACGATGTTTCTCTTAAGATACACAACTAGTGGCGTATCGCTTCAGGCAGACTGGAAAGAGTATCTAAAAAATGTGTATTTGGGTGAAGAACTGGCAGGAATCACTATGACTCTCTTAAGGTAGCCAATGCCTCATCACCAACATAATCACATCACCAACTTCAAGAAACCGCTTGCAAAGGTAACGAAGCTTCTCATAAGATACACAGCTAGTGGGGTGTCACTTGAGGCAGACTGGCCAAAGTATCAAAAAAATGTGTATTTGGGTGAGCAACTAGCAGGAATTACTATGACACTCATAGGGTAGCCAATGCCTCGTCACCAGCATAATCACATCAGCAACTTCAAGAAACCCCTGGCAAAAGTTACAATGACTCTTAAGATACACAACTAGTGGCGTAGCTATAAGGCAGACTGGAAAGAGTATCTAAAAAATGTGTATTTGTGTGAAGAACTGGCAGGAATCTCTATGACTCTCTTGAGGTAGCCAATGCTTCGTCACCAGCAGAATCAAATCAGCAACTTCTAGAAACCCCTTTCAAAAGTAACGATGTTTCTCTTAAGATACACAACTAGTGGCGTATCGCTTCAGGCACACTGGAAACAGTATCTAAAAAATGTGTATTTGGGTGAGCAACTGGCACGAAACACTGTGACTCTCTTAGGGTAGCCAATATCTCGTCACCAGTATAATCACAGCTTCAAAGTCAAGAAACCGCTGGCAAGAGTAACGATGTTTCTCTTAAGATACACAACTAGTGGCGTATCGCTTCAGGCAGACTGGCCACAGTATCTCAAAATGTGTATTTGGGTGAGCAACTGGCAGGAAGCACTATGACTCTCTTAAGGTAGCCAATGCCTCGTCACCAACATAATCCCATCACCAACTTCAAGAAACCGCTTGCAAAGGTAACGAAGCTTCTCATAAGATACACAGCTAGTGGGGTGTCACTTGAGGCAGACTGGCCAAAGTATCAAAAAAATGTGTATTTAGGTGAGCAACTAGCAGGAATCACTATGACACTCATAGGGTAGCCAATGCCTCGTCACCAGCATAATCACATCAGCAACTTCAAGAAACCCCTGGAAAAAGTTACAATGACTCTTAAGATACACAACTAGTGGCGCAGCCATCAGGCAGACTGGAAAGAGTATCTAAAAAATGTGTATTTGGGTGAAGAACTGGCAGGAATCTCTATGACTCTCTTGACGTAGCCAATGCTTCGTCACCAGCAGAATCAAATCAGCAACTTCTAGAAACCCCTTTCAAAAGTAACGATGTTTCTCTTAAGATACACAACTAGTGGCGTATCGCTCAGGCACACTGGAAACAGTATCTAAAAAATGTGTATTTGGGTGAGCAACTGGCACGACACACTGTGATTCTTTTAGGGTAGCCAATATCTCGTCACCAGTATAATCACAGCTTCAAAGTCAAGAAACCGCTGGCAAGAGTAACGATGTTTCTCTTAAGATACACAACTAGTGGCGTATCGCCTCACGCAGACTGCCACAGTATCTCAAAATGTGTATTTGGGTGAGCAACTGGCAGGTAGCACTATGACACTCTTAAGGTAGCGAATGCCTCGTCACCAACATAATCCCATCACCAACTTCAAGAAACCCTTGGCAAAAGTTACAATGACTCTTAAGATACACAACTAGTGGCGTAGCTATCAGGCAGACTGGAAAGAGTATCTAAAAAATGTGTATTTGTGTGAAGAACTGGCAGGAATCTCTATGACTCTCTTGAGGTAGCCAATGCCTCGTCACCAGCAGAATCAAATCAGCAACTTCTAGAAACCCCTGGCAAAAGTAACGATGTTTCTCTTAAGATACACAACTAGTGGCGTATCGCTTCAGGCACACTGGAAACAGTATCTAAAAAATGTGTATTTGGGTGAGCACCTGGCACGAAACACTGTGACTCTCTTAGGGTAGCCAATATCTCGTCACCAGTATAACCACAGCTTCAATGTCAAGAAACCGCTGGCAAGAGTAACGATGTTTCTCTTAAGATACACAACTGGTGGCGTATCGCTTCAGGCAGACTGGAAAGAGTATCTAAAAAATGTGTATTTGGGTGAAGAACTGGCAGGAATCTCTATGACTCTCTTGAGGTAGCCAATGCCTCGTCACCAACATAATCCCATCACCAACTTCAAGAAACCGCTTGCAAAGGTAACGAAGCTTCTCATAAGATACACAGCTAGTGGGGTGTCACTTGAGGCAGACTGGCCAAAGTATCAAAAAAATGTGTATTTGGGTGAGCAACTAGCAGGAATCACTATGACACTCATAGGGTAGCCAATGCCTCGTCACCAGCATAATCACATCAGCAACTTCAAGAAACCCCTGGCAAAAGTTACAATGACTCTTAAGATACACAACTAGTGGCGTAGCTATCAGGCAGACTGGAAAGAGTATCTAAAAAATGTGTATTTGGGTGAAGAACTGGCAGGAATCTCTATGACTCTCTTGAGGTAGCCAATGCCTCGTCACCAGCAGAATCAAATCAGCAACTTCTAGAAACCCCTGGCAAAAGTAACGATGTTTCTCTTAAGATACACAACTAGTGGCGTATCGCTTCAGGCACACTGGAAACAGTATCTAAAAAATGTGTATTTGGGTGAGCAACTGGCACGAAACACTGTGACTCTCTTAGGGTAACCAATATCTCGTCACCAGTATAATCACATCTTCAAAATCAAGAAACCGCTGGCAAGAGTAACGATGTTTCTCTTAAGATACACAGCTAGTGGCGTATCGCTTCAGGCAGACGCCACAGTATCTCAAAATGTGTATTTGGGTGAGCAACTGGCAGGAAGCACTATGACTCTCTTAAGGTAGCCAATGCCTCATCACCAACATAATCACATCACCAACTTCAAGAAACCGCTTGCAAAGGTAACGAAGCTTCTCATAAGATACACAGCTAGTGGGGTGTCACTTGAGGCAGACTGGCCAAAGTATCAAAAAAATGTGTATTTGGGTGAGCAACTAGCAGGAATCACTATGACACTCATAGGGTAGCCAATGCCTCGTCACCAGCATAATCACATCAGCAACTTCAAGAAACCCCTGGCAAAAGTTACAATGACTCTTAAGATACACAACTAGTGGCGTAGCTATAAGGCAGACTGGAAAGAGTATCTAAAAAATGTGTATTTGTGTGAAGAACTGGCAGGAATCTCTATGACTCTCTTGAGGTAGCCAATGCTTCGTCACCAGCAGAATCAAATCAGCAACTTCTAGAAACCCCTTTCAAAAGTAACGATGTTTCTCTTAAGATACACAACTAGTGGCGTATCGCTTCAGGCACACTGGACACAGTATCTAAATAATGTGTATTTGGGTGAGCAACTGGCACGAAACACTGTGACTCTCTTAGGGTAGCCAATATCTCGTCACCAGTATAATCACAGCTTCAAAGTCAAGAAACCGCTGGCAAGAGTAACGATGTTTCTCTTAAGATACACAACTAGTGGCGTATCGCTTCAGGCAGACTGGCCACAGTATCTCAAAATGTGTATTTGGGTGAGCAACTGGCAGGAAGCACTATGACTCTCTTAAGGTAGCCAATGCCTCGTCACCAACATAATCCCATCACCAACTTCAAGAAACCGCTTGCAAAGGTAACGAAGCTTCTCATAAGATACACAGCTAGTGGGGTGTCACTTGAGGCAGACTGGCCAAAGTATCAAAAATATGTGTATTTAGGTGAGCAACTAGCAGGAATCACTATGACACTCATAGGGTAGCCAATGCCTCGTCACCAGCATAATCACATCAGCAACTTCAAGAAACCCCTGGCAAAAGTTACAATGACTCTTAAGATACACAACTAGTGGCGCAGCCATCAGGCAGACTGGAAAGAGTATCTAAAAAATGTGTATTTGGGTGAAGAACTGGCAGGAATCTCTATGACTCTCTTGACGTAGCCAGTGCTTCTTCACCAGCAGAATCAAATCAGCAACTTCTAGAAACCCCTTTCAAAAGTAACGATGTTTCTCTTAAGATACACAATTAGTGGCGTATCGCTCAGGCACACTGGAAACAGTATCTAAAAAATGTGTATTTGGGTGAGCAACTGGCACGACACACTGTGATTCTTTTAGGGTAGCCAATATCTCGTCACCAGTATAATCACAGCTTCAAAGTCAAGAAACCGCTGGCAAGAGTAACGATGTTTCTCTTAAGATACACAACTAGTGGCGTATCGCCTCACGCAGACTGCCACAGTATCTCAAAATGTGTATTTGGGTGAGCAACTGGCAGGTAGCACTATGACACTCTTAAGGTAGCGAATGCCTCGTCACCAACATAATCCCATCACCAACTTCAAGAAACCCTTGGCAAAAGTTACAATGACTCTTAAGATACACAACTAGTGGCGTAGCTATCAGGCAGACTGGAAAGAGTATCTAAAAAATGTGTATTTGTGTGAAGAACTGGCAGGAATCTCTATGACTCTCTTGAGGTAGCCAATGCCTCGTCACCAGCAGAATCAAATCAGCAACTTCTAGAAACCCCTGGCAAAAGTAACGATGTTTCTCTTAAGATACACAACTAGTGGCGTATCGCTTCAGGCACACTGGAAACAGTATCTAAAAAATGTGTATTTGGGTGAGAACCTGGCACGAAACACTGTGACTCTCTTAGGGTAGCCAATATCTCGTCACCAGTATAACCACAGCTTCAATGTCAAGAAACCGCTGGCAAGAGTAACGATGTTTCTCTTAAGATACACAACTGGTGGCGTATCGCTTCAGGCAGACTGGAGAGAGTATCTAAAAAATGTGTATTTGGGTGAAGAACTGGCAGGAATCTCTATGACTCTCTTGAGGTAGCCAATGCCTCGTCACCAACATAATCCCATCACCAACTTCAAGAAACCGCTTGCAAAGGTAACGAAGCTTCTCATAAGATACACAGCTAGTGGGGTGTCACTTGAGGCAGACTGGCCAAAGTATCAAAAAAATGTGTATTTGGGTGAGCAACTAGCAGGAATCACTATGACACTCATAGGGTAGCCAATGCCTCGTCACCAGCATAATCACATCAGCAACTTCAAGAAACCCCTGGCAAAAGTTACAATGACTCTTAAGATACACAACTAGTGGCGTAGCTATCAGGCAGACTGGAAAGAGTATCTAAAAAATGTGTATTTGGGTGAAGAACTGGCAGGAATCTCTATGACTCTCTTGAGGTAGCCAATGCCTCGTCACCAGCAGAATCAAATCAGCAACTTCTAGAAACCCCTGGCAAAAGTAACGATGTTTCTCTTAAGATACACAACTAGTGGCGTATCGCTTCAGGCACACTGGAAACAGTATCTAAAAAATGTGTATTTGGGTGAGCAACTGGCACGAAACACTGTGACTCTCTTAGGGTAACCAATATCTCGTCACCAGTA
The DNA here is from genome assembly GCF_023898315.1 of Schistocerca nitens. Lineage (NCBI taxonomy): Eukaryota > Metazoa > Arthropoda > Insecta > Orthoptera > Acrididae > Schistocerca > Schistocerca nitens. The sequence continues at coordinate 106,842,078 of NC_064616.1, read as the reverse complement.
TAATCACATCTTCAAAATCAAGAAACCGCTGGCAAGAGTAACGATGTTTCTCTTAAGATACACAACTAGTGGCGTATCGCTTCAGGCAGACGCCACAGTATCTCAAAATGTGTATTTGGGTGAGCAACTGGCAGGAAGCACTATGACTCTCTTAAGGTAGCCAATGCCTCATCACCAACATAATCACATCACCAACTTCAAGAAACCGCTTGCAAAGGTAACGAAGCTTCTCATAAGATACACAGCTAGTGGGGTGTCACTTGAGGCAGACTGGCCAAAGTATCAAAAAAAATGTGTATTTGGGTGAGCAACTAGCAGGAATCACTATGACACTCATAGGGTAGCCAATGCCTCATCACCAGCATAATCACATCAGCAACTTCAAGAAACCCCTGGCAAAAGTTACAATGACTCTTAAGATACACAACTAGTGGCGTAGCTATAAGGCAGACTGAAAAGAGTATCTAAAAAATGTGTATTTGTGTGAAGAACTGGCAGGAATCTCTATGACTCTCTTGAGGTAGCCAATGCTTCGTCACCAGCAGAATCAAATCAGCAACTTCTAGAAACCCCTTTCAAAAGTAACGATGTTTCTCTTAAGATACACAACTAGTGGCGTATCGCTTCAGGCACACTGGACACAGTATCTAAAAAATGTGTATTTGGGTGAGCAACTGGCACGAAACACTGTGAGTCTCTTAGGGTAGCCAATATCTCGTCACCAGTATAATCACAGCTTCAAAGTCAAGAAACCGCTGGCAAGAGTAACGATGTTTCTCTTAAGATACACAACTAGTGGCGTATCGCTTCAGGCAGACTGGCCACAGTATCTCAAAATGTGTATTTGGGTGAGCAACTGGCAGGAAGCACTATGACTCTCTTAAGGTAGCTAATGCCTCGTCACCAACATAATCCCATCACCAACTTCAAGAAACCGCTTGCAAAGGTAACGAAGCTTCTCATAAGATACACAGCTAGTGGGGTGTCACTTGAGGCAGACTGGCCAAAGTATCAAAAAAATGTGTATTTGGGTGAGCAACTAGCAGGAATCACTATGACACTCATAGGGTAGCCAATGCCTCGTCACCAGCATAATCACATCAGCAACTTCAAGAAACCCCTGGCAAAAGTTACAATGACTCTTAAGATACACAACTAGTGGCGCAGCCATCAGGCAGACTGGAAAGAGTATATAAAAAATGTGTATTTGGGTGAAGAACTGGCAGGAATCTCTATGACTCTCTTGACGTAGCCAATGCTTCGTCACCAGCAGAATCAAATCAGCAACTTCTAGAAACCCCTTTCAAAAGTAACGATGTTTCTCTTAAGATACACAACTAGTGGCGTATCGCTTCAGGCACACTGGAAACAGTATCTAAAAAATGTGTATTTGGGTGAGCAACTGGCACGACACACTGTGACTCTCTTAGGGTAGCCAATATCTCGTCACCAGTATAATCACAGCTTCAAAGTCAAGAAACCGCTGGCAAGAGTAACGATGTTTCTCTTAAGATACACAACTAGTGGCGTATCGCCTCACGCAGACTGCCACAGTATCTCAAAATGTGTATTTGGGTGAGCAACTGGCAGGTAGCACTATGACACTCTTAAGGTAGCGAATGCCTCGTCACCAACATAATCCCATCACCAACTTCAAGAAACCGCTTGCAAAGGTAACGAAGCTTCTCATAAGATACACAGCTAGTGGGGTGTCACTTGAGGCAGACTGGCCAAAGTATCAAAAAAATGTGTATTTGGGTGAGCAACTAGCAGGAATCACTATGACACTCATAGGGTAGCCAATGCCTCGTCACCAGCATAATCACATCAGCAACTTCAAGAATCCGCTGGCAATAGTTACAATGACTCTTAAGATACACAACTAGTGGCGTAGCTATCAGGCAGACTGGAAAGAGTATCTAAAAAATGTGTATTTGGGTGAAGAACTGGCAGGAATCTCTATGACTCTCTTGAGGTAGCCAATGCTTCGTCACCAGCAGAATCAAATCAGCAACTTCTAGAAACCCCTTTCAAAAGTAACGATGTTTCTCTTAAGATACACAACTAGTGGCGTATCGCTTCAGGCACACTGGAAACAGTATCTAAAAAATGTGTATTTGGGTGAGCAACTGGCACGAAACACTGTGATTCTCTTAGGGTAGCCAATATCTCGTCACCAGTATAATCACAGCTTCAAAGTCAAGAAACCGCTGGCAAGAGTAACGATGTTTCTCTTAAGATACACAACTAGTGGCGTATCGCTTCAGGCAGGCTGGCCACAGTATCTCAAAATGTGTATTTGGGTGAGCAACTGGCAGGAAGCACTATGACTCTCTTAAGGTAGCCAATGCCTCGTCACCAACATAATCCCATCACCAACTTCAAGAAACCGCTTGCAAAGGTAACGAAGCTTCTCATAAGATACACAGCTAGTAGGGTGTCACTTGAGGCAGACTGGCCAAAGTATCAAAAAAATGTGTATTTGGGTGAGCAACTAGCAGGAATCACTATGACACTCATAGGGTAGCCAATGCCTCGTCACCAGCATAATCACATCAGCAACTTCAAGAAACCCCTGGCAAAAGTTATAATGACTCTTAAGATACACAACTAGTGGCGTAGCTATCAGGCAGACTGGAAAGAGTATCTAAAAAATGTGTATTTGTGTGAAGAACTGGCAGGAATCTCTATGACTCTCTTGAGGTAGCCAATGCCTCGTCACCAGCAGAATCAAATCAGCAACTTCTAGAAACCCCTGGCAAAAGTAACGATGTTTCTCTTAAGATACACAACTAGTGGCGTATCGCTTCAGGCACACTGGAAACAGTATCTAAAAAATGTGTATTTGGGTGACCAACTGGCACGAAACACTGTGACTCTCTTAGGGTAACCAATATCTCGTCACCAGTATAATCACATCTTCAAAATCAAGAAACCGCTGGCAAGAGTAACGATGTTTCTCTTAAGATACACAACTAGTGGCGTATCGCTTCAGGCAGACTGGCCGCAGTATCTCAAAATGTGTATTTGGGTGAGCAACTGGCAGAAAGCACTATGACTCTCTTAAGGTAGCCAATGCCTCGTCACCAACATAATCACATCACCAACTTTAAGAAACCGCTTGCAAAGGTAACGAAGCTTCTCATAAGATACACAGCTAGTTGGGTGTCACTTGAGGCAGACTGGCCAAAGTATCAAAAAAATGTGTATTTGGGTGAGCAACTAGCAGGAATCACTATGACACTCATAGGGTAGCCAATGCCTCGTCACCAGCATAATCACATCAGCAACTTCAAGAAACCCCTGGCAAAAGTTACAATGACTCTTGAGATACACAACTAGTGGCGTAGCTATCAGGCAGACTGGAAAGGGTATCTAAAAAATGTGAATTTGGATGAGCAACTGGCAGGAAACACTGTGACTCTCTTAGGGTAGCCAATATCTCGTCACCAGTATAATCACATCTTCACAGTCAAGAAACCGCTGGCAAGAGTAACGATGTTCCTCTTAAGATACACAACTAGTGGCGTATCGCTTCAGGCACACTGGAAACAGTATCTAAAAAATGTGTATTTGGGTGAGCAACTGGCACGAAACACTATGACTCTCTTAGGGTAGCCAATATCTCGTCACCAGTATAATCACAGCTTCAAAGTCAAGAAACCGCTGGCAAGAGTAACGATGTTTCTCTTAAGATACACAACTAGTGGCGTATCGCTTCAGGCAGACTGGTCACAATATCTCAAAATGTGTATTTGGGTGAGCAACTGGCAGGAAGCACTATGACTCTCTTAAGGTAGGCAATGCCTCGTCACCAACATAATCCCATCACCAACTTCAAGAAACCGCTTGCAAATTAACGAAGCTTCTCATAAGATACACAGCTAGTGGGGTGTCACTTGAGGCAGACTGGCCAAAGTATCAAAAAAATGTGTATTTGGGTGAGCAACTAGCAGGAATCACTATGACACTCATAGGGTAGCCAATGCCTCGTCACCAGCATAATCACATCAGCAACTTCAAGAAACCCCTGGCAAAAGTTACAATGACTCTTAAGATACACAACTAGTGGCGTAGCTATCAGGCAGACTGGAAAGAGTATCTAAAAAATGTGTATTTGGATGAGCAACTGGCAGGAAACACTGTGCCTCTCTTAGGGTAGCCAATATCTCGTCACCAGTATAATCACATCTTCAAAGTCAAGAAACCGCTGGCAAGAGTAACGATGTTTCTCTTAAGATACACAACTAGTGGCGTATCGCTTCAGGCAGACGCCACAGTATCTCAAAATGTGTATTTGGGTGAGCAACTGGCAGGAAGCACTATGACTCTCTTAAGGTAGCCAATGCCTCGTCACCAAAATAATCCCATCACCAACTTCAAGAAACCGATTGCAAAGGTAACGAAGCTTCTCATAAGATACACAGCTAGTGGGGTGTCACTTGAGGCAGACTGGCCAAAGTATCAAAAAAATTTGTATTTGGGTGAGCAACTAGCAGGAATCACTATGACACGCATAGGGTAGCCAATGCCTCGTCACCAGCATAATCACATCAGCAACTTCAAGAAACCCCTGGCAAAAGTTACAATGACTCTTAAGATACACAACTAGTGGCGTAGCTATCAGGCAGACTGGAAAGAGTATCTAAAAAATGTGTATTTGTGTGAAGAACTGGCAGGAATCTCTATGACTCTCTTGAGGTAGCCAATGCTTCGTCACCAGCAGAATCAAATCAGCAACTTCTAGAAACCCCTTTCAAAAGTAACGATGTTTCTCTTAAGATACACAACTAGTGGCGTATCGCTTCAGGCACACTGGAAACAGTATCTAAAAAATGTGTATTTGGGTGAGCAACTGGCACGAAACACTATGACTCTCTTAGGGTAGCCAATATCTCGTCACCAGTATAATCACAGCTTCAAAGTCAAGAAACCGCTGGCAAGAGTAACGATGTTTCTCTTAAGATACACAACTAGTGGCGTATCGCTTCAGGCAGACTGGTCACAATATCTCAAAATGTGTATTTGGGTGAGCAACTGGCAGGAAGCACTATGACTCTCTTAAGGTAGGCAATGCCTCGTCACCAACATAATCCCATCACCAACTTCAAGAAACCGCTTGCAAATTAACGAAGCTTCTCATAAGATACACAGCTAGTGGGGTGTCACTTGAGGCAGACTGGCCAAAGTATCAAAAAAATGTGTATTTGGGTGAGCAACTACCAGGAATCACTATGACACTCATAGGGTAGCCAATGCCTCGTCACCAGCATAATCACATCAGCAACTTCAAGAAACCCCTGGCAAAAGTTACAATGACTCTTAAGATACACACCTAGTGGCGTAGCTATCAGGCAGACTGGAAAGAGTATCTAAAAAATGTGTATTTGGATGAGCAACTGGCAGGAAACACTGTGCCTCTCTTAGGGTAGCCAATATCTCGTCACCAGTATAATCACATCTTCAAAGTCAAGAAACCGCTGGCAAGAGTAACGATGTTTCTCCTAAGATACACAACTAGTGGCGTATCGCTTCAGGCACACTGGAAACAGTATCTAAAAAATGTGTATTTCGGTGAGCAACTGGCACGAAACACTGTGACTCTGTTAGGGTAACCAATATCTCGTCACCAGTATAATCACATCTTCAAAGTCAAGAAACCGCTGGCAAGAGTAACGATGTTTCTCTTAAGATACACAACTAGTGGCGTATCGCTTCAGGCAGACGCCACAGTATCTCAAAATGTGTATTTGGGTGAGCAACTGGCAGGAAGCACTATGACTCTCTTAAGGTAGCCAATGCCTCGTCACCAAAATAATCCCATCACCAACTTCAAGAAACCGATTGCAAAGGTAACGAAGCTTCTCATAAGATACACAGCTAGTGGGGTGTCACTTGAGGCAGACTGGCCAAAGTATCAAAAAAATTTGTATTTGGGTGAGCAACTAGCAGGAATCACTATGACACGCATAGGGTAGCCAATGCCTCGTCACCAGCATAATCACATCAGCAACTTCAAGAAACCCCTGGCAAAAGTTACAATGACTCTTAAGATACACAACTAGTGGCGTAGCTATCAGGCAGACTGGAAAGAGTATCTAAAAAATGTGTATTTGTGTGAAGAACTGGCAGGAATCTCTATGACTCTCTTGAGGTAGCCAATGCTTCGTCACCAGCAGAATCAAATCAGCAACTTCTAGAAACCCCTTTCAAAAGTAACGATGTTTCTCTTAAGATACACAACTAGTGGCGTATCGCTTCAGGCACACTGGAAACAGTATCTAAAAAATGTGTATTTGGGTGAGCAACTGGCACGAAACACTGTGACTCTCTTAGGGTAGCCAATATCTCGTCACCAGTATAATCACAGCTTCAAAGTCAAGAAACCGCTGGCAAGAGTAACGATGTTTCTCTTAAGATACACAACTAGTGGCGTATCGCTTCAGGCAGACTGGCCACAGTATCTCAAAATGTGTATTTGGGTGAGCAACTGGCAGGAAGCACTATGACTCTCTTAAGGTAGCCAATGCCTCGTCACCAACATAATCCCATCACCAACTTCAAGAAACCGCTTGCAAATTAACGAAGCTTCTCATAAGATACACAGCTAGTGGGGTGTCACTTGAGGCAGACTGGCCAAAGTATCAAAAAAATGTGTATTTGGGTGAGCAACTAGCAGGAATCACTATGACACTCATAGGGTAGCCAATGCCTCGTCACCAGCATAATCACATCAGCAACTTCAAGAAACCCCTGGCAAGAGTTACAATGACTCTTAAGATACACAACTAGTGGCGTAGCTATCAGGCAGACTGGAAAGAGTATCTAAAAAATGTGTATTTGTGTGAAGAACTGGCAGGAATCTCTATGACTCTCTTGAGGTAGCCAATGCTTCGTCACCAGCAGAATCAAATCAGCAACTTCTAGAAACCCCTTTCAAAAGTAACGATGTTTCTCTTAAGATACACAACTAGTGGCGTATCGCTTCAGGCACACTGGAAACAGTATCTAAAAAATGTGTATTTGGGTGAGCAACTGGCACGACACACTGTGACTCTCTTAGGGTAGCCAATATCTCGTCACCAGTATAATCACAGCTTCAAAGTCAAGAAACCGCTGGCAAGAGTAACGATGTTTCTCTTAAGATACACAACTAGTGGCGTATCGCCTCACGCAGACTGCCACAGTATCTCAAAATGTGTATTTGGGTGAGCAACTGGCAGGTAGCACTATGACACTCTTAAGGTAGCGAATGCCTCGTCACCAACATAATCCCATCACCTACTTCAAGAAACCGCTTGCAAAGGTAACGAAGCTTCTCATAAGATACACAGCTAGTGGGGTGTCACTTGAGGCAGACTGGCCAAAGTATCAAAAAAATGTGTATTTGGGTGAGCAACTAGCAGGAATCACTATGACACTCATAGGGTAGCCAATGCCTCGTCACCAGCATAATCACATCAGCAACTTCAAGAAACCCCTGGCAAGAGTTACAATGACTCTTAAGATACACAACTGGTGGCGTAGCTATCAGGCAGACTGGAAAGAGTATCTAAAAAATGTGTATTTGGGTGAAGAACTGGCAGGAATCTCTATGACTCTCTTGAGGTAGCCAATGCTTCTTCACCAGCAGAATCAAATCAGCAACTTCTAGAAACCCCTTTCAAAAGTAACGATGTTTCTCTTAAGATACACAACTAGTGGCGTATCGCTTCAGGCACACTGGAAACAGTATCTAAAAAATGTGTATTTGGGTGAGCAACTGGCACGAAACACTGTGATTCTCTTAGGGTAGCCAATATCTCGTCACCAGTATAATCACAGCTTCAAAGTCAAGAATCCGCTGGCAAGAGTAACGATGTTTCTCTTAAGATACACAACTAGTGGCGTATCGCTTCAGGCAGGCTGGCCACAGTATCTCAAAATGTGTATTTGGGTGAGCAACTGGCAGGAAGCACTATGACTCTCTTAAGGTAGCCAATGCCTCGTCACCAACATAATCCCATCACCAACTTCAAGAAACCGCTTGCAAAGGTAACGAAGCTTCTCATAAGATACACAGCTAGTGGGGTGTCACTTGAGGCAGACTGGCCAAAGTATCAAAAAAATGTGTATTTGGGTGAGCAACTAGCAGGAATCACTATGACACTCATAGGGTACCCAATGCCTCGTCACCAGCATAATCACATCAGCAACTTCAAGAAACCCCTGGCAAAAGTTACAATGACTCTTAAGATACACAACTAGTGGCGTAGCTATCAGTTAGACTGGAAAGAGTATCTAAAAAATGTGTATTTGGGTGAAGAACTGGCAGGAATCTCTATGACTCTCTTGAGGTAGCCAATGCCTCGTCACCAGCAGAATCAAATCAGCAACTTCTAGAAACCCCTGGCAAAAGTAACGATGTTTCTCTTAAGATACACAACTAGTGGCGTATCGCTTCAGGCACACTGGAAACATTATCTAAAAAATGTGTATTTGGGTGAGCAACTGGCACGAAACACTGTGACTCTCTTAGGGTAACCAATATCTCGTCACCAGTATAATCACATCTTCAAAATCAAGAAACCGCTGGCAAGAGTAACTATGTTTCTCTTAAGATACACAACTAGTGGCGTATCGCTTCAGGCAGACTGGCCGCAGTATCTCAAAATGTGTATTTGGGTGAGCAACTGGCAGAAAGCACTATGACTCTGTTAAGGTAGCCAATGCCTCGTCACCAACATAATCACATCACCAACTTTAAGAGACCGCTTGCAAAGGTAACGAAGCTTCTCATAAGATACACAGCTAGTTGGGTGTCACTTGAGGCAGACTGGCCAAAGTATCAAAAAAATGTGTATTTGGGTGAGCAACTAGCAGGAATCACTATGACACTCATAGGGTAGCCAATGCCTCGTCACCAGCATAATCACATCAGCAACTTCTAGAAACCCCTGGCAAAAGTTACAATGACTCTTAAGATACACAACTAGTGGCGTAGCTATCAGGCAGACTGGAAAGAGTATCTAAAATATGTGTATTTGGGTGAAGAACTGGCAGGAATCTCTATGACTCTCTTGAGGTAGCCAATGCCTCGTCACCAGCAGAATCAAATCAGCAACTTCTAGAAACCCCTGGCAAAAGTAACGATGTTTCTCTTAAGATACACAACTAGTGGCGTATCGCTTCAGGCAGACGCCACAGTATCTCAAAATGTGTATTTGGGTGAGCAACTGGCAGGAAGCACTATGACTCTCTGAAGGTAACCAATGCCTCGTCACCAAAATAATCCCATCACCAACTTCAAGAAACCGATTGCAAAGGTAACGAAGCTTCTCATAAGATACACAGCTAGTGGGGTGTCACTTGAGGCAGACTGGCCAAAGTATTAAAAAAATTTGTATTTGGGTGTGCAACTAGCAGGAATCACTATGACACGCATAGGGTAACCAATGCCTCGTCACCAGCATAATCACATCAGCAACTTCAAGAAACCCCTGGCAAAAGTTACAATGACTCTTAAGATACACAACTAGTGGCGTAGCTATCAGGCAGACTGGAAAGAGTATCTAAAAAATGTGTATTTGTGTGAAGAACTGGCAGGAATCTCTATGACTCTCTTGAGGTAGCCAATGCTTCGTCACCAGCAGAATCAAATCAGCAACTTCTAGAAACCCCTTTCAAAAGTAACGATGTTTCTCTTAAGATACACAACTAGTGGCGTATCGCTTCAGGCACACTGGAAACAGTATCTAAAAAATGTGTATTTGGGTGAGCAACTGGCACGAAACACTGTGACTCTCTTAGGGTAGCCAATATCTCGTCACCAGTATAATCACAGCTTCAAAGTCAAGAAACCGCTGGCAAGAGTAACGATGTTTCTCTTAAGATACACAACTAGTGGCGTATCGCTTCAGGCAGACTGGCCACAGTATCTCAAAATGTGTATTTGGGTGAGCAACTGGCAGGAAGCACTATGACTCTCTTAAGGTAGCCAATGCCTCGTCACCAACATAATCCCATCACCAACTTCAAGAAACCGCTTGCAAATTAACGAAGCTTCTCATAAGATACACAGCTAGTGGGGTGTCACTTGAGGCAGACTGGCCAAAGTATCAAAAAAATGTGTATTTGGGTGAGCAACTAGCAGGAATCACTATGACACTCATAGGGTAGCCAATGCCTCGTCACCAGCATAATCACATCAGCAACTTCAAGAAACCCCTGGCAAGAGTTACAATGACTCTTAAGATACACAACTAGTGGCGTAGCTATCAGGCAGACTGGAAAGAGTATCTAAAAAATGTGTATTTGTGTGAAGAACTGGCAGGAATCTCTATGACTCTCTTGAGGTAGCCAATGCTTCGTCACCAGCAGAATCAAATCAGCAACTTCTAGAAACCCCTTTCAAAAGTAACGATGTTTCTCTTAAGATACACAACTAGTGGCGTATCGCTTCAGGCACACTGGAAACAGTATCTAAAAAATGTGTATTTGGGTGAGCAACTGGCACGACACACTGTGACTCTCTTAGGGTAGCCAATATCTCGTCACCAGTATAATCACAGCTTCAAAGTCAAGAAACCGCTGGCAAGAGTAACGATGTTTCTCTTAAGATACACAACTAGTGGCGTATCGCCTCACGCAGACTGCCACAGTATCTCAAAATGTGTATTTGGGTGAGCAACTGGCAGGTAGCACTATGACACTCTTAAGGTAGCGAATGCCTCGTCACCAACATAATCCCATCACCTACTTCAAGAAACCGCTTGCAAAGGTAACGAAGCTTCTCATAAGATACACAGCTAGTGGGGTGTCACTTGAGGCAGACTGGCCAAAGTATCAAAAAAATGTGTATTTGGGTGAGCAACTAGCAGGAATCACTATGACACTCATAGGGTAGCCAATGCCTCGTCACCAGCATAATCACATCAGCAACTTCAAGAAACCCCTGGCAAGAGTTACAATGACTCTTAAGATACACAACTGGTGGCGTAGCTATCAGGCAGACTGGAAAGAGTATCTAAAAAATGTGTATTTGGGTGAAGAACTGGCAGGAATCTCTATGACTCTCTTGAGGTAGCCAATGCTTCTTCACCAGCAGAATCAAATCAGCAACTTCTAGAAACCCCTTTCAAAAGTAACGATGTTTCTCTTAAGATACACAACTAGTGGCGTATCGCTTCAGGCACACTGGAAACAGTATCTAAAAAATGTGTATTTGGGTGAGCAACTGGCACGAAACACTGTGATTCTCTTAGGGTAGCCAATATCTCGTCACCAGTATAATCACAGCTTCAAAGTCAAGAATCCGCTGGCAAGAGTAACGATGTTTCTCTTAAGATACACAACTAGTGGCGTATCGCTTCAGGCAGGCTGGCCACAGTATCTCAAAATGTGTATTTGGGTGAGCAACTGGCAGGAAGCACTATGACTCTCTTAAGGTAGCCAATGCCTCGTCACCAACATAATCCCATCACCAACTTCAAGAAACCGCTTGCAAAGGTAACGAAGCTTCTCATAAGATACACAGCTAGTGGGGTGTCACTTGAGGCAGACTGGCCAAAGTATCAAAAAAATGTGTATTTGGGTGAGCAACTAGCAGGAATCACTATGACACTCATAGGGTACCCAATGCCTCGTCACCAGCATAATCACATCAGCAACTTCAAGAAACCCCTGGCAAAAGTTACAATGACTCTTAAGATACACAACTAGTGGCGTAGCTATCAGGCAGACTGGAAAGAGTATCTAAAAAATGTGTATTTGGGTGAAGAACTGGCAGGAATCTCTATGACTCTCTTGAGGTAGCCAATGCCTCGTCACCAGCAGAATCAAATCAGCAACTTCTAGAAACCCCTGGCAAAAGTAACGATGTTTCTCTTAAGATACACAACTAGTGGCGTATCGCTTCAGGCACACTGGAAACATTATCTAAAAAATGTGTATTTGGGTGAGCAACTGGCACGAAACACTGTGACTCTCTTAGGGTAACCAATATCTCGTCACCAGTATAATCACATCTTCAAAATCAAGAAACCGCTGGCAAGAGTAACTATGTTTCTCTTAAGATACACAACTAGTGGCGTATCGCTTCAGGCAGACTGGCCGCAGTATCTCAAAATGTGTATTTGGGTGAGCAACTGGCAGAAAGCACTATGACTCTGTTAAGGTAGCCAATGCCTCGTCACCAACATAATCACATCACCAACTTTAAGAGACCGCTTGCAAAGGTAACGAAGCTTCTCATAAGATACACAGCTAGTTGGGTGTCACTTGAGGCAGACTGGCCAAAGTATCAAAAAAATGTGTATTTGGGTGAGCAACTAGCAGGAATCACTATGACACTCATAGGGTAGCCAATGCCTCGTCACCAGCATAATCACATCAGCAACTTCAAGAAACCCCTGGCAAAAGTTACAATGACTCTTAAGATACACAACTAGTGGCGTAGCTATCAGGCAGACTGGAAAGAGTATCTAAAATATGTGTATTTGGGTGAAGAACTGGCAGGAATCTCTATGACTCTCTTGAGGTAGCCAATGCCTCGTCACCAGCAGAATCAAATCAGCAACTTCTAGAAACCCCTGGCAAAAGTAACGATGTTTCTCTTAAGATACACAACTAGTGGCGTATCGCTTCAGGCAGACGCCACAGTATCTCAAAATGTGTATTTGGGTGAGCAACTGGCAGGAAGCACTATGACTCTCTGAAGGTAACCAATGCCTCGTCACCAAAATAATCCCATCACCAACTTCAAGAAACCGATTGCAAAGGTAACGAAGCTTCTCATAAGATACACAGCTAGTGGGGTGTCACTTGAGGCAGACTGGCCAAAGTATTAAAAAAATTTGTATTTGGGTGTGCAACTAGCAGGAATCACTATGACACGCATAGGGTAGCCAATGCCTCGTCACCAGCATAATCACATCAGCAACTTCAAGAAACCCCTGGCAAAAGTTACAATGACTCTTAAGATACACAACTAGTGGCGTAGCTATCAGGCAGACTGGAAAGAGTATCTAAAAAATGTGTATTTGTGTGAAGAACTGGCAGGAATCTCTATGACTCTCTTGAGGTAGCCAATGCTTCGTCACCAGCAGAATCAAATCAGCAACTTCTAGAAACCCCTTTCAAAAGTAACGATGTTTCTCTTAAGATACACAACTAGTGGCGTATCGCTTCAGGCACACTGGAAACAGTATCTAAAAAATGTGTATTTGGGTGAGCAACTGGCACGACACACTGTGACTCTCTTAGGGTAGCCAATATCTCGTCACCAGTATAATCACAGCTTCAAAGTCAAGAAACCGCTGGCAAGAGAAACGATGTTTCTCTTAAGATACACAACTAGTGGCGTATCGCCTCACGCAGACTGCCACAGTATCTCAAAATGTGTATTTGGGTGAGCAACTGGCAGGTAGCACTATGACACTCTTAAGGTAGCGAATGCCTCGTCACCAACATAATCCCATCACCTACTTCAAGAAACCGCTTGCAAAGGTAACGAAGCTTCTCATAAGATACACAGCTAGTGGGGTGTCACTTGAGGCAGACTGGCCAAAGTATCAAAAAAATGTGTATTTGGGTGAGCAACTAGCAGGAATCACTATGACACTCATAGGGTAGCCAATGCCTCGTCACCAGCATAATCACATCAGCAACTTCAAGAAACCCCTGGCAAGAGTTACAATGACTCTTAAGATACACAACTAGTGGCGTAGCTATCAGGCAGACTGGAAAGAGTATCTAAAAAATGTGTATTTGGGTGAAGAACTGGCAGGAATCTCTATGACTCTCTTGAGGTAGCCAATGCTTCGTCACCAGCAGAATCAAATCAGCAACTTCTAGAAACCCCTTTCAAAAGTAACGATGTTTCTCTTAAGATACACAACTAGTGGCGTATCGCTTCAGGCACACTGGAAACAGTATCTAAAAAATGTGTATTTGGGTGAGCAACTGGCACGAAACACTGTGATTCTCTTAGGGTAGCCAATATCTCGTCACCAGTATAATCACAGCTTCAAAGTCAAGAATCCGCTGGCAAGAGTAACGATGTTTCTCTTAAGATACACAACTAGTGGCGTATCGCTTCAGGCAGGCTGGCCACAGTATCTCAAAATGTGTATTTGGGTGAGCAACTGGCAGGAAGCACTATGACTCTCTTAAGGTAGCCAATGCCTCGTCACCAACATAATCCCATCACCAACTTCAAGAAACCGCTTGCAAAGGTAACGAAGCTTCTCATAAGATACACAGCTAGTGGGGTGTCACTTGAGGCAGACTGGCCAAAGTATCAAAAAAATGTGTATTTGGGTGAGCAACTAGCAGGAATCACTATGACACTCATAGGGTACCCAATGCCTCGTCACCAGCATAATCACATCAGCAACTTCAAGAAACCCCTGGCAAAAGTTACAATGACTCTTAAGATACACAACTAGTGGCGTAGCTATCAGGCAGACTGGAAAGAGTATCTAAAAAATGTGTATTTGGGTGAAGAACTGGCAGGAATCTCTATGACTCTCTTGAGGTAGCCAATGCCTCGTCACCAGCAGAATCAAATCAGCAACTTCTAGAAACCCCTGGCAAAAGTAACGATGTTTCTCTTAAGATACACAACTAGTGGCGTATCGCTTCAGGCACACTGGAAACATTATCTAAAAAATGTGTATTTGGGTGACCAACTGGCACGAAACACTGTGACTCTCTTAGGGTAACCAATATCTCGTCACCAGTATAATCACATCTTCAAAATCAAGAAACCGCTGGCAAGAGTAACTATGTTTCTCTTAAGATACACAACTAGTGGCGTATCGCTTCAGGCAGACTGGCCGCAGTATCTCAAAATGTGTATTTGGGTGAGCAACTGGCAGAAAGCACTATGACTCTCTTAAGGTAGCCAATGCCTCGTCACCAACATAATCACATCACCAACTTTAAGAAACCGCTTGCAAAGGTAACGAAGCTTCTCATAAGATACACAGCTAGTTGGGTGTCACTTGAGGCAGACTGGCCAAAGTATCAAAAAAATGTGTATTTGGGTGAGAAACTAGCAGGAATCACTATGACACTCATAGGGTAGCCAATGCCTCGTCACCAGCATAATCACATCAGCAACTTCAAGAAACCCCTGGCAAAAGTTACAATGACTCTTAAGATACACAACTAGTGGCGTAGCTATCAGGCAGACTGGAAAGAGTATCTAAAAAATGTGTTTTTGGGTGAAGAACTGGCAGGAATCTCTATGACTCTCTTGAGGTAGCCAATGCCTCGTCACCAGCAGAATCAAATCAGCAACTTCTAGAAACCCCTGGCAAAAGTAACGATGTTTCTCTTAAGATACACAACTAGTGGCGTATCGCTTCAGGCACACTGGAAACAGTATCTAAAAAATGTGTATTTGGGTGACCAACTGGCACGAAACACTGTGACTCTCTTAGGGTAACCAATATCTCGTCACCAGTATAATCACATCTTCAAAATCAAGAAACCGCTGGCAAGAGTAACGATGTTTCTCTTAAGATACACAACTAGTGGCGTATCGCTTCAGGCAGACTGGCCGCAGTATCTCAAAATGTGTATTTGGGTGAGCAACTGGCAGAAAGCACTATGACTCTCTTAAGGTAGCCAATGCCTCGTCACCAACATAATCACATCACCAACTTTAAGAAACCGCTTGCAAAGGTAACGAAGCTTCTCATAAGATACACAGCTAGTTGGGTGTCACTTGAGGCAGACTGGCCAAAGTATCAAAAAAATGTGTATTTGGGTGAGCAACTAGCAGGAATCACTATGACACTCATAGGGTAGCCAATGCCTCGTCACCAGCATAATCACATCAGCAACTTCAAGAAACCCCTGGCAAAAGTTACAATGACTCTTAAGATACACAACTAGTGGCGTAGCTATCAGGCAGACTGGAAAGAGTATCTAAAAAATGTGAATTTGGATGAGCAACTGGCAGGAAACACTGTGACTCTCTTAGGGTAGCCAATATCTCGTCACCAGTATAATCACATCTTCACAGTCAAGAAACCGCTGGCAAGAGTAACGATGTTCCTCTTAAGATACACAACTAGTGGCGTATCGCTTCAGGCACACTGGAAACAGTATCTAAAAAATGTGTATTTGGGTGAGCAACTGGCACGAAACACTATGACTCTCTTAGGGTAGCCAATATCACGTCACCAGTATAATCACAGCTTCAAAGTCAAGAAACCGCTGGCAAGAGTAACGATGTTTCTCTTAAGATACACAACTAGTGGCGTATCGCTTCAGGCACACTGGAAACAGTATCTAAAAAATGTGTATTTGGGTGACCAACTGGCACGAAACACTGTGACTCTCTTAGGGTAACCAATATCTCGTCACCAGTATAATCACATCTTCAAAGTCAAGAAACCGCTGGCAAGAGTAACGATGTTTCTCTTAAGATACACAACTAGTGGCGTATCGCTTCAGGCAGACGCCACAGTATCTCAAAATGTGTATTTGGGTGAGCAACTGGCAGGAAGCACTATGACTCTCTTAAGGTAGCCAATGCCTCGTCACCAAAATAATCCAATCACCAACTTCAAGAAACCGATTGCAAAGGTAACGAAGCTTCTCATAAGATACACAGCTAGTGGGGTGTCACTTGAGGCAGACTGGCCAAAGTATCAAAAAAATTTGTATTTGGGTGAGCAACTAGCAGGAATCACTATGACACGCATAGGGTAGCCAATGCCTCGTCACCAGCATAATCACATCAGCAACTTCAAGAAACCCCTGGCAAAAGTTACAATGACTCTTAAGATACACAACTAGTGGCGTAGCTATCAGGCAGACTGGAAAGAGTATCTAAAAAATGTGTATTTGGGTGAAGAACTGGCAGGAATCTCTATGACTCTCTTGAGGTAGCCAATGCTTCGTCACCAGCAGAATCAAATCAGCAACTTCTAGAAACCCCTTTCAAAAGTAACGATGTTTCTCTTAAGATACACAACTAGTGGCGTATCGCTTCAGGCACACTGGAAACAGTATCTAAAAAATGTGTATTTGGGTGAGCAACTGGCACGAAACACTGTGACTCTCTTAGGGTAGCCAATATCTCGTCACCAGTATAATCACAGCTTCAAAGTCAAGAAACCGCTGGCACGAGTAACGATGTTTCTCTTAAGATACACAACTAGTGGCGTATCGCTTCAGGCAGACTGGTCACAATATCTCAAAATGTGTATTTGGGTGAGCAACTGGGAGGAAGCACTATGACTCTCTTAAGGTAGGCAATGCCTCGTCACCAACATAATCCCATCACCAACTTCAAGAAACCGCTTGCAAATTAACGAAGCTTCTCATAAGATACACAGCTAGTGGGGTGTCACTTGAGGCAGACTGGCCAAAGTATCAAAAAAATGTGTATTTGGGTGAGCAACTAGCAGGAATCACTATGACACTCATAGGGTAGCCAATGCCTCGTCACCAGCATAATCACATCAGCAACTTCAAGAAACCCCTGGCAAAAGTTACAATGACTCTTAAGATACACAACTAGTGGCGTAGCTATCAGGCAGACTGGAAAGAGTATCTAAAAAATGTGTATTTGGATGAGCAACTGGCAGGAAACACTGTGCCTCTCTTAGGGTAGCCAATATCTCGTCACCAGTATAATCACATCTTCAAAGTCAAGAAACCGCTGGCAAGAGTAACGATGTTTCTCTTAAGATACACAACTAGTGGCGTATCGCTTCAGGCACACTGGAAACAGTATCTAAAAAATGTGTATTTCGGTGAGCAACTGGCACGAAACACTGTGACTCTGTTAGGGTAACCAATATCTCGTCACCAGTATAATCACATCTTCAAAGTCAAGAAACCGCTGGCAAGAGTAACGATGTTTCTCTTAAGATACACAACTAGTGGCGTATCGCTTCAGGCAGACGCCACAGTATCTCAAAATGTGTATTTGGGTGAGCAACTGGCAGGAAGCACTATGACTCTCTTAAGGTAGCCAATGCCTCGTCACCAACATAATCACATCACCAACTTCAAGAAACCGATTGCAAAGGTAACGAAGCTTCTCATAAGATACACAGCTAGTGGGGTATCACTTGAGGCAGACTGGCCAAAGTATCAAAAAAATTTGTATTTGGGTGAGCAACTAGCAGGAATCACTATGACACGCATAGGGTAGCCAATGCCTCGTCACCAGCATAATCACATCAGCATCTTCAAGAAACCCCTGGCAAAAGTTACAATGACTCTTAAGATACACAACTAGTGGCGTAGCTATCAGGCAGACTGGAAAGAGTATCTAAAAAATGTGTATTTGGGTGAAGAACTGGCAGGAATCTCTATGTCTCTCTTGAGGTAGCCAATGCTTCGTCACCAGCAGAATCAAATCAGCAACTTCTAGAAACCCCTTTCAAAAGTAACGATGTTTCTCTTAAGATACACAACTAGTGGCGTATCGCTTCAGGCACACTGGAAACAGTATCTAAAAAATGTGTATTTGGGTGAGCAACTGGCACGAAACACTGTGACTCTCTTAGGGTAGCCAATATCTCGTCACCAGTATAATCACAGCTTCAAAGTCAAGAAACCGCTGGCAAGAGTAACGATGTTTCTCTTAAGATACACAACTAGTGGCGTATCGCTTCAGGCAGACTGGCCACAGTATCTCAAAATGTGTATTTGGGTGAGCAACTGGCAGGAAGCACTATGACTCTCTTAAGGTAGCCAATGCCTCGTCACCAACATAATCCCATCACCAACTTCAAGAAACCGCTTGCAAAGGTAACGAAGCTTCTCATAAGATACACAGCTAGTGGGGTGTCACTTGAGGCAGACTGGCCATAGTATCAAAAAAATGTGTATTTGGGTGAGCAACTAGCAGGAATCACTATGACACTCATAGGGTAGCCAATGCCTCGTCACCAGCATAATCACATCAGCAACTTCAAGAAACCCCTGGTAAAAGTTACAATGACTCTTAAGATACACAACTAGTGGCGTAGCTATCAGGCAGACTGGAAAGAGTATCAAAAAAATGTGTATTTGGGTGAAGAACTGGCAGGAATCTCTATGACTCTCTTGAGGTAGCCAATGCCTCGTCACCAGCAGAATCAAATCAGCAACTTCTAGAAACCCCTGGCAAAAGTAACGATGTTTCTCTTAAGATACACAACTAGTGGCGTATCGCTTCAGGCACACTGGAAACAGTATCTAAAAAATGTGTATTTGGGTGACCAACTGGCACGAAACACTGTGACTCTCTTAGGGTAACCAATATCTCGTCACCAGTATAATCACATCTTCAAAATCAAGAAACCGCTGGCAAGAGTAACGATGTTTCTCTTAAGATTCACAACTAGTGGCGTATCGCTTCAGGCAGACTGGCCACAGTATCTCAAAATGTGTATTTGGGTGAGCAACTGGCAGAAAGCACTATGACTCTCTTAAGGTAGCCAATGCCTCGTCACCAACATAATCACATCACCAACTTCAAGAAACCGCTTGCAAAGGTAACGAAGCTTCTCATAAGATACACAGCTAGTTGGGTGTCACTAGAGGCAGACTGGCCAAAGTATCAAAAAAATGTGTATTTGGGTGAGCAACTAGCAGGAATCACTATGACACTCATAGGGTAGCCAATGCCTCGTCACCAGCATAATCACATCAGCAACTTCAAGAAACCCCTGGCAAAAGTTACAAGACTCTTAAAATACACAACTAGTGGCGTAGCTATCAGGCAGACTGGAAAGAGTATCTAAAATATGTGAATTTGGATGAGCAACTGGCAGGAAACACTGTGACTCTCTTAGGGTAGCCAATATCTCGTCACCAGTATAATCACATCTTCAAAGTCAAGAAACCGCTGGCAAGAGTAACGATGTTCCTCTTAAGATACACAACTAGTGGCGTATCGCTTCAGGCACACTGGAAACAGTATCTAAAAAATGTGTATTTGGGTGAGCAACTGGCACGAAACACTGTGACTCTCTTAGGGTAGCCAATATCTCGTCACCTGTATAATCACAGCTTCAAAGTCAAGAAACCGCTGGCAAGAGTGACGATGTTTCTCTTAAGATACACAACTAGTGGCGTATCGCTTCAGGCAGACTGGTCACAATATCTCAAAATGTGTATTTGGGTGAGCAACTGGCAGGAAGCACTATGACTCTCTTAAGGTAGGCAATGCCTCGTCACCAACATAATCCCATCACCAACTTCAAGAAACCGCTTGCAAATTAACGAAGCTTCTCATAAGATACACAGCTAGTGGGGTGTCACTTGAGGCAGACTGGCCAAAGTATCAAAAAAATGTGTATTTGGGTGAGCAACTAGCAGGAATCACTATGACACTCATAGGGTAGCCAATGCCTCGTCACCAGCATAATCACATCAGCAACTTCAAGAAACCCCTGGCAAAAGTTACAATGACTCTTAAGATACACAACTAGTGGCGTAGCTATCAGGCAGACTGGAAAGAGTATCTAAAAAATGTGTATTTGGGTGAAGAACTGGCAGGAATCTCTACGACTCTCTTGAGGTAGCCAATGCCTCGTCACCAGCAGAATCAAATCAGCAACTTCTAGAAACCCCTGGCAAAAGTAACGATGTTTCTCTTAAGATACACAACTAGTGGCGTATCGCTTCAGGCACACTGGAAACAGTATCTAAAAAATGTGTATTTGGGTGACCAACTGGCACGAAACACTGTGACTCTCTTAGGGTAACCAATATCTCGTCACCATTATAATCACATCTTCAAAATCAGGAAACCGCTGGCAAGAGTAACGATGTTTCTCTTAAGATACACAACTAGTGGCGTATCGCTTCAGGCAGACTGGCCGCAGTATCTCAAAATGTGTATTTGGGTGAGCAACTGGCAGAAAGCACTATGAATCTCTTAAGGTAGCCAATGCCTCGTCACCAACATAATCACATCACCAACTTCAAGAAACCGCATGCAAAGGTAACGAAGCTTCACATAAGATACACAGCTAGTTGGGTGTCACTTGAGGCAGACTGGCCAAAGTATCAAAAAAATGTGTATTTGGGTGAGCAACTAGCAGGAATCACTATGACACTCATAGGGTAGCCAATGCCTCGTCACCAGCATAATCACATTAGCAACTTCAAGAAACCCCTGGCAAAAGTTACAATGACTCTTAAGATACACAACTAGTGGCGTAGCTATCAGGCAGACTGGCAAGTGTATCTAAAAAATGTGTATTTGGATGAGCAACTGGCAGGAAACACTGTGACTCTCTTAGGGTAGCCAATATCTCGTCACCAGTATAATCACATCTTCAAAGTCAAGAAACCGCTGGCAAGAGTAACGATGTTTCTCTTAAGATACACAACTAGTGGCGTATCGCTTCAGGCAGACTGGCCACAGTATCTCAAAATGTGTATTTGGGTGAGCAACTGGCAGAAAGCACTATGACTCCCTTAAGGTAGGCAATGCCTCGTCACCAACATAATCCCATCACCAACTTCAAGAAACCGCTTGCAAAGGTAACGAAGCTTCTCATAAGATACACAGCTAGTGGGGTGTCACTTGAGGCAGACTGGCCAAAGTATCAAAAAAATGTGTATTTGGGTGAGCAACTAGCAGGAATCACTATGACACTCATAGGGTAGCCAATGCCTCGTCACCAGCATAATCACATCAGCAACTTCAAGAAACCCCTGGCAAAAGTTACAATGACTCTTAAGATACACAACTAGTGGCGTAGCTATCAGGCAGACTGGAAATAGTATCTAAAAAATGTGTATTTGGGTGAAGAACTGGCAGGAATCTCTATGACTCTCTTGAGGTAGCCAATGCTTCGTCACCAGCAGAATCAAATCAGCAAGTTCTAGAAACTCCTTTCAAAAGTAACGATGTTTTTCTTAAGATACACAACTAGTGGCGTATCGCTTCAGGCACACTGGAAACAGTATCTAAAAAATGTGTATTTGGGTGAGCAACTAGCAGGAATCACTATGACACTCATAGGGTAGCCAATGCCTCGTCACCAGCATAATCACATCAGCAACTTCAAGAAACCCCTGGCAAAAGTTACAATGACTCTTAAGATACACAACTAGTGGCGTAGCTATCAGGCAGACTGGAAAGAGTATCTAAAAAATGTGTATTTGGGTGAAGAACTGGCAGGAATCTCTATGACTCTCTTGAGGTAGCCAATGCCTCGTCACCAGCAGAATCAAATCAGCAACTTCCAGAAACCCCTGGCAAAAGTAACGATGTTTCTCTTAAGATACACAACTAGTGGCGTATCGCTTCAGGCACACTGGAAACAGTATCTAAAAAATGTGTATTTGGGTGAGCAACTGGCACGAAACACTGTGACTCTCTTAGGGTAACCAATATCTCGTCACCAGTATAATCTCATCTTCAAAATCAAGAAACCGTTGGCAAGAGTAACGATGTTTCTCTTAAGATACCAAACTAGTGGCGTATCGCTTCACGCAGACTGGCCACAGTATCTCAAAATGTGTATTTGGGTGAGCAACTGGCAGAAAGCACTATGAATCTCTTAAGGTAGCCAATGCCTCGTCACCAACATAATCACATCACCAACTTCAAGAAACCGCATGCAAAGGTAACGAAGCTTCTCATAAGATACACAGCTAGTTGGGTGTCACTTGAGGCAGATTGGCCAAAGTATCAAAAAAATGTGTATTTGGGTGAGCAACTAGCAGGAATCACTATGACACTCATAGGGTAGCCAATGCCTCGTCACCAGCATAATCACATCAGCAACTTCAAGAAACCCCTGGCAAAAGTTACAATGACTCTTAAGATACACAACTAGTGGCGTAGCTATCAGGCAGACTGGCAAGTGTATCTAAAAAATGTGTATTTGGATGAGCAACTGGCAGGAAACACTGTGACTCTCTTAGGGTAGCCAATATCTCGTCACCAGTATAATCACATCTTCAAAGTCAAGAAACCGCTGGCAAGAGTAACGATGTTTCTCTTAAGATACACAACTAGTGGCGTATCACTTCAGGCAGACTGGCCACAGTATCTCAAAATGTGTATTTGGGTGAGCAACTGGCAGAAAGCACTATGACTCTCTTAAGGTAGGCAATGCCTCGTCACCAACATAATCCCATCACCAACTTCAAGAAACCGCTTGCAAAGGTAACGTAGCTTCTCATAAGATACACAGCTAGTGGGGTGTCACTTGAGGCAGACTGGCCAAAGTATCAAAAAAATGTGTATTTGGGTGAGCAACTAGCAGGAATCACTATGACACTCATAGGGTAGCCAATGCCTCGTCACCAGCATAATCACATCAGCAACTTCAAGAAACCCCTGGCAAAAGTTACAAAGACTCTTAAGATACACAACTAGTGGCGTAGCTATCAGGCAGACTGAAAATAGTATCTAAAAAATGTGTATTTGGGTGAAGAACTGGCAGGAATCTCTATGACTCTCTTGAGGTAGCCAATGCTTCGTCACCAGCAGAATCAAATCAGCAACTTCTTGAAACTCCTTTCAAAAGTAACGATGTTTCTCTTAAGATACACAACTACTGGCGTATCGCTTCAGGCACACTGGAAACAGTATCTAAAAAATGTGTATTTGGGTGAGCAACTAGCAGGAATCACTATGACACTCATAGGGTAGCCAATGCCTCGTCACCAGCATAATCACATCAGCAACTTCAAGAAACCCCTGGCAAAAGTTACAATGACTCTTAAGATACACAACTAGTGGCGTAGCTATCAGGCAGACTGGAAAGAGTATCTAAAAAATGTGTATTTGGGTGAAGAACTGGCAGGAATCTCTATGACTCTCTTGAGGTAGCCAATGCTTCGTCACCAGCAGAATCAAATCAGCAACTTCTAGAAACCCCTTTCAAAAGTAACGATGTTTCTCTTAAGATACACAACTAGTGGCGTATCGCTTCAGGCACACTGGAAACAGTATCTAAAAAATGTGTATTTGGGTGAGCAACTGGCACGAAACACTGTGACTCTCTTAGGGTAGCCAATATCTCGTCACCAGTATAATCACAGCTTCAAAGTCAAGAAACCGCTGGCAAGAGTAACGATGTTTCTCTTAAGATACACAACTAGTGGCGTATCGCTTCAGGCAGACTGGCCGCAGTATCTCAAAATGTGTATTTGGGTGAGCAACTGGCAGAAAGCACAAGACTCTCTTAAGGTTGCCAATGCCTCGTCACCAACATAATCACATCACCAACTTCAAGAAACCGCTTGCAAAGGTAACGAAGCTTCTCATAAGATACACAGCTAGTTGGGTGTCACTTGAGGCAGACTGGCCAAAGTATCAAAAAAATGTGTATTTGGGTGAGCAACTAGCAGGAATCACTATGACACTCATAGGGTAGCCAATGCCTCGTCACCAGCATAATCACATCAGCAACTTCAAGAAACCCCTGGCAAAAGTTACAATGACTCTTAAGATACACAACTAGTGGCGTAGCTATCAGGCAGACTGGAAAGAGTATCTAAAAAATGTGTATTTGGGTGAAGAACTGGCAGGAATCTCTATGACTCTCTTGAGGTAGCCAATGCCTCGTCACCAGCAGAATCAAATCAGCAACTTCCAGAAACCCCTGGCAAAAGTAACGATGTTTCTCTTAAGATACACAACTAGTGGCGTATCGCTTCAGGCACACTGGAAACAGTATCTAAAAAATGTGTATTTGGGTGAGCAACTGGCACGAAACACTGTGACTCTCTTAGGGTAACCAATATCTCGTCACCAGTATAATCTCATCTTCAAAATCAAGAAACCGTTGGCAAGAGTAACGATGTTTCTCTTAAGATACACAACTAGTGGCGTATCGCTTCACGCAGACTGGCCACAGTATCTCAAAATGTGTATTTGGGTGAGCAACTGGCAGAAAGCACTATGAATCTCTTAAGGTAGCCAATGCCTCGTCACCAACATAATCACATCACCAACTTCAAGAAACCGCATGCAAAGGTAACGAAGCTTCTCATAAGATACACAGCTAGTTGGGTGTCACTTGAGGCAGACTGGCCAAAGTATCAAAAAAATGTGTATTTGGGTGAGCAACTAGCAGGAATCACTATGACACTCATAGGGTAGCCAATGCCTCGTCACCAGCATAATCACATCAGCAACTTCAAGAAACCCCTGGCAAAAGTTACAATGACTCTTAAGATACACAACTAGTGGCGTAGCTATCAGGCAGACTGGCAAGTGTATCTAAAAAATGTGTATTTGGATGAGCAACTGGCAGGAAACACTGTGACTCTCTTAGGGTAGCCAATATCTCGTCACCAGTATAATCACATCTTCAAAGTCAAGAAACCGCTGGCAAGAGTAACGATGTTTCTCTTAAGATACACAACTAGTGGCGTATCGCTTCAGGCAGACTGGCCACAGTATCTCAAAATGTGTATTTGGGTGAGCAACTGGCAGAAAGCACTATGACTCTCTTAAGGTAGGCAATGCCTCGTCACCAACATAATCCCATCACCAACTTCAAGAAACCGCTTGCAAAGGTAACGTAGCTTCTCATAAGATACACAGCTAGTGGGGTGTCACTTGAGGCAGACTGGCCAAAGTATCAAAAAAATGTGTATTTGGGTGAGCAACTAGCAGGAATCACTATGACACTCATAGGGTAGCCAATGCCTCGTCACCAGCATAATCACATCAGCAACTTCAAGAAACCCCTGGCAAAAGTTACAAAGACTCTTAAGATACACAACTAGTGGCGTAGCTATCAGGCAGACTGGAAATAGTATCTAAAAAATGTGTATTTGGGTGAAGAACTGGCAGGAATCTCTATGACTCTCTTGAGGTAGCCAATGCTTCGTCACCAGCAGAATCAAATCAGCAACTTCTTGAAACTCCTTTCAAAAGTAACGATGTTTCTCTTAAGATACACAACTAGTGGCGTATCGCTTCAGGCACACTGGAAACAGTATCTAAAAAATGTGTATTTGGGTGAGCAACTAGCAGGAATCACTATGACACTCATAGGGTAGCCAATGCCTCGTCACCAGCATAATCACATCAGCAACTTCAAGAAACCCCTGGCAAAAGTTACAATGACTCTTAAGATACACAACTAGTGGCGTAGCTATCAGGCAGACTGGAAAGGGTATCTAAAAAATGTGTATTTGGGTGAAGAACTGGCAGGAATCTCTATGACTCTCTTGAGGTAGCCAATGCTTCGTCACCAGCAGAATCAAATCAGCAACTTCTAGAAACCCCTTTCAAAAGTAACGATGTTTCTCTTAAGATACACAACTAGTGGCGTATCGCTTCAGGCACACTGGAAACAGTATCTAAAAAATGTGTATTTGGGTGAGCAACTGGCACGAAACACTGTGACTCTCTTAGGGTAGCCAATATCTCGTCACCAGTATAATCACAGCTTCAACGTCAAGAAACCGCTGGCAAGAGTAACGATGTTTCTCTTAAGATACACAACTAGTGGCGTATCGCTTCAGGCAGACTGGCCACAGTATCTCAAAATGTGTATTTGGGTGAGCAACTGGCAGGAAGCACTATGGCTCTCTTAAGGTAGCCAATGCCTCGTCACCAACATAATCCCATATCCAACTTCAAGAAACCGCTTGCAAAGGTAACGAAGCTTCTCATAAGATACACAGCTAGTGGGGTGTCACTTGAGGCAGACTGGCCAAAGTATCAAAAAAATGTGTATTTGGGTGAGCAACTAGCAGGAATCACTATGACACTCATAGGGTACCCAATGCCTCGTCACCAGCATAATCACATCAGCAACTTCAAGAAACCCCTGGCAAAAGTTACAATGACTCTTAAGATACACAACTAGTGGCGTAGCTATCAGGCAGACTGGAAAGAGTATCTAAAAATTTGTATTTGGGTGAAGAACTGGCAGGAATCTCTACGACTCTCTTGAGGTAGCCAATGCCTCGTCACCAGCAGAATCAAATCAGCAACTTCTAGAAACCCCTGGCAAAAGTAACGATGTTTCTCTTAAGATACACAACTAGTGGCGTATCGCTTCAGGCACACTGGAAACAGTATCTAAAAAATGTGTATTTGGGTGACCAACTGGCACGAAACACTGTGACTCTCTTAGGGTAACCAATATCTCGTCACCATTATAATCACATCTTCAAAATCAAGAAACCGCTGGCAAGAGTAACGATGTTTCTCTTAAGATACACAACTAGTGGCGTATCGCTTCAGGCAGACTGGCCGCAGTATCTCAAAATGTGTATTTGGGTGAGCAACTGGCAGAAAGCACTATGACACTCTTAAGGTTGCCAATGCCTCGTCACCAACATAATCACATCACCAACTTCAAGAAACCGCTTGCAAAGGTAACGAAGCTTCTCATAAGATACACAGCTAGTTGGGTGTCACTTGAGGCAGACTGGCCAAAGTATCAAAAAAATGTGTATTTGGGTGAGCAACTAGCAGGAATCACTATGACACTCATAGGGTAGCCAATGCCTCGTCACCAGCATAATCACATCAGCAACTTCAAGAAACCCCTGGCAAAAGTTACAATGACTCTTAAGATACACAACTAGTGGCGTAGCTATCAGGCAGACTGGAAAGAGTATCTAAAAAATGTGTATTTGGGTGAAGAACTGGCAGGAATCTCTATGACTCTCTTGAGGTAGCCAATGCCTCGTCACCGGCAGAATCAAATCAGCAACTTCCAGAAACCCCTGGCAAAAGTAACGATGTTTCTCTTAAGATACACAACTAGTGGCGTATCGCTTCAGGCACACTGGAAACAGTATCTAAAAAATGTGTATTTGGGTGAGCAACTGGCACGAAACACTGTGACTCTCTTAGGGTAACCAATATCTCGTCACCAGTATAATCTCATCTTCAAAATCAAGAAACCGTTGGCAAGAGTTACGATGTTTCTCTTAAGATACACAACTAGTGGCGTATCGCTTCACGCAGACTGGCCACAGTATCTCAAAATGTGTATTTGGGTGAGCAACTGGCAGAAAGCACTATGAATCTCTTAAGGTAGCCAATGCCTCGTCACCAACATAATCACATCACCAACTTCAAGAAACCGCATGCAAAGGTAACGAAGCTTCTCATAAGATACACAGCTAGTTGGGTGTCACTTGAGGCAGACTGGCCAAAGTATCAAAAAAATGTGTATTTGGGTGAGCAACTAGCAGGAATCACTATGACACTCATAGGGTAGCCAATGCCTCGTCACCAGCATAATCACATCAGCAACTTCAAGAAACCCCTGGCAAAAGTTACAATGACTCTTAAGATACACAACTAGTGGCGTAGCTATCAGGCAGACTGGCAAGTGTATCTAAAAAATGTGTATTTGGATGAGCAACTGGCAGGAAACACTGTGACTCTCTTAGGGTAGCCAATATGTCGTCACCAGTATAATCACATCTTCAAAGTCAAGAAACCGCTGGCAAGAGTAACGATGTTTCTCTTAAGATACACAACTAGTGGCGTATCGCTTCAGGCAGACTGGCCACAGTATCTCAAAATGTGTATTTGGGTGAGCAACTGGCAGAAAGCACTATGACTCTCTTAAGGTAGCCAATGCCTCGTCACCAACATAATCCCATCACCAACTTCAAGAAACCGCTTGCAAAGGTAACGAAGCTTCTCATAAGATACACAGCTAGTGGGGTGTCACTTGAGGCAGACTGGCCAAAGTATCAAAAAAATGTGTATTTGGGTGAGCAACTAGCAGGAATCACTATGACACTCATAGGGTAGCCAATGCCTCGTCACCAGCATAATCACATCAGCAACTTCAAGAAACCCCTGGCAAAAGTTACAATGACTCTTAAGATACACAACTAGTGGCGTAGCTATCTGGCAGACTGGAAATAGTATCTAAAAAATGTGTATTTGGGTGAAGAACTGGCAGGAATCTCTATGACTCTCTTGAGGTAGCCAATGCTTCGTCACCAGCAGAATCAAATCAGCAACTTCTTGAAACTCCTTTCAAAAGTAACGATGTTTCTCTTAAGATACACAACTAGTGGCGTATCGCTTCAGGCACACTGGAAACAGTATCTAAGAAATGTGTATTTGGGT
The DNA here is from genome assembly GCF_023898315.1 of Schistocerca nitens. NCBI lineage: Eukaryota > Metazoa > Arthropoda > Insecta > Orthoptera > Acrididae > Schistocerca > Schistocerca nitens. The sequence continues at coordinate 106,813,052 of NC_064616.1, read as the reverse complement.
GAGCAACTAGCAGGAATCACTATGACACTCATAGGGTAGCCAATGCCTCGTCACCAGCATAATCACATCAGCAACTTCAAGAAACCCCTGGCAAAAGTTACAATGACTCTTAAGATACACAACTAGTGGCGTAGCTATCAGGCAGACTGGAAAGAGTATCTAAAAAATGTGTATTTGGGTGAAGAACTGGCAGGAATCTCTATGACTCTCTTGAGGTAGCCAATGCTTCGTCACCAGCAGAATCAAATCAGCAACTTCTAGAAACCCCTTTCAAAAGTAACGATGTTTCTCTTAAGATACACAACTAGTGGCGTATCGCTTCGGGCACACTGGAAACAGTATCTAAAAAATGTGTATTTGGGTGAGCAACTGGCACGAAACACTGTGACTCTCTTAGGGTAGCCAATATCTCGTCACCAGTATAATCACAGCTTCAAAGTCAAGAAACCGCTGGCAAGAGTAACGATGTTTCTCTTAAGATACACAACTAGTGGCGTATCGCTTCAGGCAGACTGGCCACAGTATCTCAAAATGTGTATTTGGGTGAGCAACTGGCAGAAAGCACTATGACTCTCTTAAGGGTGCCAATGCCTCGTCACCAACATAATCACATCACCAACTTCAAGAAACCGCTTGCAAAGGTAACAAAGCTTCTCATAAGATACACAGCTAGTTGGGTGTCACTTGAGGCAGACTGACCAAAGTATCAAAAAAATGTGTATTTGGGTGAGCAACTAGCAGGAATCACTATGACACTCATAGGGTAGCCAATGCCTCGTCACCAGCATAATCACATCAGCAACTTCAAGAAACCCCTGGCAAAAGTTACAATGACTCTTAAGATACACAACTAGTGGCGTAGCTATCAGGCAGACTGGAAAGAGTATCTAAAAAATGTGTATTTGGGTGAAGAACTGGCAATAATCTCTATGACTCTCTTGAGGTAGCCAATGCCTCGTCACCAGCAGAATCAAATCAGCAACTTCCAGAAACCCCTGGCAAAAGTAACGATGTTTCTCTTAAGATACACAACTAGTGGCGTATCGCTTCAGGCACACTGGAAACAGTATCTAAAAAATGTGTATTTGGGTGAGCAACTGGCACGAAACACTGTGACTCTCTTAGGGTAACCAATATCTCGTCACCAGTATAATCTCATCTTCAAAATCAAGAAACCGTTGGCAAGAGTAACGATGTTTCTCTTAAGATACACAACTAGTGGCGTATCGCTTCACGCAGACTGGCCACAGTATCTCAAAATGTGTATTTGGGTGAGCAACTGGCAGAAAGCACTATGAATCTCTTAAGGTAGCCAATGCCTCGTCACCAACATAATCACATCACCAACTTCAAGAAACCGCTTGCAAAGGTAACGAAGCTTCTCATAAGATACACAGCTAGTGGGGTGTCACTTGAGGCAGACTGGCCAAAGTATCAAAAAAATGTGTATTTGGGTGAGCAACTAGCAGGAATCACTATGACACTCATAGGGTAGCCAATGCCTCGTCACCAGCATAATCACATCAGCAACTTCAAGAAACCCCTGGCAAAAGTTACAATGACTCTTAAGATACACAACTAGTGGTGTAGCTATCAGGCAGACTGGCAAGTGGATCTAAAAAATGTGTATTTGGATGAGCAACTGGCAGGAAACACTGTGACTCTCTTAGGGTAGCCAATATCTCGTCACCAGTATAATCACATCTTCAATGTCAAGAAACCGCTGGCAAGAGTAACGATGTTTCTCTTAAGATACACAACTAGTGGCGTATCGCTTCAGGCAGACTGGCCACAGTATCTCAAAATGTGTATTTTGGTGAGCAACTGGCAGAAAGCACTATGACTCTCTTAAGGTAGGCAATGCCTCGTCACCAACATAATCCCATCACCAACTTCAAGAAACCGCTTGCAAAGGTAACGAAGCTTCTCATAAGATACACAGCTAGTGGGGTGTCACTTGAGGCAGACTGGCCAAAGTATCAAAAAAATGTGTATTTGGGTGAGCAACTAGCAGGAATCACTATGACACTTATAGGGTAGCCAATGCCTCGTCACCAGCATAATCACATCAGCAACTTCAAGAAACCCCTGGCAAAAGTTACAATGACTCTTAAGATACACAACTAGTGGCGTAGCTATCAGGCGGACTGGAAATAGTATCTAAAAAATGTGTATTTGGGTGAAGAACTGGCAGGAATCTCTATGACTCTCTTGAGGTAGCCAATGCTTCGTCACCAGCAGAATCAAATCAGCAACTTCTAGAAACTCCTTTCAAAAGTAACGATGTTTCTCTTAAGATACACAACTAGTGGCGTATCGCTTCAGGCACACTGGAAACAGTATCTAAAAAATGTGTATTTGGGTGAGCAACTAGCAGGAATCACTATGACACTCATAGGGTAGCCAATGCCTCGTCACCAGCATAATCACATCAGCAACTTCAAGAAACCCCTGGCAAAAGTTACAATGACTCTTAAGATACACAACTAGTGGCGTAGCTATCAGGCAGACTGGAAAGAGTATCTAAAAAATGTGTATTTGGGTGACCAACTGGCACGAAACACTGTGACTCTCTTAGGGTAACCAATATCTCGTCACCAGTATAATCACATCTTCAAAATCAAGAAACCGCTGGCAAGAGTAACGATGTTTCTCTTAAGATACACAACTAGTGGCGTATCGCTTCAGGCAGACTGGCCGCAGTATCTCAAAATGTGTATTTGGGTGAGCAACTGGCAGAAAGCACTATGACTCTCTTAAGGTAGCCAATGCCTCGTCACCAACATAATCACATCACCAACTTCAAGAAACCGCTTGCAAAGGTAACGAAGCTTCTCATAAGATACACAGCTAGTTGGGTATCACTTGAGGCAGACTGGCCAAAGTATCAAAAAAATGTGTATTTGGGTGAGCAACTAGCAGGAATCACTATGACACTCATAGGGTAGCCAATGCCTCGTCACCAGCATAATCACATCAGCAACTTCAAGAAATCCCTGGCAAAAGTTACAAGACTCTTAAGATACACAACTAGTGGCGTAGCTATCAGGCAGACTGGAAAGAGTATCTAAAAAATGTGAATTTGGATGAGCAACTGGCAGGAAACACTGTGACTCTCTTAGGGTAGCCAATATCTCGTCACCAGTATAATCACATCATCAAAGTCAAGAAACCGCTGGCAAGAGTAACGATGTTCCTCTTAAGATACACAACTAGTGGCGTATCGCTTCAGGCACACTGGAAACAGTATCTAAAAAATGTGTATTTGGGTGAGCAACTGTCACGAAACACTGTGACTCTCTTAGGGTAGCCAATATCTCGTCACCAGTATAATCACATCTTCAAAGTCAAGAAACCGCTGGCAAGAGTAACGATGTTGCTCTTAAGATACACATCTAGTGGCGTATCGCTTCAGGCAGACTGGTCACAATATCTCAAAATGTGTATTTGGGTGAGCAACTGGCAGGAAGCACTATGACTCTCTTAAGGTAGGCAATGCCTTGTCACCAACATAATCCCATCACCAACTTCAAGAAACCGCTTGCAAAGGTAACGAAGCTTCTCATAAGATACACAGCTAGTGGGGTGTCACTTGAGGCAGACTGGCCAAAGTATCAGAAAAATGTGTATTTGGGTGAGCAACTAGCAGGAATCACTATGACACTCATAGGGTAGCCAATGCCTCGTCACCAGCATAATCACATCAGCAACTTCAAGAAACCCCAGGCAAAAGTTACAATGACTCTTAAGATACACAACTAGTGGCGTAGCTATCAGGCAGACTGGAAAGAGTATCAAAAAAATGTGTATTTGGATGAGCAACTGGCAGGAAACACTGTGACTCTCTTAGGGTAGCCAATATCTCGTCACCAGTATAATCACATCTTCAAAGTCAAGAAACCGCTGGCAAGAGTAACGATGTTTCTCTTAAGATACACAACTAGTGGCGTATCGCTTCAGGCAGACTGGCCACCGTGTCTCAAAATGTGTATTTGGGTGAGCAACTGGCAGGAAGCACTATGACTCTCTTAAGGTAGCCAATGCCTCGTCACCAACATAATCCTATCACCAACTTCAAGAAACCGCTTGCAAAGGTAACGAAGCTTCTCATAAGATACACAGCTAGTGGGGTGTCACTTGAGGCAGCCTGGCCAAAGAATCAAAAAAATGTGTATTTGGGTGAGCAACTAGCAGGAATCACTATGACACTCATAGGGTAGCCAATGCCTCGTCACCAGCATAATCACATCAGCAACTTCAAGAAACCCTTGGCAAAAGTTACAATGACTCTTAAGATACACAACTAGTGGCGTAGCTATCAGGCAGACTGGAAATAGTATCTAAAAAATGTGTATTTGGGTGAAGAACTGGCAGGAATCTCTATGACTCTCTTGAGGTAGCCAATGCTTCGTCACCAGCAGAATCAAATCAGCAACTTCTAGAAACTCCTTTCAAAAGTAACGATGTTTCTCTTAAGATACACAACTAGTGGCGTATCGCTTCAGGCACACTGGAAACAGTATCAAAAAAATGTGTATTTGGGTGAGCAACTGGCACGAAACACTGTGACTCTCTTAGGGTAGCCAATATCTCGTCACCAGTATAATCACAGCTTCAAAGTCAAGAAACCGCTGGCAAGAGTAACGATGTTGCTCTTAAGATACACAACTAGTGGCGTATCGCTTCAGGCAGACTGGTCACAATATCTCAAAATGTGTATTTGGGTGAGCAACTGGCAGGAAGCACTATGACTCTCTTAAGGTAGGCAATGCCTCGTCACCAACATAATCCCATCACCAACTTCAAGAAACCGCTTGCAAAGGTAACGAAGCTTCTCATAAGATACACAGCTAGTGGGGTGTCACTTGAGGCAGACTGGCCAAAGTATCAGAAAAATGTGTATTTGGGTGAGCAACTAGCAGGAATCACTATGACACTCATAGGGTAGCCAATGCCTCGTCACCAGCATAATCACATCAGCAACTTCAAGAAACCCCAGGCAAAAGTTACAATGACTCTTAAGATACACAACTGGTGGCGTAGCTATCAGGCAGACTGGAAAGAGTATCAAAAAAATGTGTATTTGGATGAGCAACTGGCAGGAAACACTGTGACTCTCTTAGGGTAGCCAATATCTCGTCACCAGTATAATCACATCTTCAAAGTCAAGAAACCGCTGGCAAGAGTAACGATGTTTCTCTTAAGATACACAACTAGTGGCGTATCGCTTCAGGCACACTGGAAACAGTATCTAAAAAATGTGTATTTCGGTGAGCAACTGGCACGAAACACTGTGACTCTGTTAGGGTAACCAATATCTCGTCACCAGTATAATCACATCTTCAAAGTCAAGAAACCGCTGGCAAGAGTAACGATGTTTCTCTTAAGATACACAACTAGTGGCGTATCGCTTCAGGCAGACTGGAAATAGTATGTAAAAAATGTGTATTTGGGTGAAGAACTGGCAGGAATCTCTATGACTCTCTTGAGGTAGCCAATGCTTCGTCACCAGCAGAATCAAATCAGCAACTTCTAGAAACTCCATTCAAAAGTAACGATGTTTCTCTTAAGATACACAACTAGTGGCGTATCGCTTCAGGCACACTGGAAACAGTATCTAAAAAATGTGTATTTGGGTGAGCAACTGGCACGAAACACTGTGACTCTCTTAGGGTAACCAATATCTCGTCACCAGTATAATCTCATCTTCAAAATCAAGAAACCGCTGGCAAGAGTAACGATGTTTCTCTTAAGATACACAACTAGTGGCGTATCGCTTCAGGCAGACTGGCCACAGTATCTCAAAATGTGTATTTGGGTGAGCAACTGGCAGAAAGCACTATGACTCTGTTAAGGTAGCCAATGCCTCGTCACCAACATAATCACATCACCAACTTCAAGAAACCGCATGCAAATGTAACGAAGCTTCTCATAAGATACACAGCTAGTTGGGTGTCACTTGAGGCAGACTGGCCAAAGTATCAAAAATATGTGTATTTGGGTGAGCAACTAGCAGGAATCACTATGACACTCATAGGGTAGCCAATGCCTCGTCACCAGCATAATCACATCAGCAACTTCAAGAAACCCCTGGCAAAAGTTACAATGACTCTTAAGATACACAACTAGTGGCGTAGCTATCAGGCAGACTGGAAAGTGTATCTAAAAAATGTGTATTTGGATGAGCAACTGGCAGGAAACACTGTGACTCTCTTAGGGTAGCCAATATCTCGTCACCAGTATAATCACATCTTCATAGTCAAGAAACCGCTGGCAACAGTAACGATGTTTCTCTTAAGATACACAACTAGAGGCGTATAGCTTCAGGCACATTGGAAACAGTATCTAAAAAATGTGTATTTGGGTGAGCAACTGGCACGAAACACTGTGACTCTCTTAGGGTAGCCAATATCTCGTCACCAGTATAATCACAGCTTCAAAGTCAAGAAACCGCTGGCAAGAGTAATGATGTTTCTCTTAAGATACACAACTAGTGGCGTATCGCTTCAGGCAGACTGGCCACAGTATCTCAAAATGTGTATTTGGGTGAGCAACTGGCAGAAAGCACTCTGACTCTCTTAAGGTAGCCAATGCCTCGTCACCAACATAATCACATCACCAACTTCAAGAAACCGCTTGCAAAGGTAACGAAGCTTCTCATAAGATACACAGCTAGTGGGGTGTCACTTGAGGCAGACTGGCCAAAGTATCAAAAAAATGTGTATTTGGGTGAGCAACTAGCAGGAATCACTATGACACTTATAGGGTAGCCAATGCCTCGTCACCAGCATAATCACATCAGCAACTTCAAGAAACCCCTGGCAAAAGTTACAACGACTCTTAAGATACACAACTAGTGGCGTAGCTATCAGGCGGACTGGAAATAGTATCTAAAAAATGTGTATTTGGGTGAAGAACTGGCAGGAATCTCTATGACTCTCTTGAGGTAGCCAATGCTTCGTCACCAGCAGAATCAAATCAGCAACTTCTAGAAACTCCTTTCAAAAGTAACGATGTTTCTCTTAAGATACACAACTAGTGGCGTATCGCTTCAGGCACACTGGAAACAGTATCTAAAAAATGTGTATTTGGGTGAGCAACTAGCAGGAATCACTATGACACTCATAGGGTAGCCAATGCCTCGTCACCAGCATAATCACATCAGCAACTTCAAGAAACCCCTGGCAAAAGTTACAATGACTCTTAAGATACACAACTAGTGGCGTAGCTATCAAGCAGACTGGAAAGAGTATCTAAAATATGTGTATTTGGATGAGCAACTGGCAGGAAACACTGTGACTCTCTTAGGGTAGCCAATATCTCGTCACCAGTATAATCACATCTTCATAGTCAAGAAACCGTTGGCAACAGTAACGATGTTTCTCTTAAGATACACAACTAGAGGCGTATAGCTTCAGGCACACTGGATACAGTATCTAAAAAATGTGTATTTGGGTGAGCAACTGGCACGAAACACTGTGACTCTTCTAGGGTAGCCAATATCTCGTCACCAGTATAATCACAGCTTCAAAGTCAAGAAACCGCTGGCAAGAGTAACGATGTTTCTCTTAAGATACACAACTAGTGGCGTATCGCTTCAGGCAGACTGGCCACAGTATCTCAAAATGTGTATTTGGGTGAGCAACTGGCAGGAAGCACTATGACTCTCTTAAGGTAGCCAATGCCTCGTCACCAACATAATCCCATCACCAACTTCAAGAAACCGCTTGCAAAGGTAACGAAGCTTCTCATAAGATACACAGCTAGTGGGGTGTCACTTGAGGCAGACTGGCCAAAGTATCAAAAAAATGTGTATTTGGGTGAGCAACTAGCAGGAATCACTATGACACTCATAGGGTACCCAATGCCTCGTCACCAGCATAATCACATCAGCAACTTCAAGAAACCCCTGGCAAAAGTTACAATGACTCTTAAGATACACAACTAGTGGCGTAGCTATCAGGCAGACTGGAAAGAGTATCTAAAAAATGTGTATTTGGGTGACCAACTGGCACGAAACACTGTGACTCTCTTAGGGTAACCAATATCTCGTCACCAGTATAATCACATCTTCAAAATCAAGAAACCGCTGGCAAGAGTAACGATGTTTCTCTTAAGATACACAACTAGTGGCGTATCGCTTCAGGCAGACTGGCCGCAGTATCTCAAAATGTGTATTTGGGTGAGCAACTGGCAGAAAGCACTATGACTCTCTTAAGGTAGCCAATGCCTCGTCACCAACATAATCACATCACCAACTTCAAGAAACCGCTTGCAAAGGTAACGAAGCTTCTCATAAGATACACAGCTAGTTGGGTGTCACTTGAGGCAGACTGGCCAAAGTATCAAAAAAATGTGTATTTGGGTGAGCAACTAGCAGGAATCACTATGACACTCATAGGGTAGCCAATGCCTCGTCACCAGCATAATCACATCAGCAACTTCAAGAAATCCCTGGCAAAAGTTACAAGACTCTTAAGATACACAACTAGTGGCGTAGCTATCAGGCAGACTGGAAAGAGTATCTAAAAAATGTGAATTTGGATGAGCAACTGGCAGGAAACACTGTGACTCTCTTAGGGTAGCCAATATCTCGTCACCAGTATAATCACATCATCAAAGTCAAGAAACCGCTGGCAAGAGTAACGATGTTCCTCTTAAGATACACAACTAGTGGCGTATCGCTTCAGGCACACTGGAAACAGTATCTAAAAAATGTGTATTTGGGTGAGCAACTGTCACGAAACACTGTGACTCTCTTAGGGTAGCTAATATCTCGTCACCAGTATAATCACATCTTCAAAGTCAAGAAACCGCTGGCAAGAGTAACGATGTTGCTCTTAAGATACACATCTAGTGGCGTATCGCTTCAGGCAGACTGGTCACAATATCTCAAAATGTGTATTTGGGTGAGCAACTGGCAGGAAGCACTATGACTCTCTTAAGGTAGGCAATGCCTTGTCACCAACATAATCCCATCACCAACTTCAAGAAACCGCTTGCAAAGGTAACGAAGCTTCTCATAAGATACACAGCTAGTGGGGTGTCACTTGAGGCAGACTGGCCAAAGTATCAGAAAAATGTGTATTTGGGTGAGCAACTAGCAGGAATCACTATGACACTCATAGGGAAGCCAATGCCTCGTCACCAGCATAATCACATCAGCAACTTCAAGAAACCCCAGGCAAAAGTTACAATGACTCTTAAGATACACAACTAGTGGCGTAGCTATCAGGCAGACTGGAAAGAGTATCAAAAAAATGTGTATTTGGATGAGCAACTGGCAGGAAACACTGTGACTCTCTTAGGGTAGCCAATATCTCGTCACCAGTATAATCACATCTTCAAAGTCAAGAAACCGCTGGCAAGAGTAACGATGTTTCTCTTAAGATACACAACTAGTGGCGTATCGCTTCAGGCACACTGGAAACAGTACCTAAAAAATGTGTATTTCGGTGAGCAACTGGCACGAAACACTGTGACTCTGTTAGGGTAACCAATATCTCGTCACCAGTATAATCACATCTTCAAAGTCAAGAAACCGCTGGCAAGAGTAACGATGTTTCTCTTAAGATACACAACTAGTGGCGTATCGCTTCAGGCAGACTGGCCACAGTGTCTCAAAATGTGTATTTGGGTGAGCAACTGGCAGGAAGCACTATGACTCTCTTAAGGTAGCCAATGCCTCGTCACCAACATAATCCTATCACCAACTTCAAGAAACCGCTTGCAAAGGTAACGAAGCTTCTCATAAGATACACAGCTAGTGGGGTGTCACTTGAGGCAGCCTGGCCAAAGAATCAAAAAAATGTGTATTTGGGTGAGCAACTAGCAGGAATCACTATGACACTCATAGGGTAGCCAATGCCTCGTCACCAGCATAATCACATCAGCAACTTCAAGAAACCCTTGGCAAAAGTTACAATGACTCTTAAGATACACAACTAGTGGCGTAGCTATCAGGCAGACTGGAAATAGTATCTAAAAAATGTGTATTTGGGTGAAGAACTGGCAGGAATCTCTATGACTCTCTTGAGGTAGCCAATGCTTCGTCACCAGCAGAATCAAATCAGCAACTTCTAGAAACTCCTTTCAAAAGTAACGATGTTTCTCTTAAGATACACAACTAGTGGCGTATCGCTTCAGGCACACTGGAAACAGTATCTAAAAAATGTGTATTTGGGTGAGCAACTGGCACGAAACACTGTGACTCTCTTAGGGTAGCCAATATCTCGTCACCAGTATAATCACAGCTTCAAAGTCAAGAAACCGCTGGCAAGAGTAACGATGTTGCTCTTAAGATACACAACTAGTGGCGTATCGCTTCAGGCAGACTGGTCACAATATCTCAAAATGTGTATTTGGGTGAGCAACTGGCAGGAAGCACTATGACTCTCTTAAGGTAGGCAATGCCTCGTCACCAACATAATCCCATCACCAACTTCAAGAAACCGCTTGCAAAGGTAACGAAGCTTCTCATAAGATACACAGCTAGTGGGGTGTCACTTGAGGCAGACTGGCCAAAGTATCAGAAAAATGTGTATTTGGATGAGCAACTGGCAGGAAACACTGTGACTCTCTTAGGGTAGCCAATATCTCGTCACCAGTATAATCACATCTTCAAAGTCAAGAAACCGCTGGCAAGAGTAACGATGTTTCTCTTAAGATACACAACTAGTGGCGTATCGCTTCAGGCACACTGGAAACAGTATCTAAAAAATGTGTATTTCGGTGAGCAACTGGCACGAAACACTGTGACTCTGTTAGGGTAACCAATATCTCGTCACCAGTATAATGACATCTTCAAAGTCAAGAAACCGCTGGCAAGAGTAACGATGTTTCTCTTAAGATACACAACTAGTGGCGTATCGCTTCAGGCAGACTGGAAATAGTATCTAAAAAATGTGTATTTGGGTGAAGAACCGGCAGGAATCTCTATGACTCTCTTGAGGTAGCCAATGCTTCGTCACCAGCAGAATCAAATCAGCAACTTCTAGAAACTCCTTTCAAAAGTAACGATGTTTCTCTTAAGATACACAACTAGTGGCGTATCGCTTCAGGCACACTGGAAACAGTATCTAAAAAATGTGTATTTGGGTGAGCAACTGGCACGAAACACTGTGACTCTCTTAGGGTAGCCAATATCTCGTCACCAGTATAATCACAGCTTCAAAGTCAAGAAACCGCTGGCAAGAGTAACGATGTTTCTCTTAAGATACACAACTAGTGGCGTATCGCTTCACGCAGACTGGCCACAGTATCTCAAAATGTGTATTTGGGTGAGCAACTTGCAGGAAGCATTGTGACTCTCTTAAGGTAGCCAATGCCTCATCACCAACATAATCCCATCACCAACTTCAAGAAACCGCTTGCAAAGGTAACGAAGCTTCTCATAAGATACACAGCTAGTTGGGTGTCACTTGAGGCAGACTGGCCAAAGTATCAAAAAAATGTGTATTTGGGTGAGCAACTAGCAGGAATCACTATGACACTCATAGGGTAGCCAATATATCGTCACCAGCATAATCACATCAGCAACTTCAAGAAACCCCTGGCAAAAGTTACAATGACTCTTAAGATACACAACTAGTGGCGTATCTATCAGGCAGACTGGAAAGTGTATCTAAAAAATGTGTATTTGGATGAGCAACTGGCAGGAAACACTGTGACTCTCTTAGGGTAGCCAATATCTCGTCACCAGTATAATCACATCTTCATAGTCAAGAAACCGCTGGCAACAGTAACGATGTTTCTCTTAAGATACACAACTAGAGGCGTATAGCTTCAGGCACATTGGAAACAGTATCTAAAAAATGTGTATTTGGGTGAGCAACTGGCACGAAACACTGTGACTCTCTTAGGGTAGCCAATATCTCGTCACCAGTATAATCACAGCTTCAAAGTCAAGAAACCGCTGGCAAGAGTAATGATGTTTCTCTTAAGATACACAACTAGTGGCGTATCGCTTCAGGCAGACTGGCCACAGTATCTCAAAATGTGTATTTGGGTGAGCAACTGGCAGAAAGCACTCTGACTCTCTTAAGGTAGCCAATGCCTCGTCACCAACATAATCACATCACCAACTTCAAGAAACCGCTTGCAAAGGTAACGAAGCTTCTCATAAGATACACAGCTAGTGGGGTGTCACTTGAGGCAGACTGGCCAAAGTATCAAAAAAATGTGTATTTGGGTGAGCAACTAGCAGGAATCACTATGACACTCATAGGGTAGCCAATGCCTCGTCACCAGCATAATCACATCAGCAACTTCAAGAAACCCCTGGCAAAAGTTACAATGACTCTTAAGATACACAACTAGTGGCGTAGCTATCAGGCAGACTGGAAATAGTATCTAAAAAATGTGTATTTGGGTGAAGAACTGGCAGGAATCTCTATGACCCTCTTGAGGTAGCCAATGCTTCGTCACCAGCAGAATCAAATCAGCAACTTCTAGAAACTCCTTTCAAAAGTAACGATGTTTCTCTTAAGATACACAACTAGTGGCGTATCGCTTCAGGCACACTGGAAACAGTATCTAAAAAATGTGTATTTGGGTGAGCAACTAGCAGGAATCCCTATGACACTCATAGGGTAGCCAATGCCTCGTCACCAGCATAATCACATCAGCAACTTCAAGAAACCCCTGGCAAAAGTTACAATGACTCTTAAGATACACAACTAGTGGCGTAGCTATCAGACAGACTGGAAAGAGTATCTAAAAAATGTGTATTTGGATGAGCAACTGGCAGGAAACACTGTGACTCTCTTAGGGTAGCCAATATCTCGTCACCAGTATAATCACATCTTCAAAGTCAAGAAACCGCTGGCAAGAGTAACGATGTTTCTCTTAAGATACACAACTAGTGGCGTATCGCTTCAGGCACACTGGAAACAGTATCTAAAAAATGTGTATTTCGGTGAGCAACTGGCACGAAACACTGTGACTCTGTTAGGGTAACCAATATCTCGTCACCAGTATAATCACATCTTCAAAGTCAAGAAACCGCTGGCAAGAGCAACGATGTTTCTCTTAAGATACACAACTAGTGGCGTATCGCTTCAGGCAGACTGGCCACAGTATCTCAAAATGTGTATTTGGGTGAGCAACTGGCAGGAAGCACTATGACTCTCTTAAGGTAGGCAATGCCTCGTCACCAACATAATCCCATCACCAACTTCAAGAAACCGCTTGCAAAGGTCACGAAGCTTCTCATAAGATACACAGCTAGTGGGGTGTCACTTGAGGCAGACTGGCCAAAGTATCAAAAAAATGTGTATTTGGGTGAGCAACTAGCAGGAATCACTATGACACTCATAGGGAAGCCAATGCCTCGTCACCAGCATAATCACATCTGCAACTTCAAGAAACCCCTGGCAAAAGTTACAATGACTCTTAAGATACACAACTAGTGGCGTAGCTATCAGGCAGACTGGAAATAGTATCTAAAAAATGTGTATTTTGGTGAAGAACTGGCAGGAATCTCTATGACTCTCTTGAGGTAGCCAATGCTTCGTCACCAGCAGAATCAAATCAGCAACTTCTAGAAACTCCTTTCAAAAGTAACGATGTTTCTCTTAAGATACACAACTAGTGGCGTATCGCTTCAGGCACACTGGAAACAGTATCTAAAAAATGTGTATTTGGGTGACCAACTGGCACGAAACACTGTGACTCTCTTAGGGTAACCAATATCTCGTCACCAGTATAATCACATCTTCAAAATCAAGAAACCGCTGGCAAGAGTAACGATGTTTCTCTTAAGATACACAACTAGTGGCGTATCGCTTCAGGCAGACTGTCCGCAGTATCTCAAAATGTGTATTTGGGTGAGCAACTGGCAGAAAGCACTATGACTCTCTTAAGGTAGCCAATGCCTCGTCACCAACATAATCACATCAACAACTTCAAGAAACCGCTTGCAAAGGTAACGAAGCTTCTCATAAGATACACAGCTAGTTGGGTGTCACTAGAGGCAGACTGGCCAAAGTATCAAAAAAATGTGTATTTGGGTGAGCAACTAGCAGGAATCACTATGACACTCATAGGGTAGCCAATGCCTCGTCACCAGCATAATCACATCAGCAACTTCAAGAAACCCCTGGCAAAAGTTACAAGACCCTTAAGATACACAACTAGTGGCGTAGCTATCAGGCAGACTGGAAAGAGTATCTAAAAAATGTGAATTTGGATGAGCAACTGGCAGGAAACACTGTGACTCTCTTAGGGTTGCCAATATCTCGTCACCAGTATAATCACATCTTCAAAGTCAAGAAACCGCTGGCAAGAGTAACGATGTTTCTCTTAAGATACACAACTAGTGGCGTATCGCTTCAGGCACACTGGAAACAATATCTAAAAAATGTGTATTTCGGTGAGCAACTGGCACGAAACACTGTGACTCTGTTAGGGTAACCAATATCTCGTCACCAGTATAATCACATCTTCAAAGTCAAGAAACCGCTGGCAAGAGTAACGATGTTTCTCTTAAGATACACAACTAGTGGCGTATCGCTTCAGGCAGACTGGCCACAGTATCTCAAAATGTGTATTTGGGTAAGCAACTGGCAGGAAGCACTATGACCCTCTTAAGGTAGCCAATGACTCGTCACCAACATAATCCTATCACCAACTTCAAGAAACCGCTTGCAAAGGTAACGAAGCTTCTCATAAGATACACAGCTAGTGGGGTGTCACTTGAGGCAGCCTGGCCAAAGTATCAAAAAAATGTGTATTTGGGTGAGCAACTAGCAGGAATCACTATGACACTCATAGGGTAGCCAATGCCTCGTCACCAGCATAATCACATCAGCAACTTCAAGAAACCCTTGGCAAAAATTACAATGACTCTTAAGATACACAACTAGTGGCGTAGCTATCAGGCAGACTGGAAATAGTATCTAAAAAATGTGTATTTGGGTGAAGAACTGGCAGGAATCTCTATGACTCTCTTGAGGTAGCCAATGCTTCGTCACCAGCAGAATCAAATCAGCAACTTCTAGAAACTCCTTTCAAAAGTAACGATGTTTCTCTTAAGATACACAACTAGTAGCGTATCGCTTCAGGCACACTGGAAACAGTATCTAAAAAATGTGTATTTGGGTGAGCAACTGGCACGAAACACTGTGACTCTCTTAGGGTAGCCAATATCTCGTCACCAGTATAATCACAGCTTCAAAGTCAAGAAACCGCTGGCAAGAGTAACGATGTTTCTCTTAAGATACACAACTAGTGGCGTATCGCTTCAGGCAGACTGGCCACAGTATCTCAAAATGTGTATTTGGGTGAGCAACTGGCAGGAAGCACTGTGACTCTCTTAAGGTAGCCAATGCCTCATCACCAACATAATCCCATCACCAACTTCAAGAAACCGCTTGCAAAGGTAACGAAGCTTCTCATAAGATACACAGCTAGTGGGGTGTCACTTGAGGCAGACTGGCCAAAGTATCAAAAAAATGTGTATTTGGGTGAGCAACTAGCAGGAATCACTATGACACTCATAGGGTAGCCAATGCCTCGTCACCAGCATAATCACATCAGCAACTTCAAGAAACCCCTGGCAAAAGTTACAATGACTCTTAAGATACACAACTAGTGGCGTAGCTATCAGGCAGACTGGCAAGTGTATCTAAAAAATGTGTATTTGGATGAGCAACTGGCAGGAAACACTGTGACTCTCTTAGGGTAGCCAATATGTCGTCACCAGTATAATCACATCTTCAAAGTCAAGAAACCGCTGGCAAGAGTAACGATGTTTCTCTTAAGATACACAACTAGTGGCGTATCGCTTCAGGCAGACTGGCCACAGTATCTCAAAATGTGTATTTGGGTGAGCAACTGGCAGAAAGCACTATGACTCTCTTAAGGTAGGCAATGCCTCGTCACCAACATAATCCCATCACCAACTTCAAGAAACCGCTTGCAAAGGTAACGAAGCTTCTCATAAGATACACAGCTAGTGGGGTGTCACTTGAGGCAGACTGGCCAAAGTATCAAAAAATGTGTATTTGGGTGAGCAACTAGCAGGAATCACTATGACACTCATAGGGTAGCCAATCCCTCGTCACCAGTATAATCACATCAGCAACTTCAAGAAACCCCTGGCAAAAGTTACAATGACTCTTAAGATACACAACTAGTGGCGTAGCTATCAGGCAGAATGGAAATAGTATCTAAAAAATGTGTATTTCGGTGAAGAACTGGCAGGAATCTCTATGACTCTCTTGAGGTAGCCAATGCTTCGTCACCAGCAGAATCAAATCAGCAACTTCTAGAAACTCCTTTCAAAAGTAACGATGTTTCTCTTAAGATACACA
This sequence comes from Schistocerca nitens, assembly GCF_023898315.1. NCBI lineage: Eukaryota > Metazoa > Arthropoda > Insecta > Orthoptera > Acrididae > Schistocerca > Schistocerca nitens. Next base: position 106,796,739 of record NC_064616.1, on the reverse strand, counting down.
ACTAGTGGCGTATCGCTTCAGGCACACTGGAAACAGTATCTAAAAAATGTGTATTTGGGTGAATAACTAGCAGGAATCCCTATGACACTCATAGGGTAGCCAATGCCTCGTCACCAGCATAATCACATCAGCAACTTCAAGAAACCCCTGGCAAAAGTTACAATGACTCTTAAGATACACAACTAGTGGCGTAGCTATCAGACAGACTGGAAAGAGTATCTAAAAAATGTGTATTTGGATGAGCAACTGGCAGGAAACACTGTGACTCTCTTAGGGTAGCCAATATCTCGTCACCAGTATAATCACATCTTCAAAGTCAAGAAACCGCTGGCAAGAGTAACGATGTTTCTCTTAAGATACACAACTAGTGGCGTATCGCTTCAGGCACACTGGAAACAGTATCTAAAAAATGTGTATTTCGGTGAGCAACTGGCACGAAACACTGTGACTCTGTTAGGGTAACCAATATCTCGTCACCAGTATAATCACATCTTCAAAGTCAAGAAACCGCTGGCAAGAGTAACGATGTTTCTCTTAAGATACACAACTAGTGGCGTATCGCTTCAGGCAGACTGGCCACAGTATCTCAAAATGTGTATTTGGGTGAGCAACTGGCAGGAAGCACTATGACTCTCTTAAGGTAGGCAATGCCTCGTCACCAACATAATCCCATCACCAACTTCAAGAAACCGCTTGCAAAGGTAACGAAGCTTCTCATAAGATACACAGCTAGTGGGGTGTCACTTGAGGCAGACTGGCCAAAGTATCAAAAAAATGTGTATTTGGGTGAGCAACTAGCAGGAATCACTATGACACTCATAGGGAAGCCAATGCCTCGTCACCAGCATAATCACATCTGCAACTTCAAGAAACCCCTGGCAAAAGTTACAATGACTCTTAAGATACACAACTAGTGGCGTAGCTATCAGGCAGACTGGAAATAGTATCTAAAAAATGTGTATTTTGGTGAAGAACTGGCAGGAATCTCTATGACTCTCTTGAGGTAGCCAATGCTTCGTCACCAGCAGAATCAAATCAGCAACTTCTAGAAACTCCTTTCAAAAGTAACGATGTTTCTCTTAAGATACACAACTAGTGGCGTATCGCTTCAGGCACACTGGAAACAGTATCTAAAAAATGTGTATTTGGGTGAGCAACTGGCACGAAACACTGTGACTCTCTTAGGGTAACCAATATCTCGTCACCAGTATAATAACAGCTTCAAAGTCAAGAAACCGCTGGCAAGAGTAACGATGTTTCTCTTAAGATACACAACTAGTGGCGTATCGCTTCAGGCAGACTGGCCACAGTATCTCAAAATGTGTATTTGGGTGAGCAACTGGCAGGAAGCACTATGACTCTCTTAAGGTAGCCAATGCCTCGTCACCATCATAATCCCATCACCAACTTCAGGAACCCGCTTGCAAAGGTAACGAAGCTTCTCATAAGATACACAGCTAGTGGGGTGTCACTTGAGGTAGACTGGGCAAAGTATCAAACAAATGTGTATTTGGGTGAGCAACTAGCAGGAATCACTATGACACTCATAGGGTAGCCAATGCCTCGTCACCAGCATAATCACATCAGCAACTTCAAGAAACCCCTGGCAAAAGTTACAAGACTCTTAAGATACACAACTAGTGGCGTAGCTATCAGGCAGACTGGAAAGAGTAACCAAAAATGTGAATTTGGAATAGCAACTGGCAGGAAACACTGTGACTCTCTTAGGGTAGCCAATATCTCGTCACCAGTATAATCACATCTTCAAAGTCAAGAAACCGCTGGCAAGAGTAACGATGTTTCTCTTAAGATACACAACTAGTGGCGTATCGCTTTAGGCACACTGGAAACAGTATCTAAAAATGTGTATTTCGGTGAGCAACTGGCACGAAACACTGTGACTCTGTTAGGGTAACCAATATCTCGTCACCAGTATAGTCACATCTTCAAAGTCAAGAAACCGCTGGCAAGAGTAACGATGTTTCTCTTAAGATACACAACTAGTGGCGTATCGCTTCAGGCAGACTGGCCACAGTATCTCAAAATGTGTATTTGGGTGAGCAACTGGCAGGAAGCACTATGACTCTCTTAAGGTAGCCAATGCCTCGTCACCAACATAATCCCATCACCAACTTCAAGAAACCGCTTGCAAAGGTAACGAAGCTTCTCATAAGATACACAGCTAGTGGGGTGCCACTTGAGGCAGACTGGCCAAAATATCAAAAAAATGTGTATTTGGGTGAGCAACTAGCAGGAATCACTATGACACTCATAGGGTAGCCAATGCCTCGTCACCAGCATAATCACATCAGCAACTTCAAGAAACCCCTGGCAAAAGTTACAATGACTCTTAAGATACACAACTAGTGGCGTAGCTATCAGGCAGACTGGAAAGAGTATCTAAAAAATGTGTATTTGGGTGAAGAACTGGCAGGAATCTCTATGACTCTCTTGAGGTAGCCAATGCCTCGTCACCAGCAGAATCAAATCAGCAACTTCTAGAAACCCCTGGCAAAAGTAACGATGTTTCTCTTAAGATACACAACTAGTGGCGTATCGCTTCAGGCACACTGGAAACAGTATCTAAAAAATGTGTATTTGGGTGACCAACTGGCACGAAACACTGTGACTCTCTTAGGGTAACCAATATCTCGTCACCAGTATAATCACATCTTCAAAATCAAGAAACCGCTGGCAAGAGTAACGATGTTTCTCTTAAGATACACAACTAGTGGCGTATCGCTTCAGGCAGACTGGCCGCAGTATCTCAAAATGTGTATTTGGGTGAGCAACTGGCAGAAAGCACTATGACTCTCTTAAGGTAGCCAATGCCTCGTCACCAACATAATCACATCAACAACTTCAAGAAACCGCTTGCAAAGGTAACGAAGCTTCTCATAAGATACACAGCTAGTTGGGTGTCACTAGAGGCAGACTGGCCAAAGTATCAAAAAAATGTGTATTTGGGTGAGCAACTAGCAGGAATCACTATGACACTCATAGGGTAGCCAATGCCTCGTCACCAGCATAATCACATCAGCAACTTCAAGAAACCCCTGGCAAAAGTTACAAGACCCTTAAGATACACAACTAGTGGCGTAGCTATCAGGCAGACTGGAAAGAGTATCTAAAAAATGTGAATTTGGATGAGCAACTGGCAGGAAACACTGTGACTCTCTTAGGGTAGCCAATATCTCGTCTCCAGTATAATCACATCTTCAAAGTCAAGAAACCGCTGGCAAGAGTAACGATGTTTCTCTTAAGATACACAACTAGTGGCGTATCGCTTCAGGCACACTGGAAACAGTATCTAAAAAATGTGTATTTCGGTGAGCAACTGGCACGAAACACTGTGACTCTGTTAGGGTAACCAATATCTCGTCACCAGTATAATCACATCTTCAAAGTCAAGAAACCGCTGGCAAGAGTAACGATGTTTCTCTTAAGATACACAACTAGTGGCGTATCGCTTCAGGCAGACTGGCCACAGTATCTCAAAATGTGTATTTGGGTAAGCAACTGGCAGGAAGCACTATGACCCTCTTAAGGTAGCCAATGACTCGTCACCAACATAATCCTATCACCAACTTCAAGAAACCGCTTGCAAAGGTAACGAAGCTTCTCATAAGATACACAGCTAGTGGGGTGTCACTTGAGGCAGCCTGGCCAAAGTATCAAAAAAATGTGTATTTGGGTGAGCAACTAGCAGGAATCACTATGACACTCATAGGGTAGCCAATGCCTCGTCACCAGCATAATCACATCAGCAACTTCAAGAAACCCTTGGCAAAAATTACAATGACTCTTAAGATACACAACTAGTGGCGTAGCTATCAGGCAGACTGGAAATAGTATCTAAAAAATGTGTATTTGGGTGAAGAACTGGCAGGAATCTCTATGACTCTCTTGAGGTAGCCAATGCTTCGTCACCAGCAGAATCAAATCAGCAACTTCTAGAAACTCCTTTCAAAAGTAACGATGTTTCTCTTAAGATACACAACTAGTGGCGTATCGCTTCAGGCACACTGGAAACAGTATCTAAAAAATGTGTATTTGGGTGAGCAACTGGCACGAAACACTGTGACTCTCTTAGGGTAGCCAATATCTCGTCACCAGTATAATCACAGCTTCAAAGTCAAGAAACCGCTGGCAAGAGTAACGATGTTTCTCTTAAGATACACAACTAGTGGCGTATCGCTTCAGGCAGACTGGCCACAGTATCTCAAAATGTGTATTTGGGTGAGCAACTGGCAGGAAGCACTGTGACTCTCTTAAGGTAGCCAATGCCTCATCACCAACATAATCCCATCACCAACTTCAAAAAACCGCTTGCAAAGGTAACGAAGCTTCTCATAAGATACACAGCTAGTGGGGTGTCACTTGAGGCAGACTGGCCAAAGTATCAAAAAAATGTGTATTTGGGTGAGCAACTAGCAGGAATCACTATGACACTCATAGGGTAGCCAATGCCTCGTCACCAGCATAATCACATCAGCAACTTCAAGAAACCCCTGGCAAAAGTTACAATGACTCTTAAGATACACAACTAGTGGCGTAGCTATCAGGCAGACTGGCAAGTGTATCTAAAAAATGTGTATTTGGATGAGCAACTGGCAGGAAACAGTGTGACTCTCTTAGGGTAGCCAATATGTCGTCACCAGTATAATCACATCTTCAAAGTCAAGAAACCGCTGGCAAGAGTAACGATGTTTCTCTTAAGATACACAACTAGTGGCGTATCGCTTCAGGCAGACTGGCCACAGTATCTCAAAATGTGTATTTGGGTGAGCAACTGGCAGAAAGCACTATGACTCTCTTAAGGTAGGCAATGCCTCGTCACCAACATAATCCCATCACCAACTTCAAGAAACCGCTTGCAAAGGTAACGAAGCTTCTCATAAGATACACAGCTAGTGGGGTGTCACTTGAGGCAGACTGGCCAAAGTATCAAAAAATGTGTATTTGGGTGAGCAACTAGCAGGAATCACTATGACACTCATAGGGTAGCCAATGCCTCGTCACCAGCATAATCACATCAGCAACTTCAAGAAACCCCTGGCAAAAGTTACAATGACTCTTACGATACACAACTAGTGGCGTAGCTATCAGGCAGACTGGAAACAGTATCTAAAAAATGTGTATTTGGGTGAAGAACTGGCAGGAATCTCTATGACTCTCTTGAGGTAGCCAATGCCTCGTCACCAGCAGAATCAAATCAGCAACTTCTAGAAACCCCTGGCAAAAGTAACGATGTTTCTCTTAAGATACACAACTAGTGGCGTATCGCTTCAGGCACACTGGAAACAGTATCTAAAAAATGTGTATTTCGGTGAGCAACTGGCACGAAACACTGTGACTCTGTTAGGGTAACCAATATCTCGTCACCAGTATAATCACATCTTCAAAGTCAAGAAACCGCTGGCAAGAGTAACGATGTTTCTCTTAGGATACACAACTAGTGGCGTATCGCTTCAGGCAGACTGGCCACAGTATCTCAAAATGTGTATTTGGGTAAGCAACTGGCAGGAAGCACTATGACCCTCTTAAGGTAGCCAATGACTCGTCACCAACATAATCCTATCACCAACTTCAAGAAACCGCTTGCAAAGGTAACGAAGCTTCTCATAAGATACACAGCTAGTGGGGTGTCACTTGAGGCAGCCTGGCCAAAGTATCAAAAAAATGTGTATTTGGGTGAGCAACTAGCAGGAATCACTATGACACTCATAGGGTAGCCAATGCCTCGTCACCAGCATAATCACATCAGCAACTTCAAGAAACCCTTGGCAAAAATTACAATGACTCTTAAGATACACAACTAGTGGCGTAGCTATCAGGCAGACTGGAAATAGTATCTAAAAAATGTGTATTTGGGTGAAGAACTGGCAGGAATCTCTATGACTCTCTTGAGGTAGCCAATGCTTCGTCACCAGCAGAATCAAATCAGCAACTTCTAGAAACTCCTTTCAAAAGTAACGATGTTTCTCTTAAGATACACAACTAGTGGCGTATCGCTTCAGGCACACTGGAAACAGTATCTAAAAAATGTGTATTTGGGTGAGCAACTGGCACGAAACACTGTGACTCTCTTAGGGTAGCCAATATCTCGTCACCAGTATAATTACAGCTTCAAAGTCAAGAAACCGCTGGCAAGAGTAACGATGTTTCTCTTAAGATACACAACTAGTGGCGTATCGCTTCAGGCAGACTGGCCACAGTATCTCAAAATGTGTATTTGGGTGAGCAACTGGCAGGAAGCACTGTGACTCTCTTAAGGTAGCCAATGCCTCATCACCAACATAATCCCATCACCAACTTCAAGAAACCGCTTGCAAAGGTAACGAAGCTTCTCATAAGATACACAGCTAGTGGGGTGTCACTTGAGGCAGACTGGCCAAAGTATCAAAAAAATGTGTATTTGGGTGAGCAACTAGCAGGAATCACTATGACACTCATAGGGTAGCCAATGCCTCGTCACCAGCATAATCACATCAGCAACTTCAAGAAACCCCTGGCAAAAGTTACAATGACTCTTAAGATACACAACTAGTGGCGTAGCTATCAGGCAGACTGGCAAGTGTATCTAAAAAATGTGTATTTGGATGAGCAACTGGCAGGAAACAGTGTGACTCTCTTAGGGTAGCCAATATGTCGTCACCAGTATAATCACATCTTCAAAGTCAAGAAACCGCTGGCAAGAGTAACGATGTTTCTCTTAAGATACACAACTAGTGGCGTATCGCTTCAGGCAGACTGGCCACAGTATCTCAAAATGTGTATTTGGGTGAGCAACTGGCAGAAAGCACTATGACTCTCTTAAGGTAGGCAATGCCTCGTCACCAACATAATCCCATCACCAACTTCAAGAAACCGCTTGCAAAGGTAACGAAGCTTCTCATAAGATACACAGCTAGTGGGGTGTCACTTGAGGCAGACTGGCCAAAGTATCAAAAAATGTGTATTTGGGTGAGCAACTAGCAGGAATCACTATGACACTCATAGGGTAGCCAATGCCTCGTCACCAGCATAATCACATCAGCAACTTCAAGAAACCCCTGGCAAAAGTTACAATGACTCTTACGATACACAACTAGTGGCGTAGCTATCAGGCAGACTGGAAACAGTATCTAAAAAATGTGTATTTGGGTGAAGAACTGGCAGGAATCTCTATGACTCTCTTGAGGTAGCCAATGCCTCGTCACCAGCAGAATCAAATCAGCAACTTCTAGAAACCCCTGGCAAAAGTAACGATGTTTCTCTTAAGATACACAACTAGTGGCGTATCGCTTCAGGCACACTGGAAACAGTATCTAAAAAATGTGTATTTCGGTGAGCAACTGGCACGAAACACTGTGACTCTGTTAGGGTAACCAATATCTCGTCACCAGTATAATCACATCTTCAAAGTCAAGAAACCGCTGGCAAGAGTAACGATGTTTCTCTTAGGATACACAACTAGTGGCGTATCGCTTCAGGCAGACTGGCCACAGTATCTCAAAATGTGTATTTGGGTAAGCAACTGGCAGGAAGCACTATGACCCTCTTAAGGTAGCCAATGACTCGTCACCAACATAATCCTATCACCAACTTCAAGAAACCGCTTGCAAAGGTAACGAAGCTTCTCATAAGATACACAGCTAGTGGGGTGTCACTTGAGGCAGCCTGGCCAAAGTATCAAAAAAATGTGTATTTGGGTGAGCAACTAGCAGGAATCACTATGACACTCATAGGGTAGCCAATGCCTCGTCACCAGCATAATCACATCAGCAACTTCAAGAAACCCTTGGCAAAAATTACAATGACTCTTAAGATACACAACTAGTGGCGTAGCTATCAGGCAGACTGGAAATAGTATCTAAAAAATGTGTATTTGGGTGAAGAACTGGCAGGAATCTCTATGACTCTCTTGAGGTAGCCAATGCTTCGTCACCAGCAGAATCAAATCAGCAACTTCTAGAAACTCCTTTCAAAAGTAACGATGTTTCTCTTAAGATACACAACTAGTGGCGTATCGCTTCAGGCACACTGGAAACAGTATCTAAAAAATGTGTATTTGGGTGAGCAACTGGCACGAAACACTGTAACTATCTTAGGGTAAGCAATATCTCGTCACCAGTATAATCACATCTTCAAAGTCTAGAAACCGCTGGCAAGAGTAACGATGTTTCTCTTAAGATACACAACTAGTGGCGTATCGCTTCAGGCAGACTGGCCACAGTATCTCAAAATGTGTATTTGGGTGAGCAACAGGCAGGAAGCACTATGACTCTCTTAAGGTAGCCAATGCCTCGTCACCAACATAATCCCATCACCAACTTCAAGAAACCGCTTGCAAAGGTAACGAAACTTATCATAAGATACACAGCTAGTGGGGTGTCACTTGAGGCAGACTGGCCAAAGTATCAAAAAAATGTGTATTTGGGTGAGCAACTAGCAGGAATCACTATGACACTCATAAGGTAGCCAATGCCTCGTCACCAGCATAATCACATCAGCAACTTCAAGAAACCCCTGGCAAAAGTTACAATGACTCTTAAGATACACAACTAGTGGCGTAGCTATCAGGCAGACTGGAAAGAGTATCTACAAAATGTGTATTTGGATGAGCAACTGGCAGGAAACACTGTGACTCTCTTAGGGTAGCCAATATCTCGTCACCAGTATAATCACATCTTCAAAGTCAAGAAACCGCTAGCAAGAGTAACGATGTTTCTCTTAAGATACACAACTAGTGGCGTATCGCTTCAGGCAGACTGGTCACAATATCTCAAAATGTGTATTTGGGTGAGCAACTGGCAGGAAGCACTATGACTCTCTTAAGGTAGGCAATGCCTCGTCACCAACATAATCCCATCACCAACTTCAAGAAACCGCTTGCAAATTAACGAAGCTTCTCATAAGATACACAGCTAGTGGGGTGTCACTTGAGGCAGACTGGCCAAAGTATGAAAAAAATGTGTATTTGGGTGAGCAACTAGCAGGAATCACTATGACACTCATAGGGTAGCCAATGCCTCGTCACCAGCATAATCACATCAGCAACTTCAAGAAACCCCTGGCAAAAGTTACAATGACTCTTAAGATACACAACTAGTGGCGTAGCTATCAGGCAGACTGGAAATAGTATCTAAAAAATGTGTATTTGGATGAGCAACTGGCAGGAAACACTGTGACTCTCTTAGGGTAGCCAATATCTCGTCACCAGTATAATCACATCTTCAAAGTCAAGAAACCGCTGGCAAGAGTAACGATGTTTCTCTTAAGATACACAACTAGTGGCGTATCGCTTTAGGCACACTGGAAACAGTATCTAAAAAATGTGTATTTCGGTGAGCAACTGGCACGAAACACTGTGACTCTGTTAGGGTAACCAATATCTCGTCACCAGTATAATCACATCTTCAAAGTCAAGAAACCGCTGGCAAGAGTAACGATGTTTCTCTTAAGATACACAACTAGTGGCGTATCGCTTCAGGCAGACTGGCCACAGTATCTCAAAATGTGTATTTGGGTGAGCAACTGGCAGGAAGCACTATGACTCTCTTAAGGTAGCCAATGCCTCGTCACCAACATAATCACATCAACAACTTCAAGAAACCGCTTGCAAAGGTAACGAAGCTTCTCATAAGATACACAGCTAGTTGGGTGTCACTAGAGGCAGACTGGCCAAAGTATCAAAAAAATGTGTATTTGGGTGAGCAACTAGCAGGAATCACTATGACACTCATAGGGTAGCCAATGCCTCGTCACCAGCATAATCACATCAGCAACTTCAAGAAACCCCTGGCAAAAGTTACAAGACCCTTAAGATACACAACTAGTGGCGTAGCTATCAGGCAGACTGGAAAGAGTATCTAAAAAATGTGAATTTGGATGAGCAACTGGCAGGAAACACTGTGACTCTCTTAGGGTAGCCAATATCTCGTCACCAGTATAATCACATCTTCAAAGTCAAGAAACCGCTGGCAAGAGTAACGATGTTTCTCTTAAGATACACAACTAGTGGCGTATCGCTTCAGGCACACTGGAAACAGTATCTAAAAAATGTGTATTTCGGTGAGCAACTGGCACGAAACACTGTGACTCTGTTAGGGTAACCAATATCTCGTCACCAGTATAATCACATCTTCAAAGTCAAGAAACCGCTGGCAAGAGTAACGATGTTTCTCTTAGGATACACAACTAGTGGCGTATCGCTTCAGGCAGACTGGCCACAGTATCTCAAAATGTGTATTTGGGTAAGCAACTGGCAGGAAGCACTATGACCCTCTTAAGGTAGCCAATGACTCGTCACCAACATAATCCTATCACCAACTTCAAGAAACCGCTTGCAAAGGTAACGAAGCTTCTCATAAGATACACAGCTAGTGGGGTGTCACTTGAGGCAGCCTGGCCAAAGTATCAAAAAAATGTGTATTTGGGTGAGCAACTAGCAGGAATCACTATGACACTCATAGGGTAGCCAATGCCTCGTCACCAGCATAATCACATCAGCAACTTCAAGAAACCCTTGGCAAAAATTACAATGACTCTTAAGATACACAACTAGTGGCGTAGCTATCAGGCAGACTGGAAATAGTATCTAAAAAATGTGTATTTGTGTGAAGAACTGGCAGGAATCTCTATGACTCTCTTGAGGTAGCCAATGCTTCGTCACCAGCAGAATCAAATCAGCAACTTCTAGAAACTCCTTTCAAAAGTAACGATGTTTCTCTTAAGATACACAACTAGTGGCGTATCGCTTCAGGCACACTGGAAACAGTATCTAAAAAATGTGTATTTGGGAGAGCAACTAGCAGGAATCCCTATGACACTCATAGGGTAGCCAATGCCTCGTCACCAGCATAATCACATCAGCAACTTCAAGAAACCCCTGGCAAAAGTTACAATGACTCTTAAGATACACAACTAGTGGCGTAGCTATCAGACAGACTGGAAAGAGTATCTAAAAAATGTGTATTTGGATGAGCAACTGGCAGGAAACACTGTGACTCTCTTAGGGTAGAAAATATCTCGTCACCAGTATAATCACATCTTCAAAGTCAAGAAACCGCTGGCAAGAGTAACGATGTTTCTCTTAAGATACACAACTAGTGGCGTATCGCTTCAGGCACACTGGAAACAGTATCTAAAAAATGTGTATTTCGGTGAGCAACTGGCACGAAACACTGTGACTCTGTTAGGGTAACCAATATCTCGTCACCAGTATAATCACATCTTCAAAGTCAAGAAACCGCTGGCAAGAGTAACGATGTTTCTCTTAAGATACACAACTAGTGGCGTATCACTTCAGGCAGACTGGCCACAGTATCTCAAAATGTGTATTTGGGTGAGCAACTGGCAGGAAGCACTATGACTCTCTTAAGGTAGCCAATGCCTCGTCACCAACATAATCACATCACCAACTTCAAGAAACCGCTTGCAAAGGTAACGAAGCTTCTCATAAGATACACAGCTAGTTGGGTGTCACTTGAGGCAGACTGGCCAAAGTATCAAAAAAATGTGTATTTGGGTGAGCAACTAGCAGGAATCACTATGACACTCATAAGGTAGCCAATGCCTCGTCACCAGCATAATCACATCAGCAACTTCAAGAAACCCCTGGCAAAAGTTACAATGACTCTTAAGATACACAACTAGTGGCGTAGCTATCAGGCAGACTGGAAAGAGTATCTACAAAATGTGTATTTGGATGAGCAACTGGCAGGAAACACTGTGACTCTCTTAGGGTAGCCAATATCTCGTCACCAGTATAATCACATCTTCAAAGTCAAGAAACCGCTAGCAAGAGTAACGATGTTTCTCTTAAGATACACAACTAGTGGCGTATCGCTTCAGGCAGACTGGTCACAATATCTCAAAATGTGTATTTGGGTGAGCAACTGGCAGGAAGCACTATGACTCTCTTAAGGTAGGCAATGCCTCGTCACCAACATAATCCCATCACCAACTTCAAGAAACCGCTTGCAAATTAACGAAGCTTCTCATAAGATACACAGCTAGTGGGGTGTCACTTGAGGCAGACTGGCCAAAGTATGAAAAAAATGTGTATTTGGGTGAGCAACTAGCAGGAATCACTATGACACTCATAGGGTAGCCAATGCCTCGTCACCAGCATAATCACATCAGCAACTTCAAGAAACCCCTGGCAAAAGTTACAATGACTCTTAAGATACACAACTAGTGGCGTAGCTATCAGGCAGACTGGAAATAGTATCTAAAAAATGTGTATTTGGATGAGCAACTGGCAGGAAACACTGTGACTCTCTTAGGGTAGCCAATATCTCGTCACCAGTATAATCACATCTTCAAAGTCAAGAAACCGCTGGCAAGAGTAACGATGTTTCTCTTAAGATACACAACTAGTGGCGTATCGCTTTAGGCACACTGGAAACAGTATCTAAAAAATGTGTATTTCGGTGAGCAACTGGCACGAAACACTGTGACTCTCTTAGGGTAACCAATATCTCGTCACCAGTATAATCACAGCTTCAAAGTCAAGAAACCGCTGGCAAGAGTAACGATGTTTCTCTTAAGATACACAACTAGTGGCGTATCGCTTCAGGCAGACTGGCCACAGTATCTCAAAATGTGTATTTGGGTGAGCAACTGGCAGGAAGCACTATGACTCTCTTAAGGTAGCCAATGCCTCGTCACCATCATAATCCCATCACCAACTTCAGGAACCCGCTTGCAAAGGTAACGAAGCTTCTCATAAGATACACAGCTAGTGGGGTGTCACTTGAGGCAGACTGGGCAAAGTATCAAACAAATGTGTATTTGGGTGAGCAACTAGCAGGAATCACTATGACACTCATAGGGTAGCCAATGCCTCGTCACCAGCATAATCACATCAGCAACTTCAAGAAACCCCTGGCAAAAGTTACAAGACTCTTAAGATACACAACTAGTGGCGTAGCTATCAGGCAGACTGGAAAGAGTAACCAAAAATGTGAATTTGGAATAGCAACTGGCAGGAAACACTGTGACTCTCTTAGGGTAGCCAATATCTCGTCACCAGTATAATCACATCTTCAAAGTCAAGAAACCGCTGGCAAGAGTAACGATGTTTCTCTTAAGATACACAACTAGTGGCGTATCGCTTTAGGCACACTGGAAACAGTATCTAAAAATGTGTATTTCGGTGAGCAACTGGCACGAAACACTGTGACTCTGTTAGGGTAACCAATATCTCGTCACCAGTATAGTCACATCTTCAAAGTCAAGAAACCGCTGGCAAGAGTAACGATGTTTCTCTTAAGATACACAACTAGTGGCGTATCGCTTCAGGCAGACTGGCCACAGTATCTCAAAATGTGTATTTGGGTGAGCAACTGGCAGGAAGCACTATGACTCTCTTAAGGTAGCCAATGCCTCGTCACCAACATAATCCCATCACCAACTTCAAGAAACCGCTTGCAAAGGTAACGAAGCTTCTCATAAGATACACAGCTAGTGGGGTGTCACTTGAGGCAGACTGGCCAAAATATCAAAAAAATGTGTATTTGGGTGAGCAACTAGCAGGAATCACTATGACACTCATAGGGTAGCCAATGCCTCGTCACCAGCATAATCACATCAGCAACTTCAAGAAACCCCTGGCAAAAGTTACAATGACTCTTAAGATACACAACTAGTGGCGTAGCTATCAGGCAGACTGGAAAGAGTATCTAAAAAATGTGTATTTGGGTGAAGAACTGGCAGGAATCTCTATGACTCTCTTGAGGTAGCCAATGCCTCGTCACCAGCAGAATCAAATCAGCAACTTCTAGAAACCCCTGGCAAAAGTAACGATGTTTCTCTTAAGATACACAACTAGTGGCGTATCGCTTCAGGCACACTGGAAACAGTATCTAAAAAATGTGTATTTCGGTGACCAACTGGCACGAAACACTGTGACTCTCTTAGGGTAACCAATATCTCGTCACCAGTATAATCACATCTTCAAAATCAAGAAACCGCTGGCAAGAGTAACGATGTTTCTCTTAAGATACACAACTAGTGGCGTATCGCTTCAGGCAGACTGGCCGCAGTATCTCAAAATGTGTATTTGGGTGAGCAACTGGCAGAAAGCACTATGACTCTCTTCAGGTAGCCAATGCCTCGTCACCAACATAATCACATCAACAACTTCAAGAAACCGCTTGCAAAGGTAACGAAGCTTCTCATAAGATACACAGCTAGTTGGGTGTCACTAGAGGCAGACTGGCCAAAGTATCAAAAAAATGTGTATTTGGGTGAGCAACTAGCAGGAATCACTATGACACTCATAGGGTAGCCAATGCCTCGTCACCAGCATAATCACATCAGCAACTTCAAGAAACCCCTGGCAAAAGTTACAAGACCCTTAAGATACACAACTAGTGGCGTAGCTATCAGGCAGACTGGAAAGAGTATCTAAAAAATGTGAATTTGGATGAGCAACTGGCAGGAAACACTGTGACTCTCTTAGGGTAGCCAATATCTCGTCTCCAGTATAATCACATCTTCAAAGTCAAGAAACCGCTGGCAAGAGTAACGATGTTTCTCTTAAGATACACAACTAGTGGCGTATCGCTTCAGGCACACTGGAAACAGTATCTAAAAAATGTGTATTTCGGTGAGCAACTGGCACGAAACACTGTCACTCTGTTAGGGTAACCAATATCTCGTCACCAGTATAATCACATCTTCAAAGTCAAGAAACCGCTGGCAAGAGTAACGATGTTTCTCTTAAGATACACAACTAGTGGCGTATCGCTTCAGGCAGACTGGCCACAGTATCTCAAAATGTGTATTTGGGTAAGCAACTGGCAGGAAGCACTATGACCCTCTTAAGGTAGCCAATGACTCGTCACCAACATAATCCTATCACCAACTTCAAGAAACCGCTTGCAAAGGTAACGAAGCTTCTCATAAGATACACAGCTAGTGGGGTGTCACTTGAGGCAGCCTGGCCAAAGTATCAAAAAAATGTGTATTTGGGTGAGCAACTAGCAGGAATCACTATGACACTCATAGGGTAGCCAATGCCTCGTCACCAGCATAATCACATCAGCAACTTCAAGAAACCCTTGGCAAAAATTACAATGACTCTTAAGATACACAACTAGTGGCGTAGCTATCAGGCAGACTGGAAATAGTATCTAAAAAATGTGTATTTGGGTGAAGAACTGGCAGGAATCTCTATGACTCTCTTGAGGTAGCCAATGCTTCGTCACCAGCAGAATCAAATCAGCAACTTCTAGAAACTCCTTTCAAAAGTAACGATGTTTCTCTTAAGATACACAACTAGTGGCGTATCGCTTCAGGCACACTGGAAACAGTATCTAAAAAATGTGTATTTGGGTGAGCAACTGGCACGAAATACTGTGACTCTCTTAGGGTAGCCAATATCTCGTCACCAGTATAATCACAGCTTCAAAGTCAAGAAACCGCTGGCAAGAGTAACGATGTTTCTCTTAAGATACACAACTAGTGGCGTATCGCTTCAGGCAGACTGGCCACAGTATCTCAAAATGTGTATTTGGGTGAGCAACTGGCAGGAAGCACTGTGACTCTCTTAAGGTAGCCAATGCCTCATCACCAACATAATCCCATCACCAACTTCAAGAAACCGCTTGCAAAGGTAACGAAGCTTCTCATAAGATACACAGCTAGTGGGGTGTCACTTGAGGCAGACTGGCCAAAGTATCAAAAAAATGTGTATTTGGGTGAGCAACTAGCAGGAATCACTATGACACTCATAGGGTAGCCAATGCCTCGTCACCAGCATAATCACATCAGCAACTTCAAGAAACCCCTGGCAAAAGTTACAATGACTCTTAAGATACACAACTAGTGGCGTAGCTATCAGGCAGACTGGCAAGTGTATCTAAAAAATGTGTATTTGGATGAGCAACTGGCAGGAAACAGTGTGACTCTCTTAGGGTAGCCAATATCTCGTCACCAGTATAATCACATCTTCAAAGTCAAGAAACCGCTGGCAAGAGTAACGATGTTTCTCTTAAGATACACAACTAGTGGCGTATCGCTTCAGGCAGACTGGCCACAGTATCTGAAAATGTGTATTTGGGTGAGCAACTGGCAGAAAGCACTATGACTCTCTTAAGGTAGGCAATGCCTCGTCACCAACATAATCCCATCACCAACTTCAAGAAACCGCTTGCAAAGGTAACGAAGCTTCTCATAAGATACACAGCTAGTGGGGTGTCACTTGAGGCAGACTGGCCAAAGTATCAAAAAATGTGTATTTGGGTGAGCAACTAGCAGGAATCACTATGACACTCATAGGGTAGCCAATGCCTCGTCACCAGCATAATCACATCAGCAACTTCAAGAAACCCCTGGCAAAAGTTACAATGACTCTTACGATACACAACTAGTGGCGTAGCTATCAGGCAGACTGGAAACAGTATCTAAAAAATGTGTATTTGGGTGAAGAACTGGCAGGAATCTCTATGACTCTCTTGAGGTAGCCAATGCTTCGTCACCAGCAGAATCAAATCAGCAACTTCTAGAAGCTCCTTTCAAAAGTAACGATGTTTCTCTTAAGATACACAACTAGTGGCGTATCGCTTCAGGCACACTGGAAACAGTATCTAAAAAATGTGTATTTGGGTGAGCAACTGGCACGAAATACTGTGACTCTCTTAGGGTAGCCAATATCTCGTCACCAGTATAATCACAGCTTCAAAGTCAAGAAACCGCTGGCAAGAGTAACGATGTTTCTCTTAAGATACACAACTAGTGGCGTATCGCTTCAGGCAGACTGGCCACAGTATCTCAAAATGTGTATTTGGGTGAGCAACTGGCAGGAAGCACTGTGACTCTCTTAAGGTAGCCAATGCCTCATCACCAACATAATCCCATCACCAACTTCAAGAAACCGCTTGCAAAGGTAACGAAGCTTCTCATAAGATACACAGCTAGTGGGGTGTCACTTGAGGCAGACTGGCCAAAGTATCAAAAAAATGTGTATTTGGGTGAGCAACTAGCAGGAATCACTATGACACTCATAGGGTAGCCAATGCCTCGTCACCAGCATAATCACATCAGCAACTTCAAGAAACCCCTGGCAAAAGTTACAATGACTCTTAAGATACACAACTAGTGGCGTAGCTATCAGGCAGACTGGCAAGTGTATCTAAAAAATGTGTATTTGGATGAGCAACTGGCAGGAAACAGTGTGACTCTCTTAGGGTAGCCAATATCTCGTCACCAGTATAATCACATCTTCAAAGTCAAGAAACCGCTGGCAAGAGTAACGATGTTTCTCTTAAGATACACAACTAGTGGCGTATCGCTTCAGGCAGACTGGCCACAGTATCTCAAAATGTGTATTTGGGTGAGCAACTGGCAGAAAGCACTATGACTCTCTTAAGGTAGGCAATGCCTCGTCACCAACATAATCCCATCACCAACTTCAAGAAACCGCTTGCAAAGGTAACGAAGCTTCTCATAAGATACACAGCTAGTGGGGTGTCACTTGAGGCAGACTGGCCAAAGTATCAAAAAATGTGTATTTGGGTGAGCAACTAGCAGGAATCACTATGACACTCATAGGGTAGCCAATGCCTCGTCACCAGCAGAATCAAATCAGCAACTTCTAGAAACCCCTGGCAAAAGTAACGATGTTTCTCTTAAGATACACAACTAGTGGCGTATCGCTTCAGGCACACTGGAAACAGTATCTAAAAAATGTGTATTTGGGTGAGCAACTGGCACGAAACACTGTAACTATCTTAGGGTAAGCAATATCTCGTCACCAGTATAATCACATCTTCAAAGTCAAGAAACCGCTGGCAAGAGTAACGATGTTTCTCTTAAGATACACAACTAGTGGCGTATCGCTTCAGGCAGACTGGCCACAGTATCTCAAAATGTGTATTTGGGTGAGCAACAGGCAGGAAGCACTATGACTCTCTTAAGGTAGCAAATGCCTCGTCACCAACATAATCCCATCACCAACTTCAAGAAACCGCTTGCAAAGGTAACGAAACTTATCATAAGATACACAGCTAGTGGGGTGTCACTTGAGGCAGACTGGCCAAAGTATCAAAAAAATGTGTATTTGGGTGAGCAACTAGCAGGAATCACTATGACACTCATAAGGTAGCCAATGCCTCGTCACCAGCATAATCACATCAGCAACTTCAAGAAACCCCTGGCAAAAGTTACAATGACTCTTAAGATACACAACTAGTGGCGTAGCTATCAGGCAGACTGGAAAGAGTATCTACAAAATGTGTATTTGGATGAGCAACTGGCAGGAAACACTGTGACTCTCTTAGGGTAGCCAATATCTCGTCACCAGTATAATCACATCTTCAAAGTCAAGAAACCGCTAGCAAGAGTAACGATGTTTCTCTTAAGATACACAACTAGTGGCGTATCGCTTCAGGCAGACTGGTCACAATATCTCAAAATGTGTATTTGGGTGAGCAACTGGCAGGAAGCACTATGACTCTCTTAAGGTAGGCAATGCCTCGTCACCAACATAATCCCATCACCAACTTCAAGAAACCGCTTGCAAATTAACGAAGCTTCTCATAAGATACACAGCTAGTGGGGTGTCACTTGAGGCAGACTGGCCAAAGTATGAAAAAAATGTGTATTTGGGTGAGCAACTAGCAGGAATCACTATGACACTCATAGGGTAGCCAATGCCTCGTCACCAGCATAATCACATCAGCAACTTCAAGAAACCCCTGGCAAAAGTTACAATGACTCTTAAGATACACAACTAGTGGCGTAGCTATCAGGCAGACTGGAAATAGTATCTAAAAAATGTGTATTTGGATGAGCAACTGGCAGGAAACACTGTGACTCTCTTAGGGTAGCCAATATCTCGTCACCAGTATAATCACATCTTCAAAGTCAAGAAACCGCTGGCAAGAGTAACGATGTTTCTCTTAAGATACACAACTAGTGGCGTATCGCTTTAGGCACACTGGAAACAGTATCTAAAAAATGTGTATTTCGGTGAGCAACTGGCACGAAACACTGTGACTCTGTTAGGGTAACCAATATCTCGTCACCAGTATAATCACATCTTCAAAGTCAAGAAACCGCTGGCAAGAGTAACGATGTTTCTCTTAAGATACACAACTAGTGGCGTATCGCTTCAGGCAGACTGGCCACAGTATCTCAAAATGTGTATTTGGGTGAGCAACTGGCAGGAAGCACTATGACTCTCTTAAGGTAGCCAATGCCTCGTCACCAACATAATCACATCAACAAATTCAAGAAACCGCTTGCAAAGGTAACGAAGCTTCTCATAAGATACACAGCTAGTTGGGTGTCACTAGAGGCAGACTGGCCAAAGTATCAAAAAAATGTGTATTTGGGTGAGCAACTAGCAGGAATCACTATGACACTCATAGGGTAGCCAATGCCTCGTCACCAGCATAATCACATCAGCAACTTCAAGAAACCCCTGGCAAAAGTTACAAGACCCTTAAGATACACAACTAGTGGCGTAGCTATCAGGCAGACTGGAAAGAGTATCTAAAAAATGTGAATTTGGATGAGCAACTGGCAGGAAACACTGTGACTCTCTTAGGGTAGCCAATATCTCGTCACCAGTATAATCACATCTTCAAAGTCAAGAAACCGCTGGCAAGAGTAACGATGTTTCTCTTAAGATACACAACTAGTGGCGTATCGCTTCAGGCACACTGGAAACAGTATCTAAAAAATGTGTATTTCGGTGAGCAACTGGCACGAAACACTGTGACTCTGTTAGGGTAACCAATATCTCGTCACCAGTATAATCACATCTTCAAAGTCAAGAAACCGCTGGCAAGAGTAACGATGTTTCTCTTAGGATACACAACTAGTGGCGTATCGCTTCAGGCAGACTGGCCACAGTATCTCAAAATGTGTATTTGGGTAAGCAACTGGCAGGAAGCACTATGACCCTCTTAAGGTAGCCAATGACTCGTCACCAACATAATCCTATCACCAACTTCAAGAAACCGCTTGCAAAGGTAACGAAGCTTCTCATAAGATACACAGCTAGTGGGGTGTCACTTGAGGCAGCCTGGCCAAAGTATCAAAAAAATGTGTATTTGGGTGAGCAACTAGCAGGAATCACTATGACACTCATAGGGTAGCCAATGCCTCGTCACCAGCATAATCACATCAGCAACTTCAAGAAACCCTTGGCAAAAATTACAATGACTCTTAAGATACACAACTAGTGGCGTAGCTATCAGGCAGACTGGAAATAGTATCTAAAAAATGTGTATTTGGGTGAAGAACTGGCAGGAATCTCTATGACTCTCTTGAGGTAGCCAATGCTTCGTCACCAGCAGAATCAAATCAGCAACTTCTAGAAACTCCTTTCAAAAGTAACGATGTTTCTCTTAAGATACACAACTAGTGGCGTATCGCTTCAGGCACACTGGAAACAGTATCTAAAAAATGTGTATTTGGGTGAGCAACTGGCACGAAACACTGTAACTATCTTAGGGTAAGCAATATCTCGTCACCAGTATAATCACATCTTCAAAGTCTAGAAACCGCTGGCAAAAGTAACGATGTTTCTCTTAAGATACACAACTAGTGGCGTATCGCTTCAGGCAGACTGGCCACAGTATCTCAAAATGTGTATTTGGGTGAGCAACAGGCAGGAAGCACTATGACTCTCTTAAGGTAGCCAATGCCTCGTCACCAACATAATCCCATCACCAACTTCAAGAAACCGCTTGCAAAGGTAACGAAACTTATCATAAGATACACAGCTAGTGGGGTGTCACTTGAGGCAGACTGGCCAAAGTATCAAAAAAATGTGTATTTGGGTGAGCAACTAGCAGGAATCACTATGACACTCATAAGGTAGCCAATGCCTCGTCACCAGCATAATCACATCAGCAACTTCAAGAAACCCCTGGCAAAAGTTACAATGACTCTTAAGATACACAACTAGTGGCGTAGCTATCAGGCAGACTGGAAAGAGTATCTACAAAATGTGTATTTGGATGAGCAACTGGCAGGAAACACTGTGACTCTCTTAGGGTAGCCAATATCTCGTCACCAGTATAATCACATCTTCAAAGTCAAGAAACCGCTAGCAAGAGTAACGATGTTTCTCTTAAGATACACAACTAGTGGCGTATCGCTTCAGGCAGACTGGTCACAATATCTCAAAATGTGTATTTGGGTGAGCAACTGGCAGGAAGCACTATGACTCTCTTAAGGTAGGCAATGCCTCGTCACCAACATAATCCCATCACCAACTTCAAGAAACCGCTTGCAAATTAACGAAGCTTCTCATAAGATACACAGCTAGTGGGGTGTCACTTGAGGCAGACTGGCCAAAGTATGAAAAAAATGTGTATTTGGGTGAGCAACTAGCAGGAATCACTATGACACTCATAGGGTAGCCAATGCCTCGTCACCAGCATAATCACATCAGCAACTTCAAGAAACCCCTGGCAAAAGTTACAATGACTCTTAAGATACACAACTAGTGGCGTAGCTATCAGGCAGACTGGAAATAGTATCTAAAAAATGTGTATTTGGATGAGCAACTGGCAGGAAACACTGTGACTCTCTTAGGGTAGCCAATATCTCGTCACCAGTATAATCACATCTTCAAAGTCAAGAAACCGCTGGCAAGAGTAACGATGTTTCTCTTAAGATACACAACTAGTGGCGTATCGCTTTAGGCACACTGGAAACAGTATCTAAAAAATGTGTATTTCGGTGAGCAACTGGCACGAAACACTGTGACTCTGTTAGGGTAACCAATATCTCGTCACCAGTATAATCACATCTTCAAAGTCAAGAAACCGCTGGCAAGAGTAACGATGTTTCTCTTAAGATACACAACTAGTGGCGTATCGCTTCAGGCAGACTGGCCACAGTATCTCAAAATGTGTATTTGGGTGAGCAACTGGCAGGAAGCACTATGACTCTCTTAAGGTAGCCAATGCCTCGTCACCAACATAATCACATCAACAACTTCAAGAAACCGCTTGCAAAGGTAACGAAGCTTCTCATAAGATACACAGCTAGTTGGGTGTCACTAGAGGCAGACTGGCCAAAGTATCAAAAAAATGTGTATTTGGGTGAGCAACTAGCAGGAATCACTATGACACTCATAGGGTAGCCAATGCCTCGTCACCAGCATAATCACATCAGCAACTTCAAGAAACCCCTGGCAAAAGTTACAAGACCCTTAAGATACACAACTAGTGGCGTAGCTATCAGGCAGACTGGAAAGAGTATCTAAAAAATGTGAATTTGGATGAGCAACTGGCAGGAAACACTGTGACTCTCTTAGGGTAGCCAATATCTCGTCACCAGTATAATCACATCTTCAAAGTCAAGAAACCGCTGGCAAGAGTAACGATGTTTCTCTTAAGATACACAACTAGTGGCGTATCGCTTCAGGCACACTGGAAACAGTATCTAAAAAATGTGTATTTCGGTGAGCAACTGGCACGAAACACTGTGACTCTGTTAGGGTAACCAATATCTCGTCACCAGTATAATCACATCTTCAAAGTCAAGAAACCGCTGGCAAGAGTAACGATGTTTCTCTTAGGATACACAACTAGTGGCGTATAGCTTCAGGCAGACTGGCCACAGTATCTCAAAATGTGTATTTGGGTAAGCAACTGGCAGGAAGCACTATGACCCTCTTAAGGTAGCCAATGACTCGTCACCAACATAATCCTATCACCAACTTCAAGAAACCGCTTGCAAAGGTAACGAAGCTTCTCATAAGATACACAGCTAGTGGGGTGTCACTTGAGGCAGCCTGGCCAAAGTATCAAAAAAATGTGTATTTGGGTGAGCAACTAGCAGGAATCACTATGACACTCATAGGGTAGCCAATGCCTCGTCACCAGCATAATCACATCAGCAACTTCAAGAAACCCTTGGCAAAAATTACAATGACTCTTAAGATACACAACTAGTGGCGTAGCTATCAGGCAGACTGGAAATAGTATCTAAAAAATGTGTATTTGGGTGAAGAACTGGCAGGAATCTCTATGACTCTCTTGAGGTAGCCAATGCTTCGTCACCAGCAGAATCAAATCAGCAACTTCTAGAAACTCCTTTCAAAAGTAACGATGTTTCTCTTAAGATACACAACTAGTGGCGTATCGCTTCAGGCACACTGGAAACAGTATCTAAAAAATGTGTATTTGGGAGAGCAACTAGCAGGAATCCCTATGACACTCATAGGGTAGCCAATGCCTCGTCACCAGCATAATCACATCAGCAACTTCAAGAAACCCCTGGCAAAAGTTACAATGACTCTTAAGATACACAACTAGTGGCGTAGCTATCAGACAGACTGGAAAGAGTATCTAAAAAATGTGTATTTGGATGAGCAACAGGCAGGAAACACTGTGACTCTCTTAGGGTAGAAAATATCTCGTCACCAGTATAATCACATCTTCAAAGTCAAGAAACCGCTGGCAAGAGTAACGATGTTTCTCTTAAGATACACAACTAGTGGCGTATCGCTTCAGGCACACTGGAAACAGTATCTAAAAAATGTGTATTTCGGTGAGCAACTGGCACGAAACACTGTGACTCTGTTAGGGTAACCAATATCTCGTCACCAGTATAATCACATCTTCAAAGTCAAGAAACCGCTGGCAAGAGTAACGATGTTTCTCTTAAGATACACAACTAGTGGCGTATCACTTCAGGCAGACTGGCCACAGTATCTCAAAATGTGTATTTGGGTGAGCAACTGGCAGGAAGCACTATGACTCTCTTAAGGTAGCCAATGCCTCGTCACCAACATAATCACATCACCAACTTCAAGAAACCGCTTGCAAAGGTAACGAAGCTTCTCATAAGATACACAGCTAGTTGGGTGTCACTTGAGGCAGACTGGCCAAAGTATCAAAAAAATGTGTATTTGGGTGAGCAACTAGCAGGAATCACTATGACACTCATAAGGTAGCCAATGCCTCGTCACCAGCATAATCACATCAGCAACTTCAAGAAACCCCTGGCAAAAGTTACAATGACTCTTAAGATACACAACTAGTGGCGTAGCTATCAGGCAGACTGGAAAGAGTATCTACAAAATGTGTATTTGGATGAGCAACTGGCAGGAAACACTGTGACTCTCTTAGGGTAGCCAATATCTCGTCACCAGTATAATCACATCTTCAAAGTCAAGAAACCGCTAGCAAGAGTAACGATGTTTCTCTTAAGATACACAACTAGTGGCGTATCGCTTCAGGCAGACTGGTCACAATATCTCAAAATGTGTATTTGGGTGAGCAACTGGCAGGAAGCACTATGACTCTCTTAAGGTAGGCAATGCCTCGTCACCAACATAATCCCATCACCAACTTCAAGAAACCGCTTGCAAATTAACGAAGCTTCTCATAAGATACACAGCTAGTGGGGTGTCACTTGAGGCAGACTGGCCAAAGTATGAAAAAAATGTGTATTTGGGTGAGCAACTAGCAGGAATCACTATGACACTCATAGGGTAGCCAATGCCTCGTCACCAGCATAATCACATCAGCAACTTCAAGAAACCCCTGGCAAAAGTTACAATGACTCTTAAGATACACAACTAGTGGCGTAGCTATCAGGCAGACTGGAAATAGTATCTAAAAAATGTGTATTTGGATGAGCAACTGGCAGGAAACACTGTGACTCTCTTAGGGTAGCCAATATCTCGTCACCAGTATAATCACATCTTCAAAGTCAAGAAACCGCTGGCAAGAGTAACGATGTTTCTCTTAAGATACACAACTAGTGGCGTATCGCTTTAGGCACACTGGAAACAGTATCTAAAAAATGTGTATTTCGGTGAGCAACTGGCACGAAACACTGTGACTCTCTTAGGGTAACCAATATCTCGTCACCAGTATAATCACAGCTTCAAAGTCAAGAAACCGCTGGCAAGAGTAACGATGTTTCTCTTAAGATACACAACTAGTGGCGTATCGCTTCAGGCAGACTGGCCACAGTATCTCAAAATGTGTATTTGGGTGAGCAACTGGCAGGAAGCACTATGACTCTCTTAAGGTAGCCAATGCCTCGTCACCATCATAATCCCATCACCAACTTCAGGAACCCGCTTGCAAAGGTAACGAAGCTTCTCATAAGATACACAGCTAGTGGGGTGTCACTTGAGGCAGACTGGGCAAAGTATCAAACAAATGTGTATTTGGGTGAGCAACTAGCAGGAATCACTATGACACTCATAGGGTAGCCAATGCCTCGTCACCAGCATAATCACATCAGCAACTTCAAGAAACCCCTGGCAAAAGTTACAAGACTCTTAAGATACACAACTAGTGGCGTAGCTATCAGGCAGACTGGAAAGAGTAACCAAAAATGTGAATTTGGAATAGCAACTGGCAGGAAACACTGTGACTCTCTTAGGGTAGCCAATATCTCGTCACCAGTATAATCACATCTTCAAAGTCAAGAAACCGCTGGCAAGAGTAACGATGTTTCTCTTAAGATACACAACTAGTGGCGTATCGCTTTAGGCACACTGGAAACAGTATCTAAAAATGTGTATTTCGGTGAGCAACTGGCACGAAACACTGTGACTCTGTTAGGGTAACCAATATCTCGTCACCAGTATAGTCACATCTTCAAAGTCAAGAAACCGCTGGCAAGAGTAACGATGTTTCTCTTAAGATACACAACTAGTGGCGTATCGCTTCAGGCAGACTGGCCACAGTATCTCAAAATGTGTATTTGGGTGAGCAACTGGCAGGAAGCACTATGACTCTCTTAAGGTAGCCAATGCCTCGTCACCAACATAATCCCATCACCAACTTCAAGAAACCGCTTGCAAAGGTAACGAAGCTTCTCATAAGATACACAGCTAGTGGGGTGTCACTTGAGGCAGACTGGCCAAAATATCAAAAAAATGTGTATTTGGGTGAGCAACTAGCAGGAATCACTATGACACTCATAGGGTAGCCAATGCCTCGTCACCAGCATAATCACATCAGCAACTTCAAGAAACCCCTGGCAAAAGTTACAATGACTCTTAAGATACACAACTAGTGGCGTAGCTATCAGGCAGACTGGAAAGAGTATCTAAAAAATGTGTATTTGGGTGAAGAACTGGCAGGAATCTCTATGACCCTCTTGAGGTAGCCAATGCCTCGTCACCAGCAGAATCAAATCAGCAACTTCTAGAAACCCCTGGCAAAAGTAACGATGTTTCTCTTAAGATACACAACTAGTGGCGTATCGCTTCAGGCACACTGGAAACAGTATCTAAAAAATGTGTATTTCGGTGACCAACTGGCACGAAACACTGTGACTCTCTTAGGGTAACCAATATCTCGTCACCAGTATAATCACATCTTCAAAATCAAGAAACCGCTGGCAAGAGTAACGATGTTTCTCTTAAGATACACAACTAGTGGCGTATCGCTTCAGGCAGACTGGCCACAGTATCTCAAAATGTGTATTTGGGTAAGCAACTGGCAGGAAGCACTATGACCCTCTTAAGGTAGCCAATGACTCGTCACCAACATAATCCTATCACCAACTTCAAGAAACCGCTTGCAAAGGTAACGAAGCTTCTCATAAGATACACAGCTAGTGGGGTGTCACTTGAGGCAGCCTGGCCAAAGTATCAAAAAAATGTGTATTTGGGTGAGCAACTAGCAGGAATCACTATGACACTCATAGGGTAGCCAATGCCTCGTCACCAGCATAATCACATCAGCAACTTCAAGAAACCCTTGGCAAAAATTACAATGACTCTTAAGATACACAACTAGTGGCGTAGCTATCAGGCAGACTGGAAATAGTATCTAAAAAATGTGTATTTGGGTGAAGAACTGGCAGGAATCTCTATGACTCTCTTGAGGTAGCCAATGCTTCGTCACCAGCAGAATCAAATCAGCAACTTCTAGAAACTCCTTTCAAAAGTAACGATGTTTCTCTTAAGATACACAACTAGTGGCGTATCGCTTCAGGCACACTGGAAACAGTATCTAAAAAATGTGTATTTGGGTGAGCAACTGGCACGAAACACTGTGACTCTCTTAGGGTAGCCAATATCTCGTCACCAGTATAATCACAGCTTCAAAGTCAAGAAACCGCTGGCAAGAGTAACGATGTTTCTCTTAAGATACACAACTAGTGGCGTATCGCTTCAGGCAGACTGGCCACAGTATCTCAAAATGTGTATTTGGGTGAGCAACTGGCAGGAAGCACTGTGACTCTCTTAAGGTAGCCAATGCCTCATCACCAACATAATCCCATCACCAACTTCAAGAAACCGCTTGCAAAGGTAACGAAGCTTCTCATAAGATACACAGCTAGTGGGGTGTCACTTGAGGCAGACTGGCCAAAGTATCAAAAAAATGTGTATTTGGGTGAGCAACTAGCAGGAATCACTATGACACTCATAGGGTAGCCAATGCCTCGTCACCAGCATAATCACATCAGCAACTTCAAGAAACCCCTGGCAAAAGTTACAATGACTCTTAAGATACACAACTAGTGGCGTAGCTATCAGGCAGACTGGCAAGTGTATCTAAAAAATGTGTATTTGGATGAGCAACTGGCAGGAAACAGTGTGACTCTCTTAGGGTAGCCAATATCTCGTCACCAGTATAATCACATCTTCAAAGTCAAGAAACCGCTGGCAAGAGTAACGATGTTTCTCTTAAGATACACAACTAGTGGCGTATCGCTTCAGGCAGACTGGCCACAGTATCTCAAAATGTGTATTTGGGTGAGCAACTGGCAGAAAGCACTATGACTCTCTTAAGGTAGGCAATGCCTCGTCACCAACATAATCCCATCACCAACTTCAAGAAACCGCTTGCAAAGGTAACGAAGCTTCTCATAAGATACACAGCTAGTGGGGTGTCACTTGAGGCAGACTGGCCAAAGTATCAAAAAATGTGTATTTGGGTGAGCAACTAGCAGGAATCACTATGACACTCATAGGGTAGCCAATGCCTCGTCACCAGCATAATCACATCAGCAACTTCAAGAAACCCCTGGCAAAAGTTACAATGACTCTTACGATACACAACTAGTGGCGTAGCTATCAGGCAGACTGGAAACAGTATCTAAAAAATGTGTATTTGGGTGAAGAACTGGCAGGAATCTCTATGACTCTCTTGAGGTAGCCAATGCCTCGTCACCAGCAGAATCAAATCAGCAACTTCTAGAAACCCCTGGCAAAAGCAACGATGTTTCTCTTAAGATACACAACTAGTGGCGTATCGCTTCAGGCACACTGGAAACAGTATCTAAAAAATGTGTATTTGGGTGAGCAACTGGCACGAAACACTGTAACTATCTTAGGGTAAGCAATATCTCGTCACCAGTATAATCACATCTTCAAAGTCAAGAAACCGCTGGCAAGAGTAACGATGTTTCTCTTAAGATACACAACTAGTGGCGTATCGCTTCAGGCAGACTGGCCACAGTATCTCAAAATGTGTATTTGGGTGAGCAACAGGCAGGAAGCACTATGACTCTCTTAAGGTAGCAAATGCCTCGTCACCAACATAATCCCATCACCAACTTCAAGAAACCGCTTGCAAAGGTAACGAAACTTATCATAAGATACACAGCTAGTGGGGTGTCACTTGAGGCAGACTGGCCAAAGTATCAAAAAAATGTGTATTTGGGTGAGCAACTAGCAGGAATCACTATGACACTCATAAGGTAGCCAATGCCTCGTCACCAGCATAATCACATCAGCAACTTCAAGAAACCCCTGGCAAAAGTTACAATGACTCTTAAGATACACAACTAGTGGCGTAGCTATCAGGCAGACTGGAAAGAGTATCTACAAAATGTGTATTTGGATGAGCAACTGGCAGGAAACACTGTGACTCTCTTAGGGTAGCCAATATCTCGTCACCAGTATAATCACATCTTCAAAGTCAAGAAACCGCTAGCAAGAGTAACGATGTTTCTCTTAAGATACACAACTAGTGGCGTATCGCTTCAGGCAGACTGGTCACAATATCTCAAAATGTGTATTTGGGTGAGCAACTGGCAGGAAGCACTATGACTCTCTTAAGGTAGGCAATGCCTCGTCACCAACATAATCCCATCACCAACTTCAAGAAACCGCTTGCAAATTAACGAAGCTTCTCATAAGATACACAGCTAGTGGGGTGTCACTTGAGGCAGACTGGCCAAAGTATGAAAAAAATGTGTATTTGGGTGAGCAACTAGCAGGAATCACTATGACACTCATAGGGTAGCCAATGCCTCGTCACCAGCATAATCACATCAGCAACTTCAAGAAACCCCTGGCAAAAGTTACAATGACTCTTAAGATACACAACTAGTGGCGTAGCTATCAGGCAGACTGGAAATAGTATCTAAAAAATGTGTATTTGGATGAGCAACTGGCAGGAAACACTGTGACTCTCTTAGGGTAGCCAATATCTCGTCACCAGTATAATCACATCTTCAAAGTCAAGAAACCGCTGGCAAGAGTAACGATGTTTCTCTTAAGATACACAACTAGTGGCGTATCGCTTTAGGCACACTGGAAACAGTATCTAAAAAATGTGTATTTCGGTGAGCAACTGGCACGAAACACTGTGACTCTGTTAGGGTAACCAATATCTCGTCACCAGTATAATCACATCTTCAAAGTCAAGAAACCGCTGGCAAGAGTAACGATGTTTCTCTTAAGATACACAACTAGTGGCGTATCGCTTCAGGCAGACTGGCCACAGTATCTCAAAATGTGTATTTGGGTGAGCAACTGGCAGGAAGCACTATGACTCTCTTAAGGTAGCCAATGCCTCGTCACCAACATAATCACATGAACAACTTCAAGAAACCGCTTGCAAAGGTAACGAAGCTTCTCATAAGATACACAGCTAGTTGGGTGTCACTAGAGGCAGACTGGCCAAAGTATCAAAAAAATGTGTATTTGGGTGAGCAACTAGCAGGAATCACTATGACACTCATAGGGTAGCCAATGCCTCGTCACCAGCATAATCACATCAGCAACTTCAAGAAACCCCTGGCAAAAGTTACAAGACCCTTAAGATACACAACTAGTGGCGTAGCTATCAGGCAGACTGGAAAGAGTATCTACAAAATGTGTATTTGGATGAGCAACTGGCAGGAAACACTGTGACTCTCTTAGGGTAGCCAATATCTCGTCACCAGTATAATCACATCTTCAAAGTCAAGAAACCGCTGGCAAGAGTAACGATGTTTCTCTTAAGATACACAACTAGTGGCGTATCGCTTCAGGCACACTGGAAACAGTATCTAAAAAATGTGTATTTCGGTGAGCAACTGGCACGAAACACTGTGACTCTGTTAGGGTAACCAATATCTCGTCACCAGTATAATCACATCTTCAAAGTCAAGAAACCGCTGGCAAGAGTAACGATGTTTCTCTTAGGATACACAACTAGTGGCGTATCGCTTCAGGCAGACTGGCCACAGTATCTCAAAATGTGTATTTGGGTAAGCAACTGGCAGGAAGCACTATGACCCTCTTAAGGTAGCCAATGACTCGTCACCAACATAATCCTATCACCAACTTCAAGAAACCGCTTGCAAAGGTAACGAAGCTTCTCATAAGATACACAGCTAGTGGGGTGTCA
Organism: Schistocerca nitens; assembly: GCF_023898315.1. Taxonomy (NCBI): domain Eukaryota; kingdom Metazoa; phylum Arthropoda; class Insecta; order Orthoptera; family Acrididae; genus Schistocerca; species Schistocerca nitens. Next base: position 106,766,185 of record NC_064616.1, on the reverse strand, counting down.
CTTGAGGCAGCCTGGCCAAAGTATCAAAAAAATGTGTATTTGGGTGAGCAACTAGCAGGAATCACTATGACACTCATAGGGTAGCCAATGCCTCGTCACCAGCATAATCACTTCAGCAACTTCAAGAAACCCTTGGCAAAAATTACAATGATTCTTAAGATACACAACTAGTGGCGTAGCTATCAGGCAGACTGGAAATAGTATCTAAAAAATGTGTATTTGGGTGAAGAACTGGCAGGAATCTCTATGACTCTCTTGAGGTAGCCAATGCTTCGTCACCAGCAGAATCAAATCAGCAACTTCTAGAAACTCCTTTCAAAAGTAACGATGTTTCTCTTAAGATACACAACTAGTGGCGTATCGCTTCAGGCACACTGGAAACAGTATCTAAAAAATGTGTATTTGGGAGAGCAACTAGCAGGAATCCCTATGACACTCATAGGGTAGCCAATGCCTCGTCACCAGCATAATCACATCAGCAACTTCAAGAAACCCCTGGCAAAAGTTACAATGACTCTTAAGATACACAACTAGTGGCGTAGCTATCAGACAGACTGGAAAGAGTATCTAAAAAATGTGTATTTGGATGAGCAACTGGCAGGAAACACTGTGACTCTCTTAGGGTAGAAAATATCTCGTCACCAGTATAATCACATCTTCAAAGTCAAGAAACCGCTGGCAAGAGTAACGATGTTTCTCTTAAGATACACAACTAGTGGCGTATCGCTTCAGGCACACTGGAAACAGTATCTAAAAAATGTGTATTTCGGTGAGCAACTGGCACGAAACACTGTGACTCTGTTAGGGTAACCAATATCTCGTCACCAGTATAATCACATCTTCAAAGTCAAGAAACCGCTGGCAAGAGTAACGGTGTTTCTCTTAAGATACACAACTAGTGGCGTATCACTTCAGGCAGACTGGCCACAGTATCTCAAAATGTGTATTTGGGTGAGAAACTGGCAGGAAGCACTATGACTCTCTTAAGGTAGCCAATGCCTCGTCACCAACATAATCACATCACCAACATCAAGAAACCGCTTGCAAAGGTAACGAAGCTTCTCATAAGATACACAGCTAGTTGGGTGTCACTTGAGGCAGACTGGCCAAAGTATCAAAAAAATGTGTATTTGGGTGAGCAACTAGCAGGAATCACTATGACACTCATAAGGTAGCCAATGCCTCGTCACCAGCATAATCACATCAGCAACTTCAAGAAACCCCTGGCAAAAGTTACAATGACTCTTAAGATACACAACTAGTGGCGTAGCTATCAGGCAGACTGGAAAGAGTATCTACAAAATGTGTATTTGGATGAGCAACTGGCAGGAAACACTGTGACTCTCTTAGGGTAGCCAATATCTCGTCACCAGTATAATCACATCTTCAAAGTCAAGAAACCGCTAGCAAGAGTAACGATGTTTCTCTTAAGATACACAACTAGTGGCGTATCGCTTCAGGCAGACTGGTCACAATATCTCAAAATGTGTATTTGGGTGAGCAACTGGCAGGAAGCACTATGACTCTCTTAAGGTAGGCAATGCCTCGTCACCAACATAATCCCATCACCAACTTCAAGAAACCGCTTGCAAATTAACGAAGCTTCTCATAAGATACACAGCTAGTGGGGTGTCACTTGAGGCAGACTGGCCAAAGTATGAAAAATATGTGTATTTGGGTGAGCAACTAGCAGGAATCACTATGACACTCATAGGGTAGCCAATGCCTCGTCACCAGCATAATCACATCAGCAACTTCAAGAAACCCCTGGCAAAAGTTACAATGACTCTTAAGATACACAACTAGTGGCGTAGCTATCAGGCAGACTGGAAATAGTATCTAAAAAATGTGTATTTGGATGAGCAACTGGCAGGAAACACTGTGACTCTCTTAGGGTAGCCAATATCTCGTCACCAGTATAATCACATCTTCAAAGTCAAGAAACCGCTGGCAAGAGTAACGATGTTTCTCTTAAGATACACAACTAGTGGCGTATCGCTTTAGGCACACTGGAAACAGTATCTAAAAAATGTGTATTTCGGTGAGCAACTGGCACGAAACACTGTGACTCTGTTAGGGTAACCAATATCTCGTCACCAGTATAATCACATCTTCAAAGTCAAGAAACCGCTGGCAAGAGTAACGATGTTTCTCTTAAGATACACAACTAGTGGCGTATCGCTTCAGGCAGACTGGCCACAGTATCTCAAAATGTGTATTTGGGTGAGCAACTGGCAGGAAGCACTATGACTCTCTTAAGGTAGCCAATGCCTCGTCACCAACATAATCACATCAACAACTTCAAGAAACCGCTTGCAAAGGTAACGAAGCTTCTCATAAGATACACAGCTAGTTGGGTGTCACTAGAGGCAGACTGGCCAAAGTATCAAAAAAATGTGTATTTGGGTGAGCAACTAGCAGGAATCACTATGACACTCATAGGGTAGCCAATGCCTCGTCACCAGCATAATCACATCAGCAACTTCAAGAAACCCCTGGCAAAAGTTACAAGACCCTTAAGATACACAACTAGTGGCGTAGCTATCAGGCAGACTGGAAAGAGTATCTAAAAAATGTGAATTTGGATGAGCAACTGGCAGGAAACACTGTGACTCTCTTAGGGTTGCCAATATCTCGTCACCAGTATAATCACATCTTCAAAGTCAAGAAACCGCTGGCAAGAGTAACGATGTTTCTCTTAAGATACACAACTAGTGGCGTATCGCTTCAGGCACACTGGAAACAGTATCTAAAAAATGTGTATTTCGGTGAGCAACTGGCACGAAACACTGTGACTCTGTTAGGGTAACCAATATCTCGTCACCAGTATAATCACATCTTCAAAGTCAAGAAACCGCTGGCAAGAGTAACGATGTTTCTCTTAGGATACACAACTAGTGGCGTATCGCTTCAGGCAGACTGGCCACAGTATCTCAAAATGTGTATTTGGGTAAGCAACTGGCAGGAAGCACTATGACCCTCTTAAGGTAGCCAATGACTCGTCACCAACATAATCCTATCACCAACTTCAAGAAACCGCTTGCAAAGGTAACGAAGCTTCTCATAAGATACACAGCTAGTGGGGTGTCACTTGAGGCAGCCTGGCCAAAGTATCAAAAAAATGTGTATTTGGGTGAGCAACTAGCAGGAATCACTATGACACTCATAGGGTAGCCAATGCCTCGTCACCAGCATAATCACATCAGCAACTTCAAGAAACCCTTGGCAAAAATTACAATGACTCTTAAGATACACAACTAGTGGCGTAGCTATCAGGCAGACTGGAAATAGTATCTAAAAAATGTGTATTTGGGTGAAGAACTGGCAGGAATCTCTATGACTCTCTTGAGGTAGCCAATGCTTCGTCACCAGCAGAATCAAATCAGAAACTTCTAGAAACTCCTTTCAAAAGTAACGATGTTTCTCTTAAGATACACAACTAGTGGCGTATCGCTTCAGGCACACTGGAAACAGTATCTAAAAAATGTGTATTTGGGTGAGCAACTGGCACGAAACACTGTGACTCTCTTAGGGTAGCCAATATCTCGTCACCAGTATAATCACAGCTTCAAAGTCAAGAAACCGCTGGCACGAGTAACGATGTTTCTCTTAAGATACACAACTAGTGGCGTATCGCTTCAGGCAGACTGGCCACAGTATCTCAAAATGTGTATTTGGGTGAGCAACTGGCAGGAAGCACTGTGACTCTCTTAAGGTAGCCAATGCCTCATCACCAACATAATCCCATCACCAACTTCAAGAAACCGCTTGCAACGGTAACGAAGCTTCTCATAAGATACACAGCTAGTGGGGTGTCACTTGAGGCAGACTGGCCAAAGTATCAAAAAAATGTGTATTTGGGTGAGCAACTAGCAGGAATCACTATGACACTCATAGGGTAGCCAATGCCTCGTCACCAGCATAATCACATCAGCAACTTCAAGAAACCCCTGGCAAAAGTTACAATGACTCTTAAGATACACAACTAGTGGCGTAGCTATCAGGCAGACTGGCAAGTGTATCTAAAAAATGTGTATTTGGATGAGCAACTGGCAGGAAACACTGTGACTCTCTTAGGGTAGACAATATGTCGTCACCAGTATAATCACATCTTCAAAGTCAAGAAACCGCTGGCAAGAGTAACGATGTTTCTCTTAAGATACACAACTAGTGGCGTATCGCTTCAGGCAGACTGGCCACAGTATCTCAAAATGTGTATTTGGGTGAGCAACTGGCAGAAAGCACTATGACTCTCTTAAGGTAGGCAATGCCTCGTCACCAACATAATCCCATCACCAACTTCAAGAAACCGCTTGCAATGGTAACGAAGCTTCTCATAAGATACACAGCTAGTGGGGTGTCACTTGAGGCAGACTGGCCAAAGTATCAAAAAATGTGTATTTGGGTGAGCAACTAGCAGGAATCACTATGACACTCATAGGGTAGCCAATGCCTCGTCACCAGTATAATCACATCAGCAACTTCAAGAAACCCCTGGCAAAAGTTACAATGACTCTTAAGATACACAACTAGTGGCGTAGCTATCAGGCAGAATGGAAATAGTATCTAAAAAATGTGTATTTCGGTGAAGAACTGGCAGGAATCTCTATGACTCTCTTGAGGTAGCCAATGCTTCGTCACCAGCAGAATCAAATCAGCAACTTCTAGAAACTCCTTTCAAAAGTAACGATGTTTCTCTTAAGATACACAACTAGTGGCGTATCGCTTCAGGCACACTGGAAACAGTATCTAAAAAATGTGTATTTGGGAGAGCAACTAGCAGGAATCCCTATGACACTCATAGGGTAGCCAATGCCTCGTCACCAGCATAATCACATCAGCAACTTCAAGAAACCCCTGGCAAAAGTTACAATGACTCTTAAGATACACAACTAGTGGCGTAGCTATCAGACAGACTGGAAAGAGTATCTAAAAAATGTGTATTTGGATGAGCAACTGGCAGGAAACACTGTGACTCTCTTAGGGTAGAAAATATCTCGTCACCAGTATAATCACATCTTCAAAGTCAAGAAACCGCTGGCAAGAGTAACGATGTTTCTCTTAAGATACACAACTAGTGGCGTATCGCTTCAGGCACACTGGAAACAGTATCTAAAAAATGTGTATTTCGGTGAGCAACTGGCACGAAACACTGTGACTCTGTTAGGGTAACCAATATCTCGTCACCAGTATAATCACATCTTCAAAGTCAAGAAACCGCTGGCAAGAGTAACGATGTTTCTCTTAAGATACACAACTAGTGGCGTATCACTTCAGGCAGACTGGCCACAGTATCTCAATATGTGTATTTGGGTGAGCAACTGGCAGGAAGCACTATGACTCTCTTAAGGTAGCCAATGCCTCGTCACCAACATAATCACATCACCAACTTCAAGAAACCGCTTGCAAAGGTAACGAAGCTTCTCATAAGATACACAGCTAGCTGGGTGTCACTTGAGGCAGACTGGCCAAAGTATCAAAAAAATGTGTATTTGGGTGAGCAACTAGCAGGAATCACTATGACACTCATAGGGTAGCCAATGCCTCGTCACCAGCATAATCACATCAGCAACTTCAAGAAACCCCTGGCAAAAGTTACAATGACTCTTAAGATACACAACTAGTGGCGTAGCTATCAGGCAGACTGGAAAGAGTATCTACAAAATGTGTATTTGGATGAGCAACTGGCAGGAAACACTGTGACTCTCTTAGGGTAGCCAATATCTCGTCACCAGTATAATCACATCTTCAAAGTCAAGAAACCGCTGGCAAGAGTAACGATGTTTCTCTTAAGATACACAACTAGTGGCGTATCGCTTCAGGCAGACTGGTCACAATATCTCAAAATGTGTATTTGGGTGAGCAACTGGCAGGAAGCACTATGACTCTCTTAAGGTAGGCAATGCCTCGTCACCAACATAATCCCATCACCAACTTCAAGAAACCGCTTGCAAAGGTAACGAAGCTTCTCATAAGATACACAGCTAGTGGGGTGTCACTTGAGGCAGACTGGCCAAAGTATCAAAAAAATGTGTATTTGGGTGAGCAACTAGCAGGAATCACTATGACACTCATAGGGTAGCCAATCCCTCGTCACCAGCATAATCACATCAGCAACTTCAAGAAACCCCTCGCAAAAGTTACAATGACTCTTAAGATACACAACTAGTGGCGTAGCTATCAGGCAGACTGGAAAGAGTATCTAAAAAATGTGTATTTGGGTGAAGAACTGGCAGGAATCTCTATGACTCTCTTGAGGTAGCCAATGCCTCGTCACCAGCAGAATCAAATCAGCAACTTCTAGAAACCCCTGGCAAAAGTAACGATGTTTCTCTTAAGATACACAACTAGTGGCGTATCGCTTCAGGCACACTGGAAACAGTATCTAAAAAATGTGTATTTGGGTGACCAACTGGCACGAAACACTGTGACTCTCTTAGGGTAACCAATATCTCGTCACCAGTATAATCACATCTTCAAAATCAAGAAACCGCTGGCAAGAGTAACGATGTTTCTCTTAAGATACACAACTAGTGGCGTATCGCTTCAGGCAGACTGGCCGCAGTATCTCAAAATGTGTATTTGGGTGAGCAACTGGCAGAAAGCACTATGACTCTCTTAAGGTAGCCAATGCCTCGTCACCAACATAATCACATCACCAACTTCAAGAAACCGCTTGCAAAGGTAACGAAGCTTCTCATAAGATACACAGCTAGTTGGGTGTCACTTGAGGCAGACTGGCCAAAGTATCAAAAAAATGTATACTTGGGTGAGCAATTGGCAGGAATCACTATGACACTCATAGGGTAGCCAATGCCTCGTCACCAGCATAATCACATCAGCAACTTCAAGAAACCCCTGGCAAAAGTTACAAGACTCTTAAGATACACAACTAGTGGCGTAGCTATCAGGCAGACTGGAAAGAGTATCTAAAATTGTGAATTTGGATGAGCAACTGGCAGGAAACACTGTGACTCTCTTAGGGTAGCCAATATCTCGTCACCAGTATAATCACATCTTCAAAGTCAAGAAACCGCTGGCAAGAGTAACGATGTTCCTCTTAAGAAACACAACTAGTGGCGTATCGCTTCAGGCACACTGGAAACAGTATCTAAAAAATGTGTATTTGGGTGAGCAACTGGCACGAAACACTGTGACTCTCTTAGGGTAGCCAATATCTCGTCACCAGTATAATCACAGCTTCAAAGTCAAGAAACCGCTGGCAAGAGTAACGATGTTTCTCTTAAGATACACAACTAGTGGCGTATCGCTTCAGGCAGACTGGTCACAATATCTCAAAATGTGTATTTGGGTGAGCAACTGGCAGGAAGCACTATGACTCTCTTAAGGTAGGCAATGCCTCGTCACCAACATAATCCCATCACCAACTTCAAGAAACCGCTTGCAAAGGTAACGAAGCTTCTCATAAGATACACAGCTAGTGGGGTGTCACTTGAGGCAGACTGGCCAAAGTATCAAAAAAATGTGTATTTGGGTGAGCAACTAGCAGGAATCACTATGACACTCATAGGGTAGCCAATGCCTCGTCACCAGCATAATCACATCAGCAACTTCAAGAAACCCCTCGCAAAAGTTACAATGACTCTTAAGATACACAACTAGTGGCGTAGCTATCAGGCAGACTGGAAAGAGTATCTAAAAAATGTGTATTTGGGTGATGAACTGGCAGGAATCTCTATGACTCTCTTGAGGTAGCCAATGCCTCGTCACCAGCAGAATCAAATCAGCAACTTCTAGAAACCCCTGGCAAAAGTAACGATGTTTCTCTTAAGATACACAACTAGTGGCGTATCGCTTCAGGCACACTGGAAACAGTATCTAAAAAATGTGTATTTGGGTGACCAACTGGCACGAAACACTGTGACTCTCTTAGGGTAACCAATCTCTCGTCACCAGTATAATCACATCTTCAAAATCAAGAAACCGCTGGCAAGAGTAACGATGTTTCTCTTAAGATACACAACTAGTGGCGTATCGCTTCAGGCAGACTGGCCGCAGTATCTCAAAATGTGTATTTGGGTGAGCAACTGGCAGAAAGCACTATGACTCTCTTAAGATAGCCAATGCCTCGTCACCAACATAATCACATCACCAACTTCAAGAAACCGCTTGCAAAGGTAACGAAGCTTCTCCTAAGATACACAGCTAGTTGGGTGTCACTTGAGGCAGACTGGCCAAAGTATCAAAAAATGTGTACTTGGGTGAGCAATTAGCAGGAATCACTATGACACTCATAGGGTAGCCAATGCCTCGTCACCAGCATAATCACATCAGCAACTTCAAGAAACCCCTGGCAAAAGTTACAAGACTCTTAAGATACACAACTAGTGGCGTAGCTATCAGGCAGACTGGAAAGAGTATCTAAAAAATGTGAATTTGGATGAGCAACTGGCAGGAAACACTGTGACTCTCTTAGGGTAGCCAATATCTCGTCACCAGTATAATCACATCTTCAAAGTCAAGAAACCGCTGGCAAGAGTAACGATGTTCCTCTTAAGATACACAACTAGTGGCGTATCGCTTCAGGCACACTGGAAACAGTATCTAAAAAATGTGTATTTGGGTGACCAACTGGCACGAAACACTGTGACTCTCTTAGGGTAGCCAATATCTCGTCACCAGTATAATCACAGCTTCAAAGTCAAGAAACCGCTGGCAAGAGTAACGATGTTTCTCTTAAGATACACAACTAGTGGCGTATCGCTTCAGGCAGACTGGTCACAATATCTCAAAATGTGTATTTGGGTGAGCAACTGGCAGGAAGCACTATGACTCTCTTAAGGTAGGCAATGCCTCGTCACCAACATAATCCCATCACCAACTTCAAGAAACCGCTTGCAAAGGTAACGAAGCTTCTCATAAGATACACAGCTAGTGGGGTGTCACTTGAGGCAGACTGGCCAAAGTATCAAAAAAATGTGTATTTGGGTGAGCAACTAGCAGGAATCACTATGACACTCATAGGGTAGCCAATGCCTCGTCACCAGCATAATCACATCAGCAACTTCAAGAAACCCCTCGCAAAAGTTACAATGACTCTTAAGATACACAACTAGTGGCGTAGCTATCAGGCAGACTGGAAATAGTATCTAAAAATGTGTATTTGGGTGAAGAACTGGCAGGAATCACTATGACTCTCTTGAGGTAGCCAATGCTTCGTCACCAGCAGAATCAAATCAGCAACTTCCAGAAACTCCTTTCAAAAGTAACGATGTTTCTCTTAAGATACACAAATAGTGGCGTATCGCTTCAGGCACACTGGAAACAGTATCTAAAAAATGTGTATTTGGGTGAGCAACTGGCAGGAAGCACTATGACTCTCTTAAGGTAGCCAATGCCTCGTCACCAACATAATCCCATCACCAACTTCAAGAAACCGCTTGCAAAGGTAACGAAGCTTCTCATAAGATACACAGCTAGTGGGGTGTCACTTGAGGCAGACTGGCCAAAGTATCAAAAAAATGTGTATTTGGGTGAGCAACTAGCAGGAATCACTATGACACTCATAGGGTAGCCAATGCCTCGTCACCAGCATAATCACATCAGCAACTTCAAGAAACCCCTCGCAAAAGTTACAATGACTCTTAAGATACACAACTAGTGGCGTAGCTATCAGGCAGACTGGAAAGAGTATCTAAAAAATGTGTATTTGGGTGAAGAACTGGCAGGAATCTCTATGACTCTCTTGAGGTAGCCAATGCCTCGTCACCAGCAGAATCAAATCAGCAACTTCTAGAAACCCCTGGCAAAAGTAACGATGTTTCTCTTAAGATACACAACTAGTGGCGTATCGCTTCAGGCACACTGGAAACAGTATCTAAAAAATGTGTATTTGGGTGACCAACTGGCACGAAACACTGTGACTCTCTTAGGGTAACCAATATCTCGTCACCAGTATAATCACATCTTCAAAATCAAGAAACCGCTGGCAAGAGTAACGATGTTTCTCTTAAGATACACAACTAGTGGCGTATCGCTTCAGGCAGACTGGCCACAGTATCTCAAAATGTGTATTTGGGTGAGCAACTGGCAGAAAGCACTATGACTCTCTTAAGGTAGCCAATGCCTCGTCACCAACATAATCACATCACCAACTTCAAGAAACCGCTTGCAAAGGTAACGAAGCTTCTCATAAGATACACAGCTAGTTGGGTGTCACTTGAGGCCGACTGGCCAAAGTATCAAAAAAATGTGTACTTGGGTGAGCAATTAGCAGGAATCACTATGACACTCATAGGGTAGCCAATGCCTCGTCACCAGCATAATCACATCAGCAACTTCAAGAAACCCCTGGCAAAAGTTACAAGACTCTTAAGATACACAACTAGTGGCGTAGCTATCAGGCAGACTGGAAAGAGTATCTAAAAAATGTGAATTTGGATGAGCAACTGGCAGGAAACACTGTGACTCTCTTAGGGTAGCCAATATCTCGTCACCAGTATAATCACATCTTCAAAGTCAAGAAACCGCTGGCAAGAGTAACGATGTTCCTCTTAAGATACACAACTAGTGGCGTATCGCTTCAGGCACACTGGAAACAGTATCTAAAAAATGTGTATTTGGGTGAGCAACTGGCACGAAACACTGTGACTCTCTTAGGGTAGCCAATATCTCGTCACCAGTATAATCACAGCTTCAAAGTCAAGAAACCGCTGGCAAGAGTAACGATGTTTCTCTTAAGATACACAACTAGTGGCGTATCGCTTCAGGCAGACTGGTCACAATATCTCAAAATGTGTATTTGGGTGAGCAACTGGCAGGAAGCACTATGACTCTCTTAAGGTAGGCAATGCCTCGTCACCAACATAATCCCATCACCAACTTCAAGAAACCGCTTGCAAAGGTAACGAAGCTTCTCATAAGATACACAGCTAGTGGGGTGTCACTTGAGGCAGACTGGCCAAAGTATCAAAAAAATGTGTATTTGGGTGAGCAACTAGCAGGAATCACTATGACACTCATAGGGTAGCCAATGCCTCGTCACCAGCATAATCACATCAGCAACTTCAAGAAACCCCTCGCAAAAGTTACAATGACTCTTAAGATACACAACTAGTGGCGTAGCTATCAGGCAGACTGGAAAGAGTATCTAAAAAATGTGTATTTGGGTGAAGAACTGGCAGGAATCTCTATGACTCTCTTGAGGTAGCCAATGCCTCGTCACCAGCAGAATCAAATCATCAACTTCTAGAAACCCCTGGCAAAAGTAACGATGTTTCTCTTAAGATACACAACTAGTGGCGTATCGCTTCAGGCACACTGGAAACAGTATCTAAAAAATGTGTATTTGGGTGACCAACTGGCACGAAACACTGTGACTCTCTTAGGGTAACCAATATCTCGTCACCAGTATAATCACATCTTCAAAATCAAGAAACCGCTGGCAAGAGTAACGATGTTTCTCTTAAGATACACAACTAGTGGCGTATCGCTTCAGGCAGACTGGCCGCAGTATCTCAAAATGTGTATTTGGGTGAGCAACTGGCAGAAAGCACTATGACTCTCTTAAGGTAGCCAATGCCTCGTCACCAACATAATCACATCACCAACTTCAAGAAACCGCTTGCAAAGGTAACGAAGCTTCTCCTAAGATACACAGCTAGTTGGGTGTCACTTGAGGCAGACTGGCCAAAGTATCAAAAAAATGTGTATTTGGGTGAGCAACTAGCAGGAATCACTATGACACTCATAGGGTAGCCAATGCCTCGTCACCAGCATAATCACATCAGCAACTTCAAGAAACCCCTGGCAAAAGTTACAAGACTCTTAAGATACACAACTAGTGGCGTAGCTATCAGGCTGACTGGAAAGAGTATCTAAAAAATGTGAATTTGGATGAGCAACTGGCAGGAAACACTGTGACTCTCTTAGGGTAGCCAATATCTCGTCACCAGTATAATCACATCTTCAAAGTCAAGAAACCGCTGGCAAGAGTAACGATGTTCCTCTTAAGATACACAACTAGTGGCGTATCGCTTCAGGCAGACTGGCCGCAGTATCTCAAAATGTGTATTTGGGTGAGCAACTGGCAGAAAGCACTATGACTCTCTTAAGGTAGCCAATGCCTCGTCACCAACATAATCCCATCACCAACTTCAAGAAACCGCTTGCAAAGGTAACGAAGCTTCTCATAAGATACACAGCTAGTGGGGTGTCACTTGAGGCAGACTGGCCAAAGTATCAAAAAAATGTGTATTTGGGTGAGCAACTAGCAGGAATCACTATGACACTCATAGGGTAGCCAATGCCTCGTCACCAGCATAATCACATCAGCAACTTCAAGAAACCCCTCGCAAAAGTTACAATGACTCTTAAGATACACAACTAGTGGCGTAGCTATCAGGCAGACTGGAAAGAGTAACTAAAAAATGTGTATTTGGGTGAAGAACTGGCAGGAATCTCTATGACTCTCTTGAGGTAGCCAATGCCTCGTCACCAGCAGAATCAAATCAGCAACTTCTAGAAACCCCTGGCAAAAGTAACGATGTTTCTCTTAAGATACACAACTAGTGGCGTATCGCTTCAGGCACACTGGAAACAGTATCTAAAAAATGTGTATTTGGGTGACCAACTGGCACGAAACACTGTGACTCTCTTAGGGTAACCAATATCTCGTCACCAGTATAATCACATCTTCAAAATCAAGAAACCGCTGGCAAGAGTAACGATGTTTCTCTTAAGATACACAACTAGTGGCGTATCGCTTCAGGCAGACTGGCCGCAGTATCTCAAAATGTGTATTTGGATGAGCAACTGGCAGAAAGCACTATGACTCTCTTAAGGTAGCCAATGCCTCGTCACCAGCATAATCACATCACCAACTTCAAGAAACCGCTTGCAAAGGTAACGAAGCTTCTCCTAAGATACACAGCTAGTTGGGTGTCACTTGAGGCAGACTGGCCAAAGTATCAAAAAAATGTGTATTTGGGTGAGCAACTAGCAGGAATCACTATGACACTCATAGGGTAGCCAATGCCTCGTCACCAGCATAATCACATCAGTAACTTCAAGAAACCCCTGGCAAAAGTTACAAGACTCTTAAGATACACAACTAGTGGCGTAGCTATCAGGCAGACTGGAAAGAGTATCTAAAAAATGTGAATTTGGATGAGCAAATGGCAGGAAACACTGTGACTCTCTTAGGGTAGCCAATATCTCGTCACCAGTATAATCACATCTTCAAAGTCAAGAAACCGCTGGCAAGAGTAACGATGTTCCTCTTAAGATACACAACTAGTGGCGTATCGCTTCAGGCACACTGGAAACAGTATCTAAAAAATGTGTATTTGGGTGAGCTACTGGCACGAAACACTGTGACTCTCTTAGGGTAGCCAATATCTCGTCACCAGTATAATCACAGTTTCAAAGTCAAGAAACCGCTGGCAAGAGTAACGATGTTTCTCTTAAGATACACAACTAGTGGCGTATCGCTTCACGCAGACTGGCCACAGTATCTCAAAATGTGTATTTGGGTGAGCAACTGGCAGGAAGCACTGTGACTCTCTTAAGGTAGCCAATGCCTCATCACCAACATAATCCCAAAACCAACTTCAAGAAACCGCTTGCAACGGTAACGAAGCTTCTCATAAGATACACAGCTAGTGGGGTGTCACTTGAGGCAGACTGGCCAAAGTATCAAAAAAATGTGTATTTGGGTGAGCAACTAGCAGGAATCACTATGACACTCATAGGGTAGCCAATGCCTCGTCACCAGCATAATCACATCAGCAACTTCAAGAAACCCCTGGCAAAAGTTACAATGACACTTAAGATACACAACTAGTGGCGTAGCTATCAGGCAGACTGGCAAGTGTATCTAAAAATGTGTATTTGGATGAGCAACTGGCAGGAAACACTGTGACTCTCTTAGGGTAGCCAATATGTCGTCACCAGTATAATCACATCTTCAAAGTCAAGAAACCGCTGGCAAGAGTAACGATGTTTCTCTTAAGATACACAACTAGTGGCGTATCGCTTCAGGCAGACTGGTCACAATATCTCAAAATGTGTATTTGGGTGAGCAACTGGCAGGAAGCACTATGACTCTCTTAAGGTAGGCAATGCCTCGTCACCAACATAATCCCATCACCAACTTCAAGAAACCGCTTGCAAAGGTAACGAAGCTTCTCATAAGATACACAGCTAGTGGGGTGTCACTTGAGGCAGACTGGCCAAAGTATCAAAAAAATGTGTATTTGGGTGAGCAACTAGCAGGAATCACTATGACACTCATAGGGTAGCCAATGCCTCGTCACCAGCATAATCACATCAGCAACTTCAAGAAACCCCTCGCAAAAGTTACAATGACTCTTAAGATACACAACTAGTGGCGTAGCTATCAGGCAGACTGGAAAGAGTATCTAAAAAATGTGTATTTGGGTGAAGAACTGGCAGGAATCTCTAAGACTCTCTTGAGGTAGCCAATGCCTCGTCACCAGCAGAATCAAATCAGCAACTTCTAGAAACCCCTGGCAAAAGTAACGATGTTTCTCTTAAGATACACAACTAGTGGCGTATCGCTTCAGGCACACTGGAAACAGTATCTAAAAAATGTGTATTTGGGTGACCAACTGGCACGAAACACTGTGACTCTCTTAGGGTAACCAATATCTCGTCACCAGTATAATCACATCTTCAAAATCAAGAAACCGCTGGCAAGAGTAACGATGTTTCTCTTAAGATAGACAACTAGTGGCGTATCGATTCAGGCAGACTGGCCGCAGTATCTCAAAATGTGTATTTGGGTGAGCAACTGGCAGAAAGCACTATGACTCTCTTAAGGTAGCCAATGCCTCGTCACCAACATAATCACATCACCAACTTCAAGAAACCGCTTGCAAAGGTAACGAAGCTTCTCATAAGATACACAGCTAGTTGGGTGTCACTTGAGGCAGACTGGCCAAAGTATCAAAAAAATGTGTACTTGTGTGAGCAATTAGCAGGAATCACTATGACACTCATAGGGTAGCCAATGCCTCGTCACCAGCATAATCACATCAGCAACTTCAAGAAACCCCTGGCAAAAGTTACAAGACTCTTAAGATACACAACTAGTGGCGTAGCTATCAGGCAGACTGGAAAGAGTATCTAAAAAATGTGAATTTGGATGAGCAACTGGCAGGAAACACTGTGACTCTCTTAGGGTAGCCAATATCTCGTCACCAGTATAATCACATCTTCAAAGTCAAGAAACCGCTGGCAAGAGTAACGATGTTCCTCTTAAGATACACAACTATTGGCGTATCGCTTCAGGCACACTGGAAACAGTATCTATAAAATGTGTATTTGGGTGACCAACTGGCACGAAACACTGTGACTCTCTTAGGGTAGCCAACATCTCGTCACCAGTATAATCACAGCTTCAAAGTCAAGAAACCGCTGGCAAGAGTAACGATGTTTCTCTTAAGATACACAACCAGTGGCGTATCGCTTCAGGCAGACTGGTCACAATATCTCAAAATGTGTATTTGGGTGAGCAACTGGCAGGAAGCACTATGACTCTCTTAAGGTAGGCAATGCCTCGTCACTAACATAATCCCATCACCAACTTCAAGAAACCGCTTGCAAAGGTAACGAAGCTTCTCATAAGATACACAGCTAGTGGGGTGTCACTTGAGGCAGACTGGCCAAAGTATCAAAAAAATGTGTATTTGGGTAAGCAACTAGCAGGAATCACTATGACACTCATAGGGTAGCCAATGCCTCGTCACCAGCATAATCACATCAGTAACTTCAAGAAACCCCTGGCAAAAGTTACAAGACTCTTAAGATACACAACTAGTGGCGTAGCTATCAGGCAGACTGGAAAGAGTATCTAAAAAATGTGAATTTGGATGAGCAACTGGCAGGAAACACTGTGACTCTCTTAGGGTAGCCAATATCTCGTCACCAGTATAATCACATCTTCAAAGTCAAGAAACCGCTGGCAAGAGTAACGATGTTTCTCTTAAGATACACAACTAGTGGCGTATCGCTTCAGGCAGACTGGTCACAATATCTCAAAATGTGTATTTGGGTGAGCAACTGGCAGGAAGCACTATGACTCTCTTAAGGTAGGCAATGCCTCGTCACCAACATAATCCCATCACCAACTTCAAGAAACCGCTTGCAAAGGTAACGAAGCTTCTCATAAGATACACAGCTAGTGGGGTGTCACTTGAGGCAGACTGGCCAAAGTATCAAAAAAATGTGTATTTGGGTGAGCAACTAGCAGGAATCACTATGACACTCATAGGGTAGCCAATGCCTCGTCACCAGCATAATCACATCAGCAACTTCAAGAAACCCCTCGCAAAAGTTACAATGACTCTTAAGATACACAACTAGTGGCGTAGCTATCAGGCAGACTGGAAAGAGTATCTAAAAAATGTGTATTTGGGTGAAGAACTGGCAGGAATCTCTAAGACTCTCTTGAGGTAGCCAATGCCTCGTCACCAGCAGAATCAAATCAGCAACTTCTTGAAACCCCTGGCAAAAGTAACGATGTTTCTCTTAAGATACACAACTAGTGGCGTATCGCTTCAGGCACACTGGAAACAGTATCTAAAAAATGTGTATTTGGGTGACCAACTGGCACGAAACACTGTGACTCTCTTAGGGTAACCAATATCTCGTCACCAGTATAATCACATCTTCAAAATCAAGAAACCGCTGGCAAGAGTAACGATGTTTCTCTTAAGATAGACAACTAGTGGCGTATCGATTCAGGCAGACTGGCCGCAGTATCTCAAAATGTGTATTTGGGTGAGCAACTGGCAGAAAACACTATGACTCTCTTAAGGTAGCCAATGCCTCGTCACCAACATAATCACATCACCAACTTCAAGAAACCGCTTGCAAAGGTAACGAAGCTTCTCATAAGATACACAGCTAGTTGGGTGTCACTTGAGGCAGACTGGCCAAAGTATCAAAAAAATGTGTACTTGGGTGAGCAATTAGGAGGAATCACTATGACACTCATAGGGTAGCCAATGCCTCGTCACCAGCATAATCACATCAGCAAATTCAAGAAACCCCTGGCAAAAGTTACAAGACTCTTAAGATACACAACTAGTGGCGTAGCTATCAGGCAGACTGGAAAGAGTATCTAAAAAATGTGAATTTGGATGAGCAACTGGCAGGAAACACTGTGACTCTCTTAGGGTAGCCAATATCTCGTCACCAGTATAATCACATCTTCAAAGTCAAGAAACCGCTGGCAAGAGTAACGATGTTCCTCTTAAGATACACAACTATTGGCGTATCGCTTCAGGCACACTGGAAACAGTATCTAAAAAATGTGTATTTGGGTGAGCAACTGGCACGAAACACTGTGACTCTCTTAGGGTAGCCAATATCTCGTCACCAGTATAATCACAGCTTCAAAGTCAAGAAACCGCTGGCAAGAGTAACGATGTTTCTCTTAAGATACACAACTAGTGGCGTATCGCTTCAGGCAGACTGGTCACAATATCTCAAAATCTGTATTTGGGTGAGCAACTGGCAGGAAGCACTATGACTCTCTTAAGGTAGGCAATGCCTCGTCACTAACATAATCCCATCACCAACTTCAAGAAACCGCTTGCAAAGGTAACGAAGCTTCTCATAAGATACACAGCTAGTGGGGTGTCACTTGAGGGAGACTGGCCAAAGTATCAAAAAAATGTGTATTTGGGTGAGCAACTAGCAGGAATCACTATGACACTCATAGGGTAGCCAATGCCTCGTCACCAGCATAATCACATCAGCAACTTCAAGAAACCCCTCGCAAAAGTTACAATGACTCTTAAGATACACAACTAGTGGCGTAGCTATCAGGCAGACTGGAAAGAGTATCTAAAAAATGTGTATTTGGGTGAAGAACTGGCAGGAATCTCTATGACTCTCTTGAGGTAGCCAATGCCTCGTCACCAGCAGAATCAAATCAGCAACTTCTAGAAACCCCTGGCAAAAGTAACGATGTTTCTCTTAAGATACACAACTAGTGGCGTATCGCTTCAGGCACACTGGAAACAGTATCTAAAAAATGTGTATTTGGGTGACCAACTGGCACGAAACACTGTGACTCTCTTAGGGTAACCAATATCTCGTCACCAGTATAATCACATCTTCAAAATCAAGAAACCGCTGGCAAGAGTAACGATGTTTCTCTTAAGATACACAACTAGTGGCGTATCGCTTCAGGCAGACTGGCCGCAGTATCTCAAAATGTGTATTTGGGTGAGCATCTGGCAGAAAGCACTATGACTCTCTTAAGGTAGCCAATGCCTCGTCACCAGCATAATCACATCACCAACTTCAAGAAACCGCTTGCAAAGGTAACGAAGCTTCTCCTAAGATACACAGCTAGTTGGGTGTCACTTGAGGCAGACTGGCTAAAGTATCAAAAAAATGTGTATTTGGGTGAGCAACTAGCAGGAATCACTATGACACTCATAGGGTAGCCAATGCCTCGTCACCAGCATAATCACATCAGTAACTTCAAGAAACCCCTGGCAAAAGTTACAAGACTCTTAAGATACACAACTAGTGGCGTAGCTATCAGGCAGACTGGAAAGAGTATCTAAAAAATGTGAATTTGGATGAGCAACTGGCAGGAAACACTGTGACTCTCTTAGGGTAGCCAATATCTCGTCACCAGTATAATCACATCTTCAAAGTCAAGAAACCGCTGGCAAGAGTAACGATGTTCCTCTTAAGATACACAACTAGTGGCGTATCGCTTCAGGCACACTGGAAACAGTATCTAAAAAATGTGTATTTGGGTGAGCTACTGGCACGAAACACTGTGACTCTCTTAGGCTAGCCAATATCTCGTCACCAGTATAATCACAGTTTCAAAGTCAAGAAACCGCTGGCAAGAGTAACGATGTTTCTCTTAAGATACACAACTAGTGGCGTATCGCTTCACGCAGACTGGTCACAATATCTCAAAATGTGTATTTGGGTGAGCAACTGGCAGGAAGCACTATGACTCTCTTAAGGTAGCCAATGCCTCGTCACCAACATAATCCCATCACCAACTTCAAGAAACCGCTTGCAAAGGTAACGAAGCTTCTCATAAGATACACAGCTAGTGGGGTGTCACTTGAGGCAGACTGGCCAAAGTATCAAAAAAATGTGTATTTGGGTGAGCAACTAGCAGGAATCACTATGACACTCATAGGGTAGCCAATGCCTCGTCACCAGCATAATCACATCAGCAACTTCAAGAAACCCCTCGCAAAAGTTACAATGACTCTTAAGATACACAACTAGTGGCGTAGCTATCAGGCAGACTGGAAAGAGTATCTAAAAAATGTGTATTTGGGTGAAGAACTGGCAGGAATCTCTAAGACTCTCTTGAGGTAGCCAATGCCTCGTCACCAGCAGAATCAAATCAGCAACTTCTAGAAACCCCTGGCAAAAGTAACGATGTTTCTCTTAAGATACACAACTAGTGGCGTATCGCTTCAGGCACACTGGAAACAGTATCTAAAAAATGTGTATTTGGGTGACCAACTGGCACGAAACACTCTGACTCTCTTAGGGTAACCAATATCTCGTCACCAGTATAATCACATCTTCAAAATCAAGAAACCGC
Source organism: Schistocerca nitens (assembly GCF_023898315.1). Taxonomy (NCBI): domain Eukaryota; kingdom Metazoa; phylum Arthropoda; class Insecta; order Orthoptera; family Acrididae; genus Schistocerca; species Schistocerca nitens. The sequence goes on along the minus strand of NC_064616.1, from coordinate 106,746,603 downwards.
TGGCAAGAGTAACGATGTTTCTCTTAAGATAGACAACTAGTGGCGTATCGCTTCAGGCAGACTGGCCGCAGTATCTCAAAATGTGTATTTGGGTGAGCAACTGGCAGAAAGCACTATGACTCTCTTAAGGTAGCCAATGCCTCGTCACCAACATAATCACATCACCAACTTCAAGAAACCGCTTGCAAAGGTAACGAAGCTTCTCATAAGATACACAGCTAGTTGGGTGTCACTTGAGGCAGACTGGCCAAAGTATCAAAAAAATGTGTACTTGGGTGAGCAATTAGCAGGAATCACTATGACACTCATAGGGTAGCCAATGCCTCGTCACCAGCATAATCACATCAGCAACTTCAAGAAACCCCTGGCAAAAGTTACAAGACTCTTAAGATACACAACTAGTGGCGTAGCTATCAGGCAGACTGGAAAGAGTATCTAAAAAATGTGAATTTGGATGAGCAACTTGCAGGAAACACTGTGACTCTCTTAGGGTAGCCAATATCTCGTCACCAGTATAATCACATCTTCAAAGTCAAGAAACCGCTGGCAAGAGTAACGATGTTCCTCTTAAGATACACAACTATTGGCGTATCGCTTCAGGCACACTGGAAACAGTATCTAAAAAATGTGTATTTGGGTGAGCAACTGGCACGAAACACTGTGACTCTCTTAGGGTAGCCAATATCTCGTCACCAGTATAATCACAGTTTCAAAGTCAAGAAACCGCTGGCAAGAGTAACGATGTTTCTCTTAAGATACACAACTAGTGGCGTATCGCTTCACGCAGACTGGCCACAGTATCTCAAAATGTGTATTTGGGTGAGCAACTGGCAGGAAGCACTGTGACTCTCTTAAGGTAGCCAATGCCTCATCACCAACATAATCCCATCACCAACTTCAAGAAACCGCTTGCAACGGTAACGAAGCTTCTCATAAGATACACAGCTAGTGGGGTGTCACTTGAGGCAGACTGGCCAAAGTATCAAAAAAATGTGTATTTGGGTGAGCAACTAGCAGGAATCACTATGACACTCATAGGGTAGCCAATGCCTCGTCACCAGCATAATTACATCAGCAACTTCAAGAAACCCCTGGCAAAAGTTACAATGACTCTTAAGATACACAACTAGTGGCGTAGCTATCAGGCAGACTGGCAAGTGTATCTAAAAATGTGTATTTGGATGAGCAACTGGCAGGAAACACTGTGACTCTCTTAGGGTAGCCAATATGTCGTCACCAGTATAATCACATCTTCAAAGTCAAGAAACCGCTGGCAAGAGTAACGATGTTTCTCTTAAGATACACAACTAGTGGCGTATCGCTTCAGGCAGACTGGTCACAATATCTCAAAATGTGTATTTGGGTGAGCAACTGGCAGGAAGCACTATGACTCTCTTAAGGTAGGCAATGCCTCGTCACCAACATAATCCCATCACCAACTTCAAGAAACCGCTTGCAAAGGTAACGAAGCTTCTCATAAGATACACAGCTAGTGGGGTGTCACTTGAGGCAGACTGGCCAAAGTATCAAAAAAATGTGTATTTGGGTGAGCAACTAGCAGGAATCACTATGACACTCATAGGGTAGCCAATGCCTCGTCACCAGCATAATCACATCAGCAACTTCAAGAAACCCCTCGCAAAAGTTACAATGACTCTTAAGATACACAACTAGTGGCGTAGCTATCAGGCAGACTGGAAAGAGTATCTAAAAAATGTGTATTTGGGTGAAGAACTGGCAGGAATCTCTATGACTCTCTTGAGGTAGCCAATGCCTCGTCACCAGCAGAATCAAATCAGCAACTTCTAGAAACCCCTGGCAAAAGTAACGATGTTTCTCTTAAGATACACAACTAGTGGCGTATCGCTTCAGGCAGACTGCCCGCAGTATCTCAAAATGTGTATTTGGGTGAGCAACTGGCAGAAAGCACTATGACTCTCTTAAGGTAGCAAATGCCTCGTCACCAACATAATCACATCACCAACTTCAAGAAACCGCTTGCAAAGGTAACGAAGCTTCTCCTAAGATACACAGCTAGTTGGGTGTCACTTGAGGCAGACTGGCCAAAGTATCAAAAAAATGTGTATTTGGGTGAGCAACTGGCAGGAAGCACTGTGACTCTCTTAAGGTAGCCAATGCCTCATCACCAACATAATCCCATCACCAACTTCAAGAAACCGCTTGCAAAGGTAACGAAGCTTCTCATAAGATACACAGCTAGTGGGGTGTCACTTGAGGCAGACTGGCCAAAGTATCAAAAAAATGTGTATTTGGGTGAGCAACTAGCAGGAATCACTATGACACTCATAGGGTAGCCAATGCCTCGTCACCAGCATAATCACATCAGCAACTTCAAGAAACCCCTGGCAAAAGTTACAAGACTCTTAAGATACACAACTAGTGGCGTAGCTATCAGGCAGACTGGAAAGAGTATCTAAAAAATGTGTATTTGGATGAGCAACTGGCAGGAAACACTGTGACTCTCTTAGGGTAGCCAATATCTCGTCACCAGTATAATCACATCTTCAAAGTCAAGAAACCGCTGGCAAGAGTAACGATGTTCCTCTTAAGATACACAACTAGTGGCGTATCGCTTCAGGCACACTGGAAACAGTATCTAAAAATGTGTATTTGGGTGAGCTACTGGCACGAAACACTGTGACTCTCTTAGGGTAGCCAATATCACGTCACCAGTATAATCACAGTTTCAAAGTCAAGAAACCGCTGGCAAGAGTAACGATGTTTCTCTTAAGATACACAACTAGTGGCGTATCGCTTCACGCAGACTGGCCACAGTATCTCAAAATGTGTATTTGGGTGAGCAACTGGCAGGAAGCACTGTGACTCTCTTAAGGTAGCCAATGCCTCATCACCAACATAATCCCATCACCAACTTCAAGAAACCGCTTGCAAAGGTAACGAAGCTTCTCATAAGATACACAGCTAGTGGGGTGTCACTTGAGGCAGACTGGCCAAAGTATCAAAAAAATGTGTATTTGGGTGAGCAACTAGCAGGAATCACTATGACACTCATAGGGTAGCCAATGCCTCGTCACCAGCATAATCACATCAGCAACTTCAAGAAACCCCTGGCAAAAGTTACAATGACTCTTAAGATACACAACTAGTGGCGTAGCTATCAGGCAGACTGGCAAGTGTATCTAAAAATGTGTATTTGGATGAGCAACTGGCAGGAAACACTGTGACTCTCTTAGGGTAGCCAATATGTCGTCACCAGTATAATCACATCTTCAAAGTCAAGAAACCGCGGGCAAGAGTAACGATGTTTCTCTTAAGATACACAACTAGTGGCGTATCGCTTCAGGCAGACTGGCCACAGTATCTCAAAATGTGTATTTGGGTGAGCAACTGGCAGGAAGCACTATGACTCTCTTAAGGTAGCCAATGCCTCGTCACCAACATAATCCCATCACCAACTTCAGGAACCCGCTTGCAAAGGTAACGAAGCTTCTCATAAGATACACAGCTAGTGGGGTGTCACTTGAGGCAGACTGGCCAAAGTATCAAACAAATGTGTATTTGGGTGAGCAACTAGCAGGAATCACTATGACACTCATAGGGTAGCCAATGCCTCGTCACCAGCATAATCACATCAGCAACTTCAAGAAACCCCTGGCAAAAGTTACAATGACTCTTAAGATACACAACTAGTGGCGTAGCTATCAGGCAGACTGGAAAGAGTATCTAAAAAATGTGTATTTGGGTGAAGAACTGGCTGGAATCTCTATGACTCTCTTGAGGTAGCCAATGCTTCGTCACCAGCAGAATCAAATCAGCAACTTCTAGAAACCACTTTCAAAAGTAACGATGTTTCTCTTAAGATACACAACTAGTGGCGTATCGCTTCAGGCACACTGGAAACAGTATCTAAAAAATGTGTATTTGGGTGACCAACTGGCACGAAACACTGTGACTCTCTTAGGGTAACCAATATCTCGTCACCAGTATAATCACATCTTCAAAATCAAGAAACCGCTGGCAAGAGTAACGATGTTTCTCTTAAGATACACAACTAGTGGCGTATCGCTTCAGGCAGACTGGTCACAATATCTCAAAATGTGTATTTGGGTGAGCAACTGGCAGGAAGCACTATGACTCTCTTAAGGTAGGCAATGCCTCGTCACCAACATAATCCCATCACCTACTTCAAGAAACCGCTTGCAAATTAACGAAGCTTCTCATAAGATACACAGCTAGTGGGGTGTCACTTGAGGCAGACTGGCCAAAGTATGAAAAAAATGTGTATTTGGGTGAGCAACTAGCAGGAATCACTATGACACTCATAGGGTAGCCAATGCCTCGTCACCAGCATAATCACATCAGCAACTTCAAGAAACCCCTGGCAAAAGTTACAAGACTCTTAAGATACACAACTAGTGGCGTAGCTATCAGGCAGACTGGAAAGAGTAACCAAAAATGTGAATTTGGATGAGCAACTGGCAGGAAACACTGTGACTCTCTTAGGGTAGCCAATATCTCGTCACCAGTATAATCACATCTTCAAAGTCAAGAAACCGCTGGCAAGAGTAACGATGTTTCTCTTAAGATACACAACTAGTGGCGTATCGCTTCAGGCAGACTGGCCACAGTATCTCAAAATGAGTATTTGGGTGAGCAACTGGCAGGAAGCACTATGACTCTCTTAAGGTAGCCAATGCCTCGTCACCAACATAATCCCATCACCAACTTCAAGAAACCGCTTGCAAAGGTAACGAAGCTTCTCATAAGATACACAGCTAGTGGGGTGTCACTTGAGGCAGACTGGCCAAAGTATGAAAAAAATGTGTATTTAGGTGAGCAACTAGCAGGAATCACTATGACACTCATAGGGTAGCCAATGCCTCGTCACCAGCATAATCACATCAGCAACTTCAAGAAACCCCTCGCAAAAGTTACAATGACTCTTAAGATACACAACTAGTGGCGTAGCTATCAGGCAGACTGGAAATAGTATCTAAAAAATGGGTATTTGGGTGAAGAACTGGCAGGAATCTCTATGACTCTCTTGAGGTAGCCAATGCTTCGACACCAGCAGAATCAAATCAGCAACTTCTAGAAACTCCTTTCAAAAGTAACGATGTTTCTCTTAAGATACACAACTAGTGTCGTATCGCTTCAGGCACACTGGAAACAGTATCTAAAAAATGTGTATTTGGGTGAGAAACTGGCACGAAACACTGTGACTCTCTTAGGGTAGACAATATCTCGTCACCAGTATAATCACAGCTTCAAAGTCAAGAAACCGCTGGCAAGAGTAACGATGTTTCTCTTAAGATACACAACTAGTGGCGTATCGGCTCACGCAGACTGGCCACAGTATCTCAAAATGTGTATTTGGGTGAGCAACTGGCAGGAAGCACTATGACTCTCTTAAGGTAGCCAATGCCTCGTCACCAACATAATCCCATCACCAACTTCAAGAAACCGCTTGCAAAGGTAACGAAGCTTCTCATAAGATACACAGCTAGTGGGGTGTCACTTGAGGCAGACTGGCCAAAGTATCAAAAAAATGTGTATTTGGGTGAGCAACTAGCAGGAATCTCTATGACACTCATAGGGTAGCCAATGCCTCGTCACCAGCATAATCACATCAGCAACTTCAAGAAACCCCTGGCAAAAGTTACAATGACTCTTAAGATACACAACTAGTGGCGTAGCTATCAGGCAGACTGGAAAGAGTATCTAAAAATGTGTATTTGGGAGAAGAACTGGCAGGAATCTCTATGACTCTCTTGAGGTAGCCAATGCCTCGTCACCAGCAGAATCAAATCAGCAACTTCTAGAAACCCCTGGCTGAAGTAACGATGTTTCTCTTAAGATACACAACTAGTGGCGTATCGCTTCAGGCAGACTGGCCACAGTATCTCAAAATGTGTATTTGGGTGAGCAACTGGCACGAAACACTGTGACTCTCTTAGGGTAGCCAATATCTCGTCACCAGTATAATCACAGCTTCAAAGTCAAGAAACTGCTGGCAAGAGTAACGATGTTTCTCTTAAGATACACAACTAGTGGCGTATCGCTTAAGGCAGACTGGTCACAGTATCTCAAAATGTGTATTTGGGTGAGCAACTGGCAGAAAGCACTATGACTCTCTTAAGGTAGGCAATGCCTCGTCACCAACATAATCCCATCACCAACTTCAAGAAACCGCTTGCAAAGGTAACGAAGCTTCTAATAAGATACACAGCTAGTGGGATGTCACTTGAGGCAGACTGGCCAAAGTATCAAAAAAATGTGTATTTGGGAGAGCAACTAGCAGGAATCACTATGACACTCATAGGGTAGCCAATGCCCCGTCACCAGCATAATCACATCAGCAACTTCAAGAAACCCCTGGCAAAAGTTACAATGACTCTTAAGATACACAACTAGTGGCGTAGCTATCAGGCAGACTCGCAAGTGTGTCTAAAAAATGTGTATTTGGATGAGCAACTGGCAGGAAACACTGTGACTCTCTTAGGGTAGCCAATATCTCGTCACCAGTATAATCATATCTTCAAAGTCAAGAAACCGCTGGCAAGAGTAACGATGTTTCTCTTAAGATACACTACTAGTGGCGTATCGCTTCAGGCAGCCTGGCCACAGTATCTCAAAATGTGTATTTGGGTGAGCAACTGGCAGAAAGCACTATGACTCTCTTAAGGTAGGCAATGCCTCGTCACCAACATAATCCCATCACCAACTTCAAGAAACCGCTTGCAAAGGTAACGAAGCTTCTCATAAGATACACAGGTAGTGGGGTGTCACTTGAGGCAGACTGGCCAAAGTATAAAAAAAATGTGTATTTGGGTGAGCAACTAGCAGGAATCACTATGACACTCATAGGGTAGCCAATGCCTCGTCACCAGCATAATCACATCAGCAACTTCAAGAAACCCCTGGCAAAAGTTACAATGACTCTTAAGATACACAACTAGTGGCGTAGCTATCAGGCAGACTGGAAATAGTATCTAAAAAATGTGTATTTGGGTGAAGAACTGGCAGGAATCTCTATGACTCTCTTGAGGTGGCCAATGCTTCGTCACCAGCAGAATCAAATCAGCAACTTCTAGAAACTCCTTTCAAAAGTAACGATGTTTCTCTTAAGATACACAACTAGTGTCGTATCGCTTCAGGCACACTGGAAACAGTATCTAAAAAATGTGTATTTGGGTGAGCAACTGGCACGAAACACTGTGACTCTCTTAGGGTAGACAATATCTCGTCACCAGTATAATCACAGCTTCAAAGTCAAGAAACCGCTGGCAAGAGTAACGATGTTTCTCTTAAGATACACAACTAGTGGCGTATCGGCTCACGCAGACTGGCCACAGTATCTCAAAATGTGTATTTGGGTGAGCAACTGGCAGGAAGCACTATGACTCTCTTAAGGTAGCCAATGCCTCGTCAACAACATAATCCCATCACCAACTTCAAGAAACCGCTTGCAAAGGTAACGAAGCTTCTCATAAGATACACAGCTAGTGGGGTGTCACTTGAGGCAGACTGGCCAAAGTATCAAAAAAATGTGTATTTGGGTGAGCAACTAGCAGGAATCTCTATGACACTCATAGGGTAGCCAATGCCTCGTCACCAGCATAATCACATCAGCAACTTCAAGAAACCCCTGGCAAAAGTTACAATGACTCTTAAGATACACAACTAGTGGCGTAGCTATCAGGCAGACTGGAAAGAGTATCTAAAAAATGTGTATTTGGGAGAAGAACTGGCAGGAATCTCTATGACTCTCTTGAGGTAGCCAATGCCTCGTCACCAGCAGAATCAAATCAGCAACTTCTAGAAACCCCTGGCTGAAGTAACGATGTTTCTCTTAAGATACACAACTAGTGGCGTATCGCTTCAGGCAGACTGGCCACAGTATCTCAAAATGTGTATTTGGGTGAGCAACTGGCACGAAACACTGTGACTCTCTTAGGGTAGCCAATATCTCGTCACCAGTATAATCACAGCTTCAAAGTCAAGAAACTGCTGGCAAGAGTAACGATGTTTCTCTTAAGATACACAACTAGTGGCGTATCGCTTAAGGCAGACTGGTCACAGTATCTCAAAATGTGTATTTGGGTGAGCAACTGGCAGAAAGCACTATGACTCTCTTAAGGTAGGCAATGCCTCGTCACCAACATAATCCCATCACCAACTTCAAGAAACCGCTTGCAAAGGTAACGAAGCTTCTAATAAGATACACAGCTAGTGGGATGTCACTTGAGGCAGACTGGCCAAAGTATCAAAAAAATGTGTATTTGGGAGAGCAACTAGCAGGAATCACTATGACACTCATAGGGTAGCCAATGCCCCGTCACCAGCATAATCACATCAGCAACTTCAAGAAACCCCTGGCAAAAGTTACAATGACTCTTAAGATACACAACTAGTGGCGTAGCTATCAGGCAGACTCGCAAGTGTGTCTAAAAAATGTGTATTTGGATGAGCAACTGGCAGGAAACACTGTGACTCTCTTAGGGTAGCCAATATCTCGTCACCAGTATAATCATATCTTCAAAGTCAAGAAACCGCTGGCAAGAGTAACGATGTTTCTCTTAAGATACACTACTAGTGGCGTATCGCTTCAGGCAGCCTGGCCACAGTATCTCAAAATGTGTATTTGGGTGAGCAACTGGCAGAAAGCACTATGACTCTCTTAAGGTAGGCAATGCCTCGTCACCAACATAATCCCATCACCAACTTCAAGAAACCGCTTGCAAAGGTAACGAAGCTTCTCATAAGATACACAGGTAGTGGGGTGTCACTTGAGGCAGACTGGCCAAAGTATAAAAAAAATGTGTATTTGGGTGAGCAACTAGCAGGAATCACTATGACACTCATAGGGTAGCCAATGCCTCGTCACCAGCATAATCACATCAGCAACTTCAAGAAACCCCTGGCAAAAGTTACAATGACTCTTAAGATACACAACTAGTGGCGTAGCTATCAGGCAGACTGGAAATAGTATCTAAAAAATGTGTATTTGGGTGAAGAACTGGCAGGAATCTCTATGACTCTCTTGAGGTGGCCAATGCTTCGTCACCAGCAGAATCAAATCAGCAACTTCTAGAAACTCCTTTCAAAAGTAACGATGTTTCTCTTAAGATACACAACTAGTGGCGTATCGCTTCAGGCACACTGGAAACAGTATCTAAAAAATGTGTATTTGGGTGAGCAACTGGCACGAAACACGGTGACTCTCTTAGGGTAGCCAATATCTCGTCACCAGTATAATCACAGCTTCAAAGTCAAGAAACCGCTGGCAAGAGTAACGATGTTTCTCTTAAGATACACAACTAGTGGCGTATCGCTTCAGGCAGACTGGCCACAGTATCTCAAAATGTGTATTTGGGTGAGCAACTGGCAGGAAGCACTATGACTCTCTTAAGGTATCCAATGCCTCGTCACCAACATAATCCCATCACCAACTTCAGGAACCCGCTTGCAAAGGTAACGAAGCTTCTCATAAGATACACAGGTAGTGGGGTGTCACTTGAGGCAGACTGGCCAAAGTATCAAACAAATGTGTATTTGGGTGAGCAACTAGCAGGAAACACTATGACACTCATAGGGTAGCCAATGCCTCGTCACCAGCATAATCACATCAGCAACTTCAAGAAACCCCTGGCAAAAGTTACAATGACTCTTAAGATACACAACTAGTGGCGTAGCTATCAGGCAGACTGGAAAGAGTATCTAAAAAATGTGTATTTGGGTGAAGAACTGGCAGGAATCTCTATGACTCTCTTGAGGTAGCCAATGCTTCGTCACCAGCAGAATCAAATCAGCAACTTCTAGAAACCCCTTTCAAAAGTAACGATGTTTCTCTTAAGATACACAACTAGTGGCGTATCGCTTCAGGCACACTGGAAACAGTATCTAAAAAATGTGTATTTGGGTGAGCAACTGGCACGAAACACTGTGACTCTCTTAGGGTAGCCAATATCTCGTCACCAGTATAATCACATCTTCAAAATCAAGAAACCGCTGGCAAGAGTAACGAACTTTCTCTTAAGATACACAACTAGTGGCGTATCGCTTCAGGCAGACTGGCCGCAGTATCTCAAAATGTGTATTTGGGTGAGCAACTGCCAGGAAGCACTATTACTCTCTTAAGGTAGCCAATGCCTCGTCACCAACATAATCACATCACCAACTTCAAGAAACCGCTTGCAAAGGTAACGAAGCTTCTCATAAGATACACAGCTAGTTGGGTGTCACTTGAGGCAGACTGGCCAAAGTATCAAAAAAATGTGTATTTGGGTGAGCAACTAGCAGGAATCACTATGACACTCATAGGGTAGCCAATGCCTCGTCACCAGCATAATCACATCAGCAACTTCAAGAAACCCCTGGCAAAAGTTACAATGACTCTTAAGATACACAACTAGTGGCGTAGCTATCAGGCAGACTGGAAATAGTATCTAAAAAATGGGTATTTGGGTGAAGAACTGGCAGGAATCTCTATGACTCTCTTGAGGTAGCCAATGCTTCGTCACCAGCAGAATCAAATCAGCAACTTCTAGAAACTCCTTTCAAAAGTAACGATGTTTCTCTTAAGATACACAACTAGTGGCGTATCGCTTCAGGCACGCTGGAAACAGTATCTAAAAAATGTGTATTTGGGTGAGCAACTGGCACAAAACACTGTGACTCTCTTAGGGTAGCCAATATCTCGTCACCAGTATAATCACAGCTTCAAAGTCAAGAAACCGCTGGCAAGAGTAACGATGTTTCTCTTAAGATACACAACTAGTGGCGTATCGTTTCACGCAGACTGGCCACAGTATCTCAAAATGTATATTTGGGTGAGCAACTGGCAGGAAGCACTATGACTCTCTTAAGGTAGCCAATGCCTCGTCACCAACATAATCCCATCACCAACTTCAAGAAACCGCTTGCAAAGGTGACGAAGCTTCTCATAAGATACACAGCTAGTGGGGTGTCACTTGAGGCAGACTGGCCAAAGTATCAAAAAAATGTGTATTTGGGTGAGCAACTAGCAGGAATCACTATGACACTCATAGGGTAGCCAATGCCTCGTCACCAGCATAATCACATCAGCAACTTCAAGAAACCCCTGGCAAAAGTTACAATGACTCTTAAGATACACAACTAGTGGCGTAGCTATCAGGCAGACTGGAAAGAGTATCCAAAATATGTGTATTTGGGTGAAGAACTGGCAGGAATCTCTATGACTCTCTTGAGGTAGCCAATGCCTCGTCACCAGCAGAATCAAATCAGCAACTTCCAGAAACCCCTTTCAAAAGTAACGATGTTTCTCTTAAGATACACAACTAGTGGCGTATCGCTTCAGGCACACTGGAAACAGTATCTAAAAAATGTGTATTTGGGTGAGCAACTGGCACGAAACACGGTGACTCTCTTAGGGTAGCCAATATCTCGTCACAAGTATAATCACAGCTTCAAAGTCAAGAAACCGCTGGCAAGAGTAACGATGTTTCTCTTAAGATACACAACTAGTGGCGTATCGCTTCAGGCAGACTGGCCACAGTATCTCAAAATGTGTATTTGGGTGAGCAACTGGCAGAAAGCACTATGACTCTCTTAAGGTAGCCAATGCCTCGTCACCAACATAATCCCATCACCAACTTTAGGAACCCGCTTGCAAAGGTAACGAAGCTTCTCATAAGATACACAGCTAGTGGGGTGTCACTTGAGGCAGACTGGCCAAAGTATCAAACAAATGTGTATTTGGGTGAGCAACTAGCAGGAATCACTATGACACTCATAGGGTAGCCAATGCCTCGTCACCAGCATAATCACATCAGCAACTTCAAGAAACCCCTGGCAAAAGTTACAATGACTCTTAAGATACACAACTAGTGGCGTAGCTATCAGGCAGACTGGAAAGAGTATCTAAAAAATGTGTATTTGGGTGAAGAACTGGCAGGAATCTCTATGACTCTCTTGAGGTAGCCAATGCTTCGTCACCAGCAGAATCAAATCAGCAACTTCTAGAAACCCCTTTCAAAAGTAACGATGTTTCTCTTAAGATACACAACTAGTGGCGTATCGCTTCAGGCACACTGGAAACAGTATCTAAATAATGTGAATTTGGGTGAGCAACTGGCACGAAACACTGTGACTCTCTTAGGGTAGCCAATATCTCGTCACCAGTATAATCACATCTTCAAAATCAAGAAACCGCTGGCAAGAGTAACGATGTTTCTCTTAAGATACACAACTAGAGGCGTATCGCTTCAGGCAGACTGGCCGCAGTATCTCAAAATGTGTATTTGGGTGAGCAACTGGCAGAAAGCACTATTACTCTCTTAAGGTAGCCAATGCCTCGTCACCAACATAATCACATCACCAACTTCAAGAAACCGCTTGCAAAGGTAACGAAGCTTCTCATAAGATACACAGCTAGTTGGGTGTCACTTGAGGCAGACTGGCCAAAGTATCAAAAAAATGTGTATTTGGGTGAGCAACTAGCAGGAATCACTATGACACTCATAGGGTAGCCAATGCCTCGTCACCAGCATAATCACATCAGCAACTTCAAGAAACCCCTGGCAAAAGTTACAATGACTCTTAAGATACACAACTAGTGGCTTAGCTATCAGGCAGACTGGAAAGAGAATCTAAAAAATGTGAATTTGGATGAGCAACTGGCAGGAAACACTGTGACTCTCTTAGGGTAGCCAATATCTCGTCACCAGTATAATCACATCTTCAAAGTCAAGAAACCGCTGGCAAGAGTAACGATGTTCCTCTTAAGATACACAACTAGTGGCGTATCGCTTCAGGCACACTGGAAACAGTATCTAAAAAATGTGTATTTCGGTGAGCAACTGGCACGAAACACTGTGACTCTCTTAGGGTAGCCAATATCTCGTCACCAGTATAATCACAGCTTCAAAGTCAAGAAACCGCTGGCAAGAGTAACGATGTTTCTCTTAAGATACACAACTAGTGGCGTATCGCTTCAGGCAGACTGGTCACAATATCTCAAAATGTGTATTTGGTTGAGCAACTGGCAGGAAGCACTATGACTCTCTTAAGGTAGGCAATGCCTCGTCACCAACATAATCCCATCACCAACTTCAAGAAACCGCTTGCAAATTAACGAAGCTTCTCATAAGATACACGGCTAGTGGGGTGTCACTTGAGGCAGACTGGCCAAAGTATCAAAAAAATGTGTATTTGGGTGAGCAACTAGCAGGAATCACTATGACACTCATAGGGTAGCCAATGCCTCGTCACCAGCTTAATCACATCAGCAACTTCAAGAAACCCCTGGCAAAAGTTACAATGACTCTTAAGATACACAACTAGTGGCGTAGCTATCAGGCAGAGTGGAAAGAGTATCTAAAAAATGTGTATTTGTGTGAAGAACTGGCAGGAATCTCTATGACTCTCTTGAGGTAGCCAATGCTTCGTCACCAGCAGAATCAAATCAGCAACTTCTAGAAACTCCTTTCAAAAGTAACGATGTTTCTCTTAAGATACACAACTAGTGGCGTATCGCTTCAGGCACGCTGGAAACAGTATCTAAAAAATGTGTATTTGGGTGAGCAACTGGCACAAAACACTGTGACTCTCTTAGGGTAGCCAATATCTCGTCACCAGTATAATCACAGCTTCAAAGTCAAGAAACCGCTGGCAAGAGTAACGATGTTTCTCTTAAGATACACAACTAGTGGCGTATCGTTTCACGCAGACTGGCCACAGTATCTCAAAATGTGTATTTGGGTGAGCAACTGGCAGGAAGCACTATGACTCTCTTAAGGTAGCCAATGCCTCGTCACCAACATAATCCCATCACCAACTTCAAGAAACCGCTTGCAAAGGTAACGAAGCTTGTCATAAGATACACAGCTAGTGCGGTGTCACTTGAGGCAGACTGGCCAAAGTATCAAAAAAATGTGTATTTGGGTGAGCAACTAGCAGGAATCACTATGACACTCATAGGGTAGCCAATGCCTCGTCACCAGCATAATCACATCAGCAACTTCAAGAAACCCCTGGCAAAAGTTACAATGACTCTTAAGATACACAACTAGTGGCGTAGCTATCAGGCAGACTGGAAAGAGTATCTAAAAAATGTGTATTTGGATGAGCAACTGGCAGGAAACACTGTGACTCTCTTAGGGTAGCCAATATCTCGTCACCAGTATAATCACATCTTCAAAGTCAAGAAACCGCTGGCAAGAGTAACGATGTTTCTCTTAAGATACACAACTAGTGGCGTAGCGCTTCAGGCACACTGGAAACAGTATCTAAAAAATGTGTATTTCGGTGAGCAACTGGCACGAAACACTGTGACTCTGTTAATGTAACCAATATCTCGTCACCAGTATAATCACATCTTCAAAGTCAAGAAACCGCTGGCAAGAGTAACGATGTTTCTCTTAAGATACAGAACTAGTGGCGTATCGCTTCAGGCAGACTGGCCACAGTATCTCAAAATGTGTATTTGGGTGAGCAACAGGCAGGAAGCACTATGACTCTCTTAAGGTAGCCAATGCCTCGTCACCAACATAATCCCATCACCAACTTCAAGAAACCGCTTGCAAAGGTAACGAAGCTTCTCATAAGATACACAGCTAGTGGTGTGTCACTTGAGGCAGACTGACCAAAGTATCAAAAAAATGTGTATTTGGGTGAGCAACTAGCAGGAATCACTATGACACTCATAGGGTAGCCAATGCCTCGTCACCAGCATAATCACATCAGCAACTTCAAGAAACCCCTGGCAAAAGTTACAATGACTCTTAAGATACACAACTAGTGGCGTAGCTATCAGGCAGACTGGAAATAGTATCTAAAAAATGTGTATTTGGGTGAAGAACTGGCAGGAATCTCTATGACTCTCTTGAGGTAGCCAATGCTTCGTCACCAGCAGAATCAAATCAGCAACTTCTAGAAACTCCTTTCAAAAGTAACGATGTTTCTCTTAAGATACACAACTAGTGGCGTATCGCTTCAGGCACGCTGGAAACAGTATCTAAAAAATGTGTATTTGGGTGAGCAACTGGCACAAAACACTGTGACTCTCTTAGGGTAGCCAATATCTCGTCACCAGTATAATCACAGCTTCAAAGTCAAGAAACCGCTGGCAAGAGTAACGATGTTTCTCTTAAGATACACAACTAGTGGCGTATCGTTTCACGCAGACTGGCCACAGTATCTCAAAATGTGTATTTGGGTGAGCAACTGGCAGGAAGCACTATGACTCTCTTAAGGTAGCCAATGCCTCGTCACCAACATAATCCCATCACCAACTTCAAGAAACCGCTTGCAAAGGTAACGAAGCTTCTCATAAGATACACAGCTAGTGGGGTGTCACTTGAGGCAGACTGGCCAAAGTATCAAAAAAATGTGTATTTGGGTGAGCAACTAGCAGGAATCACTATGACACTCATAGGGTAGCCAATGCCTCGTCACCAGCATAATCACATCAGCAACTTCAAGAAACCCCTGGCAAAAGTTACAATGACTCTTAAGATACACAACTAGTGGCGTAGCTATCAGGCAGACTGGAAAGAGTATCTAAAAAATGTGTATTTGGATGAGCAACTGGCAGGAAACACTGTGACTCTCTTAGGGTAGCCTATATCTCGTCACCAGTATAATCACATCTTCAAAGTCAAGAAACCGCTGGCAAGAGTAACGATGTTTCTCTTAAGATACACAACTAGTGGCGTAGCGCTTCACGCACACTGGAAACAGTAACTAAAAAATGTGTATTTCGGTGAGCAACAGGCACGAAACACTGTGACTCTGTTAGGGTAACCAATATCTCGTCACCAGTATAATCACATCTTCAAAGTCAAGAAACTGCTGGCAAGAGTAACGATGTTTCTCTTAAGATACAGAACTAGTGGCGTATCGCTTCAGGCAGACTGGCCACAGTATCTCAAAATGTGTATTTGGGTGAGCAACTGGCAGGAAGCACTATGACTCTCTTAAGGTAGCCAATGCCTCGTCACCAACATAATCCCATCAACAACTTCAAGAAACCGCTTGCAAAGGTAACGAAGCTTCTCATAAGATACACAGCTAGTGGTGTGTCACTTGAGGCAGACTGACCAAAGTATCAAAAAAATGTGTATTTGGGTGAGCAACTAGCAGGAATCACTATGACACTCATAGGGTAGCCAATGCCTCGTCACCAGCATAATCACATCAGCAACTTCAAGAAACCCCTGGCAAAAGTTACAATGACTCTTAAGATACACAACTAGTGGCGTAGCTATCAGGCAGACTGGAAATAGTATCTAAAAAATGTGTATTTGGGTGAAGAACTGGCAGGAATCTCTATGACTCTCTTGAGGTAGCCAATGCTTCGTCACCAGCAGAATCAAATCAGCAACTTCTAGAAACTCCTTTCAAAAGTAACGATGTTTCTCTTAAGATACACAACTAGTGGCGTATCGCTTCAGGCACGCTGGAAACAGTATCTAAAAAATGTGTATTTGGGTGAGCAACTGGCACAAAACACTGTGACTCTCTTAGGGTAGCCAATATCTCGTCACCAGTATAATCACAGCTTCAAAGTCAAGAAACCGCTGGCAAGAGTAACGATGTTTCTCTTAAGATACACAACTAGTGGCGTATCGTTTCACGCAGACTGGCCACAGTATCTCAAAATGTGTATTTGGGTGAGCAACTGGCAGGAAGCACTATGACTCTCTTAAGGTAGCCAATGCCTCGTCACCAACATAATCCCATCACCAACTTCAAGAAACCGCTTGCAAAGGTAACGAAGCTTCTCATAAGATACACAGCTAGTGGGGTGTCACTTGAGGCAGACTGGCCAAAGTATCAAAAAAATGTGTATTTGGGTGAGCAACTAGCAGGAATCACTATGACACTCATAGGGTAGCCAATGCCTCGTCACCAGCATAATCACATCAGCAACTTCAAGAAACCCCTGGCAAAAGTTACAATGACTCTTAAGATACACAACTAGTGGCGTAGCTATCAGGCAGACTGGAAAGAGTATCTAAAAATTGTGTATTTGGATGAGCAACTGGCAGGAAACACTGTGACTCTCTAAGGGTAGCCAATATCTCGTCACCAGTATAATCACATCTTCAAAGGCAAGAAACCGCTGGCAAGAGTAACGATGTTTCTCTTAAGATACACAACTAGTGGCGTAGCGCTTCAGGCACACTGGAAACAGTATCTAAAAAATGTGTATTTCGGTGAGCAATTGGCACGAAACACTGTGACTCTGTTAGGGTAACCAATATCTCGTCACCAGTATAATCACATCTTCAAAGTCAAGAAACCGCTGGCAAGAGTAACGATGTTTCTCTTAAGATACAGAACTAGTGGCGTATCGCTTCAGGCAGACTGGCCACAGTATCTCAAAATGTGTATTTGGGTGAGCAACTGGCAGGAAGCACTATGACTCTCTTAAGGTAGCCAATGCCTCGTCACCAACATAATCCCATCACCAACTTCAAGAAACCGCTTGCAAAGGTAACGAAGCTTCTCATAAAATACACAGCTAGTGGTGTGTCACTTGAGGCAGACTGACCAAAGTATCAAAAAAATGTGTATTTGGGTGAGCAACTAGCAGGAATCACTATGACACTCATAGGGTAGCCAATGCCTCGTCACCAGCATAATCACATCAGCAACTTCAAGAAACCCCTGGCAAAAGTTACAATGACTCTTAAGATACACAACTAGTGGCGTAGCTATCAGGCAGACTGGAAATAGTATCTAAAAAATGTGTATTTGGGTGAAGAACTGGCAGGAATCTCTATGACTCTCTTGAGGTAGCCAATGCTTCGTCACCAGCAGAATCAAATCAGCAACTTCTAGAAACTCCTTTCAAAAGTAACGATGTTTCTCTTAAGATACACAACTAGTGGCGTATCGCTTCAGGCACGCTGGAAACAGTATCTAAAAAATGTGTATTTGGGTGAGCAACTGGCACAAAACACTGTGACTCTCTTAGGGTAGCCAATATCTCGTCACCAGTATAATCACAGCTTCAAAGTCAAGAAACCGCTGGCAAGAGTAACGATGTTTCTCTTAAGATACACAACTAGTGGCGTATCGTTTCACGCAGACTGGCCACAGTATCTCAAAATGTGTATTTGGGTGAGCAACTGGCAGGAAGCACTATGACTCTCTTAAGGTAGCCAATGCCTTGTCACCAACATAATCCCATCACCAACTTCAAGAAACCGCTTGCAAAGGTAACGAAGCTTCTCATAAGATACACAGCTAGTGGGGTGTCACTTGAGGCAGACTGGCCAAAGTATCAAAAAAATGTGTATTTGGGTGAGCAACTAGCAGGAATCACTATGACACTCATAGGGTAGCCAATGCCTCGTCACCAGCATAATCACATCAGCAACTTCAAGAAACCCCTGGCAAAAGTTACAATGACTCTTAAGATACACAACTAGTGGCGTAGCTATCAGGCAGACTGGAAAGAGTATCTAAAAAATGTGTATTTGGGTGAAGAACTGGCAGGAATCTCTATGACTCTCTTGAGGTAGCCAATGCCTCGTCACCAGCAGAATCAAATCAGCAACTTCCAGAAACCCCTGGCAAAAGTAACGATGTTTCTCTTAAGATACACAACTAGTGGCGTATCGCTTCAGGCACACTGGAAACAGTATCTAAAAAATGTGTATTTGGGTGAGCAACTGGCACGAAACACGGTGACTCTCTTAGGGTAGCCAATATCTCGTCACCAGTATAATCACAGCTTCAAAGTCAAGAAACCGCTGGCAAGAGTAACGATGTTTCTCTTAAGATACACAACTAGTGGCGTATCGCTTCAGGCAGACTGGCCACAGTATCTCAAAATGTGTATTTGGGTGAGCAACTGGCAGGAAGCACTATGACTCTCTTAAGGTAGCCAATGCCTCGTCACCAACATAATCCCATCACCAACTTCAGGAACCCGCTTGCAAAGGTAACGAAGCTTCTCATAAGATACACAGCTAGTGGGGTGTCACTTGAGGCAGACTGGCCAAAGTATCAAAAAAATGTGTATTTGGGTGAGCAACTAGCAGGAATCACTATGACACTCATAGGGTAGCCAATGCCTCGTCACCAGCATAATCACATCAGCAACTTCAAGAAACCCCTGGCAAAAGTTACAATGACCCTTAAGATACACAACTAGTGGCGTAGCTATCAGGCAGACTGGAAAGAGTATCTAAAAAATGTGTATTTGGGTGAAGAACTGGCAGGAATCTCTATGACTCTCTTGAGGTAGCCAATGCTTCGTCACCAGCAGAATCAAATCAGCAACTTCTAGAAACCCCTTTCAAAAGTAACGATGTTTCTCTTAAGATACACAACTAGTGGCGTATCGTTTCAGGCACACTGGAAACAGTATCTAAAAAACGTGTATTTGGGTGAGCAACTGGCACGAAACACTGTGACTCTCTTAGGGTAGCCAATATCTCGTCACCAGTATAATCACAGCTTCAAAGTCAAGAAACCGCTGGCAAGAGTAACGATGTTTCTCTTAAGATACACAACTAGTGGCGTATCGCTTCACGCAGACTGGCCACAGTATCTCAAAATGTGTATTTGGGTGAGCAACTGGCAGGAAGCACTATGACTCTCTTAAGGTAGCCAATGCCTCGTCACCAACATAATCCCATCACCAACTTCAAGAAACCGCTTGCAAATGTAACGAAGCTTGTCATAAGATACACAGGTAGTGGGGTGTCACTTGAGGCAGACTGGCCAAAGTATCAAAAAAATGTGTATTTGGGTGAGCAACTAGCAGGAATCACTATGACACTCATAGGGTAGCCAATGCCTCGTCACCAGCATAATCACATCAGCAACTTCAAGAAACCCCTGGCAAAAGTTACAATGACTCTTAAGATACACAACTAGTGGCGTAGCTATCAGGCAGACTGGAAAGAGTATCTAAAAAATGTGTATTTGGGTGAAGAACTGGCAGGAATCTCTATGACTCTCTTGAGGTAGCCAGTGCCTCGTCACCAGCAGAATCAAATCAGCAACTTCCAGAAACCCCTTTCAAAAGTAACGATGTTTCTCTTAAGATACACAACTAGTGGCGTATCGCTTCAGGCACACTGGAAACAGTATCTAAAAAATGTGTATTTGGGTGAGCAACTGGCACGAAACACGGTGACTCTCTTAGGGTAGCCAATATCTCGTCACCAGTATAATCACAGCTTCAAAGTCAAGAAACCGCTGGCAAGAGTAACGATGTTTCTCTTAAGATACACAACTAGTGGCGTATCGCTTCAGGCAGACTGGCCACAGTATCTCAAAATGTGTATTTGGGTGAGCAACTGGCAGGAAGCACTATGACTCTCTTAAGGTAGCCAATGCCTCGTCACCAACATAATCCCATCACCAACTTCAGGAACCCACTTGCAAAGGTAACGAAGCTTCTCATAAGATACACAGCTAGTGGGGTGTCACTTGAGGCAGACTGGCCAAAGTATCAAAAAAATGTGTATTTGGGTGAGCAACTAGCAGGAATCACTATGACACTCATAGGGTAGCCAATGCCTCGTCACCAGCATAATCACATCAGCAACTTCAAGAAACCCCTGGCAAAAGTTACAATGACTCTTAAGATACACAACTAGTGGCGTAGCTATCAGGCAGACTGGAAAGAGAATCTAAAAAATCTGAATTTGGATGAGCAACTGGCAGGAAACACTGTGACTCTCTTAGGGTAGCCAATATCTCGTCACCAGTATAATCACATCTTCAAAGTCAAGAAACCGCTGGCAAGAGTAACGATGTTCCTCTTAAGATACACAACTAGTGGCGTATCGCTTCAGGCACACTGGAAACAGTATCTAAAATATGTGTATTTGGGTGAGCAACTGCCACGAAACACTGTGACTCTCTTACGGTAGCCAATATCTCGTCACCAGTATAATCACAGCTTCAAAGTCAAGAAACCGCTGGCAAGAGTAACGATGTTTCTCTTAAGATACACAACTAGTGGCGTATCGCTTCAGGCAGACTGGTCACAATATCTCAAAATGTGTATTTGGTTGAGCAACTGGCAGGAAGCACTATGACTCTCTTAAGATAGCCAATGCCTCGTAACCAACATAATCCCATCACCAACTTCAAGAAACCGCTTGCAAAGGTAACGAAGCTTCTCATAAGATACACAGCTAGTGGTGTGTCACTTGAGGCAGACTGACCAAAGTATCAAAAAAATGTGTATTTGGGTGAGCAACTAGCAGGAATTACTATGACACTCATAGGGTAGCCAATGCCTCGTCACCAGCATAATCACATCAGCAACTTCAAGAAACCCCTGGCAAAAGTTACAATGACTCTTAAGATACACAACTAGTGGCGTAGCTATCAGGCAGACTGGAAATAGTATCTAAAAAATGTGTATTTGGGTGAAGAACTGGCAGGAATCTCTATGACTCTCTTGAGGTAGCCAATGCTTCGTCACCAGCAGAATCAAATCAGCAACTTCTAGAAACTCCTTTCAAAAGTAACGATGTTTCTCTTAAGATACACAACTAGTGGCGTATCGCTTCAGGCACGCTGGAAACAGTATCTAAAAAATGTGTATTTGGGTGAGCAACTGGCACAAAACACTGTGACTCTCTTAGGGTAGCCAATATCTCGTCACCAGTATAATCACAGCTTCAAAGTCAAGAAACCGCTGGCAAGAGTAACGATGTTTCTCTTAAGATACACAACTAGTGGCGTATCGTTTCACGCAGACTGGCCACACTATCTCAAAATGTGTATTTGGGTGAGCAACTGGCAGGAAGCACTATGACTCTCTTAAGGTAGCCAATGCCTCGTCACCAACATAATCCCATCACCAACTTCAAGAAACCGCTTGCAAAGGTAACGAAGCTTCTCATAAGATTCACAGCTAGTGGGGTGTCACTTGAGGCAGACTGGCCAAAGTATCAAAAAAATGTGTATTTGGGTGAGCAACTAGCAGGAATCACTATGACACTCATAGGGTAGCCAATGCCTCGTCACCAGCATAATCACATCAGCAACTTCAAGAAACCCCTGGCAAAAGTTACAATGACTCTTAAGATACACAACTAGTGGCGTAGCTATCAGGCAGACTGGAAAGAGTATCTAAAAAATGTGTATTTGGGTGAAGAACTGGCAGGAATCTCTATGACTCTCTTGAGGTAGCCAATGCCTCGTCACCAGCAGAATCAAATCAGCAACTTCCAGAAACCCCTGGCAAAAGTAACGATGTTTCTCTTAAGATACACAACTAGTGGCGTATCGCTTCAGGCACACTGGAAACAGTATCTAAATAACGTGTATTTGGGTGAGCAACTGGCACGAAACACTGTGACTCTCTTAGGGTAGCCAATATCTCGTCAAAAGTATAATCACATCTTCAAAATCAAGAAACCGCTGGCAAGAGTAACGATGTTTCTCTTAAGATACACAACTAGTGGCGTATCGCTTCAGGCAGACTGGCCGCAGTATCTCAAAATGTGTATTTGGGTGAGCAACTGGCAGAAAGCACTATGACTCTCTTAAGGTAGCCAATGCCTCGTCACCAACATAATCACATCACCAACTTCAAGAAACCGCTTGCAAAGGTAACGAAGCTTCTCATAAGATACACAGCTAGTTGGGTGTCACTTGAGGCAGACTGGCCAAAGTATCAAAAAAATGTGTATTTGGGTGAGCAACTAGCAGGAATCACTATGACACTCATAGGGTAGCCAATGCCTCGTCACCAGCATAATCACATCAGCAACTTCAAGAAACCCCTGGCAAAAGTTACAATGACTCTTAAGATACACAACTAGTGGCGTAGCTATCAGGCAGACTGGAAAGAGTATCTAAAAAATGTGTATTTGGATGAGCAACTGGCAGGAAACACTGTGACTCTCTTAGGGTAGCCAATATCTCGTCACCAGTATAATCACAGCTTCAAAGTCAAGAAACCGCTGGCAAGAGTAACGATGTTTATCTTAAGATACACAACTAGTGGCGTATCGCTTCAGGCAGACTGGCCACAGTATCTCAAAATGTGTATTTGGGTGAGCAACTGGGAGGAAGCACTATGACTCTCTTAAGGTAGCCAATGACTCGTCACCAACATAATCCCATCACCAACTTCAGGAACCCGCTTGCAAAGGTAACGAAGCTTCTCATAAGATACACAGCTAGTGGGGTGTCACTGGAGGCAGACTGGCCAAAGTATCAAACAAATGTGTATTTGGGTGAGCAACTAGCAGGAATCACTATGACACTCATAGAGTAGCCAATGCCTCGTCACCAGCATAATCACATCAGCAACTTCAAGAAACCCCTGGCAAAAGTTACAATGACTCTTAAGATACACAACTAGTGGCGTAGCTATCAGGCAGACTGGAAAGAGTATCTAAAAAATGTGTATTTGGGTGAAGAACTGGCAGGAATCTCTATGACTCTCTTGAGGTAGCCAATGCTTCGTCACCAGCAGAATCAAATCAGCAACTTCTAGAAACCCCTTTCAAAAGTAACGATGTTTCTCTTAAGATACACAACTAGTGGCGTATTGCTTCAGGCACACTGGAAACAGTATCTAAAAAATGTGTATTTGGGTGAGCAACTGGCACGAAACACTGTGACTCTCTTAGGGTAGCCAATATCTCGTCACCAGTATAATCACATCTTCAAAATCAAGAAACCGCTGGCAAGAGTAACGATGTTTCTCTTAAGATACACAACTAGTGGCGTATCGCTTCAGGCAGACTGGCCGCAGTATCTCAAAATGTGTATTTGGGTGAGCAACTGGCAGAAAGCACTATTACTCTCTTAAGGTAGCCAATGCCTCGTCACCAACATAATCACATCACCAACTTCAAGAAACCGCTTGCAAAGGTAACGAAGCTTCTCATAAGATACACAGCTAGTTGGGTGTCACTTGAGGCAGACTGGCCAAAGTATCAAAAAAATGTGTATTTGGGAGAGCAACTAGCAGGAATCACTATGACACTCATAGGGTAGCCAATGCCTCGTCACCAGCATAATCACATCAGCAACTTCAAGAAACCCCTGGCAAAAGTTACAATGACTCTTAAGATACACAACTAGTGGCGTAGCTATCAGGCAGACTGGAAAGAGAATCTAAAAAATTTGAATTTGGATGAGCAACTGGCAGGAAACACTGTGACTCTCTTAGGGTAGCAAATATCTAGTCACCAGTATAATCACATCTTCAAAGTCAAGAAACCGCTGGCAAGAGTAACGATGTTCCTCTTAAGATACACAACTAGTGGCGTATCGCTTCAGGCACACTGGAAACAGTATCTAAAAAATGTGTATTTGGGTGAGCAACTGGCACGAAACACTGTGACTCTGTTAGGGTAGCCCATATCTCGTCACCAGTATAATCACAGCTTCAAAGTCAAGAAACCGCTGGCCAGAGTAACGATGTTTCTCTTAAGATACACAACTAGTGGCGTATCGCTTCAGGCAGACTGGTCACAATATCTCAAAATGTGTATTTGGTTGAGCAACTGGCAGGAAGCACTATGACTCTCTTAAGGTAGGCAATGCCTCGTCACCAACATAATCCCATCACCAACTTCAAGAAACCGCTTGCAAATTAACGAAGCTTCTCATAAGATACACAGCTAGTGGGGTGTCACTTGAGGCAGACTGGCCAAAGTATCAAAAAAATGTGTATTTGGGTGAGCAACTAGCAGGAATCACTATGACACTCATAGGGTAGCCAATGCCTCGTCACCAGCTTAATCACATCAGCAACTTCAAGAAACCCCTGGCAAAAGTTACAATGACTCTTAAGATACACAACTAGTGGCGTAGCTATCAGGCAGACTGGAAAGAGTATCTAAAAAATGTGTATTTGGATGAGCAACTGGCAGGAAACACTGTGACTCTCTTAGGGTAGCCAATATCTCGTCACCAGTATAATCACATCTTCAAAGTCAAGAAACCGCTGGCAAGAGTAACGATGTTTCTCTTAAGATACACAACTAGTGGCGTAGCGCTTCAGGCACACTGGAAACAGTATCTAAAAAATGTGTATTTCGGTGAGCAACTGGCACGAAACACTGTGACTCTGTTAGGGTAACCAATATCTCGTCACCAGTATAATCACATCTTCAAAGTCAAGAAACCGCTGGCAAGAGTAACGATGTTTCTCTTAAGATACAGAACTAGTGGCGTATCGCTTCAGGCAGACTGGCCACAGTATCTCAAAATGTGTATTTGGGTGAGCAACTGGCAGGAAGCACTATGACTCTCTTAAGGTAGCCAATGCCTCGTCACCAACATAATCCCATCACCAACTTCAAGAAACCGCTTGCAAAGGTAACGAAGCTTCTCATAAGATACACAGCTAGTGGGGTGTCACTTGAGGCAGACTGGCCAAAGTATCAAAAAAATGTGTATTTGGGTGAGCAACTAGCAGGAATCACTATGACACTCATAGGGTAGCCAATGCCTCGTCACCAGCATAATCACATCAGCAACTTCAAGAAACCCCTGGCAAAAGTTACAATGACTCTTAAGATACACAACTAGTGGCGTAGCTATCAGGCAGACTGGAAATAGTATCTAAAAAATGTGTATTTGGGTGAAGAACTGGCAGGAATCTCTATGACTCTCTTGAGGTAGCCAATGCTTCGTCACCAGCAGAATCAAATCAGCAACTTCTAGAAACTCCTTTCAAAAGTAAAGATGTTTCTCTTAAGATACACAACTAGTGGCGTATCGCTTCAGGCACGCTGGAAACAGTATCTAAAAAATGTGTATTTGGGTGAGCAACTGGCACAAAACACTGTGACTCTCTTAGGGTAGCCAATATCTCGTCACCAGTATAATCACAGCTTCAAAGTCAAGAAACCGCTGGCAAGAGTAACGATGTTTCTCTTAAGATACACAACTAGTGGCGTATCGTTTCACGCAGACTGGCCACAGTATCTCAAAATGTGTATTTGGGTGAGCAACTGGCAGGAAGCACTATGACTCTATTAAGGTAGCCAATGCCTCGTCACCAACATAATCCCATCACCATTTCAAGAAACCGCTTGCAAAGGTAACGAAGCTTCTCATAAGATACACAGCTAGTGGGGTGTCACTTGAGGCAGACTGGCCAAAGTATCAAAAAAATGTGTATTTGGGTGAGCAACTAGCAGGAATCACTATGACACTCATAGGGTAGCCAATGCCTCGTCATCAGCATAATCACATCAGCAACTTCAAGAAACCCCTGGCAAAAGTTACAATGACTCTTAAGATACACAACTAGTGGCGTAGCTATCAGGCAGACTGGAAAGAGTATCTAAAAAATGTGTATTTGGGTGAAGAACTGGCAGGAATCTCTATGACTCTCTTGAGGTAGCCAATGCCTCGTCACCAGCAGAATCAAATCAGCAACTTCCAGAAACCCCTGGCAAAAGTAACGATGTTTCTCTTAAGATACACAACTAGTGGCGTATCGCTTCAGGCACACTGGAAACAGTATCTAAAAAATGTGTATTTGGGTGAGCAACTGGCACGAAACGCGGTGACTCTCTTAGGGTAGCCAATATCTCGTCACCAGTATAATCACAGCTTCAAAGTCAAGAAACCGCTGGCAAGAGTAACGATGTTTCTCTTAAGATACACAACTAGTGGCGTATCGCTTCAGGCAGACTGGCCACAGTATCTCAAAATGTGTATTTGGGTGAGCAACTGCCAGGAAGCACTATGACTCTCTTAAGGTATCCAATGCCTCGTCACCAACATAATCCCATCACCAACTTCAGGAACCCGCTTGCAAAGGTAACGAAGCTTCTCATAAGATACACAGCTAGTGGGGTGTCACTTGAGGCAGACTGGCCAAAGTATCAAAAAAATGTGTATTTGGGTGAGCAACTAGCAGGAATCACTATGACACTCATAGGGTAGCCAATGCCTCGTCACCAGCATAATCACATCAGCAACTTCAAGAAACCCCTGGCAAAAGTTACAATGACTCTTCAGATACACAACTAGTGGCGTAGCTATCAGGCAGACTGGAAAGAATATCTAAAAATGTGTATTTGGGTGAAGAACTGGCAGGAATCTCTATGAGTCTCTTGAGGTAGCCAATGCTTCGTCACCAGCAGAATCAAATCAGCAACTTCTAGAAACCCCTTTCAAAAGTAACGATGTTTCTCTTAAGATACACAACTAGTGGCGTATCGCTTCAGGCACACTGGAAACAGTATCTAAAAAATGTGTATTTGGGTGAGGAACTGGCACGAAACACTGTGACTCTCTTAGGGTAGCCAATATCTCGTCACCAGTATAATCACATCTTCAAAATCAAGAAACCGCTGGCAAGAGTAACGATGTTTCTCTTAAGATACACAACTAGTGGCGTATCGCTGCAGGCAGACTGGCCGCAGTATCTCAAAATGTGTATTTGGGTGAGCAACTGGCAGAAAGCACTATTACTCTCTTAAGGTAGCCAATGCCTCGTCACCAACATAATCCCATCACCAACTTCAAGAAACCGCTTGCAAAGGTAACGAAGCTTCTCATAAGATACACAGCTAGTGGGGTGTCACTTGAGGCAGACTGGCCAAAGTATCAAAAAAATGTGTATTTGGGTGAGCAACTAGCAGGAATCACTATGACACTCATAGGGTACCCAATGCCTCGTCACCAGCTTAATCACATCAGCAACTTCAAGAAACCCCTGGCAAAAGTTACAATGACTCTTAAGATACACAACTAGTGGCGTAGCTATCAGGCAGACTGGAAAGAGTATCTAAAAAATGTGTATTTGGATGAGCAACTGGCAGGAAACACTGTGACTCTCTTAGGGTAGCCAATATCTCGTCCCCAGTATAATCACATCTTCAAAGTCAAGAAACCGCTGGCAAGAGTAACGATGTTTCTCTTAAGATACACAACTAGTGGTGTAGCGCTTCAGGCACACTGGAAACAGTATCTAAAAAATGTGTATTTCGGTGAGCAACTAGCACGAAACACTGTGACTCTGTTAGGGTAACCAATATCTCGTCACCAGTATAATCACATCTTCAAAGTCAAGAAACCGCTGGCAAGAGTAACGATGTTTCTCTTAAGATACACAACTAGTGGCGTATCGTTTCACGCAGACTGGCCACAGTATCTCAAGAAACCGCTGGCAAGAGTAACGATGTTTCTCTTAAGATACACAACTAGTGGCGTATCGCTTCAGGCAGACTGGTCACAATATCTCAAAATGTGTATTTGGTTGAGCAACTGGCAGGAAGCACTATGACTCTCTTAAGGTAGGCAATGCCTCGTCACCAACAAAATCCCATCACCAACTTCAAGAAACCGCTTGCAAATTAACGAAGCTTCTCATAAGATACACAGCTAGTGGTGTGTCACTTGAGGCAGACTGATCCAAAGTATCAAAAAAATGTGTATTTGGGTGAGCAACTAGCAGGAATCACTATGACACTCATAGGGTAGCCAATGCCTCGTCACCAGCTTAATCACATCAGCAACTTCAAGAAACCCCTGGCAAAAGTTACAATGACTCTTAAGGTACACAACTAGTGGCGTAGCTATCAGGCAGACTGGAAAGAGTATCTAAAAATTGTGTATTTGGATGAGCAACTGGCAGGAAACACTGTGACTCTCTTAGGGTAGCCAATATCTCGTCACCAGTATAATCACATCTTCAAAGTCAAGAAACCGCTGGCAAGAGTAACGATGTTTCCCTTAAGATACACAACTAGTGGCGTATCGCTTCAGGCAGACTGGCCACAGTATCTCAAAATGTGTATTTGGGTGAGCAACTGGCAGGAAGCACTATGACTCTCTTAAGGTAGCCAATGCCTCGTCACCAACATAATCCCATCACCAACTTCAGGAACCCGCTTGCAAAGGTAACGAAGCTTCTCATAAGATGCACAGCTAGTGGGGTGTCACTTGAGGCAGACTGGCCAAAGTATCAAACAAATGTGTATTTGGGTGAGCAACTAGCAGGAATCACTATGACACTCATAGGGTAGCCAATGCCTCGTCACCAGCATAATCACATCAGCAACTTCAAGAAACCCCTGGCAAAAGTTACAATGACTCTTAAGATACACAACTAGTGGCGTAGCTATCAGGCAGACTGGAAAGAGTATCTAAAAAATGTGTATTTGGGTGAAGAACTGGCAGGAATCTCTATGACTCTCTTGAGGTAGCCAATGCTTCGTCACCAGCAGAATCAAATCAGCAACTTCTAGAAACCCCTTTCAAAAGTAACGATGTTTCTCTTAAGATACACAACTAGTGGCGTATCGCTTCAGGCACACTGGAAACAGTATCTAAAAAATGTGTATTTGGGTGAGCAACTGGCACGAAACACTGTGACTCTCTTAGGGTAGCCAATATCTCGTCACCAGTATAATCACAGCTTCAAAGTCAAGAAACCGCTGGCAAGAGTAACGATGTTTCTCTTAAGATACACAACTAGTGGCGTATCGCTTCAGGCAGACTGGTCACAATATCTCAAAATGTGTATTTGGTTGAGCAACTGGCAGGAAGCACTATGACTCTCTTAAGGTAGGCAATGCCTCGTCACCAACATAATCCCATCACCAACTTCAAGAAACCGCTTGCAAAGGTAACGAAGCTTCTCATAAGATACACAGCTAGTGGGGTGTCACTTGAGGCAGACTGGCCAAAGTATCAAAAAAATGTGTATTTGGGTGAGCAACTAGCAGGAATCACTATGACACTCATAGGGTAGCCAATGCCTCGTCACCAGCATAATCACATCAGCAACTTCAAGAAACCCCTGGCAAAAGTTACAATGACTCTTAAGATACACAACTAGTGGCGTAGCTATCAGGCAGACTGGAGAGAGTATCTAAAAAATGTGTATTTGGGTGAAGAACTGGCAGGAATCTCTATGACTCTCTTGAGGTAGCCAATGCCTCGTCACCAGCAGAATCAAATCAGCAACTTCCAGAAACCCCTGGCAAAAGTAACGATGTTTCTCTTAAGATACACAACTAGTGGCGTATCGCTTCAGGCACACTGGAAACAGTATCTAAAAAATGGGTATTTGGGTGAGCAACTGGCACGAAACACGGTGACTCTCTTAGGGTAGCCAATATCTCGTCACCAGTATAATCACAGCTTCAAAGTCAAGAAACCGCTGGCAAGAGTAACGATGTTTCTCTTAAGATACACAACTAGTGGCGTATCGCTTCAGGCAGACTGGCCACAGTATCTCAAAATGTGTATTTGGGTGAGCAACTGGCAGGAAGCACTATGACTCTCTTAAGGTAGCCAATGCCTCGTCACCAACATAATCCCATCACCAACTTCAGGAACCCGCTTGCAAAGGTAACGAAGCTTCTCATAAGATACACAGCTAGTGGGGTGTCACTTGAGGCAGACTGGCCAAAGTATCAAACAAATGTGTATTTGGGTGAGCAACTAGCAGGAATCACTATGACACTCATAGGGTAGCCAATGCCTCGTCACCAGCATAATCACATCAGCAACTTCAAGAAACCCCTGGCAAAAGTTACAATGACTCTTAAGATACACAACTAGTGGCGTAGCTATCAGGCAGACTGGAAAGAGTATCTAAAAAATGTGTATTTGGGTGAAGAACTGGCAGGAGTCTCTATGACTCTCTTGAGGTAGCCAATGCTTCGTCACCAGCAGAATCAAATCAGCAACTTCTAGAAACCCCTTTCAAAAGTAACGATGTTTCTCTTAAGATACACAACTAGTGGCGTATCGCTTCAGGCACACTGGAAACTGTATCTAAAAAATGTGTATTTGGGTGAGCAACTGGCACGAAACACTGTGACTCTCTTAGGGTAGCCAATATCTCGTCACCAGTATAATCACAGCTTCAAAGTCAAGAAACCGCTGGCAAGAGTAACGATGTTTCTCTTAAGATACACAACTAGTGGCGTATCGCTTCAGGCAGACTGGTCACAATATCTCAAAATGTGTATTTGGTTGAGAAACTGGCAGGAAGCACTATGACTCTCTTAAGGTAGGCAATGCCTCGTCACCAACATAATCCCATCACCAACTTCAAGAAACCGCTTGCAAATTAACGAAGCTTCTCATAAGATACACAGCTAGTGGGGTGTCACTTGAGGCAGACTGGCCAAAGTATCAAAAACATGTGTATTTGGGTGAGCAACTAGCAGGAATCACTATGACACTCATAGGGTAGCCAATGCCTCGTCACCAGCTTAATCACATCAGCAACTTCAAGAAACCCCTGGTAAAAGTTACAATGACTCTTAAGATACACAACTAGTGGCGTAGCTATCAGGCAGACTGGAAAGAGTATCTAAAAAATGTGTATTTGGATGAGCAACTGGCAGGAAACACTGTGACTCTCTTAGGGTAGCCAATATCTCGTCACCAGTATAATCACATCTTCAAAGTCAAGAAACCGCTGGCAAGAGTAACGATGTTTCTCTTAAGATACACAACTAGTGGCGTATCGCTTCAGGCACACTGGAAACAGTATCTAAAAAATGTGTATTTCGGTGAGCAACTGGCACGAAACACTGTGACTCTGTTAGGGTAACCAATATCTCGTCACCAGTATAATCACATCTTCAAAGTCAAGAAACCGCTGGCAAGAGTAACGATGTTTCTCTTAAGATACAGAACTAGTGGCGTATCGCTTCAGGCAGACTGGCCACAGTATCTCAAAATGTGTATTTGGGTGAGCAACTGGCAGGAAGCACTATGACTCTCTTAAGGTAGCCAATGCCTCGTCACCAACATAATCCCATCACCAACTTCAAGAAACCGCTTGCAAAGGTAACGAAGCTTCTCATAAGATACACAGCTAGTGGGGTGTCACTTGAGGCAGACTGGCCAAAGTATCAAAAAAATGTGTATTTGGGTGAGCAACTAGCAGGAATCACTATGACACTCATAGGGTAGCCAATGCCTCGTCACCAGCATAATCACATCAGCAACTTCAAGAAACCCCTGGCAAAAGTTACAATGATCTTAAGATACACAACTAGTGGCGTAGCTATCAGGCAGACTGGAAATAGTATCTAAAAAATGTGTATTTGGGTGAAGAACTGGCAGGAATCTCTATGACTCTCTTGAGGTAGCCAATGCTTCGTCACCAGCAGAATCAAATCAGCAACTTCTAGAAACTCCTTTCAAAAGTAACGATGATTCTCTTAAGATACACAACTAGTGGCGTATCGCTTCAGGCACACTGGAAACAGTATCTAAAAAATGTGTATTTGGGTGAGCAACTGGCACGAAACACTGTGACTCTCTTAGGGTAGCCAATATCTCGTCACCAGTATAATCACAGCTTCAAAGTCAAGAAACCGCTGGCAAGAGTGACGATGTTTCTCTTAAGATACACAACTAGTGGCGTATCGCTTCAGGCAGACTGGCCGCAGTATCTCAAAATGTGTATTTGGGTGAGCAACTGGCAGAAAGCACTATGACTCTCTTAAGGTAGCCAATGCCTCAACACCAACATAATCACATCACCAACTTCAAGAAACCGCTTGCAAAGGTAACGAAACTTCTCATAAGATACACAGCTAGTTGGGTGTCACTTGAGGCAGACTGGCCAAAGTATCAAAAAAATGTGTATTTGGGTGAGCAACTAGCAGGAATCACTATGACACTCATAGGGTAGCCAATGCCTCGTCACCAGCATAATCACATCAGCAACTTCAAGAAACCCCTGGCAAAAGTTACAATGACTCTTAAGATACACAACTAGTGGCGTAGCTATCAGGCAGACTGGAAAGAGTATCTAAAAAATGTGTATTTGGATGAGCAACTGGCAGGAAACACTGTGACTCTCTTAGGGTAGCCAATATCTCGTCACCAGTATAATCACATCTTCAAAGTCAAGAAACCGCTGGCAAGAGTAACGATGTTTCTCTTAAGATACACAACTAATGGCGTATTGCTTCAGGCACACTGGAAACAGTATCTAAAAAATGTGTATTTCGGTGAGCAACTGGCACGAAACACTGTGACTCTGTTAGGGTAACCAATATCTCGTCACCAGTATAATCACATCTTCAAAGTCAAGAAACCGCTGGCAAGAGTAACGATGTTTCTCTTAAGATACAGAACTAGTGGCGTATCGCTTCAGGCAGACTGGCCACAGTATCTCAAAATGTGTATTTGGGTGAGCAACTGGCAGGAAGCACTATGACTCTCTTAAGGTAGCCAATGCCTCGTCACCAACATAATCCCATCACCAACTTCAAGAAACCGCTTGCAAAGGTAACGAAGCTTCTCATAAGATACACAGCTAGTGGGGTGTCACTTGAGGCAGACTGGCCAAAGTATCAAAAAAATGTGTATTTGGGTGAGCAACTAGCAGGAATCACTATGACACTCATAGGGTAGCCAATGCCTCGTCATTAGCATAATCACATCAGCAACTTCAAGAAACCCCTGGCAAAAGTTACAATGACTCTTAAGATACACAACTAGTGGCGTAGCTATCAGGCAGACTGGAAATAGTATCTAAAAAATATGTATTTGGGTGAAGAACTGGCAGGAATCTCTATGACTCTCTTGAGGTAGCCAATGCTTCGTCACCAGCAGAATCAAATCAGCAACTTCTAGAAACTCCTTTCAAAAGTAACGATGTTTCTCTTAAGATACACAACTAGTGGCGTATCGCTTCAGGCACACTGGAAACAGTATCTAAAAAATGTGTATTTGGGTGAGCAACTGGCACGAAACACTGTGACTCTCTTAGGGTAGCCAATATCTCGTCACCAGTATAATCACAGCTTCAAAGTCAAGAAACCGCTGGCAAGAGTGACGATGTTTCTCTTAAGATACACAACTAGTGGCGTATCGTTTCACGCAGACTGGCCACAGTATCTCAAAATGTGTATTTGGGTGAGCAACTGGCAGGAAGCACTATGACTCTCTTAAGGTAGCCAATGCCTCGTCACCAACATAATCCCATCACCAACTTCAAGAAACCGCTTGCAAAGGTAACGAAGCTTCTCATAAGATACACAGCTAGTGGGGTGTCACTTGAGGCAGACTGGCCAAAGTATCAAAAAAATGTGTATTTGGGTGAGTAACTAGCAGGAATCACTATGACACTTATAGGGTAGCCAATGCCTCGTCACCAGCATAATCACATCAGCAACTTCAAGAAACCCCTGGCAAAAGTTACAATGACTCTTAAGATACACAACTAGTGGCGTAGCTATCAGGCAGACTGGAAAGAGTATCTAAAAAATGTGTATTTGGGTGAAGAACTGGCAGGAATCTCTATGACTCTCTTGAGGTAGCCAATGCCTCGTCACCAGCAGAATCAAATCAGCAACTTCCAGAAACCCCTGGCAAAAGTAACGATGTTTCTCTTAAGATACACAACTAGTGGCGTATCGCTTCAGGCACACTGGAAACAGTATCTAAAAAATGTGTATTTGGGTGAGCAACTGGCACGAAACACTGTGACTCTCTTAGGGTAACCAATATCTCGTCACCAGTATAATCTCATCTTCAAAATCAAGAAACCGCTGGCAAGAGTAACGATGTTTCTCTTAAGATACACAACTAGTGGCGTATCGCTTCAGGCAGACTGGCCACAGTATCTCAAAATGTGTATTTGGGTGAGCAACTGGCAGAAAGCACTATGACTCTCTTAAGGTAGCAAATGCCTCGTCACCAACATAATCACATCACCAACTTCAAGAAACCGCATGCAAAGGTAACGAAGCTTCTCATAAGATACACAGCTAGTTGGGTATCACTTGAGGCAGACTGGCCAAAGTATCAAAAAAATGTGTATTTGGGTGAGCAACTAGCAGGAATCACTATGACACTCATAGGGTAGCCAATGCCTCGTCACCAGCATAATCACATCAGCAACTTCAAGAAACCCCTGGCAAAAGTTACAATGACTCTTAAGATACACAACTAGTGGCGTAGCTATCAGGCAGACTGGAAAGAGTATCTAAAAAATGTGTATTTGGATGAGCAACTGGCAGGAAACACTGTGACTCTCTTAGGGTAGCCAATATCTCGTCTCCAGTATAATCACATCTTCAAAGTCAAGAAACCGCTGGCAAGAGTGACGATGTTTCTCTTAAGATACACAACTAGTGGCGTATCGCTTCAGGCAGACTGGCCACAGTATCTCAAAATGTGTATTTGGGTGAGCAACTGGCAGAAAGCACTATGACTCTCTTAAGGTAGGCAATGCCTCGTCACCAACATAATCACATCACCAACTTCAAGAAACCGCTTGCAAAGGTAACGAAGCTTCTCATAAGGTACACAGCTAGTGGGGTGTCACTTGAGGCAGACTGGCCAAAGTATCAAAAAAATGTGTATTTGGGTGAGCAACTAGCAGGAATCACTATGACACTCATAGGGTAGCCAATGCCTCGTCACCAGCATAATCACATCAGCAACTTCAAGAAACCCCTGGCAAAAGTTACAATGACTCTTAAGATACACAACTAGTGGCGTAGCTATCAGGCAGACTGGAAATAGTATCTAAAAAATGTGTATTTGGGTGAAGAACTGGCAGGAATCTCTATGACTCTCTTGAGGTAGCCAATGCTTCGTCACCAGCAGAATCAAATCAGCAACTTCTAGAAACTCCTTTCAAAAGTAACGATGTTTCTCTTAAGATACACAACTAGTGGCGTATCGCTTCAGGCACACTGGAAACAGTATCTAAAAAATGTGTATTTGGGTGAGCAACTGGCACGAAACACTGTGACTCTCTTAGGGTAGCCAATATCTCGTCACCAGTATAATCACAGCTTCAAAGTCAAGAAACCGCTGGCAAGAGTGACGATGTTTCTCTTAAGATACACAACTAGTGGCGTATCGTTTCACGCAGACTGGCCACAGTATCTCAAAATGTGTATTTGGGTGAGCAACTGGCAGGAAGCACTATGACTCTCTTAAGGTAGCCAATGCCTCGTCACCAACATAATCCCATCACCAACTTCAAGAAACCGCTTGCAAAGGTAACGAAGCTTCTCATAAGATACACAGCTAGTGGGGTGTCACTTGAGGCAGACTGGCCAAAGTATCAAAAAAATGTGTATTTGGGTGAGCAACTAGCAGGAATCACTATGACACTCATAGGGTAGCCAATGCCTCGTCATTAGCATAATCACATCAGCAACTTCAAGAAACCCCTGGCAAAAGTTACAATGACTCTTAAGATACACAACTAGTGGCGTAGCTATCAGGCAGACTGGAAATAGTATCTAAAAAATGTGTATTTGGGTGAAGAACTGGCAGGAATCTCTATGACTCTCTTGAGGTAGCCAATGCTTCGTCACCAGCAGAATCAAATCAGCAACTTCTAGAAACTCCTTTCAAAAGTAACGATGTTTCTCTTAAGATACACAACTAGTGGCGTATCGCTTCAGGCACACTGGAAACAGTATCTAAAAAATGTGTATTTGGGTGAGCAACTGGCACGAAACACTGTGACTCTCTTAGGGTAGACAATATCTCGTCACCAGTATAATCACAGCTTCAAAGTCAAGAAACCGCTGGCAAGAGTAACGATGTTTCTCTTAAGATACACAACTAGTGGCGTATCGTTTCACGCAGACTGGCCACAGTATCTCAAAATGTGTTATTGGGTGAGCAACTGGCAGGAAGCACTATGACTCTCTTAAGGTAGCCAATGCCTCGTCACCAACATAATCCCATCACCAACTTCAAGAAACCGCTTGCAAAGGTAACGAAGCTTCTCATAAGATACACAGCTAGTGGGGTGTCACTTGAGGCAGACTGGCCAAAGTATCAAAAAAATGTGTATTTGGGTGAGCAACTACCAGGAATCACTATGACACTCATAGGGTAGCCAATGCCTCGTCACCAGCATAATCACATCAGCAACTTCAAGAAACCCCTGGCAAAAGTTACAATGACTCTTAAGATACACAACTAGTGGCGTAGCTATCAGGCAGACTGGAAAGAGTATCTAAAAAATGTGTATTTGGGTGAAGAACTGGCAGGAATCTCTATAACTCTCTTGAGGTAGCCAATGCCTCGTCACCAGCAGAATCAAATCAGCAACTTCCAGAAACCCCTGGCAAAAGTAACGATGTTTCTCTTAAGATACACAACTAGTGGCGTATCGCTTCAGGCACACTGGAAACAGTATCTAAAAAATGTGTATTTGGGTGAGCAACTGGCACGAAACACTGTGACTCTCTTAGGGTAACCAATATCTCGTCACCAGTATAATCTCATCTTCAAAATCAAGAAACCGCTGGCAAGAGTAACGATGTTTCTCTTAAGATACACAACTAGTGGCGTATCGCTTCAGGCAGACTGGCCACAGTATCTCAAAATGTGTATTTGGGTGAGCAACTGGCAGAAAGCACTATGACTCTCTTAAGGTAGCCAATGCCTCGTCACCAACATAATCACATCACCAACTTCAAGAAACCGCATGCAAAGGTAACGAAGCTTCTCATAAGATACACAGCTAGTTGGGTATCACTTGAGGCAGACTGGCCAAAGTATCAAAAAAATGTGTATTTGGGTGAGCAACTAGTAGGAATCACTATGACACTCATAGGGTAGCCAATGCCTCGTCACCAGCATAATGACATCAGCAACTTCAAGAAACCCCTGGCAAAAGTTACAATGACTCTTAAGATACACAACTAGTGGCGTAGCTATCAGGCAGACTGGAAAGAGTATCTAAAAAATGTGTATTTGGATGAGCAACTGGCAGGAAACACTGTGACTCTCTTAGGGTAGCCAATATCTCGTCTCCAGTATAATCACATCTTCAAAGTCAAGAAACCGCTGGCAACAGTAACGATGTTTCTCTTAAGATACACAACTAGAGGCGTATAGCTTCAGGCACATTGGAAACAGTATCTAAAAAATGTGTATTTGGGTGAGCAACTGGCAGAAAGCACTATGACTCTCTTAAGGTAGGCAATGCCTCGTCACCAACATAATCCCATCACCAACTTCAAGAAACCGCTTGCAAAGGTAACGAAGCTTCTCATAAGATACACAGCTAGTGGGGTGTCACTTGAGGCAGACTGGCCAAAGTATCAAAAAAATGTGTATTTGGGAGAGCAACTAGCAGGAATCACTATGACACTCATAGGGTAGCCAATGCCTCGTCACCAGCATAATCACATCAGCAACTTCAAGAAACCCCTGGCAAAAGTTACAATGACTCTTAAGATACACAACTAGTGGCGTAGCTATCAGGCAGACTGGCAAGTGTATCTAAAAAATGTGTATTTGGGTGAGCAACTGGCAGGAAACCCTGTGACTCTCTTAGGGTAGCCAATATCTCGTCACCAGTATAATCACATCTTCAAAGTCAAGAAACCGCTGGCAAGAGTAACGATGTTTCTCTTAAGATACACAACTAGTGGCGTATCGCTTCAGGCAGACTGGCCACAGTATCTCAAAATGTGTATTTGGGTGAGCAACTGGCAGAAAGCACTATGACTCTCTTAAGGTAGGCAATGCCTCGTCACCAACATAATCCCATCACCAACTTCAAGAAACCGCTTGCAAAGGTAACGAAGCTTCTCATAAGGTACACAGCTAGTGGGGTGTCACTTGAGGCAGACTGGCCAAAGTATCAAAAAAATGTGTATTTGGGTGAGCAACTAGCTGGAATCACTATGACACTCATAGGGTAGCCAATGCCTCGTCACCAGCATAATCACATCAGCAACTTCAAGAAACCCCTGGCAAAAGTTACAATGACTCTTAAGATACACAACTAGTGGCGTAGCTATCAGGCAGACTGGAAATAGTATCTAAAAAATGTGTATTTGGGTGAAGAACTGGCAGGAATCTCTATGACTCTCTTGAGGTAGCCAATGCTTCGTCACCAGCAGAATCAAATCAGCAACTTCTAGAAACTCCTTTCAAAAGTAACGATGTTTCTCTTAAGATACACAACTAGTGGCGTATCGCTTCAGGCACACTGGAAACAGTATCTAAAAAATGTGTATTTGGGTGAGCAACTGGCACGAAACACTGTGACTCTCTTAGGGTAGCCAATATCTCGTCTCCAGTATAATCACAGCTTCAAAGTCAAGAAACCGCTGGCAAGAGTAACGATGTTTCTCTTAAGATACACAACTAGTGGCGTATCGCTTCACGCAGACTGGCCACAGTATCTCAAAATGTGTATTTGGGTGAGCAACTGGCAGGAAGCACTATGACTCTCTTAAGGTAGCCAATGCCTCGTCACCAACATAATCCCATCACCAACTTCAAGAAACCGCTTGCAAAGGTAACGAAGCTTCTCATAAGATACACAGCTAGTGGGGTGTCACTTGAGGCAGACTGGCCAAAGTATCAAAAAAATGTGTATTTGGGTGAGCAACTACCAGGAATCACTATGACACTCATAGGGTAGCCAATGCCTCGTCACCAGCATAATCACATCAGCAACTTCAAGAAACCCCTGGCAAAAGTTACAATGACTCTTAAGATACACAACTAGTGGCGTAGCTATCAGGCAGACTGGAAAGAGTATCTAAAAAATGTGTATTTGGGTGAAGAACTGGCAGGAATCTCTATAACTCTCTTGAGGTAGCCAATGCCTCGTCACCAGCAGAATCAAATCAGCAACTTCCAGAAACCCCTGGCAAAAGTAACGATGTTTCTCTTAAGATACACAACTAGTGGCGTATCGCTTCAGGCACACTGGAAACAGTATCTAAAAAATGTGTATTTGGGTGAGCAACTGGCACGAAACACTGTGACTCTCTTAGGGTAACCAATATCTCGTCACCAGTATAATCTCATCTTCAAAATCAAGAAACCGCTGGCAAGAGTAACGATGTTTCTCTTAAGATACACAACTAGTGGCGTATCGCTTCAGGCAGACTGGCCACAGTATCTCAAAATGTGTATTTGGGTGAGCAACTGGCAGAAAGCACTATGACGCTCTTAAGGTAGCCAATGCCTCGTCACCAACATAATCACATCACCAACTTCAAGAAACCGCATGCAAAGGTAACGAAGCTTCTCATAAGATACACAGCTAGTTGGGTATCACTTGAGGCAGAGTGGCCAAAGTATCAAAAAATGTGTATTTGGGTGAGCAACTAGTAGGAATCACTATGACACTCATAGGGTAGCCAATGCCTCGTCACCAGCATAATGACATCAGCAACTTCAAGAAACCCCTGGCAAAAGTTACAATGACTCTTAAGATACACAACTAGTGGCGTAGCTATCAGGCAGACTGGAAAGAGTATCTAAAAAATGTGTATTTGGATGAGCAACTGGCAGGAAACACTGTGACTCTCTTAGGGTAGCCAATATCTCGTCTCCAGTATAATCACATCTTCAAAGTCAAGAAACCGCTGGCAACAGTAACGATGTTTCTCTTAAGATACACAACTAGAGGCGTATAGCTTCAGGCACATTGGAAACAGTATCTAAAAAATGTGTATTTGGGTGAGCAACTGGCAGAAAGCACTATGACTCTCTTAAGGTAGGCAATGCCTCGTCACCAACATAATCCCATCACCAACTTCAAGAAACCGCTTGCAAAGGTAACGAAGCTTCTCATAAGATACACAGCTAGTGGGGTGTCACTTGAGGCAGACTGGCCAAAGTATCAAAAAAATGTGTATTTGGGAGAGCAACTAGCAGGAATCACTATGACACTCATAGGGTAGCCAATGCCTCGTCACCAGCATAATCACATCAGAAACTTCAAGAAACCCCTGGCAAAAGTTACAATGACTCTTAAGATACACAACTAGTGGCGTAGCTATCAGGCAGACTGGCAAGTGTATCTAAAAAATGTGTATTTGGGTGAGCAACTGGCAGGAAACCCTGTGACTCTCTTAGGGTAGCCAATATCTCGTCACCAGTATAATCACATCTTCAAAGTCAAGAAACCGCTGGCAAGAGTAACGATGTTTCTCTTAAGATACACAACTAGTGGCGTATCGCTTCAGGCAGACTGGCCACAGTATCTCAAAATGTGTATTTGGGTGAGCAACTGGCAGAAAGCACTATGACTCTCTTAAGGTAGGCAATGCCTCGTCACCAACATAATCCCATCACCAACTTCAAGAAACCGCTTGCAAAGGTAACGAAGCTTCTCATAAGGTACACAGCTAGTGGGGTGTCACTTGAGGCAGACTGGCCAAAGTATCAAAAAAATGTGTATTTGGGTGAGCAACTAGCTGGAATCACTATGACACTCATAGGGTAGCCAATGCCTCGTCACCAGCATAATCACATCAGCAACTTCAAGAAACCCCTGGCAAAAGTTACAATGACTCTTAAGATACACAACTAGTGGCGTAGCTATCAGGCAGACTGGAAATAGTATCTAAAAAATGTGTATTTGGGTGAAGAACTGGCAGGAATCTCTATGACTCTCTTGAGGTAGCCAATGCTTCGTCACCAGCAGAATCAAATCAGCAACTTCTAGAAACTCCTTTCAAAAGTAACGATGTTTCTCTTAAGATACACAACTAGTGGCGTATCGCTTCAGGCACACTGGAAACAGTATCTAAAAATGTGTATTTGGGTGAGCAACTGGCACGAAACACTGTGACTCTCTTAGGGTAGCCAATATCTCGTCTCCAGTATAATCACAGCTTCAAAGTCAAGAAACCGCTGGCAAGAGTAACGATGTTTCTCTTAAGATACACAACTAGTGGCGTATCGCTTCACGCAGACTGGCCACAGTATCTCAAAATGTGTATTTGGGTGAGCAACTGGCAGGAAGCACTATGACTCTCTTAAGGTAGCCAATTCCTCGTCACCAACATAATCCCATCACCAACTTCAAGAAACCGCTTGCAAAGGTAACGAAGCTTCTCATAAGATACACAGCTAGTGGGGTGTCACTTGAGGCAGACTGGCCAAAGTATCAAAAAAATGTGTATTTGGGTGAGCAACTAGCAGGAATCACTATGACATTCATAGGGTAGCCAATGCCTCGTCACCAGCATAATCACATCAGCAACTTCAAGAAACCCCTGGCAAAAGTTACAATGACTCTTAAGATACACAACTAGTGGCGTAGCTATCAGGCAGACTGGAAAGAGTATCTAAAAAATGTGTATTTGGGTGAAGAACTGGCAGGAATCTCTATGACTCTCTTGAGGTAGCCAATGCCTCGTCACCAACAGAATCAAATCAGCAACTTCCAGAAACCCCTGGCAAAGGTAACGATGTTTCTCTTAAGATACACAACTAGTGGCGTATCGCTTCAGGCACACTGGAAACAGTATCTAAAAAATGTGTATTTGGGTGAGCAACTGGCACGAAACACTGTGACTCTCTTAGGGTAACCAATATCTCGTCACCAGTATAATCACATCTTCAAAATCAAAAAACCGCTGGCAAGAGTAACGATGTTTCTCTTAAGATACACAACTAGTGGCGTATCGCTTCAGGCAGACTGGCCACAGTATCTCAAAATGTGTATTTGGGTGAGCAACTGGCAGAAAGCACTATGACTCTCTTAAGGTAGCCAATGCCTCGTCACCAACATAATCACATCACCAACTTCAAGAAACCGTATGCAAAGGTAACGAAGCTTCTCATAAGATACACAGCTAGTTGGGTGTCACTTGATTCAGACTGGCCAAAGTATCAAAAAAATGTGTATTTGGGTGAGCAACTAGCAGGAATCACTATGACACTCATAGGGTAGCCAATGCCTCGTCACCAGCATAATCACATCAGCAACTTCAAGAAACCCCTGGCAAAAGTAACGATGTTTCTCTTAAGATACACAACTAGTGGCGTATCGCTTCAGGCACACTGGAAACAGTATCTAAAAATGTGTATGTAGGTGAGCAACTGGCACGAAACACTGCGACTCTCTTAGGGTAGCCAATATCTCGTCACCAGTATAATCACAGCTTCAAAGTCAAGAAACCGCTGGCAAGAGTAACGATGTTTCTCTTAAGATACACAACTAGTGGCGTATCGCTTCACGCAGACTGGCCACAGTATCTCAAAATGTGTATTTGGGTGAGCAACTGGCAGGAAGCACTATGACTCTCTTAAGGTAGCCAATGCCTCGTCACCAACATAATCCCATCACCAACTTCAAGAAACCGCTTGCAAAGGTAACGAAGCTGCTCATAAGATACACAGCTAGTGGGGTGTCACTTGAGGCAGACTGGCCAAAGTATCAAAAAAATGTGTATTTGGGTGAGCAACTAGCAGGAATCACTATGACACTCATAGGTTAGCCAATGCCTCGTCACCAGCATTATCACATCAGCAACTTCAAGAAACCCCTGGCAAAAGTTACAATGACTCTTAAGATACACAACTAGTGGCGTAGCTATCAGGCAGACTGGAAAGAGTATCTAAAAATGTGTATTTGGGTGAAGAACTGGCAGGAATCTCTATGACTCTCTTGAGGTAGCCAATGCCTCGTCACCAGCAGAATCAAATCAGCAACTTCTAGAAACCCCTGGCAAAAGTAACGATGTTTCTCTTAAGATACACAACTAGTGGCGTATCGCTTCAGGCACACTGGAAACAGTATCTAAAAAATGTGTTTTTGGGTGAGCAACTGGCACGAAACACTGTGACTATCTTAGGGTAACCAATATCTCGTCACCAGTATAATCACATCATCAAAGTCAAGAAACCGCTGGCAAGAGTAACGATGTTTCTCTTAAGATACACAACTAGTGGCGTATCGCTTCAGGCAGACGCCACAGTATCTCAAAATGTGTATTTGGGTGAGCAACTGGCAGAAAGCACTATGACTCTCTTAAGGTAGCCAATGCCTCGTCACCAACATAATCCCATCACCAACTTCAAGAAACCGCTTGCAAAGGTAACGAAGCTTCTCATAAGATACACAACTAGTGGGGTGTCACTTGAGGCAGACTGGCCAAAGTATCAAAAAAATGTGTATTTGGGTGAGCAACTAGCAGGAATCACTATGACACTCATAGGGTAGCCAATGCCTCGTCACCAGCATAATCACATCAGCAACTTCAAGAAACCCCTGGCAAAAGTTACAATGACTCTTAAGATACACAACTAGTGGCGTAGCTATCAGGCAGACTGGAAAGAGTATCTAAAAAATGTGTATTTGGGTGAAGAACTGGCAGGAATCTCTATGACTCTCTTGAGGTAGCCAATGCCTCGTCACCAGCAGAATCAAATCAGCAACTTCTAGAAACCCCTGGCAAAAGTAACGATGTTTCTCTTAAGATACACAACTAGTGGCGTATCGCTTCAGGCACACCGGAAACAGTATCTAAAAAATGTGTATTTGGGTGAGCAACTGGCACGAAACACTGCGACTCTCTTAGGGTAGCCAATATCTCGTCACCAGTATAATCACAGCTTCAAAGTCAAGAAACCGCTGGCAAGAGTAACGATGTTTCTCTTAAGATACACAAGTAGTGGAGTATCGCTTCAGGCAGACTGGCCACAGTATCTCAAAATGTGTATTTGGGTGAGCAACTGGCAGGAAGCACTATGACTCTCTTAAGGTAGCCAATGCCTCGTCACCAACATAATCCCATCACCAA
This sequence comes from Schistocerca nitens, assembly GCF_023898315.1. Classification (NCBI taxonomy): domain Eukaryota; kingdom Metazoa; phylum Arthropoda; class Insecta; order Orthoptera; family Acrididae; genus Schistocerca; species Schistocerca nitens. The sequence goes on along the minus strand of NC_064616.1, from coordinate 106,702,153 downwards.
CTTCAAGAAACTGCCTGCAAAGGTAACGAAGCTTCTCATAAGATACACAGTTAGTGGGGTGTCACTTGAGGCAGACTGGCCAAAGTATCAAAGAAATGTGTATTTGGGTGAGCAACTAGCAGGAATCACTATGACACTCATAGGGTAGCCAATGCCTCGTCACCTGCATAATCACATCAGCAACTTCAAGAAACCCCTGGCAAAAGTTACAATGACTCTTAAGATACACAACTAGTGGCGTAGCTATCAGGCAGACAGGAAAGTGTATCTAAAAAATGTGTATTTGGGTGAAGAACTGGCAGGAATCTCTATGACTCTCTTGAGGTAGCCAATGCCTCGTCACCAGCAGAATCAAATCAGCAACTTCTAGAAACCCCTGGCAAAAGTAACGATGTTTCTCTTAAGATACACAACTAGTGGCGTATCGCTTCAGGCACACTGGAAACAGTATCTAAAAAATGTGTATTTGGGTGAGCAACTGGCACGAAACACTGCGACTCTCTTAGGGTAACCAATATCTCGTCACCAGTATAATCACAGCTTCAAAGTCAAGAAACCGCTGGCAAGAGTAACGATGTTTCTCTTAAGATACACAACTAGTGGCGTATCGCTTCAGGCAGACGCCACAGTATCTCAAAATGTGTATTTGGGTGAGCAACTGGCAGGAAGCACTATGACTCTCTTAAGGTAGCCAATGCCTCGTCACCAACATAATCCCATCACCAACTTCAAGAAACCGCTTGCAAAGGTAACGAAGCTTCTCATAAGATACACAGCTAGTGGGGTGTCACTTGAGGCAGACTGGCCAAAGTATCAAAAAAATGTGTATTTGGGTGAGCAACTAGCAGGAATCACTATGACACTCATAGGGTAGCCAATGCCGCGTCACCAGCATAATCACATCAGCAACTTCAAGAAACCCCTGGCAAAAGTTACAATGACTCTTAAGATACACAACTAGTGGCGTAGCTATCAGGCAGACTGGAAAGAGTATCTAAAAAATGTGTATTTGGGTGAAGAACTGGCAGGAATCTCTATGACTCTCTTGAGGTAGCCAATGCCTCGTCACCAGCAGAATCAAATCAGCAACTTCTAGAAACCCCTGGCAAAAGTAACGATGTTTCTCTTAAGATACACAACTAGTGGCGTATCGCTTCAGGCACACTGGAAACAGTATGTAAAAAATGTGTATTTGGGTGAGCAACTGGCACGAAACACTGTGACTATCTTAGGGTAACCAATATCTCGTCACCAGTATAATCACATCATCAAAGTCAAGAAACCGCTGGCAAGAGTAACGATGTTTCTCTTAAGATACACAACTAGTGGCGTATCGCTTCAGGCAGACTGGCCACAGTATCTCAAAATGTGTATTTGGGTGAGCAACTGGCAGGAAGCACTATGACTCTCTTAAGGTAGCCAATGCCTCGTCACCAACATAATCCCATCACCAACTTCAAGAAACCGCTTGCAAAGGTAACGAAACTTCTCATAAGATACACAGCTAGTGGGGTTCACTTGAGGCAGACTGGCCAAAGTATCAAAAAAATGTGTATTTGGGTGAGCAACTAGCAGGAATCACTATGACACTCATAGGGTAGCCAATGCCTCGTCACCAGCATAATCACATCAGCAACTTCAAGAAACCCCTGGCAAAAGTTACAATGACTCTTAAGATACACAACTAGTGGCTTAGCTATCAGGCAGACTGGAAAGAGTATCTAAAAAATGTGTATTTGGGTGAAGAACTGGCAGGAATCGCTATGACTCTCTTGAGGTAGCCAATGCCTCGTCACCAGCAGAATCAAATCAGCAACTTCTAGAAACCCCTGGCTAAAGTAACGATGTTTCTCTTAAGATACACAACTAGTGGCGTATCGCTTCAGGCAGACTGGCCACAGTATCTCAATATGTGTATTTGGGTGAGCAACTGGCAGGAAGCACTATGACTCTCTTAAGGTAGCCAATGCCTCGTCACCAACATAATCCCATCACCAACTTCAAGAAACCGCTTGCAAAGGTAACGAAGCTTCTCATAAGATACACAGCTAGTGGGGTGTCACTTGAGGCAGACTGGCCAAAGTATCAAAAAAATGTGTATTTGGGTAAGCAACTAGCTGGAATCACTATGACACTCATAGGGTAGCCAATGCCTCTTCACCAGCATAATCACATAAGCAACTTCAAGAAACCCCTGGAAAAGTTACAATGACTCTTAAGATACACAACTAGTGGCGTAGCTATCAGGCAGACTGGAAAGAGTATCTAAAAAATGTGTATTTGGGTGAATAACTGGCAGGAATCTCTATGACTCTCTTGAGGTAGCCAATGCCTCGTCACCAGCAGAATCAAATCAGCAACTACTAGAAACCCCTGGCAAAAGTAACGATGTTTCTCTTAAGATACACAACTAGTGGCGTATCGCTTCAGGCAGACTGGCCACAGTATCTCAAAATGTGTATTTGGGTGAGCAACTGGCAGGAAGCACTATGACTCTCTTAAGGTAGCCAATGCCTCGTCACCAACATAATCCCATCACCAACTTCAAGAAACCGCTTGCAAAGGTAACGAAACTTCTCATAAGATACACAGCTAGTGGGGTGTCACTTGAGGCAGACTGGCCAAAGTATCAAAAAATGTGTATTTGGGTGAGCAACTAGCAGGAATCACTATGACACTCATAGGGTAGCCAATGCCTCGTCACCAGCATAATCACATCAGCAACTTCAAGAAACCCCTGGCAAAAGTTACAATGACTCTTAAGATACACAACTAGTGGCTTAGCTATCAGGCAGACTGGAAAGAGTATCTAAAAAATGTGTATTTGGGTGAAGAACTGGCAGGAATCGCTATGACTCTCTTGAGGTAGCCTATGCCTCGTCACCAGCAGAATCAAATCAGCAACTTCTCGAAACCCCTGGCTAAAGTAACGATGTTTCTCTTAAGATACACAACTAGTGGCGTATCGCTTCAGGCAGACTGGCCACAGTATCTCAAAATGTGTATTTGGGTGAGCAACTGGCAGGAAGCACTATGACTCTCTTAAGGTAGCCAATGCCTCGTCACCAACATAATCCCATCACCAACTTCAAGAAACCGCTTGCAAAGGTAACGAAACTTCTCATAAGATACACAGCTAGTGGGGTGTCACTTGAGGCGGACTGGCCAAAGTATCAAAAAAAAGTGTATTTGGGTGAGCAACTAGCTGGAATCACTATGACACTCATAGGGTAGCCAATGCCTCGTCACCAGCATAATCACATAAGCAACTTCAAGAAACCCCTGGAAAAGTTACAATGACTCTTAAGATACACAACTAGTGGCGTAGCTATCAGGCAGACTGGAAAGAGTATCTAAAAAATGTGTATTTGGGTGAATAACTGGCAGGAATCTCTATGACTCTCTTGAGGTAGCCAATGCCTCGTCACCAGCAGAATCAAATCAGCAACTTCTAGAAACCCCTGGCAAAAGTAACGATGTTTCTCTTAAGATACACAACTAGTGGCGTATCGCTTCAGGCAGACTGGCCACAGTATCTCAAAATGTGTATTTGGGTGAGCAACTGGCAGGAAGCACTATGACTCTCTTAAGGTAGCCAATGCCTCGTCACCAACATAATCCCATCACCAACTTCAAGAAACCGCTTGCAAAGGTAACGAAACTTCTCATAAGATACACAGCTAGTGGGGTGTCACTTGAGGCAGACTGGCCAAAGTATCAAAAAATGTGTATTTGGGTGAGCAACTAGCAGGAATCACTATGACACTCATAGGGTAGCCAATGCCTCGTCACCAGCATAATCACATCAGCAACTTCAAGAAACCCCTGGCAAAAGTTACAATGACTCTTACGATACACAACTAGTGGCGTAGCTATCAGGCAGACTGGAAAGAGTATCTAAAAAATGTGTATTTGTGTGAATAACTGGCAGGAATCTCTATGACTCTCTTGAGGTAGCCAATGCCTCGTCACCAGCAGAATCAAATCAGCAACTTCTAGAAACCCCTGGCAAAAGTAACGATGTTTCTCTTAAGATACACAACTAGTGGCGTATCGCTTCAGGCAGACTGGCCACAGTATCTCAAAATGTGTATTTGGGTGAGCAACTGGCAGGAAGCACTATGACTCTCTTAAGGTAGCCAATGCCTCGTCACCAACATAATCCCATCACCAACTTCAAGAAACCGCTTGCAAAGGTAACGAAACTTCTCATAAGATACACAGCTAGTGGGGTGTCACTTGAGGCAGACTGGCCAAAGTATCAAAAATTGTGTATTTGGGTGAGCAACTAGCAGGAATCACTATGACACTCATAGGGTAGCCAATGCCTCGTCACCAGCATAATCACATCAGCAACTTCAAGAAACCCCTGGCAAAAGTTACAATGACTCTTACGATACACAACTAGTGGCGTAGCTATCAGGCAGACTGGAAAGAGTATCTAAAAAATGTGTATTTGTGTGAAGAACTGGCAGGAATCTCTATGACTCTCTTGAGGTAGCCAATGCCTCGTCACCAGCAGAATCAAATCAGCAACTTCTAGAAACCCCTGGCAAAAGTAACGATGTTTCTCTTAAGATACACAACTAGTGGCGTATCGCTTCAGGCACACTGGAAACAGTATCTAAAAAATGTGTATTTGGGTGAGCAACTGGCACGAAACACTGTAACTATCTTAGGGTAACCAATATCTCGTCACCAGTATAATCACATCTTCAAAGGCAAGAAACCGCTGGCAAGAGTAACGATGTTTCTCTTAAGATACACAACTAGTGGCGTATCGCTTCAGGCAGACTGGCCACAGTATCTCAAAATGTGTACTTGGGTGAGCAACTGGCAGAAAGCACTATGACTCTCTTAAGGTAGTCAATGCCTCGTCACCAACATAATCACATCACCAAATTCAAGAAACCGCTTGCAAAGGTTACGAAGCTTCTCATAAGATACACAACTAGTGGGGTGTCACTTGAGGCAGACTGGCCAAAGTATCAAAAAAATGTGTATTTGGGTGAGCAACTAGCTGGAATCACTATGACACTCATAGGGTAGCCAATGCCTCGTCACCAGCATAATCACATCAGCAACTTCAAGAAACCCCTGGCAAAAGTTACAATGACTCTTAAGACACACAACTAGTGGCGTAGGTATCAGGCAGACTGGAAAGAGTATCTAAAAAATGTGTATTTGGGTGAAGAACTGGCAGGAATCTCTATGACTCTCTTGAGGTAGCCAATGTCTCGTCACCAGCAGAATCAAATCAGCAACTTCTAGAAACCCCTGGCAAAAGTAACGATGTTTCTCTTAAGATACACAACTAGTGGCGTATCGCTTCAGGCACAATGGAAACAGTATCTAAAAAATGTGTATTTGGGTGAGCAACTGGCACGAAACACTGTGACTATCTTAGGGTAAGCAATATCTCGTCACCAGTATAATCACATCTTCAAAGTCAAGAAACCGCTGGCAAGAGTAACGATGTTTCTCTTAAGATACACAACTAGTGGCGTATCGCTTCAGGCAGACTGGCCACAGTATCTCAATATGTGTATTTGGGTGAGCAACTGGCAGGAAGCACTATGACTCTCTTAAGGTAGCCAATGCCTCGTCACCAACATAATCCAATCACCAACTTCAAGAAACCGCTAGCAAAGGTAACGAAACTTCTCATAAGATACACAGCTAGTGGGGTGTCACTTGAGGCAGACTGGCCAAAGTATCAAAAAAATGTGTATTTGGGTGAGCAACTAGCAGGAATCACTATGACACTCATAGGGTAGCCAATGCCTCGTCACCAGCATAATCACATCAGCAACTTCAAGAAACCCCTGGCAAAAGTTACAATGACTCTTAAGATACACAACTAGTGGCGTAGCTATCAGGCAGACTGGAAAGAGTATCTAAAAAATGTGTATTTGGGAGAAGAACTGGCAGGAATCTCTATGACTCTCTTGAGGTAGCCAATGCCTCGTCACCAGCAGAATCAAATCAGCAACTTCTAGAAACCCCTGGCTAAAGTAACGATGTTTCTCTTAAGATACACAACTAGTGGCGTATCGCTTCAGGCAGACTGGCCACAGTATCTCAAAATGTGTATTTGGGTGAGCAACTGGCAGGAAGCACTATGACTCTCTTAAGGTAGCCAATGCCTCGTCACCAACATAATCCCATCACCAACTTCAAGAAACCGCTTGCAAAGGTAACGAAACTTCTCATAAGATACACAGCTAGTGGGGTGTCACTTGAGGCAGACTGGCCAAAGTATCAAAAAAATGTGTATTTGGGTGAGCAACTAGCTGGAATCACTATGACACTCATAGGGTAGCCAATGCCTCGTCACCAGTATAATCACATAAGCAACTTCAAGAAACCCCTGGCAAAAGTTACAATGACTCTTAAGATACATAACTAGTGGCGTAGCTATCAGGCAGACTGGAAAGAGTATCTAAAAAATGTGTATTTGGGTGAAGAACCGGCAGGAATCTCTATGACTCTCTTGAGGTAGCCAATGCCTCGTCACCAGCAGAATCAAATCAGCAACTTCTAGAAACCCCTGGCAAAAGTAACGATGTTTCTCTTAAGATACACAACTAGTGGCGTATCGCTTCAGGCAGACTGGCCACAGTATCTCAAAATGTGTATTTGGGTGAGCAACTGGCAGGAAGCACTATGACTCTCTTAAGGTAGCCAATGCCTCGTCACCAACATAATCCCATCACCAACTTCAAGAAACCGCTTGCAAAGGTAACGAAACTTCTCATAAGATACACAGCTAGTGGGGTGTCACTTGAGGCAGACTGGCCAAAGTATCAAAAATTGTGTATTTGGGTGAGCAACTAGCAGGAATCACTATGACACTCATAGGGTAGCCAATGCCTCGTCACCAGCATAATCACATCAGCAACTTCAAGAAACCCCTGGCAAAAGTTACAATGACTCTTAAGACACACAACTAGTGGCGTAGCTATCAGGCAGACTGGAAAGAGTATCTAAAAAATGTGTATTTGGGTGAAGAACTGGCAGGAATCTCTATGACTCTCTTGAGGTAGCCAATGCCTCGTCACCAGCAGAATCAAATCAGCAACTTCTAGAAACCCCTGGCAAAAGTAACGATGTTTCTCTTAAGATACACAACTAGTGGCGTATCGCTTCAGGCACACTGGAAACAGAATCTAAAAATGTGTATTTGGGTGAGCAACTGGCACGAAACACTGTGACTATCTTAGGGTAACCAATATCTCGTCACCAGTATAATCACATCTTCAAAGTCAAGAAACCGCTGGCAAGAGTAACGATGTTTCTCTTAAGATACACAACTAGTGGAGTATCGCTTCAGGCAGACTGGCCACAGTATCTCAAAATGTGTATTTGGGTGAGCAACTGGCAGGAAGCACTATGACTCTCTTAAGGTAGCCAATGCCTCGTCACCAACATAATCCCATCACCAACTTCAAGAAACCGCTTGCAAAGGTAACGAAACTTCTCATAAGAAACACAGCTAGTGGGGTGTCACTTGAGGCAGACTGGCCAAAGTATCAAAAATATGTGTATTTGGGTGAGCATCTAGCTGGAATCACTATGACACTCATAGGGTAGCCAATGCCTCGTCACCAGCATAATCACATAAGCAACTTCAAGAAACCCCTGGCAAAAGTTACAATGACTCTTAAGATACACAACTAGTGGCGTAGCTATCAGGCAGACTGGAAAGAGTATCTAAAACATGTGTATTTGGGTGAAGAACTGGCAGGAATCTCTATGACTCTCTTGAGGTAGCCAATGCCTCGTCACCAGCAGAATGAAATCAGCAACTTCTAGAAACCCCTGGCAAAAGTAACGATGTTTCTCTTAAGATACACAACTAGTGGCGTATCGCTTCAGGCAGACTGGCCACAGTATCTCAAAATGTGTATTTGGGTGAGCAACTGGCAGGAAGCACTATGACTCTCTTAAGGTAGCCAATGCCTCGTCACCAACATAATCCAATCACCAACTTCAAGAAACTGCTAGCAAAGGTAACGAAACTTCTCATAAGATACACAGCTAGTGGGGTGTCACTTGAGGCAGACTGGCCAAAGTATCAAAAAAATGTGTATTTGGGTGAGCAACTAGCAGGAATCACTATGACACTCATAGGGTAGCCAATGCCTCGTCACCAGCATAATCACATCAGCAACTTCAAGAAACCCCTGGCAAAAGTTACAATGACTCTTAAGATACACAACTAGTGGCGTAGCTATCAGGCAGACTGGAAAGAGTATCTAAAAAATGTGTATTTGGGAGAAGAACTGGCAGGAATCTCTATGACTCTCTTGAGGTAGCCAATGCCTCGTCACCAGCAGAATCAAATCAGCAACTTCTAGAAACCCCTGGCTAAAGTAACGATGTTTCTCTTAAGATACACAACTAGTGGCGTATCGCTTCAGGCAGACTGGCCACAGTATCTCAAAATGTGTATTTGGGTGAGCAACTGGCAGGAAGCACTATGACTCTCTTAAGGTAGCCAATGTCTCGTCACCAACATAATCCCATCACCAACTTCAAGAAACCGCTTGCAAAGGTAACGAAACTTCTCATAAGATACACAGCTAGTGGGGTGTCACTTGAGGCAGACTGGCCAAAGTATCAAAAATATGTGTATTTGGGTGAGCAACTAGCTGGAATCACTATGACACTCATAGGGTAGCCAATGCCTCGTCACCAGCATAATCACATAAGCAACTTCAAGAAACCCCTGGCAAAAGTTACAATGACTCTTAAGATACACAACTAGTGGCGTAGCTATCAGGCAGACTGGAAAGAGTATCTAAAAAATGTGTATTTGTGTGAAGAACTGGCAGGAATCTCTATGACTCTCTTGAGGTAGCCAATGCCTCGTCACCAGCAGAATCAAATCAGCAACTTCTAGAAACCCCTGGCTAAAGTAACGATGTTTCTCTTAAGATACACAACTAGTGGCGTATCGCTTCAGGCAGACTGGCCACAGTATCTCAAAATGTGTATTTGGGTGAGCAACTGGCAGGAAGCACTATGACTCTCTTAAGGTAGCCAATGCCTCGTCACCAACTTAATCCCATCACCAACTTCAAGATACCGCTTGCAAAGGTAACGAAACTTCTCATAAGATACACAGCTAGTGGGGTGTCACTTAAGGCAGACTGGCCAAAGTATCAAAAAAATGTGTATTTGGGTGAGCAACTAGCAGGAATCACTATGACACTCATAGGGTAGCCAATGCCTCGTCACCAGCATAATCACATCAGCAACCTCAAGAAACCCCTGGCAAAAGTGACAATGACTCTTAAGATACACAACTAGTGGCGTAGCTATCAGGCAGACTGGAAAGAGTATCTAAAAAATGTGTATTTGGGTGAAGAACTGGCAGGAATCTCTATGACTCTCTTGAGGTAACCAATGCCTCGTCACCAGCAGAATCAAATCAGCAACTTCTAGAAACCCCTGGCAAAAGTAACGATGTTTCTCTTAAGATACACAACTAGGTACAGTGAAGCGACTCTAACAGCCTCTCCTGTACAAATGTCAACCTCACCTACCCGAGTTGCAGCTAAGGATTGCTGCACGGTACACCCTGTTATTGCTAACGAGGCTCTGACGACCGAATGTTTCCCGGGATAAGGAAACCCCCCCTATCAAGTGCCAACGGTCTCAAAGAGAGCGGATGAGCGGATAGAGGCAGGGCACTCTCTTGTCCTTGGAGTGAGAAATTGCTCCTAAGGGCGGAAGAGCTTCACAGTCAACGGCATAGGATGGAGAAGGCAACGGGAAACCACTCCATTAAAGATCACTCAAGATATCCCAAGAATCAGTAGCGCACCATGCCAGAATCTTCTGTTAAACATAAATCCGGAGTAATAGTCCCCCAATCGGATCTCCGGGTGGGGACAATGGAAGGTCAGGCAAAGTTGAAGAATACACTAAAAATAGCAACATGGAATGTAAGAACACTCCTCCAATGCGGGAAATTAGAGAACCTCAAACTAGAGATGGACAGAATGGGAACAGACATAATAGGAATATCTGAGATGCGATGGCCTGAACCAGGAGACTTCAGATCAGGAAATTATCGTATTATTCATACAGGTACTAACCAAGGAACAACTGGAATCGGTGGAGTTGGAATAATTCTAAAAGGAAAACTCGGGAATCTAGTCACAGGATATGTGCAATTTAACTCTAGGATAATACTAGTCAAAATTGGAACCAAACCAAAGAACACGGTAATAGTACAAGTCTATATGCCGACATCGGCAGAAGAAGACGATGTAATAGAAACAGTGTATGAAGACATCAACAAAGTTATAAATTATGTTAAAGGTGAAGAGAACTTAATTATAATGGGAGATTGGAATGCTAGTGTTGGAGAAGAGAAAGTTGACGGAATTGTAGGGAAATATGGTCTAGGAGACAGGAACGAAAGAGGAAGCCGGCTAATTGAATTTTGTGCCAAAAACAAGTTGGTCATAGCGAACTCCCTTTTCAACCACCATAAAAGAAGAAGGTACACGTGGAAAGCCCCAGGAGATACTAGAAGACACCAAATCGACTATATATTAGTAAAATCGCGTTTTAAAAACCAAATCAAGGATTGCAGAAGCTACCCGTCTGCGGATATTAATAGTGATCACAACCTTGTAATGATGAAATGCTTACTCAAACTCAAGCGATTAGAGAGAAAAACGAACAAAGTATGGAACAGAGATAACCTAAAGTCTGAAGAACTAGTGATCCCTTATGCACGGAAAACTGATGAGATGGCATCAAACATTATCCCCGGGAGTACTAACGAGGAGTGGAAACAAATCAAAGAAGGCATACATAAAGCAGCAGAAGAATTTATTGGGAAAGCCAAACCTGTAAACAGGAAAGAGTGGATAACACCTGAAATAATTTGTCTAATGGAAGAAAGAAGACTATACAAAAATGCCTCTGACGAGCAAAGCGAAAACAAATATAGAAAGCTTAGAAACCAAATAAACAGAGAATCTAGGAAAGCAAAAGAAAATTACCTCAACAGCATTTGTAAAGAGGTGGAGGAAAACATGGTTAAAGGAAAAACTGACTTGGCCTACAGAACAATAAAACAAAACTTTGCTAAACGGAAAGTAAAATCTTCAGGAACTATAAAGAACAAAGAGGGCAAGGTACTATTTGGATATGACACGCTGAAGAGATGGCAAGAATACATTGAAGAGCTATATCAAGGAGACCCTCTAACAGATAATATGATAGAATTAAGCGAAGAAGTAGAGAAAGAAGAACTAGGGGACACAATTCTGAAAGATGAATTTGAAAAAGCACTAAAAGAACTACCAGATAAGAAAGCGGCAGGTGTTGATGATATACCTTCTGAACTAATTAAGAAATCAGGAGACAAAATGAAAGCTACATTACTGCAACTCATACAGAAAATATACAAAACAGGTGAAGTTCCTGAAGACTATCAGAAATGCATCATATTCCCCATACCTAAGAAAGCATCTACTATGGACTGTGAAAACCATCGAACACTCAGTCTTCTTTCACACGCATCAAAAATTCTAATAAGAATAATTTTGAAAAGAGTTGAAAACCAATTGAATAGCACTCTAAGTGAAGACCAATTCGGTTTTAGAAGCGGTGTAGGGACGAGGGAAGCAATCTTATCTTTAAGACTAATAATTGAGAAACAAATTTCCAAAAACAAACAAGTATTTATAGCCTTCGTAGACCTCGAAAAGGCATTTGACAATGTTGTATGGCCAGAAATGTTTAGAATTCTGAAGAAGGCTGGTCTGAAATATAATGACAGAAGGATAATCTTTAAAATATACCAAAATGAAACAGCCTTAGTTAAGAAGGAAAACAAAGAAGAAACAGCAAGAATAAGGAAAGGAGTGAGACAGGGATGCCCACTATCTCCAGTAATTTTCAACGCATATATCCAAGAAGCAATAGATAAAATAAGAGAGAATATTGAAGTAGGAATAAAACTTAACGGAATGAAAATAGATATGTTGCGATATGCAGATGATATCGCCATAATTACAGAAAGGAAAGAAGATTTAGAAGCCGCACTCAATGAAATGGAAAACACCTTAAAAGAACAGTATGGAATGAAAATAAATAAGAAAAAGACTAAAGTGATGGTGAGTGGCGCCCTGAACTACAATGAACCCATACGAATAACAATAAAGGGAGAGAAACTAGGGCAGGTTACAGAATTTAACTACTTAGGTAGCAAAATAACAGCAGATGGAAGGAGCAAAAGTGACATTAAAAACAGAATACAACTTGCCAAAATAGCATTCAATGGAAAAAGAAACTTACTGACGAGTAGAAATGTTAGTTTAGACGTAAGAAAGAGAGTCATGAAAACCTATGTGTGGAGTACAGCCCTTTACGGATGTGAAACTTGGACTAGTGGAAAAGAAGAAAAGAGAAGATTAGAGGCATTCGAAATCTGGTGCTACCGGAGAATGGAAAAAATCAGCTGGCGAGACAAGGCTACAAACGAAGATGTCCTCAGAAGAGTGAAAGAAAACAGATCTCTTTGGCGAAATATACAGAAAAGAAGAATAACCTTCATAGGTCACATTTTACGGCATAACAATTTCATTAAGAGAATATTAGAAGGAATCATTGAAGGAAGAACTCGCCGAGGACGACCTAGATTAAGCTACATTCAACAAGTAATAAATGACATCGGGTGCCAGACCTATGCAGATATGAAGAAGAAAGTTGACAAAAGAACGGAATGGCGTGCTGCTGCCAACCAACCTGTGGGTTGATAACCGAAGAAGAGAAGACACAACTAGTGGCGTATCGCTTCAGGCACACTGGAAACAGTATCTAAAAATGTGTATTTGGGTGAGCAACTGGCACGAAACACTGTAACTATCTTAGGGTAACCAATATCTCGTCACCAGTATAATCACATCTTCAAAGGCAAGAAACCGCTGGCAAGAGTAACGAAGTTTCTCTTAAGATACACAACTAGTGGCGTATCGCTTCAGGCAGACTGGCCACAGTATCTCAAAATGTGTACTTGGGTGAGCAACTGGCAGAAAGCACTATGACTCTCTTAAGGTAGTCAATGCCTCGTCACCAACATAATCACATCACCAAATTCAAGAAACCGCTTGCAAAGGTAACGAAGCTTCTCATAAGATACACAACTAGTGGGGTGTCACTTGAGGCAGACTGGCCAAAGTATCAAAAAAATGTGTATTTGGGTGAGCAACTAGCTGGAATCACTATGACACTCATAGGGTAGCCAATGCCTCGTCACCAGCATAATCACATCAGCAACTTCAAGAAACCCCTGGCAAAAGTTACAATGACTCTTAAGACACACAACTAGTGGCGTAGCTATCAGGCAGACTGGAAAGAGTATCTAAAAAATGTGTATTTGGGTGAAGAACTGGCAGGAATCTCTATGACTCTCTTGAGGTAGCCAATGCCTCGTCACCAGCAGAATGAAATCAGCAACTTCTAGAAACCCCTGGCAAAAGTAACGATGTTTCTCTTAAGATACACAACTAGTGGCGTATCGCTTCAGGCACACTGGAAACAGTATCTAAAAAATGTGTATTTGGGTGAGCAACTGGCACGAAACACTGTAACTATCTTAGGGTAACCAATATCTCGTCACCAGTATAATCACATCTTCAAAGGCAAGAAACCGCTGGCAAGAGTAACGATGTTTCTCTTAAGATACACAACTAGTGGCGTATCGCTTCAGGCAGACTGGCCACAGTATCTCAAAATGTGTACTTGGGTGAGCAACTGGCAGAAAGCACTATGACTCTCTTAAGGTAGTCAATGCCTCGTCACCAACATAATCACATCACCAAATTCAAGAAACCGCTTGCAAAGGTTACGAAGCTTCTCATAAGATACACAACTAGTGGGGTGTCACTTGAGGCAGACTGGCCAAAGTATCAAAAAAATGTGTATTTGGGTGAGCAACTAGCTGGAATCACTATGACACTCATAGGGTAGCCAATGCCTCGTCACCAGCATAATCACATCAGCAACTTCAAGAAACCCCTGGCAAAAGTTACAATGACTCTTAAGACACACAACTAGTGGCGTAGCTATCAGGCAGACTGGAAAGAGTATCTAAAAAATGTGTATTTGGGTGAAGAACTGGCAGGAATCTCTATGACTCTCTTGAGGTAGCCAATGCCTCGTCACCAGCAGAATCAAATCAGCAACTTCTAGAAACCCCTGGCAAAAGTAACGATGTTTCTCTTAAGATACACAACTAGTGGCGTATCGCTTCAGGCACACTGGAAACAGAATCTAAAAATGTGTATTTGGGTGAGCAACTGGCACGAAACACTGTGACTATCTTAGGGTAACCAATATCTCGTCACCAGTATAATCACATCTTCAAAGTCAAGAAACCGCTGGCAAGAGTAACGATGTTTCTCTTAAGATACACAACTAGTGGAGTATCGCTTCAGGCAGACTGGCCACAGTATCTCAAAATGTGTATTTGGGTGAGCAACTGGCAGGAAGCACTATGACTCTCTTAAGGTAGCCAATGCCTCGTCACCAACATAATCCCATCACCAACTTCAAGAAACCGCTTGCAAAGGTAACGAAACTTCTCATAAGAAACACAGCTAGTGGGGTGTCACTTGAGGCAGACTGGCCAAAGTATCAAAAATATGTGTATTTGGGTGAGCATCTAGCTGGAATCACTATGACACTCATAGTGTAGCCAATGCCTCGTCACCAGCATAATCACATCAGCAACTTCAAGAAACCCCTGGCAAAAGTTACAATGACTCTTAAGATACACAACTAGTGGCGTAGCTATCAGGCAGACTGGAAAGAGTATCTAAAAAATGTGTATTTGGGAGAAGAACTGGCAGGAATCTCTATGACTCTCTTGAGGTAGCCAATGCCTCGTCACCAGCAGAATCAAATCAGCAACTTCTAGAAACCCCTGGCTAAAGTAACGATGTTTCTCTTAAGATACACAACTAGTGGCGTATCGCTTCAGGCAGACTGGCCACAGTATCTCAAAATGTGTATTTGGGTGAGCAACTGGCAGGAAGCACTATGACTCTCTTAAGGTAGCCAATGTCTCGTCACCAACATAATCCCATCACCAACTTCAAGAAACCGCTTGCAAAGGTAACGAAACTTCTCATAAGATACACAGCTAGTGGGGTGTCACTTGAGGCAGACTGGCCAAAGTATCAAAAAAATGTGTATTTGGGTGAGCAACTAGCTGGAATCACTATGACACTCATAGGGTAGCCAATGCCTCGTCACCAGCATAATCACATAAGCAACTTCAAGAAACCCCTGGCAAAAGTTACAATGACTCTTAAGATACACAACTAGTGGCGTAGCTATCAGGCAGACTGGAAAGAGTATCTAAAAAATGTGTATTTATGTGAAGAACTGGCAGGAATTACTATGACTCTCTTGAGGTAGCCAATGCCTCGTCACCAGCAGAATCAAATCAGCAACTTCTAGAAACCCCTGGCTAAAGTAACGATGTTTCTCTTAAGATACACAACTAGTGGCGTATCGCTTCAGGCAGACTGGCCACAGTATCTCAAAATGTGTATTTGGGTGAGCAACTGGCAGGAAGCACTATGACTCTCTTAAGGTAGCCAATGCCTCGTCACCAACTTAATCCCATCACCAACTTCAAGATACCGCTTGCAAAGGTAACGAAACTTCTCATAAGATACACAGCTAGTGGGGTGTCACTTGAGGCAGACTGGCCAAAGTATCAAACAAATGTGTATTTGGTTGAGCAACTAGCAGGAATCACTATGACACTCATAGGGTAGCCAATGCCTCGTCACCAGCATAATCACATCAGCAACTTCAAGAAACCCCTGGCAAAAGTTACAATGACTCTTAAGATACACAACTAGTGGCGTAGCTATCAGGCAGACTGGAAAGAGTATCTAAAAAATGTGTATTTGGGTGAAGAACTGGCAGGAATCTCTATGACTCTCTTGAGGTAACCAATGCCTCGTCACCAGCAGAATCAAATCAGCAACTTCTAGAAACCCCTGGCAAAAGTAACGATGTTTCTCTTAAGATACACAACTAGGTACAGTGAAGCGACTCTAACAGCCTCTCCTGTACAAATGTCAACCTCACCTACCCGAGTTGCAGCTAAGGATTGCTGCACGGTACACCCTGTTATTGCTAACGAGGCTCTGACGACCGAATGTTTCCCGGGATAAGGAAACCCCCCCTATCAAGTGCCAACGGTCTCAAAGAGAGCGGATGAGCGGATAGAGGCAGGGCACTCTCTTGTCCTTGGAGTGAGAAATTGCTCCTAAAGGCGGAAGAGCTTCACAGTCAACGGCATAGGATGGAGAAGGCAACGGGAAACCACTCCATTAAAGATCACTCAAGATATCCCAAGAATCAGTAGCGCACCATGCCAGAATCTTCTGTTAAACATAAATCCGGAGTAATAGTCCCCCAATCGGATCTCCGGGTGGGGACAATGGAAGGTCAGGCAAAGTTGAAGAATACACTAAAAATAGCAACATGGAATGTAAGAACACTCCTCCAATGCGGGAAATTAGAGAACCTCAAACTAGAGATGGACAGAATGGGAACAGACATAATAGGAATATCTGAGATGCGATGGCCTGAACCAGGAGACTTCAGATCAGGAAATTATCGTATTATTCATACAGGTACTAACCAAGGAACAACTGGAATCGGTGGAGTTGGAATAATTCTAAAAGGAAAACTCGGGAATCTAGTCACAGGATATGTGCAATTTAACTCTAGGATAATACTAGTCAAAATTGGAACCAAACCAAAGAACACGGTAATAGTACAAGTCTATATGCCGACATCGGCAGAAGAAGACGATGTAATAGAAACAGTGTATGAAGACATCAACAAAGTTATAAATTATGTTAAAGGTGAAGAGAACTTAATTATAATGGGAGATTGGAATGCTAGTGTTGGAGAAGAGAAAGTTGACGGAATTGTAGGGAAATATGGTCTAGGAGATAGGAACGAAAGAGGAAGCCGGCTAATTGAATTTTGTGCCAAAAACAAGTTGGTCATAGCGAACTCCCTTTTCAACCACCATAAAAGAAGAAGGTACACGTGGAAAGCCCCAGGAGATACTAGAAGACACCAAATCGACTATATATTAGTAAAATCGCGTTTTAAAAACCAAATCAAGGATTGCAGAAGCTACCCGTCTGCGGATATTAATAGTGATCACAACCTTGTAATGATGAAATGCTTACTCAAACTCAAGCGATTAGAGAGAAAAACGAACAAAGTATGGAACAGAGATAACCTAAAGTCTGAAGAACTAGTGATCCCTTATGCACGGAAAACTGATGAGATGGCATCAAACATTATCCCCGGGAGTACTAACGAGGAGTGGAAACAAATCAAAGAAGGCATACATAAAGCAGCAGAAGAATTTATTGGGAAAGCCAAACCTGTAAACAGGAAAGAGTGGATAACACCTGAAATAATTTGTCTAATGGAAGAAAGAAGACTATACAAAAATGCCTCTGACGAGCAAAGCGAAAACAAATATAGAAAGCTTAGAAACCAAATAAACAGAGAATCTAGGAAAGCAAAAGAAAATTACCTCAACAGCATTTGTAAAGAGGTGGAGGAAAACATGGTTAAAGGAAAAACTGACTTGGCCTACAGAACAATAAAACAAAACTTTGCTAAACGGAAAGTAAAATCTTCAGGAACTATAAAGAACAAAGAGGGCAAGGTACTATTTGGATATGACACGCTGAAGAGATGGCAAGAATACATTGAAGAGCTATATCAAGGAGACCCTCTAACAGATAATATGATAGAATTAAGCGAAGAAGTAGAGAAAGAAGAACTAGGGGACACAATTCTGAAAGATGAATTTGAAAAAGCACTAAAAGAACTACCAGATAAGAAAGCGGCAGGTGTTGATGATATACCTTCTGAACTAATTAAGAAATCAGGAGACAAAATGAAAGCTACATTACTGCAACTCATACAGAAAATATACAAAACAGGTGAAGTTCCTGAAGACTATCAGAAATGCATCATATTCCCCATACCTAAGAAAGCATCTACTATGGACTGTGAAAACCATCGAACACTCAGTCTTCTTTCACACGCATCAAAAATTCTAATAAGAATAATTTTGAAAAGAGTTGAAAACCAATTGAATAGCACTCTAAGTGAAGACCAATTCGGTTTTAGAAGCGGTGTAGGGACGAGGGAAGCAATCTTATCTTTAAGACTAATAATTGAGAAACAAATTTCCAAAAACAAACAAGTATTTATAGCCTTCGTAGACCTCGAAAAGGCATTTGACAATGTTGTATGGCCAGAAATGTTTAGAATTCTGAAGAAGGCTGGTCTGAAATATAATGACAGAAGGATAATCTTTAAAATATACCAAAATGAAACAGCCTTAGTTAAGAAGGAAAACAAAGAAGAAACAGCAAGAATAAGGAAAGGAGTGAGACAGGGATGCCCACTATCTCCAGTAATTTTCAACGCATATATCCAAGAAGCAATAGATAAAATAAGAGAGAATATTGAAGTAGGAATAAAACTTAACGGAATGAAAATAGATATGTTGCGATATGCAGATGATATCGCCATAATTACAGAAAGGAAAGAAGATTTAGAAGCCGCACTCAATGAAATGGAAAACACCTTAAAAGAACAGTATGGAATGAAAATAAATAAGAAAAAGACTAAAGTGATGGTGAGTGGCGCCCTGAACTACAATGAACCCATACGAATAACAATAAAGGGAGAGAAACTAGGGCAGGTTACAGAATTTAACTACTTAGGTAGCAAAATAACAGCAGATGGAAGGAGCAAAAGTGACATTAAAAACAGAATACAACTTGCCAAAATAGCATTCAATGGAAAAAGAAACTTACTGACGAGTAGAAATGTTAGTTTAGACGTAAGAAAGAGAGTCATGAAAACCTATGTGTGGAGTACAGCCCTTTACGGATGTGAAACTTGGACTAGTGGAAAAGAAGAAAAGAGAAGATTAGAGGCATTCGAAATCTGGTGCTACCGGAGAATGGAAAAAATCAGCTGGCGAGACAAGGCTACAAACGAAGATGTCCTCAGAAGAGTGAAAGAAAACAGATCTCTTTGGCGAAATATACAGAAAAGAAGAATAACCTTCATAGGTCACATTTTACGGCATAACAATTTCATTAAGAGAATATTAGAAGGAATCATTGAAGGAAGAACTCGCCGAGGACGACCTAGATTAAGCTACATTCAACAAGTAATAAATGACATCGGGTGCCAGACCTATGCAGATATGAAGAAGAAAGTTGACAAAAGAACGGAATGGCGTGCTGCTGCCAACCAACCTGTGGGTTGATAACCGAAGAAGAGAAGACACAACTAGTGGCGTATCGCTTCAGGCACACTGGAAACAGTATCTAAAAATGTGTATTTGGGTGAGCAACTGGCACGAAACACTGTAACTATCTTAGGGTAACCAATATCTCGTCACCAGTATAATCACATCTTCAAAGGCAAGAAACCGCTGGCAAGAGTAACGAAGTTTCTCTTAAGATACACAACTAGTGGCGTATCGCTTCAGGCAGACTGGCCACAGTATCTCAAAATGTGTACTTGGGTGAGCAACTGGCAGAAAGCACTATGACTCTCTTAAGGTAGTCAATGCCTCGTCACCAACATAATCACATCACCAAATTCAAGAAACCGCTTGCAAAGGTAACGAAGCTTCTCATAAGATACACAACTAGTGGGGTGTCACTTGAGGCAGACTGGCCAAAGTATCAAAAAAATGTGTATTTGGGTGAGCAACTAGCTGGAATCACTATGACACTCATAGGGTAGCCAATGCCTCGTCACCAGCATAATCACATCAGCAACTTCAAGAAACCCCTGGCAAAAGTTACAATGACTCTTAAGACACACAACTAGTGGCGTAGCTATCAGGCAGACTGGAAAGAGTATCTAAAAAATGTGTATTTGGGTGAAGAACTGGCAGGAATCTCTATGACTCTCTTGAGGTAGCCAATGCCTCGTCACCAGCAGAATCAAATCAGCAACTTCTAGAAACCCCTGGCAAAAGTAACGATGTTTCTCTTAAGATACACAACTAGTGGCGTATCGCTTCAGGCACACTGGAAACAGTATCTAAAAAATGTGTATTTGGGTGAGCAACTGGCACGAAACACTGTGACTATCTTAGGGTAACCAATATCTCGTCACCAGTATAATCACATCTTCAAAGTCAAGAAACCGCTGGCAAGAGTAACGATGTTTCTCTTAAGATACACAACTAGTGGAGTATCGCTTCAGGCAGACTGGCCACAGTATCTCAAAATGTGTATTTGGGTGAGCAACTGGCAGGAAGCACTATGACTCTCTTAAGGTAGCCAATGCCTCGTCACCAACATAATCCCATCACCAACTTCAAGAAACCGCTTGCAAAGGTAACGAAACTTCTCATAAGATACACAGCTAGTGGGGTGTCACTTGAGGCAGACTGGCCAAAGTATCAAAAAAATGTGTATTTGGGTGAGCAACTAGCTGGAATCACTATGACACTCATAGGGTAGCCAATGCCTCGTCACCAGCATAATCACATAAGCAACTTCAAGAAACCCCTGGCAAAAGTTACAATGACTCTTAAGATACACAACTAGTGGCGTAGCTATCAGGCAGACTGGAAAGAGTATCTAAAAAATGTGTATTTGTGTGAAGAACTGGCAGGAATCTCTATGACTCTCTTGAGGTAGCCAATGCCTCGTCACCAGCAGAATCAAATCAGCAACTTCTAGAAACCCCTGGCTAAAGTAACGATGTTTCTCTTAAGATACACAACTAGTGGCGTATCGCTTCAGGCAGACTGGCCACAGTATCTCAAAATGTGTATTTGGGTGAGCAACTGGCATGAAGCACTATGACTCTCTTAAGGTAGCCAATGCCTCGTCACCAACTTAATCCCATCACCAACTTCAAGATACCGCTTACAAAGGTAACGAAACTTCTCATAAGATACACAGCTAGTGGGGTGTCACTTGAGGCAGACTGGCCAAAGTATCAAAAAAATGTGTATTTGGGTGAGCAACTAGCAGGAATCACTATGACACTCATAGGGTAGCCAATGCCTCGTCACCAGCATAATCACATCAGCAACCTCAAGAAACCCCTGGCAAAAGTGACAATGACTCTTAAGATACACAACTAGTGGCGTAGCTATCAGGCAGACTGGAAAGAGTATCTAAAAAATGTGTATTTGGGTGAAGAACTGGCAGGAATCTCTATGACTCTCTTGAGGTAACCAATGCCTCGTCACCAGCAGAATCAAATCAGCAACTTCTAGAAACCCCTGGCAAAAGTAACGATGTTTCTCTTAAGATACACAACTAGGTACAGTGAAGCGACTCTAACAGGCTCTCCTGTACAAATGTCAACCTCACCTACCCGAGTTGCAGCTAAGGATTGCTGCACGGTACACCCTGTTATTGCTAACGAGGCTCTGACGACCGAATGTTTCCCGGGATAAGGAAACCCCCCCTATCAAGTGCCAACGGTCTCAAAGAGAGCGGATGAGCGGATAGAGGCAGGGCACTCTCTTGTCCTTGGAGTGAGAAATTGCTCCTAAAGGCGGAAGAGCTTCACAGTCAACGGCATAGGATGGAGAAGGCAACGGGAAACCACTCCATTAAAGATCACTCAAGATATCCCAAGAATCAGTAGCGCACCATGCCAGAATCTTCTGTTAAACATAAATCCGGAGTAATAGTCCCCCAATCGGATCTCCGGGTGGGGACAATGGAAGGTCAGGCAAAGTTGAAGAATACACTAAAAATAGCAACATGGAATGTAAGAACACTCCTCCAATGCGGGAAATTAGAGAACCTCAAACTAGAGATGGACAGAATGGGAACAGACATAATAGGAATATCTGAGATGCGATGGCCTGAACCAGGAGACTTCAGATCAGGAAATTATCGTATTATTCATACAGGTACTAACCAAGGAACAACTGGAATCGGTGGAGTTGGAATAATTCTAAAAGGAAAACTCGGGAATCTAGTCACAGGATATGTGCAATTTAACTCTAGGATAATACTAGTCAAAATTGGAACCAAACCAAAGAACACGGTAATAGTACAAGTCTATATGCCGACATCGGCAGAAGAAGACGATGTAATAGAAACAGTGTATGAAGACATCAACAAAGTTATAAATTATGTTAAAGGTGAAGAGAACTTAATTATAATGGGAGATTGGAATGCTAGTGTTGGAGAAGAGAAAGTTGACGGAATTGTAGGGAAATATGGTCTAGGAGATAGGAACGAAAGAGGAAGCCGGCTAATTGAATTTTGTGCCAAAAACAAGTTGGTCATAGCGAACTCCCTTTTCAACCACCATAAAAGAAGAAGGTACACGTGGAAAGCCGCAGGAGATACTAGAAGACACCAAATCGACTATATATTAGTAAAATCGCGTTTTAAAAACCAAATCAAGGATTGCAGAAGCTACCCGTCTGCGGATATTAATAGTGATCACAACCTTGTAATGATGAAATGCTTACTCAAACTCAAGCGATTAGAGAGAAAAACGAACAAAGTATGGAACAGAGATAACCTAAAGTCTGAAGAACTAGTGATCCCTTATGCACGGAAAACTGATGAGATGGCATCAAACATTATCCCCGGGAGTACTAACGAGGAGTGGAAACAAATCAAAGAAGGCATACATAAAGCAGCAGAAGAATTTATTGGGAAAGCCAACCCTGTAAACAGGAAAGAGTGGATAACACCTGAAATAATTTGTCTAATGGAAGAAAGAAGACTATACAAAAATGCCTCTGACGAGCAAAGCGAAAACAAATATAGAAAGCTTAGAAACCAAATAAACAGAGAATCTAGGAAAGCAAAAGAAAATTACCTCAACAGCATTTGTAAAGAGGTGGAGGAAAACATGGTTAAAGGAAAAACTGACTTGGCCTACAGAACAATAAAACAAAACTTTGCTAAACGGAAAGTAAAATCTTCAGGAACTATAAAGAACAAAGAGGGCAAGGTACTATTTGGATATGACACGCTGAAGAGATGGCAAGAATACATTGAAGAGCTATATCAAGGAGACCCTCTAACAGATAATATGATAGAATTAAGCGAAGAAGTAGAGAAAGAAGAACTAGGGGACACAATTCTGAAAGATGAATTTGAAAAAGCACTAAAAGAACTACCAGATAAGAAAGCGGCAGGTGTTGATGATATACCTTCTGAACTAATTAAGAAATCAGGAGACAAAATGAAAGCTACATTACTGCAACTCATACAGAAAATATACAAAACAGGTGAAGTTCCTGAAGACTATCAGAAATGCATCATATTCCCCATACCTAAGAAAGCATCTACTATGGACTGTGAAAACCATCGAACACTCAGTCTTCTTTCACACGCATCAAAAATTCTAATAAGAATAATTTTGAAAAGAGTTGAAAACCAATTGAATAGCACTCTAAGTGAAGACCAATTCGGTTTTAGAAGCGGTGTAGGGACGAGGGAAGCAATCTTATCTTTAAGACTAATAATTGAGAAACAAATTTCCAAAAACAAACAAGTATTTATAGCCTTCGTAGACCTCGAAAAGGCATTTGACAATGTTGTATGGCCAGAAATGTTTAGAATTCTGAAGAAGGCTGGTCTGAAATATAATGACAGAAGGATAATCTTTAAAATATACCAAAATGAAACAGCCTTAGTTAAGAAGGAAAACAAAGAAGAAACAGCAAGAATAAGGAAAGGAGTGAGACAGGGATGCCCACTATCTCCAGTAATTTTCAACGCATATATCCAAGAAGCAATAGATAAAATAAGAGAGAATATTGAAGTAGGAATAAAACTTAACGGAATGAAAATAGATATGTTGCGATATGCAGATGATATCGCCATAATTACAGAAAGGAAAGAAGATTTAGAAGCCGCACTCAATGAAATGGAAAACACCTTAAAAGAACAGTATGGAATGAAAATAAATAAGAAAAAGACTAAAGTGATGGTGAGTGGCGCCCTGAACTACAATGAACCCATACGAATAACAATAAAGGGAGAGAAACTAGGGCAGGTTACAGAATTTAACTACTTAGGTAGCAAAATAACAGCAGATGGAAGGAGCAAAAGTGACATTAAAAACAGAATACAACTTGCCAAAATAGCATTCAATGGAAAAAGAAACTTACTGACGAGTAGAAATGTTAGTTTAGACGTAAGAAAGAGAGTCATGAAAACCTATGTGTGGAGTACAGCCCTTTACGGATGTGAAACTTGGACTAGTGGAAAAGAAGAAAAGAGAAGATTAGAGGCATTCGAAATCTGGTGCTACCGGAGAATGGAAAAAATCAGCTGGCGAGACAAGGCTACAAACGAAGATGTCCTCAGAAGAGTGAAAGAAAACAGATCTCTTTGGCGAAATATACAGAAAAGAAGAATAACCTTCATAGGTCACATTTTACGGCATAACAATTTCATTAAGAGAATATTAGAAGGAATCATTGAAGGAAGAACTCGCCGAGGACGACCTAGATTAAGCTACATTCAACAAGTAATAAATGACATCGGGTGCCAGACCTATGCAGATATGAAGAAGAAAGTTGACAAAAGAACGGAATGGCGTGCTGCTGCCAACCAACCTGTGGGTTGATAACCGAAGAAGAGAATACACAACTAGTGGCGTATCGCTTCAGGCACACTGGAAACAGTATCTAAAAATGTGTATTTGGGTGAGCAACTGGCACGAAACACTGTAACTATCTTAGGGTAACCAATATCTCGTCACCAGTATAATCACATCTTCAAAGGCAAGAAACCGCTGGCAAGAGTAACGAAGTTTCTCTTAAGATACACAACTAGTGGCGTATCGCTTCAGGCAGACTGGCCACAGTATCTCAAAATGTGTACTTGGGTGAGCAACTGGCAGAAAGCACTATGACTCTCTTAAGGTAGTCAATGCCTCGTCACCAACATAATCACATCACCAAATTCAAGAAACCGCTTGCAAAGGTAACGAAGCTTCTCATAAGATACACAACTAGTGGGGTGTCACTTGAGGCAGACTGGCCAAAGTATCAAAAAAATGTGTATTTGGGTGAGCAACTAGCTGGAATCACTATGACACTCATAGGGTAGCCAATGCCTCGTCACCAGCATAATCACATCAGCAACTTCAAGAAACCCCTGGCAAAAGTTACAATGACTCTTAAGACACACAACTAGTGGCGTAGCTATCAGGCAGACTGGAAAGAGTATCTAAAAAATGTGTATTTGGGTGAAGAACTGGCAGGAATCTCTATGACTCTCTTGAGGTAGCCAATGCCTCGTCACCAGCAGAATCAAATCAGCAACTTCTAGAAACCCCTGGCAAAAGTAACGATGTTTCTCTTAAGATACACAACTAGTGGCGTATCGCTTCAGGCACACTGGAAACAGTATCTAAAAAATGTGTATTTGGGTGAGCAACTGGCACGAAACACTGTGACTATCTTAGGGTAACCAATATCTCGTCACCAGTATAATCACATCTTCAAAGTCAAGAAACCGCTGGCAAGAGTAACGATGTTTCTCTTAAGATACACAACTAGTGGAGTATCGCTTCAGGCAGACTGGCCACAGTATCTCAAAATGTGTATTTGGGTGAGCAACTGGCAGGAAGCACTATGACTCTCTTAAGGTAGCCAATGCCTCGTCACCAACTTAATCCCATCACCAACTTCAAGATACCGCTTGCAAAGGTAACGAAACTTCTCATAAGATACACAGCTAGTGGGGTGTCACTTGAGGCAGACTGGCCAAAGTATCAAAAAAATGTGTATTTGGGTGAGCAACTAGCAGGAATCACTATGACACTCATAGGGTAGCCAATGCCTCGTCACCAGCATAATCACATCAGAAACCTCAAGAAACCCCTGGCAAAAGTGACAATGACTCTTAAGATACACAACTAGTGGCGTAGCTATCAGGCAGACTGGAAAGAGTATCTAAAAAATGTGTATTTGGGTGAAGAACTGGCAGGAATCTCTATGACTCTCTTGAGGCAACCAATGCCTCGTCACCAGCAGAATCAAATCAGCAACTTCTAGAAACCCCTGGCAAAAGTAACGATGTTTCTCTTAAGATACACAACTAGGTACAGTGAAGCGACTCTAACAGCCTCTCCTGTACAAATGTCAACCTCACCTACCCGAGTTGCAGCTAAGGATTGCTGCACGGTACACCCTGTTATTGCTAACGAGGCTCTGACGACCGAATGTTTCCCGGGATAAGGAAACCCCCCCTATCAAGTGCCAACGGTCTCAAAGAGAGCGGATGAGCGGATAGAGGCAGGGCACTCTCTTGTCCTTGGAGTGAGAAATTGCTCCTAAAGGCGGAAGAGCTTCACAGTCAACGGCATAGGATGGAGAAGGCAACGGGAAACCACTCCATTAAAGATCACTCAAGATATCCCAAGAATCAGTAGCGCACCATGCCAGAATCTTCTGTTAAACATAAATCCGGAGTAATAGTCCCCCAATCGGATCTCCGGGTGGGGACAATGGAAGGTCAGGCAAAGTTGAAGAATACACTAAAAATAGCAACATGGAATGTAAGAACACTCCTCCAATGCGGGAAATTAGAGAACCTCAAACTAGAGATGGACAGAATGGGAACAGACATAATAGGAATATCTGAGATGCGATGGCCTGAACCAGGAGACTTCAGATCAGGAAATTATCGTATTATTCATACAGGTACTAACCAAGGAACAACTGGAATCGGTGGAGTTGGAATAATTCTAAAAGGAAAACTCGGGAATCTAGTCACAGGATATGTGCAATTTAACTCTAGGATAATACTAGTCAAAATTGGAACCAAACCAAAGAACACGGTAATAGTACAAGTCTATATGCCGACATCGGCAGAAGAAGACGATGTAATAGAAACAGTGTATGAAGACATCAACAAAGTTATAAATTATGTTAAAGGTGAAGAGAACTTAATTATAATGGGAGATTGGAATGCTAGTGTTGGAGAAGAGAAAGTTGACGGAATTGTAGGGAAATATGGTCTAGGAGATAGGAACGAAAGAGGAAGCCGGCTAATTGAATTTTGTGCCAAAAACAAGTTGGTCATAGCGAACTCCCTTTTCAACCACCATAAAAGAAGAAGGTACACGTGGAAAGCCCCAGGAGATACTAGAAGACACCAAATCGACTATATATTAGTAAAATCGCGTTTTAAAAACCAAATCAAGGATTGCAGAAGCTACCCGTCTGCGGATATTAATAGTGATCACAACCTTGTAATGATGAAATGCTTACTCAAACTCAAGCGATTAGAGAGAAAAACGAACAAAGTATGGAACAGAGATAACCTAAAGTCTGAAGAACTAGTGATCCCTTATGCACGGAAAACTGATGAGATGGCATCAAACATTATCCCCGGGAGTACTAACGAGGAGTGGAAACAAATCAAAGAAGGCATACATAAAGCAGCAGAAGAATTTATTGGGAAAGCCAACCCTGTAAACAGGAAAGAGTGGATAACACCTGAAATAATTTGTCTAATGGAAGAAAGAAGACTATACAAAAATGCCTCTGACGAGCAAAGCGAAAACAAATATAGAAAGCTTAGAAACCAAATAAACAGAGAATCTAGGAAAGCAAAAGAAAATTACCTCAACAGCATTTGTAAAGAGGTGGAGGAAAACATGGTTAAAGGAAAAACTGACTTGGCCTACAGAACAATAAAACAAAACTTTGCTAAACGGAAAGTAAAATCTTCAGGAACTATAAAGAACAAAGAGGGCAAGGTACTATTTGGATATGACACGCTGAAGAGATGGCAAGAATACATTGAAGAGCTATATCAAGGAGACCCTCTAACAGATAATATGATAGAATTAAGCGAAGAAGTAGAGAAAGAAGAACTAGGGGACACAATTCTGAAAGATGAATTTGAAAAAGCACTAAAAGAACTACCAGATAAGAAAGCGGCAGGTGTTGATGATATACCTTCTGAACTAATTAAGATATCAGGAGACAAAATGAAAGCTACATTACTGCAACTCATACAGAAAATATACAAAACAGGTGAAGTTCCTGAAGACTATCAGAAATGCATCATATTCCCCATACCTAAGAAAGCATCTACTATGGACTGTGAAAACCATCGAACACTCAGTCTTCTTTCACACGCATCAAAAATTCTAATAAGAATAATTTTGAAAAGAGTTGAAAACCAATTGAATAGCACTCTAAGTGAAGACCAATTCGGTTTTAGAAGCGGTGTAGGGACGAGGGAAGCAATCTTATCTTTAAGACTAATAATTGAGAAACAAATTTCCAAAAACAAACAAGTATTTATAGCCTTCGTAGACCTCGAAAAGGCATTTGACAATGTTGTATGGCCAGAAATGTTTAGAATTCTGAAGAAGGCTGGTCTGAAATATAATGACAGAAGGATAATCTTTAAAATATACCAAAATGAAACAGCCTTAGTTAAGAAGGAAAACAAAGAAGAAACAGCAAGAATAAGGAAAGGAGTGAGACAGGGATGCCCACTATCTCCAGTAATTTTCAACGCATATATCCAAGAAGCAATAGATAAAATAAGAGAGAATATTGAAGTAGGAATAAAACTTAACGGAATGAAAATAGATATGTTGCGATATGCAGATGATATCGCCATAATTACAGAAAGGAAAGAAGATTTAGAAGCCGCACTCAATGAAATGGAAAACACCTTAAAAGAACAGTATGGAATGAAAATAAATAAGAAAAAGACTAAAGTGATGGTGAGTGGCGCCCTGAACTACAATGAACCCATACGAATAACAATAAAGGGAGAGAAACTAGGGCAGGTTACAGAATTTAACTACTTAGGTAGCAAAATAACAGCAGATGGAAGGAGCAAAAGTGACATTAAAAACAGAATACAACTTGCCAAAATAGCATTCAATGGAAAAAGAAACTTACTGACGAGTAGAAATGTTAGTTTAGACGTAAGAAAGAGAGTCATGAAAACCTATGTGTGGAGTACAGCCCTTTACGGATGTGAAACTTGGACTAGTGGAAAAGAAGAAAAGAGAAGATTAGAGGCATTCGAAATCTGGTGCTACCGGAGAATGGAAAAAATCAGCTGGCGAGACAAGGCTACAAACGAAGATGTCCTCAGAAGAGTGAAAGAAAACAGATCTCTTTGGCGAAATATACAGAAAAGAAGAATAACCTTCATAGGTCACATTTTACGGCATAACAATTTCATTAAGAGAATATTAGAAGGAATCATTGAAGGAAGAACTCGCCGAGGACGACCTAGATTAAGCTACATTCAACAAGTAATAAATGACATCGGGTGCCAGACCTATGCAGATATGAAGAAGAAAGTTGACAAAAGAACGGAATGGCGTGCTGCTGCCAACCAACCTGTGGGTTGATAACCGAAGAAGAGAAGACACAACTAGTGGCGTATCGCTTCAGGCACACTGGAAACAGTATCTAAAAATGTGTATTTGGGTGAGCAACTGGCACGAAACACTGTAACTATCTTAGGGTAACCAATATCTCGTCACCAGTATAATCACATCTTCAAAGGCAAGAAACCGCTGGCAAGAGTAACGAAGTTTCTCTTAAGATACACAACTAGTGGCGTATCGCTTCAGGCAGACTGGCCACAGTATCTCAAAATGTGTACTTGGGTGAGCAACTGGCAGAAAGCACTATGACTCTCTTAAGGTAGTCAATGCCTCGTCACCAACATAATCACATCACCAAATTCAAGAAACCGCTTGCAAAGGTAACGAAGCTTCTCATAAGATACACAACTAGTGGGGTGTCACTTGAGGCAGACTGGCCAAAGTATCAAAAAAATGTGTATTTGGGTGAGCAACTAGCTGGAATCACTATGACACTCATAGGGTAGCCAATGCCTCGTCACCAGCATAATCACATCAGCAACTTCAAGAAACCCCTGGCAAAAGTTACAATGACTCTTAAGACACACAACTAGTGGCGTAGCTATCAGGCAGACTGGAAAGAGTATCTAAAAAATGTGTATTTGGGTGAAGAACTGGCAGGAATCTCTATGACTCTCTTGAGGTAGCCAATGCCTCGTCACCAGCAGAATCAAATCAGCAACTTCTAGAAACCCCTGGCAAAAGTAACGATGTTTCTCTTAAGATACACAACTAGTGGCGTATCGCTTCAGGCACACTGGAAACAGTATCTAAAAAATGTGTATTTGGGTGAGCAACTGGCACGAAACACTGTGACTATCTTAGGGTAACCAATATCTCGTCACCAGTATAATCACATCTTCAAAGTCAAGAAACCGCTGGCAAGAGTAACGATGTTTCTCTTAAGATACACAACTAGTGGAGTATCGCTTCAGGCAGACTGGCCACAGTATCTCAAAATGTGTATTTGGGTGAGCAACTGGCAGGAAGCACTATGACTCTCTTAAGGTAGCCAATGCCTCGTCACCAACATAATCCCATCACCAACTTCAAGAAACCGCTTGCAAAGGTAACGAAACTTCTCATTAGATACACAGCTAGTGGGGTGTCACTTGAGGCAGACTGGCCAAAGTATCAAAAAAATGTGTATTTGGGTGAGCAACTAGCAGGAATCACTATGACACTCATAGGGTAGCCAATGCCTCGTCACCAGCATAATCACATCAGCAACTTCAAGAAACCCCTGGCAAAAGTTACAATGATTCTTAAGATACACAACTAGAGGCTTAGCTATCAGGCAGACTGGAAAGAGTATCTAAAAAATGTGTATTTGGGTGAAGAACTGGCAGGAATCTCTATGACTCTCTTGAGGTAGCCAATGCCTCGTCACCAGCAGAATCAAATCAGCAACTTCTAGAAACCCCTGGCTAAAGTAACGATGTTTCTCTTAAGATACACAACTAGTGGCGTATCGCTTCAGGCAGACTGGCCACAGTATCTCAAAATGTGTATTTGGGTGAGCAATTGGCAGGAAGCACTATGACTCTCTTAAGGTAGCCAATGCCTCGTCACCAACATAATCCCATCAGCAACTTCAAGAAACCGCTTGCAAAGGTAACGAAACTTCTCATAAGATACACAGCTAGTCGGGTGTCACTTGAGGCAGACTGGCCAAAGTATCAAAAAATGTGTATTTGGGTGAGCAACTAGCAGGAATCACTATGACACTCATAGGGTAGCCAATGCCTCGTCACCAGCATAATCACATCAGCAACTTCAAGAAACCCCTGGCAAAAGTTACAATGACTCTTACGATACACAACTAGTGGCGTAGCTATCAGGCAGACTGGAAAGAGTATCTAAAAAATGTGTATTTGGGTGAAGAAATGGCAGGAATCTCTATGACTCTCTTCAGGTAGCCAATGCCTCGTCACCAGCAGAATCAAATCAGCAACTTCTAGAAACCCCTGGCAAAAGTAACGATGTTTCTCTTAAGATACACAACTAGTGGCGTATCGCTTCAGGCACACTGGAAACAGTATCTAAAAATGTGTATTTGGGTGAGCAACTGGCACGAAACACTGTAACTATCTTAGGGTAACCAATATCTCGTCAACAGTATAATCACATCTTCAAAGGCAAGAAACCGCTGGCAAGAGTAACGATGTTTCTCTTAAGATACACAACTAGTGGCGTATCGCTTCAGGCAGACTGGCCACAGTATCTCAAAATGTGTACTTGGGTGAGCAACTGGCAGAAAGCACTATGACTCTCTTAAGGTAGTCAATGCCTCGTCACCAACATAATCACATAACAAAATTCAAGAAACCGCTTGCTAAGGTAACGAAGCTTCTCATAAGATACACAACTAGTGGGGTGTCACTTGAGGCAGACTGGCCAAAGTATCAAAAAAATGTGTATTTGGGTGAGCAACTAGCTGGAATCACTATGACACTCATAGGGTAGCCAATGCCTCGTCACCAGCATAATCACATCAGCAACTTCAAGAAACCCCTGGCAAAAGTTACAATGACTCTTAAGACACACAACTAGTGGCGTAGCTATCAGGCAGACTGGAAAGAGTATCTAAAAAATGTGTATTTGGGTGAAGAACTGGCAGGAATCTCTATGACTCTCTTGAGGTAGCCAATGCCTCGTCACCAGCAGAATCAAATCAGCAACTTCTAGAAACCCCTGGCAAAAGTAACGATGTTTCTCTTAAGATACACAACTAGTGGCGTATCGCTTCAGGCACACTGGAAACAGTATCTAAAAAATGTGTATTTGGGTGAGCAACTGGCACGAAACACTGTGACTATCTTAGGGTAACCAATATCTCGTCACCAGTATAATCACATCTTCAAAGTCAAGAAACCGCTGGCAAGAGTAACGATGTTTCTCTTAAGATACACAACTAGTGGAGTATCGCTTCAGGCAGACTGGCCACAGTATCTCAAAATGTGTATTTGGGTGAGCAACTGGCAGGAAGCAATATGACTCTCTTAAGGTAGCCAATGCCTCGTCACCAACATAATCCCATCACCAACTTCAAGAAACCGCTTGCAAAGGTAACGAAACTTCTCATAAGATACACAGCTAGTGGGGTGTCACTTGAGGCAGACTGGCCAAAGTATCAAAAAAATGTGTATTTGGGTGAGCAACTAGCAGGAATCACTATGACACTCATAGGGTAGCCAATGCCTCGTCACCAGCATAATCACATCAGCAACTTCAAGAAACCCCTGGCAAAAGTTACAATGTCTCTTAAGATACACAACTAGTGGCTTAGCTATCAGGCAGACTGGAAAGAGTATCTAAAAAATGTGTATTTGGGTGAAGAACTGGCAGGAATCGCTATGACTCTCTTGAGGTAGCCAATGCCTCGTCACCAGCAGAATCAAATCAGCAACTTCTAGAAACCCCTGGCTAAAGTAACGATGTTTCTCTTAAGATACACAACTAGTGGCGTATCGCTTCAGGCAGACTGGCCACAGTATCTCAAAATGTGTATTTGGGTGAGCAACTGGCAGGAAGCACTATGACTCTCTTAAGGTAGCCAATGCCTCGTCACCAACATAATCCCATCACCAACTTCAAGAAACCGCTTGCAAAGGTAACGAAACTTCTCATAAGATACACAGCTAGTGGGGTGTCACTTGAGGCAGACTGGCCAAAGTATCAAAAAATGTGTATTTGGGTGAGCAACTAGCAGGAATCACTATGACACTCATAGGGTAGCCAATGCCTCGTCACCAGCATAATCACATCAGCAACTTCAAGAAACCCCTGGCAAAAGTTACAATGACTCTTACGATACACAACTAGTGGCGTAGCTATCAGGCAGACTGGAAAGAGTATCTAAAAAATGTGTATTTGGGTGAAGAACTGGCAGGAATCTCTATGACTCTCTTGAGGTAGCCAATGCCTCGTCACCAGCAGAATCAAATCAGCAACTTCTAGAAACCCCTGGCAAAAGTAACGATGTTTCTCTTAAGATACACAACTAGTGGCGTATCGCTTCAGGCACACTGGAAACAGTATCTAAAAAATGTGTATTTGGGTGAGCAACTGGCACGAAACACTGTAACTATGTTAGGGTAACCAATATCTCGTCACCAGTATAATCACATCTTCAAAGGCAAGAAACCGCTGGCAAGAGTAACGATGTTTCTCTTAAGATACACAACTAGTGGCGTATCGCTTCAGGCAGACTGGCCACAGTATCTCAAAATGTGTACTTGGGTGAGCAACTGGCAGAAAGCACTATGACTCTCTTAAGGTAGTCAATGCCTCGTCACCAACATAATCACATCACCAAATTCAAGAAACCGCTTGCAAAGGTTACGAAGCTTCTCATAAGATACACAACTAGTGGGGTGTCACTTGAGGCAGACTGGCCAAAGTATCAAAAAAATGTGTATTTGGGTGAGCAACTAGCTGGAATCACTATGACACTCATAGGGTAGCCAATGCCTCGTCACCAGCATAATCACATCAGCAACTTCAAGAAACCCCTGGCAAAAGTTACAATGACTCTTAAGACACACAACTAGTGGCGTAGCTATCAGGCAGACTGGAAAGAGTATCTAAAAAATGTGTATTTGGGTGAAGAACTGGCAGGAATCTCTATGACTCTCTTGAGGTAGCCAATGCCTCGTCACCAGCAGAATCAAATCAGCAACTTCTAGAAACCCGTGGCTAAAGTAACGATGTTTCTCTTAAGATACACAACTAGCGGCGTATCGCTTCAGGCAGACTGGCCACAGTATCTCAAAATATGTATTTGGGTGAGCAACTGGCAGGAAGCACTATGACTCTCTTAAGGTAGCCAATGCCTCGTCACCAACATAATCCCATCACCAACTTCAAGATACCGCTTGCAAAGGTAACGAAACTTCTCATAAGATACACAGCTAGTGGGGTGTCACTTGAGGCAGACTGGCCAAAGTATCAAAAAAATGTGTATTTGGGTGAGCAACTAGCAGGAATCACTATGACACTCATAGGGTAGCCAATGCCTCGTCACCAGCATAATCACATCAGCAACCTCAAGAAACCCCTGGCAAAAGTGACAATGACTCTTAAGATACACAACTAGTGGCGTAGCTATCAGGCAAACTGGAAAGAGTATCTAAAAAATGTGTATTTGGGTGAAGAACTGGCAAAAATCTCTATGACTCTCTTGAGGTAGCCAATGCCTCGTCACCAGCAGAATCAAATCAGCAACTTCTAGAAACCCCTGGCAAAAGTAACGATGTTTCTCTTAAGATACACAACTAGTGGCGTATCGCTTCAGGCACACTGGAAACAGTATCTAAAAAATGTGTATTTGGGTGAGCAACTGGCAGGAAGCACTATGACTCTCTTAAGGTAGCCAATGCCTCGTCACCAACATAATCCAATCACCAACTTCAAGAAACCGCTAGCAAAGGTAACGAAACTTCTCATAAGATACACAGCTAGTGGGGTGTCACTTGAGGCAGACTGGCCAAAGTATCAAAAAAATGTGTATTTGGGTGAGCAACTAGCAGGAATCACTATGACACTCATAGGGTAGCCAATGCCTCGTCACCAGCATAATCACATCAGCAACTTCAAGAAACCCCTGGCAAAAGTTACAATGACTCTTAAGATACACAACTAGTGGCGTAGCTATCAGGCAGACTGGAAAGAGTATCTAAAAAATGTGTATTTGGGAGAAGAACTGGCAGGAATCTCTATGACTCTCTTGAGGTAGCCAATGCCTCGTCACCAGCAGAATCAAATCAGCAACTTCTAGAAACCCCTGGCTAAAGTAACGATGTTTCTCTTAAGATACACAACTAGTGGCGTATCGCTTCAGGCAGACTGGCCACAGTATCTCAAAATGTGTATTTGGGTGAGCAACTGACAGGAAGCACTATGACTCTCTTAAGGTAGCCAATGCCTCGTCACCAACATAATCCCATCACCAACTTCAAGAAACCGCTTGCAAAGGTAACGAAACTTCTCATAAGATACACAGCTAGTGGGGTGTCACTTGAGGCAGACTGGCCAAAGTATCAAAAAAATGTGTATTTGGGTGAGCAACTAGCTGGAATCACTATGACACTCATAGGGTAGCCAATGCCTCGTCACCAGCATAATCACATCAGCAACTTCAAGAAACCCCTGGCAAAAGTTACAATGACTCTTAAGATACACAACTAGTGGCGTAGCTATCAGGCAGACTGGAAAGAGTATCTAAAAAATGTGTATTTGGGTGAAGAACTGGCAGGAATCTCTATGACTCTCTTGAGGTAGCCAATGCCTCGTCACCAGCAGAATCAAATCAGCAACTTCTAGAAACCCCTGGCAAAAGTAACGATGTTTCTCTTAAGATACACAACTAGTGGCGTATCGCTTCAGGCAGACTGGCCACAGTATCTCAAAATGTGTATTTGGGTGAGCAACTGGCAGGAAGCACTATGACTCTCTTAAGGTAGCCAATGCCTCGTCACCAACATAATCCCATCACCAACTTCAAGAAACCGCTTGCAAAGGTAACGAAACTTCTCATAAGATACACAGCTAGTGGGGTGTCACTTGAGGCAGACTGGCCAAAGTATCAAACAAATGTGTATTTGGTTGAGCAACTAGCAGGAATCACTATGACACTCATAGGGTAGCCAATGCCTCGTCACCAGCATAATCACATCAGCAACTTCAAGAAACCCCTGGCAAAAGTTACAATGACTCTTACGATACACAACTAGTGGCGTAGCTATCAGGCAGACTGGAAAGAGTATCTAAAAAATGTGTATTTGTGTGAAGAACTGGCAGGAATCTCTATGACTCTCTTGAGGTAGCCAATGCCTCGTCACCAGCAGAATCAAATCAGCAACTTCTAGAAACCCCTGGCAAAAGTAACGATGTTTCTCTTAAGATACACAACTAGTGGCGTATCGCTTCAGGCACACTGGAAACAGTATCTAAAAAATGTGTATTTGGGTGAGCAACTGGCACGAAACACTGTAACTATCTTAGGGTAATCAATATCTCGTCACCAGTATAATCACATCTTCAAAGGCAAGAAAGCGCTGGCAAGAGTAACGTTGTTTCTCTTAAGATACACAACTAGTGGCGTATCGCTTCAGGCAGACTGGCCACAGTATCTCAAAATGTGTATTTGGGTGAGCAACTGGCAGAAAGCACTATGACTCTCTTAAGGTAGTCAATGCCTCGTCACCAACATAATCACATCACCGAATTCAAGAAACCGCTTGCAAAGGTAACGAAGCTTCTCATAAGATACACAACTAGTGGGGTGTCACTTGAGGCAGACTGGCCAAAGTATCAAAAAAATGTGTATTTGGGTAAGCAACTAGCAGGAATCACTATGCCACTCATAGGGTAGCCGATGCCTCGTCACCAGCATAATCACATCAGCAACCTCAAGAAACCCCTGGCAAAAGTGACAATGACTCTTAAGATACACAACTAGTGGCGTAGCTATCAGGCAAACTGGAAAGAGTATCTAAAAAATGTGTATTTGGGTGAAGAACTGGCAAAAATCTCTATGACTCTCTTGAGGTAGCCAATGCCTCGTCACCAGCAGAATCAAATCAGCAACTTCTAGAAACCCCTGGCAAAAGTAACGATGTTTCTCTTAAGATACACAACTAGTGGCGTATCGCTTCAGGCACACTGGAAACAGTATCTAAAAAATGTGTATTTGGGTGAGCAACTGGCAGGAAGCACTATGACTCTCTTAAGGTAGCCAATGCCTCGTCACCAACATAATCCAATCACCAACTTCAAGAAACCGCTAGCAAAGGTAACGAAACTTCTCATAAGATACACAGCTAGTGGGGTGTCACTTGAGGCAGACTGGCCAAAGTATCAAAAAAATGTGTATTTGGGTGAGCAACTAGCTGGAATCACTATGACACTCATAGGGTAGCCAATGCCTCGTCACCAGCATAATCAAATAAGCAACTTCAAGAAACCCATGGCAAAAGTTGCAATGACTCTTAAGATACACAACTAGTGGCGTAGCTATCAGGCAGACTGGAAAGAGTATCTAAAAAAATGTGTATTTGGGTGAAGAACTGGCAGGAATCTCTATGACTCTCTTGAGGTAGCCAATGCCTCGTCACCAGCAGAATCAAATCAGCAACTTCTAGAAACCCCTGGCAAAAGTAACGATGTTTCTCTTAAGATACACAACTAGTGGCGTATCGCTTCAGGCAGACTGGCCACAGTATCTCAAAATGTGTATTTGGGTGAGCAACTGGCAGGAAGCACTATGACTCTCTTAAGGTAGCCAATGCCTCGTCACCAACATAATCCCATCACCAACTTCAAGAAACCGCTTGCAAAGGTAACGAAACTTCTCATAAGATACACAGCTAGTGGGGTGTCACTTGAGGCAGACTGGCCAAAGTATCAAACAAATGTGTATTTGGGTGAGCAACTAGCAGGAATCACTATGACACTCATAGGGTAGCCAATGCCTCGTCACCAGCATAATCACATCAGCAACTTCAAGAAACCCCTGGCAAAAGTTACAATGACTCTTACGATACACAACTAGTGGCGTAGCTATCAGGCAGACTGGAAAGAGTATCTAAAAAATGTGTATTTGTGTGAAGAACTGGCAGGAATCTCTATGACTCTCTTGAGGTAGCCAATGCCTCGTCACCAGCAGAATCAAATCAGCAACTTCTAGAAACCCCTGGCAAAAGTAACGATGTTTCTCTTAAGATACACAACTAGTGGCGTATCGCTTCAGGCACACTGGAAACAGTATCTAAAAAATGTGTATTTGGGTGAGCAACTGGCACGAAACACTGTAACTATCTTAGGGTAACCAATATCTCGTCACCAGTATAATCACATCTTCAAAGGCAAGAAAGCGCTGGCAAGAGTAACGTTGTTTCTCTTAAGATACACAACTAGTGGCGTATCGCTTCAGGCAGACTGGCCACAGTATCTCAAAATGTGTATTTGGGTGAGCAACTGGCAGAAAGCACTATGACACTCTTAAGGTAGTCAATGCCTCGTCACCAACATAATCACATCACCAAATTCAAGAAACCGCTTGCAAAGGTAACGAAGCTTCTCATAAGATACAGAACTAGTGGGGTGTCACTTGAGGCAGACTGGCCAAAGTATCAAAAAAATGTGTATTTGGGTGAGCAACTAGCTGGAATCACTATGACACTCATAGGGTAGCCAATGCCTCGTCACCAGCATAATCACATCAGCAACTTCAAGAAACCCCTGGCAAAAGTTACAATGACTCTTAAGACACACAACTAGTGGCGTAGCTATCAGGCAGACTGCAAAGAGTATCTAAAAAATGTGTATTTGGGTGAAGAACTGGCAGGAATCTCTATGACTCTCTTGAGGTAGCCAATGCCTCGTCACCAGCAGAATCAAATCAGCAACTTCTAGAAACCCCTGGCAAAAGTAACGATGTTTCTCTTAAGATACACAACTAGTGGCGTATCGCTTCAGGCACACTGGAAACAGTATCTAAAAAAATGTGTATTTGGGTGAGCAACTGGCACGAAACACTGTGACTATCTTAGGGTAACCAATATCTCGTCACCAGTATAATCACATCTTCAAAGTCAAGAAACCGCTGGCAAGAGTAACGATGCTTCTCTTAAGATACACAACTAGTGGAGTATCGCTTCAGGCAGACTGGCCACAGTATCTCAAAATGTGTATTTGGGTGAGCAACCGGCAGGAAGCACTATGACTCTCTTAAGGTAGCCAATGCCTCGTCACCAACATAATCCCATCACCAACTTCAAGAAACCGCTTGCAAAGGTAACGAAACTTCTCATAAGATACACAGCTAGTGGGGTGTCACTTGAGGCAGACTGGCCAAAGTATCAAAAAAATGTGTATTTGGGTGAGCAACTAGCTGGAATCACTATGACACTCATAGGGTAGCCAATGCCTCGTCACCAGCATAATCACATATGCAACTTCAAGAAACCCCTGGCAAAAGTTACAATGACTCTTAAGATACACAACTAGTGGCGTAGCTATCAGGCAGACTGGAAAGAGTATCTAAAAAATGTGTATTTGGGTGAAGAACTGGCAGGAATCTCTATGACTCTCTTGAGGTAGCCAATGCCTCGTCACCAGCAGAATCAAATCAGCAACTTCTAGAAACCCCTGGCTAAAGTAACGATGTTTCTCTTAAGATACACAACTAGTTGCGTATCGCTTCAGGCAGACTGGCCACAGTATCTCAAAATGTGTATTTGGGTGAGCAACTGGCAGGAAGCACTATGACTCTCTTAAGGTAGCCAATGCCTCGTCACCAACATAATCCCATCACCAACTTCAAGATACCGCTTGCAAAGGTAACGAAACTTCTCATAAGATACACAGCTAGTGGGGTGTCACTTGAGGCAGACTGGCCAAAGTATCAAAAAAATGTGTATTTTCGTGAGCAACTAGCAGGAATCACTGTGACACTCATAGGGTAGCCAATGCCTCGTCACCAGCATAATCACATCAGCAACCTCAAGAAACCCCTGGCAAAAGTGACAATGACTCTTAAGATACACAACTAGTGGCGTAGCTATCGGGCAAACTGGAAAGAGTATCTAAAAAATGTGTATTTGGGTGAAGAACTGGCAAAAATCTCTATGACTCTCTTGAGGTAGCCAATGCCTCGTCACCAGCAGAATCAAATTAGCAACTTCTAGAAACCCCTGGCAAAAGTAACGATGTTTCTCTTAAGATACACAACTAGTGGCGTATCGCTTCAGGCACACTGGAAACAGTATCTAAAAAATGTGTATTTGGGTGAGCAACTGGCACGAAACACTGTGACTGTATTAGGGTAACCAATATCTCGTCACCAGTATAATCACATCTTCAAAGTCAAGAAACCGCTGGCAAGAGTAACGATGTTTCTCTTAAGATACACAACTAGTGGAGTATCGCTTCAGGCAGACTGGCCACAGTATCTCAAAATGTGTATTTGGGTGAGCAACTGGCAGGAAGCACTATGACTCTCTTAAGGTAGCCAATGCCTCGTCACCAACATAATCCCATCACCAACTTCAAGAAACCGCTTGCAAAGGTAACGAAACTTCTCATAAGATACACAGCTAGTGGGGTGTCACTTGAGGCAGACTGGCCAAAGTATCAAAAATATGTGTATTTGGGTGAGCATCTAGCTGGAATCACTATGACACTCATAGGGTAGCCAATGCCTCGTCACCAGCATAATCACATAAGCAACTTCAAGAAACCCCTGGCAAAAGTTACAATGACTCTTAAGATACACAACTAGTGGCGTAGCTATCGGGCAGACTGGAAAGAGTATCTAAAACATGTGTATTTGGGTGAAGAACTGGCAGGAATCTCTATGACTCTCTTGAGGTAGCCAATGCCTCGTCACCAGCAGAATGAAATCAGCAACTTCTAGAAACCCCTGGCAAAACTAACGATGTTTCTCTTAAGATACACAACTAGTGGCGTATCGCTTCAGGCAGACTGGCCAAAGTATCTCAAAATGTGTATTTGGGTGAGCAACTGGCAGGAAGCACTATGACTCTCTTAAGGTAGCCAATGCCTCGTCACCAACATAATCCAATCACCAACTTCAAGAAACCGCTAGCAAAGGTAACGAAACTTCTCATAAGATAAACAGCTAGTGGGGTGTCACTTGAGGCAGACTGGCCAAAGTATCAAAAAAATGTGTATTTGGGTGAGCAACTAGCAGGAATCACTATGACACTCATAGGGTAGCCAATGCCTCGTCACCAGCATAATCACATCAGCAACTTCAAGAAACCCCTGGCAAAAGTTACAATGACTCTTAAGATACACAACTAGTGGCGTAGTTATCAGGCAGACTGGAAAGAGTATCTAAAAAATGTGTATTTGGGAGAAGAACTGGCAGGAATCTCTATGACTCTCTTGAGGTAGCCAATGCCTCGTCACCAGCAGAATCAAATCAGCAACTTCTAGAAACCCCTGGCTAAAGTAACGATGTTTCTCTTAAGATACACAACTAGTGGCGTATCGCTTCAGGCAGACTGGCCACAGTATCTCAAAATGTGTATTTGGGTGAGCAACTGGCAGGAAGCACTATGACTCTCTTAAGGTAGCCAATGCCTCGTCACCAACATAATCCCATCACCAACTTCAAGAAACCGCTTGCAAAGGTAACGAAACTTCTCATAAGATACACAGCTAGTGGGGTGTCACTTGAGGCAGACTGGCCAAAGTATCAAAAAAATGTGTATTTGGGTGAGCAACTAGCTGGAATCACTATGACACTCATAGGGTAGCCAATGCCTCGTCACCAGCATAATCACATAATCAACTTCAAGAAACCCCTGGCAAAAGTTACAATGACTCTTAAGATACACAACTAGTGGCGTAGCTATCAGGCAGACTGGAAAGAGTATCTAAAAAATGTGTATTTGGGTGAAGAACTGGCAGGAATCTCTATGACTCTCTTGAGGTAGCCAATGCCTCGTCACCAGCAGAATCAAATCAGCAACTTCTAGAAACCCCTGGCTAAAGTAACGATGTTTCTCTTAAGATACACAACTAGTGGCGTATCGCTTCAGGCAGACTGGCCACAGTATCTCAAAATGTGTATTTGGGTGAGCAACTGGCAGGAAGCACTATGACTCTCTTAAGGTAGCCAATGCCTCGTCACCAACATAATCCCATCACCAACTTCAAGATACCGCTTGCAAAGGTAACGAAACTTCTCATAAGATACACAGCTAGTGGGGTGTCACTTGAGGCAGACTGGCCAAAGTATCAAACAAATGTGTATTTGGGTGAGCAACGAGCAGGAATCACTATGACACTCATAGGGTAGCCAATGCCTCGTCACCAGCATAATCACATCAGCAACTTCAAGAAACCCCTGGCAAAAGTTACAATGACTCTTACGATACACAACTAGTGGCGTAGCTATCAGGCAGACTGGAAAGAGTATCTAAAAAATGTGTATTTGTGTGAAGAACTGGCAGGAATCTCTATGACTCTCTTGAGGTAGCCAATGCCTCGTCACCAGCAGAATCAAATCAGCAACTTCTAGAAACACCTGGCAAAAGTAACGATGTTTCTCTTAAGATACACAACTAGTGGCGTATCGCTTCAGGCACACTGGAAACAGTATCTAAAAAATGTGTATTTGGGTGAGCAACTGGCACGAAACACTGTAACTATCTTAGGGTAACCAATATCTCGTCACCAGTATAATCACATCTTCAAAGGCAAGAAAGCGCTGGCAAGAGTAACGTTGTTTCTCTTAAGATACACAACTAGTGGCGTATCGCTTCAGGCAGACTGGCCACAGTATCTCAAAATGTGTACTTGGGTGAGCAACTGGCAGAAAGCACTATGACTCTCTTAAGGTAGTCAATGCCTCGTCACCAACATAATCACATCACCGAATTCAAGAAACCGCTTGCAAAGGTAACGAAGCTTCTCATAAGATACACAACTAGTGGGGTGTCACTTGAGGCAGACTGGCCAAAGTATCAAAAAAATGTGTATTTGGGTGAGCAACTAGCAGGAATCACTATGACACTCATAGGGTAGCCAATGCCTCGTCACCAGCATAATCACATCAGCAACTTCAAGAAACCCCTGGCAAAAGTTACAATGACTCTTAAGACACACAACTAGTGGCGTAGCTATCAGGCAGACTGGAAAGAGTATCTAAAAAATGTGTATTTGGGTGAAGAACTGGCAGGAATCTCTATGACTCTCTTGAGGTAGCCAATGCCTCGTCACCAGCAGAATCAAATCAGCAACTTCTAGAAACCCCTGGCAAAAGTAACGATGTTTCTCTTAAGATACACAACTAGTGGCGTATCGCTTCAGGCACACTGGAAACAGTATCTAAAAAATGTGTATTTGGGTGAGCAACTGGCACGAAACACTGTGACTATCTTAGGGTAACCAATATCTCGTCACCAGTATAATCACATCTTCAAAGTCAAGAAACCGCTGGCAAGAGTAACGATGTTTCTCTTAAGATACACAACTAGTGGAGTATCGCTTCAGGCAGACTGGCCACAGTATCTCAAAATGTGTATTTGGGTGAGCAACTGGCAGGAAGCACTATGACTCTCTTAAGGTAGCCAATGCCTCGTCACCAACATAATCCCATCACCAACTTCAAGAAACAGCTTGCAAAGGTAACGAAACTTCTCATAAGATACACAGCTAGTGGGGTGTCACTTGAGGCAGACTGGCCAAAGTATCAAAAAAATGTGTATTTGGGTGAGCAACTAGCAGGAATCACTATGACACTCATAGGGTAGCCAATGCCTCGTCACCAGCATAATCACATCAGCAACTTCAAGAAACCCCTGGCAAAAGTTACAATGACTCTTAAGATACACAACTAGTGGCTTAGCTATCAGGCAGACTGGAAAGAGTATCTAAAAAATGTGTATTTGGGTGAAGAACTGGCAGGAATCTCTATGACTCTCTTGAGGTAGCCAATGCCTCGTCACCAGCAGAATCAAATCAGCAACTTCTAGAAACCCCTGGCTAAAGTAACGATGTTTC
This sequence comes from Schistocerca nitens, assembly GCF_023898315.1. Classification (NCBI taxonomy): domain Eukaryota; kingdom Metazoa; phylum Arthropoda; class Insecta; order Orthoptera; family Acrididae; genus Schistocerca; species Schistocerca nitens. Next base: position 106,658,140 of record NC_064616.1, on the reverse strand, counting down.
TCTTAAGATACACAACTAGTGGCGTATCGCTTCAGGCAGACTGGCCACAGTATCTCAAAATGTGTATTTGGGTGAGCAACTGGCAGGAAGCACTATGACTCTCTTAAGGTAGCCAATGCCTCGTCACCAACATAATCCCATCACCAACTTCAAGAAACCGCTTGCAAAGGTAACGAAACTTCTCATAAGATACACAGCTAGTGGGGTGTCACTTGAGGCAGACTGGCCAAAGTATCAAAAATATGTGTATTAGGGTGAGCAACTAGCTGGAAACACTATGACACTCATAGGGTAGCCAATGCCTCGTCACCAGCAGAATCAAATCAGCAACTTCTAGAAACCCCTGGCAAAAGTAACGATGTTTCTCTTAAGATACACAACTAGTGGCGTATCGCTTCAGGCACACTGGAAACATTATCTAAAAAATGTGTATTTGGGTGAGCAACTGGCACGAAACACTGTAACTATCTTAGGGTAACCAATATCTCGTCACCAGTGTAATCACATCTTCAAAGGCAAGAAAGCGCTGGCAAGAGTAACGTTGTTTCTCTTAAGATACACAACTAGTGGCGTATCGCTTCAGGCAGACTGGAAACAGTATCTAAAAAATGTGTATTTGGGTGAGCAACTGGCACGAAACACTGTAACTATCTTAGGGTAACCAATATCTCGTCACCAGTATAATCACATCTTCAAAGGCAAGAAAGCGCTGGCAAGAGTAACGTTGTTTCTCTTAAGATACACAACTAGTGGCGTATCGCTTCAGGCAGAATGGCCACAGTATCTCAAAATGTGTATTTGGGTGAGCAACTGGCAGAAAGCACTATGACTCTCTTAAGGTAGTCAATGCCTCGTCACCAACATAATCACATCACCAAATTCAAGAAACCGCTTGCAAAGGTAACGAAGCTTCTCATAAGATACACAACTAGTGGGGTGTCACTTGAGGCAGACTGGCCAAAGTATCAAAAAAATGTGTATTTGGGTGAGCAACTAGCTGGAATCACTATGACACTCATAGGGTAGCCAATGCCTCGTCACCAGCATAATCACATCAGCAACTTCAAGAAACCCCTGCCAAAAGTTACAATGACTCTTAAGACACACAACTAGTGGCGTAGCTATCAGGCAGACTGGAAAGAGTATCTAAAAAATGTGTATTTGGGTGAAGAACTGGCAGGAATCTCTATGACTCTCTTGAGGTAGCCAATGCCTCGTCACCAGCAGAATCAAATCAGCAACTTCTAGAAACCCCTGGCAAAAGTAACGATGTTTCTCTTAAGATACACAACTAGTGGCGTATCGCTTCAGGCACACTGGAAACAGTATCTAAAAAATGTGTATTTGGGTGAGCAACTGGCACGAAACACTGTGACTATCTTAGGGTAACCAATATCTCGTCACCAGTATAATCACATCTTCAAAGTCAAGAAACCGCTGGCAAGAGTAACGATGTTTCTCTTAAGATACACAACTAGTGGAGTATCGCTTCAGGCAGACTGGCCACAGTATCTCAAAATGTGTATTTGGGTGAGCAACTGGCAGGAAGCACTATGACTCTCTTAAGGTAGCCAATGCCTCGTCACCAACATAATCCCATCACCAACTTCAAGAAACCGCTTGCAAAGGTAACGAAACTTCTCATAAGATACACAGCTAGTGGGGTGTCACTTGAGGCAGACTGGCCAAAGTATCAAAAAAATGTGTATTTGGGTGAGCAACTAGCTGGAATCACTATGACACTCATAGGGTAGCCAATGCCTCGTCACCAGCATAATCACATCAGCAACTTCAAGAAACCCCTGGCAAAAGTTACAATGACTCTTAAGATACACAACTAGTGGCGTAGCTATCAGGCAGACTGGAAAGAGTATCTAAAAAATGTGTATTTGGGTGAAGAACTGGCAGGAATCTCTATGACTCTCTTGAGGTAGCCAATGCCTCGTCACCAGCAGAATCAAATCAGCAACTTCTAGAAACCCCTGGCTAAAGTAACGATGTTTCTCTTAAGATACACAACTAGTGGCGTATCGCTTCAGGCAGACTGGCCACAGTATCTCAAAATGTGTATTTGGGTGAGCAACTGGCAGGAAGCACTATGACTCTCTTAAGGTAGCCAATGCCTCGTCACCAACGTAATCCCATCACCAACTTCAAGATACCGCTTGCAAAGGTAACGAAACTTCTCATAAGATACACAGCTAGTGGGGTGTCACTTGAGGCAGACTGGCCAAAGTATCAAACAAATGTGTATTTGTGTGAGTCTTAAGATACACAACTAGTGGCGTAGCTATCAGGCAGACTGGAAAGAGTATCTAAAAAATGTGTATTTGGGTGAAGAACTGGCAGGAATCTCTATGACTCTCTTGAGGTAGCCAATGCCTCGTCACCAGCAGAATCAAATCAGCAACTTCTAGAAACCCCTGGCAAAAGTAACGATGTTTCTCTTAAGATACACAACTAGTGGCGTATCGCTTCAGGCACACTGGAAACATTATCTAAAAAATGTGTATTTGGGTGAGCAACTGGCACGAAACACTGTAACTATCTTAGGGTAACCAATATCTCGTCACCAGTGTAATCACATCTTCAAAGGCAAGAAAGCGCTGGCAAGAGTAACGTTGTTTCTCTTAAGATACACAACTAGTGGCGTATCGCTTCAGGCAGACTGGAAACAGTATCTAAAAAATGTGTATTTGGGTGAGCAACTGGCAGGAAGCACTATGACTCTCTTAAGGTAGCCAATGCCTCGTCACCAACATAATCCCATCACCAACTTCAAGAAACCGCTTGCAAAGGTAACGAAACTTCTCATAAGATACACAGCTAGTGGGGTGTCACTTGAGGCAGACTGGCCAAAGTATAAAAAAAATGTGTATTTGGGTGAGCAACTAGCTGGAATCACTATGACACTCATAGGGTAGCCAATGCCTCGTCACCTGCATAATCACATAAGCAACTTCAAGAAACCCCTGGCAAAAGTTACAATGACTCTTAAGATACACAACTAGTGGCGTAGCTATCAGGCAGACTGGAAAGAGTATCTAAAAAATGTGTATTTGGGTGAAGAACTGGCAGGAATCTCTATGACTCTCTTGAGGTAGCCAATGCCTCGTCACCAGCAGAATGAAATCAGCAACTTCTAGAAACCCCTGGCAAAAGTAACGATCTTTCTCTTAAGATACACAACTAGTGGCGTATCGCTTTAGGCACACTGGAAACAGTATCTAAAAAATGTGTATTTGGGTGAGCAACTGGCACGAAACACTGTAACTATCTTAGGGTAACCAATATCTCGTCACCAGTATAATCACATCTTCAAAGGCAAGAAACCGCTGGCAAGAGTAACGATGTTTCTCTTAAGATACACAACTAGTGGCGTATCGCTTCAGGCAGACGCCACAGTATCTCAAAATGTGTACTTGGGTGAGCAACTGGCAGAAAGCACTATGACTCTCTTAAGGTAGTCAATGCCTCGTCACCAACATAATCACATCACCAAATTCAAGAAACCGCTTGCAAAGGTAACGAAGCTTCTCATAAGATACACAACTAGTGGAGTGTCACTTGAGGCAGACTGGCCAAAGTATCAAAAAAATGTGTATTTGGGTGAGCAACTAGCTGGAATCACTATGACACTCATAGGGTAGCCAATGCCTCGTCACCAGCATAATCACATCAGCAACTTCAAGAAACCCCTGGCAAAAGTTACAATGACTCTTAAGACACACAACTAGTGGCGTAGCTATCAGGCAGACTGGAAAGAGTATCTAAAAAATGTGTATTTGGGTGAAGAACTGGCAGGAATCTCTATGACTCTCTTGAGGTAGCCAATGCCTCGTCACCAGCAGAATCAAATCAGCAACTTCTAGAAACCCCTGGCTAAAGTAACGATGTTTCTCTTAAGATACACAACTAGTGGCGTATCGCTTCAGGCAGACTGGCCACAGTATCTCAAAATGTGTATTTGGGTGAGCAACTGGCAGGAAGCACTATGACTCTCTTAAGGTTGCCAATGCCTCGTCACCAACATAAACCCATCACCAACTTCAGGAAACCGCTTGCAAAGGTAACGAAGCTTCTCATAAGATACACAGCTAGTGGGGTGTCAGTTGAGGCCGACTGGCCAAAGTATCAAAAAGATGTGTATTTGCGTGAGCAACTAGCAGGAATCACTATGACACTCATAGGCTAGCCAATGCCTCGTCACCAGCATAATCACATCAGCAACTTCAAGAAACCCCTGGCAAAAGTTACAATGACTCTTAAGATACACAACTAGTGGCGTAGCTATCAGGCAGACTGGAAAGAGTATCTAAAAAATGTGTATTTGGGTGAAGAACTGGCAGGAATCTCTATGGCTCTCTTGAGGTAGCCAATGCCTCGTCACCAGCAGAATCAAATCAGCAACTTCTAGAAACCCCTGGCAAAAGTAACGATGTTTCTCTTAAGATACACAACTAGTGGCGTATCGCTTCAGGCACACTGGAAACAGTATCTAAAAAATGTGTATTTGGGTGAGCAACTGGCACGAAACACTGTGACTATCTTAGGGTAAACAATATCTCGTCACCAGTATAATCACATCTTCAAAGTCAAGAAACCTCTGGCAAGAGTAACGATGTTTCTCTTAAGATACACAACTAGTGGCGTATCGCTTCAGGCAGACTGGCCACAGTATCTCAAAATGTGTATTTGGGTGAGCAACTGGCAGGAAGCACTATGACTCTCTTAAGGTAGCCAATGCCTCGTCACCAACATAATCCCATCACCAACTTCAAGAAACCGCTTGCAAAGGTAACGAAACTTCTCATAAGATACACAGCTAGTGGGGTGTCACATGAGGCAGACTGGCCAAAGTATCAAAAAATGTGTATTTGGGTGAGCAACTAGCAGGAATCACTATGACACTCATAGGGTAGCCAATGCCTCGTCACCAGCATAATCACATCAGCAACTTCAAGAAACCCCTGGCAAAAGTTACAATGACTCTTACGATACACAACTAGTGGCGTAGCTATCAGGCAGACTGGAAAGAGTATCTAAAAAATGTGTATTTGGGTGAAGAACTGGCAGGAATCTCTATGACTCTCTTGAGGTAGCCAATGCCTCGTCACCAGCAGAATCAAATCAGCAACTTCTAGAAACCCCTGGCAAAAGTAACGATGTTTCTCTTAAGATACACAACTAGTGGCGTATCGCTTTAGGCACACTGGAAACAGTATTTAAAAAATGTGTATTTGGGTGAGCAACTGGCACGAAACACTGTAACTATCTTAGGGTAACCAATATCTCGTCACCAGTATAATCACATCTTCAAAGGCAAGAAACCGCTGGCAAGAGTAACGATGTTTCTCTTAAGATACACAATTAGTGGCGTATCGCTTCAGGCAGACTGGCCACAGTATCTCAAAATGTGTATTTGGGTGAGCAACTGGCAGGAAGCACTATGACTCTCTTAAGGTAGCCAATGCCTCGTCACTAACATAATCCATTCACCAACTTCAAGAAACCGCTAGCAAAGGTAACGAAACTTCTCATAAGATACACAGCTAGTGGGGTGTCACTTGAGGCAGACTGGCCAAAGTATCAAAAAAATGTGTATTTGGGTGAGCAACTAGCAGGAATCACTATGACACTCATAGGGTAGCCAATGCCTCGTCACCAGCATAATCACATCAGCAACTTCAAGAAACCCCTGGCAAAAGTTACAATGACTCTTAAGATACACAACTAGTGGCGTAGCTATCAGGCAGACTGGAAAGAGTATCTAAAAAATGTGTATTTGGGAGAAGAACTGGCAGGAATCTCTATGACTCTCTTGAGGTAGCCAATGCCTCGTCACCAGCAGAATCAAATCAGCAACTTCTAGAAACCCCTGGCAAAAGTAACGATGTTTCTCTTAAGATACACAACTAGTGGCGTATCGCTTCAGGCAGACTGGCCACAGTATCTCAAAATGTGTATTTGGGTGAGCAACTGGCACGAAGCACTATGACTCTCTTAAGGTAGCCAATGCCTCGTCACCAACATAATCCCATCACCAACTTCAAGAAACCGCTTGCAAAGGTAACGAAACTTCTCATAAGATACACAGCTAGTGGGGTGTCACTTGAGGCAGACTGGCCAAAGTATCAAACAAATGTGTATTTGGGTGAGCAACTAGCAGGAATCACTATGACACTCATAGGGTAGCCAATGCCTCGTCACCAGCATAATCACATCAGCAACTTCAAGAAACCCCTGGCAAAAGTTACAATGACTCTTACGATACACAACTAGTGGCGTAGCTATCAGGCAGACTGGAAACAGTATCTAAAAAATGTGTATTTGGGTGAAGAACTGGCAGGAATCTCTATGACTCTCTTGAGGTAGCCAATGCCTCGTCACCAGCAGAATCAAATCAGCAACTTCTAGAAACCCCTGGCAAAAGTAACGATGTTTCTCTTAAGATACACAACTAGTGGCGTATCGCTTCAGGCACACTGGAAACAGTATCTAAAAAATGTGTATTTGGGTGAGCAACTGGCACGAAACACTGTAACTATCTTAGGGTAAGCAATATCTCGTCACCAGTATAATCACATCTTCAAAGTCTAGAAACCGCTGGCAAGAGTAACGATGTTTCTCTTAAGATACACAACTAGTGGCGTATCGCTTCAGGCAGACTGGCCACAGTATCTCAAAATGTGTATTTGGGTGAGCAACAGGCAGGAAGCACTATGACTCTCTTAAGGTAGCAGATGCCTCGTCACCAACATAATCCCATCACCAACTTCAAGAAACCGCTTGCAAAGGTAACGAAACTTATCATAAGATACACAGCTAGTGGGGTGTCACTTGAGGCAGACTGGCCAAAGTATCAAAAAAATGTGTATTTGGGTGAGCAACTAGCAGGAATCACTATGACACTCATAGGGTAGCCAATGCCTCGTCACCAGCATAATCACATCAGCAACTTCAAGAAACCCCTGGCAAAAGTTACAATGACTCTTAAGATACACAACTAGTGGCTTAGCTATCAGGCAGACTGGAAAGAGTATCTAAAAAATGTGTATTTGGGTGAAGAACTGGCAGGAATCTCTATGACTCTCTTGAGGTAGCCAATGCCTCGTCACCAGCAGAATCAAATCAGCAACTTCTAGAAACCCCTGGCTAAAGTAACGATGTTTCTCTTAAGATACACAACTAGTGGCGTATCGCTTCAGGCAGACTGGCCACAGTATCTCAAAATGTGTATTTGGGTGAGCAACTGGCAGGAAGCACTATGACTCTCTTAAGGTAGCCAATGCCTCGTCACCAACATAATCCCATCACCAACTTCAAGAAACCGCTTGCAAAGGTAACGAAACTTCTCATAAGATACACAGCTAGTGGGGTGTCACTTGAGGCAGACTGGCCAAAGTATCAAAAATATGTGTATTTGGGTGAGCAACTAGCTGGAATCACTATGACACTCATAGGGTAGCCAATGCCTCGTCACCAGCATAATCACATAAGCAACTTCAAGAAACCCCTGGCAAAAGTTACAATGACTCTTAAGATACACAACTAGTGGCGTAGCTATCAGGCAGACTGGAAAGAGTATCTAAAACATGTGTATTTGGGTGAAGAACTGGCAGGAATCTCTATGACTCTCTTGAGGTAGCCAATGCCTCGTCACCAGCAGAATGAAATCAGCAACTTCTAGAAACCCCTGGCAAAAGTAACGATGTTTCTCTTAAGATACACAACTAGTGGCGTATCGCTTCAGGCAGACTGGCCACAGTATCTCAAAATGTGTATTTGGGTGAGCAACTGGCAGGAAGCACTATGACTCTCTTAAGGTAGCCAATGCCTCGTCACCAACATAATCCCATCACCAACTTCAAGAAACCGCTTGCAAAGGTAACGAAACTTCTCATAAGATACACAGCTAGTGGGGTGTCACATGAGGCAGACTGGCCAAAGTATCAAAAAATGTGTATTTGGGTGAGCAACTAGCAGGAATCACTATGACACTCATAGGGTAGCCAATGCCTCGTCACCAGCATAATCACATCAGCAACATCAAGAAACCCCTGGCAAAAGTTACAATGACTCTTACGATACACAACTAGTGGCGTAGCTATCAGGCAGACTGGAAAGAGTATCTAAAAAATGTGTATTTGGGTGAAGAACTGGCAGGAATCTCTATGACTCTCTTGAGGTAGCCAATGCCTCGTCACCAGCAGAATCAAATCAGCAACTTCTAGAAACCCCTGGCAAAAGTAACGATGTTTCTCTTAAGATACACAACTAGTGGCGTATCGCCTTAGGCACACTGGATACAGTATCTAAAAAATGTGTATTTGGGTGAGCAACTGGCACGAAACACTGTAACTATCTTAGGGTAACCAATATCTCGTCACCAGTATAATCACATCTTCAAAGGCAAGAAACCGCTGGCAAGAGTAACGATGTTTCTCTTAAGATACACAACTAGTGGCGTATCGCTTCAGGCAGACTGGCCACAGTATCTCAAAATGTGTACTTGGGTGAGCAACTGGCAGAAAGCACTATGACTCTCTTAAGGTAGTCAATGCCTCGTCACCAACATAATCACATCACCAAATTCAAGAAACCGCTTGCAAAGGTAACGAAGCTTCTCATAAGATACACAACTAGTGGAGTGTCACTTGAGGCAGACTGGCCAAAGTATCAAAAAAATGTGTATTTGGGTGAGCAACTAGCTGGAATCACTATGACACTCATAGGGTAGCCAATGCCTCGTCACCAGCATAATCACATCAGCAACTTCAAGAAACCCCTGGCAAAAGTTACAATGACTCTTAAGACACACAACTAGTGGCGTAGCTATCAGGCAGACTGGAAAGAGTATCTAAAAAATGTGTATTTGGGTGAAGAACTGGCAGGAATCTCTATGACTCTCTTGAGGTAGCCAATGCCTCGTCACCAGCAGAATCAAATCAGCAACTTCTAGAAACCCCTGGCAAAAGTAACGATGTTTCTCTTAAGATACACAACTAGTGGCGTATCGCTTCAGGCAGACTGGCCACAGTATCTCAAAATGTGTATTTGGGTGAGCAACTGGCAGGAAGCACTATGACTCTCTTAAGATAGCCAATGCCTCGTCACCAACATAATCCCATCACCAACTTCAAGATACCGCTTGCAAAGGTAACGAAACTTCTCATAAGATACACAGCTAGTGGGGTGTCACTTGAGGCAGACTGGCCAAAGTATCAAAAAAATGTGTATTTGGGTGAGCAACTAGCAGGAATCACTATAACACTCATAGGGTAGCCAATGCCTCGTCACCAGCATAATCACATCAGCAACCTCAAGAAACCCCTGGCAAAAGTGATAATGACTCTTAAGATACACAACTAGTGGCGTAGCTATCAGGCAGACTGGAAAGAGTATCTAAAAAATGTGTATTTGGGTGAAGAACTGGCAGGAATCTCTATGACTCTCTTGAGGTAGCCAATGCCTCGTCACCAGCAGAATCAAATCAGCAACTTCTAGAAACCCCTGGCAAAAGTAACGATGTTTCTCTTAAGATACACAACTAGTGGCGTATCGCTTCAGGCACACTGGAAACAGTATCTAAAAAATGTGTATTTGGGTGAGCAACTGGCACGAAACACTGTGACTATCTTAGGGTAAGCAATATCTCGTCACCAGTATAATCACATCTTCAAAGTCTAGAAACCGCTGGCAAGAGTAACGATGTTTCTCTTAAGATACACAACTAGTGGCGTATCGCTTCAGGCAGACTGGCCACAGTATCTCAAAATGTGTATTTGGGTGAGCAACAGGCAGGAAGCACTATTACTCTCTTAAGGTAGCCAATGCCTCGTCACCAACATAAACCCATCACCATCTTCAAGAAACCGCTTGCAAAGGTAACGAAGCTTCTCATAAGATATACAGCTAGTGGGGTGTCACTTGAGGCAGACTGGCCAAAGTATCAAAAAAATGTGTATTTGGGTGAGCAACTAGCAGGAATCACTATGACACTCATAGGGTAGCCAATGCCTCGTCACCAGCATAATCACATCAGCAACTTCAAGAAACCCCTGGCAAAAGTTACAATGACTCTTAAGATACACAACTAGTGGCGTAGCTATCAGGCAGACTGGAAAGAGTATCTAAAAAATGTGTATTTGGGTGAAGAACTGGCAGGAATCTCTATGACTCTCTTGAGGTAGCCAATGCCTCGTCACCAGCAGAATCAAATCAGCAACTTCTAGAAACCCCTGGCAAAAGTAACGATGTTTCTCTTAAGATACACAACTAGTGGCGTATCGCTTCAGGCACACTGGAAACAGTATCTAAAAAATGTGTATTTGGGTGAGCAACTGGCACGAAACACTGTGACTATCTTAGGGTAACCAATATCTCGTCACCAGTATAATCACAGCTTCAAAGTCAAGAATCCGCTGGCAAGAGTAACGATGTTTCTCTTAAGATACACAACTAGTGGCGTATCGCTTCAGGCAGACTGGAAACAGTATCTCAAAATGTGTATTTGGGTGAGCAACTGGCAGGAAGCACTATGACTCTCTTAAGGTAGCAAATGCCTCGTCACCAACATAATCCCATCACCAACTTCAAGAAACCGCTTGCAAAGGTAACGAAACTTATCATAAGATACACAGCTAGTGGGGTGTCACTTGAGGCAGACTGGCCAAAGTATCAAAAAAATGTGTATTTGGGTGAGCAACTAGCAGGAATCACTATGACACTCATAGGGTAGCCAATGCCTCGTCACCAGCATAATCACATCAGCAACTTCAAGAAACCCCTGGCAAAAGTTACAATGACTCTTAAGATACACAACTAGTGGCGTAGCTATCAGGCAGACTGAAAAGAGTATCTACAAAATGTGTATTTGGGTGAAGAACTGGCAGGAATCTCTATGACTCTCTTGAGGTAGCCAATGCTTCGTTACCAGCAGAATCAAATCAGCAACTTCTAGAAACCCCTTTCAAAAGTAACGATGTTTCTCTTAAGATACACAACTAGTGGCGTATCGCTTCAGGCACACTGGAAACAGTATCTAAAAAATGTGTATTTGGGTGAGCAACTGGCACGAAACACTGTGACTCTCTTAGGGTAGCCAATATCTCGTCACCAGTATAATCACAGCTTCAAAGTCAAGAAACCGCTGGGAAGAGTAACGATGTTTCTCTTAAGATACACAACTAGTGGCGTATCGCTTCAGGCAGACTGGCCACAGTATCTCAAAATGTGTATTTGGGTGAGCAACTGGCAGGAAGCACTATGACTCTCTTAAGGTAGCCAATGCCTCGTCACCAACATAAACCCATCACCAACTTCAGGAAACCGCTTGCAAAGGTAACGAAGCTTCTCATAAGATACACAGCTAGTGGGGTGTCACTTGAGGCCGACTGGCCAAAGTATCAAAAAGATGTGTATTTGCGTGAGCAACTAGCAGGAATCACTATGACACTCATAGGCTAGCCAATGCCTCGTCACCAGCATAATCACATCAGCAACTTCAAGAAACCCCTGGCAAAAGTTACAATGACTCTTAAGACACACAACTAGTGGCGTAGCTATCAGGCAGACTGGAAAGAGTATCTAAAAAATGTGTATTTGGGTGAAGAACTGGCAGGAATCTCTATGACTCTCTTGAGGTAGCCAATGCCTCGTCACCAGCAGAATCAAATCAGCAACTTCTAGAAACCCCTGGCTAAAGTAACGATGTTTCTCTTAAGATACACAACTAGTGGCGTATCGCTTCAGGCAGACTGGCCACAGTATCTCAAAATGTGTATTTGGGTGAGCAACTGGCAGGAAGCACTATGACTCTCTTGAGGTAGCCAATGCCTCGTCACCAGCAGAATCAAATCAGCAACTTCTAGAAACCCCTGGCTAAAGTAACGATGTTTCTCTTAAGATACACAACTAGTGGCGTATCGCTTCAGGCAGACTGGCCACAGTATCTCAAAATGTGTATTTGGGTGAGCAACAGGCAGGAAGCACTATTACTCTCTTAAGGTAGCCAATGCCTCGTCACCAACATAAACCCATCACCATCTTCAAGAAACCGCTTGCAAAGGTAACGAAGCTTCTCATAAGATATACAGCTAGTGGGGTGTCACTTGAGGCAGACTGGCCAAAGTATCAAAAAAATGTGTATTTGGGTGAGCAACTAGCAGGAATCTCTATGACACTCATAGGGTAGCCAATGCCTCGTCACCAGCATAATCACATCAGCAACTTCAAGAAACCCCTGGCAAAAGTTACAATGACTCTTAAGATACACAACTAGTGGCGTAGCTATTAGGCAGACTGGAAAGAGTATCTAAAAAATGTGTATTTGGGTGAAGAACTGGCAGGAATCTCTATGACTCTCTTGAGGTAGCCAATGCCTCGTCACCAGCAGAATCAAATCAGCAACTTCTAGAAACCCCTGGCAAAAGTAACGATGTTTCTCTTAAGATACACAACTAGTGGCGTATCGCTTCAGGCACACTGGAAACAGTATCTAAAAAATGTGTATTTGGGTGAGCAACTGGCACGAAACACTGTGACTATCTTAGGGTAACCAATATCTCGTCACCAGTATAATCACATCTTCAAAGTCAAGAAACCTCTGGCAAGAGTAACGATGTTTCTCTTAAGATACACAACTAGTGGCGTATCGCTTCAGGCAGACTGGAAACAGTATCCAAAAAATGTGTATTTGGGTGAGCAACTGGCACGAAACACTGTGACTCTCTTAGGGTAGCCAATATCTCGTCACTAGTATAATCACAGCTTCAAAGTCAAGAAACCGCTGGGAAGAGTAACGATGTTTCTCTTAAGATACACAACTAGTGGCGTATCGCTTCAGGCAGACTGGCCACAGTATCTCAAAATGTGTATTTGGGTGAGCAACTGGCAGGAAGCACTATGACTCTCTTAAGGTAGCCAATGCCTCGTCACCAACATAAACCCATCACCAACTTCAGGAAACCGCTTGCAAAGGTAACGAAGCTTCTCATAAGATACACAGCTAGTGGGGTGTCACTTGAGGCCGACTGGCCAAAGTATCAAAAAAATGTGTATTTGGGTGAGCAACTAGCAGGAATCACTATGACACTCATAGGGTAGCCAATGCCTCGTCACCAGCATAATCACATCAGCAACTTCAAGAAACCCCTGGCAAAAGTTACAATGACTCTTACGATACACAACTAGTGGCGTAGCTATCAGGCAGACTGGAAAGAGTATCTAAAAAATGTGTATTTGGGTGAAGAACTGGCAGGAATCTCTGTGACTCTCTTGAGGTAGCCAATGCCTCGTCACCAGCAGAATCAAATCAGCAACTTCTAGAAACCCCTGGCAAAAGTAACGATGTTTCTCTTAAGATACACAACTAGTGGCGTATCGCTTTAGGCACACTGGAAACAGTATCAAAAAATGTGTATTTGGGTGAGCAACTGGCACGAAACACTGTAACTATCTTAGGGTAACCAATATCTCAGTCACCAGTATAATCACATCTTCAAAGGCAAGAAACCGCTGGCAAGAGTAACGATGTTTCTCTTAAGATACACAACTAGTGGCGTATCGCTTCAGGCAGACTGGCCACAGTATCTCAAAATGTGTACTTGGGTGAGCAACTGGCAGAAAGCACTATGACTCTCTTAAGGTAGTCAATGCCTTGTCACCAACATAATCACATCACCAAATTCAAGAAACCGCTTGCAAAGGTAACGAAGCTTCTCATAAGATACACAACTAGTGGAGTGTCACTTGAGGCAGACTGGCCAAAGTATCAAAAAAATGTGTATTTGGGTGAGCAACTAGCTGGAATCACTATGACACTCATAGGGTAGCCAATGCCTCGTCACCAGCATAATCACATCAGCAACTTCAAGAAACCCCTGGCAAAAGTTACAATGACTCTTAAGACACACAACTAGTGGCGTAGCTATCAGGCAGACTGGAAAGAGTATCTAAAAAATGTGTATTTGGGTGAAGAACTGGCAGGAATCTCTATGACTCTCTTGAGGTAGCCAATGCCTCGTCACCAGCAGAATCAAATCAGCAACTTCTAGAAACCCCTGGCTAAAGTAACGATGTTTCTCTTAAGATACACAACTAGTGGCGTATCGCTTCAGGCAGACTGGCCACAGTATCTCAAAATGTGTACTTGGGTGAGCAACTGGCAGAAAGCACTATGACTCTCTTAAGGTAGTCAATGCCTCGTCACCAACATAATCACATCACCAAATTCAAGAAACCGCTTGCAAAGGTAACGAAGCTTCTCATAAGATACACAACTAGTGGAGTGTCACTTGAGGCAGACTGGCCAAAGTATCAAAAAAATGTGTATTTGGGTGAGCAACTAGCTGGAATCACTATGACACTCATAGGGTAGCCAATGCCTCGTCACCAGCATAATCACATCAGCAACTTCAAGAAACCCCTGGCAAAAGTTACAATGACTCTTAAGCCACACAACTAGCGGCGTAGCTATCAGGCAGCCTGGAAAGAGTATCTAAAAAATGTGTATTTGGGTGAAGAACTGGCAGGAATCTCTATGACTCTCTTGAGGTAGCCAATGCCTCGTCACCAGCAGAATCAAATCAGCAACTTCTAGAAACCCCTGGCTAAAGTAACGATGTTTCTCTTAAGATACACAACTAGTGGCGTATCGCTTCAGGCAGACTGGCCACAGTATCTCAAAATGTGTATTTGGGTGAGCAACTGGCAGGAAGCACTATGACTCTCTTGAGGTAGCCAATGCCTCGTCACCAGCAGAATCAAATCAGCAACTTCTAGAAACCCCTGGCAAAAGTAACGATGTTTCTCTTAAGATACACAACTAGTGGCGTATCGCTTTAGGCACACTGGAAACAGTATCTAAAAAATGTGTATTTGGGTGAGCAACTGGCACGAAACACTGTAACTATCTTAGGGTAACCAATATCTCGTCACCAGTATAATCACATCTTCAAAGGCAAGAAACCGCTGGCAAGAGTAACGATGTTTCTCTTAAGATACACAACTAGTGGCGTATCGCTTCAGGCAGACTCGCCACAGTATCTCAAAATGTGTATTTGGGTGAGCAACTGGCAGGAAGCACTATGACTCTCTTAAGGTAGCCAATGCCTCGTCACCAACATAATCCCATCACCAACTTCAAGATACCGCTTGCAAAGGTAACGAAACTTCTCATAAGATACACAGCTAGTGGGGTGTCACTTGAGGCAGACTGGCCAAAGTATCAAAAAAAAGGGTATTTGGGTGAGCAAATAGCAGGAATCACTATGACACTCATAGGGTAGCCAATGCCTCGTCACCAGCATAATCACATCAGCAACTTCAAGAAACCCCTGGCAAAAGTTACAATGACTCTTAAGATACACAACTAGTGGTGTAGCTATCAGGCAGACTGGAAAGAGTATCTAAAAAATGTGTATTTGGGTGAAGAACTGGCAGGAATCTCTATGACTCTCTTGAGGTAGCCAATGCCTCGTCACCAGCAGAATCAAATCAGCAACTTCTAGAAACCCCTGGCAAAAGTAACGATGTTTCTCTTAAGATACACAACTAGTGGCGTATCGCTTCAGGCAGACTGGCCACAGTATCTCAAAATGTGTATTTGGGTGAGCAACTGGCAGGAAGCACTATGACTCTCTTAAGGTAGCCAATGCCTCGTCACCAACATAATCCCATCACCAACTTCAAGAAACCGCTTGCAAAGGTAACGAAACTTCTCATAATATACACAGCTAGTGGGGTGTCACTTGAGGCAGACTGGCCAAAGTATCAAAAAAATGTGTATTTGGGTGAGCAACTAGCAGGAATCACTATGACACTCATAGGGTAGCCAATGCCTCGTCACCAGCATAATCACATCAGCAACTTCAAGAAACCCCTGGCAAAAGTTACAATGACTCTTACGATACACAACTAGTGGCGTAGCTATCAGGCAGACTTGAAAGAGTATCTAAAAAATGTGTATTTGGGTGAAGAACTGGCAGGAATCTCTATGACTCTCTTGAGGTAGCCAATGCCTCGTCACCAGCAGAATCAAATCAGCAACTTCTAGAAACCCCTGGCAAAAGTAACGATGTTTCTCTTAAGATACACAACTAGTGGCGTATCGCTTTAGGCACACTGGAAACAGTATCTAAAAAATGTGTATTTGGGTGAGCAACTGGCACGAAACACTGTAACTATCTTAGGGTAACCAATATCTCGTCACCAGTATAATCACATCTTCAAAGGCAAGAAACCGCTGGCAAGAGTAACGATGTTTCTCTTAAGATACACAACTAGTGGCGTATCGCTTCAGGCAGACTGGCCACAGTATCTCAAAATGTGTACTTGGGTGAGCAACTGGCAGAAAGCACTATGACTCTCTTAAGGTAGTCAATGCCTCGTCACCAACATAATCACATCACCAAATTCAAGAAACCGCTTGCAAAGGTAACGAAGCTTCTCATAAGATGCACAACTAGTGGAGTGTCACTTGAGGCAGACTGGCCAAAGTATGAAAAAAATGTGTATTCGGGTGAGCAACTAGCTGGAATCACTATGACACTCATAGGGTAGCCAATGCCTCGTCACCAGCATAATCACATCAGCAACTTCAAGAAACCCCTGGCAAAAGGTACAATGACTCTTAAGACACACAACTAGTGGCGTAGCTATCAGGCAGACTGGAAAGAGTATCTAAAAAATGTGTATTTGGGTGAAGAACTGGCAGGAATCTCTATGACTCTCTTGAGGTAGCCAATGCCTCGTCACCAGCAGAATCAAATCAGCAACTTCTAGAAACCCCTGGCAAAAGTAACGATGTTTCTCTTAAGATACACAACTAGTGGCGTATCGCTTCAGGCACACTGGAAACAGTATCTACAAAATGTGTATTTGGGTGAGCAACTGGCACGAAACACTGTGACTATCTTAGGGTAAGCAATATCTCGTCACCAGTATAATCACATCTTCAAAGTCTAGAAACCGCTGGCAAGAGTAACGATGTTTCTCTTAAGATACACAACTAGTGGCGTATCGCTTCAGGCAGACTGGCCACAGTATCTCAAAATGTGTATTTGGGTGAGCAACTGGCAGGAAGCACTATGACTCTCTTAAGGTAGCCAATGCCTCGTCACCAACATAATCCCATCACCAACTTCAAGAAACCGCTAGCAAAGGTAACGAAACTTCTCATAAGATACACAGCTAGTGGGGTGTCACTTGAGGCAGACTGGCCAAAGTATCAAAAAAATGTGTATTTGGGTGAGCAACTAGCAGGAATCACTATGACACTCATAGGGTAGCCAATGCCTCGTCACCAGCATAATCACATCAGCAACTTCAAGAAACCCCTGGCAAAAGTTACAATGACTCTTAAGATACACAACTAGTGGCGTAGCTATCAGGCAGACTGGAAAGAGTATCTAAAAAATGTGTATTTGGGAGAAGAACTGGCAGGAATCTCTATGACTCTCTTGAGGTAGACAAAGCCTCGTCACCCGCAGAATCAAATCAGCAACTTCTAGAAACCCCTGGCAAAAGTAACGATGTTTTTCTTAAGATACAAAACTAGTGGCGTATCGCTTCAGGCAGACTGGGCACAGTATCTCAAAATGTGTATTTGGGTGAGCAACTGGCAGGAAGCACTATGACTCTCTTAAGGTAGCCAATGCCTCCTCACCAACATAATCCCATCACCAACTTCAAGAAACCGCTTGCAAAGGTAACGAAACTTATCATAAGATACACAGCTAGTGGGGTGTCACTTGAGGCAGACTGGCCAAAGTATCAAAAAAATGTGTATTTGGGTGAGCAACTAGCAGGAATCAGTATGACACTCATAGGGTAGCCAATGCTTCGTCACCAGCATAATCACATCAGCAATTTCAAGAAACCCCTGGCAAAAGTTACAATGACTCTTAAGATACACAACTAGTGGCGTAGCTATCAGGCAGACTGGAAAGAGTATCTAAAAAATGTGTATTTGGGTGAAGAACTGGCAGGAATCTCTATGACTCTCTTGAGGTAGCCAATGCCTCGTCACCAGCAGAATCAAATCAGCAACTTCTAGAAACCCCTGGCAAAAGTAACGATGTTTCTCTTAAGATACACAACTAGTGGCGTATCGCTTCAGGCACACTGGAAACAGTATCTACAAAATGTGTATTTGGGTGAGCAACTGGCACGAAACACAGTGACTCTCTTAGGGTAGCCAATATCTCGTCACCAGTATAATCACAGCTTCAAAGTCAAGAAACCGCTGGCAAGAGTAACGATGTTTCTCTTAAGATACACAACTAGTGGCGTATCGCTTCAGGCAGACTGGCCACAGTATCTCAAAATGTGTATTTGGGTGAGCAACAGCCAGGAAGCACTATGACTCTCTTAAGGTAGCCAATGCCTCGTCACCAACATAAAACCATCACCATCTTCAAGAAACCGCTTGCAAAGGTAACGAAGCTTCTCATAAGATACACAGCTAGTGGGGTGTCACTTGAGGCAGACTGGCCAAAGTATCAAAAAAATGTGTATTTGGGTGAGCAACTAGCAGGAATCACTATGACACTCATAGGGTAGCCAATGCCTCGTCACCAGCATAATCACATCAGCAACTTCAAGAAACCCCTGGCAAAAGTTACAATGACTCTTAAGATACACAACTAGTGGCGTAGCTATCAGGCAGACTGGAAAGAGTATCTAAAAAATGTGTATTTGGGTGAAGAACTGGCAGGAATCTCTATGGCTCTCTTGAGGTAGCCAATGCCTCGTCACCAGCAGAATCAAATCAGCAACTTCTAGAAACCCCTGGCAAAAGTAACGATGTTTCTCTTAAGATACACAACTAGTGGCGTATCGCTTCAGGCACACTGGAAACAGTATCTAAAAAATGTGTATTTGGGTGAGCAACTGGCACGAAACACTGTGACTATCTTAGGGTAACCAATATCTCGTCACCAGTATAATCACATCTTCAAAGTCAAGAAACCGCTGGCAAGAGTAACGATGTTTCTCTTAAGATACACAACTAGTGGCGTATCGCTTCAGGCAGACTGGCCACAGTATCTCAAAATGTGTATTTGGGTGAGCAACTGGCAGGAAGCACTATGACTCTCTTAAGGTAGCCAATGCCTCGTCACCAACATAATCCCATCACCAACTTCAAGATACCGCTTGCAAAGGTAACGAAGCTTCTCATAAGATACACAACTAGTGGAGTGTCACTTGAGGCAGACTGGCCAAAGTATCAAAAAAATGTGTATTTGGGTGATCAACTAGCTGGAATCACTATGACACTCATAGGGTAGCCAATGCCTCGTCACCAGCATAATCACATCAGCAACTTCAAGAAACCCCTGGCAAAAGTTACAATGACTCTTAAGACACACAACTAGTGGCGTAGCTATCAGGCAGACTGGAAAGAGTATCTAAAAAATGTGTATTTGGGTGAAGAACTGGCAGGAATCTCTATGACTCTCTTGAGGTAGCCAATGCCTCGTCACCAGCAGAATCAAATCAGCAACTTCTAGAAACCCCTGGCAAAAGTAACGATGTTTCTCTTAAGATACACAACTAGTGGCGTATCGCTTCAGGCAGACTGGCCACAGTATCTCAAAATGTGTATTTGGGTGAGCAACTGGCAGGAAGCACTATGACTCTCTTAAGGTAGCCAATGCCTCGTCACCAACATAATCCCATCACCAACTTCAAGATACCGCTTGCAAAGGTAACGAAACTTCTCATAATATACACAGCTAGTGGGGTGTCACTTGAGGCAGACTGGCCAAAGTATCAAAAAAATGTGTATTTGGGTGAGCAACTAGCAGGAATCACTATGACACTCATAGGGTAGCCAATGCCTCGTCACCAGCATAATCACATCAGCAACTTCAAGAAACCCCTGGCAAAAGTTACAATGACTCTTACGATACACAACTAGTGGCGTAGCTATCAGGCAGACTGGAAAGAGTATCTAAAAAATGTGTATTTGGGTGAAGAACTGGCAGGAATCTCTATGACTCTCTTGAGGTAGCCAATGCCTCGTCACCAGCAGAATCAAATCAGCAACTTCTAGAAACCCCTGGCAAAAGTAACGATGTTTCTCTTAAGATACACAACTAGTGGCGTATCGCTTTAGGCACACTGGAAACAGTATCTAAAAAATGTGTATTTGGGTGAGCAACTGGCACGAAACACTGTAACTATCTTAGGGTAACCAATATCTCGTCACCAGTATAATCACATCTTCAAAGTCAAGAAACCGCTGGCAAGAGTAACGATGTTTCTCTTAAGATACACAACTAGTGGCGTATCGCTTCAGGCAGACCGGCCACAGTATCTCAAAATGTGTACTTGGGTGAGCAACTGGCAGGAAGCACTATGACTCTCTTAAGGTAGTCAATGCCTCGTCACCAACATAATCACATCACCAAATTCAAGAAACCGCTTGCAAAGGTAACGAAGCTTCTCATAAGATACACAACTAGTGGAGTGTCACTTGAGGCAGACTGGCCAAAGTATCAAAAAAATGTGTATTTGGGTGAGCAACTAGCTGGAATCACTATGACACTCATAGGGTAGCCAATGCCTCGTCACCAGCATAATCACATCAGCAACTTCAAGAAACCCCTGGCAAAAGTTACAATGACTCTTAAGACACACAACTAGTGGCGTAGCTATCAGGCAGACTGGAAAGAGTATCTAAAAAATGTGTATTTGGGTGAAGAACTGGCAGGAATCTCTATGACTCTCTTGAGGTAGCCAATGCCTCGTCACCAGCAGAATCAAATCAGCAACTTCTAGAAACCCCTGGCTAAAGTAACGATGTTTCTCTTAAGATACACAACTAGTGGCGTATCGCTTCAGGCAGACTGGCCACAGTATCTCAAAATGTGTATTTGGGTGAGCAACTGGCAGGAAGCACTATGACTCTCTTAAGGTAGCCAATGCCTCGTCACCAACATAATCCCATCACCAACTTCAAGATACCGCTTGCAAAGGTAACGAAACTTCTCATAAGATACACAGCTAGTGGGGTGTCACTTGAGGCAGACTGGCCAAAGTATCAAAAAAATGTGTATTTGGGTGAGCAACTAGCAGGAATCACTATGACACTCATAGGGTAGCCAATGCCTCGTCACCAGCATAATCACATCAGCAACCTCAAGAAACCCCTGGCAAAAGTGACAATGACTCTTAAGATACACAACTAGTGGCGTAGCTATCAGGCAGACTGGAAAGAGTATCTAAAAAATGTGTATTTGGGTGAAGAACTGGCAGGAATCTCTATGACTCTCTTGAGGTAGCCAATGCCTCGTCACCAGCAGAATCAAATCAGCAACTTCTAGAAACCCCTGGCAAAAGTAACGATGTTTCTCTTAAGATACACAACTAGTGGCGTATCGCTTCAGGCAGACTGGCCACAGTATCTCAAAATGTGTATTTGGGTGAGCAACTGGCAGAAAGCACTATGACTCTCTTAAGGTAGCCAATGCCTCGTCACCAACATAATCCCATCACCAACTTCAAGAAACCGCTTGCAAAGGTAACGAAACTTCTCATAATATACACAGCTAGTGGGGTGTCACTTGATGCAGACTGGCCAAAGTATCAAAAAAATGTGTATTTGGGTGAGCAACTAGCAGGAATCACTATGACACTCATAGGGTAGCCAATGCCTCGTCACCAGCATAATCACATCAGCAACTTCAAGAAACCCCTGGCAAAAGTTACAATGACTCTTACGATACACAACTAGTGGCGTAGCTATCAGGCAGACTGGAAAGAGTATCTAAAAAATGTGTATTTGGGTGAAGAACTGGCAGGAATCTCTATGACTCTCTTGAGGTAGCCAATGCCTCGTCACCAGCAGAATCAAATCAGCAACTTCTAGAAACCCCTGGCAAAAGTAACGATGTTTCTCTTAAGATACACAACTAGTGGCGTATCGCTTTAGGCACACTGGAAACAGTATCTAAAAAATGTGTATTTGGGTGAGCAACTGGCACGAAACACTGTGACTATCTTAGGGTAACCAATATCTCGTCACCAGTATAATCACATCTTCAAAGTCAAGAAACCGCTGGCAAGAGTAACGATGTTTCTCTTAAGATACACAACTAGTGGCGTATCGCTTCAGGCAGACTGGCCACAGTATCTCAAAATGTGTATTTGGGTGAGCAACTGGCAGGAAGCACTATGACTCTCTTAAGGTAGCCAATGCCTCGTCACCAACATAATCCCATCACCAACTTCAAGATACCGCTTGCAAAGGTAACGAAGCTTCTCATAAGATACACAACTAGTGGAGTGTCACTTGAGGCAGACTGGCCAAAGTATCAAAAAAATGTGTATTTGGGTGATCAACTAGCTGGAATCACTATGACACTCATAGGGTAGCCAATGCCTCGTCACCAGCATAATCACATCAGCAACTTCAAGAAACCCCTGGCAAAAGTTACAATGACTCTTAAGACACACAACTAGTGGCGTAGCTATCAGGCAGACTGGAAAGAGTATCTAAAAAATGTGTATTTGGGTGAAGAACTGGCAGGAATCTCTATGACTCTCTTGAGGTAGCCAATGCCTCGTCACCAGCAGAATCAAATCAGCAACTTCTAGAAACCCCTGGCAAAAGTAACGATGTTTCTCTTAAGATACACAACTAGTGGCGTATCGCTTCAGGCAGACTGGCCACAGTATCTCAAAATGTGTATTTGGGTGAGCAACTGGCAGGAAGCACTATGACTCTCTTAAGGTAGCCAATGCCTCGTCACCAACATAATCCCATCACCAACTTCAAGATACCGCTTGCAAAGGTAACGAAACTTCTCATAATATACACAGCTAGTGGGGTGTCACTTGAGGCAGACTGGCCAAAGTATCAAAAAAATGTGTATTTGGGTGAGCAACTAGCAGGAATCACTATGACACTCATAGGGTAGCCAATGCCTCGTCACCAGCATAATCACATCAGCAACTTCAAGAAACCCCTGGCAAAAGTTACAATGACTCTTACGATACACAACTAGTGGCGTAGCTATCAGGCAGACTGGAAAGAGTATCTAAAAAATGTGTATTTGGGTGAAGAACTGGCAGGAATCTCTATGACTCTCTTGAGGTAGCCAATGCCTCGTCACCAGCAGAATCAAATCAGCAACTTCTAGAAACCCCTGGCAAAAGTAACGATGTTTCTCTTAAGATACACAACTAGTGGCGTATCGCTTTAGGCACACTGGAAACAGTATCTAAAAAATGTGTATTTGGGTGAGCAACTGGCACGAAACACTGTAACTATCTTAGGGTAACCAATATCTCGTCACCAGTATAATCACATCTTCAAAGTCAAGAAACCGCTGGCAAGAGTAACGATGTTTCTCTTAAGATACACAACTAGTGGCGTATCGCTTCAGGCAGACCGGCCACAGTATCTCAAAATGTGTACTTGGGTGAGCAACTGGCAGGAAGCACTATGACTCTCTTAAGGTAGTCAATGCCTCGTCACCAACATAATCACATCACCAAATTCAAGAAACCGCTTGCAAAGGTAACGAAGCTTCTCATAAGATACACAACTAGTGGAGTGTCACTTGAGGCAGACTGGCCAAAGTATCAAAAAAATGTGTATTTGGGTGAGCAACTAGCTGGAATCACTATGACACTCATAGGGTAGCCAATGCCTCGTCACCAGCATAATCACATCAGCAACTTCAAGAAACCCCTGGCAAAAGTTACAATGACTCTTAAGACACACAACTAGTGGCGTAGCTATCAGGCAGACTGGAAAGAGTATCTAAAAAATGTGTATTTGGGTGAAGAACTGGCAGGAATCTCTATGACTCTCTTGAGGTAGCCAATGCCTCGTCACCAGCAGAATCAAATCAGCAACTTCTAGAAACCCCTGGCTAAAGTAACGATGTTTCTCTTAAGATACACAACTAGTGGCGTATCGCTTCAGGCAGACTGGCCACAGTATCTCAAAATGTGTATTTGGGTGAGCAACTGGCAGGAAGCACTATGACTCTCTTAAGGTAGCCAATGCCTCGTCACCAACATAATCCCATCACCAACTTCAAGATACCGCTTGCAAAGGTAACGAAACTTCTCATAAGATACACAGCTAGTGGGGTGTCACTTGAGGCAGACTGGCCAAAGTATCAAAAAAATGTGTATTTGGGTGAGCAACTAGCAGGAATCACTATGACACTCATAGGGTAGCCAATGCCTCGTCACCAGCATAATCACATCAGCAACCTCAAGAAACCCCTGGCAAAAGTGACAATGACTCTTAAGATACACAACTAGTGGCGTAGCTATCAGGCAGACTGGAAAGAGTATCTAAAAAATGTGTATTTGGGTGAAGAACTGGCAGGAATCTCTATGACTCTCTTGAGGTAGCCAATGCCTCGTCACCAGCAGAATCAAATCAGCAACTTCTAGAAACCCCTGGCAAAAGTAACGATGTTTCTCTTAAGATACACAACTAGTGGCGTATCGCTTCAGGCAGACTGGCCACAGTATCTCAAAATGTGTATTTGGGTGAGCAACTGGCAGAAAGCACTATGACTCTCTTAAGGTAGCCAATGCCTCGTCACCAACATAATCCCATCACCAACTTCAAGAAACCGCTTGCAAAGGTAACGAAACTTCTCATAATATACACAGCTAGTGGGGTGTCACTTGATGCAGACTGGCCAAAGTATCAAAAAAATGTGTATTTGGGTGAGCAACTAGCAGGAATCACTATGACACTCATAGGGTAGCCAATGCCTCGTCACCAGCATAATCACATCAGCAACTTCAAGAAACCCCTGGCAAAAGTTACAATGACTCTTACGATACACAACTAGTGGCGTAGCTATCAGGCAGACTGGAAAGAGTATCTAAAAAATGTGTATTTGGGTGAAGAACTGGCAGGAATCTCTATGACTCTCTTGAGGTAGCCAATGCCTCGTCACCAGCAGAATCAAATCAGCAACTTCTAGAAACCCCTGGCAAAAGTAACGATGTTTCTCTTAAGATACACAACTAGTGGCGTATCGCTTTAGGCACACTGGAAACAGTATCTAAAAAATGTGTATTTGGGTGAGCAACTGGCACGAAACACTGTAACTATCTTAGGGTAACCAATATCTCGTCACCAGTATAATCACATCTTCAAAGGCAAGAAACCGCTGGCAAGAGTAACGATGTTTCTCTTAAGATACACAACTAGTGGCGTATCGCTTCAGGCAGACTGGACACAGTATCTCAAAATGTGTACTTGGGTGAGCAACTGGCAGAAAGCACTATGACTCTCTTAAGGTAGTCAATGCCTCGTCACCAACATAATCACATCACCAAATTCAAGAAACCGCTTGCAAAGGTAACGAAGCTTCTCATAAGATACACAACTAGTGGAGTGTCACTTGAGGCAGACTGGCCAAAGTATGAAAAAAATGTGTATTTGGGTGAGCAACTAGCTGGAATCACTATGACACTCATAGGGTAGCCAATGCCTCGTCACCAGCATAATCACATCAGCAACTTCAAGAAACCCCTGGCAAAAGTTACAATGACTCTAAAGACACACAACTAGTGGCGTAGCTATCAGGCAGACTGGAAAGAGTATCTAAAAAATGTGTATTTGGGTGAAGAACTGGCAGGAATCTCTATGACTCTCTTGAGGTAGCCAATGCCTCGTCACCAGCAGAATCAAATCAGCAACTTCTAGAAACCCATGTCTAAAGTAACGATGTTTCTCTTAAGATACACAACTAGTGGCGTATCGCTTCAGGCAGACTGGCCACAGTATCTCAAAATGTGTATTTGGGTGAGCAACTGGCAGGAAGCACTATGACTCTCTTAAGGTAGCCAATGCCTCGTCACCAACATAATCCCATCACCAACTTCAAGATACCGCTTGCAAAGGTAACGAAACTTCTCATAAGATACACAGCTAGTGGGGTGTCACTTGAGGCAGACTGGCCAAAGTATCAAAAAAATGTGTATTTGGGTGAGCAACTAGCAGGAATCACTATGACACTCATAGGGTAGCCAATGCCTCGTCACCAGCATAATCACATCAGCCACCTCAAGAAACCCCTGGCAAAAGTGACAATGACTCTTAAGATACACAACTAGTGGCGTAGCTATCAGGCAGACTGGAAAGAGTATCTAAAAAATGTGTATTTGGGTGAAGAACTGGCAGGAATCTCTATGACTCTCTTGAGGTAGCCAATGCCTCGTCACCAGCAGAATCAAATCAGCAACATCTAGAAAACCCTGGCAAAAGTAACGATGTTTCTCTTAAGATACACAACTAGTGGCGTATCGCTTCAGACACACTGGAAACAGTATCTACAAAATGTGTATTTGGGTGAGCAACTGGCACGAAACACTGTGACTATCTTAGGGTAAGCAATATCTCGTCACCAGTATAATCACATCTTCAAAGTCTAGAAACCGCTGGCAAGAGTAACGATGTTTCTCTTAAGATACACAACTAGTGGCGTATCGCTTCAGGCAGACTGGCCACAGTATCTCAAAATGTGTATTTGGGTGAGCAACTGGCAGGAAGCACTATGACTCTCTTAAGGTAGCCAATGCCTCGTCACCAACATAATCCCATCACCAACTTCAAGAAACCGCTAGCAAAGGTAACGAAACTTCTCATAAGATACACAGCTAGTGGGGTGTCACTTGAGGCAGACTGGCCAAAGTATCAAAAAAATGTGTATTTGGGTGAGCAACTAGCAGGAATCACTATGACACTCATAGGGTAGCCAATGCCTCGTCACCAGCATAATCACATCAGCAACTTCAAGAAACCCCTGGCAAAAGTTACAATGACTCTTAAGATACACAACTAGTGGCGTAGCTATCAGGCAGACTGGAAAGAGTATCTAAAAAATGTGTATTTGGGAGAAGAACTGGCAGGAATCTCTATGACTCTCTTGAGGTAGACAAAGCCTCGTCACCCGCAGAATCAAATCAGCAACTTCTAGAAACCCCTGGCAAAAGTAACGATGTTTTTCTTAAGATACAAAACTAGTGGCGTATCGCTTCAGGCAGACTGGGCACAGTATCTCAAAATGTGTATTTGGGTGAGCAACTGGCAGGAAGCACTATGACTCTCTTAAGGTAGCCAATGCCTCCTCACCAACATAATCCCATCACCAACTTCAAGAAACCGCTTGCAAAGGTAACGAAACTTATCATAAGATACACAGCTAGTGGGGTGTCACTTGAGGCAGACTGGCCAAAGTATCAAAAAAATGTGTATTTGGGTGAGCAACTAGCAGGAATCAGTATGACACTCATAGGGTAGCCAATGCTTCGTCACCAGCATAATCACATCAGCAATTTCAAGAAACCCCCGGCAAAAGTTACAATGACTCTTAAGATACACAACTAGTGGCGTAGCTATCAGGCAGACTGGAAAGAGTATCTAAAAAATGTGTATTTGGGTGAAGAACTGGCAGGAATCTCTATGACTCTCTTGAGGTAGCCAATGCCTCGTCACCAGCAGAATCAAATCAGCAACTTCTAGAAACCCCTGGCAAAAGTAACGATGTTTCTCTTAAGATACACAACTAGTGGCGTATCGCTTCAGGCACACTGGAAACAGTATCTACAAAATGTGTATTTGGGTGAGCAACTGGCACGAAACACTGTGACTCTCTTAGGGTAGCCAATATCTCGTCACCAGTATAATCACAGCTTCAAAGTCAAGAAACCGCTGGCAAGAGTAACGATGTTTCTCTTAAGATACACAACTAGTGGCGTATCGCTTCAGGCAGACTGGCCACAGTATCTCAAAATGTGTATTTGGGTGAGCAACAGGCAGGAAGCACTATGACTCTCTTAAGGTAGCCAATGCCTCGTCACCAACATAAACCCATCACCATCTTCAAGAAACCGCTTGCAAAGGTAACGAAGCTTCTCATAAGATACACAGCTAGTGGGGTGTCACTTGAGGCAGACTGGCCAAAGTATCAAAAAAATGTGTATTTGGGTGAGCAACTAGCAGGAATCACTATGACACTCATAGGGTAGCCAATGCCTCGTCACCAGCATAATCACATCAGCAACTTCAAGAAACCCCTGGCAAAAGTTACAATGACTCTTAAGATACACAACTAGTGGCGTAGCTATCAGGCAGACTGGAAAGAGTATCTAAAAAATGTGTATTTGGGTGAAGAACTGGCAGGAATCTCTATGGCTCTCTTGAGGTAGCCAATGCCTCATCACCAGCAGAATCAAATCAGCAACTTCTAGAAACCCCTGGCAAAAGTAACGATGTTTCTCTTAAGATACACAACTAGTGGCGTATCGCTTCAGGCACACTGGAAACAGTATCTAAAAAATGTGTATTTGGGTGAGCAACTGGCACGAAACACTGTGACTATCTTAGGGTAACCAATATCTCGTCACCAGTATAATCACATCTTCAAAGTCAAGAAACCGCTGGCAAGAGTAACGATGTTTCTCTTAAGATACACAACTAGTGGCGTATCGCTTCAGGCAGACTGGCCACAGTATCTCAAAATGTGTATTTGGGTGAGCAACTGGCAGGAAGCACTATGACTCTCTTAAGGTAGCCAATGCCTCGTCACCAACATAATCCCATCACCAACTTCAAGATACCGCTTGCAAAGGTAACGAAACTTCTCATAAGATACACAGCTAGTGGGGTGTCACTTGAGGCAGACTGGCCAAAGTATCAAAAAAAAGGGTATTTGGGTGAGCAACTAGCAGGAATCACTATGACACTCATAGGGTAGCCAATGCCTCGTCACCAGCATAATCACATCAGCAACTTCAAGAAACCCCTGGCAAAAGTTACAATGACTCTTATGATACAAAACTAGTGGCGTAGCTATCAGGCAGACTGGAAAGAGTATCTAAAAAATGTGTATTTGGGTGTATAACTGGCAGGAATCTCTATGACTCTCTTGAGGTAGCCAATGCCTCGTCACCAGCAGAATGAAATCAGCAACTTCTAGAAACCCCTGGCAAAAGTAACGATGTTTCTCTTAAGATACACAACTAGTGGCGTATCGCTTCAGGCAGACTGGCCACAGTATCTCAAAATGTGTATTTGGGTGAGCAACTGGCAGGAAGCACTATGACTCTCTTAAGGTAGCCAATGCCTCGTCACCAACATAATCCCATCACCAACATCAAGAAACCGCTTGCAAAGGTAACGAAACTTCTCATAAGATACACAGCTAGTGGGGTGTCACTTGAGGCAGACTGGCCAAAGTATCAAAAAAATGTGTATTTGGGTGAGCAACAGGCAGGAATCACTATGACACTCATAGGGTAGCCAATGCCTCGTCACCAGCATAATCACATCAGCAACTTCAAGAAACCCCTGGCAAAAGTTACAAAGACTCTTAAGATACACAACTAGTGGCGTAGCTATCAGGCAGACTGAAAAGAGTATCTAAAAAATGTGTATTTGGGTGACGAACTGGCAGGAATCTCTATGACTCTCTTGAGGTAGCCAATGCTTCGTTACCAGCAGAATCAAATCAGCTACTTCTAGAAACCCCTTTCAAAAGTAACGATGTTTCTCTTAAGATACACAACTAATGGCGCATCGCTTCAGGCACACTGGTAACAGTATCTAAAAAATGTGTATTTGGGTGAGCAACTGGCACGAAACACTGTGACTCTCTTAGGGTAGCCAATATCTCGTCACCAGTATAATCACAGCTTCAAAGTCAAGAAACCGCTGGCAAGAGGAACGATGTTTCTCTAAAGATACACAACTAGTGGCGTATCGCTTCAGGCAGACTGGCCACAGTATCTCAAAATGTGTATTTGGGTGAGCAACTGGCAGGAAGCACTATGACTCTCTTAAGGTAGCCAATGCCTCGTCGCCAACATAATCCCATCACCAACTTCAAGAAACCGCTAGCAAAGGTAACGAAACTTCTCATAAGATACACAGCTAGTGGGGTGTCACTTGAGGCAGACTGGCCAAAGTATCAAAAAAATGTGTATTTGGGTGAGCAACTAGCAGGAATCACTATGACACTCATAGGGTAGCCAATGCCTCGTCACCAGCATAATCACATCAGCAACTTCAAGAAACCCCTGGCAAAAGTTACAATGACTCTTAAGATACACAACTAGTGGCGTAGCTATCAGGCAGACTGGAAAGAGTATCTAAAAAATGTGTATTTGGGTGAAGAACTGGCAGGAATCTCTATGACTCTCTTGAGGTAGCCAATGCCTCGTCACCAGCAGAATCAAATCAGCAACTTCTAGAAACCCCTGGCAAAAGTAACGATGTTTCTCTTAAGATACACAACTAGTGGCGTATCGCTTCAGGCACACTGGAAACAGTATCTACAAAATGTGTATTTGGGTGAGCAACTGGCACGAAACACTGTGACTCTCTTAGGGTAGCCAATATCTCGTCACCAGTATAATCACAGCTTCAAAGTCAAGAAACCGCTGGCAAGAGTAACGATGTTTCTCTTAAGATACACAACTAGTGGCGTATCGCTTCAGGCAGACTGGCCACAGTATCTCAAAATGTGTATTTGGGTGAGCAACAGGCAGGAAGCACTATGACTCTCTTAAGGTAGCCAATGCCTCGTCACCAACATAAACCCATCACCATCTTCAAGAAACCGCTTGCAAAGGTAACGAAGCTTCTCATAAGATACACAGCTAGTGGGGTGTCACTTGAGGCAGACTGGCCAAAGTATCAAAAAAATGTGTATTTGGGTGAGCAACTAGCAGGAATCACTATGACACTCATAGGGTAGCCAATGCCTCGTCACCAGCATAATCACATCAGCAACTTCAAGAAACCCCTGGCAAAAGTTACAATGACTCTTAAGATACACAACTAGTGGCGTAGCTATCAGGCAGACTGGAAAGAGTATCTAAAAAATGTGTATTTGGGTGAAGAACTGGCAGGAATCTCTATGGCTCTCTTGAGGTAGCCAATGCCTCATCACCAGCAGAATCAAATCAGCAACTTCTAGAAACCCCTGGCAAAAGTAACGATGTTTCTCTTAAGATACACAACTAGTGGCGTATCGCTTCAGGCACACTGGAAACAGTATCTAAAAAATGTGTATTTGGGTGAGCAACTGGCACGAAACACTGTGACTATCTTAGGGTAACCAATATCTCGTCACCAGTATAATCACATCTTCAAAGTCAAGAAACCGCTGGCAAGAGTAACGATGTTTCTCTTAAGATACACAACTAGTGGCGTATCGCTTCAGGCAGACTGGCCACAGTATCTCAAAATGTGTATTTGGGTGAGCAACTGGCAGGAAGCACTATGACTCTCTTAAGGTAGCCAATGCCTCGTCACCAACATAATCCCATCACCAACTTCAAGATACCGCTTGCAAAGGTAACGAAACTTCTCATAAGATACACAGCTAGTGGGGTGTCACTTGAGGCAGACTGGCCAAAGTATCAAAAAAAAGGGTATTTGGGTGAGCAACTAGCAGGAATCACTATGACACTCATAGGGTAGCCAATGCCTCGTCACCAGCATAATCACATCAGCAACTTCAAGAAACCCCTGGCAAAAGTTACAATGACTCTTATGATACAAAACTAGTGGCGTAGCTATCAGGCAGACTGGAAAGAGTATCTAAAAAATGTGTATTTGGGTGTATAACTGGCAGGAATCTCTATGACTCTCTTGAGGTAGCCAATGCCTCGTCACCAGCAGAATGAAATCAGCAACTTCTAGAAACCCCTGGCAAAAGTAACGATGTTTCTCTTAAGATACACAACTAGTGGCGTATCGCTTCAGGCAGACTGGCCACAGTATCTCAAAATGTGTATTTGGGTGAGCAACTGGCAGGAAGCACTATGACTCTCTTAAGGTAGCCAATGCCTCGTCACCAACATAATCCCATCACCAACATCAAGAAACCGCTTGCAAAGGTAACGAAACTTCTCATAAGATACACAGCTAGTGGGGTGTCACTTGAGGCAGACTGGCCAAAGTATCAAAAAAATGTGTATTTGGGTGAGCAACAGGCAGGAATCACTATGACACTCATAGGGTAGCCAATGCCTCGTCACCAGCATAATCACATCAGCAACTTCAAGAAACCCCTGGCAAAAGTTACAAAGACTCTTAAGATACACAACTAGTGGCGTAGCTATCAGGCAGACTGAAAAGAGTATCTAAAAAATGTGTATTTGGGTGACGAACTGGCAGGAATCTCTATGACTCTCTTGAGGTAGCCAATGCTTCGTTACCAGCAGAATCAAATCAGCTACTTCTAGAAACCCCTTTCAAAAGTAACGATGTTTCTCTTAAGATACACAACTAATGGCGCATCGCTTCAGGCACACTGGTAACAGTATCTAAAAAATGTGTATTTGGGTGAGCAACTGGCACGAAACACTGTGACTCTCTTAGGGTAGCCAATATCTCGTCACCAGTATAATCACAGCTTCAAAGTCAAGAAACCGCTGGCAAGAGGAACGATGTTTCTCTAAAGATACACAACTAGTGGCGTATCGCTTCAGGCAGACTGGCCACAGTATCTCAAAATGTGTATTTGGGTGAGCAACTGGCAGGAAGCACTATGACTCTCTTAAGGTAGCCAATGCCTCGTCGCCAACATAATCCCATCACCAACTTCAAGAAACCGCTAGCAAAGGTAACGAAACTTCTCATAAGATACACAGCTAGTGGGGTGTCACTTGAGGCAGACTGGCCAAAGTATCAAAAAAATGTGTATTTGGGTGAGCAACTAGCAGGAATCACTATGACACTCATAGGGTAGCCAATGCCTCGTCACCAGCATAATCACATCAGCAACTTCAAGAAACCCCTGGCAAAAGTTACAATGACTCTTAAGATACACAACTAGTGGCGTAGCTATCAGGCAGACTGGAAAGAGTATCTAAAAAATGTGTATTTGGGTGAAGAACTGGCAGGAATCTCTATGACTTTCTTGAGGTAGCCAATGCCTCGTCACCAGCAGAATCAAATCAGCAACTTCTAGAAACCCCTGGCAAAAGTAACGATGTTTCTCTTAAGATACACAACTAGTGGCGTATCGCTTCAGGCAGACTGGCCACAGTATCTCAAAATGTGTATTTGGGTGAGCAACTGGCAGGAAGCACTATGACTCTCTTAAGATAGCCAATGCCTCGTCACCAACATAATCCCATCACCAACTTCAAGATACCGCTTGCAAAGGTAACGAAACTTCTCATAAGATACACAGCTAGTGGGGTGTCACTTGAGGCAGACTGGCCAAAGTATCAAAAAAATGTGTATTTGGGTGAGCAACTAGCAGGAATCACTATAACACTCATAGGGTAGCCAATGCCTCGTCACCAGCATAATCACATCAGCAACCTCAAGAAACCCCTGGCAAAAGTGTTAATGACTCTTAAGATACACAACTAGTGGCGTAGCTATCAGGCAGACTGGAAAGAGTATCTAAAAAATGTGTATTTGGGTGAAGAACTGGCAGGAATCTCTATGACTCTCTTGAGGTAGCCAATGCCTCGTCACCAGCAGAATCAAATCAGCAACTTCTAGAAACCCCTGGCAAAAGTAACGATGTTTCTCTTAAGATACACAACTAGTGGCGTATCGCTTCAGGCACACTGGAAACAGTATCTAAAAAATGTGTATTTGGGTGAGCAACTGGCACGAAACACTGTGACTATCTTAGGGTAAGCAATATCTCGTCACCAGTATAATCACATCTTCAAAGTCTAGAAACCGCTGGCAAGAGTAACGATGTTTCTCTTAAGATACACAACTAGTGGCGTATCGCTTCAGGCAGACTGGCCACAGTATCTCAAAATGTGTATTTGGGTGAGCAACAGGCAGGAAGCACTATTACTCTCTTAAGGTAGCCAATGCCTCGTCACCAACATAAACCCATCACCATCTTCAAGAAACCGCTTGCAAAGGTAACGAAGCTTCTCATAAGATATACAGCTAGTGGGGTGTCACTTGAGGCAGACTGGCCAAAGTATCAAAAAAATGTGTATTTGGGTGAGCAACTAGCAGGAATCACTATGACACTCATAGGGTAGCCAATGCCTCGTCACCAGCATAATCACATCAGCAACTTCAAGAAACCCCTGGCAAAAGTTACAATGACTCTTAAGATACACAACTAGTGGCGTAGCTATCAGGCAGACTGGAAAGAGTATCTAAAAAATGTGTATTTGGGTGAAGAACTGGCAGGAATCTCTATGACTCTCTTGAGGTAGCCAATGCCTCGTCAGCAGCAGAATCAAATCAGCAACTTCTAGAAACCCCTGGCAAAAGTAACGATGTTTCTCTTAAGATACACAACTAGTGGCGTATCGCTTCAGGCACACTGGAAACAGTATCTAAAAAATGTGTATTTGGGTGAGCAACTGGCACGAAACACTGTGACTATCTTAGGGTAACCAATATCTCGTCACCAGTATAATCACAGCTTCAAAGTCAAGAATCCGCTGGCAAGAGTAACGATGTTTCTCTTAAGATACACAACTAGTGGCGTATCGCTTCAGGCAGACTGGAAACAGTATCTCAAAATGTGTATTTGGGTGAGCAACTGGCAGGAAGCACTATGACTCTCTTAAGGTAGCAAATGCCTCGTCACCAACATAATCCCATCACCAACTTCAAGAAACCGCTTGCAAAGGTAACGAAACTTATCATAAGATACACAGCTAGTGGGGTGTCACTTGAGGCAGACTGGCCAAAGTATCAAAAAAATGTGTATTTGGGTGAGCAACTAGCAGGAATCACTATGACACTCATAGGGTAGCCAATGCCTCGTCACCAGCATAATCACATCAGCAACTTCAAGAAACCCCTGGCAAAAGTTACAATGACTCTTAAGATACACAACTAGTGGCGTAGCTATCAGGCAGACTGAAAAGAGTATCTACAAAATGTGTATTTGGGTGAAGAACTGGCAGGAATCTCTATGACTCTCTTGAGGTAGCCAATGCTTCGTTACCAGCAGAATCAAATCAGCAACTTCTAGAAACCCCTTTCAAAAGTAACGATGTTTCTCTTAAGATACACAACTAGTGGCGTATCGCTTCAGGCACACTGGAAACAGTATCTAAAAAATGTGTATTTGGGTGAGCAACTGGCACGAAACACTGTGACTCTCTTAGGGTAGCCAATATCTCGTCACCAGTATAATCACAGCTTCAAAGTCAAGAAACCGCTGGGAAGAGTAACGATGTTTCTCTTAAGATACACAACTAGTGGCGTATCGCTTCAGGCAGACTGGCCACAGTATCTCAAAATGTGTATTTGGGTGAGCAACTGGCAGGAAGCACTATGACTCTCTTAAGGTAGCCAATGCCTCGTCACCAACATAAACCCATCACCAACTTCAGGAAACCGCTTGCAAAGGTAACGAAGCTTCTCATAAGATACACAGCTAGTGGGGTGTCACTTGAGGCCGACTGGCCAAAGTATCAAAAAGATGTGTATTTGCGTGAGCAACTAGCAGGAATCACTATGACACTCATAGGCTAGCCAATGCCTCGTCACCAGCATAATCACATCAGCAACTTCAAGAAACCCCTGGCAAAAGTTACAATGACTCTTAAGACACACAACTAGTGGCGTAGCTATCAGGCAGACTGGAAAGAGTATCTAAAAAATGTGTATTTGGGTGAAGAACTGGCAGGAATCTCTATGACTCTCTTGAGGTAGCCAATGCCTCGTCACCAGCAGAATCAAATCAGCAACTTCTAGAAACCCCTGGCTAAAGTAACGATGTTTCTCTTAAGATACACAACTAGTGGCGTATCGCTTCAGGCAGACTGGCCACAGTATCTCAAAATGTGTATTTGGGTGAGCAACTGGCAGGAAGCACTATGACTCTCTTGAGGTAGCCAATGCCTCGTCACCAGCAGAATCAAATCAGCAACTTCTAGAAACCCCTGGCTAAAGTAACGATGTTTCTCTTAAGATACACAACTAGTGGCGTATCGCTTCAGGCAGACTGGCCACAGTATCTCAAAATGTGTATTTGGGTGAGCAACAGGCAGGAAGCACTATTACTCTCTTAAGGTAGCCAATGCCTCGTCACCAACATAAACCCATCACCATCTTCAAGAAACCGCTTGCAAAGGTAACGAAGCTTCTCATAAGATATACAGCTAGTGGGGTGTCACTTGAGGCAGACTGGCCAAAGTATCAAAAAAATGTGTATTTGGGTGAGCAACTAGCAGGAATCTCTATGACACTCATAGGGTAGCCAATGCCTCGTCACCAGCATAATCACATCAGCAACTTCAAGAAACCCCTGGCAAAAGTTACAATGACTCTTAAGATACACAACTAGTGGCGTAGCTATTAGGCAGACTGGAAAGAGTATCTAAAAAATGTGTATTTGGGTGAAGAACTGGCAGGAATCTCTATGACTCTCTTGAGGTAGCCAATGCCTCGTCAC
Source organism: Schistocerca nitens (assembly GCF_023898315.1). Classification (NCBI taxonomy): domain Eukaryota; kingdom Metazoa; phylum Arthropoda; class Insecta; order Orthoptera; family Acrididae; genus Schistocerca; species Schistocerca nitens. The sequence goes on along the minus strand of NC_064616.1, from coordinate 106,621,739 downwards.
CAGCAGAATCAAATCAGCAACTTCTAGAAACCCCTGGCAAAAGTAACGATGTTTCTCTTAAGATACACAACTAGTGGCGTATCGCTTCAGGCACACTGGAAACAGTATCTAAAAAATGTGTATTTGGGTGAGCAACTGGCACGAAACACTGTGACTATCTTAGGGTAACCAATATCTCGTCACCAGTATAATCACATCTTCAAAGTCAAGAAACCTCTGGCAAGAGTAACGATGTTTCTCTTAAGATACACAACTAGTGGCGTATCGCTTCAGGCAGACTGGAAACAGTATCCAAAAAATGTGTATTTGGGTGAGCAACTGGCACGAAACACTGTGACTCTCTTAGGGTAGCCAATATCTCGTCACTAGTATAATCACAGCTTCAAAGTCAAGAAACCGCTGGCAAGAGTAACGATGTTTCTCTTAAGATACACAACTAGTGGCGTATCGCTTCAGGCAGACTGGCCACAGTATCTCAAAATGTGTATTTGGGTGAGCAACTGGCAGGAAGCACTATGACTCTCTTAAGGTAGCCAATGCCTCGTCACCAACATAAACCCATCACCAACTTCAGGAAACCGCTTGCAAAGGTAACGAAGCTTCTCATAAGATACACAGCTAGTGGGGTGTCACTTGAGGCCGACTGGCCAAAGTATCAAAAAAATGTGTATTTGGGTGAGCAACTAGCAGGAATCACTATGACACTCATAGGGTAGCCAATGCCTCGTCACCAGCATAATCACATCAGCAACTTCAAGAAACCCCTGGCAAAAGTTACAATGACTCTTACGATACACAACTAGTGGCGTAGCTATCAGGCAGACTGGAAAGAGTATCTAAAAAATGTGTATTTGGGTGAAGAACTGGCAGGAATCTCTGTGACTCTCTTGAGGTAGCCAATGCCTCGTCACCAGCAGAATCAAATCAGCAACTTCTAGAAACCCCTGGCAAAAGTAACGATGTTTCTCTTAAGATACACAACTAGTGGCGTATCGCTTTAGGCACACTGGAAACAGTATCAAAAAATGTGTATTTGGGTGAGCAACTGGCACGAAACACTGTAACTATCTTAGGGTAACCAATATCTCGTCACCAGTATAATCACATCTTCAAAGGCAAGAAACCGCTGGCAAGAGTAACGATGTTTCTCTTAAGATACACAACTAGTGGCGTATCGCTTCAGGCAGACTGGCCACAGTATCTCAAAATGTGTACTTGGGTGAGCAACTGGCAGAAAGCACTATGACTCTCTTAAGGTAGTCAATGCCTTGTCACCAACATAATCACATCACCAAATTCAAGAAACCGCTTGCAAAGGTAACGAAGCTTCTCATAAGATACACAACTAGTGGAGTGTCACTTGAGGCAGACTGGCCAAAGTATCAAAAAAATGTGTATTTGGGTGAGCAACTAGCTGGAATCACTATGACACTCATAGGGTAGCCAATGCCTCGTCACCAGCATAATCACATCAGCAACTTCAAGAAACCCCTGGCAAAAGTTACAATGACTCTTAAGACACACAACTAGTGGCGTAGCTATCAGGCAGACTGGAAAGAGTATCTAAAAAATGTGTATTTGGGTGAAGAACTGGCAGGAATCTCTATGACTCTCTTGAGGTAGCCAATGCCTCGTCACCAGCAGAATCAAATCAGCAACTTCTAGAAACCCCTGGCTAAAGTAACGATGTTTCTCTTAAGATACACAACTAGTGGCGTATCGCTTCAGGCAGACTGGCCACAGTATCTCAAAATGTGTACTTGGGTGAGCAACTGGCAGAAAGCACTATGACTCTCTTAAGGTAGTCAATGCCTCGTCACCAACATAATCACATCACCAAATTCAAGAAACCGCTTGCAAAGGTAACGAAGCTTCTCATAAGATACACAACTAGTGGAGTGTCACTTGAGGCAGACTGGCCAAAGTATCAAAAAAATGTGTATTTGGGTGAGCAACTAGCTGGAATCACTATGACACTCATAGGGTAGCCAATGCCTCGTCACCAGCATAATCACATCAGCAACTTCAAGAAACCCCTGGCAAAAGTTACAATGACTCTTAAGCCACACAACTAGTGGCGTAGCTATCAGGCAGCCTGGAAAGAGTATCTAAAAAATGTGTATTTGGACGAAGAACTGGCAGGAATCTCTATGACTCTCTTGAGGTAGCCAATGCCTCGTCACCAGCAGAATCAAATCAGCAACTTCTAGAAACCCCTGGCTAAAGTAACGATGTTTCTCTTAAGATACACAACTAGTGGCGTATCGCTTCAGGCAGACTGGCCACAGTATCTCAAAATGTGTATTTGGGTGAGCAACTGGCAGGAAGCACTATGACTCTCTTGAGGTAGCCAATGCCTCGTCACCAGCAGAATCAAATCAGCAACTTCTAGAAACCCCTGGCAAAAGTAACGATGTTTCTCTTAAGATACACAACTAGTGGCGTATCGCTTTAGGCACACTGGAAACAGTATCTAAAAAATGTGTATTTGGGTGAGCAACTGGCACGAAACACTGTAACTATCTTAGGGTAACCAATATCTCGTCACCAGTATAATCACATCTTCAAAGGCAAGAAACCGCTGGCAAGAGTAACGATGTTTCTCTTAAGATACACAACTAGTGGCGTATCGCTTCAGGCAGACTGGCCACAGTATCTCAAAATGTGTATTTGGGTGAGCAACTGGCAGGAAGCACTATGACTCTCTTAAGGTAGCCAATGCCTCGTCACCAACATAATCCCATCACCAACTTCAAGATACCGCTTGCAAAGGTAACGAAACTTCTCATAAGATACACAGCTAGTGGGGTGTCACTTGAGGCAGACTGGCCAAAGTATCAAAAAAAAGGGTATTTGGGTGAGCAAATAGCAGGAATCACTATGACACTCATAGGGTAGCCAATGCCTCGTCACCAGCATAATCACATCAGCAACTTCAAGAAACCCCTGGCAAAAGTTACATTGACTCTTAAGATACACAACTAGTGGTGTAGCTATCAGGCAGACTGGAAAGAGTATCTAAAAAATGTGTATTTGGGTGAAGAACTGGCAGGAATCTCTATGACTCTCTTGAGGTAGCCAATGCCTCGTCACCAGCAGAATCAAATCAGCAACTTCTAGAAACCCCTGGCAAAAGTAACGATGTTTCTCTTAAGATACACAACTAGTGGCGTATCGCTTCAGGCAGACTGGCCACAGTATCTCAAAATGTGTATTTGGGTGAGCAACTGGCAGGAAGCACTATGACTCTCTTAAGGTAGCCAATGCCTCGTCACCAACATAATCCCATCACCAACTTCAAGAAACCGCTTGCAAAGGTAACGAAACTTCTCATAATATACACAGCTAGTGGGGTGTCACTTGAGGCAGACTGGCCAAAGTATCAAAAAAATGTGTATTTGGGTGAGCAACTAGCAGGAATCACTATGACACTCATAGGGTAGCCAATGCCTCGTCACCAGCATAATCACATCAGCAACTTCAAGAAACCCCTGGCAAAAGTTACAATGACTCTTACGATACACAACTAGTGGCGTAGCTATCAGGCAGACTTGAAAGAGTATCTAAAAAATGTGTATTTGGGTGAAGAACTGGCAGGAATCTCTATGACTCTCTTGAGGTAGCCAATGCCTCGTCACCAGCAGAATCAAATCAGCAACTTCTAGAAACCCCTGGCAAAAGTAACGATGTTTCTCTTAAGATACACAACTAGTGGCGTATCGCTTTAGGCACACTGGAAACAGTATCTAAAAAATGTGTATTTGGGTGAGCAACTGGCACGAAACACTGTAACTATCTTAGGGTAACCAATATCTCGTCACCAGTATAATCACATCTTCAAAGGCAAGAAACCGCTGGCAAGAGTAACGATGTTTCTCTTAAGATACACAACTAGTGGCGTATCGCTTCAGGCAGACTGGCCACAGTATCTCAAAATGTGTACTTGGGTGAGCAACTGGCAGAAAGCACTATGACTCTCTTAAGGTAGTCAATGCCTCGTCACCAACATAATCACATCACCAAATTCAAGAAACCGCTTGCAAAGGTAACGAAGCTTCTCATAAGATGCACAACTAGTGGAGTGTCACTTGAGGCAGACTGGCCAAAGTATGAAAAAAATGTGTATTCGGGTGAGCAACTAGCTGGAATCACCATGACACTCATAGGGTAGCCAATGCCTCGTCACCAGCATAATCACATCAGCAACTTCAAGAAACCCCTGGCAAAAGTTACAATGACTCTTAAGACACACAACTAGTGGCGTAGCTATCAGGCAGACTGGAAAGAGTATCTAAAAAATGTGTATTTGGGTGAAGAACTGGCAGGAATCTCTATGACTCTCTTGAGGTAGCCAATGCCTCGTCACCAGCAGAATCAAATCAGCAACTTCTAGAAACCCCTGGCAAAAGTAACGATGTTTCTCTTAAGATACACAACTAGTGGCGTATCGCTTCAGGCACACTGGAAACAGTATCTACAAAATGTGTATTTGGGTGAGCAACTGGCACGAAACACTGTGACTATCTTAGGGTAAGCAATATCTCGTCACCAGTATAATCACATCTTCAAAGTCTAGAAACCGCTGGCAAGAGTAACGATGTTTCTCTTAAGATACACAACTAGTGGCGTATCGCTTCAGGCAGACTGGCCACAGTATCTCAAAATGTGTATTTGGGTGAGCAACTGGCAGGAAGCACTATGACTCTCTTAAGGTAGCCAATGCCTCGTCACCAACATAATCCCATCACCAACTTCAAGAAACCGCTAGCAAAGGTAACGAAACTTCTCATAAGATACACAGCTAGTGGGGTGTCACTTGAGGCAGACTGGCCAAAGTATCAAAAAAATGTGTATTTGGGTGAGCAACTAGCAGGAATCACTATGACACTCATAGGGTAGCCAATGCCTCGTCACCAGCATAATCACATCAGCAACTTCAAGAAACCCCTGGCAAAAGTTACAATGACTCTTAAGATACACAACTAGTGGCGTAGCTATCAGGCAGACTGGAAAGAGTATCTAAAAAATGTGTATTTGGGAGAAGAACTGGCAGGAATCTCTATGACTCTCTTGAGGTAGACAAAGCCTCGTCACCCGCAGAATCAAATCAGCAACTTCTAGAAACCCCTGGCAAAAGTAACGATGTTTTTCTTAAGATACAAAACTAGTGGCGTATCGCTTCAGGCAGACTGGGCACAGTATCTCAAAATGTGTATTTGGGTGAGCAACTGGCAGGAAGCACTATGACTCTCTTAAGGTAGCCAATGCCTCCTCACCAACATAATCCCATCACCAACTTCAAGAAACCGCTTGCAAAGGTAACGAAACTTATCATAAGATACACAGCTAGTGGGGTGTCACTTGAGGCAGACTGGCCAAAGTATCAAAAAAATGTGTATTTGGGTGAGCAACTAGCAGGAATCAGTATGACACTCATAGGGTAGCCAATGCTTCGTCACCAGCATAATCACATCAGCAATTTCAAGAAACCCCTGGCAAAAGTTACAATGACTCTTAAGATACACAACTAGTGGCGTAGCTATCAGGCAGACTGGAAAGAGTATCTAAAAAATGTGTATTTGGGTGAAGAACTGGCAGGAATCTCTATGACTCTCTTGAGGTAGCCAATGCCTCGTCACCAGCAGAATCAAATCAGCAACTTCTAGAAACCCCTGGCAAAAGTAACGATGTTTCTCTTAAGATACACAACTAGTGGCGTATCGCTTCAGGCACACTGGAAACAGTATCTACAAAATGTGTATTTGGGTGAGCAACTGGCACGAAACACAGTGACTCTCTTAGGGTAGCCAATATCTCGTCACCAGTATAATCACAGCTTCAAAGTCAAGAAACCGCTGGCAAGAGTAACGATGTTTCTCTTAAGATACACAACTAGTGGCGTATCGCTTCAGGCAGACTGGCCACAGTATCTCAAAATGTGTATTTGGGTGAGCAACAGCCAGGAAGCACTATGACTCTCTTAAGGTAGCCAATGCCTCGTCACCAACATAAACCCATCACCATCTTCAAGAAACCGCTTGCAAAGGTAACGAAGCTTCTCATAAGATACACAGCTAGTGGGGTGTCACTTGAGGCAGACTGGCCAAAGTATCAAAAAAATGTGTATTTGGGTGAGCAACTAGCAGGAATCACTATGACACTCATAGGGTAGCCAATGCCTCGTCACCAGCATAATCACATCAGCAACTTCAAGAAACCCCTGGCAAAAGTTACAATGACTCTTAAGATACACAACTAGTGGCGTAGCTATCAGGCAGACTGGAAAGAGTATCTAAAAAATGTGTATTTGGGTGAAGAACTGGCAGGAATCTCTATGGCTCTCTTGAGGTAGCCAATGCCTCGTCACCAGCAGAATCAAATCAGCAACTTCTAGAAACCCCTGGCAAAAGTAACGATGTTTCTCTTAAGATACACAACTAGTGGCGTATCGCTTCAGGCACACTGGAAACAGTATCTAAAAAATGTGTATTTGGGTGAGCAACTGGCACGAAACACTGTGACTATCTTAGGGTAACCAATATCTCGTCACCAGTATAATCACATCTTCAAAGTCAAGAAACCGCTGGCAAGAGTAACGATGTTTCTCTTAAGATACACAACTAGTGGCGTATCGCTTCAGGCAGACTGGCCACAGTATCTCAAAATGTGTATTTGGGTGAGCAACTGGCAGGAAGCACTATGACTCTCTTAAGGTAGCCAATGCCTCGTCACCAACATAATCCCATCACCAACTTCAAGATACCGCTTGCAAAGGTAACGAAGCTTCTCATAAGATACACAACTAGTGGAGTGTCACTTGAGGCAGACTGGCCAAAGTATCAAAAAAATGTGTATTTGGGTGAGCAACTAGCTGGAATCACTATGACACTCATAGGGTAGCCAATGCCTCGTCACCAGCATAATCACATCAGCAACTTCAAGAAACCCCTGGCAAAAGTTACAATGACTCTTAAGACACACAACTAGTGGCGTAGCTATCAGGCAGACTGGAAAGAGTATCTAAAAAATGTGTATTTGGGTGAAGAACTGGCAGGAATCTCTATGACTCTCTTGAGGTAGCCAATGCCTCGTCACCAGCAGAATCAAATCAGCAACTTCTAGAAACCCCTGGCAAAAGTAACGATGTTTCTCTTAAGATACACAACTAGTGGCGTATCGCTTCAGGCAGACTGGCCACAGTATCTCAAAATGTGTATTTGGGTGAGCAACTGGCAGGAAGCACTATGACTCTCTTAAGGTAGCCAATGCCTCGTCACCAACATAATCCCATCACCAACTTCAAGATACCGCTTGCAAAGGTAACGAAACTTCTCATAATATACACAGCTAGTGGGGTGTCACTTGAGGCAGACTGGCCAAAGTATCAAAAAAATGTGTATTTGGGTGAGCAACTAGCAGGAATCACTATGACACTCATAGGGTAGCCAATGCCTCGTCACCAGCATAATCACATCAGCAACTTCAAGAAACCCCTGGCAAAAGTTACAATGACTCTTACGATACACAACTAGTGGCGTAGCTATCAGGCAGACTGGAAAGAGTATCTAAAAAATGTGTATTTGGGTGAAGAACTGGCAGGAATCTCTATGACTCTCTTGAGGTAGCCAATGCCTCGTCACCAGCAGAATCAAATCAGCAACTTCTAGAAACCCCTGGCAAAAGTAACGATGTTTCTCTTAAGATACACAACTAGTGGCGTATCGCTTTAGGCACACTGGAAACAGTATCTAAAAAATGTGTATTTGGGTGAGCAACTGGCACGAAACACTGTAACTATCTTAGGGTAACCAATATCTCGTCACCAGTATAATCACATCTTCAAAGTCAAGAAACCGCTGGCAAGAGTAACGATGTTTCTCTTAAGATACACAACTAGTGGCGTATCGCTTCAGGCAGACCGGCCACAGTATCTCAAAATGTGTACTTGGGTGAGCAACTGGCAGGAAGCACTATGACTCTCTTAAGGTAGTCAATGCCTCGTCACCAACATAATCACATCACCAAATTCAAGAAACCGCTTGCAAAGGTAACGAAGCTTCTCATAAGATACACAACTAGTGGAGTGTCACTTGAGGCAGACTGGCCAAAGTATCAAAAAAATGTGTATTTGGGTGAGCAACTAGCTGGAATCACTATGACACTCATAGGGTAGCCAATGCCTCGTCACCAGCATAATCACATCAGCAACTTCAAGAAACCCCTGGCAAAAGTTACAATGACTCTTAAGACACACAACTAGTGGCGTAGCTATCAGGCAGACTGGAAAGAGTATCTAAAAAATGTGTATTTGGGTGAAGAACTGGCAGGAATCTCTATGACTCTCTTGAGGTAGCCAATGCCTCGTCACCAGCAGAATCAAATCAGCAACTTCTAGAAACCCCTGGCTAAAGTAACGATGTTTCTCTTAAGATACACAACTAGTGGCGTATCGCTTCAGGCAGACTGGCCACAGTATCTCAAAATGTGTATTTGGGTGAGCAACTGGCAGGAAGCACTATGACTCTCTTAAGGTAGCCAATGCCTCGTCACCAACATAATCCCATCACCAACTTCAAGATACCGCTTGCAAAGGTAACGAAACTTCTCATAAGATACACAGCTAGTGGGGTGTCACTTGAGGCAGACTGGCCAAAGTATCAAAAAAATGTGTATTTGGGTGAGCAACTAGCAGGAATCACTATGACACTCATAGGGTAGCCAATGCCTCGTCACCAGCATAATCACATCAGCAACCTCAAGAAACCCCTGGCAAAAGTGACAATGACTCTTAAGATACACAACTAGTGGCGTAGCTATCAGGCAGACTGGAAAGAGTATCTAAAAAATGTGTATTTGGGTGAAGAACTGGCAGGAATCTCTATGACTCTCTTGAGGTAGCCAATGCCTCGTCACCAGCAGAATCAAATCAGCAACTTCTAGAAACCCCTGGCAAAAGTAACGATGTTTCTCTTAAGATACACAACTAGTGGCGTATCGCTTCAGGCAGACTGGCCACAGTATCTCAAAATGTGTATTTGGGTGAGCAACTGGCAGGAAGCACTATGACTCTCTTAAGGTAGCCAATGCCTCGTCACCAACATAATCCCATCACCAACTTCAAGAAACCGCTTGCAAAGGTAACGAAACTTCTCATAATATACACAGCTAGTGGGGTGTCACTTGATGCAGACTGGCCAAAGTATCAAAAAAATGTGTATTTGGGTGAGCAACTAGCAGGAATCACTATGACACTCATAGGGTAGCCAATGCCTCGTCACCAGCATAATCACATCAGCAACTTCAAGAAACCCCTGGCAAAAGTTACAATGACTCTTACGATACACAACTAGTGGCGTAGCTATCAGGCAGACTGGAAAGAGTATCTAAAAAATGTGTATTTGGGTGAAGAACTGGCAGGAATCTCTATGACTCTCTTGAGGTAGCCAATGCCTCGTCACCAGCAGAATCAAATCAGCAACTTCTAGAAACCCCTGGCAAAAGTAACGATGTTTCTCTTAAGATACACAACTAGTGGCGTATCGCTTTAGGCACACTGGAAACAGTATCTACAAAATGTGTATTTGGGTGAGCAACTGGCACGAAACACTGTGACTATCTTAGGGTAAGCAATATCTCGTCACCAGTATAATCACATCTTCAAAGTCTAGAAACCGCTGGCAAGAGTAACGATGTTTCTCTTAAGATACACAACTAGTGGCGTATCGCTTCAGGCAGACTGGCCACAGTATCTCAAAATGTGTATTTGGGTGAGCAACTGGCAGGAAGCACTATGACTCTCTTAAGGTAGCCAATGCCTCGTCACCAACATAATCCCATCACCAACTTCAAGAAACCGCTAGCAAAGGTAACGAAACTTCTCATAAGATACACAGCTAGTGGGGTGTCACTTGAGGCAGACTGGCCAAAGTATCAAAAAAATGTGTATTTGGGTGAGCAACTAGCAGGAATCACTATGACACTCATAGGGTAGCCAATGCCTCGTCACCAGCATAATCACATCAGCAACTTCAAGAAACCCCTGGCAAAAGTTACAATGACTCTTAAGATACACAACTAGTGGCGTAGCTATCAGGCAGACTGGAAAGAGTATCTAAAAAATGTGTATTTGGGAGAAGAACTGGCAGGAATCTCTATGACTCTCTTGAGGTAGACAAAGCCTCGTCACCCGCAGAATCAAATCAGCAACTTCTAGAAACCCCTGGCAAAAGTAACGATGTTTTTCTTAAGATACAAAACTAGTGGCGTATCGCTTCAGGCAGACTGGGCACAGTATCTCAAAATGTGTATTTGGGTGAGCAACTGGCAGGAAGCACTATGACTCTCTTAAGGTAGCCAATGCCTCCTCACCAACATAATCCCATCACCAACTTCAAGAAACCGCTTGCAAAGGTAACGAAACTTATCATAAGATACACAGCTAGTGGGGTGTCACTTGAGGCAGACTGGCCAAAGTATCAAAAAAATGTGTATTTGGGTGAGCAACTAGCAGGAATCAGTATGACACTCATAGGGTAGCCAATGCTTCGTCACCAGCATAATCACATCAGCAATTTCAAGAAACCCCCGGCAAAAGTTACAATGACTCTTAAGATACACAACTAGTGGCGTAGCTATCAGGCAGACTGGAAAGAGTATCTAAAAAATGTGTATTTGGGTGAAGAACTGGCAGGAATCTCTATGACTCTCTTGAGGTAGCCAATGCCTCGTCACCAGCAGAATCAAATCAGCAACTTCTAGAAACCCCTGGCAAAAGTAACGATGTTTCTCTTAAGATACACAACTAGTGGCGTATCGCTTCAGGCACACTGGAAACAGTATCTACAAAATGTGTATTTGGGTGAGCAACTGGCACGAAACACTGTGACTCTCTTAGGGTAGCCAATATCTCGTCACCAGTATAATCACAGCTTCAAAGTCAAGAAACCGCTGGCAAGAGTAACGATGTTTCTCTTAAGATACACAACTAGTGGCGTATCGCTTCAGGCAGACTGGCCACAGTATCTCAAAATGTGTATTTGGGTGAGCAACAGGCAGGAAGCACTATGACTCTCTTAAGGTAGCCAATGCCTCGTCACCAACATAAACCCATCACCATCTTCAAGAAACCGCTTGCAAAGGTAACGAAGCTTCTCATAAGATACACAGCTAGTGGGGTGTCACTTGAGGCAGACTGGCCAAAGTATCAAAAAAATGTGTATTTGGGTGAGCAACTAGCAGGAATCACTATGACACTCATAGGGTAGCCAATGCCTCGTCACCAGCATAATCACATCAGCAACTTCAAGAAACCCCTGGCAAAAGTTACAATGACTCTTAAGATACACAACTAGTGGCGTAGCTATCAGGCAGACTGGAAAGAGTATCTAAAAAATGTGTATTTGGGTGAAGAACTGGCAGGAATCTCTATGGCTCTCTTGAGGTAGCCAATGCCTCATCACCAGCAGAATCAAATCAGCAACTTCTAGAAACCCCTGGCAAAAGTAACGATGTTTCTCTTAAGATACACAACTAGTGGCGTATCGCTTCAGGCACACTGGAAACAGTATCTAAAAAATGTGTATTTGGGTGAGCAACTGGCACGAAACACTGTGACTATCTTAGGGTAACCAATATCTCGTCACCAGTATAATCACATCTTCAAAGTCAAGAAACCGCTGGCAAGAGTAACGATGTTTCTCTTAAGATACACAACTAGTGGCGTATCGCTTCAGGCAGACTGGCCACAGTATCTCAAAATGTGTATTTGGGTGAGCAACTGGCAGGAAGCACTATGACTCTCTTAGGGTAGCCAATGCCTCGTCACCAACATAATCCCATCACCAACTTCAAGATACCGCTTGCAAAGGTAACGAAACTTCTCATAAGATACACAGCTAGTGGGGTGTCACTTGAGGCAGACTGGCCAAAGTATCAAAAAAAAGGGTATTTGGGTGAGCAACTAGCAGGAATCACTATGACACTCATAGGGTAGCCAATGCCTCGTCACCAGCATAATCACATCAGCAACTTCAAGAAACCCCTGGCAAAAGTTACAATGACTCTTATGATACAAAACTAGTGGCGTAGCTATCAGGCAGACTGGAAAGAGTATCTAAAAAATGTGTATTTGGGTGTATAACTGGCAGGAATCTCTATGACTCTCTTGAGGTAGCCAATGCCTCGTCACCAGCAGAATGAAATCAGCAACTTCTAGAAACCCCTGGCAAAAGTAACGATGTTTCTCTTAAGATACACAACTAGTGGCGTATCGCTTCAGGCAGACTGGCCACAGTATCTCAAAATGTGTATTTGGGTGAGCAACTGGCAGGAAGCACTATGACTCTCTTAAGGTAGCCAATGCCTCGTCACCAACATAATCCCATCACCAACATCAAGAAACCGCTTGCAAAGGTAACGAAACTTCTCATAAGATACACAGCTAGTGGGGTGTCACTTGAGGCAGACTGGCCAAAGTATCAAAAAAATGTGTATTTGGGTGAGCAACAGGCAGGAATCACTATGACACTCATAGGGTAGCCAATGCCTCGTCACCAGCATAATCACATCAGCAACTTCAAGAAACCCCTGGCAAAAGTTACAAAGACTCTTAAGATACACAACTAGTGGCGTAGCTATCAGGCAGACTGAAAAGAGTATCTAAAAAATGTGTATTTGGGTGACGAACTGGCAGGAATCTCTATGACTCTCTTGAGGTAGCCAAAGCTTCGTTACCAGCAGAATCAAATCAGCTACTTCTAGAAACCCCTTTCAAAAGTAACGATGTTTCTCTTAAGATACACAACTAATGGCGCATCGCTTCAGGCACACTGGTAACAGTATCTAAAAAATGTGTATTTGGGTGAGCAACTGGCACGAAACACTGTGACTCTCTTAGGGTAGCCAATATCTCGTCACCAGTATAATCACAGCTTCAAAGTCAAGAAACCGCTGGCAAGAGGAACGATGTTTCTCTAAAGATACACAACTAGTGGCGTATCGCTTCAGGCAGACTGGCCACAGTATCTCAAAATGTGTATTTGGGTGAGCAACTGGCAGGAAGCACTATGACTCTCTTAAGGTAGCCAATGCCTCGTCGCCAACATAATCCCATCACCAACTTCAAGAAACCGCTAGCAAAGGTAACGAAACTTCTCATAAGATACACAGCTAGTGGGGTGTCACTTGAGGCAGACTGGCCAAAGTATCAAAAAAATGTGTATTTGGGTGAGCAACTAGCAGGAATCACTATGACACTCATAGGGTAGCCAATGCCTCGTCACCAGCATAATCACATCAGCAACTTCAAGAAACCCCTGGCAAAAGTTACAATGACTCTTAAGATACACAACTAGTGGCGTAGCTATCAGGCAGACTGGAAAGAGTATCTAAAAAATGTGTATTTGGGTGAAGAACTGGCAGGAATCTCTATGACTTTCTTGAGGTAGCCAATGCCTCGTCACCAGCAGAATCAAATCAGCAACTTCTAGAAACCCCTGGCAAAAGTAACGATGTTTCTCTTAAGATACACAACTAGTGGCGTATCGCTTCAGGCACACTGTAAACAGTATCTAAAAAATGTGTATTTGGGTGAGCAACGGGCACGAAACACTGTGACTATCATAGGGTAAGCAATATCTCGTCACCAGTATAATCACATCTTCAAAGTCTAGAAACCGCTGGCAAGAGTAACGATGTTTCTCTTAAGATACACAACTAGTGGCGTATCGCTTCAGGCAGACTGGCCACAGTATCTAAAAATGTGTATTTGGGTGAGCAACTGGCAGGAAGCACTATGACTCTCTTAAGGTATCCAATGCCTCGTCACCAACATAATCCCATCACCAACTTCAAGAAACCGCTAGCAAAGGTAACGAAACTTCTCATAAGATACACAGCTAGTGGGGTGTCACTTGAGGCAGACTGGCCAAAGTATCAAAAAAATGTGTATTTGGGTGAGCAACTAGCTGGAATCACTATGACACTCATAGGGTAGCCAATGCCTCGTCACCAGCATAATCACATCAGCAACTTCAAGAAACCCCTGGCAAAAGTTACAATGACTCTTAAGACACACAACTAGTGGCGTAGCTATCAGGCAGACTGGAAAGAGTATCTAAAAAATGTGTATTTGGGTGAAGAACTGGCAGGAATCTCTATGACTCTCTTGAGGTAGCCAATGCCTCGTCACCAGCAGAATCAAATCAGCAACTTCTAGAAACCCCTGGCAAAAGTAACGATGTTTCTCTTAAGATACACAACTAGTGGCGTATCGCTTCAGGCAGACTGGCCACAGTATCTCAAAATGTGTATTTGGGTGAGCAACTGGCAGGAAGCACTATGACTCTCTTAAGGTAGCCAATGCCTCGTCACCAACATAATCCCATCACCAACTTCAAGATACCGCTTGCAAAGGTAACGAAACTTCTCATAATATACACAGCTAGTGGGGTGTCACTTGAGGCAGACTGGCCAAAGTATCAAAAAAATGTGTATTTGGGTGAGCAACTAGCAGGAATCACTATGACACTCATAGGGTAGCCAATGCCTCGTTACCAGCATAATCACATCAGCAACTTCAAGAAACCCCTGGCAAAAGTTACAATGACTCTTACGATACACAACTAGTGGCGTAGCTATCAGGCAGACTGGAAAGAGTATCTAAAAAATGTGTATTTGGGTGAAGAACTGGCAGGAATCTCTATGACTCTCTTGAGGTAGCCAATGCCTCGTCACCAGCAGAATCAAATCAGCAACTTCTAGAAACCCCTGGCAAAAGTAACGATGTTTCTCTTAAGATACACAACTAGTGGCGTATCGCTTTAGGCACACTGGAAACAGTATCTAAAAAATGTGTATTTGGGTGAGCAACTAGCACGAAACACTGTAACTATCTTAGGGTAACCAATATCTCGTCACCAGTATAATCACATCTTCAAAGGCAAGAAACCGCTGGCAAGAGTAACGATGTTTCTCTTAAGATACACAACTAGTGGCGTATCGCTTCAGGCAGACTGGACACAGTATCTCAAAATGTGTACTTGGGTGAGCAACTGGCAGAAAGCACTATGACTCTCTTAAGGTAGTCAATGCCTCGTCACCAACATAATCACATCACCAAATTCAAGAAACCGCTTGCAAAGGTAACGAAGCTTCTCATAAGATACACAACTAGTGGAGTGTCACTTGAGGCAGACTGGCCAAAGTATGAAAAAAATGTGTATTTGGGTGAGCAACTAGCTGGAATCACTATGACACTCATAGGGTAGCCAATGCCTCGTCACCAGCATAATCACATCAACAACTTCAAGAAACCCCTGGCAAAAGTTACAATGACTCTAAAGACACACAACTAGTGGCGTAGCTATCAGGCAGACTGGAAAGAGTATCTAAAAAATGTGTATTTGGGTGAAGAACTGGCAGGAATCTCTATGACTCTCTTGAGGTAGCCAATGCCTCGTCACCAGCAGAATCAAATCAGCAACTTCTAGAAACCCATGTCTAAAGTAACGATGTTTCTCTTAAGATACACAACTAGTGGCGTATCGCTTCAGGCAGACTGGCCACAGTATCTCAAAATGTGTATTTGGGTGAGCAACTGGCAGGAAGCACTATGACTCTCTTAAGGTAGCCAATGCCTCGTCACCAACATAATCCCATCACCAACTTCAAGATACCGCTTGCAAAGGTAACGAAACTTCTCATAAGATACACAGCTAGTGGGGTGTCACTTGAGGCAGACTGGCCAAAGTATCAAAAAAATGTGTATTTGGGTGAGCAACTAGCAGGAATCACTATGACACTCATAGGGTAGCCAATGCCTCGTCACCAGCATAATCACATCAGCAACCTCAAGAAACCCCTGGCAAAAGTGACAATGACTCTTAAGATACACAACTAGTGGCGTAGCTATCAGGCAGACTGGAAAGAGTATCTAAAAAATGTGTATTTGGGTGAAGAACTGGCAGGAATCTCTATGACTCTCTTGAGGTAGCCAATGCCTCGTCACCAGCAGAATCAAATCAGCAACATCTAGAAAACCCTGGCAAAAGTAACGATGTTTCTCTTAAGATACACAACTAGTGGCGTATCGCTTCAGACACACTGGAAACAGTATCTACAAAATGTGTATTTGGGTGAGCAACTGGCACGAAACACTGTGACTATCTTAGGGTAAGCAATATCTCGTCACCAGTATAATCACATCTTCAAAGTCTAGAAACCGCTGGCAAGAGTAACGATGTTTCTCTTAAGATACACAACTAGTGGCGTATCGCTTCAGGCAGACTGGCCAAAGTATCTCAAAATGTGTATTTGGGTGAGCAACTGGCAGGAAGCACTATGACTCTCTTAAGGTAGCCAATGCCTCGTCACCAACATAATCCCATCACCAACTTCAAGAAACCGCTAGCAAAGGTAACGAAACTTCTCATAAGATACACAGCTAGTGGGGTGTCACTTGAGGCAGACTGGCCAAAGTATCAAAAAAATGTGTATTTGGGTGAGCAACTAGCAGGAATCACTATGACACTCATAGGGTAGCCAATGCCTCGTCACCAGCATAATCACATCAGCAACTTCAAGAAACCCCTGGCAAAAGTTACAATGACTCTTAAGATACACAACTAGTGGCGTAGCTATCAGGCAGACTGGAAAGAGTATCTAAAAAATGTGTATTTGGGAGAAGAACTGGCAGGAATCTCTATGACTCTCTTGAGGTAGACAAAGCCTCGTCACCCGCAGAATCAAATCAGCAACTTCTAGAAACCCCTGGCAAAAGTAACGATGTTTTTCTTAAGATACAAAACTAGTGGCGTATCGCTTCAGGCAGACTGGGCACAGTATCTCAAAATGTGTATTTGGGTGAGCAACTGGCAGGAAGCACTATGACTCTCTTAAGGTAGCCAATGCCTCCTCACCAACATAATCCCATCACCAACTTCAAGAAACCGCTTGCAAAGGTAACGAAACTTATCATAAGATACACAGCTAGTGGGGTGTCACTTGAGGCAGACTGGCCAAAGTATCAAAAAAATGTGTATTTGGGTGAGCAACTAGCAGGAATCAGTATGACACTCATAGGGTAGCCAATGCTTCGTCACCAGCATAATCACATCAGCAATTTCAAGAAACCCCCGGCAAAAGTTACAATGACTCTTAAGATACACAACTAGTGGCGTAGCTATCAGGCAGACTGGAAAGAGTATCTAAAAATTGTGTATTTGGGTGAAGAACTGGCAGGAATCTCTATGACTCTCTTGAGGTAGCCAATGCCTCGTCACCAGCAGAATCAAATCAGCAACTTCTAGAAACCCCTGGCAAAAGTAACGATGTTTCTCTTAAGATACACAACTAGTGGCGTATCGCTTCAGGCACACTGGAAACAGTATCTACAAAATGTGTATTTGGGTGAGCAACTGGCACGAAACACTGTGACTCTCTTAGGGTAGCCAATATCTCGTCACCAGTATAATCACAGCTTCAAAGTCAAGAAACCGCTGGCAAGAGTAACGATGTTTCTCTTAAGATACACAACTAGTGGCGTATCGCTTCAGGCAGACTGGCCACAGTATCTCAAAATGTGTATTTGGGTGAGCAACAGGCAGGAAGCACTATGACTCTCTTAAGGTAGCCAATGCCTCATCACCAACATAAACCCATCACCATCTTCAAGAAACCGCTTGCAAAGGTAACGAAGCTTCTCATAAGATACACAGCTAGT
This sequence comes from Schistocerca nitens, assembly GCF_023898315.1. Taxonomy (NCBI): domain Eukaryota; kingdom Metazoa; phylum Arthropoda; class Insecta; order Orthoptera; family Acrididae; genus Schistocerca; species Schistocerca nitens. Next base: position 106,604,020 of record NC_064616.1, on the reverse strand, counting down.
GGGGTGTCACTTGAGGCAGACTGGCCAAAGTATCAAAAAAATGTGTATTTGGGTGAGCAACTAGCAGGAATCACTATGACACTCATAGGGTAGCCAATGCCTCGTCACCAGCATAATCACATCAGCAACTTCAAGAAACCCCTGGCAAAAGTTACAATGACTCTTAAGATACACAACTAGTGGCGTAGCTATCAGGCAGACTGGAAAGAGTATCTAAAAAATGTGTATTTGGGTGAAGAACTGGCAGGAATCTCTATGGCTCTCTTGAGGTAGCCAATGCCTCATCACCAGCAGAATCAAATCAGCAACTTCTAGAAACCCCTGGCAAAAGTAACGATGTTTCTCTTAAGATACACAACTAGTGGCGTATCGCTTCAGGCACACTGGAAACAGTATCTAAAAAATGTGTATTTGGGTGAGCAACTGGCACGAAACACTGTGACTATCTTAGGGTAACCAATATCTCGTCACCAGTATAATCACATCTTCAAAGTCAAGAAACCGCTGGCAAGAGTAACGATGTTTCTCTTAAGATACACAACTAGTGGCGTATCGCTTCAGGCAGACTGGCCACAGTATCTCAAAATGTGTATTTGGGTGAGCAACTGGCAGGAAGCACTATGACTCTCTTAAGGTAGCCAATGCCTCGTCACCAACATAATCCCATCACCAACTTCAAGATACCGCTTGCAAAGGTAACGAAACTTCTCATAAGATACACAGCTAGTGGGGTGTCACTTGAGGCAGACTGGCCAAAGTATCAAAAAAAAAGGGTATTTGGGTGAGCAACTAGCAGGAATCACTATGACACTCATAGGGTAGCCAATGCCTCGTCACCAGCATAATCACATCAGCAACTTCAAGAAACCCCTGGCAAAAGTTACAATGACTCTTATGATACAAAACTAGTGGCGTAGCTATCAGGCAGACTGGAAAGAGTATCTAAAAAATGTGTATTTGGGTGAATAACTGGCAGGAATCTCTATGACTCTCTTGAGGTAGCCAATGCCTCGTCACCAGCAGAATGAAATCAGCAACTTCTAGAAACCCCTGGCAAAAGTAACGATGTTTCTCTTAAGATACACAACTAGTGGCGTATCGCTTCAGGCAGACTGGCCACAGTATCTCAAAATGTGTATTTGGGTGAGCAACTGGCAGGAAGCACTATGACTCTCTTAAGGTAGCCAATGCCTCGTCACCAACATAATCCCATCACCAACATCAAGAAACCGCTTGCAAAGGTAACGAAACTTCTCATAAGATACACAGCTAGTGGGGTGTCACTTGAGGCAGACTGGCCAAAGTATCAAAAAAATGTGTATTTGGGTGAGCAACAGGCAGGAATCACTATGACACTCATAGGGTAGCCAATGCCTCGTCACCAGCATAATCACATCAGCAACTTCAAGAAACCCCTGGCAAAAGTTACAAAGACTCTTAAGATACACAACTAGTGGCGTAGCTATCAGGCAGACTGAAAAGAGTATCTAAAAAATGTGTATTTGGGTGACGAACTGGCAGGAATCTCTATGACTCTCTTGAGGTAGCCAATGCTTCGTTACCAGCAGAATCAAATCAGCTACTTCTAGAAACCCCTTTCAAAAGTAACGATGTTTCTCTTAAGATACACAACTAATGGCGCATCGCTTCAGGCACACTGGTAACAGTATCTAAAAAATGTGTATTTGGGTGAGCAACTGGCACGAAACACTGTGACTCTCTTAGGGTAGCCAATATCTCGTCACCAGTATAATCACAGCTTCAAAGTCAAGAAACCGCTGGCAAGAGGAACGATGTTTCTCTAAAGATACACAACTAGTGGCGTATCGCTTCAGGCAGACTGGCCACAGTATCTCAAAATGTGTATTTGGGTGAGCAACTGGCAGGAAGCACTATGACTCTCTTAAGGTAGCCAATGCCTCGTCGCCAACATAATCCCATCACCAACTTCAAGAAACCGCTAGCAAAGGTAACGAAACTTCTCATAAGATACACAGCTAGTGGGGTGTCACTTGAGGCAGACTGGCAAAAGTATCAAAAAAATGTGTATTTGGGTGAGCAACTAGCAGGAATCACTATGACACTCATAGGGTAGCCAATGCTTCGTCACCAGCATAATCACATCAGCAACTTCAAGAAACCCCTGGCAAAAGTTACAATGACTCTTAAGATACACAACTAGTGGCGTAGCTATCAGGCAGACTGGAAAGAGTATCTAAAAAATGTGTATTTGGGTGAAGAACTGGCAGGAATCTCTATGACTCTCTTGAGGTAGCCAATGCCTCGTCACCAGCAGAATCAAATCAGCAACTTCTAGAAACCCCTGGCAAAAGTAACGATGTTTCTCTTAAGATACACAACTAGTGGCGTATCGCTTCAGGCACACTGGAAACAGTATCTAAAAAATGTGTATTTGGGTGAGCAACTGGCACGAAACACTGTGACTATCATAGGGTAGGCAATATCTCGTCACCAGTATAATCACATCTTCAAAGTCTAGAAACCGCTGGCAAGAGTAACGATGTTTCTCTTAAGATACACAACTAGTGGCGTATCGCTTCAGGCAGACTGGGCACAGTATCTAAAAATGTGTATTTGGGTGAGCAACTGGCAGGAAGCACTATGACTCCCTTAAGGTATCCAATGCCTCGTCACCAACATAATCCCATCACCAACTTCAAGAAACCGCTTGCAAAGGTAACGAAACTTATCATAAGATACACAGCTGGTGGGGTGTCACTTGAGGCAGACTGGCCAAAGTATCAAAAAAATGTGTATTTGGGTGAGCAACTAGCAGGAATCAGTATGACACTCATAGGGTAGCCAATGCTTCGTCACCAGCATAATCACATCAGCAATTTCAAGAAACCCCTGACAAAAGTTACAATGACTCTTAAGATACACAACTAGTGGCGTAGCTATCAGGCAGACTGAAAAGAGTATCTAAAAAATGTGTATTTGGGTGAGGAACTGGCAGGAATCTCTATGACTCTCTTGAGGTAGCCAATGCTTCGTTACCAGCAGAATAAAATCAGCAACTTCTAGAAACCCCTTTCAAAAGTAACGATGTTTCTCTTAAGATACACAACTAGTGGCGTATCGCTTCAGGCACACTGGAAACAGTATCTACAAAATGTGTATTTGGGTGAGCAACTGGCACGAAACACTGTGACTCTCTTAGGGTAGACAATATCTCGTCACCAGTATTATCACAGCTTCAAAGTCAAGAAACCGCTGGCAAGAGTAACGATGTTTCTCTTAAGATACACAACTAGTGGCGTATCGCTTCAGGCAGACTGGCCACAGTATCTCAAAATGTGTATTTGGGTGAGCAACAGGCAGGAAGCACTATGACTCTCTTAAGGTAGCCAATGCCTCGTCACCAACATAAACCCATCACCATCTTCAAGAAACCGCTTGCAAAGGTAACGAAGCTTCTCATAAGATACACAGCTAGTGGGGTGTCACTTGAGGCAGACTGGCCAAAGTATCAAAAAAATGTGTATTTGGGTGAGCAACTAGCAGGAATCACTATGACACTCATAGGGTAGCCAATGCCTCGTCACCAGCACAATCACATCAGCAACTTCAAGAAACCCCTGGCAAAAGTTACAATGACTCTTAAGATACACAACTAGTGGCGTAGCTATCAGGCAGACTGGAAAGAGTATCTAAAAAATGTGTATTTGGGTGAAGAACTGGCAGGAATCTCTATGGCTCTCTTGAGGTAGCCAATGCCTCATCACCAGCAGAATCAAATCAGCAACTTCTAGAAACCCCTGGCAAAAGTAACGATGTTTCTCTTAAGATACACAACTAGTGGCGTATCGCTTCAGGCACACTGGAAACAGTATCTAAAAAATGTGTATTTGGGTGAGCAACTGGCACGAAACACTGTGACTATCTTAGGGTAACCAATATCTCGTCACCAGTATAATCACATCTTCAAAGTCAAGAAACCGCTGGCAAGAGTAACGATGTTTCTCTTAAGATACACAACTAGTGGCGTAACGCTTCAGGCAGACTGGCCACAGTATCTCAAAATGTGTATTTGGGTGAGCAACTGGCAGGAAGCACTATGACTCTCTTAAGGTAGCCAATGCCTCGTCACCAACATAATCCCATCACCAACTTCAAGATACCGCTTGCAAAGGTAACGAAACTTCTCATAAGATACACAGCTAGTGGGGTGTCACTTGAGGCAGACTGGCCAAAGTATCAAAAAAAAAGGGTATTTGGGTGAGCAACTAGCAGGAATCACTATGACACTCATAGGGTAGCCAATGCCTCGTCACCAGCATAATCACATCAGCAACTTCAAGAAACCCCTGGCAAAAGTTACAATGACTCTTATGATACAAAACTAGTGGCGTAGCTATCAGGCAAACTGGAAAGAGTATCTAAAAAATGTGTATTTGGGTGAATAACTGGCAGGAATCTCTATGACTCTCTTGAGGTAGCCAATGCCTCGTCACCAGCAGAATGAAATCAGCAACTTCTAGAAACCCCTGGCAAAAGTAACGATGTTTCTCTTAAGATACACAACTAGTGGCGTATCGCTTCAGGCAGACTGGCCACAGTATCTCAAAATGTGTATTTGGGTGAGCAACTGGCAGGAAGCACTATGACTCTCTTAAGGTAGCCAATGCCTCGTCACCAACATAATCCCATCACCAACATCAAGAAACCGCTTGCAAAGGTAACGAAACTTCTCATAAGATACACAGCTAGTGGGGTGTCACTAGAGGCAGACTGGCCAAAGTATCAAAAAAATGTGTATTTGGGTGAGCAACAGGCAGGAATCACTATGACACTCATAGGGTAGCCAATGCCTCGTCACCAGCATAATCACATCAGCAACTTCAAGAAACCCCTGGCAAAAGTTACAAAGACTCTTAAGATACACAACTAGTGGCGTAGCTATCAGGCAGACTGAAAAGAGTATCTAAAAAATGTGTATTTGGGTGACGAACTGGCAGGAATCTCTATGACTCTCTTGAGGTAGCCAATGCTTCGTTACCAGCAGAATCAAATCAGCTACTTCTAGAAACCCCTTTCAAAAGTAACGATGTTTCTCTTAAGATACACAACTAATGGCGCATCGCTTCAGGCACACTGGTAACAGTATCTAAAAAATGTGTATTTGGGTGAGCAACTGGCACGAAACACTGTGACTCTCTTAGGGTAGCCAATATCTCGTCACCAGTATAATCACAGCTTCAAAGTCAAGAAACCGCTGGCAAGAGGAATGATGTTTCTCTAAAGATACACAACTAGTGGCGTATCGCTTCAGGCAGACTGGCCACAGTATCTCAAAATGTGTATTTGGGTGAGCAACTGGCAGGAAGCACTATGACTCTCTTAAGGTAGCCAATGCCTCGTCGCCAACATAATCCCATCACCAACTTCAAGAAACCGCTAGCAAAGGTAACGAAACTTCTCATAAGATACACAGCTAGTGGGGTGTCACTTGAGGCAGACTGGCCAAAGTATCAAAAAAATGTGTATTTGGGTGAGCAACTAGCAGGAATCACTATGACACTCATAGGGTAGCCAATGCCTCGTCACCAGCATAATCACATCAGCAACTTCAAGAAACCCCTGGCAAAAGTTACAATGACTCTTAAGATACACAACTAGTGGCGTAGCTATCAGGCAGACTGGAAAGAGTATCTAAAAAATGTGTATTTGGGTGAAGAACTGGCAGGAATCTCTATGACTCTCTTGAGGTAGCCAATGCCTCGTCACCAGCAGAATCAAATCAGCAACTTCTAGAAACCCCTGGCAAAAGTAACGATGTTTCTCTTAAGATACACAACTAGTGTCGTATCGCTTCAGGCACACTGGAAACAGTATCTAAAAAATGTGTATTTGGGTGAGCAACTGGCACGAAACACTGTGACTATCATAGGGTAAGCAATATCTCGTCACCAGTATAATCACATCTTCAAAGTCTAGAAACCGCTGGCAAGAGTAACGATGTTTCTCTTAAGATACACAACTAGTGGCGTATCGCTTCAGGCAGACTGGGCACAGTATCTAAAAATGTGTATTTGGGTGAGCAACTGGCAGGAAGCACTATGACTCTCTTAAGGTATCCAATGCCTCGTCACCAACATAATCCCATCACCAACTTCAAGAAACCGCTTGCAAAGGTAACGAAACTTATCATAAGATACACAGCTGGTGGGGTGTCACTTGAGGCAGACTGGCCAAAGTATCAAAAAAATGTGTATTTGGGTGAGCAACTAGCAGGAATCAGTATGACACTCATAGGGTAGCCAATGCTTCGTCACCAGCATAATCACATCAGCAATTTCAAGAAACCCCTGACAAAAGTTACAATGACTCTTAAGATACACAACTAGTGGCGTAGCTATCAGGCAGACTGAAAAGAGTATCTAAAAAATGTGTATTTGGGTGAAGAACTGGCAGGAATCTCTATGACTCTCTTGAGGTAGCCAATGCTTCGTTACCAGCAGAATAAAATCAGCAACTTCTAGAAACCCCTTTCAAAAGTAACGATGTTTCTCTTAAGATACACTACTAGTGGCGTATCGCTTCAGGCACACTGGAAACAGTATCTACAAAATGTGTATTTGGGTGAGCAACTGGCACGAAACACTGTGACTCTCTTAGGGTAGCCAATATCTCGTCACCAGTATTATCACAGCTTCAAAGTCAAGAAACCGCTGGCAAGAGTAACGATGTTTCTCTTAAGATACACAACTAGTGGCGTATCGCTTCAGGCAGACTGGCCACAGTATCTCAAAATGTGTATTTGGGTGAGCAACAGGCAGGAAGCACTATGACTCTCTTAAGGTAGCCAATGCCTCGTTACCAACATAAACCCATCACCATCTTCAAGAAACCGCTTGCAAAGGTAACGAAGCTTCTCATAAGATACACAGCTAGTGGGGTGTCACTTGAGGCAGACTGGCCAAAGTATCAAAAAAATGTGTATTTGGGTGAGCAACTAGCAGGAATCACTATGACACTCATAGGGTAGCCAATGCCTCGTCACCAGCATAGTCACATCAGCAACTTCAAGAAACCCCTGGCAAAAGTTACAATGACTCTTAAGATACACAACTAGTGGCGTAGCTATCAGGCAGACTGGAAAGAGTATCTAAAAAATGTGTATTTGGGTGAAGAACTGGCAGGAATCTCTATGGCTCTCTTGAGGTAGCCAATGCCTCGTCACCAGCAGAATCAAATCAGCAACTTCGAGAAACCCCTGGCAAAAGTAACGATGTTTCTCTTAAGATACACAACTAGTGGCGTATCGCTTCAGGCAGACTGGCCACAGTATCTCAAAATGTGTATTTGGGTGAGCAAATGGCAGGAAGCACTATGACTCTCTTAAGGTAGCCAATGCCTCGTCACCAACATAATCCCATCACCAACTTCAAGATACCGCTTGCAAAGGTAACGAAACTTCTCATAAGATACACAGCTAGTGGGGTGTCACTTGAGGCAGACTGGCCAAAGTATCAAAAAAAAAGGGTATTTGGGTGAGCAACTAGCAGGAATCACTATGACACTCATAGGGTAGCCAATGCCTCGTCACCAGCATAATCACATCAGCAACTTCAAGAAACCCCTGGCAAAAGTTACAATGACTCTTAAGATACACAACTAGTGGCGTAGCTATCAGGCAGACTGGAAAGAGTATCTAAAAAATGTGTATTTGGGAGAAGAACTGGCAGGAATCTCTATGACTCTCTTGAGGTAGCCAATGACTCCTCACCCGCAGAATCAAATTAGCAACTTCTAGAAACCCCTGGCAAAAGTAACGATGTTTCTCTTAAGATACAAAACTAGTGGCGTATCGCTTCAGGCAGACTGGCCACAGTATCTCAAAATGTGTATTTGGGTGAGCAACTGGCAGAAAGCACTATGACTCTCTTAAGGTAGCCAATGCCTCGTCACCAAAATATTCCCATCACCAACTTCAAGAAACCGCTAGCAAAGGTAACGAAACTTCTCATAAGATACACAGCTAGTGGGGTGTCACTTGAGGCAGACTGGCCAAAGTATCAACAAAATGTGTATTTGGGTGAGCAACTAGCAGGAATCACTATGACACTCATAGGGTAGCCAATGCCTCGTCACCAGCATAATCACATCAGCAACTTCAAGAAACCCCTGGCAAAAGTTACAATGACTCTTAAGATACACAACTAGTGGCGTAGCTATCAGGCAGACTGGAAAGAGTATCTAAAAAATGTGTATTTGGGAGAAGAACTGGCAGGAATCTCTATGACTCTCTTGAGGTAGACAAAGCCTCGTCACCCGCAGAATCAAATCAGCAACTTCTAGAAACCCCTGGCAAAAGTAACGATGTTTTTCTTAAGATAAAAAACTAGTGGCGTATCGCTTCAGGCAGACTGGGCACAGTATCTAAAAATGTGTATTTGGGTGAGCAACTGGCAGGAAGCACTATGACTCTCTTAAGGTATCCAATGCCTCGTCACCAACATAATCCCATCACCAACTTCAAGAAACCGCTTGCAAAGGTAACGAAACTTCTCATAAGATACACAGCTAGTGGGGTGTCACTTGAGGCAGACTGGCCAAAGTATCAAAAAAATGTGTATTTGGGTGAGCAACTAGCAGGAATCAGTATGACACTCATAGGGTAGCCAAGCTTCGTCACCAGCATAATCACATCAGCAATTTCAAGAAACCCCTGGCAAAAGTTACAATGACTCTTAAGATACACAACTAGTGGCGTAGCTATCAGGCAGACTGAAAAGAGTATCTAAAAAATGTGTATTTGGGTGAAGAACTGGCAGGAATCTCTATGACTCTCTTGAGGTAGCCAATGCTTCGTTACCAGCAGAATCAAATCAGCTACTTCTAGAAACCCCTTTCAAAAGTAACGATGTTTCTCTTAAGATACACAACTAGTGGCGTATCGCTTCAGGCACACTGGAAACAGTATCTACAAAATGTGTATTTGGGTGAGCAACTGGCACGAAACACTGTGACTCTCTTAGGGTAGCCAATATCTCGTCACCAGTATAATCACAGCTTCAAAGTCAAGAAACCGCTGGCAAGAGTAACGATGTTTCTCTTAAGATACACAACTAGTGGCGTATCGCTTCAGGCAGACTGGCCACAGTATCTCAAAATGTGTATTTGGGTGAGCAACAGGCAGGAAGCACTATGACTCTCTTAAGGTAGCCAATGCCTCGTCACCAACATAATCCCATCACCATCTTCAAGAAACCGCTTGCAAAGGTAACGAAGCTTCTCATAAGATACACAGCTAGTGGGGTGTCACTTGAGGCAAACTGGCCAAAGTATCAAAAAAATGTGTATTTGGGTGAGCAACTAGCAGGAATCACTATGACACTCATAGGGTAGCCAATGCCTCGTCACCAGCATAATCACATCAGCAACTTCAAGAAACCCCTGGCAAAAGTTACAATGACTCTTAAGATACACAACTAGTGGCGTAGCTATCAGGCAGACTGGAAAGAGTATCTAAAAAATGTGTATTTGGGTGAAGAACTGGCAGGAATCTCTATGGCTCTCTTGAGGTAGCCAATGCCTCGTCACCAGCAGAATCAAATCAGCAACTTCTAGAAACCCCTGGCAAAAGTAACGATGTTTCTCTTAAGATACACAACTAGTGGCGTATCGCTTCAGGCACACTGGAAACAGTATCTAAAAAATGTGTATTTGGGTGAGCAACTGGCACGAAACACTGTGACTATCTTAGGGTAACCAATATCTCGTCACCAGTATAATCACATCTTCAAAGTCTAGAAACCGCTGGCAAGAGTAACGATGTTTCTCTTAAGATACACAACTAGTGGCGTATCGCTTCAGGCAGACTGGGCACAGTATCTAAAAATGTGTATTTGGGTGAGCAACTGGCAGGAAGCACTATGACTCTCTTAAGGTATCCAATGCCTCGTCACCAACATAATCCCATCACCAACTTCAAGAAACCGCTTGCAAAGGTAACGAAACTTATCATAAGATACACAGCTGGTGGGGTGTCACTTGAGGCAGACTGGCCAAAGTATCAAAAAAATGTGTATTTGGGTGAGCAACTAGCAGGAATCAGTATGACACTCATAGGGTAGCCAATGCTTCGTCACCAGCATAATCACATCAGCAATTTCAAGAAACCCCTGACAAAAGTTACAATGACTCTTAAGATACACAACTAGTGGCGTAGCTATCAGGCAGACTGAAAAGAGTATCTAAAAAATGTGTATTTGGGTGAAGAACTGGCAGGAATCTCTATGACTCTCTTGAGGTAGCCAATGCTTCGTTACCAGCAGAATAAAATCAGCAACTTCTAGAAACCCCTTTCAAAAGTAACGATGTTTCTCTTAAGATACACAACTAGTGGCGTATCGCTTCAGGCACACTGGAAACAGTATCTACAAAATGTGTATTTGGGTGAGCAACTGGCACGAAACACTGTGACTCTCTTAGGGTAGCCAATATCTCGTCACCAGTATTATCACAGCTTCAAAGTCAAGAAACCGCTGGCAAGAGTAACGATGTTTCTCTTAAGATACACAACTAGTGGCGTATCGCTTCAGGCAGACTGGCCACAGTATCTCAAAATGTGTATTTGGGTGAGCAACAGGCAGGAAGCACTATGACTCTCTTAAGGTAGCCAATGCCTCGTCACCAACATAAACCCATCACCATCTTCATGAAACCGCTTGCAAAGGTAACGAAGCTTCTCATAAGATACACAGCTAGTGGGGTGTCACTTGAGGCAGACTGGCCAAAGTATCAAAAAAATGTGTATTTGGGTGAGCAACTAGCAGGAATCACTATGACACTCATAGGGTAGCCAATGCCTCGTCACCAGCATAGTCACATCAGCAACTTCAAGAAACCCCTGGCAAAAGTTACAATGACTCTTAAGATACACAACTAGTGGCGTAGCTATCAGGCAGACTGGAAAGAGTATCTAAAAAATGTGTATTTGGGTGAAGAACTGGCAGGAATCTCTATGGCTCTCTTGAGGTAGCCAATGCCTCGTCACCAGCAGAATCAAATCAGCAACTTCTAGAAACCCCTGGCAAAAGTAACGATGTTTCTCTTAAGATACACAACTAGTGGCGTATCGCTTCAGGCACACTGGAAACAGTATCTAAAAAATGTGTATTTGGGTGAGCAACTGGCACGAAACACTGTGACTATCTTAGGGTAACCAATATCTCGTCACCAGTATAATCACATCTTCAAAGTCAAGAAACCGCTGGCAAGAGTAACGATGTTTCTCTTAAGATACACAACTAGTGGCGTATCGCTTCAGGCAGACTGGCCACAGTATCTCAAAATGTGTATTTGGGTGAGCAAATGGCAGGAAGCACTATGACTCTCTTAAGGTAACCAATGCCTCGTCACCAACATAATCCCATCACCAACTTCAAGATACCGCTTGCAAAGGTAACGAAACTTCTCATAAGATACACAGCTAGTGGGGTGTCACTTGAGGCAGACTGGCCAAAGTATCAAAAAAAAAGTGTATTTGGGTGAGCAACTAGCAGGAATCACTATGACACTCATAGGGTAGCCAATGCCTCGTCACCAGCATAATCACATCAGCAACTTCAAGAAACCCCTGGCAAAAGTTACAATGACTCTTAAGATACACAACTAGTGGCGTAGCTATCAGGCAGACTGGAAAGAGTATCTAAAAAATGTGTATTTGGGAGAAGAACTGGCAGGAATCTCTATGACTCTCTTGAGGTAGCCAATGTCTCCTCACCCGCAGAATCAAATCAGCAACTTCTAGAAACCCCTGGCAAAAGTTACAATGACTCTTAAGATACACAACTAGTGGCGTAGCTATCAGGCAGATTGAAAAGAGTATCTAAAAAATGTGTATTTGGGTGAAGAACTGGCAGGAATCTCTATGACTCTCTTGAGGTAGCCAATGCTTCGTTACCAGCAGAATCAAATCAGCAACTTCTAGAAACCCCTTTCAAAAGTAACGATGTTTCTCTTAAGATACACAACTAGTGGCGTATCGCTTCAGGCACACTGGAAACAGTATCTACAAAATGTGTATTTGGGTGAGCAACTGGCACGAAACACTGTGACTCTCTTAGGGTAGCCAATATCTCGTCACCAGTATAATCACAGCTTGAAAGTCAAGAAACCGCTGGCAAGAGTAACGATGTTTCTCTTAAGATACACAACTAGTGGCGTATCGCTTCAGGCAGACTGGCCACAGTATCTCAAAATGTGTATTTGGGTGAGCAACAGGCAGGAAGCACTATGACTCTCTTAAGGTAGCCAATGCCTCGTCACCAACATAATCCCATCACCATCTTCAAGAAACCGCTTGCAAAGGTAACGAAACTTCTCATAAGATACACAGCTAGTGGGGTGTCACTTGAGGCAGACTGGCCAAAGTATCAAAAAAATGTGTATTTGGGTGAGCAACTAGCAGGAATCACTATGACACTCATAGGGTAGCCAATGCCTCGTCACCAGCATAATCACATCAGCAACTTCAAGAAACCCCTGGCAAAAGTTACAATGACTCTTAAGATACACAACTAGTGGCGTAGCTATCAGGCAGACTGGAAAGAGTATCTAAAAAATGTGTATTTGGGTGAAGAACTGGCAGGAATCTCTATGGCTCTCTTGAGGTAGCCAATGCCTCGTCACCAGCAGAATCAAATCAGCAACTTCTAGAAACCCCTGGCAAAAGTAACGATGTTTCTCTTAAGATACACAACTAGTGGCGTATCGCTTCAGGCACACTGGAAACAGTATCTAAATAATGTGTATTTGGGTGAGCAACTGGCACGAAACACTGTGACTATCTTAGGGTAACCAATATCTCGTCACCAGTATAATCACATCTTCAAAGTCAAGAAACCGCTGGCAAGAGTAACGATGTTTCTCTTAAGATACACAACTAGTGGCGTATCGCTTCAGGCAGACTGGCCACAGTATCTCAAAATGTGTATTTGGGTGAGCAAATGGCAGGAAGCACTATGACTCTCTTAAGGTAACCAATGCCTCGTCACCAACATAATCCCATCACCAACTTCAAGATACCGCTTGCAAAGGTAACGAAACTTCTCATAAGATACACAGCTAGTGGGGTGTCACTTGAGGCAGACTGGCCAAAGTATCAAAAAAAAAGTGTATTTGGGTGAGCAACTAGCAGGAATCACTATGACACTCATAGGGTAGCCAATGCATCGTCACCAGCATAATCACATCAGCAACTTCAAGAAACCCCTGGCAAAAGTTACAATGACTCTTAAGATACACAACTAGTGGCGTAGCTATCAGGCAGACTGGAAAGAGTATCTAAAAAATGTGTATTTGGGAGAAGAACTGGCAGGAATCTCTATGACTCTCTTGAGGTAGCCAATGTCTCCTCACCCGCAGAATCAAATCAGCAACTTCTAGAAACCCCTGGCAAAAGTGACGATGTTTCTCTTAAGATACAAAACTAGTGGCGTATCGCTTCAGGCAGACTGGCCACAGTATCTCAAAATGTGTATTTGGGTGAGCAACTGGCAGGAAGCACTATGACTCTCTTAAGGTAGCCAATGCCTCGTCACCAAAATATTCCCATCACCAACTTCAAGAAACCGCTAGCAAAGGTAACGAAACTTCTCATAAGATACACAGCTAGTGGGGTGTCACTTGAGGCAGACTGGCCAAAGTATCAACAAAATGTGTATTTGGGTGAGCAACTAGCAGGAATCACTATGACACTCATAGGGTAGCCAATGCCTCGTCACCAGCATAATCACATCAGCAACTTCAAGAAACCCCTGGCAAAAGTTACAATGACTCTTAAGATACACAACTAGTGGCGTAGCTATCAAGCAGACTGGAAAGAGTATCTAAAAAATGTGTATTTGGGAGAAGAACTGGCAGGAATCTCTATGACTCTCTTGAGGTAGACAAAGCCTCGTCACCCGCAGAATCAAATCAGCAACTTCTAGAAACCCCTGGCAAAAGTAACGATGTTTTTCTTAAGATACAAAACTAGTGGCGTATCGCTTCAGGCAGACTGGGCACAGTATCTAAAAATGTGTATTTGGGTGAGCAACTGGCAGGAAGCACTATGACTCTCTTAAGGTATCCAATGCCTCGTCACCAACATAATCCCATCACCAACTTCAAGAAACCGCTTGCAAAGGTAACGAAACTTATCATAAGATACACAGCTAGTGGGGTGTCACTTGAGGCAGACTGGCCAAAGTATCAAAAAAATGTGTATTTGGGTGAGCAACTAGCAGGAATCAGTATGACACTCATAGGGTAGCCAATGCTTCGTCACCAGCATAATCACATCAGCAATTTCAAGAAACCCCTGGCAAAAGTTACAATGACTCTTAAGATACACAACTAGTGGCGTAGCTATCAGGCAGACTGAAAAGAGTATCTAAAAAATGTGTATTTGGGTGAAGAACTGGCAGGAATCTCTATGACTCTCTTGAGGTAGCCAATGCTTCGTTACCAGCAGAATCAAATCAGCAACTTCTAGAAACCCCTTTCAAAAGTAACGATGTTTCTCTTAAGATACACAACTAGTGGCGTATCGCTTCAGGCACACTGGAACCAGTATCTACAAAATGTGTATTTGGGTGAGCAACTGGCACGAAACACTGTGACTCTCTTAGGGTAGCCAATATCTCGTCACCAGTATAATCACAGCTTCAAAGTCAAGAAACCGCTGGCAAGAGTAACGATGTTTCTCTTAAGATACACAACTAGTGGCGTATCGCTTCAGGCAGACTGGCCACAGTATCTCAAAATGTGTATTTGGGTGAGCAACAGGCAGGAAGCACTATGACTCTCTTAAGGTAGCCAATGCCTCGTCACCAACATAATCCCATCACCATCTTCAAGAAACCGCTTGCAAAGGTAACGAAACTTCTCATAAGATACACAGCTAGTGGGGTGTCACTTGAGGCAGACTGGCCAAAGTATCAAAAAAATGTGTATTTGGGTGAGCAACTAGCAGGAATCACTATGACACTCATAGGGTAGCCAATGCCTCGTCACCAGCATAATCACATCAGCAACTTCAAGAAACCCCTGGCAAAAGTTACAATGACTCTTAAGATACACAACTAGTGGCGTAGCTATCAGGCAGACTGGAAAGAGTATCTAAAAAATGTGTATTTGGGTGAAGAACTGGCAGGAATCTCTATGGCTCTCTTGAGGTAGCCAATGCCTCGTCACCAGCAGAATCAAATCAGCAACTTCTAGAAACCCCTGGCAAAAGTAACGATGTTTCTCTTAAGATACACAACTAGTGGCGTATCGCTTCAGGCACACTGGAAACAGTATCTAAAAAATGTGTATTTGGGTGAGCAACTGGCACGAAACACTGTGACTATCTTAGGGTAACCAATATCTCGTCACCAGTATAATCACATCTTCAAAGTCAAGAAACCGCTGGCAAGAGTAACGATGTTTCTCTTAAGATACACAACTAGTGGCGTATCGCTTCAGGCAGACTGGCTACAGTATCTCAAAATGTGTATTTGGGTGAGCAAATGGCAGGAAGCACTATGACTCTCTTAAGGTAGCCAATGCCTCGTCACCAACATAATCCCATCACCAACTTCAAGATACCGCTTGCAAAGGTAACGAAACTTCTCATAAGATACACAGCTAGTGGGGTGTCACTTGAGGCAGACTGGCCAAAGTATCAAAAAAATGTGTATTTGGGTGAGCAACTAGCAGGAATCACTATGACACTCATAGGGTAGCCAATGCCTCGTCACCAGCATAATCACATCAGCAACTTCAAGAAACCCCTGGCAAAGGTTACAATGACTCTTAAGATACACAACTAGTGGCGTAGCTATCAGGCAGAGTGAAAAGAGTATCTAAAAAATGTGTATTTGGGTGAAGAACTGGCAGGAATCTCTATGACTCTCTTGAGGTAGCCAATGCTTCGTTACCAGCAGAATCAAATCAGCAACTTCTAGAAACCCCTTTCAAAAGTAACGATGTTTCTCTTAAGATACACAACTAGTGGCGTATCGCTTCAGGCACACTGGAAACAGTATTTAAAAAATGTGTATTTGGATGAGCAACTGGCACGAAACACTGTGACTCTCTTAGGGTAGCCAATATCTCGTCACCAGTATAATCACAGCTTCAAAGTCAAGAAACCGCTGGCAAGAGTAACGATGTTTCTCTTAAGATACACAACTAGTGGCGTATCGCTTGAGGCAGACTGGCCACAGTATCTCAAAATGTGTATTTGGGTGAGCAACTGGCAGAAAGCACTATGACTCTCTTAAGGTAGCCAATGCCTCGTCACCAACATAATCACATCACCAACTTCAAGAAACCGCTTGCAAAGGTAACGAAGCTTCTCATAAGATACACAACTAGTGGGGTGTCACTTGAGGCAGACTGACCAAAGTATCAAAAAAATGTGTATTTGGTTGAGCAACTAGCAGGAATCACTATGACACTCATAGGGTAGCCAATGCCTCGTCACCAGCATAATCACATCAGCAACTTCAAGAAACCCGTGGCAAAAGTAACAATGACTCTTAAGATACTCAACTAGTGGCGTAGCTATCAGGCAGACTGGAAAGAGTATCTAAAAAATGTGTATTTGAGTGAAGAACTGGCAGGAATCTCTATGACTCTCTTGAGGTAGCCAATGCCTCGTCACCAGCAGAATCAAATCAGCAACTTCTAGAAACCCCTGGCTAAAGTAAAGATGTTTCTCTTAAGATACACAACTAGTGGCGTATCGCTTCAGGCAGACTGGCCACAGTATCTCAAAATGTGTATTTGGGTGAGCAACTGGCAGGAAACACTATGACTCTCTTAAGGTAGCCAATGCCTCGTCACCAACATAATCCAATCACCAACTTCAAGAAACCGCTTGCAAAGGTAACGAAACTTCTCATAAGATACACAGCTAGTGGGGTGTCACTTGAGGCCGACTGGCCAAAGTATCAAAAAAATGTGTATTTGGGTGAGCAACTAGCAGGAATCACTATGACACTCATAGGGTAGCCAATGCCTCGTCACCAGCATAATCACATCAGCAACTTCAAGAAACCCCTGGCAAAAGTTACAATGACTCTTAAGATACACAACTAGTGGCGTAGCTATCAGGCAGACTGGAAAGAGTATCTAAGAAATGTGTATTTGGGTGAAGAACTGGCAGGAATCTCTATGACTCTCTTGAGGTAGCCAATGCTTCGTTACCAGCAGAATCAAATCAGCAACTTCTAGAAACCCCTTTCAAAAGTAACGATGTTTCTCTTAAGATACACAACTAGTGGCGTATCGCTTCAGGCACACTGGAAACAGTATTTAAAAAATGTGTATTTGGATGAGCAACTGGCACGAAACACTGTGACTCTCTTAGGGTAACCAATATCTCGTCACCAGTATAATCACAGCTTCAAAGTCAAGAAACCGCTGGCAAGAGTAACGATGTTTCTCTTAAGATACACAACTAGTGGCGTATCGCTTAAGGCAGACTGGCCACAGTATCTCAAAATGTGTATTTGCGTGAGCAACTGGCAGGAAGCACTATGACTCTCTTAAGGTAGCCAATGCCTCGTCACCAACATAAACCCATCACCAACTTCAAGAAACCGCTTGCAAAGGTAACGAAGCTTCTCATAAGATACACAGCTAGTGGTGTGTCACTTGAGGCAGACTGGCCAAAGTATCAAAAAATTGTGTATTTGGGTGAGCAACTAGCAGGAATCACTATGACACTCATAGGGTAGCCAATGCCTCGTCACCAGCATAATCACATCAGCAACTTCAAGAAACCCCTGGCAAAAGTTACAATGACTCTTAAGATACACAACTAGTGGCGTAGCTATCAGGCAGACTGGAAAGAGTATCTAAAAAATGTTTATTTGGGTGAAGAACTGGCAGGAATCTCTATGACTCTCTTGAGGTAGCCAATGCCTCGTCACCAGCAGAATCAAATCAGCAACTTCTAGAAACCCCTGGCAAAAGTAACGATGTTTCTCTTAAGATACACAACTAGTGGCGTATCGCTTCAGGCACACTGGAAACAGTATCTAAAAAATGTGTATTTGGGTGAGCAACTGGCACGAAACACTGTGACTATCTTAGGGTAAACAATATCTCGTCAACAGTATAATCACATCTTCAAAGTCAAGAAACCGCTGGCAAGAGTAACGATGTTTCTCTTAAGATACACAACTAGTGGCGTATCGCTTCAGGCAGACTGGCCACAGTATCTCAAAATGTGTATTTGGGTGAGCAACTGGCAGAAAGCACTATGACTCTCTTAAGGTAGCCAATGCCGCGTCACCAACATAATCACATCACCAACTTCAAGAAACCGCTTGCAAAGGTAACGAAGCTTCTCATAAGATACACAACTAGTGGGGTGTCACTTGAGGCAGACTGACCAAAGTATCAAAAAAATGTGTATTTGGTTGAGCAACTAGCAGGAATCACTATGACACTCATAGGGTAGCCAATGCCTCGTCACCAGCATAATCACATCAGCAACTTCAAGAAACCCCTGGCAAAAGTAACAATGACTCTTAAGATACTCAACTAGTGGCGTAGCTATCAGGCAGACTGGAAAGAGTATCTAAAAAATGTGTATTTGAGTGAAGAACTGGCAGGAATCTCTATGACTCTCTTGAGGTAGCCAATGCCTCGTCACCAGCAGAATCAAATCAGCAACTTCTAGAAACCCCTGGCTAAAGTAACGATGTTTCTCTTAAGATACACAACTAGTGGCGTATCGCTTCAGGCAGACTGGCCACAGTATCTCAAAATGTGTATTTGGGTGAGCAACTGGCAGGAAACACTATGACTCTCTTAAGGTAGCCAATGCCTCGTCACCAACATAATCCAATCACCAACTTCAAGAAACCGCTTGCAAAGGTAACGAAACTTCTCATAAGATACACAGCTAGTGGGGTGTCACTTGAGGCCGACTGGCCAAAGTATCAAAAAAATGTGTATTTGGGTGAGCAACTAGCAGGAATCACTATGACACTCATAGGGTAGCCAATGCCTCGTCACCAGCATAATCACATCAGCAACTTCAAGAAACCCCTGGCAAAAGTTACAATGACTCTTAAGATACACAACTAGTGGCGTAGCTATCAGGCAGACTGGAAAGAGTATCTAAAAAATGTGTATTTGGGTGAAGAACTGGCAGGAATCTCTATGACTCTCTTGAGGTAGCCAATGCTTCGTTACCAGCAGAATCAAATCAGCAACTTCTAGAAACCCCTTTCAAAAGTAACGATGTTTCTCTTAAGATACACAACTAGTGGCGTATCGCTTCAGGCACACTGGAAACAGTATTTAATAAATGTGTATTTGGATGAGCAACTGGCACGAAACACTGTGACTCTCTTAGGGTAGCCAATATCTCGTCACCAGTATAATCACATCTTCAAAGTCAAGAAACCGCTGGCAAGAGTAACGATGTTTCTCTTAAGATACACAACTAGTGGCGTATCGCTTCAGGCAGACTAGCCACAGTATCTCAAAATGTGTATTTGGGTGAGCAACTGGCAGAAAGCACTATGACTCTCTTAAGGTAGCCAATGCCTCGTCACCAACATAATCACATCACCAACTTCAAGAAACCGCTTGCAAAGGTAACGAAGCTTCTCATAAGATACACAACTAGTGGGGTGTCACTTGAGGCAGACTGACCAAAGTATCAAAAAAATGTGTATTTGGTTGAGCAACTAGCAGGAATCACTATGACACTCATAGGGTAGCCAATGCCTCGTCACCAGCATAATCACATCAGCAACTTCAAGAAACCCGTGGCAAAAGTAACAATGACTCTTAAGATACTCAACTAGTGGCGTAGCTATCAGGCAGACTGGAAAGAGTATCTAAAAAATGTGTATTTGAGTGAAGAACTGGCAGGAATCTCTATGACTCTCTTGAGGTAGCCAATGCCTCGTCACCAGCAGAATCAAATCAGCAACTTCTAGAAACCCCTGGCTAAAGTAAAGATGTTTCTCTTAAGATACACAACTAGTGGCGTATCGCTTCAGGCAGACTGGCCACAGTATCTCAAAATGTGTATTTGGGTGAGCAACTGGCAGGAAACACTATGACTCTCTTAAGGTAGCCAATGCCTCGTCACCAACATAATCCAATCACCAACTTCAAGAAACCGCTTGCAAAGGTAACGAAACTTCTCATAAGATACACAGCTAGTGGGGTGTCACTTGAGGCCGACTGGCCAAAGTATCAAAAAAATGTGTATTTGGGTGAGCAACTAGCAGGAATCACTATGACACTCATAGGGTAGCCAATGCCTCGTCACCAGCATAATCACATCAGCAACTTCAAGAAACCCCTGGCAAAAGTTACAATGACTCTTAAGATACACAACTAGTGGCGTAGCTATCAGGCAGACTGGAAAGAGTATCTAAAAAATGTGTATTTGGGTGAAGAACTGGCAGGAATCTCTATGACTCTCTTGAGGTAGCCAATGCTTCGTTACCAGCAGAATCAAATCAGCAACTTCTAGAAACCCCTTTCAAAAGTAACGATGTTTCTCTTAAGATACACAACTAGTGGCGTATCGCTTCAGGCACACTGGAAACAGTATTTAAAAAATGTGTATTTGGATGAGCAACTGGCACGAAACACTGTGACTCTCTTAGGGTAACCAATATCTCGTCACCAGTATAATCACAGCTTCAAAGTCAAGAAACCGCTGGCAAGAGTAACGATGTTTCTCTTAAGATACACAACTAGTGGCGTATCGCTTAAGGCAGACTGGCCACAGTATCTCAAAATGTGTATTTGCGTGAGCAACTGGCAGGAAGCACTATGACTCTCTTAAGGTAGCCAATGCCTCGTCACCAACATAAACCCATCACCAACTTCAAGAAACCGCTTGCAAAGGTAACGAAGCTTCTCATAAGATACACAGCTAGTGGTGTGTCACTTGAGGCAGACTGGCCAAAGTATCAAAAAATTGTGTATTTGGGTGAGCAACTAGCAGGAATCACTATGACACTCATAGGGTAGCCAATGCCTCGTCACCAGCATAATCACATCAGCAACTTCAAGAAACCCCTGGCAAAAGTTACAATGACTCTTAAGATACACAACTAGTGGCGTAGCTATCAGGCAGACTGGAAAGAGTATCTAAAAAATGTTTATTTGGGTGAAGAACTGGCAGGAATCTCTATGACTCTCTTGAGGTAGCCAATGCCTCGTCACCAGCAGAATCAAATCAGCAACTTCTAGAAACCCCTGGCAAAAGTAACGATGTTTCTCTTAAGATACACAACTAGTGGCGTATCGCTTCAGGCACACTGGAAACAGTATCTAAAAAATGTGTATTTGGGTGAGCAACTGGCACGAAACACTGTGACTATCTTAGGGTAACCAATATCTCGTCAACAGTATAATCACATCTTCAAAGTCAAGAAACCGCTGGCAAGAGTAACGATGTTTCTCTTAAGATACACAACTAGTGGCGTATCGCTTCAGGCAGACTGGCCACAGTATCTCAAAATGTGTATTTGGGTGAGCAACTGGCAGAAAGCACTATGACTCTCTTAAGGTAGCCAATGCCTCGTCACCAACATAATCACATCACCAACTTCAAGAAACCGCTTGCAAAGGTAACGAAGCTTCTCATAAGATACACAACTAGTGGGGTGTCACTTGAGGCAGACTGACCAAAGTATCAAAAAAATGTGTATTTGGTTGAGCAACTAGCAGGAATCACTATGACACTCATAGGGTAGCCAATGCCTCGTCACCAGCATAATCACATCAGCAACTTCAAGAAACCCCTGGCAAAAGTAACAATGACTCTTAAGATACTCAACTAGTGGCGTAGCTATCAGGCAGACTGGAAAGAGTATCTAAAAAATGTGTATTTGAGTGAAGAACTGGCAGGAATCTCTATGACTCTCTTGAGGTAGCCAATGCCTCGTCACCAGCAGAATCAAATCAGCAACTTCTAGAAACCCCTGGCTAAAGTAACGATGTTTCTCTTAAGATACACAACTAGTGGCGTATCGCTTCAGGCAGACTGGCCACAGTATCTCAAAATGTGTATTTGGGTGAGCAACTGGCAGGAAACACTATGACTCTCTTAAGGTAGCCAATGCCTCGTCACCAACATAATCCAATCACCAACTTCAAGAAACCGCTTGCAAAGGTAACGAAACTTCTCATAAGATACACAGCTAGTGGGGTGTCACTTGAGGCCGACTGGCCAAAGTATCAAAAAAATGTGTATTTGGGTGAGCAACTAGCAGGAATCACTATGACACTCATAGGGTAGCCAATGCCTCGTCACCAGCATAATCACATCAGCAACTTCAAGAAACCCCTGGCAAAAGTTACAATGACTCTTAAGATACACAACTAGTGGCGTAGCTATCAGGCAGACTGGAAAGAGTATCTAAAAAATGTGTATTTGGGTGAAGAACTGGCAGGAATCTCTATGACTCTCTTGAGGTAGCCAATGCTTCGTTACCAGCAGAATCAAATCAGCAACTTCTAGAAACCCCTTTCAAAAGTAACGATGTTTCTCTTAAGATACACAACTAGTGGCGTATCGCTTCAGGCACACTGGAAACAGTATTTAAAAAATGTGTATTTGGATGAGCAACTGGCACGAAACACTGTGACTCTCTTAGGGTAGCCAATATCTCGTCACCAGTATAATCACAGATTCAAAGTCAAGAAACCGCTGGCAAGAGTAACGACGTTTCTTTTAAGATACACAACTAGTGGCGTATCGCTTCAGGCAGACTGGCCACAGTATCTCAAAATGTGTATTTGCGTGAGCAACTGGCAGGAAGCACTATGACTCTCTTAAGGTGGCCAATGCCTCGTCACCAACATAATCCCATCACCAACTTCAAGAAACCGCTTGCAAAGGTAATGAAACTTCTCATAAGATACACAGCTAGTGGGGTGTCACTTGAGGCAGACTGGCCAAAGTATCAAAAAATTGTGTATTTGGGTGAGCAACTAGCAGGAATCACTATGACACTCATAGGGTAGCCAATGCCTCGTCACCAGCATAATCACATCAGCAACTTCAAGAAACCCCTGGCAAAAGTTACAATGACTCTTAAGATACACAACTAGTGGCGTAGCTATCAGGCAGACTGGAAAGAGTATCTAAAAAATGTTTATTTGGGTGAAGAACTGGCAGGAATCTCTATGACTCTCTTGAGGTAGCCAATGCCTCGTCACCAGCAGAATCAAATCAGCAACTTCTAGAAACCCCTGGCAAAAGTAACGATGTTTCTCTTAAGATACACAACTAGTGGCGTATCGCTTCAGGCACACTGGAAACAGTATCTAAAAAATGTGTATTTGGGTGAGCAACTGGCACGAAACACTGTGACTATCTTAGGGTAACCAATATCTCGTCAACAGTATAATCACATCTTCAAAGTCAAGAAACCGCTGGCAAGAGTAACGATGTTTCTCTTAAGATACACAACTAGTGGCGTATCGCTTCAGGCAGACTGGCCACAGTATCTCAAAATGTGTATTTGGGTGAGCAACTGGCAGAAAGCACTATGACTCTCTTAAGGTAGCCAATGCCTCGTCACCAACATAATCACATCACCAACTTCAGGAAACCGCTTGCAAAGGTAACGAAGCTTCTCATAAGATACACAACTAGTGGGGTGTCACTTGAGGCAGACTGACCAAAGTATCAAAAAAATGTGTATTTGGTTGAGCAACTAGCAGGAATCACTATGACACTCATAGGGTAGCCAATGCCTCGTCACCAGCATAATCACATCAGCAACTTCAAGAAACCCCTGGCAAAAGTAACAATGACTCTTAAGATACTCAACTAGTGGCGTAGCTATCAGGCAGACTGGAAAGAGTATCTAAAAAATGTGTATTTGAGTGAAGAACTGGCAGGAATCTCTATGACTCTCTTGAGGTAGCCAATGCCTCGTCACCAGCAGAATCAAATCAGCAACTTCTAGAAACCCCTGGCTAAAGTAACGATGTTCCTCTTAAGATACACAACTAGTGGCGTATCGCTTCAGGCAGACTGGCCACAGTATCTCAAAATGTGTATTTGGGTGAGCAACTGGCAGGAAACACTATGACTCTCTTAAGGTAGCCAATGCCTCGTCACCAACATAATCCAATCACCAACTTCAAGAAACCGCTTGCAAAGGTAACGAAACTTCTCATAAGATACACAGCTAGTGGGGTGTCACTTGAGGCCGACTGGCCAAAGTATCAAAAAAATGTGTATTTGGGTGAGCAACTAGCAGGAATCACTATGACACTCATAGGGTAGCCAATGCCTCGTCACCAGCATAATCACATCAGCAACTTCAAGAAACCCCTGGCAAAAGTTACAATGACTCTTAAGATACACAACTAGTGGCGTAGCTATCAGGCAGACTGGAAAGAGTATCTAAAAAATGTGTATTTGGGTGAAGAACTGGCAGGAATCTCTATGACTCTCTTGAGGTAGCCAATGCTTCGTTACCAGCAGAATCAAATCAGCAACTTCTAGAAACCCCTTTCAAAAGTAACGATGTTTCTCTTAAGATACACAACTAGTGGCGTATCGCTTCAGGCACACTGGAAACAGTATTTAAAAAATGTGTATTTGGATGAGCAACTGGCACGAAACACTGTGACTCTCTTAGGGTAGCCAATATCTCGTCACCAGTATAATCACAGATTCAAAGTCAAGAAACCGCTGGCAAGAGTAACGACGTTTCGCTTAAGATACACAACTAGTGTCGTATCGCTTCAGGCAGACTGGCCACAGTATCTCAAAATGTGTATTTGCGTGAGCAACTGGCAGGAAGCACTATGACTCTCTTAACGTAGCCAATGCCTCGTCACCAACATAAACCCATCACCAACTTCAAGAAACCGCTTGCAAAGGTAACGAAGCTTCTCATAAGATACACAGCTAGTGGTGTGTCACTTGAGGCAGACTGGCCAAAGTATCAAAAAAATGTGTATTTGGGTGGGCAACTAGCAGGAATCACTATGACACTCATAGGGTAGCCAATGCCTCGTCACCAGCATAATCACATCAGCAACTTCAAGAATTCCCTGGCAAAAGTTACAATGACTCTTAAGATACACAACTAGTGGCGTAGCTATCAGGCAGACTGGAAAGAGTATCTAAAAAATGTGTATTTGGGTGAAGAACTGGCAGGAATCTCTATGACTCTCTTGAGGTAGCCAATGCCTCGTCACCAGCAGAATCAAATCAGCAACTTCTAGAAACCCCTGGCTAAAGTAACGATGTATCTCTTAAGATACACAACTAGTGGCGTATCGTTTCAGGCAGACTGGCCACAGTATCTCAAAATGTGTATTTGGGTGAGCAACTGGCAGGAAGCACTATGACTCTCTTAAGGTGGCCAATGCCTCGTCACCAACATAATCCCATCACCAACTTCAAGAAACCGCTTGCAAAGGTAATGAAACTTCTCATAAGATACACAGCTAGTGGGGTGTCACTTGAGGCAGACTGGCCAAAGTATCAAAAAATTGTGTATTTGGGTGAGCAACTAGCAGGAATCACTATGACACTCATAGGGTAGCCAATGCCTCGTCACCAGCATAATCACATCAGCAACTTCAAGAAACCCCTGGCAAAAGTTACAATGACTCTTAAGATACACAACTAGTGGCGTAGCTATCAGGCAGACTGGAAAGAGTATCTAAAAAATGTTTATTTGGGTGAAGAACTGGCAGGAATCTCTATGACTCTCTTGAGGTAGCCAATGCCTCGTCACCAGCAGAATCAAATCAGCAACTTCTAGAAACCCCTGGCAAAAGTAACGATGTTTCTCTTAAGATACACAACTAGTGGCGTATCGCTTCAGGCAGACTGGCCACAGTATCTCAAAATGTGTATTTGGGTGAGCAACTGGCAGGAAGCACTATGACTCTCTTAAGGTAGCCAATGCCTCGTCACCAACATAAACCCATCACCAACTTCAAGATACCGCTTGCAAAGGTAACGAAACTTCTCATAAGATACACAGCTAGTGGGGTGTCACTTGAGGCAGACTGGCCAAAGTGTCAAAAAAAGGGTATTTGGGTGAGCAACTAGCAGGAATCACTATGACACTCATAGGGTAGCCAATGCCTCGTCACCAGCATAATCACATCAGCAACTTCAAGAAACCCCTGGCAAAAGTTACAATGACTCTTAAGATACAGAACTAGTGGCGTAGCTATCGCGCAGACAGGAAAGAGTATCTAAAAATTGTGTATTTGGGTGAAGAACTGGCAGGAATCTCTATGACTCTCTTGAGGTAGCCAATGCCTCGTCACCAGCAGAATGAAATCAGCAACTTCTAGAAACCCCTGGCAAAAGTAACGATGTTTCTCTTAAGATACACAACTAGTGGCGTATCGCTTCAGGCAGACTGGCCACAGTATCTCAAAATGTGTATTTGGGTGAGCAACTGGCAGGAAGCACTATGACTCTCTTAAGGTAGCCAATGCCTCGTCACCAACATAATCCCATCACCAACTTCAAGAAACCGCTTGCAAAGGTAACGAAACTTCTCATAAGATACACAGCTAGTGGGGTGTCACTTGAGGCAGACTGGCCAAAGTATCAAAAAAATGTGTATTTGGGTGAGCAACTAGCAGGAATCACTATGACACTCATAGGGTAGCCAATGCCTCGTCACCAGCATAATCACATCAGCAACTTCAAGAAACCCCTGGCAAAAGTTACAATGACTCTTAAGATACACAACTAGTGGCGTAGCTATCAGGCAGACTGAAAAGAGTATCAAAAAAATGTGTATTTGGGTGAAGAACTGGCAGGAATCTCTATGACTCTCTTGAGGTAGCCAATGCTTCGTTACCAGCAGAATCAAATCAGCTACTTCTAGAAACCCCTTTCAAAAGTAACGATGTTTCTCTTAAGATACACAACTAATGGCGCATCGCTTCAGGCACACTGGTAACAGTATCTAAAAAATGTGTATTTGGGTGAGCAACTGGCACGAAACACTGTGACTCTCTTAGGGTAGCCAATATCTCGTCACCAGTATAATCACAGCTTCAAAGTCAAGAAACCGCTGGCAAGAGTAACGATGTTTCTCTTAAGATACACAACTAGTGGCGTATCGCTTCAGGCAGACTGGCCACAGTATCTCAAAATGTGTATTTGGGTGAGCAACTGGCAGGAAGCACTATGACTCTCTTAGGGTAGCAGATATCTCGTCACCAGTATAATCACATCTTCAATGTCAAGAAACCGCTGGCAAGAGTAACGATGTTTCTCTTAAGATACACAACTAGTGGCGTATCGCTTCAGGCACACTGGAAACAGTATCTAAAAAATGTGTATTTGGGTGAGCAACTGGCACGAAACACTGTGACGCTCTTAGGCTAGCCAATATCTCGTCACCAGTATAATCACAGCTTCAAAGTCAAGAAACCGCTGGCAAGAGTAACGATGTTTCTCTTAAGATACACAACTAGTGGCGTATCCCTTCAGGCAGACTGGCCACAGTATCTCAAAATGTGTATTTGGGTGAGCAACTGGCAGAAAGCACTATGACTCTCTTAAGGTAGCCAATGCCTCGTCACCAACAAAATCACATCACCAACTTCAAGAAACCGCTTGCAAAGGTAACGAAGCTTCTCATAAGATACACAGCTAGTGGGGTGTCACTTGAGGCGGACTGGCCAAAGTATCTCAAAATGTGTATTTGGGTGAGCAACTGGCAGGAAGCACTATGACTCTCTTAAGGTAGCCAATGACTCGTCACCAACATAATCCCATCACCAACCTCAGGAAACCGCTTGCAAAGGTAACGAAGCTTCTCATAAGATACACATCTAGTGGGGTGTCACTTGAGGCAGACTGGCCAAAATATCAAAAAAATGTGTATTTGGGTGAGCAACTAGCAGGAATCCCTATGACACTCATAGGGTTTCCAATGCCTCGTCACCAACATAATCACATCAGTAACTTCAAGAAACCCCTGGCAAAAGTTACAATGACTCTTAAGATACACAACTAGTGGCGTAGCTATCAGGCAGACTGGAAAGAGTATCTAAAAAATGTGTATTTGGGTGAAGAACTGGCAGGAATCTCTATGACTCTCTTGAGGTAGCCAATGCCTCGTCACCAGCAGAATCGAATCAGCAACTTCTAGAAACCCCTTTCAAAAGTAACGATGTTTCCCTTAAGATACGCAACTAGTGGCGTATCGCTTCAGGCACACTGGAAACAGTATCTAAAAAATGTGTATTAGGGTGAGCAACTGGCACGAAACACAGTGACTCTCTTAGGGTAACCAATATCTCGTCACCAGTATAATCACATCTTCAAAGTCAAGAAACCGCTGGCAAGAGTAACGATGTTTCTCTTAAGATACACAACTAGTGGCGTATCGCTTCAGGCAGACGCCACAGTATCTCAAAATGTGTATTTGGGTGAGCAACTGGCAGGAAGCACTATGACTCTCTTAAGGTAGCCAATGCCTCGTCACCAACATAATCCCATCACCAACTTCAAGAAACCGTTTGCAAAGGTAACGAAGCTTCTCATAAGATACACAGCTAGTGGGGTGTCACTTGAGGCAGACTGGCCAAAGTATCAAAAAAATGTGTATTTGGGTGAGCAACTAGCAGGAATCACTATGACACTCATAGGGTAGCCAATGCCTCGTCACCAGCATAATCACATCAGCAACTTCAAGAAACCCCTGGCAAAAGTTACAATGACTCTTAAGATACACAGCTAGTGGCGTAGCTATCAGGCAGACTGGAAAGAGTATCTAAAAAATGTGTATTTGAATGAGCAACTGGCAGGAAGCACTATGACTCTCTTAAGGTCGCCAATGCCTCGTCACCAACATAATCCCATCACCAACTTCAAGAAACCGCTTGCAAAGGTAACGAAACTTCTCATAAGATACACAGCTAGTGGGGTGTCACTTGAGGCAGACTGGCCAAAGTATCAAAAAAATGTGTATTTGGGTGAGCAACTAGCAGGAATCACTATGACACTCATAGGGTAGCCAATGCCTCGTAACCAGCATAATCACATCAGCAACTTCAATAAACCCCTGGCAAAAGTTACAATGACTCTTAAGATACACAACTAGTGGCGTAGCTATCAGGCAGACTGGAAAGAGTATCTAAAAAATGTGTATTTGGATGAGCAACTGGCAGGAAGCACTATGACTCTCTTAAGATAGCCAATGCCTCGTCACCAACATAATCCCATCACCAACTTCAAGAAACCGCTTGCAAAGGTAACGAAGCTTCTCATAAGATACACAGCTAGTGAGGTGTCACTTGAGGCAGACTGGCCAAAGTATCAAAAAAATGTGTATTTGGGTGAGCAACTAGCAGTAATCACTATGACACTCATAGGGTAGCCAATGCCTCGTCACCAGCATAATCACATCAGCAACTTCAAGAAACCCCTGGCAAAAGTTACAATGACTCTTAAGATACACAACTAGTGGCGTAGCTATCAGGCAGACTGGAAAGAGTATCTAAAAATGTGTATTTGGGTGAAGAACTGGCAGGAATCTCTATGACTCTCTTGAGGTAGCCAATGCCTCGTCACCAGCAGAATCAAATCAGCAACTTCTAGAAACCCCTGGCAAAAGTAACGATGTTTCTCTTAAGATACACAACTAGTGGCGTATCGCTTCAGGCACACTGGAAACAGTATCTAAAAAATGTGTATTTGGGTGAGCAACTGGCACGAAACACTGTGACTCTCTTAGGGTAGCCAATATCTCGTCACCAGTATAATCACAGCTTCAAAGTCAAGAAACCGCTGGCAAGAGTAACGATGTTTCTCTTAAGATACACAACTAGTGGCGTATCGCTTCAGGCAGACTGGCCACAGTATCTCAAAATGTGTATTTGGGTGAACAACTGGCAGGAAGCACTATGACTCTCTTAAGGTAGCCAATGCCTCGTCACCAACATAATCTCATCACCAACTTCAAGAAACCGCTTGCAAAGGTAACGAAGCTTCTCATAAGATACACAGCTGGTGGGGTGTCACTTGAGGCAGACGGGCCAAAGTATCAAAAAAATGTGTATTTGGGTGAGCAACTAGCAGGAATCATTATGACACTCATAGGGTAGCCAATGCCTCGTCACCAGCATAATCACATCAGCAACTTCAAGAAACCCCTGGCAAAAGTTACAATGACTCTTAAGATACACAACTAGTGGCGTAGCTATCAGGCAGACTGGAAAGAGTATCTAAAAAATGTGTATTTGGATGAGCAACTGGCAGGAAGCACTATGACTCTCTTAAGGTAGCCAATGCCTCGTCACCAACATAATCCCACCACCAACTTCAAGAAACCGCTTGCAAAGGTAACGAAGCTTCTCATAAGATACACAGCTAGTGGGGTGTCACTTGAGGCAGACTGGCCAAAGTATCAAAAAATGAGTATTTGGGTGAGCAACTAGCAGGAATCACTATGACACTCATAGGGTAGCCAATGCCTCGTCACCAGCATAATCACATCAGCAACTTCAAGAAACCCCTGGCAAAAGTTACAATGACTCTTAAGATACACAACTAGTGGCGTAGCTATCAGGCAGACTGGAAAGAGTATCTAAAAAATGTGTATTTGGATGAGCAACTGGCAGGAAGCACTATGACTCTCTTAAGATAGCCAATGCCTCGTCACCAACATAATCCAATCACCAACTTCAAGAAACCGCTTGCAAAGGTAACGAAGCTTCTCATAAGATACACAGCTAGTGGGGTGTCACTTGAGGCAGACTGGCCAAAGTATCAAAAAAATGTGTATTTGGGTGAGCAACTAGCAGGAATCACTATGACACTCACAGAGTAGCCAATGCCTCGTCACCAGCATAATCACATCAGCAACTTCAAGAAACCCCTGGCAAAAGTTACAATGACTCTTAAAATACACAACTAGTGGCGTAGCTATCAGGCAGACTGGAAAGAGTATCCAAAAATGTGTATTTGGGTGAAGAACTGGCAGGAATCTCTATGACTCTCTTGAGGTAGCCAATGCCTCGTCACCAGCAGAATCAAATCAGCAACTTCTAGAAACCCCTGGCAAAAGTAACGATGTTTCTCTTAAGATACACAACTAGTGGCGTATCGCTTCAGGCACACTGGAAACAGTATCTAAAAAATGTGTATTTGGGTGAGCAACTGGCACGAAACACTGTGACTCTCTTAGGGTAGCCAATATCATGTCACCAGTATAATCACAGCTTCAAAGTCAAGAAACCGCTGGCAAGAGTAACGATGTTTCTCTTAAGATACACAACTAGTGGCGTATCGCTTCAGGCACACTGGAAACAGTATCTAAAAAATGTGTATTTGAGTGAGCAACTGGCACGAAACACAGTGACTCTCTTAGGGTAACCAATATCTCGTCACCAGTATAATCACATCTTCAAAGTCAAGAAACCGCTGGCAAGAGTAACGATGTTTCTCTTAAGATACACAACTAGTGGCGTATCGCTTCAGGCAGACTGGCCACAGTATCTCAAAATGTGTATTTGGGTGAGCAACTGGCAGGAAGCACTATGACACTCTTAAGGTAGCCAATGCCTCGTCACCAACATAATCCCATCACCAACTTCAGGAAACCGCTTGCAAAGGTAACGAAGCTTCTCATAAGATACACAGCTAGTGGGGTGTCACTTGAGGCAGACTGGCCAAAGTATCAAAAAAATGTGTATTTGGGTGAGCAACTAGCAGGAATCACTGTGACACTCATAGGGAAGCCAATGCCTCGTCACCAGAATAATCACATCAGCAACTTCAAGAAACCCTTGGCAAAAGTTACAATGAATCTTAAGATACACAACTAGTGGCGTAGCTATCAGGCAGACTGGAAAGAGTATCTAAAAATGTGTATTTGGGTGAAGAACTGGCAGGAATCTCTATGACTCTCTTGAGGTAGCCAATGCTTCGTCACCAGCAGAACCAAATCAGCAACTTCTAGAAACCCCTTTTAAAAGTAACGATGTTTCTCTTAAGATACACAACTAGTGGCGTATCGCTTCAGGCACACAGGAAACAGAATCTAAAAAATGTGTATTTGGGTGAGCAACTGGCACGAAACACTGTGACTCTCTTAGGGTAGCCAATATCTCGTCACCAGTATAATCACAGCTTCAAAGTCAAGAAACCGCTGGCAAGAGTAACGATGTTTCTCTTAAGATACACAACTAGTGGCGTATCGCTTCAGGCAGACTGGAAACAGTATCTAAAAAATGTGTATTTGGGTAGCAACTGGCACGAAACACTGTGACTCTCTTAGGGTAGCCAATATCTCGTCACCAGTATAATCACAGCTTCAAAGTCAAGAAACCGCTGGCAAGAGTAACGATGTTTCTCTTAGGATACACAACTAGTGGCGTATCGCTTCAGGCAGACTGGAAACAGTATCTCAAAATGTGTATTTGGGTGAGCAACTGGCAGGAAGCACTATGACTCTCTTAAGGTGGCCAATGCCTCTTCACCAACATAATCCCATCACCAACTTCAAGAAACCGCTTGCAAAGGTAACGAAGCTTCTCATAAGATACACAGCTAGTGGGGTGTCACTTGAGGCAGACTGGCCAAAGTATCAAAAAAATGTGTATTTGGGTGAGCAACTAGCAGGAATCACTATGACACTCATAGGGTAGCCAATGCCTCGTCACCAGCATAATCACATCAGCAACTTCAAGAAACCCCTGGCAAAAGTTACAATGACTCTTAAGATACACAACTAGTGGCGTAGCTATCAGGCAGACTGGAAAGAGTATCTAAAAAATGTGTATTTGGGTGAGCAACTGGCAGGAAGCACTATGACTCTCTTAAGGTAGCCAATGACTCGTCACCAACATAATCCCATCACCAACTTCAGGAAACCGCTTGCAAAGGTATCGAAGCTTCTCATAAGATACACAGCTAGTGGGGTGTCACTTGAGGCAGACTGGCCAAAGTAACAAAAAAATGTGTATTTGGGTGAGCAACTAGCAGGAATCACTATGACACTCATAGGGTAGCCAATGCCTCGTCACCAGCATAATCACATCAGCAACTTCAAGAAACCCCTGGCAAAAGTTACAATGACTCTTAAGATACACAACTAGTGGCGTAGCTATCAGGCAGACTGGAAAGAGTATCTAAAAAATGTGTATTTGGGTGAGCAACTGGCAGGAAGCACTATGACTCTCTTGAGGTAGCCAATGCCTCGTCACCAGCAGAATCAAATCAGCAACTTCTAGAAACCCCTGGCAAAAGTAACGATGTTTCTCTTAAGATACACAACTAGTGGCGTATCGCTTCAGGCACACTGGAAGCAGTATCTAAAAAATGTGTATTTGGGTGAGGAACTGGCACGAAACACTGTGACTCTCTTAGGGTAACCAATATCTCGTCACCAGTATAATCACATCTTCAAAGTCAAGAAACCGCTGGCAAGAGTAACGATGTTTCTCTTAAGATACACAACTAGTGGCGTATCGCTTCAGGCAGACTGGCCACAGTATCTCAAAATGTGTATTTGGGTGAGCAACTGGCAGGAAGCACTATGACACTCTTAAGGTAGCCAATGCCTCGTCACCAACATAATCCCATCACCAACTTCAGGAAACCGCTTGCAAAGGTAACGAAGCTTCTCATAAGATACACAGCTAGTGGGGTGTCACTTGAGGCAGACTGGCCAAAGTATCAAAAAAATGTGTATTTGGGTGAGCAACTAGCAGGAATCACTGTGACACTCATAGGGAAGCCAATGCCTCGTCACCAGAATAATCACATCAGCAACTTCAAGAAACCCTTGGCAAAAGTTACAATGAATCTTAAGATACACAACTAGTGGCGTAGCTATCAGGCAGACTGGAAAGAGTATCTAAAAATGTGTATTTGGGTGAAGAACTGGCAGGAATCTCTATGACTCTCTTGAGGTAGCCAATGCTTCGTCACCAGCAGAACCAAATCAGCAACTTCTAGAAACCCCTTTTAAAAGTAACGATGTTTCTCTTAAGATACACAACTAGTGGCGTATCGCTTCAGGCACACAGGAAACAGAATCTAAAAAATGTGTATTTGGGTGAGCAACTGGCACGAAACACTGTGACTCTCTTAGGGTAGCCAATATCTCGTCACCAGTATAATCACAGCTTCAAAGTCAAGAAACCGCTGGCAAGAGTAACGATGTTTCTCTTAAGATACACAACTAGTGGCGTATCGCTTCAGGCAGACTGGAAACAGTATCTAAAAAATGTGTATTTGGGTAGCAACTGGCACGAAACACTGTGACTCTCTTAGGGTAGCCAATATCTCGTCACCAGTATAATCACAGCTTCAAAGTCAAGAAACCGCTGGCAAGAGTAACGATGTTTCTCTTAGGATACACAACTAGTGGCGTATCGCTTCAGGCAGACTGGAAACAGTATCTCAAAATGTGTATTTGGGTGAGCAACTGGCAGGAAGCACTATGACTCTCTTAAGGTGGCCAATGCCTCTTCACCAACATAATCCCATCACCAACTTCAAGAAACCGCTTGCAAAGGTAACGAAGCTTCTCATAAGATACACAGCTAGTGGGGTGTCACTTGAGGCAGACTGGCCAAAGTATCAAAAAAATGTGTATTTGGGTGAGCAACTAGCAGGAATCACTATGACACTCATAGGGTAGCCAATGCCTCGTCACCAGCATAATCACATCAGCAACTTCAAGAAACCCCTGGCAAAAGTTACAATGACTCTTAAGATACACAACTAGTGGCGTAGCTATCAGGCAGACTGGAAAGAGTATCTAAAAAATGTGTATTTGGGTGAGCAACTGGCAGGAAGCACTATGACTCTCTTAAGGTAGCCAATGACTCGTCACCAACATAATCCCATCACCAACTTCAGGAAACCGCTTGCAAAGGTATCGAAGCTTCTCATAAGATACACAGCTAGTGGGGTGTCACTTGAGGCAGACTGGCCAAAGTAACAAAAAAATGTGTATTTGGGTGAGCAACTAGCAGGAATCACTATGACACTCATAGGGTAGCCAATGCCTCGTCACCAGCATAATCACATCAGCAACTTCAAGAAACCCCTGGCAAAAGTTACAATGACTCTTAAGATACACAACTAGTGGCGTAGCTATCAGGCAGACTGGAAAGAGTATCTAAAAAATGTGTATTTGGGTGAGCAACTGGCAGGAAGCACTATGACTCTCTTGAGGTAGCCAATGCCTCGTCACCAGCAGAATCAAATCAGCAACTTCTAGAAACCCCTGGCAAAAGTAACGATGTTTCTCTTAAGATACACAACTAGTGGCGTATCGCTTCAGGCACACTGGAAGCAGTATCTAAAAAATGTGTATTTGGGTGAGGAACTGGCACGAAACACTGTGACTCTCTTAGGGTAACCAATATCTCGTCACCAGTATAATCACATCTTCAAAGTCAAGAAACCGCTGGCAAGAGTAACGATGTTTCTCTTAAGATACACAACTAGTGGCGTATCGCTTCAGGCAGACGCCACAGTATCTCAAAATGTGTATTTGGGTGAGCAACTGGCAGGAAGCACTATGACTCTCTTAAGGTAGCCAATGCCTCGTCACCAACATAATCCCATCACCAACTTCAGGAAACCGCTTGCAAAGGTAACGAAGCTTCTCATAAGATACACAACTAGTGGGGTGTCACTTGAGGCAGACTGGCCAAAATATAAAAAAAATGTGTATTTGGGTGAGCAACTAGCAGGAATCCCTATGACACTCATAGGGTTTCCAATGCCTCGTCACCAGCATAATCAAATCAGCAACTTCAAGAAACCCCTGGCAAAAGTTACAATGACTCTTAAGATACACAACTAGTGGCGTAGCTATCACGCAGACTGGAAAGAGTATCTAAAAAATGTGTATTTGGGTGAAGAACTGGCAGGAATCTCTATGACTCTCTTGAGGTAGCCAATGCTTCGTCACCAGCAGAATCAAATCAGCAACTTCTAGAAACCCCTTTCAAAAGTAACGATGTTCCTCTTAAGATACGCAACTAGTGGCGTATCGCTTCAGGCACACTGGAAACAGTATCTAAAAAATGTGTATTTGGGTGAGCAACTGGCACGAAACACTGTGACTCTCTTAGGGTAGCCAATATCTCGTCACCAGTATAATCACAGCTTCAAAGTCAAGAAACCGCTGGCAAGAGTAACGATGTTTCTCTTAAGATACACAACTAGTGGCGTATCGCTTCAGGCAGACTGGCCACAGTATCTCAAAATGTGTATTTGGGTGAGCAACTGGCAGGAAGCACTATGACTCTCTTAAGGTAGCCAATGCCTCGTCACCAACATAATCCCATCACCAACTTCAGGAAACCGCTTGCAAAGGTAACGAAGCTTCTCCTAAGATACACAGCTAGTGGGGTGTCACTTGAGGCAGACTGGCCAAAGTATCAAAAAAATGTGTATTTGGGTGAGCAACTAGCAGGAATCACTGTGACACTCATAGGGAAGCCAATGCCTCGTCACCAGAATAATCACATCAGCAACTTCAAGAAACCCTTGGCAAAAGTTACAATGAATCTTAAGATACACAACTAGTGGCGTAGCTATCAGGCAGACTGGAAAGAGTATCTAAAAATGTGTATTTGGGTGAAGAACTGGCAGGAATCTCTATGACTCTCTTGAGGTAGCCAATGCCTCGTCACCAGCAGAATCAAATCAGCAACTTCTAGAAACCCCTGGCAAAAGTAACGATGTTTCTCTTAAGATACACAACTAGTGGCGTATCGCTTCAGGCACACTGGAAACAGTATCTAAAAAATGTGTATTTGGGTGAGCAACTGGCACGAAACACTGTGACTCTCTTAGGGTAGCCAATATCTCGTCACCAGTATAATCACAGCTTCAAAGTCAAGAAACCGCTGGCAAGAGTAACGATGTTTCTCTTAAGATACACAACTAGTGGCGTATCGCTTCAGGCAGACTGGCCACAGTATCTCAAAATGTGTATTTGGGTGAGCAACTGGCAGGAAGCACTATGACTCTCTTAAGGTAGCCAATGCCTCGTCACCAACATAATCCCATCACCAACTTCAGGAAACCGCTTGCAAAGGTAACGAAGCTTCTCATAAGATACACAACTAGTGGGGTGTCACTTGAGGCAGACTGGCCAAAATATAAAAAAAATGTGTATTTGGGTGAGCAACTAGCAGGAATCCCTATGACACTCATAGGGTTTCCAATGCCTCGTCACCAGCATAATCACATCAGCAACTTCAAGAAACCCCTGGCAAAAGTTACAATGACTCTTAAGATACACAACTAGTGGCGTAGCTATCACGCAGACTGGAAAGAGTATCTAAAAAATGTGTCTTTGGGTGAAGAACTGGCAGGAATCTCTATGACTCTCTTGAGGTAGCCAATGCTTCGTCACCAGCAGAATCAAATCAGCAACTTCTAGAAACCCCTTTCAAAAGTAACGATGTTCCTCTTAAGATACGCAACTAGTGGCGTATCGCTTCAGGCACACTGGAAACAGTATCTAAAAAATGTGTATTTGAGTGAGCAACTGGCACGAAACACAGTGACTCTCTTAGGGTAACCAATATCTCGTCACCAGTATAATCACATCTTCAAAGTCAAGAAACCGCTGGCAAGAGTAACGATGTTTCTCTTAAGATACACAACTAGTGGCGTATCGCTTCAGGCAGACTGGCCACAGTATCTCAAAATGTGTATTTGGGTGAGCAACTGGCAGGAAGCACTATGACTCTCTTAAGGTAGCCAATGCCTCGTCACCAACATAATCCCATCACCAACTTCAGGAAACCGCTTGCAAAGGTAACGAAGCTTCTCATAAGATACACAACTAGTGGGGTGTCACTTGAGGCAGACTGGCCAAAATATAAAAAAAATGTGTATTTGGGTGAGCAACTAGCAGGAATCCCTATGACACTCATAGGGTTTCCAATGCCTCGTCACCAGCATAATCACATCAGCAACTTCAAGAAACCCCTGGCAAAAGTTACAATGACTCTTAAGATACACAACTAGTGGCGTAGCTATCACGCAGACTGGAAAGAGTATCTAAAAAATGTGTCTTTGGGTGAAGAACTGGCAGGAATCTCTATGACTCTCTTGAGGTAGCCAATGCTTCGTCACCAGCAGAATCAAATCAGCAACTTCTAGAAACCCCTTTCAAAAGTAACGATGTTCCTCTTAAGATACGCAACTAGTGGCGTATCGCTTCAGGCACACTGGAAACAGTATCTAAAAAATGTGTATTTGGGTGAGCAACTGGCACGAAACACTGTGACTCTCTTAGGGTAGCCAATATCTCGTCACCAGTATAATCACAGCTTCAAAGTCAAGAAACCGCTGGCAAGAGTAACGATGTTTCTCTTAAGATACACAACTAGTGGCGTATCGCTTCAGGCACACTGGAAACAGTATCTAAAAAATGTGTATTTGAGTGAGCAACTGGCACGAAACACAGTGACTCTCTTAGGGTAACCAATATCTCGTCACCAGTATAATCACATCTTCAAAGTCAAGAAACCGCTGGCAAGAGTAACGATGTTTCTCTTAAGATACACAACTAGTGGCGTATCGCTTCAGGCAGACTGGCCACAGTATCTCAAAATGTGTATTTGGGTGAGCAACTGGCAGGAATCACTATGACTCTCTTAAGGTAGCCAATGCCTCGTCACCAACATAATCCCATCACCAACTTCAGGAAACCGCTTGCAAAGGTAACGAAGCTTCTCATAAGATACACAGCTAGTGGGGTGTCACTTGAGGCAGACTGGCCAAAGTATCAAAAAAATGTGTATTTGGGTGAGCAACTAGCAGGAATCACTGTGACACTCATAGGGAAGCCAATGCCTCGTCACCAGAATAATCACATCAGCAACTTCAAGAAACCCTTGGCAAAAGTTACAATGAATCTTAAGATACACAACTAGTGGCGTAGCTATCAGGCAGACTGGAAAGAGTATCTAAAAATGTGTATTTGGGTGAAGAACTGGCAGGAATCTCTATGACTCTCTTGAGGTAGCCAATGCTTCGTCACCAGCAGAACCAAATCAGCAACTTCTAGAAACCCCTTTCAAAAGTAACGATGTTTCTCTTAAGATACACAACTAGTGGCGTATCGCTTCAGGCACACAGGAAACAGAATCTAAAAAATGTGTATTTGGGTGAGCAACTGGCACGAAACACTGTGACTCTCTTAGGGTAGCCAATATCTCGTCACCAGTATAATCACAGCTTCAAAGTCAAGAAACCGCTGGCAAGAGTAACGATGTTTCTCTTAAGATACACAACTAGTGGCGTATCGCTTCAGGCAGACTGGAAACAGTATCTAAAAAATGTGTATTTGGGTAGCAACTGGCACGAAACACTGTGACTCTCTTAGGGTAGCCAATATCTCGTCACCAGTATAATCACAGCTTCAAAGTCAAGAAACCGCTGGCAAGAGTAACGATGTTTCTCTTAGGATACACAACTAGTGGCGTATCGCTTCAGGCAGACTGGAAACAGTATCTCAAAATGTGTATTTGGGTGAGCAACTGGCAGGAAGCACTATGACTCTCTTAAGGTGGCCAATGCCTCTTCACCAACATAATCCCATCACCAACTTCAAGAAACCGCTTGCAAAGGTAACGAAGCTTCTCATAAGATACACAGCTAGTGGGGTGTCACTTGAGGCAGACTGGCCAAAGTATCAAAAAAATGTGTATTTGGGTGAGCAACTAGCAGGAATCACTATGACACTCATAGGGTAGCCAATGCCTCGTCACCAGCATAATCACATCAGCAACTTCAAGAAACCCCTGGCAAAAGTTACAATGACTCTTAAGATACACAACTAGTGGCGTAGCTATCAGGCAGACTGGAAAGAGTATCTAAAAAATGTGTATTTGGGTGAGCAACTGGCAGGAAGCACTATGACTCTCTTAAGGTAGCCAATGACTCGTCTCCAACATAATCCCATCACCAACTTCAGGAAACCGCTTGCAAAGGTATCGAAGCTTCTCATAAGATACACAGCTAGTGGGGTGTCACTTGAGGCAGACTGGCCAAAGTATCAAAAAAATGTGTATTTGGGTGAGCAACTAGCAGGAATCACTATGACACTCATAGGGTA
Organism: Schistocerca nitens; assembly: GCF_023898315.1. Taxonomy (NCBI): domain Eukaryota; kingdom Metazoa; phylum Arthropoda; class Insecta; order Orthoptera; family Acrididae; genus Schistocerca; species Schistocerca nitens. The sequence continues at coordinate 106,563,917 of NC_064616.1, read as the reverse complement.
GCCAATGCCTCGTCACCAGCATAATCACATCAGCAACTTCAAGAAACCCCTGGCAAAAGTTACAATGACTCTTAAGATACACAACTAGTGGCGTAGCTATCAGGCAGACTGGAAAGAGTATCTAAAAATGTGTATTTGGGTGAAGAACTGGCAGGAATCTCTATGACACTCTTGAGGTAGCCAATGCCTCGTCACCAGCAGAATCAAATCAGCAACTTCTAGAAACCCCTGGCAAAAGTAACGATGTTTCTCTTAAGATACACAACTAGTGGCGTATCGCTTCAGGCACACTGGAAACAGTATCTAAAAAATGTGTATTTGGGTGAGCAACTGGCACGAAACACTGTGACTCTCTTAGGGTAACCAATATCTCGTCACCAGTATAATCACATCTTCAAAGTCAAGAAACCGCTGGCAAGAGTAACGATGTTTCTCTTAAGATACACAACTACTGGCGTATCGCTTCAGGCAGACTGGCCACAGTATCTCAAAATGTGTATTTGGGTGAGCAACTGGCAGGAAGCACTATGACTCTCTTAAGGTAGCCAATGACTCGTCACCAACATAAACCCCTCACCAACTTAAGGTAACCGCTTGCAAAGGTATCGAAGCTTCTCATAAGATACACAGCTAGTGGGGTGTCACTTGAGGCAGACTGGCCAAAATATCAAAAAAAATGTGTATTTGGGTGAGCAACTAGCAGGAATCCCTATGACACTCATAGGGTTTCCAATGCCTCGTCACCAGCATAATCACATCAGCAACTTCAAGAAACCCCTGGCAAAAGTTACAATGACTCTTAAGATACACAACTAGTGGCGTAGCTATCACGCAGACTGGAAAGAGTATCTAAAAAATGTGTATTTGGGTGAAGAACTTGCAGGAATCTCTATGACTCTCTTGAGGTAGCCAATGCTTCGTCACCAGCATTATCAAATCAGCAACTTCTAGAAACCCCTTTCAAAAGTAACGATGTTTCTCTTAAGATACACAACTAGTGGCGTATCGCTTCAGGCACACTGGAAACAGTATCTAAAAAATGTGTATTTGGGTGAGCAACTGGCACGAAACACTGTGACTCTCTTAGGGTAGCCAATATCTCGTCACCAGTATAATCACAGCTTCAAAGTCACGAAACCGCTGGCAAGAGTAACGATGTTTCTCTTAAGATACACAACTAGTGGCGTATCGCTTCAGGCAGACTGGCCACAGTATCTCAAAATGTGTATTTGGGTGAGCAACTGGCAGGAAGCACTATGACTCTCTTAAGGTAGCCAATGCCTCGTCACCAACATAATCCCATCACCAACTTCAGGAAACCGCTTGCAAAGGTAACGAAGCTTCTCATAAGATACACAGCTAGTGGGGTGTCACTTGAGGCAGACTGGCCAAAGTATCAAAAAAATGTGTATTTGGGTGACCAACTAGCAGGCATCACTATGACACTCATAGGGTAGCCAATGCCTCGTCACCAGCATAATCACATCAGCAACTTCAAGAAACCCCTGGCAAAAGTTACAATGACTCTTAAGATACACAATTAGTGGCGTAGCTATCAGGTAGACTGGAAAGAGTATCTAAAAAATGTGTATTTGGGTGAAGAACTGGCAGGAATCTCTATGACTCTCTTGAGGTAGCCAATGCTTCGTCACCAGCAGAATCAAATCAGCAACTTCTAGAAACCCCTTTCAAAAGTAACGATGTTTCTCTTAAGATACACAACTAGTGGCGTATCGCTTCAGGCACACTGGAAACAGTATCTAAAAAATGTGTATTTGGGTGAGCAACTGGCACGAAACACTGTGACTCTCTTAGGGTAGCCAATATCTCGTCACCAGTATAATCACAGCTTCAAAGTCAAGAAACCGCTGGCAAGAGTAACGATGTTTCTCTTAAGATACACAACTAGTGGTGTATCGCTTCAGGCAGACTGGCCACAGTATCTCAAAATGTGTATTTGGGTGAGCAACTGGCAGGAAGCACTATGACTCTCTTAAGGTAGCCAATGCCTCGTCACCAACATAATCCCATCACCAACTTCAGGAAACCGCTTGTAAAGGTAACGAAGCTTCTCATAAGATACACAGCTAGTGGGGTGTCACTTGAGGCAGACTGGCCAAAGTATCAAAAAAATGTGTATTTGGGTGAGCAACTAGCAGGAATCACTATGACACTCATAGGGTAGCCAATGCCTCGTCACCAGCATAATCACATCAGCAACTTCAAGAAACCCCTGGCAAAAGTTACAATGACTCTTAAGATACACAACTATAGGCGTAGCTATCAGGCAGACTGGAAAGAGTATCTAAAAAATGTGTATTTGGGTGAAGAACTGGCAGGAATCTCTATGACTCTCTTGAGGTAGCCAATGCCTCGTCACCATCATAATCAAATCAGCAACTTCTAGAAACCCCTGGCAAAAGTAACGATGTTTCTCTTAAGATACACAACTAGTGGCGTATCGCTTCAGGCACACTGGAAACAGTATCTCAAAATGTGTATTTGGGTGAGCAACTGGCAGGAAGCACTATGACTCTCTTAAGGTAGCCAATGCCTCGTCACCAACATAATCCCATCACCAACTTCAAGAAACCGCTTGCAAAGGTAACGAAGCTTCTCATAAGATACACAGCTAGTGGGGTGTCACTTGAGGCAGACTGGCCAAAGTATCAAAAAATGTGTATTTGGGTGAGCAACTAGCAGGAATCACTATGACACTCATGGGGTAGCCAATGCCTCGTCACCAGCATAATCACATCAGCAACTTCAAGAAACCCCTGGCAAAAGTTACAATGACTCTTAAGATACACAACTAGTGGCGTAGCTATCAGGCATACTGGAAAGAGTATCTAAAAAATGTTTATTTGGATGAGCAACTGGCAGGAAACACTGTGACTCTCTTAGGGTAGCCAATATCTCGTCACCAGTAAATCACATCTTCAAAGTCAAGAAACCGCTGGCAAGAGTAACGATGTTTCTCTTAAGATACACAACTAGTGGCGTATCGCATCAGGCAGGCTGGCCACAGTATCTCAAAATGTGTATTTGGGTGAGCAACTGGCAGGAAGCATTATGACACTCATAGGGTAGCCAATGCCTCGTCACCACCATAATCACATCAGCAACTTCAAGAAACCCCTGGCAAAAGTTACAATGACTCTTAAGATACACAACTAGTGGCGTAGCTATCAGGCAGACTGGAAAGAGTATCTAAAAAATGTGTATTTGGATGAGCAACTGGCAGGAAGCACTATGTCTCTCTTAAGGTAGCCAATGCCTCGTCACCAACATAATCCCATCACCAACTTCAAGAAACCGCACGCAAAGGTAACGAAGCTTCTCATAAGATACACAGCTAGTGGGGTGTCACTTGAGGCAGACTGGCCAAAGTATCAAAAAAATGTGTATTTGGGTGAGCAACTAGCAGGAATCACTATGACACTCATAGGGTAGCCAATGCCTCGTCACCAGCATAATCACATCAGCAACTTCAAGAAACCCCTGGCAAAAGTTACAATGACTCTTAAGATACACAACTAGTGGCGTAGCTATCAGGCAGACTGGAAAGAGTATCTAAAAATGTGTATTTGGGTGAAGAACTGGCAGGAATCTCTATGACTCTCTTGAGGTAGCCAATGCCTCGTCACCAACAGGATCAAATCAGCAACTTCTAGAAACCCCTGGCAAAAGTAACGATGTTTCTCTTAAGATACACAACTAGTGGCGTATCGCTTCAGGCACACTGGAAACAGTATCTAAAAAATGTGTATTTGGGTGAGCAACTGGCACGAAACACAGTGACTCTCTTAGGGTAACCAATATCTCGTCACCAGTATAATCACATCTTCAAAGTCAAGAAACCGCTGGCAAGAGTAACGATGTTTCTCTTAAGATACACAACTAGTGGCGTATCGCTTCAGGCAGACTGGCCACAGTATCTCAAAATGTGTATTTGGGTGAGCAACTGGCAGGAAGCACTATGACTTTCTTAAGGTAGCCAATGCCTCGTCACCAACATAATCCCATCACCAACTTCAGGAAACCGCTTGCAAAGGTAACGAAGCTTCTCATAAGATACACAGCTAGTGGGGTGTCACTTGAGGCAGACTGGCCAAAGTATCAAAAAAATGTGTATTTGGGTGAGCAACTAGCAGGAATCACTGTGACACTCATAGGGAAGCCAATGCCTCGTCACCAGAATAATCACATCAGCAACTTCAAGAAACCCCTGGCAAAAGTTACAATGAATCTTAAGATACACAACTAGTGGCGTAGCTATCAGGCAGACTGGAAAGAGTATCTAAAAAATGTGTATTTGGGTGAAGAACTGGCAGGAATCTCTATGACTCTCTTGAGGTAGCCAATGCTTCGTCACCAGCAGAATCAAATCAGCAACTTCTAGAAACCCCTTTCAAAAGTAACGATGTTTCTCTTAAGATACACAACTAGTGGCGTATCGCTTCAGGCACACTGGAAACAGAATCTAAAAAATGTGTATTTTGGTGAGCAACTGGCACGAAACACTGTGACTCTCTTAGGGTAGCCAATATCTCGTCACCAGTATAATCACAGCTTCAAAGTCAAGAAACCGTTGGCAAGAGTAACGATGTTTCTCTTAAGATACACAACTAGTGGCGTATCGCTTCAGGCACACTGGAAACAGTATCTAAAAAATGTGTATTTGGGTGAGCAACTGGCACGAAACACTGTGACTCTCTTAGGGTAGCCAATATCTCGTCACCAGTATAATCACATCTTCAAAGTCAAGAAACCGCTGGCAAGAGTAACGATGTTTCTCTTAAGATACACAACTAGTGGCGTATCGCTTCAGGCAGACAGGCCACAGTATCTCAAAATGTGTATTTGGGTGAGCAACTGGCAGGAAGCACTATGACTCTCTTAAGGTAGCCAATGCCTCGTCACCAACATAATCCCATCACCAACTTCAGGAAACCGCTTGCAAAGGTAACGAAGCTTCTCATAAGATACACAACTAGTGGGGTGTCACTTGAGGCAGACTGGCCAAAATATAAAAAAAATGTGTATTTGGGTGAGCAACTAGCAGGAATCACTATGACACTCATAGGGGTTCCAATGCCTCGTCACCAGCATAATCACATCAGCAACTTCAAGAAACCCCTGGCAAAAGTTACAATGACTCTTAAGATACACAACTAGTGGCGTAGCTATCACGCAGACTGGAAAGAGTATCTAAAAAATGTGTATTTGGGTGAAGAACTGGCAGGAATCTCTATGACTCTCTGGAGGTAGCCAATGCTTCGTCACCAGCAGAATCAAATCAGCAACTTCTAGAAACCCCTTTCAAAAGTAACGATGTTTCTCTTAAGATACACAACTAGTTGCGTATCGCTTCAGGCAGTCTGGCCACAGTATCTCAAAATGTGTATTTGGGTGAGCAACTGGCAGGAAGCACTATGACTCTCTTAAGGTAGCCAATGCCTCGTCACCAACATAATCCCATCACCAACTTCAGGAAACCGCTTGCAAAGGTAACGAAGCTTCTCATAAGATACACAGCTAGTGGGGTGTCACTTGAGGCAGACTGGCCAAAGTATCAAAAAAATGTGTATTTGGGTGAGCAACTAGCAGGAATCACTGTGACACTCATAGGGAAGCCAATGCCTCGTCACCAGAATAATCACATCAGCAACTTCAAGAAACCCCTGGCAAAAGTTACAATGAATCTTAAGATACACAACTAGTGGCGTAGCTATCAGGCAGACTGGAAAGAGTATCTAAAAAATGTGTATTTGGGTGAAGAACTTGCAGGAATCTCTATGACTCTCTTGAGGTAGCCAATGCTTCGTCACCAGCAGAATCAAATCAGCAACTTCTAGAAACCCCTTTCAAAAGTAACGATGTTTCTCTTAAGATACACAACTAGTGGCGTATCGCTTCAGGCACACTGGAAACAGTATCTAAAAAATGTGTATTTGGGTGAGCAACTGGCACGAAACACTGTGACTCTCTTAGGGTAGCCAATATCTCGTCACCAGTATAATCACAGCTTCAAAGTCAAGAAACCGCTGCAAGAGTAACGATGTTTCTCTTAAGATACACAACTAGTGGCGTATCGCTTCAGGCAGACTGGCCGCAGTATCTCAAAATGTGTATTTGGGTGAGCAACTGGCACGAAACACTGTGACTCTCTTAGGGTAGCCAATATCTCGTCACCAGTATAATCACATCTTCAAAGTCAAGAAACCGCTGGCAAGAGTAACGATGTTTCTCTTAAGATACACAACTAGTGGCGTATCGCTTCAGGCAGACAGGCCACAGTATCTCAAAATGTGTATTTGGGTGAGCAACTGGCAGGAAGCACTATGACTCTCTTAAGGTAGCCAATGCCTCGTCACCAACATAATCCCATCACCAACTTCAGGAAACCGCTTGCAAAGGTAACGAAGCTTCTCATAAGATACACAACTAGTGGGGTGTCACTTGAGGCAGACTGGCCAAAATATAAAAAAAATGTGTATTTGGGTGAGCAACTAGCAGGAATCACTATGACACTCATAGGGGTTCCAATGCCTCGTCACCAGCATAATCACATCAGCAACTTCAAGAAACCCCTGGCAAAAGTTACAATGACTCTTAAGATACACAACTAGTGGCGTAGCTATCACGCAGACTGGAAAGAGTATCTAAAAAATGTGTATTTGGGTGAAGAACTGGCAGGAATCTCTATGACTCTCTGGAGGTAGCCAATGCTTCGTCACCAGCAGAATCAAATCAGCAACTTCTAGAAACCCCTTTCAAAAGTAACGATGTTTCTCTTAAGATACACAACTAGTTGCGTATCGCTTCAGGCAGTCTGGCCACAGTATCTCAAAATGTGTATTTGGGTGAGCAACTGGCAGGAAGCACTATGACTCTCTTAAGGTAGCCAATGCCTCGTCACCAACATAATCCCATCACCAACTTCAGGAAACCGCTTGCAAAGGTAACGAAGCTTCTCATAAGATACACAGCTAGTGGGGTGTCACTTGAGGCAGACTGGCCAAAGTATCAAAAAAATGTGTATTTGGGTGAGCAACTAGCAGGAATCACTGTGACACTCATAGGGAAGCCAATGCCTCGTCACCAGAATAATCACATCAGCAACTTCAAGAAACCCCTGGCAAAAGTTACAATGAATCTTAAGATACACAACTAGTGGCGTAGCTATCAGGCAGACTGGAAAGAGTATCTAAAAAATGTGTATTTGGGTGAAGAACTTGCAGGAATCTCTATGACTCTCTTGAGGTAGCCAATGCTTCGTCACCAGCAGAATCAAATCAGCAACTTCTAGAAACCCCTTTCAAAAGTAACGATGTTTCTCTTAAGATACACAACTAGTGGCGTATCGCTTCAGGCACACTGGAAACAGTATCTAAAAAATGTGTATTTGGGTGAGCAACTGGCACGAAACACTGTGACTCTCTTAGGGTAGCCAATATCTCGTCACCAGTATAATCACAGCTTCAAAGTCAAGAAACCGCTGCAAGAGTAACGATGTTTCTCTTAAGATACACAACTAGTGGCGTATCGCTTCAGGCAGACTGGCCGCAGTATCTCAAAATGTGTATTTGGGTGAGCAACTGGCAGGAAGCACTATGACTCTCTTAAGGTATCCAATGCCTCGTCACCAACATAATCCCATCACCAACTTCAGGAAACCGCTTGCAAAGGTAACGAAGCTTCTCATAAGATACACAGCTAGTGGGGTGTCACTTGAGGCAGACTGGCCAAAGTATCAAAAAAAGGTGTATTTGGGTGACCAACTAGCAGGCATCACTATGACACTCATAGGGTAGCCAATGCCTCGTCACCAGCATAATCACATCAGCAACTTCAAGAAACCCCTGGCAAAAGTTACAATGACTCTTAAGATACACAATTAGTGGCGTAGCTATCAGGTAGACTGGAAAGAGTATCTAAAAAATGTGTATTTGGGTGAAGAACTGGCAGGAATCTCTATGACTCTCTTGAGGTAGCCAATGCCTCGTCACCAACAGAATCAAATCAGCAACTTCTAGAAACCCCTGGCAAAAGTAACGATGTTTCTCTTAAGATACACAACTAGTGGCGTATCGCTTCAGGCAGACTGGAAACAGTATCTAAAAAATGTGTATTTGGGTGAGCAACTGGCACGAAACACTGTGACTCTCTTAGGGTAGCCAATATCTCGTCACCAGTATAATCACAGCTTCAAAGTCAAGAAACCGCTGGCAAGAGTAACGATGTTTCTCTTAGGATACACAACTAGTGGCGTATCGCTTCAGGCAGACTGGAAACAGTATCTCAAAATGTGTATTTGGGTGAGCAACTGGCAGGAAGCACTATGACTCTCTTAAGGTGGCCAATGCCTCGTCACCAACATAATCCCATCACCAACTTCAAGAAACCGCTTGCAAAGGTAACGAAGCTTCTCATAAGATACACAACTAGTGGGGTGTCACTTGAGGCAGACTGGCCAAAGTATCAAAAAAATGTGTATTTGGGTGAGCAACTAGCAGGAATCACTATGACACTCATAGGGTAGCCAATGCCTCGTCACCAGCATAATCATATCAGCAACTTCATGAAACCCCTGGCAAAAGTTACAATGACTCTTAAGATACACAACTAGTGGCGTAGCTATCAGGCAGACTGGAAAGAGTATCTAAAAAATGTGTATTTGGATGAGCAACTGGCAGGAAGCACTATGAATCTCTTAAGGTAGCCAATGCCTCGTCACCAACATAATCCCATCACCAACTTCAAGAAACCGCTTGCAAAGGTAACGAAGCTTCTCATAAGATACACAGCTAGTGGGGTGTCACTTGAGGCAGACTGGCCAAAGTATCAAAAAAATTTGTATTTGGGTGAGCAACTAGCAGGAATCACTATGACACTCATAGGGTAGCCAATGCCTCGTCACCAGCATAATCACATCAGCAACTTCAAGAAACCCCTGGCAAAAGTTACAATGACTCTTAAGATACACAACTAGTGGCGTAGCTATCAGGCAGACTGGAAAGAGTATCTAAAAAATGTGTATTTGGATGAGCAACTGGCAGGAAGCACTATGAATCTCTTAAGGTAGCCAATGCCTCGTCACCAACATAATCCCATCACCAACTTCAAGAAACCGCTTGCAAAGGTAACGAAGCTTCTCATAAGATACACAGCTAGTGGGGTGTCACTTGAGGCAGACTGGCCAAAGTATCAAAAAAATTTGTATTTGGGTGAGCAACTAGCAGGAATCACTATGACACTCATAGGGTAGCCAATGCCTCGTCACCAGCATAATCACATCAGCAACTTCAAGAAACCCCTGGCAAAAGTTACAATGACTCTTAAGATACACAACTAGTGGCTTAGCTATCAGGCAGACTGGAAAGGGTATCTAAAAATGTGTATTTGGGTGAAGAACTGGCAGGAATCTCTATGACTCACTTGAGGTTGCCAATGCCTCGTCACCAGCAGAATCAAATCAGCAACTTCTAGAAACCCCTGGCAAAAGTAACGATGTTTCCCTTAAGATACACAACTAGTGGCGTATCGCTTCAGGCACACTGGAAACAGTATCTAAAAAAATGTGTATTTGGGTGAGCAACTGGCACGAAACACTGTGACTCTCTTAGGGTAACCAATATCTCGTCACCAGTATAATCACATCTTCAAAGTCAAGAAACCGCTGGCAAGAGTAACGATGTTTCTCTTAAGATACACAACTACTGGCGTATCGCTTCAGGCAGACTGGCCACAGTATCTCAAAATGTGTATTTGGGTGAGCAACTGGCAGGAAGCACTATGACTCTCTTAAGGTAGCCAATGACTCGTCACCAACATAATCCCATCACCAACTTCAGGAAACCGCTTGCAAAGGTATCGAAGCTTCTCATAAGATACACAGCTAGTGGGGTGTCACTTGAGGCAGACTGGCCAAAATATCAAAAAAAATGTGTATTTGGGTGAGCAACTAGCAGGAATCCCTATGACACTCATAGGGTTTCCAATGCCTCGTCACCAGCATAATCACATCAGCAACTTCAAGAAACCCCTGGCAAAAGTTACAATGACTCTTAAGATACACAACTAGTGGTGTAGCTATCATGCAGACTGGAAAGAGTATCTAAAAAATGTGTATTTGGGTGAAGAACTTGCAGGAATCTCTATGACTCTCTTGAGGTAGCCAATGCTTCGTCACCAGCAGAATCAAATCAGCAACTTCTAGAAACCCCTTTCAAAAGTAACGATGTTTCTCTTAAGATACACAACTAGTGGCGTATCGCTTCAGGCACACTGGAACCAGTATCTAAAAAATGTGTATTTGGCTGAGCAACTGGCACGAAACACTGTGACTCTCTTAGGGTAGCCAATATCTCGTCACCAGTATAATCACAGCTTCAAAGTCAAGAAACCGCTGGCAAGAGTAACGATGTTTCTCTTAAGATACACAACTAGTGGCGTATCGCTTCAGGCAGACTGGCCACAGTATCTCAAAATGTGTATTTGGGTGAGCAACTGGCAGGAAGCACTATGACTCTCTTAAGGTAGCCAATGCCTCGTCACCAACATAATCCCATCACCAACTTCAGGAAACCGCTTGCAAAGGTATCGAAGCTTCTCATAAGATACACAGCTAGTGGGGTGTCACTTGAGGCAGACTGGCCAAAATATCAAAAAAAAATGTGTATTTGGGTGAGCAACTAGCAGGAATCCCTATGACACTCATAGGGTTTCCAATGCCTCGTCACCAGCATAATCACATCAGCAACTTCAAGAAACCCCTGGCAAAAGTTACAATGACTCTTAAGATACACAACTAGTGGCGTAGCTATCACGCAGACTGGAAAGAGTATCTAAAAAATGTGTATTTGGGTGAAGAACTTGCAGGAATCTCTATGACTCTCTTGAGGTAGCCAAAGCTTCGTCACCAGCAGAATCAAATCAGCAACTTCTAGAAACCCCTTTCAAAAGTAACGATGTTTCTCTTAAGATACACAACTAGTGGCGTATCGCTTCAGGCACACTGGAAACAGTATCTAAAAAATGTGTATTTGGGTGAGCAACTGGCACGAAACACTGTGACTCTCTTAGGGTAGCCAATATCTCGTCACCAGTATAATCACAGCTTCAAAGTCAAGAAACCGCTGGCAAGAGTAACGATGTTTCTCTTACGATACACAACTAGTGGCGTATCGCTTCAGGCAGACTGGCCACAGTATCTCAAAATGTGTATTTGGGTGAGCAACTGGCAGGAAGCACTATGACTCTCTTAAGGTAGCCAATGCCTCGTCACCAACATAATCCCATCACCAACTTCAGGAAACCGCTTGCAAAGGTAACGAAGCTTCTCATAAGATACACAGCTAGTGGGGTGTCACTTGAGGCAGACTGGCCAAAGTACCAAAAAAATGTGTATTTGGGTGACCAACTAGCAGGCATCACTATGACACTCATAGGGTAGCCAATGCCTCGTCACCAGCATAATCACATCAGCAACTTCAAGAAACCCCTGGCAAAAGTTACAATGACTCTTAAGATACACAATTAGTGGCGTAGCTATCAGGTAGACTGGAAAGAGTATCTAAAAAATGTGTATTTGGGTGAAGAACTGGCAGGAATCTCTATGACTCTCTTGAGGTAGCCAATGCCTCGTCACCAACAGAATGAAATCAGCAACTTCTAGAAACCCCTGGCAAAAGTAACGATGTTTCTCTTAAGATACACAACTAGTGGCGTATCGCTTCAGGCAGACTGGAAACAGTATCTAAAAAATGTGTATTTGGGTGAGCAACTGGCACGAAACACTGTGACTCTCTTAGGGTAGCCAATATCTCGTCACCAGTATAATCACAGCTTCAAAGTCAAGAAACCGCTGGCAAGAGTAACGATGTTTCTCTTAGGATACACAACTAGTGGCGTATCGCTTCAGGCAGACTGGAAACAGTATCTCAAAATGTGTATTTGGGTGAGCAACTGGCAGGAAGCACTATGACTCTCTTAAGGTGGCCAATGCCTCGTCACCAACATAATCCCATCACCAACTTCAAGAAACCGCTTGCAAAGGTAACGAAGCTTCTCATAAGATACACAACTAGTGGGGTGTCACTTGAGGCAGACTGGCCAAAGTATCAAAAAAATGTGTATTTGGGTGAGCAACTAGCAGGAATCACTATGACACTCATAGGGTAGCCAATGCCTCGTCACCAGCATAATCACATCAGCAACTTCATGAAACCCCTGGCAAAAGTTACAATGACTCTTAAGATACACAACTAGTGGCGTAGCTATCAGGCAGACTGGAAAGAGTATCTAAAAAATGTGTATTTGGATGAGCAACTGGCAGGAAGCACTATGAATCTCTTAAGGTAGCCAATGCCTCGTCACCAACATAATCCCATCACCAACTTCAAGAAACCGCTTGCAAAGGTAACGAAGCTTCTCATAAGATACACAGCTAGTGGGGTGTCACTTGAGGCAGACTGGCCAAAGTATCAAAAAAATTTGTATTTGGGTGAGCAACTAGCAGGAATCACTATGACACTCATAGGGTAGCCAATGCCTCGTCACCAGCATAATCACATCAGCAACTTCAAGAAACCCCTGGCAAAAGTTACAATGACTCTTAAGATACACAATTAGTGGCGTAGCTATCAGGTAGACTGGAAAGAGTATCTAAAAAATGTGTATTTGGGTGAAGAACTGGCAGGAATCTCTATGACTCTCTTGAGGTAGCCAATGCCTCGTCACCAGCAGAATCAAATCAGCAACTTCTAGAAACCCCTGGCAAAAATAACGATGTTTCTTTTAAGATACACAACTAGTGGCGTATCGCTTCAGGCACACTGGAAACAGTATCTAAAAAATGTGTATTTGGGTGAGCAACTGGCACGAAACACTGTGACTCTCTTAGGGTAGCCAATATCTCGTCACCAGTATAATCACAGCTTCAAAGTCAAGAAACCGCTGGCAAGAGTAACGATGTTTCTCTTAAGATACACAACTAGTGGCGTATCGCTTCAGGCAGACTGGCCACAGTATCTCAAAATGTGTATTTGGGTGAGCAACTGGCAGGAAGCACTATGACTCTCTTAAGGTAGCCAATGCCTCGTCACCAACATAATCCCATCACCAACTTCAGGAAACCGCTTGCAAAGGTAACGAAGCTTCTCATAAGATACACAGCTAGTGGGGTGTCACTTGAGGCAGACTGGCCAAAGTACCAAAAAAATGTGTATTTGGGTGACCAACTAGCAGGCATCACTATGACACTCATAGGGTAGCCAATGCCTCGTCACCAGCATAATCACATCAGCAACTTCAAGAAACCCCTGGCAAAAGTTACAATGACTCTTAAGATACACAATTAGTGGCGTAGCTATCAGGTAGACTGGAAAGAGTATCTAAAAAATGTGTATTTGGGTGAAGAACTGGCAGGAATCTCTATGACTCTCTTGAGGTAGCCAATGCCTCGTCACTAACAGAATCAAATCAGCAACTTCTAGAAACCCCTGGCAAAAGTAACGATGTTTCTCTTAAGATACACAACTAGTGGCGTATCGCTTCAGGCAGACTGGAAACAGTATCTAAAAAATGTGTATTTGGGTGAGCAACTGGCACGAAACACTGTGACTCTCTTAGGGTAGCCAATATCTCGTCACCAGTATAATCACAGCTTCAAAGTCAAGAAACCGCTGGCAAGAGTAACGATGTTTCTCTTAGGATACACAACTAGTGGCGTATCGCTTCAGGCAGACTGGAAACAGTATCTCAAAATGTGTATTTGGGTGAGCAACTGGCAGGAAGCACTATGACTCTCTTAAGGTGGCCAATGCCTCGTCACCAACATAATCCCATCACCAACTTCAAGAAACCGCTTGCAAAGGTAACGAAGCTTCTCATAAGATACACAACTAGTGGGGTGTCACTTGAGGCAGACTGGCCAAAGTATCAAAAAAATGTGTATTTGGGTGAGCAACTAGCAGGAATCACTATGACACTCATAGGGTAGCCAATGCCTCCTCACCAGCATAATCACATCAGCAACTTCATGAAACCCCTGGCAAAAGTTACAATGACTCTTAAGATACACAACTAGTGGCGTAGCTATCAGGCAGACTGGAAAGAGTATCTAAAAAATGTGTATTTGGATGAGCAACTGGCAGGAAGCACTATGACTCTCTTAAGGTAGCCAATGCCTCGTCACCAACATAATCCCATCACCAACTTCAGGAAACCGCTTGCAAAGGTAACGAAGCTTCTCATAAGATACACAGCTAGTGGGGTGTCACTTGAGGCAGACTGGCCAAAGTATCAAAAAAATGTGTATTTGGGTGAGCAACTAGCAGGCATCACTATGACACTCATAGGGTAGCCAATGCCTCGTCACCAGCATAATCACATCAGCAACTTCAAGAAACCCCTGGCAAAAGTTACAATGACTCTTAAGATACACAATTAGTGGCGTAGCTATCAGGTAGACTGGAAAGAGTATCTAAAAAATGTGTATTTGGGTGATGAACTGGCAGGAATCTCTATGACTCTCTTGAGGTAGCCAATGCTTCGTCACCAGCAGAATCAAATCAGCAACTTCTAGAAACCCCTTTCAAAAGTAACGATGTTTCTCTTAAGATACACAACTAGTGGCGTATCGCTTCAGGCACACTGGAAACAGTATCTAAAAAATGTGTATTTGGGTGAGCAACTGGCACGAAACACTGTGACTCTCTTAGGGTAGCCAATATCTCGTCACCAGTATAATCACAGCTTCAAAGTCAAGAAACCGCTGGCAAGAGTAACGATGTTTCTCTTAAGATACACAACTAGTGGTGTATCGCTTCAGGCAGACTGGCCACAGTATCTCAAAATGTGTATTTGGGTGAGCAACTGGCAGGAAGCACTATGACTCTCTTAAGGTAGCCAATGCCTCGTCACCAACATAATCCCATCACCAACTTCAGGAAACCGCTTGCAAAGGTAACGAAGCTTCTCATAAGATACACAGCTAGTGGGGTGTCACTTGAGGCAGACTGGCCAAAGTTTCAAAAAAATGTGTATTTGGGTGAGCAACTAGCAGGAATCACTATGACACTCATAGGGTTGCCAATGCCTCGTCACCAGCATAATCACATCAGTAACTTCAAGAAACCCGTGGCAAATTTACAACGACTCTTAAGATACACAACTAGTGGCGTAGCTATCAGGCAGACTGGAAAGAGTATCTAAAAAATGTGTATTTGGGTGAAGAACTGGCAGGAATCTCTATGACTCTCTTGAGGTAGCCATACCTCGTCACCAGCAGAATCAAATCAGCAACTTCTAGAAACCCCTGGCAAAAGTAACGATGTTTCTCTTAAGATACACAACTAGTGGCGTATCGCTTCAGGCACACTGGAAACAGTAACTAAAAAATGTGTATTTGGGTGAGCAACTGGCACGAAACACTGTGACTCTCTTAGGGTAGCCAATATCTCGTCACCAGTATAATCACAGCTTCAAAGTCAAGAAACCGCTGGCAAGAGTAACGATGTTTCTCTTAAGATACACAACTAGTGGCGTATCGCTTCAGGCAGACTGGCCACAGTATCTCAAAATGTGTATTTGGGTGAGCAACTGGCAGGAAGCACTATGACTCTCTTAAGGTAGCCAATGCCTCGTCACCAACATAATCCCATCACCAACTTCAAGAAACCGCTTGCAAAGGTAACGAAGCTTCTCATAAGATACACAGCTAGTGGGGTGTCACTTGAGGCAGACTGGCCAAAGTTTCAAAAAAATGTGTATTTGGGTGAGCAACTAGCAGGAATCACTATGACACTCATAGGGTAGCCAATGCCTCGTCACCAGCATAATCACATCAGCAACTTCAAGAAACCCCTGGCAAAAGTTACAATGACTCTTAAGATACACAACTAGTGGCGTAGCTATCAGGCAGACTGGAAAGAGTATCTAAAAAATGTGTATTTGGGTGAAGAACTGGCAGGAATCTCTATGACTCTCTTGAGGTAGCCAGTGCCTCGTCACCAGCAGAATCAAATCAGCAACTTCTAGAGACCCCTGGCAAAGTAACGATGTTTCTCTTAAGATACACAACTAGTGGCGTATCGCTTCAGGCACACTGGAAACAGTATCTAAAAAATGTGTATTTGGGTGAGCAACTGGCACGAAACACTGTGACTCTCTTAGGGTAGCCAATATCTCGTCACCAGTATAATCACAGCTTCAAAGTCAAGAAACCGCTGGCAAGAGTAACGATGTTTCTCTTAAGATACACAACTAGTGGCGTATCGCTTCAGGCAGACTGGCCACAGTATCTCAAAATGTGTATTTGGGTGAGCAACTGGCAGGAAGCACTATGACTCTCTTAAGGTAGCCAATGCCTCGTCACCAACATAATCCCATCACCAACTTCAAGAAACCGCTTGCAAAGGTAACGAAGCTTCTCATAAGATACACAGCTAGTGGGGTGTCACTTGAGGCAGACTGGCCAAAGTATCAAAAAAATGTGTATTTGGGTGAGCAACTAGCAGGAATCACTATGACACTCATAGGGTAGCCAATGCCTCATCACCAGCATAATCACATCAGCAATTTCAAGAAACCCGTGGCAAAAGTTACAATGACTCTTAAGATACACAACTAGTGGCGTAGCTATCAGGCAGACTGGAAAGAGTATCTAAGAAATGTGTATTTGGGTGAAGAACTGGCAGGAATCTCTATGACTCTCTTGAGGTAGCCATACCTCGTCACCAGCAGAATCAAATCAGCAACTTCTAGAAACCCCTGTCAAAAGTAACGATGTTTCTCTTAAGATACACAACTAGTGGCGTATCGCTTCAGGCACACTGGAAACAGTAACTAAAAAATGTGTATTTGGGTGAGCAACTGGCACGAAACACTGTGACTCTCTTAGGGTAGCCAATATCTCGTCACCAGTATAATCACAGCTTCAAAGTCAAGAAACCGCTGGCAAGAGTAACGATGTTTCTCTTAAGATACACAACTAGTGGCGTATCGCTTCAGGCAGACTGGCCACAGTATCTCAAAATGTGTATTTGGGTGAGCAACTGGCAGGAAGCACTATGACTCTCTTAAGGTAGCCAATGCCTCGTCACCAACATAATCCCATCACCAACTTCAAGAAACCGCTTGCAAAGGTAACGAAGCTTCTCATAAGATACACAGCTAGTGGGGTGTCACTTGAGGCAGACTGGCCAAAGTTTCAAAAAAATGTGTATTTGGGTGAGCAACTAGCAGGAATCACTATGACACTCATAGGGTTGCCAATGCCTCGTCACCAGCATAATCACATCAGTAACTTCAAGAAACCCGTGGCAAATTTACAACGACTCTTAAGATACACAACTAGTGGCGTAGCTATCAGGCAGACTGGAAAGAGTATCTAAAAAATGTGTATTTGGGTGAAGAACTGGCGGGAATCTCTATGACTCTCTTGAGGTAGCCAATGCCTCGTCACCAGCAGAATCAAATCAGCAACTTCTAGAAACCCCTGGCAAAAGTAACGATGTTTCTCTTAAGATACACAACTAGTGGCGTATCGCTTCAGGCACACTGGAAACAGTATCTAAAAAATGTGTATTTGGGTGAGCAACTGGCACGAAACACTGTGACTCTCTTAGGGTAGCCAATATCTCGTCACCAGTATAATCACAGCTTCAAAGTCAAGAAACCGCTGGCAAGAGTAACGATGTTTCTCTTAAGATACACAACTAGTGGCGTATCGCTTCAGGCAGACCGGCCACAGTATCTCAAAATGTGTATTTGGGTGAGCAACTGGCAGGAAGCACTATGACTCTCTTAAGGTAGCCAATGCCTCGTCACCAACATAATCCCATCACCAACTTCAAGAAACCGCTTGCAAAGGTAACGAAGCTTCTCATAAGATACACAGCTAGTGGGGTGTCACTTGAGGCAGACTGGCCAAAGTATCAAAAAAATGTGTATTTGGGTGAGCAACTAGCAGGAATCACTATGACACTCATAGGGTAGCCAATGCCTCGTCACCAGCATAATCACATCAGCAACGTCAAGAAACCCCTGGCAAAAGTTACAATGACTCTTAAGATACACAACTAGTGGCGTAACTATCAGGCAGACTGGAAAGAGTATCTAAAAAATGTGTATTTGGGTGAAGAACTGGCAGGAATCTCTATGACTCTCTTGAGGTAGCCAATGCCTCGTCACCAGCAGAATCAAATCAGCAACTTCTAGAAACCCCTGGCAAAAGTAACGATGTTTCTCTTAAGATACACAACTAGTGGCGTATCGCTTCAGGCACACTGGAAACATTATCTAAAAAATGTGTATTTGGGTGAGCAACTGGCAGGAAACACTGTGACTCTCTTAGGGTAGCCAATATCTCGTCACCAGTATAATCACAGCTTCAAAGTCAAGAAACCGCTAGCAAGAGTAACGATGTTTCTCTTAAGATACACAACTAGTGGCGTATCGCTTCAGGCAGACTGGCCACAGTATCTCAAAATGTGTATTTGGGTGAGCAACTGGCAGGAAGCACTATGACTCTCTTAAGGTAGCCAATGAATCGTCACCAACATAATCCCATCACCAACTTCAAGAAACCGCTTGCAAAGGTAACGAAGCTTCTCATAAGATACACAGCTAGTGGGGTGTCACTTGAGGCAGACTGGCCAAAGTATCAAAAAAATGTGTATTTGGGTGAGCAACTAGCAGGAATCACTATGACACTCATAGGGTAGCCAATGCCTCGTCACCAGCATAATCACATCAGCAACTTCAAGAAACCCCTGGCAAAAGTTACAATGACTCTTAAGATACACAACTAGTGGCGTAACTATCAGGCAGACTGGAAAGAGTATCTAAGAAATGTGTATTTGGGTGAAGAACTGGCAGGAATCTCTATGACTCTCTTGAGGTAGCCAATGCCTCGTCACCAGCAGAATCAAATCAGCAACTTCTAGAAACCCCTGGCAAAAGTAACGATGTTTCTCTTAAGATACACAACTAGTGGCGTATCGCTTCAGGCACACTGGAAACAGTATCTAAAAAATGTGTATTTGGGTGAGCAACTGGCACGAAACACTGTGACTCTCTTAGGGTAGCCAATATCTCGTCACCAGTATAATCACAGCTTCAAAGTCAAGAAACCGCTGGCAAGAGTAACGATGTTTCTCTTAAGATACACAACTAGTGGCGTATCGCTTCAGGCAGACTGGCCACAGTATCTCAAAATGTGTATTTGGGTGAGCAACTGGCAGGAAGCACTATGACTCTCTTAAGGTAGCCAATGCATCGTCACCAACAAAATCCCATCACCAACTTCAAGAAACCGCTTGCAAAGGTAACAAAGCTTCTCATAAGATACACAGCTAGTGGGGTGTAACTTGAGGCAGACTGTCCAAAGTATCAAAAAAATGTGTATTTGGGTGAGCAACTAGCAGGAATCACTATGACACTCATAGGGTAGCCAATGCCTCGTCACCAGCATAATCACATCAGCAACTTCAAGAAACCCGTGGAAAAGTTACAACGACTCTTAAGATACACAACTAGTGGCGTAGCTATCAGGCAGAATGGAAAGAGTATCTAAAAAATGTGTATTTGGGTGAAGAACTGGCAGGAATCTGTATGACTCTCTTGAGGTAGCCAATGCCTCGTCACCAGCACAATCAAATCAGCAACTTCTAGAAACCCCTGGCAAAAGTAACGATGTTTCTCTTAAGATACACAACTAGTGGCGTATCGCTTCAGGCACACTGGAAACAGTATCTAAAAAATGTGTATTTGGGTGAGCAACTGGCACGAAACACTGTGACTCTCTTAGGGTAGCCAATATCTCGTCACCAGTATAATCACAGCTTCAAAGTCAAGAAACCGCTGGCAAGAGTAACGATGTTTCTCTTAAGATACACAACTAGTGGCGTATCGCTTCAGGCAGACCGGCCACAGTATCTCAAAATGTGTATTTGGGTGAGCAACTGGCAGGAAGCACTATGACTCTCTTAAGGTAGCCAATGCCTCGTCACCAACATAATCCCATCACCAACTTCAAGAAACCGCTTGCAAAGGTAACGAAGCTTCTCATAAGATACACAGCTAGTGGGGTGTCACTTGAGGCAGACTGGCCAAAGTATCAAAAAAATGTGTATTTGGGTGAGCAACTAGCAGGAATCACTATGACACTCATAGGGTAGCCAATGCCTCGTCACCAGCATAATCACATCAGCAACGTCAAGAAACCCCTGGCAAAAGTTACAATGACTCTTAAGATACACAACTAGTGGCGTAACTATCAGGCAGACTGGAAAGAGTATCTAAAAAATGTGTATTTGGGTGAAGAACTGGCAGGAATCTCTATGACTCTCTTGAGGTAGCCAATGCCTCGTCACCAGCAGAATCAAATCAGCAACTTCTAGAAACCCCTGGCAAAAGTAACGATGTTTCTCTTAAGATACACAACTAGTGGCGTATCGCTTCAGGCACACTGGAAACATTATCTAAAAAATGTGTATTTGGGTGAGCAACTGGCAGGAAACACTGTGACTCTCTTAGGGTACCCAATATCTCGTCACCAGTATAATCACAGCTTCAAAGTCAAGAAACCGCTAGCAAGAGTAACGATGTTTCTCTTAAGATACACAACTAGTGGCGTATCGCTTCAGGCAGACTGGCCACAGTATCTCAAAATGTGTATTTGGGTGAGCAACTGGCAGGAAGCACTATGACTCTCTTAAGGTAGCCAATGAATCGTCACCAACATAATCCCATCACCAACTTCAAGAAACCGCTTGCAAAGGTAACGAAGCTTCTCATAAGATACACAGCTAGTGGGGTGTCACTTGAGGCAGACTGGCCAAAGTATCAAAAAAATATGTATTTGGGTGAGCAACTAGCAGGAATCACTATGACACTCATAGGGTAGCCAATGCCTCGTCACCAGCATAATCACATCAGCAACTTCAAGAAACCCCTGGCAAAAGTTACAATGACTCTTAAGATACACAACTAGTGGCGTAACTATCAGGCAGACTGGAAAGAGTATCTAAGAAATGTGTATTTGGGTGAAGAACTGGCAGGAATCTCTATGACTCTCTTGAGGTAGCCAATGCCTCGTCACCAGCAGAATCAAATCAGCAACTTCTAGAAACCCCTGGCAAAAGTAACGATGTTTCTCTTAAGATACACAACTAGTGGCGTATCGCTTCAGGCACACTGGAAACAGTATCTAAAAAATGTGTATTTGGGTGAGCAACTGGCACGAAACACTGTGACTCTCTTAGGGTAGCCAATATCTCGTCACCAGTATAATCACAGCTTCAAAGTCAAGAAACCGCTGGCAAGAGTAACGATGTTTCTCTTAAGATACACAACTAGTGGCGTATCGCTTCAGGCAGACTGGCCACAGTATCTCAAAATGTGTATTTGGGTGAGCAACTGGCAGGAAGCACTATGACTCTCTTAAGGTAGCCAATGCATCGTCACCAACAAAATCCCATCACCAACTTCAAGAAACCGCTTGCAAAGGTAACAAAGCTTCTCATAAGATACACAGCTAGTGGGGTGTAACTTGAGGCAGACTGTCCAAAGTATCAAAAAAATGTGTATTTGGGTGAGCAACTAGCAGGAATCACTATGACACTCATAGGGTAGCCAATGCCTCGTCACCAGCATAATCACATCAGCAACTTCAAGAAACCCGTGGCAAAAGTTACAACGACTCTTAAGATACACAACTAGTGGCGTAGCTATCAGGCAGAATGGAAAGAGTATCTAAAAAATGTGTATTTGGGTGAAGAACTGGCAGGAATCTGTATGACTCTCTTGAGGTAGCCAATGCCTCGTCACCAGCACAATCAAATCAGCAACTTCTAGAAACCCCTGGCAAAAGTAACGATGTTTCTCTTAAGATACACAACTAGTGGCGTATCGCTTCAGGCACACTGGAAACAGTATCTAAAAAATGTGTATTTGGGTGAGCAACTGGCACGAAACACTGTGACTCTCTTAGGGTAGCCAATATCTCGTCACCAGTATAATCACAGCTTCAAAGTCAAGAAACCGCTGGCAAGAGTAACGATGTTTCTCTTAAGATACACAACTAGTGGCGTATCGCTTCAGGCAGACTGGCCACAGTATCTCAAAATGTGTATTTGAGTGGGCAACGGGCAGGAAGCACTATGACTCTCTTAAGGTAGCCAATGCCTCGCCACCAACATAATCCCATCACCAACTTCAAGAAACCGCTTGCAAAGGTAACGAAGCTTCTCATAAGATACACAGCTAGTGGGGTGTCACTTGAGGCAGACTGGCCAAAGTATCAAAAAAATGTGTATTTGGGTGAGCAACTAGCAGGAATCACTATGACACTCATAGGGTAGCCAATGCCTCGTCACCAGCATAATCACATCAGCAACTTCAAGAAACCCCTGGCAAAAGTTACAATGACTCTTAAGATACACAACTAGTGGCGTAGCTATCAGGCAGACTGGAAAGAGTATCTAAAAAATGTGTATTTGGGTGAAGAACTGGCAGGAATCTCTATGACTCTCTTGAGGTAGCCAATGCCTCGTCACCAGCAGAATCAAATCAGCAAATTCTAGAAACCCCTGGCAAAAGTAACGATGTTTCTCTTAAGATACACAACTAGTGGCGTATCGCTTCAGGCACACTGGAAACAGTATCTAAAAAATGTGTATTTGGGTGAGCAACTGGCACGAAACACTGTGACTCTCTTAGGGTAGCCAATATCTCGTCACCAGTATAATCACAGCTTCAAAGTCAAGAAACCGCTGGCAAGAGTAACGATGTTTCTCTTAAGATACACAACTAGTGGCGTATCGCTTCAGGCAGACTGGCCGCAGTATCTCAAAATGTGTATTTGGGTGAGCAACTGGCAGGAAGCACTATGACTCTCTTAAGGTAACCAATGCATCGTCACCAACAAAATCCCATCACCAACTTCAAGAAACCGCTTGCAAAGGTAACGAAGCTTCTCATAAGATACACAGCTAGTGGGGTGTAACTTGAGGCAGACTGTCCAAAGTATCAAAAAAATGTGTATTTGGGTGAGCAAGTAGCAGGAATCACTATGACACTCATAGGGTAGCCAATGCCTCGTCACCAGCATAATCACATCAGCAACTTCAAGAAACCCCTGGCAAAAGTTACAATGACTCTTAAGATACACAACTAGTGGCGTAGCTATCAGGCAGACTGGAAAGAGTATCTAAAAAATGTGTATTTGGGTGAAGAACTGGCAGGAATCTCTATGACTCTCTTGAGGTAGCCAATGCCTCGTCTCCAGCAGAATCAAATCAGCAACTTCTAGAAACCCCTGGCAAAAGTAACGATGTTTCTCTTAAGATACACAACTAGTGGCGTATCGCTTCAGGCACACTGGAAACAGTATCTTAAAAATGTGTATTTGGGTGAGCAACTGGCACGAAACACTGTGACTCTCTTAGGGTAGCCAATATCTCGTCACCAGTATAATCACAGCTTCAAAGTCAAGAAACCGCTGGCAAGAGTAACGATGTTTCTCTTAAGATACACAACTAGTGGCGTATCGCTTCAGGCAGACTGGCCGCAGTATCTCAAAATGTGTATTTGGGTGAGCAACTGGCAGGAAGCACTATGACTCTCTTAAGGTAACCAATGCATCGTCACCAACAAAATCCCATCACCAACTTCAAGAAACCGCTTGCAAAGGTAACGAAGCTTCTCATAAGATACACAGCTAGTGGGGTGTAACTTGAGGCAGACTGTCCAAAGTATCAAAAAAATGTGTATTTGGGTGAGCAAGTAGCAGGAATCACTATGACACTCATAGGGTAGCCAATGCCTCGTCACCAGCATAATCACATCAGCAACTTCAAGAAACCCCTGGCAAAAGTTACAATGACTCTTAAGATACACAACTAGTGGCGTAGCTATCAGGCAGACTGGAAAGAGTATCTAAAAAATGTGTATTTGGGTGAAGAACTGGCAGGAATCTCTATGACTCTCTTGAGGTAGCCAATGCCTCGTCTCCAGCAGAATCAAATCAGCAACTTCTAGAAACCCCTGTCAAAAGTAACGATGTTTCTCTTAAGATACACAACTAGCGGCGTATCGCTTCAGGCACACTGGAAACAGTATCTTAAAAATGTGTATTTGGGTGAGCAACTGGCACGAAACACTGTGACTCTCTTAGGGTAGCCAATATCTCGTCACCAGTATAATCACAGCTTCAAAGTCAAGAAACCGCTGGCAAGAGTAACGATGTTTCTCTTAAGATACACAACTAGTGGCGTATCGCTTCAGGCAGACTGGCCACAGTATCTCAAAATGTGTATTTGGGTGAGCAACTGGCAGGAAGCACTATGACTCTCTTAAGGTAGCCAATGCCTCGTCACCAACATAATCCCATCACCAACTTCAAGAAACCGCTTGCAAAGGTAACGAAGCTTCTCATAAGATACACAGCTAGTGGGGTGTCACTTGAGGCAGACTGGCCAAAGTATCAAAAAAATGTGTATTTGGGTGAGCAACTAGCAGGAATCACTATGACACTCATAGGGTAGCCAATGCCTCGTCACCAGCATAATCACATCAGCAACTTCAAGAAACCCCTGGCAAAAGTTACAATGACTCTTAAGATACACAACTAGTGGCGTAGCTATCAGGCAGACTGGAAAGAGTATCTAAAAATGTGTATTTGGGTGAAGAACTGGCAGGAATCTCTATGACTCTCTTGAGGAAGCCAATGCCTCGTCACCAGCAGAATCAAATCAGCAACTTCTAGAAACCCCTGGCAAAAGTAACGATGTTTCTCTTAAGATACACAACTAGTGGCGTATCGCTTCAGGCACACTGGAAACAGTATCTAAAAAATGTGTATTTGGGTGAGCAACTGGCACGAAACACTGTGACTCTCTTAGGGTAGCCAATATCTCGTCACCAGTATAATCACAGCTTCAAAGTCAAGAAACCGCTGGCAAGAGTAACGATGTTTCTCTTAAGATACACAACTAGTGGCGTATCGCTTCAGGCAGACGCCACAGTATCTCAAAATGTGTATTTGGGTGAGCAACTGGCAGGAAGCACTATGACTCTCTTAAGGTAGCCAATGCCTCGTCACCAACATAATACCATCACCAACTTCAAGAAACCGCTTGCAAAGGTAACGAAGCTTCTCATAAGATACACAGCTAGTGGGGTGTCACTTGAGGCAGACAGGCCAAAGTATCAAAAAAATGTGTATTTGGGTGAGCAACTAGCAGGAATCACTATGACACTCATAGGGTAGCCAATGCCTCGTCACCAGCATAATCACATCAGCAACTTCAAGAAACCCCTGGCAAAAGTTACAATGACTCTTAAGATACACAACTAGTGGCGTAGCTATCAGGCAGACTGGAAAGAGTATCTAAAAAATGTGTATTTGGGTGAAGAACTGACAGGAATCTCTATGACTCTCTTGAGGTAGCCAATGCCTCGTCACCAGCAGAATCAAATCAGCAACTTCTAGAAACCCCTGGCAAAAGTAACGATGTTTCTCTTAAGATACACAACTAGTGGCGTATCGCTTCAGGCACACTGGAAACAGTATCTAAAAAATGTGTATTTGCGTGAGCAACTGGCACGAAACACCTCGACTCTCTTAGGGTAGCCAATATCTCGTCACCAGTATAATCACAGCTTCAAAGTCAAGAAACCGCTGGCAAGAGTAACGATGTTTCTCTTAAGATACACAACTAGTGGCGTATCGCTTCAGGCAGACTGGCCACAGTATCTCAAAATGTGTATTTGGGTGAGCAACTGGCAGGAAGCACTATGACTCTCTTAAGGTAGCCAATGCCTCGTCACCAACATAATCCCATCACCAACTTCAAGAAACCGCTTGCAAAGGTAACGAAGCTTCTCATAAGATACACAGCTAGTGGGGTGTCACTTGAGGCAGACTGGCCAAAGTATCAAAAAAATGTGTATTTGGGTGAGCAACTAGCAGGAATCACTATGACACTCATAGGGTAGCCAATGCCTCGTCACCAGCATAATCACATCAGCAACTTAAAGAAACCCCTGGCAAAAGTTACAATGACTCTTAAGATACACAACTAGTGGCGTAGCTATCAGGCAGACTGGAAAGAGTATCTAAAAAATGTGTATTTGGGTGAAGAACTGGCAGGAATCTCTATGACTCTCTTGAGGTAGCCAATGCCTCGTCACCAGCAGAATCAAATCAGCAACTTCTAGAAACCCCTGGCAAAAGTAACGATGTTTCTCTTAAGATACACAACTAGTGGCGTATCGCTTCAGGCACACTGGGCACAGTATCTCAAAATGTGTATTTGGGTGAGCAACTGGCAGGAAGCACTATGACTCTCTTACGGTAGCCAATGCCTCGTCACCAACATAATCCCATCACCAACTTCAAGAAACCGCTTGCAAAGGTAACGAAGCTTCTCATAAGATACACAGCTTGTGGGGTGTCACTTGAGGCAGACTGGCCAAAGTATCAAAGAAATGTGTATTTGGGTGAGCAACTAGCAGGAATCACTATGACACTCATAGGGTAGCCAATGCCTCGTCACCAGCATAATCACATCAGCAACTTCAAGAAACCCCTGGCAAAAGTTACAATGACTCTTAAGATACACAACTAGTGGCGTAGCTATCAGGCAGACTGGAAAGAGTATTAAAAAATGTGTATTTGGGTGAAGAACTGGCAGGAATCTCTATGACTCTCTTGAGGTAGCCAATGCCTCGTCACCTGCAGAATCAAATCAGCAACTTCCAGAAACCCCTGGCAAAAGTAACGATGTTTCTCTTAAGATACACAACTAGTGGCGTATCGCTTCAGGCACACTGGAAACAGTATCTAAAAAATGTGTATTTGGGTCAGCAACTGGCACGAAACACTGTGACTCTCTTAGGGTAGCCAATATCTCGTCACCAGTATAATCACAGCTTCAAAGTCAAGAAGCCGCTGGCAATGGTAACGATGTTTCTCTTAAGATACACAACTAGTGGCGTATCGCTTCAGGCACACTGGAAACAGTATCTAAAAAATGTGTATTTGGGTGAGCAACTGGCACGAAACACTGTGACTCTCTTAGGGTACCTAATATCTCGTCACCAGTATAATGACAGCTTCAAAGTCAAGAAACCGCTGGCAAGAGTAACGATGTTTCTCTTAAGATACACAACTAGTGGCGTATCGCTTCAGGCAGACTGGCCACAGTATCTCAAAATGTGTATTTGGGTAAGCAACTGGCAGGAAGCACTATGACACTCTTACAGTAGCCAATGCCTCGTCACCAACATAATACCATCACCAACTTCAAGAAACCGCTTGCAAAGGTAACGAAGCTTCGCATAAGATACACAGCTAGTGGGGTGTCACTTGAGGCAGACTGGCCAAAGTATCAAAAAAATGTGTATTTGGGTGAGCAACTAGCAGGAATCACTATGACACTCATAGGGTAGCCAATGCCTCGTCACCAGCATAATCACATCAGCAACTTCAAGAAACCCCTGGCAAAAGTTACAATGACTCTTAAGATACACAACTAGTGGCGTAGCTATCAGGCAGACTGGAAAGAGTATCTAAAAAATGTGTATTTGGGTGAAGAACAGGCAGGAATCTCTATGACTCTCTTGAGGTAGCCAATGCCTCGTCTCCAGCAGAATCAAATCAGCAACTTCTAGAAACCCCTGGCAAAAGTAACGATGTTTCTCTTAAGATACACAACTAGTGGCGTATCGCTTCAGGCACACTGGAAACAGTATCTTAAAAATGTGTATTTGGGTGAGCAACTGGCACGAAACACTGTGACTCTCTTAGGGTAGCCAATATCTCGTCACCAGTATAATCACAGCTTCAAAGTCAAGAAACCGCTGGCAAGAGTAACGATGTTTCTCTTAAGATACACAACTAGTGGCGTATCGCTTCAGGCAGACTGGCCACAGTATCTCAAAATGTGTATTTGGGTGAGCAACTGGCAGGAAGCACTATGACTCTCTTAAGGTAGCCAATGCCTCGTCACCAACATAATCCCATCACCAACTTCAAGAAACCGCTTGCAAAGGTAACGAAGCTTCTCATAAGATACACAGCTAGTGGGGTGTCACTTGAGGCAGACTGGCCAAAGTATCAAAAAAATGTGTATTTGGGTGAGCAACTAGCAGGAATCACTATGACACTCATAGGGTAGCCAATGCCTCGTCACCAGCATAATCACATCAGCAACTTCAAGAAACCCCTGGCAAAAGTTACAATGACTCTTAAGATACACAACTAGTGGCGTAGCTATCAGGCAGACTGGAAAGAGTATCTAAAAATGTGTATTTGGGTGAAGAACTGGCAGGAATCTCTATGACTCTCTTGAGGAAGCCAATGCCTCGTCACCAGCAGAATCAAATCAGCAACTTCTAGAAACCCCTGTCAAAAGTAACGATGTTTCTCTTAAGATACACAACTAGTGGCGTATCGCTTCAGGCACACTGGAAACAGTATCTAAAAAATGTGTATTTGGGTGAGCAACTGGCACGAAACACTGTGACTCTCTTAGGGTAGCCAATATCTCGTCACCAGTATAATCACAGCTTCAAAGTCAAGAAACCGCTGGCAAGAGTAACGATGTTTCTCTTAAGATACACAACTAGTGGCGTATCGCTTCAGGCAGACGCCACAGTATCTCAAAATGTGTATTTGGGTGAGCAACTGGCAGGAAGCACTATGACTCTCTTAAGGTAGCCAATGCCTCGTCACCAACATAATACCATCACCAACTTCAAGAAACCGCTTGCAAAGGTAACGAAGCTTCTCATAAGATACACAGCTAGTGGGGTGTCACTTGAGGCAGACAGGCCAAAGTATCAAAAAAATGTGTATTTGGGTGAGCAACTAGCAGGAATCACTATGACACTCATAGGGTAGCCAATGCCTCGTCACCAGCATAATCACATCAGCAACTTCACGAAACCCCTGGCAAAAGTTACAATGACTCTTAAGATACACAACTAGTGGCGTAGCTATCAGGCAGACTGGAAAGAGTATCTAAAAAATGTGTATTTGGGTGAAGAACTGGCAGGAATCTCTATGACTCTCTTGAGGTAGCCAATGCCTCGTCACCAGCAGAATCAAATCAGCAACTTCTAGAAACCCCTGGCAAAAGTAACGATGTTTCTCTTAAGATACACCACTAGTGGCGTATCGCTTCAGGCACACTGGAAACAGTATCTAAAAAATGTGTATTTGCGTGAGCAACTGGCACGAAACATCTCGACTCTCTTAGGGTAGCCAATATCTCGTCACCAGTATAATCACAGCTTCAAAGTCAAGAAACCGCTGGCAAGAGTAACGATGTTTCTCTTAAGATACACAACTACTGGCGTATCGCTTCAGGCAGACTGGCCACAGTATCTCAAAATGTGTATTTGGGTGAGCAACTGGCAGGAAGCACTATGACTCTCTTAAGGTAGCCAATGCCTCGTCACCAACATAATCCCATCACCAACTTCAAGAAACCGCTTGCAAAGGTAACGAAGCTTCTCATAAGATACACAGCTAGTGGGGTGTCACTTGAGGCAGACTGGCCAAAGTATCAAAAAAATGTGTATTTGGGTGAGCAACTAGCAGGAATCACTATGACACTCATAGGGTAGCCAATGCCTCGTCACCAGCATAATCACATCAGCAACTTAAAGAAACCCCTGGCAAAAGTTACAATGACTCTTAAGATACACAACTAGTGGCGTAGCTATCAGGCAGACTGGAAAGAGTATCTAAAAAATGTGTATTTGGGTGAAGAACTGGCAGGAATCTCTATGACTCTCTTGAGGTAGCCAATGCCTCGTCACCAGCAGAATCAAATCAGCAACTTCTAGAAACCCCTGGCAAAAGTAACGATGTTTCTCTTAAGATACACAACTAGTGGCGTATCGCTTCAGGCACACTGGAAACAGTATCTAAAAAATGTGTATTTGGGTGAGCAACTGGCACGAAACACTGTGACTCTCTTAGGGTAGCCAATATCTCGTCACCAGTATAATCACAGCTTCAAAGTCAAGAAACCGCTGGCAAGAGTAACGATGTTTCTCTTAAGATACACAACTAGTGGCGTATCGCTTCAGGCAGACGCCACAATATCTCAAAATGTGTATTTGGGTGAGCAACTGGCAGGAAGCACTATGACTCTCTTAAGGTAGCCAATGCCTCGTCACCAACATAATACCATCACCAACTTCAAGAAACCGCTTGCAAAGGTAACGAAGCTTCTCATAAGATACACAGCTAGTGGGGTGTCACTTGAGGCAGACAGGCCAAAGTATCAAAAAAATGTGTATTTGGGTGAGCGACTAGCAGGAATCACTATGACACTCATAGGGTAGCCAATGCCTCGTCACCAGCATAATCACATCAGCAACTTCACGAAACCCCTGGCAAAAGTTACAATGACTCTTAAGATACACAACTAGTGGCGTAGCTATCAGGCAGACTGGAAAGAGTATCTAAAAAATGTGTATTTGGGTGAAGAACTGGCAGGAATCTCTATGACTCTCTTGAGGTAGCCAATGCCTCGTCACCAGCAGAATCAAATCAGCAACTTCTAGAAACCCCTGGCAAAAGTAACGATGTTTCTCTTAAGATACACAACTAGTGGCGTATCGCTTCAGGCACACTGGAAACAGTATCTAAAAAATGTGTATTTGCGTGAGCAACTGGCACGAAACACCTCGACTCTCTTAGGGTAGCCAATATCTCGTCACCAGTATAATCACAGCTTCAAAGTCAAGAAACCGCTGGCAAGAGTAACGATGTTTCTCTTAAGATACACAACTACTGGCGTATCGCTTCAGGCAGACTGGCCACAGTATCTCAAAATGTGTATTTGGGTGAGCAACTGGCAGGAAGCACTATGACTCTCTTAAGGTAGCCAATGCCTCGTCACCAACATAATCCCATCACCAACTTCAAGAAACCGCTTGCAAAGGTAACGAAGCTTCTCATAAGATACACAGCTAGTGGGGTGTCACTTGAGGCAGACTGGCCAAAGTATCAAAAAAATGTGTATTTGGGTGAGCAACTAGCAGGAATCACTATGACACTCATAGGGTAGCCAATGCCTCGTCACCAGCATAATCACATCAGCAACTTAAAGAAACCCCTGGCAAAAGTTACAATGACTCTTAAGATACACAACTAGTGGCGTAGCTATCAGGCAGACTGGAAAGAGTATCTAAAAAATGTGTATTTGGGTGAAGAACTGGCAGGAATCTCTATGACTCTCTTGAGGTAGCCAATGCCT
This sequence comes from Schistocerca nitens, assembly GCF_023898315.1. Taxonomy (NCBI): domain Eukaryota; kingdom Metazoa; phylum Arthropoda; class Insecta; order Orthoptera; family Acrididae; genus Schistocerca; species Schistocerca nitens. Next base: position 106,532,631 of record NC_064616.1, on the reverse strand, counting down.
CGTCACCAGCAGAATCAAATCAGCAACTTCTAGAAACCCCTGGCAAAAGTAACGATGTTTCTCTTAAGATACACAACTAGTGGCGTATCGCTTCAGGCACACGGCACAGTATCTCAAAATGTGTATTTGGGTGAGCAACTGGCAGGAAGCACTATGACTCTCTTACGGTAGCCAATGCCTCGTCACCAACATAATCCCATCACCAACTTCAAGAAACCGCTTGCAAAGGTAACGAAGCTTCTCATAAGATACACAGCTTGTGGGGTGTCACTTGAGGCAGACTGGCCAAAGTATCAAAAAAATGTGTATTTGGGTGAGCAACTAGCAGGAATCACTATGACACTCATAGGGTAGCCAATGCCTCGTCACCAGCATAATCACATCAGCAACTTCAAGAAACCCCTGGCAAAAGTTACAATGACTCTTAAGATACACAACTAGTGGCGTAGCTATCAGGCAGACTGGAAAGAGTATTAAAAAATGTGTATTTGGGTGAAGAACTGGCAGGAATCTCTATGACTCTCTTGAGGTAGCCAATGCCTCGTCACCAGCAGAATCAAATCAGCAACTTCCAGAAACCCCTGGCAAAAGTAACGATGTTTCTCTTAAGATACACAACTAGTGGCGTATCGCTTCAGGCACACTGGAAACAGTATCTAAAAAATGTGTATTTGGGTGAGCAACTGGCACGAAACACTGTGACTCTCTTAGGGTACCTAATATCTCGTCACCAGTATAATGACAGCTTCAAAGTCAAGAAACCGCAGCCAGAGTAACGATGTTTCTCTTAAGATACACAACTAGTGGCGTATCGCTTCAGGCAGACTGGCCACAGTATCTCAAAATGTGTATTTGGGTAAGCAACTGGCAGGAAGCACTATGACACTCTTACAGTAGCCAATGCCTCGTCACCAACATAATCACATCAGCAACTTCAAGAAACCCCTGGAAAAAGTTACAATGACTCTTAAGATACACAACTAGTGGCGTAGCTATCAGGCAGACTGGAAAGAGTATCAAAAAAATGTGTATTTGGGTGAAGAACTGGCAGGAATCTGTATGACTCTCTTGAGGTAGCCAATGCCTCGTCACCAGCAGAATCAAATCAGCAACTTCTAGAAACCCCTGGCAAAAGTAACGATGTTTCTCTTAAGATACACAACTAGTGGCGTATCGCTTCAGGCACACTGGAAACAGTATCTAAAAAATGTGTATTTGCGTGAGCAACTGGCACGAAACACTGTGATTCTCTTAGGGTAGCCAATATCTCGTCACCAGTATAATCACAGCTTCAAAGTCAAGAAACCGCTGGCAAGAGTAACGATGTTTCTCTTAAGATACACAACTAGTGGCGTATCGCTTCAGGCAGACGCCACAGTATCTCAAAATGTGTATTTGGGTGAGCAACTGGCAGGAAGCACTATGACTCTCTTAAGGTAGCCAATGCCTCGTCACCAACATAATACCATCACCAACTTCAAGAAACCGCTTGCAAAGGTAACGAAGCTTCTCATAAGATACACAGCTAGTGGGGTGTCACTTGAGGCAGACTGGCCAAAGTATCAAAAAAATGTGTATTTGGGTGAGCAACTAGCAGGAATCACTATGACACTCATACGGTAGCCAATGCCTCGTCACCAGCATAATCACATCAGCAACTTCAAGAAACCCCTGGCAAAAGTTACAATGACTCTTAAGATACACAACTAGTGGCGTAGCTATCAGGCAGACTGGAAAGAGTATCTAAAAAATGTGTATTTGGGTGAAGAACTGGCAGGAATCTCTATGACTCTCTTGAGGTAGCCAATGCCTCGTCACCAGCAGAATCAAATCAGCAACTTCTAGAAACCCCTGGCAAAAGTAACGATGTTTCTCTTAAGATACACAACTAGTGGCGTATCGCTTCAGGCACACTGGAAACAGTATCTAAAAAATGTGTATTTGCGTGAGCAACTGGCACGAAACACTGTGACTCTCTTAGGGTAGCCAATATCTCGTCACCAGTATAATCACAGCTTCAAAGTCAAGAAACCGCTGGCAAGAGTAACGATGTTTCTCTTAAGATACACAACTAGTGGCGTATCGCTTCAGGCAGACTGGCCACAGTATCTCAAAATGTGTATTTGGGTGAGCAACTGGCAGGAAGCACTATGACTCTCTTAAGGTAGCTAATGCCTCGTCACCAACATAATCCCATCACCAACTTCAAGAAACCGCTTGCAAAGGTAACGAAGCTTCTCATAAGATACACAGCTAGTGGGGTGTCACTTGAGGCAGACTGGCCAAAGTATCAAAAAAATGTGTATTTGGGTGAGCAACTAGCAGGAATCACTATGACACTCATAGGGTAGCCAATGCCCCGTCACCAGCATAATCACATCAGCAACTTAAAGAAACCCCTGGCAAAAGTTGCAATGACTCTTAAGATACACAACTAGTGGCGTAGCTATCAGGCAGACTGGAAAGAGAATCTAAAAAATGTGTATTTGGGTGAAGAACTGGCAGGAATCTCTATGACTCTCTTGAGGTAGCCAATGCCTCGTCACCAGCAGAATCAAATCAGCAACTTCTAGAAACCCCTGGCAAAAGTAACGATGTTTCTCTTAAGATACACAACTAGTGGCGTATCGCTTCAGGCACACTGGGCACAGTATCTCAAAATGTGTATTTGGGTGAGCAACTGGCAGGAAGCACTATGACTCTCTTACGGTAGCCAATGCCTCGTCACCAACATAATCCCATCACCAACTTCAAGAAACCGCTTGCAAAGGTAACGAAGCTTCTCATAAGATACACAGCTTGTGGGGTGTCACTTGAGGCAGACTGGCCAAAGTATCAAAAAAATGTGTATTTGGGTGAGCAACTAGCAGGAATCACTATGACACTCATAGGGTAGCCAATGCCTCGTCACCAGCATAATCACATCAGCAACTTCAAGAAACCCCTGGCAAAAGTTACAATGACTCTTAAGATACACAACTAGTGGCGTAGCTATCAGGCAGACTGGAAAGAGTATTAAAAAATGTGTATTTGGGTGAAGAACTGGCAGGAATCTCTATGACTCTCTTGAGGTAGCCAATGCCTCGTCACCAGCAGAATCAAATCAGCAACTTCCAGACACCCCTGGCAAAAGTAACGATGTTTCTCTTAAGATACACAACTAGTGGCGTATCGCTTCAGGCACACTGGAAACAGTATCTAAAAAATGTGTATTTGGGTGAGCAACTGGCACGAAACACTGTGACTCTCTTAGGGTAGCCAATATCTCGTCACCAGTATAATCACAGCTTCAAAGTCAAGAAGCCGCTGGCAATGGTAACGATGTTTCTCTTAAGATACACAACTAGTGGCGTATCGCTTCAGGCACACTGGAAACAGTATCTAAAAAATGTGTATTTGGGTGAGCAACTGGCACGAAACAATGTGACTCTCTTAGGGTACCTAATATCTCGTCACCAGTATAATGACAGCTTCAAAGTCAAGAAACCGCTGGCAAGAGTAACGATGTTTCTCTTAAGATACACAACTAGTGGCGTGTCGCTTCAGGCAGACTGGCCACAGTATCTCAAAATGTGTATTTGGGTAAGCAACTGGCAGGAAGCACTATGACACTCTTACAGTAGCCAATGCCTCGTCACCAACATAATCACATCAGCAACTTCAAGAAACCCCTGGAAAAAGTTACAATGACTCTTAAGATACACAACTAGTGGCGTAGCTATCAGGCAGACTGGAAAGAGTATCAAAAAAATGTGTATTTGGGTGAAGAACTGGCAGGAATCTGTATGACTCTCTTGAGGTAGCCAATGCCTCGTCACCAGCAGAATCAAATCAGCAACTTCTAGAAACCCCTGGCAAAAGTAACTATGTTTCTCTTAAGATACACAACTAGTGGCGTATCGCTTCAGGCACACTGGAAACAGTATCTAAAAAATGTGTATTTGGGTGAGCAACTGGCACGAAACACTGTGATTCTCTTAGGGTAGAAAATATCTCGTCACCAGTATAATCACAGCTTCAAAGTCAAGAAACCGCTGGCAAGAGTAACGATGTTTCTCTTAAGATACACAACTAGTGGCGTATCGCTTCAGGCAGACTGGCCACAGTATCTCAAAATGTGTATTTGGGTGAGCAACTGGCAGGAAGCAATATGACTCTCTTACGGTAGCCAATGCCTCGTCACCAACATAATCCCATCACCAACTTCAAGAAACCGCTTGCAAAGGTAACGAAGCTTCTCATAAGATACACAGCTAGTGGGGTGTCACTTGAGGCAGACTGGCCAAAGTATCAAAAAAATGGGTATTTGGGTGAGCAAGTAGCAGGAATCACTATGACACTCATAGGGTAGCCAATGCCTCGTCACCAGCATAATCACATCAGCAACTTCAAGAAACCCCTGGCAAAAGTTACAATGACTCTTAAGATACACAACTAGTGGCGTAGCTATCAGGCAGACTGGAAAGAGTATCTAAAAAATGTGTATTTGGGTGAAGAACTGGCAGGAATCTCTATGACTCTCTTGAGGAAGCCAATGCCTCGTCACCAGCAGAATCAAATCAGCAACTTCTAGAAACCCCTGGCAAAAGTAACGATGTTTCTCTTAAGATACACAACTAGTGGCGTATCGCTTCAGGCACACTGGAAACAGTATCTAAAAAATGTGTATTTGGGTGAGCAACTGGCACGAAACACTGTGACTCTCTTAGGGTAGCCAATATCTCGTCACCAGTATAATCACAGCTTCAAAGTCAAGAAACCGCTGGCAAGAGTAACGATGTTTCTCTTAAGATACACAACTAGTGGCGTATCGCTTCAGGCAGACGCCACAGTATCTCAAAATGTGTATTTGGGTGAGCAACTGGCAGGAAGCACTATGACTCTCTTAAGGTAGCCAATGCCTCGTCACCAACATAATACCATCACCAACTTCAAGAAACCGCTTGCAAAGGTAACGAAGCTTCTCATAAGATACACAGCTAGTGGGGTGTCACTTGAGGCAGACTGGCCAAAGTATCAAAAAAATGTGTATTTGGGTGAGCAACTAGCAGGAATCACTATGACACTCATAGGGTAGCCAATGCCTCGTCACCAGCATAATCACATCAGCAACTTCAAGAAACCCCTGGCAAAAGTTACAATGACTCTTAAGATACACAACTAGTGGCGTAGCTATCAGGCAGACTGGAAAGAGTATCTAAAAAATGTGTATTTGGGTGAAGAACTGGCAGGAATCTCTATGACTCTCTTGAGGTAGCCAATGCCTCGTCACCAGCAGAATCAAATCAGCAACTTCTAGAAACCCCTGGCAAAAATAACGATGTTTCTCTTAAGATACACAACTAGTGGCGTATCGCTTCAGGCACACTGGAAACAGTATCTAAAAAATGTGTATTTGCGTTAGCAACTGGCACGAAACACTGTGACTCTCTTAGGGTAGCCAATATCTCGTCACCAGTATAATCACAGCTTCAAAGTCAAGAAACCGCTGGCAAGAGTAACGATGTTTCTCTTAAGATACACAACTAGTGGCGTATCGCTTCAGGCAGACTGGCCACAGTATCTCAAAATGTGTATTTGGGTGAGCAACTGGCAGGAAGCACTATGACTCTCTTAAGGTAGCCAATGCCTCGTCACCAACATAATCCCATCACCAACTTCAAGAAACCGCTTGCAAAGGTAACGAAGCTTCTCATAAGATACACAGCTAGTGGGGTGTCACTTGAGGCAGACTGGCCAAAGTATCAAAAAAATGTGTATTTGGGTGAGCAACTAGCAGGAATCACTATGACACTCATAGGGTAGCCAATGCCTCGTCACCAGCATAATCACATCAGCAACTTAAAGAAACCCCTGGCAAAAGTTACAATGACTCTTAAGATACACAACTAGTGGCGTAGCTATCAGGCAGACTGGAAAGAGTATCTAAAAAATGTGTATTTGGGTGAAGAACTGGCAGGAATCTCTATGACTCTCTTGAGGTAGCCAATGCCTCGTCACCAGCAGAATCAAATCAGCAACTTCTAGAAACCCCTGGCAAAAGTAACGATGTTTCTCTTAAGATACACAACTAGTGGCGTATCGCTTCAGGCACACTGGGCACAGTATCTCAAAATGTGTATTTGGGTGAGCAACTGGCAGGAAGCACTATGACTCTCTTACGGTAGCCAATGCCTCGTCACCAACATAATCCCATCACCAACTTCAAGAAACCGCTTGCAAAGGTAACGAAGCTTCTCATAAGATACACAGCTTGTGGGGTGTCACTTGAGGCAGACTGGCCAAAGTATCAAAAAAATGTGTATTTGGGTGAGCAACTAGCAGGAATCACTATGACACTCATAGGGTAGCCAATGCCTCGTCACCAGCATAATCACATCAGCAACTTCAAGAAACCCCTGGCAAAAGTTACAATGACTCTTAAGATACACAACTAGTGGCGTAGCTATCAGGCAGACTGGAAAGAGTATTAAAAAATGTGTATTTGGGTGAAGAACTGGCAGGAATCTCTATGACTCTCTTGAGGTAGCCAATGCCTCGTCACCAGCAGAATCAAATCAGCAACTTCCAGAAACCCCTGGCAAAAGTAACGATGTTTCTCTTAAGATACACAACTAGTGGCGTATCGCTTCAGGCACACTGGAAACAGTATCTAAAAAATGTGTATTTGGGTGAGCAACTGGCACGAAACACTGTGACTCTCTTAGGGTAGCCAATATCTCGTCACCAGTATAATCACAGCTTCAAAGTCAAGAAGCCGCTGGCAATGGTAACGATGTTTCTCTTAAGATACACAACTAGTGGCGTATCGCTTCAGGCACACTGGAAACAGTATCTAAAAAATGTGTATTTGGGTGAGCAACTGGCACGAAACACTGTGACTCTCTTAGGGTACCTAATATCTCGTCACCAGTATAATGACAGCTTCAAAGTCAAGAAACCGCTGGCAAGAGTAACGATGTTTCTCTTAAGATACACAACTAGTGGCGTATCGCTTCAGGCAGACTGGCCACAGTATCTCAAAATGTGTATTTGGGTAAGCAACTGGCAGGAAGCACTATGACACTCTTACAGTAGCCAATGCCTCGTCACCAACATAATCACATCAGCAACTTCAAGAAACCCCTGGAAAAAGTTACAATGACTCTTAAGATACACAACTAGTGGCGTAGCTATCAGGCAGACTGGAAAGAGTATCAAAAAAATGTGTATTTGGGTGAAGAACTGGCAGTAATCTGTATGACTCTCTTGAGGTAGCCAATGCCTCGTCACCAGCAGAATCAAATCAGCAACTTCTAGAAACCCCTGGCAAAAGTAACGATGTTTCTCTTAAGATACACAACTAGTGGTGTATCGCTTCAGGCACACTGGAAACAGTATCTAAAAAATGTGTATTTGGGTGAGCAACTGGCACGAAACACTGTGACTCTCTTAGGGTAGCCAATATCTCGTCACCAGTATAATCACAGCTTCAAAGTCAAGAAACCGCTGGCAAGAGTAACGATGTTTCTCTTAAGATACACAACTAGTGGCGTATCGCTTCAGGCAGACGCCACAGTATCTCAAAATGTGTATTTGGGTGAGCAACTGGCAGGAAGCACTATGACTCTCTTAAGGTAGCCAATGCCTCGTCACCAACATAATACCATCACCAACTTCAAGAAACCGCTTGCAAAGGTAACGAAGCTTCTCATAAGATACACAGCTAGTGGGGTGTCACTTGAGGCAGACTGGCCAAAGTATCAAAAAAATGTGTATTTGGGTGAGCAACTAGCAGGAATCACTATGACACTCATAGGGTAGCCAATGCCTCGTCACCAGCATAATCACATCAGCAACTTCAAGAAACCCCTGGCAAAAGTTACAATGACTCTTAAGATACACAACTAGTGGCGTAGCTATCAGGCAGACTGGAAAGAGTATCTAAAAAATGTGTATTTGGGTGAAGAACTGACAGGAATCTCTATGACTCTCTTGAGGTAGCCAATGCCTCGTCACCAGCAGAATCAAATCAGCAACTTCTAGAAACCCCTGGCAAAAATAACGATGTTTCTCTTAAGATACACAACTAGTGGCGTATCGCTTCAGGCACACTGGAAACAGTATCTAAAAAATGTGTATTTGCGTGAGCAACTGGCACGAAACACTGTGACTCTCTTAGGGTAGCCAATATCTCGTCACCAGTATAATCACAGCTTCAAAGTCAAGAAACCGCTGGCAAGAGTAACGATGTTTCTCTTAAGATACACAACTAGTGGCGTATCGCTTCAGGCAGACTGGCCACAGTATCTCAAAATGTGTATTTGGGTGAGCAACTGGCAGGAAGCACTATGACTCTCTTAAGGTAGCCAATGCCTCGTCACCAACATAATACCATCACCAACTTCAAGAAACCGCTTGCAAAGGTAACGAAGCTTCTCATAAGATACACAGCTAGTGGGGTGTCACTTGAGGCAGACTGGCCAAAGTATCAAAAAAATGTGTATTTGGGTGAGCAACTAGCAGGAATCACTATGACACTCATAGGGTAGCCAATGCCTCGTCACCAGCATAATCACATCAGCAACTTCAAGAAACCCCTGGCAAAAGTTACAATGACTCTTAAGATACACAACTAGTGGCGTAGCTATCAGGCAGACTGGAAAGAGTATCTAAAAAATGTGTATTTGGGTGAAGAACTGGCAGGAATCTCTATGACTCTCTTGAGGTAGCCAATGCCTCGTCACCAGCAGAATCAAATCAGCAACTTCTAGAAACCCCTGGCAAAAGTAACGATGTTTCTCTTAAGATACACAACTAGTGGCGTATCGCTTCAGGCACACTGGGCACAGTATCTCAAAATGTGTATTTGGGTGAGCAACTGGCAGGAAGCACTATGACTCTCTTACGGTAGCCAATGCCTCGTCACCAACATAATCCCATCACCAACTTCAAGAAACCGCTTGCAAAGGTAACGAAGCTTCTCATAAGATACACAGCTAGTGGGGTGTCACTTGAGGCAGACTGGCCAAAGTATCAAAAAAATGTGTATTTGGGTGAGCAACTAGCAGGAATCACTATGACACTCATAGGGTAGCCAATGCCTCGTCACCAGCATAATCACATCAGCAACTTCAAGAAACCCCTGGCAAAAGTTACAATGACTCTTAAGATACACAACTAGTGGCGTAGCTATCAGGCAGACTGGAAAGAGTATTAAAAAATGTGTATTTGGGTGAAGAACTGGCAGGAATCTCTATGACTCTCTTGAGGTAGCCAATGCCTCGTCACCAGCAGAATCAAATCAGCAACTTCCAGAAACCCCTGGCAAAAGTAACGATGTTTCTCTTAAGATACACAACTAGTGGCGTATCGCTTCAGGCACACTGGAAACAGTATCTAAAAAATGTGTATTTGGGTGAGCAACTGGCACGAAACACTGTGACTCTCTTAGGGTAGCCAATATCTCGTCACCAGTATAATCACAGCTTCAAAAGCCGGCCGAAGTGGCCGTGCGGTTAAAGGCGCTGCAGTCTGGAACCGCAAGACCGCTACGGTCGCAGGTTCGAATCCTGCCTCGGGCATGGATGTTTGTGATGTCCTTAGGTTAGTTAGGTTTAACTAGTTCTAAGTTCTAGGGGACTAATGACCTCAGCAGTTGAGTCCCATAGTGCTCAGAGCCATTTGAACCATTTGAACAGCTTCAAAGTCAAGAAGCCGCTGGCAATGGTAACGATGTTTCTCTTAAGATACACAACTAGTGGCGTATCGCTTCAGGCACACTGGAAACAGTATCTAAAAAATGTGTATTTGGGTGAGCAACTGGCACGAAACACTGTGACTCTCTTAGGGTACCTAATATCTCGTCACCAGTATAATGACAGCTTCAAAGTCAAGAAACCGCTGGCAAGAGTAACGATGTTTCTCTTAAGATACACAACTAGTGGCGTATCGCTTCAGGCAGACTGGCCACCGTATCTCAAAATGTGTATTTGGGTAAGCAACTGGCAGGAAGCACTATGACACTCTTACAGTAGCCAATGCCTCGTCACCAACATAATCACATCAGCAACTTCAAGAAACCCCTGGAAAAAGTTACAATGACTCTTAAGATACACAACTAGTGGCGTAGCTATCAGGCAGACTGGAAAGAGTATCAAAAAAATGTGTATTTGGGTGAAGAACTGGCAGGAATCTCTATGACTCTCTTGAGGTAGCCAATGCCTCGTCACCAGCAGAATCAAATCAGCAACTTCTAGAAACCCCTGGCAAAAGTAACGATGTTTCTCTTAAGATACACAACTAGTGGCGTATCGCTTCAGGCACACTGGAAACAGTATCTAAAAAATGTGTATTTGGGTGAGCAACTGGCACGAAACACTGTGATTCTCTTAGGGTAGCCAATATCTCGTCACCAGTATAATCACAGCTTCAAAGTCAAGAAACCGCTGGCAAGAGTAACGATGTTTCTCTTAAGATACACAACTAGTGGCGTATCGCTTCAGGCAGACTGGCCACAGTATCTCAAAATGTGTATTTGGGTGAGCAACTGGCAGGAAGCAATATGACTCTCTTACGGTAGCCAATGCCTCGTCACCAACATAATCCCATCACCAACTTCAAGAAACCGCTTGCAAAGGTAACGAAGCTTCTCATAAGATACACAGCTAGTGGGGTGTCACTTGAGGCAGACTGGCCAAAGTATCAAAAAAATGTGTATTTGGGTGAGCAACTAGCAGGAATCACTATGACAGTCATAGGGTAGCCAATGCCTCGTCACCAGCATAATCACATCAGCAACTTCAAGAAACCCCTGGCAAAAGTTACAATGACTCTTAAGATACACAACTAGTGGCGTAGCTATCAGGCAGACTGGAAAGAAAATTAAAAAATGTGTATTTGGGTGAAGAACTGGCAGGAATCTCTATGACTCTCTTGAGGTAGCCAATGCCTCGTCACCAGCAGAATCAAATCAGCAACTTCCAGAAACCCCTGGCAAAAGTAACGATGTTTCTCTTAAGATACACAACTAGTGGCGTATCGCTTCAGGCACACTGGAAACAGTATCTAAAAAATGTGTATTTGGGTGAGCAACTGGCACGAAACACTGTGACTCTCTTAGGGTAGCCAATATCTCGTCACCAGTATAATCACAGCTTCAAAAGCCGGCCGAAGTGGCCGTGCGGTTAAAGGCGCTGCAGTCTGGAACCGCAAGACCGCTACGGTCGCAGGTTCGAATCCTGCCTCGGGCATGGATGTTTGTGATGTCCTTAGGCTAGTTAGGTTTAACTAGTTCTAAGTTCTAGGGGACTAATGACCTCAGCAGTTGAGTCCCATAGTGCTCAGAGCCATTTGAACCATTTGAACAGCTTCAAAGTCAAGAAGCCGCTGGCAATGGTAACGATGTTTCTCTTAAGATACACAACTAGTGGCGTATCGCTTCAGGCACACTGGAAACAGTATCTAAAAAATGTGTATTTGGGTGAGCAACTGGCACGAAACACTGTGACTCTCTTAGGGTACCTAATATCTCGTCACCAGTATAATGACAGCTTCAAAGTCAAGAAACCGCTGGCAAGAGTAACGATGTTTCTCTTAAGATACACAACTAGTGGCGTATCGCTTCAGGCAGACTGGCCACCGTATCTCAAAATGTGTATTTGGGTAAGCAACTGGCAGGAAGCACTATGACACTCTTACAGTAGCCAATGCCTCGTCACCAACATAATCACATCAGCAACTTCAAGAAACCCCTGGAAAAAGTTACAATGACTCTTAAGATACACAACTAGTGGCGTAGCTATCAGGCAGACTGGAAAGAGTATCAAAAAAATGTGTATTTGGGTGAAGAACTGGCAGGAATCTGTATGACTCTCTTGAGGTAGCCAATGCCTCGTCACCAGCAGAATCAAATCAGCAACTTCTAGAAACCCCTGGCAAAAGTAACGATGTTTCTCTTAAGATACACAACTAGTGGCGTATCGCTTCAGGCACACTGGAAACAGTATCTAAAAAATGTGTATTTGGGTGAGCAACTGGCACGAAACACTGTGATTCTCTTAGGGTAGCCAATATCTCGTCACCAGTATAATCACAGCTTCAAAGTCAAGAAACCGCTGGCAAGAGTAACGATGTTTCTCTTAAGATACACAACTAGTGGCGTATCGCTTCAGGCAGACTGGCCACAGTATCTCAAAATGTGTATTTGGGTGAGCAACTGGCAGGAAGCAATATGACTCTCTTACGGTAGCCAATGCCTCGTCACCAACATAATCCCATCACCAACTTCAAGAAACCGCTTGCAAAGGTAACGAAGCTTCTCATAAGATACACAGCTAGTGGGGTGTCACTTGAGGCAGACTGGCCGAAGTATCAAAAAAATGTGTATTTGGGTGAGCAAGTAGCAGGAATCACTATGACACTCATACGGTAGCCAATGCCTCGTCACCAGCATAATCACATCAGCAACTTCAAGAAACCCCTGGCAAAAGTTACAATGACTCTTAAGATACACAACTAGTGGCGTAGCTATCAGGCAGACTGGAAAGAGTATCTAAAAAATGTGTATTTGGGTGAAGAACTGGCAGGAATCTCTATGACTCTCTTGAGGTAGCCAATGCCTCGTCACCAGCAGAATCAAATCAGCAACTTCTAGAAACCCCTGGCAAAAGTAACGATGTTTCTCTTAAGATACACAACTAGTGGCGTATCGCTTCAGGCACACTGGAAACAGTATCTAAAAAATGTGTATTTGGGTGAGCAACTGGCACGAAACACTGTGACTCTCTTAGGGTAGCCAATATCTCGTCACCAGTATAATCACAGCTTCAAAGTCAAGAAACCGCTGGCAAGAGTAACGATGTTTCTCTTAAGATACACAACTAGTGGCGTATCGCTTCAGGCAGACTGGCCACAGTATCTCAAAAGGTGTATTTGGGTGAGCAACTGGCAGGAAGCACTATGACGCTCTTACGGTAGCCAATGCCTCGTCACCAACATAATCCCATCACCAACTTCAAGAAACCGCTTGCAAAGGTAACGAAGCTTCTCATAAGATACACAGCTAGTGGGGTGTCACTTGAGGCAGACTGGCCAAAGTATCAAAAAAATGTGTATTTGGGTGAGCAACTAGCAGGAATCACTATGACACTCATATGGTAGCCAATGCCTCGTCACCAGCATAATCACATCAGCAACTTCAAGAAACCCCTGGCAAAAGTTACAATGACTCTTAAGATACACAACTAGTGGCGTAGCTATCAGGCAGACTGGAAAGAGTATCAAAAAAATGTGTATTTGGGTGAAGAACTGGCAGGAATCTCTATGACTCTCTTGAGGTAGCCAATGCCTCGTCACCAGCAGAATCAAATCAGCAACTTCTAGAAACCCCTGGCAAAAGTAACGATGTTTCTCTTAAGATACACAACTAGTGGCGTATCGCTTCAGGCACACTGGAAACAGTATCTAAAAAATGTGTATTTGGGTGAGCAACTGGCACGAAACACTGTGACTCTCTTGGGGTAGCCAATATCTAGTCACCAGTATAATCACAGCTTCAAAGTCAAGAAACCGCTGGCAAGAGTAACGATGTTTCTCTTAAGATACACAACTAGTGGCGTATCGCTTCAGGCAGACGCCACAGTATCTCAAAATGTGTATTTGGGTGAGCAACTGGCAGGAAGCACTATGACACTCTTAAGGTAGCCAATGCCTCGTCACCAACATAATACCATCACCAACTTCAAGAAACCACTTGCAAAGGTAACGAAGCTTCTCATAAGATACACAGCTAGTGGGGTGTCACTTGAGGCAGACTGGCCAAAGTATCAAAAAAATATGTATTTGGGTGAGCAACTAGCAGGAATCACTATGACACTCATAGGGTAGCCAATGCCTCGTCACCAGCATAATCACATCAGCAACTTCAAGAAACCCCTGGCAAAAGTTACAATGACTCTTAAGATACACAACTAGTGGCGTAGCTATCAGGCAGACTGGAAAGAGTATCTAAAAAATGTGTATTTGGGTGAAGAACTGGCAGGAATCTCTATGACTCTCTTGAGGTAGCCAATGCCTCGTCACCAGCAGAATCAAATCAGCAACTTCTAGAAACCCCTGGCAAAAGTAACGATGTTTCTCTTAAGATACACAACTAGTGGCGTATCGCTTCAGGCACACTGGGCACAGTATCTCAAAATTTGTATTTGGGTGAGCAACTGGCAGGAAGCACTATGACTCTCTTACGGTAGCCAATGCCTCGTCACCAACATAATCCCATCACCAACTTCAAGAAACCGCTTGCAAAGGTAACGAAGCTTCTCATAAGATACACAGCTAGTGGGGTGTCACTTGAGGCAGACTGGCCAAAGTATCAAAAAAATGTGTATTTGGGTGAGCAACTAGCAGGAATCACTATGACACTCATAGGGTAGCCAATGCCTCGTCACCAGCATAATCACATCAGCAACTTCAAGAAACCCCTGGCAAAAGTTACAATGACTCTTAAGATACACAACTAGTGGCGTAGCTATCAGGCAGACTGGAAAGAGTATTAAAAAATGTGTATTTGGGTGAAGAACTGGCAGGAATCTCTATGACTCTCTTGAGGTAGCCAATGCCTCGTCACCAGCAGAATCAAATCAGCAACTTCCAGAAACCCCTGGCAAAAGTAACGATGTTTCTCTTAAGATACACAACTAGTGGCGTATCGCTTCAGGCACACTGGAAACAGTATCTAAAAAATGTGTATTTGGGTGAGCAACTGGCACGAAACACTGTGACTCTCTTAGGGTAGCCAATATCTCGTCACCAGTATAATCACAGCTTCAAAAGCCGGCCGAAGTGGCCGTGCGGTTAAAGGCGCTGCAGTCTGGAACCGCAAGACCGCTACGGTCGCTGGTTCGAATCCTGCCTCGGGCATGGATGTTTGTGATGTCCTTAGGTTAGTTAGGTTTAACTAGTTCTAAGTTCTAGGGGACTAATGACCTCAGCAGTTGAGTCCCATAGTGCTCAGAGCCATTTGAACCATTTGAACAGCTTCAAAGTCAAGAAGCCGCTGGCAATGGTAACGATGTTTCTCTTAAGATACACAACTAGTGGCGTATCGCTTCAGGCACACTGGAAACAGTATCTAAAAAATGTGTATTTGGGTGAGCAACTGGCACGAAACACTGTGACTCTCTTAGGGTACCTAATATCTCGTCACCAGTATAATGACAGCTTCATAGTCAAGAAACCGCTGGCAAGAGTAACGATGTTTCTCTTAAGATACACAACTAGTGGCGTATCGCTTCAGGCAGACTGGTCACCGTATCTCAAAATGTGTATTTGGGTAAGCAACTGGCAGGAAGCACTATGACACTCTTACAGTAGCCAATGCCTCGTCACCAACATAATCACATCAGCAACTTCAAGAAACCCCTGGAAAAAGTTACAATGACTCTTAAGATACACAACTAGTGGCGTAGCTATCAGGCAGACTGGAAAGAGTATCAAAAAAATGTGTATTTGGGTGAAGAACTGGCAGGAATCTCTATGACTCTCTTGAGGTAGCCAATGCCTCGTCACCAGCAGAATCAAATCAGCAACTTCTAGAAACCCCTGGCAAAAGTAACGATGTTTCTCTTAAGATACACAACTAGTGGCGTATCGCTTCAGGCACACTGGAAACAGTATCTAAAAAATGTGTATTTGGGTGAGCAACTGGCACGAAACACTGTGATTCTCTTAGGGTAGCCAATATCTCGTCACCAGTATAATCACAGCTTCAAAGTCAAGAAACCGCTGGCAAGAGTAACGATGTTTCTCTTAAGATACACAACTAGTGGCGTATCGCTTCAGGCAGACTGGCCACAGTATCTCAAAATGTGTATTTGGGTGAGCAACTGGCAGGAAGCAATATGACTCTCTTACGGTAGCCAATGCCTCGTCACCAACATAATCCCATCACCAACTTCAAGAAACCGCTTGCAAAGGTAACGAAGCTTCTCATAAGATACACAGCTAGTGGGGTGTCACTTGAGGCATTCTGGCCAAAGTATCAAAAAAATGTGTATTTGGGTGAGCAACTAGCAGGAATCACTATGACACTCATAGGGTAGCCAATGCCTCGTCACCAGCATAATCACATCAGCAACTTCAAGAAACCCCTGGCAAAAGTTACAATGACTCTTAAGATACACAACTAGTGGCGTAGCTATCAGGCAGACTGGAAAGAGTATTAAAAAATGTGTATTTGGGTGAAGAACTGGCAGGAATCTCTATGACTCTCTTGAGGTAGCCAATGCCTCGTCACCAGCAGAATCAAATCAGCAACTTCCAGAAACCCCTGGCAAAAGTAACGATGTTTCTCTTAAGATACACAACTAGTGGCGTATCGCTTCAGGCACACTGGAAACAGTATCTAAAAAATGTGTATTTGGGTGAGCAACTGGCACGAAACACTGTGACTCTCTTAGGGTAGCCAATATCTCGTCACCAGTATAATCACAGCTTCAAAAGCCGGCCGAAGTGGCCGTGCGGTTAAAGGCGCTGCAGTCTGGAACCGCAAGACCGCTACGGTCGCAGGTTCGAATCCTGCCTCGGGCATGGATGTTTGTGATGTCCTTAGGTTAGTTAGGTTTAACTAGTTCTAAGTTCTAGGGGACTAATGACCTCAGCAGTTGAGTCCCATAGTGCTCAGAGCCATTTGAACCATTTGAACAGCTTCAAAGTCAAGAAGCCGCTGGCAATGGTAACGATGTTTCTCTTAAGATACACAACTAGTGGCGTATCGCTTCAGGCACACTGGAAACAGTATCTAAAAAATGTGTATTTGGGTGAGCAACTGGCACGAAACACTGTGACTCTCTTAGGGTACCTAATATCTCGTCACCAGTATAATGACAGCTTCAAAGTCAAGAAACCGCTGGCAAGAGTAACGATGTTTCTCTTAAGATACACAACTAGTGGCGTATCGCTTCAGGCAGACTGGCCACCGTATCTCAAAATGTGTATTTGGGTAAGCAACTGGCAGGAAGCACTATGACACTCTTACAGTAGCCAATGCCTCGTCACCAACATAATCACATCAGCAACTTCAAGAAACCCCTGGAAAAAGTTACAATGACTCTTAAGATACACAACTAGTGGCGTAGCTATCAGGCAGACTGGAAAGAGTATCAAAAAAATGTGTATTTGGGTGAAGAACTGGCAGGAATCTGTATGACTCTCTTGAGGTAGCCAATGCCTCGTCACCAGCAGAATCAAATCAGCAACTTCTAGAAACCCCTGGCAAAAGTAACGATGTTTCTCTTAAGATACACAACTAGTGGCGTATCGCTTCAGGCACACTGGAAACAGTATCTAAAAAATGTGTATTTGGGTGAGCAACTGGCACGAAACACTGTGATTCTCTTAGGGTAGCCAATATCTCGTCACCAGTATAATCACAGCTTCAAAGTCAAGAAACCGCTGGCAAGAGTAACGATGTTTCTCTTAAGATACACAACTAGTGGCGTATCGCTTCAGGCAGACTGGCCACAGTATCTCAAAATGTGTATTTGGGTGAGCAACTGGCAGGAAGCAATATGACTCTCTTACGGTAGCCAATGCCTCGTAACCAACATAATCCCATCACCAACTTCAAGAAACCGCTTGCAAAGGTAACGAAGCTTCTCATAAGATACACAGCTAGTGGGGTGTCACTTGAGGCAGACTGGCCAAAGTATCAAAAAAATGTGTATTTGGGTGAGCAAGTAGCAGGAATCACTATGATACTCATACGGTAGCCAATGCCTCGTCACCAGCATAATCACATCAGCAACTTCAAGAAACCCCTGGCAAAAGTTACAATGACTCTTAAGATACACAACTAGTGGCGTAGCTATCAGGCAGACTGGAAAGAGTATCTAAAAAATGTGTATTTGGGTGAAGAACTGGCAGGAATCTCTATGACTCTCTTGAGGTAGCCAATGCCTCGTCACCAGCAGAATCAAATCAGCAACTTCTAGAAACCCCTGGCAAAAGTAACGATGTTTCTCTTAAGATACACAACTAGTGGCGTATCGCTTCAGGCACACTGGAAACAGTATCTAAAAAATGTGTATTTGGGTGAGCAACTGGCACGAAACACTGTGACTCTCTTAGGGTAGCCAATATCTCGTCACCAGTATAATCACAGCTTCAAAGTCAAGAAACCGCTGGCAAGAGTAACGATGTTTCTCTTAAGATACACAACTAGTGGCGTATCGCTTCAGGCAGACTGGCCACAGTATCTCAAAAGGTGTATTTGGGTGAGCAACTGGCAGGAAGCACTATGACGCTCTTACGGTAGCCAATGCCTCGTCACCAACATAATCCCATCACCAACTTCAAGAAACCGCTTGCAAAGGTAACGAAGCTTCTCATAAGATACACAGCTAGTGGGGTGTCACTTGAGGCAGACTGGCCAAAGTATCAAAAAAATGTGTATTTGGGTGAGCAACTAGCAGGAATCACTATGACACTCATATGGTAGCCAATGCCTCGTCACCAGCATAATCACATCAGCAACTTCAAGAAACCCCTGGCAAAAGTTACAATGACTCTTAAGATACACAACTAGTGGCGTAGCTATCAGGCAGACTGGAAAGAGTATCAAAAAAATGTGTATTTGGGTGAAGAACTGGCAGGAATCTCTATGACTCTCTTGAGGTAGCCAATGCCTCGTCACCAGCAGAATCAAATCAGCAACTTCTAGAAACCCCTGGCAAAAGTAACGATGTTTCTCTTAAGATACACAACTAGTGGCGTATCGCTTCAGGCACACTGGAAACAGTATCTAAAAAATGTGTATTTGGGTGAGCAACTGGCACGAAACACTGTGACTCTCTTAGGGTAGCCAATATCTAGTCACCAGTATAATCACAGCTTCAAAGTCAAGAAACCGCTGGCAAGAG
This sequence comes from Schistocerca nitens, assembly GCF_023898315.1. NCBI lineage: Eukaryota > Metazoa > Arthropoda > Insecta > Orthoptera > Acrididae > Schistocerca > Schistocerca nitens. Next base: position 106,513,735 of record NC_064616.1, on the reverse strand, counting down.
TAACGATGTTTCTCTTAAGATACACAACTAGTGGCGTATCGCTTCAGGCAGACGCCACAGTATCTCAAAATGTGTATTTGGGTGAGCAACTGGCAGGAAGCACTATGACTCTCTTAAGGTAGCCAATGCCTCGTCACCAACATAATCCCATCACCAACTTCAAGAAACCGCTTGCAAAGGTAACGAAGCTTCTCATAAGATACACAGCTAGTGGGGTGTCACTTGAGGCAGACTGGCCAAAGTATCAAAAAAATGTGTATTTGGGTGAGCAACTAGCAGGAATCACTATGACACTCATAGGGTAGCCAATGCCTCGTCACCAGCATAATCACATCAGCAACTTCAAGAAACCCCTGGCAAAAGTTACAATGACTCTTAAGATACACAACTAGTGGCGTAGCTATCAGGCAGACTGGAAAGAGTATCTAAAAAATGTGTATTTGGGTGAAGAACTGGCAGGAATCTCTATGACTCTCTTGAGGTAGCCAATGCCTCGTCACCAGCAGAATCAAATCAGCAACTTCTAGAAACCCCTGGCAAAAATAACGATGTTTCTCTTAACATTCACAACTAGTGGCGTATCGCTTCAGGCACACTGGAAACAGTATCTAAAAAATGTGTATTTGCGTGAGCAACTGGCACGAAACACTGTGACTCTCTTAGGGTAGCCAATATCTCGTCACCAGTATAATCACAGCTTCAAAGTCAAGAAGCCGCTGGCAATGGTAACGATGTTTCTCTTAAGATACACAACTAGTGGCGTATCGCTTCAGGCACACTGGAAACAGTATCTAAAAAATGTGTATTTGGGTGAGCAACTGGCACGAAACACTGTGACTCTCTTAGGGTACCTAATATCTCGTCACCAGTATAATCACAGCTTCAAAGTCAAGAAACCGCTGGCAAGAGTAACGATGTTTCTCTTAACATACACAACTAGTGGCGTATCGCTTCAGGCACACTGGAAACAGTATCTAAAAAATGTGTATTTGGGTGAGCAACTGGCACGAAACACTGTGACTCTCTTAGGGTAGCCAATATCTCGTCACCAGTATAATCACAGCTTCAAAGTCAAGAAACCGCTGGCAAGAGTAACGATGTTTCTCTTAAGATACACAACTAGTGGCGTATCGCTTCAGGCAGACTGGCCACAGTATCTCAAAATGTGTATTTGGGTGAGCAACTGGCAGGAAGCACTATGACTCTCTTAAGGTAGCCAATGCCTCGTCACCAACATAATCCCATCACCAACTTCAAGAAACCGCTTGCAAAGGTAACGAAGCTTCTCATAAGATACACAGCTAGTGGGGTGTCACTTGAGGCAGACTGGCCAAAGTATCAAAAAAATGTGTATTTGGGTGAGCAACTAGCAGGAATCACTATGACACTCATATGGTAGCCAATACCTCGTCACCAGCATAATCACATCAGCAACTTCAAGAAACCCCTGGCAAAAGTTACAATGACTCTTAAGATACACAACTAGTGGCGTAGCTATCAGGCAGACTGGAAAGAGTATCAAAAAAATGTGTATTTGGGTGAAGAACTGGCAGGAATCTCTATGACTCTCTTGAGGTAGCCAATGCCTCGTCACCAGCAGAATCAAATCAGCAACTTCTAGAAACCCCTGGCAAAAGTAACGATGTTTCTCTTAAGATACACAACTAGTGGCGTATCGCTTCAGGCACACTGGAAACAGTATCTAAAAAATGTGTATTTGGGTGAGCAACTGGCACGAAACACTGTGACTCTCTTAGGGTAGCCAATATCTAGTCACCAGTATAATCACAGCTTCAAAGTCAAGAAACCGCTGGCAAGAGTAACGATGTTTCTCTTAAGATACACAACTAGTGGCGTATCGCTTCAGGCAGACGCCACAGTATCTCAAAATGTGTATTTGGGTGAGCAACTGGCAGGAAGCACTATTACTCTCTTAAGGTAGCCAATGCCTCGTCACCAACATAATACCATCACCAACTTCAAGAAACCGCTTGCAAAGGTAACGAAGCTTCTCATAAGATACACAGCTAGTGGGGTGTCACTTGAGGCAGACTGGCCAAAGTATCAAAAAAATGTGTATTTGGGTGAGCAACTAGCAGGAATCACTATGACACTCATAGGGTAGCCAATGCCTCGTCACCAGCATAATCACATCAGCAACTTCAAGAAACCCCTGGCAAAAGTTACAATGACTCTTAAGATACACAACTAGTGGCGTAGCTATCAGGCAGACTGGAAAGAGTATCTAAAAAATGTGTATTTGGGTGAAGAACTGGCAGGAATCTCTATGACTCTCTTGAGGTAGCCAATGCCTCGTCACCAGCAGAATCAAATCAGCAACTTCTAGAAACCCCTGGCAAAAATAACGATGTTTCTCTTAAGATACACAACAAGTGGCGTATCGCTTCAGGCACACTGGAAACAGTATCAAAAAAATGTGTATTTGCGTGAGCAACTGGCACGAAACACTGTGACTCTCTTAGGGTAGCCAATATCTCGTCACCAGTATAATCACAGCTTCAAAGTCAAGAAACCGCTGGCAAGAGTAACGATCTTTCTCTTAAGATACACAACTAGTGGCGTATCGCTTCAGACAGACTGGCCACAGTATCTCAAAATGTGTATTTGGGTGAGCAACTGGCAGGAAGCACTATGACTCTCTTAAGGTAGCCAATGCCTCGTCACCAACATAATCCCATCACCAACTTCAAGAAACCGCTTGCAAAGGTAACGAAGCTTCTCATAAGATACACAGCTAGTGGGGTGTCACTTGAGGCAGACTGGCCAAAGTATCAAAAAAATGTGTATTTGGGTGAGCAACTAGCAGGAATCACTATGACACTCATAGGGTAGCCAATGCCTCGTCACCAGCATAATCACATCAGCAACTTCAAGAAACCCCTGGCAAAAGTTACAATGACTCTTAAGATACACAACTAGTGGCGTAGCTATCAGGCAGACTGGAAAGAGTATCTAAAAAATGTGTATTTGGGTGAAGAACTGGCAGGAACCTCTATGACTCTCTTGAGGTAGCCAATGCCTCGTCACCAGCAGAATCAAATCAGCAACTTCTAGAAACCCCTGGCAAAAATAACGATGTTTCTCTTAACATACACAACTAGTGGCGTATCGCTTCAGGCACACTGGAAACAGTATCTAAAAAATGTGTATTTGCGTGAGCAACTGGCACGAAACACTGTGACTCTCTTAGGGTAGCCAATATCTCGTCACCAGTATAATCACAGCTTCAAAGTCAAGAAGCCGCTGGCAATGGTAACGATGTTTCTCTTAAGATACACAACTAGTGGCGTATCGCTTCAGGCACACTGGAAACAGTATCTAAAAAATGTGTATTTGGGTGAGCAACTGGCACGAAACACTGTGACTCTCTTAGGGTTCCTAATATCTCGTCACCAGTATAATCACAGCTTCAAAGTCAAGAAACCGCTGGCAAGAGTAACGATGTTTCTCTTAAGATACACAACTAGTGGCGTATCGCTTCAGGCAGACTGGCCACAGTATCTCAAAATGTGTATTTGGGTGAGCAACTGGCAGGAAGCACTATGACTCTCTTACGGTAGCCAATGCCTCGTCACCAACATAATCCCATCACCAACTTCAAGAAACCGCTTGCAAAGGTAACGAAGCTTCTCATAAGATAAACAGCTAGTGGGGTGTCACTTGAGGCAGACTGACCAAAGTATCAAAAAAATGTGTATTTGGGTGAGCAACTAGCAGGAATCACTATGACACTCATAGGGTAGCCAATGCCTCGTCACCAGCATAATCACATCAGCAACTTCAAGAAACCCCTGGCAAAAGTTACAATGACTCTTAAGATACACAACTAGTGGCGTAGCTATCAGGCAGACTGGAAAGAGTATCTAAAAAATGTGTATTTGGGTGAAGAACTGGCAGGAATCTCTATGACTCTCTTGAGGTAGCCAATGCCTCGTCACCAGCAGAATCAAATCAGCAACTTCTAGAAACCCCTGGCAAAAGTAACGATGTTTCTCTTAAGATACACAACTAGTGGCGTATCGCTTCAGGCACACTGGAAACAGTATCTAAAAAATGTGTATTTGGGTGAGCAACTGGCACGAAACACTGTGACTCTCTTAGGGTAGCCAATATCTCGTCACCAGTATAATCACAGCTTCAAAGTCAAGAAACCGCTGGCAAGAGTAACGATGTTTCTCTTAAGATACACAACTAGTGGCGTATCGCTTCAGGCAGACTGGCCACAGTATCTCAAAATGTGTATTTGGGTGAGCAACAGGCAGGAAGCACTATGACTCTCTTAAGGTAGCCAATGCCTCGTCACCAACATAATCTCATCACCAACTTCACGAAACCGCTTGCAAAGGTAACGAAGCTTCTCATAAGATACACAGCTAGTGGGGTGTCACTTGAGGCAGACTCGCCAAAGTATCAAAAAAATGTGTATTTGGGTGAGCAACTAGCAGGAATCACTATGACACTCATAGGGTAGCCAATGCCTCGTCACCAGCATAATCACATCAGCAACTTCAAGAAACCCCTGGCAAAAGTTACAATGACTCTTAAGATACACAACTAGTGGCGTAGCTATCAGACAGACTGGAAAGAGTATCAAAAAAATGTGTATTTGGGTGAAGAACTGGCAGGAATCTCTATGACTCTCTTGAGGTAGCCAATGTCTCGTCACCAGCAGAATCAAATCAGCAACTTCTAGAAACCCCTGGCAAAAGTAACGATGTTTCTCTTAAGATACACAACTAGTGGCGTATCGCTTCAGGCACACTGGAAACAGTATCTAAAAAATGTGTATTTGGGTGAGCAACTGGCACGAAACACTGTGACTCTCTTAGGGTAGCCAATATGTAGTCACCAGTATAATCACAGCTTCAAAGTCAAGAAACCGCTGGCAAGAGTAACGATGTTTCTCTTAAGATACACAACTAGTGGCGTATCGCTTCAGGCAGACTGGCCACAGTATCTCAAAATGTGTATTTGGGTGAGCAACTGGCAGGAAGCACTATGACTCTCTTACGGTAGCCAATGCCTCGTCACCAACATAATCCCATCACCAACTTCAAGAAACCGCTTGCAAAGGTAACGAAGCTTCTCATAAGATAAACAGCTAGTGGGGTGTCACTTGAGGCAGACTGGCCAAAGTATCAAAAAAATGTGTATTTGGGTGAGCAACTAGCAGGAATCACTATGACACTCATAGGGTAGCCAATGCCTCGTCACCAGCATAATCACATCAGCAACTTCAAGAAACCCCTGGCAAAAGTTACAATGACTCTTAAGATACACAACTAGTGGCGTAGCTATCAGGCAGACTGGAAAGAGTATCTAAAAAATGTGTATTTGTGTGAAGAACTGGCAGGAATCTCTATGACTCTCTTGAGGTAGCCAATGCCTCGTCACCAGCAGAATCAAATCAGCAACTTCTAGAAACCCCTGGCAAAAGTAACGATGTTTCTCTTAAGATACGCAACTAGTGGCGTATCGCTTCAGGCACACTGGAAACAGTATCTAAAAAATGTGTATTTGGGTGAGCAACTGGCACGAAACACTGTGACTCTCTTAGGGTAGCCAATATCTCGTCACCAGTATAATCACAGCTTCAAAGTCAAGAAACCGCTGGCAAGAGTAACGATGTTTCTCTTAAGATACACAACTAGTGGCGTATCGCTTCAGGCAGACTGGCCACAGTATCTCAAAATGTGTATTTGGGTGAGCAACTGGCAGGAAGCACTATGACTCTCTTAAGGTAGCCAATGCCTCGTCACCAACATAATCTCATCACCAACTTCACGAAACCGCTTGCAAAGGTAACGAAGCTTCTCATAAGATACACAGCTAGTGGGGTGTCACTTGAGGCAGACTGGCCAAAGTATCAAAAAAATGTGTATTTGGGTGAGCAACTAGCAGGAATCACTATGACACTCATAGGGTAGCCAATGCCTCGTCACCAGCATAATCACATCAGCAACTTCAAGAAACTACTGGCAAAAGTTACAAAGACTCTTAAGATACACAACTAGTGGCGTAGCTAACAGGCAGACTGGAAAGAGTATCTAAAAAATGTGTATTTGGGTGAAGAACTGGCAGGAATCTCTATGACTCTCTTGAGGTAGCCAATGCCTCGTCACCAGCAGAATCAAATCAGCAACTTCTAGAAACCCCTGGCAAAAGTAACGATGTTTCTCTTAAGATACACAACTAGTGGCGTATCGCTTCAGGCACACTGGAAACAGTATCTAAAAAATGTGTATTTGGGTGAGCAACTGGCACGAAACACTGTGACTCTCTTAGGGTAGCTAATATCTCGTCACCAGTATAATCACATCTTCAAAGTCAAGAAACCGCTGGCAAGAGTAACGATGTTTCTCTTAAGATACACAACTAGTGGCGTATCGCTTCAGGCAGACTGGCCACAGTATCTCAAAATGTGTATTTGGGTGAGCAACTGGCAGGAAGCACTATGACTCTCTTATGGTAGCCAATGCCTCGTCACCAACATAATCCCATCACCAACTTCAAGAAACCGCTTGCAAAGGTAACGAAGATTCTCATAAGATACACAGCTAGTGGGGTGTCACTTGAGGCAGACTGGCCAAAGTATCAAAAAAATGTGTATTTGGGTGAGCAACTAGCAGGAATCACTATGACACTCATAGGGTAGCCAATGCCTCGTCACCAGCATAATCACATCAGCAACTTCAAGAAACCCCTGGCAAAAGTTACAATGACTCTTAAGATACACAACTAGTGGCGTAGCTATCAGGCAGACTGGAAAGAGTATCTAAAAAATGTGTATTTGGGTGAAGAACTGGCAGGAATCTCAATGACTCTCTTGAGGTAGCCAATGCCTCGTCACCAGCAGAATCAAATCAGCAACTTCTAGAAACCCCTGTCAAAAGTAACGATGTTTCTCTTAAGATACACAACTAGTGGCGTATCGCTTCAGGCACACTGGAAACAGTATCTAAAAAATGTGTATTTGGGTGAGCAACTGGCACGAAGCACTGTGACTCTCTTAGGGTAGCCAATATCTCGTCACCAGTATAATCACAGCTTCAAAGTCAAGAAACCGCTGGCAAGAGTAACGATGTTTCTCTTAAGATACACAACTAGTGGCGTATCGCTTCAGGCAGACTGGCCACAGTATCTCAAAATGTGTATTTGGGTGAGCAACTGGCAGGAAGCACTATGACTCTCTTAAGGTAGCCAATGCCTCGTCACCAACATAATCCCATCACCAACTTCAAGAAACCGCTTGCAAAGGTAACGAAGCTTCTCATAATATACACAGCTAGTGGGGTGTCACTTGAGGCAGACTGGCCAAAATATCAAAAATTGTGTGTTTGGGTGAGCAACTAGCAGGAATCACTATGACACTCATAGGGTAGCCAATGCCTCGTCACCAGCATAATCACATCAGCAACTTCAAGAAACCCCTGGCAAAAGTTACAATGACTCTTAAGATACACAACTAGTAGCGTAGCAATCAGGCAGACTGGAAAGAGTATCTAAAAAATGTGTATTTGGGTGAAGAACTGGCAGGAATCTCTATGACTCTCTTGAGGTAGCCAATGCCTCGTCACCAGCAGAATCAAATCAGCAACTTCTAGAAACCCCTGGCAAAAGTAACGATGTTTCTCTTAAGATACACAACTAGTGGCGTATCGCTTCAGGCACACTGGAGACAGTATCTAAAAAATGTGTATTTGGGTGAGCAACTGGCACGAAACACTGTGACTCTCTTAGGGTAGCCAATATCTCGTCACCAGTATAATCACAGCTTCAAAGTCAAGAAACCGCTGGCAAGAGTAACGATGTTTCTCTTAAGATACACAACTAGTGGCGTATCGCTTCAGGCAGACGCCACAGTATCTCAAAATGTGTATTTGGGTGAGCAACTGGCAGGAAGCACTATGACTCTCTTAAGGTAGCAATGCCTCGTCACCAACATAATCCCATCACCAACTTCAAGAAACCGCTTGCAAAGGTAACGAAGCTTCTCATAAGATACAAAATGGTTCAAATGGCTCTGAGCACTATGGGACTCAACTGCTGAGGTCATTAGTCCCCTAGAACTTAGAACTAGTTAAACCTAACTAACCTAAGGACATCACAAACATCCATGCCCGAGGCAGGATTCGAACCTGCGACCGTAGCGGTCTTGCGGTTCCAGACCATAAGATACACATCTAGTGGGGTGTCACTTGAGGCAGACTGGCCAAAGTATCAAAAAATATGTATTTGGGTGAGCAACTAGCAGGAATCACTATGACACTCATAGGGTAGCCAATGCCTCGTCACCAGCATAATCACATCAGCAACTTCAAGAAACCCCTGGCAAAAGTTACAATGACTCTTAAGATACACAACTAGTGGCGTAGCAATCAGGCAGACTGGAAAGAGTATCTAAAAAATGTGTATTTGGGTGAAGAACTGGCAGGAATCTCTATGACTCTCTTGAGGTAGCCAATGCCTCGTCACCAGCAGAATCAAATCAGCAACTTCTAGAAACCCCTTTCAAAAGTAACGATGTTTCTCTTAAGATACCCAACTAGTGGCGTATCGCTTCAGGCACACTGGAAACAGTATCTAAAAAATGTGTATTTGGGTGAGCAACTGGCACGAAGCACTGTGACTCTCTTAGGGTAGCCAATATCTCGTCACCAGTATAATCACAGCTTCAAAGTCAAGAAACCGCTGGCAAGAGTAACGATGTTTCTCTTAAGATACACAACTAGTGGCGTATCGCTTCAGGCAGACTGGCCACAGTATCTCAAAATGTGTATTTGGGTGAGCAACTGGCAGGAAGCACTATGACTCTCTTAAGGTAGCCAATGCCTCGTCACCAACATAATCCCATCACCAACTTCAAGAAACCGCTTGCAAAGGTAACGAAGCTTCTCATAATATACACAGCTAGTGGGGTGTCACTTGAGGCAGACTGGCCAAAATATCAAAAATTGTGTATTTGGGTGAGCAACTAGCAGGAATCACTATGACACTCATAGGGTAGCCAATGCCTCGTCACCAGCATAATCACATCAGCAACTTCAAGAAACCCCTGGCAAAAGTTACAATGACTCTTAAGATACACAACTAGTGGCGTAGCTATCAGGCAGACTGGAAAGAGTATCTCAAAAATGTGTATTTGTGTGAAGAACTGGCAGGAATCTCTATGACTCTCTTGAGGTAGCCAATGCCTCGTCACCAGCAGAATCAAATCAGCAACTTCTAGAAACCCCTGTCAAAAGTAACGATGTTTCTCTTAAGATACACAACTAGTGGCGTATCGCTTCAGGCACACTGGAAACAGTATCTAAAAAATGTGTATTTGGGTGAGCAACTGGCACGAAACACTGTGACTCTCTTAGGGTAGCCAATATCTCGTCACCAGTATAATCACAGCTTCAAAGTCAAGAAACCGCTGGCAAGAGTAACGATGTTTCTCTTAAGATACACAACTAGTGGCGTATCGCTTCAGGCAGACTGGCCACAGTATCGCAAAATGTGTATTTGGGTGAGCAACTGGCAGGAAGCACTATGACTCTCTTAAGGTAGCCAATGCCTCGTCACCAACATAATCCCATCACCAACTTCAGAAACCGCTTGCAAAGGTAACGAAGCTTCTCATAAGATACACAGCTAGTGGGGTGTCACTTGAGGCAGACTGGCCAAAGTATCAAAAAAATGTGTATTTGGGTGAGCAACTAGCAGGAATCACTATGACACTCATAGGGTAGCCAATGCCTCGTCACCAGCATAATCACATCAGCAACTTCAAGAAACCCCTGGCAAAAGTTACAATGACTCTTAAGATACACAACTAGTGGCGTAGCTATCAGGCAGACTGGAAAGAGTATCTAAAATATGTGTATTTGGGTGAAGAACTGGCAGGAATCTCTATGACTCTCTTGAGGTAGCCAATGCCTCGTCACCAGCAGAATCAAATCAGCAACTTCTAGAAACCCCTGGCAAAAGTAACGATGTTTCTCTTAAGATACACAACTAGTGGCGTATCGCTTCAGGCACACTGGAAACAGTATCTAAAAAATGTGTATTTGGGTGAGCAACTGGCACGAAACACTGTGACTCTCTTAGGGTAGCCAATATCTCGTCACCAGTATAATCACAGCTTCAAAGTCAAGAAACCGCTGGCAAGAGTAACGATGTTTCTCTTAAGATACACAACTAGTGGCGTATCACTTCAGGCAGACTGGCCACAGTATCTCAAAATGTGTATTTGGGTGAGCAACTGGCAGGAAGCACTATGACTCTCTTAAGGTAGCAATGCCTCGTCACCAACATAATCCCATCACCAACTTCAAGAAACCGCTTGCAAAGGTAACGAAGCTTCTCATAAGATACACAGCTAGTGGGGTGTCACTTGAGGCAGACTGGCTAAAGTATCAAAAAAATGTGTATTTGGGTGAGCAACTAGCAGGAATCACTATGACACTCATAGGGTAGCCAATGCCTCGTCACCAGCATAATCACATCAGCAACTTCAAGAAACCCCTGGCAAAAGTTACAATGACTCTTAAGATACACAACTAGTGGCGTAGCTATCAGGCAGACTGGAAAGAGTATCTAAAAAATGTGTATTTGGGTGAAGAACTGGCAGGAATCTCTATGACTCTCTTGAGGTAGCCAATGCCTCGTCACCAGCAGAATCAAATCAGCAACTTCTAGAAACCCCTGGCATAAGTAACGATGTTTCTCTTGTGATACACAACTAGTGCGTATCGCTTCAGGCACACTGGAAACAGTATCTAAAAAATGTGTATTTGGGTGAGCAACAGGCACGAAACACTGTGACTCTCTTAGGGTAGCCAATATCTCGTCACCAGTATAATCACAGCTTCAAAGTCAAGAAACCGCTGGCAAGAGTAACGATGTTTCTCTTAAGATACACAACTAGTGGCGTATCGCTTCAGGCACACTGGAAACAGTATCTAAAAAATGTGTATTTGGGTGAGCAACTGGCACGAAACACTGTGACTCTCTTAGGGTAGCCAATGTCTCGTCACCAGTATAATCACAGCTTCAAAGTCAAGAAACCGCTGGCAAGAGTAACGATGTTTCTCTTAAGATACACAACTAGTGGCGTATCGCTTCAGGCAGACTGGCCACAGTATCTCAAAATGTGTATTTGGGTGAGCAACTGGCAGGAAGCACTATGACTCTCTTAAGGTAGCCAATGCCTCGTCACCAACATAATCCCATCACCAACTTCAAGAAACCGCTTGCAAAGGTAACGAAGCTTCTCATAAGATACACAGCTAGTGGGGTGTCACTTGAGGCAGACTGGCCAAAGTATCAAAAAAATGTGTATTTGGGTAAGCAACTAGCAGGAATCACTATGACACTCATAGGGTAGCCAATGCCTCTTCACCAGCATAATCACATCAGCAACTTCAAGAAACCCCTGGCAAAAGTTACAATGACTCTTAAGATACACAACTAGTGGCGTAGCTATCAGGCAGACTGGAAAGAGTATCTAAAAAATGTGTATTTGGGTGAAGAACTGGCAGGAATCTCTATGACTCTCTTGAGGTAGCCAATGCCTCGTCACCAGCAGAATCAAATCAGCAACTTCTAGAAACCCCTTTCAAAAGTAACGATGTTTCTCTTAAGATACCCAACTAGTGGCGTATCGCTTCAGGCACACTGGAAACAGTATCTAAAAAATGTGTATTTGGGTGAGCAACTGGCACGAAGCACTGTGACTCTCTTAGGGTAGCCAATATCTCGTCACCAGTATAATCACAGCTTCAAAGTCAAGAAACCGCTGGCAAGAGTAACGATGTTTCTCTTAAGATACACAACTAGTGGCGTATCGCTTCAGGCAGACTGGCCACAGTATCTCAAAATGTGTATTTGGGTGAGCAACTGGCAGGAAGCACTATGACTCTCTTAAGGTAGCCAATGCCTCGTCACCAACATAATCCCATCACCAACTTCAAGAAACCGCTTGCAAAGGTAACGAAGCTTCTCATAATATACACAGCTAGCGGGGCGTCACTTGAGGCAGACTGGCCAAAATATCAAAAATTGTGTATTTGGGTGAGCAACTAGCAGGAATCACTATGACACTCATAGGGTAGCCAATGCCTCGTCACCAGCATAATCACATCAGCAACTTCAAGAAACCCCTGGCAAAAGTTACAATGACTCTTAAGATACACAACTAGTGGCGTAGCTATCAGGCAGACTGGAAAGAGTATCTAAAAAATGTGTATTTGGGTGAAGAACTGGCAGGAATCTCTATGACTCTCTTGAGGTAGCCAATGCCTCGTCACCAGCAGAATCAAATCAGCAACTTCTAGAAACCCCTGGCAAAAGTAACGATGTTTCTCTTAAGATACACAACTAGTGGCGTATCGCTTCAGGCACACTGGAAACAGTATCTAAAAAATGTGTATTTGGGTGAGCAACTGGCACGAAACACTGTGACTCTCTTAGGGTAGCCAATATCTCGTCACCAGTATAATCACAGCTTCAAAGTCAAGAAACCGCTGGCAAGAGTAACGATGTTTCTCTTAAGATACACAACTAGTGGCGTATCGCTTCAGGCAGACTGGCCACAGTATCTCAAAATGTGTATTTGGGTGAGCAACTGGCAGGAAGCACTATGACTCTCTTAAGGTAGCCAATGCCTCGTCACCAACATAATCCCATCACCAACTTCAGAAACCGCTTGCAAAGGTAACGAAGCTTCTCATAAGATACACAGCTAGTGGGGTGTCACTTGAGGCAGACTGGCCAAAGTATCAAAAAAATGTGTATTTGGGTGAGCAACTAGCAGGAATCACTATGACACTCATAGGGTAGCCAATGCCTCGTCACCAGCATAATCACATCAGCAACTTCAAGAAACCCCTGGCAAAAGTTACAATGACTCTTAAGATACACAACTAGTGGCGTAGCTATCAGGCAGACTGGAAACAGTATCTAAAAAATGTGTATTTGGGTGAGCAACTGGCACGAAACACTGTGACTCTCTTAGGGTAGCCAATATCTCGTCACCAGTATAATCACAGCTTCAAAGTCAAGAAACCGCTGGCAAGAGTAACGATGTTTCTCTTAAGATACACAACTAGTGGCGTATCGCTTCAGGCAGACTGGCCACAGTATCTCAAAATGTGTATTTGGGTGAGCAACTGGCTGGAAGCACTATGACTCTCTTAAGGTAGCCAATGCCTCGTCACCAACATAATCCCATCACCAACTTCAGAAACCGCTTGCAAAGGTAACGAAGCTTCTCATAAGATACACAGCTAGTGGGGTGTCACTTGAGGCAGACTGGCCAAAGTATCAAAAAAATGTGTATTTGGGTGAGCAACTAGCAGGAATCACTATGACACTCATAGGGTAGCCAATGCCTCGTCACCAGCATAATCCCATCACCAACTTCAAGAAACCGCTTGCAAAGGTAACGAAGCTTCTCATAAGATACACAGCTAGTGGGGTGTCACTTGAGGCAGACTGGCTAAAGTATCAAAAAAATGTGTATTTGGGTGAGCAACTAGCAGGAATCACTATGACACTCATAGGGTAGCCAATGCCTCGTCACCAGCATAATCACATCAGCAACTTCAAGAAACCCCTGGCAAAAGTTACAATGACTCTTAAGATACACAACTAGTGGCGTAGCTATCAGGCAGACTGGAAAGAGTATCTAAAAAATGTGTATTTGGGTGAAGAACTGGCAGGAATCTCTATGACTCTCTTGAGGTAGCCAATGCCTCGTCACCAGCAGAATCAAATCAGCAACTTCTAGAAACCCCTGGCAAAAGTAACGATGTTTCTCTTGTGATACACAACTAGTGCGTATCGCTTCAGGCACACTGGAAACAGTATCTAAAAAATGTGTATTTGGGTGAGCAACTGGCACGAAACACTGTGACTCTCTTAGGGTAGCCAATATCTCGTCACCAGTATAATCACAGCTTCAAAGTCAAGAAACCGCTGGCAAGAGTAACGATGTTTCTCTTAAGATACACAACTAGTGGCGTATCGCTTCAGGCAGACGCCACAGTATCTCAAAATGTGTATTTGGGTGAGCAACTGGCAGGAAGCACTATGACTCTCTTAAGGTAGCAATGCCTCGTCACCAACATAATCCCATCACCAACTTCAAGAAACCGCTTGCAAAGGTAACGAAGCTTCTCATAAGATACAAAATGGTTCAAATGGCTCTGAGCACTATGGGACTCAACTGCTGAGGTCATTAGTCCCCTAGAACTTAGAACTAGTTAAACCTAACTAACCTAAGGACATCACAAACATCCATGCCCGAGGCAGGATTCGAACCTGCGACCGTAGCGGTCTTGCGGTTCCAGACCATAAGATACACATCTAGTGGGGTGTCACTTGAGGCAGACTGGCCAAAGTATCAAAAAATATGTATTTGGGTGAGCAACTAGCAGGAATCACTATGACACTCATAGGGTAGCCAATGCCTCGTCACCAGCATAATCACATCAGCAACTTCAAGAAACCCCTGGCAAAAGTTACAATGACTCTTAAGATACACAACTAGTGGCGTAGCTATCAGGCAGACTGGAAAGAGTATCTCAAAAATGTGTATTTGTGTGAAGAACTGGCAGGAATCTCTATGACTCTCTTGAGGTAGCCAATGCCTCGTCACCAGCAGAATCAAATCAGCAACTTCTAGAAACCCCTGTCAAAAGTAACGATGTTTCTCTTAAGATACACAACTAGTGGCGTATCGCTTCAGGCACACTGGAAACAGTATCTAAAAAATGTGTATTTGGGTGAGCAACTGGCACGAAACACTGTGACTCTCTTAGGGTAGCCAATATCTCGTCACCAGTATAATCACAGCTTCAAAGTCAAGAAACCGCTGGCAAGAGTAACGATGTTTCTCTTAAGATACACAACTAGTGGCGTATCGCTTCAGGCAGACTGGCCACAGTATCGCAAAATGTGTATTTGGGTGAGCAACTGGCAGGAAGCACTATGACTCTCTTAAGGTAGCCAATGCCTCGTCACCAACATAATCCCATCACCAACTTCAAGAAACCGCTTGCAAAGGTAACGAAGCTTCTCATAAGATACACAGCTAGTGGGGTGTCACTTGAGGCAGACTGGCCAAAGTATCAAAAAAATGTGTATTTGGGTGAGCAACTAGCAGGAATCACTATGACACTCATAGGGTAGCCAATGCCTCGTCACCAGCATAATCACATCAGCAACTTCAAGAAACCCCTGGCAAAAGTTACAATGACTCTTAAGATACACAACTAGTGGCGTAGCTATCAGGCAGACTGGAAAGAGTATCTAAAATATGTGTATTTGGGTGAAGAACTGGCAGGAATCTCTATGACTCTCTTGAGGTAGCCAATGCCTCGTCACCAGCAGAATCAAATCAGCAACTTCTAGAAACCCCTGGCAAAAGTAACGATGTTTCTCTTAAGATACACAACTAGTGGCGTATCGCTTCAGGCACACTGGAAACAGTATCTAAAAAATGTGTATTTGGGTGAGCAACTGGCACGAAACACTGTGACTCTCTTAGGGTAGCCAATATCTCGTCACCAGTATAATCACAGCTTCAAAGTCAAGAAACCGCTGGCAAGAGTAACGATGTTTCTCTTAAGATACACAACTAGTGGCGTATCACTTCAGGCAGACTGGCCACAGTATCTCAAAATGTGTATTTGGGTGAGCAACTGGCAGGAAGCACTATGACTCTCTTAAGGTAGCAATGCCTCGTCACCAACATAATCCCATCACCAACTTCAAGAAACCGCTTGCAAAGGTAACGAAGCTTCTCATAAGATACACAGCTAGTGGGGTGTCACTTGAGGCAGACTGGCTAAAGTATCAAAAAAATGTGTATTTGGGTGAGCAACTAGCAGGAATCACTATGACACTCATAGGGTAGCCAATGCCTCGTCACCAGCATAATCACATCAGCAACTTCAAGAAACCCCTGGCAAAAGTTACAATGACTCTTAAGATACACAACTAGTGGCGTAGCTATCAGGCAGACTGGAAAGAGTATCTAAAAAATGTGTATTTGGGTGAAGAACTGGCAGGAATCTCTATGACTCTCTTGAGGTAGCCAATGCCTCGTCACCAGCAGAATCAAATCAGCAACTTCTAGAAACCCCTGGCATAAGTAACGATGTTTCTCTTGTGATACACAACTAGTGCGTATCGCTTCAGGCACACTGGAAACAGTATCTAAAAAATGTGTATTTGGGTGAGCAACAGGCACGAAACACTGTGACTCTCTTAGGGTAGCCAATATCTCGTCACCAGTATAATCACAGCTTCAAAGTCAAGAAACCGCTGGCAAGAGTAACGATGTTTCTCTTAAGATACACAACTAGTGGCGTATCGCTTCAGGCACACTGGAAACAGTATCTAAAAAATGTGTATTTGGGTGAGCAACTGGCACGAAACACTGTGACTCTCTTAGGGTAGCCAATGTCTCGTCACCAGTATAATCACAGCTTCAAAGTCAAGAAACCGCTGGCAAGAGTAACGATGTTTCTCTTAAGATACACAACTAGTGGCGTATCGCTTCAGGCAGACTGGCCACAGTATCTCAAAATGTGTATTTGGGTGAGCAACTGGCAGGAAGCACTATGACTCTCTTAAGGTAGCCAATGCCTCGTCACCAACATAATCCCATCACCAACTTCAAGAAACCGCTTGCAAAGGTAACGAAGCTTCTCATAAGATACACAGCTAGTGGGGTGTCACTTGAGGCAGACTGGCCAAAGTATCAAAAAAATGTGTATTTGGGTAAGCAACTAGCAGGAATCACTATGACACTCATAGGGTAGCCAATGCCTCTTCACCAGCATAATCACATCAGCAACTTCAAGAAACCCCTGGCAAAAGTTACAATGACTCTTAAGATACACAACTAGTGGCGTAGCTATCAGGCAGACTGGAAAGAGTATCTAAAAAATGTGTATTTGGGTGAAGAACTGGCAGGAATCTCTATGACTCTCTTGAGGTAGCCAATGCCTCGTCACCAGCAGAATCAAATCAGCAACTTCTAGAAACCCCTTTCAAAAGTAACGATGTTTCTCTTAAGATACCCAACTAGTGGCGTATCGCTTCAGGCACACTGGAAACAGTATCTAAAAAAT
The DNA here is from genome assembly GCF_023898315.1 of Schistocerca nitens. Lineage (NCBI taxonomy): Eukaryota > Metazoa > Arthropoda > Insecta > Orthoptera > Acrididae > Schistocerca > Schistocerca nitens. The sequence continues at coordinate 106,496,588 of NC_064616.1, read as the reverse complement.
GTGTATTTGGGTGAGCAACTGGCACGAAGCACTGTGACTCTCTTAGGGTAGCCAATATCTCGTCACCAGTATAATCACAGCTTCAAAGTCAAGAAACCGCTGGCAAGAGTAACGATGTTTCTCTTAAGATACACAACTAGTGGCGTATCGCTTCAGGCAGACTGGCCACAGTATCTCAAAATGTGTATTTGGGTGAGCAACTGGCAGGAAGCACTATGACTCTCTTAAGGTAGCCAATGCCTCGTCACCAACATAATCCCATCACCAACTTCAAGAAACCGCTTGCAAAGGTAACGAAGCTTCTCATAATATACACAGCTAGCGGGGTGTCACTTGAGGCAGACTGTCCAAAATATCAAAAATTGTGTATTTGGGTGAGCAACTAGCAGGAATCACTATGACACTCATAGGGTAGCCAATGCCTCGTCACCAGCATAATCACATCAGCAACTTCAAGAAACCCCTGGCAAAAGTTACAATGACTCTTAAGATACACAACTAGTGGCGTAGCTATCAGGCAGACTGGAAAGAGTATCTAAAAAATGTGTATTTGGGTGAAGAACTGGCAGGAATCTCTATGACTCTCTTGAGGTAGCCAATGCCTCGTCACCAGCAGAATCAAATCAGCAACTTCTAGAAACCCCTGGCAAAAGTAACGATGTTTCTCTTAAGATACACAACTAGTGGCGTATCGCTTCAGGCACACTGGAAACAGTATCTAAAAAATGTGTATTTGGGTGAGCAACTGGCACGAAACACTGTGACTCTCTTAGGGTAGCCAATATCTCGTCACCAGTATAATCACAGCTTCAAAGTCAAGAAACCGCTGGCAAGAGTAACGATGTTTCTCTTAAGATACACAACTAGTGGCGTATCGCTTCAGGCAGACTGGCCACAGTATCTCAAAATGTGTATTTGGGTGAGCAACTGGCAGGAAGCACTATGACTCTCTTAAGGTAGCCAATGCCTCGTCACCAACATAATCCCATCACCAACTTCAAGAAACCGCTTGCAAAGGTAACGAAGCTTCTCATAATATACACAGCTAGCGGGGTGTCACTTGAGGCAGACTGGCCAAAATATCAAAAATTGTGTATTTGGGTGAGCAACTAGCAGGAATCACTATGACACTCATAGGGTAGCCAATGCCTCGTCACCAGCATAATCACATCAGCAACTTCAAGAAACCCCTGGCAAAAGTTACAATGACTCTTAAGATACACAACTAGTGGCGTAGCTATCAGGCAGACTGGAAAGAGTATCTAAAAAATGTGTATTTGGGTGAAGAACTGGCAGGAATCTCTATGACTCTCTTGAGGTACCCAATGCCTCGTCACCAGCAGAATCAAATCAGCAACTTCTAGAAACCCCTGGCAAAAGTAACGATGTTTCTCTTAAGATACACAACTAGTGGCGTATCGCTTCAGGCACACTGGAAACAGTATCTAAAAAATGTGTATTTGGGTGAGCAACTGGCACGAAACACTGTGACTCTCTTAGGGTAGCCAATATCTCGTCACCAGTATAATCACAGCTTCAAAGTCAAGAAACCGCTGGCAAGAGTAACGATGTTTCTCTTAAGATACACAACTAGTGGCGTATCGCTTCAGGCAGACTGGCCACAGTATCTCAAAATGTGTATTTGGGTGAGCAACTGGCAGGAAGCACTATGACTCTCTTAAGGTAGCCAATGCCTCGTCACCAACATAATCCCATCACCAACTTCAGAAACCGCTTGCAAAGGTAACGAAGCTTCTCATAAGATACACAGCTAGTGGGGTGTCACTTGAGGCAGACTGGCCAAAGTATCAAAAAAATGTGTATTTGGGTGAGCAACTAGCAGGAATCACTATGACACTCATAGGGTAGCCAATGCCTCGTCACCAGCATAATCACATCAGCAACTTCAAGAAACCCCTGGCAAAAGTTACAATGACTCTTAAGATACACAACTAGTGGCGTAGCTATCAGGCAGACTGGAAACAGTATCTAAAAAATGTGTATTTGGGTGAGCAACTGGCACGAAACACTGTGACTCTCTTAGGGTAGCCAATATCTCGTCACCAGTATAATCACAGCTTCAAAGTCAAGAAACCGCTGGCAAGAGTAACGATGTTTCTCTTAAGATACACAACTAGTGGCGTATCGCTTCAGGCAGACTGGCCACAGTATCTCAAAATGTGTATTTGGGTGAGCAACTGGCTGGAAGCACTATGACTCTCTTAAGGTAGCCAATGCCTCGTCACCAACATAATCCCATCACCAACTTCAGAAACCGCTTGCAAAGGTAACGAAGCTTCTCATAAGATACACAGCTAGTGGGGTGTCACTTGAGGCAGACTGGCCAAAGTATCAAAAAAATGTGTATTTGGGTGAGCAACTAGCAGGAATCACTATGACACTCATAGGGTAGCCAATGCCTCGTCACCAGCATAATCCCATCACCAACTTCAAGAAACCGCTTGCAAAGGTAACGAAGCTTCTCATAAGATACACAGCTAGTGGGGTGTCACTTGAGGCAGACTGGCTAAAGTATCAAAAAAATGTGTATTTGGGTGAGCAACTAGCAGGAATCACTATGACACTCATAGGGTAGCCAATGCCTCGTCACCAGCATAATCACATCAGCAACTTCAAGAAACCCCTGGCAAAAGTTACAATGACTCTTAAGATACACAACTAGTGGCGTAGCTATCAGGCAGACTGGAAAGAGTATCTAAAAAATGTGTATTTGGGTGAAGAACTGGCAGGAATCTCTATGACTCTCTTGAGGTAGCCAATGCCTCGTCACCAGCAGAATCAAATCAGCAACTTCTAGAAACCCCTGGCAAAAGTAACGATGTTTCTCTTGTGATACACAACTAGTGCGTATCGCTTCAGGCACACTGGAAACAGTATCTAAAAAATGTGTATTTGGGTGAGCAACTGGCACGAAACACTGTGACTCTCTTAGGGTAGCCAATATCTCGTCACCAGTATAATCACAGCTTCAAAGTCAAGAAACCGCTGGCAAGAGTAACGATGTTTCTCTTAAGATACACAACTAGTGGCGTATCGCTTCAGGCAGACTGGCCACAGTATCTCAAAATGTGTATTTGGGTGAGCAACTGGCAGGAAGCACTATGACTCTCTTATGGTAGCCAATGCCTCGTCACCAACATAATCCCATCACCAACTTCAAGAAACCGCTTGCAAAGGTAACGAAGCTTCTCATAAGATACACAGCTAGTGGGGTGTCACTTTAGGCAGACTGGCCAAAGTATCAAAAAAATGTGTATTTGGGTGAGCAAGTAGCAGGAATCACTATGACACTCATAGGGTAGCCAATGCCTCGTCACCAGCATAATCACATCAGCAACTTCAAGAAACCCCTGGCAAAAGTAACAATGACTCTTAAGATACACAACTAGTGGCGTAGCTATCAGGCAGACTGGAGAGAGTATCTAAAAAATGGGTATTTGGGTGAAGAACTGGCAGGAATCTCTATGACTCTCTTGAGGTAGCCAATGCCTCGTCACCAGCAGAATCAAATCAGCAACTTCTAGAAACCCCTGGCAAAAGTAACGATGTTTCTCTTAAGATACACAACTAGTGGCGTATCGCTTCAGGCACACTGGAAACAGTATCTAAAAAATGTGTATTTGGGTGAGCAACTGGCACGAAACACTGTGACTCTCTTAGGGTAGCCAATATCTCGTCACCAGTATAATCACAGCTTCAAAGTCAAGAAACCGCTGGCAAGAGTAACGATGTTTCTCTTAAGATACACAACTAGTGGCGTATCGCTTCAGGCAGACTGGCCACAGTATCTCAAAAGGTGTATTTGGGTGAGCAACTGGCAGGAAGCACTATGACGCTCTTACGGTAGCCAATGCCTCGTCACCAACATAATCCCATCACCAACTTCAAGAAACCGCTTGCAAAGGTAACGAAGCTTCTCATAAGATACACAGCTAGTGGGGTGTCACTTGATTCAGACTGGCCAAAGTATCAAAAAAATGTGTATTTGGGTGAGCAAGTAGCAGGAATCACTATGACACTCATACGGTAGCCAATGCCTCGTCACCAGCATAATCACATCAGCAACTTCAAGAAACCCCTGGCAAAAGTTACAATGACTCTTAAGATACACAACTAGTGGCGTAGCTATCAGGCAGACTGGAAAGAGTATCTAAAAAATGTGTATTTGGGTGAAGAACTGGCAGGAATCTCTATGACTCTCTTGAGGTAGCCAATGCCTCGTCACCAGCAGAATCAAATCAGCAACTTCTAGAAACCCCTGGCAAAAGTAACGATGTTTCTCTTAAGATACACAACTAGTGGCGTATCGCTTCAGGCACACTGGAAACAGTATCTAAAAAATGTGTATTTGGGTGAGCAACTGGCACGAAACACTGTGACTCTCTTAGGGTAGCCAATATCTCGTCACCAGTATAATCACAGCTTCAAAGTCAAGAAACCGCTGGCAAGAGTAACGATGTTTCTCTTAAGATACACAACTAGTGGCGTATCGCTTCAGGCAGACTGGCCACAGTATCTCAAAATGTGTATTTGGGTGAGCAACTGGCAGGAAGCACTATGACTCTCTTACGGTAGCCAATGCCTCGTCACCAACATAATCCCATCACCAACTTCAAGAAACCGCTTGCAAAGGTAACGAAGCTTCTCATAAGATAAACAGCTAGTGGGGTGTCACTTGAGGCAGACTGGCCAAAGTATCAAAAAAATGTGTATTTGGGTGAGCAACTAGCAGGAATCACTATGACACTCATAGGGTAGCCAATGCCTCGTCACCAGCATAATCACATCAGCAACTTCAAGAAACCCCTGGCAAAAGTTACAATGACTCTTAAGATACACAACTAGTGGCGTAGCTATCAGGCAGACTGGAAAGAGTATCTAAAAAATGTGTATTTGGGTGAAGAACTGGCAGGAATCTCTATGACTCTCTTGAGGTAGCCAATGCCTCGTCACCAGCAGAATCAAATCAGCAACTTCTAGAAACCCCTGGCAAAAGTAACGATGTTTCTCTTAAGATACACAACTAGTGGCGTATCGCTTCAGGCACACTGGAAACAGTATCTAAAAAATGTGTATTTGGGTGAGCAACTGGCACGAAACACTGTGACTCTCTTAGGGTAGCAATATCTCGTCACCAGTATAATCACAGCTTCAAAGTCAAGAAACCGCTGGCAAGAGTAACGATGTTTCTCTTAAGATACACAACTAGTGGCGTATCGCTTCAGGCAGACTGGCCACAGTATCTCAAAATGTGTATTTGGGTGAGCAACTGGCAGGAAGCACTATGACTCTCTTAAGGTAGCCAATGCCTCGTCACCAACATAATCTCATCACCAACTTCACGAAACCGCTTGCAAAGGTAACGAAGCTTCTCATAAGATACACAGCTAGTGGGGTGTCACTTGAGGCAGACTCGCCAAAGTATCAAAAAAATATGTATTTGGGTGAGCAACTAGCAGGAATCACTATGACACTCATAGGGTAGCCAATGCCTCGTCACCAGCATAATCACATCAGCAACTTCAAGAAACCCCTGGCAAAAGTTACAATGACTCTTAAGATACACAACTAGTGGCGTAGCTATCAGACAGACTGGAAAGAGTATCAAAAAAATGTGTATTTGGGTGAAGAACTGGCAGGAATCTCTATGACTCTCTTGAGGTAGCCAATGCCTCGTCACCAGCAGAATCAAATCAGCAACTTCTAGAAACCCCTGGCAAAAGTAACGATGTTTCTCTTAAGATACACAACTAGTGGCGTATCGCTTCAGGCACACTGGAAACAGTATCTAAAAAATGTGTATTTGTGTGAGCAACTGGCACGAAACACTGTGACTCTCTTAGGGTAGCCAATATCTCGTCACCAGTATAATCACAGCTTGAAAGTCAAGAAACCGCTGGCAAGAGTAACGATGTTTCTCTTAAGATACACAACTAGTGGCGTATCGCTTCAGGCAGACTGACCACAGTATCTCAAAATGTGTATTTGGGTGAGCAACTGGCAGGAAGCACTATGACTCTCTTAAGGTAGCCAATGCCTCGTCACCAACATAATCTCATCACCAACTTCACGAAACCGCTTGCAAAGGTAACGAAGCTTCTCATAAGATACACAGCTAGTGGGGTGTCACTTGAGGCAGACTGGCCAAAGTATCAAAAAAATGTGTATTTGGGTGAGCAACTAGCAGGAATCACTATGACACTCATAGGGTAGCCAATGCCTCTTCACCAGCATAATCACATCAGCAACTTCAAGAAACTACTGGCAAAAGTTACAAAGACTCTTAAGATACACAACTAGTGGCGTAGCTAACAGGCAGACTGGAAAGAGTATCTAAAAAATGTGTATTTGGGTGAAGAACTGGCAGGAATCTCTATGACTCTCTTGAGGTAGCCAATGCCTCGTCACCAGCAGAATCAAATCAGCAACTTCTAGAAACCCCTGGCAAAAGTAACGATGTTTCTCTTAAGATACACAACTAGTGGCGTATCGCTTCAGGCACACTGGAAACAGTATCTAAAAAATGTGTATTTGGGTGAGCAACTGGCACGAAACACTGTGACTCTCTTAGGGTAGCTAATATCTCGTCACCAGTATAATCACATCTTCAAAGTCAAGAAACCGCTGGCAAGAGTAACGATGTTTCTCTTAAGATACACAACTAGTGGCGTATCGCTTCAGGCAGACTGGCCACAGTATCTCAAAATGTGTATTTGGGTGAGCAACTGGCAGGAAGCACTATGACTCTCTTATGGTAGCCAATGCCTCGTCACCAACATAATCCCATCACCAACTTCAAGAAACCGCTTGCAAAGGTAACGAAGATTCTCATAAGATACACAGCTAGTGGGGTGTCACTTGAGGCAGACTGGCCAAAGTATCAAAAAAATGTGTATTTGGGTGAGCAACTAGCAGGAATCACTATGACACTCATAGGGTAGCCAATGCCTCGTCACCAGCATAATCACATCAGCAACTTCAAGAAACCCCTGGCAAAAGTTACAATGACTCTTAAGATACACAACTAGTAGCGTAGCTATCAGGCAGACTGGAAAGAGTATCTAAAAAATGTGTATTTGGGTGAAGAACTGGCAGGAATCTCTATGACTCTCTTGAGGTAGCCAATGCCTCGTCACCAGCAGAATCAAATCAGCAACTTCTAGAAACCCCTGGCAAAAGTAACGATGTTTCTCTTAAGATACACAACTAGTGGCGTATCGCTTCAGGCACACTGGAGACAGTATCTAAAAAATGTGTACTTGGGTGAGCAACTGGCACGAAACACTGTGACTCTCTTAGGGTAGCCAATATCTCGTCACCAGTATAATCACAGCTTCAAAGTCAAGAAACCGCTGGCAAGAGTAACGATGTTTCTCTTAAGATACACAACTAGTGGCGTATCGCTTCAGGCAGACGCCACAGTATCTCAAAATGTGTATTTGGGTGAGCAACTGGCAGGAAGCACTATGACTCTCTTTAGGTAGCAATGCCTCGTCACCAACATAATCCCATCACCAACTTCAAGAAACCGCTTGCAAAGGTAACGAAGCTTCTCATAAGATACAAAATGGTTCAAATGGCTCTGAGCACTATGGGACTCAACTGCTGATGTCATTAGTCCCCTAGAACTTAGAACTAGTTAAACCTAACTAACCTAAGGACATCACAAACATCCATGCCCGAGGCAGGATTCGAACCTGCGACCGTAGCGGTCTTGCGGTTCCAGACCATAAGATACACATCTAGTGGGGTGTCACTTGAGGCAGACTGGCCAAAGTATCAAAAAATATGTATTTGGGTGAGCAACTAGCAGGAATCACTATGACACTCATAGGGTAGCCAATGCCTCGTCACCAGCATAATCACATCAGTAACTTCAAGAAACCCCTGGCAAAAGTTACAATGACTCTTAAGATACACAACTAGTGGCGTAGCAATCAGGCAGACTGGAAAGAGTATCTAAAAAATGTGTATTTGGGTGAAGAACTGGCAGGAATCTCTATGACTCTCTTGAGGTAGCCAATGCCTCGTCACCAGCAGAATCAAATCAGCAACTTCTAGAAACCCCTTTCAAAAGTAACGATGTTTCTCTTAAGATACCCAACTAGTGGCGTATCGCTTCAGGCACACTGGAAACAGTATCTAATAAATGTGTATTTGGGTGAGCAACTGGCACGAAGCACTGTGACTCTCTTAGGGTAGCCAATATCTCGTCACCAGTATAATCACAGCTTCAAAGTCAAGAAACCGCTGGCAAGAGTAACGATGTTTCTCTTAAGATACACAACTAGTGGCGTATCGCTTCAGGCAGACTGGAAACAGTATCTAAAAAATGTGTATTTGGGTGAGCAACTGGCACGAAACACTGTGACTCTCTTAGGGTAGCCAATGTCTCGTCACCAGTATAATCACAGCTTCAAAGTCAAGAAACCGCTGGCAAGAGTAACGATGTTTCTCTTAAGATACACAACTAGTGGCGTATCGCTTCAGGCAGACTGGCCACAGTATCTTAAAATGTGTATTTGGGTGAGCAACTGGCAGGAAGCACTATGACTCTCTTAAGGTAGCCAATGCCTCGTCACCAACATAATCCCATCACCAACTTCAAGAAACCGCTTGCAAAGGTAACGAAGCTTCTCATAAGATACACAGCTAGTGGGGTGTCACTTGAGGCAGACTGGCCAAAGTATCAAAAAAATGTGTATTTGGGTGAGCAACTAGCAGGAATCACTATGACACTCATAGGGTAGCCAATGCCTCGTCACCAGCATAATCACATCAGCAACTTCAAGAATCCCCTGGCAAAAGTTACAATGACTCTTAAGATACACAACTAGTGGCGTAGCTCTCAGGCAGACTGGAAAGAGTATCTAAAATATGTGTATTTGGGTGAAGAACTGGCAGGAATCTCTATGACTCTCTTGAGGTAGCCAATGCCTCGTCACCAGCAGAATCAAATCAGCAACTTCTAGAAACCCCTTGCAAAAGTAACGATGTTTCTCTTAAGATACACAACTAGTGGCGTATCGCTTCAGGCACACTGGAAACAGTATCTAAAAAATGTGTATTTGGGTGAGCAACTGGCACGAAACACTGTGACTCTCTTAGGGTAGCTAATATCTCGTCACCAGTATAATCACAGCTTCAAAGTCAAGAAACCGCTGGCAAGAGTAACGATGTTTCTCTTAAGATACACAACTAGTGGCGTATCGCTTCAGGCAGACTGGCCACAGTATCTCAAAATGTGTATTTGGGTGAGCAACTGGCAGGAAGCACTATGACTCTCTTAATTTAGACAATGCCTCGTCACCAACATAATCCCATCACCAACTTCAAGAAACCGCTTGCAAAGGTAACGAAGCTTCTCATAAGATACACAGCTAGTGGGGTGTCACTTGAGGCAGACTGGCCAAAGTATCAAAAAAATGTGTATTTGGGTGAGCAACTAGCAGGAATCACTGTGACACTCATAGGGTAGCCAATGCCTCGTCACCAGCATAATCACATCAGCAACTTCAAGAAACCCCTGGCAAAAGTTACAATGAGTCTTAAGATACACAACTAGTGGCGTAGCTATCAGGCAGACTGGAAAGAGTATCTAAAATATGTGTATTTGGGTGAAGAACTGGCAGGAATCTCTATGACTCTCTTGAGGTAGCCAATGCCTCGTCACCAGCAGAATCAAATCAGCAACTTCTAGAAACCCCTGGCAAAACTAACGATGTTTCTCTTAAGATACACAACTAGTGGCGTATCGCTTCAGGCACACTGGAAACAGTATCTGAAAAATGTGTATTTGGGTGAGCAACTGGCACGAAACACTGTGACTCTCTTAGGGTAGCCAATATCTCGTCACCAGTATAATCACAGCTTCAAAGTCAAGAAACCGCTGGCAAGAGTAACGATGTTTCTCTTAAGATACACAACTAGTGGCGTATCGCTTCAGGCAGACTGGCCACAGTATCTCAAAATGTGTATTTGGGTGAGCAACTGGCAGGAAGCACTATGACTCTCTTAAGGTAGCCAATGCCTCGTCACCAACATAATCCCATCACCAACTTCAAGAAACGGCTTGCAAATGTAACGAAGCTTCTCATAAGATACACAGCTAGTGGGGTGTCACTTGAGGCAGACTGGCCAAAGTATCAAAAAAATGTGTATTTGGGTGAGCAACTAGCAGGAATCACTATGACACTCATAGGGTAGCCAATGCCTCGTCACCAGCATAATCACATCAGCAACTTCAAGAAACCCCTGGCAAAAGTTACAATGACTCTTAAGATACACAACTAGTGGCGTAGCTATCAGGCAGACTGGAAAGAGTATCTAAAAAATGTGTATTTGGGTGAAGAACTGGCAGGAATCTCTATGACTCTCTTGAGGTAGTCAATGCCTCGTCACCAGCAGAATCAAATCAGCAACTTCTAGAAACCCCTGGCAAAAGTAACGATGGTTCTCTTAAGATACACAACTAGTGGCTTATCGCTTCATGCACACTGGAAACAGTATCTAAAAAATGTGTATTTGGGTGAGCAACTGGCACGAAACACTGTGACTCTCTTAGGGTAGCCAATAACTCGTCACCAGTATAATCACAGCTTCAAAGTCAAGAAACCGCTGGCAAGAGTAACGATGTTTCTCTTAAGATACACAACTAGTGGCGTATCGCTTCAGGCAGACTGGCCACAGTATCTCAAAATGTGTATTTGGGTGAGCAACTGGCAGGAAGCACTATGACTCTCTTAAGGTAACCAATGCCTCGTCACCAACATAATCCCATCACCAACTTCAAGAAACCGCTTGCAAAGGTAACGAAGCTTGTCATAAGATACACAGCTAGTGGGGTGTCACTTGAGGCAGACTGGCCAAAGTATCAAAAAAATGTGTATTTGGGTAAGCAACTAGCAGGAATCACTATGACACTCATAGGGTAGCCAATGCCTCTTCACCAGCATAATCACATCAGCAACTTCAAGAAACCCCTGGCAAAAGTTACAATGATTCTTAAGATACACAACTAGTGGCGTAGCTATCAGGCAGACTGGAAAGAGTATCTAAAAAATGTGTATTTGGGTGAAGAACTGGCAGGAATCTCTATGACTCTCTTGAGGTAGCCAATGCCTCGTCACCAGCAGAATCAAATCAGCAACTTCTAGAATCCCCTTTCAAAAGTAACGATGTTTCTCTTAAGATACCCAACTAGTGGCGTATCGCTTCAGGCACACTGGAAACAGTATCTAAAAAATGTGTATTTGGGTGAGCAACTGGCACGAAGCACTGTGACTCTCTTAGGGTAGCCAATATCTCGTCACCAGTATAATCACAGCTTCAAAGTCAAGAAACCGCTGGCAAGAGTAACGATGTTTCTCTTAAGATACACAACTAGTGGCGTATCGCTTCAGGCAGACTGGCCACAGTATCTCAAAATGTGTATTTGGGTGAGCAACTGGCAGGAAGCACTATGACTCTCTTAAGGTAGCCAATGCCTCGTCACCAACATAATCCCATCACCAACTTCAAGAAACCGCTTGCAAAGGTAACGAAGCTTCTCATAATATACACAGCTAGTGGGGTGTCACTTGAGGCAGACTGGCCAAAATATCAAAAATTGTGTATTTGGGTGAGAAACTAGCAGGAATCACTATGACACTCATAGGGTAGCCAATGCCTCGTCACCAGCATAATCACATCAGCAACTTCAAGAAACCCCTGGCAAAAGTTACAATGACTCTTAAGATACACAACTAGTGGCGTAGCTATCAGGCAGACTGGAAAGAGTATCTAAAATATGTGTATTTGGGTGAAGAACTGGCAGGAATCTCTATGACTCTCTTGAGGTAGCCAATGCCTCGTCACCAGCAGAATCAAATCAGCAACTTCTAGAAACCCCTGGCAAAAGTAACGATGTTTCTCTTAAGATACACAACTAGTGGCGTATCGCTTCAGGCACACTGGAAACAGTATCTAAAAAATGTGTATTTGGGTGAGCAACTGGCACGAAACACTGTGACTCTCTTAGGGTAGCCAATATCTCGTCACCAGTATAATCACAGCTTCAAAGTCAAGAAACCGCTGGCAAGAGTAACGATGTTTCTCTTAAGATACACAACTAGTGGCGTATCACTTCAGGCAGACTGGCCACAGTATCTCAAAATGTGTATTTGGGTGAGCAACTGGCAGGAAGCACTATGACTCTCTTAAGGTAGCAATGCCTCGTCACCAACATAATCCCATCACCAACTTCAAGAAACCGCTTGCAAAGGTAACGAAGCTTCTCATAAGATACACAGCTAGTGGGGTGTCACTTGAGGCAGACTGGCTAAAGTATCAAAAAAATGTGTATTTGGGTGAGCAACTAGCAGGAATCACTATGACACTCATAGGGTAGCCAATGCCTCGTCACCAGCATAATCACATCAGCAACTTCAAGAAACCCCTGGCAAAAGTTACAATGACTCTTAAGATACACAACTAGTGGCGTAGCTATCAGGCAGACTGGAAAGAGTATCTAAAAAATGTGTATTTGGGTGAAGAACTGGCAGGAATCTCTATGACTCTCTTGAGGTAGCCAATGCCTCGTCACCAGCAGAATCAAATCAGCAACTTCTAGAAACCCCTGGCAAAAGTAACGATGTTTCTCTTGTGATACACAACTAGTGCGTATCGCTTCAGGCACACTGGAAACAGTATCTAAAAAATGTGTATTTGGGTGAGCAACTGGCACGAAACACTGTGACTCTCTTAGGGTAGCCAATATCTCGTCACCAGTATAATCACAGCTTCAAAGTCAAGAAACCGCTGGCAAGAGTAACGATGTTTCTCTTAAGATACACAACTAGTGGCGTATCGCTTCAGGCAGACTGGAAACAGTATCTAAAAAATGTGTATTTGGGTGAGCAACTGGCACGAAACACTGTGACTCTCTTAGGGTAGCCAATGTCTCGTCACCAGTATAATCACAGCTTCAAAGTCAAGAAACCGCTGGCAAGAGTAACGTTGTTTCTCTTAAGATACACAACTAGTGGCGTATCGCTTCAGGCAGACTGGCCACAGTATCTCAAAATGTGTATTTGGGTGAGCAACTGGCAGGAAGCACTATGACTCTCTTAAGGTAGCCAATGCCTCGTCACCAACATAATCCCATCACCAACTTCAAGAAACCGCTTGCAAAGGTAACGAAGCTTCTCATAAGATACACAGCTAGTGGGGTGTCACTTGAGGCAGACTGGCCAAAGTATCAAAAAAATGTGTATTTGGGTGAGCAACTAGCAGGAATCACTATGACACTCATAGGGTAGCCAATGCCTCGTCACCAGCATAATCACATCAGCAACTTCAAGAAACCCCTGGCAAAAGTTACAATGACTCTTAAGATACACAACTAGTGGCGTAGCTATCAGGCAGACTGGAAAGAGTATCTACAAAATGTGTATTTGGGTGAAGAACTGGCAGGAATCTCTATGACTCTCTTGAGGTAGCCAATGCCTCGTCACCAGCAGAATCAAATCAGCAACTTCTAGAAACCCCTGGCAAAAGTAACGATGGTTCTCTTAAGATACACAACTAGTGGCTTATCGCTTCATGCACACTGGAAACAGTATCTAAAAAATGTGTATTTGGGTGAGCAACTGGCACGAAACACTGTGACTCTCTTAGGGTAGCCAATATCCCGTCACCAGTATAATCACAGCTTCAAAGTCAAGAAACCGCTGGCAAGAGTAACGATGTTTCTCTTAAGATACACAACTAGTGGCGTATCGCTTCAGGCAGACTGGCCACAGTATCTCAAAATGTGTATTTGGGTGAGCAACTGGCAGGAAGCACTATGACTCTCTTAAGGTAACCAATGCCTCGTCACCAACATAATCCCATCACCAACTTCAAGAAACCGCTTGCAAAGGTAACGAAGCTTGTCATAAGATACACAGCTAGTGGGGTGTCACTTGAGGCAGACTGGCCAAAGTATCAAAAAAATGTGTATTTGGGTAAGCAACTAGCAGGAATCACTATGACACTCATAGGGTAGCCAATGCCTCTTCACCAGCATAATCACATCAGCAACTTCAAGAAACCCCTGGCAAAAGTTACAATGACTCTTAAGATACACAACTAGTGGCGTAGCTATCAGGCAGACTGGAAAGAGTATCTAAAAAATGTGTATTTGGGTGAAGAACTGGCAGGAATCTCTATGACTCTCTTGAGGTAGCCAATGCCTCGTCACCAGCAGAATCAAATCAGCAACTTCTAGAAACCCCTGGCAAAAGTAACGATGTTTCTCTTAAGATACACAACTAGTGGCGTATCGCTTCAGGCACACTGGAAACAGTATCTAAAAAATGTGTATTTGGGTGAGCAACTGGCACGGAACTCTGTGACTCTCTTAGGGTAGCCAATATCTCGTTACCAGTATAATCACAGCTTCAAAGTCAAGAAACCGCTGGCAAGAGTAACGATGTTTCTCTTAAGATACACAACTAGTGGCGTATCGCTTCAGGCAGACGCCACAGTATCTCAAAATGTGTATTTGGGTGAGCAACTGGCAGGAAGCACTATGACTCTCTTAAGGTAGCCAATGCCTCGTCACCAACGTAATCCCATCACCAACTTCAGGAAACCGCTTGCAAAGGTAACGAAGCTTCTCATAAGATACACAGCTAGTGGCGTGTCACTTGAGGCAGACTGGCCAAAGTATCAAAAAAATGTGTATTTGGGTGAGCAACTAGCAGGAATCACTATGACACTCATAGGGTAGCCAATGCCTCGTCACCAGCATAATCACATCAGCAACTTCAAGAAACCCCTGGCAAAAGTTACAATGACTCTTAAGATACACAACTAGTGGCGTAGCTATCAGGCAGACTGGAAAGAGTATCTACAAAATGTGTATTTGGGTGAAGAACTGGCAGGAATCTCTATGACTCTCTTGAGGTAGCCAATGCCTCGTCACCAGCAGAATCAAATCAGCAACTTCTAGAAACCCCTGGCAAAAGTAACGATGTTTCTCTTAAGATACACAACTAGTGGCGTATCGCTTAAGACACACTGGAAACAGTATCTAAAAAATGTGTATTTGGGTGAGCAACTGGCACGGAACTCTGTGACTCTCTTAGGGTAGCCAATATCTCGTCACCAGTATAATCACAGCTTCAAAGTCAAGAAACCGCTGGCAAGAGTAACGATGTTTCTCTTAAGATACACAACTAGTGGCGTATCGCTTCAGGCAGACGCCACAGTATCTCAAAATGTGTATTTGGGTGAGCAACTGGCAGGAAGCACTATGACTCTCTTAAGGTAGCCAATGCCTCGTCACCAACGTAATCCCATCACCAACTTCACGAAACCGCTTGCAAAGGTAACGAAGCTTCTCATAAGATACACAGCTAGTGGGGTGTCACTTGAGGCAGACTGGCCAAAGTATCAAAAAAATGTGTATTTGGGTGAGCAACTAGCAGGAATCACTATGACACTCATAGGGTAGCCAATGCCTCGTCACCAGCATAATCACATCAGCAACTTCAAGAAACCCCTGGCAAAAGTTACAATGACTCTTAAGATACACAACTAGTGGCGTAGCTATCAGGCAGACTGGAAAGAGTATCAAAAAAATGTGTATTTGGGTGAAGAACTGGCAGGAATCTCTATGAATCTCTTGAGGTAGCCAATGCCTCGTCACCAGCAGAATCAAATCAGCAACTTCTAGAAACCCCTGGCAAAAGTAACGATGTTTCTCTTAAGATACACAACTAGTGGCTTATCGCTTCATGCACACTGGAAACAGTATCTAAAAAATGTGTATTTGGGTGAGCAACTGGCACGAAACACTGTGACTCTCTTAGGGTAGCCAATATCTCGTCACCAGTATAATCACAGCTCCAAAGTCAAGAAACCGCTGGCAAGAGTAACGATGTTTCTCTTAAGATACACAACTAGTGGCGTATCGCTTCAGGCAGACTGGAAACAGTATCTAAAAAATGTGTATTTGGGTGAGCAACTGGCACGAAACACTGTGACTCTCTTAGGATAGCCAATATCTCGTCACCAGTATTATCACAGCTTCAAAGTCAAGAAACCGCTGGCAAGAGTAACGATGTTTCTCTTAAGATACACAACTAGTGGCGTATCGCTTCAGGCAGACGCCACAGTATCTCAAAATGTGTATTTGGGTGAGCAACTGGCAGGAAGCACTATGACTCTCTTAAGGTAGCCAATGCCTCGTCACCAACATAATCCCATCACCAACTTCAAGAAACGGCTTGCAAAGGTAACGAAGCTTCTCATAAGATACACAGCTAGTGGGGTGTCACTTGAGGCAGACTGGCCAAAGTATCAAAAAAATGTGTATTTGGGTGAGCAACTAGCAGGAATCACTATGACACTCATAGGGTAGCCAATGCCTCGTCACCAGCATAATCACATCAGCAACTTCAAGAAACCCCTGGCAAAAGTTACAATGACTCTTAAGATACACAACTAGTGGCGTAGCTATCAGGCAGACTGGAAAGAGTATCTAAAAAATGTGTATTTGGGTGAAGAACTGGCAGGAATCTCTATGACTCTCTTGAGGTAGCCAATGCCTCGTCACCAGCAGAATCAAATCAGCAACTTCTATAAACCCCTGGCAAAAGTAACGATGTTTCTCTTAAGATACACAACTAGTGGCGTATCGCTTCAGGCACACTGGAAACAGTATCTAAAAAATGTGTATTTGGGTGAGCAACTGGCACGGAACTCTGTGACTCTCTTAGGGTAGCCAATATCTCGTCACCAGTATAATCACAGCTTCAAAGTCAAGAAACCGCTGGCAAGAGTAACGATGTTTCTCTTAAGATACACAACTAGTGGCGTATCGCTTCAGGCAGACGCCACAGTATCTCAAAATGTGTATTTGGGTGAGCAACTGGCAGGAAGCACTATGACTCTCTTAAGGTAGCCAATGCCTCGTCACCAACGTAATCCCATCACCAAATTCAGGAAACCGCTTGCAAAGTTAACGAAGCTTCTCATAAGATACACAGCTAGTGGGGTGTCACTTGAGGCAGACTGGCCAAAGTATCAAAAAAATGTGTATTTGGGTGAGCAACTAGCAGGAATCACTATGACACTCATAGGGTAGCCAATGCCTCGTCACCAGCATAATCACATCAGCAACTTCAAGAAACCCCTGGCAAAAGTTACAATGACTCTTAAGATACACAACTAGTGGCGTAGCTATCAGGCAGACTGGAAAGAGTATCTACAAAATGTGTATTTGGGTGAAGAACTGGCAGGAATCTCTATGACTCTCTTGAGGTAGCCAATGCCTCGTCACCAGCAGAATCAAATCAGCAACTTCTAGAAACCCCTGGCAAAAGTAACGATGTTTCTCTTAAGATACACAACTAGTGGCTTATCGCTTCATGCACATTGGAAACAGTATCTAAAAAATGTGTATTTGGGTGAGCAACTGGCACGAAACACTGTGACTCTCTTAGGGTAGCCAATATCTCGTCACCAGTATAATCACAGCTTCAAAGTCAAGAAACCGCTGGCAAGAGTAACGATGTTTCTCTTAAGATACAAAACTAGTGGCGTATCGCTTCAGGCAGACTGGCCACAGTATCTCAAAATGTGTATTTGGGTGAGCAACTGGCAGGAAGCACTATGACTCTCTTAAGGTAACCAATGCCTCGTCACCAACATAATCCCATCACCAACTTCAAGAAACCGCTTGCAAAGGTAACGAAGCTTGTCATAAGATACACAGCTAGTGGGGTGTCACTTGAGGCAGACTGGCCAAAGTATCAAAAAAATGTGTATATGGGTAAGCAACTAGCAGGAATCACTATGACACTCATAGGGTAGCCAATGCCTCTTCACCAGCATAATCACATCAGCAACTTCAAGAAACCCCTGGCAAAAGTTACAATGACTCTTAAGATACACAACTAGTGGCGTAGCTATCAGGCAGACTGGAAAGAGTATCTAAAAAATGTGTATTTGGGTGAAGAACTGGCAGGAATCTCTATGACTCTCTTGAGGTAGCCAATGCCTCGTCACCAGCAGAATCAAATCAGCAACTTCTAGAAACCCCTGGCAAAAGTAACGATGTTTCTCTTAAGATACACAACTAGTGGCTTATCGCTTCATGCACACTGGAAACAGTATCTAAAAAATGTGTATTTGGGTGAGCAACTGGCACGAAACACTGTGACTCTCTTAGGGTAGCCAATATCTCGTCACCAGTATAATCACAGCTTGAAAGTCAAGAAACCGCTGGCAAGAGTAACGATGTTTCTCTTAAGATACACAACTAGTGGCGTATCGCTTCAGGCAGACTGGCCACAGTATCTCAAAATGTGTATTTGGGTGAGCAACTGGCAAGAAGCACTATGACTCTCTTAAGGTAAACAATGCCTCGTCACCAACATAATCCCATCACCAACTTCAAGAAACCGCTTGCAAAGGTAACGAAGCTTGTCATAAGATACACAGCTAGTGGGGTGTCACTTGAGGCAGACTGGCCAAAGTATCAAAAAAATGTGTATTTGGGTAAGCAACTAGCAGGAATCACTATGACACTCATAGGGTAGCCAGTGCCTCTTCACCAGCATAATCACATCAGCAACTTCAAGAAACCCCTGGCAAAAGTTACAATGACTCTTAAGATACACAACTAGTGGCGTAGCTATCAGGCAGACTGGAAAGAGTATCTAAAAAATGTGTATTTGGGTGAAGAACTGGCAGGAATCTCTATGACTCTCTTGAGGTAGCCAATGCCTCGTCACCAGCAGAATCAAATCAGCAACTTCTATAAACCCCTGGCAAAAGTAACGATGTTTCTCTTAAGATACACAACTAGTGGCGTATCGCTTCAGGCACACTGGAAACAGTATCTAAAAAATGTGTATTTGGGTGAGCAACTGGCACGGAACTCTGTGACTCTCTTAGGGTAGCCAATATCTCGTCACCAGTATAATCACAGCTTCAAAGTCAAGAAACCGCTGGCAAGAGTAACGATGTTTCTCTTAAGATACACAACTAGTGGCGTATCGCTTCAGGCAGACGCCACAGTATCTCAAAATGTGTATTTGGGTGAGCAACTGGCAGGAAGCACTATGACTCTCTTAAGGTAGCCAATGCCTCGTCACCAACGTAATCCCATCACCAACTTCAGGAAACCGCTTGCAAAGGTAACGAAGCTTCTCATAAGATACACAGCTAGTGGGGTGTCACTTGAGGCAGACTGGCCAAAGTATCAAAAAAATGTGTATTTGGGTGAGCAACTAGCAGGAATCACTATGACACTCATAGGGTAGCCAATGCCTCGTCACCAGCATAATCACATCAGCAACTTCAAGAAACCCCTGGCAAAAGTTACAATGACTCTTAAGATACACAACTAGTGGCGTAGCTATCAGGCAGACTGGAAAGAGTATCTACAAAATGTGTATTTGGGTGAAGAACTGGCAGGAATCTCTATGACTCTCTTGAGGTAGCCAATGCCTCGTCACCAGCAGAATCAAATCAGCAACTTCTAGAAACCCCTGGCAAAAGTAACGATGTTTCTCTTAAGATACACAACTAGTGGCTTATCGCTTCATGCACACTGGAAACAGTATCTAAAAAATGTGTATTTGGGTGAGCAACTGGCACGAAACACTGTGACTCTCTTAGGGTAGCCAATATCTCGTCACCAGTATAATCACAGCTTCAAAGTCAAGAAACCGCTGGCAAGAGTAACGATGTTTCTCTTAAGATACACAACTAGTGGCGTATCGCTTCAGGCAGACTGGCCACAGTATCTCAAAATGTGTATTTGGGTGAGCAACTGGCAGGAAGCACTATGACTCTCTTAAGGTAACCAATGCCTCGTCACCAACATAATCCCATCACCAACTTCAAGAAACCGCTTGCAAAGGTAACGAAGCTTGTCATAAGATACACAGCTAGTGGGGTGTCACTTGAGGCAGACTGGCCAAAGTATCAAAAAAATGTGTATATGGGTAAGCAACTAGCAGGAATCACTATGACACTCATAGGGTAGCCAATGCCTCTTCACCAGCATAATCACATCAGCAACTTCAAGAAACCCCTGGCAAAAGTTACAATGACTCTTAAGATACACAACTAGTGGCGTAGCTATCAGGCAGACTGGAAAGAGTATCTAAAAAATGTGTATTTGGGTGAAGAACTGGCAGGAATCTCTATGATTCTCTTGAGGTAGCCAATGCCTCGTCACCAGCAGAATCAAATCAGCAACTTCCTGAAACCCCTGGCAAAAGTAACGATGTTTCTCTTAAGATACACAACTAGTGGCGTATCGTCTCAGGCACACTGGAAACAGTATCTAAAAAATGTGTATTTGGGTGAGCAACTGGCACGAAAGACTGTGACTCTCTTAGGGAAACCAATATCTCGTCACCAGTATAATCACATCTTCAAAGTCAAGAAACCGCTGGCAAGAGTAACGATGTTTCTCTTAAGATACACAACTAGTGGCGTATCGCTTCAGGCAGACTGGCCACAGTATCTCAAAATGTGTATTTGGGTGAGCAACTGGCAGGAAGCACTATGACTCTCTTAAGGTAGCCAATGCCTCGTCACCAACGTAATCCCATTACCAACTTCAGGAAACCGCTTGCAAAGGTAACGAAGCTTCTCATAAGATACACAGCTAGTGGGGTGTCACTTGAGGCAGACTGGCCAAAGTATCAAAAAAATGTGTATTTGGGTGAGCAACTAGCAGGGATCACTATGACACTCATAGGGTAGCCAATGCCTCGTCACCAGCATAATCACATCAGCAACTTCAAGAAACCCCTGGCAAAAGTAACGATGTTTCTCTTAAGATACACAACTAGTGGCGTATCGCTTCAGGCACACTGGAAACAGTATCTAAAAAATGTGTATTTGGGTGAGCAACTGGCACGGAACACTGTGACCCTCTTAGGGTAGCCAATATCTCGTCACCAGTATAATCACAGCTTCAAAGTCAAGAAACCGCTGGCAAGAGTAACGATGTTTCTCTTAAGATACACAACTAGTGGCGTATCGCTTCAGGCAGACTGGAAAGAGTATCTAAAAAATGTGTATTTGGGTGAAGAACTGGCAGGAATCTCTATGACTCTCTTGAGGTAGCCAATGCCTCGTCACCAGCAGAATCAAATCAGCAACTTCCAGAAACCCCTGGCAAAAGTAACGATGTTTCTCTTAAGATACACAACTAGTGGCGTATCGCTTCAGGCACACTGGAAACAGTATCTAAAAAATGTGTATTTGGGTGAGCAACTGGCACGAAACACTGTGACTCTCTTAGGGTAGCCAATATCTCGTCACCAGTATAATCACAGCTTGAAAGTCAAGAAACCGCTGGCAAGAGTAACGATGTTTCTCTTAAGATACACAACTAGTGGCGTATCGCTTCAGGCAGACTGGCCACAGTATCTCAAAATGTGTATTTGGGTGAGCAACTGGCAGGAAGCACTATGACTCTCTTAAGGTAAACAATGCCTCGTCACCAACATAATCCCATCACCAACTTCAAGAAACCGCTTGCAAAGGTAACGAAGCTTGTCATAAGATACACAGCTAGTGGGGTGTCACTTGAGGCAGACTGGCCAAAGTATCAAAAAAATGTGTATTTGGGTAAGCAACTAGCAGGAATCACTATGACACTCATAGGGTAGCCAATGCCTCTTCACCAGCATAATCACATCAGCAACTTCAAGAAACCCCTGGCAAAAGTTACAATGACTCTTAAGATACACAACTAGTGGCGTAGCTATCAGGCAGACTGGAAAGAGTATCTAAAAAATGTGTATTTGGGTGAAGAACTGGCAGGAATCTCTATGACTCTCTTGAGGTAGCCAATGCCTCGTCACCAGCAGAATCAAATCAGCAACTTCTATAAACCCCTGGCAAAAGTAACGATGTTTCTCTTAAGATACACAACTAGTGGCGTATCGCTTCAGGCACACTGGAAACAGTATCTAAAAAATGTGTATTTGGGTGAGCAACTGGCACGGAACTCTGTGACTCTCTTAGGGTAGCCAATATCTCGTCACCAGTATAATCACAGCTTCAAAGTCAAGAAACCGCTGGCAAGAGTAACGATGTTTCTCTTAAGATACACAACTAGTGGCGTATCGCTTCAGGCAGACGCCACAGTATCTCAAAATGTGTATTTGGGTGAGCAACTGGCAGGAAGCACTATGACTCTCTTAAGGTAGCCAATGCCTCGTCACCAACGTAATCCCATCACCAACTTCAGGAAACCGCTTGCAAAGGTAACGAAGCTTCTCATAAGATACACAGCTAGTGGGGTCTCACTTGAGGCAGACTGGCCAAAGTATCAAAAAAATGTGTATTTGGGTGAGCAACTAGCAGGAATCACTATGACACTCATAGGGTAGCCAATGCCTCGTCACCAGCATAATCACATCAGCAACTTCAAGAAACCCCTGGCAAAAGTTACAATGACTCTTAAGATACACAACTAGTGGCGTAGCTATCAGGCAGACTGGAAAGAGTATCTACAAAATGTGTATTTGGGTGAAGAACTGGCAGGAATCTCTATGACTCTCTTGAGGTAGCCAATGCCTCGTCACCAGCAGAATCAAATCAGCAACTTCTAGAAACCCCTGGCAAAAGTAACGATGTTTCTCTTAAGATACACAACTAGTGGCTTATCGCTTCATGCACACTGGAAACAGTATCTAAAAAATGTGTATTTGGGTGAGCAACTGGCACGGAACTCTGTGACTCTCTTAGGGTAGCCAATATCTCGTCACCAGTATAATCACAGCTTCAAAGTCAAGAAACCGCTGGCAAGAGTAACGATGTTTCTCTTAAGATACACAACTAGTGGCGTATCGCTACAGGCAGACTGGCCACAGTATCTCAAAATGTGTATTTGGGTGAGCAACTGGCAGAAAGCACTATGACTCTCTTAAGGTAGCCAATGCCTCGTCACCAACATAATCCCATCACCAACTTCAAGAAACCGCTTGCAAAGGTAACGAAGCTTCTCATAAGATACACAGCTAGTGGGGTGTCACTTGAGGCAGACTGGCCAAAGTACCAAAAAAATGTGTATTTGGGTGAGCAACTAGCAGGAATCACTATGACACTCATAGGGTATCCAATGCCTCGTCACCAGCATAATCACATCAGCAACTTCAAGAAACCCCTGGCAAAAGTTACAATGACTCTTAAGATACACAACTAGTGGCGTAGCTATCAGGCAGACTGGAAAGAGTATCTAAAAAATGTGTATTTGGGTGAAGAACTGGCAGGAATCTCTATGACTCTCTTGAGGTAGCCAATGCCTCGTCACCAGCAGAATCAAATCAGCAACTTCCTGAAACCCCTGGCAAAAGTAACGATGTTTCTCTTAAGATACACAACTAGTGGCGTATCGTCTCAGGCACACTGGAAACAGTATCTAAAAAATGTGTATTTGGGTGAGCAACTGGCACGAAAGACTGTGACTCTCTTAGGGAAACCAATATATCGTCACCAGTATAATCACATCTTCAAAGTCAAGAAACCGCTGGCAAGAGTAACGATGTTTCTCTTAAGATACACAACTAGTGGCGTATCGCTTCAGGCAGACTGGCCACAGTATCTCAAAATGTGTATTTGGATGAGCAACTGGCAGGAAGCACTATGACTCTCTTAAGGTAGCCAATGCCTCGTCACCAACGTAATCCCATTACCAACTTAAGGAAACCGCTTGCAAAGGTAACGAAGCTTCTCATAAGAAACACAGCTAGTGGGGTGTCACTTGAGGCAGACTGGCCAAAGTATCAAAAAAATGTGTATTTGGGTGAGCAACTAGCAGGGATCACTATGACACTCATAGGGTAGCCAATGCCTCGTCACCAGCATAATCACATCAGCAACTTCAAGAAACCCCTGGCAAAAGTAACGATGTTTCTCTTAAGATACACAACTAGTGGCGTATCGCTTCAGGCACACTGGAAACAGTATCTAAAAAATGTGTATTTGGGTGAGCAACTGGCACGGAACACTGTGACTCTCTTAGGGTAGCCAATATCTCGTCACCAGTATAATCACAGCTTCAAAGTCAAGAAACCGCTGGCAAGAGTAACGATGTTTCTCTTAAGATACACAACTAGTGGCGTATCGCTTCAGGCAGACTGGAAAGAGTATCTAAAAAATGTGTATTTGGGTGAAGAACTGGCAGGAATCTCTATGACTCTCTTGAGGTAGCCAATGCCTCGTCACCAGCAGAATCAAATCAGCAACTTCCAGAAACCCCTGGCAAAAGTAACGATGTTTCTCTTAAGATACACAACTAGTGGCGTATCGCTTCAGGCACACTGGAAACAGTATCTAAAAAATGTGTATTTGGGTGAGCAACTGGCACGAAACACTGTGACTCTCTTAGGGTAGCCAATATCTCGTCACCAGTATAATCACAGCTTCAAAGTCAAGAAACCGCTGGCAAGAGAAACGATGTTTCTCTTAAGATACACAACTAGTGGCGTATCGCTTCAGGCAGACTGGCCACAGTATCTCAAAATGTGTATTTGGGTGAGCAACTGGCAGGAAGCACTATGACGCTCTTAAGGTGGCCAATGCCTCGTCACCAACATAATCCCATCACCAACTTCAAGAAACCGCTTGCAAAGGTAACGAAGCTTCTCAAAAGATACACAGCTAGTGGGGTGTCACTTGAGGCAGACTGGCCAAAATATCAAAAATTGTGTATTTGGGTGAGCAACTAGCAGGAATCACTATGACACTCATAGGGTAGCCAATGCCTCGTCACCAGCATAATCACATCAGCAACTTGAAGAAACCCCTGGCAAAAGTTACAATGACTCTTAAGATACACAACTAGTGGCGTAGCTATCAGGCAGACTGGAAAGAGTATCTAAAAAATGTGTATTTGGGTGAGCAACTGGCACGAAACACTGTGACTCTCTTAGGGTAGCCTATATCTCGTCACCAGTATAATCACAGCTTCAAAGTCAAGAAACCGCTGGCAAGAGTAACGATGTTTCTCTTAAGATACACAACTAGTGGCGTATCGCTTCAGGCAGACTGGCCACAGTATCTCAAAATGTGTATTTGGGTGAGCAACTGGCAGGAAGCACTATGACTCTCTTAAGGTAGCCAATGCCTCGTCACCAACATAATCCCATCACCAACTTCAAGAAACCGCTTGCAAAGGTAACGAAGCTTCTCATAAGATACACAGCTAGTGGGGTGTCACTTGAGGCAGACTGGCCAAAGTATCAAAAAAATGTGTATTTGGGTGAGCAACTAGCAGGAATCACTATGACACTCATAGGGTAGCCAATGCCTCGTCACCAACATAATCACATCAGCAACTTCAAGAAACCCCTGGCAAAAGTTACAATGACTCTTAAGATACACAACTAGTGGCGTAGCTATCAGGCAGACTGGAAAGAGTATCTAAAAAATGTGTATTTAGGTGAAGAACTGGCAGGAATCTCTATGACTCTCTTGAGGTAGCCAATGCCTCGTCACCAGCAGAATCAAATCAGCAACTTCCAGAAACCCCTGGCAAAAGTAACGATGTTTCTCTTAAGATACACAACTAGTGGCGTATCGCTTCAGGCACACTGGAAACAGTATCTAAAAAATGTGTATTTGGGTGAGCAACTGGCACGAAACACTGTGACTCTCTTAGGGTAGCCAATATCTCGTCACCAGTATAATCACAGCTTCAAAGTCAAGAAACCGCTGGCAAGAGAAACGATGTTTCTCTTAAGATACACAACTAGTGGCGTATCGCTTCAGGCAGACTGGCCACAGTATCTCAAAATGTGTATTTGGGTGAGCAACTGGCAGGAAGCACTATGACGCTCTTAAGGTGGCCAATGCCTCGTCACCAACATAATCCCATCACAAACTTCAAGAAACCGCTTGCAAAGGTAACGAAGCTTCTCATAATATACATAGCTAGTGGGGTGTCACTTGAGGCAGACTGGCCAAAATATCAAAAATTGTGTATTTGGGTGAGCAACTAGCAGGAATCACTATGACACTCATAGGGTAGCCAATGCCTCGTCACCAGCATAATCACATCAGCAACTTCAAGAAACCCCTGGCAAAAGTTACAATGACTCTTAAGATACACAACTAGTGGCGTAGCTATCAGGCAGACTGGAAAGAGTATCTAAAAAATGTGTATTTGGGTGAGCAACTGGCACGAAACACTGTGACTCTCTTAGGGTAGCCTATATCTCGTCACCAGTATAATCACAGCTTCAAAGTCAAGAAACCGCTGGCAAGAGTAACGATGTTTCTCTTAAGATACACAACTAGTGGCGTATCGCTTCAGGCAGACTGGCCACAGTATCTCAAAATGTGTATTTGGGTGAGCAACTGGCAGGAAACACTATGACTCTCTTAAGGTAGCCAATGCCTCGTCACCAACATAATCCCATCACCAACTTCAAGAAACCACTTGCAAAGGTAACGAAGCTTCTCATAAGATACACAGATAGTGGGGTGTCACTTGAGGCAGACTGGCCAAAGTATCAAAGAAATGTGTATTTGGGTGAGCAACTAGCAGGAATCACTATGACACTCATAGGGTAGCCAATGCCTCGTCACCAACATAATCACATCAGCAACTTCAAGAAACCCCTGGCAAAAGTTACAATGACTCTTAAGATACACAACTAGTGGCGTAGCTATCAGGCAGACTGGAAAGAGTATCTAAAAAATGTGTATTTGGGTGAAGAACTGGCAGGAATCTCTATGACTCTCTTGAGGTAGCCAATGCCTCGTCACCAGCAGAATCAAATCAGCAACTTCTAGAAACCCCTGGCAAAAGTAACGATGTTTCTCTTATGATACACAACTAGTGCGTATCGCTTCAGGCACACTGGAAACAGTATCTAAAAAATGTGTATTTGGGTGAGCAACTGGCACGAAACACTGTGACTCTCTTAGGGTAGCCAATATCTCGTCACCAGTATAATCACAGCTTCAAAGTCAAGAAACCGCTGGCAAGAGTAACGATGTGTCTCTTAAGATACACAACTAGTGGCGTATCGCCTCAGGCAGACTGGAAACAGTATCTAAAAAATGTGTATTTGGGTGAGCAACTGGCACGAAACACTGTGACTCTCTTAGGGTAGCCAATATCTCGTCACCAGTATAATCACAGCTTGAAAGTCAAGAAACCGCTGGCAAGAGTAACGATGTTTCTCTTAAGATACACAACTAGTGGCGTATCGCTCCAGGCAGACTGGCCACAGTATCTCAAAATGTGTATTTGGGTGAGCAACTGGCAGGAAGCACTATGACTCTCTTAAGGTAGCCAATGCCTCGTCACCAACATAATCCCATCACCAACTTCAAGAAACCGCTTGCAAAGGTAACGAAGCTTCTCATAAGATACACAGCTAGTGGGGTGTCACTTGAGGCAGACTGGCCAAAGTATCAAAAAAATATGTATTTGGGTGAGCAACTAGCAGGAATCACAATGACACTCATAGGGTAGCCAATGCCTCGTCACCAGCATAATCACATCAGCAACTTCAAGAAACCCCTGGCAAAAGTTACAATGACTCTTAAGATACACAACTAGTGGCGTAGCTATCAGGCAGACTGGAAAGAGTATCTAAAAAATGTGTATTTGTGTGAAGAACTGGCAGGAATCTCTATGACTCTCTTGAGGTAGCCAATGCCTCGTCACCAGCAGAATCAAATCAGCAACTTCTAGAAACCCCTGGCAAAAGTAACGATGTTTCTCTTAAGATACACAACTAGTGGCGTATCGCTTCAGGCACACTGGAAACAGTATCTAAAAAATGTGTATTTGGGTGAGCAACTGGCACGAAACACTGTGACTCTCTTAGGGTAGCCAATATCTCGTCACCAGCATAAACACAGCTTCAAAGTCAAGAAACCGCTGGTAAGAGTAACGATGTTTCTCTTAAGATACACAACTAGTGGCGTATCACTTCAGGCAGACTGGCCACAGTATCTCAAAATGTGTATTTGGGTGAGCAACTGGCAGGAAGCACTATGACTCTCTTAAGGTAGCAATGCCTCGTCACCAACATAATCCCATCACCAACTTCAAGAAACCGCTTGCAAAGGTAACGAAGCTTCTCATAAGATACACAGCTAGTGGGGTGTCACTTGAGGCAGACTGGCTAAAGTATCAAAAAAATGTGTATTTGGGTGAGCAACTAGCAGGAATCACAATGACACTCATAGGGTAGCCAATGCCTCGTCACCAGCATAATCACATCAGCAACTTCAAGAAACCCCTGGCAAAAGTTACAATGACTCTTAAGATACACAACTAGTGGCGTAGCTATCAGGCAGACTGGAAAGAGTATCTAAAAAATGTGTATTTGGGTGAAGAACTGGCAGGAATCTCTATGACTCTCTTGAGGTAGCCAATGCCTCGTCACCAGCAGAATCAAATCAGCAACTTCTAGAAACCCCTGGCAAAAGTAACGATGTTTCTCTTATGATACACAACTAGTGCGTATCGCTTCAGGCACACTGGAAACAGTATCTAAAAAATGTGTATTTGGGTGAGCAACTGGCACGAAACACTGTGACTCTCTTAGGGTAGCCAATATCTCGTCACCAGTATTATCACAGCTTCAAAGTTAAGAAACCGCTGGCAAGAGTATCGTTGTTTCTCTTAAGATACACAACTAGTGGCGTATCGCTTCAGGCAGACTGGCCACAGTATCTCAAAATGTGTATTTGGGTGAGCAACTGGCAGGAAGCACTATGACTCTCTTAAGGTAGCCAATGCCTCGTCACCAACATAATCCCATCACCAACTTCAAGAAACCGCTTGCAAAGGTAACGAAGCTTCTCATAAGATACACAGCTAGTGGGGTGTCACTTGAGGCAGACTGGCCAAAGTATCAAAAAAATGTGTATTTGGGTGAGCAACTAGCAGGAATCACTATGACACTCATAGGGTAGCCAATGCCTCGTCACCAGCATAATCACATCAGCAACTTCAAGAAACCCCTGGCAAAAGTTACAATGACTCTTAAGATACACAACTAGTGGCGTAGCTATCAGGCAGACTGGAAAGAGTATCTAAAATATGTGTATTTGGGTGAAGAACTGGCAGGAATCTCTATGACTCTCTTGAGGTAGCCAATGCCTCGTCACCAGCAGAATCAAATCAGCAACTTCTATAAACCCCTGGCAAAAGTAACGATGTTTCTCTTAAGATACACAACTAGTGGCGTATCGCTTCAGGCACACTGTAAACAGTATCTAAAAAATGTGTATTTGGGTGAGCAACTGGCACGGAACACTGTGACTCTCTTAGGGTAGCCAATATCTCGTCACCAGTATAATCACAGCTTCAAAGTCAAGAAACCGCTGGCAAGAGTAACGATGTTTCTCTTAAGATACACAACTAGTGGCGTATCGCTTCAGGCAGACTGGCCACAGTATCTCAAAATGTGTATTTGGGTGAGCAACTGGCAGGACGCACTATGACTCTCTTAAGGTAGCCAATGCCTCGTCACCAACATAATCCTATCACCAACTTCAAGAAACCGCTTGCAAAGGTAACGAAGCTTCTCATAAGATACACAGCTAGTGGGGTGTCACTTGAGGCAGACTGGCCAAAGTACCAAAAAAATGTGTATTTGTGTGAGCAACTAGCAGGAATCACTATGACACTCATAGGGTAGCCAATGCCTCGTCACCAGCATAATCACATCAGCAACTTCAAGAAACCCCTGGCAAAAGTTACAATGACTCTTAAGATACACAACTAGTGGCGTAGCTATCAGGCAGACTGGAAAGAGTATCTAAAAAATGTGTATTTGGGTGAAGAACTGGCAGGGATCTCTATGACTCTCTTGAGGTAGCCAATGCCTCGTCACCAGCAGAATCAAATCAGCAACTTCTAGAAACCCCTGGCAAAAGTAACGATGTTTCTCTTAAGATACACAACTAGTGGCGTATCGCTTCAGGCACACTGGAAACAGTATCTAAAAAATGTGTATTTGGGTGAGCAACTGGCACGAAACACTGTGACTCTCTTAGGGAAACCAATATCTCGTCACCAGTATAATCACATCTTCAAAGTCAAGAAACCGCTGGCAAGAGTAACGATGTTTCTCTTAAGATACACAACTAGTGGCGTATCGCTTCAGGCAGACGCCACAGTATCTCAAAATGTGTATTTGGGTGAGCAAATGGCAGGAAGCACTATGACTCTCTTAAGGTAGCCAATGCCTCGTCACCAACGTAATCCCATCACCAACTTCAGGAAACCGCTTGCAAAGGTAACGAAGCTTCTCATAAGATACACAGCTAGTGGGGTGTCACTTGAGGTAGACTGGCCAAAGTATCAAAAAAATGTGTGTTTGGGTGAGCAACTAGCAGGAATCACTATGACACTCATAGGGTAGCCAATGCCTCGTCACCAGCATAATCACATCAGCAACTTCAAGAAACCCCTGGCAAAAGTTACAATGACTCTTAAGATACACAACTAGTGGCGTAGCTATCAGGCAGACTGGAAAGAGTATCTAAAAAATGTGTATTTGGGTGAAGAACTGGCAGGAATCTCTATGACTCTCTTGAGGTAGCCAATGCCTCGTCACCAGCAGAATCAAATCAGCAACTTCTATAAACCCCTGGCAAAAGTAACGATGTTTCTCTTAAGATACACAACTAGTGGCGTATCGCTTCAGGCACACTGGAAACAGTATCTAAAAAATGTGTATTTGGGTGAGCAACTGGCACGGAACACTGTGACTCTCTTAGGGTAGCCAATATCTCGTCACCAGTATAATCACAGCTTCAAAGTCAAGAAACCGCTGGCAAGAGTAACGATGTTTCTCTTAAGATACACAACTAGTTGCGTATCGCTTCAGGCAGACTGGCCACAGTATCTCAAAATGTGTATTTGGGTGAGCAACTGGCAGGAAGCACTATGACTCTCTTAAGGTAGCCAATGCCTCGTCACCAACATAATCCCATCACCAACTTCAAGAAACCGCTTGCAAAGGTAACGAAGCTTCTCATAAGATACACAGCTAGTGGGGTGTCACTTGAGGCAGACTGGCCAAAGTACCAAAAAAATGTGTATTTGGGTGAGCAACTAGCAGGAATCACTATGACACTCATAGGGTAGCCAATGCCTCGTCACCAGCATAATCACATCAGCAACTTCAAGAAACCCCTGGCAAAAGTTACAATGACTCTTAAGATACACAACTAGTGGCGTAGCTATCAGGCAGACTGGAAAGAGTATCTAAAAAATGTGTATTTGGGTGAAGAACTGGCAGGAATCTCTATGACTCTCTTGAGGTAGCCAATGCCTCGTCACCAGCAGAATCAAATCAGCAACTTGTAGAAACCCCTGGCAAAAGTAACGATGTTTCTCTTAAGATACACAACTAGTGGCGTATCGCTTCAGGCACACTGGAAACAGTATCTAATAAATGTGTAATTGGGTGAGCAACTGGCACGGAACACTGTGACTCTCTTAGGGTACCCAATATCTCGTCACCAGTATAATCACAGCTTCAAAGTCAAGAAACCGCTGGCAAGAGTAACGATGTTTCTCTTAAGATACACAACTAGTGGCGTATCGCTTCAGGCAGACTGGCCACAGTATCTCAAAATGTGTATTTGGGTGAGCAACTGGCAGGAAGCACTATGACTCTCTTAAGGTAGCCAATGCCTCGTCACCAACATGATCACATCACCAACTTCAAGAAACCGCTTGCAAAGGTAACGAAGCTTCTCATAAGATACACAGCTAGTGGGGTGTCACTTGAGGCAGACTGGCCAAAGTACCAAAAAAATGTGTATTTGGGTGAGCAACTAGCAGGAATCACTATGACACTCATAGGGTAGCCAATGCCTCGTCACCAGCATAATCACATCAGCAACTTCAAGAAACCCCTGGCAAAAGTTACAATGACTCTTAAGATACACAACTAGTGGCGTAGCTATCAGGCAGACTGGAAAGAGTATCTAAAAAATGTGTATTTGGGTGAAGAACTGGCAGGAATCTCTATGACTCTCTTGAGGTAGCCAATGCCTCGTCACCAGCAGAATCAAATCAGCAACTTCTATAAACCCCTGGCAAAAGTAACGATGTTTCTCTTAAGATACACAACTAGTGGCGTATCGCTTCAGGCACACTGGAAACAGTATCTAAAAAATGTGTATTTGGGTGAGCAACTGGCACGGAACACTGTGACTCTCTTAGGGTAGCCAATATCTCGTCACCAGTATAATCACAGCTTCAAAGTCAAGAAACCGCTGGCAAGAGTAACGATGTTTCTCTTAAGATACACAACTAGTGGCGTATCGCTTCAGGCAGACTGGCCACAGTATCTCAAAATGTGTATTTGGGTGAGCAACTGGCAGGAAGCACTATGACTCTCTTAAGGTAGCCAATGCCTCGTCACCAACATAATCCCATCACCAACTTCAAGAAACCGCTTGCAAAGGTAACGAAGCTTCTCATAAGATACACAGCTAGTGGGGTGTCACTTGAGGCAGACTGGCCAAAGTACCAAAAAAATGTGTATTTGGGTGAGCAACTAGCAGGAATCACTATGACACTCATAGGGTAGCCAATGCCTCGTCACCAGCATAATCACATCAGCAACTTCAAGAAACCCCTGGCAAAAGTTACAATGACTCTTAAGATACACAACTAGTGGCGTAGCTATCAGGCAGACTGGAAAGAGTATCTAAAAAATGTGTATTTGGGTTAAGAACTGGCAGGAATCTCTATGACTCTCTTGAGGTAGCCAATGCCTCGTCACCAGCAGACCAAATCAGCAACTTCTAGAAACCCCTGGCAAAAGTAACGATGTTTCTCTTAAGATACACAACTAGTGGCGTATCGCTTCAGGCACACTGGAAACAGTATTTAAAAAATGTGTATTTGGGTGAGCAACTGGCACGAAACACTGTGACTCTCTTAGGGTAGCCAATATCTCGTCACCAGTATAATCACAGCTTGAAAGTCAAGAAACCGCTGGCAAGAGTAACGATGTTTCTCTTAAGATACACAACTAGTGGCGTATCGCTTCAGGCAGACTGGCCACAGTATCTCAAAATGTGTATTTGGGTGAGCAACTGGCAGGAAGCACTATGACTCTCTTAAGGTAGCCAATGCCTCGTCACCAACATAATCCCATCACCAACTTCAAGAAACCGCTTGCAAAGGTAACGAAGCTTCTCATAATATACACAGCTAGTGGGGTGTCACTTGAGGCAGACTGGCCAAAATATCAAAAATTGTGTATTTGGGTGAGCAACTAGCAGGAATCTCTATGACACTCATAAGGTAGCCAATGCCTCGTCACCAGCATAATCACATCAGCAACTTCAAGAAACCCCTGGCAAAAGTTACAATGACTCTTAAGATACACAACTAGTGGCGTAGCTATCAGGCAGACTGGAAAGAGTATCTAAAAATGTGTATTTGGGTGAAGAACTGGCAGGAATCTCTTTGACTCTCTTGAGGTAGGCAATGCCTCGTCACCAGCAGAATCAAATCAGCAACTTCTAGAAACCCCTGTCAAAAGTAACGATGTTTCTCTTATGATACACAACTAGTGCGTATCGCTTCAGGCACACTGGAAACAGTATCTAAAAAATGTGTATTTGGGTGAGCAACTGGCACGAAACACTGTGACTCTCTTAGGGTAGCCAATATCTCGTCACCAGTATAATCACAGCTTCAAAGTCAAGAAACCGCTGGCAAGAGTAACGATGTTTCTCTTAAGATACACAACTAGTGGCGTATCGCTTCAGGCAGACTGGCCACAGTATCTCAAAATGTGTATTTGGGTGAGCAACTGGCAGGAAGCACTATGACTCTCTTAAGGTAGCCAATGCCTCGTCACCAACATAATCCCATCACCAACTTCAAGAAACCGCTTGCAAAGGTAACGAAGCTTCTCATAATATACACAGCTAGTGGGGTGTCACTTGAGGCAGACTGGCCAAAATATCAAAAATTGTGTATTTGGGTGAGCAACTAGCAGGAATCTCTATGACACTCATAGGGTAGCCAATGCCTCGTCACCAGCATAATCACATCAGCAACTTCAAGAAACCCCTGGCAAAAGTTACAATGACTCTTAAGATACACAACTAGTGGCGTAGCTATCAGCCAGACTGGAAAGAGTATCTAAAAAATGTGTATTTGGGTGAAGAACTGGCAGGAATCTCTTTGACTCTCTTGAGGTAGGCAATGCCTCGTCACCAGCAGAATCAAATCAGCAACTTCTAGAAACCCCTGTCAAAAGTAACGATGTTTCTCTTATGATACACAACTAGTGCGTATCGCTTCAGGCACACTGGAAACAGTATCTAAAAAATGTGTATTTGGGTGAGCAACTGGCACGAAACACTGTGACTCTCTTAGGGTAGCCAATATCTCGTCACCAGTATAATCACAGCTTCAAAGTCAAGAAACCGCTGGCAAGAGTAACGATGTTTCTCTTAAGATACACAACTAGTGGCGTATCGCTTCAGGCAGACTGGAAACAGTATCTAAAAAATGTGTATTTGGGTGAGCAACTGGCACGAAACACTGTGACTCTCTTAGGGTAGCCAATATCTCGTCACCAGTATAATCACAGCTTCAAAGTCAAGAAACCGCTGGCAAGAGTAACGTTGTTTCTCTTAAGATACACAACTAGTGGCGTATCGCTTCAGGCAGACTGGAAACAGTATCTAAAAAATGTGTATTTGGGTGAGCAACTGGCAGGAAGCACTATGACTCTCTTAAGGTAGCCAATGCCTCGTCACCAACATAATCCCATCACCAACTTCAAGAAACCGCTTGCAAAGGTAACGAAGCTTCTCATAATATACACAGCTAGTGGGGTGTCACTTGAGGCAGACTTGCCAAAATATCAAAAATTGTGTATTTGGATGAGCAACTAGCAGGAATCACTATGACACTCATAGGGTAGCCAATGCCTCGTCACCAGCATAATCACATCAGCAACTTCAAGAAACCCCTGGCAAAAGTTACAATGACTCTTAAGATACACAACTAGTGGCGTAGCTATCAGGCAGACTGGAAAGAGTATCTAAAAAATGTGTATTTGGGTGAAGAACTGGCAGGAATCTCTTTGACTCTCTTGAGGTAGGCAATGCCTCGTCACCAGCAGAATCAAATCAGCAACTTCTAGAAACCGCTGTCAAAAGTAACGATGTTTCTCTTATGATACGCAACTAGTGCGTATCGCTTCAGGCACACTGGAAACAGTATCTAAAAAATGTGTATTTGGGTGAGCAACTGGCACGAAACACTGTGACTCTCTTAGGGTAGCCAATATCTCGTCACCAGTATAATCACAGCTTCAAAGTCAAGAAACCGCTGGCAAGAGTAACGATGTTTCTCTTAAGATACACAACTAGTGGCGTATCGCTTCAGGCAGACTGGCCACAGTATCTCAAAATGTGTATTTGGGTGAGCAACTGGCAGGAAGCACTATGACTCTCTTAAGGTAGCCAATGCCTCGTCACCAACATAATCCCATCACCAACTTCAAGAAACCGCTTGCAAAGGTAACGAAGCTTCTCATAAGATACACAACTAGTGGGGTGTCACTTGAGGCAGACTGGCCAAAGTATCAAAAAAATGTGTATTTGGGTGAGCAACTAGCAGGAATCACTATGACACTCATAGGGTAGCCAATGCCTCGTCACCAACATAATCACATCAGCAACTTCAAGAAACCCCTGGCAAAAGTTACAATGACTCTTAAGATACACAACTAGTGGCGTAGCTATCAGGCAGACTGGAAAGAGTATCTAAAAAATGTGTATTTGGGTGAAGAACTGGCAGGAATCTCTATGACTCTCTTGAGGTAGCCAATGCCTCGTCACCAGCAGAATCAAATCAGCAACTTCTAGAAACCCCTGGCAAAAGTAACGATGTTTCTCTTATGATACACAACTAGTGCGTATCGCTTCAGGCACACTGGAAACAGTATCTAAAAAATGTGTATTTGGGTGAGCAACTGGCACGAAACACTGTGACTCTCTTAGGGTAGCCAATATCTCGTCACCAGTATAATCACAGCTTCAAAGTCAAGAAACCGCTGGCAAGAGTAACGATGTTTCTCTTAAGATACACAACTAGTGGCGTATCGCCTCAGGCAGACTGGAAACAGTATCTAAAAAATGTGTATTTGGGTGAGCAACTGGCACGAAACACTGTGACTCTCTTAGGGTAGCCAATATCTCGTCACCAGTATAATCACAGCTTCAAAGTCAAGAAACCGCTGGCAAGAGTAACGTTGTTTCTCTTAAGATACACAACTAGTGGCGTATCGCTTCAGGCAGACTGGCCACAGTATCTCAAAATGTGTATTTGGGTGAGCAACTGGCAGGAAGCACTATGACTCTCTTAAGGTAGCCAATGCCTCGTCACCAACATAATCCCATCACCAACTTCAAGAAACCGCTTGCAAAGGTAACGAAGCTTCTCATAAGATACACAGCTAGGGGGGTGTCACTTGAGGCAGACTGGCCAAAGTATCAAAAAAATATGCATTTGGGTGAGCAACTAGCAGGAATCACTATGACACTCATAGGGTAGCCAATGCCTCGTCACCAGCATAATCACATCAGCAACTTCAAGAAACCCCTGGCAAAAGTTACAATGACTCTTAAGATACACAACTAGTGGCGTAGCTATCAGGCAGACTGGAAAGAGTATCTAAAAAATGTGTATTTGTGTGAAGAACTGGCAGGAATCTCTATGACTCTCTTGAGGTAGCCAATGCCTCGTCACCAGCAGAATCAAATCAGCAACTTCTAGAAACCCCTGGCAAAAGTAACGATGTTTCTCTTAAGATACACAACTAGTGGCGTATCGCTTCAGGCACACTGGAAACAGTATCTAAAAAATGTGTATTTGGGTGAGCAACTGGCACGAAACACTGTTACTCTCTTAGGGTAGCCAATATCTCGTCACCAGTATAATCACAGCTTCAAAGTCAAGAAACCGCTGGCAAGAGTAACGATGTTTCTCTTAAGATACACAACTAGTTGCGTATCGCTTCAGGCAGACTGGCCACAGTATCTCAAAATGTGTATTTGGGTGAGCAACTGGCAGGAAGCACTATGACTCTCTTAAGGTAGCCAATGCCTCGTCACCAACATAATCCCATCACCAACTTCAAGAAACCGCTTGCAAAGGTAACGAAGCTTCTCATAAGATACACAGCTAGTGGGGTGTCACTTGAGGCAGACTGGCCAAAGTATCAAAAAAATTTGTATTTGGGTGAGCAACTAGCAGGAATCACTATGACACTCATAGGGTAGCCAATGCCTCGTCACCAACATAATCACATCAGCAACTTCAAGAAACCCCTGGCAAAAGTTACAATGACTCTTAAGATACACAACTAGTGGCGTAGCTATCAGGCAGACTGGAAAGAGTATCTAAAAAATGTGTATTTGGGTGAAGAACTGGCAGGAATCTCTATGACTCTCTTGAGGTAGCCAATGCCTCGTCACCAGCAGAATCAAATCAGCAACTTCTAGAAACCCCTGGCAAAAGTAACGATGTTTCTCTTATGATACACAACTAGTGCGTATCGCTTCAGGCACACTGGAAACAGTATCTAAAAAATGTGTATTTGGGTGAGCAACTGGCACGAAACACTGTGACACTCTTAGGGTAGCCAATATCTCGTCACCAGTATAATCACAGCTTCAAAGTCAAGAAACCGCTGGCAAGAGTAACGATGTTTCTCTTAAGATACACAACTAGTGGCGTATCGCCTCAGGCAGACTGGAAACAGTATCTAAAAAATGTGTATTTGGGTGAGCAACTGGCACGAAACACTGTGACTCTCTTAGGGTAGCCAATATCTCGTCACCAGTATAATCACAGCTTCAAAGTCAAGAAACCGCTGGCAAGAGTAACGTTGTTTCTCTTAAGATACACAACTAGTGGCGTATCGCTCCAGGCAGACTGGCCACAGTATCTCAAAATGTGTATTTGGGTGAGCAACTGGCAGGAAGCACTATGACTCTCTTAAGGTAGCCAATGCCTCGTCACCAACATAATCCCATCACCAACTTCAAGAAACCGCTTGCAAAGGTAACGAAGCTTCTCATAAGATACACAGCTAGTGGGGTGTCACTTGAGGCAGACTGGCCAAAGTATCAAAAAAATATGTATTTGGGTGAGCAACTAGCAGGAATCACTATGACACTCATAGGGTAGCCAATGCCTCGTCACCAGCATAATCACATCAGCAACTTCAAGAAACCCCTGGCAAAAGTTACAATGACTCTTAAGATACACAACTAGTGGCGTAGCTATCAGGCAGACTGGAAAGAGTATCTAAAAAATGTGTATTTGTGTGAAGAACTGGCAGGAATCTCTATGACTCTCTTGAGGTAGCCAATGCCTCGTCACCAGCAGAATCAAATCAGCAACTTCTAGAAACCCCTGGCAAAAGTAACGATGTTTCTCTTAAGATACACAACTAGTGGCGTATCGCTTCAGGCACACTGGAAACAGTATCTAAAAAATGTGTATTTGGGTGAGCAACTATCACGAAACACTGTTACTCTCTTAGGGTAGCCAATATCTCGTCACCAGTATAATCACAGCTTCAAAGTCAAGAAACCGCTGGCAAGAGTAACGATGTTTCTCTTAAGATACACAACTAGTTGCGTATCGCTTCAGGCAGACTGGCCACAGTATCTCAAAATGTGTATTTGGGTGAGCAACTGGCAGGAAGCACTATGACTCTCTTAAGGTAGCCAATGCCTCGTCACCAACATAATCCCATCACCAACTTCAAGAAACCGCTTGCAAAGGTAACGAAGCTTCTCATAAGATACACAGCTAGTGGGGTGTCACTTGAGGCAGACTGGCCAAAGTATCAAAAAAATTTGTATTTGGGTGAGCAACTAGCAGGAATCACTATGACACTCATAGGGTAGCCAATGCCTCGTCACCAGCATAATCACATCAGCAACTTCAAGAAACCCCTGGCAAAAGTTACAATGACTCTTAAGATACACAACTAGTGGCGTAGCTATCAGGCAGACTGGAAAGAGTATCTAAAAAATGTGTATTTGGGTGAAGAACTGGCAGGAATCTCTATGACTCTCTTGAGGTAGCCAATGCCTCGTCACCAACAGAATCAAATCAGCAACTTCTAGAAACCCCTGGCAAAAGTAACGATGTTTCTCTTAAGATACACAACTAGTGGAGTATCGCTTCAGGCACACTGGAAACAGTATCTAAAAAATGTGTATTTGGGTGAGCAACTGGCACGAAACACTGTGACTCTCTTAGGGTAGCCAATATCTCGTCACCAGTATAATCACAGCTTCAAAGTCAAGAAACCGCTGGCAAGAGTAACGATGTTTCTCTTAAGATACACAACTAGTGGCGTATCGCTTCAGGCACACTGGAAACAGTATCTAAAAAATGTGTATTTGGGTGAGCAACTGGCACGAAACACTGTGACTCTCTTAGGGTAACCAATATCTCGTCACCAGTATAATCACAGCTTCAAAGTCAAGAAACCGCTGGCAAGAGTAACGATGTTTCTCTTAAGATACACAACTAGTGGCGTATCGATTCAGGCAGACTGGCCACAGTATCTCAAAATGTGTATTTGGGTGAGCAACTGGCAGGAAGCACTATGACTCTCTTAAGGTAGCAATGCCTCGTCACCAACATAATCCCATCACCAACTTCAAGAAACCGCTTGCAAAGGTAACGAAGCTTCTCATAAGATACACAGCTAGTGGGGTGTCACTTGAGGCAGACTGGCCAAAGTATCAAAAAAATGTGTATTTGGGTGAGCAACTAGCAGGAATCACTATGACACTCATAGGGTAGCCAATGCCTCGTCAGCAGCATAATCACATCAGCAACTTCAAGAAACCCCTGGCAAAAGTTACAATGACTCTTAAGATACACAACTAGTGGCGTAGCTATCAGGCAGACTGGAAAGAGTATCTAAAAAATGTGTATTTGGGTGAAGAACTGGCAGGAATCTCTATGACTCTCTTGAGGTAGCCAATGCCTCGTCACCAGCAGAATCAAATCAGCAACTTCTAGAAACCCCTGGCAAAAGTAACGATGTTTCTCTTATGATACACAACTAGTGCGTATCGCTTCAGGCACACTGGAAAGAGTATCTAAAAAATGTGTATTTGGGTGAGCAACTGGCACGAAACACTGTGACTCTCTTAGGGTAGCCAATATCTCGTCACCAGTATAATCACAGCTTCAAAGTCAAGAAACCGCTGGCAAGAGTAACGATGTTTCTCTTAAGATACACAACTAGTGGCGTATCGCTTCAGGCAGACTGGAAACAGTATCTAAAAAATGTGTATTTGGGTGAGCAACTGGCACGAAACACTGTGACTCTCTTAGGGTAGCCAATATCTCGTCACCAGTATAATCACAGCTTCAAAGTCAAGAAACCGCTGGCAAGAGTAACGTTGTTTCCCTTAAGATACACAACAAGTGGCGTATCGCTTCAGGCAGACTGGCCACAGTATCTCAAAATGTGTATTTGGGTGAGCAACTGGCAGGAAGCACTATGACTCTCTTAAGGTAGCCAATGCCTCGTCACCAACATAATCCCATCACCAACTTCAAGAAACCGCTTGCAAAGGTAACGAAGCTTCTCATAAGATACACAGCTAGTGGGGTGTCACTTGAGGCAGACTGGCCAAAGTATCAAAAAAATGTGTATTTGGGTGAGCAACTAGCAGGAATCACTATGACACTCATAGGGTAGCCAATGCCTCGTCACCAGCATAATCACATCAGCAACTTCAAGAAACCCCTGGCAAAAGTTACAATGACTCTTAAGATACACAACTAGTGGCGTAGCTATCAGGCAGACTGGAAAGAGTATCTAAAATATGTGTATTTGGGTTAAGAACTGGCAGGAATCTCTATGACTCTCTTGAGGTAGCCAATGCCTCGTCACCAGCAGAATCAAATCAGCAACTTCTAGAAACCCCTGGCAAAAGTAACGATGTTTCTCTTAAGATACACAACTAGCGGCGTATCGCTTCAGGCACACTGGAAACAGTATCTAAAAAATGTGTATTTGGGTGAGCAACTGGCACGAAACACTGTGACTCTCTTAGGGTAGCCAATATCTCGTCACCAGTATAATCACAGCTTCAAAGTCAAGAAACCGCTGGCAAGAGTAACGATGTTTCTCTTAAGATACACAACTAGTGGCGTATCGCTTCAGGCAGACTGGCCACAGTATCTCAAAATGTGTATTTGGGTGAGCAACTGGCAGGAAGCACTATGACTCTCTTAAGGTAGCCAATGCCTCGTCACCAACATATTCCCATCACCAACTTCAAGAAACGGCTTGCAAAGGTAACGAAGCTTCTCATAAGATACACAGCTAGTGGGGTGTCACTTGAGGCAGACTGGCCAATGTATCAAAAAAATGTGTATTTGGGTAAGAAACTAGCAGGAATCACTATGACACTCATAGGGTAGCCAATGCCTCGTCACCAGCATAATCACATCAGCAACTTCAAGAAACCCGTGGCAAAAGTTACAATGACTCTTAAGATACACAACTAGTGGCGAGCTATCAGGCAGACTGAAAAGAGTATCTAAAAAATGTGTATTTAGGTGAAGAACTGGCAGGAATCTCTATGACTCTCTTGAGGTAGCCAATGCTCGCCACCAGCAGAATCAAATCAGCAACTTCTAGAAACCCCTGGCAAAAGTAACGATGTTTCTCTTAAGATACACAACTATTGGCGTATGGCTTCAGGCCCACTGGAAACAGTATCTAAAAAAGGTGTATTTGGGTGAGCAACTGGCACGAAACACTGTGACTCTCTTAGGGTAGCCAATATCTCGTCACCAGTATAATCACAGCTTCAAAGTCAAGAAACCGCTGGCAAGAGTAACGATGTTTCTCTTAAGATACACAACTAGTGGCGTATCGCTTCAGGCAGACTGGCCACAGTATCTCAAAATGTGTATTTGGGTGAGCAACTGGCAGGAATCACTATGACTCTCTTAAGGTAGCCAATGCCTCGTCACCAACATAATCCCATCACCAACTTCAAGAAACGGCTTGCAAAGGTAACGAAGCTTCTCATAAGATACACAGCTAGTGGGGTGTCACTTGAGGCAGACTGTCCAAAGTATCAAAAAAATGTGTATTTGGGTGAGCAACTAGTAGGAATCACTATGACACTCATAGGGTAGCCAATGCCTCGTCACCAGCATAATCACATCAGCAACTTCAAGAAACCCCTGGCAAAAGTTACAATGACTCTTAAGATACACAACTAGTGGCGTAGCTATCAGGTAGACTGGAAAGAGTATCTAAAAAATGTGTATTTGGGTGAAGAACTGGCAGGAATCTCTATGACTCTCTTGAGGTAGCCAATGCCTCGTCACCAGCAGAATCAAATCAGCAACTTCTAGAAACCCCTGGCAAAAGTAACGATGTTTCTCTTAAGATACACAACTAGTGGCGTACCGCTTCAGGCCCACAGGAAAGAGTATCTAAAAAATGTGTATTTGGGTTAGCAACTGGCACGAAACACTGTGACTCTCTTAGGGTAGCCAATATCTCGTCACCAGTATAATCTCAGCTCCAAAGTCAAGAAACCGCTGGCAAGAGTAACGATGTTTCTCTTAAGATACACAACTAGTGGCGTATCGCTTCAGGCAGACTGGAAACAG
Source organism: Schistocerca nitens (assembly GCF_023898315.1). Taxonomy (NCBI): domain Eukaryota; kingdom Metazoa; phylum Arthropoda; class Insecta; order Orthoptera; family Acrididae; genus Schistocerca; species Schistocerca nitens. Next base: position 106,453,867 of record NC_064616.1, on the reverse strand, counting down.
TATCTAAAAAATGTGTATTTGGGTGAGCAACTGGCACGAAACACTGTGACTCTCTTAGGATAGCCAATATCTCGTCACCAGTATTATCACAGCTTCAAAGTCAAGAAACCGCTGGCAAGAGAAACGATGTTTCTCTTAAGATACACAACTAGTGGCGTATCGCTTCAGGCAGACTGGCCACAGTATCTCAAAATGTGTATTTGGGTGAGCAACTGGCAGGAAGCACTATGACTCTCTTAAGGTAGCCAATGCCTCGTCACCAACATAATCCCATCACCAACTTCAAGAAACCGCTTGCAAAGGTAACGAAGCTTCTCATAATATACACAGCTAGTGGGGTGTCACTTGAGGCAGACTGGCCAAAATATCAAAAATTGTGTATTTGGGTGAGCAACTAGCAGGAATCACTATGACACTCATAGGGTAGCCAATGCCTCGTCACCAGCATAATCACATCAGCGACTTCAAGAAACCCCTGGCAAAAGTTACAATGACTCTTAAGATACACAACTAGTGGCGTAGCTATCAGGCAGACTGGAAAGAGTATCAAACAAATGTGTATTTGTGTGAAGAACTGGCAGGAATCTCTATGACTCTCTTGAGGTAGCCAATGCCTCGTCACCAGCAGAATCAAATCAGCAACTTCTAGAAACCCCTGGCAAAAGTAACGATGTTTCTCTTAAGATACACAACTAGTGGCGTATCGCTTCAGGCACACTGGAACCAGTATCTAAAAAATGTGTATTTGGGTGAGCAACTGGCACGAAACACTGTTACTCTCTTAGGGTAGCCAATATCTCGTCACCAGTATAATCACAGCTTCAAAGTCAAGAAACCGCTGGCAAGAGTAACGATGTTTCTCTTAAGATACACAACTAGTGGCGTATCGCTTCAGGCAGACTGGCCACAGTATCTCAAAATGTGTATTTGGGTGAGCAACTGGCAGGAAGCACTATGACTCTCTTAAGGTAGCCAATGCCTCGTCACCAACATAATCCCATCACCAACTTCAAGAAACCGCTTGCAAAGGTAACGAAGCTTCTCATAAGATACACAGCTAGTGGGGTGTCACTTGAGGCAGACTGGCCAAAGTATCAAAAAAATGTGTATTTGGGTGAGCAACTAGCAGGAATCACTATGACACTCATAGGGTAGCCAATGCCTCGTCACCAGCATAATCACATCAGCAACTTCAAGAAACCCCTGGCAAAAGTTACAATGACTCTTAAGATACACAACTAGTGGCGTAGCTATCAGGCAGACTGGAAAGAGTATCTAAAAAATGTGTATTTGGGTGAAGAACTGGCAGGAATCTCTATGACTCTCTTGAGGTAGCCAATGCCTCGTCACCAGCAGAATCAAATCAGCAACTTCTAGAAACCCCTGGCAAAAGTAACGATGTTTCTCTTAAGATACACAACTAGTGGCGGATCGCTTCAGGCACACTGGAAACAGTATCTAAAAAATGTGTATTTGGGTGAGCAACTGGCACGAAACACTGTGACTCTCTTAGGGTAGCCAATATCTCGTCACCAGTATAATCACAGCTTCAAAGTCAAGAAACCGCTGGCAAGAGTAACGATGTTTCTCTTAAGATACACAACTAGTGGCGTATCGCTTCAGGCAGACTGGCCACAGTATCTCAAAATGTGTATTTGGGTGAGCAACTGGCAGGAAGCACTATGACTCTCTTAAGGTAGCCAATGCCTCGTCACCAACATAATCCCATCACCAACTTCAGGAAACCGCTTGCAAAGGTAACGAAGCTTCTCATAAGATACACAGCTAGTGGGGTGTCACTTGAGGCAGACTGGCCAAAGTATCAAAAAAATGTGTATTTGGGTGAGCAACTAGCAGGAATCACTATGACACTCATAGGGTAGCCAATGCCTCGTCACCAGCATAATCACATCAGCAACTTCAAGAAACCCCTGGCAAAAGCTACAATGACTCTTAAGATACACAACTAGTGGCGTAGCTATCAGGCAGACTGGAAAGAGTATCTAAAATATGTGTATTTGGGTGAAGAACTGGCAGGAATCTCTATGACTCTCTTGAGGTAGCCAATGCCTCGTCACCAGCAGAATCAAATCAGCAACTTCTAGAAACCCCTGGCAAAAGTAACGATGTTTCTCTTAAGATACACAACTAGTGGCGTATCGCTTCAGGCACACTGGAAACAGTATCTAAAAAATGTGTATTTGGGTGAGCAACTGGCACGAAACACTGTGACTCTCTTAGGGTAGCCAATATCTCGTCACCAGTATAATCACAGCTTCAAAGTCAAGAAACCGCTGGCAAGAGTAACGATGTTTCTCTTAAGATACACAACTAGTGGCGTATCGCTTCAGGCAGACTGGCCACAGTATCTCAAAATGTGTATTTGGGTGAGCAACTGGCAGGAAGCACTATGACTCTCTTAAGATAGCCAATGCCTCGTCACCAACATAATCCCATCACCAACTTCAAGAAACCGCTTGCAAAGGTAACGAAGCTTCTCATAATATACACAGCTAGTGGGGTGTCACTTGAGGCAGACTGGCCAAAATATCACAAATTGTGTATTTGGGTGAGCAACTAGCAGGAATCACTATGACACTCATAGGGTAGCCAATGCCTCGTCACCAGCATAATCACATCAGCGACTTCAAGAAACCCCTGGCAAAAGTTACAATGACTCTTAAGATACACAACTAGTGGCGTAGCTATCAGGCAGACTGGAAAGAGTATCTAAAAAATGTGTATTTGTGTGAAGAACTGGCAGGAATCTCTATGACTCTCTTGAGGTAGCCAATGCCTCGTCACCAGCAGAATCAAATCAGCAACTTCTAGAAACCCCTGGCAAAAGTAACGATGTTTCTCTTAAGATACACAACTAGTGGCGTATCGCTTCAGGCACACTGGAACCAGTATCTAAAAAATGTGTATTTGGGTGAGCAACTGGCACGAAACACTGTTACTCTCTTAGGGTAGCCAATATCTCGTCACCAGTATAATCACAGCTTCAAAGTCAAGAAACCGCTGGCAAGAGTAACGATGTTTCTCTTAAGATACACAACTAGTGGCGTATCGCTTCAGGCAGACTGGCCACAGTATCTCAAAATGTGTATTTGGGTGAGCAACTGGCAGGAAGCACTATGACTCTCTTGAGGTAGCCAATGCCTCGTCACCAACATAATCCCATCACCAACTTCAAGAATCCGCTTGCAAAGGTAACGAAGCTTCTCATAAGATACACAGCTAGTGGGGTGTCACTTGAGGCAGACTGGCCAAAGTATCAAAAAAATGTGTATTTGGGTGAGCAAATAGCAGGAATCACTATGACACTCATAGGGTAGCCAATGCCTCGTCACCAGCATAATCACATCAGCAACTTCAAGAAACCCCTGGCAAAAGTTACAATGACTCTTAAGATACACAACTAGTTGCGTAGCTATCAGGCAGACTGGAAAGAGTATCTAAAAAATGTGTATTTGGGTGAAGAACTGGCAGGAATCTCTATGACTCTCTTGAGGTAGCCAATGCCTCGTCACCAGCAGAATCAAATCAGCAACTTCTAGAAACCCCTGGCAAAAGTAACGATGTTTCTCTTAAGATACACAACTAGTGGCGTATCGCTTCAGGCACACTGGAAACAGTATCTAAAAAATGTGTATTTGGGTGAGCAACTGGCACGAAACACTGTGACTCTCTTAGGGTAGCAAATATCTCGTCACCAGTATAATCACAGCTTCAAAGTCAAGAAACCGCTGGCAAGAGTAACGATGTTTCTCTTAAGATACACAACTAGTGGCGTATCGCTTCAGGCAGACTGGCCACAGTATCTCAAAATGTGTATTTGGGTGAGCAACTGGCAGGAAGCACTATGACTCTCTTAAGGTAGCCAATGCCTCGTCACCAACATAATCCCATCACCAACTTCAAGAAACCGCTTGCAAAGGTAACGAAGCTTCTCATAAGATACACAGCTAGTGGGGTGTCACTTGAGGCAGACTGGCCAAAGTATCAAAAAAATGTGTATTTGGGTGAGCAACTAGCAGGAATCACTATGACACTCATAGGGTAGCCAATGCCTCGTCACCAGCATAATCACATCAGCAACTTCAAGAAACCCCTGGCAAAAGTTACAATGACTCTTAAGATACACAACTAGTGGCGTAGCTATCAGGCAGACTGGAAAGAGTATCTAAAAAATGTGTATTTGGGTGAGCAACTGGCACGAAACACTGTGACTCTCTTAGGGTAGCCAATATCTCGTCACCAGTATAATCACAGCTTCAAAGTCAAGAAACCGCTGGCAAGAGTAACGATGTTTCTCTTAAGATACACAACTAGTGGCGTATCGCTTCAGGCAGACTGGCCACAGTATCTCAAAATGTGTATTTGGGTGAGCAACTGGCAGGAAGCACTATGACTCTCTTAAGGTAGCCAATGCCTCGTCACCAACATAATCCCATCACCAACTTCAGGAAACCGCTTGCAAAGGTAACGAAGCTTCTCATAAGATACACAGCTAGTGGGGTGTCACTTGAGGCAGACTGGCCAAAGTATCAAAAAAATGTGTATTTGGGTGAGCAACTAGCAGGAATCACTATGACACTCATAGGGTAGCCAATGCCTCGTCACCAGCATAATCACATCAGCAACTTCAAGAAACCCCTGGCAAAAGCTACAATGACTCTTAAGATACACAACTAGTGGCGTAGCTATCAGGCAGACTGGAAAGAATATCTAAAAAATGTGTATTTGGGTGAAGAACTGGCAGGAATCTCTATGACTCTCTTGAGGTAGCCAATGCCTCGTCACCAGCAGAATCAAATCAGCAACTTCTAGAAACCCCTGGCAAAAGTAACGATGTTTCTCTTAAGATACACAACTAGTGGCGTATCGCTTCAGGCACACTGGAAACAGTATCTAAAAAATGTGTATTTGGGTGAGCAACTGGCACGAAACACTGTGACTCTCTTAGGGTAGCCAATATCTCGTCACCAGTATAATCACAGCTTCAAAGTCAAGAAACCGCTGGCAAGAGTAACGATGTTTCTCTTAAGATACACAACTAGTGGCGTATCACTTCAGGCAGACTGGCCACAGTATCTCAAAATGTGTATTTGGGTGAGCAACTGGCAGGAAGCACTATGACTCTCTTAAGATAGCCAATGCCTCGTCACCAACATAATCCCATCACCAACTTCAAGAAACCGCTTGCAAAGGTAACGAAGCTTCTCATAATATACACAGCTAGTGGGGTGTCACTTGAGGCAGACTGGCCAAAATATCAAAAATTGTGTATTTGGGTGAGCAACTAGCAGGAATCACTATGACACTCATAGGGTAGCCAATGCCTCGTCACCAGCATAATCACATCAGCGACTTCAAGAAACCCCTGGCAAAAGTTACAATGACTCTTAAGATACACAACTAGTTGCGTAGCTATCAGGCAGACTGGAAAGAGTATCTAAAAAATGTGTATTTGGGTGAAGAACTGGCAGGAATCTCTATGACTCTCTTGAGGTAGCCAATGCCTCGTCACCAGCAGAATCAAATCAGCAACTTCTAGAAACCCCTGGCAAAAGTAACGATGTTTCTCTTAAGATACACAACTAGTGGCGTATCGCTTCAGGCACACTGGAAACAGTATCTAAAAAATGTGTATTTGGGTGAGCAACTGGCACGAAACACTGTGACTCTCTTAGGGTAGCCAATATCTCGTCACCAGTATAATCACAGCTTCAAAGTCAAGAAACCGCTGGCAAGAGTAACGATGTTTCTCTTAAGATACACAACTAGTGGCGTATCGCTTCAGGCAGACTGGCCACAGTATCTCAAAATGTGTATTTGGGTGAGCAACTGGCAGGAAGCACTATGACTCTCTTAAGGTAGCCAATGCCTCGTCACCAACATAATCCCATCACCAACTTCAAGAAACCGCTTGCAAAGGTAACGAAGCTTCTCATAAGATACACAGCTAGTGGGGTGTCACTTGAGGCAGACTGGCCAAAGTATCAAAAAAATGTGTATTTGGGTGAGCAACTAGCAGGAATCACTATGACACTCATAGGGTAGAAAATGCCTCGTCACCAGCATAATCACATCAGCAACTTCAAGAAACCCCTGGCAAAAGTTACAATGACTCTTAAGATACACAACTAGTGGCGTAGCTATCAGGCAGACTGGAAAGAGTATCTAAAAAATGTGTATTTGGGTGAGCAACTGGCACGAAACACTGTGACTCTCTTAGGGTAGCCAATATCTCGTCACCAGTATAATCACAGCTTCAAAGTCAAGAAACCGCTGGCAAGAGTAACGATGTTTCTCTTAAGATACACAACTAGTGGCGTATCGCTTCAGGCAGACTGGCCACAGTATCTCAAAATGTGTATTTGGGTGAGCAACTGGCAGGAAGCACTATGACTCTCTTAAGGTAGCCAATGCCTCGTCACCAACATAATCCCATCACCAACTTCAAGAAACCGCTTGCAAAGGTAACGAAGCTTCTCATAAAATACACAGCTAGTGGGGTGTCACTTGAGGCAGACTGGCCAAAATATCAAAAATTGTGTATTTGGGTGAGCAACTAGCAGGAATCACTATGACACTCATAGGGTAGCCAATGCCTCGTCACCAGCATAATCACATCAGCGACTTCAAGAAACCCCTGGCAAAAGTTACAATGACTCTTAAGATACACAATTAGTGGCGTAGCTATCAGGCAGACTGGAAAGAGTATCTAAAAAATGTGTATTTGTGTGAAGAACTGGCAGGAATCTCTATGACTCTCTTGAGGTAGCCAATGCCTCGTCACCAGCAGAATCAAATCAGCAACTTCTAGAAACCCCTGGCAAAAGTAACGATGTTTCTCTTAAGATACACAACTAGTGGCGTATCGCTTCAGGCACACTGGAACCAGTATCTAACAAATGTGTATTTGGGTGAGCAACTGGCACGAAACACTGTTACTCTCTTAGGGTAGCCAATATCTCGTCACCAGTATAATCACAGCTTCAAAGTCAAGAAACCGCTGGCAAGAGTAACGATGTTTCTCTTAAGATACACAACTAGTGGCCTATCGCTTCAGGCAGACTGGCCACAGTATCTCAAAATGTGTATTTGGGTGAGCAACTGGCAGGAAGCACTATGACTCTCTTAAGGTAGCCAATGCCTCGTCACCAACATAATCCCATCACCAACTTCAAAAAACCGCTTGCAAAGGTAACGAAGCTTCTCATAAGATACACAGCTAGTGGGGTGTCACTTGAGGCAGACTGGCCAAAGTATCAAAAAAATGTGTATTTGGGTGAGCAACTAGCAGGAATCACTATGACACTCATAGGGTAGCCAATGCCTCGTCACCAGCATAATCACATCAGCAACTTCAAGAAACCCCTGGCAAAAGTTACAATGACTCTTAAGATACACAACTAGTTGCGTAGCTATCAGGCAGACTGGAAAGAGTATCTAAAAAATGAGTATTTGGGTGAAGAACTGGCAGGAATCTCTATGACTCTCTTGAGGTAGCCAATGCCTCGTCACCAGCAGAATCAAATCAGCAACTTCTAGAAACCCCTGGCAAAAGTAACGATGTTTCTCTTAAGATACACAACTAGTGGCGTATCGCTTCAGGCACACTGGAAACAGTATATAAAAAATGTGTATTTGGGTGAGCAACTGGCACGAAACACTGTGACTCTCTTAGGGTAGCCAATATCTCGTCACCAGTATAATCACAGCTTCAAAGTCAAGAAACCGCTGGCAAGAGTAACGATGTTTCTCTTAAGATACACAACTAGTGGCGTATCGCTTCAGGCAGACTGGCCACAGTATCTCAAAATGTGTATTTGGGTGAGCAACTGGCAGGAAGCACTATGACTCTCTTAAGGTAGCCAATGCCTCGTCACCAACATAATCCCATCACCAACTTCAAGAAACCGCTTGCAAAGGTAACGAAGCTTCTCATAAGATACACAGCTAGTGGGGTGTCACTTGAGGCAGACTGGCCAAAGTATCAAAAAAATGTGTATTTGGGGGAGCAACTAGCAGGAATCACTATGACACTCATAGGGTAGCCAATGCCTCGTCACCAGCATAATCACATCAGCAACTTCAAGAAACCCCTGGCAAAAGTTACAATGACTCTTAAGATACACAACTAGTGGCGTAGCTATCAGGCAGACTGGAAAGAGTATCTAAAAAATGTGTATTTGGGTGAGCAACTGGCACGAAACACTGTGACTCTCTTAGGGTAGCCAATATCTCGTCACCAGTATAATCACAGCTTCAAAGTCAAGAAACCGCTGGCAAGAGTAACGATGTTTCTCTTAAGATACACAACTAGTGGCGTATCGCTTCAGGCAGACTGCCACAGTATCTCAAAATGTGTATTTGGGTGAGCAACTGGCAGGAAGCACTATGACTCTCTTAAGGTAGCCAATGCCTCGTCACCAACATAATCCCATCACCAACTTCAAGAAACCGCTTGCAAAGGTAACGAAGCTTCTCATAATATACACAGCTAGTGGGGTGTCACTTGAGGCAGACTGGCCAAAGTATCAAAAAAATGTGTATTTGGGTAAGCAACTAGCAGGAATCACTATGACACTCATAGGGTAGCCAATGCCTCGTCACCAGCATAATCACATCAGCAACTTCAAGAAACCCGTGGCAAAAGTTACAATGACTCTTAAGATACACAACTAGTGGCGTAGCTATCAGGCAGACTGAAAAGAGTATCTAAAAAATGTGTATTTGGGTGAAGAACTGGCAGGAATCTCTATGACTCTCTTGAGGTAGCCAATGCCTCGTCACCAGCAGAATCAAATCAGCAACTTCTAGAAACCCCTGGCAAAAGTAAAGATGTTTCTCTTAAGATACAAATCTAGTTACGTATCGCTTCAGGCACACTGGAAACAGTATCTAAAAAATGTGTATTTGGGTGAGCAACTGGCACAAAACACTGTGACTCTCTTAGGGTAGCCAATATCTCGTCACCAGTATAATCACATCTTCAAAGTCAAGAAACCGCTGGCAAGAGTAACGATGTTTCTCTTAAGATACACAACTAGTGGCGTATCGCTTCTGGCAGACTGGCCACAGTATCTCAAAATGTGTATTTGGGTGAGCAACTGGCAGGAAGCACTATGACTCTCTTAAGGTAGCCAATGCCTCGTCACCAACATAATCCCATCACCAACTTCAAGAAACCGCTTGCAAAGGTAACGAAGCTTCTCATAAGATACACAGCTAGTGGGGTGTCACTTGAGGCAGACTGGCCAAAGTATCAAAAAAATGTGTATTTGGGTAAGCAACTAGCAGGAATCACTATGACACTCATAGGGTAGCCAATGCCTCGTCACCAGCATAATCACATCAGCAACTTCAAGAAACCCGTGGCAAAAGTTACAATGGCTCTTAAGATACACAACTAGTGGCGTAGCTATCAGGCAGACTGAAAAGAGTATCTAAAAAATGTGTATTTGGGTGAAGAACTGGCAGGAATCTCTATGACTCTCTTGAGGTAGCCAATGCCTCGTCACCAGCAGAATCAAATCAGCAACTTCTAGAAACCCCTGGCAAAAGTAAAGATGTTTCTCTTAAGATACAAAACTAGTGGCGTATCGCTTCAGGCACACTGGAAACAGTATCTAAAAAATGTGTATTTGGGTGAGCAACTGGCACGAAACACTGTGACTCTCTTAGGGTAGCCAATATCTCGTCACCAGTATAATCACAGCTTCAAAGTCAAGAAACCGCTGGCAAGAGTAACGATGTTTCTCTTAAGATACACAACTAGTGGCGTATCGCTTCAGGCAGACTGGCCACAGTATCTCAAAATGTGTATTTGGGTGAGCAACTGGCAGGAAGCACTATGACTCTCTTAAGGTAGCCAATGCCTCGTCACCAACATAATCCCATCACCAACTTCAAGAAACCGCTTGCAAAGGTAACGAAGCTTCTCATAAGATACACAGCTAGTGGGGTGTCACTTGAGGCAGACTGGCCAAAGTATCAAAAAAATGTGTATTTGGGGGAGCAACTAGCAGGAATCACTATGACACTCATACGGTAGCCAATGCCTCGTCACCAGCATAATCACATCAGCAACTTCAAGAAACCCCTGGCAAAAGTTACAATGACTCTTAAGATACACAACTAGTGGCGTAGCTATCAGGCAGACTGGAAAGAGTATCTAAAAAATGTGTATTTGGGTGAAGAACTGGCAGGAATCTCTATGACTCTCTTGAGGTAGCCAATGCCTCGTCACCAGCAGAATCAAATCAGCAACTTCTAGAAACCCCTGGCAAAAGTAACGATGTTTCTCTTAAGATACACAACTAGTGGCGTACCGCTTCAGGCCCACAGGAAAGAGTATCTAAAAAATGTGTATTTGGGTGAGCAACTGGCACGAAACACTGTGACTCTCTTAGGGTAGCCAATATCTCGTCACCAGTATAATCTCAGCTCCAAAGTCAAGAAACCGCTGGCAAGAGTAACGATGTTTCTCTTAAGATACACAACTAGTGGCGTATCGCTTCAGGCACACTGGAAACAGTATCTAAAAAATGTGTATTTGGGTGAGCAACTGGCACGAAACACTGTGACTCTCTTAGGATAGCCAATATCACGTCACCAGTATTATCACAGCTTCAAAGTCAAGAAACCGCTGGCAAGAGAAACGATGTTTCTCTTAAGATACACAATTAGTGGCGTATCGCTTCAGGCAGACGCCACAGTATCTCAAAATGTGTATTTGGGTGAGCAACTGGCAGGAAGCACTATGACTCTCTTAAGGTTGCCAATGCCTCGTCACCAACACAATCCCATCACCAACTTCAAGAAACCGCTTGCAAAGGTAACGAAGCTTCTCATAATATACACAGCTAGTGGGGTGTCACTTGAGGCAGACTGGCCAAAATATCAAAAATTGTGTATTTGGGTGAGCAACTAGCAGGAATCACTATGACACTCATAGGGTAGCCAATGCCTCGTCACCAGCATAATCACATCAGCAACTTCAAGAAACCCCTGGCAAAAGTTACAATGACTCTTAAGATACACAACTAGTGGCGTAGCTATCAGGCAGACTGGAAAGAGTATCTAAAAATGTGTATTTGTGTGAAGAACTGGCAGGAATCTCTATGACTCTCTTGAGGTAGCCAATGCCTCGTCACCAGCAGAATCAAATCAGCAACTTCTAGAAACCCCTGGCAAAAGTAACGATGTTTCTCTTAAGATACACAACTAGTGGCGTATCGCTTCAGGCACACTGGAAACAGTATCTAAAAAATGTGTATTTGGATGAGCAACTGGCACGAAACACTGTTACTCTCTTAGGGTAGCCAATATCTCGTCACCAGTATAATCACAGCTTCAAAGTCAAGAAACCGCTGGCAAGAGTAACGATGTTTCTCTTAAGATACACAACTAGTTGCGTATCGCTTCAGGCAGACTGGCCACAGTATCTCAAAATGTGTATTTGGGTGAGCAATTGGCAGGAAGCACTATGACTCTCTTGAGGTGGCCAATGCCTCGTCACCAACATAATCCCATCACCAACTTCAAGAAACCGCTTGCAAAGGTAACAAAGCTTCTCATAAGATACACAGCTAGTGGGGTGTCACTTGAGGCAGACTGGCCAAAGTATCAAAAAAATGTGTATTTGGGTGAGCAACTAGCAGGAATCACTATGACACTCATAGGGTAGCCAATGCCTCTTCACCAGCATAATCACATCAGCAACTTCAAGAAACCCCTGGCAAAAGTTACAATGATTCTTAAGATACACAACTAGTGGCGTAGCTATCAGGCAGACTGGAAAGAGTATCTAAAATATGTGTATTTGGGTGAAGAACTGGCAGGAATCTCTATGACTCTCTTGAGGTAGCCAATGCCTCGTCACCAGCAGAATCAAATCAGCAACTTCTAGAAACCCCTGGCAAAAGTAAAGATGTTTCTCTTAAGATACAAATCTAGTTACGTATCGCTTCAGGCACACTGGAAACAGTATCTAAAAAATGTGTATTTGGGTGAGCAACTGGCACAAAACACTGTGACTCTCTTAGGGTAGCCAATATCTCGTCACCAGTATAATCACATCTTCAAAGTCAAGAAACCGCTGGCAAGAGTAACGATGTTTCTCTTAAGATACACAACTAGTGGCGTATCGCTTCTGGCAGACTGGCCACAGTATCTCAAAATGTGTATTTGGGTGAGCAACTGGCAGGAAGCACTATGACTCTCTTAAGGTAGCCAATGCCTCGTCACCAACATAATCCCATCACCAACTTCAAGAAACCGCTTGCAAAGGTAACGAAGCTTCTCATAAGATACACAGCTAGTGGGGTGTCACTTGAGGCAGACTGGCCAAAGTATCAAAAAAATGTGTATTTGGGTAAGCAACTAGCAGGAATCACTATGACACTCATAGGGTAGCCAATGCCTCGTCACCAGCATAATCACATCAGCAACTTCAAGAAACCCGTGGCAAAAGTTACAATGGCTCTTAAGATACACAACTAGTGGCGTAGCTATCAGGCAGACTGAAAAGAGTATCTAAAAAATGTGTATTTGGGTGAAGAACTGGCAGGAATCTCTATGACTCTCTTGAGGTAGCCAATGCCTCGTCACCAGCAGAATCAAATCAGCAACTTCTAGAAACCCCTGGCAAAAGTAAAGATGTTTCTCTTAAGATACAAAACTAGTGGCGTATCGCTTCAGGCACACTGGAAACAGTATCTAAAAAATGTGTATTTGGGTGAGCAACTGGCACGAAACACTGTGACTCTCTTAGGGTAGCCAATATCTCGTCACCAGTATAATCACAGCTTCAAAGTCAAGAAACCGCTGGCAAGAGTAACGATGTTTCTCTTAAGATACACAACTAGTGGCGTATCGCTTCAGGCAGACTGGCCACAGTATCTCAAAATGTGTATTTGGGTGAGCAACTGGCAGGAAGCACTATGACTCTCTTAAGGTAGCCAATGCCTCGTCACCAACATAATCCCATCACCAACTTCAAGAAACCGCTTGCAAAGGTAACGAAGCTTCTCATAAGATACACAGCTAGTGGGGTGTCACTTGAGGCAGACTGGCCAAAGTATCAAAAAAATGTGTATTTGGGGGAGCAACTAGCAGGAATCACTATGACACTCATACGGTAGCCAATGCCTCGTCACCAGCATAATCACATCAGCAACTTCAAGAAACCCCTGGCAAAAGTTACAATGACTCTTAAGATACACAACTAGTGGCGTAGCTATCAGGCAGACTGGAAAGAGTATCTAAAAAATGTGTATTTGGGTGAAGAACTGGCAGGAATCTCTATGACTCTCTTGAGGTAGCCAATGCCTCGTCACCAGCAGAATCAAATCAGCAACTTCTAGAAACCCCTGGCAAAAGTAACGATGTTTCTCTTAAGATACACAACTAGTGGCGTACCGCTTCAGGCCCACAGGAAAGAGTATCTAAAAAATGTGTATTTGGGTGAGCAACTGGCACGAAACACTGTGACTCTCTTAGGGTAGCCAATATCTCGTCACCAGTATAATCTCAGCTCCAAAGTCAAGAAACCGCTGGCAAGAGTAACGATGTTTCTCTTAAGATACACAACTAGTGGCGTATCGCTTCAGGCACACTGGAAACAGTATCTAAAAAATGTGTATTTGGGTGAGCAACTGGCACGAAACACTGTGACTCTCTTAGGATAGCCAATATCACGTCACCAGTATTATCACAGCTTCAAAGTCAAGAAACCGCTGGCAAGAGAAACGATGTTTCTCTTAAGATACACAATTAGTGGCGTATCGCTTCAGGCAGACGCCACAGTATCTCAAAATGTGTATTTGGGTGAGCAACTGGCAGGAAGCACTATGACTCTCTTAAGGTTGCCAATGCCTCGTCACCAACACAATCCCATCACCAACTTCAAGAAACCGCTTGCAAAGGTAACGAAGCTTCTCATAATATACACAGCTAGTGGGGTGTCACTTGAGGCAGACTGGCCAAAATATCAAAAATTGTGTATTTGGGTGAGCAACTAGCAGGAATCACTATGACACTCATAGGGTAGCCAATGCCTCGTCACCAGCATAATCACATCAGCAACTTCAAGAAACCCCTGGCAAAAGTTACAATGACTCTTAAGATACACAACTAGTGGCGTAGCTATCAGGCAGACTGGAAAGAGTATCTAAAAATGTGTATTTGTGTGAAGAACTGGCAGGAATCTCTATGACTCTCTTGAGGTAGCCAATGCCTCGTCACCAGCAGAATCAAATCAGCAACTTCTAGAAACCCCTGGCAAAAGTAACGATGTTTCTCTTAAGATACACAACTAGTGGCGTATCGCTTCAGGCACACTGGAAACAGTATCTAAAAAATGTGTATTTGGGTGAGCAACTGGCACGAAACACTGTTACTCTCTTAGGGTAGCCAATATCTCGTCACCAGTATAATCACAGCTTCAAAGTCAAGAAACCGCTGGCAAGAGTAACGATGTTTCTCTTAAGATACACAACTAGTTGCGTATCGCTTCAGGCAGACTGGCCACAGTATCTCAAAATGTGTATTTGGGTGAGCAATTGGCAGGAAGCACTATGACTCTCTTGAGGTGGCCAATGCCTCGTCACCAACATAATCCCATCACCAACTTCAAGAAACCGCTTGCAAAGGTAACAAAGCTTCTCATAAGATACACAGCTAGTGGGGTGTCACTTGAGGCAGACTGGCCAAAGTATCAAAAAAATGTGTATTTGGGTGAGCAACTAGCAGGAATCACTATGACACTCATAGGGTAGCCAATGCCTCTTCACCAGCATAATCACATCAGCAACTTCAAGAAACCCCTGGCAAAAGTTACAATGATTCTTAAGATACACAACTAGTGGCGTAGCTATCAGGCAGACTGGAAAGAGTATCTAAAATATGTGTATTTGGGTGAAGAACTGGCAGGAATCTCTATGACTCTCTTGAGGTAGCCAATGCCTCGTCACCAGCAGAATCAAATCAGCAACTTCTAGAAACCCCTGGCAAAAGTAACGATGTTTCTCTTATGATACACAACTAGTGCGTATCGCTTCAGGCACACTGGAAACAGTATCTAAAAAATGTGTATTTGGCTGAGCAACTGGCACGAAACACTGTGACTCTCTTAGTGTAGCCAATATCTCGTCACCAGTATAATCACAGCTTCAAAGTCAAGAAACCGCTGGCAAGAGTAACGATGTTTCTCTTAAGATACACAACTAGTGGCGTATCGCTTCAGGCACACTGGAAACAGTATCTAAAAAATGTGTATTTGGGTGAGCAACTGGCACGAAACACTGTGACTCTCTTAGGGTAGCCAATATCTCGTCACCAGTATAATCACAGCTTCAAAGTCAAGAAACCGCTGGCAAGAGTAACGTTGTTTCTCTTAAGATACACAACTAGTGACGTATCGCTTCAGGCAGACTGGCCACAGTATCTCAAAATGTGTATTTGGGTGAGCAACTGGCAGGAAGCACTATGACTCTCTTAAGGTAGCCAATGCCTCGTCACCAACATAATCCCATCACCAACTTCAAGAAACCGCTTGCAAAGGAAACGAAGCTTCTCATAAGATACACAGCTAGTGGGGTGTCACTCTAGGCAGACTGGCCAAAGTATCAAAAAAATGTGTATTTGGGTGAGCAACTAGCAGGAATCACTATGACACTCATAGGGTAGCCAATGCCTCGTCACCAGCATAATCACATCAGCAACTTCAAGAAACCCCTGGCAAAAGTTACAATGACTCTTAAGATACACAACTAGTGGCGTAGCTATCAGGCAGACTGGAAAGAGTATCTAAAAAATGTGTATTTGGGTGAAGAACTGGCAGGAATCTCTATGACTCTCTTGAGGTAGCCAATGCCTCGTCACCAGCAGAATCAAATCAGCAACTTCTAGAAACCCCTGGCAAAAGTAACGATGTTTCTCTTAAGATACACAACTAGTGGCGTATCGCTTCAGGCAGACTGGCCACAGTATCTCAAAATGTGTATTTGGGTGAGCAACTGGCAGGAAGCACTATGACTCTCTTAAGGTAGCCAATGCCTCGTCACCAACATAATCCCATCACCAACTTCAAGAAACGGCTTGCAAAGGTAACGAAGCTTCTCATAAGATACACAGCTAGTGGGGTGTCACTTGAGGCAGACTGGCCAAAGTATCAAAAAAATATGTATTTGGGTGAGCAACTAGCAGGAATCACTATGACACTCATAGGGTAGCCAATGCCTCGTCACCAGCATAATCACATCAGCAACTTCAAGAAACCCCTGGCAAAAGTTACAATGACTCTTAAGATACACAACTTGTGGCGTAGCTATCAGGCAGACTGGAAAGAGTATCTAAAAAATGTGTATTTGGGTGAAGAACTGGCAGGAATCTCTATGACTCTCTTGGGGTAGCCAATGCCTCGTCACCAGCAGAATCAAATCAGCAACTTCTAGAAACCCCTGGCAAAAGTAACGATGTTTCTCTTATGATACACAACTAGTGCGTATCACTTCAGGCACACTGGAAACAGTATCTAAAAAATGTGTATTTGGGTGAGCAACTGGCACGAAACACTGTGACTCTCTTAGGGTAGCCAATATCTCGTCACCAGTATAATCACAGCTTCAAAGTCAAGAAACCGCTGGCAAGAGTAACGATGTTTCTCTTAAGATACACAACTAGTGGCGTATCGCTTCAGGCACACTGGAAACAGTATCTAAAAAATGTGTATTTGGGTAAGCAACTGGCACGAAACACTGTGACTCTCTTAGGGTAGCCAATATCTCGTCACCAGTATAATCACAGCTTCAAAGTCAAGAAACCGCTGGCAAGAGTAACGTTGTTTCTCTTAAGATACACAACTAGTGGCGTATCGCTTCAGGCAGACTGGCCACAGTATCTCAAAATGTGTATTTGGGTGAGCAACTGGCAGGAAGCACTATGACTCTCTTAAGGTAGCCAATGCCTCGTCACCAACATAATCCCATCACCAACTTCAAGAAACCGCTTGCAAAGGTAACGAAGCTTCTCATAAGATACACAGCTAGTGGGGTGTCACTTGAGGCAGACTGGCCAAAGTATCAAAAAAATGTGTATTTGGGTAAGCAACTAGCAGGAATCACTATGACACTCATAGGGTAGCCAATGCCTCGTCACCCACATAATCACATCAGCAACTTCAAGAAACCCCTGGCAAAAGTTACAATGACTCTTAAGATACACAACTAGTGGCGTAGCTATCAGGCAGACTGAAAAAGTATCTAAAAAATGTGTATTTGGGTGAAGAACTGGCAGGAATCTCTATGACTCTCTTGAGGTAGCCAATGCCTCGTCACCAGCAGAATCAAATCAGCAACTTCTAGAAACCCCTGGCAAAAGTAAAGATGTTTCTCTTAAGATACAAAACTAGTGGCGTATCGCTTCAGGCACACTGGAAACAGTATCTAAAAAATGTGTATTTGGGTGAGCAACTGGCACGAAACACTGTGACTCTCTTAGGGTAGCCAATATCTCGTCACCAGTATAATCACAGCTTCAAAGTCAAGAAACCGCTGGCAAGAGTAACGATGTTTCTCTTAAGATACACAACTAGTGGCGTATCGCTTCAGGCAGACTGGCCACAGTATCTCAAAATGTGTATTTGGGTGAGCAACTGGCAGGAAGCACTATGACTCTCTTAAGGTAGCCAATGCCTCGTCACCAACATAATCCCATCACCAACTTCAAGAAACCGCTTGCAAAGGTAACGAAGCTTCTCATAAGATACACAGCTAGTGGGGTGTCACTTGAGGCAGACTGGCCAAAGTATCAAAAAAATGTGTATTTGGGTGAGCAACTAGCAGGAATCACTATGACACTCATACGGTAGCCAATGCCTCGTCACCAGCATAATCACATCAGCAACTTCAAGAAACCCCTGGCAAAAGTTACAATGACTCTTAAGATACACAACTAGTGGCGTAGCTATCAGGCAGACTGGAAAGAGTATCTAAAAAATGTGTATTTGGGTGAAGAACTGGCAGGAATCTCTATGACTCTCTTGAGGTAGCCAATGCCTCGTCACCAGCAGAATCAAATCAGCAACTTCTAGAAACCCCTGGCAAAAGTAACGATGTTTCTCTTAAGATACACAACTAGTGGCGTACCGCTTCAGGCCCACAGGAAAGAGTATCTAAAAAATGTGTATTTGGGTGAGCAACTGGCACGAAACACTGTGACTCTCTTAGGGTAGCCAATATCTCGTCACCAGTATAATCTCAGCTCCAAAGTCAAGAAACCGCTGGCAAGAGTAACGATGTTTCTCTTAAGATACACAACTAGTGGCGTATCGCTTCAGGCACACTGGAAACAGTATCTAAAAAATGTGTATTTGGGTGAGCAACTGGCACGAAACACTGTGACTCTCTTAGGATAGCCAATATCTCGTCACCAGTATTATCACAGCTTCAAAGTCAAGAAACCGCTGGCAAGAGAAACGATGTTTCTCTTAAGATACACAATTAGTGGCGTATCGCTTCAGGCAGACGCCACAGTATCTCAAAATGTGTATTTGGGTGAGCAACTGGCAGGAAGCACTATGACTCTCTTAAGGTTGCCAATGCCTCGTCACCAACATAATCCCATCACCAACTTCAAGAAACCGCTTGCAAAGGTAACGAAGCTTCTCATAATATACACAGCTAGTGGGGTGTCACTTGAGGCAGACTGGCCAAAATATCAAAAATTGTGTATTTGGGTGAGCAACTAGCAGGAATCACTATGACACTCATAGGGTAGCCAATGCCTCGTCACCAGCATAATCACATCAGCAACTTCAAGAAACCCCTGGCAAAAGTTACAATGACTCTTAAGATACACAACTAGTGGCGTAGCTATCAGGCAGACTGGAAAGAGTATCTAAAAATGTGTATTTGTGTGAAGAACTGGCAGGAATCTCTATGACTCTCTTGAGGTAGCCAATGCCTCGTCACCAGCAGAATCAAATCAGCAACTTCTAGAAACCCCTGGCAAAAGTAACGATGTTTCTCTTAAGATACACAACTAGTGGCGTATCGCTTCAGGCACACTGGAAACAGTATCTAAAAAATGTGTATTTGGGTGAGCAACTGGCACGAAACACTGTTACTCTCTTAGGGTAGCCAATATCTCGTCACCAGTATAATCACAGCTTCAAAGTCAAGAAACCGCTGGCAAGAGAAACGATGTTTCTCTTAAGATACACAACTAGTTGCGTATCGCTTCAGGCCGACTGGCCACAGTATCTCAAAATGTGTATTTGGGTGAGCAATTGGCAGGAAGCACTATGACTCTCTTAAGGTAGCCAATGCCTCGTCACCAACATAATCCCATCACCAACTTCAAGAAACCGCTTGCAAAGGTAACAAAGCTTCTCATAAGATACACAGCTAGTGGGGTGTCACTTGAGGCAGACTGGCCAAAGTATCAAAAAAATGTGTATTTGGGTGAGCAACTAGCAGGAATCACTATGACACTCATAGGGTAGCCAATGCCTCTTCACCAGCATAATCACATCAGCAACTTCAAGAAACCCCTGGCAAAAGTTACAATGATTCTTAAGATACACAACTAGTGGCGTAGCTATCAGGCAGACTGGAAAGAGAATCTAAAATATGTGTATTTGGGTGAAGAACTGGCAGGAATCTCTATGACTCTCTTGAGGTAGCCAATGCCTCGTCACCAGCAGAATCAAATCAGCAACTTCTAGAAACCCCTGGCAAAAGTAACGATGTTTCTCTTATGATACACAACTAGTGCGTATCGCTTCAGGCACACTGGAAACAGTATCTAAAAAATGTGTATTTGGCTGAGCAACAGGCACGAAACACTGTGACTCTCTTAGGGTAGCCAATATCTCGTCACCAGTATAATCACAGCTTCAAAGTCAAGAAACCGCTGGCAAGAGTAACGATGTTTCTCTTAAGATACACAACTAGTGGCGTATCGCTTCAGGCACACTGGAAACAGTATCTAAAAAATGTGTATTTGGGTGAGCAACTGGCACGAAACACTGTGACTCTCTTAGGGTAGCCAATATCTCGTCACCAGTATAATCACAGCTTCAAAGTCAAGAAACCGCTGGCAAGAGTAACGTTGTTTCTCTTAAGATACACAACTAGTGGCGTATCGCTTCAGGCAGACTGGCCACAGTATCTCAAAATGTGTATTTGGTTGAGCAACTGGCAGGAAGCACTATGACTCTCTTAAGTTAGCCAATGCCTCGTCACCAGCATAATCACATCAGCAACTTCAAGAAACCCCTGGCAAAAGTTACAATGACTCTTAAGATACACAACTAGTGGCGTAGCTATCAGGCAGACTGGAAAGAGTATCTAAAAAATGTGTATTTGGGTGAAGAACTGGCAGGAATCTCTATGACTCTCTTGAGGTAGACAATGCCTCGTCACCAGCAGAATCAAATCAGCAACTTCTAGAAACCCCTGGCAAAAGTAACGATGTTTCTCTTAAGAAACACAACTAGTGGCGTATCGCTTCAGGCAGACTGGCCACAGTATCTCAAAATGTGTATTTGGGTGAGCAACTGGCAGGAAGCACTATGACTCTCTTAAGGTAGCCAATGCCTCGTCACCAACATAATCCCATCACCATCTTCAAGAAACGGCTTGCAAAGGTAACGAAGCTTCTCATAAGATACACAGCTAGTGGGGTGTCACTTGAGGCAGACTGGCCAAAGTATCAAAAAAATATGTATTTGGGTGAGCAACTAGCAGGAATCACTATGACACTCATAGGGTAGCCAATGCCTCGTCACCAGCATAATCACATCAGCAACGTCAAGAAACCCCTGGCAAAAGTTACAATGACTCTTAAGATACACAACTAGTGGCGTAGCTATCAGGCAGACTGGAAAGAGTATCTAAAAAATGTGTATTTGGGTGAAGAACTGGCAGGAATCTCTATGACTCTCTTGAGGTAGCCAATGCCTCGTCACCAGCAGAATCAAATCAGCAACTTCTAGAAACCCCTGGCAAAAGTAACGATGTTTCTCTTATGATACACAACTAGTGCGTATCGCTTCAGGCACACTGGAAACAGTATCTAAAAAATGTGTATTTGGGTGAGCAACTGGCACGAAACACTGTGACTCTCTTAGGGTAGCCAATATCTCGTCACCAGTATAATCACAGCTTCAAAGTCAAGAAACCGCTGGCAAGAGTAACGATGTTTCTCTTAAGATACACAACTAGTGGCGTATCGCTTCAGGCACACTGGAAACAGTATCTAAAAAATGTGTATTTGGGTGAGCAACTGGCACGAAACACTGTGACTCTCTTAGGGTAGCCAATATCTCGTCACCAGTATAATCACAGCTTCAAAGTCAAGAAACCGCTGGCAAGAGTAACGTTGTTTCTCTTAAGATACACAACTAGTGGCGTATCGCTTCAGGCAGACTGGCCACAGTATCTCAAAATGTGTATTTGGGTGAGCAACTGGCAGGAAGCACTATGACTCTCTTAAGGTAGCCAATGCCTCGTCACCAACATAATCCCATCACCAACTTCAAGAAACCGCTTGCAAAGGTAACGAAGCTTCTCATAAGATACACAGCTAGTGGGGTGTCACTTGAGGCAGACTGGCCAAAGTATCAAAAAAATGTGTATTTGGGTGAGCAACTAGCAGGAATCACTATGACACTCATAGGGTAGCCAATGCCTCGTCACCAGCATAATCACATCAGCAACTTCAAGAAACCCCTGGCAAAAGTTACAATGACTCTTAAGATACACAACTAGTGGCGTAGCTATCAGGCAGACTGGAAAGAGTATCTAAAAAATGTGTATTTGGGTGAAGAACTGGCAGGAATCTCTATGACTCTCTTGAGGTAGCCAATGCCTCGTCACCAGCAGAATCAAATCAGCAACTTCTAGAAACCCCTGGCAAAAGTAACGATGTTTCTCTTAAGATACACAACTAGTGGCGTACCGCTTCAGGCCCACAGGAAAGAGTATCTAAAAAATGTGTATTTGGGTGAGCAACTGGCACGAAACACTGTGACTCTCTTAGGGTTGCCAATATCTCGTCACCAGTATAATCTCAGCTCCAAAGTCAAGAAACCGCTGGCAAGAGTAACGATGTTTTTCTTAAGATACACAACTAGTGGCGTATCGCTTCAGGCACACTGGAAACAGTATTTAAAAAATGTGTATTTGGGTGAGCAACTGGCACGAAACACTGTGACTCTCTTAGGGTAGCCAATATCTCGTCACCAGTATAATCACAGCTTCAAAGTCAAGAAACCGCTGGCAAGAGTAACGATGTTTCTCTTAAGATACACAACTAGTGGCGTATCGCTTCAGGCAGACTGGCCACAGTATCTCAAAATGTGTATTTGGGTGAGCAACTGGCAGGAAGCACTATGACTCTCTTAAGGTAGCCAATGCCTCGTCACCAACATAATCCCATCACCAACTTCAAGAAACCGCTTGCAAAGGTAACGAAGCTACTCATAAGATACACAGCTAGTGGGGTGTCACTTGAGGCAGACTGGCCAAAGTATCAAAAAAATGTGTATTTGGGTAAGCAACTAGCAGGAATCACTATGACACTCATAGGGTAGCCAATGCCTCGTCACCCACATAATCACATCAGCAACTTCAAGAAACCCCTGGCAAAAGTTACAATGACTCTTAAGATACACAACTAGTGGCGTAGCTATCAGGCAGACTGAAAAGAGTATCTAAAAAATGTGTATTTGGGTGAAGAACTGGCAGGAATCTCTATGACTCTCTTGAGGTAGCCAATGCCTCGTCACCAGCAGAATCAAATCAGCAACTTCTAGAAACCCCTGGCAAAAGTAAAGATGTTTCTCTTAAGATACAAAACTAGTGGCGTATCGCTTCAGGCACACTGGAAACAGTATCTAAAAATGTGTATTTGGGTGAGCAACTGGCACGAAACACTGTGACTCTCTTAGGGTAGCCAATATCTCGTCACCAGTATAATCACAGCTTCAAAGTCAAGAAACCGCTGGCAAGAGTAACGATGTTTCTCTTAAGATACACAACTAGTGGCGTATCGCTTCAGGCAGACTGGCCACAGTATCTCAAAATGTGTATTTGGGTGAGCAACTGGCAGGAAGCACTATGACTCTCTTAAGGTAGCCAATGCCTCGTCACCAACATAATCCCATCACCAACTTCAAGAAACCGCTTGCAAAGGTAACGAAGCTTCTCATAAGATACACAGCTAGTGGGGTGTCACTTGAGGCAGACTGGCCAAAGTATCAAAAAAATGTGTATTTGGGTGAGCAACTGGCACGAAACACTGTGACTCTCTTAGGATAGCCAATATCTCGTCACCAGTATTATCACAGCTTCAAAGTCAAGAAACCGCTGGCAAGAGAAACGATGTTTCTCTTAAGATACACAATTAGTGGCGTATCGCTTCAGGCAGACGCCACAGTATCTCAAAATGTGTATTTGGGTGAGCAACTGGCAGGAAGCACTATGACTCTCTTAAGGTTGCCAATGCCTCGTCACCAACATAATCCCATCACCAACTTCAAGAAACCGCTTGCAAAGGTAACGAAGCTTCTCATAATATACACAGCTAGTGGGGTGTCACTTGAGGCAGACTGGCCAAAATATCAAAAATTGTGTATTTGGGTGAGCAACTAGCAGGAATCACTATGACACTCATAGGGTAGCCAATGCCTCGTCACCAGCATAATCACATCAGCAACTTCAAGAAACCCCTGGCAAAAGTTACAATGACTCTTAAGATACACAACTAGTGGCGTAGCTATCAGGCAGACTGGAAAGAGTATCTAAAAATGTGTATTTGTGTGAAGAACTGGCAGGAATCTCTATGACTCTCTTGAGGTAGCCAATGACTCGTCACCAGCAGAATCAAATCAGCAACTTCTAGAAACCCCTGGCAAAAGTAACGATGTTTCTCTTAAGATACACAACTAGTGGCGTATCGCTTCAGGCACACTGGAAACAGTATCTAAAAAATGTGTATTTGGGTGAGCAACTGGCACGAAACACTGTTACTCTCTTAGGGTAGCCAATATCTCGTCACCAGTATAATCACAGCTTCAAAGTCAAGAAACCGCTGGCAAGAGTAACGATGTTTCTCTTAAGATACACAACTAGTTGCGTATCGCTTCAGGCAGACTGGCCACAGTATCTCAAAATGTGTATTTGGGTGAGCAATTGGCAGGAAGCACTATGACTCTCTTAAGGTAGCCAATGCCTCGTCACCAACATAATCCCATCACCAACTTCAAGAAACCGCTTGCAAAGGTAACAAAGCTTCTCATAAGATACACAGCTAGTGGGGTGTCACTTGAGGCAGACTGGCCAAAGTATCAAAAAAATGTGTATTTGGGTGAGCAACTAGCAGGAATCACTATGACACTCATAGGGTAGCCAATGCCTCTTCACCAGCATAATCACATCAGCAACTTCAAGAAACCCCTGGCAAAAGTTACAATGATTCTTAAGATACACAACTAGTGGCGTAGCTATCAGGCAGACTGGAAAGAGTATCTAAAATATGTGTATTTGGGTGAAGAACTGGCAGGAATCTCTATGACTCTCTTGAGGTAGCCAATGCCTCGTCACCAGCAGAATCAAATCAGCAACTTCTAGAAACCCCTGGCAAAAGTAACGATGTTTCTCTTATGATACACAACTAGTGCGTATCGCTTCAGGCACACTGGAAACAGTATCTAAAAAATGTGTATTTGGCTGAGCAACTGGCACGAAACACTGTGACTCTCTTAGGGTAGCCAATATCTCGTCACCAGTATAATCACAGCTTCAAAGTCAAGAAACCGCTGGCAAGAGTAACGATGTTTCTCTTAAGATACACAACTAGTGGCGTATCGCTTCAGGCACACTCGAAACAGTATCTAAAAAATGTGTATTTGGGTGAGCAACTGGCACGAAACACTGTGACTCTCTTAGGGTAGCCAATATCTCGTCACCAGTATAATCACAGCTTCAAAGTCAAGAAACCGCTGGCAAGAGTAACGTTGTTTCTCTTAAGATACACAACTAGTGGCGTATCGCTTCAGGCAGACTGGCCACAGTATCTCAAAATGTGTATTTGGGTGAGCAACTGGCAGGAAGCACTATGACTCTCTTAAGGTAGCCAATGCCTCGTCACCAACATAATCCCATCACCAACTTCAAGAAACCGCTTGCAAAGGAAACGAAGCTTCTCATAAGATACACAGCTAGTGGGGTGTCACTTGAGGCAGACTGGCCAAAGTATCAAAAAAATGTGTATTTGGGTGAGCAACTAGCAGGAATCACTATGACACTCATAGGGTAGCCAATGCCTCGTCACCAGCATAATCACATCAGCAACTTCAAGAAACCCCTGGCAAAAGTTACAATGACTCTTAAGATACACAACTAGTGGCGTAGCTATCAGGCAGACTGGAAAGAGTATCTAAAAAATGTGTATTTGGGTGAAGAACTGGCAGGAATCTCTATGACTCTCTTGAGGTAGCCAATGCCTCGTCACCAGCAGAATCAAATCAGCAACTTCTAGAAACCCCTGGCAAAAGTAACGATGTTTCTCTTAAGATACACAACTAGTGGCGTATCGCTTCAGGCAGACTGGCCACAGTATCTCAAAATGTGTATTTGGGTGAGCAACTGGCAGGAAGCACTATGACTCTCTTAAGGTAGCCAATGCCTCGTCACCAACATAATCCCATCACCAACTTCAAGAAACGGCTTGCAAAGGTAACGAAGCTTCTCATAAGATACACAGCTAGTGGGGTGTCACTTGAGGCAGACTGGCCAAAGTATCAAAAAAATATGTATTTGGGTGAGCAACTAGCAGGAATCACTATGACACTCATAGGGTAGCCAATGCCTCGTCACCAGCATAATCACATCAGCAACTTCAAGAAACCCCTGGCAAAAGTTACAATGACTCTTAAGATACACAACTAGTGGCGTAGCTATCAGGCAGACTGGAAAGAGTATCTAAAAAATGTGTATTTGGGTGAAGAACTGGCAGGAATCTCTATGACTCTCTTGAGGTAGCCAATGCCTCGTCACCAGCAGAATCAAATCAGCAACTTCTAGAAACCCCTGGCAAAAGTAAAGATGTTTCTCTTAAGATACAAAACTAGTGGCGTATCGCTTCAGGCACACTGGAAACAGTATCTAAAAAATGTGTATTTGGGTGAGCAACTGGCACGAAACACTGTGACTCTCTTAGGGTAGCCAATATCTCGTCACCAGTATAATCACAGCTTCAAAGTCAAGAAACCGCTGGCAAGAGTAACGATGTTTCTCTTAAGATACACAACTAGTGGCGTATCGCTTCAGGCAGACTGGCCACAGTATCTCAAAATGTGTATTTGGGTGAGCAACTGGCAGGAAGCACTATGACTCTCTTAAGGTAGCCAATGCCTCGTCACCAACATAATCCCATCACCAACTTCAAGAAACCGCTTGCAAAGGTAACGAAGCTTCTCATAAGATACACAGCTAGTGGGGTGTCACTTGAGGCAGACTGGCCAAAGTATCAAAAAAATGTGTATTTGGGTGAGCAACTAGCAGGAATCACTATGACACTCATACGGTAGCCAATGCCTCGTCACCAGCATAATCACATCAGCAACTTCAAGAAACCCCTGGCAAAAGTTACAATGACTCTTAAGATACACAACTAGTGGCGTAGCTATCAGGCAGACTGGAAAGAGTATCTAAAAAATGTGTATTTGGGTGAAGAACTGGCAGGAATCTCTATGACTCTCTTGAGGTAGCCAATGCCTCGTCACCAGCAGAATCAAATCAGCAACTTCTAGAAACCCCTGGCAAAAGTAACGATGTTTCTCTTAAGATACACAACTAGTGGCGTACCGCTTCAGGCCCACAGGAAAGAGTATCTAAAAAATGTGTATTTGGGTGAGCAACTGGCACGAAACACTGTGACTCTCTTAGGGTAGCCAATATCTCGTCACCAGTATAATCTCAGCTCCAAAGTCAAGAAACCGCTGGCAAGAGTAACGATGTTTCTCTTAAGATACACAACTAGTGGCGTATCGCTTCAGGCACACTGGAAACAGTATCTAAAAAATGTGTATTTGGGTGAGCAACTGGCACGAAACACTGTGACTCTCTTAGGATAGCCAATATCTCGTCACCAGTATTATCACAGCTTCAAAGTCAAGAAACCGCTGGCAAGAGAAACGATGTTTCTCTTAAGATACACAATTAGTGGCGTATCGCTTCAGGCAGACGCCACAGTATCTCAAAATGTGTATTTGGGTGAGCAACTGGCAGGAAGCACTATGACTCTCTTAAGGTTGCCAATGCCTCGTCACCAACATAATCCCATCACCAACTTCAAGAAACCGCTTGCAAAGGTAACGAAGCTTCTCATAATATACACAGCTAGTGGGGTGTCACTTGAGGCAGACTGGCCAAAATATCAAAAATTGTGTATTTGGGTGAGCAACTAGCAGGAATCACTATGACACTCATAGGGTAGCCAATGCCTCGTCACCAGCATAATCACATCAGCAACTTCAAGAAACCCCTGGCAAAAGTTACAATGACTCTTAAGATACACAACTAGTGGCGTAGCTATCAGGCAGACTGGAAAGAGTATCTAAAAATGTGTATTTGTGTGAAGAACTGGCAGGAATCTCTATGACTCTCTTGAGGTAGCCAATGCCTCGTCACCAGCAGAATCAAATCAGCAACTTCTAGAAACCCCTGGCAAAAGTAACGATGTTTCTCTTAAGATACACAACTAGTGGCGTATCGCTTCAGGCACACTGGAAACAGTATCTAAAAAATGTGTATTTGGGTGAGCAACTGGCACGAAACACTGTTACTCTCTTAGGGTAGCCAATATCTCGTCACCAGTATAATCACAGCTTCAAAGTCAAGAAACCGCTGGCAAGAGAAACGATGTTTCTCTTAAGATACACAACTAGTTGCGTATCGCTTCAGGCCGACTGGCCACAGTATCTCAAAATGTGTATTTGGGTGAGCAATTGGCAGGAAGCACTATGACTCTCTTAAGGTAGCCAATGCCTCGTCACCAACATAATCCCATCACCAACTTCAAGAAACCGCTTGCAAAGGTAACAAAGCTTCTCATAAGATACACAGCTAGTGGGGTGTCACTTGAGGCAGACTGGCCAAAGTATCAAAAAAATGTGTATTTGGGTGAGCAACTAGCAGGAATCACTATGACACTCATAGGGTAGCCAATGCCTCTTCACCAGCATAATCACATCAGCAACTTCAAGAAACCCCTGGCAAAAGTTACAATGATTCTTAAGATACACAACTAGTGGCGTAGCTATCAGGCAGACTGGAAAGAGAATCTAAAATATGTGTATTTGGGTGAAGAACTGGCAGGAATCTCTATGACTCTCTTGAGGTAGCCAATGCCTCGTCACCAGCAGAATCAAATCAGCAACTTCTAGAAACCCCTGGCAAAAGTAACGATGTTTCTCTTATGATACACAACTAGTGCGTATCGCTTCAGGCACACTGGAAACAGTATCTAAAAAATGTGTATTTGGCTGAGCAACTGGCACGAAACACTGTGACTCTCTTAGGGTAGCCAATATCTCGTCACCAGTATAATCACAGCTTCAAAGTCAAGAAACCGCTGGCAAGAGTAACGATGTTTCTCTTAAGATACACAACTAGTGGCGTATCGCTTCAGGCACACTGGAAACAGTATCTAAAAAATGTGTATTTGGGTGAGCAACTGGCACGAAACACTGTGACTCTCTTAGGGTAGCCAATATCTCGTCACCAGTATAATCACAGCTTCAAAGTCAAGAAACCGCTGGCAAGAGTAACGTTGTTTCTCTTAAGATACACAACTAGTGGCGTATCGCTTCAGGCAGACTGGCCACAGTATCTCAAAATGTGTATTTGGGTGAGCAACTGGCAGGAAGCACTATGACTCTCTTAAGTTAGCCAATGCCTCGTCACCAGCATAATCACATCAGCAACTTCAAGAAACCCCTGGCAAAAGTTACAATGACTCTTAAGATACACAACTAGTGGCGTAGCTATCAGGCAGACTGGAAAGAGTATCTAAAAAATGTGTATTTGGGTGAAGAACTGGCAGGAATCTCTATGACTCTCTTGAGGTAGACAATGCCTCGTCACCAGCAGAATCAAATCAGCAACTTCTAGAAACCCCTGGCAAAAGTAACGATGTTTCTCTTAAGAAACACAACTAGTGGCGTATCGCTTCAGGCAGACTGGCCACAGTATCTCAAAATGTGTATTTGGGTGAGCAACTGGCAGGAAGCACTATGACTCTCTTAAGGTAGCCAATGCCTCGTCACCAACATAATCCCATCACCATCTTCAAGAAACGGCTTGCAAAGGTAACGAAGCTTCTCATAAGATACACAGCTAGTGGGGTGTCACTTGAGGCAGACTGGCCAAAGTATCAAAAAAATATGTATTTGGGTGAGCAACTAGCAGGAATCACTATGACACTCATAGGGTAGCCAATGCCTCGTCACCAGCATAATCACATCAGCAACTTCAAGAAACCCCTGGCAAAAGTTACAATGACTCTTAAGATACACAACTAGTGGCGTAGCTATCAGGCAGACTGGAAAGAGTATCTAAAAAATGTGTATTTGGGTGAAGAACTGGCAGGAATCTCTATGACTCTCTTGAGGTAGCCAATGCCTCGTCACCAGCAGAATCAAATCAGCAACTTCTAGAAACCCCTGGCAAAAGTAACGATGTTTCTCTTATGATACACAACTAGTGCGTATCGCTTCAGGCACACTGGAAACAGTATCTAAAAAATGTGTATTTGGGTGAGCAACTGGCACGAAACACTGTGACTCTCTTAGGGTAGCCAATATCTCGTCACCAGTATAATCACAGCTTCAAAGTCAAGAAACCGCTGGCAAGAGTAACGATGTTTCTCTTAAGATACACAACTAGTGGCGTATCGCTTCAGGCACACTGGAAACAGTATCTAAAAAATGTGTATTTGGGTGAGCAACTGGCACGAAACACTGTGACTCTCTTAGGGTAGCCAATATCTCGTCACCAGTATAATCACAGCTTCAAAGTCAAGAAACCGCTGGCAAGAGTAACGTTGTTTCTCTTAAGATACACAACTAGTGGCGTATCGCTTCAGGCAGACTGGCCACAGTATCTCAAAATGTGTATTTGGGTGAGCAACTGGCAGGAAGCACTATGACTCTCTTAAGGTAGCCAATGCCTCGTCACCAACATAATCCCATCACCAACTTCAAGAAACCGCTTGCAAAGGTAACGAAGCTTCTCATAAGATACACAGCTAGTGGGGTGTCACTTGAGGCAGACTGGCCAAAGTATCAAAAAAATGTGTATTTGGGTGAGCAACTAGCAGGAATCACTATGACACTCATAGGGTAGCCAATGCCTCGTCACCAGCATAATCACATCAGCAACTTCAAGAAACCCCTGGCAAAAGTTACAATGACTCTTAAGATACACAACTAGTGGCGTAGCTATCAGGCAGACTGGAAAGAGTATCTAAAAAATGTGTATTTGGGTGAAGAACTGGCAGGAATCTCTATGACTCTCTTGAGGTAGCCAATGCCTCGTCACCAGCAGAATCAAATCAGCAACTTCTAGAAACCCCTGGCAAAAGTAACGATGTTTCTCTTAAGATACACAACTAGTGGCGTATCGCTTCAGGCACACTGGAAACAGTATTTAAAAAATGTGTATTTGGGTGAGCAACTGGCACGAAACACTGTGACTCTCTTAGGGTAGCCAATATCTCGTCACCAGTATAATAACAGCTTCAAAGTCAAGAAACCGCTGGCAAGAGTAACGATGTTTCTCTTAAGATACACAACTAGTGGCGTATCGCTTCAGGCAGACTGGCCACAGTATCTCAAAATGTGTATTTGGGTGAGCAACTGGCAGGAAGCACTATGACTCTCTTAAGGTAGCCAATGCCTCGTCACCAACATAATCCCATCACCAACTTCAAGAAACGGCTTGCAAAGGTAACGAAGCTTCTCATAAGATACACAGCTAGTGGGGTGTCACTTGAGGCAGACTGGCCAAAATATCAAAAAAATATGTATTTGGGTGAGCAACTAGCAGGAATCACTATGACACTCATAGGGTAGCCAATGCCTCGTCACCAGCATAATCACATCAGCAACTTCAAGAAACCCCTGGCAAAAGTTACAATGACTCTTAAGATACACAACTAGTGTCGTAGCTATCAGGCAGACTGGAAAGAGTATCTAAAAAATGTGTATTTGGGTGAAGAACTGGCAGGAATCTCTATGACTCTCTTGAGGTAGCCAATGCCTCGTCACCAGCAGAATCAAATCAGCAACTTCTAGAAACCCCTGGCAAAAGTAACGATGTTTCTCTTAAGATACACAACTAGTGGCGTACCGCTTCAGGCCCACAGGAAAGAGTATCTAAAAAATGTGTATTTGGGTGAGCAACTGGCACGAAACACTGTGACTCTCTTAGGGTTGCCAATATCTCGTCACCAGTATAATCTCAGCTCCAAAGTCAAGAAACCGCTGGCAAGAGTAACGATGTTTCTCTTAAGATACACAACTAGTGGCGTATCGCTTCAGGCACACTGGAAACAGTATTTAAAAAATGTGTATTTGGGTGAGCAACTGGCACGAAACACTGTGACTCTCTTAGGGTAGCCAATATCTCGTCACCAGTATAATCACAGCTTCAAAGTCAAGAAACCGCTGGCAAGAGTAACGATGTTTCTCTTAAGATACACAACTAGTGGCGTATCGCTTCAGGCAGACTGGCCACAGTATCTCAAAATGTGTATTTGGGTGAGCAACTGGCAGGAAGCACTATGACTCTCTTAAGGTAGCCAATGCCTCGTCACCAACATAATCCCATCACCAACTTCAAGAAACCGCTTGCAAAGGTAACGAAGCTTCTCATAAGATACACAGCTAGTGGGGTGTCACTTGAGGCAGACTGGCCAAAGTATCAAAAAAATGTGTATTTGGGTGAGCAACTGGCACGAAACACTGTGACTCTCTTAGGATAGCCAATATCTCGTCACCAGTATTATCACAGCTTCAAAGTCAAGAAACCGCTGGCAAGAGAAACGATGTTTCTCTTAAGATACACAATTAGTGGCGTATCGCTTCAGGCAGACGCCACAGTATCTCAAAATGTGTATTTGGGTGAGCAACTGGCAGGAAGCACTATGACTCTCTTAAGGTTGCCAATGCCTCGTCACCAACATAATCCCATCACCAACTTCAAGAAACCGCTTGCAAAGGTAACGAAGCTTCTCATAATATACACAGCTAGTGGGGTGTCACTTGAGGCAGACTGGCCAAAATATCAAAAATTGTGTATTTGGGTGAGCAACTAGCAGGAATCACTATGACACTCATAGGGTAGCCAATGCCTCGTCACCAGCATAATCACATCAGCAACTTCAAGAAACCCCTGGCAAAAGTTACAATGACTCTTAAGATACACAACTAGTGGCGTAGCTATCAGGCAGACTGGAAAGAGTATCTAAAAATGTGTATTTGTGTGAAGAACTGGCAGGAATCTCTATGACTCTCTTGAGGTAGCCAATGCCTCGTCACCAGCAGAATCAAATCAGCAACTTCTAGAAACCCCTGGCAAAAGTAACGATGTTTCTCTTAAGATACACAACTAGTGGCGTATCGCTTCAGGCACACTGGAAACAGTATCTAAAAAATGTGTATTTGGGTGAGCAACTGGCACGAAACACTGTTACTCTCTTAGGGTAGCCAATATCTCGTCACCAGTATAATCACAGCTTCAAAGTCAAGAAACCGCTGGCAAGAGTAACGATGTTTCTCTTAAGATACACAACTAGTTGCGTATCGCTTCAGGCAGACTGGCCACAGTATCTCAAAATGTGTATTTGGGTGAGCAATTGGCAGGAAGCACTATGACTCTCTTAAGGTAGCCAATGCCTCGTCACCAACATAATCCCATCACCAACTTCAAGAAACCGCTTGCAAAGGTAACAAAGCTTCTCATAAGATACACAGCTAGTGGGGTGTCACTTGAGGCAGACTGGCCAAAGTATCAAAAAAATGTGTATTTGGGTGAGCAACTAGCAGGAATCACTATGACACTCATAGGGTAGCCAATGCCTCTTCACCAGCATAATCACATCAGCAACTTCAAGAAACCCCTGGCAAAAGTTACAATGATTCTTAAGATACACAACTAGTGGCGTAGCTATCAGGCAGACTGGAAAGAGTATCTAAAATATGTGTATTTGGGTGAAGAACTGGCAGGAATCTCTATGACTCTCTTGAGGTAGCCAATGCCTCGTCACCAGCAGAATCAAATCAGCAACTTCTAGAAACCCCTGGCAATAGTAACGATGTTTCTCTTATGATACACAACTAGTGCGTATCGCTTCAGGCACACTGGAAACAGTATCTAAAAAATGTGTATTTGGCTGAACAACTGGCACGAAACACTGTGACTCTCTTAGGGTAGCCAATATCTCGTCACCAGTATAATCACAGCTTCAAAGTCAAGAAACCGCTGGCAAGAGTAACGATGTTTCTCTTAAGATACACAACTAGTGGCGTATCGCTTCAGGCACACTGGAAACAGTATCTAAAAAATGTGTATTTGGGTGAGCAACTGGCACGAAACACTGTGACTCTCTTAGGGTAGCCAATATCTCGTCACCAGTATAATCACAGCTTCAAAGTCAAGAAACCGCTGGCAAGAGTAACGTTGTTTCTCTTAAGATACACAACTAGTGGCGTATCGCTTCAGGCAGACTGGCCACAGTATCTCAAAATGTGTATTTGGGTGAGCAACTGGCAGGAAGCACTATGACTCTCTTAAGGTAGCCAATGCCTCGTCACCAACATAATCCCATCACCAACTTCAAGAAACCGCTTGCAAAGGAAACGAAGCTTCTCATAAGATACACAGCTAGTGGGGTGTCACTTGAGGCAGACTGGCCAAAGTATCAAAAAAATGTGTATTTGGGTGAGCAACTAGCAGGAATCACTATGACACTCATAGGGTAGCCAATGCCTCGTCACCAGCATAATCACATCAGCAACTTCAAGAAACCCCTGGCAAAAGTTACAATGACTCTTAAGATACACAACTAGTGGCGTAGCTATCAGGCAGACTGGAAAGAGTATCTAAAAAATGTGTATTTGGGTGAAGAACTGGCAGGAATCTCTATGACTCTCTTGAGGTAGCCAATGCCTCGTCACCAGCAGAATCAAATCAGCAACTTCTAGAAACCCCTGGCAAAAGTAACGATGTTTCTCTTAAGATACACAACTAGTGGCGTATCGCTTCAGGCAGACTGGCCACAGTATCTCAAAATGTGTATTTGGGTGAGCAACTGGCAGGAAGCACTATGACTCTCTTAAGGTAGCCAATGCCTCGTCACCAACATAATCCCATCACCAACTTCAAGAAACGGCTTGCAAAGGTAACGAAGCTTCTCATAAGATACACAGCTAGTGGGGTGTCACTTGAGGCAGACTGGCCAAAGTATCAAAAAAATATGTATTTGGGTGAGCAACTAGCAGGAATCACTATGACACTCATAGGGTAGCCAATGCCTCGTCACCAGCATAATCACATCAGCAACTTCAAGAAACCCCTGGCAAAAGTTACAATGACTCTTAAGATACACAACTAGTGGCGTAGCTATCAGGCAGACTGGAAAGAGTATCTAAAAAATGTGTATTTGGGTGAAGAACTGGCAGGAATCTCTATGACTCTCTTGAGGTAGCCAATGCCTCGTCACCAGCAGAATCAAATCAGCAACTTCTAGAAACCCCTGGCAAAAGTAACGATGTTTCTCTTATGATACACAACTAGTGCGTATCGCTTCAGGCACACTGGAAACAGTATCTGAAAAATGTGTATTTGGGTGAGCAACTGGCACGAAACACTGTGACTCTCTTAGGGTAGCCAATATCTCGTCACCAGTATAATCACAGCTTCAAAGTCAAGAAACCGCTGGCAAGAGTAACGATGTTTCTCTTAAGATACACAACTAGTGGCGTATCGCCTCAGGCACACTGGAAACAGTATCTAAAAAATGTGTATTTGGGTGAGCAACTGGCAGGAAGCACTATGACTCTCTTAAGGTAGCCAATGCCTCGTCACCAACATAATCCCATCACCAACTTCAAGAAACCGCTTGCAAAGGTAACGAAGCTTCTCATAAGATACACAGCTAGTGGGGTGTCACTTGAGGCAGACTGGCCAAAGTATCAAAAAAATGTGTATTTGGGTGAGCAACTAGCAGGAATCACTATGACACTCATACGGTAGCCAATGCCTCGTCACCAGCATAATCACATCAGCAACTTCAAGAAACCCCTGGCAAAAGTTACAATGACTCTTAAGATACACAACTAGTGGCGTAGCTATCAGGCAGACTGGAAAGAGTATCTAAAAAATGTGTATTTGGGTGAAGAACTGGCAGGAATCTCTATGACTCTCTTGAGGTAGCCAATGCCTCGTCACCAGCAGAATCAAATCAGCAACTTCTAGAAACCCCTGGCAAAAGTAACGATGTTTCTCTTAAGATACACAACTAGTGGCGTATCGCTTCAGGCACACTGGAAACAGTATTTAAAAAATGTGTATTTGGGTGAGCAACTGGCACGAAACACTGTGACTCTCTTAGGGTAGCCAATATCTCGTCACCAGTATAATCACAGCTTCAAAGTCAAGAAACCGCTGGCAAGAGTAACGATGTTTCTCTTAAGATACACAACTAGTGGCGTATCGCTTCAGGCAGACTGGCCACAGTATCTCAAAATGTGTATTTGGGTGAGCAACTGGCAGGAAGCACTATGACTCTCTTAAGGTAGCCAATGCCTCGTCACCAACATAATCCCATCACCAACTTCAAGAAACCGCTTGCAAAGGTAACGAAGCTACTCATAAGATACACAGCTAGTGGGGTGTCACTTGAGGCAGACTGGCCAAAGTATCAAAAAAATGTGTATTTGGGTAAGCAACTAGCAGGAATCACTATGACACTCATAGGGTAGCCAATGCCTCGTCACCAGCATAATCACATCAGCAACTTCAAGAAACCCGTGGCAAAAGTTACAATGACTCTTAAGATACACAACTAGTGGCGTAGCTATCAGGCAGACTTTAAAGAGTATCTAAAAAATGTGTATTTGGGTGAAGAACTGGCAGGAATCTCTATGACTCTCTTGAGGTAGCCAATGCCTCGTCACCAGCAGAATCAAATCAGCAACTTCTAGAAACCCCTGGCAAAAGTAACGATGTTTCTCTTAAGATACACAACTAGTGGCGTATCGCTTCAGGCACACTGGAAACAGTATCTAAAAAATGTGTATTTGGGTGAGCAACTGGCACGAAACACTGTGACTCTCTTAGGGTAGCCAATATCTCGTCACCAGTATAATCACAGCTTCAAAGTCAAGAAACCGCTGGCAAGAGTAACGATGTTTCTCTTAAGATACACAACTAGTGGCGTATCACTTCAGGCAGACTGGCCACAGTATCTCAAAATGTGTATTTGGGTGAGCAACTGGCAGGAAGCACTATGACTCTCTTAAGGTAGCCAATGCCTCGTCACCAACATAATCCCATCACCAACTTCAAGAAACGGCTTGCAAAGGTAACGAAGCTTCTCATAAGATACACAGCTAGTGGGGTGTCACTTGAGGCAGACTGGCCAAAGTATCAAAAAAATATGTATTTGGGTGAGCAACTAGCAGGAATCACTATGACACTCATAGGGTAGCCAATGCCTCGTCACCAGCATAATCACATCAGCAACTTCAAGAAACCCCTGGCAAAAGTTACAATGACTCTTAAGATACACAACTAGTGGCGTAGCTATCAGGCAGACTGGAAAGAGTATCTAAAAAATGTGTATTTGGGTGAAGAACTGGCAGGAATCTCTATGACTCTCTTGAGGTAGCCAATGCCTCGTCACCAGCAGAATCAAATCAGCAACTTCTAGAAACCCCTGGCAAAAGTAACGATGTTTCTCTTATGATACACAACTAGTGCGTATCGCTTCAGGCACACTGGAAACAGTATCTAAAAAATGTGTATTTGGGTGAGCAACTGGCACGAAACACTGTGACTCTCTTAGGGTAGCCAATATCTCGTCACCAGTATAATCACAGCTTCAAAGTCAAGAAACCGCTGGCAAGAGTAACGATGTTTCTCTTAAGATACACAACTAGTGGCGTATCGCTTCAGGCACACTGGAAACAGTATCTAAAAAATGTGTATTTGGGTGAGCAACTGGCACGAAACACTGTGACTCTCTTAGGGTAGCCAATATCTCGTCACCAGTATAATCACAGCTTCAAAGTCAAGAAACCGCTGGCAAGAGTAACGTTGTTTCTCTTAAGATACACAACTAGTGGCGTATCGCTTCAGGCAGACTGGCCACAGTATCTCAAAATGTGTATTTGGGTGAGCAACTGGCAGGAAGCACTATGACTCTCTTAAGGTAGCCAATGCCTCGTCACCAACATAATCCCATCACCAACTTCAAGAAACCGCTTGCAAAGGTAACGAAGCTTCTCATAAGATACACAGCTAGTGGGGTGTCACTTGAGGCAGACTGGCCAAAGTATCAAAAAAATGTGTATTTGGGTGAGCAACTAGCAGGAATCACTATGACACTCATAGGGTAGCCAATGCCTCGTCACCAGCATAATCACATCAGCAACTTCAAGAAACCCCTGGCAAAAGTTACAATGACTCTTAAGATACACAACTAGTGGCGTAGCTATCAGGCAGACTGGAAAGAGTATCTAAAAAATGTGTATTTGGGTGAAGAACTGGCAGGAATCTCTATGACTCTCTTGAGGTAGCCAATGCCTCGTCACCAGCAGAATCAAATCAGCAACTTCTAGAAACCCCTGGCAAAAGTAACGATGTTTCTCTTAAGATACACAACTAGTGGCGTATCGCTTCAGGCACACTGGAAACAGTATTTAAAAAATGTGTATTTGGGTGAGCAACTGGCACGAAACACTGTGACTCTCTTAGGGTAGCCAATATCTCGTCACCAGTATAATCACAGCTTCAAAGTCAAGAAACCGCTGGCAAGAGTAACGATGTTTCTCTTAAGATACACAACTAGTGGCGTATCGCTTCAGGCAGACTGGCCACAGTATCTCAAAATGTGTATTTGGGTGAGCAACTGGCAGGAAGCACTATGACTCTCTTAAGGTAGCCAATGCCTCGTCACCAACATAATCCCATCACCAACTTCAAGAAACGGCTTGCAAAGGTAACGAAGCTTCTCATAAGATACACAGCTAGTGGGGTGTCACTTGAGGCAGACTGGCCAAAATATCAAAAAAATATGTATTTGGGTGAGCAACTAGCAGGAATCACTATGACACTCATAGGGTAGCCAATGCCTCGTCACCAGCATAATCACATCAGCAACTTCAAGAAACCCCTGGCAAAAGTTACAATGACTCTTAAGATACACAACTAGTGTCGTAGCTATCAGGCAGACTGGAAAGAGTATCTAAAAAATGTGTATTTGGGTGAAGAACTGGCAGGAATCTCTATGACTCTCTTGAGGTAGCCAATGCCTCGTCACCAGCAGAATCAAATCAGCAACTTCTAGAAACCCCTGGCAAAAGTAACGATGTTTCTCTTAAGATACACAACTAGTGGCGTACCGCTTCAGGCCCACAGGAAAGAGTATCTAAAAAATGTGTATTTGGGTGAGCAACTGGCACGAAACACTGTGACTCTCTTAGGGTTGCCAATATCTCGTCACCAGTATAATCTCAGCTCCAAAGTCAAGAAACCGCTGGCAAGAGTAACGATGTTTCTCTTAAGATACACAACTAGTGGCGTATCGCTTCAGGCACACTGGAAACAGTATTTAAAAAATGTGTATTTGGGTGAGCAACTGGCACGAAACACTGTGACTCTCTTAGGGTAGCCAATATCTCGTCACCAGTATAATCACAGCTTCAAAGTCAAGAAACCGCTGGCAAGAGTAACGATGTTTCTCTTAAGATACACAACTAGTGGCGTATCGCTTCAGGCAGACTGGCCACAGTATCTCAAAATGTGTATTTGGGTGAGCAACTGGCAGGAAGCACTATGACTCTCTTAAGGTAGCCAATGCCTCGTCACCAACATAATCCCATCACCAACTTCAAGAAACCGCTTGCAAAGGTAACGAAGCTACTCATAAGATACACAGCTAGTGGGGTGTCACTTGAGGCAGACTGGCCAAAGTATCAAAAAAATGTGTATTTGGGTAAGCAACTAGCAGGAATCACTATGACACTCATAGGGTAGCCAATGCCTCGTCACCCACATAATCACATCAGCAACTTCAAGAAACCCCTGGCAAAAGTTACAATGACTCTTAAGATACACAACTAGTGGCGTAGCTATCAGGCAGACTGAAAAGAGTATCTAAAAAATGTGTATTTGGGTGAAGAACTGGCAGGAATCTCTATGACTCTCTTGAGGTAGCCAATGCCTCGTCACCAGCAGAATCAAATCAGCAACTTCTAGAAACCCCTGGCAAAAGTAAAGATGTTTCTCTTAAGATACAAAACTAGTGGCGTATCGCTTCAGGCACACTGGAAACAGTATCTAAAAATGTGTATTTGGGTGAGCAACTGGCACGAAACACTGTGACTCTCTTAGGGTAGCCAATATCTCGTCACCAGTATAATCACAGCTTCAAAGTCAAGAAACCGCTGGCAAGAGTAACGATGTTTCTCTTAAGATACACAACTAGTGGCGTATCGCTTCAGGCAGACTGGCCACAGTATCTCAAAATGTGTATTTGGGTGAGCAACTGGCAGGAAGCACTATGACTCTCTTAAGGTAGCCAATGCCTCGTCACCAACATAATCCCATCACCAACTTCAAGAAACCGCTTGCAAAGGTAACGAAGCTTCTCATAAGATACACAGCTAGTGGGGTGTCACTTGAGGCAGACTGGCCAAAGTATCAAAAAAATGTGTATTTGGGTGAGCAACTGGCACGAAACACTGTGACTCTCTTAGGATAGCCAATATCTCGTCACCAGTATTATCACAGCTTCAAAGTCAAGAAACCGCTGGCAAGAGAAACGATGTTTCTCTTAAGATACACAATTAGTGGCGTATCGCTTCAGGCAGACGCCACAGTATCTCAAAATGTGTATTTGGGTGAGCAACTGGCAGGAAGCACTATGACTCTCTTAAGGTTGCCAATGCCTCGTCACCAACATAATCCCATCACCAACTTCAAGAAACCGCTTGCAAAGGTAACGAAGCTTCTCATAATATACACAGCTAGTGGGGTGTCACTTGAGGCAGACTGGCCAAAATATCAAAAATTGTGTATTTGGGTGAGCAACTAGCAGGAATCACTATGACACTCATAGGGTAGCCAATGCCTCGTCACCAGCATAATCACATCAGCAACTTCAAGAAACCCCTGGCAAAAGTTACAATGACTCTTAAGATACACAACTAGTGGCGTAGCTATCAGGCAGACTGGAAAGAGTATCTAAAAATGTGTATTTGTGTGAAGAACTGGCAGGAATCTCTATGACTCTCTTGAGGTAGCCAATGCCTCGTCACCAGCAGAATCAAATCAGCAACTTCTAGAAACCCCTGGCAAAAGTAACGATGTTTCTCTTAAGATACACAACTAGTGGCGTATCGCTTCAGGCACACTGGAAACAGTATCTAAAAAATGTGTATTTGGGTGAGCAACTGGCACGAAACACTGTTACTCTCTTAGGGTAGCCAATATCTCGTCACCAGTATAATCACAGCTTCAAAGTCAAGAAACCGCTGGCAAGAGTAACGATGTTTCTCTTAAGATACACAACTAGTTGCGTATCGCTTCAGGCAGACTGGCCACAGTATCTCAAAATGTGTATTTGGGTGAGCAATTGGCAGGAAGCACTATGACTCTCTTAAGGTAGCCAATGCCTCGTCACCAACATAATCCCATCACCAACTTCAAGAAACCGCTTGCAAAGGTAACAAAGCTTCTCATAAGATACACAGCTAGTGGGGTGTCACTTGAGGCAGACTGGCCAAAGTATCAAAAAAATGTGTATTTGGGTGAGCAACTAGCAGGAATCACTATGACACTCATAGGGTAGCCAATGCCTCTTCACCAGCATAATCACATCAGCAACTTCAAGAAACCCCTGGCAAAAGTTACAATGATTCTTAAGATACACAACTAGTGGCGTAGCTATCAGGCAGACTGGAAAGAGTATCTAAAATATGTGTATTTGGGTGAAGAACTGGCAGGAATCTCTATGACTCTCTTGAGGTAGCCAATGCCTCGTCACCAGCAGAATCAAATCAGCAACTTCTAGAAACCCCTGGCAAAAGTAACGATGTTTCTCTTATGATACACAACTAGTGCGTATCGCTTCAGGCACACTGGAAACAGTATCTAAAAAATGTGTATTTGGCTGAGCAACTGGCACGAAACACTGTGACTCTCTTAGGGTAGCCAATATCTCGTCACCAGTATAATCACAGCTTCAAAGTCAAGAAACCGCTGGCAAGAGTAACGATGTTTCTCTTAAGATACACAACTAGTGGCGTATCGCTTCAGGCACACTGGAAACAGTATCTAAAAAATGTGTATTTGGGTGAGCAACTGGCACGAAACACTGTGACTCTCTTAGGGTAGCCAATATCTCGTCACCAGTATAATCACAGCTTCAAAGTCAAGAAACCGCTGGCAAGAGTAACGTTGTTTCTCTTAAGATACACAACTAGTGGCGTATCGCTTCAGGCAGACTGGCCACAGTATCTCAAAATGTGTATTTGGGTGAGCAACTGGCAGGAAGCACTATGACTCTCTTAAGGTAGCCAATGCCTCGTCACCAACATAATCCCATCACCAACTTCAAGAAACCGCTTGCAAAGGAAACGAAGCTTCTCATAAGATACACAGCTAGTGGGGTGTCACTTGAGGCAGACTGGCCAAAGTATCAAAAAAATGTGTATTTGGGTGAGCAACTAGCAGGAATCACTATGACACTCATAGGGTAGCCAATGCCTCGTCACCAGCATAATCACATCAGCAACTTCAAGAAACCCCTGGCAAAAGTTACAATGACTCTTAAGATACACAACTAGTGGCGTAGCTATCAGGCAGACTGGAAAGAGTATCTAAAAAATGTGTATTTGGGTGAAGAACTGGCAGGAATCTCTATGACTCTCTTGAGGTAGCCAATGCCTCGTCACCAGCAGAATCAAATCAGCAACTTCTAGAAACCCCTGGCAAAAGTAACGATGTTTCTCTTAAGATACACAACTAGTGGCGTATCGCTTCAGGCAGACTGGCCACAGTATCTCAAAATGTGTATTTGGGTGAGCAACTGGCAGGAAGCACTATGACTCTCTTAAGGTAGCCAATGCCTCGTCACCAACATAATCCCATCACCAACTTCAAGAAACGGCTTGCAAAGGTAACGAAGCTTCTCATAAGATACACAGCTAGTGGGGTGTCACTTGAGGCAGACTGGCCAAAGTATCAAAAAAATATGTATTTGGGTGAGCAACTAGCAGGAATCACTATGACACTCATAGGGTAGCCAATGCCTCGTCACCAGCATAATCACATCAGCAACTTCAAGAAACCCCTGGCAAAAGTTACAATGACTCTTAAGATACACAACTAGTGGCGTAGCTATCAGGCAGACTGGAAAGAGTATCTAAAAAATGTGTATTTGGGTGAAGAACTGGCAGGAATCTCTATGACTCTCTTGAGGTAGCCAATGCCTCGTCACCAGCAGA
This sequence comes from Schistocerca nitens, assembly GCF_023898315.1. NCBI lineage: Eukaryota > Metazoa > Arthropoda > Insecta > Orthoptera > Acrididae > Schistocerca > Schistocerca nitens. The sequence continues at coordinate 106,411,050 of NC_064616.1, read as the reverse complement.
ATCAAATCAGCAACTTCTAGAAACCCCTGGCAAAAGTAACGATGTTTCTCTTAAGATACACAACTAGTGGCGTATCGCTTCAGGCACACTGGAAACAGTATTTAAAAAATGTGTATTTGGGTGAGCAACTGGCACGAAACACTGTGACTCTCTTAGGGTAGCCAATATCTCGTCACCAGTATAATCACAGCTTCAAAGTCAAGAAACCGCTGGCAAGAGTAACGATGTTTCTCTTAAGATACACAACTAGTGGCGTATCGCTTCAGGCAGACTGGCCACAGTATCTCAAAATGTGTATTTGGGTGAGCAACTGGCAGGAAGCACTATGACTCTCTTAAGGTAGCCAATGCCTCGTCACCAACATAATCCCATCACCAACTTCAAGAAACCGCTTGCAAAGGTAACGAAGCTACTCATAAGATACACAGCTAGTGGGGTGTCACTTGAGGCAGACTGGCCAAAGTATCAAAAAAATGTGTATTTGGGTAAGCAACTAGCAGGAATCACTATGACACTCATAGGGTAGCCAATGCCTCGTCACCAGCATAATCACATCAGCAACTTCAAGAAACCCGTGGCAAAAGTTACAATGACTCTTAAGATACACAACTAGTGGCGTAGCTATCAGGCAGACTGGAAAGAGTATCTAAAAAATGTGTATTTGGGTGAAGAACTGGCAGGAATCTCTATGACTCTCTTGAGGTAGCCAATGCCTCGTCACCAGCAGAATCAAATCAGCAACTTCTAGAAACCCCTGGCAAAAGTAACGATGTTTCTCTTAAGATACACAACTAGTGGCGTATCGCTTCAGGCACACTGGAAACAGTATCTAAAAAATGTGTATTTGGGTGAGCAACTGGCACGAAACACTGTGACTCTCTTAGGGTAGCCAATATCTCGTCACCAGTATAATCACAGCTTCAAAGTCAAGAAACCGCTGGCAAGAGTAACGATGTTTCTCTTAAGATACACAACTAGTGGCGTATCACTTCAGGCAGACTGGCCACAGTATCTCAAAATGTGTATTTGGGTGAGCAACTGGCAGGAAGCACTATGACTCTCTTAAGGTAGCCAATGCCTCGTCACCAACATAATCCCATCACCAACTTCAAGAAACGGCTTGCAAAGGTAACGAAGCTTCTCATAAGATACACAGCTAGTGGGGTGTCACTTGAGGCAGACTGGCCAAAATATCAAAATTATATGTATTTGGGTGAGCAACTAGCAGGAATCACTATGACACTCATAGGGTAGCCAATGCCTCGTCACCAGCATAATCACATCAGCAACTTCAAGAAACCCCTGGCAAAAGTTACAATGACTCTTAAGATACACAACTAGTGTCGTAGCTATCAGGCAGACTGGAAAGAGTATCTAAAAAATGTGTATTTGGGTGAAGAACTGGCAGGAATCTCTATGACTCTCTTGAGGTAGCCAATGCCTCGTCACCAGCAGAATCAAATCAGCAACTTCTAGAAACCCCTGGCAAAAGTAACGATGTTTCTCTTAAGATACACAACTAGTGGCGTACCGCTTCAGGCCCACAGGAAAGAGTATCTAAAAAATGTGTATTTGGGTGAGCAACTGGCACGAAACACTGTGACTCTCTTAGGGTAGCCAATATCTCGTCACCAGTATAATCTCAGCTCCAAAGTCAAGAAACCGCTGGCAAGAGTAACGATGTTTCTCTTAAGATACACAACTAGTGGCGTATCGCTTCAGGCACACTGGAAACAGTATCTAAAAAATGTGTATTTGGGTGAGCAACTGGCACGAAACACTGTTACTCTCTTAGGGTAGCCAATATCTCGTCACCAGTATAATCACAGCTTCAAAGTCAAGAAACCGCTGGCAAGAGTAACGATGTTTCTCTTAAGATACACAACTAGTTGCGTATCGCTTCAGGCAGACTGGCCACAGTATCTCAAAATGTGTATTTGGGTGAGCAACTGGCAGGAAGCACTATGACTCTCTTAAGGTAGCCAATGCCTCGTCACCAACATAATCCCATCACCAACTTCAAGAAACCGCTTGCAAAGGTAACAAAGCTTCTCATAAGATACACAGCTAGTGGGGTGTCACTTGAGGCAGACTGGCCAAAGTATCAAAAAAATGTGTATTTGGGTGAGCAACTAGCAGGAATCACTATGACACTCATAGGGTAGCAAATGCCTCGTCACCAGCATAATCACATCAGCAACTTCAAGAAACCCCTGGCAAAAGTTACAATGATTCTTAAGATACACAACTAGTGGCGTAGCTATCAGGCAGACTGGAAAGAGTATCTAAAATATGTGTATTTGTGTGAAGAACTGGCAGGAATCTCTATGACTCTCTTGAGGTAGCCAATGCCTCGTCACCAGCAGAATCAAATCAGCAACTTCTAGAAACCCCTGGCAAAAGTAACGATGTTTCTCTTATGATACACAACTAGTGCGTATCGCTTCAGGCACACTGGAAACAGTATCTAAAAAATGTGTATTTGGGTGAGCAACTGGCACGAAACACTGTGACTCTCTTAGGGTAGCCAATATCTCGTCACCAGTATAATCACAGCTTCAAAGTCAAGAAACCGCTGGCAAGAGTAACGATGTTTCTCTTAAGATACACAACTAGTGGCGTATCGCTTCAGGCACACTGGAAACAGTATCTAAAAAATGTGTATTTGGGTGAGCAACTGGCACGAAACACTGTGACTCTCTTAGGGTAGCCAATATCTCGTCACCAGTATAATCACAGCTTCAAAGTCAAGAAACCGCTGGCAAGAGTAACGTTGTTTCTCTTAAGATACACAACTAGTGGCGTATCGCTTCAGGCAGACTGGCCACAGTATCTCAAAATGTGTATTTGGGTGAGCAACTGGCAGGAAGCACTATGACTCTCTTAAGGTAGCCAATGCCTCGTCACCAACATAATCCCATCACCAACTTCAAGAAACCGCTTGCAAAGGAAACGAAGCTTCTCATAAGATACACAGCTAGTGGGGTGTCACTTGAGGCAGACTGGCCAAAGTATCAAAAAAATGTGTATTTGGGTGAGCAACTAGCAGGAATCACTATGACACTCATAGGGTAGCGAATGCCTCGTCACCAGCATAATCACATCAGCAACTTCAAGAAACCCCTGGCAAAAGTTACAATGACTCTTAAGATACACAACTAGTGGCGTAGCTATCAGGCAGACTGGAAAGAGTATCTAAAAAATGTGTATTTGGGTGAAGAACTGGCAGGAATCTCTATGACTCTCTTGAGGTAGCCAATGCCTCGTCACCAGCAGAATCAAATCAGCAACTTCTAGAAACCCCTGGCAAAAGTAACGATGTTTCTCTTATGATACACAACTAGTGCGTATCGCTTCAGGCACACTGGAAACAGTATCTAAAAAATGTGTATTTGGGTGAGCAACTGGCACGAAACACTGTGACTCTCTTAGGGTAGCCAATATCTCGTCACCAGTATAATCACAGCTTCAAAGTCAAGAAACCGCTGGCAAGAGTAACGATGTTTCTCTTAAGATACACAACTAGTGGCGTATCGCTTCAGGCACACTGGAAACAGTATCTAAAAAATGTGTATTTGGGTGAGCAACTGGCACGAAACACTGTGACTCTCTTAGGGTAGCCAATATCTCGTCACCAGTATAATCACAGCTTCAAAGTCAAGAAACCGCTGGCAAGAGTAACGTTGTTTCTCTTAAGATACACAACTAGTGGCGTATCGCTTCAGGCAGACTGGCCACAGTATCTCAAAATGTGTATTTGGGTGAGCAACTGGCAGGAAGCACTATGACTCTCTTAAGGTAGCCAATGCCTCGTCACCAACATAATCCCATCACCAACTTCAAGAAACCGCTTGCAAAGGTAACGAAGCTTCTCATAAGATACACAGCTAGTGGGGTGTCACTTGAGGCAGACTGGCCAAAGTATCAAAAAAATGTGTATTTGGGTAAGCAACTAGCAGGAATCACTATGACACTCATAGGGTAGCCAATGCCTCGTCACCAGCATAATCACATCAACAACTTCAAGAAACCCGTGGCAAAAGTTACAATGACTCTTAAGATACACAACTAGTGGCGTAGCTATCAGGCAGACTGAAAAGAGTATCTAAAAAATGTGTATTTGGGTGAAGAACTGGCAGGAATCTCTATGACTCTCTTGAGGTAGCCAATGCCTCGTCACCAGCAGAATCAAATCAGCAACTTCTAGAAACCCCTGGCAAAAGTAACGATGTTTCTCTTAAGATACACAACTAGTGGCGTATCGCTTCAGGCACACTGGAATCAGTATCTAAAAAATGTGTATTTGGGTGAGCAACTGGCACGAAACACTGTGACTCTCTTAGGGTAGCCAATATCTCGTCACCAGTATAATCACAGCTGCAAAGTCAAGAAACCGCTGGCAAGAGTAATGATGTTTCTCTTAAGATACACAACTAGTGGCGTATCGCTTCAGGCAGACTGGCCACAGTATCTCAAAATGTGTATTTGGGTGAGCAACTGGCAGGAAGCACTATGACTCTCTTAAGGTAGCCAATGCCTCGTCACCAACATAATCCCATCACCAACTTCAAGAAACGGCTTGCAAAGGTAACGAAGCTTCTCATAAGATACACAGCTAGTGGGGTGTCACTTGAGGCAGACTGGCCAAAGTATCAAAAAAATTTGTATTTGGGTGAGCAACTAGCAGGAATCACTATGACACTCATAGGGTAGCCAATGCCTCGTCACCAGCATAATCACATCAGCAACTTCAAGAAACCCCTGGCAAAAGTTACAATGACTCTTAAGATACACAACTAGTGGCGTAGCTATCAGGCAGACTGGAAAGAGTATCTAAAAAATGTGTATTTGGGTGAAGAACTGGCAGGAATCTCTATGACTCTCTTGAGGTAGCCAATGCCTCGTCACCAGCAGAATCAAATCAGCAACTTCTAGAAACCCCTGGCAAAAGTAACGATGTTTCTCTTAAGATACACAACTAGTGGCGTACCGCTTCAGGCCCACAGGAAAGAGTATCTAAAAAATGTGTATTTGGGTGAAGAACTGGCAGGAATCTCTATGACTCTCTTGAGGTAGCCAATGCCTCGTCACCAGCAGAATCAAATCAGCAACTTCTAGAAACCCCTGGCAAAAGTAACGATGTTTCTCTTAAGATACACAACTAGTGGCGTATCGCTTCAGGCACACTGGAAACAGTATCTAAAAAATGTGTATTTGGGTGAGCAACTGGCACGAAACACTGTTACTCTCTTAGGGTAGCCAATATCTCGTCACCAGTATAATCACAGCTTCAAAGTCAAGAAACCGCTGGCAAGAGTAACGATGTTTCTCTTAAGATACACAACTAGTTGCGTATCGCTTCAGGCAGACTGGCCACAGTATCTCAAAATGTGTATTTGGGTGAGCAACTGGCAGGAAGCACTATGACTCTCTTAAGGTAGCCAATGCCTCGTCACCAACATAATCCCATCACCAACTTCAAGAAACCGCTTGCAAAGGTAACAAAGCTTCTCATAAGATACACAGCTAGTGGGGTGTCACTTGAGGCAGACTGGCCAAAATATCAAAAATTGTGTATTTGGGTGAGCAACTAGCAGGAATCACTATGACACTCATAGGGTAGCCAATGCCTCGTCACCAGCATAATCACATCAGCAACTTCAAGAAACCCGTGGCAAAAGTTACAATGACTCTTAAGATACACAACTAGTGGCGTAGCTATCAGGCAGACTGAAAAGAGTATCTAAAAAATGTGTATTTGGGTGAAGAACTGGCAGGAATCTCTATGACTCTCTTGAGGTAGCCAATGCCTCGTCACCAGCAGAATCAAATCAGCAACTTCTAGTAACCCCTGGCAAAAGTAAAGATGTTTCTCTTAAGATACAAAACTAGTGGCGTATCGCTTCAGGCACACTGGAAACAGTATCTAAAAAATTTGTATTTGGGTGAGCAACTGGCACGAAACACTGTGACTCTCTTAGGGTAGCCAATATCTCGTCACCAGTATAATCACAGCTTCAAAGTCAAGAAACCGCTGGCAAGAGTAACGATGTTTCTCTAAAGATACACAACTAGTTGCGTATCGCTTCAGGCAGACTGGCCACAGTATCTCAAAATGTGTATTTGGGTGAGCAACTGGCAGGAAGCACTATGACTCTCTTAAGGTAGCCAATGCCTCGTCACCAACATAATCCCATCACCAACTTCAAGAAACGGCTTGCAAAGGTAACGAAGCTTCTCATAAGATACACAGCTAGTGGGGTGTCACTTGAGGCAGACTGTCCAAAGTATCAAAAAAATGTGTATTTGGGTGAGCAACTAGCAGGAATCACTATGACACTCATAGGGTAGCCAATGCCTCGTCACCAGCATAATCACATCAGCAACTTCAAGAAACCCCTGGCAAAAGTTACAATGACTCTTAAGATACACAACTAGTGGCGTAGCTATCAGGCAGACTGGAAAGAGTATCTAAAAAATGTGTATTTGGGTGAAGAACTGGCAGGAATCTCTATGACTCTCTTGAGGTAGCCAATGCCTCGTCACCAGCAGAATCAAATCAGCAACTTCTAGAAACCCCTGGCAAAAGTAACGATGTTTCTCTTAAGATACACAACTAGTGGCGTATCGCTTCAGGCACACTGGAAACAGTATCTAAAAAATGTGTATTTGGGTGAGCAACTGGCACGAAACACTGTTACTCTCTTAGGGTAGCCAATATCTCGTCACCAGTATAATCACATCTTCAAAGTCAAGAAACGGCTGGCAAGAGTAACGATGTTTCTCTTAAGATACACAACTAGTTGCGTATCGCTTCAGGCAGACTGGCCACAGTATCTCAAAATGTGTATTTGGGTGAGCAACTGGCAGGAAGCACTATGACTCTCTTAAGGTAGCCAATGCCTCGTCACCAACATAATCCCATCACCAACTTCAAGAAACCGCTTGCAAAGGTAACGAAGCTTCTCATAAGATACACAGCTAGTGGGGTGTCACTTGAGGCAGACTGGCCAAAGTATCAAAAAAATGTGTATTTGGGTGAGCTACTAGCAGGAATCACTATGACACTCATAGGGTAGCCAATGCCTCGTCACCAGCATAATCACATCAGCAACTTCAAGAAACCCCTGGCAAAAGTTACAATGACTCTTAAGATACACAACTAGTGGCGTAGCTATCAGGCAGACTGGAAGAGTATCTAAAAAATGTGTATTTGGGTGAAGAACTGGCAGGAATCTCTATGACTCTCTTGAGGTAGCCAATGCCTCGTCACCAGCAGAATCAAATCAGCAACTTCTAGAAACCCCTGGCAAAAGTAACGATGATTCTCTTAAGATACACAACTAGTGGCGTATCGCTTCAGGCACACTGGAAACAGTATTTAAAAAATGTGTATTTGGGTGAGCAACTGGCACGAAACACTGTGACTCTCTTAGGGTAGCCAATATCTCGTCACCAGTATAATCACAGCTTCAAAGTCAAGAAACCGCTGGCAAGAGTAACGATGTTTCTCTTAAGATACACAACTAGTGGCGTATCGCTTCAGGCAGACTGGCCACAGTATCTCAAAATGTGTATTTGGGTGAGCAACTGGCAGGAAGCACTATGACTCTCTTAAGGTAGCCAATGCCTCGTCACCAACATAATCCCATCACCAACTTCAAGAAACCGCTTGCAAAGGTAACGAAGCTTCTCATAAGATACACAGCTAGTGGGGTGTCACTTGAGGCAGACTGGCCAAAGTATCAAAAAAAATGTGTATTTGGGTAAGCAACTAGCAGGAATCACTATGACACTCATAGGGTAGCCAATGCCTCGTCACCAGCATAATCACATCAGCAACTTCAAGAAACCCGTGGCAAAAGTTACAATGAATCTTAAGATACACAACTAGTGGCGTAGCTATCAGGCAGACTGAAAAGAGTATCTAAAAAATGTGTATTTGGGTGAAGAACTGGCAGGAATCTCTATGACTCTCTTGAGGTAGCCAATGCCTCGTCACCAGCAGAATCAAATCAGCAACTTCTAGAAACCCCTGGCAAAAGTAAAGATGTTTCTCTTAAGATACAAAACTAGTGGCGTATCGCTTCAGGCACACTGGAAACAGTATCTAAAAAATGTGTATTTGGGTGAGCAACTGGCACGAAACACTGTGACTCTCTTAGGGTAGCCAATATCTCGTCACCAGTATAATCACAGCTTCAAAGTCAAGAAACCGCTGGCAAGAGTAACGATGTTTCTCTTAAGATACACAACTAGTTGCGTATCGCTTCAGGCAGACTGGCCACAGTATCTCAAAATGTGTATTTGGGTGAGCAACTGGCAGGAAGCACTATGACTCTCTTAAGGTAGCCAATGCCTCGTCACCAACATAATCCCATCACCAACTTCAAGAAACGGCTTGCAAAGGTAACGAAGCTTCTCATAAGATACACAGCTAGTGGGGTGTCACTTGAGGCAGACTGGCCAAAATATCAAAAATTGTGTATTTGGGTGAGCAACTAGCAGGAATCACTATGACACTCATAGGGTAGCCAATGCCTCGTCACCAGCATAATCACATCAGCAACTTCAAGAAACCCCTGGCAAAAGTTACAATGACTCTTAAGATACACAAATAGTGGCGTAGCTATCAGGCAGACTGGAAAGAGTATCTAAAAATGTGTATTTGTGTGAAGAACTGGCAGGAATCTCTATGACTCTCTTGAGGTAGCCAATGCCTCGTCACCAGCAGAATCAAATCAGCAACTTCTAGAAACCCCTGGCAAAAGTAACGATGTTTCTCTTAAGATACACAACTAGTGGCGTATCGCTTCAGGCACACTGGAAACAGTATCTAAAAAATGTGTATTTGGGTGAGCAACTGGCACGAAACACTGTTACTCTCTTAGGGTAGCCAAGATCTCGTCACCAGTATAATCACAGCTTCAAAGTCAAGAAACCGCTGGCAAGAGTAACGATGTTTCTCTTAAGATACACAACTAGTTGCGTATCGCTTCAGGCAGACTGGCCACAGTATCTCAAAATGTGTATTTGGGTGAGCAACTGGCAGGAAGCACTATGACTCTCTTAAGGTAGCCAATGCCTCGTCACCAACATAAGCCCATCACCAACTTCAAGAAACCGCTTGCAAAGGTAACGAAGCTTCTCATAAGATACACAGCTAGTGGGGTGTCACTTGAGGCAGACTGGCCAAAGTATCAAAAAAATGTGTATTTGGGTGAGCAACTAGCAGGAATCACTATGACACTCATAGGGTAGCAAATGCCTCGTCACCAGCATAATCACATCAGCAACTTCAAGAAACCCCTGACAAAAGTTACAATGAGTCTTAAGATACACAACTAGTGCCGTAGCTATCAGTCAGACTGGAAAGAGTATCTAAAATATGTGTATTTGGGTGAAGAACTGGCAGGAATCTCTATGACTCTCTTGAGGTAGCCAATGCCTCGTCACCAGCAGAATCAAATCAGCAACTTCTAGAAACCCCTGGCAAAAGTAACGATGTTTCTCTTATGATACACAACTAGTGCGTATCGCTTCAGGCACACTGGAAACAGTATCTAAAAAATGTGTATTTGGGTGAGCAACTGGCACGAAACACTGTGACTCTCTTAGGGTAGCCAATATCTCGTCACCAGTATAATCACAGCTTCAAAGTCAAGAAACCGCTGGCAAGAGTAACGATGTTTCTCTTAAGATACACAACTAGTGGCGTATCGCTTCAGGCACACTGGAAACAGTATCTAAAAAATGTGTATTTAGGTGAGCAACTGGCACGAAACACTGTGACTCTCTTAGGGTAGCCAATATCTCGTCACCAGTATAATCACAGCTTCAAAGTCAAGAAACCGCTGGCAAGAGTAACGTTGTTTCTCTTAAGATACACAACTAGTGGCGTATCGCTTCAGGCAGACTGGCCACAGTATCTCAAAATGTGTATTTGGGTGAGCAACTGGCAGGAAGCACTATGACTCTCTTAAGGTAGCCAATGCCTCGTCACCAACATAATCCCATCACCAACTTCAAGAAACCGCTTGCAAAGGTAACGAAGCTTCTCATAAGATACACAGCTAGTGGGGTGTCACTTGAGGCAGACTGGCCAAAGTATCAAAAAAATGTGTATTTGGGTGAGCAACTAGCAGGAATCACTATGACACTCATAGGGTAGCCAATGCCTCGTCACCAGCATAATCACATCAGCAACTTCAAGAAACCCGTGGCAAAAGTTACAATGACTCTTAAGATACACAACTAGTGGCGTAGCTATCAGGCAGACTGAAAAGAGTATCTAAAAAATGTGTATTTGGGTGAAGAACTGGCAGGAATCTCTATGACTCTCTTGAGGTAGCCAATGCCTCGTCACCAGCAGAATCAAATCAGCAACTTCTAGAAACCCCTGGCAAAAGTAACGATGTTTCTCTTAAGATACACAACTAGTGGCGTATCGCTTCAGGCACACTGGAAACAGTATCTAAAAAATGTGTATTTGGGTGAGCAACTGGCACGAAACACTGTGACTCTCTTAGGGTAGCCAATATCTCGTCACCAGTATAATCACAGCTTCAAAGTCAAGAAACCGCTGGCAAGAGTAACGATGTTTCTCTTAAGATACACAACTGGTGGCGTATCGCTTCAGGCAGACTGGCCACAGTATCTCAAAATGTGTATTTGGGTGAGCAACTGGCAGGAAGCACTATGACTCTCTTAAGGTAGCCAATGCCTCGTCACCAACATAATCCCATCACCAACTTCAAGAAACGGCTTGCAAAGGTAACGAAGCTTCTCATAAGATACACAGCTAGTGGGGTGTCACTTGAGGCAGACTGGCCAAAGTATCAAAAAAATATGTATTTGGGTGAGCAACTAGCAGGAATCACTATGACACTCATAGGGTAGCCAACGCCTCGTCACCAGCATAATCACATCAGCAACTTCAAGAAACCCCTGGCAAAAGTTACAACGACTCTTAAGATACACAACTAGTGTCGTAGCTATCAGGCAGACTGGAAAGAGTATCTAAAAAATGTGTATTTGGGTGAAGAACTGGCAGGAATCTCTATGACTCTCTTGAGGTAGCCAATGCCTCGTCACCAGCAGAATCAAATCAGCAACTTCTAGAAACCCCTGGCAAAAGTAACGATGTTTCTCTTAAGATACACAACTGGTGGCGTATCGCTTCAGGCAGACTGGCCACAGTATCTCAAAATGTGTATTTGGGTGAGCAACTGGCAGGAAGCACTATGACTCTCTTAAGGTAGCCAATGCCTCGTCACCAACATAATCCCATCACCAACTTCAAGAAACCGCTTGCAAAGGTAACGAAGCTTCTCATAATATACACAGCTAGTGGGGTGTCATTTGAGGCAGACTGGCCAAAATATCAAAAATTGTGTATTTGGGTGAGCAACTAGCAGGAATCACTATGACACTCATAGGGTAGCCAATGCCTCGTCACCAGCATAATCACATCAGCAACTTCAAGAAACCCCTGGCAAAAGTTACAATGACTCTTAAGATACACAACTAGTGGCGTAGCTATCAGGCAGACTGGAAAGAGTATCTAAAAAATGTGTATTTGTGTGAAGAACTGGCAGGAATCTCTATGACTCTCTTGAGGTAGCCAATGCCTCGTCACCAGCAGAATCAAATCAGCAACTTCTAGAAACCCCTGGCAAAAGTAACGATGTTTCTCTTAAGATACACAACTAGTGGCGTATCGCTTCAGGCACACTGGAAACAGTATCTAAAAAATGTGTATTTGGGTGAGCAACTGGCACGAAACACTGTGACTCTCTTAGGGTAGCCAATATCTCGTCACCAGTATAATCACAGCTTCAAAGTCAAGAAACCGCTGGCAAGAGTAACGATGTTTCTCTTAAGATACACAACTAGTGGCGTATCGCTTCAGGCAGACTGGCCACAGTATCTCAAAATGTGTATTTGGGTCAGCAACTGGCAGGAAGCACTATGACTCTCTTAAGGTAGCCAATGCCTCGTCACCAACATAATCCCATCACCAACTTCAAGAAACGGCTTGCAAAGGTAACGAAGCTTCTCATAAGATATACAGCTAGTGGGGTGTCACTTGAGGCAGACTGGCCAAAGTATCAAAAAAATATGTATTTGGGTGAGCAACTAGCAGGAATCACTATGACACTCATAGGGTAGCCAATGCCTCGTCACCAGCATAATCACATCAGCAACTTCAAGAAACCCCTGGCAAAAGTTACAATGACTCTTAAGATACACAACTAGTGGCGTAGCTATCAGGCAGACTGGAAAGAGTATCTAAAAAATGTGTATTTGGGTGAAGAACTGGCAGGAATCTCTATGACTCTCTTGAGGTAGCCAATGCCTCGTCACCAGCAGAATCAAATCAGCAACTTCTAGAAACCCCTGGCAAAAGTAACGATGTTTCTCTTAAGATACACAACTAGTGGCGTACCGCTTCAGGCCCACAGGAAAGAGTATCTAAAAAATGTGTATTTGGGTGAGCAACTGGCACGAAACACTGTGACTCTCTTAGGGTAGCCAATATCTCGTCACCAGTATAATCTCAGCTCCAAAGTCAAGAAACCGCTGGCAAGAGTAACGATGTTTCTCTTAAGATACACAACTAGTGGCGTATCGCTTCAGGCACACTGGAAACAGTATCTAAAAAATGTGTATTTGGGTGAGCAACTGGCACGAAACACTGTGACTCTCTTAGGGTAGCCAATATCTCGTCACCAGTATAATCACAGCTTCAAAGTCAAGAAACCGCTGGCAAGAGTAACGATGTTTCTCTTAAGATACACAACTAGTGGCGTATCGCTTCAGGCAGACTGGCCACAGTATCTCAAAATGTGTATTTGGGTCAGCAACTGGCAGGAAGCACTATGACTCTCTTAAGGTAGCCAATGCCTCGTCACCAACATAATCCCATCACCAACTTCAAGAAACGGCTTGCAAAGGTAACGAAGCTTCTCATAAGATATACAGCTAGTGGGGTGTCACTTGAGGCAGACTGGCCAAAGTATCAAAAAAATATGTATTTGGGTGAGCAACTAGCAGGAATCACTATGACACTCATAGGGTAGCCAATGCCTCGTCACCAGCATAATCACATCAGCAACTTCAAGAAACCCCTGGCAAAAGTTACAATGACTCTTAAGATACACAACTAGTGGCGTAGCTATCAGGCAGACTGGAAAGAGTATCTAAAAAATGTGTATTTGGGTGAAGAACTGGCAGGAATCTCTATGACTCTCTTGAGGTAGCCAATGCCTCGTCACCAGCAGAATCAAATCAGCAACTTCTAGAAACCCCTGGCAAAAGTAACGATGTTTCTCTTAAGATACACAACTAGTGGCGTACCGCTTCAGGCCCACAGGAAAGAGTATCTAAAAAATGTGTATTTGGGTGAGCAACTGGCACGAAACACTGTGACTCTCTTAGGGTAGCCAATATCTCGTCACCAGTATAATCTCAGCTCCAAAGTCAAGAAACCGCTGGCAAGAGTAACGATGTTTCTCTTAAGATACACAACTAGTGGCGTATCGCTTCAGGCACACTGGAAACAGTATCTAAAAAATGTGTATTTGGGTGAGCAACTGGCACGAAACACTGTGACTCTCTTAGGATAGCCAATATCTCGTCACCAGTATTATCACAGCTTCAAAGTCAAGAAACCGCTGGCAAGAGTAACGATGTTTCTCTTAAGATACACAACTAGTGGCGTATCGCTTCAGGCAGACTGGCCACAGTATCTCAAAATGTGTATTTGGGTGAGCAACTGGCAGGAAGCACTATGACTCTCTTAAGGTAGCCAATGCCTCGTCACCAACATAATCCCATCACCAACTTCAAGAAACCGCTTGCAAAGGTAACGAAGCTTCTCATAATATACACAGCTAGTGGGGTGTCACTTGAGGCAGACTGGCCAAAATATCAAAAATTGTGTATTTGGGTGAGCAACTAGCAGGAATCACTATGACACTCATAGGGTAGCCAATGCCTCGTCACCAGCATAATCACATCAGCAACTTCAAGAAACCCCTGGCAAAAGTTACAATGACTCTTAAGATACACAACTAGTGGCGTAGCTATCAGGCAGACTGGAAAGAGTATCTAAAAAATGTGTATTTGTGTGAAGAACTGGCAGGAATCTCTATGACTCTCTTGAGGTAGCCAATGCCTCGTCACCAGCAGAATCAAATCAGCAACTTCTAGAAACCCCTGGCAAAAGTAACGATGTTTCTCTTAAGATACACAACTAGTGGCGTATCGCTTCAGGCACACTGGGAAACAGTATCTAAAAAATGTGTATTTGGGTGAGCAACTATCACGAAACACTGTTACTCTCTTAGGGTAGCCAATATCTCGTCACCAGTATAATCACAGCTTCAAAGTCAAGAAACCGCTGGCAAGAGAAACGATGTTTCTCTTAAGATACACAACTAGTGGCGTATCGCTTCAGGCAGACTGGCCACAGTATCTCAAAATGTGTATTTGGGTGAGCAACTGGCAGGAAGCACTATGACTCTCTTAAGGTAGCCAATGCCTCGTCACCAACATAATCCCATCACCAACTTCAAGAAACCGCTTGCAAAGGTAACGAAGCTTCTCATAATATACACAGCTAGTGGGGTGTCACTTGAGGCAGACTGGCCAAAATATCAAAAATTGTGTATTTGGGTGAGCAACTAGCAGGAATCACTATGACACTCATAGGGTAGCCAATGCCTCGTCACCAGCATAATCACATCAGCAACTTCAAGAAACCCCTGGCAAAAGTTACAATGACTCTTAAGATACACAACTAGTGGCGTAGCTATCAGGCAGACTGGAAAGAGTATCTAAAAAATGTGTATTTGTGTGAAGAACTGGCAGGAATCTCTATGACTCTCTTGAGGTAGCCAATGCCTCGTCACCAGCAGAATCAAATCAGCAACTTCTAGAAACCCCTGGCAAAAGTAACGATGTTTCTCTTAAGATACACAACTAGTGGCGTATCGCTTCAGGCACACTGGAAACAGTATCTAAAAAATGTGTATTTGGGTGAGCAACTGGCACGAAACACTGTGACTCTCTTAGGGTAGCCAATATCTCGTCACCAGTATAATCACAGCTTCAAAGTCAAGAAACCGCTGGCAAGAGTAACGATGTTTCTCTTAAGATACACAACTAGTGGCGTATCGCTTCAGGCAGACTGGCCACAGTATCTCAAAATGTGTATTTGGGTCAGCAACTGGCAGGAAGCACTATGACTCTCTTAAGGTAGCCAATGCCTCGTCACCAACATAATCCCATCACCAACTTCAAGAAACGGCTTGCAAAGGTAACGAAGCTTCTCATAAGATACACAGCTAGTGGGGTGTCACTTGAGGCAGACTGGCCAAAGTATCAAAAAAATATGTATTTGGGTGAGCAACTAGCAGGAATCACTATGACACTCATAGGGTAGCCAATGCCTCGTCACCAGCATAATCACATCAGCAACTTCAAGAAACCCCTGGCAAAAGTTACAATGACTCTTAAGATACACAACTAGTGGCGTAGCTATCAGGCAGACTGGAAAGAGTATCTAAAAAATGTGTATTTGGGTGAAGAACTGGCAGGAATCTCTATGACTCTCTTGAGGTAGCCAATGCCTCGTCACCAGCAGAATCAAATCAGCAACTTCTAGAAACCCCTGGCAAAAGTAACGATGTTTCTCTTAAGATACACAACTAGTGGCGTACCGCTTCAGGCCCACAGGAAAGAGTATCTAAAAAATGTGTATTTGGGTGAGCAACTGGCACGAAACACTGTGACTCTCTTAGGGTAGCCAATATCTCGTCACCAGTATAATCTCAGCTCCAAAGTCAAGAAACCGCTGGCAAGAGTAACGATGTTTCTCTTAAGATACACAACTAGTGGCGTATCGCTTCAGGCACACTGGAAACAGTATCTAAAAAATGTGTATTTGGGTGAGCAACTGGCACGAAACACTGTGACTCTCTTAGGATAGCCAATATCTCGTCACCAGTATTATCACAGCTTCAAAGTCAAGAAACCGCTGGCAAGAGTAACGATGTTTCTCTTAAGATACACAACTAGTGGCGTATCGCTTCAGGCAGACTGGCCACAGTATCTCAAAATGTGTATTTGGGTGAGCAACTGGCAGGAAGCACTATGACTCTCTTAAGGTAGCCAATGCCTCGTCACCAACATAATCCCATCACCAACTTCAAGAAACCGCTTGCAAAGGTAACGAAGCTTCTCATAATATACACAGCTAGTGGGGTGTCACTTGAGGCAGACTGGCCAAAATATCAAAAATTGTGTATTTGGGTGAGCAACTAGCAGGAATCACTATGACACTCATAGGGTAGCCAATGCCTCGTCACCAGCATAATCACATCAGCAACTTCAAGAAACCCCTGGCAAAAGTTACAATGACTCTTAAGATACACAACTAGTGGCGTAGCTATCAGGCAGACTGGAAAGAGTATCTAAAAAATGTGTATTTGTGTGAAGAACTGGCAGGAATCTCTATGACTCTCTTGAGGTAGCCAATGCCTCGTCACCAGCAGAATCAAATCAGCAACTTCTAGAAACCCCTGGCAAAAGTAACGATGTTTCTCTTAAGATACACAACTAGTGGCGTATCGCTTCAGGCACACTGGAAACAGTATCTAAAAAATGTGTATTTGGGTGAGCAACTGGCACGAAACACTGTGACTCTCTTAGGGTAGCCAATATCTCGTCACCAGTATAATCACAGCTTCAAAGTCAAGAAACCGCTGGCAAGAGTAACGATGTTTCTCTTAAGATACACAACTAGTGGCGTATCGCTTCAGGCAGACTGGCCACAGTATCTCAAAATGTGTATTTGGGTGAGCAACTGGCAGGAAGCACTATGACTCTCTTAAGGTAGCAATGCCTCGTCACCAACATAATCCCATCACCAACTTCAAGAAACCGCTTGCAAAGGTAACGAAGCTTCTCATAAGATACACAGCTAGTGGGGTGTCACTTGAGGCAGAATGGCCAAAGTATCAAAAAAATGTGTATTTGGGTGAGCAACTAGCAGGAATCACTATGACACTCATAGGGTAGCCAATGCCTCGTCACCAGCATAATCACATCAGCAACTTCAAGAAACCCCTGGCAAAAGTTACAATGACTCTTAAGATACACAACTAGTGGCGTAGCTATCAGGCAGACTGGAAAGAGTATCTAAAAAATGTGTATTTGTGTGAAGAACTGGCAGGAATCTCTATGACTCTCTTGAGGTAGCCAATGCCTCGTCACCAGCAGAATCAAATCAGCAACTTCTAGAAACCCCTGGCAAAAGTAACGATGTTTCTCTTAAGATACACAACTAGTGGCGTATCGCTTCAGGCACACTGGAAACAGTATCTAAAAAATGTGTATTTGGGTGAGCAACTGGCACGAAACACTTTGACTCTCTTAGGGTAGCCAATATCTCGTCACCAGTATAATCACAGCTTCAAAGTCAAGAAACCGCTGGCAAGAGTAACGATGTTTCTCTTAAGATACACAACTAGTGGCGTATCGCTTCAGGCAGACTGGCCACAGTATCTCAAAATGTGTATTTGGGTGAGCAACTGGCAGGAAGCACTATGACTCTCTTAAGGTAGCAATGCCTCGTCACCAACATAATCCCATCACCAACTTCAAGAAACCGCTTGCAAAGGTAACGAAGCTTCTCATAAGATACACAGCTAGTGGGGTGTCACTTGAGGCAGACTGGCCAAAGTATCAAAAAAATGTGTATTTGGGTGAGCAACTAGCAGGAATCACTATGACACTCATAGGGTAGCCAATGCCTCGTCACCAGCATAATCACATCAGCAACTTCAAGAAACCCCTGGCAAAAGTTACAATGACTCTTAAGATACACAACTAGTGGCGTAGCTATCAGGCAGACTGGAAAGAGTATCTAAAAAATGTGTATTTGTGTGAAGAACTGGCAGGAATCTCTATGACTCTCTTGAGGTAGCCAATGCCTCGTCACCAGCAGAATCAAATCAGCAACTTCTAGAAACCCCTGGCAAAAGTAACGATGTTTCTCTTAAGATACACAACTAGTGGCGTATCGCTTCAGGCACACTGGAAACAGTATCTAAAAAATGTGTATTTGGGTGAGCAACTGGCACGAAACACTGTGACTCTCTTAGGGTAGCCAATATCTCGTCACCAGTATAATCACAGCTTCAAAGTCAAGAAACCGCTGGCAAGAGTAACGATGTTTCTCTTAAGATACACAACTAGTGGCGTATCGCTTCAGGCAGACTGGCCACAGTATCTCAAAATGTGTATTTAGGTCAGCAACTGGCAGGAAGCACTATGACTCTCTTAAGGTAGCCAATGCCTCGTCACCAACATAATCCCATCACCAACTTCAAGAAACGGCTTGCAAAGGTAACGAAGCTTCTCATAAGATACACAGCTAGTGGGGTGTCACTTGAGGCAGACTGGCCAAAGTATCAAAAAAATATGTATTTGGGTGAGCAACTAGCAGGAATCACTATGACACTCATAGGGTAGCCAATGCCTCGTCACCAGCATAATCACATCAGCAACTTCAAGAAACCCCTGGCAAAAGTTACAATGACTCTTAAGATACACAACTAGTGGCGTAGCTATCAGGCAGACTGGAAAGAGTATCTAAAAAATGTGTATTTGGGTGAAGAACTGGCAGGAATCTCTATGACTCTCTTGAGGTAGCCAATGCCTCGTCACCAGCAGAATCAAATCAGCAACTTCTAGAAACCCCTGGCAAAAGTAACGATGTTTCTCTTAAGATACACAACTAGTGGCGTACCGCTTCAGGCCCACAGGAAAGAGTATCTAAAAAATGTGTATTTGGGTGAGCAACTGGCACGAAACACTGTGACTCTCTTAGGGTAGCCAATATCTCGTCACCAGTATAATCTCAGCTCCAAAGTCAAGAAACCGCTGGCAAGAGTAACGATGTTTCTCTTAAGATACACAACTAGTGGCGTATCGCTTCAGGCACACTGGAAACAGTATCTAAAAAATGTGTATTTGGGTGAGCAACTGGCACGAAACACTGTGACTCTCTTAGGATAGCCAATATCTCGTCACCAGTATTATCACAGCTTCAAAGTCAAGAAACCGCTGGCAAGAGTAACGATGTTTCTCTTAAGATACACAACTAGTGGCGTATCGCTTCAGGCAGACTGGCCACAGTATCTCAAAATGTGTATTTGGGTGAGCAACTGGCAGGAAGCACTATGACTCTCTTAAGGTAGCCAATGCCTCGTCACCAACATAATCCCATCACCAACTTCAAGAAACCGCTTGCAAAGGTAACGAAGCTTCTCATAATATACACAGCTAGTGGGGTGTCACTTGAGGCAGACTGGCCAAAATATCAAAAATTGTGTATTTGGGTGAGCAACTAGCAGGAATCACTATGACACTCATAGGGTAGCCAATGCCTCGTCACCAGCATAATCACATCAGCAACTTCAAGAAACCCCTGGCAAAAGTTACAATGACTCTTAAGATACACAACTAGTGGCGTAGCTATCAGGCAGACTGGAAAGAGTATCTAAAAAATGTGTATTTGTGTGAAGAACTGGCAGGAATCTCTATGACTCTCTTGAGGTAGCCAATGCCTCGTCACCAGCAGAATCAAATCAGCAACTTCTAGAAACCCCTGGCAAAAGTAACGATGTTTCTCTTAAGATACACAACTAGTGGCGTATCGCTTCAGGCACACTGGAAACAGTATCTAAAAAATGTGTATTTGGGTGAGCAACTATCACGAAACACTGTTACTCTCTTAGGGTAGCCAATATCTCGTCACCAGTATAATCACAGCTTCAAAGTCAAGAAACCGCTGGCAAGAGAAACGATGTTTCTCTTAAGATACACAACTAGTGGCGTATCGCTTCAGGCAGACTGGCCACAGTATCTCAAAATGTGTATTTGGGTGAGCAACTGGCAGGAAGCACTATGACTCTCTTAAGGTAGCCAATGCCTCGTCACCAACATAATCCCATCACCAACTTCAAGAAACCGCTTGCAAAGGTAACGAAGCTTCTCATAATATACACAGCTAGTGGGGTGTCACTTGAGGCAGACTGGCCAAAATATCAAAAATTGTGTATTTGGGTGAGCAACTAGCAGGAATCACTATGACACTCATAGGGTAGCCAATGCCTCGTCACCAGCATAATCACATCAGCAACTTCAAGAAACCCCTGGCAAAAGTTACAATGACTCTTAAGATACACAACTAGTGGCGTAGCTATCAGGCAGACTGGAAAGAGTATCTAAAAAATGTGTATTTGTGTGAAGAACTGGCAGGAATCTCTATGACTCTCTTGAGGTAGCCAATGCCTCGTCACCAGCAGAATCAAATCAGCAACTTCTAGAAACCCCTGGCAAAAGTAACGATGTTTCTCTTAAGATACACAACTAGTGGCGTATCGCTTCAGGCACACTGGAAACAGTATCTAAAAAATGTGTATTTGGGTGAGCAACTGGCACGAAACACTGTGACTCTCTTAGGGTAGCCAATATCTCGTCACCAGTATAATCACAGCTTCAAAGTCAAGAAACCGCTGGCAAGAGTAACGATGTTTCTCTTAAGATACACAACTAGTGGCGTATCGCTTCAGGCAGACTGGCCACAGTATCTCAAAATGTGTATTTGGGTCAGCAACTGGCAGGAAGCACTATGACTCTCTTAAGGTAGCCAATGCCTCGTCACCAACATAATCCCATCACCAACTTCAAGAAACGGCTTGCAAAGGTAACGAAGCTTCTCATAAGATACACAGCTAGTGGGGTGTCACTTGAGGCAG
This sequence comes from Schistocerca nitens, assembly GCF_023898315.1. Lineage (NCBI taxonomy): Eukaryota > Metazoa > Arthropoda > Insecta > Orthoptera > Acrididae > Schistocerca > Schistocerca nitens. Next base: position 106,390,219 of record NC_064616.1, on the reverse strand, counting down.
ACTGGCCAAAGTATCAAAAAAATATGTATTTGGGTGAGCAACTAGCAGGAATCACTATGACACTCATAGGGTAGCCAATGCCTCGTCACCAGCATAATCACATCAGCAACTTCAAGAAACCCCTGGCAAAAGTTACAATGACTCTTAAGATACACAACTAGTGGCGTAGCTATCAGGCAGACTGGAAAGAGTATCTAAAAAATGTGTATTTGGGTGAAGAACTGGCAGGAATCTCTATGACTCTCTTGAGGTAGCCAATGCCTCGTCACCAGCAGAATCAAATCAGCAACTTCTAGAAACCCCTGGCAAAAGTAACGATGTTTCTCTTAAGATACACAACTAGTGGCGTACCGCTTCAGGCCCACAGGAAAGAGTATCTAAAAAATGTGTATTTGGGTGAGCAACTGGCACGAAACACTGTGACTCTCTTAGGGTAGCCAATATCTCGTCACCAGTATAATCTCAGCTCCAAAGTCAAGAAACCGCTGGCAAGAGTAACGATGTTTCTCTTAAGATACACAACTAGTGGCGTATCGCTTCAGGCACACTGGAAACAGTATCTAAAAAATGTGTATTTGGGTGAGCAACTGGCACGAAACACTGTGACTCTCTTAGGATAGCCAATATCTCGTCACCAGTATTATCACAGCTTCAAAGTCAAGAAACCGCTGGCAAGAGTAACGATGTTTCTCTTAAGATACACAACTAGTGGCGTATCGCTTCAGGCAGACTGGCCACAGTATCTCAAAATGTGTATTTGGGTGAGCAACTGGCAGGAAGCACTACGACTCTCTTAAGGTAGCCAATGCCTCGTCACCAACATAATCCCATCACCAACTTCAAGAAACCGCTTGCAAAGGTAACGAAGCTTCTCATAATATACACAGCTAGTGGGGTGTCACTTGAGGCAGACTGGCCAAAATATCAAAAATTGTGTATTTGGGTGAGCAACTAGCAGGAATCACTATGACACTCATAGGGTAGCCAATGCCTCGTCACCAGCATAATCACATCAGCAACTTCAAGAAACCCCTGGCAAAAGTTACAATGACTCTTAAGATACACAACTAGTGGCGTAGCTATCAGGCAGACTGGAAAGAGTATCTAAAAAATGTGTATTTGTGTGAAGAACTGGCAGGAATCTCTATGACTCTCTTGAGGTAGCCAATGCCTCGTCACCAGCAGAATCAAATCAGCAACTTCTACAAACCCCTGGCAAAAGTAACGATGTTTCTCTTAAGATACACAACTAGTGGCGTATCGCTTCAGGCACACTGGAAACAGTATCTAAAAAATGTGTATTTGGGTGAGCAACTGGCACGAAACACTGTGACTCTCTTAGGGTAGCCAATATCTCGTCACCAGTATAATCACAGCTTCAAAGTCAAGAAACCGCTGGCAAGAGTAACGATGTTTCTCTTAAGATACACAACTAGTGGCGTATCGCTTCAGGCAGACTGGCCACAGTATCTCAAAATGTGTATTTGGGTGAGCAACTGGCAGGAAGCACTATGACTCTCTTAAGGTAGCAATGCCTCGTCACCAACATAATCCCATCACCAACTTCAAGAAACCGCTTGCAAAGGTAACGAAGCTTCTCATAAGATACACAGCTAGTGGGGTGTCACTTGAGGCAGAATGGCCAAAGTATCAAAAAAATGTGTATTTGGGTGAGCAACTAGCAGGAATCACTATGACACTCATAGGGTAGCCAATGCCTCGTCACCAGCATAATCACATCAGCAACTTCAAGAAACCCCTGGCAAAAGTTACAATGACTCTTAAGATACACAACTAGTGGCGTAGCTATCAGGCAGACTGGAAAGAGTATCTAAAAAATGTGTATTTGGGTGAAGAACTGGCAGGAATCTCTATGACTCTCTTGAGGTAGCCAATGCCTCGTCACCAGCAGAATCAAATCAGCAACTTCTAGAAACCCCTGGCAAAAGTAACGATGTTTCTCTTAAGATACACAACTAGTGGCGTATCGCTTCAGGCACACTGGAAACAGTATCTAAAAAATGTGTATTTGGGTGAGCAACTGGCACGAAACACTTTGACTCTCTTAGGGTAGCCAATATCTCGTCACCAGTATAATCACAGCTTCAAAGTCAAGAAACCGCTGGCAAGAGTAACGATGTTTCTCTTAAGATACACAACTAGTGGCGTATCGCTTCAGGCAGACTGGCCACAGTATCTCAAAATGTGTATTTGGGTGAGCAACTGGCAGGAAGCACTATGACTCTCTTAACGTAGCAATGCCTCGTCACCAACATAATCCCATCACCAACTTCAAGAAACCGCTTGCAAAGGTAACGAAGCTTCTCATAAGATACACAGCTAGTGGGGTGTCACTTGAGGCAGACTGGCCAAAGTATCAAAAAAATGTGTATTTGGGTGAGCAACTAGCAGGAATCACTATGACACTCATAGGGTAGCCAATGCCTCGTCACCAGCATAATCACATCAGCAACTTCAAGAAACCCCTGGCAAAAGTTACAATGACTCTTAAGATACACAACTAGTGGCGTAGCTATCAGGCAGACTGGAAAGAGTATCTAAAAAATGTGTATTTGGGTGAAGAACTGGCAGGAATCTCTATGACTCTCTTGAGGTAGCCAATGCCTCGTCACCAGCAGAATCAAATCAGCAACTTCTAGAAACCCCTGGCAAAAGTAACGATGTTTCTCTTATGATACACAACTAGTGGCGTATCGCTTCAGGCACACTGGAAACAGTATCTAAAAAATGTGTATTTGGGTGAGCAACTGGCACGAAACACTGTGACTCTCTTAGGGTAGCCAATATCTCGTCACCAGTATAATCACAGCTTCAAAGTCAAGAAACCGCTGGCAAGAGTAACGATGTTTCTCTTAAGATACACAACTAGTGGCGTATCGCTTCAGGCACACTGGAAACAGTATCTAAAAAATGTGTATTTGGGTGAGCAACTGGCACGAAACACTGTGACTCTCTTAGGGTAGCCAATATCTCGTCACCAGTATAATCACAGCTTCAAAGTCAAGAAACCGCTGGCAAGAGTAACGCTGTTTCTCTTAAGATACACAACTAGTGGCGTATCGCTTCAGGCAGACTGGCCACAGTATCTCAAAATGTGTATTTGGGTGAGCAACTGGCAGGAAGCACTATGACTCTCTTAAGGTAGCCAATGCCTCGTCACCAACATAATCCCATCACCAACTTCAAGAAACCGCTTGCAAAGGTAACGAAGCTTCTCATAAGATACACAGCTAGTGGGGTGTCACTTGAGGCAGACTGGCCAAAGTATCAAAAAAATGTGTATTTGGGTGAGCAACTAGCAGGAATCACTATGACACTCATAGGGTAGCCAATGCCTCGTCACCAGCATAATCACATCAGCAACTTCAAGAAACCCCTGGCAAAAGTTACAATGACTCTTAAGATACACAACTAGTGGCGTAGCTATCAGGCAGACTGGAAAGAGTATCTAAAAAATGTGTATTTGGGTGAAGAACTGGCAGGAATCTCTATGACTCTCTTGAGGTAGCCAATGCCTCGTCACCAGCAGAATCAAATCAGCAACTTCTAGAAACCCCTGGCAAAAGTAACGATGTTTCTCTTATGATACACAACTAGTGCGTATCGCTTCAGGCACACTGGAAACAGTATCTAAAAAATGTGTATTTGGGTGAGCAACTGGCACGAAACACTGTGACTCTCTTAGGGTAGCCAATATCTCGTCACCAGTATAATCACAGCTTCAAAGTCAAGAAACCGCTGGCAAGAGTAACGATGTTTCTCTTAAGATACACAACTAGTGGCGTATCGCTTCAGGCACACTGGAAACAGTATCTAAAAAATGTGTATTTGGGTGAGCAACTGGCACGAAACACTGTGACTCTCTTAGGGTAGCCAATATCTCGTCACCAGTATAATCACAGCTTCAAAGTCAAGAAACCGCTGGCAAGAGTAACGCTGTTTCTCTTAAGATACACAACTAGTGGCGTATCGCTTCAGGCAGACTGGCCACAGTATCTCAAAATGTGTATTTGGGTGAGCAACTGGCAGGAAGCACTATGACTCTCTTAAGGTAGCCAATGCCTCGTCACCAACATAATCCCATCACCAACTTCAAGAAACCGCTTGCAAAGGTAACGAAGCTTCTCATAAGATACACAGCTAGTGGGGTGTCACTTGAGGCAGACTGGCCAAAGTATCAAAAAAATGTGTATTTGGGTGAGCAACTAGCAGGAATCACTATGACACTCATAGGGTAGCCAATGCCTCGTCACCAGCATAATCACATCAGCAACTTCAAGAAACCCCTGGCAAAAGTTACAATGACTCTTAAGATACACAACTAGTGGCGTAGCTATCAGGCAGACTGGAAAGAGTATCTAAAATATGTGTATTTGGGTGAAGAACTGGCAGGAATCTCTATGACTCTCTTGAGGTAGCCAATGCCTCGTCACCAGCAGAATCAAATCAGCAACTTCTATAAACCCCTAGCAAAAGTAACGATGTTTCTCTTAAGATACACAACTAGTGGCGTATCGCTTCAGGCACACTGGAAACAGTATCTAAAAAATGTGTATTTGGGTGAGCAACTGGCACGAAACACTGTGACTCTCTTAGGGTAGCCAATATCTCGTCACCAGTATAATCACAGCTTCAAAGTCAAGAAACCGCTGGCAAGAGTAACGATGTTTCTCTTAAGATACACAACTAGTGGCGTATCGCTTCAGGCAGACTGGCCACAGTATCTCAAAATGTGTATTTGGGTGAGCAACTGGCAGGAAGCACTATGACTCTCTTAAGGTAGCCAATGCCTTGTCACCAACATAATCCCATCACCAACTTCAAGAAACGGCTTGCAAAGGTAACGAAGCTTCTCATAAGATACACAGCTAGTGGGGTGTCACTTGAGGCAGACTGGCCAAAGTATCAAAAAAATGTGTATTTGGGTAAGCAACTAGCAGGAATCACTATGACACTCATAGGGTAGCCAATGCCTCGTCACCAGCATAATCACATCAGCAACTTCAAGAAACCCGTGGCAAAAGTTACAATGACTCTTAAGATACACAACTAGTGGCGTAGCTATCAGGCAGACTGAAAAGAGTATCTAAAAAATGTGTATTTGGGTGAAGAACTGGCAGGAATCTCTATGACTCTCTTTAGGTAGCCAATGCCTCGTCACCAGCAGAATCAAATCAGCAACTTCTAGAAACCCCTGTCAAAAGTAACGATGTTTCTCTTAAGATACACAACTAGTGGCGTATCGCTTCAGGCACACTGGAAACAGTATCTAAAAAATGTGTATTTGGGTGAGCAACTGGCACGAAACACTGTGACTCTCTTAGGGTAGCTAATATCTCGTCACCAGTATAATCACAGCTTCAAAGTCAAGAAACCGCTGGCAAGAGTAACGATGTTTCTCTTAAGATACACAACTAGTGGCGTATCGCGTCAGGCAGACTGGCCACAGTATCTCAAAATGTGTATTTGGGTGAGCAACTGGCAGGAAGCACTATGACTCTCTTAAGGTAGCCAATGCCTCGTCACCAACATAATCCCATCACCAACTTCAAGAAACCGCTTGCAAAGGTAACGAAGCTTCTCATAAGATACACAGCTAGTGGGGTGTCACTTGAGGCAGACTGGCCAAAGTATCAAAAAAATGTGTATTTGGGTGAGCAACTAGCAGGAATCACTATGACACTCATAGGGTAGCCAATGCCTCGTCACCAGCATAATCACATCAGCAACTTCAAGAAACCCCTGGCAAAAGTTACAATGACTCTTAAGATACACAACTAGTGGCGTAGCTATCAGGCAGACTGGAAAGAGTATCTAAAAATGTGTATTTGGGTGAAGAACTGGCAGGAATCTCTATGACTCTCTTGAGGTAGCCAATGCCTCGTCACCAGCAGAATCAAATCAGCAACTTCTAGAAACCCCTGGCAAAAGTAACGATGTTTCTCTTAAGATACACAACTAGTGGCGTATCGCTTCAGGCACACTGGAAACAGTATCTAAAAAATGTGTATTTGGGTGAGCAACTGGCACGAAACACTGTGACTCTCTTAGGGTAGCCAATATCTCGTCACCAGTATAATCACAGCTTCAAAGTCAAGAAACCGCTGGCAAGAGTAACGATGTTTCTCTTAAGATACACAACTGGTGGCGTATCGCTTCAGGCAGACTGGCCACAGTATCTCAAAATGTGTATTTGGGTGAGCAACTGGCAGGAAGCACTATGACTCTCTTAAGGTAGCCAATGCCTCGTCACCAACATAATCCCATCACCAACTTCAAGAAACGGCTTGCAAAGGTAACGAAGCTTCTCATAAGATACACAGCTAGTGGGGTGTCACTTGAGGCATACTGGCCAAAGTATCAAAAAAATATGTATTTGTGTGAGCAACTAGCAGGAATCACTATGACACTCATAGGGTAGCCAATGCCTCGTCACCAGCATAATCACATCAGCAACTTCAAGAAACCCCTGGCAAAAGTTACAATGACTCTTAAGATACACAACTAGTGTCGTAGCTATCAGGCAGACTGGAAAGAGTATCTAAAAAATGTGTATTTGGGTGAAGAACTGGCAGGAATCTCTATGACTCTCTTGAGGTAGCCAATGCCTCGTCACCAGCAGAATCAAATCAGCAACTTCTAGAAACCCCTGGCAAAAGTAACGATGTTTCTCTTAAGATACACAACTAGTGGCGTACCGCTTCAGGCCCACAGGAAAGAGCAGCTAAAAATGTGTATTTGGGTGAGCAACTGGCACGAAACACTGTGACTCTCTTAGGGTAGCCAATATCTCGTCACCAGTATAATCTCAGCTCCAAAGTCAAGAAACCGCTGGCAAGAGTAACGATGTTTCTCTTAAGATACACAACTTGTGGCGTATCGCTTCAGGCACACTGGAAACAGTATCTAAAAAATGTGTATTTGGGTGAGCAACTGGCACGAAACACTGTGACTCTATTAGGATAGCCAATATCTCGTCACCAGTTTTATCACAGCTTCAAAGTCAAGAAACCGCTGGCAAGAGAAACGATGTTTCTCTTAAGATACACAACTAGTGGCGTATCGCTTCAGGCAGACTGGCCACAGTATCTCAAAATGTGTATTTGGGTGAGCAACTGGCAGGAAGCACTATGACTCTCTTAAGGTAGCCAATGCCTCGTCACCAACATAATCCCATCAGCAACTTCAAGAAACGGCTTGCAAAGGTAACGAAGCTTCTCATAAGATACACAGCTAGTGGGGTGTCACTTGAGGCAGACTGGCCAAAGTATCAAAAAATGTGTATTTGGGTAAGCAACTAGCAGGAATCACTATGACACTCATAGGGTAGCCAATGCCTCGTCACCAGCATAATCACATCAGCAACTTCAAGAAACCCGTGGCAAAAGTTACAATGACTCTTAAGATACACAACTAGTGGCGTAGCTATCAGGCAGACTGAAAAGAGTATCTAAAAAATGTGTATTTGGGTGAAGAACTGGCAGGAATCTCTATGACTCTCTTGAGGTAGCCAATGCCTCGTCACCAGCAGAATCAAATCAGCAACTTCTAGAAACCCCTGGCAAAAGTAACGATGTTTCTCTTAAGATACACAACTAGTGGCGTACCGCTTCAGGCCCACAGGAAAGAGTATCTAAAAAATGTGTATTTGGGTGAGCAACTGGCACGAAACACTGTGACTCTCTTAGGGTAGCCAATATCTCGTCACCAGTATAATCTCAGCTCCAAAGTCAAGAAACCGCTGGCAAGAGTAACGATGTTTCTCTTAAGATACACAACTAGTGGCGTATCGCTTCAGGCACACTGGAAACAGTATCTAAAAAATGTGTATTTGGGTGAGCAACTGGCACGAAACACTGTGACTCTCTTAGGATAGCCAATATCTCGTCACCAGTATTATCACAGCTTCAAAGTCAAGAAACCGCTGGCAAGAGAAACGATGTTTCTCTTAAGATACACAACTAGTGGCGTATCGCTTCAGGCAGACTGGCCACAGTATCTCAAAATGTGTATTTGGGTGAGCAACTGGCAGGAAGCACTATGACTCTCTTAAGGTAGCCAATGCCTCGTCACCAACATAATCCCATCACCAACTTCAAGAAACCGCTTGCAAAGGTAACGAAGCTTCTCATAAGATACACAGCTAGTGGGGTGTCACTTGAGGCAGACTGGCCAAAGTATCAAAAAAATGTGTATTTGGGTGAGCAACTAGCGGGAATCACTATGACACTCATAGGGTAGCCAATGCCTCGTCACCAGCATAATCACATCAGCAACTTCAAGAAACCCCTGGCAAAAGTTACAATGACTCTTAAGATACACAACTAGTGGCGTAGCTATCAGGCAGACTGGAAAGAGTATCTAAAAAATGTGTATTTGGGTGAAGAACTGGCAGGAATCTCTATGACTCTCTTGAGGTAGCCAATGCCTCGTCACCAGCAGAATCAAATCACCAACTTCTAGAAACCCCTGGCAAAAGTAACGATGTTTCTCTTAAGATACACAACTAGTGGCGTATCGCTTCAGGCACACTGGAAACAGTATCTAAAAAATGTGTATTTGGGTGAGCAACTGGCACGAAACACTCTGACTCTCTTAGGGTAGCCAATATCTCGTCACCAGTATAATCACAGCTTCAAAGTCAAGAAACCGCTGGCAAGAGTAACGATGTTTCTCTTAAGATACACAACTAGTGGCGTATCGCTTCAGGCAGACTGGCCACAGTATCTCAAAATGTGTATTTGGGTGAGCAACTGGCAGGAAGCACTATGACTCTCTTAAGGTAGCCAATGCCTCGTCACCAACATAATCCCATCACCAACTTCAAGAAACGGCTTGCAAAGGTAACGAAGCTTCTCATAAGATACACAGCTAGTGGGGTGTCACTTGAGGCAGACTGGCCAAAGTATCAAAAAAATGTGTATTTGGGTAAGCAACTAGCAGGAATCACTATGACACTCATAGGGTAGCCAATGCCTCGTCACCAGCATAATCACATCAGCAACTTCAAGAAACCCCTGGCAAAAGTTACAATGACTCTTAAGATACACAACTAGTGGCGTAGCTATCAGGCAGACTGAAAAGAGTATCTAAAAAATGTGTATTTGGGTGAAGAACTGGCAGGAATCTCTATGACTCTCTTTAGGTAGCCAATGCCTCGTCACCAGCAGAATCAAATCAGCAACTTCTAGAAACCCCTGTCAAAAGTAACGATGTTTCTCTTAAGATACACAACTAGTGGCGTATCGCTTCAGGCACACTGGAAACAGTATCTAAAAAATGTGTATTTGGGTGAGCAACTGGCACAAAACACTGTGACTCTCTTAGGGTAGCTAATATCTCGTCACCAGTATAATCACAGCTTCAAAGTCAAGAAACCGCTGGCAAGAGTAACGATGTTTCTCTTAAGATACACAACTAGTGGCGTATCGCTTCAGGCAGACTGGCCACAGTATCTCAAAATGTGTATTTGGGTGAGCAACTGGCAGGAAGCACTATGACTCTCTTAAGGTAGCCAATGCCTCGTCACCAACATAATCCCATCACCAACTTCAAGAAACCGCTTGCAAAGGTAACGAAGCTTCTCATAAGGTACACAGCTAGTGGGGTGTCACTTGAGGCAGACTGGCCAAAGTATCAAAAAAATGTGTATTTGGGTGAGCAACTAGCAGGAATCACTATGACACTCATAGGGTAGCCAATGCCTCGTCACCAGCATAATCACATCAGCAACTTCAAGAAACCCCTGGCAAAAGTTACAATGACTCTTAAGATACACAACTAGTGGCGTAGCTATCAGGCAGACTGGAAAGAGTATCTAAAAATGTGTATTTGGGTGAAGAACTGGCAGGAATCTCTATGACTCTCTTGAGGTAGCCAATGCCTCGTCACCAGCAGAATCAAATCAGCAACTTCTAGAAACCCCTGGCAAAAGTAACGATGTTTCTCTTAAGATACACAACTAGTGGCGTACCGCTTCAGGCCCACAGGAAAGAGTATCTAAAAAATGTGTATTTGGGTGAGCAACTGGCACGAAACACTGTGACTCTCTTAGGGTAGCCAATATCTCGTCACCAGTATAATCACAGCTCCAAAGTCAAGAAACCGCTGGCAAGAGTAACGATGTTTCTCTTAAGATACACAACTAGTGGCGTATCGCTTCAGGCACACTGGAAACAGTATCTAAAAAATGTGTATTTGGGTGAGCAACTGGCACGAAACACTGTGACTCTCTTAGGATAGCCAATATCTCGTCACCAGTATTATCACAGCTTCAAAGTCAAGAAACCGCTGGCAAGAGTAACGATGTTTCTCTGAAGATACACAACTAGTGGCGTATCGCTTCAGGCAGACTGGCCACAGTATCTCAAAATGTGTATTTGGGTGAGCAACTGGCAGGAAGCACTATGACTCTCTTAAGGTAGCCAATGCCTCGTCACCAACATAATCCCATCACCAACTTCAAGAAACGGCTTGCAAAGGTAACGAAGCTTCTCATAAGATACACAGCTAGTGGGGTGTCACTTGAGGCAGACTGGCCAAAGTATCAAAAAAATGTGTATTTGGGTAAGCAACTAGCAGGAATCACTATGACACTCATAGGGTAGCCAATGCCTCTTCACCAGCATAATCACATCAGCAACTTCAAGAAACCCCTGGCAAAAGTTACAATGACTCTTAAGATACACAACTAGTGGCGTAGCTATCAGGCAGACTGGAAAGAGTATCTAAAAAATGTGTATTTGGGTGAAGAACTGGCAGGAATCTCTATGATTCTCTTGAGGTAGCCAATGCCTCGTCACCAGCAGAATCAAATCAGCAACTTCTATAAACCCCTGGCAAAAGTAACGATGTTTCTCTTAGGATACACAACTAGTGGCGTATCGCTTCAGGCACACTGGAAACAGTATCTAAAAAATGTGTATTTGGGTGAGCAACTGGCACGGAACACTGTGACTCTCTTAGGGTAGCCAATATCTCGTCACCAGTATAATCACAGCTTCAAAGTCAAGAAACCGCTGGCAAGAGTAACGATGTTTCTCTTAAGATACACAACTAAAGGCGTATTGCTTCAGGCAGACTGGCCACAGTATCTCAAAATGTGTATTTGGGTGAGCAACTGGCAGGAAGCACTATGACTCTCTTAAGGTAGCCAATGCCTCGTCACCAACATAATCCCATCACCAACTTCAAGAAACCGCTTGCAAAGGTAACGAAGCTTCTCATAAGATACACAGCTAGTGGGGTGTCACTTGAGGCAGACTGGCCAAAGTATCAAAAAAATGTGTATTTGGGTGAGCAACTAGCAGGAATCACTATGACACTCATAGGGTAGCCAATGCCTCGTCACCAGCATAATCACATCAGCAACTTCAAGAAACCCCTGGCAAAAGTTACAATGACTCTTAAGATACACAACTAGTGGCGTAGCTATCAGGCAGACTGGAAAGAGTATCTAAAAAATGTGTATTTGGGTGAAGAACTGGCAGGAATCTCTATGACTCTCTTGAGGTAGCCAATGCCTCGTCACCAGCAGAATCAAATCAGCAACTTCTAGAAACCCCTGGCAAAAGTAACGATGTTTCTCTTAAGATACACAACTAGTGGCGTACCGCTTCAGGCCCACAGGAAAGAGTATCTAAAAAATGTGTATTTGGGTGAGCAACTGGCACGAAACACTGTGACTCTCTTAGGGTAGCCAATATCTCGTCACCAGTATAATCACAGCTCCAAAGTCAAGAAACCGCTGGCAAGAGTAACGATGTTTCTCTTAAGATACACAACTAGTGGCGTATCGCTTCAGGCAGACTGGAAACAGTATCCAAAAAATGTGTATTTGGGTGAGCAACTGGCACGAAACACTGTGACTCTCTTAGGATAGCCAATATCTCGTCACCAGTATTATCACAGCTTCAAAGTCAAGAAACCGCTGGCAAGAGTAACGATGCTTCTCTGAAGATACACAACTAGTGGCGTATCGCTTCAGGCAGACTGGCCACAGTATCTCAAAATGTGTATTTGGGTGAGCAACTGGCAGGAAGCACTATGACTCTCTTAAGGTAGCCAATGCCTCGTCACCAACATAATCCCATCACCAACTTCAAGAAACGGCTTGCAATGGTAACGAAGCTTCTCATAAGATACACAGCTAGTGGGGTGTCACTTGAGGCAGACTGGCCAAAGTATCAAAAAAATGTGTATTTGGGTAAGCAACTAGCAGGAATCACTATGACACTCATAGGGTAGCCAATGCCTCTTCACCAGCATAATCACATCAGCAACTTCAAGAAACCCCTGGCAAAAGTTACAATGACTCTTAAGATACACAACTAGTGGCGTAGCTATCAGGCAGACTGGAAAGAGTATCTAAAAAATGTGTATTTGGGTGAAGAACTGGCAGGAATCTCTATGACTCTCTTGAGGTAGCCAATGCCTCGTCACCAGCAGAATCAAATCAGCAACTTCTATAAACCCCTGGCAAAAGTAACGATGTTTCTCTTAGGATACACAACTAGTGGCGTATCGCTTCAGGCACACTGGAAACAGGATCTAAAAAATGTGTATTTGGGTGAGCAACTGGCACGGAACTCTGTTACTCTCTTAGGGTAGCCAATATCTCGTCACCAGTATAATCACAGCTTCAAAGTCAAGAAACCGCTGGCAAGAGTAACGATGTTTCTCTTAAGATACACAACTAGTGGCGTATCGCTTCAGGCAGACTGGCCACAGTATCTCAAAATGTGTATTTGGGTGAGCAACTGGCAGGAAGCACTATGACTCTCTTAAGGTAGCCAATGCCTCGTCACCAAAATAATCCCATCACCAACTTCAAGAAACCGCTTGCAAAGGTAACGAAGCTTCTCATAAGATACACAGCTAGTGGGGTGTCACTTGAGGCAGACTGGCCAAAGTATCAAAAAAATGTGTATTTGGGTAAGCAACTAGCAGGAATCACTATGACACTCATAGGGTAGCCAATGCCTCTTCATCAGCATAATCACATCAGCAACTTCAAGAAACCCCTGGCAAAAGTTACAATGACTCTTAAGATACACAACTAGTGTCGTAGCTATCAGGCAGACTGGAAAGAGTATCTAAAAAATGTGTATTTGGGTGAAGAACTGGCAGGAATCTCTATGACTCTCTTGAGGTAGCCAATGCCTCGTCACCAGCAGAATCAAATCAGCAACTTCTATAAACACCTGGCAAAAGTAACGATGTTTCTCTTAAGATACACAACTAGTGGCGTATCGCTTCAGGCACACTGGAAACAGTATCTAAAAAATGTGTATTTGGGTGAGCAACTGGCACGGAACACTGTGACTCTCTTAGGGTAGCCAATATCTCGTCACCAGTATAATCACAGCTTCAAAGTCAAGAAACCGCTGGCAAGAGTAACGATGTTTCTCTTAAGATACACAACTAAAGTCGTATCGCGTCAGGCAGACTGGCCACAGTATCTCAAAATGTGTATTTGGGTGAGCAACTGGCAGGAAGCACTATGACTCACTTAAGGTAGCCAATGCCTTGTCACCAACATAATCCCATCACCAACTTCAAGAAACCGCTTGCAAAGGTAACGAATCTTCTCATAAGATACACAGCTAGTGGGGTGTCACTTGAGGCAGACTGGCCAAAGTACCAAAAAAATGTGTATTTGGGTGAGCAACTAGCAGGAATCACTATGACACTCATAGGGTAGCCAATGCCTCGTCACCAGCATAATCACATCAGCAACTTCAAGAAACCCCTGGCAAAAGTTACAATGACTCTTAAGATACACAACTAGTGGCGTAGCTATCAGGCAGACTGGAAAGAGTATCTAAAAAATGTGTATTTGGGTGAAGAACTGGCAGGAATCTCTATGACTCTCTTGAGGTAGCCAATGCCTCGTCACCAGCAGAATCAAATCAGCAACTTCTAGAAACCCTTGGCAAAAGTAACGATGTTTCTCGTAAGATACACAACTAGTGGCGTATCGCTTCAGGCAGACGCCACAGTATCTCAAAATGTGTATTTGGGTGAGCAACTGGCAGGAAACACTATGACTCTCTTAAGGTAGCCAATGCCTCGTCACCAACGTAATCCCATCACCAACTTCAGGAAACCGCTTGCAAAGGTAACGAAGCTTCTCATAAGATACACAGCTAGTGGGGTGTCACTTGAGGCAGACTGGCCAAAGTATCAAAAAAATGTGTATTTGGGTGAGCAACTAGCAGGAATCACTATGACACTCATAGGGTAGCCAATGCCTCGTCACCAGCATAATCACATCAGCAACTTCAAGAAACCCCTGGCAAAAGTTACAATGACTCTTAAGATAAACAACTAGTGGCGTAGCTATCAGGCAGACTGGAAAGAGTATCTACAAAATGTGTATTTGGGTGAAGAACTGGCAGGAATCTCTATGACTCTCTTGAGGTAGCCAATGCCTCGTCACCAGCAGAATCAAATCAGCAACTTCTAGAAACCCCTGGCAAAAGTAACGATGTTTCTCTTAAGATACACAACTAGTGGCGTACCGCTTCAGGCCCACGGGAAAGAGTATCTAAAAAATGTGTATTTGGGTGAGCAACTGGCACGAAACACTGCGACTCTCTTAGGGTAGCCAATATCTCGTCACCAGTATAATCACAGCTCCAAAGTCAAGAAACCGCTGGCAAGAGTAACGATGTTTCTCTTAAGATACACAACTAGTGGCGTATCGCTTCAGGCAGACTGGAAACAGTATCTAAAAAATGTGTATTTGGGTGAGCAACTGGCACGAAACACTGTGACTCTCTTAGGATAGCCAATATCTCGTCACCAGTATAATCACAGCTTCAAAGTCAAGAAACCGCTGGCAAGAGTAACGATGTTTCTCTTAAGATACACAACTAGTGGCGTATCGCTTCAGGCAGACTGGCCACAGTATCTCAAAATGTGTATTTGGGTGAGCAACTGGCAGGAAGCACTATGACTCTCTTAAGGTAGCCAATGCCTCGTCACCAACATAATCCCATCACCAACTTCAAGAAACGGCTTGCAAAGGTAACGAAGCTTCTCATAAGATACACAGCTAGTGGGGTGTCACTTGAGGCAGACTGGCCAAAGTATCAAAAAAATGTGTATTTGGGTAAGCAACTAGCAGGAATCACTATGACACTCATAGGGTAGCCAATGCCTCTTCACCAGCATAATCACATCAGCAACTTCAAGAAACCCCTGGCAAAAGTTACAATGACTCTTAAGATACACAACTAGTGGCGTAGCTATCAGGCAGACTGGAAAGAGTATCTAAAAAATGTGTATTTGGGTGAAGAACTGGCAGGAATCTCTATGACTCTCTTGAGGTAGCCAATGCCTCGTCACCAGCAGAATCAAATCAGCAACTTCTATAAACCCCTGGCAAAAGTAACGATGTTTCTCTTAGGATACACAACTAGTGGCGTATCGCTTCAGGCACACTGGAAACAGTATCTAAAAAATGTGTATTTGGGTGAGCAACTGGCACGGAACACTGTGACTCTCTTAGGGTAGCCAATATCTCGTCACCAGTATAATCACAGCTTCAAAGTCAAGAAACCGCTGGCAAGAGTAACGATGTTTCTCTTAAGATACACAACTAGTGGCGTATCGCTTCAGGCAGACTGGCCACAGTATCTCAAAATGTGTATTTGGGTGAGCAACTGGCAGGAAGCACTATGACTCTCTTAAGGTAGCCAATGCCTCGTCACCAAAATAATCCCATCACCAACTTCAAGAAACCGCTTGCAAAGGTAACGAAGCTTCTCATAAGATACACAGCTAGTGGGGTGTCACTTGAGGCAGACTGGCCAAAGTATCAAAAAAATGTGTATTTGGGTAAGCAACTAGCAGGAATCACTATGACACTCATAGGGTAGCCAATGCCTCTTCATCAGCATAATCACATCAGCAACTTCAAGAAACCCCTGGCAAAAGTTACAATGACTCTTAAGATACACAACTAGTGTCGTAGCTATCAGGCAGACTGGAAAGAGTATCTAAAAAATGTGTATTTGGTTGAAGAACTGGCAGGAATCTCTATGACTCTCTTGAGGTAGCCAATGCCTCGTCACCAGCAGAATCAAATCAGCAACTTCTATAAACCCCTGGCAAAAGTAACGATGTTTCTCTTAAGATACACAACTAGTGGCGTATCGCTTCAGGCACACTGGAAACAGTATCTAAAAAATGTGTATTTGGGTGAGCAACTGGCACGGAACACTGTGACTCTCTTAGGGTAGCCAATATCTCGTCACCAGTATAATCACAGCTTCAAAGTCAAGAAACCGCTGGCAAGAGTAACGATGTTTCTCTTAAGATACACAACTAAAGTCGTATCGCTTCAGGCAGACTGGCCACAGTATCTCAAAATGTGTATTTGGGTGAGCAACTGGCAGGAAGCACTGTGACTCTCTTAAGGTAGCCAATGCCTTGTCACCAACATAATCCCATCACCAACTTCAAGAAACCGCTTGCAAAGGTAACGAAGCTTCTCATAAGATACACAGCTAGTGGGGTGTCACTTGAGGCAGACTGGCCAAAGTACCAAAAAAATGTGTATTTGGGTGAGCAACTAGCAGGAATCACTATGACACTCATAGGGTAGCCAATGCCTCGTCACCAGCATAATCACATCAGCAACTTCAAGAAACCCCTGGCAAAAGTTACAATGACTCTTAAGATACACAACTAGTGGCGTAGCTATCAGGCAGACTGGAAAGAGTATCTGAAAAATGTGTATTTGGGTGAAGAACTGGCAGGAATCTCTATGACTCTCTTGAGGTAGCCAATGCCTCGTCACCAGCAGAATCAAATCAGCAACTTCTAGAAACCCTTGGCAAAAGTAACGATGTTTCTCTTAAGATACACAACTAGTGGCGTATCGCTTCAGGCAGACGCCACAGTATCTCAAAATGTGTATTTGGGTGAGCAACTGGCAGGAAACACTATGACTCTCTTAAGGTAGCCAATGCCTCGTCACCAACGTAATCCCATCACCAACTTCAGGAAACCGCTTGCAAAGGTAACGAAGCTTCTCATAAGATACACAGCTAGTGGGGTGTCACTTGAGGCAGACTGGCCAAAGTATCAAAAAAATGTGTATTTGGGTGAGCAACTAGCAGGTATCACTATGACACTCATAGGGTAGCCAATGCCTCGTCACCAGCATAATCACATCAGCAACTTCAAGAAACCCCTGGCAAAAGTTACAATGACTCTTAAGATAAACAACTAGTGGCGTAGCTATCAGGCAGACTGGAAAGAGTATCTACAAAATGTGTATTTGGGTGAAGAACTGGCAGGAATCTCTATGACTCTCTTGAGGTAGCCAATGCCTCGTCACCAGCAGAATCAAATCAGCAACTTCTAGAAACCCCTGGCAAAAGTAACGATGTTTCTCTTAAGATACACAACTAGTGGCGTATCGCTTCAGGCACACTGGAAACAGTATCTAAAAAATGTGTATTTGGGTGAGCAACTGGCAGGAAGCACTATGACTCTCTCAAGGTAGCCAATGCCTCGTCACCAACATAATCCCATCACCATTTTCAAGAAACCGCTTGCAAAGGTAACGAAGCTTCTCATAAGATACACAGCTAGTGGGGTGTCACTTGAGGCAGACTGGCCAAAGTATCAAAAAAATGTGTATTTGGGTGAGCAACTAGCAGGAATCACTATGACACTCATAGGGTAGCCAATGCCTCGTCACCAGCATAATCACATCAGCAACTTCAAGAAACCCCTGGCAAAAGTTACAATGACTCTTAAGATACACAACTAGTGGCGTATCGCTTCAGGCACGCTGGAAAGAGTATCAAAAAAATGTGTATTTGGGTGAAGAACTGGCAGGAATCTCTATGACTCTCTTGAGGTAGCCAATGCCTCGTCACCAGCAGAATCAAATCAGCAACTTCTAGAAACCCCTGGCAAAAGTAACGATGTTTCTCTTAAGATACACAACTAGTGGCGTATCGCTTCAGGCAGACTGGAAACAGTATCTAAAAAATGTGTATTTGGGTGAGCAACTGGCACGAAACACTGTGACACTCTTAGGATAGCCAATATCTCGTCACCAGTATTATCACAGCTTCAAAGTCAAGAAACCGCTGGCAAGAGTAACGATGTTTCTCTTATGATACACAACTAGTGGCGTATCGCTTCAGGCAGACTGGCCACAGTATCTCAAAATGTGTATTTGGGTGAGCAACTGGCAGGAAGCACTATGACTCTCTTAAGGTAGCCAATGCCTCGTCACCAACATAATCCCATCAGCAACTTCAAGAAACGGCTTGCAAAGGTAACGAAGCTTCTCATAAGATACACAGCTAGTGGGGTGTCACTTGAGGCAGGCTGGCCAAAGTATCAAAAAAATGTGTATTTGGGTGAGCAACTAGCAGGAATCACTATGACACTCATAGGGTAGCCAATGCCTCGTCACCAGCATAATCACATCAGCAACTTCAAGAAACCCCTGGCAAAAGTTACAATGACTCTTAAGATACACAACTAGTGGCGTAGCTATCAGGCAGACTGGAAAGAGTATCTTAAAAATGTGTATTTGGGTGAAGAACTGGCAGGAATCTCTATGACTCTCTTGAGGTAGCCAATGCCTCGTCACCAGCAGAATCAAATCAGCAACTTCTAGAAACCCCTGGCAAAAGTAACGATGTTTCTCTTAAGATACACAACTAGTGGCTTATCGCTTCATGCACACTGGAAACAGTATCTAAAAAATGTGTATTTGGGTGAGCAACTGGCACGAAACACTGTGACTCTCTTAGGGTAGCCAATATCTCGTCACCAGTATAATCACAGCTTCAAAGTCAAGAAACCGCTGGCAAGAGTAACGATGTTTCTCTTAAGATACACAACTAGTGGCGTATCGCTTCAGGCAGACTGGCCACAGTATCTCAAAATGTGTATTTGGGTGAGCAACTGGCAGGAAGCACTATGACTCTCTTAAGGTAACCAATGCCTCGTCACCAACATAATCCCATCACCAACTTCAAGAAACCGCTTGGAAAGGTAACGAAGCTTGTCATAAGATACACAGCTAGTGGGGTGTCACTTGAGGCAGACTGGCCAAAGTATCAAAAAAATGTGTATTTGGGTAAGCAACTAGCAGGAATCACTATGACACTCATAGGGTAGCCAATGCCTCTTCACCAGCATAATCACATCAGCAACTTCAAGAAACCCCTGGCAAAAGTTACAATGACTCTTAAGATACACAACTAGTGGCGTAGCTATCAGGCAGACTGGAAAGAGTATCTCAAAAATGTGTATTTGGGTGAAGAACTGGCAGGAATCTCTATGACTCTCTTGAGGTAGCCAATGCCTCGTCACCAGCAGAATCAAATCAGCAACTTCTAGAAACCCCTGGCAAAAGTAACGATGTTTCTCTTAAGATACACAACTAGTGGCTTATCGCTTCATGCACACTGGAAACAGTATCTAAAAAATGTGTATTTGGGTGAGCAACTGGCACGAAACACTGTGACTCTCTTAGGGTAGCCAATATCTCGTCACCAGTATAATCACAGCTTCAAAGTCAAGAAACCGCTGGCAAGAGTAACGATGTTTCTCTTAAGATACACAACTAGTGGCGTATCGCTTCAGGCAGACTGGCCACAGTATCTCAAAATGTGTATTTGGGTGAGCAACTGGCAGGAAGCACTATGACTCTCTTAAGGTAACCAATGCCTCGTCACCAACATAATCCCATCACCAACTTCAAGAAACCGCTTGGAAAGGTAACGAAGCTTGTCATAAGATACACAGCTAGTGGGGTGTCACTTGAGGCAGACTGGCCAAAGTATCAAAAAAATGTGTATTTGGGTAAGCAACTAGCAGGAATCACTATGACACTCATAGGGTAGCCAATGCCTCGTCACCAGCATAATCACATCAGCAACATCAAGAAACCCCTGGCAAAAGTTACAATGACTCTTAAGATACACAACTAGTGGCGTAGCTATCAGGCAGACTGGAAAGAGTATCTAAAAAATGTGTATTTGGGTGAAGAACTGGCAGGAATCTCTATGACTCTCTTGAGGTAGCCAATGCCTCGTCACCAGCAGAATCAAATCAGCAACTTCTATAAACCCCTGGCAAAAGTAACGATGTTTCTCTTAGGATACACAACTAGTGGCGTATCGCTTCAGGCACACTGGAAACAGTATCTAAAAAATGTGTATTTGGGTGAGCAACTGGCACGGAACACTGTGACTCTCTTAGGGTAGCCAATATCTCGTCACCAGTATAATCACAGCTTCAAAGTCAAGAAACCGCTGGCAAGAGTAACGATGTTTCTCTTAAGATACACAACTAGTGGCGTATCGCTTCAGGCAGACTGGCCACAGTATCTCAAAATGTGTATTTGGGTGAGCAACTGGCAGGAAGCACTATGACTCTCTTAAGGTAGCCAATGCCTCGTCACCAACATAATCCCATCACCAACTTCAAGAAACCGCTTGCAAAGGTAACGAAGCTTCTCATAAGATACACAGCTAGTGGGGTGTCACTTGAGGCAGACTGGCCAAAGTATCAAAAAAATGTGTATTTGGGTAAGCAACTAGCAGGAATCACTATGACACTCATAGGGTAGCCAATGCCTCTTCACCAGCATAATCACATCAGCAACTTCAAGAAACCCCTGGCAAAAGTTACAATGACTCTTAAGATACACAACTAGTGACGTAGCTATCAGGCAGACTGGAAAGAGTATCTAAAAAATGTGTATTTGGGTGAAGAACTGGCAGGAATCTCTATGACTCTCTTGAGGTAGCCAATGCCTCGTCACCAGCAGAATCAAATCAGCAACTTCTATAAACCCCTGGCAAAAGTAACGATGTTTCTCTTAAGATACACAACTAGTGGCGTATCGCTTCAGGCACACTGGAAACAGTATCTAAAAAATGTGTATTTGGGTGAGCAACTGGCACGGAACACTGTGACGCTCTTAGGGTAGCCAATATCTCGTCACCAGTATAATCACAGCTTCAAAGTCAAGAAACCGCTGGCAAGAGTAACGATGTTTCTCTTAAGATACACAACTAAAGGCGTATCGCTTCAGGCAGACTGGCCACAGTATCTCAAAATGTGTATTTGGGTGAGCAACTGGCAGGAAGCACTATGACTCTCTTAAGGTAGCCAATGCCTCGTCACCAACATAATCCCATCACCAACTTCAAGAAACCGCTTGCAAAGGTAACGAAGCTTCTCATAAGATACACAGCTAGTGGGGTGTCACTTGAGGCAGACTGGCCAAAGTACCAAAAAAATGTGTATTTGGGTGAGCAACTAGCAGGAATCACTATGACACTCATAGGGTAGCCAATGCCTCGTCACCAGCATAATCACATCAGCAACTTCAAGAAACCCCTGGCAAAAGTTACAATGACTCTTAAGATACACAACTAGTGGCGTAGCTATCAGGCAGACTGGAAAGAGTATCTAAAAAATGTGTATTTGGGTGAAGAACTGGCAGGAATCTCTATGACTCTCTTGAGGTAGCCAATGCCTCGTCACCAGCAGAATCAAATCAGCAACTTCTAGAAACCCTTGGCAAAAGTAAAGATGTTTCTCTTAAGATACACAACTAGTGGCGTATCGCTTCAGGCAGACGCCACAGTATCTCAAAATGTGTATTTGGGTGAGCAACTGGCAGGAAGCACTATGACTCTCTTAAGGTAGCCAATGCCTCGTCACCAACGTAATCCCATCACCAACTTCAGGAAACCGCTTGCAAAGGTAACGAAGCTTCTCATAAGATACACAGCTAGTGGGGTGTCACTTGAGGCAGACTGGCCAAAGTATCAAAAAAATGTGTATTTGGGTGAGCAACTAGCAGGAATCACTATGACACTCATAGGGTAGCCAATGCCTCGTCACCAGCATAATCACATCAGCAACTTCAAGAAATCCCTGGCAAAAGTTACAATGACTCTTAAGATACACAACTAGTGGCGTAGCTATCAGGCAGACTGGAAGGAGTATCTACAAAATGTGTATTTGGGTGAAGAACTGGCAGGAATCTCTATGACTCTCTTGAGGTAGCCAATGCCTCGTCACCAGCAGAATCAAATCAGCAACTTCTAGAAACCCCTGGCAAAAGTAACGATGTTTCTCTTAAGATACACAACTAGTGGCGTATCGCTTCAGGCACACTGGAAACAGTATCTAAAAAATGTGTATTTGGGTGAGCAACTGGCAGGAAGCACTATGACTCTCTCAAGGTAGCCAATGCCTCGTCACCAACATAATCCCATCACCATTTTCAAGAAACCGCTTGCAAAGGTAACGAAGCTTCTCATAAGATACACAGCTAGTGGGGTGTCACTTGAGGCAGACTGGCCAAAGTATCAAAAAAATGTGTATTTGGGTGAGCAACTAGCAGGAATCACTATGACACTCATAGGGTAGCCAATGCCTCGTCACCAGCATAATCACATCAGCAACTTCAAGAAACCCCTGGCAAAAGTTACAATGACTCTTAAGATACACAACTAGTGGCGTATCGCTTCAGGCACACTGGAAAGAGTATCAAAAAAATGTGTATTTGGGTGAAGAACTGGCAGGAATCTCTATGACTCTCTTGAGGTAGCCAATGCCTCGTCACCAGCAGAATCAAATCAGCAACTTCTAGAAACCCCTGGCAAAAGTAACGACGTTGCTCTTAAGATACACAACTAGTGGCGTATCGCTTCAGGCACACTGGAAACAGTATCTAAAAAATGGGTATTTGGTTGAGCAACTGGCACGAAACACTGTGACTCTCTTAGGGTAGCCAATATCTCGTCACCAGTATAATCACAGCTTCAAAGTCAAGAAACCGCTGGCAAGAGTAACGATGTTTCTCTTAAGATACACAACTAGTGGCGTATCGCTTCAGGCAGACTGGCCACAGTATCTCAAAATGTGTATTTGGGTGAGCAACTGGCAGGAAGCACTATGACTCTCTTAAGGTAGCCAATGCCTCGTCACCAACATATTCCCATCACCAACTTCAAGAAACCGCTTGCAAAGGTAACGAAGCTTCTCATAAGATACACAGCTAGTGGGGTGTCACTTGAGGCAGACTGGCCAAAGTATCAAAAAAATGTGTATTTGGGTGAGCAACTAGCAGGAATCACTATGACACTCATAGGGTAGCCAATGCCTCGTCACCAGCATTATCACATCAGCAACTTCAAGAAACCCCTGGCAAAAGTTACAATGACTCTTAAGATACACAACTAGTGGCGTATCGCTTCAGGCACACTGGAAAGAGTATCTAAAAAATGTGTATTTGGGTGAAGAACTCGCAGGAATCTCTATGACTCTCTTGAGGTAGCCAATGCCTCGTCACCAGCAGAATCAAATCAGCAACTTCTAGAAACCCCTGGCAAAAGTAACGATGTTTCTCTTAAGATACACAACTAGTGGCTTATCGCTTGAGGCACACTGGAAACAGTATCTAAAAAATGTGTATTTGGGTGAGCAACTGGCACGAAACTCTGTGACTCTCTTAGGGTAGCCAATATCTCGTCACCAGTATAATCACAGCTTCAAAGTCAAGAAACCGCTGGCAAGAGTAACGATGTTTCTCTTAAGATACACAACTAAAGGCTTATCGCTTCTGGCAGACTGGCCACAGTATCTCAAAATGTGTATTTGGGTGAGCAACTGGCAGGAAGCACTATGACTCTCTTAAGGTAGCCAATGCCTCGTCACCAACATAATCCCATCACCAACTTCAAGAAACCGCTTGCAAAGGTAACGAAGCTTCTCATAAGATACACAGCTAGTGGGGTGTCACTTGAGGCAGACTGGCCAAAGTACCAAAAAAATGTGTATTTGGGTGAGCAACTAGCAGGAATCACTATGACACTCATAGGGTAGCCAATGCCTCGTCACCAGCATAATCACATCAGCAACTTCAAGAAACCCCTGGCAAAAGTTACAATGACTCTTAAGATACACAACTAGTGGCGTAGCTATCAGGCAGACTGGAAGGAGTATCTACAAAATGTGTATTTGGGTGAA
Organism: Schistocerca nitens; assembly: GCF_023898315.1. Taxonomy (NCBI): domain Eukaryota; kingdom Metazoa; phylum Arthropoda; class Insecta; order Orthoptera; family Acrididae; genus Schistocerca; species Schistocerca nitens. The sequence goes on along the minus strand of NC_064616.1, from coordinate 106,366,165 downwards.
GAACTGGCAGGAATCTCTATGACTCTCTTGAGGTAGCCAATGCCTCGTCACCAGCAGAATCAAATCAGCAACTTCTAGAAACCCCTGGCAAAAGTAACGATGTTTCTCTTAAGATACACAACTAGTGGCGTATCGCTTCAGGCACACTGGAAACAGTATCTAAAAAATGTGTATTTGGGTGAGCAACTGGCAGGAAGCACTATGACTCTCTCAAGGTAGCCAATGCCTCGTCACCAACATAATCCCATCACCATTTTCAAGAAACCGCTTGCAAAGGTAACGAAGCTTCTCATAAGATACACAGCTAGTGGGGTGTCACTTGAGGCAGACTGGCCAAAGTATCAAAAAAATGTGTATTTGGGTGAGCAACTAGCAGGAATCACTATGACACTCATAGGGTAGCCAATGCCTCGTCACCAGCATAATCACATCAGCAACTTCAAGAAACCCCTGGCAAAAGTTACAATGACTCTTAAGATACACAACTAGTGGCGTATCGCTTCAGGCACACTGGAAAGAGTATCAAAAAAATGTGTATTTGGGTGAAGAACTGGCAGGAATCTCTATGACTCTCTTGAGGTAGCCAATGCCTCGTCACCAGCAGAATCAAATCAGCAACTTCTAGAAACCCCTGGCAAAAGTAACGACGTTGCTCTTAAGATACACAACTAGTGGCGTATCGCTTCAGGCACACTGGAAACAGTATCTAAAAAATGGGTATTTTGTTGAGCAACTGGCACGAAACACTGTGACTCTCTTAGGGTAGCCAATATCTCGTCACCAGTATAATCACAGCTTCAAAGTCAAGAAACCGCTGGCAAGAGTAACGATGCTTCTCTTAAGATACACAACTAGTGGCGTATCGCTTCAGGCAGACTGGCCACAGTATCTCAAAATGTGTATTTGGGTGAGCAACTGGCAGGAAGCACTATGACTCTCTTAAGGTAGCCAATGCCTCGTCACCAACATATTCCCATCACCAACTTCAAGAAACCGCTTGCAAAGGTAACGAAGCTTCTCATAAGATACACAGCTAGTGGGGTGTCACTTGAGGCAGACTGGCCAAAGTATCAAAAAAATGTGTATTTGGGTGAGCAACTAGCAGGAATCACTATGACACTCATAGGGTAGCCAATGCCTCGTCACCAGCATTATCACATCAGCAACTTCAAGAAACCCCTGGCAAAAGTTACAATGACTCTTAAGATACACAACTAGTGGCGTATCGCTTCAGGCACACTGGAAAGAGTATCTAAAAAATGTGTATTTGGGTGAAGAACTCGCAGGAATCTCTATGACTCTCTTGAGGTAGCCAATGCCTCGTCACCAGCAGAATCAAATCAGCAACTTCTAGAAACCCCTGGCAAAAGTAACGATGTTTCTCTTAAGATACACAACTAGTGGCTTATCGCTTGAGGCACACTGGAAACAGTATCTAAAAAATGTGTATTTGGGTGAGCAACTGGCACGAAACTCTGTGACTCTCTTAGGGTAGCCAATATCTCGTCACCAGTATAATCACAGCTTCAAAGTCAAGAAACCGCTGGCAAGAGTAACGATGTTTCTCTTAAGATACACAACTAGTGGCGTATCGCTTCAGGCAGACTGGCCACAGTATCTCAAAATGTGTATTTGGGTGAGCAACTGGCAGGAAGCACTATGACTCTCTTAAGGTAGCCAATGCCTCGTCACCAACATAATCCCATCACCAACTTCAAGAAACCGCTTGCAAAGGTAACGAAGCTTCTCATAAGATACACAACTAGTGGGGTGTCACTTGAGGCAGACTGGCCAAAGTATCAAAAAAATGTGTATTTGGGTGAGCAACTAGCAGGAATCACTATGACACTCATAGGGTAGCCAATGCCTCGTCACCAGCATAATCACATCAGCAACTTCAAGAAACCCGTGGCAAAAGTTACAATGACTCTTAAGATACACAACTAGTGGCGTAGCTATCAGGCAGACTGGAAAGAGTATCTACAAAATGTGTATTTGGGTGAAGAACTGGCAGGAATCTCTATGACTCTCTTGAGGTAGCCAATGCCTCGTCACCAGCAGAATCAAATCAGCAACTTCTAGAAACCCTTGGCAAAAGTAACGATGTTTCTCTTAAGATACACAACTAGTGGCGTATCGCTTCAGGCAGACGCCACAGTATCTCAAAATGTGTATTTGGGTGAGCAACTGGCAGGAAGCACTATGACTCTCTTAAGGTAGCCAATGCCTCGTCACCAACGTAATCCCATCACCAACTTCAGGAAACCGCTTGCAAAGGTAACGAAGCTTCTCATAAGATACACAGCTAGTGGGGTGTCACTTGAGGCAGACTGGCCAAAGTATCAAAAAAATGTGTATTTGGGTGAGCAACTAGCAGGAATCACTATGACACTCATAGGGTAGCCAATGCCTCGTCACCAGCATAATCACATCAGCAACTTCAAGAAACCCCTGGCAAAAGTTACAATGACTCTTAAGATACACAACTAGTGGCGTATCGCTTCAGGCACACTGGAAACAGTATCTAAAAAATGGGTATTTGGTTGAGCAACTGGCACGAAACACTGTGACTCTCTTAGGGTAGCCAATATCTCGTCACCAGTATAATCACAGCTTCAAAGTCAAGAAACCGCTGGCAAGAGTAACGATGCTTCTCTTAAGATACACAACTAGTGACGTATCGCTTCAGGCAGACTGGCCACAGTATCTCAAAATGTGTATTTGGGTGAGCAACTGGCAGGAAGCACTATGACTCTCTTAAGGTAGCCAATGCCTCGTCACCAACATATTCCCATCACCAACTTCAAGAAACCGCTTGCAAAGGTAACGAAGCTTCTCATAAGATACACAGCTAGTGGGGTGTCACTTGAGGCAGACTGGCCAAAGTATCAAAAAAATGTGTATTTGGGTGAGCAACTAGCAGGAATCACTATGACACTCATAGGGTAGCCAATGCCTCGTCACCAGCATAATCACATCAGCAACTTCAAGAAACCCCTGGCAAAAGTTACAATGACTCTTAAGATACACAACTAGTGGCGTAGCTATCAGGCAGACTGGAAAGAGTATCTAAAAAATGTGTATTTGGGTGAAGAACTGGCAGGAATCTCTATGACTCTCTTCAGGTAGCCAATGCCTCGTCACCAGCAGAATCAAATCAGCAACTTCTAGAAACCCTTGGCAAAAGTAACGATGTTTCTCTTAAGATACACAACTAGTGGCGTATCGCTTCAGGCAGACGCCACAGTATCTCAAAATGTGTATTTGGGTGAGCAACTGGCAGGAAGCACTATGACTCTCTTAAGGTAGCCAATGCCTCGTCACCAACGTAATCCCATCACCAACTTCAGGAAACCGCTTGCAAAGGTAACGAAGCTTCTCATAAGATACACAGCTAGTGGGGTGTCACTTGAGGCAGACTGGCCAAAGTATCAAAAAAATGTGTATTTGGGTGAGCAACTAGCAGGAATCACTATGACACTCATAGGGTAGCCAATGCCTCGTCACCAGCATAATCACATCAGCAACTTCAAGAAACCCCTGGCAAAAGTTACAATGACTCTTAAGATACACAACTAGTGGCGTAGCTATCAGGCAGACTGGAAGGAGTATCTACAAAATGTGTATTTGGGTGAAGAACTGGCAGGAATCTCTATGACTCTCTTGAGGTAACCAATGCCTCGTCACCAGCAGAATCAAATCAGCAACTTCTAGAAACCCCTGGCAAAAGTAACGATGTTTCTCTTAAGATACACAACTAGTGGCGTATCGCTTCAGGCACACTGGAAACAGTATCTAAAAAATGTGTATTTGGGTGAGCAACTGGCAGGAAGCACTATGACTCTCTCAAGGTAGCCAATGCCTCGTCACCAACATAATCCCATCACCATTTTCAAGAAACCGCTTGCAAAGGTAACGAAGCTTCTCATAAGATACACAGCTAGTGGGGTGTCACTTGAGGCAGACTGGCCAAAGTATCAAAAATATGTGTATTTGGGTGAGCAACTAGCAGGAATCACTATGACACTCATAGGGTAGCCAATGCCTCGTCACCAGCATAATCACATCAGCAACTTCAAGAAACCCCTGGCAAAAGTTACAATGACTCTTAAGATACACAACTAGTGGCGTATCGCTTCAGGCACACTGGAAAGAGTATCAAAAAAATGTGTATTTGGGTGAAGAACTGGCAGGAATCTCTATGACTCTCTTGAGGTAGCCAATGCCTCGTCACCAGCAGAATCAAATCAGCAACTTCTAGAAACCCCTGGCAAAAGTAACGACGTTGCTCTTAAGATACACAACTAGTGGCGTATCGCTGCAGGCACACTGGAAACAGTATCTAAAAAATGGGTATTTGGTTGAGCAACTGGCACGAAACACTGTGACTCTCTTAGGGTAGCCAATATCTCGTCACCAGTATAATCACAGCTTCAAAGTCAAGAAACCGCTGGCAAGAGTAACGATGTTTCTCTTAAGATACACAACTAGTGGCGTATCGCTTCAGTCAGACTGGCCACAGTATCTCAAAATGTGTATTTGGGTGAGCAACTGGCAGGAAGCACTATGACTCTCTTAAGGTAGCCAATGCCTCGTCACCAACATATTCCCATCACCAACTTCAAGAAACCGCTTGCAAAGGTAACGAAGCTTCTCATAAGATACACAGCTAGTGGGGTGTCACTTGAGGCAGACTGGCCAAAGTATCAAAAAAATGTGTATTTGGGTGAGCAACTAGCAGGAATCACTATGACACTCATAGGGTAGCCAATGCCTCGTCACCAGCATTATCACATCAGCAACTTCAAGAAACCCCTGGCAAAAGTTACAATGACTCTTAAGATACACAACTAGTGGCGTATCGCTTCAGGCACACTGGAAAGAGTATCTAAAAAATGTGTATTTGGGTGAAGAACTCGCAGGAATCTCTATGACTCTCTTGAGGTAGCCAATGCCTCGTCACCAGCAGAATCAAATCAGCAACTTCTAGAAACCCCTGGCAAAAGTAACGATGTTTCTCTTAAGATACACAACTAGTGGCTTATCGCTTGAGGCACACTGGAAACAGTATCTAAAAAATGTGTATTTGGGTGAGCAACTGGCACGAAAATCTGTGACTCTCTTAGGGTAGCCAATATCTCGTCACCAGTATAATCACAGCTTCAAAGTCAAGAAACCGCTGGCAAGAGTAACGATGTTTCTCTTAAGATACACAACTAGTGGCGTATCGCTTGAGGCAGACTGGCCACAGTATCTCAAAATGTGTATTTGGGTGAGCAACTGGCAGAAGCACTATGACTCTCTTAAGGTAGCCAATGCCTCGTCACCAACATAATCCCATCACCAACTTCAAGAAACCGCTTGCAAAGGTAACGAAGCTTCTCATAAGATACACAGCTAGTGGGGTGTCACTTGAGGCAGACTGGCCAAAGTATCAAAAAAATGTGTATTTGGGTGAGCAACTAGCAGGAATCACTATGACACTCATAGGGTAGCCAATGCCTCGTCACCAGCATAATCACATCAGCAACTTCAAGAAACCCCTGGCAAAAGTTACAATGACTCTTAAGATACACAACTAGTGGCGTATCGCTTCAGGCACACTGGAAAGAGTATCTAAAATATGTGTATTTGGGTGAAGAACTGGCAGGAATCTCTATGACTCTCTTGAGGTAGCCAATGCCTCGTCACCAGCAGAATCAAATCAGCAACTTCTAGAAACCCTTGGCAAAAGTAACGATGTTTCTCTTAAGATACACAACTAGTGGCGTATCGCTTCAGGCAGACGCCACAGTATCTCAAAATGTGTATTTGGGTGAGCAACTGGCAGGAAGCACTATGACTCTCTTAAGGTAGCCAATGCCTCGTCACCAACGTAATCCCATCACCAACTTCAGGAAACCGCTTGCAAAGGTAACGAAGCTTCTCATAAGATACACAGCTAGTGGGGTGTCACTTGAGGCAGACTGGCCAAAGTATCAAAAATATGTGTATTTGGGTGAGCAACTAGCAGGAATCACTATGACACTCATAGGGTAGCCAATGCCTCGTCACCAGCATAATCACATCAGCAACTTCAAGAAACCCCTGGCAAAAGTTACAATGACTCTTAAGATACACAACTAGTGGCGTATCGCTTCAGGCACACTGGAAAGAGTATCAAAAAAATGTGTATTTGGGTGAAGAACTGGCAGGAATCTCTATGACTCTCTTGAGGTAGCCAATGCCTCGTCACCAGCAGAATCAAATCAGCAACTTCTAGAAACCCCTGGCAAAAGTAACGACGTTGCTCTTAAGATACACAACTAGTGGCGTATCGCTTCAGGCACACTGGAAACAGTATCTAAAAAATGGGTATTTGGTTGAGCAACTGGCACGAAACACTGTGACTCTCTTAGGGTAGCCAATATCTCGTCACCAGTATAATCACAGCTTCAAAGTCAAGAAACCGCTGGCAAGAGTAACGATGCTTCTCTTAAGATACACAACTAGTGGCGTATCGCTTCAGGCAGACTGGCCACAGTATCTCAAAATGTGTATTTGGGTGAGCAACTGGCAGGAAGCACTATGACTCTCTTAAGGTAGCCAATGCCTCGTCACCAACATATTCCCATCACCAACTTCAAGAAACCGCTTGCAAAGGTAACGAAGCTTCTCATAAGATACACAGCTAGTGGGGTGTCACTTGAGGCAGACTGGCCAAAGTATCAAAAAAATGTGTATTTGGGTGAGCAACTAGCAGGAATCACTATGACACTCATAGGGTAGCCAATGCCTCGTCACCAGCATAATCACATCAGCAACTTCAAGAAACCCCTGGCAAAAGTTACAATGACTCTTAAGATACACAACTAGTGGCGTATCGCTTCAGGCACACTGGAAAGAGTATCTAAAATATGTGTATTTGGGTGAAGAACTCGCAGGAATCTCTATGACTCTCTTGAGGTAGCCAATGCCTCGTCACCAGCAGAATCAAATCAGCAACTTCTAGAAACCCCTGGCAAAAGTAACGATGTTTCTCTTAAGATACACAACTAGTGGCGTATCGCTTCAGGCACACTGGAAACAGTATCTAAAAAATGTGTATTTGGGTGAGCAACTGGCACGAAACACTGTGACACTCTTAGGATAGCCAATATCTCGTCACCAGTATTATCACAGCTTCAAAGTCAAGAAACCGCTGGCAAGAGTAACGATGTTTCTCTTATGATACACAACTAGTGGCGTATCGCTTCAGGCAGACTGGCCACAGTATCTCAAAATGTGTATTTGGGTGAGCAACTGGCAGGAAGCACTATGACTCTCTTAAGGTAGCCAATGCCTCGTCACCAACATAATCCCATCACCAACTTCAAGAAACGGCTTGCAAAGGTAACGAAGCTTCTCATAAGATACACAGCTAGTGGGGTGTCACTTGAGGCAGACTGGCCAAAGTATCAAATAAATGTGTATTTGGGTGAGCAACTAGCAGGAATCACTATGACACTCATAGGGTAGCCAATGCCTCGTCACCAGCATAATCACATCAGCAACTTCAAGAAACCCCTGGCAAAAGTTACAATGACTCTTAAGATACACAACTAGTGGCGTAGCTATCAGGCAGACTGGAAAGAGTATCTAAAAAATGTGTATTTGGGTGAAGAACTGGCAGGAATCTCTATGACTCTCTTGAGGTAGCCAATGCCTCGTCACCAGCAGAATCAAATCAGCAACTTCTAGAAACCCCTGGCAAAAGTAACGATGTTTCTCTTAGGATACACAACTAGTGGCGTATCGCTTCAGGCAGACGCCACAGTATCTCAAAATGTGTATTTGGGTGAGCAACTGGCAGGAAGCACTATGACTCTCTTAAGGTAGCCAATGCCTCGTCACCAACGTAATCCCATCACCAACTTCAGGAAACCGCTTGCAAAGGTAACGAAGCTTCTCATAAGATACACAGGTAGTGGGGTGTCACTTGAGGCAGACTGGCCAAAGTATCAAAAAAATGTGTATTTGGGTGAGCAACTAGCAGGAATCACTATGACACTCATAGGGTAGCCAATGCCTCGTCACCAGCATAATCACATCAGCAACTTCAAGAAACCCCTGGCAAAAGTTACAATGACTCTTAAGATACACAACTAGTGGCGTATCGCTTCAGGCACACTGGAAAGAGTATCAAAAAAATGTGTATTTGGGTGAAGAACTGGCAGGAATCTCTATGACTCTCTTGAGGTAGCCAATGCCTCGTCACCAGCAGAATCAAATCAGCAACTTCTAGAAACCCCTGGCAAAAGTAACGACGTTGCTATTAAGATACACAACTAGTGGCGTATCGCTTCAGGCACACTGGAAACAGTATCTAAAAAATGGGTATTTGGTTGAGCAACTGGCACGAAACACTGTGACTCTCTTAGGGTAGCCAATATCTCGTCACCAGTATAATCACAGCTTCAAAGTCAAGAAACCGCTGGCAAGAGTATTGATGTTTCTCTTAAGATACACAACTAGTGGCGTATCGCTTCAGGCAGACTGGCCACAGTATCTCAAAATGTGTATTTGGGTGAGCAACTGGCAGGAAGCACTATGACTCTCTTAAGGTAGCCAATGCCTCGTCACCAACATATTCACATCACCAACTTCAAGAAACCGCTTGCAAAGGTAGCGAAGCTTCTCATAAGATACACAGCTAGTGGGGTGTCACTTGAGGCAGACTGGCCAAAGTATCAAAAAAATGTGTATTTGGGTGAGCAACTAGCAGGAATCACTATGACACTCATAGGGTAGCCAATGCCTCGTCACCAGCATTATCACATCAGCAACTTCAAGAAACCCCTGGCAAAAGTTACAATGACTCTTAAGATACACAACTAGTGGCTTATCGCTTGAGGCACACTGGAAACAGTATCTAAAAAATGTGTATTTGGGTGAGCAACTGGCACGAAACTCTGTGACTCTCTTAGGGTAGCCAATATCTCGTCACCAGTATAATCACAGCTTCAAAGTCAAGAAACCGCTGGCAAGAGTAACGATGTTTCTCTTAAGATACACAACTAGTGGCGTATCGCTTCAGGCAGACTGGCCACAGTATCTCAAAATGTGTATTTGGGTGAGCAACTGGCAGAAGCACTATGACTCTCTTAAGGTAGCCAATGCCTCGTCACCAACATAATCCCATCACCAACTTCAAGAAACCGCTTGCAAAGGTAACGAAGCTTCTCATAAGATACACAGCTAGTGGGGTGTCACTTGAGGCAGACTGGCCAAAGTATCAAAAAAATGTGTATTTGGGTGAGCAACTAGCAGGAATCACTATGACACTCATAGGGTAGCCAATGCCTCGTCACCAGCATAATCACATCAGCAACTTCAAGAAACCCCTGGCAAAAGTTACAATGACTCTAAGATACACAACTAGTGGCGTAGCTATCAGGCAGACTGGAAAGACTATCTAAAAAATGTGTATTTGGGTGAAGAACTGGCAGGAATCTCTATGACTCTCTTGAGGTAGCCAATGCCTCGTCACCAGCAGAATCAAATCAGCAACTTCTAGAAACCCCTGGCAAAAGTAACGATGTTTCTCTTAAGATACACAACTAGTGGCTTATCGCTTCAGGCACACTGGAAACAGTATCTAAAAAATGTGTATTTGGGTGAGCAACTGGCACGAAACACTGTGACTCTCTTAGGGTAGCCAATATCTCGTCACCAGTATAATCACAGCTTCAAAGTCAAGAAACCGCTGGCAAGAGTAACGATGTTTCTCTTAAGATACACAACTAGTGGCGTATCGCTTCAGGCAGACTGGCCACAGTATCTCAAAATGTGTATTTGGGTGAGCAACTGGCAGGAAGCACTATGACTCTCTTAAGGTAGCCAATGCCTCGTCACCAACATAATCCCATCACCAACTTCAAGAAACCGCTTGCAAAGGTAACGAAGCTTCTCATAAGATACACAGCTAGTGGGGTGTCACTTGAGGCAGACTGGCCAAAGTATCAAAAAAATGTGTATTTGGGTGAGCAACTAGCAGGAATCACTATGACACTCATAGGGTAGCCAATGCCTCGTCACCAGCATAATCACATCAGCAACTTCAAGAAACCCCTGGCAAAAGTTACAATGACTCTTAAGATACACAACTAGTGGCGTATCGCTTCAGGCACACTGGAAAGAGTATCAAAAAAATGTGTATTTGGGTGAAGAACTGGCAGGAATCTCTATGACTCTCTTGAGGTAGCCAATGCCTCGTCACCAGCAGAATCAAATCAGCAACTTCTAGAAACCCCTGGCAAAAGTACCGATGTTTCTCTTAAGATACACAACTAGTGGCGTACCGCTTCAGGCCCACAGGAAAGAGTATCTAAAAATGTGTATTTGGGTGAGCAACTGGCACGAAACACTGTGACTCTCTTAGGGTAGCCAATATCTCGTCACCAGTATAATCACAGCTCCAAAGTCAAGAAACCGCTGGCAAGAGTAACGATGTTTCTCTTATGATACACAACTAGTGGCGTATCGCCTCAGGCAGACTGGCCACAGTATCTCAAAATGTGTATTTGGGTGAGCAACTGGCAGGAAGCACTATGACTCTCTTAAGGTAGCCAATGCCTCGTCACCAACTTAATCCCATCACCAACTTCAAGAAACGGCTTGCAAAGGTAACGAAGCTTCTCATAAGATACACAGCTAGTGGGGTGTCACTTGAGGCAGACTGGCCAAAGTATCAAAAAAATGTGTATTTGGGTGAGCAACTAGCAGGAATCACTATGACACTCATAGGGTAGCCAATGCCTCGTCACCAGCATAATCACATCAGCAACTTCAAGAAACCCCTGGCAAAAGTTACAATGACTCTTAAGATACACAACTAGTGGCGTAGCTATCAGGCAGACTGGAAAGAGTATCTAAAAAATGTGTATTTGGGTGAAGAACTGGCAGGAATCTCTATGACTCTCTTGAGGTAGCCAATGCCTCGTCACCAGCAGAATCAAATCAGCAACTTCTAGAAACCCCTGGCAAAAGTAACGATGTTTCTCTTAAGATACACAACTAGTGGCTTATCGCTTCAGGCACGCTGGAAACAGTATCTAAAAAATGTGTATTTGGGTGAGCAACTGGCACGAAACACTGTGACTCTCTTAGGGTAGCCAATATCTCGTCACCAGTATAATCACAGCTTCAAAGTCAAGAAACCGCTGGCAAGAGTAACGATGTTTCTCTTAAGATACACAACTAGTGGCGTATCGCTTCAGGCAGACTGGCCACAGTATCTCAAAATGTGTATTTGGGTGAGCAACTGGCAGGAAGCACTATGACTCTCTTAAGGTAGCCAATGCATCGTCACCAACATAATCCCATCACCATTTTCAAGAAACCGCTTGCAAAGGTAACGAAGCTTCTCATAAGATACACAGCTAGTGGGGTGTCACTTGAGGCAGACTGGCCAAAGTATCAAAAAAATGTGTATTTGGGTGAGCAACTAGCAGGTTCACTATGACACTCATAGGGTAGCCAATGCCTCGTCACCAGCATAATCACATCAGCAACTTCAAGAAACCCCTGGCAAAAGTTACAATGACTCTTAAGATACACAACTAGTGGCGTATCGCTTCAGGCACACTGGAAACAGTATCAAAAAAATGTGTATTTGGGTGAAGAACTGGCAGGAATCTCTATGACTCTCTTGAGGTAGCCAATGCCTCGTCACCAGCAGAATCAAATCAGCAACTTCTAGAAACCCCTGGCAAAAGTAACGAAGTTTCTCTTCAGATACACAACTAGTGGCGTACCGCTTCAGGCCCACAGGAAAGAGTATCTAAAAAATGTGTATTTGGGTGAGCAACTGGCACGAAACACTGTGACTCTCTTAGGGTAGCCAATATCTCGTCACCAGTATAATCACAGCTCCAAAGTCAAGAAACCGCTGGCAAGAGTAACGATGTTTCTCTTATGATACACAACTAGTGGCGTATCGCTTCAGGCAGACTGGCCACAGTATCTCAAAATGTGTATTTGGGTGAGCAACTGGCAGGAAGCACTATGACTCTCTTAAGGTAGCCAATGCCTCGTCACCAACATAATCCCATCACCAACTTCAAGAAACGGCTTGCAAAGGTAACGAAGCTTCTCATAAGATACACAGCTAGTGGGGTGGCACTTGAGGCAGACTGGCCAAAGTATCAAAAAAATGTGTATTTGGGTGAGCAACTAGCAGGAATCACTATGACACTCATAGGGTAGCCAATGCCTCGTCACCAGCATAATCACATCAGCAACTTCAAGAAACCCCTGGCAAAAGTTACAATGACTCTTAAGATACACAACTAGTGGCGTAGCTATCAGGCAGACTGGAAAGAGTATCTAAAAAATGTGTATTTGGGTGAAGAACTGGCAGGAATCTCTATGACTCTCTTGAGGTAGCCAATGCCTCGTCACCAGCAGAATCAAATCAGCAACTTCTAGAAACCCCTGGCAAAAGTAACGATGTTTCTCTTAAGATACACAACTAGTGGCTTATCGCTTCAGGCACACTGGAAACAGTATCTAAAAAATGTGTATTTGGGTGAGCAACTGGCACGAAACACTGTGACTCTCTTAGGGTAGCCAATATCTCGTCACCAGTATAATCACAGCTTCAAAGTCAAGAAACCGCTGGCAAGAGTAACGATGTTTCTCTTAAGATACACAACTAGTGGCGTATCGCTTCAGGCAGACTGGCCACAGTATCTCAAAATGTGTATTTGGGTGAGCAACTGGCAGGAAGCACTATGACTCTCTTAAGGTAACCAATGCCTCGTCACCAACATAATCCCATCACCAACTTCAAGAAACCGCTTGGAAAGGTAACGAAGCTTGTCATAAGATACACAGCTAGTGGGGTGTCACTTGAGGCAGACTGGCCAAAGTATCAAAAAAATGTGTATTTGGGTGAGCAACTAGCAGGAATCACTATGACACTCATAGGGTAGCCAATGCCTCGTCACCAGCATAATCACATCAGCAACTTCAAGAAACCCCTGGCAAAAGTTACAATGACTCTTAAGATACACAACTAGTGGCGTATCGCTTCAGGCACACTGGAAAGAGTATCAAAAAAATGTGTATTTGGGTGAAGAACTGGCAGGAATCTCTATGACTCTCTTGAGGTAGCCAATGCCTCGTCACCAGCAGAATCAAGTCAGCAACTTCTAGAAACCCCTGGCAAAAGTAACGACGTTGCTCTTAAGATACACAACTAGTGGCGTATCGCTTCAGGCACACTGGAAACAGTATCTAAAAAATGGGTATTTGGTTGAGCAACAGGCACGAAACACTGTGACTCTCTTAGGGTAGCCAATATCTCGTCACCAGTATAATCACAGCTTCAAAGTCAAGAAACCGCTGGCAAGAGTAACGATGTTTCTCTTAAGATACACAACTAGTGGCGTATCGCTTCAGGCAGACTGGCCACAGTATCTCAAAATGTGTATTTGGGTGAGCAACTGGCAGGAAGCACTATGACTCTCTTAAGGTAGCCAATGCCTCGTCACCAACATATTCCCATCACCAACTTCAAGAAACCGCTTGCAAAGGTAACGAAGCTTCTCATAAGATACACAGCTAGTGGGGTGTCACTTGAGGCAGACTGGCCAAAGTATCAAAAAAATGTGTATTTGGGTGAGCAACTAGCAGGAATCACTATGACACTCATAGGGTAGCCAATGCCTCGTCACCAGCATTATCACATCAGCAACTTCAAGAAACCCCTGGCAAAAGATACAATGACTCTTAAGATACACAACTAGTGGCGTATCGCTTCAGGCACACTGGAAAGAGTATCTAAAAAATGTGTATTTGGGTGAAGAACTCGCAGGAATCTCTATGACTCTCTTGAGGTAGCCAATGCCTCGTCACCAGCAGAATCAAATCAGCAACTTCTAGAAACCCCTGGCAAAAGTAACGAAGTTTCTCTTAAGATACACAACTAGTGGCTTATCGCTTGAGGCACACTGGAAACAGTATCTAAAAAATGTGTATTTGGGTGAGCAACTGGCACGAAACTCTGTGACTCTCTTAGGGTAGCCAATATCTCGTCACCAGTATAATCACAGCTTCAAAGTCAAGAAACCGCTGGCAAGAGTAACGATGTTTCTCTTAAGATACACAACTAGTGGCGTATCGCTTCAGGCAGACTGGCCACAGTATCTCAAAATGTGTATTTGGGTGAGCAACTGGCAGAAAGCACTATGACTCTCTTAAGGTAGCCAATGCCTCGTCACCAACATAATCCCATCACCAACTTCAAGAAACCGCTTGCAAAGGTAACGAAGCTTCTCATAAGATACACAGCTAGTGGGGTGTCACTTGAAGCAGACTGGCCAAAGTACCAAAAAAATGTGTATTTGGGTGAGCAACTAGCAGGAATCACTATGACACTCATAGGGTAGCCAATGCCTCGTCACCAGCATAATCACATCAGCAACTTCAAGAAACCCGTGGCAAAAGTTACAATGACTCTTAAGATACACAACTAGTGGCGTAGCTATCAGGCAGACTGGAAAGAGTATCTAAAAAATGTGTATTTGGGTTAAGAACTGGCAGGAATCTCTATGACTCTCTTGAGGTAGCCAATGCCTCGTCACCAGCAGAATCAAATCAGCAACTTCTAGAAACCCTTGGCAAAAGTAACGATGTTTCTCTTAAGATACACAACTAGTGGCGTATCGCTTCAGGCAGACGCCACAGTATCTCAAAATGTGTATTTGGGTGAGCAACTGGCAGGAAGCACTATGACTCTCTTAAGGTAGCCAATGCCTCGTCACCAACGTAATCCCATCACCAACTTCAGGAAACCGCTTGCAAAGGTAACGAAGCTTCTCATAAGATACACAGCTAGTGGGGTGTCACTTGAGGCAGACTGGCCAAAGTATCAAAAAAATGTGTATTTGGGTGAGCAACTAGCAGGAATCACTATGACACTCATAGGGTAGCCAATGCCTCGTCACCAGCATAATCACATCAGCAACTTCAAGAAACCCCTGGCAAAAGTTACAATGACTCTTAAGATACACAACTAGTGGCGTAGCTATCAGGCAGACTGGAAGGAGTATCTACAAAATGTGTATTTGGGTGCAGAACTGGCAGGAATCTCTATGACTCTCTTGAGGTAACCAATGCCTCGTCACCAGCTGAATCAAATCAGCAACTTCTAGAAACCCCTGGCAAAAGTAACGATGTTTCTCTTAAGATACACAACTAGTGGCTTATCGCTTCAGGCACACTGGAAACAGTATCTAAAAAATGTGTATTTGGGTGAGCAACTGGCACGAAACACTGTGACTCTCTTAGGGTAGCCAATATCTCGTCACCAGTATAATCACAGCTTCAAAGTCAAGAAACCGCTGGCAAGAGAAACGATGTTTCTCTTAAGATACACAACTAGTGGCGTATCGCTTCAGGCAGACTGGCCACAGTATCTCAAAATGTGTATTTGGGTGAGCAACTGGCAGGAAGCACTATGACTCTCTTAAGGTAACCAATGCCTCGTCACCAACATAATCCCATCACCAACTTCTGGAAACCGCTTGCAAAGGTAACGAAGCTTCTCATAAGATACACAGCTAGTGGGGTGTCACTTGAGGCAGACTGGCCAAAGTATCAAAAAAATGTGTATTTGGGTGAGCAACTAGCAGGAATCACTATGACACTCATAGGGTAGCCAATGCCTCGTCACCAGCATAATCACATCAGCAACTTCAAGAAACCCCTGGCAAAAGTTACAATGACACTTAAGATACACAACTAGTGGCGTATCGCTTCAGGCACACTGGAAAGAGTATCCAAAATATGTGTATTTGGGTGAAGAACTCGCAGGAATCTCTATGACTCTCTTGAGGTAGCCAATGCCTCGTCACCAGCAGAATCAAATCAGCAACTTCTAGAAACCCCTGGCAAAGGTAACGATGTTTCTCTTAAGATACACAACTAGTGGCGTATCGCTTCAGGCACACTGGAAACAGTATCTAAAAAATGTGTATTTGGGTGAGCAACTGGAAGGAAGCACTATGACTCTCTCAAGGTAGCCAATGCCTCGTCACCAACATAATCCCATCACCATTTTCAAGAAACCGCTTGCAAAGGTAACGAAGCTTCTCATAAGATACACAGCTAGTGGGGTGTCACTTGAGGCAGACTGGCCAAAGTATCAAAAAAATGTGTATTTGGGTGAGCAACTAGCAGGAATCACTATGACACTCATAGGGTAGCCAATGCCTCGTCACCAGCATAATCACATCAGCAACTTCAAGAAACCCCTGGCAAAAGTTACAATGACTCTTAAGATACACAACTAGTGGCGTATCGCTTCAGGCACACTGGAAAGAGTATCAAAAAAATGTGTATTTGGGTGAAGAACTGGCAGGAATCTCTATGACTCTCTTGAGGTAGCCAATGCCTCGTCACCAGCAGAATCAAATCAGCAACTTCTAGAAACCCCTGGCAAAAGTAACGACGTTTCTCTTAAGATACACAACTAGTGGCGTACCGCTTCAGGCCCACAGGAAAGAGTATCTAAAAAATGTGTATTTGGGTGAGCAACTGGCACGAAACAATGTGACTCTCTTAGGGTAGCCAATATCTCGTCACCAGTATAATTACAGCTCCAAAGTCAAGAAACCGCTGGCAAGAGTAACGATGTTTCTCTTAAGATACACAACTAGTGGCGTATCGCCTCAGGCAGACTGGAAACAGTATCTAAAAAATGTGTATTTGGGTGAGCAACTGGCACGAAACACTGTGACACTCTTAGGATAGCCAATATCTCGTCACCAGTATTATCACAGCTTCAAAGTCAAGAAACCGCTGGCAAGAGTAACGATGTTTCTCTTATGATACACAACTAGTGGCGTATCGCTTCAGGCAGACTGGCCACAGTATCTCAAAATGTGTATTTGGGTGAGCAACTGGCAGGAAGCACTATGACTCTCTTAAGGTAGCCAATGCCTCGTCACCAACATAATCCCATCACCAACTTCAAGAAACGGCTTGCAAAGGTAACGAAGCTTCTCATAAGATACACAGCTAGTGGGGTGTCACTTGAGGCAGACTGGCCAAAGTATCAAAAAAATGTGTATTTGGGTGAGCAACTAGCAGGAATCACTACGACACTCATAGGGTATCCAATGCCTCGTCACCAGCATAATCACATCAGCAACTTCAAGAAACCCCTGGCAAAAGTTACAATGACTCTTAAGATACACAACTAGTGGCGTAGCTATCAGGCAGACTGGAAAGAGTATCTAAAAAAATGTGTATTTGGGTGAAGAACTGGCAGGAATCTCTATGACTCTCTTGAGGTAGCCAATGCCTCGTCACCAGCAGAATCAAATCAGCAACTTCTAGAAACCCCTGGCAAAAGTAACGATGTTTCTCTTAAGATACACAACTAGTGGCTTATCGCTTCAGGCACACTGGAAACAGTATCTAAAAAATGTGTATTTGGGTGAGCAACTGGCACGAAACACTGTGACTCTCTTAGGGTAGCCAATATCTCGTCACCAGTATAATCACAGCTTCAAAGTCAAGAAACCGCTGGCAAGAGTAACGATGTTTCTCTTAAGATACACAACTAGTGGCGTATCGCCTCAGGCAGACTGGCCACAGTATCTCAAAATGTGTATTTGGGTGAGCAACTGGCAGGAAGCACTATGACTCTCTTAAGGTAACCAATGCCTCGTCACCAACATAATCCCATCACCAACTTCAAGAAACCGCTTGGAAAGGTAACGAAGCTTGTCATAAGATACACAGCTAGTGGGGTGTCACTTGAGGCAGACTGGCCAAAGTATCAAAAAAATGTGTATTTGGGTAAGCAACTAGCAGGAATCACTATGACACTCATAGGGTAGCCAATGCCTCTTCACCAGCATAATCACATCAGCAACTTCAAGAAACCCCTGGCAAAAGTTACAATGATTCTTAAGATACACAACTAGTGGCGTAGCTATCAGGCAGACTGGAAAGAGTATCTAAAAAATGTGTATTTGGGTGAAGAACTGGCAGGAATCTCTATGACTCTCTTGAGGTAGCCAATGCCTCGTCACCAGCAGAATCAAATCAGCAACTTCTATAAACCCCTGGCAAAAGTAACGATGTTTCTCTTAGGATACACAACTAGTGGCGTATCGCTTCAGGCACACTGGAAACAGTATCTAAAAAATGTGTATTTGGGTGAGCAACTGGCACGGAACACTGTGACTCTCTTAGGGTAGCCAATATCTCGTCACCAGTATAATCACAGCTTCAAAGTCAAGAAACCGCTGGCAAGAGTAACGATGTTTCTCTTAAGATACACAACTAGTGGCGTATCGCTTCAGGCAGACGCCACAGTATCTCAAAATGTGTATTTGGGTGAGCAACTGGCAGGAAGCACTATGACTCTCTTAAGGTAGCCAATGCCTCGTCACCAACATAATCCCATCACCAACTTCAAGAAACCGCATGCAAAGGTAACGAAGCTTCTCATAAGATACACAGCTAGTGGGGTGTCACTTGAGGCAGACTGGCCAAAGTATCAAAAAAATGTGTATTTGGGTGAGCAACTAGCAGGAATCACTATGACACTCATAGGGTAGCCAATGCCTCGTCACCAGCATAATCACATCAGCAACTTCAAGAAACCCCTGGCAAAAGTTACAATGACTCTTAAGATACACAACTAGTGGCGTAGCTATCAGGCAGACTGGAAGGAGTATCTACAAAATGTGTATTTGGGTGCAGAACTGGCAGGAATCTCTATGACTCTCTTGAGGTAACCAATGCCTCGTCACCAGCTGAATCAAATCAGCAACTTCTAGAAACCCCTGGCAAAAGTAACGATGTTTCTCTTAAGATACACAACTAGTGGCTTATCGCTTCAGGCACACTGGAAACAGTATCTAAAAAATGTGTATTTGGGTGAGCAACTGGCACGAAACACTGTGACTCTCTTAGGGTAGCCAATATCTCGTCACCAGTATAATCACAGCTTCAAAGTCAAGAAACCGCTGGCAAGAGAAACGATGTTTCTCTTAAGATACACAACTAGTGGCGTATCGCTTCAGGCAGACTGGCCACAGTATCTCAAAATGTGTATTTGGGTGAGCAACTGGCAGGAAGCACTATGACTCTCTTAAGGTAACCAATGCCTCGTCACCAACATAATCCCATCACCAACTTCTGGAAACCGCTTGCAAAGGTAACGAAGCTTCTCATAAGATACACAGCTAGTGGGGTGTCACTTGAGGCAGACTGGCCAAAGTATCAAAAAAATGTGTATTTGGGTGAGCAACTAGCAGGAATCACTATGACACTCATAGGGTAGCCAATGCCTCGTCACCAGCATAATCACATCAGCAACTTCAAGAAACCCCTGGCAAAAGTTACAATGACACTTAAGATACACAACTAGTGGCGTATCGCTTCAGGCACACTGGAAAGAGTATCCAAAATATGTGTATTTGGGTGAAGAACTCGCAGGAATCTCTATGACTCTCTTGAGGTAGCCAATGCCTCGTCACCAGCAGAATCAAATCAGCAACTTCTAGAAACCCCTGGCAAAGGTAACGATGTTTCTCTTAAGATACACAACTAGTGGCGTATCGCTTCAGGCACACTGGAAACAGTATCTAAAAAATGTGTATTTGGGTGAGCAACT
The DNA here is from genome assembly GCF_023898315.1 of Schistocerca nitens. NCBI lineage: Eukaryota > Metazoa > Arthropoda > Insecta > Orthoptera > Acrididae > Schistocerca > Schistocerca nitens. The sequence continues at coordinate 106,346,508 of NC_064616.1, read as the reverse complement.
GGAAGGAAGCACTATGACTCTCTCAAGGTAGCCAATGCCTCGTCACCAACATAATCCCATCACCATTTTCAAGAAACCGCTTGCAAAGGTAACGAAGCTTCTCATAAGATACACAGCTAGTGGGGTGTCACTTGAGGCAGACTGGCCAAAGTATCAAAAAAATGTGTATTTGGGTGAGCAACTAGCAGGAATCACTATGACACTCATAGGGTAGCCAATGCCTCGTCACCAGCATAATCACATCAGCAACTTCAAGAAACCCCTGGCAAAAGTTACAATGACTCTTAAGATACACAACTAGTGGCGTATCGCTTCAGGCACACTGGAAAGAGTATCAAAAAAATGTGTATTTGGGTGAAGAACTGGCAGGAATCTCTATGACTCTCTTGAGGTAGCCAATGCCTCGTCACCAGCAGAATCAAATCAGCAACTTCTAGAAACCCCTGGCAAAAGTAACGACGTTTCTCTTAAGATACACAACTAGTGGCGTACCGCTTCAGGCCCACAGGAAAGAGTATCTAAAAAATGTGTATTTGGGTGAGCAACTGGCACGAAACAATGTGACTCTCTTAGGGTAGCCAATATCTCGTCACCAGTATAATTACAGCTCCAAAGTCAAGAAACCGCTGGCAAGAGTAACGATGTTTCTCTTAAGATACACAACTAGTGGCGTATCGCCTCAGGCAGACTGGAAACAGTATCTAAAAAATGTGTATTTGGGTGAGCAACTGGCACGAAACACTGTGACACTCTTAGGATAGCCAATATCTCGTCACCAGTATTATCACAGCTTCAAAGTCAAGAAACCGCTGGCAAGAGTAACGATGTTTCTCTTATGATACACAACTAGTGGCGTATCGCTTCAGGCAGACTGGCCACAGTATCTCAAAATGTGTATTTGGGTGAGCAACTGGCAGGAAGCACTATGACTCTCTTAAGGTAGCCAATGCCTCGTCACCAACATAATCCCATCACCAACTTCAAGAAACGGCTTGCAAAGGTAACGAAGCTTCTCATAAGATACACAGCTAGTGGGGTGTCACTTGAGGCAGACTGGCCAAAGTATCAAAAAAATGTGTATTTGGGTGAGCAACTAGCAGGAATCACTACGACACTCATAGGGTATCCAATGCCTCGTCACCAGCATAATCACATCAGCAACTTCAAGAAACCCCTGGCAAAAGTTACAATGACTCTTAAGATACACAACTAGTGGCGTAGCTATCAGGCAGACTGGAAAGAGTATCTAAAAAAATGTGTATTTGGGTGAAGAACTGGCAGGAATCTCTATGACTCTCTTGAGGTAGCCATTGCCTCGTCACCAGCAGAATCAAATCAGCAACTTCTAGAAACCCCTGGCAAAAGTAACGATGTTTCTCTTAAGATACACAACTAGTGGCTTATCGCTTCAGGCACACTGGAAACAGTATCTAAAAAATGTGTATTTGGGTGAGCAACTGGCACGAAACACTGTGACTCTCTTAGGGTAGCCAATATCTCGTCACCAGTATAATCACAGCTTCAAAGTCAAGAAACCGCTGGCAAGAGTAACGATGTTTCTCTTAAGATACACAACTAGTGGCGTATCGCCTCAGGCAGACTGGCCACAGTATCTCAAAATGTGTATTTGGGTGAGCAACTGGCAGGAAGCACTATGACTCTCTTAAGGTAACCAATGCCTCGTCACCAACATAATCCCATCACCAACTTCAAGAAACCGCTTGGAAAGGTAACGAAGCTTGTCATAAGATACACAGCTAGTGGGGTGTCACTTGAGGCAGACTGGCCAAAGTATCAAAAAAATGTGTATTTGGGTAAGCAACTAGCAGGAATCACTATGACACTCATAGGGTAGCCAATGCCTCTTCACCAGCATAATCACATCAGCAACTTCAAGAAACCCCTGGCAAAAGTTACAATGATTCTTAAGATACACAACTAGTGGCGTAGCTATCAGGCAGACTGGAAAGAGTATCTAAAAAATGTGTATTTGGGTGAAGAACTGGCAGGAATCTCTATGACTCTCTTGAGGTAGCCAATGCCTCGTCACCAGCAGAATCAAATCAGCAACTTCTATAAACCCCTGGCAAAAGTAACGATGTTTCTCTTAGGATACACAACTAGTGGCGTATCGCTTCAGGCACACTGGAAACAGTATCTAAAAAATGTGTATTTGGGTGAGCAACTGGCACGGAACACTGTGACTCTCTTAGGGTAGCCAATATCTCGTCACCAGTATAATCACAGCTTCAAAGTCAAGAAACCGCTGGCAAGAGTAACGATGTTTCTCTTAAGATACACAACTAGTGGCGTATCGCTTCAGGCAGACTGGCCACAGTATCTCAAAATGTGTATTTGGGTGAGCAACTGGCAGGAAGCACTATGACTCTCTTAAGGTAGCCAATGCCTCGTCACCAACATAATCCCATCACCAACTTCAAGAAACCGCATGCAAAGGTAACGAAGCTTCTCATAAGATACACAGCTAGTGGGGTGTCACTTGAGGCAGACTGGCCAAAGTATCAAAAAAATGTGTATTTGGGTAAGCAACTAGCAGGAATCACTATGACACTCATAGGGTAGCCAATGCCTCTTCACCAGCATAATCACATCAGCAACTTCAAGAAACCCCTGGCAAAAGTTACAATGACTCTTAAGATACACAACTAGTGGCGTAGCTATCAGGCAGACTGGAAAGAGTATCTAAAAAATGTGTATTTGGGTGAAGAACTGGCAGGAATCTCTATGACTCTCTTGAAGTAGCCAATGCCTCGTCACCAGCAGAATCAAATCAGCAACTTCTATAAACCCCTGGCAAAAGTAACGATGTTTCTCTTAAGATACACAACTAGTGGCGTATCGCTTCAGGCAGACTGGAAACAGTATCTAAAAAATGTGTATTTGGGTGAGCAACTGGCACGGAACACTGTGACTCTCTTAGGGTAGCCAATATCTCGTCACCAGTATAATCACAGCTTCAAAGTCAAGAAACCGCTGGCAAGAGTAACGATGTTTCTCTTAAGATACACAACTAAAGGCGTATCGCTTCAGGCAGACTGGCCACAGTATCTCAAAATGTGTATTTGGGTGAGCAACTGGCAGGAAGCACTATGACTCTCTTAAGGTAGCCAATGCCTCGTCACCAACGTAATCCCATCACCAACTTCAGGAAACCGCTTGCAAATGTAACGAAGCTTCTCATAAGATACACAGCTAGTGGGGTGTCACTTGAGGCAGACTGGCCAAAGTATCAAAAAAATGTGTATTTGGGTGAGCAACTAGCAGGAATCACTATGACACTCATAGGGTAGCCAATGCCTCGTCACCAGCATAATCACATCAGCAACTTCAAGAAACCCCTGGCAAAAGTTACAATGACTCTTAAGATACACAACTAGTGGCGTAGCTATCAGGCAGACTGGAAGGAGTATCTACAAAATGTGTATTTGGGTGAAGAACTGGCAGGAATCTCTATGACTCTCTTGAGGTAGCCAATGCCTCGTCACCAGCAGAATCAAATCAGCAACTTCTAGAAACCCCTGGCAAAAGTAACGATGTTTCTCTTAAGATACACAACTAGTGGCGTACCGCTTCAGGCCCACAGGAAAGAGTATCTAAAAAATGTGTATTTGGGTGAGCAACTGGCACGAAGCACTGTGACTCTCTTAGGGTAGCCAATATCTCGTCACCAGTATAATTACAGCTCCAAAGTCAAGAAACCGCTGGCAAGAGTAACGATGTTTCTCTTAAGATACACAACTAGTGGCGTATCGCTTCAGGCAGACTGGAAACAGTATCTAAAAAATGTGTATTTGGGTGAGCAACTGGCACGAAACACTGTGACACTCTTAGGATAGCCAATATCTCGTCACCAGTATTATCACAGCTTCAAAGTCAAGAAACCGCTGGCAAGAGTAACGATGTTTCTCTTATGATACACAACTAGGGGCGTATCGCTTCAGGAAGACTGGCCACAGTATCTCAAAATGTGTATTTGGGTGAGCAACTGGCAGGAAGCACTATGACTCTCTTAAGGTAGCCAATGCCTCGTCACCAACATAATCCCATCACCAACTTCAAGAAACGGCTTGCAAAGGTAACGAAGCTTCTCATAAGATACACAGCTAGTGGGGTGTCACTTGAGGCAGACTGGCCAAAGTATCAAAAAAATGTGTATTTGGGTGAGCAACTAGCAGGAATCACTATGACACTCATAGGGTAGCCAATGCCTCGTCACCAGCATAATCACATCAGCAACTTCAAGAAACCCCTGGCAAAAGTTACAATGACTCTTAAGATACACAACTAGTGGCGTAGCTATCAGGCAGACTGGAAAGAGTATCTAAAAAATGTGTATTTGGGTGAAGAACTGGCAGGAATCTCTATGACTCTCTTGAGGTAGCCAATGCCTCGTCACCAGCAGAATCAAATCAGCAACTTCTAGAAACCCCTGGCAAAAGTAACGATGTTTCTCTTAAGATACACAACTAGTGGCTTATCGCTTCAGGCACAATGGAAACAGTATCTAAAAAATGTGTATTTGGGTGAGCAACTGGCACGAAACACTGTGACTCTCTTAGGGTAGCCAATATCTCGTCACCAGTATAATCACAGCTTCAAAGTCAAGAAACCGCCGGCAAGAGTAACGATGTTTCTCTTAAGATACACAACTAGTGGCGTATCGCTTCAGGCAGACTGGCCGCAGTATCTCAAAATGTGTATTTGGGTGAGCAGCTGGCAGGAAGCACTATGACTCTCTTAAGGTAACCAACGCCTCGTCACCAACATAATCCCATCACCAACTTCAAGAAACCGCTTGGAAAGGTAACGAAGCTTGTCATAAGATACACAGCTAGTGGGGTGTCACTTGAGGCAGACTGGCCAAAGTATCAAAAAAATGTGTATTTGGGTAAGCAACTAGCAGGAATCACTATGACACTCATAGGGTAGCCAATGCCTCTTCACCAGCATAATCACATCAGCAACTTCAAGAAACCCCTGGCAAAAGTTACAATGACTCTTAAGATACACAACTAGTGGCGTAGCTATCAGGCAGACTGGAAAGAGTATCTAAAAAATGTGTATTTGGGTGAAGAACTGGCAGGAATCTCTATGACTCTCTTGAGGTAGCCAATGCCTCGTCACAAGCAGAATCAAATCAGCAACTTCTATAAACCCCTGGCAAAAGTAACGATGTTTCTCTTAGGATACACAACTAGTGGCGTATCGCTTCAGGCACACTGGAAACAGTATCTAAAAAATGTGTATTTGGGTGAGCAACTGGCACGGAACACTGTGACTCTCTTAGGGTAGCCAATATCTCGTCACCAGTATAATCACAGCTTCAAAGTCAAGAAACCGCTGGCAAGAGTAACGATGTTTCTCTTAAGATACACAACTAAAGGCGTATCGCTTCAGGCAGACTGGCCACAGTATCTCAAAATGTGTATTTGGGTGAGCAACTGGCAGGAAGCACTATGACTCTCTTAAGGTAGCCAATGCCTCGTCACCAACGTAATCCCATCACCAACTTCAGGAAACCGCTTGCAAAGGTAACGAAGCTTCTCATAAGATACACAGCTAGTGGGGTGTCACTTGAGGCAGACTGGCCAAAGTATCAAAAAAATGTGTATTTGGGTGAGCAACTAGCAGGAATCACTATGACACTCATAGGGTAGCCAATGCCTCGTCACCAGCATAATCACATCAGCAACTTCAAGAAACCCCTGGCAAAAGTTACAATGACTCTTAAGATACACAACTAGTGGCGTAGCTATCAGGCAGACTGGAAGGAGTATCTACAAAATGTGTATTTGGGTGAAGAACTGGCAGGAATCTCTATGACTCTCTTGAGGTAGCCAATGCCTCGTCACCAGCAGAATCAAATCAGCAACTTCTAGAAACCCCTGGCAAAAGTAACGATGTTTCTCTTAAGATACACAACTAGTGGCGTACCGCTTCAGGCCCACAGGAAAGAGTATCTAAAAAATGTGTATTTGGGTGAGCAACTGGCACGAAACACTGTGACACTCTTAGGATAGCCAATATCTCGTCACCAGTATTATCACAGCTTCAAAGTCAAGAAACCGCTGGCAAGAGTAACGATGTTTCTCTTATGATACACAACAAGTGGCGTATCGCTTCAGGCAGCCTGGCCACAGTATCTCAAAATGTGTATTTGGGTGAGCAACTGGCAGGAAGCACTATGACTCTCTTAAGGTAGCCAATGCCTCGTCACCAACATAATCCCATCACCAACTTCAAGAAACGGCTTGCAAAGGTAACGAAGCTTCTCATAAGATACACAGCTAGTGGGGTGTCACTTGAGGCAGACTGGCCAAAGTATCAAAAAAATGTGTATTTGGGTGAGCAACTAGCAGGAATCACTATGACACTCATAGGGTAGCCAATGCCTCGTCACCAGCATAATCACATCAGCAACTTCAAGAAACCCCTGGCAAAAGTTACAATGACTCTTAAGATACACAACTAGTGGCGTAGCTATCAGGCAGACTGGAAAGAGTATCTAAAAAATGTGTATTTGGGTGAAGAACTGGCAGGAATCTCTATGACTCTCTTGAGGTAGCCAATGCCTCGTCACCAGCAGAATCAAATCAGCAACTTCTAGAAACCCCTGGCAAAAGTAACGATGTTTCTCTTAAGATACACAACTAGTGGCTTATCGCTTCAGGCACACTGGAAACAGTATCTAAAAAATGTGTATTTGGGTGAGCAACTGGCACGGAACACTGTGACTCTCTTAGGGTAGCCAATATCTCGTCACCAGTATAATCACAGCTTCAAAGTCAAGAAACCGCTGGCAAGAGTAACGATGTTTCTCTTAAGATACACAACTAAAGGCGTATCGCTTCAGGCAGACTGGCCACAGTATCTCAAAATGTGTATTTGGGTGAGCAACTGGCAGGAAGCACTATGACTCTCTTAAGGTAGCCAATGCCTCGTCACCAACGTAATCCCATCACCAACTTCAGGAAACCGCTTGCAAATGTAACGAAGCTTCTCATAAGATACACAGCTAGTGGGGTGTCACTTGAGGCAGACTGGCCAAAGTATCAAAAAAATGTGTATTTGGGTGAGCAACTAGCAGGAATCACTATGACACTCATAGGGTAGCCAATGCCTCGTCACCAGCATAATCACATCAGCAACTTCAAGAAACCCCTGGCAAAAGTTACAATGACTCTTAAGATACACAACTAGTGGCGTAGCTATCAGGCAGACTGGAAGGAGTATCTACAAAATGTGTATTTGGGTGAAGAACTGGCAGGAATCTCTATGACTCTCTTGAGGTAGCCAATGCCTCGTCACCAGCAGAATCAAATCAGCAACTTCTAGAAACCCCTGGCAAAAGTAACGATGTTTCTCTTAAGATACACAACTAGTGGCGTACCGCTTCAGGCCCACAGGAAAGAGTATCTAAAAAATGTGTATTTGGGTGAGCAACTGGCACGAAGCACTGTGACTCTCTTAGGGTAGCCAATATCTCGTCACCAGTATAATTACAGCTCCAAAGTCAAGAAACCGCTGGCAAGAGTAACGATGTTTCTCTTAAGATACACAACTAGTGGCGTATCGCTTCAGGCAGACTGGAAACAGTATCTAAAAAATGTGTATTTGGGTGAGCAACTGGCACGAAACACTGTGACACTCTTAGGATAGCCAATATCTCGTCACCAGTATTATCACAGCTTCAAAGTCAAGAAACCGCTGGCAAGAGTAACGATGTTTCTCTTATGATACACAACTAGGGGCGTATCGCTTCAGGCAGACTGGCCACAGTATCTCAAAATGTGTATTTGGGTGAGCAACTGGCAGGAAGCACTATGACTCTCTTAAGGTAGCCAATGCCTCGTCACCAACATAATCCCATCACCAACTTCAAGAAACGGCTTGCAAAGGTAACGAAGCTTCTCATAAGATACACAGCTAGTGGGGTGTCACTTGAGGCAGACTGGCCAAAGTATCAAAAAAATGTGTATTTGGGTGAGCAACTAGCAGGAATCACTATGACACTCATAGGGTAGCCAATGCCTCGTCACCAGCATAATCACATCAGCAACTTCAAGAAACCCCTGGCAAAAGTTACAATGACTCTTAAGATACACAACTAGTGGCGTAGCTATCAGGCAGACTGGAAAGAGTATCTAAAAAATGTGTATTTGGGTGAAGAACTGGCAGGAATCTCTATGACTCTCTTGAGGTAGCCAATGCCTCGTCACCAGCAGAATCAAATCAGCAACTTCTAGAAACCCCTGGCAAAAGTAACGATGTTTCTCTTAAGATACACAACTAGTGGCTTATCGCTTCAGGCACACTGGAAACAGTATCTAAAAAATGTGTATTTGGGTGAGCAACTGGCACGAAACACTGTGACTCTCTTAGGGTAGCCAATATCTCGTCACCAGTATAATCACAGCTTCAAAGTCAAGAAACCGCCGGCAAGAGTAACGATGTTTCTCTTAAGATACACAACTAGTGGCGTATCGCTTCAGGCAGACTGGCCGCAGTATCTCAAAATGTGTATTTGGGTGAGCAGCTGGCAGGAAGCACTATGACTCTCTTAAGGTAACCAACACCTCGTCACCAACATAATCCCATCACCAACTTCAAGAAACCGCTTGGAAAGGTAACGAAGCTTGTCATAAGATACACAGCTAGTGGGGTGTCACTTGAGGCAGACTGGCCAAAGTATCAAAAAAATGTGTATTTGGGTAAGCAACTAGCAGGAATCACTATGACACTCATAGGGTAGCCAATGCCTCTTCACCAGCATAATCACATCAGCAACTTCAAGAAACCCCTGGCAAAAGTTACAATGACTCTTAAGATACACAACTAGTGGCGTAGCTATCAGGCAGACTGGAAAGAGTATCTAAAAAATGTGTATTTGGGTGAAGAACTGGCAGGAATCTCTATGACTCTCTTGAGGTAGCCAATGCCTCGTCACAAGCAGAATCAAATCAGCAACTTCTATAAACCCCTGGCAAAAGTAACGATGTTTCTCTTAGGATACACAACTAGTGGCGTATCGCTTCAGGCACACTGGAAACAGTATCTAAAAAATGTGTATTTGGGTGAGCAACTGGCACGGAACACTGTGACTCTCTTAGGGTAGCCAATATCTCGTCACCAGTATAATCACAGCTTCAAAGTCAAGAAACCGCTGGCAAGAGTAACGATGTTTCTCTTAAGATACACAACTAAAGGCGTATCGCTTCAGGCAGACTGGCCACAGTATCTCAAAATGTGTATTTGGGTGAGCAACTGGCAGGAAGCACTATGACTCTCTTAAGGTAGCCAATGCCTCGTCACCAACGTAATCCCATCACCAACTTCAGGAAACCGCTTGCAAAGGTAACGAAGCTTCTCATAAGATACACAGCTAGTGGGGTGTCACTTGAGGCAGACTGGCCAAAGTATCAAAAAAATGTGTATTTGGGTGAGCAACTAGCAGGAATCACTATGACACTCATAGGGTAGCCAATGCCTCGTCACCAGCATAATCACATCAGCAACTTCAAGAAACCCCTGGCAAAAGTTACAATGACTCTTAAGATACACAACTAGTGGCGTAGCTATCAGGCAGACTGGAAGGAGTATCTACAAAATGTGTATTTGGGTGAAGAACTGGCAGGAATCTCTATGACTCTCTTGAGGTAGCCAATGCCTCGTCACCAGCAGAATCAAATCAGCAACTTCTAGAAACCCCTGGCAAAAGTAACGATGTTTCTCTTAAGATACACAACTAGTGGCGTACCGCTTCAGGCCCACAGGAAAGAGTATCTAAAAAATGTGTATTTGGGTGTGCAACTGGCACGAAACACTGTGACTCTCTTAGGGTAGCCAATATCTCGTCACCAGTATAATTACAGCTCCAAAGTCAAGAAACCGCTGGCAAGAGTAACGATGTTTCTCTTAAGATACACAACTAGTGGCGTATCGCTTCAGGCAGACTGGAAACAGTATCTAAAAAATGTGTATTTGGGTGAGCAACTGGCACGAAACACTGTGACACTCTTAGGATAGCCAATATCTCGTCACCAGTATTATCACAGCTTCAAAGTCAAGAAACCGCTGGCAAGAGTAACGATGTTTCTCTTATGATACACAACAAGTGGCGTATCGCTTCAGGCAGCCTGGCCACAGTATCTCAAAATGTGTATTTGGGTGAGCAACTGGCAGGAAGCACTATGACTCTCTTAAGGTAGCCAATGCCTCGTCACCAACATAATCCCATCACCAACTTCAAGAAACGGCTTGCAAAGGTAACGAAGCTTCTCATAAGATACACAGCTAGTGGGGTGTCACTTGAGGCAGACTGGCCAAAGTATCAAAAAAATGTGTATTTGGGTGAGCAACTAGCAGGAATCACTATGACACTCATAGGGTAGCCAATGCCTCGTCACCAGCATAATCACATCAGCAACTTCAAGAAACCCCTGGCAAAAGTTACAATGACTCTTAAGATACACAACTAGTGGCGTAGCTATCAGGCAGACTGGAAAGAGTATCTAAAAAATGTGTATTTGGGTGAAGAACTGGCAGGAATCTCTATGACTCTCTTGAGGTAGCCAATGCCTCGTCACCAGCAGAATCAAATCAGCAACTTCTAGAAACCCCTGGCAAAAGTAACGATGTTTCTCTTAAGATACACAACTAGTGGCTTATCGCTTCAGGCACACTGGAAACAGTATCTAAAAAATGTGTATTTGGGTGAGCAACTGGCACGAAACACTGTGACTCTCTTAGGGTAGCCAATATCTCGTCACCAGTATAATCACAGCTTCAAAGTCAAGAAACCGCTGGCAAGAGTAACGATGTTTCTCTTAAGATACACAACTAGTGGCGTATCGCTTCAGGCAGACTGGCCACAGTATCTCAAAATGTGTATTTGGGTGAGCAACTGGCAGGAAGCACTATGACTCTCTTAAGGTAACCAACGCCTCGTCACCAACATAATCCCATCACCAACTTCAAGAAACCGCTTGGAAAGGTAACGAAGCTTGTCATAAGATACACAGCTAGTGGGGTGTCACTTGAGGCAGACTGGCCAAAGTATCAAAAAAATGTGTATTTGGGTAAGCAACTAGCAGGAATCACTATGACACTCATAGGGTAGCCAATGCCTCTTCACCAGCATAATCACATCAGCAACTTCAAGAAACCCCTGGCAAAAGTTACAATGACTCTTAAGATACACAACTAGTGGCGTAGCTATCAGGCAGACTGGAAAGAGTATCTAAAAAATGTGTATTTGGGTGAAGAACTGGCAGGAATCTCTATGACTCTCTTGAGGTAGCCAATGCCTCGTCACCAGCAGAATCAAATCAGCAACTTCTATAAACCCCTGGCAAAAGTAACGATGTTTCTCTTAGGATACACAACTAGTGGCGTATCGCTTCAGGCACACTGGAAACAGTATCTAAAAAATGTGTATTTGGGTGAGCAACTGGCACGGAACACTGTGACTCTCTTAGGGTAGCCAATATCTCGTCACCAGTATAATCACAGCTTCAAAGTCAAGAAACCGCTGGCAAGAGTAACGATGTTTCTCTTAAGATACACAACTAGTGGCGTATCGCTTCAGGCAGACTGGCCACAGTATCTCAAAATGTGTATTTGGGTGAGCAACTGGCAGGAAGCACTATGACTCTCTTAAGGTAGCCAATGCCTCGTCACCAACGTAATCCCATCACCAACTTCAGGAAACCGCTTGCAAAGGTAACGAAGCTTGTCATAAGATACACAGCTAGTGGGGTGTCACTTGAGGCAGACTGGCCAAAGTATCAAAAAAATGTGTATTTGGGTGAGCAACTAGCAGGAATTACTATGACACTCATAGGGTAGCCAATGCCTCGTCACCAGCATAATCACATCAGCAACTTCAAGAAACCCCTGGCAAAAGTTACAATGACTCTTAAGATACACAACTAGTGGCGTATCGCTTCAGGCACACTGGAAAGAGTATCAAAAAAATGTGTATTTGGGTGAAGAACTGGCAGGAATCTCTATGACTCTCTTGAGGTAGCCAATGCCTCGTCACCAGCAGAATCAAATCAGCAACTTCTAGAAACCCCTGGCAAAAGTAACGATGTTTCTCTTAAGATACACAACTAGTGGCGTACCGCTTCAGGCCCACAGGAAAGAGTATCTAAAAAATGTGTATTTGGGTGAGCAACTGGCACGAAACACTGTGACTCTCTTAGGGTAGCCAATATCTCGTCACCAGTATAATTACAGCTCCAAAGTCAAGAAACCGCTGGCAAGAGTAACGATGTTTCTCTTAAGATACACAACTAGTGGCGTATCGCTTCAGGCAGACTGGAAACAGTATCTAAAAAATGTGTATTTGGGTGAGCAACTGGCACGAAACACTGTGACACTCTTAGGATAGCCAATATCTCGTCACCAGTATTATCACAGCTTCAAAGTCAAGAAACCGCTGGCAAGAGTAACGATGTTTCTCTTATGATACACAACTAGTGGCGTATCGCTTCAGGCAGACTGCCCACAGTATCTCAAAATGTGTATTTGGGTGAGCAACTGGCAGGAAGCACTATGACTCTCTTAAGGTAGCCAATGCCTCGTCACCAACATAATCCCATCACCAACTTCAAGAAACGGCTTGCAAAGGTAACGAAGCTTCTCATAAGATACACAGCTAGTGGGGTGTCACTTGAGGCAGACTGGCCAAAGTATCAAAAAAATGTGTATTTGGGTGAGCAACTAGCAGGAATCACTATGACACTCATAGGGTAGCCAATGCCTCGTCACCAGCATAATCACATCAGCAACTTCAAGAAACCCCTGGCAAAAGTTACAATGACTCTTAAGATACACAACTAGTGGCGTAGCTATCAGGCAGACTGGAAAGAGTATCTAAAAAATGTGTATTTGGGTGAAGAACTGGCAGGAATCTCTATGACTCTCTTGAGGTAGCCAATGCCTCGTCACCAGCAGAATCAAATCAGCAACTTCTAGAAACCCCTGGCAAAAGTAACGATGTTTCTCTTAAGATACACAACTAGTGGCTTATCGCTTCAGGCACACTGGAAACAGTATCTAAAAAATGTGTATTTGGGTGAGCAACTGGCACGAAACACTGTGACTCTCTTAGGGTAGCCAATATCTCGTCACCAGTATAATCACAGCTTCAAAGTCAAGAAACCGCTGGCAAGAGTAACGATGTTTCTCTTAAGATACACAACTAGTGGCGTATCGCTTCAGGCAGACTGGCCACAGTATCTCAAAATGTGTATTTGGGTGAGCAACTGGCAGGAAGCACTATGACTCTCTTAAGGTAGCCAATGCCTCGTCACCAACATAATCCCATCACCAACTTCAAGAAACCGCATGCAAAGGTAACGAAGCTTCTCATAAGATACACAGCTAGTGGGGTGTCACTTGAGGCAGACTGGCCAAAGTATCAAAAAAATGTGTATTTGGGTAAGCAACTAGCAGGAATCACTATGACACTCATAGGGTAGCCAATGCCTCTTCACCAGCATAATCACATCAGCAACTTCAAGAAACCCCTGGCAAAAGTTACAATGACTCTTAAGATACACAACTAGTGGCGTAGCTATCAGGCAGACTGGAAAGAGTATCTAAAAAATGTGTATTTGGGTGAAGAACTAGCAGGAATCTCTATGACTCTCTTGAGGTAGCCAATGCCTCGTCACCAGCAGAATCAAATCAGCAACTTCTATAAACCCCTGGCAAAAGTAACGATGTTTCTCTTAAGATACACAACTAGTGGCGTATCGCTTCAGGCACACTGGAAACAGTATCTAAAAAATGTGTATTTGGGTGAGCAACTGGCACGGAACACTGTGACTCTCTTAGGGTAGCCAATATCTCGTCACCAGTATAATCACAGCTTCAAAGTCAAGAAACCGCTGGCAAGAGTAACGATGTTTCTCTTAAGATACACAACTAAAGGCGTATCGCTTCAGGCAGACTGGCCACAGTATCTCAAAATGTGTATTTGGGTGAGCAACTGGCAGGAAGCACTATGACTCTCTTAAGGTAGCCAATGCCTCGTCACCAACGTAATCCCATCACCAACTTCAGGAAACCGCTTGCAAAGGTAACGAAGCTTCTCATAAGATACACAGCTAGTGGGGTGTCACTTGAGGCAGACTGGCCAAAGTATCAAAAAAATGTGTATTTGGGTGAGCAACTAGCAGGAATCACTATGACACTCATAGGGTAGCCAATGCCTCGTCACCAGCATAATCACATCAGCAACTTCAAGAAACCCCTGGCAAAAGTTACAATGACTCTTAAGATACACAACTAGTGGCGTATCGCTTCAGGCACACTGGAAAGAGTATCAAAAAAATGTGTATTTGGGTGAAGAACTGGCAGGAATCTCTATGACTCTCTTGAGGTAGCCAATGCCTCGTCACCAGCAGAATCAAATCAGCAACTTCTAGAAACCCCTGGCAAAAGTAACGACGTTGCTCTTAAGATACACAACTAGTGGCGTATCGCTTCAGGCACACTGGAAACAGTATCTAAAAAATGGGTATTTGGTTGAGCAACTGGCACGAAACACTGTGACTCTCTTAGGGTAGCCAATATCTCGTCACCAGTATAATCACAGCTTCAAAGTCAAGAAACCGCTGGCAAGAGTAACGATGTTTCTCTTAAGATACACAACTAGTGGCGTATCGCTTCAGGCAGACTGGCCACAGTATCTCAAAATGTGTATTTGGGTGAGCAACTGGCAGGAAGCACTATGACTCTCTTAAGGTAGCCAATGCCTCGTCACCAACATATTCCCATCACCAACTTCAAGAAACCGCTTGCAAAGGTAACGAAGCTTCTCATAAGATACACAGCTAGTGGGGTGTCACTTGAGGCAGACTGGCCAAAGTATCAAAAAAATGTGTATTTGGGTGAGCAACTAGCAGGAATCACTATGACACTCATAGGGTAGCCAATGCCTCGTCACCAGCATAATCACATCAGCAACTTCAAGAAACCCCTGGCAAAAGTTACAATGACTCTTAAGATACACAACTAGTGGCGTAGCTATCAGGCAGACTGGAAAGAGTATCTACAAAATGTGTATTTGGGTGAAGAACTGGCAGGAATCTCTATGACTCTCTTGAGGTAGCCAATGCCTCGTCACCAGCAGAATCAAATCAGCAACTTCTAGAAACCCCTGGCAAAAGTAACGATGTTTCTCTTAAGATACACAACTAGTGGCGTATCGCTTCAGGCACACTGGAAACAGTATCTCAAAATGTGTATTTGGGTGAGCAACTGGCAGAAGCACTATGACTCTCTTAAGGTAGCCAATGCCTCGTCACCAACATAATCCCATCACCAACTTCAAGAAACCGCTTGCAAAGGTAACGAAGCTTCTCATAAGATACACAGCTAGTGGGGTGTCACTTGAGGCAGACTGGCCAAAGTATCAAAAAAATGTGTATTAGGGTGAGCAACTAGCAGGAATCACTATGACACTCATAGGGTAGCCAATGCCTCGTCACCAGCATAATCACATCAGCAACTTCAAGAAACCCCTGGCAAAAGTTACAATGACTCTAAGATACACAACTAGTGGCGTAGCTATCAGGCAGACTGGAAAGACTATCTAAAAAATGTGTATTTGGGTGAAGAACTGGCAGGAATCTCTATGACTCTCTTGAGGTAGCCAATGCCTCGTCACCAGCAGAATCAAATCAGCAACTTCTAGAAACCCCTGGCAAAAGTAACGATGTTTCTCTTAAGATACACAACTAGTGGCTTATCGCTTCAGGCACACTGGAAACAGTATCTAAAAAATGTGTATTTGGGTGAGCAACTGGCACGAAACACTGTGACTCTCTTAGGGTAGCCAATATCTCGTCACCAGTATAATCACAGCTTCAAAGTCAAGAAACCGCTGGCAAGAGTAACGATGTTTCTCTTAAGATACACAACTAGTGGCGTATCGCTTCAGGCAGACTGGCCACAGTATCTCAAAATGTGTATTTGGGTGAGCAACTGGCAGGAAGCACTATGACTCTATTAAGGTAACCAATGCCTCGTCACCAACATAATCCCATCACCAACTTCAAGAAACCGCTTGCAAAGGTAACGAAGCTTCTAATAAGATACACAGCTAGTGGGGTGTCACTTGAGGCAGACTGGCCAAAGTATCAAAAAAATGTGTATTTGGGTGAGCAACTAGCAGGAATCACTATGACACTCATAGGGTAGCCAATGCCTCGTCACCAGCATAATCACATCAGCAACTTCAAGAAACCCCTGGCAAAAGTTACAATGACTCTTAAGATACACAACTAGTGGCGTAGCTATCAGGCAGACTGGAAAGAGTATCTAAAAAATGTGTATTTGGGTGAAGAACTGGCAGGAATCTCTATGACTCTCTTGAGGTAGCCAATGCCTCGTCACCAGCAGAATCAAATCAGCAACTTCTATAAACCCCTGGCAAAAGTAACGATGTTTCTCTTAAGATACACAACTAGTGGCGTATCGCTTCAGGCACACTGGAAACAGTATCTAAAAAATGTGTATTTGGGTGAGCAACTGGCACGGAACACTGTGACTCTCTTAGGGTAGCCAATATCTCGTCACCAGTATAATCACAGCTTCAAAGTCAAGAAACCGCTGGCAAGAGTAACGATGTTTCTCTTAAGATACACAACTAAAGGCGTATCGCTTCAGGCAGACTGGCCACAGTATCTCAAAATGTGTATTTGGGTGAGCAACTGGCAGGAAGCACTATGACTCTCTTAAGGTAGCCAATGACTCGTCACCAACATAATCCCATCACCAACTTCAAGAAACCGCTTGCAAAGGTAACGAAGCTTCTCATAAGATACACAGCTAGAGGGGTGTCACTTGAGGCAGACTGGCCAAAGTACCAAAAAAATGTGTATTTGGGTGAGCAACTAGCAGGAATCACTATGACACTCATAGGGTAGCCAATGCCTCGTCACCAGCATAATCACATCAGCAACTTCAAGAAACCCCTGGCAAAAGTTACAATGACTCTTAAGATACACAACTAGTGGCGTAGCTATCAGGCAGACTGGAAAGAGTATCTAAAAAATGTGTATTTGGGTGAAGAACTGGCAGGAATGTCTATGACTCTCTTGAGGTAGCCAATGCCTCGTCACCAGCAGAATCAAATCAGCAACTTCTAGAAACCCTTGGCAAAAGTAACGATGTTTCTCTTAAGATACACAACTAGTGGCGTATCGCTTCAGGCAGACGCTACAGTATCTCAAAATGTGTATTTGGGTGAGCAACTGGCAGGAAGCACTATGACTCTCTTAAGGTAGCTAATGCCTCGTCACCAACGTAATCCCATCACCAACTTCAGGAAACCGCTTGCAAAGGTAACGAAGCTTCTCATAAGATACACAGCTAGTGGGGTGTCACTTGAGGCAGACTGGCCAAAGTATCAAAAAATGTGTATTTGGGTGAGCAACTAGCAGGAATCACTATGACACTCATAGGGTAGCCAATGCCTCGTCACCAGCATAATCACATCAGCAACTTCAAGAAACCCCTGGCAAAAGTTACAATGACTCTTAAGATACACAACTAGTGGCGTAGCTATCAGGCAGACTGGAAGGAGTATCTACAAAATGTGTATTTGGGTGAAGAACTGGCAGGAATCTCTATGACACTCTTGAGGTAGCCAATGCCTCGTCACCAGCAGAATCAAATCAGCAACTTCTACAAACCCCTGGCAAAAGTAACGATGTTTCTCTTAAGATACACAACTAGTGGCGTATCGCTTCAGGCACACTGGAAACAGTATCTAAAAAATGTGTATTTGGGTGAGCAACTGGCAGGAAGCACTATGACTCTCTCAAGGTAGCCAATGCCTCGTCACCAACATAATCCCATCACCAATTTCAAGAAACCGCTTGCAAAGGTAACGAAGCTTCTCAGAAGATACACAGCTAGTGGGGTGTCACTTGAGGCAGACTGGCCAAAGTATCAAAAAAATGTGTATTTGGGTGAGCAACTAGCAGGAATCACTATGACACTCATAGGGTAGCCAATGCCTCGTCACCAGCATAATCACATCAGCAACTTCAAGAAACCCCTGGCAAAAGTTACAATGACTCTTAAGATACACAACTAGTGGCGTATCGCTTCAGGCACACTGAAAACAGTATCTAAAAAATGGGTATTTGGTTGAGCAACTGGCACGAAACACTGTGACTCTCTTAGGGTAGCCAATATCTCGTCACCAGTATAATCACAGCCTCAATGTCAAGAAACCGCTGGCAAGAGTAACGATGTTTATCTTAAGATACACAACTAAAGGCGTATCGCTTCAGGCAGACTGGCCACAGTATCTCAAAATGTGTATTTGGGTGAGCAACTGGCAGGAAGCACTATGACTCTCTTAAGGTAGCCAATGCCTCGTCACCAACATAATCCCATCACCAACTTCAAGAAACCGCTTGCAAAGGTAACGAAGCTTCTCATAAGATACACAGCTAGAGGGGTGTCACTTGAGGCAGACTGGCCAAAGTACCAAAGAATGTGTATTTGGGTGAGCAACTAGCAGGAATCACTATGACACTCATAGGGTAGCCAATGCCTCGTCACCAGCATAATCACATCAGCAACTTCAAGAAACCCGTGGCAAAAGTTACAATGACTCTTAAGATACACAACTAGTGGCGTAGCTATCAGGCAGACTGGAAAGAGTATCTAAAAAATGTGTATTTGGGTGAAGAACTGGCAGGAATCTCTATGACTCTCTTGAGGTAACCAATGCCTCGTCACCAGCAGAATCAAATCAGCAACTTCTAGAAACCCTTGGCAAAAGTAACGATGTTTCTCTTAAGATACACAACTAGTGGCGTATCGCTTCAGGCAGACTGGCCACAGTATCTCAAAATGTGTATTTGGGTGAGCAACTGGCAGGAAGCACTATGACTCTCTTAAGGTAGCCAATGCCTCGTCACCAACGTAATCCCATCACCAACTTCAGGAAACTGCTTGCAAAGGTAACGAAGCTTCTCATAAGATACACAGCTAGTGGGGTGTCACTTGAGGCAGACTGGCCAAAGTATCAAAAAATGTGTATTTGGGTGAGCAACTAGCAGGAATCACTATGACACTCATAGGGTAGCCAATGCCTCGTCACCAGCATAATCACATCAGCAACTTCAAGAAACCCCTGGCAAAAGTTACAATGACTCTTAAGATACACAACTAGTGGCGTAGCTATCAGGCAGACTGGAAGGAGTATCTACAAAATGTGTATTTGGGTGAAGAACTGGCAGGAATCTCTATGACTCTCTTGAGGTAGCCAATGCCTCGTCACCAGCAGAATCAAATCAGCAACTTCTAGAAACCCCGGGCAAAAGTAACGATGTTTCTCTTAAGATACACAACTAGTGGCGTATCGCTTCAGGCACACTGGAAACAGTATCTAAAAAATGTGTATTTGGGTGAGCAACTGGCAGGAAGCACTATGACTCTCTCAAGGTAGTCAATGCCTCGTCACCAACATAATCCCATCACCATTTTCAAGAAACCGCTTGCAAAGGTAACGAAGCTTCTCATAAGATACACAGCTAGTGGGGTGTCACTTGAGGCAGACTGGCCAAAGTATCAAAAAAATGTGTATTTGGGTGAGCAACTAGCAGGAATCACTATGACACTCATAGGGTAGCCAATGCCTCGTCACCAGCATAATCACATCAGCAACTTCAAGAAACCCCTGGCAAAAGTTACAATGACTCTTAAGATACACAACTAGAGGCGTATCGCTTCAGGCACACTGGAAAGAGTATCAAAAAAATGTGTATTAGGGTGAAGAACTGGCAGGAATCTCTATGACTCTCTTGAGGTAGCCAATGCCTCGTCACCAGCAGAATCAAATCAGCAACTTCTAGAAACCCCTGGCAAAAGTACCGATGTTTCTCTTAAGATACACAACTAGTGGCGTATCGCTTCAGGCACACTGGAAACAGTATCTAAAAAATGTGTATTTGGGTGAGCAACTGGCACGGAACACTGTGACTCTCTTAGGGTAGCCAATATCTCGTCACCAGTATAATCACAGCTTCAAAGTCAAGAAACCGCTGGCAAGAGTAACGATGTTTCTCTTAAGATACACAACTAAAGGCGTATCGCTTCAGGCAGACTGGCCACAGTATCTCAAAATGTGTATTTGGGTGAGCAACTGGCAGGAAGCACTATGACTCTCTTAAGGTAGCCAATGCCTCGTCACCAACATAATCCCATCACCAACTTCAAGAAACCGCTTGCAAAGGTAACGAAGCTTCTCATAAGATACACAGCTAGTGGGGTGTCACTTGAGGCAGACTGGCCAAAGTACCAAAAAAATGTGTATTTGGGTGAGCAACTAGCAGGAATCACTATGACACTCATAGGGTAGCCAATGCCTCGTCACCAGCATAATCACATCAGCAACTTCAAGAAACCCGTGGCAAAAGTTACAATGACTCTTAAGATACACAACTAGTGGCGTAGCTATCAGGCAGACTGGAAAGAGTATCTAAAAAATGTGTATTTGGGTGAAGAACTGGCAGGAATCTCTATGACTCTGTTGAGGTAGCCAATGCCTCGTCACCAGCAGAATCAAATCAGCAACTTCTAGAAACCCTAGGCAAAAGTAACGATGTTTCTCTTAAGATACACAACTAGTGGCGTATCGCTTCAGGCAGACGCTACAGTATCTCAAAATGTGTATTTGGGTGAGCAACTGGCAGGAAGCACTATGACTCTCTTAAGGTAGCCAATGCCTCGTCACCAACGTAATCCCATCACCAACTTCAGGAAACCGCTTGCAAAGGTAACGAAGCTTCTCATAAGATACACAGCTAGTGGGGTGTCACTTGAGGCAGACTGGCCAAAGTATCAAAAAAATGTGTATTTGAGTGAGCAACTAGCAGGAATCACTATGACACTCATAGGGTAGCCAATGCCTCGTCACCAGCATAATCACATCAGCAACTTCAAGAAACCCCTGGCAAAAGTTACAATGACTCTTAAGATACACAACTAGTGGCGTAGCTATCAGGCAGACTGGAAGGAGTATCTACAAAATGTGTATTTGGGTGAAGAACTGGCAGGAATCTCTATGACTCTCTTGAGGTAGCCAATGCCTCGTCACCAGCAGAATCAAATCAGCAACTTCTAGAAACCCCTGGCAAAAGTAACGATGTTTCTCTTAAGATACACAACTAGTGGCGTATCGCTTCAGGCACACTGGAAACAGTATCTAAAAAATGTGTATTTGGGTGAGCAACTGGCAGGAAGCACTATGACTCTCTCAAGGTAGCCAATGCCTCGTCACCAACATAATCCCATCACCATTTTCAAGAAACCGCTTGCAAAGGGAACGAAGCTTCTCATAAGATACACAGCTAGTGGGGTGTCACTTGAGGCAGACTGGCCAAAGTACCAAAAAAATGTGTATTTGGGTGAGCAACTAGCAGGAATCACTATGACACTCATAGGGTAGCCAATGCCTCGTCACCAGCATAATCACACCAGCAACTTCAAGAAACCCGTGGCGAAAGTTACAATGACTCTTAAGATACACAACTAGTGGCGTAGCTATCAGGCAGACTGGAAAGAGTACCTAAAAAATGTGTATTTGGGTGAAGAACTGGCAGGAATCTCTATGACTCTCTTGAGGTAGCCAATGCCCCGTCACCAGCAGAATCAAATCAGCAACTTCTAGAAACCCATGGCAAAAGTAACGATGTTTCTCTTAAGATACACAACTAGTGGCGTATCGCTTCAGGCAGACGCCACAGTATCTCAAAATGTGTATTTGGGTGAGCAACTGGCAGGAAGCACTATGACTCTCTTAAGGTAGCCAATGCCTCGTCACCAACGTAATCCCATCACCAACTTCAGGAAACCGCTTGCAAAGGTAACGAAGCTTCTCATAAGATACACAGCTAGTGGGGTGTCACTTGAGGCAGACTGGCCAAAGTATCAAAAAAATGTGTATTTGGGTGAGCAACTAGCAGGAATCACTATGACACTCATAGGGTAGCCAATGCCTCGTCACCAGCATAATCACATCAGCAACTTCAAGAAACCCCTGGCAAAAGTTACAATGACTCTTAAGATACACAACTAGTGGCGTAGCTATCAGGCAGACTGGAAGGAGTATCTACAAAATGTGTATTTGGGTGAAGAACTGGCAGGAATCTCTATGACTCTCTTGAGGTAGCCAATGCCTCGTCACCAGCAGAATCAAATCAGCAACTTCTAGAAACCCCTGGCAAAAGTAACGATGTTTCTCTTAAGATACACAACTAGTGGCGTATCGCTTCAGGCACACTGGAAACAGTATCTAAAAAATGTGTATTTGGGTGAGCAACTGGCAGGAAGCACTATGACTCTCTCAAGGTAGCCAATGCCTCGTCACCAACATAATCCCATCACCATTTTCAAGAAACCGCTTGCAAAGGTAACGAAGCTTCTCATAAGATACACAGCTAGTGGGGTGTCACTTGAGGCAGACTGGCCAAAGTATCAAAAAAATGTGTATTTGGGTGAGCAACTAGCAGGAATCTCTATGACACTCATAGGGTAGCCAATGCCTCGTCACCAGCATAATCACATCAGCAACTTCAAGAAACCCCTGGCAAAAGTTACAATGACTCTTAAGATACACAACTAGTGGCGTATCGCTTCAGGCACACTGGAAAGAGTATCAAAAAAATGTGTATTTGGGTGAAGAACTGGCAGGAATCTCTATGACTCTCTTGAGGTAGCCAATGCCTCGTCACCAGCAGAATCAAATCAGCAACTTCTAGAAACCCCTGGCAAAAGTAACGACGTTGCTCTTAAGATACACAACTAGTGGCGTATCGCTTCAGGCAGACTGGCCACAGTATCTCAAAATGTGTATTTGGGTGAGCAACTGGCAGGAAGCACTATGACTCTCTTAAGGTAGCCAATGCCTCGTCACCAACATATTCCCATCACCAACTTCAAGAAACCGCTTGCAAAGGTAACGAAGCTTCTCATAAGATACACAGCTAGTGGGGTGTCACTTGAGGCAGACTGGCCAAAGTATCAAAAAAATGTGTATTTGGGTGAGCAACTAGCAGGAATCACTATGACACTCATAGGGTAGCCAATGCCTCGTCACCAGCATTATCACATCAGCAACTTCAAGAAACCCCTGGCAAAAGTTACAATGACTCTTAAGATACACAACTAGTGGCGTATCGCTTCAGGCACACTGGAAAGAGTATCTAAAAAATGTGTATTTGGGTGAAGAACTCGCAGGAAACTCTATGACTCTCTTGAGGTAGCCAATGCCTCGTCACCAGCAGAATCACATCAGCAACTTCTAGAAACCCCTGGCAAAAGTAACGATGTTTCTCTTAAGATACACAACTAGTGGCTTATCGCTTGAGGCACACTGGAAACAGTATCTAAAAAATGTGTATTTGGGTGAGCAACTGGCACGAAACTCTGTGACTCTCTTAGGGTAGCCAATATCTCGTCACCAGTATAATCACAGCTTCAAAGTCAAGAAACCGCTGGCAAGAGTAACGATGTTTCTCTTAAGATACACAACTAGTGGCGTATCGCTTCAGGCAGACTGGCCACAGTATCTCAAAATGTGTATTTGGGTGAGCAACTGGCAGAAGCACTATGACTCTCTTAAGGTAGCCAATGCCTCGTCACCAACATAATCCCATCACCAACTTCAAGAAACCGCTTGCAAAGGTAACGAAGCTTCTCATAAGATACACAGCTAGTGGGGTGTCACTTGAGGCAGACTGGCCAAAGTATCAAAAAAATGTGTATTTGGGTGAGCAACTAGCAGGAATCACTATGACACTCATAGGGTAGCCAATGCCTCGTCACCAGCATAATCACATCAGCAACTTCAAGAAACCCCTGGCAAAAGTTACAATGACTCTAAGATACACAACTAGTGGCGTAGCTATCAGGCAGACTGGAAAGACTATCTAAAAAATGTGTATTTGGGTGAAGAACTGGCAGGAATCTCTATGACTCTCTTGAGGTAGCCAATGCCTCGTCACCAGCAGAATCAAATCAGCAACTTCTAGAAACCCCTGGCAAAAGTAACGATGTTTCTCTTAAGATACACAACTAGTGGCTTATCGCTTCAGGCACACTGGAAACAGTATCTAAAAAATGTGTATTTGGGTGAGCAACTGGCACGAAACACTGTGACTCTCTTAGGGTAGCCAATATCTCGTCACCAGTATAATCACAGCTTCAAAGTCAAGAAACCGCTGGCAAGAGTAACGATGTTTCTCTTAAGATACACAACTAGTGGCGTATCGCTTCAGGCAGACTGGCCACAGTATCTCAAAATGTGTATTTGGGTGAGCAACTGGCAGGAAGCACTATGACTCTCTTAAGGTAACCAATGCCTCGTCACCAACATAATCCCATCACCAACTTCAAGAAACCGCTTGCAAAGGTAACGAAGCTTCTCATAAGATACACAGCTAGTGGGGTGTCACTTGAGGCAGACTGGCCAAAGTATCAAAAAAATGTGTATTTGGGTGAGCAACTAGCAGGAATCACTATGACACTCATAGGGTAGCCAATGCCTCGTCACCAGCATAATCACATCAGCAACTTCAAGAAACCCCTGGCAAAAGTTACAATGACTCTAAGATACACAACTAGTGGCGTAGCTATCAGGCAGACTGGAAAGACTATCTAAAAAATGTGTATTTGGGTGAAGAACTGGCAGGAATCTCTATGACTCTCTTGAGGTAGCCAATGCCTCGTCACCAGCAGAATCAAATCAGCAACTTCTAGAAACCCCTGGCAAAAGTAACGATGTTTCTCTTAAGATACACAACTAGTGGCTTATCGCTTCAGGCACACTGGAAACAGTATCTAAAAAATGTGTATTTGGGTGAGCAACTGGCACGAAACACTGTGACTCTCTTAGGGTAGCCAATATCTCGTCACCAGTATAATCACAGCTTCAAAGTCAAGAAACCGCTGGCAAGAGTAACGATGTTTCTCTTAAGATACACAACTAGTGGCGTATCGCTTCTGGCAGACTGGCCACAGTATCTCAAAATGTGTATTTGGGTGAGCAACTGGCAGAAGCACTATGACTCTCTTAAGGTAGCCAATGCCTCGTCACCAACATAATCCCATCACCAACTTCAAGAAACCGCTTGCAAAGGTAACGAAGCTTCTCATAAGATACACAGCTAGTGGGGTGTCACTTGAGGCAGACTGGCCAAAGTATCAAAAAAATGTGTATTTGGGTGAGCAACTAGCAGGAATCACTGTGACACTCATAGGGTAGCCAATGCCTCGTCACCAGCATAATCACATCAGCAACTTCAAGAAACCCCTGGCAAAAGTTACAATGACTCTAAGATACACAACTAGTGGCGTAGCTATCAGGCAGACTGGAAAGACTATCTAAAAAATGTGTATTTGGGTGAAGAACTGGCAGGAATCTCTATGACTCTCTTGAGGTAGCGAATGCCTCGTCACCAGCAGAATCAAATCAGCAACTTCTAGAAACCCCTGGCAAAAGTAACGATGTTTCTCTTAAGATACACAACTAGTGGCTTATCGCTTCAGGCACACTGGAAACAGTATCTAAAAAATGTGTATTTGGGTGAGCAACTGGCACGAAACACTGTGACTCTCTTAGGGTAGCCAATATCTCGTCACCAGTATAATCACAGCTTCAAAGTCAAGAAACCGCTGGCAAGAGTAACGATGTTTCTCTTAAGATACACAACTAGTGGCGTATCGCTTCAGGCAGACTGGCCACAGTATCTCAAAATGTGTATTTGGGTGAGCAACTGGCAGGAAGCACTATGACTCTCTTAAGGTAACCATTGCCTCGTCACCAACATAATCCCATCACCAACTTCAAGAAACCGCTTGCAAAGGTAACGAAGCTTCTCATAAGATACACAGCTAGTGGGGTGTCACTTGAGGCAGACTGGCCAAAGTATAAAAAAAATGTGTATTTGGGTGAGCAACTAGCAGGAATCACTATGACACTAATAGGGTAGCCAATGCCTCGTCACCAGATAATCACATCAGCAACTTCAAGAAACCCCTGGCAAAAGTTACAATGACTCTTAAGATACACAACTAGTGGCGTATCGCTTCAGGCACACTGGAAAGAGTATCTAAAATATGTGTATTTGGGTGAAGAACTCGCAGGAATCTCTATGACTCTCTTGAGGTAGCCAATGCCTCGTCACCAGCAGAATCAAATCAGCAACTTCTAGAAACCCCTGGCAAAAGTAACGATGTTTCTCTTAAGATACACAACTAGTGGCTTATCGCTTGAGGCACACTGGAAACAGTATCTAAAGAATGTGTATTTGGGTGAGCAACTGGCACGAAACTCTGTGACTCTCTTAGGGTAGCCAATATCTCGTCACCAGTATAATCACAGCTTCAAAGTCAAGAAACCGCTGGCAAGAGTAACGATGTTTCTCTTAAGATACACAACTAGTGGCGTATCGCTTCAGGCAGACTGGCCACAGTATCTCAAAATGTGTATTTGGGTGAGCAACTGGCAGAAGCACTATGACTCTCTTAAGGTAGCCAATGCCTCGTCACCAACATAATCCCATCACCAACTTCAAGAAACCGCTTGCAAAGGTAACGAAGCTTCTCATAAGATACACAGCTAGTGGGGTGTCACTTGAGGCAGACTGGCCAAAGTATCAAAAAAATGTGTATTTGGGTGAGCAACTAGCAGGAATCACTATGACACTCATAGGGTAGCCAATGCCTCGTCACCAGCATAATCACATCAGCAACTTCAAGAAACCCCTGGCAAAAGTTACAATGACTCTTAAGATACACAACTAGTGGCGTAGCTATCAGGCAGACTGGAAGGAGTATCTACAAAATGTGTATTTGGGTGAAGAACTGGCAGGAATCTCTATGACTCTCTTGAGGTAGCCAATGCCTCGTCACCAGCAGAATCAAATCAGCAACTTCTAGAAACCCCTGGCAAAAGTAACGATGTTTCTCTTAAGATACACAACTAGTGGCGTATCGCTTCAGGCACACTGGAAACAGTATCTAAAAAATGTGTATTTGGGTGAGCAACTGGCAGGAAGCACTATGACTCTCTCAAGGTAGCCAATGCCTCGTCACCAACATAATCCCATCACCATTTTCAAGAAACCGCTTGCAAAGGGAACGAAGCTTCTCATAAGATACACAGCTAGTGGGGTGTCACTTGAGGCAGACTGGCCAAAGTACCAAAAAAATGTGTATTTGGGTGAGCAACTAGCAGGAATCACTATGACACTCATAGGGTAGCCAATGCCTCGTCACCAGCATAATCACACCAGCAACTTCAAGAAACCCGTGGCGAAAGTTACAATGACTCTTAAGATACACAACTAGTGGCGTAGCTATCAGGCAGACTGGAAAGAGTACCTAAAAAATGTGTATTTGGGTGAAGAACTGGCAGGAATCTCTATGACTCTCTTGAGGTAGCCAATGCCCCGTCACCAGCAGAATCAAATCAGCAACTTCTAGAAACCCATGGCAAAAGTAACGATGTTTCTCTTAAGATACACAACTAGTGGCGTATCGCTTCAGGCAGACGCCACAGTATCTCAAAATGTGTATTTGGGTGAGCAACTGGCAGGAAGCACTATGACTCTCTTAAGGTAGCCAATGCCTCGTCACCAACGTAATCCCATCACCAACTTCAGGAAACCGCTTGCAAAGGTAACGAAGCTTCTCATAAGATACACAGCTAGTGGGGTGTCACTTGAGGCAGACTGGCCAAAGTATCAAAAAAATGTGTATTTGGGTGAGCAACTAGCAGGAATCACTATGACACTCATAGGGTAGCCAATGCCTCGTCACCAGCATAATCACATCAGCAACTTCAAGAAACCCCTGGCAAAAGTTACAATGACTCTTAAGATACACAACTAGTGGCGTAGCTATCAGGCAGACTGGAAGGAGTATCTACAAAATGTGTATTTGGGTGAAGAACTGGCAGGAATCTCTATGACTCTCTTGAGGTAGCCAATGCCTCGTCACCAGCAGAATCAAATCAGCAACTTCTAGAAACCCCTGGCAAAAGTAACGATGTTTCTCTTAAGATACACAACTAGTGGCGTATCGCTTCAGGCACACTGGAAACAGTATCTAAAAAATGTGTATTTGGGTGAGCAACTGGCAGGAAGCACTATGACTCTCTCAAGGTAGCCAATGCCTCGTCACCAACATAATCCCATCACCATTTTCAAGAAACCGCTTGCAAAGGTAACGAAGCTTCTCATAAGATACACAGCTAGTGGGGTGTCACTTGAGGCAGACTGGCCAAAGTATCAAAAAAATGTGTATTTGGGTGAGCAACTAGCAGGAATCTCTATGACACTCATAGGGTAGCCAATGCCTCGTCACCAGCATAATCACATCAGCAACTTCAAGAAACCCCTGGCAAAAGTTACAATGACTCTTAAGATACACAACTAGTGGCGTATCGCTTCAGGCACACTGGAAAGAGTATCAAAAAAATGTGTATTTGGGTGAAGAACTGGCAGGAATCTCTATGACTCTCTTGAGGTAGCCAATGCCTCGTCACCAGCAGAATCAAATCAGCAACTTCTAGAAACCCCTGGCAAAAGTAACGACGTTGCTCTTAAGATACACAACTAGTGGCGTATCGCTTCAGGCAGACTGGCCACAGTATCTCAAAATGTGTATTTGGGTGAGCAACTGGCAGGAAGCACTATGACTCTCTTAAGGTAGCCAATGCCTCGTCACCAACATATTCCCATCACCAACTTCAAGAAACCGCTTGCAAAGGTAACGAAGCTTCTCATAAGATACACAGCTAGTGGGGTGTCACTTGAGGCAGACTGGCCAAAGTATCAAAAAAATGTGTATTTGGGTGAGCAACTAGCAGGAATCACTATGACACTCATAGGGTAGCCAATGCCTCGTCACCAGCATTATCACATCAGCAACTTCAAGAAACCCCTGGCAAAAGTTACAATGACTCTTAAGATACACAACTAGTGGCGTATCGCTTCAGGCACACTGGAAAGAGTATCTAAAAAATGTGTATTTGGGTGAAGAACTCGCAGGAAACTCTATGACTCTCTTGAGGTAGCCAATGCCTCGTCACCAGCAGAATCACATCAGCAACTTCTAGAAACCCCTGGCAAAAGTAACGATGTTTCTCTTAAGATACACAACTAGTGGCTTATCGCTTGAGGCACACTGGAAACAGTATCTAAAAAATGTGTATTTGGGTGAGCAACTGGCACGAAACTCTGTGACTCTCTTAGGGTAGCCAATATCTCGTCACCAGTATAATCACAGCTTCAAAGTCAAGAAACCGCTGGCAAGAGTAACGATGTTTCTCTTAAGATACACAACTAGTGGCGTATCGCTTCAGGCAGACTGGCCACAGTATCTCAAAATGTGTATTTGGGTGAGCAACTGGCAGAAGCACTATGACTCTCTTAAGGTAGCCAATGCCTCGTCACCAACATAATCCCATCACCAACTTCAAGAAACCGCTTGCAAAGGTAACGAAGCTTCTCATAAGATACACAGCTAGTGGGGTGTCACTTGAGGCAGACTGGCCAAAGTATCAAAAAAATGTGTATTTGGGTGAGCAACTAGCAGGAATCACTATGACACTCATAGGGTAGCCAATGCCTCGTCACCAGCATAATCACATCAGCAACTTCAAGAAACCCCTGGCAAAAGTTACAATGACTCTAAGATACACAACTAGTGGCGTAGCTATCAGGCAGACTGGAAAGACTATCTAAAAAATGTGTATTTGGGTGAAGAACTGGCAGGAATCTCTATGACTCTCTTGAGGTAGCCAATGCCTCGTCACCAGCAGAATCAAATCAGCAACTTCTAGAAACCCCTGGCAAAAGTAACGATGTTTCTCTTAAGATACACAACTAGTGGCTTATCGCTTCAGGCACACTGGAAACAGTATCTAAAAAATGTGTATTTGGGTGAGCAACTGGCACGAAACACTGTGACTCTCTTAGGGTAGCCAATATCTCGTCACCAGTATAATCACAGCTTCAAAGTCAAGAAACCGCTGGCAAGAGTAACGATGTTTCTCTTAAGATACACAACTAGTGGCGTATCGCTTCAGGCAGACTGGCCACAGTATCTCAAAATGTGTATTTGGGTGAGCAACTGGCAGGAAGCACTATGACTCTCTTAAGGTAACCAATGCCTCGTCACCAACATAATCCCATCACCAACTTCAAGAAACCGCTTGCAAAGGTAACGAAGCTTCTCATAAGATACACAGCTAGTGGGGTGTCACTTGAGGCAGACTGGCCAAAGTATCAAAAAAATGTGTATTTGGGTGAGCAACTAGCAGGAATCACTATGACACTCATAGGGTAGCCAATGCCTCGTCACCAGCATAATCACATCAGCAACTTCAAGAAACCCCTGGCAAAAGTTACAATGACTCTAAGATACACAACTAGTGGCGTAGCTATCAGGCAGACTGGAAAGACTATCTAAAAAATGTGTATTTGGGTGAAGAACTGGCAGGAATCTCTATGACTCTCTTGAGGTAGCCAATGCCTCGTCACCAGCAGAATCAAATCAGCAACTTCTAGAAACCCCTGGCAAAAGTAACGATGTTTCTCTTAAGATACACAACTAGTGGCTTATCGCTTCAGGCACACTGGAAACAGTATCTAAAAAATGTGTATTTGGGTGAGCAACTGGCACGAAACACTGTGACTCTCTTAGGGTAGCCAATATCTCGTCACCAGTATAATCACAGCTTCAAAGTCAAGAAACCGCTGGCAAGAGTAACGATGTTTCTCTTAAGATACACAACTAGTGGCGTATCGCTTCTGGCAGACTGGCCACAGTATCTCAAAATGTGTATTTGGGTGAGCAACTGGCAGAAGCACTATGACTCTCTTAAGGTAGCCAATGCCTCGTCACCAACATAATCCCATCACCAACTTCAAGAAACCGCTTGCAAAGGTAACGAAGCTTCTCATAAGATACACAGCTAGTGGGGTGTCACTTGAGGCAGACTGGCCAAAGTATCAAAAAAATGTGTATTTGGGTGAGCAACTAGCAGGAATCACTGTGACACTCATAGGGTAGCCAATGCCTCGTCACCAGCATAATCACATCAGCAACTTCAAGAAACCCCTGGCAAAAGTTACAATGACTCTAAGATACACAACTAGTGGCGTAGCTATCAGGCAGACTGGAAAGACTATCTAAAAAATGTGTATTTGGGTGAAGAACTGGCAGGAATCTCTATGACTCTCTTGAGGTAGCGAATGCCTCGTCACCAGCAGAATCAAATCAGCAACTTCTAGAAACCCCTGGCAAAAGTAACGATGTTTCTCTTAAGATACACAACTAGTGGCTTATCGCTTCAGGCACACTGGAAACAGTATCTAAAAAATGTGTATTTGGGTGAGCAACTGGCACGAAACACTGTGACTCTCTTAGGGTAGCCAATATCTCGTCACCAGTATAATCACAGCTTCAAAGTCAAGAAACCGCTGGCAAGAGTAACGATGTTTCTCTTAAGATACACAACTAGTGGCGTATCGCTTCAGGCAGACTGGCCACAGTATCTCAAAATGTGTATTTGGGTGAGCAACTGGCAGGAAGCACTATGACTCTCTTAAGGTAACCATTGCCTCGTCACCAACATAATCCCATCACCAACTTCAAGAAACCGCTTGCAAAGGTAACGAAGCTTCTCATAAGATACACAGCTAGTGGGGTGTCACTTGAGGCAGACTGGCCAAAGTATAAAAAAAATGTGTATTTGGGTGAGCAACTAGCAGGAATCACTATGACACTAATAGGGTAGCCAATGCCTCGTCACCAGCATAATCACATCAGCAACTTCAAGAAACCCCTGGCAAAAGTTACAATGACTCTTAAGATACACAACTAGTGGCGTATCGCTTCAGGCACACTGGAAAGAGTATCTAAAATATGTGTATTTGGGTGAAGAACTCGCAGGAATCTCTATGACTCTCTTGAGGTAGCCAATGCCTCGTCACCAGCAGAATCAAATCAGCAACTTCTAGAAACCCCTGGCAAAAGTAACGATGTTTCTCTTAAGATACACAACTAGTGGCTTATCGCTTGAGGCACACTGGAAACAGTATCTAAAGAATGTGTATTTGGGTGAGCAACTGGCACGAAACTCTGTGACTCTCTTAGGGTAGCCAATATCTCGTCACCAGTATAATCACAGCTTCAAAGTCAAGAAACCGCTGGCAAGAGTAACGATGTTTCTCTTAAGATACACAACTAGTGGCGTATCGCTTCAGGCAGACTGGCCACAGTATCTCAAAATGTGTATTTGGGTGAGCAACTGGCAGAAGCACTATGACTCTCTTAAGGTAGCCAATGCCTCGTCACCAACATAATCCCATCACCAACTTCAAGAAACCGCTTGCAAAGGTAACGAAGCTTCTCATAAGATACACAGCTAGTGGGGTGTCACTTGAGGCAGACTGGCCAAAGTATCAAAAAAATGTGTATTTGGGTGAGCAACTAGCAGGAATCACTATGACACTCATAGGGTAGCCAATGCCTCGTCACCAGCATAATCACATCAGCAACTTCAAGAAACCCCTGGCAAAAGTTACAATGACTCTAAGATACACAACTAGTGGCGTAGCTATCAGGCAGACTTGAAAGACTATCTAAAAAATGTGTATTTGGGTGAAGAACTGGCAGGAATCTCTATGACTCTCTTGAGGTAGCCAATGCCTCGTCACCAGCAGAATCAAATCAGCAACTTCTAGAAACCCCTGGCAAAAGTAACGATGTTTCTCTTAAGATACACAACTAGTGGCTTATCGCTTCAGGCACACTGGAAACAGTATCTAAAAAATGTGTATTTGGGTGAGCAACTGGCACGAAACACTGTGACTCTCTTAGGGTAGCCAATATCTCGTCACCAGTATAATCACAGCTTCAAAGTCAAGAAACCGCTGGCAAGAGTAACGATGTTTCTCTTAAGATACACAACTAGTGGCGTATCGCTTCAGGCAGACTGGCCACAGTATCTCAAAATGTGTATTTGGGTGAGCAACTGGCAGGAAGCACTATGACTCTCTTAAGGTAACCAATGCCTCGTCACCAACATAATCCCATCACCAACTTCAAGAAACCGCTTGCAAAGGTAACGAAGCTTCTCATAAGATACACAGCTAGTGGGGTGTCACTTGAGGCAGACTGGCCAAAGTATCAAAAAAATGTGTATTTGGGTGAGCAACTAGCAGGAATTACTATGACACTCATAGGGTAGCCAATGCCTCGTCACCAGCATTATCACATCAGCAACTTCAAGAAACCCCTGGCAAAAGTTACAATGACTCTTAAGATACACAACTAGTGGCGTATCGCTTCAGGCACACTGGAAAGAGTATCTAAAAAATGTGTATTTGGGTGAAGAACTGGCAGGAATCTCTATGACTCTCTTGAGGTAGCCAATGCCTCGTCACCAGCAGAATCAAATCAGCAACTTCTAGAAACCCCTGGCAAAAGTAACGATGTTTCTCTTAAGATACACAACTAGTGGCTTATCGCTTGAGGCACACTGGAAACAGTATCTAAAAAATGTGTATTTGGGTGAGCAACTGGCACGAAACTCTGTGACTCTCTTAGGGTAGCCAATATCTCGTCACCAGTATAATCACAGCTTCAAAGTCAAGAAACCGCTGGCAAGAGTAACGATGTTTCTCTTAAGATACACAACTAGTGGCGTATCGCTTCAGGCAGACTGGCCACAGTATCTCAAAATGTGTATTTGGGTGAGCAACTGGCAGAAGCACTATGACTCTCTTAAGGTAACCAATGCCTCGTCACCAACATAATCCCATCACCAACTTCAAGAAACCGCTTGCAAAGGTAACGAAGCTTCTCATAAGATACACAGCTAGTGGGGTGTCACTTGAGGCAGACTGGCCAAAGTATCAAAAAAATGTGTATTTGGGTGAGCAACTAGCAGGAATCACTATGACACTCATAGGGTAGCCAATGCCTCGTCACCAGCATAATCACATCAGCAACTTCAAGAAACCCCTGGCAAAAGTTACAATGACTCTAAGATACACAACTAGTGGCGTAGCTATCAGGCAGACTGGAAAGAGTATCTAAAAAATGTGTATTTGGGTGTAGAACTGGCAGGAATCTCTATGACTCTCTTGAGGTAGCCAATGCCTCGTCACCAGCAGAATCAAATCAGCAACTTCTAGAAACCCCTGGCAAAAGTAACGATGTTTCTCTTAAGATACACAACTAGTGGCTTATCGCTTCAGGCACACTGGAAACAGTATCTAAAAAATGTGTATTTGGGTGAGCAACTGGCACGAAACACTGTGACTCTCTTAGGGTAGCCAATATCTCGTCACCAGTATAATCACAGCTTCAAAGTCAAGAAACCGCTGGCAAGAGTAACGATGTTTCTCTTAAGATACACAACTAGTGGCGTATCGCTTCAGGCAGACTGGCCACAGTATCTCAAAATGTGTATTTGGGTGAGCAACTGGCAGGAAGCACTATGACTCTCTTAAGGTAACCAATGCCTCGTCACCAACATAATCCCATCACCAACTTCAAGAAACCGCTTGCAAAGGTAACGAAGATTGTCATAAGATACACAGCTAGTGGGGTGTCACTTGAGGCAGACTGGCCAAAGTATCAAAAAAATGTGTATTTGGGTAAGCAACTAGCAGGAATCACTATGACACTCATAGGGTAGCCAATGCTTCTTCACCAGCATAATCACATCAGCAACTTCAAGAAACCCCTGGCAAAAGTTACAATGACTCTTAAGATACACAACTAGTGGCGTAGCTATCAGGCAGACTGGAAAGAGGATATAAAAAATGTGTATTTGGGTGAAGAACTGGCAGGAATCTCTATGACTCTCTTGAGGTAGCCAATGCCTCGTCACCAGCAGAATCAAATCAGCAACTTCTAGAAACCCCTGGCAAAAGTAACGATGTTTCTCTTAAGATACACAACTACTGGCGTATCGCTTCAGGCACACTGGAAACAGTATCTAAAAAATGTGTATTAGGGTGAGCAACTGGCACGGAACACTGTGACTCTCTTAGGGTAGCCAATATCTCGTCACCAGTATAATCACAGCTTCAAAGTCAAGAAACCGCTGGCAAGAGTAACGATGTTTCTCTTAAGATACACAACTAGTGGCGTATCGCTTCAGGCAGACTGGCCACAGTATCTCAAAATGTGTATTTGGGTGAGCAACTGGCAGGAAGCACTATGACACTCTTAAGGTAGCCAATGCCTCGTCACCAACATAATCCCATCACCCACTTCAAGAAACCGCTTGCAAAGGTAACGAAGCTTCTCATAAGATACACAGCTAGTGGGGTGTCACTTGAGGCAGACTGGCCAAAGTACCAAAAAAATGTGTATTTGGGTGAGCAACTAGCAGGAATCACTATGACACTCATAGGGTAGCCAATGCCTCGTCACCAGCATAATCACATCAGCAACTTCAAGAAACCCCTGGCAAAAGTTACAATGACTCTTAAGATACACAACTAGTGGCGTAGCTATCAGGCAGACTGGAAAGAGTATCTAAAAAATGTGTATTTGGGTGAAGAACTGGCAGGAATCTCTATGACTCTCTTGAGGTAGCCAATGCCTCGTCACCAGCAGAATCAAATCAGCAACTTCTAGAAACCCCTGGCAAAAGTAACGATGTTTCTCTTAAGATACACAACTAGTGGCGTATCGCTTCAGGCACACTGGAAACAGTATCTAAAAAATGTGTATTTGGGTGAGCAAATGGCAGGAAGCACTATGACTCTCTCAAGGTAGCCAATGCCTCGTCACCAACATAATCCCATCACCAACTTCAAGAAACCGCTTGCAAAGGTAACGAAGCTTCTCATAAGATACACAGCTAGTGGCTTATCGCTTCAGGCACACTGGAAACAGTATCTAAAAAATGTGTATTTGGGTGAGCAACTGGCACGAAACACTGTGACTCTCTTAGGGTAGCCAATATCTCGTCACCAGTATAATCACAGCTTCAAAGTAAAGAAACCGCTGGCAAGAGTAACGATGTTTCTCTTAAGATACACAACTAGTGGCGTATCGCTTCAGGCAGACTGGACACAGTATCTCAAAATGTGTATTTGGGTGAGCAACTGGCAGGAAGCACTATGACTCTCTTAAGGTAACCAATGCCTCGTCACCAACATAATCCCATCACCAACTTCAAGAAACCGCTTGCAAAGGTAAAGAAGCTTGTCATAAGATACACAGCTAGTGGGGTGTCACTTGAGGCAGACTGGCCAAAGTATCAAAAAAATGTGTATTTGGGTAAGCAACTAGCAGGAATCACTATGACACTCATAGGGTAGCCAATGCCTCTTCACCAGCATAATCACATTAGCAACTTCAAGAAACCCCTGGCAACAGTTACAATGACTCTTAAGATACACAACTAGTGGCGTAGCTATCAGGCAGACTGGAAAGAGTATCTAAAAAATGTGTATTTGGGTGAAGAACTGGCAGGAATCTATATGACTCTCTTGATGTAGCCAATGCCTCGTCACCAGCAGAATCAAATCAGCAACTTCCATAAACCCCTGGCAAATGTAACGATGTTTCTCTTAAGATACACAACTAGTGGCGTATCGCTTCAGGCACACTGGAAACAGTATCTAAAAAATGTGTATTTGGGTGAGCAACTGGCACGGAACACTGTGACTCTCTTAGGGTAGCCAATATCTCGTCACCAGTATAATCACAGCTTCAAAGTCAAGAAACCGCTGGCAAGAGTAACGATGTTTCTCTTAAGATACACAACTAGTGGCGTATCGCTTCAGGCAGACTGGCCACAGTATCTCAAAATGTGTATTTGGGTGAGCAACTGGCAGGAAGCACTATGACACTCTTAAGGTAGCCAATGCCTCGTCACCAACATAATCCCATCACCCACTTCAAGAAACCGCTTGCAAAGGTAACAAAGCTTCTCATAAGATACACAGCTAGTGGGGTGTCACTTGAGGCAGACTGGCCAAAGTACCAAAAAAATGTGTATTTGGGTGAGCAACTAGCAGGAATCACTATGACACTCATAGGGTAGCCAATGCCTCGTCACCAGCATAATCACATCAGCAACTTCAAGAAACCCCTGGCAAAAGTTACAATGACTCCTAAGATACACAACTAGTGGCGTAGCTATCAGGCAGACTGGACAGAGTATCTAAAAAATGTGTATTTTGGTGAAGAACTGGCAGGAATCTCTATGACTCTCTTGAGGTAGCCAATGCCTCGTCACCAGCAGAATCAAATCAGCAACTTCTAGAAACCCCTGGCAAAAGTAACGATGTTTCTCTTAAGATACACAACTAGTGGCGTATCGCTTCAGGCACACTGGAAACAGTATCTAAAAAATGTGTATTTGGGTGAGCAACTGGCACGGAACACTGTGACTCTCTTAGGGTAGCCAATATCTCGTCACCAGTATAATCACAGCTTCAAAGTCAAGAAACCGCTGGCAAGAGTAACGATGTTTCTCTTAAGATACACAACTAGTGGCGTATCGCTTCAGGCAGACTGGCCACAGTATC
The DNA here is from genome assembly GCF_023898315.1 of Schistocerca nitens. Lineage (NCBI taxonomy): Eukaryota > Metazoa > Arthropoda > Insecta > Orthoptera > Acrididae > Schistocerca > Schistocerca nitens. Next base: position 106,308,880 of record NC_064616.1, on the reverse strand, counting down.
TCAAAATGTGTATTTGGGTGAGCAACTGGCAGGAAGCACTATGACACTCTTAAGGTAGCCAATGCCTCGTCACCAACATAATCCCATCACCCACTTCAAGAAACCGCTTGCAAAGGTAACGAAGCTTCTCATAAGATACACAGCTAGTGGGGTGTCACTTGAGGCAGACTGGCCAAAGTACCAAAAAAATGTGTATTTGGGTGAGCAACTAGCAGGAATCACTATGACACTCATAGGGTAGCCAATGCCTCGTCACCAGCATAATCACATCAGCAACTTCAAGAAACCCCTGGCAAAAGTTACAATGACTCTTAAGATACACAACTAGTGGCGTAGCTATCAGGCAGACTGGAAAGAGTATCTAAAAAATGTGTATTTGGGTGAAGAACTGGCAGGAATCTCTATGACTCTCTTGAGGTAGCCAATGCCTCGTCACCAGCAGAATCAAATCAGCAACTTCTAGAAACCCCTGGCAAAAGTAACGATGTTTCTCTTAAGATACACAACTAGTGGCGTATCGCTTCAGGCACACTGGAAACAGTATCTAAAAAATGTGTATTTGGGTAAGCAACTGGCACGAAACTCTGTGACTCTCTTAGGGTAGCCAATATCTCGTCACCAGTATAATCACAGCTTCAAAGTCAAGAAACCGCTGGCAAGAGTAACGATGTTTCTCTTAAGATACACAACTAGTGGCGTATCGCTTCAGGCAGACTGGCCACAGTATCTCAAAATGTGTATTTGGGTGAGCAACTGGCAGAAGCACTATGACTCTCTTAAGGTAGCCAATGCCTGGTCACCAACATAATCCCATCACCAACTTCAAGAAACCGCTTGCAAAGGTAACGAAGCTTCTCATAAGATACACAGCTAGTGGGGTGTCACTTGAGGCAGACTGGCCAAAGTATCAAAAAAATGTGTATTTGTGTGAGCAACTAGCAGGAATCACTATGACACTCATAGGGTAGCCAATGCCTCGTCACCAGCATAATCACATCAGCAACTTCAAGAAACCCCTGGCAAAAGTTACAATGACTCCTAAGATACACAACTAGTGGCGTAGCTATCAGGAAGACTGGAAAGAGTATCTAAAAAATGTGTATTTGGGTGAAGAACTGGCAGGAATCTCTATGACTCTCTTGAGGTAGCCAATGCCTCGTCACCAGCAGAATCAAATCAGCAACTTCTAGAAACCCCTGGCAAAAGTAACGATGTTTCTCTTAAGATACACAACTAGTGGCGTATCGCTTCAGCCACACTGGAAACAGTATCTAAAAAATGTGTATTTGGGTGAGCAACTGGCACGGAACACTGTGACTCTCTTAGGGTAGCCAATATCTCGTCACCAGTATAATCACAGCTTCAAAGTCAAGAAACCGCTGACAAGAGTAACGATGTTTCTCTTAAGATACACAACTAGTGGCGTATCGCTTCAGGCAGACTGGCCACAGTATCTCAAAATGTGTATTTGGGTGAGCAACTGGCAGGAAGCACTATGACACTCTTAAGGTAGCCAATGCCTCGTCACCAACATAATCCCATCACCCACTTCAAGAAACCGCTTGCAAAGGTAACGAAGCTTCTCATAAGATACACAGCTAGTGGGGTGTCACTTGAGGCAGACTGGCCAAAGTACCAAAAATATGTGTATTTGGGTGAGCAACTAGCAGGAATCACTATGACACTCATAGGGTAGCCAATGCCTCGTCACCAGCATAATCACATCAGCAACTTCAAGAAACCCCTGGCAAAAGTTACAATGACTCTTAAGATACACAACTAGTGGCGTAGCTATCAGGCAGACTGGAAAGAGTATCTAAAAAATGTGTATTTGGGTGAAGAACTGGCAGGAATCTCTATGACTCTCTTGAGGTAGCCAATGCCTCGTCACCAGCAGAATCAAATCAGCAACTTCTAGAAACCCCTGGCAAAAGTAACGATGTTTCTCTTAAGATACACAACTAGTGGCTTATCGCTTCAGGCACACTGGAAACAGTATCTAAAAAATGTGTATTTGGGTGAGCAACTGGCACGAAACTCTGTGACTCTCTTAGGGTAGCCAATATCTCGTCACCAGTATAATCACAGCTTCAAAGTCAAGAAACCGCTGGCAAGAGTAACGATGTTTCACTTAAGATACACAACTAGTGGCGTATCGCTTCAGGCAGACTGGCCACAGTATCTCAAAATGTGTATTTGGGTGAGCAACTGCCAGAAGCACTATGACTCTCTTAAGGCAGCCAATGCCTCGTCACCAACATAATCCCATCACCCACTTCAAGAAACCGCTTGCAAAGGTAACGAAGCTTCTCATAAGATACACAGCTAGTGGGGTGTCACTTGAGGCAGACTGGCCAAAGTACCAAAAAAATGTGTATTTGGGTGAGCAACTAGCAGGAATCACTATGACACTCATAGGGTAGCCAATGCCTCGTCACCAGCATAATCACATCAGCAACTTCAAGAAACGCCTGGCAAAAGTTACAATGACTCCTAAGATACACAACTAGTGGCGTAGCTATCAGGCAGACTGGAAAGAGTATCTAAAAAATGTGTATTTGGGTGAAGAACTGGCAGGAATCTCTATGACTCTCTTGAGGTAGCCAATGCCTCGTCACCAGCAGAATCAAATCAGCAACTTCTAGAAACCCCTGGCAAAAGTAACGATGTTTCTCTTAAGATACACAACTAGTGGCTTATCGCTTCAGGCACACTGGAAACAGTATCTAAAAAATGTGTATTTGGGTGAGCAACTGGCACGAAACACTGTGACTCTCTTAGGGTAGCCAATATCTCGTCACCAGTATAATCACAGCTTCAAAGTCAAGAAACCGCTGGCAAGAGTAACGATGTTTCTCTTAAGATACACAACTAGTGGCGTATCGCTTCAGGCACACTGGAAACAGTATCTAAAAAATGTGTATTTGGGTGAGCAACTGGCACGGAACACTGTGACTCTCTTAGGGTAGCCAATATCTCGTCACCAGTATAATCACAGCTTCAAAGTCAAGAAACCGCTGGCAAGAGTAACGATGTTTCTCTTAAGATACACAACTAGTGGCGTATCGCTTCAGGCAGACTGGCCACAGTATCTCAAAATGTGTATTTGGGTGAAGAACTGGCAGGAATCTCTATGACTCTCTTGAGGTAGCCAATGCCTCGTCACCAGCAGAATCAAATCAGCAACTTCTAGAAACCCCTGGCAAAAGTAACGATGTTTCTCTTAAGATACACAACTAGTGGCTTATCACTTCAGGCACACTGGAAACAGTATCTAAAAAATGTGTATTTGGGTGAGCAACTGGCATGAAACACTGTGACTGTCTTAGGGTAGCCAATATCTCGTCACCAGTATAATCACAGCTTCAAAGTCAAGAAACCGCTGGCAAGAGTAACGATGTTTCTCTTAAGATACACAACTAGTGGCGTATCGCTTCAGGCAGACTGGCCACAGTATCTCAAAATGTGTATTTGGGTGAGCAACTGGCAGGAAGCACTATGACTCTCTTAAGGTAACCAATGCCTCGTCACCAACATAATCCCATCACCAACTTCAAGAAACCGCTTGCAAAGGTAACGAAGCTTGTCATAAGATACACAGCTAGTGGGGTGTCACTTGAGGCAGACTGGCCAAAGTATCAAAAAAATGTGTATTTGGGTAAGCAACTAGCAGGAATCACTATGACACTCATAGGGTAGCCAATGCCTCTTCACCAGCATAATAACATTAGCAACTTCAAGAAACCCCTGGCAAAAGTTACAATGACTCTTAAGATACACAACTAGTGGCGTAGCTATCAGGCAGACTGGAAAGAGTATCTAAAAAATGTGTGTTTGGGTGAAGAACTGGCAGGCATCTATATGACTCTCTTGATGTAGCCAATGCCTCGTCACCAGCAGAATCAAATCAGCAACTTCTATAAACCCCTGGCAAATGTAACGATGTTTCTCTTAAAATACACAACTAGTGGCGTATCGCTTCAGGCACACTGGAAACAGTATCTAAAAAATGTGTATTTGGGTGAGCAACTGGCACGGAACACTGTGACTCTCTTAGGGTAGCCTATATCTCGTCACCAGTATAATCACAGCTTCAAAGTCAAGAAACCGCTGGCAAGAGTAATGATGTTTCTCTTAAGATACACAACTAGTGGCGTATCGCTTCAGGCAGACTGGCCACAGTATCTCAAAATGTGTATTTGGGTGAGCAACTGGCAGGAAGCACTATGACTCACTTAAGGTAGCCAATGCCTCGTCACCAACATAATCCCATCACCAACTTCAAGAAACCGCTTGCAAAGGTAACGAAGCTTCTCATAAGATACACAGCTAGTGGGGTGTCACTTGAGGCAGACTGGCCAAAGTACCAAAAAAATGTGTATTTGGGTGAGCAACTAGCAGGAATCACTATGACACTCATAGGGTAGCCAATGCCTCGTCACCAGCATAATCACATCAGCAACTTCAAGAAACCCCTGGCAAAAGTTACAATGACTCTTAAGATACACAACTAGTGGCGTAGCTATCAGGCAGACTGGAAAGAGTATCTAAAAATGTGTATTTGGGTGAAGAACTGGCAGGAATCTCTATGACTCTCTTGAGGTAGCCAATGCCTCGTCACCAGCAGAATCAAATCAGCAACTTCTAGAAACCCCTGGCAAAAGTAACGATGTTTCTCTTAAGATACACAACTAGTGGCGTATCGCTTCAGGCACACTGGAAACACTATCTAAAAAATGTGTATTTGGGTGAGCAACTGGCACGAAACACTGTGACTCTCTTAGGGAAACCAATATCTCGTCACCAGTATAATCACATCTTCAAAGTCAAGAAACCGCTGGCAAGAGTAACGATGTTTCTCTTAAGATACACAACTAGTGGCGTATCGCTTCAGGCAGACGCCACAGTATCTCAAAATGTGTATTTGGGTGAGCAACTGGCAGGAAGCACTATGACTCTCTTAAGGTAGCCAATGCCTCGTCACCAACGTAATCCAATCACCAACTTCAGGAAACCGCTTGCAAAGGTAACGAAGCTTCTCATCAGATACACAGCTAGTGGGGTGTCACTTGAGGCAGACTGGCCAAAGTATCAAAAAAATGTGTATTTGGGTGAGAAACTAGCAGGAATCCCTATGACACTCATAGGGTAGCCAATGCCTCGTCACCAGTATAATCACATCAGCAACTTCAAGAAACCCCTGGCAAAAGTTACAATGACTCTTAAGATACACAACTAGTGGCGTAGCTATCAGGCAGACTGGAAAGAGTATCTACAAAATGTGTATTTGGGTGAAGAACTGGCAGGAATCTCTATGACTCTCTTGAGGTAGCCAATGCCTCGTCACCAGCAGAATCAAATCAGGAACTTCTAGAAACCCCTGGCAAAAGTAACGATGTTTCTCTTAAGATACACAACTAGTGGCGTATCGCTTCAGGCACACTAGAAATCGTATCTAAAAAATGTGTATTTGGGTGAGCAACTGGCACGAAACACTGTGACTCTCTTAGGGTAACCAATATCTCGTCACCAGTATAATCACGTCTTCAAAGTCAAGAAACCGCTGGCAAGAGTAACGATGTTTCTCTTAAGATACACAACTAGTGACGTATCGCTTCAGGCAGACTGGAAACAATATCTAAAAAATGTGTATTTGGGTGAGCAACTGGCACGAAACACTGTGACTCTCTTAGGGTAACCTATATCTCGTCACCAGTATAATCACATCTTCACAGTCAAGAAACCGCTGGCAAGAGTAACGATGTTTCTCTTAAGATACACAACAAGTGGCGTATCGCTTCAGGCAGACTGGCCACAGTATCTCAAAATGTGTATTTGGGTGAGCAACTGGCAGTAAGCACTATGACTCTCTTAAGTTAGCCAATGCCTCGTCACCAACATAATCCCATCACCAACTTCAAGAAACCGCTTGCAAAGGTAACGAAGCTTCTCATAAGATACACAGCTAGTGGGGTGTCACTTGAGGCAGACTGGCCAAAGTACCAAAATAATGTGTATTTGGGTGAGCAACTAGCAGGAATCACTATGACACTCATAGGGTAGCCAATGCCTCGTCACCAGCATAATCACATCAGCAACTTCAAGAAACCCCTGGCAAAAGTTACAATGACTCTTAAAATACACATCTAGTGGCGTAGCTATCAGGCAGACTGGAAAGAGTATCTAAAAAATGTGTATTTGGATGAAGAACTGGCAGGAATCTCTATGACTCTCTTGAGGTAGCCAATGCCTCGTCACCAGCAGAATCAAATCAGCAACTTCTAGAAACCCCTGGCAAAAGTAACGATGTTTCTCTTAAGATACACAACTAGTGGCGTATCGCTTCAGGCACACTAGAAACAGTATCTAAAAAATGTGTATTTGGGTGAGCAACTGGCAGGAAACACTGTGACTCTCTTAGGGTAACCAATATCTCGTCACCAGTATATCCACATCTTCAAAGAAAAGAAACCGCTGGCAAGAGTAACGATGTTTCTCTTAAGATACACTACTAGTGGCGTATCGCTTCAGGCACACTAGAAACAGTATCTAAAAAATGTGTATTTGGGTGAGCAACTGGCACGAAACACTGTGACTCACTTAGGGTAACCTATATCTCGTCACCAGTATAATCACATCTTCAAAGTCAAGAAACCGCTGGCAAGAGTAACGATGTTTCTCTTAAGATACACAACAAGTGGCGTATCGCTTCAGGCAGACTGGCCAGAGTATCTCAAGATGTGTATTTGGGTGAGCAACTGGCAGGAAGCACTATGACTCTCTTAAGGTAGCCGATGCCTCGTCACCAACATAATCACATCACCAACTTCAAGAAACCGCTTGCAAAGGTAACGATGTTTCTCATAAGATACACAGCTAGTGGGGTGTCACTTGAGGCAGACTGGCCAAAGTATCAAAAAAATGTGTATTAGGGTGAGCAACTAGCAGGAATCACTATGACACTCATAGGGTAGCCAATGCCTCGTCACCAGCATAATCACATCAGCAACTTCAAGAAACCCCTGGCAAAAGTTACAATGACTCTTAAGATACACAACTAGTGGCGTAGCTATCAGGCAGACTGGAAAGAGTATCTAAAAAATGTGTATTTGGGTGAAGAACTGGCAGGAATCTCTATGACTCTCTTGAGGTAGCCAATGCCTCGTCACCAGCAGAATCAAATCAGCAACTTCTAGAAACCCCTGGCAAAAGTAACGATGTTTCTCTTAAGATACACAACTAGTGGCGTATCGCTTCAGGCACACTAGAAACAGTATCTAAAAAATGTGTATTTGGGTGAGCAACTGGCAGGAAACACTGTGACTCTCTTAGGGTAACCAATATCTCGTCACCAGTATATCCACATCTTCAAAGAAAAGAAACCGCTGGCAAGAGTAACGATGTTTCTCTTAAGATACACTACTAGTGGCGTATCGCTTCAGGCACACTAGAAACAGTATCTAAAAAATGTGTATTTGGGTGAGCAACTGGCACGAAACACTGTGACTCTCTTAGGGTAACCTATATCTCGTCACCAGTATAATCACATCTTCAAAGTCAAGAAACCGCTGGCAAGAGTAACGATGTTTCTCTTAAGATACACAACTAGTGGCGTATCGCTTCAGGCAGACTGGCCAGAGTATCTCAAAATGTGTATTTGGGTGAGCAACTGGCAGGAAGCACTATGACTCTCTTAAGGTAGCCAATGCCTCGTCACCAACATAATCACATCACCAACTTCAAGAAACCGCTTGCAAAGGTAACGAAGATTCTCATAAGATACACAGCTAGTGGGGTGTCACTTGAGGCAGACTGGCCAAAGTATCAAAAAAATGTGTATTTGGGTGAGCAACTAGCAGGAATCACTATGACACTCATAGGGTAGCCAATGCCTCGTCACCAGCATAATCACATCAGCAACTTGTAGAAACCCCTGGCAAAAGTTACAATGACTCTTAAGATACACAACTAGTGGCGTAGCTATCAGGCAGACTGGAAAGAGTATCTAAAAAATGTGTATTTGGATGAGCAACTGGCAGGAAACACTGTGACTCTCTTAGGGTAGCCAATATCTCGTCACCAGTATAATCACATCTTCAAAGTCAAGAAACCGCTGGCAAAAGTAACGATGTTTCTCTTAAGATACACAACTAGTGGCGTATCGCTTCAGGCACACTGGAAACAGTATCTAAAAAATGTGTATTTGGGTGAGCAACTGGCACGAAACACTGTGACTCTCTTAGGGTAACCAATATCTCGTCACCAGTATAATCACATCTTCAAAGTCAAGAATCCGCTGGCAAGAGTAACGATGTTTCTCTTAAGATACACAACTAGTGGCGTATCGCTTCAGGCAGACTGGCCACAGTATCTCAAAATGTGTATTTGGGTGAGCAACTGGCAGAAAGCACTATGACTCTCTTAAGGTAGCCAATGCCTCGTCACCAACATAATCCCATCACCAACTTCAGGAAACCGTTTGCAAAGGTAACGAAGCTTCTCATACGATACACAGCTAGTGGGGTGTCACTTGAGGCAGACTGGCCAAAGTATAAAAAAAATGTGTATTTGGGTGAGCAACTAGCAGGAATCACAATGACACTCATAGGGTAGCCAATGCCTCGTCACCAGCATAATCACATCAGCAACTTCAAGAAACCCCTAGCAAAAGTTACAATGACTCTTAAGATACACAACTAGTGGCGTATCGCTTCAGGCACACTAGAAACAGTATCTAAAAAATGTGTATTTGTGTGAGCAACTGGCAGGAAACACTGTGACTCTCCTAGGGTAACCAATATCTCGTCACCAGTATATTCACATCTTCAAAGTCAAGAAACCGCTGGCAAGAGCAACGATGTTTCTCTTAAGATACACTACTAGTGGCGTATCGCTTCAGGCACACTGGAAAATGTATCTAAAAAATGTGTATTTGGGTGAGCAACTGCCACGAAACACTTTGACTCTCTTAGGGTAACCAATATCTCGTCACAAGTATAATCACATCTTCAAAGTCAAGAAACCGCTGGCAAGAGTAACGATGTTTCTCTTAAGATACACAACTAGTGGCGTATCGCTTCAGGCAGACTGGCCACAGTATCTCAAAATGTGTATTTGGGTGAGCAACTGGCAGAAAGCACTATGACTCTCTTAAGGTAGCCAATGCCTCGTCACCAACATAATCCCATCACCAACTTCAGGAAACCGTTTGCAAAGGTAACGAAGCTTCTCATACGATACACAGCTAGTGGGGTGTCACTTGAGGCAGACTGGCCAAAGTATCAAAAAAATGTGTATTTGGGTGAGCAACTAGCAGGAATCACAATGACACTCATAGGGTAGCCAATGCCTCGTCACCAGCATAATCTCATCAGCAACTTCAAGAAACCCCTGGCAAAAGATACAATGACTCTTAAGATACACAACTAGAGGCGTAGCTATCAGGCAGACTGGAAAGAGTATCTAAAAAATGTGTATTTGGGTGAAGAACTGGCAGGAATCTCTATGACTCTCTTGAGGTAGCCAATGCCTCGTCACCAGCAGAATCAAATCAGCAACTTCTAGAAACCCCTGGCAAAAGTAACGATGTTTCTCTTAAGATACACAACTAGTGGCGTATCGCTTCAGGCACACTAGAAACAGTATCTAAAAAATGTGTATTTGGGTGAGCAACTGGCAGGAAACACTGTGACTCTCTTAGGGTAACCAATATCTCGTCACCAGTATATTCACATTTTCAAAGTCAAGAAACCGCTGGCAAGAGTAACGATGTTTCTCTTAAGATACACTACTAGTGGCGTATCGCTTCAGGCACACTGGAAACAGTATCTAAAATATGTGTATTTGGGTGAGCAACTGGCAGGAAGCACTATGACTCTCTTAAGGTAGCCAATGCCTCGTCACCAGCATAATCACATCAGCAACTTCAAGAAACCCCTGGCAAAAGTTACAATGACTCTTAAGATACACAACTAGTGGCGTAGCTATCAGGCAGACTGGAAAGAGTATCTACAAAATGTGTATTTGGGTGAAGAACTGGCAGGAATCTCTATGACTCTCTTGAGGTAGCCACTGCCTCGTCACCAGCAGAATCAAATCAGCAACTTCTAGAAACCCCTGGCAAAAGTAACGATGTTTCTCTTAAGATACACAACTAGTGGCGTATCGCTTCAGGCACACTAGAAACAGTATCTAAAAAATGTGTATTTGGGTGAGCAACTGGCACGAAACACTGTGACTCTCTTAGGGTAACCAATATCTCGTCACCAGTATAATCACATCTTCAAAGTCAAGAAACCGCTGGCAAGAGTAACGATGTTTCTCTTAAGATACACTACTAGTGGCGTATCGCTTCAGGCACACTGGAAACAGTATCTAAAAAATGTGTATTTGGGTGAGCAACTGGCAGGAAGCACTATGACTCTCTTAAGGTAGCCAATGCCTCGTCACCAACATAATTCCATCACCAACTTCAAGAAACCGCGTGCAAAGGTAACGAAGCTTCTCATAAGATACACAGCTAGTGGGGTGTCACTTGAGGCAGACTGGCCAAAGTATCAAAAAAATGTGTATTTGGGTGAGCAACTAGCAGGAATCACTATCACACTCATAGGGTAGCCAATGCCTCGTCACCAGCATAATCACATCAGCAACTTCTAGAAACCCCTGGCAAAAGTTACAATGACTCTTAAGATACACAACTAGTGGCGTAGCTATCAGGCAGACTGGAAAGAGTATCTAAAAAATGTGTATTTGGGTGAAGAACTGGCAGGAATCTCTATGACTCTCTTGAGGTAGCCACTGCCTCGTCACCAGCAGATTCAAATCAGCAACTTCTAGAAACCCCTGGCAAAAGTAACGATGTTTCTCTTAAGATACACAACTAGTGGCGTATCGCTTCAGGCACACTAGAAACAGTATCTAAAAAATGTGTATTTGGGTGAGCAACTGGCACGAAACACTGTGACTCTCTTAGGGTAACCAATATCTCGTCACCAGTATAATCACATCTTCAAAGTCAAGAAACCGCTGGCAAGAGCAACGATGTTTCTCTTAAGATACACAACTAGTGGCGTATCGCCTCAGGCAGACTGGCCACAGTATCTCAAAATGTGTATTTGGGTGTGCAACTGGCAGGAAGCACTATGACTCTCTTAAGGTAGCCAATGCCTCGTCACCAGCATAATCCCATCACCAACTTCAGGAAACCGCTTGCAAAGGTAACGAAGCTTCTCATACGATACACAGCTAGTGGGGTGTCACTTGAGGCAGACTGGCCAAAGTATCAAAAAAATGTGTATTTGGGTGAGCAACTAGCAGGAATCACTATGACACTCATAGGGTAGCCAATGCCTCGTCACCAGCATAATCACATCAGCAACTTCAAGAAACCCCTGGCAAAAGTTACAATGACTCTTAAGATACACAACTAGTGGCGTAGCTATCAGGCAGACTGGAAAGAGTATCTAAAAAATGTGTATTTGGATGAGCAACTGGCACGAAACACTGTGACTCTCTTAGGGTAGCCAATATCTCGTCACCAGTATAATCACAGCTTAAAAGTCAAGAAACCGCTGGCAAGAGTAAAGATGTTTCTTTTAAGATACACAACTAGTGGCGTATCGCTTCAGGCAGACTGGCCACAGTATCTCAAAATGTGTATTTGGGTGAGCAACTGGCAGGAAGCACTATGACTCTCTTAAGGTAGCCAATGCCTTGTCACCAACATAATCCCATCACCAACTTCAAGAAACCGGTTGCAAAGGTAACGAAGCTTCTCATAAGATACACAGCTAGTGGGGTGTCACTTGAGGCAGACTGGCCAAAGTATCAAAAAAATGTGTATATGGGTGAGCAACTAGCAGGAATCACTATGACACTCATTGGGTAGCCAATGCCTCGTCACCAGCATAATCACATCAGCAACTTCAAGAAACCCCTGGCAAAAGTTACAATGACTCTTAAGATACACAACTAGTGGCGTAGCTATCAGGCAGACTGGAAAGAGTATCTAAAAAATGTGTATTTGGGTGAAGAACTAGCAGGAGTCTCTATGACTCTCTTGAGGTAGCCAATGCCTCGTCACCAGTGTAATCACATCTTCAAAGTCAAGAAACCGCTGGCAAGAGTAACCATGTTTCTCTTAAGATATACAACTAGTGGCGTATCGCTTCAGGCACACTGGAAACAGTATCTAAAAAATGTGTATTTGGGTGAGCAACTGGCACGAAACACTGTGACTCTCTTAGGGTAACCAATATCTCGTCACCAGTATAATCACATCTTCAAAGTCAAGAAACCGCTGGCAAGAGTAACGATGTTTCTCTTAAGATACACAACTAGTGGCGTATCGCTTCAGGCAGACTGGCCACAGTATCTCAAAATGTGTATTTGGGTGAGCAACTGGCAGAAAGCACTATGACTCTCTTAAGGTAGCCAATGCCTCGTCACCAACATAATCCCATCACCAACTTCAAGAAACCGCTTGCAAAGGTAACGAAGCTTCTCATAAGATACACAGCTAGTGGGGTGTCACTTGAGGCAGACTGGCCAAAGTATCAAAAAAATGTGTATTTGGGTGAGCAACTAGCAGGAATCACTATGACACTCATAGGGTAGCCAATGCCTCGTCACCAGCAGAATCACATCAGCAACTTCAAGAAACCCCTGGCATAAGTTACAATGACTCTTAAGATACACAACTAGTGGCGTAGCTATCAGGCAGACTGGAAAGAGTATCTAAAAAATGTGTATTTGGATGAGCAACTGGCATGAAACACTGTGACTCTCTTAGGGTAGCCAATATCTCGTCACCAGTATAATCACATCTTCAAAGTCAAGAAACCGATGGCAAGAGTAACGATGTTTCTCTTAAGATACACAACTAGTGGCGTATCGCTTCAGGCAGACTGGCCACAGTATCTCAAAATGTGTATTTGGGTGAGCAACTGGCAGGAAGCACTATGACTCTCTTAAGGTAGCCAATGCCTCGTCATCAACACAATCCCATCACCAACTTCAAGAAACCGCTTGCAAAGGTAACGAAGCTTCTCATAAGATACACAGCTAGTGGGGTGTCACTTGAGGCAGACTGGCGAAAGTATAAAAAAATGTGTATTTGGGTGAGCAACTAGCAGGAATCACTATGACACTCATAGGGTAGCCAATGCCTCGTCACCAGCATAATCACATCAGCAACTTCAAGAAACCCCTGGCAAAAGTTACAATGACTCTTAAGATACACAACTAGTGGCGTAGCTATCAGGCAGACTGGAAAGAGTATCTAAAAAATGTGTATTTGGGTGAGCAACTAGCAGGAATCACTATGACACTCATAGGGTAGCCAATGCCTCGTCACCAGCATAATCACATCAGCAACTTCAAGAAACCCCTGGCAAAAGCTACAATGACTCTTAAGATACACAACTAGTGGCGTAGCTATCAGGCAGACTGGAAAGAGTATCTAAAAAATGTGTATTTGGGTGAAGAACTGGCAGGAATCTCTATGACTCTCTTGACGTAGCCAATGCCTCGTCACCAGCAGAATCAAATCAGCAACTTCTAGAAACCCTTGGCAAAAGTAACGATCTTCCTCTTAAGATACACAACTAGTGGCGTATCGCTTCAGGCACACTGGAAACAGTATCTAAAAAATGTGTATTTGGGTGAGCAACTGGCACGAAACACTGTGACTCTCTTAGGGTAACCAATATCTCGTCACCAGTATAATCACATCTTCAAAGTCAAGAAACCGCTGGCAAGAGTAACGATGTTTCTCTTAAGATACACAACTAGTGGCGTATCGCCTCAGGCAGACTGGCCACAGTATCTCAAAATGTGTATTTGGGTGAGCAACTGGCAGAAAGCACTATGACTCTCTTAAGGTAGCCAATGCCTTGTCACCAACATAATCACATCACCAACTTCAAGAAACCGCTTGCAAAGGTAACGAAGCTTCTCATAAGATACACAGCTAGTGGGGTGTCACTTGAGGCGGAATGGCCAAAGTATCAAAAAAATGTGTATTTGGGTGAGCAACTAGCAGGAATCACTATGACACTCATAGGGCAGCCAATGCCTCGTCACCAGCATAATCACATCAGCAACTTCAAGAAACCCCTGGCAAAAGTTACAATGACTCTTAAGATACACAACTAGTGGCGTAATTATCAGGCAGACTGGAAAGAGTATCTAAAAAATGAGTATTTGGGTGAAGAACTGGCAGGAATCTCTATGACTCTCTTGAGGTTGCCAATGCCTCGTCACCAGCAGAATCAAATCAGCAACTTCTAGAAACCCCTGTCAAAAGTAACGATGTTTCTCTTAAGATACACAATTAGTGGCGTATCGCTTCAGGCACACTGGAAGCACTATCTAAAAAATGTGTATTTGGGTGAGCAACTGGCACGAAACACTGTGACCCTCTTAGGGAAACCAATATCTCGTCACCAGTATAATCACATCTTCAAAGTCAAGAAACCGCTGGCAAGAGTAACGATGTTTCTCTTAAGATACACAACTAGTGGCGTATCGCTTCAGGCAGACTGGCCACAGTATCTCAAAATGTGTATTTTGGTGAGCAACTGGCAGGAAGCACTATGACTCTCTTAAGGTAACCAATGGCTCGTCACCAACATAATCACATCACCAACTTCAAGAAACCGCTTGCAAAGGTAACGAAGCTTCTCATAAGATACACAGCTAGTGGGGTGTCACTTGATGCAGACTTGCCAAAGTAACAAAAAAATGTGTATTTGGGTGAGCAACTAGCAGGAATCACTATGACACTCATAGGGTAGCCAATGCCTCGTCACCAGCATAATCACATCAGCAACTTCAAGAAACCCCTGGCAAAAGTTACAATGACTCTTAAGATACACAACTAGTGGCGTAGCTATCAGGCAGACTGGAAAGAGTATCTAAAAAATGTGTATATGGATGAGCAACTGGCAGGAAAAACTGTGACTCTCTCAGGGTAGCCAATATCTCGTCACCAGTATAATCACATCTTCAAAGTCAAGAAACCGCTGGCAAGAGTAACGATGTTTCTCTTAAGATACACAACTAGTGGCGTATCGCTTCAGGCAGACTGGCCACAGTATCTCAAAATGTGTATTTGGGTGAGCAACTGGCAGGAAGCACTATGAGTCTCTTAAGGTAGCCAATGCATCGTCACCAACATAATCCCATCACCAACTTCAGGAAACCGCTTGCAAAGGTAACGAAGCTTCTCATAAGATACACAGCTAGTGGGGTGTAACTTGAGGCACACTGGCCAAAGTACCAAAAAAATGTGTATTTGGGTGAGCAACTAGTAGGAATCACTATGACACTCATAGGGTAGCCAATGCCTCGTCACCAGCATAATCACATCAGCAACTTCAAGAAACCCTTGGCAAAAGTTACAATGACTCTTAAGATACACAACTAGTGGCGTAGCTATCAGGCAGACTGGAAAGAGTATCTAAAAAATGTGAATTTGGGTGAAGAACTGGCAGGAATCTCTATGACTCTCTTGAGGTAGCCAATGCTTCGTCACCAGCAGAATCAAATCAGCAACTTCTAGAAACCCCTTTCAAAAGTAACAATGTTTCTCTTAAGATACACAACTAGTGGCGTATCGCTTCAGGCAGACTGGAAACAGTATCTAAAAAATGTGTATTTGGGTGAGCAACTGGCACGAAACACTGTGACTCTCTTAGGGTAACCAATATCTCGTCACCAGTATAATCACATCTTCAAAGTCAAGAAACCGCTGGCAAGAGTAACGATGTTTCTCTTAAGATACACAACTAGTGGCGTATCGCCTCAGGCAGACTGGCCACAGTATCTCAAAATGTGTATTTGGGTGAGCAACTGGCAGGAAGCACTATGACTCTCTTAAGGTAGCCAATGCCTCGTCACCAACATAATCACATCACCAACTTCAAGAAACCGCTTGCAAAGGTGACGAAGCTTCTCATAAGATACACAGCTAGTGGGGTGTCACTTGAGGCAGACTGGTCAAAGTATCAAAAAAATGTGTATTTGGGTGAGCAACTAGCAGGAATCACTATGACACTCATAGGGTAGCCAATGCCTCGTCATTAGCATAATCACATCAGCAACTTCAAGAAACCCCTGGCAAAAGTTACAATGACTCTTAAGATACACAACTAGTGGCGTAGCTATCAGGCAGACTGGAAAGAGTATCTAAAAAATGTGTATATGGATGAGCAACTGGCAGGAAAAACTGTGACTCTCTCAGGGTAGCCAATATCTCGTCACCAGTATAATCACATCTTCAAAGTCAAGAAACCGTTGGCAAGAGTAACGATGTTTCTCTTAAGATACACAACTAGTGGCGTATCGCTTCAGGCAGACTGGCCACAGTATCTCAAAATGTGTATTTGGGTGAGCAACTGGCAGGAAGCACTATGACTCTCTGAAGGTAGCCAATGCCTCGTCACCAACATAATCCCATCACCAACTTCAGGAAACCGCTTGCAAAGGTAACGAAGCTTCTCATAAGATACACAGCTAGTGGGGTGTCACTTGAGGCAGACTGGCCAAAGTATCAAAAAATTGTGTATTTGGGTGAGCAACTAGCAGGAATCACTATGACACTCATAGGGTAGCCAATGCCTCGTCACCAGCATAATCACATCAGCAACTTCAAGAAACCCCTGGCAAAAGTTACAATGACTCTTAAGATACACAACTAGTGGCGTAGCTATCAGGCAGACTGGAAAGAGTATCTAAAAAATGTGAATTTGGGTGAAGAACTGGCAGGAATCTCTATGACTCTCTTGAGGTAGCCGATGCTTCGTCACCAGCAGAATCAAATCAGCAACTTCTAGAAACCCCTTTCAAAAGTAACGATGTTTCTCTTAAGATACACAACTAGTGGCGTATCGCTTCAGGCACACTGGAAACAGTATCTAAAAAATGTGTATTTGGGTGAGCAACTGGCACGAAACACTGTGACTCTCTTAGGGTAGCCAATATCTCGTCACCAGTATAATCACAGCTTCAAAGTCAAGAAACCGCTGGCAAGAGTAACGATGTTTCTCTTAAGATACAGAACTGGTGGCGTATCGCTTCAGGCACACTGGAAACAGTATCTAAAAAATGTGTATTTGGGTGAGCAACTGGCACGAAACACTGTGACTGTCTTAGGGTAACCAATATCTCGTCACCAGTATAATCACATCTTCAAAGTCAAGAAACCGCTGGCAAGAGTAACGATGTTTCTCTTAAGATACACAACTAGTGGCGTATCGCTTCAGGCAGACTGGCCACAGTATCTCAAAATGTGTATTTTGGTGAGCAACTGGCAGGAAGCACTATGACTCTCTTAAGGTAGCCAACGCCTCGTTACCAACATAATCCCATCACCAACTTCAGGAAACCGCTTGCAAAGGTAACGAAGCTTCTCATAAGATACACAGCTAGTGGGGTGTCACTTGAGGCAGACTGGCCAAAGTATCAAAAAAATGTGTATTTGAGTGAGCAACTAGCAGGAATCACTATGACACTCATAGGGCAGCCAATGCCTTGTCACCAGCATAATCACATCAGCAACTTCAAGAAACCCCTGGCAAAAGTTACAATGACTCTTAAGATACACAACTAGTGGCGTAGCTATCAGGCAGACTGGAAAGAGTATGTAAAAAATGAGTATTTGGGTGAAGAACTGGCAGGAATCTCTATGACTCTCTTGAGGTAGCCAATGCCTCGTCACCAGCAGAATCAAATCAGCAACTTCTAGAAACCCCTGGCAAAAGTAACGATGTTTCTCTTAAGATACACAACTAGTGGCGTATCGCTTCAGGCACACTGGAAACAGTATCTAAAAAATGTGTATTTGGGTGAGCAACTGGCACGAAACACTGTGACTCTCTTAGGGAAACCAATATCTCGTCACCAGTATAATCACATCTTCAAAGTCAAGAAACCGCTGGCAAGAGTAACGATGTTTCTCTTAAGATACACAACTAGTGGCGTATCGCTTCAGGCAGACTGGCCACAGTATCTCAAAATGTGTATTTGGGTGAGCAACTGGCAGGAAGCACTATGACTCTCTTAAGGTAGCCAATGCCTCGTCACCAACATAATCACATCACCAACTTCAAGAAACCGCTTGCAAAGGTAACGAAGCTTCTCATAAGATACACAGCTAGTGGGGTGTCACTTGAGGCAGACTGGCCAAAGTATCAAAAAAATGTGTATTTGGGTGAGCAACTAGCAGGAATCACTATGACACTCATAGGGTAGCCAATGCCTCGTCACCAGCATAATCACATCAGCAACTTCAAGAAACCCCTGGCAAAAGTTACAATGACTCTTAAGATACACAACTAGTGGCGTAGCTATCAGGCAGACTGGAAAGAGTATCTAAAAAATGTGTATATGGATGAGCAACTGGCAGGAAAAACTGTGACTCTCTCAGGGTAGCCAATATCTCGTCACCAGTATAATCACATCTTCAAAGTCAAGAAACCGCTGGCAAGAGTAACGATGTTTCTCTTAAGATACACAACTAGTGGCGTATCGCTTCAGGCAGACTGGCCACAGTATCTCAAAATGTGTATTTGGGTGAGCAACTGGCAGGAAGCACTATGACTCTCTTAAGGTAGCCAATGCCTCGTCACCAACATAATCCCATCACCAACTTCAGGAAACCGCTTGCAAAGGTAACGAAGCTTCTCATAAGATACACAGCTAGTGGGGTGTCACTTGAGGCAGACTGGCCAAAGTATCAAAAAAATGTGTATTTGTGTGAGCAACTAGCAGGAATCACTATGACACTCATAGGGTAGCCAATGCCTCGTCACCAGCATAATCACATCAGCAACTTCAAGAAACCCCTGGCAAAAGTTACAATGACTCTTAAGATACACAACTAGTGGCGTAGCTATCAGGCAGACTGGAAAGAGTATCTAAAAAATGTGAATTTGGGTGAAGAACTGGCAGGAATCTCTATGACTCTCTTGAGGTAGCCAATGCTTCGTCACCAGCAGAATCAAATCAGCAACTTCTAGAAACCCCTTTCAAAAGTAACAATGTTTCTCTTAAGATACACAACTAGTGGCGTATCACTTCAGGCACACTGGAAACAGTATCTAAAAAATGTGTATTTGGGTGAGCAACTGGCACGAAACACTGTGACTCTCTTAGGGTAGCCAATATCTCGTCACCAGTATAATCACATCTTCAAAGTCAAGAAACCGCTGGCAAGAGTAACGATGTTTCTCTTAAGATACACAACTAGTGGCGTATCGCCTCAGGCAGACTGGCCACAGTATCTCAAAATGTGTATTTGGGTGAGCAACTGGCAGAAAGCACTATGACTCTCTTAAGGTGGCCAATGCCTCGTCACCAACATAATAACATCACCAACTTCAAGAAACCGCTTGCAAAGGTAACGAAGCTTCTCATAAGATACACAGCTAGTGGGGTGTCACTTGAGGCAGACTGGCCAAAGTATGAAAAAAATGTGTATTTGGGTGAGCAACTAGCAGGAATCACTATGACACTCATAGGGAAGCCAATGCCTCGTCACCAGCATAAGCACATCAGCAACTTCAAGAAACCCCTGGCAAAAGTTACAATGACTCTTAAGATACACAACTAGTGGCGTAGCTATCAGGCAGACTGGAAAGAGTATCTAAAAAATGTGTATTTGGATGAGCAACTGGCAGGAAACACTGTGACTCTCTTAGGGTAGCCAATATCTCGTCACCAGTATAATCACATCTTCAAAGTCAAGAAACCGCTGGCAACAGTAACGATGTTTCTCTTAAGATACACAACTAGTGGCGTATCGCTTCAGGCAGACT
The DNA here is from genome assembly GCF_023898315.1 of Schistocerca nitens. Classification (NCBI taxonomy): domain Eukaryota; kingdom Metazoa; phylum Arthropoda; class Insecta; order Orthoptera; family Acrididae; genus Schistocerca; species Schistocerca nitens. Next base: position 106,289,060 of record NC_064616.1, on the reverse strand, counting down.
GGCCACAGTATCTCAAAATGTGTATTTGGGTGAGCAACTGGCAGGAAGCACTATGACTCTCTTAAGGTAGCCAATGCCTCGTCACCAACATAATCCCATCACCAACTTCAGGAAACCGCTTGCAAAGGTAACGAAGCTTCTCATAAGATACACAGCTAGTGGGGTGTCACTTGAGGCAGACTGGCCAAAGTATCAAAAGAATGTGTATTTGGGTGAGCAACTAGCAGTAATCACTATGACACTCATAGGGCAGCCAATGCCTCGTCACCAGCATAATCACATCAGCAACTTCAAGAAACCCCTGGCAAAAGTTACAATGACTCTTAAGATACACAACTAGTGGCGTAGCTATCAGGCAGACTGGAAAGAGTATCTAAAAAATGTGAATTTGGGTGAAGAACTGGCAGGAATCTCTATGACTCTCTTGAGGTAGCCAATGCTTCGTCACCAGCAGAATCAAATCAGCAACTTCTAGAAACCCCTTTCAAAAGTAACAATGTTTCTCTTAAGATACACAACTAGTGGCGTATCGCTTCAGGCACACTGGAAACAGTATCAAAAAAATGTGTATTTGGGTGAGCAACTGGCACGAAACACTGTGACTCTCTTAGGGTAGCCAATATCTCGTCACCAGTATAATCACATCTTCAAAGTCAAGAAACCGCTGGCAAGAGTAACGATGTTTCTCTTAAGATACACAACTAGTGGCGTATCGCCTCAGGCAGACTGGCCACAGTATCTCAAAATGTGTATTTGGGTGAGCAACTGGCAGAAAGCACTATGACTCTCTTAAGGTGGCCAATGCCTCGTCACCAACATAATAACATCACCAACTTCAAGAAACCGCTTGCAAAGGTAACGAAGCTTCTCATAAGATACACAGCTAGGGGGGTGTCACTTGAGGCAGACTGGCCAAAGTATCAAAAAAATGTGTATTTGGGTGAGCAACTAGCAGGAATCACTATGACACTCATAGGGAAGCCAATGCCTCGTCACCAGCATAAGCACATCAGCAACTTCAAGAAACCCCTGGCAAAAGTTACAATGACTCTTAAGATACACAACTAGTAGCGTAGCTATCAGGCAGACTGGAAAGAGTATCTAAAAAATGTGTATTTGGATGAGCAACTGGCAGGAAACACTGTGACTCTCTTAGGGTAGCCAATATCTCGTCACCAGTATAATCACATCTTCAAAGTCAAGAAACCGCTGGCAAGAGTAACGATGTTTCTCTTAAGATACACAACTAGTGGCGTATCGCTTCAGGCAGACTGGCCACAGTATCTCAAAATGTGTATTTGGGTGAGCAACTGGCAGGAAGCACTATGACTCTCTTAAGGAAGCCAATGCCTCGTCACCAACATAGTCCCATCACCAACTTCAGGAAACCGCTTGCAAAGGTAACGAAGCTTCTCATAAGATACACAGCTAGTGGGGTGTCACTTGAGGCAGACTGGCCAAAGTATCAAAAAAATGTGTATTTGCGTGAGCAACTAGCAGGAATCACTATGATACTCATAGGGCAGCCAATGCCTCGTCACCAGCATAATCACATCAGCAACTTCAAGAAACCCCTGGCAAAAGTTACAATGACTCTTAAGATACACAACTAGTGGCGTAGCTATCAGGCAGACTGGAAAGAGTATCTAAAAAATGTGAATTTGGGTGAAGAACTGGCAGGAATCTCTATGACTTTCTTGAGGTAGCCAATGCTTCGTCACCAGCAGAATCAAATCAGCAACTTCTAGAAACCCCTTTCAAAAGTAACAATGTTTCTCTTAAGATACACAACTAGTGGCGTATCACTTCAGGCACACTGGAAACAGTATCTAAAAAATGTGTATTTGGGTGAGCAACTGGCACGAAACACTGTGACTCTCTTAGGGTAGCCAATATCTCGTCACCAGTATAATCACATCTTCAAAGTCAAGAAACCGCTGGCAAGAGTAACGATGTTTCTCTTAAGATACACAACTAGTGGCGTATCGCCTCAGGCAGACTGGCCACAGTATCTCAAAATGTGTATTTGGGTGAGCAACTGGCAGAAAGCACTATGACTCTCTTAAGGTGGCCAATGCCTCGTCACCAACATAATAACATCACCAACTTCAAGAAACCGCTTGCAAAGGTAACGAAGCTTCTCATAAGATACACAGCTAGTGGGGTGTCACTTGAGGCAGACTGGCCAAAGTATGAAAAAAATGTGTATTTGGGTGAGCAACTAGCAGGAATCACTATGACACTCATAGGGAAGCCAATGCCTCGTCACCAGCATAAGCACATCAGCAACTTCAAGAAACCCCTGGCAAAAGTTACAATGACTCTTAAGATACACAACTCGTGGCGTAGCTATCAGGCAGACTGGAAAGTGTATCTAAAAAATGTGTATTTGGATGAGCAACTGGCAGGAAACACTGTGACTCTCTTAGGGTAGCCAATATCTCGTCACCAGTATAATCACATCTTCAAAGTCAAGAAACCGCTGGCAAGAGTAACGATGTTTCTCTTAAGATACACAACTAGTGGCGTATCGCTTCAGGCAGACTGGCCACAGTATCTCAAAATGTGTATTTGGGTGAGCAACTGGCAGGAAGCACTATGACTCTCTTAAGGTAGCCAATGCCTCGTCACCAACATAATCCCATCACCAACTTCAGGAAACCGCTTGCAAAGGTAACGCAGCTTCTCATAAGATACACAGCTAGTGGGGTGTCACTTGAGGCAGACTGGCCAAAGTATCAAAAAAATGTGTATTTGGGTGAGCAACTAGCAGTAATCACTATGACACTCATAGGGCAGCCAATGCCTCGTCACCAGCATAATCACATCAGCAACTTCAAGAAACCCCTGGCAAAAGTTACAATGACTCTTAAGATACACAACTAGTGGCGTAGCTATCAGGCAGACTGGAAAGAGTATCTAAAAAATGTGAATTTGGGTGAAGAACTGGCAGGAATCTCTATGACTCTCTTGAGGTAGCCAATGCTTCGTCACCAGCAGAATCAAATCAGCAACTTCTAGAAACCCCTTTCAAAAGTAACAATGTTTCTCTTAAGATACACAACTAGTGGCGTATCGCTTCAGGCACACTGGAAACAGTATCTAAAAAATGTGTATTTGGGTGAGCAACTGGCACGAAACACTGTGACTCTCTTAGGGTAGCCAATATCTCGTCACCAGTATAATCACATCTTCAAAGTCAAGAAACCGCTGGCAAGAGTAACGATGTTTCTCTTAAGATACACAACTAGTGGCGTATCGCCTCAGGCAGACTGTCCACAGTATCTCAAAATGTGTATTTGGGTGAGCAACTGGCAGAAAGCACTATGACTCTCTTAAGGTGGCCAATGCCTCGTCACCAACATAATAACATCACCAACTTCAAGAAACTGCTTGCAAAGGTAACGAAGCTTCTCATAAGATACACAGCTAGGGGGGTGTCACTTGAGGCAGACTGGCCAAAGTATCAAAAAAATGTGTATTTGGGTGAGCAACTAGCAGGAATCACTATGACACTCATAGGGAAGCCAATGCCTCGTCACCAGCATAATCACATCAGCAACTTCAAGAAACCCCTGGCAAAAGTTACAATGACTCTTAAGATACACAACTAGTGGCGTAGCTATCAGGCAGACTGGAAAGAGTATCTAAAAAATGTGTATTTGGATGAGCAACTGGCAGGAAACACTGTGACTCTCTTAGGGTAGCCAATATCTCGTCACCAGTATAATCACATCTTCAAAGTCAAGAAACCGCTGGCAAGAGTAACGATGTTTCTCTTAAGATACACAACTAGTGGCGTATCGCTTCAGGCAGACTGGCCACAGTATCTCAAAATGTGTATTTGGGTGAGCAACTGGCAGGAAGCACTATGACTCTCTTAAGGAAGCCAATGCCTCGTCACCAACATAGTCCCATCACCAACTTCAGGAAACCGCTTGCAAAGGTAACGAAGCTTCTCATAAGATACACAGCTAGTGGGGTGTCACTTGAGGCAGACTGGCCAAAGTATCAAAAAAATGTGTATTTGGGTGAGCAACTAGCAGGAATCACTATGATACTCATAGGGCAGCCAATGCCTCGTCACCAGCATAATCACATCAGCAACTTCAAGAAACCCCTGGCAAAAGTTACAATGACTCTTAAGATACACAACTAGTGGCGTAGCTATCGGGAAGACTGGAAAGAGTATCTAAAAAATGTGTATTTGGGTGAAGAACTGGCAGGAATCTCTATGACTCTCTTGAGGTAGCCAATGCCTCGTCACCAGCAGAATCAAATCAGCAACTTCTAGAAACCCCTGTCAAAAGTAACGATGTTTCTCTTAAGATACACAACTAGTGGCGTATCGCTTCAGGCACACTGGAAACAGTATCTAAAAAATGTGTATTTGGGTGAGCAACTGGCACGAAACACTGTGACTCTCTTAGGGTAACCAATATCTCGTCACCAGTATAATCACATCTTCAAAGTCAAGAAACCGCTGGCAAGAGTAACGATGTTTCTCTTAAGATACACAACTAGTGGCGTATCGCCTCAGGCAGACTGGCCGCAGTATCTCAAAATGTGTATTTGGGTGAGCAACTGGCAGAAAGCACTATGACTCTCTTAAGGTAGCCAATGCCTTGTCACCAACATAATCACATCACCAACTTCAAGAAACCGCTTGCAAAGGTAACGAAGCTTCTCATAAGATACACAGCTAGTGGGGTGTCACTTGAGGCAGACTGGCCAAAGTATCAAAAAAATGTGTATTTGGGTGAGCAACTAGCAGGAATCACTATGACACTCATAGGGTAGCCAATGCCTCGTCACCAGCATAAGCACATCAGCAACTTCAAGAAACCCCTGGCAAAAGTTACAATGACTCTTAAGATACACAACTAGTGGCGTAGCTATCAGGCAGACTGGAAAGAGTATCTAAAAAATGTGTATTTGGATGAGCAACTGGCAGGAAACACTGTGACTCTCTTAGGGTAGCCAATATCTCGTCACCAGTATAATCACATCTTCAAAGTCAAGAAACCGCTGGCAAGAGTAACGATGTTTCTCTTAAGATACACAACTGGTGGCGTATCGCTTCAGGCACACTGGAAACAGTATCTAAAAAATGTGTATTTGGGTGAGCAACTGGCACGAAACACTGTCACTCTCTTAGGGTAACCAATATCTCGTCACCAGTATAATCACATCTTCAAAGTCAAGAAACCGCTGGCAAGAGTAACGATGTTTCTCTTAAGATACACAACTAGTGGCGTATCGCTTCAGGCAGACTGGCCACAGTATCTCAAAATGTGTATTTGGGTGAGCAACTGGCAGGAAGCACTATGACTCTCTTAAGGAAGCCAATGAATCGTCACCAACATAGTCCCATCACCAACTTCAGGAAACCGCTTGCAAAGGTAACGAAGCTTCTCATAAGATACACAGCTAGTGGGGTGTCACTTGAGGCAGACTGGACAAAGTATCAAAAAAATGTGTATTTGGGTGAGCAACTAGCAGGAATCACTATGATACTCATAGGGCAGCCAATGCCTCGTCACCAGCATAATCACATCAGCAACTTCAAGAAACCCCTGGCAAAAGTTACAATGACTCTTAAGATACACAACTAGTGGCGTAGCTATCAGGCAGACTGGAAAGAGTATCTAAAAAATGTGAGTTTGGGTGAAGAACTGGCAGGAATCTCTATGACTCTCTTGAGGTAGCCAATGCTTCGTCACCAGCAGAATCAAATCAGCAACTTCTAGAAACCCCTTTCAAAAGTAACAATGTTTCTCTTAAGATACACAACTAGTGGCGTATCACTTCAGGCACACTGGAAACAGTATCTAAAAAATGTGTATTTGGGTGAGCAACTGGCACGAAACACTGTGACTCTCTTAGGGTAGCCAATATCTCGTCACCAGTATAATCACATCTTCAAAGTCAAGAAACCGCTGGCAAGAGTAACGATGTTTCTCTTAAGATACACAACTAGTGGCGTATCGCCTCAGGCAGACTGGCCACAGTATCTCAAAATGTGTATTTGGGTGAGCAACTGGCAGAAAGCACTATGACTCTCTTAAGGTGGCCAATGCCTCGTCACCAACATAATAACATCACCAACTTCAAGAAACCGCTTGCAAAGGTAACGAAGCTTCTCATAAGATACACAGCTAGTGGGGTGTCACTTGAGGCAGACTGGCCAAAGTATGAAAAAAATGTGTATTTGGGTGAGCAACTAGCAGGAATCACTATGACACTCATAGGGAAGCCAATGCCTCGTCACCAGCATAAGCACATCAGCAACTTCAAGAAACCCCTGGCAAAAGTTACAATGACTCTTAAGATACACAACTAGTGGCGTAGCTATCAGGCAGACTGGAAAGAGTATCTAAAAAATGTGTATTTGGATGAGCAACTGGCAGGAAACACTGTGACTCTCTTAGGGTAGCCAATATCTCGTCACCAGTATAATCACATCTTCAAAGTCAAGAAACCGCTGGCAAGAGTAACGATGTTTCTCTTAAGATACACAACTAGTGGCGTATCGCTTCAGGCAGACTGGCCACAGTATCTCAAAATGTGTATTTGGGTGAGCAACTGGCAGGAAGCACTATGACTCTCTTAAGGTAGCCAATGCCTCGTCACCAACATAATCCCATCACCAACTTCAGGAAACCGCTTGCAAAGGTAACGCAGCTTCTCATAAGATACACAGCTAGTGGGGTGTCACTTGAGGCAGACTGGCCAAAGTATCAAAAAAATGTGTATTTGGGTGAGCAACTAGCAGTAATCACTATGACACTCATAGGGCAGCCAATGCCTCGTCACCAGCATAATCACATCAGCAACTTCAAGAAACCCCTGGCAAAAGTTACAATGACTCTTAAGATACACAACTAGTGGCGTAGCTATCAGGCAGACTGGAAAGAGTATCTAAAAAATGTGAATTTGGGTGAAGAACTGGCAGGAATCTCTATGACTCTCTTGAGGTAGCCAATGCTTCGTCACCAGCAGAATCAAATCAGCAACTTCTAGAAACCCCTTTCAAAAGTAACAATGTTTCTCTTAAGATACACAACTAGTGGCGTATCGCTTCAGGCACACTGGAAACAGTATCTAAAAAATGTGTATTTGGGTGAGCAACTGGCACGAAACACTGTCACTCTCTTAGGGTAACCAATATCTCGTCACCAGTATAATCACATCTTCAAAGTCAAGAAACCGCTGGCAAGAGTAACGATGTTTCTCTTAAGATACACAACTAGTGGCGTATCGCTTCAGGCAGACTGGCCACAGTATCTCAAAATGTGTATTTTGGTGAGCAACTGGCAGGAAGCACTATGACTCTCTTAAGGTAGCCAACGCCTCGTCACCAACATAATCCCATCACCAACTTCAGGAAACCGCTTGCAAAGGTAACGAAGCTTCTCATAAGATACACAGCTAGTGGGGTGTCACTTGAGGCAGACTGGCCAAAGTATCAAAAAAATGTGTATTTGGGTGAGCAACTAGCAGGAATCACTATGACACTCATAGGGCAGCCAATGCCTCGTCACCAGCATAATCACATCAGCAACTTCAAGAAACCCCTGGCAAAAGTTACAATGACTCTTAAGATACACAACTAGTGGCGTAGCTATCAGGCAGACTGGAAAGAGTATCTAAAAAATGAGTATTTGGGTGAAGAACTGGCAGGAATCTCTATGACTCTCTTGAGGTAGCCAATGCTTCGTCACCAGCAGAATCAAATCAGCAATTTCTAGAAAACCCTGTCAAAAGTAACGATGTTTCTCTTAAGATACACAACTAGTGGCGTATCGCTTCAGGCACACTGGAAACAGTATCTAAAAAATGTGTATTTGGGTGAGCAACTGGCACGAAACACTGTGACCCTCTTAGGGAAACCAATATCTCGTCACCAGTATAATCACATCTTCAAAGTCAAGAAACCGCTGGCAAGAGTAACGATGTTTCTCTTAAGATACACAACTAGTGGCGTATCGCTTCAGGCAGACTGGCCACAGTATCTCAAAATGTGTATTTGGGTGAGCAACTGGCAGGAAGCACTATGACTCTCTTAAGGTAACCAATGCCTCGTCACCAACATAATCACATCACCAACTTCAAGAAACCGCTTGCAAAGGTAACGAAGCTTCTCATAAGATACACAGCTAGTGGGGTGTCACTTGAGGCAGACTGGCCAAAGTATCAAAAAAATGTGTATTTGGGTGAGCAACTAGCAGGAATCACTATGACACTCATAGGGTAGCCAATGCCTCGTCACCAGCATAATCACATCAGCAACTTCAAGAAACCCCTGGCAAAAGTTACAATGACTCTTAAGATACACAACTAGTGGCGTAGCTATAAGGCAGACTGGAAAGAGTATCTAAAAAATGTGTAAATGGATGAGCAACTGGCAGGAAAAACTGTGACTCTCTCAGGGTAGCCAATATCTCGTCACCAGTATAATCACATCTTCAAAGTCAAGAAACCGCTGGCAAGAGTAACGATGTTTCTCTTAAGATACACAACTAGTGGCGTATCGCTTCAGGCAGACTGGCCACAGTATCTCAAAATGTGTATTTGGGTGAGCAACTGGCAGGAAGCACTACGACTCTCTTAAGGTAGCCAATGCCTCGTCACCAACATAATCCCATCACCAACTTCAGGAAACCGCTTGCAAAGGTAACGAAGCTTCTCATAAGATACACAGCTAGTGGGGTGTCACTTGAGGCACACTGGCCAAAGTATCAAAAAAATGTGTATTTGGGTGAGCAACTAGCAGGAATCACTATGACACTCATAGGGTAGCCAATGCCTCGTCACCAGCATAATCACATCAGCAACTTCAAGAAACCCCTGGCAAAAGTTACAATGACTCTTAAGATACACAACTAGTGGCGTAGCTATCAGGCAGACTGGAAAGAGTATCTAAAAAATGTGAATTTGGGTGAAGAACTGGCAGGAATCTCTATGACTCTCTTGAGGTAGCCAATGCTTCGTCACCAGCAGAATCAAATCAGCAACTTCTAGAAACCCCTTTCAAAAGTAACAATGTTTCTCTTAAGATACACAACTAGTGGCGTATCGCTTCAGGCACACTGGAAACAGTATCTAAAAAATGTGTATTTGGGTGAGCAACTGGCACGAAACACTGTGACTCTCTTAGGGTAGCCAATATCTCGTCACCAGTATAATCACATCTTCAAAGTCAAGAAACCGCTGGCAAGAGTAACGATGTTTCTCTTAAGATACACAACTAGTGGCGTATCGCCTCAGGCAGACTGGCCACAGTATCTCAAAATGTGTATTTGGGTGAGCAACTGGCAGAAAGCACTATGACTCTCTTAAGGTGGCCAATGCCTCGTCACCAACATAATAACATCACCAACTTCAAGAAACCGCTTGCAAAGGTAACGAAGCTTCTCATAAGATACACAGCTAGTGGGGTGTCACTTGAGGCAGACTGGCCAAAGTATGAAAAAAATGTGTATTTGGGTGAGCAACTAGCAGGAATCACTATGACACTCATAGGGTAGCCAATGCCTCGTCACCAGCATAAGCACATCAGCAACTTTAAGAAACCCCTGGCAAAAGTTACAATGACTCTTAAGATACACAACTAGTGGCGTAGCTATCAGGCAGACTGGAAAGAGTATCTAAAAAATGTGTATTTGGATGAGCAACTGGCAGGAAACACTGTGACTCTCTTAGGGTAGCCAATATCTCGTCACCAGTATAATCACATCTTCAAAGTCAAGAAACCGCTGGCAACAGTAACGATGTTTCTCTTAAGATACACAACTAGTGGCGTATCGCTTCAGGCAGACTGGCCACAGTATCTCAAAATGTGTATTTGGGTGAGCAACTGGCAGGAAGCACTATGACTCTCTTAAGGTAGCCAATGCCTCGTCACCAACATAATCCCATCACCAACTTCAGGAAACCGCTTGCAAAGGTAACGAAGCTTCTCATAAGATACACAGCTAGTGGGGTGTCACTTGAGGCAGACTGGCCAAAGTATCAAAAAAATGTGTATTTGGGTGAGCAACTAGCAGTCATCACTATGACACTCATAGGGCAGCCAATGCCTCGTCACCAGCATAATCACATCAGCAACTTCAAGAAACCCCTGGCAAAAGTTACAATGACTCTTAAGATACACAAGTAGTGGCGTAGCTATCAGGCAGACTGGAATGAATATCTAAAAAATGTGTATTTGTGTGAAGAACTGGCAGGAATCTCTATGACTCTCTTGAGGTAGCCAGTGCTTCGTCACCGGCAGAATCAAATCAGCAACTTCTAGAAACCCCTTTCAAAAGTAACGATGTTTCTCTTAAGATACACAACTAGTGGCGTATCGCTTCAGGCACACTGGAAACAGTATCTAAAATATGTGTATTTGGGTGAGCAACTGGCACGAAACACTGTGACTCTCTTAGGGTAGCCAATATCTCGTCACCAGTATAATCACAGCTTCAAAGTCAAGAAACCGCTGGCAAGAGTAACGATGTTTCTCTTAAGATACACAACTAGTGGCGTATCGCTTCAGGCAGACTGGCCACAGTATCTCAAAATTTGTATTTGGGTGAGCAACTGGCAGGAAGCACTATGACTGTCTTAAGGTAGCCAATGCCTCGTCACCAACATAATCCCATCACCAACTTCAAGAAACCGCTTGCAAAGGTAACGAAGCTTCTCATAAGATACACAGCTAGTGGGGTGTCACTTGAGGCAGACTGGCCAAAGTATCAAAAAAATGTGTATTTGGGTGAGCAACTAGCAGGAATCACTATGACACTCATAGGGCAGCCAATGCCTCGTCACCAGCATAATCACATCAGCAACTTCAAGAAACCACTGGCAAAAGTTACAATGACTCTTAAGATTCACAACTAGTGGCGTAGCTATCAGGCAGACTGGAAAGAGTATCTAAAAAATGAGTATTTGGGTGAAGAACTGGCAGGAATCTCTATGACTCTCTTGAGGTAGCCAATGCCTCGTCACCAGCAGAATCAAATCAGCAACTTCTAGAAACCCCTGTCAAAAGTAACGATGTTTCTCTTAAGATACACAACTAGTGGCGTATCGCTTCAGGCACACTGGAAACAGTATCTAAAAAATGTGTATTTCGGTGAGCAACTGGCACGAAACACTGTGACTCTCTTAGGGAAACCAATATCTCGTCACCAGTATAATCACATCTTCAAAGTCAAGAAACCGCTGGCAAGAGTAACGATGTTTCTCTTAAGATACACAACTAGTGGCGTATCGCTTCAGGCAGACTGGCCACAGTATCTCAAAATGTGTAATTGGGTGAGCAACTGGCAGGAAGCACTATGACTCTCTTAAGGTAGCCAATGCCTCGTGACCAACATAATCACATCACCAACTTCAAGAAACCGCTTGCAGAGGTGACGAAGCTTCTCATAAGATACACAGCTAGTGGGGTGTCACTTGAGGCAGACTGGCCAAAGTATCAAAAAAATGTGTATTTGGGTGAGCAACTAGCAGGAATCACTATGACACTCATAGGGTAGCCAATGCCTCGTCACCAGAATAATCACATCAGCAACTTCAAGAAACCCCTGGCAAAAGTTACAATGACTCTTAAGATACACAACTAGTGGCGTAGCTATCAGGCAGACTGGAAAGAGTATCTAAAAAATGTGTAAATGGATGAGCAACTGGCAGGAAAAACTGTGACTCTCTCAGGGTAGCCAATATCTCGTCACCAGTATAATCACATCTTCAAAGTCAAGAAACCGTTGGCAAGAGTAACGATGTTTCTCTTAAGATACACAACTAGTGGCGTATCGCTTCAGGCAGACTGGCCACAGTATCTCAAAATGTGTATTTGGGTGAGCAACTGGCAGGAAGCACTATGACTCTCTTAAGGTAGCCAATGCCTCGTCACCAACATAATCCCATCACCAACTTCAGGAAACCGCTTGCAAAGGTAACGAAGCTTCTCATAAGATACACAGCTAGTGGGGTGTCACTTGAGGCAGACTGGCCAAAGTATCAAAAAAATGTGTATTTGGGTGAGCAACTAGCAGGAATCACTATGACACTCATAGGGTAGCCAATGCCTCGTCACCAGCATAATCACATCAGCAACTTCAAGAAACCCCTGGCAAAAGTTACAATGACTCTTAAGATACACAAGTAGTGGCGTAGCTATCAGGCAGACTGGAATGAATATCTAAAAAATGTGTATTTGTGTGAAGAACTGGCAGGAATCTCTATGACTCTCTTGAGGTAGCCAGTGCTTCGTCACCAGCAGAATCAAATCAGCAACTTCTAGAAACCCCTTTCAAAGGTATCGATGTTTCTCTTAAGATACACAACTAGTGGCGTATCGCTTCAGGCACACTGGAAACAGTATCTAAAATATGTGTATTTGGGTGAGCAACTGGCACGAAACACTGTGACTCTCTTAGGGTAGCCAATATCTCGTCACCAGTATAATCACATCTTCAAAGTCAAGAAACCGCTGGCAAGAGTAACGATGTTTCTCTTAAGATACACAACTAGTGGCGTATCGCCTCAGGCACACAGGCCACAGTATCTCAAAATGTGTATTTGGGTGAGCAACTGGCAGAAAGCACTATGACTCTCTTAAGGTGGCCAATGCCTCGTCACCAACATAATAACATCACCAACTTCAAGAAACCGCTTGCAAAGGTAACGAAGCTTCTCATAAGATACACAGCTAGTGGGGTGTCACTTGAGGCAGACTGGCCAAAGTATGAAAAAAATGTGTATTTGGGTGAGCAACTAGCAGGAATCACTATGACACTCATAGGGAAGCCAATGCCTCGTCACCAGCATAAGCACATCAGCAACTTCAAGAAACCCCTGGCAAAAGTTACAATGACTCTTAAGATACACAACTAGTGGCGTAGCTATCAGGCAGACTGGAAAGAGTATCTAAAAAATGTGTATTTGGATGAGCAACTGGCAGGAAACACTGTGACTCTCTTAGGGTAGCCAATATCTCGTCACCAGTATAATCACATCTTCAAAGTCAAGAAACCGCTGGCAAGAGTAACGATGTTTCTCTTAAGATACACAACTAGTGGCGTATCGCGTCAGGCAGACTGGCCACAGTATCTCAAAATGTGTATTTGGGTGAGCAACTGGCAGGAAGCACTATGACTCTCTTAAGGTAGCCAATGCCTCGTCACCAACATAATCCCATCACCAACTTCAGGAAACCGCTTGCAAAGGTAACGAAGCTTCTCATAAGATACACAGCTAGTGGGGTGTCACTTGAGGCAGACTGGCCAAAGTATCAAAAAAATGTGTATTTGGGTGAGCAACTAGCAGTAATCACTATGACACTCATAGGGCAGCCAATGCCTCGTCACCAGCATAATCACATCAGCAACTTCAAGAATCCCCTGGCAAAAGTTACAATGACTCTTAAGATACACAACTAGTGGCGTAGCTATCAGGCAGACTGGAAAGAGTATCTAAAAAATGTGAATTTGGGTGAAGAACTGGCAGGAATCTCTATGACTCTCTTGAGGTAGCCAATGCTTCGTCACCAGCAGAATCAAATCAGCAACTTCTAGAAACCCCTTTCAAAAGTAACAATGTTTCTCTTAAGATACACAACTAGTGGCGTATCGCTTCAGGCACACTGGAAACAGTATCTAAAAAATGTGTATTTGGGTGAGCAACTGGCACGAAACACTGTGACTCTCTTAGGGTAGCCAATATCTCGTCACCAGTATAATCACATCTTCAAAGTCAAGAAACCGCTGGCAAGAGTAACGATGTTTCTCTTAAGATACACAACTAGTGGCGTATCGCCTCAGGCAGACTGGCCACAGTATCTCAAAATGTGTATTTGGGTGAGCAACTGGCAGAAAGCACTATGACTCTCTTAAGGTGGCCAATGCCTCGTCACCAACATAATAACATCACCAACTTCAAGAAACCGCTTGCAAAGGTAACGAAGCTTCTCATAAGATACACAGCTAGGGGGGTGTCACTTGAGGCAGACTGGCCAAAGTATCAAAAAAATGTGTATTTGGGTGAGCAACTAGCAGGAATCACTATGACACTCATAGGGAAGCCAATGCCTCGTCACCAGCATAAGCACATCAGCAACTTCAAGAAACCCCTGGCAAAAGTTACAATGACTCTTAAGATACACAACTAGTGGCGTAGCTATCAGGCAGACTGGAAAGAGTATCTAAAAAATGTGTATTTGGATGAGCAACTGGCAGGAAACACTGTGACTCTCTTAGGGTAGCCAATATCTCGTCACCAGTATAATCACATCTTCAAAGTCAAGAAACCGCTGGCAAGAGTAACGATGTTTCTCTTAAGATACACAACTAGTGGCGTATCGCTTCAGGCAGACTGGCCACAGTATCTCAAAATGTGTATTTGGGTGAGCAACTGGCAGGAAGCACTATGACTCTCTTAAGGAAGCCAATGCCTCGTCACCAACATAGTCCCATCACCAACTTCAGGAAACCGCTTGCAAAGGTAACGAAGCTTCTCATAAGATACACAGCTAGTGGGGTGTCACTTGAGGCAGACTGGCCAAAGTATCAAAAAAATGTGTATTTGGGTGAGCAACTAGCAGGAATCACTATGATACTCATAGGGCAGCCAATGCCTCGTCACCAGCATAATCACATCAGCAACTTCAAGAAACCCCTGGCAAAAGTTACAATGACTCTTAAGATACACAACTAGTGGCGTAGCTATCAGGAAGACTGGAAAGAGTATCTAAAAAATGTGTATTTGGGTGAAGAACTGGCAGGAATCTCTATGACTCTCTTGAGGTAGCCAATGCCTCGTCACCAGCAGAATCAAATCAGCAACTTCTAGAAACCCCTGTCAAAAGTAACGATGTTTCTCTTAAGATACACAACTAGTGGCGTATCGCTTCAGGCACACTGGAAACAGTATCTAAAAAATGTGTATTTGGGTGAGCAACTGGCACGAAACACTGTGAGTCTCTTAGGGTAACCAATAACTCGTCACCAGTATAATCACATCTTCAAAGTCAAGAAACCGCTGGCAAGAGTAACGATGTTTCTCTTAAGATACACAACTAGTGGCGTATCGCCTCAGGCAGACTGGCCACAGTATCTCAAAATGTGTATTTGGGTGAGCAACTGGCAGAAAGCACTATGACTCTCTATAGGTAGCCAATGCCTTGTCACCAACATAATCACATCACCAACTTCAAGAAACCGCTTGCAAAGGTAACGAAGCTTCTCATAAGATACACAGCTAGTGGGGTGTCACTTGAGGCAGACTGGCCAAAGTATCAAAAAAATGTGTATTTGGGTGAGCAACTAGCAGGAATCACTATGACACTCATAGGGTAGCCAATGCCTCGTCACCAGCATAAGCACATCAGCAACTTCAAGAAACCCCTGGCAAAAGTTACAATGACTCTTAAGATACACAACTAGTGGCGTAGCTATCAGGCAGACTGGAAAGAGTATCTAAAAAATGTGTATTTGGATGAGCAACTGGCAGGAAACACTGTGACTCTCTTAGGGTAGCCAATATCTCGTCACCAGTATAATCACATCTTCAAAGTCAAGAAACCGCTGGCAAGAGTAACGATGTTTCTCTTAAGATACACAACTGGTGGCGTATCGCTTCAGGCACACTGGAAACAGTATCTAAAAAATGTGTATTTGGGTGAGCAACCTGCACGAAACACTGTCACTCTCTTAGGGTAACCAATATCTCGTCACCAGTATAATCACATCTTCAAAGTCAAGAAACCGCTGGCAAGAGTAACGATGTTTCTCTTAAGATACACAACTAGTGGCGTATCGCTTCAGGCAGACTGGCCACAGTATCTCAAAATGTGTATTTTGGTGAGCAACTGGCAGGAAGCACTATGACTCTCTTAAGGTAGCCAACGCCTCGTCACCAACATAATCCCATCACCAACTTCAGGAAACCGCTTGCAAAGGTAACGAAGCTTCTCATAAGATACACAGCTAGTGGGGTGTCACTTGAGGCAGACTGGCCAAAGTATCAAAAAAATGTGTATTTGGGTGAGCAACTAGCAGGAATCACTATGACACTCATAGGGCAGCCAATGCCTCGTCACCAGCATAATCACATCAGCAACTTCAAGAAACCCCTGGCAAAAGTTACAATGACTCTTAAGATACACAACTAGTGGCGTAGCTATCAGGCAGACTGGAAAGAGTATCTAAAAAATGAGTATTTGGGTGAAGAACTGGCAGGAATCTCTATGACTCTCTTGAGGTAGCCAATGCCTCGTCACCAGCAGAATCAAATCAGCAATTTCTAGAAAACCCTGTCAAAAGTAACGATGTTTCTCTTAAGATACACAACTAGTGGCGTATCGCTTCAGGCACACTGGAAACAGTATCTAAAAAATGTGTATTTGGGTGAGCAACTGGCACGAAACACTGTGACCCTCTTAGGGAAACCAATATCTCGTCACCAGTATAATCACATCTTCAAAGTCAAGAAACCGCTGGCAAGAGTAACGATGTTTCTCTTAAGATACACAACTAGTGGCGTATCGCTTCAGGCAGACTGGCCACAGTATCTCAAAATGTGTATTTGGGTGAGCAACTGGCAGGAAGCACTATGACTCTCTTAAGGTAACCAATGCCTCGTCACCAACATAATCACATCACCAACTTCAAGAAACCGCTTGCAAAGGTAACGAAGCTTCTCATAAGATACACAGCTAGTGGGGTGTCACTTGAGGCAGACTGGCCAAAGTATCAAAAAAATGTGTATTTGGGTGAGCAACTAGCAGGAATCACTATGACACTCATAGGGTAGCCAATGCCTCGTCACCAGCATAATCACATCAGCAACTTCAAGAAACCCCTGGCAAAAGTTACAATGACTCTTAAGATACACAACTAGTGGCGTAGCTATAAGGCAGACTGGAAAGAGTATCTAAAAAATGTGTATATGGATGAGCAACTGGCAGGAAAAACTGTGACTCTCTCAGGGTAGCCAATATCTCGTCACCAGTATAATCACATCTTCAAAGTCAAGAAACCGCTGGCAAGAGTAACGATGTTTCTCTTAAGATACACAACTAGTGGCGTATCGCTTCAGGCAGACTGGCCACAGTATCTCAAAATTTGGACCGAGCGAGGTGGCGCAGTGGTTAGACACTGGACTCGCATTCGGGAGGACGACGGTTCAATCCCGCGTCCGGCCATTCTGATTTAGGTTTTCCGTGATTTCCCTAAATCGCTCCAGGCAAATGCCGGGATGGTTCCTTTCAAAGGGCACGGCCGACGTCCTTCCCCATCCTTCCCTAATCCAATGAGACCGATGACCTCGCTGTCTGGTCTCCTTCCCCAAACCAACCAACCAACCTCAAAATTTGTATTTGGGTGAGCAACTGGCAGGAAGCACTATGACTGTCTTAAGGTAGCCAAGGCCTCATCACCAACATAATCCCATCACCAACTTCAAGAAACCGCTTGCAAAGGTAACGAAGCTTCTCATAAGATACACAGCTAGTGGGGTGTCACTTGAGGCAGACTGGCCAAAGTATCAAAAAAATGTGTATTTGGGTGAGCAACTAGCAGGAATCACTATGACACTCATAGGGCAGCCAATGCCTCGTCACCAGCATAATCACATCAGCAACTTCAAGAAACCCCTGGCAAAAGTTACAATGACTCTTAAGATTCACAACTAGTGGCGTAGCTATCAGGCAGACTGGAAAGAGTATCTAAAAAATGAGTATTTGGGTGAAGAACTGGCAGGAATCTCTATGACTCTCTTGAGGTAGCCATTGCCTCGTCACCAGCAGAATCAAATCAGCAACTTCTAGAAACCCCTGTCAAAAGTAACGATGTTTCTCTTAAGATACACAACTAGTGGCGTATCGCTTCAGGCACACTGGAAACAGTATCTAAAAAATGTGTATTTGGGTGAGCAACTGGCACGAAACACTGTGACTCTCTTAGGGAAACCAATATCTCGTCACCAGTATAATCACATCTTCAAAGTCAAGAAACCGCTGGCAAGAGTAACGATGTTTCTCTTAAGATACACAACTAGTGGCGTATCGCTTCTGGCAGACTGGCCACAGTATCTCAAAATGTGTAATTGGGTGAGCAACTGGCAGGAAGCTCTATGACTCTCTTAAGGTAGCCAATGCCTCGTCACCAACATAATCACATCACCAACTTCAAGAAACCGCTTGCAAAGGTGACGAAGCTTCTCATAAGATACACAGCTAGTGGGGTGTCACTTGAGGCAGACTGGCCAAAGTATCAAAAAAATGTGTATTTGGGTGAGCAACTAGCAGGAATCACTATGACACTCATAGGGTAGCCAATGCCTCGTCACCAGCATAAGCACATCAGCAACTTCAAGAAACCCCTGGCAAAAGTTACAATGACTCTTAAGATACACAACTAGTGGCGTAGCTATCAGGCAGACTGGAAAGAGTATCTAAAAAATGTGTATATGGATGAGCAACTGGCAGGAAAAACTGTGACTCTCTCAGGGTAGCCAATATCTCGTCACCAGTATAATCACATCTTCAAAGTCAAGAAACCGTTGGCAAGAGTAACGATGTTTCTCTTAAGATACACAACTAGTGGCGTATCGCTTCAGGCAGACGCCACAGTATCTCAAAATGTGTATTTGGGTGAGCAACTGGCAGGAAGCACTATGTCTCTCTTAAGGTAGCCAATGCCTCGTCACCAACGTAATCCCATCACCAACTTCAGGAAACCGCTTGCAAAGGTAACGAAGCTTCTCATAAGATACACAGCTAGTGGGGTGTCACTTGAGGCAGACTCGCCAAAGTATCAAAAAATTGTGTATTTGGGTGAGCAACTAGCAGGAATCACTATGACACTCATAGGGTAGCCAATGCCTCGTCACCAGCATAAGCACATCAGCAACTTCAAGAAACCCCTGGCAAAAGTTACAATGACTCTTAAGATACACAACTAGTGGCGTAGCTATCAGGCAGACTGGAAAGAGTATCTAAAAAATGTGAATTTGGGTGAAGAACTGGCAGGAATCTCTATGACTCTCTTGAGGTAGCCAATGCTTCGTCACCAGCAGAATCAAATCAGCAACTTCTAGAAACCCCTTTAAAAAGTAACGATGTTTCTCTTAAGATACACAACTAGTGGCGTATCGCTTCAGGCACACTGGAAACAGTATCTAAAAAATGTGTATTTGGGTGAGCAACTGGCACGAAACACTGTGACACTCTTAGGGTAGCCAATATCTCGTCACCAGTATAATCACAGCTTCAAAGTCAAGAAACCGCTGGCAAGAGTAACGATGTTTCTCTTAAGATACACAACTGGTGGCGTATCGCTTCAGGCACACTGGAAACAGTATCTAAAAAATGTGTATTTGGGTGAGCAACTGGCACGAAACACTGTGACTCTCTTAGGGTAACCAATATCTCGTCACCAGTATACACACATCTTCAAAGTCAAGAAACCGCTGGCAAGAGTAACGATGTTTCTCTTAAGATACACAACTAGTGGCGTATCGCTTCAGGCAGACTGGCCACAGTATCTCAAAATGTGTATTTTGGTGAGCAACTGGCAGGAAGCACTATGACTCTCTTAAGGTAGCCAACGCCTCGTCACCAACATAATCCCATAACCAACTTCAGGAAACCGCTTGCAAAGGTAACGAAGCTTCTCATAAGATACACAGCTAGTGGGGTGTCACTTGAGGCAGACTGGCCAAAGTATCAAAGAAATGTGTATTTGGGTGAGCAACTAGCAGGAATCACTATGACACTCATAGGGCAGCCAATGCCTCGTCACCAGCATAATCACATCAGCAACTTCAAGAAACCCCTGGCAAAAGTTACAATGACTCTTAAGATACACAACTAGTGGCGTAGCTATCAGGCAGACTGGAAAGAGTATCTAAAAAATGTGTATATGGATGAGCAACTGGCAGGAAAAACTGTGACTCTCTCAGGGTAGCCAATATCTCGTCACCAGTATAATCACCTCTTCAAAGTCAAGAAACCGCTGGCAAGAGTAACGATGTTTCTCTTAAGATACACAACTAGTGGCGTATCGCTTCAGGCAGACTGGCCACAGTATCTCAAAATGTGTATTTGGGTGAGCAACTGGCAGGAAGCACTATGACTCTCTTAAGGTAGCCAATGCCTCGTCACCAACATAATCCCATCACCAACTTCAGGAAACCGCTTGCAAAGGTAACGAAGCTTCTCATAAGATACACAGCTAGTGGGGTGTCACTTGAGGCAGACTGGCCAAAGTATCAAAAAAATGTGTATTTGGGTGAGCAACTAGCAGGAATCACTATGACATTCATAGGGTAGCCAATGCCTCGTCACCAGCATAATCACATCAGCAACTTCAAGAAACCCCTGGCAAAAGTTACAAAGACTCTTAAGATACACAACTAGTGGCGTAGCTATCAGGCAGACTGGAAAGAGTATCTAAAAAATGTGAATTTGGGTGAAGAACTGGTAGGAATCTCTATGACTCTCTTGAGGTAGCCAATGCCTCGTCACCAGCAGAATCAAATCAGCAACTTCTAGAAACCCCTTTCAAAAGTAACAATGTTTCTCTTAAGATACACAACTAGTGGCGTATCGCTTCAGGCACACTGGAAACAGTATCTAAAAAATGTGTATTTGGGTGAGCAACTGGCACGAAACACTGTGACTCTCTTAGGGTAGCCAATATCTCGTCACCAGTATAATCACATCTTCAAAGTCAAGAAACCGCTGGCAAGAGTAACGATGTTTCTCTTAAGATACACAACTAGTGGCGTATCGCCTCAGGCAGACTGGCCACAGTATCTCAAAATGTGTATTTGGGTGAGCAACTGGCAGAAAGCACTATGACTCTCTTAAGGTGGCCAATGCCTCGTCACCAACATAATAACATCACCAACTTCAAGAAACCGCTTGCAAAGGTAACGAAGCTTCTCATAAGATACACTGCTAGTGGGGTGTCACTTGAGGCAGACTGGCCAAAGTATGAAAAAAATGTGTATTTGGGTGAGCAACTAGCAGGAATCACTATGACACTCATAGGGAAGCCAATGCATCGTCACCAGCATAAGCACATCAGCAACTTCAAGAAACCCCTGGCAAAAGTTACAATGACTCTTAAGATACACAACTAGTGGCGTAGCTATCAGGCAGACTGGAAAGAGTATCTAAAAAATGTGTATTTGGATGAGCAACTGGCAGGAAACACTGTGACTCTCTTAGGGTAGCCAATATCTCGTCACCAGTATAATCACATCTTCAAAGTCAAGAAACCGCTGGCAAGAGTAACGATGTTTCTCTTAAGATACACAACTAGTGGCGTATCGCTTCAGGCAGACTGGCCACAGTATCTCAAAATGTGTATTTGGGTGAGCAACTGGCAGGAAGCACTATGACTCTCTTAAGGTAGCCAATGCCTCGTCACCAACATAATCCCATCACCAACTTCAGGAAACCGTTTGCAAAGGTAACGAAGCTTCTCATAAGATACACAGCTAGTGGGGTGTCACTTGAGGCAGACTGGCCAAAGTATCAAAAAAATGTGTATTTGGGTGAGCAACTAGCAGTAATCACTATGACACTCATAGGGCAGCCAATGCCTCGTCACCAGCATAATCACATCAGCAACTTCAAGAAACCCCTGGCAAAAGTTACAATGCCTCTTAAGATACACAAGTAGTGGCGTAGCTATCAGGCAGACTGGAAAGAATATCTAAAAAATGTGTATTTGGGTGAAGAACTGGCAGGAATCTCAATGACTCTCTTGAGGTAGCCAGTGCTTCGTCACCAGCAGAATCAAATCAGCAACTTCTAGAAACCCCTTTCAAAGGTAACGATGTTTCTCTTAAGATACACAACTAGTGGCGTATCGCTTCAGGCACACTGGAAACAGTATCTAAAAAATGTGTATTTGGGTGAGCACCTGGCACGAAACACTGTGACTCTCTTAGGGTAGCCAATATCTCGTCACCAGTATAATCACAGCTTCAAAGTCAAGAAACCGCTGGCAAGAGTAACGATGTTTCTCTTAAGATACACAACTAGTGGCGTATCGCTTCAGGCAGACTGGCCACAGTATCTCAAAATTTGTATTTGGGTGAGCAACTGGCAGGAAGCACTATGACTGTCTTAAGGTAGCCAATGCCTCGTCACCAACATAATCCCATCACCAACTTCAAGAAACCGCTTGCAAAGGTAACGAAGCTTCTCATAAGATACACAGCTAGTGGGGTGTCACTTGAGGCAGACTGGCCAAAGTATCAAAAAAATGTGTATTTGGGTGAGCAACTAGCAGGAATCACTATGACACTCATATTGTAGCCAATGCCTCGTCACCAGCATAATCACATCAGCAACTTCAAGAAACCCCTGGCAAAAGTTACAATGACTCTTAAGATACACAACTAGTGGCGTAGCTATCAGGCAGACTGGAAAGAGTATCTAAAAAATGTGAATTTGGGTGAAGAACTGGCAGGAATCTCTATGACTCTCTTGAGGTAGCCAATGCTTCGTCACCAGCAGAATCAAATCAGCAACTTCTAGAAACCCCTTTCAAAAGTAACAATGTTTCTCTTAAGATACACAACTAGTGGCGTATCGCTTCAGGCAAACTGGAAACAGTATCTAAAAAATGTGTATTTGGATGAGCAACTGGCAGGAAACACTGTGACTCTCTTAGGGTAGCCAATATCTCGTCACCAGTATAATCACATCTTCAAAGTCAAGAAACCGCTGGCAAGAGTAACGATGATTCTCTTAAGATACACAACTAGTGGCGTATCGCTTCAGGCAGACTGGCCACAGTATCTCAAAATGTGTATTTGGGTGAGCAACTGGCAGGAAGCACTATGACTCTCTTAAGGTAGCCAATGCCTCGTCACCAACATAATCCCATCACCAACTTCAGGAAACCGCTTGCAAAGGTAACGAAGCTTCTCATAAGATACACAGCTAGTGGGGTGTCACTTGAGGCAGACTGGCCAAAGTATCAAAAAAATGTGTATTTGGGTGAGCAACTAGCAGTAATCACTATGACACTCATAGGGCAGCCAATGCCTCGTCACCAGCATAATCACATCAGCAACTTCAAGAAACCCCTGGCAAAAGTTACAATGACTCTTAAGATACACAAGTAGTGGCGTAGCTATCAGGCAGACTGGAAAGAATATCTAAAAAATGTGTATTTGGGTGAAGAACTGGCAGGAATCTCTATGACTCTCTTGAGGTAGCCAGTGCTTCGTCACCAGCAGAATCAAATCAGCAACTTCTAGAAACCCCTGGCAAAAGTAACGATGTTTCTCTTAAGATACACAACTAGTGCCGTATCGCTTCAGGCACACTGGAAACAGTATCTAAAAAATGTGTATTTGGGTGAGCAACTGGCACGAAACACTGTGACTCTCTTAGGGTAACCAATATCTCGTCACCAGTATAACCACATCTTCAAAGTCAAGAAACCGCTGGCAAGAGTAACGATGTTTCTCTTAAGATACACAACTAGTGGCGTATCGCCTCAGGCAGACTGGCCACAGTATCTCAAAATGTGTATTTGGGTGAGCAACTGGCAGAAAGCACTATGACTCTCTTAAGGTGGCCAATGCCTCGTCACCAACATAATAACATCACCAACTTCAAGAAACCGCTTGCAAAGGTAACGAAGCTTCTCATAAGATACACAGCTAGTGGGGTGTCACTTGAGGCAGACTGTCCAAAGTATGAAAAAAATGTGTATTTGG
Source organism: Schistocerca nitens (assembly GCF_023898315.1). Lineage (NCBI taxonomy): Eukaryota > Metazoa > Arthropoda > Insecta > Orthoptera > Acrididae > Schistocerca > Schistocerca nitens. The sequence continues at coordinate 106,265,318 of NC_064616.1, read as the reverse complement.
GTGAGCAACTAGCAGTAATCACTATGACACTCATAGGGCAGCCAATGCCTCGTCACCAGCATAATCACATCAGCAACCTCAAGAACCCCTGGCAAAAGTTACAATGACTCTTAAGATACACAAGTAGTGGCGTAGCTATCAGGCAGACTGGAATGAATATCTAAAAAATGTGTATTTGGGTGAAGAACTGGCAGGAATCTCTATGACTCTCTTGAGGTAGCCAGTGCTTCGTCACCAGCAGAATCAAATCAGCAACTTCTAGAAACCCCTTTCAAAGGTAACGATGTTTCTCTTAAGATACACAACTAGTGGCGTATCGCTTCAGGCACACTGGAAACAGTATCTAAAATATGTGTATTTGGGTGAGCAACTGGCACGAAACACTGTGACTCTCTTAGGGTAGCCAATATCTCGTCACCAGTATAATCACAGCTTCAAAGTCAAGAAACCGCTGGCAAGAGTAACGATGTTTCTCTTAAGATACACAACTAGTCGCGTATCGCTTCAGGCAGACTGGCCACAGTATCTCAAAATTTGTATTTGGGTGAGCAACTGGCAGGAAGCACTATGACTGTCTTAAGGTAGCCAATGCCTCGTCACCAACATAATCCCATCACCAACTGCAAGAAACCGCTTGCAAAGGTAACGAAGCTTCTCATAAGATACACAGCTAGTGGGGTGTCACTTGAGGCAGACTGGCCAAAGTATCAAAAATATGTGTATTTGGGTGAGCAACTAGCAGGAATCACTATGACACTCATAGGGTAGCCAATGCCTCGTCACCAGCATAATCACATCAGCAACTTCAAGTAACCCCTGGCAAAAGTTACAATGACTCTTAAGATACACAACTAGTGGCGTAGCTATCAGGCAGACTGGAAAGAGTATCTAAAAAATATGTATATGGATGAGCAACTGGCAGGAAAAACTGTGACTCTCTCAGGGTAGCCAATATCTCGTCACCAGTATAATCACATCTTCAAAGTCAAGAAACCGTTGGCAAGAGTAACGATGTTTCTCTTAAGATACACAACTAGTGGCGTATCGCTTCAGGCAGACTGGCCACAGTATCTCAAAATTTGTATTTGGGTGAGCAACTGGCAGGAAGCACTATGACTGTCTTAAGGTAGCCAATGCCTCGTCACCAACATAATCCCATCACCAACTTCAAGAAACCGCTTGCAAAGGTAACGAAGCTTCTCATAAGATACACAGCTAGTGGGGTGTCACTTGAGGCAGACTGGCCAAAGTATCAAAAAAATGTGTATTTGGGCGAGCAACTAGCAGGAATCACTATGACACCCATAGGGTAGCCAATGCCTCGTCAGCAGCATAATCACATCAGCAACTTCAAGAAACCCCTGGCAAAAGTTACAATGACTCTTAAGATACACAACTAGTGGCGTAGCTATCAGGCAGACTGGAAAGAGTATCTAAAAAATGTGTATTTGGGTGAAGAACTGGCAGTAATCTCTATGACACTCTTGAGGTAGCCAATGCCTCGTCACCAGCAGAATCAAATCAGCAACTTCTAGAAACCCCTTTCAAAAGTAACAATGTTTCTCTTAAGATACACAACTAGTGGCGTATCGCTTCAGGCAAACTGGAAACAGTATCTAAAAAATGTGTATTTGGATGAGCAACTGGCAGGAAACACTGTGACTCTCTTAGGGTAGCCAATATCTCGTCACCAGTATAATCACATCTTCAAAGTCAAGAAACCGCTGGCAAGAGTAACGATGTTTCTCTTAAGATACACAACTAGTGGCGTATCGCTTCAGGCAGACTGGCCACAGTATCTCAAAATGTGTATTTGGGTGAGCAACTGGCAGGAAGCACTATGACTCTCTTAAGGTAGCCAATGCCTCGTCACCAACATAATCCCATCACCAACTTCAGGAAACCGCTTGCAAAGGTAACGAAGCTTCTCATAAGATACACAGCTAGTGGGGTGTCACTTGAGGCAGACTGGCCAAAGTATCAAAAAAATGTGTATTTGGGTGAGCAACTAGCAGTAATCACTATGACACTCATAGGGCAGCCAATGCCTCGTCACCAGCATAATCACATCAGCAACTTCAAGAAACCCCTGGCAAAAGTTACAATGACTCTTAAGATACACAAGTAGTGGCGTAGCTATCAGGCAGACTGGAAAGAATATCTAAAAAATGTGTATTTGGGTGAAGAACTGGCAGGAATCTCTATGACTCTCTTGAGGTAGCCAGTGCTTCGTCACCAGCAGAATCAAATCAGCAACTTCTAGAAACCCCTGGCAAAAGTAACGATGTTTCTCTTAAGATACACAACTAGTGCCGTATCGCTTCAGGCACACTGGAAACAGTATCTAAAAAATGTGTATTTGGGTGAGCAACTGGCACGAAACACTGTGACTCTCTTAGGGTAACCAATATCTCGTCACCAGTATAATCACATCTTCAAAGTCAAGAAACCGCTGGCAAGAGTAACGATGTTTCTCTTAAGATACACAACTAGTGGCGTATCACCTCAGGCAGACTGGCCACAGTATCTCAAAATGTGTATTTGGGTGAGCAACTGGCAGAAAGCACTATGACTCTCTTAAGGTGGCCAATGCCTCGTCACCAACATAATAACATCACCAACTTCAAGAAACCGCTTGCAAAGGTAACGAAGCTTCTCATAAGATACACAGCTAGTGGGGTGTCACTTGAGGCAGACTGTCCAAAGTATGAAAAAAATGTGTATTTGGGTGAGCAACTAGCAGTAATCACTATGACACTCATAGGGCAGCCAATGCCTCGTCACCAGCATAATCACATCAGCAACCTCAAGAACCCCTGGCAAAAGTTACAATGACTCTTAAGATACACAAGTAGTGGCGTAGCTATCAGGCAGACTGGAATGAATATCTAAAAAATGTGTATTTGGGTGAAGAACTGGCAGGAATCTCTATGACTCTCTTGAGGTAGCCAGTGCTTCGTCACCAGCAGAATCAAATCAGCAACTTCTAGAAACCCCTTTCAAAGGTAACGATGTTTCTCTTAAGATACACAACTAGTGGCGTATCGCTTCAGGCACACTGGAAACAGTATCTAAAATATGTGTATTTGGGTGAGCAACTGGCACGAAACACTGTGACTCTCTTAGGGTAGCCAATATCTCGTCACCAGTATAATCACAGCTTCAAAGTCAAGAAACCGCTGGCAAGAGTAACGATGTTTCTCTTAAGATACACAACTAGTCGCGTATCGCTTCAGGCAGACTGGCCACAGTATCTCAAAATTTGTATTTGGGTGAGCAACTGGCAGGAAGCACTATGACTGTCTTAAGGTAGCCAATGCCTCGTCACCAACATAATCCCATCACCAACTGCAAGAAACCGCTTGCAAAGGTAACGAAGCTTCTCATAAGATACACAGCTAGTGGGGTGTCACTTGAGGCAGACTGGCCAAAGTATCAAAAAAATGTGTATTTGGGCGAGCAACTAGCAGGAATCACTATGACACCCATAGGGTAGCCAATGCCTCGTCAGCAGCATAATCACATCAGCAACTTCAAGAAACCCCTGGCAAAAGTTACAATGACTCTTAAGATACACAACTAGTGGCGTAGCTATCAGGCAGACTGGAAAGAGTATCTAAAAAATGTGTATTTGGTTGAAGAACTGGCAGTAATCTCTATGACTCTCTTGAGGTAGCCAATGCCTCGTCACCAGCAGAATCAAATCAGCAACTTCTAGAAACCCCTGGCAAAAGTAACGATGTTTCTCTTAAGATACACAACTAGTGGCGTATCGCTTCAGGCACACTGGAAACAGTATCTAAAAAATGTGTATTTGGGTGAGCAACTGGCACGAAACACTGTGACTCTCTTAGGGTAACCAATACCTCGTCACCAGTATAATCACATCTTCAAAGTCAAGAAACCGCTGGCAAGAGTAACGATGTTTCTCTTAAGATACACAACTAGTGGCGTATCGCCTCAGGCAGACTGGCCACAGTATCTCAAAATGTGTATTTGGGTGAGCATCTGGCAGAAAGCACTATGACTCTCTCAGGGTAACCAATACCTCGTCACCAGTATAATCACATCTTCAAAGTCAAGAAACCGCTGGCAAGAGTAACGATGTTTCTCTTAAGATACACAACTAGTGGCGTATCGCCTCAGGCAGACTGGCCACAGTATCTCAAAATGTGTATTTGGGTGAGCAACTGGCAGAAAGCACTATGACTCTCTTAAGGTAGCCAATGCCTCGTCAACAACATAATCACATCACCAACTTCAAGAAACCGCTTGCAAAGGTAACGAAGCTTCTCATAAGATACACAGCTAGTGGGGTGTCACTTGAGTCAGACTGGCCAAAGTATCAAAAATATGTGTATTTGGGTGAGCAACTAGCAGGAATCACTATGACACTCATAGGGTAGCCAATGCCTCGTCACCAGCATAAGCACATCGGCAACTTCAAGAAACCCCTGGCAAAAGTTACAATGGCTCTTAAGATACACAACTAGTGGCGTAGCTATCAGGCAGACTGGAAAGAGTATCTAAAAAATGTGTATTTGGATGAGCAACCGGCAGGAAACACTGTGACTCTCTTAGGGTAGCCAATATCTCGTCACCAGTATAATCACATCTTCAAAGTCAAGAAACCGCTGGCAAGAGTAACGATGTTTCTCTTAAGATACACAACTAGTGGCGTATCGCTTCAGGCAGACGCCACAGTATCTCAAAATGTGTATTTGGGTGAGCACCTGGCAGGAAGCACTATGACTCTCTTAAGGTAGCCAATGCCTCGTCACCAACATAATCCCATCACCAACTTCAGGAAACCGCTTGCAAAGGTAACGAAGCTTCTCATAAGATACACAGCTAGTGGGGTGTCACTTGAGGCAGACTGGCCAAAGTATCAAAAAAATGTGAATTTGGGTGAGCAACTAGCAGGAATCACTATGACACTCATAGGGCAGCCAATGCCTCGTCACCAGCATAATCACATCAGCAACTTCAAGAAACCCCTGGCAAAAGTTACAATGACTCTTAAGATACACAACTAGTGGCGTAGCTATCAGGCAGACTGGAAAGAGTATCTAAAAAATGTGTATTTGGGTGAAGAACTGGCAGGAATCTCTATGACTCTCTTGAGGTAGCCAGTGCTTCGTCACCAGCAGAATCAAATCAGCAACTTCTAGAAACCCCTTTCAAAAGTAACGATGTTTCTCTTAAGATACACAACTAGTGGCGTATCGCTTCAGGCACACTGGAAACAGTATCTAAAAAATGTGTATTTGGGTGAGCAACTGGCACGAAACACTGTGACTCTCTTAGGGTAGCCAATATCTCGTCACCAGTATAATCACATCTTCAAAGTCAAGAAACCGCTGGCAAGAGTAACGATGTTTCTCTTAAGATACACAACTAGTGGCGTATCGCTTCTGGCAGACTGGCCACAGTATCTCAAAATGTGTATTTGGGTGAGCACCTGGCAGGAAGCACTATGACTCTCTTAAGGTAGCCAATGCCTCGTCACCAACATAATCCCATCACCAACTTCAGGAAACCGCTTGCAAAGGTAACGAAGCTTCTCATAAGATACACAGCTAGTGGGGTGTCACTTGAGGCAGACTGGCCAAAGTATCAAAAAAATGTGTATTTGGGTGAGCAACTAGCAGGAATCACTATGACACTCATAGGGCAGCCAATGCCTCGTCACCAGCATAATCAAATCAGCAACTTCAAGAAACCCCTGGCAAAAGTTACAATGACTCTTAAGATACACAACTAGTGGCGTAGCTATCAGGCAGACTGGAAAGAGTATCTAAAAAATGTGTATTTGGGTGAAGAACTGGCAGGAATCTCTATGACTCTCTTGAGGTAGCCAGTGCTTCGTCACCAGCAGAATCAAATCAGCAACTTCTAGAAACCCCTTTCAAAAGTAACGATGTTTCTCTTAAGATACACAACTAGTGGCGTATCGCTTCAGGCACACTGGAAACAGTATCTAAAAAATGTGTATTTGGGTGAGCAACTGGCACGAAACACTGTGACTCTCTTAGGGTAGCCAATATCTCGTCACCAGTATAATCACAGCTTCAAAGTCAAGAAACCGCTGGCAAGAGTAACGATGTTTCTCTTAAGATACACAACTAGTCGCGTATCGCTTCAGGCAGACTGGCCACAGTATCTCAAAATGTGTATTTGGGTGAGCAACTGGCAGGAAGCACTATGACTCTCTTAAGGTAGCCAATGCCTCGTCACCAACATAATCCCATCACCACCAACTTCAAGAAACCGCTTGCAAAGGTAACGAAGTTTCTCATAAGATACACAGCTAGTGGGGTGTCACTTGAGGCACACTGGCCAAAGTATCAAAAAAATGTGTATTTGGGTGAGCAACTAGCAGGAATCACTATGACACTCATAGGGCAGCCAATGCCTCGTCACCAGCATAATCAAATCAGCAACTTCAAGAAACCCCTGGCAAAAGTTACAATGACTCTTAAGATACACAAATAGTGGCGTAGCTATCAGGCAGACTGGAAAGAGTATCTAAAAAATGTGAATTTGGGTGAAGAACTGGCATTAATCTCTATGACTCTCTTGAGGTAGCCAATGCTTCGTCACCAGCAGAATCAAATCAGCAACTTCTAGAAACCCCTTTCAAAAGTAACGATGTTTCTCTTAAGATACACAACTAGTGGCGTATCGCTTCAGGCAGACTGGCCACAGTATCTCAAAATTTGTATATGGGTGAGCAACTGGCAGGAAGCACTATGACTGTCTTAAGGTAGCCAATGCCTCGTCACCAACATAATCCCATCACCAACTTTAAGAAACCGCTTGCAGAGGTAACGAAGCTTCTCATAAGATACACAGCTAGTGGGGTGTCACTTGAGGCAGACTGGCCAAAGTATCAAAAAAATGTGTATTTAGGTGAGCAACTAGCAGGAATCACTATGACACTCATAGGGTAGCCAATGCCTCGTCACCAGCATAATCACATCAGCAACTTCAAGAAACCCCTGGCAAAAGTTACAATGACTCTTAAGATACACAACTAGTGGCGTAGCTATCAGGCAGACTGGAAAGAGTATCTAAAAAATGTGTATTTGGGTGAAGAACTGGCAGGAATCTCTATGACTCTCTTGAGGTAGCCAATGCCTCGTCACCAGTAGAATCAAATCAGCAACTTCTAGAAACCCCTGGCAAAAGTAACGATGTTCCTCTTAAGATACACAACTAGTGGCGTATCGCTTCAGGCACACTGGAAACAGTATCTAAAAAATGTGTATTTGGGTGAGCAACTGGCACGAAACACTGTGACTCTCTTAGGGTAACCAATATCTCGTCACCAGTATAATCACATCTTCAAAGTCAAGAAACCGCTGGCAAGAGTAACGATGTTTCTCTTAAGATACACAACTAGTGGCGTATCGCCTCAGGCAGACTGGCCACAGTATCTCAAAATGGTTATTTGGGTGAGCAACTGGCATAAAGCACTATGACGCTCTTAAGGTAGCCAATGCCTCGTCACCAACATAATCACATCACCAACTTCAAGAAACCGCTTGCAAAGGTAACGAAGCTTCTCATAAGATACACAGCTAGTGGGGTGTCACTTGAGGCAGACTGGCCAAAGTATCAAAAAAATGTGTATTTGGGTGAGCAACTAGCAGGAATCACTATGACACTCATAGGGTAGCCAATGCCTCGTCACCAGCATAAGCACATCAGCAACTTCAAGTAACCCCTGGCAAAAGTTACAATGACTCTTAAGATACACAACTAGTGGCGTAGCTATCAGTCAGACTGGAAAGAGTATCTAAAAAATGTGTATTTGGATGAGCAACTGGCAGGAAACACTGTGACTCTCTTAGGGTAGCCAATATCTCGTCACCAGTATAATCACATCTTCAAAGTCAAGAAACCGCTGGCAAGAGTAACGATGTTTCTCTTAAGATACAATGACTCTTAAGATACACAACTAGTGGCGTAGCTATCAGGCAGACTGGAAAGAGTATCTAAAAAATGTGTATTTGGGTGAGCAACTGGCACGAAACACTGTGACTCTCTTAGGGTAGCCAATATCTCGTCACCAGTATAATCACATCTTCAAAGTCAAGAAACCGCTGGCAAGAGTAACGATGTTTCTCTTAAGATACACAACTAGTGGCGTATCGCTTCAGGCAGACTGGCCACAGTATCTCAAAATGTGTATTTGGGTGAGCAACTGGCAGGAAGCACTATGACTCTCTTAAGGTAGCCAATACCTAGTCACCAACATAATCCCATTACCAACTTCTGGAAACCGCTTGCAAAGGTAACGAAGCTTCTCATAAGATACACAGCTAGTGGGGTGTCACTTGAGGCAGACTGGCCAAAGTATCAAAAAAATGTGTAATTAGGTGAGCAACTAGCAGGAATCACTATGACACTCATAGGGTAGCCAATGCCTCGTCACCAGCATAATCAAATCAGCAACTTCAAGAAACCCCTGGCAAAAGTTACAATGACTCTTAAGATACACAACTAGTGGCGTAGCTATCAGGCAGACTGGAAAGAGTATCTAAAAAATGTGAATTTGGGTGAAGAACTGGCATTAATCTCTATGACTCTCTTGAGGTAGCCAATGCTTCGTCACCAGCAGAATCAAATCAGCAACTTCTAGAAACCCCTTTCAAAAGTAACGATGTTTCTCTTAAGATACACAACTAGTGGCGTATCGCTTCAGGCAGACTGGCCACAGTATCTCAAAATTTGTATTTGGGTGAGCAACTGGCAGGAAGCACTATGACTGTCTTAAGGTAGCCAATGCCTCGTCACCAACATAATCCCATCACCAACTTTAAGAAACCGCTTGCAAAGGTAACGAAGCTTCTCATAAGATACACAGCTAGTGGGGTGTCACTTGAGGCAGACTGGCCAAAGTATCAAAAAAATGTGTATTTGGGTGAGCAACTAGCAGGAATCACTATGACACTCATAGGGTAGCCAATGCCTCGTCACCAGCATAATCACATCAGCAACTTCAAGAAACCCCTGGCAAAAGTTACAATGACTCTTAAGATACACAACTAGTGGCGTAGCTATCAGGCAGACTGGAAAGAGTATCTAAAAAATGTGTATTTGGGTGAAGAACTGGCAGGAATCTCTATGACTCTCTTGAGGTAGCCAGTGCTTCGTCACCAGCAGAATCAAATCAGCTACTTCTAGAAACCCCTTTCAAAAGTAACGATGTTTCTCTTAAGATACACAACTAGTGGCGTATCGCTTCAGGCATACTGGAAACAGTATCTAAAAAATGTGTATTTGGGTGAGCAACTGGTACGAAACACTGTGACTCTCTTAGGGTAGCCAATATCTCGTCACCAGTATAATCACAGCTTCAAAGTCAAGAAACCGCTGGCAAGAGTAACGATGTTTCTCTTAAGATACACAACTAGTGGCGTATCGCTTCAGGCAGACTGGCCACAGTATCTCAAAATGTGTATTTGGGTGAGCAACTGGCAGGAAGCACTATGACTCTCTTAAGGTAGCCAATGCCTCGTCACCAACATAATCCCATCACCAACTTCAGGAAACCGCTTGCAAAGGTAACGAAGCTTCTCATAAGATACACAGCTAGTGGGGTGTCACTTGAGGCAGACTGGCCAAAGTATCAAAGAAATGTGTATTTGGGTGAGCAACTAGCAGGAATCACTATGACACTCATAGCGTAGCCAATGCCTCGTCACCAGCATAATCACATCAGCAACTTCAAGAAACCCCTGACAAAAGTTACAATGACTCTTAAGATACACAACTAGTGGCGTAGCTATCAGGCAGACTGGAAAGAGTATCTAAAAAATGTGAATTTGGGTGAAGAACTGGTATTAATCTCTATGACTCTCTTGAGGTAGCCAATGCTTCGTCACCAGCAGAATCAAATCAGCAACTTCTAGAAACCCCTTTCAAAAGTAACGATGTTTCTCTTAAGATACACAACTAGTGGCGTATCGCTTCAGGCACACTGGAAACAGTATCTAAAATATGTGTATTTGGGTGAGCAACTGGTACGAAACACTGTGACTCTCTTAGGGTAGCCAATATCTCGTCACCATTATAATCACAGCTTCAAAGTCAAGAAACCGCTGGCAAGAGTAACGATGTTTCTCTTAAGATACACAACTAGTGGCGTATCGCTTCAGGCAGACTGGCCACAGTATCTGAAAATGTGTATTTGGGTGAGCAACTGGCAGGAAGCACTATGACTGTCTTAAGGTAGCCAATGCCTCGTCACCAACATAATCCAATCACCAACTTTAAGAAACCGCTTGCAAAGGTAACGAAGCTTCTCATAAGATACACAGCTAGTGGGGTGTCACTTGAGGCAGACTGGCCAAAGTATCAAAAAAATGTGTATTTGGGTGAGCAACTAGCAGGAATCACTATGACACTCATAGGGTATCTAATGCCTCGTCACCAGTATAATCACATCAGCAACTTCAAGAAACCCCTGGCAAAAGTTACAATGACTCTTAAGATACACAACTAGTGGCGTAGCTATCAGGCAGACTGGAAAGAGTATCTAAAAAATGTGTATTTGGGTGAAGAACTGGCAGGAATCTCTATGACTCTCTTGAGGTAGCCAATGCCTCGTCACCAGCAGAATCAAATCAGCAACTTCTAGAAACCCCTGGCAAAAGTAACGATGTTCCTCTTAAGATACACAACTAGTGGCGTATCGCTTCAGGCACACTGGAAACAGTATCTAAAATATGTGTATTTGGGTGAGCAACTGGCACGAAACACTGTGACTCTCTTAGGGTAACCAATATCTCGTCACCAGTATAATCACATCTTCAAAGTCAAGAAACCGCTGGCAAGAGTAACGATGTTTCTCTTAAGATACACAACTAGTGGCGTATCGCCTCAGGCAGACTGGCCACAGTATCTCAAAATGTGTATTTGGGTGAGCAACTGGCAGAAAGCACTATGACTCTCTTAAGGTAGCCAATGCCTCGTCACCAACATAATCCCATCACCAACTTCAGGAAACCGCTTGCAAAGGTAACGAAGCTTCTCATAAGATACACAGCTAGTGGGGTGTCACTTGAGGCAGACTGGCCAAAGTATCAAAAAAATGTGTATTTGGGTGAGCAACTAGCAGGAATCACTATGACACTCATAGGGTAGCCAATGCCTCGTCACCAGCATAAGCACATCAGCAACTTGAAGAAACCCCTGGCAAAAGTTACAATGACTCTTAAGATACACAACTAGTGGCGTAGCTATCAGGCAGACTGGAAAGAGTATCTAAAAAATGTGTATTTGGATGAGCAACTGGCAGGAAACACTGTGACTCTCTCAGGGTAGCCAATATCTCGTCACCAGTATAATCACATCTTCAAAGTCAAGAAACCGCTGGCAAGAGTAACGATGTTTCTCTTAAGATACACAACTAGTGGCGTATCGCTTCAGGCAGACAGGCCACAGTATCTCAAAATGTGTATTTGGGTGAGCAACTGGCAGGAAGCACTATGACTCTCTTAAGGTAGCCAATGCATCGTCACCAACATAATCCCATCACCAACTTCAGGAAACCGCTTGCAAAGGTAACGAAGCTTCTCATAAGATACACAGCTAGTGGGGTGTCACTTGAGGCAGACTGGCCAAAGTATCAAAGAAATGTGTATTTGGGTGAGCAACTAGCAGGAATCACTATGACACTCATAGCGTAGCCAATGCCTCGTCACCAGCATAATCACATCAGCAACTTCAAGAAACCCCTGACAAAAGTTACAATGACTCTTAAGATACACAACTAGTGGCGTAGCTATCAGGCAGACTGGAAAGAGTATCTAAAAAATGTGAATTTGGGTGAAGAACTGGTATTAATCTCTATGACTCTCTTGAGGTAGCCAATGCTTCGTCACCAGCAGAATCAAATCAGCAACTTCTAGAAACCCCTTTCAAAAGTAACGATGTTTCTCTTAAGATACACAACTAGTGGCGTATCGCTTCAGGCACACTGGAAACAGTATCTAAAATATGTGTATTTGGGTGAGCAACTGGTACGAAACACTGTGACTCTCTTAGGGTAGCCAATATCTCGTCACCATTATAATCACAGCTTCAAAGTCAAGAAACCGCTGGCAAGAGTAACGATGTTTCTCTTAAGATACACAACTAGTGGCGTATCGCTTCAGGCAGACTGGAAAGAGTATCTAAAAAATGTGTATTTGGATGAGCAACTGGCAGGAAACACTGTGACTCTCTTAGGGTAGCCAATATCTCGTCACCAGTATAATCACATCTTCAAAGTCAAGAAACCGCTGGCAAGAGTAACGATGTTTCTCTTAAGATACACAACTAGTGGCGTATCGCTTCAGGCAGACTGGCCACAGTATCTCAAAATGTGTATTTGGGTGAGCAACTGGCAGGAAGCACTATGACTCTCTTAATGTAGCCAATGCCTCGTCACCAACATAATCCCATCACCAACTTCAGGAAACCGCTTGCAAAGGTAACGAAGCTTCTCATAAGATACACAGCTAGTGGGGTGTCACTTGAGGCAGACTGGCCAAAGTATCAAAAAAATGTGTATTTGGGTGAGCAACTAGCAGGAATCACTATGACACTCATAGGGCAGCCAATGCCTCGTCACCAGCATAATCACATCAGCAACTTCAACAAACCCCTGGCAAAAGTTACAATGACTCTTAAGATACACAACTAGTGGCTTAGCTATCAGGCAGACTGGAAAGAGTATCTAAAAAATGTGTATTTGGGTGAAGAACTGGCAGGAATCTCTATGACTCTCTTGAGGTAGCCAGTGCTTCGTCACCAGCAGAATCAAATCAGCAACTTCTAGAAACCCCTTTCAAAAGTAACGATGTTTCTCTTAAGATACACAACTAGTGGCGTATCGCTTCAGGCACACTGGAAACAGTATCTAAAAAATGTGTATTTGGGTGAGCAACTGGCACGAAACACTGTGACTCTCTTAGGGTAGCCAATATCTCGTCACCAGTATAATCACAGCTTCAAAGTCAAGAAACCGCTGGCAAGAGTAACGATGTTTCTCTTAAGATACACAACTAGTGGCGTATCGCTTCAGGCAGACTGGCCACTGTATCTCAAAATTTGTATTTGTGTGAGCAACTGGCAGGAAGCACTATGACTGTCTTAAGGTAGCCAATGCCTCGTCACAAACATAATCCCATCACCAACTTCAAGAAACCGCTTGCAAAGGTAACGAAGCTTCTCATAAGATACACAGCTAGTGGGGTGTCACTTGAGGCAGACTGGCCAAAGTATCAAAAAAATGTGTATTTGGGTGAGCAACTAGCAGGAATCACTATGACACTCATAGGGTAGCCAATGCCTCGTCACCAGCATAATCACATCAGCAACTTCAAGAAACCCCTGGCAAAAGTTACAATGACTCTTAAGAGACACAACTAGTGGCGTAGCTATCAGGCAGACTGGAAAGAGTATCTAAAAAATGTGTATTTGGATGAGCAACTGGCAGGAAACACTGTGACTCTCTTAGGGTAGCCAATATCTCGTCACCAGTATAATCACATCATCAAAGTCAAGTAACCGCTGGCAAGAGTAACGATGTTTCTCTTAAGATACACAGCTAGTGGCGTATCGCTTCAGGCAGACTGGCCACAGTATCTCAAAATGTGTATTTGGGTGAGCAACTGGCAGGAAGCACTATGACTCTCTTAAGGTAGCCAATGCCTCGTCACCATCATAATCCCATCACCAACTTCAGGAAACCGCTTGCAAAGGTAACGAAGCTTCTCATAAGATACACAGCTAGTGGGGTGTCACTTGAGGCAGACTGGCCAAAGTATCAAAAAAATGTGTATTTGGGTGAGCAACTAGCAGGAATCACTATGACACTCATAGGGTAGCCAATGCCTCGTCACCAGCATAATCACATCAGCAACTTCAAGAAACCCCTGGCAAAAGTTACAATGACTCTTAAGATACACAACTAGTGGCGTAGCTATCAGGCAGACTAAAAAGAGTATCTAAAAAATGTGAATTTGGGTGAAGAACTGGCATTAATCTCTATGACTCTCTTGAGGTAGCCAATGCTTCGTCACCAGCAGAATCAAATCAGCAACTTCTAGAAACCCCTTTCAAAAGTAACGATGTTTCTCGTAAGATACACAACTAGTGGCGTATCGTTTCAGGCACACTGGAAACAGTATCTAAAAAATGTGTATTTGGGTGAGCAACTGGCACGAAACACTGTGACTCTCTTAGGGTAACCAATATCTCGTCACCAGTATAATCACATCTTCAAAGTCAAGAAACCGCTGGCAAGAGTAACGATGTTTCTCTTAAGATACACAACTAGTGGCGTATCGCCTCAGGCAGACTGGCCACAGTATCTCAAAATGTGTATTTGGGTGAGCAACTGGCAGAAAGCACTATGACTCTCTTAAGGTAGCCAATGCCTCGTCACCAACATAATCACATCACCAACTTCAAGAAACCGCTTGCAAAGGTAACGAAGCTTCTCATAAGATACACAGCTAGTGGGGTGTCACTTGAGGCAGACTGGCCAAAGTATCAAAAAAATGTGTATTTGGGTGAGCAACTAGCAGGAATCACTATGACACTCATAGGGTAGCCAATGCCTCGTCACCAGCATAATCACATCAGCAACTTCAAGAAACCCCTGGCAAAAGCTACAATGACTCTTAAGATACACAACTAGTGGCGTAGCTATCAGGCAGACTGGAAAGAGTATCTACAAAATGTGTATTTGGATGAGCAACTGGCAGGAAACACTGTGACTCTCTTAGGGTAGCCAATATCTCGTCACCAGTATAATCACAGCTTCAAAGTCAAGAAACCGCTGGCAAGAGTAACGATGTTTCTCTTAAGATACACAACTAGTGGCGTATCGCTTCAGGCAGACTGGCCACAGTATCTCAAAATTTGTATTTGGGTGAGCAACTGGCAGGAAGCACTATGACTCTCTTAAGGTAGCCAATGCCTCGTTACCAACATAATCCCATCACCAACTTCAAGAAACCGCTTGCAAAGGTAACGAAGCTTCTCATAAGATACACAGCTAGTGGGGTGTCACTTGAGGCAGACTGGCCAAAGTATCAAAAAAATGTGTATTTGGGTGAGCAACTAGCAGGAATCACTATGACACTCATAGGGTAGCCAATGCCTCGTCACCAGCATAATCACATCAGCAACTTCAAGAAACCCCTGGCAAAAGTTACAATGACTCTTAAGATACACAACTAGTGGCGTAGCTATCAGGCAGACTGGAAAGAGTATCTAAAAAATGTGAATTTGGGTGAAGAACTGGCAGGAATCTCTATGACTCTCTTGAGGTAGCCAATGCTTCGTCACCAGCAGAATCAAATCAGCAACTTCTAGAAACCCCTTTCAAAAGTAACGATGTTTCTCTTAAGATACACAACTAGTGGCGTATCGCTTCAGGCACACTGGAAACAGTATCTAAAAAATGTGTGTTTGGGTGAGCAACTGGCACGAAACACTGTGACTCTCTTAGGGTAGCCAATACCTCGTCACCAGTATAATCACAGCTTCAAAGTCAAGAAACCGCTGGCAAGAGTAACGATGTTTCTCTTAAGATACACAACTAGTGGCGTATCGCTTCAGGCAGACTGGCCACAGTATCTCAAAATTTGTATTTGGGTGAGCAACTGGCAGGAAGCACTATGACTGTCTTAAGGTAGCCAATGCCTCGTCACCAACATAATCCCATCACCAACTTCAAGAAACCGCTTGCAAAGGTAACGAAGCTTCTCATAAGATACACAGCTAGTGGGGTGTCACTTGAGGCAGACTGGCCAAAGTATCAAAAAAATGTGTATTTGGGTGAGCAACTAACAGGAATCACTATGACACTCATAGGGTAGCCAATGCCTCGTCACCAGCATAATCACATCACCAACTTCAAGAAACCCCTGGCAAAAGTTACAATGACTCTTAAGATACACAACTAGTGGCGTAGCTATCAGGCAGACTGGAAAGAGTATCTAAAAAATGTGTATTTGGATGAGCAACTGGCAGGAAACACTGTGACTCTCTTAGGGTAGCCAATATCTCGTCACCAGTATAATCACATCATCAAAGTCAAGAAACCGCTGGCAAGAGTAACGATGTTTCTCTTAAGATACACAACTAGTGGCGTATCGCTTCAGGCAGACTGGCCACAGTATCTCAAAATGTGTATTTGGGTCAGCAACTGGCAGGAAGCACTATGACTCTCTTAAGGTAGCCAATGCCTCGTCACCATCATAATCCCATCACCAACTTCAGGAAACCGCTTGCAAAGGTAACGAAGCTTCTCATAAGATACACAGCTAGTGGCGTGTCACTTGAGGCAGACTGGCCAAAGTATCAAAAAAATGTGTATTTGGGTGAGCAACTAGCAGTAATCACTATGACACTCATAGGGCAGCCAATGCCTCGTCACCAGCATAATAACATCAGCAACTTCAAGAAACCCCTGGCAAAAGTTACAATGACTCTTAAGATACACAACTAGTGGCGTAGCTATTAGGCAGACTGGAAAGAGTATCTAAAAAATGTGTTTTTGGGTGAAGAAGTGGCAGGAATCTCTATGACTCTCTTGAGGTAGCCAGTGCTTCGTCACCAGCAGAATCAAATCAGCAACTTCTAGAAACCCCTTTCAAAAGTAAGGATGTTTCTCTTAAGATACACAACTAGTGGCGTATCGCTTCAGGCACACTGGAAACAGTATCTAAAAAATGTGTATTTGGGTGAGCAACTGGCACGAAACACTGTGACTCTCTTAGGGTAGCCAATATCTCGTCACCAGTATAATCACAGCTTCAAAGTCAAGAAACCGCTGGCAAGAGTAACGATGTTTCTCTTAAGATACACAACTAGTGGCGTATCGCTTCAGGCAGACTGGCCACAGTATCTCAAAATTTGTATTTGGGTGAGCAACTGGCAGGAAGCACTATGACTCTCTTAAGGTAGCCAATGCCTCGTTACCAACATAATCCCATCACCAACTTCAAGAAACCGCTTGCAAAGGTAACGAAGCTTCTCATAAGATACACAGCTAGTGGGGTGTCACTTGAGGCAGACTGGCCAAAGTATCAAAGAAATGTGTATTTGGGTGAGCAACTAGCAGGAATCACTATGACACTCATAGGGTAGCCAATGCCTCGTCACCAGCATAATCACATCAGCAACTTCAAGAAACCCCTGGCAAAAGTTACAATGACTCTTAAGATACACAACTAGTGGCGTAGCTATCAGGCAGACTGGAAAGAGTATCTAAAAAATGTGAATTTGGGTGAAGAACTGGCAGGAATCTCTATGACTCTCTTGAGGTAGCCAATGCTTCGTCAGCAGCAGAATCAAATCAGCAACTTCTAGAAACCCCTTTCAAAAGTAACGATGTTTCTCTTAAGATACACAACTAGTGGCGTATCGCTTCAGGCACACTGGAAACAGTATCTAAAAAATGTGTGTTTGGGTGAGCAACTGGCACGAAACACTGTGACTCTCTTAGGGTAGCCAATACCTCGTCACCAGTATAATCACAGCTTCAAAGTCAAGAAACCGCTGGCAAGAGTAACGATGTTTCTCTTAAGATACACAACTAGTGGCGTATCGCTTCAGGCAGACTGGCCACAGTATCTCAAAATTTGTATTTGGGTGAGCAACTGGCAGGAAGCACTATGACTCTCTTAAGGTAGCCAATGCCTCGTCACCAACATAATCCCATCACCAACTTCAAGAAACCGCTTGCAAAGGTAACGAAGCTTCTCATAAGATACACAGCTAGTGGGGTGTCACTTGAGGCAGACTGGCCAAAGTATCAAAAAAATTTGTATTTGGGTGAGCAACTAGCAGGAATCACTATGACACTCATAGGGTAGCCAATGCCTCGTCACCAGCATGAGCACATCAGCAACTTCAAGGAACCCCTGGCAAAAGTTACAATGACTCTTAAGATACACAACTAGTGGCGTAGCTATCAGGCAGACTGGAAAAGGTATCTAAAAAATGTGTATTTGGGTGAAGAACTGGCAGGAATCTCTATGACTCTCTTGAGGTAGCCAATGCCTCGTCACCAGCAGAATCAAATCAGCAACTTCTAGAAACCCCTTTCAAAAGTAACGATGTTTCTCTTAAGATACACAACTAGTGGCGTATCGCTTCAGGCAGACTGGCCACAGTATCTCAAAATGTGTATTTGGGTGAGCAACTGGCAGGAAGCGCTATGACTCTCTTAAGGTAGCCAATGCCTCGTCACCATCATAATCCCATCACCAACTTCAGGAAACCGCTTGCAAAGGTAACGAAGCTTCTCATAAGATACACAGCTAGTGGGGTGTCACTTGAGGCAGACTGGCCAAAGTATCAACAAAATGTGTATTTGGGTGAGCAACTAGCAGGAATCACTATGACACTCATAGGGTAGCCAATGCCTCGTCACCAGCATAATCACATCAGCAACTTCAAGAAACCCCTGGCAAAAGTTACAATGACTCTTAAGATACACAACTAGTGGCGTAGCTATCAGGCAGACTGGAAAGAGTATCTAAAAAATGTGAATTTGGGTGAAGAACTGGCAGGAATCTCTATGACTCTCTTGAGGTAGCCAATGCTTCGTCACCAGCAGAATCAAATCAGCAACTTCTAGAAACCCCTTTCAAAAGTAACGATGTTTCTCTTAAGATACACAACTAGTGGCGTATCGCTTCAGGCACACTGGAAACAGTATCTAAAAAATGTGTATTTGGGTGAGCAACTGGCACGAAACACTGTGACTCTCTTAGGGTAGCCAATATCTCGTCACCAGTATAATCACAGCTTCAAAGTCAAGAAACCGCTGGCAAGAGTAACGATGTTTCTCTTAAGATACACAACTAGTGGCGTATCGCTTCAGGCAGACTGGCCACAGTATCTCAAAATTTGTATTTGGGTGAGCAACTGGCAGGAAGCACTATGACTGTCTTAAGGTAGCCAATGCCTCGTCACCAACATAATCCCATCACCAACTTTAAGAAACCGCTTGCAAAGGTAACGAAGCTTCTCATAAGATACACAGCTAGTGGGGTGTCACTTGAGGCAGACTGGCCAAAGTATCAAAAAAATGTGTATTTGGGTGAGCAACTAGCAGGAATCACTATGACACTCATAGGGTAGCCAATGCCTCGTCACCAGCATAATCACATCAGCAACTTCAAGAAACCCCTGGCAAAAGTTACAATGACTCTTAAGATACACAACTAGTGGCGTAGCTATCAGGCAGACTGGAAAGAGTATCTAAAAAATGTGTATTTGGGTGAAGAACTGGCAGGAATCTCTACGACTCTCTTGAGGTAGCCAATGCCTCGTCACCAGCAGAATCAAATCAGCAACTTCTAGAAACCCCTGGCAAAAGTAACGATGTTCCTCTTAAGATACACAACTAGTGGCGTATCGCTTCAGGCACACTGGAAACAGTATCTAAAAAATGTGTATTTGGGTGAGCAACTGGCACGAAACACTGTGACACTCTTAGGATAACCAATATCTCGTCACCAGTATAATCACATCTTCAAAGTCAAGAAACCGCTGGCAAGAGTAACGATGTTTCTCTTAAGATACACAACTAGTGGCGTATCGCTTCAGGCAGACTGGCCACAGTATCTCAAAATTTGTATTTGGGTGAGCAACTGGCAGGAAGCACTATGACTGTCTTAAGGTAGCCAATGCCTCGTCACCAACATAATCCCATCACCAACTTCAAGAAACCGCTTGCAAGGGTAACGAAGCTTCTCATAAGATACACAGCTAGTGGGGTGTCACTTGAGGCAGACTGGCCAAAGTATCAAAAAAATGTGTATTTGGGTGAGCAACTAGCAGGAATCACTATGACACTCATAGGGTAGCCAATGCCTCGTCACCAGCATAATCACATCAGCAACTTCAAGAAACCCCTGGCAAAAGTTACAATGACTCTTAAGATACACAACTAGTGGCGTAGCTATCAGGCAGACTGGAAAGAGTATCTAAAAAATGTGTATTTGGATGAGCAACTGGCAGGAAACACTGTGACTCTCTTAGGGTAGCCAATATCTCGTCACCAGTATAATCACATCATCAAAGTCAAGAAACCGCTGGCAAGAGTAACGATGTTTCTCTTAAGATACACAACTAGTGGCGTATCGCTTCAGGCAGACTGGCCACAGTATCTCAAAATGTGTATTTGGGTGAGCAACTGGCAGGAAGCACTATGACTCTCTTAAGGTAGCCAATGCCTCGTTACCATCATAATCCCATCACCAACTTCAGGAAACCGCTTGCAAAGGTAACGAAGCTTCTCATAAGATACACAGCTAGTGGCGTGTCACTTGAGGCAGACTGGCCAAAGTATCAAAAAAATGTGTATTTGGGTGAGCAACTAGCAGTAATCACTATGACACTCATAGGGCAGCCAATGCCTCGTCACCAGCATAATAACATCAGCAACTTCAAGAAACCCCTGGCAAAAGTTACAATGACTCTTAAGATACACAACTAGTGGCGTAGCTATCAGGCAGACTGGAAAGAGTATCTAAAAAATGTGTTTTTGGGTGAAGAAGTGGCAGGAATCTCTATGACTCTCTTGAGGTATCCAGTGCTTCGTCACCAGCAGAATCAAATCAGCAACTTCTAGAAACCCCTTTCAAAAGTAACGATGTTTCTCTTAAGATACACAACTAGTGGTGTATCGCTTCAGGCACACTGGAAACAGTATCTAAAAAATGTGTATTTGGGTGAGCAACTGGCACGAAACACTGTGACTCTCTTAGGGTAGCCAATATCTCGTCACCAGTATAGTCACAGCTTCAAAGTCAAGAAACCGCTGGCAAGAGTAACGATGTTTCTCTTAAGATACATAACTAGTGGCGTATCGCTTCAGGCAGACTGGCCACAGTATCTCAAAATTTGTATTTGGGTGAGCAACTGGCAGGAAGCACTATGACTCTCTTAAGGTAGCCAATGCCTCGTCACCAACATAATCCCATCACCAACTTCAAGAAACCGCTTGCAAAGGTAACGAAGCTTCTCATAAGATACACAGCTAGTGGGGTGTCACTTGAGGCAGACTGGCCAAAGTATCAAAAAAATTTGTATTTGGGTGAGCAACTAGCAGGAATCACTATGACACTCATAGGGTAGCCAATGCCTCGTCACCAGCATGAGCACATCAGCAACTTCAAGGAACCCCTGGCAAAAGTTACAATGACTCTTAAGATACACAACTAGTGGCGTAGCTATCAGGCAGACTGGAAAGAGTATCTAAAAATGTGTATTTGGGTGAAGAACTGGCAGGAATCTCTATGACTCTCTTGAGGTAGCCAATGCCTCGTCACCAGCAGAATCAAATCAGCAACTTCTAGAAACCCCTTTCAAAAGTAACGATGTTTCTCTTAAGATACACAACTAGTGGCGTATCGCTTCAGGCAGACTGGCCACAGTATCTCAAAATGTGTATTTGGGTGAGCAACTTTCAGGAAGCGCTATGACTCTCTTAAGGTAGCCAATGCCTCGTCACCATCATAATCCCATCACCAACTTCAGGAAACCGCTTGCAAAGTTAACGAAGCTTCTCATAAGATACACAGCTAGTGGGGTGTCACTTGAGGCAGACTGGCCAAAGTATCAACAAAATGTGTATTTGGGTGAGCAACTAGCAGGAATCACTATGACACTCATAGGGTAGCCAATGCCTCGTCACCAGCATAATCACATCAGCAACTTCAAGAAACCCCTGGCAAAAGTTACAATGACTCTTAAGATACACAACTAGTGGCGTAGCTATCAGGCAGACTGGAAAGAGTATCTAAAAAATGTGAATTTGGGTGAAGAACTGGCAGGAATCTCTATGACTCTCTTGAGGTAGCCAATGCTTCGTCACCAGCAGAATCAAATCAGCAACTTCTAGAAACCCCTTTCAAAAGTAACGATGTTTCTCTTAAGATACACAACTAGTGGCGTATCGCTTCAGGCACACTGGAAACAGTATCTAAAAAATGTGTATTTGGGTGAGCAACTGGCACGAAACACTGTGACTCTCTTAGGGTAGCCAATATCTCGTCACCAGTATAATCACAGCTTCAAAGTCAAGAAACCGCTGGCAAGAGTAACGATGTTTCTCTTAAGATACACAACTAGTGGCGTATCGCTTCAGGCAGACTGGCCACAGTATCTCAAAATTTGTATTTGGGTGAGCAACTGGCAGGAAGCACTATGACTGTCTTAAGGTAGCCAATGCCTCGTCACCAACATAATCCCATCACCAACTTGAAGAAACCGCTTGCAAAGGTAACGAAGCTTCTCATAAGATACACAGCTAGTGGGGTGTCACTTGAGGCAGACTGGCCAAAGTATCAAAAAAATGTGTATTTGGGTGAGCAACTAGCAGGAATCACTATGACACTCATAGGGTAGCCAATGCCTCGTCACCAGCATAATCACATCAGCAACTTCAAGAAACCCCTGGCAAAAGTTACAATGACTCTTAAGATACACAACTAGTGGCGTAGCTATCAGGCAGACTGGAAAGAGTATCTAAAAAATGTGTATTTGGATGAGCAACTGGCAGGAAACACTGTGACTCTCTTAGGGTAGCCAATATCTCGTCACCAGTATAATCACATCTTCAAAGTCAAGAAACCGCTGACAAGAGTAACGATGTTTCTCTTAAGATACACAACTAGTGGCGTATCGCTTCAGGCAGACTGGCCACAGTATCTCAAAATGTGTATTTGGGTGAGCAACTGGCAGGAAGCACTATGACTCTCTTAAGGTAGTCAATGCCTCGTCACCAACATAATCCCATCACCAACTTCAGGAAACCGCTTGCAAAGGTAACGAAGCTTCTCATAAGATACACAGCTAGTGGGGTGTCACTTGAGGCAGACTGGCCAAAGTATCAAAAAAATGTGTATTTGGGTGAGCAACTAGCAGTAATCACTATGACACTCATAGGGCAGCCAATGCCTCGTCACCAGCATAATCACATCAGCAACTTCAAGAAACCCCTGGCAAAAGTTACAATGACTCTTAAGATACACAACTAGTGGCGTAGCTATCAGGCAGACTAGAAAGAGTATCTAAAAAATGTGTATTTGGGTGAAGAACTGGCAGGAATCTCTATGACTCTCTTGAGGTAGCCAGTGCTTCGTCACCAGCAGAATCAAATCAGCAACTTCTAGAAACCCCTTTCAAAAGTAACGATGTTTCTCTTAAGATACACAACTAGTGGCGTATCGCTTCAGGCACACTGGAAACAGTATCTAAAAAATGTGTATTTGGGTGAGCAACTGGCACGAAACACTGTGACTCTCTTAGGGTAGCCAATATCTCGTCACCAGTATAATCACATCTTCAAAGTCAAGAAACCGCTGGCAAGAGAACGATGTTTCTCTTAAGATACACAACTAGTGGCGTATCGCCTCAGGCAGACTGGCCGCAGTATCTCAAAATGTGTATTTGGGTGAGCAACTGGCAGGAAGCAGTATGACTCTCTTAAGGTAGCCAATACCTAGTCACCAACATAATCCCATTACCAACTTCTGGAAACCGCTTGCAAAGGTAACGAAGCTTCTCATAAGATACACAGCTAGTGGGGTGTCACTTGAGGCAGACTGGCCAAAATATCAAAAAAATGTGTATTTGGGTGAGCAACTAGCAGGAATCACTATGACACTCATAGGGTAGCCAATGCCTCGTCACCAGCATAATCACATCAGCAACTTCAAGAAACCCCTGGCAAAAGTTACAATGACTCTTAAGATACACAACTAGTGGCGTAGCTATCAGGCAGACTGGAAAGAGTATCTAAAAAATGTGTATTTGGGTGAAGAACTGGCAGGAATCTCTATGACTCTCTTGAGGTAGCCAATGCCTCGTCACCAGCAGAATCAAATCAGCAACCTCTAGAAACCCCTTTCAAAAGTAACGATGTTTCTCTTAAGATACACAACTAGTGGCGTATCGCTTCAGGCAGACTGGCCACAGTATCTCAAAATGTGTATTTGGGTGAGCAACTGGCAGGAAGCACTATGACTCTAATAAGGTAGCCAATGCCCCGTCACCAACATAATCCTATCACCAACTTCAGGAAACCGCTTGCAAAGGTAACGAAGCTTCTCATAAGATACACAGCTAGTGTGGTGTCACTTGAGGCAGACTGGCCAAAGTATCAAAAAAATGTGTATATGGGTGAGCAACTAGCAGGAATCACTATGACACTCATAGGGTAGCCAATGCCTCGTCACCAGCATAATCACATCAGCAACTTCAAGAAACCCCTGGCAAAAGTTACAATGACTCTTAAGATACACAACTAGTGGCGTAGCTATCAGGCAGACTGGAAAGAGTATCTAAAAAATGTGAATTTGGGTGAAGAACTGGCAGGAATCTCTATGACTCTCTTGAGGTAGCCAATGCTTCGTCACCAGCAGAATCAAATCAGCAACTTCTAGAAACCCCTTTCAAAAGTAACGATGTTTCTCTTAAGATACACAACTAGTGGCGTATCGCTTCAGGCACACTGGAAACAGTATCTAAAAAATGTGTATTTGGGTGAGCAACTGGCACGAAACACTGTGACTCTCTTAGGGTAGCCAATATCTCGTCACCAGTATAATCACATCTTCAAAGTCAAGAAACCGCTGGCAAGAGTAACGATGTTTCTCTTAAGATACACAACTAGTGGCGTATCGCCTCAGGCAGACTGGCCACAGTATCTCAAAATGTGTATTTGGGTGAGCAACTGGCAGAAAGCACTATGACTCTCTTAAGGTAGCCAATGCCTCGTCAACAACATAATCACATCACCAACTTCAAGAAACCGCTTGCAAAGGTAACGAAGCTTCTCATAAGATACACAGCTAGTGGGGTGTCACTTGAGGCAGACTGGCCAAAGTATCAAAAATATGTGTATTTGGGTGAGCAACTAGCAGGAATCACTATGACACTCATAGGGTAGCCAATGCCTCGTCACCAGCATAAGCACATCGGCAACTTCAAGAAACCCCTGGCAAAAGTTACAATGGCTCTTAAGTTACACAACTAGTGGCGTAGCTATCAGGCAGACTGGAAAGAGTATCTAAAAAATGTGTATTTGGATGAGCAACCGGCAGGAAACACTGTGACTCTCTTAGGGTAGCCAATATCTCGTCACCAGTATAATCACATCTTCAAAGTCAAGAAACCGCTGGCAAGAGTAACGATGTTTCTCTTAAGATACACAACTAGTGGCGTATCGCTTCAGGCACACTGGAAACAGTATCTAAAAAATGTGTATTTGGGTGAGCAACTGGCACGAAACACTGTGACTCTCTTAGGGTAGCCAATATCTCGTCACCAGTATAATCACAGCTTCAAAGTCAAGAAACCGCTGGCAAGAGTAACGATGTTTCTCTTAAGATACACAACTAGTCGCGTATCGCTTCAGGCAGACTGGCCACAGTATCTCAAAATGTGTATTTGGGTGAGCAACTGGCAGGAAGCACTATGACTCTCTTAAGGTAGCCAATGCCTCGTCACCAACATATTCTCATCACCACCAACTTCAAGAAACCGCTTGCAAAGGTAACGAAGTTTCTCATAAGATACACAGCTAGTGGGGTGTCACTTGAGGCACACTGGCCAAAGTATCAAAAAAATGTGTATTTGGGTGAGCAACTAGCAGGAATCACTATGACACTCATAGGGCAGCCAATGCCTCGTCACCAGCATAATCAAATCAGCAACTTCAAGAAACCCCTGGCAAAAGTTACAATGACTCTTAAGATACACAACTAGTGGCGTAGCTATCAGGCAGACTGGAAAGAGTATCTAAAAAATGTGAATTTGGGTGAAGAACTGGCATTAATCTCTATGACTCTCTTGAGGTAGCCAATGCTTCGTCACCAGCAGAATCAAATCAGCAACTTCTAGAAACCCCTTTCAAAAGTAACGATGTTTCTCTTAAGATACACAACTAGTGGCGTATCGCTTCAGGCAGACTGGCCACAGTATCTCAAAATTTGTATATGGGTGAGCAACTGGCAGGAAGCACTATGACTGTCTTAAGGTAGCCAATGCCTCGTCACCAACATAATCCCATCACCAACTTTAAGAAACCGCTTGCAGAGGTAACGAAGCTTCTCATAAGATACACAGCTAGTGGGGTGTCACTTGAGGCAGACTGGCCAAAGTATCAAAAAAATGTGTATTTAGGTGAGCAACTAGCAGGAATCACTATGACACTCATAGGGTAGCCAATGCCTCGTCACCAGCATAATCACATCAGCAACTTCAAGAAACCCCTGGCAAAAGTTACAATGACTCTTAAGATACACAACTAGTGGCGTAGCTATCAGGCAGACTGGAAAGAGTATCTAAAAAATGTGTATTTGGGTGAAGAACTGGCAGGAATCTCTATGACTCTCTTGAGGTAGCCAATGCCTCGTCACCAGCAGAATCAAATCAGCAACTTCTAGAAACCCCTGGCAAAAGTAACGATGTTCCTCTTAAGATACACAACTAGTGGCGTATCGCTTCAGGCACACTGGAAACAGTATCTAAAAAATGTGTATTTGGGTGAGCAACTGGCACGAAACACTGTGACTCTCTTAGGGTAACCAATATCTCGTCACCAGTATAATCACATCTTCAAAGTCAAGAAACCGCTGGCAAGAGTAACGATGTTT
Organism: Schistocerca nitens; assembly: GCF_023898315.1. Lineage (NCBI taxonomy): Eukaryota > Metazoa > Arthropoda > Insecta > Orthoptera > Acrididae > Schistocerca > Schistocerca nitens. The sequence continues at coordinate 106,238,634 of NC_064616.1, read as the reverse complement.
CTCTTAAGATACACAACTAGTGGCGTATCGCCTCAGGCAGACTGGCCACAGTATCTCAAAATGGTTATTTGGGTGAGCAACTGGCAGAAAGCACTATGACGCTCTTAAGGTAGCCAATGCCTCGTCACCAACATAATCACATCACCAACTTCAAGAAACCGCTTGCATAGGTAACGAAGCTTCTCATAAGATACACAGCTAGTGGGGTGTCACTTGAGGCAGACTGGCCAAAGTATCAAAAAAATGTGTATTTGGGTGAGCAACTAGCAGGAATCACTATGACACTCATAGGGTAGCCAATGCCTCGTCACCAGCATAAGCACATCAGCAACTTCAAGGAACCCCTGGCAAAAGTTACAATGACTCTTAAGATACACAACTAGTGGCGTAGCTATCAGTCAGACTGGAAAGAGTATCTAAAAAATGTGTATTTGGATGAGCAACTGGCAGGAAACACTGTGACTCTCTTAGGGTAGCCAATATCTCGTCACCAGTATAATCACATCTTCAAAGTCAAGAAACCGCTGGCAAGAGTAACGATGTTTCTCTTAAGATACAATGACTCTTAAGATACACAACTAGTGGCGTAGCTATCAGGCAGACTGGAAAGAGTATCTAAAAAATGTGTATTTGGGTGAGCAACTGGCACGAAACACTGTGACTCTCTTAGGGTAGCCAATATCTCGTCACCAGTATAATCACATCTTCAAAGTCAAGAAACCGCTGGCAAGAGTAACGATGTTTCTCTTAAGATACACAACTAGTGGCGTATCGCTTCAGGCAGACTGGCCACAGTATCTCAAAATGTGTATTTGGGTGAGCAACTGGCAGGAAGCACTATGACTCTCTTAAGGTAGCCAATACCTAGTCACCAACATAATCCCATTACCAACTTCTGGAAACCGCTTGCAAAGGTAACGAAGCTTCTCATAAGATACACAGCTAGTGGGGTGTCACTTGAGGCAGACTGGCCAAAGTATCAAAAAAATGTGTAATTAGGTGAGCAACTAGCAGGAATCACTATGACACTCATAGGGTAGCCAATGCCTCGTCACCAGCATAATCACATCAGCAACTTCAAGAAACCCCTGGCAAAAGTTACAATGACTCTTAAGATACACAACTAGTGGCGTAGCTATCAGGCAGACTGGAAAGAGTATCTAAAAAATGTGAATTTGGGTGAAGAACTGGCATTAATCTCTATGACTCTCTTGAGGTAGCCAATGCTTCGTCACCAGCAGAATCAAATCAGCAACTTCTAGAAACCCCTTTCAAAAGTAACGATGTTTCTCTTAAGATACACAACTAGTGGCGTATCGCTTCAGGCAGACTGGCCACAGTATCTCAAAATTTGTATTTGGGTGACAACTGGCAGGAAGCACTATGACTGTCTTAAGGTAGCCAATGCCTCGTCACCAACATAATCCCATCACCAACTTTAAGAAACCGCTTGCAAAGGTAACGAAGCTTCTCATAAGATACACAGCTAGTGGGGTGTCACTTGAGGCAGACTGGCCAAAGTATCAAAAAAATGTGTATTTGGGTGAGCAACTAGCAGGAATCACTATGACACTCATAGGGTAGCCAATGCCTCGTCACCAGCATAATCACATCAGCAACTTCAAGAAACCCCTGGCAAAAGTTACAATGACTCTTAAGATACACAACTAGTGGCGTAGCTATCAGGCAGACTGGAAAGAGTATCTAAAAAATGTGTATTTGGGTGAAGAACTGGCAGGAATCTCTATGACTCTCTTGAGGTAGCCAGTGCTTCGTCACCAGCAGAATCAAATCAGCAACTTCTAGAAACCCCTTTCAAAAGTAACGATGTTTCTCTTAAGATACACAACTAGTGGCGTATCGCTTCAGGCACACTGGAAACAGTATCTAAAAAATGTGTATTTGGGTGAGCAACTGGTACGAAACACTGTGACTCTCTTAGGGTAGCCAATATCTCGTCACCAGTATAATCACAGCTTCAAAGTCAAGAAACCGCTGGCAAGAGTAACGATGTTTCTCTTAAGATACACAACTAGTGGCGTATCGCTTCAGGCAGACTGGCCACAGTATCTCAAAATTTGTATTTGGGTGAGCAACTGGCAGGAAGCACTATGACTGTCTTAAGGTAGCCAATGCCTCGTCACCAACATAATCCCATCACCAACTTTAAGAAACCGCTTGCAAAGGTAACGAAGCTTCTCATAAGATACACAGCTAGTGGGGTGTCACTTGAGGCAGACTGGCCAAAGTATCAAAAAAATGTGTATTTGGGTGAGCAACTAGCAGGAATCACTATGACACTCATAGGGTAGCCAATGCCTCGTCACCAGCATAATCACATCAGCAACTTCAAGAAACCCCTGGCAAAAGTTACAATGACTCTTAAGATACACAACTAGTGGCGTAGCTATCAGGCAGACTGGAAAGAGTATCTAAAAAATGTGTATTTGGGTGAGCAACTGGCACGCAACACTGTGACTCTCTTAGGGTAGCCAATATCTTGTCACCAGTATAATCACATCTTCAAAGTCAAGAAACCGCTGGCAAGAGTAACGATGTTTCTCTTAAGATACACAACTAGTGGCGTATCGCTTCAGGCAGACTGGCCACAGTACCAAAAAATGTGTATTTGGGTGAGCAACTGGCAGGAAGCACTATGACTCTCTTAAGGTAGCCAATACCTAGTCACCAACATAATCCCATTACCAACTTCTGGAAACCGCCTGCAAAGGTAACGAAGCTTCTCATAAGATACACAGCTAGTGGGGTGTCACTTGAGGCAGACTGGCCAAAGTATCAAAATAATGTGTATTTGGGTGAGCAACTAGCAGGAATCACTATGACACTCATAGGGCAGCCAATGCCTCGTCACCAGCATAATCACATCAGCAACTTCAAGAAACCCCTGGCAAAAGTTACAATGACTCTTAAGATACACAACTAGTGGCGTAGCTATCAGGCAGACTGGAAAGAGTATCTAAAAAATGTGAATTTGGGTGAAGAACTGGCATTAATCTCTATGACTCTCTTGAGGTAGCCAATGCTTCGTCACCAGCAGAATCAAATCAGCAACTTCTAGAAACCCCTTTCAAAAGTAACGATGTTTCTCTTAAGATACACAACTAGTGGCGTATCGCTTCAGGCACACTGGAAACAGTATCTAAAAAATGTGTATTTGGGTGAGCAACTGGTACGAAACACTGTGACTCTCTTAGGGTAGCCAATATCTCGTCACCAGTATAATCACAGCTTCAAAGTCAAGAAACCACTGGCAAGAGTAACGATGTTTCTCTTAAGATACACAACTAGTGGCATATCGCTTCAGGCAGACTGGCCACAGTATCTCAAAATTTGTATTTGGGTGAGCAACTGGCAGGAAGCACTATGACTGTCTTAAGGTAGCCAATGCCTCGTCACCAACATAATCCCATCACCAACTTTAAGAAACCGCTTGCAAAGGTAACGAAGCTTCTCATAAGATACACAGCTAGTGGGGTGTCACTTGAGGCAGACTGGCCAAAGTATCAAAAAAATGTGTATTTGGGTGAGCAACTAGCAGGAATCACTATGACACTCATAGGGTAGCCAATGCCTCGTCACCAGCATAATCACATCAGCAACTTCAAGAAACCCCTGGCAAAAGTTACAATGACTCTTAAGATACACAACTAGTGGCGTAGCTATCAGGCAGACTGGAAAGAGTATCTAAAAAATGTGTATTTGGGTGAAGAACTGGCAGGAATCTCTATGACTCTCTTGAGGTAGCCAGTGCTTCGTCACCAGCAGAATCAAATCAGCAACTTCTAGAAACCCCTTTCAAAAGTAACGATGTTTCTCTTAAGATACACAACTAGTGGCGTATCGCTTCAGGCACACTGGAAACAGTATCTGAAAAATGTGTATTTGGGTGAGCAACTGGCACGAAACACTGTGACTCTCTTAGGGTAGCCAATAACTCGTCACCAGTATAATCACAGCTTCAAAGTCAAGAAACCGCTGGCAAGAGTAACGATGTTTCTCTTAAGATACACAACTAGTGGCGTATCGCTTCAGGCAGACTGGCCACAGTATCTCAAAATGTGTATTTGGGTGAGCAACTGGCAGGAAGCACTATGACTCTCTTAAGGTAGCCAATACCTAGTCACCAACATAATCCCATTACCAACTTCTGGAAACCGCTTGCAAAGGTAACGAAGCTTCTCATAAGATAGACAGCTAGGGGGGTGTCACTTGAGGCAGACTGGCCAAAGTATCAAAAAAATGTGTATTTGGGTGAGCAACTAGCAGGAATCACTATGACACTCATAGGGCAGCCAATGCCTCGTCACCAGCATAATCACATCAGCAACTTCAAGAAACCCCTGGCAAAAGTTACAATGACTCTTAAGATACACAACTAGTGGCGTAGCTATCAGGCAGACTGGAAAGAGTATCTAAAAAATGTGTATTTGGGTGAAGAACTGGCAGGAATCTCTATGACTCTCTTGAGGTAGCCAATGCCTCGTCACCAGCAGAATCAAATCAGCAACTTCTAGAAACCCCTGGCAAAAGTAACAATGTTCCTCTTCAGATACACAACTAGTGGCGTATCGCTTCAGGCACACTGGAAACAGTATGTAAAAAATGTGTATTTGGGTGAGCAACTGGCACGAAACACTGTGACTCTCTTAGGGTAGCCAATATCTCGTCACCAGTATAATCACATCTTCAAAGTCAAGAAACCGCTGGCAAGAGTAACGATGTATCTCTTAAGATACACAACTAGTGGCGTATCGCTTCGGGCAGACTGGCCACAGTATCTCAAAATGTGTATTTGGGTGAGCAACTGGCAGGAAGCACTATGACTCTCTTAAGGTAGCCAATACCTAGTCACCAACATAATCCCATTACCAACTTCTGGAAACCGCTTGCAAAGGTAACGAAGCTTCTCATAAGATACACAGCTAGTGGGGTGTCACTTGCGGCAGACTGGCCAAAGTATCAAAAAAATGTGTATTTGGGTGAGCAACTAGCAGGAATCACTATGACACTCATAGGGCAGCCAATGCCTCGTCACCAGCATAATCACATCAGCAACTTCAAGAAACCCCTGGCAAAAGTTACAATGACTCTTAAGATACACAACTAGTGGCGTAGCTATCAGGCAGACTGGAAAGAGTATCTAAAAAATGTGTATTTGGATGAGCAACTGGCAGGAAACACTGTGACTCTCTCAGGGTAGCCAATATCTCGTCACCAGTATAATCACATCTTCAAAGTCAAGAAACCGCTGGCAAGAGTAACGATGTTTCTCTTAAGATACACAACTAGTGGCGTATCGCTTCAGGCAGACTGGCCACAGTATCTCAAAATGTGTATTTGGGTGAGCAACTGGCAGGAAGCACTATGACTCTCTTAAGGTAGCCAATGCCTCGTCACCAACATAATCCCATCACCAACTTCAGGAAACCGCTTGCAAAGGTAACGAAGCTTCTCATAAGATACACAGCTAGTGGGGTGTCACTTGAGGCAGACTGGCCAAAGTATCAAAGAAATGTGTATTTGGGTGAGCAACTAGCAGGAATCACTATGACACTCATAGCGTAGCCAATGCCTCGTCACCAGCATAATCACATCAGCAACTTCAAGAAACCCCTGACAAAAGTTACAATGACTCTTAAGATACACGACTAGTGGCGTAGCTATCAGGCAGACTGGAAAGAGTATCTAAAAAATGTGAATTTGGGTGAAGAACTGGCATTAATCTCTATGACTCTCTTGAGGTAGCCAATGCTTCGTCACCAGCAGAATCAAATCAGCAACTTCTAGAAACCCCTTTCAAAAGTAACGATGTTTCTCTTAAGATACACAACTAGTGGCGTATCGCTTCAGGCACACTGGAAACAGTATCTAAAAAATGTGTATTTGGGTGAGCAACTGGTACGAAACACTGTGACTCTCTTAGGGTAGCCAATATCTCGTCACCATTATAATCACAGCTTCAAAGTCAAGAAACCGCTGGCAAGAGTAACGATGTTTCTCTTAAGATACACAACTAGTGGCGTATCGCTTCAGGCAGACTGGCCACAGTATCTGAAAATGTGTATTTGGGTGAGCAACTGGCAGGAAGCACTATGACTGTCTTAAGGTAGCCAATGCCTCGTCACCAACATAATCCCATCACCAACTTTAAGAAACCGCTTGCAAAGGTAACGAAGCTTCTCATAAGATACACAGCTAGTGGCGTGTCACTTGAGGCAGACTGGCCAAAGTATCAAAAAAATGTGTATTTGGGTGAGCAACTAGCAGGAATCACTATGACACTCATAGGGTATCTAATGCCTCGTCACCAGCATAATCACATCAGCAACTTCAAGAAACCCCTGGCAAAAGTTACAATGACTCTTAAGATACACAACTAGTGGCGTAGCTATCAGGCAGACTGGAAAGAGTATCTAAAAAATGTGTATTTGGGTGAAGAACTGGCAGGAATCTCTATGACTCTCTTGAGGTAGCCAATGCCTCGTCACCAGCAGAATCAAATCAGCAACTTCTAGAAACCCCTGGCAAAAGTAACGATGTTCCTCTTAAGATACACAAATAGTGGCGTATCGCTTCAGGCACACTGGAAACAGTATCTAAAAAATGTGTATTTGGGTGAGCAACTGGCACGAAACACTGTGACTCTCTTAGGGTAACCAATATCTCGTCACCAGTATAATCACATCTTCAAAGTCAAGAAACCGCTGGCAAGAGTAACGATGTTTCTCTTAAGATACACAACTAGTGGCGTATCGCCTCAGGCAGACTGGCCACAGTATCTCAAAATGTGTATTTGGGTGAGCAACTGGCAGAAAGCACTATGACTCTCTTAAGGTAGCCAATGCCTCGTCACCAACATAATCACATCACCAACTTCAAGAAACCGCTTGCAAAGGTAACGAAGCTTCTCATAAGATACACAGCTAGTGGGGTGTCACTTGAGGCAGACTGGCCAAAGTATCAAAAAAATGTGTATTTGGGTGAGCAACTAGCAGGAATCACTATGACACTCATAGGGTAGCCAATGCCTCGTCACCAGCATAAGCACATCAGCAACTTGAAGAAACCCCTGGCAAAAGTTACAATGACTCTTAAGATACACAACTAGTGGCGTAGCTATCAGGCAGACTGGAAAGAGTATCTAAAAAATGTGTATTTGGATGAGCAACTGGCAGGAAACACTGTGACTCTCTTAGGGTAGCCAATATCTCGTCACCAGTATAATCACATCTTCAAAGTCAAGAAACCGCTGGCAAGAGTAACGATGTTTCTCTTAAGATACACAACTAGTGGCGTATCGCTTCAGGCAGACTGGCCACAGTATCTCAAAATGTGTATTTGGGTGAGCAACTGGCAGGAAGCACTATGACTCTCTTAAGGTAGCCAATGCCTCGTCACCAACATAATCCCATCACCAACTTCAGGAAACCGCTTGCAAAGGTAACGAAGCTTCTCATAAGATACACAGCTAGTGGGGTGTCACTTGAGGCAGACTGGCCAAAGTATCAAAAAAATGTGTATTTGGGTGAGCAACTAGCAGGAATCACTATGACACTCATAGGGCAGCCAATGCCTCGTCACCAGCATAATCACATCAGCAACTTCAACAAACCCCTGGCAAAAGTTACAATGACTCTTAAGATACACAACTAGTGGCGTAGCTATCAGGCAGACTGGAAAGAGTATCTAAAAAATGTGTATTTGGGTGAAGAACTGGCAGGAATCTCTATGACTCTCTTGAGGTAGCCAGTGCTTCGTCACCAGCAGAATCAAATCAGCAACTTCTAGAAACCCCTTTCAAAAGTAACGATGTTTCTCTTAAGATACACAACTAGTGGCGTATCGCTTCAGGCACACTGGAAACAGTATCTAAAAAATGTGTATTTGGGTGAGCAACTGGCACGAAACACTGTGACTCTCTTAGGGTAGCCAATATCTCGTCACCAGTATAATCACAGCTTCAAAGTCAAGAAACCGCTGGCAAGAGTAACGATGTTTCTCTTAAGATACACAACTAGTGGCGTATCGCTTCAGGCAGACTGGCCACTGTATCTCAAAATTTGTATTTGTGTGAGCAACTGGCAGGAAGCACTATGACTGTCTTAAGGTAGCCAATGCCTCGTCACAAACATAATCCCATCACCAACTTCAAGAAACCGCTTGCAAAGGTAACGAAGCTTCTCATAAGATACACAGCTAGTGGGGTGTCACTTGAGGCAGACTGGCCAAAGTATCAAAAAAATGTGTATTTGGGTGAGCAACTAGCAGGAATCACTATGACACTCATAGGGTAGCCAATGCCTCGTCACCAGCATAATCACTTCAGCAACTTCAAGAAACCCCTGGCAAAAGTTACAATGACTCTTAAGAGACACAACTAGTGGCGTAGCTATCAGGCAGACTGGAAAGAGTATCTAAAAAATGTGTATTTGGATGAGCAACTGGCAGGAAACACTGTGACTCTCTTAGGGTAGCCAATATCTCGTCACCAGTATAATCACATCATCAAAGTCAAGTAACCGCTGGCAAGAGAAACGATGTTTCTCTTAAGATACACAACTAGTGGCGTATCGCTTCAGGCAGACTGGCCACAGTATCTCAAAATGTGTATTTGGGTGAGCAACTGGCAGGAAGCACTATGACTCTCTTAAGGTAGCCAATGCCTCGTCACCATCATAATCCCATCACCAACTTCAGGAAACCGCTTGCAAAGGTAACGAAGCTTCTCATAAGATACACAGCTAGTGGGGTGTCACTTGAGGCAGACTGGCCAAAGTATCAAAAAAATGTGTATTTGGGTGAGCAACTAGCAGGAATCACTATGACACTCATAGGGTAGCCAATGCCTCGTCACCAGCATAATCACATCAGCAACTTCAAGAAACCCCTGGCAAAAGTTACAATGACTCTTAAGATACACAACTAGTGGCGTAGCTATCAGGCAGACTGGAAAGAGTATCTAAAAAATGTGAATTTGGGTGAAGAACTGGCATTAATCTCTATGACTCTCTTGAGGTAGCCAATGCTTCGTCACCAGCAGAATCAAATCAGCAACTTCTAGAAACCCCTTTCAAAAGTAACGATGTTTCTCGTAAGATACACAACTAGTGGCGTATCGTTTCAGGCACACTGGAAACAGTATCTAAAAAATGTGTATTTGGGTGAGCAACTGGCACGAAACACTGTGACTCTCTTAGGGTAACCAATATCTCGTCACCAGTATAATCTCATCTTCAAAGTCAAGAAACCGCTGGCAAGAGTAACGATGTTTCTCTTAAGATACACAACTAGTGGCGTATCGCCTCAGGCAGACTGGCCACAGTATCTCAAAATGTGTATTTGGGTGAGCAACTGGCAGAAAGCACTATGACTCTCTTAAGGTAGCCAATGCCTCGTCACCAACATAATCACATCACCAACTTCAAGAAACCGCTTGCAAAGGTAACGAAGCTTCTCATAAGATACACAGCTAGTGGGGTGTCACTTGAGGCAGACTGGCCAAAGTATCAAAAAAATGTGTATTTGGGTGAGCAACTAGCAGGAATCACTATGACACTCATAGGGTAGCCAATGCCTCGTCACCAGCATAATCACATCAGCAACTTCAAGAAACCCCTGGCAAAAGTTACAATGACTCTTAAGATACACAACTAGTGGCGTAGCTATCAGGCAGACTGGAAAGAGTATCTAAAAAATGTGTATTTGGATGAGCAACTGGCAGGAAACACTGTGACTCTCTTAGGGTAGCCAATATCTCGTCACCAGTATAATCACATCTTCAAAGTCAAGAAACCGCTGGCAAGAGTAACGATGTTTCTCTTAAGATACACAACTAGTGGCGTATCGCTTCAGGCAGACTGGCCACAGTATCTCAAAATTTGTATTTGGGTGAGCAACTGGCAGGAAGCACTATGACTCTCTTAAGGTAGCCAATGCCTCGTCACCAACATAATCCCATCACCAACTTCAGGAAACCGCTTGCAAAGGTAACGAAGCTTCTCATAAGATACACAGCTAGTGGGGTGTCACTTGAGGCAGACTGGCCAAAGTATCAAAAAAATGTGTATTTGGGTGAGCAACTAGCAGGAATCACTATGACACTCATAGGGCAGCCAATGCCTCGTCACCAGCATAATCACATCAGCAACTTCAAGAAACCCCTGGCAAAAGTTACAATGACTCTTAAGATACACAACTAGTGTCGTAGCTATCAAGCAGACTGGAAAGAGTATCTAAAAAATGTGTATTTGGGTGAAGAACTGGCAGGAATCTCTATGACTCTCTTGAGGTAGCCAGTGCTTCGTCACCAGCAGAATCAAATCAGCAACTTCTAGAAACCCCTTTCAAAAGTAACGATGTTTCTCTTAAGATACACAACTAGTGGCGTATCGCTTCAGGCACACTGGAAACAGTATCTAAAAAATGTGTATTTGGGTGAGCAACTGGCACGAAACACTGTGACTCTCTTAGGGTAGCCAATATCTCGTCACCAGTATAATCACAGCTTCAAAGTCAAGAAACCGCTGGCAAGAGTAACGATGTTTCTCTTAAGATACACAACTAGTGGCGTATCGCTTCAGGCAGACTGGCCACAGTATCTCAAAATTTGTATTTGGGTGAGCAACTGGCAGGAAGCACTATGACTCTCTTAAGGTAGCCAATGCCTCGTTACCAACATAATCCCATCACCAACTTCAAGAAACCGCTTGCAAAGGTAACGAAGCTTCTCATAAGATACACAGCTAGTGGGGTGTCACTTGAGGCAGACTGGCCAAAGTATCAAAAAAATGTGTATTTGGGTGAGCAACTAGCAGGAATCACTATGACACTCATAGGGTAGCCAATGCCTCGTCACCAGCATAATCACATCAGCAACTTCAAGAAACCCCTGGCAAAAGTTACAATGACTCTTAAGATACACAACTAGTGGCGTAGCTATCAGGCAGACTGGAAAGAGTATCTAAAAAATGTGAATTTGGGTGAAGAACTGGCAGGAATCTCTATGACTCTCTTGAGGTAGCCAATGCTTCGTCACCAGCAGAATCAAATCAGCAACTTCTAGAAACCCCTTTCAAAAGTAACGATGTTTCTCTTAAGATACACAACTAGTGGCGTATCGCTTCAGGCACACTGGAAACAGTATCTAAAAAATGTGTGTTTGGGTGAGCAACTGGCACGAAACACTGTGACTCTCTTAGGGTAGCCAATACCTCGTCACCAGTATAATCACAGCTTCAAAGTCAAGAAACCGCTGGCAAGAGTAACGATGTTTCTCTTAAGATACACAACTAGTGGCGTATCGCTTCAGGCAGACTGGCCACAGTATCTCAAAATTTGTATTTGGGTGAGCAACTGGCAGGAAGCACTATGACTGTCTTAAGGTAGCCAATGCCTCGTCACCAACATAATCCCATCACCAACTTCAAGAAACCGCTTGCAAAGGTAACGAAGCTTCTCATAAGATACACAGCTAGTGGGGTGTCACTTGAGGCAGACTGGCCAAAGTATCAAAAAAATGTGTATTTGGGTGAGCAACTAACAGGAATCACTATGACACTCATAGGGTAGCCAATGCCTCGTCACCAGCATAATCACATCACCAACTTCAAGAAACCCCTGGCAAAAGTTACAATGACTCTTAAGATACACAACTAGTGGCGTAGCTATCAGGCAGACTGGAAAGAGTATCTAAAAAATGGGTATTTGGATGAGCAACTGGCAGGAAACACTGTGACTCTCTTAGGGTAGCCAATATCTCGTCACCAGTATAATCACATCATCAAAGTCAAGAAACCGCTGGCAAGAGTAACGATGTTTCTCTTAAGATACACAACTAGTGGCGTATCGCTTCAGGCAGACTGGCCACAGTATCTCAAAATGTGTATTTGGGTGAGCAACTGGCAGGAAGCACTATGACTCTCTTAAGGTAGCCAATGCCTCGTCACCATCATAATCCCATCACCAACTTCAGGAAACCGCTTGCAAAGGTAACGAAGCTTCTCATAAGATACACAGCTAGTGGCGTGTCACTTGAGGCAGACTGGCCAAAGTATCAAAAAAATGTGTATTTGGGTGAGCAACTAGCAGTAATCACTATGACACTCATAGGGCAGCCAATGCCTCGTCACCAGCATAATAACATCAGCAACTTCAAGAAACCCCTGGCAAAAGTTACAATGACTCTTAAGATACACAACTAGTGGCGTAGCTATTAGGCAGACTGGAAAGAGTATCTAAAAAATGTGTTTTTGGGTGAAGAAGTGGCAGGAATCTCTATGACTCTCTTGAGGTAGCCAGTGCTTCGTCACCAGCAGAATCAAATCAGCAACTTCTAGAAACCCCTTTCAAAAGTAAGGATGTTTCTTTTAAGATACACAACTAGTGGCGTATCGCTTCAGGCACACTGGAAACAGTATCTAAAAAATGTGTATTTGGGTGAGCAACTGGCACGAAACACTGTGACTCTCTTAGGGTAGCCAATATCTCGTCACCAGTATAATCACAGCTTCAAAGTCAAGAAACCGCTGGCAAGAGTAACGATGTTTCTCTTAAGATACACAACTAGTGGCGTATCGGTTCAGGCAGACTGGCCACAGTATCTCAAAATTTGTATTTGGGTGAGCAACTGGCAGGAAGCACTATGACTCTCTTAAGGTAGCCAATGCCTCGTTACCAACATAATCCCATCACCAACTTCAAGAAACCGCTTGCAAAGGTAACGAAGCTTCTCATAAGATACACAGCTAGTGGGGTGTCACTTGAGGCAGACTGGCCAAAGTATCAAAAAAATGTGTATTTGGGTGAGCAACTTGCAGGAATCACTATGACACTCATAGGGTAGCCAATGCCTCGTCACCAGCATAATCACATCAGCAACTTCAAGAAACCCCTGGCAAAAGTTACAATGACTCTTAAGATACACAACTAGTGGCGTAGCTATCAGGCAGACTGGAAAGAGTATCTAAAAAATGTGAATTTGGGTGAAGAACTGGCAGGAATCTCTATGACTCTCTTGAGGTAGCCAATGCTTCGTCACCAGCAGAATCAAATCAGCAACTTCTAGAAACCCCTTTCAAAAGTAACGATGTTTCTCTTAAGATACACAACTAGTGGCGTATCGCTTCAGGCACACTGGAAACAGTATCTAAAAAATGTGTGTTTGGGTGAGCAACTGGCACGAAACACTGTGACTCTCTTAGGGTAGCCAATACCTCGTCACCAGTATAATCACAGCTTCAAAGTCAAGAAACCGCTGGCAAGAGTAACGATGTTTCTCTTAAGATACACAACTAGTGGCGTATCGCTTCAGGCAGACTGGCCACAGTATCTCAAAATTTGTATTTGGGTGAGCAACTGGCAGGAAGCACTATGACTGTCTTAAGGTAGCCAATGCCTCGTCACCAACATAATCCCATCACCAACTTCAAGAAACCGCTTGCAAAGGTAACGAAGCTTCTCATAAGATACACAGCTAGTGGGGTGTCACTTGAGGCAGACTGGCCAAAGTATCAAAAAAATGTGTATTTGGGTGAGCAACTAGCAGGAATCACTATGACACTCATAGGGTAGCCAGTGCCTCGACACCAGCATAATCACATCACCAACTTCAAGAAACCCCTGGCAAAAGTTACAATGACTCTTAAGATACACAACTAGTGGCGTAGCTATCAGGCAGACTGGAAAGAGTATCTAAAAAATGTGTATTTGGATGAGCAACTGGCAGGAAACACTGTGACTCTCTTAGGGTAGCCAATATCTCGTCACCAGTATAATCACATCATCAAAGTCAAGAAACCGCTGGCAAGAGTAACGATGTTTCTCTTAAGATACACAACTAGTGGCGTATCGCTTCAGGCAGACTGGCCACAGTATCTCAAAATGTGTATTTGGGTGAGCAACTGGCAGGAAGCACTATGACTCTCTTAAGGTAGCCAATGCCTCGTCACCATCATAATCCCATCAGCAACTTCAGGAAACCGCTTGCAAAGGTAACGAAGCTTCTCATAAGATACACAGCTAGTGGCGTGTCACTTGAGGCAGACTGGCCAAAGTATCAAAAAAATGTGTATTTGGGTGAGCAACTAGCAGTAATCACTATGACACTCATAGGGCAGCCAATGCCTCGTCACCAGCATAATAACATCAGCAACTTCAAGAAACCCCTGGCAAAAGTTACAATGACTCTTAAGATACACAACTAGTGGCGTAGCTATCAGGCAGACTGGAAAGAGTATCTAAAAAATGTGTTTTTGGGTGAAGAAGTGGCAGGAATCTCTATGACTCTCTTGAGGTAGCCAGTGCTTCGTCACCAGCAGAATCAAATCAGCAACTTCTAGAAACCCCTTTCAAAAGTAACGATGTTTCTCTTAAGATACACAACTAGTGGTGTATCGCTTCAGGCACACTGGAAACAGTATCTAAAAAATGTGTATTTGGGTGAGCAACTGGCACGAAACACTGTGACTCTCTTAGGGTAGCCAATATCTCGTCACCAGTATAGTCACAGCTTCAAAGTCAAGAAACCGCTGGCAAGAGTAACGATGTTTCTCTTAAGATACATAACTAGTGGCGTATCGCTTCAGGCAGACTGGCCACAGTATCTCAAAATTTGTATTTGGGTGAGCAACTGGCAGGAAGCACTATGACTCTCTTAAGGTAGCCAATGCCTCGTCACCAACATAATCCCATCACCAACTTCAAGAAACCGCTTGCAAAGGTAACGAAGCTTCTCATAAGATACACAGCTAGTGGGGTGTCACTTGAGGCAGACTGGCCAAAGTATCAAAAAAATTTGTATTTGGGTGAGCAACTAGCAGGAATCACTATGACACTCATAGGGTAGCCAATGCCTCGTCACCAGCATGAGCACATCAGCAACTTCAAGGAACCCCTGGCAAAAGTTACAATGACTCTTAAGAGACACAACTAGTGGCGTAGCTATCAGGCAGACTGGAAAGAGTATCTAAAAAATGTGTATTTGGATGAGCAACTGGCAGGAAACACTGTGACTCTCTTAGGGTAGCCAATATCTCGTCACCAGTATAATCACATCATCAAAGTCAAGTAACCGCTGGCAAGAGAAACGATGTTTCTCTTAAGATACACAACTAGTGGCGTATCGCTTCAGGCAGACTGGCCACAGTATCTCAAAATGTGTATTTGGGTGAGCAACTGGCAGGAAGCATTATGACTCTCTTAAGGTAGCCAATGCCTCGTCACCATCATAATCCCATCACCAACTTCAGGAAACCGCTTGCAAAGGTAACGAAGCTTCTCATAAGATACACAGCTAGTGGGGTGTCACTTGAGGCAGACTGGCCAAAGTATCAAAAAAATGTGTATTTGGGTGAGCAACTAGCAGGAATCACTATGACACTCATAGGGTAGCCAATGCCTCGTCACCAGCATAATCACATCAGCAACTTCAAGAAACCCCTGGCAAAAGTTACAATGACTCTTAAGATACACAACTAGTGGCGTAGCTATCAGGCAGACTGGAAAGAGTATCTAAAAAATGTGAATTTGGGTGAAGAACTGGCATTAATCTCTATGACTCTCTTGAGGTAGCCAATGCTTCGTCACCAGCAGAATCAAATCAGCAACTTCTAGAAACCCCTTTCAAAAGTAACGATGTTTCTCGTAAGATACACAACTAGTGGCGTATCGTTTCAGGCACACTGGAAACAGTATCTAAAAAATGTGTATTTGGGTGAGCAACTGGCACGAAACACTGTGACTCTCTTAGGGTAACCAATATCTCGTCACCAGTATAATCACATCTTCAAAGTCAAGAAACCGCTGGCAAGAGTAACGATGTTTCTCTTAAGATACACAACTAGTGGCGTATCGCCTCAGGCAGACTGGCCACAGTATCTCAAAATGTGTATTTGGGTGAGCAACTGGCAGAAAGCACTATGACTCTCTTAAGGTAGCCAATGCCTCGTCACCAACATAATCACATCACCAACTTCAAGAAACCGCTTGCAAAGGTAACGAAGCTTCTCATAAGATACACAGCTAGTGGGGTGTCACTTGAGGCAGACTGGCCAAAGTATCAAAAAAATGTGTATTTGCGTGAGCAACTAGCAGGAATCACTATGACACTCATAGGGTAGCCAATGCCTCGTCACCAGCATAATCACATCAGCAACTTCAAGAAACCCCTGGCAAAAGTTACAATGACTCTTAAGATACACAACTAGTGGCGTAGCTATCAGGCAGACTGGAAAGAGTATCTAAAAAATGTGTATTTGGATGAGCAACTGGCAGGAAACACTGTGACTCTCTTAGGGTAGCCAATATCTCGTCACCAGTATAATCACATCTTCAAAGTCAAGAAACCGCTGGCAAGAGTAACGATGTTTCTCTTAAGATACACAACTAGTGGCGTATCGCTTCAGGCAGACTGGCCACAGTATCTCAAAATTTGTATTTGGGTGAGCAACTGGCAGGAAGCACTATGACTCTCTTAAGGTAGCCAATGCCTCGTCACCAACATAATCCCATCACCAACTTCAGGAAACCGCTTGCAAAGGTAACGAAGCTTCTCATAAGATACACAGCTAGTGGGGTGTCACTTGAGGCAGACTGGCCAAAGTATCAAAAAAATGTGTATTTGGGTGAGCAACTAACAGGAATCACTATGACACTCATAGGGTAGCCAATGCCTCGTCACCAGCATAATCACATCACCAACTTCAAGAAACCCCTGGCAAAAGTTACAATGACTCTTAAGATACACAACTAGTGGCGTAGCTATCAGGCAGACTGGAAAGAGTATCTAAAAAATGGGTATTTGGATGAGCAACTGGCAGGAAACACTGTGACTCTCTTAGGGTAGCCAATATCTCGTCACCAGTATAATCACATCATCAAAGTCAAGAAACTGCTGGCAAGAGTAACGATGTTTCTCTTAAGATACACAACTAGTGGCGTATCGCTTCAGGCAGACTGGCCACAGTATCTCAAAATGTGTATTTGGGTGAGCAACTGGCAGGAAGCACTATGACTCTCTTAAGGTAGCCAATGCCTCGTCACCATCATAATCCCATCACCAACTTCAGGAAACCGCTTGCAAAGGTAACGAAGCTTCTCATAAGATACACAGCTAGTGGCGTGTCACTTGAGGCAGACTGGCCAAAGTATCAAAAAAATGTGTATTTGGGTGAGCAACTAGCAGTAATCACTATGACACTCATAGGGCAGCCAATGCCTCGTCACCAGCATAATAACATCAGCAACTTCAAGAAACCCCTGGCAAAAGTTACAATGACTCTTAAGATACACAACTAGTGGCGTAGCTATTAGGCAGACTGGAAAGAGTATCTAAAAAATGTGTTTTTGGGTGAAGAAGTGGCAGGAATCTCTATGACTCTCTTGAGGTAGCCAGTGCTTCGTCACCAGCAGAATCAAATCAGCAACTTCTAGAAACCCCTTTCAAAAGTAAGGATGTTTCTTTTAAGATACACAACTAGTGGCGTATCGCTTCAGGCACACTGGAAACAGTATCTAAAAAATGTGTATTTGGGTGAGCAACTGGCACGAAACACTGTGACTCTCTTAGGGTAGCCAATATCTCGTCACCAGTATAATCACAGCTTCAAAGTCAAGAAACCGCTGGCAAGAGTAACGATGTTTCTCTTAAGATACACAACTAGTGGCGTATCGGTTCAGGCAGACTGGCCACAGTATCTCAAAATTTGTATTTGGGTGAGCAACTGGCAGGAAGCACTATGACTCTCTTAAGGTAGCCAATGCCTCGTTACCAACATAATCCCATCACCAACTTCAAGAAACCGCTTGCAAAGGTAACGAAGCTTCTCATAAGATACACAGCTAGTGGGGTGTCACTTGAGGCAGACTGGCCAAAGTATCAAAAAAATGTGTATTTGGGTGAGCAACTAGCAGGAATCACTATGACACTCATAGGGTAGCCAATGCCTCGTCACCAGCATAATCACATCAGCAACTTCAAGAAACCCCTGGCAAAAGTTACAATGACTCTTAAGATACACAACTAGTGGCGTAGCTATCAGGCAGACTGGAAAGAGTATCTAAAAAATGTGAATTTGGGTGAAGAACTGGCAGGAATCTCTATGACTCTCTTGAGGTAGCCAATGCTTCGTCACCAGCAGAATCAAATCAGCAACTTCTAGAAACCCCTTTCAAAAGTAACGATGTTTCTCTTAAGATACACAACTAGTGGCGTATCGCTTCAGGCACACTGGAAACAGTATCTAAAAAATGTGTGTTTGGGTGAGCAACTGGCACGAAACACTGTGACTCTCTTAGGGTAGCCAATACCTCGTCACCAGTATAATCACAGCTTCAAAGTCAAGAAACCGCTGGCAAGAGTAACGATGTTTCTCTTAAGATACACAACTAGTGGCGTATCGCTTCAGGCAGACTGGCCACAGTATCTCAAAATTTGTATTTGGGTGAGCAACTGGCAGGAAGCACTATGACTGTCTTAAGGTAGCCAATGCCTCGTCACCAACATAATCCCATCACCAACTTCAAGAAACCGCTTGCAAAGGTAACGAAGCTTCTCATAAGATACACAGCTAGTGGGGTGTCACTTGAGGCAGACTGGCCAAAGTATCAAAAAAATTTGTATTTGGGTGAGCAACTAGCAGGAATCACTATGACACTCATAGGGTAGCCAATGCCTCGTCACCAGCATGAGCACATCAGCAACTTCAAGGAACCCCTGGCAAAAGTTACAATGACTCTTAAGATACACAACTAGTGGCGTAGCTATCAGGCAGACTGGAAAGAGTATCTAAAAACTGTGTATTTGGGTGAAGAACTGGCAGGAATCTCTATGACTCTCTTGAGGTAGCCAATGCCTCGTCACCAGCAGAATCAAATCAGCAACTTCTAGAAACCCCTTTCAAAAGTAACGATGTTTCTCTTAAGATACACAACTAGTGGCGTATCGCTTCAGGCAGACTGGCCACAGTATCTCAAAATGTGTATTTGGGTGAGCAACTGGCAGGAAGCACTATGACGCTCTTAAGGTAGCCAATGCCTCGTCACCATCATAATCCCATCAGCAACTTCAGGAAACCGCTTGCAAAGGTAACGAAGCTTCTCATAAGATACACAGCTAGTGGCGTGTCACTTGAGGCAGACTGGCCAAAGTATCAAAAAAATGTGTATTTGGGTGAGCAACTAGCAGTAATCACTATGACACTCATAGGGCAGCCAATGCCTCGTCACCAGCATAATAACATCAGCAACTTCAAGAAACCCCTGGCAAAAGTTACAATGACTCTTAAGATACACAACTAGTGGCGTAGCTATCAGGCAGACTGGAAAGAGTATCTAAAAAATGTGTTTTTGGGTGAAGAAGTGGCAGGAATCTCTATGACTCTCTTGAGGTAGCCAGTGCTTCGTCACCAGCAGAATCAAATCAGCAACTTCTAGATACCCCTTTCAAAAGTAACGATGTTTCTCTTAAGATACACAACTAGTGGTGTATCGCTTCAGGCACACTGGAAACAGTATCTAAAAAATGTGTATTTGGGTGAGCAACTGGCACGAAACACTGTGACTCTCTTAGGGTAGCCAATATCTCGTCACCAGTATAGTCACAGCTTCAAAGTCAAGAAACCGCTGGCAAGAGTAACGATGTTTCTCTTAAGATACATAACTAGTGGCGTATCGCTTCAGGCAGACTGGCCACAGTATCTCAAAATTTGTATTTGGGTGAGCAACTGGCAGGACGCACTATGACTCTCTTAAGGTAGCCAATGCCTCGTCACCAACATAATCCCATCACCAACTTCAAGAAACCGCTTGCAAAGGTAACGAAGCTTCTCATAAGATACACAGCTAGTGGGGTGTCACTTGAGGCAGACTGGCCAAAGTATCAAAAAAATTTGTATTTGGGTGAGCAACTAGCAGGAATCACTATGACACTCATAGGGTAGCCAATGCCTCGTCACCAGCATGAGCACATCAGCAACTTCAAGGAACCCCTGGCAAAAGTTACAATGACTCTTAAGATACACAACTAGTGGCGTAGCTATCAGGCAGACTGGAAAGAGTATCTAAAAACTGTGTATTTGGGTGAAGAACTGGCAGGAATCTCTATGACTCTCTTGAGGTAGCCAATGCCTCGTCACCAGCAGAATCAAATCAGCAACTTCTAGAAACCCCTTTCAAAAGTAACGATGTTTCTCTTAAGATACACAACTAGTGGCGTATCGCTTCAGGCAGACTGGCCACAGTATCTCAAAATGTGTATTTGGGTGAGCAACTGGCAGGAAGCGCTATGACTCTCTTAAGGTAGCCAATGCCTCGTCACCATCATAATCCCATCACCAACTTCAGGAAACCGCTTGCAAAGGTAACGAAGCTTCTCATAAGATACACAGCTAGTGGGGTGTCACTTGAGGCAGACTGGCCAAAGTATCAACAAAATGTGTATTTGGGTGAGCAACTAGCAGGAATCACTATGACACTCATAGGGTAGCCAATGCCTCGTCACCAGCATAATCACATCAGCAACTTCAAGAAACCCCTGGCAAAAGTTACAATGACTCTTAAGATACACAACTAGTGGCGTAGCTATCAGGCAGACTGGAAAGAGTATCTAAAAAATGTGAATTTGGGTGAAGAACTGGCAGGAATCTCTATGACTCTCTTGAGGTAGCCAATGCTTCGTCACCAGCAGAATCAAATCAGCAACTTCTAGAAACCCCTTTCAAAAGTAACGATGTTTCTCTTAAGATACACAACTAGTGGCGTATCGCTTCAGGCACACTGGAAACAGTATCTAAAAAATGTGTATTTGGGTGAGCAACTGGCACGAAACACTGTGACTCTCTTAGGGTAGCCAATATCTCGTCACCAGTATAATCACAGCTTCAAAGTCAAGAAACCGCTGGCAAGAGTAACGATGTTTCTCTTAAGATACACAACTAGTGGCGTATCGCTTCAGGCAGACTGGCCACAGTATCTCAAAATTTGTATTTGGGTGAGCAACTGGCAGGAAGCACTATGACTGTCTTAAGGTAGCCAATGCCTCGTCACCAACATAATCCCATCACCAACTTGAAGAAACCGCTTGCAAAGGTAACGAAGCTTCTCATAAGATACACAGCTAGTGGGGTGTCACTTGAGGCAGACTGGCCAAAGTATCAAAAAAATGTGTATTTGGGTGAGCAACTAGCAGGAATCACTATGACACTCATAGGGTAGCCAATGCCTCGTCACCAGCATAATCACATCAGCAACTTCAAGAAACCCCTGGCAAAAGTTACAATGACTCTTAAGATACACAACTAGTGGCGTAGCTATCAGGCAGACTGGAAAGAGTATCTAAAAAATGTGTATTTGTGTGAAGAACTGGCAGGAATCTCTACGACTCTCTTGAGGTAGCCAATGCCTCGTCACCAGCAGAATCAAATCAGCAACTTCTAGAAACCCCTGGCAAAAGTAACGATGTTCCTCTTAAGATACACAACTAGTGGCGTATCGCTACAGGCACACTGGAAACAGTATCTAAAAAATGTGTATTTGGGTGAGCAACTGGCACGAAACACTGTTACTCTCTTAGGGTAACCAATATCTCGTCACCAGTATAATCACATCTTCAAAGTCAAGAAACCGCTGGCAAGAGTAACGATGTTTCTCTTAAGATACACAACTAGTGGCGTATCGCTTCAGGGAGACTGGCCGCAGTATCTCAAAATGTGTATTTGGGTGAGCAACTGGCAGGAAGCACTATGACTCTCTTAAGGTAGCCAATACCTAGTCACCAACATAATCCCATTACCAACTTCTGGAAACCGCTTGCAAAGGTAACGAAGCTTCTCATAAGATACACAGCTAGTGGGGTGTCACTTGAGGCAGACTGGCCAAAGTATCAAAAAAATGTGTATTTGGGTGAGCAACTAGCAGGAATCACTATGACACTCATAGGGTAGCCAATGCCTCGTCACCAGCATAATCACATCAGCAACTTCAAGAAACCCCTGGCAAAAGTTACAATGACTCTTAAGATACACAACTAGTGGCGTAGCTATCAGGCAGACGGGAAAGAGTATCTAAAAAATGTGTATTTGGATGAGCAACTGGCAGGAAACACTGTGACTCTCTTAGGGTAGCCAATATCTCGTCACCAGTATAATCACATCATCAAAGTCAAGAAACCGCTGGCAAGAGTAACGATGTTTCTCTTAAGATACACAACTAGTGGCGTATCGCTTCAGGCAGACTGGCCACAGTATCTCAAAATGTGTATTTGGGTGAGCAACTGGCAGGAAGCACTATGACTCTCTTAAGGTAGCCAATGCCTCGTCACCATCATAATCCCATCACCAACTTCAGGAAACCGCTTGCAAAGGTAACGAAGCTTCTCATAAGATACACAGCTAGTGGCGTGTCACTTGAGGCAGACTGGCCAAAGTATCAAAAAAATGTGTATTTGGGTGAGCAACTAGCAGGAATCACTATGACACTCATAGGGTAGCCAATGCCTCGTCACCAGCATAATCACATCAGCAACTTCAAGAAACCCCTGGCAAAAGTTACAATGACTCTTAAGATACACAACTAGTGGCGTAGCTATCAGGCAGACTGGAAAGAGTATCTAAAATATGTGAATTTGGGTGAAGAACTGGCAGGAATCTCTATGACTCTCTTGAGGTAGCCAATGCTTCGTCACCAGCAGAATCAAATCAGCAACTTCTAGAAACCCCTTTCAAAAGTAACGATGTTTCTCTTAAGATACACAACTAGTGGCGTATCGCTTCAGGCACACTGGAAACAGTATCTAAAAAATGTGTGTTTGGGTGAGCAACTGGCACGAAACACTGTGACTCTCTTAGGGTAGCCAATACCTCGTCACCAGTATATTCACAGCTTCAAAGTCAAGAAACCGCTGGCAAGAGTAACGATGTTTCTCTTAAGATACACAACTAGTGGCGTATCGCTTCAGGCAGACTGGCCACAGTATCTCAAAATTTGTATTTGGGTGAGCAACTGGCAGGAAGCACTATGACTGTCTTAAGGTAGCCAATGCCTCGTCACCAACATAATCCCATCACCAACTTCAAGAAACCGCTTGCAAAGGTAACGAAGCTTCTCATAAGAAACACAGCTAGTGGGGTGTCACTTGAGGCAGACTGGCCAAAGTATCAACAAAATGTGTATTTGGGTGAGCAACTAGCAGGAATCACTATGACACTCATAGGGTAGCCAATGCCTCGTCACCAGCATAATCACATCACCAACTTCAAGAAACCCCTGGCAAAAGTTACAATGACTCTTAAGATACACAACTAGTGGCGTAGCTATCAGGCAGACTGGAAAGAGTATCTAAAAAATGTGTATTTGGATGAGCAACTGGCAGGAAACACTGTGACTCTCTTAGGGTAGCCAATATCTCGTCACCAGTATAATCACATCATCAAAGTCAAGAAACCGCTGGCAAGAGTAACGATGTTTCTCTTAAGATACACAACTAGTGGCGTATCGCTTTAGGCAGACTGGCCACAGTATCTCAAAATGTGTATTTGGGTGAGCAACTGGCAGGAAGCACTATGACTCTCTTAAGGTAGCCAATGCCTCGTCACCATCATAATCCCATCACCAACTTCAGGAAACCGCTTGCAAAGGTAACGAAGCTTCTCATAAGATACACAGCTAGTGGCGTGTCACTTGAGGCAGACTGGCCAAAGTATCAAAAAAATGTGTATTTGGGTGAGCAACTAGCAGTAATCACTATGACACTCATAGGGCAGCCAATGCCTCGTCACCAGCATAATAACATCAGCAACTTCAAGAAACCCCTGGCAAAAGTTACAATGACTCTTAAGATACACAACTAGTGGCGTAGCTATCAGGCAGACTGGAAAGAGTATCTAAAAAATGTGTTTTTGGGTGAAGAAGTGGCAGGAATCTCTATGACTCTCTTGAGGTAGCCAGTGCTTCGTAACCAGCAGAATCAAATCAGCAACTTCTAGAAACCCCTTTCAAAAGTAACGATGTTTCTCTTAAGATACACAACTAGTGGTGTATCGCTTCAGGCACACTGGAAACAGTATCTAAAAAATGTGTATTTGGGTGAGCAACTGGCACGAAACACTGTGACACTCTTAGGGTAACCAATATCTCGTCGTCAGTATAATCACATCTTCAAAGTCAAGAAACCGCTGGCAAGAGTAACGATGTTTCTCTTAAGATACACAACTAGTGGCGTATCGCTTCAGGGAGACTGGCCGCAGTATCTCAAAATGTGTATTTGGGTGAGCAACTGGCAGGAAGCACTATGACTCTCTTAAGGTAGCCAATACCTAGTCACCAACATAATCCCATTACCAACTTCTGGAAACCGCTTGCAAAGGTAACGAAGCTTCTCATAAGATACACAGCTAGTGGGGTGTCACTTGAGGCAGACTGGCCAAAGTATCAAAAAAATGTGTATTTGGGTGAGCAACTAGCAGGAATCACTATGACACTCATAGGGTAGCCAATGCCTCGTCACCAGCATAATCACATCAGCAACTTCAAGAAACCCCTGGCAAAAGTTACAATGACTCTTAAGATACACAACTAGTGGCGTAGCTATCAGGCAGACGGGAAAGAGTATCTAAAAAATGTGTATTTGGATGAGCAACTGGCAGGAAACACTGTGACTCTCTTAGGGTAGCCAATATCTCGTCACCAGTATAATCACATCATCAAAGTCAAGAAACCGCTGGCAAGAGTAACGATGTTTCTCTTAAGATACACAACTAGTGGCGTATCGCTTCAGGCAGACTGGCCACAGTATCTCAAAATGTGTATTTGGGTGAGCAACTGGCAGGAAGCACTATGACTCTCTTAAGGTAGCCAATGCCTCGTCACCATCATAATCCCATCACCAACTTCAGGAAACCGCTTGCAAAGGTAACGAAGCTTCTCATAAGATACACAGCTAGTGGCGTGTCACTTGAGGCAGACTGGCCAAAGTATCAAAAAAATGTGTATTTGGGTGAGCAACTAGCAGGAATCACTATGACACTCATAGGGTAGCCAATGCCTCGTCACCAGCATAATCACATCAGCAACTTCAAGAAACCCCTGGCAAAAGTTACAATGACTCTTAAGATACACAACTAGTGGCGTAGCTATCAGGCAGACTGGAAAGAGTATCTAAAATATGTGAATTTGGGTGAAGAACTGGCAGGAATCTCTATGACTCTCTTGAGGTAGCCAATGCTTCGTCACCAGCAGAATCAAATCAGCAACTTCTAGAAACCCCTTTCAAAAGTAACGATGTTTCTCTTAAGATACACAACTAGTGGCGTATCGCTTCAGGCACACTGGAAACAGTATCTAAAAAATGTGTGTTTGGGTGAGCAACTGGCACGAAACACTGTGACTCTCTTAGGGTAGCCAATACCTCGTCACCAGTATATTCACAGCTTCAAAGTCAAGAAACCGCTGGCAAGAGTAACGATGTTTCTCTTAAGATACACAACTAGTGGCGTATCGCTTCAGGCAGACTGGCCACAGTATCTCAAAATTTGTATTTGGGTGAGCAACTGGCAGGAAGCACTATGACTGTCTTAAGGTAGCCAATGCCTCGTCACCAACATAATCCCATCACCAACTTCAAGAAACCGCTTGCAAAGGTAACGAAGCTTCTCATAAGAAACACAGCTAGTGGGGTGTCACTTGAGGCAGACTGGCCAAAGTATCAACAAAATGTGTATTTGGGTGAGCAACTAGCAGGAATCACTATGACACTCATAGGGTAGCCAATGCCTCGTCACCAGCATAATCACATCACCAACTTCAAGAAACCCCTGGCAAAAGTTACAATGACTCTTAAGATACACAACTAGTGGCGTAGCTATCAGGCAGACTGGAAAGAGTATCTAAAAAATGTGTATTTGGATGAGCAACTGGCAGGAAACACTGTGACTCTCTTAGGGTAGCCAATATCTCGTCACCAGTATAATCACATCATCAAAGTCAAGAAACCGCTGGCAAGAGTAACGATGTTTCTCTTAAGATACACAACTAGTGGCGTATCGCTTTAGGCAGACTGGCCACAGTATCTCAAAATGTGTATTTGGGTGAGCAACTGGCAGGAAGCACTATGACTCTCTTAAGGTAGCCAATGCCTCGTCACCATCATAATCCCATCACCAACTTCAGGAAACCGCTTGCAAAGGTAACGAAGCTTCTCATAAGATACACAGCTAGTGGCGTGTCACTTGAGGCAGACTGGCCAAAGTATCAAAAAAATGTGTATTTGGGTGAGCAACTAGCAGTAATCACTATGACACTCATAGGGCAGCCAATGCCTCGTCACCAGCATAATAACATCAGCAACTTCAAGAAACCCCTGGCAAAAGTTACAATGACTCTTAAGATACACAACTAGTGGCGTAGCTATCAGGCAGACTGGAAAGAGTATCTAAAAAATGTGTTTTTGGGTGAAGAAGTGGCAGGAATCTCTATGACTCTCTTGAGGTAGCCAGTGCTTCGTCACCAGCAGAATCAAATCAGCAACTTCTAGAAACCCCTTTCAAAAGTAACGATGTTTCTCTTAAGATACACAACTAGTGGTGTATCGCTTCAGGCACACTGGAAACAGTATCTAAAAAATGTGTATTTGGGTGAGCAACTGGCACGAAACACTGTGACACTCTTAGGGTAACCAATATCTCGTCACCAGTATAATCACATCTTCAAAGTCAAGAAACCGCTGGCAAGAGTAACGATGTTTCTCTTAAGATACACAACTAGTGGCGTATCGCTTCAGGGAGACTGGCCGCAGTATCTCAAAATGTGTATTTGGGTGAGCAACTGGCAGGAAGCACTATGACTCTCTTAAGGTAGCCAATACCTAGTCACCAACATAATCCCATTACCAACTTCTGGAAACCGCTTGCAAAGGTAACGAAGCTTCTCATAAGATACACAGCTAGTGGGGTGTCACTTGAGGCAGACTGGCCAAAGTATCAAAAAAATGTGTATTTGGGTGAGCAACTAGCAGGAATCACTATGACACTCATAGGGTAGCCAATGCCTCGTCACCAGCATAATCACATCAGCAACTTCAAGAAACCCCTGGCAAAAGTTACAATGACTCTTAAGATACACAACTAGTGGCGTAGCTATCAGGCAGACGGGAAAGAGTATCTAAAAAATGTGTATTTGGATCAGCAACTGGCAGGAAACACTGTGACTCTCTTAGGGTAGCCAATATCTCGTCACCAGTATAATCACATCATCAAAGTCAAGAAACCGCTGGCAAGAGTAACGATGTTTCTCTTAAGATACACAACTAGTGGCGTATCGCTTCAGGCAGACTGGCCACAGTATCTCAAAATGTGTATTTGGGTGAGCAACTGGCAGGAAGCACTATGACTCTCTTAAGGTAGCCAATGCCTCGTCACCATCATAATCCCATCACCAACTTCAGGAAACCGCTTGCAAAGGTAACGAAGCTTCTCATAAGATACACAGCTAGTGGCGTGTCACTTGAGGCAGACTGGCCAAAGTATCAAAAAAATGTGTATTTGGGTGAGCAACTAGCAGTAATCACTATGACACTCATAGGGCAGCCAATGCCTCGTCACCAGCATAATAACATCAGCAACTTCAAGAAACCCCTGGCAAAAGTTACAATGACTCTTAAGATACACAACTAGTGGCGTAGCTATCAGGCAGACTGGAAAGAGTATCTAAAAAATGTGTTTTTGGGTGAAGAAGTGGCAGGAATCTCTATGACTCTCTTGAGGTAGCCAGTGCTTCGTCACCAGCAGAATCAAATCAGCAACTTCTAGAAACCCCTTTCAAAAGTAAGGATGTTTCTCTTAAGATACACAACTAGTGGCGTATCGCTTCAGGCACACTGGAAACAGTATCTAAAAAATGTGTATTTGGGTGAGCAACTGGCACGAAACACTGTGACTCTCTTAGGGTAGCCAATATCTCGTCACCAGTATAATCACAGCTTCAAAGTCAAGAAACCGCTGGCAAGAGTAACGATGTTTCTCTTAAGATACACAACTAGTGGCGTATCGCTACAGGCAGACTGGCCACAGTATCTCAAAATTTGTATTTGGGTGAGCAACTGGCAGGAAGCACTATGACTCTCTTAAGGTAGCCAATGCCTCGTTACCAACATAATCCCATCACCAACTTCAAGAAACCGCTTGCAAAGGTAACGAAGCTTCTCATAAGATACACAGCTAGTGGGGTGTCACTTGAGGCAGACTGGCCAAAGTATCAAAAAAATGTGTATTTGGGTGAGCAACTAGCAGGAATCACTATGACACTCATAGGGTAGCCAATGCCTCGTCACCAGCATAATCACATCAGCAACTTCAAGAAACCCCTGGCAAAAGTTACAATGACTCTTAAGATACACAACTAGTGGCGTAGCTATCAGGCAGACTGGAAAGAGTATCTAAAATATGTGAATTTGGGTGAAGAACTGGCAGGAATCTCTATGACTCTCTTGAGGTAGCCAATGCTTCGTCACCAGCAGAATCAAATCAGCAACTTCTAGAAACCCCTTTCAAAAGTAACGATGTTTCTCTTAAGATACACAACTAGTGGCGTATCGCTTCAGGCACACTGGAAACAGTATCTAAAAAATGTGTGTTTGGGTGAGCAACTGGCACGAAACACTGTGACTCTCTTAGGGTAGCCAATACCTCGTCACCAGTATATTCACAGCTTCAAAGTCAAGAAACCGCTGGCAAGAGTAACGATGTTTCTCTTAAGATACACAACTAGTGGCGTATCGCTTCAGGCAGACTGGCCACAGTATCTCAAAATTTGTATTTGGGTGAGCAACTGGCAGGAAGCACTATGACTGTCTTAAGGTAGCCAATGCCTCGTCACCAACATAATCCCATCACCAACTTCAAGAAACCGCTTGCAAAGGTAACGAAGCTTCTCATAAGAAACACAGCTAGTGGGGTGTCACTTGAGGCAGACTGGCCAAAGTATCAACAAAATGTGTATTTGGGTGAGCAACTAGCAGGAATCACTATGACACTCATAGGGTAGCCAATGCCTCGTCACCAGCATAATCACATCACCAACTTCAAGAAACCCCTGGCAAAAGTTACAATGACTCTTAAGATACACAACTAGTGGCGTAGCTATCAGGCAGACTGGAAAGAGTATCTAAAAAATGTGTATTTGGATGAGCAACTGGCAGGAAACACTGTGACTCTCTTAGGGTAGCCATTATCTCGTCACCAGTATAATCACATCATCAAAGTCAAGAAACCGCTGGCAAGAGTAACGATGTTTCTCTTAAGATACACAACTAGTGGCGTATCGCTTCAGGCAGACTGGCCACAGTATCTCAAAATGTGTATTTGGGTGAGCAACTGGCAGGAAGCACTATGACTCTCTTAAGGTAGCCAATGCCTTGTCACCATCATAATCCCATCACCAACTTCAGGAAACCGCTTGCAAAGGTAACGAAGCTTCTCATAAGATACACAGCTAGTGGCGTGTCACTTGAGGCAGACTGGCCAAAGTATCAAAAAAATGTGTATTTGGGTGAGCAACTAGCAGTAATCACTATGACACTCATAGGGCAGCCAATGCCTCGTCACCAGCATAATAACATCAGCAACTTCAAGAAACCCCTGGCAAAAGTTACAATGACTCTTAAGATACACAACTAGTGGCGTAGCTATCAGGCAGACTGGAAAGAGTATCTAAAAAATGTGTTTTTGGGTGAAGAAGTGGCAGGAATCTCTATGACTCTCTTGAGGTAGCCAGTGCTTCGTCACCAGCAGAATCAAATCAGCAACTTCTAGAAACCCCTTTCAAAAGTAACGATGTTTCTCTTAAGATACACAACTAGTGGTGTATCGCTTCAGGCACACTGGAAACAGTATCTAAAAAATGTGTATTTGGGTGAGCAACTGGCACGAAACACTGTGACTCTCTTAGGGTAGCCAATATCTCGTCACCAGTATAGTCACAGCTTCAAAGTCAAGAAACCGCTGGCAAGAGTAACGATGTTTCTCTTAAGATACATAACTAGTGGCGTATCGCTTCAGGCAGACTGGCCACAGTATCTCAAAATTTGTATTTGGGTGAGCAACTGGCAGGAAGCACTATGACTCTCTTAAGATAGCCAATGCCTCGTCACCAACATAATCCCATCACCAACTTCAAGAAACCGCTTGCAAAGGTAACGAAGCTTCTCATAAGATACACAGCTAGTGGGGTGTCACTTGAGGCAGACTGGCCAAAGTATCAAAAAAATTTGTATTTGGGTGAGCAACTAGCAGGAATCACTATGACACTCATAGGGTAGCCAATGCCTCGTCACCAGCATGAGCACATCAGCAACTTCAAGGAACCCCTGGCAAAAGTTACAATGACTCTTAAGATACACAACTAGTGGCGTAGCTATCAGGCAGACTGGAAAGAGTATCTAAAAATGTGTATTTGGGTGAAGAACTGGCAGGAATCTCTATGACTCTCTTGAGGTAGCCAATGCCTCGTCACCAGCAGAATCAAATCAGCAACTTCTAGAAACCCCTTTCAAAAGTAACGATGTTTCTCTTAAGATACACAACTAGTGGCGTATCGCTTCAGGCAGACTGGCCACAGTATCTCAAAATGTGTATTTGGGTGAGCAACTGGCAGGAAGCGCTATGACTCTCTTAAGGTAGCCAATGCCTCGTCACCATCATAATCCCATCACCAACTTCAGGAAACCGCTTGCAAAGGTAACGAAGCTTCTCATAAGATACACAGCTAGTGGGGTGTCACTTGAGGCAGACTGGCCAAAGTATCAACAAAATGTGTATTTGGGTGAGCAACTAGCAGGAATCACTATGACACTCATAGGGTAGCCAATGCCTCGTCACCAGCATAATCACATCAGCAACTTCAAGAAACCCCTGGCAAAAGTTACAATGACTCTTAAGATACACAACTAGTGGCGTAGCTATCAGGCAGACTGGAAAGAGTATCTAAAAAATGTGAATTTGGGTGAAGAGCTGGCAGGAATCTCTATGACTCTCTTGAGGTAGCCAATGCTTCGTCACCAGCAGAATCAAATCAGCAACTTCTAGAAACCCCTTTCAAAAGTAACGATGTTTCTCTTAAGATACACAACTAGTGGCGTATCGCTTCAGGCACACTGGAAACAGTATCTAAAAAATGTGTATTTGGGTGAGCAACTGGCACGAAACACTGTGACTCTCTTAGGGTAGCCAATATCTCGTCACCAGTATAATCACATCTTCAAAGTCAAGAAACCGCTGGCAAGAGTAACGATGTTTCTCTTAAGATACACAACTAGTGGCGTATCGCTTCAGGGAGACTGGCCGCAGTATCTCAAAATGTGTATTTGGGTGAGCAACTGGCAGGAATCACTATGACTCTCTTAAGGTAGCCAATACCTAGTCACCAACATAATCCCATTACCAACTTCTGGAAACCGCTTGCAAAGGTAACGAAGCTTCTCATAAGATACACAGCTAGTGGGGTGTCACTTGAGGCAGACTGGCCAAAGTATCAAAAAAATGTGTATTTGGGTGAGCAACTAGCAGGAATCACTATGACACTCATAGGGTAGCCAATGCCTCGTCACCAGCATAATCACATCAGCAACTTCAAGAAACCCTTGGCAAAAGTTACAATGACTCTTAAGATACACAACTAGTGGCGTAGCTATCAGGCAGACTGGAAAGAGTATCTAAAAAATGTGTATTTGGATGAGCAACTGGCAGGAAACACTGTGACTCTCTTAGGGTAGCCAATATCTCGTCACCAGTATAATCACATCTTCAAAGTCAAGAAACCGCTGACAAGAGTAACGATGTTTCTCTTAAGATACACAACTAGTGGCGTATCGCTTCAGGCAGACTGGCCACAGTATCTCAAAATGTGTATTTGGGTGAGCAACTGGCAGGAAGCACTATGACTCTCTTAAGGTAGTCAATGCCTCGTCACCAACATAATCCCATCACCAACTTCAGGAAACCGCTTGCAAAGGTAACGAAGCTTCTCATAAGATACACAGCTAGTGGGGTGTCACTTGAGGCAGACTGGCCAAAGTATCAAAAAAATGTGTATTTGGGTGAGCAACTAGCAGTAATCACTATGACACTCATAGGGCAGCCAATGCCTCGTCACCAGCATAATCACATCAGCAACTTCAAGAAACCCCTGGCAAAAGTTACAATGACTCTTAAGATACACAACTAGTGGCGTAGCTATCAGGCAGACTAGAAAGAGTATCTAAAAAATGTGTATTTGGGTGAAGAACTGGCAGGAATCTCTATGACTCTCTTGAGGTAGCCAGTGCTTCGTCACCAGCAGAATCAAATCAGCAACTTCTAGAAACCCCTTTCAAAAGTAACGATGTTTCTCTTAAGATACACAACTAGTGGCGTATCGCTTCAGGCACACTGGAAACAGTATCTAAAAAATGTGTATTTGGGTGAGCAACTGGCACGAAACACTGTGACTCTCTTAGGGTAGCCAATATCTCGTCACCAGTATAATCACATCTTCAAAGTCAAGAAACCGCTGGCAAGAGAACGATGTTTCTCTTAAGATACACAACTAGTGGCGTATCGCCTCAGGCAGACTGGCCGCAGTATCTCAAAATGTGTATTTGGGTGAGCAACTGGCAGGAAGCAGTATGACTCTCTTAAGGTAGCCAATACCTAGTCACCAACATAATCCCATTACCAACTTCTGGAAACCGCTTGCAAAGGTAACGAAGCTTCTCATAAGATACACAGCTAGTGGGGTGTCACTTGAGGCAGACTGGCCAAAATATCAAAAAAATGTGTATTTGGGTGAGCAACTAGCAGGAATCACTATGACTCTCATAGGGTAGCCAATGCCTCGTCACCAGCATAATCACATCAGCAACTTCAAGAAACCCCTGGCAAAAGTTACAATGACTCTTAAGATACACAACTAGTGGCGTAGCTATCAGGCAGACTGGAAAGAGTATCTAAAAAATGTGTATTTGGGTGAAGAACTGGCAGGAATCTCTATGACTCTCTTGAGGTAGCCAATGCCTCGTCACCAGCAGAATCAAATCAGCAACCTCTAGAAACCCCTTTCAAAAGTAACGATGTTTCTCTTAAGATACACAACTAGTGGCGTATCGCTTCAGGCAGACTGGCCACAGTATCTCAAAATGTGTATTTGGGTGAGCAACTGGCAGGAAGCACTATGACTCTCTTAAGGTAGCCAATGCCCCGTCACCAACATAATCCTATCACCAACTTCAGGAAACCGCTTGCAAAGGTAACGAAGCTTCTCATAAGATACACAGCTAGTGGGGTGTCACTTGAGGCAGACTGGCCAAAGTATCAAAAAAATGTGTATTTGGGTGAGCAACTAGCAGTAATCACTATGACACTCATAGGGCAGCCAATGCCTCGTCACCAGCATAATCACATCAGCAACTTCAAGAAACCCCTGGCAAAAGTTACAATGAGTCTTAAGATACACAACTAGTGGCGTAGCTATCAGGCAGACTGGAAAGAGTATCTAAAAAATGTGTATTTGGGTGAAGAACTGGCAGGAATCTCTATGACTCTCTTGAGGTAGCCAGTGCTTCGTCACCAGCAGAATCAAATCAGCAACTTCTAGAAACCCCTTTCAAAAGTAACGATGTTTCTCTTAAGATACACAACTAGTGGCGTATTGCTTCAGGCACACTGGAAACAGTATCTAAAAAATGTGTATTTGGGTGAGCAACTGGCACGAAACACTGTGACTCTCTTAGGGTAGCCAATATCTCGTCACCAGTATAATCACAGCTTCAAAGTCAAGAAACCGCTGGCAAGAGTAACGATGTTTCTCTTAAGATACACAACTAGTGGCGTATCGCTTCAGGCAGACTGGCCACAGTATCTCAAAATTTGTATTTGGGTGAGCAACTGGCAGGAAGCACTATGACTGCCTTAATGTAGTCAATGCCTCGTCACCAACATAGTCCCATCACCAACTTCAAGAAACCGCTTGCAAAGGTAACGAAGCTTCTCATAAGATACACAGCTAGTGGGGTGTCACTTGAGGCAGACTGGCCAAAGTATCAAAAAAATGTGTATATGGGTGAGCAACTAGCAGGAATCACTATGACACTAATAGGGTAGCCAATGCCTCGTCACCAGCATAATCACATCAGCAACTTCAAGAAACCCCTGGCAAAAGTTACAATGACTCTTAAGATACACAACTAGTGGCGTAGCTATCAGGCAGACTGGAAAGAGTATCTAAAAAATGTGAATTTGGGTGAAGAACTGGCAGGAATCTCTATGACTCTCTTGAGGTAGCCAATGCTTCGTCACCAGCAGAATCAAATCAGCAACTTCTAGAAACCCCTTTCAAAAGTAACGATGTTTCTCTTAAGATACACAACTAGTGGCGTATCGCTTCAGGCACACTGGAAACAGTATCTAAAAAATGTGTATTTGGGTGAGCAACTGGCACGAAACACTGTGACTCTCTTAGGGTAGCCAATATCTCGTCACCAGTATAATCACAGCTTCAAAGTCAAGAAACCGCTGGCAAGAGTAACGATGTTTCTCTTAAGATACACAACTAGTGGCGTATCGCTTCAGGCAGACTGGCCACAGTATCTCAAAATTTGTATTTGGGTGAGCAACTGGCAGGAAGCACTATGACAGTCTTAAGGTAGCCAATGCCTCGTCACCAACATAATCCCATCACCAACTTGAAGAAACCGCTTGCAAAGGTAACGAAGCTTCTCATAAGATACACAGCTAGTGGGGTGTCACTTGAGGCAGACTGGCCAAAGTATCAAAAAAATGTGTATTTGGGTGAGCAACTAGCAGGAATCACTATGACACTCATAGGGTAGCCAATGCCTCGTCACCAGCATAATCACATCAGCAACTTCAAGAAACCCCTGGCAAAAGTTACAATGACTCTTAAGATACACAACTAGTGGCGTAGCTATCAGGCAGACTGGAAAGAGTATCTAAAAAATGTGTATTTGGGTGAAGAACTGACAGGAATCTCTATGACTCTCTTGAGGTAGCCAATGCCTCGTCACCAGCAGAATCAAATCAGCAACTTCTAGAAACCCCTGGCAAAAGTAACGATGTTCCTCTTAAGATACACAACTAGTGGCGTATCGCTTCAGGCACACTGGAAACAGTATCTAAAAAATGTGTATTTGGGTGAGCAACTGGCACGAAACACTGTGACTCTCTTAGGGTAGCCAATATCTCGTCACCAGTATAATCACATCTTCAAAGTCAAGAAACCGCTGGCAAGAGAACGATGTTTCTCTTAAGATACACAACTAGTGGCGTATCGCCTCAGGCAGACTGGCCGCAGTATCTCAAAATGTGTATTTGGGTGAGCAACTGGCAGGAAGCAGTATGACTCTCTTAAGGTAGCCAATACCTAGTCACCAACATAATCCCATTACCAACTTCTGGAAACCGCTTGCAAAGGTAACGAAGCTTCTCATAAGATACACAGCTAGTGGGGTGTCACTTGAGGCAGACTGGCCAAAGTATCAAAAAAATGTGTATTTGGGTGAGCAACTAGCAGGAATCACTATGACACTCATAGGGTAGCCAATGCCTCGTCACCAGCATAATCACATCAGCAACTTCAAGAAACCCCTGGCAAAAGTTACAATGACTCTTAAGATACACAACTAGTGGCGTAGCTATCAGGCAGACTGGAAAGAGTATCTAAAAAATGTGTATTTGGATGAGCAACTGGCAGGAAACACTGTGACTCTCTTAGGGTAGCCAATATCTCGTCACCAGTATAATCACATCTTCAAAGTCAAGAAACCGCTGACAAGAGTAACGATGTTTCTCTTAAGATACACAACTAGTGGCGTATCGCTTCAGGCAGACTGGCCACAGTATCTCAAAATGTGTATTTGGGTGAGCAACTGGCAGGAAGCACTATGACTGTCTTAAGGTAGCCAATGCCTCGTCACCAACATAATCCCATCACCAACTTCAAGAAACCGCTTGCAAAGGTAACGAAGCTTCTCATAAGATACACAGCTAGTGGGGTGTCACTTGAGACAGACTGGCCAAAGTATCAAAATAATGTGTATTTGGGTGAGCAACTAGCAGGAATCACTATGACACTCATAGGGTAGCCAATGCCTCGTCACCAGCATAAGCACATCAGCAACTTCAAGAAACCCCTGGCAAAAGTTACAATGACTCTTAAGATACACAACTAGTGGCGTAGCTATCAGGCAGACTGGAAAGAGTATCTAAAAAATGTGTATTTGTATGAGCAACTGGCAGGAAACACTGTGACTCTCTTAGGGTAGCCAATATCTCGTCACCAGTATAATCACATCTTCAAAGTCAAGAAACCGCTGACAAGAGTAACGATGTTTCTCTTAAGATACACAACTAGTGGCGTATCGCTTCAGGCAGACTGGCCACAGTTTCTCAAAATGTGTATTTGGGTGAGCAACTGGCAGGAAGCACTGTGACTCTCTTGAGGTAGCCAATGCTTCGTCACCAGCAGAATCAAATCAGCAACTTCTAGAAACCCCTTTCAAAAGTAACGATGTTTCTCTTAAGATACACAACTAGTGGCGTATCGCTTCAGGCACACTGGAAACAGTATCTAAAAAATGTGTATTTGGGTGAGCAACTGGCACGAAACACTGTGACTCTCTTAGGGTAGCCAATATCTCGTCAACAGTATAATCACAGCTTCAAAGTCAAGAAACCGCTGGCAAGAGTAACGATGTTTCTCTTAAGATACACAACTAGTGGCGTATCGCTTCAGGCAGACTGGCCACAGTATCTCAAAATTTGTATTTGGGTGAGCAACTGGCAGGAAGCACTATGACTGCCTTAATGTAGTCAATGCCTCGTCACCAACATAGTCCCATCACCAACTTCAAGAAACCGCTTGCAAAGGTAACGAAGCTTCTCATAAGATACACAGCTAGTGGGGTGTCACTTGAGGCAGACTGGCCAAAGTATCAAAAAATGTGTATTTGGGTGAGCAACTAGAAGGAATCCCTATGACACTCATAGGGTAGCCAATGCCTCGTCACCAGCATAATCACATCAGCAACTTCATGAAACCCCTGGCAAAAGTTACAATGACTCCTAAGATACACAACTAGTAGCGTAGCTATCAGGCAGACTGGAAAGAGTATCTAAAAAATGTGTATTTGGGTGAAGAACTGGCAGGAATCTCTATGACTCTCTTGAGGTAGCCAATGCCTCGTCACCAGCAGAATCAAATCAGCAACTTCTAGAAACCCCTGGCAAAAGTAACGATGTTCCTCTTAAGATACACAACTAGTGGCGTATCGCTTCAGGCACACTGGAAACAGTAACTAAAAAATGTGTATTTGGGTGAGCAACTGGCACGAAACACTGTGACACTCTTAGGGTAACCAATATCTCGTCACCAGTATAATCACATCTTCAAAGTCAAGAAACCGCTGGCAAGAGTAACGATGTGTCTCTTAAGATACACAACTAGTGGCGTATCGCCTCAGGCAGACGGGCCACAGTATCTCAAAATGTGTATTTGGGTGAGCAACTGGCAGAAAGCACTATGACTCTCTTAAGGTAGCCAATGCCTCGTCACCAACATAATCACATCAACAACTTCAAGAAACCGCTTGCAAAGGTAACGAAGCTTCTCATAAGATACACAGCTAGTGGGGTGTCACTTGAGGCAGACTGGCCAAAGTATCAAAAAAATGTGTATTTGGGTGAGCAACTAGCAGGAATCACTATGACACTCATAGGGTAGCCAATGCCTCGTCACCAGCATAAGCACATCAGCAACTTCAAGAAACCCCTGGCAAAAGTTACAATGACTCTTAAGATACACAACTAGTGGCGTAGCTAGCAGGCAGACTGGAAAGAGTATCTAAAAAATGTGTATTTGGATGAGCAACTGGCAGGAAACACTGTGACTCTCTTAGGGTAGCCAATATCTCGTCACCAGTATAATCACAGCTTCAAAGTCAAGAAACCGCTGGCAAGAGTAACGATGTTTCTCTTAAGATACACAACTAGTGGCGTATCGCTTCAGGCAGACTGGCACCAGTATCTGAAAATCTGTATTCGGGTGAGCAACTGGCAGGAAGCACTATGACTGTCTTAAGGTAGCCAATGCCTCGTCACCAACATAATCCCATCACCAACTTCAAGAAACCGCTTGCAAAGGTAACGAAGCTTCTCATAAGATACACAGCTAGTGGGGTGTCACTTGAGGCAGACTGGCCAAAGTATCAAAAAAATGTGTATTTGGGTGAGCAACTAGCAGGAATCACTATGACACTCATAGGGGAGCCAATGCCTCGTCACCAGCATAATCACATCAGCAACTTCAAGAAACCCCTGGCAAAAGTTACAATGACTCTTAAGATACACAACTAGTGGCGTAGCTATCAGGCAGACTGGAAAGAGTATCTAAAAATGTGTATTTGGATGAGCAACTGGCAGGAAACACTGTGACTCTCTTAGGGTAGCCAATATCTCGTCACCAGTATAATCACATCTTCAAAGTCAAGAAACCGCTGACAAGAGTAACGATGTTTCTCTTAAGATACACAACTAGTGGCGTATCGCTTCAGGCAGACTGGCCACAGTATCTCAAAATGTGTATTTGGTGAGCAACTGGCAGGAAGCACTATGACTCTCTTAAGGTAGCCAATGCCTCGTCACCAACATAATCCCATCACCAACTTCAGGAAACCGCTTGCAAAGGTAACGAAGCTTCTCATAAGATACACAGCTAGTGGGGTGTCACTTGAGGCAGACTGGCCAAAGTATCAAAAAAATGTGTATTTGGGTGAGCAAGTAGCAGTAATCACTATGACACTCATAGGGCAGCCAATGCCTCGTCACCAGCATAATCACATCAGCAACTTCAAGAAACCCCTGGCAAAAGTTACAATGACTCTTAAGATACACCACTAGTGGCGTAGCTATCAGGCAGACTAGAAAGAGTATCTAAAAATGTGTATTTGGGTGAAGAACTGGCAGGAATCTCTATGACACTATTGAGGTAGCCAGTGCTTCGTCACCAGCAGAATCAAATCAGCAACGTCTAGAAACCCCTTTCAAAAGTAACGATGTTTCTCTTAAGATACACAACTAGTGGCGTATCGCTTCAGGCACACTGGAAACAGTATCTAAAAAATGTGTATTTGGGTGAGCAACTGGCACGAAACACTGTGACTCTCTTAGGGTAGCCAATATCTCGTCACCAGTATAATCACAGCTTCAAAGTCAAGAAACCGCTGGCAAGAGTAACGATGTTTCTCTTAAGATACACAACTAGTGGCGTATCGCTTCAGGCAGACTGGCCACAGTATCTGAAAATTTGTATTTGGGTGAGCAACTGGCAGGAAGCACTATGACTGTCTTAAGGTAGCCAATGCCTCGTCACCAACATAATCCCATCACCAACTTCAAGAAACCGCTTGCAAAGGTAACGCAGCTTCTCATAAGATACACAGCTAGTGGGGTGTCACTTGAGGCAGACTGGCCAAAGTATCAAAAAAATGTGTATTTGGGTGAGCAACTAGCAGGAATCACTATGACACTCATAGGGTAGCCAATGCCTCGTCACCAGCATAATCTCATCAGCCACTTAAAGAAACCCCTGGCAAAAGTTACAATGACTCTTAAGATACACAACTAGTGGCGTAGCTATCAGGCAGACTGGAAAGAGTATATAAAATATGTGTATTTGGGTGAAGAACTGGCAGGAATCTCTATGACTCTCTTGAGGTAGCCAATGCCTCGTCACCAGCAGAATCAAATCAGCAACTTCTAGAAACCCCTGGCAAAAGTAACGATGTTCCTCTTAAGATACACAACTAGTGGCGTATCGCTTCAGGCAGACTGGCCGCAGTATCTTAAAATGTGTATTTGGGTGAGCAACTGGCAGGAAGCACTATGACTCTCTTAAGGTAGCCAATACCTCGTCACCAACATAATCCCATTACCAACTTCTGGAAACCGCTTGCAAAGGTAACGAAGCTTCTCATAAGATACACAGCTAGTGGGGTGTCACTTGAAGCAGACTGGCCAAAGTATCAAAAAAATGTGTATTTGGGTGAGCAACTAGCAGGAATCACTATGACACTCATAGGGTAGCCAATGCCTCGTCACCAGCATAATCACATCAGCAACTTCAAGAAACCCCTGGCAAAAGTTACAATGACTCTTAAGATATACAACTAGTGGTGTAGCTATCAGGCAGACTGGAAAGAGTATCTAAAAAATGTGTATTTGGGTGAAGAACTGGCAGGAATCTCTATGACTCTCTTGAGGTAGCCAATGCCTCGTCACCAGCAGAATCAAATCAGCAACTTCTAGAAACCCCTTTCAAAAGTAACGATGTTTCTCTTAAGATACACAACTAGTGGCGTATCGCTTCAGGCAGACTGGCCACAGTATCTCAAAATTTGTATTTGGGTGAGCAACTGGCAGGAAGCACTATGACTGCCTTAATGTAGTCAATGCCTCGTCACCAACATAGTCCCATCACCAACTTCAAGAAACCGCTTGCAAAGGTAACGAAGCTTCTCATAAGATACACAGCTAGTGGGGTGTCACTTGAGGCAGACTGGCCAAAGTATCAAAAAATTGTGTATTTGGGTGAGCAACTAGCAGGAATCACTATGACACTCATAGGGTAGCCAATGCCTCGTCACCAGCATAATCACATCGGCAACTTCAAGAAACCCCTGGCAAAAGTTACAATGACTCTTAAGATACACAACTAGTGGCGTAGCTATAAGGCAGACTGGAAAGAGTATCTAAAAAATGTGAATTTGTGTGAAGAACTGGCAGGAATCTCTATGACTCTCTTGAGGTAGCCAATGCTTCGTCACCAGCAGAATCAAATCAGCAACTTCTAGAAACCCCTTTCAAAAGTAACGATGTTTCTCTTAAGATACTCAACTAGTGGCGTATCGCTTCAGGCACACTGGAAACAGTATCTAAAAAATGTGTATTTGGGTGAGCAACTGGCACGAAACACTGTGACTCTCTTAGGGTAGCCAATATCTCGTCACCAGTATAATCACAGCTTCAAAGTCAAGAAACCGCTGGCAAGAGTAACGATGTTTCTCTTAAGATACACAACTAGTGGCGTATCGCTTCAGGCAGACTGGCCACAGTATCTGAAAATTTGTATTTGGGTGAGCAACTGGCAGGAAGCACTATGACTGTCTTAAGGTAGCCAATGCCTCGTCACCAACATAATCCCATCACCAACTTCAAGAAACCGCTTGCAAAGGTAACGCAGCTTCTCATAAGATACACAGCTAGTGGGGTGTCACTTGAGGCAGACTGGCCAAAGTATCAAAAAAATGTGTATTTGGGTGAGCAACTAGCAGGAATCACTATGACACTCATAGGGTAGCCAATGCCTCGTCACCAGCATAATCACATCAGCAACTTCAAGAAACACCTGGCAAAAGTTACAATGACTCTTAAGATACACAACTAGTGGCGTAGCTATCAGGCAGACTGGAAAGAGTATCTAAAAAATGTGTATTTGGGTGAAGAACTGGCAGGAATCTCTATGACTCTCTTGAGGTAGCCAATGCCACGTCACCAGCAGAATCAAATCAGCAACTTCTAGAAACCCCTGGCAAAAGTAACGATGTTCCTCTTAAGATACACAACTAGTGGCGTATCGCTTCAGGCACACTGGAAACAGTATGTAGAAAATGTGTATTTGGGTGAGCAACTGGCACGAAACACTGTGACACTCTTAGGGTAACCAATATCTCGTCACCAGTATAATCACATCTTCAAAGTCAAGAAACCGCTGGCAAGAGTAACGATGTTTCTCTTAAGATACACAACTAGTGGCGTATCGCCTCAGGCAGACGGGCCACAGTATCTCAAAATGTGTATTTGGGTGAGCAACTGGCAGAAAGCACTATGACTCTCTTAAGGTAGCCAATGCCTCGTCACCAACATAATCACATCACCAACTTCAAGAAACCGCTTGCAAAGGTAACGAAGCTTCTCATAAGATACACAGCTAGTGGGGTGTCACTTGAGGCAGACTGGCCAAAGTATCAAAAAAATGTGTATTTGGGTGAGCAACTAGCAGGAATCACTATGACACTCATAGGGTAGCCAATGCCTCGTCACCAGCATAAGCACATCAGCAACTTCAAGAAACCCCTGGCAAAAGTTACAATGACTCTTAAGATACACAACTAGTGGCGTAGCTAGCAGGCAGACTGGAAAGAGTATCTCAAAATGTGTATTTGGTTGAGCAACTGGCAGGAAGCACTATGACTCTCTTAAGGTAGCCAATGCCTCTTCACCAACATAATCCCATCACCAACTTCAGGAAACCGCTTGCAAAGGTAACGAAGCTTCTCATAAGATACACAGCTAGTGGGGTGTCACTTGAGGCAGACTGGCCAAAGTATCAAAAAAATGTGTATTTGGGTGAGCAAGTAGCAGTAATCACTATGACACTCATAGGGCAGCCAATGCCTCGTCACCAGCATAATCACATCAGCAACTTCAAGAAACCCCTGGCAAAAGTTACAATGACTCTTAAGATACACAACTAGTGGCGTAGCTATCAGGCAGACTGGAAAGAGTATCTAAAAAATGTGTATTTGGGTGAAGAACTGGCAGGAATCTCTATGACTCTCTTGAGGTAGCCAATGCCTCGTCACCAGCAGAATCAAATCAGCAACTTCTAGAAACCCCTGGCAAAAGTAACGATGTTCCTCTTAAGATACACAACTAGTGGCGTATCGCTTCAGGCACACTGGAAACAGTATGTAGAAAATGTGTATTTGGGTGAGCAACTGGCACGAAACACTGTGACACTCTTAGGGTAACCAATATCTCGTCACCAGTATAATCACATCTTCAAAGTCAAGAAACCGCTGGCAAGAGTAACGATGTTTCTCTTAAGATACACAACTAGTGGCGTATCGCCTCAGGCAGACGGGCCACAGTATCTCAAAATGTGTATTTGGGTGAGCAACTGGCAGAAAGCACTATGACTCTCTTAAGGTAGCCAATGCCTCGTCACCAACATAATCACATCACCAACTTCAAGAAACCGCTTGCAAAGGTAACGAAGCTTCTCATAAGATACACAGCTAGTGGGGTGTCACTTGAGGCAGACTGGCCAAAGTATCAAAAAAATGTGTATTTGGGTGAGCAACTAGCAGGAATCACTATGACACTCATAGGGTAGCCAATGCCTCGTCACCAGCATAAGCACATCAGCAACTTCAAGAAACCCCTGGCAAAAGTTACAATGACTCTTAAGATACACAACTAGTGGCGTAGCTAGCAGGCAGACTGGAAAGAGTATCTCAAAATGTGTATTTGGTTGAGCAACTGGCAGGAAGCACTATGACTCTCTTAAGGTAGCCAATGCCTCGTCACCAACATAATCCCATCACCAACTTCAGGAAACCGCTTGCAAAGGTAACGAAGCTTCTCATAAGATACACAGCTAGTGGGGTGTCACTTGAGGCAGACTGGCCAAAGTATCAAAAAAATGTGTATTTGGGTGAGCAAGTAGCAGTAATCACTATGACACTCATAGGGCAGCCAATGCCTCGTCACCAGCATAATCACATCAGCAACTTCAAGAAACCCCTGGCAAAAGTTACAATGACTCTTAAGATACACAACTAGTGGCGTAGCTATCAGGCAGACTGGAAAGAGTATCTAAAAAATGTGTATTTGGGTGAAGAACTGGCAGGAATCTCTATGACTCTCTTGAGGTAGCCAATGCCTCGTCACCAGCAGAATCAAATCAGCAACTTCTAGAAACCCCTGGCAAAAGTAACGATGTTCCTCTTAAGATACACAACTAGTGGCGTATCGCTTCAGGCACACTGGAAACAGTATCTAGAAAATGTGTATTTGGGTGAGCAACTGGCACGAAACACTGTGACACTCTTAGGGTAACCAATATCTCGTCACCAGTATAATCACATCTTCAAAGTCAAGAAACCGCTGGCAAGAGTAACGATGTGTCTCTTAAGATACACAACTAGTGGCGTATCGCCTCAGGCAGACGGGCCACAGTATCTCAAAATGTGTATTTGGGTGAGCAACTGGCAGAAAGCACTATGACTCTCTTAAGGTAGCCAATGCCTCGTCACCAACATAATCACATCACCAACTTCAAGAAACCGCTTGCAAAGGTAACGAAGCTTCTCATAAGATACACAGCTAGTGGGGTGTCACTTGAGGCAGACTGGCCAAAGTATCAAAAAAATGTGTATTTGGGTGAGCAACTAGCAGGAATCACTATGACACTCATAGGGTAGCCAATGCCTCGTCACCAGCATAAGCACATCAGCAACTTCAAGAAACCCCTGGCAAAAGTTACAATGACTCTTAAGATACACAACTAGTGGCGTAGCTAGCAGGCAGACTGGAAAGAGTATCTAAAAAATGTGTATTTGGATGAGCAACTGGCAGGAAACACTGTGACTCTCTTAGGGTAGCCAATATCTCGTCACCAGTATAATCACAGCTTCAAAGTCAAGAAAC
Organism: Schistocerca nitens; assembly: GCF_023898315.1. Taxonomy (NCBI): domain Eukaryota; kingdom Metazoa; phylum Arthropoda; class Insecta; order Orthoptera; family Acrididae; genus Schistocerca; species Schistocerca nitens. The sequence goes on along the minus strand of NC_064616.1, from coordinate 106,194,091 downwards.
CGCTGGCAAGAGTAACGATGTTTCTCTTAAGATACACAACTAGTGGCGTATCGCTTCAGGCAGACTGGCACCAGTATCTGAAAATTTGTATTTGGGTGAGCAACTGGCACGAAACACTGTGACACTCTTAGGGTAACCAATATCTCGTCACCAGTATAATCACATCTTCAAAGTCAAGAAACCGCTGGCAAGAGTAACGATGTGTCTCTTAAGATACACAACTAGTGGCGTATCGCCTCAGGCAGACGGGCCACAGTATCTCAAAATGTGTATTTGGGTGAGCAACTGGCAGAAAGCACTATGACTCTCTTAAGGTAGCCAATGCCTCGTCACCAACATAATCACATCACCAACTTCAAGAAACCGCTTTCAAAGGTAACGAAGCTTCTCATAAGATACACAGCTAGTGGGGTGTCACTTGAGGCAGACTGGCCAAAGTATCAAAAAAATGTGTATTTGGGTGAGCAACTAGCAGGAATCACTATGACACTCATAGGGTAGCCAATGCCTCGTCACCAGCATAATCACATCAGCAACTTCAAGAAACCCCTGGCAAAAGTTACAATGACTCTTAAGATACACAACTAGTGGCGTAGCTATCAGGCAGACTGGAAAGAGTATCTAAAAAATGTGTATTTGGGTGAAGAACTGGCAGGAATCTCTATGACTCTCTTGAGGTAGCCAATGCCAGGTCACCAGCAGAATCAAATCAGCAACTTCTAGAAACCCCTGGCAAAAGTAACGATGTTCCTCTTAAGATACACAACTAGTGGCGTATCGCTTCAGGCACACTGGAAACAGTATGTAGAAAATGTGTATTTGGGTGAGCAACTGGCACGAAACACTGTGACACTCTTAGGGTAACCAATATCTCGTCACCAGTATAATCACATCTTCAAAGTCAAGAAACCGCTGGCAAGAGTAACGATGTTTCTCTTAAGATACACAACTAGTGGCGTATCGCCTCAGGCAGACGGGCCACAGTATCTCAAAATGTGTATTTGGGTGAGCAACTGGCAGAAAGCACTATGACTCTCTTAAGGTAGCCAATGCCTCGTCACCAACATAATCACATCACCAACTTCAAGAAACCGCTTGCAAAGGTAACGAAGCTTCTCATAAGATACACAGCTAGTGGGGTGTCACTTGAGGCAGACTGGCCAAAGTATCAAAAAAATGTGTATTTGGGTGAGCAACTAGCAGGAATCACTATGACACTCATAGGGTAGCCAATGCCTCGTCACCAGCATAAGCACATCAGCAACTTCAAGAAACCCCTGGCAAAAGTTACACTGACTCTTAAGATACACAACTAGTGGCGTAGCTAGCAGGCAGACTGGAAAGAGTATCTCAAAATGTGTATTTGGTTGAGCAACTGGCAGGAAGCACTATGACTCTCTTAAGGTAGCCAATGCCTCGTCACCAACATAATCCCATCACCAACTTCAGGAAACCGCTTGCAAAGGTAACGAAGCTTCTCATAAGATACACAGCTAGTGGGGTGTCACTTGAGGCAGACTGGCCAAAGTATCAAAAAAATGTGTATTTGGGTGAGCAAGTAGCAGTAATCACTATGACACTCATAGGGCAGCCAATGCCTCGTCACCAGCATAATCACATCAGCAACTTCAAGAAACCCCTGGCAAAAGTTACAATGACTCTTAAGATACACAACTAGTGGCGTAGCTATCAGGCAGACTGGAAAGAGTATCTAAAAAATGTGTATTTGGGTGAAGAACTGGCAGGAATCTCTATGACTCTCTTGAGGTAGCCAATGCCTCGTCACCAGCAGAATCAAATCAGCAACTTCTAGAAACCCCTGGCAAAAGTAACGATGTTCCTCTTAAGATACACAACTAGTGGCGTATCGCTTCAGGCACACTGGAAACAGTATCTAGAAAATGTGTATTTGGGTGAGCAACTGGCACGAAACACTGTGACACTCTTAGGGTAACCAATATCTCGTCACCAGTATAATCACATCTTCAAAGTCAAGAAACCGCTGGCAAGAGTAACGATGTGTCTCTTAAGATACACAACTAGTGGCGTATCGCCTCAGGCAGACGGGCCACAGTATCTCAAAATGTGTATTTGGGTGAGCAACTGGCAGAAAGCACTATGACTCTCTTAAGGTAGCCAATGCCTCGTCACCAACATAATCACATCACCAACTTCAAGAAACCGCTTGCAAAGGTAACGAAGCTTCTCATAAGATACACAGCTAGTGGGGTGTCACTTGAGGCAGACTGGCCAAAGTATCAAAAAAATGTGTATTTGGGTGAGCAACTAGCAGGAATCACTATGACACTCATAGGGTAGCCAATGCCTCGTCACCAGCATAAGCACATCAGCAACTTCAAGAAACCCCTGGCAAAAGTTACAATGACTCTTAAGATACACAACTAGTGGCGTAGCTAGCAGGCAGACTGGAAAGAGTATCTAAAAAATGTGTATTTGGATGAGCAACTGGCAGGAAACACTGTGACTCTCTTAGGGTAGCCAATATCTCGTCACCAGTATAATCACAGCTTCAAAGTCAAGAAACCGCTGGCAAGAGTAACGATGTTTCTCTTAAGATACACAACTAGTGGCGTATCGCTTCAGGCAGACTGGCACCAGTATCTGAAAATTTGTATTTGGGTGAGCAACTGGCAGAAAGCACTATGACTGTCTTAAGGTAGCCAATGCCTCGTCACCAACATAATCCCATCACCAACTTCAAGAAACCGCTTGCAAAGGTAACGAAGCTTCTCATAAGATACACAGCTAGTGGGGTGTCACTTGAGGCAGACTGGCCAAAGTATCAAAAAAATGTGTATTTGGGTGAGCAACTAGCAGGAATCACTATGACACTCATAGGGGAGCCAATGCCTCGTCACCAGCATAATCACATCAGCAACTTCAAGAAACCCCTGGCAAAAGTTACAATGACTCTTAAGATACACAACTAGTGGCGTAGCTATCAGGCAGACTGGAAAGAGTATCTAAAAATGTGTATTTGGATGAGCAACTGGCAGGAAACACTGTGACTCTCTTAGGGTAGCCAATATCTCGTCACCAGTATAATCACATCTTCAAAGTCAAGAAACCGCTGACAAGAGTAACGATGTTTCTCTTAAGATACACAACTAGTGGCGTATCGCTTCAGGCAGACTGGCCACAGTATCTCAAAATGTGTATTTGGTGAGCAACTGGCAGGAAGCACTATGACTCTCTTAAGGTAGCCAATGCCTCGTCACCAACATAATCCCATCACCAACTTCAGGAAACCGCTTGCAAAGGAAACGAAGCTTCTCATAAGATACACAGCTAGTGGGGTGTCACTTGAGGCAGACTGGCCAAAGTATCAAAAAAATGTGTATTTGGGTGAGCAAGTAGCAGTAATCACTATGACACTCATAGGGCAACCAATGCCTCGTCACCAGCATAATCACATCAGCAACTTCAAGAAACCCCTGGCAAAAGTTACAATGACTCTTAAGATACACAACTAGTGGCGTAGCTATAAGGCAGACTGGAAAGAGTATCTAAAAAATGTGAATTTGTGTGAAGAACTGGCAGGAATCTCTATGACTCTCTTGAGGTAGCCAATGCTTCGTCACCAGCAGAATCAAATCAGCAACTTCTAGAAACCCCTTTCAAAAGTAACGATGTTTCTCTTAAGATACTCAACTAGTGGCGTATCGCTTCAGGCACACTGGAAACAGTATCTAAAAAATGTGTATTTGGGTGAGCAACTGGCACGAAACACTGTGACTCTCTTAGGGTAGCCAATATCTCGTCACCAGTATAATCACAGCTTCAAAGTCAAGAAACCGCTGGCAAGAGTAACGATGTTTCTCTTAAGATACACAACTAGTGGCGTATCGCTTCAGGCAGACTGGCCACAGTATCTGAAAATTTGTATTTGGGTGAGCAACTGGCAGGAAGCACTATGACTGTCTTAAGGTAGCCAATGCCTCGACACCAACATAATCCCATCACCAACTTCAAGAAACCGCTTGCAAAGGTAACGCAGCTTCTCATAAGATACACAGCTAGTGGGGTGTCACTTGAGGCAGACTGGCCAAAGTATCAAAAAAATGTGTATTTGGGTGAGCAACTAGCAGGAATCACTATGACACTCATAGGGTAGCCAATGCCTCGTCACCAGCATAATCACATCAGCAACTTCAAGAAACCCCTGGCAAAAGTTACAATGACTCTTAAGATACACAACTAGTGGCGTAGCTATCAGGCAGACTGGAAAGAGTATCTAAAAAATGTGTATTTGGGTGAAGAACTGGCAGGAATCTCTATGACTCTCTTGAGGTAGCCAATGCCACGTCACCAGCAGAATCAAATCAGCAACTTCTAGAAACCCCTGGCAAAAGTAACGATGTTCCTCTTAAGATACACAACTAGTGGCGTATCGCTTCAGGCACACTGGAAACAGTATCTAGAAAATGTGTATTTGGGTGAGCAACTGGCACGAAACACTGTGACACTCTTAGGGTAACCAATATCTCGTCACCAGTATAATCACATCTTCAAAGTCAAGAAACCGCTGGCAAGAGTAACGATGTTTCTCTTAAGATACACAACTAGTGGCGTATCGCCTCAGGCAGACGGGCCACAGTATCTCAAAATGTGTATTTGGGTGAGCAACTGGCAGAAAGCACTATGACTCTCTTAAGGTAGCCAATGCCTCGTCACCAACATAATCACATCACCAACTTCAAGAAACCGCTTGCAAAGGTAACGAAGCTTCTCATAAGATACACAGCTAGTGGGGTGTCACTTGAGGCAGACTGGCCAAAGTATCAAAAAAATGTGTATTTGGGTGAGCAACTAGCAGGAATCACTATGACACTCATAGGGTAGCCAATGCCTCGTCACCAGCATAAGCACATCAGCAACTTCAAGAAACCCCTGGCAAAAGTTACAATGACTCTTAAGATACACAACTAGTGGCGTAGCTAGCAGGCAGACTGGAAAGAGTATCTCAAAATGTGTATTTGGTTGAGCAACTGGCAGGAAGCACTATGACTCTCTTAAGGTAGCCAATGCCTCGTCACCAACATAATCCCATCACCAACTTCAGGAAACCGCTTGCAAAGGTAACGAAGCTTCTCATAAGATACACAGCTAGTGGGGTGTCACTTGAGGCAGACTGGCCAAAGTATCAAAAAAATGTGTATTTGGGTGAGCAAGTAGCAGTAATCACTATGACACTCATAGGGCAGCCAATGCCTCGTCACCAGCATAATCACATCAGCAACTTCAAGAAACCCCTGGCAAAAGTTACAATGACTCTTAAGATACACAACTAGTGGCGTAGCTATCAGGCAGACTGGAAAGAGTATCTAAAAAATGTGTATTTGGGTGAAGAACTGGCAGGAATCTCTATGACTCTCTTGAGGTAGCCAATGCCTCGTCACCAGCAGAATCAAATCAGCAACTTCTAGAAACCCCTGGCAAAAGTAACGATGTTCCTCTTAAGATACACAACTAGTGGCGTATCGCTTCAGGCACACTGGAAACAGTATCTAGAAAATGTGTATTTGGGTGAGCAACTGGCACGAAACACTGTGACACTCTTAGGGTAACCAATATCTCGTCACCAGTATAATCACATCTTCAAAGTCAAGAAACCGCTGGCAAGAGTAACGATGTGTCTCTTAAGATACACAACTAGTGGCGTATCGCCTCAGGCAGACGGGCCACAGTATCTCAAAATGTGTATTTGGGTGAGCAACTGGCAGAAAGCACTATGACTCTCTTAAGGTAGCCAATGCCTCGTCACCAACATAATCACATCACCAACTTCAAGAAACCGCTTTCAAAGGTAACGAAGCTTCTCATAAGATACACAGCTAGTGGGGTGTCACTTGAGGCAGACTGGCCAAAGTATCAAAAAAATGTGTATTTGGGTGAGCAACTAGCAGGAATCACTATGACACTCATAGGGTAGCCAATGCCTCGTCACCAGCATAATCACATCAGCAACTTCAAGAAACCCCTGGCAAAAGTTACAATGACTCTTAAGATACACAACTAGTGGCGTAGCTATCAGGCAGACTGGAAAGAGTATCTAAAAAATGTGTATTTGGGTGAAGAACTGGCAGGAATCTCTATGACTCTCTTGAGGTAGCCAATGCCTCGTCACCAGCAGAATCAAATCAGCAACTTCTAGAAACCCCTGGCAAAAGTAACGATGTTCCTCTTAAGATACACAACTAGTGGCGTATCGCTTCAGGCACACTGGAAACAGTATCTAGAAAATGTGTATTTGGGTGAGCAACTGGCACGAAACACTGTGACACTCTTAGGGTAACCAATATCTCGTCACCAGTATAATCACATCTTCAAAGTCAAGAAACCGCTGGCAAGAGTAACGATGTTTCTCTTAAGATACACAACTAGTGGCGTATCGCCTCAGGCAGACGGGCCACAGTATCTCAAAATGTGTATTTGGGTGAGCAACTGGCAGAAAGCACTATGACTCTCTTAAGGTAGCCAATGCCTCGTCACCAACATAATCACATCACCAACTTCAAGAAACCGCTTGCAAAGGTAACGAAGCTTCTCATAAGATACACAGCTAGTGGGGTGTCACTTGAGGCAGACTGGCCAAAGTATCAAAAAAATGTGTATTTGGGTGAGCAACTAGCAGGAATCACTATGACACTCATAGGGTAGCCAATGCCTCGTCACCAGCATAAGCACATCAGCAACTTCAAGAAACCCCTGCCAAAAGTTACAATGACTCTTAAGATACACAACTAGTGGCGTAGCTAGCAGGCAGACTGGAAAGAGTATCTCAAAATGTGTATTTGGTTGAGCAACTGGCAGGAAGCACTATGACTCTCTTAAGGTAGCCAATGCCTCGTCACCAACATAATCCCATCACCAACTTCAGGAAACCGCTTGCAAAGGTAACGAAGCTTCTCATAAGATACACAGCTAGTGGGGTGTCACTTGAGGCAGACTGGCCAAAGTATCAAAAAAATGTGTATTTGGGTGAGCAAGTAGCAGTAATCACTATGACACTCATAGGGCAGCCAATGCCTCGTCACCAGCATAATCACATCAGCAACTTCAAGAAACCCCTGGCAAAAGTTACAATGACTCTTAAGATACACAACTAGTGGCGTAGCTATCAGGCAGACTGGAAAGAGTATCTAAAAAATGTGTATTTGGATGAAGAACTGGCAGGAATCTCTATGACTCTCTTGAGGTAGCCAATGCCTCGTCACCAGCAGAATCAAATCAGCAACTTCTAGAAACCCCTGGCAAAAGTAACGATGTTCCTCTTAAGATACACAACTAGTGGCGTATCGCTTCAGGCACACTGGAAACAGTATCTAGAAAATGTGTATTTGGGTGAGCAACTGGCACGAAACACTGTGACACTCTTAGGGTAACCAATATCTCGTCACCAGTATAATCACATCTTCAAAGTCAAGAAACCGCTGGCAAGAGTAACGATGTGTCTCTTAAGATACACAACTAGTGGCGTATCGCCTCAGGCAGACGGGCCACAGTATCTCAAAATGTGTATTTGGGTGAGCAACTGGCAGAAAGCACTATGACTCTCTTAAGGTAGCCAATGCCTCGTCACCAACATAATCACATCACCAACTTCAAGAAACCGCTTGCAAAGGTAACGAAGCTTCTCATAAGATACACAGCTAGTGGGGTGTCACTTGAGGCAGACTGGCCAAAGTATCAAAAAAATGTGTATTTGGGTGAGCAACTAGCAGGAATCACTATGACACTCATAGGGTAGCCAATGCCTCGTCACCAGCATAAGCACATCAGCAACTTCAAGAAACCCCTGGCAAAAGTTACAATGACTCTTAAGATACACAACTAGTGGCGTAGCTAGCAGGCAGACTGGAAAGAGTATCTAAAAAATGTGTATTTGGATGAGCAACTGGCAGGAAACACTGTGACTCTCTTAGGGTAGCCAATATCTCGTCACCAGTATAATCACAGCTTCAAAGTCAAGAAACCGCTGGCAAGAGTAACGATGTTTCTCTTAAGATACACAACTAGTGGCGTATCGCTTCAGGCAGACTGGCACCAGTATCTGAAAATTTGTATTTGGGTGAGCAACTGGCAGAAAGCACTATGACTGTCTTAAGGTAGCTAATGCCTCGTCACCAACATAATCCCATCACCAACTTCAAGAAACCGCTTGCAAAGGTAACGAAGCTTCTCATAAGATACACAGCTAGTGGGGTGTCACTTGAGGCAGACTGGCCAAAGTATCAAAAAAATGTGTATTTGGGTGAGCAACTAGCAGGAATCACTATGACACTCATAGGGGAGCCAATGCCTCGTCACCAGCATAATCACATCAGCAACTTCAAGAAACCCCTGGCAAAAGTTACAATGACTCTTAAGATACACAACTAGTGGCGTAGCTATCAGGCAGACTGGAAAGAGTATCTAAAAATGTGTATTTGGATGAGCAACTGGCAGGAAACACTGTGACTCTCTTAGGGTAGCCAATATCTCGTCACCAGTATAATCACATCTTCAAAGTCAAGAAACCGCTGACAAGAGTAACGATGTTTCTCTTAAGATACACAACTAGTGGCGTATCGCTTCAGGCAGACTGGCCACAGTATCTCAAAATGTGTATTTGGTGAGCAACTGGCAGGAAGCACTATGACTCTCTTAAGGTAGCCAATGCCTCGTCACCAACATAATCCCATCACCAACTTCAGGAAACCGCTTGCAAAGGAAACGAAGCTTCTCATAAGATACACAGCTAGTGGGGTGTCACTTGAGGCAGACTGGCCAAAGTATCAAAAAAATGTGTATTTGGGTGAGCAAGTAGCAGTAATCACTATGACACTCATAGGGCAGCCAATGCCTCGTCACCAGCATAATCACATCAGCAACTTCAAGAAACCCCTGGCAAAAGTTACAATGACTCTTAAGATACACAACTAGTGGCGTAGCTATCAGGCAGACTAGAAAGAGTATCTAAAAATGTGTATTTGGGTGAAGAACTGGCAGGAATCTCTATGACACTATTGAGGTAGCCAGTGCTTCATCACCAGCAGAATCAAATCAGCAACGTCTAGAAACCCCTTTCAAAAGTAACGATGTTTCTCTTAAGATACACAACTAGTGGCGTATCGCTTCAGGCACACTGGAAACAGTATCTAAAAAATGTGTATTTGGGTGAGCAACTGGCACGAAACACTGTGACTCTCTTAGGGTAGCCAATATCTCGTCACCAGTATAATCACAGCTTCAAAGTCAAGAAACCGCTGGCAAGAGTAACGATGTTTCTCTTAAGATACACAACTAGTGGCGTATCGCTTCAGGCAGACTGGCCACAGTATCTGAAAATTTGTATTTGGGTGAGCAACTGGCAGGAAGCACTATGACTGTCTTAAGGTAGCCAATGCCTCGTCACCAACATAATCCCATCACCAACTTCAAGAAACCGCTTGCAAAGGTAACGCAGCTTCTCATAAGATACACAGCTAGTGGGGTGTCACTTGAGGCAGACTGGCCAAAGTATCAAAAAAATGTGTATTTGGGTGAGCAACTAGCAGGAATCACTATGACACTCATAGGGTAGCCAATGCCTCGTCACCAGCATAATCACATCAGCAACTTAAAGAAACCCCTGGCAAAAGTTACAATGACTCTTAAGATACACAACTAGTGGCGTAGCTATCAGGCAGACTGGAAAGAGTATCTAAAAAATGTGTATTTGGGTGAAGAACTGGCAGGAATCTCTATGACTCTCTTGAGGTAGCCAATGCCTCGTCACCAGCAGAATCAAATCAGCAACTTCTAGAAACCCCTGGCAAAAGTAACGATGTTCCTCTTAAGATACACAACTAGTGGCGTATCGCTTCAGGCACACTGGAAACAGTATCTAAAAAATGTGTATTTGGGTGAGCAACTGGCACGAAACACTGTGACTCTCTTAGGGTAGCCAATATCTCGTCACCAGTATAATCACATCTTCAAAGTCAAGAAACCGCTGGCAAGAGTAACGATGTTTCTCTTAAGATACACAACTAGTGGCGTGTCGCTTCAGGCAGACTGGCCGCAGTATCTCAAAATGTGTATTTGGGTGAGCAACTGGCAGGAAGCACTATGACTCTCTTAAGGTAGCCAATACCTCGTCACCAACATAATCCCATTACCAACTTCTGGAAACCGCTTGCAAAGGTAACGAAGCTTCTCATAAGATACACAGCTAGTGGGGTGTCACTTGAGGCAGACTGGCCAAAGTATCAAAAAATTGTGTATTTGGGTGAGCAACTAGCAGGAATCACTATGACACTCATAGGGTAGCCAATGCCTCGTCACCAGCATAATCACATCAGCAACTTCAAGAAACCCCTGGCAAAAGTTACAATGACTCTTAAGATACACAACTAGTGGCGTAGCTATCAGGCAGACTGGAAAGAGTATCTAAAAAATGTGTATTTGGGTGAAGAACTGGCAGGAATCTCTATGACTCTCTTGAGGTAGCCAATGCCACGTCACCAGCAGAATCAAATCAGCAACTTCTAGAAACCCCTGGCAAAAGTAACGATGTTCCTCTTAAGATACACAACTAGTGGCGTATCGCTTCAGGCACACTGGAAACAGTATCTAGAAAATGTGTATTTGGGTGAGCAACTGGCACGAAACACTGTGACACTCTTAGGGTAACCAATATCTCGTCACCAGTATAATCACATCTTCAAAGTCAAGAAACCGCTGGCAAGAGTAACGATGTTTCTCTTAAGATACACAACTAGTGGCGTATCGCCTCAGGCAGACGGGCCACAGCATCTCAAAATGTGTATTTGGGTGAGCAACTGGCAGAAAGCACTATGACTCTCTTAAGGTAGCCAATGCCTCGTCACCAACATAATCACATCACCAACTTCAAGAAACCGCTTGCAAAGGTAACGAAGCTTCTCATAAGATACACAGCTAGTGGGGTGTCACTTGAGGCAGACTGGCCAAAGTATCAAAAAAATGTGTATTTGGGTGAGCAACTAGCAGGAATCACTATGACACTCATAGGGTAGCCAATGCCTCGTCACCAGCATAAGCACATCAGCAACTTCAAGAAACCCCTGGCAAAAGTTACAATGACTCTTAAGATACACAACTAGTGGCGTAGCTAGCAGGCAGACTGGAAAGAGTATCTCAAAATGTGTATTTGGTTGAGCAACTGGCAGGAAGCACTATGACTCTCTTAAGGTAGCCAATGCCTCGTCACCAACATAATCCCATCACCAACTTCAGGAAACCGCTTGCAAAGGTAACGAAGCTTCTCATAAGATACACAGCTAGTGGGGTGTCACTTGAGGCAGACTGGCCAAAGTATCAAAAAAATGTGTATTTGGGTGAGCAAGTAGCAGTAATCACTATGACACTCATAGGGCAGCCAATGCCTCGTCACCAGCATAATCACATCAGCAACTTCAAGAAACCCCTGGCAAAAGTTACAATGACTCTTAAGATACACAACTAGTGGCGTAGCTATCAGGCAGACTAGAAAGAGTATCTAAAAATGTGTATTTAGGTGAAGAACTGGCAGGAATCTCTATGACACTATTGAGGTAGCCAGTGCTTCGTCACCAGCAGAATCAAATCAGCAACTTCTAGAAACCCCTTTCAAAAGTAACGATGTTTCTCTTAAGATACACAACTAGTGGCGTATCGCTTCAGGCACACTGGAAACAGTATCTAAAAAATGTGTATTTGGGTGAGCAACTGGCACGAAACACTGTGACTCTCTTAGGGTAGCCAATATCTCGTCACCAGTATAATCACATCTTCAAAGTCAAGAAACCGCTGGCAAGAGTAACGATGTTTCTCTTAAGATACACAACTAGTGGCGTGTCGCTTCAGGCAGACTGGCCGCAGTATCTCAAAATGTGTATTTGGGTGAGCAACTGGCAGGAAGCACTATGACTCTCTTAAGGTAGCCAATACCTTGTCACCAACATAATCCCATTACCAACTTCTGGAAACCGCTTGCAAAGGTAACGAAGCTTCTCATAAGATACACAGCTAGTGGGGTGTCACTTGAGGCAGACTGGCCAAAGTATCAAAAAAATGTGTATTTGGGTGAGCAACTAGCAGGAATCACTATGACACTCATAGGGTAGCCAATGCCTCGTCACCAGCATAATCACATCAGCAACTTCAAGAAACCCCTGGCAAAAGTTACAATGACTCTTAAGATATACAACTAGTGGTGTAGCTATCAGGCAGACTGGAAAGAGTATCTAAAAAATGTGTATTTGGGTGAAGAACTGGCAGGAATCTCTATGACTCTCTTGAGGTAGCCAATGCTTCGTCACCAGCAGAATCAAATCAGCAACTTCTAGAAACCCCTTTCAAAAGTAACGATGTTTCTCTTAAGATACACAACTAGTGGCGTATCGCTTCAGGCAGACTGGCCACAGTATCTCAAAATTTGTATTTGGGTGAGCAACTGGCAGGAAGCACTATGACTGCCTTAATGTAGTCAATGCCTCGTCACCAACATAGTCCCATCACCAACTTCAAGAAACCGCTTGCACAGGTAACGAAGCTTCTCATAAGATACACAGCTAGTGGGGTGTCACTTGAGGCAGACTGGCCAAAGTATCAAAAAATTGTGTATTTGGGTGAGCAACTAGCAGGAATCACTATGACACTCATAGGGTAGCCAATGCCTCGTCACCAGCATAATCACATCAGCAACTTCAAGAAACCCCTGGCAAAAGTTACAATGACTCTTAAGATACACAACTAGTGGCGTAGCTATAAGGCAGACTGGAAAGAGTATCTAAAAAATGTGAATTTGTGTGAAGAACTGGCAGGAATCTCTATGACTCTCTTGAGGTAGCCAAGGCTTCGTCACCAGCAGAATCAAATCAGCAACTTCTAGAAACCCCTTTCAAAAGTAACGATGTTTCTCTTAAGATACACAACTAGTGGCGTATCGCTTGAGGCACACTGGAAACAGTGTCTAAAAAATGTGTATTTGGGTGAGCAACTGGCATGAAACACTGTGACTCTCTTAGGGTAGCCAATATCTCGTCACCAGTATAATCACAGCTTCAAAGTCAAGAAACCGCTGGCAAGAGTAACGATGTTTCTCTTAAGATACACAACTAGTGGCGTATCGCTTCAGGCAGACTGGCCACAGTATCTGAAAATTTGTATTTGGGTGAGCAACTGGCAGGAAGCACTATGACTGTCTTAAGGTAGCCAATGCCTCGTCACCAACATAATCCCATCACCAACTTCAAGAAACCGCTTGCAAAGGTAACGCAGCTTCTCATAAGATACACAGCTAGTGGGGTGTCACTTGAGGCAGACTGGCCAAAGTATCAAAAAAATGTGTATTTGGGTGAGCAACTAGCAGGAATCACTATGACACTCATAGGGTAGCCAATGCCTCGTCACCAGCATAATCACATCAGCAACTTAAAGAAACCCCTGGCAAAAGTTACAATGACTCTTAAGATACACAACTAGTGGCGTAGCTATCAGGCAGACTGGAAAGAGTATCTAAAAAATGTGTATTTGGGTGAAGAACTGGCAGGAATCTCTATGACTCTCTTGAGGTAGCCAATGCCTCGTCACCAGCAGAATCAAATCAGCAACTTCTAGAAACCCCTGGCAAAAGTAACGATGTTCCTCTTAAGATACACAACTAGTGGCGTATAGCTTCAGGCACACTGGAAACAGTATCTAAAAAATGTGTATTTGGATGAGCAACTGGCAGGAAACACTGTGACTCTCTTAGGGTAGCCAATATCTAGTCACCAGTATAATCACATCTTCAAAGACAAGAAACCGCTGACAAGAGTAACGATGTTTCTCTTAAGATACACAACTAGTGGCGTATCGCTTCAGGCAGACTGGCCACAGTATCTCAAAATGTGTATTTGGGTGAGCAACTGGCAGGAGGCACAATGACTCTCTTAAGGTAGCCAATGCCTCTTCACCAACATAATCCCATCACCAACTTCAGGAAACCGCTTGCAAAGGTAACGAGGCTTCTCATAAGATACACAGCTAGTGGGGTGTCACTTGAGGCAGACTGGCCAAAGTATCAAAAAAATGTGTATTTGGGTGAGCAACTAGCAGTAATCACTATGACACTCATAGGGCAGCCAATGCCTCGTCACCAGCATAATCACATCAGCAACTTCAAGAAACCCCTGGCAAAAGTTACAATGACTCTTAAGATACACAACTAGTGGTGTAGCTATCAGGCAGACTGGAAAGAGTATCTAAAAAATGTGTATTTGGGTGAAGAACTGGCAGGAATCTCTATGACTCTCTTGAGGTAGCCAATGCCTCGTCACCAGCAGAATCAAATCAGCAACTTCTAGAAACCCCTTTCAAAAGTAACGATGTTTCTCTTAAGATACACAACTAGTGGCGTATCGCTTCAGGCAGACTGGCCACAGTATCTCAAAATGTGTATTTGGGTGAGCAACTGGCAGGAAGCACTATGACTCTCTTAAGGTAGCCAATGCCTCGTCACCAACATAATCCCATCACCAACTTCAGGAAACCGCTTGCAAAGGTAACGAAGCTTCTCATAAGATACACAGCTAGTGGGGTGTCACTTGAGGCAGACTGGCCAAAGTATCAAAAAAATGTGTATTTGGGTGAGCAACTAGCTGGAATCACTATGACACACATAGGGTAGCCAATGCCTCGTCACCAGCATAATCACATCAGCAACTTCAAGAAACCCCTGGCAAAAGTTACAATGACTCTTAAGATACACAACTAGTGGCGTAGCTATTAGGCAGACTAGAAAGAGTATCTAAAAATGTGTATTTGGGTGAAGAACTGGCAGGAATCTCTATGACACTATTGAGGTACCCAGTGCTTCGTCACCAGCAGAATCAAATCAGCAACTTCTAGAAACCCCTTTCAAAAGTAACGATGTTTCTCTTAAGATACACAACTAGTGGCGTATCGCTTCGGGCACACTGGAAACAGTATCTAAAAAATGTGTATTTGGGTGAGCAACTGGCACGAAACACTGTGACTCTCTTAGGGTAGCCAATATCTCGTCACCAGTATAATCACATCTTCAAAGTCAAGAAACCGCTGGCAAGAGTAACGATGTTTCTCTTAAGATACACAACTAGTGGCGTGTCGCTTCAGGCAGACTGGCCGCAGTATCTCAAAATGTGTATTTGGGTGAGCAACTGGCAGGAAGCACTATGACTCTCTTAAGGTAGCCAATACCTCGTCACCAACATAATCCCATTACCAACTTCTGGAAACCGCTTGCAAAGGTAACGAAGCTTCTCATAAGATACACAGCTAGTGGGGTGTCACTTGAGGCAGACTGGCCAAAGTATCAAAAAAATGTGTATTTTGGTGAGCAACTAGCAGGAATCACTATGACACTCATAGGGTAGCCAATGCCTCGTCACCAGCATAATCACATCAGCAACTTCAAGAAACCCCTGGCAAAAGTTACAATGACTCTTAAGATATACAACTAGTGGTGTAGCTATCAGGCAGACTGGAAAGAGTATCTAAAAAATGTGTATTTGGGTGAAGAACTGGCAGGAATCTCTATGACTCTCTTGAGGTAGCCAATGCTTCGTCACCAGCAGAATCAAATCAGCAACTTCTAGAAACCCCTTTCAAAAGTAACGATGTTTCTCTTAAGATACACAACTAGTGGCGTATCGCTTCAGGCAGACTGGCCACAGTATCTCAAAATTTGTATTTGGGTGAGCAACTGGCAGGAAGCACTATGACTGCCTTAATGTAGTCAATGCCTCGTCACCAACATAGTCCCATCACCAACTTCAAGAAACCGCTTGCACAGGTAACGAAGCTTCTCATAAGATACACAGCTAGTGGGGTGTCACTTGAGGCAGACTGGCCAAAGTATCAAAAAATTGTGTATTTGGGTGAGCAACTAGCAGGAATCACTATGACACTCATAGGGTAGCCAATGCCTCGTCACCAGCATAATCACATCAGCAACTTCAAGAAACCCCAGGCAAAAGTTTCAATGACTCTTAAGATACACAACTAGTGGCGTAGCTATAAGGCAGACTGGAAAGAGTATCTAAAAAATGTGAATTTGTGTGAAGAACTGGCAGGAATCTCTATGACTCTCTTGAGGTAGCCAATGCTTCGTCACCAGCAGAATCAAATCAGCAACTTCTAGAAACCCCTTTCAAAAGTAACGATGTTTCTCTTAAGATACACAACTAGTGGCGTATCGCTTCAGGCACACTGGAAACAGTATCTAAAAAATGTGTATTTGGGTGAGCAACTGGCATGAAACACTGTGACTCTCTTAGGGTAGCCAATATCTCGTCACCAGTATAATCACAGCTTCAAAGTCAAGAAACCGCTGGCAAGAGTAACGATGTTTCTCTTAAGATACACAACTAGTGGCGTATCGCTTCAGGCAGACTGGCCACAGTATCTCAAAATTTGTATTTGGGTGAGCAACTGGCAGGAAGCACTATGACTGTCTTAAGGTAGCCAATGCCTCGTCACCAACATAATCCCATCAGCAACTTCAAGAAACCGCTTGCAAAGGTAACGCAGCTTCTCATAAGATACACAGCTAGTGGGGTGTCACTTGAGGCAGACTGGCCAAAGTATCAAAAAAATGTGTATTTGGGTGAGCAACTAGCAGGAATCACTATGACACTCATAGCGTAGCCAATGCCTCGTCACCAGCATAATCACATCAGCAACTTAAAGAAACCCCTGGCAAAAGTTACAATGACTCTTAAGATACACAACTAGTGGCGTAGCTATCAGGCAGACTGGAAAGAGTATCTAAAAAATGTGTATTTGGGTGAAGAACTGGCAGGAATCTCTATGACTCTCTTGAGGTAGCCAATGCCTCGTCACCAGCAGAATCAAATCAGCAACTTCTAGAAACCCCTGGCAAAAGTAACGATGTTCCTCTTAAGATACACAACTAGTGGCGTATAGCTTCAGGCACACTGGAAACAGTATCTAAAAAATGTGTATTTGGATGAGCAACTGGCAGGAAACACTGTGACTCTCTTAGGGTAGCCAATATCTCGTCACCAGTATAATCACATCTTCAAAGACAAGAAAACGCTGACAAGAGTAACGATGTTTCTCTTAAGATACACAACTAGTGGCGTATCGCTTCAGGCAGACTGGCCACAGTATCTCAAAATGTGTATTTGGGTGAGCAACTGGCAGGAGGCACAATGACTCTCTTAAGGTAGCCAATGCCTCTTCACCAACATAATCCCATCACCAACTTCAGGAAACCGCTTGCAAAGGTAACGAGGCTTCTCATAAGATACACAGCTAGTGGGGTGTCACTTGAGGCAGACTGGCCAAAGTATCAAAAAAATGTGTATTTGGGTGAGCAACTAGCAGTAATCACTATGACACTCATAGGGCAGCCAATGCCTCGTCACCAGCATAATCACATCAGCA
This sequence comes from Schistocerca nitens, assembly GCF_023898315.1. NCBI lineage: Eukaryota > Metazoa > Arthropoda > Insecta > Orthoptera > Acrididae > Schistocerca > Schistocerca nitens. The sequence continues at coordinate 106,176,652 of NC_064616.1, read as the reverse complement.
ACTTCAAGAAACCCCTGGCAAAAGTTACAATGACTCTTAAGATACACAACTAGTGGTGTAGCTATCAGGCAGACTGGAAAGAGTATCTAAAAAATGTGTATTTGTGTGAAGAACTGGCAGGAATCTCTATGACTCTCTTGAGGTAGCCAATGCCTCGTCACCAGCAGAATCAAATCAGCAACTTCTAGAAACCCCTTTCAAAAGTAACGATGTTTCTCTTAAGATACACAACTAGTGGCGTATCGCTTCAGGCAGACTGGCCACAGTATCTCAAAATGTGTATTTGGGTGAGCAACTGGCAGGAAGCACTATGACTCTCTTAAGGTAGCCAATGCCTCGTCACCAACATAATCCCATCACCAACTTCAGGAAACCGCTTGCAAAGGTAACGAAGCTTCTCATAAGATACACAGCTAGTGGGGTGTCACTTGAGGCAGACTGGCCAAAGTATCAAAAAAATGTGTATTTGGGTGAGCAACTAGCTGGAATCACTATGACACACATAGGGTAGCCAATGCCTCGTCACCAGCATAATCACATCAGCAACTTCAAGAAACCCCTGGCAAAAGTTACAATGACTCTTAAGATACACAACTAGTGGCGTAGCTATCAGGCAGACTGGAAAGAGTATCTAAAAATGTGAATTTGTGTGAAGAACTGGCAGGAATCTCTATGACTCTCTTGAGGTAGCCAATGCTTCGTCACCAGCAGAATCAAATCAGCAACTTCTAGAAACCCCTTTAAAAAGTAACGATGTTTCTCTTAAGATACACAACTAGTGGCGTATCGCTTCAGGCACACTGGAAACAGTATCTAAAAAATGTGTATTTGGGTGAGCAACTGGCACGAAACACTGTGACTCTCTTAGGGTAGCCAATATCTCGTCACCAGTATAATCACAGCTTCAAAGTCAAGAAACCGCTGGCAAGAGTAACGATGTTTCTCTTAAGATACACAACTAGTGGCGTATCGCTTCAGGCAGACTGGCCACAGTATCTCAAAATTTGTATTTGGGTGAGCAACTGGCAGGAAGCACTATGACTGCCTTAATGTAGTCAATGCCTCGTCACCAACATAGTCCCATCACCAACTTCAAGAAACCGCTTGCAAAGGTAACGAAGCTTCTCATAAGATACACAGCTAGTGGGGTGTCACTTGAGGCAGACTGGCCAAAGTATCAAAAAAATGTGTATTTGGGTGAGCAACTAGCAGGAATCACTATGACACTCATAGGGTAGCCAATGCCTCGTCACCAGCATAATCACATCAGCAACTTCAAGAAACCCCTGGCAAAAGTTACAATGACTCTTAAGATACACAACTAGTGGCGTAGCTATAAGGCAGACTGGAAAGAGTATCTAAAAAATGTGAATTTGTGTGAAGAACTGGCAGGAATCTCAATGACTCTCTTGAGGTAGCCAATGCTTCGTCACCAGCAGAATCAAATCAGCAACTTCTAGAAACCCCTGGCAAAAGTAACGATGTTCCTCTTAAGATACACAACTAGTGGCGTATCGCTTCAGGCACACTGGAAACAGTATCTAAAAAATGTGTATTTGGGTGAGCAACTGGCACGAAATACTGTGACACTCTTAGGGTAACCAATATCTCGTCACCAGTATAATCACATCTTCAAAGTCAAGAAACCGCTGGCAAGAGTAACGATGTTTCTCTTAAGATACACAACTAGTGGCGTATCGCCTCAGGCAGACGGGCCACAGTATCTCAAAATGTGTATTTGGGTGAGCAACTGGCAGAAAGCACTATGACTCTCTTAAGGTTGCCAATGCCTCGTCACCAACATAATCACATCACCAACTTCAAGAAACCGCTTGCAAAGGTAACGAAGCTTCTCATAAGATACACAGCTAGTGGGGTGTCACTTGAGGCAGACTGGCCAAAGTATCAAAAAAATGTGTATTTGGGTGAGCAACTAGCAGGAATCACTATGACACTCATAGGGTAGCCAATGCCTCGTCAACAGCATAAGCACATCAGCAACTTCAAGAAACCCCTGGCAAAAGTTACAATGACTCTTAAGATACACAACTAGTGGCGTAGCTATCAGGCAGACTGGAAAGAGTATCTAAAAAATGTGTATTTGGATGAGCAACTGGCAGGAAACACTGTGACTCTCTTAGGGTAGCCAATATCTCGTCACCAGTATAATCACAGCTTCAAAGTCAAGAAACCGCTGGCAAGAGTAACGATGTTTCTCTTAAGATACACAACTAGTGGCGTATCGCTTCAGGCAGACTGGCCACAGTATCTCAAAATGTGTATTTGGGTGAGCAACTGGCAGGAAGCACTATGACTCTCTTAAGGTAGCCAATGCCTCGTCACCAACATAATCCCATCACCAACTTCAGGAAACCGCTTGCAAAGGTAACGAAGCTTCTCATAAGATACACAGCTAGTGGGGTGTCACTTGAGGCAGACTGGCCAAAGTATCAAAAAAATGTGTATTTGGGTGAGCAACTAGCAGTAATCACTATGACACTCATAGGGCAGCCAATGCCTCGTCACCAGCATAATCACATCAGCAACTTCAAGAAACCCCTGGCAAAAGTTACAATGACTCTTAAGATACACAACTAGTGGCGTAGCTATCAGGCAGAATGGAAAGAATATCTAAAAAATGTGTATTTGGTTGAAGAACTGGCAGGAATCTCTATGACTCTCTTGAGGTAGCCAGTGCTTCGTCACCAGCAGAATCAAATCAGCAACTTCTAGAAACCCCTTTCAAAAGTAACGATGTTTCTCTTAAGATACACAACTAGTGGCGTATCGCTTCAGGCACACTGGAAACAGTATCTAACAAATGTGTATTTGGGTGAGCAACTGGCACGAAACACTGTGACTCTCTTAGGGTAGCCAATATCTCGTCACCAGTATAATCACAGCTTCAAAGTCAAGAAACCGCTGGCAAGAGTAACGATGTTTCTCTTAAGATATACAACTAGTGGCGTATCGCTTCAGGCAGACTGGCCACAGTATCTCAAAATGTGTATTTGGGTGTTCAACTGGCAGGAAGCACTATGACTCTCTTAAGGTAGCCAATGCCTCGTCACCAACATAATCCCATCACCAACTTCAGGAAACCGCTTGCAAAGGTAACGAAGCTTCTCATAAGATACACAGCTAGTGGGGTGTCACTTGAGGCAGACTGGCCAAAGTATCAAAAAAATGTGTATTTGGGTGAGCAACTAGCAGTAATCACTATGACACTCATAGGGCAGCCAATGCCTCGTCACCAGCATAATCACATCAGCAACTTCAAGAAACCCCTGGCAAAAGTTACAATGACTCTTAAGATACACAACTAGTGGCGTAGCTATCAGGCAGAATGGAAAGAATATCTAAAAAATGTGTATTTGGTTGAAGAACTGGCAGGAATCTCTATGACTCTCTTGAGGTAGCCAGTGCTTCGTCACCAGCAGAATCAAATCAGCAACTTCTAGAAACCCCTTTCAAAAGTAACGATGTTTCTCTTAAGATACACAACTAGTGGCGTATCGCTTCAGGCACACTGGAAACAGTATCTAACAAATGTGTATTTGGGTGAGCAACTGGCACGAAACACTGTGACTCTCTTAGGGTAGCCAATATCTCGTCACCAGTATAATCACAGCTTCAAAGTCAAGAAACCGCTGGCAAGAGTAACGATGTTTCTCTTAAGATATACAACTAGTGGCGTATCGCTTCAGGCAGACTGGCCACAGTATCTCAAAATGTGTAATTGGGGGAGCAACTGGCAGGAAGCACTATGACTCTCTTAAGGTAGCCAATGCCTCGTCACCAACATAATCCCATCACCAACTTCAAGAAACCGCTTGCAAAGGTAACGAAGCTTCTCATCAGATACACAGCTAGTGGGGTGTCACTTGAGGCAGACTGGCCAAAGTATCAAAAAAATGTGTATTTGGGTGAGCAACTAGCAGGAATCACTATGACACTCATAGCGTAGCCAATGCCTCGTCACCAGCATAAGCACATCAGCAACTTCAAGAAACCCCTGGCAAAAGTTACAATGACTCTTAAGATACACAACTAGTGGCGTAGCTATCAGGCAGACTGGAAAGAGTATCTAAAAAATGTGTATTTGGATGAGCAACTGGCAGGAAACACTGTGACTCTCTCAGGGTAGCCAATATCTCGTCACCAGTATAATCACATCTTCAAAGTCAAGAAACCGCTGGCAAGAGTAACGATGTTTCTCTTAAGATACACAACTAGTGGCGTATCGCTTCAGGCAGACTGGCCGCAGTATCTCAAAATGTGTATTTGGGTGAGCAACTGGCAGGAAGCACTATGACTCTCTTAAGGTAGACAATACCTAGTCACCAACATAATCCCATTACCAACTTCTGGAAACCGCTTGCAAAGGTAACGAAGCTTGTCATAAGATACACAGCTAGGGGGGTGTCACTTGAGGCAGACTGGCCAAAGTATCAAAAAAATGTGTATTTGGGTGAGCAACTAGCAGGAATCACTATGACACTCATAGGGCAGCCAATGCCTCGTCACTAGCATAATCACATCAGCAACTTCAAGAAACCCCTGGCAAAAGTTACAATGACTCTTAAGATACACAACTAGTGGCGTAGCTATCAGGCAGACTGGAAAGAGTATCTAAAAAATGTGTATTTGTATGAGCAACTGGCAGGAAACACTGTGACTCTCTCAGGGTAGCCAATATCTCGTCACCAGTATAATCACATCTTCAAAGTCAAGAAACCGCTGGCAAGAGTAACGATGTTTCTCTTAAGATACACAACTAGTGGCGTATCGCTTCAGGCAGACTGGCCACAGTATCTCAAAATGTGTATTTGGTAGAGCAACTGGCAGGAAGCACTATGACTCTCTTAAGGTAGCCAATGCCTCGTCACCAACATAATTCCATCACCAACTTCAGGAAACCGCTTGCAAAGGTAACGAAGCTTCTCATAACATACACAGCTAGTGGGGTGTCACTTGAGGCAGACTGGCCAAAGTATCAAAAAAATGTGTATTTGGGTGAGCAACTAGCAGGAATCACTATGACACTCATAGGGTAGCCAATGCCTCGTCACCAGCATAATCACATCAGCAACTTCAAGAAACCCCTGGCAAAAGTTACAATGACTCTTAAGATACACAACTAGTGGCGTAGCTATCAGGCAGACTGGAAAGAGTATCTAAAAAATGTGAATTTGTGTGAAGAACTGGCAGGAATCTCTATGACTCTCTTGAGGTAGCCAATGCTTCGTCACCAGCAGAATCAAATCAGCAACTTCTAGAAACCCCTTTCAAAAGTAACGATGTTTCTCTTAAGATACACAACTAGTGGCGTATCGCTTCAGGCACACTGGAAACAGTATCTAAAAAATGTGTATTTGGGTGAGCAACTGGCACGAAACACTGTGACTCTCTTAGGGTAGCCAATATCTCGTCACCAGTATAATCACAGCTTCAAAGTCAAGAAACCGCTGGCAAGAGTAACGATGTTTCTCTTAAGATATACAACTAGTGGCGTATCGCTTCAGGCAGACTGGCCACAGTATCTCAAAATGTGTAATTGGGGGAGCAACTGGCAGGAAGCACTATGACTCTCTTAAGGTAGCCAATGCCTCGTCACCAACATAATCCCATCACCAACTTCAAGAAACCGCTTGCAAAGGTAACGAAGCTTCTCATAAGATACACAGCTAGTGGGGTGTCACTTGAGGCAGACTGGCCAAAGTATCAAAAAAATGTGTATTTGGGTGAGCAACTAGCAGGAATCACTATGACACTCATAGCGTAGCCAATGCCTCGTCACCAGCTAAGCACATCAGCAACTTCAAGAAACCCCTGGCAAAAGTTACAATGACTCTTAAGATACACAACTAGTGGCGTAGCTATCAGGCAGACTGGAAAGAGTATCTAAAAAATGTGTATTTGAATGAGCAACTGGCAGGAAACACTGTGACTCTCTCAGGGTAGCCAATATCTCGTCACCAGTATAATCACAGCTTCAAAGTCAAGAAACCGCTGGCAAGAGTAACGATGTTTCTCTTAAGATACACAACTAGTGGCGTATCGCTTCAGGCAGACTGGCCACAGTATCTCAAAATTTGTATTTGGGTGAGCAACTGGCAGGAAGCACTATGACTGTCTTAATGTAGGCAATGCCTCGTCACCAACATAATCCCATCACCAACTTCAAGAAACCGCTTGCAAAGGTAACGAAGCTTCTCATAAGATACACAGCTAGTGGGGTGTCACTTGAGGCAGACTGGCCAAAGTATCAAAAAAATGTGTATTTGGGTGAGCAACTAGCAGGAATCACTATGACACTCATAGGGCAGCCAATGCCTCGTCACTAGCATAATCACATCAGCAACTTCAAGAAACCCCTGGCAAAAGTTACAATGACTCTTAAGATACACAACTAGTGGCGTAGCTATCAGGCAGACTGGAAAGAGTATCTAAAAAATGTGTATTTGTATGAGCAACTGGCAGGAAACACTGTGACTCTCTCAGGGTAGCCAATATCTCGTCACCAGTATAATCACATCTTCAAAGTCAAGAAACCGCTGGCAAGAGTAACGATGTTTCTCTTAAGATACACAACTAGTGGCGTATCGCTTCAGGCAGACTGGCCACAGTATCTCAAAATGTGTATTTGGTAGAGCAACTGGCAGGAAGCACTATGACTCTCTTAAGGTAGCCAATGCCTCGTCACCAACATAATTCCATCACCAACTTCAGGAAACCGCTTGCAAAGGTAACGAAGCTTCTCATAACATACACAGCTAGTGGGGTGTCACTTGAGGCAGACTGGCCAAAGTATCAAAAAAATGTGTATTTGGGTGAGCAACTAGCAGGAATCACTATGACACTCATAGGGTAGCCAATGCCTCGTCACCAGCATAATCACATCAGCAACTTCAAGAAACCCCTGGCAAAAGTTACAATGACTCTTAAGATACACAACTAGTGGCGTAGCTATCAGGCAGACTGGAAAGAGTATCTAAAAAATGTGAATTTGTGTGAAGAACTGGCAGGAATCTCTATGACTCTCTTGAGGTAGCCAATGCTTCGTCACCAGCAGAATCAAATCAGCAACTTCTAGAAACCCCTTTCAAAAGTAACGATGTTTCTCTTAAGATACACAACTAGTGGCGTATCGCTTCAGGCACACTGGAAACAGTATCTAAAAAATGTGTATTTGGGTGAGCAACTGGCACGAAACACTGTGACTCTCTTAGGGTAGCCAATATCTCGTCACCAGTATAATCACAGCTTCAAAGTCAAGAAACCGCTGGCAAGAGTAACGATGTTTCTCTTAAGATATACAACTAGTGGCGTATCGCTTCAGGCAGACTGGCCACAGTATCTCAAAATGTGTAATTGGGGGAGCAACTGGCAGGAAGCACTATGACTCTCTTAAGGTAGCCAATGCCTCGTCACCAACATAATCCCATCACCAACTTCAAGAAACCGCTTGCAAAGGTAACGAAGCTTCTCATAAGATACACAGCTAGTGGGGTGTCACTTGAGGCAGACTGGCCAAAGTATCAAAAAAATGTGTATTTGGGTGAGCAACTAGCAGGAATCACTATGACACTCATAGCGTAGCCAATGCCTCGTCACCAGCTAAGCACATCAGCAACTTCAAGAAACCCCTGGCAAAAGTTACAATGACTCTTAAGATACACAACTAGTGGCGTAGCTATCAGGCAGACTGGAAAGAGTATCTAAAAAATGTGTATTTGAATGAGCAACTGGCAGGAAACACTGTGACTCTCTCAGGGTAGCCAATATCTCGTCACCAGTATAATCACAGCTTCAAAGTCAAGAAACCGCTGGCAAGAGTAACGATGTTTCTCTTAAGATACACAACTAGTGGCGTATCGCTTCAGGCAGACTGGCCACAGTATCTCAAAATTTGTATTTGGGTGAGCAACTGGCAGGAAGCACTATGACTGTCTTAATGTAGGCAATGCCTCGTCACCAACATAATCCCATCACCAACTTCAAGAAACCGCTTGCAAAGGTAACGAAGCTTCTCATAAGATACACAGCTAGTGGGGTGTCACTTGAGGCAGACTGGCCAAAGTATCAAAAAAATGTGTATTTGGGTGAGCAACTAGCAGGAATCACTATGACACTCATAGGGCAGCCAATGCCTCGTCACCAGCATAATCACATCAGCAACTTCAAGAAACCCCTGGCAAAAGTTACAATGACTCTTAAGATACACAACTAGTGGCGTAGCTATCAGGCAGACTGGAAAGAGTATCTAAAAAATGTGTATTTGCGTGAAGAACTGGCAGGAATCTCTATGACGCTCTTGAGGTAGCCAATGATTCGTCACCAGCAGAATCAAATCAGCTTCTTCTAGAAACCCCTTTCAAAAGTAACGATGTTTCTCTTAAGATACACAACTAGTGGCGTATCGCTTCAGGCACACGAAACAGTATCTAAAAAATGTTTATTTGGGTGAGCAACTGGCACGAAACACTGTGACTCTCTTAGGGTAGCCAATATCTCGTCACCAGTATAATCACAGCTTCAAAGTCAAGAAACCGCTAGCAAGAGTAACGATGTTTCTCTTAAGATACACTAGTGGCGTATCGCTTCAGGCAGACTGGCCACAGTATCTCAAAATGTGTATTTGGGTGAGCAACTGGCAGGAAGCACTATGACTCTCTTAAGGTAGCCAATGCCTCCTCACCAACATAATCCCATCACCAACTTCAGGAAACCGCTTGCAAAGGTAACGAAGCTTCTCATAAGATACACAGCTAGTGGGGTGTCACTTGAGGCAGACTGGCCAAAGTATCAAAAAAATGTGTATTTGGGTGAGCAACTAGCAGGAATCACTATGACACTCATAGGGTAGCCAATGCCTCGTCACCAGCAAAATCACATCAGCAACTTCAAGAAACCCCTGGCAAAAGTTACAATGACTCTTAAGATACACAACTAGTGGCGTAGCTATCAGGCAGACTGGAAAGAGTATCTAAAAAATGTGTATTTGCGTGAAGAACTGGCAGGAATCTCTATGACGCCCTAGAGGTAGCCAAAGATTCGTCACCAGCAGAATCAAACCAGCAACTTCTAGAAACCCCTTTCAAAAGTAACGATGTTTCTCTTAAGATACACAACTAGTGGCGTATCGCTTCAGGCACACGAGACAGTATCTAAAAAATGTGTATTTGGGTGAGCAACTGGCACGAAACACTGTGACTCTCTTAGGGTAGCGAATATCTCGTCACCAGTATAATCACAGCTTCAAAGTCAAGAAACCGCTGGCAAGAGTAACGATGTTTCTCTTAAGATACGCAACTAGTGGCGTATCGCTTCAGGCAGACTGGCCACAGTATCTCAAAATGTGTATTTGGGTGAGCAACTGGCAGGAAGCACTATGACTCTCTTAAGGTAGCCAATGCCTCGTCACCAACTGAATCCCATCACCAACTTCAGGAAACCGCTTGCAAAGGTAACGAAGCTTCTCATAAGATACACAGCTAGTGGGGTGTCACTTGAGGCAGACTGGCCAAAGTATCAAAAAAATGTGTATTTGGGTGAGCAACTAGCAGGAATCACTATGACACTCATAGGGCAGCCAATGCCTCGTCACCAGCATAATCACATCAGCAACTTCAAGAAACCCCTGGCAAAAGTTACAATGACTCTTAAGATACACAACTAGTGGCGTAGCTATCAGGCAGACTGGAAAGAGTATCTAAAAAATGTGTATTTGCGTGAAGAACTGGCAGGAATCTCTATGACGCTCTTGAGGTAGCCAGTGCTTCGTCACCAGCAGAATCAAATCAGCAACTTCTAGAAACCCCTTTCAAAAGTAACGATGTTTCTCTTAAGATACACAACTAGTGGCGTATCGCTTCAGGCACACTGGAAACAGTATCTAAAAAATGTGTATTTGGGTGAGCAACTGGCACGAAACACTGTGACTCTCTTAGGGTAGGCAATATCTCGTCACCAGTATAATCACATCTTCAAAGTCAAGAAACCACTGGCAAGAGTAACGATGTTTCTCGTAAGATACACAACTAGTGGCGTATCGCTTCAGGCAGACTGGCCGCAGTATCTCAAAATGTGTATTTGGGTGAGCAACTGGCAGGAAGCACTATGACTCTCTTAAGGTAGCCAATACCTAGTCACCAACATAATCCCAATTCCAACTTCTGGAAACCGCTTGCAAAGGTAACGAAGCTTGTCATAAGATACACAGCTAGTGGGGTGTCACTTGAGGCAGACTGGCCAAAGTATCAAAAAAATGTGTATTTGGGTGAGCAACTAGCAGGAATCACTATGACACTCATAGGGCAGCCAATGCCTCGTCACCAGCATAATCACATCAGCAACTTCAAGAAACCCCTGGCAAAAGTTACAATGACTCTTAAGATACACAACTAGTGGCGTAGCTATCAGGCAGACTGGAAAGAGTACCTAAAAAATGTGTATTTGGATGAGCAACTGGCAGGAAACACTGTGACTCTCTCAGGGTAGCCAATATCTCGTCACCAGTATAATCACATCTTCAAAGTCAAGAAACCGCTGGCAAGAGTAACGATGTTTCTCTTAAGATACACAACTAGTGGCGTATGGGTTCAGGCACACTGGAAACAGTATCTAAAAAATGTTTATTTGGGTAAGCAACTGGCACGAAACACTGTGACTCTCTTAGGGTAGCCAATATCTCGTCACCAGTATAATCACAGCTTCAAAGTCAAGAAACCGCTGGCAAGAGTAACGATGTTTCTCTTAAGATACACAACTAGTGGCGTATCGCTTCAGGCAGACTGGCCACAGTATCTCAAAATGTGTATTTGGGTGAGCAACTGGCAGGAAGCACTATGACTCTCTTAAGGTAGCCAATGCCTCCTCACCAACATAATCCCATCACCAACTTCAGGAAACCGCTTGTAAAGGTAACGAAGCTTCTCATAAGATACACAGCTAGTGGGGTGTCACTTGAGGCAGACTGGCCAAAGTATCAAAAAAATGTGTATTTGGGTGAGCAACTAGCAGGAATCACTATGACACTCATAGGGTAGCCAATGCCTCGTCACCAGCATAATCACATCAGCAACTTCAAGAAACCCCTGGCAAAAGTTACAATGACTCTTAAGATACACAACTAGTGGCGTAGCTATCAGGCAGACTGGAAAGAGTATCTAAAAAATGTGTATTTGCGTGAAGAACTGGCAGGAATCTCTATGACGCTCTTGAGGTAGCCAGTGCTTCGTCACCAGCAGAATCAAATCAGCAACTTCTAGAAACCCCTTTCAAAAGTAACGATGTTTCTCTTAAGATACACAACTAGTGGCGTATCGCTTCAGGCACACTGGAAACAGTATCTAAAAAATGTGTATTTGGGTGAGCAACTGGCACGAAACACTGTGACGCTCTTAGGGTAGCCAATATCTCGTCACCAGTATAATCACATCTTCAAAGTCAAGAAACCACTGGCAAGAGTAACGATGTTTCTCGTAAGATACACAACTAGTGGCGTATCGCTTCCGGCAGACTGGCCGCAGTATCTCAAAATGTGTATTTGGGTGAGCAACTGGCAGGAAGCACTATGACTCTCTTAAGGTAGCCAATACCTAGTCACCAACATAATCCCATTAGCAACTTCTGGAAACCGCTTGCAAAGGTAACGAAGCTTGTCATAAGATACACAGCTAGTGGGGTGTCACTTGAGGCAGACTGGCCAAAGTATCAAAAAAATGTGTATTTGGGTGAGCAACTAGCAGGAATCACTATGACACTCATAGGGCAGCCAATGCCTCGTCACCAGCATAATCACATCAGCAACTTCAAGAAACCCCTGGCAAAAGTTACAATGACTCTTAAGATACACAACTAGTGGCGTAGCTATCAGGCAGACTGGAAAGAGTATCTAAAAAATGTGTATTTGGATGAGCAACTGGCAGGAAACACTGTGACTCTCTCAGGGTAGCCAATATCTCGTCACCAGTATAATCACAGCTTCAAAGTCAAGAAACCGCTGGCAAGGGTGACGATGTTTCTCTTAAGACACACAACTAGTGGCGTATCGCTTCAGGCACACTGGAAACAGTATCTAAAAAATGTGTATTTGGGTGAGCAACTGGCACGAAACACTGTGACTCTGTTAGGGTAGCCAATATCTCGTCACCAGTATGATCACAGCTTCAAAGTCAAGAAACTGCTGGCAAGAGTAACGATGTTTCTCTCAAGATACACAACTAGTGGCGTATCGCTTCAGGCAGACTGGCCACAGTATCTCAAAATGTCTATTTGGGTGAGCAACTGGCAGGAAGCACTATGACTCTCTTAAGGTAGCCAATGCCTCGTCACCAACATAATCCCATCACCAACTTCAAGAAACGCTTGCAAAGGTAACGAAGCTTCTCATAAGATACACAGCTAGTGGGGTGTCACTTGAGGCAGACTGGCCAAAGTATCAAAAAAATGTGTATTTGGGTGAGCAACTAGCAGGAATCACTATGACACTCATAGGGTAGCCAAAGCCTCGTCACCAGCATAATCACATCAGCAACTTCAAGAAACCCCTGGCAAAAGTTACAATGACTCTTAAGATACACAACTAGTGGCGTATCGCTTCAGGCAGACTGGCCACAGTATCTCAAAATGTGTATTTGGGTGAGCAACTGGCTGAAAGCACTATGACTCTCTTAAGGTAGCCAATGCCTCGTCACCAACATAATCACATCACCAACTTCAAGAAACCGAATGCAAAGGTAACGAAGCTTCTCATAAGATACACAGCTAGTGGGGTGTCACTTGAGGCAGACTGGCCAAAGTATCAAAAAAACGTGTATTTGGGTGAGCAACTAGCAGGAATCACTATGACACTCATAGGGTAGCCAATGCCTCGTCACCAGCATAATCACATCAGCAACTTCAAGAAACCCCTGGCAAAAGTTACAATGACTCTTTAGATACACAACTAGTGGCGTAGCTATCAGGCAGACTGGAAAGAGTATCTACAAAATGTGTATTTGGGTGAAGAACTGGCAGGAATCTCTATGACTCTCTTGAGGTAGCCAATGCTTCGTCACCAGCAGAATCAAATCAGCAACTTCTAGAAAACCCTTTCAAAAGTAACGATGTTTCTCTTAAGATACACAACTAGAGGCGTATCGCTTCAGGCACACTGGAAACAGTATCTAAAAAATGTGTATTTCGGTGGGCAACTGGCACGAAACACTGTGACTCTCTTAGGGTAGCCAATATCTCGTCACCAGTATAATCACAGCTTCAAACTCAGGAAACCGCTGGCAAGAGTAACGATGTTTCTCTTAAGATACACAACTAGTGGCGTATCGCCTCAGGCAGACTGGCCACAGTATCTCAAAATGTGTATTTGGGTGAGCAACTGGCAGGAAGCACTATGACTCTCTTAAGGTAGCCAATGCCTCGTCACCAACATAATCCCATCACCAACTTCAGGAAACCGCTTGCAAAGGTAACGAAGCTTCTCATAAGATACACAGCTAGTGGGGTGTCACTTGAGGCAGACTGGCCAAAGTATCAAAAAAATTTGTATTTGGGTGAGCAACTAGCAGGAATCACTATGACACTCATAGGGTAGCCAATGCCTCTTCACCAGCATAATCACATCAGCAACTTCGAGAAACCCTGGCAAAAGTTACAATGACTCTTAAGATACACAACTAGTGGCGTAGCTATCAGGCAGACTGGAAAGAGTATCTAAAAAATGTGTATTTGGGTGAAGAACTGGCAGGAATCTCTATGACTCTCTTGAGGTAGCCAATGCTTCGTCACCAGCAGAATCAAATCAGCAACTTCTAGAAACCCCTTTCAAAAGTAACGATGTTTCTCTTAAGATAGACAACTAGTGGCGTATCGCTTCAGGCACACTGGAAACAGTATCTAAAAAATGTGTATTTGGGTGAGCAACTGGCACGAAACACTGTGACTCTCTTAGGGTAGCCAATATCTCGTCACCAGTATAATAACAACTTCAAAGTCAAGAAACCGCTGGCAAGAGTAACGATGTTTCTCTTAAGATACACAACTAGTGGCGTATCGCTTCAGGCAGACTGGTCACAGTATCTCAAAATGTGTATTTGGGTGAGCAACTGGCAGGAAGCACTATGACTCTCTTAAGGCAGCCAATGCCTCGTCACCAACATAATCCCATCACCAACTTCAAGAAACCGCTTGCTAAGGTAACGAAGCTTCTCATAAGATACACAGCTAGTGGGGTGTCACTTGAGGCAGACTGGCCAAAGTATCAAAAAAATGTGTATTTGGGTGAGCAACTAGCAGGAATCACTATGACACTCATAGGGTAGCGAATGCCTCGTCACCAGCATAATCACATCAGCAACTTCAAGAAACCCCTGGCAAAAGTTACAATGACTCTTAAGATACACAACTAGTGGCGTAGCTATCAGGCAGACTGGAAAGAGTATCTAAAAAATGTGTATTTGGGTGAAGAACTGGCCGGAATCTCTATGACTCTCTTGAGGTAGCCAATGCCTCGTCACCAGCAGAATCAAATCAGCAACTTCTAGAAACCCCTTTCAAAAGTAACGATGTTTCTCTTAAGATACACAACTAGTCCCGTATCGCTTCAGGCAGACGCCACAGTATCTCAAAATGTGTATTTGGGTGAGCAACTGGCAGAAAGCACTATGACTCTCTTAAAGTAGCCAATGCCACGTCACCAACATAATCACATCACCAACTTCAAGAAACCGCTTGCAAAGGTAACGAAGCTTCTCATAAGATACACAGCTAGTGGGGTGTCACTTGAGGCAGACTGGCCAAAGTATCAAAAAAATGTGTATTTGGGTGAGCAACTAGCAGGAATCACTATGACACTCATAGGGTAGCCAATGCCTCGTCACCAGCATAATCACATCAGCAACTTCAAGAAACCCCTGGCAAAAGTTACAATGACTCTTAAGATACACAACTAGTGGCGTAGCTATCAGGCAGACTGGAAAGAGTATCTAAAAAATGTGTATTTGGGTGAAGAACTGGCAGGAATCTCTATAACTCACTTGAGGTAGCCAATGATTCGTCACCAGCAGAATCAAATCAGCAACTTCTAGAAACCCCTTTCAAAAGTAACGATGTTTCTCTTAATATACACAACTAGTGGCGTATCGCTTCAGGCACACTGGAAACAGTATCTAAAAAATGTGTATTTGGGTGAGCAACTGGCACGAAACACTGTGACTCTGTTAGGGTAGCCAATATCTCGTCACCAGTATGATCACAGCTTCAAAGTCAAGAAACTGCTGGCAAGAGTAACGATGTTTCTCTCAAGATACACAACTAGTGGCGTATCGCTTCAGGCAGACTGGCCACAGTATCTCAAAATGTCTATTTGGGTGAGCAACTGGCAGGAAGCACTATGACTCTCTTAAGGTAGCCAATGCCTCGTCACCAACATAATCACATCACCAACTTCAAGAAACCGCTTGCAAAGGTAACGAAGCTTCTCATAAGATACACAGCTAGTGGGGTGTCACTTGAGGCAGAGTGGCCAAAGTATCAAAAAAACGTGTATTTGGGTTAGCAACTAGCAGGAATCACTATGACACTCATAGGGTAGCCAATGCCTCGTCACCAGCATAATCACATCAGCAACTTCAAGAAACCCCTGGCAAAAGTTACAATGACTCTTTAGATACACAACTAGTGGCGTAGCTATCAGGCAGACTGGAAAGAGTATCTACAAAATGTGTATTTGGGTGAAGAACTGGCAGGAATCTCTATGACTCTCTTGAGGTAGCCAATGCTTCGTCACCAGCAGAATCAAATCAGCAACTTCTAGAAAACCCTTTCAAAAGTAACGATGTTTCTCTTAAGATACACAACTAGAGGCGTATCGCTTCAGGCACACTGGAAACAGTATCTAAAAAATGTGTATTTCGGTGGGCAACTGGCACGAAACACTGTGACTCTCTTAGGGTAGCCAATATCTCGTCACCAGTATAATCACAGCTTCAAACTCAAGAAACCGCTGGCAAGAGTAACGATGTTTCTCTTAAGATACACAACTAGTGGCGTATCGCTTCAGGCAGACTGGCCACAGTATCTCAAAATGTGTATTTGGGTGAGCAACTGGCAGGAAGCACTATGACTCTCTTAAGGTAGCCAATGCCTCGTCACCAACATAATCCCATCACCAACTTCAGGAAACCGCTTGCAAAGGTAACGAAGCTTCTCATAAGATACACAGCTAGTGGGGTGTCACTTGAGGCAGACTGGCCAAAGTATCAAAAAAATTTGTATTTGGGTGAGCAACTAGCAGGAATCACTATGACACTCATAGGGTAGCCAATGCCTCGTCACCAGCATAATCACATCAGCAACCTCGAGAAACCCCTGGCAAAAGTTACAATGACTCTTAAGATACACAACTAGTGGCGTAGCTATCAGGCAGACTGGAAAGAGTATCTAAAAAATGTGTATTTGGGTGAAGAACTGGCAGGAATCTCTATGACTCTCTTGAGGTAGCCAATGCTTCGTCACCAGCAGAATCAAATCAGCAACTTCTAGAAACCCCTTTCAAAAGTAACGATGTTTCTCTTAAGATAGACAACTAGTGGCGTATCGCTTCAGGCACACTGGAAACAGTATCTAAAAAATGTGTATTTGGGTGAGCAACTGGCACGAAACACTGTGACTCTCTTAGGGTAGCCAATATCTCGTCACCAGTATAATAACAACTTCAAAGTCAAGAAACCGCTGGCAAGAGTAACGATGTTTCTCTTAAGATACACAACTAGTGGCGTATCGCTTCAGGCAGACTGGTCACAGTATCTCAAAATGTGTATTTGGGTGAGCAACTGGCAGGAAGCACTATGACTCTCTTAAGGCAGCCAATGCCTCGTCACCAACATAATCCCATCACCAACTTCAAGAAACCGCTTGCTAAGGTAACGAAGCTTCTCATAAGATACACAGCTAGTGGGGTGTCACTTGAGGCAGACTGGCCAAAGTATCAAAAAAATGTGTATTTGGGTGAGCAACTAGCAGGAATCACTATGACACTCATAGGGTAGCGAATGCCTCGTCACCAGCATAATCACATCAGCAACTTCAAGAAACCCCTGGCAAAAGTTACAATGACTCTTAAGATACACAACTAGTGGCGTAGCTATCAGGCAGACTGGAAAGAGTATCTAAAAAATGTGTATTTGGGTGAAGAACTGGCCGGAATCTCTATGACTCTCTTGAGGTAGCCAATGCCTCGTCACCAGCAGAATCAAATCAGCAACTTCTAGAAACCCCTTTCAAAAGTAACGATGTTTCTCTTAAGATACACAACTAGTCCCGTATCGCTTCAGGCAGACGCCACAGTATCTCAAAATGTGTATTTGGGTGAGCAACTGGCAGGAAGCACTATGACTCTCTTAAGGTAGCCAATGACTCGTCACCAACTGAATCCCATCACCAACTTCAGGAAACCGCTTGCAAAGGTAACGAAGCTTCTCATAAGATACACAACTAGTGGGGTGTCACTTGAGGCAGACTGGCCAAAGTATCAAAAAAATGTGTATTTGGGTGAGCAACTAGCAGGAATCACTATGACACTCATAGGGCAGCCAATGCCTCGTCACCAGCATAATCACATCAGCAACTTCAAGAAACCCCTGCCAAAAGTTACAATGACTCTTAAGATACACAACTAGTGGCGTAGCTATCAGGCAGACTGGAAAGAGTATCTAAAAAATGTGTATGTGGGTGAAGAACTGGCAGGAATCTCTATGACTCTCTTGAGGTAGCCAATGATTCGTCACCAGCAGAATCAAATCAGCAACTTCTAGAAACCCCTTTCAAAAGTAACGATGTTTCTCTTAAGATACACAACTAGTGGCGTATCGCTTCAGGCAGACTGGCCACATTATCTCAAAATGTGTATTTGGGTGAGCAACTGGCACGAAACACTGTGACTCTCTTAGGGTAGCCAATATCTCGTCACCAGTATAATAACAACTTCAAAGTCAAGAAACCGCTGGCAAGAGTAACGATGTTTCTCTTAAGATACACAACTAGTGGCGTATCGCTTCAGGCAGACTGGCCACAGTATCTCAAAATGTGTATTTGGGTGAGCAACTGGCAGGAAGCACTATGACTCTCTTAAGGTAGCCAATGCCTCCTCACCAACATAATCCCATCACCAACTTCAGGAAACCGCTTGCAAAGGTAACGAAGCTTCTCATAAGATACACAGCTAGTGGGGTGTCACTTGAGGCAGACTGGCCAAAGTATCAAAAAAATGTGTATTTGGGTGAGCAACTAGCAGGAATCACTATGACACTCATAGGGTAGCCAATGCCTCGTCACCAGCATAATCACAACAGCAACTTCAAGAAACCCCTGGCAAAAGTTACAATGACTCTTAAGATACACAACTAGTGGCGTAGCTATCAGGCAGACTGGAATGAGTATCTAAAAAATGTGTATTTGCGTGAAGAACTGGCAGGAATCTCTATGACGCTCTTGAGGTAGCCAATGATTCGTCACCAGCAGAATCAAATCAGCAACTTCTAGAAACCCCTTTCAAAAGTAACGATGTTTCTCTTAAGATACACAACTAGTGGCGTATCGCTTCAGGCACACGAAACAGTATCTAAAAAATGTGTATTTGGGTGAGCAACTGGCACGAAACACTGTGACTCTCTTAGGGTAGCCAATATCTCGTCACCAGTATAATCACAGCTTCAAAGTCAAGATACCGCTGGCAAGAGTAACGATGTTTCTCTTAAGATACAATACTAGTGGCGTATCGCTTCAGGCAGACTGGCCACAGTATCTCAAAATGTGTATTTGGGTGAGCAACTGGCAGGAAGCACTATGACTCTCTTAAGGTAGCCAATGCCTCGTCACCAACATAATCCCATCACCAACTTCAGGAAACCGCTTGCAAAGGTAACGAAGCTTCTCATAAGATACACAGCTAGTGGGGTGTCACTTGAGGCAGACTGGCCAAAGTATCAAAAAAATGTGTATTTGGGTGAGCAACTAGCAGGAATCTCTATGACACTCATAGGGTAGCCAATGCCTCGTCACCATCATAATCACAACAGCAACTTCAAGAAACCCCTGGCAAAAGTTACAATGACTCTTAAGATACACAACTAGTGGCGTAGCTATCAGGTAGACTGGAAAGAGTATCTAAAAAATGTGTATTTGCGTGAAGAACTGGCAGGAATCTCTATGACGCTCTTGAGGTAGCCAGTGCTTCGTCACCAGCAGAATCAAATCAGCAACTTCTAGAAACCCCTTTCAAAAGTAACGATGTTTCTCTTAAGATACACAACTAGTGGCGTATCGCTTCAGGCACACTGGAAACAGTATCTAAAAAATGTGTATTTGGGTGAGCAACTGGCACGAAACACTGTGACTCTCTTAGGGTAGCCAATATCTCGTCACCAGTATAATCACATCTTCAAAGTCAAGAAACCACTGGCAAGAGTGACGATGTTTCTCGTAAGATACACAACTAGTGGCGTATCGCTTCAGGCAGACTGGCCGCAGTATCTCAAAATGTGTATTTGGGTGAGCAACTGGCAGGAAGCACTATGACTCTCTTAAGGTAGCCAATACCTAGTCACCAACATAATCCCATTACCAACTTCTGGAAACCGCTTGCAAAGGTAACGAAGCTTGTCATAAGATACACAGCTAGTGGGGTGTCACTTGAGGCAGACTGGCCAAAGTATCAAAAAAATGTGTATTTGGGTGAGCAACTAGCAGGAATCACTATGACACTCATAGGGCAGCCAATGCCTCGTCACCAGCATAATCACATCAGCAACTTCAAGAAACCCCTGGCAAAAGTTACAATGACTCTTAAGATACACAACTAGTGGCGTAGCTATCAGGCAGACTGGAAAGAGTATCTAAAAAATGTGTATTTGGATGAGCAACTGGCAGGAAACACTGTGACTCTCTCAGGTGAGCCAATATCTCGTCACCAGTATAATCACATCTTCAAAGTCAAGAAACCGCTGGCAAGAGTAACGATGTTTCTCTTAAGATACACAACTAGTGGCGTATCGCTTCAGGCACACTGGAAACAGTATCCAAAAAATGTTTATTTGGGTAAGCAACTGGCACGAAACACTGTGACTCTCTTAGGGTAGCCAATATCTCGTCACCAGTATAATCACAGCTTCAAAGTCAAGAAACCGCTGGCAAGAGTAACGATGTTTCTCTTAAGATACACAACTAGTGGCGTATCGCTTCAGGCAGACTGGCCACAGTATCTCAAAATGTGTATTTGGGTGAGCAACTGGCAGGAAGCACTATGACTCTCTTAAGGTATCCAATGCCTCGTCACCAACATAATCCCATCACCAACTTCAAGAAACCGCTTGCAAAGGTAACGAAGCTTCTCATAAGATAGACAGCTATTGGGGTGTCACTTGAGGCAGACTGGCCAAAGTATCAAAAAAATATGTATTTGGGTGAGCAACTAGCAGGAATCACTATGACATCATAGGGTAGCCAATGCCTCGTCACCAGCATAATCACATCAGCAACTTCAAGAATCCCCTGGCAAAAGTTACAATGACTCTTAAGATACACAACTAGTGGCGTAGCTATCAGGCAGACTGGAAAGAGTATCTAAAAAATGTGTATTTGGATGAGCAACTGGCAGGAAACACTGTGACTCTCTCAGGGTAGCCAATATCTCGTCACCAGTATAATCACATCTTCAAAGTCAAGAAACCGCTGGCAAGAGTAACGATGTTTCTCTTAAGATACACAACTAGTGGCGTATCGCTTCAGGCACACTGGAAACAGTATCTAAAAAATGTTTATTTGGGTAAGCAACTGGCACGAAACACTGTGACTCTCTTAGGGTAGGCAATATCTCGTCACCAGTATAATCACAGCTTCAAAGTCAAGAAACCGCTGGCAAGAGTAACGATGTTTCTCTTAAGATACACAACTAGTGGCGTATCGCTTCAGGCAGACTGGCCACAGTATCTCAAAATGTGTATTTGGGTGAGCAACTGGCAGGAAGCACTATGACTCTCTTAAGGTATCCAATGCCTCGTCACCAACATAATCCCATCACCAACTTCAAGAAACCGCTTGCAAAGGTAACGAAGCTTCTCATAAGATACACAGCTAGTGGGGTGTCACTTGAGGCAGACTGGCCAAAGTATCAAAAAAATGTGTATTTGGGTGAGCAACTAGCAGGAATCACTAAGACACTCATAGGGTAGCCAATGCCTCGTCACCAGCGTAATCAAATCAGCAACTTCAAGAAACCCCTGGCAAAAGTTACAATGACTCTTAAGATACACAACTAGTGGCGTAGCTATCAGGCAGACTGGAAAGAGTATCTAAAAAATGTGTATTTGGATGAGCAACTGGCAGGAAACACTGTGACTCTCTTAGGGTAGCCAATATCTCGTCACCAGTATAATCACAGCTTCAAAGTCAAGAAACCGCTGGCAAGGGTGACGATGTTTCTCTTAAGATACACAACTAGTGGCGTATCGCTTCAGGCAGACTGGCCACAGTATCTCAAAATGTGTATTTGGGTGAGCAACTGGCAGGAAGCACTATGACTCTCTTAAGGTAGCCAATGCCACGTCACCAACATAATCCCATCACCAACTTCAAGAAACCGCTTGCAAAGGTAACGAAGCTTCTCATAAGATACACAGCTAGTGGGGTGTCACTTGAGGCAGACTGGCCAAAGTATCAAAAAAATGTGTATTTGGGTGAGCAACTAGCAGGAATCACTATGACACTCATAGGGTAGCCAATGCCTCGTCACCAGCATAATCACATCAGCAACTTCAAAAACCCCTGGCAAAAGTTACAATGACTCTTAAGATACACAACTAGTGGCGTAGCTATCAGGCAGACTGGAAAGAGTATCTAAAAAATGTGTATTTGGGTGAAGAACTGGCAGGAATCTCTATAACTCACTTGAGGTAGCCAATGATTCGTCACCAGCAGAATCAAATCAGCAACTTCTAGAAAACCCTTTCAAAAGTAACGATGTTTCTCTTAAGATACACAACTAGTGGCGTATCGCTTCAGGCACACTGGAAACAGTATCTAAAAAATGTGTATTTGGGTGAGCAACTGGCACGAAACACTGTGACTCTGTTAGGGTAGCCAACATCTCGTCACCAGTATGATCACAGCTTCAAAGTCAAGAAACTGCTGGCAAGAGTAACGATGTTTCTCTCAAGATACACAACTAGTGGCGTATCGCTTCAGGCAGACTGGCCACAGTATCTCAAAATGTCTATTTGGGTGAGCAACTGGCAGGAAGCACTATGACTCTCTTAAGGCAGCCAATGCCTCGTCACCAACATAATCCCATCACCAACTTCAAGAAACGCTTGCAAAGGTAACGAAGCTTCTCATAAGATACACAGCTAGTGGGGTGTCACTTGAGGCAGACTGGCCAAAGTATCAAAAAAATGTGTATTTGGGTGAGCAACTAGCAGGAATCACTATGACACTCATAGGGTAGCCAAAGCCTCGGCACCAGCATAATCACATCAGCAACTTCAAGAAACCCCTGGCAAAAGTTACAATGACTCTTAAGATACACAACTAGTGGCGTATCGCTTCAGGCAGACTGGCCACAGTATCTCAAAATGTGTATTTGGGTGAGCAACTGGCAGAAAGCACTATGACTCTCTTAAGGTAGCCAATGCCTCGTCACCAACATAATCACATCACCAACTTCAAGAAACCGCTTGCAAAGGTAACGAAGCTTCTCATAAGATACACAGCTAGTGGGGTGTCACTTGAGGCAGACTGGCCAAAGTATCAAAAAAACGTGTATTTGGGTGAGCAACTAGCAGGAATCACTATGACACTCATAGGGTAGCCAATGCCTCGTCACCAGCATAATCACATCAGCAACTTCAAGAAACCCCTGGCAAAAGTTACAATGACTCTTTAGATACACAACTAGTGGCGTAGCTATCAGGCAGATTGGAAAGAGTATCTAAAAAATGTGTATTTGGGTGAAGAACTGGCAGGAATCTCTATGACTCTCTTGAGGTAGCCAATACTTCGTCACCAGCAGAATCAAATCAGCAACTTCTAGAAAACCCTTTCAAAAGTAACGATGTTTCTCTTAAGATACACAACTACAGGCGTATCGCTTCAGGCACACTGGAAACAGTATCTAAAAAATGTGTATTTCGGTGGGCAACTGGCACGAAACACTGTGACTCTCTTAGGGTAGCCAATATCTCGTCACCAGTATAATCACAGCTTCAAACTCAAGAAACCGCTGGCAAGAGTAACGATGTTTCTCTTAATATACACAACTAGTGGCGTATCACTTCAGGCAGACTGGCCACAGTATCTCAAAATGTGTATTTGGGTGAGCAACTGGCAGGAAGCACTATGACTCTCTTAAGGTAGCCAATGCCTCGTCACCAACATAATCCCATCACCAACTTCAGGAAACCGCTTGCAAAGGTAACGAAGCTTCTCATAAGATACACAGCTAGTGGGGTGTCACTTGAGGCAGACTGGCCAAAGTATCAAAAAAATTTGTATTTGGGTGAGCAACTAGCAGGAATCACTATGACACTCATAGGGTAGCCAATGCCTCGTCACCAGCATAATCACATCAGCAACTTCGAGAAACCCCTGGCAAAAGTTACAATGACTCTTAAGATACACAACTAGTGGCGTAGCTATCAGGCAGACTGGAAAGGGTATCTAAAAAATGTGTATTTGGGTGAAGAACTGCCAGGAATCTCTATGACTCTCTTGAGGTAGCCAATGCTTCGTCACCAGCAGAATCAAATCAGCAACTTCTAGAAACCCCTTTCAAAAGTAACGATGTTTCTCTTAAGATAGACAACTAGTGGCGTATCGCTTCAGGCACACTGGAAACAGTATCTAAAAAATGTGTATTTGGGTGAGCAACTGGCACGAAACACTGTGACTCTCTTAGGGTAGCCAATATCTCGTCACCAGTATAATAACAACTTCAATGTCAAGAAACCGCTGGCAAGAGTAACGATGTTTCTCTTAAGATACACAACTAGTGGCGTATCGCTTCAGGCAGACTGGCCACAGTATCTCAAAATGTGTATTTGGGTGAGCAACTGGCAGGAAGCACTATGACTCTCTTAAGGCAGCCAATGCCTCGTCACCAACATAATCCCATCACCAACTTCAAGAAACCGCTTGCTAAGGTAACGAAGCTTCTCATAAGATACACAGCTAGTGGGGTGTCACTTGAGGCAGACTGGCCAAAGTATCAAAAAAATGTGTATTTGGGTGAGCAACTAGCAGGAATCACTATGACACTCATAGGGTAGCCAATGCCTCGTCACCAGCATAATCACATCAGCAACTTCAAGAAACCCCTGGCAAAAGTTACAATGACTCTTAAGATACACAACTAGTGGCGTAGCTATCAGGCAGACTGGAAAGAGTATCTAAAAAATGTGTATTTGGGTGAAGAACTGGCAGGAATCTCTATGACTCTCTTGAGGTAGCCAATGCCTCGTCACCAGCAGAATCAAATCAGCAACTTCTAGAAACCCCTTTCAAAAGTAACGATGTTTCTCTTAAGATACACAACTAGTCCCGTATCGCTTCAGGCAGACTGGCCACAGTATCTCAAAATGTGTATTTGGGTGAGCAACTGGCAGAAAGCACTATGACTCTCTTAAGGTAGCCAATGCCTCGTCACCAACATAATCACATCACCAACTTCAAGAAACCGCTTGCAAAGGTAACGAAGCTTCTCATAAGATACACAGCTAGTGGGGTGTCACTTGAGGCAGACTGGCCAAAGTATCAAAAAAACGTGTATTTGGGTTAGCAACTAGCAGGAATCACTATGACACTCATAGGGTAGCCAATGCCTCGTCACCAGCATAATCACATCAGCAACTTCAAGAAACCCCTGGCAAAAGTTACAATGACTCTTTAGATACACAACTAGTGGCGTAGCTATCAGGCAGACTGGAAAGAGTATCTACAAAATGTGTATTTGGGTGAAGAACTGGCAGGAATCTCTATGACTCTCTTGAGGTAGCCAATGCTTCGTCACCAGCAGAATCAAATCAGCAACTTCTAGAAAACCCTTTCAAAAGTAACGATGTTTCTCTTAAGATACACAACTAGAGGCGTATCGCTTCAGGCACACTGGAAACAGTATCTAAAAAATGTGTATTTCGGTGGGCAACTGGCACGAAACACTGTGACTCTCTTAGGGTAGCCAATATCTCGTCACCAGTATAATCACAGCTTCAAACTCAAGAAACCGCTGGCAAGAGTAACGATGTTTCTCTTAAGATACACAACTAGTGGCGTATCGCTTCAGGCAGACTGGCCACAGTATCTCAAAATGTGTATTTGGGTGAGCAACTGGCAGGAAGCACTATGACTCTCTTAAGGTAGCCAATGCCTCGTCACCAACATAATCCCATCACCAACTTCAGGAAACCGCTTGCAAAGGTAACGAAGCTTCTCATAAGATACACAGCTAGTGGGGTGTCACTTGAGGCAGACTGGCCAAAGTATCAAAAAAATTTGTATTTGGGTGAGCAACTAGCAGGAATCACTATGACACTCATAGGGTAGCCAATGCCTCGTCACCAGCATAATCACATCAGCAACCTCGAGAAACCCCTGGCAAAAGTTACAATGACTCTTAAGATACACAACTAGTGGCGTAGCTATCAGGCAGACTGGAAAGAGTATCTAAAAAATGTGTATTTGGGTGAAGAACTGGCAGGAATCTCTATGACTCTCTTGAGGTAGCCAATGCTTCGTCACCAGCAGAATCAAATCAGCAACTTCTAGAAACCCCTTTCAAAAGTAACGATGTTTCTCTTAAGATAGACAACTAGTGGCGTATCGCTTCAGGCACACTGGAAACAGTATCTAAAAAATGTGTATTTGGGTGAGCAACTGGCACGAAACACTGTGACTCTCTTAGGGTAGCCAATATCTCGTCACCAGTATAATAACAACTTCAAAGTCAAGAAACCGCTGGCAAGAGTAACGATGTTTCTCTTAAGATACACAACTAGTGGCGTATCGCTTCAGGCAGACTGGTCACAGTATCTCAAAATGTGTATTTGGGTGAGCAACTGGCAGGAAGCACTATGACTCTCTTAAGGCAGCCAATGCCTCGTCACCAACATAATCCCATCACCAACTTCAAGAAACCGCTTGCTAAGGTAACGAAGCTTCTCATAAGATACACAGCTAGTGGGGTGTCACTTGAGGCAGACTGGCCAAAGTATCAAAAAAATGTGTATTTGGGTGAGCAACTAGCAGGAATCACTATGACACTCATAGGGTAGCGAATGCCTCGTCACCAGCATAATCACATCAGCAACTTCAAGAAACCCCTGGCAAAAGTTACAATGACTCTTAAGATACACAACTAGTGGCGTAGCTATCAGGCAGACTGGAAAGAGTATCTAAAAAATGTGTATTTGGGTGAAGAACTGGCCGGAATCTCTATGACTCTCTTGAGGTAGCCAATGCCTCGTCACCAGCAGAATCAAATCAGCAACTTCTAGAAACCCCTTTCAAAAGTAACGATGTTTCTCTTAAGATACACAACTAGTCCCGTATCGCTTCAGGCAGACGCCACAGTATCTCAAAATGTGTATTTGGGTGAGCAACTGGCAGGAAGCACTATGACTCTCTTAAGGTAGCCAATGACTCGTCACCAACTGAATCCCATCACCAACTTCAGGAAACCGCTTGCAAAGGTAACGAAGCTTCTCATAAGATACACAACTAGTGGGGTGTCACTTGAGGCAGACTGGCCAAAGTATCAAAAAAATGTGTATTTGGGTGAGCAACTAGCAGGAATCACTATGACACTCATAGGGCAGCCAATGCCTCGTCACCAGCATAATCACATCAGCAACTTCAAGAAACCCCTGCCAAAAGTTACAATGACTCTTAAGATACACAACTAGTGGCGTAGCTATCAGGCAGACTGGAAAGAGTATCTAAAAAATGTGTATGTGGGTGAAGAACTGGCAGGAATCTCTATGACTCTCTTGAGGTAGCCAATGATTCGTCACCAGCAGAATCAAATCAGCAACTTCTAGAAACCCCTTTCAAAAGTAACGATGTTTCTCTTAAGATACACAACTAGTGGCGTATCGCTTCAGGCAGACTGGCCACATTATCTCAAAATGTGTATTTGGGTGAGCAACTGGCACGAAACACTGTGACTCTCTTAGGGTAGCCAATATCTCGTCACCAGTATAATAACAACTTCAAAGTCAAGAAACCGCTGGCAAGAGTAACGATGTTTCTCTTAAGATACACAACTAGTGGCGTATCGCTTCAGGCAGACTGGCCACAGTATCTCAAAATGTGTATTTGGGTGAGCAACTGGCAGGAAGCACTATGACTCTCTTAAGGTAGCCAATGCCTCCTCACCAACATAATCCCATCACCAACTTCAGGAAACCGCTTGCAAAGGTAACGAAGCTTCTCATAAGATACACAGCTAGTGGGGTGTCACTTGAGGCAGACTGGCCAAAGTATCAAAAAAATGTGTATTTGGGTGAGCAACTAGCAGGAATCACTATGACACTCATAGGGTAGCCAATGCCTCGTCACCAGCATAATCACAACAGCAACTTCAAGAAACCCCTGGCAAAAGTTACAATGACTCTTAAGATACACAACTAGTGGCGTAGCTATCAGGCAGACTGGAATGAGTATCTAAAAAATGTGTATTTGCGTGAAGAACTGGCAGGAATCTCTATGACGCTCTTGAGGTAGCCAATGATTCGTCACCAGCAGAATCAAATCAGCAACTTCTAGAAACCCCTTTCAAAAGTAACGATGTTTCTCTTAAGATACACAACTAGTGGCGTATCGCTTCAGGCACACGAAACAGTATCTAAAAAATGTGTATTTGGGTGAGCAACTGGCACGAAACACTGTGACTCTCTTAGGGTAGCCAATATCTCGTCACCAGTATAATCACAGCTTCAAAGTCAAGATACCGCTGGCAAGAGTAACGATGTTTCTCTTAAGATACAATACTAGTGGCGTATCGCTTCAGGCAGACTGGCCACAGTATCTCAAAATGTGTATTTGGGTGAGCAACTGGCAGGAAGCACTATGACTCTCTTAAGGTAGCCAATGCCTCGTCACCAACATAATCCCATCACCAACTTCAGGAAACCGCTTGCAAAGGTAACGAAGCTTCTCATAAGATACACAGCTAGTGGGGTGTCACTTGAGGCAGACTGGCCAAAGTATCAAAAAAATGTGTATTTGGGTGAGCAACTAGCAGGAATCTCTATGACACTCATAGGGTAGCCAATGCCTCGTCACCATCATAATCACAACAGCAACTTCAAGAAACCCCTGGCAAAAGTTACAATGACTCTTAAGATACACAACTAGTGGCGTAGCTATCAGGTAGACTGGAAAGAGTATCTAAAAAATGTGTATTTGCGTGAAGAACTGGCAGGAATCTCTATGACGCTCTTGAGGTAGCCAGTGCTTCGTCACCAGCAGAATCAAATCAGCAACTTCTAGAAACCCCTTTCAAAAGTAACGATGTTTCTCTTAAGATACACAACTAGTGGCGTATCGCTTCAGGCACACTGGAAACAGTATCTAAAAAATGTGTATTTGGGTGAGCAACTGGCACGAAACACTGTGACTCTCTTAGGGTAGCCAATATCTCGTCACCAGTATAATCACATCTTCAAAGTCAAGAAACCACTGGCAAGAGTGACGATGTTTCTCGTAAGATACACAACTAGTGGCGTATCGCTTCAGGCAGACTGGCCGCAGTATCTCAAAATGTGTATTTGGGTGAGCAACTGGCAGGAAGCACTATGACTCTCTTAAGGTAGCCAATACCTAGTCACCAACATAATCCCATTACCAACTTCTGGAAACCGCTTGCAAAGGTAACGAAGCTTGTCATAAGATACACAGCTAGTGGGGTGTCACTTGAGGCAGACTGGCCAAAGTATCAAAAAAATGTGTATTTGGGTGAGCAACTAGCAGGAATCACTATGACACTCATAGGGCAGCCAATGCCTCGTCACCAGCATAATCACATCAGCAACTTCAAGAAACCCCTGGCAAAAGTTACAATGACTCTTAAGATACACAACTAGTGGCGTAGCTATCAGGCAGACTGGAAAGAGTATCTAAAAAATGTGTATTTGGATGAGCAACTGGCAGGAAACACTGTGACTCTCTCAGGTGAGCCAATATCTCGTCACCAGTATAATCACATCTTCAAAGTCAAGAAACCGCTGGCAAGAGTAACGATGTTTCTCTTAAGATACACAACTAGTGGCGTATCGCTTCAGGCACACTGGAAACAGTATCCAAAAAATGTTTATTTGGGTAAGCAACTGGCACGAAACACTGTGACTCTCTTAGGGTAGCCAATATCTCGTCACCAGTATAATCACAGCTTCAAAGTCAAGAAACCGCTGGCAAGAGTAACGATGTTTCTCTTAAGATACACAACTAGTGGCGTATCGCTTCAGGCAGACTGGCCACAGTATCTCAAAATGTGTATTTGGGTGAGCAACTGGCAGGAAGCACTATGACTCTCTTAAGGTATCCAATGCCTCGTCACCAACATAATCCCATCACCAACTTCAAGAAACCGCTTGCAAAGGTAACGAAGCTTCTCATAAGATAGACAGCTATTGGGGTGTCACTTGAGGCAGACTGGCCAAAGTATCAAAAAAATATGTATTTGGGTGAGCAACTAGCAGGAATCACTATGACATCATAGGGTAGCCAATGCCTCGTCACCAGCATAATCACATCAGCAACTTCAAGAATCCCCTGGCAAAAGTTACAATGACTCTTAAGATACACAACTAGTGGCGTAGCTATCAGGCAGACTGGAAAGAGTATCTAAAAAATGTGTATTTGGATGAGCAACTGGCAGGAAACACTGTGACTCTCTCAGGGTAGCCAATATCTCGTCACCAGTATAATCACATCTTCAAAGTCAAGAAACCGCTGGCAAGAGTAACGATGTTTCTCTTAAGATACACAACTAGTGGCGTATCGCTTCAGGCACACTGGAAACAGTATCTAAAAAATGTTTATTTGGGTAAGCAACTGGCACGAAACACTGTGACTCTCTTAGGGTAGGCAATATCTCGTCACCAGTATAATCACAGCTTCAAAGTCAAGAAACCGCTGGCAAGAGTAACGATGTTTCTCTTAAGATACACAACTAGTGGCGTATCGCTTCAGGCAGACTGGCCACAGTATCTCAAAATGTGTATTTGGGTGAGCAACTGGCAGGAAGCACTATGACTCTCTTAAGGTATCCAATGCCTCGTCACCAACATAATCCCATCACCAACTTCAAGAAACCGCTTGCAAAGGTAACGAAGCTTCTCATAAGATACACAGCTAGTGGGGTGTCACTTGAGGCAGACTGGCCAAAGTATCAAAAAAATGTGTATTTGGGTGAGCAACTAGCAGGAATCACTATGACACTCATAGGGTAGCCAATGCCTCGTCACCAGCGTAATCAAATCAGCAACTTCAAGAAACCCCTGGCAAAAGTTACAATGACTCTTAAGATACACAACTAGTGGCGTAGCTATCAGGCAGACTGGAAAGAGTATCTAAAAAATGTGTATTTGGATGAGCAACTGGCAGGAAACACTGTGACTCTCTTAGGGTAGCCAATATCTCGTCACCAGTATAATCACAGCTTCAAAGTCAAGAAACCGCTGGCAAGGGTGACGATGTTTCTCTTAAGATACACAACTAGTGGCGTATCGCTTCAGGCAGACTGGCCACAGTATCTCAAAATGTGTATTTGGGTGAGCAACTGGCAGGAAGCACTATGACTCTCTTAAGGTAGCCAATGCCACGTCACCAACATAATCCCATCACCAACTTCAAGAAACCGCTTGCAAAGGTAACGAAGCTTCTCATAAGATACACAGCTAGTGGGGTGTCACTTGAGGCAGACTGGCCAAAGTATCAAAAAAATGTGTATTTGGGTGAGCAACTAGCAGGAATCACTATGACACTCATAGGGTAGCCAATGCCTCGTCACCAGCATAATCACATCAGCAACTTCAAAAACCCCTGGCAAAAGTTACAATGACTCTTAAGATACACAACTAGTGGCGTAGCTATCAGGCAGACTGGAAAGAGTATCTAAAAAATGTGTATTTGGGTGAAGAACTGGCAGGAATCTCTATAACTCACTTGAGGTAGCCAATGATTCGTCACCAGCAGAATCAAATCAGCAACTTCTAGAAAACCCTTTCAAAAGTAACGATGTTTCTCTTAAGATACACAACTAGTGGCGTATCGCTTCAGGCACACTGGAAACAGTATCTAAAAAATGTGTATTTGGGTGAGCAACTGGCACGAAACACTGTGACTCTGTTAGGGTAGCCAACATCTCGTCACCAGTATGATCACAGCTTCAAAGTCAAGAAACTGCTGGCAAGAGTAACGATGTTTCTCTCAAGATACACAACTAGTGGCGTATCGCTTCAGGCAGACTGGCCACAGTATCTCAAAATGTCTATTTGGGTGAGCAACTGGCAGGAAGCACTATGACTCTCTTAAGGCAGCCAATGCCTCGTCACCAACATAATCCCATCACCAACTTCAAGAAACGCTTGCAAAGGTAACGAAGCTTCTCATAAGATACACAGCTAGTGGGGTGTCACTTGAGGCAGACTGGCCAAAGTATCAAAAAAATGTGTATTTGGGTGAGCAACTAGCAGGAATCACTATGACACTCATAGGGTAGCCAAAGCCTCGGCACCAGCATAATCACATCAGCAACTTCAAGAAACCCCTGGCAAAAGTTACAATGACTCTTAAGATACACAACTAGTGGCGTATCGCTTCAGGCAGACTGGCCACAGTATCTCAAAATGTGTATTTGGGTGAGCAACTGGCAGAAAGCACTATGACTCTCTTAAGGTAGCCAATGCCTCGTCACCAACATAATCACATCACCAACTTCAAGAAACCGCTTGCAAAGGTAACGAAGCTTCTCATAAGATACACAGCTAGTGGGGTGTCACTTGAGGCAGACTGGCCAAAGTATCAAAAAAACGTGTATTTGGGTGAGCAACTAGCAGGAATCACTATGACACTCATAGGGTAGCCAATGCCTCGTCACCAGCATAATCACATCAGCAACTTCAAGAAACCCCTGGCAAAAGTTACAATGACTCTTTAGATACACAACTAGTGGCGTAGCTATCAGGCAGATTGGAAAGAGTATCTAAAAAATGTGTATTTGGGTGAAGAACTGGCAGGAATCTCTATGACTCTCTTGAGGTAGCCAATACTTCGTCACCAGCAGAATCAAATCAGCAACTTCTAGAAAACCCTTTCAAAAGTAACGATGTTTCTCTTAAGATACACAACTACAGGCGTATCGCTTCAGGCACACTGGAAACAGTATCTAAAAAATGTGTATTTCGGTGGGCAACTGGCACGAAACACTGTGACTCTCTTAGGGTAGCCAATATCTCGTCACCAGTATAATCACAGCTTCAAACTCAAGAAACCGCTGGCAAGAGTAACGATGTTTCTCTTAATATACACAACTAGTGGCGTATCACTTCAGGCAGACTGGCCACAGTATCTCAAAATGTGTATTTGGGTGAGCAACTGGCAGGAAGCACTATGACTCTCTTAAGGTAGCCAATGCCTCGTCACCAACATAATCCCATCACCAACTTCAGGAAACCGCTTGCAAAGGTAACGAAGCTTCTCATAAGATACACAGCTAGTGGGGTGTCACTTGAGGCAGACTGGCCAAAGTATCAAAAAAATTTGTATTTGGGTGAGCAACTAGCAGGAATCACTATGACACTCATAGGGTAGCCAATGCCTCGTCACCAGCATAATCACATCAGCAACTTCGAGAAACCCCTGGCAAAAGTTACAATGACTCTTAAGATACACAACTAGTGGCGTAGCTATCAGGCAGACTGGAAAGGGTATCTAAAAAATGTGTATTTGGGTGAAGAACTGGCAGGAATCTCTATGACTCTCTTGAGGTAGCCAATGCTTCGTCACCAGCAGAATCAAATCAGCAACTTCTAGAAACCCCTTTCAAAAGTAACGATGTTTCTCTTAAGATAGACAACTAGTGGCGTATCGCTTCAGGCACACTGGAAACAGTATCTAAAAAATGTGTATTTGGGTGAGCAACTGGCACGAAACACTGTGACTCTCTTAGGGTAGCCAATATCTCGTCACCAGTATAATAACAACTTCAATGTCAAGAAACCGCTGGCAAGAGTAACGATGTTTCTCTTAAGATACACAACTAGTGGCGTATCGCTTCAGGCAGACTGGCCACAGTATCTCAAAATGTGTATTTGGGTGAGCAACTGGCAGGAAGCACTATGACTCTCTTAAGGCAGCCAATGCCTCGTCACCAACATAATCCCATCACCAACTTCAAGAAACCGCTTGCTAAGGTAACGAAGCTTCTCATAAGATACACAGCTAGTGGGGTGTCACTTGAGGCAGACTGGCCAAAGTATCAAAAAAATGTGTATTTGGGTGAGCAACTAGCAGGAATCACTATGACACTCATAGGGTAGCCAATGCCTCGTCACCAGCATAATCACATCAGCAACTTCAAGAAACCCCTGGCAAAAGTTACAATGACTCTTAAGATACACAACTAGTGGCGTAGCTATCAGGCAGACTGGAAAGAGTATCTAAAAAATGTGTATTTGGGTGAAGAACTGGCAGGAATCTCTATGACTCTCTTGAGGTAGCCAATGCC
This sequence comes from Schistocerca nitens, assembly GCF_023898315.1. Classification (NCBI taxonomy): domain Eukaryota; kingdom Metazoa; phylum Arthropoda; class Insecta; order Orthoptera; family Acrididae; genus Schistocerca; species Schistocerca nitens. The sequence goes on along the minus strand of NC_064616.1, from coordinate 106,142,874 downwards.
TCGTCACCAGCAGAATCAAATCAGCAACTTCTAGAAACCCCTTTCAAAAGTAACGATGTTTCTCTTAAGATACACAACTAGTCCCGTATCGCTTCAGGCAGACTGGCCACAGTATCTCAAAATGTGTATTTGGGTGAGCAACTGGCAGAAAGCACTATGACTCTCTTAAGGTAGCCAATGCCTCGTCACCAACATAATCACATCACCAACTTCAAGAAACCGCTTGCAAAGGTAACGAAGCTTCTCATAAGATACACAGCTAGTGGGGTGTCACTTGAGGCAGACTGGCCAAAGTATCAAAAAAACGTGTATTTGGGTGAGCAACTAGCAGGAATCACTATGACACTCATAGGGTAGCCAATGCCTCGTCACCAGCATAATCACATCAGCAACTTCAAGAAACCCCTGGCAAAAGTTACAATGACTCTTTAGATACACAACTAGTGGCGTAGCTATCAGGCAGATTGGAAAGAGTATCTAAAAAATGTGTATTTGGGTGAAGAACTGGCAGGAATCTCTATGACTCTCTTGAGGTAGCCAATACTTCGTCACCAGCAGAATCAAATCAGCAACTTCTAGAAAACCCTTTCAAAAGTAACGATGTTTCTCTTAAGATACACAACTAGAGGCGTATCGCTTCAGGCACACTGGAAACAGTATCTAAAAAATGTGTATTTCGGTGGGCAACTGGCACGAAACACTGTGACTCTCTTAGGGTAGCCAATATCTCGTCACCAGTATAATCACAGCTTCAAACTCAAGAAACCGCTGGCAAGAGTAACGATGTTTCTCTTAATATACACAACTAGTGGCGTATCACTTCAGGCAGACTGGCCACAGTATCTCAAAATGTGTATTTGGGTGAGCAACTGGCAGGAAGCACTATGACTCTCTTAAGGTAGCCAATGCCTCGTCACCAACATAATCCCATCACCAACTTCAGGAAACCGCTTGCAAAGGTAACGAAGCTTCTCATAAGATACACAGCTAGTGGGGTGTCACTTGAGGCAGACTGGCCAAAGTATCAAAAAAATTTGTATTTGGGTGAGCAACTAGCAGGAATCACTATGACACTCATAGGGTAGCCAATGCCTCGTCACCAGCATAATCACATCAGCAACTTCGAGAAACCCCTGGCAAAAGTTACAATGACTCTTAAGATACACAACTAGTGGCGTAGCTATCAGGCAGACTGGAAAGGGTATCTAAAAAATGTGTATTTGGGTGAAGAACTGGCAGGAATCTCTATGACTCTCTTGAGGTAGCCAATGCTTCGTCACCAGCAGAATCAAATCAGCAACTTCTAGAAACCCCTTTCAAAAGTAACGATGTTTCTCTTAAGATAGACAACTAGTGGCGTATCGCTTCAGGCACACTGGAAACAGTATCTAAAAAATGTGTATTTGGGTGAGCAACTGGCACGAAACACTGTGACTCTCTTAGGGTAGCCAATATCTCGTCACCAGTATAATAACAACTTCAAAGTCAAGAAACCGCTGGCAAGAGTAACGATGTTTCTCTTAAGATACACAACTAGTGGCGTATCGCTTCAGGCAGACTGGCCACAGTATCTCAAAATGTGTATTTGGGTGAGCAACTGGCAGGAAGCACTATGACTCTCTTAAGGCAGCCAATGCCTCGTCACCAACATAATCCCATCACCAACTTCAAGAAACCGCTTGCTAAGGTAACGAAGCTTCTCATAAGATACACAGCTAGTGGGGTGTCACTTGAGGCAGACTGGCCAAAGTATCAAAAAAATGTGTATTTGGGTGAGCAACTAGCAGGAATCACTATGACACTCATAGGGTAGCCAATGCCTCGTCACCAGCATAATCACATCATCAACTTCAAGAAACCCCTGGCAAAAGTTACAATGACTCTTAAGATACACAACTAGTGGCGTAGCTATCAGGCAGACTGGAAAGAGTATCTAGAAAATGTGGGTGAAGATCTGGCAGGAATCTCTATGACTCTCTTGAGGTAGCCAATACTTCGTCACCAGCAGAATCAAATCAGCAACTTCTAGAAAACCCTTTCAAAAGTAACGATGTTTCTCTTAAGATACACAACTAGAGGCGTATCGCTTCAGGCACACTGGAAACAGTATCTAAAAAATGTGTATTTCGGTGGGCATCTGGCACGAAACACTGTGACTCTCTTAGGGTAGCCAATATCTCGTCACCAGTATAATCACAGCTTCAAACTCAAGAAACCGCTGGCAAGAGTAACGATGTTTCTCTTAATATACACAACTAGTGGCGTATCACTTCAGGCAGACTGGCCACAGTATCTCAAAATGTGTATTTGGGTGAGCAACTGGCAGGAAGCACTATGACTCTCTTAAGGTAGCCAATGCCTCGTCACCAACATAATCCCATCACCAACTTCAGGAAACCGCTTGCTAAGGTAACGAAGCTTCTCATAAGATACACAGCTAGTGGGGTGTCACTTGAGGCAGACTGGCCAAAGTATCAAAAAAATTTGTATTTGGGTGAGCAACTAGCAGGAATCACTATGACACTCATAGGGTAGCCAATGCATCGTCACCAGCATAATCACATCAGCAACTTCGAGAAACCCCTGGCAAAAGTTACAATGACTCTTAAGATACACAACTAGTGGCGTAGCTATCAGGCAGACTGGAAAGGGTATCTAAAAAATGTGTATTTGGGTGAAGAACTGGCAGGAATCTCTATGACTCTCTTGAGGTAGCCAATGCTTCGTCACCAGCAGAATCAAATCAGCAACTTCTAGAAACCCCTTTCAAAAGTAACGATGTTTCTCTTAAGATAGACAACTAGTGGCGTATCGCTTCAGGCACACTGGAAACAGTATCTAAAAAATGTGTATTTGGGTGAGCAACTGGCACGAAACACTGTGACTCTCTTAGGGTAGCCAATATCTCGTCACCAGTATAATAACAACTTCAAAGTCAAGAAACCGCTGGCAAGAGTAACGATGTTTCTCTTAAGATACACAACTAGTGGCGTATCGCTTCAGGCAGACTGGCCACAGTATCTCAAAATGTGTATTTGGGTGAGCAACTGGCAGGAAGCACTATGACTCTCTTAAGGCAGCCAATGCCTCGTCACCAACATAATCCCATCACCAACTTCAAGAAACCGCTTGCTAAGGTAACGAAGCTTCTCATAAGATACACAGCTAGTGGGGTGTCACTTGAGGCAGACTGGCCAAAGTATCAAAAAAATGTGTATTTGGGTGAGCAACTAGCAGGAATCACTATGACACTCATAGGGTAGCCAATGCCTCGTCACCAGCATAATCACATCAGCAACTTCAAGAAACCCCTGGCAAAAGTTACAATGACTCTTAAGATACACAACTAGTGGCGTAGCTATCAGGCAGACTGGAAAGAGTATCTAAAAAATGTGTATTTGGGTGAAGAACTGGCAGGAATCTCCATGACTCTCTTGAGGTAGCCAATGCCTCGTCACCAGCAGAATCAAATCAGCAACTTCTAGAAACCCCTTTCAAAAGTAACGATGTTTCTCTTAAGATACACAACTAGTCCCGTATCGCTTCAGGCAGACTGGCCACAGTATCTCAAAATGTGTATTTGGGTGAGCTACTGGCAGAAAGCACTATGACTCTCTTAAGGTAGCCAATGCCTCGTCACCAACATAATCACATCACCAACTTCAAGAAACCGCTTGCAAAGGTAACGAAGCTTCTCATAAGATACACAGCTAGTGGGGTGTCACTTGAGGCAGACTGGCCAAAGTATCAAAAAAACGTGTATTTGGGTGAGCAACTAGCAGGAATCACTATGACACTCATAGGGTAGCCAATGCCTCGTCACCAGCATAATCACATCAGCAACTTCAAGAAACCCCTGGCAAAAGTTACAATGACTCTTTAGATACACAACTAGTGGCGTAGCTATCAGGCAGACTGGAAAGAGTATCTAAAAAATGTGTATTTGGGTGAAGAACTGGCAGGAATCTCTATGACTCTCTTGAGGTAGCCAATACTTCGTCACCAGCAGAATCAAATCAGCAACTTCTAGAAAACCCTTTCAAAAGTAACGATGTTTCTCTTAAGATACACAACTAGAGGCGTATCGCTTCAGGCACACTGGAAACAGTATCTAAAAAATGTGTATTTCGGTGGGCAACTGGCACGAAACACTGTGACTCTCTTAGGGTAGCCAATATCTCGTCACCAGTATAATCACAGCTTCAAACTCAAGAAACCGCTGGCAAGAGTAACGATGTTTCTCTTAATATACACAACTAGTGGCGTATCACTTCAGGCAGACTGGCCACAGTATCTCAAAATGTGTATTTGGGTGAGCAACTGGCAGGAAGCACTATGACTCTCTTAAGGTAGCCAATGCCTCGTCACCAACATAATCCCATCACCAACTTCAGGAAACCGCTTGCAAAGGTAACGAAGCTTCTCATAAGATACACAGCTAGTGGGGTGTCACTTGAGGCAGACTGGCCAAAGTATCAAAAAAATTTGTATTTGGGTGAGCAACTAGCAGGAATCACTATGACACTCATAGGGTAGCCAATGCCTCGTCACCAGCATAATCACATCAGCAACTTCGAGAAACCCCTGGCAAAAGTTACAATGACTCTTAAGATACACAACTAGTGGCGTAGCTATCAGGCAGACTGGAAAGAGTATCTAAAAAATGTGTATTTGGGTGAAGAACTGGCAGGAATCTCTATGACTCACTTGAGGTAGCCAATGCTTCGTCACCAGCAGAATCAAATCAGCAACTTCTAGAAACCCCTTTCAAAAGTAACGATGTTTCTCTTAAGATAGACAACTAGTGGCGTATCGCTTCAGGCACACTGGAAACAGTATCTAAAAAATGTGTATTTGGGTGAGCAACTGGCACGAAACACTGTGACTCTCTTAGGGTAGCCAATATCTCGTCACCAGTATAATAACAACTTCAAAGTCAAGAAACCGCTGGCAAGAGTAACGATGTTTCTCTTAAGATACACAACTAGTGGCGTATCGCTTCAGGCAGACTGGCCACAGTATCTCAAAATGTGTATTTGGGTGAGCAACTGGCAGGAAGCACTATGACTCTCTTAAGGCAGCCAATGCCTCGTCACCAACATAATCCCATCACCAACTTCAAGAAACCGCTTGCTAAGGTAATGAAGCTTCTCATAAGATACACAGCTAGTGGGGTGTCACTTGAGGCAGACTGGCCAAAGTATCAAAAAAATGTGTATTTGGGTGAGCAACTAGCAGGAATCACTATGACACTCATAGGGTAGCCAATGCCTCGTCACCAGCATAATCACATCAGCAACTTCAAGAAACCCCTGGCAAAAGTTACAATGACTCTTAAGATACACAACTAGTGGCGTAGCTATCAGGCAGACTGGAAAGAGTATCTAAAAAATGTGTATTTGGGTGAAGAACTGGCAGGAATCTCTATGACTCTCTTGAGGTAGCCAATGCCTCGTCACCAGCAGAATCAAATCAGCAACTTCTAGAAACCCCTTTCAAAAGTAACGATGTTTCTCTTAAGATACACAACTAGTCCCGTATCGCTTCAGGCAGACGCCACAGTATCTCAAAATGTGTATTTGGGTGAGCAACTGGCAGAAAGCACTATGACTCTCTTAAGGTAGCCAATGCCTCGTCACCAACATAATCACATCACCAACTTCAAGAAACCGCTTGCAAAGGTAACGAAGCTTCTCATAAGATACACAGCTAGTGGGGTGTCACTTGAGGCAGACTGGCCAAAGTATGAAAAAAACGTGTATTTGGGTGAGCAACTAGCAGGAATCACTATGACACTCATAGGGTAGCCAATGCCTCGTCACCAGCATAATCACATCAGCAACTTCAAGAAACCCCTGGCAAAAGTTACAATGACTCTTTAGATACACAACTAGTGGCGTAGCTATCAGGCAGACTGGAAAGAGTATCTAAAAAAATGTGTATTTGGATGAGCAACTGGCAGGAAACACTGTGACTCTCTTAGGGTAGCCAATATGTCGTCACCAGTATAATCACATCTTCAAAGTCAAGAAACCGCTGGCAAGAGTAACGATGTTTCTCTTAAGATACACAACTAGTGGCGTATCGCTTCAGGCAGACTGGCCACAGTATCTCAAAATGTGTATTAGGGTGAGCAACTGGCAGAAAGCACTATGACTCTCTTAAGGTAGCCAATGCCTCGTCACCAACATAATCACATCACCAACTTCAAGAAACCGCTTGCAAAGGTAACGAAGCTTCTCATAAGATACACAGCTAGTGGGGTGTCACTTGAGGCAGACTGGCCAAAGTATCAAAAAAACGTGTATTTGGGTGAGCAACTAGCAGGAATCACTATGACACTCATAGGGTAGCCAATGCCTCGTCACCAGCATAATCACATCAGCAACTTCAAGAAACCCCTGGCAAAAGTTACAATGACTCTTACGATACACAACTAGTGGCGTAGCTATCAGGCAGACTGGAAAGAGTATCTAAAAAATGTGTATTTGGGTGAAGAACTGGCAGGAATCTCTATGACTCTCTTGAGGTAGCCAATGCTTCGTCACCAGCAGAATCAAATCAGCAACTTCTAGAAACCCCTTTCAAAAGTAACGATGTTTCTCTTAAGATACTCAACTAGTGGCGTATCGCTTCAGGCACACTGGAAACAGTATCTAAAAAATGTGTATTTGGGTGAGCAACTGGCACGAAACACTGTGACTCTCTTAGGGTAGCCAATATCTCGTCACCAGTATAATCACAGCTTCAAACTCAAGAAACCGCTGGCAAGAGTAACGATGTTTCTCTTAAGATACACAACTAGTGGCGTAACGCTTCAGGCAGACTGGCCACAGTATCTCAAAATGTGTATTTGGGTGAGCAACTGGCAGGAAGCACTATGACTCTCTTAAGGCAGCCAATGCCTCGTCACCAACATAATCCCATCACCAACTTCAAGAAACCGCTTGCTAAGGTAACGAAGCTTCTCATAAGATACACAGCTAGTGGGGTGTCACTTGAGGCAGACTGGCCAAAGTATCAAAAAAATGTGTATTTGGGTGAGCAACTAGCAGGAATCACTATGACACTCATAGGGTAGCCAATGCCTCGTCACCAGCATAATCACATCAGCAACTTCAAGAAACCCCTGGCAAAAGTTACAATGACTCTTAAGATACACAACTAGTGGCGTAGCTATCAGGCAGACTGGAAAGAGTATCTAAAAAATGTGTATTTGGGTGAAGCACTGGCAGGAATCTCTATGACTCTCTTGAGGTAGCCAATGCCTCGTCACCAGCAGAATCAAATCAGCAACTTCTAGAAACCCCTTTCAAAAGTAACGATGTTTCTCTTAAGATACACAACTAGTCCCGTATCGCTTCAGGCAGACGCCACAGTATCTCAAAATGTGTATTTGGGTGAGCAACTGGCAGAAAGCACTATGACTCTCTTAAGGTAGCCAATGCCTCGTCACCAACATAATCACATCACCAACTTCAAGAAACCGCTTGCAAAGGTAACGAAGCTTCTCATAAGATACACAGCTAGTGGGGTGTCACTTGAGGCAGACTGGCCAAAGTATCAAAAAAACGTGTATTTGGGTGAGCAACTAGCAGGAATCACTATGACACTCATAGGGTAGCCAATGCCTCGTCACCAGCATAATCACATCAGCAACTTCAAGAAACCCCTGGCAAAAGTTACAATGACTCTTTAGATACACAACTAGTGGCGTAGCTATCAGGCAGACTGGAAAGAGTATCTAAAAAAATGTGTATTTGGATGAGCAACTGGCAGGAAACACTGTGACTCTCTTAGGGTAGCCAATATGTCGTCACCAGTATAATCACATCTTCAAAGTCAAGAAACCGCTGGCAAGAGTAACGATGTTTCTCTTAAGATACACAACTAGTGGCGTATCGCTTCAGGCAGACTGGCCACAGTATCTCAAAATGTGTATTAGGGTGAGCAACTGGCAGAAAGCACTATGACTCTCTTAAGGTAGCCAATGCCTCGTCACCAACATAATCACATCACCAACTTCAAGAAACCGCTTGCAAAGGTAACGAAGCTTCTCATAAGATACACAGCTAGTGGGGTGTCACTTGAGGCAGACTGGCCAAAGTATCAAAAAAACGTGTATTTGGGTGAGCAACTAGCAGGAATCACTATGACACTCATAGGGTAGCCAATGCCTCGTCACCAGCATAATCACATCAGCAACTACAAGAAACCCCTGGCAAAAGTTACAATGACTCTTAAGATACACAACTAGTGGCGTAGCTATCAGGCAGACTGGAAAGAGTATCTAAAAAATGTGTATTTGGGTGAAGAACTGGCAGGAATCTCTATGACTCTCTTGAGGTAGCCAATGCTTCGTCACCAGCAGAATCAAATCAGCAACTTCTAGAAACCCCTTTCAAAAGTAACGATGTTTCTCTTAAGATACTCAACTAGTGGCGTATCGCTTCAGGCACACTGGAAACAGTATCTAAAAAATGTGTATTTGGGTGAGCAACTGGCACGAAACACTGTGACTCTCTTAGGGTAGCCAATATCTCGTCACCAGTATAATCACAGCTTCAAACTCAAGAAACCGCTGGCAAGAGTAACGATGTTTCTCTTAAGATACACAACTAGTGGCGTATCGCTTCAGGCAGACTGGCCACAGTATCTCAAAATGTGTATTTGGGTGTTCAACTGGCAGGAAGCACTATGACTCTCTTAAGGTAGCCAATGCCTCGTCACCAACATAATCCCATCACCAACTTCAAGAAACCGCTTCCAAAGGTAACGAAGCTTCTCATAAGATACACAGCTAGTGGGGTGTCACTTGAGGCAGACTGGCCAAAGTATCAAAAAAATGTGTATTTGGGTGAGCAACTAGCAGGAATCACTATGACACTCATAGGGTAGCCAATGCCTCGTCACCAGCATAAACACATCAGCAACTTCAAGAAACCCCTGGCAAAAGTTACAATGACTCTTAAGATACACAACTAGTGGCGTAGCTATCAGGCAGACTGGAAAGAGTATCTAAAAAATGTGTATTTGTGTGAAGAACTGGCCGGAATCTGTATGACTCTCTTGAGGTAGCCAATGCCTCGTCACCAGCAGAATCAAATCAGCAACTTCTAGAAACCCCTTTCAAAAGTAACGATGTTTCTCTTAAGATACACAACTAGTGGCGTATCGCTTCAGGCAGACGCCACAGTATCTCAAAATGTGTATTTGGGTGAGCAACTGGCAGAAAGGACTATGACTCTCTTAACGTAGCCAATGCCTCGTCACCAACATAATCACATCACCAACTTCAAGTAACCGCTTGCAAAGGTAATAAAGCTTCTCATAAGATACACAGCTAGTGGGGTGTCACTTGAGGCAGACTGGCCAAAGTATCAAAAATATGTGTATTTGGGTGAGCAACTAGCAGGAATCACTATGACACTCATAGGGTAGCCAATGCCTCGTCACCAGCATAATCACATCAGCAACTTCAAGAAAACCCTGGCAAAAGTTACAATGACTCTTAAGATACACAACTAGTGGCGTATCGCTTCAGGCACACTGGAAACAGTATCTAAAAAATGTGTATTTGGGTGAGCAACTGGCACGAAACACTGTGCCTCTCTTAGGGTAACCAATATCTCGTCACCAGTATAATCACATCTTCAAAGTCAAGAAACCGCTGGCAAGAGTAACGATGTTTCTCTTAAGATACACAACTAGTGGCGTATCGCTTCAGGCAGACTGGCCACAGTATCTCAAAATGTGTATTTGGGTGAGCAACTGGCAGAAAGCACTATGACTGTCTTAAGGTAGCCAATGCCTCGTCACCAACATAATCACATCACCAACTTCAAGAAACCGCTTGCAAAGGTAACGAAGCTTCTCATAAGATACACAGCTAGTGGGGTGTCACTTGAGGCAGACTGGCCAAAGTATCAAAAAAACGTGTATTTTGGTGAGCAACTAGCAGGAATCACTATGACACTCATAGGGTAGCCAATGCCTCGTCACCAGCAGAATCAAATCAGCAACTTCTAGAAACCCCTTTCAAAAGTAACGATGTTTCTCTTAAGATACACAACTAGTGGCGTATCGCTTCAGGCAGACGCCACAGTATCTCAAAATGTGTATTTGGGTGAGCAACTGGCAGAAAGCACTATGACTCTCTTAAGGTAGCCAATGCCTCGTCACCAACTTAATCACATCACCAACTTCTAGTAACCGCTTGCAAAGGTAATAAAGCTTCTCATAAGATACACAGCTAGTTGGGTGTCACTTGAGGCAGACTGGCCAAAGTATCAAAAATATGTGTATTTGGGTGAGCAACTAGCAGGAATCACTATGACACTCATAGGGTAGCCAATGCCTCGTCACCAGCATAATCACATCAGCAACTTCAAGAAACCCCTGGCAAAAGTTACAATGACTCTTAAGATACACAACTAGTGGCGTATCGCTTCAGGCACACTGGAAACAGTATCTAAAAAATGTGTATTTGGGTGAGCAACTGGCACGAAACACTGTGCCTCTCTTAGGGTAACCAATATCTCGTCACCAGTATAATCACATCTTCAAAGTCAAGAAACCGCTGGCAAGAGTAACGATGTTTCTCTTAAGATACACAACTAGTGGCGTATCGCTTCAGGCAGACTGGCCACAGAATCTCAAAATGTGTATTTGGGTGAGCAACTGGCAGAAAGCACTATGACTCTCTTAAGGTAGCCAATGCCTCGTCACCAACATAATCACATCACCAACTTCAAGAAACCGCTTGCAAAGGTAACGAAGCTTCTCATAAGATACACAGCTAGTGGGGTGTCACTTGAGGCAGACTGGCCAAAGTATCAAAAAAACGTGTATTTGGGTGAGCAACTAGCAGGAATCACTATGACACTCATAGGGTAGCCAATGCCTCGTCACCAGCATAATCACATCAGCAACTTCAAGAAACCCCTGGCAAAAGTTACAATGACTCTTAAGATACACAACTAGTGGCGTAGCTATCAGGCAGACTGGAAAGAGTATCTAAAAAATGTGTATTTGGGTGAAGAACTGGCAGGAATCTCTATGTCTCTCTTGAGGTAGCCAATGCTTCGTCACCAGCAGAATCAAATCAGCAACTTCTAGAAACCCCTTTCAAAAGTAACGATGTTTCTCTTAAGATACTCAACTAGTGGCGTATCGCTTCAGGCACACTGGAAACAGTATCTAAAAAATGTGTATTTGGGTGAGCAACTGGCACGAAACACTGTGACTCTCTTAGGGTAGCCAATATCTCGTCACCAGTATAATCACAGCTTCAAACTCAAGAAACCGCTGGCAAGAGTAACGATGTTACTCTTAAGATACACAACTAGTGGCGTATCGCTTCAGGCAGACTGGCCACAGTATCTCAAAATGTGTATTTGGGTGTTCAACTGGCAGGAAGCACTATGACTCTCTTAAGGTAGCCAATGCCTCGTCACCAACATAATCCCATCACCAACTTCAAGAAACCGCTTCCAAAGGTAACGAAGCTTCTCATAAGATACACAGCTAGTGGGGTGTCACTTGAGGCAGACTGGCCAAAGTATCAAAAAAATGTGTATTTGGGTGAGCAACTAGCAGGAATCACTATGACACTCATAGGGTAGCCAATGCCTCGTCACCAGCATAAACACATCAGCAACTTCAAGAAACCCCTGGCAAAAGTTACAATGACTCTTAAGATACACAACTATTGGCGTAGCTATCAGGCAGACTGGAAAGAGTATCTAAAAAATGTGTATTTGTGTGAAGAACTGGCCGGAATCTGTATGACTCTCTTGAGGTAGCCAATGCCTCGTCACCAGCAGAATCAAATCAGCAACTTCTAGAAACCCCTTTCAAAAGTAACGATGTTTCTCTTAAGATACACAACTAGTGGCGTATCGCTTCAGGCAGACGCCACAGTATCTCAAAATGTGTATTTGGGTGAGCAACTGGCAGAAAGCACTATGACTCTCTTAAGGTAGCCAATGCCTCGTCACCAACATAATCACATCACCAACTTCAAGTAACCGCTTGCAAAGGTAATAAAGCTTCTCATAAGATACACAGCTAGTGGGGTGTCACTTGAGGCAGACTGGCCAAAGTATCAAAAATATGTGTATTTGGGTGAGCAACTAGCAGGAATCACTATGACACTCATAGGGTAGCCAATGCCTCGTCACCAGCATAATCACATCAGCAACTTCAAGAAACCCCTGGCAAAAGTTACAATGACTCTTAAGATACACAACTAGTGGCGTATCGCTTCACGCAAACTGGAAACAGTATCTAAAAAATGTGTATTTGGGTGAGCAACTGGCACGAAACACTGTGCCTCTCTTAGGGTAACCAATATCTCGTCACCAGTATAATCACATCTTCAAAGTCAAGAAACCGCTGGCAAGAGTAACGATGTTTCTCTTAAGATACACAACTAGTGGCGTATCGCTTCAGGCAGACTGGCCACAGTATCTCAAAATGTGTATTTGGGTGAGCAATTGGCAGAAAGCACTATGACTCTCTTAAGGTAGCCAATGCCTCGTCACCAACATAATCACATCACCAACTTCAAGAAACCGCTTGCAAAGGTAACGAAGCTTCTCATAAGATACACAGCTAGAGGGGTGTCACTTGAGGCAGACTGGCCAAAGTATCAAAAAAACGTGTATTTGGGTGAGCAACTAGCTGGAATCACTATGACACTCATAGGGTAGCCAATGCCTCGTCACCAGCATAATCACATCAGCAACTTCAAGAAACCCCTGGCAAAAGTTACAATGACTCTTAAGATACACAACTAGTGGCGTAGCTATCAGGCAGACTGGAAAGAGTATCTAAAAAATGTGTATTTGGGTGAAGAACTGGCAGGAATCTCAATGACTCTCTTGAGGTAGCCAATGCTTCGTCACCAGCAGAATCAAATCAGCAACATCTAGAAACCCCTTTCAAAAGTAACGATGTTTCTCTTAAGATAGACAACTAGTGGCGTATCGCTTCAGGCACACTGGAAACAGTATCTAAAAAATGTGTATTTGGGTAAGCAACTGGCACGAAACACTGTGACTCTCTTAGGGTAGCCAATATCTCGTCACCAGTATAATCACAGCTTCAAACTCAAGAAACCGCTGGCAAGAGTAACGATGTTTCTCTTAAGATACACAACTAGTGGCGTATCGCTTCAGGCAGACTGGCCACAGTATCTCAAAATGTGTATTTGGGTGGGCAACTGGCAGGAAGCACTATGACTCTCTTAAGGTAGCCAATGCCTCGTCACCAACATAATCCCATCACCAACTTCAAGAAACCGCTTCCAAAGGTAACGAAGATTCTCATAAGATACACAGCTAGTGGGGTGTCACTTGAGGCAGACTGGCCAAAGTATCAAAAAAATGTGTATTTGGGTGAGCAACTAGCAGGAATCACTATGACACTCATAGGGTAGCCAATGCCTCGTCACCAGCATAATCACATCAGCAACTTCAAGAAACCCCTGGCAAAAGTTACAATGACTCTTAAGATACACAACTAGTGGCGTAGCTATCAGGCAGACTGGAAAGAGTATCTAAAAAATGTGTATTTGAATGAGCAACTGGCAGGAAACACTGTGACTCTCTTAGGGTAGCCAATATCTCGTCACCAGTGTAATCACATCTTCAAAGTCAAGAAACCGCTGGCAAGAGTAACGATGTTTCTCTTAAGATACACAACTAGTGGCGTATCGCTTCAGGCACACTGGAAACAGTATCTAAAAAATGTGTATTTGGGTGAGCAACTGGCACGAAACACTGTGACTCTCTTAGGGTAACCAATATCTCGTCACCAGTATAATCACATCTTCAAAGTCAAGAAACCGCTGGCAAGAGTAACGATGTTTCTCTTAAGATACACAACTAGTGGCGTATCGCTTCAGGCAGACTGGCCACAGTATCTCAAAATGTGTATTTGGGTGAGCAACTGGCAGGAAGCACTATGACTCTCTTAAGGTAACCAATGCCTCGTCACCAACATAATCCCATCACCAACTTCAGGAAACCGCTTGCAAAGGTAACGAAGCTTCTCGTAAGCTACACAGCTAGTGGGGTGTCACTTGAGGCAGACTGGCCAAAGTATCAAAAAAATGTGTATTTGGGTGAGCAACTAGCAGGAATCACTATGAAACTCATAGGGTAGCCAATGCCTCGTCACCAGCATAATCACATCAGCAACTTCAAGAAACCCCTGGCAAAAGTTACAATGACTCTTAAGATACACAACTAGTGGCGTAGCTATCAGGCAGACTGGAAAGAGTATCTACAAAATGTGTATTTGGGTGAAGAACTGGCAGGAATCTCTATGACTCTCTTGAGGTAGCCAATGCCTCGTCACCAGCAGAATCAAATCAGCAACTTCTAGAAACCCCTGGCAAAAGTAACGATGTTTCTCTTAAGATACACAACTAGTGGCGTATCGCTTCAGGCACACTGGAAACAGCATCTAAAAATGTGTATTTGGGTGAGCAACTGGCACGAAACACTGTGACTCTTTTAGGGTAACCAATATCTCGTCACCAGTATAATCACATCTTCAAAGTCAAGAAACCGTTGGCAAGAGTAACGATGTTTCTCTTAAGATACACAACTAGTGGCGTATCGCTTCAGGCAGACTGGCCACAGTATCTCAAAATGTGTATTTGGGTGAGCAACTGGCAGGAAGCACTATGACTCTCTTAAGGTAGCCAATGCCTCGTCACCAACATAATCCCATCACCAACTTCAAGAAACCGCTTCCAAAGGTAACGAAGCTTCTCATAAGATACTCAGCTAGTGGGGTGTCACTTGAGGCAGACTGGCCAAAGTATCAAAAAAATGTGTATTTGGGTGAGCAACTAGCAGGAATCACTATCACACTCATAGGGTAGCCAATGCCTCGTCACCAGCATAATCACATCAGCAACTTCAAGAAACCCCTGGCAAAAGTTACAAGACTCTTAAGATACACAACTAGTGGCGTAGCTATCAGGCAGACTGGAAAGAGTATCTAAAAAATGTGTATTTGGATGAGCAACTGGCAGGAAACACTGTGACTCTCTTAGGGTAGCCAATATCTCGTCACCAGTGTAATCACATCTTCAAATTCAAGAAACCGCTGGCAAGAGTAACGATGTTTCTCTTAAGATACACAACTAGTGGCGTATCGCTTCAGGCACACTGGAAACAGTATCTAAAAAATGTGTATTTGGGTGAGCAACTGGCACGAAACACTGTGACTCTCTTAGGGTAACCAATATCTCGTCACCAGTATAATCACATCTTCAAAGTCAAGAAACCGCTGGCAAGAGTAACGATGTTTCTCTTAATATACACAACTAGTGGCGTATCGCTTCAGGCAGACTGGCCACAGTATCTCAAAATGTGTATTTGGGTGAGCAACTGGCAGGAAGCACTATGACTCTCTCAAGGTAGTCAATGCCTCGACACCAACATAATTCCATCACCAACTTCAGGAAACCGCTTGCAAAGGTAACGAAGCTTCTCATAAGATACACAGCTAGTGGGGTGTCACTTGAGGCAGACTGGCCAAAGTATCAAAAAAATGTGTATTTGGGTGAGCAACTAGCAGGAATCACTATGAAACTCATAGGGTAGCCAATGCCTCGTCACCAGCATAATCACATCAGCAACTTCAAGAAACCCCTGGCAAAAGTTACAATGACTCTTAAGATACACAACTAGTGGCGTAGCTATCAGGCAGACTGGAAAGAGTATCTACAAAATGTGTATTTGGGTGAAGAACTGGCAGGAATCTCTATGACTCTCTTGAGGTAGCCAATGCCTCGTCACCAGCAGAATCAAATCAGCAACTTCTAGAAACCCCTTTCAAAACTAACGATGTTTCTCTTAAGATACACAACTAGTGGCGTATCGCTTCAGGCACACTGGAAACAGTATCTAAAAAATGTGTATTTGGGTAAGCAACTGGCACGAAACACTGTGACTCTCTTAGGGTAGCCAATATCTCGTCACCAGTATAATCACAGCTTCAAACTCAAGAAACCGCTGGCAAGAGTAACGATGTTTCTCTTAAGATACACAACTAGTGGCGTATCGCTTCAGGCAGACTGGCCACAGTATCTCAAAATGTGTATTTGGGTGAGCAACTGGCAGGAAGCAATATGACTCTCTTAAGGTAGCCAATGCCTCGTCACCAACATAATCCCATCACCAACTTCAAGAAACCGCTTCCAAAGGTAACGAAGCTTCTCATAAGATACACAGCTAGTGGGGTGTCACTTGAGGCAGACTGGCCAAAGTAACAAAAAAATGTGTATTTGGGTGAGCAACTAGCAGGAATCACTATGACACTCATAGGGTAGCCAATGCCTCGTCATCAGCATAATCACATCAGCAACTTCAAGAAACCCCTGGCAAAAGTTACAATGACTCTTAAGATACACAACTAGTGGCGTAGCTATCAGGCAGACTGGAAAGAGTATCTAAAAAATGTGTATTTGGATGAGCAACTGGCAGGAAACACTGTGACTCTCTTAGGGTAGCCAATATCTCGTCACCAGTGTAATCACATCTTCAAAGTCAAGAAACCGCTGGCAAGAGTAACGATGTTTGTCTTAAGATACACAACTAGTGGCGTATCGCTTCAGGCACACTGGAAACAGTATCTAAAAAATGTGTATTTGGGTGAGCAACTGGCACGAAACACTGTGACTCTCTTAGGGTAACCAATATCGCGTCACCAGTATAATCACATCTTCAAAGTCAAGAAACCGCTGGCAAGAGTAACGATGTTTCTCTTAATATACACAACTAGTGGCGTATCGCTTCAGGCAGACTGGCCACAGCATCTCAAAATGTGTATTTGGGTGAGCAACTGGCAGGAAGCACTATGACTCTCTTAAGGTAGCCAATGCCTCGTCACCAACATAATCCCATCACCAACTTCAGGAAACCGCTTGCAAAGGTAACGAAGCTTCTCGTAAGCTACACAGCTAGTGGGGTGTCACTTGAGGCAGACTGGCCAAAGTATCAAAAAAATGTGTATTTGGGTGAGCAACTAGCAGGGATCACTATGAAACTCATAGGGTAGCCAATGCCTCGTCACCAGCATAATCACATCAGCAACTTCAAGAAACCCCTGGCAAAAGTTACAATGACTCTTAAGATACACAACTAGTGGCGTAGCTATCAGGAAGACTGGAAAGAGTATCTACAAAATGTGTATTTGGGTGAAGAACTGGCAGGAATCTCTATGACTCTCTTGAGGTAGCCAATGCCTCGTCACCAGCAGAATCAAATCAGCAACTTCTAGAAACCCCTGGCA
Source organism: Schistocerca nitens (assembly GCF_023898315.1). Taxonomy (NCBI): domain Eukaryota; kingdom Metazoa; phylum Arthropoda; class Insecta; order Orthoptera; family Acrididae; genus Schistocerca; species Schistocerca nitens. Next base: position 106,125,561 of record NC_064616.1, on the reverse strand, counting down.
AAAGTAACGATGTTTCTCTTAAGATACACAACTAGTGGCGTATCGCTTCAGGCACACTGGAAACAGTATCTAAAAATGTGTATTTGGGTGAGCAACTGGCACGAAACACTGTGACTCTTTTAGGGTAACCAATATCTCGTCACCAGTATAATCACATCTTCAAAGTCAAGAAACCGTTGGCAAGAGTAACGATGTTTCTCTTAAGATACACAACTAGTGGCGTATCGCTTCAGGCAGACTGGCCACAGTATCTCAAAATGTGTATTTGGGTGAGCAACTGGCAGGAAGCACTATGACTCTCTTAAGGTAGCCAATGCCTCGTCACCAACATAATCCCATCACCAACTTCAAGAAACCGCTTCCAAAGGTAACGAAGCTTCTCATAAGATACACAGCTAGTGGGGTGTCACTTGAGGCAGACTGGCCAAAGTATCAAAAAAATGTGTATTTGGGTGAGCAACTAGCAGGAATCACTATGACACTCATAGGGTAGCCAATGCCTCGTCACCAGCATAATCACATCAGCAACTTCAAGAAACCCCTGGCAAAAGTTACAATGACTCTTAAGATACACAACTAGTGGCGTAGCTATCAGGCAGACTGGAAAGAGTATCTAAAAAATGTGTATTTGGATGAGCAACTGGCAGGAAACACTGTGACTCTCTTAGGGTAGCCAATATCTCGTCACCAGTGTAATCACATCTTCAAAGTCAAGAAACCGCTGGCAAGAGTAACGATGTTTCTCTTAAGATACACAACTAGTGGCGTATCGCTTCAGGCACACTGGAAACAGTATCTAAAAAATGTGTATTTGGGTGAGCAACTGGCACGAAACACTGTGACTCTCTTAGGGTAACCAATATCTCGTCACCAGTATAATCACATCTTCAAAGTCAAGAAACCGCTGGCAAGAGTAACGATGTTTCTCTTAATATACACAACTAGTGGCGTATCGCTTCAGGCAGACTGGCCACAGCATCTCAAAATGTGTATTTGGGTGAGCAACTGGCAGGAAGCACTATGACTCTCTTAAGGTAGCCAATGCCTCGTCACCAACATAATCCCATCACCAACTTCAGGAAACCGCTTGCAAAGGTAACGAAGCTTCTCGTAAGCTACACAGCTAGTGGGGTGTCACTTGAGGCAGACTGGCCAAAGTATCAAAAAAATGTGTATTTGGGTGAGCAACTAGCAGGGATCACTATGAAACTCATAGGGTAGCCAATGCCTCGTCACCAGCATAATCACATCAGCAACTTCAAGAAACCCCTGGCAAAAGTTACAATGACTCTTAAGATACACAACTAGTGGCGTAGCTATCAGGAAGACTGGAAAGAGTATCTACAAAATGTGTATTTGGGTGAAGAACTGGCAGGAATCTCTATGACTCTCTTGAGGTAGCCAATGCCTCGTCACCAGCAGAATCAAATCAGCAACTTCTAGAAACCCCTGGCAAAAGTAACGATGTTTCTCTTAAGATACACAACTAGTGGCGTATCGCTTCAGGCACACTGGAAACAGTATCTAAAAATGTGTATTTGGGTGAGCAACTGGCAGGAAGCACTATGACTCTCTTAAGGTAGCCAATGCCTCGTCACCAACATAATCCCATCACCAACTTCAAGAAACCGCTTCCAAAGGTAACGAAGCTTCTCATAAGATACACAGCTAGTGGGGTGTCACTTGAGGCAGACTGGCCAAAGTATCAAAAAAATGTGTATTTGGGTGAGCAACTAGCAGGAATCACTATGACACTCATATTGTAGCCAATGCCTCGTCACCAGCATAATCACATCAGCAACTTCAAGAAACCCCTGGCAAAAGTTACAATGACTCTTAAGATACACAACTAGTGGCGTAGCTATCAGGCAGACTGGAAAGAGTATCTAAAAAATGTGTATTTGGATGAGCAACTGGCAGGAAACACTGTGACTCTCTTAGGGTAGCCAATATCTCGTCACCAGTGTAATCACATCTTCAAAGTCAAGAAACCGCTGGCAAGAGTAACGATGTTTCTCTTAAGATACACAACTAGTGGCGTATCGCTTCAGGCACACTGGAAACAGTATCTAAAAAATGTGTATTTGGGTGAGCAACTGGCACGAAACACTGTGACTCTCTTAGGGTAACCAATATCTCGTCACCAGTATAATCACATCTTCGAAGTCAAGAAACCGCTGGCAAGAGTAACGATGTTTCTCTTAATATACACAACTAGTGGCGTATCGCTTCAGGCAGACTGGCCACAGTATCTCAAAATGTGTATTTGGGTGAGCAACTGGCAGGAAGCACTATGACTCTCTTAAGGTAGCCAATGCCTCGTCACCAACATAATCCCATCACCAACTTCAGGAAACCGCTTGCAAAGGTAACGAAGCTTCTCATAAGATACACAGCTAGTGGGGTGTCACTTGAGGCAGACTGGCCAAAGTATCAAAAAAATGTGTATTTGGGTGAGCAACTAGCAGAAATCACTATGACACTCATAGGGTAGCCAATGCCTCGTCACCAGCATAATCACATCAGCAACTTCGAGAAACCCCTGGCAAAAGTTACAATGACTCTTAAGATACACAACTAGTGGCGTAGCTATCAGGCAGACTGGAAAGAGTATCTAAAAAATGTGTATTTTGGTGAAGAACTGGCAGGAATCTCTATGACTCTCTTGAGGTAGCCAATGCTTTGTCACCAGCAGAATCAAATCAGCAACTTCTAGAAACCCCTTACAAAAGTAATGATGTTTCTCTTAAGATACACAACTAGTGGCGTAGCTATCAGGCAGACTGGAAAGAGTATCTAAAAAAATGTGTATTTGGATGAGCAACTGGCAGAAAACACTGTGACTCTCTTAGGGTAGCCAATATCTCGTCACCAGTATAATCACATCTTCAAAGTCAAGAACCCGCTGGCAAGAGTAACGATGTTTCTCTTAAGATACACAACTAGTGGCGTATCGCTTCAGGCAGACTGGCCACAGTATCTCAAAATGTGTATTTGTGTGAGCAACTGGCAGGAAGCACTATGACTCCCTTAAGGTAGCCAATGCCTCGTCACCAACATAATCCCATCACCAACTTCAGGAAACCGCTTGCAAAGGTAACGAAGCTTCTCATAAGATACACAGCTAGTGGGGTGTCACTTGAGGCAGACTGGCCAAAGTATCAAAAAAATGTGTATTTGGGTGAGCAACTAGCAGGAATCACTATGACACTCATAGGGTAACCAATGCCTCGTCACCAGCATAATCACATCGGCAACTTCGAGAAACCCCTGGCAAAAGTTACAATGACTCTTAAGATACACAACTAGTGGCGTAGCTATCAGGCAGACTGGAAAGAGTATCTAAAAAATGTGTATATGGGTGAAGAACTGGCAGGAATCTCTATGACTCTCTTGAGGTAGCCAATGCTTCGTCACCAGCAGAATCAAATCAGCAACTTCTAGAAACCCCTTTCAAAAGTAACGATGTTTCTCTTAAGATACACAACTAGTGGCGTAGCTATCAGGCAGACTGGAAAGAGTATCTAAAAAAATGTGTATTTGGATGAGCAACTGGCAGAAAACACTGTGACTCTCTTAGGGTAGCCAATATCTCGTCACCAGTATAATCACATCTTCAAAGTCAAGAAACCGCTGGCAAGAGTAACGATGTTTCTCTTAAGATACACAACTAGTGGCGTATCGCTTCAGGCAGACTGGCCACAGTATCTCAAAATGTGTATTTGTGTGAGCAACTGGCAGGAAGCACTATGACTCTCTTAAGGTAGCCAATGCCTCGTCACCAACATAATCCCATCACCAACTTCAGGAAACCGCTTGCAAAGGTAACGAAGCTTCTCATAAGATACACAGCTAGTGGGGTGTCACTTGAGGCAGACTGGCCAAAGTATCAAAAAAATGTGTATTTGGGTGAGCAACTAGCAGGAATCACTATGACACTCATAGGGTAGCCAATGCCTCGTCACCAGCATAATCACATCAGCAACTTCGAGAAACCCCTGGCAAAAGTTACAATGACTCTTAAGATACACAACTAGTGGCGTAGCTATCAGGCAGACTGGAAAGAGTATCTAAAAAATGTGTATTTGGGTGAAGAACTGGCAGGAATCTCTATGACTCTCTTGAGGTAGCCAATGCTTCGTCACCAGCAGAATCAAATCAGCAACTTCTAGAAACCCCTTTCAAAAGTAACGATGTTTCTCTTAAGATACACAACTAGTGGCGTATCGCTTCAGGCACACTGGAAACAGTATCTAAAAAATGTGTATTTGGGTAAGCAACTGGCACGAAACACTGTGACTCTCTTAGGGTAGCCAATATCTCGTCACCAGTATAATCACAGCTTCAAACTCAAGAAACCGCTGGCAAGAGTAACGATGTTTCTCTGAAGATACACTACTAGTGGCGTATCGCTTCAGGCAGACTGGCCACAGTATCTCAAAATGTGTATTTGGGTGAGCAACTGGCAGGAAGCAATATGACTCTCTTAAGGTAGCCAATGCCTCGTCACCAACATAATCCCATCACCAACTTCAAGAAACCGCTTTCAAAGGTAACGAAGCTTCTCATAAGATACACAGCTAGTGGGGTGTCACTTGAGGCAGACTGGCCAAAGTATCAAAAAAATGTGTATTTGGGTGAGCAACTAGCAGGAATCACAATGACACTCATAGGGTAGCCAATGCCTCGTCACCAGCATAATCACATCAGCAACTTCAAGAAACCCCTGGCAAAAGTTACAATGACTCTTAAGATACACAACTAGTGGCGTAGCTATCAGGCAGACTGGAAAGAGTATCTAAAAAATGTGTATTTGGATGAGCAACTGGCAGGAAACACTGTGACTCTCTTAGGGTAGCCAATATCTCGTCACCAGTGTAATCACATCTTCAAAGTCAAGAAACCGCTGGCAAGAGTAACGATGTTTCTCTTAAGATACACAACTAGTGGCGTATCGCTTCAGGCACACTGGAAACAGTATCTAAAAAATGTGTATTTGGGTGAGCAACTGGCACGAAACACTGTGACTCTCTTAGGGTAACCAATATCTCGTCACCAGTATAATCACATCTTCAAAGTCAAGAAACCGCTGGCAAGAGTAACGATGTTTCTCTTAATATACACAACTAGTGGCGTATCGCTTCAGGCAGACTGGCCACAGTATCTCAAAATGTGTATTTGGGTGAGCAACTGGCAGGAAGCACTATGACTCTCTTAAGGTAGCCAATGCCTCGTCACCAACATAATCCCATCACCAACTTCAGGAAACCGCTTGCAAAGGTAACGAAGCTTCTCATAAGATACACAGCTAGTGGGGTGTCACTTGAGGCAGACTGGCCAAAGTATCAAAAAAATGTGTATTTGGGTGAGCAACTAGCAGAAATCACTATGACACTCATAGGGTAGCCAATGCCTCGTCACCAGCATAATCACATCAGCAACTTCGAGAAACCCCTGGCAAAAGTTACAATGACTCTTAAGATACACAACTAGTGGCGTAGCTATCAGGCAGACTGGAAAGAGTATCTAAAAAATGTGTATTTGGGTGAAGAACTGGCAGGAATCTCTATGACTCTCTTGAGGTAGCCAATGCTTCGTCACCAGCAGAATCAAATCAGCAACTTCTAGAAACCCCTTTCAAAAGTAACGATGTTTCTCTTAAGATACACAACTAGTGGCGTAGCTATCAGGCAGACTGGAAAGAGTATCTAAAAAAATGTGTATTTGGATGAGCAACTGGCAGAAAACACTGTGACTCTCTTAGGGTAGCCAATATCTCGTCACCAGTATAATCACATCTTCAAAGTCAAGAAACCGCTGGCAAGAGTAACGATGTTTCTCTTAAGATACACAACTAGTGGCGTAGCTATCAGGCAGACTGGAAAGAGTATCTACAAAATGTGTATTTGGGTGAAGAACTGGCAGGAATCTCTATGACTCTCTTGAGGTAGCCAATGCCTCGTCACCAGCAGAATCAAATCAGCAACTTCTAGAAACCCCTGGCAAAAGTAACGATGTTTCTCTTAAGATACACAACTAGTGGCGTATCGCTTCAGGCACACTGGAAACAGTATCTAAAAATGTGTATTTGGGTGAGCAACTGGCACGAAACACTGTGACTCTTTTAGGGTAACCAATATCTCGTCACCAGTATAATCACATCTTCAAAGTCAAGAAACCGTTGGCAAGAGTAACGATGTTTCTCTTAAGATACACAACTAGTGGCGTATCGCTTCAGGCAGACTGGCCACAGTATCTCAAAATGTGTATTTGGGTGAGCAACTGGCAGGAAGCACTATGACTCTCTTAAGGTAGCCAATGCCTCGTCACCAACATAATCCCATCACCAACTTCAAGAAACCGCTTCCAAAGGTAACGAAGCTTCTCATAAGATACACAGCTAGTGGGGTGTCACTTGAGGCAGACTGGCCAAAGTATCAAAAAAATGTGTATTTGGGTGAGCAACTAGCAGGAATCACTATGACACTCATAGGGTAGCCAATGCCTCGTCACCAGCATAATCACATCAGCAACTTCAAGAAACCCCTGGCAAAAGTTACAATGACTCTTAAGATACACAACTAGTGGCGTAGCTATCAGGCAGACTGGAAAGAGTATCTAAAAAATGTGTATTTGGATGAGCAACTGGCAGGAAACACTGTGACTCTCTTAGGGTAGCCAATATCTCGTCACCAGTGTAATCACATCTTCAAAGTCAAGAAACCGCTGGCAAGAGTAACGATGTTTCTCTTAAGATACACAACTAGTGGCGTATCGCTTCAGGCACACTGGAAACAGTATCTAAAAAATGTGTATTTGGGTGAGCAACTGGCACGAAACACTGTGACTCTCTTAGGGTAACCAATATCTCGTCACCAGTATAATCACATCTTCGAAGTCAAGAAACCGCTGGCAAGAGTAACGATGTTTCTCTTAATATACACAACTAGTGGCGTATCGCTTCAGGCAGACTGGCCACAGTATCTCAAAATGTGTATTTGGGTGAGCAACTGGCAGGAAGCACTATGACTCTCTTAAGGTAGCCAATGCCTCGTCACCAACATAATCCCATCACCAACTTCAGGAAACCGCTTGCAAAGGTAACGAAGCTTCTCATAAGATACACAGCTAGTGGGGTGTCACTTGAGGCAGACTGGCCAAAGTATCAAAAAAATGTGTATTTGGGTGAGCAACTAGCAGAAATCACTATGACACTCATAGGGTAGCCAATGCCTCGTCACCAGCATAATCACATCAGCAACTTCGAGAAACCCCTGGCAAAAGTTACAATGACTCTTAAGATACACAACTAGTGGCGTAGCTATCAGGCAGACTGGAAAGAGTATCTAAAAAATGTGTATTTGGGTGAAGAACTGGCAGGAATCTCTATGACTCTCTTGAGGTAGCCAATGCTTTGTCACCAGCAGAATCAAATCAGCAACTTCTAGAAACCCCTTACAAAAGTAATGATGTTTCTCTTAAGATACACAACTAGTGGCGTAGCTATCAGGCAGACTGGAAAGAGTATCTAAAAAAATGTGTATTTGGATGAGCAACTGGCAGAAAACACTGTGACTCTCTTAGGGTAGCCAATATCTCGTCACCAGTATAATCACATCTTCAAAGTCAAGAAACCGCTGGCAAGAGTAACGATGTTTCTCTTAAGATACACAACTAGTGGCGTATCGCTTCAGGCAGACTGGCCACAGTATCTCAAAATGTGTATTTGTGTGAGCAACTGGCAGGAAGCACTATGACTCCCTTAAGGTAGCCAATGCCTCGTCACCAACATAATCCCATCACCAACTTCAGGAAACCGCTTGCAAAGGTAACGAAGCTTCTCATAAGATACACAGCTAGTGGGGTGTCACTTGAGGCAGACTGGCCAAAGTATCAAAAAAATGTGTATTTGGGTGAGCAACTAGCAGGAATCACTATGACACTCATAGGGTAGCCAATGCCTCGTCACCAGCATAATCACATCGGCAACTTCGAGAAACCCCTGGCAAAAGTTACAATGACTCTTAAGATACACAACTAGTGGCGTAGCTATCAGGCAGACTGGAAAGAGTATCTAAAAAATGTGTATATGGGTGAAGAACTGGCAGGAATCTCTATGACTCTCTTGAGGTAGCCAATGCTTCGTCACCAGCAGAATCAAATCAGCAACTTCTAGAAACCCCTTTCAAAAGTAACGATGTTTCTCTTAAGATACACAACTAGTGGCGTAGCTATCAGGCAGACTGGAAAGAGTATCTAAAAAAATGTGTATTTGGATGAGCAACTGGCAGAAAACACTGTGACTCTCTTAGGGTAGCCAATATCTCGTCACCAGTATAATCACATCTTCAAAGTCAAGAAACCGCTGGCAAGAGTAACGATGTTTCTCTTAAGATACACAACTAGTGGCGTATCGCTTCAGGCAGACTGGCCACAGTATCTCAAAATGTGTATTTGTGTGAGCAACTGGCAGGAAGCACTATGACTCTCTTAAGGTAGCCAATGCCTCGTCACCAACATAATCCCATCACCAACTTCAGGAAACCGCTTGCAAAGGTAACGAAGCTTCTCATAAGATACACAGCTAGTGGGGTGTCACTTGAGGCAGACTGGCCAAAGTATCAAAAAAATGTGTATTTGGGTGAGCAACTAGCAGGAATCACTATGACACTCATAGGGTAGCCAATGCCTCGTCACCAGCATAATCACATCAGCAACTTCGAGAAACCCCTGGCAAAAGTTACAATGACTCTTAAGATACACAACTAGTGGCGTAGCTATCAGGCAGACTGGAAAGAGTATCTAAAAAATGTGTATTTGGGTGAAGAACTGGCAGGAATCTCTATGACTCTCTTGAGGTAGCCAATGCTTCGTCACCAGCAGAATCAAATCAGCAACTTCTAGAAACCCCTTTCAAAAGTAACGATGTTTCTCTTAAGATACACAACTAGTGGCGTATCGCTTCAGGCACACTGGAAACAGTATCTAAAAAATGTGTATTTGGGTAAGCAACTGGCACGAAACACTGTGACTCTCTTAGGGTAGCCAATATCTCGTCACCAGTATAATCACAGCTTCAAACTCAAGAAACCGCTGGCAAGAGTAACGATGTTTCTCTGAAGATACACTACTAGTGGCGTATCGCTTCAGGCAGACTGGCCACAGTATCTCAAAATGTGTATTTGGGTGAGCAACTGGCAGGAAGCAATATGACTCTCTTAAGGTAGCCAATGCCTCGTCACCAACATAATCCCATCACCAACTTCAAGAAACCGCTTCCAAAGGTAACGAAGCTTCTCATAAGATACACAGCTAGTGGGGTGTCACTTGAGGCAGACTGGCCAAAGTATCAAAAAAATGTGTATTTGGGTGAGCAACTAGCAGGAATCACAATGACACTCATAGGGTAGCCAATGCCTCGTCACCAGCATAATCACATCAGCAACTTCAAGAAACCCCTGGCAAAAGTTACAATGACTCTTAAGATACACAACTAGTGGCGTAGCTATCAGGCAGACTGGAAAGAGTATCTAAAAAATGTGTATTTGGATGAGCAACTGGCAGGAAACACTGTGACTCTCTTAGGGTAGCCAATATCTCGTCACCAGTGTAATCACATCTTCAAAGTCAAGAAACCGCTTGCAAGAGTAACGATGTTTCTCTTAAGATACACAACTAGTGGCGTATCGCTTCAGGCACACTGGAAACAGTATCTAAAAAATGTGTATTTGGGTGAGCAACTGGCACGAAACACTGTGACTCTCTTAGGGTAACCAATATCTCGTCACCAGTATAATCACATCTTCAAAGTCAAGAAACCGCTGGCAAGAGTAACGATGTTTCTCTTAATATACACAACTAGTGGCGTATCGCTTCAGGCAGACTGGCCACAGTATCTCAAAATGTGTATTTGGGTGAGCAACTGGCAGGAAGCACTATGACTCTCTTAAGGTAGCCAATGCCTCGTCACCAACATAATCCCATCACCAACTTCAGGAAACCGCTTGCAAAGGTAACGAAGCTTCTCATAAGATACACAGCTAGTGGGGTGTCACTTGAGGCAGACTGGCCAAAGTATCAAAAAAATGTGTATTTGGGTGAGCAACTAGCAGAAATCACTATGACACTCATAGGGTAGCCAATGCCTCGTCACCAGCATAATCACATCAGCAACTTCGAGAAACCCCTGGCAAAAGTTACAATGACTCTTAAGATACACAACTAGTGGCGTAGCTATCAGGCAGACTGGAAAGAGTATCTAAAAAATGTGTATTTGGGTGAAGAACTGGCAGGAATCTCTATGACTCTCTTGAGGTAGCGAATGCTTCGTCACCAGCAGAATCAAATCAGCAACTTCTAGAAACCCCTTTCAAAAGTAACGATGTTTCTCTTAAGATACACAACTAGTGGCGTAGCTATCAGGCAGACTGGAAAGAGTATCTAAAAAAATGTGTATTTGGATGAGCAACTGGCAGAAAACACTGTGACTCTCTTAGGGTAGCCAATATCTCGTCACCAGTATAATCACATCTTCAAAGTCAAGAAACCGCTGGCAAGAGTAACGATGTTTCTCTTAAGATACACAACTAGTGGCGTATCGCTTCAGGCAGACTGGCCACAGTATCTCAAAATGTGTATTTGTGTGAGCAACTGGCAGGAAGCACTATGACTCTCTTAAGGTAGCCAATGCCTCGTCACCAACATAATCCCATCACCAACTTCAGGAAACCGCTTGCAAAGGTAACGAAGCTTCTCATAAGATACACAGCTAGTGGGGTGTCACTTGAGGCAGACTGGCCAAAGTATCAAAAAATGTCTATTTGGGTGAGCAACTAGCAGGAATCACTATGACACTCATAGGGTAGCCAATGCCTCGTCACCAGCATAATCACATCGGCAACTTCGAGAAACCCCTGGCAAAAGTTACAATGACTCTTAAGATACACAACTAGTGGCGTAGCTATCAGGCAGACTGGAAAGAGTATCTAAAAAATGTGTATTTGGGTGAAGAACTGGCAGGAATCTCTATGACTCTCTTGAGGTAGCCAATGCTTCGTCACCAGCAGAATCAAATCAGCAACTTCTAGAAACCCCTTTCAAAAGTAACGATGTTTCTCTTAAGATACACAACTAGTGGCGTATCGCTTCAGGCACACTGGAAACAGTATCTAAAAAATGTGTATTTGGGTGAGCAACTGGCACGAAACACTGTGACTCTCTTAGGGTAGCCAATATCTCGTCACCAGTATAATAACAACTTCAAAGTCAAGAAACCGCTGGCAAGAGTAACGATGTTTCTCTTAAGATACACAACTAGTGACGTATCGCTTCAGGCAGACTGGCCACAGTATCTCAAAATGTGTATTTGGGTGAGCAACTGGCAGGAAGCACTATGACTCTCTTAAGGCAGCCAATGCCTCGTCACCAACATAATCCCATCACCAACTTCAAGAAACCGCTTGCTAAGGTAACGAAGCTTCTCATAAGATACACAGCTAGTGGGGTGTCACTTGAGGCAGACTGGCCAAAGTATCAAAAAAATGTGTATTTGGGTGAGCAACTACCAGGAATCACTATGACACTCATAGGGTAGCCAATGCCTCGTCACCAGCATAATCACATCAGCAACTTCAAGAAACCCCTGGCAAAAGTTACAATGACTCTTAAGATACACAACTAGTGGCGTAGCTATCAGGCAGACTGGAAAGAGTATCTAAAAAATGTGTATTTGTGTGAAGAACTGGCCGGAATCTGTATGACTCTCTTGAGGTAGCCAATGCCTCGTCACCAGCAGAATCAAATCAGCAACTTCTAGAAACCCCTTTCAAAAGTAACGATGTTTCTCTTAAGATACACAACTAGTGGCGTATCGCTTCAGGCAGACGCCACAGTATCTCAAAATGTGTATTTGGGTCAGCAACTGGCAGAAAGCACTATGACTCTCTTAAGGTAGCCAATGCCTCGTCACCAACATAATCACATCACCAACTTCAAGTAACCGCTTGCAAAGGTAATAAAGCTTCTCATAAGATACACAGCTAGTGGGGTGTCACTTGAGGCAGACTGGCCAAAGTATCAAAAATATGTGTATTTGGGTGAGCAACTAGCAGGAATCACTATGACACTCATAGGGTAGCCAATGCCTCGTCACCAGCATAATCACATCAGCAACTTCAAGAAACCCCTGGCAAAAGTTACAATGACTCTTAAGATACACAACTAGTGGCGTATCGCTTCAGGCACACTGGAAACAGTATCTAAAAAATGTGTATTTGGGTGAGCAACTGGCACGAAACACTGTGCCTCTCTTAGGGTAACCAATATCTCGTCACCAGTATAATCACATCTTCAAAGTCAAGAAACCGCTGGCAAGAGTAACGATGTTTCTCTTAAGATACACAACTAGTGGCGTATCGCTTCAGGCAGACTGGCCACAGTATCTCAAAATGTGTATTTGGGTGAGCAACTGGCAGAAAGCACTATGACTCTCTTAAGGTAGCCAATGCCTCGTCACCAACATAATCACATCACCAACTTCAAGAAACCGCTTGCAAAGGTAACGAAGCTTCTCATAAGATACACAGCTAGTGGGGTGTCACTTGAGGCAGACTGGCCAAAGTATCAAAAAAACGTGTATTTGGGTGAGCAACTAGCAGGAATCACTATGACACTCATAGGGTAGCCAATGCCTCGTCACCAGCATAATCACATCAGCAACTTCAAGAAACCCCTGGCAAAAGTTACAATGACTCTTAAGATACACAACTAGTGGCGTAGCTATCAGGCAGACTGGAAAGAGTATCTAAAAAATGTGTATTTGGGTGAAGAACTGGCAGGAATCTCAATGACTCTCTTGAGGTAGCCAATGCTTCGTCACCAGCAGAATCAAATCAGCAACTTCTAGAAACCCCTTTCAAAAGTAACGATGTTTCTCTTAAGATACACAACTAGTGGCGTATCGCTTCAGGCACACTGGAAACAGTATCTAAAAAATGTGTATTTGGGTAAGCAACTGGCACGAAACACTGTGACTCTCTTAGGGTAGCCAATATCTCGTCACCAGTATAATCACAGCTTCAAACTCAAGAAACCGCTGGCAAGAGTAACGATGTTTCTCTTAAGATACACAACTAGTGGCGTATCGCTTCAGGCAGACTGGCCACAGTATCTCAAAATGTGTATTTGGGTGAGCAACTGGCAGGAAGCACTATGACTCTCTTAAGGTAGCCAATGCCTCGTCACCAACATAATCCCATCACCAACTTCAAGAAACCGCTTCCAAAGGTAGCGAAGCTTCTCATAAGATACACAGCTAGTGGGGTGTCACTTGAGGCAGACTGGCCAAAGTATCAAAAAAATGTGTATTTGGGTGAGCAACTAGCAGGAATCACTATTACACTCATAGGGTAGCCAATGCCTCGTCACCAGCATAATCACATCAGCAACTTCAAGAAACCCCTGGCAAAAGTTACAATGACTCTTAAGATACAAGACTAGTGGCGTAGCTATCAGGCAGACTGGAAAGAGTATCTAAAAAAAGTGTATTTGGATGAGCAACTGGCAGGAAACACTGTGACTCTCTTAGGGTAGCCAATATCTCGTCACCAGTGTAATCACATCTTCAAAGTCAAGAAACCGCTGGCAAGAGTAACGATGTTTCTCTTAAGATACACAACTAGTGGCGTATCGCTTCAGGCACACTGGAAACAGTATCTAAAAAATGTGTATCTGGGTGAGCAACTGGCACGAAACACTGTGACTCTCTTAGGGTAACCAATATCTCGTCACCAGTATAATCACATCTTCAAAGTCAAGAAACCGCTGGCAAGAGTAACGATGTTTCTCTTAATATACACAACTAGTGGCGTATCGCTTCAGGCAGACTGGCCACAGTATCTCAAAATGTGTATTTGGGTGAGCAACTGGCAGGAAGCACTATGACTCTCTTAAGGTAGCCAATGCCTCGTCACCAACATAATCCCATCACCAACTTCAGGAAACCGCTTGCAAAGGTAACGAAGCTTCTCGTAAGCTACACAGCTAGTGGGGTGTCACTTGAGGCAGACTGGCCAAAGTATCAAAAAAATGTGTATTTGGGTGAGCAACTAGCAGGAATCACTATGAAACTCATAGGGTAGCCAATGCCTCGTCACCAGCATAATCACATCAGCAACTTCAAGAAATCCCTGGCAAAAGTTACAATGACTCTTAAGATACACAGCTAGTGGCGTAGCTATCAGGCAGACTGGAAAGAGTATCTACAAAATGTGTATTTGGGTGAAGAACTGGCAGGAATCTCTATGACTCTCTTGAGGTAGCCAATGCCTCGTCACCAGCAGAATCAAATCAGCAACTTCTAGAAACCCCTTTCAAAAGTAACGATGTTTCTCTTAAGATACACAACTAGTGGCGTATCGCTTCAGGCAGACGCCACAGTATCTCAAAATGTGTATTTGGGTCAGCAACTGGCAGAAAGCACTATGACTCTCTTAAGGTAGCCAATGCCTCGTCACCAACATAATCACATCACCAACTTCAAGTAACCGCTTGCAAAGGTAATAAAGCTTCTCATAAGATACACAGCTAGTGGGGTGTCACTTGAGGCAGACTGGCCAAAGTATCAAAAATATGTGTATTTGGGTGAGCAACTAGCAGGAATCACTATGACACTCATAGGGTAGCCAATGCCTCGTCACCAGCATAATCACATCAGCAACTTCAAGAAACCCCTGGCAAAAGTTACAATGACTCTTAAGATACACAACTAGTGGCGTATCGCTTCAGGCACACTGGAAACAGTATCTAAAAAATGTGTATTTGGGTGAGCAACTGGCACGAAACACTGTGACTCTCTTAGGGTAGCCAATATCTCGTCACCAGTGTAATCACATCTTCAAAGTCAAGAAACCGCTGGCAAGAGTAACGATGTTTCTCTTAAGATACACAACTAGTGGCGTATCGCTTCAGGCACACTGGAAACAGTATCTCAAAATGTGTATTTGGGTGAGCAACTGGCAGAAAGCACTATGACTCTCTTAAGGTAGCCAATGCCTCGTCACCAACATAATCACATCACCAACTTCAAGAAACCGCTTGCAAAGGTAACGAAGCTTCTCATAAGATACACAGCTAGTGGGGTGTCACTTGAGGCAGACTGGCCAAAGTATCAAAAAAACGTGTATTTGGGTGAGCAACTAGCAGGAATCACTATGACACTCATAGGGTAGCCAATGCCTCGTCACCAGCATAATCACATCAGCAACTTCAAGAAACCCCTGGCAAAAGTTACAATGACTCTTAAGATACACAACTAGTGGCGTAGCTATCAGGCAGACTGGAAAGAGTATCTAAAAAATGTGTATTTGGGTGAAGAACTGGCAGGAATCTCTATGACTCTCTTGAGGTAGCCAATGCCTCGTCACCAGCAGAATGAAATCAGCAACTTCTAGAAACCCCTGGCAAAAGTAACGATGTTTCTCTTAAGATACACAACTAGTGGCGTATCGCTTCAGGCACACTGGAAACAGTATCTAAAAATGTGTATTTGGGTGAGCAACTGGCACGAAACACTGTGACTCTTTTAGGGTAACCAATATCTCGTCACCAGTATATTCACATCTTCAAAGTCAAGAAACCGTTGGCAAGAGTAACGATGTTTCTCTTAAGATACACAACTAGTGGCGTATCGCTTCAGGCAGACTGGCCACAGTATCTCAAAATGTGTATTTGGGTGAGCAACTGGCTGAAAGCACTATGACTCTCTTAAGGTAGCCAATGCCTCGACACTAACATAATCACATCACAAACTTCAAGAAACCGCTTGCAAAGGTAACGAAGCTTCTCATAAGATACACAGCTAGTGGGGTGTCACTTGAGGCAGACTGGCCAAAGTATCAAAAAAATGTGTATTTGGGTGAGCAACTAGCAGAAATCACTATGACACTCATAGGGTAGCCAATGCCTCGTCACCAGCATAATCACATCAGCAACTTCAAGAAACCCCTGGCAAAAGTTACAATGACTCTTAAGATACACAACTAGTGGCGTAGCTATCAGGCAGACTGGAAAGAGTATCTAAAAAACGTGTATTTGGATGAGCAACTGGCAGGAAACACTGTGACTCTCTTAGGGTAGCCAATATCTCGTAACCAGTGTAATCACATCTTCAAAGTCAAGAAACCGCTGGCAAGAGTAACGATGTTTCTCTTAAGATACACAACTAGTGGCGTATCGCTTCAGGCACACTGGAAACAGTATCTCAAAATGTGTATTTGGGTGAGCAACTGGCAGAAAGCACTATGACTCTCTTAAGGTAGCCAATGCCTCGTCACCAACATAATCACATCACCAACTTCAAGAAACCGCTTGCAAAGGTAACGAAGCTTCTCATAAGATACACAGCTAGTGGGGTGTCACTTGAGGCAGACTGGCCAAAGTATCAAAAAAACGTGTATTTGGGTGAGCAACTAGCAGGAATCACTATGACACTCATAGGGTAGCCAATGCCTCGTCACCAGCATAATCACATCAGCAACTTCAAGAAACCCCTGGCAAAAGTTACAATGACTCTTAAGATACACAACTAGTGTCGTAGCTATCAGGCAGACTGGAAAGAGTATCTAAAAAATGTGTATTTGCGTGAAGAACTGGCAGGAATCTCTATGACTCTCTTGAGGTAGCCAATGCCTCGTCACCAGCAGAATCAAATCAGCAACTTCTAGAAACCCCTGGCAAAAGTAACGATGTTTCTCTTAAGATACACAACTAGTGGCGTATCGCTTCAGGCACACTGGAAACAGTATCTAAAAATGTGTATTTGGGTGAGCAACTGGCACGAAACACTGTGACTCTTTTAGGGTAACCAATATCTCGTCACCAGTATATTCACATCTTCAAAGTCAAGAAACCGTTGGCAAGAGTAACGATGTTTCTCTTAAGATACACAACTAGTGGCGTATCGCTTCAGGCAGATTGGCCACAGTATCTCAAAATGTGTATTTGGGTGAGCAACTGGCAGGAAGCACTATGACTCTCTTAAGGTAGCCAATGCCTCGTCACCAACATATTCCCATCACCAACTTCAAGAAACCGCTTGCAAAGGTAACGAAGCTTCTCATAAGATACACAGCTAGTGGGGTGTCACTTGAGGCAGACTGGCCAAAGTATCAAAAAAATGTGTATTTGGGTGAGCAACTAGCAGAAATCACTATGACACTCATAGGGTAGCCAATGCCTCGTCACCAGCATAATCACATCAGCAACTTCAAGAAACCCCTGGCAAAAGTTACAATGACTCTTAAGATACACAACTAGTGGCGTAGCTATCAGGCAGACTGGAAAGAGTATCTAAAAAACGTGTATTTGGATGAGCAACTGGCAGGAAACACTGTGACTCTCTTAGGGTAGCCAATATCTCGTCACCAGTGTAATCACATCTTCAAAGTCAAGAAACCGCTGGCAAGAGTAACGATGTTTCTCTTAAGATACACAACTAGTGGCGTATCGCTTCAGGCACACTGGAAACAGTATCTCAAAATGTGTATTTGGGTGAGCAACTGGCAGAAAGCACTATGACTCTCTTAAGGTAGCCAATGCCTCGTCACCAACATAATCACATCACCAACTTCAAGAAACCGCTTGCAAAGGTAACGAAGCTTCTCATAAGATACACAGCTAGTGGGGTGTCACTTGAGGCAGACTGGCCAAAGTATCAAAAAAATGTGTATTTGGGTGAGCAACTAGCAGGAATCACAATGACACTCATAGGGTAGCCAATGCCTCGTCACCAGCATAATCACATCAGCAACTTCAAGAAACCCCTGGCAAAAGTTACAATGACTCTTAAGATACACAACTAGTGGCGTAGCTATCAGGCAGACTGGAAAGAGTATCTAAAAAATGTGTATTTGGATGAGCAACTGGCAGGAAACACTGTGACTCTCTTAGGGTAGCCAATATCTCGTCACCAGTGTAATCACATCTTCAAAGTCAAGAAACCGCTGGCAAGAGTAACGATGTTTCTCTTAAGATACACAACTAGTGGCGTATCGCTTCAGGCACTCTGGAAACAGTATCTAAAAATGTGTATTTGGGTGAGCAACTGGCACGAAACACTGTGACTCTTTTAGGGTAACCAATATCTCGTCACCAGTATATTCACATCTTCAAAGTCAAGAAACCGTTGGCAAGAGTAACGATGTTTCTCTTAAGATACACAACTAGTGGCGTATCGCTTCAGGCAGACTGGCCACAGTATCTCAAAATGTGTATTTGGGTGAGCAACTGGCTGAAAGCATTATGACTCTCTTAAGGTAGCCAATGCCTCGTCACCATCATAATCACATCACCAACTTCAAGAAACCGCTTGCAAAGGTAACGAAGCTTCTCATAAGATACACAGCTAGTGGGGTGTCACTTGAGGCAGACTGGCCAAAGTATCAAAAAAATGTGTATTAGGGTGAGCAACTAGCAGAAATCACTATGACACTCATAGGGTAGCCAATGCCTCGTCACCAGCATAATCACATCAGCAACTTCAAGAAACCCCTGGCGAAAGTTACAATGACTCTTAAGATACACAACTAGTGGCGTAGCTATCAGGCAGACTGGAAAGAGTATCTAAAAAATGTGTATTTGGGTGAAGAACTGGCAGGAATCTCTATGACTCTCTTGAGGTAGCCAATGCCTCGTCACCAGCAGAATCAAATCAGCAACTTCTAGAAACCCCTGGCAAAAGTAACGATGTTTCTCCTAAGATACACAACTAGTGGCGTATCGCTTCAGGCACACTGGAAACAGTATCTAAAAATGTGTATTTGGGTGAGCAACTGGCACGAAACACTGTGACTCTTTTAGGGTAACCAATATCTCGTCACCAGTATATTCACATCTTCAAAGTCAAGAAACCGTTGGCAAGAGTAACGATGTTTCTCTTAAGATACACAACTAGTGGCGTATCGCTTCAGGCAGACTGGCCACAGTATCTCAAAATGTGTATTTGGGTGAGCAACTGGCTGAAAGCACTATGACTCTCTTAAGGTAGCCAATGCCTCGTCACCAACATAATCACATCACCAACTTCAAGAAACCGCTTGCAAAGGTAACGAAGCTTCTCATAAGATACACAGCTAGTGGGGTGTCACTTGAGGCAGACTGGCCAAAGTATCAAAAAAATGTGTATTTGGGTGAGCAACTAGCAGAAATCACTATGACACTCATAGGGTAGCCAATGCCTCGTCACCAGCATAATCACATCAGCAACTTCAAGAAACCCCTGGCAAAAGTTACAATGACTCTTAAGATACACAACTAGTGGCGTAGCTATCAGGCAGACTGGAAAGAGTATCTAAAAAATGTGTATTTGGATGAGTAACTGGCAGGAAACACTGTGACTCTCTTAGGGTAGCCAATATCTCGTCACCAGTGTAATCACATCTTCAAAGTCAAGAAACCGCTGGCAAGAGTAACGATGTTTCTCTTAAGATACACAACTAGTGGCGTATCGCTTCAGGCACACTGGAAACAGTATCTAAAAATGTGTATTTGGGTGAGCAACTGGCACGAAACACTGTGACTCTTTTAGGGTAACCAATATCTCGTCACCAGTATATTCACATCTTCAAAGTCAAGAAACCGTTGGCAAGAGTAACGATGTTTCTCTTAAGATACACAACTAGTGGCGTATCGCTTCAGGCAGACTGGCCACAGTATCTCAAAATGTGAATTTGGGTGAGCAACTGGCTGAAAGCACTATGACTCTCTTAAGGTAGCCAATGCCTCGTCACCAACATAATCACATCACCAACTTCAAGAAACCGCTTGCAAAGGTAACGAAGCTTCTCATAAGATACACAGCTAGTGGGGTGTCACTTGAGGCAGACTGGCCAAAGTATCAAAAAAATGTGTATTTGGGTGAGCAACTAGCAGAAATCACTATGACACTCATAGGGTAGCCAATGCCTCGTCACCAGCATAATCACATCAGCAACTTCAAGAAACCCCTGGCAAAAGTTACAATGACTCTTAAGATACACAACTAGTGGCGTAGCTATCAGGCAGACTGGAAAGAGTATCTAAAAAATGTGTATTTGGATGAGCAACTGGCAGGAAACACTGTGACTCTCTTAGGGTAGCCAATATCTCGTCACCAGTGTAATCACATCTTCAAAGTCAAGAAACCGCTGGCAAGAGTAACGATGTTTCCCTTAAGATACACAACTAGTGGCGTATCGCTTCAGGCACACTGGAAACAGTATCTCAAAATGTGTATTTGGGTGAGCAACTGGCAGAAAGCACTATGACTCTCTTAAGGTAGCCAATGCCTCGTCACCAACATAATCACATCACCAACTTCAAGAAACCGCTTGCAAAGGTAACGAAGCTTCTCATAAGATACACAGCTAGTGGGGTGTCACTTGAGGCAGACTGGCCAAAGTATCAAAAAAACGTGTATTTGGGTGAGCAACTAGCAGGAATCACTATGACACTCATAGGGTAGCCAATGCCTCGTCACCAGCATAATCACATCAGCAACTTCAAGAAACCCCTGGCAAAAGTTACAATGACTCTTAAGATACACAACTAGTGGCGTAGCTATCAGGCAGACTGGAAAGAGTATCTAAAAAATGTGTATTTGGGTGAAGAACTGGCAGGAATCTCTATGACTCTCTTGAGGTAGCCAATGCCTCGTCACCAGCAGAATCAAATCAGCAACTTCTAGAAACCCCTGGCAAAAGTAACGATGTTTCTCTTAAGATACACAACTAGTGGCGTATCGCTTCAGGCACTCTGGAAACAGTATCTAAAAATGTGTATTTGGGTGAGCAACTGGCACGAAACACTGTGACTCTTTTCGGGTAACCAATATCTCGTCACCAGTATATTCACATCTTCAAAGTCAAGAAACCGCTGGCAAGAGTAACGATGTTTCTCTTAAGATACACAACTAGTGGCGTATCGCTTCAGGCAGACTGGCCACAGTATCTCAAAATGTGTATTTGGGTGAGCAACTGGCTGAAAGCACTATGACTCTCTTAAGGTAGCCAATGCCTCGTCACCAACATAATCACATCACCAACTTCAAGAAACCGCTTGCAAAGGTAACGAAGCTTCTCATAAGATACACAGCTAGTGGGGTGTCACTTGAGGCAGACTGGCCAAAGTATCAAAAAAATGTGTATTAGGGTGAGCAACTAGCAGAAATCACTATGACACTCATAGGGTAGCCAATGCCTCGTCACCAGCATAATCACATCAGCAACTTCAAGAAACCCCTGGCGAAAGTTACAATGACTCTTAAGATACACAACTAGTGGCGTAGCTATCAGGCAGACTGGAAAGAGTATCTAAAAAATGTGTATTTGGATGAGCAACTGGCAGGAAACACTGTGACTCTCTTAGGGTAGCCAATATCTCGTCACCAGTGTAATCACATCTTCAAAGTCAAGAAACCGCTGGCAAGAGTAACGATGTTTCTCTTAAGATACACAACTAGTGGCGTATCGCTTCAGGCACACTGGAAACAGTATCTAAAAATGTGTATTTGGGTGAGCAACTGGCACGAAACACTGTGACTCTTTTAGGGTAACCAATATCTCGTCACCAGTATATTCACATCTTCAAAGTCAAGAAACCGTTGGCAAGAGTAACGATGTTTCTCTTAAGATACACAACTAGTGGCGTATCGCTTCAGGCAGACTGGCCACAGTATCTCAAAATGTGAATTTGGGTGAGCAACTGGCTGAAAGCACTATGACTCTCTTAAGGTAGCCAATGCCTCGTCACCAACATAATCACATCACCAACTTCAAGAAACCGCTTGCAAAGGTAACGAAGCTTCTCATAAGATACACAGCTAGTGGGGTGTCACTTGAGGCAGACTGGCCAAAGTATCAAAAAAATGTGTATTTGGGTGAGCAACTAGCAGAAATCACTATGACACTCATAGGGTAGCCAATGCCTCGTCACCAGCATAATCACATCAGCAACTTCAAGAAACCCCTGGCAAAAGTTACAATGACTCTTAAGATACACAACTAGTGGCGTAGCTATCAGGCAGACTGGAAAGAGTATCTAAAAAATGTGTATTTGGATGAGCAACTGGCAGGAAACACTGTGACTCTCTTAGGGTAGCCAATATCTCGTCACCAGTGTAATCACATCTTCAAAGTCAAGAAACCGCTGGCAAGAGTAACGATGTTTCCCTTAAGATACACAACTAGTGGCGTATCGCTTCAGGCACACTGGAAACAGTATCTCAAAATGTGTATTTGGGTGAGCAACTGGCAGAAAGCACTATGACTCTCTTAAGGTAGCCAATGCCTCGTCACCAACATAATCACATCACCAACTTCAAGAAACCGCTTGCAAAGGTAACGAAGCTTCTCATAAGATACACAGCTAGTGGGGTGTCACTTGAGGCAGACTGGCCAAAGTATCAAAAAAACGTGTATTTGGGTGAGCAACTAGCAGGAATCACTATGACACTCATAGGGTAGCCAATGCCTCGTCACCAGCATAATCACATCAGCAACTTCAAGAAACCCCTGGCAAAAGTTACAATGACTCTTAAGATACACAACTAGTGGCGTAGCTATCAGGCAGACTGGAAAGAGTATCTAAAAAATGTGTATTTGGGTGAAGAACTGGCAGGAATCTCTATGACTCTCTTGAGGTAGCCAATGCCTCGTCACCAGCAGAATCAAATCAGCAACTTCTAGAAACCCCTGGCAAAAGTAACGATGTTTCTCTTAAGATACACAACTAGTGGCGTATCGCTTCAGGCACACTGGAAACAGTATCTAAAAATGTGTATTTGGGTGAGCAACTGGCACGAAACACTGTGACTCTTTTAGGGTAACCAATATCTCGTCACCAGTATATTCACATCTTCAAAGTCAAGAAACCGTTGGCAAGAGTAACGATGTTTCTCTTAAGATACACAACTAGTGGCGTATCGCTTCAGGCAGACTGGCCACAGTATCTCAAAATGTGTATTTGGGTGAGCAACTGGCTGAAAGCACTATGACTCTCTTAAGGTAGCCAATGCCTCGTCACCAACATAATCACATCACCAACTTCAAGAAACCGCTTGCAAAGGTAACGAAGCTTCTCATAAGATACACAGCTAGTGGGGTGTCACTTGAGGCAGACTGGCCAAAGTATCAAAAAAATGTGTATTTGGGTGAGCAACTAGCAGAAATCACTATGACACTCATAGGGTAGCCAATGCCTCGTCACCAGCATAATCACATCAGCAACTTCAAGAAACCCCTGGCAAAAGTTACAATGACTCTTAAGATACACAACTAGTGGCGTAGCTATCAGGCCGACTGGAAAGAGTATCTAAAAAATGTGTATTTGGATGAGCAACTGGCAGGAAACACTGTGACTCTCTTAGGGTAGCCAATATCTCGTAACCAGTGTAATCACATCTTCAAAGTCAAGAAACCGCTGGCAAGAGTAACGATGTTTCTCTTAAGATACACAACTAGTGGCGTATCGCTTCAGGCACACTGGAAACAGTATCTCAAAATGTGTATTTGGGTGAGCAACTGGCAGAAAGCACTATGACTCTCTTAAGGTAGCCAATGCCTCGTCACCAACATAATCACATCACCAACTTCAAGAAACCGCTTGCAAAGGTAACGAAGCTTCTCATAAGATACACAGCTAGTGGGGTGTCACTTGAGGCAGACTGTCCAAAGTATCAAAAAAATGTGTATTTGGGTGAGCAACTAGTAGGAATCACTATGACACTCATAGGGTAGCCAATGCCTCGTCACCAGCATAATCACATCAGCAACTTCAAGAAACCCCTGGCAAAAGTTACAATGACTCTTAAGATACACAACTAGTGGCGTAGCTATCAGGCAGACTGGAAAGAGTATCTAAAAAATGTGTATTTGGGTGAAGAACTGGCAGGAATCTCTATGACTCTCTTGAGGTAGCCAATGCCTCGTCACCAGCAGAATCAAATCAGCAACTTCTAGAAACCCCTGGCAAAAGTAACGATGTTTCTCTTAAGATACACAACTAGTGGCGTATCGCTTCAGGCACACTGGAAACAGTATCTAAAAATGTGTATTTGGGTGAGCAACTGGCACGAAACACTGTGACTCTTTTAGGGTAACCAATATCTCGTCACCAGTATATTCACATCTTCAAAGTCAAGAAACCGTTGGCAAGAGTAACGATGTTTCTCTTAAGATACACAACTAGTGGCGTATCGCTTCAGGCAGACTGGCCACAGTATCTCAAAATGTGTATTTGGGTGAGCAACTGGCTGAAAGCACTATGACTCTCTTAAGGTAGCCAATGCCTCGTCACCAACATAATCACATCACCAACTTCAAGAAACCGCTTGCAAAGGTAACGAAGCTTCTCATAAGATACACAGCTAGTGGGGTGTCACTTGAGGCAGACTGGCCAAAGTATCAAAAAAATGTGTATTTGGGTGAGCAACTAGCAGAAATCACTATGACACTCATAGGGTAGCCAATGCCTCGTCACCAGCATAATCACATCAGCAACTTCAAGAAACCCCTGGCAAAAGTTACAATGACTCTTAAGATACACAACTAGTGGCGTAGCTATCAGGCCGACTGGAAAGAGTATCTAAAAAATGTGTATTTGGATGAGCAACTGGCAGGAAACACTGTGACTCTCTTAGGGTAGCCAATATCTCGTCACCAGTGTAATCACATCTTCAAAGTCAAGAAACCGCTGGCAAGAGTAACGATGTTTCTCTTAAGATACACAACTAGTGGCGTATCGCTTCAGGCACACTGGAAACAGTATCTCAAAATGTGTATTTGGGTGAGCAACTGGCAGAAAGCACTATGACTCTCTTAAGGTAGCCAATGCCTCGTCACCAACATAATCACATCACCAACTTCAAGAAACCGCTTGCAAAGGTAACGAAGCTTCTCATAAGATACACAGCTAGTGGGGTGTCACTTGAGGCAGACTGGCCAAAGTATCAAAAAAACGTGTATTTGGGTGAGCAACTAGCAGGAATCACTATGACACTCATAGGGTAGCCAATGCCTCGTCACCAGCATAATCACATCAGCAACTTCAAGAAACCCCTGGCAAAAGTTACAATGACTCTTAAGATACACAACTAGTGGCGTAGCTATCAGGCAGACTGGAAAGAGTATCTAAAAAATGTGTATTTGGATGAGCAACTGGCAGGAAACACTGTGACTCTCTTAGGGTAGCCAATATCTCGTCACCAGTGTAATCACATCTTCAAAGTCAAGAAACCGCTGGCAAGAGTAACGATGTTTCTCTTAAGATACACAACTAGTGGCGTATCGCTTCAGGCACACTGGAAACAGTATCTAAAAATGTGTATTTGGGTGAGCAACTGGCACGAAACACTGTGACTCTCTTAGGGTAACCAATATCTCGTCACCAGTATAATCACATCTTCAAAGTCAAGAAACCGCTGGCAAGAGTAACGATGTTTCTCTTAATATACACAACTAGTGGCGTATCGCTTCAGGCAGACTGGCCACAGTATCTCAAAATGTGTATTTTGGTGAGCAACTGGCAGGAAGCACTATGACTCTCTTAAGGTAGCCAATGCCTCGTCACCAACATAATCCCATCACCAACTTCAGGAAACCGCTTGCAAAGGTAACGAAGCTTCTCATAAGATACACAGCTAGTGGGGTGTCACTTGAGGCAGACCGGCCAAAGTATCAAAAAAACGTGTATTTGGGTGAGCAACTAGCAGGAATCACTATGAAACTCATAGGGTAGCCAATGCCTCGTCACCAGCATAATCACATCAGCAACTTCAAGAAACCCCTGGCAAAAGTTACAATGACTCTTAAGATACACAACTAGTGGCGTAGCTATCAGGCAGACTGGAAAGAGTATCTACAAAATGTGTATTTGGGTGAAGAACTGGCAGGAATCTCTATGACTCTCTTGAGGTAGCCAATGCCTCGTCACCAGCAGAATCAAATCAGCAACTTCTAGAAACCCCTGGCAAAAGTAACGATGTTTCTCTTAAGATACACAACTAGTGGCGTATCGCTTCAGGCACACTGGAAACAGTATCTAAAAATGTGTATTTGGGTGAGCAACTGGCACGAAACACTGTGACTCTTTTAGGGTAACCAATATCTCGTCACCAGTATAATCACATCTTCAAAGTCAAGAAACCGTTGGCAAGAGTAACGATGTTTCTCTTAAGATACACAACTAGTGGCGTATCGCTTCAGGCAGACTGGCCACAGTATCTCAAAATGTGTATTTGGGTGAGCAACTGGCTGAAAGCACTATGACTCTCTTAAGGTAGCCAATGCCTCGTCACCAACATAATCACATCACCAACTTCAATAAACCGCTTGCAAAGGTAACGAAGCTTCTCATAAGATACACAGCTAGTGGGGTGTCACTTGAGGCAGACTGGCCAAAGTATCAAAAAAATGTGTATTTGGGTGAGCAACTAGCAGGAATCACTATGACACTCATAGGGTAGCCAATGCCTCGTCACCAGCATAATCACATCAGCAACTTCAAGAAACCCCTGGCAAAAGTTATAATGACACTTAAGATACACAACTAGTGGCGTAGCTATCAGGCAGACTGGAAAGAGTATCTAAAAAATGTGTATTTGGATGAGCAACTGGCAGGAAACACTGTGACTCTCTTAGGGTAGCCAATATCTAGTCACCAGTATAATCACAGCTTCAAAGTCAAGAAACCGCTGGCAAGAGTACGATGTTTCTCTTAAGATACACAACTAGTGGCGTATCGCTTCAGGCAGACTGGCCACAGTATCTCAAAATGTGTATTTGGGTGAGCAACTGGCAGGAAGCACTATGACTCTCTTAAGGTAGCCAATGCCTCGTCACCAACATAATCCCATCACCAACTTCAGGAAACCGCTTGCAAAGGTAACGAAGCTTCTCATAAGATACACAGCTAGTGGGGTGTCACTTGAGGCAGACTGGCCAAAGTATCAAAAAAATGTGTATTTGGGTGAGCAACTAGCAGGAATCACTATGACACTCATAGGGTAGCCAATGCCTCGTCACCAGCATAATCACATCAGCAACTTCAAGAAACCCCTGGCAAAAGTTACAATGACTCTTAAGATACACAACTAGTGGCGTAGCTATCAGGCAGACTGGAAAGAGTATCTAAAAAATGTGTATTTGGGTGAAGAACTGGCAGGAATCTCTATGACTCTCTTGAGGTAGCCAATGCCTCGTCACCAGCAGAATCAAATCAGCAACTTCTAGAAACCCCTGGCAAAAGTAACGATGTTTCTCTTAAGATACACAACTAGTGGCGTATCGCTTCAGGCACACTGGAAACAGTATCTAAAAATGTGTATTTGGGTGAGCAACTGGCACGAAACACTGTGACTCTTTTAGGGTAACCAATATCTCGTCACCAGTATATTCACATCTTCAAAGTCAAGAAACCGTTGGCAAGAGTAACGATGTTTCTCTTAAGATACACAACTAGTGGCGTATCGCTTCAGGCAGACTGGCCACAGCATCTCAAAATGTGTATTTGGGTGAGCAACTGGCTGAAAGCACTATGACTCTCTTAAGGTAGCCAATGCCTCGTCACCAACATAATCACATCACCAACTTCAAGAAACCGCTTGCAAAGGTAACGAAGCTTCTCATAAGATACACAGCTAGTGGGGTGTCACTTGAGGCAGACTGGCCAAAGTATCAAAAAAATGTGTATTTGGGTGAGCAACTAGCAGAAATCACTATGACACTCATAGGGTAGCCAATGCCTCGTCACCAGCATAATCACATCAGCAACTTCAAGAAACCCCTGGCAAAAGTTACGATGACTCTTAAGATACACAACTAGTGGCGTAGCTATCAGGCCGACTGGAAAGAGTATCTAAAAAATGTGTCTTTGGATGAGCAACTGGCAGGAAACACTGTGACTCTCTTAGGGTAGCCAATATCTCGTCACCAGTGTAATCACATCTTCAAAGTCAAGAAACCGCTGGCAAGAGTAACGATGTTTCTCTTAAGATACACAACTAGTGGCGTATCGCTTCAGGCACACTGGAAACAGTATCTCAAAATGTGTATTTGGGTGAGCAACTGGCAGAAAGCACTATGACTCTCTTAAGGTAGCCAATGCCTCGTCACCAACATAATCACATCACCAACTTCAAGAAACCGCTTGCAAAGGTAACGAAGCTTCTCATAAGATACACAGCTAGTGGGGTGTCACTTGAGGCAGACTGGCCAAAGTATCAAAAAAACGTGTATTTGGGTGAGCAACTAGCAGGAATCACTATGACACTCATAGGGTAGCCAATGCCTCGTCACCAGCATAATCACATCAGCAACTTCAAGAAACCCCTGGCAAAAGTTACAATGACTCTTAAGATACACAACTAGTGGCGTAGCTATCAGGCAGACTGGAAAGAGTATCTAAAAAATGTGTATTTGGGTGAAGAACTGGCAGGAATCTCAATGACTCCCTTGAGGTAGCCAATGCTTCGTCACCAGCAGAATCAAATCAGCAACTTCTAGAAACCCCTTTCAAAAGTAACGATGTTTCTCTTAAGATACACAACTAGTGGCGTATCGCTTCAGGCACACTGGAAACAGTATCTAAAAAATGTGTATTTGGGTAAGCAACTGGCACGAAACACTGTGACTCTCTTAGGGTAGCCAATATCTCGTCACAAGTATAATCACATCTTCAAAGTCAAGAAACCGCTGGCAAGAGTAACGATGTTTCTCTTAATATACACAACTAGTGGCGTATCGCTTCAGGCAGACTGGCCACAGTATCTCAAAATGTGTATTTGGGTGAGCAACTGGCAGGAAGCACTATGACTCTCTTAAGGTAGCCAATGCCTCGTCACCAACATAATCCCATCAACAACTTCAGGAAACCGCTTGCAAAGGTAACGAAGCTTCTCATAAGATACACAGCTAGTGGGGTGTCACTTGAGGCAGACTGGCCAAAGTATCCAAAAAACGTGTATTTGGGTGAGCAACTAGCAGGAATCACTATGAAACTCATAGGGTAGCCAATGCCTCGTCACCAGCATAATCACATCAGCAACTTCAAGAAACCCCTGGCAAAAGTTACAATGACTCTTAAGATACACAACTAGTGGCGTAGCTATCAGGCAGACTGGAAAGAGTATCTACAAAATGTGTATTTGGGTGAAGAACTGGCAGGAATCTCTATGACTCTCTTGAGGTAGCCAATGCCTCGTCACCAGCAGAATCAAATCAGCAACTTCTAGAAACCCCTGGCAAAAGTAACGATGTTTCTCTTAAGATACACAACTAGTGGCGTATCGCTTCAGGCACACTGGAAACAGTATCTAAAAATGTGTATTTGGGTGAGCAACTGGCACGAAACACTGTGAGTCTCTTAGGGTAGCCGATATCTCGTAATTAGTATAATCACAGCTTCAAAGTCAAGAAACCGCTTTCAAGAGTAACGATGTTTCTCTTAAGATACACAACTAGTGGCGTATCGCTTCAGGCAGACTGGCCACAGTATCTCAAAATGTGTATTTGGGTGAGCAACTGGTAGGAAGCACTATGACTCTCTTAAGGTAGCCAATGCCTCGTCACCAACATAATCTCATCACCAACTTCAAGAAACCGCTTGCAAAGGTAACGAAGCTTCTCATAAGATACACAGCTAGTGGGGTGTCACTTGCGGCAGACTGGCCAAAGTATCAAAAAAATGTGTATTTGGGTGAGCAACTAGCAGGAATCACTATGACACTCATAGGGTAGCCAATGCCTCGTCACCAGCATAATCACATCAGCAACTTCAAGAAACCCCTGGCAAAAGTTATAATGACACTTAAGATACACAACTAGTGGCGTAGCTATCGGGCAGACTGGAAAGAGTATCTAAAAAATGTGTATTTGGATGAGCAACTGGCAGGAAACACTGTGACTCTCTTAGGGTAGCCAATATCTCGTCACCAGTATAATCACAGCTTCAAAGTCAAGAAACCGCTGGCAAGAGTAACGATGTTTCTCTTAAGATACACAACTAGTGGCGTATCGCTTCAGGCAGACTGGCCACAGTATCTCAAAATGTGTATTTAGGTGAGCAACTGGCAGGAAGCACTATGACTCTCTTAAGGTAGCCAATGCCTCGTCACCAACATAATCCCATCACCAACTTCAGGAAACCGCTTGCAAAGGTAACGAAGCTTCTCATAAGATACACAGCTAGTGGGGTGTCACTTGACGCAGACTGGCCAAAGTATCAAAAAAATGTGTATTTGGGTGAGCAACTAGCAGGAATCACTATGACACTCATAGGGTAGCCAATGCCTCGTCACCAGCATAATCACATCAGCAACTTCAAGAAACCCCTGGCAAAAGTTACAATGACTCTTAAGATACACAACTAGTGGCGTAGCTATCAGGCAGACTGGAAAGAGTATCTAAAAAATGTGTATTTGGGTGAAGAACTGGCAGGAATCTCTATGACTCTCTTGAGGTAGCCAATGCTTCGTCACCAGCAGAATCAAAACAGCAACTTCTAGAAACTCCTTTCAAACGTAACGATGTTTCTCTTAAGATACACAACTAGTGGCGTATCGCTTCAGGCACACTGGAAACAGTATCTAAAAAATGTGTAATTGGGTGAGCAACTGGCACGAAACACTGTGACTCTCTTAGGGTAGCCAATATCTCGTCACCAGTATAATCACATCTTCAAAGTCAAGAAACCATTGGCAAGAGTAACGATGTTTCTCTTAAGATACACAACTAGTGGCGTATCGCTTCAGGCACACTGGCCATAGTATCTCAAAATGTGTATTTGGGTGAGCAACTGGCAGAAAGCACTATGACTCTCTTAAGGTAGCCAATGCCTCGTCACCAACATAATCACATCACCAACTTCAAGAAACCGCTTGCAAAGGTAACGAAGCTTCTCATAAGATACACAGCTAGTGGGGTGTCACTTGAGGCAGACTGGCCAAAGTATCAAAAAAATGTGTATTTGGGTGAGCAACTAGCAGGAATCACTATGACACTCATAGGGTAGCCAATGCCTCGTCACCAGCATAATCACATCAGCAACTTCAAGAAACCCCTGGCAAAAGTTACAATGACTCTTAAGATACACAACTAGTGGCGTAGCTATCAGGCAGACTGGAAAGAGTATCTAAAAAATGTGTTTTTGGATGAGCAACTGGCAGGAAACACTGTGACTCTCTTAGGGTAGCCAATATCTCGTCACCAGTATTATCACATCTTCAAAGTCAAGAAACCGCTGGCAAGAGTAACGATGTTTCTCTTAAGATACACAACTAGTGGCGTATCGCTTCAGGCACACTGGAAACAGTATCTAAAAAATGTGTATTTGGGTGAGCAACTGGCACGAAACACTGTGACTCTCTTAGGGTAACCAATATCTCGTCACCAGTATAATCACATCTTCAAAGTCAAGAAACCGCTGGCAAGAGTAACGATGTTTCTCTTAATATACACAACTAGTGGCGTATCGCTTCAGGCAGACTGGCCACAGTATCTCAAAATGTGTATTTGGGTGAGCAACTGGCAGGAAGCACTATGACTCTCTTAAGGTAGCCAATGCCTCGTCACCAACATAATCCCATCACCAACTTCAGGAAACCGCTTGCAAAGGTAACGAAGCTTCTCATAAGATACACAGCTAGTGGGGTGTCACTTGAGGCAGACTGGCCAAAGTATCAAAAAAACGTGTATTTGGGTGAGCAACTAGCAGGAATCACTATGAAACTCATAGGGTAGCCAATGCCTCGTCACCAGCATAATCACATCAGCAACTTCAAGAAACCCCTGGCAAAAGTTACAATGACTCTTAAGATACACAACTAGTGGCGTAGCTATCAGGCAGACTGGAAAGAGTATCTACAAAATGTGTATTTGGGTGAAGAACTGGCAGGAATCTCTATGACTCTCTTGAGGTAGCCAATGCCTCGTCACCAGCAGAATTAAATCAGCAACTTCTAGAAACCCCTGGCAAAAGTAACGATGTTTCTCTTAAGATACACAACTAGTGGCGTATCGCTTCAGGCACACTGTAAACAGTATCTAAAAATGTGTATTTGGGTGAGCAACTGGCACGAAACACTGTGACTCTTTTAGGGTAACCAATATCTCGTCACCAGTATAATCACATCTTCAAAGTCAAGAAACCGTTGGCAAGAGTAACGATGTTTCTCTTAAGATACACAACTAGTGGCGTATCGCTTCAGGCAGACTGGCCACAGTATCTCAAAATGTGTATTTGGGTGAGCAACTGGCTGAAAGCACTATGACTCTCTTAAGGTAGCCAATGCCTCGTCACCAACATAATCACATCACCAACTTCAATAAACCGCTTGCAAAGGTAACGAAGCTTCTCATAAGATACACAGCTAGTGGGGTGTCACTTGAGGCAGACTGGCCAAAGTATCAAAAAAATGTGTATTTGGGTGAGCAACTAGCAGGAATCACTATGACACTCATAGGGTAGCCAATGCCTCGTCACCAGCATAATCACATCAGCAACTTCAAGAAACCCCTGGCAAAAGTTACAATGACTCTTAAGATACACAACTAGTGGCGTAGCTATCAGGCAGACTGGAAAGAGTATCTAAAAAATGTATATTTGGGTGAGGAACTGGCAGGAATCTCTATGACACTCTTGAGGTAGCCAATGCTTCGTCACCAGCAGAATCAAATCAGCAACTTCTAGAAACCCCTTTCAAAAGTAACGATGTTTCTCTTAAGATACACAACTAGTGGCGTATCGCTTCAGGCACACTGGAAACAGTATCTAAAAAATGTGTATTTGGGTGAGCAACTGGCACGAAACACTGTGACTCTCTTAGGGTAGCCGATATCTCGTAATTAGTATAATCACAGCTTCAAAGTCAAGAAACCGCTTTCAAGAGTAACGATGTTTCTCTTAAGATACACAACTAGTGGCGTATCGCTTCAGGCAGACTGGCCACAGTATCTCAAAATGTGTATTTGGGTGAGCAACTGGTAGGAAGCACTATGACTCTCTTAAGGTAGCCAATGCCTCGTCACCAACATAATCTCATCACCAACTTCAAGAAACCGCTTGCAAAGGTAACGAAGCTTCTCATAAGATACACAGCTAGTGGGGTGTCACTTGCGGCAGACTGGCCAAAGTATCAAAAAAATGTGTATTTGGGTGAGCAACTAGCAGGAATCACTATGACACTCATAGGGTAGCCAATGCCTCGTCACCAGCATAATCACATCAGCAACTTCAAGAAACCCCTGGCAAAAGTTATAATGACACTTAAGATACACAACTAGTGGCGTAGCTATCGGGCAGACTGGAAAGAGTATCTAAAAAATGTGTATTTGGATGAGCAACTGGCAGGAAACACTGTGACTCTCTTAGGGTAGCCAATATCTCGTCACCAGTATAATCACAGCTTCAAAGTCAAGAAACCGTTGGCAAGAGTAACGATGTTTCTCTTAAGATACACAACTAGTGGCGTATCGCTTCAGGCAGACTGGCCACAGCATCTCAAAATGTGTATTTGGGTGAGCAACTGGCTGAAAGCACTATGACTCTCTTAAGGTAGCCAATGCCTCGTCACCAACATAATCACATCACCAACTTCAAGAAACCGCTTGCAAAGGTAACGAAGCTTCTCATAAGATACACAGCTAGTGGGGTGTCACTTGAGGCAGACTGGCCAAAGTATCAAAAAAATGTGTATTTGGGTGAGCAACTAGCAGAAATCACTATGACACTCATAGGGTAGCCAATGCCTCGTCACCAGCATAATCACATCAGCAACTTCAAGAAACCCCTGGCAAAAGTTACGATGACTCTTAAGATACACAACTAGTGGCGTAGCTATCAGGCCGACTGGAAAGAGTATCTAAAAAATGTGTCTTTGGATGAGCAACTGGCAGGAAACACTGTGACTCTCTTAGGGTAGCCAATATCTCGTCACCAGTGTAATCACATCTTCAAAGTCAAGAAACCGCTGGCAAGAGTAACGATGTTTCTCTTAAGATACACAACTAGTGGCGTATCGCTTCAGGCACACTGGAAACAGTATCTCAAAATGTGTATTTGGGTGAGCAACTGGCAGAAAGCACTATGACTCTCTTAAGGTAGCCAATGCCTCGTCACCAACATAATCACATCACCAACTTCAAGAAACCGCTTGCAAAGGTAACGAAGCTTCTCATAAGATACACAGCTAGTGGGGTGTCACTTGAGGCAGACTGGCCAAAGTATCAAAAAAACGTGTATTTGGGTGAGCAACTAGCAGGAATCACTATGACACTCATAGGGTAGCCAATGCCTCGTCACCAGCATAATCACATCAGCAACTTCAAGAAACCCCTGGCAAAAGTTACAATGACTCTTAAGATACACAACTAGTGGCGTAGCTATCAGGCAGACTGGAAAGAGTATCTAAAAAATGTGTATTTGGGTGAAGAACTGGCAGGAATCTCAATGACTCCCTTGAGGTAGCCAATGCTTCGTCACCAGCAGAATCAAATCAGCAACTTCTAGAAACCCCTTTCAAAAGTAACGATGTTTCTCTTAAGATACACAACTAGTGGCGTATCGCTTCAGGCACACTGGAAACAGTATCTAAAAAATGTGTATTTGGGTAAGCAACTGGCACGAAACACTGTGACTCTCTTAGGGTAGCCAATATCTCGTCACAAGTATAATCACATCTTCAAAGTCAAGAAACCGCTGGCAAGAGTAACGATGTTTCTCTTAATATACACAACTAGTGGCGTATCGCTTCAGGCAGACTGGCCACAGTATCTCAAAATGTGTATTTGGGTGAGCAACTGGCAGGAAGCACTATGACTCTCTTAAGGTAGCCAATGCCTCGTCACCAACATAATCCCATCAACAACTTCAGGAAACCGCTTGCAAAGGTAACGAAGCTTCTCATAAGATACACAGCTAGTGGGGTGTCACTTGAGGCAGACTGGCCAAAGTATCCAAAAAACGTGTATTTGGGTGAGCAACTAGCAGGAATCACTATGAAACTCATAGGGTAGCCAATGCCTCGTCACCAGCATAATCACATCAGCAACTTCAAGAAACCCCTGGCAAAAGTTACAATGACTCTTAAGATACACAACTAGTGGCGTAGCTATCAGGCAGACTGGAAAGAGTATCTACAAAATGTGTATTTGGGTGAAGAACTGGCAGGAATCTCTATGACTCTCTTGAGGTAGCCAATGCCTCGTCACCAGCAGAATCAAATCAGCAACTTCTAGAAACCCCTGGCAAAAGTAACGATGTTTCTCTTAAGATACACAACTAGTGGCGTATCGCTTCAGGCACACTGGAAACAGTATCTAAAAATGTGTATTTGGGTGAGCAACTGGCACGAAACACTGTGAGTCTCTTAGGGTAGCCGATATCTCGTAATTAGTATAATCACAGCTTCAAAGTCAAGAAACCGCTTTCAAGAGTAACGATGTTTCTCTTAAGATACACAACTAGTGGCGTATCGCTTCAGGCAGACTGGCCACAGTATCTCAAAATGTGTATTTGGGTGAGCAACTGGTAGGAAGCACTATGACTCTCTTAAGGTAGCCAATGCCTCGTCACCAACATAATCTCATCACCAACTTCAAGAAACCGCTTGCAAAGGTAACGAAGCTTCTCATAAGATACACAGCTAGTGGGGTGTCACTTGCGGCAGACTGGCCAAAGTATCAAAAAAATGTGTATTTGGGTGAGCAACTAGCAGGAATCACTATGACACTCATAGGGTAGCCAATGCCTCGTCACCAGCATAATCACATCAGCAACTTCAAGAAACCCCTGGCAAAAGTTATAATGACACTTAAGATACACAACTAGTGGCGTAGCTATCGGGCAGACTGGAAAGAGTATCTAAAAAATGTGTATTTGGATGAGCAACTGGCAGGAAACACTGTGACTCTCTTAGGGTAGCCAATATCTCGTCACCAGTATAATCACAGCTTCAAAGTCAAGAAACCGCTGGCAAGAGTAACGATGTTTCTCTTAAGATACACAACTAGTGGCGTATCGCTTCAGGCAGACTGGCCACAGTATCTCAAAATGTGTATTTAGGTGAGCAACTGGCAGGAAGCACTATGACTCTCTTAAGGTAGCCAATGCCTCGTCACCAACATAATCCCATCACCAACTTCAGGAAACCGCTTGCAAAGGTAACGAAGCTTCTCATAAGATACACAGCTAGTGGGGTGTCACTTGACGCAGACTGGCCAAAGTATCAAAAAAATGTGTATTTGGGTGAGCAACTAGCAGGAATCACTATGACACTCATAGGGTAGCCAATGCCTCGTCACCAGCATAATCACATCAGCAACTTCAAGAAACCCCTGGCAAAAGTTACAATGACTCTTAAGATACACAACTAGTGGCGTAGCTATCAGGCAGACTGGAAAGAGTATCTAAAAAATGTGTATTTGGGTGAAGAACTGGCAGGAATCTCTATGACTCTCTTGAGGTAGCCAATGCTTCGTCACCAGCAGAATCAAAACAGCAACTTCTAGAAACTCCTTTCAAACGTAACGATGTTTCTCTTAAGATACACAACTAGTGGCGTATCGCTTCAGGCACACTGGAAACAGTATCTAAAAAATGTGTAATTGGGTGAGCAACTGGCACGAAACACTGTGACTCTCTTAGGGTAGCCAATATCTCGTCACCAGTATAATCACATCTTCAAAGTCAAGAAACCATTGGCAAGAGTAACGATGTTTCTCTTAAGATACACAACTAGTGGCGTATCGCTTCAGGCACACTGGCCATAGTATCTCAAAATGTGTATTTGGGTGAGCAACTGGCAGAAAGCACTATGACTCTCTTAAGGTAGCCAATGCCTCGTCACCAACATAATCACATCACCAACTTCAAGAAACCGCTTGCAAAGGTAACGAAGCTTCTCATAAGATACACAGCTAGTGGGGTGTCACTTGAGGCAGACTGGCCAAAGTATCAAAAAAATGTGTATTTGGGTGAGCAACTAGCAGGAATCACTATGACACTCATAGGGTAGCCAATGCCTCGTCACCAGCATAATCACATCAGCAACTTCAAGAAACCCCTGGCAAAAGTTACAATGACTCTTAAGATACACAACTAGTGGCGTAGCTATCAGGCAGACTGGAAAGAGTATCTAAAAAATGTGTTTTTGGATGAGCAACTGGCAGGAAACACTGTGACTCTCTTAGGGTAGCCAATATCTCGTCACCAGTATTATCACATCTTCAAAGTCAAGAAACCGCTGGCAAGAGTAACGATGTTTCTCTTAAGATACACAACTAGTGGCGTATCGCTTCAGGCACACTGGAAACAGTATCTAAAAAATGTGTATTTGGGTGAGCAACTGGCACGAAACACTGTGACTCTCTTAGGGTAACCAATATCTCGTCACCAGTATAATCACATCTTCAAAGTCAAGAAACCGCTGGCAAGAGTAACGATGTTTCTCTTAATATACACAACTAGTGGCGTATCGCTTCAGGCAGACTGGCCACAGTATCTCAAAATGTGTATTTGGGTGAGCAACTGGCAGGAAGCACTATGACTCTCTTAAGGTAGCCAATGCCTCGTCACCAACATAATCCCATCACCAACTTCAGGAAACCGCTTGCAAAGGTAACGAAGCTTCTCATAAGATACACAGCTAGTGGGGTGTCACTTGAGGCAGACTGGCCAAAGTATCAAAAAAACGTGTATTTGGGTGAGCAACTAGCAGGAATCACTATGAAACTCATAGGGTAGCCAATGCCTCGTCACCAGCATAATCACATCAGCAACTTCAAGAAACCCCTGGCAAAAGTTACAATGACTCTTAAGATACACAACTAGTGGCGTAGCTATCAGGCAGACTGGAAAGAGTATCTACAAAATGTGTTTTTGGGTGAAGAACTGGCAGGAATCTCTATGACTCTCTTGAGGTAGCCAATGCCTCGTCACCAGCAGAATTAAATCAGCAACTTCTAGAAACCCCTGGCAAAAGTAACGATGTTTCTCTTAAGATACACAACTAGTGGCGTATCGCTTCAGGCACACTGTAAACAGTATCTAAAAATGTGTATTTGGGTGAGCAACTGGCACGAAACACTGTGACTCTTTTAGGGTAACCAATATCTCGTCACCAGTATAATCACATCTTCAAAGTCAAGAAACCGTTGGCAAGAGTAACGATGTTTCTCTTAAGATACACAACTAGTGGCGTATCGCTTCAGGCAGACTGGCCACAGTATCTCAAAATGTGTATTTGGGTGAGCAACTGGCTGAAAGCACTATGACTCTCTTAAGGTAGCCAATGCCTCGTCACCAACATAATCACATCACCAACTTCAATAAACCGCTTGCAAAGGTAACGAAGCTTCTCATAAGATACACAGCTAGTGGGGTGTCACTTGAGGCAGACTGGCCAAAGTATCAAAAAAATGTGTATTTGGGTGAGCAACTAGCAGGAATCACTATGACACTCATAGGGTAGCCAATGCCTCGTCACCAGCATAATCACATCAGCAACTTCAAGAAACCCCTGGCAAAAGTTACAATGACTCTTAAGATACACAACTAGTGGCGTAGCTATCAGGCAGACTGGAAAGAGTATCTAAAAAATGTATATTTGGGTGAGGAACTGGCAGGAATCTCTATGACACTCTTGAGGTAGCCAATGCTTCGTCACCAGCAGAATCAAATCAGCAACTTCTAGAAACCCCTTTCAAAAGTAACGATGTTTCTCTTAAGATACACAACTAGTGGCGTATCGCTTCAGGCACACTGGAAACAGTATCTAAAAAATGTGTATTTGGGTGAGCAACTGGCACGAAACACTGTGACTCTCTTAGGGTAGCCGATATCTCGTAATTAGTATAATCACAGCTTCAAAGTCAAGAAACCGCTTTCAAGAGTAACGATGTTTCTCTTAAGATACACAACTAGTGGCGTATCGCTTCAGGCAGACTGGCCACAGTATCTCAAAATGTGTATTTGGGTGAGCAACTGGTAGGAAGCACTATGACTCTCTTAAGGTAGCCAATGCCTCGTCACCAACATAATCTCATCACCAACTTCAAGAAACCGCTTGCAAAGGTAACGAAGCTTCTCATAAGATACACAGCTAGTGGGGTGTCACTTGCGGCAGACTGGCCAAAGTATCAAAAAAATGTGTATTTGGGTGAGCAACTAGCAGGAATCACTATGACACTCATAGGGTAGCCAATGCCTCGTCACCAGCATAATCACATCAGCAACTTCAAGAAACCCCTGGCAAAAGTTATAATGACACTTAAGATACACAACTAGTGGCGTAGCTATCGGGCAGACTGGAAAGAGTATCTAAAAAATGTGTATTTGGATGAGCAACTGGCAGGAAACACTGTGACTCTCTTAGGGTAGCCAATATCTCGTCACCAGTATAATCACAGCTTCAAAGTCAAGAAACCGCTGGCAAGAGTAACGATGTTTCTCTTAAGATACACAACTAGTGGCGTATCGCCTCAGGCAGACTGGCCACAGTATCTCAAAATGTGTATTTGGGTGAGCAACTGGCAGGAAGCACTATGACTCTCTTAAGGTAGCCAATGCCTCGTCACCAACATAATCCCATCACCAACTTCAGGAAACCGCTTGCAAAGGTAACGAAGCTTCTCATAAGATACACAGCTAGTGGGGTGTCACTTGAGGCAGACTGGCCAAAGTATCAAAAAAATGTGTATTTGGGTGAGCAACTAGCAGGAATCACTATGACACTCATAGGGTAGCCAATGCCTCGTCACCAGCATAATCACATCAGCAACTTCAAGAAACCCCTGGCAAAAGTTACAATGACTCTTAAGATACACAACTAGTGGCGTAGCTATCAGGCAGACTGGAAAGAGTATCTAAAAAATGTGTATTTGGGTGAAGAACTGGCAGGAATCTCTATGACTCTCTTGAGGTAGCCAATGCTTCGTCACCAGCAGAATCAAAACAGCAACTTCTAGAAACTCCTTTCAAACGTAACAATGTTTCTCTTAAGATACACAACTAGTGGCGTATCGCTTCAGGCACACTGGAAACAGTATCTAAAAAATGTGTATTTGGGTGAGCAACTGGCACGAAACACTGTGACTCTCTTAGGGTAGCCAATATCTCGTCACCAGTATAATCACATCTTCAAAGTCAAGAAACCGTTGGCAAGAGTAACGATGTTTCTCTTAAGATACACAACTAGTGGCGTATCGCTTCAGGCACACTGGCCATAGTATCTCAAAATGTGTATTTGGGTGAGCAACTGGCAGAAAGCACTATGACTCTCTTAAGGTAGCCAATGCCTCGTCACCAACATAATCACATCACCAACTTCAAGAAACCGCTTGCAAAGGTAACGAAGCTTCTCATAAGATACACAGCTAGTGGGGTGTCACTTGAGGCAGACTGGCCAAAGTATCAAAAAAATTTGTATTTGGGTGAGCAACTAGCAGGAATCACTATGACACTCATAGGGTAGCCAATGCCTCGTCACCAGCATAATCACATCAGCAACTTCAAGAAACCCCTGGCAAAAGTTACAATGACTCTTAAGATACACAACTAGTGGCGTAGTTATCAGGCGAACTGGAAAGAGTATCTAAAAAATGTGTATTTGGGTGAAGAACTGGCAGGAATCTCTATGACTCTCTTGAGGTAGTCAATGCTTCGTCACCAGCAGAAACAAATCAGCAACTTCTAGAAACCCCTTTCAAAAGTAACGATGTTTCTCTTAAGATACACAACTAGTGGCGTATCGCTTCAGGCACACTGGAAACAGTATCTAAAAAATGTGTATTTGGGTGAGCAACTGACACGAAACACTGTGACTCTCTTAGGGTAACCAATATCTCGTCACCAGTATAATCACATCTTCAAAGTCAAGAAACCGCTGGCAAGAGTAACGATGTTTCTCTTAAGATACACAACTAGTGGCGTATCGCTTCAGGCAGACTGGCCACAGTATCTCAAAATGTGGTTTTGGGTGAGCAACCGGCAGGAAGCACTATGACTCTCTTAAGGTAGCCAATGCCTCGTCACCAACATAATCCCATCACCAACTTCAGGAAACCGCTTGCAAAGGTAACGAAGCTTCTCATAAGATACACAGCTAGTGGGGTGCCACTTGAGGCAGACTGGCCAAAGTATCAAAAAAATGTGTATTTGGGTGAGCAACTAGCAGGAATCACTATGACACTCATAGGGTAGCCAATGCCTCGTCACCAGCATAATCACATCAGCAACTTCAAGAAACCCCTGGCAAAAGTTACAATGACTCTTAAGATACACAACTAGTGGCGTAGCTATCAGGCAGACTGGAAAGAGTATCTAAAAAATGTGTATTTGGGTGAAGAACTGGCAGGAATCTCTATGACTCTCTTGAGGTAGCCAGTGCTTCGTCACCAGCAGAATCAAATCAGCAACTTCTAGAAACCCCTTTCAAAAGTAACGATGTTTCCCTTAAGATACACAACTAGTGGCGTATCGCTTCAGGCACACTGGAAACAGTATCTAAAAAATGTGTATTTGGGTGAGCAACTGGCACGAAACACTGTGACTCTCTTAGGGTAACCAATATCTCGTCACCAGTATAATCACATCTTCAAAGTCAAGAAACCGCTGGCAAGAGTAACGATGTTTCTCCTAAGATACACAACTAGTGGCGTATCGCTTCAGGCAGACTAGCCACAGTATCTCAAAATGTGTATTTGGGTGTGCAACTGGCAGGAAGCACTATGACTCTCTTAAGATAGCCAATGCATCGTCACCAACATAATCCCATCACCAACTTCAAGAAACCGCTTGCAAAGGTAACGAAGCTTCTCATAAGATACACAGCTAGTGGGGTGTCACTTGAGGCAGACTGGCCAAAGTATCAAAAAAATGTGTATTTGGGTGAGCAACTAGCAGGAATCACTATGACACTCATAGGGTAGCCCATGCCTCGTCACCAGCATAATCACATCAGCAACTTCAAGAAACCCCTGGCAAAAGTTACAATGACTCTTAAGATACACAACTAGTGGCGTAGCTATCAGGCAGACTGGAAAGAGTATCTAAAAAATGTGTTTTTGGATGAGCAACTGGCAGGAAACACTGTGACTCTCTTAGGGTAGCCAATATCTCGTCACCAGTATTATCACATCTTCAAAGTCAAGAAACCGCTGGCAAGAGTAACGATCTTTCTCTTAAGATACACAACTAGTGGCGTATCGCTTCAGGCACACTGGAAACAGTAT
Organism: Schistocerca nitens; assembly: GCF_023898315.1. Lineage (NCBI taxonomy): Eukaryota > Metazoa > Arthropoda > Insecta > Orthoptera > Acrididae > Schistocerca > Schistocerca nitens. Next base: position 106,083,307 of record NC_064616.1, on the reverse strand, counting down.
CTAAAAAATGTGTATTTGGGTGAGCAACTGGCACGAAACACTGTGACTCTCTTAGGGTAACCAATATCTCGTCACCAGTATAATCACATCTTCAAAGTCAAGAAACCGCTGGCAAGAGTAACGATGTTTCTCTTAAGATACACAACTAGTGGCGTATCGCTTCAGGCAGACTGGCCACAGTATCTCAAAATGTGTATTTGGGTGAGCAACTGGCAGGAAGCACTATGACTCTCTTAAGGTAGCCAATGCCTCGTCACCAACATAATCCCATCACCAACTTCAGGAAACCGCTTGCAAAGGTAACGAAGCTTCTCATAAGATACACAGCTAGTGGGGTGTCACTTGAGGCAGACTGGCCTAAGTATCAAAAACATGTGTATTTGGGTGAGCAACTAGCAGGAATCACTACGACACTCATAGGGTAGCCAATGCCTCGTCACCAGCATAATCACATCAGCAACTTCAAGAAATCCCTGGCAAAAGTTACAATGACTCTTAAGATACACAACTATTGGCGTAGTTATCTGGCGAACTGGAAAGAGTATCTAAAAAATGTGTATTTGGGTGAAGAACTGGCAGGAATCTCAATGACTCTCTTGAGGTAGCCAATGCTTCGTCACCAGCAGAATCAAATCAGCAACTTCTAGAAACCCCTTTCAAAAGTAACGATGTTTCTCTTAAGATACACAACTAGTGGCGTATCGCTTCAGGCACACTGGAAACAGTATCTAAAAAATGAGTATTTGGGTGAGCAACTGGCACGAAACACTGTGACTCTCTTAGGGTAACCAATATCTCGTCACCAGAATAATCACATCTTCAAAGTCAAGAAACCGCTGGCAAGAGTAACGATGTTTCTCTTAAGATACACAACTAGTGGCGTATCGCTTCAGGCAGACTGGCCACAGTATCTCAAAATGTGTATTTGGGTGAGCAACTGGCAGAAAGCACTATGACTCTCTTAAGATAGCCAATGCCTCGTCACCAACATAATCACATCACCAACTTCAAGAAACCGCTTGCAAAGGTAACGAAGCTTCTCATAAGATACACAGCTAGTGGGGTGTCACTTGAGGGAGACTGGCCAAAGTATCAAAAAAATGTGTATTTGGGTGAGCAACTAGCAGGAATCTTTATGACACTCATAGGGTAGCCAATGCGTCGTCACCAGCATAATCACATCAGCAACTTCAAGAAACCCCTGGCAAAAGTTACAATGACTCTTAAGATACACAACTGGTGGCGTAGCTATCAGGCAGACTGGAAAGAGTATCTAAAAAATGTGTATTTGGATGAGCAACTGGCAGGAAACACTGTGACTCTCTTAGGGTAGCCAATATCTCGTCACCAGTATAATCACAGTTTCAAAGTCAAGAAACCGCTGGAAAGAGTAACGATGTTTCTCTTAAGATACACAAATAGTGGCGTATCGCTTCAGGCAGACTGGCCACAGTATCTCAAAATGTGTATTTGGGTGAGCAACGGGCAGGAAGCACTATGACTCTCTTAAGGTAGCCAATGCCTCGTCACCAACATAATCCCTCACCAACTTGAGGAAACCGCTTGCAAAGGTAACGAAGCTTCTCATAAGATACACAGCTAGTGGGGCGTCACTTGAGGCAGACTGGCCAAAGTATCAAAAAAATGTGTATTTGGGTGAGCAACTAGCAGGAATCACTATGACACTCATAGGGTAGCCAATGCCTCGTCACCAGCATAATCACATCAGCAACTTCAAAAACCCCTGGCAAAAGTTAAAATGACTCTTAAGATACACAACTACTGGCGTAGCTATCAGGCAGACTGGAAAGAGTATCTAAAAAATGTGTATTTGGGTGAAGAACTGGCAGGAATCTCTATGACTCTCTTGAGGTAGCCAATGCTTCGTCACCAGCAGAATCAAATCAGCAACTTCTAGAAACCCCTTTCAAAAGTAACGATGTTTCTCTTAAGATACACAACTAGTGGCGTATCGCTTCAGGCACACTGGAAACAGTATCTAAAAAATGTGTATTTGGGTGAGCAACTGGCACGAAACACTGTGACTCTCTTAGGGTAGCCAATATGTCGTCACCAGTATAATCACAGCTTCAAATTCAAGAAACCGCTGGCAAGAGTAACGATGTTTCTCTTAAGATACACAACTAGCGGCGTATCGCTTCAGGCAGACTGGCCACAGTATCTCAAAATGTGTATTTGGGTGAGCAACTGGCAGGAAGCACTATGACTCTCTTAAGGTAGCCAATGCCTCGTCACCAACATAATCCCATCACCAACTTCAAGAAACCGCTTGCAGAGGTAACGAAGCTTCTCATAAGATACACAGCTAGTGGGGTGTCACTTGAGGCAGACTGGCCAAAGTATCAAAAAAATGTGTATTTGTGTGAGCAACTAGCAGGAATCACTATGACACTCATAGGGTAGCCAATGCCTCGTCACCAGCATAATCACATCAGCAACTTCAAGAAACCCCTGGCAAAAGTTACAATGACTCTTAAGATACACAACTAGTGGCGTAGCTATCAGGCAGACTGGAAAAAGTATCTAAAAAATGTGTATTTGGATGAGCAACTGGCAGGAAACACTGTGACTCTCTTAGGGTAGCCAATATCTCGTCACCAGTATAATCACAGCTTCAAAGTCAAGAAACCGCTGGCAAGAGTAACGATGTTTCTCTTAAGATACACAACTAGTGGCGTATCGCTTCAGGCAGACTGGCCACAGTATCTCAAAATGTGTATTTGGGTGAGCAACTGGCAGGAAGCACTATGACTCGCTTAAGGTAGCCAATGCCTCGTCACCAACATAATCCCATCACCAACTTCAGGAAACCGCTTGCAAAGGTAACGAAGCTTCTCATAAGATACACAGCTAGTGGGGTGTCACTTGAGGCAGACTGGCCAAAGTATCAAAAAAATGTGTATTTGGGTGAGCAACTAGCAGGAATCACTATGACACTCATAGGGTAGCCAATATCTCGTCACCAGTATAATCACAGCTTCAAAGTCAAGAAACCGCTGGCAAGAGTAACGATGTTTCTCTTAAGATACACAACTAGTGGCGTATCGCTTCTGGCACACTGGAAACAGTATCTAAAAAATGTGTATTTGGGTGAGCAACTGGCACGAAACACTGTGACTCTCTTAGGGTAGCCAATAGCTCGTCACCAGTATAATCACATCTTCAAAGTCAAGAAACCGCTGGCAAGAGTAACGATGTTTCTCTTAAGATACACAACTAGTGGCGTATCGCCTCTGGCACACTGGCCACAGTATCTCAAAAATGTGTATTTGGGTGAGCAACTGGCACGAAACACTGTAACTCTCTTAGGGTAACCAATATCTCGTCACCAGTATAATCACATCTTCAAAGTCAAGAAACCGCTGGCAAGAGTAACGATGTTTCTCTTAAGATACACAACTAGTGGCGTATCGCTTCAGGCAGACTGGCCACAGTATCTCAAAATGTGTATTTTGGTGAGCAACTGGCAGGAAGCACTATGACTCTCTTAAGGTAGCCAATGCCTCGTCACCAACATAATCCCATCACCAACTTCAAGAAACCGCTTGCAGAGGTAACGAAGCTTCTCATAAGATACACAGCTAGTGGGGTGTCACTTGAGGCAGACTGGCCAAAGTATCAAAAAAATGTGTATTTGTGTGAGCAACTAGCAGGAATCACTATGACACTCATAGGGTAGCCAATGCCTCGTCACCAGCATAATCACATCAGCAACTTCAAGAAACCCCTGGCAAAAGTTACAATGACTCTTAAGATACACAACTAGTGGCGTAGCTATCAGGCAGACTGGAAAAAGTATCTAAAAAATGTGTATTTGGATGAGCAACTGGCAGGAAACACTGTGACTCTCTTAGGGTAGCCAATATCTCGTCACCAGTATAATCACAGCTTCAAAGTCAAGAAACCGCTGGCAAGAGTAACGATGTTTCTCTTAAGATACACAACTAGTGGCGTATCGCTTCAGGCAGACTGGCCACAGTATCTCAAAATGTGTATTTGGGTGAGCAACTGGCAGGAAGCACTATGACTCTCTTAAGGTAGCCAATGCCTTGTCACCTACATAATCCCATCACCAACTTCAGGAAACCGCTTGCTAAGGTAACGAAGCTTCTCATAAGATATACAGCTAGTGGGGTGTCACTTGAGGCAGACTGGCCAAAGTATCAAAAATATGTGTATTTGGGTGAGCAACTAGCAGGAATCACTATGACACTCATAGGGTAGCCAATGCCTCGTCACCAGCATAATCACATCAGCAACTTCAAGAAACCCCTGGCAAAAGTTACAATGACTCTTAAGATACACAACTACTGGCGTAGCTATCAGGCAGACTGGAAAGAGTATCTAAAAAATGTGTATTTGGGTGAAGAACTGGCAGTAATCTCTATGACTCTCTTGAGGTAGCCAATGCTTCGTCACCAGCAGAATCAAATCACCAACTTCTAGAAACCCCTTTCAAAAGTAACGATGTTTCTCTTAAGATACACAACTAGTGGCGTATCGCTTCAGGCACACTGGAAACAGTATCTAAAAAATTTGTATTTGGTTGAGCAACTGGCAGGAAGCACTATGACTCGCTTAAGGTAGCCAATGCCTCGTCACCAACATAATCCCATCACCAACTTCAGGAAACCGCTTGCAAAGGTAACGAAGCTTCTCATAAGATACACAGCTAGTGGGGTGTCACTTGAGGCAGACTGGCCAAAGTATCAAAAAAATGTGTATTTGGGTGAGCAACTAGCAGGAATCACTATGACACTCATAGGGTAGCCAATGCCTCGTCACCAGCATAATCACATCAGCAACTTCAAGAAACCCCTGGCAAAAGTTACAATGACTCTTAAGATACACAACTAGTGGCGTAGCTATCAGGCAGACTGGAAAAAGTATCTAAAAAATGTGTATTTGGGTGAAGAACTGACAGGAATCTCTACGACTCTCTTGTGGTAGCCAATGCTTCGTCACCAGCAGAATCAAATCAGCAACTTCTAGAAACCCCTTTCAAAAGTAACGATGTTTCTCTTAAGATACACAACTAGTGGCGTATCGCTTCAGGCACACTGGAAACAGTATCTAAAAAATGTGTATTTGGGTGAGCAACTGGCACGAAACACTGTGACTCTCTTAGGGTAGCCAATATCACGTCACTAGTATAATCACAGCTTCAAAGTCAAGAAACCGCTGGCAAGAGTAACGATGTTTCTCGTAAGATACACAACTAGTGGCGTATTGCTTCAGGCAGACTGGCCACAGTATCTCAAAATGTGTATTTTGGTGAGCAACTGGCAGGAAGCACTATGACTCTCTTAAGGTAGCCAATGCCTCGTCACCAACATAATCCCATCACCTACTTCAAGAAACCGCTTGCAAAGGTAACGAAGCTTCTCATAAGATACGCAGCTAGTGGGGTGTCACTTGAGGCAGACTGGCCAAAGTATCAAAAAAATGTGTATTTGGGTGAGCAACTAGCAGGAATCACTATGACACTCATAGGGTAGCCAATGCCTCGTCACCAGCATAATCACATCAGCAACTTCAAGAAACCCCTGGCAAAAGTTACAATGACTCTTAAGATACACAACTAGTGGCGTAGCTATCAGGCAGACTGGAAAGAGTATCTAAAAAATGTATATTTGGGTGAAGAACTGGCAGGAATCTCTATGACTCTCTTGAGGTAGCCAATGCTTCGTCACCAGCAGAATCAAATCAGCAACCTCTAGAAACCCCTTTCAAAAGTAACGATGTTTCTCTTAAGATACGCAACTAGTGGCGTATCGCTTCAGGCACACTGGAAACAGTATCTAAAAAATGTGTATTTGGGTGAGCAACTGGCACGAAACACTGTGACTCTCTTAGGGTAGCCAATATCTCGTCACCAGTATAATCACAGCTTCAAAGTCAAGAAACCGCTGGCAAGAGTAACGATGTTTCTCTTAAGATACACAACTAGTGGCGTATCGCTTCAGGCAGACTGGCCACAGTATCTCAAAATGTGTATTTGGGTGAGCAACTGGCAGGAAGCACTATGACTCTCTTAAGGTAGTCAATGCCTCGTCACCAACATAATCCCATCATCAACTTCAGGAAACCGCTTGCAAAGGTAAAGAAGCTTCTCATAAGATACACAGCTAGTGGTGTGCCACTTGAGGCAGACTGGCCAAAGTATCAAAAAAATGTGTATTTGAATGAGCAACTAGCAGGAATCACTATGACACTCATAGGGTAGCCAATGCCTCGTCACCAGCATAATCACATCAGCAACTTCAAGAAACCCGTGGCAAAAGTTACAATGACCCTTAAGATACACAACTAGTGGCGTAGCTATCAGGCAGACTGGAAAGAGTATCTAAAAAATGTGTATTCGGATGAGCAACTGGCAGGAAACACTGTGACTCTCTTAGGGTAGCCAATATCTCGTCACCAGTATAATCACATCTTCAAAGTCAAGAAACCACTGGCAAGAGTAACGATGTTTCTCTTAAGATACACAACTAGTGGCGTATCGCCTCTGGCACACTGGAAACAGTATCTAAAAAATGTGTATTTGGGTGAGCAACTGGCACGAAACACTGTGACTCTCTTAGGGTAGCCAATATCTCGTCACCAGTATAATCACATCTTCAAAGTCAAGAAACCGCTGGCAAGAGTAACGATGTTTCTCTTAAGATACACAACTAGTGGCGTATCGCTTCTGGCACACTGGCCACAGTATCTCAAAAATGTGTATTTGGGTGAGCAACTGGCACGAAACACTGTGACTCTCTTAGGGTAACCAATATCTCGTCACCAGTATAATCACATCTTCAAATCCAAGAAACCGCTGGCAAGAGTAACGATGTTTCTCTTAAGATACACAACTAGTGGCGTATCGCTTCAGGCAGACTGGCCACAGTATCTCAAAATGTGTATTTTGGTGAGCAACTGGCAGGAAGCACTATGACTCTCTTAAGGTAGCCAATGCCTCGTCACCAACATAATCCCATCACCTACTTCAAGAAACCGCTTGCAAAGGTAACGAAGCTTCTCATAAGATACACAGCTAGTGGGGTGTCACTTGAGGCAGACTGGCCAAAGTATCAAAAAATTGTGTATTTGGGTGAGCAACTAGCAGGAATCACTATGACACTCATAGGGTAGCCAATGCCTCGTCACCAGCATAATCACATCAGCAACTTCAAGAAACCCCTGGCAAAAGTTACAATGACTCTTAAGATACACAACTAGTGGCGTAGCTATCAGGCAGACTGGAAAGAGTATCTAAAAAATGTGTATTTGGGTGAAGAACTGGCAGGAATCTCTATGACTCTCTTGAGGTAGCCAAAGCCTCGTCGTCAGCAGAATCAAATCAGCAACTTCTACAAACCCCTTTCAAAAGTAACGATGTTTCTCTTAAGATACACAACTAGTGGCGTATCGCTTCAGGCACACTGGAAACAGTATCTAAAAAATGTGTATTTGGGTGAGCAACTGGCACGAAACACTGTGACTCTCTTAGGGTAACCAATATCTCGTCACCAGTATAATCACATCTTCAAAGTCAAGAAACCGCTGGCAAGAGTAACGATGTTTCTCTTAAGATACACAACTAGTGGCGTATCGCTTCAGGCAGACTGGCCAGAGTATCTCAAAATGTGTATTTGGGTGAGCAACTGGCAGGAAGCACTATGAACTGTCTTAAGGGAGCCAATGCCTTGTCACCAACATAATCCCATCACCAACTTCAGGAAACCGCTTGCAAAGGTAACGAAGCTTCTCATAAGATACACAGCTAGTGGGGTGTCACTTGAGGCAGACTGGCCAAAGTATCAAAAAAATGTGTATTTGGGTGAGCAACTAGCAGGAATCACTATGACACTCATAGGGTAGCCAATGCCTCGTCACCAGCATAATCACATCAGCAACTTCAAGAAACCCCTGGCAAAAGTTACAATGACTCTTAAGATACACAACTAGTGGCGTAGCTATCAGGCAGACTGGAAAGAGTATCTAAAAAATGTATATTTGGGTGAAGAACTGGCAGGAATCTCTATGACTCTCTTGAGGTAGCCAATGCTTCGTCACCAGCAGAATCAAATCAGCAACTTCTAGAAACCCCTTTCAAAAGTAACGATGTTTCTCTTAAGATACACAACTAGTGGCGTATCGCTTCAGACACACTGGAAACAGTATCTAAAAAATGTGTATTTGGGTGAGCAACTGGCACGAAACACTGTGACTCTCTTAGGGTAGCCAATATCTCGTCACCAGTATAATCACAGCTTCAAAGTCAAGAAACCGCTGGCAAGAGTAACGATGTTTCTCTTAAGATACACAACTAGTGGCGTATCGCTTCAGGCAGACTGGCCACAGTATCTCAAAATGTGTATTTGGGTGAGCAACTGGCAGGAAGCACTATGACTCTCTTAAGGTAGCCAATGCCTCGTCACCAACATAATCCCATCATCAACTTCAGGAAACCGCTTGCAAAGGTAACGAAGCTTCTCATAAGATACACAGCTAGTGGGGTGCCACTTGAGGCAGACTGGCCAAAGTATCAAAAAAATGTGTATTTGGGTGAGCAACTAGCAGGAATCACTATGACACTCATAGGGTAGCCAATGCCTCGTCACCAGCATAATCACATCAGCAACTTCAAGAAACCCCTGGCAAAAGTTACAATGACTCTTAAGATACACAACTAGTGGCGTAGCTATCAGGCAGACTGGAAAGAGTATCTAAAAAATGTGTATTTGGATGAGCAACTGGCAGGAAACACTGTGACTCTCTTAGGGTAGCCAATATCTCATCACCAGTATAATCACATCTTCAAAGTCAAGAAACCGTTGGCAAGAGTAACGATGTTTCTCTTAAGATACACAACTAGTGGCGTATCGCTTCAGGCACACTGGAAACAGTATCTAAAAAATGTGTATTTGGGTGAGCAACTGGCACGAAACACTGTGACTCTCTTAGGGTAACCAATATCTCGTCACCAGTATAATCACATCTTCAAAGTCAAGAAACCGCTGGCAAGAGTAACGATGTTTCTCTTAAGATACACAACTAGTGGCGTATCGCTTCAGGCAGACTGGCCACAGTATCTCAAAATGTGTATTTTGGTGAGCAACTGGCAGGAAGCACTATGACTCTCTTAAGGTAGCCAATGCCTCGTCACCAACATAATCCCATCACCTACTTCAAGAAACCGCTTGCAAAGGTAACGAAGCTTCTCATAAGATACACAGCTAGTGGGGTGTCACTTGAGGCAGACTGGCCAAAGTATCAAAAAATTGTGTATTTGGGTGAGCAACTAGCAGGAATCACTATGACACTCATAGGGTAGCCAATGCCTCGTCACCAGCATAATCACATCAGCAACTTCAAGAAACCCCTGGCAAAAGTTACAATGACTTTTAAGATACACAACTAGTGGCGTAGCTATCAGGCAGACTGGAAAGAGTATCTAAAAAATGTGTATTTGGGTGAAGAACTGGCAGGAACCTCTATGACTCTCTTGAGGTAGCCAAAGCCTCGTCGTCAGCAGAATCAAATCAGCAACTTCTACAAACCCCTTTCAAAAGTAACGATGTTTCTCTTAAGATACACAACTAGTGGCGTATCGCTTCAGACACACTGGAAACAGTATCTAAAAAATGTGTATTTGGGTGAGCAACTGGCACGAAACACTGTGACTCTTTTAGGGTAGCCAATATCTCGTCACCAGTATAATCACAGCTTCAAAGTCAAGAAACCGCTGGCAAGAGTAACGATGTTTCTCTTAAGATACACAACTAGTGGCGTATCGCTTCAGGCAGACTGGCCACAGTATCTCAAAATGTGTATTTTGGTGAGCAACTGGCAGGAAGCACTATGACTCTCTTAAGGTAGCCAATGCCTCGTCACCAACATAATCCCATCACCTACTTCAAGAAACCGCTTGCAAAGGTAACGAAGCTTCTCATAAGATACACAGCTAGTGGGGTGCCACTTGAGGCAGACTGGCCAAAGTATCAAAAAAATGTGTATTTGGGTGAGCAACTAGCAGGAATCACTATGACACTCATAGGGTAGCCAATGCCTCGTCACCAGCATAATCACATCAGCAACTTCAAGAAACCCCTGGCAAAAGTTACAATGACTCTTAAGATACACAACTAGTGGCGTAGCTATCAGGCAGACTGGAAAGAGTATCTACAAAATGTGTATTTGGATGAGCAACTGGCAGGAAACACTGTGACTCTCTTAGGGTAGCCAATATCTCGTCACCAGTATAATCACATCTTCAAAGTCAAGAAACCGCTGGCAAGAGTAACGATGTTTCTCTTAAGATACACAACTAGTGGCGTATCGCTACAGGCACACTAGAAACAGTATCTAAAAAATGTGTATTTGGGTGAGCAACTGGCACGAAACACTGTGACTCTCTTAGGGTAACCAATATCTCGTCACCAGTATAATCACATCTTCAAAGTCAAGAAACCGCTGGCAAGAGTAACGATGTTTCTCTTAAGATACACAACTAGTGGCGTATCGCTTCAGGCAGACTGGCCACAGTATCTCAAAATGTGTATTTTGGTGAGCAACTGGCAGGAAGCACTATGACTCTCTTAAGGTAGCCAATGCCTCGTCACCAACATAATCCCATCACCTACTTCAAGAAACCGCTTGCAAAGGTAACGAAGCTTCTCATAAGATACACAGCTAGTGGGGTGTCACTTGAGGCAGACTGGCCCAAGTATCAAAAAATTGTGTATTTGGGTGAGCAACTAGCAGGAATCACTATGACACTCATAGGGTAGCCAATGCCTCGTCACCAGCATAATCACATCAGCAACTTCAAGAAACCCCTGGCAAAAGTTACAATGACTTTTAAGATACACAACTAGTGGCGTAGCTATCAGGCAGACTGGAAAGAGTATCTAAAATATGTGTATTTGGGTGAAGAACTGGCAGGAATCTCTATGACTCTCTTGAGGTAGCCAAAGCCTCGTCACCAGCAGAATCAAATCAGCAACTTCAAGAAACCCCTTTCAAAAGTAACGATGTTTCTCTTAAGATACACAATTAGTGGCGTATCGCTTCAGGCACACTGGCCACAGTATCTCAAAATGTGTATTTGGGTGAGCAACTGGCAGGAAGCACTATGACTCTCTTAAGGTAGTCAATGCCTCGTCACCAACATAATCCCATCATCAACTTCAGGAAACCGCTTGCAAAGGTAACGAAGCTTCTCATAAGATACACAGCTAGTGGTGTGCCACTTGAGGCAGACTGGCCAAAGTATCAAAAAAATGTGTATTTGGGTGAGCAACTAGCAGGAATCACTATGACACTCATAGGGTAGCCAATGCCTCGTCACCAGCATAATCACATCAGCAACTTCAAGAAACCCCTGGCAAAAGTTACAGTGACTCTTAAGATACACAACTAGTGGCGTAGCTATCAGGCAGACTGGAAAGAGTATCTAAAAAATGTGTATTTGGATGAGCAACTGGCAGGAAACACTGTGACTCTCTTAGGGTAGCCAATATCTCGTCACCAGTATAATCACATCTTCAAAGTCAAGAAACCGCTGGCAAGAGTAACGATGTTTCTCTTAAGATACACAACTAGTGGCGTATCGCTTCTGGCACACTGGAAACAGTATCTAAAAAATGTGTATTTGGGTGAGCAACTGGCACGAAACACTGTGACTCTCTTAGGGTAGCCAATATCTCGTCACCAGTATAATCACATCTTCAAAGTCAAGAAACCGCTGGCAAGAGTAACGATGTTTCTCTTAAGATACACAACTAGTGGCGTATCGCTTCTGGCACACTGGCCACAGTATCTCAAAAATGTGTATTTGGGTGAGCAACTGGCACGAAACACTGTGACTCTCTTAGGGTAACCAATATCTCGTCACCAGTATAATCACATCTTCAAAGTCAAGAAACCGCTGGCAAGAGTAACGATGTTTCTCTTAAGATACACAACTAGTGGCGTATCGCTTCAGGCAGACTGGCCACAGTATCTCAAAATGTGTATTTTGGTGAGCAACTGGCAGGAAGCACTATGACTCTCTTAAGGTAGCCAATGCCTCGTCACCAACATAATCCCATCATCTACTTCATGAAACCGCTTGCAAAGGTAACGAAGCTTCTCATAAGATACACAGCTAGTGGGGTGTCACTTGAGGCTGACTGGCCAAAGTATCAAAAAATTGTGTATTTGGGTGAGCAACTAGCAGGAATCACTATGACACTCATAGGGTAGCCAATGCCTCGTCACCAGCATAATCACATCAGCAACTTCAAGAAACCCCTGGCAAAAGTTACAATGACTTTTAAGATACACAACTAGTGGCGTAGCTATCAGGCAGACTGGAAAGAGTATCTAAAAAATGTGTATTTGGGTGAAGAACTGGCAGGAATCTCTATGACTCTCTTGAGGTAGCCAAAGCCTCGTCACCAGCAGAATCAAATCAGCAACTTCTAGAAACCCCTTTCAAAAGTAACGATGTTTCTCTTAAGATACACAACTAGTGGCGTATCGCTTCAGGCACACTGGAAACAGTATCTAAAAAACGTGTATTTGGGTGAGCAACTGGCACGAAACACTGTGACTCTCTTAGGGTAACCAATATCTCGTCACCAGTATAATCACATCTTCAAAGTCAAGAAACCACTGGCAAGAGTAACGATGTTTCTCTTAAGATACACAACTAGTGGCGTATCGCTTCAGGCAGACTGGCCAGAGTATCTCAAAATGTGTATTTGGGTGAGCAACTGGCAGGAAGCACTATGAACTCTCTTAAGGGAGCCAATGCCTTGTCACCAACATAATCCCATCACCAACTTCAGGAAACCGCTTGCAAAGGTAACGAAGCTTCTCATAAGATACACAGCTAGTGGGGTGTCACTTGAGGCAGACTGGCCAAAGTATCAAAAAAATGTGTATTTGGGTGAGCAACTAGCAGGAATCACTATGACACTCATAGGGTAGCCAATGCCTCGTCACCAGCATAATCACATCAGCAACTTCAAGAAACCCCTGGCAAAAGTTACAATGACTCTTAAGATACACAACTAGTGGCGTAGCTATCAGGCAGACTGGAAAGAGTATCTAAAAAATGTATATTTGGGTGAAGAACTGGCAGGAATCTCTATGACTCTCTTGAGGTAGCCAAAGCCTCGTCACCAGCAGAATCAAATCAGCAACTTCAAGAAACCCCTTTCAAAAGTAACGATGTTTCTCTTAAGATACACAACTAGTGGCGTATCGCTTCAGGCACACTGGCCACAGTATCTCAAAATGTGTATTTGGGTGAGCAACTGGCAGGAAGCACTATGACTCTCTTAAGGTAGTCAATGCCTCGTCACCAACATAATCCCATCATCAACTTCAGGAAACCGCTTGCAAAGGTAACGAAGCTTCTCATAAGATACACAGCTAGTGGTGTGCCACTTGAGGCAGACTGGCCAAAGTATCAAAAAAATGTGTATTTGGGTGAGCAACTAGCAGGATTCACTATGACACTCATAGGGTAGCCAATGCCTCGTCACCAGCATAATCACATCAGCAACTTCAAGAAACCCCTGGCAAAAGTTACAATGACTCTTAAGATACACAACTAGTGGCGTAGCTATCAGGCAGACTGGAAAGAGTATCTAAAAAATGTGTATTTGGATGAGCAACTGGCAGGAAACACTGTGACTCTCTTAGGGTAGCCAATATCTCGTCACCAGTATAATCACATCTTCAAAGTCAAGAAACCGCTGGCAAGAGTAACGATGTTTCTCTTAAGATACACAACTAGTGGCGTATCGCTTCTGGCACACTGGAAACAGTATCTAAAAAATGTGTATTTGGGTGAGCAACTGGCACGAAACACTGTGACTCTCTTAGGGTAGCCAATATCTCGTCACCAGTATAATCACATCTTCAAAGTCAAGAAACCGCTGGCAAGAGTAACGATGTTTCTCTTAAGATACACAACTAGTGGCGTATCGCTTCTGGCACACTGGCCACAGTATCTCAAAAATGTGTATTTGGGTGAGCAACTGGCACGAAACACTGTGACTCTCTTAGGGTAACCAATATCTCGTCACCAGTATAATCACATCTTCAAAGTCAAGAAACCGCTGGCAAGAGTAACGATGTTTCTCTTAAGATACACAACTAGTGGCGTATCGCTTCAGGCAGACTGGCCACAGTATCTCAAAATGTGTATTTTGGTGAGCAACTGGCAGGAAGCACTATGACTCTCTTAAGGTAGCCAATGCCTCGTCACCAACATAATCCCATCACCTACTTCAAAAAACCGCTTGCAAAGGTAACGAAGCTTCTCATAAGATACACAGCTAGTGGGGTGTCACTTGAGGCTGACTGGCCAAAGTATCAAAAAATTGTGTAATTGGGTGAGCAACTAGCAGGAATCACTATGACACTCATAGGGTAGCCAATGCCTCGTCACCAGCATAATCACATCAGCAACTTCAAGAAACCCCTGGCAAAAGTTACAATGACTTTTAAGATACACAACTAGTGGCGTAGCTATCAGGCAGACTGGAAAGAGTATCTAAAAAATGTGTATTTGGGTGAAGAACTGGCAGGAATCTCTATGACTCTCTTGAGGTAGCCAAAGCCTCGTCACCAGCAGAATCAAATCAGCAACTTCTAGAAACCCCTTTCAAAAGTAACGATGTTTCTCTTAAGATACACAACTAGTGGCGTATCGCTTCAGGCACACTGGAAACAGTATCTAAAAAATGTGTATTTGGGTGAGCAACTGGCACGAAACACTGTGACTCTCTTAGGGTAACCAATATCTCGTCACCAGTATAATCACATCTTCAAAGTCAAGAAACCACTGGCAAGAGTAACGATGTTTCTCTTAAGATACACAACTAGTGGCGTATCGCTTCAGGCAGACTGGCCAGAGTATCTCAAAATGTGTATTTGGGTGAGCAACTGGCAGGAAGCACTATGAACTCTCTTAAGGGAGCCAATGCCTTGTCACCAACATAATCCCATCACCAACTTCAGGAAACCGCTTGCAAAGGTAACGAAGCTTCTCATAAGATACACAGCTAGTGGGGTGTCACTTGAGGCAGACTGGCCAAAGTATCAAAAAAATGTGTATTTGGGTGAGCAACTAGCAGGAATCACTATGACACTCATAGGGTAGCCAATGCCTCGTCACCAGCATAATCACATCAGCAACTTCAAGAAACCCCTGGCAAAAGTTACAATGACTCTTAAGATACACAACTAGTGGCGTAGCTATCAGGCAGACTGGAAAGAGTATCTAAAAAATGTATATTTGGGTGAAGAACTGGCAGGAATCTCTATGACTCTCTTGAGGTAGCCAATGCTTCGTCACCAGCAGAATCAAATCAGCAACTTCTAGAAACCCCTTTCTAAAGTAACGATGTTTCTCTTAAGATACACAACTAGTGGCGTATCGCTTCAGACACACTGGAAACAGTATCTAAAAAATGTGTATTTGGGTGAGCAACTGGCACGAAACACTGTGACTCTCTTAGGGTAGCCAATATCTCGTCACCAGTATAATCACAGCTTCAAAGTCAAGAAACCGCTGGCAAGAGTAACGATGTTTCTCTTAAGATACACAACTAGTCGCGTATCGCTTCAGGCAGACTGGCCACAGTATCTCAAAATGTGTATTTGGGTGAGCAACTGGCAGGAAGCACTATGACTCTCTTAAGGTAGCCAATGCCTCGTCACCAACATAATCCCATCATCAACTTCAGGAAACCGCTTGCAAAGGTAACGAAGCTTCTCATAAGATACACAGCTAGTGGGGTGCCACTTGAGGCAGACTGGCCAAAGTATCAAAAAAATGTGTATTTGGGTGAGCAACTAGCAGGAATCACTATGACACTCATAGGGTAGCCAATGCCTCGTCACCAGCATAATCACATCAGCAACTTCAAGAAACCCCTGGCAAAAGTTACAATGACTCTTAAGATACACAACTAGTGGCGTAGCTATCAGGCAGACTGGAAAGAGTATCTAAAAAATGTGTATTTGGATGAGCAACTGGCAGGAAACACTGTGACTCTCTTAGGGTAGCCAATATCTCGTCACCAGTATAATCACAGCTTCAAAGTCAAGAAACCGCTGGCAAGAGTAACGATGTTTCTCTTAAGATACACAACTAGCGGCGTATCGCTTCAGGCAGACTGGCCACAGTATCTCAAAATGTGTATTTGGGTGAGCAACTGGCAGGAAGCACTATGACTCTCTTAAGGTAGCCAATGCCTCGTCACCAACATAATCCCATCATCAACTTCAGGAAACCGCTTGCAAAGGTAACGAAGCTTCTCATAAGATACACAGCTAGTGGGGTGCCACTTGAGGCAGACTGGCCAAAGTATCAAAAAAATGTGTATTTGGGTGAGCAACTAGCAGGAATCACTATGACACTCATAGGGTAGCCAATGCCTCGTCACCAGCATAATCACATCAGCAACTTCAAGAAACCCCTGGCAAAAGTTACAATGACTCTTAAGATACACAACTAGTGGCGTAGCTATCAGGCAGACTGGAAAGAGTATCTAAAAAATGTGTATTTGGATGAGCAACTGGCAGGAAACACTGTGACTCTCTTAGGGTAGCCAATATCTCGTCACCAGTATAATCACATCTTCAAAGTCAAGAAACCGCTGGCAAGATTAACGATGTTTCTCTTAAGATACACAACTAGTGGCGTATCGCTTCTGGCACACTGGAAACAGTATCTAAAAAATGTGTATTTGGGTGAGCAACTGGCACGAAACACTGTGACTCTCTTAATATAGCCAATGCCTCGTCACCAACATAATCCCATCACCAACTTCAGGAAACCGCTTGCAAAGGTAACGAAGCTTCTCATAAGATACACAGCTAGTGGGGTGTCACTTGAGGCAGACTGGCCAAAGTATCAAAAAATGTGTATTTGGGTGAGCAACTAGCAGGAATCACTATGACACTCATAGGGTAGCCAATGCCTCGTCACCAGCATAATCACATCAGCAACTTCAAGAAACCCCTGGCAAAAGTTACAATGACTCTTAAGATACACAACTAGTGGCGTAGCTATCAGGCAGACTGGAAAGAGTATCTAAAAAATGTGTATTTGGATGAGCAACTGGCAGGAAACACTGTGACTCTCTTAGGGTAGCCAATATCTCGTCACCAGTATAATCACATCTTCAAAGTCAAGAAACCGCTGGCAAGAGTAACGATGTTTCTCTTAAGATACACAACTAGTGGCGTATCGCTTCTGGCACACTGGAAACAGTATCTAAAAAATGTGTATTTGGGTGAGCAACTGGCACGAAACACTGTGACTCTCTTAATATAGCCAATGCCTCGTCACCAACATAATCCCATCACCAACTTCAGGAAACCGCTTGCAAAGGTAACGAAGCTTCTCATAAGATACACAGCTAGTGGGGTGTCACTTGAGGCAGACTGGCCAAAGTATCAAAAAAATGTGTATTTGGGTGAGCAACTAGCAGGAATCACTATGACACTCATAGGGTAGCCAATGCCTCGTCACCAGCATAATCACATCAGCAACTTCAAGAAACCCCTGGCAAAAGTTACAATGACTCTTAAGATACACAACTAGTGGCGTAGCTATCAGGCAGACTGGAAAAAGTATCTAAAAAATGTGTATTTGGGTGAAGAACTGACAGGAATCTCTATGACTCTCTTGAGGTAGCCAATGCTTCGTCACCAGCAGAATCAAATCAGCAACTTCTAGAAACCCCTTTCAAAAGTAACGATGTTTCTCTTAAGATACACAACTAGTAGCGTATCGCTTCAGGCACACTGGAAACAGTATCTAAAAAATGTGTATTTGGGTGAGCAACTGGCACGAAACACTGTGACTCTCTTAGGGTAGCCAATATCACGTCACTAGTATAATCACAGCTTCAAAGTCAAGAAACCGCTGGCAAGAGTAAAGATGTTTCTCTTAAGATACACAACTAGTGGCGTATTGCTTCAGGCAGACTGGCCACAGTATCTCAAAATGTGTATTTTGGTGAGCAACTGGCAGGAAGCACTATGACTCTCTTAAGGTAGCCAATGCCTCGTCACCAACATAATCCCATCATCAACTTCAAGAAACCGCTTGCAAAGGTAACGAAGCTTCTCATAAGATACACAGCTAGTGGGGTGCCACTTGAGGCAGACTGGCCAAAGTATCAAAAAAATGTGTATTTGGGTGAGCAACTAGCAGGAATCACTATGACACTCATAGGGTAGCCAATGCCTCGTCACCAGCATAATCACATCAGCAACTTCAAGAAACCCCTGGCAAAAGTTACAATGACTTTTAAGATACACAACTAGTGGCGTAGCTATCAGGCAGACTGGAAAGAGTATCTAAAAAATGTGTATTTGGATGAGCAACTGGCAGGAAACACTGTGACTCTCTTAGGGTAGCCAATATCTCGTCACCAGTATAATCACAGCTTCAAAGTCAAGAAACCGCTGGCAAGAGTAACGATGTTTCTCTTAAGATACACAACTAGCGGCGTATCGCTTCAGGCAGACTGGCCACAGTATCTCAAAATGTGTATTTGGGTGAGCAACTGGCAGGAAGCACTATGACTCTCTTAAGGTAGCCAATGCCTCGTCACCTACATAATCCCATCATCAACTTCAGGAAACCGCTTGCAAAGGTAACGAAGCTTCTCATAAGATACACAGCTAGTGGGGTGCCACTTGAGGCAGACTGGCCAAAGTATCAAAAAATGTGTATTTGGGTGAGCAACTAGCAGGAATCACTATGACACTCATAGGTTAGCCAATGCCTCGTCACCAGCATGATCACATCAGCAACTTCAAGAAACCCCTGGCAAAAGTTACAATGACTCTTAAGATACACAACTAGTGGCGTAGCTATCAGGCAGACTGGAAAGAGTATCTAAAAAATGTGTATTTGGATGAGCAACTGGCAGGAAACACTGTGACTCTCTTAGGGTAGCCAATATCTCGTCACCAGTATAATCACATCTTCAAAGTCAAGAAACCGCTGGCAAGATTAACGATGTTTCTCTTAAGATACACAACTAGTGGCGTATCGCTTCTGGCACACTGGAAACAGTATCTAAAAAATGTGTATTTGGGTGAGCAACTGGCACGAAACACTGTGACTCTCTTAGGGTAACCAATATCTCGTCACCAGTATAATCACATCTTCAAAGTCAAGAAACCGCTGGCAAGAGTAACGATGTTTCTCTTAAGATACACAACTAGTGGCGTATCGCTTCAGGCACACTGGAAACAGTATCTAAAAAATTTGTATTTGGGTGAGCAACTGGCAGAAAGCACTATGACTCGCTTAATATAGCCAATGCCTCGTCACCAACATAATCCCATCACCAACTTCAGGAAACCGCTTGCAAAGGTAACGAAGCTTCTCATAAGATACACAGCTAGTGGGGTGTCACTTGAGGCAGACTGGCCAAAGTATCAAAAAAATGTGTATTTGGGTGAGCAACTAGCAGGAATCACTATGACACTCATAGGGTAGCCAATGCCTCGTCACCAGCATAATCACATCAGCAACTTCAAGATACCCCTGGCAAAAGTTACAATGACTCTTAAGATACACAACTAGTGGCGTAGCTATCAGGCAGACTGGAAAAAGTATCTAAAAAATGTGTATTTGGGTGAAGAACTGACAGGAATCTCTATGACTCTCTTGAGGTAGCCAATGCTTCGTCACCAGCAGAATCAAATCAGCAACTTCTAGAAACCCCTTTCAAAAGTAACGATGTTACTCTTAAGATACACAACTAGTAGCGTATCGCTTCAGGCACACTGGAAACAGTATCTAAAAAATGTGTATTTGGGTGAGCAACTGGCACGAAACACTGTGACTCTCTTAGGGTAGCCAATATCACGTCACTTGTATAATCACAGCTTCAAAGTCAAGAAACCGCTGGCAAGAGTAAAGATGTTTCTCTTAAGATACACAACTAGTGGCGTATTGCTTCAGGCAGACTGGCCACAGTATCTCAAAATGTGTATTTTGGTGAGCAACTGGCAGGAAGCACTATGACTCTCTTAAGGTAGCCAATGCCTCGTCACCAACATAATCCCATCACCTACTTCAAGAAACCGCTTGCAAAGGTAACGAAGCTTCTCATAAGATACACAGCTAGTGGGGTGTCACTTGAGGCAGACTGGCCAAAGTATCAAAAAAATGTGTATTTGGGTGAGCAACTAGCAGGAATCACTATGACACTCATAGGGTAGCCAATGCCTCGTCACCAGCATAATCACATCAGCAACTTCAAGAAACCCCTGGCAAAAGTTACAATGACTCTTAAGATACACAACTAGTGGCGTAGCTATCAGGCAGACTGGAAAGAGTATCTAAAAAATGTATATTTGGGTGAAGAACTGGCAGGAACCTCTATGACTCTCTTGAGGTAGCCAATGCTTCGTCACCAGCAGAATCAAATCAGCAACTTCTAGAAACCCCTTTCAAAAGTAACGATGTTTCTCTTAAGATACACAACTAGTGGCGTATCGCTTCAGGCACACTGGAAACAGTATCTAAAAAATGTGTATTTGGGTGAGCAACTGGCACGAAACACTGTGACTCTCTTAGGGTAGCCAATATCTCGTCATTAGTATAATCACAGCTTCAAAGTCAAGAAACCGCTGGCAAGAGTAACGATGTTTCTCTTAAGATACACAACTAGTGGCGTATCGCTTCAGGCAGACTGGCCACAGTATCTCAAAATGTGTATTTGGGTGAGCAACTGGCAGGAAGCACTATGACTCTCTTAAGGTAGCCAATGCCTCGTCACCAACATAATCCCATCATCAACTTCAAGAAACCGCTTGCAAAGGTAACGAAGCTTCTCATAAGATACACAGCTAGTGGGGTGCCACTTGAGGCAGACTGGCCAAAGTATCAAAAAAATGTGTATTTGGGTGAGCAACTAGCAGGAATCACTATGACACTCATAGGGTAGCCAATGCCTCGTCACCAGCATAATCACATCAGCAACTTCAAGAAACCCCTGGCAAAAGTTACAATGACTCTTAAGATGCACAACTAGTGGCGTAGCTATCAGGCAGACTGGAAAGAGTATCTAAAAAATGTGTATTTGGATGAGCAACTGGCAGGAAACCCTGTGACTCTCTTAGGGTAGCAAATATCTCGTCACCAGTATAATCACATCTTCAAAGTCAAGAAACCGCTGGCAAGAGTAACGATGTTTCTCTTAAGATACACAACTAGTAGCGTATCGCCTCTGGCACACTGGAAACAGTATCTAAAAAATGTGTATTTGGGTGAGCAACTGGCAGGAAACACTGTGACTCTCTTAGGGTAACCAATATCTCGTCACCAGTATAATCACATCTTCAAAGTCAAGAAACCGCTGGCAAGAGTAACGATGTTTCTCTTAAGATACACAACTAGTGGCGTATCGCTTCAGGCAGACTGGCCACAGTATCTCAAAATGTGTATTTTGGTGAGGAACTGGCAGGAAGCACTATGACTCTCTTAAGGTAGCCAATGCCTCGTCACCAACATAATCCCATCACCTACTTCAAGAAACCGCTTGCAAAGGTAACGAAGCTTCTCATAAGATACACAGCTAGTGGGGTGTCACTTGAGGCAGACTGGCCAAAGTATCAAAAAAATGTGTATTTGGGTGAGCAACTAGCAGGAATCACTATGACACTCATAGGGTAGCCAATGCCTCGTCACCAGCATAATCACATCAGCAACTTCAAGAAACCCCTGGCAAAAGTTACAATGACTTTTAAGATACACAACTAGTGGCGTAGCTATCAGGCAGACTGGAAAGAGTATCTAAAAAATGTGTATTTGGGTGAAGAACTGGCAGGAATCTCTATGACTCTCTTGAGGTAGCCAAAGCCTCGTCACCAGCAGAATCAAATCAGCAACTTCTAGAAACCCCTTTCAAAAGTAACGATGTTTCTCTTAAGATACACAACTAGTGGCGTATCGCTTCAGGCACACTGGAAACAGTATCTAAAAAATGTGTATTTGGGTGTGCAACTGGCACGAAACACTGTGACTCTCTTAGGGTAACCAATATCTCGTCACCAGTATAATCACATCTTCAAAGTCAAGAAACCGCTGGCAAGAGTAACGATGTTTCTCTTAAGATACACAACTAGTGGCGTATCGCTTCAGGCAGACTGGCCAGAGTATCTCAAAATGTGTATTTGGGTGAGCAACTGGCAGGAAGCACTATGACTCTCTTAAGGTAGCCAATGCCAACATAATCCCATCATCAACTTCAGGAAACCGCTTGCAAAGGTAACGAAGCTTCTCATAAGATACACAGCTAGTGGGGTGCCACTTGAGGCAGACTGGCCAAAGTATCAAAAAATGTGTATTTGGGTGAGCAACTAGCAGGAATCACTATGACACTCATAGGTTAGCCAATGCCTCGTCACCAGCATGATCACATCAGCAACTTCAAGAAACCCCTGGCAAAAGTTACAATGACTCTTAAGATACACAACTAGTGGCGTAGCTATCAGGCAGACTGGAAAGAGTATCTAAAAAATGTGTATTTGGATGAGCAACTGGCAGGAAACACTGTGACTCTCTTAGGGTAGCCAATATCTCGTCACCAGTATAATCACATCTTCAAAGTCAAGAAACCGCTGGCAAGATTAACGATGTTTCTCTTAAGATACACAACTAGTGGCGTATCGCTTCTGGCACACTGGAAACAGTATCTAAAAAATGTGTATTTGGGTGAGCAACTGGCACGAAACACTGTGACTCTCTTAGGGTAACCAATATCTCGTCACCAGTATAATCACATCTTCAAAGTCAAGAAACCGCTGGCAAGAGTAACGATGTTTCTCTTAAGATACACAACTAGTGGCGTATCGCTTCAGGCACACTGGAAACAGTATCTAAAAAATTTGTATTTGGGTGAGCAACTGGCAGAAAGCACTATGACTCGCTTAATATAGCCAATGCCTCGTCACCAACATAATCCCATCACCAACTTCAGGAAACCGCTTGCAAAGGTAACGAAGCTTCTCATAAGATACACAGCTAGTGGGGTGTCACTTGAGGCAGACTGGCCAAAGTATCAAAAAAATGTGTATTTGGGTGAGCAACTAGCAGGAATCACTATGACACTCATAGGGTAGCCAATGCCTCGTCACCAGCATAATCACATCAGCAACTTCAAGATACCCCTGGCAAAAGTTACAATGACTCTTAAGATACACAACTAGTGGCGTAGCTATCAGGCAGACTGGAAAAAGTATCTAAAAAATGTGTATTTGGGTGAAGAACTGACAGGAATCTCTATGACTCTCTTGAGGTAGCCAATGCTTCGTCACCAGCAGAATCAAATCAGCAACTTCTAGAAACCCCTTTCAAAAGTAACGATGTTACTCTTAAGATACACAACTAGTAGCGTATCGCTTCAGGCACACTGGAAACAGTATCTAAAAAATGTGTATTTGGGTGAGCAACTGGCACGAAACACTGTGACTCTCTTAGGTTAGCCAATATCACGTCACTTGTATAATCACAGCTTCAAAGTCAAGAAACCGCTGGCAAGAGTAAAGATGTTTCTCTTAAGATACACAACTAGTGGCGTATTGCTTCAGGCAGACTGGCCACAGTATCTCAAAATGTGTATTTTGGTGAGCAACTGGCAGGAAGCACTATGACTCTCTTAAGGTAGCCAATGCCTCGTCACCAACATAATCCCATCACCTACTTCAAGAAACCGCTTGCAAAGGTAACGAAGCTTCTCATAAGATACACAGCTAGTGGGGTGTCACTTGAGGCAGACTGGCCAAAGTATCAAAAAAATGTGTATTTGGGTGAGCAACTAGCAGGAATCACTATGACACTCATAGGGTAGCCAATGCCTCGTCACCAGCATAATCACATCAGCAACTTCAAGAAACCCCTGGCAAAAGTTACAATGACTCTTAAGATACACAACTAGTGGCGTAGCTATCAGGCAGACTGGAAAGAGTATCTAAAAAATGTATATTTGGGTGAAGAACTGGCAGGAACCTCTATGACTCTCTTGAGGTAGCCAATGCTTCGTCACCAGCAGAATCAAATCAGCAACTTCTAGAAACCCCTTTCAAAAGTAACGATGTTTCTCTTAAGATACACAACTAGTGGCGTATCGCTTCAGGCACACTGGAAACAGTATCTAAAAAATGTGTATTTGGGTGAGCAACTGGCACGAAACACTGTGACTCTCTTAGGGTAGCCAATATCTCGTCATTAGTATAATCACAGCTTCAAAGTCAAGAAACCGCTGGCAAGAGTAACGATGTTTCTCTTAAGATACACAACTAGTGGCGTATCGCTTCAGGCAGACTGGCCACAGTATCTCAAAATGTGTATTTGGGTGAGCAACTGGCAGGAAGCACTATGACTCTCTTAAGGTAGCCAATGCCTCGTCACCAACATAATCCCATCATCAACTTCAAGAAACCGCTTGCAAAGGTAACGAAGCTTCTCATAAGATACACAGCTAGTGGGGTGCCACTTGAGGCAGACTGGCCAAAGTATCAAAAAAATGTGTATTTGGGTGAGCAACTAGCAGGAATCACTATGACACTCATAGGGTAGCCAATGCCTCGTCACCAGCATAATCACATCAGCAACTTCAAGAAACCCCTGGCAAAAGTTACAATGACTCTTAAGATGCACAACTAGTGGCGTAGCTATCAGGCAGACTGGAAAGAGTATCTAAAAAATGTGTATTTGGATGAGCAACTGGCAGGAAACACTGTGACTCTCTTAGGGTAGCAAATATCTCGTCACCAGTATAATCACATCTTCAAAGTCAAGAAACCGCTGGCAAGAGTAACGATGTTTCTCTTAAGATACACAACTAGTGGCGTATCGCCTCTGGCACACTGGAAACAGTATCTAAAAAATGTGTATTTGGGTGAGCAACTGGCAGGAAACACTGTGACTCTCTTAGGGTAACCAATATCTCGTCACCAGTATAATCACATCTTCAAAGTCAAGAAACCGCTGGCAAGAGTAACGATGTTTCTATTAAGATACACAACTAGTGGCGTATCGCTTCAGGCAGACTGGCCACAGTATCTCAAAATGTGTATTTTGGTGAGGAACTGGCAGGAAGCACTATGACTCTCTTAAGGTAGCCAATGCCTCGTCACCAACATAATCCCATCACCTACTTCAAGAAACCGCTTGCAAAGGTAACGAAGCTTCTCATAAGATACACAGCTAGTGGGGTGTCACTTGAGGCAGACTGGCCAAAGTATCAAAAAAATGTGTATTTGGGTGAGCAACTAGCAGGAATCACTATGACACTCATAGGGTAGCCAATGCCTCGTCACCAGCATAATCACATCAGCAACTTCAAGAAACCCCTGGCAAAAGTTACAATGACTTTTAAGATACACAACTAGTGGCGTAGCTATCAGGCAGACTGGAAAGAGTATCTAAAAAATGTGTATTTGGGTGAAGAACTGGCAGGAATCTCTATGACTCTCTTGAGGTAGCCAAAGCCTCGTCACCAGCAGAATCAAATCAGCAACTTCTAGAAACCCCTTTCAAAAGTAACGATGTTTCTCTTAAGATACACAACTAGTGGCGTATCGCTTCAGGCACACTGGAAACAGTATCTAAAAAATGTGTATTTGGGTGTGCAACTGGCACGAAACACTGTGACTCTCTTAGGGTAACCAATATCTCGTCACCAGTATAATCACATCTTCAAAGTCAAGAAACCGCTGGCAAGAGTAACGATGTTTCTCTTAAGATACACAACTAGTGGCGTATCGCTTCAGGCAGACTGGCCAGAGTATCTCAAAATGTGTATTTGGGTGAGCAACTGGCAGGAAGCACTATGACTCTCTTAAGGTAGCCAATGCCAACATAATCCCATCATCAACTTCAGGAAACCGCTTGCAAAGGTAACGAAGCTTCTCATAAGATACACAGCTAGTGGGGTGCCATTTGAGGCAGACTGGCCAAAGTATCAAAAAAATGTGTATTTGGGTGAGCAACTGGCAGGAATCACTATGACACTCATGGGGTAGCCAATGCCTCGTCACCAGCATAATCACATCAGCAACTTCAAGAAACCCCTGGCAAAAGTTACAATGACTCTTAAGATACACAACTAGTGGCGTAGCTATCAGGCAGACTGGAAAGAGTATCTAAAAAATGTGTATTTGGATGAGCAACTGGCAGGAAACACTGTGACTCTCTTAGGGTAGCCAATATCTCGTCACCAGTATAATCACATCTTCAAAGTCAAGAAACCGCTGGCAAGAGTAACGATGTTTCTCTTAAGATACACAACTAGTGGCGTATCGCTTGTGGCACACTGGGAACAGTATCTAAAAAATGTGTATTTGGGTGAGCAACTGGCACGAAACACTGTGACTCTCTTAGGGTAACCAATATCTCGTCACCAGTATAATCACATCTTCAAAGTCAAGAAACCGCTGGCAAGAGTAACGATGTTTCTCATAAGATACACAACTAGTGGCGTATCGCTTCAGGCAGACTGGCCATAGTATCTCAAAATGTGTATTTTGGTGAGCAACTGGCAGGAAGCACTATGACTCTCTTAAGGTAGCCAATGCCTCGTCACCAACATAATCCCATCACCTACTTCAAGAAACCGCTTGCAAAGGTAACGAAGCTTCTCATAAGATATACAGCTAGTGGGGTGTCACTTGAGGCAGACTGGCCAAAGTATCAAAAAAATGTGTATTTGGGTGAGCAACTAGCAGGAATCACTATGACACTCATAGGGTAGCCAATGCCTCGTCACCAGCATAATCACATCAGCAACTTCAAGAAACCCCTGGCAAAAGTTACAATGACTTTTAAGATACACAACTAGTGGCGTATCGCTTCAGGCAGACTGGAAAGAGTATCTAAAAAATGTGTATTTGGGTGAAGAACTGGCAGGAATCTCTATGACTCTCTTGAGGTAGCCAAAGCCTCGTCACCAGCAGAATCAAATCAGCAACTTCTAGAAACCCCTTTCAAAAGTAACGATGTTTCTCTTAAGATACACAACTAGTGGCGTATCGCTTCAGGCACACTGGAAACAGTATCTAAAAAATGTGTATTTGGGTGAGCAACTGGCACGAAACACTGTGACTCTCTTAGGGTAACCAATATCTCGTCACCAGTATAATCACATCTTCAAAGTCAAGAAACCGCTGGCAAGAGTAACGATGTTTCTCTTAAGATACACAACTAGTGGCGTATCGCTTCAGGCAGACTCGCCAGAGTATCTCAAAATGTGTATTTGGGTGAGCAACTGGCAGGAAGCACTATGAACTCTCTTAAGGGAGCCAATGCCTTGTCACCAACATAATCCCATCACCAACTTCTGGAAACCGCTTGCAAAGGTAACGAAGCTTCTCATAAGATACACAGCTAGTGGGGTGTCACTTGAGGCAGACTGGCCAAAGTATCAAAAAATGTGTATTTGGGTGAGCAACTAGCAGGAATCACTATGACACTCATAGGGTAGCCAATGCCTCGTCACCAGCATAATCACATCAGCAACTTCAAGAAACCCATGGCAAAAGTTACAATGACTCTTAAGATACACAACTAGTGGCGTAGCTATCAGGCAGACTGGAAAGAGTATCTAAAAAATGTGTATTTGGATGAGCAACTGGCAGGAAACACTGTGACTCTCTTAGGGTAGCCAATATCTCGTCACCAGTATAATCACAGCTTCAAAGTCAAGAGACCGCTGGCAAGAGTAACGATGTTTCTCTTAAGATACACAACTAGTGGCGTATCGCTTCAGGCAGACTGGCCACAGTATCTCAAAATGTGTATTTGGGTGAGCAACTGGCAGGAAGCACTATGACTCTCTTAAGGTAGCCAATGCCTCGACACCAACATAATCCCATCATCAACTTCAGGAAACCGCTTGCAAAGGTAACGAAGCTTCTCATAAGATACACAGCTAGTGGGGTGCCACTTGAGGCAGACTGGCCAAAGTATCAAAAAAATGTGTATTTGGGTGAGCAACTAGCAGGAATCACTATGACACTCATAGGGTAGCCAATGCCTCGTCACCAGCATAATCACATCAGCAACTTCAAGAAACCCCTGGCAAAAGTTACAATGACTCTTAAGATACACAACTAGTGGCGTAGCTATCAGGCAGACTGGAAAGAGTATCTAAAAAATGTGTATTTGGATGAGCAACTGGCAGGAAACACTGTGACTCTCTTAGGGTAGCCAATATCTCGTCACCAGTATAATCACATCTTCAAAGTCAAGAAACCGCTGGCAAGAGTAACGATGTTTCTCTTAAGATACACAACTAGTGGCGTATCGCTTGTGGCACACTGGGAACAGTATCTAAAAAATGTGTATTTGGGTGAGCAACTGGCACGAAACACTGTGACTCTCTTAGGGTAACCAATATCTCGTCACCAGTATAATCACATCTTCAAAGTCAAGAAACCGCTGGCAAGAGTAACGATGTTTCTCTTAAGATACACAACTAGTGGCGTATCGCTTCAGGCAGACTGGCCACAGTATCTCAAAATGTGTATTTTGGTGAGCAACTGGCAGGAAGCACTATGACTCTCTTAAGGTAGCCAATGCCTCGTCACCAACATAATCCCATCACCTACTTCAAGAAACCGCTTGCAAAGGTAACGAAGCTTCTCATAAGATACACAGCTAGTGGGGTGTCACTTGAGGCAGACTGGCCAAAGTATCAAAAAAATGTGTATTTGGGTGAGCAACTAGCAGGAATCACTATGACACTCATAGGGTAGCCAATGCCTCGTCACCAGCATAATCACATCAGCAACTTCAAGAAACCCCTGGCAACAGT
The DNA here is from genome assembly GCF_023898315.1 of Schistocerca nitens. Taxonomy (NCBI): domain Eukaryota; kingdom Metazoa; phylum Arthropoda; class Insecta; order Orthoptera; family Acrididae; genus Schistocerca; species Schistocerca nitens. The sequence continues at coordinate 106,054,448 of NC_064616.1, read as the reverse complement.
TACAATGACTTTTAAGATACACAACTAGTGGCGTATCGCTTCAGGCAGACTGGAAAGAGTATCTAAAAAATGTGTATTTGGGTGAAGAACTGGCAGGAATCTCTATGACTCTCTTGAGGTAGCCAAAGCCTCGTCACCAGCAGAATCAAATCAGCAACTTCTAGAAACCCATTTCAAAAGTAACGATGTTTCTCTTAAGATACACAACTTGTGGCGTATCGCTTCAGGCACACTGGAAACAGTATCTAAAAAATGTGTATTTGGGTGAGCAACTGGCACGAAACACTGTGACTCTCTTAGGGTAACCAATATCTCGTCACCAGTATAATCACATCTTCAAAGTAAAGAAACCGCTGGCAAGAGTAACGATGTTTCTCTTAAGATACACAACTAGTGGCGTATCGCTTCAGGCAGACTGGCCAGAGTATCTCAAAATGTGTATTTGGGTGAGCAACTGGCAGGAAGCACTATGACTCTCTTAAGGTAGCCAATGCCTCGACACCAACATAATCCCATCATCAACTTCAGGAAACCGCTTGCAAAGGTAACAAAGCTTCTCATAAGATACACAGCTAGTGGGGTGCCACTTGAGGCAGACTGGCCAAAGTATCAAAAAAATGTGTATTTGGGTGAGCAACTAGCAGGAATCACTATGACACTCATAGGGTAGCCAATGCCTCGTCACCAGCATAATCACATCAGCAACTTCAAGAAACCCCTGGCAAAAGTTACAATGACTCTTAAGATACACAACTAGTGGCGTAGCTATCAGGCAGACTGGAAAGAGTATCTAAAAAATGTGTATTTGGATGAGCAACTGGCAGGAAACACTGTGACTCTCTTAGGGTAGCCAATATCTCGTCACCAGTATAATCACATCTTCAAAGTCAAGAAACCGCTGGCAAGAGTAACGATGTTTCTCTTAAGATACACAACTAGTGGCGTATCGCTTGTGGCACACTGGGAACAGTATCTAAAAAATGTGTATTTGGGTGAGCAACTGGCACGAAACACTGTGACTCTCTTAGGGTAACCAATATCTCGTCACCAGTATAATCACATCTTCAAAGTCAAGAAACCGCTGGCAAGAGTAACGATGTTTCACTTAAGATACACAACTAGTGGCGTATCGCTTCAGGCAGACTGGCCACAGTATCTCAAAATGTGTATTTTGGTGAGCAACTGGCAGGAAGCACTATGACTCTCTTAAGGTAGCCAATGGCTCGTCACCAACATAATCCCATCACCTACTTCAAGAAACCGCTTGCAAAGGTAACGAAGCTTCTCATAAGATACACAGCTAGTGGGGTGTCACTTGAGGCAGACTGGCCAAAGTATCAAAAAAATGTGTATTTGGGTGAGCAACTAGCAGGAATCACTATGACACTCATAGGGTAGCCAATGCCTCGTCACCAGCATAATCACATCAGCAACTTCAAGAAACCCCTGGCAAAAGTTACAATGACTTTTAAGATACACAACTAGTGGCGTATCGCTTCAGGCAGACTGGAAAGAGTATCTAAAAAATGTGTATTTGGGTGAAGAACTGGCAGGAATCTCTATGACTCTCTTGAGGTAGCCAAAGCCTCGTCACCAGCAGAATCAAATCAGCAACTTCTAGAAACCCATTTCAAAAGTAACGATGTTTCTCTTAAGATACACAACTAGTGGCGTATCGCTTCAGGCACACTGGAAACAGTATCTAAAAAATGTGTATTTGGGTGAGCAACTGGCACGAAACACTGTGACTCTCTTAGGGTAACCAATATCTCGTCACCAGTATAATCACATCTTCAAAGTCAAGAAACCGCTGGCAAGAGTAACGATGTTTCTCTTAAGATACACAACTAGTGGCGTATCGCTTCAGGCAGACTGGCCAGAGTATCTCAAAATGTGTATTTGGGTGAGCAACTGGCAGGAAGCACTATGAGCTCTCTTAAGGGAGCCAATGCCTTGTCACCAACATAATCCCATCACCAACTTCAGGAAACCGCTTGCAAAGGTAACGAAGCTTCTCATAAGATACACAGCTAGTGGGGTGTCACTTGAGGCAGACTGGCCAAAGTATCAAAAAATGTGTATTTGGGTGAGCAACTAGCAGGAATCACTATGACACTCATAGGGTAGCCAATGCCTCGTCACCAGCATAATCACATCAGCAACTTCAAGAAACCCCTGGTAAAAGTTACAATGACTCTTAAGATACACAACTAGTGGCGTAGCTATCAGGCAGACTGGAAAGAGTATCTAAAAAATGTGTATTTGGATGAGCAACTGGCAGGAAACACTGTGACTCTCTTAGGGTAGCCAATATCTCGTCACCAGTATAATCACAGCTTCAATGTCAAGAAACCTCTGGCAAGAGTAACGATGTTTCTCTTAAGATACACAACTAGTGGCGTATCGCTTCAGGCAGACTGGCCACAGTATCTCAAAATGTGTATTTGGGTGAGCAACTGGCAGGAAGCACTATGACTCTCTTAAGGTAGCCAATGCCTCGTCACCAACATAATCCCATCATCAACTTCAGGAAACCGCTTGCAAAGGTAACGAAGCTTCTCATAAGATACACAGCTAGTGGGGTGCCACTTGAGGCAGACTGGCCAAAGTATCAAAAACTGTGTATTTGGGTGAGCAACTAGCAGGAATCACTATGACACTCATAGGGTAGCCAATGCCTCGTCACCAGCATAATCACATCAGCAACTTCAAGAAACCCATGGCAAAAGTTACAATGGCTCTTAAGATACACAACTAGTGGCGTAGCTATCAGGCAGACTGGAAAGAGTATCTAAAAAATGTGTATTTGGGTGAGCAACTGGCACGAAACACTATGATTCTCTTAGGGTAACCAATATATCGTCACCAGTATAATCACATCTTCAAAGTCAAGAAACCGCTGGCAAGAGTAACGATGTTTCTCTTAAGATACACAACTAGTGGCGTATCGCTTTAGGCAGACTGGCCACAGTATCTCAAAATGTGTATTTGGGTGAGCAACTGGCAGGAAGCACTATGACTCTCTTAAGGTAGCCAATGCCTCGTCAAAAACATAATCCCATCACCAACTTCAGGAAACCGCTTGCAAAGGTAACGAAGCTTCTCATAAGATACACAGCTAGTGGGGTGTCACTTGAGGCAGACTGGCCAAAGTATCAAAAAAATGTGTATTTGGGTGAGCAACTAGCAGGAATCACTATGACACTCATAGGGTAGCCAATGCCTCGTCACCAGCATAATCACATCAGCAACTTCAAGAAACCCCTGGCAAAAGTTACAATGACTCTTAAGATACACAACTAGTGGCGTAGCTATCAGGCAGACTGGAAAGAGTATCTAAAAAATGTGTATTTGGATGAGCAACTGGCAGGAAACACTGTGACTCTCTTAGGGTAGCCAATATCTCGTCACCAGTATAATCACATCTTCAAAGTCAAGAAACCGCTGGCAAGAGTAACGATGTTTCTCTTAAGGTACACAACTAGTGGCGTATCGCTTCTGGCACACTGGAAACAGTATCTAAAAAATGTGTATTTGGGTGAGAAACTGGCACGAAACACTGTGACTCTCTTAGGGTAACCAATATCTCGTCACCAGTATAATCACATCTTCAAAGTCAAGAAACCGCTGGCAAGAGTAACGATGTTTCTCTTAAGATACACAACTAGTGGCGTATCGCTTTAGGCAGACTGGCCACAGTATCTCAAAATGTGTATTTGGGTGAGCAACTGGCAGGAAGCACTATGACTCTCTTAAGGTAGCCAATGCCTCGTCAAAAACATAATCCCATCACCAACTTCAGGAAACCGCTTGCAAAGGTAACGAAGCTTCTCATAAGATACACAGCTAGTGGGGTGTCACTTGAGGCAGACTGGCCAAAGTATCAAAAAAATGTGTATTTGGGTGAGCAACTAGCAGGAATCACTATGACACTCATAGGGTAGCCAATGCCTCGTCACCAGCATAATCACATCAGCAACTTCAAGAAACCCCTGGCAAAAGTTACAATGACTCTTAAGATACACAACTAGTGGCGTAGCTATCAGGCAGACTGGAAAGAGTATCTAAAAAATGTGTATTTGGAAGAGCAACTGGCAGGAAACACTGTGACTCTCTTAGGGTAGCCAATATCTCGTCACCAGTATAATCACATCTTCAAAGTCAAGAAACCGCTGGCAAGAGTAACGATGTTTCTCTTAAGGTACACAACTAGTGGCGTATCGCTTCTGGCACACTGGAAACAGTATCTAAAAAATGTGTATTTGGGTGAGCAACTGGCACGAAACACTGTGACTCTCTTAGGGTAACCAATATCTCGTCACCAGTATAATCACATCTTCAAAGTCAAGAAACCGCTGGCAAGAGTAACGATGTTTCTCTTAAGATACACAACTAGTGGCGTATCGCTTCAGGCAGACTGGCCACAGTATCTCAAAATGTGTATTTTGGTGAGCAACTGGCAGGAAGCACTATGACTCTCTTAAGGTAGCCAAAGCCTCGTCACCAACATAATCCCATCACCTACTTCAAGATACCGCTTGCAAAGGTAACGAAGCTTCTCATAAGATACACAGCTAGTGGGGTGTCACTTGAGGCAGACTGGCCAAAGTATCAAAAAAATGTGTATTTGGGTGAGCAACTAGCAGGAATCACTATGACACTCATAGGGTAGCCAATGCCTCGTCACCAGCATAATCACATCAGCAACTTCAAGAAACCCCTGGCAAAAGTTACAATGACTTTTAAGATACACAACTAGTGGCGTAGCTATCAGGCAGACTGGAAAGAGTATCTAAAAAATGTGTATTTGGGTGAAGAACTGGCAGGAATCTCTATGACTCTCTTGAGGTAGCCAAAGCCTCGTCACCAGCAGAATCAAATCAGCAACTTCTAGAAACCCCTTTCAAAAGTAACGATGTTTCTCTTAAGATACACAACTAGTGGCGTATCGCTTCAGGCACACTGGAAACAGTATCAAAAAATGTGTATTTGGGTGAGCAACTGGCACGAAACACTGTGACTCTCTTAGGGTAACCAATATCTCGTCACCAGTATAATCACATCTTCAAAGTCAAGAAACCGCTGGCAAGAGTAACGATGTTTCTCTTAAGATACACAAGTAGTGGCGTATCGCTTCATGCAGACTGGCCACAGTATCTCAAAATGTGTATTTGGGTGAGCAACTGGCAGGAAGCACTATGAACTCTCTTAAGGGAGCCAATGCCTTGTCACCAACATAATCCCATCACCAACTTCAGGAAACCGCTTGCAAAGGTAACGAAGCTTCTCATAAGATACACAGCTAGTTGGGTGTCACTTGAGGCAGACTGGCCAAAGTATCAAAAAATGTGTATTTGGGTGAGCAACTAGCAGGAATCACTATGACACTCATAGGGTAGCCAATCCCTCGTCACCAGCATAATCACATCAGCAACTTCAAGAAACCCCTGGCAAAAGTTACAATGACTCTTAAGATACACAACTAGTGGCGTAGCTATCAGGCAGACTGGAAAGAGTATCTAAAAAATGTGTATTTGGATGAGCAACCGGCAGGAAACACTGTGACTCTCTTAGGGTAGCCAATATCTCGTCACCAGTATAATCACAGCTTCAAAGTCAAGAAACCGCTGGCAAGAGTAACGATGTTTCTCTTAAGATACACAACTAGTGGCGTATCGCTTCAGGCAGACTGGCCACAGTATCTCAAAATGTGTATTTGGGTGAGCAACTGGCAGGAAGCACTATGACTCTCTTAAGGTAGCCAATGCCTCGTCACCAACATAATCCAATCATCAACTTCAGGAAACCGCTTGCAAAGGTAACGAAGCTTCTCATAAGATACACAGCTAGTGGGGTGTCACTTGAGGCAGACTGGCCAAAGTATCAAAAAATGTGTATTTGGGTGAGCAACTAGCAGGAATCACTATGACACTCATAGGGTAGCCAATGCCTCGTCACCAGCATAATCACATCAGCAACTTCAAGAAACCCCTGGTAATAGTTACAATGACTCTTAAGATACACAACTAGTGGCGTAGCTATCAGGCAGACTGGAAAGAGTATCTAAAAAATGTGTATTTGGATGAGCAACTGGCAGGAAACACTGTGACTCTCTTAGGGTAGCCAATATCTCGTCACCAGTATAATCACATCTTCAAAGTCAAGAAACCGCTGGCAAGAGTAACGATGTTTCTCTTAAGATACACAACTAGTGGCGTATCGCTTCTGGCACACTGGAAACAGTATCTAAAAAATGTGTATTTGGGTGAGCAACTGGCAGGAAGCACTATGACTCTCTTAAGGTAGCCAATGCCTCGTCAAAAACATAATCCCATCACCAACTTCAGGAAACCGCTTGCAAAGGTAACGAAGCTTCTCATAAGATACACAGCTAGTGGGGTGTCACTTGAGGCAGACTGGCCAAAGTATCAAAAAAATGTGTATTTGGGTGAGCAACTAGCAGGAATCACTATGACACTCATAGGGTAGCCAATGCCTCGTCACCAGCATAATCACATCAGCAACTTCAAGAAACCCCTGGCAAAAGTTACAATGACTCTTAAGATACACAACTAGTGGCGTAGCTATCAGGCAGACTGGAAAGAGTATCTAAAAAATGTGTATTTGGATGAGCAACTGGCAGGAAACACTGTGACTCTCTTAGGGTAGCCAATATCTCGTCACCAGTATAATCACATCTTCAAAGTCAAGAAACCGCTGGCAAGAGTAACGATGTTTCTCTTAAGGTACACAACTAGTGGCGTATCGCTTCTGGCACACTGGAAACAGTATCTAAAAAATGTGTATTTGGGTGAGCAACTGGCACGAAACACTGTGACTCTCTTAGGGTAACCAATATCTCGTCACCAGTATAATCACATCTTCAAAGTCAAGAAACCGCTGGCAAGAGTAACGATGTTTCTCTTAAGATACACAACTAGTGGCGTATCGCTTCAGGCAGACTGGCCACAGTATCTCAAAATGTGTATTTTGGTGAGCAACTGGCAGGAAGCACTATGACTCTCTTAAGGTAGCCAATGCCTCGTCACCAACATAATCCCATCACCTACTTCAAGATACCGCTTGCAAAGGTAACGAAGCTTCTCATAAGATACACAGCTAGTGGGGTGTCACTTGAGGCAGACTGGCCAAAGTATCAAAAAAATGTGTATTTGGGTGAGCAACTAGCAGGAATCACTATGACACTCATAGGGTAGCCAATGCCTCGTCACCAGCATAATCACATCAGCAACTTCAAGAAACCCCTGGCAAAAGTTACAATGACTTTTAAGATACACAACTAGTGGCGTAGCTATCAGGCAGACTGGAAAGAGTATCTAAAATATGTGTATTTGGGTAAAGAACTGGCAGGAATCTCTATGACTCTCTTGAGGTAGCCAAAGCCTCGTCACCAGCAGAATCAAATCAGCAACTTCTAGAAACCCCTTTCAAAAGTAACGATGTTTCTCTTAAGATACACAACTAGTGGCGTATCGCTTCAGGCACACTGGAAACAGTATCAAAAAATGTGTATTTGGGTGAGCAACTGGCACGAAACACTGTGACTCTCTTAGGGTAACCAATATCTCGTCACCAGTATAATCACATCTTCAAAGTCAAGAAACCGCTGGCAAGAGTAACGATGTTTCTCTTAAGATACACAAGTAGTGGCGTATCGCTTCATGCAGACTGGCCAGAGTATCTCAAAATGTGTATTTGGGTGAGCAACTGGCAGGAAGCACTATGAACTCTCTTAAGGGAGCCAATGCCTTGTCACCAACATAATCCCATCACCAACTTCAGGAAACCGCTTGCAAAGGTAACGAAGCTTCTCATAAGATACACAGCTAGTGGGGTGTCACTTGAGGCAGACTGGCCAAAGTATCAAAAAATGTGTATTTGGGTGAGCAACTAGCAGGAATCACTATGACACTCATAGGGTAGCCAATGCCTCGTCACCAGCATAATCACATCAGCAACTTCAAGAAACCCCTGGCAAAAGTTACAATGACTCTTAAGATACACAACTAGTGGCGTAGCTATCAGGCAGACTGGAAAGAGTATCTAAAAAATGTGTATTTGGATGAGCAACCGGCAGGAAACACTGTGACTCTCTTAGGGTAGCCAATATCTCGTCACCAGTATAATCACAGCTTCAAAGTCAAGAAACCGCTGGCAAGAGTAACGATGTTTCTCTTAAGATACACAACTAGTGGCGTATCGCTTCAGGCAGACTGGCCACAGTATCTCAAAATGTGTATTTGGGTGAGCAACTGGCAGGAAGCACTATGACTCTCTTAAGGTAGCCAATGCCTCGTCACCAACATAATCCAATCATCAACTTCAGGAAACCGCTTGCAAAGGTAACGAAGCTTCTCATAAGATACACAGCTAGTGGGGTGTCACTTGAGGCAGACTGGCCAAAGTATCAAAAAATGTGTATTTGGGTGAGCAACTAGCAGGAATCACTATGACACTCATAGGGTAGCCAATGCCTCGTCACCAGCATAATCACATCAGCAACTTCAAGAAACCCCTGGTAATAGTTACAATGACTCTTAAGATACACAACTAGTGGCGTAGCTATCAGGCAGACTGGAAAGAGTATCTAAAAAATGTGTATTTGGATGAGCAACTGGCAGGAAACACTGTGACTCTCTTAGGGTAGCCAATATCTCGTCACCAGTATAATCACATCTTCAAAGTCAAGAAACCGCTGGCAAGAGTAACGATGTTTCTCTTAAGATACACAACTAGTGGCGTATCGCTTCTGGCACACTGGAAACAGTATCTAAAAAATGTGTATTTGGGTGAGCAACTGGCAGGAAGCACTATGACTCTCTTAAGGTAGCCAATGCCTCGTCAAAAACATAATCCCATCACCAACTTCAGGAAACCGCTTGCAAAGGTAACGAAGCTTCTCATAAGATACACAGCTAGTGGGGTGTCACTTGAGGCAGACTGGCCAAAGTATCAAAAAAATGTGTATTTGGGTGAGCAACTAGCAGGAATCACTATGACACTCATAGGGTAGCCAATGCCTCGTCACCAGCATAATCACATCAGCAACTTCTAGAAACCCCTTTCAAAAGTAACGATGTTTCTCTTAAGATACACAACTAGTGGCGTATCGCTTCAGGCAGACTGGCCACAGTATCTCAAAATGTGTATTTTGGTGAGCAACTGGCAGGAAGCACTATGACTCTCTTAAGGTAGCCAATGCCTCGTCACCAACATAATCCCATCACCTACTTCAAGAAACCGCTTGCAAAGGTAACGAAGCTTCTCATAAGATACACAGCTAGTGGGGTGTTACTTGAGGCAGACTGGCCAAAGTATCAAAAAAATGTGTATTTGGGTGAGCAACTAGCAGGAATCACTATGACACTCATAGGGTAGCCAATGCCTCGTCACCAGCATAATCACATCAGCAACTTCAAGAAACCCCTGGCAAAAGTTACAATGACTTTTAAGATACACAACTAGTGGCGTAGCTATCAGGCAGACTGGAAAGAGTATCTAAAAAATGTGTATTTGGGTGAAGAACTGGCAGGAATCTCTATGACTCTCTTGAGGTAGCCAAAGCCTCGTCACCAGCAGAATCAAATCAGCAACTTCTAGAAACCCATTTCAAAAGTAACGATGTTTCTCTTAAGATACACAACTAGTGGCGTATCGCTTCAGGCACACTGGAAACAGTATCTAAAAAATGTGTATTTGGGTGAGCAACTGGCAGGAAGCACTATGACTCTCTTAAGGGAGCCAATGCCTTGTCACCAACATAATCCCATCACCAACTTCAGGAAACCGCTTGCAAAGGTAACGAAGCTTCTCATAAGATACACAGCTAGTGGGGTGTCACTTGAGGCAGACTGGCCAAAGTATCAAAAAATGTGTATTTGGGTGAGCAACTAGCAGGAATCACTATGACACTCATAGGGTAGCCAATGCCTCGTCACCAGCAGAATCAAATCAGCAACTTCTAGAAACCCATTTCAAAAGTAACGATGTTTCTCTTAAGATACACAACTAGTGGCGTATCGCTTCAGGCACACTGGAAACAGTATCTAAAAAATGTGTATTTGGGTGAGCAACTGGCACGAAACACTGTGACTCTCTTAGGGTAACCAATATCTCGTCACCAGTATAATCACATCTTCAAAGTCAAGAAACCGCTGGCAAGAGTAACGATGTTTCTCTTAAGATACACAACTAGTGGCGTATCGCTTCAGGCAGACGCAACAGTATCTCAAAATGTGTATTTGGGTGAGCAACTGGCAGGAAGCACTATGACTCTCTTAAGGGAGCCAATGCCTTGTCACCAACATAATCCCATCACCAACTTCAGGAAACCGCTTGCAAAGGTAACGAAGCTTCTCATAAGATACACAGCTAGTGGGGTGTCACTTGAGGCACACTGGCCAAAGTATCAAAAAATGTGTATTTGGGTGAGCAACTAGCAGGAATCACTATGACACTCATAGGGTAGCCAATGCCTCGTCACCAGCATAATCACATCAGCAACTTCAAGAAACCCCTGGTAAAAGTTACAATGACTCTTAAGATACACAACTAGTGACGTAGCTATCAGGCAGACTGGAAAGAGTATCTAAAAAATGTGTATTTGGATGAGCAACTGGCAGGAAACACTGTGACTCTCTTAGGGTAGCCAATATCTCGTCACCAGTATAATCACATCTTCAAAGTCAAGAAACCGCTGGCAAGAGTAACGATGTTTCTCTTAAGATACACAACTAGTGGCGTATCGCTTCAGGCAGACTGGCCAGAGTATCTCAAAATGTGTATTTGGGTGAGCAACTGGCAGGAAGCACTATGAACTCTCTTAAGGGAGCCAATGCCTTGTCACCAACATAATCCCATCACCAACTTCAGGAAACCGCTTGCAAAGGTAACGAAGCTTCTCATAAGATACACAGCTAGTGGGGTGTCACTTGAGGCAGACTGGCCAAAGTATCAAAAAATGTGTATTTGGGTGAGCAACTAGCAGGAATCACTATGACACTCATAGGGTAGCCAATGCCTCGTCACCAGCATAATCACATCAGCAACTTCAAGAAACCCCTGGTAAAAGTTACAATGACTCTTAAGATACACAACTAGTGGCGTAGCTATCAGGCAGACTGGAAAGAGTATCTAAAAAATGTGTATTTGGATGAGCAACTGGCAGGAAACACTGTGACTCTCTTAGGGTAGCCAATATCTCGTCACCAGTATAATCACATCTTCAAAGTCAAGAAACCGCTGGCAAGAGTAACGATGTTTCTCTTAAGATACACAACTAGTGGCGTATCGCTTCATGCAGACTGGCCAGAGTATCTCAAAATGTGTATTTGGGTGAGCAACTGGCAGGAAGCACTATGAACTCTCTTAAGGGAGCCAATGCCTTGTCACCAACATAATCCCATCACCAACTTCAGGAAACCGCTTGCAAAAGTAACGAAGCTTCTCATAAGATACACAGCTAGTGGGGTGTCACTTGAGGCAGACTGGCCAAAGTATCAAAAAATGTGTATTCGGGTGAGCAACTAGCAGGAATCACTATGACACTCATAGGGTAGCCAATGCCTCGTCACCAGCATAATCACATCAGCAACTTCAAGAAACCCCTGGCAAAAGTTACAATGACTCTTAAGATACACAACTAGTGGCGTAGCTATCAGGCAGACTGGAAAGAGTATCTAAAACATGTGTATTTGGGTGAAGAACTGGCAGTAATCTCTATGACTCTCTTGAGGTAGCCAATGCTTCGTCACCAGCAGAATCAAATCAGCAACTTCTAGAAACCCCTTTCAAAAGTAACGATGTTTCTCTTAAGATACACAACTAGTGGCGTATCGCTTCAGGCACACTGGAAACAGTATCTAAAAAATGTGTATTTGGGTGAGCAACTGGCACGAAACACTGTGACTCTCTTAGGGTAACCAATATCTCGTCACCAGTATAATCACATCTTCAAAGTCAAGAAACCGCTGGCAAGAGTAACGATGTTTCTCTTAAGATACACAACTAGTGGCGTATCGCTTCAGGCAGACTGGCCACAGTATCTCAAAATGTGTATTTTGGTGAGCAACTGGCAGGAAGCACTATGACTCTCTTAAGGTAGCCAATGCCTCGTCACCAACATAATCCCATCACCTACTTCAAGAAACCGCTTGCAAAGGTAACGAAGCTTCTCATAAGATACACAGCTAGTGGGGTGTCACTTGAGGCAGACTGGCCAAAGTATCAAAAAAATGTGTATTTGGGTGAGCAACTAGCAGGAATCACTATGACACTCATAGGGTAGCCAATGCCTCGTCACCAGCATAATCACATCAGCAACTTCAAGAAACCCCTGGCAAAAGTTACAATGACTTTTAAGATACACAACTAGTGGCGTAGCTATCAGGCAGACTGGAAAGAGTATCTAAAAAATGTGTATTTGGGTGAAGAACTGGCAGGAATCTCTATGACTATCTTGAGGTAGCCAAAGCCTCGTCACCAGCAGAATCAAATCAGCAACTTCTAGAAACCCATTTCAAAAGTAACGATGTTTCTCTTAAGATACACAACTAGTGGCGTATCGCTTCAGGCACACTGGAAACAGTATCTAAAAAATGTGTATTTGGGTGAGCAACTGGCACGAAACACTGTGACTCTCTTAGGGTAACCAATATCTCGTCACCAGTATAATCACATCTTCAAAGTCAAGAAACCGCTGGCAAGAGTAACGATGTTTCTCTTAAGATACACAACTAGTGGCGTATCGCTTCAGGCAGACTGGCCAGAGTATCTCAAAATGTGTATTTGGGTGAGCAACTGGCAGGAAGCACTATGAACTCTCTTAAGGGAGCCAATGCCTTGTCACCAACATAATCCCATCACCAACTTCAGGAAACCGCTTGCAAAGGTAACGAAGCTTCTCATAAGATACACAGCTAGTGGGGTGTCACTTGAGGCAGACTGGCCAAAGTATCAAAAAATGTGTATTTGGGTGAGCAACTAGCAGGAATCACTATGACACTCATAGGGTAGCCAATGCCTCGTCACCAGCATAATCACATCAGCAACTTCTAGAAACCCCTTTCAAAAGTAACGATGTTTCTCTTAAGATACACAACTAGTGGCGTATCGCTTCAGGCATACTGGAAACAGTACCTAAAAAATGTGTATTTGGGTGAGCAACTGGCACGAAACACTGTGACTCTCTTAGGGTAACCAATATCTCGTCACCAGTATAATCACATCTTCAAAGTCAAGAAACCGCTGGCAAGAGTAACGATGTTTCTCTTAAGACACACAACTAGTGGCGTATCGCTTCAGGCAGACTGGCCAGAGTATCTCAAAATGTGTATTTGGGTGAGCAACTGGCAGGAAGCACTATGAACTCTCTTAAGGGAGCCAATGCCTTGTCACCAACATAATCCCATCACCAACTTCAGGAAACCGCTTGCAAAGGTAACGAAGCTTCTTATAAGATACACAGCTAGTGGGGTGTCACTTGAGGCAGACTGGCCAAAGTATCAAAAAATGTGTATTTGGGTGAGCAACTAGCAGGAATCACTATGACACTCATAGGGTAGCCAATGCCTCGTCACCAGCATAATCACATCAGCAACTTCAAGAAACCCCTGGTAAAAGTTACAATGACTCTTAAGATACACAACTAGTGGCGTAGCTATCAGGCAGACTGGAAAGAGTATCTAAAAAATGTGTATTTGGATGAGCAACTGGCAGGAAACACTGTGACTCTCTTAGGGTAGCCAATATCTCGTCACCAGTATAATCACATCTTCAAAGTCAAGAAACCGCTGGCAAGAGTAACGATGTTTCTCTTAAGATACACAACTAGTGGCGTATCGCTTCATGCAGACTGGCCAGAGTATCTCAAAATGTGTATTTGGGTGAGCAACTGGCAGGAAGCACTATGAACTCTCTTAAGGGAGCCAATGCCTTGTCACCAACATAATCCCATCACCAACTTCAGGAAACCGCTTGCAAAAGTAACGAAGCTTCTCATAAGATACACAGCTAGTGGGGTGTCACTTGAGGCAGACTGGCCAAAGTATCAAAAAATGTGTATTTGGGTGAGCAACTAGCAGGAATCACTATGACACTCATAGGGTAGCCAATGCCTCGTCACCAGCATAATCACATCAGCAACTTCAAGAAACCCCTGGCAAAAGTTACAATGACTTTTAAGATACACAACTAGTGGCGTAGCTATCAGGCAGACTGGAAAGAGTATCTAAAAAATGTGTATTTGGGTGAAGAACTGGCAGGAATCTCTATGACTCTCTTGAGGTAGCCAAAGCCTCGTCACCAGCAGAATCAAATCAGCAACTTCTAGAAACCCATTTCAAAAGTAACGATGTTTCTCTTAAGATACACAACTAGTGGCGTATCGCTTCAGGCACACTGGAAACAGTATCTAAAAAATGTGTATTTGGGTGAGCAACTGGCACGAAAGACTGTGACTCTCTTAGGGTAACCAATATCTCGTCACCAGTATAATCACATCTTCAAACTCAAGAAACCGCTGGCAAGAGTAACGATGTTTCTCTTAAGATACACAACTAGTGGCGTATCGCTTCAGGCAGACTGGCCAGAGTATCTCAAAATGTGTATTTGGGTGAGCAACTGGCAGGAAGCACTATGAACTCTCTTAAGGGAGCCAATGCCTTGTCACCAACATAATCCCATCACCAACTTCAGGAAACCGCTTGCAAAGGTAACGAAGCTTCTCATAAGATACACAGCTAGTGGGGTGTCACTTGAGGCAGACTGGCCAAAGTATCAAAAAATGTGTATTTGGGTGAGCAACTAGCAGGAATCACTATGACACTCATAGGGTAGCCAATGCCTCGTCACCAGCATAATCACATCAGCAACTTCAAGAAACCCCTGGTAATAGTTACAATGACTCTTAAGATACACAACTAGTGGCGTAGCTATCAGGCTGACTGGAAAGAGTATCTAAAAAATGTGTATTTGGATGAGCAACTGGCAGGAAACACTGTGACTCTCTTAGGGTAGCCAATATCTCGTCACCAGTATAATCACATCTTCAAAGTCAAGAAACCGCTGGCAAGAGTAACGATGTTTCTCTTAAGATACACAACTAGTGGCGTATCGCTTCTGGCACACTGGAAACAGTATCTAAAAAATGTGTATTTGGGTGAGCAACTGGCACGAAACACTGTGACTCTCTTAGGGTAACCAATATCTCGTCACCAGTATAATCACATCTTCAAAGTCAAGAAACCGCTGGCAAGAGTAACGATGTTTCTCTTAAGATACACAACTAGTGGCGTATCGCTTTAGGCAGACTGGCCACAGTATCTCAAAATGTGTATTTGGGTGAGCAACTGGCAGGAAGCACTATGACTCTCTTAAGGTAGCCAATGCCTCGTCAAAAACATAATCCCATCACCAACTTCAGGAAACCGCTTGCAAAGGTAACGAAGCTTCTCATAAGATACACAGCTAGTGGGGTGTCACTTGAGGCAGACTGGCCAAAGTATCAAAAAAATGTGTATTTGGGGGAGCAACTAGCAGGAATCACTATGACACTCATAGGGTAGCCAATGCCTCGTCACCAGCATAATCACATCAGCAACTTCAAGAAACCCCTGGCAAAAGTTACAATGACCCTTAAGATACACAACTAGTGGCGTAGCTATCAGGCAGACTGGAAAGAGTATCTAAAAAATGTGTATTTGGATGAGCAACTGGCAGGAAACATTGTGACTCTCTTAGGGTAGCCAATATCTCGTCACCAGTATAATCACATCTTCAAAGTCAAGAAACCGCTGGCAAGAGTAACGATGTTTCTCTTAAGGTACACAACTAGTGGCGTATCGCTTCTGACACACTGGAAACAGTATCTAAAAAATGTGTATTTGGGTGAGCAACTGGCACGAAACACTGTGACTCTCTTAGGGTAACCAATATCTCGTCACCAGTATAATCACATCTTCAAAGTCAAGAAACCGCTGGCAAGAGTAACGATGTTTCTCTTAAGATACACAACTAGTGGCGTATCGCTTCAGGCAGACTGGCCACAGTATCTCAAAATGTGTATTTTGGTGAGCAACTGGCAGGAAGCACTATGACTCTCTTAAGGTAGCCAATGCCTCGTCACCAACATAATCCCATCACCTACTTCAAGAAACCGCTTGCAAAGGTAACGAAGCTTCTCATAAGATACACAGCTAGTGGGGTGTCACTTGAGGCAGACTGGCCAAAGTATCAAAAAAATGTGTATTTGGGTGAGCAACTAGCAGGAATCACTATGACACTCATAGGGTAGCCAATGCCTCGTCACCAGCATAATCACATCAGCAACTTCAAGAAACCCCTGGCAAAAGTTACAATGACTTTTAAGATACACAACTAGTGGCGTAGCTATCAGGCAGACTGGAAAGAGTATCTAAAAAATGTGTATTTGGGTGAAGAACTGGCAGGAATCTCTATGACTCTCTTGAGGTAGCCAAAGCCTCGTCACCAGCAGAATCAAATCAGCAACTTCTAGAAACCCCTTTCGAAAGTAACGATGTTTCTCTTAAGATACACAACTAGTGGCGTATCGCTTCAGGCACACTGGAAACAGTATCTAAAAAATGTGTATTTGGGTGAGCAACTGGCACGAAACACTGTGACTCTCTTAGGGTAACCAATATCTCGTCACCAGTATAATCACATCTTCAAAGTCAAGAAACCGCTGGCAAGAGTAACGATGTTTCTCTTAAGATACACAACTAGTGGCGTATCGCTTCATGCAGACTGGCCAGAGTATCTCAAAATGTGTATTTGGGTGAGCAACTGGCAGGAAGCACTATGAACTCTCTTAAGGGAGCCAATGCCTTGTCACCAACATAATCCCATCACCAACTTCAGGAAACCGCTTGCAAAGGTAACGAAGCTTCTCATAAGATACACAGCTAGTGGGGTGTCACTTGAGGCAGACTGGCCAAAGTATCAAAAAATGTGTATTTGGGTGAGCAACTAGCAGGAATCAATATGACACTCATAGGGTAGCCAATGCCTCGTCACCAGCATAATCACATCAGCAACTTCAAGAAACCCCTGGTAGAAGTTACAATGACTCTTAAGATACACAACTAGTGGCGTAGCTATCAGGCAGACTGGAAAGAGTATCTAAAAAATGTGTATTTGGATGAGCAACTGGCAGGAAACACTGTGACTCTCTTAGGGTAGCCAATATCTCGTCACCAGTATAATCACATCTTCAAAGTCAAGAAACCGCTGGCAAGAGTAACGATGTTTCTCTTAAGATACACAACTAGTGGCGTATCGCTTCTGGCACACTGGAAACAGTATCTAAAAAATGTGTATTTGGGTGAGCAACTGGCACGAAACACTGTGACTCTCTTAGGGTAACCAATATCTCGTCACCAGTATAATCACATCTTCAAAGTCAAGAAACCGCTGGCAAGAGTAACGATGTTTCTCTTAAGATACACAACTAGTGGCGTATCGCTTTAGGCAGACTGGCCACAGTATCTCAAAATGTGTATTTGGGTGAGCAACTGGCAGGAAGCACTATGACTCTCTTAAGGTAGCCAATGCCTCGTCAAAAACATAATCCCATCACCAACTTCAGGAAACCGCTTGCAAAGGTAACGAAGCTTCTCATAAGATACACAGCTAGTGGAGTGTCACTTGAGGCAGACTGGCCAAAGTATCAAAAAAAATGTGTATTTGGGTGAGCAACTAGCAGGAATCACTATGACACTCATAGGGTAGCCAATGCCTCGTCACCAGCATAATCACATCAGCAACTTCTAGAAACCCCTTTCAAAAGTAACGATGTTTCTCTTAAGATACACAACTAGTGGCGTATCGCTTCAGGCACACTGGAAACGGTATCTAAAAAATGTGTATTTGGGTGAGCAACTGGCACGAAACACTGTGACTCTCTTAGGGTAACCAATATCTCGTCACCAGTATAATCACATCTTCAAAGTCAAGAAACCGCTGGCAAGAGCAACGATGTTTCTCTTAAGATACACAACTAGTGGCGTATCGCTTCAGGCAGACTGGCCAGAGTATCTCAAAATGTGTATTTGGGTGAGCAACTGGCAGGAAGCACTATGAACTCTCTTAAGGGAGCCAATGCCTTGTCACCAACATAATCCCATCACCAACTTCAGGAAACCGCTTGCAAAGGTAACGAAGCTTCTCATAAGATACACAGCTAGTGGGGTGTCACTTGAGGCAGACTGGCCAAAGTATCAAAAAATGTGTATTTGGGTGAGCAACTAGCAGGAATCACTATGACACTCATAGGGTAGCCAATGCCTCGTCACCAGCATAATCACATCAGCAACTTCAAGAAACCCCTGGCAAAAGTTACAATGACTCTTAAGATACACAACTAGTGGCGTAGCTATCAGGCAGACTGGAAAGAGTATCTAAAAAATGTGTATTTGGATGAGCAACTGGCAGGAAACACTGTGACTCTCTTAGGGTAGCCAATATCTCGTCACCAGTATAATCACATCTTCAAAGTCAAGAAACCGCTGGCAAGAGTAACGATGTTTCTCTTAAGGTACACAACTAGTGGCGTATCGCTTCTGGCACACTGGAAACAGTATCTAAAAAATGTGTATTTGGGTGAGCAACTGGCACGAAACACTGTGACTCTCTTAGGGTAACCAATATCTCGTCACCAGTATAATCACATCTTCAAAGTCAAGAAACCGCTGGCAAGAATAACGATGTTTCTCTTAAGATACACAACTAGTGGCGTATCGCTTCAGGCAGACTGGCCACAGTATCTCAAAATGTGTATTTTGGTGAGCAACTGGCAGGAAGCACTATGACTCTCTTAAGGTAGCCAATGCCTCGTCACCAACATAATCCCATCACCTACTTCAAGAAACCGCTTGCAAAGGTAACGAAGCTTCTCATAAGATACACAGCTAGTGGGGTGTCACTTGAGGCAGACTGGCCAAAGTATCAAAAAAATGTGTATTTGGGTGAGCAACTAGCAGGAATCACTATGACACTCATAGGGTAGCCAATGCCTCGTCACCAGCATAATCACATCAGCAACTTCAAGAAACCCCTGGCAAAAGTTACAATGACTTTTAAGATACACAACTAGTGGCGTAGCTATCAGGCAGACTGGAAAGAGTATCTAAAAAATGTGTATTTGGGTGAAGAACTGGCAGGAATCTCTATGACTCTCTTGAGGTAGCCAAAGCCTCGTCACCAGCAGAATCAAATCAGCAACTTCTAGAAACCCCTTTCGAAAGTAACGATGTTTCTCTTAAGATACACAACTAGTGGCGTATCGCTTCAGGCACACTGGAAACAGTATCTAAAAAATGTGTATTTGGGTGAGCAACTGGCACGAAACACTGTGACTCTCTTAGGGTAACCAATATCTCGTCACCAGTATAATCACATCTTCAAAGTCAAGAAACCGCTGGCAAGAGTAACGATGTTTCTCTTAAGATACACAACTAGTGGCGTATCGCTTCATGCAGACTGGCCAGAGTATCTCAAAATGTGTATTTGGGTGAGCAACTGGCAGGAAGCACTATGAACTCTCTTAAGGGAGCCAATGCCTTGTCACCAACATAATCCCATCACCAACTTCAGGAAACCGCTTGCAAAGGTAACGAAGCTTCTCATAAGATACACAGCTAGTGGGGTGTCACTTGAGGCAGACTGGCCAAAGTATCAAAAAACGTGTATTTGGGTGAGCAACTAGCAGGAATCACTATGACACTCATAGGGTAGCCAATGCCTCGTCACCAGCATAATCTCATCAGCAACTTCAAGAAACCCCTGGCAAAAGTTCAATGACTCTTAAGATACACAACTAGTGGCGTAGCTATCAGGCAGACTGGAAAGAGTATCTAAAAAATGTGTATTTGGATGAGCAACTGGCAGGAAACACTGTGACTCTCTTAGGGTAGCCAATATCTCGTCACCAGTATAATCACAGCTTCAAAGTCAAGAAACCGCTGGCAAGAGTAACGATGTTTCTCTTAAGATACACAACTAGTGGCGTATCGCTTCAGGCAGACTGGCCACAGTATCTCAAAATGTGTATTTGGGTGAGCAACTGGCACGAAACACTGTGACTCTCTTAGGGTAACCAATATCTCGTCACCAGTATAATCACATCTTCAAAGTCAAGAAACCGCTGGCAAGAGTAACGATGTTTCTCTTAAGATACACAACTAGTGGCGTATCGCTTCAGGCAGACTGGCCACAGTATCTCAAAATGTGTATTTGGGTGAGCAACTGGCAGGAAGCACTATGACTCTCTTAAGGTAGTCAATGCCTCGTCACCAACATAATCCCATCACCTACTTCAAGGAACCGCTTGCAAAGGTAACGAAGCTTCTCATAAGATACACAGCTAGTGGGGTGTCACTTGAGGCAGACTGGCCAAAGTATCAAAAAAATGTGTATTTGGGTGAGCAACTAGCAGGAATCACTATGACACTCATAGGGTAGCCAATGCCTCGTCACCAGCATAATCACATCAGCAACTTCAAGAAACCCCTGGCAAAAGTTACAATGACTTTTAAGATACACAACTAGTGGCGTAGCTATCAGGCAGACTGGAAAGAGTATCTAAAAAATGTGTATTTGGGTGAAGAACTGGCAGGAATCTCTATGACTCTCTTGAGGTAGCCAAAGCCTCGTCACCAGCAGAATCAAATCAGCAACTTCTAGAAACCCATTTCAAAAGTAACGATGTTTCTCTTAAGATACACAACTAGTGGCGTATCGCTTCAGGCACACTGGAAACAGTATCTAAAAAATGTGTATTTGAGTGAGCAACTGGCACGAAACACTGTGACTCTCTTAGGGTAACCAATATCTCGTCACCAGTATAATCACATCTTCAAAGTCAAGAAACCGCTGGCAAGAGTAACGATGTTTCTCTTAAGATACACAACTAGTGGCGTATCGCCTCAGGCAGACTGGCCAGAGTATCTCAAAATGTGTATTTGGGTGAGCAACTGGCAGGAAGCACTATGAACTCTCTTAAGGGAGCCAATGCCTTGTCACCAACATAATCCCATCACCAACTTCAGGAAACCGCTTGCAAAGGTAACGAAGCTTCTCATAAGATACACAGCTAGTGGGGTGTCACTTGAGGCAGACTGGCCAAAGTATCAAAAAATGTGTATTTGGGTGAGCAACTAGCAGGAATCACTATGACACTCATAGGGTAGCCAATGCCTCGTCACCAGCATAATCACATCAGCAACTTCAAGAAACCCCTGGCAAAAGTTACAATGACTCTTAAGATACACAACTAGTGGCGTAGCTATCAGGCAGACTGGAAAGGGTATCTAAAAAATGTGTATTTGGATGAGCAACTGGCAGGAAACACTGTGACTCTCTTAGGGTAGCCAATATCTCGTCACCAGTATAATCACAGCTTCAAAGTCAAGAAACCACTGGCAAGAGTAACGATGTTTCTCTTAAGATACACAACTAGTGGCGTATCGCTTCAGGCAGACTGGCCACAGTATCTCAAAATGTGTATTTGGGTGAGCAACTGGCAGGAAGCACTATGACTCTCTTAAGGTAGCCAATGCCTCGTCACCAACATAATCCCATCACCAACTTCAGGAAACCGCTTGCAAAGGTAACGAAGCTTCTCATAAGATACACAGCTAGTGGGGTGTCACTTGAGGCAGACTGGCCAAAGTATCAAAAAAATGTGTATTTGGGTGAGCAACTAGCAGGAATCACTATGACACTCATTGGGTAGCCAATGCCTCGTCACCAGCATAATCACATCAGCAACTTCAAGAAACCCCTGGCAAAAGTTACAATGACTCTTAAGATACACAACTAGTGGCGTAGCTATCAGGCCGACTGGAAAGAGTATCTAAAAAATGTGTATTTGGATGAGCAACTGGCAGGAAACACTGTGACTCTCTTAGGGTAGCCAATATCTCGTCACCAGTATAATCACATCTTCAAAGTCAAGAAACCGCTGGCAAGAGTAACGATGTTTCTCTTAAGATACACAACTAGTGGCGTATCGCTTCAGGCACACTGGAAACAGTATCTAAAAAATGTGTATTTGGGTGAGCAACTGGCACGAAAAACTGTGACTCTCTTAGGGTAGCCAATATCTCGTCACCAGTATAATCACAGCTTCAAAGTCAAGAAACCGCTGGCAAGATTAACGATGTTTCTCTTAAGATACACAACTAGTGGCGTATCGCTTCAGGCAGACTGGCCACAGTATCTCAAAATGTGTATTTGGGTGAGCAACTGGCAGGAAGCACTATGACTCTCTTAAGGTAGCCAATGCCTCGTCACCAACATAATCACATCACCAACTTCAGGAAACCGCTTGCAAAGGTAACGAAGCTTCTCATAAGATACACAGCTAGTGGGGTGTCACTTGAGGCAGACTGGCCAAAGTATCAAAAAAATGTGTATTTGGGTGAGCAACTAGCAGGAATCACTATGACACTCATAGGGTAGCCAATGCCTCGTCACCAGCATAATCACATCAGCAACTTCAAGAAACCCCTGGCAAAAGTTACAATGACTCTTAAGATACACAACTAGTGGCGTAGCTATCAGGCAGACTAGAAAGAGTATCTAAAAAATGTGTATTTGGGTGAAGAACTGGCAGGAATCTCTATGACTCTCTTGAGGTAGCCAATGCTTCGTCACCAGCAGAATCAAATCAGCAACTTCTAGAAACCCCTTTCAAAAGTAACGATGTTTCTCTTAAGATACACAACTAGTGGCGTATCGCTTCAGGCACACTGGAAACAGTATCTAAAAAATGTGTATTTGGGTGAGCAACTGGCACGAAAAACTGTGACTCTCTTAGGGTAGCCAATATCTCGTCACCAGTATAATCACAGCTTCAAAGTCAAGAAACTGCTGGCAAGAGTAACGATGTTTCTCTTAAGATACACAACTAGTGGCGTATCGCTTCAGGCAGACTGGCCACAGTATCTCAAAATGTGTATTTTGGTGAGCAACTGGCAGGAAGCACTATGACTCTCTTAAGGTAGTCAATGCCTCGTCACCAACATAATCCCATCACCTACTTCAAGAAACCGCTTGCAAAAGTAACGAAGCTTGTCATAAGATACACAGCTAGTGGGGTGTCACTTGAGGCAGACTGGCCAAAGTATCAAAAAAATGTGTATTTGGGTGAGCAACTAGCAGGAATCACTATGACACTCATAGGGTAGCCAATGCCTCGTCACCAGCATAATCACATCAGCAACTTCAAGAAACCCCTGGCAAAAGTTACAATGACTCTTAAGATACACAACTAGTGGCGTAGCTATCAGGCAGACTGGAAAGAGTATCTAAAAAATGTGTATTTGGATGAGCAACTGGCAGGAAACACTGTGACTCTCTTAGGGTAGCCAATATCTCGTCACCAGTACAATCACATCTTCAAAGTCAAGAAACCGCTGGCAAGAGTAACGATGTTTCTCTTAAGATACACAACTAGTGGCGTATCGCTTCAGGCACACTGGAAACAGTATCTAAAAAATGTGTATTTGGGTGAGCAACTGGCACGAAAAACTGTGACTCTCTTAGGGTAACCAATATCTCGTCACCAGTATAATCACATCTTCAATGTCAAGAAACCGCTGGCAAGAGTAACGATGTTTCTCTTAAGATACACAACTAGTGGCGTATCGCTTCAGGCAGACTGGCCACAGTATCTCAAAATGTGTATTTGGGTGAGCAACTGGCAGGAAGCACTATGACTCTCTTAAGGTAGCCAATGCCTCGTCACCAACATAATCCCATCATCAACTTCAGGAAACCGCTTGCAAAGGTAACGAAGCTTCTCATAAGATACACAGCTAGTGGGGTGCCACTTGAGGCAGACTGGCCAAAGTATCAAAAAAATGTGTATTTGGGTGAGCAACTAGCAGGAATCACTATGACACTCATAGGGTAGCCAATGCCTCGTCACCAGCATAATCACATCAGCAACTTCAAGAAACCCCTGGCAAAAGTTACAATGACTCTTAAGATACACAACTAGTGGCGTAGCTATCAGGCAGACTGGAAAGAGTATCTAAAAAATGTGTATTTGGATGAGCAACTGGCAGGAAACACTGTGACTCTCTTAGGGTAGCCAATATCTCGTCACCAGTATAATCACATCTTCAAAGTCAAGAAACCGCTGGCAAGAGTAACGATGTTTCTCTTAAGATACACAACTAGTGGCGTATCGCTTCAGGCACACTGGAAACAGTATCTAAAAAATGTGTATTTGGGTGAGCAACTGGCACGAAAAACTGTGACTCTCTTAGGGTAACCAATATCTCGTCACCAGTATAATCACATCTTCAATGTCAAGAAACCGCTGGCAAGAGTAACGATGTTTCTCTTAAGATACACAACTAGTGGCGTATCGCTTCAGGCAGACTGGCCACAGTATCTCAAAATGTGTATTTGGGTGAGCAACTGGCAGGAAGCCCTATGACTCTCTTAAGGTAGCCAATGCCTCGTCACCAACATAATCCCATCATCAACTTCAGGAAACCGCTTGCAAAGGTAACGAAGCTTCTCATAAGATACACAGCTAGTGGGGTGCCACTTGAGGCAGACTGGCCAAAGTATCAAAAAAATGTGTATTTGGGTGAGCAACTAGCAGGAATCACTATGACACTCATAGGGTAGCCAATGCCTCGTCACCAGCATAATCACATCAGCAACTTCAAGGAACCCCTGGCAAAAGTTACAATGACTCTTAAGATACACAACTAGTGGCGTAGCTATCAGGCAGACTGGAAAAAGTATCTAAAAAATGTGTATTTGTGTGAAGAACTGACAGGAATCTCTATGACTCTCTTGAGGTAGCCAATGCTTCGTCACCAGCAGAATCAAATCAGCAACTTCTAGAAACCCCTTTCAAAAGTAACGATGTTTCTCTTAAGATACACAACTAGTGGCGTATCGCTTCAGGCACACTGGAAACAGTATCTAAAAAATGTGTATTTGGGTGAGCAACTGGCACGAAACACTGTGACTCTCTTAGGGTAACCAATATCTCGTCACCAGTATAATCACATCTTCAAAGTCAAGAAACCGCTGGCAAGAGTAACGATGTTTCTCTTTAGATACACAACTAGTGGCGTATCGCTTCAGGCAGACTGGCCACAGTATCTCAAAATGTGTATTTGGGTGAGCAACTGGCAGAAAGCACTATGACTCTCTTAAGGTAGCCAATGCCTCGTCACCAACATAATCACATCACCAACTTCAAGAAACCGCTTGCAAAGGTAACGAAGCTTCTCATAAGATACACAGCTAGTGGGGTGTCACTTGAGGCAGACTGGCCAAAGTATCAAAAAAATGTGTATTTGGGTGAGCAACTAGCAGGAATCACTATGACACTCATAGGGTAGCCAATGCCTCGTCACCAGCATAATCACATCAGCAACTTCAAGAAACCCCTGGCAAAAGTTACAATGACTCTTAAGATACACAACTAGTGGCGTAGCTATCAGGCAGACTGAAAGAGTATCTAAAAAATGTGGATTTGGATGAGCAACTGGCAGGAAACACTGTGACTCTCTTAGGGTAGCCAATATCTCGTCACCAGTATAATCACATCTTCAAAATCAAGAAACCGCTGGCAAGAGTAACGATGTTTCTCTTAAGATACACAACTAGTGGCGTATCGCTTCAGGCAGACTGGCCACAGTATCTCAAAATGTGTATTTGGGTGAGCAACTGGCTGACGGCCTTGGGAGAGCCAGTCCTGACAAAACTCTACCATCTGGTGAGCAAGATGTATGAAACAGGCGAAATACCCTCAGACTTCAAGAAGAATATAATAATTCCAATCCCAAAGAAAGCAGGTGTTGACAGATGTGAGAATTACCGAACAATCAGTTTAATAAGCCACAGCTGCAAATTACTAACACGAATTCTTTACAGACGAATGGAAAAACTGGTAGAAGCCGACCTCGGGGAAGATCAGTTTGGATTCCGTAGAAATACTGGAACACGTGAGGCAATACTGACCTTACGACTTATCTTAGAAGAAAGATTAAGGAAAGGCAAACCTACGTTTCTAGCATTTGTAGACTTAGAGAAAGCTTTTGACAATGTTGACTGGAATACTCTCTTTCAAATTCTAAAGGTGGCAGGGGTAAAATACAGGGAGCGAAAGGCTATTTACAATTTGTACAGAAACCAGATGGCAGTTATAAGAGTCGAGGGACACGAAAGGGAAGCAGTGGTTGGGAAGGGAGTAAGACAGGGTTGTAGCCTCTCCCCGATGTTATTCAATCTGTATATTGAGCAAGCAGTGAAGGAAACAAAAGAAAAATTCGGAGTAGGTATTAAAATCCATGGAGAAGAAATAAAAACTTTGAGGTTCGCCGATGACATTGTAATTCTGTCAGAGACAGCAAAGGACTTGGAAGAGCAGTTGAACGGAATGGATGGTGTCTTGAAGGGAGGATATAAGATGAACATCAACAAAAGCAAAACGAGGATAATGGAATGTAGTCGAAGTAAGTCGGGTGATGTTGAGGGTATTAGATTAGGAAATGAGACACTTAAAGTAGTAAAGGAGTTTCGCTATTTGGGGAGCAAAATAACCGATGATGTTCGAAGTAGAGAGGATATAAAATGTAGACTGGCAATGGCAAGGAAAGCGTTTCTGAAGAAGAGAAATTTGTTAACATCGAGTATAGATTTAATTGTCAGGAAGTCTTTTCTGAAAGTATTTGTGTGGAGTGTAGCCATGTATGGAAGTGAAACATGGACGATAAATACTTTGGACAAGAAGAGAATAGAAGCTTTCGAAATGTGGTGCTACAGAAGAATGCTGAAGATTAGATGGGTAGATCACATAACTAATGAGGAGGTACTGAATCGGATTGGGGAGAAGAGGAGTTTGTGGCACAACTTGACCAGAAGAAGGGATCGGTTGGTAGGACATATTTTGAGGCATCAAGGGATCACCAATTTAGTATTGGAGGGCAGCGTGGAGGGTAAAAATCGTAGGGGGAGACCAAGAGATGCATACACTAAGCAGATTCAGAAGGATGTAGGTTGCAGTAGGTACTGGGAGATGAAGAAACTTGCACAGGATAAAGTAGCATGGAGAGCTGCATCAAACCAGTCTCAGGACTGAAGACCACAACAACAACAACAACTGGCAGGAAGCACTATGACTCTCTTAAGGTAGCCAATGCCTCGTCACCAACATAATCCCATCACCATCTTCAGGAAACCGCTTGCAAAGGTAACGAAGCTTCTCATAAGATACACAGCTAGTGGGGTGTCACTTGAGGCAGACTGGCCAAAGTATCAAAAAATGTGTATTTGGGTGAGCAACTAGCAGGAATCACTATGACACTCATAGGGTAGCCAATGCCTCGTCACCAGCATAATCACATCAGCAACTTCAAGAAACCCCTGGCAAAAGTTACAATGACTCTTAAGATACACAACTAGTGGCGTAGCTATCAGGCAGACTGGAAAGAGTATCTAAAAAATGTGTATTTGGGTGAAGAACTGACAGGAATCTCTATGACTCTCTTAAGGTAGCCAGTGCCTCGTCACCAGCATAATCACATCAGCAACTTCAAGAAACCCCTGGCAAAAGTTACAATGACTCTTAAGATACACAACTAGTGGCGTAGCTATCAGGCAGACTGGAAAGAGTATCTAAAAAATGTGTATTTGGATGAGCAACTGGCAGGAAACACTGTGACTCTCTTAGGGTAGCCAATATATCGTCACCAGTATAATCACATCTTCAAAGTCAAGAAACCGCTGGCAAGAGTAACGATGTTTCTCTTAAAATACACAACTAGTGGCGTATCGCTTCAGGCAGACGCCACAGTATCTCAAAATGTGTATTTGGGTGAGCAACTCGGAGGAAGCACTATGACTCTCTTAAAGTAGCCAATGCCTCGTCACCAACATAATCCCATCACCAACTTCAGGAAACCGCTTGCAAAGGTAACGAAGCTTCTCTTAAGATACACGGCTAGTGGGGTGTCACTTGAGACAGACTGGCCAAAGTATCAAAAAAATGTGTATTTGGGTGAGCAACTAGCAGGAATCACTATGACACTCATAGGGTAGCCAATGCCTCGTCACCAGCATAATCACATCAGCAACTTCAAGAAACCCCTGGCAAAAGTTACAATGATTCTTAAGATACACAACTAGTGGCGTAGCTATCAGGCAGACTGGAAAGAGTATCTAAAAAAGGTGTATTTGGGTGAAGAACTGGCAGGAATCTCTATGACTCTCTAGAGGTAGCCAATGCCTCGTCACCAGCAGAATCAAATCAGCAACTTCTAGAAACCCCTGGCAAAAGTAACGATGTTTCTCTTAAGATACACAACTAGTGGCGTATCGCTTCAGGCACACGAAACAGTATCTAAAAAATGTATATTTGGGTGAGCAACTGGCACCAAACACTGTGACTCTCTTAGGGTAACCAATATCTCGTCACCGGTATAATCACATCTTCAAAGTCAAGAAACCGTTGGCAAGAGTAACGATGTTTCTCTTAAGATACACAACTAGTGGCGTATCGCCTCAGGCAGACTGGCCACAGTATCTCAAAATGTGTATTTGGGTGAGCAACTGGCAGAAAGCACTATGACTCTCTTAAGGTAGCCAATGCCTCGTCACCAACATAATCACTTCACCAACTTCAAGAAACCGCTTGCAAAGGTAACGAAGCTTCTCATAGGATACAGAGCTAGTGGGGTGTCACTTGAGGCAGACTGGCCAAAGTATCAAAAAAATGTGTATTTGGGTGAGCAACTAGCAGGAATCACTATGACACTCATAGGGTAGCCAATGCCTCGTCACCAGCATAATCACATCAGCAACTTCAAGAAACCCCTGGCAAAAGTTACAATGACTCTTAAGATACACAACTAGTGGCGTAGCTATCAGGCAGACTGGAAAGAGTATCTAAAAAATGTGTATTTGGATGAGCAACTGGCAGGAAACACTGTGACTCTCTTAGGGTAGCCAATATCTCGTCACCAGTATAATCACATCTTCAAAGTCAAGAAACCGCTGGCAAGAGTAACGATGTTTCTCTTAAGAAACACAACTAGTGGCGTATCGCTTCAGGCACACTGGAAACAGTATCTAAAAAATGTGTATTTGGGTGAGCAACTGGCACGAAACACTGTGACTCTCTTAGGGTAACCAAGATC
The DNA here is from genome assembly GCF_023898315.1 of Schistocerca nitens. Taxonomy (NCBI): domain Eukaryota; kingdom Metazoa; phylum Arthropoda; class Insecta; order Orthoptera; family Acrididae; genus Schistocerca; species Schistocerca nitens. The sequence continues at coordinate 106,025,238 of NC_064616.1, read as the reverse complement.
TCGTCACCAGTATAATTACATCTTCAAAGTCAAGAAACCGCTGGCAAGAGTAACGATGTTTCTCTTAAGACACACAACTAGTGGCGTATCGCTTCAGGCGGACGCCACAGTATCTCAAAATGTGTATTTGGGTGAGCAACTGGCAGGAAGCACTATGACTCTCTTAAGGTAGCCAATGCCTCGTCACCAACATAATCCCATCACCAACTTCAAGAAACCGCTTGCAAAGGTAACGAAGCTTCTCATAAGATACACAGCTAGTGGGGTGTCACTTGAGGCAGACTGGGCAAAGTATCAAAAATATTTGTATTTGGGTGAGCAACTAGCAGGAATCACTATGACACTCATAGGGTAGCCAATGCCTCGTCACCAGCATAATCACATCAGCAACTTCAAGAAACCCCTGGCAAAAGTTACAATGACTCTTAAGATACACAACTAGTGGCGTAGCTATCAGGCAGACTGGAAAGAGTATCTAAAAAATGTGTATTTGGGTGAAGAACTGGCAGGATTCTCTATGACTCTCTTGAGGTAGCCAATGCTTCGTCACCAGCAGAATCAAATCAGCAACTTCTAGAAACCCCTTTCAAAAGTAACGATGTTTCTCTTAAGATACACGACTAGTGGCGTATCGCTTCAGGCACACTGGAAACAGTATCTAAAAAATGTGTATTTGGGTGAGCAACTGGCACGAAACACTGTGACTCTCATAGGGTAGCCAATATCTCGTCACCAGTATAATCACAGCTTCAAAGTCAAGAAACCGCTGGCAAGAGTAACGATGTTTCTCTTAAGATACACAACTAGTGGCGTATCGCCACAGGCAGACTGGCCACAGTATCTCAAAATGTGTATTTGGGTGAGCAACTGGCAGAAACCACTATGACTCTCTTAAGGTAGCCAATGACTCGTCACCAACATAATCCCATCACCAACTTCAAGAAACCGCTTGCAAAGGTAACGAAGCTTCTCATAAGATACACAGCTAGTGGGGTATCACTTGAGGCAGACTGGCCAAAGTATCAAAAAAATGTGTATTTGGTTGAGCAACTAGCAGGAATCACTATGACACTCATAGGGTAGCCAATGCCTCGTCACCAGCATAATCACATCAGCAACTTCAAGAAACCCCTGGCAAAAGTTACAATGACTCTTAAGATACACAACTAGTGGCGTAGCTATCAGGCAGACTGGAAAGAGTATCTAAAAAATGTGTATTTGGATGAGCAACTGGCACGAAACACTGTGACTCTCTTAGGGTAGCCAATATCTCGTCACCAGTATAATCACATCTTCAAAGTCAAGAAACCGCTGGCAAGAGTAACGATGTTTCTCATAAGATACACAACTAGTGGCGTATCGCTTCAGGCAGACTGGCCACAGTATCTCAAAATGTGTATTTGGGTGAGCAACTGGCAGGAAGCACTATGACTCTCTTTATGTAGCCAATGTCTCGTCACCAACATAATCCCATCACCAACTTCAGGAAACCGCTTGCAAAGGTAACGAAGCTTCTCATAAGATACACGGCTAGTGGGGTGTCACTTGAGGAGACTGGCCAAAGTATCAAAAAAATGTGTATTTGGGTGAGCAACTAGCAGGAATCACTATGACACTCATAGGGTAGCCAATGCCTCGTCACCAGCATAATCACATCAGCAACTTCAAGAAACCCCTGGCAAAAGTTACAATGACTCTTAAGATACACAACTAGTGGCGTAGCTATCAGGCAGACTGGAAAGAGTATCTAAAAATGTGTATTTGGATGAGCAACTGGCACGAAACACTGTGACTCTCTTAGGGTAGCCAATATCTCGTCACCAGTATAATCACATCTTCAAAGTCAAGAAACCGCTGGCAAGAGTGACGATGTTTCTCTTAAGATACACAACTAGTGGCGTATCGCTTCAGGCAGACTGGCCACAGTATCTCAAAATGTGTATTTGGGTGAGCAACTGGCAGGAAGCACTATGACTCTCTTAAGGTAGCCAATGCCTCGTCACCAACATAATCCCATCACCAACTTCAGGAAACCGCTTGCAAAGGTAACGAAGCTTCTCATAAGATACACAGCTAGTGGGGTGTCACTTGAGGCAGACTGGCCAAAGTATCAAAAAAATGTGTATTTGGGTGAGCAACGAGCAGGAATCACTATGACACTCATAGGGTAGCCAAAAAAATGTGTATTTGGGTGAGCAACTAGCAGGAATCACTATGACACTCATAGGGTAGCCAATGCCTCGTCACCAGCATAATCACATCAGCAACTTCAAGAAACCCCTGGCAAAAGTTACAATGACTCTTAGGATACACAACTAGTGGCGTAGCTATCAGGCAGACTGGAAAGAGTATCTAAAAAATGTGTATTTGGGTGAAGAACTGGCAGGAATCTCTATAACTCTCTTGAGGTAGCCAATGCTTCGTCACCAGCAGAATCAAATCAGCAACTTCTAGAAACCCCTTTCAAAAGTAACGATGTTTCTCTTAAGATACACAACTAGTGGCGTATCGCTTCAGGCCCACTGGAAACAGTATCTAAAAAATGTGTAATTGGGTGAGCAACTGGCACGAAACACTGTGACTCTCTTAGGGTAACCAATATCTCGTCACCAGTATAATCACATCTTCAAAGTCAAGAAACCGCTGGCAAGAGTAACGATGTTTCTCTTAAGACACACAACTAGTGGCGTATCGCTTCAGGCAGACTGGCCACAGTATCTCAAAATGTGTATTTGGGTGAGCAACTGGCAGGAAGCACTATGACTCTCTTAAGGTAGCCAATGCCTCGTCACCAACATAATCCCATCACCAACTTCAAGAAACCGCTTGCAAAGGTAACGAAGATTCTCATAAGATACACAGCTAGTGGGGTGTCACTTGAGGCAGACTGGCCAAAGTATCAAAAATATTTGTATTTGGGTGAGCAACTAGCAGGAATCACTATGACACTCATAGGGTAGCCAATGCCTCGTCACCAGCATAATCACATCAGCAACTTCAAGAAAACCCTGGCAAAAGTTACAATGACTCTTACGATACACAACTAGTGGCGTAGCTATCAGGCAGACTGGAAAGAGTATCTAAAAAATGTGTATTTGGGTGAAGAACTGGCAGGAATCTCTATGACTCTCTTGAGGTAGCCAATGCCTCGTCACCAGCAGAATCAAATCAGCAACTTCTAGAAACCCCTGGCAAAAGTAACGATGTTTCTCTTAAGATACACAAATAGTGGCGTATCGCTTCAGGCAGACTGGCCACAGTATCTCAAAATGTGTATTTGGGTGAGCAACTGGCAGAAAGCACAATGACTCTCTTAAGGTAGCCAATGCCTCGTCACCAGCATAATCACATCAGCAACTTCAAGAAACCCCTGGCAAAAGTTACAATGACTCTTAAGATACACAACTAGTGGCGTAGCTATCAGGCAGACTGGAAAGAGTATCTAAAAAATTTGTATTTGTATGAGCAACTGGCAGGAAACACTGTGACTCTCTTAGGGTAGCCAATATCTCGTCACCAGTGTAATCACATCTTCAAAGTCAAGAAACCGCTGGCAAGAGTAACGATGTTTCTCTTAAGATACACAACTAGTGGCGTATCGCTTCAGGCACACAGGAAACAGTATCTAAAAAATGTGTATTTGGGTGAGCAACTGGCACGAAACACTGTGACACTCTTAGGGTAACCAATATCTCGTCACCAGTATAATCACATCTTCAAAGTCAAGAAACCGCCGGCAAGAGTAACGATGTTTCTCTTAAGATACACAACTAGTGGCGTATCGCTTCAGGCAGACTGGTCACAGTATCTCAAAATGTGTATTTGGGTGAGCAACTGGCAGGAAGCACTATGACTCTCTTAAGGTAGCCAATGCCTCGTCACCAACATAATCCCATCACCAACTTCAGGAAACCGCTTGCAAAGGTAACGTAGCTTCTCATAAGATACACAGCTAGTGGGGTGTCACTTGAGGCAGACTGGCCAAAGTATCAAAATAATGTGTATTTGGGTGAGCAACTAGCAGGAATCACTATGACACTCATAGGGTAGCCAATGCCTCGTCACCATCATAATCACATCAGCAACTTCAAGAAACCCCTGGCAAAAGTTACAATGACTCTTAAGATGCACAACTAGTGGCGTAGCTATCAGGCAGACTGGAAAGAGTATCTAAAAAATGTGTATTTGGGTGAAGAACTGGCAGGAATCTCTATGACTCTCTTGAGGTAGCCAATGCTTCGTCACCAGCAGAATCAAATCAGCAACTTCTAGAATCCCCTTTCAAAAGTAACGATGTTTCTCTTAAGATACACAACTAGTGGCGTATCGCTTCAGGCACACTGGAAACAGTATCTAAAAAATGTGTATTTGTGTGAGCAACTGGCACGAAACACTGTGACTCTCATAGGGTAGCCAATATCTCGTCACCAGTATAATCACAGCTTCAAAGTCAAGAAACCTATGGCAAGAGTAACGATGTTTCTCTTAAGATACACAACTAGTGGCGTATCGCCACAGGCAGACTGGCCACAGTATCTCAAAATGTGTAATTGGGTGAGCAACTGGCAGAAACCACTATGACTCTCTTAAGGTAGCCAATGTCTCGTCACCAACATAATCCCATCACCAACTTCAAGAAACCGCTTGCAAAGGTAACGAAGCTTCTCATAAGATACACAGCTAGTGGGGTGTCACTTGAGGCAGACTGGCCAAAGTATCAAAAAAATGTGTATTTGGTTGAGCAACTAGCAGGAATCACTATGACACTCATGGGGTAGCCAATGCCTTGTCACCAGCATAATCCCATCAGCAACTTCAAGAAACCCCTGGCAAAAGTTACAATGACTCTTAAGATACACAACTAGTGGCGTAGCTATCAGGCAGACTGGAAAGAGTATCTAAAAAATGTGTATTTGGATGAGCAACTGGCACGAAACACTGTGACACTCTCAGGGTAGCCAATATCTCGTCACCAGTATAATCACATCTTCAAAGTCAAGAAACCGCTGGCAAGAGTAACGATGTTTCTCTTAAGATACACAACTAGTGGCGTATCGCTTCAGGCAGACTGGTCACAGTATCTCAAAATGTGTATTTGGGTGAGCAACTGGCAGGAAGCACTATGACTCTCTTAAGGTAGCCAATGACTCGTCACCAACATAATTCCATCACCAACTTCAGGAAACCGCTTGCAAAGGTAACGTAGCTTCTCATAAGATACACAGCTAGTGGGGTGTCACTTGAGGCAGACTGGCCAAAGTATCAAAATAATGTGTATTTGGGTGAGCAACTAGCAGGAATCACTATGACACTCATAGGGTAGCCAATGCCTCGCCACCATCATAATCACATCAGCAACTTCAAGAAACCCCTGGCAAAAGTTACAATGACTCTTAAGATGCACAACTAGTGGCGTAGCTATCAGGCAGACTGGAAAGAGTATCTAAAAAATGTGTATTTGGGTGAAGAACTGGCAGGAATCTCTATGACTCTCTTGAGGTAGCCAATGCTTCGTCACCAGCAGAATCAAATCAGCAACTTCTAGAAACCCCTTTCAAAAGTAACGATGTTTCCCTTAAGATACACAACTAGTGGCGTATCGCTTCAGGCACACTGGAAACAGTATCTAAAAAATGTGTATTTGTGTGAGCAACTGGCACGAAACACTGTGACTCTCATAGGGTAGCCAATATCTCGTCACCAGTATAATCACAGCTTCAAAGTCAATAAACCTCTGGCAAGAGTAACGATGTTTCTCTTAAGATACACAACTAGTGGCGTATCGCCACAGGCAGACTGGCCACAGTATCTCAAAATGTGTATTTGGGTGAGCAACTGGCAGAAACCACTATGACTCTCTTAAGGTAGCCAATGTCTCGTCACCAACATAATCCCATCACCAACTTCAAGAAACCGCTTGCAAAGGTAACGAAGCTTCTCATAAGATACACAGCTAGTGGGGTGTCACTTGAGGCAGACTGGCCAAAGTATCAAAAAAATGTGTATTTGGTTGAGCAACTAGCAGGAATCACTATGACACTCATAGGGTAGCCAATGCCTCGTCACCAGCATAATCACATCAGCAACATCAAGAAACACCTGGCAAAAGTTACAATGACTCTTAAGATACACAACTAGTGGCGTAGCTATCAGGCAGACTGGAAAGAGTATCTAATAAATGTGTATTTGGATGAGCAACTGGCACGAAACACTGTGACTCTCTTAGGGTATCCAATATCTCGTCACCAGTATAATCACATCTTCAAAGTCAAGAAACCGCTGGCAAGAGTAACGATGTTTCTCTTAAGATACACAACTAGTGGCGTATCGCTTCAGGCAGACGCCACAGTATCTCAAAAGGTGTATTTGGGTGAGCAACTGGCAGGAAGCACTATGACACTCTTAAGGTAGCCAATGCCTCGTCACCAACATAATCCCATCACCAACTTCAGGAAACCGCTTGCAAAGGTAACGAAGCTTCTCATAAGATACACAGCTAGTGGGGTGTCACTTGAGGCAGACTGGCCAAAGTATCAAAAAAATGTGTATTTGGGTGAGCAACTAGCAGGAATCACTATGACACTCATAGGGTAGCCAATGCCTCGTCACCAGCATAATCACATCAGCAACTCCAAGAAAACCCTGGCAAAAGTTACAATGACTCTTAAGATACACAACTAGTGGCGTAGCTATCAGGCAGACTGGAAAGAGTATCTAAAAAATGTGTATTGGGGTGAAGAACTAGCAGGAATCTCTATGACTCTCTTGAGCTAGCCAATGCTTCGTCACCAGCAGAATCAAATCAGCAACTTCTAGAAACCCCTTTCAAAAGTAACGATGTTTCTCTTAAGATACACAACTAGTGGCGTATCGCTTCAGGCACACTGGAAACAGTATCTAAAAAGTGTGTATTTGGGTGAGCAACTGGCACGAAACACTGTGACTCTCTTAGGGTAGCCAATATCTCGTCACCAGTATAATCACAGCTTCAAAGTCAAGAAACCGCTGGCAAGAGTAACGATGTTTCTCTTAAGATACACAACTAGTGGCGTATCGCTTGAGGGAGACTGGCCACAGTATCTCAAAATGTGTATTTGGGTGAGCAACTGGCAGGAAGCACTATGACTCTCTTAAGGTAGCCAATGCCTCGTCACCAACATAATCACATCACCAACTTCAAGAAACCGCTTGCAAAGGTAACGAAGCTTCTCATAAGATACACAGCTAGTGGGGTGTCACCTGAGGCAGACTGGCCAAAGTATCAAAAAAATGTGTATTTGGGTGAGCAACTAGCAGGAATCACTATGACACTCATAGGGTAGCCAATGCCTCGTCACCAGCATATTCACATCAGCAAATTCAAGAAACCCCTGGCAAAAGTTACAATGACTCTTACGATACACAACTAGTGGCGTAGCTATCAGGCAGACTGGAAAGAGTATCTAAAAAATGTGTATTTGGATGAGCAACTGGCACGAAACACTGTGACTCTCTTAGGGTAGCCATTATCTCGTCACCAGTATAATCACATCTTCAAAGTCAAGAAACCGCTGGCAAGAGTAACGATGTTTCTCTTAAGACACACAACTAGTGGCGTATCGCTTCAGGCAGACGCCACAGTATCTCAAAATGTGTATTTGGGTGAGCAACTGGCAGGAAGCACTATGACTCTCTTAAGGTAGCCAATGCCTCGTCACCAACATAATCCCATCACCAACTTCAGGAAACCGCTTGCAAAGGTAACGAAGCTTCTCATAAGATACACAGCTAGTGGGGTGTCACTTGAGGCAGACTGGCCAAAGTATCAAAAAAATGTGTATTTGGGTGAGCAACTAGCAGGAATCACTATGACACTCATAGGGTAGCCAATGCCTCGTCACCAGCATAATCACATCAGCAACTTCAAGAAAACCCTGGCAAAAGTTACAATGACTCTTAAGATACACAACTAGTGGCGTAGCTATCAGGCAGACTGGAAAGAGTATCTAAAAAATGTGTATTTGGGTGAAGAACTGGCAGGAATCTCTATGACTCTCTTGAGGTAGCCAATGCTTCGTCACCAGCAGAATCAAATCAGCAACTTCTAGAAACCCCTTTCAAAAGTAACGATGTTTCTCTTAAGGTACACAACTAGTGGCGTATCGCTTCAGGCACACTGGAAACAGTATCTAAAAAATGTGTATTTGGGTGAGCAACTGGCACGAAACACTGTGACTCTCTTAGGGTAGCCAATATCTCGTCACCAGTATAATCACAGCTTCAAAGTCAAGAAACCGCTGGCAAGAGTAACGATGTTTCTCTTAAGATACACAACTAGTGGCGTATCGCTTGAGGCAGACTGGCCACAGTATCTCAAAATGTGTATTTGGGTGAGCAACTGGCAGGAAGCACTATGACTCTCTTAAGGTAGCCAATGCCTCGTCACCAACATAATCACATCACCAACTTCAAGAAACCGCTTGCAAAGGTAACGAAGCTTCTCATAAGATACACACCTAGTGGGGTGTCACTTGAGGCAGACTGGCCAAAGTATCAAAAAAATGTGTATTTGGGTGAGCAACTAGCAGGAATCACTCTGACACTCATAGGGTAGCCAATGCCTCGTCACCAGCATAATCATATCAGCAACTTCAAGAAACCCCTGGCAAAAGTTACAATGACTCTTAAGATACACAACTAGTGGCGTAGCTATCAGGCAGACTGGAAAGGGTATCTAAAAAATGTGTATTTGGATGAGCAACTGGCACGAAACACTGTGACTCTCTTAGGGTAGCCAATATCTCGTCACCAGTATAATCACATCTTCAAAGTCAAGAAACCGCTGGCAAGAGTAACGATGTTTCTCTTAAGATACACAACTAGTGGCGTATCGCTTCAGGCAGACTGGCCACAGTATCTCAAAAAGTGTATTTGGGTGAGCAACTGGCAGGAAGCACTATGACTCTCTTAAGGTAGCCAATGCCTCGTCACCAACATAATCCCATCACCAACTTCAGGAAACCGCTTGCAAAGGTAACGAAGCTTCTCATAAGATACACAGCTAGTGGGGTGTCACTTGAAGCAGACTGGCCAAAGTATCAAAAAAATGTGTATTTGGGTGAGCAACTAGCAAGAATCACTATGACACCCATAGGGTAGCCAATGCCTCGTCACCAGCATAATCACATCAGCAACTTCAAGAAACCCCTGGCAAAAGTTACAATGACTCTCAAGATACACAACTAGTGGCGTAGCTATCAGGCAGACTGGAAAGAGTATCTAAAAAATGTGTATTTGGGTGAAGAACTGGCAGGAATCTCTATGACTCTCTTGAGGTAGCCAATGCCTCGTCCCCAGCAGAATCAAATCAGCAACTTCTAGAAACTCCTGGCAAAAGTAACGATGTTTCTCTTAAGATACACAACTAGTGGCGTATCGCTTCAGGCACACTGGAAACAGTATCTAAAAAATGTGTATTTGGGTGAGCAACTGGCACGAAACACTGTGACTCTCTTAGGGTAACCAATATCTCGTCACCAGTATAATCACATCTTCAAAGTCAAGAAACCGTTGGCAAGAGTAACTATGTTTCCCTTAAGATACACAACTAGTGGCGTATCGCTTCAGGCAGACTGGCCACAGTATCTCAAAATGTGTATTTGGGTGAGCAACTAGCAGGAATCACTATGACACTCATAGGGTAGCCAATGCCTCGTCACCAGCATAATCACATCAGCAACTTCAAGAAACCCCTGGCAAAAGTTACAATGACTCTTAAGATACACAACTAGTGGCGTAGCCATGAGGCAGACTGGAAAGAGTATCTAAAAAATGTGTATTTGGGTGAAGAACTGGCAGGAATCTCTATGACTCTCTTGAGGTAGCCAATGCCTCGTCACCAGCAGAATCAAATCAGCAACTTCTAGAAACCCCTTTCAAAAGTAACGATGTTTCTCTTATGATACACAACTAGTGGCGTATCGCTTCAGGCAGACTGGCCACAGTATCTCAAAATGTGTATTTGGGTGAGCAACTGGCAGAAAGCACTATGACTCTCTTAAGGTAGCCAATGCCTCGTCACCAACATAATCACATCACCAACTTCAAGAAACCGCTTGCAAAGGTAACGAAGCTTCTCATAAGATACACAGCTAGTGGGGTGTCACTTGAGGCAGACTGGCCAAAGTATCAAAAAAATGTGTATTTGGGTGAGCAACTAGCAGGAATCACTATGACACTCATAGGGTAGCCAATGCCTCGTCACCAGCATAATCACATCAGCAACTTCAAGAAACCCCTGGCAAAAGTTACAATGACTCTTAAGATACACAACTAGTGGCGTAGCTATCAGGCAGACTGGAAAGAGTATCTAAAAAAATGTGTATTTGGATGAGCAACTGGCAGGAAACACTGTGACTCTCTTAGGGTAGCCAATATCTCGTCACCAGTATAATCACATCTTCAAAGTCTAGAAACCGCTGGCAAGAGTAACGATGTTTCTCTTAAGATTCACAACTAGTGGCGTATCGCTTCAGGCAGACTGGCCACAGTATCTCAAAATGTGTATTTGGGTGAGCAACTGGCAGGAAGCACTATGACTCTCTTAAGGTAGCCAATGCCTCGTCAATAACATAATCCCATCACCAACTTCAGGAAACCGCTTGCAAAGGTAACGAAGCTTCTCATAAGATACACAGCTAGTGGGGTGTCAATAACATAATCCCATCACCAACTTCAGGAAACCGCTTGCAAAGGTAACGAAGCTTCTCATAAGATACACAGCTAGTGGGGTGTCACTTGAGGCAGTCTGGCCAAAGTATCAAAAAAATGTGTATTTGGGTGAGCAACTAGCAGGAATCACTATTACACTCATAGGGTAGCCAATGCCTCGTCACCAGCATAATCACATCAGCAACTTCAAGAAACCCCTGGCAAAAGTTACAATGACTCTTAAGATACACAACTAGTGGCGTAGCTATCAGGCAGACTGGAAAGAGTATCTAAAAAATGTGTATTTGGATGAGCAACGGGCACGAAACACTGTGACTCTCTTAGGGTAGCCAATATCTCGTCACCAGTATAATCACATCTTCAAAGTCAAGAAACCGCTGGCAAGAGTGACGATGTTTCTCTTAAGACACACAACTAGTGGCGTATCGCTTCAGGCAGACGCCACAGTATCTCAAAATGTGTATTTGGGTGAGCAACTGGCAGGAAGCACTATGACTCTCTTAAGGTAGCCAATGCCTCGTCACCAACATAATCCCATCACCAACTTCAGGAAACCGCTTGCAAAGGTAACGAAGCTTCTCATAAGATACACAGCTAGTGGGGTGTCACTTGAGGCAGACTGGCCAAAGTATCAAAAAAATGTGTATTTGGGTGAGCAACTAGCAGGAATCACTATGACAGTCATAGGGTAGCCAATGCCTCGTCACCAGCATAATCACATCAGCAACTTCAAGAAAACCCTGGCAAAAGTTACAATGACTCTTAAGATACACAACTAGTGGCGTAGCTATCAGGCAGACTGGAAAGAGTATCTAAAAAATGTGTATTTGGGTGAAGAACTGGCAGGAATCTCTATGACTCTCTTGAGGTAGCCAATGCTTCGTCACCAGCAGAATCAAATCAGCAACTTCTAGAAACCCCTTTCAAAAGTAACGATGTTTCTCTTAAGGTACACAACTAGTGGCGTATCGCTTCAGGCACACTGGAAACAGTATCTAAAAAATGTGTATTTGGGTGAGCAACTGGCACGAAACACTGTGACTCTCTTAGGGTAGCCAATATCTCGTCACCAGTATAATCACATCTTCAAAGTCTAGAAACCGCTGGCAAGAGTAACGATGTTTCTCTTAAGATTCACAACTAGTGGCGTATCGCTTCAGGCAGACTGGCCACAGTATCTCAAAATGTGTATTTGGGTGAGCAACTGGCAGGAAGCACTATGACTCTCTTAAGGTAGCCAATGCCTCGTCAATAACATAATCCCATCACCAACTTCAGGAAACCGCTTGCAAAGGTAACGAAGCTTCTCATAAGATACACAGCTAGTGGGGTGTCAATAACATAATCCCATCACCAACTTCAGGAAACCGCTTGCAAAGGTAACGAAGCTTCTCATAAGATACACAGCTAGTGGGGTGTCACTTGAGGCAGTCTGGCCAAAGTATCAAAAAAATGTGTATTTGGGTGAGCAACTAGCAGGAATCACTATTACACTCATAGGGTAGCCAATGCCTCGTCACCAGCATAATCACATCAGCAACTTCAAGAAACCCCTGGCAAAAGTTACAATTACTCTTAAGATACACAACTAGTGGCGTAGCTATCAGGCAGACTGGAAAGAGTATCTAAAAAATGTATATTTATGTGAAGAACAGGCAGGAACCTCTATGACTCTCTTGAGGTAGCCAATGCCTCCGCACCAGCAGAATCAACTCAGCAACTTCTAGAATCCCCTGGCAAAAGTAACGATGTTTCTCTTAAGATACACAACTAGTGGCGTATCGCTTCAGGCAGACTGGCCACAGTATCTCAAAATGTGTATTTGGGTGAGCAACTAGCAGGAATCACTATGACACTCATAGGGTAGCCAATGCCTCGTCACCAGCATAATCACATCAGCAACTTCAAGAAACCCCTGGCAAAAGTTACAATGACTCTTAAGATACACAACTAGTGGCGTAGCTATCAGGCAGACTGGAAAGAGTATCTAAAAAATGTGTATTTGGATGAGCAACGGGCACGAAACACTGTGACTCTCTTAGGGTAGCCAATATCTCGTCACCAGTATAATCACATCTTCAAAGTCAAGAAACCGCTGGCAAGAGTGACGATGTTTCTCTTAAGACACACAACTAGTGGCGTATCGCTTCAGGCAGACGCCACAGTATCTCAAAATGTGTATTTGGGTGAGCAACTGGCAGGAAGCACTATGACTCTCTTAAGGTAGCCAATGCCTCGTCACCAACATAATCCCATCACCAACTTCAGGAAACCGCTTGCAAAGGTAACGAAGCTTCTCATAAGATACACAGCTAGTGGGGTGTCACTTGAGGCAGACTGGCCAAAGTATCAAAAAAATGTGTATTTGGGTGAGCAACTAGCAGGAATCACTATGACACTCATAGGGTAGCCAATGCCTCGTCACCAGCATAATCACATCAGCAACTTCAAGAAAACCCTGGCAAAAGTTACAATGACTCTTAAGATACACAACTAGTGGCGTAGCTATCAGGCAGACTGGAAAGAGTATCTAAAAAATGTGTATTTGGGTGAAGAACTGGCAGGAATCTCTATGACTCTCTTGAGGTAGCCAATGCTTCGTCACCAGCAGAATCAAATCAGCAACTTCTAGAAACCCCTTTCAAAAGTAACGATGTTTCTCTTAAGGTACACAACTAGTGGAATATCGCTTCAGGCACACTGGAAACAGTATCTAAAAAATGTGTATTTGGGTGAGCAACTGGCACGAAACACTGTGACTCTCTTAGGGTAGCCAATATCTCGTCACCAGTATAATCACAGCTTCAAAGTCAATAAACCGCTGGCAAGAGTAACGATGTTTCTCTTAAGATACACAACTAGTGGCGTATCGCTTGAAGCAGACTGGCCACAGTATCTCAAAATGTGTATTTGGGTGAGCAACTGGCAGGAAGCACTATGACTCTCTTAAGGTAGCCAATGCCTCGTCACCAACATAATCCCATCACCAACTTCAAGAAACCGCTTGCAAAGGTAACGAAGCTTCTCATAAGATACACAGCTAGATGGGTGTCACTTGAGGCAGACTGGCCAAAGTATCAAAAAAATGTGTGGTTGGGTGAGCAACTAGCAGGAATCACTATGACACTCATAGGGTAGCCAATGCCTCGTCACCAGCATAATCATATCAGCAACTTCAAGAAACCCCTGGCAAAAGTTACAATGACTCTTAAGATACACAACTAGTGGCGTAGCTATCAGGCAGACTGGAAAGAGTATCTAAAAAATGTGTATTTGGATGAGCAACTGGCACGAAACACTGTGACTCTCTGAGGGTAGCCAATATCTCGTCACCAGTATAATCACATCTTCAAAGTCAAGAAACCGCTGGCAAGAGTAACGATGTTTCTCTTAAGATACACAACTAGTGGCGTATCGCTTCAGGCAGACTGGCCACAGTATCTCAAAAAGTGTATTTGGGTGAGCAACTGGCAGGAAGCACTATGACTCTCTTAAGGTAGCCAATGCCTCGTCACCAACATAATCCCATCACCAACTTCAGGAAACCGCTTGCAAAGGTAACGAAGCTTCTCATAAGATACACAGCTAGTGGGGTGTCAGTTGAGGCAGACTGGCCAAAGTATCAAAAAAATGTGTATTTGGGTGAGCAACTAGCAGGAATCACTATTACACTCATAGGGTAGCCAATGCCTCGTCACCAGCATAATCACATCAGCAACTTCAAGAAACCCCTGGCAAAAGTTACAATTACTCTTAAGATACACAACTAGTGGCGTAGCTATCAGGCAGACTGGAAAGAGTATCTAAAAAATGTGTATTTATGTGAAGAACTGGCAGGAATCTCTATGACTCTCTTGAGGTAGCCAATGCCTCGTCACCAGCAGAATCAACTCAGCAACTTCTAGAATCCCCTGGCAAAAGTAACGATGTTTCTCTTAAGATACACAACTAGTGGCGTATCGCTTCAGGCACACTGGAAACAGTATCTAAAAAATGTGTATTTGGGTGAGCAACTGGCACGAAACACTGTGACTCTCCTAGGGTAACCAATATCTCGTCACCAGTATAATCACATCTTCAAAGTCAAGAAACCGTTGGCAAGAGTAACGATGTTTCTCTTAAGATACACAACTAGTGGCGTATCGCTTCAGGCAGACTGGCCACAGTATCTCAAAATGTGTATTTGGGTGAGCAACTAGCAGGAATCACTATGACACTCATAGGGTAGCCAATGCCTCGTCACCAGCATAATCACATCAGCAACTTCAAGAAACCCCTGGCAAAAGTTACAATGACTCTTAAGATACACAACTAGTGGCGTAGCTATCAGGCAGACTGGAAAGAGTATCTAAAAAATGTGTATTTGAATGAGCAACTGGCAGGAAACACTGTGACTCTCTTAGGGTAGCCAATATCTCGTCAGCAGTATAATCACATCTTCAAAGTCAAGAAACCGCTGGCAAGAGTAACGATGTTTCTCTTAAGATACACAACTAGTGGCGTATCGCCTCAGGCAGACTGGCCACAGTATCTCAAAATGTGTATTTGGGTGAGCAACTGGCAGGAAGCACTATGACTCTCTTAAGGTAGCCAATGCCTCGTCACCAACATAATCCCATCACCATCTTCAGGAAACCGCTTGCAATGGTAACGAAGCTTCTCATAAGATACACAGCTAGTGGGGTGTCACTTGAGGCAGACTGGCCAAAGTATCAAAAAAATGTGTAGTTGGGTGAGCAACTAGCAGGAATCACTATGACACTCATAGGGTAGCCAATGCCTCGTCACCAGCATAATGACATCAGCAACTTCAAGAAACCCCTGGCAAAGGTTACAATGACTCTTAAGATACACAACTAGTGGCGTAGTTATCAGGCAGACTGGAAAGAGTATCTAAAAAATGTGTATTTGGGTGAAGAACTGGCAGGAATCAATATGACTCTCTAGAGGTAGCCAATGCCTCGTCACCAGCATAATCACATCAGCAACTTCAAGAAACCCCTGGCAAAAGTTACAATTACTCTTAAGATACACAACTAGTGGCGTATCGCTTCAGGCAGACTGGCCACAGTATCTCAAAATGTGTATTTGGGTGAGCAACTAGCAGGAATCACTATGACACTCATAGGGTAGCCAATGCCTCGTCACCAGCATAATCACATCAGCAACTTCAAGAAACCCCTGGCAAAAGTTACAATGACTCTTAAGATAGACAACTAGTGGCGTAGCTATCAGGCAGACTGGAAAGAGTATCTAAAAAATGTGTATTTGGATGAGCAACTGGCACGAAACACTGTGACTCTCTTAGGGTAGCCAATATCTCGTCACCACTATAATCACATCTTCAAAGTCAAGAAACCGCTGGCAAGAGTAAAGATGTTTCTCTTAACATACACAACTAGTGGCGTATCGCATCAGGCAGACTGGCCACAGTATCTCAAAATGTGTATTTGGGTTAGCAACTGGCAGGAAGCACTATGACTCTCTTAAGGTAGCCAATGCCTCGTCACCAGCATAATCACATCAGCAACTTCAAGAAACCCCTGGCAAAAGTTACAATTACTCTTAAGATACACAACTAGTGGCGTAGCTATCAGGCAGACTGGAAAGAGTATCTAAAAAATGTGTATTTATGTGAAGAACTGGCAGGAATCTCTATGACTCTCTTGAGGTAGCCAATGCCTCGTCACCAGCAGAATCAACTCAGCAACTTCTAGAAACCCCTGGCAAAAGTAACGATGTTTCTCTTAAGATACACAACTAGTGGCGTATCGCTTCAGGCACACTGGAAACAGTATCTAAAAAATGTGTATTTGGGTGAGCAACTGGCACGAAACACTGTGACTCTCTTAGGGTAGCCAATATCTCGTCACCAGTATAATAACAGCTTCCAAGTCAAGAAACCGCTGGCAAGAGTAACGATGTTTCTCTTAAGATACACAACTAGTGGCGTATCGCTTCAGGCAGACGCAACAGTATCTCAAAATGTGTATTTGGGTGAGCAACTGGCAGGAAGCACTATGACTCTCTTAAGGTAGCCAATGCCTCGTCACCAACATAATCCCATCACCAACTTCAGGAAACCGCTTGCAAAGGTAACGAAGCTTCTCATAAGATACACAGCTAGTGAGGTGTCACTTGAGGCAGACTGGCTAAAGTATCAAAAAAATGTGTATTTGGGTGAGCAACTAGCAGGAATCACTATGACACTCATAGGGTAGCCAAAAAAATGTGTATTTGGGTGAGCAACTAGCAGGAATCACTATGACACTCATAGGGTAGCCAATGCCTCGTCACCAGCATAATCACATCAGCAACTTCAAGAAACCCCTGGCAAAAGTTACAATGACTCTTAAGATACACAACTAGTGGCGTAGCTATCAGGCAGACTGGAAAGAGTATCTAAAAAAGGTGTATTTGGATGAGCAACTGGCAGGAAACACTGTGACTCTCTTAGGGTAGCCAATATCTCGTCACCAGTATAATCACATCTTCAAAGTCAAGAAACCGCTGGCAAGAGTAACGATGTTTCTCTTAAGATACACAACTAGTGGCGTATCGCTTCAGGCAGACGCAACAGTATCTCAAAATGTGTATTTGGGTGAGCAACTGGCAGGAAGCACTATGACTCTCTTAAGGTAGCCAATGCCTCGTCACCAACATAATCCCATCACCAACTTCAGGAAACCGCTTGCAAAGGTAACGAAGCTTCTCATAAGATACACAGCTAGTGGGGTGTCACTTGAGGCAGACTAGCCAAAGTATCAAAAAAATGTGTATTTGGGTGAGCAACTAGCAGGAATCACTATGACACTCATAGGGTTGCCAATGCCTCGTCACCAGCATAATCACATCAGCAACTTCAAGAAACCCCTGGCAAAAGTTACAATGACTCTTAAGATACACAACTAGTGGCAAAGCTATCAGGCAGACTGGAAAGAGTATCTAAAAAATGTGTATTTGGGTGAAGAACTGGCAGGAATCTCTATGACTCTCTTGAGGTAGCCAATGCCTCGTCACCAGCAGAATCAAATCAGCAACTCATAGAAACCCCTGGCAAAAGTAACGATGTTTCTCTTAAGATACACCACTAGTGGCGTATCGCTTCAGGCACACTGGAAACAGTATCTAAAAAATGTGTATTTGGGTGAGCAACTGGCACGAAACACTGTGACTCTCTTAGGGTAACCAATATCTCGTCACCAGTATAATCACATCTTCAAAGTCAAGAAACCGTTGGCAAGAGTAACAATATTTCTCTTAAGATACACAACTAGTGGCGTATCGCTTCAGGCAGACTGGCCACAGTATCTCAAAATGTGTATTTGGGTGAGCAACTAGCAGGAATCACTATGTCACTCGTAGGGTAGCCAATGCCTCGTCACCAGCATAATGACATCAGCAACTTCAAGAAACCCCTGGCAAAAGTTACAATGACTCTTAAGATACACAACTAGTGGCGTAGCTATCAGGCAGACTGGAAAGAGTATCTAAAAAATGTGTATTTGGGTGAAGAACTGGCAGGAATCTATATGACTCTCTTGAGGTAGCCAATGCCTCGTCACCAGCAGAATCAAATCAGCAACTTCCAGAAACCCCTGGCAAAAGTAACGAAGTTTCTCTTAAGATACACAACTAATGGCGTATCGCTTCAGGCAGACTGGCCACAGTATCTCAAAATGTGTATTTGGGTGAGCAACTGGCAGAAAGCACTATGACTCTCTTAAGGTAGCCAATGTCTCGTCACCAACATAATCACATCATCAACTTCAAGAAACCGCTTGCAAAGGTAACGAAGCTTCTCATAAGATACACAGCTAGTGGGGTGTCACTTGAGGCAGACTGGCCAAGGTATCAAAAAAATGTGTATTTGGGTGAGCAACTAGCAGGAATCACTATGACACTCATAGGGTAGCCAATGCCTCGTCACCAGCATAATCACATCAGCAACTTCAAGAAACCCCTGGCAAAAGTTACAATGACTCTTAAGATACACAACTAGTGGCGTAGCTATCAGGCAGACTGGAAAGAGTATCTAAAAAATGTGTATTTGGATGAGCAACTGGCAGGAAACACTGTGACTCACTTAGGGTAGCCAATATCTCGTCACCAGTATAATCACATCTTCAAAGTCAAGAAACCGCCGGCAAGAGTAACGATGTTTCTCTCAAGATACACAACTAGTGGCGTATCGCTTCAGGCAGACTGGCCACAGTATCTCAAAATGTGTATTTGGGTGAGCAACTGGCAGGAAGCACTATGACTCTCTTAAGGTAGCCAATGCCTCGTCAATAACATAATCCCATCACCAACTTCAGGAAACCGCTTGCAAAGGTAACGAAGCTTCTCATAAGATACACAGCTAGTGGGTTGTCACTTGAGGCAGACTGGCCAAAGTATCAAAAAAATGTGTATTTGGGTGAGCAACTAGCAGGAATCACTATGACACTCATAGGGTAGCCAATGCCTCGTCACCAGCATAATCACATCAGCAACTTCAAGAAACCCCTGGCAAAAGTTACAATGACTCTTAAGATACACAACTAGTGGCGTAGCTATCAGGCAGACTGGAAAGAGTATCTAAAAAATGTGTATTTATTTGAAGAACTGGCAGGAATCTCTATGACTCTCTTGAGGTAGCCAATGCCTCGTCACCAGCAGAATCAACTCAGCAACTTCTAGAAACCCCTGGCAAAAGTAACGATGTTTCTCTTAAGATACACAACTAGTGGCGTATCGCTTCAGGCAGACTGGCCACAGTATCTCAAAATGTGTATTTGGGTGAGCAACTAGCAGGAATCACTATGACACTCATAGGGTAGCCAATGCCTCGTCACCAGCATAATCACATCAGCAACTTCAAGAAACCCCTGGCAAAAGTTACAATGACTCTTAAGATACACAATTAGTGGCGTAGCTATCAGGCAGACTGGAAAGAGTATCTAAAAAATTTGTATTTGGATGAGCAACTGGCAGGAAACACTGTGACTCTCTTAGGGTAGCCAATATCTCGGCACCAGTATAATCACATATTCAAAGTCAAGAAACCGCCGGCAAGAGTAACGATGTTTCTCTTAAGATACACAACTAGTGGCGTATCGCTTCAGGCAGACGCCACAGTATCTCAAAATGTGTATTTGGGTGAGCAACTGGCAGGAAGCACTATGACTCTCTTAAGATAGCCAATGCCTCGTCACCAACATAATCCCATCACCAACTTCAAGAAACCGCTTGCAAAGGTAACGAAGCTTCTCATAAGATACACAGCTAGTGGGGTGTCACTTGAGGCAGACTGGCCAAAGTATCAAAAAAATGTGTATTTGGGTGAGCAACTAGCAGGAATCACTATGACACTCATAGGGTAGCCAATGCCTCGTCACCAGCATAATCACATCAGCAACTTCAAGAAACCCCTGGCAAAAGTTACAATGACTCTTAAGATACACAACTAGTGGCGTAGCTATCAGGCAGACTGGAAAGAGTATCTAAAAAATGTGTATTTATGTGAAAAACTGGCAGGAATCTCTATGACTCTCTTGAGGTAGCCAATGCCTCGTCACCAGCAGAATCAACTCAGCAACTTCTAGAAACCCCTGGCAAAAGTAACGATGTTTCTCTTAAGATACACAACTAGTGGCGTATCGCTTCAGGCAGACTGGCCACAGTATCTCAAAATGTGTATTTGGGTGAGCAACTGGCAGGAAGGACTATGACTCTCTTAAGGTAGCCAATGCCTCGTCACCAACATAATCCCATCACCAACTTCAAGAAACCGCTTGCAAAGGTAACGAAGCTTCTCATAAGATACACAGCTAGTGGGGTGTCACTTGAGGCAGACTGGCCAAAGTATCAAAAAAATGTGTATTTGGGTGAGCAACTAGCAGGAATCACTATGACACTCATAGGGTAGCCAATGCCTCGTCACCAGCATAATCACATCAGCAACTTCAAGAAACCCCTGGCAAAAGTTACAATGACTCTTAAGATACACAACTAGTGGCGTAGCTATCAGGCAGACTGGAAAGAGTATCTAAAAAATATGTATTTGGGTGAAGAACTGGCAGGAATCTCTATGACTCTCTTGAGGTAGCCAATGCCTCGTCACCAGCAGAATCAAATCAGCAACTTCTAGAAACCCCTGGCAAAAGTAACGATGTTTCTCTTAAGATACACAACTAGTGGCGTATCACTTCAGGCACACTGGAAACAGTATCTAAAAAATGTGTATTTGGGTGAGCAACTGGCACGAAACACTGTGACTCTCTTAGGGTAACCAATATCTCGTCACCAGTATAATCACATCTTCAAAGTCAAGAAACCGTTGGCAAGAGTAACGATGTTTCTCTTAAGATACACAACTAGTGGCGTATCGCTTCAGGCAGACTGGCCACAGTATCTCAAAATGTGTACTTGGGTGAGCAACTGGCAGGAAGCACTATGACTCTCTTAAGGTAGCCAATGCCTCGTCACCAACATAATCCCATTACCAACTTCAGGAAACCGCTTGCAAAGGTAACAAAGCTTCTCATAAGATACACAGCTAGTGGGGTGTCACTTGAGGCAGACTGGCCAAAGTATCAAAAAAATGTGTATTTGGTTGAGCAATTGGCAGGAATCACTATGACACTCATAGGGTAGCCAATGCCTCGTCACCAGCATAATCACATCAGCAACTTCAAGAAACCCCTGGCAAAAGTTACAATGACTCTTAAGATACACAACTAGTGGCGTAGCTATCAGGCAGACTGGAAAGAGTATTTAAAAAATGTGTATTTGGGTGAAGAACTGGCAGGAATCTCTATGACTCTCTTGAGGTAGCCAATGCCTCGTCACCAGCAGAATCAAATCAGCAACTTCTAGAAACCCCTGGCAAAAGTAACGATGTTTCTCTTAAGATACACAACTAGTGGCGTATCGCTTCAGGCACACTGGAAACAGTATCTAAAAAATGTGTATTTGGGTGAGCAACTGGCACGAAACACTGTGACTCTCTTAGGGTAACCAATATCTCGTCACCAGTATAATCACATCTTCAAAGTCAAGAAACCGTTGGCAAGAGTAACGATGTTTCTCTTAAGATACACAACTAGTGGCGTATCGCTTCAGGCAGACTGGCCACAGTATCTCAAAATGTGTATTTGGGTGAGCAACTAGCAGGAATCACTATGACACTCATAGGGTAGCCAATGCCTCGTCACCAGCATAATCACATCAGCAACTTCAAGAAACCCCTGGCAAAAGTTACAATGACTCTTAAGATACACAACTAGTGGCGTAGATATCAGGCAGACTGGAAAGAGTATCTAAAAAATGTGTATTTGGATGAGCAACTGGCACGAAACACTGTGACTCTCTTAGGGTAGCCAATATCTCGTCACCAGTATAATCACATCTTCAAAGTCAAGAAACCGTTGGCAAGAGTAACGATGTTTCTCTTAAGATACACAACTAGTGGCGTATCGCTTCAGGCAGACTGGCCACAGTATCTCAAAATGTGTACTTGGGTGAGCAACTGGCAGGAAGCACTATGACTCTCTTAAGGTAGCCAATGCCTCGTCACCAACATAATCCCATTACCAACTTCAGGAAACCGCTTGCAAAGGTAACAAAGCTTCTCATAAGATACACAGCTAGTGGGGTGTCACTTGAGGCAGACTGGCCAAAGTATCAAAAAAATGTGTATTTGGTTGAGCAATTGGCAGGAATCACTATGACACTCATAGGGTAGCCAATGCCTCGTCACCAGCATAATCACATCAGCAACTTCAAGAAACCCCTGGCAAAAGTTACAATGACTCTTAAGATACACAACTAGTGGCGTAGCTATCAGGCAGACTGGAAAGAGTATTTAAAAAATGTGTATTTGGGTGAAGAACTGGCAGGAATCTCTATGACTCTCTTGAGGTAGCCAATGCCTCGTCACCAGCAGAATCAAATCAGCAACTTCTAGAAACCCCTGGCAAAAGTAACGATGTTTCTCTTAAGATACACAACTAGTGGCGTATCGCTTCAGGCACACTGGAAACAGTATCTAAAAAATGTGTATTTGGGTGAGCAACTGGCACGAAACACTGTGACTCTCTTAGGGTAACCAATATCTCGTCACCAGTATAATCACATCTTCAAAGTCAAGAAACCGTTGGCAAGAGTAACGATGTTTCTCTTAAGATACACAACTAGTGGCGTATCGCTTCAGGCAGACTGGCCACAGTATCTCAAAATGTGTATTTGGGTGAGCAACTAGCAGGAATCACTATGACACTCATAGGGTAGCCAATGCCTCGTCACCAGCATAATCACATCAGCAACTTCAAGAAACCCCTGGCAAAAGTTACAATGACTCTTAAGATACACAACTAGTGGCGTAGATATCAGGCAGACTGGAAAGAGTATCTAAAAAATGTGTATTTGGATGAGCAACTGGCACGAAACACTGTGACTCTCTTAGGGTAGCCAATATCTCGTCACCAGTATAATCACATCTTCAAATTCAAGAAACCGCTGGCAAGAGTAACGATGTTTCTCTTAAGATACACAACTAGTGGCGTATCGCTTCAGGCAGACTGGCCACAGTATCTCAAAATGTGTACTTGGGTGAGCAACTGGCAGGAAGCACTATGACTCTCTTAAGGTAGCCAATGCCTCGTCACCAACATAATCCCATCACCAACTTCAGGAAACCGCTTGCAAAGGTAACGAAGCTTCTCATAAGATACACAGCTAGTGGGGTGTCACTTGAGGCAGACTGGCCAAAGTATCAAAAAAATGTGTATTTGGGTGAGCAATTAGCAGGAATCACTATGACACTCATAGGGTAGCCAATGCCTCGTCACCAGCATAATCACATCAGCAACTTCAAGAAACCCCTGGCAAAATTTACAATGACTCTTAAGATACACAACTAGTGGCGTAGCTATCAGGCAGACTGGAAAGAGTATTTAAAAAATGTGTATTTGGGTGAAGAACTGGCAGGAATCTCTATGACTCTCTTGAGGTAGCCAATGCCTCGTCACCAGCAGAATCAAATCAGCAACTTCTGGAAACCCCTGGCAAATGTAACGATGTTTCTCTTAAGATACACAACTAGTGGCGTATCGCTTCAGGCACACTGGAAACAGTATCTAAAAAATGTGTATTTGTGTGAGCAACTGGCACGAAACACTGTGACTCTCTTAGGGTAACCAATATCTCGTCACCAGTATAATCACATCTTCAAAGTCAAGAAACCGTAGGCAAGAGTAACGATGTTTCTCTTAAGATACACAACCAGTGGCGTATCGCTTCAGGCAGACTGGCCACAGTATCTCAAAATGTGTATTTGGGTGAGCAACTAGCAGGAATCACTATGACACTCATAGCGTAGCCAATGCCTCGTCACCAGCTAAGCACATCAGCAACTTCAAGAAACCCCTGGCAAAAGTTACAATGACTCTTAAGATACACAACTAGTGGCGTAGCTATCAGGCAGACTGGAAAGAGTATCTAATAAATGTGTATTTTGGTGAAGAACTGGCAGGAATCTATATGACTCTCTTGAGGTAGCCAATGCCTCGTCACCAGCAGAATCAAATCAGCAACTTCCAGAAACCCCTGGCAAAAGTAACGATGTTTCTCTTAAGATACACAACTAATGGCGTATCGCTTCAGGCAGACTGGCCACAGTATCTCAAAATGTGTATTTGGGTGAGCAACTGGCAGAAAGCACTATGACTCTCTTAAGGTAGCCAATGTCTCGTCACCAACATAATCACATCACCAACTTCAAGAAACCGCTTGCAAAGGTAACGAAGCTTCTCATAAGATACACAGCTAGTGGGGTGTCACTTGAGGCAGACTGGCCAAGGTATCAAAAAAATGTGTATTTGGGTGAGCAACTAGCAGGAATCACTATGACACTCATAGGGTAGCCAATGCCTCGTCACCAGCATAATCACATCAGCAACTTCAAGAAACCCCTGGCAAAAGTTACAATGACTCTTAAGATACACAACTAGTGGCGTAGCTATCAGGCAGACTGGAAAGAGTATCTAAAAAATGTGTATTTGGATGAGCAACTGGCAGGAAACACTGTGACTCTCTTAGGGTAGCCAATATCTCGTCACCAGTATAATCACATCTTCAAAGTCAAGAAACCGCCGGCAAGAGTAACGATGTTTCTCTTAAGATACACAACTAGTGGCGTATCGCTTCAGGCAGACTGGCCACAGTATCTCAAAATGTGTATTTGGGTGAGCAACTGGCAGGAAGCACTATGACTCTCTTAAGGTAGCCAATGCCTCGTCAATAACATAATCCCATCACCAACTTCAGGAAACCGCTTGCAAAGGTAACGAAGCTTCTCATAAGATACACAGCTAGTGGGGTGTCACTTGAGGCAGACTGGCCAAAGTATCAAAAAAATGTGTATTTGGGTGAGCAACTAGCAGGAATCACTATGACACTCATAGGGTAGCCAATGCCTCGTCACCAGCATAATCACATCAGCAACTTCAAGAAACCCCTGGCAAAAGTTACAATGACTCTTAAGATACACAACTAGTGGCGTAGCTATCAGGCAGACTGGAAAGAGTATCTAAAAAATGTGTATTTATTTGAAGAACTGGCAGGAATCTCTATGACTCTCTTGAGGTAGCCAATGCCTCATCACCAGCAGAATCAACTCAGCAACTTCTAGAAACCCCTGGCAAAAGTAACGATGTTTCTCTTAAGATACACAACTAGTGGCGTATCGCTTCAGGCAGACTGGCCACAGTATCTCAAAATGTGTATTTGGGTGAGCAACTAGCAGGAATCACTATGACACTCATAGGGTAGCCAATGCCTCGTCACCAGCATAATCACATCAGCAACTTCAAGAAACCCCTGGCAAAAGTTACAATGACTCTTAAGATACACAACTAGTGGCGTAGCTATCAGGCAGACTGGAAAGAGTATCTAAAAAATGTGTATTTGGATGAGCAACTGGCAGGAAACACTGTGACTCTCTTAGGGTAGCCAATATCTCGGCACCAGTATAATCACATCTTCAAAGTCAAGAAACCGCCGGCAAGAGTAACGATGTTTCTCTTAAGATACACAACTAGTGGCGTATCGCTTCAGGCAGACTGGCCACAGTATCTCAAAATGTGTATTTGGGTGAGCAACTGGCAGGAAGCACTATGACTCTCTTAAGATAGCCAATGCCTCGTCACCAACATAATCCCATCACCAACTTCAAGAAACCGCTTGCAAAGGTAACGAAGCTTCTCATAAGATACACAGCTAGTGGGGTGTCACTTGAGGCAGACTGGCCAAAATATCAAAAAAATGTGTATTTGGGTGAGCAACTAGCAGGAATCACTATGACACTAATAGGGTAGCCAATGCCTCGTCACCAGCATAATCACATCAGCAACTTCAAGAAACCCCTGGCAAAAGTTACAATGACACTTAAGATACACAACTAGTGGCGTAGCTATCAGGCAGACTGGAAAGAGTATCTAAAAAATGTGTATTTATGTGAAGAACTGGCAGGAATCTCTATGACTCTCTTGAGGTAGCCAATGACTCGTCACCAGCAGAATCAACTCAGCAACTTCTAGAAACCCCTGGCAAAAGTAACGATGTTTCTCTTAAGATACACAACTAGTGGCGTATCGCTTCAGGCAGACTGGCCACAGTATCTCAAAATGTGTATTTGGGTGAGCAACTAGCAGGAATCACTATGACACTCATAGGGTAGCCAATGCCTCGTCACCAGCATAATCACATCAGCAACTTCTAGAAACCCCTGGCAAAAGTTACAATGACTCTTAAGATACACAACTAGTGGCGTAGCTATCAGGCAGACTGGAAAGAGTATCTAAAAAATGTGTATTTGGATGAGCAACAGGCAGGAAACACTGTGACTCTCTTAGGGTAGCCAATATCTCGTCACCAGTATAATCACAACTACAAAGTCAAGAAACCGCTGGCAAGAGTAACGATGTTTCTCTTAAGATACACAACTAGTGGCGTATCGCTTCAGGCACACTGGAAACAGTATCTAAAAAATGTGTATTTGGGTGAGCAACTAGCACGAAACACTGTGACTCTCTTAGGGTAACCAATATCTCGTCACCAGTATAATCACAGCTCCAAAGTCAAGAAACCGCTGGCAAGAGTAACGATGTTTCTCTTAAGATACACAACTAGTGGCGTATCGCTTCAGGCAGACTGGCCACAGTATCTCAAAATGTGTATTTGGGTGAGCAACTGGCAGGAAGCACTATGACTCTCTTAAGGTAGCCAATGCCTCGTCACCAACATAATCCCATCACCAACTTCAAGAAACCGCTTGCAAAGGTAACGAAGCTTCTCATAAGATACACAGCTAGTGGGGTGTCACTTGAGGCAGACTGGCCAAAGTATCAAAAAAATGTGTATTTGGGTGAGCAACTAGCAGGAATCACTATGACACTCATAGGGTAGCCAATGCCTCGTCACCAGCATAATCACATCAGCAACTTCAAGAAACCCCTGGCAAAAGTTACAATGACTCTTAAGATACACAACTAGTGGCGGAGCTATCAGGCAGACTGGAAAGAGTATCTAAAAAATGTGTATTTGGGTGAAGAACTGGCAGGAATCTCTATGACTCTCTTGAGGTAGCCAATGCCTCGTCACCAGCAGAATCAAATCAGCAACTTCTAGAAACGCCTGGCAAAAGTAACGATGTTTCTCTTAAGATACACAGCTAGTGGCGTATCGCTTCAGGCACACTGGAAACAGTATCTAAAAAATGTGTATTTGTGTGAGCAACTGGCACGAAACACTGTGACTCTCTTAGGGTAACCAATATCTCGTCACCAGTATAATCACATCTTCAAAGTCAAGAAACCGTAGGCAAGAGTAACGATGTTTCTCTTAAGATACACAACCAGTGGCGTATCGCTTCAGGCAGACTGGCCACAGTATCTCAAAATGTGTATTTGGGTGAGCAACTAGCAGGAATCACTATGTCACTCGTAGGGTAGCCAATGCCTCGTCACCAGCATAATGACATCAGCAACTTCAAGAAACCCCTGGCAAAAGTTACAATGACTCTTAAGATACACAACTAGTGGCGTAGCTATCAGGCAGACTGGAAAGAGTATCTAATAAATGTGTATTTTGGTGAAGAACTGGCAGGAATCTATATGACTCTCTTGAGGTAGCCAATGCCTCGTCACCAGCAGAATCAAATCAGCAACTTCCAGAAACCCCTGGCAAAAGTAACGATGTTTCTCTTAAGATACACAACTAATGGCGTATCGCTTCAGGCAGACTGGCCACAGTATCTCAAAATGTGTATTTGGGTGAGCAACTGGCAGAAAGCACTATGACTCTCTTAAGGTAGCCAATGTCTCGTCACCAACATAATCACATCACCAACTTCAAGAAACCGCTTGCAAAGGTAACGAAGCTTCTCATAAGATACACAGCTAGTGGGGTGTCACTTGAGGCAGACTGGCCAAGGTATCAAAAAAATGTGTATTTGGGTGAGCAACTAGCAGGAATCACTATGACACTCATAGGGTAGCCAATGCCTCGTCACCAGCATAATCACATCAGCAACTTCAAGAAACCCCTGGCAAAAGTTACAATGACTCTTAAGATACACAACTAGTGGCGTAGCTATCAGGCAGACTGGAAAGAGTATCTAAAAAATGTGTATTTGGATGAGCAACTGGCAGGAAACACTGTGACTCTCTTAGGGTAGCCAATATCTCGTCACCAGTATAATCACATCTTCAAAGTCAAGAAACCGCCGGCAAGAGTAACGATGTTTCTCTTAAGATACACAACTAGTGGCGTATCGCTTCAGGCAGACTGGCCACAGTATCTCAAAATGTGTATTTGGGTGAGCAACTGGCAGGAAGCACTATGACTCTCTTAAGGTAGTCAATGCCTCGTCAATAACATAATCCCATCACCAACTTCAGGAAACCGCTTGCAAAGGTAACGAAGCTTCTCATAAGATACACAGCTAGTGGGGTGTCACTTGAGGCAGACTGGCCAAAGTATCAAAAAAATGTGTATTTGGGTGAGCAACTAGCAGGAATCACTATGACACTCATAGGGTAGCCAATGCCTCGTCACCAGCATAATCACATCAGCAACTTCAAGAAACCCCTGGCAAAAGTTACAATGACTCTTAAGATACACAACTAGTGGCGTAGCTATCAGGCAGACTGGAAAGAGTATCTAAAAAATGTGTATTTATTTGAAGAACTGGCAGGAATCTCTATGACTCTCTTGAGGTAGCCAATGCCTCATCACCAGCAGAATCAACTCAGCAACTTCTAGAAACCCCTGGCAAAAGTAACGATGTTTCTCTTAAGATACACAACTAGTGGCGTATCGCTTCAGGCAGACTGGCCACAGTATCTCAAAATGTGTATTTGGGTGAGCAACTAGCAGGAATCACTATGACACTCATAGGGTAGCCAATGCCTCGTCACCAGCATAATCACATCAGCAACTTCAAGAAACCCCTGGCAAAAGTTACAATGACTCTTAAGATACACAACTAGTGGCGTAGCTATCAGGCAGACTGGAAAGAGTATCTAAAAAATGTGTATTTGGATGAGCAACTGGCAGGAAACACTGTGACTCTCTTAGGGTAGCCAATATCTCGGCACCAGTATAATCACATCTTCAAAGTCAAGAAACCGCCGGCAAGAGTAACGATGTTTCTCTTAAGATACACAACTAGTGGCGTATCGCTTCAGGCAGACTGGCCACAGTATCTCAAAATGTGTATTTGGGTGAGCAACTGGCAGGAAGCACTATGACTCTCTTAAGATAGCCAATGCCTCGTCACCAACATAATCCCATCACCAACTTCAAGAAACCGCTTGCAAAGGTAACGAAGCTTCTCATAAGATACACAGCTAGTGGGGTGTCACTTGAGGCAGACTGGCCAAAATATCAAAAAAATGTGTATTTGGGTGAGCAACTAGCAGGAATCACTATGACACTCATAGGGTAGCCAATGCCTCGTCACCAGCATAATCACATCAGCAACTTCAAGAAACCCCTGGCAAAAGTTACAATGACACTTAAGATACACAACTAGTGGCGTAGCTATCAGGCAGACTGGAAAGAGTATCTAAAAAATGTGTATTTATGTGAAGAACTGGCAGGAATCTCTATGACTCTCTTGAGGTAGCCAATGACTCGTCACCAGCAGAATCAACTCAGCAACTTCTAGAAACCCCTGGCAAAAGTAACGATGTTTCTCTTAAGATACACAACTAGTGGCGTATCGCTTCAGGCAGACTGGCCACAGTATCTCAAAATGTGTATTTGGGTGAGCAACTAGCAGGAATCACTATGACACTCATAGGGTAGCCAATGCCTCGTCACCAGCATAATCACATCAGCAACTTCTAGAAACCCCTGGCAAAAGTTACAATGACTCTTAAGATACACAACTAGTGGCGTAGCTATCAGGCAGACTGGAAAGAGTATCTAAAAAATGTGTATTTGGATGAGCAACAGGCAGGAAACACTGTGACTCTCTTAGGGTAGCCAATATCTCGTCACCAGTATAATCACAACTACAAAGTCAAGAAACCGCTGGCAAGAGTAACGATGTTTCTCTTAAGATACACAACTAGTGGCGTATCGCTTCAGGCACACTGGAAACAGTATCTAAAAAATGTGTATTTGGGTGAGCAACTAGCACGAAACACTGTGACTCTCTTAGGGTAACCAATATCTCGTCACCAGTATAATCACAGCTCCAAAGTCAAGAAACCGCTGGCAAGAGTAACGATGTTTCTCTTAAGATACACAACTAGTGGCGTATCGCTTCAGGCAGACTGGCCACAGTATCTCAAAATGTGTATTTGGGTGAGCAACTGGCAGGAAGCACTATGACTCTCTTAAGGTAGCCAATGCCTCGTCACCAACATAATCCCATCACCAACTTCAAGAAACCGCTTGCAAAGGTAACGAAGCTTCTCATAAGATACACAGCTAGTGGGGTGTCACTTGAGGCAGACTGGCCAAAGTATCAAAAAAATGTGTATTTGGGTGAGCAACTAGCAGGAATCACTATGACACTCATAGGGTAGCCAATGCCTCGTCACCAGCATAATCACATCAGCAACTTCAAGAAACCCCTGGCAAAAGTTACAATGACTCTTAAGATACACAACTAGTGGCGGAGCTATCAGGCAGACTGGAAAGAGTATCTAAAAAATGTGTATTTGGGTGAAGAACTGGCAGGAATCTCTATGACTCTCTTGAGGTAGCCAATGCCTCGTCACCAGCAGAATCAAATCAGCAACTTCTAGAAACGCCTGGCAAAAGTAACGATGTTTCTCTTAAGATACACAGCTAGTGGCGTATCGCTTCAGGCACACTGGAAACAGTATCTAAAAAATGTGTATTTGGGTGAGCAACTGGCACGAAACACTGTGACTCTCTTAGGGTAACCAATATCTCGTCACCAGTATAATCACATCTTCAAAGTCAAGAAACCGTTGGCAAGAGTAACGATGTTTCTCTTAAGATACACAACTAGTGGCGTATCGCTTCAGGCAGACTGGCCACAGTATCTCAAAATGTGTATTTGGGTGAGCAACTGGCAGAAAGCACTATGACTCTCTTAAGGTAGCCAATGTCTCGTCACCAACATAATCACATCACCAACTTCAAGAAACCGCTTGCAAAGGTAATGAAGCTTCTCATAAGATACACAGCTAGTGGGGTGTCACTTGAGGCAGACTGGCCAAGGTATCAAAAAAATGTGTATTTGGGTGAGCAACTAGCAGGAATCACTATGACACTCATAGGGTAGCCAATGCCTCGTCACCAGCATAATCACATCAGCAACTTCAAGAAACCCCTGGCAAAAGTTACAATGACTCTTAAGATACACAACTAGTGGCGTAGCTATCAGGCAGACTGGAAAGAGTATCTAAAAAATGTGTATTTGGATGAGCAACTGGCAGGAAACACTGTGACTCTCTTAGGGTAGCCAATATCTCGTCACCAGTATAATCACATCTTCAAAGTCAAGAAACCACCGGCAAGAGTAACGATGTTTCTCTTAAGATACACAACTAGTGGCGTATCGCTTCAGGCAGACTGGCCACAGTATCTCAAAATGTGTATTTGGGTGAGCAACTGGCAGGAAGCACTATGACTCTCTTAAGGTAGCCAATGCCTCGTCAATAACATAATCCCATCACCAACTTCAGGAAACCGCTTGCAAAGGTAACGAAGCTTCTCATAAGATACACAGCTAGTGGGGTGTCACTTGAGGCAGACTGGCCAAAGTATCAAAAAAATGTGTATTTGGGTGAGCAACTAGCAGGAATCACTATGACACTCATAGGGTAGCCAATGCCTCGTCACCAGCATAATCACATCAGCAACTTCAAGAAACCCCTGGCAAAAGTTACAATGACTCTTAAGATACACAACTAGTGGCGTAGCTATCAGGCAGACTGGAAAGAGTATCTAAAAAATGTTTATTTATTTGAAGAACTGGCAGGAATCTCTATGACTCTCTTGAGGTAGCCAATGCCTCGTTACCAGCAGAATCAACTCAGCAACTTCAAGAAACCCCTGGCAAAAGTAACGATGTTTCTCTTAAGATACACAACTAGTGGCGTATCGCTTCAGGCAGACTGGCCACAGTATCTCAAAATGTGTATTTGGGTGAGCAACTAGCACGAATCACTATGACACTCATAGGGTAGCCAATGCCTCGTCACCAGCATAATCACATCAGCAACTTCAAGAAACCCCTGGCAAAAGTTACAATGACTCTTAAGATACACAACTAGTGGCGTAGCTATCAGGCAGACTGGAAAGAGTATCTAAAAAATTTGTATTTGGATGAGCAACTGGCAGGAAACACTGTGACTCTCTTAGGGTAGCCAATATCTCGGCACCAGTATAATCACATCTTCAAAGTCAAGAAACCGCCGGCAAGAGTAACGATGTTTCTCTTAAGATACACAACTAGTGGCGTATCGCTTCAGGCAGACTGGCCACAGTATCTCAAAATGTGTATTTGGGTGAGCAACTGGCAGGAAGCACTATGACTCTCTTAAGATAGCCAATGCCTCGTCACCAACATAATCCCATCACCAACTTCAAGAAACCGCTTGCAAAGGTAACGAAGCTTCTCATAAGATACACAGCTAGTGGGGTGTCACTTGAGGCAGACTGGCCAAAGTATCAAAAAAATGTGTATTTGGGTGAGCAACTAGCAGGAATCACTATGACACTCATAGGGTAGCCAATGCCTCGTCACCAGCATAATCACATCAGCAACTTCAAGAAACCCCTGGCAAAAGTTACAATGACTCTTAAGATACACAACTAGTGGCGTAGCTATCAGGCAGACTGGAAAGAGTATCTAAAAAATGTGTATTTATGTGAAGAACTGGCAGGAATCTCTATGACTCTCTTGAGGTAGCCAATGACTCGTCACCAGCAGAATCAACTCAGCAACTTCTAGAAACCCCTGGCAAAAGTAACGATGTTTCTCTTAAGATACACAACTAGTGGCGTATCGCTTCAGGCAGACTGGCCACAGTATCTCAAAATGTGTATTTGGGTGAGCAACTAGCAGGAATCACTATGACACTCATAGGGTAGCCAATGCCTCGTCACCAGCATAATCACATCAGCAACTTCTAGAAACCCCTGGCAAAAGTTACAATGACTCTTAAGATACACAACTAGTGGCGTAGCTATCAGGCAGACTGGAAAGAGTATCTACAAAATGTGTATTTGGGTGAAGAACTGGCAGGAATCTCTATGACTCTCTTGAGGTAGCCAATGCCTCGTCACCAGCAGAATCAAATCAGCAACTTCTAGAAACCCCTGGCAAAAGTAACGATGTTTCTCTTAAGATACACAACTAGTGGCGTATCGCTTCAGGCACACTGGAAACAGTATCTAAAAAATGTGTATTTGGGTGAGCAACTGGCACGAAACACTGTGACTCTCTTAGGGTAACCAATATCTCGTCACCAGTATAATCACATCTTCAAAGTCAAGAAACCGTTGGCAAGAGTAACGATGTTTCTCTTAAGATACACAACTAGTGGCGTATCGCTTCAGGCAGACTGGCCACAGTATCTCAAAATGTGTATTTGGGTGAGCAACTG
This sequence comes from Schistocerca nitens, assembly GCF_023898315.1. NCBI lineage: Eukaryota > Metazoa > Arthropoda > Insecta > Orthoptera > Acrididae > Schistocerca > Schistocerca nitens. The sequence continues at coordinate 105,991,390 of NC_064616.1, read as the reverse complement.
GCAGAAAGCACTATGACTCTCTTAAGGTAGCCAATGTCTCGTCACCAACATAATCACATCACCAACTTCAAGAAACCGCTTGCAAAGGTAACGAAGCTTCTCATAAGATACACAGCTAGTGGGGTGTCACTTGAGGCAGACTGGCCAAGGTATCAAAAAAATGTGTATTTGGGTGAGCAACTAGCAGGAATCACTATGACACTCATAGGGTAGCCAATGCCTCGTCACCAGCATAATCACATCACCAACTTCAAGAAACCCCTGGCAAAAGTTACAATGACTCTTAAGATACACAACTAGTGGCGTAGCTATCAGGCAGACTGGAAAGAGTATCTAAAAAATGTGTATTTATTTGAAGAACTGGCAGGAATCTCTATGACTCTCTTGAGGTAGCCAATGCCTCGTTACCAGCAGAATCAACTCAGCAACTTCTAGAAACCCCTGGCAAAAGTAACGATGTTTCTCTTAAGATACACAACTAGTGGCGTATCGCTTCAGGCAGACTGGCCACAGTATCTCAAAATGTGTATTTGGGTGAGCAACTAGCAGGAATCACTATGACACTCATAGGGTAGCCAATGCCTCGTCACCAGCATAATCACATCAGCAACTTCAAGAAACCCCTGGCAAAAGTTACAATGACTCTTAAGATACACAACTAGTGGCGTAGCTATCAGGCAGACTGGAAAGAGTATCTAAAAAATTTGTATTTGGATGAGCAACTGGCAGGAAACACTGTGACTCTCTTAGGGTAGCCAATATCTCGGCACCAGTATAATCACATCTTCAAAGTCAAGAAACCGCCGGCAAGAGTAACGATGTTTCTCTTAAGATACACAACTAGTGGCGTATCGCTTCAGGCAGACTGGCCACAGTATCTCAAAATGTGTATTTGGGTGAGCAACTGGCAGGAAGCACTATGACTCTCTTAAGATAGCCAATGCCTCGTCACCAACATAATCCCATCACCAACTTCAAGAAACCGCTTGCAAAGGTAACGAAGCTTCTCATAAGATACACAGCTAGTGGGGTGTCACTTGAGGCAGACTGGCCAAAGTATCAAAAAAATGTGTATTTGGGTGAGCAACTAGCAGGAATCACTATGACACTCATAGGGTAGCCAATGCCTCGTCACCAGCATAATCACATCAGCAACTTCAAGAAACCCCTGGCAAAAGTTACAATGACTCTTAAGATACACAACTAGTGGCGTAGCTATCAGGCAGACTGGAAAGAGTATCTAAAAAATGTGTATTTATGTGAAGAACTGGCAGGAATCTCTATGACTCTCTTGAGGTAGCCAATGACTCGTCACCAGCAGAATCAACTCAGCAACTTCTAGAAACCCCTGGCAAAAGTAACGATGTTTCTCTTAAGATACACAACTAGTGGCGTATCGCTTCAGGCAGACTGGCCACAGTATCTCAAAATGTGTATTTGGGTGAGCAACTAGCAGGAATCACTATGACACTCATAGGGTAGCCAATGCCTCGTCACCAGCATAATCACATCAGCAACTTCTAGAAACCCCTGGCAAAAGTTACAATGACTCTTAAGATACACAACTAGTGGCGTAGCTATCAGGCAGACTGGAAAGAGTATCTAAAAAATGTGTATTTGGATGAGCAACAGGCAGGAAACACTGTGACTCTCTTAGGGTAGCCAATATCTCGTCACCAGTATAATCACATCTACAAAGTCAAGAAACCGCTGGCAAGAGTAACGATGTTTCTCTTAAGATACACAACTAGTGGCGTATCGCTTCAGGCACACTGGAAACAGTATCTAAAAAATGTGTATTTGGGTGAGCAACTAGCACGAAACACTGTGACTCTCTTAGGGTAGCCAATATCTCGTCACCAGTATAATCACAGCTCCAAAGTCAAGAAACCGCTGGCAAGAGTAACGATGTTTCTCTTAAGATACACAACTAGTGGCGTATCGCTTCAGGCAGACTGGCCACAGTATCTCAAAATGTGTATTTGGATGAGCAACTGGCAGGAAGCACTATGACTCTCTTAAGGTAGCCAATGCCTCGTCACCAACATAATCCCATCACCAACTTCAAGAAACCGCTTGCAAAGGTAACGAAGCTTCTCATAAGATACACAGCTAGTGGGGTGTCACTTGAGGCAGACTGGCCAAAGTATCAAAAAAATGTGTATTTGGGTGAGCAACTAGCAGGAATCACTATGACACTCATAGGGTAGCCAATGCCTCGTCACCAGCATAATCACATCAGCAACTTCAAGAAACCCCTGGCAAAAGTTACAATGACTCTTAAGATACACAACTAGTGGCGTAGCTATCAGGCAGACTGGAAAGAGTATCTAAAAAATGTGTATTTGGGTGAAGAACTGGCAGGAATCTCTATGACTCTCTTGAGGTAGCCAATGCCTCGTCACCAGCAGAATCAAATCAGCAACTTCTAGAAACCCCTGGCAAAAGTAACGATGTTTCTCTTAAGATACACAACTAGTGGCGTATCGCTTCAGGCACACTGGAAACAGTATCTAAAAAATGTGTATTTGGGTGAGCAACTGGCACGAAACACTGTGACTCTCTTAGGGTAACCAATTCTCGTCACCAGTATAATCACATCTTCAAAGTCAAGAAACCGTTGGCAAGAGTAACGATGTTTCTCTTAAGATACACAACTAGTGGCGTATCGCTTCAGGCAGACTGGCCACAGTATCTCAAAATGTGTACTTGGGTGAGCAACTGGCAGGAAGCACTATGACTCTCTTAAGGTAGCCAATGCATCGTCACCAACATAATCACATCACCAACTTCAAGAAACCGCCTGCAAAGGTAACGAAGCTTCTCATAAGATACACAGCTAGTTGGGTGTCACTTGAGGCAGACTGGCCAAAGTATCAAAAAAATGTGTATTTGGGTGAGCAACTAGCAGGAATCACTATGACACTCATAGGGTAGCCAATGCCTCGTCACCAGCATAATCACATCAGCAACTTCAAGAAACCCCTGGCAGAAGTTACAATGACTCTTAAGATACACAACTAGTGGCGTAGCTATCAGGCAGACTGGAAAGAGTATCTAAAAAATGTGTATTTATGTGAAGAACTGGCAGGAATCTCTATGACTCTCTTGAGGTAGCCAATGCCTCGTCACCAGCAGAATCAACTCAGCAACTTCTAGAAACCCCTGGCAAAAGTAACGATGTTTCTCTTAAGATACACAACTAGTGGCGTATCGCTTCAGGCAGACTGGCCACAGTATCTCAAAATGTGTATTTGGGTGAGCAACTGGCAGAAAGCACTATGACTCTCTTAAGGTGGCCAATGCCTCGTCACCAACATAATCACATCACCAACTTCAAGAAACCGCTTGCAAAGGTAACGAAGCTTCTCATAAGATACACAGCTAGTGGGGTGTCACTTGAGGCAAACTGGCCAAGGTATCAAAAAAATGTGTATTTGGGTGAGCAACTAGCAGGAATCACTATGACACTCATAGGGTAGCCAATGCCTCGTCACCAGCATAATCACATCAGCAACTTCAAGAAACCCCTGGCAAAAGTTACAATGACTCTTAAGATACACAACTAGTGGCGTAGCTATCAGGCAGACTGGAAAGAGTATCTAAAAAATATGTATTTATGTGAAGAACTGGCAGGAATCTCTATGACTCTCTTGAGGTAGCCAATGCCTCGACACCAGCAGAATCAACTCAGCAACTTCTAGAAACCCCTGGCAAAAGTAACGATGTTTCTCTTAAGATACACAACTAGTGGCGTATCGCTTCAGGCAGACTGGCCACAGTATCTCAAAATGTGTATTTGGGTGAGCAACTAGCAGGAATCAGTATGACACTCATAGGGTAGCCAATGCCTCGTCACCAGCATAATCACATCAGCAACTTCAAGAAACCCCTGGCAAAAGTTACAATGACTCTTAAGATACACAACTAGTGGCGTAGCTATCAGGCAGACTGGAAAGAGTATCTAAAAAATGTGTATTTGGATGAGCAACTGGCAGGAAACACTGTGACTCTCTTAGGGTAGCCAATATCTCGTCACCAGTATAATCACATCTTCAAAGTCAAGAAACCGCCGGCAAGAGTAACGATGTTTCTCTTAAGATACACAACTAGTGGCGTATCGCTTCAGGCAGACTGGCCACAGTATCTCAAAATGTGTATTTGGGTGAGCAACTGGCAGAAAGCACTATGACTCTCTTAAGGTGGCCAATGCCTCGTCACCAACATAATCACATCACCAACTTCAAGAAACCGCTTGCAATGGTAACGAAGCTTCTCATAAGATACAGAGCTAGTGGGGTGTCACTTGAGGCAGACTGGCCAAGGTATCAAAAAAATGTGTATTTGGGTGAGCAACTAGCAGGAATCACTATGACACTCATAGGGTAACCAATGCCTCGTCACCAGCATAATCACATCAGCAACTTCAAGAAACCCCTGGCAAAAGTTACAATGACTCTTAAGATACACAACTAGTGGCGTAGCTATCAGGCAGACTGGAAAGAGTATCTAAAAAATGTGTATTTATGTGAAGAACTGGCAGGAATCTCTATGACTCTCTTGAGGTAGCCAATGCCTCGTCACCAGCAGAATCAACTCAGCAACTTCTAGAAACCCCTGGCAAAAGTAACGATGTTTCTCTTAAGATACACAACTAGTGGCGTATCGCTTCAGGCACACTGGAAACAGTATCTAAAAAATGTGTATTTGGGTGAGCAACTGGCACGAAACACTGTGACTCTCTTAGGGTAACCAATATCTCGTCACCAGTATAATCACATCTTCAAAGTCAAGAAACCGTTGGCAAGAGTAACGATGTTTCTCTTAAGATACACAACTAGTGGCGTATCGCTTCAGGCAGACTGGCCACAGTATCTCAAAATGTGTACTTGGGTGAGCAACTGGCAGGAAGCACTATGACTCTCTTAAGGTAGCCAATGCCTCGTCACCAACATAATCCCATCACCAACTTCAGGAAACCGCTTGCAAAGGTAACGAAGCTTCTCATAAGACACACAGCTAGTGGGGTGTCACTTGAGGCAGACTGGCCAAAGTATCAAAAAAATGTGTATTTGGGTGAGCAATTAGCAGGAATCACTATGACACTCATAGGGTAGCCAATGCCTCGTCACCAGCATAATCACATCAGCAACTTCAAGAAACCCCTGGCAAAAGTTACAATGACTCTTAAGATACACAACTAGTGGCGTAGCTATCAGGCAGACTGGAAAGAGTATTTAAAAAATGTGTATTTGGGTGAAGAACTGGCAGGAATCTCTATGACTCTCTTGAGGTAGCCAATGCCTCGTCACCAGCAGAATCAAATCAGCAACTTCTAGAAACCCCTGGCAAAAGTAACGATGTTTCTCTTAAGATACACAACTAGTGGCGTATCGCTTCAGGCACACTGGAAACAGTATCTAAAAAATGTGTATTTGGGTGAGCAACTGGCACGAAACACTGTGACTCTCTTAGGGTAGCCAATATCTCGTCACCAGTAGAATCACAGCTTTAAAGTCAAGAAACCGCTGGCAAGAGTAACGATGTTTCTCTTAAGATACACAACTAGTTCGTATCGCTTCAGGCAGACTCGCCACAGTATCTCAAAATGTGTATTTGGGTGAGCAACTGGCAGGAAGCACTATGACTCTCTTAAGGTAGCCAATGCCTCGTCACCAACATAACCCCATCACCAACTTCAAGAAACCGCTTGCAAAGGTAACGAAGCTTCTCATAAGATACACAGCTAGTGGGGTGTCACTTGAGGCAGACTGGCCAAAGTATCAAAAAAATGTGTATTTGGGTGAGCAACTAGCAGGAATCACTATGACACTCATAGGGTAGCCAATGCCTCGTCACCAGCATAATGACATCAGCAACTTCAAGAAACCCCTGGCAAAAGTTACAATGACTCTTAAGATACACAACTAGTGGTGTAGCTATCAGGCAGACGGGAAAGAGTATCTAAAAAATGTGTATTTGGGTGAAGAACTGGCAGGACTCTTTATGACTCTCTTGAGGTAGCCAATGCCTCGTCACCAGCAGAATCAAATCAGCAACTTCCAGGAACCCCTGGCAAAAGTAACGATGTTTCTCTTAAGATACACAACTAGTGGCGTATCGCTTCAGGCAGACTGGCCACAGTATCTCAAAATGTGTATTTGGGTGAGCAACTGGCAGAAAGCACTATGACTCTCATAAGGTAGCCAATGCATCGTCACCAACATAATCACATCACCAACTTCAAGAAACCGCTTGCAAAGGTAACGAAGCTTCTCATAAGATACAAAGCTAGTGGGGTGTCACTTGAGGCAGACTGGTCAAGGTATCAAAAAAATGTGTATTTGGGTGAGCAACTAGCAGGAATCACTATGACACTCATAGGGTAGCCAATGCCTCGTCACCAGCATAATCAAATCAGCAACTTCCAGGAACCCCTGGCAAAAGTAACGATGTTTCTCTTAAGATACACAACTAGTGGCGTATCGCTTCAGGCAGACTGGCCACAGTATCTCAAAATGTGTATTTGGGTGAGCAACTGGCAGAAAGCACTATGACTCTCATAAGGTAGCCAATGCATCGTCACCAACATAATCACATCACCAACTTCAAGAAACCGCTTGCAAAGGTAACGAAGCTTCTCATAAGATACAAAGCTAGTGGGGTGTCACTTGAGGCAGACTGGTCAAGGTATCAAAAAAATGTGTATTTGGGTGAGCAACTAGCAGGAATCACTATGACACTCATAGGGTAGCCAATGCCTCGTCACCAGCATAATCACATCAGCAACTTCAAGAAACCCCTGGCAAAAGTTACAATGACTCTTAAGATACACAACTAGTGGCGTAGCTATCAGGCAGACTGGAAAGAGTATCTAAAAAATGTGTATTTGGATGAGCAACTGGCAGGAAACACTGTGACTCTCTTAGGGTAGCCAATATCTCGTCACCAGTATAATCACATCTTCAAAGTCAAGAAACCGCCGGCAAGAGTAACGATGTTTCTCTTAAGATACACAACTAGTGGCGGATCGCTTCAGGCAGACTGGCCACAGTATCTCAAAATGTGTATTTGGGTGAGCAACTGGCAGAAAGCACTATGACTCTCTTAAGGTGGCCAATGCCTCGTCACCAACATAATCACATCACCAACTTCAAGAAACCGCTTGCAAAGGTAACGAAATTCTCATAAGATACACAGCTAGTGGGGTGTCACTTGAGGCAGACTGGCCAAGGTATCAAAAAAATGTGTATTTGGGTGAGCAACTAGCAGGAATCACTATGACACTCATAGGGTAGCCAATGCCTCGTCACCAGCATAATCACATCAGCAACTTCAAGAAACCCCTGGCAAAAGAAACAATGACTCTTAAGATACACAACTAGTGGCGTAGCTATCAGGCAGACTGGAAAGAGTATCTAAAAAATGTGTATTTATGTGAAGAACTGGCAGGAATCTCTATGACTCTCTTGAGGTAGCCAATGCCTCGTCACCAGCAGAATCAACTCAGCAACTTCAAGAAACCCCTGGCAAAAGTAACGATGTTTCTCTTAAGATACACAACTAGTGGCGTATCGCTTCAGGCAGACTGGCCACAGTATCTCAAAATGTGTATTTGGGTGAGCAACTAGCAGGAATCACTATGACACTCATAGGGTAGCCAATGCCTCGTCACCAGCATAATCACATCAGCAACTTCAAGAAACCCCTGGCAAAAGTTACAATGACTCTTAAGATACACAACTAGTGGCGTAGCTATCAGGCAGACTGGAAAGAGTATCTAAAAAATGTGTATTTGGATGAGCAACTGGCAGGAAACACTGTGACTCTCTTAGGGTAGCCAATATCTCGTCACCAGTATAATCACATCTTCAAACTCAAGAAACCGCCGGCAAGAGTAACGATGTTTCTCTTAAGATACACAACTAGTGGCGTATCGCCTCAGGCAGACTGGCCACAGTATCTCAAAATGTGTATTTGGGTGAGCAACTGGCAGAAAGCACTATGACTCTCTTAAGGTGGCCAATGCCTCGTCACCAACATAATCACATCACCAACTTCAAGAAACCGCTTGCAATGGTAACGAAGCTTCTCATAAGATACACAGCTAGTGGGGTGTCACTTGAGGCAGACTGGCCAAGGTATCAAAAAAATGTGTATTTGGGTGAGCAACTAGCAGGAATCACTATGACACTCATAGGGTAACCAATGCCTCGTCACCAGCATAATCACATCAGCAACTTCAAGAAACCCCTGGCAAAAGTTACAATGACTCTTAAGATACACAACTAGTGGCGTAGCTATCAGGCAGACTGGAAAGAGTATCTAAAAAATGTGTATTTATGTGAAGAACTGGCAGGAATCTCTATGACTCTCTTGAGGTAGCCAATGCCTCGCCACCAGCAGAATCAACTCAGCAACTTCTAGAAACCCCTGGCAAAAGTAACGATGTTTCTCTTAAGATACACAACTAGTTGCGTATCGCTTCAAGCACACTGGAAACAGTATCTAAAAAATGTGTATTTGGGTGAGCAACTGGCACGAAACACTGTGACTCTCTTAGGGTAACCAATATCTCGTCACCAGTATAATCACATCTTCAAAGTCAAGAAACCGTTGGCAAGAGTAACGATGTTTCTCTTAAGATACACAACTAGTGGCGTATCGCTTCAGGCAGACTGGCCACAGTATCTCAAAATGTGTACTTGGGTGAGCAACTGGCAGGAAGCACTATGACTCTCTTAAGGTAGCCAATGCCTCGTCACCAACATAATCCCATCACCAACTTCAGGAAACCGCTTGCAAAGGTATCGAAGCTTCTCATAAGATACACAGCTAGTGGGGTGTCACTTGAGGCAGACTGGCCAAAGTATCAAAAAAATGTGTATTTGGGTGAGCAATTAGCAGGAATCACTATGACACTCATAGGGTAGCCAATGCCTCGTCACCAGCATAATCACATCAGCAACTTCAAGAAACCCCTGGCAAAAGTTACAATGACTCTTAAGATACACAACTAGTGGCGTAGCTATCAGGCAGACTGGAAAGAGTATTTAAAAAATGTGTATTTGGGTGAAGAACTGGCAGGAATCTCTATGACTCTCTTGAGGTAGCCAATGCCTCGTCACCAGCAGAATCAAATCAGCAACTTCTAGAAACCCCTGGCAAAAGTAACGATGTTTCTCTTAAGATACACAACTAGTGGCGTATCGCTTCAGGCACACTGGAAACAGTATCTAAAAAATGTGTATTTGGGTGAGCAACTGGCACGAACCACTGTGACTCTCTTAGGGTAACCAATATCTCGTCACCAGTATAATCACATCTTCAAAGTCAAGAAACCGTAGGCAAGAGTAACGGTGTTTCTCTTAAGATACACAACCAGTGGCGTATCGCTTCAGGCAGACTGGCCACAGTATCTCAAAATGTGTATTTGGGTGAGCAACTAGCAGGAATCACTATGTCACTCGTAGGGTAGCCAATGCCTCGTCACCAGCATAATCACATCAGAAACTTCAAGAAACCCCGGGCAAAAGTTACAATGACTCTTAAGATACACAACTAGTGGCGTAGCTATCAGGCAGACTGGAAAGAGTATCTAAAAAATGTGTATTTGGATGAGCAACTGGCAGGAAACACTGTGACTCTCTTAGGGTAGCCAATATCTCGTCACCAGTATAATCACAGCTTCAAAGTCAAGAAACCGCTGGCAAGAGTAACGATTTTTCTCTTAAGATACACAACTAGTTCGTATCGCTTCAGGCAGACTGGCCACAGTATCTCAAAATGTGTATTTGGGTGAGCAACTGGCAGGAAGCACTATGACTCTCTTAAGGTAGCCAATGCCTCGTCACCAACATAATCCCATCACCAACTTCAAGAAACCGCTTGCAAAGGTAACGAAGCTTCTCATAAGATACACAGCTAGTGGGGTGTCACTTGAGGCAGACTGGCCAAAGTATCAAAAAAATGTGTATTTATGTGAGCAACTAGCAGGAATCACTATGACACTCATAGGGTAGCCAATGCCTCGTCACCAGCATAATGACATCAGCAACTTCAAGAAACCCCTGGCAAAAGTTACAATGACTCTTAAGATACACAACTAGTGGCGTAGCTATCAGGCAGACTGGAAAGAGTATCTAAAAAATGTGTATTTGGGTGAAGAACTGGCAGGAATCTTTATGACTCTCTTGAGGTAGCCAATGCCTCGTCACCAGCAGAATCAAATCAGCAACTTCCAGGAACCCCTGGCAAAAGTAACGATGTTTCTCTTAAGATACACAACTAGTGGCGTATCGCTTCAGGCAGACTGGCCACAGTATCTCAAAATGTGTATTTGTGAGCAACTGGCAGAAAGCACTATGACTCTCATAAGGTAGCCAATGCATCGTCACCAACATAATCACATCACCAACTTCAAGAAACCGCTTGCAAAGGTAACGAAGCTTCTCATAAGATACACAGCTAGTGGGGTGTCACTTGAGGCAGACTGGCCAAGGTATCAAAAAAATGTGTATTTGGGTGAGCAACTAGCAGGAATCACTATGACACTCATAGGGTAGCCAATGCCTCGTCACCAGCATAATCACATCAGCAACTTCAAGAAACCCCTGGCAAAAGTTACAATGACTCTTAAGATACACAACTAGTGGCGTAGCTATCAGGCAGACTGGAAAGAGTATCTAAAAAATGTGTATTTGGATGAGCAACTGGCAGGAAACACTGTGACTCTCTTAGGGTAGCCAATATCTCGTCACCAGTATAATCACATCTTCAAAGTCAAGAAACCGCCGGCAAGAGTAACGATGTTTCTCTTAAGATACACAACTAGTGGCGGATCGCTTCAGGCAGACTGGCCACAGTATCTCAAAATGTGTATTTGGGTGAGCAACTGGCAGGAAGCACTATGACTCTCTTAAGGTAGCCAATGCCTCGTCAATAACATAATCCCATCACCAACTTCAGGAAACCGCTTGCAAAGGTAACGAAGCTTCTCATAAGATACACAGCTAGTAGGGTGTCACTTGAGGCAGACTGGCCAAAGTATCAAAAAAATGTGTATTTGGGTGAGCAACTAGCAGGAATCACTATGACACTCATAGGGTAGCCAATGCCTCGTCACCAGCATAATCACATCAGCAACTTCAAGAAACCCCTGGCAAAAGTTACAATGACTCTTAAGATACACAACTAGTGGCGTAGCTATCAGGCAGACTGGAAAGAGTATCTAAAAAATGTGTATTTGGGTGAAGAACTGGCAGGAATCTCTATGACTCTCTTGAGGTAGCCAATGCCTCGTCACCAGCAGAATCAAATCAGCAACTTCTAGAAACCCCTGGAAAAAGTAACGATGTTTCTCTTAAGATACACAACTAGTGGCGTATCGCTTCAGGCAGACTGGCCACAGTATCTCAAAATGTGTATTTGGGTGAGCAACTGGCAGAAAGCACTATGACTCTCTTAAGGTGGCCAATGCCTCGTCACCAACATAATCACATCACCAACTTCAAGAAACCGCTTGCAAAGGTAACGAAGCTTCTCATAAGATACACAGCTAGTGGGGTGTCACTTGAGGCAGACTGGCCAAGGTATCAAAAAAATGTGTATTTGGGTGAGCAACTAGCAGGAATCACTATGACACTCATAGGGTAGCCAATGCCTCGTCACCAGCATAATCACATCAGCAACTTCAAGAAACCCCTGGCAAAAGTTACAATGACTCTTAAGATACACAACTAGTGGCGTAGCTATCAGGCAGACTGGAAAGAGTATCTAAAAAATGTGTATTTATGTGAAGAACTGGCAGGAATCTCTATGACTCTCTTGAGGTAGCCAATGCCTCGTCACCAGCAGAATCAACTCAGCAACTTCTAGAAACCCCTGGCAAAAGTAACGATGTTTCTCTTAAGATACACAACTAGTGGCGTATCGCTTCAGGCACACTGGAAACAGTATCTAAAAAATGTGTATTTGGGTGAGCAACTGGCACGAAACACTGTGACTCTCTTAGGGTAACCAATATCTCGTCACCAGTATAATCACATCTTCAAAGTCAAGAAACCGTTGGCAAGAGTAACGATGTTTCTCTTAAGATACACAACTAGTGGCGTATCGCTTCAGGCAGACTGGCCACAGTATCTCAAAATGTGTACTTGGGTGAGCAACTGGCAGGAAGCACTATGACTCTCTTAAGGTAGCCAATGCCTCGTCACCAACATAATCCCATCACCAACTTCAGGAAACCGCTTGCAAAGGTAACGAAGCTTCTCATAAGATACACAGCTAGTGGGGTGTCACTTGAGGCAGACTGGCCAAAGTATCAAAAAAATGTGTATTTGGGTGAGCAATTAGCAGGAATCACTATGACACTCATAGGGTAGCCAATGCCTCGTCACCAGCATAATCACATCAGCAACTTCAAGAAACCCCTGGCAAAAGTTACAATGACTCTTAAGATACACAACTAGTGGCGTAGCTATCAGGCAGACTGGAAAGAGTATCTAAAAAATGTGTATTTGGGTGAAGAACTGGCAGGAATCTCTATGACTCTCTTGAGGTAGCCAATGCCTCGTCACCAGCAGAATCAAATCAGCAACTTCTAGAAACCCCTGGCAAAAGTAACGATGTTTCTCTTAAGATACACAACTAGTGGCGTATCGCTTCAGGCACACTGGAAACAGTATCTAAAAAATGTGTATTTGGGTGAGCAACTGGCACGAAACACTGTGACTCTCTTAGGGTAACCAATATCTCGTCACCAGTATAATCACATCTTCAAAGTCAAGAAACCGTAGGCAAGAGTAACGATGTTTCTCTTAAGATACACAACCAGTGGCGTATCGCTTCAGGCAGACTGGCCACAGTATCTCAAAATGTGTATTTGGGTGAGCAACTAGCAGGAATCACTATGTCACTCGTAGGGTAGCCAATGCCTCGTCACCAGCATAATCACATCAGAAACTTCAAGAAACCCCGGGCAAAAGTTACAATGACTCTTAAGATACACAACTAGTGGCGTAGCTATCAGGCAGACTGGAAAGAGTATCTAAAAAATGTGTATTTGGATGAGCAACTGGCAGGAAACACTGTGACTCTCTTAGGGTAGCCAATATCTCGTCACCAGTATTATCACAGCTTCAAAGTCAAGAAACCGCTGGCAAGAGTAACGATGTTTCTCTTAAGATACACAACTAGTTCGTATCGCTTCAGGCAGACTGGCCACAGTATCTCAAAATGTGTATTTGGGTGAGCAACTGGCAGGAAGCACTATGACTCTCTTAAGGTAGCCAATGCCTCGTCACCAACATAATCCCATCACCAACTTCAAGAAACCGCTTGCAAAGGTAACGAAGCTTCTCATAAGATACACAGCTAGTGGGGTGTCACTTGAGGCAGACTGGCCAAAGTATCAAAAAAATGTGTATTTATGTGAGCAACTAGCAGGAATCACTATGACACTCATAGGGTAGCCAATGCCTCGTCACCAGCATAATGACATCAGCAACTTCAAGAAAACCCTGGCAAAAGTTACAATGACTCTTAAGATACACAACTAGTGGCGTAGCTATCAGGCAGACTGGAAAGAGTATCTAAAAAATGTGTATTTATGTGTAGAACTGGCAGGAATCTCTATGACTCTCTTGAGGTAGCCAATGCCTCGTCACCAGCAGAATCAACTCAGCAACTTCTAGAAACCCCTGGCAAAAGTAACGATGTTTCTCTTAAGATACACAACTAGTGGCGTATCGCTTCAGGCAGACTGGCCACAGTATCTCAAAATGTGTATTTGGGTGAGCAACTAGCAGGAATCACTATGACACTCATAGGGTAGCCAATGCCTCGTCACCAGCATAATCACATCAGCAACTTCAAGAAACCCCTGGCAAAAGTTACAATGACTCTTAAGATACACAACTAGTGGCGTAGCTATCAGGCAGACTGGAAAGAGTATCTAAAAAATGTGTATTTGGATGAGCAACTGGCAGGAAACACTGTGACTCTCTTAGGGTAGCCAATATCTCGTCACCAGTATAATCACATCTTCAAAGTCAAGAAACCGCCGGCAAGAGTAACGATGTTTCTCTTAAGATACACAACTAGTGGCGTATCGCTTCAGGCAGACTGGCCACAGTATCTCAAAATGTGTATTTGGGTGAGCAACTGGCAGAAAGCACTATGACTCTCTTAAGGTGGCCAATGCCTCGTCACCAACATAATCACATCACCAACTTCAAGAAACCGCTTGCAATGGTAACGAAGCTTCTCATAAGATACACAGCTAGTGGGGTGTCACTTGAGGCAGACTGGCCAAGGTATCAAAAAAATTGTGTATTTGGGTGAGCAACTAGCAGGAATCACTATGACACTCATAGGGTAACCAATGCCTCGTCACCAGCATAATCACATCAGCAACTTCAAGAAACCCCTGGCAAAAGTTACAATGACTCTTGAGATACACAACTAGTGGCGTAGCTATCAGGCAGACTGGAAAGAGTATCTAAAAAATGTGTATTTATGTGAAGAACTGGCAGGAATCTCTATGACTCTCTTGAGGTAGCCAATGCCTCGTCACCAGCAGAATCAACTCAGCAACTTCTAGAAACCCCTGGCAAAAGTAACGATGTTTCTCTTAAGATACACAACTAGTGGCGTATCGCTTCAGGCACACTGGAAACAGTATCTAAAAAATGTGTATTTGGGTGAGCAACTGGCACGAAACACTGTGACTCTCTTAGGGTAACCAATATCTCGTCACCAGTATAATCACATCTTCAAAGTCAAGAAACCGTAGGCAAGAGTAACGATGTTTCTCTTAAGATACACAACCAGTGGCGTATCGCTTCAGGCAGACTGGCCACAGTATCTCAAAATGTGTATTTGGGTGAGCAACTAGCAGGAATCACTATGTCACTCGTAGGGTAGCCAATGCCTCGTCACCAGCATAATCACATCAGAAACTTCAAGAAACCCCGGGCAAAAGTTACAATGACTCTTAAGATACACAACTAGTGGCGTAGCTATCAGGCAGACTGGAAAGAGTATCTAAAAAATGTGTATTTGGATGAGCAACTGGCAGGAAACACTGTGACTCTCTTAGGGTAGCCAATATCTCGTCACCAGTATAATCACAGCTTCAAAGTCAAGAAACCGCTGGCAAGAGTAACGATGTTTCTCTTAAGATACACAACTAGTTCGTATCGCTTCAGGCAGACTGGCCACAGTATCTCAAAATGTGTATTTGGGTGAGCAACTGGCAGGAAGCACTATGACTCTCTTAAGGTAGCCAATGCCTCGTCACCAACATAATCCCATCACCAACTTCAAGAAACCGCTTGCAAAGGTAACGAAGCTTCTCATAAGATACACAGCTAGTGGGGTGTCACTTGAGGCAGACTGGCCAAAGTATCAAAAAAATGTGTATTTATGTGAGCAACTAGCAGGAATCACTATGACACTCATAGGGTAGCCAATGCCTCGTCACCAGCATAATGACATCAGCAACTTCAAGAAACCCCTGGCAAAAGTTACAATGACTCTTAAGATACACAACTAGTGGCGTAGCTATCAGGCAGACTGGAAAGAGTATCTAAAAAATGTGTATTTGGGTGAAGAACTGGCAGGAATCTTTATGACTCTCTTGAGGTAGCCAATGCCTCGTCACCAGCAGAATCAAATCAGCAACTTCCAGGAACCCCTGGCAAAAGTAACGATGTTTCTCTTAAGATACACAACTAGTGGCGTATCGCTTCAGGCAGACTGGCCACAGTATCTCAAAATGTGTATTTGGGTGAGCAACTGGCAGAAAGCACTATGACTCTCATAAGGTAGCCAATGCATCGTCACCAACATAATCACATCACCAACTTCAAGAAACCGCTTGCAAAGGTAACGAAGCTTCTCATAAGATACACAGCTAGTGGGGTGTCACTTGAGGCAGACTGGCCAAGGTATCAAAAAAATGTGTATTTGGGTGAGCAACTAGCAGGAATCACTATGACACTCATAGGGTAGCCAATGCCTCGTCACCAGCATAATCACATCAGCAACTTCAAGAAACCCCTGGCAAAAGTTACAATGACTCTTAAGATACACAACTAGTGGCGTAGCTATCAGGCAGACTGGAAAGAGTATCTAAAAAATGTGTATTTATGTGAAGAACTGGCAGGAATCTCTATGACTCTCTTGAGGTAGCCAATGCCTCGTCACCAGCAGAATCAACTCAGCAACTTCTAGAAACCCCTGGCAAAAGTAACGATGTTTCTCTTAAGATACACAACTAGTGGCGTATCGCTTCAGGCAGACTGGCCACAGTATCTCAAAATGTGTATTTGGGTGAGCAACAAGCAGGAATCACTATGACACTCATAGGGTAGCCAATGCCTCGTCACCAGCATAATCACATCAGCAACTTCAAGAAACCCCTGGCAAAAGTTACAATGACTCTTAAGATACACAACTAGTGGCGTAGCTATCAGGCAGACTGGAAAGAGTATCTAAAAAATGTGTATTTGGGTGAAGAACTGGCAAAAATCTCTATGACTCTCTTGAGGTAGCCAATGCCTCGTCACCAGCAGAATCAAATCAGCAACTTCTAGAAACCCCTGGCAAAAGTAACGATGTTTCTCTTAAGATACACAACTAGTGGCGTATCGCTTCAGGCAGACTGGCCACAGTATCTCAAAATGTGTATTTGGGTGAGCAACTGGCAGAAAGCACTATGACTCTCTTAAGGTGGCCAATGCCTCGTCACCAACATAATCACATCACCAACTTCAAGAAACCGCTTGCAAAGGTAACGAAGCTTCTCATAAGATACACAGCTAGTGGGGTGTCACTTGAGGCAGACTGGCCAAGGTATCAAAAAAATGTGTATTTGGGTGAGCAACTAGCAGGAATCACTATGACACTCATAGGGTAGCCAATGCCTCGTCACCAGCATAATCACATCAGCAACTTCAAGAAACCCCTGGCAAAAGTTACAATGACTCTTAAGATACACAACTAGTGGCGTAGCTATCAGGCAGACTGGAAAGAGTATCTAAAAAATGTGTATTTATGTGAAGAACTGGCAGGAATCTCTATGACTCTCTTGAGGTAGCCAATGCCTCGTCACCAGCAGAATCAACTCAGCAACTTCTAGAAACCCCTGGCAAAAGTAACGATGTTTCTCTTAAGATACACAACTAGTGGCGTATCGCTTCAGGCACACTGGAAACAGTATCTAAAAAATGTGTATTTGGGTGAGCAACTGGCACGAAACACTGTGACTCTCTTAGGGTAACCAATATCTCGTCACCAGTATAATCACATCTTCAAAGTCAAGAAACCGTAGGCAAGAGTAACGATGTTTCTCTTAAGATACACAACCAGTGGCGTATCGCTTCAGGCAGACTGGCCACAGTATCTCAAAATGTGTATTTGGGTGAGCAACTAGCAGGAATCACTATGTCACTCGTAGGGTAGCCAATGCCTCGTCACCAGCATAATCACATCAGAAACTTCAAGAAACCCCGGGCAAAAGTTACAATGACTCTTAAGATACACAACTAGTGGCGTAGCTGTCAGGCAGACTGGAAAGAGTATCTAAAAAATGTGTATTTGGATGAGCAACTGGCAGGAAACACTGTGACTCTCTTAGGGTAGCCAATATCTCGTCACCAGTATAATCACAGCTTCAAAGTCAAGAAACCGCTGGCAAGAGTAACGATGTTTCTCTTAAGATACACAACTAGTTCGTATCGCTTCAGGCAGACTGGCCACAGTATCTCAAAATGTGTATTTGGGTGAGCAACTGGCAGGAAGCACTATGACTCTCTTAAGGTAGCCAATGCCTCGTCACCAACATAATCCCATCACCAACTTCAAGAAACCGCTTGCAAAGGTAACGAAGCTTCTCATAAGATACACAGCTAGTGGGGTGTCACTTGAGGCAGACTGGCCAAAGTATCAAAAAAATGTGTATTTATGTGAGCAACTAGCAGGAATCACTATGACACTCATAGGGTAGCCAATGCCTCGTCACCAGCATAATGACATCAGCAACTTCAAGAAACCCCTGGCAAAAGTTACAATGACTCTTAAGATACACAACTAGTGGCGTAGCTATCAGGCAGACTGGAAAGAGTATCTAAAAAATGTGTATTTGGGTGAAGAACTGGCAGGAATCTTTATGACTCTCTTGAGGTAGCCAATGCCTCGTCACCAGCAGAATCAAATCAGCAACTTCCAGGAACCCCTGGCAAAAGTAACGATGTTTCTCTTAAGATACACAACTAGTGGCGTATCGCTTCAGGCAGACTGGCCACAGTATCTCAAAATGTGTATTTGGGTGAGCAACTGGCAGAAAGCACTATGACTCTCATAAGGTAGCCAATGCATCGTCACCAACATAATCACATCACCAACTTCAAGAAACCGCTTGCAAAGGTAACGAAGCTTCTCATAAGATACACAGCTAGTGGGGTGTCACTTGAGGCAGACTGGCCAAGGTATCAAAAAAATGTGTATTTGGGTGAGCAACTAGCAGGAATCACTATGACACTCATAGGGTAGCCAATGCCTCGTCACCAGCATAATCACATCAGCAACTTCAAGAAACCCCTGGCAAAAGTTACAATGACTCTTAAGATACACAACTAGTGGCGTAGCTATCAGGCAGACTGGAAAGAGTATCTAAAAAATGTGTATTTGGATGAGCAACTGGCAGGAAACACTGTGACTCTCTTAGGGTAGCCAATATCTCGTCACCAGTATAATCACATCTTCAAAGTCAAGAAACCGCCGGCAAGAGTAACGATGTTTCTCTTAAGATACACAACTAGTGGCGTATCGCTTCAGGCAGACTGGCCACAGTATCTCAAAATGTGTATTTGGGTGAGCAACTGGCAGGAAGCACTATGACTCTCTTAAGGTAGCCAATGCCTCGTCAATAACATAATCCCATCACCAACTTCAGGAAACCGCTTGCAAAGGTAACGAAGCTTCTCATAAGATACACAGCTAGTAGGGTGTCACTTGAGGCAGACTGGCCAAAGTATCAAAAAAATGTGTATTTGGGTGAGCAACTAGCAGGAATCACTATGACACTCATAGGGTAGCCAGTGCCTCGTCACCAGCATAATCACATCAGCAACTTCAAGAAACCCCTGGCAGAAGTTACAATGACTCTTAAGATACACAACTAGTGGCGTAGCTATCAGGCAGACTGGAAAGAGTATCTAAAAAATGTGTATTTATGTGAAGAACTGGCAGGAATCTCTATGACTCTCTTGAGGTAGCCAATGCCTCGTCACCAGCAGAATCAACTCAGCAACTTCTAGAAAACCCTGGCAAAAGTAACGATGTTTCTCTTAAGATACACAACTAGTGGCGTATCGCTTCAGGCAGACTGGCCACAGTATCTCAAAATGTGTATTTGGGTGAGCAACTAGCAGGAATCACTATGACACTCATAGGGTAGCCAATGCCTCGTCACCAGCATAATCACATCAGCAACTTCAAGAAACCCCTGGCAAAAGTTACAATGACTCTTAAGATACACAACTAGTGGCGTAGCTATCAGGCAGACTGGAAAGAGTATCTAAAAAATGTGTATTTGGGTGAAGAACTGGCAGGAATCTCTATGACTCTCTTGAGGTAGCCAATGCCTCGTCACCAGCAGAATCAAATCAGCAACTTCTAGAAACCCCTGGAAAAAGTAACGATGTTTCTCTTAAGATACACAACTAGTGGCGTATCGCTTCAGGCAGACTGGCCACAGTATCTCAAAATGTGTATTTGGGTGAGCAACTGGCAGAAAGCACTATGACTCTCTTAAGGTGGCCAATGCCTCGTCACCAACATAATCACATCACCAACTTCAAGAAACCGCTTGCAAAGGTAACGAAGCTTCTCATACGATACACAGCTAGTGGGGTGTCACTTGACGCAGACTGGCCAAGGTATCAAAAAAATGTGTATTTGGGTGAGCAACTAGCAGGAATCACTATGACACTCATAGGGTAGCCAATGCCTCGTCACCAGCATAATCACATCAGCAACTTCAAGAAACCCCTGGCAAAAGTTACAATGACTCTTAAGATACACAACTAGTGGCGTAGCTATCAGGCAGACTGGAAAGAGTATCTAAAAATGTGTATTTATGTGAAGAACTGGCAGGAATCTCTATGACTCTCTTGAGGTAGCCAATGCCTCGTCACCAGCAGAATCAACTCAGCAACTTCTAGAAACCCCTGGCAAAAGTAACGATGTTTCTCTTAAGATACACAACTAGTGGCGTATCGCTTCAGGCAGACTGGCCACAGTATCTCAAAATGTGTATTTGGGTGAGCAACTAGCTGGAATCACTATGACACTCATAGGGTAGCCAATGCCTCGTCACCAGCATAATCACATCAGCAACTTCAAGAAACCCCTGGCAAAAGTTACAATGACTCTTAAGATACACAACTAGTGGCGTAGCTATCAGGCAGACTGGAAAGAGTATCTAAAAAATGTGTATTTGGATGAGCAACTGGCAGGAAACACTGTGACTCTCTTAGGGTAGCCAATATCTCGTCACCAGTATAATCACATCTTCAAAGTCAAGAAACCGCCGGCAAGAGTAACGATGTTTCTCTTAAGATACACAACTAGTGGCGTATCGCTTCAGGCAGACTGGCCACAGTATCTCAAAATGTGTATTTGGGTGAGCAACTGGCAGGAAGCACTATGACTCTCTTAAGGTAGCCAATGCCTCGTCACCAACATAATCCCATCACCAACTTCAAGAATCCGCTTGCAAAGGTAACGAAGCTTCTCATAAGATACACAGCTAGTGGTGTGTCACTTGAGGCAGACTGGCCAAAGTATCAAAAAAATGTGTATTTGGGTGAGCAACTAGCAGGAATCACTATGACACTCATAGGGTAGCCAATGCCTCGTCACCAGCATAATCACATCAGCAACTTCAAGAAACCCCTGGCAAAAGATACAATGACTCTTAAGATACACAACTAGTGGCGTAGCTATCAGGCAGACTGGAAAGAGTATCTAAAAAATGTGTATTTGGGTGAAGAACTGGCAGGAATCTCTATGACTCTCTTGAGGTAGCCAATGCCTCGTCACCAGCAGAATCAAATCAGCAACTTCTAGAAACCCCTGGAAAAAGTAACGATGTTTCTCTTAAGATACACAACTAGTGGCGTATCACTTCAGGCACACTGGAAACAGTATCTAAAAAATGTGTATTTGGGTGAGCAACGGGCACGAAACACTGTGACTCTCTTAGGGTAACCAATATCTCGTCACCAGTATAATCACATCTTCAAAGTCAAGAAACCGTTGGCAAGAGTAACGATGTTTCTCTTAACATACACAATTAGTGGCGTATCGCTTCAGGCAGACTGGCCACAGTATCTCAAAATGTGTATTTGGGTGAGCAACTGGCAGAAAGCACTATGACTCTCTTAAGGTGGCCAATGCCTCGTCACCAACATAATCACATCACCAACTTCAAGAAACCGCTTGCAAAGGTAACGAAGCTTCTCATAAGATACACAGCTAGTGGGGTGTCACTTGAGGCAGACTGGCCAAGGTATCAAAAAAATGTGTATTTGGGTGAGCAACTAGCAGGAATCACTATGACACTCATAGGGTAACCAATGCCTCGTCACCAGCATAATCACATCAGCAACTTCAAGAAACCCCTGGCAAAAGTTACAATGACTCTTAAGATACAAACTAGTGGCGTAGCTATCAGGCAGACTGGAAAGAGTATCTAAAAAATGTGTATTTATGTGAAGAACTGGCAGGAATCTCTATGACTCTCTTGAGGTAGCCAATGCCTCGTCACCAGCAGAATCAACTCAGCAACTTCTAGAAACCCCTGGCAAAAGTAACGATGTTTCTCTTAAGATACACAACTAGTGGCGTATCGCTTCAGGCAGACTGGCCACAGTATCTCAAAATGTGTATTTGGGTGAGCAACTAGCAGGAATCACTATGACACTCATAGGGTAGCCAATGCCTCGTCACCAGCATAATCACATCAGCAACTTCAAGAAACCCCTGGCAAAAGTTACAATGACTCTTAAGATACACAACTAGTGGCGTAGCTATCAGGCAGACTGGAAAGAGTATCTAAAAAATGTGTATTTGGATGAGCAACTGGCAGGAAACACTGTGACTCTCTTAGGGTAGCCAATATCTCGTCACCAGTATAATCACATCTTCAAAGTCAAGAAACCGCCGGCAAGAGTAACGATGTTTCTCTTAAGATACACAACTAGTGGCGTATCGCTTCAGGCAGACTGGCCACAGTATCTCAAAATGTGTATTTGGGTGAGCAACTGGCAGGAAGCACTATGACTCTCTTAAGGTAGCCAATGCCTCGTCAATAACATAATCCCATCACCAACTTCAGGAAACCGCTTGCAAAGGTAACGAAGCTTCTCATAAGATACACAGCTAGTGGTGTGTCACTTGAGGCAGACTGGCCAAAGTATCAAAAAAATGTGTATTTGGGTGAGCAACTAGCAGGAATCACTATGACACTCATAGGGTAGCCAATGCCTCGTCACCAGCATAATCACATCAGCAACTTCAAGAAACCCCTGGCAAAAGTTACAATGACTCTTAAGATACACAACTAGTGGCGTAGCTATCAGGCAGACTGGAAAGAGTATCTAAAAAATGTGTATTTATGTGAAGAACTGGCAGGAATCTCTATGACTCTCTTGAGGTAGCCAATGCCTCGTCACCAGCAGAATCAACTCAGCAACTTCTAGAAACCCCTGGCAAAAGTAACGATGTTTCTCTTAAGATACACAACTAGTGGCGTATCGCTTCAGGCAGACTGGCCACAGTATCTCAAAATGTGTATTTGGGTGAGCAACTAGCAGGAATCACTATGACACTCATAGGATAGCCAATGCCTCGTCACCAGCATAATCACATCAGCAACTTCAAGAAACCCCTGGCAAAAGTTACAATGACTCTTAAGATACACAACTAGTGGCGTAGCTATCAGGCAGACTGGAAAGAGTATCTAAAAAATGTGTATTTGGATGAGCAACTGGCAGGAAACACTGTGACTCTCTTAGGGTAGCCAATATCTCGTCACCAGTATAATCACATCTTCAAAGTCAAGAAACCGCCGGCAAGAGTAACGATGTTTCTCTTAAGATACACAACTAGTGGCGTATCGCTTCAGGCAGACTGGCCACAGTATCTCAAAATGTGTATTTGGGTGAGCAACTGGCAGGAAGCACTATGACTCTCTTAAGGTAGCCAATGCCTCGTCACCAACATAATCCCATCACCAACTTCAAGAATCCGCTTGCAAAGGTAACGAAGCTTCTCATAAGATACACAGCTAGTGGTGTGTCACTTGAGGCAGACTGGCCAAAGTATCAAAAAAATGTGTATTTGGGTGAGCAACTAGCAGGAATCACTATGACACTCATAGGGTAGCCAATGCCTCGTCACCAGCATAATCACATCAGCAACTTCAAGAAACCCCTGGCAAAAGATACAATGACTCTTAAGATACACAACTAGTGGCGTAGCTATCAGGCAGACTGGAAAGAGTATCTAAAAAATGTGTATTTGGGTGAAGAACTGGCAGGAATCTCTATGACTCTCTTGAGGTAGCCAATGCCTCGTCACCAGCAGAATCAAATCAGCAACTTCTAGAAACCCCTGGAAAAAGTAACGATGTTTCTCTTAAGATACACAACTAGTGGCGTATCACTTCAGGCACACTGGAAACAGTATCTAAAAAATGTGTATTTGGGTGAGCAACGGGCACGAAACACTGTGACTCTCTTAGGGTAACCAATATCTCGTCACCAGTATAATCACATCTTCAAAGTCAAGAAACCGTTGGCAAGAGTAACGATGTTTCTCTTAACATACACAATTAGTGGCGTATCGCTTCAGGCAGACTGGCCACAGTATCTCAAAATGTGTATTTGGGTGAGCAACTGGCAGAAAGCACTATGACTCTCTTAAGGTGGCCAATGCCTCGTCACCAACATAATCACATCACCAACTTCAAGAAACCGCTTGCAAAGGTAACGAAGCTTCTCATAAGATACACAGCTAGTGGGGTGTCACTTGAGGCAGACTGGCCAAGGTATCAAAAAAATGTGTATTTGGGTGAGCAACTAGCAGGAATCACTATGACACTCATAGGGTAACCAATGCCTCGTCACCAGCATAATCACATCAGCAACTTCAAGAAACCCCTGGCAAAAGTTACAATGACTCTTAAGATACAAACTAGTGGCGTAGCTATCAGGCAGACTGGAAAGAGTATCTAAAAAATGTGTATTTATGTGAAGAACTGGCAGGAATCTCTATGACTCTCTTGAGGTAGCCAATGCCTCGTCACCAGCAGAATCAACTCAGCAACTTCTAGAAACCCCTGGCAAAAGTAACGATGTTTCTCTTAAGATACACAACTAGTGGCGTATCGCTTCAGGCAGACTGGCCACAGTATCTCAAAATGTGTATTTGGGTGAGCAACTAGCAGGAATCACTATGACACTCATAGGGTAGCCAATGCCTCGTCACCAGCATAATCACATCAGCAACTTCAAGAAACCCCTGGCAAAAGTTACAATGACTCTTAAGATACACAACTAGTGGCGTAGCTATCAGGCAGACTGGAAAGAGTATCTAAAAAATGTGTATTTGGATGAGCAACTGGCAGGAAACACTGTGACTCTCTTAGGGTAGCCAATATCTCGTCACCAGTATAATCACATCTTCAAAGTCAAGAAACCGCCGGCAAGAGTAACGATGTTTCTCTTAAGATACACAACTAGTGGCGTATCGCTTCAGGCAGACTGGCCACAGTATCTCAAAATGTGTATTTGGGTGAGCAACTGGCAGGAAGCACTATGACTCTCTTAAGGTAGCCAATGCCTCGTCAATAACATAATCCCATCACCAACTTCAGGAAACCGCTTGCAAAGGTAACGAAGCTTCTCATAAGATACACAGCTAGTGGTGTGTCACTTGAGGCAGACTGGCCAAAGTATCAAAAAAATGTGTATTTGGGTGAGCAACTAGCAGGAATCACTATGACACTCATAGGGTAGCCAATGCCTCGTCACCAGCATAATCACATCAGCAACTTCAAGAAACCCCTGGCAAAAGTTACAATGACTCTTAAGATACACAACTAGTGGCGTAGCTATCAGGCAGACTGGAAAGAGTATCTAAAAAATGTGTATTTATGTGAAGAACTGGCAGGAATCTCTATGACTCTCTTGAGGTAGCCAATGCCTCGTCACCAGCAGAATCAACTCAGCAACTTCTAGAAACCCCTGGCAAAAGTAACGATGTTTCTCTTAAGATACACAACTAGTGGCGTATCGCTTCAGGCAGACTGGCCACAGTATCTCAAAATGTGTATTTGGGTGAGCAACTAGCAGGAATCACTATGACACTCATAGGATAGCCAATGCCTCGTCACCAGCATAATCACATCAGCAACTTCAAGAAACCCCTGGCAAAAGTTACAATGACTCTTAAGATACACAACTAGTGGCGTAGCTATCAGGCAGACTGGAAAGAGTATCTAAAAAATGTGTATTTGGATGAGCAACAGGCAGGAAACACTGTGACTCTCTTAGGGTAGCCAATATCTCGTCACCAGTATAATCACATCTACAAAGTCAAGAAACCGCTGGCAAGAGTAACGATGTTTCTCTTAAGATACACAACTAGTGGCGTATCGCTTCAGGCAGACTGGAAACAGTATCAAAAAAATGTGTATTTGGGTGAGCAACTAGCACGAAACACTGTAACTCTCTTAGGGTAGCCAATATCTCGTCACCAGTATAATCACAGCTCCAAAGTCAAGAAACCGCTGGCAAGAGTAACCATGTTTCTCTTAAGATACACAACTAGTGGCGTATCGCTTCAGGCAGACTGGCCACAGTATCTCAAAATGTGTATTTGGGTGAGCAACTGGCAGGAAGCACTATGACTCTCTTAAGGTAGCCAATGCCTCGTCACCAACATAATCCCATCACCAACTTCAAGAAACCGCTTGCAAAGGTAACGAAGCTTCTCATAAGATACACAGCTAGTGGGGTGTCACTTGAGGCAGACTGGCCAAAGTATCAAAAAAATGTGTATTTGGGTGAGCAACTAGCAGGAATCACTATGACACTCATAGGGTAGCCAATGCCTCGTCACCAGCATAATCACATCAGCAACTTCAAGAAACCCCTGGCAAAAGTTACAATGACTCTTAAGATACACAACTAGTGGCGTAGCTATCAGGCAGACTGGAAAGAGTATCTAAAAAATGTGTATTTGGGTGAAGAACTGGCAGGAATCTCTATGACTCTCTTGAGGTAGCCAATGCCTCGTCACCAGCAGAATCAAATCAGCAACTTCTAGAAACCCCTGGCAAAAGTAACGATGTTTCTCTTAAGATACACAACTAGTGGCGTATCGCTTCAGGCACACTGGAAACAGTATCTAAAAAATGTGTATTTGGGTGAGCAACTGGCACGAAACACTGTGACTCTCTTAGGGTAACCAATATCTCGTCACCAGTATAATCACATCTTCAAAGTCAAGAAACCGTTGGCAAGAGTAACGATGTTTCTCTTAAGATACACAACTAGTGGCGTATCGCTTCAGGCAGACTGGCCACAGTATCTCAAAATGTGTATTTGGGTGAGCAACTGGCAGAAAGCACTATGACTCTCTTAAGGTGGCCAATGCCTCGTCACCAACATAATCACATCACCAACTTCAAGAAACCGCTTGCAAAGGTAACGAAGCTTCTCATAAGATACACAGCTAGTGGGGTGTCACTTGAGGCAGACTGGCCAAAGTATCAAAAAAATGTGTATTTGGGTGAGCAACTAGCAGGAATCACTACGACACTCATAGGGTAGCCAATGCCTCGTCACCAGCATAATCACATCAGCAACTTCAAGAAACCCCTGGCAAAAGTTACAATGACTCTTAAGATACACAACTAGTGGCGTAGCTATCAGGCAGACTGGAAAGAGTATCTAAAAAATATGTATTTGGATGAGCAACTGGCAGGAAACACTGTGACTCTCTTAGGGTAGCCAATATCTCGTCACCAGTATAATCACAGCTTCAAAGTCAAGAAACCGCTGGCAAGAGTAACGATGTTTCTCTTAAGATACACAACTAGTGGCGTATCGCTTCAGGCACACTGGAAACAGTATATAAAAAATGTGTATTTGGGTGAGCAACTGGCACGAAACACTGTGACTCTCTTAGGGTAACCAATATCTCGTCACCAGTATAATCACATCTTCAAAGTCAAGAAACCGTTGGCAAGAGTAACGATGTTTCTCCTAAGATACACAACTAGTGGCGTATCGCTTCAGGCAGACTGGCCACAGTATCTCAAAATGTGTATTTGGGTGAGCAACTGGCAGAAAGCACTATGACTCTCTTAAGGTAGCCAATGCCTCGTCACCAACATAATCACATCACCAACTTCAAGAAACCGCTTGCAAAGGTAACGAAGCTTCTCATAAGATACACAGCTAGTGGGGTGTCACTTGAGGCAGACTGGCCAAAGTATCAAAAAAATGTGTATTCGGGTGAGCAACTAGCAGGAATCACTATGACACTCATAGGGTAGCCAATGCCTCGTCACCAGCATAATCACATCAGCAACTTCAAGAAACCCCTGGCAAAAGTTACAATGACTCTTAAGATACACAACTAGTGGCGTAGCTATCAGGCAGACTGGAAAGAGTATCTAAAAATGTGTATTTGGATGAGCAACTGGCAGGAAACACTGTGACTCTCTTAGGGTAGCCAATATCTCGTCACCAGTATAATCATATCTTCAAAGTCAAGAAACCGCTGGCAAGAGTAACGATGTTTCTCTTAAGAAACACAACTAGTGGCGTATCGCTTCAGGCACACTGGGAACAGTATCTAAAAAATGTGTATTTGGGTGAGCAACTGGCACGAAACACTGTGACTCTCTTAGGGTAACCAGTATCTCGTCACCAGTATAATCACATCTTCAAAGTCAAGAAACCGCTGGCAAGAGTAACGATGTTTCTCTTAAGATACACAACTAGTGGCGTATCGCTTCAGGCAGACTGGCCACAGTATCTCAAAATGTGTATTTGGGTGAGCAACTGGCAGAAAGCACTATGACTCTCTTAAGGTAGCCAATGCCTCGTCACCAACATAATCACATCACCAACTTCAAGAAACCGCTTGCAAAGGTAACGAAGCTTCTCATAAGATACACAGCTAGTGGGGTGTCACTTGAGGCAGACTGGCCAAAGTATCAAAAAAATGTGTATTCGGGTGAGCAACTAGCAGGAATCACTATGACACTCATAGGGTAGCCAATGCCTCGTCACCAGCATAATCACATCAGCAACTTCAAGAAACCCCTGGCAAAAGTTACAATGACTCTTAAGATACACAACTAGTGGCGTAGCTATCAGGCAGACTGGAAAGAGTATCTAAAAATGTGTATTTGGATGAGCAACTGGCAGGAAACACTGTGACTCTCTTAGGGTAGCCAATATCTCGTCACCAGTATAATCATATCTTCAAAGTCAAGAAACCGCTGGCAAGAGTAACGATGTTTCTCTTAAGAAACACAACTAGTGGCGTATCGCTTCAGGCAGACTGGCCACAGTATCTCAAAATGTGTATTTGGGTGAGCAACTGGCAGGAAGCACTATGACTCTCTTAAGGTAGCCAATGCCTCGTCAACAACATAATCCCATCACCAACTTCAGGAAACCGCTTGCAAAGGTAACGAAGCTTCTCATAAGATACACAGCTAGTGGGGTGTCACTTGAGGCAGACTGGCCAAAGTATCAAAAAAATGTGTATTTGGGTGAGCAACTAGCAGGAATCGCTATGACACTCATAGGGTAGCCAATGCCTCGTCACCAGCATAATCACATCAGCAACTTCAAGAAACCCCTGGCAAAAGTTACAATGAATCTTAAGATACACAACTAGTGGCGTAGCTATCAGGCAGACTGGAAAGAGTATCTAAAAAATGTGTATTTGGATGAGCAACTGGCAGGAAACACTGTGACTCTCTTAGGGTAGCCAATATCTCGGCACCAGTATAATCACAGCTTCAAAGTCAAGAAACCGCTGGCAAGAGTAACGATGTTTCTCTTAAGATACACAACCAGTGGCGTATCGCTTCAGGCAGACTGGCCACAGTATCTCAAAATGTGTATTTGGGTGAGCAACTGGCAGGAAGCACTATGACTCTCTTAAGGTAGCCAATGCCTCGTCACCAACATAATCCCATCACCAACTTCAGGAAACCGCTTGCAAAGGTAACGAAGCGTCTCATAAGATACACAGCTAGTGGGGTGTCACTTGAGGCAGACTGGCCAAAGTATCAAAAATATGTGTATTTTGGTGAGCAACTAGCAGGAATCACTATGACACTCATAGGGTAGCCAATGCCTCGTCACCAGCATAATCACATCAGCAACTTCAAGAAACCCCTGGCAAAAGTTACAATGACTCTTAAGATACACAACTAGTGGCGTAGCTATCAGGCAGACTGGAAAGAGTATCTAAAAATGTGTATTTGGGTGAAGAACTGGCAGGAATCTCTATGACTCTCTTGAGGTAGCCAATGCTTCGTCACCAGCAGAATCATATCAGCAACTTCTAGAAACCCCTTTCAAAAGTAACGATGTTTCTCTTAAGATACACAACTAGTGGCGTATCGCTTCAGGCTCACTGGAAACAGTATCTAATAAATGTGTATTTGGGTGAGCAACTGGCACGAAACACTGTGACTCTCTTAGGGTAGCCAATATCTCGTCACCAGTATAATCACAGCTTCAAAGTCAAGAAACCGCTGGCAAGAGTAACGATGTTTCTCTTAAGATACACAACTAGTGGCGTATCGCTTCAGGCAGACTGGCCACAGTATCTCAAAATGTGTATTTGGGTGAGCAACTGGCAGAAAGCACTATGACTCTCTTAAGGTAACCAATGCCTCGTTACCAACATAATCCCATCACCAACTTCAAGAAACCGCTTGCAAAGGTAACGAAGCTTCTCATAAGATACACAGCTAGTGGGGTGTCACTTGAGGCAGACTGGCCAAAGTATCAAAAAAATGTGTATTTCGGTGAGCAACTAGCAGGAATCACTATGACACTCATAGGGTAGCCAATGCCTCGTCACCAGCATAATCACATCAGCAACTTCAAGAAACCCATGGCAAAAGTTACAATGACACTTAAGATACACAACTAGTGGCGTAGCTATCAGCCAGACTGGAAAGAGTATCTAAAAAATGTGTATTTGGATGAGCAACTGGCTGGAAACACTGTGACTCTCTTAGGGTAGCCAATATCTCGTCACCAGTATAATAACATCTTCAAAGTAATGAAACCGCTGGCAAGAGTAAAGAT
Organism: Schistocerca nitens; assembly: GCF_023898315.1. Taxonomy (NCBI): domain Eukaryota; kingdom Metazoa; phylum Arthropoda; class Insecta; order Orthoptera; family Acrididae; genus Schistocerca; species Schistocerca nitens. The sequence continues at coordinate 105,960,968 of NC_064616.1, read as the reverse complement.
GTTTCTCTTAAGATACACAACTAGTGGCGTATCGCTTCAGGCAGACTGGCCACAGTATCTCAATATGTGTATTTGGGTGAGCAACTGGCAGGAAGCACTATGACTCTCTTAAGGTAGCCAATGCCTCGTCACCAACATAATCCCATCACCAACTTCAGGAAACCGCTTGCAAAGGTAACGAAGCTTCTCATAAGATACACAGCTAGTGGGGTGTCACTTGAGGCAGACTGGCCAAAGTATCAAAAAAATGTGTATTTGGGTGAGCAACTAGCAGGAATCACTATGGCACTCATAGGGTAGCCAATGCCTCGTCACCAGCATAATCACATCAGCAACTTCATGAAACCCCTGGCAAAAGTTACAATGACTCTTAAGATCCACAACTAGTGGCGTAGCTATCAGGCAGACTGGAAAGAGTATCCAAAAAATGTTTATTTGGGTGAAGAACTGGCAGGCATCTCTATGACTCTCTTGAGGTAGCGAATGCCTCGTCACCAGCAGAATCAGATCAGCAACTTCTAGAAACCCCTTTCAAAAGTAACGATGTTTCTCTTAAGATACACAACTAGTGGCGTATCGCTTCAGGCACACTGGGAACAGTATCTAAAAAATGTGTATTTGGGTGAGCAACTGGCACGAAACACTGTGACTCTCTTAGGGTAACCAGTATCTCGTCACCAGTATAATCACATCTTCAAAGTGAAGAAACCGCTGGCAAGAGTAACGATGTTTCTCTTAAGATACACAACTAGTGGCGTATCGCTTCAGGCAGACTGGCCACAGTATCTCAAAATGTGTATTTGGGTGAGCAACTGGCAGAAAGCACTATGACTCTCTTAAGGTAGCCAATGCCTCGTCACCAACATAATCACATCACCAACTTCAAGAAACCGCTTGCAAAGGTAACGAAGCTTCTCATAAGATTCACAGCTAGTGGGGTGTCACTTGAGGCAGACTGGCCAAAGTATCAAAAAAATGTGTATTTGGGTGAGCAACTAGCAGGAATCACTATGACACTCATAGGGTAGCCAATGCCTCGTCACCAGCATAATCACATCAGCAACTTCAAGAAACCCCTGGCAAAAGTTACAATGACTCTTAAGATACACAACTAGTGGCGTAGCTATCAGGCAGACTGGAAAGAGTATCTAAAAATGTGTATTTGGATGAGCAACTGGCAGGAAACACTGTGACTCTCTTAGGGTAGCCAATATCTCGTCACCAGTATAATCACATCTTCAAAGTCAAGAAACCGCTGGCAAGAGTAACGATGTTTCTCTTAAGAAACACAACTAGTGGCGTATCGCTTCAGGCAGACTGGCCACAGTATCTCAAAATGTGTATTTGGGTGAGCAACTGGCAGGAAGCACTATGACTCTCTTAAGGTAGCCAATGCCTCGTCAACAACATAATCCCATCACCAACTTCAGGAAACCGCTTGCAAAGGTAACGAACCTTCTCATAAGATACACAGCTAGTGGGGTGTCACTTGAGGCAGACTGGCCAAAGTATCAAAAAAATTTGTATTTGGGTGAGCAACTAGCAGGAATCGCTATGACACTCATAGGGTAGCCAATGCCTCGTCACCAGCATAATCACATCAGCAACTTCAAGAAACCCCTGGCAAAAGTTACAATGAATCTTAAGATACACAACTAGTGGCGTAGCTATCAGGCAGACTGGAAAGAGTATCTAAAAAATGTGTATTTGGATGAGCAACTGGCAGGAAACACTGTGACTCTCTTAGGGTAGCCAATATCTCGTCACCAGTATAATCACAGCTTCAAAGTCAAGAAACCGCTGGCAAGAGTAACGATGTTTCTCTTAAGATACACAACTAGTGGCGTATCGCTTCAGGCAGACTGGCCACAGTATCTCAAAATGTGTATTTGGGTGAGCAACTGGCAGGAAGCACTATGACTCTCTTAAGGTAGCCAATGCCTCGTCACCAACATAATCCCATCACCAACTTCAGGAAACCGCTTGCAAAGGTAACGAAGCTTCTCATAAGATACACAGCTAGTGGGGTGTCACTTGAGGCAGACTGGCCAAAGTATCAAAAAAATGTGTATTTGGGTGAGCAACTAGCAGGAATCACTATGACACTCAAAGGGTAGCCAATGCCTCGTCACCAGCATAATCACATCAGCAACTTCAAGAAACCCCTGGCAAAAGTTACAATGACTCTTAAGATACACAACTAGTGGCGTAGCTATCAGGCAGACTGGAAAGAGTATCTAAAAATGTGTATTTGGGTGAAGAACTGGCAGGAATCTCTATGACTCTCTTGAGGTAGCCAATGCTTCGTCACCAGCAGAATCATATCAGCAACTTCTAGAAACCCCTTTCAAAAGTAACGATGTTTCTCTTAAGATACACTACTAGTGGCGTATCGCTTCAGGCACACTGGAAACAGTATCTAATAAATGTGTATTTGGGTGAGCAACTGGCACGAAACACTGTGACTCTCTTAGGGTAGCCAATATCTCGTCACCAGTATAATCACAGCTTCAAAGTCAAGAAACCGCTGGCAAGAGTAACGATGTTTCTCTTAAGATACACAACTAGTGGCGTATCGCTTCAGGCAGACTGGCCACAGTATCTCAAAATGTGTATTTGGGTGAGCAACTGGCAGGAAGCACTATGACTCTCTTAAGGTAGCCAATGCCTCGTCACCAACATAATCCCATCACCAACTTCAAGAAACCGCTTGCAAAGGTAACGAAGCTTCTCATAAGATACACAGCTAGTGGGGTGTCACTTGAGGCAGACTGGCCAAAGTATCAAAAAAATGTGTATTTGGGTGAGCAACTAGCAGGAATCACTATGACACTCATAGGGTAGCCAATGCCTCGTCACCAGCATAATCACATCAGCAACTTCAAGAAACCCCTGGCAAAAGTTACAATGAATCTTAAGATACACAACTAGTGGCGTAGCTATCAGGCAGACTGGAAAGAGTATCTAAAAATGTGTATTTGGATGAGCAACTGGCAGGAAACACTGTGACTCTCTTAGGGTAGCCAATATCTCGTCACCAGTATAATCACAGCTTCAAAGTCAAGAAACCGCTGGCAAGAGTAACGATGTTTCTCTTAAGATACACAACTAGTGGCGTATCGCTTCAGGCAGACTGGCCACAGTATCTCAAAATGTGTATTTGGGTGAGCAACTGGCAGGAAGCACTATGCTTCTCTTAAGGTAGCCAATGCCTCGTCACCAACATAATCCCATCACCAACTTCAGGAAACCGCTTGCAAAGGTAACGAAGCTTCTCATAAGATACACAGCTAGTGGGGTGTCACTTGAGGCAGACTGGCCAAAGTATCAAAAAAATGTGTATTTGGGTGAGCAACTAGCAGCAATCACTATGACACTCAAAGGGTAGCCAATGCCTCGTCACCAGCATAATCACATCAGCAACTTCAAGAAACCCCTGGCAAAAGTTACAATGACTCTTAAGATACTCAACTAGTGGCGTAGCTATCAGGCAGACTGGAAAGAGTATCTAAAAATGTGTATTTGGGTGAAGAACTGGCAGGAATCTCTATGACTCTCTTGAGGTAGCCAATGCTTCGTCACCAGCAGAATCAAATCAGCAACTTCTAGAAACCCCTTTCAAAAGTAACGATGTTTCTTTTAAGATACACAACTAGTGGCGTATCGCTTCAGGCACACTGGAAACAGTATCTAATAAATGTGTATTTGGGTGAGCAACTGGCACGAAACACTGTGACTCTCTTAGGGTAGCCAATATCTCGTCACCAGTATAATCACAGCTTCAAAGTCAAGAAACCGCTGGCAAGAGTAACGATGTTTCTCTTAAGATACACAACTAGTGGCGTATCGCTTCAGGCAGACTGGCCACAGTATCTCAAAATGTGTATTTGGGTGAGCAACTGGCAGAAAGCACTATGACTCTCTTAAGGTGGCCAATGCCTCGTCACCAACATAATCACATCACCAACTTCAAGAAACCGCTTGCAAAGGTAACGAAGCTTCTCATAAGATACACAGCTAGTGGGGTGTCACTTGAGGCAGACTGGCCAAAGTATCAAAAAAATGTGTATTTGGGTGAGCAACTAGCAGGAATCACTACGACACTCATAGGGTAGCCAATGCCTCGTCACCAGCATAATCACATCAGCAACTTCAAGAAACCCCTGGAAAAAGTTACAATGACTCTTAAGATACACAACTAGTGGCGTAGCTATCAGGCAGACTGGAAAGAGTATCTAAAAAATATGTATTTGGATGAGCAACTGGCAGGAAACACTGTGACTCTCTTAGGGTAGCCAATATCTCGTCACCAGTATAATCACAGCTTCAAAGTCAAGAAACCGCTGGCAAGAGTAACGATGTTTCTCTTAAGATACACAACTAGTGGCGTATCGCTTCAGGCACACTGGAAACAGTATCTAAAAAATGTGTATTTGGGTGAGCAACTGGCACGAAACACTGTGACTCTCTTAGGGTAACCAATATCTCGTCACCAGTATAATCACATCTTCAAAGTCAAGAAACCGTTGACAAGAGTAACGATGTTTCTCCTAAGATACACAACTAGTGGCGTATCGCATCAGGCAGACTGGCCACAGTATCTCAAAATGTGTATTTGGGTGAGCAACTGGCAGAAAGCACTATGACTCTCTTAAGGTAGCCAATGCCTCGTTACCAACATAATCCCATCACCAACTTGAAGAAACCGCTTGCAAAGGTAACGAAGCTTCTCATAAGATACACAGCTAGTGGGGTGTCACTTGAGGCAGACTGGCCAAAGTATCAAAAAAATGTGTATTTCGGTGAGCAACTAGCAGGAATCACTATGACACTCATAAGGTATCCAATGCCTCGTCACCAGCATAATCACATCAGCAACTTCAAGAAACCCATGGCAAAAGTTACAATGACTCTTAAGATACACAACTAGTGGCGTAGCTATCAGCCAGACTGGAAAGAGTATCTAAAAAATGTGTATTTGGATGAGCAACTGGCTGGAAACACTGTGACTCTCTTAGGGTAGCCAATATCTCGTCACCAGTATAATCACATCTTCAAAGTCATGAAACCGCTGGCAAGAGTAAAGATGTTTCTCTTAAGATACACAACTAGTGGCGTATCGCTTCAGGCAGACTGGCCACAGTATCTCAATATGTGTATTTGGGTGAGCAACTGGCAGGAAGCACTATGACTCTCTTAAGGTAGCCAATGCCTCGTCACCAACATAATCCCATCACCAACTTCAGGAAACCGCTTGCAAAGGTAACGAAGCTTCTCATAAGATACACAGCTAGTGGGGTGTCACTTGAGGCAGACTGGCCAAAGTATCAAAAAAATGTGTATTTGGGTGAGCAACTAGCAGGAATCACTATGACACTCATAGGGTAGCCAATGCCTCGTCACCAGCATAATCACATCAGCAACTTCATGAAACCCCTGGCAAAAGTTACAATGACTCTTAAGATACACAACTAGTGGCGTAGCTATCAGGCAGACTGGAAAGAGTATCCAAAAAATGTTTATTTGGGTGAAGAACTGGCAGGCATCTCTATGACTCTCTTGAGGTAGCGAATGCCTCGTCACCAGCAGAATCAGATCAGCAACTTCTAGAAACCCCTTTCAAAAGTAACGATGTTTCTCTTAAGATACACAACTAGTGGCGTATCGCTTCAGGCACACTGGAAACAGTATCTAAAAAATGTGTATTTGGGTGAGCAACTGGCACGAAACACTGTGACTCTCTTAGGGTAACCAATATCTCGTCACCAGTATAATCACAGCTTCAAAGTCAAGAAACCGCTGGCAAGAGTAACGATGTTTCTCTTAAGATACACAACTAGTGGCGTATCGCTTCAGGCAGACTGGCCACAGTATCTCAAAATGTGTATTTGGGTGAGCAACTAGCAGGAATCACTATGACACTCATAGGGTAGCCAATGCCTCGTCACCAGCATAATCACAACAGCAACTTCAAGAAACCCCTGGCAAAAGTTACAATGACTCTTAAGATACACAACTAGTGGCGTAGCTATCAGGCAGACTGGGAAGAGTATCTAAAAAATGTGTATTTGGATGAGCAACTGGCAGGAAACACTGTGACTCTCTTAGGGTAGCCAATATCTCGTCACCAGTATAATCACATCTTGAAAGTCAAGAAACCGCCGGCAAGAGTAACGATGTTTCTCTTAAGATACACAACTAGTGGCGTATCGCTTCAGGCAGACTGGCCGCAGTATCTCAAAATGTGTATTTGGGTGAGCAACTGGCAGGAAGCACTATGACTCTCTTAAGGTAGCCAATGCCTCGTCAATAAGTTAATCCCATCACCAACTTCAGGAAACCGCTTGCAAAGGTAACGAAGCTTCTCATAAGATACACAGCTAGTTGGGTGTCACTTGAGGCAGACTGGCCAAAGTATCAAAAAAATGTGTATTTGGGTGAGCAACTAGCAGGAATCACTATGACACTCATAGGGTAGCCAATGCCTCGTCACCAGCATAATCACATCAGCAACTTCAAGAAACCCCTGGCAAAAGTTACAATGACTCTTAAGATACACAACTAGTGGCGTAGCTATCAGGCAGACTGGAAAGAGTATCTAAAAATGTGTATTTGGGTGAAGAACTGGCAGGAATCTCTATGACTCTCTTGAGGTAGCCAATGCTTCGTCACCAGCAGAATCATATCAGCAACTTCTAGAAACCCCTTTCAAAAGTAACGATGTTTCTCTTAAGATACACAACTAGTGGCGTATCACTTCAGGCACACTGGAAACAGTATCTAATAAATGTGTATTTGGGTGAGCAACTGGCACGAAACACTGTGACTCTCTTAGGGTAGCCAATATCTCGTCACCAGTACAATCAGAGCTTCAAAGTCAAGAAACCGCTGGCAAGAGTAACGATGTTTCTCTTAAGATACACAACTAGTGGCGTATCGCTTCAGGCAGACTGGCCACAGTATCTCAAAATGTGTATTTGGGTGAGCAACTGGCAGGAAGCACTATGACTCTCTTAAGGTAGCCAATGCCTCGTCACCAACATAATCCCATCACCAACTTCAAGAAACCGCTTGCAAAGGTAACGAAGCTTCTCATAAGATACACAGCTAGTGGGGTGTCACTTGAGGCAGACTGGCCAAAGTATCAAAAAAATGTGTATTTGCGTGAGCAACTAGCAGGAATCACTATGACACTCATAGGGTAGCCAATGCCTCGTCAGCAGCATAATCACATCAGCAACTTCAAGAAACCCCTGGCAAAAGTTACAATGAATCTTAAGATACACAACTAGTGGCGTAGCTATCAGGCAGACTGGAAAGAGTATCTAAAAAATGTGTATTTGGGTGAAGAACTGGCAGGAATCTCTATGACTCTCTTGAGGTAGCCAATGCCTCGTCACCAGCAGAATCAAATTAGCAACTTCTAGAAACCCCTTTCAAAAGTAACGATGTTTCTCTTAAGATACACAACTAGTGGCGTATCGCTTCAGGCAGACTGGCCACAGTATCTCAAAATGTGTATTTGGGTGAGCAACTGGCAGGAAGCACTATAACTCTCTTAAGGTAGCCAATGCCTCGTCACCAACATAATCCCATCACCGACTTCAAGAAACCGCTTGCAAAGGTAACGAAGCTTCTCATAAGATAAACAGCTATTGGGTGTCACTTGAGGCAGACTGGCCAAAGTATCAAAAAAATGTGTATTTGGGTGAGCAACTAGCAGGAATCACTATGACACTCATAGGGTAGCCAATGCCTCGTCACCAGCGTAATCACATCAGCAACTTCAAGAAACCCCTGGCAAAAGTTACAATGACTTTTAAGATACACAACTAGTGGCGTAGCTATCAGGCAGACTGGAAAGAGTTTCTAAAAAATGTGTATTTGGATGAGCAACTGGCAGGAAACACTGTGACTCTCTTAGGGTAGCCAATATCTCGTCACCAGTATAATCACATCTTCAAAGTCAAGAAACCGCTGGCAAGAGTAACGATGTTTCTCTTAAGATACACAACTAGTGGCGTATCGCTTCAGGCAGACTGGCCACAGTATCTCAAAATGTGTATTTGTTTGAGCAACTGTCAGGAAGCACTATGACTTTCTTAAGGGAGCCAATGCCTCGTCAACAACATAATCCCATCACCAACTTCAGGAAACCGCTTGCAAAGGTAACGAAGCTTCTCATAAGATACACAGGTAGTGGGGTGTCACTTGAGGCAGACTGGCCAAAGTATCAAAAAAATGTGTATTTGGGTGAGCAACTAGCAGGAATCACTATGACACTCATAGGGTAGCCAATGCCTCGTCACCAGCATAATCACATCAGCAACTTCAAGAAACCCCTGGCAAAAGTTACAATGACTCTTAAGATACACAACTAGTGGCGTAGCTATCAGGCAGACTGGAAAGAGTATCTAAAAATGTGTATTTGGGTGAAGAACTGGCAGGAATGTCAATGACTCTCTTGAGGTAGCCAATGCTTCGTCACCAGCAGAATCAAATCAGCAACTTCTAGAAACCCCTTTCAAAAATAACGATGTTTCTCTTAAGATACACAACTAGTGGCGTATCGCTTCAGGCACACTGGAAACAGTATCTAAAAAATGTGTATTTCGGTGAGCAACAGGCACGAAACACTGTGACTCTGTTAGGGTAACCAATATCTCGTCACCAGTATAATCACATCTTCAAAGTCAAGAAACCGCTGGCAAGAGTAACGATGTTTCTCTTAAGATACACAACTAGTGGCGTATCGCTTCAGGCAGACTGGCCACAGTATCTCAAAATGTGTATTTGGGTGAGCAACTGGCAGGAAGCACTATAACTCTCTTAAGGTAGCCAATGCCTCGTCACCAACATAATCCCATCACCAACTTCAAGAAACCGCTTGCAAAGGTAACGAAGCTTCTCATAAGATACACAGCTAGTGGGGTGTCACTTGAGGCAGACTAGCCAAAGTATCAAAAAAATGTGTATTTGGGTGAGGAACTAGCAGGAATCACTATGACACTCATAGGGTAGCCAATGCCTCGTCACCAGCATAATCACATCAGCAACTTCAAGAAACCCCTGGCAAAGTTACAATGACTCTTAAGATACACAACTAGTGGCGTAGCTATCAGGCAGACTGGAAAGAGTATCTGAAAAATGTGTATATGGATGAGCAACTGGCAGGAAACACTGTGACTCTCTTAGGGTAGCCAATATCTCGTCACCAGTATATTCACATCTTCAAAGTCAAGAAACCGCTGGCAAGCGTAACGATGTTTCTCTTAAGATACACAACTAGTGGCGTATCGCTTCAGGCACACTGGAAACAGTATCTAAAAAATGTGTATTTGGGTGAGCAACTGGCACGAAACACTGTGACTCTCTTAGGGTAGCCAATATCTCGTCACCAGTATAATCACAGCTTCAAAGTCAAGAAACCGCTGGCAAGAGTAACGATGTTTCTCTTAAGATACACAACTAGTGGCGTATCGCTTCAGGCAGACTGGCCACAGTATCTCAAAATGTGTATTTGGGTGAGCAACTGGCAGGAAGCACTATAACTCTCTTAAGGTAGCCAATGCCTCGTCACCAACACAATCCCATCACCAACTTCAAGAAACCGCTTGCAAAGGTAACGAAGCTTCTCATAAGATACACAGCTAGTGGGGTGTCACTTGAGGCAGACTAGCCAAACTATCAAAAAAATGTGTATTTGGGTGAGGAACTAGCAGGAATCACTATGACACTCATAGGGTAGCCAATGCCTCGTCACCAGCATAATCACATCAGCAACTTCAAGAAACCCCTGGCAAAAGTTACAATGACTCTTAAGATACACAACTAGTGGCGTAGCTATCAGGCAGACTGGAAAGGGTATCTAAAAAATGTGTATTTGGATGAGCAACTGGCAGGAAACACTGTGACTCTCTTAGGGTAGCCAATATCTCGTCACCAGTATAATCACATCTTCAAAGTCAAGAAACCGCTGGCAAGCGTAACGATGTTTCTCTTAAGATACACAACTAGTGGCGTATCGCTTCAGGCACACTGGAAACAGTATCTAAAAAATGTGTATTTGGGTGAGCAACTGGCACGAAACACTGTGACTCTCTTAGGGTAACCAATATCTCGTCACCAGTATAATCACATCGTCAAAGTCAAGAAACCGTTGGCAAGAGTAACGATGTTTCTCTTAAGATACACAACTAGTGGCGTATCGCTTCAGGCAGACTGGCCACAGTATCTCAAAATGTGTATTTGGGTGAGCAACTGGCAGAAAGCACTATGACTCTCTTAAGGTAGCCAATGCCTCGTGACCAACATACTCACATCACCATCTTCAAGAAACCGCTTGCAAAGGTAACGAAGCTTCTCATATGATACACAGCTAGTGGGGTGTCACTTGAGGCAGACTGGCCAAAGTATCAAAAAAATGTGTATTTGGGTGAGCAACTAGCAGGAATCACTATGACACTCATAGGGTAGCCAATGCCTCGTCACCATCATAATCACATCAGCAACTTCAAGAAACCCCTGGCAAAAGTTGCAATGACTCTTAAGATACACAACTATTGGCGTAGCTATCAGGCAGACAGGAAAGAGTATCTAAAAAATGTGTATTTGGATGAGCAACTGGCAGGAAACACTGTGACTCTCTTAGGGTAGCCAATATCTCGTCACCAGTATAATCACATCTTCAAAGTCATGAAACCGCTGGCAAGAGTAACGATGTTTCTCTTAAGATACACAACTAGTGGCGTATCGATTCAGGCAGACGCCACAGTATCTCAAAATGTGTATTTGGTTGAGCAACTGGCAGGAAGCACTATGACTCTCTTAAGGTAGCCAATGCCTCGTCACCAATATAATCCCATCACCAACTTCAGGAAACCGCTTGCAAAGGTAACGAAGCTTCTCATAAGATACACAGCTAGTGGGGTGTCACTTGAGGCAGACTGGCCAAAGTATCAAAAAAATGTGTATTTGGGTGAGCAACTAGCAGGAATCACTATGACACTCATAGGGTAGCCAATGCCTCGTCACCAGCATAATCACATCAGCAACTTCAGGAAACCCCTGGCAAAAGTTACAATGACTCTTAAGATACACAACTAGTGGCGTAGCTATCAGGCAGACTGGAAAGAGTATCTAAAAAATGTGTATTTGGGTGAAGAACTGGCAGGAATCTCTATGACTCTCTTGAGGTAGCCAATGCTTCGTCACCAGCAGAATCAAATCAGCAACTTCTAGAAACCCCTTCCAAAAGTAACGATGTTTCTCTTAAGATACACAACTAGTGGCGTATCGCTTCAGGCACACTGGAAACAGTATCTAAAAAATGTGTATTTGGGTGAGCAACTGGCACGAAACACTGTGACTCTCTTAGGGTAGCCAATATCTCGTCACCAGTATAATCACAGCTTCTAAGTCAAGAAACCGCTGGCAAGAGTAACGATGTTTCTCTTAAGATACACAAATAGTGGCGTATCGCTTCAGGCAGACTGGCCACAGTATCTCAAAATGTGTATTTGGGTGAGCAACTGGCAGAAAGCACTATGCCTCGTCACCAACATAATCCCATCACCAACTTCAAGAAACCGCTTGCAAAGGTAACGAAGCTTCTCATAAGATACACAGCTAGTGGGGTGTCACTTGAGGCAGACTGGCCAAAGTATCAAAAAAATATGTATTTGGGTGAGCAACTAGCAGGAATCACTATGACACTCATAGGGTAGCCAATGCCTCGTCACCAGCATAATCACATCAGCAACTTCAAGAAACCCCTGACAAAAGTTGCAATGACTCCTAAGATACACAACTAGTGGCGTAGCTATCAGGCAGACTGGAAAGAGTATCTAAAAAATGTGTATTTGGATGAGCAACTGGCAGGAAACACTGTGACTCTCTTAGGGTAGCCAATATCTCGTCACCAGTATAATCACATCTTCAAAGTCAAGAAACCGCTGGCAAGAGTAACGATGTTTCTCTTAAGATACACAACTAGTGGCGTATCGCCTCAGGCAGACTGGCCACAGTATCTCAAAATGTGTATTTGGGTGAGCAACTGGCAGGAAGCACAATGACTCTCTTAAGGTAGCCAATACCTCGTCACCAACATAATCCCGTCACCAACTTCAGGAAACCGCTTGCAAAGGTAACGAAGCTTCTCATAAGATACACAGCTAGTGGGGTGTCACTTGAGGCAGACTGGCCAAAGTATCAAAAAATGTGTATTTGGGTGAGCAACTAGCAGGAATCACTATGACACTCATAGGGTAGCCAATGCCTCGTCGCCAGCATAATCACATCAGCAACTTCAAGAAACCCCTAGCAAAAGTTACAATGACTCTTAAGATACACAACTAGTGGCGTAGCTATCAGGCAGACTGGAAAGAGTATCTAAAAAATGTGTATTTGAGTGAAGAACTGGCAGGAATCTCTATGACTCTCTTGAGATAGCCAATGCCTCGTCCCCAGCAGAATCAAATCAGCAACTTCTAGAAACCCCTTTCAAAAGTAACGATGTTTCTCTTAAGATACACAACTAGTGGCGTATCGCTTCAGGCACACTGGAAACAGTATCTAAAAAATGTGTATTTGGGTGAGCAACTGGCACGAAACACTGTGACTCTCTTAGGGTAGCCAATATCTCGTCACCAGTATAATCACAGCTTCAAAGTCAAGAAACCGCTGGCAAGAGTAACGATGTTTCTCTTAAGATACACAACTAGTGGCGTATCGCTTCAGGCAGACTGGCCACAGTATCTCAAAATGTGTATTTGGGTGAGCAACTGGCAGAAAGCACTATGACTCTCATAAGGTAGCCAATGCGTCGTCACCAACATAATCACATCACCAACTTCAAGAAACCGCTTGCAAAGGTAACGAAGCTTCTCATCAGATACACAGCTAGTGGGGTGTCACTTGAGGCAGACTGGCCAAAGTATCAAAAAAATGTGTATTTGGGTGAGCAACTAGCAGGAATCACTATGACACTCATAGGGTAGCCAATGCCTCGTCACCAGCATAATCACATCAGCAACTTCAAGAAACCCCTGGAAAAAGTTACAATGACTCTTAAGATACACAACTAGTGGCGTTGCTATCAGGCAGACTGGAAAGAGTATCTAAAAAATGTGTATTTGGATGAGCAACTGGCAGGAAACACTGTGACTCTCTTAGGGTAGCCAATATCTCGTCACCAGTATAATCACATCTTCAAAGTCAAGAAACCCCTGGCAAGAGTAACGATGTTTCTCTTAAGATACACAACTAGTGGCGTATCGCTTCAGGCACACTGGAAACAGTATCTAAAAAATGTGTATTTGGATGAGCAACTGGCAGGAAACACTGTGACTCTCTTAGGGTAGCCAATATCTCGTCACAAGTATAATCACATCTTCAAAGTCAAGAAACCGCTGGCACGAGTAACGATGTTTCTCTTAAGATACACAACTAGTGGCGTATCGCTTCAGGCAGACGCCACAGTATCTCAAAATGTGTATTTGGTTGAGCAACTGGCAGGAAGCACTATGACTCTCTTAAGGTAGCCAATGCCTCGTCACCAACATAATCACATCACCAACTTCAGGAAACCGCTTGCAAAGGTAACGAAGCTTCTCATAAGATACACAGATAGTGGGGTGTCACTTGAGGCAGACTGGCCAAAGTATCAAAAAAATGTGTATTTGGGTGAGCAACTAGCAGGAATCACTATGACACTCATAGGGTAGCCAATGCCTCGTCACCAGCATAATCACATCAGCAACTTCAAGAAACCCCTGGCAAAAGTTACAATGACTCTTAAGATACACAACTAGTGGCGTAGCTATCAGGCAGACTGGAAAGAGTATCTAAAAAATGTGTATTTGAGTGAAGAACTGGCAGGAATCTCTATGTCTCTCTTGAGGTAGCCAATGCCTCGTCACCAGCAGAAACAAATCAGCAACTTCTAGAAACTCCTTTCAAAAGTAACGATGTTTCTCTTAAGACAAACAACTAGTGGCGTAGCCATCAGGCAGACTGGAAAGTGTATCTAAAAAATGTGTATTTGGATGAGCAACTGGCAGGAAGCACTATGACTCTCTTAAGGTAGCCAATGCCTCGTCACCAACATAATCACATCACCTACTTCAGGAAACCGCTTGCAAAGGTAACGAAGCTTCTCATAAGATACACAGCTAGTGGGGTGTCACTTGAGGCAGACTGGCCAAAGTATCAAAAAAATGTGTATTTGGGTGAGCAACTAGCAGGAATCACGATGACACTCATAGGGTTGCCAATGCCTCGTCACCAGCATAATCACATCAGCAACTTCAGGAAACCCCTGGCAAAAGTTACAATGACTCTTAAGATACACAACTAGTGGCGTAGCTATCAGGCAGACTGGAAAGAGTATCTAAAAAATGTGTATTTGGGTGAAGAACTGGCAGGAATCTCTATGACTCTCTTGAGGTAGCCAATGCTTCGTCACCAGCAGAATCAAATCAGCAACTTCTAGAAACCCCTTTCAAAAGTAACGATGTTTCTCTTAAGATACACAACTAGTGGCGTATCGCTTCAGGCACACTGGAAACAGTATCTAAAAAATGTGTATTTGGGTGAGCAACTGGCACGAAACACTGTGACTCTCTTAGGGTAGCCAATATCTCGTCACCAGTATAATCACAGCTTCAAAGTCAAGAAACTGCAGGCAAGAGTAACCATGTTTCTCTTAAGATACACAACTAGTGGCGTATCGCTTCAGGCAGACTGGCCACGGTATCTCAAAATGTGTATTTGGGTGAGCAACTGGCAGAAAGCACTATGCCTCGTCACCAGCATAATCCCATCACCAACTTCAAGAAACCGCTTGCAAAGGTAACGAAGCTTCTCATAAGATACACAGCTAGTGGCGTATCGCTTCAGGCACACTGGAAACAGTATCTAAAAAATGTGTATTTGGATGAGCAACTGGCAGGAAACACTGTGACTCTCTTAGGGTAGCCAATATCTCGTCACAAGTATAATCACATCTTCAAAGTCAAGAAACCGCTGGCACGAGTAACGATGTTTCTCTTAAGATACACAACTAGTGGCGTATCGCTTCAGGCAGACGCCACAGTATCTCAAAATGTGTATTTGGTTGAGCAACTGGCAGGAAGCACTATGACTCTCTTAAGGTAGCGAATGCCTCGTCACCAACATAATCACATCACCAACTTCAGGAAACCGCTTGCAAAGGTAACGAAGCTTCTCATAAGATACACAGATAGTGGGGTGTCACTTGAGGCAGACTGGCCAAAGTATCAAAAAAATGTGTATTTGGGTGAGCAACTAGCAGGAATCACTATGACACTCATAGGGTAGCCAATGCCTCGTCACCAGCATAATCACATCAGCAACTTCAAGAAACCCCTGGCAAAAGTTACAATGACTCTTAAGATACACAACTAGTGGCGTAGCTATCAGCCAGACTGGAAAGAGTATCTAAAAAATGTGTATTTGGGTGAAGAACTGGCAGGAATCTCTATGTCTCTCTTGAGGTAGCCAATGCCTCGTCACCAGCAGAAACAAATCAGCAACTTCTAGAAACTCCTTTCAAAAGTAACGATGTTTCTCTTAAGATAAACAACTAGTGGCGTAGCTATCAGGCAGACTGGAAAGTGTATCTAAAAAATGTGTATTTGGATGAGCAACTGGCAGGAAGCACTATGACACTCTTAAGGTAGCCAATGCCTCGTCACCAACATAATCACATCACCTACTTCAGGAAACCGCTTGCAAAGGTAACGAAGCTTCTCATAAGATACACAGCTAGTGGGGTGTCACTTGAGGCAGACTGGCCAAAGTATCAAAAAAATGTGTATTTGGGTGAGCAACTAGCAGGAATCACGATGACACTCATAGGGTAGCCAATGCCTCGTCACCAGCATAATCACATCAGCAACTTCAGGAAACCCCTGGCAAAAGTTACAATGACTCTTAAGATACACAACTAGTGGCGTAGCTATCAGGCAGACTGGAAAGAGTATCTAAAAAATGTGTATTTGGGTGAAGAACTGGCAGGAATCTCTATGACTCTCTTGAGGTAGCCAATGCTTCGTCACCAGCAGAATCAAATCAGCAACTTCTAGAAACCCCTTTCAAAAGTAACGATGTTTCTCTTAAGATACACAACTAGTGGCGTATCGCTTCAGGCACACTGTAAACACTATCTAAAAAATGTGTATTTGGGTGAGCAACTGGCACAAAACACTGTGACTCTCTTAGGGTAGCCAATATCTCGTCACCAGTATAATCACAGCTTCAAAGTCAAGAAACTGCAGGCAAGAGTAACGATGTTTCTCTCAAGATACACAACTAGTGGCGTATCGCTTCAGGCAGACGCCACAGTATCTCAAAATGTGTATTTGGGTGAGCAACTGGCAGAAAGCACTATGACTCTCTTAAGCTAGCCAAAGCCTCGTCACCAACATAATCACATCACCAACTTCAAGAAACCGCTTGCAAAGGTAACGAAGCTTCTCATAAGATACACAGCTAGTGGGGTGTCACTTGAGGTAGACTGGCCAAAGTATCAAAAAAATGTGTATTTGGGTGAGCAACTAGCAGGAATCACTATGACACTCATAGGGTAGCCAATGCCTCGTCACCAGCATAATCACATCAGTAACTTCAAGAAACCCCTGGCAAAAGTTGCAATGACTCTTAAGATACACAACTAGTGGCGTAGCTATCAGGCAGACTGGAAAGAGTATCTAAAATATGTGTATTTGGATGAGCAACTGGCAGGGAACACTGTGACTCTCTTAGGGTAGCCAATATCTCGTCACCAGTATAATCACATCTTCACAGTCAAGAAACCGCTGGCAAGAGTAACGATGTTTCTCTTAAGATACACAACTAGTGGCGTATCGCTTCAGGCAGACTGGCCACAGTATCTCAAAATGTGTATTTGGGTGAGCAACTGGCAGGAAGCACTATGACTCTCTTAAGGTAGACAATGCCTCGTCACCAACATAATCCCATCACCAACTTCAGGAAACCGCTTGCAAAGGTAACGAAACTTCTCATAAGATACACAGCTAGTGGGGTGTCACTTGAGGCAGACTGGCCAAAGTATCAAAAAAATGTGTATTTGGGTGAGCAACTAGCAGGAATCACTATGACACTCATAGGGTAGCCAATGCCTCGTCACCAGCATAATCACATCAGCAACTTCAAGAAACCCCTGGCAAAAGTTACAATGACTCTTAAGATGCACAACTAGTGGGGTAGCTACCAGGCAGACTGGAAAGAGTATCTAAAAAATGTGTATTTGAGTGAAGAACGGGCGGGAATCTCAATGACTCTCTTGAGGTAGCCAATGCCTCGTCACCAGCAGAATCAAATCAGCAACTTCTAGAAACCCCTTTCAAAAGTAACGATGTTTCTCTTAAGATACACAACTAGTGGGGTATCGCTTCAGGCACACTGGAAACAGTATCTAAAAAATGTGTATTTGGGTGAGCAACTGGCACGAAACACTGTGATTCTCTTAGGGTAGCCAATATCTCGTCACCAGTATAATCACATCTTCAAAGTCAAGAAACCGCTGGCAAGAGTAACGATGTTTCTCTTAAGATACACAACTAGTGGCGTATCGCTTCAGGCACACTGGAAACAGTATCTAAAAAATGTGTATTTGGGTGAGCAACTGGCACGAAACACTGTGACTCTCTTAGGGTAACCAATATCTCGTCACCAGTATAATCACATCTTCAAAGTCAAGAAACCGTTGGCAAGAGTAACGATGTTTCTCTTAAGATACACAACTAGTGGCGTATCGCTTCAGGCAGACTGGCCACAGTATCTCAAAATGTGTATTTGGGTGAGCAACTGGCAGAAAGCACTATGACTCTCTTAAGGTAGCCAATGCCTCGTGACCAACATAATCACATCACCAACTTCAAGAAACCGCTTGCAAAGGTAACGAAGCTTCTCATAAGATACACAGCTAGTGGGGTGTCACTTGAGGCAGACTGGCCAAAGTATCAAAAAAATGTGTATTTGGGTGAGCAACTAGCAGGAATCACTATGACACTCATAGGGTAGCCAATGCCTCGTCACAAGCAAAATCACATCAGCAACTCCAAGAAACCCCTGGCAAAAGTTGCAATGACTCTTAAGATACACAACTAGTGGCGTAGCTATCAGGCAGACTGGAAAGAGTATCTAAAAAATGTGTATTTGGATGAGCAACTCGCAGGAAACACTGTGACTCTCTTAGGGTAGCCAATATCTCGTCACCAGTATAATCACATCTTCAAAGTCAAGAAAATGCTGGCAAGAGTAACGACGTTTCTCTTAAGATACACAACTAGTGGCGTATCGCTTCAGGCAGACTGGCCACAGTATCTCAAAATGTGTATTTGGGTGAGCAACTGGCAGGAAGCACTATGACTCTCTTAAGGTAGCCAATGCCTTTTCATCAACATAATCCCATCACCAACTTCAGGAAACCGCTTGCAAAGGTAACGAAGCTTCTCATAAGATACACAGCTAGTGGGGTGTCACTTGAGGCAGACTGGCCAAAGTATCAAAAAAATGTGTATTTGGGTGAGCAACTAGCAGGAATCACTATGACACTCATAGGGTAGCCAATGCCTCGTCACAAGCATAATCACATCAGCAACTTCAAGAAACCCCTGGCAAAAGTTACAATGACTCTGAAGATACACAACTAGTGGCGTAGCTATCAGGCAGACTGGAAAGAGTATCTAAAAAATGTGTATTTGGATGAGCAACTGGCAGGAAACACTGTGACTCTCTTAGGGTAGCCAATATCTCGTCACCAGTATAATCACATCTTCAAAGTCAAGAAACCGCTTGCAAAGGTAACGAAGCTTCTCATAAGATACACAGCTAGTGGGGTGTCACTTGAGGCAGACTGGCCAAAGTATCAAAAAAATGTGTATTTGAGTGAGCAACTAGCAGGAATCACTATGACACTCATAGGGTAGCCAATGCCTCGTCACATGCAAAATCACATCAGCAACTTCAAGAAACCCCTGGCAAAAGTTGCAATGACTCTTAAGATACACAACTAGTGGCGTAGCTATCAGGCAGACTGGAAAGAGTATCTAAAAAATGTGTATTTGGATGAGCAACTGGCAGGAAACACTGTGACTCTCTTAGGGTAGCCAATATCTCGTCACCAGTATAATCACATCTTCAAAGTCAAGAAACCGCTGGCAAGAGTAACGATGTTTCTCTTAAGATACACAACTAGTGGCGTATCGCTTCAGGCAGACTGGCCACAGTATCTCAAAATGTGTATTTGGGTGAGCAACTGGCAGGAAGCACTATGACTCTCTTAAGGTAGCCAATGCCTTTTCATCAAAACAATCCCATCACCAACTTCAGGAAACCGCTTGCAAAGGTAACGAAGCTTCTCATAAGATACACAGCTAGTGGAGTGTCACTTGAGGCAGACTGGCCAAAGTATCAAAAAAATGTGTATTTGGGTGAGCAACTAGCAGGAATCACTATGACACTCATAGGGTAGCCAATGCCTCGTCACCAGCATAATCACATCAGCAACTTCAAGAAACCCCTGGCAAAAGTTACAATGACTCTTAAGATGCACAACTAGTGGGGTAGCTACCAGGCAGACTGGAAAGAGTATCTAAAAAATGTGTATTTGAGTGAAGAACTGGCGGGAATCTCTATGACTCTCTTGAGGTAGCCAATGCCTCGTCACCAGCAGAATCAAATCAGCAACTTCTAGAAACCCCTTTCAAAAGTAACGATGTTTCTCTTAAGATACACAACTAGTGGGGTATCGCTTCAGGCACACTGGAAACAGTATCTAAAAAATGTGTATTTGGGTGAGCAACTGGCACGAAACACTGTGACTCTCTTAGGGTAGCCAATATCTCGTCACCAGTATAATCACATCTTCAAAGTCAAGAAAACGCTGGCAAGAGTAACGATGTTTCTCTTAAGATACACAACTAGTGGCGTATCGCTTCAGGCACACTGGAAACAGTATCTAAAAAATGTGTATTTCGGTGAGCAACTGGCACGAAACACTGTGACTCTCTTAGGGTAACCAATATCTCGTCACCAGTATAATCACATCTTCAAAGTCAAGAAACCGTTGGCAAGAGTAACGATGTTTCTCTTAAGATACACAACTAGTGGCGTATCGCTTCAGGCAGACTGGCCACAGTATCTCAAAATGTGTATTTGGGTGAGCAACTGGCAGAAAGCAATATGACTCTCTTAAGGTAGCCAATGCCTCGTGACCAACATAATCACATCACCAACTTCAAGAAACCGCTTGCAAAGGTAACGAAGCTTCTCATAAGATACACAGCTAGTGGGGTGTCACTTGAGGCAGACTGGCCAAAGTATCAAAAAAATGTGTATTTGGGTGAGCAACTAGCAGGAATCACTATGACACTCATAGGGTAGCCAATTCCTCGTCACAAGCAAAATCACATCAGCAACTTCAAGAAACCCCTGGCAAAAGTTGCAATGGCTCTTAAGATACACAACTAGTGGCGTAGCTATCAGGCAGACTGGAAAGAGTATCTAAAAAATGTGTATTTGGATGAGCAACTGGCAGGAAACACTGTGACTCTCTTAGGGTAGCCAATATCTCGTCACCAGTATAATCACATCTTCAAAGTCAAGAAACCGCTGGCAGGAGTAACGATGTTTCTCTTAAGATACACAACTAGTGGCGTATCGCTTCAGGCAGACTGGCCACAGTATCTCAAAATGTGTATTTGGGTGAGCAACTGGCAGGAAGCACTATGACTCTCTTAAGGTAGCCAATGCCTTTTCATCAACATAATCCCATCACCAACTTCAGGAAACCGCTTGCAAAGGTAACGAAGCTTCTCATAAGATACACAGCTAGTGGGGTGTCACTTGAGGCAGACTGGCCAAAGTATTAAAAAAATGTGTATTTGGGTGAGCAACTAGCAGGAATCACTATGACACTCATAGGGTAGCCAATGCCTCGTCACAAGCATAATCACATCAGCAACTTCAAGAAACCCCTGGCAAAAGTTACAATGACTCTGAAGATACACAACTAGTGGCGTAGCTATCAGGCAGACTGGAAAGAGTATCTACAAAATGTGTATTTGGATGAGCAACTGGCAGGAAACACTGTGACTCTCTTAGGGAAGCCAATATCTCGTCACCAGTATAATCACATCTTCAAAGTCAAGAAACCGCTGGCAAGAGTAACGATGTTTCTCTTAAGATACACAACTAGTGGCGTATCGCTTCAGGCAGACTGGCCACAGTATCTCAAAATGTGTATTTGGGTGAGCAACTGGCAGGAAGCACTATGAATCTCTTAAGGGAGCCAATGCCTCGTCAACACCATAATCCCATCACCAACTTCGGGAAACCGCTTGCAAAGGTAACGAAGCTTCTCATAAGATACACAGCTAGTGGGGTGTCACTTGAGGCAGACTGGTCAAAGTATCAAAAAAATGTGTATTTGGGTGAGCAACTAGCAGGAATCACTATGACACTCATAGGGTAGCCAATGCCTCGTCACCAGCATCATCACATCAGCAACTTCAAGAAACCTCTGGCAAAAGTTACAATGACTCTTAAGATACACAACTAGTGGCGTAGCTATCAGGCAGACTGGAAAGAGTATCTAAAAAATGTGTATTTGGGTGAAGAACTGGCAGGAATCTCTATGACTCTCTTGCGGTAGCCAATGCTTCGTCACCAGCAGAATCAAAACAGCAACTTCTAGAAACCCCTTTCAAAAGTAACGATGCTTCTCTTAAGATACACAACTAGTGGCGTATCGCTTCAGGCACACTGGAAACAGTATCTAAAAAATGTGTATTTGGGTGAGCAACTGGCACGAAACACTGTGACTCTCTTAGGGTAGCCAATATCTCGTCACCAGTATAATCACAGCTTCAAAGTCAAGAAACCACTGGCAAGAGTAACGATGTTTCTCTTAAGATACACAACTAGTGGCGTATCGCTTCAGGCAGACTGGCCACAGTATCTCAAAATGTATATTTGGTTGAGCAACTGGCAGGAAGCACTATGACTCTCTTAAGGTAGCCAATGCCTCGTCACCAACATAATCCCATCACCAACTTCAGGAAACCGCTTGCAAAGGTAACGAAGCTTCTCATAAGATACACAGCTAGTGGGGTGTCACTTGTGGCAGACTGGCCAAAGTATCAAAAAAATGTGTATTTGGGTGAGCAACTAGCAGGAATCACTATGACACTCATAGGGTAGCCAATGCCTCGTCACCAGCATAATCACATCAGCAACTTCAAGAAACCCCTGGCAAAAGTTACAATGACTCTTAAGATACACAACTAGTGGCGTAGCTATCAGGCAGACAGGAAAGAGTATCTAAAAAATGTGTATTTGAGTGAAGAACTGGCAGGAATCTCTATGACTCTCTTGAGGTAGCCAATGCCTCGTCACCAGCAGAATCAAATCAGCAACTTCTAGAAACCCCTTTCAAAAGTAACGATGTTTCTCTTAAGATACACAACTAGTGGCGTATCACTTCAGGCACACTGGAAACAGTATCTAAAAAATGTGTATTTGGGTGAGCAACTGGCACGAAACACTGTGACTCTCTTAGGGTAGCCAATATCTCGTCACCAGTATAATCACATCTTCAAAGTCAAGAAAACGCTGGCAAGAGTAACGATGTTTCTCTTAAGATACACAACTAGTGGCGTATCGCTTCAGGCACACTGGAAACAGTATCTAAAAAATGTGTATTTGGGTGAGCAACTGGCACGAAACACTGTGACTCTCTTAGGGTAACCAATATCTCGTCACCAGTATAATCACATCTTCAAAGTCAAGAAACCGTTGGCAAGAGTAACGATGTTTCTCTTAAGATACACAACTAGTGGCGTATCGCTTCAGGCAGACTGGCCATAGTATCTCAAAATATGTATTTGGGTGAGCAACTGGCAGAAAGCAATATGACTCTCTTAAGGTAGCCAATGCCTCGTGACCAACATAATCACATCTTCAACTTCAAGAAACCGCTTGCAAAGGTAACGAAGCTTCTCATAAGATACACAGCTAGTGGGGTGTCACTTGAGGCAGACTGGCCAAAGTATCAAAAAAATGTGTATTTGGGTGAGCAACTAGCAGGAATCACTATGACACTCATAGGGTAGCCAATGCCTCGTCACAAGCAAAATCACATCAGCAACTTCAAGAAACCCCTGGCAAAAGTTGCAATGGCTCTTAAGATACACAACTAGTGGCGTAGCTATCAGGCAGACTGGAAAGAGTATCTAAAAAATGTGTATTTGGATGAGCAACTGGCAGGAAACACTGTGACTCTCTTAGGGTAGCCAATATCTCGTCACCAGTATAATCACATCTTCAAAGTCAAGAAACCGCTGGCAAGAGTAACGATGTTTCTCTTAAGATACACAACTAGTGGCGTATCGCTTCAGGCAGACTGGCCACAGTATCTCAAAATGTGTATTTGGGTGAGCAACTGGCAGGAAGCACTATGACTCTCTTAAGGTAGCCAATGCCTTTTCATCAACATAATCCCATCACCAACTTCAGGAAACCGCTTGCAAAGGTAACGAAGCTTCTCATAAGATACACAGCTAGTGGGGTGTCACTTGAGGCAGACTGGCCAAAGTATTAAAAAAATGTGTATTTGGGTGAGCAACTAGCAGGAATCACTATGACACTCATAGGGTAGCCAATGCCTCGTCACAAGCATAATCACATCAGCAACTTCAAGAAACCCCTGGCAAAAGTTACAATGACTCTGAAGATACACAACTAGTGGCGTAGCTATCAGGCAGACTGGAAAGAGTATCTACAAAATGTGTATTTGGATGAGCAACTGGCAGGAAACACTGTGACTCTCTTAGGGAAGCCAATATCTCGTCACCAGTATAATCACATCTTCAAAGTCAAGAAACCGCTGGCAAGAGTAACGATGTTTCTCTTAAGATACACAACTAGTGGCGTATCGCTTCAGGCAGACTGGCCACAGTATCTCAAAATGTGTATTTGGGTGAGCAACTGGCAGGAAGCACTATGAATCTCTTAAGGGAGCCAATGCCTCGTCAACACCATAATCCCATCACCAACTTCGGGAAACCGCTTGCAAAGGTAACGAAGCTTCTCATAAGATACACAGCTAGTGGGGTGTCACTTGAGGCAGGCTGGTCAAAGTATCAAAAAAATGTGTATTTGGGTGAGCAACTAGCAGGAATCACTATGACACTCATAGGGTAGCCAATGCCTCGTCACCAGCATCATCACATCAGCAACTTCAAGAAACCTCTGGCAAAAGTTACAATGACTCTTAAGATACACAACTAGTGGCGTAGCTATCAGGCAGACTGGAAAGAGTATCTAAAAAATGTGTATTTGGGTGAAGAACTGGCAGGAATCTCTATGACTCTCTTGCGGTAGCCAATGCTTCGTCACCAGCAGAATCAAAACAGCAACTTCTAGAAACCCCTTTCAAAAGTAACGATGCTTCTCTTAAGATACACAACTAGTGGCGTATCGCTTCAGGCACACTGGAAACAGTATCTAAAAAATGTGTATTTGGGTGAGCAACTGGCACGAAACACTGTGACTCTCTTAGGGTAGCCAATATCTCGTCACCAGTATAATCACAGCTTCAAAGTCAAGAAACCACTGGCAAGAGTAACGATGTTTCTCTTAAGATACACAACTAGTGGCGTATCGCTTCAGGCAGACTGGCCACAGTATCTCAAAATGTGTATTTGGGTGAGCAACTGGCAGAAAGCACTATGACTCTCTTAAGGTAGCCAACGCCTCGTCACCAACATAATCACATCACCAACTTCAAGAAACCGCTTGCAAAGGCAACGAAGCTTCTCGTAAGATACACAGCTAGTGGGGTGTCACTTGAGGCAGACTGGCCAAAGTATCAAAAAAATGTGTATTTGGGTGAGCAACTAGCAGGAATCACTATGACACTCATAGGGTAGCCAATGCCTCGTCACCAGCATAATCACATCAGCCACTTCAAGAAACCCCTGGCAAAAGTTACAATGACTCTTAAGATACACAACTAGTGGCGTAGCTATCAGGCAGACTGGAAAGAGTATCTAAAAAATGTGTATTTGGGTGAAGAACTGGCAGGAATCTCTATGACTCTCTTGAGGTAGCCAATGCTTCGTCACCAGCAGAATCAAATCAGCAACTTCTAGAAACCCATTTCAAAAGTAACGATGTTTCTCTTAAGATACACAACTAGTGGCGTATCGCTTCAGGCACACTGGAAACAGTATCTAAAAAATGTGTATTTGGGTGAGCAACTGGCACGAAACACTGTGACTCTCTTAGGGTAGCCAATATCTCGTCACCAGTATAATCACAGCTTCAAAGTCAAGAAACCGCTGGCAAGAGTAACGATGTTTCTCTTAAGATACACAACTAGTGGCGTATCGCTTCAGGCAGACTGGCCACAGTATCTCAAAATGTATATTTGGTTGAGCAACTGGCAGGAAGCACTATGACTCTCTTAAGGTAGCCAATGCCTCGTCACCAACATAATCCCATCACCAACTTCAGGAAACCGCTTGCAAAGGTAACGAAGCTTCTCATAAGATACACAGCTAGTGGGGTGTCACTTGAGGCAGACTGGCCAAAGTATCAAAAAAATGTGTATTTGGGTGAGCAACTAGCAGGAATCACTATGACACTCATAGGGTAGCCAATGCCTCGTCACAAGCAAAATCACATCAGCAACTTCAAGAAACCCCTGGCAAAAGTTGCAATGGCTCTTAAGATACACAACTAGTGGCGTAGCTATCAGGCAGACTGGAAAGAGTATCTAAAAAATGTGTATTTGGATGAGCAACTGGCAGGAAACACTGTGACTCTCTTAGGGTAGCCAATATCTCGTCACCAGTATAATCACATCTTCAAAGTCAAGAAACCGCTGGCAAGAGTAACGATGTTTCTCTTAAGATACACAACTAGTGGCGTATCGCTTCAGGCAGACTGGCCACAGTATCTCAAAATGTGTATTTGGGTGAGCAACTGGCAGGAAGCACTATGACTCTCTTAAGGTAGCCAATGCCTTTTCATCAACATAATCCCATCACCAACTTCAGGAAACCGCTTGCAAAGGTAACGAAGCTTCTCATAAGATACACAGCTAGTGGGGTGTCACTTGAGGCAGACTGGCCAAAGTATTAAAAAAATGTGTATTTGGGTGAGCAACTAGCAGGAATCACTATGACACTCATAGGGTAGCCAATGCCTCGTCACAAGCATAATCACATCAGCAACTTCAAGAAACCCCTGGCAAAAGTTACAATGACTCTGAAGATACACAACTAGTGGCGTAGCTATCAGGCAGACTGGAAAGAGTATCTACAAAATGTGTATTTGGATGAGCAACTGGCAGGAAACACTGTGACTCTCTTAGGGAAGCCAATATCTCGTCACCAGTATAATCACATCTTCAATGTCAAGAAACCGCTGGCAAGAGTAACGATGTTTCTCTTAAGATACACAACTAGTGGCGTATCGCTTCAGGCAGACTGGCCACAGTATCTCAAAATGTGTATTTGGGTGAGCAACTGGCAGGAAGCACTATGAATCTCTTAAGGGAGCCAATGCCTCGTCAACACCATAATCCCATCACCAACTTCGGGAAACCGCTTGCAAAGGTAACGAAGCTTCTCATAAGATACACAGCTAGTGGGGTGTCACTTGAGGCAGACTGGTCAAAGTATCAAAAAAATGTGTATTTGGGTGAGCAACTAGCAGGAATCACTATGACACTCATAGGGTAGCCAATGCCTCGTCACCAGCATCATCACATCAGCAACTTCAAGAAACCTCTGGCAAAAGTTACAATGACTCTTAAGATACACAACTAGTGGCGTAGCTATCAGGCAGACTGGAAAGAGTATCTAAAAAATGTGTATTTGGGTGAAGAACTGGCAGGAATCTCTATGACTCTCTTGCGGTAGCCAATGCTTCGTCACCAGCAGAATCAAAACAGCAACTTCTAGAAACCCCTTTCAAAAGTAACGATGCTTCTCTTAAGATACACAACTAGTGGCGTATCGCTTCAGGCACACTGGAAACAGTATCTAAAAAATGTGTATTTGGGTGAGCAACTGGCACGAAACACTGTGACTCTCTTAGGGTAGCCAATATCTCGTCACCAGTATAATCACAGCTTCAAAGTCAAGAAACCACTGGCAAGAGTAACGATGTTTCTCTTAAGATACACAACTAGTGGCGTATCGCTTCAGGCAGACTGGCCACAGTATCTCAAAATGTGTATTTGGGTGAGCAACTGGCAGAAAGCACTATGACTCTCTTAAGGTAGCCAACGCCTCGTCACCAACATAATCACATCACCAACTTCAAGAAACCGCTTGCAAAGGCAACGAAGCTTCTCATAAGATACACAGCTAGTGGGGTGTCACTTGAGGCAGACTGGCCAAAGTATCAAAAAAATGTGTATTTGGGTGAGCAACTAGCAGGAATCACTATGACACTCATAGGGTAGCCAATGCCTCGTCACCAGCATAATCACATCAGCGACTTCAAGAAACCCCTGGCAAAAGTTACAATGACTCTTAAGATACACAACTAGTGGCGTAGCTATCAGGCAGACTGGAAAGAGTATCTAAAAAATGTGTATTTGGGTGAAGAACTGGCAGGAATCTCTATGACTCTCTTGAGGTAGCCAATGCTTCGTCACCAGCAGAATCAAATCAGCAACTTCTAGAAACCCATTTCAAAAGTAACGATGTTTCTCTTAAGATACACAACTAGTGGCGTATCGCTTCAGGCACACTGGAAACAGTATCTAAAAAATGTGTATTTGGGTGAGCAACTGGCACGAAACACTGTGACTCTCTTAGGGTAGCCAATATCTCGTCACCAGTATAATCACAGCTTCAAAGTCAAGAAACCGCTGGCAAGAGTAACGATGTTTCTCTTAAGATACACAACTAGTGGCGTATCGCTTCAGGCAGACTGGCCACAGTATCTCAAAATGTATATTTGGTTGAGCAACTGGCAGGAAGCACTATGACTCTCTTAAGGTAGCCAATGCCTCGTCACCAACATAATCCCATCACCAACTTCAGGAAACCGCTTGCAAAGGTAACGAAGCTTCTCATAAGATACACAGCTAGTGGGGTGTCACTTGAGGCAGACTGGCCAAAGTATCAAAAAAATGTGTATTTGGGTGAGCAACTAGCAGGAATCACTATGACACTCATAGGGTAGCCAATGCCTCGTCACCAGCATAATCACATCAGCAACTTCAAGAAACCCCTGGCAAAAGTTACAATGTCTCTTAAGATACACAACTAGTGGCGTAGCTATCAGGCAGACAGGAAAGAGTATCTAAAAAATGTGTATTTGAGTGAAGAACTGGCAGGAATCTCTATGACTCTCTTGAGGTAGCCAATGCCTCGTCACCAGCAGAATCAAATCAGCAACTTCTAGAAACCCCTTTCAAAAGTAACGATGTTTCTCTTAAGATACACAACTAGTGGCGTATCACTTCAGGCACACTGGAAACAGTATCTAAAAAATGTGTATTTGGGTGAGCAACTGGCACGAAACACTGTGACTCTCTTAGGGTAGCCAATATCTCGTCACCAGTATAATCACATCTTCAAAGTCAAGAAAACGCTGGCAAGAGTAACGATGTTTCTCTTAAGATACACAACTAGTGGCGTATCGCTTCAGGCACACTGGAAACAGTATCTAAAAAATGTGTATTTGGGTGAGCAACTGGCACGAAACACTGTGACTCTCTTAGGGTAACCAATATCTCGTCACCAGTATAATCACATCTTCAAAGTCAAGAAACCGTTGGCAAGAGTAACGATGTTTCTCTTAAGATACACAACTAGTGGCGTATCGCTTCAGGCAGACTGGCCACAGTATCTCAAAATGTGTATTTGGGTGAGCAACTGGCAGAAAGCAATATGACTCTCTTAAGGTAGCCAATGCCTCGTGACCAACATAATCACATCTTCAACTTCAAGAAACCGCTTGCAAAGGTAACGAAGCTTCTCATAAGATACACAGCTAGTGGGGTGTCACTTGAGGCAGACTGGCCAAAGTATCAAAAAAATGTGTATTTGGGTGAGCAACTAGCAGGAATCACTATGACACTCATAGGGTAGCCAATGCCTCGTCACAAGCAAAATCACATCAGCAACTTCAAGAAACCCCTGGCAAAAGTTGCAATGGCTCTTAAGATACACAACTAGTGGCGTAGCTATCAGGCAGACTGGAAAGAGTATCTAAAAAATGTGTATTTGGATGAGCAACTGGCAGGAAACACTGTGACTCTCTTAGGGTAGCCAATATCTCGTCACCAGTATAATCACATCTTCAAAGTCAAGAAACCGCTGGCAAGAGTAACGATGTTTCTCTTAAGATACACAACTAGTGGCGTATCGCTTCAGGCAGACTGGCCACAGTATCTCAAAATGTGTATTTGGTGAGCAACTGGCAGGAAGCACTATGACTCTCTTAAGGTAGCCAATGCCTTTTCATCAACATAATCCCATCACCAACTTCAGGAAACCGCTTGCAAAGGTAACGAAGCTTCTCATAAGATACACAGCTAGTGGGGTGTCACTTGAGGCAGACTGGCCAAAGTATTAAAAAAATGTGTATTTGGGTGAGCAACTAGCAGGAATCACTATGACACTCATAGGGTAGCCAATGCCTCGTCACAAGCATAATCACATCAGCAACTTCAAGAAACCCCTGGCAAAAGTTACAATGACTCTGAAGATACACAACTAGTGGCGTAGCTATCAGGCAGACTGGAAAGAGTATCTACAAAATGTGTATTTCGATGAGCAACTGGCAGGAAACACTGTGACTCTCTTAGGGTAGCCAATATCTCGTCACCAGTATAATCACATCTTCAAAGTCAAGAAACCGCTGGCAAGAGTAACGATGTTTCTCTTAAGATACACAACTAGTGGCGTATCGCTTCAGGCAGACTGGCCACAGTATCTCAAAATGTGTATTTGGGTGAGCAACTGGCAGGAAGCACTATGACTCTCTTAAGGGAGCCAATGCCTCGTCAACACCATAATCCCATCACCAACTTCGGGAAACCGCTTGCAAAGGTAACGAAGCTTCTCATAAGATACACAGCTAGTGGGGTGTCACTTGAGGCAGACTGGTCAAAGTATCAAAAAAATGTGTATTTGGGTGAGCAACTAGCAGGAATCACTATGACACTCATACGGTAGCCAATGCCTCGTCACCAGCATAATCACATCAGCAACTTCAAGAAGCCTCTGGCAAAAGTTACAATGACTCTTAAGATACACAACTAGTGGCGTAGCTATCAGGCAGACTGGAAAGAGTATCTAAAAAATGTGTATTTGGGTGAAGAACTGGCAGGAATCTCTATGACTCTCTTGCGGTAGCCAATGCTTCGTCACCAGCAGAATCAAAACAGCAACTTCTACAAACCCCTTTCAAAAGTAACGATGCTTCTCTTAAGATACACAACTAGTGGCGTATCGCTTCAGGCACACTGGAAACAGTATCTAAAAAATGTGTATTTGGGTGAGCAACTGGCACGAAACACTGTGACTCTCTTAGGGTAGCCAATATCTCGTCACCAGTATAATCACAGCTTCAAAGTCAAGAAACCGCTGGCAAGAGTAACGATGTTTCTCTTAAGATACACAACTAGTGGCGTATCGCTTCAGGCAGACTGGCCACAGTATCTCAAAATGTGTATTTGGTTGAGCAACTGGCAGGAAGCACTATGACTCTCTTAAGGTAGCCAATGCCTCGTCACCAACATAATCCCATCACCAACTTCAGGAAACCGCTTGCAAAGGTAACGAAGCTTCTCATAAGATACACAGCTAGTGGGGTGTCACTTGAGGCAGACTGGCCAAAGTATCAAAAAAATGTGTATTTGGGTGAGCAACTAGCAGGAATCACTATGACACTCATAGGGTAGCCAATGCCTCGTCACCAGCATAATCACATCAGCAACTTCAAGAAACCCCTGGCAAAAGTTACAATGACTCTTAAGATACACAACTAGTGGCGTAGCTATCAGGCAGACAGGAAAGTGTATCTAAAAAATGTGTATTTGAGTGAAGAACTGGCAGGAATCTCTATGACTCTCTTGAGGTAGCCAATGCCTCGTCACCAGCAGAATCAAATCAGCAACTTCTAGAAACCCCTTTCAAAAGTAACGATGTTTCTCTTAAGATACACAACTAGTGGCGTATCACTTCAGGCACACTGGAAACAGTATCTAAAAAATGTGTATTTGGGTGAGCAACTGGCACGAAACACTGTGACTCTCTTAGGGTAGCCAATATCTCGTCACCAGTATAATCACATCTTCAAAGTCAAGAAAACGCTGGCAAGAGTAACGATGTTTCTCTTAAGATACACAACTAGTGGCGTATCGCTTCAGGCACACTGGAAACAGTATCTAAAAAATGTGTATTTGGGTGAGCAACTGGCACGAAACACTGTGACTCTCTTAGGGTAACCAATATCTCGTCACCAGTATAATCACATCTTCAAAGTCAAGAAACCGTTGGCAAGAGTAACGATGTTTCTCTTAAGATACACAACTAGTGGCGTATCGCTTCAGGCAGACTGGCCACAGTATCTCAAAATGTGTATTTGGGTGAGCAACTGGCAGAAAGCAATATGACTCTCTTAAGGTAGCCAATGCCTCGTGACCAACATAATCACATCACCAACTTCAAGAAACCGCTTGCAAAGGTAACGAAGCTTCTCATAAGATACACAGCTAGTGGGGTGTCACTTGAGGCAGACTGGCCAAAGTATCAAAAAAATGTGTATTTGGGTGAGCAACTAGCAGGAATCACTATGACACTCATAGGGTAGCCAATGCCTCGTCACAAGCAAAATCACATCAGCAACTTCAAGAAACCCCTGGCAAAAGTTGCAATGGCTCTTAAGATACACAACTAGTGGCGTAGCTATCAGGCAGACTGGAAAGAGTATCTAAAAAATGTGTATTTGGATGAGCAACTGGCAGGAAACACTGTGACTCTCTTAGGGTAGCCAATATCTCGTCACCAGTATAATCACATCTTCAAAGTCAAGAAACCGCTGGCAAGAGTAACGATGTTTCTCTTAAGATACACAACTAGTGGCGTATCGCTTCAGGCAGACTGGCCACAGTATCTCAAAATGTGTATTTGGGTGAGCAACTGGCAGGAAGCACTATGACTCTCTTAAGGTAGCCAATGCCTTTTCATCAACATAATCCCATCACCAACTTCAGGAAACCGCTTGCAAAGGTAACGAAGCTTCTCATAAGATACACAGCTAGTGGGGTGTCACTTGAGGCAGACTGGCCAAAGTATTAAAAAAATGTGTATTTGGGTGAGCAACTAGCAGGAATCACTATGACACTCATAGGGTAGCCAATGCCTCGTCACAAGCATAATCACATCAGCAACTTCAAGAAACCCCTGGCAAAAGTTACAATGACTCTGAAGATACACAACTAGTGGCGTAGCTATCAGGCAGACTGGAAAGAGTATCTACAAAATGTGTATTTGGATGAGCAACTGGCAGGAAACACTGTGACTCTCTTAGGGAAGCCAATATCTAGTCACCAGTATAATCACATCTTCAAAGTCAAGAAACCGCTGGCAAGAGTAACGATGTTTCTCTTAAGATACACAACTAGTGGCGTATCGCTTCAGGCAGACTGGCCACAGTATCTCAAAATGTGTATTTGGGTGAGCAACTGGCAGGAAGCACTACGACTCTCTTAAGGGAGCCAATGCCTCGTCAACACCATAATCCCATCACCAACTTCGGGAAACCGCTTGCAAAGGTAACGAAGCTTCTCATAAGATACACAGCTAGTGGGGTGTCACTTGAGGCAGACTGGTCAAAGTATCAAAAATATGTGTATTTGGGTGAGCAACTAGCAGGAATCACTATGACACTCATAGGGTAGCCAATGCCTCGTCACCAGCATAATCACATCAGCAACTTCAAGAAACCTCTGGCAAAAGTTACAATGACTCTTAAGATACACAACTAGTGGCGTAGCTATCAGGCAGACTGGAAAGAGTATCTAAAAATTTGTATATGGGTGAAGAACTGGCAGGAATCTCTATGACTCTCTTGCGGTAGCCAATGCTTCGTCACCAGCAGAATCAAAACAGCAACTTCTAGAAACCCCTTTCAAAAGTAACGATGCTTCTCTTAAGATACACAACTAGTGGCATATCGCTTCAGGCACACTGGAAACAGTATCAAAAAAATGTGTATTTGGGTGAGCAACTGGCACGAAACACTGTGACTCTCTTAGGGTAGCCAATATCTCGTCACCAGTATAATCACAGCTTCAAAGTCAAGAAACCACTGGCAAGAGTAACGATGTTTCTCTTAAGATACACAACTAGTGGCGTATCGCTTCAGGCAGACTGGCCACAGTATCTCAAAATGTGTATTTGGGTGAGCAACTGGCAGGAAGCACTATGACTCTCTTAAGGTAGCCAATGCCTCGTCACCAACATAATCCCATCACCAACTTCAAGAAACCGCTTGCAAAGGTAACGAAGCTTCTCATAAGATACACAGCTAGTGGGGTGTCACTTGAGGCAGACTGGCCAAAGTATCAAAAAAATGTGTATTTGGGTGAGCAACTAGCAGGAATCACTATGACACTCATAGGGTAGCCAATGCCTCGTCACCAACATAATCACATCAGCAACTTCAAGAAACCCCTGGCAAAAGTTACAATGACTCTTAAGATACACAACTAGTGGCGTAGCTATCAGGCAGACTGGAAAGAGTATCTAAAAAATGTGTATTTGGGTGAAGAACTGGCAGGAATCTCTATGACTCTCTTGAGGTAGCCAATGCCTCGTCACCAGCAGAATCAAATCAGCAACTTCTAGAAACCCCTGGCAAAAGTAACGATGTTTCTCTTATGATACACAACTAGTGCGTATCGCTTCAGGCACACTGGAAACAGTATCTAAAAAATGTGTATTTGGGTGAGCAACTGGCACGAAACACTGTGACTCTCTTAGGGTAGCCAATATCTCGTCACCAGTATAATCACAGCTTCAAAGTCAAGAAACCGCTGGCAAGAGTAACGATGTTTCTCTTAAGATACACAACTAGTGGCGTATCGCCTCAGGCAGACTGGAAACAGTATCTAAAAAATGTGTATTTGGGTGAGCAACTGGCACGAAACACTGTGACTCTCTTAGGGTAGCCAATATCTCGTCACCAGTGTAATCACAGCTTCAAAGTCAAGAAATCGCTGGCAAGAGTATCGATGTTTCTCTTAAGATACACAACTAGTGGCGTATCGCTTCAGGCAGACTGGCCACAGTATCTCAAAATGTGTATTTGGGTGAGCAACTGGCAGGAAGCACTATGACTCTCTTAAGGTAGCCAATGCCTCGTCACCAACATAATCCCATCACCAACTTCAAGATACCGCTTGCAAAGGTAACGAAGCTTCTCATAAGATACACAGCTAGTGGGGTGTCACTTGAGGCAGACTGGCCAAAGTATCAAAAAAATGTGTATTTGGGTGAGCAACTAGCAGGAATCACTATGACACTCATAGGGTAGCCAATGCCTCGTCACCAACATAATCACATCAGCAACTTCAAGAAACCCCTGGCAAAAGTTACAATGACTCTTAAGATACACAACTAGTGGCGTAGCTATCAGGCAGACTGGAAAGAGTATCTAAAAAATGTGTATTTGGGTGAGGAACTGGCAGGAATCTCTATGACTCTCTTGAGGTAGCCAATGCCTCGTCACCAGCAGAATCAAATCAGCAACTTCTAGAAACCACTGGCAAAAGTAACGATGTTTCTCTTATGATACACAACTAGTGCGTATCGCTTCAGGCACACTGGAAACAGTATCTAAAAAATGTGTATTTGGGTGAGCAACTGGCACGAAACACTGTGACTCTCTTAGGGTAGCCAATATCTCGTCACCAGTATAATCACAGCTTCAAAGTCAAGAAACCGCTGGCAAGAGTAACGATGTTTCTCTTAAGATACACAACTAGTGGCGTATCGCCTCAGGCAGACTGGAAACAGTATCTAAAAAATGTGTATTTGGGTGAGCAACTGGCACGAAACACTGTGACTCTCTTAGGGTAGCCAATATCTCGTCACCAGTATAATCACAGCTTCAAAGTCAAGAAACCGCTGGCAAGAGTAACGTTGTTTCTCTTAAGATACACAACT
Source organism: Schistocerca nitens (assembly GCF_023898315.1). Taxonomy (NCBI): domain Eukaryota; kingdom Metazoa; phylum Arthropoda; class Insecta; order Orthoptera; family Acrididae; genus Schistocerca; species Schistocerca nitens. The sequence continues at coordinate 105,925,719 of NC_064616.1, read as the reverse complement.
AGTGGCGTATCGCTTCAGGCAGACTGGCCACAGTATCTCAAAATGTGTATTTGGGTGAGCAACTGGCAGGAAGCACTATGACTCTCTTAAGGTAGCCAATGCCTCGTCACCAACATAATCCCATCACCAACTTCAAGAAACCGCTTGCAAAGGTAACGAAGCTTCTCATAAGATACACAGCTAGGGGGGTGTCACTTGAGGCAGACTGGCCAAAGTATCAAAAAAATATGCATTTGGGTGAGCAACTAGCAGGAATCACTATGACACTCATAGGGTAGCCAATGCCTCGTCACCAGCATAATCACATCAGCAACTTCAAGAAACCCCTGGCAAAAGTTACAATGACTCTTAAGATACACAACTAGTGGCGTAGCTATCAGGCAGACTGGAAAGAGTATCTAAAAAATGTGTATTTGTGTGAAGAACTGGCAGGAATCTCTATGACTCTCTTGAGGTAGCCAATGCCTCGTCACCAGCAGAATCAAATCAGCAACTTCTAGAAACCCCTGGCAAAAGTAACGATGTTTCTCTTAAGATACACAACTAGTGGCGTATCGCTTCAGGCACACTGGAAACAGTATCTAAAAAATGTGTATTTGGGTGAGCAACTGGCACGAAACACTGTTACTCTCTTAGGGTAGCCAATATCTCGTCACCAGTATAATCACAGCTTCAAAGTCAAGAAACCGCTGGCAAGAGTAACGATGTTTCTCTTAAGATACACAACTAGTTGCGTATCGCTTCAGGCAGACTGGCCACAGTATCTCAAAATGTGTATTTGGGTGAGCAACTGGCAGGAAGCACTATGACTCTCTTAAGGTAGCCAATGCCTCGTCACCAACATAATCCCATCACCAACTTCAAGAAACCGCTTGCAAAGGTAACGAAGCTTCTCATAAGATACACAGCTAGTGGGGTGTCACTTGAGGCAGACTGGCCAAAGTATCAAAAAAATTTGTATTTGTGTGAGCAACTAGCAGGAATCACTATGACACTCATAGGGTAGCCAATGCCTCGTCACCAACATAATCACATCAGCAACTTCAAGAAACCCCTGGCAAAAGTTACAATGACTCTTAAGATACACAACTAGTGGCGTAGCTATCAGGCAGACTGGAAAGAGTATCTAAAAAATGTGTATTTGGGTGAAGAACTGGCAGGAATCTCTATGACTCTCTTGAGGTAGCCAATGCCTCGTCACCAGCAGAATCAAATCAGCAACTTCTAGAAACCCCTGGCAAAAGTAACGATGTTTCTCTTATGATACACAACTAGTGCGTATCGCTTCAGGCACACTGGAAACAGTATCTAAAAAATGTGTATTTGGGTGAGCAACTGGCACGAAACACTGTGACTCTCTTAGGGTAGCCAATATCTCGTCACCAGCATAATCACAGCTTCAAAGTCAAGAAACCGCTGGCAAGAGTAACGATGTTTCTCTTAAGATACACAACTAGTGGCGTATCGCCTCAGGCAGACTGGAAACAGTATCTAAAAAATGTGTATTTGGGTGAGCAACTGGCACGAAACACTGTGACTCTCTTAGGGTAGCCAATATCTCGTCACCAGTATAATCACAGCTACAAAGTCAAGAAACCGCTGGCAAGAGTAACGTTGTTTCTCTTAAGATACACAACTAGTGGCGTATCGCTCCAGGCAGACTGGCCACAGTATCTCAAAATGTGTATTTGGGTGAGCAACTGGCAGGAAGCACTATGACTCTCTTAAGGTAGCCAATGCCTCGTCACCAACATAATCCCATCACCAACTTCAAGAAACCGCTTGCAAAGGTAACGAAGCTTCTCATAAGATACACAGCTAGTGGGGTGTCACTTGAGGCAGACTGGCCAAAGTATCAAAAAAATATGTATTTGGGTGAGCAACTAGCAGGAATCACTATGACACTCATAGGGTAGCCAATGCCTCGTCACCAGCATAATCACATCAGCAACTTCAAGAAACCCCTGGCAAAAGTTACAATGACTCTTAAGATACACAACTAGTGGCGTAGCTATCAGGCAGACTGGAAAGAGTATCTAAAAAATGTGTATTTGTGTGAAGAACTGGCAGGAATCTCTATGACTCTCTTGAGGTAGCCAATGCCTCGTCACCAGCAGAATCAAATCAGCAACTTCTAGAAACCCCTGGCAAAAGTAACGATGTTTCTCTTAAGATACACAACTAGTGGCGTATCGCTTCAGGCACACTGGAAACAGTATCTAAAAAATGTGTATTTGGGTGAGCAACTATCACGAAACACTGTTACTCTCTTAGGGTAGCCAATATCTCGTCACCAGTATAATCACAGCTTCAAAGTCAAGAAACCGCTGGCAAGAGTAACGATGTTTCTCTTAAGATACACAACTAGTTGCGTATCGCTTCAGGCAGACTGGCCACAGTATCTCAAAATGTGTATTTGGGTGAGCAACTGGCAGGAAGCACTATGACTTTCTTAAGGTAGCCAATGCCTCGTCACCAACATAATCCCATCACCAACTTCAAGAAACCGCTTGCAAAGGTAACGAAGCTTCTCATAAGATACACAGCTAGTGGGGTGTCACTTGAGGCAGACTGGCCAAAGTATCAAAAAAATTTGTATTTGGGTGAGCAACTAGCAGGAATCACTATGACACTCATAGGGTAGCCAATGCCTCGTCACCAGCATAATCACATCAGCAACTTCAAGAAACCCCTGGCAAAAGTTACAATGACTCTTAAGATACACAACTAGTGGCGTAGCTATCAGGCAGACTGGAAAGAGTATCTAAAAAATGTGTATTTGGGTGAAGAACTGGCAGGAATCTCTATGACTCTCTTGAGGTAGCCAATGCCTCGTCACCAACAGAATCAAATCAGCAACTTCTAGAAACCCCTGGCAAAAGTAACGATGTTTCTCTTAAGATACACAACTAGTGGAGTATCGCTTCAGGCACACTGGAAACAGTATCTAAAAAATGTGTATTTGGGTGAGCAACTGGCACGAAACACTGTGACTCTCTTAGGGTAGCCAATATCTCGTCACCAGTATAATCACAGCTTCAAAGTCAAGAAACCGCTGGCAAGAGTAACGATGTTTCTCTTAAGATACACAACTAGTGGCGTATCGCTTCAGGCACACTGGAAACAGTATCTAAAAAATGTGTATTTGGGTGAGCAACTGGCACGAAACACTGTGACTCTCTTAGGGTAACCAATATCTCGTCACCAGTATAATCACAGCTTCAAAGTCAAGAAACCGCTGGCAAGAGTAACGATGTTTCTCTTAAGATACACAACTAGTGGCGTATCGATTCACGCAGACTGGCCACAGTATCTCAAAATGTGTATTTGGGTGAGCAACTGGCAGGAAGCACTATGACTCTCTTAAGGTAGCAATGCCTCGTCACCAACATAATCCCATCACCAACTTCAAGAAACCGCTTGCAAAGGTAACGAAGCTTCTCATAAGATACACAGCTAGTGGGGTGTCACTTGAGGCAGACTGGCCAAAGTATCAAAAAAATGTGTATTTGGGTGAGCAACTAGCAGGAATCACTATGACACTCATAGGGTAGCCAATGCCTCGTCAGCAGCATAATCACATCAGCAACTTCAAGAAACCCCTGGCAAAAGTTACAATGACTCTTAAGATACACAACTAGTGGCGTAGCTATCAGGCAGACTGGAAAGAGTATCTAAAAAATGTGTATTTGGGTGAAGAGCTGGCAGGAATCTCTATGACTCTCTTGAGGTAGCCAATGCCTCGTCACCAGCAGAATCAAATCAGCAACTTCTAGAAACCCCTGGCAAAAGTAACGATGTTTCTCTTATGATACACAACTAGTGCGTATCGCTTCAGGCACACTGGAAAGAGTATCTAAAAAATGTGTATTTGGGTGAGCAACTGGCACGAAATACTGTGACTCTCTTAGGGTAGCCAATATCTCGTCACCAGTATAATCACAGCTTCAAAGTCAAGAAACCGCTGGCAAGAGTAACGATGTTTCTCTTAAGATACACAACTAGTGGCGTATCGCTTCAGGCAGACTGGAAACAGTATCTAAAAAATGTGTATTTGGGTGAGCAACTGGCACGAAACACTGTGACTCTCTTAGGGTAGCCAATATCTCGTCACCAGTATAATCACAGCTTCAAAGTCAAGAAACCGCTGGCAAGAGTAACGTTGTTTCCCTTAAGATACACAACAAGTGGCGTATCGCTTCAGGCAGACTGGCCACAGTATCTCAAAATGTGTATTTGGGTGAGCAACTGGCAGGAAGCACTATGACTCTCTTAAGGTAGCCAATGCCTCGTCACCAACATAATCCCATCACCAACTTCAAGAAACCGCTTGCAAAGGTAACGAAGCTTCTCATAAGATACACAGCTAGTGGGGTGTCACTTGAGGCAGACTGGCCAAAGTATCAAAAAAATGTGTATTTGGGTGAGCAACTAGCAGGAATCACTATGACACTCATAGGGTAGCCAATGCCTCGTCACCAGCATAATCACATCAGCAACTTCAAGAAACCCCTGGCAAAAGTTACAATGACTCTTAAGATACACAACTAGTGGCGTAGCTATCAGGCAGACTGGAAAGAGTATCTAAAATATGTGTATTTGGGTTAAGAACTGGCAGGAATCTCTATGACTCTCTTGAGGTAGCCAATGCCTCGTCACCAGCAGAATCAAATCAGCAACTTCTAGAAACCCCTGGCAAAAGTAACGATGTTTCTCTTAAGATACACAACTAGCGGCGTATCGCTTCAGGCACACTGGAAACAGTATCTAAAAAATGTGTATTTGGGTGAGCAACTGGCACGAAACACTGTGACTCTCTTAGGGTAGCCAATATCTCGTCACCAGTATAATCACAGCTTCAAAGTCAAGAAACCGCTGGCAAGAGTAACGATGTTTCTCTTAAGATACACAACTAGTGGCGTATCGCTTCAGGCAGACTGGCCACAGTATCTCAAAATGTGTATTTGGGTGAGCAACTGGCAGGAAGCACTATGACTCTCTTAAGGTAGCCAATGCCTCGTCACCAACATATTCCCATCACCAACTTCAAGAAACGGCTTGCAAAGGTAACGAAGCTTCTCATAAGATACACAGCTAGTGGGGTGTCACTTGAGGCAGACTGGCCAATGTATCAAAAAAATGTGTATTTGGGTAAGAAACTAGCAGGAATCACTATGACACTCATAGGGTAGCCAATGCCTCGTCACCAGCATAATCACATCAGCAACTTCAAGAAACCCGTGGCAAAAGTTACAATGACTCTTAAGATACACAACTAGTGGCGAGCTATCAGGCAGACTGAAAAGAGTATCTAAAAAATGTGTATTTAGGTGAAGAACTGGCAGGAATCTCTATGACTCTCTTGAGGTAGCCAATGCTCGTCACCAGCAGAATCAAATCAGCAACTTCTAGAAACCCCTGGCAAAAGTAAAGATGTTTCTCTTAAGATACACAACTAGTGGTGTATCGCTTCAGGCACACTGGAAACAGTATCTAAAAAATGTGTATTTGGGTGAGCAACTGGCACGAAACACTGTGACTCTCTTAGGGTAGCCAATATCTCGTCACCAGTATAATCACAGCTTCAAAGTCAAGAAACCGCTGGCAAGAGTAACGATGTTTCTCTTAAGATACACAACTAGTGGCGTATCGCTTCAGGCAGACTGGCCACAGTATCTCAAAATGTGTATTTGGGTGAGCAACTGGCAGGAATCACTATGACTCTCTTAAGGTAGCCAATGCCTCGTCACCAACATAATCCCATCACCAACTTCAAGAAACGGCTTGCAAAGGTAACGAAGCTTCTCATAAGATACACAGCTAGTGGGGTGTCACTTGAGGCAGACTGTCCAAAGTATCAAAAAAATGTGTATTTGGGTGAGCAACTAGTAGGAATCACTATGACACTCATAGGGTAGCCAATGCCTCGTCACCAGCATAATCACATCAGCAACTTCAAGAAACCCCTGGCAAAAGTTACAATGACTCTTAAGATACACAACTAGTGGCGTAGCTATCAGGTAGACTGGAAAGAGTATCTAAAAAATGTGTATTTGGGTGAAGAACTGGCAGGAATCTCTATGACTCTCTTGAGGTAGCCAATGCCTCGTCACCAGCAGAATCAAATCAGCAACTTCTAGAAACCCCTGGCAAAAGTAACGATGTTTCTCTTAAGATACACAACTAGTGGCGTACCGCTTCAGGCCCACAGGAAAGAGTATCTAAAAAATGTGTATTTGGGTTAGCAACTGGCACGAAACACTGTGACTCTCTTAGGGTAGCCAATATCTCGTCACCAGTATAATCTCAGCTCCAAAGTCAAGAAACCGCTGGCAAGAGTAACGATGTTTCTCTTAAGATACACAACTAGTGGCGTATCGCTTCAGGCAGACTGGAAACAGTATCTAAAAAATGTGTATTTGGGTGAGCAACTGGCACGAAACACTGTGACTCTCTTAGGATAGCCAATATCTCGTCACCAGTATTATCACAGCTTCAAAGTCAAGAAACCGCTGGCAAGAGAAACGATGTTTCTCTTAAGATACACAACTAGTGGCGTATCGCTTCAGGCAGACTGGCCACAGTATCTCAAAATGTGTATTTGGGTGAGCAACTGGCAGGAAGCACTATGACTCTCTTAAGGTAGCCAATGCCTCTTCACCAACATAATCCCATCACCAACTTCAAGAAACCGCTTGCAAAGGTAACGAAGCTTCTCATAATATACACAGCTAGTGGGGTGTCACTTGAGGCAGACTGGCCAAAATATCAAAAATTGTGTATTTGGGTGAGCAACTAGCAGGAATCACTATGACACTCATAGGGTAGCCAATGCCTCGTCACCAGCATAATCACATCAGCGACTTCAAGAAACCCCTGGCAAAAGTTACAATGACTCTTAAGATACACAACTAGTGGCGTAGCTATCAGGCAGACTGGAAAGAGTATCTAAAAAATGTGTATTTGTGTGAAGAACTGGCAGGAATCTCTATGACTCTCTTGAGGTAGCCAATGCCTCGTCACCAGCAGAATCAAATCAGCAACTTCTAGAAACCCCTGGCAAAAGTAACGATGTTTCTCTTAAGATACACAACTAGTGGCGTATCGCTTCAGGCACACTGGAAACAGTATCTAAAAAATGTGTATTTGGGTGAGCAACTGGCACGAAACACTGTTACTCTCTTAGGGTAGCCAATATCTCGTCACCAGTATAATCACAGCTTCAAAGTCAAGAAACCGCTGGCAAGAGTAACGATGTTTCTCTTAAGATACACAACTAGTGGCGTATCGCTTCAGGCAGACTGGCCACAGTATCTCAAAATGTGTATTTGGGTGAGCAACTGGCAGGAAGCACTATGACTCTCTTAAGGTAGCCAATGCCTCGTCACCAACATAATCCCATCACCAACTTCAAGAAACCGCTTGCAAAGGTAACGAAGCTTCTCATAAGATACACAGCTAGTGGGGTGTCACTTGAGGCAGACTGGCCAAAGTATCAAAAAAATGTGTATTTGGGTGAGCAACTAGCAGGAATCACTATGACACTCATAGGGTAGCCAATGCCTCGTCACCAGCATAATCACATCAGCAACTTCAAGAAACCCCTGGCAAAAGTTACAATGACTCTTAAGATACACAACTAGTGGCGTAGCTATCAGGCAGACTGGAAAGAGTATCTAAAAAATGTGTATTTGGGTGAAGAACTGGCAGGAATCTCTATGACTCTCTTGAGGTAGCCAATGCCTCGTCACCAGCAGAATCAAATCAGCAACTTCTAGAAACCCCTGGCAAAAGTAACGATGTTTCTCTTAAGATACACAACTAGTGGCGGATCGCTTCAGGCACACTGGAAACAGTATCTAAAAAATGTGTATTTGGGTGAGCAACTGGCACGAAACACTGTGACTCTTTAGGGTAGCCAATATCTCGTCACCAGTATAATCACAGCTTCAAAGTCAAGAAACCGCTGGCAAGAGTAACGATGTTTCTCTTAAGATACACAACTAGTGGCGTATCGCTTCAGGCAGACTGGCCACAGTATCTCAAAATGTGTATTTGGGTGAGCAACTGGCAGGAAGCACTATGACTCTCTTAAGGTAGCCAATGCCTCGTCACCAACATAATCCCATGACCAACTTCAGGAAACCGCTTGCAAAGGTAACGAAGCTTCTCATAAGATACACAGCTAGTGGGGTGTCACTTGAGGCAGACTGGCCAAAGTATCAAAAAAATGTGTATTTGGGTGAGCAACTAGCAGGAATCACTATGACACTCATAGGGTAGCCAATGCCTCGTCACCAGCATAATCACATCAGCAACTTCAAGAAACCCCTGGCAAAAGCTACAATGACTCTTAAGATACACAACTAGTGGCGTAGCTATCAGGCAGACTGGAAAGAGTATCTAAAATATGTGTATTTGGGTGAAGAACTGGCAGGAATCTCTATGACTCTCTTGAGGTAGCCAATGCCTCGTCACCAGCAGAATCAAATCAGCAACTTCTAGAAACCCCTGGCAAAAGTAACGATGTTTCTCTTAAGATACACAACTAGTGGCGTATCGCTTCAGGCACACTGGAAACAGTATCTAAAAAATGTGTATTTGGGTGAGCAACTGGCACGAAACACTGTGACTCTCTTAGGGTAGCCAATATCTCGTCACCAGTATAATCACAGCTTCAAAGTCAAGAAACCGCTGGCAAGAGTAACGATGTTTCTCTTAAGATACACAACTAGTGGCGTATCGCTTCAGGCAGACTGGCCACAGTATCTCAAAATGTGTATTTGGGTGAGCAACTGGCAGGAAGCACTATGACTCTCTTAAGATAGCCAATGCCTCGTCACCAACATAATCCCATCACCAACTTCAAGAAACCGCTTGCAAAGGTAACGAAGCTTCTCATAATATACACAGCTAGTGGGGTGTCACTTGAGGCAGACTGGCCAAAATATCACAAATTGTGTATTTGGGTGAGCAACTAGCAGGAATCACTATGACACTCATAGGGTAGCCAATGCCTCGTCACCAGCATAATCACATCAGCGACTTCAAGAAACCCCTGGCAAAAGTTACAATGACTCTTAAGATACACAACTAGTGGCGTAGCTATCAGGCAGACTGGAAAGAGTATCTAAAAAATGTGTATTTGTGTGAAGAACTGGCAGGAATCTCTATGACTCTCTTGAGGTAGCCAATGCCTCGTCACCAGCAGAATCAAATCAGCAACTTCTAGAAACCCCTGGCAAAAGTAACGATGTTTCTCTTAAGATACACAACTAGTGGCGTATCGCTTCAGGCACACTGGAACCAGTATCTAAAAAATGTGTATTTGGGTGAGCAACTGGCACGAAACACTGTTACTCTCTTAGGGTAGCCAATATCTCGTCACCAGTATAATCACAGCTTCAAAGTCAAGAAACCGCTGGCAAGAGTAACGATGTTTCTCTTAAGATACACAACTAGTGGCGTATCGCTTCAGGCAGACTGGCCACAGTATCTCAAAATGTGTATTTGGGTGAGCAACTGGCAGGAAGCACTATGACTCTCTTGAGGTAGCCAATGCCTCGTCACCAACATAATCCCATCACCAACTTCAAGAAACCGCTTGCAAAGGTAACGAAGCTTCTCATAAGATACACAGCTAGTGGGGTGTCACTTGAGGCAGACTGGCCAAAGTATCAAAAAAATGTGTATTTGGGTGAGCAAATAGCAGGAATCACTATGACACTCATAGGGTAGCCAATGCCTCGTCACCAGCATAATCACATCAGCAACTTCAAGAAACCCCTGGCAAAAGTTACAATGACTCTTAAGATACACAACTAGTTGCGTAGCTATCAGGCAGACTGGAAAGAGTATCTAAAAAATGTGTATTTGGGTGAAGAACTGGCAGGAATCTCTATGACTCTCTTGAGGTAGCCAATGCCTCGTCACCAGCAGAATCAAATCAGCAACTTCTAGAAACCCCTGGCAAAAGTAACGATGTTTCTCTTAAGATACACAACTAGTGGCGTATCGCTTCAGGCACACTGGAAACAGTATCTAAAAAATGTGTATTTGGGTGAGCAACTGGCACGAAACACTGTGACTCTCTTAGGGTAGCCAATATCTCGTCACCAGTATAATCACAGCTTCAAAGTCAAGAAACCGCTGGCAAGAGTAACGATGTTTCTCTTAAGATACACAACTAGTGGCGTATCGCTTCAGGCAGACTGGCCACAGTATCTCAAAATGTGTATTTGGGTGAGCAACTGGCAGGAAGCACTATGACTCTCTTAAGGTAGCCAATGCCTCGTCACCAACATAATCCCATCACCAACTTCAAGAAACCGCTTGCAAAGGTAACGAAGCTTCTCATAAGATACACAGCTAGTGGGGTGTCACTTGAGGCAGACTGGCCAAAGTATCAAAAAAATGTGTATTTGGGTGAGCAACTAGCAGGAATCACTATGACACTCATAGGGTAGCCAATGCCTCGTCACCAGCATAATCACATCAGCAACTTCAAGAAACCCCTGGCAAAAGTTACAATGACTCTTAAGATACACAACTAGTTGCGTAGCTATCAGGCAGACTGGAAAGAGTATCTAAAAAATGTGTATTTGGGTGAAGAACTGGCAGGAATCTCTATGACTCTCTTGAGGTAGCCAATGCCTCGTCACCAGCAGAATCAAATCAGCAACTTCTAGAAACCCCTGGCAAAAGTAACGATGTTTCTCTTAAGATACACAACTAGTGGCGTATCGCTTCAGGCACACTGGAAACAGTATCTAAAAAATGTGTATTTGGGTGAGCAACTGGCACGAAACACTGTGACTCTCTTAGGGTAGCCAATATCTCGTCACCAGTATAATCACAGCTTCAAAGTCAAGAAACCGCTGGCAAGAGTAACGATGTTTCTCTTAAGATACACAACTAGTGGCGTATCGCTTCAGGCAGACTGGCCACAGTATCTCAAAATGTGTATTTGGGTGAGCAACTGGCAGGAAGCACTATGACTCTCTTAAGGTAGCCAATGCCTCGTCACCAACATAATCCCATCACCAACTTCAAGAAACCGCTTGCAAAGGTAACGAAGCTTCTCATAAGATACACAGCTAGTGGGGTGTCACTTGAGGCAGACTGGCCAAAGTATCAAAAAAATGTGTATTTGGGTGAGCAACTAGCAGGAATCACTATGACACTCATAGGGTAGCCAATGCCTCGTCACCAGCATAATCACATCAGCAACTTCAAGAAACCCCTGGCAAAAGTTACAATGACTCTTAAGATACACAACTAGTGGCGTAGCTATCAGGCAGACTGGAAAGAGTATCTAAAAAATGTGTATTTGGGTGAGCAACTGGCACGAAACACTGTGACTCTCTTAGGGTAGCCAATATCTCGTCACCAGTATAATCACAGCTTCAAAGTCAAGAAACCGCTGGCAAGAGTAACGATGTTTCTCTTAAGATACACAACTAGTGGCGTATCGCTTCAGGCAGACTGGCCACAGTATCTCAAAATGTGTATTTGGGTGAGCAACTGGCAGGAAGCACTATGACTCTCTTAAGGTAGCCAATGCCTCGTCACCAACATAATCCCATCACCAACTTCAAGAAACCGCTTGCAAAGGTAACGAAGCTTCTCATAATATACACAGCTAGTGGGGTGTCACTTGAGGCAGACTGGCCAAAATATCAAAAATTGTGTATTTGGGTGAGCAACTAGCAGGAATCACTATGACACTCATAGGGTAGCCAATGCCTCGTCACCAGCATAATCACATCAGCGACTTCAAGAAACCCCTGGCAAAAGTTACAATGACTCTTAAGATACACAACTAGTGGCGTAGCTATCAGGCAGACTGGAAAGAGTATCTAAAAAATGTGTATTTGTGTGAAGAACTGGCAGGAATCTCTATGACTCTCTTGAGGTAGCCAATGCCTCGTCACCAGCAGAATCAAATCAGCAACTTCTAGAAACCCCTGGCAAAAGTAACGATGTTTCTCTTAAGATACACAACTAGTGGCGTATCGCTTCAGGCACACTGGAACCAGTATCTAAAAAATGTGTATTTGGGTGAGCAACTGGCACGAAACACTGTTACTCTCTTAGGGTAGCCAATATCTCGTCACCAGTATAATCACAGCTTCAAAGTCAAGAAACCGCTGGCAAGAGTAACGATGTTTCTCTTAAGATACACAACTAGTGGCGTATCGCTTCAGGCAGACTGGCCACAGTATCTCAAAATGTGTATTTGGGTGAGCAACTGGCAGGAAGCACTATGACTCTCTTAAGGTAGCCAATGCCTCGTCACCAACATAATCCCATCACCAACTTCAAGAAACCGCTTGCAAAGGTAACGAAGCTTCTCATAAGATACACAGCTAGTGGGGTGTCACTTGAGGCAGACTGGCCAAAGTATCAAAAAAATGTGTATTTGGGTGAGCAACTAGCAGGAATCACTATGACACTCATAGGGTAGCCAATGCCTCGTCACCAGCATAATCACATCAGCAACTTCAAGAAACCCCTGGCAAAAGTTACAATGACTCTTAAGATACACAACTAGTTGCGTAGCTATCAGGCAGACTGGAAAGAGTATCTAAAAAATGTGTATTTGGGTGAAGAACTGGCAGGAATCTCTATGACTCTCTTGAGGTAGCCAATGCCTCGTCACCAGCAGAATCAAATCAGCAACTTCTAGAAACCCCTGGCAAAAGTAACGATGTTTCTCTTAAGATACACAACTAGTGGCGTATCGCTTCAGGCACACTGGAAACAGTATATAAAAAATGTGTATTTGGGTGAGCAACTGGCACGAAACACTGTGACTCTCTTAGGGTAGCCAATATCTCGTCACCAGTATAATCACAGCTTCAAAGTCAAGAAACCGCTGGCAAGAGTAACGATGTTTCTCTTAAGATACACAACTAGTGGCGTATCGCTTCAGGCAGACTGGCCACAGTATCTCAAAATGTGTATTTGGGTGAGCAACTGGCAGGAAGCACTATGACTCTCTTAAGGTAGCCAATGCCTCGTCACCAACATAATCCCATCACCAACTTCAAGAAACCGCTTGCAAAGGTAACGAAGCTTCTCATAAGATACACAGCTAGTGGGGTGTCACTTGAGGCAGACTGGCCAAAGTATCAAAAAAATGTGTATTTGGGTGAGCAACTAGCAGGAATCACTATGACACTCATAGGGTAGCCAATGCCTCGTCACCAGCATAATCACATCAGCAACTTCAAGAAACCCCTGGCAAAAGTTACAATGACTCTTAAGATACACAACTAGTGGCGTAGCTATCAGGCAGACTGGAAAGAGTATCTAAAAAATGTGTATTTGGGTGAGCAACTGGCACGAAACACTGTGACTCTCTTAGGGTAGCCAATATCTCGTCACCAGTATAATCACAGCTTCAAAGTCAAGAAACCGCTGGCAAGAGTAACGATGTTTCTCTTAAGATACACAACTAGTGGCGTATCGCTTCAGGCAGACTGGCCACAGTATCTCAAAATGTGTATTTGGGTGAGCAACTGGCAGGAAGCACTATGACTCTCTTAAGGTAGCCAATGCCTCGTCACCAACATAATCCCATCACCAACTTCAAGAAACCGCTTGCAAAGGTAACGAAGCTTCTCATAATATACACAGCTAGTGGGGTGTCACTTGAGGCAGACTGGCCAAAGTATCAAAAAAATGTGTATTTGGGTAAGCAACTAGCAGGAATCACTATGACACTCATAGGGTAGCCAATGCCTCGTCACCAGCATAATCACATCAGCAACTTCAAGAAACCCGTGGCAAAAGTTACAATGACTCTTAAGATACACAACTAGTGGCGTAGCTATCAGGCAGACTGAAAAGAGTATCTAAAAAATGTGTATTTGGGTGAAGAACTGGCAGGAATCTCTATGACTCTCTTGAGGTAGCCAATGCCTCGTCACCAGCAGAATCAAATCAGCAACTTCTAGAAACCCCTGGCAAAAGTAAAGATGTTTCTCTTAAGATACAAAACTAGTTACGTATCGCTTCAGGCACACTGGAAACAGTATCTAAAAAATGTGTATTTGGGTGAGCAACTGGCACAAAACACTGTGACTCTCTTAGGGTAGCCAATATCTCGTCACCAGTATAATCACATCTTCAAAGTCAAGAAACCGCTGGCAAGAGTAACGATGTTTCTCTTAAGATACACAACTAGTGGCGTATCGCTTCTGGCAGACTGGCCACAGTATCTCAAAATGTGTATTTGGGTGAGCAACTGGCAGGAAGCACTATGACTCTCTTAAGGTAGCCAATGCCTCGTCACCAACATAATCCCATCACCAACTTCAAGAAACCGCTTGCAAAGGTAACGAAGCTTCTCATAAGATACACAGCTAGTGGGGTGTCACTTGAGGCAGACTGGCCAAAGTATCAAAAAAATGTGTATTTGGGTAAGCAACTAGCAGGAATCACTATGACACTCATAGGGTAGCCAATGCCTCGTCACCAGCATAATCACATCAGCAACTTCAAGAAACCCGTGGCAAAAGTTACAATGACTCTTAAGATACACAACTAGTGGCGTAGCTATCAGGCAGACTGAAAAGAGTATCTAAAAAATGTGTATTTGGGTGAAGAACTGGCAGGAATCTCTATGACTCTCTTGAGGTAGCCAATGCCTCGTCACCAGCAGAATCAAATCAGCAACTTCTAGAAACCCCTGGCAAAAGTAAAGATGTTTCTCTTAAGATACAAAACTAGTGGCGTATCGCTTCAGGCACACTGGAAACAGTATCTAAAAAATGTGTATTTGGGTGAGCAACTGGCACGAAACACTGTGACTCTCTTAGGGTAGCCAATATCTCGTCACCAGTATAATCACAGCTTCAAAGTCAAGAAACCGCTGGCAAGAGTAACGACGTTTCTCTTAAGATACACAACTAGTGGCGTATCGCTTCAGGCAGACTGGCCACAGTATCTCAAAATGTGTATTTGGGTGAGCAACTGGCAGGAAGCACTATGACTCTCTTAAGGTAGCCAATGCCTCGTCACCAACATAATCCCATCACCAACTTCAAGAAACCGCTTGCAAAGGTAACGAAGCTTCTCATAAGATACACAGCTAGTGGGGTGTCACTTGAGGCAGACTGGCCAAAGTATCAAAAAAATGTGTATTTGGGGGAGCAACTAGCAGGAATCACTATGACACTCATACGGTAGCCAATGCCTCGTCACCAGCATAATCACATCAGCAACTTCAAGAAACCCCTGGCAAAAGTTACAATGACTCTTAAGATACACAACTAGTGGCGTAGCTATCAGGCAGACTGGAAAGAGTATCTAAAAAATGTGTATTTGGGTGAAGAACTGGCAGGAATCTCTATGACTCTCTTGAGGTAGCCAATGCCTCGTCACCAGCAGAATCAAATCAGCAACTTCTAGAAACCCCTGGCAAAAGTAACGATGTTTCTCTTAAGATACACAACTAGTGGCGTACCGCTTCAGGCCCACAGGAAAGAGTATCTAAAAAATGTGTATTTGGGTGAGCAACTGGCACGAAACACTGTGACTCTCTTAGGGTAGCCAATATCTCGTCACCAGTATAATCTCAGCTCCAAAGTCAAGAAACCGCTGGCAAGAGTAACGATGTTTCTCTTAAGATACACAACTAGTGGCGTATCGCTTCAGGCACACTGGAAACAGTATCTAAAAAATGTGTATTTGGGTGAGCAACTGGCACGAAACACTGTGACTCTCTTAGGATAGCCAATATCTCGTCACCAGTATTATCACAGCTTCAAAGTCAAGAAACCGCTGGCAAGAGAAACGATGTTTCTCTTAAGATACACAATTAGTGGCGTATCGCTTCAGGCAGACGCCACAGTATCTCAAAATGTGTATTTGGGTGAGCAACTGGCAGGAAGCACTATGACTCTCTTGAGGTAGCCAATGCCTCGTCACCAGCAGAATCAAATCAGCAACTTCTAGAAACCCCTGGCAAAAGTAACGATGTTTCTCTTAAGATACACAACTAGTGGCGTATCGCTTCAGGCAGACTGGCCACAGTATCTCAAAATGTGTATTTGGGTGAGCAACTGGCAGGAAGCACTATGACTCTCTTAAGGTAGCCAATGCCTCGTCACCAACATAATCCCATCACCAACTTCAAGAAACGGCTTGCAAAGGTAACGAAGCTTCTCATAAGATACACAGCTAGTGGGGTGTCACTTGAGGCAGACTGGCCAAAGTATCAAAAAAATATGTATTTGGGTGAGCAACTAGCAGGAATCACTATGACACTCATAGGGTAGCCAATGCCTCGTCACCAGCATA
Source organism: Schistocerca nitens (assembly GCF_023898315.1). Classification (NCBI taxonomy): domain Eukaryota; kingdom Metazoa; phylum Arthropoda; class Insecta; order Orthoptera; family Acrididae; genus Schistocerca; species Schistocerca nitens. The sequence continues at coordinate 105,909,411 of NC_064616.1, read as the reverse complement.
ATCACATCAGCAACTTCAAGAAACCCCTGGCAAAAGTTACAATGACTCTTAAGATACACAACTAGTGGCGTAGCTATCAGGCAGACTGGAAAGAGTATCTAAAAAATGTGTATTTGGGTGAAGAACTGGCAGGAATCTCTATGACTCTCTTGGGGTAGCCAATGCCTCGTCACCAGCAGAATCAAATCAGCAACTTCTAGAAACCCCTGGCAAAAGTAACGATGTTTCTCTTATGATACACAACTAGTGCGTATCGCTTCAGGCACACTGGAAACAGTATCTAAAAAATGTGTATTTGGGTGAGCAACTGGCACGAAACACTGTGACTCTCTTAGGGTAGCCAATATCTCGTCACCAGTATAATCACAGCTTCAAAGTCAAGAAACCGCTGGCAAGAGTAACGATGTTTCTCTTAAGATACACAACTAGTGGCGTATCGCTTCAGGCACACTGGAAACAGTATCTAAAAAATGTGTATTTGGGTAAGCAACTGGCACGAAACACTGTGACTCTCTTAGGGTAGCCAATATCTCGTCACCAGTATAATCACAGCTTCAAAGTCAAGAAACCGCTGGCAAGAGTAACGATGTTTCTCTTAAGATACACAACTAGTGGCGTATCGCTTCAGGCAGACTGGCCACAGTATCTCAAAATGTGTATTTGGGTGAGCAACTGGCAGGAAGCACTATGACTCTCTTAAGGTAGCCAATGCCTCGTCACCAACATAATCCCATCACCAACTTCAAGATACCGCTTGCAAAGGTAACGAAGCTACTCATAAGATACACAGCTAGTGGGGTGTCACTTGAGGCAGACTGGCCAAAGTATCAAAAAAATGTGTATTTGGGTAAACAACTAGCAGGAATCACTATGACACTCATAGGGTAGCCAATGCCTCGTCACCCACATAATCACATCAGCAACTTCAAGAAACCCCTGGCAAAAGTTACAATGACTCTTAAGATACACAACTAGTGGCGTAGCTATCAGGCAGACTGAAAAAGTATCTAAAAAATGTGTATTTGGGTGAAGAACTGGCAGGAATCTCTATGACTCTCTTGAGGTAGCCAATGCCTCGTCACCAGCAGAATCAAATCAGCAACTTCTAGAAACCCCTGGCAAAAGTAAAGATGTTTCTCTTAAGATACAAAACTAGTGGCGTATCGCTTCAGGCACACTGGAAACAGTATCTAAAAAATGTGTATTTGGGTGAGCAACTGGCACGAAACACTGTGACTCTCATAGGGTAGCCAATATCTCGTCACCAGTATAATCACAGCTTCAAAGTCAAGAAACCGCTGGCAAGAGTAACGATGTTTCTCTTAAGATACACAACTAGTGGCGTATCGCTTCAGGCAGACTGGCCACAGTATCTCAAAATGTGTATTTGGGTGAGCAACTGGCAGGAAGCACTATGACTCTCTTAAGGTAGCCAATGCCTCCTCACCAACATAATCCCATCACCAACTTCAAGAAACCGCTTGCAAAGGTAACGAAGCTTCTCATAAGATACACAGCTAGTGGGGTGTCACTTGAGGCAGACTGGCCAAAGTATGAAAAAAATGTGTATTTGGGTGAGCAACTAGCAGGAATCACTATGACACTCATACGGTAGCCAATGCCTCGTCACCAGCATAATCACATCAGCAACTTCAAGAAACCCCTGGCAAAAGTTACAATGACTCTTAAGATACACAACTAGTGGCGTAGCTATCAGGCAGACTGGAAAGAGTATCTAAAAAATGTGTATTTGGGTGAAGAACTGGCAGGAATCTCTATGACTCTCTTGAGGTAGCCAATGCCTCGTCACCAGCAGAATCAAATCAGCAACTTCTAGAAACCCCTGGCAAAAGTAACGATGTTTCTCTTAAGATACACAACTAGTGGCGTACCGCTTCAGGCCCACAGGAAAGAGTATCTAAAAAATGTGTATTTGGGTGAGCAACTGGCACGAAACACTGTGACTCTCTTAGGGTAGCCAATATCTCGTCACCAGTATAATCTCAGCTCCAAAGTCAAGAAACCGCTGGCAAGAGTAACGATGTTTCTCTTAAGATACACAACTAGTGGCGTATCGCTTCAGGCACACTGGAAACAGTATCTAAAAAATGTGTATTTGGGTGAGCAACTGGCACGAAACACTGTGACTCTCTTAGGATAGCCAATATCTCGTCACCAGTATTATCACAGCTTCAAAGTCAAGAAACCGCTGGCAAGAGAAACGATGTTTCTCTTAAGATACACAATTAGTGGCGTATCGCTTCAGGCAGACGCCACAGTATCTCAAAATGTGTATTTGGGTGAGCAACTGGCAGGAAGCACTATGACTCTCTTAAGGTTGCCAATGCCTCGTCACCAACATAATCCCATCACCAACTTCAAGAAACCGCTTGCAAAGGTAACGAAGCTTCTCATAATATACACAGCTAGTGGGGTGTCACTTGAGGCAGACTGGCCAAAATATCAAAAATTGTGTATTTGGGTGAGCAACTAGCAGGAATCACTATGACACTCATAGGGTAGCCAATGCCTCGTCACCAGCATAATCACATCAGCAACTTCAAGAAACCCCTGGCAAAAGTTACAATGACTCTTAAGATACACAACTAGTGGCGTAGCTATCAGGCAGACTGGAAAGAGTATCTAAAAATGTGTATTTGTGTGAAGAACTGGCAGGAATCTCTATGACTCTCTTGAGGTAGCCAATGCCTCGTCACCAGCAGAATCAAATCAGCAACTTCTAGAAACCCCTGGCAAAAGTAACGATGTTTCTCTTAAGATACACAACTAGTGGCGTATCGCTTCAGGCACACTGGAAACAGTATCTAAAAAATGTGTATTTGGGTGAGCAACTGGCACGAAACACTGTTACTCTCTTAGGGTAGCCAATATCTCGTCACCAGTATAATCACAGCTTCAAAGTCAAGAAACCGCTGGCAAGAGAAACGATGTTTCTCTTAAGATACACAACTAGTTGCGTATCGCTTCAGGCCGACTGGCCACAGTATCTCAAAATGTGTATTTGGGTGAGCAATTGGCAGGAAGCACTATGACTCTCTTAAGGTAGCCAATGCCTCGTCACCAACATAATCCCATCACCAACTTCAAGAAACCGCTTGCAAAGGTAACAAAGCTTCTCATAAGATACACAGCTAGTGGGGTGTCACTTGAGGCAGACTGGCCAAAGTATCAAAAAAATGTGTATTTGGGTGAGCAACTAGCAGGAATCACTATGACACTCATAGGGTAGCCAATGCCTCTTCACCAGCATAATCACATCAGTAACTTCAAGAAACCCCTGGCAAAAGTTACAATGATTCTTAAGATACACAACTAGTGGCGTAGCTATCAGGCAGACTGGAAAGAGAATCTAAAATATATGTATTTGGGTGAAGAACTGGCAGGAATCTCTATGACTCTCTTGAGGTAGCCAATGCCTCGTCACCAGCAGAATCAAATCAGCAACTTCTAGAAACCCCTGGCAAAAGTAACGATGTTTCTCTTATGATACACAACTAGTGCGTATCGCTTCAGGCACACTGGAAACAGTATCTAAAAAATGTGTATTTGGCTGAGCAACTGGCACGAAACACTGTGACTCTCTTAGGGTAGCCAATATCTCGTCACCAGTATAATCACAGCTTCAAAGTCAAGAAACCGCTGGCAAGAGTAACGATGTTTCTCTTAAGGTACACAACTAGTGGCGTATCGCTTCAGGCACACTGGAAACAGTATCTAAAAAATGTGTATTTGGGTGAGCAACTGGCACGAAACACTGTGACTCTCTTAGGGTAGCCAATATCTCGTCACCAGTATAATCACAGCTTCAAAGTCAAGAAACCGCTGGCAAGAGTAACGTTGTTTCTCTTAAGATACACAACTAGTGGCGTATCGCTTCAGGCAGACTGGCCACAGTATCTCAAAATGTGTATTTGGGTGAGCAACTGGCAGGAAGCACTATGACTCTCTTAAGTTAGCCAATGCCTCGTCACCAGCATAATCACATCAGCAACTTCAAGAAACCCCTGGCAAAAGTTACAATGACTCTTAAGATACACAACTAGTGGCGTAGCTATCAGGCAGACTGGAAAGAGTATCTAAAAAATGTGTATTTGGGTGAAGAACTGGCAGGAATCTCTATGACTCTCTTGAGGTAGACAATGCCTCGTCACCAGCAGAATCAAATCAGCAACTTCTAGAAACCCCTGGCAAAAGTAACGATGTTTCTCTTAAGAAACACAACTAGTGGCGTATCGCTTCAGGCAGACTGGCCACAGTATCTCAAAATGTGTATTTGGGTGAGCAACTGGCAGGAAGCACTATGACTCTCTTAAGGTAGCCAATGCCTCGTCACCAACATAATCCCATCACCATCTTCAAGAAACGGCTTGCAAAGGTAACGAAGCTTCTCATAAGATACACAGCTAGTGGGGTGTCACTTGAGGCAGACTGGCCAAAGTATCAAAAAAATATGTATTTGGGTGAGCAACTAGCAGGAATCACTATGGCACTCATAGGGTAGCCAATGCCTCGTCACCAGCATAATCACATCAGCAACTTCAAGAAACCCCTGGCAAAAGTTACAATGACTCTTAAGATACACAACTAGTGGCGTAGCTATCAGGCAGACTGGAAAGAGTATCTAAAAAATGTGTATTTGGGTGAAGAACTGGCAGGAATCTCTATGACTCTCTTGAGGTAGCCAATGCCTCGTCACCAGCAGAATCAAATCAGCAACTTCTAGAAACCCCTGGCAAAAGTAACGATGTTTCTCTTATGATACACAACTAGTGCGTATCGCTTCAGGCACACTGGAAACAGTATCTAAAAAATGTGTATTTGGGTGAGCAACTGGCACGAAACACTGTGACTCTCTTAGGGTAGCCAATATCTCGTCACCAGTATAATCACAGCTTCAAAGTCAAGAAACCGCTGGCAAGAGTAACGATGTTTCTCTTAAGATACACAACTAGTGGCGTATCGCTTCAGGCACACTGGAAACAGTATCTAAAAAATGTGTATTTGGGTGAGCAACTGGCACGAAACACTGTGACTCTCTTAGGGTAGCCAATATCTCGTCACCAGTATAATCACAGCTTCAAAGTCAAGAAACCGCTGGCAAGAGTAACGTTGTTTCTCTTAAGATACACAACTAGTGGCGTATCGCTTCAGGCAGACTGGCCACAGTATCTCAAAATGTGTATTTGGGTGAGCAACTGGCAGGAAGCACTATGACTCTCTTAAGGTAGCCAATGCCTCGTCACCAACATAATCCCATCACCAACTTCAAGAAACCGCTTGCAAAGGTAACGAAGCTTCTCATAAGATACACAGCTAGTGGGGTGTCACTTGAGGCAGACTGGCCAAAGTATCAAAAAAATGTGTATTTGGGTGAGCAACTAGCAGGAATCACTATGACACTCATAGGGTAGCCAATGCCTCGTCACCAGCATAATCACATCAGCAACTTCAAGAAACCCCTGGCAAAAGTTACAATGACTCTTAAGATACACAACTAGTGGCGTAGCTATCAGGCAGACTGGAAAGAGTATCTAAAAATGAGTATTTGGGTGAAGAACTGGCAGGAATCTCTATGACTCTCTTGAGGTAGCCAATGCCTCGTCACCAGCAGAATCAAATCAGCAACTTCTAGAAACCCCTGGCAAAAGTAACGATGTTTCTCTTAAGATACACAACTAGTGGCGTATCGCTTCAGGCACACTGGAAACAGTATTTAAAAAATGTGTATTTGGGTGAGCAACTGGCACGAAACACTGTGACTCTCTTAGGGTAGCCAATATCTCGTCACCAGTATAATCACAGCTTCAAAGTCAAGAAACCGCTGGCAAGAGTAACGATGTTTCTCTTAAGATACACAACTAGTGGCGTATCGCTTCAGGCAGACTGGCCACAGTATCTCAAAATGTGTATTTGGGTGAGCAACTGGCAGGAAGCACTATGACTCTCTTAAGGTAGCCAATGCCTCGTCACCAACATAATCCCATCACCAACTTCAAGAAACGGCTTGCAAAGGTAACGAAGCTTCTCATAAGATACACAGCTAGTGGGGTGTCACTTGAGGCAGACTGGCCAAAATATCAAAAAAATATGTATTTGGGTGAGCAACTAGCAGGAATCACTATGACACTCATAGGGTAGCCAATGCCTCGTCACCAGCATAATCACATCAGCAACTTCAAGAAACCCCTGGCAAAAGTTACAATGACTCTTAAGATACACAACTAGTGTCGTAGCTATCAGGCAGACTGGAAAGAGTATCTAAAAAATGTGTATTTGGGTGAAGAACTGGCAGGAATCTCTATGACTCTCTTGAGGTAGCCAATGCCTCGTCACCAGCAGAATCAAATCAGCAACTTCTAGAAACCCCTGGCAAAAGTAACGATGTTTCTCTTAAGATACACAACTAGTGGCGTACCGCTTCAGGCCCACAGGAAAGAGTATCTAAAAAATGTGTATTTGGGTGAGCAACTGGCACGAAACACTGTGACTCTCTTAGGGTTGCCAATATCTCGTCACCAGTATAATCTCAGCTCCAAAGTCAAGAAACCGCTGGCAAGAGTAACGATGTTTCTCTTAAGATACACAACTAGTGGCGTATCGCTTCAGGCACACTGGAAACAGTATTTAAGAAATGTGTATTTGGGTGAGCAACTGGCACGAAACACTGTGACTCTCTTAGGGTAGCCAATATCTCGTCACCAGTATAATCACAGCTTCAAAGTCAAGAAACCGCTGGCAAGAGTAACGATGTTTCTCTTAAGATACACAACTAGTGGCGTATCGCTTCAGGCAGACTGGCCACAGTATCTCAAAATGTGTATTTGGGTGAGCAACTGGCAGGAAGCACTATGACTCTCTTAAGGTAGCCAATGCCTCGTCACCAACATAATCCCATCACCAACTTCAAGAAACCGCTTGCAAAGGTAACGAAGCTACTCATAAGATACACAGCTAGTGGGGTGTCACTTGAGGCAGACTGGCCAAAGTATCAAAAAAATGTGTATTTGGGTAAGCAACTAGCAGGAATCACTATGACACTCATAGGGTAGCCAATGCCTCGTCACCCACATAATCACATCAGCAACTTCAAGAAACCCCTGGCAAAAGTTACAATGACTCTTAAGATACACAACTAGTGGCGTAGCTATCAGGCAGACTGAAAAGAGTATCTAAAAAATGTGTATTTGGGTGAAGAACTGGCAGGAATCTCTATGACTCTCTTGAGGTAGCCAATGCCTCGTCACCAGCAGAATCAAATCAGCAACTTCTAGAAACCCCTGGCAAAAGTAAAGATGTTTCTCTTAAGATACAAAACTAGTGGCGTATCGCTTCAGGCACACTGGAAACAGTATCTAAAAAATGTGTATTTGGGTGAGCAACTGGCACGAAACACTGTGACTCTCTTAGGGTAGCCAATATCTCGTCACCAGTATAATCACAGCTTCAAAGTCAAGAAACCGCTGGCAAGAGTAACGATGTTTCTCTTAAGATACACAACTAGTGGCGTATCGCTTCAGGCAGACTGGCCACAGTATCTCAAAATGTGTATTTGGGTGAGCAACTGGCAGGAAGCACTATGACTCTCTTAAGGTAGCCAATGCCTCGTCACCAACATAATCCCATCACCAACTTCAAGAAACCGCTTGCAAAGGTAACGAAGCTTCTCATAAGATACACAGCTAGTGGGGTGTCACTTGAGGCAGACTGGCCAAAGTATCAAAAAAATGTGTATTTGGGTGAGCAACTGGCACGAAACACTGTGACTCTCTTAGGATAGCCAATATCTCGTCACCAGTATTATCACAGCTTCAAAGTCAAGAAACCGCTGGCAAGAGAAACGATGTTTCTCTTAAGATACACAATTAGTGGCGTATCGCTTCAGGCAGACGCCACAGTATCTCAAAATGTGTATTTGGGTGAGCAACTGGCAGGAAGCACTATGACTCTCTTAAGGTTGCCAATGCCTCGTCACCAACATAATCCCATCACCAACTTCAAGAAACCGCTTGCAAAGGTAACGAAGCTTCTCATAATATACACAGCTAGTGGGGTGTCACTTGAGGCAGACTGGCCAAAATATCAAAAATTGTGTATTTGGGTGAGCAACTAGCAGGAATCACTATGACACTCATAGGGTAGCCAATGCCTCGTCACCAGCATAATCACATCAGCAACTTCAAGAAACCCCTGGCAAAAGTTACAATGACTCTTAAGATACACAACTAGTGGCGTAGCTATCAGGCAGACTGGAAAGAGTATCTAAAAATGTGTATTTGTGTGAAGAACTGGCAGGAATCTCTATGACTCTCTTGAGGTAGCCAATGCCTCGTCACCAGCAGAATCAAATCAGCAACTTCTAGAAACCCCTGGCAAAAGTAACGATGTTTCTCTTAAGATACACAACTAGTGGCGTATCGCTTCAGGCACACTGGAAACAGTATCTAAAAAATGTGTATTTGGGTGAGCAACTGGCACGAAACACTGTTACTCTCTTAGGGTAGCCAATATCTCGTCACCAGTATAATCACAGCTTCAAAGTCAAGAAACCGCTGGCAAGAGTAACGATGTTTCTCTTAAGATACACAACTAGTTGCGTATCGCTTCAGGCAGACTGGCCACAGTATCTCAAAATGTGTATTTGGGTGAGCAATTGGCAGGAAGCACTATGACTCTCTTAAGGTAGCCAATGCCTCGTCACCAACATAATCCCATCACCAACTTCAAGAAACCGCTTGCAAAGGTAACAAAGCTTCTCATAAGATACACAGCTAGTGGGGTGTCACTTGAGGCAGACTGGCCAAAGTATCAAAAAAATGTGTATTTGGGTGAGCAACTAGCAGGAATCACTATGACACTCATAGGGTAGCCAATGCCTCTTCACCAGCATAATCACATCAGCAACTTCAAGAAACCCCTGGCAAAAGTTACAATGATTCTTAAGATACACAACTAGTGGCGTAGCTATCAGGCAGACTGGAAAGAGTATCTAAAATATGTGTATTTGGGTGAAGAACTGGCAGGAATCTCTATGACTCTCTTGAGGTAGCCAATGCCTCGTCACCAGCAGAATCAAATCAGCAACTTCTAGAAACCCCTGGCAAAAGTAACGATGTTTCTCTTATGATACACAACTAGTGCGTATCGCTTCAGGCACACTGGAAACAGTATCTAAAAAATGTGTATTTGGCTGAGCAACTGGCACGAAACACTGTGACTCTCTTAGGGTAGCCAATATCTCGTCACCAGTATAATCACAGCTTCAAAGTCAAGAAACCGCTGGCAAGAGTAACGATGTTTCTCTTAAGATACACAACTAGTGGCGTATCGCTTCAGGCACACTGGAAACAGTATCTAAAAAATGTGTATTTGGGTGAGCAACTGGCACGAAACACTGTGACTCTCTTAGGGTAGCCAATATCTCGTCACCAGTATAATCACAGCTTCAAAGTCAAGAAACCGCTGGCAAGAGTAACGTTGTTTCTCTTAAGATACACAACTAGTGGCGTATCGCTTCAGGCAGACTGGCCACAGTATCTCAAAATGTGTATTTGGGTGAGCAACTGGCAGGAAGCACTATGACTCTCTTAAGGTAGCCAATGCCTCGTCACCAACATAATCCCATCACCAACTTCAAGAAACCGCTTGCAAAGGAAACGAAGCTTCTCATAAGATACACAGCTAGTGGGGTGTCACTTGAGGCAGACTGGCCAAAGTATCAAAAAAATGTGTATTTGGGTGAGCAACTAGCAGGAATCACTATGACACTCATAGGGTAGCCAATGCCTCGTCACCAGCATAATCACATCAGCAACTTCAAGAAACCCCTGGCAAAAGTTACAATGACTCTTAAGATACACAACTAGTGGCGTAGCTATCAGGCAGACTGGAAAGAGTATCTAAAAAATGTGTATTTGGGTGAAGAACTGGCAGGAATCTCTATGACTCTCTTGAGGTAGCCAATGCCTCGTCACCAGCAGAATCAAATCAGCAACTTCTAGAAACCCCTGGCAAAAGTAACGATGTTTCTCTTAAGATACACAACTAGTGGCGTATCGCTTCAGGCAGACTGGCCACAGTATCTCAAAATGTGTATTTGGGTGAGCAACTGGCAGGAAGCACTATGACTCTCTTAAGGTAGCCAATGCCTCGTCACCAACATAATCCCATCACCAACTTCAAGAAACGGCTTGCAAAGGTAACGAAGCTTCTCATAAGATACACAGCTAGTGGGGTGTCACTTGAGGCAGACTGGCCAAAGTATCAAAAAAATATGTATTTGGGTGAGCAACTAGCAGGAATCACTATGACACTCATAGGGTAGCCAATGCCTCGTCACCAGCATAATCACATCAGCAACTTCAAGAAACCCCTGGCAAAAGTTACAATGACTCTTAAGATACACAACTAGTGGCGTAGCTATCAGGCAGACTGGAAAGAGTATCTAAAAAATGTGTATTTGGGTGAAGAACTGGCAGGAATCTCTATGACTCTCTTGAGGTAGATAATGCCTCGTCACCAGCAGAATCAAATCAGCAACTTCTAGAAACCCCTGGCAAAAGTAACGATGTTTCTCTTATGATACACAACTAGTGCGTATCGCTTCAGGCACACTGGAAACAGTATCTAAAAAATGTGTATTTGGGTGAGCAACTGGCACGAAACACTGTGACTCTCTTAGGGTAGCCAATATCTCGTCACCAGTATAATCACAGCTTCAAAGTCAAGAAACCGCTGGCAAGAGTAACGATGTTTCTCTTAAGATACACAACTAGTGGCGTATCGCTTCAGGCACACTGGAAACAGTATCTAAAAAATGTGTATTTGGGTGAGCAACTGGCAGGAAGCACTATGACTCTCTTAAGGTAGCCAATGCCTCGTCACCAACATAATCCCATCACCAACTTCAAGAAACCGCTTGCAAAGGTAACGAAGCTTCTCATAAGATACACAGCTAGTGGGGTGTCACTTGAGGCAGACTGGCCAAAGTATCAAAAAAATGTGTATTTGGGTGAGCAACTAGCAGGAATCACTATGACACTCATACGGTAGCCAATGCCTCGTCACCAGCATAATCACATCAGCAACTTCAAGAAACCCCTGGCAAAAGTTACAATGACTCTTAAGATACACAACTAGTGGCGTAGCTATCAGGCAGACTGGAAAGAGTATCTAAAAATGTGTATTTGGGTGAAGAACTGGCAGGAATCTCTATGACTCTCTTGAGGTAGCCAATGCCTCGTCACCAGCAGAATCAAATCAGCAACTTCTAGAAACCCCTGGCAAAAGTAACGATGTTTCTCTTAAGATACACAACTAGTGGCGTATCGCTTCAGGCACACTGGAAACAGTATTTAAAAAATGTGTATTTGGGTGAGCAACTGGCACGAAACACTGTGACTCTCTTAGGGTAGCCAATATCTCGTCACCAGTATAATCACAGCTTCAAAGTCAAGAAACCGCTGGCAAGAGTAACGATGTTTCTCTTAAGATACACAACTAGTGGCGTATCGCTTCAGGCAGACTGGCCACAGTATCTCAAAATGTGTATTTGGGTGAGCAACTGGCAGGAAGCACTATGACTCTCTTAAGGTAGCCAATGCCTCGTCACCAACATAATCCCATCACCAACTTCAAGAAACCGCTTGCAAAGGTAACGAAGCTACTCATAAGATACACAGCTAGTGGGGTGTCACTTGAGGCAGACTGGCCAAAGTATCAAAAAAATGTGTATTTGGGTAAGCAACTAGCAGGAATCACTATGACACTCATAGGGTAGCCAATGCCTCGTCACCAGCATAATCACATCAGCAACTTCAAGAAACCCGTGGCAAAAGTTACAATGACTCTTAAGATACACAACTAGTGGCGTAGCTATCAGGCAGACTTTAAAGAGTATCTAAATAATGTGTATTTGGGTGAAGAACTGGCAGGAATCTCTATGACTCTCTTGAGGTAGCCAATGCCTCGTCACCAGCAGAATCAAATCAGCAACTTCTAGAAACCCCTGGCAAAAGTAACGATGTTTCTCTTAAGATACACAACTAGTGGCGTATCGCTTCAGGCACACTGGAAACAGTATCTAAAAAATGTGTATTTGGGTGAGCAACTGGCACGAAACACTGTGACTCTCTTAGGGTAGCCAATATCTCGTCACCAGTATAATCACAGCTTCAAAGTCAAGAAACCGCTGGCAAGAGTAACGATGTTTCTCTTAAGATACACAACTAGTGGCGTATCACTTCAGGCAGACTGGCCACAGTATCTGAAAATGTGTATTTGGGTGAGCAACTGGCAGGAAGCACTATGACTCTCTTAAGGTAGCCAATGCCTCGTCACCAACATAATCCCATCACCAACTTCAAGAAACGGCTTGCAAAGGTAACGAAGCTTCTCATAAGATACACAGCTAGTGGGGTGTCACTTGAGGCAGACTGGCCAAAATATCAAAATTATATGTATTTGGGTGAGCAACTAGCAGGAATCACTATGACACTCATAGGGTAGCCAATGCCTCGTCACCAGCATAATCACATCAGCAACTTCAAGAAACCCCTGGCAAAAGTTACAATGACTCTTAAGATACACAACTAGTGTCGTAGCTATCAGGCAGACTGGAAAGAGTATCTAAAAAATGTGTATTTGGGTGAAGAACTGGCAGGAATCTCTATGACTCTCTTGAGGTAGCCAATGCCTCGTCACCAGCAGAATCAAATCAGCAACTTCTAGAAACCCCTGGCAAAAGTAACGATGTTTCTCTTAAGATACACAACTAGTGGCGTACCGCTTCAGGCCCACAGGAAAGAGTATCTAAAAAATGTGTATTTGGGTGAGCAACTGGCACGAAACACTGTGACTCTCTTAGGGTAGCCAATATCTCGTCACCAGTATAATCTCAGCTCCAATGTCAAGAAACCGCTGGCAAGAGTAACGATGTTTCTCTTAAGATACACAACTAGTGGCGTATCGCTTCAGGCACACTGGAAACAGTATCTAAAAAATGTGTATTTGGGTGAGCAACTGGCACGAAACACTGTTACTCTCTTAGGGTAGCCAATATCTCGTCACCAGTATAATCACAGCTTCAAAGTCAAGAAACCGCTGGCAAGAGTAACGTTGTTTCTCTTAAGATACACAACTAGTTGCGTATCGCTTCAGGCAGACTGGCCACAGTATCTCAAAATGTGTATTTGGGTGAGCAACTGGCAGGAAGCACTATGACTCTCTTAAGGTAGCCAATGCCTCGTCACCAACATAATCCCATCACCAACTTCAAGAAACCGCTTGCAAAGGTAACAAAGCTTCTCATAAGATACACAGCTAGTGGGGTGTCACTTGAGGCAGACTGGCCAAAGTATCAAAAAAATGTGTATTTGGGTGAGCAACTAGCAGGAATCACTATGACACTCATAGGGTAGCAAATGCCTCGTCACCAGCATAATCACATCAGCAACTTCAAGAAACCCCTGGCAAAAGTTACAATGATTCTTAAGATACACAACTAGTGGCGTAGCTATCAGGCAGACTGGAAAGAGTATCTAAAATATGTGTATTTGTGTGAAGAACTGGCAGGAATCTCTATGACTCTCTTGAGGTAGCCAATGCCTCGTCACCAGCAGAATCAAATCAGCAACTTCTAGAAACCCCTGGCAAAAGTAACGATGTTTCTCTTATGATACACAACTAGTGCGTATCGCTTCAGGCACACTGGAAACAGTATCTAAAAAATGTGTATTTGGGTGAGCAACTGGCACGAAACACTGTGACTCTCTTAGGGTAGCCAATATCTCGTCACCAGTATAATCACAGCTTCAAAGTCAAGAAACCGCTGGCAAGAGTAACGATGTTTCTCTTAAGATACACAACTAGTGGCGTATCGCTTCAGGCACACTGGAAACAGTATCTAAAAAATGTGTATTTGGGTGAGCAACTGGCACGAAACACTGTGACTCTCTTAGGGTAGCCAATATCTCGTCACCAGTATAATCACAGCTTCAAAGTCAAGAAACCGCTGGCAAGAGTAACGTTGTTTCTCTTAAGATACACAACTAGTGGCGTATCGCTTCAGGCAGACTGGCCACAGTATCTCAAAATGTGTATTTGGGTGAGCAACTGGCAGGAAGCACTATGACTCTCTTAAGGTAGCCAATGCCTCGTCACCAACATAATCCCATCACCAACTTCAAGAAACCGCTTGCAAAGGAAACGAAGCTTCTCATAAGATACACAGCTAGTGGGGTGTCACTTGAGGCAGACTGGCCAAAGTATCAAAAAAAATGTGTATTTGGGTGAGCAACTAGCAGGAATCACTATGACACCCATAGGGTAGCGAATGCCTCGTCACCAGCATAATCACATCAGCAACTTCAAGAAACCCCTGGCAAAAGTTACAATGACTCTTAAGATACACAACTAGTGGCGTAGCTATCAGGCAGACTGGAAAGAGTATCTAAAAAATGTGTATTTGGGTGAAGAACTGGCAGGAATCTCTATGACTCTCTTGAGGTAGCCAATGCCTCGTCACCAGCAGAATCAAATCAGCAACTTCTAGAAACCCCTGGCAAAAGTAACGATGTTTCTCTTATGATACACAACTAGTGCGTATCGCTTCAGGCACACTGGAAACAGTATCTAAAAAATGTGTATTTGGGTGAGCAACTGGCACGAAACACTGTGACCCTCTTAGGGTAGCCAATATCTCGTCACCAGTATAATCACAGCTTCAAAGTCAAGAAACCGCTGGCAAGAGTAACGATGTTTCTCTTAAGATACACAACTAGTGGCGTATCGCTTCAGGCACACTGGAAACAGTATCTAAAAAATGTGTATTTGGGTGAGCAACTGGCACGAAACACTGTGACTCTCTTAGGGTAGCCAATATCTCGTCACCAGTATAATCACAGCTTCAAAGTCAAGAAACCGCTGGCAAGAGTAACGTTGTTTCTCTTAAGATACACAACTAGTGGCGTATCGCTTCAGGCAGACTGGCCACAGTATCTCAAAATGTGTATTTGGGTGAGCAACTGGCAGGAAGCACTATGACTCTCTTAAGGTAGCCAATGCCTCGTCACCAACATAATCCCATCACCAACTTCAAGAAACCGCTTGCAAAGGTAACGAAGCTTCTCATAAGATACACAGCTAGTGGGGTGTCACTTGAGGCAGACTGGCCAAAGTATCAAAAAAATGTGTATTTGGGTAAGCAACTAGCAGGAATCACTATGACACTCATAGGGTAGCCAATGCCTCGTCACCAGCATAATCACATCAACAACTTCAAGAAACCCGTGGCAAAAGTTACAATGACTCTTAAGATACACAACTAGTGGCGTAGCTATCAGGCAGACTGAAAAGAGTATCTAAAAAATGTGTATTTGGGTGAAGAACTGGCAGGAATCTCTATGACTCTCTTGAGGTAGCCAATGCCTCGTCACCAGCAGAATCAAATCAGCAACTTCTAGAAACCCCTGGCAAAAGTAACGATGTTTCTCTTAAGATACACAACTAGTGGCGTATCGCTTCAGGCACACTGGAATCAGTATCTAAAAAATGTGTATTTGGGTGAGCAACTGGCACGAAACACTGTGACTCTCTTAGGGTAGCCAATATCTCGTCACCAGTATAATCACAGCTTCAAAGTCAAGAAACCGCTGGCAAGAGTAACGATGTTTCTCTTAAGATACACAACTAGTGGCGTATCGCTTCAGGCAGACTGGCCACAGTATCTCAAAATGTGTATTTGGGTGAGCAACTGGCAGGAAGCACTATGACTCTCTTAAGGTAGCCAATGCCTCGTCACCAACATAATCCCATCACCAACTTCAAGAAACGGCTTGCAAAGGTAACGAAGCTTCTCATAAGATACACAGCTAGTGGGGTGTCACTTGAGGCAGACTGGCCAAAGTATCAAAAAAATATGTATTTGGGTGAGCAACTAGCAGGAATCACTATGACACTCATAGGGTAGCCAATGCCTCGTCACCAGCATAATCACATCAGCAACTTCAAGAAACCCCTGGCAAAAGTTACAATGACTCTTAAGATACACAACTAGTGTCGTAGCTATCAGGCAGACTGGAAAGAGTATCTAAAAAATGTGTATTTGGGTGAAGAACTGGCCGGAATCTCTATGACTCTCTTGACGTAGCCAATGCCTCGTCACCAGCAGAATCAAATCAGCAACTTCTAGAAACCCCTGGCAAAAGTAACGATGTTTCTCTTAAGATACACAACTAGTGGCGTACCGCTTCAGGCCCACAGGAAAGAGTATCTAAAAAATGTGTATTTGGGTGAGCAACTGGCACGAAACACTGTGACTCTCTTAGGGTAGCCAATATCTCGTCACCAGTATAATCTCAGCTCCAAAGTCAAGAAACCGCTGGCAAGAGTAACGATGTTTCTCTTAAGATACAAAACTAGTGGCGTATCGCTTCAGGCAGACTGGCCACAGTATCTCAAAATGTGTATTTGGGTGAGCAACTGGCAGGAAGCACTATGACTCTCTTAAGGTAGCCAATGCCTCGTCACCAACATAATCCCATCACCAACTTCAAGAAACGGCTTGCAAAGGTAACGAAGCTTCTCATAAGATACACAGCTAGTGGGGTGTCACTTGAGGCAGACTGGCCAAAGTATCAAAAAAATTTGTATTTGGGTGAGCAACTAGCAGGAATCACTATGACACTCATAGGGTAGCCAATGCCTCGTCACCAGCATAATCACATCAGCAACTTCAAGAAACCCCTGGCAAAAGTTACAATGACTCTTAAGATACACAACTAGTGGCGTAGCTATCAGGCAGACTGGAAAGAGTATCTAAAAAATGTGTATTTGGGTGAAGAACTGGCAGGAATCTCTATGACTCTCTTGAGGTAGCCAATGCCTCGTCACCAGCAGAATCAAATCAGCAACTTCTAGAAACCCCTGGCAAAAGTAACGATGTTTCTCTTAAGATACACAACTAGTGGCGTACCGCTTCAGGCCCACAGGAAAGAGTATCTAAAAAATGTGTATTTGGGTGAAGAACTGGCAGGAATCTCTATGACTCTCTTGAGGTAGCCAATGCCTCGTCACCAGCAGAATCAAATCAGCAACTTCTAGAAACCCCTGGCAAAAGTAACGATGTTTCTCTTAAGATACACAACTAGTGGCGTATCGCTTCAGGCACACTGGAAACAGTATCTAAAAAATGTGTATTTGGGTGAGCAACTGGCACGAAACACTGTTACTCTCTTAGGGTAGCCAATATCTCGTCACCAGTATAATCACAGCTTCAAAGTCAAGAAACCGCTGGCAAGAGTAACGATGTTTCTCTTAAGATACACAACTAGTTGCGTATCGCTTCAGGCAGACTGGCCACAGTATCTCAAAATGTGTATTTGGGTGAGCAACTGGCAGGAAGCACTATGACTCTCTTAAGGTAGCCAATGCCTCGTCACCAACATAATCCCATCACCAACTTCAAGAAACCGCTTGCAAAGGTAACAAAGCTTCTCATAAGATACACAGCTAGTGGGGTGTCACTTGAGGCAGACTGGCCAAAATATCAAAAATTGTGTATTTGGGTGAGCAATTAGCAGGAATCACTATGACACTCATAGGGTAGCCAATGCCTCGTCACCAGCATAATCACATCAGCAACTTCAAGAAACCCGTGGCAAAAGTTACAATGACTCTTAAGATACACAACTAGTGGCGTAGCTATCAGGCAGACTGAAAAGAGTATCTAAAAAATGTGTATTTGGGTGAAGAACTGGCAGGAATCTCTATGACTCTCTTGAGGTAGCCAATGCCTCGTCACCAGCAGAATCAAATCAGCAACTTCTAGTAACCCCTGGCAAAAGTAAAGATGTTTCTCTTAAGATACAAAACTAGTGGCGTATCGCTTCAGGCACACTGGAAACAGTATCTAAAAAATTTGTATTTGGGTGAGCAACTGGCACGAAACACTGTGACTCTCTTAGGGTAGCCAATATCTCGTCACCAGTATAATCACAGCTTCAAAGTCAAGAAACCGCTGGCAAGAGTAACGATGTTTCTCTAAAGATACACAACTAGTTGCGTATCGCTTCAGGCAGACTGGCCACAGTATCTCAAAATGTGTATTTGGGTGAGCAACTGGCAGGAAGCACTATGACTCTCTTTAGGTAGCCAATGCCTCGTCACCAACATAATCCCATCACCAACTTCAAGAAACGGCTTGCAAAGGTAACGAAGCTTCTCATAAGATACACAGCTAGTGGGGTGTCACTTGAGGCAGACTGTCCAAAGTATCAAAAAAATGTGTATTTGGGTGAGCAACTAGCAGGAATCACTATGACACTCATAGGGTAGCCAATGCCTCGTCACCAGCATAATCACATCAGCAACTTCAAGAAACCCCTGGCAAAAGTTACAATGACTCTTAAGATACACAACTAGTGGCGTAGCTATCAGGCAGACTGGAAAGAGTATCTAAAAAATGTGTATTTGGGTGAAGAACTGGCAGGAATCTCTATGACTCTCTTGAGGTAGCCAATGCCTCGTCACCAGCAGAATCAAATCAGCAACTTCTAGAAACCCCTGGCAAAAGTAACGATGTTTCTCTTAAGATACACAACTAGTGGCGTATCGCTTCAGGCACACTGGAAACAGTATCTAAAAAATGTGTATTTGGGTGAGCAACTGGCACGAAACACTGTTACTCTCTTAGGGTAGCCAATATCTCGTCACCAGTATAATCACATCTTCAAAGTCAAGAAACGGCTGGCAAGAGTAACGATGTTTCTCTTAAGATACACAACTAGTTGCGTATCGCTTCAGGCAGACTGGCCACAGTATCTCAAAATGTGTATTTGGGTGAGCAACTGGCAGGAAGCACTATGACTCTCTTAAGGTAGCCAATGCCTCGTCACCAACATAATCCCATCACCAACTTCAAGAAACCGCTTGCAAAGGTAACGAAGCTTCTCATAAGATACACAGCTAGTGGGTTGTCACTTGAGGCAGACTGGCCAAAGTATCAAAAAAATGTGTATTTGGGTGAGCTACTAGCAGGAATCACTATGACACTCATAGGGTAGCCAATGCCTCGTCACCAGCATAATCACATCAACAACTTCAAGAAACCCCTGGCAAAAGTTACAATGACTCTTAAGATACACAACTAGTGGCGTAGCTATCAGGCAGACTGGAAAGAGTATCTAAAAAATGTGTATTTGGGTGAAGAACTGGCAGGAATCTCTATGACTCTCTTGAGGTAGCCAATGCCTCGTCACCAGCAGAATCAAATCAGCAACTTCTAGAAACCCCTGGCAAAAGTAACGATGATTCTCTTAAGATACACAACTAGTGGCGTATCGCTTCAGGCACACTGGAAACAGTATTTAAAAAATGTGTATTTGGGTGAGCAACTGGCACGAAACACTGTGACTCTCTTAGGGTAGCCAATATCTCGTCACCAGTATAATCACAGCTTCAAAGTCAAGAAACCGCTGGCAAGAGTAACGATGTTTCTCTTAAGATACACAACTAGTGGCGTATCGCTTCAGGCAGACTGGCCACAGTATCTCAAAATGTGTATTTGGGTGAGCAACTGGCAGGAAGCACTATGACTCTCTTAAGGTAGCCAATGCCTCGTCACCAACATAATCCCATCACCAACTTCAAGAAACCGCTTGCAAAGGTAACGAAGCTTCTCATAATATACACAGCTAGTGGGGTGTCACTTGAGGCAGACTGGCCAAAATATCAAAAATTGTGTATTTGGGTGAGCAACTAGCAGGAATCACTATGACACTCATAGGGTAGCCAATGCCTCGTCACCAGCATAATCACATCAGCAACTTCAAGAAACCCCTGGCAAAAGTTACAATGACTCTTAAGATACACAAATAGTGGCGTAGCTATCAGGCAGACTGGAAAGAGTATCTAAAAATGTGTATTTGTGTGAAGAACTGGCAGGAATCTCTATGACTCTCTTGAGGTAGCCAATGCCTCGTCACCAGCAGAATCAAATCAGCAACTTCTAGAAACCCCTGGCAAAAGTAACGATGTTTCTCTTAAGATACACAACTAGTGGCGTATCGCTTCAGGCACACTGGAAACAGTATCTAAAAAATGTGTATTTGGGTGAGCAACTGGCACGAAACACTGTTACTCTCTTAGGGTAGCCAAGATCTCGTCACCAGTATAATCACAGCTTCAAAGTCAAGAAACCGCTGGCAAGAGTAACGATGTTTCTCTTAAGATACACAACTAGTTGCGTATCGCTTCAGGCAGACTGGCCACAGTATCTCAAAATGTGTATTTGGGTGAGCAACTGGCAGGAAGCACTATGACTCTCTTAAGGTAGCCAATGCCTCGTCACCAACATAAGCCCATCACCAACTTCAAGAAACCGCTTGCAAAGGTAACGAAGCTTCTCATAAGATACACAGCTAGTGGGGTGTCACTTGAGGCAGACTGGCCAAAGTATCAAAAAAATGTGTATTTGGGTGAGCAACTAGCAGGAATCACTATGACACTCATAGGGTAGCAAATGCCTCGTCACCAGCATAATCACATCAGCAACTTCAAGAAACCCCTGACAAAAGTTACAATGAGTCTTAAGATACACAACTAGTGGCGTAGCTATCAGTCAGACTGGAAAGAGTATCTAAAATATGTGTATTTGGGTGAAGAACTGGCAGGAATCTCTATGACTCTCTTGAGGTAGCCAATGCCTCGTCACCAGCAGAATCAAATCAGCAACTTCTAGAAACCCCTGGCAAAAGTAACGATGTTTCTCTTATGATACACAACTAGTGCGTATCGCTTCAGGCACACTGGAAACAGTATCTAAAAAATGTGTATTTGGGTGAGCAACTGGCACGAAACACTGTGACTCTCTTAGGGTAGCCAATATCTCGTCACCAGTATAATCACAGCTTCAAAGTCAAGAAACCGCTGGCAAGAGTAACGATGTTTCTCTTAAGATACACAACTAGTGGCGTATCGCTTCAGGCACACTGGAAACAGTATCTAAAAAATGTGTATTTGGGTAGCAACTGGCACGAAACACTGTGACTCTCTTAGGGTAGCCAATATCTCGTCACCAGTATAATCACAGCTTCAAAGTCAAGAAACCGCTGGCAAGAGTAACGTTGTTTCTCTTAAGATACACAACTAGTGGCGTATCGCTTCAGGCAGACTGGCCACAGTATCTCAAAATGTGTATTTGGGTGAGCAACTGGCAGGAAGCACTATGACTCTCTTAAGGTAGCCAATGCCTCGTCACCAACATAATCCCATCACCAACTTCAAGAAACCGCTTGCAAAGGTAACGAAGCTTCTCATAAGATACACAGCTAGTGGGGTGTCACTTGAGGCAGACTGGCCAAAGTATCAAAAAAATGTGTATTTGGGTGAGCAACTAGCAGGAATCACTATGACACTCATAGGGTAGCCAATGCCTCGTCACCAGCATAATCACATCAGCAACTTCAAGAAACCCCTGGCAAAAGTTACAATGACTCTTAAGAGACACAACTAGTGGCGTAGCTATCAGGCAGACTGGAAAGAGTATCTAAAAAATGTGTATTTGGGTGAAGAACTGGCAGGAATCTCTATGACTCTCTTGAGGTAGCCAATGCCTCGTCACCAGCAGAATCAAATCAGCAACTTCTAGAAACCCCTGGCAAAAGTAACGATGTTTCTCTTAAGATACACAACTAGTGGCGTATCGCTTCAGGCACACTGGAAACAGTATTTAAAACATGTGTATTTGGGTGAGCAACTGGCACGAAACACTGTGACTCTCTTAGGGTAGCCAATATCTCGTCACCAGTATAATCACAGCTTCA
Source organism: Schistocerca nitens (assembly GCF_023898315.1). Lineage (NCBI taxonomy): Eukaryota > Metazoa > Arthropoda > Insecta > Orthoptera > Acrididae > Schistocerca > Schistocerca nitens. Next base: position 105,887,572 of record NC_064616.1, on the reverse strand, counting down.
AAGTCAAGAAACCGCTGGCAAGAGTAACGATGTTTCTCTTAAGATACACAACTAGTGGCGTATCGCTTCAGGCAGACTGGCCACAGTATCTCAAAATGTGTATTTGGGTGAGCAACTGGCAGGAAGCACTATGACTCTAGGTAGCCAATGACTCGTCACCAACATAATCCCATCACCAACTTCAAGAAACCGCTTGCAAAGGTAACGAAGCTTCTCATAAGATACACAGCTAGTGGGGTGTCACTTGAGGCAGACTGGCCAAAGTATCAAAAAAATGTGTATTTGGGTAAGCAACTAGCAGGAATCACTATGACACTCATAGGGTAGCCAATGCCTCGTCACCAGCATAATCACATCAGCAACTTCAAGAAACCCGTGGCAAAAGTTACAATGACTCTTAAGATACACAACTAGTGGCGTAGCTATCAGGCAGACTGAAAAGAGTATCTAAAAAATGTGTATTTGGGTGAAGAACTGGCAGGAATCTCTATGACTCTCTTGAGGTAGCCAATGCCTCGTCACCAGCAGAATCAAATCAGCAACTTCTAGAAACCCCTGGCAAAAGTAACGATGTTTCTCTTAAGATACACAACTAGTGGCGTATCGCTTCAGGCACACTGGAAACAGTATCTAAAAAATGTGTATTTGGGTGAGCAACTGGCACGAAACACTGTGACTCTCTTAGGGTAGCCAATATCTCGTCACCAGTATAATCACAGCTTCAAAGTCAAGAAACCGCTGGCAAGAGTAACGATGTTTCTCTTAAGATACACAACTGGTGGCGTATCGCTTCAGGCAGACTGGCCACAGTATCTCAAAATGTGTATTTGGGTGAGCAACTGGCAGGAAGCACTATGACTCTCTTAAGGTAGCCAATGCCTCGTCACCAACATAATCCCATCACCAACTTCAAGAAACGGCTTGCAAAGGTAACGAAGCTTCTCATAAGATACACAGCTAGTGGGGTGTCACTTGAGGCAGACTGGCCAAAGTATCAAAAAAATATGTATTTGGGTGAGCAACTAGCAGGAATCACTATGACACTCATAGGGTAGCCAATGCCTCGTCACCAGCATAATCACATCAGCAACTTCAAGAAACCCCTGGCAAAAGTTACAACGACTCTTAAGATACACAACTAGTGTCGTAGCTATCAGGCAGACTGGAAAGAGTATCTAAAAAATGTGTATTTGGGTGAAGAACTGGCAGGAATCTCTATGACTCTCTTGAGGTAGCCAATGCCTCGTCACCAGCAGAATCAAATCAGCAACTTCTAGAAACCCCTGGCAAAAGTAACGATGTTTCTCTTAAGATACACAACTAGTGGCGTACCGCTTCAGGCCCACAGGAAAGAGTATCTAAAAAATGTGTATTTGGGTGAGCAACTGGCACGAAACACTGTGACTCTCTTAGGATAGCCAATATCTCGTCACCAGTATTATCACAGCTTCAAAGTCAAGAAACCGCTGGCAAGAGAAACGATGTTTCTCTTAAGATACACAACTAGTGGCGTATCGCTTCAGGCAGACTGGCCACAGTATCTCAAAATGTGTATTTGGGTGAGCAACTGGCAGGAAGCACTATGACTCTCTTAAGGTAGCCAATGCCTCGTCACCAACATAATCCCATCACCAACTTCAAGAAACCGCTTGCAAAGGTAACGAAGCTTCTCATAATATACACAGCTAGTGGGGTGTCACTTGAGGCAGACTGGCCAAAATATCAAAAATTGTGTATTTGGGTGAGCAACTAGCAGGAATCACTATGACACTCATAGGGTAGCCAATGCCTCGTCACCAGCATAATCACATCAGCAACTTCAAGAAACCCCTGGCAAAAGTTACAATGACTCTTAAGATACACAACTAGTGGCGTAGCTATCAGGCAGACTGGAAAGAGTATCTAAAAAATGTGTATTTGTGTGAAGAACTGGCAGGAATCTCTATGACTCTCTTGAGGTAGCCAATGCCTCGTCACCAGCAGAATCAAATCAGCAACTTCTAGAAACCCCTGGCAAAAGTAACGATGTTTCTCTTAAGATACACAACTAGTGGCGTATCGCTTCAGGCACACTGGAAACAGTATCTAAAAAATGTGTATTTGGGTGAGCAACTGGCACGAAACACTGTGACTCTCTTAGGGTAGCCAATATCTCGTCACCAGTATAATCACAGCTTCAAAGTCAAGAAACCGCTGGCAAGAGTAACGATGTTTCTCTTAAGATACACAACTAGTGGCGTATCGCTTCAGGCAGACTGGCCACAGTATCTCAAAATGTGTATTTGGGTCAGCAACTGGCAGGAAGCACTATGACTCTCTTAAGGTAGCCAATGCCTCGTCACCAACATAATCCCATCACCAACTTCAAGAAACGGCTTGCAAAGGTAACGAAGCTTCTCATAAGATACACAGCTAGTGGGGTGTCACTTGAGGCAGACTGGCCAAAGTATCAAAAAAATATGTATTTGGGTGAGCAACTAGCAGGAATCACTATGACACTCATAGGGTAGCCAATGCCTCGTCACCAGCATAATCACATCAGCAACTTCAAGAAACCCCTGGCAAAAGTTACAATGACTCTTAAGATACACAACTAGTGGCGTAGCTATCAGGCAGACTGGAAAGAGTATCTAAAAAATGTGTATTTGGGTGAAGAACTGGCAGGAATCTCTATGACTCTCTTGAGGTAGCCAATGCCTCGTCACCAGCAGAATCAAATCAGCAACTTCTAGAAACCCCTGGCAAAAGTAACGATGTTTCTCTTAAGATACACAACTAGTGGCGTACCGCTTCAGGCCCACAGGAAAGAGTATCTAAAAAATGTGTATTTGGGTGAGCAACTGGCACGAAACACTGTGACTCTCTTAGGGTAGCCAATATCTCGTCACCAGTATAATCTCAGCTCCAAAGTCAAGAAACCGCTGGCAAGAGTAACGATGTTTCTCTTAAGATACACAACTAGTGGCGTATCGCTTCAGGCACACTGGAAACAGTATCTAAAAAATGTGTATTTGGGTGAGCAACTGGCACGAAACACTGTGACTCTCTTAGGATAGCCAATATCTCGTCACCAGTATTATCACAGCTTCAAAGTCAAGAAACCGCTGGCAAGAGTAACGATGTTTCTCTTAAGATACACAACTAGTGGCGTATCGCTTCAGGCAGACTGGCCACAGTATCTCAAAATGTGTATTTGGGTGAGCAACTGGCAGGAAGCACTATGACTCTCTTAAGGTAGCCAATGCCTCGTCACCAACATAATCCCATCACCAACTTCAAGAAACCGCTTGCAAAGGTAACGAAGCTTCTCATAATATACACAGCTAGTGGGGTGTCACTTGAGGCAGACTGGCCAAAATATCAAAAATTGTGTATTTGGGTGAGCAACTAGCAGGAATCACTATGACACTCATAGGGTAGCCAATGCCTCGTCACCAGCATAATCACATCAGCAACTTCAAGAAACCCCTGGCAAAAGTTACAATGACTCTTAAGATACACAACTAGTGGCGTAGCTATCAGGCAGACTGGAAAGAGTATCTAAAAAATGTGTATTTGTGTGAAGAACTGGCAGGAATCTCTATGACTCTCTTGAGGTAGCCAATGCCTCGTCACCAGCAGAATCAAATCAGCAACTTCTAGAAACCCCTGGCAAAAGTAACGATGTTTCTCTTAAGATACACAACTAGTGGCGTATCGCTTCAGGCACACTGGAAACAGTAACTAAAAAATGTGTATTTGGGTGAGCAACTGGCACGAAACACTGTGACTCTCTTAGGGTAGCCAATATCTCGTCACCAGTATAATCACAGCTTCAAAGTCAAGAAACCGCTGGCAAGAGTAACGATGTTTCTCTTAAGATACACAACTAGTGGCGTATCGCTTCAGGCAGACTGGCCACAGTATCTCAAAATGTGTATTTGGGTCAGCAACTGGCAGGAAGCACTATGACTCTCTTAAGGTAGCAATGCCTCGTCACCAACATAATCCCATCACCAACTTCAAGAAACCGCTTGCAAAGGTAACGAAGCTTCTCATAAGATACACAGCTAGTGGGGTGTCACTTGAGGCAGAATGGCCAAAGTATCAAAAAAATGTGTATTTGGGTGAGCAACTAGCAGGAATCACTATGACACTCATAGGGTAGCCAATGCCTCGTCACCAGCATAATCACATCAGCAACTTCAAGAAACCCCTGGCAAAAGTTACAATGACTCTTAAGATACACAACTAGTGGCGTAGCTATCAGGCAGACTGGAAAGAGTATCTAAAAAATGTGTATTTGGGTGAAGAACTGGCAGGAATCTCTATGACTCTCTTGAGGTAGCCAATGCCTCGTCACCAGCAGAATCAAATCAGCAACTTCTAGAAACCCCTGGCAAAAGTAACGATGTTTCTCTTAAGATACACAACTAGTGGCGTATCGCTTCAGGCACACTGGAAACAGTATCTAAAAAATGTGTATTTGGGTGAGCAACTGGCACGAAACACTTTGACTCTCTTAGGGTAGCCAATATCTCGTCACCAGTATAATCACAGCTTCAAAGTCAAGAAACCGCTGGCAAGAGTAACGATGTTTCTCTTAAGATACACAACTAGTGGCGTATCGCTTCAGGCAGACTGGCCACAGTATCTCAAAATGTGTATTTGGGTGAGCAACTGGCAGGAAGCACTATGACTCTCTTAAGGTAGCAATGCCTCGTCACCAACATAATCCCATCACCAACTTCAAGAAACCGCTTGCAAAGGTAACGAAGCTTCTCATAAGATACACAGCTAGTGGGGTGTCACTTGAGGCAGACTGGCCAAAGTATCAAAAAAATGTGTATTTGGGTGAGCAACTAGCAGGAATCACTATGACACTCATAGGGTAGCCAATGCCTCGTCACCAGCATAATCACATCAGCAACTTCAAGAAACCCCTGGCAAAAGTTACAATGACTCTTAAGATACACAACTAGTGGCGTAGCTATCAGGCAGACTGGAAAGAGTATCTAAAAAATGTGTATTTGTGTGAAGAACTGGCAGGAATCTCTATGACTCTCTTGAGGTAGCCAATGCCTCGTCACCAGCAGAATCAAATCAGCAACTTCTAGAAACCCCTGGCAAAAGTAACGATGTTTCTCTTAAGATACACAACTAGTGGCGTATCGCTTCAGGCACACTGGAAACAGTATCTAAAAAATGTGTATTTGGGTGAGCAACTGGCACGAAACACTGTGACTCTCTTAGGGTAGCCAATATCTCGTCACCAGTATAATCACAGCTTCAAAGTCAAGAAACCGCTGGCAAGAGTAACGATGTTTCTCTTAAGATACACAACTAGTGGCGTATCGCTTCAGGCAGACTGGCCACAGTATCTCAAAATGTGTATTTGGGTCAGCAACTGGCAGGAAGCACTATGACTCTCTTAAGGTAGCCAATGCCTCGTCACCAACATAATCCCATCACCAACTTCAAGAAACGGCTTGCAAAGGTAACGAAGCTTCTCATAAGATACACAGCTAGTGGGGTGTCACTTGAGGCAGACTGGCCAAAGTATCAAAAAAATATGTATTTGGGTGAGCAACTAGCAGGAATCACTATGACACTCATAGGGTAGCCAATGCCTCGTCACCAGCATAATCACATCAGCAACTTCAAGAAACCCCTGGCAAAAGTTACAATGACTCTTAAGATACACAACTAGTGGCGTAGCTAACAGGCAGACTGGAAAGAGTATCTAAAAAATGTGTATTTGGGTGAAGAACTGGCAGGAATCTCTATGACTCTCTTGAGGTAGCCAATGCCTCGTCACCAGCAGAATCAAATCAGCAACTTCTAGAAACCCCTGGCAAAAGTAACGATGTTTCTCTTAAGATACACAACTAGTGGCGTACCGCTTCAGGCCCACAGGAAAGAGTATCTAAAAAATGTGTATTTGGGTGAGCAACTGGCACGAAACACTGTGACTCTCTTAGGGTAGCCAATATCTCGTCACCAGTATAATCTCAGCTCCAAAGTCAAGAAACCGCTGGCAAGAGTAACGATGTTTCTCTTAAGATACACAACTAGTGGCGTATCGCTTCAGGCACACTGGAAACAGTATCTAAAAAATGTGTATTTGGGTGAGCAACTGGCACGAAACACTGTGACTCTCTTAGGATAGCCAATATCTCGTCACCAGTATTATCACAGCTTCAAAGTCAAGAAACCGCTGGCAAGAGTAACGATGTTTCTCTTAAGATACACAACTAGTGGCGTATCGCTTCAGGCAGACTGGCCACAGTATCTCAAAATGTGTATTTGGGTGAGCAACTGGCAGGAAGCACTATGACTCTCTTAAGGTAGCCAATGCCTCGTCACCAACATAATCCCATCACCAACTTCAAGAAACCGCTTGCAAAGGTAACGAAGCTTCTCATAATATACACAGCTAGTGGGGTGTCACTTGAGGCAGACTGGCCAAAATATCAAAAATTGTGTATTTGGGTGAGCAACTAGCAGGAATCACTATGACACTCATAGGGTAGCCAATGCCTCGTCACCAGCATAATCACATCAGCAACTTCAAGAAACCCCTGGCAAAAGTTACAATGACTCTTAAGATACACAACTAGTGGCGTAGCTATCAGGCAGACTGGAAAGAGTATCTAAAAAATGTGTATTTGTGTGAAGAACTGGCAGGAATCTCTATGACTCTCTTGAGGTAGCCAATGCCTCGTCACCAGCAGAATCAAATCAGCAACTTCTAGAAACCCCTGGCAAAAGTAACGATGTTTCTCTTAAGATACACAACTAGTGGCGTATCGCTTCAGGCACACTGGAAACAGTATCTAAAAAATGTGTATTTGGGTGAGCAACTATCACGAAACACTGTTACTCTCTTAGGGTAGCCAATATCTCGTCACCAGTATAATCACAGCTTCAAAGTCAAGAAACCGCTGGCAAGAGAAACGATGTTTCTCTTAAGATACACAACTAGTGGCGTATCGCTTCAGGCAGACTGGCCACAGTATCTCAAAATGTGTATTTGGGTGAGCAACTGGCAGGAAGCACTATGACTCTCTTAAGGTAGCCAATGCCTCGTCACCAACATAATCCCATCACCAACTTCAAGAAACCGCTTGCAAAGGTAACGAAGCTTCTCATAATATACACAGCTAGTGGGGTGTCACTTGAGGCAGACTGGCCAAAATATCAAAAATTGTGTATTTGGGTGAGCAACTAGCAGGAATCACTATGACACTCATAGGGTAGCCAATGCCTCGTCACCAGCATAATCACATCAGCAACTTCAAGAAACCCCTGGCAAAAGTTACAATGACTCTTAAGATACACAACTAGTGGCGTAGCTATCAGGCAGACTGGAAAGAGTATCTAAAAAATGTGTATTTGTGTGAAGAACTGGCAGGAATCTCTATGACTCTCTTGAGGTAGCCAATGCCTCGTCACCAGCAGAATCAAATCAGCAACTTCTAGAAACCCCTGGCAAAAGTAACGATGTTTCTCTTAAGATACACAACTAGTGGCGTATCGCTTCAGGCACACTGGAAACAGTATCTAAAAAATGTGTATTTGGGTGAGCAACTGGCACGAAACACTGTGACTCTCTTAGGGTAGCCAATATCTCGTCACCAGTATAATCACAGCTTCAAAGTCAAGAAACCGCTGGCAAGAGTAACGATGTTTCTCTTAAGATACACAACTAGTGGCGTATCGCTTCAGGCAGACTGGCCACAGTATCTCAAAATGTGTATTTGGGTCAGCAACTGGCAGGAAGCACTATGACTCTCTTAAGGTAGCCAATGCCTCGTCACCAACATAATCCCATCACCAACTTCAAGAAACGGCTTGCAAAGGTAACGAAGCTTCTCATAAGATACACAGCTAGTGGGGTGTCACTTGAGGCAGACTGGCCAAAGTATCAAAAAAATATGTATTTGGGTGAGCAACTAGCAGGAATCACTATGACACTCATAGGGTAGCCAATGCCTCGTCACCAGCATAATCACATCAGCAACTTCAAGAAACCCCTGGCAAAAGTTACAATGACTCTTAAGATACACAACTAGTGGCGTAGCTATCAGGCAGACTGGAAAGAGTATCTAAAAAATGTGTATTTGGGTGAAGAACTGGCAGGAATCTCTATGACTCTCTTGAGGTAGCCAATGCCTCGTCACCAGCAGAATCAAATCAGCAACTTCTAGAAACCCCTGGCAAAAGTAACGATGTTTCTCTTAAGATACACAACTAGTGGCGTACCGCTTCAGGCCCACAGGAAAGAGTATCTAAAAAATGTGTATTTGGGTGAGCAACTGGCACGAAACACTGTGACTCTCTTAGGGTAGCCAATATCTCGTCACCAGTATAATCTCAGCTCCAAAGTCAAGAAACCGCTGGCAAGAGTAACGATGTTTCTCTTAAGATACACAACTAGTGGCGTATCGCTTCAGGCACACTGGAAACAGTATCTAAAAAATGTGTATTTGGGTGAGCAACTGGCACGAAACACTGTGACTCTCTTAGGATAGCCAATATCTCGTCACCAGTATTATCACAGCTTCAAAGTCAAGAAAACGCTGGCAAGAGTAACGATGTTTCTCTTAAGATACACAACTAGTGGCGTATCGCTTCAGGCAGACTGGCCACAGTATCTCAAAATGTGTATTTGGGTGAGCAACTGGCAGGAAGCACTATGACTCTCTTAAGGTAGCCAATGCCTCGTCACCAACATAATCCCATCACCAACTTCAAGAAACCGCTTGCAAAGGTAACGAAGCTTCTCATAATATACACAGCTAGTGGGGTGTCACTTGAGGCAGACTGGCCAAAATATCAAAAATTGTGTATTTGGGTGAGCAACTAGCAGGAATCACTATGACACTCATAGGGTAGCCAATGCCTCGTCACCAGCATAATCACATCAGCAACTTCAAGAAACCCCTGGCAAAAGTTACAATGACTCTTAAGATACACAACTAGTGGCGTAGCTATCAGGCAGACTGGAAAGAGTATCTAAAAAATGTGTATTTGTGTGAAGAACTGGCAGGAATCTCTATGACTCTCTTGAGGTAGCCAATGCCTCGTCACCAGCAGAATCAAATCAGCAACTTCTAGAAACCCCTGGCAAAAGTAACGATGTTTCTCTTAAGATACACAACTAGTGGCGTATCGCTTCAGGCACACTGGAAACAGTATCTAAAAAATGTGTATTTGGGTGAGCAACTGGCACGAAACACTTTGACTCTCTTAGGGTAGCCAATATCTCGTCACCAGTATAATCACAGCTTCAAAGTCAAGAAACCGCTGGCAAGAGTAACGATGTTTCTCTTAAGATACACAACTAGTGGCGTATCGCTTCAGGCAGACTGGCCACAGTATCTCAAAATGTGTATTTGGGTGAGCAACTGGCAGGAAGCACTATGACTCTCTTAAGGTAGCAATGCCTCGTCACCAACATAATCCCATCACCAACTTCAAGAAACCGCTTGCAAAGGTAACGAAGCTTCTCATAAGATACACAGCTAGTGGGGTGTCACTTGAGGCAGAATGGCCAAAGTATCAAAAAAATGTGTATTTGGGTGAGCAACTAGCAGGAATCACTATGACACTCATAGGGTAGCCAATGCCTCGTCACCAGCATAATCACATCAGCAACTTCAAGAAACCCCTGGCAAAAGTTACAATGACTCTTAAGATACACAACTAGTGGCGTAGCTATCAGGCAGACTGGAAAGAGTATCTAAAAAATGTGTATTTGGGTGAAGAACTGGCAGGAATCTCTATGACTCTCTTGAGGTAGCCAATGCCTCGTCACCAGCAGAATCAAATCAGCAACTTCTAGAAACCCCTGGCAAAAGTAACGATGTTTCTCTTAAGATACACAACTAGTGGCGTATCGCTTCAGGCACACTGGAAACAGTATCTAAAAAATGTGTATTTGGGTGAGCAACTGGCACGAAACACTTTGACTCTCTTAGGGTAGCCAATATCTCGTCACCAGTATAATCACAGCTTCAAAGTCAAGAAACCGCTGGCAAGAGTAACGATGTTTCTCTTAAGATACACAACTAGTGGCGTATCGCTTCAGGCAGACTGGCCACAGTATCTCAAAATGTGTATTTGGGTGAGCAACTGGCAGGAAGCACTATGACTCTCTTAAGGTAGCAATGCCTCGTCACCAACATAATCCCATCACCAACTTCAAGAAACCGCTTGCAAAGGTAACGAAGCTTCTCATAAGATACACAGCTAGTGGGGTGTCACTTGAGGCAGACTGGCCAAAGTATCAAAAAAATGTGTATTTGGGTGAGCAACTAGCAGGAATCACTATGACACTCATAGGGTAGCCAATGCCTCGTCACCAGCATAATCACATCAGCAACTTCAAGAAACCCCTGGCAAAAGTTACAATGACTCTTAAGATACACAACTAGTGGCGTAGCTATCAGGCAGACTGGAAAGAGTATCTAAAAAATGTGTATTTGGGTGAAGAACTGGCAGGAATCTCTATGACTCTCTTGAGGTAGCCAATGCCTCGTCACCAGCAGAATCAAATCAGCAACTTCTAGAAACCCCTGGCAAAAGTAACGATGTTTCTCTTATGATACACAACTAGTGCGTATCGCTTCAGGCACACTGGAAACAGTATCTAAAAAATGTGTATTTGGGTGAGCAACTGGCACGAAACACTGTGACTCTCTTAGGGTAGCCAATATCTCGTCACCAGTATAATCACAGCTTCAAAGTCAAGAAACCGCTGGCAAGAGTAACGATGTTTCTCTTAAGATACACAACTAGTGGCGTATCGCTTCAGGCACACTGGAAACAGTATCTAAAAAATGTGTATTTGGGTGAGCAACTGGCACGAAACACTTTGACTCTCTTAGGGTAGCCAATATCTCGTCACCAGTATAATCACAGCTTCAAAGTCAAGAAACCGCTGGCAAGAGTAACGCTGTTTCTCTTAAGATACACAACTAGTGGCGTATCGCTTCAGGCAGACTGGCCACAGTATCTCAAAATGTGTATTTGGGTGAGCAACTGGCAGGAAGCACTATGACTCTCTTAAGGTAGCCAATGCCTCGTCACCAACATAATCCCATCACCAACTTCAAGAAACCGCTTGCAAAGGTAACGAAGCTTCTCATAAGATACACAGCTAGTGGGGTGTCACTTGAGGCAGACTGGCCAAAGTATCAAAAAAATGTGTATTTGGGTGAGCAACTAGCAGGAATCACTATGACACTCATAGGGTAGCCAATGCCTCGTCACCAGCATAATCACATCAGCAACTTCAAGAAACCCCTGGCAAAAGTTACAATGACTCTTAAGATACACAACTAGTGGCGTAGCTATCAGGCAGACTGGAAAGAGTATCTAAAAAATGTGTATTTGGGTGAAGAACTGGCAGGAATCTCTATGACTCTCTTGAGGTAGCCAATGCCTCGTCACCAGCAGAATCAAATCAGCAACTTCTAGAAACCCCTGGCAAAAGTAACGATGTTTCTCTTATGATACACAACTAGTGCGTATCGCTTCAGGCACACTGGAAACAGTATCTAAAAAATGTGTATTTGGGTGAGCAACTGGCACGAAACACTGTGACTCTCTTAGGGTAGCCAATATCTCGTCACCAGTATAATCACAGCTTCAAAGTCAAGAAACCGCTGGCAAGAGTAACGATGTTTCTCTTAAGATACACAACTAGTGGCGTATCGCTTCAGGCACACTGGAAACAGTATCTAAAAAATGTGTATTTGGGTGAGCAACTGGCACGAAACACTGTGACTCTCTTAGGGTAGCCAATATCTCGTCACCAGTATAATCACAGCTTCAAAGTCAAGAAACCGCTGGCAAGAGTAACGATGTTTCTCTTAAGATACACAACTGGTGGCGTATCGCTTCAGGCAGACTGGCCACAGTATCTCAAAATGTGTATTTGGGTGAGCAACTGGCAGGAAGCACTATGACTCTCTTAAGGTAGCCAATGCCTCGTCACCAACATAATCCCATCACCAACTTCAAGAAACGGCTTGCAAAGGTAACGAAGCTTCTCATAAGATACACAGCTAGTGGGGTGTCACTTGAGGCAGACTGGCCAAAGTATCAAAAAAATATGTATTTGTGTGAGCAACTAGCAGGAATCACTATGACACTCATAGGGTAGCCAATGCCTCGTCACCAGCATAATCACATCAGCAACTTCAAGAAACCCCTGGCAAAAGTTACAATGACTCTTAAGATACACAACTAGTGTCGTAGCTATCAGGCAGACTGGAAAGAGTATCTAAAAAATGTGTATTTGGGTGAAGAACTGGCAGGAATCTCTATGACTCTCTTGAGGTAGCCAATGCCTCGTCACCAGCAGAATCAAATCAGCAACTTCTAGAAACCCCTGGCAAAAGTAACGATGTTTCTCTTAAGATACACAACTAGTGGCGTACCGCTTCAGGCCCACAGGAAAGAGTATCTAAAAATGTGTATTTGGGTGAGCAACTGGCACGAAACACTGTGACTCTCTTAGGGTAGCCAATATCTCGTCACCAGTATAATCTCAGCTCCAAAGTCAAGAAACCGCTGGCAAGAGTAACGATGTTTCTCTTAAGATACACAACTAGTGGCGTATCGCTTCAGGCACACTGGAAACAGTATCTAAAAAATGTGTATTTGGGTGAGCAACTGGCACGAAACACTGTGACTCTCTTAGGATAGCCAATATCTCGTCACCAGTTTTATCACAGCTTCAAAGTCAAGAAACCGCTGGCAAGAGAAACGATGTTTCTCTTAAGATACACAACTAGTGGCGTATCGCTTCAGGCAGACTGGCCACAGTATCTCAAAATGTGTATTTGGGTGAGCAACTGGCAGGAAGCACTATGACTCTCTTAAGGTAGCCAATGCCTCGTCACCAACATAATCCCATCACCAACTTCAAGAAACCGCTTGCAAAGGTAACGAAGCTTCTCATAAGATACACAGCTAGTGGGGTGTCACTTGAGGCAGACTGGCCAAAGTATCAAAAAATGTGTATTTGGGTAAGCAACTAGCAGGAATCACTATGACACTCATAGGGTAGCCAATGCCTCGTCACCAGCATAATCACATCAGCAACTTCAAGAAACCCGTGGCAAAAGTTACAATGACTCTTAAGATACACAACTAGTGGCGTAGCTATCAGGCAGACTGAAAAGAGTATCTAAAAAATGTGTATTTGGGTGAAGAACTGGCAGGAATCTCTATGACTCTCTTGAGGTAGCCAATGCCTCGTCACCAGCAGAATCAAATCAGCAACTTCTAGAAACCCCTGGCTAAAGTAACGATGTTTCTCTTAAGATACACAACTAGTGGCGTATCGCTTCAGGCACACTGGAAACAGTATCTAAAAAATGTGTATTTGGGTGAGCAACTGGCACGAAACACTGTGACTCTCTTAGGGTAGCCAATATCTCGTCACCACTATAATCACAGCTTCAAAGTCAAGAAACCGCTGGCAAGAGTAACGATGTTTCTCTTAAGATACACAACTAGTGGCGTATCGCTTCAGGCAGACTGGCCACAGTATCTCAAAATGTGTATTTGGGTGAGCAACTGGCAGGAAGCACTATGACTCTCTTAAGGTAGCCAATGCCTCGTCACCAACATAATCCCATCACCAACTTCAAGAAACGGCTTGCAAAGGTAACGAAGCTTCTCATAAGATACACAGCTAGTGGGGTGTCACTTGAGGCAGACTGGCCAAAGTATCAAAAAAATATGTATTTGGGTGAGCAACTAGCAGGAATCACTATGACACTCATAGGGTAGCCAATGCCTCGTCACCAGCATAATCACATCAGCAACTTCAAGAAACCCCTGGCAAAAGTTACAATGACTCTTAAGATACACAACTAGTGGCGTAGCTATCAGGCAGACTGGAAAGAGTATCTAAAAAATGTGTATTTGGGTGAAGAACTGGCAGGAATCTCTATGACTCTCTTGAGGTAGCCAATGCCTCGTCACCAGCAGAATCAAATCAGCAACTTCTAGAAACCCCTGGCAAAAGTAACGATGTTTCTCTTAAGATACACAACTAGTGGCGTACCGCTTCAGGCCCACAGGAAAGAGTATCTAAAAAATGTGTATTTGGGTGAGCAACTGGCACGAAACACTGTGACTCTCTTAGGGTAGCCAATATCTCGTCACCAGTATAATCTCAGCTCCAAAGTCAAGAAACCGCTGGCAAGAGTAACGATGTTTCTCTTAAGATACACAACTAGTGGCGTATCGCTTCAGGCACACTGGAAACAGTATCTAAAAAATGTGTATTTGGGTGAGCAACTGGCACGAAACACTGTGACTCTCTTAGGATAGCCAATATCTCGTCACCAGTATTATCACAGCTTCAAAGTCAAGAAACCGCTGGCAAGAGAAACGATGTTTCTCTTAAGATACACAACTAGTGGCGTATCGCTTCAGGCAGACTGGCCACAGTATCTCAAAATGTGTATTTGGGTGAGCAACTGGCAGGAAGCACTATGACTCTCTTAAGGTAGCCAATGCCTCGTCACCAACATAATCCCATCACCAACTTCAAGAAACGGCTTGCAAAGGTAACGAAGCTTCTCATAAGATACACAGCTAGTGGGGTGTCACTTGAGGCAGACTGGCCAAAGTATCAAAAAAATATGTATTTGTGTGAGCAACTAGCAGGAATCACTATGACACTCATAGGGTAGCCAATGCCTCGTCACCAGCATAATCACATCAGCAACTTCAAGAAACCCCTGGCAAAAGTTACAATGACTCTTAAGATACACAACTAGTGTCGTAGCTATCAGGCAGACTGGAAAGAGTATCTAAAAAATGTGTATTTGGGTGAAGAACTGGCAGGAATCTCTATGACTCTCTTGAGGTAGCCAATGCCTCGTCACCAGCAGAATCAAATCAGCAACTTCTAGAAACCCCTGGCAAAAGTAACGATGTTTCTCTTAAGATACACAACTAGTGGCGTACCGCTTCAGGCCCACAGGAAAGAGTATCTAAAAATGTGTATTTGGGTGAGCAACTGGCACGAAACACTGTGACTCTCTTAGGGTAGCCAATATCTCGTCACCAGTATAATCTCAGCTCCAAAGTCAAGAAACCGCTGGCAAGAGTAACGATGTTTCTCTTAAGATACACAACTAGTGGCGTATCGCTTCAGGCACACTGGAAACAGTATCTAAAAAATGTGTATTTGGGTGAGCAACTGGCACGAAACACTGTGACTCTCTTAGGATAGCCAATATCTCGTCACCAGTTTTATCACAGCTTCAAAGTCAAGAAACCGCTGGCAAGAGAAACGATGTTTCTCTTAAGATACACAACTAGTGGCGTATCGCTTCAGGCAGACTGGCCACAGTATCTCAAAATGTGTATTTGGGTGAGCAACTGGCAGGAAGCACTATGACTCTCTTAAGGTAGCCAATGCCTCGTCACCAACATAATCCCATCACCAACTTCAAGAAACCGCTTGCAAAGGTAACGAAGCTTCTCATAAGATACACAGCTAGTGGGGTGTCACTTGAGGCAGACTGGCCAAAGTATCAAAAAATGTGTATTTGGGTAAGCAACTAGCAGGAATCACTATGACACTCATAGGGTAGCCAATGCCTCGTCACCAGCATAATCACATCAGCAACTTCAAGAAACCCATGGCAAAAGTTACAATGACTCTTAAGATACACAACTAGTGGCGTAGCTATCAGGCAGACTGAAAAGAGTATCTAAAAAATGTGTATTTGGGTGAAGAACTGGCAGGAATCTCTATGACTCTCTTGAGGTAGCCAATGCCTCGTCACCAGCAGAATCAAATCAGCAACTTCTAGAAACCCCTGGCTAAAGTAACGATGTTTCTCTTAAGATACACAACTAGTGGCGTATCGCTTCAGGCACACTGGAAACAGTATCTAAAAAATGTGTATTTGGGTGAGCAACTGGCACGAAACACTGTGACTCTCTTAGGGTAGCCAATATCTCGTCACCACTATAATCACAGCTTCAAAGTCAAGAAACCGCTGGCAAGAGTAACGATGTTTCTCTTAAGATACACAACTAGTGGCGTATCGCTTCAGGCAGACTGGCCACAGTATCTCAAAATGTGTATTTGGGTGAGCAACTGGCAGGAAGCACTATGACTCTCTTAAGGTAGCCAATGCCTCGTCACCAACATAATCCCATCACCAACTTCAAGAAACGGCTTGCAAAGGTAACGAAGCTTCTCATAAGATACACAGCTAGTGGGGTGTCACTTGAGGCAGACTGGCCAAAGTATCAAAAAAATATGTATTTGGGTGAGCAACTAGCAGGAATCACTATGACACTCATAGGGTAGCCAATGCCTCGTCACCAGCATAATCACATCAGCAACTTCAAGAAACCCCTGGCAAAAGTTACAATGACTCTTAAGATACACAACTAGTGGCGTAGCTATCAGGCAGACTGGAAAGAGTATCTAAAAAATGTGTATTTGGGTGAAGAACTGGCAGGAATCTCTATGACTCTCTTGAGGTAGCCAATGCCTCGTCACCAGCAGAATCAAATCAGCAACTTCTAGAAACCCCTGGCAAAAGTAACGATGTTTCTCTTAAGATACACAACTAGTGGCGTACCGCTTCAGGCCCACAGGAAAGAGTATCTAAAAAATGTGTATTTGGGTGAGCAACTGGCACGAAACACTGTGACTCTCTTAGGGTAGCCAATATCTCGTCACCAGTATAATCTCAGCTCCAAAGTCAAGAAACCGCTGGCAAGAGTAACGATGTTTCTCTTAAGATACACAACTAGTGGCGTATCGCTTCAGGCACACTGGAAACAGTATCTAAAAAATGTGTATTTGGGTGAGCAACTGGCACGAAACACTGTGACTCTCTTAGGATAGCCAATATCTCGTCACCAGTATTATCACAGCTTCAAAGTCAAGAAACCGCTGGCAAGAGAAACGATGTTTCTCTTAAGATACACAACTAGTGGCGTATCGCTTCAGGCAGACTGGCCACAGTATCTCAAAATGTGTATTTGGGTGAGCAACTGGCAGGAAGCACTATGACTCTCTTAAGGTAGCCAATGCCTCGTCACCAACATAATCCCATCACCAACTTCAAGAAACCGCTTGCAAAGGTAACGAAGCTTCTCATAAGATACACAGCTAGTGGGGTGTCACTTGAGGCAGACTGGCCAAAGTATCAAAAAAATGTGTATTTGGGTGAGCAACTAGCGGGAATCACTATGACACTCATAGGGTAGCCAATGCCTCGTCACCAGCATAATCACATCAGCAACTTCAAGAAACCCCTGGCAAAAGTAACAATGACTCTTAAGATACACAACTAGTGGCGTAGCTATCAGGCAGACTGGAAAGAGTATCTAAAAATGTGTATTTGTGTGAAGAACTGGCAGGAATCTCTATGACTCTCTTGAGGTAGCCAATGCCTCGTCACCAGCAGAATCAAATCACCAACTTCTAGAAACCCCTGGCAAAAGTAACGATGTTTCTCTTAAGATACACAACTAGTGGCGTATCGCTTCAGGCACACTGGAAACAGTATCTAAAAAATGTGTATTTGGGTGAGCAACTGGCACGAAACACTGTGACTCTCTTAGGGTAGCCAATATCTCGTCACCAGTATAATCACAGCTTCAAAGTCAAGAAACCGCTGGCAAGAGTAACGATGTTTCTCTTAAGATACACAACTAGTGGCGTATCGCTTCAGGCAGACTGGCCACAGTATCTCAAAATGTGTATTTGGGTGAGCAACTGGCAGGAAGCACTATGACTCTCTTAAGGTAGCCAATGCCTCGTCACCAACATAATCCCATCACCAACTTCAAGAAACGGCTTGCAAAGGTAACGAAGCTTCTCATAAGATACACAGCTAGTGGGGTGTCACTTGAGGCAGACTGGCCAAAGTATCAAAAAAATGTGTATTTGGGTAAGCAACTAGCAGGAATCACTATGACACTCATAGGGTAGCCAATGCCTCGTCACCAGCATAATCACATCAGCAACTTCAAGAAACCCCTGGCAAAAGTTACAATGACTCTTAAGATACACAACTAGTGGCGTAGCTATCAGGCAGACTGAAAAGAGTATCTAAAAAATGTGTATTTGGGTGAAGAACTGGCAGGAATCTCTATGACTCTCTTTAGGTAGCCAATGCCTCGTCACCAGCAGAATCAAATCAGCAACTTCTAGAAACCCCTGTCAAAAGTAACGATGTTTCTCTTAAGATACACAACTAGTGGCGTATCGCTTCAGGCACACTGGAAACAGTATCTAAAAAATGTGTATTTGGGTGAGCAACTGGCACAAAACACTGTGACTCTCTTAGGGTAGCTAATATCTCGTCACCAGTATAATCACAGCTTCAAAGTCAAGAAACCGCTGGCAAGAGTAACGATGTTTCTCTTAAGATACACAACTAGTGGCGTATCGCTTCAGGCAGACTGGCCACAGTATCTCAAAATGTGTATTTGGGTGAGCAACTGGCAGGAAGCACTATGACTCTCTTAAGGTAGCCAATGCCTCGTCACCAACATAATCCCATCACCAACTTCAAGAAACCGCTTGCAAAGGTAACGAAGCTTCTCATAAGGTACACAGCTAGTGGGGTGTCACTTGAGGCAGACTGGCCAAAGTATCAAAAAAATGTGTATTTGGGTGAGCAACTAGCAGGAATCACTATGACACTCATAGGGTAGCCAATGCCTCGTCACCAGCATAATCACATCAGCAACTTCAAGAAACCCCTGGCAAAAGTTACAATGACTCTTAAGATACACAACTAGTGGCGTAGCTATCAGGCAGACTGGAAAGAGTATCTAAAAATGTGTATTTGGGTGAAGAACTGGCAGGAATCTCTATGACTCTCTTGAGGTAGCCAATGCCTCGTCACCAGCAGAATCAAATCAGCAACTTCTAGAAACCCCTGGCAAAAGTAACGATGTTTCTCTTAAGATACACAACTAGTGGCGTACCGCTTCAGGCCCACAGGAAAGAGTATCTAAAAATGTGTATTTGGGTGAGCAACTGGCACGAAACACTGTGACTCTCTTAGGGTAGCCAATATCTCGTCACCAGTATAATCTCAGCTCCAAAGTCAAGAAACCGCTGGCAAGAGTAACGATGTTTCTCTTAAGATACACAACTAGTGGCGTATCGCTTCAGGCACACTGGAAACAGTATCTAAAAAATGTGTATTTGGGTGAGCAACTGGCACGAAACACTGTGACTCTCTTAGGATAGCCAATATCTCGTCACCAGTTTTATCACAGCTTCAAAGTCAAGAAACCGCTGGCAAGAGAAACGATGTTTCTCTTAAGATACACAACTAGTGGCGTATCGCTTCAGGCAGACTGGCCACAGTATCTCAAAATGTGTATTTGGGTGAGCAACTGGCAGGAAGCACTATGACTCTCTTAAGGTAGCCAATGCCTCGTCACCAACATAATCCCATCACCAACTTCAAGAAACCGCTTGCAAAGGTAACGAAGCTTCTCATAAGATACACAGCTAGTGGGGTGTCACTTGAGGCAGACTGGCCAAAGTATCAAAAAATGTGTATTTGGGTAAGCAACTAGCAGGAATCACTATGACACTCATAGGGTAGCCAATGCCTCGTCACCAGCATAATCACATCAGCAACTTCAAGAAACCCGTGGCAAAAGTTACAATGACTCTTAAGATACACAACTAGTGGCGTAGCTATCAGGCAGACTGAAAAGAGTATCTAAAAAATGTGTATTTGGGTGAAGAACTGGCAGGAATCTCTATGACTCTCTTGAGGTAGCCAATGCCTCGTCACCAGCAGAATCAAATCAGCAACTTCTAGAAACCCCTGGCTAAAGTAACGATGTTTCTCTTAAGATACACAACTAGTGGCGTATCGCTTCAGGCACACTGGAAACAGTATCTAAAAAATGTGTATTTGGGTGAGCAACTGGCACGAAACACTGTGACTCTCTTAGGGTAGCCAATATCTCGTCACCACTATAATCACAGCTTCAAAGTCAAGAAACCGCTGGCAAGAGTAACGATGTTTCTCTTAAGATACACAACTAGTGGCGTATCGCTTCAGGCAGACTGGCCACAGTATCTCAAAATGTGTATTTGGGTGAGCAACTGGCAGGAAGCACTATGACTCTCTTAAGGTAGCCAATGCCTCGTCACCAACATAATCCCATCACCAACTTCAAGAAACGGCTTGCAAAGGTAACGAAGCTTCTCATAAGATACACAGCTAGTGGGGTGTCACTTGAGGCAGACTGGCCAAAGTATCAAAAAAATATGTATTTGGGTGAGCAACTAGCAGGAATCACTATGACACTCATAGGGTAGCCAATGCCTCGTCACCAGCATAATCACATCAGCAACTTCAAGAAACCCCTGGCAAAAGTTACAATGACTCTTAAGATACACAACTAGTGGCGTAGCTATCAGGCAGACTGGAAAGAGTATCTAAAAAATGTGTATTTGGGTGAAGAACTGGCAGGAATCTCTATGACTCTCTTGAGGTAGCCAATGCCTCGTCACCAGCAGAATCAAATCAGCAACTTCTAGAAACCCCTGGCAAAAGTAACGATGTTTCTCTTAAGATACACAACTAGTGGCGTACCGCTTCAGGCCCACAGGAAAGAGTATCTAAAAAATGTGTATTTGGGTGAGCAACTGGCACGAAACACTGTGACTCTCTTAGGGTAGCCAATATCTCGTCACCAGTATAATCTCAGCTCCAAAGTCAAGAAACCGCTGGCAAGAGTAACGATGTTTCTCTTAAGATACACAACTAGTGGCGTATCGCTTCAGGCACACTGGAAACAGTATCTAAAAAATGTGTATTTGGGTGAGCAACTGGCACGAAACACTGTGACTCTCTTAGGATAGCCAATATCTCGTCACCAGTATTATCACAGCTTCAAAGTCAAGAAACCGCTGGCAAGAGAAACGATGTTTCTCTTAAGATACACAACTAGTGGCGTATCGCTTCAGGCAGACTGGCCACAGTATCTCAAAATGTGTATTTGGGTGAGCAACTGGCAGGAAGCACTATGACTCTCTTAAGGTAGCCAATGCCTCGTCACCAACATAATCCCATCACCAACTTCAAGAAACCGCTTGCAAAGGTAACGAAGCTTCTCATAAGATACACAGCTAGTGGGGTGTCACTTGAGGCAGACTGGCCAAAGTATCAAAAAAATGTGTATTTGGGTGAGCAACTAGCGGGAATCACTATGACACTCATAGGGTAGCCAATGCCTCGTCACCAGCATAATCACATCAGCAACTTCAAGAAACCCCTGGCAAAAGTTACAATGACTCTTAAGATACACAACTAGTGGCGTAGCTATCAGGCAGACTGGAAAGAGTATCTAAAAAATGTGTATTTGTGTGAAGAACTGGCAGGAATCTCTATGACTCTCTTGAGGTAGCCAATGCCTCGTCACCAGCAGAATCAAATCACCAACTTCTAGAAACCCCTGGCAAAAGTAACGATGTTTCTCTTAAGATACACAACTAGTGGCGTATCGCTTCAGGCACACTGGAAACAGTATCTAAAAAATGTGTATTTGGGTGAGCAACTGGCACGAAACACTGTGACTCTCTTAGGGTAGCCAATATCTCGTCACCAGTATAATCACAGCTTCAAAGTCAAGAAACCGCTGGCAAGAGTAACGATGTTTCTCTTAAGATACACAACTAGTGGCGTATCGCTTCAGGCAGACTGGCCACAGTATCTCAAAATGTGTATTTGGGTGAGCAACTGGCAGGAAGCACTATGACTCTCTTAAGGTAGCCAATGCCTCGTCACCAACATAATCCCATCACCAACTTCAAGAAACGGCTTGCAAAGGTAACGAAGCTTCTCATAAGATACACAGCTAGTGGGGTGTCACTTGAGGCAGACTGGCCAAAGTATCAAAAAAATGTGTATTTGGGTAAGCAACTAGCAGGAATCACTATGACACTCATAGGGTAGCCAATGCCTCGTCACCAGCATAATCACATCAGCAACTTCAAGAAACCCCTGGCAAAAGTTACAATGACTCTTAAGATACACAACTAGTGGCGTAGCTATCAGGCAGACTGAAAAGAGTATCTAAAAAATGTGTATTTGGGTGAAGAACTGGCAGGAATCTCTATGACTCTCTTTAGGTAGCCAATGCCTCGTCACCAGCAGAATCAAATCAGCAACTTCTAGAAACCCCTGTCAAAAGTAACGATGTTTCTCTTAAGATACACAACTAGTGGCGTATCGCTTCAGGCACACTGGAAACAGTATCTAAAAAATGTGTATTTGGGTGAGCAACTGGCACAAAACACTGTGACTCTCTTAGGGTAGCTAATATCTCGTCACCAGTATAATCACAGCTTCAAAGTCAAGAAACCGCTGGCAAGAGTAACGATGTTTCTCTTAAGATACACAACTAGTGGCGTATCGCTTCAGGCAGACTGGCCACAGTATCTCAAAATGTGTATTTGGGTGAGCAACTGGCAGGAAGCACTATGACTCTCTTAAGGTAGCCAATGCCTCGTCACCAACATAATCCCATCACCAACTTCAAGAAACCGCTTGCAAAGGTAACGAAGCTTCTCATAAGGTACACAGCTAGTGGGGTGTCACTTGAGGCAGACTGGCCAAAGTATCAAAAAAATGTGTATTTGGGTGAGCAACTAGCAGGAATCACTATGACACTCATAGGGTAGCCAATGCCTCGTCACCAGCATAATCACATCAGCAACTTCAAGAAACCCCTGGCAAAAGTTACAATGACTCTTAAGATACACAACTAGTGGCGTAGCTATCAGGCAGACTGGAAAGAGTATCTAAAAATGTGTATTTGGGTGAAGAACTGGCAGGAATCTCTATGACTCTCTTGAGGTAGCCAATGCCTCGTCACCAGCAGAATCAAATCAGCAACTTCTAGAAACCCCTGGCAAAAGTAACGATGTTTCTCTTAAGATACACAACTAGTGGCGTACCGCTTCAGGCCCACAGGAAAGAGTATCTAAAAAATGTGTATTTGGGTGAGCAACTGGCACGAAACACTGTGACTCTCTTAGGGTAGCCAATATCTCGTCACCAGTATAATCACAGCTCCAAAGTCAAGAAACCGCTGGCAAGAGTAACGATGTTTCTCTTAAGATACACAACTAGTGGCGTATCGCTTCAGGCACACTGGAAACAGTATCTAAAAAATGTGTATTTGGGTGAGCAACTGGCACGAAACACTGTGACTCTCTTAGGATAGCCAATATCTCGTCACCAGTATTATCACAGCTTCAAAGTCAAGAAACCGCTGGCAAGAGTAACGATGTTTCTCTGAAGATACACAACTAGTGGCGTATCGCTTCAGGCAGACTGGCCACAGTATCTCAAAATGTGTATTTGGGTGAGCAACTGGCAGGAAGCACTATGACTCTCTTAAGGTAGCCAATGCCTCGTCACCAACATAATCCCATCACCAACTTCAAGAAACGGCTTGCAAAGGTAACGAAGCTTCTCATAAGATACACAGCTAGTGGGGTGTCACTTGAGGCAGACTGGCCAAAGTATCAAAAAAATGTGTATTTGGGTAAGCAACTAGCAGGAATCACTATGACACTCATAGGGTAGCCAATGCCTCTTCACCAGCATAATCACATCAGCAACTTCAAGAAACCCCTGGCAAAAGTTACAATGACTCTTAAGATACACAACTAGTGGCGTAGCTATCAGGCAGACTGGAAAGAGTATCTAAAAAATGTGTATTTGGGTGAAGAACTGGCAGGAATCTCTATGATTCTCTTGAGGTAGCCAATGCCTCGTCACCAGCAGAATCAAATCAGCAACTTCTATAAACCCCTGGCAAAAGTAACGATGTTTCTCTTAGGATACACAACTAGTGGCGTATCGCTTCAGGCACACTGGAAACAGTATCTAAAAAATGTGTATTTGGGTGAGCAACTGGCACGGAACACTGTGACTCTCTTAGGGTAGCCAATATCTCGTCACCAGTATAATCACAGCTTCAAAGTCAAGAAACCGCTGGCAAGAGTAACGATGTTTCTCTTAAGATACACAACTAAAGGCGTATCGCTTCAGGCAGACTGGCCACAGTATCTCAAAATGTGTATTTGGGTGAGCAACTGGCAGGAAGCACTATGACTCTCTTAAGGTAGCCAATGCCTCGTCACCAACATAATCCCATCACCAACTTCAAGAAACCGCTTGCAAAGGTAACGAAGCTTCTCATAAGATACACAGCTAGTGGGGTGTCACTTGAGGCAGACTGGCCAAAGTATCAAAAAAATGTGTATTTGGGTGAGCAACTAGCAGGAATCACTATGACACTCATAGGGTAGCCAATGCCTCGTCACCAGCATAATCACATCAGCAACTTCAAGAAACCCCTGGCAAAAGTTACAATGACTCTTAAGATACACAACTAGTGGCGTAGCTATCAGGCAGACTGGAAAGAGTATCTAAAAAATGTGTATTTGGGTGAAGAACTGGCAGGAATCTCTATGACTCTCTTGAGGTAGCCAATGCCTCGTCACCAGCAGAATCAAATCAGCAACTTCTAGAAACCCCTGGCAAAAGTAACGATGTTTCTCTTAAGATACACAACTAGTGGCGTACCGCTTCAGGCCCACAGGAAAGAGTATCTAAAAAATGTGTATTTGGGTGAGCAACTGGCACGAAACACTGTGACTCTCTTAGGGTAGCCAATATCTCGTCACCAGTATAATCACAGCTCCAAAGTCAAGAAACCGCTGGCAAGAGTAACGATGTTTCTCTTAAGATACACAACTAGTGGCGTATCGCTTCAGGCAGACTGGAAACAGTATCCAAAAAATGTGTATTTGGGTGAGCAACTGGCACGAAACACTGTGACTCTCTTAGGATAGCCAATATCTCGTCACCAGTATTATCACAGCTTCAAAGTCAAGAAACCGCTGGCAAGAGTAACGATGCTTCTCTGAAGATACACAACTAGTGGCGTATCGCTTCAGGCAGACTGGCCACAGTATCTCAAAATGTGTATTTGGGTGAGCAACTGGCAGGAAGCACTATGACTCTCTTAAGGTAGCCAATGCCTCGTCACCAACATAATCCCATCACCAACTTCAAGAAACGGCTTGCAAAGGTAACGAAGCTTCTCATAAGATACACAGCTAGTGGGGTGTCACTTGAGGCAGACTGGCCAAAGTATCAAAAAAATGTGTATTTGGGTAAGCAACTAGCAGGAATCACTATGACACTCATAGGGTAGCCAATGCCTCTTCACCAGCATAATCACATCAGCAACTTCAAGAAACCCCTGGCAAAAGTTACAATGACTCTTAAGATACACAACTAGTGGCGTAGCTATCAGGCAGACTGGAAAGAGTATCTAAAAAATGTGTATTTGGGTGAAGAACTGGCAGGAATCTCTATGACTCTCTTGAGGTAGCCAATGCCTCGTCACCAGCAGAATCAAATCAGCAACTTCTATAAACCCCTGGCAAAAGTAACGATGTTTCTCTTAGGATACACAACTAGTGGCGTATCGCTTCAGGCACACTGGAAACAGGATCTAAAAAATGTGTATTTGGGTGAGCAACTGGCACGGAACACTGTGACTCTCTTAGGGTAGCCAATATCTCGTCACCAGTATAATCACAGCTTCAAAGTCAAGAAACCGCTGGCAAGAGTAACGATGTTTCTCTTAAGATACACAACTAGTGGCGTATCGCTTCAGGCAGACTGGCCACAGTATCTCAAAATGTGTATTTGGGTGAGCAACTGGCAGGAAGCACTATGACTCTCTTAAGGTAGCCAATGCCTCGTCACCAAAATAATCCCATCACCAACTTCAAGAAACCGCTTGCAAAGGTAACGAAGCTTCTCATAAGATACACAGCTAGTGGGGTGTCACTTGAGGCAGACTGGCCAAAGTATCAAAAAAATGTGTATTTGGGTAAGCAACTAGCAGGAATCACTATGACACTCATAGGGTAGCCAATGCCTCTTCATCAGCATAATCACATCAGCAACTTCAAGAAACCCCTGGCAAAAGTTACAATGACTCTTAAGATACACAACTAGTGTCGTAGCTATCAGGCAGACTGGAAAGAGTATCTAAAAAATGTGTATTTGGGTGAAGAACTGGCAGGAATCTCTATGACTCTCTTGAGGTAGCCAATGCCTCGTCACCAGCAGAATCAAATCAGCAACTTCTATAAACCCCTGGCAAAAGTAACGATGTTTCTCTTAAGATACACAACTAGTGGCGTATCGCTTCAGGCACACTGGAAACAGTATCTAAAAAATGTGTATTTGGGTGAGCAACTGGCACGGAACACTGTGACTCTCTTAGGGTAGCCAATATCTCGTCACCAGTATAATCACAGCTTCAAAGTCAAGAAACCGCTGGCAAGAGTAACGATGTTTCTCTTAAGATACACAACTAAAGTCGTATCGCGTCAGGCAGACTGGCCACAGTATCTCAAAATGTGTATTTGGGTGAGCAACTGGCAGGAAGCACTATGACTCTCTTAAGGTAGCCAATGCCTTGTCACCAACATAATCCCATCATCAACTTCAAGAAACCGCTTGCAAAGGTAACGAAGCTTCTCATAAGATACACAGCTAGTGGGGTGTCACTTGAGGCAGACTGGCCAAAGTACCAAAAAAATGTGTATTTGGGTGAGCAACTAGCAGGAATCACTATGACACTCATAGGGTAGCCAATGCCTCGTCACCAGCATAATCACATCAGCAACTTCAAGAAACCCCTGGCAAAAGTTACAATGACTCTTAAGATACACAACTAGTGGCGTAGCTATCAGGCAGACTGGAAAGAGTATCTAAAAAATGTGTATTTGGGTGAAGAACTGGCAGGAATCTCTATGACTCTCTTGAGGTAGCCAATGCCTCGTCACCAGCAGAATCAAATCAGCAACTTCTAGAAACCCTTGGCAAAAGTAACGATGTTTCTCGTAAGATACACAACTAGTGGCGTATCGCTTCAGGCAGACGCCACAGTATCTCAAAATGTGTATTTGGGTGAGCAACTGGCAGGAAACACTATGACTCTCTTAAGGTAGCCAATGCCTCGTCACCAACGTAATCCCATCACCAACTTCAGGAAACCGCTTGCAAAGGTAACGAAGCTTCTCATAAGATACACAGCTAGTGGGGTGTCACTTGAGGCAGACTGGCCAAAGTATCAAAAAAATGTGTATTTGGGTGAGCAACTAGCAGGAATCACTATGACACTCATAGGGTAGCCAATGCCTCGTCACCAGCATAATCACATCAGCAACTTCAAGAAACCCCTGGCAAAAGTTACAATGACTCTTAAGATACACAACTAGTGGCGTAGCTATCAGGCAGACTGGAAAGAGTATCTACAAAATGTGTATTTGGGTGAAGAACTGGCAGGAATCTCTATGACTCTCTTGAGGTAGCCAATGCCTCGTCACCAGCAGAATCAAATCAGCAACTTCTAGAAACCCCTGGCAAAAGTAACGATGTTTCTCTTAAGATACACAACTAGTGGCGTACCGCTTCAGGCCCACAGGAAAGAGTATCTAAAAAATGTGTATTTGGGTGAGCAACTGGCACGAAACACTGCGACTCTCTTAGGGTAGCCAATATCTCGTCACCAGTATAATCACAGCTCCAAAGTCAAGAAACCGCTGGCAAGAGTAACGATGTTTCTCTTAAGATACACAACTAGTGGCGTATCGCTTCAGGCAGACTGGAAACAGTATCTAAAAAATGTGTATTTGGGTGAGCAACTGGCACGAAACACTGTGACTCTCTTAGGATAGCCAATATCTCGTCACCAGTATAATCACAGCTTCAAAGTCAAGAAACCGCTGGCAAGAGTAACGATGTTTCTCTTAAGATACACAACTAGTGGCGTATCGCTTCAGGCAGACTGGCCACAGTATCTCAAAATGTGTATTTGGGTGAGCAACTGGCAGGAAGCACTATGACTCTCTTAAGGTAGCCAATGCCTCGTCACCAACATAATCCCATCACCAACTTCAAGAAACGGCTTGCAAAGGTAACGAAGCTTCTCATAAGATACACAGCTAGTGGGGTGTCACTTGAGGCAGACTGGCCAAAGTATCAAAAAAATGTGTATTTGGGTAAGCAACTAGCAGGAATCACTATGACACTCATAGGGTAGCCAATGCCTCTTCACCAGCATAATCACATCAGCAACTTCAAGAAACCCCTGGCAAAAGTTACAATGACTCTTAAGATACACAACTAGTGGCGTAGCTATCAGGCAGACTGGAAAGAGTATCTAAAAAATGTGTATTTGGGTGAAGAACTGGCAGGAATCTCTATGACTCTCTTGAGGTAGCCAATGCCTCGTCACCAGCAGAATCAAATCAGCAACTTCTAGAAACCCCTGGCAAAAGTAACGATGTTTCTCTTAGGATACACAACTAGTGGCGTATCGCTTCAGGCACACTGGAAACAGTATCTAAAAAATGTGTATTTGGGTGAGCAACTGGCACGGAACACTGTGACTCTCTTAGGGTAGCCAATATCTCGTCACCAGTATAATCACAGCTTCAAAGTCAAGAAACCGCTGGCAAGAGTAACGATGTTTCTCTTAAGATACACAACTAGTGGCGTATCGCTTCAGGCAGACTGGCCACAGTATCTCAAAATGTGTATTTGGGTGAGCAACTGGCAGGAAGCACTATGACTCTCTTAAGGTAGCCAATGCCTCGTCACCAAAATAATCCCATCACCAACTTCAAGAAACCGCTTGCAAAGGTAACGAAGCTTCTCATAAGATACACAGCTAGTGGGGTGTCACTTGAGGCAGACTGGCCAAAGTATCAAAAAAATGTGTATTTGGGTAAGCAACTAGCAGGAATCACTATGACACTCATAGGGTAGCCAATGCCTCTTCATCAGCATAATCACATCAGCAACTTCAAGAAACCCCTGGCAAAAGTTACAATGACTCTTAAGATACACAACTAGTGTCGTAGCTATCAGGCAGACTGGAAAGAGTATCTAAAAAATGTGTATTTGGGTGAAGAACTGGCAGGAATCTCTATGACTCTCTTGAGGTAGCCAATGCCTCGTCACCAGCAGAATCAAATCAGCAACTTCTATAAACCCCTGGCAAAAGTAACGATGTTTCTCTTAAGATACACAACTAGTGGCGTATCGCTTCAGGCACACTGGAAACAGTATCTAAAAAATGTGTATTTGGGTGAGCAACTGGCACGGAACACTGTGACTCTCTTAGGGTAGCCAATATCTCGTCACCAGTATAATCACAGCTTCAAAGTCAAGAAACCGCTGGCAAGAGTAACGATGTTTCTCTTAAGATACACAACTAGTGGCGTATCGCTTCAGGCAGACTGGCCACAGTATCTCAAAATGTGTATTTGGGTGAGCAACTGGCAGGAAGCACTGTGACTCTCTTAAGGTAGCCAATGCCTTGTCACCAACATAATCCCATCACCAACTTCAAGAAACCGCTTGCAAAGGTAACGAAGCTTCTCATAAGATACACAGCTAGTGGGGTGTCACTTGAGGCAGACTGGCCAAAGTACCAAAAAAATGTGTATTTGGGTGAGCAACTAGCAGGAATCACTATGACACTCATAGGGTAGCCAATGCCTCGTCACCAGCATAATCACATCAGCAACTTCAAGAAACCCCTGGCAAAAGTTACAATGACTCTTAAGATACACAACTAGTGGCGTAGCTATCAGGCAGACTGGAAAGAGTATCTGAAAAATGTGTATTTGGGTGAAGAACTGGCAGGAATCTCTATGACTCTCTTGAGGTAGCCAATGCCTCGTCACCAGCAGAATCAAATCAGCAACTTCTAGAAACCCTTGGCAAAAGTAACGATGTTTCTCTTAAGATACACAACTAGTGGCGTATCGCTTCAGGCAGACGCCACAGTATCTCAAAATGTGTATTTGGGTGAGCAACTGGCAGGAAACACTATGACTCTCTTAAGGTAGCCAATGCCTCGTCACCAACGTAATCCCATCACCAACTTCAGGAAACCGCTTGCAAAGGTAACGAAGCTTCTCATAAGATACACAGCTAGTGGGGTGTCACTTGAGGCAGACTGGCCAAAGTATCAAAAAAATGTGTATTTGGGTGAGCAACTAGCAGGTATCACTATGACACTCATAGGGTAGCCAATGCCTCGTCACCAGCATAATCACATCAGCAACTTCAAGAAACCCCTGGCAAAAGTTACAATGACTCTTAAGATAAACAACTAGTGGCGTAGCTATCAGGCAGACTGGAAAGAGTATCTACAAAATGTGTATTTGGGTGAAGAACTGGCAGGAATCTCTATGACTCTCTTGAGGTAGCCAATGCCTCGTCACCAGCAGAATCAAATCAGCAACTTCTAGAAACCCCTGGCAAAAGTAACGATGTTTCTCTTAAGATACACAACTAGTGGCGTATCGCTTCAGGCACACTGGAAACAGTATCTAAAAAATGTGTATTTGGGTGAGCAACTGGCAGGAAGCACTATGACTCTCTCAAGGTAGCCAATGCCTCGTCACCAACATAATCCCATCACCATTTTCAAGAAACCGCTTGCAAAGGTAACGAAGCTTCTCATAAGATACACAGCTAGTGGGGTGTCACTTGAGGCAGACTGGCCAAAGTATCAAAAAAATGTGTATTTGGGTGAGCAACTAGCAGGAATCACTATGACACTCATAGGGTAGCCAATGCCTCGTCACCAGCATAATCACATCAGCAACTTCAAGAAACCCCTGGCAAAAGTTACAATGACTCTTAAGATACACAACTAGTGGCGTATCGCTTCAGGCACACTGGAAAGAGTATCAAAAAAATGTGTATTTGGGTGAAGAACTGGCAGGAATCTCTATGACTCTCTTGAGGTAGCCAATGCCTCGTCACCAGCAGAATCAAATCAGCAACTTCTAGAAACCCCTGGCAAAAGTAACGATGTTTCTCTTAAGATACACAACTAGTGGCGTACCGCTTCAGGCCCACAGGAAAGAGTATCTAAAAAATGTGTATTTGGGTGAGCAACTGGCACGAAACACTGTGACTCTCTTAGGGTAGCCAATATCTCGTCACCAGTATAATCACAGCTCCAAAGTCAAGAAACCGCTGGCAAGAGTAACGATGTTTCTCTTAAGATACACAACTAGTGGCGTATCGCTTCAGGCAGACTGGAAACAGTATCTAAAAAATGTGTATTTGGGTGAGCAACTGGCACGAAACACTGTGACACTCTTAGGATAGCCAATATCTCGTCACCAGTATTATCACAGCTTCAAAGTCAAGAAACCGCTGGCAAGAGTAACGATGTTTCTCTTATGATACACAACTAGTGGCGTATCGCTTCAGGCAGACTGGCCACAGTATCTCAAAATGTGTATTTGGGTGAGCAACTGGCAGGAAGCACTATGACTCTCTTAAGGTAGCCAATGCCTCGTCACCAACATAATCCCATCAGCAACTTCAAGAAACGGCTTGCAAAGGTAACGAAGCTTCTCATAAGATACACAGCTAGTGGGGTGTCACTTGAGGCAGGCTGGCCAAAGTATCAAAAAAATGTGTATTTGGGTGAGCAACTAGCAGGAATCACTATGACACTCATAGGGTAGCCAATGCCTCGTCACCAGCATAATCACATCAGCAACTTCAAGAAACCCCTGGCAAAAGTTACAATGACTCTTAAGATACACAACTAGTGGCGTAGCTATCAGGCAGACTGGAAAGAGTATCTAAAAAATGTGTATTTGGGTGAAGAACTGGCAGGAATCTCTATGACTCTCTTGAGGTAGCCAATGCCTCGTCACCAGCAGAATCAAATCAGCAACTTCTAGAAACCCCTGGCAAAAGTAACGATGTTTCTCTTAAGATACACAACTAGTGGCTTATCGCTTCATGCACACTGGAAACAGTATCTAAAAAATGTGTATTTGGGTGAGCAACTGGCACGAAACACTGTGACTCTCTTAGGGTAGCCAATATCTCGTCACCAGTATAATCACAGCTTCAAAGTCAAGAAACCGCTGGCAAGAGTAACGATGTTTCTCTTAAGATACACAACTAGTGGCGTATCGCTTCAGGCAGACTGGCCACAGTATCTCAAAATGTGTATTTGGGTGAGCAACTGGCAGGAAGCACTATGACTCTCTTAAGGTAACCAATGCCTCGTCACCAACATAATCCCATCACCAACTTCAAGAAACCGCTTGG
The DNA here is from genome assembly GCF_023898315.1 of Schistocerca nitens. Taxonomy (NCBI): domain Eukaryota; kingdom Metazoa; phylum Arthropoda; class Insecta; order Orthoptera; family Acrididae; genus Schistocerca; species Schistocerca nitens. The sequence continues at coordinate 105,855,353 of NC_064616.1, read as the reverse complement.
AAAGGTAACGAAGCTTGTCATAAGATACACAGCTAGTGGGGTGTCACTTGAGGCAGACTGGCCAAAGTATCAAAAAAATGTGTATTTGGGTAAGCAACTAGCAGGAATCACTATGACACTCATAGGGTAGCCAATGCCTCGTCACCAGCATAATCACATCAGCAACATCAAGAAACCCCTGGCAAAAGTTACAATGACTCTTAAGATACACAACTAGTGGCGTAGCTATCAGGCAGACTGGAAAGAGTATCTCAAAAATGTGTATTTGGGTGAAGAACTGGCAGGAATCTCTATGACTCTCTTGAGGTAGCCAATGCCTCGTCACCAGCAGAATCAAATCAGCAACTTCTATAAACCCCTGGCAAAAGTAACGATGTTTCTCTTAGGATACACAACTAGTGGCGTATCGCTTCAGGCACACTGGAAACAGTATCTAAAAAATGTGTATTTGGGTGAGCAACTGGCACGGAACACTGTGACTCTCTTAGGGTAGCCAATATCTCGTCACCAGTATAATCACAGCTTCAAAGTCAAGAAACCGCTGGCAAGAGTAACGATGTTTCTCTTAAGATACACAACTAGTGGCGTATCGCTTCAGGCAGACTGGCCACAGTATCTCAAAATGTGTATTTGGGTGAGCAACTGGCAGGAAGCACTATGACTCTCTTAAGGTAGCCAATGCCTCGTCACCAACATAATCCCATCACCAACTTCAAGAAACCGCTTGCAAAGGTAACGAAGCTTCTCATAAGATACACAGCTAGTGGGGTGTCACTTGAGGCAGACTGGCCAAAGTATCAAAAAAATGTGTATTTGGGTAAGCAACTAGCAGGAATCACTATGACACTCATAGGGTAGCCAATGCCTCTTCACCAGCATAATCACATCAGCAACTTCAAGAAACCCCTGGCAAAAGTTACAATGACTCTTAAGATACACAACTAGTGACGTAGCTATCAGGCAGACTGGAAAGAGTATCTAAAAAATGTGTATTTGGGTGAAGAACTGGCAGGAATCTCTATGACTCTCTTGAGGTAGCCAATGCCTCGTCACCAGCAGAATCAAATCAGCAACTTCTATAAACCCCTGGCAAAAGTAACGATGTTTCTCTTAAGATACACAACTAGTGGCGTATCGCTTCAGGCACACTGGAAACAGTATCTAAAAAATGTGTATTTGGGTGAGCAACTGGCACGGAACACTGTGACGCTCTTAGGGTAGCCAATATCTCGTCACCAGTATAATCACAGCTTCAAAGTCAAGAAACCGCTGGCAAGAGTAACGATGTTTCTCTTAAGATACACAACTAAAGGCGTATCGCTTCAGGCAGACTGGCCACAGTATCTCAAAATGTGTATTTGGGTGAGCAACTGGCAGGAAGCACTATGACTCTCTTAAGGTAGCCAATGCCTCGTCACCAACATAATCCCATCACCAACTTCAAGAAACCGCTTGCAAAGGTAACGAAGCTTCTCATAAGATACACAGCTAGTGGGGTGTCACTTGAGGCAGACTGGCCAAAGTACCAAAAAAATGTGTATTTGGGTGAGCAACTAGCAGGAATCACTATGACACTCATAGGGTAGCCAATGCCTCGTCACCAGCATAATCACATCAGCAACTTCAAGAAACCCCTGGCAAAAGTTACAATGACTCTTAAGATACACAACTAGTGGCGTAGCTATCAGGCAGACTGGAAAGAGTATCTAAAAAATGTGTATTTGGGTGAAGAACTGGCAGGAATCTCTATGACTCTCTTGAGGTAGCCAATGCCTCGTCACCAGCAGAATCAAATCAGCAACTTCTAGAAACCCTTGGCAAAAGTAACGATGTTTCTCTTAAGATACACAACTAGTGGCGTATCGCTTCAGGCAGACGCCACAGTATCTCAAAATGTGTATTTGGGTGAGCAACTGGCAGGAAGCACTATGACTCTCTTAAGGTAGCCAATGCCTCGTCACCAACGTAATCCCATCACCAACTTCAGGAAACCGCTTGCAAAGGTAACGAAGCTTCTCATAAGATACACAGCTAGTGGGGTGTCACTTGAGGCAGACTGGCCAAAGTATCAAAAAAATGTGTATTTGGGTGAGCAACTAGCAGGAATCACTATGACACTCATAGGGTAGCCAATGCCTCGTCACCAGCATAATCACATCAGCAACTTCAAGAAACCCCTGGCAAAAGTTACAATGACTCTTAAGATACACAACTAGTGGCGTAGCTATCAGGCAGACTGGAAGGAGTATCTACAAAATGTGTATTTGGGTGAAGAACTGGCAGGAATCTCTATGACTCTCTTGAGGTAGCCAATGCCTCGTCACCAGCAGAATCAAATCAGCAACTTCTAGAAACCCCTGGCAAAAGTAACGATGTTTCTCTTAAGATACACAACTAGTGGCGTATCGCTTCAGGCACACTGGAAACAGTATCTAAAAAATGTGTATTTGGGTGAGCAACTGGCAGGAAGCACTATGACTCTCTCAAGGTAGCCAATGCCTCGTCACCAACATAATCCCATCACCATTTTCAAGAAACCGCTTGCAAAGGTAACGAAGCTTCTCATAAGATACACAGCTAGTGGGGTGTCACTTGAGGCAGACTGGCCAAAGTATCAAAAAAATGTGTATTTGGGTGAGCAACTAGCAGGAATCACTATGACACTCATAGGGTAGCCAATGCCTCGTCACCAGCGTAATCACATCAGCAACTTCAAGAAACCCCTGGCAAAAGTTACAATGACTCTTAAGATACACAACTAGTGGCGTATCGCTTCAGGCACACTGGAAAGAGTATCAAAAAAATGTGTATTTGGGTGAAGAACTGGCAGGAATCTCTATGACTCTCTTGAGGTAGCCAATGCCTCGTCACCAGCAGAATCAAATCAGCAACTTCTAGAAACCCCTGGCAAAAGTAACGACGTTGCTCTTAAGATACACAACTAGTGGCGTATCGCTTCAGGCACACTGGAAACAGTATCTAAAAAATGGGTATTTGGTTGAGCAACTGGCACGAAACACTGTGACTCTCTTAGGGTAGCCAATATCTCGTCACCAGTATAATCACAGCTTCAAAGTCAAGAAACCGCTGGCAAGAGTAACGATGTTTCTCTTAAGATACACAACTAGTGGCGTATCGCTTCAGGCAGACTGGCCACAGTATCTCAAAATGTGTATTTGGGTGAGCAACTGGCAGGAAGCACTATGACTCTCTTAAGGTAGCCAATGCCTCGTCACCAACATAATCCCATCACCAACTTCAAGAAACCGCTTGCAAAGGTAACGAAGCTTCTCATAAGATACACAGCTAGTGGGGTGTCACTTGAGGCAGACTGGCCAAAGTACCAAAAAAATGTGTATTTGGGTGAGCAACTAGCAGGAATCACTATGACACTCATAGGGTAGCCAATGCCTCGTCACCAGCATAATCACATCAGCAACTTCAAGAAACCCCTGGCAAAAGTTACAATGACTCTTAAGATACACAACTAGTGGCGTAGCTATCAGGCAGACTGGAAAGAGTATCTAAAAAATGTGTATTTGGGTGAAGAACTGGCAGGAATCTCTATGACTCTCTTGAGGTAGCCAATGCCTCGTCACCAGCAGAATCAAATCAGCAACTTCTAGAAACCCTTGGCAAAAGTAAAGATGTTTCTCTTAAGATACACAACTAGTGGCGTATCGCTTCAGGCAGACGCCACAGTATCTCAAAATGTGTATTTGGGTGAGCAACTGGCAGGAAGCACTATGACTCTCTTAAGGTAGCCAATGCCTCGTCACCAACGTAATCCCATCACCAACTTCAGGAAACCGCTTGCAAAGGTAACGAAGCTTCTCATAAGATACACAGCTAGTGGGGTGTCACTTGAGGCAGACTGGCCAAAGTATCAAAAAAATGTGTATTTGGGTGAGCAACTAGCAGGAATCACTATGACACTCATAGGGTAGCCAATGCCTCGTCACCAGCATAATCACATCAGCAACTTCAAGAAACCCCTGGCAAAAGTTACAATGACTCTTAAGATACACAACTAGTGGCGTAGCTATCAGGCAGACTGGAAGGAGTATCTACAAAATGTGTATTTGGGTGAAGAACTGGCAGGAATCTCTATGACTCTCTTGAGGTAGCCAATGCCTCGTCACCAGCAGAATCAAATCAGCAACTTCTAGAAACCCCTGGCAAAAGTAACGATGTTTCTCTTAAGATACACAACTAGTGGCGTATCGCTTCAGGCACACTGGAAACAGTATCTAAAAAATGTGTATTTGGGTGAGCAACTGGCAGGAAGCACTATGACTCTCTCAAGGTAGCCAATGCCTCGTCACCAACATAATCCCATCACCATTTTCAAGAAACCGCTTGCAAAGGTAACGAAGCTTCTCATAAGATACACAGCTAGTGGGGTGTCACTTGAGGCAGACTGGCCAAAGTATCAAAAAAATGTGTATTTGGGTGAGCAACTAGCAGGAATCACTATGACACTCATAGGGTAGCCAATGCCTCGTCACCAGCATAATCACATCAGCAACTTCAAGAAACCCCTGGCAAAAGTTACAATGACTCTTAAGATACACAACTAGTGGCGTATCGCTTCAGGCACACTGGAAAGAGTATCAAAAAAATGTGTATTTGGGTGAAGAACTGGCAGGAATCTCTATGACTCTCTTGAGGTAGCCAATGCCTCGTCACCAGCAGAATCAAATCAGCAACTTCTAGAAACCCCTGGCAAAAGTAACGACGTTGCTCTTAAGATACACAACTAGTGGCGTATCGCTTCAGGCACACTGGAAACAGTATCTAAAAAATGGGTATTTGGTTGAGCAACTGGCACGAAACACTGTGACTCTCTTAGGGTAGCCAATATCTCGTCACCAGTATAATCACAGCTTCAAAGTCAAGAAACCGCTGGCAAGAGTAACGATGTTTCTCTTAAGATACACAACTAGTGGCGTATCGCTTCAGGCAGACTGGCCACAGTATCTCAAAATGTGTATTTGGGTGAGCAACTGGCAGGAAGCACTATGACTCTCTTAAGGTAGCCAATGCCTCGTCACCAACATATTCCCATCACCAACTTCAAGAAACCGCTTGCAAAGGTAACGAAGCTTCTCATAAGATACACAGCTAGTGGGGTGTCACTTGAGGCAGACTGGCCAAAGTATCAAAAAAATGTGTATTTGGGTGAGCAACTAGCAGGAATCACTATGACACTCATAGGGTAGCCAATGCCTCGTCACCAGCATTATCACATCAGCAACTTCAAGAAACCCCTGGCAAAAGTTACAATGACTCTTAAGATACACAACTAGTGGCGTATCGCTTCAGGCACACTGGAAAGAGTATCTAAAAAATGTGTATTTGGGTGAAGAACTCGCAGGAATCTCTATGACTCTCTTGAGGTAGCCAATGCCTCGTCACCAGCAGAATCAAATCAGCAACTTCTAGAAACCCCTGGCAAAAGTAACGATGTTTCTCTTAAGATACACAACTAGTGGCTTATCGCTTGAGGCACACTGGAAACAGTATCTAAAAAATGTGTATTTGGGTGAGCAACTGGCACGAAACTCTGTGACTCTCTTAGGGTAGCCAATATCTCGTCACCAGTATAATCACAGCTTCAAAGTCAAGAAACCGCTGGCAAGAGTAACGATGTTTCTCTTAAGATACACAACTAGTGGCGTATCGCTTCAGGCAGACTGGCCACAGTATCTCAAAATGTGTATTTGGGTGAGCAACTGGCAGGAAGCACTATGACTCTCTTAAGGTAGCCAATGCCTCGTCACCAACATAATCCCATCACCAACTTCAAGAAACCGCTTGCAAAGGTAACGAAGCTTCTCATAAGATACACAACTAGTGGGGTGTCACTTGAGGCAGACTGGCCAAAGTATCAAAAAAATGTGTATTTGGGTGAGCAACTAGCAGGAATCACTATGACACTCATAGGGTAGCCAATGCCTCGTCACCAGCATAATCACATCAGCAACTTCAAGAAACCCGTGGCAAAAGTTACAATGACTCTTAAGATACACAACTAGTGGCGTAGCTATCAGGCAGACTGGAAAGAGTATCTACAAAATGTGTATTTGGGTGAAGAACTGGCAGGAATCTCTATGACTCTCTTGAGGTAGCCAATGCCTCGTCACCAGCAGAATCAAATCAGCAACTTCTAGAAACCCTTGGCAAAAGTAACGATGTTTCTCTTAAGATACACAACTAGTGGCGTATCGCTTCAGGCAGACGCCACAGTATCTCAAAATGTGTATTTGGGTGAGCAACTGGCAGGAAGCACTATGACTCTCTTAAGGTAGCCAATGCCTCGTCACCAACGTAATCCCATCACCAACTTCAGGAAACCGCTTGCAAAGGTAACGAAGCTTCTCATAAGATACACAGCTAGTGGGGTGTCACTTGAGGCAGACTGGCCAAAGTATCAAAAAAATGTGTATTTGGGTGAGCAACTAGCAGGAATCACTATGACACTCATAGGGTAGCCAATGCCTCGTCACCAGCATAATCACATCAGCAACTTCAAGAAACCCCTGGCAAAAGTTACAATGACTCTTAAGATACACAACTAGTGGCGTATCGCTTCAGGCACACTGGAAAGAGTATCAAAAAAATGTGTATTTGGGTGAAGAACTGGCAGGAATCTCTATGACTCTCTTGAGGTAGCCAATGCCTCGTCACCAGCAGAATCAAATCAGCAACTTCTAGAAACCCCTGGCAAAAGTAACGACGTTGCTCTTAAGATACACAACTAGTGGCGTATCGCTTCAGGCACACTGGAAACAGTATCTAAAAAATGGGTATTTGGTTGAGCAACTGGCACGAAACACTGTGACTCTCTTAGGGTAGCCAATATCTCGTCACCAGTATAATCACAGCTTCAAAGTCAAGAAACCGCTGGCAAGAGTAACGATGCTTCTCTTAAGATACACAACTAGTGGCGTATCGCTTCAGGCAGACTGGCCACAGTATCTCAAAATGTGTATTTGGGTGAGCAACTGGCAGGAAGCACTATGACTCTCTTAAGGTAGCCAATGCCTCGTCACCAACATATTCCCATCACCAACTTCAAGAAACCGCTTGCAAAGGTAACGAAGCTTCTCATAAGATACACAGCTAGTGGGGTGTCACTTGAGGCAGACTGGCCAAAGTATCAAAAAAATGTGTATTTGGGTGAGCAACTAGCAGGAATCACTATGACACTCATAGGGTAGCCAATGCCTCGTCACCAGCATAATCACATCAGCAACTTCAAGAAACCCCTGGCAAAAGTTACAATGACTCTTAAGATACACAACTAGTGGCGTAGCTATCAGGCAGACTGGAAAGAGTATCTAAAAAATGTGTATTTGGGTGAAGAACTGGCAGGAATCTCTATGACTCTCTTCAGGTAGCCAATGCCTCGTCACCAGCAGAATCAAATCAGCAACTTCTAGAAACCCTTGGCAAAAGTAACGATGTTTCTCTTAAGATACACAACTAGTGGCGTATCGCTTCAGGCAGACGCCACAGTATCTCAAAATGTGTATTTGGGTGAGCAACTGGCAGGAAGCACTATGACTCTCTTAAGGTAGCCAATGCCTCGTCACCAACGTAATCCCATCACCAACTTCAGGAAACCGCTTGCAAAGGTAACGAAGCTTCTCATAAGATACACAGCTAGTGGGGTGTCACTTGAGGCAGACTGGCCAAAGTATCAAAAAAATGTGTATTTGGGTGAGCAACTAGCAGGAATCACTATGACACTCATAGGGTAGCCAATGCCTCGTCACCAGCATAATCACATCAGCAACTTCAAGAAACCCCTGGCAAAAGTTACAATGACTCTTAAGATACACAACTAGTGGCGTAGCTATCAGGCAGACTGGAAGGAGTATCTACAAAATGTGTATTTGGGTGAAGAACTGGCAGGAATCTCTATGACTCTCTTGAGGTAACCAATGCCTCGTCACCAGCAGAATCAAATCAGCAACTTCTAGAAACCCCTGGCAAAAGTAACGATGTTTCTCTTAAGATACACAACTAGTGGCGTATCGCTTCAGGCACACTGGAAACAGTATCTAAAAAATGTGTATTTGGGTGAGCAACTGGCAGGAAGCACTATGACTCTCTCAAGGTAGCCAATGCCTCGTCACCAACATAATCCCATCACCATTTTCAAGAAACCGCTTGCAAAGGTAACGAAGCTTCTCATAAGATACACAGCTAGTGGGGTGTCACTTGAGGCAGACTGGCCAAAGTATCAAAAATATGTGTATTTGGGTGAGCAACTAGCAGGAATCACTATGACACTCATAGGGTAGCCAATGCCTCGTCACCATCATAATCACATCAGCAACTTCAAGAAACCCCTGGCAAAAGTTACAATGACTCTTACGATACACAACTAGTGGCGTATCGCTTCAGGCACACTGGAAAGAGTATCAAAAAAATGTGTATTTGGGTGAAGAACTGGCAGGAATCTCTATGACTCTCTTGAGGTAGCCAATGCCTCGTCACCAGCAGAATCAAATCAGCAACTTCTAGAAACCCCTGGCAAAAGTAACGATGTTTCTCTTAAGATACACAACTAGTGGCTTATCGCTTGAGGCACACTGGAAACAGTATCTAAAAAATGTGTATTTGGGTGAGCAACTGGCACGAAACTCTGTGACTCTCTTAGGGTAGCCAATATCTCGTCACCAGTATAATCACAGCTTCAAAGTCAAGAAACCGCTGGCAAGAGTAACGATGTTTCTCTTAAGATACACAACTAGTGGCGTATCGCTTCAGGCAGACGCCACAGTATCTCAAAATGTGTATTTGGGTGAGCAACTGGCAGGAAGCACTATGACTCTCTTAAGGTAGCCAATGCCTCGTCACCAACGTAATCCCATCACCAACTTCAGGAAACCGCTTGCAAAGGTAACGAAGCTTCTCATAAGATACACAGCTAGTGGGGTGTCACTTGAGGCAGACTGGCCAAAGTATCAAAAAAATGTGTATTTGGGTGAGCAACTAGCAGGAATCACTATGACACTCATAGGGTAGCCAATGCCTCGTCACCAGCATAATCACATCAGCAACTTCAAGAAACCCCTGGCAAAAGTTACAATGACTCTTAAGATACACAACTAGTGGCGTATCGCTTCAGGCACACTGGAAAGAGTATCAAAAAAATGTGTATTTGGGTGAAGAACTGGCAGGAATCTCTATGACTCTCTTGAGGTAGCCAATGCCTCGTCACCAGCAGAATCAAATCAGCAACTTCTAGAAACCCCTGGCAAAAGTAACGACGTTGCTCTTAAGATACACAACTAGTGGCGTATCGCTTCAGGCACACTGGAAACAGTATCTAAAAAATGGGTATTTGGTTGAGCAACTGGCACGAAACACTGTGACTCTCTTAGGGTAGCCAATATCTCGTCACCAGTATAATCACAGCTTCAAAGTCAAGAAACCGCTGGCAAGAGTAACGATGCTTCTCTTAAGATACACAACTAGTGGCGTATCGCTTCAGGCAGACTGGCCACAGTATCTCAAAATGTGTATTTGGGTGAGCAACTGGCAGGAAGCACTATGACTCTCTTAAGGTAGCCAATGCCTCGTCACCAACATATTCCCATCACCAACTTCAAGAAACCGCTTGCAAAGGTAACGAAGCTTCTCATAAGATACACAGCTAGTGGGGTGTCACTTGAGGCAGACTGGCCAAAGTATCAAAAAAATGTGTATTTGGGTGAGCAACTAGCAGGAATCACTATGACACTCATAGGGTAGCCAATGCCTCGTCACCAGCATAATCACATCAGCAACTTCAAGAAACCCCTGGCAAAAGTTACAATGACTCTTAAGATACACAACTAGTGGCGTAGCTATCAGGCAGACTGGAAAGAGTATCTAAAAAATGTGTATTTGGGTGAAGAACTGGCAGGAATCTCTATGACTCTCTTCAGGTAGCCAATGCCTCGTCACCAGCAGAATCAAATCAGCAACTTCTAGAAACCCTTGGCAAAAGTAACGATGTTTCTCTTAAGATACACAACTAGTGGCGTATCGCTTCAGGCAGACGCCACAGTATCTCAAAATGTGTATTTGGGTGAGCAACTGGCAGGAAGCACTATGACTCTCTTAAGGTAGCCAATGCCTCGTCACCAACGTAATCCCATCACCAACTTCAGGAAACCGCTTGCAAAGGTAACGAAGCTTCTCATAAGATACACAGCTAGTGGGGTGTCACTTGAGGCAGACTGGCCAAAGTATCAAAAAAATGTGTATTTGGGTGAGCAACTAGCAGGAATCACTATGACACTCATAGGGTAGCCAATGCCTCGTCACCAGCATAATCACATCAGCAACTTCAAGAAACCCCTGGCAAAAGTTACAATGACTCTTAAGATACACAACTAGTGGCGTAGCTATCAGGCAGACTGGAAGGAGTATCTACAAAATGTGTATTTGGGTGAAGAACTGGCAGGAATCTCTATGACTCTCTTGAGGTAACCAATGCCTCGTCACCAGCAGAATCAAATCAGCAACTTCTAGAAACCCCTGGCAAAAGTAACGATGTTTCTCTTAAGATACACAACTAGTGGCGTATCGCTTCAGGCACACTGGAAACAGTATCTAAAAAATGTGTATTTGGGTGAGCAACTGGCAGGAAGCACTATGACTCTCTCAAGGTAGCCAATGCCTCGTCACCAACATAATCCCATCACCATTTTCAAGAAACCGCTTGCAAAGGTAACGAAGCTTCTCATAAGATACACAGCTAGTGGGGTGTCACTTGAGGCAGACTGGCCAAAGTATCAAAAATATGTGTATTTGGGTGAGCAACTAGCAGGAATCACTATGACACTCATAGGGTAGCCAATGCCTCGTCACCATCATAATCACATCAGCAACTTCAAGAAACCCCTGGCAAAAGTTACAATGACTCTTACGATACACAACTAGTGGCGTATCGCTTCAGGCACACTGGAAAGAGTATCAAAAAAATGTGTATTTGGGTGAAGAACTGGCAGGAATCTCTATGACTCTCTTGAGGTAGCCAATGCCTCGTCACCAGCAGAATCAAATCAGCAACTTCTAGAAACCCCTGGCAAAAGTAACGACGTTGCTCTTAAGATACACAACTAGTGGCGTATCGCTGCAGGCACACTGGAAACAGTATCTAAAAAATGGGTATTTGGTTGAGCAACTGGCACGAAACACTGTGACTCTCTTAGGGTAGCCAATATCTCGTCACCAGTATAATCACAGCTTCAAAGTCAAGAAACCGCTGGCAAGAGTAACGATGTTTCTCTTAAGATACACAACTAGTGGCGTATCGCTTCAGTCAGACTGGCCACAGTATCTCAAAATGTGTATTTGGGTGAGCAACTGGCAGGAAGCACTATGACTCTCTTAAGGTAGCCAATGCCTCGTCACCAACATATTCCCATCACCAACTTCAAGAAACCGCTTGCAAAGGTAACGAAGCTTCTCATAAGATACACAGCTAGTGGGGTGTCACTTGAGGCAGACTGGCCAAAGTATCAAAAAAATGTGTATTTGGGTGAGCAACTAGCAGGAATCACTATGACACTCATAGGGTAGCCAATGCCTCGTCACCAGCATTATCACATCAGCAACTTCAAGAAACCCCTGGCAAAAGTTACAATGACTCTTAAGATACACAACTAGTGGCGTATCGCTTCAGGCACACTGGAAAGAGTATCTAAAAAATGTGTATTTGGGTGAAGAACTCGCAGGAATCTCTATGACTCTCTTGAGGTAGCCAATGCCTCGTCACCAGCAGAATCAAATCAGCAACTTCTAGAAACCCCTGGCAAAAGTAACGATGTTTCTCTTAAGATACACAACTAGTGGCTTATCGCTTGAGGCACACTGGAAACAGTATCTAAAAAATGTGTATTTGGGTGAGCAACTGGCACGAAAATCTGTGACTCTCTTAGGGTAGCCAATATCTCGTCACCAGTATAATCACAGCTTCAAAGTCAAGAAAACGCTGGCAAGAGTAACGATGTTTCTCTTAAGATACACAACTAGTGGCGTATCGCTTGAGGCAGACTGGCCACAGTATCTCAAAATGTGTATTTGGGTGAGCAACTGGCAGAAGCACTATGACTCTCTTAAGGTAGCCAATGCCTCGTCACCAACATAATCCCATCACCAACTTCAAGAAACCGCTTGCAAAGGTAACGAAGCTTCTCATAAGATACACAGCTAGTGGGGTGTCACTTGAGGCAGACTGGCCAAAGTATCAAAAAAATGTGTATTTGGGTGAGCAACTAGCAGGAATCACTATGACACTCATAGGGTAGCCAATGCCTCGTCACCAGCATAATCACATCAGCAACTTCAAGAAACCCCTGGCAAAAGTTACAATGACTCTTAAGATACACAACTAGTGGCGTATCGCTTCAGGCACACTGGAAAGAGTATCTAAAATATGTGTATTTGGGTGAAGAACTGGCAGGAATCTCTATGACTCTCTTGAGGTAGCCAATGCCTCGTCACCAGCAGAATCAAATCAGCAACTTCTAGAAACCCTTGGCAAAAGTAACGATGTTTCTCTTAAGATACACAACTAGTGGCGTATCGCTTCAGGCAGACGCCACAGTATCTCAAAATGTGTATTTGGGTGAGCAACTGGCAGGAAGCACTATGACTCTCTTAAGGTAGCCAATGCCTCGTCACCAACGTAATCCCATCACCAACTTCAGGAAACCGCTTGCAAAGGTAACGAAGCTTCTCATAAGATACACAGCTAGTGGGGTGTCACTTGAGGCAGACTGGCCAAAGTATCAAAAAAATGTGTATTTGGGTGAGCAACTAGCAGGAATCACTATGACACTCATAGGGTAGCCAATGCCTCGTCACCAGCATAATCACATCAGCAACTTCAAGAAACCCCTGGCAAAAGTTACAATGACTCTTAAGATACACAACTAGTGGCGTATCGCTTCAGGCACACTGGAAAGAGTATCAAAAAAATGTGTATTTGGGTGAAGAACTGGCAGGAATCTCTATGACTCTCTTGAGGTAGCCAATGCCTCGTCACCAGCAGAATCAAATCAGCAACTTCTAGAAACCCCTGGCAAAAGTAACGACGTTGCTCTTAAGATACACAACTAGTGGCGTATCGCTTCAGGCACACTGGAAACAGTATCTAAAAAATGGGTATTTGGTTGAGCAACTGGCACGAAACACTGTGACTCTCTTAGGGTAGCCAATATCTCGTCACCAGTATAATCACAGCTTCAAAGTCAAGAAACCGCTGGCAAGAGTAACGATGCTTCTCTTAAGATACACAACTAGTGGCGTATCGCTTCAGGCAGACTGGCCACAGTATCTCAAAATGTGTATTTGGGTGAGCAACTGGCAGGAAGCACTATGACTCTCTTAAGGTAGCCAATGCCTCGTCACCAACATATTCCCATCACCAACTTCAAGAAACCGCTTGCAAAGGTAACGAAGCTTCTCATAAGATACACAGCTAGTGGGGTGTCACTTGAGGCAGACTGGCCAAAGTATCAAAAAAATGTGTATTTGGGTGAGCAACTAGCAGGAATCACTATGACACTCATAGGGTAGCCAATGCCTCGTCACCAGCATAATCACATCAGCAACTTCAAGAAACCCCTGGCAAAAGTTACAATGACTCTTAAGATACACAACTAGTGGCGTAGCTATCAGGCAGACTGGAAAGAGTATCTAAAAAATGTGTATTTGGGTGAAGAACTGGCAGGAATCTCTATGACTCTCTTGAGGTAGCCAATGCCTCGTCACCAGCAGAATCAAATCAGCAACTTCTAGAAACCCTTGGCAAAAGTAACGATGTTTCTCTTAAGATACACAACTAGTGGCGTATCGCTTCAGGCAGACGCCACAGTATCTCAAAATGTGTATTTGGGTGAGCAACTGGCAGGAAGCACTATGACTCTCTTAAGGTAGCCAATGCCTCGTCACCAACGTAATCCCATCACCAACTTCAGGAAACCGCTTGCAAAGGTAACGAAGCTTCTCATAAGATACACAGCTAGTGGGGTGTCACTTGAGGCAGACTGGCCAAAGTATCAAAAAAATGTGTATTTGGGTGAGCAACTAGCAGGAATCACTATGACACTCATAGGGTAGCCAATGCCTCGTCACCAGCATAATCACATCAGCAACTTCAAGAAACCCCTGGCAAAAGTTACAATGACTCTTAAGATACACAACTAGTGGCGTAGCTATCAGGCAGACTGGAAGGAGTATCTACAAAATGTGTATTTGGGTGAAGAACTGGCAGGAATCTCTATGACTCTCTTGAGGTAACCAATGCCTCGTCACCAGCAGAATCAAATCAGCAACTTCTAGAAACCCCTGGCAAAAGTAACGATGTTTCTCTTAAGATACACAACTAGTGGCGTATCGCTTCAGGCACACTGGAAACAGTATCTAAAAAATGTGTATTTGGGTGAGCAACTGGCAGGAAGCACTATGACTCTCTCAAGGTAGCCAATGCCTCGTCACCAACATAATCCCATCACCATTTTCAAGAAACCGCTTGCAAAGGTAACGAAGCTTCTCATAAGATACACAGCTGGTGGGGTGTCACTTGAGGCAGACTGGCCAAAGTATCAAAAATATGTGTATTTGGGTGAGCAACTAGCAGGAATCACTATGACACTCATAGGGTAGCCAATGCCTCGTCACCAGCATAATCACATCAGCAACTTCAAGAAACCCCTGGCAAAAGTTACAATGACTCTTAAGATACACAACTAGTGGCGTATCGCTTCAGGCACACTGGAAAGAGTATCAAAAAAATGTGTATTTGGGTGAAGAACTGGCAGGAATCTCTATGACTCTCTTGAGGTAGCCAATGCCTCGTCACCAGCAGAATCAAATCAGCAACTTCTAGAAACCCCTGGCAAAAGTAACGACGTTGCTCTTAAGATACACAACTAGTGGCGTATCGCTGCAGGCACACTGGAAACAGTATCTAAAAAATGGGTATTTGGTTGAGCAACTGGCACGAAACACTGTGACTCTCTTAGGGTAGCCAATATCTCGTCACCAGTATAATCACAGCTTCAAAGTCAAGAAACCGCTGGCAAGAGTAACGATGTTTCTCTTAAGATACACAACTAGTGGCGTATCGCTTCAGTCAGACTGGCCACAGTATCTCAAAATGTGTATTTGGGTGAGCAACTGGCAGGAAGCACTATGACTCTCTTAAGGTAGCCAATGCCTCGTCACCAACATATTCCCATCACCAACTTCAAGAAACCGCTTGCAAAGGTAACGAAGCTTCTCATAAGATACACAGCTAGTGGGGTGTCACTTGAGGCAGACTGGCCAAAGTATAAAAAAAATGTGTATTTGGGTGAGCAACTAGCAGGAATCACTATGACACTCATAGGGTAGCCAATGCCTCGTCACCAGCATTATCACATCAGCAACTTCAAGAAACCCCTGGCAAAAGTTACAATGACTCTTAAGATACACAACTAGTGGCGTATCGCTTCAGGCACACTGGAAAGAGTATCTAAAAAATGTGTATTTGGGTGAAGAACTCGCAGGAATCTCTATGACTCTCTTGAGGTAGCCAATGCCTCGTCACCAGCAGAATCAAATCAGCAACTTCTAGAAACCCCTGGCAAAAGTAACGATGTTTCTCTTAAGATACACAACTAGTGGCTTATCGCTTGAGGCACACTGGAAACAGTATCTAAAAAATGTGTATTTGGGTTAGCAACTGGCACGAAAATCTGTGACTCTCTTAGGGTAGCCAATATCTCGTCACCAGTATAATCACAGCTTCAAAGTCAAGAAACCGCTGGCAAGAGTAACGATGTTTCTCTTAAGATACACAACTAGTGGCGTATCGCTTGAGGCAGACTGGCCACAGTATCTCAAAATGTGTATTTGGGTGAGCAACTGGCAGAAGCACTATGACTCTCTTAAGGTAGCCAATGCCTCGTCACCAACATAATCCCATCACCAACTTCAAGAAACCGCTTGCAAAGGTAACGAAGCTTCTCATAAGATACACAGCTAGTGGGGTGTCACTTGAGGCAGACTGGCCAAAGTATCAAAAAAAGGTGTATTTGGGTGAGCAACTAGCAGGAATCACTATGACACTCATAGGGTAGCCAATGCCTCGTCACCAGCATAATCACATCAGCAACTTCAAGAAACCCCTGGCAAAAGTTACAATGACTCTTAAGATACACAACTAGCGGCGTATCGCTTCAGGCACACTGGAAAGAGTATCAAAAAAATGTGTATTTGGGTGAAGAACTGGCAGGAATCTCTATGACTCTCTTGAGGTAGCCAATGCCTCGTCACCAGCAGAATCAAATCAGCAACTTCTAGAAACCCCTGGCAAAAGTAACGATGTTTCTATTAAGATACACAACTAGTGGCGTATCGCTTCAGGCCCACTGGAAACAGTATCTAAAAAATGTGTATTTGGGTGAGCAACTGGCACGAAACACTGTGACTCTCTTAGGGTAGCCAATATCTCGTCACCAGTATAATCACAGCTCCAAAGTCAAGAAACCGCTGGCAAGAGTAACGATGTTTCTCTTAAGATACACAACTAGTGGCGTATCGCTTCAGGCAGACTGGCCACAGTATCTCAAAATGTGTATTTGGGTGAGCAACTGGCAGGAAGCACTATGACTCTCTTAAGGTAGCCAATGCCTCGTCACCAACATAATCCCATCACCAACTTCAAGAAACGGCTTGCAAAGGTAACGAAGCTTCTCATAAGATACACAGCTAGTGGGGTGTCACTTGAGGCAGACTGGCCAAAGTATCAAATAAATGTGTATTTGGGTGAGCAACTAGCAGGAATCACTATGACACTCATAGGGTAGCCAATGCCTCGTCACCAGCATAATCACATCAGCAACTTCAAGAAACCCCTGGCAAAAGTTACAATGACTCTTAAGATACACAACTAGTGGCGTAGCTATCAGGCAGACTGGAAAGAGTATCTAAAAAATGTGTATTTGGGTGAAGAACTGGCAGGAATCTCTATGACTCTCTTGAGGTAGCCAATGCCTCGTCACCAGCAGAATCAAATCAGCAACTTCTAGAAACCCCTGGCAAAAGTAACGATGTTTCTCTTAGGATACACAACTAGTGGCGTATCGCTTCAGGCAGACGCCACAGTATCTCAAAATGTGTATTTGGGTGAGCAACTGGCAGGAAGCACTATGACTCTCTTAAGGTAGCCAATGCCTCGTCACCAACATATTCCCATCACCAACTTCAAGAAACCGCTTGCAAAGGTAACGAAGCTTCTCATAAGATACACAGCTAGTGGGGTGTCACTTGAGGCAGACTGGCCAAAGTATCAAAAAAATGTGTATTTGGGTGAGCAACTAGCAGGAATCACTATGACACTCATAGGGTAGCCAATGCCTCGTCACCAGCATAATCACATCAGCAACTTCAAGAAACCCCTGGCAAAAGTTACAATGACTCTTAAGATACACAACTAGTGGCGTAGCTATCAGGCAGACTGGAAAGAGTATCTAAAAAATGTGTATTTGGGTGAAGAACTGGCAGGAATCTCTATGACTCTCTTGAGGTAGCCAATGCCTCGTCACCAGCAGAATCAAATCAGCAACTTCTAGAAACCCTTGGCAAAAGTAACGATGTTTCTCTTAAGATACACAACTAGTGGCGTATCGCTTCAGGCAGACGCCACAGTATCTCAAAATGTGTATTTGGGTGAGCAACTGGCAGGAAGCACTATGACTCTCTTAAGGTAGCCAATGCCTCGTCACCAACGTAATCCCATCACCAACTTCAGGAAACCGCTTGCAAAGGTAACGAAGCTTCTCATAAGATACACAGCTAGTGGGGTGTCACTTGAGGCAGACTGGCCAAAGTATCAAAAAAATGTGTATTTGGGTGAGCAACTAGCAGGAATCACTATGACACTCATAGGGTAGCCAATGCCTCGTCACCAGCATAATCACATCAGCAACTTCAAGAAACCCCTGGCAAAAGTTACAATGACTCTTAAGATACACAACTAGTGGCGTAGCTATCAGGCAGACTGGAAGGAGTATCTACAAAATGTGTATTTGGGTGAAGAACTGGCAGGAATCTCTATGACTCTCTTGAGGTAACCAATGCCTCGTCACCAGCAGAATCAAATCAGCAACTTCTAGAAACCCCTGGCAAAAGTAACGATGTTTCTCTTAAGATACACAACTAGTGGCGTATCGCTTCAGTCAGACTGGCCACAGTATCTCAAAATGTGTATTTGGGTGAGCAACTGGCAGGAAGCACTATGACTCTCTTAAGGTAGCCAATGCCTCGTCACCAACATATTCCCATCACCAACTTCAAGAAACCGCTTGCAAAGGTAACGAAGCTTCTCATAAGATACACAGCTAGTGGGGTGTCACTTGAGGCAGACTGGCCAAAGTATCAAAAAAATGTGTATTTGGGTGAGCAACTAGCAGGAATCACTATGACACTCATAGGGTAGCCAATGCCTCGTCACCAGCATTATCACATCAGCAACTTCAAGAAACCCCTGGCAAAAGTTACAATGACTCTTAAGATACACAACTAGTGGCGTATCGCTTCAGGCACACTGGAAAGAGTATCTAAAAAATGTGTATTTGGGTGAAGAACTCGCAGGAATCTCTATGACTCTCTTGAGGTAGCCAATGCCTCGTCACCAGCAGAATCAAATCAGCAACGTCTAGAAACCCCTGGCAAAAGTAACGATGTTTCTCTTAGGATACACAACTAGTGGCTTATCGCTTGAGGCACACTGGAAACAGTATCTAAAAAATGTGTATTTGGGTGAGCAACTGGCACGAAAATCTGTGACTCTCTTAGGGTAGCCAATATCTCGTCACCAGTATAATCACAGCTTCAAAGTCAAGAAACCGCTGGCAAGAGTAACGATGTTTCTCTTAAGATACACAACTAGTGGCGTATCGCTTGAGGCAGACTGGCCACAGTATCTCAAAATGTGTATTTGGGTGAGCAACTGGCAGAAGCACTATGACTCTCTTAAGGTAGCCAATGCCTCGTCACCAACATAATCCCATCACCAACATCAAGAAACCGCTTGCAAAGGTAACGAAGCTTCTCATAAGATACACAGCTAGTGGGGTGTCACTTGAGGCAGACTGGCCAAAGTATCAAAAAAATGTGTATTTGGGTGAGCAACTAGCAGGAATCACTATGACACTCATAGGGTAGCCAATGCCTCGTCACCAGCATAATCACATCAGCAACTTCAAGAAACCCCTGGCAAAAGTTACAATGACTCTTAAGATACACAACTAGTGGCGTATCGCTTCAGGCACACTGGAAAGAGTATCTAAAATATGTGTATTTGGGTGAAGAACTCGCAGGAATCTCTATGACTCTCTTGAGGTAGCCAATGCCTCGTCACCAGCAGAATCAAATCAGCAACTTCTAGAAACCCCTGGCAAAAGTAACGATGTTTCTCTTAAGATACACAACTAGTGGCGTATCGCTTCAGGCACACTGGAAACAGTATCTAAAAAATGTGTATTTGGGTGAGCAACTGGCAGGAAGCACTATGACTCTCTCAAGGTAGCCAATGCCTCGTCACCAACATAATCCCATCACCATTTTCAGGAAACCGCTTGCAAAGGTAACGAAGCTTCTCATAAGATACACAGCTAGTGGGGTGTCACTTGAGGCAGACTGGCCAAAGTATCAAAAAAATGTGTATTTGGGTGAGAAATTAGCAGGTTCACTATGACACTCATAGGGTAGCCAATGCCTCGTCACCAGCATAATCACATCAGCAACTTCAAGAAACCCCTGGCAAAAGTTACAATGACTCTTAAGATACACAACTAGCGGCGTATCGCTTCAGGCACACTGGAAAGAGTATCAAAAAAATGTGTATTTGGGTGAAGAACTGGCAGGAATCTCTATGACTCTCTTGAGGTAGCCAATGCCTCGTCACCAGCAGAATCAAATCAGCAACTTCTAGAAACCCCTGGCAAAAGTAACGATGTTTCTATTAAGATACACAACTAGTGGCGTATCGCTTCAGGCCCACTGGAAACAGTATCTAAAAAATGTGTATTTGGGTGAGCAACTGGCACGAAACACTGTGACTCTCTTAGGGTAGCCAATATCTCGTCACCAGTATAATCACAGCTCCAAAGTCAAGAAACCGCTGGCAAGAGTAACGATGTTTCTCTTAAGATACACAACTAGTGGCGTATCGCTTCAGGCAGACTGGAAACAGTATCTAAAAAATGTGTATTTGGGTGAGCAACTGGCACGAAACACTGTGACACTCTTAGGATAGCCAATATCTCGTCACCAGTATTATCACAGCTTCAAAGTCAAGAAACCGCTGGCAAGAGTAACGATGTTTCTCTTATGATACACAACTAGTGGCGTATCGCTTCAGGCAGACTGGCCACAGTATCTCAAAATGTGTATTTGGGTGAGCAACTGGCAGGAAGCACTATGACTCTCTTAAGGTAGCCAATGCCTCGTCACCAACATAATCCCATCACCAACTTCAAGAAACGGCTTGCAAAGGTAACGAAGCTTCTCATAAGATACACAGCTAGTGGGGTGTCACTTGAGGCAGACTGGCCAAAGTATCAAATAAATGTGTATTTGGGTGAGCAACTAGCAGGAATCACTATGACACTCATAGGGTAGCCAATGCCTCGTCACCAGCATAATCACATCAGCAACTTCAAGAAACCCCTGGCAAAAGTTACAATGACTCTTAAGATACACAACTAGTGGCGTAGCTATCAGGCAGACTGGAAAGAGTATCTAAAAAATGTGTATTTGGGTGAAGAACTGGCAGGAATCTCTATGACTCTCTTGAGGTAGCCAATGCCTCGTCACCAGCAGAATCAAATCAGCAACTTCTAGAAACCCCTGGCAAAAGTAACGATGTTTCTCTTAGGATACACAACTAGTGGCGTATCGCTTCAGGCAGACGCCACAGTATCTCAAAATGTGTATTTGGGTGAGCAACTGGCAGGAAGCACTATGACTCTCTTAAGGTAGCCAATGCCTCGTCACCAACGTAATCCCATCACCAACTTCAGGAAACCGCTTGCAAAGGTAACGAAGCTTCTCATAAGATACACAGGTAGTGGGGTGTCACTTGAGGCAGACTGGCCAAAGTATCAAAAAAATGTGTATTTGGGTGAGCAACTAGCAGGAATCACTATGACACTCATAGGGTAGCCAATGCCTCGTCACCAGCATAATCACATCAGCAACTTCAAGAAACCCCTGGCAAAAGTTACAATGACTCTTAAGATACACAACTAGTGGCGTATCGCTTCAGGCACACTGGAAAGAGTATCAAAAAAATGTGTATTTGGGTGAAGAACTGGCAGGAATCTCTATGACTCTCTTGAGGTAGCCAATGCCTCGTCACCAGCAGAATCAAATCAGCAACTTCTAGAAACCCCTGGCAAAAGTAACGACGTTGCTATTAAGATACACAACTAGTGGCGTATCGCTTCAGGCACACTGGAAACAGTATCTAAAAAATGGGTATTTGGTTGAGCAACTGGCACGAAACACTGTGACTCTCTTAGGGTAGCCAATATCTCGTCACCAGTATAATCACAGCTTCAAAGTCAAGAAACCGCTGGCAAGAGTATTGATGTTTCTCTTAAGATACACAACTAGTGGCGTATCGCTTCAGGCAGACTGGCCACAGTATCTCAAAATGTGTATTTGGGTGAGCAACTGGCAGGAAGCACTATGACTCTCTTAAGGTAGCCAATGCCTCGTCACCAACATATTCACATCACCAACTTCAAGAAACCGCTTGCAAAGGTAGCGAAGCTTCTCATAAGATACACAGCTAGTGGGGTGTCACTTGAGGCAGACTGGCCAAAGTATCAAAAAAATGTGTATTTGGGTGAGCAACTAGCAGGAATCACTATGACACTCATAGGGTAGCCAATGCCTCGTCACCAGCATTATCACATCAGCAACTTCAAGAAACCCCTGGCAAAAGTTACAATGACTCTTAAGATACACAACTAGTGGCGTATCGCTTCAGGCACACTGGAAAGAGTATCTAAAAAATGTGTATTTGGGTGAAGAACTCGCAGGAATCTCTATGACTCTCTTGAGGTAGCCAATGCCTCGTCACCAGCAGAATCAAATCAGCAACTTCTAGAAACCCCTGGCAAAAGTAACGATGTTTCTCTTAAGATACACAACTAGTGGCTTATCGCTTGAGGCACACTGGAAACAGTATCTAAAAAATGTGTATTTGGGTGAGCAACTGGCACGAAACTCTGTGACTCTCTTAGGGTAGCCAATATCTCGTCACCAGTATAATCACAGCTTCAAAGTCAAGAAACCGCTGGCAAGAGTAACGATGTTTCTCTTAAGATACACAACTAGTGGCGTATCGCTTCAGGCAGACTGGCCACAGTATCTCAAAATGTGTATTTGGGTGAGCAACTGGCAGAAGCACTATGACTCTCTTAAGGTAGCCAATGCCTCGTCACCAACATAATCCCATCACCAACTTCAAGAAACCGCTTGCAAAGGTAACGAAGCTTCTCATAAGATACACAGCTAGTGGGGTGTCACTTGAGGCAGACTGGCCAAAGTATCAAAAAAATGTGTATTTGGGTGAGCAACTAGCAGGAATCACTATGACACTCATAGGGTAGCCAATGCCTCGTCACCAGCATAATCACATCAGCAACTTCAAGAAACCCCTGGCAAAAGTTACAATGACTCTAAGATACACAACTAGTGGCGTAGCTATCAGGCAGACTGGAAAGACTATCTAAAAAATGTGTATTTGGGTGAAGAACTGGCAGGAATCTCTATGACTCTCTTGAGGTAGCCAATGCCTCGTCACCAGCAGAATCAAATCAGCAACTTCTAGAAACCCCTGGCAAAAGTAACGATGTTTCTCTTAAGATACACAACTAGTGGCTTATCGCTTCAGGCACACTGGAAACAGTATCTAAAAAATGTGTATTTGGGTGAGCAACTGGCACGAAACACTGTGACTCTCTTAGGGTAGCCAATATCTCGTCACCAGTATAATCACAGCTTCAAAGTCAAGAAACCGCTGGCAAGAGTAACGATGTTTCTCTTAAGATACACAACTAGTGGCGTATCGCTTCAGGCAGACTGGCCACAGTATCTCAAAATGTGTATTTGGGTGAGCAACTGGCAGGAAGCACTATGACTCTCTTAAGGTAGCCAATGCCTCGTCACCAACATAATCCCATCACCAACTTCAAGAAACCGCTTGCAAAGGTAACGAAGCTTCTCATAAGATACACAGCTAGTGGGGTGTCACTTGAGGCAGACTGGCCAAAGTATCAAAAAAATGTGTATTTGGGTGAGCAACTAGCAGGAATCACTATGACACTCATAGGGTAGCCAATGCCTCGTCACCAGCATAATCACATCAGCAACTTCAAGAAACCCCTGGCAAAAGTTACAATGACTCTTAAGATACACAACTAGTGGCGTATCGCTTCAGGCACACTGGAAAGAGTATCAAAAAAATGTGTATTTGGGTGAAGAACTGGCAGGAATCTCTATGACTCTCTTGAGGTAGCCAATGCCTCGTCACCAGCAGAATCAAATCAGCAACTTCTAGAAACCCCTGGCAAAAGTAACGATGTTTCTCTTAAGATACACAACTAGTGGCGTACCGCTTCAGGCCCACAGGAAAGAGTATCTAAAAATGTGTATTTGGGTGAGCAACTGGCACGAAACACTGTGACTCTCTTAGGGTAGCCAATATCTCGTCACCAGTATAATCACAGCTCCAAAGTCAAGAAACCGCTGGCAAGAGTAACGATGTTTCTCTTATGATACACAACTAGTGGCGTATCGCTTCAGGCAGACTGGCCACAGTATCTCAAAATGTGTATTTGGGTGAGCAACTGGCAGGAAGCACTATGACTCTCTTAAGGTAGCCAATGCCTCGTCACCAACTTAATCCCATCACCAACTTCAAGAAACGGCTTGCAAAGGTAACGAAGCTTCTCATAAGATACACAGCTAGTGGGGTGTCACTTGAGGCAGACTGGCCAAAGTATCAAAAAAATGTGTATTTGGGTGAGCAACTAGCAGGAATCACTATGACACTCATAGGGTAGCCAATGCCTCGTCACCAGCATAATCACATCAGCAACTTCAAGAAACCCCTGGCAAAAGTTACAATGACTCTTAAGATACACAACTAGTGGCGTAGCTATCAGGCAGACTGGAAAGAGTATCTAAAAAAGGTGTATTTGGGTGAAGAACTGGCAGGAATCTCTATGACTCTCTTGAGGTAGCCAATGCCTCGTCACCAGCAGAATCAAATCAGCAACTTCTAGAAACCCCTGGCAAAAGTAACGATGTTTCTCTTAAGATACACAACTAGTGGCTTATCGCTTCAGGCACACTGGAAACAGTATCTAAAAAATGTGTATTTGGGTGAGCAACTGGCACGAAACACTGTGACTCTCTTAGGGTAGCCAATATCTCGTCACCAGTATAATCACAGCTCCAAAGTCAAGAAACCGCTGGCAAGAGTAACGATGTTTCTCTTAAGATACACAACTAGTGGCGTATCGCTTCAGGCAGACTGGCCACAGTATCTCAAAATGTGTATTTGGGTGAGCAACTGGCAGGAAGCACTATGACTCTCTTAAGGTAGCCAATGCATCGTCACCAACATAATCCCATCACCATTTTCAAGAAACCGCTTGCAAAGGTAACGAAGCTTCTCATAAGATACACAGCTAGTGGGGTGTCACTTGAGGCAGACTGGCCAAAGTATCAAAAAAATGTGTATTTGGGTGAGCAACTAGCAGGTTCACTATGACACTCATAGGGTAGCCAATGCCTCGTCACCAGCATAATCACATCAGCAACTTCAAGAAACCCCTGGCAAAAGTTACAATGACTCTTAAGATACACAACTAGTGGCGTATCGCTTCAGGCACACTGGAAACAGTATCAAAAAAATGTGTATTTGGGTGAAGAACTGGCAGGAATCTCTATGACTCTCTTGAGGTAGCCAATGCCTCGTCACCAGCAGAATCAAATCAGCAACTTCTAGAAACCCCTGCCAAAAGTAACGATGTTTCTCTTCAGATACACAACTAGTGGCGTACCGCTTCAGGCCCACAGGAAAGAGTATCTAAAAAATGTGTATTTGGGTGAGCAACTGGCACGAAACACTGTGACTCTCTTAGGGTAGCCAATATCTCGTCACCAGTATAATCACAGCTCCAAAGTCAAGAAACCGCTGGCAAGAGTAACGATGTTTCTCTTATGATACACAACTAGTGGCGTATCGCTTCAGGCAGACTGGCCACAGTATCTCAAAATGTGTATTTGGGTGAGCAACTGGCAGGAAGCACTATGACTCTCTTAAGGTAGCCAATGCCTCGTCACCAACATAATCCCATCACCAACTTCAAGAAACGGCTTGCAAAGGTAACGAAGCTTCTCATAAGATACACAGCTAGTGGGGTGGCACTTGAGGCAGACTGGCCAAAGTATCAAAAAAATGTGTATTTGGGTGAGCAACTAGCAGGAATCACTATG
Organism: Schistocerca nitens; assembly: GCF_023898315.1. Taxonomy (NCBI): domain Eukaryota; kingdom Metazoa; phylum Arthropoda; class Insecta; order Orthoptera; family Acrididae; genus Schistocerca; species Schistocerca nitens. The sequence goes on along the minus strand of NC_064616.1, from coordinate 105,829,778 downwards.
ACACTCATAGGGTAGCCAATGCCTCGTCACCAGCATAATCACATCAGCAACTTCAAGAAACCCCTGGCAAAAGTTACAATGACTCTTAAGATACACAACTAGTGGCGTAGCTATCAGGCAGACTGGAAAGAGTATCTAAAAAATGTGTATTTGGGTGAAGAACTGGCAGGAATCTCTATGACTCTCTTGAGGTAGCCAATGCCTCGTCACCAGCAGAATCAAATCAGCAACTTCTAGAAACCCCTGGCAAAAGTAACGATGTTTCTCTTAAGATACACAACTAGTGGCTTATCGCTTCAGGCACACTGGAAACAGTATCTAAAAAATGTGTATTTGGGTGAGCAACTGGCACGAAACACTGTGACTCTCTTAGGGTAGCCAATATCTCGTCACCAGTATAATCACAGCTTCAAAGTCAAGAAACCGCTGGCAAGAGTAACGATGTTTCTCTTAAGATACACAACTAGTGGCGTATCGCTTCAGGCAGACTGGCCACAGTATCTCAAAATGTGTATTTGGGTGAGCAACTGGCAGGAAGCACTATGACTCTCTTAAGGTAACCAATGCCTCGTCACCAACATAATCCCATCACCAACTTCAAGAAACCGCTTGGAAAGGTAACGAAGCTTGTCATAAGATACACAGCTAGTGGGGTGTCACTTGAGGCAGACTGGCCAAAGTATCAAAAAAATGTGTATTTGGGTGAGCAACTAGCAGGAATCACTATGACACTCATAGGGTAGCCAATGCCTCGTCACCAGCATAATCACATCAGCAACTTCAAGAAACCCCTGGCAAAAGTTACAATGACTCTTAAGATACACAACTAGTGGCGTATCGCTTCAGGCACACTGGAAAGAGTATCAAAAAAATGTGTATTTGGGTGAAGAACTGGCAGGAATCTCTATGACTCTCTTGAGGTAGCCAATGCCTCGTCACCAGCAGAATCAAGTCAGCAACTTCTAGAAACCCCTGGCAAAAGTAACGACGTTGCTCTTAAGATACACAACTAGTGGCGTATCGCTTCAGGCACACTGGAAACAGTATCTAAAAAATGGGTATTTGGTTGAGCAACAGGCACGAAACACTGTGACTCTCTTAGGGTAGCCAATATCTCGTCACCAGTATAATCACAGCTTCAAAGTCAAGAAACCGCTGGCAAGAGTAACGATGTTTCTCTTAAGATACACAACTAGTGGCGTATCGCTTCAGGCAGACTGGCCACAGTATCTCAAAATGTGTATTTGGGTGAGCAACTGGCAGGAAGCACTATGACTCTCTTAAGGTAGCCAATGCCTCGTCACCAACATATTCCCATCACCAACTTCAAGAAACCGCTTGCAAAGGTAACGAAGCTTCTCATAAGATACACAGCTAGTGGGGTGTCACTTGAGGCAGACTGGCCAAAGTATCAAAAAAATGTGTATTTGGGTGAGCAACTAGCAGGAATCACTATGACACTCATAGGGTAGCCAATGCCTCGTCACCAGCATTATCACATCAGCAACTTCAAGAAACCCCTGGCAAAAGATACAATGACTCTTAAGATACACAACTAGTGGCGTATCGCTTCAGGCACACTGGAAAGAGTATCTAAAAAATGTGTATTTGGGTGAAGAACTCGCAGGAATCTCTATGACTCTCTTGAGGTAGCCAATGCCTCGTCACCAGCAGAATCAAATCAGCAACTTCTAGAAACCCCTGGCAAAAGTAACGAAGTTTCTCTTAAGATACACAAGTAGTGGCTTATCGCTTGAGGCACACTGGAAACAGTATCTAAAAAATGTGTATTTGGGTGAGCAACTGGCACGAAACTCTGTGACTCTCTTAGGGTAGCCAATATCTCGTCACCAGTATAATCACAGCTTCAAAGTCAAGAAACCGCTGGCAAGAGTAACGATGTTTCTCTTAAGATACACAACTAGTGGCGTATCGCTTCAGGCAGACTGGCCACAGTATCTCAAAATGTGTATTTGGGTGAGCAACTGGCAGAAAGCACTATGACTCTCTTAAGGTAGCCAATGCCTCGTCACCAACATAATCCCATCACCAACTTCAAGAAACCGCTTGCAAAGGTAACGAAGCTTCTCATAAGATACACAGCTAGTGGGGTGTCACTTGAAGCAGACTGGCCAAAGTACCAAAAAAATGTGTATTTGGGTGAGCAACTAGCAGGAATCACTATGACACTCATAGGGTAGCCAATGCCTCGTCACCAGCATAATCACATCAGCAACTTCAAGAAACCCGTGGCAAAAGTTACAATGACTCTTAAGATACACAACTAGTGGCGTAGCTATCAGGCAGACTGGAAAGAGTATCTAAAAAATGTGTATTTGGGTTAAGAACTGGCAGGAATCTCTATGACTCTCTTGAGGTAGCCAATGCCTCGTCACCAGCAGAATCAAATCAGCAACTTCTAGAAACCCTTGGCAAAAGTAACGATGTTTCTCTTAAGATACACAACTAGTGGCGTATCGCTTCAGGCAGACGCCACAGTATCTCAAAATGTGTATTTGGGTGAGCAACTGGCAGGAAGCACTATGACTCTCTTAAGGTAGCCAATGCCTCGTCACCAACGTAATCCCATCACCAACTTCAGGAAACCGCTTGCAAAGGTAACGAAGCTTCTCATAAGATACACAGCTAGTGGGGTGTCACTTGAGGCAGACTGGCCAAAGTATCAAAAAAATGTGTATTTGGGTGAGCAACTAGCAGGAATCACTATGACACTCATAGGGTAGCCAATGCCTCGTCACCAGCATAATCACATCAGCAACTTCAAGAAACCCCTGGCAAAAGTTACAATGACTCTTAAGATACACAACTAGTGGCGTAGCTATCAGGCAGACTGGAAGGAGTATCTACAAAATGTGTATTTGGGTGCAGAACTGGCAGGAATCTCTATGACTCTCTTGAGGTAACCAATGCCTCGTCACCAGCAGAATCAAATCAGCAACTTCTAGAAACCCCTGGCAAAAGTAACGATGTTTCTCTTAAGATACACAACTAGTGGCTTATCGCTTCAGGCACACTGGAAACAGTATCTAAAAAATGTGTATTTGGGTGAGCAACTGGCACGAAACACTGTGACTCTCTTAGGGTAGCCAATATCTCGTCACCAGTATAATCACAGCTTCAAAGTCAAGAAACCGCTGGCAAGAGAAACGATGTTTCTCTTAAGATACACAACTAGTGGCGTATCGCTTCAGGCAGACTGGCCACAGTATCTCAAAATGTGTATTTGGGTGAGCAACTGGCAGGAAGCACTATGACTCTCTTAAGGTAACCAATGCCTCGTCACCAAAATAATCCCATCACCAACTTCTGGAAACCGCTTGCAAAGGTAACGAAGCTTCTCATAAGATACACAGCTAGTGGGGTGTCACTTGAGGCAGACTGGCCAAAGTATCAAAAAAATGTGTATTTGGGTGAGCAACTAGCAGGAATCACTATGACACTCATAGGGTAGCCAATGCCTCGTCACCAGCATAATCACATCAGCAACTTCAAGAAACCCCTTGGCAAAAGTTACAATGACACTTAAGATACACAACTAGTGGCGTATCGCTTCAGGCACACTGGAAAGAGTATCCAAAATATGTGTATTTGGGTGAAGAACTCGCAGGAATCTCTATGACTCTCTTGAGGTAGCCAATGCCTCGTCACCAGCAGAATCAAATCAGCAACTTCTAGAAACCCCTGGCAAAGGTAACGATGTTTCTCTTAAGATACACAACTAGTGGCGTATCGCTTCAGGCACACTGGAAACAGTATCTAAAAAATGTGTATTTGGGTGAGCAACTGGAAGGAAGCACTATGACTCTCTCAAGGTAGCCAATGCCTCGTCACCAACATAATCCCATCACCATTTTCAAGAAACCGCTTGCAAAGGTAACGAAGCTTCTCATAAGATACACAGCTAGTGGGGTGTCACTTGAGGCAGACTGGCCAAAGTATCAAAAAAATGTGTATTTGGGTGAGCAACTAGCAGGAATCACTATGACACTCATAGGGTAGCCAATGCCTCGTCACCAGCATAATCACATCAGCAACTTCAAGAAACCCCTGGCAAAAGTTACAATGACTCTTAAGATACACAACTAGTGGCGTATCGCTTCAGGCACACTGGAAAGAGTATCAAAAAAATGTGTATTTGGGTGAAGAACTGGCAGGAATCTCTATGACTCTCTTGAGGTAGCCAATGCCTCGTCACCAGCAGAATCAAATCAGCAACTTCTAGAAACCCCTGGCAAAAGTAACGACGTTTCTCTTAAGATACACAACTAGTGGCGTACCGCTTCAGGCCCACAGGAAAGAGTATCTAAAAAATGTGTATTTGGGTGAGCAACTGGCACGAAACAATGTGACTCTCTTAGGGTAGCCAATATCTCGTCACCAGTATAATTACAGCTCCAAAGTCAAGAAACCGCTGGCAAGAGTAACGATGTTTCTCTTAAGATACACAACTAGTGGCGTATCGCCTCAGGCAGACTGGAAACAGTATCTAAAAAATGTGTATTTGGGTGAGCAACTGGCACGAAACACTGTGACACTCTTAGGATAGCCAATATCTCGTCACCAGTATTATCACAGCTTCAAAGTCAAGAAACCGCTGGCAAGAGTAACGATGTTTCTCTTATGATACACAACTAGTGGCGTATCGCTTCAGGCAGACTGGCCACAGTATCTCAAAATGTGTATTTGGGTGAGCAACTGGCAGGAAGCACTATGACTCTCTTAAGGTAGCCAATGCCTCGTCACCAACATAATCCCATCACCAACTTCAAGAAACGGCTTGCAAAGGTAACGAAGCTTCTCATAAGATACACAGCTAGTGGGGTGTCACTTGAGGCAGACTGGCCAAAGTATCAAAAAAATGTGTATTTGGGTGAGCAACTAGCAGGAATCACTACGACACTCATAGGGTATCCAATGCCTCGTCACCAGCATAATCACATCAGCAACTTCAAGAAACCCCTGGCAAAAGTTACAATGACTCTTAAGATACACAACTAGTGGCGTAGCTATCAGGCAGACTGGAAAGAGTATCTAAAAAAATGTGTATTTGGGTGAAGAACTGGCAGGAATCTCTATGACTCTCTTGAGGTAGCCAATGCCTCGTCACCAGCAGAATCAAATCAGCAACTTCTAGAAACCCCTGGCAAAAGTAACGATGTTTCTCTTAAGATACACAACTAGTGGCTTATCGCTTCAGGCACACTGGAAACAGTATCTAAAAAATGTGTATTTGGGTGAGCAACTGGCACGAAACACTGTGACTCTCTTAGGGTAGCCAATATCTCGTCACCAGTATAATCACAGCTTCAAAGTCAAGAAACCGCTGGCAAGAGTAACGATGTTTCTCTTAAGATACACAACTAGTGGCGTATCGCCTCAGGCAGACTGGCCACAGTATCTCAAAATGTGTATTTGGGTGAGCAACTGGCAGGAAGCACTATGACTCTCTTAAGGTAACCAATGCCTCGTCACCAACATAATCCCATCACCAACTTCAAGAAACCGCTTGGAAAGGTAACGAAGCTTGTCATAAGATACACAGCTAGTGGGGTGTCACTTGAGGCAGACTGGCCAAAGTATCAAAAAAATGTGTATTTGGGTAAGCAACTAGCAGGAATCACTATGACACTCATAGGGTAGCCAATGCCTCTTCACCAGCATAATCACATCAGCAACTTCAAGAAACCCCTGGCAAAAGTTACAATGACTCTTAAGATACACAACTAGTGGCGTAGCTATCAGGCAGACTGGAAAGAGTATCTAAAAAATGTGTATTTGGGTGAAGAACTGGCAGGAATCTCTATGACTCTCTTGAGGTAGCCAATGCCTCGTCACCAGCAGAATCAAATCAGCAACTTCTATAAACCCCTGGCAAAAGTAACGATGTTTCTCTTAGGATACACAACTAGTGGCGTATCGCTTCAGGCACACTGGAAACAGTATCTAAAAAATGTGTATTTGGGTGAGCAACTGGCACGGAACACTGTGACTCTCTTAGGGTAGCCAATATCTCGTCACCAGTATAATCACAGCTTCAAAGTCAAGAAACCGCTGGCAAGAGTAACGATGTTTCTCTTAAGATACACAACTAGTGGCGTATCGCTTCAGGCAGACTGGCCACAGTATCTCAAAATGTGTATTTGGGTGAGCAACTGGCAGGAAGCACTATGACTCTCTTAAGGTAGCCAATGCCTCGTCACCAACATAATCCCATCACCAACTTCAAGAAACAGCATGCAAAGGTAACGAAGCTTCTCATAAGATACACAGCTAGTGGGGTGTCACTTGAGGCAGACTGGCCAAAGTATCAAAAAAATGTGTATTTGGGTAAGCAACTAGCAGGAATCACTATGACACTCATAGGGTAGCCAATGCCTCTTCACCAGCATAATCACATCAGCAACTTCAAGAAACCCCTGGCAAAAGTTACAATGACTCTTAAGATACACAACTAGTGGCGTAGCTATCAGGCAGACTGGAAAGAGTATCTAAAAAATGTGTATTTGGGTGAAGAACTGGCAGGAATCTCTATGACTCTCTTGAGGTAGCCAATGCCTCGTCACCAGCAGAATCAAATCAGCAACTTCTATAAACCCCTGGCAAAAGTAACGATGTTTCTCTTAAGATACACAACTAGTGGCGTATCGCTTCAGGCAGACTGGAAACAGTATCTAAAAAATGTGTATTTGGGTGAGCAACTGGCACGGAACACTGTGACTCTCTTAGGGTAGCCAATATCTCGTCACCAGTATAATCACAGCTTCAAAGTCAAGAAACCGCTGGCAAGAGTAACGATGTTTCTCTTAAGATACACAACTAAAGGCGTATCGCTTCAGGCAGACTGGCCACAGTATCTCAAAATGTGTATTTGGGTGAGCAACTGGCAGGAAGCACTATGACTCTCTTAAGGTAGCCAATGCCTCGTCACCAACGTAATCCCATCACCAACTTCAGGAAACCGCTTGCAAAGGTAACGAAGCTTCTCATAAGATACACAGCTAGTGGGGTGTCACTTGAGGCAGACTGGCCAAAGTATCAAAAAAATGTGTATTTGGGTGAGCAACTAGCAGGAATCACTATGACACTCATAGGGTAGCCAATGCCTCGTCACCAGCATAATCACATCAGCAACTTCAAGAAACCCCTGGCAAAAGTTACAATGACTCTTAAGATACACAACTAGTGGCGTAGCTATCAGGCAGACTGGAAGGAGTATCTACAAAATGTGTATTTGGGTGAAGAACTGGCAGGAATCTCTATGACTCTCTTGAGGTAGCCAATGCCTCGTCACCAGCAGAATCAAATCAGCAACTTCTAGAAACCCCTGGCAAAAGTAACGATGTTTCTCTTAAGATACACAACTAGTGGCGTACCGCTTCAGGCCCACAGGAAAGAGTATCTAAAAAATGTGTATTTGGGTGAGCAACTGGCACGAAGCACTGTGACTCTCTTAGGGTAGCCAATATCTCGTCACCAGTATAATTACAGCTCCAAAGTCAAGAAACCGCTGGCAAGAGTAACGATGTTTCTCTTAAGATACACAACTAGTGGCGTATCGCTTCAGGCAGACTGGAAACAGTATCTAAAAAATGTGTATTTGGGTGAGCAACTGGCACGAAACACTGTGACACTCTTAGGATAGCCAATATCTCGTCACCAGTATTATCACAGCTTCAAAGTCAAGAAACCGCTGGCAAGAGTAACGATGTTTCTCTTATGATACACAACTAGGGGCGTATCGCTTCAGGCAGACTGGCCACAGTATCTCAAAATGTGTATTTGGGTGAGCAACTGGCAGGAAGCACTATGACACTCTTAAGGTAGCCAATGCCTCGTCACCAACATAATCCCATCACCAACTTCAAGAAACGGCTTGCAAAGGTAACGAAGCTTCTCATAAGATACACAGCTAGTGGGGTGTCACTTGAGGCAGACTGGCCAAAGTATCAAAAAAATGTGTATTTGGGTGAGCAACTAGCAGGAGTCACTATGACACTCATAGGGTAGCCAATGCCTCGTCACCAGCATAATCACATCAGCAACTTCAAGAAACCCCTGGCAAAAGTTACAATGACTCTTAAGATACACAACTAGTGGCGTAGCTATCAGGCAGACTGGAAAGAGTATCTACAAAATGTGTATTTGGGTGAAGAACTGGCAGGAATCTCTATGACTCTCTTGAGGTAGCCAATGCCTCGTCACCAGCAGAATCAAATCAGCAACTTCTAGAAACCCCTGGCAAAAGTAACGATGTTTCTCTTAAGATACACAACTAGTGGCGTACCGCTTCAGGCCCACAGGAAAGAGTATCTAAAAAATGTGTATTTGGGTGAGCAACTGGCACGAAGCACTGTGACTCTCTTAGGGTAGCCAATATCTCGTCACCAGTATAATTACAGCTCCAAAGTCAAGAAACCGCTGGCAAGAGTAACGATGTTTCTCTTAAGATACACAACTAGTGGCGTATCGCTTCAGGCAGACTGGAAACAGTATCTAAAAAATGTGTATTTGGGTGAGCAACTGGCACGAAACACTGTGACACTCTTAGGATAGCCAATATCTCGTCACCAGTATTATCACAGCTTCAAAGTCAAGAAACCGCTGGCAAGAGTAACGATGTTTCTCTTATGATACACAACTAGGGGCGTATCGCTTCAGGCAGACTGGCCACAGTATCTCAAAATGTGTATTTGGGTGAGCAACTGGCAGGAAGCACTATGACACTCTTAAGGTAGCCAATGCCTCGTCACCAACATAATCCCATCACCAACTTCAAGAAACGGCTTGCAAAGGTAACGAAGCTTCTCATAAGATACACAGCTAGTGGGGTGTCACTTGAGGCAGACTGGCCAAAGTATCAAAAAAATGTGTATTTGGGTGAGCAACTAGCAGGAGTCACTATGACACTCATAGGGTAGCCAATGCCTCGTCACCAGCATAATCACATCAGCAACTTCAAGAAACCCCTGGCAAAAGTTACAATGACTCTTAAGATACACAACTAGTGGCGTAGCTATCAGGCAGACTGGAAAGAGTATCTAAAAAATGTGTATTTGGGTGAAGAACTGGCAGGAATCTCTATGACTCTCTTGAGGTAGCCAATGCCTCGTCACCAGCAGAATCAAATCAGCAACTTCTAGAAACCCCTGGCAAAAGTAACGATGTTTCTCTTAAGATACACAACTAGTGGCTTATCGCTTCAGGCACACTGGAAACAGTATCTAAAAAATGTGTATTTGGGTGAGCAACTGGCACGAAACACTGTGACTCTCTTAGGGTAGCCAATATCTCGTCACCAGTATAATCACAGCTTCAAAGTCAAGAAACCGCCGGCAAGAGTAACGATGTTTCTCTTAAGATACACAACTAGTGGCGTATCGCTTCAGGCAGACTGGCCGCAGTATCTCAAAATGTGTATTTGGGTGAGCAGCTGGCAGGAAGCACTATGACTCTCTTAAGGTAACCAACGCCTCGTCACCAACATAATCCCATCACCAACTTCAAGAAACCGCTTGGAAAGGTAACGAAGCTTGTCATAAGATACACAGCTAGTGGGGTGTCACTTGAGGCAGACTGGCCAAAGTATCAAAAAAATGTGTATTTGGGTAAGCAACTAGCAGGAATCACTATGACACTCATAGGGTAGCCAATGCCTCTTCACCAGCATAATCACATCAGCAACTTCAAGAAACCCCTGGCAAAAGTTACAATGACTCTTAAGATACACAACTAGTGGCGTAGCTATCAGGCAGACTGGAAAGAGTATCTAAAAAATGTGTATTTGGGTGAAGAACTGGCAGGAATCTCTATGACTCTCTTGAGGTAGCCAATGCCTCGTCACAAGCAGAATCAAATCAGCAACTTCTATAAAGCCCTGGCAAAAGTAACGATGTTTCTCTTAGGATACACAACTAGTGGCGTATCGCTTCAGGCACACTGGAAACAGTATCTAAAAAATGTGTATTTGGGTGAGCAACTGGCACGGAACACTGTGACTCTCTTAGGGTAGCCAATATCTCGTCACCAGTATAATCACAGCTTCAAAGTCAAGAAACCGCTGGCAAGAGTAACGATGTTTCTCTTAAGATACACAACTAAAGGCGTATCGCTTCAGGCAGACTGGCCACAGTATCTCAAAATGTGTATTTGGGTGAGCAACTGGCAGGAAGCACTATGACTCTCTTAAGGTAGCCAATGCCTCGTCACCAACGTAATCCCATCACCAACTTCAGGAAACCGCTTGCAAAGGTAACGAAGCTTCTCATAAGATACACAGCTAGTGGGGTGTCACTTGAGGCAGACTGGCCAAAGTATCAAAAAAATGTGTATTTGGGTGAGCAACTAGCAGGAATCACTATGACACTCATAGGGTAGCCAATGCCTCGTCACCAGCATAATCACATCAGCAACTTCAAGAAACCCCTGGCAAAAGTTACAATGACTCTTAAGCTACACAACTAGTGGCGTAGCTATCAGGCAGACTGGAAGGAGTATCTACAAAATGTGTATTTGGGTGAAGAACTGGCAGGAATCTCTATGACTCTCTTGAGGTAGCCAATGCCTCGTCACCAGCAGAATCAAATCAGCAACTTCTAGAAACCCCTGGCAAAAGTAACGATGTTTCTCTTAAGATACACAACTAGTGGCGTACCGCTTCAGGCCCACAGGAAAGAGTATCTAAAAAATGTGTATTTGGGTGAGCAACTGGCACGAAACACTGTGACTCTCTTAGGGTAGCCAATATCTCGTCACCAGTATAATTACAGCTCCAAAGTCAAGAAACCGCTGGCAAGAGTAACGATGTTTCTCTTAAGATACACAACTAGTGGCGTATCGCTTCAGGCAGACTGGAAACAGTATCTAAAAAATGTGTATTTGGGTGAGCAACTGGCACGAAACACTGTGACACTCTTAGGATAGCCAATATCTCGTCACCAGTATTATCACAGCTTCAAAGTCAAGAAACCGCTGGCAAGAGTAACGATGTTTCTCTTATGATACACAACAAGTGGCGTATCGCTTCAGGCAGCCTGGCCACAGTATCTCAAAATGTGTATTTGGGTGAGCAACTGGCAGGAAGCACTATGACTCTCTTAAGGTAGCCAATGCCTCGTCACCAACATAATCCCATCACCAACTTCAAGAAACGGCTTGCAAAGGTAACGAAGCTTCTCATAAGATACACAGCTAGTGGGGTGTCACTTGAGGCAGACTGGCCAAAGTATCAAAAAAATGTGTATTTGGGTGAGCAACTAGCAGGAATCACTATGACACTCATAGGGTAGCCAATGCCTCGTCACCAGCATAATCACATCAGCAACTTCAAGAAACCCCTGGCAAAAGTTACAATGACTCTTAAGATACACAACTAGTGGCGTAGCTATCAGGCAGACTGGAAAGAGTATCTAAAAAATGTGTATTTGGGTGAAGAACTGGCAGGAATCTCTATGACTCTCTTGAGGTAGCCAATGCCACGTCACCAGCAGAATCAAATCAGCAACTTCTAGAAACCCCTGGCAAAAGTAACGATGTTTCTCTTAAGATACACAACTAGTGGCTTATCGCTTCAGGCACACTGGAAACAGTATCTAAAAAATGTGTATTTGGGTGAGCAACTGGCACGAAACACTGTGACTCTCTTAGGGTAGCCAATATCTCGTCACCAGTATAATCACAGCTTCAAAGTCAAGAAACCGCTGGCAAGAGTAACGATGTTTCTCTTAAGATACACAACTAGTGGCGTATCGCTTCAGGCAGACTGGCCACAGTATCTCAAAATGTGTATTTGGGTGAGCAACTGGCAGGAAGCACTATGACTCTCTTAAGGTAACCAACGCCTCGTCACCAACATAATCCCATCACCAACTTCAAGAAACCGCTTGGAAAGGTAACGAAGCTTGTCATAAGATACACAGCTAGTGGGGTGTCACTTGAGGCAGACTGGCCAAAGTATCAAAAAAATGTGTATTTGGGTAAGCAACTAGCAGGAATCACTATGACACTCATAGGGTAGCCAATGCCTCTTCACCAGCATAATCACATCAGCAACTTCAAGAAACCCCTGGCAAAAGTTACAATGACTCTTAGGATACACAACTAGTGGCGTAGCTATCAGGCAGACTGGAAAGAGTATCTAAAAAATGTGTATTTGGGTGAAGAACTGGCAGGAATCTCTATGACTCTCTTGAGGTAGCCAATGCCTCGTCACCAGCAGAATCAAATCAGCAACTTCTATAAACCCCTGGCAAAAGTAACGATGTTTCTCTTAGGATACACAACTAGTGGCGTATCGCTTCAGGCACACTGGAAACAGTATCTAAAAAATGTGTATTTGGGTGAGCAACTGGCACGGAACACTGTGACTCTCTTAGGGTAGCCAATATCTCGTCACCAGTATAATCACAGCTTCAAAGTCAAGAAACCGCTGGCAAGAGTAACGATGTTTCTCTTAAGATACACAACTAGTGGCGTATCGCTTCAGGCAGACTGGCCACAGTATCTCAAAATGTGTATTTGGGTGAGCAACTGGCAGGAAGCACTATGACTCTCTTAAGGTAGCCAATGCCTCGTCACCAACATAATCCCATCACCAACTTCAAGAAACCGCATGCAAAGGTAACGAAGCTTCTCATAAGATACACAGCTAGTGGGGTGTCACTTGAGGCAGACTGGCCAAAGTATCAAAAAAATGTGTATTTGGGTAAGCAACTAGCAGGAATCACTATGACACTCATAGGGTAGCCAATGCCTCGTCACCAGCATAATCACATCAGCAACTTCAAGAAACCCCTGGCAAAAGGTACAATGACTCTTAAGATACACAACTAGTGGCGTAGCTATCAGGCAGACTGGAAGGAGTATCTACAAAATGTGTATTTGGGTGAAGAACTGGCAGGAATCTCTATGACTCTCTTGAGGTAGCCAATGCCTCGTCACCAGCAGAATCAAATCAGCAACTTCTAGAAACCCCTGGCAAAAGTAACGATGTTTCTCTTAAGATACACAACTAGTGGCGTATCGCTTCAGGCACACTGGAAACAGTATCTAAAAAATGTGTATTTGGGTGAGCAACTGGAAGGAAGCACTATGACTCTCTCAAGGTAGCCAATGCCTCGTCACCAACATAATCCCATCACCATTTTCAAGAAACCGCTTGCAAAGGTAACGAAGCTTCTCATAAGATACACAGCTAGTGGGGTGTCACTTGAGGCAGACTGGCCAAAGTATCAAAAAAATGTGTATTTGGGTGAGCAACTAGCAGGAATTACTATGACACTCATAGGGTAGCCAATGCCTCGTCACCAGCATAATCACATCAGCAACTTCAAGAAACCCCTGGCAAAAGTTACAATGACTCTTAAGATACACAACTAGTGGCGTATCGCTTAAGGCACACTGGAAAGAGTATCAAAAAAATGTGTATTTGGGTGAAGAACTGGCAGGAATCTCTATGACTCTCTTGAGGTAGCCAATGCCTCGTCACCAGCAGAATCAAATCAGCAACTTCTAGAAACCCCTGGCAAAAGTAACGATGTTTCTCTTAAGATACACAACTAGTGGCGTACCGCTTCAGGCCCACAGGAAAGAGTATCTAAAAAATGTGTATTTGGGTGAGCAACTGGCACGAAACACTGTGACTCTCTTAGGGTAGCCAATATCTCGTCACCAGTATAATTACAGCTCCAAAGTCAAGAAACCGCTGGCAAGAGTAACGATGTTTCTCTTAAGATACACAACTAGTGGCGTATCGCTTCAGGCAGACTGGAAACAGTATCTAAAAAATGTGTATTTGGGTGAGCAACTGGCACGAAACACTGTGACACTCTTAGGATAGCCAATATCTCGTCACCAGTATTATCACAGCTTCAAAGTCAAGAAACCGCTGGCAAGAGTAACGATGTTTCTCTTATGATACACAACTAGTGGCGTATCGCTTCAGGCAGACTGCCCACAGTATCTCAAAATGTGTATTTGGGTGAGCAACTGGCAGGAAGCACTATGACTCTCTTAAGGTAGCCAATGCCTCGTCACCAACATAATCCCATCACCAACTTCAAGAAACGGCTTGCAAAGGTAACGAAGCTTCTCATAAGATACACAGCTAGTGGGGTGTCACTTGAGGCAGACTGGCCAAAGTATCAAAAAAATGTGTATTTGGGTGAGCAACTAGCAGGAATCACTATGACACTCATAGGGTAGCCAATGCCTCGTCACCAGCATAATCACATCAGCAACTTCAAGAAACCCCTGGCAAAAGTTACAATGACTCTTAAGATACACAACTAGTGGCGTAGCTATCAGGCAGACTGGAAAGAGTATCTAAAAAATGTGTATTTTGGTGAAGAACTGGCAGGAATCTCTATGACTCTCTTGAGGTAGCCAATGCCTCGTCACCAGCAGAATCAAATCAGCAACTTCTAGAAACCCCTGGCAAAAGTAACGATGTTTCTCTTAAGATACACAACTAGTGGCTTATCGCTTCAGGCACACTGGAAACAGTATCTAAAAAATGTGTATTTGGGTGAGCAACTGGCACGAAACACTGTGACTCTCTTAGGGTAGCCAATATCTCGTCACCAGTATAATCACAGCTTCAAAGTCAAGAAACCGCTGGCAAGAGTAACGATGTTTCTCTTAAGATACACAACTAGTGGCGTATCGCTTCAGGCAGACTGGCCACAGTATCTCAAAATGTGTATTTGGGTGAGCAACTGGCAGGAAGCACTATGACTCTCTTAAGGTAACCAATGCCTCGTCACCAACATAATCCCATGACCAACTTCAAGAAACCGCTTGGAAAGGTAACGAAGCTTGTCATAAGATACACAGCTAGTGGGGTGTCACTTGAGGCAGATTGGCCAAAGTATCAAAAAAATGTGTATTTGGGTAAGCAACTAGCAGGAATCACTATGACACTCATAGGGTAGCCAATGCCTCTTCACCAGCATAATCACATCAGCAACTTCAAGAAACCCCTGGCAAAAGTTACAATGACTCTTAAGATACACAACTAGTGGCGTAGCTATCAGGCAGACTGGAAAGAGTATCTAAAAAATGTGTATTTGGGTGAAGAACTGGCAGGAATCTCTATGACTCTCTTGAGGTAGCCAATGCCTCGTCACCAGCAGAATCAAATCAGCAACTTCTATAAACCCCTGGCAAAAGTAACGATGTTTCTCTTAGGATACACAACTAGTGGCGTATCGCTTCAGGCACACTGGAAACAGTATCTAAAAAATGTGTATTTGGGTGAGCAACTGGCACGGAACACTGTGACTCTCTTAGGGTAGCCAATATCTCGTCACCAGTATAATCACAGCTTCAAAGTCAAGAAACCGCTGGCAAGAGTAACGATGTTTCTCTTAAGATACACAACTAGTGGTGTATCGCTTCAGGCAGACTGGCCACAGTATCTCAAAATGTGTATTTGGGTGAGCAACTGGCAGGAAGCACTATGACTCTCTTAAGGTAGCCAATGCCTCGTCACCAACATAATCCCATCACCAACTTCAAGAAACCGCATGCAAAGGTAACGAAGCTTCTCATAAGATACACAGCTAGTGGGGTGTCACTTGAGGCAGACTGGCCAAAGTATCAAAAAAATGTGTATTTGGGTAAGCAACTAGCAGGAATCACTATGACACTCATAGGGTAGCCAATGCCTCTTCACCAGCATAATCACATCAGCAACTTCAAGAAACCCCTGGCAAAAGTTACAATGACTCTTAAGATACACAACTAGTGGCGTAGCTATCAGGCAGACTGGAAAGAGTATCTAAAAAATGTGTATTTGGGTGAAGAACTAGCAGGAATCTCTATGACTTTCTTGAGGTAGCCAATGCCTCGTCACCAGCAGAATCAAATCAGCAACTTCTATAAACCCCTGGCAAAAGTAACGATGTTTCTCTTAAGATACACAACTAGTGGCGTATCGCTTCAGGCACACTGGAAACAGTATCTAAAAAATGTGTATTTGGGTGAGCAACTGGCACGGAACACTGTGACTCTCTTAGGGTAGCCAATATCTCGTCACCAGTATAATCACAGCTTCAAAGTCAAGAAACCGCTGGCAAGAGTAACGATGTTTCTCTTAAGATACACAACTAAAGGCGTATCGCTTCAGGCAGACTGGCCACAGTATCTCAAAATGTGTATTTGGGTGAGCAACTGGCAGGAAGCACTATGACTCTCTTAAGGTAGCCAATGCCTCGTCACCAACGTAATCCCATCACCAACTTCAGGAAACCGCTTGCAAAGGTAACGAAGCTTCTCATAAGATACACAGCTAGTGGGGTGTCACTTGAGGCAGACTGGCCAAAGTATCAAAAAAATGTGTATTTGGGTGAGCAACTAGCAGGAATCACTATGACACTCATAGGGTAGCCAATGCCTCGTCACCAGCATAATCACATCAGCAACTTCAAGAAACCCCTGGCAAAAGTTACAATGACTCTTAAGATACACAACTAGTGGCGTATCGCTTCAGGCACACTGGAAAGAGTATCAAAAAAATGTGTATTTGGGTGAAGAACTGGCAGGAATCTCTATGACTCTCTTGAGGTAGCCAATGCCTCGTCACCAGCAGAATCAAATCAGCAACTTCTAGAAACCCCTGGCAAAAGTAACGACGTTGCTCTTAAGATACACAACTAGTGGCTTATCGCTTCAGGCACACTGGAAACAGTATCTAAAAAATGTGTATTTGGGTGAGCAACTGGCACGAAACACTGTGACTCTCTTAGGGTAGCCAATATCTCGTCACCAGTATAATCACAGCTTCAAAGTCAAGAAACCGCTGGCAAGAGTAACGATGTTTCTCTTAAGATACACAACTAGTGGCGTATCGCTTCAGGCAGACTGGCCACAGTATCTCAAAATGTGTATTTGGGTGAGCAACTGGCAGGAAGCACTATGACTCTCTTAAGGTAGCCAATGCCTCGTCACCAACATAATCCCATCACCAACTTCAAGAAACCGCATGCAAAGGTAACGAAGCTTCTCATAAGATACACAGCTAGTGGGGTGTCACTTGAGGCAGACTGGCCAAAGTATCAAAAAAATGTGTATTTGGGTAAGCAACTAGCAGGAATCACTATGACACTCATAGGGTAGCCAATGCCTCTTCACCAGCATAATCACATCAGCAACTTCAAGAAACCCCTGGCAAAAGTTACAATGACTCTTAAGATACACAACTAGTGGCGTAGCTATCAGGCAGACTGGAAAGAGTATCTAAAAAATGTGTATTTGGGTGAAGAACTAGCAGGAATCTCTATGACTCTCTTGAGGTAGCCAATGCCTCGTCACCAGCAGAATCAAATCAGCAACTTCTAGAAACCCCTGGCAAAAGTAACGACGTTGCTCTTAAGATACACAACTAGTGGCGTATCGCTTCAGGCACACTGGAAACAGTATCTAAAAAATGTGTATTTGGGTGAGCAACTGGCACGAAACACTGTGACACTCTTAGGATAGCCAATATCTCGTCACCAGTATTATCACAGCTTCAAAGTCAAGAAACCGCTGGCAAGAGTAACGATGTTTCTCTTATGATACACAACTAGTGGCGTATCGCTTCAGGCAGACTGCCCACAGTATCTCAAAATGTGTATTTGGGTGAGCAACTGGCAGGAAGCACTATGACTCTCTTAAGGTAGCCAATGCCTCGTCACCAACATAATCCCATCACCAACTTCAAGAAACGGCTTGCAAAGGTAACGAAGCTTCTCATAAGATACACAGCTAGTGGGGTGTCACTTGAGGCAGACTGGCCAAAGTATCAAAAAAATGTGTATTTGGGTGAGCAACTAGCAGGAATCACTATGACACTCATAGGGTAGCCAATGCCTCGTCACCAGCATAATCACATCAGC
The DNA here is from genome assembly GCF_023898315.1 of Schistocerca nitens. NCBI lineage: Eukaryota > Metazoa > Arthropoda > Insecta > Orthoptera > Acrididae > Schistocerca > Schistocerca nitens. The sequence goes on along the minus strand of NC_064616.1, from coordinate 105,811,884 downwards.
AACTTCAAGAAACCCCTGGCAAAAGTTACAATGACTCTTAAGATACACAACTAGTGGCGTAGCTATCAGGCAGACTGGAAAGAGTATCTAAAAAATGTGTATTTGGGTGAAGAACTGGCAGGAATCTCTATGACTCTCTTGAGGTAGCCAATGCCTCGTCACCAGCAGAATCAAATCAGCAACTTCTAGAAACCCCTGGCAAAAGTAACGATGTTTCTCTTAAGATACACAACTAGTGGCTTATCGCTTCAGGCACACTGGAAACAGTATCTAAAAAATGTGTATTTGGGTGAGCAACTGGCACGAAACACTGTGACTCTCTTAGGGTAGCCAATATCTCGTCACCAGTATAATCACAGCTTCAAAGTCAAGAAACCGCTGGCAAGAGTAACGATGTTTCTCTTAAGATACACAACTAGTGGCGTATCGCTTCAGGCAGACTGGCCACAGTATCTCAAAATGTGTATTTGGGTGAGCAACTGGCAGGAAGCACTATGACTCTCTTAAGGTAACCAATGCCTCGTCACCAACATAATCCCATGACCAACTTCAAGAAACCGCTTGGAAAGGTAACGAAGCTTGTCATAAGATACACAGCTAGTGGGGTGTCACTTGAGGCAGATTGGCCAAAGTATCAAAAAAATGTGTATTTGGGTAAGCAACTAGCAGGAATCACTATGACACTCATAGGGTAGCCAATGCCTCTTCACCAGCATAATCACATCAGCAACTTCAAGAAACCCCTGGCAAAAGTTACAATGACTCTTAAGATACACAACTAGTGGCGTAGCTATCAGGCAGACTGGAAAGAGTATCTAAAAAATGTGTATTTGGGTGAAGAACTGGCAGGAATCTCTATGACTCTCTTGAGGTAGCCAATGCCTCGTCACCAGCAGAATCAAATCAGCAACTTCTATATACCCCTGGCAAAAGTAACGATGTTTCTCTTAGGATACACAACTAGTGGCGTATCGCTTCAGGCACACTGGAAACAGTATCTAAAAAATGTGTATTTGGGTGAGCAACTGGCACGGAACACTGTGACTCTCTTAGGGTAGCCAATATCTCGTCACCAGTATAATCACAGCTTCAAAGTCAAGAAACCGCTGGCAAGAGTAACGATGTTTCTCTTAAGATACACAACTAGTGGCGTATCGCTTCAGGCAGACTGGCCACAGTATCTCAAAATGTGTATTTGGGTGAGCAACTGGCAGGAAGCACTATGACTCTCTTAAGGTAGCCAATGCCTCGTCACCAACATAATCCCATCACCAACTTCAAGAAACCGCATGCAAAGGTAACGAAGCTTCTCATAAGATACACAGCTAGTGGGGTGTCACTTGAGGCAGACTGGCCAAAGTATCAAAAAAATGTGTATTTGGGTAAGCAACTAGCAGGAATCACTATGACACTCATAGGGTAGCCAATGCCTCTTCACCAGCATAATCACATCAGCAACTTCAAGAAACCCCTGGCAAAAGTTACAATGACTCTTAAGATACACAACTAGTGGCGTAGCTATCAGGCAGACTGGAAAGAGTATCTAAAAAATGTGTATTTGGGTGAAGAACTAGCAGGAATCTCTATGACTCTCTTGAGGTAGCCAATGCCTCGTCACCAGCAGAATCAAATCAGCAACTTCTATAAACCCCTGGCAAAAGTAACGATGTTTCTCTTAAGATACACAACTAGTGGCGTATCGCTTCAGGCACACTGGAAACAGTATCTAAAAAATGTGTATTTGGGTGAGCAACTGGCACGGAACACTGTGACTCTCTTAGGGTAGCCAATATCTCGTCACCAGTATAATCACAGCTTCAAAGTCAAGAAACCGCTGGCAAGAGTAACGATGTTTCTCTTAAGATACACAACTAAAGGCGTATCGCTTCAGGCAGACTGGCCACAGTATCTCAAAATGTGTATTTGGGTGAGCAACTGGCAGGAAGCACTATGACTCTCTTAAGGTAGCCAATGCCTCGTCACCAACGTAATCCCATCACCAACTTCAGGAAACCGCTTGCAAAGGTAACGAAGCTTCTCATAAGATACACAGCTAGTGGGGTGTCACTTGAGGCAGACTGGCCAAAGTATCAAAAAAATGTGTATTTGGGTGAGCAACTAGCAGGAATCACTATGACACTCATAGGGTAGCCAATGCCTCGTCACCAGCATAATCACATCAGCAACTTCAAGAAACCCCTGGCAAAAGTTACAATGACTCTTAAGATACACAACTAGTGGCGTATCGCTTCAGGCACACTGGAAAGAGTATCAAAAAAATGTGTATTTGGGTGAAGAACTGGCAGGAATCTCTATGACTCTCTTGAGGTAGCCAATGCCTCGTCACCAGCAGAATCAAATCAGCAACTTCTAGAAACCCCTGGCAAAAGTAACGACGTTGCTCTTAAGATACACAACTAGTGGCGTATCGCTTCAGGCACACTGGAAACAGTATCTAAAAAATGGGTATTTGGTTGAGCAACTGGCACGAAACACTGTGACTCTCTTAGGGTAGCCAATATCTCGTCACCAGTATAATCACAGCTTCAAAGTCAAGAAACCGCTGGCAAGAGTAACGATGTTTCTCTTAAGATACACAACTAGTGGCGTATCGCTTCAGGCAGACTGGCCACAGTATCTCAAAATGTGTATTTGGGTGAGCAACTGGCAGGAAGCACTATGACTCTCTTAAGGTAACCAATGCCTCGTCACCAACATAATCCCATCACCAACTTCAAGAAACCGCTTGCAAAGGTAACGAAGCTTCTAATAAGATACACAGCTAGTGGGGTGTCACTTGAGGCAGACTGGCCAAAGTATCAAAAAAATGTGTATTTGGGTGAGCAACTAGCAGGAATCACTATGACACTCATAGGGTAGCCAATGCCTCGTCACCAGCATAATCACATCAGCAACTTCAAGAAACCCCTGGCAAAAGTTACAATGACTCTTAAGATACACAACTAGTGGCGTAGCTATCAGGCAGACTGGAAAGAGTATCTAAAAAATGTGTATTTGGGTGAAGAACTGGCAGGAATCTCTATGACTCTCTTGAGGTAGCCAATGCCTCGTCACCAGCAGAATCAAATCAGCAACTTCTAGAAACCCCTGGCAAAAGTAACGATGTTTCTCTTAAGATACACAACTAGTGGCGTATCGCTTCAGGCACACTGGAAACAGTATCTAAAAAATGTGTATTTGGGTGAGCAACTGGCACGGAACACTGTGACTCTCTTAGGGTAGCCAATATCTCGTCACCAGTATAATCACAGCTTCAAAGTCAAGAAACCGCTGGCAAGAGTAACGATGTTTCTCTTAAGATACACAACTAAAGGCGTATCGCTTCAGGCAGACTGGCCACAGTATCTCAAAATGTGTATTTGGGTGAGCAACTGGCAGGAAGCACTATGACTCTCTTAAGGTAGCCAATGCCTCGTCACCAACATAATCCCATCACCAACTTCAAGAAACCGCTTGCAAAGGTAACGAAGCTTCTCATAAGATACACAGCTAGAGGGGTGTCACTTGAGGCAGACTGGCCAAAGTACCAAAAAAATGTGTATTTGGGTGAGCAACTAGCAGGAATCACTATGACACTCATAGGGTAGCCAATGCCTCGTCACCAGCATAATCACATCAGCAACTTCAAGAAACCCCTGGCAAAAGTTACAATGACTCTTAAGATACACAACTAGTGGCGTAGCTATCAGGCAGACTGGAAGGAGTATCTACAAAATGTGTATTTGGGTGAAGAACTGGCAGGAATCTCTATGACACTCTTGAGGTAGCCAATGCCTCGTCACCAGCAGAATCAAATCAGCAACTTCTACAAACCCCTGGCAAAAGTAACGATGTTTCTCTTAAGATACACAACTAGTGGCGTATCGCTTCAGGCACACTGGAAACAGTATCTAAAAAATGTGTATTTGGGTGAGCAACTGGCAGGAAGCACTATGACTCTCTCAAGGTAGCCAATGCCTCGTCACCAACATAATCCCATCACCAATTTCAAGAAACCGCTTGCAAAGGTAACGAAGCTTCTCAGAAGATACACAGCTAGTGGGGTGTCACTTGAGGCAGACTGGCCAAAGTATCAAAAAAATGTGTATTTGGGTGAGCAACTAGCAGGAATCACTATGACACTCATAGGGTAGCCAATGCCTCGTCACCAGCATAATCACATCAGCAACTTCAAGAAACCCCTGGCAAAAGTTACAATGACTCTTAAGATACACAACTAGTGGCGTATCGCTTCAGGCACACTGAAAACAGTATCTAAAAAATGGGTATTTGGTTGAGCAACTGGCACGAAACACTGTGACTCTCTTAGGGTAGCCAATATCTCGTCACCAGTATAATCACAGCCTCAATGTCAAGAAACCGCTGGCAAGAGTAACGATGTTTATCTTAAGATACACAACTAAAGGCGTATCGCTTCAGGCAGACTGGCCACAGTATCTCAAAATGTGTATTTGGGTGAGCAACTGGCAGGAAGCACTATGACTCTCTTAAGGTAGCCAATGCCTCGTCACCAACTTAATCCCATCACCAACTTCAAGAAACCGCTTGCAAAGGTAACGAAGCTTCTCATAAGATACACAGCTAGAGGGGTGTCACTTGAGGCAGACTGGCCAAAGTACCAAAGAATGTGTATTTGGGTGAGCAACTAGCAGGAATCACTATGACACTCATAGGGTAGCCAATGCCTCGTCACCAGCATAATCACATCAGCAACTTCAAGAAACCCGTTTCAAAAGTTACAATGACTCTTAAGATACACAACTAGTGGCGTAGCTATCAGGCAGACTGGAAAGAGTATCTAAAAAATGTGTATTTGGGTGAAGAACTGGCAGGAATCTCTATGACTCTCTTGAGGTAACCAATGCCTCGTCACCAGCAGAATCAAATCAGCAACTTCTAGAAACCCTTGGCAAAAGTAACGATGTTTCTCTTAAGATACACAACTAGTGGCGTATCGCTTCAGGCAGACGCCACAGTATCTCAAAATGTGTATTTGGGTGAGCAACTGGCAGGAAGCACTATGACTCTCTTAAGGTAGCCAATGCCTCGTCACCAACGTAATCCCATCACCAACTTCAGGAAACTGCTTGCAAAGGTAACGAAGCTTCTCATAAGATACACAGCTAGTGGGGTGTCACTTGAGGCAGACTGGCCAAAGTATCAAAAAATGTGTATTTGGGTGAGCAACTAGCAGGAATCACTATGACACTCATAGGGTAGCCAATGCCTCGTCACCAGCATAATCACATCAGCAACTTCAAGAAACCCCTGGCAAAAGTTACAATGACTCTTAAGATACACAACTAGTGGCGTAGCTATCAGGCAGACTGGAAGGAGTATCTACAAAATGTGTATTTGGGTGAAGAACTGGCAGGAATCTCTATGACTCTCTTGAGGTAGCCAATGCCTCGTCACCAGCAGAATCAAATCAGCAACTTCTAGAAACCCCGGGCAAAAGTAACGATGTTTCTCTTAAGATACACAACTAGTGGCGTATCGCTTCAGGCACACTGGAAACAGTATCTAAAAAATGTGTATTTGGGTGAGCAACTGGCAGGAAGCACTATGACTCTCTCAAGGTAGTCAATGCCTCGTCACCAACATAATCCCATCACCATTTTCAAGAGACCGCTTGCAAAGGTAACGAAGCTTCTCATAAGATACACAGCTAGTGGGGTGTCACTTGAGGCAGACTGGCCAAAGTATCAAAAAAATGTGTATTTGGGTGAGCAACTAGCAGGGATCACTATGACACTCATAGGGTAGCCAATGCCTCGTCACCAGCATAATCACATCAGCAACTTCAAGAAACCCCTGGCAAAAGTTACAATGACTCTTAAGATACACAACTAGAGGCGTATCGCTTCAGGCACACTGGAAAGAGTATAAAAAAAATGTGTATTAGGGTGAAGAACTGGCAGGAATCTCTATGACTCTCTTGAGGTAGCCAATGCCTCGTCACCAGCAGAATCAAATCAGCAACTTCTAGAAACCCCTGGCAAAAGTAACGATGTTTCTCTTAAGATACACAACTAGTGGCGTATCGCTTCAGGCACACTGGAAACAGTATCTAAAAAATGTGTATTTGGGTGAGCAACTGGCACGGAACACTGTGACTCTCTTAGGGTAGCCAATATCTCGTCACCAGTATAATCACAGCTTCAAAGTCAAGAAACCGCTGGCAAGAGTAACGATGTTTCTCTTAAGATACACAACTAAAGGCGTATCGCTTCAGGCAGACTGGCCACAGTATCTCAAAATGTGTATTTGGGTGAGCAACTGGCAGGAAGCACTATGACTCTCTTAAGGTAGCCAATGCCTCGTCACCAACGTAATCCCATCACCAACTTCAGGAAACCGCTTGCAAAGGTAACGAAGCTTCTCATAAGATACACAGCTAGTGGGGTGTCACTTGAGGCAGACTGGCCAAAGTATCAAAAAAATGTGTATTTGAGTGAGCAACTAGCAGGAATCACTATGACACTCATAGGGTAGCCAATGCCTCGTCACCAGCATAATCACATCAGCAACTTCAAGAAACCCCTGGCAAAAGTTACAATGACTCTTAAGATACACAACTAGTGGCGTAGCTATCAGGCAGACTGGAAGGAGTATCTACAAAATGTGTATTTGGGTGAAGAACTGGCAGGAATCTCTATGACTCTCTTGAGGTAGCCAATGCCTCGTCACCAGCAGAATCAAATCAGCAACTTCTAGAAACCCCTGGCAAAAGTAACGATGTTTCTCTTAAGATACACAACTAGTGGCGTATCGCTTCAGGCACACTGGAAACAGTATCTAAAAAATGTGTATTTGGGTGAGCAACTGGCAGGAAGCACTATGACTCTCTCAAGGTAGCCAATGCCTCGTCACCAACATAATCCCATCACCATTTTCAAGAAACCGCTTGCAAAGGGAACGAAGCTTCTCATAAGATACACAGCTAGTGGGGTGTCACTTGAGGCAGACTGGCCAAAGTACCAAAAAAATGTGTATTTGGGTGAGCAACTAGCAGGAATCACTATGACACTCATAGGGTAGCCAATGCCTCGTCACCAGCATAATCACACCAGCAACTTCAAGAAACCCGTGGCGAAAGTTACAATGACTCTTAAGATACACAACTAGTGGCGTAGCTATCAGGCAGACTGGAAAGAGTACCTAAAAAATGTGTATTTGGGTGAAGAACTGGCAGGAATCTCTATGACTCTCTTGAGGTAGCCAATGCCCCGTCACCAGCAGAATCAAATCAGCAACTTCTAGAAACCCATGGCAAAAGTAACGATGTTTCTCTTAAGATACACAACTAGTGGCGTATCGCTTCAGGCAGACGCCACAGTATCTCAAAATGTGTATTTGGGTGAGCAACTGGCAGGAAGCACTATGACTCTCTTAAGGTAGCCAATGCCTCGTCACCAACGTAATCCCATCACCAACTTCAGGAAACCGCTTGCAAAGGTAACGAAGCTTCTCATAAGATACACAGCTAGTGGGGTGTCACTTGAGGCAGACTGGCCAAAGTATCAAAAAAATGTGTATTTGGGTGAGCAACTAGCAGGAATCACTATGACACTCATAGGGTAGCCAATGCCTCGTCACCAGCATAATCACATCAGCAACTTCAAGAAACCCCTGGCAAAAGTTACAATGACTCTTAAGATACACAACTAGTGGCGTAGCTATCAGGCAGACTGGAAGGAGTATCTACAAAATGTGTATTTGGGTGAAGAACTGGCAGGAATCTCTATGACTCTCTTGAGGTAGCCAATGCCTCGTCACCAGCAGAATCAAATCAGCAACTTCTAGAAACCCCTGGCAAAAGTAACGATGTTTCTCTTAAGATACACAACTAGTGGCGTATCGCTTCAGGCACACTGGAAACAGTATCTAAAAAATGTGTATTTGGGTGAGCAACTGGCAGGAAGCACTATGACTCTCTCAAGGTAGCCAATGCCTCGTCACCAACATAATCCCATCACCATTTTCAAGAAACCGCTTGCAAAGGTAACGAAGCTTCTCATAAGATACACAGCTAGTGGGGTGTCACTTGAGGCAGACTGGCCAAAGTATCAAAAAAATGTGTATTTGGGTGAGCAACTAGCAGGAATCTCTATGACACTCATAGGGTAGCCAATGCCTCGTCACCAGCATAATCACATCAGCAACTTCAAGAAACCCCTGGCAAAAGTTACAATGACTCTTAAGATACACAACTAGTGGCGTATCGCTTCAGGCACACTGGAAAGAGTATCAAAAAAATGTGTATTTGGGTGAAGAACTGGCAGGAATCTCTATGACTCTCTTGAGGTAGCCAATGCCTCGTCACCAGCAGAATCAAATCAGCAACTTCTAGAAACCCCTGGCAAAAGTAACGACGTTGCTCTTAAGATACACAACTAGTGGCGTATCGCTTCAGGCAGACTGGCCACAGTATCTCAAAATGTGTATTTGGGTGAGCAACTGGCAGGAAGCACTATGACTCTCTTAAGGTAGCCAATGCCTCGTCACCAACATATTCCCATCACCAACTTCAAGAAACCGCTTGCAAAGGTAACGAAGCTTCTCATAAGATACACAGCTAGTGGGGTGTCACTTGAGGCAGACTGGCCAAAGTATCAAAAAAATGTGTATTTGGGTGAGCAACTAGCAGGAATCACTATGACACTCATAGGGTAGCCAATGCCTCGTCACCAGCATTATCACATCAGCAACTTCAAGAAACCCCTGGCAAAAGTTACAATGACTCTTAAGATACACAACTAGTGGCGTATCGCTTCAGGCACACTGGAAAGAGTATCTAAAAAATGTGTATTTGGGTGAAGAACTCGCAGGAAACTCTATGACTCTCTTGAGGTAGCCAATGCCTCGTCACCAGCAGAATCACATCAGCAACTTCTAGAAACCCCTGGCAAAAGTAACGATGTTTCTCTTAAGATACACAACTAGTGGCTTATCGCTTGAGGCACACTGGAAACAGTATCTAAAAAATGTGTATTTGGGTGAGCAACTGGCACGAAACTCTGTGACTCTCTTAGGGTAGCCAATATCTCGTCACCAGTATAATCACAGCTTCAAAGTCAAGAAACCGCTGGCAAGAGTAACGATGTTTCTCTTAAGATACACAACTAGTGGCGTATCGCTTCAGGCAGACTGGCCACAGTATCTCAAAATGTGTATTTGGGTGAGCAACTGGCAGAAGCACTATGACTCTCTTAAGGTAGCCAATGCCTCGTCACCAACATAATCCCATCACCAACTTCAAGAAACCGCTTGCAAAGGTAACGAAGCTTCTCATAAGATACACAGCTAGTGGGGTGTCACTTGAGGCAGACTGGCCAAAGTATCAAAAAAATGTGTATTTGGGTGAGCAACTAGCAGGAATCACTATGACACTCATAGGGTAGCCAATGCCTCGTCACCAGCATAATCACATCAGCAACTTCAAGAAACCCCTGGCAAAAGTTACAATGACTCTAAGATACACAACTAGTGGCGTAGCTATCAGGCAGACTGGAAAGACTATCTAAAAAATGTGTATTTGGGTGAAGAACTGGCAGGAATCTCTATGACTCTCTTGAGGTAGCCAATGCCTCGTCACCAGCAGAATCAAATCAGCAACTTCTAGAAACCCCTGGCAAAAGTAACGATGTTTCTCTTAAGATACACAACTAGTGGCTTATCGCTTCAGGCACACTGGAAACAGTATCTAAAAAATGTGTATTTGGGTGAGCAACTGGCACGAAACACTGTGACTCTCTTAGGGTAGCCAATATCTCGTCACCAGTATAATCACAGCTTCAAAGTCAAGAAACCGCTGGCAAGAGTAACGATGTTTCTCTTAAGATACACAACTAGTGGCGTATCGCTTCAGGCAGACTGGCCACAGTATCTCAAAATGTGTATTTGGGTGAGCAACTGGCAGGAAGCACTATGACTCTCTTAAGGTAACCAATGCCTCGTCACCAACATAATCCCATCACCAACTTCAAGAAACCGCTTGCAAAGGTAACGAAGCTTCTCATAAGATACACAGCTAGTGGGGTGTCACTTGAGGCAGACTGGCCAAAGTATCAAAAAAATGTGTATTTGGGTGAGCAACTAGCAGGAATCACTATGACACTCATAGGGTAGCCAATGCCTCGTCACCAGCATAATCACATCAGCAACTTCAAGAAACCCCTGGCAAAAGTTACAATGACTCTAAGATACACAACTAGTGGCGTAGCTATCAGGCAGACTGGAAAGACTATCTAAAAAATGTGTATTTGGGTGAAGAACTGGCAGGAATCTCTATGACTCTCTTGAGGTAGCCAATGCCTCGTCACCAGCAGAATCAAATCAGCAACTTCTAGAAACCCCTGGCAAAAGTAACGATGTTTCTCTTAAGATACACAACTAGTGGCTTATCGCTTCAGGCACACTGGAAACAGTATCTAAAAAATGTGTATTTGGGTGAGCAACTGGCACGAAACACTGTGACTCTCTTAGGGTAGCCAATATCTCGTCACCAGTATAATCACAGCTTCAAAGTCAAGAAACCGCTGGCAAGAGTAACGATGTTTCTCTTAAGATACACAACTAGTGGCGTATCGCTTCAGGCAGACTGGCCACAGTATCTCAAAATGTGTATTTGGGTGAGCAACTGGCAGGAAGCACTATGACTCTCTTAAGGTAACCAATGCCTCGTCACCAACATAATCCCATCACCAACTTCAAGAAACCGCTTGCAAAGGTAACGAAGCTTCTCATAAGATACACAGCTAGTGGGGTGTCACTTGAGGCAGACTGGCCAAAGTATCAAAAAAATGTGTATTTGGGTGAGCAACTAGCAGGAATTACTATGACACTCATAGGGTAGCCAATGCCTCGTCACCAGCATTATCACATCAGCAACTTCAAGAAACCCCTGGCAAAAGTTACAATGACTCTTAAGATACACAACTAGTGGCGTATCGCTTCAGGCACACTGGAAAGAGTATCTAAAAAATGTGTTTTTGGGTGAAGAACTGGCAGGAATCTCTATGACTCTCTTGAGGTAGCCAATGCCTCGTCACCAGCAGAATCAAATCAGCAACTTCTAGAAACCCCTGGCAAAAGTAACGATGTTTCTCTTAAGATACACAACTAGTGGCTTATCGCTTGAGGCACACTGGAAACAGTATCTAAAAAATGTGTATTTGGGTGAGCAACTGGCACGAAACTCTGTGACTCTCTTAGGGTAGCCAATATCTCGTCACCAGTATAATCACAGCTTCAAAGTCAAGAAACCGCTGGCAAGAGTAACGATGTTTCTCTTAAGATACACAACTAGTGGCGTATCGCTTCTGGCAGACTGGCCACAGTATCTCAAAATGTGTATTTGGGTGAGCAACTGGCAGAAGCACTATGACTCTGTTAAGGTAGCCAATGCCTCGTCACCAACATAATCCCATCACCAACTTCAAGAAACCGCTTGCAAAGGTAACGAAGCTTCTCATAAGATACACAGCTAGTGGGGTGTCACTTGAGGCAGACTGGCCAAAGTATCAAAAAAATGTGTATTTGGGTGAGCAACTAGCAGGAATCACTATGACACTCATAGGGTAGCCAATGCCTCGTCACCAGCATAATCACATCAGCAACTTCAAGAAACCCCTGGCAAAAGTTACAATGACTCTAAGATACACAACTAGTGGCGTAGCTATCAGGCAGACTGGAAAGACTATCTAAAAAATGTGTATTTGGGTGAAGAACTGGCAGGAATCTCTATGACTCTCTTGAGGTAGCGAATGCCTCGTCACCAGCAGAATCAAATCAGCAACTTCTAGAAACCCCTGGCAAAAGTAACGATGTTTCTCTTAAGATACACAACTAGTGGCTTATCGCTTCAGGCACACTGGAAACAGTATCTAAAAAATGTGTATTTGGGTGAGCAACTGGCACGAAACACTGTGACTCTCTTAGGGTAGCCAATATCTCGTCACCAGTATAATCACAGCTTCAAAGTCAAGAAACCGCTGGCAAGAGTAACGATGTTTCTCTTAAGATACACAACTAGTGGCGTATCGCTTCAGGCAGACTGGCCACAGTATCTCAAAATGTGTATTTGGGTGAGCAACTGGCAGGAAGCACTATGACTCTCTTAAGGTAACCATTGCCTCGTCACCAACATAATCCCATCACCAACTTCAAGAAACCGCTTGCAAAGGTAACGAAGCTTCTCATAAGATACACAGCTAGTGGGGTGTCACTTGAGGCAGACTGGCCAAAGTATAAAAAAAATGTGTATTTGGGTGAGCAACTAGCAGGAATCACTATGACACTAATAGGGTAGCCAATGCCTCGTCACCAGCATAATCACATCAGCAACTTCAAGAAACCCCTGGCAAAAGTTACAATGACTCTTAAGATACACAACTAGTGGCGTATCGCTTCAGGCACACTGGAAAGAGTATCTAAAATATGTGTATTTGGGTGAAGAACTCGCAGGAATCTCTATGACTCTCTTGAGGTAGCCAATGCCTCGTCACCAGCAGAATCAAATCAGCAACTTCTAGAAACCCCTGGCAAAAGTAACGATGTTTCTCTTAAGATACACAACTAGTGGCTTATCGCTTGAGGCACACTGGAAACAGTATCTAAAGAATGTGTATTTGGGTGAGCAACTGGCACGAAACTCTGTGACTCTCTTAGGGTAGCCAATATCTCGTCACCAGTATAATCACAGCTTCAAAGTCAAGAAACCGCTGGCAAGAGTAACGATGTTTCTCTTAAGATACACAACTAGTGGCGTATCGCTTCAGGCAGACTGGCCACAGTATCTCAAAATGTGTATTTGGGTGAGCAACTGGCAGAAGCACTATGACTCTCTTAAGGTAGCCAATGCCTCGTCACCAACATAATCCCATCACCAACTTCAAGAAACCGCTTGCAAAGGTAACGAAGCTTCTCATAAGATACACAGCTAGTGGGGTGTCACTTGAGGCAGACTGGCCAAAGTATCAAAAAAATGTGTATTTGGGTGAGCAACTAGCAGGAATCACTATGACACTCATAGGGTAGCCAATGCCTCGTCACCAGCATAATCACATCAGCAACTTCAAGAAACCCCTGGCAAAAGTTACAATGACTCTAAGATACACAACTAGTGGCGTAGCTATCAGGCAGACTGGAAAGACTATCTAAAAAATGTGTATTTGGGTGAAGAACTGGCAGGAATCTCTATGACTCTCTTGAGGTAGCCAATGCCTCGTCACCAGCAGAATCAAATCAGCAACTTCTAGAAACCCCTGGCAAAAGTAACGATGTTTCTCTTAAGATACACAACTAGTGGCTTATCGCTTCAGGCACACTGGAAACAGTATCTAAAAAATGTGTATTTGGGTGAGCAACTGGCACGGAACACTGTGACTCTCTTAGGGTAGCCAATATCTCGTCACCAGTATAATCACAGCTTCAAAGTCAAGAAACCGCTGGCAAGAGTAACGATGTTTCTCTTAAGATACACAACTAGTGGCGTATCGCTTCAGGCAGACTGGCCACAGTATCTCAAAATGTGTATTTGGGTGAGCAACTGGCAGGAAGCACTATGACTCTCTTAAGGTAACCAATGCCTCGTCACCAACATAATCCCATCACCAACTTCAAGAAACCGCTTGCAAAGGTAACGAAGCTTCTCATAAGATACACAGCTAGTGGGGTGTCACTTGAGGCAGACTGGCCAAAGTATCAAAAAAATGTGTATTTGGGTGAGCAACTAGCAGGAATTACTATGACACTCATAGGGTAGCCAATGCCTCGTCACCAGCATAATCACATCAGCAACTTCAAGAAACCCCTGGCAAAAGTTACAATGACTCTTAAGATACACAACTAGTGGCGTATCGCTTCAGGCACACTGGAAAGAGTATCTAAAAAATGTGTATTTGGGTGAAGAACTGGCAGGAATCTCTATGACTCTCTTGAGGTAGCCAATGCCTCGTCACCAGCAGAATCAAATCAGCAACTTCTAGAAACCCCTGGCAAAAGTAACGATGTTTCTCTTAAGATACACAACTAGTGGCTTATCGCTTGAGGCACACTGGAAACAGTATCTAAAAAATGTGTATTTGGGTGAGCAACTGGCACGAAACTCTGTGACTCTCTTAGGGTAGCCAATATCTCGTCACCAGTATAATCACAGCTTCAAAGTCAAGAAACCGCTGGCAAGAGTAACGATGTTTCTCTTAAGATACACAACTAGTGGCGTATCGCTTCTGGCAGACTGGCCACAGTATCTCAAAATGTGTATTTGGGTGAGCAACTGGCAGAAGCACTATGACTCTGTTAAGGTAGCCAATGCCTCGTCACCAACATAATCCCATCACCAACTTCAAGAAACCGCTTGCAAAGGTAACGAAGCTTCTCATAAGATACACAGCTAGTGGGGTGTCACTTGAGGCAGACTGGCCAAAGTATCAAAAAAATGTGTATTTGGGTGAGCAACTAGCAGGAATCACTATGACACTCATAGGGTAGCCAATGCCTCGTCACCAGCATAATCACATCAGCAACTTCAAGAAACCCCTGGCAAAAGTTACAATGACTCTAAGATACACAACTAGTGGCGTAGCTATCAGGCAGACTGGAAAGAGTATCTAAAAAATGTGTATTTGGGTGAAGAACTGGCAGGAATCTCTATGACTCTCTTGAGGTAGCGAATGCCTCGTCACCAGCAGAATCAAATCAGCAACTTCTAGAAACCCCTGGCAAAAGTAACGATGTTTCTCTTAAGATACACAACTAGTGGCTTATCGCTTCAGGCACACTGGAAACAGTATCTAAAAAATGTGTATTTGGGTGAGCAACTGGCACGAAACACTGTGACTCTCTTAGGGTAGCCAATATCTCGTCACCAGTATAATCACAGCTTCAAAGTCAAGAAACCGCTGGCAAGAGTAACGATGTTTCTCTTAAGATACACAACTAGTGGCGTATCGCTTCAGGCAGACTGGCCACAGTATCTCAAAATGTGTATTTGGGTGAGCAACTGGCAGGAAGCACTATGACTCTCTTAAGGTAACCATTGCCTCGTCACCAACATAATCCCATCACCAACTTCAAGAAACCGCTTGCAAAGGTAACGAAGCTTCTCATAAGATACACAGCTAGTGGGGTGTCACTTGAGGCAGACTGGCCAAAGTATAAAAAAAATGTGTATTTGGGTGAGCAACTAGCAGGAATCACTATGACACTAATAGGGTAGCCAATGCCTCGTCACCAGCATAATCACATCAGCAACTTCAAGAAACCCCTGGCAAAAGTTACAATGACTCTTAAGATACACAACTAGTGGCGTATCGCTTCAGGCACACTGGAAAGAGTATCTAAAATATGTGTATTTGGGTGAAGAACTCGCAGGAATCTCTATGACTCTCTTGAGGTAGCCAATGCCTCGTCACCAGCAGAATCAAATCAGCAACTTCTAGAAACCCCTGGCAAAAGTAACGATGTTTCTCTTAAGATACACAACTAGTGGCTTATCGCTTCAGGCACACTGGAAACAGTATCTAAAAAATGTGTATTTGGGTGAGCAACTGGCACGAAACTCTGTGACTCTCTTAGGGTAGCCAATATCTCGTCAGCAGTATAATCACAGCTTCAAAGTCAAGAAACCGCTGGCAAGAGTAACGATGTTTCTCTTAAGATACACAACTAGTGGCGTATCGCTTCAGGCAGACTGGCCACAGTATCTCAAAATGTGTATTTGGGTGAGCAACTGGCAGAAGCACTATGACTCTCTTAAGGTAGCCAATGCCTCGTCACCAACATAATCCCATCACCAACTTCAAGAAACCGCTTGCAAAGGTAACGAAGCTTCTCATAAGATACACAGCTAGTGGGGTGTCACTTGAGGCAGACTGGCCAAAGTATCAAAAAAATGTGTATTTGGGTGAGCAACTAGCAGGAATCACTATGACACTCATAGGGTAGCCAATGCCTCGTCACCAGCATAATCACATCAGCAACTTCAAGAAACCCCTGGCAAAAGTTACAATGACTCTAAGATACACAACTAGTGGCGTAGCTATCAGGCAGACTGGAAAGAGTATCTAAAAAATGTGTATTTGGGTGTAGAACTGGCAGGAATCTCTATGACTCTCTTGAGGTAGCCAATGCCTCGTCACCAGCAGAATCAAATCAGCAACTTCTAGAAACCCCTGGCAAAAGTAACGATGTTTCTCTTAAGATACACAACTAGTGGCTTATCGCTTCAGGCACACTGGAAACAGTATCTAAAAAATGTGTATTTGGGTGAGCAACTGGCACGAAACACTGTGACTCTCTTAGGGTAGCCAATATCTCGTCACCAGTATAATCACAGCTTCAAAGTCAAGAAACCGCTGGCAAGAGTAACGATGTTTCTCTTAAGATACACAACTAGTGGCGTATCGCTTCAGGCAGACTGGCCACAGTATCTCAAAATGTGTATTTGGGTGAGCAACTGGCAGGAAGCACTATGACTCTCTTAAGGTAACCAATGCCTCGTCACCAACATAATCCCATCACCAACTTCAAGAAACCGCTTGCAAAGGTAACGAAGATTGTCATAAGATACACAGCTAGTGGGGTGTCACTTGAGGCAGACTGGCCAAAGTATCAAAAAAATGTGTATTTGGGTAAGCAACTAGCAGGAATCACTATGACACTCATAGGGTAGCCAATGCTTCTTCACCAGCATAATCACATCAGCAACTTCAAGAAACCCCTGGCAAAAGTTACAATGACTCTTAAGATACACAACTAGTGGCGTAGCTATCAGGCAGACTGGAAAGAGGATATAAAAAATGTGTATTTGGGTGAAGAACTGGCAGGAATCTCTATGACTCTCTTGAGGTAGCCAATGCCTCGTCACCAGCAGAATCAAATCAGCAACTTCTAGAAACCCCTGGCAAAAGTAACGATGTTTCTCTTAAGATACACAACTACTGTCGTATCGCTTCAGGCACACTGGAAACAGTATCTAAAAAATGTGTATTAGGGTGAGCAACTGGCACGGAACACTGTGACTCTCTTAGGGTAGCCAATATCTCGTCACCAGTATAATCACAGCTTCAAAGTCAAGAAACCGCTGGCAAGAGTAACGATGTTTCTCTTAAGATACACAACTAGTGGCGTATCGCTTCAGGCAGACTGGCCACAGTATCTCAAAATGTGTATTTGGGTGAGCAACTGGCAGGAAGCACTATGACACTCTTAAGGTAGCCAATGCCTCGTCACCAACATAATCCCATCACCCACTTCAAGAAACCGCTTGCAAAGGTAACGAAGCTTCTCATAAGATACACAGCTAGTGGGGTGTCACTTGAGGCAGACTGGCCAAAGTACCAAAAAAATGTGTATTTGGGTGAGCAACTAGCAGGAATCACTATGACACTCATAGGGTAGCCAATGCCTCGTCACCAGCATAATCACATCAGCAACTTCAAGAAACCCCTGGCAAAAGTTACAATGACTCTTAAGATACACAACTAGTGGCGTAGCTATCAGGCAGACTGGAAAGAGTATCTAAAAAATGTGTATTTGGGTGAAGAACTGGCAGGAATCTCTATGACTCTCTTGAGGTAGCCAATGCCTCGTCACCAGCAGAATCAAATCAGCAACTTCTAGAAACCCCTGGCAAAAGTAACGATGTTTCTCTTAAGATACACAACTAGTGGCGTATCGCTTCAGGCACACTGGAAACAGTATCTAAAAAATGTGTATTTGGGTGAGCAAATGGCAGGAAGCACTATGACTCTCTCAAGGTAGCCAATGCCTCGTCACCAACATAATCCCATCACCAACTTCAAGAAACCGCTTGCAAAGGTAACGAAGCTTCTCATAAGATACACAGCTAGTGGGGTGTCACTTGAGGCAGACTGGCCAAAGTATCAAAAAAATGTGTATTTGGGTGAGCAACTAGCAGGAATCACTATGACACTCATAGGGTAGCCAATGCCTCGTCACCAGCATAATCACATCAGCAACTTCAAGAAACCCCTGGCAAAAGTTACAATGACTCTTAAGATACACAACTAGTGGCGTAGCTATCAGGCAGACTGGAAAGAGTATCTAAAAAATGTGTATTTGGGTGAAGAACTCGCAGGAATCTCTATGACTCTCTTGAGGTAGCCAATGCCTCGTCACCAGCAGAATCAAATCAGCAACTTCTAGAAACCCCTGGCAAAAGTAACGATGTTTCTCTTAAAATACACAACTAGTGGCTTATCGCTTCAGGCACACTGGAAACAGTATCTAAAAAATGTGTATTTGGGTGAGCAACTGGCACGAAACTCTGTGACTCTCTTAGGGTAGCCAATATCTCGTCACCAGTATAATCACAGCTTCAAAGTCAAGAAACCGCTGGCAAGAGTAACGATGTTTCTCTTAAGATACACAACTAGTGGCGTATCGCTTCAGGCAGACTGGCCACAGTATCTCAAAATGTGTATTTGGGTGAGCAACTGCCAGAAGCACTATGACTCTCTTAAGGCAGCCAATGCCTCGTCACCAACATAATCCCATCACCAACTTCAAGAAACCGCTTGCAAAGGTAACGAAGCTTCTCATAAGATACACAGCTAGTGGGGTGTCACTTGAGGCAGACTGGCCAAAGTATCAAAAAAATGTGTATTTGGGTGAGCAACTAGCAGGAATCACTATGACACTCATAGGGTAGCCAATGCCTCGTCACCAGCATAATCACATCAGCAACTTCAAGAAACCCCTGGCAAAAGTTACAATGACTCCTAAGATACACATCTAGTGGCGTAGCTATCAGGCAGACTGGAAAGAGTATCTAAAAAATGTGTATTTGGGTGAAGAACTGGCAGGAATCTCTATGACTCTCTTGAGGTAGCCAATGCCTCGTCACCAGCAGAATCAAATCAGCAACTTCCAGAAACCCCTGGCAAAAGTAACGATGTTTCTCTTAAGATACACAACTAGTGGCGTATCGCTTCAGGCACACTGGAAACAGTATCTAAAAAATGTGTATTTGGGTGAGCAACTGGCACGAAACACTGTGACTCTCTTAGGGTAGCCAATATCTCGTCACCAGTATAATCACAGCTTCAAAGTAAAGAAACCGCTGGCAAGAGTAACGATGTTTCTCTTAAGATACACAACTAGTGGCGTATCGCTTCAGGCAGACTGGACACAGTATCTCAAAATGTGTATTTGGGTGAGCAACTGGCAGGAAGCACTATGACTCTCTTAAGGTAACCAATGCCTCGTCACCAACATAATCCCATCACCAACTTCAAGAAACCGCTTGCAAAGGTAAAGAAGCTTGTCATAAGATACACAGCTAGTGGGGTGTCACTTGAGGCAGACTGGCCAAAGTATCAAAAAAATGTGTATTTGGGTAAGCAACTAGCAGGAATCACTATGACACTCATAGGGTAGCCAATGCCTCTTCACCAGCATAATCACATTAGCAACTTCAAGAAACCCCTGGCAACAGTTACAATGACTCTTAAGATACACAACTAGTGGCGTAGCTATCAGGCAGACTGGAAAGAGTATCTAAAAAATGTGTATTTGGGTGAAGAACTGGCAGGAATCTATATGACTCTCTTGATGTAGCCAATGCCTCGTCACCAGCAGAATCAAATCAGCAACTTCCATAAACCCCTGGCAAATGTAACGATGTTTCTCTTAAGATACACAACTAGTGGCGTTTCGCTTCAGGCACACTGGAAACAGTATCTAAAAAATGTGTATTTGGGTGAGCAACTGGCACGGAACACTGTGACTCTCTTAGGGTAGCCAATATCTCGTCACCAGTATAATCACAGCTTCAAAGTCAAGAAACCGCTGGCAAGAGTAACGATGTTTCTCTTAAGATACACAACTAGTGGCGTATCGCTTCAGGCAGACTGGCCACAGTATCTCAAAATGTGTATTTGGGTGAGCAACTGGCAGGAAGCACTATGACACTCTTAAGGTAGCCAATGCCTCGTCACCAACATAATCCCATCACCCACTTCAAGAAACCGCTTGCAAAGGTAACAAAGCTTCTCATAAGATACACAGCTAGTGGGGTGTCACTTGAGGCAGACTGGCCAAAGTACCAAAAAAATGTGTATTTGGGTGAGCAACTAGCAGGAATCACTATGACACTCATAGGGTAGCCAATGCCTCGTCACCAGCATAATCACATCAGCAACTTCAAGAAACCCCTGGCAAAAGTTACAATGACTCCTAAGATACACAACTAGTGGCGTAGCTATCAGGCAGACTGGAAAGAGTATCTAAAAAATGTGTATTTTGGTGAAGAACTGGCAGGAATCTCTATGACTCTCTTGAGGTAGCCAATGCCTCGTCACCAGCAGAATCAAATCAGCAACTTCTAGAAACCCCTGGCAAAAGTAACGATGTTTCTCTTAAGATACACAACTAGTGGCGTATCGCTTCAGGCACACTGGAAACAGTATCTAAAAAATGTGTATTTGGGTGAGCAACTGGCACGGAACACTGTGACTCTCTTAGGGTAGCCAATATCTCGTCACCAGTATAATCACAGCTTCAAAGTCAAGAAACCGCTGGCAAGAGTAACGATGTTTCTCTTAAGATACACAACTAGTGGCGTATCGCTTCAGGCAGACTGGCCACAGTATCTCAAAATGTGTATTTGGGTGAGCAACTGGCAGGAAGCACTATGACACTCTTAAGGTAGCCAATGCCTCGTCACCAACATAATCCCATCACCCACTTCAAGAAACCGCTTGCAAAGGTAACGAAGCTTCTCATAAGATACACAGCTAGTGGGGTGTCACTTGAGGCAGACTGGCCAAAGTACCAAAAAAATGTGTATTTGGGTGAGCAACTAGCAGGAATCACTATGACACTCATAGGGTAGCCAATGCCTCGTCACCAGCATAATCACATCAGCAACTTCAAGAAACCCCTGGCAAAAGTTACAATGACTCTTAAGATACACAACTAGTGGCGTAGCTATCAGGCAGACTGGAAAGAGTATCTAAAAAATGTGTATTTGGGTGAAGAACTGGCAGGAATCTCTATGACTCTCTTGAGGTAGCCAATGCCTCGTCACCAGCAGAATCAAATCAGCAACTTCTAGAAACCCCTGGCAAAAGTAACGATGTTTCTCTTAAGATACACAACTAGTGGCGTATCGCTTCAGGCACACTGGAAACAGTATCTAAAAAATGTGTATTTGGGTAAGCAACTGGCACGAAACTCTGTGACTCTCTTAGGGTAGCCAATATCTCGTCACCAGTATAATCACAGCTTCAAAGTCAAGAAACCGCTGGCAAGAGTAACGATGTTTCTCTTAAGATACACAACTAGTGGCGTATCGCTTCAGGCAGACTGGCCACAGTATCTCAAAATGTGTATTTGGGTGAGCAACTGGCAGAAGCACTATGACTCTCTTAAGGTAGCCAATGCCTGGTCACCAACATAATCCCATCACCAACTTCAAGAAACCGCTTGCAAAGGTAACGAAGCTTCTCATAAGATACACAGCTAGTGGGGTGTCACTTGAGGCAGACTGGCCAAAGTATCAAAAAAATGTGTATTTGTGTGAGCAACTAGCAGGAATCACTATGACACTCATAGGGTAGCCAATGCCTCGTCACCAGCATAATCACATCAGCAACTTCAAGAAACCCCTGGCAAAAGTTACAATGACTCCTAAGATACACAACTAGTGGCGTAGCTATCAGGAAGACTGGAAAGAGTATCTAAAAAATGTGTATTTGGGTGAAGAACTGGCAGGAATCTCTATGACTCTCTTGAGGTAGCCAATGCCTCGTCACCAGCAGAATCAAATCAGCAACTTCTAGAAACCCCTGGCAAAAGTAACGATGTTTCTCTTAAGATACACAACTAGTGGCGTATCGCTTCAGCCACACTGGAAACAGTATCTAAAAAATGTGTATTTGGGTGAGCAACTGGCACGGAACACTGTGACTCTCTTAGGGTAGCCAATATTTCGTCACCAGTATAATCACAGCTTCAAAGTCAAGAAACCGCTGACAAGAGTAACGATGTTTCTCTTAAGATACACAACTAGTGGCGTATCGCTTCAGGCAGACTGGCCACAGTATCTCAAAATGTGTATTTGGGTGAGCAACTGCCAGAAGCACTATGACTCTCTTAAGGCAGCCAATGCCTCGTCACCAACATAATCCCATCACCCACTTCAAGAAACCGCTTGCAAAGGTAACGAAGCTTCTCATAAGATACACAGCTAGTGGGGTGTCACTTGAGGCAGACTGGCCAAAGTACCAAAAAAATGTGTATTTGGGTGAGCAACTAGCAGGAATCACTATGACACTCATAGGGTAGCCAATGCCTCGTCACCAGCATAATCACATCAGCAACTTCAAGAAACCCCTGGCAAAAGTTACAATGACTCTTAAGATACACAACTAGTGGCGTAGCTATCAGGCAGACTGGAAAGAGTATCTAAAAAATGTGTATTTGGGTGAAGAACTGGCAGGAATCTCTATGACTCTCTTGAGGTAGCCAATGCCTCGTCACCAGCAGAATCAAATCAGCAACTTCTAGAAACCCCTGGCAAAAGTAACGATGTTTCTCTTAAGATACACAACTAGTGGCGTATCGCTTCAGGCACACTGGAAACAGTATCTAAAAAATGTGTATTTGGGTGAGCAACTGTCACGAAACTCTGTGACTCTCTTAGGGTAGCCAATATCTCGTCACCAGTATAATCACAGCTTCAAAGTCAAGAAACCGCTGGCAAGAGTAACGATGTTTCTCTTAAGATACACAACTAGTGGCGTATCGCTTCAGGCAGACTGGCCACAGTATCTCAAAATGTGTATTTGGGTGAGCAACTGGCAGAAGCACTATGACTCTCTTAAGGTAGCCAATGCCTGGTCACCAACATAATCCCATCACCAACTTCAAGAAACCGCTTGCAAAGGTAACGAAGCTTCTCATAAGATACACAGCTAGTGGGGTGTCACTTGAGGCAGACTGGCCAAAGTATCAAAAAAATGTGTATTTGGGTGAGCAACTAGCAGGAATCACTATGACACTCATAGGGTAGCCAATGCCTCGTCACCAGCATAATCACATCAGCAACTTCAAGAAACGCCTGGCAAAATTTACAATGACTCCTAAGATACACAACTAGTGGCGTAGCTATCAGGCAGACTGGAAAGAGTATCTAAAAAATGTGTATTTGGGTGAAGAACTGGCAGGAATCTCTATGACTCTCTTGAGGTAGCCAATGCCTCGTCACCAGCAGAATCAAATCAGCAACTTCTAGAAACCCCTGGCAAAAGTAACGATGTTTCTCTTAAGATACACAACTAGTGGCTTATCGCTTCAGGCACACTGGAAACAGTATCTAAAAAATGTGTATTTGGGTGAGCAACTGGCACGAAACACTGTGACTCTCTTAGGGTAGCCAATATCTCGTCACCAGTATAATCACAGCTTCAAAGTCAAGAAACCGCTGGCAAGAGTAACGATGTTTCTCTTAAGATACACAACTAGTGGCGTATCGCTTCAGGCACACTGGAAACAGTATCTAAAAAATGTGTATTTGGGTGAGCAACTGGCACGGAACACTGTGACTCTCTTAGGGTAGCCAATATCTCGTCACCAGTATAATCACAGCTTCAAAGTCAAGAAACCGCTGGCAAGAGTAACGATGTTTCTCTTAAGATACACAACTAGTGGCGTATCGCTTCAGGCAGACTGGCCACAGTATCTCAAAATGTGTATTTGGGTGAAGAACTGGCAGGAATCTCTATGACTCTCTTGAGGTAGCCAATGCCTCGTCACCAGCAGAATCAAATCAGCAACTTCTAGATACCCCTGGCAAAAGTAACGATGTTTCTCTTAAGATACACAACTAGTGGCTTATCACTTCAGGCACACTGGAAACAGTATCTAAAAAATGTGTATTTGGGTGAGCAACTGGCACGAAACACTGTGACTGTCTTAGGGTAGCCAATATCTCGTCACCAGTATAATCACAGCTTCAAAGTCAAGAAACCGCTGGCAAGAGTAACGATGTTTCTCTTAAGATACACAACTAGTGGCGTATCGCTTCAGGCAGACTGGCCACAGTATCTCAAAATGTGTATTTGGGTGAGCAACTGGCAGGAAGCACTATGACTCTCTTAAGGTAACCAATGCCTCGTCACCAACATAATCCCATCACCAACTTCAAGAAACCGCTTGCAAAGGTAACGAAGCTTGTCATAAGATACACAGCTAGTGGGGTGTCACTTGAGGCAGACTGGCCAAAGTATCAAAAAAATGTGTATTTGGGTAAGCAACTAGCAGGAATCACTATGACACTCATAGGGTAGCCAATGCCTCTTCACCAGCATAATAACATTAGCAACTTCAAGAAACCCCTGGCAAAAGTTACAATGACTCTTAAGATACACAACTAGTGGCGTAGCTATCAGGCAGACTGGAAAGAGTATCTAAAAAATGTGTGTTTGGGTGAAGAACTGGCAGGAATCTATATGACTCTCTTGATGTAGCCAATGCCTCGTCACCAGCAGAATCAAATCAGCAACTTCTATAAACCCCTGGCAAATGTAACGATGTTTCTCTTAAAATACACAACTAGTGGCGTATCGCTTCAGGCACACTGGAAACAGTATCTAAAAAATGTGTATTTGGGTGAGCAACTGGCACGGAACACTGTGACTCTCTTAGGGTAGCCAATATCTCGTCACCAGTATAATCACAGCTTCAAAGTCAAGAAACCGCTGGCAAGAGTAACGATGTTTCTCTTAAGATACACAACTAGTGGCGTATCGCTTCAGGCAGACTGGCCACAGTATCTCAAAATGTATATTTGGGTGAGCAACTGGCAGGAAGCACTATGACTCTCTTAAGGTAGCCAATGCCTCGTCACCAACATAATCCCATCACCAACTTCAAGGAACCGCTTGCAAAGGTAACGAAGCTTCTCATAAGATACAAAGCTAGTGGGGTGTCACTTGAGGCAGACTGGCCAAAGTATCAAAAAAATGTGTATTTGGGTGAGCAACTAGCAGGAATCACTATGACACTCATAGGGTAGCCAATGCCTCGTCACCAGCATAATCACATCAGCAACTTCAAGAAACCCCTGGCAAAAGTTACAATGACTCTTAAGATACACAACTAGTGGCGTAGCTATCAGGCAGACTGGAAAGAGTATCTAAAAAATGTGTATTTGGGTGAAGAACTGGCAGGAATCTCTATGACACTCTTGAGGTAGCCAATGCCTCGTCACCAGCAGAATCAAATCAGCAACTTCTAGAAACCCCTGGCAAAAGTAACGATGTTTCTCTTAAGATACACAACTAGTGGCTTATCGCTTCAGGCATACTGGAAACAGTATCTAAAAAATGTGTATTTGGGTGAGCAACTGGCACGAAACACTGTGACTCTCTTAGGGTAGCCAATATCTCGTCACCAGTATAATCACAGCTTCAAAGTCAAGAAACTGCTGGCAAGAGTAACGATGTTTCTCTTAAGATACACAACTAGTGGCGTATCGCTTCAGGCAGACTGGCCACAGTATCTCAAAATGTGTATTTGGGTGAGCAACTGGCAGGAAGCACTATGACTCTCTTAAGGTAACCAATGCCTCGTCACCAACATAATCCCATCACCAACTTCAAGAAACCGCTTGCAAAGGTAACGAAGCTTGTCATAAGATACACAGCTAGTGGGGTGTCACTTGAGGCAGACTGGCCAAAGTATCAAAAAAATGTGTATTTGGGTAAGCAACTAGCAGGAATCACTATGACACTCATAGGGTAGCCAATGCCTCTTCACCAGCATAATAACATTAGCAACTTCAAGAAACCCCTGGCAAAAGTTACAATGACTCTTAAGATACACAACTAGTGGCGTAGCTATCAGGCAGACTGGAAAGAGTATCTAAAAAATGTGTGTTTGGGTGAAGAACTGGCAGGCATCTATATGACTCTCTTGATGTAGCCAATGCCTCGTCACCAGCAGAATCAAATCAGCAACTTCTATAAACCCCTGGCAAATGTAACGATGTTTCTCTTAAAATACACAACTAGTGGCGTATCGCTTCAGGCACACTGGAAACAGTATCTAAAAAATGTGTATTTGGGTGAGCAACTGGCACGGAACACTGTGACTCTCTTAGGGTAGCCTATATCTCGTCACCAGTATAATCACAGCTTCAAAGTCAAGAAACCGCTGGCAAGAGTAATGATGTTTCTCTTAAGATACACAACTAGTGGCGTATCGCTTCAGGCAGACTGGCCACAGTATCTCAAAATGTGTATTTGGGTGAGCAACTGGCAGAAGCACTATGACTCACTTAAGGTAGCCAATGCCTCGTCACCAACATAATCCCATCACCAACTTCAAGAAACCGCTTGCAAAGGTAACGAAGCTTCTCATAAGATACACAGCTAGTGGGGTGTCACTTGAGGCAGACTGGCCAAAGTACCAAAAAAATGTGTATTTGGGTGAGCAACTAGCAGGAATCACTATGACACTCATAGGGTAGCCAATGCCTCGTCACCAGCATAATCACATCAGCAACTTCAAGAAACCCCTGGCAAAAGTTACAATGACTCTTAAGATACACAACTAGTGGCGTAGCTATCAGGCAGACTGGAAAGAGTATCTAAAAATGTGTATTTGGGTGAAGAACTGGCAGGAATCTCTATGACTCTCTTGAGGTAGCCAATGCCTCGTCACCAGCAGAATCAAATCAGCAACTTCTAGAAACCCCTGGCAAAAGTAACGATGTTTCTCTTAAGATACACAACTAGTGGCGTATCGCTTCAGGCACACTGGAAACACTATCTAAAAAATGTGTATTTGGGTGAGCAACTGGCACGAAACACTGTGACTCTCTTAGGGAAACCAATATCTCGTCACCAGTATAATCACATCTTCAAAGTCAAGAAACCGCTGGCAAGAGTAACGATGTTTCTCTTAAGATACACAACTAGTGGCGTATCGCTTCAGGCAGACGCCACAGTATCTCAAAATGTGTATTTGGGTGAGCAACTGGCAGGAAGCACTATGACTCTCTTAAGGTAGCCAATGCCTCGTCACCAACGTAATCCAATCACCAACTTCAGGAAACCGCTTGCAAAGGTAACGAAGCTTCTCATCAGATACACAGCTAGTGGGGTGTCACTTGAGGCAGACTGGCCAAAGTATCAAAAAAATGTGTATTTGGGTGAGAAACTAGCAGGAATCCCTATGACACTCATAGGGTAGCCAATGCCTCGTCACCAGTATAATCACATCAGCAACTTCAAGAAACCCCTGGCAAAAGTTACAATGACTCTTAAGATACACAACTAGTGGCGTAGCTATCAGGCAGACTGGAAAGAGTATCTAAAAAATGTGTATTTGGGTGAAGAACTGGCAGGAATCTCTATGACTCTCTTGAGGTAGCCAATGCCTCGTCACCAGCAGAATCAAATCAGGAACTTCTAGAAACCCCTGGCAAAAGTAACGATGTTTCTCTTAAGATACACAACTAGTGGCGTATCGCTTCAGGCACACTAGAAACAGTATCTAAAAAATGTGTATTTGGGTGAGCAACTGGCACGAAACACTGTGACTCTCTTAGGGTAACCAATATCTCGTCACCAGTATAATCACGTCTTCAAAGTCAAGAAACCGCTGGCAAGAGTAACGATGTTTCTCTTAAGATACACAACTAGTGACGTATCGCTTCAGGCAGACTGGAAACAATATCTAAAAAATGTGTATTTGGGTGAGCAACTGGCACGAAACACTGTGACTCTCTTAGGGTAACCTATATCTCGTCACCAGTATAATCACATCTTCAAAGTCAAGAAACCGCTGGCAAGAGTAACGATGTTTCTCTTAAGATACACAACAAGTGGCGTATCGCTTCAGGCAGACTGGCCACAGTATCTCAAAATGTGTATTTGGGTGAGCAACTGGCAGTAAGCACTATGACTCTCTTAAGTTAGCCAATGCCTCGTCACCAACATAATCCCATCACCAACTTCAAGAAACCGCTTGCAAAGGTAACGAAGCTTCTCATAAGATACACAGCTAGTGGGGTGTCACTTGAGGCAGACTGGCCAAAGTACCAAAATAATGTGTATTTGGGTGAGCAACTAGCAGGAATCACTATGACACTCATAGGGTAGCCAATGCCTCGTCACCAGCATAATCACATCAGCAACTTCAAGAAACCCCTGGCAAAAGTTACAATGACTCTTAAAATACACATCTAGTGGCGTAGCTATCAGGCAGACTGGAAAGAGTATCTAAAAAATGTGTATTTGGATGAAGAACTGGCAGGAATCTCTATGACTCTCTTGAGGTAGCCAATGCCTCGTCACCAGCAGAATCAAATCAGCAACTTCTAGAAACCCCTGGCAAAAGTAACGATGTTTCTCTTAAGATACACAACTAGTGGCGTATCGCTTCAGGCACACTAGAAACAGTATCTAAAAAATGTGTATTTGGGTGAGCAACTGGCAGGAAACACTGTGACTCTCTTAGGGTAACCAATATCTCGTCACCAGTATATCCACATCTTCAAAGAAAAGAAACCGCTGGCAAGAGTAACGATGTTTCTCTTAAGATACACTACTAGTGGCGTATCGCTTCAGGCACACTAGAAACAGTATCTAAAAAATGTGTATTTGGGTGAGCAACTGGCACGAAACACTGTGACTCACTTAGGGTAACCTATATCTCGTCACCAGTATAATCACATCTTCAAAGTCAAGAAACCGCTGGCAAGAGTAACGATGTTTCTCTTAAGATACACAACAAGTGGCGTATCGCTTCAGGCAGACTGGCCAGAGTATCTCAAGATGTGTATTTGGGTGAGCAACTGGCAGGAAGCACTATGACTCTCTTAAGGTAGCCGATGCCTCGTCACCAACATAATCACATCACCAACTTCAAGAAACCGCTTGCAAAGGTAACGATGTTTCTCATAAGATACACAGCTAGTGGGGTGTCACTTGAGGCAGACTGGCCAAAGTATCAAAAAAATGTGTATTAGGGTGAGCAACTAGCAGGAATCACTATGACACTCATAGGGTAGCCAATGCCTCGTCACCAGCATAATCACATCAGCAACTTCAAGAAACCCCTGGCAAAAGTTACAATGACTCTTAAGATACACAACTAGTGGCGTAGCTATCAGGCAGACTGGAAAGAGTATCTAAAAAATGTGTATTTGGGTGAAGAACTGGCAGGAATCTCTATGACTCTCTTGAGGTAGCCAATGCCTCGTCACCAGCAGAATCAAATCAGCAACTTCTAGAAACCCCTGGCAAAAGTAACGATGTTTCTCTTAAGATACACAACTAGTGGCGTATCGCTTCAGGCACACTAGAAACAGTATCTAAAAAATGTGTATTTGGGTGAGCAACTGGCAGGAAACACTGTGACTCTCTTAGGGTAACCAATATCTCGTCACCAGTATATCCACATCTTCAAAGAAAAGAAACCGCTGGCAAGAGTAACGATGTTTCTCTTAAGATACACTACTAGTGGCGTATCGCTTCAGGCACACTAGAAACAGTATCTAAAAAATGTGTATTTGGGTGAGCAACTGGCACGAAACACTGTGACTCACTTAGGGTAACCTATATCTCGTCACCAGTATAATCACATCTTCAAAGTCAAGAAACCGCTGGCAAGAGTAACGATGTTTCTCTTAAGATACACAACAAGTGGCGTATCGCTTCAGGCAGACTGGCCAGAGTATCTCAAGATGTGTATTTGGGTGAGCAACTGGCAGGAAGCACTATGACTCTCTTAAGGTAGCCGATGCCTCGTCACCAACATAATCACATCACCAACTTCAAGAAACCGCTTGCAAAGGTAACGATGTTTCTCATAAGACACACAGCTAGTGGGGTGTCACTTGAGGCAGACTGG
The DNA here is from genome assembly GCF_023898315.1 of Schistocerca nitens. Lineage (NCBI taxonomy): Eukaryota > Metazoa > Arthropoda > Insecta > Orthoptera > Acrididae > Schistocerca > Schistocerca nitens. Next base: position 105,781,971 of record NC_064616.1, on the reverse strand, counting down.
CCAAAGTATCAAAAAAATGTGTATTTGGGTGAGCAAATAGCAGGAATCACTATGACACTCATAGGGTAGCCAATGCCTCGTCACCAGCATAATCACATCAGCACCTTCAAGAAACCCCTGGCAAAAGTTACAATGACTCTTAAGATACACAACTAGTGGCGTAGCTATCAGGCAGACTGGAAAGAGTATCTACAAAATGTGTATTTGGGTGAAGAACTGGCAGGACTCTCTATGACTCTCTTGCAGTAGCCAATGCCTCGTCACCAGCAGAATCAAATCAGCAACTTCTAGAAACCCCTGGCAAAAGTAACGATGTTTCTCTTAAGATACACAACTAGTGGCGTATCGCTTCAGGCACACTAGAAACAGTATCTAAAAAATGTGTATTTGGGTGAGCAACTGGCACGAAACACTGTGACTCTCTTAGGGTTACCAATATCTCGTCACCAGTATAATCACATCTTCAAAGTCAAGAAACCGCTGGCAAGAGTAACGATGTTTCTCTTAAGATACACAACTAGTGGCGTATCGCTTCAGGCAGACTGGAAACAGTATCTAAAAAATGTGTATTTGGGTGAGCAACTGGCACGAAACACTGTGACTCTCTTAGGGTAACCTATATCTCGTCACCAGTATAATCACATCTTCAAAGTCAAGAAACCGCTGGCAAGAGTAACGATGTTTCTCTTAAGATACACAACTAGTGGCGTATCGCTTCAGGCAGACTGGCCAGAGTATCTCAAAATGTGTATTTGGGTGAGCAACTGGCAGGAAGCACTATGACTCTCTTAAGGTAGCCAATGCCTCGTCACCAACATAATCACATCACCAACTTCAAGAAACCGCTTGCAAAGGTAACGAAGATTCTCATAAGATACACAGCTAGTGGGGTGTCACTTGAGGCAGACTGGCCAAAGTATCAAAAAAATGTGTATTTGGGTGAGCAACTAGCAGGAATCACTATGACACTCATAGGGTAGCCAATGCCTCGTCACCAGCATAATCACATCAGCAACTTGTAGAAACCCCTGGCAAAAGTTACAATGACTCTTAAGATACACAACTAGTGGCGTAGCTATCAGGCAGACTGGAAAGAGTATCTAAAAAATGTGTATTTGGATGAGCAACTGGCAGGAAACACTGTGACTCTCTTAGGGTAGCCAATATCTCGTCACCAGTATAATCACATCTTCAAAGTCAAGAAACCGCTGGGAAAAGTAACGATGTTTCTCTTAAGATACACAACTAGTGGCGTATCGCTTCAGGCACACTGGAAACAGTATCTAAAAAATGTGTATTTGGGTGAGCAACTGGCACGAAACACTGTGACTCTCTTAGGGTAACCAATATCTCGTCACCAGTATAATCACATCTTCAAAGTCAAGAAACCGCTGGCAAGAGTAACGATGTTTCTCTTAAGATACACAACTAGTGGCGTATCGCTTCAGGCAGACTGGCCACAGTATCTCAAAATGTGTATTTGGGTGAGCAACTGGCAGAAAGCACTATGACTCTCTTAAGGTAGCCAATGCCTCGTCACCAACATAATCCCATCACCAACTTCAGGAAACCGTTTGCAAAGGTAACGAAGCTTCTCATACGATACACAGCTAGTGGGGTGTCACTTGAGGCAGACTGGCCAAAGTATAAAAAAAATGTGTATTTGGGTGAGCAACTAGCAGGAATCACAATGACACTCATAGGGTAGCCAATGCCTCGTCACCAGCATAATCACATCAGCAACTTCAAGAAACCCCTAGCAAAAGTTACAATGACTCTTAAGATACACAACTAGTGGCGTATCGCTTCAGGCACACTAGAAACAGTATCTAAAAAATGTGTATTTGTGTGAGCAACTGGCAGGAAACACTGTGACTCTCCTAGGGTAACCAATATCTCGTCACCAGTATATTCACATCTTCAAAGTCAAGAAACCGCTGGCAAGAGTAACGATGTTTCTCTTAAGATACACTACTAGTGGCGTATCGCTTCAGGCACACTGGAAAATGTATCTAAAAAATGTGTATTTGGGTGAGCAACTGCCACGAAACACTTTGACTCTCTTAGGGTAACCAATATCTCGTCACAAGTATAATCACATCTTCAAAGTCAAGAAACCGCTGGCAAGAGTAACGATGTTTCTCTTAAGATACACAACTAGTGGCGTATCGCTTCAGGCAGACTGGCCACAGTATCTCAAAATGTGTATTTGGGTGAGCAACTGGCAGAAAGCACTATGACTCTCTTAAGGTAGCCAATGCCTCGTCACCAACATAATCCCATCACCAACTTCAGGAAACCGTTTGCAAAGGTAACGAAGCTTCTCATACGATACACAGCTAGTGGGGTGTCACTTGAGGCAGACTGGCCAAAGTATCAAAAAAATGTGTATTTGGGTGAGCAACTAGCAGGAATCACAATGACACTCATAGGGTAGCCAATGCCTCGTCACCAGCATAATCTCATCAGCAACTTCAAGAAACCCCTGGCAAAAGATACAATGACTCTTAAGATACACAACTAGAGGCGTATCTATCAGGCAGACTGGAAAGAGTATCTAAAAAATGTGTACTTGGGTGAAGAACTGGCAGGAATCTCTATGACTCTCTTGAGGTAGCCAATGCCTCGTCACCAGCAGAATCAAATCAGCAACTTCTAGAAACCCCTGGCAAAAGTAACGATGTTTCTCTTAAGATACACAACTAGTGGCGTATCGCTTCAGGCACACTAGAAACAGTATCTAAAAAATGTGTATTTGGGTGAGCAACTGGCAGGAAACACTGTGACTCTCTTAGGGTAACCAATATCTCGTCACCAGTATATTCACATTTTCAAAGTCAAGAAACCGCTGGCAAGAGTAACGATGTTTCTCTTAAGATACACTACTAGTGGCGTATCGCTTCAGGCACACTGGAAACAGTATCTAAAATATGTGTATTTGGGTGAGCAACTCGCAGGAAGCACTATGACTCTCTTAAGGTAGCCAATGCCTCGTCACCAGCATAATCACATCAGCAACTTCAAGAAACCCCTGGCAAAAGTTACAATGACTCTTAAGATACACAACTAGTGGCGTAGCTATCAGGCAGACTGGAAAGAGTATCTACAAAATGTGTATTTGGGTGAAGAACTGGCAGGAATCTCTATGACTCTCTTGAGGTAGCCACTGCCTCGTCACCAGCAGAATCAAATCAGCAACTTCTAGAAACCCCTGGCAAAAGTAACGATGTTTCTCTTAAGATACACAACTAGTGGCGTATCGCTTCAGGCACACTAGAAACAGTATCTAAAAAATGTGTATTTGGGTGAGCAACTGGCACGAAACACTGTGACTCTCTTAGGGTAACCAATATCTCGTCACCAGTATAATCACATCTTCAAAGTCAAGAAACCGCTGGCAAGAGTAACGATGTTTCTCTTAAGATACACTACTAGTGGCGTATCGCTTCAGGCACACTGGAAACAGTATCTAAAAAATGTGTATTTGGGTGAGCAACTGGCAGGAAGCACTATGACTCTCTTAAGGTAGCCAATGCCTCGTCACCAACATAATTCCATCACCAACTTCAAGAAACCGCCTGCAAAGGTAACGAAGCTTCTCATAAGATACACAGCTAGTGGGGTGTCACTTGAGGCAGACTGGCCAAAGTATCAAAAAAATGTGTATTTGGGTGAGCAACTAGCAGGAATCACTATCACACTCATAGGGTAGCCAATGCCTCGTCACCAGCATAATCACATCAGCAACTTCTAGAAACCCCTGGCAAAAGTTACAATGACTCTTAAGATACACAACTAGTGGCGTAGCTATCAGGCAGACTGGAAAGAGTATCTAAAAAATGTGTATTTGGGTGAAGAACTGGCAGGAATCTCTATGACTCTCTTGAGGTAGCCACTGCCTCGTCACCAGCAGATTCAAATCAGCAACTTCTAGAAACCCCTGGCAAAAGTAACGATGTTTCTCTTAAGATACACAACTAGTGGCGTATCGCTTCAGGCACACTAGAAACAGTATCTAAAAAATGTGTATTTGGGTGAGCAACTGGCACGAAACACTGTGACTCTCTTAGGGTAACCAATATCTCGTCACCAGTATAATCACATCTTCAAAGTCAAGAAACCGCTGGCAAGAGCAACGATGTTTCTCTTAAGATACACAACTAGTGGCGTATCGCTTCAGGCAGACTGGCCACAGTATCTCAAAATGTGTATTTGGGTGTGCAACTGGCAGGAAGCACTATGACTCTCTTAAGGTAGCCAATGCCTCGTCACCAGCATAATCCCATCACCAACTTCAGGAAACCGCTTGCAAAGGTAACGAAGCTTCTCATACGATACACAGCTAGTGGGGTGTCACTTGAGGCAGACTGGCCAAAGTATCAAAAAAATGTGTATTTGGGTGAGCAACTAGCAGGAATCACTATGACACTCATAGGGTAGCCAATGCCTCGTCACCAGCATAATCACATCAGCAACTTCAAGAAACCCCTGGCAAAAGTTACAATGACTCTTAAGATACACAACTAGTGGCGTAGCTATCAGGCAGACTGGAAAGAGTATCTAAAAAATGTGTATTTGGATGAGCAACTGGCACGAAACACTGTGACTCTCTTAGGGTAGCCAATATCTCGTCACCAGTATAATCACAGCTTAAAAGTCAAGAAACCGCTGGCAAGAGTAAAGATGTTTCTTTTAAGATACACAACTAGTGGCGTATCGCTTCAGGCAGACTGGCCACAGTATCTCAAAATGTGTATTTGGGTGAGCAACTGGCAGGAAGCACTATGACTCTCTTAAGGTAGCCAATGCCTTGTCACCAACATAATCCCATCACCAACTTCAAGAAACCGGTTGCAAAGGTAACGAAGCTTCTCATAAGATACACAGCTAGTGGGGTGTCACTTGAGGCAGACTGGCCAAAGTATCAAAAAAATGTGTATATGGGTGAGCAACTAGCAGGAATCACTATGACACTCATTGGGTAGCCAATGCCTCGTCACCAGCATAATCACATCAGCAACTTCAAGAAACCCCTGGCAAAAGTTACAATGACTCTTAAGATACACAACTAGTGGCGTAGCTATCAGGCAGACTGGAAAGAGTATCTAAAAAATGTGTATTTGGGTGAAGAACTAGCAGGAATCTCTATGACTCTCTTGAGGTAGCCAATGCCTCGTCACCAGTGTAATCACATCTTCAAAGTCAAGAAACCGCTGGCAAGAGTAACCATGTTTCTCTTAAGATATACAACTAGTGGCGTATCGCTTCAGGCACACTGGAAACAGTATCTAAAAAATGTGTATTTGGGTGAGCAACTGGCACGAAACACTGTGACTCTCTTAGGGTAACCAATATCTCGTCACCAGTATAATCACATCTTCAAAGTCAAGAAACCGCTGGCAAGAGTAACGATGTTTCTCTTAAGATACACAACTAGTGGCGTATCGCTTCAGGCAGACTGGCCACAGTATCTCAAAATGTGTATTTGGGTGAGCAACTGGCAGAAAGCACTATGACTCTCTTAAGGTAGCCAATGCCTCGTCACCAACATAATCCCATCACCAACTTCAAGAAACCGCTTGCAAAGGTAACGAAGCTTCTCATAAGATACACAGCTAGTGGGGTGTCACTTGAGGCAGACTGGCCAAAGTATAAAAAAAATGTGTATTTGGGTGAGCAACTAGCAGGAATCACTATGATACTCATAGGGTAGCCAATGCCTCGTCACCAGCAGAATCACATCAGCAACTTCAAGAAACCCCTGGCATAAGTTACAATGACTCTTAAGATACACAACTAGTGGCGTAGCTATCAGGCAGACTGGAAAGAGTATCTAAAAAATGTGTATTTGGATGAGCAACTGGCACGAAACACTGTGACTCTCTTAGGGTAGCCAATATCTCGTCACCAGTATAATCACATCTTCAAAGTCAAGAAACCGCTGGCAAGAGTAACGATGTTTCTCTTAAGATACACAACTAGTGGCGTATCGCTTCAGGCAGACTGGCCACAGTATCTCAAAATGTGTATTTGGGTGAGCAACTGGCAGGAAGCACTATGACTCTCTTAAGGTAGCCAATGCCTCGTCATCAACACAATCCCATCACCAACTTCAAGAAACCGCTTGCAAAGGTAACGAAGCTTCTCATAAGATACACAGCTAGTGGGGTGTCACTTGAGGCAGACTGGCGAAAGTATAAAAAAATGTGTATTTGGGTGAGCAACTAGCAGGAATCACTATGACACTCATAGGGTAGCCAATGCCTCGTCACCAGCATAATCACATCAGCAACTTCAAGAAACCCCTGGCAAAAGTTACAATGACTCTTAAGATACACAACTAGTGGCGTAGCTATCAGGCAGACTGGAAAGAGTATCTAAAAAATGTGTATTTGGGTGAGCAACTAGCAGGAATCACTATGACACTCATAGGGTAGCCAATGCCTCGTCACCAGCATAATCACATCAGCAACTTCAAGAAACCCCTGGCAAAAGCTACAATGACTCTTAAGATACACAACTAGTGGCGTAGCTATCAGGCAGACTGGAAAGAGTATCTAAAAAATGTGTATTTGGGTGAAGAACTGGCAGGAATCTCTATGACTCTCTTGACGTAGCCAATGCCTCGTCACCAGCAGAATCAAATCAGCAACTTCTAGAAACCCTTGGCAAAAGTAACGATCTTCCTCTTAAGATACACAACTAGTGGCGTATCGCTTCAGGCACACTGGAAACAGTATCTAAAAAATGTGTATTTGGGTGAGCAACTGGCACGAAACACTGTGACTCTCTTAGGGTAACCAATATCTCGTCACCAGTATAATCACATCTTCAAAGTCAAGAAACCGCTGGCAAGAGTAACGATGTTTCTCTTAAGATACACAACTAGTGGCGTATCGCCTCAGGCAGACTGGCCACAGTATGTCAAAATGTGTATTTGGGTGAGCAACTGGCAGAAAGCACTATGACTCTCTTAAGGTAGCCAATGCCTTGTCACCAACATAATCACATCACCAACTTCAAGAAACCGCTTGCAAAGGTAACGAAGCTTCTCATAAGATACACAGCTAGTGGGGTGTCACTTGAGGCAGAATGGCCAAAGTATCAAAAAAATGTGTATTTGGGTGAGCAACTAGCAGGAATCACTATGACACTCATAGGGCAGCCAATGCCTCGTCACCAGCATAATCACATCAGCAACTTCAAGAAACCCCTGGCAAAAGTTACAATGACTCTTAAGATACACAACTAGTGGCGTAATTATCAGGCAGACTGGAAAGAGTATCTAAAAAATGAGTATTTGGGTGAAGAACTGGCAGGAATCTCTATGACTCTCTTGAGGTTGCCAATGCCTCGTCACCAGCAGAATCAAATCAGCAACTTCTAGAAACCCCTGTCAAAAGTAACGATGTTTCTCTTAAGATACACAATTAGTGGCGTATCGCTTCAGGCACACTGGAAGCACTATCTAAAAAATGTGTATTTGGGTGAGCAACTGGCACGAAACACTGTGACCCTCTTAGGGAAACCAATATCTCGTCACCAGTATAATCACATCTTCAAAGTCAAGAAACCGCTGGCAAGAGTAACGATGTTTCTCTTAAGATACACAACTAGTGGCGTATCGCTTCAGGCAGACTGGCCACAGTATCTCAAAATGTGTATTTGTGTGAGCAACTGGCAGGAAGCACTATGACTCTCTTAAGGTAACCAATGGCTCGTCACCAACATAATCACATCACCAACTTCAAGAAACCGCTTGCAAAGGTAACGAAGCTTCTCATAAGATACACAGCTAGTGGGGTGTCACTTGATGCAGACTTGCCAAAGTAACAAAAAAATGTGTATTTGGGTGAGCAACTAGCAGGAATCACTATGACACTCATAGGGTAGCCAATGCCTCGTCACCAGCATAATCACATCAGCAACTTCAAGAAACCCCTGGCAAAAGTTACAATGACTCTTAAGATACACAACTAGTGGCGTAGCTATCAGGCAGACTGGAAAGAGTATCTAAAAAATGTGTATATGGATGAGCAACTGGCAGGAAAAACTGTGACTCTCTCAGGGTAGCCAATATCTCGTCACCAGTATAATCACATCTTCAAAGTCAAGAAACCGCTGGCAAGAGCAACGATGTTTCTCTTAAGATACACAACTAGTGGCGTATCGCTTCAGGCACACTAGAAACAGTATCTAAAAAATGTGTATTTGGGTGAGCAACTGGCAGGAAACACTGTGACTCTCTTAGGGTAACCAATATCTCGTCACCAGTATATTCACATTTTCAAAGTCAAGAAACCGCTGGCAAGAGTAACGATGTTTCTCTTAAGATACACTACTAGTGGCGTATCGCTTCAGGCACACTGGAAACAGTATCTAAAATATGTGTATTTGGGTGAGCAACTCGCAGGAAGCACTATGACTCTCTTAAGGTAGCCAATGCCTCGTCACCAGCATAATCACATCAGCAACTTCAAGAAACCCCTGGCAAAAGTTACAATGACTCTTAAGATACACAACTAGTGGCGTAGCTATCAGGCAGACTGGAAAGAGTATCTACAAAATGTGTATTTGGGTGAAGAACTGGCAGGAATCTCTATGACTCTCTTGAGGTAGCCACTGCCTCGTCACCAGCAGAATCAAATCAGCAACTTCTAGAAACCCCTGGCAAAAGTAACGATGTTTCTCTTAAGATACACAACTAGTGGCGTATCGCTTCAGGCACACTAGAAACAGTATCTAAAAAATGTGTATTTGGGTGAGCAACTGGCACGAAACACTGTGACTCTCTTAGGGTAACCAATATCTCGTCACCAGTATAATCACATCTTCAAAGTCAAGAAACCGCTGGCAAGAGTAACGATGTTTCTCTTAAGATACACTACTAGTGGCGTATCGCTTCAGGCACACTGGAAACAGTATCTAAAAAATGTGTATTTGGGTGAGCAACTGGCAGGAAGCACTATGACTCTCTTAAGGTAGCCAATGCCTCGTCACCAACATAATTCCATCACCAACTTCAAGAAACCGCCTGCAAAGGTAACGAAGCTTCTCATAAGATACACAGCTAGTGGGGTGTCACTTGAGGCAGACTGGCCAAAGTATCAAAAAAATGTGTATTTGGGTGAGCAACTAGCAGGAATCACTATCACACTCATAGGGTAGCCAATGCCTCGTCACCAGCATAATCACATCAGCAACTTCTAGAAACCCCTGGCAAAAGTTACAATGACTCTTAAGATACACAACTAGTGGCGTAGCTATCAGGCAGACTGGAAAGAGTATCTAAAAAATGTGTATTTGGGTGAAGAACTGGCAGGAATCTCTATGACTCTCTTGAGGTAGCCACTGCCTCGTCACCAGCAGATTCAAATCAGCAACTTCTAGAAACCCCTGGCAAAAGTAACGATGTTTCTCTTAAGATACACAACTAGTGGCGTATCGCTTCAGGCACACTAGAAACAGTATCTAAAAAATGTGTATTTGGGTGAGCAACTGGCACGAAACACTGTGACTCTCTTAGGGTAACCAATATCTCGTCACCAGTATAATCACATCTTCAAAGTCAAGAAACCGCTGGCAAGAGCAACGATGTTTCTCTTAAGATACACAACTAGTGGCGTATCGCTTCAGGCAGACTGGCCACAGTATCTCAAAATGTGTATTTGGGTGTGCAACTGGCAGGAAGCACTATGACTCTCTTAAGGTAGCCAATGCCTCGTCACCAGCATAATCCCATCACCAACTTCAGGAAACCGCTTGCAAAGGTAACGAAGCTTCTCATACGATACACAGCTAGTGGGGTGTCACTTGAGGCAGACTGGCCAAAGTATCAAAAAAATGTGTATTTGGGTGAGCAACTAGCAGGAATCACTATGACACTCATAGGGTAGCCAATGCCTCGTCACCAGCATAATCACATCAGCAACTTCAAGAAACCCCTGGCAAAAGTTACAATGACTCTTAAGATACACAACTAGTGGCGTAGCTATCAGGCAGACTGGAAAGAGTATCTAAAAAATGTGTATTTGGATGAGCAACTGGCACGAAACACTGTGACTCTCTTAGGGTAGCCAATATCTCGTCACCAGTATAATCACAGCTTAAAAGTCAAGAAACCGCTGGCAAGAGTAAAGATGTTTCTTTTAAGATACACAACTAGTGGCGTATCGCTTCAGGCAGACTGGCCACAGTATCTCAAAATGTGTATTTGGGTGAGCAACTGGCAGGAAGCACTATGACTCTCTTAAGGTAGCCAATGCCTTGTCACCAACATAATCCCATCACCAACTTCAAGAAACCGGTTGCAAAGGTAACGAAGCTTCTCATAAGATACACAGCTAGTGGGGTGTCACTTGAGGCAGACTGGCCAAAGTATCAAAAAAATGTGTATATGGGTGAGCAACTAGCAGGAATCACTATGACACTCATTGGGTAGCCAATGCCTCGTCACCAGCATAATCACATCAGCAACTTCAAGAAACCCCTGGCAAAAGTTACAATGACTCTTAAGATACACAACTAGTGGCGTAGCTATCAGGCAGACTGGAAAGAGTATCTAAAAAATGTGTATTTGGGTGAAGAACTAGCAGGAATCTCTATGACTCTCTTGAGGTAGCCAATGCCTCGTCACCAGTGTAATCACATCTTCAAAGTCAAGAAACCGCTGGCAAGAGTAACCATGTTTCTCTTAAGATATACAACTAGTGGCGTATCGCTTCAGGCACACTGGAAACAGTATCTAAAAAATGTGTATTTGGGTGAGCAACTGGCACGAAACACTGTGACTCTCTTAGGGTAACCAATATCTCGTCACCAGTATAATCACATCTTCAAAGTCAAGAAACCGCTGGCAAGAGTAACGATGTTTCTCTTAAGATACACAACTAGTGGCGTATCGCTTCAGGCAGACTGGCCACAGTATCTCAAAATGTGTATTTGGGTGAGCAACTGGCAGAAAGCACTATGACTCTCTTAAGGTAGCCAATGCCTCGTCACCAACATAATCCCATCACCAACTTCAAGAAACCGCTTGCAAAGGTAACGAAGCTTCTCATAAGATACACAGCTAGTGGGGTGTCACTTGAGGCAGACTGGCCAAAGTATAAAAAAAATGTGTATTTGGGTGAGCAACTAGCAGGAATCACTATGATACTCATAGGGTAGCCAATGCCTCGTCACCAGCAGAATCACATCAGCAACTTCAAGAAACCCCTGGCATAAGTTACAATGACTCTTAAGATACACAACTAGTGGCGTAGCTATCAGGCAGACTGGAAAGAGTATCTAAAAAATGTGTATTTGGATGAGCAACTGGCACGAAACACTGTGACTCTCTTAGGGTAGCCAATATCTCGTCACCAGTATAATCACATCTTCAAAGTCAAGAAACCGCTGGCAAGAGTAACGATGTTTCTCTTAAGATACACAACTAGTGGCGTATCGCTTCAGGCAGACTGGCCACAGTATCTCAAAATGTGTATTTGGGTGAGCAACTGGCAGGAAGCACTATGACTCTCTTAAGGTAGCCAATGCCTCGTCATCAACACAATCCCATCACCAACTTCAAGAAACCGCTTGCAAAGGTAACGAAGCTTCTCATAAGATACACAGCTAGTGGGGTGTCACTTGAGGCAGACTGGCGAAAGTATAAAAAAATGTGTATTTGGGTGAGCAACTAGCAGGAATCACTATGACACTCATAGGGTAGCCAATGCCTCGTCACCAGCATAATCACATCAGCAACTTCAAGAAACCCCTGGCAAAAGTTACAATGACTCTTAAGATACACAACTAGTGGCGTAGCTATCAGGCAGACTGGAAAGAGTATCTAAAAAATGTGTATTTGGGTGAGCAACTAGCAGGAATCACTATGACACTCATAGGGTAGCCAATGCCTCGTCACCAGCATAATCACATCAGCAACTTCAAGAAACCCCTGGCAAAAGCTACAATGACTCTTAAGATACACAACTAGTGGCGTAGCTATCAGGCAGACTGGAAAGAGTATCTAAAAAATGTGTATTTGGGTGAAGAACTGGCAGGAATCTCTATGACTCTCTTGACGTAGCCAATGCCTCGTCACCAGCAGAATCAAATCAGCAACTTCTAGAAACCCTTGGCAAAAGTAACGATCTTCCTCTTAAGATACACAACTAGTGGCGTATCGCTTCAGGCACACTGGAAACAGTATCTAAAAAATGTGTATTTGGGTGAGCAACTGGCACGAAACACTGTGACTCTCTTAGGGTAACCAATATCTCGTCACCAGTATAATCACATCTTCAAAGTCAAGAAACCGCTGGCAAGAGTAACGATGTTTCTCTTAAGATACACAACTAGTGGCGTATCGCCTCAGGCAGACTGGCCACAGTATGTCAAAATGTGTATTTGGGTGAGCAACTGGCAGAAAGCACTATGACTCTCTTAAGGTAGCCAATGCCTTGTCACCAACATAATCACATCACCAACTTCAAGAAACCGCTTGCAAAGGTAACGAAGCTTCTCATAAGATACACAGCTAGTGGGGTGTCACTTGAGGCAGAATGGCCAAAGTATCAAAAAAATGTGTATTTGGGTGAGCAACTAGCAGGAATCACTATGACACTCATAGGGCAGCCAATGCCTCGTCACCAGCATAATCACATCAGCAACTTCAAGAAACCCCTGGCAAAAGTTACAATGACTCTTAAGATACACAACTAGTGGCGTAATTATCAGGCAGACTGGAAAGAGTATCTAAAAAATGAGTATTTGGGTGAAGAACTGGCAGGAATCTCTATGACTCTCTTGAGGTTGCCAATGCCTCGTCACCAGCAGAATCAAATCAGCAACTTCTAGAAACCCCTGTCAAAAGTAACGATGTTTCTCTTAAGATACACAATTAGTGGCGTATCGCTTCAGGCACACTGGAAGCACTATCTAAAAAATGTGTATTTGGGTGAGCAACTGGCACGAAACACTGTGACCCTCTTAGGGAAACCAATATCTCGTCACCAGTATAATCACATCTTCAAAGTCAAGAAACCGCTGGCAAGAGTAACGATGTTTCTCTTAAGATACACAACTAGTGGCGTATCGCTTCAGGCAGACTGGCCACAGTATCTCAAAATGTGTATTTGTGTGAGCAACTGGCAGGAAGCACTATGACTCTCTTAAGGTAACCAATGGCTCGTCACCAACATAATCACATCACCAACTTCAAGAAACCGCTTGCAAAGGTAACGAAGCTTCTCATAAGATACACAGCTAGTGGGGTGTCACTTGATGCAGACTTGCCAAAGTAACAAAAAAATGTGTATTTGGGTGAGCAACTAGCAGGAATCACTATGACACTCATAGGGTAGCCAATGCCTCGTCACCAGCATAATCACATCAGCAACTTCAAGAAACCCCTGGCAAAAGTTACAATGACTCTTAAGATACACAACTAGTGGCGTAGCTATCAGGCAGACTGGAAAGAGTATCTAAAAAATGTGTATATGGATGAGCAACTGGCAGGAAAAACTGTGACTCTCTCAGGGTAGCCAATATCTCGTCACCAGTATAATCACATCTTCAAAGTCAAGAAACCGCTGGCAAGAGCAACGATGTTTCTCTTAAGATACACAACTAGTGGCGTATCGCTTCAGGCAGACTGGCCACAGTATCTCAAAATGTGTATTTGGGTGTGCAACTGGCAGGAAGCACTATGACTCTCTTAAGGTAGCCAATGCCTCGTCACCAGCATAATCCCATCACCAACTTCAGGAAACCGCTTGCAAAGGTAACGAAGCTTCTCATACGATACACAGCTAGTGGGGTGTCACTTGAGGCAGACTGGCCAAAGTATCAAAAAAATGTGTATTTGGGTGAGCAACTAGCAGGAATCACTATGACACTCATAGGGTAGCCAATGCCTCGTCACCAGCATAATCACATCAGCAACTTCAAGAAACCCCTGGCAAAAGTTACAATGACTCTTAAGATACACAACTAGTGGCGTAGCTATCAGGCAGACTGGAAAGAGTATCTAAAAAATGTGTATTTGGATGAGCAACTGGCACGAAACACTGTGACTCTCTTAGGGTAGCCAATATCTCGTCACCAGTATAATCACAGCTTAAAAGTCAAGAAACCGCTGGCAAGAGTAAAGATGTTTCTTTTAAGATACACAACTAGTGGCGTATCGCTTCAGGCAGACTGGCCACAGTATCTCAAAATGTGTATTTGGGTGAGCAACTGGCAGGAAGCACTATGACTCTCTTAAGGTAGCCAATGCCTTGTCACCAACATAATCCCATCACCAACTTCAAGAAACCGGTTGCAAAGGTAACGAAGCTTCTCATAAGATACACAGCTAGTGGGGTGTCACTTGAGGCAGACTGGCCAAAGTATCAAAAAAATGTGTATATGGGTGAGCAACTAGCAGGAATCACTATGACACTCATTGGGTAGCCAATGCCTCGTCACCAGCATAATCACATCAGCAACTTCAAGAAACCCCTGGCAAAAGTTACAATGACTCTTAAGATACACAACTAGTGGCGTAGCTATCAGGCAGACTGGAAAGAGTATCTAAAAAATGTGTATTTGGGTGAAGAACTAGCAGGAATCTCTATGACTCTCTTGAGGTAGCCAATGCCTCGTCACCAGTGTAATCACATCTTCAAAGTCAAGAAACCGCTGGCAAGAGTAACCATGTTTCTCTTAAGATATACAACTAGTGGCGTATCGCTTCAGGCACACTGGAAACAGTATCTAAAAAATGTGTATTTGGGTGAGCAACTGGCACGAAACACTGTGACTCTCTTAGGGTAACCAATATCTCGTCACCAGTATAATCACATCTTCAAAGTCAAGAAACCGCTGGCAAGAGTAACGATGTTTCTCTTAAGATACACAACTAGTGGCGTATCGCTTCAGGCAGACTGGCCACAGTATCTCAAAATGTGTATTTGGGTGAGCAACTGGCAGAAAGCACTATGACTCTCTTAAGGTAGCCAATGCCTCGTCACCAACATAATCCCATCACCAACTTCAAGAAACCGCTTGCAAAGGTAACGAAGCTTCTCATAAGATACACAGCTAGTGGGGTGTCACTTGAGGCAGACTGGCCAAAGTATCAAAAAAATGTGTATTTGGGTGAGCAACTAGCAGGAATCACTATGACACTCATAGGGTAGCCAATGCCTCGTCACCAGCAGAATCACATCAGCAACTTCAAGAAACCCCTGGCATAAGTTACAATGACTCTTAAGATACACAACTAGTGGCGTAGCTATCAGGCAGACTGGAAAGAGTATCTAAAAAATGTGTATTTGGATGAGCAACTGGCACGAAACACTGTGACTCTCTTAGGGTAGCCAATATCTCGTCACCAGTATAATCACATCTTCAAAGTCAAGAAACCGCTGGCAAGAGTAACGATGTTTCTCTTAAGATACACAACTAGTGGCGTATCGCTTCAGGCAGACTGGCCACAGTATCTCAAAATGTGTATTTGGGTGAGCAACTGGCAGGAAGCACTATGACTCTCTTAAGGTAGCCAATGCCTCGTCATCAACACAATCCCATCACCAACTTCAAGAAACCGCTTGCAAAGGTAACGAAGCTTCTCATAAGATACACAGCTAGTGGGGTGTCACTTGAGGCAGACTGGCGAAAGTATAAAAAAATGTGTATTTGGGTGAGCAACTAGCAGGAATCACTATGACACTCATAGGGTAGCCAATGCCTCGTCACCAGCATAATCACATCAGCAACTTCAAGAAACCCCTGGCAAAAGTTACAATGACTCTTAAGATACACAACTAGTGGCGTAGCTATCAGGCAGACTGGAAAGAGTATCTAAAAAATGTGTATTTGGGTGAGCAACTAGCAGGAATCACTATGACACTCATAGGGTAGCCAATGCCTCGTCACCAGCATAATCACATCAGCAACTTCAAGAAACCCCTGGCAAAAGCTACAATGACTCTTAAGATACACAACTAGTGGCGTAGCTATCAGGCAGACTGGAAAGAGTATCTAAAAAATGTGTATTTGGGTGAAGAACTGGCAGGAATCTCTATGACTCTCTTGACGTAGCCAATGCCTCGTCACCAGCAGAATCAAATCAGCAACTTCTAGAAACCCTTGGCAAAAGTAACGATCTTCCTCTTAAGATACACAACTAGTGGCGTATCGCTTCAGGCACACTGGAAACAGTATCTAAAAAATGTGTATTTGGGTGAGCAACTGGCACGAAACACTGTGACTCTCTTAGGGTAACCAATATCTCGTCACCAGTATAATCACATCTTCAAAGTCAAGAAACCGCTGGCAAGAGTAACGATGTTTCTCTTAAGATACACAACTAGTGGCGTATCGCCTCAGGCAGACTGGCCACAGTATCTCAAAATGTGTATTTGGGTGAGCAACTGGCAGAAAGCACTATGACTCTCTTAAGGTAGCCAATGCCTTGTCACCAACATTATCACATCACCAACTTCAAGAAACCGCTTGCAAAGGTAACGAAGCTTCTCATAAGATACACAGCTAGTGGGGTGTCACTTGAGGCAGAATGGCCAAAGTATCAAAAAAATGTGTATTTGGGTGAGCAACTAGCAGGAATCACTATGACACTCATAGGGCAGCCAATGCCTCGTCACCAGCATAATCACATCAGCAACTTCAAGAAACCCCTGGCAAAAGTTACAATGACTCTTAAGATACACAACTAGTGGCGTAATTATCAGGCAGACTGGAAAGAGTATCTAAAAAATGAGTATTTGGGTGAAGAACTGGCAGGAATCTCTATGACTCTCTTGAGGTTGCCAATGCCTCGTCACCAGCAGAATCAAATCAGCAACTTCTAGAAACCCCTGTCAAAAGTAACGATGTTTCTCTTAAGATACACAATTAGTGGCGTATCGCTTCAGGCACACTGGAAGCACTATCTAAAAAATGTGTATTTGGGTGAGCAACTGGCACGAAACACTGTGACCCTCTTAGGGAAACCAATATCTCGTCACCAGTATAATCACATCTTCAAAGTCAAGAAACCGCTGGCAAGAGTAACGATGTTTCTCTTAAGATACACAACTAGTGGCGTATCGCTTCAGGCAGACTGGCCACAGTATCTCAAAATGTGTATTTGTGTGAGCAACTGGCAGGAAGCACTATGACTCTCTTAAGGTAACCAATGGCTCGTCACCAACATAATCACATCACCAACTTCAAGAAACCGCTTGCAAAGGTAACGAAGCTTCTCATAAGATACACAGCTAGTGGGGTGTCACTTGATGCAGACTTGCCAAAGTAACAAAAAAATGTGTATTTGGGTGAGCAACTAGCAGGAATCACTATGACACTCATAGGGTAGCCAATGCCTCGTCACCAGCATAATCACATCAGCAACTTCAAGAAACCCCTGGCAAAAGTTACAATGACTCTTAAGATACACAACTAGTGGCGTAGCTATCAGGCAGACTGGAAAGAGTATCTAAAAAATGTGTATATGGATGAGCAACTGGCAGGAAAAACTGTGACTCTCTCAGGGTAGCCAATATCTCGTCACCAGTATAATCACATCTTCAAAGTCAAGAAACCGCTGGCAAGAGTAACGATGTTTCTCTCAAGATACACAACTAGTGGCGTATCGCTTCAGGCAGACTGGCCACAGTATCTCAAAATGTGTATTTGGGTGAGCAACTGGCAGGAAGCACTATGAGTCTCTTAAGGTAGCCAATGCATCGTCACCAACATAATCCCATCACCAACTTCAGGAAACCGCTTGCAAAGGTAACGAAGCTTCTCATAAGATACACAGCTAGTGGGGTGTAACTTGAGGCACACTGGCCAAAGTACCAAAAAAATGTGTATTTGGGTGAGCAACTAGTAGGAATCACTATGACACTCATAGGGTAGCCAATGCCTCGTCACCAGCATAATCACATCAGCAACTTCAAGAAACCCTTGGCAAAAGTTACAATGACTCTTAAGATACACAACTAGTGGCGTAGCTATCAGGCAGACTGGAAAGAGTATCTAAAAAATGTGAATTTGGGTGAAGAACTGGCAGGAATCTCTATGACTCTCTTGAGGTAGCCAATGCTTCGTCACCAGCAGAATCAAATCAGCAACTTCTAGAAACCCCTTTCAAAAGTAACAATGTTTCTCTTAAGATACACAACTAGTGGCGTATCGCTTCAGGCAGACTGGAAACAGTATCTAAAAAATGTGTATTTGGGTGAGCAACTGGCACGAAACACTGTGACTCTCTTAGGGTAACCAATATCTCGTCACCAGTATAATCACATCTTCAAAGTCAAGAAACCGCTGGCAAGAGTAACGATGTTTCTCTTAAGATACACAACTAGTGGCGTATCGCCTCAGGCAGACTGGCCACAGTATCTCAAAATGTGTATTTGGGTGAGCAACTGGCAGGAAGCACTATGACTCTCTTAAGGTAGCCAATGCCTCGTCACCAACATAATCACATCACCAACTTCAAGAAACCGCTTGCAAAGGTGACGAAGCTTCTCATAAGATACACAGCTAGTGGGGTGTCACTTGAGGCAGACTGGCCAAAGTATCAAAAAAATGTGTATTTGGGTGAGCAACTAGCAGGAATCACTATGACACTCATAGGGTAGCCAATGCCTCGTCATTAGCATAATCACATCAGCAACTTCAAGAAACCCCTGGCAAAAGTTACAATGACTCTTAAGATACACAACTAGTGGCGTAGCTATCAGGCAGACTGGAAAGAGTATCTAAAAAATGTGTATATGGATGAGCAACTGGCAGGAAAAACTGTGACTCTCTCAGGGTAGCCAATATCTCGTCACCAGTATAATCACATCTTCAAAGTCAAGAAACCGTTGGCAAGAGTAACGATGTTTCTCTTAAGATACACAACTAGTGGCGTATCGCTTCAGGCAGACTGGCCACAGTATCTCAAAATGTGTATTTGGGTGAGCAACTGGCAGGAAGCACTATGACTCTCTGAAGGTAGCCAATGCCTCGTCACCAACATAATCCCATCACCAACTTCAGGAAACCGCTTGCAAAGGTAACGAAGCTTCTCATAAGATACACAGCTAGTGGGGTGTCACTTGAGGCAGACTGGCCAAAGTATCAAAAAATTGTGTATTTGGGTGAGCAACTAGCAGGAATCACTATGACACTCATAGGGTAGCCAATGCCTCGTCACCAGCATAATCACATCAGCAACTTCAAGAAACCCCTGGCAAAAGTTACAATGACTCTTAAGATACACAACTAGTGGCGTAGCTATCAGGCAGACTGGAAAGAGTATCTAAAAAATGTGAATTTGGGTGAAGAACTGGCAGGAATCTCTATGACTCTCTTGAGGTAGCCGATGCTTCGTCACCAGCAGAATCAAATCAGCAACTTCTAGAAACCCCTTTCAAAAGTAACGATGTTTCTCTTAAGATACACAACTAGTGGCGTATCGCTTCAGGCACACTGGAAACAGTATCTAAAAAATGTGTATTTGGGTGAGCAACTGGCACGAAACACTGTGACTCTCTTAGGGTAGCCAATATCTCGTCACCAGTATAATCACAGCTTCAAAGTCAAGAAACCGCTGGCAAGAGTAACGATGTTTCTCTTAAGATACAGAACTGGTGGCGTATCGCTTCAGGCACACTGGAAACAGTATCTAAAAAATGTGTATTTGGGTGAGCAACTGGCACGAAACACTGTGACTGTCTTAGGGTAACCAATATCTCGTCACCAGTATAATCACATCTTCAAAGTCAAGAAACCGCTGGCAAGAGTAACGATGTTTCTCTTAAGATACACAACTAGTGGCGTATCGCTTCAGGCAGACTGGCCACAGTATCTCAAAATGTGTATTTTGGTGAGCAACTGGCAGGAAGCACTATGACTCTCTTAAGGTAGCCAACGCCTCGTTACCAACATAATCCCATCACCAACTTCAGGAAACCGCTTGCAAAGGTAACGAAGCTTCTCATAAGATACACAGCTAGTGGGGTGTCACTTGAGGCAGACTGGCCAAAGTATCAAAAAAATGTGTATTTGAGTGAGCAACTAGCAGGAATCACTATGACACTCATAGGGCAGCCAATGCCTCGTCACCAGCATAATCACATCAGCAACTTCAAGAAACCCCTGGCAAAAGTTACAATGACTCTTAAGATACACAACTAGTGGCGTAGCTATCAGGCAGACTGGAAAGAGTATGTAAAAAATGAGTATTTGGGTGAAGAACTGGCAGGAATCTCTATGACTCTCTTGAGGTAGCCAATGCCTCGTCACCAGCAGAATCAAATCAGCAACTTCTAGAAACCCCTGGCAAAAGTAACGATGTTTCTCTTAAGATACACAACTAGTGGCGTATCGCTTCAGGCACACTGGAAACAGTATCTAAAAAATGTGTATTTGGGTGAGCAACTGGCACGAAACACTGTGACTCTCTTAGGGAAACCAATATCTCGTCACCAGTATAATCACATCTTCAAAGTCAAGAAACCGCTGGCAAGAGTAACGATGTTTCTCTTAAGATACACAACTAGTGGCGTATCGCTTCAGGCAGACTGGCCACAGTATCTCAAAATGTGTATTTGGGTGAGCAACTGGCAGGAAGCACTATGACTCTCTTAAGGTAGCCAATGCCTCGTCACCAACATAATCACATCACCAACTTCAAGAAACCGCTTGCAAAGGTAACGAAGCTTCTCATAAGATACACAGCTAGTGGGGTGTCACTTGAGGCAGACTGGCCAAAGTATCAAAAAAATGTGTATTTGGGTGAGCAACTAGCAGGAATCACTATGACACTCATAGGGTAGCCAATGCCTCGTCACCAGCATAATCACATCAGCAACTTCAAGAAACCCCTGGCAAAAGTTACAATGACTCTTAAGATACACAACTAGTGGCGTAGCTATCAGGCAGACTGGAAAGAGTATCTAAAAAATGTGTATATGGATGAGCAACTGGCAGGAAAAACTGTGACTCTCTCAGGGTAGCCAATATCTCGTCACCAGTATAATCACATCTTCAAAGTCAAGAAACCGCTGGCAAGAGTAACGATGTTTCTCTTAAGATACACAACTAGTGGCGTATCGCTTCAGGCAGACTGGCCACAGTATCTCAAAATGTGTATTTGGGTGAGCAACTGGCAGGAAGCACTATGACTGTCTTAAGGTAGCCAATGCCTCGTCACCAACATAATCCCATCACCAACTTCAGGAAACCGCTTGCAAAGGTAACGAAGCTTCTCATAAGATACACAGCTAGTGGGGTGTCACTTGAGGCAGACTGGCCAAAGTATCAAAAAAATGTGTATTTGGGTGAGCAACTAGCAGGAATCACTATGACACTCATAGGGTAGCCAATGCCTCGTCACCAGCATAATCACATCAGCAACTTCAAGAAACCCCTGGCAAAAGTTACAATGACTCTTAAGATACACAACTAGTGGCGTAGCTATCAGGCAGACTGGAAAGAGTATCTAAAAAATGTGAATTTGGGTGAAGAACTGGCAGGAATCTCTATGACTCTCTTGAGGTAGCCAATGCTTCGTCACCAGCAGAATCAAATCAGCAACTTCTAGAAACCCCTTTCAAAAGTAACAATGTTTCTCTTAAGATACACAACTAGTGGCGTATCACTTCAGGCACACTGGAAACAGTATCTAAAAAATGTGTATTTGGGTGAGCAACTGGCACGAAACACTGTGACTCTCTTAGGGTAGCCAATATCTCGTCACCAGTATAATCACATCTTCAAAGTCAAGAAACCGCTGGCAAGAGTAACGATGTTTCTCTTAAGATACACAACTAGTGGCGTATCGCCTCAGGCAGACTGGCCACAGTATCTCAAAATGTGTATTTGGGTGAGCAACTGGCAGAAAGCACTATGACTCTCTTAAGGTGGCCAATGCCTCGTCACCAACATAATAACATCACCAACTTCAAGAAACCGCTTGCAAAGGTAACGAAGCTTCTCATAAGATACACAGCTAGTGGGGTGTCACTTGAGGCAGACTGGCCAAAGTATGAAAAAAATGTGTATTTGGGTGAGCAACTAGCAGGAATCACTACGACACTCATAGGGAAGCCAATGCCTCGTCACCAGCATAAGCACATCAGCAACTTCAAGAAACCCCTGGCAAAAGTTACAATGACTCTTAAGATACACAACTAGTGGCGTAGCTATCAGGCAGACTGGAAAGAGTATCTAAAAAATGTGTATTTGGATGAGCAACTGGCAGGAAACACTGTGACTCTCTTAGGGTAGCCAATATCTCGTCACCAGTATAATCACATCTTCAAAGTCAAGAAACCGCTGGCAACAGTAACGATGTTTCTCTTAAGATACACAACTAGTGGCGTATCGCTTCAGGCAGACTGGCCACAGTATCTCAAAATGTGTATTTGGGTGAGCAACTGGCAGGAAGCACTATGACTCTCTTAAGGTAGCCAATGCCTCGTCACCAACATAATCCCATCACCAACTTCAGGAAACCGCTTGCAAAGGTAACGAAGCTTCTCATAAGATACACAGCTAGTGGGGTGTCACTTGAGGCAGACTGGCCAAAGTATCAAAAAAATGTGTATTTGGGTGAGCAACTAGCAGTAATCACTATGACACTCATAGGGCAGCCAATGCCTCGTCACCAGCATAATCACATCAGCAACTTCAAGAAACCCCTGGCAAAAGTTACAATGACTCTTAAGATACACAACTAGTGGCGTAGCTATCAGGCAGACTGGAAAGAGTATCTAAAAAATGTGAATTTGGGTGAAGAACTGGCAGGAATCTCTATGACTCTCTTGAGGTAGCCAATGCTTCGTCACCAGCAGAATCAAATCAGCAACTTCTAGAAACCCCTTTCAAAAGTAACAATGTTTCTCTTAAGATACACAACTAGTGGCGTATCGCTTCAGGCACACTGGAAACAGTATCAAAAAAATGTGTATTTGGGTGAGCAACTGGCACGAAACACTGTGACTCTCTTAGGGTAGCCAATATCTCGTCACCAGTATAATCACATCTTCAAAGTCAAGAAACCGCTGGCAAGAGTAACGATGTTTCTCTTAAGATACACAACTAGTGGCGTATCGCCTCAGGCAGACTGGCCACAGTATCTCAAAATGTGTATTTGGGTGAGCAACTGGCAGAAAGCACTATGACTCTCTTAAGGTGGCCAATGCCTCGTCACCAACATAATAACATCACCAACTTCAAGAAACCGCTTGCAAAGGTAACGAAGCTTCTCATAAGATACACAGCTAGGGGGGTGTCACTTGAGGCAGACTGGCCAAAGTATCAAAAAAATGTGTATTTGGGTGAGCAACTAGCAGGAATCACTATGACACTCATAGGGAAGCCAATGCCTCGTCACCAGCATAAGCACATCAGCAACTTCAAGAAACCCCTGGCAAAAGTTACAATGACTCTTAAGATACACAACTAGTAGCGTAGCTATCAGGCAGACTGGAAAGAGTATCTAAAAAATGTGTATTTGGATGAGCAACTGGCAGGAAACACTGTGACTCTCTTAGGGTAGCCAATATCTCGTCACCAGTATAATCACATCTTCAAAGTCAAGAAACCGCTGGCAAGAGTAACGATGTTTCTCTTAAGATACACAACTAGTGGCGTATCGCTTCAGGCAGACTGGCCACAGTATCTCAAAATGTGTATTTGGGTGAGCAACTGGCAGGAAGCACTATGACTCTCTTAAGGAAGCCAATGCCTCGTCACCAACATAGTCCCATCACCAACTTCAGGAAACCGCTTGCAAAGGTAACGAAGCTTCTCATAAGATACACAGCTAGTGGGGTGTCACTTGAGGCAGACTGGCCAAAGTATCAAAAAAATGTGTATTTGGGTGAGCAACTAGCAGGAATCACTATGATACTCATAGGGCAGCCAATGCCTCGTCACCAGCATAATCACATCAGCAACTTCAAGAAACCCCTGGCAAAAGTTACAATGACTCTTAAGATACACAACTAGTGGCGTAGCTATCAGGCAGACTGGAAAGAGTATCTAAAAAATGTGAATTTGGGTGAAGAACTGGCAGGAATCTCTATGACTTTCTTGAGGTAGCCAATGCTTCGTCACCAGCAGAATCAAATCAGCAACTTCTAGAAACCCCTTTCAAAAGTAACAATGTTTCTCTTAAGATACACAACTAGTGGCGTATCACTTCAGGCACACTGGAAACAGTATCTAAAAAATGTGTATTTGGGTGAGCAACTGGCACGAAACACTGTGACTCTCTTAGGGTAGCCAATATCTCGTCACCAGTATAATCACATCTTCAAAGTCAAGAAACCGCTGGCAAGAGTAACGATGTTTCTCTTAAGATACACAACTAGTGGCGTATCGCCTCAGGCAGACTGGCCACAGTATCTCAAAATGTGTATTTGGGTGAGCAACTGGCAGAAAGCACTATGACTCTCTTAAGGTGGCCAATGCCTCGTCACCAACATAATAACATCACCAACTTCAAGAAACCGCTTGCAAAGGTAACGAAGCTTCTCATAAGATACACAGCTAGTGGGGTGTCACTTGAGGCAGACTGGCCAAAGTATGAAAAAAATGTGTATTTGGGTGAGCAACTAGCAGGAATCACTATGACACTCATAGGGAAGCCAATGCCTCGTCACCAGCATAAGCACATCAGCAACTTCAAGAAACCCCTGGCAAAAGTTACAATGACTCTTAAGATACACAACTCGTGGCGTAGCTATCAGGCAGACTGGAAAGTGTATCTAAAAAATGTGTATTTGGATGAGCAACTGGCAGGAAACACTGTGACTCTCTTAGGGTAGCCAATATCTCGTCACCAGTATAATCACATCTTCAAAGTCAAGAAACCGCTGGCAAGAGTAACGATGTTTCTCTTAAGATACACAACTAGTGGCGTATCGCTTCAGGCAGACTGGCCACAGTATCTCAAAATGTGTATTTGGGTGAGCAACTGGCAGGAAGCACTATGACTCTCTTAAGGTAGCCAATGCCTCGTCACCAACATAATCCCATCACCAACTTCAGGAAACCGCTTGCAAAGGTAACGCAGCTTCTCATAAGATACACAGCTAGTGGGGTGTCACTTGAGGCAGACTGGCCAAAGTATCAAAAAAATGTGTATTTGGGTGAGCAACTAGCAGTAATCACTATGACACTCATAGGGCAGCCAATGCCTCGTCACCAGCATAATCACATCAGCAACTTCAAGAAACCCCTGGCAAAAGTTACAATGACTCTTAAGATACACAACTAGTGGCGTAGCTATCAGGCAGACTGGAAAGAGTATCTAAAAAATGTGAATTTGGGTGAAGAACTGGCAGGAATCTCTATGACTCTCTTGAGGTAGCCAATGCTTCGTCACCAGCAGAATCAAATCAGCAACTTCTAGAAACCCCTTTCAAAAGTAACAATGTTTCTCTTAAGATACACAACTAGTGGCGTATCGCTTCAGGCACACTGGAAACAGTATCTAAAAAATGTGTATTTGGGTGAGCAACTGGCACGAAACACTGTGACTCTCTTAGGGTAGCCAATATCTCGTCACCAGTATAATCACATCTTCAAAGTCAAGAAACCGCTGGCAAGAGTAACGATGTTTCTCTTAAGATACACAACTAGTGGCGTATCGCCTCAGGCAGACTGGCCACAGTATCTCAAAATGTGTATTTGGGTGAGCAACTGGCAGAAAGCACTATGACTCTCTTAAGGTGGCCAATGCCTCGTCACCAACATAATAACATCACCAACTTCAAGAAACTGCTTGCAAAGGTAACGAAGCTTCTCATAAGATACACAGCTAGGGGGGTGTCACTTGAGGCAGACTGGCCAAAGTATCAAAAAAATGTGTATTTGGGTGAGCAACTAGCAGGAATCACTATGACACTCATAGGGAAGCCAATGCCTCGTCACCAGCATAAGCACATCAGCAACTTCAAGAAACCCCTGGCAAAAGTTACAATGACTCTTAAGATACACAACTAGTGGCGTAGCTATCAGGCAGACTGGAAAGAGTATCTAAAAAATGTGTATTTGGATGAGCAACTGGCAGGAAACACTGTGACTCTCTTAGGGTAGCCAATATCTCGTCACCAGTATAATCACATCTTCAAAGTCAAGAAACCGCTGGCAAGAGTAACGATGTTTCTCTTAAGATACACAACTAGTGGCGTATCGCTTCAGGCAGACTGGCCACAGTATCTCAAAATGTGTATTTGGGTGAGCAACTGGCAGGAAGCACTATGACTCTCTTAAGGAAGCCAATGCCTCGTCACCAACATAGTCCCATCACCAACTTCAGGAAACCGCTTGCAAAGGTAACGAAGCTTCTCATAAGATACACAGCTAGTGGGGTGTCACTTGAGGCAGACTGGCCAAAGTATCAAAAAAATGTGTATTTGGGTGAGCAACTAGCAGGAATCACTATGATACTCATAGGGCAGCCAATGCCTCGTCACCAGCATAATCACATCAGCAACTTCAAGAAACCCCTGGCAAAAGTTACAATGACTCTTAAGATACACAACTAGTGGCGTAGCTATCAGGAAGACTGGAAAGAGTATCTAAAAAATGTGTATTTGGGTGAAGAACTGGCAGGAATCTCTATGACTCTCTTGAGGTAGCCAATGCCTCGTCACCAGCAGAATCAAATCAGCAACTTCTAGAAACCCCTGTCAAAAGTAACGATGTTTCTCTTAAGATACACAACTAGTGGCGTATCGCTTCAGGCACACTGGAAACAGTATCTAAAAAATGTGTATTTGGGTGAGCAACTGGCACGAAACACTGTGACTCTCTTAGGGTAACCAATATCTCGTCACCAGTATAATCACATCTTCAAAGTCAAGAAACCGCTGGCAAGAGTAACGATGTTTCTCTTAAGATACACAACTAGTGGCGTATCGCCTCAGGCAGACTGGCCGCAGTATCTCAAAATGTGTATTTGGGTGAGCAACTGGCAGAAAGCACTATGACTCTCTTAAGGTAGCCAATGCCTTGTCACCAACATAATCACATCACCAACTTCAAGAAACCGCTTGCAAAGGTAACGAAGCTTCTCATAAGATACACAGCTAGTGGGGTGTCACTTGAGGCAGACTGGCCAAAGTATCAAAAAAATGTGTATTTGGGTGAGCAACTAGCAGGAATCACTATGACACTCATAGGGTAGCCAATGCCTCGTCACCAGCATAAGCACATCAGCAACTTCAAGAAACCCCTGGCAAAAGTTACAATGACTCTTAAGATACACAACTAGTGGCGTAGCTATCAGGCAGACTGGAAAGAGTATCTAAAAAATGTGTATTTGGATGAGCAACTGGCAGGAAACACTGTGACTCTCTTAGGGTAGCCAATATCTCGTCACCAGTATAATCACATCTTCAAAGTCAAGAAACCGCTGGCAAGAGTAACGATGTTTCTCTTAAGATACACAACTGGTGGCGTATCGCTTGAGGCACACTGGAAACAGTATCTAAAAAATGTGTATTTGGGTGAGCAACTGGCACGAAACACTGTCACTCTCTTAGGGTAACCAATATCTCGTCACCAGTATAATCACATCTTCAAAGTCAAGAAACCGCTGGCAAGAGTAACGATGTTTCTCTTAAGATACACAACTAGTGGCGTATCGCTTCAGGCAGACTGGCCACAGTATCTCAAAATGTGTATTTGGGTGAGCAACTGGCAGGAAGCACTATGACTCTCTTAAGGAAGCCAATGAATCGTCACCAACATAGTCCCATCACCAACTTCAGGAAACCGCTTGCAAAGGTAACGAAGCTTCTCATAAGATACACAGCTAGTGGGGTGTCACTTGAGGCAGACTGGACAAAGTATCAAAAAAATGTGTATTTGGGTGAGCAACTAGCAGGAATCACTATGATACTCATAGGGCAGCCAATGCCTCGTCACCAGCATAATCACATCAGCAACTTCAAGAAACCCCTGGCAAAAGTTACAATGACTCTTAAGATACACAACTAGTGGCGTAGCTATCAGGCAGACTGGAAAGAGTATCTAAAAAATGTGAATTTGGGTGAAGAACTGGCAGGAATCTCTATGACTCTCTTGAGGTAGCCAATGCTTCGTCACCAGCAGAATCAAATCAGCAACTTCTAGAAACCCCTTTCAAAAGTAACAATGTTTCTCTTAAGATACACAACTAGTGGCGTATCACTTCAGGCACACTGGAAACAGTATCTAAAAAATGTGTATTTGGGTGAGCAACTGGCACGAAACACTGTGACTCTCTTAGGGTAGCCAATATCTCGTCACCAGTATAATCACATCTTCAAAGTCAAGAAACCGCTGGCAAGAGTAACGATGTTTCTCTTAAGATACACAACTAGTGGCGTATCGCCTCAGGCAGACTGGCCACAGTATCTCAAAATGTGTATTTGGGTGAGCAACTGGCAGAAAGCACTATGACTCTCTTAAGGTGGCCAATGCCTCGTCACCAACATAATAACATCACCAACTTCAAGAAACCGCTTGCAAAGGTAACGAAGCTTCTCATAAGATACACAGCTAGTGGGGTGTCACTTGAGGCAGACTGGCCAAAGTATGAAAAAAATGTGTATTTGGGTGAGCAACTAGCAGGAATCACTATGACACTCATAGGGAAGCCAATGCCTCGTCACCAGCATAAGCACATCAGCAACTTCAAGAAACCCCTGGCAAAAGTTACAATGACTCTTAAGATACACAACTAGTGGCGTAGCTATCAGGCAGACTGGAAAGAGTATCTAAAAAATGTGTATTTGGATGAGCAACTGGCAGGAAACACTGTGACTCTCTTAGGGTAGCCAATATCTCGTCACCAGTATAATCACATCTTCAAAGTCAAGAAACCGCTGGCAAGAGTAACGATGTTTCTCTTAAGATACACAACTAGTGGCGTATCGCTTCAGGCAGACTGGCCACAGTATCTCAAAATGTGTATTTGGGTGAGCAACTGGCAGGAAGCACTATGACTCTCTTAAGGTAGCCAATGCCTCGTCACCAACATAATCCCATCACCAACTTCAGGAAACCGCTTGCAAAGGTAACGCAGCTTCTCATAAGATACACAGCTAGTGGGGTGTCACTTGAGGCAGACTGGCCAAAGTATCAAAAAAATGTGTATTTGGGTGAGCAACTAGCAGTAATCACTATGACACTCATAGGGCAGCCAATGCCTCGTCACCAGCATAATCACATCAGCAACTTCAAGAAACCCCTGGCAAAAGTTACAATGACTCTTAAGATACACAACTAGTGGCGTAGCTATCAGGCAGACTGGAAAGAGTATCTAAAAAATGTGAATTTGGGTGAAGAACTGGCAGGAATCTCTATGACTCTCTTGAGGTAGCCAATGCTTCGTCACCAGCAGAATCAAATCAGCAACTTCTAGAAACCCCTTTCAAAAGTAACAATGTTTCTCTTAAGATACACAACTAGTGGCGTATCGCTTCAGGCACACTGGAAACAGTATCTAAAAAATGTGTATTTGGGTGAGCAACTGGCACGAAACACTGTGACTCTCTTAGGGTAGCCAATATCTCGTCACCAGTATAATCACATCTTCAAAGTCAAGAAACCGCTGGCAAGAGTAACGATGTTTCTCTTAAGATACACAACTAGTGGCGTATCGCCTCAGGCAGACTGGCCACAGTATCTCAAAATGTGTATTTGGGTGAGCAACTGGCAGAAAGCACTATGACTCCCTTAAGGTGGCCAATGCCTCGTCACCAACATAATAACATCACCAACTTCAAGAAACCGCTTGCAAAGGTAACGAAGCTTCTCATAAGATACACAGCTAGGGGGGTGTCACTTGAGGCAGACTGGCCAAAGTATGAAAAAAATGTGTATTTGGGTGAGCAACTAGCAGGAATCACTATGACACTCATAGGGAAGCCAATGCCTCGTCACCAGCATAAGCACATCAGCAACTTCAAGAAACCCCTGGCAAAAGTTACAATGACTCTTAAGATACACAACTAGTGGCGTAGCTATCAGGCAGACTGGAAAGAGTATCTAAAAAATGTGTATTTGGATGAGCAACTGGCAGGAAACACTGTGACTCTCTTAGGGTAGCCAATATCTCGTCACCAGTATAATCACATCTTCAAAGTCAAGAAACCGCTGGCAAGATTAACGATGTTTCTCTTAAGATACACAACTGGTGGCGTATCGCTTCAGGCACACTGGAAACAGTATCTAAAAAATGTGTATTTGGGTGAGCAACTGGCACGAAACACTGTCACTCTCTTAGGGTAACCAATATCTCGTCACCAACATAATCACATCACCAACTTCAAGAAACCGCTTGCAAAGGTAACGAAGCTTCTCATAAGATACACAGCTAGTGGGGTGTCACTTGAGGCAGACTGGCCAAAGTATCAAAAAAATGTGTATTTGGGTGAGCAACTAGCAGGAATCACTATGACACTCATAGGGTAGCCAATGCCTCGTCACCAGCATAATCACATCAGCAACTTCAAGAAACCCCTGGCAAAAGTTACAATGACTCTTAAGATACACAACGAGTGGCGTAGCTATAAGGCAGACTGGAAAGAGTATCTAAAAAATGTGTAAATGGATGAGCAACTGGCAGGAAAAACTGTGACTCTCTCAGGGTAGCCAATATCTCGTCACCAGTATAATCACATCTTCAAAGTCAAGAAACCGCTGGCAAGAGTAACGATGTTTCTCTTAAGATACACAACTAGTGGCGTATCGCTTCAGGCAGACTGGCCACAGTATCTCAAAATGTGTATTTGGGTGAGCAACTGGCAGGAAGCACTACGACTCTCTTAAGGTAGCCAATGCCTCGTCACCAACATAATCCCATCACCAACTTCAGGAAACCGCTTGCAAAGGTAACGAAGCTTCTCATAAGATACACAGCTAGTGGGGTGTCACTTGAGGCACACTGGCCAAAGTATCAAAAAAATGTGTATTTGGGTGAGCAACTAGCAGGAATCACTATGACACTCATAGGGTAGCCAATGCCTCGTCACCAGCATAATCACATCAGCAACTTCAAGAAACCCCTGGCAAAAGTTACAATGACTCTTAAGATACACAACTAGTGGCGTAGCTATCAGGCAGACTGGAAAGAGTATCTAAAAAATGTGAATTTGGGTGAAGAACTGGCAGGAATCTCTATGACTCTCTTGAGGTAGCCAATGCTTCGTCACCAGCAGAATCAAATCAGCAACTTCTAGAAACACCTTTCAAAAGTAACAATGTTTCTCTTAAGATACACAACTAGTGGCGTATCGCTTCAGGCACACTGGAAACAGTATCTAAAAAATGTGTATTTGGGTGAGCAACTGGCACGAAACACTGTGACTCTCTTAGGGTAGCCAATATCTCGTCACCAGTATAATCACATCTTCAAAGTCAAGAAACCGCTGGCAAGAGTAACGATGTTTCTCTTAAGATACACAACTAGTGGCGTATCACCTCAGGCAGACTGGCCACAGTATCTCAAAATGTGTATTTGGGTGAGCAACTGGCAGAAAGCACTATGACTCTCTTAAGGTGGCCAATGCCTCGTCACCAACATAATAACATCACCAACTTCAAGAAACCGCTTGCAAAGGTAACGAAGCTTCTCATAAGATACACAGCTAGTGGGGTGTCACTTGAGGCAGACTGGCCAAAGTATGAAAAAAATGTGTATTTGGGTGAGCAACTAGCAGGAATCACTATGACACTCATAGGGTAGCCAATGCCTCGTCACCAGCATAAGCACATCAGCAACTTTAAGAAACCCCTGGCAAAAGTTACAATGACTCTTAAGATACACAACTAGTGGCGTAGCTATCAGGCAGACTGGAAAGAGTATCTAAAAAATGTGTATTTGGATGAGCAACTGGCAGGAAACACTGTGACTCTCTTAGGGTAGCCAATATCTCGTCACCAGTATAATCACATCTTCAAAGTCAAGAAACCGCTGGCAACAGTAACGATGTTTCTCTTAAGATACACAACTAGTGGCGTATCGCTTCAGGCAGACTGGCCACAGTATCTCAAAATGTGTATTTGGGTGAGCAACTGGCAGGAAGCACTATGACTCTCTTAAGGTTGCCAATGCCTCGTCACCAACATAATCCCATCACCAACTTCAGGAAACCGCTTGCAAAGGTAACGAAGCTTCTCATAAGATACACAGCTAGTGGGGTGTCACTTGAGGCAGACTGGCCAAAGTATCAAAAAAATGTGTATTTGGGTGAGCAACTAGCAGTCATCACTATGACACTCATAGGGCAGCCAATGCCTCGTCACCAGCATAATCACATCAGCAACTTCAAGAAACCCCTGGCAAAAGTTACAATGACTCTTAAGATACACAAGTAGTGGCGTAGCTATCAGGCAGACTGGAATGAATATCTAAAAAATGTGTATTTGTGTGAAGAACTGGCAGGAATCTCTATGACTCTCTTGAGGTAGCCAGTGCTTCGTCACCGGCAGAATCAAATCAGCAACTTCTAGAAACCCCTTTCAAAAGTAACGATGTTTCTCTTAAGATACACAACTAGTGGCGTATCGCTTCAGGCACACTGGAAACAGTATCTAAAATATGTGTATTTGGGTGAGCAACTGGCACGAAACACTGTGACTCTCTTAGGGTAGCCAATATCTCGTCACCAGTATAATCACAGCTTCAAAGTCAAGAAACCGCTGGCAAGAGTAACGATGTTTCTCTTAAGATACACAACTAGTGGCGTATCGCTTCAGGCAGACTGGCCACAGTATCTCAAAATTTGTATTTGGGTGAGCAACTGGCAGGAAGCACTATGACTGTCTTAAGGTAGCCAATGCCTCGTCACCAACATAATCCCATCACCAACTTCAAGAAACCGCTTGCAAAGGTAACGAAGCTTCTCATAAGATACACAGCTAGTGGGGTGTCACTTGAGGCAGACTGGCCAAAGTATCAAAAAAATGTGTATTTGGGTGAGCAACTAGCAGGAATCACTATGACACTCATAGGGCAGCCAATGCCTCGTCACCAGCATAATCACATCAGCAACTTCAAGAAACCACTGGCAAAAGTTACAATGACTCTTAAGATTCACAACTAGTGGCGTAGCTATCAGGCAGACTGGAAAGAGTATCTAAAAAATGAGTATTTGGGTGAAGAACTGGCAGGAATCTCTATGACTCTCTTGAGGTAGCCAATGCCTCGTCACCAGCAGAATCAAATCAGCAACTTCTAGAAACCCCTGTCAAAAGTAACGATGTTTCTCTTAAGATACACAACTAGTGGCGTATCGCTTCAGGCACACTGGAAACAGTATCTAAAAAATGTGTATTTCGGTGAGCAACTGGCACGAAACACTGTGACTCTCTTAGGGAAACCAATATCTCGTCACCAGTATAATCACATCTTCAAAGTCAAGAAACCGCTGGCAAGAGTAACGATGTTTCTCTTAAGATACACAACTAGTGGCGTATCGCTTCAGGCAGACTGGCCACAGTATCTCAAAATGTGTAATTGGGTGAGCAACTGGCAGGAAGCACTATGACTCTCTTAAGGTAGCCAATGCCTCGTGACCAACATAATCACATCACCAACTTCAAGAAACCGCTTGCAGAGGTGACGAAGCTTCTCATAAGATACACAGCTAGTGGGGTGTCACTTGAGGCAGACTGGCCAAAGTATCAAAAAAATGTGTATTTGGGTGAGCAACTAGCAGGAATCACTATGACACTCATAGGGTAGCCAATGCCTCGTCACCAGCATAATCACATCAGCAACTTCAAGAAACCCCTGGCAAAAGTTACAATGACTCTTAAGATACACAACTAGTGGCGTAGCTATCAGGCAGACTGGAAAGAGTATCTAAAAAATGTGTAAATGGATGAGCAACTGGCAGGAAAAACTGTGACTCTCTCAGGGTAGCCAATATCTCGTCACCAGTATAATCACATCTTCAAAGTCAAGAAACCGTTGGCAAGAGTAACGATGTTTCTCTTAAGATACACAACTAGTGGCGTATCGCTTCAGGCACACTGGAAACAGTATCTAAAATATGTGTATTTGGGTGAGCAACTGGCACGAAACACTGTGACTCTCTTAGGGTAGCCAATATCTCGTCACCAGTATAATCACATCTTCAAAGTCAAGAAACCGCTGGCAAGAGTAACGATGTTTCTCTTAAGATACACAACTAGTGGCGTATCGCCTCAGGCACACTGGCCACAGTATCAAAAAAATGTGTATTTGGGTGAGCAACTGGCAGAAAGCACTATGACTCTCTTAAGGTGGCCAATGCCTCGTCACCAACATAATAACATCACCAACTTCAAGAAACCGCTTGCAAAGGTAACGAAGCTTCTCATAAGATACACAGCTAGTGGGGTGTCACTTGAGGCAGACTGGCCAAAGTATGAAAAAAATGTGTATTTGGGTGAGCAACTAGCAGGAATCACTATGACACTCATAGGGAAGCCAATGCCTCGTCACCAGCATAAGCACATCAGCAACTTCAAGAAACCCCTGGCAAAAGTTACAATGACTCTTAAGATACACAACTAGTGGCGTAGCTATCAGGCAGACTGGAAAGAGTATCTAAAAAATGTGTATTTGGATGAGCAACTGGCAGGAAACACTGTGACTCTCTTAGGGTAGCCAATATCTCGTCACCAGTATAATCACATCTTCAAAGTCAAGAAACCGCTGGCAAGAGTAACGATGTTTCTCTTAAGATACACAACTAGTGGCGTATCGCTTCAGGCAGACTGGCCACAGTATCTCAAAATGTGTATTTGGGTGAGCAACTGGCAGGAAGCACTATGACTCTCTTAAGGTAGCCAATGCCTCGTCACCAACATAATCCCATCACCAACTTCAGGAAACCGCTTGCAAAGGTAACGAAGCTTCTCATAAGATACACAGCTAGTGGGGTGTCACTTGAGGCAGACTGGCCAAAGTATCAAAAAAATGTGTATTTGGGTGAGCAACTAGCAGTAATCACTATGACACTCATAGGGCAGCCAATGCCTCGTCACCAGCATAATCACATCAGCAACTTCAAGAAACCCCTGGCAAAAGTTACAATGACTCTTAAGATACACAACTAGTGGCGTAGCTATCAGGCAGACTGGAAAGAGTATCTAAAAAATGTGAATTTGGGTGAAGAACTGGCAGGAATCTCTATGACTCTCTTGAGGTAGCCAATGCTTCGTCACCAGCAGAATCAAATCAGCAACTTCTAGAAACCCCTTTCAAAAGTAACAATGTTTCTCTTAAGATACACAACTAGTGGCGTATCGCTTCAGGCACACTGGAAACAGTATCTAAAAAATGTGTATTTGGGTGAGCAACTGGCACGAAACACTGTGACTCTCTTAGGGTAGCCAATATCTCGTCACCAGTATAATCACATCTTCAAAGTCAAGAAACCGCTGGCAAGAGTAACGATGTTTCTCTTAAGATACACAACTAGTGGCGTATCGCCTCAGGCAGACTGGCCACAGTATCTCAAAATGTGTATTTGGGTGAGCAACTGGCAGAAAGCACTATGACTCTCTTAAGGTGGCCAATGCCTCGTCACCAACATAATAACATCACCAACTTCAAGAAACCGCTTGCAAAGGTAACGAAGCTTCTCATAAGATACACAGCTAGGGGGGTGTCACTTGAGGCAGACTGGCCAAAGTATCAAAAAAATGTGTATTTGGGTGAGCAACTAGCAGGAATCACTATGACACTCATAGGGAAGCCAATGCCTCGTCACCAGCATAAGCACATCAGCAACTTCAAGAAACCCCTGGCAAAAGTTACAATGACTCTTAAGATACACAACTAGTGGCGTAGCTATCAGGCAGACTGGAAAGAGTATCTAAAAAATGTGTATTTGGATGAGCAACTGGCAGGAAACACTGTGACTCTCTTAGGGTAGCCAATATCTCGTCACCAGTATAATCACATCTTCAAAGTCAAGAAACCGCTGGCAAGAGTAACGATGTTTCTCTTAAGATACACAACTAGTGGCGTATCGCTTCAGGCAGACTGGCCACAGTATCTCAAAATGTGTATTTGGGTGAGCAACTGGCAGGAAGCACTATGACTCTCTTAAGGAAGCCAATGAATCGTCACCAACATAGTCCCATCACCAACTTCAGGAAACCGCTTGCAAAGGTAACGAAGCTTCTCATAAGATACACAGCTAGTGGGGTGTCACTTGAGGCAGACTGGCCAAAGTATCAAAAAAATGTGTATTTGGGTGAGCAACTAGCAGGAATCACTATGATACTCATAGGGCAGCCAATGCCTCGTCACCAGCATAATCACATCAGCAACTTCAAGAAACCCCTGGCAAAAGTTACAATGACTCTTAAGATACACAACTAGTGGCGTAGCTATCAGGAAGACTGGAAAGAGTATCTAAAAAATGTGTATTTGAGTGAAGAACTGGCAGGAATCTCTATGACTCTCTTGAGGTAGCCAATGCCTCGTCACCAGCAGAATCAAATCAGCAACTTCTAGAAACCCCTGTCAAAAGTAACGATGTTTCTCTTAAGATACACAACTAGTGGCGTATCGCTTCAGGCACACTGGAAACAGTATCTAAAAAATGTGTATTTGGGTGAGCAACTGGCACGAAACACTGTGAGTCTCTTAGGGTAACCAATAACTCGTCACCAGTATAATCACATCTTCAAAGTCAAGAAACCGCTGGCAAGAGTAACGATGTTTCTCTTAAGATACACAACTAGTGGCGTATCGCCTCAGGCAGACTGGCCACAGTATCTCAAAATGTGTATTTGGGTGAGCAACTGGCAGAAAGCACTATGACTCTCTATAGGTAGCCAATGCCTTGTCACCAACATAATCACATCACCAACTTCAAGAAACCGCTTGCAAAGGTAACGAAGCTTCTCATAAGATACACAGCTAGTGGGGTGTCACTTGAGGCAGACTGGCCAAAGTATCAAAAAAATGTGTATTTGGGTGAGCAACTAGCAGGAATCACTATGACACTCATAGGGTAGCCAATGCCTCGTCACCAGCATAAGCACATCAGCAACTTCAAGAAACCCCTGGCAAAAGTTACAATGACTCTTAAGATACACAACTAGTGGCGTAGCTATCAGGCAGACTGGAAAGAGTATCTAAAAAATGTGTATTTGGATGAGCAACTGGCAGGAAACACTGTGACTCTCTTAGGGTAGCCAATATCTCGTCACCAGTATAATCACATCTTCAAAGTCAAGAAACCGCTGGCAAGAGTAACGATGTTTCTCTTAAGATACACAACTGGTGGCGTATCGCTTCAGGCACACTGGAAACAGTATCTAAAAAATGTGTATTTGGGTGAGCAACCTGCACGAAACACTGTCACTCTCTTAGGGTAACCAATATCTCGTCACCAGTATAATCACATCTTCAAAGTCAAGAAACCGCTGGCAAGAGTAACGATGTTTCTCTTAAGATACACAACTAGTGGCGTATCGCTTCAGGCAGACTGGCCACAGTATCTCAAAATGTGTATTTTGGTGAGCAACTGGCAGGAAGCACTATGACTCTCTTAAGGTAGCCAACGCCTCGTCACCAACATAATCCCATCACCAACTTCAGGAAACCGCTTGCAAAGGTAACGAAGCTTCTCATAAGATACACAGCTAGTGGGGTGTCACTTGAGGCAGACTGGCCAAAGTATCAAAAAAATGTGTATTTGGGTGAGCAACTAGCAGGAATCACTATGACACTCATAGGGCAGCCAATGCCTCGTCACCAGCATAATCACATCAGCAACTTCAAGAAACCCCTGGCAAAAGTTACAATGACTCTTAAGATACACAACTAGTGGCGTAGCTATCAGGCAGACTGGAAAGAGTATCTAAAAAATGAGTATTTGGGTGAAGAACTGGCAGGAATCTCTATGACTCTCTTGAGGTAGCCAATGCCTCGTCACCAGCAGAATCAAATCAGCAATTTCTAGAAAACCCTGTCAAAAGTAACGATGTTTCTCTTAAGATACACAACTAGTGGCGTATCGCTTCAGGCACACTGGAAACAGTATCTAAAAAATGTGTATTTGGGTGAGCAACTGGCACGAAACACTGTGACCCTCTTAGGGAAACCAATATCTCGTCACCAGTATAATCACATCTTCAAAGTCAAGAAACCGCTGGCAAGAGTAACGATGTTTCTCTTAAGATACACAACTAGTGGCGTATCGCTTCAGGCAGACTGGCCACAGTATCTCAAAATGTGTATTTGGGTGAGCAACTGGCAGGAAGCACTATGACTCTCTTAAGGTAACCAATGCCTCGTCACCAACATAATCACATCACCAACTTCAAGAAACCGCTTGCAAAGGTAACGAAGCTTCTCATAAGATACACAGCTAGTGGGGTGTCACTTGAGGCAGACTGGCCAAAGTATCAAAAAAATGTGTATTTGGGTGAGCAACTAGCAGGAATCACTATGACACTCATAGGGTAGCCAATGCCTCGTCACCAGCATAATCACATCAGCAACTTCAAGAAACCCCTGGCAAAAGTTACAATGACTCTTAAGATACACAACTAGTGGCGTAGCTATAAGGCAGACTGGAAAGAGTATCTAAAAAATGTGTATATGGATGAGCAACTGGCAGGAAAAACTGTGACTCTCTCAGGGTAGCCAATATCTCGTCACCAGTATAATCACATCTTCAAAGTCAAGAAACCGCTGGCAAGAGTAACGATGTTTCTCTTAAGATACACAACTAGTGGCGTATCGCTTCAGGCAGACTGGCCACAGTATCTCAAAATTTGGACCGAGCGAGGTGGCGCAGTGGTTAGACACTGGGCTCGCATTCGGGAGGACGACGGTTCAATCCCGCGTCCGGCCATTCTGATTTAGGTTTTCCGTGATTTCCCTAAATCGCTCCAGGCAAATGCCGGGATGGTTCCTTTCAAAGGGCACGGCCGACTTCCTTCCCCATCCTTCCCTAATCCAATGAGACCGATGACCTCGCTGTCTGGTCTCCTTCCCCAAACCAACCAACCAACCTCAAAATTTGTATTTGGGTGAGCAACTGGCAGGAAGCACTATGACTGTCTTAAGGTAGCCAAGGCCTCATCACCAACATAATCCCATCACCAACTTCAAGAAACCGCTTGCAAAGGTAACGAAGCTTCTCATAAGATACACAGCTAGTGGGGTGTCACTTGAGGCAGACTGGCCAAAGTATCAAAAAAATGTGTATTTGGGTGAGCAACTAGCAGGAATCACTATGACACTCATAGGGCAGCCAATGCCTCGTCACCAGCATAATCACATCAGCAACTTCAAGAAACCCCTGGCAAAAGTTACAATGACTCTTAAGATTCACAACTAGTGGCGTAGCTATCAGGCAGACTGGAAAGAGTATCTAAAAAATGAGTATTTGGGTGAAGAACTGGCAGGAATCTCTATGACTCTCTTGAGGTAGCCAATGCCTCGTCACCAGCAGAATCAAATCAGCAACTTCTAGAAACCCCTGTCAAAAGTAACGATGTTTCTCTTAAGATACACAACTAGTGGCGTATCGCTTCAGGCACACTGGAAACAGTATCTAAAAAATGTGTATTTGGGTGAGCAACTGGCACGAAACACTGTGACTCTCTTAGGGAAACCAATATCTCGTCACCAGTATAATCACATCTTCAAAGTCAAGAAACCGCTGGCAAGAGTAACGATGTTTCTCTTAAGATACACAACTAGTGGCGTATCGCTTCAGGCAGACTGGCCACAGTATCTCAAAATGTGTAATTGGGTGAGCAACTGGCAGGAAGCACTATGACTCTCTTAAGGTAGCCAATGCCTCGTCACCAACATAATCACATCACCAACTTCAAGAAACCGCTTGCAAAGGTGACCAAGCTTCTCATAAGATACACAGCTAGTGGGGTGTCACTTGAGGCAGACTGGCCAAAGTATCAAAAAAATGTGTATTTGGGTGAGCAACTAGCAGGAATCACTATGACACTCATAGGGTAGCCAATGCCTCGTCACCAGCATAAGCACATCAGCAACTTCAAGAAACCCCTGGCAAAAGTTACAATGACTCTTAAGATACACAACTAGTGGCGTAGCTATCAGGCAGACTGGAAAGAGTATCTAAAAAATGTGTATATGGATGAGCAACTGGCAGGAAAAACTGTGACTCTCTCAGGGTAGCCAATATCTCGTCACCAGTATAATCACATCTTCAAAGTCAAGAAACCGTTGGCAAGAGTAACGATGTTTCTCTTAAGATACACAACTAGTGGCGTAGCTATCAGGCAGACTGGAAAGAGTATCTAAAAAATGTGAATTTGGGTGAAGAACTGGCAGGAATCTCTATGACTCTCTTGAGGTAGCCAATGCTTCGTCACCAGCAGAATCAAATCAGCAACTTCTAGAAACCCCTTTAAAAAGTAACGATGTTTCTCTTAAGATACACAACTAGTGGCGTATCGCTTCAGGCACACTGGAAACAGTATCTAAAAAATGTGTATTTGGGTGAGCAACTGGCACGAAACACTGTGACACTCTTAGGGTAGCCAATATCTCGTCACCAGTATAATCACAGCTTCAAAGTCAAGAAACCGCTGGCAAGAGTAACGATGTTTCTCTTAAGATACACAACTGGTGGCGTATCGCTTCAGGCACACTGGAAACAGTATCTAAAAAATGTGTATTTGGGTGAGCAACTGGCACGAAACACTGTGACTCTCTTAGGGTAACCAATATCTCGTCACCAGTATACACACATCTTCAAAGTCAAGAAACCGCTGGCAAGAGTAACGATGTTTCTCTTAAGATACACAACTAGTGGCGTATCGCTTCAGGCAGACTGGCCACAGTATCTCAAAATGTGTATTTTGGTGAGCAACTGGCAGGAAGCACTATGACTCTCTTAAGGTAGCCAACGCCTCGTCACCAACATAATCCCATAACCAACTTCAGGAAACCGCTTGCAAAGGTAACGAAGCTTCTCATAAGATACACAGCTAGTGGGGTGTCACTTGAGGCAGACTGGCCAAAGTATCAAAGAAATGTGTATTTGGGTGAGCAACTAGCAGGAATCACTATGACACTCATAGGGCAGCCAATGCCTCGTCACCAGCATAATCACATCAGCAACTTCAAGAAACCCCTGGCAAAAGTTACAATGACTCTTAAGATACACAACTAGTGGCGTAGCTATCAGGCAGACTGGAAAGAGTATCTAAAAAATGTGTATATGGATGAGCAACTGGCAGGAAAAACTGTGACTCTCTCAGGGTAGCCAATATCTCGTCACCAGTATAATCACCTCTTCAAAGTCAAGAAACCGCTGGCAAGAGTAACGATGTTTCTCTTAAGATACACAACTAGTGGCGTATCGCTTCAGGCAGACTGGCCACAGTATCTCAAAATGTGTATTTGGGTGAGCAACTGGCAGGAAGCACTATGACTCTCTTAAGGTAGCCAATGCCTCGTCACCAACATAATCCCATCACCAACTTCAGGAAACCGCTTGCAAAGGTAACGAAGCTTCTCATAAGATACACAGCTAGTGGGGTGTCACTTGAGGCAGACTGGCCAAAGTATCAAAAAAATGTGTATTTGGGTGAGCAACTAGCAGGAATCACTATGACATTCATAGGGTAGCCAATGCCTCGTCACCAGCATAATCACATCAGCAACTTCAAGAAACCCCTGGCAAAAGTTACAAAGACTCTTAAGATACACAACTAGTGGCGTAGCTATCAGGCAGACTGGAAAGAGTATCTAAAAAATGTGAATTTGGGTGAAGAACTGGTAGG
This sequence comes from Schistocerca nitens, assembly GCF_023898315.1. Lineage (NCBI taxonomy): Eukaryota > Metazoa > Arthropoda > Insecta > Orthoptera > Acrididae > Schistocerca > Schistocerca nitens. The sequence continues at coordinate 105,740,208 of NC_064616.1, read as the reverse complement.
AATCTCTATGACTCTCTTGAGGTAGCCAATGCCTCGTCACCAGCAGAATCAAATCAGCAACTTCTAGAAACCCCTTTCAAAAGTAACAATGTTTCTCTTAAGATACACAACTAGTGGCGTATCGCTTCAGGCACACTGGAAACAGTATCTAAAAAATGTGTATTTGGGTGAGCACCTGGCACGAAACACTGTGACTCTCTTAGGGTAGCCAATATCTCGTCACCAGTATAATCACAGCTTCAAAGTCAAGAAACCGCTGGCAAGAGTAACGATGTTTCTCTTAAGATACACAACTAGTGGCGTATCGCTTCAGGCAGACTGGCCACAGTATCTCAAAATTTGTATTTGGGTGAGCAACTGGCAGGAAGCACTATGACTGTCTTAAGGTAGCCAATGCCTCGTCACCAACATAATCCCATCACCAACTTCAAGAAACCGCTTGCAAAGGTAACGAAGCTTCTCATAAGATACACAGCTAGTGGGGTGTCACTTGAGGCAGACTGGCCAAAGTATCAAAAAAATGTGTATTTGGGTGAGCAACTAGCAGGAATCACTATGACACTCATATTGTAGCCAATGCCTCGTCACCAGCATAATCACATCAGCAACTTCAAGAAACCCCTGGCAAAAGTTACAATGACTCTTAAGATACACAACTAGTGGCGTAGCTATCAGGCAGACTGGAAAGAGTATCTAAAAAATGTGAATTTGGGTGAAGAACTGGCAGGAATCTCTATGACTCTCTTGAGGTAGCCAATGCTTCGTCACCAGCAGAATCAAATCAGCAACTTCTAGAAACCCCTTTCAAAAGTAACAATGTTTCTCTTAAGATACACAACTAGTGGCGTATCGCTTCAGGCAAACTGGAAACAGTATCTAAAAAATGTGTATTTGGATGAGCAACTGGCAGGAAACACTGTGACTCTCTTAGGGTAGCCAATATCTCGTCACCAGTATAATCACATCTTCAAAGTCAAGAAACCGCTGGCAAGAGTAACGATGATTCTCTTAAGATACACAACTAGTGGCGTATCGCTTCAGGCAGACTGGCCACAGTATCTCAAAATGTGTATTTGGGTGAGCAACTGGCAGGAAGCACTATGACTCTCTTAAGGTAGCCAATGCCTCGTCACCAACATAATCCCATCACCAACTTCAGGAAACCGCTTGCAAAGGTAACGAAGCTTCTCATAAGATACACAGCTAGTGGGGTGTCACTTGAGGCAGACTGGCCAAAGTATCAAAAAAATGTGTATTTGGGTGAGCAACTAGCAGTAATCACTATGACACTCATAGGGCAGCCAATGCCTCGTCACCAGCATAATCACATCAGCAACTTCAAGAAACCCCTGGCAAAAGTTACAATGACTCTTAAGATACACAAGTAGTGGCGTAGCTATCAGGCAGACTGGAAAGAATATCTAAAAAATGTGTATTTGGGTGAAGAACTGGCAGGAATCTCTATGACTCTCTTGAGGTAGCCAGTGCTTCGTCACCAGCAGAATCAAATCAGCAACTTCTAGAAACCCCTGGCAAAAGTAACGATGTTTCTCTTAAGATACACAACTAGTGCCGTATCGCTTCAGGCACACTGGAAACAGTATCTAAAAAATGTGTATTTGGGTGAGCAACTGGCACGAAACACTGTGACTCTCTTAGGGTAACCAATATCTCGTCACCAGTATAATCACATCTTCAAAGTCAAGAAACCGCTGGCAAGAGTAACGATGTTTCTCTTAAGATACACAACTAGTGGCGTATCGCCTCAGGCAGACTGGCCACAGTATCTCAAAATGTGTATTTGGGTGAGCAACTGGCAGAAAGCACTATGACTCTCTTAAGGTGGCCAATGCCTCGTCACCAACATAATAACATCACCAACTTCAAGAAACCGCTTGCAAAGGTAACGAAGCTTCTCATAAGATACACAGCTAGTGGGGTGTCACTTGAGGCAGACTGGCCAAAGTATGAAAAAAATGTGTATTTGGGTGAGCAACTAGCAGTAATCACTATGACACTCATAGGGCAGCCAATGCCTCGTCACCAGCATAATCACATCAGCAACCTCAAGAACCCCTGGCAAAAGTTACAATGACTCTTAAGATACACAAGTAGTGGCGTAGCTATCAGGCAGACTGGAATGAATATCTAAAAAATGTGTATTTGGGTGAAGAACTGGCAGGAATCTCTATGACTCTCTTGAGGTAGCCAGTGCTTCGTCACCAGCAGAATCAAATCAGCAACTTCTAGAAACCCCTTTCAAAGGTAACGATGTTTCTCTTAAGATACACAACTAGTGGCGTATCGCTTCAGGCACACTGGAAACAGTATCTAAAATATGTGTATTTGGGTGAGCAACTGGCACGAAACACTGTGACTCTCTTAGGGTAGCCAATATCTCGTCACCAGTATAATCACAGCTTCAAAGTCAAGAAACCGCTGGCAAGAGTAACGATGTTTCTCTTAAGATACACAACTAGTCGCGTATCGCTTCAGGCAGACTGGCCACAGTATCTCAAAATTTGTATTTGGGTGAGCAACTGGCAGGAAGCACTATGACTGTCTTAAGGTAGCCAATGCCTCGTCACCAACATAATCCCATCACCAACTGCAAGAAACCGCTTGCAAAGGTAACGAAGCTTCTCATAAGATACACAGCTAGTGGGGTGTCACTTGAGGCAGACTGGCCAAAGTATCAAAAATATGTGTATTTGGGTGAAGAACTCGCAGGAATCTCTATGACTCTCTTGAGGTAGCCAATGCCTCGTCACCAGCAGAATCAAATCAGCAACTTCTAGAAACCCCTGGCAAAAGTAACGATGTTTCTCTTAAGATACACAACTAGTGGCTTATCGCTTGAGGCACACTGGAAACAGTATCTAAAGAATGTGTATTTGGGTGAGCAACTGGCACGAAACTCTGTGACTCTCTTAGGGTAGCCAATATCTCGTCACCAGTATAATCACAGCTTCAAAGTCAAGAAACCGCTGGCAAGAGTAACGATGTTTCTCTTAAGATACACAACTAGTGGCGTATCGCTTCAGGCAGACTGGCCACAGTATCTCAAAATGTGTATTTGGGTGAGCAACTGGCAGGAAGCACTATGACTCTCTTAAGGTAGCCAATGCCTCGTCACCAACATAATCCCATCACCAACTTCAGGAAACCGCTTGCAAAGGTAACGAAGCTTCTCATAAGATACACAGCTAGTGGGGTGTCACTTGAGGCAGACTGGCCAAAGTATCAAAAAAATGTGTATTTGGGTGAGCAACTAGCAGTAATCACTATGACACTCATAGGGCAGCCAATGCCTCGTCACCAGCATAATCACATCAGCAACTTCCAGAAACCCCTTGCAAAAGTTACAATGACTCTTAAGATACACAAGTAGTGGCGTAGCTATCAGGCAGACTGGAAAGAATATCTAAAAAATGTGTATTTGGGTGAAGAACTGGCAGGAATCTCTATGACTCTCTTGAGGTAGCCAGTGCTTCGTCACCAGCAGAATCAAATCAGCAACTTCTAGAAACCCCTGGCAAAAGTAACGATGTTTCTCTTAAGATACACAACTAGTGCCGTATCGCTTCAGGCACACTGGAAACAGTATCTAAAAAATGTGTATTTGGGTGAGCAACTGGCACGAAACACTGTGACTCTCTTAGGGTAACCAATATCTCGTCACCAGTATAATCACATCTTCAAAGTCAAGAAACCGCTGGCAAGAGTAACGATGTTTCTCTTAAGATACACAACTAGTGGCGTATCGCCTCAGGCAGACTGGCCACAGTATCTCAAAATGTGTATTTGGGTGAGCAACTGGCAGAAAGCACTATGACTCTCTTAAGGTGGCCAATGCCTCGTCACCAACATAATAACATCACCAACTTCAAGAAACCGCTTGCAAAGGTAACGAAGCTTCTCATAAGATACACAGCTAGTGGGGTGTCACTTGAGGCAGACTGGCCAAAGTATGAAAAAAATGTGTATTTGGGTGAGCAACTAGCAGTAATCACTATGACACTCATAGGGCAGCCAATGCCTCGTCACCAGCATAATCACATCAGCAACCTCAAGAACCCCTGGCAAAAGTTACAATGACTCTTAAGATACACAAGTAGTGGCGTAGCTATCAGGCAGACTGGAATGAATATCTAAAAAATGTGTATTTGGGTGAAGAACTGGCAGGAATCTCTATGACTCTCTTGACGTAGCCAGTGCTTCGTCACCAGCAGAATCAAATCAGCAACTTCTAGAAACCCCTTTCAAAGGTAACGATGTTTCTCTTAAGATACACAACTAGTGGCGTATCGCTTCAGGCACACTGGAAACAGTATCTAAAATATGTGTATTTGGGTGAGCAACTGGCACGAAACACTGTGACTCTCTTAGGGTAGCCAATATCTCGTCACCAGTATAATCACAGCTTCAAAGTCAAGAAACCGCTGGCAAGAGTAACGATGTTTCTCTTAAGATACACAACTAGTCGCGTATCGCTTCAGGCAGACTGGCCACAGTATCTCAAAATTTGTATTTGGGTGAGCAACTGGCAGGAAGCACTATGACTGTCTTAAGGTAGCCAATGCCTCGTCACCAACATAATCCCATCACCAACTGCAAGAAACCGCTTGCAAAGGTAACGAAGCTTCTCATAAGATACACAGCTAGTGGGGTGTCACTTGAGGCAGACTGGCCAAAGTATCAAAAATATGTGTATTTGGGTGAGCAACTAGCAGGAATCACTATGACACTCATAGGGTAGCCAATGCCTCGTCACCAGCATAATCACATCAGCAACTTCAAGTAACCCCTGGCAAAAGTTACAATGACTCTTAAGATACACAACTAGTGGCGTAGCTATCAGGCAGACTGGAAAGAGTATCTAAAAAATATGTATATGGATGAGCAACTGGCAGGAAAAACTGTGACTCTCTCAGGGTAGCCAATATCTCGTCACCAGTATAATCACATCTTCAAAGTCAAGAAACCGTTGGCAAGAGTAACGATGTTTCTCTTAAGATACACAACTAGTGGCGTATCGCTTCAGGCAGACTGGCCACAGTATCTCAAAATTTGTATTTGGGTGAGCAACTGGCAGGAAGCACTATGACTGTCTTAAGGTAGCCAATGCCTCGTCACCAACATAATCCCATCACCAACTTCAAGAAACCGCTTGCAAAGGTAACGAAGCTTCTCATAAGATACACAGCTAGTGGGGTGTCACTTGAGGCAGACTGGCCAAAGTATCAAAAAAATGTGTATTTGGGCGAGCAACTAGCAGGAATCACTATGACACCCATAGGGTAGCCAATGCCTCGTCAGCAGCATAATCACATCAGCAACTTCAAGAAACCCCTGGCAAAAGTTACAATGACTCTTAAGATACACAACTAGTTGCGTAGCTATCAGGCAGACTGGAAAGAGTATCTAAAAAATGTGTATTTGGGTGAAGAACTGGCAGTAATCTCTATGACTCTCTTGAGGTAGCCAATGCCTCGTCACCAGCAGAATCAAATCAGCAACTTCTAGAAACCCCTTTCAAAAGTAACAATGTTTCTCTTAAGATACACAACTAGTGGCGTATCGCTTCAGGCAAACTGGAAACAGTATCTAAAAAATGTGTATTTGGATGAGCAACTGGCAGGAAACACTGTGACTCTCTTAGGGTAGCCAATATCTCGTCACCAGTATAATCACATCTTCAAAGTCAAGAAACCGCTGGCAAGAGTAACGATGTTTCTCTTAAGATACACAACTAGTGGCGTATCGCTTCAGGCAGACTGGCCACAGTATCTCAAAATGTGTATTTGGGTGAGCAACTGGCAGGAAGCACTATGACTCTCTTAAGGTGGCCAATGCCTCGTCACCAACATAATCCCATCACCAACTTCAGGAAACCGCTTGCAAAGGTAACGAAGCTTCTCATAAGATACACAGCTAGTGGGGTGTCACTTGAGGCAGACTGGCCAAAGTATCAAAAAAATGTGTATTTGGGTGAGCAACTAGCAGTAATCACTATGACACTCATAGGGCAGCCAATGCCTCGTCACCAGCATAATCACATCAGCAACTTCAAGAAACCGCTTGCAAAAGTTACAATGACTCTTAAGATACACAAGTAGTGGCGTAGCTATCAGGCAGACTGGAAAGAATATCTAAAAAATGTGTATTTGGGTGAAGAACTGGCAGGAATCTCTATGACTCTCTTGAGGTAGCCAGTGCTTCGTCACCAGCAGAATCAAATCAGCAACTTCTAGAAACCCCTTTCAAAGGTAACGATGTTTCTCTTAAGATACACAACTAGTGGCATATCGCTTCAGGCACACTGGAAACAGTATCTAAAATATGTGTATTTGGGTGAGCAACTGGCACGAAACACTGTGACTCTCTTAGGGTAGCCAATATCTCGTCACCAGTATAATCACAGCTTCAAAGTCAAGAAACCGCTGGCAAGAGTAACGATGTTTCTCTTAAGATACACAACTAGTCGCGTATCGCTTCAGGCAGACTGGCCACAGTATCTCAAAATTTGTATTTGGGTGAGCAACTGGCAGGAAGCACTATGACTGTCTTAAGGTAGCCAATGCCTCGTCACCAACATAATCCCATCACCAACTGCAAGAAACCGCTTGCAAAGGTAACGAAGCTTCTCATAAGATACACAGCTAGTGGGGTGTCACTTGAGGCAGACTGGCCAAAGTATCAAAAAAATGTGTATTTGGGCGAGCAACTAGCAGGAATCACTATGACACCCATAGGGTAGCCAATGCCTCGTCAGCAGCATAATCACATCAGCAACTTCAAGAAACCCCTGGCAAAAGTTACAATGACTCTTAAGATACACAACTAGTGGCGTAGCTATCAGGCAGAATGGAAAGAGTATCTAAAAAATGTGTATTTGGTTGAAGAACTGGCAGTAATCTCTATGACTCTCTTGAGGTAGCCAATGCCTCGTCACCAGCAGAATCAAATCAGCAACTTCTAGAAACCCCTGGCAAAAGTAACGATGTTTCTCTTAAGATACACAACTAGTGGCGTATCGCTTCAGGCACACTGGAAACAGTATCTAAAAAATGTGTATTTGGGTGAGCAACTGGCACGAAACACTGTGACTCTCTTAGGGTAACCAATACCTCGTCACCAGTATAATCACATCTTCAAAGTCAAGAAACCGCTGGCAAGAGTAACGATGTTTCTCTTAAGATACACAACTAGTGGCGTATCGCCTCAGGCAGACTGGCCACAGTATCTCAAAATGTGTATTTGGGTGAGCATCTGGCCGAAAGCACTATGACTCTCTCAGGGTAACCAATACCTCGTCACCAGTATAATCACATCTTCAAAGTCAAGAAACCGCTGGCAAGAGTAACGATGTTTCTCTTAAGATACACAACTAGTGGCGTATCGCCTCAGGCAGACTGGCCACAGTATCTCAAAATGTGTATTTGGGTGAGCAACTGGCAGAAAGCACTATGACTCTCTTAAGGTAGTCAATGCCTCGTCAACAACATAATCACATCACCAACTTCAAGAAACCGCTTGCAAAGGTAACGAAGCTTCTCATAAGATACACAGCTAGTGGGGTGTCACTTGAGGCAGACTGGCCAAAGTATCAAAAATATGTGTATTTGGGTGAGCAACTAGCAGGAATCACTATGACACTCATAGGGTAGCCAATGCCTCGTCACCAGCATAAGCACATCGGCAACTTCAAGAAACCCCTGGCAAAAGTTACAATGGCTCTTAAGATACACAACTAGTTTCGTAGCTATCAGGCAGACTGGAAAGAGTATCTAAAAAATGTGTATTTGGATGAGCAACTGGCAGGAAACACTGTGACTCTCTTAGGGTAGCCAATATCTCGTCACCAGTATAATCACATCTTCAAAGTCAAGAAACCGCTGGCAAGAGTAACGATGTTTCTCTTAAGATACACAACTAGTGGCGTATCGCTTCAGGCAGACTGGCCACAGTATCTCAAAATGTGTATTTGGGTGAGCACCTGGCAGAAAGCACTATGACTCTCTTAAGGTAGCCAATGCCTCGTCACCAACATAATCCCATCACCAACTTCAGGAAACCGCTTGCAAAGGTAACGAAGCTTCTCATAAGATACACAGCTAGTGGGGTGTCACTTGAGGCAGACTGGCCAAAGTATCAAAAAAATGTGTATTTGGGTGAGCAACTAGCAGGAATCACTATGACACTCATAGGGCAGCCAATGCCTAGTCACCAGCATAATCAAATCAGCAACTTCAAGAAACCCCTGGCAAAAGTTACAATGACTCTTAAGATACACAAGTAGTGGCGTAGCTATCAGGCAGACTGGAAAGAATATCTAAAAAATGTGTATTTGGGTGAAGAACTGGCAGGAATCTCTATGACTCTCTTGAGGTAGCCAGTGCTTCGTCACCAGCAGAATCAAATCAGCAACTTCTAGAAACCCCTTTCAAAGGTAACGATGTTTCTCTTAAGATACACAACTAGTGGCGTATCGCTTCAGGCAGACTGGAAACAGTATCTAAAAAATGTGTATTTGGGTGAGCAACTGGCACGAAACACTGTGACTCTCTTAGGGTAGCCAATATCTCGTCACCAGTATAATCACAGCTTCAAAGTCAAGAAACCGCTGGCAAGAGTAACGATGTTTCTCTTAAGATACACAACTAGTGACGTATCGCTTCAGGCAGACTGGCCACAGTATCTCAAAATTTGTATTTGGGTAAGCAACTGGCAGGAAGCACTATGACTGTCTTAAGGTAGCCAATGCCTCGTCACCAACATAATCCCATCACCAACTTCAAGAAACCGCTTGCAAAGGTAACGAAGCTTCTCATAAGAAACACAGCTAGTGGGGTGTCACTTGAGGCAGACTGGCCAAAGTATCAAAAAAATGTGTATTTGGGTGAGCAACTAGCAGGAATCTCTATGACACTCATAGGGTAGCCAATGCCTCGTCACCAGCACAATCACATCAGCAACTTCAAGAAACCCCTGGCAAAAGTTACAATGACTCTTAAGATACACAACTAGTGGCGTAGCTATCAGGCAGACTGGAAAGAGTATCTAAAAAATGTGTATTTGGGTGAAGAACTGGCAGGAATCTCTATGACTCTCTTGAGGTAGCCAATGCCTCGTCACCAGCAGAATCAAATCAGCAACTTCTAGAAACCCCTGGCAAAAGTAACGATGTTTCTCTTAAGATACACAACTAGTGGCGTATCGCCTCAGGCAGACTGGCCACAGTATCTCAAAATGTGTATTTGGGTGAGCAACTGGCAGAAAGCACTATGACTCTCTTAAGGTAGCCAATGCCTCGTCAACAACATAATCACATCACCAACTTCAAGAAACCGCTTGCAAAGGTAACGAAGCTTCTCATAAGATACACAGCTAGTGGGGTGTCACTTGAGTCAGACTGGCCAAAGTATCAAAAATATGTGTATTTGGGTGAGCAACTAGCAGGAATCACTATGACACTCATAGGGTAGCCAATGCCTCGTCACCAGCATAAGCACATCGGCAACTTCAAGAAACCCCTGGCAAAAGTTACAATGGCTCTTAAGATACACAACTAGTGGCGTAGCTATCAGGCAGACTGGAAAGAGTATCTAAAAAATGTGTATTTGGATGAGCAACCGGCAGGAAACACTGTGACTCTCTTAGGGTAGCCAATATCTCGTCACCAGTATAATCACATCTTCAAAGTCAAGAAACCGCTGGCAAGAGTAACGATGTTTCTCTTAAGATACACAACTAGTGGCGTATCGCTTCAGGCAGACGCCACAGTATCTCAAAATGTGTATTTGGGTGAGCACCTGGCAGGAAGCACTATGACTCTCTTAAGGTAGCCAATGCCTCGTCACCAACATAATCCCATCACCAACTTCAGGAAACCGCTTGCAAAGGTAACGAAGCTTCTCATAAGATACACAGCTAGTGGGGTGTCACTTGAGGCAGACTGGCCAAAGTATCAAAAAAATGTGAATTTGGGTGAGCAACTAGCAGGAATCACTATGACACTCATAGGGCAGCCAATGCCTCGTCACCAGCATAATCACATCAGCAACTTCAAGAAACCCCTGGCAAAAGTTACAATGACTCTTAAGATACACAACTAGTGGCGTAGCTATCAGGCAGACTGGAAAGAGTATCTAAAAAATGTGTATTTGTGTGAAGAACTGGCAGGAATCTCTATGACTCTCTTGAGGTAGCCAGTGCTTCGTCACCAGCAGAATCAAATCAGCAACTTCTAGAAACCCCTTTCAAAAGTAACGATGTTTCTCTTAAGATACACAACTAGTGGCGTATCGCTTCAGGCACACTGGAAACAGTATCTAAAAAATGTGTATTTGAGTGAGCAACTGGCACGAAACACTGTGACTCTCTTAGGGTGGCCAATATCTCGTCACCAGTATAATCACAGCTTCAAAGTCAAGAAACCGCTGGCAAGAGTAACGATGTTTCTCTTAAGATACACAACTAGTCGCGTATCGCTTCAGGCAGACTGGCCACAGTATCTCAAAATGTGTATTTGGGTGAGCAACTGGCAGGAAGCACTATGACTCTCTTAAGGTAGCCAATGCCTCGTCACCAACATAATCCCATCACCACCAACTTCAAGAAACCGCTTGCAAAGGTAACGAAGTTTCTCATAAGATACACAGCTAGTGGGGTGTCACTTGAGGCACACTGGCCAAAGTATCAAAAAAATGTGTATTTGGGTGAGCAACTAGCAGGAATCACTATGACACTCATAGGGCAGCCAATGCCTCGTCACCAGCATAATCAAATCAGCAACTTCAAGAAACCCCTGGCAAAAGTTACAATGACTCTTAAGATACACAACTAGTGGCGTAGCTATCAGGCAGACTGGAAAGAGTATCTAAAAAATGTGAATTTGGGTGAAGAACTGGCATTAATCTCTATGACTCTCTTGAGGTAGCCAATGCTTCGTCACCAGCAGAATCAAATCAGCAACTTCTAGAAACCCCTTTCAAAAGTAACGATGTTTCTCTTAAGATACACAACTAGTGGCGTATCGCTTCAGGCAGACTGGCCACAGTATCTCAAAATTTGTATATGGGTGAGCAACTGGCAGGAAGCACTATGACTGTCTTAAGGTAGCCAATGCCTCGTCACCAACATAATCCCATCACCAACTTTAAGAAACCGCTTGCAGAGGTAACGAAGCTTCTCATAAGATACACAGCTAGTGGGGTGTCACTTGAGGCAGACTGGCCAAAGTATCAAAAAAATGTGTATTTAGGTGAGCAACTAGCAGGAATCACTATGACACTCATAGGGTAGCCAATGCCTCGTCACCAGCATAATCACATCAGCAACTTCAAGAAACCCCTGGCAAAAGTTACAATGACTCTTAAGATACACAACTAGTGGCGTAGCTATCAGGCAGACTGGAAAGAGTATCTAAAAAATGTGTATTTGGGTGAAGAACTGGCAGGAATCTCTATGACTCTCTTGAGGTAGCCAATGCCTCGTCACCAGCAGAATCAAATCAGCAACTTCTAGAAACCCCTGGCAAAAGTAACGATGTTCCTCTTAAGATACACAACTAGTGGCGTATCGCTTCAGGCACACTGGAAACAGTATCTAAAAAATGTGTATTTGGGTGAGCAACTGGCACGAAACACTGTGACTCTCTTAGGGTAACCAATATCTCGTCACCAGTATAATCACATCTTCAAAGTCAAGAAACCGCTGGCAAGAGTAACGATGTTTCTCTTAAGATACACAACTAGTGGCGTATCGCCTCAGGCAGACTGGCCACAGTATCTCAAAATGGTTATTTGGGTGAGCAACTGGCATAAAGCACTATGACGCTCTTAAGGTAGCCAATGCCTCGTCACCAACATAATCACATCACCAACTTCAAGAAACCGCTTGCAAAGGTAACGAAGCTTCTCATAAGATACACAGCTAGTGGGGTGTCACTTGAGGCAGACTGGCCAAAGTATCAAAAAAATGTGTATTTGGGTGAGCAACTAGCAGGAATCACTATGACACTCATAGGGTAGCCAATGCCTCGTCACCAGCATAAGCACATCAGCAACTTCAAGTAACCCCTGGCAAAAGTTACAATGACTCTTAAGATACACAACTAGTGGCGTAGCTATCAGTCAGACTGGAAAGAGTATCTAAAAAATGTGTATTTGGATGAGCAACTGGCAGGAAACACTGTGACTCTCTTAGGGTAGCCAATATCTCGTCACCAGTATAATCACATCTTCAAAGTCAAGAAACCGCTGGCAAGAGTAACGATGTTTCTCTTAAGATACAATGACTCTTAAGATACACAACTAGTGGCGTAGCTATCAGGCAGACTGGAAAGAGTATCTAAAAAATGTGTATTTGGGTGAGCAACTGGCACGAAACACTGTGACTCTCTTAGGGTAGCCAATATCTCGTCACCAGTATAATCACATCTTCAAAGTCAAGAAACCGCTGGCAAGAGTAACGATGTTTCTCTTAAGATACACAACTAGTGGCGTATCGCTTCAGGCAGACTGGCCACAGTATCTCAAAATGTGTATTTGGGTGAGCAACTGGCAGGAAGCACTATGACTCTCTTAAGGTAGCCAATACCTAGTCACCAACATAATCCCATTACCAACTTCTGGAAACCGCTTGCAAAGGTAACGAAGCTTCTCATAAGATACACAGCTAGTGGGGTGTCACTTGAGGCAGACTGGCCAAAGTATCAAAAAAATGTGTAATTAGGTGAGCAACTAGCAGGAATCACTATGACACTCATAGGGTAGCCAATGCCTCGTCACCAGCATAATCACATCAGCAACTTCAAGAAACCCCTGGCAAAAGTTACAATGACTCTTAAGATACACAACTAGTGGCGTAGCTATCAGGCAGACTGGAAAGAGTATCTAAAAAATGTGAATTTGGGTGAAGAACTGGCATTAATCTCTATGACTCTCTTGAGGTAGCCAATGCTTCGTCACCAGCAGAATCAAATCAGCAACTTCTAGAAACCCCTTTCAAAAGTAACGATGTTTCTCTTAAGATACACAACTAGTGGCGTATCGCTTCAGGCAGACTGGCCACAGTATCTCAAAATTTGTATTTGGGTGAGCAACTGGCAGGAAGCACTATGACTGTCTTAAGGTAGCCAATGCCTCGTCACCAACATAATCCCATCACCAACTTTAAGAAACCGCTTGCAAAGGTAACGAAGCTTCTCATAAGATACACAGCTAGTGGGGTGTCACTTGAGGCAGACTGGCCAAAGTATCAAAAAAATGTGTATTTGGGTGAGCAACTAGCAGGAATCACTATGACACTAATAGGGTAGCCAATGCCTCGTCAGCAGCATAATCACATCAGCAACTTCAAGAAACCCCTGGCAAAAGTTACAATGACTCTTAAGAAACACAACTAGTGGCGTAGCTATCAGGCAGACTGGAAAGAGTATCTAAAAAATGTGTATTTGGGTGAGCAACTGGCACGCAACACTGTGACTCTCTTAGGGTAGCCAATATCTTGTCACCAGTATAATCACATCTTCAAAGTCAAGAAACCGCTGGCAAGAGTAACGATGTTTCTCTTAAGATACACAACTAGTGGCGTATCGCTTCAGGCAGACTGGCCACAGTACCAAAAAATGTGTATTTGGGTGAGCAACTGGCAGGAAGCACTATGACTCTCTTAAGGTAGCCAATACCTAGTCACCAACATAATCCCATTACCAACTTCTGGAAACCGCTTGCAAAGGTAACGAAGCTTCTCATAAGATACACAGCTAGTGGGGTGTCACTTGAGGCAGACTGGCCAAAGTATCAAAATAATGTGTATTTGGGTGAGAAACTAGCAGGAATCACTATGACACTCATAGGGCAGCCAATGCCTCGTCACCAGCATAATCACATCAGCAACTTCAAGAAACCCCTGGCAAAAGTTACAATGACTCTTAAGATACACAACTAGTGGCGTAGCTATCAGGCAGACTGGAAAGAGTATCTAAAATATGTGAATTTGGGTGAAGAACTGGCATTAATCTCTATGACTCTCTTGAGGTAGCCAATGCTTCGTCACCAGCAGAATCAAATCAGCAACTTCTAGAAACCCCTTTCAAAAGTAACGATGTTTCTCTTAAGATACACAACTAGTGGCGTATCGCTTCAGGCACACTGGAAACAGTATCTAAAAAATGTGTATTTGGGTGAGCAACTGGTACGAAACACTGTGACTCTCTTAGGGTAGCCAATATCTCGTCACCAGTATAATCACAGCTTCAAAGTCAAGAAACCACTGGCAAGAGTAACGATGTTTCTCTTAAGATACACAACTAGTGGCGTATCGCTTCAGGCAGACTGGCCACAGTATCTCAAAATTTGTATTTGGGTGAGCAACTGGCAGGAAGCACTATGACTGTCTTAAGGTAGCCAATGCCTCGTCACCAACATAATCCCATCACCAACTTTAAGAAACCGCTTGCAAAGGTAACGAAGCTTCTCATAAGATACACAGCTAGTGGGGTGTCACTTGAGGCAGACTGGCCAAAGTATCAAAAAAATGTGTATTTGGGTGAGCAACTAGCAGGAATCACTATGACACTCATAGGGTAGCCAATGCCTCGTCACCAGCATAATCACATCAGCAACTTCAAGAAACCCCTGGCAAAAGTTACAATGACTCTTAAGATACACAACTAGTGGCGTAGCTATCAGGCAGACTGGAAAGAGTATCTAAAAAATGTGTATTTGGGTGAAGAACTGGCAGGAATCTCTATGACTCTCTTGAGGTAGCCAGTGCTTCGTCACCAGCAGAATCAAATCAGCAACTTCTAGAAACCCCTTTCAAAAGTAACGATGTTTCACTTAAGATACACAACTAGTGGCGTATTGCTTCAGGCACACTGGAAACAGTATCTGAAAAATGTGTATTTGGGTGAGCAACTGGCACGAAACACTGTGACTCTCTTAGGGTAGCCAATATCTCGTCACCAGTATAATCACATCTTCAAAGTCAAGAAACCGCTGGCAAGAGTAACGATGTATCTCTTAAAATACACAACTAGTGGCGTATCGCTTCAGGCAGACTGGCCACAGTATCTCAAAATGTGTATTTGGGTGAGCAACTGGCAGGAAGCACTATGACTCTCTTAAGGTAGCCAATACCTAGTCACCAACATAATCCCATTACCAACTTCTGGAAACCGCTTGCAAAGGTAACGAAGCTTCTCATAAGATACACAGCTAGTGGGGTGTCACTTGCGGCAGACTGGCCAAAGTATCAAAAAAATGTGTATTTGGGTGAGCAACTAGCAGGAATCACTATGACACTCATAGGGCAGCCAATGCCTCGTCACCAGCATAATCACATCAGCAACTTCAAGAAACCCCTGGCAAAAGTTACAATGACTCTTAAGATACACAACTAGTGGCGTAGCTATCAGGCAGACTGGAAAGAGTATCTAAAAAATGTGTATTTGGATGAGCAACTGGCAGGAAACACTGTGACTCTCTCAGGGTAGCCAATATCTCGTCACCAGTATAATCACATCTTCAAAGTCAAGAAACCGCTGGCAAGAGTAACGATGTTTCTCTTAAGATACACAACTAGTGGCGTATCGCTTCAGGCAGACTGGCCACAGTATCTCAAAATGTGTATTTGGGTGAGCAACTGGCAGGAAGCACTATGACTCTCTTAAGGTAGCCAATGCCTCGTCACCAACATAATCCCATCACCAACTTCAGGAAACCGCTTGCAAAGGTAACGAAGCTTCTCATAAGATACACAGCTAGTGGGGTGTCACTTGAGGCAGACTGGCCAAAGTATCAAAGAAATGTGTATTTGGGTGAGCAACTAGCAGGAATCACTATGACACTCATAGCGTAGCCAATGCCTCGTCACCAGCATAATCACATCAGCAACTTCAAGAAACCCCTGACAAAAGTTACAATGACTCTTAAGATACACAACTAGTGGCGTAGCTATCAGGCAGACTGGAAAGAGTATCTAAAAAATGTGAATTTGGGTGAAGAACTGGTATTAATCTCTATGACTCTCTTGAGGTAGCCAATGCTTCGTCACCAGCAGAATCAAATCAGCAACTTCTAGAAACCCCTTTCAAAAGTAACGATGTTTCTCTTAAGATACACAACTAGTGGCGTATCGCTTCAGGCACACTGGAAACAGTATCTAAAAAATGTGTATTTGGGTGAGCAACTGGTACGAAACACTGTGACTCTCTTAGGGTAGCCAATATCTCGTCACCATTATAATCACAGCTTCAAAGTCAAGAAACCGCTGGCAAGAGTAACGATGTTTCTCTTAAGATACACAACTAGTGGCGTATCGCTTCAGGCAGACTGGCCACAGTATCTGAAAATGTGTATTTGGGTGAGCAACTGGCAGGAAGCACTATGACTGTCTTAAGGTAGCCAATGCCTCGTCACCAACATAATCCCATCACCAACTTTAAGAAACCGCTTGCAAAGGTAACGAAGCTTCTCATAAGATACACAGCTAGTGGGGTGTCACTTGAGGCAGACTGGCCAAAGTATCAAAAAAATGTGTATTTGGGTGAGCAACTAGCAGGAATCACTATGACACTCATAGGGTATCTAATGCCTCGTCACCAGTATAATCACATCAGCAACTTCAAGAAACCCCTGGCAAAAGTTACAATGACTCTTAACATACACAACTAGTGGCGTAGCTATCAGGCAGACTGGAAAGAGTATCTAAAAAATGTGTATTTGGGTGAAGAACTGGCAGGAATCTCTATGACTCTCTTGAGGTAGCCAATGCCTCGTCACCAGCAGAATCAAATCAGCAACTTCTAGAAACCCCTGGCAAAAGTAACGATGTTCCTCTTAAGATACACAACTAGTGGCGTATCGCTTCAGGCACACTGGAAACAGTATCTAAAATATGTGTATTTGGGTGAGCAACTGGCACGAAACACTGTGACTCTCTTAGGGTAACCAATATCTCGTCACCAGTATAATCACATCTTCAAAGTCAAGAAACCGCTGGCAAGAGTAACGATGTTTCTCTTAAGATACACAACTAGTGGCGTATCGCCTCAGGCAGACTGGCCACAGTATCTCAAAATGTGTATTTGGGTGAGCAACTGGCAGAAAGCACTATGACTCTCTTAAGGTAGCCAATGCCTCGTCACCAACATAATCACATCACCAACTTCAGGAAACCGCTTGCAAAGGTAACGAAGCTTCTCATAAGATACACAGCTAGTGGGGTGTCACTTGAGGCAGACTGGCCAAAGTATCAAAAAAATGTGTATTTGGGTGAGCAACTAGCAGGAATCACTATGACACTCATAGGGTAGCCAATGCCTCGTCACCAGCATAAGCACATCAGCAACTTGAAGAAACCCCTGGCAAAAGTTACAATGACTCTTAAGATACACAACTAGTGGCGTAGCTATCAGGCAGACTGGAAAGAGTATATAAAAAATGTGTATTTGGATGAGCAACTGGCAGGAAACACTGTGACTCTCTTAGGGTAGCCAATATCTCGTCACCAGTATAATCACATCTTCAAAGTCAAGAAACCGCTGGCAAGAGTAACGATGTTTCTCTTAAGATACACAACTAGTGGCGTATCGCTTCAGGCAGACTGGCCACAGTATCTCAAAATGTGTATTTGGGTGAGCAACTGGCAGGAAGCACTATGACTCTCTTAAGGTAGCCAATGCCTCGTCACCAACATAATCCCATCACCAACTTCAGGAAACCGCTTGCAAAGGTAACGAAGCTTCTCATAAGATACACAGCTAGTGGGGTGTCACTTGAGGCAGACTGGCCAAAGTATCAAAAAAATGTGTATTTGGGTGAGCAACTAGCAGGAATCACTATGACACTCATAGGGCAGCCAATGCCTCGTCACCAGCATAATCACATCAGCAACTTCAACAAACCCCTGGCAAAAGTTACAATGACTCTTAAGATACACAACTAGTGGCTTAGCTATCAGGCAGACTGGAAAGAGTATCTAAAAAATGTGTATTTGGGTGAAGAACTGGCAGGAATCTCTATGACTCTCTTGAGGTAGCCAGTGCTTCGTCACCAGCAGAATCAAATCAGCAACTTCTAGAAACCCCTTTCAAAAGTAACGATGTTTCTCTTAAGATACACAACTAGTGGCGTATCGCTTCAGGCACACTGGAAACAGTATCTAAAAAATGTGTATTTGGGTGAGCAACTGGCACGAAACACTGTGACTCTCTTAGGGTAGCCAATATCTCGTCACCAGTATAATCACAGCTTCAAAGTCAAGAAACCGCTGGCAAGAGTAACGATGTTTCTCTTAAGATACACAACTAGTGGCGTATCGCTTCAGGCAGACTGGCCACTGTATCTCAAAATTTGTATTTGTGTGAGCAACTGGCAGGAAGCACTATGACTGTCTTAAGGTAGCCAATGCCTCGTCACAAACATAATCCCATCACCAACTTCAAGAAACCGCTTGCAAAGGTAACGAAGCTTCTCATAAGATACACAGCTAGTGGGGTGTCACTTGAGGCAGACTGGCCAAAGTATCAAAAAATGTGTATTTGGGTGAGCAACTAGCAGGAATCACTATGACACTCAT
Organism: Schistocerca nitens; assembly: GCF_023898315.1. Classification (NCBI taxonomy): domain Eukaryota; kingdom Metazoa; phylum Arthropoda; class Insecta; order Orthoptera; family Acrididae; genus Schistocerca; species Schistocerca nitens. The sequence continues at coordinate 105,721,617 of NC_064616.1, read as the reverse complement.
AGGGTAGCCAATGCCTCGTCACCAGCATAATCACATCAGCAACTTCAAGAAACCCCTGGCAAAAGTTACAATGACTCTTAAGAGACACAACTAGTGGCGTAGCTATCAGGCAGACTGGAAAGAGTATCTAAAAAATGTGTATTTGGATGAGCAACTGGCAGGAAACACTGTGACTCTCTTAGGGTAGCCAATATCTCGTCACCAGTATAATCACATCATCAAAGTCAAGTAACCGCTGGCAAGAGTAACGATGTTTCTCTTAAGATACACAACTAGTGGCGTATCGCTTCAGGCAGACTGGCCACAGTATCTCAAAATGTGTATTTGGGTGAGCAACTGGCAGGAAGCACTATGACTCTCTTAAGGTAGCCAATGCCTCGTCACCATCATAATCCCATCACCAACTTCAGGAAACCGCTTGCAAAGGTAACGAAGCTTCTCATAAGATACACAGCTAGTGGGGTGTCACTTGAGGCAGACTGGCCAAAGTATCAAAAAAATGTGTATTTGGGTGAGCAACTAGCAGGAATCACTATGACACTCATAGGGTAGCCAATGCCTCGTCACCAGCATAATCACATCAGCAACTTCAAGAAACCCCTGGCAAAAGTTACAATGACTCTTAAGATACACAACTAGTGGCGTAGCTATCAGGCAGACTGGAAAGAGTATCTAAAAAATGTGAATTTGGGTGAAGAACTGGCATTAATCTCTATGACTCTCTTGAGGTAGCCAATGCTTCGTCACCAGCAGAATCAAATCAGCAACTTCTAGAAACCCCTTTCAAAAGTAACGATGTTTCTCGTAAGATACACAACTAGTGGCGTATCGTTTCAGGCACACTGGAAACAGTATCTAAAAAATGTGTATTTGGGTGAGCAACTGGCACGAAACACTGTGACTCTCTTAGGGTAACCAATATCTCGTCACCAGTATAATCACATCTTCAAAGTCAAGAAACCGCTGGCAAGAGTAACGATGTTTCTCTTAAGATACACAACTAGTGGCGTATCGCCTCAGGCAGACTGGCCACAGTATCTCAAAATGTGTATTTGGGTGAGCAACTGGCAGAAAGCACTATGACTCTCTTAAGGTAGCCAATGCCTCGTCACCAACATAATCACATCACCAACTTCAAGAAACCGCTTGCAAAGGTAACGAAGCTTCTCATAAGATACACAGCTAGTGGGGTGTCACTTGAGGCAGACTGGCCAAAGTATCAAAAAAATGTGTATTTGGGTGAGCAACTAGCAGGAATCACTATGACACTCATAGGGTAGCCAATGCCTCGTCACCAGCATAATCACATCAGCAACTTCAAGAAACCCCTGGCAAAAGTTACAATGACTCTTAAGATACACAACTAGTGGCGTAGCTATCAGGCAGACTGGAAAGAGTATCTACAAAATGTGTATTTGGATGAGCAACTGGCAGGAAACACTGTGACTCTCTTAGGGTAGCCAATATCTCGTCACCAGTATAATCACAGCTTCAAAGTCAAGAAACCGCTGGCAAGAGTAACGATGTTTCTCTTAAGATACACAACTAGTGGCGTATCGCTTCAGGCAGACTGGCCACAGTATCTCAAAATTTGTATTTGGGTGAGCAACTGGCAGGAAGCACTATGACTCTCTTAAGGTAGCCAATGCCTCGTTACCAACATAATCCCATCACCAACTTCAAGAAACCGCTTGCAAAGGTAACGAAGCTTCTCATAAGATACACAGCTAGTGGGGTGTCACTTGAGGCAGACTGGCCAAAGTATCAAAAAAATGTGTATTTGGGTGAGCAACTAGCAGGAATCACTATGACACTCATAGGGTAGCCAATGCCTCGTCACCAGCATAATCACATCAGCAACTTCAAGAAACCCCTGGCAAAAGTTACAATGACTCTTAAGATACACAACTAGTGGCGTAGCTATCAGGCAGACTGGAAAGAGTATCTAAAAAATGTGAATTTGGGTGAAGAACTGGCAGGAATCTCTATGACTCTCTTGAGGTAGCCAATGCTTCGTCACCAGCAGAATCAAATCAGCAACTTCTAGAAACCCCTTTCAAAAGTAACGATGTTTCTCTTAAGATACACAACTAGTGGCGTATCGCTTCAGGCACACTGGAAACAGTATCTAAAAAATGTGTGTTTGGGTGAGCAACTGGCACGAAACACTGTGACTCTCTTAGGGTAGCCAATACCTCGTCACCAGTATAATCACAGCTTCAAAGTCAAGAAACCGCTGGCAAGAGTAACGATGTTTCTCTTAAGATACACAACTAGTGGCGTATCGCTTCAGGCAGACTGGCCACAGTATCTCAAAATTTGTATTTGGGTGAGCAACTGGCAGGAAGCACTATGACTGTCTTAAGGTAGCCAATGCCTCGTCACCAACATAATCCCATCACCAACTTCAAGAAACCGCTTGCAAAGGTAACGAAGCTTCTCATAAGATACACAGCTAGTGGGGTGTCACTTGAGGCAGACTGGCCAAAGTATCAAAAAAATGTGTATTTGGGTGAGCAACTAACAGGAATCACTATGACACTCATAGGGTAGCCAATGCCTCGTCACCAGCATAATCACATCACCAACTTCAAGAAACCCCTGGCAAAAGTTACAATGACTCTTAAGATACACAACTAGTGGCGTAGCTATCAGGCAGACTGGAAAGAGTATCTAAAAAATGTGTATTTGGATGAGCAACTGGCAGGAAACACTGTGACTCTCTTAGGGTAGCCAATATCTCGTCACCAGTATAATCACATCATCAAAGTCAAGAAACCGCTGGCAAGAGTAACGATGTTTCTCTTAAGATACACAACTAGTGGCGTATCGCTTCAGGCAGACTGGCCACAGTATCTCAAAATGTGTATTTGGGTCAGCAACTGGCAGGAAGCACTATGACTCTCTTAAGGTAGCCAATGCCTCGTCACCATCATAATCCCATCACCAACTTCAGGAAACCGCTTGCAAAGGTAACGAAGCTTCTCATAAGATACACAGCTAGTGGCGTGTCACTTGAGGCAGACTGGCCAAAGTATCAAAAAAATGTGTATTTGGGTGAGCAACTAGCAGTAATCACTATGACACTCATAGGGCAGCCAATGCCTCGTCACCAGCATAATAACATCAGCAACTTCAAGAAACCCCTGGCAAAAGTTACAATGACTCTTAAGATACACAACTAGTGGCGTAGCTATTAGGCAGACTGGAAAGAGTATCTAAAAAATGTGTTTTTGGGTGAAGAAGTGGCAGGAATCTCTATGACTCTCTTGAGGTAGCCAGTGCTTCGTCACCAGCAGAATCAAATCAGCAACTTCTAGAAACCCCTTTCAAAAGTAAGGATGTTTCTCTTAAGATACACAACTAGTGGCGTATCGCTTCAGGCACACTGGAAACAGTATCTAAAAAATGTGTATTTGGGTGAGCAACTGGCACGAAACACTGTGACTCTCTTAGGGTAGCCAATATCTCGTCACCAGTATAATCACAGCTTCAAAGTCAAGAAACCGCTGGCAAGAGTAACGATGTTTCTCTTAAGATACACAACTAGTGGCGTATCGCTTCAGGCAGACTGGCCACAGTATCTCAAAATTTGTATTTGGGTGAGCAACTGGCAGGAAGCACTATGACTCTCTTAAGGTAGCCAATGCCTCGTTACCAACATAATCCCATCACCAACTTCAAGAAACCGCTTGCAAAGGTAACGAAGCTTCTCATAAGATACACAGCTAGTGGGGTGTCACTTGAGGCAGACTGGCCAAAGTATCAAAGAAATGTGTATTTGGGTGAGCAACTAGCAGGAATCACTATGACACTCATAGGGTAGCCAATGCCTCGTCACCAGCATAATCACATCAGCAACTTCAAGAAACCCCTGGCAAAAGTTACAATGACTCTTAAGATACACAACTAGTGGCGTAGCTATCAGGCAGACTGGAAAGAGTATCTAAAAAATGTGAATTTGGGTGAAGAACTGGCAGGAATCTCTATGACTCTCTTGAGGTAGCCAATGCTTCGTCACCAGCAGAATCAAATCAGCAACTTCTAGAAACCCCTTTCAAAAGTAACGATGTTTCTCTTAAGATACACAACTAGTGGCGTATCGCTTCAGGCACACTGGAAACAGTATCTAAAAAATGTGTGTTTGGGTGAGCAACTGGCACGAAACACTGTGACTCTCTTAGGGTAGCCAATACCTCGTCACCAGTATAATCACAGCTTCAAAGTCAAGAAACCGCTGGCAAGAGTAACGATGTTTCTCTTAAGATACACAACTAGTGGCGTATCGCTTCAGGCAGACTGGCCACAGTATCTCAAAATTTGTATTTGGGTGAGCAACTGGCAGGAAGCACTATGACTCTCTTAAGGTAGCCAATGCCTCGTCACCAACATAATCCCATCACCAACTTCAAGAAACCGCTTGCAAAGGTAACGAAGCTTCTCATAAGATACACAGCTAGTGGGGTGTCACTTGAGGCAGACTGGCCAAAGTATCAAAAAAATTTGTATTTGGGTGAGCAACTAGCAGGAATCACTATGACACTCATAGGGTAGCCAATGCCTCGTCACCAGCATGAGCACATCAGCAACTTCAAGGAACCCCTGGCAAAAGTTACAATGACTCTTAAGATACACAACTAGTGGCGTAGCTATCAGGCAGACTGGAAAGAGTATCTAAAAAATGTGTATTTGGGTGAAGAACTGGCAGGAATCTCTATGACTCTCTTGAGGTAGCCAATGCCTCGTCACCAGCAGAATCAAATCAGCAACTTCTAGAAACCCCTTTCAAAAGTAACGATGTTTCTCTTAAGATACACAACTAGTGGCGTATCGCTTCAGGCAGACTGGCCACAGTATCTCAAAATGTGTATTTGGGTGAGCAACTGGCAGGAAGCGCTATGACTCTCTTAAGGTAGCCAATGCCTCGTCACCATCATAATCCCATCACCAACTTCAGGAAACCGCTTGCAAAGGTAACGAAGCTTCTCATAAGATACACAGCTAGTGGGGTGTCACTTGAGGCAGACTGGCCAAAGTATCAACAAAATGTGTATTTGGGTGAGCAACTAGCAGGAATCACTATGACACTCATAGGGTAGCCAATGCCTCGTCACCAGCATAATCACATCAGCAACTTCAAGAAACCTCTGGCAAAAGTTACAATGACTCTTAAGATACACAACTAGTGGCGTAGCTATCAGGCAGACTGGAAAGAGTATCTAAAAAATGTGAATTTGGGTGAAGAACTGGCAGGAATCTCTATGACTCTCTTGAGGTAGCCAATGCTTCGTCACCAGCAGAATCAAATCAGCAACTTCTAGAAACCCCTTTCAAAAGTAACGATGTTTCTCTTAAGATACACAACTAGTGGCGTATCGCTTCAGGCACACTGGAAACAGTATCTAAAAAATGTGTATTTGGGTGAGCAACTGGCACGAAACACTGTGACTCTCTTAGGGTAGCCAATATCTCGTCACCAGTATAATCACAGCTTCAAAGTCAAGAAACCGCTGGCAAGAGTAACGATGTTTCTCTTAAGATACACAACTAGTGGCGTATCGCTTCAGGCAGACTGGCCACAGTATCTCAAAATTTGTATTTGGGTGAGCAACTGGCAGGAAGCACTATGACTGTCTTAAGGTAGCCAATGCCTCGTCACCAACATAATCCCATCACCAACTTCAAGAAACCGCTTGCAAAGGTAACGAAGCTTCTCATAAGATACACAGCTAGTGGGGTGTCACTTGAGGCAGACTGGCCAAAGTATCAAAAAAATGTGTATTTGGGTGAGCAACTAGCAGGAATCACTATGACACTCATAGGGTAGCCAATGCCTCGTCACCAGCATAATCACATCAGCAACTTCAAGAAACCCCTGGCAAAAGTTACAATGACTCTTAAGATACACAACTAGTGGCGTAGCTATCAGGCAGACTGGAAAGAGTATCTAAAAAATGTGTATTTGGGTGAAGAACTGGCAGGAATCTCTACGACTCTCTTGAGGTAGCCAATGCCTCGTCACCAGCAGAATCAAATCAGCAACTTCTAGAAACCCCTGGCAAAAGTAACGATGTTCCTCTTAAGATACACAACTAGTGGCGTATCGCTTCAGGCACACTGGAAACAGTATCTAAAAAATGTGTATTTGGGTGAGCAACTGGCACGAAACACTGTGACACTCTTAGGATAACCAATATCTCGTCACCAGTATAATCACATCTTCAAAGTCAAGAAACCGCTGGCAAGAGTAACGATGTTTCTCTTAAGATACACAACTAGTGGCGTATCGCTTCAGGGAGACTGGCCGCAGTATCTCAAAATGTGTATTTGGGTGAGCAACTGGCAGGAAGCACTATGACTCTCTTAAGGTAGCCAATACCTAGTCACCAACATAATCCCATTACCAACTTCTGGAAACCGCTTGCAAAGGTAACGAAGCTTCTCATAAGATACACAGCTAGTGGGGTGTCACTTGAGGCAGACTGGCCAAAGTATCAAAAAAATGTGTATTTGGGTGAGCAACTAGCAGGAATCACTATGACACTCATAGGGTAGCCAATGCCTCGTCACCAGCATAATCACATCAGCACTTCAAGAAACCCCTGGCAAAAGTTACAATGACTCTTAAGATACACAACTAGTGGCGTAGCTATCAGGCAGACGGGAAAGAGTATCTAAAAAATGTGTATTTGAATGAGCAACTGGCAGGAAACACTGTGACTCTCTTAGGGTAGCCAATATCTCGTCACCAGTATAATCACATCATCAAAGTCAAGAAACCGCTGGCAAGAGTAACGATGTTTCTCTTAAGATACACAACTAGTGGCGTATCGCTTCAGGCAGACTGGCCACAGTATCTCAAAATGTGTATTTGGGTGAGCAACTGGCAGGAAGCACTATGACTCTCTTAAGGTAGCCAATGCCTCGTCACCATCATAATCCCATCACCAACTTCAGGAAACCGCTTGCAAAGGTAACGAAGCTTCTCATAAGATACACAGCTAGTGGCGTGTCACTTGAGGCAGACTGGCCAAAGTATCAGAAAAATGTGTATTTGGGTGAGCAACTAGCAGTAATCACTATGACACTCATAGGGCAGCCAATGCCTCGTCACCAGCATAATAACATCAGCAACTTCAAGAAACCCCTGGCAAAAGTTACAATGACTCTTAAGATACACAACTAGTGGCGTAGCTATCAGGCAGACTGGAAAGAGTATCTAAAAAATGTGTTTTTGGGTGAAGAAGTGGCAGGAATCTCTATGACTCTCTTGAGGTAGCCAGTGCTTCGTCACCAGCAGAATCAAATCAGCAACTTCTAGAAACCCCTTTCAAAAGTAACGATGTTTCTCTTAAGATACACAACTAGTGGCGTATCGCTTCAGGCACACTGGAAACAGTATCTAAAAAATGTGTATTTGGGTGAGCAACTGGCACGAAACACTGTGACTCTCTTAGGGTAGCCAATATCTCGTCACCAGTATAATCACAGCTTCAAAGTCAAGAAACCGCTGGCAAGAGTAACGATGTTTCTCTTAAGATACACAACTAGTGGCGTATCGCTACAGGCAGACTGGCCACAGTATCTCAAAATTTGTATTTGGGTGAGCAACTGGCAGGAAGCACTATGACTCTCTTAAGGTAGCCAATGCCTCGTTACCAACATAATCCCATCACCAACTTCAAGAAACCGCTTGCAAAGGTAACGAAGCTTCTCATAAGATACACAGCTAGTGGGGTGTCACTTGAGGCAGACTGGCCAAAGTATCAAAAAAATGTGTATTTGGGTGAGCAACTAGCAGGAATCACTATGACACTCATAGGGTAGCCAATGCCTCGTCACCAGCATAATCAGATCAGCAACTTCAAGAAACCCCTGGCAAAAGTTACAATGACTCTTAAGATACACAACTAGTGGCGTAGCTATCAGGCAGACTGCAAAGAGTATCTAAAATATGTGAATTTGGGTGAAGAACTGGCAGGAATCTCTATGACTCTCTTGAGGTAGCCAATGCTTCGTCACCAGCAGAATCAAATCAGCAACTTCTAGAAACCCCTTTCAAAAGTAACGATGTTTCTCTTAAGATACACAACTAGTGGCGTATCGCTTCAGGCACACTGGAAACAGTATCTAAAAAATGTGTGTTTGGGTGAGCAACTGGCACGAAACACTGTGACTCTCTTAGGGTAGCCAATACCTCGTCACCAGTATAATCACAGCTTCAAAGTCAAGAAACCGCTGGCAAGAGTAACGATGTTTCTCTTAAGATACACAACTAGTGGCGTATCGCTTCAGGCAGACGGGCCACAGTATCTCAAAATTTGTATTTGGGTGAGCAACTGGCAGGAAGCACTATGACTGTCTTAAGGTAGCCAATGCCTCGTCACCAACATAATCCCATCACCAACTTCAAGAAACCGCTTGCAAGGGTAACGAAGCTTCTCATAAGATACACAGCTAGTGGGGTGTCACTTGAGGCAGACTGGCCAAAGTATCAAAAAAATGTGTATTTGGGTGAGCAACTAGCAGGAATCACTATGACACTCATAGGGTAGCCAATGCCTCGTCACCAGCATAATCACATCAGCAACTTCAAGAAACCCCTGGCAAAAGTTACAATGACTCTTAAGATACACAACTAGTGGCGTAGCTATCAGGCAGACTGGAAAGAGTATCTAAAAAATGTGTATTTGGATGAGCAACTGGCAGGAAACACTGTGACTCTCTTAGGGTAGCCAATATCTCGTCACCAGTATAATCACATCATCAAAGTCAAGAAACCGCTGGCAAGAGTAACGATGTTTCTCTTAAGATACACAACTAGTGGCGTATCGCTTCAGGCACACTGGAAACAGTATCTAAAAAATGTGTATTTGGGTGAGCAACTGGCACGAAACACTGTGACTCTCTTAGGGTAGCCAATATCTCGTCACCAGTATAGTCACAGCTTCAAAGTCAAGAAACCGCTGGCAAGAGTAACGATGTTTCTCTTAAGATACATAACTAGTGGCGTATCGCTTCAGGCAGACTGGCCACAGTATCTCAAAATTTGTATTTGGGTGAGCAACTGGCAGGAAGCACTATGACTCTCTTAAGGTAGCCAATGCCTCGTCACCAACATAATCCCATCACCAACTTCAAGAAACCGCTTGCAAAGGTAACGAAGCTTCTCATAAGATACACAGCTAGTGGGGTGTCACTTGAGGCAGACTGGCCAAAGTATCAAAAAAATTTGTATTTGGGTGAGCAACTAGCAGGAATCACTATGACACTCATAGGGTAGCCAATGCCTCGTCACCAGCATGAGCACATCAGCAACTTCAAGGAACCCCTGGCAAAAGTTACAATGACTCTTAAGATACACAACTAGTGGCGTAGCTATCAGGCAGACTGGAAAGAGTATCTAAAAATGTGTATTTGGGTGAAGAACTGGCAGGAATCTCTATGACCCTCTTGAGGTAGCCAATGCCTCGTCACCAGCAGAATCAAATCAGCAACTTCTAGAAACCCCTTTCAAAAGTAACGATGTTTCTCTTAAGATACACAACTAGTGGCGTATCGCTTCAGGCAGACTGGCCACAGTATCTCAAAATGTGTATTTGGGTGAGCAACTTTCAGGAAGCGCTATGACTCTCTTAAGGTAGCCAATGCCTCGTCACCATCATAATCCCATCACCAACTTCAGGAAACCGCTTGCAAAGGTAACGAAGCTTCTCATAAGATACACAGCTAGTGGGGTGTCACTTGAGGCAGACTGGCCAAAGTATCAACAAAATGTGTATTTGGGTGAGCAACTAGCAGGAATCACTATGACACTCATAGGGTAGCCAATGCCTCGTCACCAGCATAATCACATCAGCAACTTCAAGAAACCCCTGGCAAAAGTTACAATGACTCTTAAGATACACAACTAGTGGCGTAGCTATCAGGCAGACTGGAAAGAGTATCTAAAAAATGTGAATTTGGGTGAAGAACTGGCAGGAATCTCTATGACTCTCTTGAGGTAGCCAATGCTTCGTCACCAGCAGAATCAAATCAGCAACTTCTAGAAACCCCTTTCAAAAGTAACGATGTTTCTCTTAAGATACACAACTAGTGGCGTATCGCTTCAGGCACACTGGAAACAGTATCTAAAAAATGTGTATTTGGGTGAGCAACTGGCACGAAACACTGTGACTCTCTTAGGGTAGCCAATATCTCGTCACCAGTATAATCACAGCTTCAAAGTCAAGAAACCGCTGGCAAGAGTAACGATGTTTCTCTTAAGATACACAACTAGTGGCGTATCGCTTCAGGCAGACTGGCCACAGTATCTCAAAATTTGTATTTGGGTGAGCAACTGGCAGGAAGCACTATGACTGTCTTAAAGTAGCCAATGCCTCGTCACCAACATAATCCCATCACCAACTTGAAGAAACCGCTTGCAAAGGTAACGAAGCTTCTCATAAGATACACAGCTAGTGGGGTGTCACTTGAGGCAGACTGGCCAAAGTATCAAAAAAATGTGTATTTGGGTGAGCAACTAGCAGGAATCACTATGACACTCATAGGGTAGCCAATGCCTCGTCACCAGCATAATCACATCAGCAACTTCAAGAAACCCCTGGCAAAAGTTACAATGACTCTTAAGATACACAACTAGTGGCGTAGCTATCAGGCAGACTGGAAAGAGTATCTAAAAAATGTGTATTTGGGTGAAGAATTGGCAGGAATCTCTACGACTCTCTTGAGGTAGCCAATGCCTCGTCACCAGCAGAATCAAATCAGCAACTTCTAGAAACCCCTGGCAAAAGTAACGATGTTCCTCTTAAGATACACAACTAGTGGCGTATCGCTTCAGGCACACTGGAAACAGTATCTAAAAAATGTGTATTTGGGTGAGCAACTGGCACGAAACACTGTGACACTCTTAGGGTAACCAATATCTCGTCACCAGTATAATCACATCTTCAAAGTCAAGAAACCGCTGGCAAGAGTAACGATGTTTCTCTTAAGATACACAACTAGTGGCGTATCGCTTCAGGGAGACTGGCCGCAGTATCTCAAAATGTGTATTTGGGTGAGCAACTGGCAGGAAGCACTATGACTCTCTTAAGGTAGCCAATACCTAGTCACCAACATAATCCCATTACCAACTTCTGGAAACCGCTTGCAAAGGTAACGAAGCTTCTCATAAGATACACAGCTAGTGGGGTGTCACTTGAGGCAGACTGGCCAAAGTATCAAAAAAATGTGTATTTGGGTGAGCAACTAGCAGGAATCACTATGACACTCATAGGGTAGCCAATGCCTCGTCACCAGCATAATCACATCAGCAACTTCAAGAAACCCCTGGCAAAAGTTACAATGACTCTTAAGATACACAACTAGTGGCGTAGCTATCAGGCAGACTGGAAAGAGTATCTAAAAAATGTGTATTTGGATGAGCAACTGGCAGGAAACACTGTGACTCTCTTAGGGTAGCCAATATCTCGTCACCAGTATAATCACATCTTCAAAGTCAAGAAACCGCTGACAAGAGTAACGATGTTTCTCTTAAGATACACAACTAGTGGCGTATCGCTTCAGGCAGACTGGCCACAGTATCTCAAAATGTGTATTTGGGTGAGCAACTGGCAGGAAGCACTATGACTCTCTTAAGGTAGTCAATGCCTCGTCACCAACATAATCCCATCACCAACTTCAGGAAACCGCTTGCAAAGGTAACGAAGCTTCTCATAAGATACACAGCTAGTGGGGTGTCACTTGAGGCAGACTGGCCAAAGTATCAAAAAAATGTGTATTTGGGTGAGCAACTAGCAGTAATCACTATGACACTCATAGGGCAGCCAATGCCTCGTCACCAGCATAATCACATCAGCAACTTCAAGAAACCCCTGGCAAAAGTTACAATGACTCTTAAGATACACAACTAGTGGCGTAGCTATCAGGCAGACTAGAAAGAGTATCTAAAAAATGTGTATTTGGGTGAAGAACTGGCAGGAATCTCTATGACTCTCTTGAGGTAGCCAGTGCTTCGTCACCAGCAGAATCAAATCAGCAACTTCTAGAAACCCCTTTCAAAAGTAACGATGTTTCTCTTCAGATACACAACTAGTGGCGTATCGCTTCAGGCACACTGGAAACAGTATCTAAAAAATGTGTATTTGGGTGAGCAACTGGCACGAAACACTGTGACTCTCTTAGGGTAGCCAATATCTCGTCACCAGTATAATCACATCTTCAAAGTCAAGAAACCGCTGGCAAGAGAACGATGTTTCTCTTAAGATACACAACTAGTGGCGTATCGCCTCAGGCAGACTGGCCGCAGTATCTCAAAATGTGTATTTGGGTGAGCAACTGGCAGGAAGCAGTATGACTCTCTTAAGGTAGCCAATACCTAGTCACCAACATAATCCCATTACCAACTTCTGGAAACCGCTTGCAAAGGTAACGAAGCTTCTCATAAGATACACAGCTAGTGGGGTGTCACTTGAGGCAGACTGGCCAAAATATCAAAAAAATGTGTATTTGGGTGAGCAACTAGCAGGAATCACTATGACACTCATAGGGTAGCCAATGCCTCGTCACCAGCATAATCACATCAGCAACTTCAAGAAACCCCTGGCAAAAGTTACAATGACTCTTAAGATACACAACTAGTGGCGTAGCTATCAGGCAGACTGGAAAGAGTATCTAAAAAATGTGTATTTGGGTGAAGAACTGGCAGGAATCTCTATGACTCTCTTGAGGTAGCCAATGCCTCGTCACCAGCAGAATCAAATCAGCAACCTCTAGAAACCCCTTTCAAAAGTAACGATGTTTCTCTTAAGATACACAACTAGTGGCGTATCGCTTCAGGCAGACTGGCCACAGTATCTCAAAATGTGTATTTGGGTGAGCAACTGGCAGGAAGCACTATGACTCTAATAAGGTAGCCAATGCCCCGTCACCAACATAATCCTATCACCAACTTCAGGAAACCGCTTGCAAAGGTAACGAAGCTTCTCATAAGATACACTGCTAGTGGGGTGTCACTTGAGGCAGACTGGCCAAAGTATCAAAAAAATGTGTATATGGGTGAGCAACTAGCAGGAATCACTATGACACTCATAGGGTAGCCAATGCCTCGTCACCAGCATAATCACATCAGCAACTTCAAGAAACCCCTGGCAAAAGTTACAATGACTCTTAAGATACACAACTAGTGGCGTAGCTATCAGGCAGACTGGAAAGAGTATCTAAAAAATGTGAATTTGGGTGAAGAACTGGCAGGAATCTCTATGACTCTCTTGAGGTAGCCAATGCTTCGTCACCAGCAGAATCAAATCAGCAACTTCTAGAAACCCCTTTCAAAAGTAACGATGTTTCTCTTAAGATACACAACTAGTGGCGTATCGCTTCAGGCACACTGGAAACAGTATCTAAAAAATGTGTATTTGGGTGAGCAACTGGCACGAAACACTGTGACTCTCTTAGGGTAGCCAATATCTCGTCACCAGTATAATCACATCTTCAAAGTCAAGAAACCGCTGGCAAGAGTAACGATGTTTCTCTTAAGATACACAACTAGTGGCGTATCGCCTCAGGCAGACTGGCCACAGTATCTCAAAATGTGTATTTGGGTGAGCAACTGGCAGAAAGCACTATGACTCTCTTAAGGTAGCCAATGCCTCGTCAACAACATAATCACATCACCAACTTCAAGAAACCGCTTGCAAAGGTAACGAAGCTTCTCATAAGATACACAGCTAGTGGGGTGTCACTTGAGGCAGACTGGCCAAAGTATCAAAAAAATGTGTATTTGGGTGAGCAACTAGCAGGAATCACTATGACACTCATAGGGTAGCCAATGCCTCGTCACCAGCATAAGCACATCGGCAACTTCAAGAAACCCCTGGCAAAAGTTACAATGGCTCTTAAGTTACACAACTAGTGGCGTAGCTATCAGGCAGACTGGAAAGAGTATCTAAAAAATGTGTATTTGGATGAGCAACCGGCAGGAAACACTGTGACTCTCTTAGGGTAGCCAATATCTCGTCACCAGTATAATCACATCTTCAAAGTCAAGAAACCGCTGGCAAGAGTAACGATGTTTCTCTTAAGATACACAACTAGTCGCGTATCGCTTCAGGCAGACTGGCCACAGTATCTCAAAATGTGTATTTGGGTGAGCAACTGGCAGGAAGCACTATGACTCTCTTAAGGTAGCCAATGCCTCGTCACCAACATATTCCCATCACCACCAACTTCAAGAAACCGCTTGCAAAGGTAACGAAGTTTCTCATAAGATACACAGCTAGTGGGGTGTCACTTGAGGCACACTGGCCAAAGTATCAAAAAAATGTGTATTTGGGTGAGCAACTAGCAGGAATCACTATGACACTCATAGGGTAGCCAATGCCTCGTCACCAGCATAAGCACATCAGCAACTTCAAGGAACCCCTGGCAAAAGTTACAATGACTCTTAAGATACACAACTAGTGGCGTAGCTATCAGTCAGACTGGAAAGAGTATCTAAAAAATGTGTATTTGGATGAGCAACTGGCAGGAAACACTGTGACTCTCTTAGGGTAGCCAATATCTCGTCACCAGTATAATCACATCTTCAAAGTCAAGAAACCGCTGGCAAGAGTAACGATGTTTCTCTTAAGATACAATGACTCTTAAGATACACAACTAGTGGCGTAGCTATCAGGCAGACTGGAAAGAGTATCTAAAAAATGTGTATTTGGGTGAGCAACTGGCACGAAACACTGTGACTCTCTTAGGGTAGCCAATATCTCGTCAGCAGTATAATCACATCTTCAAAGTCAAGAAACCGCTGGCAAGAGTAACGATGTTTCTCTTAAGATACACAACTAGTGGCGTATCGCTTCAGGCAGACTGGCCACAGTATCTCAAAATGTGTATTTGGGTGAGCAACTGGCAGGAAGCACTATGACTCTCTTAAGGTAGCCAATACCTAGTCACCAACATAATCCCATTACCAACTTCTGGAAACCGCTTGCAAAGGTAACGAAGCTTCTCATAAGATACACAGCTAGTGGGGTGTCACTTGAGGCAGACTGGCCAAAGTATCAAAAAAATGTGTAATTAGGTGAGCAACTAGCAGGAATCACTATGACACTCATAGGGTAGCCAATGCCTCGTCACCAGCATAATCACATCAGCAACTTCAAGAAACCCCTGGCAAAAGTTACAATGACTCTTAAGATACACAACTAGTGGCGTAGCTATCAGGCAGACTGGAAAGAGTATCTAAAAAATGTGAATTTGGGTGAAGAACTGGCATTAATCTCTATGACTCTCTTGAGGTAGCCAATGCTTCGTCACCAGCAGAATCAAATCAGCAACTTCTAGAAACCCCTTTCAAAAGTAACGATGTTTCTCTTAAGATACACAACTAGTGGCGTATCGCTTCAGGCAGACTGGCCACAGTATCTCAAAATTTGTATTTGGGTGACAACTGGCAGGAAGCACTATGACTGTCTTAAGGTAGCCAATGCCTCGTCACCAACATAATCCCATCACCAACTTTAAGAAACCGCTTGCAAAGGTAACGAAGCTTCTCATAAGATACACAGCTAGTGGGGTGTCACTTGAGGCAGACTGGCCAAAGTATCAAAAAAATGTGTATTTGGGTGAGCAACTAGCAGGAATCACTATGACACTCATAGGGTAGCCAATGCCTCGTCACCAGCATAATCACATCAGCAACTTCAAGAAACCCCTGGCAAAAGTTACAATGACTCTTAAGATACACAACTAGTGGCGTAGCTATCAGGCAGACTGGAAAGAGTATCTAAAAAATGTGTATTTGGGTGAAGAACTGGCAGGAATCTCTATGACTCTCTTGAGGTAGCCAGTGCTTCGTCACCAGCAGAATCAAATCAGCAACTTCTAGAAACCCCTTTCAAAAGTAACGATGTTTCTCTTAAGATACACAACTAGTGGCGTATCGCTTCAGGCACACTGGAAACAGTATCTAAAAAATGTGTATTTGGGTGAGCAACTGGTACGAAACACTGTGACTCTCTTAGGGTAGCCAATATCTCGTCACCAGTATAATCACAGCTTCAAAGTCAAGAAACCGCTGGCAAGAGTAACGATGTTTCTCTTAAGATACACAACTAGTGGCGTATCGCTTCAGGCAGACTGGCCACAGTATCTCAAAATTTGTATTTGGGTGAGCAACTGGCAGGAAGCACTATGACTGTCTTAAGGTAGCCAATGCCTCGTCACCAACATAATCCCATCACCAACTTTAAGAAACCGCTTGCAAAGGTAACGAAGCTTCTCATAAGATACACAGCTAGTGGGGTGTCACTTGAGGCAGACTGGCCAAAGTATCAAAAAAATGTGTATTTGGGTGAGCAACTAGCAGGAATCACTATGACACTCATAGGGTAGCCAATGCCTCGTCACCAGCATAATCACATCAGCAACTTCAAGAAACCCCTGGCAAAAGTTACAATGACTCTTAAGATACACAACTAGTGGCGTAGCTATCAGGCAGACTGGAAAGAGTATCTAAAAAATGTGTATTTGGGTGAGCAACTGGCACGCAACACTGTGACTCTCTTAGGGTAGCCAATATCTTGTCACCAGTATAATCACATCTTCAAAGTCAAGAAACCGCTGGCAAGAGTAACGATGTTTCTCTTAAGATACACAACTAGTGGCGTATCGCTTCAGGCAGACTGGCCACAGTACCAAAAAATGTGTATTTGGGTGAGCAACTGGCAGGAAGCACTATGACTCTCTTAAGGTAGCCAATACCTAGTCACCAACATAATCCCATTACCAACTTCTGGAAACCGCCTGCAAAGGTAACGAAGCTTCTCATAAGATACACAGCTAGTGGGGTGTCACTTGAGGCAGACTGGCCAAAGTATCAAAATAATGTGTATTTGGGTGAGCAACTAGCAGGAATCACTATGACACTCATAGGGCAGCCAATGCCTCGTCACCAGCATAATCACATCAGCAACTTCAAGAAACCCCTGGCAAAAGTTACAATGACTCTTAAGATACACAACTAGTGGCGTAGCTATCAGGCAGACTGGAAAGAGTATCTAAAAAATGTGAATTTGGGTGAAGAACTGGCATTAATCTCTATGACTCTCTTGAGGTAGCCAATGCTTCGTCACCAGCAGAATCAAATCAGCAACTTCTAGAAACCCCTTTCAAAAGTAACGATGTTTCTCTTAAGATACACAACTAGTGGCGTATCGCTTCAGGCACACTGGAAACAGTATCTAAAAAATGTGTATTTGGGTGAGCAACTGGTACGAAACACTGTGACTCTCTTAGGGTAGCCAATATCTCGTCACCAGTATAATCACAGCTTCAAAGTCAAGAAACCACTGGCAAGAGTAACGATGTTTCTCTTAAGATACACAACTAGTGGCATATCGCTTCAGGCAGACTGGCCACAGTATCTCAAAATTTGTATTTGGGTGAGCAACTGGCAGGAAGCACTATGACTGTCTTAAGGTAGCCAATGCCTCGTCACCAACATAATCCCATCACCAACTTTAAGAAACCGCTTGCAAAGGTAACGAAGCTTCTCATAAGATACACAGCTAGTGGGGTGTCACTTGAGGCAGACTGGCCAAAGTATCAAAAAAATGTGTATTTGGGTGAGCAACTAGCAGGAATCACTATGACACTCATAGGGTAGCCAATGCCTCGTCACCAGCATAATCACATCAGCAACTTCAAGAAACCCCTGGCAAAAGTTACAATGACTCTTAAGATACACAACTAGTGGCGTAGCTATCAGGCAGACTGGAAAGAGTATCTAAAAAATGTGTATTTGGGTGAAGAACTGGCAGGAATCTCTATGACTCTCTTGAGGTAGCCAGTGCTTCGTCACCAGCAGAATCAAATCAGCAACTTCTAGAAACCCCTTTCAAAAGTAACGATGTTTCTCTTAAGATACACAACTAGTGGCGTATCGCTTCAGGCACACTGGAAACAGTATCTGAAAAATGTGTATTTGGGTGAGCAACTGGCACGAAACACTGTGACTCTCTTAGGGTAGCCAATAACTCGTCACCAGTATAATCACAGCTTCAAAGTCAAGAAACCGCTGGCAAGAGTAACGATGTTTCTCTTAAGATACACAACTAGTGGCGTATCGCTTCAGGCAGACTGGCCACAGTATCTCAAAATGTGTATTTGGGTGAGCAACTGGCAGGAAGCACTATGACTCTCTTAAGGTAGCCAATACCTAGTCACCAACATAATCCCATTACCAACTTCTGGAAACCGCTTGCAAAGGTAACGAAGCTTCTCATAAGATACACAGCTAGGGGGGTGTCACTTGAGGCAGACTGGCCAAAGTATCAAAAAAATGTGTATTTGGGTGAGCAACTAGCAGGAATCACTATGACACTCATAGGGCAGCCAATGCCTCGTCACCAGCATAATCACATCAGCAACTTCAAGAAACCCCTGGCAAAAGTTACAATGACTCTTAAGATACACAACTAGTGGCGTAGCTATCAGGCAGACTGGAAAGAGTATCTAAAAAATGTGAATTTGGGTGAAGAACTGGCATTAATCTCTATGACTCTCTTGAGGTAGCCAATGCTTCGTCACCAGCAGAATCAAATCAGCAACTTCTAGAAACCCCTTTCAAAAGTAACGATGTTTCTCTTAAGATACACAACTAGTGGCGTATCGCTTCAGGCACACTGGAAACAGTATCTAAAAAATGTGTATTTGGGTGAGCAACTGGTACGAAACACTGTGACTCTCTTAGGGTAGCCAATATCTCGTCACCATTATAATCACAGCTTCAAAGTCAAGAAACCGCTGGCAAGAGTAACGATGTTTCTCTTAAGATACACAACTAGTGGCGTATCGCTTCAGGCAGACTGGCCACAGTATCTGAAAATGTGTATTTGGGTGAGCAACTGGCAGGAAGCACTATGACTGTCTTAAGGTAGCCAATGCCTCGTCACCAACATAATCCCATCACCAACTTTAAGAAACCGCTTGCAAAGGTAACGAAGCTTCTCATAAGATACACAGCTAGTGGGGTGTCACTTGAGGCAGACTGGCCAAAGTATCAAAAAAATGTGTATTTGGGTGAGCAACTAGCAGGAATCACTATGACACTCATAGGGTATCTAATGCCTCGTCACCAGCATAATCACATCAGCAACTTCAAGAAACCCCTGGCAAAAGTTACAATGACTCTTAAGATACACAACTAGTGGCGTAGCTATCAGGCAGACTGGAAAGAGTATCTAAAAAATGTGTATTTGGGTGAAGAACTGGCAGGAATCTCTATGACTCTCTTGAGGTAGCCAATGCCTCGTCACCAGCAGAATCAAATCAGCAACTTCTAGAAACCCCTGGCAAAAGTAACGATGTTCCTCTTAAGATACACAAATAGTGGCGTATCGCTTCAGGCACACTGGAAACAGTATCTAAAAAATGTGTATTTGGGTGAGCAACTGGCACGAAACACTGTGACTCTCTTAGGGTAACCAATATCTCGTCACCAGTATAATCACATCTTCAAAGTCAAGAAACCGCTGGCAAGAGTAACGATGTTTCTCTTAAGATACACAACTAGTGGCGTATCGCCTCAGGCAGACTGGCCACAGTATCTCAAAATGTGTATTTGGGTGAGCAACTGGCAGAAAGCACTATGACTCTCTTAAGGTAGCCAATGCCTCGTCACCAACATAATCACATCACCAACTTCAGGAAACCGCTTGCAAAGGTAACGAAGCTTCTCATAAGATACACAGCTAGTGGGGTGTCACTTGAGGCAGACTGGCCAAAGTATCAAAAAAATGTGTATTTGGGTGAGCAACTAGCAGGAATCACTATGACACTCATAGGGTAGCCAATGCCTCGTCACCAGCATAAGCACATCAGCAACTTGAAGAAACCCCTGGCAAAAGTTACAATGACTCTTAAGATACACAACTAGTGGCGTAGCTATCAGGCAGACTGGAAAGAGTATCTAAAAAATGTGTATTTGGATGAGCAACTGGCAGGAAACACTGTGACTCTCTTAGGGTAGCCAATATCTCGTCACCAGTATAATCACATCTTCAAAGTCAAGAAACCGCTGGCAAGAGTAACGATGTTTCTCTTAAGATACACAACTAGTGGCGTATCGCTTCAGGCAGACTGGCCACAGTATCTCAAAATGTGTATTTGGGTGAGCAACTGGCAGGAAGCACTATGACTCTCTTAAGGTAGCCAATGCCTCGTCACCAACATAATCCCATCACCAACTTCAGGAAACCGCTTGCAAAGGTAACGAAGCTTCTCATAAGATACACAGCTAGTGGGGTGTCACTTGAGGCAGACTGGCCAAAGTATCAAAAAAATGTGTATTTGGGTGAGCAACTAGCAGGAATCACTATGACACTCATAGGGCAGCCAATGCCTCGTCACCAGCATAATCACATCAGCAACTTCAACAAACCCCTGGCAAAAGTTACAATGACTCTTAAGATACACAACTAGTGGCGTAGCTATCAGGCAGACTGGAAAGAGTATCTAAAAAATGTGTATTTGGGTGAAGAACTGGCAGGAATCTCTATGACTCTCTTGAGGTAGCCAGTGCTTCGTCACCAGCAGAATCAAATCAGCAACTTCTAGAAACCCCTTTCAAAAGTAACGATGTTTCTCTTAAGATACACAACTAGTGGCGTATCGCTTCAGGCACACTGGAAACAGTATCTAAAAAATGTGTATTTGGGTGAGCAACTGGCACGAAACACTGTGACTCTCTTAGGGTAGCCAATATCTCGTCACCAGTATAATCACAGCTTCAAAGTCAAGAAACCGCTGGCAAGAGTAACGATGTTTCTCTTAAGATACACAACTAGTGGCGTATCGCTTCAGGCAGACTGGCCACTGTATCTCAAAATTTGTATTTGTGTGAGCAACTGGCAGGAAGCACTATGACTGTCTTAAGGTAGCCAATGCCTCGTCACAAACATAATCCCATCACCAACTTCAAGAAACCGCTTGCAAAGGTAACGAAGCTTCTCATAAGATACACAGCTAGTGGGGTGTCACTTGAGGCAGACTGGCCAAAGTATCAAAAAAATGTGTATTTGGGTGAGCAACTAGCAGGAATCACTATGACACTCATAGGGTAGCCAATGCCTCGTCACCAGCATAATCACATCAGCAACTTCAAGAAACCCCTGGCAAAAGTTACAATGACTCTTAAGAGACACAACTAGTGGCGTAGCTATCAGGCAGACTGGAAAGAGTATCTAAAAAATGTGTATTTGGATGAGCAACTGGCAGGAAACACTGTGACTCTCTTAGGGTAGCCAATATCTCGTCACCAGTATAATCACATCATCAAAGTCAAGTAACCGCTGGCAAGAGAAACGATGTTTCTCTTAAGATACACAACTAGTGGCGTATCGCTTCAGGCAGACTGGCCACAGTATCTCAAAATGTGTATTTGGGTGAGCAACTGGCAGGAAGCACTATGACTCTCTTAAGGTAGCCAATGCCTCGTCACCATCATAATCCCATCACCAACTTCAGGAAACCGCTTGCAAAGGTAACGAAGCTTCTCATAAGATACACAGCTAGTGGGGTGTCACTTGAGGCAGACTGGCCAAAGTATCAAAAAAATGTGTATTTGGGTGAGCAACTAGCAGGAATCACTATGACACTCATAGGGTAGCCAATGCCTCGTCACCAGCATAATCACATCAGCAACTTCAAGAAACCCCTGGCAAAAGTTACAATGACTCTTAAGATACACAACTAGTGGCGTAGCTATCAGGCAGACTGGAAAGAGTATCTAAAAAATGTGAATTTGGGTGAAGAACTGGCATTAATCTCTATGACTCTCTTGAGGTAGCCAATGCTTCGTCACCAGCAGAATCAAATCAGCAACTTCTAGAAACCCCTTTCAAAAGTAACGATGTTTCTCGTAAGATACACAACTAGTGGCGTATCGTTTCAGGCACACTGGAAACAGTATCTAAAAAATGTGTATTTGGGTGAGCAACTGGCACGAAACACTGTGACTCTCTTAGGGTAACCAATATCTCGTCACCAGTATAATCACATCTTCAAAGTCAAGAAACCGCTGGCAAGAGTAACGATGTTTCTCTTAAGATACACAACTAGTGGCGTATCGCCTCAGGCAGACTGGCCACAGTATCTCAAAATGTGTATTTGGGTGAGCAACTGGCAGAAAGCACTATGACTCTCTTAAGGTAGCCAATGCCTCGTCACCAACATAATCACATCACCAACTTCAAGAAACCGCTTGCAAAGGTAACGAAGCTTCTCATAAGATACACAGCTAGTGGGGTGTCACTTGAGGCAGACTGGCCAAAGTATCAAAAAAATGTGTATTTGGGTGAGCAACTAGCAGGAATCACTATGACACTCATAGGGTAGCCAATGCCTCGTCACCAGCATAATCACATCAGCAACTTCAAGAAACCCCTGGCAAAAGTTACAATGACTCTTAAGATACACAACTAGTGGCGTAGCTATCAGGCAGACTGGAAAGAGTATCTAAAAAATGTGTATTTGGATGAGCAACTGGCAGGAAACACTGTGACTCTCTTAGGGTAGCCAATATCTCGTCACCAGTATAATCACATCTTCAAAGTCAAGAAACCGCTGGCAAGAGTAACGATGTTTCTCTTAAGATACACAACTAGTGGCGTATCGCTTCAGGCAGACTGGCCACAGTATCTCAAAATTTGTATTTGGGTGAGCAACTGGCAGGAAGCACTATGACTCTCTTAAGGTAGCCAATGCCTCGTCACCAACATAATCCCATCACCAACTTCAGGAAACCGCTTGCAAAGGTAACGAAGCTTCTCATAAGATACACAGCTAGTGGGGTGTCACTTGAGGCAGACTGGCCAAAGTATCAAAAAAATGTGTATTTGGGTGAGCAACTAGCAGGAATCACTATGACACTCATAGGGCAGCCAATGCCTCGTCACCAGCATAATCACATCAGCAACTTCAAGAAACCCCTGGCAAAAGTTACAATGACTCTTAAGATACACAACTAGTGGCGTAGCTATCAAGCAGACTGGAAAGAGTATCTAAAAAATGTGTATTTGGGTGAAGAACTGGCAGGAATCTCTATGACTCTCTTGAGGTAGCCAGTGCTTCGTCACCAGCAGAATCAAATCAGCAACTTCTAGAAACCCCTTTCAAAAGTAACGATGTTTCTCTTAAGATACACAACTAGTGGCGTATCGCTTCAGGCACACTGGAAACAGTATCTAAAAAATGTGTATTTGGGTGAGCAACTGGCACGAAACACTGTGACTCTCTTAGGGTAGCCAATATCTCGTCACCAGTATAATCACAGCTTCAAAGTCAAGAAACCGCTGGCAAGAGTAACGATGTTTCTCTTAAGATACACAACTAGTGGCGTATCGCTTCAGGCAGACTGGCCACAGTATCTCAAAATTTGTATTTGGGTGAGCAACTGGCAGGAAGCACTATGACTCTCTTAAGGTAGCCAATGCCTCGTTACCAACATAATCCCATCACCAACTTCAAGAAACCGCTTGCAAAGGTAACGAAGCTTCTCATAAGATACACAGCTAGTGGGGTGTCACTTGAGGCAGACTGGCCAAAGTATCAAAAAAATGTGTATTTGGGTGAGCAACTAGCAGGAATCACTATGACACTCATAGGGTAGCCAATGCCTCGTCACCAGCATAATCACATCAGCAACTTCAAGAAACCCCTGGCAAAAGTTACAATGACTCTTAAGATACACAACTAGTGGCGTAGCTATCAGGCAGACTGGAAAGAGTATCTAAAAAATGTGAATTTGGGTGAAGAACTGGCAGGAATCTCTATGACTCTCTTGAGGTAGCCAATGCTTCGTCACCAGCAGAATCAAATCAGCAACTTCTAGAAACCCCTTTCAAAAGTAACGATGTTTCTCTTAAGATACACAACTAGTGGCGTATCGCTTCAGGCACACTGGAAACAGTATCTAAAAAATGTGTGTTTGGGTGAGCAACTGGCACGAAACACTGTGACTCTCTTAGGGTAGCCAATACCTCGTCACCAGTATAATCACAGCTTCAAAGTCAAGAAACCGCTGGCAAGAGTAACGATGTTTCTCTTAAGATACACAACTAGTGGCGTATCGCTTCAGGCAGACTGGCCACAGTATCTCAAAAATTGTATTTGGGTGAGCAACTGGCAGGAAGCACTATGACTGTCTTAAGGTAGCCAATGCCTCGTCACCAACATAATCCCATCACCAACTTCAAGAAACCGCTTGCAAAGGTAACGAAGCTTCTCATAAGATACACAGCTAGTGGGGTGTCACTTGAGGCAGACTGGCCAAAGTATCAAAAAAATGTGTATTTGGGTGAGCAACTAACAGGAATCACTATGACACTCATAGGGTAGCCAATGCCTCGTCACCAGCATAATCACATCACCAACTTCAAGAAACCCCTGGCAAAAGTTACAATGACTCTTAAGATACACAACTAGTGGCGTAGCTATCAGGCAGACTGGAAAGAGTATCTAAAAAATGGGTATTTGGATGAGCAACTGGCAGGAAACACTGTGACTCTCTTAGGGTAGCCAATATCTCGTCACCAGTATAATCACATCATCAAAGTCAAGAAACCGCTGGCAAGAGTAACGATGTTTCTCTTAAGATACACAACTAGTGGCGTATCGCTTCAGGCAGACTGGCCACAGTATCTCAAAATGTGTATTTGGGTGAGCAACTGGCAGGAAGCACTATGACTCTCTTAAGGTAGCCAATGCCTCGTCACCATCATAATCCCATCACCAACTTCAGGAAACCGCTTGCAAAGGTAACGAAGCTTCTCATAAGATACACAGCTAGTGGCGTGTCACTTGAGGCAGACTGGCCAAAGTATCAAAAAAATGTGTATTTGGGTGAGCAACTAGCAGTAATCACTATGACACTCATAGGGCAGCCAATGCCTCGTCACCAGCATAATAACATCAGCAACTTCAAGAAACCCCTGGCAAAAGTTACAATGACTCTTAAGATACACAACTAGTGGCGTAGCTATTAGGCAGACTGGAAAGAGTATCTAAAAAATGTGTTTTTGGGTGAAGAAGTGGCAGGAATCTCTATGACTCTCTTGAGGTAGCCAGTGCTTCGTCACCAGCAGAATCAAATCAGCAACTTCTAGAAACCCCTTTCAAAAGTAAGGATGTTTCTTTTAAGATACACAACTAGTGGCGTATCGCTTCAGGCACACTGGAAACAGTATCTAAAAAATGTGTATTTGGGTGAGCAACTGGCACGAAACACTGTGACTCTCTTAGGGTAGCCAATATCTCGTCACCAGTATAATCACAGCTTCAAAGTCAAGAAACCGCTGGCAAGAGTAACGATGTTTCTCTTAAGATACACAACTAGTGGCGTATCGGTTCAGGCAGACTGGCCACAGTATCTCAAAATTTGTATTTGGGTGAGCAACTGGCAGGAAGCACTATGACTCTCTTAAGGTAGCCAATGCCTCGTTACCAACATAATCCCATCACCAACTTCAAGAAACCGCTTGCAAAGGTAACGAAGCTTCTCATAAGATACACAGCTAGTGGGGTGTCACTTGAGGCAGACTGGCCAAAGTATCAAAAAAATGTGTATTTGGGTGAGCAACTAGCAGGAATCACTATGACACTCATAGGGTAGCCAATGCCTCGTCACCAGCATAATCACATCAGCAACTTCAAGAAACCCCTGGCAAAAGTTACAATGACTCTTAAGATACACAACTAGTGGCGTAGCTATCAGGCAGACTGGAAAGAGTATCTAAAAAATGTGAATTTGGGTGAAGAACTGGCAGGAATCTCTATGACTCTCTTGAGGTAGCCAATGCTTCGTCACCAGCAGAATCAAATCAGCAACTTCTAGAAACCCCTTTCAAAAGTAACGATGTTTCTCTTAAGATACACAACTAGTGGCGTATCGCTTCAGGCACACTGGAAACAGTATCTAAAAAATGTGTGTTTGGGTGAGCAACTGGCACGAAACACTGTGACTCTCTTAGGGTAGCCAATACCTCGTCACCAGTATAATCACAGCTTCAAAGTCAAGAAACCGCTGGCAAGAGTAACGATGTTTCTCTTAAGATACACAACTAGTGGCGTATCGCTTCAGGCAGACTGGCCACAGTATCTCAAAATTTGTATTTGGGTGAGCAACTGGCAGGAAGCACTATGACTGTCTTAAGGTAGCCAATGCCTCGTCACCAACATAATCCCATCACCAACTTCAAGAAACCGCTTCCAAAGGTAACGAAGCTTCTCATAAGATACACAGCTAGTGGGGTGTCACTTGAGGCAGACTGG
Organism: Schistocerca nitens; assembly: GCF_023898315.1. Taxonomy (NCBI): domain Eukaryota; kingdom Metazoa; phylum Arthropoda; class Insecta; order Orthoptera; family Acrididae; genus Schistocerca; species Schistocerca nitens. The sequence goes on along the minus strand of NC_064616.1, from coordinate 105,695,289 downwards.
CCAAAGTATCAAAAAAATGTGTATTTGGGTGAGCAACTAGCAGGAATCACTATGACACTCATAGGGTAGCCAATGCCTCGTCACCAGCATAATCACATCACCAACTTCAAGAAACCCCTGGCAAAAGTTACAATGACTCTTAAGATACACAACTAGTGGCGTAGCTATCAGGCAGACTGGAAAGAGTATCTAAAAAATGTGTATTTGGATGAGCAACTGGCAGGAAACACTGTGACTCTCTTAGGGTAGCCAATATCTCGTCACCAGTATAATCACATCATCAAAGTCAAGAAACCGCTGGCAAGAGTAACGATGTTTCTCTTAAGATACACAACTAGTGGCGTATCGCTTCAGGCAGACTGGCCACAGTATCTCAAAATGTGTATTTGGGTGAGCAACTGGCAGGAAGCACTATGACTCTCTTAAGGTAGCCAATGCCTCGTCACCATCATAATCCCATCAGCAACTTCAGGAAACCGCTTGCAAAGGTAACGAAGCTTCTCATAAGATACACAGCTAGTGGCGTGTCACTTGAGGCAGACTGGCCAAAGTATCAAAAAAATGTGTATTTGGGTGAGCAACTAGCAGTAATCACTATGACACTCATAGGGCAGCCAATGCCTCGTCACCAGCATAATAACATCAGCAACTTCAAGAAACCCCTGGCAAAAGTTACAATGACTCTTAAGATACACAACTAGTGGCGTAGCTATCAGGCAGACTGGAAAGAGTATCTAAAAAATGTGTTTTTGGGTGAAGAAGTGGCAGGAATCTCTATGACTCTCTTGAGGTAGCCAGTGCTTCGTCACCAGCAGAATCAAATCAGCAACTTCTAGAAACCCCTTTCAAAAGTAACGATGTTTCTCTTAAGATACACAACTAGTGGTGTATCGCTTCAGGCACACTGGAAACAGTATCTAAAAAATGTGTATTTGGGTGAGCAACTGGCACGAAACACTGTGACTCTCTTAGGGTAGCCAATATCTCGTCACCAGTATAGTCACAGCTTCAAAGTCAAGAAACCGCTGGCAAGAGTAACGATGTTTCTCTTAAGATACATAACTAGTGGCGTATCGCTTCAGGCAGACTGGCCACAGTATCTCAAAATTTGTATTTGGGTGAGCAACTGGCAGGAAGCACTATGACTCTCTTAAGGTAGCCAATGCCTCGTCACCAACATAATCCCATCACCAACTTCAAGAAACCGCTTGCAAAGGTAACGAAGCTTCTCATAAGATACACAGCTAGTGGGGTGTCACTTGAGGCAGACTGGCCAAAGTATCAAAAAAATTTGTATTTGGGTGAGCAACTAGCAGGAATCACTATGACACTCATAGGGTAGCCAATGCCTCGTCACCAGCATGAGCACATCAGCAACTTCAAGGAACCCCTGGCAAAAGTTACAATGACTCTTAAGATACACAACTAGTGGCGTAGCTATCAGGCAGACTGGAAAGAGTATCTAAAAACTGTGTATTTGGGTGAAGAACTGGCAGGAATCTCTATGACTCTCTTGAGGTAGCCAATGCCTCGTCACCAGCAGAATCAAATCAGCAACTTCTAGAAACCCCTTTCAAAAGTAACGATGTTTCTCTTAAGATACACAACTAGTGGCGTATCGCTTCAGGCAGACTGGCCACAGTATCTCAAAATGTGTATTTGGGTGAGCAACTGGCAGGAAGCGCTATGACTCTCTTAAGGTAGCCAATGCCTCGTCACCATCATAATCCCATCACCAACTTCAGGAAACCGCTTGCAAAGGTAACGAAGCTTCTCATAAGATACACAGCTAGTGGGGTGTCACTTGAGGCAGACTGGCCAAAGTATCAACAAAATGTGTATTTGGGTGAGCAACTAGCAGGAATCACTATGACACTCATAGGGTAGCCAATGCCTCGTCACCAGCATAATCACATCAGCAAATTCAAGAAACCCCTGGCAAAAGTTACAATGACTCTTAAGATACACAACTAGTGGCGTAGCTATCAGGCAGACTGGAAAGAGTATCTAAAAAATGTGAATTTGGGTGAAGAACTGGCAGGAATCTCTATGACTCTCTTGAGGTAGCCAATGCTTCGTCACCAGCAGAATCAAATCAGCAACTTCTAGAAACCCCTTTCAAAAGTAACGATGTTTCTCTTAAGATACACAACTAGTGGCGTATCGCTTCAGGCACACTGGAAACAGTATCTAAAAAATGTGTATTTGGGTGAGCAACTGGCACGAAACACTGTGACTCTCTTAGGGTAGCCAATATCTCGTCACCAGTATAATCACAGCTTCAAAGTCAAGAAACCGCTGGCAAGAGTAACGATGTTTCTCTTAAGATACACAACTAGTGGCGTATCGCTTCAGGCAGACTGGCCACAGTATCTCAAAATTTGTATTTGGGTGAGCAACTGGCAGGAAGCACTATGACTGTCTTAAGGTAGCCAATGCCTCGTCACCAACATAATCCCATCACCAACTTGAAGAAACCGCTTGCAAAGGTAACGAAGCTTCTCATAAGATACACAGCTAGTGGGGTGTCACTTGAGGCAGACTGGCCAAAGTATCAAAAAAATGTGTATTTGGGTGAGCAACTAGCAGGAATCACTATGACACTCATAGGGTAGCCAATGCCTCGTCACCAGCATAATCACATCAGCAACTTCAAGAAACCCCTGGCAAAAGTTACAATGACTCTTAAGATACACAACTAGTGGCGTAGCTATCAGGCAGACTGGAAAGAGTATCTAAAAAATGTGTATTTGTGTGAAGAACTGGCAGGAATCTCTACGACTCTCTTGAGGTAGCCAATGCCTCGTCACCAGCAGAATCAAATCAGCAACTTCTAGAAACCCCTGGCAAAAGTAACGATGTTCCTCTTAAGATACACAACTAGTGGCGTATCGCTTCAGGCACACTGGAAACAGTATCTAAAAAATGTGTATTTGGGTGAGCAACTGGCACGAAACACTGTTACTCTCTTAGGGTAACCAATATCTCGTCACCAGTATAATCACATCTTCAAAGTCAAGAAACCGCTGGCAAGAGTAACGATGTTTCTCTTAAGATACACAACTAGTGGCGTATCGCTTCAGGGAGACTGGCCGCAGTATCTCAAAATGTGTATTTGGGTGAGCAACTGGCAGGAAGCACTATGACTCTCTTAAGGTAGCCAATACCTAGTCACCAACATAATCCCATTACCAACTTCTGGAAACCGCTTGCAAAGGTAACGAAGCTTCTCATAAGATACACAGCTAGTGGGGTGTCACTTGAGGCAGACTGGCCAAAGTATCAAAAAAATGTGTATTTGGGTGAGCAACTAGCAGGAATCACTATGACACTCATAGGGTAGCCAATGCCTCGTCACCAGCATAATCACATCAGCAACTTCAAGAAACCCCTGGCAAAAGTTACAATGACTCTTAAGATACACAACTAGTGGCGTAGCTATCAGGCAGACGGGAAAGAGTATCTAAAAAATGTGTATTTGGATGAGCAACTGGCAGGAAACACTGTGACTCTCTTAGGGTAGCCAATATCTCGTCACCAGTATAATCACATCATCAAAGTCAAGAAACCGCTGGCAAGAGTAACGATGTTTCTCTTAAGATACACAACTAGTGGCGTATCGCTTCAGGCAGACTGGCCACAGTATCTCAAAATGTGTATTTGGGTGAGCAACTGGCAGGAAGCACTATGACTCTCTTAAGGTAGCCAATGCCTCGTCACCATCATAATCCCATCACCAACTTCAGGAAACCGCTTGCAAAGGTAACGAAGCTTCTCATAAGATACACAGCTAGTGGCGTGTCACTTGAGGCAGACTGGCCAAAGTATCAAAAAAATGTGTATTTGGGTGAGCAACTAGCAGGAATCACTATGACACTCATAGGGTAGCCAATGCCTCGTCACCAGCATAATCACATCAGCAACTTCAAGAAACCCCTGGCAAAAGTTACAATGACTCTTAAGATACACAACTAGTGGCGTAGCTATCAGGCAGACTGGAAAGAGTATCTAAAATATGTGAATTTGGGTGAAGAACTGGCAGGAATCTCTATGACTCTCTTGAGGTAGCCAATGCTTCGTCACCAGCAGAATCAAATCAGCAACTTCTAGAAACCCCTTTCAAAAGTAACGATGTTTCTCTTAAGATACACAACTAGTGGCGTATCGCTTCAGGCACACTGGAAACAGTATCTAAAAAATGTGTGTTTGGGTGAGCAACTGGCACGAAACACTGTGACTCTCTTAGGGTAGCCAATACCTCGTCACCAGTATATTCACAGCTTCAAAGTCAAGAAACCGCTGGCAAGAGTAACGATGTTTCTCTTAAGATACACAACTAGTGGCGTATCGCTTCAGGCAGACTGGCCACAGTATCTCAAAATTTGTATTTGGGTGAGCAACTGGCAGGAAGCACTATGACTGTCTTAAGGTAGCCAATGCCTCGTCACCAACATAATCCCATCACCAACTTCAAGAAACCGCTTGCAAAGGTAACGAAGCTTCTCATAAGAAACACAGCTAGTGGGGTGTCACTTGAGGCAGACTGGCCAAAGTATCAACAAAATGTGTATTTGTGTGAGCAACTAGCAGGAATCACTATGACACTCATAGGGTAGCCAATGCCTCGTCACCAGCATAATCACATCACCAACTTCAAGAAACCCCTGGCAAAAGTTACAATGACTCTTAAGATACACAACTAGTGGCGTAGCTATCAGGCAGACTGGAAAGAGTATCTAAAAAATGTGTATTTGGATGAGCAACTGGCAGGAAACACTGTGACTCTCTTAGGGTAGCCAATATCTCGTCACCAGTATAATCACATCATCAAAGTCAAGAAACCGCTGGCAAGAGTAACGATGTTTCTCTTAAGATACACAACTAGTGGCGTATCGCTTTAGGCAGACTGGCCACAGTATCTCAAAATGTGTATTTGGGTGAGCAACTGGCAGGAAGCACTATGACTCTCTTAAGGTAGCCAATGCCTCGTCACCATCATAATCCCATCACCAACTTCAGGAAACCGCTTGCAAAGGTAACGAAGCTTCTCATAAGATACACAGCTAGTGGCGTGTCACTTGAGGCAGACTGGCCAAAGTATCAAAAAAATGTGTATTTGGGTGAGCAACTAGCAGTAATCACTATGACACTCATAGGGCAGCCAATGCCTCGTCACCAGCATAATAACATCAGCAACTTCAAGAAACCCCTGGCAAAAGTTACAATGACTCTTAAGATACACAACTAGTGGCGTAGCTATCAGGCAGACTGGAAAGAGTATCTAAAAAATGTGTTTTTGGGTGAAGAAGTGGCAGGAATCTCTATGACTCTCTTGAGGTAGCCAGTGCTTCGTCACCAGCAGAATCAAATCAGCAACTTCTAGAAACCCCTTTCAAAAGTAACGATGTTTCTCTTAAGATACACAACTAGTGGTGTATCGCTTCAGGCACACTGGAAACAGTATCTAAAAAATGTGTATTTGGGTGAGCAACTGGCACGAAACACTGTGACACTCTTAGGGTAACCAATATCTCGTCACCAGTATAATCACAGCTTCAAAGTCAAGAAACCGCTGGCAAGAGTAACGATGTTTCTCTTAAGATACACAACTAGTGGCGTATCGCTTCAGGGAGACTGGCCGCAGTATCTCAAAATGTGTATTTGGGTGAGCAACTGGCAGGAAGCACTATGACTCTCTTAAGGTAGCCAATACCTAGTCACCAACATAATCCCATTACCAACTTCTGGAAACCGCTTGCAAAGGTAACGAAGCTTCTCATAAGATACACAGCTAGTGGGGTGTCACTTGAGGCAGACTGGCCAAAGTATCAAAAAAATGTGTATTTGGGTGAGCAACTAGCAGGAATCACTATGACACTCATAGGGTAGCCAATGCCTCGTCACCAGCATAATCACATCAGCAACTTCAAGAAACCCCTGGCAAAAGTTACAATGACTCTTAAGATACACAACTAGTGGCGTAGCTATCAGGCAGACGGGAAAGAGTATCTAAAAAATGTGTATTTGGATGAGCAACTGGCAGGAAACACTGTGACTCTCTTAGGGTAGCCAGTATCTCGTCACCAGTATAATCACATCATCAAAGTCAAGAAACCGCTGGCAAGAGTAACGATGTTTCTCTTAAGATACACAACTAGTGGCGTATCGCTTCAGGCAGACTGGCCACAGTATCTCAAAATGTGTATTTGGGTGAGCAACTGGCAGGAAGCACTATGACTCTCTTAAGGTAGCCAATGCCTCGTCACCATCATAATCCCATCACCAACTTCAGGAAACCGCTTGCAAAGGTAACGAAGCTTCTCATAAGATACACAGCTAGTGGCGTGTCACTTGAGGCAGACTGGCCAAAGTATCAAAAAAATGTGTATTTGGGTGAGCAACTAGCAGGAATCACTATGACACTCATAGGGTAGCCAATGCCTCGTCACCAGCATAATCACATCAGCAACTTCAAGAAACCCCTGGCAAAAGTTACAATGACTCTTAAGATACACAACTAGTGGCGTAGCTATCAGGCAGACTGGAAAGAGTATCTAAAATATGTGAATTTGGGTGAAGAACTGGCAGGAATCTCTATGACTCTCTTGAGGTAGCCAATGCTTCGTCACCAGCAGAATCAAATCAGCAACTTCTAGAAACCCCTTTCAAAAGTAACGATGTTTCTCTTAAGATACACAACTAGTGGCGTATCGCTTCAGGCACACTGGAAACAGTATCTAAAAAATGTGTGTTTGGGTGAGCAACTGGCACGAAACACTGTGACTCTCTTAGGGTAGCCAATACCTCGTCACCAGTATATTCACAGCTTCAAAGTCAAGAAACCGCTGGCAAGAGTAACGATGTTTCTCTTAAGATACACAACTAGTGGCGTATCGCTTCAGGCAGACTGGCCACAGTATCTCAAAATTTGTATTTGGGTGAGCAACTGGCAGGAAGCACTATGACTGTCTTAAGGTAGCCAATGCCTCGTCACCAACATAATCCCATCACCAACTTCAAGAAACCGCTTGCAAAGGTAACGAAGCTTCTCATAAGAAACACAGCTAGTGGGGTGTCACTTGAGGCAGACTGGCCAAAGTATCAACAAAATGTGTATTTGGGTGAGCAACTAGCAGGAATCACTATGACACTCATAGGGTAGCCAATGCCTCGTCACCAGCATAATCACATCACCAACTTCAAGAAACCCCTGGCAAAAGTTACAATGACTCTTAAGATACACAACTAGTGGCGTAGCTATCAGGCAGACTGGAAAGAGTATCTAAAAAATGTGTATTTGGATGAGCAACTGGCAGGAAACACTGTGACTCTCTTAGGGTAGCCAATATCTCGTCACCAGTATAATCACATCATCAAAGTCAAGAAACCGCTGGCAAGAGTAACGATGTTTCTCTTAAGATACACAACTAGTGGCGTATCGTTTTAGGCAGACTGGCCACAGTATCTCAAAATGTGTATTTGGGTGAGCAACTGGCAGGAAGCACTATGACTCTCTTAAGGTAGCCAATGCCTCGTCACCATCATAATCCCATCACCAACTTCAGGAAACCGCTTGCAAAGGTAACGAAGCTTCTCATAAGATACACAGCTAGTGGCGTGTCACTTGAGGCAGACTGGCCAAAGTATCAAAAAAATGTGTATTTGGGTGAGCAACTAGCAGTAATCACTATGACACTCATAGGGCAGCCAATGCCTCGTCACCAGCATAATAACATCAGCAACTTCAAGAAACCCCTGGCAAAAGTTACAATGACTCTTAAGATACACAACTAGTGGCGTAGCTATCAGGCAGACTGGAAAGAGTATCTAAAAAATGTGTTTTTGGGTGAAGAAGTGGCAGGAATCTCTATGACTCTCTTGAGGTAGCCAGTGCTTCGTCACCAGCAGAATCAAATCAGCAACTTCTAGAAACCCCTTTCAAAAGTAACGATGTTTCTCTTAAGATACACAACTAGTGGTGTATCGCTTCAGGCACACTGGAAACAGTATCTAAAAAATGTGTATTTGGGTGAGCAACTGGCACGAAACACTGTGACACTCTTAGGGTAACCAATATCTCGTCACCAGTATAATCACATCTTCAAAGTCAAGAAATCGCTGGCAAGAGTAACGATGTTTCTCTTAAGATACACAACTAGTGGCGTATCGCTTCAGGGAGACTGGCCGCAGTATCTCAAAATGTGTATTTGGGTGAGCAACTGGCAGGAAGCACTATGACTCTCTTAAGGTAGCCAATACCTAGTCACCAACATAATCCCATTACCAACTTCTGGAAACCGCTTGCAAAGGTAACGAAGCTTCTCATAAGATACACAGCTAGTGGGGTGTCACTTGAGGCAGACTGGCCAAAGTATCAAAAAAATGTGTATTTGGGTGAGCAACTAGCAGGAATCACTATGACACTCATAGGGTAGCCAATGCCTCGTCACCAGCATAATCACATCAGCAACTTCAAGAAACCCCTGGCAAAAGTTACAATGACTCTTAAGATACACAACTAGTGGCGTAGCTATCAGGCAGACGGGAAAGAGTATCTAAAAAATGTGTATTTGGATGAGCAACTGGCAGGAAACACTGTGACTCTCTTAGGGTAGCCAATATCTCGTCACCAGTATAATCACATCATCAAAGTCAAGAAACCGCTGGCAAGAGTAACGATGTTTCTCTTAAGATACACAACTAGTGGCGTATCGCTTCAGGCAGACTGGCCACAGTATCTCAAAATGTGTATTTGGGTGAGCAACTGGCAGGAAGCACTATGACTCTCTTAAGGTAGCCAATGCCTCGTCACCATCATAATCCCATCACCAACTTCAGGAAACCGCTTGCAAAGGTAACGAAGCTTCTCATAAGATACACAGCTAGTGGCGTGTCACTTGAGGCAGACTGGCCAAAGTATCAAAAAAATGTGTATTTGGGTGAGCAACTAGCAGTAATCACTATGACACTCATAGGGCAGCCAATGCCTCGTCACCAGCATAATAACATCAGCAACTTCAAGAAACCCCTGGCAAAAGTTACAATGACTCTTAAGATACACAACTAGTGGCGTAGCTATCAGGCAGACTGGAAAGAGTATCTAAAAAATGTGTTTTTGGGTGAAGAAGTGGCAGGAATCTCTATGACTCTCTTGAGGTAGCCAGTGCTTCGTCACCAGCAGAATCAAATCAGCAACTTCTAGAAACCCCTTTCAAAAGTAAGGATGTTTCTCTTAAGATACACAACTAGTGGCGTATCGCTTCAGGCACACTGAAAACAGTATCTAAAAAATGTGTATTTGGGTGAGCAACTGGCACGAAACACTGTGACTCTCTTAGGGTAGCCAATATCTCGTCACCAGTATAATCACAGCTTCAAAGTCAAGAAACCGCTGGCAAGAGTAACGATGTTTCTCTTAAGATACACAACTAGTGGCGTATCGCTACAGGCAGACTGGCCACAGTATCTCAAAATTTGTATTTGGGTGAGCAACTGGCAGGAAGCACTATGACTCTCTTAAGGTAGCCAATGCCTCGTTACCAACATAATCCCATCACCAACTTCAAGAAACCGCTTGCAAAGGTAACGAAGCTTCTCATAAGATACACAGCTAGTGGGGTGTCACTTGAGGCAGACTGGCCAAAGTATCAAAAAAATGTGTATTTGGGTGAGCAACTAGCAGGAATCACTATGACACTCATAGGGTAGCCAATGCCTCGTCACCAGCATAATCACATCAGAAACTTCAAGAAACCCCTGGCAAAAGTTACAATGACTCTTAAGATACACAACTAGTGGCGTAGCTATCAGGCAGACTGGAAAGAGTATCTAAAATATGTGAATTTGGGTGAAGAACTGGCAGGAATCTCTATGACTCTCTTGAGGTAGCCAATGCTTCGTCACCAGCAGAATCAAATCAGCAACTTCTAGAAACCCCTTTCAAAAGTAACGATGTTTCTCTTAAGATACACAACTAGTGGCGTATCGCTTCAGGCACACTGGAAACAGTATCTAAAAAATGTGTGTTTGGGTGAGCAACTGGCACGAAACACTGTGACTCTCTTAGGGTAGCCAATACCTCGTCACCAGTATATTCACAGCTTCAAAGTCAAGAAACCGCTGGCAAGAGTAACGATGTTTCTCTTAAGATACACAACTAGTGGCGTATCGCTTCAGGCAGACTGGCCACAGTATCTCAAAATTTGTATTTGGGTGAGCAACTGGCAGGAAGCACTATGACTGTCTTAAGGTAGCCAATGCCTCGTCACCAACATAATCCCATCACCAACTTCAAGAAACCGCTTGCAAAGGTAACGAAGCTTCTCATAAGAAACACAGCTAGTGGGGTGTCACTTGAGGCAGACTGGCCAAAGTATCAACAAAATGTGTATTTGGGTGAGCAACTAGCAGGAATCACTATGACACTCATAGGGTAGCCAATGCCTCGTCACCAGCATAATCACATCACCAACTTCAAGAAACCCCTGGCAAAAGTTACAATGACTCTTAAGATACACAACTAGTGGCGTAGCTATCAGGCAGACTGGAAAGAGTATCTAAAAAATGTGTATTTGGATGAGCAACTGGCAGGAAACACTGTGACTCTCTTAGGGTAGCCAATATCTCGTCACCAGTATAATCACATCATCAAAGTCAAGAAACCGCTGGCAAGAGTAACGATGTTTCTCTTAAGATACACAACTAGTGGCGTATCGCTTCAGGCAGACTGGCCACAGTATCTCAAAATGTGTATTTGGGTGAGCAACTGGCAGGAAGCACTATGACTCTCTTAAGGTAGCCAATGCCTTGTCACCATCATAATCCCATCACCAACTTCAGGAAACCGCTTGCAAAGGTAACGAAGCTTCTCATAAGATACACAGCTAGTGGCGTGTCACTTGAGGCAGACTGGCCAAAGTATCAAAAAAATGTGTATTTGGGTGAGCAACTAGCAGTAATCACTATGACACTCATAGGGCAGCCAATGCCTCGTCACCAGCATAATAACATCAGCAACTTCAAGAAACCCCTGGCAAAAGTTACAATGACTCTTAAGATACACAACTAGTGGCGTAGCTATCAGGCAGACTGGAAAGAGTATCTAAAAAATGTGTTTTTGGGTGAAGAAGTGGCAGGAATCTCTATGACTCTCTTGAGGTAGCCAGTGCTTCGTCACCAGCAGAATCAAATCAGCAACTTCTAGAAACCCCTTTCAAAAGTAACGATGTTTCTCTTAAGATACACAACTAGTGGTGTATCGCTTCAGGCACACTGGAAACAGTATCTAAAAAATGTGTATTTGGGTGAGCAACTGGCACGAAACACTGTGACTCTCTTAGGGTAGCCAATATCTCGTCACCAGTATAGTCACAGCTTCAAAGTCAAGAAACCGCTGGCAAGAGTAACGATGTTTCTCTTAAGATACATAACTAGTGGCGTATCGCTTCAGGCAGACTGGCCACAGTATCTCAAAATTTGTATTTGGGTGAGCAACTGGCAGGAAGCACTATGACTCTCTTAAGATAGCCAATGCCTCGTCACCAACATAATCCCATCACCAACTTCAAGAAACCGCTTGCAAAGGTAACGAAGCTTCTCATAAGATACACAGCTAGTGGGGTGTCACTTGAGGCAGACTGGCCAAAGTATCAAAAAAATTTGTATTTGGGTGAGCAACTAGCAGGAATCACTATGACACTCATAGGGTAGCCAATGCCTCGTCACCAGCATGAGCACATCAGCAACTTCAAGGAACCCCTGGCAAAAGTTACAATGACTCTTAAGATACACAACTAGTGGCGTAGCTATCAGGCAGACTGGAAAGAGTATCTAAAAATGTGTATTTGGGTGAAGAACTGGCAGGAATCTCTATGACTCTCTTGAGGTAGCCAATGCCTCGTCACCAGCAGAATCAAATCAGCAACTTCTAGAAACCCCTTTCAAAAGTAACGATGTTTCTCTTAAGATACACAACTAGTGGCGTATCGCTTCAGGCAGACTGGCCACAGTATCTCAAAATGTGTATTTGGGTGAGCAACTGGCAGGAAGCGCTATGACTCTCTTAAGGTAGCCAATGCCTCGTCACCATCATAATCCCATCACCAACTTCAGGAAACCGCTTGCAAAGGTAACGAAGCTTCTCATAAGATACACAGCTAGTGGGGTGTCACTTGAGGCAGACTGGCCAAAGTATCAACAAAATGTGTATTTGGGTGAGCAACTAGCAGGAATCACTATGACACTCATAGGGTAGCCAATGCCTCGTCACCAGCATAATCACATCAGCAACTTCAAGAAACCCCTGGCAAAAGTTACAATGACTCTTAAGATACACAACTAGTGGCGTAGCTATCAGGCAGACTGGAAAGAGTATCTAAAAAATGTGAATTTGGGTGAAGAGCTGGCAGGAATCTCTATGACTCTCTTGAGGTAGCCAATGCTTCGTCACCAGCAGAATCAAATCAGCAACTTCTAGAAACCCCTTTCAAAAGTAACGATGTTTCTCTTAAGATACACAACTAGTGGCGTATCGCTTCAGGCACACTGGAAACAGTATCTAAAAAATGTGTATTTGGGTGAGCAACTGGCACGAAACACTGTGACTCTCTTAGGGTAGCCAATATCTCGTCACCAGTATAATCACATCTTCAAAGTCAAGAAACCGCTGGCAAGAGTAACGATGTTTCTCTTAAGATACACAACTAGTGGCGTATCGCTTCAGGGAGACTGGCCGCAGTATCTCAAAATGTGTATTTGGGTGAGCAACTGGCAGGAATCACTATGACTCTCTTAAGGTAGCCAATACCTAGTCACCAACATAATCCCATTACCAACTTCTGGAAACCGCTTGCAAAGGTAACGAAGCTTCTCATAAGATACACAGCTAGTGGGGTGTCACTTGAGGCAGACTGGCCAAAGTATCAAAAAAATGTGTATTTGGGTGAGCAACTAGCAGGAATCACTATGACACTCATAGGGTAGCCAATGCCTCGTCACCAGCATAATCAGATCAGCAACTTCAAGAAACCCCTGGCAAAAGTTACAATGACTCTTAAGATACACAACTAGTGGCGTAGCTATCAGGCAGACTGGAAAGAGTATCTAAAAAATGTGTATTTGGATGAGCAACTGGCAGGAAACACTGTGACTCTCTTAGGGTAGCCAATATCTCGTCACCAGTATAATCACATCTTCAAAGTCAAGAAACCGCTGACAAGAGTAACGATGTTTCTCTTAAGATACACAACTAGTGGCGTATCGCTTCAGGCAGACTGGCCACAGTATCTCAAAATGTGTATTTGGGTGAGCAACTGGCAGGAAGCACTATGACTCTCTTAAGGTAGTCAATGCCTCGTCACCAACATAATCCCATCACCAACTTCAGGAAACCGCTTGCAAAGGTAACGAAGCTTCTCATAAGATACACAGCTAGTGGGGTGTCACTTGAGGCAGACTGGCCAAAGTATCAAAAAAATGTGTATTTGGGTGAGCAACTAGCAGTAATCACTATGACACTCATAGGGCAGCCAATGCCTCGTCACCAGCATAATCACATCAGCAACTTCAAGAAACCCCTGGCAAAAGTTACAATGACTCTTAAGATACACAACTAGTGGCGTAGCTATCAGGCAGACTAGAAAGAGTATCTAAAAAATGTGTATTTGGGTGAAGAACTGGCAGGAATCTCTATGACTCTCTTGAGGTAGCCAGTGCTTCGTCACCAGCAGAATCAAATCAGCAACTTCTAGAAACCCCTTTCAAAAGTAACGATGTTTCTCTTAAGATACACAACTAGTGGCGTATCGCTTCAGGCACACTGGAAACAGTATCTAAAAAATGTGTATTTGGGTGAGCAACTGGCACGAAACACTGTGACTCTCTTAGGGTAGCCAATATCTCGTCACCAGTATAATCACATCTTCAAAGTCAAGAAACCGCTGGCAAGAGAACGATGTTTCTCTTAAGATACACAACTAGTGGCGTATCGCCTCAGGCAGACTGGCCGCAGTATCTCAAAATGTGTATTTGGGTGAGCAACTGGCAGGAAGCAGTATGACTCTCTTAAGGTAGCCAATACCTAGTCACCAACATAATCCCATTACCAACTTCTGGAAACCGCTTGCAAAGGTAACGAAGCTTCTCATAAGATACACAGCTAGTGGGGTGTCACTTGAGGCAGACTGGCCAAAATATCAAAAAAATGTGTATTTGGGTGAGCAACTAGCAGGAATCACTATGACTCTCATAGGGTAGCCAATGCCTCGTCACCAGCATAATCACATCAGCAACTTCAAGAAACCCCTGGCAAAAGTTACAATGACTCTTAAGATACACAACTAGTGGCGTAGCTATCAGGCAGACTGGAAAGAGTATCTAAAAAATGTGTATTTGGGTGAAGAACTGGCAGGAATCTCTATGACTCTCTTGAGGTAGCCAATGCCTCGTCACCAGCAGAATCAAATCAGCAACCTCTAGAAACCCCTTTCAAAAGTAACGATGTTTCTCTTAAGATACACAACTAGTGGCGTATCGCTTCAGGCAGACTGGCCACAGTATCTCAAAATGTGTATTTGGGTGAGCAACTGGCAGGAAGCACTATGACTCTCTTAAGGTAGCCAATGCCCCGTCACCAACATAATCCTATCAACAACTTCAGGAAACCGCTTGCAAAGGTAACGAAGCTTCTCATAAGATACACAGCTAGTGGGGTGTCACTTGAGGCAGACTGGCCAAAGTATCAAAAAAATGTGTATTTGGGTGAGCAACTAGCAGTAATCACTATGACACTCATAGGGCAGCCAATGCCTCGTCACCAGCATAATCACATCAGCAACTTCAAGAAACCCCTGGCAAAAGTTACAATGAGTCTTAAGATACAAAACTAGTTGCGTAGCTATCAGGCAGACTGGAAAGAGTATCTAAAAAATGTGTATTTGGGTGAAGAACTGGCAGGAATCTCTATGACTCTCTTGAGGTAGCCAGTGCTTCGTCACCAGCAGAATCAAATCAGCAACTTCTAGAAACCCCTTTCAAAAGTAACGATGTTTCTCTTAAGATACACAACTAGTGGCGTACTGCTTCAGGCACACTGGAAACAGTATCTAAAAAATGTGTATTTGGGTGAGCAACTGGCACGAAACACTGTGACTCTCTTAGGGTAGCCAATATCTCGTCACCAGTATAATCACAGCTTCAAAGTCAAGAAACCGCTGGCAAGAGTAACGATGTTTCTCTTAAGATACACAACTAGTGGCGTATCGCTTCAGGCAGACTGGCCACAGTATCTCAAAATTTGTATTTGGGTGAGCAACTGGCAGGAAGCACTATGACTGCCTTAATGTAGTCAATGCCTCGTCACCAACATAGTCCCATCACCAACTTCAAGAGACCGCTTGCAAAGGTAACGAAGCTTCTCATAAGATACACAGCTAGTGGGGTGTCACTTGAGGCAGACTGGCCAAAGTATCAAAAAAATGTGTATATGGGTGAGCAACTAGCAGGAATCACTATGACACTCATAGGGTAGCCAATGCCTCGTCACCAGCATAATCACATCAGCAACTTCAAGAAACCCCTGGCAAAAGTTACAATGACTCTTAAGATACACAACTAGTGGCGTAGCTATCAGGCAGACTGGAAAGAGTATCTAAAAAATGTGAATTTGGGTGAAGAACTGGCAGGAATCTCTATGACTCTCTTGAGGTAGCCAATGCTTCGTCACCAGCAGAATCAAATCAGCAACTTCTAGAAACCCCTTTCAAAAGTAACGATGTTTCTCTTAAGATACACAACTAGTGGCGTATCGCTTCAGGCACACTGGAAACAGTATCTAAAAAATGTGTATTTGGGTGAGCAACTGGCACGAAACACTGTGACTCTCTTAGGGTAGCCAATATCTCGTCACCAGTATAATCACAGCTTCAAAGTCAAGAAACCGCTGGCAAGAGTAACGATGTTTCTCTTAAGATACACAACTAGTGGCGTATCGCTTCAGGCAGACTGGCCACAGTATCTCAAAATTTGTATTTGGGTGAGCAACTGGCAGGAAGCACTATGACAGTCTTAAGGTAGCCAATGCCTCGTCACCAACATAATCCCATCACCAACTTGAAGAAACCGCTTGCAAAGGTAACGAAGCTTCTCATAAGATACACAGCTAGTGGGGTGTCACTTGAGGCAGACTGGCCAAAGTATCAAAAAAATGTGTATTTGGGTGAGCAACTAGCAGGAATCACTATGACACTCATAGGGTAGCCAATGCCTCGTCACCAGCATAATCACATCAGCAACTTCAAGAAACCCCTGGCAAAAGTTACAATGACTCTTAAGATACACAACTAGTGGCGTAGCTATCAGGCAGACTGGAAAGAGTATCTAAAAAATGTGTATTTGGGTGAAGAACTGACAGGAATCTCTATGACTCTCTTGAGGTAGCCAATGCCTCGTCACCAGCAGAATCAAATCAGCAACTTCTAGAAACCCCTGGCAAAAGTAACGATGTTCCTCTTAAGATACACAACTAGTGGCGTATCGCTTCAGGCACACTGGAAACAGTATCTAAAAAATGTGTATTTGGGTGAGCAACTGGCACGAAACACTGTGACTCTCTTAGGGTAGCCAATATCTCGTCACCAGTATAATCACATCTTCAAAGTCAAGAAACCGCTGGCAAGAGAACGATGTTTCTCTTAAGATACACAACTAGTGGCGTATCGCCTCAGGCAGACTGGCCGCAGTATCTCAAAATGTGTATTTGGGTGAGCAACTGGCAGGAAGCAGTATGACTCTCTTAAGGTAGCCAATACCTAGTCACCAACATAATCCCATTACCAACTTCTGGAAACCGCTTGCAAAGGTAACGAAGCTTCTCATAAGATACACAGCTAGTGGGGTGTCACTTGAGGCAGACTGGCCAAAGTATCAAAAAAATGTGTATTTGGGTGAGCAACTAGCAGGAATCACTATGACACTCATAGGGTAGCCAATGCCTCGTCACCAGCATAATCACATCAGCAACTTCAAGAAACCCCTGGCAAAAGTTACAATGACTCTTAAGATACACAACTAGTGGCGTAGCTATCAGGCAGACTGGAAAGAGTATCTAAAAAATGTGTATTTGGATGAGCAACTGGCAGGAAACACTGTGACTCTCTTAGGGTAGCCAATATCTCGTCACCAGTATAATCACATCTTCAAAGTCAAGAAACCGCTGACAAGAGTAACGATGTTTCTCTTAAGATACACAACTAGTGGCGTATCGCTTCAGGCAGACTGGCCACAGTATCTCAAAATGTGTATTTGGGTGAGCAACTGGCAGGAAGCACTATGACTGTCTTAAGGTAGCCAATGCCTCGTCACCAACATAATCCCATCACCAACTTCAAGAAACCGCTTGCAAAGGTAACGAAGCTTCTCATAAGATACACAGCTAGTGGGGTGTCACTTGAGGCAGACTGGCCAAAGTATCAAAATAATGTGTATTTGGGTGAGCAACTAGCAGGAATCACTATGACACTCATAGGGTAGCCAATGCCTCGTCACCAGCATAAGCACATCAGCAACTTCAAGAAACCCCTGGCAAAAGTTACAATGACTCTTAAGATACACAACTAGTGGCGTAGCTATCAGGCAGACTGGAAAGAGTATCTAAAAAATGTGTATTTGTATGAGCAACTGGCAGGAAACACTGTGACTCTCTTAGGGTAGCCAATATCTCGTCACCAGTATAATCACATCTTCAAAGTCAAGAAACCGCTGACAAGAGTAACGATGTTTCTCTTAAGATACACAACTAGTGGCGTATCGCTTCAGGCAGACTGGCCACAGTTTCTCAAAATGTGTATTTGGGTGAGCAACTGGCAGGAAGCACTGTGACTCTCTTGAGGTAGCCAATGCTTCGTCACCAGCAGAATCAAATCAGCAACTTCTAGAAACCCCTTTCAAAAGTAACGATGTTTCTCTTAAGATACACAACTAGTGGCGTATCGCTTCAGGCACACTGGAAACAGTATCTAAAAAATGTGTATTTGGGTGAGCAACTGGCACGAAACACTGTGACTCTCTTAGGGTAGCCAATATCTCGTCAACAGTATAATCACAGCTTCAAAGTCAAGAAACCGCTGGCAAGAGTAACGATGTTTCTCTTAAGATACACAACTAGTGGCGTATCGCTTCAGGCAGACTGGCCACAGTATCTCAAAATTTGTATTTGGGTGAGCAACTGGCAGGAAGCACTATGACTGCCTTAATGTAGTCAATGCCTCGTCACCAACATAGTCCCATCACCAACTTCAAGAAACCGCTTGCAAAGGTAACGAAGCTTCTCATAAGATACACAGCTAGTGGGGTGTCACTTGAGGCAGACTGGCCAAAGTATCAAAAAATGTGTATTTGGGTGAGCAACTAGAAGGAATCCCTATGACACTCATAGGGTAGCCAATGCCTCGTCACCAGCATAATCACATCAGCAACTTCATGAAACCCCTGGCAAAAGTTACAATGACTCTTAAGATACACAACTAGTGGCGTAGCTATCAGGCAGACTGGAAAGAGTATCTAAAAAATGTGTATTTGGGTGAAGAACTGGCAGGAATCTCTATGACTCTCTTGAGGTAGCCAATGCCTCGTCACCAGCAGAATCAAATCAGCAACTTCTAGAAACCCCTGGCAAAAGTAACGATGTTCCTCTTAAGATACACAACTAGTGGCGTATCGCTTCAGGCACACTGGAAACAGTAACTAAAAAATGTGTATTTGGGTGAGCAACTGGCACGAAACACTGTGACACTCTTAGGGTAACCAATATCTCGTCACCAGTATAATCACATCTTCAAAGTCAAGAAACCGCTGGCAAGAGTAACGATGTGTCTCTTAAGATACACAACTAGTGGCGTATCGCCTCAGGCAGACGGGCCACAGTATCTCAAAATGTGTATTTGGGTGAGCAACTGGCAGAAAGCACTATGACTCTCTTAAGGTAGCCAATGCCTCGTCACCAACATAATCACATCAACAACTTCAAGAAACCGCTTGCAAAGGTAACGAAGCTTCTCATAAGATACACAGCTAGTGGGGTGTCACTTGAGGCAGACTGGCCAAAGTATCAAAAAAATGTGTATTTGGGTGAGCAACTAGCAGGAATCACTATGACACTCATAGGGTAGCCAATGCCTCGTCACCAGCATAAGCACATCAGCAACTTCAAGAAACCCCTGGCAAAAGTTACAATGACTCTTAAGATACACAACTAGTGGCGTAGCTAGCAGGCAGACTGGAAAGAGTATCTAAAAAATGTGTATTTGGATGAGCAACTGGCAGGAAACACTGTGACTCTCTTAGGGTAGCCAATATCTCGTCACCAGTATAATCACAGCTTCAAAGTCAAGAAACCGCTGGCAAGAGTAACGATGTTTCTCTTAAGATACACAACTAGTGGCGTATCGCTTCAGGCAGACTGGCACCAGTATCTGAAAATCTGTATTTGGGTGAGCAACTGGCAGGAAGCACTATGACTGTCTTAAGGTAGCCAATGCCTCGTCACCAACATAATCCCATCACCAACTTCAAGAAACCGCTTGCAAAGGTAACGAAGCTTCTCATAAGATACACAGCTAGTGGGGTGTCACTTGAGGCAGACTGGCCAAAGTATCAAAAAAATGTGTATTTGGGTGAGCAACTAGCAGGAATCACTATGACACTCATAGGGGAGCCAATGGCTCGTCACCAGCATAATCACATCAGCAACTTCAAGAAACCCCTGGCAAAAGTTACAATGACTCTTAAGATACACAACTAGTGGCGTAGCTATCAGGCAGACTGGAAAGAGTATCTAAAAATGTGTATTTGGATGAGCAACTGGCAGGAAACACTGTGACTCTCTTAGGGTAGCCAATATCTCGTCACCAGTATAATCACATCTTCAAAGTCAAGAAACCGCTGACAAGAGTAACGATGTTTCTCTTAAGATACACAACTAGTGGCGTATCGCTTCAGGCAGACTGGCCACAGTATCTCAAAATGTGTATTTGGTGAGCAACTGGCAGGAAGCACTATGACTCTCTTAAGGTAGCCAATGCCTCGTCACCAACATAATCCCATCACCAACTTCAGGAAACCGCTTGCAAAGGTAACGAAGCTTCTCATAAGATACACAGCTAGTGGGGTGTCACTTGAGGCAGACTGGCCAAAGTATCAAAAAAATGTGTATTTGGGTGAGCAAGTAGCAGTAATCACTATGACACTCATAGGGCAGCCAATGCCTCGTCACCAGCATAATCACATCAGCAACTTCAAGAAACCCCTGGCAAAAGTTACAATGACTCTTAAGATACACCACTAGTGGCGTAGCTATCAGGCAGACTAGAAAGAGTATCTAAAAATGTGTATTTGGGTGAAGAACTGGCAGGAATCTCTATGACACTATTGAGGTAGCCAGTGCTTCGTCACCAGCAGAATCAAATCAGCAACGTCTAGAAACCCCTTTCAAAAGTAACGATGTTTCTCTTAAGATACACAACTAGTGGCGTATCGCTTCAGGCACACTGGAAACAGTATCTAAAAAATGTGTATTTGGGTGAGCAACTGGCACGAAACACTGTGACTCTCTTAGGGTAGCCAATATCTCGTCACCAGTATAATCACAGCTTCAAAGTCAAGAAACCGCTGGCAAGAGTAACGATGTTTCTCTTAAGATACACAACTAGTGGCGTATCGCTTCAGGCAGACTGGCCACAGTATCTGAAAATTTGTATTTGGGTGAGCAACTGGCAGGAAGCACTATGACTGTCTTAAGGTAGCCAATGCCTCGTCACCAACATAATCCCATCACCAACTTCAAGAAACCGCTTGCAAAGGTAACGCAGCTTCTCATAAGATACACAGCTAGTGGGGTGTCACTTGAGGCAGACTGGCCAAAGTATCAAAAAAATGTGTATTTGGGTGAGCAACTAGCAGGAATCACTATGACACTCATAGGGTAGCCAATGCCTCGTCACCAGCATAATCACATCAGCAACTTCAAGAAACCCGAGGCAAAAGTTACAATGACTCTTAAGATATACAACTAGTGGTGTAGCTATCAGGCAGACTGGAAAGAGTATCTAAAAAATGTGTATTTGGGTGAAGAACTGGCAGGAATCTCTATGACTCTCTTGAGGTAGCCAATGCCTCGTCACCAGCAGAATCAAATCAGCAACTTCTAGAAACCCCTTTCAAAAGTAACGATGTTTCTCTTAAGATACACAACTAGTGGCGTATCGCTTCAGGCAGACTGGCCACAGTATCTCAAAATTTGTATTTGGGTGAGCAACTGGCAGGAAGCACTATGACTGCCTTAATGTAGTCAATGCCTCGTCACCAACATAGTCCCATCACCAACTTCAAGAAACCGCTTGCAAAGGTAACGAAGCTTCTCATAAGATACACAGCTAGTGGGGTGTCACTTGAGGCAGACTGGCCAAAGTATCAAAAAATTGTGTATTTGGGTGAGCAACTAGCAGGAATCACTATGACACTCATAGGGTAGCCAATGCCTCGTCACCAGCATAATCACATCGGCAACTTCAAGAAACCCCTGGCAAAAGTTACAATGACTCTTAAGATACACAACTAGTGGCGTAGCTATAAGGCAGACTGGAAAGAGTATCTAAAAAATGTGAATTTGTGTGAAGAACTGGCAGGAATCTCTATGACTCTCTTGAGGTAGCCAATGCTTCGTCACCAGCAGAATCAAATCAGCAACTTCTAGAAACCCCTTTCAAAAGTAACGATGTTTCTCTTAAGATACTCAACTAGTGGCGTATCGCTTCAGGCACACTGGAAACAGTATCTAAAAAATGTGTATTTGGGTGAGCAACTGGCACGAAACACTGTGACTCTCTTAGGGTAGCCAATATCTCGTCACCAGTATAATCACAGCTTCAAAGTCAAGAAACCGCTGGCAAGAGTAACGATGTTTCTCTTAAGATACACAACTAGTGGCGTATCGCTTCAGGCAGACTGGCCACAGTATCTGAAAATTTGTATTTGGGTGAGCAACTGGCAGGAAGCACTATGACTGTCTTAAGGTAGCCAATGCCTCGTCACCAACATAATCCCATCACCAACTTCAAGAAACCGCTTGCAAAGGTAACGCAGCTTCTCATAAGATACACAGCTAGTGGGGTGTCACTTGAGGCAGACTGGCCAAAGTATCAAAAAAATGTGTATTTGGGTGAGCAACTAGCAGGAATCACTATGACACTCATAGGGTAGCCAATGCCTCGTCACCAGCATAATCACATCAGCAACTTCAAGAAACCCCTGGCAAAAGTTACAATGACTCTTAAGATACACAACTAGTGGCGTAGCTATCAGGCAGACTGGAAAGAGTATCTAAAAAATGTGTATTTGGGTGAAGAACTGGCAGGAATCTCTATGACTCTCTTGAGGTAGCCAATGCCACGTCACCAGCAGAATCAAATCAGCAACTTCTAGAAACCCCTGGCAAAAGTAACGATGTTCCTCTTAAGATACACAACTAGTGGCGTATCGCTTCAGGCACACTGGAAACAGTATCTAGAAAATGTGTATTTGGGTGAGCAACTGGCACGAAACACTGTGACACTCTTAGGGTAACCAATATCTCGTCACCAGTATAATCACATCTTCAAAGTCAAGAAACCGCTGGCAAGAGTAACGATGTTTCTCTTAAGATACACAACTAGTGGCGTATCGCCTCAGGCAGACGGGCCACAGTATCTCAAAATGTGTATTTGGGTGAGCAACTGGCAGAAAGCACTATGACTCTCTTAAGGTAGCCAATGCCTCGTCACCAACATAATCACATCACCAACTTCAAGAAACCGCTTGCAAAGGTAACGAAGCTTCTCATAAGATACACAGCTAGTGGGGTGTCACTTGAGGCAGACTGGCCAAAGTATCAAAAAAATGTGTATTTGGGTGAGCAACTAGCAGGAATCACTATGACACTCATAGGGTAGCCAATGCCTCGTCACCAGCATAAGCACATCAGCAACTTCAAGAAACCCCTGGCAAAAGTTACAATGACTCTTAAGATACACAACTAGTGGCGTAGCTAGCAGGCAGACTGGAAAGAGTATCTCAAAATGTGTATTTGGTTGAGCAACTGGCAGGAAGCACTATGACTCTCTTAAGGTAGCCAATGCCTCGTCACCAACATAATCCCATCACCAACTTCAGGAAACCGCTTGCAAAGGTAACGAAGCTTCTCATAAGATACACAGCTAGTGGGGTGTCACTTGAGGCAGACTGGCCAAAGTATCAAAAAAATGTGTATTTGGGTGAGCAAGTAGCAGTAATCACTATGACACTCATAGGGCAGCCAATGCCTCGTCACCAGCATAATCACATCAGCAACTTCAAGAAACCCCTGGCAAAAGTTACAATGACTCTTAAGATACACAACTAGTGGCGTAGCTATCAGGCAGACTGGAAAGAGTATCTAAAAAATGTGTATTTGGGTGAAGAACTGGCAGGAATCTCTATGACTCTCTTGAGGTAGCCAATGCCTCGTCACCAGCAGAATCAAATCAGCAACTTCTAGAAACCCCTGGCAAAAGTAACGATGTTCCTCTTAAGATACACAACTAGTGGCGTATCGCTTCAGGCACACTGGAAACAGTATCTAGAAAATGTGTATTTGGGTGAGCAACTGGCACGAAACACTGTGACACTCTTAGGGTAACCAATATCTCGTCACCAGTATAATCACATCTTCAAAGTCAAGAAACCGCTGGCAAGAGTAACGATGTGTCTCTTAAGATACACAACTAGTGGCGTATCGCCTCAGGCAGACGGGCCACAGTATCTCAAAATGTGTATTTGGGTGAGCAACTGGCAGAAAGCACTATGACTCTCTTAAGGTAGCCAATGCCTCGTCACCAACATAATCACATCACCAACTTCAAGAAACCGCTTTCAAAGGTAACGAAGCTTCTCATAAGATACACAGCTAGTGGGGTGTCACTTGAGGCAGACTGGCCAAAGTATCAAAAAAATGTGTATTTGGGTGAGCAACTAGCAGGAATCACTATGACACTCATAGGGTAGCCAATGCCTCGTCACCAGCATAATCACATCAGCAACTTCAAGAAACCCCTGGCAAAAGTTACAATGACTCTTAAGATACACAACTAGTGGCGTAGCTATCAGGCAGACTGGAAAGAGTATCTAAAAAATGTGTATTTGGGTGAAGAACTGGCAGGAATCTCTATGACTCTCTTGAGGTAGCCAATGCCAGGTCACCAGCAGAATCAAATCAGCAACTTCTAGAAACCCCTGGCAAAAGTAACGATGTTCCTCTTAAGATACACAACTAGTGGCGTATCGCTTCAGGCACACTGGAAACAGTATGTAGAAAATGTGTATTTGGGTGAGCAACTGGCACGAAACACTGTGACACTCTTAGGGTAACCAATATCTCGTCACCAGTATAATCACATCTTCAAAGTCAAGAAACCGCTGGCAAGAGTAACGATGTTTCTCTTAAGATACACAACTAGTGGCGTATCGCCTCAGGCAGACGGGCCACAGTATCTCAAAATGTGTATTTGGGTGAGCAACTGGCAGAAAGCACTATGACTCTCTTAAGGTAGCCAATGCCTCGTCACCAACATAATCACATCACCAACTTCAAGAAACCGCTTGCAAAGGTAACGAAGCTTCTCATAAGATACACAGCTAGTGGGGTGTCACTTGAGGCAGACTGGCCAAAGTATCAAAAAAATGTGTATTTGGGTGAGCAACTAGCAGGAATCACTATGACACTCATAGGGTAGCCAATGCCTCGTCACCAGCATAAGCACATCAGCAACTTCAAGAAACCCCTGGCAAAAGTTACAATGACTCTTAAGATACACAACTAGTGGCGTAGCTAGCAGGCAGACTGGAAAGAGTATCTCAAAATGTGTATTTGGTTGAGCAACTGGCAGGAAGCACTATGACTCTCTTAAGGTAGCCAATGCCTCGTCACCAACATAATCCCATCACCAACTTCAGGAAACCGCTTGCAAAGGTAACGAAGCTTCTCATAAGATACACAGCTAGTGGGGTGTCACTTGAGGCAGACTGGCCAAAGTATCAAAAAAATGTGTATTTGGGTGAGAAAGTAGCAGTAATCACTATGACACTCATAGGGCAGCCAATGCCTCGTCACCAGCATAATCACATCAGCAACTTCAAGAAACCCCTGGCAAAAGTTACAATGACTCTTAAGATACACAACTAGTGGCGTAGCTATCAGGCAGACTGGAAAGAGTATCTAAAAAATGTGTATTTGGGTGAAGAACTGGCAGGAATCTCTATGACTCTCTTGAGGTAGCCAATGCCTCGTCACCAGCAGAATCAAATCAGCAACTTCTAGAAACCCCTGGCAAAAGTAACGATGTTCCTCTTAAGATACACAACTAGTGGCGTATCGCTTCAGGCACACTGGAAACAGTATCTAGAAAATGTGTATTTGGGTGAGCAACTGGCACGAAACACTGTGACACTCTTAGGGTAACCAATATCTCGTCACCAGTATAATCACATCTTCAAAGTCAAGAAACCGCTGGCAAGAGTAACGATGTGTCTCTTAAGATACACAACTAGTGGCGTATCGCCTCAGGCAGACGGGCCACAGTATCTCAAAATGTGTATTTGGGTGAGCAACTGGCAGAAAGCACTATGACTCTCTTAAGGTAGCCAATGCCTCGTCACCAACATAATCACATCACCAACTTCAAGAAACCGCTTGCAAAGGTAACGAAGCTTCTCATAAGATACACAGCTAGTGGGGTGTCACTTGAGGCAGACTGGCCAAAGTATCAAAAAAATGTGTATTTGGGTGAGCAACTAGCAGGAATTACTATGACACTCATAGGGTAGCCAATGCCTCGTCACCAGCATAAGCACATCAGCAACTTCAAGAAACCCCTGGCAAAAGTTACAATGACTCTTAAGATACACAACTAGTGGCGTAGCTAGCAGGCAGACTGGAAAGAGTATCTAAAAAATGTGTATTTGGATGAGCAACTGGCAGGAAACACTGTGACTCTCTTAGGGTAGCCAATATCTCGTCACCAGTATAATCACAGCTTCAAAGTCAAGAAACCGCTGGCAAGAGTAACGATGTTTCTCTTAAGATACACAACTAGTGGCGTATCGCTTCAGGCAGACTGGCACCAGTATCTGAAAATTTGTATTTGGGTGAGCAACTGGCACGAAACACTGTGACACTCTTAGGGTAACCAATATCTCGTCACCAGTATAATCACATCTTCAAAGTCAAGAAACCGCTGGCAAGAGTAACGATGTTTCTCTTAAGATACACAACTAGTGGCGTATCGCCTCAGGCAGACGGGCCACAGTATCTCAAAATGTGTATTTGGGTGAGCAACTGGCAGAAAGCACTATGACTCTCTTAAGGTAGCCAATGCCTCGTCACCAACATAATCACATCACCAACTTCAAGAAACCGCTTTCAAAGGTAACGAAGCTTCTCAAAAGATACACAGCTAGTGGGGTGTCACTTGAGGCAGACTGGCCAAAGTATCAAAAAAATGTGTATTTGGGTGAGCAACTAGCAGGAATCACTATGACACTCATAGGGTAGCCAATGCCTCGTCACCAGCATAATCACATCAGCAACTTCAAGAAACCCCTGGCAAAAGTTACAATGACTCTTAAGATACACAACTAGTGGCGTAGCTATCAGGCAGACTGGAAAGAGTATCTAAAAAATGTGTATTTGGGTGAAGAACTGGCAGGAATCTCTATGACTCTCTTGAGGTAGCCAATGCCAGGTCACCAGCAGAATCAAATCAGCAACTTCTAGAAACCCCTGGCAAAAGTAACGATGTTCCTCTTAAGATACACAACTAGTGGCGTATCGCTTCAGGCACACTGGAAACAGTATGTAGAAAATGTGTATTTGGGTGAGCAACTGGCACGAAACACTGTGACACTCTTAGGGTAACCAATATCTCGTCACCAGTATAATCACATCTTCAAAGTCAAGAAACCGCTGGCAAGAGTAACGATGTTTCTCTTAAGATACACAACTAGTGGCGTATCGCCTCAGGCAGACGGGCCACAGTATCTCAAAATGTGTATTTGGGTGAGCAACTGGCAGAAAGCACTATGACTCTCTGAAGGTAGCCAATGCCTCGTCACCAACATAATCACATCACCAACTTCAAGAAACCGCTTGCAAAGGTAACGAAGCTTCTCATAAGATACACAGCTAGTGGGGTGTCACTTGAGGCAGACTGGCCAAAGTATCAAAAAAATGTGTATTTGGGTGAGCAACTAGCAGGAATCACTATGACACTCATAGGGTAGCCAATGCCTCGTCACCAGCATAAGCACATCAGCAACTTCAAGAAACCCCTGGCAAAAGTTACAATGACTCTTAAGATACACAACTAGTGGCGTAGCTAGCAGGCAGACTGGAAAGAGTATCTCAAAATGTGTATTTGGTTGAGCAACTGGCAGGAAGCACTATGACTCTCTTAAGGTAGCCAATGCCTCGTCACCAACATAATCCCATCACCAACTTCAGGAAACCGCTTGCAAAGGTAACGAAGCTTCTCATAAGATACACAGCTAGTGGGGTGTCACTTGAGGCAGACTGGCCAAAGTATCAAAAAAATGTGTATTTGGGTGAGCAACTAGCAGGAATCACTATGACACTCATAGGGTAGCCAATGCCTCGTCACCAGCATAATCACATCGGCAACTTCAAGAAACCCCTGGCAAAAGTTACAATGACTCTTAAGATACACAACTAGTGGCGTAGCTATCAGGCAGACTGGAAAGAGTATCTAAAAAATGTGAATTTGTGTGAAGAACTGGCAGGAATCTCTATGACTCTCTTGAGGTAGCCAATGCTTCGTCACCAGCAGAATCAAATCAGCAACTTCTAGAAACCCCTTTCAAAAGTAACGATGTTTCTCTTAAGATACTCAACTAGTGGCGTATCGCTTCAGGCACACTGGAAACAGTATCTAAAAAATGTGTATTTGGGTGAGCAACTGGCACGAAACACTGTGACTCTCTTAGGGTAGCCAATATCTCGTCACCAGTATAATCACAGCTTCAAAGTCAAGAAACCGCTGGCAAGAGTAACGATGTTTCTCTTAAGATACACAACTAGTGGCGTATCGCTTCAGGCAGACTGGCCACAGTATCTGAAAATTTGTATTTGGGTGAGCAACTGGCAGGAAGCACTATGACTGTCTTAAGGTAGCCAATGCCTCGTCACCAACATAATCCCATCACCAACTTCAAGAAACCGCTTGCAAAGGTAACGCAGCTTCTCATAAGATACACAGCTAGTGGGGTGTCACTTGAGGCAGACTGGCCAAAGTATCAAAAAAATGTGTATTTGGGTGAGCAACTAGCAGGAATCACTATGACACTCATAGGGTAGCCAATGCCTCGTCACCAGCATAATCACATCAGCAACTTCAAGAAACCCCTGGCAAAAGTTACAATGACTCTTAAGATACACAACTAGTGGCGTAGCTATCAGGCAGACTGGAAAGAGTATCTAAAAAATGTGTATTTGGGTGAAGAACTGGCAGGAATCTCTATGACTCTCTTGAGGTAGCCAATGCCACGTCACCAGCAGAATCAAATCAGCAACTTCTAGAAACCCCTGGCAAAAGTAACGATGTTCCTCTTAAGATACACAACTAGTGGCGTATCGCTTCAGGCACACTGGAAACAGTATCTAGAAAATGTGTATTTGGGTGAGCAACTGGCACGAAACACTGTGACACTCTTAGGGTAACCAATATCTCGTCACCAGTATAATCACATCTTCAAAGTCAAGAAACCGCTGGCAAGAGTAACGATGTTTCTCTTAAGATACACAACTAGTGGCGTATCGCCTCAGGCAGACGGGCCACAGTATCTCAAAATGTGTATTTGGGTGAGCAACTGGCAGAAAGCACTATGACTCTCTTAAGGTAGCCAATGCCTCGTCACCAACATAATCACATCACCAACTTCAAGAAACCGCTTGCAAAGGTAACGAAGCTTCTCATAAGATACACAGCTAGTGGGGTGTCACTTGAGGCAGACTGGCCAAAGTATCAAAAAAATGTGTATTTGGGTGAGCAACTAGCAGGAATCACTATGACACTCATAGGGTAGCCAATGCCTCGTCACCAGCATAAGCACATCAGCAACTTCAAGAAACCCCTGGCAAAAGTTACAATGACTCTTAAGATACACAACTAGTGGCGTAGCTAGCAGGCAGACTGGAAAGAGTATCTCAAAATGTGTATTTGGTTGAGCAACTGGCAGGAAGCACTATGACTCTCTTAAGGTAGCCAATGCCTCGTCACCAACATAATCCCATCACCAACTTCAGGAAACCGCTTGCAAAGGTAACGAAGCTTCTCATAAGATACACAGCTAGTGGGGTGTCACTTGAGGCAGACTGGCCAAAGTATCAAAAAAATGTGTATTTGGGTGAGCAAGTAGCAGTAATCACTATGACACTCATAGGGCAGCCAATGCCTCGTCACCAGCATAATCACATCAGCAACTTCAAGAAACCCCTGGCAAAAGTTACAATGACTCTTAAGATACACAACTAGTGGCGTAGCTATCAGGCAGACTGGAAAGAGTATCTAAAAAATGTGTATTTGGGTGAAGAACTGGCAGGAATCTCTATGACTCTCTTGAGGTAGCCAATGCCTCGTCACCAGCAGAATCAAATCAGCAACTTCTAGAAACCCCTGGCAAAAGTAACGATGTTCCTCTTAAGATACACAACTAGTGGCGTATCGCTTCAGGCACACTGGAAACAGTATCTAGAAAATGTGTATTTGGGTGAGCAACTGGCACGAAACACTGTGACACTCTTAGGGTAACCAATATCTCGTCACCAGTATAATCACATCTTCAAAGTCAAGAAACCGCTGGCAAGAGTAACGATGTGTCTCTTAAGATACACAACTAGTGGCGTATCGCCTCAGGCAGACGGGCCACAGTATCTCAAAATGTGTATTTGGGTGAGCAACTGGCAGAAAGCACTATGACTCTCTTAAGGTAGCCAATGCCTCGTCACCAACATAATCACATCACCAACTTCAAGAAACCGCTTTCAAAGGTAACGAAGCTTCTCATAAGATACACAGCTAGTGGGGTGTCACTTGAGGCAGACTGGCCAAAGTATCAAAAAAATGTGTATTTGGGTGAGCAACTAGCAGGAATCACTATGACACTCATAGGGTAGCCAATGCCTCGTCACCAGCATAATCACATCAGCAACTTCAAGAAACCCCTGGCAAAAGTTACAATGACTCTTAAGATACACAACTAGTGGCGTAGCTATCAGGCAGACTGGAAAGAGTATCTAAAAAATGTGTATTTGGGTGAAGAACTGGCAGGAATCTCTATGACTCTCTTGAGGTAGCCAATGCCAGGTCACCAGCAGAATCAAATCAGCAACTTCTAGAAACCCCTGGCAAAAGTAACGATGTTCCTCTTAAGATACACAACTAGTGGCGTATCGCTTCAGGCACACTGGAAACAGTATGTAGAAAATGTGTATTTGGGTGAGCAACTGGCACGAAACACTGTGACACTCTTAGGGTAACCAATATCTCGTCACCAGTATAATCACATCTTCAAAGTCAAGAAACCGCTGGCAAGAGTAACGATGTTTCTCTTAAGATACACAACTAGTGGCGTATCGCCTCAGGCAGACGGGCCACAGTATCTCAAAATGTGTATTTGGGTGAGCAACTGGCAGAAAGCACTATGACTCTCTTAAGGTAGCCAATGCCTCGTCACCAACATAATCACATCACCAACTTCAAGAAACCGCTTGCAAAGGTAACGAAGCTTCTCATAAGATACACAGCTAGTGGGGTGTCACTTGAGGCAGACTGGCCAAAGTATCAAAAAAATGTGTATTTGGGTGAGCAACTAGCAGGAATCACTATGACACTCATAGGGTAGCCAATGCCTCGTCACCAGCATAAGCACATCAGCAACTTCAAGAAACCCCTGGCAAAAGTTACAATGACTCTTAAGATACACAACTAGTGGCGTAGCTAGCAGGCAGACTGGAAAGAGTATCTCAAAATGTGTATTTGGTTGAGCAACTGGCAGGAAGCACTATGACTCTCTTAAGGTAGCCAATGCCTCGTCACCAACATAATCCCATCACCAACTTCAGGAAACCGCTTGCAAAGGTAACGAAGCTTCTCATAAGATACACAGCTAGTGGGGTGTCACTTGAGGCAGACTGGCCAAAGTATCAAAAAAATGTGTATTTGGGTGAGCAAGTAGCAGTAATCACTATGACACTCATAGGGCAGCCAATGCCTCGTCACCAGCATAATCACATCAGCAACTTCAAGAAACCCCTGGCAAAAGTTACAATGACTCTTAAGATACACAACTAGTGGCGTAGCTATCAGGCAGACTGGAAAGAGTATCTAAAAAATGTGTATTTGGGTGAAGAACTGGCAGGAATCTCTATGACTCTCTTGAGGTAGCCAATGCCTCGTCACCAGCAGAATCAAATCAGCAACTTCTAGAAACCCCTGGCAAAAGTAACGATGTTCCTCTTAAGATACACAACTAGTGGCGTATCGCTTCAGGCACACTGGAAACAGTATCTAGAAAATGTGTATTTGGGTGAGCAACTGGCACGAAACACTGTGACACTCTTAGGGTAACCAATATCTCGTCACCAGTATAATCACATCTTCAAAGTCAAGAAACCGCTGGCAAGAGTAACGATGTGTCTCTTAAGATACACAACTAGTGGCGTATCGCCTCAGGCAGACGGGCCACAGTATCTCAAAATGTGTATTTGGGTGAGCAACTGGCAGAAAGCACTATGACTCTCTTAAGGTAGCCAATGCCTCGTCACCAACATAATCACATCACCAACTTCAAGAAACCGCTTGCAAAGGTAACGAAGCTTCTCATAAGATACACAGCTAGTGGGGTGTCACTTGAGGCAGACTGGCCAAAGTATCAAAAAAATGTGTATTTGGGTGAGCAACTAGCAGGAATTACTATGACACTCATAGGGTAGCCAATGCCTCGTCACCAGCATAAGCACATCAGCAACTTCAAGAAACCCCTGGCAAAAGTTACAATGACTCTTAAGATACACAACTAGTGGCGTAGCTAGCAGGCAGACTGGAAAGAGTATCTAAAAAATGTGTATTTGGATGAGCAACTGGCAGGAAACACTGTGACTCTCTTAGGGTAGCCAATATCTCGTCACCAGTATAATCACAGCTTCAAAGTCAAGAAACCGCTGGCAAGAGTAACGATGTTTCTCTTAAGATACACAACTAGTGGCGTATCGCTTCAGGCAGACTGGCACCAGTATCTGAAAATTTGTATTTGGGTGAGCAACTGGCACGAAACACTGTGACACTCTTAGGGTAACCAATATCTCGTCACCAGTATAATCACATCTTCAAAGTCAAGAAACCGCTGGCAAGAGTAACGATGTGTCTCTTAAGATACACAACTAGTGGCGTATCGCCTCAGGCAGACGGGCCACAGTATCTCAAAATGTGTATTTGGGTGAGCAACTGGCAGAAAGCACTATGACTCTCTTAAGGTAGCCAATGCCTCGTCACCAACATAATCACATCACCAACTTCAAGAAACCGCTTTCAAAGGTAACGAAGCTTCTCAAAAGATACACAGCTAGTGGGGTGTCACTTGAGGCAGACTGGCCAAAGTATCAAAAAAATGTGTATTTGGGTGAGCAACTAGCAGGAATCACTATGACACTCATAGGGTAGCCAATGCCTCGTCACCAGCATAATCACATCAGCAACTTCAAGAAACCCCTGGCAAAAGTTACAATGACTCTTAAGATACACAACTAGTGGCGTAGCTATCAGGCAGACTGGAAAGAGTATCTAAAAAATGTGTATTTGGGTGAAGAACTGGCAGGAATCTCTATGACTCTCTTGAGGTAGCCAATGCCAGGTCACCAGCAGAATCAAATCAGCAACTTCTAGAAACCCCTGGCAAAAGTAACGATGTTCCTCTTAAGATACACAACTAGTGGCGTATCGCTTCAGGCACACTGGAAACAGTATGTAGAAAATGTGTATTTGGGTGAGCAACTGGCACGAAACACTGTGACACTCTTAGGGTAACCAATATCTCGTCACCAGTATAATCACATCTTCAAAGTCAAGAAACCGCTGGCAAGAGTAACGATGTTTCTCTTAAGATACACAACTAGTGGCGTATCGCCTCAGGCAGACGGGCCACAGTATCTCAAAATGTGTATTTGGGTGAGCAACTGGCAGAAAGCACTATGACTCTCTTAAGGTAGCCAATGCCTCGTCACCAACATAATCACATCACCAACTTCAAGAAACCGCTTGCAAAGGTAACGAAGCTTCTCATAAGATACACAGCTAGTGGGGTGTCACTTGAGGCAGACTGGCCAAAGTATCAAAAAAATGTGTATTTGGGTGAGCAACTAGCAGGAATCACTATGACACTCATAGGGTAGCCAATGCCTCGTCACCAGCATAAGCACATCAGCAACTTCAAGAAACCCCTGGCAAAAGTTACAATGACTCTTAAGATACACAACTAGTGGCGTAGCTAGCAGGCAGACTGGAAAGAGTATCTCAAAATGTGTATTTGGTTGAGCAACTGGCAGGAAGCACTATGACTCTCTTAAGGTAGCCAATGCCTCGTCACCAACATAATCCCATCACCAACTTCAGGAAACCGCTTGCAAAGGTAACGAAGCTTCTCATAAGATACACAGCTAGTGGGGTGTCACTTGAGGCAGACTGGCCAAAGTATCAAAAAAATGTGTATTTGGGTGAGCAAGTAGCAGTAATCACTATGACACTCATAGGGCAGCCAATGCCTCGTCACCAGCATAATCACATCAGCAACTTCAAGAAACCCCTGGCAAAAGTTACAATGACTCTTAAGATACACAACTAGTGGCGTAGCTATCAGGCAGACTGGAAAGAGTATCTAAAAAATGTGTATTTGGGTGAAGAACTGGCAGGAATCTCTATGACTCTCTTGAGGTAGCCAATGCCTCGTCACCAGCAGAATCAAATCAGCAACTTCTAGAAACCCCTGGCAAAAGTAACGATGTTCCTCTTAAGATACACAACTAGTGGCGTATCGCTTCAGGCACACTGGAAACAGTATCTAGAAAATGTGTATTTGGGTGAGCAACTGGCACGAAACACTGTGACACTCTTAGGGTAACCAATATCTCGTCACCAGTATAATCACACCTTCAAAGTCAAGAAACCGCTGGCAAGAGTAACGATGTGTCTCTTAAGATACACAACTAGTGGCGTATCGCCTCAGGCAGACGGGCCACAGTATCTCAAAATGTGTATTTGGGTGAGCAACTGGCAGAAAGCACTATGACTCTCTTAAGGTAGCCAATGCCTCGTCACCAACATAATCACATCACCAACTTCAAGAAACCGCTTGCAAAGGTAACGAAGCTTCTCATAAGATACACAGCTAGTGGGGTGTCACTTGAGGCAGACTGGCCAAAGTATCAAAAAAATGTGTATTTGGGTGAGCAACTAGCAGGAATCACTATGACACTCATAGGGTAGCCAATGCCTCGTCACCAGCATAAGCACATCAGCAACTTCAAGAAACCCCTGGCAAAAGTTACAATGACTCTTAAGATACACAACTAGTGGCGTAGCTAGCAGGCAGACTGGAAAGAGTATCTAAAAAATGTGTATTTGGATGAGCAACTGGCAGGAAACACTGTGACTCTCTTAGGGTAGCCAATATCTCGTCACCAGTATAATCACAGCTTCAAAGTCAAGAAACCGCTGGCAAGAGTAACGATGTTTCTCTTAAGATACACAACTAGTGGCGTATCGCTTCAGGCAGACTGGCACCAGTATCTGAAAATTTGTATTTGGGTGAGCAACTGGCAGAAAGCACTATGACTGTCTTAAGGTAGCCAATGCCTCGTCACCAACATAATCCCATCACCAACTTCAAGAAACCGCTTGCAAAGGTAACGAAGCTTCTCATAAGATACACAGCTAGTGGGGTGTCACTTGAGGCAGACTGGCCAAAGTATCAAAAAAATGTGTATTTGGGTGAGCAACTAGCAGGAATCACTATGACACTCATAGGGGAGCCAATGCCTCGTCACCAGCATAATCACATCAGCAACTTCAAGAAACCCCTGGCAAAAGTTACAATGACTCTTAAGATACACAACTAGTGGCGTAGCTATCAGGCAGACTGGAAAGAGTATCTAAAAATGTGTATTTGGATGAGCAACTGGCAGGAAACACTGTGACTCTCTTAGGGTAGCCAATATCTCGTCACCAGTATAATCACATCTTCAAAGTCAAGAAACCGCTGACAAGAGTAACGATGTTTCTCTTAAGATACACAACTAGTGGCGTATCGCCTCAGGCAGACTGGCCACAGTATCTCAAAATGTGTATTTGGTGAGCAACTGGCAGGAAGCACTATGACTCTCTTAAGGTAGCCAATGCCTCGTCACCAACATAATCCCATCACCAACTTCAGGAAACCGCTTGCAAAAGAAAAGAAGCTTCTCATAAGATACACAGCTAGTGGGGTGTCACTTGAGGCAGACTGGCCAAAGTATCAAAAAAATGTGTATTTGGGTGAGCAAGTAGCAGTAATCACTATGACACTCATAGGGCAACCAATGCCTCGTCACCAGCATAATCACATCAGCAACTTCAAGAAACCCCTGGCAAAAGTTACAATGACTCTTAAGATACACAACTAGTGGCGTAGCTATAAGGCAGACTGGAAAGAGTATCTAAAAAATGTGAATTTGTGTGAAGAACTGGCAGGAATCTCTATGACTCTCTTGAGGTAGCCAATGCTTCGTCACCAGCAGAATCAAATCAGCAACTTCTAGAAACCCCTTTCAAAAGTAACGATGTTTCTCTTAAGATACTCAACTAGTGGCGTATCGCTTCAGGCACACTGGAAACAGTATCTAAAAAATGTGTATTTGGGTGAGCAACTGGCACGAAACACTGTGACTCTCTTAGGGTAGCCAATATCTCGTCACCAGTATAATCACAGCTTCAAAGTCAAGAAACCGCTGGCAAGAGTAACGATGTTTCTCTTAAGATACACAACTAGTGGCGTATCGCTTCAGGCAGACTGGCCACAGTATCTGAAAATTTGTATTTGGGTGAGCAACTGGCAGGAAGCACTATGACTGTCTTAAGGTAGCCAATGCCTCGACACCAACATAATCCCATCACCAACTTCAAGAAACCGCTTGCAAAGGTAACGCAGCTTCTCATAAGATACACAGCTAGTGGGGTGTCACTTGAGGCAGACTGGCCAAAGTATCAAAAAAATGTGTATTTGGGTGAGCAACTAGCAGGAATCACTATGACACTCATAGGGTAGCCAATGCCTCGTCACCAGCATAATCACATCAGCAACTTCAAGAAACCCCTGGCAAAAGTTACAATGACTCTTAAGATACACAACTAGTGGCGTAGCTATCAGGCAGACTGGAAAGAGTATCTAAAAAATGTGTATTTGGGTGAAGAACTGGCAGGAATCTCTATGACTCTCTTGAGGTAGCCAATGCCACGTCACCAGCAGACTCAAATCAGCAACTTCTAGAAACCCCTGGCAAAAGTAACGATGTTCCTCTTAAGATACACAACTAGTGGCGTATCGCTTCAGGCACACTGGAAACAGTATCTAGAAAATGTGTATTTGGGTGAGCAACTGGCACGAAACACTGTGACACTCTTAGGGTAACCAATATCTCGTCACCAGTATAATCACATCTTCAAAGTCAAGAAACCGCTGGCAAGAGTAACGATGTTTCTCTTAAGATACACAACTAGTGGCGTATCGCCTCAGGCAGACGGGCCACAGTATCTCAAAATGTGTATTTGGGTGAGCAACTGGCAGAAAGCACTATGACTCTCTTAAGGTAGCCAATGCCTCGTCACCAACATAATCACATCACCAACTTCAAGAAACCGCTTGCAAAGGTAACGAAGCTTCTCATAAGATACACAGCTAGTGGGGTGTCACTTGAGGCAGACTGGCCAAAGTATCAAAAAAATGTGTATTTGGGTGAGCAACTAGCAGGAATCACTATGACACTCATAGGGTAGCCAATGCCTCGTCACCAGCATAAGCACATCAGCAACTTCAAGAAACCCCTGGCAAAAGTTACAATGACTCTTAAGATACACAACTAGTGGCGTAGCTAGCAGGCAGACTGGAAAGAGTATCTCAAAATGTGTATTTGGTTGAGCAACTGGCAGGAAGCACTATGACTCTCTTAAGGTAGCCAATGCCTCGTCACCAACATAATCCCATCACCAACTTCAGGAAACCGCTTGCAAAGGTAACGAAGCTTCTCATAAGATACACAGCTAGTGGGGTGTCACTTGAGGCAGACTGGCCAAAGTATCAAAAAAATGTGTATTTGGGTGAGCAAGTAGCAGTAATCACTATGACACTCATAGGGCAGCCAATGCCTCGTCACCAGCATAATCACATCAGCAACTTCAAGAAACCCCTGGCATAAGTTACAATGACTCTTAAGATACACAACTAGTGGCGTAGCTATCAGGCAGACTGGAAAGAGTATCTAAAAAATGTGTATTTGGGTGAAGAACTGGCAGGAATCTCTATGACTCTCTTGAGGTAGCCAATGCCTCGTCACCAGCAGAATCAAATCAGCAACTTCTAGAAACCCCTGGCAAAAGTAACGATGTTCCTCTTAAGATACACAACTAGTGGCGTATCGCTTCAGGCACACTGGAAACAGTATCTAGAAAATGTGTATTTGGGTGAGCAACTGGCACGAAACACTGTGACACTCTTAGGGTAACCAATATCTCGTCACCAGTATAATCACATCTTCAAAGTCAAGAAACCGCTGGCAAGAGTAACGATGTGTCTCTTAAGATACACAACTAGTGGCGTATCGCCTCAGGCAGACGGGCCACAGTATCTCAAAATGTGTATTTGGGTGAGCAACTGGCAGAAAGCACTATGACTCTCTTAAGGTAGCCAATGCCTCGTCACCAACATAATCACATCACCAACTTCAAGAAACCGCTTTCAAAGGTAACGAAGCTTCTCATAAGATACACAGCTAGTGGGGTGTCACTTGAGGCAGACTGGCCAAAGTATCAAAAAAATGTGTATTTGGGTGAGCAACTAGCAGGAATCACTATGACACTCATAGGGTAGCCAATGCCTCGTCACCAGCATAATCACATCAGCAACTTCAAGAAACCCCTGGCAAAAGTTACAATGACTCTTAAGATACACAACTAGTGGCGTAGCTATCAGGCAGACTGGAAAGAGTATCTAAAAAATGTGTATTTGGGTGAAGAACTGGCAGGAATCTCTATGACTCTCTTGAGGTAGCCAATGCCTCGTCACCAGCAGAATCAAATCAGCAACTTCTAGAAACCCCTGGCAAAAGTAACGATGTTCCTCTTAAGATACACAACTAGTGGCGTATCGCTTCAGGCACACTGGAAACAGTATCTAGAAAATGTGTATTTGGGTGAGCAACTGGCACGAAACACTGTGACACTCTTAGGGTAACCAATATCTCGTCACCAGTATAATCACATCTTCAAAGTCAAGAAACCGCTGGCAAGAGTAACGATGTTTCTCTTAAGATACACAACTAGTGGCGTATCGCCTCAGGCAGACGGGCCACAGTATCTCAAAATGTGTATTTGGGTGAGCAACTGGCAGAAAGCACTATGACTCTCTTAAGGTAGCCAATGCCTCGTCACCAACATAATCACATCACCAACTTCAAGAAACCGCTTGCAAAGGTAACGAAGCTTCTCATAAGATACACAGCTAGTGGGGTGTCACTTGAGGCAGACTGGCCAAAGTATCAAAAAAATGTGTATTTGGGTGAGCAACTAGCAGGAATCACTATGACACTCATAGGGTAGCCAATGCCTCGTCACCAGCATAAGCACATCAGCAACTTCAAGAAACCCCTGGCAAAAGTTACAATGACTCTTAAGATACACAACTAGTGGCGTAGCTAGCAGGCAGACTGGAAAGAGTATCTCAAAATGTGTATTTGGTTGAGCAACTGGCAGGAAGCACTATGACTCTCTTAAGGTAGCCAATGCCTCGTCACCAACATAATCCCATCACCAACTTCAGGAAACCGCTTGCAAAGGTAACGAAGCTTCTCATAAGATACACAGCTAGTGGGGTGTCACTTGAGGCAGACTGGCCAAAGTATCAAAAAAATGTGTATTTGGGTGAGCAAGTAGCAGTAATCACTATGACACTCATAGGGCAGCCAATGCCTCGTCACCAGCATAATCACATCAGCAACTTCAAGAAACCCCTGGCAAAAGTTACAATGACTCTTAAGATACACAACTAGTGGCGTAGCTATCAGGCAGACTGGAAAGAGTATCTAAAAAATGTGTATTTGGGTGAAGAACTGGCAGGAATCTCTATGACTCTCTTGAGGTAGCCAATGCCTCGTCACCAGCAGAATCAAATCAGCAACTTCTAGAAACCCCTGGCAAAAGTAACGATGTTCCTCTTAAGATACACAACTAGTGGCGTATCGCTTCAGGCACACTGGAAACAGTATCTAGAAAATGTGTATTTGGGTGAGCAACTGGCACGAAACACTGTGACACTCTTAGGGTAACCAATATCTCGTCACCAGTATAATCACATCTTCAAAGTCAAGAAACCGCTGGCAAGAGTAACGATGTGTCTCTTAAGATACACAACTAGTGGCGTATCGCCTCAGGCAGACGGGCCACAGTATCTCAAAATGTGTATTTGGGTGAGCAACTGGCAGAAAGCACTATGACTCTCTTAAGGTAGCCAATGCCTCGTCACCAACATAATCACATCACCAACTTCAAGAAACCGCTTGCAAAGGTAACGAAGCTTCTCATAAGATACACAGCTAGTGGGGTGTCACTTGAGGCAGACTGGCCAAAGTATCAAAAAAATGTGTATTTGGGTGAGCAACTAGCAGGAATCACTATGACACTCATAGGGTAGCCAATGCCTCGTCACCAGCATAAGCACATCAGCAACTTCAAGAAACCCCTG
Organism: Schistocerca nitens; assembly: GCF_023898315.1. Classification (NCBI taxonomy): domain Eukaryota; kingdom Metazoa; phylum Arthropoda; class Insecta; order Orthoptera; family Acrididae; genus Schistocerca; species Schistocerca nitens. Next base: position 105,655,173 of record NC_064616.1, on the reverse strand, counting down.
GCAAAAGTTACAATGACTCTTAAGATACACAACTAGTGGCGTAGCTAGCAGGCAGACTGGAAAGAGTATCTAAAAAATGTGTATTTGGATGAGCAACTGGCAGGAAACACTGTGACTCTCTTAGGGTAGCCAATATCTCGTCACCAGTATAATCACAGCTTCAAAGTCAAGAAACCGCTGGCAAGAGTAACGATGTTTCTCTTAAGATACACAACTAGTGGCGTATCGCTTCAGGCAGACTGGCACCAGTATCTGAAAATTTGTATTTGGGTGAGCAACTGGCAGAAAGCACTATGACTGTCTTAAGGTAGCCAATGCCTCGTCACCAACATAATCCCATCACCAACTTCAAGAAACCGCTTGCAAAGGTAACGAAGCTTCTCATAAGATACACAGCTAGTGGGGTGTCACTTGAGGCAGACTGGCCAAAGTATCAAAAAAATGTGTATTTGGGTGAGCAACTAGCAGGAATCACTATGACACTCATAGGGGAGCCAATGCCTCGTCACCAGCATAATCACATCAGCAACTTCAAGAAACCCCTGGCAAAAGTTACAATGACTCTTAAGATACACAACTAGTGGCGTAGCTATCAGGCAGACTGGAAAGAGTATCTAAAAATGTGTATTTGGATGAGCAACTGGCAGGAAACACTGTGACTCTCTTAGGGTAGCCAATATCTCGTCACCAGTATAATCACATCTTCAAAGTCAAGAAACCGCTGACAAGAGTAACGATGTTTCTCTTAAGATACACAACTAGTGGCGTATCGCTTCAGGCAGACTGGCCACAGTATCTCAAAATGTGTATTTGGTGAGCAACTGGCAGGAAGCACTATGACTCTCTTAAGGTAGCCAATGCCTCGTCACCAACATAATCCCATCACCAACTTCAGGAAACCGCTTGCAAAGGAAACGAAGCTTCTCATAAGATACACAGCTAGTGGGGTGTCACTTGAGGCAGACTGGCCAAAGTATCAAAAAAATGTGTATTTGGGTGAGCAAGTAGCAGTAATCACTATGACACTCACAGGGCAGCCAATGCCTCGTCACCAGCATAATCACATCAGCAACTTCAAGAAACCCCTGGCAAAAGTTACAATGACTCTTAAGATACACAACTAGTGGCGTAGCTATCAGGCAGACTAGAAAGAGTATCTAAAAATGTGTATTTGGGTGAAGAACTGGCAGGAATCTCTATGACACTATTGAGGTAGCCAGTGCTTCATCACCAGCAGAATCAAATCAGCAACGTCTAGAAACCCCTTTCAAAAGTAACGATGTTTCTCTTAAGATACACAACTAGTGGCGTATCGCTTCAGGCACACTGGAAACAGTATCTAAAAAATGTGTATTTGGGTGAGCAACTGGCACGAAACACTGTGACTCTCTTAGGGTAGCCAATATCTCGTCACCAGTATAATCACAGCTTCAAAGTCAAGAAACCGCTGGCAAGAGTAACGATGTTTCTCTTAAGATACACAACTAGTGGCGTATCGCTTCAGGCAGACTGGCCACAGTATCTGAAAATTTGTATTTGGGTGAGCAACTGGCAGGAAGCACTATGACTGTCTTAAGGTAGCCAATGCCTCGTCACCAACATAATCCCATCACCAACTTCAAGAAACCGCTTGCAAAGGTAACGCAGCTTCTCATAAGATACACAGCTAGTGGGGTGTCACTTGAGGCAGACTGGCCAAAGTATCAAAAAAATGTGTATTTGGGTGAGCAACTAGCAGGAATCACTATGACACTCATAGGGTAGCCAATGCCTCGTCACCAGCATAATCACATCAGCAACTTAAAGAAACCCCTGGCAAAAGTTACAATGACTCTTAAGATACACAACTAGTGGCGTAGCTATCAGGCAGACTGGAAAGAGTATCTAAAAAATGTGTATTTGGGTGAAGAACTGGCAGGAATCTCTATGACTCTCTTGAGGTAGCCAATGCCTCGTCACCAGCAGAATCAAATCAGCAACTTCTAGAAACCCCTGGCAAAAGTAACGATGTTCCTCTTAAGATACACAACTAGTGGCGTATCGCTTCAGGCACACTGGAAACAGTATCTAAAAAATGTGTATTTGGGTGAGCAACTGGCACGAAACACTGTGACTCTCTTAGGGTAGCCAATATCTCGTCACCAGTATAATCACATCTTCAAAGTCAAGAAACCGCTGGCAAGAGTAACGATGTTTCTCTTAAGATACACAACTAGTGGCGTGTCGCTTCAGGCAGACTGGCCGCAGTATCTCAAAATGTGTATTTGGGTGAGCAACTGGCAGGAAGCACTATGACTCTCTTAAGGTAGCCAATACCTCGTCACCAACATAATCCCATTACCAACTTCTGGAAACCGCTTGCAAAGGTAACGAAGCTTCTCATAAGATACACAGCTAGTGGGGTGTCACTTGAGGCAGACTGGCCAAAGTATCAAAAAATTGTGTATTTGGGTGAGCAACTAGCAGGAATCACTATGACACTCATAGGGTAGCCAATGCCTCGTCACCAGCATAATCACATCAGCAACTTCAAGAAACCCCTGGCAAAAGTTACAATGACTCTTAAGATACACAACTAGTGGCGTAGCTATCAGGCAGACTGGAAAGAGTATCTAAAAAATGTGTATTTGGGTGAAGAACTGGCAGGAATCTCTATGACTCTCTTGAGGTAGCCAATGCCACGTCACCAGCAGAATCAAATCAGCAACTTCTAGAAACCCCTGGCAAAAGTAACGATGTTCCTCTTAAGATACACAACTAGTGGCGTATCGCTTCAGGCACACTGGAAACAGTATCTAGAAAATGTGTATTTGGGTGAGCAACTGGCACGAAACACTGTGACACTCTTAGGGTAACCAATATCTCGTCACCAGTATAATCACATCTTCAAAGTCAAGAAACCGCTGGCAAGAGTAACGATGTTTCTCTTAAGATACACAACTAGTGGCGTATCGCCTCAGGCAGACGGGCCACAGCATCTCAAAATGTGTATTTGGGTGAGCAACTGGCAGAAAGCACTATGACTCTCTTAAGGTAGCCAATGCCTCGTCACCAACATAATCACATCACCAACTTCAAGAAACCGCTTGCAAAGGTAACGAAGCTTCTCATAAGATACACAGCTAGTGGGGTGTCACTTGAGGCAGACTGGCCAAAGTATCAAAAAAATGTGTATTTGGGTGAGCAACTAGCAGGAATCACTATGACACTCATAGGGTAGCCAATGCCTCGTCACCAGCATAAGCACATCAGCAACTTCAAGAAACCCCTGGCAAAAGTTACAATGACTCTTAAGATACACAACTAGTGGCGTAGCTAGCAGGCAGACTGGAAAGAGTATCTCAAAATGTGTATTTGGTTGAGCAACTGGCAGGAAGCACTATGACTCTCTTAAGGTAGCCAATGCCTCGTCACCAACATAATCCCATCACCAACTTCAGGAAACCGCTTGCAAAGGTAACGAAGCTTCTCATAAGATACACAGCTAGTGGGGTGTCACTTGAGGCAGACTGGCCAAAGTATCAAAAAAATGTGTATTTGGGTGAGCAAGTAGCAGTAATCACTATGACACTCATAGGGCAGCCAATGCCTCGTCACCAGCATTATCACATCAGCAACTTCAAGAAACCCCTGGCAAAAGTTACAATGACCCTTAAGATACACAACTAGTGGCGTAGCTATCAGGCAGACTAGAAAGAGTATCTAAAAATGTGTATTTGGGTGAAGAACTGGCAGGAATCTCTATGACACTATTGAGGTAGCCAGTGCTTCGTCACCAGCAGAATCAAATCAGCAACTTCTAGAAACCCCTTTCAAAAGTAACGATGTTTCTCTTAAGATACACAACTATTGGCGTATCGCTTCAGGCACACTGGAAACAGTATCTAAAAAATGTGTATTTGGGTGAGCAACTGGCACGAAACACTGTGACCCTCTTAGGGTAGCCAATATCTCGTCACCAGTATAATCACATCTTCAAAGTCAAGAAACCGCTGGCAAGAGTAACGATGTTTCTCTTAAGATACACAACTAGTGGCGTGTCGCTTCAGGCAGACTGGCCGCAGTATCTCAAAATGTGTATTTGGGTGAGCAACTGGCAGGAAGCACTATGACTCTCTTAAGGTAGCCAATACCTTGTCACCAACATAATCCCATTACCAACTTCTGGAAACCGCTTGCAAAGGTAACGAAGCTTCTCATAAGATACACAGCTAGTGGGGTGTCACTTGAGGCAGACTGGCCAAAGTATCAAAAAAATGTGTATTTGGGTGAGCAACTAGCAGGAATCACTATGACACTCATAGGGTAGCCAATGCCTCGTCACCAGCATAATCACATCAGCAACTTCAAGAAACCCCTGGCAAAAGTTACAATGACTCTTAAGATATACAACTAGTGGTGTAGCTATCAGGCAGACTGGAAAGAGTATCTAAAAAATGTGTATTTGGGTGAAGAACTGGCAGGAATCTCTATGACTCTCTTGAGGTAGCCAATGCTTCGTCACCAGCAGAATCAAATCAGCAACTTCTAGAAACCCCTTTCAAAAGTAACGATGTTTCTCTTAAGATACACAACTAGTGGCGTATCGCTTCAGGCAGACTGGCCACAGTATCTCAAAATTTGTATTTGGGTGAGCAACTGGCAGGAAGCACTATGACTGTCTTAAGGTAGCCAATGCCTCGTCACCAACATAATCCCATCACCAACTTCAAGAAACCGCTTGCAAAGGTAACGCAGCTTCTCATAAGATACACAGCTAGTGGGGTGTCACTTGAGGCAGACTGGCCAAAGTATCAAAAAAATGTGTATTTGGGTGAGCAACTAGCAGGAATCACTATGACACTCATAGGGTAGCCAATGCCTCGTCACCAGCATAATCACATCAGCAACTTAAAGAAACCCCTGGCAAAAGTTACAATGACTCTTAAGATACACAACTAGTGGCGTAGCTATCAGGCAGACTGGAAAGAGTATCTAAAAAATGTGTATTTGGGTGAAGAACTGGCAGGAATCTCTATGACTCTCTTGAGGTAGCCAATGCCTCGTCACCAGCAGAATCAAATCAGCAACTTCTAGAAACCCCTGGCAAAAGTAACGATGTTCCTCTTAAGATACACAACTAGTGGCGTATAGCTTCAGGCACACTGGAAACAGTATCTAAAAAATGTGTATTTGGATGAGCAACTGGCAGGAAACACTGTGACTCTCTTAGGGTAGCCAATATCTCGTCACCAGTATAATCACATCTTCAAAGACAAGAAACCGCTGACAAGAGTAACGATGTTTCTCTTAAGATACACAACTAGTGGCGTATCGCTTCAGGCAGACTGGCCACAGTATCTCAAAATGTGTATTTGGGTGAGCAACTGGCAGGAGGCACAATGACTCTCTTAAGGTAGCCAATGCCTCTTCACCAACATAATCCCATCACCAACTTCAGGAAACCGCTTGCAAAGGTAACGAGGCTTCTCATAAGATACACAGCTAGTGGGGTGTCACTTGAGGCAGACTGGCCAAAGTATCAAAAAAATGTGTATTTGGGTGAGCAACTAGCAGTAATCACTATGACACTCATAGGGCAGCCAATGCCTCGTCACCAGCATAATCACATCAGCAACTTCAAGAAACCCCTGGCAAAAGTTACAATGACTCTTAAGATACACAACTAGTGGTGTAGCTATCAGGCAGACTGGAAAGAGTATCTAAAAAATGTGTATTTGGGTGAAGAACTGGCAGGAATCTCTATGACTCTCTTGAGGTAGCCAATGACTCGTCACCAGCAGAATCAAATCAGCAACTTCTAGAAACCCCTTTCAAAAGTAACGATGTTTCTCTTAAGATACACAACTAGTGGCGTATCGCTTCAGGCAGACTGGCCACAGTATCTCAAAATGTGTATTTGGGTGAGCAACTGGCAGGAAGCACTATGACTCTCTTAAGGTAGCCAATGCCTCGTCACCAACATAATCCCATCACCAACTTCAGGAAACCGCTTGCAAAGGTAACGAAGCTTCTCATAAGATACACAGCTAGTGGGGTGTCACTTGAGGCAGACTGGCCAAAGTATCAAAAAAATGTGTATTTGGGTGAGCAACTAGCTGGAATCACTATGACACACATAGGGTAGCCAATGCCTCGTCACCAGCATAATCACATCAGCAACTTCAAGAAACCCCTGGCAAAAGTTACAATGACTCTTAAGATACACAACTAGTGGCGTAGCTATCAGGCAGACTAGAAAGAGTATCTAAAAATGTGTATTTGGGTGAAGAACTGGCAGGAATCTCTATGACACTATTGAGGTACCCAGTGCTTCGTCACCAGCAGAATCAAATCAGCAACTTCTAGAAACCCCTTTCAAAAGTAACGATGTTTCTCTTAAGATACACAACTAGTGGCGTATCGCTTCGGGCACACTGGAAACAGTATCTAAAAAATGTGTATTTGGGTGAGCAACTGGCACGAAACACTGTGACTCTCTTAGGGTAGCCAATATCTCGTCACCAGTATAATCACATCTTCAAAGTCAAGAAACCGCTGGCAAGAGTAACGATGTTTCTCTTAAGATACACAACTAGTGGCGTGTCGCTTCAGGCAGACTGGCCGCAGTATCTCAAAATGTGTATTTGGGTGAGCAACTGGCAGGAAGCACTATGACTCTCTTAAGGTAGCCAATACCTCGTCACCAACATAATCCCATTACCAACTTCTGGAAACCGCTTGCAAAGGTAACGAAGCTTCTCATAAGATACACAGCTAGTGGGGTGTCACTTGAGGCAGACTGGCCAAAGTATCAAAAAAATGTGTATTTTGGTGAGCAACTAGCAGGAATCACTATGACACTCATAGGGTAGCCAATGCCTCGTCACCAGCATAATCACATCAGCAACTTCAAGAAACCCCTGGCAAAAGTTACAATGACTCTTAAGATATACAACTAGTGGTGTAGCTATCAGGCAGACTGGAAAGAGTATCTAAAAAATGTGTATTTGGGTGAAGAACTGGCAGGAATCTCTATGACTCTCTTGAGGTAGCCAATGCTTCGTCACCAGCAGAATCAAATCAGCAACTTCTAGAAACCCCTTTCAAAAGTAACGATGTTTCTCTTAAGATACACAACTAGTGGCGTATCGCTTCAGGCAGACTGGCCACAGTATCTCAAAATTTGTATTTGGGTGAGCAACTGGCAGGAAGCACTATGACTGCCTTAATGTAGTCAATGCCTCGTCACCAACATAGTCCCATCACCAACTTCAAGAAACCGCTTGCACAGGTAACGAAGCTTCTCATAAGATACACAGCTAGTGGGGTGTCACTTGAGGCAGACTGGCCAAAGTATCAAAAAATTGTGTATTTGGGTGAGCAACTAGCAGGAATCACTATGACACTCATAGGGTAGCCAATGCCTCGTCACCAGCATAATCACATCAGCAACTTCAAGAAACCCCTGGCAAAAGTTACAATGACTCTTAAGATACACAACTAGTGGCGTAGCTATAAGGCAGACTGGAAAGAGTATCTAAAAAATGTGAATTTGTGTGAAGAACTGGCAGGAATCTCTATGACTCTCTTGAGGTAGCCAATGCTTCGTCACCAGCAGAATCAAATCAGCAACTTCTAGAAACCCCTTTCAAAAGTAACGATGTTTCTCTTAAGATACACAACTAGTGGCGTATCGCTTCAGGCACACTGGAAACAGTATCTAAAAAATGTGTATTTGGGTGAGCAACTGGCATGAAACACTGTGACTCTCTTAGGGTAGCCAATATCTCGTCACCAGTATAATCACAGCTTCAAAGTCAAGAAACCGCTGGCAAGAGTAACGATGTTTCTCTTAAGATACACAACTAGTGGCGTATCGCTTCAGGCAGACTGGCCACAGTATCTCAAAATTTGTATTTGGGTGAGCAACTGGCAGGAAGCACTATGACTGTCTTAAGGTAGCCAATGCCTCGTCACCAACATAATCCCATCAGCAACTTCAAGAAACCGCTTGCAAAGGTAACGCAGCTTCTCATAAGATACACAGCTAGTGGGGTGTCACTTGAGGCAGACTGGCCAAAGTATCAAAAAAATGTGTATTTGGGTGAGCAACTAGCAGGAATCACTATGACACTCATAGCGTAGCCAATGCCTCGTCACCAGCATAATCACATCAGCAACTTAAAGAAACCCCTGGCAAAAGTTACAATGACTCTTAAGATACACAACTAGTGGCGTAGCTATCAGGCAGACTGGAAAGAGTATCTAAAAAATGTGTATTTGGGTGAAGAACTGGCAGGAATGTCTATGACTCTCTTGAGGTAGCCAATGCCTCGTCACCAGCAGAATCAAATCAGCAACTTCTAGAAACCCCTGGCAAAAGTAACGATGTTCCTCTTAAGATACACAACTAGTGGCGTATAGCTTCAGGCACACTGGAAACAGTATCTAAAAAATGTGTATTTGGATGAGCAACTGGCAGGAAACACTGTGACTCTCTTAGGGTAGCCAATATCTCGTCACCAGTATAATCACATCTTCAAAGACAAGAAAACGCTGACAAGAGTAACGATGTTTCTCTTAAGATACACAACTAGTGGCGTATCGCTTCAGGCAGACTGGCCACAGTATCTCAAAATGTGTATTTGGGTGAGCAACTGGCAGGAGGCACAATGACTCTCTTAAGGTAGCCAATGCCTCTTCACCAACATAATCCCATCACCAACTTCAGGAAACCGCTTGCAAAGGTAACGAGGCTTCTCATAAGATACACAGCTAGTGGGGTGTCACTTGAGGCAGACTGGCCAAAGTATCAAAAAAATGTGTATTTGGGTGAGCAACTAGCAGTAATCACTATGACACTCATAGGGCAGCCAATGCCTCGTCACCAGCATAATCACATCAGCAACTTCAAGAAACCCCTGGCAAAAGTTACAATGACTCTTAAGATACACAACTAGTGGTGTAGCTATCAGGCAGACTGGAAAGAGTATCTAAAAAATGTGTATTTGTGTGAAGAACTGGCAGGAATCTCTATGACTCTCTTGAGGTAGCCAATGCCTCGTCACCAGCAGAATCAAATCAGCAACTTCTAGAAACCCCTTTCAAAAGTAACGATGTTTCTCTTAAGATACACAACTAGTGGCGTATCGCTTCAGGCAGACTGGCCACAGTATCTCAAAATGTGTATTTGGGTGAGCAACTGGCAGGAAGCACTATGACTCTCTTAAGGTAGCCAATGCCTCGTCACCAACATAATCCCATCACCAACTTCAGGAAACCGCTTGCAAAGGTAACGAAGCTTCTCATAAGATACACAGCTAGTGGGGTGTCACTTGAGGCAGACTGGCCAAAGTATCAAAAAAATGTGTATTTGGGTGAGCAACTAGCTGGAATCACTATGACACACATAGGGTAGCCAATGCCTCGTCACCAGCATAATCACATCAGCAACTTCAAGAAACCCCTGGCAAAAGTTACAATGACTCTTAAGATACACAACTAGTGGCGTAGCTATCAGGCAGACTGGAAAGAGTATCTAAAAATGTGAATTTGTGTGAAGAACTGGCAGGAATCTCTATGACTCTCTTGAGGTAGCCAATGCTTCGTCACCAGCAGAATCAAATCAGCAACTTCTAGAAACCCCTTTAAAAAGTAACGATGTTTCTCTTAAGATACACAACTAGTGGCGTATCGCTTCAGGCACACTGGAAACAGTATCTAAAAAATGTGTATTTGGGTGAGCAACTGGCACGAAACACTGTGACTCTCTTAGGGTAGCCAATATCTCGTCACCAGTATAATCACAGCTTCAAAGTCAAGAAACCGCTGGCAAGAGTAACGATGTTTCTCTTAAGATACACAACTAGTGGCGTATCGCTTCAGGCAGACTGGCCACAGTATCTCAAAATTTGTATTTGGGTGAGCAACTGGCAGGAAGCACTATGACTGCCTTAATGTAGTCAATGCCTCGTCACCAACATAGTCCCATCACCAACTTCAAGAAACCGCTTGCAAAGGTAACGAAGCTTCTCATAAGATACACAGCTAGTGGGGTGTCACTTGAGGCAGACTGGCCAAAGTATCAAAAAAATGTGTATTTGGGTGAGCAACTAGCAGGAATCACTATGACACTCATAGGGTAGCCAATGCCTCGTCACCAGCATAATCACATCAGCAACTTCAAGAAACCCCTGGCAAAAGTTACAATGACTCTTAAGATACACAACTAGTGGCGTAGCTATAAGGCAGACTGGAAAGAGTATCTAAAAAATGTGAATTTGTGTGAAGAACTGGCAGGAATCTCAATGACTCTCTTGAGGTAGCCAATGCTTCGTCACCAGCAGAATCAAATCAGCAACTTCTAGAAACCCCTGGCAAAAGTAACGATGTTCCTCTTAAGATACACAACTAGTGGCGTATCGCTTCAGGCACACTGGAAACAGTATCTAAAAAATGTGTATTTGGGTGAGCAACTGGCACGAAATACTGTGACACTCTTAGGGTAACCAATATCTCGTCACCAGTATAATCACATCTTCAAAGTCAAGAAACCGCTGGCAAGAGTAACGATGTTTCTCTTAAGATACACAACTAGTGGCGTATCGCCTCAGGCAGACGGGCCACAGTATCTCAAAATGTGTATTTGGGTGAGCAACTGGCAGAAAGCACTATGACTCTCTTAAGGTTGCCAATGCCTCGTCACCAACATAATCACATCACCAACTTCAAGAAACCGCTTGCAAAGGTAACGAAGCTTCTCATAAGATACACAGCTAGTGGGGTGTCACTTGAGGCAGACTGGCCAAAGTATCAAAAAAATGTGTATTTGGGTGAGCAACTAGCAGGAATCACTATGACACTCATAGGGTAGCCAATGCCTCGTCAACAGCATAAGCACATCAGCAACTTCAAGAAACCCCTGGCAAAAGTTACAATGACTCTTAAGATACACAACTAGTGGCGTAGCTATCAGGCAGACTGGAAAGAGTATCTAAAAAATGTGTATTTGGATGAGCAACTGGCAGGAAACACTGTGACTCTCTTAGGGTAGCCAATATCTCGTCACCAGTATAATCACAGCTTCAAAGTCAAGAAACCGCTGGCAAGAGTAACGATGTTTCTCTTAAGATATACAACTAGTGGCGTATCGCTTCAGGCAGACTGGCCACAGTATCTCAAAATGTGTAATTGGGGGAGCAACTGGCAGGAAGCACTATGACTCTCTTAAGGTAGCCAATGCCTCGTCACCAACATAATCCCATCACCAACTTCAAGAAACCGCTTGCAAAGGTAACGAAGCTTCTCATCAGATACACAGCTAGTGGGGTGTCACTTGAGGCAGACTGGCCAAAGTATCAAAAAAATGTGTATTTGGGTGAGCAACTAGCAGGAATCACTATGACACTCATAGCGTAGCCAATGCCTCGTCACCAGCATAAGCACATCAGCAACTTCAAGAAACCCCTGGCAAAAGTTACAATGACTCTTAAGATACACAACTAGTGGCGTAGCTATCAGGCAGACTGGAAAGAGTATCTAAAAAATGTGTATTTGGATGAGCAACTGGCAGGAAACACTGTGACTCTCTCAGGGTAGCCAATATCTCGTCACCAGTATAATCACATCTTCAAAGTCAAGAAACCGCTGGCAAGAGTAACGATGTTTCTCTTAAGATACACAACTAGTGGCGTATCGCTTCAGGCAGACTGGCCGCAGTATCTCAAAATGTGTATTTGGGTGAGCAACTGGCAGGAAGCACTATGTCTCTCTTAAGGTAGACAATACCTAGTCACCAACATAATCCCATTACCAACTTCTGGAAACCGCTTGCAAAGGTAACGAAGCTTGTCATAAGATACACAGCTAGTGGGGTGTCACTTGAGGCAGACTGGCCAAAGTATCAAAAAAATGTGTATTTGGGTGAGCAACTAGCAGGAATCACTATCACACTCATAGGGCAGCCAATGCCTCGTCACTAGCATAATCACATCAGCAACTTCAAGAAACCCCTGGCAAAAGTTACAATGACTCTTAAGATACACAACTAGTGGCGTAGCTATCAGGCAGACTGGAAAGAGTATCTAAAAAATGTGTATTTGTATGAGCAACTGGCAGGAAACACTGTGACTCTCTCAGGGTAGCCAATATCTCGTCACCAGTATAATCACATCTTCAAAGTCAAGAAACCGCTGGCAAGAGTAACGATGTTTCTCTTAAGATACACAACTAGTGGCGTATCGCTTCAGGCAGACTGGCCACAGTATCTCAAAATGTGTATTTGGTAGAGCAACTGGCAGGAAGCACTATGACTCTCTTAAGGTAGCCAATGCCTCGTCACCAACATAATTCCATCACCAACTTCAGGAAACCGCTTGCAAAGGTAACGAAGCTTCTCATAACATACACAGCTAGTGGGGTGTCACTTGAGGCAGACTGGCCAAAGTATCAAAAAAATGTGTATTTGGGTGAGCAACTAGCAGGAATCACTATGACACTCATAGGGCAGCCAATGCCTCGTCACCAGCATAATCACATCAGCAACTTCAAGAAACCCCTGGCAAAAGTTACAATGACTCTTAAGATACACAACTAGTGGCGTAGCTATCAGGCAGACTGGAAAGAGTATCTAAAAAATGTGAATTTGTGTGAAGAACTGGCAGGAATCTCTATGACTCTCTTGAGGTAGCCAATGCTTCGTCACCAGCAGAATCAAATCAGCAACTTCTAGAAACCCCTTTCAAAAGTAACGATGTTTCTCTTAAGATACACAACTAGTGGCGTATCGCTTCAGGCACACTGGAAACAGTATCTAAAAAATGTGTATTTGGGTGAGCAACTGGCACGAAACACTGTGACTCTCTTAGGGTAGCCAATATCTCGTCACCAGTATAATCACAGCTTCAAAGTCAAGAAACCGCTGGCAAGAGTAACGATGTTTCTCTTAAGATATACAACTAGTGGCGTATCGCTTCAGGCAGACTGGCCACAGTATCTCAAAATGTGTAATTGGGGGAGCAACTGGCAGGAAGCACTATGACTCTCTTAAGGTAGCCAATGCCTCGTCACCAACATAATCCCATCACCAACTTCAAGAAACCGCTTGCAAAGGTAACGAAGCTTCTCATAAGATACACAGCTAGTGGGGTGTCACTTGAGGCAGACTGGCCAAAGTATCAAAAAAATGTGTATTTGGGTGAGCAACTAGCAGGAATCACTATGACACTCATAGCGTAGCCAATGCCTCGTCACCAGCTAAGCACATCAGCAACTTCAAGAAACCCCTGGCAAAAGTTACAATGACTCTTAAGATACACAACTAGTGGCGTAGCTATCAGGCAGACTGGAAAGAGTATCTAAAAAATGTGTATTTGAATGAGCAACTGGCAGGAAACACTGTGACTCTCTCAGGGTAGCCAATATCTCGTCACCAGTATAATCACAGCTTCAAAGTCAAGAAACCGCTGGCAAGAGTAACGATGTTTCTCTTAAGATACACAACTAGTGGCGTATCGCTTCAGGCAGACTGGCCACAGTATCTCAAAATTTGTATTTGGGTGAGCAACTGGCAGGAAGCACTATGACTGTCTTAATGTAGGCAATGCCTCGTCACCAACATAATCCCATCACCAACTTCAAGAAACCGCTTGCAAAGGTAACGAAGCTTCTCATAAGATACACAGCTAGTGGGGTGTCACTTGAGGCAGACTGGCCAAAGTATCAAAAAAATGTGTATTTGGGTGAGCAACTAGCAGGAATCACTATGACACTCATAGGGCAGCCAATGCCTCGTCACCAGCATAATCACATCAGCAACTTCAAGAAACCCCTGGCAAAAGTTACAATGACTCTTAAGATACACAACTAGTGGCGTAGCTATCAGGCAGACTGGAAAGAGTATCTAAAAAATGTGTATTTGCGTGAAGAACTGGCAGGAATCTCTATGACGCTCTTGAGGTAGCCAATGATTCGTCACCAGCAGAATCAAATCAGCTTCTTCTAGAAACCCCTTTCAAAAGTAACGATGTTTCTCTTAAGATACACAACTAGTGGCGTATCGCTTCAGGCACACGAAACAGTATCTAAAAAATGTTTATTTGGGTGAGCAACTGGCACGAAACACTGTGACTCTCTTAGGGTAGCCAATATCTCGTCACCAGTATAATCACAGCTTCAAAGTCAAGAAACCGCTAGCAAGAGTAACGATGTTTCTCTTAAGATACACTAGTGGCGTATCGCTTCAGGCAGACTGGCCACAGTATCTCAAAATGTGTATTTGGGTGAGCAACTGGCAGGAAGCACTATGACTCTCTTAAGGTAGCCAATGCCTCCTCACCAACATAATCCCATCACCAACTTCAGGAAACCGCTTGCAAAGGTAACGAAGCTTCTCATAAGATACACAGCTAGTGGGGTGTCACTTGAGGCAGACTGGCCAAAGTATCAAAAAAATGTGTATTTGGGTGAGCAACTAGCAGGAATCACTATGACACTCATAGGGTAGCCAATGCCTCGTCACCAGCAAAATCACATCAGCAACTTCAAGAAACCCCTGGCAAAAGTTACAATGACTCTTAAGATACACAACTAGTGGCGTAGCTATCAGGCAGACTGGAAAGAGTATCTAAAAAATGTGTATTTGCGTGAAGAACTGGCAGGAATCTCTATGACGCCCTAGAGGTAGCCAAAGATTCGTCACCAGCAGAATCAAACCAGCAACTTCTAGAAACCCCTTTCAAAAGTAACGATGTTTCTCTTAAGATACACAACTAGTGGCGTATCGCTTCAGGCACACGAGACAGTATCTAAAAAATGTGTATTTGGGTGAGCAACTGGCACGAAACACTGTGACTCTCTTAGGGTAGCGAATATCTCGTCACCAGTATAATCACAGCTTCAAAGTCAAGAAACCGCTGGCAAGAGTAACGATGTTTCTCTTAAGATACGCAACTAGTGGCGTATCGCTTCAGGCAGACTGGCCACAGTATCTCAAAATGTGTATTTGGGTGAGCAACTGGCAGGAAGCACTATGACTCTCTTAAGGTAGCCAATGCCTCGTCACCAACTGAATCCCATCACCAACTTCAGGAAACCGCTTGCAAAGGTAACGAAGCTTCTCATAAGATACACAGCTAGTGGGGTGTCACTTGAGGCAGACTGGCCAAAGTATCAAAAAAATGTGTATTTGGGTGAGCAACTAGCAGGAATCACTATGACACTCATAGGGCAGCCAATGCCTCGTCACCAGCATAATCACATCAGCAACTTCAAGAAACCCCTGGCAAAAGTTACAATGACTCTTAAGATACACAACTAGTGGCGTAGCTATCAGGCAGACTGGAAAGAGTATCTAAAAAATGTGTATTTGCGTGAAGAACTGGCAGGAATCTCTATGACGCTCTTGAGGTAGCCAGTGCTTCGTCACCAGCAGAATCAAATCAGCAACTTCTAGAAACCCCTTTCAAAAGTAACGATGTTTCTCTTAAGATACACAACTAGTGGCGTATCGCTTCAGGCACACTGGAAACAGTACTAAAAAATGTGTATTTGGGTGAGCAACTGGCACGAAACACTGTGACTCTCTTAGGGTAGGCAATATCTCGTCACCAGTATAATCACATCTTCAAAGTCAAGAAACCACTGGCAAGAGTAACGATGTTTCTCGTAAGATACACAACTAGTGGCGTATCGCTTCAGGCAGACTGGCCGCAGTATCTCAAAATGTGTATTTGGGTGAGCAACTGGCAGGAAGCACTATGACTCTCTTAAGGTAGCCAATACCTAGTCACCAACATAATCCCAATTCCAACTTCTGGAAACCGCTTGCAAAGGTAACGAAGCTTGTCATAAGATACACAGCTAGTGGGGTGTCACTTGAGGCAGACTGGCCAAAGTATCAAAAAAATGTGTATTTGGGTGAGCAACTAGCAGGAATCACTATGACACTCATAGGGCAGCCAATGCCTCGTCACCAGCATAATCACATCAGCAACTTCAAGAAACCCCTGGCAAAAGTTACAATGACTCTTAAGATACACAACTAGTGGCGTAGCTATCAGGCAGACTGGAAAGAGTATCTAAAAAATGTGTATTTGGATGAGCAACTGGCAGGAAACACTGTGACTCTCTCAGGGTAGCCAATATCTCGTCACCAGTATAATCACATCTTCAAAGTCAAGAAACCGCTGGCAAGAGTAACGATGTTTCTCTTAAGATACACAACTAGTGGCGTATGGGTTCAGGCACACTGGAAACAGTATCTAAAAAATGTTTATTTGGGTAAGCAACTGGCACGAAACACTGTGACTCTCTTAGGGTAGCCAATATCTCGTCACCAGTATAATCACAGCTTCAAAGTCAAGAAACCGCTGGCAAGAGTAACGATGTTTCTCTTAAGATACACAACTAGTGGCGTATCGCTTCAGGCAGACTGGCCACAGTATCTCAAAATGTGTATTTGGGTGAGCAACTGGCAGGAAGCACTATGACTCTCTTAAGGTAGCCAATGCCTCCTCACCAACATAATCCCATCACCAACTTCAGGAAACCGCTTGTAAAGGTAACGAAGCTTCTCATAAGATACACAGCTAGTGGGGTGTCACTTGAGGCAGACTGGCCAAAGTATCAAAAAAATGTGTATTTGGGTGAGCAACTAGCAGGAATCACTATGACACTCATAGGGTAGCCAATGCCTCGTCACCAGCATAATCACATCAGCAACTTCAAGAAACCCCTGGCAAAAGTTACAATGACTCTTAAGATACACAACTAGTGGCGTAGCTATCAGGCAGACTGGAAAGAGTATCTAAAAAATGTGTATTTGCGTGAAGAACTGGCAGGAATCTCTATGACGCTCTTGAGGTAGCCAGTGCTTCGTCACCAGCAGAATCAAATCAGCAACTTCTAGAAACCCCTTTCAAAAGTAACGATGTTTCTCTTAAGATACACAACTAGTGGCGTATCGCTTCAGGCACACTGGAAACAGTATCTAAAAAATGTGTATTAGGGTGAGCAACTGGCACGAAACACTGTGACGCTCTTAGGGTAGCCAATATCTCGTCACCAGTATAATCACATCTTCAAAGTCAAGAAACCACTGGCAAGAGTAACGATGTTTCTCGTAAGATACACAACTAGTGGCGTATCGCTTCAGGCAGACTGGCCGCAGTATCTCAAAATGTGTATTTGGGTGAGCAACTGGCAGGAAGCACTATGACTCTCTTAAGGTAGCCAATACCTAGTCACCAACATAATCCCATTACCAACTTCTGGAAACCGCTTGCAAAGGTAACGAAGCTTGTCATAAGATACACAGCTAGTGGGGTGTCACTTGAGGCAGACTGGCCAAAGTATCAAAAAAATGTGTATTTGGGTGAGCAACTAGCAGGAATCACTATGACACTCATAGGGCAGCCAATGCCTCGTCACCAGCATAATCACATCAGCAACTTCAAGAAACCCCTGGCAAAAGTTACAATGACTCTTAAGATACACAACTAGTGGCGTAGCTATCAGGCAGACTGGAAAGAGTATCTAAAAAATGTGTATTTGGATGAGCAACTGGCAGGAAACACTGTGACTCTCTCAGGGTAGCCAATATCTCGTCACCAGTATAATCACAGCTTCAAAGTCAAGAAACCGCTGGCAAGGGTGACGATGTTTCTCTTAAGACACACAACTAGTGGCGTATCGCTTCAGGCAGACTGGCCACAGTATCTCAAAATGTGTATTTGGGTGAGCAACTGGCAGGAAGCACTATGACTCTCTTAAGGTAGCCAATGCCACGTCACCAACATAATCTCATCACCAACTTCAAGAAACCGCTTGCAAAGGTAACGAAGCTTCTCATAAGATACACAGCTAGTGGGGTGTCACTTGAGGCAGACTGGCCAAAGTATCAAAAAAATGTGTATTTGGGTGAGCAACTAGCAGGAATCACTATGACACTCATAGGGTAGCCAATGCCTCGTCACCAGCATAATCACATCAGCAACTTCAAAAACCCCTGGCAAAAGTTACAATGACTCTTAAGATACACAACTAGTGGCGTAGCTATCAGGCAGACTGGAAAGAGTATCTAAAAAATGTGTATTTGGGTGAAGAACTGGCAGGATTCTCTATAACTCACTTGAGGTAGCCAATGATTCGTCACCAGCAGAATCAAATCAGCAACTTCTAGAAACCCCTTTCAAAAGTAACGATGTTTCTCTTAAGATACACAACTAGTGGCGTATCGCTTCAGGCACACTGGAAACAGTATCTAAAAAATGTGTATTTGGGTGAGCAACTGGCACGAAACACTGTGACTCTGTTAGGGTAGCCAATATCTCGTCACCAGTATGATCACAGCTTCAAAGTCAAGAAACTGCTGGCAAGAGTAACGATGTTTCTCTCAAGATACACAACTAGTGGCGTATCGCTTCAGGCAGACTGGCCACAGTATCTCAAAATGTCTATTTGGGTGAGCAACTGGCAGGAAGCACTATGACTCTCTTAAGGTAGCCAATGCCTCGTCACCAACATAATCCCATCACCAACTTCAAGAAACGCTTGCAAAGGTAACGAAGCTTCTCATAAGATACACAGCTAGTGGGGTGTCACTTGAGGCAGACTGGCCAAAGTATCAAAAAAATGTGTATTTGGGTGAGCAACTAGCAGGAATCACTATGACACTCATAGGGTAGCCAAAGCCTCGTCACCAGCATAATCACATCAGCAACTTCAAGAAACCCCTGGCAAAAGTTACAATGACTCTTAAGATACACAACTAGTGGCGTATCGCTTCAGGCAGACTGGCCACAGTATCTCAAAATGTGTATTTGGGTGAGCAACTGGCAGAAAGCACTATGACTCTCTTAAGGTAGCCAATGCCTCGTCATCAACATAATCACATCACCAACTTCAAGAAACCGCTTGCAAAGGTAACGAAGCTTCTCATAAGATACACAGCTAGTGGGGTGTCACTTGAGGCAGACTGGCCAAAGTATCAAAAAAACGTGTATTTGGGTGAGCAACTAGCAGGAATCACTATGACACTCATAGGGTAGCCAATGCCTCGTCACCAGCATAATCACATCAGCAACTTCAAGAAACCCCTGGCAAAAGTTACAATGACTCTTTAGATACACAACTTGTGGCGTAGCTATCAGGCAGACTGGAAAGAGTATCTACAAAATGTGTATTTGGGTGAAGAACTGGCAGGAATCTCTATGACTCTCTTGAGGTAGCCAATGCTTCGTCACCAGCAGAATCAAATCAGCAACTTCTAGAAAACCCTTTCAAAAGTAACGATGTTTCTCTTAAGATACACAACTAGAGGCGTATCGCTTCAGGCACACTGGAAACAGTATCTAAAAAATGTGTATTTCGGTGGGCAACTGGCACGAAACACTGTGACTCTCTTAGGGTAGCCAATATCTCGTCACCAGTATAATCACAGCTTCAAACTCAAGAAACCGCTGGCAAGAGTAACGATGTTTCTCTTAAGATACACAACTAGTGGCGTATCGCCTCAGGCAGACTGGCCACAGTATCTCAAAATGTGTATTTGGGTGAGCAACTGGCAGGAAGCACTATGACTCTCTTAAGGTAGCCAATGCCTCGTCACCAACATAATCCCATCACCAACTTCAGGAAACCGCTTGCAAAGGTAACGAAGCTTCTCATAAGATACACAGCTAGTGGGGTGTCACTTGAGGCAGACTGGCCAAAGTATCAAAAAAATTTGTATTTGGGTGAGCAACTAGCAGGAATCACTATGACACTCATAGGGTAGCCAATGCCTCGTCACCAGCATAATCACATCAGCAACTTCGAGAAACCCCTGGCAAAAGTTACAATGACTCTTAAGATACACAACTAGTGGCGTAGCTATCAGGCAGACTGGAAAGAGTATCTAAAAAATGTGTATTTGGGTGAAGAACTGGCAGGAATCTCTATGACTATCTTGAGGTAGCCAATGCTTCGTCACCAGCAGAATCAAATCAGCAACTTCTAGAAACCCCTTTCAAAAGTAACGATGTTTCTCTTAAGATAGACAACTAGTGGCGTATCGCTTCAGGCACACTGGAAACAGTATCTAAAAAATGTGTATTTGGGTGAGCAACTGGCACGAAACACTGTGACTCTCTTAGGGTAGCCAATATCTCGTCACCAGTATAATAACAACTTCAAAGTCAAGAAACCGCTGGCAAGAGTAACGATGTTTCTCTTAAGATACACAACTAGTGGCGTATCGCTTCAGGCAGACTGGTCACAGTATCTCAAAATGTGTATTTGGGTGAGCAACTGGCAGGAAGCACTATGACTCTCTTAAGGCAGCCAATGCCTCGTCACCAACATAATCCCATCACCAACTTCAAGAAACCGCTTGCTAAGGTAACGAAGCTTCTCATAAGATACACAGCTAGTGGGGTGTCACTTGAGGCAGACTGGCCAAAGTATCAAAAAAATGTGTATTTGGGTGAGCAACTAGCAGGAATCACTATGACACTCATAGGGTAGCGAATGCCTCGTCACCAGCATAATCACATCAGCAACTTCAAGAAACCCCTGGCAAAAGTTACAATGACTCTTAAGATACACAACTAGTGGCGTAGCTATCAGGCAGACTGGAAAGAGTATCTAAAAAATGTGTATTTGGGTGAAGAACTGGCCGGAATCTCTATGACTCTCTTGAGGTAGCCAATGCCTCGTCACCAGCAGAATCAAATCAGCAACTTCTAGAAACCCCTTTCAAAAGTAACGATGTTTCTCTTAAGATACACAACTAGTCCCGTATCGCTTCAGGCAGACGCCACAGTATCTCAAAATGTGTATTTGGGTGAGCAACTGGCAGAAAGCACTATGACTCTCTTAAGGTAGCCAATGCCACGTCACCAACATAATCACATCACCAACTTCAAGAAACCGCTTGCAAAGGTAACGAAGCTTCTCATAAGATACACAGCTAGTGGGGTGTCACTTGAGGCAGACTGGCCAAAGTATCAAAAAAATGTGTATTTGGGTGAGCAACTAGCAGGAATCACTATGACACTCATAGGGTAGCCAATGCCTCGTCACCAGCATAATCACATCAGCAACTTCAAGAAACCCCTGGCAAAAGTTACAATGACTCTTAAGATACACAACTAGTGGCGTAGCTATCAGGCAGACTGGAAAGAGTATCTAAAAAATGTGTATTTGGGTGAAGAACTGGCAGGAATCTCTATAACTCACTTGAGGTAGCCAATGATTCGTCACCAGCAGAATCAAATCAGCAACTTCTAGAAACCCCTTTCAAAAGTAACGATGTTTCTCTTAATATACACAACTAGTGGCGTATCGCTTCAGGCACACTGGAAACAGTATCTAAAAAATGTGTATTTGGGTGAGCAACTGGCACGAAACACTGTGACTCTGTTAGGGTAGCCAATATCTCGTCACCAGTATGATCACAGCTTCAAAGTCAAGAAACTGCTGGCAAGAGTAACGATGTTTCTCTCAAGATACACAACTAGTGGCGTATCGCTTCAGGCAGACTGGCCACAGTATCTCAAAATGTCTATTTGGGTGAGCAACTGGCAGGAAGCACTATGACTCTCTTAAGGTAGCCAATGCCTCGTCACCAACATAATCACATCACCAACTTCAAGAAACCGCTTGCAAAGGTAACGAAGCTTCTCATAAGATACACAGCTAGTGGGGTGTCACTTGAGGCAGACTGGCCAAAGTATCAAAAAAACGTGTATTTGGGTGAGCAACTAGCAGGAATCACTATGACACTCATAGGGTAGCCAATGCCTCGTCACCAGCATAATCACATCAGCAACTTCAAGAAACCCCTGGCAAAAGTTACAATGACTCTTTAGATACACAACTAGTGGCGTAGCTATCAGGCAGACTGGAAAGAGTATCTACAAAATGTGTATTTGGGTGAAGAACTGGCAGGAATCTCTATGACTCTCTTGAGGTAGCCAATGCTTCGTCACCAGCAGAATCAAATCAGCAACTTCTAGAAACCCCTTTCAAAAGTAACGATGTTTCTCTTAAGATACACAACTAGTGGCGTATCGCTTCAGGCAGACTGGCCACATTATCTCAAAATGTGTATTTGGGTGAGCAACTGGCACGAAACACTGTGACTCTCTTAGGGTAGCCAATATCTCGTCACCAGTATAATAACAACTTCAAAGTCAAGAAACCGCTGGCAAGAGTAACGATGTTTCTCTTAAGATACACAACTAGTGGCGTATCGCTTCAGGCAGACTGGCCACAGTATCTCAAAATGTGTATTTGGGTGAGCAACTGGCAGGAAGCACTATGACTCTCTTAAGGTAGCCAATGCCTCCTCACCAACATAATCCCATCACCAACTTCAGGAAACCGCTTGCAAAGGTAACGAAGCTTCTCATAAGATACACAGCTAGTGGGGTGTCACTTGAGGCAGACTGGCCAAAGTATCAAAAAAATGTGTATTTGGGTGAGCAACTAGCAGGAATCACTATGACACTCATAGGGTAGCCAATGCCTCGTCACCAGCATAATCACATCAGCAACTTCAAGAAACCCCTGGCAAAAGTTACAATGACTCTTAAGATACACAACTAGTGGCGTAGCTATCAGGCAGACTGGAATGAGTATCTAAAAAATGTGTATTTGCGTGAAGAACTGGCAGGAATCTCTATGACGCTCTTGAGGTAGCCAATGATTCGTCACCAGCAGAATCAAATCAGCAACTTCTAGAAACCCCTTTCAAAAGTAACGATGTTTCTCTTAAGATACACAACTAGTGGCGTATCGCTTCAGGCACACGAAACAGTATCTAAAAAATGTGTATTTGGGTGAGCAACTGGCACGAAACACTGTGACTCTCTTAGGGTAGCCAATATCTCGTCACCAGTATAATCACAGCTTCAAAGTCAAGATACCGCTGGCAAGAGTAACGATGTTTCTCTTAAGATACAATACTAGTGGCGTATCGCTTCAGGCAGACTGGCCACAGTATCTCAAAATGTGTATTTGGGTGAGCAACTGGCAGGAAGCACTATGACTCTCTTAAGGTAGCCAATGCCTCGTCACCAACATAATCCCATCACCAACTTCAGGAAACCGCTTGCAAAGGTAACGAAGCTTCTCATAAGATACACAGCTAGTGGGGTGTCACTTGAGGCAGACTGGCCAAAGTATCAAAAAAATGTGTATTTGGGTGAGCAACTAGCAGGAATCACTATGACACTCATAGGGTAGCCAATGCCTCGTCACCATCATAATCACAACAGCAACTTCAAGAAACCCCTGGCAAAAGTTACAATGACTCTTAAGATACACAACTAGTGGCGTAGCTATCAGGTAGACTGGAAAGAGTATCTAAAAAATGTGTATTTGCGTGAAGAACTGGCAGGAATCTCTATGACGCTCTTGAGGTAGCCAGTGCTTCGTCACCAGCAGAATCAAATCAGCAACTTCTAGAAACCCCTTTCAAAAGTAACGATGTTTCTCTTAAGATACACAACTAGTGGCGTATCGCTTCAGGCACACTGGAAACAGTATCTAAAAAATGTGTATTTGGGTGAGCAACTGGCACGAAACACTGTGACGCTCTTAGGGTAGCCAATATCTCGTCACCAGTATAATCACATCTTCAAAGTCAAGAAACCACTGGCAAGAGTGACGATGTTTCTCGTAAGATACACAACTAGTGGCGTATCGCTTCAGGCAGACTGGCCGCAGTATCTCAAAATGTGTATTTGGGTGAGCAACTGGCAGGAAGCACTATGACTCTCTTAAGGTAGCCAATACCTAGTCACCAACATAATCCCATTACCAACTTCTGGAAACCGCTTGCAAAGGTAACGAAGCTTGTCATAAGATACACAGCTAGTGGGGTGTCACTTGAGGCAGACTGGCCAAAGTATCAAAAAAATGTGTATTTGGGTGAGCAACTAGCAGGAATCACTATGACACTCATAGGGCAGCCAATGCCTCGTCACCAGCATAATCACATCAGCAACTTCAAGAAACCCCTGGCAAAAGTTACAATGACTCTTAAGATACACAACTAGTGGCGTAGCTATCAGGCAGACTGGAAAGAGTATCTAAAAAATGTGTATTTGGATGAGCAACTGGCAGGAAACACTGTGACTCTCTCAGGTGAGCCAATATCTCGTCACCAGTATAATCACATCTTCAAAGTCAAGAAACCGCTGGCAAGAGTAACGATGTTTCTCTTAAGATACACAACTAGTGGCGTATCGCTTCAGGCACACTGGAAACAGTATCCAAAAAATGTTTATTTGGGTAAGCAACTGGCACGAAACACTGTGACTCTCTTAGGGTAGCCAATATCTCGTCACCAGTATAATCACAGCTTCAAAGTCAAGAAACCGCTGGCAAGAGTAACGATGTTTCTCTTAAGATACACAACTAGTGGCGTATCGCTTCAGGCAGACTGGCCACAGTATCTCAAAATGTGTATTTGGGTGAGCAACTGGCAGGAAGCACTATGACTCTCTTAAGGTATCCAATGCCTCGTCACCAACATAATCCCATCACCAACTTCAAGAAACCGCTTGCAAAGGTAACGAAGCTTCTCATAAGATAGACAGCTATTGGGGTGTCACTTGAGGCAGACTGGCCAAAGTATCAAAAAAATATGTATTTGGGTGAGCAACTAGCAGGAATCACTATGACATCATAGGGTAGCCAATGCCTCGTCACCAGCATAATCACATCAGCAACTTCAAGAATCCCCTGGCAAAAGTTACAATGACTCTTAAGATACACAACTAGTGGCGTAGCTATCAGGCAGACTGGAAAGAGTATCTAAAAAATGTGTATTTGGATGAGCAACTGGCAGGAAACACTGTGACTCTCTCAGGGTAGCCAATATCTCGTCACCAGTATAATCACATCTTCAAAGTCAAGAAACCGCTGGCAAGAGTAACGATGTTTCTCTTAAGATACACAACTAGTGGCGTATCGCTTCAGGCACACTGGAAACAGTATCTAAAAAATGTTTATTTGGGTAAGCAACTGGCACGAAACACTGTGACTCTCTTAGGGTAGGCAATATCTCGTCACCAGTATAATCACAGCTTCAAAGTCAAGAAACCGCTGGCAAGAGTAACGATGTTTCTCTTAAGATACACAACTAGTGGCGTATCGCTTCAGGCAGACTGGCCACAGTATCTCAAAATGTGTATTTGGGTGAGCAACTGGCAGGAAGCACTATGACTCTCTTAAGGTATCCAATGCCTCGTCACCAACATAATCCCATCACCAACTTCAAGAAACCGCTTGCAAAGGTAACGAAGCTTCTCATAAGATACACAGCTAGTGGGGTGTCACTTGAGGCAGACTGGCCAAAGTATCAAAAAAATGTGTATTTGGGTGAGCAACTAGCAGGAATCACTATGACACTCATAGGGTAGCCAATGCCTCGTCACCAGCGTAATCAAATCAGCAACTTCAAGAAACCCCTGGCCAAAGTTACAATGACTCGTAAGATACACAACTAGTGGCGTAGCTATCAGGCAGACTGGAAAGAGTATCTAAAAAATGTGTATTTGGATGA
Organism: Schistocerca nitens; assembly: GCF_023898315.1. Taxonomy (NCBI): domain Eukaryota; kingdom Metazoa; phylum Arthropoda; class Insecta; order Orthoptera; family Acrididae; genus Schistocerca; species Schistocerca nitens. Next base: position 105,629,639 of record NC_064616.1, on the reverse strand, counting down.
GCAACTGGCAGGAAACACTGTGACTCTCTTAGGGTAGCCAATATCTCGTCACCAGTATAATCACAGCTTCAAAGTCAAGAAACCGCTGGCAAGGGTGACGATGTTTCTCTTAAGATACACAACTAGTGGCGTATCGCTTCAGGCAGACTGGCCACAGTATCTCAAAATGTGTATTTGGGTGAGCAACTGGCAGGAAGCACTATGACTCTCTTAAGGTAGCCAATGCCACGTCACCAACATAATCCCATCACCAACTTCAAGAAACCGCTTGCAAAGGTAACGAAGCTTCTCATAAGATACACAGCTAGTGGGGTGTCACTTGAGGCAGACTGGCCAAAGTATCAAAAAAATGTGTATTTGGGTGAGCAACTAGCAGGAATCACTATGACACTCATAGGGTAGCCAATGCCTCGTCACCAGCATAATCACATCAGCAACTTCAAAAACCCCTGGCAAAAGTTACAATGACTCTTAAGATACACAACTAGTGGCGTAGCTATCAGGCAGACTGGAAAGAGTATCTAAAAAATGTGTATTTGGGTGAAGAACTGGCAGGAATCTCTATAACTCACTTGAGGTAGCCAATGATTCGTCACCAGCAGAATCAAATCAGCAACTTCTAGAAACCCCTTTCAAAAGTAACGATGTTTCTCTTAAGATACACAACTAGAGGCGTATCGCTTCAGGCACACTGGAAACAGTATCTAAAAAATGTGTATTTGGGTGAGCAACTGGCACGAAACACTGTGACTCTGTTAGGGTAGCCAATATCTCGTCACCAGTATGATCACAGCTTCAAAGTCAAGAAACTGCTGGCAAGAGTAACGATGTTTCTCTCAAGATACACAACTAGTGGCGTATCGCTTCAGGCAGACTGGCCACAGTATCTCAAAATGTCTATTTGGGTGAGCAACTGGCAGGAAGCACTATGACTCTCTTAAGGCAGCCAATGCCTCGTCACCAACATAATCCCATCACCAACTTCAAGAAACGCTTGCAAAGGTAACGAAGCTTCTCATAAGATACACAGCTAGTGGGGTGTCACTTGAGGCAGACTGGCCAAAGTATCAAAAAAATGTGTATTTGGGTGAGCAACTAGCAGGAATCACTATGACACTCATAGGGTAGCCAAAGCCTCGTCACCAGCATAATCACATCAGCAACTTCAAGAAACCCCTGGCAAAAGTTACAATGACTCTTAAGATACACAACTAGTGGCGTATCGCTTCAGGCAGACTGGCCACAGTATCTCAAAATGTGTATTTGGGTGAGCAACTGGCAGAAAGCACTATGACTCTCTTAAGGTAGCCAATGCCTCGTCACCAACATAATCACATCACCAACTTCAAGAAACCGCTTGCAAAGGTAACGAAGCTTCTCATAAGATACACAGCTAGTGGGGTGTCACTTGAGGCAGACTGGCCAAAGTATCAAAAAAACGTGTATTTGGGTGAGCAACTAGCAGGAATCACTATGACACTCATAGGGTAGCCAATGCCTCGTCACCAGCATAATCACATCAGCAACTTCAAGAAACCCCTGGCAAAAGTTACAATGACTCTTTAGATACACAACTAGTGGCGTAGCTATCAGGCAGATTGGAAAGAGTATCTAAAAAATGTGTATTTGGGTGAAGAACTGGCAGGAATCTCTATGACTCTCTTGAGGTAGCCAATACTTCGTCACCAGCAGAATCAAATCAGCAACTTCTAGAAAACCCTTTCAAAAGTAACGATGTTTCTCTTAAGATACACAACTAGAGGCGTATCGCTTCAGGCACACTGGAAACAGTATCTAAAAAATGTGTATTTCGGTGGGCAACTGGCACGAAACACTGTGACTCTCTTAGGGTAGCCAATATCTCGTCACCAGTATAATCACAGCTTCAAACTCAAGAAACCGCTGGCAAGAGTAACGATGTTTCTCTTAATATACACAACTAGTGGCGTATCACTTCAGGCAGACTGGCCACAGTATCTCAAAATGTGTATTTGGGTGAGCAACTGGCAGGAAGCACTATGACTCTCTTAAGGTAGCCAATGCCTCGTCACCAACATAATCCCATCACCAACTTCAGGAAACCGCTTGCAAAGGTAACGAAGCTTCTCATAAGATACACAGCTAGTGGGGTGTCACTTGAGGCAGACTGGCCAAAGTATCAAAAAAATTTGTATTTGGGTGACCAACTAGCAGGAATCACTATGACACTCATAGGGTAGCCAATGCCTCGTCACCAGCATAATCACATCAGCAACTTCGAGAAACCCCTGGCAAAAGTTACAATGACTCTTAAGATACACAACTAGTGGCGTAGCTATCAGGCAGACTGGAAAGGGTATCTAAAAAATGTGTATTTGGGTGAAGAACTGGTAGGAATCTCTATGACTCTCTTGAGGTAGCCAATGCTTCGTCACCAGCAGAATCAAATCAGCAACTTCTAGAAACCCCTTTCAAAAGTAACGATGTTTCTCTTAAGATAGACAACTAGTGGCGTATCGCTTCAGGCACACTGGAAACAGTATCTAAAAAATGTGTATTTGGGTGAGCAACTGGCACGAAACACTGTGACTCTCTTAGGGTAGCCAATATCTCGTCACCAGTATAATAACAACTTCAAAGTCAAGAAACCGCTGGCAAGAGTAACGATGTTTCTCTTAAGATACACAACTAGTGGCGTATCGCTTCAGGCAGACTGGCCACAGTATCTCAAAATGTGTATTTGGGTGAGCAACTGGCAGGAAGCACTATGACTCTCTTAAGGCAGCCAATGCCTCGTCACCAACATAATCCCATCACCAACTTCAAGAAACCGCTTGCTAAGGTAACGAAGCTTCTCATAAGATACACAGCTAGTGGGGTGTCACTTGAGGCAGACTGGCCAAAGTATCATAAAAATGTGTATTTGGGTGAGCAACTAGCAGGAATCACTATGACACTCATAGGGTAGCCAATGCCTCGTCACCAGCATAATCACATCAGCAACTTCAAGAAACCCCTGGCAAAAGTTACAATGACTCTTAAGATACACAACTAGTGGCGTAGCTATCAGGCAGACTGGAAAGAGTATCTAAAAAATGTGTATTTGGGTGAAGAACTGGCAGGAATCTCTATGACTCTCTTGAGGTAGCCAATGCCTCGTCACCAGCAGAATCAAATCAGCAACTTCTAGAAACCCCTTTCAAAAGTAACGATGTTTCTCTTAAGATACACAACTAGTCCCGTATCGCTTCAGGCAGACTGGCCACAGTATCTCAAAATGTGTATTTGGGTGAGCAACTGGCAGAAAGCACTATGACTCTCTTAAGGTAGCCAATGCCTCGTCACCAACATAATCACATCACCAACTTCAAGAAACCGCTTGCAAAGGTAACGAAGCTTCTCATAAGATACACAGCTAGTGGGGTGTCACTTGAGGCAGACTGGCCAAAGTATCAAAAAAACGTGTATTTGGGTGAGCAACTAGCAGGAATCACTATGACACTCATAGGGTAGCCAATGCCTCGTCACCAGCATAATCACATCAGCAACTTCAAGAAACCCCTGGCAAAAGTTACAATGACTCTTTAGATACACAACTAGTGGCGTAGCTATCAGGCAGACTGGAAAGAGTATCTAAAAAATGTGTATTTGGGTGAAGAACTGGCAGGAATCTCTATGACTCTCTTGAGGTAGCCAATACTTCGTCACCAGCAGAATCAAATCAGCAACTTCTAGAAAACCCTTTCAAAAGTAACGATGTTTCTCTTAAGATACACAACTAGAGGCGTATCGCTTCAGGCACACTGGAAACAGTATCTAAAAAATGTGTATTTGGGTGAGCAACTGGCACGAAACACTGTGACTCTCTTAGGGTAGCCAATATCTCGTCACCAGTATAATAACAACTTCAAAGTCAAGAAACCGCTGGCAAGAGTAACGATGTTTCTCTTAAGATACACAACTAGTGGCGTATCGCTTCAGGCAGACTGGCCACAGTATCTCAAAATGTGTATTTGGGTGAGCAACTGGCAGGAAGCACTATGACTCTCTTAAGGCAGCCAATGCCTCGTCACCAACATAATCCCATCACCAACTTCAAGAAACCGCTTGCTAAGGTAACGAAGCTTCTCATAAGATACACAGCTAGTGGGGTGTCACTTGAGGCAGACTGGCCAAAGTATCAAAAAAATGTGTATTTGGGTGAGCAACTAGCAGGAATCACTATGACACTCATAGGGTAGCCAATGCCTCGTCACCAGCATAATCACATCAGCAACTTCAAGAAACCCCTGGCAAAAGTTACAATGACTCTTAAGATACACAACTAGTGGCGTAGCTATCAGGCAGACTGGAAAGAGTATCTAAAAAATGTGTATTTGGGTGAAGAACTGGCAGGAATCTCTATGACTCTCTTGAGGTAGCCAATGCCTCGTCACCAGCAGATTCAAATCAGCAACTTCTAGAAACCCCTTTCAAAAGTAACGATGTTTCTCTTAAGATACACAACTAGTCCCGTATCGCTTCAGGCAGACGCCACAGTATCTCAAAATGTGTATTTGGGTGAGCAACTGGCAGAAAGCACTATGACTCTCTTAAGGTAGCCAATGCCTCGTCACCAACATAATCACATCACCAACTTCAAGAAACCGCTTGCAAAGGTAACGAAGCTTCTCATAAGATACACAGCTAGTGGGGTGTCACTTGAGGCAGACTGGCCAAAGTATGAAAAAAACGTGTATTTGGGTGAGCAACTAGCAGGAATCACTATGACACTCATAGGGTAGCCAATGCCTCGTCACCAGCATAATCACATCAGCAACTTCAAGAAACCCCTGGCAAAAGTTACAATGACTCTTTAGATACACAACTAGTGGCGTAGCTATCAGGCAGACTGGAAAGAGTATCTAAAAAAATGTGTATTTGGATGAGCAACTGGCAGGAAACACTGTGACTCTCTTAGGGTAGCCAATATGTCGTCACCAGTATAATCACATCTTCAAAGTCAAGAAACCGCTGGCAAGAGTAACGATGTTTCTCTTAAGATACACAACTAGTGGCGTATCGCTTCAGGCAGACTGGCCACAGTATCTCAAAATGTGTATTAGGGTGAGCAACTGGCAGAAAGCACTATGACTCTCTTAAGGTAGCCAATGCCTCGTCACCAACATAATCACATCACCAACTTCAAGAAACCGCTTGCAAAGGTAACGAAGCTTCTCATAAGATACACAGCTAGTGGGGTGTCACTTGAGGCAGACTGGCCAAAGTATCAAAAAAACGTGTATTTGGGTGAGCAACTAGCAGGAATCACTATGACACTCATAGGGTAGCCAATGCCTCGTCACCAGCATAATCACATCAGCAACTTCAAGAAACCCCTGGCAAAAGTTACAATGACTCTTAAGATACACAACTAGTGGCGTAGCTATCAGGCAGACTGGAAAGAGTATCTAAAAAATGTGTATTTGGGTGAAGAACTGGCAGGAATCTCTATGACTCTCTTGAGGTAGCCAATGCTTCGTCACCAGCAGAATCAAATCAGCAACTTCTAGAAACCCCTTTCAAAAGTAACGATGTTTCTCTTAAGATACTCAACTAGTGGCGTATCGCTTCAGGCACACTGGAAACAGTATCTAAAAAATGTGTATTTGGGTGAGCAACTGGCACGAAACACTGTGACTCTCTTAGGGTAGCCAATATCTCGTCACCAGTATAATCACAGCTTCAAACTCAAGAAACCGCTGGCAAGAGTAACGATGTTTCTCTTAAGATACACAACTAGTGGCGTATCGCTTCAGGCAGACTGGCCACAGTATCTCAAAATGTGTATTTGGGTGAGCAACTGGCAGGAAGCACTATGACTCTCTTAAGGCAGCCAATGCCTCGTCACCAACATAATCCCATCACCAACTTCAAGAAACCGCTTGCTAAGGTAACGAAGCTTCTCATAAGATACACAGCTAGTGGGGTGTCACTTGAGGCAGACTGGCCAAAGTATCAAAAAAATGTGTATTTGGGTGAGCAACTAGCAGGAATCACTATGACACTCATAGGGTAGCCAATGCCTCGTCACCAGCATAATCACATCAGCAACTTCAAGAAACCCCTGGCAAAAGTTACAATGACTCTTAAGATACACAACTAGTGGCGTAGCTATCAGGCAGACTGGAAAGAGTATCTAAAAAATGTGTATTTGGGTGAAGAACTGGCAGGAATCTCTATGACTCTCTTGAGGTAGCCAATGCCTCGTCACCAGCAGAATCAAATCAGCAACTTCTAGAAACCCCTTTCAAAAGTAACGATGTTTCTCTTAAGATACACAACTAGTCCCGTATCGCTTCAGGCAGACGCCACAGTATCTCAAAATGTGTATTTGGGTGAGCAACTGGCAGAAAGCACTATGACTCTCTTAAGGTAGCCAATGCCTCGTCACCAACATAATCACATCACCAACTTCAAGAAACCGCTTGCAAAGGTAACGAAGCTTCTCATAAGATACACAGCTAGTGGGGTGTCACTTGAGGCAGACTGGCCAAAGTATCAAAAAAACGTGTATTTGGGTGAGCAACTAGCAGGAATCACTATGACACTCATAGGGTAGCCAATGCCTCGTCACCAGCATAATCACATCAGCAACTTCAAGAAACCCCTGGCAAAAGTTACAATGACTCTTTAGATACACAACTAGTGGCGTAGCTATCAGGCAGACTGGAAAGAGTATCTAAAAAAATGTGTATTTGGATGAGCAACTGGCAGGAAACACTGTGACTCTCTTAGGGTAGCCAATATGTCGTCACCAGTATAATCACATCTTCAAAGTCAAGAAACCGCTGGCAAGAGTAACGATGTTTCTCTTAAGATACACAACTAGTGGCGTATCGCTTCAGGCAGACTGGCCACAGTATCTCAAAATGTGTATTAGGGTGAGCAACTGGCAGAAAGCACTATGACTCTCTTAAGTTAGCCAATGCCTCGTCACCAACATAATCACATCACCAACGTCAAGAAACCGCTTGCAAAGGTAACGAAGCTTCTCATAAGATACACAGCTAGTGGGGTGTCACTTGAGGCAGACTGGCCAAAGTATCAAAAAAACGTGTATTTGGGTGAGCAACTAGCAGGAATCACTATGACACTCATAGGGTAGCCAATGCCTCGTCACCAGCATAATCACATCAGCAACTTCAAGAAACCCCTGGCAAAAGTTACAATGACTCTTAAGATACACAACTAGTGGCGTAGCTATCAGGCAGACTGGAAAGAGTATCTAAAAAATGTGTATTTGGGTGAAGAACTGGCAGGAATCTCTATGACTCTCTTGAGGTAGCCAATGCTTCGTCACCAGCAGAATCAAATAAGCAACTTCTAGAAACCCCTTTCAAAAGTAACGATGTTTCTCTTAAGATACTCAACTAGTGGCGTATCGCTTCAGGCACACTGGAAACAGTATCTAAAAAATGTGTATTTGGGTGAGCAACTGGCACGAAACACTGTGACTCTCTTAGGGTAGCCAATATCTCGTCACCAGTATAATAAAAGCTTCAAACTCAAGAAACCGCTGGCAAGAGTAACGATGTTTCTCTTAAGATACACAACTAGTGGCGTATCGCTTCAGGCAGACTGGCCACAGTATCTCAAAATGTGTATTTGGGTGTTCAACTGGCAGGAAGCACTATGACTCTCTTAAGGTAGCCAATGCCTCGTCACCAACATAATCCCATCACCAACTTCAAGAAACCGCTTCCAAAGGTAACGAAGCTTCTCATAAGATACACAGCTAGTGGGGTGTCACTTGAGGCAGACTGGCCAAAGTATCAAAAAAATGTGTATTTGGGTGAGCAACTAGCAGGAATCACTATGACACTCATAGGGTAGCCAATGCCTCGTCACCAGCATAAACACATCAGCAACTTCAAGAAACCCCTGGCAAAAGTTACAATGACTCTTAAGATACACAACTAGTGGCGTAGCTATCAGGCAGACTGGAAAGAGTATCTAAAAAATGTGTATTTGTGTGAAGAACTGGCCGGAATCTGTATGACTCTCTTGAGGTAGCCAATGCCTCGTCACCAGCAGAATCAAATCAGCAACTTCTAGAAACCCCTTTCAAAAGTAACGATGTTTCTCTTAAGATACACAACTAGTGGCGTATCGCTTCAGGCAGACGCCACAGTATCTCAAAATGTGTATTTGGGTGAGCAACTTGCAGAAAGGACTATGACTCTCTTAACGTAGCCAATGCCTCGTCACCAACATAATCACATCACCAACTTCAAGTAACCGCTTGCAAAGGTAATAAAGCTTCTCATAAGATACACAGCTAGTGGGGTGTCACTTGAGGCAGACTGGCCAAAGTATCAAAAATATGTGTATTTGGGTGAGCAACTAGCAGGAATCACTATGACACTCATAGGGTAGCCAATGCCTCGTCACCAGCATAATCACATCAGCAACTTCAAGAAACCCCTGGCAAAAGTTACAATGACTCTTAAGATACACAACTAGTGGCGTATCGCTTCAGGCACACTGGAAACAGTATCTAAAAAATGTGTATTTGGGTGAGCAACTGGCACGAAACACTGTGCCTCTCTTAGGGTAACCAATATCTCGTCACCAGTATAATCACATCTTCAAAGTCAAGAAACCGCTGGCAAGAGTAACGATGTTTCTCTTAAGATACACAACTAGTGGCGTATCGCTTCAGGCAGACTGGCCACAGTATCTCAAAATGTGTATTTGGGTGAGCAACTGGCAGAAAGCACTATGACTGTCTTAAGGTAGCCAATGCCTCGTCACCAACATAATCACATCACCAACTTCAAGAAACCGCTTGCAAAGGTAACGAAGCTTCTCATAAGATACACAGCTAGTGGGGTGTCACTTGAGGCAGACTGGCCAAAGTATCAAAAAAACGTGTATTTTGGTGAGCAACTAGCAGGAATCACTATGACACTCATAGGGTAGCCAATGCCTCGTCACCAGCAGAATCAAATCAGCAACTTCTAGAAACCCCTTTCAAAAGTAACGATGTTCTCTTAAGATACACAACTAGTGGCGTATCGCTTCAGGCAGACGCCACAGTATCTCAAAATGTGTATTTGGGTGAGCAACTGGCAGAAAGCACTATGACTCTCTTAAGGTAGCCAATGCTTCGTCACCAACTTAATCACATCACCAACTTCTAGTAACCGCTTGCAAAGGTAATAAAGCTTCTCATAAGATACACAGCTAGTTGGGTGTCACTTGAGGCAGACTGGCCAAAGTATCAAAAATATGTGTATTTGGGTGAGCAACTAGCAGGAATCACTATGACACTCATAGGGTAGCCAATGCCTCGTCACCAGCATAATCACATCAGCAACTTCAAGAAACCCCTGGCAAAAGTTACAATGACTCTTAAGATACACAACTAGTGGCGTAGCTATCAGGCAGACTGGAAAGAGTATCTAAAAAATGTGTATTTGGGTGAAGAACTGGCAGGAATCTCTATGTCTCTCTTGAGGTAGCCAATGCTTCGTCACCAGCAGAATCAAATCAGCAACTTCTAGAAACCCCTTTCAAAAGTAACGATGTTTCTCTTAAGATACTCAACTAGTGGCGTATCGCTTCAGGCACACTGGAAACAGTATCTAAAAAATGTGTATTTGGGTGAGCAACTGGCACGAAACACTGTGACTCTCTTAGGGTAGCCAATATCTCGTCACCAGTATAATCACAGCTTCAAACTCAAGAAACCGCTGGCAAGAGTAACGATGTTACTCTTAAGATACACAACTAGTGGCGTATCGCTTCAGGCAGACTGGCCACAGTATCTCAAAATGTGTATTTGGGTGTTCAACTGGCAGGAAGCACTATGACTCTCTTAAGGTAGCCAATGCCTCGTCACCAACATAATCCCATCACCAACTTCAAGAAACCGCTTCCAAAGGTAACGAAGCTTCTCATAAGATACACAGCTAGTGGGGTGTCACTTGAGGCAGACTGGCCAAAGTATCAAAAAAATGTGTATTTGGGTGAGCAACTAGCAGGAATCACTATGACACTCATAGGGTAGCCAATGCCTCGTCACCAGCATAAACACATCAGCAACTTCAAGAAACCCCTGGCAAAAGTTACAATGACTCTTAAGATACACAACTAGTGGCGTAGCTATCAGGCAGACTGGAAAGAGTATCTAAAAAATGTGTATTTGTGTGAAGAACTGGCCGGAATCTGTATGACTCTCTTGAGGTAGCCAATGCCTCGTCACCAGCAGAATCAAATCAGCAACTTCTAGAAACCCCTTTCAAAAGTAACGATGTTTCTCTTAAGATACACAACTAGTGGCGTATCGCTTCAGGCAGACGCCACAGTATCTCAAAATGTGTATTTGGGTGAGCAACTGGCAGAAAGCACTATGACTCTCTTAAGGTAGCCAATGCCTCGTCACCAACATAATCACATCACCAACTTCAAGTAACCGCTTGCAAAGGTAATAAAGCTTCTCATAAGATACACAGCTAGTGGGGTGTCACTTGAGGCAGACTGGCCAAAGTATCAAAAATATGTGTATTTGGGTGAGCAACTAGCAGGAATCACTATGACACTCATAGGGTAGCCAATGCCTCGTCACCAGCATAATCACATCAGCAACTTCAAGAAACCCCTGGCAAAAGTTACAATGACTCTTAAGATACACAACTAGTGGCGTATCGCTTCACGCACACTGGAAACAGTATCTAAAAAATGTGTATTTGGGTGAGCAACTGGCACGAAACACTGTGACTCTCTTAGGGTAGCCAATATCTCGTCACCAGTATAATCACAGCTTCAAACTCAAGAAACCGCTGGCAAGAGTAACGATGTTACTCTTAAGATACACAACTAGTGGCGTATCGCTTCAGGCAGACTGGCCACAGTATCTCAAAATGTGTATTTGGGTGTTCAACTGGCAGGAAGCACTATGACTCTCTTAAGGTAGCCAATGCCTCGTCACCAACATAATCCCATCACCAACTTCAAGAAACCGCTTCCAAAGGTAACGAAGCTTCTCATAAGATACACAGCTAGTGGGGTGTCACTTGAGGCAGACTGGCCAAAGTATCAAAAATATGTGTATTTGGGTGAGCAACTAGCAGGAATCACTATGACACTCATAGGGTAGCCAATGCCTCGTCACCAGCATAAACACATCAGCAACTTCAAGAAACCCCTGGCAAAAGTTACAATGACTCTTAAGATACACAACTAGTGGCGTAGCTATCAGGCAGACTGGAAAGAGTATCTAAAAAATGTGTATTTGTGTGAAGAACTGGCCGGAATCTGTATGACTCTCTTGAGGTAGCCAATGCCTCGTCACCAGCAGAATCAAATCAGCAACTTCTAGAAACCCCTTTCAAAAGTAACGATGTTTCTCTTAAGATACACAACTAGTGGCGTATCGCTTCAGGCAGACGCCACAGTATCTCAAAATGTGTATTTGGGTGAGCAACTGGCAGAAAGCACTATGACTCTCTTAAGGTAGCCAATGCCTCGTCACCAACATAATCAAATCACCAACTTCAAGTAACCGCTTGCAAAGGTAATAAAGCTTCTCATAAGATACACAGCTAGTGGGGTGTCACTTGAGGCAGACTGGCCAAAGTATCAAAAATATGTGTATTTGGGTGAGCAACTAGCAGGAATCACTATGACACTCATAGGGTAGCCAATGCCTCGTCACCAGCATAATCACATCAGCAACTTCAAGAAACCCCTGGCAAAAGTTACAATGACTCTTAAGATACACAACTAGTGGCGTATCGCTTCACGCACACTGGAAACAGTATCTAAAAAATGTGTATTTGGGTGAGCAACTGGCACGAAACACTGTGCCTCTCTTAGGGTAACCAATATCTCGTCACCAGTATAATCACATCTTCAAAGTCAAGAAACCGCTGGCAAGAGTAACGATGTTTCTCTTAAGATACACAACTAGTGGCGTATCGCTTCAGGCAGACTGGCCACAGTATCTCAAAATGTGTATTTGGGTGAGCAATTGGCAGAAAGCACTATGACTCTCTTAAGGTAGCCAATGCCTCGTCACCAACATAATCACATCACCAACTTCAAGAAACCGCTTGCAAAGGTAACGAAGCTTCTCATAAGATACACAGCTTGTCGGGTGTCACTTGAGTCAGACTGGCCAAAGTATCAAAAAAACGTGTATTTGGGTGAGCAACTAGCTGGAATCACTATGACACTCATAGGGTAGCCAATGCCTCGTCACCAGCATAATCACATCAGCAACTTCAAGAAACCCCTGGCAAAAGTTACAATGACTCTTAAGATACACAACTAGTGGCGTAGCTATCAGGCAGACTGGAAAGAGTATCTAAAAAATGTGTATTTGGGTGAAGAACTGGCAGGAATCTCAATGACTCTCTTGAGGTAGCCAATGCTTCGTCACCAGCAGAATCAAATCAGCAACATCTAGAAACCCCTTTCAAAAGTAACGATGTTTCTCTTAAGATAGACAACTAGTGGCGTATCGCTTCAGGCACACTGGAAACAGTATCTAAAAAATGTGTATTTGGGTAAGCAACTGGCACGAAACACTGTGACTCTCTTAGGGTAGCCAATATCTCGTCACCAGTATAATCACAGCTTCAAACTCAAGAAACCGCTGGCAAGAGTAACGATGTTTCTCTTAAGATACACAACTAGTGGCGTATCGCTTCAGGCAGACTGGCCACAGTATCTCAAAATGTGTATTTGGGTGGGCAACTGGCAGGAAGCACTATGACTCTCTTAAGGTAGCCAATGCCTCGTCACCAACATAATCCCATCACCAACTTCAAGAAACCGCTTCCAAAGGTAACGAAGCTTCTCATAAGATACACAGCTAGTGGGGTGTCACTTGAGGCAGACTGGCCAAAGTATCAAAAAAATGTGTATTTGGGTGAGCAACTAGCAGGAATCACTATGACACTCATAGGGTAGCCAATGCCTCGTCACCAGCATAATCACATCAGCAACTTCAAGAAACCCCTGGCAAAAGTTACAATGACTCTTAAGATACACAACTAGTGGCGTAGCTATCAGGCAGACTGGAAAGAGTATCTAAAAAATGTGTATTTGAATGAGCAACTGGCAGGAAACACTGTGACTCTCTTAGGGTAGCCAATATCTCGTCACCAGTATAATCACATCTTCAAAGTCAAGAAACCGCTGGCAAGAGTAACGATGTTTCTCTTAAGATACACAACTAGTGGCGTATCGCTTCAGGCACACTGGAAACAGTATCTAAAAAATGTGTATTTGGGTGAGCAACTGGCACGAAACACTGTGACTCTCTTAGGGTAACCAATATCTCGTCACCAGTATAATCACATCTTCAAAGTCAAGAAACCGCTGGCAAGAGTAACGATGTTTCTCTTAAGATACACAACTAGTGGCGTATCGCTTCAGGCAGACTGGCCACAGTATCTCAAAATGTGTATTTGGGTGAGCAACTGGCAGGAAGCACTATGACTCTCTTAAGGTAACCAATGCCTCGTCACCAACATAATCCCATCACCAACTTCAGGAAACCGCTTGCAAAGGTAACGAAGCTTCTCGTAAGCTACACAGCTAGTGGGGTGTCACTTGAGGCAGACTGGCCAAAGTATCAAAAAAATGTGTATTTGGGTGAGCAACTAGCAGGAATCACTATGAAACTCATAGGGTAGCCAATGCCTCGTCACCAGCATAATCACATCAGCAACTTCAAGAAACCCCTGGCAAAAGTTACAATGACTCTTAAGATACACAACTAGTGGCGTAGCTATCAGGCAGACTGGAAAGAGTATCTACAAAATGTGTATTTGGGTGAAGAACTGGCAGGAATCTCTATGACTCTCTTGAGGTAGCCAATGCCTCGTCACCAGCAGTTTCAAATCAGCAACTTCTAGAAACCCCTGGCAAAAGTAACGATGTTTCTCTTAAGATACACAACTAGTGGCGTATCGCTTCAGGCACACTGGAAACAGCATCTAAAAATGTGTATTTGGGTGAGCAACTGGCACGAAACACTGTGACTCTTTTAGGGTAACCAATATCTCGTCACCAGTATAATCACATCTTCAAAGTCAAGAAACCGTTGGCAAGAGTAACGATGTTTCTCTTAAGATACACAACTAGTGGCGTATCGCTTCAGGCAGACTGGCCACAGTATCTCAAAATGTGTATTTGGGTGAGCAACTGGCAGGAAGCACTATGACTCTCTTAAGGTAGCCAATGCCTCGTCACCAACATAATCCCATCACCAACTTCAAGAAACCGCTTCCAAAGGTAACGAAGCTTCTCATAAGATACTCAGCTAGTGGGGTGTCACTTGAGGCAGACTGGCCAAAGTATCAAAAAAATGTGTATTTGGGTGAGCAACTAGCAGGAATCACTATCACACTCATAGGGTAGCCAATGCCTCGTCACCAGCATAATCACATCAGCAACTTCAAGAAACCCCTGGCAAAAGTTACAATGACTCTTAAGATACACAACTAGTGGCGTAGCTATCAGGCAGACTGGAAAGAGTATCTAAAAAATGTGTATTTGGATGAGCAACTGGCAGGAAACACTGTGACTCTCTTAGGGTAGCCAATATCTCGTCACCAGTGTAATCACATCTTCAAAGTCAAGAAACCGCTGGCAAGAGTAACGATGTTTCTCTTAAGATACACAACTAGTGGCGTATCGCTTCAGGCACACTGGAAACAGTACCTAAAAAATGTGTATTTGGGTGAGCAACTGGCACGAAACACTGTGACTCTCTTAGGGTAACCAATATCTCGTCACCAGTATAATCACATCTTCAAAGTCAAGAAACCGCTGGCAAGAGTAACGATGTTTCTCTTAATATACACAACTAGTGGCGTATCGCTTCAGGCAGACTGGCCACAGTATCTCAAAATGTGTATTTGGGTGAGCAACTGGCAGGAAGCACTATGACTCTCTCAAGGTAGTCAATGCCTCGACACCAACATAATTCCATCACCAACTTCAGGAAACCGCTTGCAAAGGTAACGAAGCTTCTCATAAGATACACAGCTAGTGGGGTGTCACTTGAGGCAGACTGGCCAAAGTATCAAAAAAATGTGTATTTGGGTGAGCAACTAGCAGGAATCACTATGAAACTCATAGGGTAGCCAATGCCTCGTCACCAGCATAATCACATCAGCAACTTCAAGAAACCCCTGGCAAAAGTTACAATGACTCTTAAGATACACAACTAGTGGCGTAGCTATCAGGCAGACTGGAAAGAGTATCTACAAAATGTGTATTTGGGTGAAGAACTGGCAGGAATCTCTATGACTCTCTTGAGGTAGCCAATGCCTCGTCACCAGCAGAATCAAATCAGCAACTTCTAGAAACCCCTTTCAAAACTAACGATGTTTCTCTTAAGATACACAACTAGTGGCGTATCGCTTCAGGCACACTGGAAACAGTATCTAAAAAATGTGTATTTGGGTAAGCAACTGGCACGAAACACTGTGACTCTCTTAGGGTAGCCAATATCTCGTCACCAGTATAATCACAGCTTCAAACTCAAGAAACCGCTGGCAAGAGTAACGATGTTTCTCTTAAGATACACAACTAGTGGCGTATCGCTTCAGGCAGACTGGCCACAGTATCTCAAAATGTGTATTTGGGTGAGCAACTGGCAGGAAGCAATATGACTCTCTTAAGGTAGCCAATGCCTTGTCACCAACATAATCCCATCACCAACTTCAAGAAACCGCTTCCAAAGGTAACGAAGCTTCTCATAAGATACACAGCTAGTGGGGTGTCACTTGAGGCAGACTGGCCAAAGTATCAAAAAAATGTGTATTTGGGTGAGCAACTAGCAGGAATCACTATGACACTCATAGGGTAGCCAATGCCTCGTCATCAGCATAATCACATCAGCAACTTCAAGAAACCCCTGGCAAAAGTTACAATGACTCTTAAGATACACAACTAGTGGCGTAGCTATCAGGCAGACTGGAAAGAGTATCTAAAAAATGTGTATTTGGATGAGCAACTGGCAGGACACACTGTGACTCTCTTAGGGTAGCCAATATCTCGTCACCAGTGTAATCACATCTTCAAAGTCAAGAAACCGCTGGCAAGAGTAACGATGTTTGTCTTAAGATACACAACTAGTGGCGTATCGCTTCAGGCCCACTGGAAACAGTATCTAAAAAATGTGTATTTGGGTGAGCAACTGGCACGAAACACTGTGACTCTCTTAGGGTAACCAATATCTCGTCACCAGTATAATCACATCTTCAAAGTCAAGAAACCGCTGGCAAGAGTAACGATGTTTCTCTTAATATACACAACTAGTGGCGTATCGCTTCAGGCAGACTGGCCACAGCATCTCAAAATGTGTATTTGGGTGAGCAACTGGCAGGAAGCACTATGACTCTCTTAAGGTAGCCAATGCCTCGTCACCAACATAATCCCATCACCAACTTCAGGAAACCGCTTGCAAAGGTAACGAAGCTTCTCGTAAGCTACACAGCTAGTGGGGTGTCACTTGAGGCAGACTGGCCAAAGTATCAAAAAAATGTGTATTTGGGTGAGCAACTAGCAGGGATCACTATGAAACTCATAGGGTAGCCAATGCCTCGTCACCAGCATAATCACATCAGCAACTTCAAGAAACCCCTGGCAAAAGTTACAATGACTCTTAAGATACACAACTAGTGGCGTAGCTATCAGGAAGACTGGAAAGAGTATCTACAAAATGTGTATTTGGGTGAAGAACTGGCAGGAATCTCTATGACTCTCTTGAGGTAGCCAATGCCTCGTCACCAGCAGAATCAAATCAGCAACTTCTAGAAACCCCTGGCAAAAGTAACGATGTTTCTCTTAAGATACACAACTAGTGGCGTATCGCTTCAGGCACACTGGAAACAGTATCTAAAAATGTGTATTTGGGTGAGCAACTGGCACGAAACACTGTGACTCTTTTAGGGTAACCAATATCTCGTCACCAGTATAATCACATCTTCAAAGTCAAGAAACCGTTGGCAAGAGTAACGATGTTTCTCTTAAGATACACAACTAGTGGCGTATCGCTTCAGGCAGACTGGCCACAGTATCTCAAAATGTGTATTTGGGTGAGCAACTGGCAGGAAGCACTATGACTCTCTTAAGGTAGCCAATGCCTCGTCACCAACATAATCCCATCACCAACTTCAAGAAACCGCTTCCAAAGGTAACGAAGCTTCTCATAAGATACACAGCTAGTGGGGTGTCACTTGAGGCAGACTGGCCAAAGTATCAAAAAAATGTGTATTTGGGTGAGCAACTAGCAGGAATCACTATGACACTCATAGGGTAGCCAATGCCTCGTCACCAGCATAATCACATCAGCAACTTCAAGAAACCCCTGGCAAAAGTTACAATGACTCTTAAGATACACAACTAGTGGCGTAGCTATCAGGCAGACTGGAAAGAGTATCTAAAAAATGTGTATTTGGATGAGCAACTGGCAGGAAACACTGTGACTCTCTTAGGGTAGCCAATATCTCGTCACCAGTGTAATCACATCTTCAAAGTCAAGAAACCGCTGGCAAGAGTAACGATGTTTCTCTTAAGATACACAACTAGTGGCGTATCGCTTCAGGCACACTGGAAACAGTATCTAAAAAATGTGTATTTGGGTGAGCAACTGGCACGAAACACTGTGACTCTCTTAGGGTAACCAATATCTCGTCACCAGTATAATCACATCTTCAAAGTCAAGAAACCGCTGGCAAGAGTAACGATGTTTCTCTTAATATACACAACTAGTGGCGTATCGCTTCAGGCAGACTGGCCACAGCATCTCAAAATGTGTATTTGGGTGAGCAACTGGCAGGAAGCACTATGACTCTCTTAAGGTAGCCAATGCCTCGTCACCAACATAATCCCATCACCAACTTCAGGAAACCGCTTGCAAAGGTAACGAAGCTTCTCGTAAGCTACACAGCTAGTGGGGTGTCACTTGAGGCAGACTGGCCAAAGTATCAAAAAAATGTGTATTTGGGTGAGCAACTAGCAGGGATCACTATGAAACTCATAGGGTAGCCAATGCCTCGTCACCAGCATAATCACATCAGCAACTTCAAGAAACCCCTGGCAAAAGTTACAATGACTCTTAAGATACACAACTAGTGGCGTAGCTATCAGGAAGACTGGAAAGAGTATCTACAAAATGTGTATTTGGGTGAAGAACTGGCAGGAATCTCTATGACTCTCTTGAGGTAGCCAATGCCTCGTCACCAGCAGAATCAAATCAGCAACTTCTAGAAACCCCTGGCAAAAGTAACGATGTTTCTCTTAAGATACACAACTAGTGGCGTATCGCTTCAGGCACACTGGAAACAGTATCTAAAAATGTGTATTTGGGTGAGCAACTGGCACGAAACACTGTGACTCTTTTAGGGTAACCAATATCTCGTCACCAGTATAATCACATCTTCAAAGTCAAGAAACCGTTGGCAAGAGTAACGATGTTTCTCTTAAGATACACAACTAGTGGCGTATCGCTTCAGGCAGACTGGCCACAGTATCTCAAAATGTGTATTTGGGTGAGCAACTGGCAGGAAGCACTATGACTCTCTTAAGGTAGCCAATGCCTCGTCACCAACATAATCCCATCACCAACTTCAAGAAACCGCTTCCAAAGGTAACGAAGCTTCTCATAAGATACACAGCTAGTGGGGTGTCACTTGAGGCAGACTGGCCAAAGTATCAAAAAAATGTGTATTTGGGTGAGCAACTAGCAGGAATCACTATGACACTCATAGGGTAGCCAATGCCTCGTCACCAGCATAATCACATCAGCAACTTCAAGAAACCCCTGGCAAAAGTTACAATGACTCTTAAGATACACAACTAGTGGCGTAGCTATCAGGCAGACTGGAAAGAGTATCTAAAAAATGTGTATTTGGATGAGCAACTGGCAGGAAACACTGTGACTCTCTTAGGGTAGCCAATATCTCGTCACCAGTGTAATCACATCTTCAAAGTCAAGAAACCGCTGGCAAGAGTAACGATGTTTCTCTTAAGATACACAACTAGTGGCGTATCGCTTCAGGCACACTGGAAACAGTATCTAAAAAATGTGTATTTGGGTGAGCAACTGGCACGAAACACTGTGACTCTCTTAGGGTAACCAATATCTCGTCACCAGTATAATCACATCTTCGAAGTCAAGAAACCGCTGGCAAGAGTAACGATGTTTCTCTTAATATACACAACTAGTGGCGTATCGCTTCAGGCAGACTGGCCACAGTATCTCAAAATGTGTATTTGGGTGAGCAACTGGCAGGAAGCACTATGACTCTCTTAAGGTAGCCAATGCCTCGTCACCAACATAATCCCATCACCAACTTCAGGAAACCGCTTGCAAAGGTAACGAAGCTTCTCATAAGATACACAGCTAGTGGGGTGTCACTTGAGGCAGACTGGCCAAAGTATCAAAAAAATGTGTATTTGGGTGAGCAACTAGCAGAAATCACTATGACACTCATAGGGTAGCCAATGCCTCGTCACCAGCATAATCACATCAGCAACTTCGAGAAACCCCTGGCAAAAGTTACAATGACTCTTAAGATACACAACTAGTGGCGTAGCTATCAGGCAGACTGGAAAGAGTATCTAAAAAATGTGTATTTGGGTGAAGAACTGGCAGGAATCTCTATGACTCTCTTGAGGTAGCCAATGCTTTGTCACCAGCAGAATCAAATCAGCAACTTCTAGAAACCCCTTACAAAAGTAATGATGTTTCTCTTAAGATACACAACTAGTGGCGTAGCTATCAGGCAGACTGGAAAGAGTATCTAAAAAAATGTGTATTTGGATGAGCAACTGGCAGAAAACACTGTGACTCTCTTAGGGTAGCCAATATCTCGTCACCAGTATAATCACATCTTCAAAGTCAAGAACCCGCTGGCAAGAGTAACGATGTTTCTCTTAAGATACACAACTAGTGGCGTATCGCTTCAGGCAGACTGGCCACAGTATCTCAAAATGTGTATTTGTGTGAGCAACTGGCAGGAAGCACTATGACTCCCTTAAGGTAGCCAATGCCTCGTCACCAACATAATCCCATCACCAACTTCAGGAAACCGCTTGCAAAGGTAACGAAGCTTCTCATAAGATACACAGCTAGTGGGGTGTCACTTGAGGCAGACTGGCCAAAGTATCAAAAAAATGTGTATTTGGGTGAGCAACTAGCAGGAATCACTATGACACTCATAGGGTAGCCAATGCCTCGTCACCAGCATAATCACATCGGCAACTTCGAGAAACCCCTGGCAAAAGTTACAATGACTCTTAAGATACACAACTAGTGGCGTAGCTATCAGGCAGACTGGAAAGAGTATCTAAAAAATGTGTATATGGGTGAAGAACTGGCAGGAATCTCTATGACTCTCTTGAGGTAGCCAATGCTTCGTCACCAGCAGAATCAAATCAGCAACTTCTAGAAACCCCTTTCAAAAGTAACGATGTTTCTCTTAAGATACACAACTAGTGGCGTAGCTATCAGGCAGACTGGAAAGAGTATCTAAAAAAATGTGTATTTGGATGAGCAACTGGCAGAAAACACTGTGACTCTCTTAGGGTAGCCAATATCTCGTCACCAGTATAATCACATCTTCAAAGTCAAGAAACCGCTGGCAAGAGTAACGATGTTTCTCTTAAGATACACAACTAGTGGCGTATCGCTTCAGGCAGACTGGCCACAGTATCTCAAAATGTGTATTTGTGTGAGCAACTGGCAGGAAGCACTATGACTCTCTTAAGGTAGCCAATGCCTCGTCACCAACATAATCCCATCACCAACTTCAGGAAACCGCTTGCAAAGGTAACGAAGCTTCTCATAAGATACACAGCTAGTGGGGTGTCACTTGAGGCAGACTGGCCAAAGTATCAAAAAAATGTGTATTTGGGTGAGCAACTAGCAGGAATCACTATGACACTCATAGGGTAGCCAATGCCTCGTCACCAGCATAATCACATCAGCAACTTCGAGAAACCCCTGGCAAAAGTTACAATGACTCTTAAGATACACAACTAGTGGCGTAGCTATCAGGCAGACTGGAAAGAGTATCTAAAAAATGTGTATTTGGGTGAAGAACTGGCAGGAATCTCTATGACTCTCTTGAGGTAGCCAATGCTTCGTCACCAGCAGAATCAAATCAGCAACTTCTAGAAACCCCTTTCAAAAGTAACGATGTTTCTCTTAAGATACACAACTAGTGGCGTATCGCTTCAGGCACACTGGAAACAGTATCTAAAAAATGTGTATTTGGGTAAGCAACTGGCACGAAACACTGTGACTCTCTTAGGGTAGCCAATATCTCGTCACCAGTATAATCACAGCTTCAAACTCAAGAAACCGCTGGCAAGAGTAACGATGTTTCTCTGAAGATACACTACTAGTGGCGTATCGCTTCAGGCAGACTGGCCACAGTATCTCAAAATGTGTATTTGGGTGAGCAACTGGCAGGAAGCAATATGACTCTCTTAAGGTAGCCAATGCCTCGTCACCAACATAATCCCATCACCAACTTCAAGAAACCGCTTCCAAAGGTAACGAAGCTTCTCATAAGATACACAGCTAGTGGGGTGTCACTTGAGGCAGACTGGCCAAAGTATCAAAAAAATGTGTATTTGGGTGAGCAACTAGCAGGAATCACAATGACACTCATAGGGTAGCCAATGCCTCGTCACCAGCATAATCACATCAGCAACTTCAAGAATCCCCTGGCAAAAGTTACAATGACTCTTAAGATACACAACTAGTGGCGTAGCTATCAGGCAGACTGGAAAGAGTATCTAAAAAATGTGTATTTGGATGAGCAACTGGCAGGAAACACTGTGACTCTCTTAGGGTAGCCAATATCTCGTCACCAGTGTAATCACATCTTCAAAGTCAAGAAACCGCTGGCAAGAGTAACGATGTTTCTCCTAAGATACACAACTAGTGGCGTATCGCTTCAGGCACACTGGAAACAGTATCTAAAAAATGTGTATTTGGGTGAGCAACTGGCACGAAACACTGTGACTCTCTTAGGGTAACCAATATCTCGTCACCAGTATATTCACATCTTCAAAGTCAAGAAACCGCTGGCAAGAGTAACGATGTTTCTCTTAATATACACAACTAGTGGCGTATCGCTTCAGGCAGACTGGCCACAGTATCTCAAAATGTGTATTTGGGTGAGCAACTGGCAGGAAGCACTATGACTCTCTTAAGGTAGCCAATGCCTCGTCACCAACATAATCCCATCACCAACTTCAGGAAACCGCTTGCAAAGGTAACGAAGCTTCTCATAAGATACACAGCTAGTGGGGTGTCACTTGAGGCAGACTGGCCAAAGTATCAAAAAAATGTGTATTTGGGTGAGCAACTAGCAGAAATCACTATGACACTCATAGGGTAGCCAATGCCTCGTCACCAGCATAATCACATCAGCAACTTCGAGAAACCCCTGGCAAAAGTTACAATGACTCTTAAGATACACAACTAGTGGCGTAGCTATCAGGCAGACTGGAAAGAGTATCTAAAAAATGTGTATTTGGGTGAAGAACTGGCAGGAATCTCTATGACTCTCTTGAGGTAGCCAATGCTTCGTCACCAGCAGAATCAAATCAGCAACTTCTAGAAACCCCTTTCATAAGTAACGATGTTTCTCTTAAGATACACAACTAGTGGCGTAGCTATCAGGCAGACTGGAAAGAGTATCTAAAAAAATGTGTATTTGGATGAGCAACTGGCAGAAAACACTGTGACTCTCTTAGGGTAGCCAATATCTCGTCACCAGTATAATCACATCTTCAAAGTCAAGAAACCGCTGGCAAGAGTAACGATGTTTCTCTTAAGATACACAACTAGTGGCGTAGCTATCAGGCAGACTGGAAAGAGTATCTACAAAATGTGTATTTGGGTGAAGAACTGGCAGGAATCTCTATGACTCTCTTGAGGTAGCCAATGCCTCGTCACCAGCAGAATCAAATCAGCAACTTCTAGAAACCCCTGGCAAAAGTAACGATGTTTCTCTTAAGATACACAACTAGTGGCGTATCGCTTCAGGCACACTGGAAACAGTATCTAAAAATGTGTATTTGGGTGAGCAACTGGCACGAAACACTGTGACTCTTTTAGGGTAACCAATATCTCGTCACCAGTATAATCACATCTTCAAAGTCAAGAAACCGTTGGCAAGAGTAACGATGTTTCTCTTAAGATACACAACTAGTGGCGTATCGCTTCAGGCAGACTGGCCACAGTATCTCAAAATGTGTATTTGGGTGAGCAACTGGCAGGAAGCACTATGACTCTCTTAAGGTAGCCAATGCCTCGTCACCAACATAATCCCATCACCAACTTCAAGAAACCGCTTCCAAAGGTAACGAAGCTTCTCATAAGATACACAGCTAGTGGGGTGTCACTTGAGGCAGACTGGCCAAAGTATCAAAAAAATGTGTATTTGGGTGAGCAACTAGCAGGAATCACTATGACACTCATAGGGTAGCCAATGCCTCGTCACCAGCATAATCACATCAGCAACTTCAAGAAACCCCTGGCAAAAGTTACAATGACTCTTAAGATACACAACTAGTGGCGTAGCTATCAGGCAGACTGGAAAGAGTATCTAAAAAATGTGTATTTGGATGAGCAACTGGCAGGAAACACTGTGACTCTCTTAGGGTAGCCAATATCTCGTCACCAGTGTAATCACATCTTCAAAGTCAAGAAACCGCTGGCAAGAGTAACGATGTTTCTCTTAAGATACACAACTAGTGGCGTATCGCTTCAGGCACACTGGAAACAGTATCTAAAAAATGTGTATTTGGGTGAGCAACTGGCACGAAACACTGTGACTCTCTTAGGGTAACCAATATCTCGTCACCAGTATAATCACATCTTCGAAGTCAAGAAACCGCTGGCAAGAGTAACGATGTTTCTCTTAATATACACAACTAGTGGCGTATCGCTTCAGGCAGACTGGCCACAGTATCTCAAAATGTGTATTTGGGTGAGCAACTGGCAGGAAGCACTATGACTCTCTTAAGGTAGCCAATGCCTCGTCACCAACATAATCCCATCACCAACTTCAGGAAACCGCTTGCAAAGGTAACGAAGCTTCTCATAAGATACACAGCTAGTGGGGTGTCACTTGAGGCAGACTGGCCAAAGTATCAAAAAAATGTGTATTTGGGTGAGCAACTAGCAGAAATCACTATGACACTCATAGGGTAGCCAATGCCTCGTCACCAGCATAATCACATCAGCAACTTCGAGAAACCCCTGGCAAAAGTTACAATGACTCTTAAGATACACAACTAGTGGCGTAGCTATCAGGCAGACTGGAAAGAGTATCTAAAAAATGTGTATTTGGGTGAAGAACTGGCAGGAATCTCTATGACTCTCTTGAGGTAGCCAATGCTTTGTCACCAGCAGAATCAAATCAGCAACTTCTAGAAACCCCTTACAAAAGTAATGATGTTTCTCTTAAGATACACAACTAGTGGCGTAGCTATCAGGCAGACTGGAAAGAGTATCTAAAAAAATGTGTATTTGGATGAGCAACTGGCAGAAAACACTGTGACTCTCTTAGGGTAGCCAATATCTCGTCACCAGTATAATCACATCTTCAAAGTCAAGAAACCGCTGGCAAGAGTAACGATGTTTCTCTTAAGATACACAACTAGTGGCGTATCGCTTCAGGCAGACTGGCCACAGTATCTCAAAATGTGTATTTGTGTGAGCAACTGGCAGGAAGCACTATGACTCCCTTAAGGTAGCCAATGCCTCGTCACCAACATAATCCCATCACCAACTTCAGGAAACCGCTTGCAAAGGTAACGAAGCTTCTCATAAGATACACAGCTAGTGGGGTGTCACTTGAGGCAGACTGGCCAAAGTATCAAAAAAATGTGTATTTGGGTGAGCAACTAGCAGGAATCACTATGACACTCATAGGGTAGCCAATGCCTCGTCACCAGCATAATCACATCGGCAACTTCGAGAAACCCCTGGCAAAAGTTACAATGACTCTTAAGATACACAACTAGTGGCGTAGCTATCAGGCAGACTGGAAAGAGTATCTAAAAAATGTGTATATGGGTGAAGAACTGGCAGGAATCTCTATGACTCTCTTGAGGTAGCCAATGCTTCGTCACCAGCAGAATCAAATCAGCAACTTCTAGAAACCCCTTTCAAAAGTAACGATGTTTCTCTTAAGATACACAACTAGTGGCGTAGCTATCAGGCAGACTGGAAAGAGTATCTAAAAAAATGTGTATTTGGATGAGCAACTGGCAGAAAACACTGTGACTCTCTTAGGGTAGCCAATATCTCGTCACCAGTATAATCACATCTTCAAAGTCAAGAAACCGCTGGCAAGAGTAACGATGTTTCTCTTAAGATACACAACTAGTGGCGTATCGCTTCAGGCAGACTGGCCACAGTATCTCAAAATGTGTATTTGTGTGAGCAACTGGCAGGAAGCACTATGACTCTCTTAAGGTAGCCAATGCCTCGTCACCAACATAATCCCATCACCAACTTCAGGAAACCGCTTGCAAAGGTAACGAAGCTTCTCATAAGATACACAGCTAGTGGGGTGTCACTTGAGGCAGACTGGCCAAAGTATCAAAAAAATGTGTATTTGGGTGAGCAACTAGCAGGAATCACTATGACACTCATAGGGTAGCCAATGCCTCGTCACCAGCATAATCACATCAGCAACTTCGAGAAACCCCTGGCAAAAGTTACAATGACTCTTAAGATACACAACTAGTGGCGTAGCTATCAGGCAGACTGGAAAGAGTATCTAAAAAATGTGTATTTGGGTGAAGAACTGGCAGGAATCTCTATGACTCTCTTGAGGTAGCCAATGCTTCGTCACCAGCAGAATCAAATCAGCAACTTCTAGAAACCCCTTTCAAAAGTTACGATGTTTCTCTTAAGATACACAACTAGTGGCGTATCGCTTCAGGCACACTGGAAACAGTATCTAAAAAATGTGTATTTGGGTAAGCAACTGGCACGAAACACTGTGACTCTCTTAGGGTAGCCAATATCTCGTCACCAGTATAATCACAGCTTCAAACTCAAGAAACCGCTGGCAAGAGTAACGATGTTTCTCTGAAGATACACTACTAGTGGCGTATCGCTTCAGGCAGACTGGCCACAGTATCTCAAAATGTGTATTTGGGTGAGCAACTGGCAGGAAGCAATATGACTCTCTTAAGGTAGCCAATGCCTCGTCACCAACATAATCCCATCACCAACTTCAAGAAACCGCTTCCAAAGGTAACGAAGCTTCTCATAAGATACACAGCTAGTGGGGTGTCACTTGAGGCAGACTGGCCAAAGTATCAAAAAAATGTGTATTTGGGTGAGCAACTAGCAGGAATCACAATGACACTCATAGGGTAGCCAATGCCTCGTCACCAGCATAATCACATCAGCAACTTCAAGAAACCCCTGGCAAAAGTTACAATGACTCTTAAGATACACAACTAGTGGCGTAGCTATCAGGCAGACTGGAAAGAGTATCTAAAAAATGTGTATTTGGATGAGCAACTGGCAGGAAACACTGTGACTCTCTTAGGGTAGCCAATATCTCGTCACCAGTGTAATCACATCTTCAAAGTCAAGAAACCGCTGGCAAGAGTAACGATGTTTCTCTTAAGATACACAACTAGTGGCGTATCGCTTCAGGCACACTGGAAACAGTATCTAAAAAATGTGTATTTGGGTGAGCAACTGGCACGAAACACTGTGACTCTCTTAGGGTAACCAATATCTCGTCACCAGTATAATCACATCTTCAAAGTCAAGAAACCGCTGGCAAGAGTAACGATGTTTCTCTTAATATACACAACTAGTGGCGTATCGCTTCAGGCAGACTGGCCACAGTATCAAAAAATGTGTATTTGGGTGAGCAACTAGCAGAAATCACTATGACACTCATAGGGTAGCCAATGCCTCGTCACCAGCATAATCACATCAGCAACTTCGAGAAACCCCTGGCAAAAGTTACTATGACTCTTAAGATACACAACTAGTGGCGTAGCTATCAGGCAGACTGGAAAGAGTATCTAAAAAATGTGTATTTGGGTGAAGAACTGGCAGGAATCTCTATGACTCTCTTGAGGTAGCCAATGCTTCGTCACCAGCAGAATCAAATCAGCAACTTCTAGAAACCCCTTTCAAAAGTAACGATGTTTCTCTTAAGATACACAACTAGTGGCGTAGCTATCAGGCAGACTGGAAAGAGTATCTAAAAAAATGTGTATTTGGATGAGCAACTGGCAGAAAACACTGTGACTCTCTTAGGGTAGCCAATATCTCGTCACCAGTATAATCACATCTTCAAAGTCAAGAAACCGCTGGCAAGAGTAACGATGTTTCTCTTAAGATACACAACTAGTGGCGTATCGCTTCAGGCAGACTGGCCACAGTATCTCAAAATGTGTATTTGTGTGAGCAACTGGCAGGAAGCACTATGACTCTCTTAAGGTAGCCAATGCCTCGTCACCAACATAATCCCATCACCAACTTCAGGAAACCGCTTGCAAAGGTAACGAAGCTTCTCATAAGATACACAGCTAGTGGGGTGTCACTTGAGGCAGACTGGCCAAAGTATCAAAAAATGTGTATTTGGGTGAGCAACTAGCAGGAATCACTATGACACTCATAGGGTAGCCAATGCCTCGTCACCAGCATAATCACATCGGCAACTTCGAGAAACCCCTGGCAAAAGTTACAATGACTCTTAAGATACACAACTAGTGGCGTAGCTATCAGGCAGACTGGAAAGAGTATCTAAAAAATGTGTATTTGGGTGAAGAACTGGCAGGAATCTCTATGACCCTCTTGAGGTAGCCAATGCTTCGTCACCAGCAGAATCAAATCAGCAACTTCTAGAAACCCCTTTCAAAAGTAACGATGTTTCTCTTAAGATACACAACTAGTGGCGTATCGCTTCAGGCACACTGGAAACAGTATCTAAAAAATGTGTATTTGGGTGAGCAACTGGCACGAAACACTGTGACTCTCTTAGGGTAGCCAATATCTCGTCACCAGTATAATAACAACTTCAAAGTCAAGAAACCGTTGGCAAGAGTAACGATGTTTCTCTTAAGATACACAACTAGTGGCGTATCGCTTCAGGCAGACTGGCCACAGTATCTCAAAATGTGTATTTGGGTGAGCAACTGGCAGGAAGCACTATGACTCTCTTAAGGCAGCCAATGCCTCGTCACCAACATAATCCCATCACCAACTTCAAGAAACCGCTTGCTAAGGTAACGAAGCTTCTCATAAGATATACAGCTAGTGGGGTGTCACTTGAGGCAGACTGGCCAAAGTATCAAAAAAATGTGTATTTGGGTGAGCAACTACCAGGAATCACTATGACACTCATAGGGTAGCCAATGCCTCGTCACCAGCATAATCACATCAGCAACTTCAAGAAACCCCTGGCAAAAGTTACAATGACTCTTAAGATACACAACTAGTGGCGTAGCTATCAGGCAGACTGGAAAGAGTATCTAAAAAATGTGTATTTGTGTGAAGAACTGGCCGGAATCTGTATGACTCTCTTGAGGTAGCCAATGCCTCGTCACCAGCAGAATCAAATCAGCAACTTCTAGAAACCCCTTTCAAAAGTAACGATGTTTCTCTTAAGATACACAACTAGTGGCGTATCACTTCAGGCAGACGCCACAGTATCTCAAAATGTGTATTTGGGTCAGCAACTGGCAGAAAGCACTATGACTCTCTTAAGGTAGCCAATGCCTCGTCACCAACATAATCACATCACCAACTTCAAGTAACCGCTTGCAAAGGTAATAAAGCTTCTCATAAGATACACAGCTAGTGGGGTGTCACTTGAGGCAGACTGGCCAAAGTATCAAAAATATGTGTATTTGGGTGAGCAACTAGCAGGAATCACTATGACACTCATAGGGTAGCCAATGCCTCGTCACCAGCATAATCACATCAGCAACTTCAAGAAACCCCTGGCAAAAGTTACAATGACTCTTAAGATACACAACTAGTGGCGTATCGCTTCAGGCACACTGGAAACAGTATCTAAAAAATGTGTATTTGGGTGAGCAACTGGCACGAAACACTGTGCCTCTCTTAGGGTAACCAATATCTCGTCACCAGTATAATCACATCTTCAAAGTCAAGAAACCGCTGGCAAGAGTAACGATGTTTCTCTTAAGATACACAACTAGTGGCGTATCGCTTCAGGCAGACTGGCCACAGTATCTCAAAATGTGTATTTGGGTGAGCAACTGGCAGAAAGCACTATGACTCTCTTAAGGTAGCCAATGCCTCGTCACCAACATAATCACATCACCAACTTCAAGAAACCGCTTGCAAAGGTAACGAAGCTTCTCATAAGATACACAGCTAGTGGGGTGTCACTTGAGGCAGACTGGCCAAAGTATCAAAAAAACGTGTATTTGGGTGAGCAACTAGCAGGAATCACTATGACACTCATAGGGTAGCCAATGCCTCGTCACCAGCATAATCACATCAGCAACTTCAAGAAACCCCTGGCAAAAGTTACAATGACTCTTAAGATACACAACTAGTGGCGTAGCTATCAGGCAGACTGGAAAGAGTATCTAAAAAATGTGTATTTGGGTGAAGAACTGGCAGGAATCTCAATGACTCTCTTGAGGTAGCCAATGCTTCGTCACCAGCAGAATCAAATCAGCAACTTCTAGAAACCCCTTTCAAAAGTAACGATGTTTCTCTTAAGATACACAACTAGTGGCGTATCGCTTCAGGCACACTGGAAACAGTATCTAAAAAATGTGTATTTGGGTAAGCAACTGGCACGAAACACTGTGACTCTCTTAGGGTAGCCAATATCTCGTCACCAGTATAATCACAGCTTCAAACTCAAGAAACCGCTGGCAAGAGTAACGATGTTTCTCTTAAGATACACAACTAGTGGCGTATCGCTTCAGGCAGACTGGCCACAGTATCTCAAAATGTGTATTTGGGTGAGCAACTGGCAGGAAGCACTATGACTCTCTTAAGGTAGCCAATGCCTCGTCACCAACATAATCCCATCACCAACTTCAAGAAACCGCTTCCAAAGGTAGCGAAGCTTCTCATAAGATACACAGCTAGTGGGGTGTCACTTCAGGCAGACTGGCCAAAGTATAAAAAAAATGTGTATTTGGGTGAGCAACTAGCAGGAATCACTATTACACTCATAGGGTAGCCAATGCCTCGTCACCAGCATAATCACATCAGCAACTTCAAGAAACCCCTGGCAAAAGTTACAATGACTCTTAAGATACAAGACTAGTGGCGTAGCTATCAGGCAGACTGGAAAGAATATCTAAAAAAAGTGTATTTGGATGAGCAACTGGCAGGAAACACTGTGACTCTCTTAGGGTAGCCAATATCTCGTCACCAGTGTAATCACATCTTCAAAGTCAAGAAACCGCTGGCAAGAGTAACGATGTTTCTCTTAAGATACACAACTAGTGGCGTATCGCTTCAGGCACACTGGAAACAGTATCTAAAAAATGTGTATCTGGGTGAGCAACTGGCACGAAACACTGTGACTCTCTTAGGGTAACCAATATCTCGTCACCAGTATAATCACATCTTCAAAGTCAAGAAACCGCTGGCAAGAGTAACGATGTTTCTCTTAATATACACAACTAGTGGCGTATCGCTTCAGGCAGACTGGCCACAGTATCTCAAAATGTGTATTTGGGTGAGCAACTGGCACGAAACACTGTGACTCTTTTAGGGTAACCAATATCTCGTCACCAGTATAATCACATCTTCAAAGTCAAGAAACCGTTGGCAAGAGTAACGATGTTTCTCTTAAGATACACAACTAGTGGCGTATCGCTTCAGGCAGACTGGCCACAGTATCTCTAAATGTGTATTTGGGTGAGCAACTGGCTGAAAGCACTATGACTCTCTTAAGGTAGCCAATGCCTCGTCACCAACATAATCACATCACCAACTTCAAGAAACCGCTTGCAAAGGTAACGAAGCTTCTCATAAGATACACAGCTAGTGGGGTGTCACTTGAGGCAGACTGGCCAAAGTATCAAAAAAATGTGTATTTGGGTGAGCAACTAGCAGAAATCACTATGACACTCATAGGGTAGCCAATGCCTCGTCACCAGCATAATCACATCAGCAACTTCAAGAAACCCCTGGCAAAAGTTACAATGACTCTTAAGATACACAACTAGTGGCGTAGCTATCAGGCAGACTGGAAAGAGTATCTAAAAAATGTGTATTTGGATGAGCAACTGGCAGGAAACACTGTGACTCTCTTAGGGTAGCCAATATCTCGTCACCAGTGTAATCACATCTTCAAAGTCAAGAAACCGCTGGCAAGAGTAACGATGTTTCTCTTAAGATACACAACTAGTGGCGTATCGCTTCAGGCACACTGGAAACAGTATCTCAAAATGTGTATTTGGGTGAGCAACTGGCAGAAAGCACTATGACTCTCTTAAGGTAGCCAATGCCTCGTCACCAACATAATCACATCACCAACTTCAAGAAACCGCTTGCAAAGGTAACGAAGCTTCTCATAAGATACACAGCTAGTGGGGTGTCACTTGAGGCAGACTGGCCAAAGTATCAAAAAAACGTGTATTTGGGTGAGCAACTAGCAGGAATCACTATGACACTCATAGGGTAGCCAATGCCTCGTCACCAGCATAATCACATCAGCAACTTCAAGAAACCCCTGGCAAAAGTTACAATGACTCTTAAGATACACAACTAGTGTCGTAGCTATCAGGCAGACTGGAAAGAGTATCTAAAAAATGTGTATTTGCGTGAAGAACTGGCAGGAATCTCTATGACTCTCTTGAGGTAGCCAATGCCTCGTCACCAGCAGAATCAAATCAGCAACTTCTAGAAACCCCTGGCAAAAGTAACGATGTTTCTCTTAAGATACACAACTAGTGGCGTATCGCTTCAGGCACACTGGAAACAGTATCTAAAAATGTGTATTTGGGTGAGCAACTGGCACGAAACACTGTGACTCTTTTAGGGTAACCAATATCTCGTCACCAGTATATTCACATCTTCAAAGTCAAGAAACCGTTGGCAAGAGTAACGATGTTTCTCTTAAGATACACAACTAGTGGCGTATCGCTTCAGGCAGATTGGCCACAGTATCTCAAAATGTGTATTTGGGTGAGCAACTGGCAGGAAGCACTATGACTCTCTTAAGGTAGCCAATGCCTCGTCACCAACATATTCCCATCACCAACTTCAAGAAACCGCTTGCAAAGGTAACGAAGCTTCTCATAAGATACACAGCTAGTGGGGTGTCACTTGAGGCAGACTGGCCAAAGTATCAAAAAAATGTGTATTTGGGTGAGCAACTAGCAGAAATCACTATGACACTCATAGGGTAGCCAATGCCTCGTCACCAGCATAATCACATCAGCAACTTCAAGAAACCCCTGGCAAAAGTTACAATGACTCTTAAGATACACAACTAGTGGCGTAGCTATCAGGCAGACTGGAAAGAGTATCTAAAAAACGTGTATTTGGATGAGCAACTGGCAGGAAACACTGTGACTCTCTTAGGGTAGCCAATATCTCGTCACCAGTGTAATCACATCTTCAAAGTCAAGAAACCGCTGGAAAGAGTAACGATGTTTCTCTTAAGATACACAACTAGTGGCGTATCGCTTCAGGCACACTGGAAACAGTATCTCAAAATGTGTATTTGGGTGAGCAACTGGCAGAAAGCACTATGACTCTCTTAAGGTAGCCAATGCCTCGTCACCAACATAATCACATCACCAACTTCAAGAAACCGCTTGCAAAGGTAACGAAGCTTCTCATAAGATACACAGCTAGTGGGGTGTCACTTGAGGCAGACTGGCCAAAGTATCAAAAAAATGTGTATTTGGGTGAGCAACTAGCAGGAATCACAATGACACTCATAGGGTAGCCAATGCCTCGTCACCAGCATAATCACATCAGCAACTTCAAGAAACCCCTGGCAAAAGTTACAATGACTCTTAAGATACACAACTAGTGGCGTAGCTATCAGGCAGACTGGAAAGAGTATCTAAAAAATGTGTATTTGGATGAGCAACTGGCAGGAAACACTGTGACTCTCTTAGGGTAGCCAATATCTCGTCACCAGTGTAATCACATCTTCAAAGTCAAGAAACCGCTGGCAAGAGTAACGATGTTTCTCTTAAGATACACAACTAGTGGCGTATCGCTTCAGGCACTCTGGAAACAGTATCTAAAAATGTGTATTTGGGTGAGCAACTGGCACGAAACACTGTGACTCTTTTAGGGTAACCAATATCTCGTCACCAGTATATTCACATCTTCAAAGTCAAGAAACCGTTGGCAAGAGTAACGATGTTTCTCTTAAGATACACAACTAGTGGCGTATCGCTTCAGGCAGACTGGCCACAGTATCTCAAAATGTGTATTTGGGTGAGCAACTGGCTGAAAGCACTATGACTCTCTTAAGGTAGCCAATGCCTCGTCACCAACATAATCACATCACCAACTTCAAGAAACCGCTTGCAAAGGTAACGAAGCTTCTCATAAGATACACAGCTAGTGGGGTGTCACTTGAGGCAGACTGGCCAAAGTATCAAAAAAATGTGTATTAGGGTGAGCAACTAGCAGAAATCACTATGACACTCATAGGGTAGCCAATGCCTCGTCACCAGCATAATCACATCAGCAACTTCAAGAAACCCCTGGCGAAAGTTACAATGACTCTTAAGATACACAACTAGTGGCGTAGCTATCAGGCAGACTGGAAAGAGTATCTAAAAAATGTGTATTTGGATGAGCAACTGGCAGGAAACACTGTGACTCTCTTAGGGTAGCCAATATCTCGTCACCAGTGTAATCACATCTTCAAAGTCAAGAAACCGCTGGCAAGAGTAACGATGTTTCTCTTAAGATACACAACTAGTGGCGTATCGCTTCAGGCACACTGGAAACAGTATCTCAAAATGTGTATTTGGGTGAGCAACTGGCAGAAAGCACTATGACTCTCTTAAGGTAGCCAATGCCTCGTCACCAACATAATAACATCACCAACTTCAAGAAACCGCTTGCAAAGGTAACGAAGCTTCTCATAAGATACACAGCTAGTGGGGTGTCACTTGAGGCAGACTGGCCAAAGTATCAAAAAAACGTGTATTTGGGTGAGCAACTAGCAGGAATCACTATGACACTCATAGGGTAGCCAATGCCTCGTCACCAGCATAATCACATCAGCAACTTCAAGAAACCCCTGGCAAAAGTTACAATGACTCTTAAGATACACAACTAGTGGCGTAGCTATCAGGCAGACTGGAAAGAGTATCTAAAAAATGTGTATTTGGGTGAAGAACTGGCAGGAATCTCTATGACTCTCTTGAGGTAGCCAATGCCTCGTCACCAGCAGAATCAAATCAGCAACTTCTAGAAACCCCAGGCAAAAGTAACGATGTTTCTCTTAAGATACACAACTAGTGGCGTATCGCTTCAGGCACACTGGAAACAGTATCTAAAAATGTGTATTTGGGTGAGCAACTGGCACGAAACACTGTGACTCTTTTAGGGTAACCAATATCTCGTCACCAGTATATTCACATCTTCAAAGTCAAGAAACCGTTGGCAAGAGTAACGATGTTTCTCTTAAGATACACAACTAGTGGCGTATCGCTTCAGGCAGACTGGCCACAGTATCTCAAAATGTGTATTTGGGTGAGCAACTGGCTGAAAGCACTATGACTCTCTTAAGGTAGCCAATGCCTCGTCACCAACATAATCACATCACCAACTTCAAGAAACCGCTTGCAAAGGTAACGAAGCTTCTCATAAGATACACAGCTAGTGGGGTGTCACTTGAGGCAGACTGGCCAAAGTATCAAAAAAATGTGTATTTGGGTGAGCAACTAGCAGAAATCACTATGACACTCATAGGGTAGCCAATGCCTCGTCACCAGCATAATCACATCAGCAACTTCAAGAAACCCCTGGCAAAAGTTACAATGACTCTTAAGATACACAACTAGTGGCGTAGCTATCAGGCAGACTGGAAAGAGTATCTAAAAAATGTGTATTTGGATGAGTAACTGGCAGGAAACACTGTGACTCTCTTAGGGTAGCCAATATCTCGTCACCAGTGTAATCACATCTTCAAAGTCAAGAAACCGCTGGCAAGAGTAACGATGTTTCTCTTAAGATACACAACTAGTGGCGTATCGCTTCAGGCACACTGGAAACAGTATCTAAAAATGTGTATTTGGGTGAGCAACTGGCACGAAACACTGTGACTCTTTTAGGGTAACCAATATCTCGTCACCAGTATATTCACATCTTCAAAGTCAAGAAACCGTTGGCAAGAGTAACGATGTTTCTCTTAAGATACACAACTAGTGGCGTATCGCTTCAGGCAGACTGGCCACAGTATCTCAAAATGTGAATTTGGGTGAGCAACTGGCTGAAAGCACTATGACTCTCTTAAGGTAGCCAATGCCTCGTCACCAACATAATCACATCACCAACTTCAAGAAACCGCTTGCAAAGGTAACGAAGCTTCTCATAAGATACACAGCTAGTGGGGTGTCACTTGAGGCAGACTGGCCAAAGTATCAAAAAAATGTGTATTTGGGTGAGCAACTAGCAGAAATCACTATGACACTCATAGGGTAGCCAATGCCTCGTCACCAGCATAATCACATCAGCAACTTCAAGAAACCCCTGGCAAAAGTTACAATGACTCTTAAGATACACAACTAGTGGCGTAGCTATCAGGCAGACTGGAAAGAGTATCTAAAAAATGTGTATTTGGATGAGCAACTGGCAGGAAACACTGTGACTCTCTTAGGGTAGCCAATATCTCGTCACCAGTGTAATCACATCTTCAAAGTCAAGAAACCGCTGGCAAGAGTAACGATGTTTCCCTTAAGATACACAACTAGTGGCGTATCGCTTCAGGCACACTGGAAACAGTATCTCAAAATGTGTATTTGGGTGAGCAACTGGCAGAAAGCACTATGACTCTCTTAAGGTAGCCAATGCCTCGTCACCAACATAATCACATCACCAACTTCAAGAAACCGCTTGCAAAGGTAACGAAGCTTCTCATAAGATACACAGCTAGTGGGGTGTCACTTGAGGCAGACTGGCCAAAGTATCAAAAAAACGTGTATTTGGGTGAGCAACTAGCAGGAATCACTATGACACTCATAGGGTAGCCAATGCCTCGTCACCAGCATAATCACATCAGCAACTTCAAGAAACCCCTGGCAAAAGTTACAATGACTCTTAAGATACACAACTAGTGGCGTAGCTATCAGGCAGACTGGAAAGAGTATCTAAAAAATGTGTATTTGGGTGAAGAACTGGCAGGAATCTCTATGACTCTCTTGAGGTAGCCAATGCCTCGTCACCAGCAGAATCAAATCAGCAACTTCTAGAAACCCCTGGCAAAAGTAACGATGTTTCTCTTAAGATACACAACTAGTGGCGTATCGCTTCAGGCACACTGGAAACAGTATCTAAAAATGTGTATTTGGGTGAGCAACTGGCACGAAACACTGTGACTCTTTTAGGGTAACCAATATCTCGTCACCAGTATATTCACATCTTCAAAGTCAAGAAACCGTTGGCAAGAGTAACGATGTTTCTCTTAAGATACACAACTAGTGGCGTATCGCTTCAGGCAGACTGGCCACAGTATCTCAAAATGTGTATTTGGGTGAGCAACTGGCTGAAAGCACTATGACTCTCTTAAGGTAGCCAATGCCTCGTCACCAACATAATCACATCACCAACTTCAAGAAACCGCTTGCAAAGGTAACGAAGCTTCTCATAAGATACACAGCTAGTGGGGTGTCACTTGAGGCAGACTGGCCAAAGTATCAAAAAAATGTGTATTTGGGTGAGCAACTAGCAGAAATCACTATGACACTCATAGGGTAGCCAATGCCTCGTCACCAGCATAATCACATCAGCAACTTCAAGAAACCCCTGGCAAAAGTTACAATGACTCTTAAGATACACAACTAGTGGCGTAGCTATCAGGCCGACTGGAAAGAGTATCTAAAAATGTGTATTTGGATGAGCAACTGGCAGGAAACACTGTGACTCTCTTAGGGTAGCCAATATCTCGTCACCAGTGTAATCACATCTTCAAAGTCAAGAAACCGCTGGCAAGAGTAACGATGTTTCTCTTAAGATACACAACTAGTGGCGTATCGCTTCAGGCACACTGGAAACAGTATCTCAAAATGTGTATTTGGGTGAGCAACTGGCAGAAAGCACTATGACTCTCTTAAGGTAGCCAATGCCTCGTCACCAACATAATCACATCACCAACTTCAAGAAACCGCTTGCAAAGGTAACGAAGCTTCTCATAAGATACACAGCTAGTGGGGTGTCACTTGAGGCAGACTGGCCAAAGTATCAAAAAAACGTGTATTTGGGTGAGCAACTAGCAGGAATCACTATGACACTCATAGGGTAGCCAATGCCTCGTCACCAGCATAATCACATCAGCAACTTCAAGAAACCCCTGGCAAAAGTTACAATGACTCTTAAGATACACAACTAGTGGCGTAGCTATCAGGCAGACTGGAAAGAGTATCTAAAAAATGTGTATTTGGATGAGCAACTGGCAGGAAACACTGTGACTCTCTTAGGGTAGCCAATATCTCGTCACCAGTGTAATCACATCTTCAAAGTCAAGAAACCGCTGGCAAGAGTAACGATGTTTCTCTTAAGATACACAACTAGTGGCGTATCGCTTCAGGCACACTGGAAACAGTATCTAAAAATGTGTATTTGGGTGAGCAACTGGCACGAAACACTGTGACTCTCTTAGGGTAACCAATATCTCGTCACCAGTATAATCACATCTTCAAAGTCAAGAAACCGCTGGCAAGAGTAACGATGTTTCTCTTAATATACACAACTGGTGGCGTATCGCTTCAGGCAGACTGGCCACAGTATCTCAAAATGTGTATTTTGGTGAGCAACTGGCAGGAAGCACTATGACTCTCTTAAGGTAGCCAATGCCTCGTCACCAACATAAGCCCATCACCAACTTCAGGAAACCGCTTGCAAAGGTAACGAAGCTTCTCATAAGATACACAGCTAGTGGGGTGTCACTTGAGGCAGACTGGCCAAAGTATCAAAAAAACGTGTATTTGGGTGAGCAACTAGCAGGAATCACTATGAAACTCATAGGGTAGCCAATGCCTCGTCACCAGCATAATCACATCAGCAACTTCAAGAAACCCCTGGCAAAAGTTACAATGACTCTTAAGATACACAACTAGTGGCGTAGCTATCAGGCAGACTGGAAAGAGTATCTACAAAATGTGTATTTGGGTGAAGAACTGGCAGGAATCTCTATGACTCTCTTGAGGTAGCCAATGCCTCGTCACCAGCAGAATCAAATCAGCAACTTCTAGAAACCCCTGGCAAAAGTAACGATGTTTCTCTTAAGATACACAACTAGTGGCGTATCGCTTCAGGCACACTGGAAACAGTATCTAAAAATGTGTATTTGGGTGAGCAACTGGCACGAAACACTGTGACTCTTTTAGGGTAACCAATATCTCGTCACCAGTATAATCACATCTTCAAAGTCAAGAAACCGTTGGCAAGAGTAACGATGTTTCTCTTAAGATACACAACTAGTGGCGTATCGCTTCAGGCAGACTGGCCACAGTATCTCAAAATGTGTATTTGGGTGAGCAACTGGCTGAAAGCACTATGACTCTCTTAAGGTAGCCAATGCCTCGTCACCAACATAATCACATCACCAACTTCAATAAACCGCTTGCAAAGGTAACGAAGCTTCTCATAAGATACACAGCTAGTGGGGTGTCACTTGAGGCAGACTGGCCAAAGTATCAAAAAAATGTGTATTTGGGTGAGCAACTAGCAGGAATCACTATGACACTCATAGGGTAGCCAATGCCTCGTCACCAGCATAATCACATCAGCAACTTCAAGAAACCCCTGGCAAAAGTTATAATGACACTTAAGATACACAACTAGTGGCGTAGCTATCAGGCAGACTGGAAAGAGTATCTAAAAAATGTGTATTTGGATGAGCAACTGGCAGGAAACACTGTGACTCTCTTAGGGTAGCCAATATCTAGTCACCAGTATAATCACAGCTTCAAAGTCAAGAAACCGCTGGCAAGAGTTACGATGTTTCTCTTAAGATACACAACTAGTGGCGTATCGCTTCAGGCAGACTGGCCACAGTATCTCAAAATGTGTATTTGGGTGAGCAACTGGCAGGAAGCACTATGACTCTCTTAAGGTAGCCAATGCCTCGTCACCAACATAATCCCATCACCAACTTCAGGAAACCGCTTGCAAAGGTAACGAAGCTTCTCATAAGATACACAGCTAGTGGGGTGTCACTTGAGGCAGACTGGCCAAAGTATCAAAAAAATGTGTATTTGGGTGAGCAACTAGCAGGAATCACTATGACACTCATAGGGTAGCCAATGCCTCGTCACCAGCATAATCACATCAGCAACTTCAAGAAACCCCTGGCAAAAGTTACAATGACTCTTAAGATACACAACTAGTGGCGTAGCTATCAGGCAGACTGGAAAGAGTATCTAAAAAATGTGTATTTGGGTGAAGAACTGGCAGGAATCTCTATGACTCTCTTGAGGTAGCCAATGCCTCGTCACCAGCAGAATCAAATCAGCAACTTCTAGAAACCCCTGGCAAAAGTAACGATGTTTCTCTTAAGATACACAACTAGTGGCGTATCGCTTCAGGCACACTGGAAACAGTATCTAAAAATGTGTATTTGGGTGAGCAACTGGCACGAAACACTGTGACTCTTTTAGGGTAACCAATATCTCGTCACCAGTATATTCACATCTTCAAAGTCAAGAAACCGTTGGCAAGAGTAACGATGTTTCTCTTAAGATACACAACTAGTGGCGTATCGCTTCAGGCAGACTGGCCACAGCATCTCAAAATGTGTATTTGGGTGAGCAACTGGCTGAAAGCACTATGACTCTCTTAAGGTAGCCAATGCCTCGTCACCAACATAATCACATCACCAACTTCAAGAAACCGCTTGCAAAGGTAACGAAGCTTCTCATAAGATACACAGCTAGTGGGGTGTCACTTGAGGCAGACTGGCCAAAGTATCAAAAAAATGTGTATTTGGGTGAGCAACTAGCAGAAATCACTATGACACTCATAGGGTAGCCAATGCCTCGTCACCAGCATAATCACATCAGCAACTTCAAGAAACCCCTGGCAAAAGTTACAATGACTCTTAAGATACACAACTAGTGGCGTAGCTATCAGGCCGACTGGAAAGAGTATCTAAAAAATGTGTCTTTGGATGAGCAACTGGCAGGAAACACTGTGACTCTCTTAGGGTAGCCAATATCTCGTCACCAGTGTAATCACATCTTCAAAGTCAAGAAACCGCTGGCAAGAGTAACGATGTTTCTCTTAAGATACACAACTAGTGGCGTATCGCTTCAGGCACACTGGAAACAGTATCTCAAAATGTGTATTTGGGTGAGCAACTGGCAGAAAGCACTATGACTCTCTTAAGGTAGCCAATGCCTCGTCACCAACATAATCACATCACCAACTTCAAGAAACCGCTTGCAAAGGTAACGAAGCTTCTCATAAGATACACAGCTAGTGGGGTGTCACTTGAGGCAGACTGGCCAAAGTATCAAAAAAACGTGTATTTGGGTGAGCAACTAGCAGGAATCACTATGACACTCATAGGGTAGCCAATGCCTCGTCACCAGCATAATCACATCAGCAACTTCAAGAAACCCCTGGCAAAAGTTACAATGACTCTTAAGATACACAACTAGTGGCGTAGCTATCAGGCAGACTGGAAAGAGTATCTAAAAAATGTGTATTTGGGTGAAGAACTGGCAGGAATCTCAATGACTCCCTTGAGGTAGCCAATGCTTCGTCACCAGCAGAATCAAATCAGCAACTTCTAGAAACCCCTTTCAAAAGTAACGATGTTTCTCTTAAGATACACAACTAGTGGCGTATCGCTTCAGGCACACTGGAAACAGTATCTAAAAAATGTGTATTTGGGTAAGCAACTGGCACGAAACACTGTGACTCTCTTAGGGTAGCCAATATCTCGTCACAAGTATAATCACAGCTTCAAACTCAAGAAACCGCGGGCAAGAGTAACGATGTTTCTCTTAAGATACACAACTAGTGGCGTATCGCTTCAGGCAGACTGGCCACAGTATCTCAAAATGTGTATTTGGGTGAGCAACTGGCAGGAAGCACTATGACTCTCTTAAGGTAGCCAATGCCTCGTCACCAACATAATCCCATCACCAACTTCAAGAAACCGCTTCCAAAGGTAACGAAGCTCCTCATAAGATACACAGCTAGTGGGGTGTCACTTGAGGCAGACTGGCCAAAGTATCAAAAAAATGTGTATTTGGGTGAGCAACTAGCAGGAATCACTATGACACTCATAGGGTAGCCAATGCCTCGTCACCAGCATAATCACATCAGCAACTTCAAGAAACCCC
Source organism: Schistocerca nitens (assembly GCF_023898315.1). Lineage (NCBI taxonomy): Eukaryota > Metazoa > Arthropoda > Insecta > Orthoptera > Acrididae > Schistocerca > Schistocerca nitens. The sequence goes on along the minus strand of NC_064616.1, from coordinate 105,588,101 downwards.
TGGCAAAAGTTACAATGACTCTTAAGATACACAACTAGTGGCGTAGCTATCAGGCAGACTGATAAGAGTATCTAAAAAATGTGTATTTGGATGAGCAACTGGCAGGAAACACTGTGACTCTCTTAGGGTAGCCAATATCTCGTCACCAGTGTAATCACATCTTCAAAGTCAAGAAACCGCTGGCAAGAGTAACGATGTTTCTCTTAAGATACACAACTAGTGGCGTATCGCTTCAGGCACACTGGAAACAGTATCTAAAAAATGTGTATTTGGGTGAGCAACTGGCACGAAACACTGTGACTCTCTTAGGGTAACCAATATCTCGTCACCAGTATAATCACATCTTCAAAGTCAAGAAACCGCTGGCAAGAGTAACGATGTTTCTCTTAATATACACAACTAGTGGCGTATCGCTTCAGGCACACTGGAAACAGTATCTAAAAATGTGTATTTGGGTGAGCAACTGGCACGAAACACTGTGAGTCTCTTAGGGTAGCCGATATCTCGTAATTAGTATAATCACAGCTTCAAAGTCAAGAAACCGCTTTCAAGAGTAACGATGTTTCTCTTAAGATACACAACTAGTGGCGTATCGCTTCAGGCAGACTGGCCACAGTATCTCAAAATGTGTATTTGGGTGAGCAACTGGTAGGAAGCACTATGACTCTCTTAAGGTAGCCAATGCCTCGTCACCAACATAATCTCATCACCAACTTCAAGAAACCGCTTGCAAAGGTAACGAAGCTTCTCATAAGATACACAGCTAGTGGGGTGTCACTTGCGGCAGACTGGCCAAAGTATCAAAAAAATGTGTATTTGGGTGAGCAACTAGCAGGAATCACTATGACACTCATAGGGTAGCCAATGCCTCGTCACCAGCATAATCACATCAGCAACTTCAAGAAACCCCTGGCAAAAGTTATAATGACACTTAAGATACACAACTAGTGGCGTAGCTATCGGGCAGACTGGAAAGAGTATCTAAAAAATGTGTATTTGGATGAGCAACTGGCAGGAAACACTGTGACTCTCTTAGGGTAGCCAATATCTCGTCACCAGTATAATCACAGCTTCAAAGTCAAGAAACCGCTGGCAAGAGTAACGATGTTTCTCTTAAGATACACAACTAGTGGCGTATCGCTTCAGGCAGACTGGCCACAGTATCTCAAAATGTGTATTTAGGTGAGCAACTGGCAGGAAGCACTATGACTCTCTTAAGGTAGCCAATGCCTCGTCACCAACATAATCCCATCACCAACTTCAGGAAACCGCTTGCAAAGGTAACGAAGCTTCTCATAAGATACACAGCTAGTGGGGTGTCACTTGAGGCAGACTGGCCAAAGTATCAAAAAAATGTGTATTTGGGTGAGCAACTAGCAGGAATCACTATGACACTCATAGGGTAGCCAATGCCTCGTCACCAGCATAATCACATCAGCAACTTCAAGAAACCCCTGGCAAAAGTTACAATGACTCTTAAGATACACAACTAGTGGCGTAGCTATCAGGCAGACTGGAAAGAGTATCTAAAAAATGTGTATTTGGGTGAAGAACTGGCAGGAATCTCTATGACTCTCTTGAGGTAGCCAATGCTTCGTCACCAGCAGAATCAAAACAGCAACTTCTAGAAACTCCTTTCAAACGTAACGATGTTTCTCTTAAGATACACAACTAGTGGCGTATCGCTTCAGGCACACTGGAAACAGTATCTAAAAAATGTGTAATTGGGTGAGCAACTGGCACGAAACACTGTGACTCTCTTAGGGTAGCCAATATCTCGTCACCAGTATAATCACATCTTCAAAGTCAAGAAACCATTGGCAAGAGTAACGATGTTTCTCTTAAGATACACAACTAGTGGCGTATCGCTTCAGGCACACTGGCCATAGTATCTCAAAATGTGTATTTGGGTGAGCAACTGGCAGAAAGCACTATGACTCTCTTAAGGTAGCCAATGCCTCGTCACCAACATAATCACATCACCAACTTCAAGAAACCGCTTGCAAAGGTAACGAAGCTTCTCATAAGATACACAGCTAGTGGGGTGTCACTTGAGGCAGACTGGCCAAAGTATCAAAAAAATGTGTATTTGGGTGAGCAACTAGCAGGAATCACTATGACACTCATAGGGTAGCCAATGCCTCGTCACCAGCATAATCACATCAGCAACTTCAAGAAACCCCTGGCAAAAGTTACAATGACTCTTAAGATACACAACTAGTGGCGTAGCTATCAGGCAGACTGGAAAGAGTATCTAAAAAATGTGTTTTTGGATGAGCAACTGGCAGGAAACACTGTGACTCTCTTAGGGTAGCCAATATCTCGTCACCAGTATTATCACATCTTCAAAGTCAAGAAACCGCTGGCAAGAGTAACGATGTTTCTCTTAAGATACACAACTAGTGGCGTATCGCTTCAGGCACACTGGAAACAGTATCTAAAAAATGTGTATTTGGGTGAGCAACTGGCACGAAACACTGTGACTCTCTTAGGGTAGCCAATATCTCGTCACCAGTATAATCACAGCTTCAAAGTCAAGAAACCGCTGGCAAGAGTAACGATGTTTCTCTTAAGATACACAACTAGTGGCGTATCGCCTCAGGCAGACTGGCCACAGTATCTCAAAATGTGTATTTGGGTGAGCAACTGGCAGGAAGCACTATGACTCTCTTAAGGTAGCCAATGCCTCGTCACCAACATAATCCCATCACCAACTTCAGGAAACCGCTTGCAAAGGTAACGAAGCTTCTCATAAGATACACAGCTAGTGGGGTGTCACTTGAGGCAGACTGGCCAAAGTATCAAAAAAATGTGTATTTGGGTGAGCAACTAGCAGGAATCACTATGACACTCATAGGGTAGCCAATGCCTCGTCACCAGCATAATCACATCAGCAACTTCAAGAAACCCCTGGCAAAAGTTACAATGACTCTTAAGATACACAACTAGTGGCGTAGCTATCAGGCAGACTGGAAAGAGTATCTAAAAAATGTGTATTTGGGTGAAGAACTGGCAGGAATCTCTATGACTCTCTTGAGGTAGCCAATGCTTCGTCACCAGCAGAATCAAAACAGCAACTTCTAGAAACTCCTTTCAAACGTAACAATGTTTCTCTTAAGATACACAACTAGTGGCGTATCGCTTCAGGCACACTGGAAACAGTATCTAAAAAATGTGTATTTGGGTGAGCAACTGGCACGAAACACTGTGACTCTCTTAGGGTAGCCAATATCTCGTCACCAGTATAATCACATCTTCAAAGTCAAGAAACCGTTGGCAAGAGTAACGATGTTTCTCTTAAGATACACAACTAGTGGCGTATCGCTTCAGGCACACTGGCCATAGTATCTCAAAATGTGTATTTGGGTGAGCAACTGGCAGAAAGCACTATGACTCTCTTAAGGTAGCCAATGCCTCGTCACCAACATAATCACATCACCAACTTCAAGAAACCGCTTGCAAAGGTAACGAAGCTTCTCATAAGATACACAGCTAGTGGGGTGTCACTTGAGGCAGACTGGCCAAAGTATCAAAAAAATGTGTATTTGGGTGAGCAACTAGCAGGAATCACTATGACACTCATAGGGTAGCCAATGCCTCGTCACCAGCATAATCACATCAGCAACTTCAAGAAACCCCTGGCAAAAGTTACAATGACTCTTAAGATACACAACTAGTGGCGTAGTTATCAGGCGAACTGGAAAGAGTATCTAAAAAATGTGTATTTGGGTGAAGAACTGGCAGGAATCTCTATGACTCTCTTGAGGTAGCCAATGCTTCGTCACCAGCAGAAACAAATCAGCAACTTCTAGAAACCCCTTTCAAAAGTAACGATGTTTCTCTTAAGATACACAACTAGTGGCGTATCGCTTCAGGCACACTGGAAACAGTAGCTAAAAAATGTGTATTTGGGTGAGCAACTGACACGAAACACTGTGACTCTCTTAGGGTAACCAATATCTCGTCACCAGTATAATCACATCTTCAAAGTCAAGAAACCGCTGGCAAGAGTAACGATGTTTCTCTTAAGATACACAACTAGTGGCGTATCGCTTCAGGCAGACTGGCCACAGTATCTCAAAATGTGGTTTTGGGTGAGCAACCGGCAGGAAGCACTATGACTCTCTTAAGGTAGCCAATGCCTCGTCACCAACATAATCCCATCACCAACTTCAGGAAACCGCTTGCAAAGGTAACGAAGCTTCTCATAAGATACACAGCTAGTGGGGTGCCACTTGAGGCAGACTGGCCAAAGTATCAAAAAAATGTGTATTTGGGTGAGCAACTAGCAGGAATCACTATGACACTCATAGGGTAGCCCATGCCTCGTCACCAGCATAATCACATCAGCAACTTCAAGAAACCCCTGGCAAAAGTTACAATGACTCTTAAGATACACAACTAGTGGCGTAGCTATCAGGCAGACTGGAAAGAGTATCTAAAAAATGTGTTTTTGGATGAGCAACTGGCAGGAAACACTGTGACTCTCTTAGGGTAGCCAATATCTCGTCACCAGTATTATCACATCTTCAAAGTCAAGAAACCGCTGGCAAGAGTAACGATCTTTCTCTTAAGATACACAACTAGTGGCGTATCGCTTCAGGCACACTGGAAACAGTATCTAAAAAATGTGTATTTGGGTGAGCAACTGGCACGAAACACTGTGACTCTCTTAGGGTAACCAATATCTCGTCACCAGTATAATCACATCTTCAAAGTCAAGAAACCGCTGGCAAGAGTAACGATGTTTCTCTTAAGATACACAACTAGTGGCGTATCGCTTCAGGCAGACTGGCCACAGTATCTCAAAATGTGTATTTGGGTGAGCAACTGGCAGGAAGCACTATGACTCTCTTAAGGTAGCCAATGCCTCGTCACCAACATAATCCCATCACCAACTTCAGGAAACCGCTTGCAAAGGTAACGAAGCTTCTCATAAGATACACAGCTAGTGGGGTGTCACTTGAGGCAGACTGGCCTAAGTATCAAAAACATGTGTATTTGGGTGAGCAACTAGCAGGAATCACTACGACACTCATAGGGTAGCCAATGCCTCGTCACCAGCATAATCACATCAGCAACTTCAAGAAATCCCTGGCAAAAGTTACAATGACTCTTAAGATACACAACTATTGGCGTAGTTATCTGGCGAACTGGAAAGAGTATCTAAAAAATGTGTATTTGGGTGAAGAACTGGCAGGAATCTCAATGACTCTCTTGAGGTAGCCAATGCTTCGTCACCAGCAGAATCAAATCAGCAACTTCTAGAAACCCCTTTCAAAAGTAACGATGTTTCTCTTAAGATACACAACTAGTGGCGTATCGCTTCAGGCACACTGGAAACAGTATCTAAAAAATGAGTATTTGGGTGAGCAACTGGCACGAAACACTGTGACTCTCTTAGGGTAACCAATATCTCGTCACCAGTATAATCACATCTTCAAAGTCAAGAAACCGCTGGCAAGAGTAACGATGTTTCTCTTAAGATACACAACTAGTGGCGTATCGCTTCAGGCAGACTGGCCACAGTATCTCAAAATGTGTATTTGGGTGAGCAACTGGCAGAAAGCACTATGACTCTCTTAAGATAGCCAATGCCTCGTCACCAACATAATCACATCACCAACTTCAAGAAACCGCTTGCAAAGGTAACGAAGCTTCTCATAAGATACACAGCTAGTGGGGTGTCACTTGAGGGAGACTGGCCAAAGTATCAAAAAAATGTGTATTTGGGTGAGCAACTAGCAGGAATCTTTATGACACTCATAGGGTAGCCAATGCCTCGTCACCAGCATAATCACATCAGCAACTTCAAGAAACCCCTGGCAAAAGTTACAATGACTCTTAAGATACACAACTGGTGGCGTAGCTATCAGGCAGACTGGAAAGAGTATCTAAAAAATGTGTATTTGGATGAGCAACTGGCAGGAAACACTGTGACTCTCTTAGGGTAGCCAATATCTCGTCACCAGTATAATCACAGTTTCAAAGTCAAGAAACCGCTGGAAAGAGTAACGATGTTTCTCTTAAGATACACAACTAGTGGCGTATCGCTTCAGGCAGACTGGCCACAGTATCTCAAAATGTGTATTTGGGTGAGCAACGGGCAGGAAGCACTATGACTCTCTTAAGGTAGCCAATGCCTCGTCACCAACATAATCCCTCACCAACTTGAGGAAACCGCTTGCAAAGGTAACGAAGCTTCTCATAAGATACACAGCTAGTGGGGCGTCACTTGAGGCAGACTGGCCAAAGTATCAAAAAAATGTGTATTTGGGTGAGCAACTAGCAGGAATCACTATGACACTCATAGGGTAGCCAATGCCTCGTCACCAGCATAATCACATCAGCAACTTCAAAAACCCCTGGCAAAAGTTAAAATGACTCTTAAGATACACAACTACTGGCGTAGCTATCAGGCAGACTGGAAAGAGTATCTAAAAATGTGTATTTGGGTGAAGAACTGGCAGGAATCTCTATGACTCTCTTGAGGTAGCCAATGCTTCGTCACCAGCAGAATCAAATCAGCAACTTCTAGAAACCCCTTTCAAAAGTAACGATGTTTCTCTTAAGATACACAACTAGTGGCGTATCGCTTCAGGCACACTGGAAACAGTATCTAAAAAATGTGTATTTGGGTGAGCAACTGGCACGAAACACTGTGACTCTCTTAGGGTAGCCAATATGTCGTCACCAGTATAATCACAGCTTCAAAGTCAAGAAACCGCTGGCAAGAGTAACGATGTTTCTCTTAAGATACACAACTAGCGGCGTATCGCTTCAGGCAGACTGGCCACAGTATCTCAAAATGTGTATTTGGGTGAGCAACTGGCAGGAAGCACTATGACTCTCTTAAGGTAGCCAATGCCTCGTCACCAACATAATCCCATCACCAACTTCAAGAAACCGCTTGCAGAGGTAACGAAGCTTCTCATAAGATACACAGCTAGTGGGGTGTCACTTGAGGCAGACTGGCCAAAGTATCAAAAAAATGTGTATTTGTGTGAGCAACTAGCAGGAATCACTATGACACTCATAGGGTAGCCAATGCCTCGTCACCAGCATAATCACATCAGCAACTTCAAGAAACCCCTGGCAAAAGTTACAATGACTCTTAAGATACACAACTAGTGGCGTAGCTATCAGGCAGACTGGAAAAAGTATCTAAAAAATGTGTATTTGGATGAGCAACTGGCAGGAAACATTGTGACTCTCTTAGGGTAGCCAATATCTCGTCACCAGTATAATCACAGCTTCAAAGTCAAGAAACCGCTGGCAAGAGTAACGATGTTTCTCTTAAGATACACAACTAGTGGCGTATCGCTTCAGGCAGACTGGCCACAGTATCTCAAAATGTGTATTTGGGTGAGCAACTGGCAGGAAGCACTATGACTCGCTTAAGGTAGCCAATGCCTCGTCACCAACATAATCCCATCACCAACTTCAGGAAACCGCTTGCAAAGGTAACGAAGCTTCTCATAAGATACACAGCTAGTGGGGTGTCACTTGAGGCAGACTGGCCAAAGTATCAAAAAAATGTGTATTTGGGTGAGCAACTAGCAGGAATCACTATGACACTCATAGGGTAGCCAATGCCTCGTCACCAGCAGAATCAAATCACCAACTTCTAGAAACCCCTTTCAAAAGTAACGATGTTTCTCTTAAGATACACAACTAGTGGCGTATCGCTTCAGGCACACTGGAAACAGTATCTAAAAAAATTGTATTTGGGTGAGCAACTGGCAGGAAGCACTATGACTCGCTTAAGGTAGCCAATGCCTCGTCACCAACATAATCCCATCACCAACTTCAGGAAACCGCTTGCAAAGGTAACGAAGCTTCTCATAAGATACACAGCTAGTGGGGTGTCACTTGAGGCAGACTGGCCAAAGTATCAAAAAAATGTGTATTTGGGTGAGCAACTAGCAGGAATCACTATGACACTCATAGGGTAGCCAATGCCTCGTCACCAGCATAATCACATCAGCAACTTCAAGAAACCCCTGGCAAAAGTTACAATGACTCTTAAGATACACAACTAGTGGCGTAGCTATCAGGCAGACTGGAAAAAGTATCTAAAAAATGTGTATTTGGGTGAAGAACTGACAGGAATCTCTATGACTCTCTTGAGGTAGCCAATGCTTCGTCACCAGCAGAATCAAATCAGCAACTTCTAGAAACCCCTTTCAAAAGTAACGATGTTTCTCTTAAGATACACAACTAGTGGCGTATCGCTTCAGGCACACTGGAAACAGTATCTGAAAAATGTGTATTTGGGTGAGCAACTGGCACGAAACACTGTGACTCTCTTAGGGTAGCCAATATCACGTCACTAGTATAATCACAGCTTCAAAGTCAAGAAACCGCTGGCAAGAGTAACGATGTTTCTCTTAAGATACACAACTAGTGGCGTATTGCTTCAGGCAGACTGGCCACAGTATCTCAAAATGTGTATTTTGGTGAGCTACTGGCAGGAAGCACTATGACTCTCTTAAGGTAGCCAATGCCTCGTCACCAACATAATCCCATCACCTACTTCAAGAAACCGCTTGCAAAGGTAACGAAGCTTCTCATAAGATACACAGCTAGTGGGGTGTCACTTGAGGCAGACTGGCCAAAGTATCAAAAAAATGTGTATTTGGGTGAGCAACTAGCAGGAATCACTATGACACTCATAGGGTAGCCAATGCCTCGTCACCAGCATAATCACATCAGCAACTTCAAGAAACCCCTGGCAAAAGTTACAATGACTCTTAAGATACACAACTAGTGGCGTAGCTATCAGGCAGACTGGAAAGAGTATCTAAAAAATGTATATTTGGGTGAAGAACTGGCAGGAATCTCTATGACTCTCTTGAGGTAGCCAATGCTTCGTCACCAGCAGAATCAAATCAGCAACCTCTAGAAACCCCTTTCAAAAGTAACGATGTTTCTCTTAAGATACACAACTAGTGGCGTATCGCTTCAGGCACACTGGAAACAGTATCTAAAAAATGTGTATTTGGGTGAGCAACTGGCACGAAACGCTGTGACTCTCTTAGGGTAGCCAATATCTCGTCACCAGTATAATCACAGCTTCAAAGTCAAGAAACCGCTGGCAAGAGTAACGATGTTTCTCTTAAGATACACAACTAGTGGCGTATCGCTTCAGGCAGACTGGCCACAGTATCTCAAAATGTGTATTTGGGTGAGCAACTGGCAGGAAGCACTATGACTCTCTTAAGGTAGTCAATGCCTCGTCACCAACATAATCCCATCATCAACTTCAGGAAACCGCTTGCAAAGGTAAAGAAGCTTCTCATAAGATACACAGCTAGTGGTGTGCCACTTGAGGCAGACTGGCCAAAGTATCAAAAAAATGTGTATTTGGGTGAGCAACTAGCAGGAATCACTATGACACTCATAGGGTAGCCAATGCCTCGTCACCAGCATAATCACATCAGCAACTTCAAGAAACCCCTGGCAAAAGTTACAATGACTCTTAAGATACACAACTAGTGGCGTAGCTATCAGGCAGACTGGAAAGAGTATCTAAAAAATGTGTATTTGGATGAGCAACTGGCAGGAAACACTGTGACTCTCTTAGGGTAGCCAATATCTCGTCACCAGTATAATCACATCTTCAAAGTCAAGAAACCGCTGGCAAGAGTAACGATGTTTCTCTTAAGATACACAACTAGTGGCGTATCGCTTCTGGCACACTGGAAACAGTATCTAAAAAATGTGTATTTGGGTGAGCAACTGGCACGAAACACTGTGACTCTCTTAGGGTAGCCAATAGCTCGTCACCAGTATAATCACATCTTCAAAGTCAAGAAACCGCTGGCAAGAGTAACGATGTTTCTCTTAAGATACACAACTAGTGGCGTATCGCTTCTGGCACACTGGCCACAGTATCTCAAAAATGTGTATTTGGGTGAGCAACTGGCACGAAACACTGTAACTCTCTTAGGGTAACCAATATCTCGTCACCAGTATAATCACATCTTCAAAGTCAAGAAACCGCTGGCAAGAGTAACGATGTTTCTCTTAAGATACACAACTAGTGGCGTATCGCTTTAGGCAGACTGGCCACAGTATCTCAAAATGTGTATTTTGGTGAGCAACTGGCAGGAAGCACTATGACTCTCTTAAGGTAGCCAATGCCTCGTCACCAACATAATCCCATCACCAACTTCAAGAAACCGCTTGCAGAGGTAACGAAGCTTCTCATAAGATACACAGCTAGTGGGGTGTCACTTGAGGCAGACTGGCCAAAGTATCAAAAAAATGTGTATTTGTGTGAGCAACTAGCAGGAATCACTATGACACTCATAGGGTAGCCAATGCCTCGTCACCAGCATAATCACATCAGCAACTTCAAGAAACCCCTGGCAAAAGTTACAATGACTCTTAAGATACACAACTAGTGGCGTAGCTATCAGGCAGACTGGAAAAAGTATCTAAAAAATGTGTATTTGGATGAGCAACTGGCAGGAAACACTGTGACTCTCTTAGGGTAGCCAATATCTCGTCACCAGTATAATCACAGCTTCAAAGTCAAGAAACCGCTGGCAAGAGTAACGATGTTTCTCTTAAGATACACAACTAGTGGCGTATCGCTTCAGGCAGACTGGCCACAGTATCTCAAAATGTGTATTTGGGTGAGCAACTGGCAGGAAGCACTATGACTCTCTTAAGGTAGCCAATGCCTTGTCACCTACATAATCCCATCACCAACTTCAGGAAACCGCTTGCTAAGGTAACGAAGCTTCTCATAAGATATACAGCTAGTGGGGTGTCACTTGAGGCAGACTGGCCAAAGTATCAAAAAAATGTGTATTTGGGTGAGCAACTAGCAGGAATCACTATGACACTCATAGGGTAGCCAATGCCTCGTCACCAGCATAATCACATCAGCAACTTCAAGAAACCCCTGGCAAAAGTTACAATGACTCTTAAGATACACAACTAGTGGCGTAGCTATCAGGCAGACTGGAAAGAGTATCTAAAAAATGTGTATTCGGATGAGCAACTGGCAGGAAACACTGTGACTCTCTTAGGGTAGCCAATATCTCGTCACCAGTATAATCACATCTTCAAAGTCAAGAAACCACTGGCAAGAGTAACGATGTTTCTCTTAAGATACACAACTAGTGGCGTATCGCTTCTGGCACACTGGAAACAGTATCTAAAAAATGTGTATTTGGGTGAGCAACTGGCACGAAACACTGTGACTCTCTTAGGGTAGCCAATATCTCGTCACCAGTATAATCACATCTTCAAAGTCAAGAAACCGCTGGCAAGAGTAACGATGTTTCTCTTAAGATACACAACTAGTGGCGTATCGCTTCTGGCACACTGGCCACAGTATCTCAAAAATGTGTATTTGGGTGAGCAACTGGCACGAAACACTGTGACTCTCTTAGGGTAACCAATATCTCGTCACCAGTATAATCACATCTTCAAAGTCAAGAAACCGCTGGCAAGAGTAACGATGTTTCTCTTAAGATACACAACTAGTGGCGTATCGCTTCAGGCAGACTGGCCACAGTATCTCAAAATGTGTATTTTGGTGAGCAACTGGCAGGAAGCACTATGACTCTCTTAAGGTAGCCAATGCCTCGTCACCAACATAATCCCATCACCTACTTCAAGAAACCGCTTGCAAAGGTAACGAAGCTTCTCATAAGATACACAGCTAGTGGGGTGTCACTTGAGGCAGACTGGCCAAAGTATCAAAAAATTGTGTATTTGGGTGAGCAACTAGCAGGAATCACTATGACACTCATAGGGTAGCCAATGCCTCGTCACCAGCATAATCACATCAGCAACTTCAAGAAACCCCTGGCAAAAGTTACAATGACTTTTAAGATACACAACTAGTGGCGTAGCTATCAGGCAGACTGGAAAGAGTATCTAAAAAATGTGTATTTGGGTGAAGAACTGGCAGGAATCTCTATGACTCTCTTGAGGTAGCCAAAGCCTCGTCGTCAGCAGAATCAAATCAGCAACTTCTACAAACCCCTTTCAAAAGTAACGATGTTTCTCTTAAGATACACAACTAGTGGCGTATCGCTTCAGGCACACTGGAAACAGTATCTAAAAAATGTGTATTTGGGTGAGCAACTGGCACGAAACACTGTGACTCTCTTAGGGTAACCAATATCTCGTCACCAGTATAATCAAATCTTCAAAGTCAAGAAACCGCTGGCAAGAGTAACGATGTTTCTCTTAAGATACACAACTAGTGGCGTATCGCTTCAGGCAGACTGGCCAGAGTATCTCAAAATGTGTATTTGGGTGAGCAACTGGCAGGAAGCACTATGAACTGTCTTAAGGGAGCCAATGCCTTGTCACCAACATAATCCCATCACCAACTTCAGGAAACCGCTTGCAAAGGTAACGAAGCTTCTCATAAGATACACAGCTAGTGGGGTGTCACTTGAGGCAGACTGGCCAAAGTATCAAAAAAATGTGTATTTGGGTGAGCAACTAGCAGGAATCACTATGACACTCATAGGGTAGCCAATGCCTCGTCACCAGCATAATCACATCAGCAACTTCAAGAAACCCCTGGCAAAAGTTAAAATGACTCTTAAGATACACAACTAGTGGCGTAGCTATCAGGCAGACTGGAAAGAGTATCTAAAAAATGTATATTTGGGTGAAGAACTGGCAGGAATCTCTATGACTCTCTTGAGGTAGCCAATGCTTCGTCACCAGCAGAATCAAATCAGCAACTTCTAGAAACCCCTTTCAAAAGTAACGATGTTTCTCTTAAGATACACAACTAGTGGCGTATCGCTTCAGACACACTGGAAACAGTATCTAAAAAATGTGTATTTGGGTGAGCAACTGGCACGAAACACTGTGACTCTCTTAGGGTAGCCAATATCTCGTCACCAGTATAATCACAGCTTCAAAGTCAAGAAACCGCTGGCAAGAGTAACGATGTTTCTCTTAAGATACACAACTAGTGGCGTATCGCTTCAGGCAGACTGGCCACAGTATCTCAAAATGTGTATTTGGGTGAGCAACTGGCAGGAAGCACTATGACTCTCTTAAGGTAGCCAATGCCTCGTCACCAACATAATCCCATCATCAACTTCAGGAAACCGCTTGCAAAGGTAACGAAGCTTCTCATAAGATACACAGCTAGTGGGGTGCCACTTGAGGCAGACTGGCCAAAGTATCAAAAAAATGTGTATTTGGGTGAGCAACTAGCAGGAATCACTATGACACTCATAGGGTAGCCAATGCCTCGTCACCAGCATAATCACATCAGCAACTTCAAGAAACCCCTGGCAAAAGTTACAATGACTCTTAAGATACACAACTAGTGGCGTAGCTATCAGGCAGACTGGAAAGAGTATCTAAAAAATGTGTATTTGGATGAGCAACTGGCAGGAAACACTGTGACTCTCTTAGGGTAGCCAATATCTCGTCACCAGTATAATCACATCTTCAAAGTCAAGAAACCGCTGGCAAGAGTAACGATGTTTCTCTTAAGATACACAACTAGTGGCGTATCGCTTCAGGCACACTGGAAACAGTATCTAAAAAATGTGTATTTGGGTGAGCAACTGGCACGAAACACTGTGACTCTCTTAGGGTAACCAATATCTCGTCACCAGTATAATCACATCTTCAAAGTCAAGAAACCGCTGGCAAGAGTAACGATGTTTCTCTTAAGATACACAACTAGTGGCGTATCGCTTCAGGCAGACTGGCCACAGTATCTCAAAATGTGTATTTTGGTGAGCAACTGGCAGGAAGCACTATGACTCTCTTAAGGTAGCCAATGCCTCGTCACCAACATAATCCCATCACCTACTTCAAGAAACCGCTTGCAAAGGTAACGAAGCTTCTCATAAGATACACAGCTAGTGGGGTGTCACTTGAGGCAGACTGGCCAAAGTATCAAAAAATTGTGTATTTGGGTGAGCAACTAGCAGGAATCACTATGACACTCATAGGGTAGCCAATGCCTCGTCACCAGCATAATCACATCAGCAACTTCAAGAAACCCCTGGCAAAAGTTACAATGACTTTTAAGATACACAACTAGTGGCGTAGCTATCAGGCAGACTGGAAAGAGTATCTAAAAAATGTGTATTTGGGTGAAGAACTGGCAGGAACCTCTATGACTCTCTTGAGGTAGCCAAAGCCTCGTCGTCAGCAGAATCAAATCAGCAACTTCTACAAACCCCTTTCAAAAGTAACGATGTTTCTCTTAAGATACACAACTAGTGGCGTATCGCTTCAGACACACTGGAAACAGTATCTAAAAAATGTGTATTTGGGTGAGCAACTGGCACGAAACACTGTGACTCTTTTAGGGTAGCCAATATCTCGTCACCAGTATAATCACAGCTTCAAAGTCAAGAAACCGCTGGCAAGAGTAACGATGTTTCTCTTAAGATACACAACTAGTGGCGTATCGCTTCAGGCAGACTGGCCACAGTATCTCAAAATGTGTATTTGGGTGAGCAACTGGCAGGAAGCACTATGACTCTCTTAAGGTAGTCAATGCCTCGTCACCAACATAATCCCATCATCAACTTCAGGAAACCGCTTGCAAAGGTAACGAAGCTTCTCATAAGATACACAGCTAGTGGTGTGCCACTTGAGGCAGACTGGCCAAAGTATCAAAAAAATGTGTATTTGGGTGAGCAACTAGCAGGAATCACTATGACACTCATAGGGTAGCCAATGCCTCGTCACCAGCATAATCACATCAGCAACTTCAAGAAACCCCTGGCAAAAGTTACAATGACTCTTAAGATACACAACTAGTGGCGTAGCTATCAGGCAGACTGGAAAGAGTATCTAAAAAATGTGTATTTGGATGAGCAACTGGCAGGAAACACTGTGACTCTCTTAGGGTAGCCAATATCTCGTCACCAGTATAATCACATCTTCAAAGTCAAGAAACCGCTGGCAAGAGTAACGATGTTTCTCTTAAGATACACAACTAGTGGCGTATCGCTTCTGGCACACTGGAAACAGTATCTAAAAAATGTGTATTTGGGTGAGCAACTGGCACGAAACACTGTGACTCTCTTAGGGTAGCCAATATCTCGTCACCAGTATAATCACATCTTCAAAGTCAAGAAACCGCTGGCAAGAGTAACGATGTTTCTCTTAAGATACACAACTAGTGGCGTATCGCTTCTGGCACACTGGCCACAGTATCTCAAAAATGTGTATTTGGGTGAGCAACTGGCACGAAACACTGTGACTCTCTTAGGGTAACCAATATCTCGTCACCAGTATAATCACATCTTCAAAGTCAAGAAACCGCTGGCAAGAGTAACGATGTTTCTCTTAAGATACACAACTAGTGGCGTATCGCTTCAGGCAGACTGGCCACAGTATCTCAAAATGTGTATTTTGGTGAGCAACTGGCAGGAAGCACTATGACTCTCTTAAGGTAGCCAATGCCTCGTCACCAACATAATCCCATCATCTACTTCAAGAAACCGCTTGCAAAGGTAACGAAGCTTCTCATAAGATACACAGCTAGTGGGGTGTCACTTGAGGCTGACTGGCCAAAGTATCAAAAAATTGTGTATTTGGGTGAGCAACTAGCAGGAATCACTATGACACTCATAGGGTAGCCAATGCCTCGTCACCAGCATAATCACATCAGCAACTTCAAGAAACCCCTGGCAAAAGTTACAATGACTTTTAAGATACACAACTAGTGGCGTAGCTATCAGGCAGACTGGAAAGAGTATCTAAAAAATGTGTATTTGGGTGAAGAACTGGCAGGAATCTCTATGACTCTCTTGAGGTAGCCAAAGCCTCGTCACCAGCAGAATCAAATCAGCAACTTCTAGAAACCCCTTTCAAAAGTAACGATGTTTCTCTTAAGATACACAACTAGTGGCGTATCGCTTCAGGCACACTGGAAACAGTATCTAAAAAATGTGTATTTGGGTGAGCAACTGGCACGAAACACTGTGACTCTCTTAGGGTAACCAATATCTCGTCACCAGTATAATCACATCTTCAAAGTCAAGAAACCACTGGCAAGAGTAACGATGTTTCTCTTAAGATACACAACTAGTGGCGTATCGCTTCAGGCAGACTGGCCAGAGTATCTCAAAATGTGTATTTGGGTGAGCAACTGGCAGGAAGCACTATGAACTCTCTTAAGGGAGCCAATGCCTTGTCACCAACATAATCCCATCACCAACTTCAGGAAACCGCTTGCAAAGGTAACGAAGCTTCTCATAAGATACACAGCTAGTGGGGTGTCACTTGAGGCAGACTGGCCAAAGTATCAAAAAAATGTGTATTTGGGTGAGCAACTAGCAGGAATCACTATGACACTCATAGGGTAGCCAATGCCTCGTCACCAGCATAATCACATCAGCAACTTCAAGAAACCCCTGGCAAAAGTTACAATGACTCTTAAGATACACAACTAGTGGCGTAGCTATCAGGCAGACTGGAAAGAGTATCTAAAAAATGTATATTTGGGTGAAGAACTGGCAGGAATCTCTATGACTCTCTTGAGGTAGCCAATGCTTCGTCACCAGCAGAATCAAATCAGCAACTTCTAGAAACCCCTTTCAAAAGTAACGATGTTTCTCTTAAGATACACAACTAGTGGCGTATCGCTTCAGACACACTGGAAACAGTATCTAAAAAATGTGTATTTGGGTGAGCAACTGGCACGAAACACTGTGACTCTCTTAGGGTAGCCAATATCTCGTCACCAGTATAATCACAGCTTCAAAGTCAAGAAACCGCTGGCAAGAGTAACGATGTTTCTCTTAAGATACACAACTAGCGGCGTATCGCTTCAGGCAGACTGGCCACAGTATCTCAAAATGTGTATTTGGGTGAGCAACTGGCAGGAAGCACTATGACTCTCTTAAGGTAGCCAATGCCTCGTCACCAACATAATCCCATCACCTACTTCAAGAAACCGCTTGCAAAGGTAACGAAGCTTCTCATAAGATACACAGCTAGTGGGGTGTCACTTGAGGCTGACTGGCCAAAGTATCAAAAAACTGTGTATTTGGGTGAGCAACTAGCAGGAATCACTATGACACTCATAGGGTAGCCAATGCCTCGTCACCAGCATAATCACATCAGCAACTTCAAGAAACCCCTGGCAAAAGTTACAATGACTCTTAAGATACACAACTAGTGGCGTAGCTATCAGGCAGACTGGAAAGAGTATCTAAAAAATGTGTATTTGGATGAGCAACTGGCAGGAAACACTGTGACTCTCTTAGGGTAGCCAATATCTCGTCACCAGTATAATCACATCTTCAAAGTCAAGAAACCGCTGGCAAGAGTAACGATGTTTCTCTTAAGATACACAACTAGTGGCGTATCGCTTCTGGCACACTGGAAACAGTATCTAAAAAATGTGTATTTGGGTGAGCAACTGGCACGAAACACTGTGACTCTCTTAGGGTAGCCAATATCTCGTCACCAGTATAATCACATCTTCAAAGTCAAGAAACCGCTGGCAAGAGTAACGATGTTTCTCTTAAGATACACAACTAGTGGCGTATCGCTTCTGGCACACTGGCCACAGTATCTCAAAAATGTGTATTTGGGTGAGCAACTGGCACGAAACACTGTGACTCTCTTAGGGTAACCAATATCTCGTCACCAGTATAATCACATCTTCAAAGTCAAGAAACCGCTGGCAAGAGTAACGATGTTTCTCTTAAGATACACAACTAGTGGCGTATCGCTTCAGGCAGACTGGCCACAGTATCTCAAAATGTGTATTTTGGTGAGCAACTGGCAGGAAGCACTATGACTCTCTTAAGGTAGCCAATGCCTCGTCACCAACATAATCCCATCACCTACTTCAAGAAACCGCTTGCAAAGGTAACGAAGCTTCTCATAAGATACACAGCTAGTGGGGTGTCACTTGAGGCAGACTGGCCAAAGTATCAAAAAAATGTGTATTTGGGTGAGCAACTAGCAGGAATCACTATGACACTCATAGGGTAGCCAATGCCTCGTCACCAGCATAATCACATCAGCAACTTCAAGAAACCCCTGGCAAAAGTTACAATGACTCTTAAGATACACAACTAGTGGCGTAGCTATCAGGCAGACTGGAAAGAGTATCTAAAAAATGTATATTTGGGTGAAGAACTGGCAGGAATCTCTATGACTCTCTTGAGGTAGCCAATGCTTCGTCACCAGCAGAATCAAATCAGCAACTTCTAGAAACCCCTTTCAAAAGTAACGATGTTTCTCTTAAGATACACAACTAGTGGCGTATCGCTTCAGACACACTGGAAACAGTATCTAAAAAATGTGTATTTGGGTGAGCAACTGGCACGAAACACTGTGACTCTCTTAGGGTAGCCAATATCTCGTCACCAGTATAATCACAGCTTCAAAGTCAAGAAACCGCTGGCAAGAGTAACGATGTTTCTCTTAAGATACACAACTAGTCGCGTATCGCTTCAGGCAGACTGGCCACAGTATCTCAAAATGTGTATTTGGGTGAGCAACTGGCAGGAAGCACTATGACTCTCTTAAGGTAGCCAATGCCTCGTCACCAACATAATCCCATCATCAACTTCAGGAAACCGCTTGCAAAGGTAACGAAGCTTCTCATAAGATACACAGCTAGTGGGGTGCCACTTGAGGCAGACTGGCCAAAGTATCAAAAAAATGTGTATTTGGGTGAGCAACTAGCAGGAATCACTATGACACTCATAGGGTAGCCAATGCCTCGTCACCAGCATAATCACATCAGCAACTTCAAGAAACCCCCGGCAAAAGTTACAATGACTCTTAAGATACACAACTAGTGGCGTAGCTATCAGGCAGACTGGAAAGAGTATCTAAAAAATGTGTATTTGGATGAGCAACTGGCAGGAAACACTGTGACTCTCTTAGGGTAGCCAATATCTCGTCACCAGTATAATCACATCTTCAAAGTCAAGAAACCGCTGGCAAGAGTAACGATGTTTCTCTTAAGATACACAACTAGTGGCGTATCGCTTCAGGCACACTGGAAACAGTATCTAAAAAATGTGTATTTGGGTGAGCAACTGGCACGAAACACTGTGACTCTCTTAGGGTAACCAATATCTCGTCACCAGTATAATCACATCTTCAAAGTCAAGAAACCGCTGGCAAGAGTAACGATGTTTCTCTTAAGATACACAACTAGTGGCGTATCGCTTCAGGCAGACTGGCCACAGTATCTCAAAATGTGTATTTTGGTGAGCAACTGGCAGGAAGCACTATGACTCTCTTAAGGTAGCCAATGCCTCGTCACCAACATAATCCCATCACCTACTTCAAGAAACCGCTTGCAAAGGTAACGAAGCTTCTCATAAGATACACAGCTAGTGGGGTGTCACTTGAGGCAGACTGGCCCAAGTATCAAAAAATTGTGTATTTGGGTGAGCAACTAGCAGGAATCACTATGACACTCATAGGGTAGCCAATGCCTCGTCACCAGCATAATCACATCAGCAACTTCAAGAAACCCATGGCAAAAGTTACAATGACTTTTAAGATACACAACTAGTGGCGTAGCTATCAGGCAGACTGGAAAGAGTATCTAAAATATGTGTATTTGGGTGAAGAACTGGCAGGAATCTCTATGACTCTCTTGAGGTAGCCAAAGCCTCGTCACCAGCAGAATCAAATCAGCAACTTCAAGAAACCCCTTTCAAAAGTAACGATGTTTCTCTTAAGATACACAACTAGTGGCGTATCGCTTCAGGCACACTGGCCACAGTATCTCAAAATGTGTATTTGGGTGAGCAACTGGCAGGAAGCACTATGACTCTCTTAAGGTAGTCAATGCCTCGTCACCAACATAATCCCATCATCAACTTCAGGAAACCGCTTGCAAAGGTAACGAAGCTTCTCATAAGATACACAG
Source organism: Schistocerca nitens (assembly GCF_023898315.1). Lineage (NCBI taxonomy): Eukaryota > Metazoa > Arthropoda > Insecta > Orthoptera > Acrididae > Schistocerca > Schistocerca nitens. The sequence goes on along the minus strand of NC_064616.1, from coordinate 105,568,228 downwards.
CTAGTGGTGTGCCACTTGAGGCAGACTGGCCAAAGTATCAAAAAAATGTGTATTTGGGTGAGCAACTAGCAGGAATCACTATGACACTCATAGGGTAGCCAATGCCTCGTCACCAGCATAATCACATCAGCAACTTCAAGAAACCCCTGGCAAAAGTTACAATGACTCTTAAGATACACAACTAGTGGCGTAGCTATCAGGCAGACTGGAAAGAGTATCTAAAAAATGTGTATTTGGATGAGCAACTGGCAGGAAACACTGTGACTCTCTTAGGGTAGCCAATATCTCGTCACCAGTATAATCACATCTTCAAAGTCAAGAAACCGCTGGCAAGAGTAACGATGTTTCTCTTAAGATACACAACTAGTGGCGTATCGCTTCTGGCACACTGGAAACAGTATCTAAAAAATGTGTATTTGGGTGAGCAACTGGCACGAAACACTGTGACTCTCTTAGGGTAGCCAATATCTCGTCACCAGTATAATCACATCTTCAAAGTCAAGAAACCGCTGGCAAGAGTAACGATGTTTCTCTTAAGATACACAACTAGTGGCGTATCGCTTCTGGCACACTGGCCACAGTATCTCAAAAATGTGTATTTGGGTGAGCAACTGGCACGAAACACTGTGACTCTCTTAGGGTAACCAATATCTCGTCACCAGTATAATCACATCTTCAAAGTCAAGAAACCGCTGGCAAGAGTAACGATGTTTCTCTTAAGATACACAACTAGTGGCGTATCGCTTCAGGCAGACTGGCCACAGTATCTCAAAATGTGTATTTTGGTGAGCAACTGGCAGGAAGCACTATGACTCTCTTAAGGTAGCCAATGCCTCGTCACCAACATAATCCCATCACCTACTTCAAAAAACCGCTTGCAAAGGTAAAGAAGCTTCTCATAAGATACACAGCTAGTGGGGTGTCACTTGAGGCTGACTGGCCAAAGTATCAAAAAATTGTGTAATTGGGTGAGCAACTAGCAGGAATCACTATGACACTCATAGGGTAGCCAATGCCTCGTCACCAGCATAATCACATCAGCAACTTCAAGAAACCCCTGGCAAAAGTTACAATGACTTTTAAGATACACAACTAGTGGCGTAGCTATCAGGCAGACTGGAAAGAGTATCTAAAAAATGTGTATTTGGGTGAAGAACTGGCAGGAATCTCTATGACTCTCTTGAGGTAGCCAAAGCCTCGTCACCAGCAGAATCAAATCAGCAACTTCTAGAAACCCCTTTCAAAAGTAACGATGTTTCTCTTAAGATACACAACTAGTGGCGTATCGCTTCAGGCACACTGGAAACAGTATCTAAAAAATGTGTATTTGGGTGAGCAACTGGCACGAAACACTGTGACTCTCTTAGGGTAACCAATATCTCGTCACCAGTATAATCACATCTTCAAAGTCAAGAAACCACTGGCAAGAGTAACGATGTTTCTCTTAAGATACACAACTAGTGGCGTATCGCTTCAGGCAGACTGGCCAGAGTATCTCAAAATGTGTATTTGGGTGAGCAACTGGCAGGAAGCACTATGAACTCTCTTAAGGGAGCCAATGCCTTGTCACCAACATAATCCCATCACCAACTTCAGGAAACCGCTTGCAAAGGTAACGAAGCTTCTCATAAGATACACAGCTAGTGGGGTGTCACTTGAGGCAGACTGGCCAAAGTATCAAAAAAATGTGTATTTGGGTGAGCAACTAGCAGGAATCACTATGACACTCATAGGGTAGCCAATGCCTCGTCACCAGCATAATCACATCAGCAACTTCAAGAAACCCCTGGCAAAAGTTACAATGACTCTTAAGATACACAACTAGTGGCGTAGCTATCAGGCAGACTGGAAAGAGTATCTAAAAAATGTATATTTGGGTGAAGAACTGGCAGGAATCTCTATGACTCTCTTGAGGTAGCCAATGCTTCGTCACCAGCAGAATCAAATCAGCAACTTCTAGAAACCCCTTTCAAAAGTAACGATGTTTCTCTTAAGATACACAACCAGTGGCGTATCGCTTCAGACACACTGGAAACAGTATCTAAAAAATGTGTATTTGGGTGAGCAACTGGCACGAAACACTGTGACTCTCTTAGGGTAGCCAATATCTCGTCACCAGTATAATCACAGCTTCAAAGTCAAGAAACCGCTGGCAAGAGTAACGATGTTTCTCTTAAGATACACAACTAGTCGCGTATCGCTTCAGGCAGACTGGCCACAGTATCTCAAAATGTGTATTTGGGTGAGCAACTGGCAGGAAGCACTATGACTCTCTTAAGGTAGCCAATGCCTCGTCACCAACATAATCCCATCATCAACTTCAGGAAACCGCTTGCAAAGGTAACGAAGCTTCTCATAAGATACACAGCTAGTGGGGTGCCACTTGAGGCAGACTGGCCAAAGTATCAAAAAAATGTGTATTTGGGTGAGCAACTAGCAGGAATCACTATGACACTCATAGGGTAGCCAATGCCTCGTCACCAGCATAATCACATCAGCAACTTCAAGAAACCCCTGGCAAAAGTTACAATGACTCTTAAGATACACAACTAGTGGCGTAGCTATCAGGCAGACTGGAAAGAGTATCTAAAAAATGTGTATTTGGATGAGCAACTGGCAGGAAACACTGTGACTCTCTTAGGGTAGCCAATATCTCGTCACCAGTATAATCACATCTTCAAAGTCAAGAAACCGCTGGCAAGAGTAACGATGTTTCTCTTAAGATACACAACTAGTGGCGTATCGCTTCTGGCACACTGGAAACAGTATCTAAAAAATGTGTATTTGGGTGAGCAACTGGCACGAAACACTGTGACTCTCTTAGGGTAACCAATATCTCGTCACCAGTATAATCACATCTTCAAAGTCAAGAAACCGCTGGCAAGAGTAACGATGTTTCTCTTAAGATACACAACTAGTGGCGTATCGCTTCAGGCAGACGCCACAGTATCTCAAAATGTGTATTTTGGTGAGCAACTGGCAGGAAGCACTATGACTCTCTTAAGGTAGCCAATGCCTCGTCACCAACATAATCCCATCACCTACTTCAAGAAACCGCTTGCAAAGGTAACGAAGCTTCTCATAAGATACACAGCTAGTGGGGTGTCACTTGAGGCAGACTGGCCAAAGTATCAAAAAACTGTGTATTTGGGTGAGCAACTAGCAGGAATCACTATGACACTCATAGGGTAGCCAATGCCTCGTCACCAGCATAATCACATCAGCAACTTCAAGAAACCCCTGGCAAAAGTTACAATGACTTTTAAGATACACAACTAGTGGCGTAGCTATCAGGCAGACTGGAAAGAGTATCTAAAAAATGTGTATTTGGATGAGCAACTGGCAGGAAACACTGTGACTCTCATAGGGTAGCCAATATCTCGTCACCAGTATAATCACAGCTTCAAAGTCAAGAAACCGCTGGCAAGAGTAACGATGTTTCTCTTAAGATACACAACTAGCGGCGTATCGCTTCAGGCAGACTGGCCACAGTATCTCAAAATGTGTATTTGGGTGAGCAACTGGCAGGAAGCACTATGACTCTCTTAAGGTAGCCAATGCCTCGTCACCAACATAATCCCATCATCAACTTCAGGAAACCGCTTGCAAAGGTAACGAAGCTTCTCATAAGATACACAGCTAGTGGGGTGCCACTTGAGGCAGACTGGCCAAAGTATCAAAAAATGTGTATTTGGGTGAGCAACTAGCAGGAATCACTATGACACTCATAGGGTAGCCAATGCCTCGTCACCAGGATGATCACATCAGCAACTTCAAGAAACCCCTGGCAAAAGTTACAATGACTCTTAAGATACACAACTAGTGGCGTAGCTATCAGGCAGACTGGAAAGAGTATCTAAAAAATGTGTATTTGGATGAGCAACTGGCAGGAAACACTGTGACTCTCTTAGGGTAGCCAATATCTCGTCACCAGTATAATCACAGCTTCAAAGTCAAGAAACCGCTGGCAAGAGTAACGATGTTTCTCTTAAGATACACAACTAGCGGCGTATCGCTTCAGGCAGACTGGCCACAGTATCTCAAAATGTGTATTTGGGTGAGCAACTGGCAGGAAGCACTATGACTCTCTTAAGGTAGCCAATGCCTCGTCACCAACATAATCCCATCATCAACTTCAGGAAACCGCTTGCAAAGGTAACGAAGCTTCTCATAAGATACACAGCTAGTGGGGTGCCACTTGAGGCAGACTGGCCAAAGTATCAAAAAAATGTGTATTTGGGTGAGCAACTAGCAGGAATCACTATGACACTCATAGGGTAGCCAATGCCTCGTCACCAGCATAATCACATCAGCAACTTCAAGAAACCCCTGGCAAAAGTTACAATGACTCTTAAGATACACAACTAGAGGCGTAGCTATCAGGCAGACTGGAAAGAGTATCTAAAAAATGTGTATTTGGATGAGCAACTGGCAGGAAACACTGTGACTCTCTTAGGGTAGCCAATATCTCGTCACCAGTATAATCACATCTTCAAAGTCAAGAAACCGCTGGCAAGATTAACGATGTTTCTCTTAAGATACACAACTAGTGGCGTATCGCTTCTGGCACACTGGAAACAGTATCTAAAAAATGTGTATTTGGGTGAGCAACTGGCACGAAACACTGTGACTCTCTTAATATAGCCAATGCCTCGTCACCAACATAATCCCATCACCAACTTCAGGAAACCGCTTGCAAAGGTAACGAAGCTTCTCATAAGATACACAGCTAGTGGGGTGTCACTTGAGGCAGACTGGCCAAAGTATCAAAAAAATGTGTATTTGGGTGAGCAACTAGCAGGAATCACTATGACACTCATAGGGTAGCCAATGCCTCGTCACCAGCATAATCACATCAGCAACTTCAAGAAACCCCTGGCAAAAGTTACAATGACTCTTAAGATACACAACTAGTGGCGTAGCTATCAGGCAGACTGGAAAAAGTATCTAGAAAATGTGTATTTGGGTGAAGAACTGACAGGAATCTCTATGACTCTCTTGAGGTAGCCAATGCTTCGTCACCAGCAGAATCAAATCAGCAACTTCTAGAAACCCCTTTCAAAAGTAACGATGTTTCTCTTAAGATACACAACTAGTAGCGTATCGCTTCAGGCACACTGGAAACAGTATCTAAAAAATGTGTATTTGGGTGAGCAACTGGCACGAAACACTGTGACTCTCTTAGGGTAGCCAATATCACGTCACTAGTATAATCACAGCTTCAAAGTCAAGAAACCGCTGGCAAGAGTAAAGATGTTTCTCTTAAGATACACAACTAGTGGCGTATTGCTTCAGGCAGACTGGCCACAGTATCTCAAAATGTGTATTTTGGTGAGCAACTGGCAGGAAGCACTATGACTCTCTTAAGGTAGCCAATGCCTCGTCACCAACATAATCCCATCATCAACTTCAAGAAACCGCTTGCAAAGGTAACGAAGCTTCTCATAAGATACACAGCTAGTGGGGTGCCACTTGAGGCAGACTGGCCAAAGTATCAAAAAAATGTGTATTTGGGTGAGCAACTAGCAGGAATCACTATGACACTCATAGGGTAGCCAATGCCTCGTCACCAGCATAATCACATCAGCAACTTCAAGAAACCCCTGGCAAAAGTTACAATGACTCTTAAGATACACAACTAGTGGCGTAGCTATCAGGCAGACTGGAAAGAGTATCTAAAAAATGTGTATTTGGATGAGCAACTGGCAGGAAACACTGTGACTCTCTTAGGGTAGCCAATATCTCGTCACCAGTATAATCACATCTTCAAAGTCAAGAAACCGCTGGCAAGAGTAACGATGTTTCTCTTAAGATACACAACTAGTGGCGTATCGCTTCTGGCACACTGGAAACAGTATCTAAAAAATGTGTATTTGGGTGAGCAACTGGCACGAAACACTGTGACTCTCTTAATATAGCCAATGCCTCGTCACCAACATAATCCCATCACCAACTTCAGGAAACCGCTTGCAAAGGTAACGAAGCTTCTCATAAGATACACAGCTAGTGGGGTGTCACTTGAGGCAGACTGGCCAAAGTATCAAAAAAATGTGTATTTGGGTGAGCAACTAGCAGGAATCACTATGACACTCATAGGGTAGCCAATGCCTCGTCACCAGCATAATCACATCAGCAACTTCAAGAAACCCCTGGCAAAAGTTACAATGACTCTTAAGATACACAACTAGTGGCGTAGCTATCAGGCAGACTGGAAAAAGTATCTAAAAAATGTGTATTTGGGTGAAGAACTGACAGGAATCTCTATGACTCTCTTGAGGTAGCCAATGCTTCGTCACCAGCAGAATCAAATCAGCAACTTCTAGAAACCCCTTTCAAAAGTAACGATGTTTCTCTTAAGATACACAACTAGTAGCGTATCGCTTCAGGCACACTGGAAACAGTATCTAAAAAATGTGTATTTGGGTGAGCAACTGGCACGAAACACTGTGACTCTCTTAGGGTAGCCAATATCACGTCACTAGTATAATCACAGCTTCAAAGTCAAGAAACCGCTGGCAAGAGTAAAGATGTTTCTCTTAAGATACACAACTAGTGGCGTATTGCTTCAGGCAGACTGGCCACAGTATCTCAAAATGTGTATTTTGGTGAGCAACTGGCAGGAAGCACTATGACTCTCTTAAGGTAGCCAATGCCTCGTCACCAACATAATCCCATCATCAACTTCAAGAAACCGCTTGCAAAGGTAACGAAGCTTCTCATAAGATACACAGCTAGTGGGGTGCCACTTGAGGCAGACTGGCCAAAGTATCAAAAAAATGTGTATTTGGGTGAGCAACTAGCAGGAATCACTATGACACTCATAGGGTAGCCAATGCCTCGTCACCAGCATAATCACATCAGCAACTTCAAGAAACCCCTGGCAAAAGTTACAATGACTCTTAAGATACACAACTAGTGGCGTAGCTATCAGGCAGACTGGAAAGAGTATCTAAAAAATGTGTATTTGGATGAGCAACTGGCAGGAAACACTGTGACTCTCTTAGGGTAGCCAATATCTCGTCACCAGTATAATCACATCTTCAAAGTCAAGAAACCGCTGGCAAGAGTAACGATGTTTCTCTTAAGATACACAACTAGTGGCGTATCGCTTCTGGCACACTGGAAACAGTATCTAAAAAATGTGTATTTGGGTGAGCAACTGGCACGAAACACTGTGACTCTCTTAGGGTAACCAATATCTCGTCACCAGTATAATCACATCTTCAAAGTCAAGAAACCGCTGGCAAGAGTAACGATGTTTCTCTTAAGATACACAACTAGTGGCGTATCGCTTCAGGCAGACGCCACAGTATCTCAAAATGTGTATTTTGGTGAGCAACTGGCAGGAAGCACTATGACTCTCTTAAGGTAGCCAATGCCTCGTCACCAACATAATCCCATCACCTACTTCAAGAAACCGCTTGCAAAGGTAACGAAGCTTCTCATAAGATACACAGCTAGTGGGGTGTCACTTGAGGCAGACTGGCCAAAGTATCAAAAAACTGTGTATTTGGGTGAGCAACTAGCAGGAATCACTATGACACTCATAGGGTAGCCAATGCCTCGTCACCAGCATAATCACATCAGCAACTTCAAGAAACCCCTGGCAAAAGTTACAATGACTTTTAAGATACACAACTAGTGGCGTAGCTATCAGGCAGACTGGAAAGAGTATCTAAAAAATTTGTATTTGGGTGAGCAACTGGCAGAAAGCACTATGACTCGCTTAATATAGCCAATGCCTCGTCACCAACATAATCCCATCACCAACTTCAGGAAACCGCTTGCAAAGGTAACGAAGCTTCTCATAAGATACACAGCTAGTGGGGTGTCACTTGAGGCAGACTGGCCAAAGTATCAAAAAAATGTGTATTTGGGTGAGCAACTAGCAGGAATCACTATGACACTCATAGGGTAGCCAATGCCTCGTCACCAGCATAATCACATCAGCAACTTCAAGAAACCCCTGGCAAAAGTTACAATGACTCTTAAGATACACAACTAGTGGCGTAGCTATCAGGCAGACTGGAAAAAGTATCTAAAAAATGTGTATTTGGGTGAAGAACTGACAGGAATCTCTATGACTCTCTTGAGGTAGCCAATGCTTCGTCACCAGCAGAATCAAATCAGCAACTTCTAGAAACCCCTTTCAAAAGTAACGATGTTACTCTTAAGATACACAACTAGTAGCGTATCGCTTCAGGCACACTGGAAACAGTATCTAAAAAATGTGTATTTGGGTGAGCAACTGGAACGAAACACTGTGACTCTCTTAGGGTAGCCAATATCACGTCACTTGTATAATCACAGCTTCAAAGTCAAGAAACCGCTGGCAAGAGTAAAGATGTTTCTCTTAAGATACACAACTAGTGGCGTATTGCTTCAGGCAGACTGGCCACAGTATCTCAAAATGTGTATTTTGGTGAGCAACTGGCAGGAAGCACTATGACTCTCTTAAGGTAGCCAATGCCTCGTCACCAACATAATCCCATCACCTACTTCAAGAAACCGCTTGCAAAGGTAACGAAGCTTCTCATAAGATACACAGCTAGTGGGGTGTCACTTGAGGCAGACTGGCCAAAGTATCAAAAAAATGTGTATTTGGGTGAGCAACTAGCAGGAATCACTATGACACTCATAGGGTAGCCAATGCCTCGTCACCAGCATAATCACATCAGCAACTTCAAGAAACCCCTGGCAAAAGTTACAATGACTCTTAAGATACACAACTAGTGGCGTAGCTATCAGGCAGACTGGAAAGAGTATCTAAAAAATGTATATTTGGGTGAAGAACTGGCAGGAACCTCTATGACTCTCTTGAGGTAGCCAATGCTTCGTCACCAGCAGAATCAAATCAGCAACTTCTAGAAACCCTTTTCAAAAGTAACGATGTTTCTCTTAAGATACACAACTAGTGGCGTATCGCTTCAGGCACACTGGAAACAGTATCTAAAAAATGTGTATTTGGGTGAGCAACTGGCACGAAACACTGTGACTCTCTTAGGGTAGCCAATATCTCGTCATTAGTATAATCACAGCTTCAAAGTCAAGAAACCGCTGGCAAGAGTAACGATGTTTCTCTTAAGATACACAACTAGTGGCGTATCGCTTCAGGCAGACTGGCCACAGTATCTCAAAATGTGTATTTGGGTGAGCAACTGGCAGGAAGCACTATGACTCTCTTAAGGTAGCCAATGCCTCGTCACCAACATAATCCCATCATCAACTTCAAGAAACCGCTTGCAAAGGTAACGAAGCTTCTCATAAGATACACAGCTAGTGGGGTGCCACTTGAGGCAGACTGGCCAAAGTATCAAAAAAATGTGTATTTGGGTGAGCAACTAGCAGGAATCACTATGACACTCATAGGGTAGCCAATGCCTCGTCACCAGCATAATCACATCAGCAACTTCAAGAAACCCCTGGCAAAAGTTACAATGACTCTTAAGATGCACAACTAGTGGCGTAGCTATCAGGCAGACTGGAAAGAGTATCTAAAAAATGTGTATTTGGATGAGCAACTGGCAGGAAACACTGTGACTCTCTTAGGGTAGCAAATATCTCGTCACCAGTATAATCACATCTTCAAAGTCAAGAAACCGCTGGCAAGAGTAACGATGTTTCTCTTAAGATACACAACTAGTGGCGTATCGCCTCTGGCACACTGGAAACAGTATCTAAAAAATGTGTATTTGGGTGAGCAACTGGCAGGAAACACTGTGACTCTCTTAGGGTAACCAATATCTCGTCACCAGTATAATCACATCTTCAAAGTCAAGAAACCGCTGGCAAGAGTAACGATGTTTCTCTTAAGATACACAACTAGTGGCGTATCGCTTCAGGCAGACTGGCCACAGTATCTCAAAATGTGTATTTTGGTGAGGAACTGGCAGGAAGCACTATGACTCTCTTAAGGTAGCCAATGCCTCGTCACCAACATAATCCCATCACCTACTTCAAGAAACCGCTTGCAAAGGTAACGAAGCTTCTCATAAGATACACAGCTAGTGGGGTGTCACTTGAGGCAGACTGGCCAAAGTATCAAAAAAATGTGTATTTGGGTGAGCAACTAGCAGGAATCACTATGACACTCATAGGGTAGCCAATGCCTCGTCATCAGCATAATCACATCAGCAACTTCAAGAAACCCCTGGCAAAAGTTACAATGACTTTTAAGATACACAACTAGTGGCGTAGCTATCAGGCAGACTGGAAAGAGTATCTAAAAAATGTGTATTTGGGTGAAGAACTGGCAGGAATCTCTATGACTCTCTTGAGGTAGCCAAAGCCTCGTCACCAGCAGAATCAAATCAGCAACTTCTAGAAACCCCTTTCAAAAGTAACGATGTTTCTCTTAAGATACACAACTAGTGGCGTATCGCTTCAGGCACACTGGAAACAGTATCTAAAAAATGTGTATTTGGGTGTGCAACTGGCACGAAACACTGTGACTCTCTTAGGGTAACCAATATCTCGTCACCAGTATAATCACATCTTCAAAGTCAAGAAACCGCTGGCAAGAGTAACGATGTTTCTCTTAAGATACACAACTAGTGGCGTATCGCTTCAGGCAGACTGGCCAGAGTATCTCAAAATGTGTATTTGGGTGAGCAACTGGCAGGAAGCACTATGACTCTCTTAAGGTAGCCAATGCCAACATAATCCCATCATCAACTTCAGGAAACCGCTTGCAAAGGTAACGAAGCTTCTCATAAGATACACAGCTAGTGGGGTGCCATTTGAGGCAGACTGGCCAAAGTATCAAAAAAATGTGTATTTGGGTGAGCAACTGGCAGGAATCACTATGACACTCATAGGGTAGCCAATGCCTCGTCACCAGCATAATCACATCAGCAACTTCAAGAAACCCCTGGCAAAAGTTACAATGACTCTTAAGATACACAACTAGTGGCGTAGCTATCAGGCAGACTGGAAAGAGTATCTAAAAAATGTGTATTTGGATGAGCAACTGGCAGGAAACACTGTGACTCTCTTAGGGTAGCCAATATCTCGTCAACAGTATAATCACATCTTCAAAGTCAAGAAACCGCTGGCAAGAGTAACGATGTTTCTCTTAAGATACACAACTAGTGGCGTATCGCTTGTGGCACACTGGGAACAGTATCTAAAAAATGTGTATTTGGGTGAGCAACTGGCACGAAACACTGTGACTCTCTTAGGGTAACCAATATCTCGTCACCAGTATAATCACATCTTCAAAGTCAAGAAACCGCTGGCAAGAGTAACGATGTTTCTCATAAGATACACAACTAGTGGCGTATCGCTTCAGGCAGACTGGCCACAGTATCTCAAAATGTGTATTTTGGTGAGCAACTGGCAGGAAGCACTATGACTCTCTTAAGGTAGCCAATGCCTCGTCACCAACATAATCCCATCACCTACTTCAAGAAACCGCTTGCAAAGGTAACGAAGCTTCTCATAAGATATACAGCTAGTGGGGTGTCACTTGAGGCAGACTGGCCAAAGTATCAAAAAAATGTGTATTTGGGTGAGCAACTAGCAGGAATCACTATGACACTCATAGGGTAGCCAATGCCTCGTCACCAGCATAATCACATCAGCAACTTCAAGAAACCCCTGGCAAAAGTTACAATGACTTTTAAGATACACAACTAGTGGCGTATCGCTTCAGGCAGACTGGAAAGAGTATCTAAAAAATGTGTATTTGGGTGAAGAACTGGCAGGAATCTCTATGACTCTCTTGAGGTAGCCAAAGCCTCGTCACCAGCAGAATCAAATCAGCAACTTCTAGAAACCCCTTTCAAAAGTAACGATGTTTCTCTTAAGATACACAACTAGTGGCGTATCGCTTCAGGCACACTGGAAACAGTATCTAAAAAATGTGTATTTGGGTGAGCAACTGGCACGAAATACTGTGACTCTCTTAGGGTAACCAATATCTCGTCACCAGTATAATCACATCTTCAAAGTCAAGAAACCGCTGGCAAGAGTAACGATGTTTCTCTTAAGATACACAACTAGTGGCGTATCGCTTCAGGCAGACTCGCCAGAGTATCTCAAAATGTGTATTTGGGTGAGCAACTGGCAGGAAGCACTATGAACTCTCTTAAGGGAGCCAATGCCTTGTCACCAACATAATCCCATCACCAACTTCAGGAAACCGCTTGCAAAGGTAACGAAGCTTCTCATAAGATACACAGCTAGTGGGGTGTCACTTGAGGCAGACTGGCCAAAGTATCAAAAAATGTGTATTTGGGTGAGCAACTAGCAGGAATCACTATGACACTCATAGGGTAGCCAATGCCTCGTCACCAGCATAATCACATCAGCAACTTCAAGAAACCCATGGCAAAAGTTACAATGACTCTTAAGATACACAACTAGTGGCGTAGCTATCAGGCAGACTGGAAAGAGTATCTAAAAAATGTGTATTTGGATGAGCAACTGGCAGGAAACACTGTGACTCTCTTAGGGTAGCCAATATCTCGTCACCAGTATAATCACAGCTTCAAAGTCAAGAGACCGCTGGCAAGAGTAACGATGTTTCTCTTAAGATACACAACTAGTGGCGTATCGCTTCAGGCAGACTGGCCACAGTATCTCAAAATGTGTATTTGGGTGAGCAACTGGCAGGAAGCACTATGACTCTCTTAAGGTAGCCAATGCCTCGACACCAACATAATCCCATCATCAACTTCAGGAAACCGCTTGCAAAGGTAACGAAGCTTCTCATAAGATACACAGCTAGTGGGGTGCCACTTGAGGCAGACTGGCCAAAGTATCAAAAAAATGTGTATTTGGGTGAGCAACTAGCAGGAATCACTATGACACTCATAGGGTAGCCAATGCCTCGTCACCAGCATAATCACATCAGCAACTTCAAGAAACCCCTGGCAAAAGTTACAATGACTCTTAAGATACACAACTAGTGGCGTAGCTATCAGGCAGACTGGAAAGAGTATCTAAAAAATGTGTATTTGGATGAGCAACTGGCAGGAAACACTGTGACTCTCTTAGGGTAGCCAATATCTCGTCACCAGTATAATCACATCTTCAAAGTCAAGAAACCGCTGGCAAGAGTAACGATGTTTCTCTTAAGATACACAACTAGTGGCGTATCGCTTGTGGCACACTGGGAACAGTATCTAAAAAATGTGTATTTGGGTGAGCAACTGGCACGAAACACTGTGACTCTCTTAGGGTAACCAATATCTCGTCACCAGTATAATCACATCTTCAAAGTCAAGAAACCGCTGGCAAGAGTAACGATGTTTCTCTTAAGATACACAACTAGTGGCGTATCGCTTCAGGCAGACTGGCCACAGTATCTCAAAATGTGTATTTTGGTGAGCAACTGGCAGGAAGCACTATGACTCTCTTAAGGTAGCCAATGCCTCGTCACCAACATAATCCCATCACCTACTTCAAGAAACCGCTTGCAAAGGTAACGAAGCTTCTCATAAGATACACAGCTAGTGGGGTGTCACTTGAGGCAGACTGGCCAAAGTATCAAAAAAATGTGTATTTGGGTGAGCAACTAGCAGGAATCACTATGACACTCATAGGGTAGCCAATGCCTCGTCACCAGCATAATCACATCAGCAACTTCAAGAAACCCCTGGCAACAGTTACAATGACTTTTAAGATACACAACTAGTGGCGTATCGCTTCAGGCAGACTGGAAAGAGTATCTAAAAAATGTGTATTTGGGTGAAGAACTGGCAGGAATCTCTATGACTCTCTTGAGGTAGCCAAAGCCTCGTCACCAGCAGAATCAAATCAGCAACTTCTAGAAACCCATTTCAAAAGTAACGATGTTTCTCTTAAGATACACAACTTGTGGCGTATCGCTTCAGGCACACTGGAAACAGTATCTAAAAAATGTGTATTTGGGTGAGCAACTGGCACGAAACACTGTGACTCTCTTAGGGTAACCAATATCTCGTCACCAGTATAATCACATCTTCAAAGTAAAGAAACCGCTGGCAAGAGTAACGATGTTTCTCTTAAGATACACAACTAGTGGCGTATCGCTTCAGGCAGACTGGCCAGAGTATCTCAAAATGTGTATTTGGGTGAGCAACTGGCAGGAAGCACTATGACTCTCTTAAGGTAGCCAATGCCTCGACACCAACATAATCCCATCATCAACTTCAGGAAACCGCTTGCAAAGGTAACGAAGCTTCTCATAAGATACACAGCTAGTGGGGTGCCACTTGAGGCAGACTGGCCAAAGTATCAAAAAAATGTGTATTTGGGTGAGCAACTAGCAGGAATCACTATGACACTCATAGGGTAGCCAATGCCTCGTCACCAGCATAATCACATCAGCAACTTCAAGAAACCCCTGGCAAAAGTTACAATGACTCTTAAGATACACAACTAGTGGCGTAGCTATCAGGCAGACTGGAAAGAGTATCTAAAAAATGTGTATTTGGATGAGCAACTGGCAGGAAACACTGTGACTCTCTTAGGGTAGCCAATATCTCGTCACCAGTATAATCACATCTTCAAAGTCAAGAAACCGCTGGCAAGAGTAACGATGTTTCTCTTAAGATACACAACTAGTGGCGTATCGCTTGTGGCACACTGGGAACAGTATCTAAAAAATGTGTATTTGGGTGAGCAACTGGCACGAAACACTGTGACTCTCTTAGGGTAACCAATATCTCGTCACCAGTATAATCACATCTTCAAAGTCAAGAAACCGCTGGCAAGAGTAACGATGTTTCTCTTAAGATACACAACTAGTGGCGTATCGCTTCAGGCAGACTGGCCACAGTATCTCAAAATGTGTATTTTGGTGAGCAACTGGCAGGAAGCACTATGACTCTCTTAAGGTAGCCAATGCCTCGTCACCAACATAATCCCATCACCTACTTCAAGAAACCGCTTGCAAAGGTAACGAAGCTTCTCATAAGATACACAGCTAGTGGGGTGTCACTTGAGGCAGACTGGCCAAAGTATCAAAAAAATGTGTATTTGGGTGAGCAACTAGCAGGAATCACTATGACACTCATAGGGTAGCCAATGCCTCGTCACCAGCATAATCACATCAGCAACTTCAAGAAACCCCTGGCAACAGTTACAATGACTTTTAAGATACACAACTAGTGGCGTATCGCTTCAGGCAGACTGGAAAGAGTATCTAAAAAATGTGTATTTGGGTGAAGAACTGGCAGGAATCTCTATGACTCTCTTGAGGTAGCCAAAGCCTCGTCACCAGCAGAATCAAATCAGCAACTTCTAGAAACCCATTTCAAAAGTAACGATGTTTCTCTTAAGATACACAACTTGTGGCGTATCGCTTCAGGCACACTGGAAACAGTATCTAAAAAATGTGTATTTGGGTGAGCAACTGGCACGAAACACTGTGACTCTCTTAGGGTAACCAATATCTCGTCACCAGTATAATCACATCTTCAAAGTAAAGAAACCGCTGGCAAGAGTAACGATGTTTCTCTTAAGATACACAACTAGTGGCGTATCGCTTCAGGCAGACTGGCCAGAGTATCTCAAAATGTGTATTTGGGTGAGCAACTGGCAGGAAGCACTATGACTCTCTTAAGGTAGCCAATGCCTCGACACCAACATAATCCCATCATCAACTTCAGGAAACCGCTTGCAAAGGTAACGAAGCTTCTCATAAGATACACAGCTAGTGGGGTGCCACTTGAGGCAGACTGGCCAAAGTATCAAAAAAATGTGTATTTGGGTGAGCAACTAGCAGGAATCACTATGACACTCATAGGGTAGCCAATGCCTCGTCACCAGCATAATCACATCAGCAACTTCAAGAAACCCCTGGCAAAAGTTACAATGACTCTTAAGATACACAACTAGTGGCGTAGCTATCAGGCAGACTGGAAAGAGTATCTAAAAAATGTGTATTTGGATGAGCAACTGGCAGGAAACACTGTGACTCTCTTAGGGTAGCCAATATCTCGTCACCAGTATAATCACATCTTCAAAGTCAAGAAACCGCTGGCAAGAGTAACGATGTTTCTCTTAAGATACACAACTAGTGGCGTATCGCTTGTGGCACACTGGGAACAGTATCTAAAAAATGTGTATTTGGGTGAGCAACTGGCACGAAACACTGTGACTCTCTTAGGGTAACCAATATCTCGTCACCAGTATAATCACATCTTCAAAGTCAAGAAACCGCTGGCAAGAGTAACGATGTTTCTCTTAAGATACACAACTAGTGGCGTATCGCTTCAGGCAGACTGGCCACAGTATCTCAAAATGTGTATTTTGGTGAGCAACTGGCAGGAAGCACTATGACTCTCTTAAGGTAGCCAATGGCTCGTCACCAACATAATCCCATCACCTACTTCAAGAAACCGCTTGCAAAGGTAACGAAGCTTCTCATAAGATACACAGCTAGTGGGGTGTCACTTGAGGCAGACTGGCCAAAGTATCAAAAAAATGTGTATTTGGGTGAGCAACTAGCAGGAATCACTATGACACTCATAGGGTAGCCAATGCCTCGTCACCAGCATAATCACATCAGCAACTTCAAGAAACCCCTGGCAAAAGTTACAATGACTTTTAAGATACACAACTAGTGGCGTATCGCTTCAGGCAGACTGGAAAGAGTATCTAAAAAATGTGTATTTGGGTGAAGAACTGGCAGGAATCTCTATGACTCTCTTGAGGTAGCCAAAGCCTCGTCACCAGCAGAATCAAATCAGCAACTTCTAGAAACCCATTTCAAAAGTAACGATGTTTCTCTTAAGATACACAACTAGTGGCGTATCGCTTCAGGCACACTGGAAACAGTATCTAAAAAATGTGTATTTGGGTGAGCAACTGGCACGAAACACTGTGACTCTCTTAGGGTAACCAATATCTCGTCACCAGTATAATCACATCTTCAAAGTCAAGAAACCGCTGGCAAGAGTAACGATGTTTCTCTTAAGATACACAACTAGTGGCGTATCGCTTCAGGCAGACTGGCCAGAGTATCTCAAAATGTGTATTTGGGTGAGCAACTGGCAGGAAGCACTATGAGCTCTCTTAAGGGAGCCAATGCCTTGTCACCAACATAATCCCATCACCAACTTCAGGAAACCGCTTGCAAAGGTAACGAAGCTTCTCATAAGATACACAGCTAGTGGGGTGTCACTTGAGGCAGACTGGCCAAAGTATCAAAAAATGTGTATTTGGGTGAGCAACTAGCAGGAATCACTATGACACTCATAGGGTAGCCAATGCCTCGTCACCAGCATAATCACATCAGCAACTTCAAGAAACCCCTGGCAACAGTTACAATGACTTTTAAGATACACAACTAGTGGCGTATCGCTTCAGGCAGACTGGAAAGAGTATCTAAAAAATGTGTATTTGGGTGAAGAACTGGCAGGAATCTCTATGACTCTCTTGAGGTAGCCAAAGCCTCGTCACCAGCAGAATCAAATCAGCAACTTCTAGAAACCCATTTCAAAAGTAACGATGTTTCTCTTAAGATACACAACTTGTGGCGTATCGCTTCAGGCACACTGGAAACAGTATCTAAAAAATGTGTATTTGGGTGAGCAACTGGCACGAAACACTGTGACTCTCTTAGGGTAACCAATATCTCGTCACCAGTATAATCACATCTTCAAAGTAAAGAAACCGCTGGCAAGAGTAACGATGTTTCTCTTAAGATACACAACTAGTGGCGTATCGCTTCAGGCAGACTGGCCAGAGTATCTCAAAATGTGTATTTGGGTGAGCAACTGGCAGGAAGCACTATGACTCTCTTAAGGTAGCCAATGCCTCGACACCAACATAATCCCATCATCAACTTCAGGAAACCGCTTGCAAAGGTAACGAAGCTTCTCATAAGATACACAGCTAGTGGGGTGCCACTTGAGGCAGACTGGCCAAAGTATCAAAAAAATGTGTATTTGGGTGAGCAACTAGCAGGAATCACTATGACACTCATAGGGTAGCCAATGCCTCGTCACCAGCATAATCACATCAGCAACTTCAAGAAACCCCTGGCAAAAGTTACAATGACTCTTAAGATACACAACTAGTGGCGTAGCTATCAGGCAGACTGGAAAGAGTATCTAAAAAATGTGTATTTGGATGAGCAACTGGCAGGAAACACTGTGACTCTCTTAGGGTAGCCAATATCTCGTCACCAGTATAATCACATCTTCAAAGTCAAGAAACCGCTGGCAAGAGTAACGATGTTTCTCTTAAGATACACAACTAGTGGCGTATCGCTTGTGGCACACTGGGAACAGTATCTAAAAAATGTGTATTTGGGTGAGCAACTGGCACGAAACACTGTGACTCTCTTAGGGTAACCAATATCTCGTCACCAGTATAATCACATCTTCAAAGTCAAGAAACCGCTGGCAAGAGTAACGATGTTTCTCTTAAGATACACAACTAGTGGCGTATCGCTTCAGGCAGACTGGCCACAGTATCTCAAAATGTGTATTTTGGTGAGCAACTGGCAGGAAGCACTATGACTCTCTTAAGGTAGCCAATGGCTCGTCACCAACATAATCCCATCACCTACTTCAAGAAACCGCTTGCAAAGGTAACGAAGCTTCTCATAAGATACACAGCTAGTGGGGTGTCACTTGAGGCAGACTGGCCAAAGTATCAAAAAAATGTGTATTTGGGTGAGCAACTAGCAGGAATCACTATGACACTCATAGGGTAGCCAATGCCTCGTCACCAGCATAATCACATCAGCAACTTCAAGAAACCCCTGGCAAAAGTTACAATGACTTTTAAGATACACAACTAGTGGCGTATCGCTTCAGGCAGACTGGAAAGAGTATCTAAAAAATGTGTATTTGGGTGAAGAACTGGCAGGAATCTCTATGACTCTCTTGAGGTAGCCAAAGCCTCGTCACCAGCAGAATCAAATCAGCAACTTCTAGAAACCCATTTCAAAAGTAACGATGTTTCTCTTAAGATACACAACTAGTGGCGTATCGCTTCAGGCACACTGGAAACAGTATCTAAAAAATGTGTATTTGGGTGAGCAACTGGCACGAAACACTGTGACTCTCTTAGGGTAACCAATATCTCGTCACCAGTATAATCACATCTTCAAAGTCAAGAAACCGCTGGCAAGAGTAACGATGTTTCTCTTAAGATACACAACTAGTGGCGTATCGCTTCAGGCAGACTGGCCAGAGTATCTCAAAATGTGTATTTGGGTGAGCAACTGGCAGGAAGCACTATGAGCTCTCTTAAGGGAGCCAATGCCTTGTCACCAACATAATCCCATCACCAACTTCAGGAAACCGCTTGCAAAGGTAACGAAGCTTCTCATAAGATACACAGCTAGTGGGGTGTCACTTGAGGCAGACTGGCCAAAGTATCAAAAAATGTGTATTTGGGTGAGCAACTAGCAGGAATCACTATGACACTCATAGGGTAGCCAATGCCTCGTCACCAGCATAATCACATCAGCAACTTCAAGAAACCCCTGGTAAAAGTTACAATGACTCTTAAGATACACAACTAGTGGCGTAGCTATCAGGCAGACTGGAAAGAGTATCTAAAAAATGTGTATTTGGATGAGCAACTGGCAGGAAACACTGTGACTCTCTTAGGGTAGCCAATATCTCGTCACCAGTATAATCACAGCTTCAATGTCAAGAAACCGCTGGCAAGAGTAACGATGTTTCTCTTAAGATACACAACTAGTGGCGTATCGCTTCAGGCAGACTGGCCACAGTATCTCAAAATGTGTATTTGGGTGAGCAACTGGCAGGAAGCACTATGACTCTCTTAAGGTAGCCAATGCCTCGTCACCAACATAATCCCATCATCAACTTCAGGAAACCGCTTGCAAAGGTAACGAAGCTTCTCATAAGATACACAGCTAGTGGGGTGCCACTTGAGGCAGACTGGCCAAAGTATCAAAAACTGTGTATTTGGGTGAGCAACTAGCAGGAATCACTATGACACTCATAGGGTAGCCAATGCCTCGTCACCAGCATAATCACATCAGCAACTTCAAGAAACCCCTGGCAAAAGTTACAATGGCTCTTAAGATACACAACTAGTGGCGTAGCTATCAGGCAGACTGGAAAGAGTATCTAAAAAATGTGTATTTGGGTGAGCAACTGGCACGAAACACTATGACTCTCTTAGGGTAACCAATATATCGTCACCAGTATAATCACATCTTCAAAGTCAAGAAACCGCTGGCAAGAGTAACGATGTTTCTCTTAAGATACACAACTAGTGGCGTATCGCTTTAGGCAGACTGGCCACAGTATCTCAAAATGTGTATTTGGGTGAGCAACTGGCAGGAAGCACTATGACTCTCTTAAGGTAGCCAATGCCTCGTCAAAAACATAATCCCATCACCAACTTCAGGAAACCGCTTGCAAAGGTAACGAAGCTTCTCATAAGATACACAGCTAGTGGGGTGTCACTTGAGGCAGACTGGCCAAAGTATCAAAAAAATGTGTATTTGGGTGAGCAACTAGCAGGAATCACTATGACACTCATAGGGTAGCCAATGCCTCGTCACCAGCATAATCACATCAGCAACTTCAAGAAACCCCTGGCAAAAGTTACAATGACTCTTAAGATACACAACTAGTGGCGTAGCTATCAGGCAGACTGGAAAGAGTATCTAAAAAATGTGTATTTGGATGAGCAACTGGCAGGAAACACTGTGACTCTCTTAGGGTAGCCAATATCTCGTCACCAGTATAATCACATCTTCAAAGTCAAGAAACCGCTGGCAAGAGTAACGATGTTTCTCTTAAGGTACACAACTAGTGGCGTATCGCTTCTGGCACACTGGAAACAGTATCTAAAAAATGTGTATTTGGGTGAGCAACTGGCACGAAACACTGTGACTCTCTTAGGGTAACCAATATCTCGTCACCAGTATAATCACATCTTCAAAGTCAAGAAACCGCTGGCAAGAGTAACGATGTTTCTCTTAAGATACACAACTAGTGGCGTATCGCTTTAGGCAGACTGGCCACAGTATCTCAAAATGTGTATTTGGGTGAGCAACTGGCAGGAAGCACTATGACTCTCTTAAGGTAGCCAATGCCTCGTCAAAAACATAATCCCATCACCAACTTCAGGAAACCGCTTGCAAAGGTAACGAAGCTTCTCATAAGATACACAGCTAGTGGGGTGTCACTTGAGGCAGACTGGCCAAAGTATCAAAAAAATGTGTATTTGGGTGAGCAACTAGCAGGAATCACTATGACACTCATAGGGTAGCCAATGCCTCGTCACCAGCATAATCACATCAGCAACTTCAAGAAACCCCTGGCAAAAGTTACAATGACTCTTAAGATACACAACTAGTGGCGTAGCTATCAGGCAGACTGGAAAGAGTATCTAAAAAATGTGTATTTGGAAGAGCAACTGGCAGGAAACACTGTGACTCTCTTAGGGTAGCCAATATCTCGTCACCAGTATAATCACATCTTCAAAGTCAAGAAACCGCTGGCAAGAGTAACGATGTTTCTCTTAAGGTACACAACTAGTGGCGTATCGCTTCTGGCACACTGGAAACAGTATCTAAAAAATGTGTATTTGGGTGAGCAACTGGCACGAAACACTGTGACTCTCTTAGGGTAACCAATATCTCGTCACCAGTATAATCACATCTTCAAAGTCAAGAAACCGCTGGCAAGAGTAACGATGTTTCTCTTAAGATACACAACTAGTGGCGTATCGCTTCAGGCAGACTGGCCACAGTATCTCAAAATGTGTATTTTGGTGAGCAACTGGCAGGAAGCACTATGACTCTCTTAAGGTAGCCAATGCCTCGTCACCAACATAATCCCATCACCTACTTCAAGATACCGCTTGCAAAGGTAACGAAGCTTCTCATAAGATACACAGCTAGTGGGGTGTCACTTGAGGCAGACTGGCCAAAGTATCAAAAAAATGTGTATTTGGGTGAGCAACTAGCAGGAATCACTATGACACTCATAGGGTAGCCAATGCCTCGTCACCAGCATAATCACATCAGCAACTTCAAGAAACCCCTGGCAAAAGTTACAATGACTTTTAAGATACACAACTAGTGGCGTAGCTATCAGGCAGACTGGAAAGAGTATCTAAAAAATGTGTATTTGGGTGAAGAACTGGCAGGAATCTCTATGACTCTCTTGAGGTAGCCAAAGCCTCGTCACCAGCAGAATCAAATCAGCAACTTCTAGAAACCCCTTTCAAAAGTAACGATGTTTCTCTTAAGATACACAACTAGTGGCGTATCGCTTCAGGCACACTGGAAACAGTATCAAAAAATGTGTATTTGGGTGAGCAACTGGCACGAAACACTGTGACTCTCTTAGGGTAACCAATATCTCGTCACCAGTATAATCACATCTTCAAAGTCAAGAAACCGCTGGCAAGAGTAACGATGTTTCTCTTAAGATACACAAGTAGTGGCGTATCGCTTCATGCAGACTGGCCAGAGTATCTCAAAATGTGTATTTGGGTGAGCAACTGGCAGGAAGCACTATGAACTCTCTTAAGGGAGCCAATGCCTTGTCACCAACATAATCCCATCACCAACTTCAGGAAACCGCTTGCAAAGGTAACGAAGCTTCTCATAAGATACACAGCTAGTGGGGTGTCACTTGAGGCAGACTGGCCAAAGTATCAAAAAATGTGTATTTGGGTGAGCAACTAGCAGGAATCACTATGACACTCATAGGGTAGCCAATCCCTCGTCACCAGCATAATCACATCAGCAACTTCAAGAAACCCCTGGCAAAAGTTACAATGACTCTTAAGATACACAACTAGTGGCGTAGCTATCAGGCAGACTGGAAAGAGTATCTAAAAAATGTGTATTTGGATGAGCAACCGGCAGGAAACACTGTGACTCTCTTAGGGTAGCCAATATCTCGTCACCAGTATAATCACAGCTTCAAAGTCAAGAAACCGCTGGCAAGAGTAACGATGTTTCTCTTAAGATACACAACTAGTGGCGTATCGCTTCAGGCAGACTGGCCACAGTATCTCAAAATGTGTATTTGGGTGAGCAACTGGCAGGAAGCACTATGACTCTCTTAAGGTAGCCAATGCCTCGTCACCAACATAATCCAATCATCAACTTCAGGAAACCGCTTGCAAAGGTAACGAAGCTTCTCATAAGATACACAGCTAGTGGGGTGTCACTTGAGGCAGACTGGCCAAAGTATCAAAAAATGTGTATTTGGGTGAGCAACTAGCAGGAATCACTATGACACTCATAGGGTAGCCAATGCCTCGTCACCAGCATAATCACATCAGCAACTTCAAGAAACCCCTGGTAATAGTTACAATGACTCTTAAGATACACAACTAGTGGCGTAGCTATCAGGCAGACTGGAAAGAGTATCTAAAAAATGTGTATTTGGATGAGCAACTGGCAGGAAACACTGTGACTCTCTTAGGGTAGCCAATATCTCGTCACCAGTATAATCACATCTTCAAAGTCAAGAAACCGCTGGCAAGAGTAACGATGTTTCTCTTAAGATACACAACTAGTGGCGTATCGCTTCTGGCACACTGGAAACAGTATCTAAAAAATGTGTATTTGGGTGAGCAACTGGCAGGAAGCACTATGACTCTCTTAAGGTAGCCAATGCCTCGTCAAAAACATAATCCCATCACCAACTTCAGGAAACCGCTTGCAAAGGTAACGAAGCTTCTCATAAGATACACAGCTAGTGGGGTGTCACTTGAGGCAGACTGGCCAAAGTATCAAAAAAATGTGTATTTGGGTGAGCAACTAGCAGGAATCACTATGACACTCATAGGGTAGCCAATGCCTCGTCACCAGCATAATCACATCAGCAACTTCTAGAAACCCCTTTCAAAAGTAACGATGTTTCTCTTAAGATACACAACTAGTGGCGTATCGCTTCAGGCAGACTGGCCACAGTATCTCAAAATGTGTATTTTGGTGAGCAACTGGCAGGAAGCACTATGACTCTCTTAAGGTAGCCAATGCCTCGTCACCAACATAATCCCATCACCTACTTCAAGAAACCGCTTGCAAAGGTAACGAAGCTTCTCATAAGATACACAGCTAGTGGGGTGTTACTTGAGGCAGACTGGCCAAAGTATCAAAAAAATGTGTATTTGGGTGAGCAACTAGCAGGAATCACTATGACACTCATAGGGTAGCCAATGCCTCGTCACCAGCATAATCACATCAGCAACTTCAAGAAACCCCTGGCAAAAGTTACAATGACTTTTAAGATACACAACTAGTGGCGTAGCTATCAGGCAGACTGGAAAGAGTATCTAAAAAATGTGTATTTGGGTGAAGAACTGGCAGGAATCTCTATGACTCTCTTGAGGTAGCCAAAGCCTCGTCACCAGCAGAATCAAATAAGCAACTTCTAGAAACCCATTTCAAAAGTAACGATGTTTCTCTTAAGATACACAACTAGTGGCGTATCGCTTCAGGCACACTGGAAACAGTATCTAAAAAATGTGTATTTGGGTGAGCAACTGGCACGAAACACTGTGACTCTCTTAGGGTAACCAATATCTCGTCACCAGTATAATCACATCTTCAAAGTCAAGAAACCGCTGGCAAGAGTAACGATGTTTCTCTTAAGATACACAACTAGTGGCGTATCGCTTCAGGCAGACGCAACAGTATCTCAAAATGTGTATTTGGGTGAGCAACTGGCAGGAAGCACTATGACTCTCTTAAGGGAGCCAATGCCTTGTCACCAACATAATCCCATCACCAACTTCAGGAAACCGCTTGCAAAGGTAACGAAGCTTCTCATAAGATACACAGCTAGTGGGGTGTCACTTGAGGCACACTGGCCAAAGTATCAAAAAATGTGTATTTGGGTGAGCAACTAGCAGGAATCACTATGACACTCATAGGGTAGCCAATGCCTCGTCACCAGCATAATCACATCAGCAACTTCAAGAAACCCCTGGTAAAAGTTACAATGACTCTTAAGATACACAACTAGTGGCGTAGCTATCAGGCAGACTGGAAAGAGTATCTAAAAAATGTGTATTTGGATGAGCAACTGGCAGGAAACACTGTGACTCTCTTAGGGTAGCCAATATCTCGTCACCAGTATAATCACATCTTCAAAGTCAAGAAACCGCTGGCAAGAGTAACGATGTTTCTCTTAAGATACACAACTAGTGGCGTATCGCTTTAGGCAGACTGGCCACAGTATCTCAAAATGTGTATTTGGGTGAGCAACTGGCAGGAAGCACTATGACTCTCTTAAGGTAGCCAATGCCTCGTCAAAAACATAATCCCATCACCAACTTCAGGAAACCGCTTGCAAAGGTAACGAAGCTTCTCATAAGATACACAGCTAGTGGGGTGCCACTTGAGGCAGACTGGCCAAAGTATCAAAAAAATGTGTATTTGGGTGAGCAACTAGCAGGAATCACTATGACACTCATAGGGTAGCCAATGCCTCGTCACCAGCATAATCACATCAGCAACTTCAAGAAACCCCTGGTAATAGTTACAATGACTCTTAAGATACACAACTAGTGGCGTAGCTATCAGGCAGACTGGAAAGAGTATCTAAAAAATGTGTATTTGGATGAGCAACTGGCAGGAAACACTGTGACTCTCTTAGGGTAGCCAATATCTCGTCACCAGTATAATCACATCTTCAAAGTCAAGAAACCGCTGGCAAGAGTAACGATGTTTCTCTTAAGATACACAACTAGTGGCGTATCGCTTCTGGCACACTGGAAACAGTATCTAAAAAATGTGTATTTGGGTGAGCAACTGGCAGGAAGCACTATGACTCTCTTAAGGTAGCCAATGCCTCGTCAAAAACATAATCCCATCACCAACTTCAGGAAACCGCTTGCAAAGGTAACGAAGCTTCTCATAAGATACACAGCTAGTGGGGTGTCACTTGAGGCAGACTGGCCAAAGTATCAAAAAAATGTGTATTTGGGTGAGCAACTAGCAGGAATCACTATGACACTCATAGGGTAGCCAATGCCTCGTCACCAGCATAATCACATCAGCAACTTCTAGAAACCCCTTTCAAAAGTAACGATGTTTCTCTTAAGATACACAACTAGTGGCGTATCGCTTCAGGCAGACTGGCCACAGTATCTCAAAATGTGTATTTTGGTGAGCAACTGGCAGGAAGCACTATGACTCTCTTAAGGTAGCCAATGCCTCGTCACCAACATAATCCCATCACCTACTTCAAGAAACCGCTTGCAAAGGTAACGAAGCTTCTCATAAGATACACAGCTAGTGGGGTGTTACTTGAGGCAGACTGGCCAAAGTATCAAAAAAATGTGTATTTGGGTGAGCAACTAGCAGGAATCACTATGACACTCATAGGGTAGCCAATGCCTCGTCACCAGCATAATCACATCAGCAACTTCAAGAAACCCCTGGCAAAAGTTACAATGACTTTTAAGATACACAACTAGTGGCGTAGCTATCAGGCAGACTGGAAAGAGTATCTAAAAAATGTGTATTTGGGTGAAGAACTGGCAGGAATCTCTATGACTCTCTTGAGGTAGCCAAAGCCTCGTCACCAGCAGAATCAAATAAGCAACTTCTAGAAACCCATTTCAAAAGTAACGATGTTTCTCTTAAGATACACAACTAGTGGCGTATCGCTTCAGGCACACTGGAAACAGTATCTAAAAAATGTGTATTTGGGTGAGCAACTGGCACGAAACACTGTGACTCTCTTAGGGTAACCAATATCTCGTCACCAGTATAATCACATCTTCAAAGTCAAGAAACCGCTGGCAAGAGTAACGATGTTTCTCTTAAGATACACAACTAGTGGCGTATCGCTTCAGGCAGACGCAACAGTATCTCAAAATGTGTATTTGGGTGAGCAACTGGCAGGAAGCACTATGACTCTCTTAAGGGAGCCAATGCCTTGTCACCAACATAATCCCATCACCAACTTCAGGAAACCGCTTGCAAAGGTAACGAAGCTTCTCATAAGATACACAGCTAGTGGGGTGTCACTTGAGGCACACTGGCCAAAGTATCAAAAAATGTGTATTTGGGTGAGCAACTAGCAGGAATCACTATGACACTCATAGGGTAGCCAATGCCTCGTCACCAGCATAATCACATCAGCAACTTCAAGAAACCCCTGGTAAAAGTTACAATGACTCTTAAGATACACAACTAGTGGCGTAGCTATCAGGCAGACTGGAAAGAGTATCTAAAAAATGTGTATTTGGATGAGCAACTGGCAGGAAACACTGTGACTCTCTTAGGGTAGCCAATATCTCGTCACCAGTATAATCACATCTTCAAAGTCAAGAAACCGCTGGCAAGAGTAACGATGTTTCTCTTAAGATACACAACTAGTGGCGTATCGCTTTAGGCAGACTGGCCACAGTATCTCAAAATGTGTATTTGGGTGAGCAACTGGCAGGAAGCACTATGACTCTCTTAAGGTAGCCAATGCCTCGTCAAAAACATAATCCCATCACCAACTTCAGGAAACCGCTTGCAAAGGTAACGAAGCTTCTCATAAGATACACAGCTAGTGGGGTGCCACTTGAGGCAGACTGGCCAAAGTATCAAAAAAATGTGTATTTGGGTGAGCAACTAGCAGGAATCACTATGACACTCATAGGGTAGCCAATGCCTCGTCACCAGCATAATCACATCAGCAACTTCTAGAAACCCCTTTCAAAAGTAACGATGTTTCTCTTAAGATACACAACTAGTGGCGTATCGCTTCAGGCATACTGGAAACAGTACCTAAAAAATGTGTATTTGGGTGAGCAACTGGCACGAAACACTGTGACTCTCTTAGGGTAACCAATATCTCGTCACCAGTATAATCACATCTTCAAAGTCAAGAAACCGCTGGCAAGAGTAACGATGTTTCTCTTAAGATACACAACTAGTGGCGTATCGCTTCAGGCAGACTGGCCAGAGTATCTCAAAATGTGTATTTGGGTGAGCAACTGGCAGGAAGCACTATGAACTCTCTTAAGGGAGCCAATGCCTTGTCACCAACATAATCCCATCACCAACTTCAGGAAACCGCTTGCAAAGGTAACGAAGCTTCTCATAAGATATACAGCTAGTGGGGTGTCACTTGAGGCAGACTGGCCAAAGTATCAAAAAATGTGTATTTGGGTGAGCAACTAGCAGGAATCACTATGACACTCATAGGGTAGCCAATGCCTCGTCACCAGCATAATCACATCAGCAACTTCAAGAAACCCCTGGTAAAAGTTACAATGACTCTTAAGATACACAACTAGTGGCGTAACTATCAGGCAGACTGGAAAGAGTATCTAAAAAATGTGTATTTGGATGAGCAACTGGCAGGAAACACTGTGACTCTCTTAGGGTAGCCAATATCTCGTCACCAGTATAATCACATCTTCAAAGTCAAGAAACCGCTGGCAAGAGTAACGATGTTTCTCTTAAGATACACAACTAGTGGCGTATCGCTTCATGCAGACTGGCCAGAGTATCTCAAAATGTGTATTTGGGTGAGCAACTGGCAGGAAGCACTATGAACTCTCTTAAGGGAGCCAATGCCTTGTCACCAACATAATCCCATCACCAACTTCAGGAAACCGCTTGCAAAAGTAACGAAGCTTCTCATAAGATACACAGCTAGTGGGGTGTCACTTGAGGCAGACTGGCCAAAGTATCAAAAAATGTGTATTTGGGTGAGCAACTAGCAGGAATCACTATGACACTCATAGGGTAGCCAATGCCTCGTCACCAGCATAATCACATCAGCAACTTCAAGAAACCCCTGGCAAAAGTTACAATGACTCTTAAGATACACAACTAGTGGCGTAGCTATCAGGCAGACTGGAAAGAGTATCTAAAACATGTGTATTTGGGTGAAGAACTGGCAGTAATCTCTATGACTCTCTTGAGGTAGCCAATGCTTCGTCACCAGCAGAATCAAATCAGCAACTTCTAGAAACCCCTTTCAAAATTAACGATGTTTCTCTTAAGATACACAACTAGTGGCGTATCGCTTCAGGCACACTGGAAACAGTATCTAAAAAATGTGTATTTGGGTGAGCAACTGGCACGAAACACTGTGACTCTCTTAGGGTAACCAATATCTCGTCACCAGTATAATCACATCTTCAAAGTCAAGAAACCGCTGGCAAGAGTAACGATGTTTCTCTTAAGATACACAACTAGTGGCGTATCGCTTCAGGCAGACTGGCCACAGTATCTCAAAATGTGTATTTTGGTGAGCAACTGGCAGGAAGCACTATGACTCTCTTAAGGTAGCCAATGCCTCGTCACCAACATAATCCCATCACCTACTTCAAGAAACCGCTTGCAAATGTAACGAAGCTTCTCATAAGATACACAGCTAGTGGGGTGTCACTTGAGGCAGACTGGCCAAAGTATCAAAAAAATGTGTATTTGGGTGAGCAACTAGCAGGAATCACTATGACACTCATAGGGTAGCCAATGCCTCGTCACCAGCATAATCACATCAGCAACTTCAAGAAACCCCTGGCAAAAGTTACAATGACTTTTAAGATACACAACTAGTGGCGTAGCTATCAGGCAGACTGGAAAGAGTATCTAAAAAATGTGTATTTGGGTGAAGAACTGGCAGGAATCTCTATGACTCTCTTGAGGTAGCCAAAGCCTCGTCACCAGCAGAATCAAATCAGCAACTTCTAGAAACCCATTTCAAAAGTAACGATGTTTCTCTTAAGATACACAACTAGTGGCGTATCGCTTCAGGCACACTGGAAACAGTATCTAAAAAATGTGTATTTGGGTGAGCAACTGGCACGAAACACTGTGACTCTCTTAGGGTAACCAATATCTCGTCACCAGTATAATCACATCTTCAAAGTCAAGAAACCGCTGGCAAGAGTAACGATGTTTCTCTTAAGATACACAACTAGTGGCGTATCGCTTCAGGCAGACTGGCCAGAGTATCTCAAAATGTGTATTTGGGTGAGCAACTGGCAGGAAGCACTATGAACTCTCTTAAGGGAGCCAATGCCTTGTCACCAACATAATCCCATCACCAACTTCAGGAAACCGCTTGCAAAGGTAACGAAGCTTCTCATAAGATACACAGCTAGTGGGGTGTCACTTGAGGCAGACTGGCCAAAGTATCAAAAAATGTGTATTTGGGTGAGCAACTAGCAGGAATCACTATGACACTCATAGGGTAGCCAATGCCTCGTCACCAGCATAATCACATCAGCAACTTCAAGAAACCCCTGGCAAAAGTTACAATGACTCTTAAGATACACAACTAGTGGCGTAGCTATCAGGCAGACTGGAAAGAGTATCTAAAACATGTGTATTTGGGTGAAGAACTGGCAGTAATCTCTATGACTCTCTTGAGGTAGCCAATGCTTCGTCACCAGCAGAATCAAATCAGCAACTTCTAGAAACCCCTTTCAAAAGTAACGATGTTTCTCTTAAGATACACAACTAGTGGCGTATCGCTTCAGGCACACTGGAAACAGTATCTAAAAAATGTGTATTTGGGTGAGCAACTGGCACGAAACACTGTGACTCTCTTAGGGTAACCAATATCTCGTCACCAGTATAATCACATCTTCAAAGTCAAGAAACCGCTGGCAAGAGTAACGATGTTTCTCTTAAGATACACAACTAGTGGCGTATCGCTTCAGGCAGACTGGCCACAGTATCTCAAAATGTGTATTTTGGTGAGCAACTGGCAGGAAGCACTATGACTCTCTTAAGGTAGCCAATGCCTCGTCACCAACATAATCCCATCACCTACTTCAAGAAACCGCTTGCAAAGGTAACGAAGCTTCTCATAAGATACACAGCTAGTGGGGTGTCACTTGAGGCAGACTGGCCAAAGTATCAAAAAAATGTGTATTTGGGTGAGCAACTAGCAGGAATCACTATGACACTCATAGGGTAGCCAATGCCTCGTCACCAGCATAATCACATCAGCAACTTCAAGAAACCCCTGGCAAAAGTTACAATGACTTTTAAGATACACAACTAGTGGCGTAGCTATCAGGCAGACTGGAAAGAGTATCTAAAAAATGTGTATTTGGGTGAAGAACTGGCAGGAATCTCTATGACTCTCTTGAGGTAGCCAAAGCCTCGTCACCAGCAGAATCAAATCAGCAACTTCTAGAAACCCATTTCAAAAGTAACGATGTTTCTCTTAAGATACACAACTAGTGGCGTATCGCTTCAGGCACACTGGAAACAGTATCTAAAAAATGTGTATTTGGGTGAGCAACTGGCACGAAACACTGTGACTCTCTTAGGGTAACCAATATCTCGTCACCAGTATAATCACATCTTCAAAGTCAAGAAACCGCTGGCAAGAGTAACGATGTTTCTCTTAAGATACACAACTAGTGGCGTATCGCTTCAGGCAGACTGGCCAGAGTATCTCAAAATGTGTATTTGGGTGAGCAACTGGCAGGAAGCACTATGAACTCTCTTAAGGGAGCCAATGCCTTGTCACCAACATAATCCCATCACCAACTTCAGGAAACCGCTTGCAAAGGTAACGAAGCTTCTCATAAGATACACAGCTAGTGGGGTGTCACTTGAGGCAGACTGGCCAAAGTATCAAAAAATGTGTATTTGGGTGAGCAACTAGCAGGAATCACTATGACACTCATAGGGTAGCCAATGCCTCGTCACCAGCATAATCACATCAGCAACTTCTAGAAACCCCTTTCAAAAGTAACGATGTTTCTCTTAAGATACACAACTAGTGGCGTATCGCTTCAGGCATACTGGAAACAGTACCTAAAAAATGTGTATTTGGGTGAGCAACTGGCACGAAACACTGTGACTCTCTTAGGGTAACCAATATCTCGTCACCAGTATAATCACATCTTCAAAGTCAAGAAACCGCTGGCAAGAGTAACGATGTTTCTCTTAAGACACACAACTAGTGGCGTATCGCTTCAGGCAGACTGGCCAGAGTATCTCAAAATGTGTATTTGGGTGAGCAACTGGCAGGAAGCACTATGAACTCTCTTAAGGGAGCCAATGCCTTGTCACCAACATAATCCCATCACCAACTTCAGGAAACCGCTTGCAAAGGTAACGAAGCTTCTCATAAGATACACAGCTAGTGGGGTGTCACTTGAGGCAGACTGGCCAAAGTATCAAAAAATGTGTATTTGGGTGAGCAACTAGCAGGAATCACTATGACACTCATAGGGTAGCCAATGCCTCGTCACCAGCATAATCACATCAGCAACTTCAAGAAACCCCTGGTAAAAGTTACAATGACTCTTAAGATACACAACTAGTGGCGTAGCTATCAGGCAGACTGGAAAGAGTATCTAAAAAATGTGTATTTGGATGAGCAACTGGCAGGAAACACTGTGACTCTCTTAGGGTAGCCAATATCTCGTCACCAGTATAATCACATCTTCAAAGTCAAGAAACCGCTGGCAAGAGTAACGATGTTTCTCTTAAGATACACAACTAGTGGCGTATCGCTTCATGCAGACTGGCCAGAGTATCTCAAAATGTGTATTTGGGTGAGCAACTGGCAGGAAGCACTATGAACTCTCTTAAGGGAGCCAATGCCTTGTCACCAACATAATCCCATCACCAACTTCAGGAAACCGCTTGCAAAAGTAACGAAGCTTCTCATAAGATACACAGCTAGTGGGGTGTCACTTGAGGCAGACTGGCCAAAGTATCAAAAAATGTGTATTTGGGTGAGCAACTAGCAGGAATCACTATGACACTCATAGGGTAGCCAATGCCTCGTCACCAGCATAATCACATCAGCAACTTCAAGAAACCCCTGGCAAAAGTTACAATGACTTTTAAGATACACAACTAGTGGCGTAGCTATCAGGCAGACTGGAAAGAGTATCTAAAAAATGTGTATTTGGGTGAAGAACTGGCAGGAATCTCTATGACTCTCTTGAGGTAGCCAAAGCCTCGTCACCAGCAGAATCAAATCAGCAACTTCTAGAAACCCATTTCAAAAGTAACGATGATTCTCTTAAGATACACAACTAGTGGCGTATCGCTTCAGGCACACTGGAAACAGTATCTAAAAAATGTGTATTTGGGTGAGCAAGTGGCACGAAAGACTGTGACTCTCTTAGGGTAACCAATATCTCGTCACCAGTATAATCACATCTTCAAAGTCAAGAAACCGCTGGCAAGAGTAACGATGTTTCTCTTAAGATACACAACTAGTGGCGTATCGCTTCAGGCAGACTGGCCAGAGTATCTCAAAATGTGTATTTGGGTGAGCAACTGGCAGGAAGCACTATGAACTCTCTTAAGGGAGCCAATGCCTTGTCACCAACATAATCCCATCACCAACTTCAGGAAACCGCTTGCAAAGGTAACGAAGCTTCTCATAAGATACACAGCTAGTGGGGTGTCACTTGAGGCAGACTGGCCAAAGTATCAAAAAATGTGTATTTGGGTGAGCAACTAGCAGGAATCACTATGACACTCATAGGGTAGCCAATGCCTCGTCACCAGCATAATCACATCAGCAACTTCAAGAAACCCCTGGTAATAGTTACAATGACTCTTAAGATACACAACTAGTGGCGTAGCTATCAGGCAGACTGGAAAGAGTATCTAAAAAATGTGTATTTGGATGAGCAACTGGCAGGAAACACTGTGACTCTCTTAGGGTAGCCAATATCTCGTCACCAGTATAATCACATCTTCAAAGTCAAGAAACCGCTGGCAAGAGTAACGATGTTTCTCTTAAGATACACAACTAGTGGCGTATCGCTTCTGGCACACTGGAAACAGTATCTAAAAAATGTGTATTTGGGTGAGCAACTGGCACGAAACACTGTGACTCTCTTAGGGTAACCAATATCTCGTCACCAGTATAATCACATCTTCAAAGTCAAGAAACCGCTGGCAAGAGTAACGATGTTTCTCTTAAGATACACAACTAGTGGCGTATCGCTTTAGGCAGACTGGCCACAGTATCTCAAAATGTGTATTTGGGTGAGCAACTGGCAGGAAGCACTATGACTCTCTTAAGGTAGCCAATGCCTCGTCAAAAACATAATCCCATCACCAACTTCAGGAAACCGCTTGCAAAGGTAACGAAGCTTCTCATAAGATACACAGCTAGTGGGGTGTCACTTGAGGCAGACTGGCCAAAGTATCAAAAAAATGTGTATTTTGGTGAGCAACTAGCAGGAATCACTATGACACTCATAGGGTAGCCAATGCCTCGTCACCAGCATAATCACATCAGCAACTTCTAGAAACCCCTTTCAAAAGTAACGATGTTTCTCTTAAGATACACAACTAGTGGCGTATCGCTTCAGGCAGACTGGCCACAGTATCTCAAAATGTGTATTTGGGTGAGCAACTGGCAGGAAGCACTATGACTCTCTTAAGGTAGCCAATGCCTCGTCACCAACATAATCCCATCATCAACTTCAGGAAACCGCTTGCAAAGGTAACGAAGCTTCTCATAAGATACACAGCTAGTGGGGTGCCACTTGAGCCAGACTGGCCAAAGTATCAAAAAATGTGTATTTGGGTGAGCAACTAGCAGGAATCACTATGACACTCATAGGGTAGCCAATGCCTCGTCACCAGCATAATCACATCAGCAACTTCAAGAAACCCCTGGCAAAAGTTACAATGACTCTTAAGATACGCAACTAGTGGCGTAGCTATCAGGCAGACTGGAAAGAGTATCTAAAAAATGTGTATTTGGGTGAGCAACTGGCACGAAACACTATGACTCTCTTAGGGTAACCAATATATCGTCACCAGTATAATCACATCTTCAAAGTCAAGAAACCGCTGGCAAGAGTAACGATGTTTGTCTTAAGATACACAACTAGTGGCGTATCGCTTTTGGCAGACTGGCCACAGTATCTCAAAATGTGTATTTGGGTGAGCAACTGGCAGGAAGCACTATGACTCTCTTACGGTAGCCAATGCCTCGTCAAAAACATAATCCCATCACCAACTTCAGGAAACCGCTTGCAAAGGTAACGAAGCTTCTCATAAGATACACAGCTAGTGGGGTGTCACTTGAGGCAGACTGGCCAAAGTATCAAAAAAATGTGTATTTGGGGGAGCAACTAGCAGGAATCACTATGACACTCATAGGGTAGCCAATGCCTCGTCACCAGCATAATCACATCAGCAACTTCAAGAAACCCCTGGCAAAAGTTACAATGACCCTTAAGATACACAACTAGTGGCGTAGCTATCAGGCAGACTGGAAAGAGTATCTAAAAAATGTGTATTTGGATGAGCAACTGGCAGGAAACATTGTGACTCTCTTAGGGTAGCCAATATCTCGTCACCAGTATAATCACATCTTCAAAGTCAAGAAACCGCTGGCAAGAGTAACGATGTTTCTCTTAAGGTACACAACTAGTGGCGTATCGCTTCTGACACACTGGAAACAGTATCTAAAAAATGTGTATTTGGGTGAGCAACTGGCACGAAACACTGTGACTCTCTTAGGGTAACCAATATCTCGTCACCAGTATAATCACATCTTCAAAGTCAAGAAACCGCTGGCAAGAGTAACGATGTTTCTCTTAAGATACACAACTAGTGGCGTATCGCTTCAGGCAGACTGGCCACAGTATCTCAAAATGTGTATTTTGGTGAGCAACTGGCAGGAAGCACTATGACTCTCTTAAGGTAGCCAATGCCTCGTCACCAACATAATCCCATCACCTACTTCAAGAAACCGCTTGCAAAGGTAACGAAGCTTCTCATAAGATACACAGCTAGTGGGGTGTCACTTGAGGCAGACTGGCCAAAGTATCAAAAAAATGTGTATTTGGGTGAGCAACTAGCAGGAATCACTATGACACTCATAGGGTAGCCAATGCCTCGTCACCAGCATAATCACATCAGCAACTTCAAGAAACCCCTGGCAAAAGTTACAATGACTTTTAAGATACACAACTAGTGGCGTAGCTATCAGGCAGACTGGAAAGAGTATCTAAAAAATGTGTATTTGGGTGAAGAACTGGCAGGAATCTCTATGACTCTCTTGAGGTAGCCAAAGCCTCGTCACCAGCAGAATCAAATCAGCAACTTCTAGAAACCCCTTTCGAAAGTAACGATGTTTCTCTTAAGATACACAACTAGTGGCGTATCGCTTCAGGCACACTGGAAACAGTATCTAAAAAATGTGTATTTGGGTGAGCAACTGGCACGAAACACTGTGACTCTCTTAGGGTAACCAATATCTCGTCACCAGTATAATCACATCTTCAAACTCAAGAAACCGCTGGCAAGAGTAACGATGTTTCTCTTAAGATACACAACTAGTGGCGTATCGCTTCATGCAGACTGGCCAGAGTATCTCAAAATGTGTATTTGGGTGAGCAACTGGCAGGAAGCACTATGAACCCTCTTAAGGGAGCCAATGCCTTGTCACCAACATAATCCCATCACCAACTTCAGGAAACCGCTTGCAAAGGTAACGAAGCTTCTCATAAGATACACAGCTAGTGGGGTGTCACTTGAGGCAGACTGGCCAAAGTATCAAAAAATGTGTATTTGGGTGAGCAACTAGCAGGAATCAATATGACACTCATAGGGTAGCCAATGCCTCGTCACCAGCATAATCACATCAGCAACTTCAAGAAACCCCTGGTAGAAGTTACAATGACTCTTAAGATACACAACTAGTGGCGTAGCTATCAGGCAGACTGGAAAGAGTATCTAAAAAATGTGTATTTGGATGAGCAACTGGCAGGAAACACTGTGACTCTCTTAGGGTAGCCAATATCTCGTCACCAGTATAATCACATCTTCAAAGTCAAGAAACCGCTGGCAAGAGTAACGATGTTTCTCTTAAGATACACAACTAGTGGCGTATCGCTTCTGGCACACTGGAAACAGTATCTAAAAAATGTGTATTTGGGTGAGCAACTGGCACGAAACACTGTGACTCTCTTAGGGTAACCAATATCTCGTCACCAGTATAATCACATCTTCAAAGTCAAGAAACCGCTGGCAAGAGTAACGATGTTTCTCTTAAGATACACAACTAGTGGCGTATCGCTTTAGGCAGACTGGCCACAGTATCTCAAAATGTGTATTTGGGTGAGCAACTGGCAGGAAGCACTATGACTCTCTTAAGGTAGCCAATGCCTCGTCAAAAACATAATCCCATCACCAACTTCAGGAAACCGCTTGCAAAGGTAACGAAGCTTCTCATAAGATACACAGCTAGTGGAGTGTCACTTGAGGCAGACTGGCCAAAGTATCAAAAAAAATGTGTATTTGGGTGAGCAACTAGCAGGAATCACTATGACACTCATAGGGTAGCCAATGCCTCGTCACCAGCATAATCACATCAGCAACTTCTAGAAACCCCTTTCAAAAGTAACGATGTTTCTCTTAAGATACACAACTAGTGGCGTATCGCTTCAGGCACACTGGAAACGGTATCTAAAAAATGTGTATTTGGGTGAGCAACTGGCACGAAACACTGTGACTCTCTTAGGGTAACCAATATCTCGTCACCAGTATAATCACATCTTCAAAGTCAAGAAACCGCTGGCA
Source organism: Schistocerca nitens (assembly GCF_023898315.1). Lineage (NCBI taxonomy): Eukaryota > Metazoa > Arthropoda > Insecta > Orthoptera > Acrididae > Schistocerca > Schistocerca nitens. Next base: position 105,530,784 of record NC_064616.1, on the reverse strand, counting down.
AGAGTAACGATGTTTCTCTTAAGATACACAACTAGTGGCGTATCGCTTCAGGCAGACTGGCCAGAGTATCTCAAAATGTGTATTTGGGTGAGCAACTGGCAGGAAGCACTATGAACTCTCTTAAGGGAGCCAATGCCTTGTCACCAACATAATCCCATCACCAACTTCAGGAAACCGCTTGCAAAGGTAACGAAGCTTCTCATAAAATACACAGCTAGTGGGGTGTCACTTGAGGCAGACTGGCCAAAGTATCAAAAAATGTGTATTTGGGTGAGCAACTAGCAGGAATCACTATGACACTCATAGGGTAGCCAATGCCTCGTCACCAGCATAATCACATCAGCAACTTCAAGAAACCCCTGGCAAAAGTTACAATGACTCTTAAGATACACAACTAGTGGCGTAGCTATCAGGCAGACTGGAAAGAGTATCTAAAAAATGTGTATTTGGATGAGCAACTGGCAGGAAACACTGTGACTCTCTTAGGGTAGCCAATATCTCGTCACCAGTATAATCACATCTTCAAAGTCAAGAAACCGCTGGCAAGAGTAACGATGTTTCTCTTAAGGTACACAACTAGTGGCGTATCGCTTCTGACACACTGGAAACAGTATCTAAAAAATGTGTATTTGGGTGAGCAACTGGCACGAAACACTGTGACTCTCTTAGGGTAACCAATATCTCGTCACCAGTATAATCACATCTTCAAAGTCAAGAAACCGCTGGCAAGAGTAACGATGTTTCTCTTAAGATACACAACTAGTGGCGTATCGCTTCAGGCAGACTGGCCACAGTATCTCAAAATGTGTATTTTGGTGAGCAACTGGCAGGAAGCACTATGACTCTCTTAAGGTAGCCAATGCCTCGTCACCAACATAATCCCATCACCTACTTCAAGAAACCGCTTGCAAAGGTAACGAAGCTTCTCATAAGATACACAGCTAGTGGGGTGTCACTTGAGGCAGACTGGCCAAAGTATCAAAAAAATGTGTATTTGGGTGAGCAACTAGCAGGAATCACTATGACACTCATAGGGTAGCCAATGCCTCGTCACCAGCATAATCACATCAGCAACTTCAAGAAACCCCTGGCAAAAGTTACAATGACTTTTAAGATACACAACTAGTGGCGTAGCTATCAGGCAGACTGGAAAGAGTATCTAAAAAATGTGTATTTGGGTGAAGAACTGGCAGGAATCTCTATGACTCTCTTGAGGTAGCCAAAGCCTCGTCACCAGCAGAATCAAATCAGCAACTTCTAGAAACCCCTTTCGAAAGTAACGATGTTTCTCTTAAGATACACACCTAGTGGCGTATCGCTTCAGGCACACTGGAAACAGTATCTAAAAAATGTGTATTTGGGTGAGCAACTGGCACGAAACACTGTGACTCTCTTAGGGTAACCAATATCTCGTCACCAGTATAATCACATCTTCAAAGTCAAGAAACCGCTGGCAAGAGTAACGATGTTTCTCTTAAGATACACAACTAGTGGCGTATCGCTTCATGCAGACTGGCCAGAGTATCTCAAAATGTGTATTTGGGTGAGCAACTGGCAGGAAGCACTATGAACTCTCTTAAGGGAGCCAATGCCTTGTCACCAACATAATCCCATCACCAACTTCAGGAAACCGCTTGCAAAGGTAACGAAGCTTCTCATAAGATACACAGCTAGTGGGGTGTCACTTGAGGCAGACTGGCCAAAGTATCAAAAAACGTGTATTTGGGTGAGCAACTAGCAGGAATCACTATGACACTCATAGGGTAGCCAATGCCTCGTCACCAGCATAATCACATCAGCAACTTCAAGAAACCCCTGGCAAAAGTTCAATGACTCTTAAGATACACAACTAGTGGCGTAGCTATCAGGCAGACTGGAAAGAGTATCTAAAAAATGTGTATTTGGATGAGCAACTGGCAGGAAACACTGTGACTCTCTTAGGGTAGCCAATATCTCGTCACCAGTATAATCACAGCTTCAAAGTCAAGAAACCGCTGGCAAGAGTAACGATGTTTCTCTTAAGATACACAACTAGTGGCGTATCGCTTCAGGCAGACTGGCCACAGTATCTCAAAATGTGTATTTGGGTGAGCAACTGGCACGAAACACTGTGACTCAGTTAGGGTAACCAATATCTCGTCACCAGTATAATCACATCTTCAAAGTCAAGAAACCGCTGGCAAGAGTAACGATGTTTCTCTTAAGATACACAACTAGTGGCGTATCGCTTCAGGCAGACTGGCCACAGTATCTCAAAATGTGTATTTGGGTGAGCAACTGGCAGGAAGCACTATGACTCTCTTAAGGTAGTCAATGCCTCGTCACCAACATAATCCCATCACCTACTTCAAGGAACCGCTTGCAAAGGTAACGAAGCTTCTCATAAGATACACAGCTAGTGGGGTGTCACTTGAGGCAGACTGGCCAAAGTATCAAAAAAATGTGTATTTGGGTGAGCAACTAGCAGGAATCACTATGACACTCATAGGGTAGCCAATGCCTCGTCACCAGCATAATCACATCAGCAACTTCAAGAAACCCCTGGCAAAAGTTACAATGACTTTTAAGATACACAACTAGTGGCGTAGCTATCAGGCAGACTGGAAAGAGTATCTAAAAAATGTGTATTTGGGTGAAGAACTGGCAGGAATCTCTATGACTCTCTTGAGGTAGCCAAAGCCTCGTCACCAGCAGAATCAAATCAGCAACTTCTAGAAACCCATTTCAAAAGTAACGATGTTTCTCTTAAGATACACAACTAGTGGCGTATCGCTTCAGGCACACTGGAAACAGTATCTAAAAAATGTGTATTTGGGTGAGCAACTGGCACGAAACACTGTGACTCTCTTAGGGTAACCAATATCTCGTCACCAGTATAATCACATCTTCAAAGTCAAGAAACCGCTGGCAAGAGTAACGATGTTTCTCTTAAGATACACAACTAGTGGCGTATCGCCTCAGGCAGACTGGCCAGAGTATCTCAAAATGTGTATTTGGGTGAGCAACTGGCAGGAAGCACTATGAACTCTCTTAAGGGAGCCAATGCCTTGTCACCAACATAATCCCATCACCAACTTCAGGAAACCGCTTGCAAAGGTAACGAAGCTTCTCATAAGATACACAGCTAGTGGGGTGTCACTTGAGGCAGACTGGCCAAAGTATCAAAAAATGTGTATTTGGGTGAGCAACTAGCAGGAATCACTATGACACTCATAGGGTAGCCAATGCCTCGTCACCAGCATAATCACATCAGCAACTTCAAGAAACCCCTGGCAAAAGTTACAATGACTCTTAAGATACACAACTAGTGGCGTAGCTATCAGGCAGACTGGAAAGAGTATCTAAAAAATGTGTATTTGGATGAGCAACTGGCAGGAAACACTGTGACTCTCTTAGGGTAGCCAATATCTCGTCACCAGTATAATCACATCTTCAAAGTCAGGAAACCGCTGGCAAGAGTAACGATGTTTCTCTTAAGATACACAACTAGTGGCGTATCGCTTCTGGCACATTGGAAACAGTATCTAAAAAATGTGTATTTGGGTGAGCAACTGGCACGAAACACTGTGACTCTCTTAGGGTAACCAATATCTCGTCACCAGTATAATCACATCTTCAAAGTCAAGAAACCGCTGGCAAGAGTAACGATGTTTCTCTTAAGATACACAACTAGTGGCGTATCGCTTCAGGCAGACTGGCCACAGTATCTCAAAATGTGTATTTGGGTGAGCAACTGGCAGGAAGCACTATGACTCTCTTAAGGTACCCATTGCCTCGTCACCAACATAATCCCATCACCTACTTCAAGAAACCGCTTGCAAAGGTAACGAAGCTTCTCATAAGATACACAGCTAGTGGGGTGTCACTTGAGGCAGACTGGCCAAAGTATCAAAAAAATGTGTATTTGGGTGAGTAACTAGCAGGAATCACTATGACACTCATAGGGTAGCCAATGCCTCGTCACCAGCATAATCACATCAGCAACTTCAAGAAACCCCTGGCAAAAGTTACAATGACTTTTAAGATACACAACTAGTGGCGTAGCTATCAGGCAGACTGGAAAGAGTATCTAAAAAACGTGTATTTGGATGAGCAACTGGCAGGAAACACTGTGACTCTCTTAGGGTAGCCAATATCTCGTCACCAGTATAATCACAGCTTCAAAGTCAAGAAACCACTGGCAAGAGTAACGATGTTTCTCTTAAGATACACAACTAGTGGCGTATCGCTTCAGGCAGACTGGCCACAGTATCTCAAAATGTGTATTTGGGTGAGCAACTGGCAGGAAGCACTATGACTCACTTAAGGTAGCCAATGCCTCGTCACCAACATAATCCCATCACCAACTTCAGGAAACCGCTTGCAAAGGTAACGAAGCTTCTCATAAGATACACAGCTAGTGGGGTGTCACTTGAGGCAGACTGGCCAAAGTATCAAAAAAATGTGTATTTGGGTGAGCAACTAGCAGGAATCACTATGACACTCATTGGGTAGCCAATGCCTCGTCACCAGCATAATCACATCAGCAACTTCAAGAAACCCCTGGCAAAAGTTACAATGACTCTTAAGATACACAACTAGTGGCGTAGCTATCAGGCCGACTGGAAAGAGTATCTAAAAAATGTGTATTTGGATGAGCAACTGGCAGGAAACACTGTGACTCTCTTAGGGTAGCCAATATCTCGTCACCAGTATAATCACATCTTCAAAGTCAAGAAACCGCTGGCAAGAGTAACGATGTTTCTCTTAAGATACACAACTAGTGGCGTATCGCTTCAGGCACACTGGAAACAGTATCTAAAAAATGTGTATTTGGGTGAGCAACTGGCACGAAAAACTGTGACTCTCTTAGGGTAGCCAATATCTCGTCACCAGTATAATCACAGCTTCAAAGTCAAGAAACCGCTGGCAAGATTAACGATGTTTCTCTTAAGATACACAACTAGTGGCGTATCGCTTCAGGCAGACTGGCCACAGTATCTCAAAATGTGTATTTGGGTGAGCAACTGGCAGGAAGCACTATGACTCTCTTAAGGTAGCCAATGCCTCGTCACCAACATAATCACATCACCAACTTCAGGAAACCGCTTGCAAAGGTAACGAAGCTTCTCATAAGATACACAGCTAGTGGGGTGTCACTTGAGGCAGACTGGCCAAAGTATCAAAAAAATGTGTATTTGGGTGAGCAACTAGCAGGAATCACTATGACACTCATAGGGTAGCCAATGCCTCGTCACCAGCATAATCACATCAGCAACTTCAAGAAACCACTGGCAAAAGTTACAATGACTCTTAAGATACACAACTAGTGGCGTAGCTATCAGGCAGACTAGAAAGAGTATCTAAAAAATGTGTATTTGGGTGAAGAACTGGCAGGAATCTCTATGACTCTCTTGAGGTAGCCAATGCTTCGTCACCAGCAGAATCAAATCAGCAACTTCTAGAAACCCCTTTCAAAAGTAACGATGTTTCTCTTAAGATACACAACTAGTGGCGTATCGCTTCAGGCACACTGGAAACAGTATCTAAAAAATGTGTATTTGGGTGAGCAACTGGCACGAAAAACTGTGACTCTCTTAGGGTAGCCAATATCTCGTCACCAGTATAATCACAGCTTCAAAGTCAAGAAACTGCTGGCAAGAGTAACGATGTTTCTCTTAAGATACACAACTAGTGGCGTATCGCTTCAGGCAGACTGGCCACAGTATCTCAAAATGTGTATTTTGGTGAGCAACTGGCAGGAAGCACTATGACTCTCTTAAGGTAGTCAATGCCTCGTCACCAACATAATCCCATCACCTACTTCAAGAAACCGCTTGCAAAAGTAACGAAGCTTGTCATAAGATACACAGCTAGTGGGGTGTCACTTGAGGCAGACTGGCCAAAGTATCAAAAAAATGTGTATTTGGGTGAGCAACTAGCAGGAATCACTATGACACTCATAGGGTAGCCAATGCCTCGTCACCAGCATAATCACATCAGCAACTTCAAGAAACCCCTGGCAAAAGTTACAATGACTCTTAAGATACACAACTAGTGGCGTAGCTATCAGGCAGACTGGAAAGAGTATCTAAAAAATGTGTATTTGGATGAGCAACTGGCAGGAAACATTGTGACTCTCTTAGGGTAGCCAATATCTCGTCACCAGTACAATCACATCTTCAAAGTCAAGAAACCGCTGGCAAGAGTAACGATGTTTCTCTTAAGATACACAACTAGTGGCGTATCGCTTCAGGCACACTGGAAACAGTATCTAAAAAATGTGTATTTGGGTGAGCAACTGGCACGAAACACTGTGACTCTCTTAGGGTAACCAATATCTCGTCACCAGTATAATCACATCTTCAAAGTCAAGAAACCGCTGGCAAGAGTAACGATGTTTCTCTTAAGATACACAACTAGTGGCGTATCGCTTCAGGCAGACTGGCCACAGTATCTCAAAATGTGTATTTGGGTGAGCAACTGGCAGGAAGCACTATGACTCTCTTAAGGTACCCATTGCCTCGTCACCAACATAATCCCATCACCTACTTCAAGAAACCGCTTGCAAAGGTAACGAAGCTTCTCATAAGATACACAGCTAGTGGGGTGTCACTTGAGGCAGACTGGCCAAAGTATCAAAAAAATGTGTATTTGGGTGAGTAACTAGCAGGAATCACTATGACACTCATAGGGTAGCCAATGCCTCGTCACCAGCATAATCACATCAGCAACTTCAAGAAACCCCTGGCAAAAGTTACAATGACTTTTAAGATACACAACTAGTGGCGTAGCTATCAGGCAGACTGGAAAGAGTATCTAAAAAATGTGTATTTGGGTGAAGAACTGGCAGGAATCTCTATGACTCTCTTGAGGTAGCCAAAGCCTCGTCACCAGCAGAATCAAATCAGCAACTTCTAGAAACCCATTTCAAAAGTAACGATGTTTCTCTTAAGATACACAACTAGTGGCGTATCGCTTCAGGCACACTGGAAACAGTATCTAAAAAATGTGTATTTGGGTGAGCAACTGGCACGAAACACTGTGACTCTCTTAGGGTAACCAATATCTCGTCACCAGTATAATCACATGTTCAAAGTCAAGAAACCGCTGGCAAGAGTAACGATGTTTCTCTTAAGATACACAACTAGTGGCGTATCGCTTTAGGCAGACTGGCCACAGTATCTCAAAATGTGTATTTGGGTGAGCAACTGGCAGGAAACACTATGACTCTCTTAAGGTAGCCAATGCCTCGTCAAAAACATAATCCCATCACCAACTTCAGGAAACCGCTTGCAAAGGTAACGAAGCTTCTCATAAGATACACAGCTAGTGGGGTGTCACTTGAGGCAGACTGGCCAAAGTATCAAAAAAATGTGTATTTGGGTGAGCAACTAGCAGGAATCACTATGACACTCATAGGGTAGCCAATGCCTCGTCACCAGCATAATCACATCAGCAACTTCAAGAAACCCCTGGCAAAAGTTACAATGACTCTTAAGATACACAACTAGTGGCGTAGCTATTAGGCAGACTGGAAAGAGTATCTAAAAAACGTGTATTTGGATGAGCAACTGGCAGGAAACACTGTGACTCTCTTAGGGTAGCCAATATCTCGTCACCAGTATAATCACAGCTTCAAAGTCAAGAAACCACTGGCAAGAGTAACGATGTTTCTCTTAAGATACACAACTAGTGGCGTATCGCTTCAGGCAGACTGGCCACAGTATCTCAAAATGTGTATTTGGGTGAGCAACTGGCAGGAAGCACTATGACTCTCTTAAGGTAGCCAATGCCTCGTCACCAACATAATCCCATCACCAACTTCAGGAAACCGCTTGCAAAGGTAACGAAGCTTCTCATAAGATACACAGCTAGTGGGGTGTCACTTGAGGCAGACTGGCCAAAGTATCAAAAAAATGTGTATTTGGGTGAGCAACTAGCAGGAATCACTATGACACTCATTGGGTAGCCAATGCCTCGTCACCAGCATAATCACATCAGCAACTTCAAGAAACCCCTGGCAAAAGTTACAATGACTCTTAAGATACACAACTAGTGGCGTAGCTATCAGGCCGACTGGAAAGAGTATCTAAAAAATGTGTATTTGGATGAGCAACTGGCAGGAAACACTGTGACTCTCTTAGGGTAGCCAATATCTCGTCACCAGTATAATCACATCTTCAAAGTCAAGAAACCGCTGGCAAGAGTAACGATGTTTCTCTTAAGATACACAACTAGTGGCGTATCGCTTCAGGCACACTGGAAACAGTATCTAAAAAATGTGTATTTGGGTGAGCAACTGGCACGAAAAACTGTGACTCTCTTAGGGTAGCCAATATCTCGTCACCAGTATAATCACAGCTTCAAAGTCAAGAAACCGCTGGCAAGATTAACGATGTTTCTCTTAAGATACACAACTAGTGGCGTATCGCTTCAGGCAGACTGGCCACAGTATCTCAAAATGTGTATTTGGGTGAGCAACTGGCAGGAAGCACTATGACTCTCTTAAGGTAGCCAATGCCTCGTCACCAACATAATCACATCACCAACTTCAGGAAACCGCTTGCAAAGGTAACGAAGCTTCTCATAAGATACACAGCTAGTGGGGTGTCACTTGAGGCAGACTGGCCAAAGTATCAAAAAAATGTGTATTTGGGTGAGCAACTAGCAGGAATCACTATGACACTCATAGGGTAGCCAATGCCTCGTCACCAGCATAATCACATCAGCAACTTCAAGAAACCCCTGGCAAAAGTTACAATGACTCTTAAGATACACAACTAGTGGCGTAGCTATCAGGCAGACTAGAAAGAGTATCTAAAAAATGTGTATTTGGGTGAAGAACTGGCAGGAATCTCTATGACTCTCTTGAGGTAGCCAATGCTTCGTCACCAGCAGAATCAAATCAGCAACTTCTAGAAACCCCTTTCAAAAGTAACGATGTTTCTCTTAAGATACACAACTAGTGGCGTATCGCTTCAGGCACACTGGAAACAGTATCTAAAAAATGTGTATTTGGGTGAGCAACTGGCACGAAAAACTGTGACTCTCTTAGGGTAGCCAATATCTCGTCACCAGTATAATCACAGCTTCAAAGTCAAGAAACTGCTGGCAAGAGTAACGATGTTTCTCTTAAGATACACAACTAGTGGCGTATCGCTTCAGGCAGACTGGCCACAGTATCTCAAAATGTGTATTTTGGTGAGCAACTGGCAGGAAGCACTATGACTCTCTTAAGGTAGTCAATGCCTCGTCACCAACATAATCCCATCACCTACTTCAAGAAACCGCTTGCAAAAGTAACGAAGCTTGTCATAAGATACACAGCTAGTGGGGTGTCACTTGAGGCAGACTGGCCAAAGTATCAAAAAAATGTGTATTTGGGTGAGCAACTAGCAGGAATCACTATGACACTCATAGGGTAGCCAATGCCTCGTCACCAGCATAATCACATCAGCAACTTCAAGAAACCCCTGGCAAAAGTTACAATGACTCTTAAGATACACAACTAGTGGCGTAGCTATCAGGCAGACTGGAAAGAGTATCTAAAAAATGTGTATTTGGATGAGCAACTGGCAGGAAACATTGTGACTCTCTTAGGGTAGCCAATATCTCGTCACCAGTACAATCACATCTTCAAAGTCAAGAAACCGCTGGCAAGAGTAACGATGTTTCTCTTAAGATACACAACTAGTGGCGTATCGCTTCAGGCACACTGGAAACAGTATCTAAAAAATGTGTATTTGGGTGAGCAACTGGCACGAAAAACTGTGACTCTCTTAGGGTAACCAATATCTCGTCACCAGTATAATCACATCTTCAATGTCAAGAAACCGCTGGCAAGAGTAACGATGTTTCTCTTAAGATACACAACTAGTGGCGTATCGCTTCAGGCAGACTGGCCACAGTATCTCAAAATGTGTATTTGGGTGAGCAACTGGCAGGAAGCACTATGACTCTCTTAAGGTAGCCAATGCCTCGTCACCAACATAATCCCATCATCAACTTCAGGAAACCGCTTGCAAAGGTAACGAAGCTTCTCATAAGATACACAGCTAGTGGGGTGCCACTTGAGGCAGACTGGCCAAAGTATCAAAAAAATGTGTATTTGGGTGAGCAACTAGCAGGAATCACTATGACACTCATAGGGTAGCCAATGCCTCGTCACCAGCATAATCACATCAGCAACTTCAAGAAACCCCTGGCAAAAGTTACAATGACTCTTAAGATACACAACTAGTGGCGTAGCTATCAGGCAGACTGGAAAGAGTATCTAAAAAATGTGTATTTGGATGAGCAACTGGCAGGAAACACTGTGACTCTCTTAGGGTAGCCAATATCTCGTCACCAGTATAATCACATCTTCAAAGTCAAGAAACCGCTGGCAAGAGTAACGATGTTTCTCTTAAGATACACAACTAGTGGCGTATCGCTTCAGGCACACTGGAAACAGTATCTAAAAAATGTGTATTTGGGTGAGCAACTGGCACGAAAAACTGTGACTCTCTTAGGGTAACCAATATCTCGTCACCAGTATAATCACATCTTCAATGTCAAGAAACCGCTGGCAAGAGTAACGATGTTTCTCTTAAGATACACAACTAGTGGCGTATCGCTTCAGGCAGACTGGCCACAGTATCTCAAAATGTGTATTTGGGTGAGCAACTGGCAGGAAGCCCTATGACTCTCTTAAGGTAGCCAATGCCTCGTCACCAACATAATCCCATCATCAACTTCAGGAAACCGCTTGCAAAGGTAACGAAGCTTCTCATAAGATACACAGCTAGTGGGGTGCCACTTGAGGCAGACTGGCCAAAGTATCAAAAAAATGTGTATTTGGGTGAGCAACTAGCAGGAATCACTATGACACTCATAGGGTAGCCAATGCCTCGTCACCAGCATAATCACATCAGCAACTTCAAGAAACCCCTGGCAAAAGTTACAATGACTCTTAAGATACACAACTAGTGGCGTAGCTATCAGGCAGACTGGAAAAAGTATCTAAAAAATGTGTATTTGTGTGAAGAACTGACAGGAATCTCTATGACTCTCTTGAGGTAGCCAATGCTTCGTCACCAGCAGAATCAAATCAGCAACTTCTAGAAACCCCTTTCAAAAGTAACGATGTTTCTCTTAAGATACACAACTAGTGGCGTATCGCTTCAGGCACACTGGAAACAGTATCTAAAAATGTGTATTTGGGTGAGCAACTGGCACGAAACACTGTGACTCTCTTAGGGTAACCAATATCTCGTCACCAGTATAATCACATCTTCAAAGTCAAGAAACCGCTGGCAAGAGTAACGATGTTTCTCTTTAGATACACAACTAGTGGCGTATCGCTTCAGGCAGACTGGCCACAGTATCTCAAAATGTGTATTTGGGTGAGCAACTGGCAGAAAGCACTATGACTCTCTTAAGGTAGCCAATGCCTCGTCACCAACATAATCACATCACCAACTTCAAGAAACCGCTTGCAAAGGTAACGAAGCTTCTCATAAGATACACAGCTAGTGGGGTGTCACTTGAGGCAGACTGGCCAAAGTATCAAAAAAATGTGTATTTGGGTGAGCAACTAGCAGGAATCACTATGACACTCATAGGGTAGCCAATGCCTCGTCACCAGCATAATCACATCAGCAACTTCAAGAAACCCCTGGCAAAAGTTACAATGACTCTTAAGATACACAACTAGTGGCGTAGCTATCAGGCAGACTGAAAGAGTATCTAAAAAATGTGGATTTGGATGAGCAACTGGCAGGAAACACTGTGACTCTCTTAGGGTAGCCAATATCTCGTCACCAGTATAATCACATCTTCAAAATCAAGAAACCGCTGGCAAGAGTAACGATGTTTCTCTTAAGATACACAACTAGTGGCGTATCGCTTCAGGCAGACTGGCCACAGTATCTCAAAATGTGTATTTGGGTGAGCAACTGGCTGACGGCCTTGGGAGAGCCAGTCCTGACAAAACTCTACCATCTGGTGAGCAAGATGTATGAAACAGGCGAAATACCCTCAGACTTCAAGAAGAATATAATAATTCCAATCCCAAAGAAAGCAGGTGTTGACAGATGTGAGAATTACCGAACAATCAGTTTAATAAGCCACAGCTGCAAATTACTAACACGAATTCTTTACAGACGAATGGAAAAACTGGTAGAAGCCGACCTCGGGGAAGATCAGTTTGGATTCCGTAGAAATACTGGAACACGTGAGGCAATACTGACCTTACGACTTATCTTAGAAGAAAGATTAAGGAAAGGCAAACCTACGTTTCTAGCATTTGTAGACTTAGAGAAAGCTTTTGACAATGTTGACTGGAATACTCTCTTTCAAATTCTAAAGGTGGCAGGGGTAAAATACAGGGAGCGAAAGGCTATTTACAATTTGTACAGAAACCAGATGGCAGTTATAAGAGTCGAGGGACACGAAAGGGAAGCAGTGGTTGGGAAGGGAGTAAGACAGGGTTGTAGCCTCTCCCCGATGTTATTCAATCTGTATATTGAGCAAGCAGTGAAGGAAACAAAAGAAAAATTCGGAGTAGGTATTAAAATCCATGGAGAAGAAATAAAAACTTTGAGGTTCGCCGATGACATTGTAATTCTGTCAGAGACAGCAAAGGACTTGGAAGAGCAGTTGAACGGAATGGATGGTGTCTTGAAGGGAGGATATAAGATGAACATCAACAAAAGCAAAACGAGGATAATGGAATGTAGTCGAAGTAAGTCGGGTGATGTTGAGGGTATTAGATTAGGAAATGAGACACTTAAAGTAGTAAAGGAGTTTCGCTATTTGGGGAGCAAAATAACCGATGATGTTCGAAGTAGAGAGGATATAAAATGTAGACTGGCAATGGCAAGGAAAGCGTTTCTGAAGAAGAGAAATTTGTTAACATCGAGTATAGATTTAATAGTCAGGAAGTCTTTTCTGAAAGTATTTGTATGGAGTGTAGCCATGTATGGAAGTGAAACATGGACGATAAATACTTTGGACAAGAAGAGAATAGAAGCTTTCGAAATGTGGTGCTACAGAAGAATGCTGAAGATTAGATGGGTAGATCACATAACTAATGAGGAGGTACTGAATCGGATTGGGGAGAAGAGGAGTTTGTGGCACAACTTGACCAGAAGAAGGGATCGATTGGTAGGACATATTTTGAGGCATCAAGGGATCACCAATTTAGTATTGGAGGGCAGCGTGGAGGGTAAAAATCGTAGGGGGAGACCAAGAGATGCATACACAAAGCAGATTCAGAAGGATGTAGGTTGCAGTAGGTACTGGGAGATGAAGAAACTTGCACAGGATAAAGTAGCATGGAGAGCTGCATCAAACCAGTCTCAGGACTGAAGACCACAACAACAACAACAACTGGCAGGAAGCACTATGACTCTCTTAAGGTAGCCAATGCCTCGTCACCAACATAATCCCATCACCATCTTCAGGAAACCGCTTGCAAAGGTAACGAAGCTTCTCATAAGATACACAGCTAGTGGGGTGTCACTTGAGGCAGACTGGCCAAAGTATCAAAAAATGTGTATTTGGGTGAGCAACTAGCAGGAATCACTATGACACTCATAGGGTAGCCAATGCCTCGTCACCAGCATAATCACATCAGCAACTTCAAGAAACCCCTGGCAAAAGTTACAATGACTCTTAAGATACACAACTAGTGGCGTAGCTATCAGGCAGACTGGAAAGAGTATCTAAAAAATGTGTATTTGGGTGAAGAACTGACAGGAATCTCTATGACTCTCTTAAGGTAGCCAGTGCCTCGTCACCAGCATAATCACATCAGCAACTTCAAGAAACCCCTGGCAAAAGTTACAATGACTCTTAAGATACACAACTAGTGGCGTAGCTATCAGGCAGACTGGAAAGAGTATCTAAAAAATGTGTATTTGGATGAGCAACTGGCAGGAAACACTGTGACTCTCTTAGGGTAGCCAATATATCGTCACCAGTATAATCACATCTTCAAAGTCAAGAAACCGCTGGCAAGAGTAACGATGTTTCTCTTAAAATACACAACTAGCGGCGTATCGCTTCAGGCAGACGCCACAGTATCTCAAAATGTGTATTTGGGTGAGCAACTCGGAGGAAGCACTATGACTCTCTTAAAGTAGCCAATGCCTCGTCACCAACATAATCCCATCACCAACTTCAGGAAACCGCTTGCAAAGGTAACGAAGCTTCTCTTAAGATACACGGCTAGTGGGGTGTCACTTGAGACAGACTGGCCAAAGTATCAAAAAAATGTGTATTTGGGTGAGCAACTAGCAGGAATCACTATGACACTCATAGGGTAGCCAATGCCTCGTCACCAGCATAATCACATCAGCAACTTCAAGAAACCCCTGGCAAAAGTTACAATGACTCTTAAGATACACAACTAGTGGCGTAGCTATCAGGCAGACTGGAAAGAGTATCTAAAAAATGTGTATTTGGATGAGCAACTGGCAGGAAACACTGTGACTCTCTTAGGGTAGCCAATATCTCGTCACCAGTATAATCACATCTTCAAAGTCAGGAAACCGCTGGCAAGAGTAACGATGTTTCTCTTAAGATACACAACTAGTGGCGTATCGCTTCTGGCACATTGGAAACAGTATCTAAAAAATGTGTATTTGGGTGAGCAACTGGCACGAAACACTGTGACTCTCTTAGGGTAACCAATATCTCGTCACCAGTATAATCACATCTTCAAAGTCAAGAAACCGCTGGCAAGAGTAACGATGTTTCTCTTAAGATACACAACTAGTGGCGTATCGCTTCAGGCAGACTGGCCACAGTATCTCAAAATGTGTATTTGGGTGAGCAACTGGCAGGAAGCACTATGACTCTCTTAAGGTACCCATTGCCTCGTCACCAACATAATCCCATCACCTACTTCAAGAAACCGCTTGCAAAGGTAACGAAGCTTCTCATAAGATACACAGCTAGTGGGGTGTCACTTGAGGCAGACTGGCCAAAGTATCAAAAAAATGTGTATTTGGGTGAGTAACTAGCAGGAATCACTATGACACTCATAGGGTAGCCAATGCCTCGTCACCAGCATAATCACATCAGCAACTTCAAGAAACCCCTGGCAAAAGTTACAATGACTTTTAAGATACACAACTAGTGGCGTAGCTATCAGGCAGACTGGAAAGAGTATCTAAAAAATGTGTATTTGGGTGAAGAACTGGCAGGAATCTCTATGACTCTCTTGAGGTAGCCAAAGCCTCGTCACCAGCAGAATCAAATCAGCAACTTCTAGAAACCCATTTCAAAAGTAACGATGTTTCTCTTAAGATACACAACTAGTGGCGTATCGCTTCAGGCACACTGGAAACAGTATCTAAAAAATGTGTATTTGGGTGAGCAACTGGCACGAAACACTGTGACTCTCTTAGGGTAACCAATATCTCGTCACCAGTATAATCACATGTTCAAAGTCAAGAAACCGCTGGCAAGAGTAACGATGTTTCTCTTAAGATACACAACTAGTGGCGTATCGCTTTAGGCAGACTGGCCACAGTATCTCAAAATGTGTATTTGGGTGAGCAACTGGCAGGAAACACTATGACTCTCTTAAGGTAGCCAATGCCTCGTCAAAAACATAATCCCATCACCAACTTCAGGAAACCGCTTGCAAAGGTAACGAAGCTTCTCATAAGATACACAGCTAGTGGGGTGTCACTTGAGGCAGACTGGCCAAAGTATCAAAAAAATGTGTATTTGGGTGAGCAACTAGCAGGAATCACTATGACACTCATAGGGTAGCCAATGCCTCGTCACCAGCATAATCACATCAGCAACTTCAAGAAACCCCTGGCAAAAGTTACAATGACTCTTAAGATACACAACTAGTGGCGTAGCTATCAGGCAGACTGGAAAGAGTATCTAAAAAACGTGTATTTGGATGAGCAACTGGCAGGAAACACTGTGACTCTCTTAGGGTAGCCAATATCTCGTCACCAGTATAATCACAGCTTCAAAGTCAAGAAACCACTGGCAAGAGTAACGATGTTTCTCTTAAGATACACAACTAGTGGCGTATCGCTTCAGGCAGACTGGCCACAGTATCTCAAAATGTGTATTTGGGTGAGCAACTGGCAGGAAGCACTATGACTCTCTTAAGGTAGCCAATGCCTCGTCACCAACATAATCCCATCACCAACTTCAGGAAACCGCTTGCAAAGGTAACGAAGCTTCTCATAAGATACACAGCTAGTGGGGTGTCACTTGAGGCAGACTGGCCAAAGTATCAAAAAAATGTGTATTTGGGTGAGCAACTAGCAGGAATCACTATGACACTCATTGGGTAGCCAATGCCTCGTCACCAGCATAATCACATCAGCAACTTCAAGAAACCCCTGGCAAAAGTTACAATGACTCTTAAGATACACAACTAGTGGCGTAGCTATCAGGCCGACTGGAAAGAGTATCTAAAAAATGTGTATTTGGATGAGCAACTGGCAGGAAACACTGTGACTCTCTTAGGGTAGCCAATATCTCGTCACCAGTATAATCACATCTTCAAAGTCAAGAAACCGCTGGCAAGAGTAACGATGTTTCTCTTAAGATACACAACTAGTGGCGTATCGCTTCAGGCACACTGGAAACAGTATCTAAAAAATGTGTATTTGGGTGAGCAACTGGCACGAAAAACTGTGACTCTCTTAGGGTAGCCAATATCTCGTCACCAGTATAATCACAGCTTCAAAGTCAAGAAACCGCTGGCAAGATTAACGATGTTTCTCTTAAGATACACAACTAGTGGCGTATCGCTTCAGGCAGACTGGCCACAGTATCTCAAAATGTGTATTTTGGTGAGCAACTGGCAGGAAGCACTATGACTCTCTTAAGGTAGCCAATGCCTCGTCACCAACATAATCACATCACCAACTTCAGGAAACCGCTTGCAAAGGTAACGAAGCTTCTCATAAGATACACAGCTAGTGGGGTGTCACTTGAGGCAGACTGGCCAAAGTATCAAAAAAATGTGTATTTGGGTGAGCAACTAGCAGGAATCACTATGACACTCATAGGGTAGCCAATGCCTCGTCACCAGCATAATCACATCAGCAACTTCAAGAAACCCCTGGCAAAAGTTACAATGACTCTTAAGATACACAACTAGTGGCGTAGCTATCAGGCAGACTAGAAAGAGTTCCTAAAAAATGTGTATTTGGGTGAAGAACTGGCAGGAATCTCTATGACTCTCTTGAGGTAGCCAATGCTTCGTCACCAGCAGAATCAAATCAGCAACTTCTAGAAACCCCTTTCAAAAGTAACGATGTTTCTCTTAAGATACACAACTAGTGGCGTATCGCTTCAGGCACACTGGAAACAGTATCTAAAAAATGTGTATTTGGGTGAGCAACTGGCACGAAAAACTGTGACTCTCTTAGGGTAGCCAATATCTCGTCACCAGTATAATCACAGCTTCAAAGTCAAGAAACTGCTGGCAAGAGTAACGATGTTTCTCTTAAGATACACAACTAGTGGCGTATCGCTTCAGGCAGACTGGCCACAGTATCTCAAAATGTGTATTTTGGTGAGCAACTGGTAGGAAGCACTATGACTCTCTTAAGGTAGTCAATGCCTCGTCACCAACATAATCCCATCACCTACTTCAAGAAACCGCTTGCAAAAGTAACGAAGCTTGTCATAAGATACACAGCTAGTGGGGTGTCACTTGAGGCAGACTGGCCAAAGTATCAAAAAAATGTGTATTTGGGTGAGCAACTAGCAGGAATCACTATGACACTCATAGGGTAGCCAATGCCTCGTCACCAGCATAATCACATCAGCAACTTCAAGAAACCCCTGGCAAAAGTTACAATGACTCTTAAGATACACAACTAGTGGCGTAGCTATCAGGCAGACTGGAAAGAGTATCTAAAAAATGTGTATTTGGATGAGCAACTGGCAGGAAACACTGTGACTCTCTTAGGGTAGCCAATATCTCGTCACCAGTACAATCACATCTTCAAAGTCAAGAAACCGCTGGCAAGAGTAACGATGTTTCTCTTAAGATACACAACTAGTGGCGTATCGCTTCAGGCACACTGGAAACAGTATCTAAAAAATGTGTATTTGGGTGAGCAACTGGCACGAAAAACTGTGACTCTCTTAGGGTAACCAATATCTCGTCACCAGTATAATCACATCTTCAATGTCAAGAAACCGCTGGCAAGAGTAACGATGTTTCTCTTAAGATACACAACTAGTGGCGTATCGCTTCAGGCAGACTGGCCACAGTATCTCAAAATGTGTATTTGGGTGAGCAACTGGCAGGAAGCACTATGACTCTCTTAAGGTAGCCAATGCCTCGTCACCAACATAATCCCATCATCAACTTCAGGAAACCGCTTGCAAAGGTAACGAAGCTTCTCATAAGATACACAGCTAGTGGGGTGCCACTTGAGGCAGACTGGCCAAAGTATCAAAAAAATGTGTATTTGGGTGAGCAACTAGCAGGAATCACTATGACACTCATAGGGTAGCCAATGCCTCGTCACCAGCATAATCACATCAGCAACTTCAAGAAACCCCTGGCAAAAGTTACAATGACTCTTAAGATACACAACTAGTGGCGTAGCTATCAGGCAGACTGGAAAGAGTATCTAAAAAATGTGTATTTGGATGAGCAACTGGCAGGAAACACTGTGACTCTCTTAGGGTAGCCAATATCTCGTCACCAGTATAATCACATCTTCAAAGTCAAGAAACCGCTGGCAAGAGTAACGATGTTTCTCTTAAGATACACAACTAGTGGCGTATCGCTTCAGGCACACTGGAAACAGTATCTAAAAAATGTGTATTTGGGTGAGCAACTGGCACGAAAAACTGTGACTCTCTTAGGGTAACCAATATCTCGTCACCAGTATAATCACATCTTCAATGTCAAGAAACCGCTGGCAAGAGTAACGATGTTTCTCTTAAGATACACAACTAGTGGCGTATCGCTTCAGGCAGACTGGCCACAGTATCTCAAAATGTGTATTTGGGTGAGCAACTGGCAGGAAGCCCTATGACTCTCTTAAGGTAGCCAATGCCTCGTCACCAACATAATCCCATCATCAACTTCAGGAAACCGCTTGCAAAGGTAACGAATCTTCTCATAAGATACACAGCTAGTGGGGTGCCACTTGAGGCAGACTGGCCAAAGTATCAAAAAAATGTGTATTTGGGTGAGCAACTAGCAGGAATCACTATGACACTCATAGGGTAGCCAATGCCTCGTCACCAGCATAATCACATCAGCAACTTCAAGAAACCCCTGGCAAAAGTTACAATGACTCTTAAGATACACAACTAGTGGCGTAGCTATCAGGCAGACTGGAAAAAGTATCTAAAAAATGTGTATTTGTGTGAAGAACTGACAGGAATCTCTATGACTCTCTTGAGGTAGCCAATGCTTCGTCACCAGCAGAATCAAATCAGCAACTTCTAGAAACCCCTTTCAAAAGTAACGATGTTTCTCTTAAGATACACAACTAGTGGCGTATCGCTTCAGGCACACTGGAAACAGTATCTAAAAAATGTGTATTTGGGTGAGCAACTGGCACGAAACACTGTGACTCTCTTAGGGTAACCAATATCTCGTCACCAGTATAATCACATCTTCAAAGTCAAGAAACCGCTGGCAAGAGTAACGATGTTTCTCTTTAGATACACAACTAGTGGCGTATCGCTTCAGGCAGACTGGCCACAGTATCTCAAAATGTGTATTTGGGTGAGCAACTGGCAGAAAGCACTATGACTCTCTTAAGGTAGCCAATGCCTCGTCACCAACATAATCACATCACCAACTTCAAGAAACCGCTTGCAAAGGTAACGAAGCTTCTCATAAGATACACAGCTAGTGGGGTGTCACTTGAGGCAGACTGGCCAAAGTATCAAAAAAATGTGTATTTGGGTGAGCAACTAGCAGGAATCACTATGACACTCATAGGGTAGCCAATGCCTCGTCACCAGCATAATCACATCAGCAACTTCAAGAAACCCCTGGCAAAAGTTACAATGACTCTTAAGATACACAACTAGTGGCGTAGCTATCAGGCAGACTGAAAGAGTATCTAAAAAATGTGGATTTGGATGAGCAACTGGCAGGAAACACTGTGACTCTCTTAGGGTAGCCAATATCTCGTCACCAGTATAATCACATCTTCAAAATCAAGAAACCGCTGGCAAGAGTAACGATGTTTCTCTTAAGATACACAACTAGTGGCGTATCGCTTCAGGCAGACTGGCCACAGTATCTCAAAATGTGTATTTGGGTGAGCAACTGGCTGACGGCCTTGGGAGAGCCAGTCCTGACAAAACTCTACCATCTGGTGAGCAAGATGTATGAAACAGGCGAAATACCCTCAGACTTCAAGAAGAATATAATAATTCCAATCCCAAAGAAAGCAGGTGTTGACAGATGTGAGAATTACCGAACAATCAGTTTAATAAGCCACAGCTGCAAATTACTAACACGAATTCTTTACAGACGAATGGAAAAACTGGTAGAAGCCGACCTCGGGGAAGATCAGTTTGGATTCCGTAGAAATACTGGAACACGTGAGGCAATACTGACCTTACGACTTATCTTAGAAGAAAGATTAAGGAAAGGCAAACCTACGTTTCTAGCATTTGTAGACTTAGAGAAAGCTTTTGACAATGTTGACTGGAATACTCTCTTTCAAATTCTAAAGGTGGCAGGGGTAAAATACAGGGAGCGAAAGGCTATTTACAATTTGTACAGAAACCAGATGGCAGTTATAAGAGTCGAGGGACACGAAAGGGAAGCAGTGGTTGGGAAGGGAGTAAGACAGGGTTGTAGCCTCTCCCCGATGTTATTCAATCTGTATATTGAGCAAGCAGTGAAGGAAACAAAAGAAAAATTCGGAGTAGGTATTAAAATCCATGGAGAAGAAATAAAAACTTTGAGGTTCGCCGATGACATTGTAATTCTGTCAGAGACAGCAAAGGACTTGGAAGAGCAGTTGAACGGAATGGATGGTGTCTTGAAGGGAGGATATAAGATGAACATCAACAAAAGCAAAACGAGGATAATGGAATGTAGTCGAAGTAAGTCGGGTGATGTTGAGGGTATTAGATTAGGAAATGAGACACTTAAAGTAGTAAAGGAGTTTCGCTATTTGGGGAGCAAAATAACCGATGATGTTCGAAGTAGAGAGGATATAAAATGTAGACTGGCAATGGCAAGGAAAGCGTTTCTGAAGAAGAGAAATTTGTTAACATCGAGTATAGATTTAATAGTCAGGAAGTCTTTTCTGAAAGTATTTGTATGGAGTGTAGCCATGTATGGAAGTGAAACATGGACGATAAATACTTTGGACAAGAAGAGAATAGAAGCTTTCGAAATGTGGTGCTACAGAAGAATGCTGAAGATTAGATGGGTAGATCACATAACTAATGAGGAGGTACTGAATCGGATTGGGGAGAAGAGGAGTTTGTGGCACAACTTGACCAGAAGAAGGGATCGGTTGGTAGGACATATTTTGAGGCATCAAGGGATCACCAATTTAGTATTGGAGGGCAGCGTGGAGGGTAAAAATCGTAGGGGGAGACCAAGAGATGCATACACAAAGCAGATTCAGAAGGATGTAGGTTGCAGTAGGTACTGGGAGATGAAGAAACTTGCACAGGATAAAGTAGCATGGAGAGCTGCATCAAACCAGTCTCAGGACTGAAGACCACAACAACAACAACAACTGGCAGGAAGCACTATGACTCTCTTAAGGTAGCCAATGCCTCGTCACCAACATAATCCCATCACCATCTTCAGGAAACCGCTTGCAAAGGTAACGAAGCTTCTCATAAGATACACAGCTAGTGGGGTGTCACTTGAGGCAGACTGGCCAAAGTATCAAAAAATGTGTATTTGGGTGAGCAACTAGCAGGAATCACTATGACACTCATAGGGTAGCCAATGCCTCGTCACCAGCATAATCACATCAGCAACTTCAAGAAACCCCTGGCAAAAGTTACAATGACTCTTAAGATACACAACTAGTGGCGTAGCTATCAGGCAGACTGGAAAGAGTATCTAAAAAATGTGTATTTGGGTGAAGAACTGACAGGAATCTCTATGACTCTCTTAAGGTAGCCAGTGCCTCGTCACCAGCATAATCACATCAGCAACTTCAAGAAACCCCTGGCAAAAGTTACAATGACTCTTAAGATACACAACTAGTGGCGTAGCTATCAGGCAGACTGGAAAGAGTATCTAAAAAATGTGTATTTGGATGAGCAACTGGCAGGAAACACTGTGACTCTCTTAGGGTAGCCAATATATCGTCACCAGTATAATCACATCTTCAAAGTCAAGAAACCGCTGGCAAGAGTAACGATGTTTCTCTTAAAATACACAACTAGTGGCGTATCGCTTCAGGCAGACGCCACAGTATCTCAAAATGTGTATTTGGGTGAGCAACTCGGAGGAAGCACTATGACTCTCTTAAAGTAGCCAATGCCTCGTCACCAACATAATCCCATCACCAACTTCAGGAAACCGCTTGCAAAGGTAACGAAGCTTCTCTTAAGATACACGGCTAGTGGGGTGTCACTTGAGACAGACTGGCCAAAGTATCAAAAAAATGTGTATTTGGGTGAGCAACTAGCAGGAATCACTATGACACTCATAGGGTAGCCAATGCCTCGTCACCAGCATAATCACATCAGCAACTTCAAGAAACCCCTGGCAAAAGTTACAATGATTCTTAAGATACACAACTAGTGGCGTAGCTATCAGGCAGACTGGAAAGAGTATCTAAAAAATGTGTATTTGGGTGAAGAACTGGCAGGAATCTCTATGACTCTCTTGAGGTAGCCAATGCTTCGTCACCAGCAGAATCAAATCAGCAACTTCTAGAAACCCCTTTCAAAAGTAACGATGTTTCTCTTAAGATACACAACTAGTGGCGTATCGCTTCAGGCACACTGGAAACAGTATCTAAAAAATGTGTATTTGGGTGAGCAACTGGCACGAAACACTGTGACTCTCTTAGGGTAGCCAATATCTCGTCACCAGTATAATCACATCTTCAAAGTCAAGAAACCGCTGGCAAGAGTAACGATGTTTCTCTTAAGATACACAACTAGTGGCGTATCGCTTCAGGCAGACTGGAAAGAGTATCTAAAAAAGGTGTATTTGGGTGAAGAACTGGCAGGAATCTCTATGACTCTCTAGAGGTAGCCAATGCCTCGTCACCAGCAGAATCAAATCAGCAACTTCTAGAAACCCCTGGCAAAAGTTACAATGACTCTTAAGATACACAACTAGTGGCGTAGCTATCAGGCAGACTGGAAAGAGTATCTAAAAAATGTGTATTTGGATGAGCAACTGGCAGGAAACACTGTGACTCTCTTAGGGTAGCCAATATCTCGTCACCAGTATAATCACATCTTCAAAGTCAAGAAACCGCTGGCAAGAGTAACGATGTTTCTCTTAAGAAACACAACTAGTGGCGTATCGCTTCAGGCACACTGGAAACAGTATCTAAAAAATGTGTATTTGGGTGAGCAACTGGCACGAAACACTGTGACTCTCTTAGGGTAACCAAGATCTCGTCACCAGTATAATTACATCTTCAAAGTCAAGAAACCGCTGGCAAGAGTAACGATGTTTCTCTTAAGACACACAACTAGTGGCGTATCGCTTCAGGCGGACGCCACAGTATCTCAAAATGTGTATTTGGGTGAGCAACTGGCAGGAAGCACTATGACTCTCTTAAGGTAGCCAATGCCTCGTCACCAACATAATCCCATCACCAACTTCAAGAAACCGCTTGCAAAGGTAACGAAGCTTCTCATAAGATACACAGCTAGTGGGGTGTCACTTGAGGCAGACTGGGCAAAGTATCAAAAATATTTGTATTTGGGTGAGCAACTAGCAGGAATCACTATGACACTCATAGGGTAGCCAATGCCTCGTCACCAGCATAATCACATCAGCAACTTCAAGAAACCCCTGGCAAAAGTTACAATGACTCTTAAGATACACAACTAGTGGCGTAGCTATCAGGCAGACTGGAAAGAGTATCAAAAAAATGTGTATTTGGGTGAAGAACTGGCAGGATTCTCTATGACTCTCTTGAGGTAGCCAATGCTTCGTCACCAGCAGAATCAAATCAGCAACTTCTAGAAACCCCTTTCAAAAGTAACGATGTTTCTCTTAAGATACACGACTAGTGGCGTATCGCTTCAGGCACACTGGAAACAGTATCTAAAAAATGTGTATTTGGGTGAGCAACTGGCACGAAACACTGTGACTCTCATAGGGTAGCCAATATCTCGTCACCAGTATAATCACAGCTTCAAAGTCAAGAAACCGCTGGCAAGAGTAACGATGTTTCTCTTAAGATACACAACTAGTGGCGTATCGCCACAGGCAGACTGGCCACAGTATCTCAAAATGTGTATTTGGGTGAGCAACTGGCAGAAACCACTATGACTCTCTTAAGGTAGCCAATGACTCGTCACCAACATAATCCCATCACCAACTTCAAGAAACCGCTTGCAAAGGTAACGAAGCTTCTCATAAGATACACAGCTAGTGGGGTGTCACTTGAGGCAGACTGGCCAAAGTATCAAAAAAATGTGTATTTGGTTGAGCAACTAGCAGGAATCACTATGACACTCATAGGGTAGCCAATGCCTCGTCACCAGCATAATCACATCAGCAACTTCAAGAAACCCCTGGCAAAAGTTACAATGACTCTTAAGATACACAACTAGTGGCGTAGCTATCAGGCAGACTGGAAAGAGTATCTAAAAAATGTGTATTTGGATGAGCAACTGGCACGAAACACTGTGACTCTCTTAGGGTAGCCAATATCTCGTCACCAGTATAATCACATCTTCAAAGTCAAGAAACCGCTGGCAAGAGTAACGATGTTTCTCTTAAGATACACAACTAGTGGCGTATCGCTTCAGGCAGACTGGCCACAGTATCTCAAAATGTGTATTTGGGTGAGCAACTGGCAGGAAGCTCTATGACTCTCTTTATGTAGCCAATGTCTCGTCACCAACATAATCCCATCACCAACTTCAGGAAACCGCTTGCAAAGGTAACGAAGCTTCTCATAAGATACACAGCTAGTGGGGTGTCACTTGAGGAGACTGGCCAAAGTATCAAAAAAATGTGTATTTGGGTGAGCAACTAGCAGGAATCACTATGACACTCATAGGGTAGCCAATGCCTCGTCACCAGCATAATCACATCAGCAACTTCAAGAAACCCCTGGCAAAAGTTACAATGACTCTTAAGATACACAACTAGTGGCGTAGCTATCAGGCAGACTGGAAAGAGTATCTAAAAATGTGTATTTGGATGAGCAACTGGCACGAAACACTGTGACTCTCTTAGGGTAGCCAATATCTCGTCACCAGTATAATCACATCTTCAAAGTCAAGAAACCGCTGGCAAGAGTGACGATGTTTCTCTTAAGATACACAACTAGTGGCGTATCGCTTCAGGCAGACTGGCCACAGTATCTCAAAATGTGTATTTGGGTGAGCAACTGGCAGGAAGCACTATGACTCTCTTAAGGTAGCCAATGCCTCGTCACCAACATAATCCCATCACCAACTTCAGGAAACCGCTTGCAAAGGTAACGAAGCTTCTCATAAGATACACAGCTAGTGGGGTGTCACTTGAGGCAGACTGGCCAAAGTATCAAAAAAATGTGTATTTGGGTGAGCAACGAGCAGGAATCACTATGACACTCATAGGGTAGCCAAAAAAATGTGTATTTGGGTGAGCAACTAGCAGGAATCACTATGACACTCATAGGGTAGCCAATGCCTCGTCACCAGCATAATCACATCAGCAACTTCAAGAAACCCCTGGCAAAAGTTACAATGACTCTTAGGATACACAACTAGTGGCGTAGCTATCAGGCAGACTGGAAAGAGTATCTAAAAAATGTGTATTTGGGTGAAGAACTGGCAGGAATCTCTATAACTCTCTTGAGGTAGCCAATGCTTCGTCACCAGCAGAATCAAATCAGCAACTTCTAGAAACCCCTTTCAAAAGTAACGATGTTTCTCTTAAGATACACAACTAGTGGCGTATCGCTTCAGGCCCACTGGAAACAGTATCTAAAAAATGTGTAATTGCGTGAGCAACTGGCACGAAACACTGTGACTCTCTTAGGGTAACCAATATCTCGTCACCAGTATAATCACATCTTCAAAGTCAAGAAACCGCTGGCAAGAGTAACGATGTTTCTCTTAAGACACACAACTAGTGGCGTATCGCTTCAGGCAGACTGGCCACAGTATCTCAAAATGTGTATTTGGGTGAGCAACTGGCAGGAAGCACTATGACTCTCTTAAGGTAGCCAATGCCTCGTCACCAACATAATCCCATCACCAACTTCAAGAAACCGCTTGCAAAGGTAACGAAGATTCTCATAAGATACACAGCTAGTGGGGTGTCACTTGAGGCAGACTGGCCAAAGTATCAAAAATATTTGTATTTGGGTGAGCAACTAGCAGGAATCACTATGACACTCATAGGGTAGCCAATGCCTCGTCACCAGCATAATCACATCAGCAACTTCAAGAAAACCCTGGCAAAAGTTACAATGACTCTTACGATACACAACTAGTGGCGTAGCTATCAGGCAGACTGGAAAGAGTATCTAAAAAATGTGTATTTGGGTGAAGAACTGGCAGGAATCTCTATGACTCTCTTGAGGTAGCCAATGCCTCGTCACCAGCAGAATCAAATCAGCAACTTCTAGAAACCCCTGCCAAAAGTAACGATGTTTCTCTTAAGATACACAAATAGTGGCGTATCGCCACAGGCAGACTGGCCACAGTATCTCAAAATGTGTATTTGGGTGAGCAACTGGCAGAAAGCACAATGACTCTCTTAAGGTAGCCAATGCCTCGTCACCAGCATAATCACATCAGCAACTTCAAGAAACCCCTGGCAAAAGTTACAATGACTCTTAAGATACACAACTAGTGGCGTAGCTATCAGGCAGACTGGAAAGAGTATCTAAAAAATTTGTATTTGTATGAGCAACTGGCAGGAAACACTGTGACTCTCTTAGGGTAGCCAATATCTCGTCACCAGTGTAATCACATCTTCAAAGTCAAGAAACCGCTGGCAAGAGTAACGATGTTTCTCTTAAGATACACAACTAGTGGCGTATCGCTTCAGGCACACAGGAAACAGTATCTAAAAAATGTGTATTTGGGTGAGCAACTGGCACGAAACACTGTGACACTCTTAGGGTAACCAATATCTCGTCACCAGTATAATCAAATCTTCAAAGTCAAGAAACCGCCGGCAAGAGTAACGATGTTTCTCTTAAGATACACAACTAGTGGCGTATCGCTTCAGGCAGACTGGTCACAGTATCTCAAAATGTGTATTTGGGTGAGCAACTGGCAGGAAGCACTATGACTCTCTTAAGGTAGCCAATGCCTCGTCACCAACATAATCCCATCACCAACTTCAGGAAACCGCTTGCAAAGGTAACGTAGCTTCTCATAAGATACACAGCTAGTGGGGTGTCACTTGAGGCAGACTGGCCAAAGTATCAAAATAATGTGTATTTGGGTGAGCAACTAGCAGGAATCACTATGACACTCATAGGGTAGCCAATGCCTCGTCACCATCATAATCACATCAGCAACTTCAAGAAACCCCTGGCAAAAGTTACAATGACTCTTAAGATGCACAACTAGTGGCGTAGCTATCAGGCAGACTGGAAAGAGTATCTAAAAAATGTGTATTTGGGTGAAGAACTGGCAGGAATCTCTATGACTCTCTTGAGGTAGCCAATGCTTCGTCACCAGCAGAATCAAATCAGCAACTTCTAGAATCCCCTTTCAAAAGTAACGATGTTTCTCTTAAGATACACAACTAGTGGCGTATCGCTTCAGGCACACTGGAAACAGTATCTAAAAAATGTGTATTTGTGTGAGCAACTGGCACGAAACACTGTGACTCTCATAGGGTAGCCAATATCTCGTCACCAGTATAATCACAGCTTCAAAGTCAAGAAACCTATGGCAAGAGTAACGATGTTTCTCTTAAGATACACAACTAGTGGCGTATCGCCACAGGCAGACTGGCCACAGTATCTCAAAATGTGTAATTGGGTGAGCAACTGGCAGAAACCACTATGACTCTCTTAAGGTAGCCAATGTCTCGTCACCAACATAATCCCATCACCAACTTCAAGAAACCGCTTGCAAAGGTAACGAAGCTTCTCATAAGATACACAGCTAGTGGGGTGTCACTTGAGGCAGACTGGCCAAAGTATCAAAAAAATGTGTATTTGGTTGAGCAACTAGCAGGAATCACTATGACACTCATAGGGTAGCCAATGCCTTGTCACCAGCATAATCCCATCAGCAACTTCAAGAAACCCCTGGCAAAAGTTACAATGACTCTTAAGATACACAACTAGTGGCGTAGCTATCAGGCAGACTGGAAAGAGTATCTAAAAAATGTGTATTTGGATGAGCAACTGGCACGAAACACTGTGACACTCTCAGGGTAGCCAATATCTCGTCACCAGTATAATCACATCTTCAAAGTCAAGAAACCGCTGGCAAGAGTAACGATGTTTCTCTTAAGATACACAACTAGTGGCGTATCGCTTCAGGCAGACTGGTCACAGTATCTCAAAATGTGTATTTGGGTGAGCAACTGGCAGGAAGCACTATGACTCTCTTAAGGTAGCCAATGCCTCGTCACCAACATAATTCCATCACCAACTTCAGGAAACCGCTTGCAAAGGTAACGTAGCTTCTCATAAGATACACAGCTAGTGGGGTGTCACTTGAGGCAGACTGGCCAAAGTATCAAAATAATGTGTATTTGGGTGAGCAACTAGCAGGAATCACTATGACACTCATAGGGTAGCCAATGCCTCGCCACCATCATAATCACATCAGCAACTTCAAGAAACCCCTGGCAAAAGTTACAATGACTCTTAAGATGCACAACTAGTGGCGTAGCTATCAGGCAGACTGGAAAGAGTATCTAAAAAATGTGTATTTGGGTGAAGAACTGGCAGGAATCTCTATGACTCTCTTGAGGTAGCCAATGCTTCGTCACCAGCAGAATCAAATCAGCAACTTCTAGAAACCCCTTTCAAAAGTAACGATGTTTCCCTTAAGGTACACAACTAGTGGCGTATCGCTTCAGGCACACTGGAAACAGTATCTAAAAAATGTGTATTTGTGTGAGCAACTGGCACGAAACACTGTGACTCTCATAGGGTAGCCAATATCTCGTCACCAGTATAATCACAGCTTCAAAGTCAATAAACCTCTGGCAAGAGTAACGATGTTTCTCTTAAGATACACAACTAGTGGCGTATCGCCACAGGCAGACTGGCCACAGTATCTCAAAATGTGTATTTGGGTGAGCAACTGGCAGAAACCACTATGACTCTCTTAAGGTAGCCAATGTCTCGTCACCAACATAATCCCATCACCAACTTCAAGAAACCGCTTGCAAAGGTAACGAAGCTTCTCATAAGATACACAGCAAGTGGGGTGTCACTTGAGGCAGACTGGCCAAAGTATCAAAAAAATGTGTATTTGGTTGAGCAACTAGCAGGAATCACTATGACACTCATAGGGTAGCCAATGCCTCGTCACCAGCATAATCACATCAGCAACATCAAGAAACACCTGGCAAAAGTTACAATGACTCTTAAGATACACAACTAGTGGCGTAGCTATCAGGCAGACTGGAAAGAGTATCTAATAAATGTGTATTTGGATGAGCAACTGGCACGAAACACTGTGACACTCTCAGGGTAGCCAATATCTCGTCACCAGTATAATCACATCTTCAAAGTCAAGAAACCGCTGGCAAGAGTAACGATGTTTCTCTTAAGATACACAACTAGTGGCGTATCGCTTCAGGCAGACTGGCCACAGTATCTCAAAATGTGTATTTGGGTGAGCAACTGGCAGGAAGCACTATGATTCTCTTAAGGTAGCCAATGTCTCGTCACCAACATAATCCCATCACCAACTTCAGGAAACCGCTTGCAAAGGTAACGAAGCTTCTCATAAGATACACAGCTAGTGGGGTGTCACTTGAGGCAGACTGGCCAAAGTATCAAAAAAATGTGTATTTGGGTGAGCAACTAGCAGGAATCACTATGACACTCATAGGGTAGCCAAAAAAATGTGTATTTGGGTGAGCAACTAGCAGGAATCACTATGACACTCATAGGGTAGCCAATGCCTCGTCACCAGCATAATCACATCAGCAACTTCAAGAAACCCCTGGCAAAAGTTACAATGACACTTAAGATACACAACTAGTGGCGTAGCTATCAGGCAGACTGGAAAGAGTATCTAAAAATGTGTATTTGGGTGAAGAACTGGCAGGAATCTCTATGACTCTCTTGAGGTAGCCAATGCTTCGTCACCAGCAGAATCAAATCAGCAACTTCTAGAAACCCCTTTCAAAAGTAACGATGTTTCTCTTAAGATACACAACTAGTGGCGTATCGCTTCAGGCAGAATGGCCACAGTATCTCAAAATGTGTATTTGGGTGAGCAACTGGCAGAAAGCACTATGACTCTCTTAAGGTAGCCAATGCCTCGTGACCAACATAATCACATCACCATCTTCAAGAAACCGCTTGCAAAGGTAACGAAGCTTCTCATAAGATACTCAGCTAGTGGGGTGTCACTTGAGGCAGACTGGCCAAAGTATCAAAAAAATGTGTATTTGGGTGAGCAACTAGCAGGAATCACTATGACACTCATAGGGTAGCCAATGCCTCGTCACCAGCATAATCACATCAGCAACTTCAAGAAACCCCTGGCAAAAGTTACAATGACTCTTAGGATACACAACTAGTGGCGTAGCTATCAGGCAGACTGGTAAGAGTATCTAAAAAATGTGTATTTGGATGAGCAACTGGCACGAAACACTGTGACTCTCTTAGGGTAGCCAATATCTCGTCACCAGTATAATGACATCTTCAAAGTCAAGAAACCGCTGGCAAGAGTAACGATGTTTCTCTTAAGACACACAACTAGTGGCGTATCGCTTCAGGCAGACGCCACAGTATCTCAAAAGGTGTATTTGGGTGAGCAACTGGCAGGAAGCACTATGACACTCTTAAGGTAGCCAATGCCTCGTCACCAACATAATCCCATCACCAACTTCAGGAAACCGCTTGCAAAGGTAACGAAGCTTCTCATAAGATACACAGCTAGTGGGGTGTCACTTGAGGCAGACTGGCCAAAGTATCAAAAAAATGTGTATTTGGGTGAGCAACTAGCAGGAATCACTATGACACTCATAGGGTAGCCAATGCCTCGTCACCAGCATAATCACATCAGCAACTTCAAGAAAACCCTGGCAAAAGTTACAATGACTCTTAAGATACACAACTAGTGGCGTAGCTATCAGGCAGACTGGAAAGAGTATCTAAAAAATGTGTATTTGGGTGAAGAACTGGCAGGAATCTCTATGACTCTCTTGAGGTAGCCAATGCTTCGTCACCAGCAGAATCAAATCAGCAACTTCTAGAAACCCCTTTCAAAAGTAACGATGTTTCTCTTAAGGTACACAACTAGTGGCGTATCGCTTCAGGCACACTGGAAACAGTATCTAAAAAATGTGTATTTGGGTGAGCAACTGGCACGAAACACTGTGACTCTCTTAGGGTAGCCAATATCTCGTCACCAGTATAATCACAGCTTCAAAGTCAAGAAACCGCTGGCAAGAGTAACGATGTTTCTCTTAAGATACACAACTAGTGGCGTATCGCTTGAGGCAGACTGGCCACAGTATCTCAAAATGTGTATTTGGGTGAGCAACTGGAAGGAAGCACTATGACTCTCTTAAGGTAGCCAATGCCTCGTCACCAACATAATCACATCACCAACTTCAAGAAACCGCTTGCAAAGGTAACGAAGCTTCTCATAAGATACACACCTAGTGGGGTGTCACTTGAGGCAGACTGGCCAAAGTATCAAAAAAATGTGTATTTGGGTGAGCAACTAGCAGGAATCACTCTGACACTCATAGGGTAGCCAATGCCTCGTCACCAGCATAATCATATCAGCAACTTCAAGAAACCCCTGGCAAAAGTTACAATGACTCTTAAGATACACAACTAGTGGCGTAGCTATCAGGCAGACTGGAAAGGGTATCTAAAAAATGTGTATTTGGATGAGCAACTGGCACGAAACACTGTGACTCTCTTAGGGTAGCCAATATCTCGTCACCAGTATAATCACATCTTCAAAGTCAAGAAACCGCTGGCAAGAGTAACGATGTTTCTCTTAAGATACACAACTAGTGGCGTATCGCTTCAGGCAGACTGGCCACAGTATCTCAAAAAGTGTATTTGGGTGAGCAACTGGCAGGAAGCACTATGACTCTCTTAAGGTAGCCAATGCCTCGTCACCAACATAATCCCATCACCAACTTCAGGAAACCGCTTGCAAAGGTAACGAAGCTTCTCATAAGATACACAGCTAGTGGGGTGTCACTTGAAGCAGACTGGCCAAAGTATCAAAAAAATGTGTATTTGGGTGAGCAACTAGCAAGAATCACTATGACACCCATAGGGTAGCCAATGCCTCGTCACCAGCATAATCACATCAGCAACTTCAAGAAACCCCTGGCAAAAGTTACAATGACTCTCAAGATACACAACTAGTGGCGTAGCTATCAGGCAGACTGGAAAGAGTATCTAAAAAATGTGTATTTGGGTGAAGAACTGGCAGGAATCTCTATGACTCTCTTGAGGTAGCCAATGCCTCGTCCCCAGCAGAATCAAATCAGCAACTTCTAGAAACTCCTGGCAAAAGTAACGATGTTTCTCTTAAGATACACAACTAGTGGCGTATCGCTTCAGGCACACTGGAAACAGTATCTAAAAAATGTGTATTTGGGTGAGCAACTGGCACGAAACACTGTGACTCTCTTAGGGTAACCAATATCTCGTCACCAGTATAATCACATCTTCAAAGTCAAGAAACCGTTGGCAAGAGTAACTATGTTTCCCTTAAGATACACAACTAGTGGCGTATCGCTTCAGGCAGACTGGCCACAGTATCTCAAAATGTGTATTTGGGTGAGCAACTAGCAGGAATCACTATGACACTCATAGGGTAGCCAATGCCTCGTCACCAGCATAATCACATCAGCAACTTCAAGAAACCCCTGGCAAAAGTTACAATGACTCTTAAGATACACAACTAGTGGCGTAGCCATGAGGCAGACTGGAAAGAGTATCTAAAAAATGTGTATTTGGGTGAAGAACTGGCAGGAATCTCTATGACTCTCTTGAGGTAGCCAATGCCTCGTCACCAGCAGAATCAAATCAGCAACTTCTAGAAACCCCTTTCAAAAGTAACGATGTTTCTCTTATGATACACAACTAGTGGCGTATCGCTTCAGGCAGACTGGCCACAGTATCTCAAAATGTGTATTTGGGTGAGCAACTGGCAGAAAGCACTATGACTCTCTTAAGGTAGCCAATGCCTCGTCACCAACATAATCACATCACCAACTTCAAGAAACCGCTTGCAAAGGTAACGAAGCTTCTCATAAGATACACAGCTAGTGGGGTGTCACTTGAGGCAGACTGGCCAAAGTATCAAAAAAATGTGTATTTGGGTGAGCAACTAGCAGGAATCACTATGACACTCATAGGGTAGCCAATGCCTCGTCACCAGCATAATCACATCAGCAACTTCAAGAAACCCCTGGCAAAAGTTTCAATGACTCTTAAGATACACAACTAGTGGCGTAGCTATCAGGCAGACTGGAAAGAGTATCTAAAAAAATGTGTATTTGGATGAGCAACTGGCAGGAAACACTGTGACTCTCTTAGGGTAGCCAATATCTCGTCACCAGTATAATCACATCTTCAAAGTCTAGAAACCGCTGGCAAGAGTAACGATGTTTCTCTTAAGATTCACAACTAGTGGCGTATCGCTTCAGGCAGACTCGCCACAGTATCTCAAAATGTGTATTTGGGTGAGCAACTGGCAGGAAGCACTATGACTCTCTTAAGGTAGCCAATGCCTCGTCAATAACATAATCCCATCACCAACTTCAGGAAACCGCTTGCAAAGGTAACGAAGCTTCTCATAAGATACACAGCTAGTGGGGTGTCAATAACATAATCCCATCACCAACTTCAGGAAACCGCTTGCAAAGGTAACGAAGCTTCTCATAAGATACACAGCTAGTGGGGTGTCACTTGAGGCAGTCTGGCCAAAGTATCAAAAAAATGTGTATTTGGGTGAGCAACTAGCAGGAATCACTATTACACTCATAGGGTAGCCAATGCCTCGTCACCAGCATAATCACATCAGCAACTTCAAGAAACCCCTGGCAAAAGTTACAATTACTCTTAAGATACACAACTAGTGGCGTAGCTATCAGGCAGACTGGAAAGAGTATCTAAAAAATGTGTATTTATGTGAAGAACAGGCAGGAACCTCTATGACTCTCTTGAGGTAGCCAATGCCTCCGCACCAGCAGAATCAACTCAGCAACTTCTAGAACCCCCTGGCAAAAGTAACGATGTTTCTCTTAAGATACACAACTAGTGGCGTATCGCTTCAGGCAGACTGGCCACAGTATCTCAAAATGTGTATTTGGGTGAGCAACTAGCAGGAATCACTATGACACTCATAGGGTAGCCAATGCCTCGTCACCAGCATAATCACATCAGCAACTTCAAGAAACCCCTGGCAAAAGTTACAATGACTCTTAAGATACACAACTAGTGGCGTAGCTATCAGGCAGACTGGAAAGAGTATCTAAAAAATGTGTATTTGGATGAGCAACGGGCACGAAACACTGTGACTCTCTTAGGGTAGCCAATATCTCGTCACCAGTATAATCACATCTTCAAAGTCAAGAAACCGCTGGCAAGAGTGACGATGTTTCTCTTAAGACACACAACTAGTGGCGTATCGCTTCAGGCAGACGCCACAGTATCTCAAAATGTGTATTTGGGTGAGCAACTTGCAGGAAGCACTATGACTCTCTTAAGGTAGCCAATGCCTCGTCACCAACATAATCCCATCACCAACTTCAGGAAACCGCTTGCAAAGGTAACGAAGCTTCTCATAAGATACACAGCTAGTGGGGTGTCACTTGAGGCAGACTGGCCAAAGTATCAAAAAAATGTGTATTTGGGTGAGCAACTAGCAGGAATCACTATGACAGTCATAGGGTAGCCAATGCCTCGTCACCAGCATAATCACATCAGCAACTTCAAGAAAACCCTGGCAAAAGTTACAATGACTCTTAAGATACACAACTAGTGGCGTAGCTATCAGGCAGACTGGAAAGAGTATCTAAAAAATGTGTATTTGTGTGAAGAACTGGCAGGAATCTCTATGACTCTCTTGAGGTAGCCAATGCTTCGTCACCAGCAGAATCAAATCAGCAACTTCTAGAAACCCCTTTCAAAAGTAACGATGTTTCTCTTAAGGTACACAACTAGTGGCGTATCGCTTCAGGCACACTGGAAACAGTATCTAAAAAATGTGTATTTGGGTGAGCAACTGGCACGAAACACTGTGACTCTCTTAGGGTAGCCAATATCTCGTCACCAGTATAATCACATCTTCAAAGTCTAGAAACCGCTGGCAAGAGTAACGATGTTTCTCTTAAGATTCACAACTAGTGGCGTATCGCTTCAGGCAGACTGGCCACAGTATCTCAAAATGTGTATTTGGGTGAGCAACTGGCAGGAAGCACTATGACTCTCTTAAGGTAGCCAATGCCTCGTCAATAACATAATCCCATCACCAACTTCAGGAAACCGCTTGCAAAGGTAACGAAGCTTCTCATAAGATACACAGCTAGTGGGGTGTCAATAACATAATCCCATCACCAACTTCAGGAAACCGCTTGCAAAGGTAACGAAGCTTCTCATAAGATACACAGCTAGTGGGGTGTCACTTGAGGCAGTCTGGCCAAAGTATCAAAAAAATGTGTATTTGGGTGAGCAACTAGCAGGAATCACTATTACACTCATAGGGTAGCCAATGCCTCGTCACCAGCATAATCACATCAGCAACTTCAAGAAACCCCTGGCAAAAGTTACAATTACTCTTAAGATACACAACTAGTGGCGTAGCTATCAGGCAGACTGGAAAGAGTATCTAAAAAATGTGTATTTATGTGAAGAACAGGCAGGAACCTCTATGACTCTCTTGAGGTAGCCAATGCCTCCGCACCAGCAGAATCAACTCAGCAACTTCTAGAATCCCCTGGCAAAAGTAACGATGTTTCTCTTAAGATACACAACTAGTGGCGTATCGCTTCAGGCAGACTGGCCACAGTATCTCAAAATGTGTATTTGGGTGAGCAACTAGCAGGAATCACTATGACACTCATAGGGTAGCCAATGCCTCGTCACCAGCATAATCACATCAGCAACTTCAAGAAACCCCTGGCAAAAGTTACAATGACTCTTAAGATACACAACTAGTGGCGTAGCTATCAGGCAGACTGGAAAGAGTATCTAAAAAATGTATATTTGGATGAGCAACGGGCACGAAACACTGTGACTCTCTTAGGGTAGCCAATATCTCGTCACCAGTATAATCACATCTTCAAAGTCAAGAAACCGCTGGCAAGAGTGACGATGTTTCTCTTAAGACACACAACTAGTGGCGTATCGCTTCAGGCAGACGCCACAGTATCTCAAAATGTGTATTTGGGTGAGCAACTGGCAGGAAGCACTATGACTCTCTTAAGGTAGCCAATGCCTCGTCACCAACATAATCCCATCACCAACTTCAGGAAACCGCTTGCAAAGGTAACGAAGCTTCTCATAAGATACACAGCTAGTGGGGTGTCACTTGAGGCAGACTGGCCAAAGTATCAAAAAAATGTGTATTTGGGTGAGCAACTAGCAGGAATCACTATGACACTCATAGGGTAGCCAATGCCTCGTCACCAGCATAATCACATCAGCAACTTCAAGAAAACCCTGGCAAAAGTTACAATGACTCTTAAGATACACAACTAGTGGCGTAGCTATCAGGCAGACTGGAAAGAGTATCTAAAAAATGTGTATTTGGGTGAAGAACTGGCAGGAATCTCTATGACTCTCTTGAGGTAGCCAATGCTTCGTCACCAGCAGAATAAAATCAGCAACTTCTAGAAACCCCTTTCAAAAGTAACGATGTTTCTCTTAAGGTACACAACTAGTGGCGTATCGCTTCAGGCACACTGGAAACAGTATCTAAAAAATGTGTATTTGGGTGAGCAACTGGCACGAAACACTGTGACTCTCTTAGGGTAGCCAATATCTCGTCACCAGTATAATCACAGCTTCAAAGTCAAGAAACCGCTGGCAAGAGTAACGATGTTTCTCTTAAGATACACAACTAGTGGCGTATCGCTTGAAGCAGACTGGCCACAGTATCTCAAAATGTGTATTTGGGTGAGCAACTGGCAGGAAGCACTATGACTCTCTTAAGGTAGCCAATGCCTCGTCACCAACATAATCCCATCACCAACTTCAAGAAACCGCTTGCAAAGGTAACGAAGCTTCTCATAAGATACACAGCTAGATGGGTGTCACTTGAGGCAGACTGGCCAAAGTATCAAAAAAATGTGTGTTTGGGTGAGCAACTAGCAGGAATCACTATGACACTCATAGGGTAGCCAATGCCTCGTCACCAGCATAATCATATCAGCAACTTCAAGAAACCCCTGGCAAAAGTTACAATGACTCTTAAGATACACAACTAGTGGCGTAGCTATCAGGCAGACTGGAAAGAGTATCTAAAAAATGTGTATTTGGATGAGCAACTGGCACGAAACACTGTGACTCTCTGAGGGTAGCCAATATCTCGTCACCAGTATAATCACATCTTCAAAGTCAAGAAACCGCTGGCAAGAGTAACGATGTTTCTCTTAAGATACACAACTAGTGGCGTATCGCTTCAGGCAGACTGGCCACAGTATCTCAAAAAGTGTATTTGGGTGAGCAACTGGCAGGAAGCACTATGACTCTCTTAAGGTAGCCAATGCCTCGTCACCAACATAATCCCATCACCAACTTCAGGAAACCGCTTGCAAAGGTAACGAAGCTTCTCATAAGATACACAGCTAGTGGGGTGTCAGTTGAGGCAGACTGGCCAAAGTATCAAAAAAATGTGTATTTGGGTGAGCAACTAGCAGGAATCACTATTACACTCATAGGGTAGCCAATGCCTCGTCACCAGCATAATCACATCAGCAACTTCAAGAAACCCCTGGCAAAAGTTACAATTACTCTTAAGATACACAACTAGTGGCGTAGCTATCAGGCAGACTGGAAAGAGTATCTAAAAAATGTGTATTTATGTGAAGAACTGGCAGGAATCTCTATGACTCTCTTGAGGTAGCCAATGCCTCGTCACCAGCAGAATCAACTCAGCAACTTCTAGAATCCCCTGGCAAAAGTAACGATGTTTCTCTTAAGATACACAACTAGTTGCGTATCGCTTCAGGCACACTGGAAACAGTATCTAAAAAATGTGTATTTGGGTGAGCAACTGGCACGAAACACTGTGACTCTCCTAGGGTAACCAATATCTCGTCACCAGTATAATCACATCTTCAAAGTCAAGAAACCGTTGGCAAGAGTAACGATGTTTCTCTTAAGATACACAACTAGTGGCGTATCGCTTCAGGCAGACTGGCCACAGTATCTCAAAATGTGTATTTGGGTGAGCAACTAGCA
Organism: Schistocerca nitens; assembly: GCF_023898315.1. Taxonomy (NCBI): domain Eukaryota; kingdom Metazoa; phylum Arthropoda; class Insecta; order Orthoptera; family Acrididae; genus Schistocerca; species Schistocerca nitens. The sequence continues at coordinate 105,492,082 of NC_064616.1, read as the reverse complement.
GGAATCACTATGACACTCATAGGGTAGCCAATGCCTCGTCACCAGCATAATCACATCAGCAACTTCAAGAAACCCCTGGCAAAAGTTACAATGACTCTTAAGATACACAACTAGTGGCGTAGCTATCAGGCAGACTGGAAAGAGTATCTAAAAAATGTGTATTTGAATGAGCAACTGGCAGGAAACACTGTGACTCTCTTAGGGTAGCCAATATCTCGTCAGCAGTATAATCACATCTTCAAAGTCAAGAAACCGCTGGCAAGAGTAACGATGTTTCTCTTAAGATACACAACTAGTGGCGTATCGCCTCAGGCAGACTGGCCACAGTATCTCAAAATGTGTATTTGGGTGAGCAACTGGCAGGAAGCACTATGACTCTCTTAAGGTAGCCAATGCCTCGTCACCAACATAATCCCATCACCATCTTCAGGAAACCGCTTGCAATGGTAACGAAGCTTCTCATAAGATACACAGCTAGTGGGGTGTCACTTGAGGCAGACTGGCCAAAGTATCAAAAAAATGTGTAGTTGGGTGAGCAACTAGCAGGAATCACTATGACACTCATAGGGTAGCCAATGCCTCGTCACCAGCATAATGACATCAGCAACTTCAAGAAACCCCTGGCAAAGGTTACAATGACTCTTAAGATACACAACTAGTGGCGTAGTTATCAGGCAGACTGGAAAGAGTATCTAAAAAATGTGTATTTGGGTGAAGAACTGGCAGGAATCAATATGACTCTCTAGAGGTAGCCAATGCCTCGTCACCAGCATAATCACATCAGCAACTTCAAGAAACCCCTGGCAAAAGTTACAATTACTCTTAAGATACACAACTAGTGGCGTATCGCTTCAGGCAGACTGGCCACAGTATCTCAAAATGTGTATTTGGGTGAGCAACTAGCAGGAATCACTATGACACTCATAGGGTAGCCAATGCCTCGTCACCAGCATAATCACATCAGCAACTTCAAGAAACCCCTGGCAAAAGTTACAATGACTCTTAAGATAGACAACTAGTGGCGTAGCTATCAGGCAGACTGGAAAGAGTATCTAAAAAATGTGTATTTGGATGAGCAACTGGCACGAAACACTGTGACTCTCTTAGGGTAGCCAATATCTCGTCACCACTATAATCACATCTTCAAAGTCAAGAAACCGCTGGCAAGAGTAAAGATGTTTCTCTTAACATACACAACTAGTGGCGTATCGCATCAGGCAGACTGGCCACAGTATCTCAAAATGTGTATTTGGGTTAGCAACTGGCAGGAAGCACTATGACTCTCTTAAGGTAGCCAATGCCTCGTCACCAGCATAATCACATCAGCAACTTCAAGAAACCCCTGGCAAAAGTTACAATTACTCTTAAGATACACAACTAGTGGCGTAGCTATCAGGCAGACTGGAAAGAGTATCTAAAAAATGTGTATTTATGTGAAGAACTGGCAGGAATCTCTATGACTCTCTTGAGGTAGCCAATGCCTCGTCACCAGCAGAATCAACTCAGCAACTTCTAGAAACCCCTGGCAAAAGTAACGATGTTTCTCTTAAGATACACAACTAGTGGCGTATCGCTTCAGGCACACTGGAAACAGTATCTAAAAAATGTGTATTTGGGTGAGCAACTGGCACGAAACACTGTGACTCTCTTAGGGTAGCCAATATCTCGTCTCCAGTATAATAACAGCTTCAAAGTCAAGAAACCGCTGGCAAGAGTAACGATGTTTCTCTTAAGATACACAACTAGTGGCGTATCGCTTCAGGCAGACGCAACAGTATCTCAAAATGTGTATTTGGGTGAGCAACTGGCAGGAAGCACTATGACTCTCTTAAGGTAGCCAATGCCTCGTCACCAACATAATCCCATCACCAACTTCAGGAAACCGCTTGCAAAGGTAACGAAGCTTCTCATAAGATACACAGCTAGTGAGGTGTCACTTGAGGCAGACTGGCTAAAGTATCAAAAAAATGTGTATTTGGGTGAGCAACTAGCAGGAATCACTATGACACTCATAGGGTAGCCAAAAAAATGTGTATTTGGGTGAGCAACTAGCAGGAATCACTATGACACTCATAGGGTAGCCAATGCCTCGTCACCAGCATAATGACATCAGCAACTTCAAGAAACCCCTGGCAAAAGTTACAATGACTCTTAAGATACACAACTAGTGGCAAAGCTATCAGGCAGACTGGAAAGAGTATCTAAAAAATGTGTATTTGGGTGAAGAACTGGCAGGAATCTCTATGACTCTCTTGAGGTAGCCAATGCCTCGTCACCAGCAGAATCAAATCAGCAACTCATAGAAACCCCTGGCAAAAGTAACGATGTTTCTCTTAAGATACACAACTAGTGGCGTATCGCTTCAGGCACACTGGAAACAGTATCTAAAAAATGTGTATTTGGGTGAGCAACTGGCACGAAACACTGTGACTCTCTTAGGGTAACCAATATCTCGTCACCAGTATAATCACATCTTCAAAGTCAAGAAACCGTTGGCAAGAGTAACAATATTTCTCTTAAGATACACAACTAGTGGCGTATCGTTTCAGGCAGACTGGCCACAGTATCTCAAAATGTGTATTTGGGTGAGCAACTAGCAGGAATCACTATGTCACTCGTAATAGTAGCCAATGCCTCGTCACCAGCATAATGACATCAGCAACTTCAAGAAACCCCTGGCAAAAGTTACAATGACTCTTAAGATACACAACTAGTGGCGTAGCTATCAGGCAGACTGGAAAGAGTATCTAAAAAATGTGTATTTGGGTGAAGAACTGGCAGGAATCTATATGACTCTCTTGAGGTAGCCAATGCCTCGTCACCAGCAGAATCAAATCAGCAACTTCCAGAAACCCCTGGCAAAAGTAACGAAGTTTCTCTTAAGATACACAACTAATGGCGTATCGCTTCAGGCAGACTGGCCACAGTATCTCAAAATGTGTATTTGGGTGAGCAACTGGCAGAAAGCACTATGACTCTCTTAAGGTAGCCAATGTCTCGTCACCAACATAATCACATCATCAACTTCAAGAAACCGCTTGCAAAGGTAACGAAGCTTCTCATAAGATACACAGCTAGTGGGGTGTCACTTGAGGCAGACTGGCCAAGGTATCAAAAAAATGTGTATTTGGGTGAGCAACTAGCAGGAATCACTATGACACTCATAGGGTAGCCAATGCCTCGTCACCAGCATAATCACATCAGCAACTTCAAGAAACCCCTGGCAAAAGTTACAATGACTCTTAAGATACACAACTAGTGGCGTAGCTATCAGGCAGACTGGAAAGAGTATCTAAAAAATGTGTATTTGGATGAGCAACTGGCAGGAAACACTGTGACTCTCTTAGGGTAGCCAATATCTCGTCACCAGTATAATCACATCTTCAAAGTCAAGAAACCGCCGGCAAGAGTAACGATGTTTCTCTCAAGATACACAACTAGTGGCGTATCGCTTCAGGCAGACTGGCCACAGTATCTCAAAATGTGTATTTGGGTGAGCAACTGGCAGGAAGCACTATGACTCTCTTAAGGTAGCCAATGCCTCGTCAATAACATAATCCCATCACCAACTTCAGGAAACCGCTTGCAAAGGTAACGAAGCTTCTCATAAGATACACAGCTAGTGGGTTGTCACTTGAGGCAGACTGGCCAAAGTATCAAAAAAATGTGTATTTGGGTGAGCAACTAGCAGGAATCACTATGACACTCATAGGGTAGCCAATGCCTCGTCACCAGCATAATCACATCAGCAACTTCAAGAAACCCCTGGCAAAAGTTACAATGACTCTTAAGATACACAACTAGTGGCGTAGCTATCAGGCAGACTGGAAAGAGTATCTAAAAAATGTGTATTTATTTGAAGAACTGGCAGGAATCTCTATGACTCTCTTGAGGTAGCCAATGCCTCGTCACCAGCAGAATCAACTCAGCAACTTCTAGAAACCCCTGGCAAAAGTAACGATGTTTCTCTTAAGATACACAACTAGTGGCGTATCGCTTCAGGCAGACTGGCCACAGTATCTCAAAATGTGTATTTGGGTGAGCAACTAGCAGGAATCACTATGACACTCATAGGGTAGCCAATGCCTCGTCACCAGCATAATCACATCAGCAACTTCAAGAAACCCCTGGCAAAAGTTACAATGACTCTTAAGATACACAATTAGTGGCGTAGCTATCAGGCAGACTGGAAAGAGTATCTAAAAAATTTGTATTTGGATGAGCAACTGGCAGGAAACACTGTGACTCTCTTAGGGTAGCCAATATCTCGGCACCAGTATAATCACATATTCAAAGTCAAGAAACCGCCGGCAAGAGTAACGATGTTTCTCTTAAGATACACAACTAGTGGCGTATCGCTTCAGGCAGACTGGCCACAGTATCTCAAAATGTGTATTTGGGTGAGCAACTGGCAGGAAGCACTATGACTCTCTTAAGATAGCCAATGCCTCGTCACCAACATAATCCCATCACCAACTTCAAGAAACCGCTTGCAAAGGTAACGAAGCTTCTAATAAGATACACAGCTAGTGGGGTGTCACTTGAGGCAGACTGGCCAAAGTATCAAAAAAATGTGTATTTGGGTGAGCAACTAGCAGGAATCACTATGACACTCATAGGGTAGCCAATGCCTCGTCACCAGCATAATCACATCAGCAACTTCAAGAAACCCCTGGCAAAAGTTACAATGACTCTTAAGATACACAACTAGTGGCGTAGCTATCAGGCAGACTGGAAAGAGTATCTAAAAAATGTGTATTTATGTGAAGAACTGGCAGGAATCTCTATGACTCTCTTGAGGTAGCCAATGCCTCGTCACCAGCAGAATCAACTCAGCAACTTCTAGAAACCCCTGGCAAAAGTAACGATGTTTCTCTTAAGATACACAACTAGTGGCGTATCGCTTCAGGCAGACTGGCCACAGTATCTCAAAATGTGTATTTGGGTGAGCAACTAGCAGGAATCACTATGACACTCATAGGGTAGCCAATGCCTCGTCACCAGCATAATCACATCAGCAACTTCTAGAAACCCCTGGCAAAAGTTACAATGACTCTTAAGATACACAACTAGTGGCGTAGCTATCAGGCAGACTGGAAAGAGTATCTAAAAAATGTGTATTTGGATGAGCAACAGGCAGGAAACACTGTGACTCTCTTAGGGTAGCCAATATCTCGTCACCAGTATAATCACATCTACAAAGTCAAGAAACCGCTGGCAAGAGTAACGATGTTTCTCTTAAGATACACAACTAGTGGCGTATCGCTTCAGGCACACTGGAAACAGTATCTAAAAAATGTGTATTTGGGTGAGCAACTAGCACGAAACACTATGACTCTCTTAGGGTAGCCAATATCTCGTCACCAGTATAATCACAGCTCCAAAGTCAAGAAACCGCTGGCAAGAGTAACGATGTTTCTCTAAAGATACACAACTAGTGGCGTATCGCTTCAGGCAGACTGGCCACAGTATCTCAAAATGTGTATTTGGGTGAGCAACTGGCAGGAAGGACTATGACTCTCTTAAGGTAGCCAATGCCTCGTCACCAACATAATCCCATCACCAACTTCAAGAAACCGCTTGCAAAGGTAACGAAGCTTCTCATAAGATACACAGCTAGTGGGGTGTCACTTGAGGCAGACTGGCCAAAGTATCAAAAAAATGTGTATTTGGGTGAGCAACTAGCAGGAATCACTATGACACTCATAGGGTAGCCAATGCCTCGTCACCAGCATAATCACATCAGCAACTTCAAGAAACCCCTGGCAAAAGTTACAATGACTCTTAAGATACACAACTAGTGGCGTAGCTATCAGGCAGACTGGAAAGAGTATCTAAAAAATATGTATTTGGGTGAAGAACTGGCAGGAATCTCTATGACTCTCTTGAGGTAGCCAATGCCTCGTCACCAGCAGAATCAAATCAGCAACTTCTAGAAACCCCTGGCAAAAGTAACGATGTTTCTCTTAAGATAAACAACTAGTGGCGTATCACTTCAGGCACACTGGAAACAGTATCTAAAAAATGTGTATTTGGGTGAGCAACTGGCACGAAACACTGTGACTCTCTTAGGGTAACCAATATCTCGTCACCAGTATAATCACATCTTCAAAGTCAAGAAACCGTTGGCAAGAGTAACGATGTTTCTCTTAAGATACACAACTAGTGGCGTATCGCTTCAGGCAGACTGGCCACAGTATCTCAAAATGTGTACTTGGGTGAGCAACTGGCAGGAAGCACTATGACTCTCTTAAGGTAGCCAATGCCTCGTCACCAACATAATCCCATTACCAACTTCAGGAAACCGCTTGCAAAGGTAACAAAGCTTCTCATAAGATACACAGCTAGTGGGGTGTCACTTGAGGCAGACTGGCCAAAGTATCAAAAAAATGTGTATTTGGGTGAGCAATTGGCTGGAATCACTATGACACTCATAGGGTAGCCAATGCCTCGTCACCAGCATAATCACATCAGCAACTTCAAGAAACCCCTGGCAAAAGTTACAATGACTCTTAAGATACACAACTAGTGGCGTAGCTATCAGGCAGACTGGAAAGAGTATTTAAAAAATGTGTATTTGGGTGAAGAACTGGCAGGAATCTCTATGACTCTCTTGAGGTAGCCAATGCCTCGTCACCAGCAGAATCAAATCAGCAACTTCTAGAAACCCCTGGCAAAAGTAACGATGTTTCTCTTAAGATACACAACTAGTGGCGTATCGCTTCAGGCACACTGGAAACAGTATCTAAAAAATGTGTATTTGGGTGAGCAACTGGCACGAAACACTGTGACTCTCTTAGGGTAACCAATATCTCGTCACCAGTATAATCACATCTTCAAAGTCAAGAAACCGTTGGCAAGAGTAACGATGTTTCTCTTAAGATACACAACTAGTGGCGTATCGCTTCAGGCAGACTGGCCACAGTATCTCAAAATGTGTATTTGGGTGAGCAACTAGCAGGAATCACTATGACACTCATAGGGTAGCCAATGCCTCGTCACCAGCATAATCACATCAGCAACTTCAAGAAACCCCTGGCAAAAGTTACAATGACTCTTAAGATACACAACTAGTGGCGTAGATATCAGGCAGACTGGAAAGAGTATCTAAAAAATGTGTATTTGGATGAGCAACTGGCACGAAACACTGTGACTCTCTTAGGGTAGCCAATATCTCGTCACCAGTATAATCACATCTTCAAATTCAAGAAACCGCTGGCAAGAGTAACGATGTTTCTCTTAAGATACACAACTAGTGGCGTATCGCTTCAGGCAGACTGGCCACAGTATCTCAAAATGTGTACTTGGGTGAGCAACTGGCAGGAAGCACTATGACTCTCTTAAGGTAGCCAATGCCTCGTCACCAACATAATCCCATCACCAACTTCAGGAAACCGCTTGCAAAGGTAACGAAGCTTCTCATAAGATACACAGCTAGTGGGGTGTCACTTGAGGCAGACTGGCCAAAGTATCAAAAAAATGTGTATTTGGGTGAGCAATTAGCAGGAATCACTATGACACTCATAGGGTAGCCAATGCCTCGTCACCAGCATAATCACATCAGCAACTTCAAGAAACCCCTGGCAAAAGTTACAATGACTCTTAAGATACACAACTAGTGGCGTAGCTATCAGGCAGACTGGAAAGAGTATTTAAAAAATGTGTATTTGGGTGAAGAACTGGCAGGAATCTCTATGACTCTCTTGAGGTAGCTAATGCCTCGTCACCAGCAGAATCAAATCAGCAACTTCTGGAAACCCCTGGCAAATGTAACGATGTTTCTCTTAAGATACACAACTAGTGGCGTATCGCTTCAGGCACACTGGAAACAGTATCTAAAAAATGTGTATTTGTGTGAGCAACTGGCACGAAACACTGTGACTCTCTTAGGGTAACCAATATCTCGTCACCAGTATAATCACATCTTCAAAGTCAAGAAACCGTAGGCAAGAGTAACGATGTTTCTCTTAAGATACACAACCAGTGGCGTATCGCTTCAGGCAGACTGGCCACAGTATCTCAAAATGTGTATTTGGGTGAGCAACTAGCAGGAATCACTATGTCACTCGTAGGGTAGCCAATGCCTCGTCACCAGCATAATGACATCAGCAACTTCAAGAAACCCCTGGCAAAAGTTACAATGACTCTTAAGATACACAACTAGTGGCGTAGCTATCAGGCAGACTGGAAAGAGTATCTAATAAATGTGTATTTTGGTGAAGAACTGGCAGGAATCTATATGACTCTCTTGAGGTAGCCAATGCCTCGTCACCAGCAGAATCAAATCAGCAACTTCCAGAAACCCCTGGCAAAAGTAACGATGTTTCTCTTAAGATACACAACTAATGGCGTATCGCTTCAGGCAGACTGGCCACAGTATCTCAAAATGTGTATTTGGGTGAGCAACTGGCAGAAAGCACTATGACTCTCTTAAGGTAGCCAATGTCTCGTCACCAACATAATCACATCACCAACTTCAAGAAACCGCTTGCAAAGGTAACGAAGCTTCTCATAAGATACACAGCTAGTGGGGTGTCACTTGAGGCAGACTGGCCAAGGTATCAAAAAAATGTGTATTTGGGTGAGCAACTAGCAGGAATCACTATGACACTCATAGGGTAGCCAATGCCTCGTCACCAGCATAATCACATCAGCAACTTCAAGAAACCCCTGGCAAAAGTTACAATGACTCTTAAGATACACAACTAGTGGCGTAGCTATCAGGCAGACTGGAAAGAGTATCTAAAAAATGTGTATTTGGATGAGCAACTGGCAGGAAACACTGTGACTCTCTTAGGGTAGCCAATATCTCGTCACCAGTATAATCACATCTTCAAAGTCAAGAAACCGCCGGCAAGAGTAACGATGTTTCTCTTAAGATACACAACTAGTGGCGTATCGCTTCAGGCAGACTGGCCACAGTATCTCAAAATGTGTATTTGGGTGAGCAACTGGCAGGAAGCACTATGACTCTCTTAAGGTAGCTATGCCTCGTCAATAACATAATCCCATCACCAACTTCAGGAAACCGCTTGCAAAGGTAACGAAGCTTCTCATAAGATACACAGCTAGTGGGGTGTCACTTGAGGCAGACTGGCCAAAGTATCAAAAAAATGTGTATTTGGGTGAGCAACTAGCAGGAATCACTATGACACTCATAGGGTAGCCAATGCCTCGTCACCAGCATAATCACATCAGCAACTTCAAGAAACCCCTGGCAAAAGTTACAATGACTCTTAAGATACACAACTAGTGGCGTAGCTATCAGGCAGACTGGAAAGAGTATCTAAAAAATGTGTATTTATTTGAAGAACTGGCAGGAATCTCTATGACTCTCTTGAGGTAGCCAATGCCTCATCACCAGCAGAATCAACTCAGCAACTTCTAGAAACCCCTGGCAAAAGTAACGATGTTTCTCTTAAGATACACAACTAGTGGCGTATCGCTTCAGGCAGACTGGCCACAGTATCTCAAAATGTGTATTTGGGTGAGCAACTAGCAGGAATCACTATGACACTCATAGGGTAGCCAATGCCTCGTCACCAGCATAATCACATCAGCAACTTCAAGAAACCCCTGGCAAAAGTTACAATGACTCTTAAGATACACAACTAGTGGCGTAGCTATCAGGCAGACTGGAAAGAGTATCTAAAAAATGTGTATTTGGATGAGCAACTGGCAGGAAACACTGTGACTCTCTTAGGGTAGCCAATATCTCGGCACCAGTATAATCACAGCTTCAAAGTCAAGAAACCGCTGGCAAGAGTAACGATGTTTCTCTTAAGATACACAACTAGTGGCGTATCGCTTCAGGCAGACTGGCCACAGTATCTCAAAATGTGTATTTGGGTGAGCAACTGGCAGGAAGCACTATGACTCTCTTAAGATAGCCAATGCCTCGTCACCAACATAATCCCATCACCAACTTCAAGAAACCGCTTGCAAAGGTAACGAAGCTTCTCATAAGATACACAGCTAGTGGGGTGTCACTTGAGGCAGACTGGCCAAAATATCAAAAAAATGTGTATTTGGGTGAGCAACTAGCAGGAATCACTATGACACTCATAGGGTAGCCAATGCCTCGTCACCAGCATAATCACATCAGCAACTTCAAGAAACCCCTGGCAAAAGTTACAATGACACTTAAGATACACAACTAGTGGCGTAGCTATCAGGCAGACTGGAAAGAGTATCTAAAAAATGTGTATTTATGTGAAGAACTGGCAGGAATCTCTATGACTCTCTTGAGGTAGCCAATGCCTCGTCACCAGCAGAATCAACTCAGCAACTTCTAGAAACCCCTGGCAAAAGTAACGATGTTTCTCTTAAGATACACAACTAGTGGCGTATCGCTTCAGGCAGACTGGCCACAGTATCTCAAAATGTGTATTTGGGTGAGCAACTAGCAGGAATCACTATGACACTCATAGGGTAGCCAATGCCTCGTCACCAGCATAATCACATCAGCAACTTCTAGAAACCCCTGGCAAAAGTTACAATGACTCTTAAGATACACAACTAGTGGCGTAGCTATCAGGCAGACTGGAAAGAGTATCTAAAAAATGTGTATTTGGATGAGCAACAGGCAGGAAACACTGTGACTCTCTTAGGGTAGCCAATATCTCGTCACCAGTATAATCACATCTACAAAGTCAAGAAACCGCTGGCAAGAGTAACGATGTTTCTCTTAAGATACACAACTAGTGGCGTATCGCTTCAGGCACACTGGAAACAGTATCTAAAAAATGTGTATTTGGGTGAGCAACTAGCACGAAACACTATGACTCTCTTAGGGTAGCCAATATCTCGTCACCAGTATAATCACAGCTCCAAAGTCAAGAAACCGCTGGCAAGAGTAACGATGTTTCTCTAAAGATACACAACTAGTGGCGTATCGCTTCAGGCAGACTGGCCACAGTATCTCAAAATGTGTATTTGGGTGAGCAACTGGCAGGAAGGACTATGACTCTCTTAAGGTAGCCAATGCCTCGTCACCAACATAATCCCATCACCAACTTCAAGAAACCGCTTGCAAAGGTAACGAAGCTTCTCATAAGATACACAGCTAGTGGGGTGTCACTTGAGGCAGACTGGCCAAAGTATCAAAAAAATGTGTATTTGGGTGAGCAACTAGCAGGAATCACTATGACACTCATAGGGTAGCCAATGCCTCGTCACCAGCATAATCACATCAGCAACTTCAAGAAACCCCTGGCAAAAGTTACAATGACTCTTAAGATACACAACTAGTGGCGTAGCTATCAGGCAGACTGGAAAGAGTATCTAAAAAATATGTATTTGGGTGAAGAACTGGCAGGAATCTCTATGACTCTCTTGAGGTAGCCAATGCCTCGTCACCAGCAGAATCAAATCAGCAACTTCTAGAAACCCCTGGCAAAAGTAACGATGTTTCTCTTAAGATAAACAACTAGTGGCGTATCACTTCAGGCACACTGGAAACAGTATCTAAAAAATGTGTATTTGGGTGAGCAACTGGCACGAAACACTGTGACTCTCTTAGGGTAACCAATATCTCGTCACCAGTATAATCACATCTTCAAAGTCAAGAAACCGTTGGCAAGAGTAACGATGTTTCTCTTAAGATACACAACTAGTGGCGTATCGCTTCAGGCAGACTGGCCACAGTATCTCAAAATGTGTACTTGGGTGAGCAACTGGCAGGAAGCACTATGACTCTCTTAAGGTAGCCAATGCCTCGTCACCAACATAATCCCATTACCAACTTCAGGAAACCGCTTGCAAAGGTAACAAAGCTTCTCATAAGATACACAGCTAGTGGGGTGTCACTTGAGGCAGACTGGCCAAAGTATCAAAAAAATGTGTATTTGGGTGAGCAATTGGCAGGAATCACTATGACACTCATAGGGTAGCCAATGCCTCGTCACCAGCATAATCACATCAGCAACTTCAAGAAACCCCTGGCAAAAGTTACAATGACTCTTAAGATACACAACTAGTGGCGTAGCTATCAGGCAGACTGGAAAGAGTATTTAAAAAATGTGTATTTGGGTGAAGAACTGGCAGGAATCTCTATGACTCTCTTGAGGTAGCCAATGCCTCGTCACCAGCAGAATCAAATCAGCAACTTCTAGAAACCCCTGGCAAAAGTAACGATGTTTCTCTTAAGATACACAACTAGTGGCGTATCGCTTCAGGCACACTGGAAACAGTATCTAAAAAATGTGTATTTGGGTGAGCAACTGGCACGAAACACTGTGACTCTCTTAGGGTAACCAATATCTCGTCACCAGTATAATCACATCTTCAAAGTCAAGAAACCGTTGGCAAGAGTAACGATGTTTCTCTTAAGATACACAACTAGTGGCGTATCGCTTCAGGCAGACTGGCCACAGTATCTCAAAATGTGTATTTGGGTGAGCAACTAGCAGGAATCACTATGACACTCATAGGGTAGCCAATGCCTCGTCACCAGCATAATCACATCAGCAACTTCAAGAAACCCCTGGCAAAAGTTACAATGACTCTTAAGATACACAACTAGTGGCGTAGATATCAGGCAGACTGGAAAGAGTATCTAAAAAATGTGTATTTGGATGAGCAACTGGCACGAAACACTGTGACTCTCTTAGGGTAGCCAATATCTCGTCACCAGTATAATCACATCTTCAAATTCAAGAAACCGCTGGCAAGAGTAACGATGTTTCTCTTAAGATACACAACTAGTGGCGTATCGCTTCAGGCAGACTGGCCACAGTATCTCAAAATGTGTACTTGGGTGAGCAACTGGCAGGAAGCACTATGACTCTCTTAAGGTAGCCAATGCCTCGTCACCAACATAATCCCATCACCAACTTCAGGAAACCGCTTGCAAAGGTAACGAAGCTTCTCATAAGATACACAGCTAGTGGGGTGTCACTTGAGGCAGACTGGCCAAAGTATCAAAAAAATGTGTATTTGGGTGAGCAATTAGCAGGAATCACTATGACACTCATAGGGTAGCCAATGCCTCGTCACCAGCATAATCACATCAGCAACTTCAAGAAACCCCTGGCAAAAGTTACAATGACTCTTAAGATACACAACTAGTGGCGTAGCTATCAGGCAGACTGGAAAGAGTATTTAAAAAATGTGTATTTGGGTGAAGAACTGGCAGGAATCTCTATGACTCTCTTGAGGTAGCTAATGCCTCGTCACCAGCAGAATCAAATCAGCAACTTCTGGAAACCCCTGGCAAATGTAACGATGTTTCTCTTAAGATACACAACTAGTGGCGTATCGCTTCAGGCACACTGGAAACAGTATCTAAAAAATGTGTATTTGTGTGAGCAACTGGCACGAAACACTGTGACTCTCTTAGGGTAACCAATATCTCGTCACCAGTATAATCACATCTTCAAAGTCAAGAAACCGTAGGCAAGAGTAACGATGTTTCTCTTAAGATACACAACCAGTGGCGTATCGCTTCAGGCAGACTGGCCACAGTATCTCAAAATGTGTATTTGGGTGAGCAACTAGCAGGAATCACTATGACACTCATAGGGTAGCCAATGCCTCGTCACCAGCATAATCACATCAGCAACTTCAAGAAACCCCTGGCAAAAGTTACAATGACTCTTAAGATACACAACTAGTGGCGTAGATATCAGGCAGACTGGAAAGAGTATCTAAAAAATGTGTATTTGGATGAGCAACTGGCACGAAACACTGTGACTCTCTTAGGGTAGCCAATATCTCGTCACCAGTATAATCACATCTTCAAATTCAAGAAACCGCTGGCAAGAGTAACGATGTTTCTCTTAAGATACACAACTAGTGGCGTATCGCTTCAGGCAGACTGGCCACAGTATCTCAAAATGTGTACTTGGGTGAGCAACTGGCAGGAAGCACTATGACTCTCTTAAGGTAGCCAATGCCTCGTCACCAACATAATCCCATCACCAACTTCAGGAAACCGCTTGCAAAGGTAACGAAGCTTCTCATAAGATACACAGCTAGTGGGGTGTCACTTGAGGCAGACTGGCCAAAGTATCAAAAAAATGTGTATTTGGGTGAGCAATTAGCAGGAATCACTATGACACTCATAGGGTAGCCAATGCCTCGTCACCAGCATAATCACATCAGCAACTTCAAGAAACCCCTGGCAAAAGTTACAATGACTCTTAAGATACACAACTAGTGGCGTAGCTATCAGGCAGACTGGAAAGAGTATTTAAAAAATGTGTATTTGGGTGAAGAACTGGCAGGAATCTCTATGACTCTCTTGAGGTAGCTAATGCCTCGTCACCAGCAGAATCAAATCAGCAACTTCTGGAAACCCCTGGCAAATGTAACGATGTTTCTCTTAAGATACACAACTAGTGGCGTATCGCTTCAGGCACACTGGAAACAGTATCTAAAAAATGTGTATTTGTGTGAGCAACTGGCACGAAACACTGTGACTCTCTTAGGGTAACCAATATCTCGTCACCAGTATAATCACATCTTCAAAGTCAAGAAACCGTAGGCAAGAGTAACGATGTTTCTCTTAAGATACACAACCAGTGGCGTATCGCTTCAGGCAGACTGGCCACAGTATCTCAAAATGTGTATTTGGGTGAGCAACTAGCAGGAATCACTATGTCACTCGTAGGGTAGCCAATGCCTCGTCACCAGCATAATGACATCAGCAACTTCAAGAAACCCCTGGCAAAAGTTACAATGACTCTTAAGATACACAACTAGTGGCGTAGCTATCAGGCAGACTGGAAAGAGTATCTAATAAATGTGTATTTTGGTGAAGAACTGGCAGGAATCTATATGACTCTCTTGAGGTAGCCAATGCCTCGTCACCAGCAGAATCAAATCAGCAACTTCCAGAAACCCCTGGCAAAAGTAACGATGTTTCTCTTAAGATACACAACTAATGGCGTATCGCTTCAGGCAGACTGGCCACAGTATCTCAAAATGTGTATTTGGGTGAGCAACTGGCAGAAAGCACTATGACTCTCTTAAGGTAGCCAATGTCTCGTCACCAACATAATCACATCACCAACTTCAAGAAACCGCTTGCAAAGGTAACGAAGCTTCTCATAAGATACACAGCTAGTGGGGTGTCACTTGAGGCAGACTGGCCAAGGTATCAAAAAAATGTGTATTTGGGTGAGCAACTAGCAGGAATCACTATGACACTCATAGGGTAGCCAATGCCTCGTCACCAGCATAATCACATCAGCAACTTCAAGAAACCCCTGGCAAAAGTTACAATGACTCTTAAGATACACAACTAGTGGCGTAGCTATCAGGCAGACTGGAAAGAGTATCTAAAAAATGTGTATTTGGATGAGCAACTGGCAGGAAACACTGTGACTCTCTTAGGGTAGCCAATATCTCGTCACCAGTATAATCACATCTTCAAAGTCAAGAAACCGCCGGCAAGAGTAACGATGTTTCTCTTAAGATACACAACTAGTGGCGTATCGCTTCAGGCAGACTGGCCACAGTATCTCAAAATGTGTATTTGGGTGAGCAACTGGCAGGAAGCACTATGACTCTCTTAAGGTAGCTATGCCTCGTCAATAACATAATCCCATCACCAACTTCAGGAAACCGCTTGCAAAGGTAACGAAGCTTCTCATAAGATACACAGCTAGTGGGGTGTCACTTGAGGCAGACTGGCCAAAGTATCAAAAAAATGTGTATTTGGGTGAGCAACTAGCAGGAATCACTATGACACTCATAGGGTAGCCAATGCCTCGTCACCAGCATAATCACATCAGCAACTTCAAGAAACCCCTGGCAAAAGTTACAATGACTCTTAAGATACACAACTAGTGGCGTAGCTATCAGGCAGACTGGAAAGAGTATCTAAAAAATGTGTATTTATTTGAAGAACTGGCAGGAATCTCTATGACTCTCTTGAGGTAGCCAATGCCTCATCACCAGCAGAATCAACTCAGCAACTTCTAGAAACCCCTGGCAAAAGTAACGATGTTTCTCTTAAGATACACAACTAGTGGCGTATCGCTTCAGGCAGACTGGCCACAGTATCTCAAAATGTGTATTTGGGTGAGCAACTAGCAGGAATCACTATGACACTCATAGGGTAGCCAATGCCTCGTCACCAGCATAATCACATCAGCAACTTCAAGAAACCCCTGGCAAAAGTTACAATGACTCTTAAGATACACAACTAGTGGCGTAGCTATCAGGCAGACTGGAAAGAGTATCTAAAAAATGTGTATTTGGATGAGCAACTGGCAGGAAACACTGTGACTCTCTTAGGGTAGCCAATATCTCGGCACCAGTATAATCACAGCTTCAAAGTCAAGAAACCGCTGGCAAGAGTAACGATGTTTCTCTTAAGATACACAACTAGTGGCGTATCGCTTCAGGCAGACTGGCCACAGTATCTCAAAATGTGTATTTGGGTGAGCAACTGGCAGGAAGCACTATGACTCTCTTAAGATAGCCAATGCCTCGTCACCAACATAATCCCATCACCAACTTCAAGAAACCGCTTGCAAAGGTAACGAAGCTTCTCATAAGATACACAGCTAGTGGGGTGTCACTTGAGGCAGACTGGCCAAAATATCAAAAAAATGTGTATTTGGGTGAGCAACTAGCAGGAATCACTATGACACTCATAGGGTAGCCAATGCCTCGTCACCAGCATAATCACATCAGCAACTTCAAGAAACCCCTGGCAAAAGTTACAATGACACTTAAGATACACAACTAGTGGCGTAGCTATCAGGCAGACTGGAAAGAGTATCTAAAAAATGTGTATTTATGTGAAGAACTGGCAGGAATCTCTATGACTCTCTTGAGGTAGCCAATGACTCGTCACCAGCAGAATCAACTCAGCAACTTCTAGAAACCCCTGGCAAAAGTAACGATGTTTCTCTTAAGATACACAACTAGTGGCGTATCGCTTCAGGCAGACTGGCCACAGTATCTCAAAATGTGTATTTGGGTGAGCAACTAGCAGGAATCACTATGACACTCATAGGGTAGCCAATGCCTCGTCACCTGCATAATCACATCAGCAACTTCTAGAAACCTCTGGCAAAAGTTACAATGACTCTTAAGATACACAACTAGTGGCGTAGCTATCAGGCAGACTGGAAAGTGTATCTAAAAAATGTGTATTTGGATGAGCAACAGGCAGGAAACACTGTGACTCTCTTAGGGTAGCCAATATCTCGTCACCAGTATAATCACAACTACAAAGTCAAGAAACCGCTGGCAAGAGTAACGATGTTTCTCTTAAGATACACAACTAGTGGCGTATCGCTTCAGGCACACTGGAAACAGTATCTAAAAAATGTGTATTTGGGTGAGCAACTAGCACGAAACACTGTGACTCCCTTAGGGTAACCAATATCTCGTCACCAGTATAATCACAGCTCCAAAGTCAAGAAACCGCTGGCAAGAGTAACGATGTTTCTCTTAAGATACACAACTAGTGGCGTATCGCTTCAGGCAGACTGGCCACAGTATCTCAAAATGTGTATTTGGGTGAGCAACTGGCAGGAAGCACTATGACTCTCTTAAGGTAGCCAATGCCTCGTCACCAACATAATCCCATCACCAACTTCAAGAAACCGCTTGCAAAGGTAACGAAGCTTCTCATAAGATACACAGCTAGTGGGGTGTCACTTGAGGCAGACTGGCCAAAGTATCAAAAAAATGTGTATTTGGGTGAGCAACTAGCAGGAATCACTATGACACTCATAGGGTAGCCAATGCCTCGTCACCAGCATAATCACATCAGCAACTTCAAGAAACCCCTGGCAAAAGTTACAATGACTCTTAAGATACACAACTAGTGGCGGAGCTATCAGGCAGACTGGAAAGAGTATCTAAAAAATGTGTATTTGGGTGAAGAACTGGCAGGAATCTCTATGACTCTCTTGAGGTAGCCAATGCCTCGTCACCAGCAGAATCAAATCAGCAACTTCTAGAAACGCCTGGCAAAAGTAACGATGTTTCTCTTAAGATACACAGCTAGTGGCGTATCGCTTCAGGCACACTGGAAACAGTATCTAAAAAATGTGTATTTGGGTGAGCAACTGGCACGAAACACTGTGACTCTCTTAGGGTAACCAATATCTCGTCACCAGTATAATCACATCTTCAAAGTCAAGAAACCGTTGGCAAGAGTAACGATGTTTCTCTTAAGATACACAACTAGTGGCGTATCGCTTCAGGCAGACTGGCCACAGTATCTCAAAATGTGTATTTGGGTGAGCAACTGGCAGAAAGCACTATGACTCTCTTAAGGTAGCCAATGTCTCGTCACCAACATAATCACATCACCAACTTCAAGAAACCGCTTGCAAAGGTAATGAAGCTTCTCATAAGATACACAGCTAGTGGGGTGTCACTTGAGGCAGACTGGCCAAGGTATCAAAAAAATGTGTATTTGGGTGAGCAACTAGCAGGAATCACTATGACACTCATAGGGTAGCCAATGCCTCGTCACCAGCATAATCACATCAGCAACTTCAAGAAACCCCTGGCAAAAGTTACAATGACTCTTAAGATACACAACTAGTGGCGTAGCTATCAGGCAGACTGGAAAGAGTATCTAAAAAATGTGTATTTGGATGAGCAACTGGCAGGAAACACTGTGACTCTCTTAGGGTAGCCAATATCTCGTCACCAGTATAATCACATCTTCAAAGTCAAGAAACCGCCGGCAAGAGTAACGATGTTTCTCTTAAGATACACAACTAGTGGCGTATCGCTTCAGGCAGACTGGCCACAGTATCTCAAAATGTGTATTTGGGTGAGCAACTGGCAGGAAGCACTATGACTCTCTTAAGGTAGCCAATGCCTCGTCAATAACATAATCCCATCACCAACTTCAGGAAACCGCTTGCAAAGGTAACGAAGCTTCTCATAAGATACACAGCTAGTGGGGTGTCACTTGAGGCAGACTGGCCAAAGTATCAAAAAAATGTGTATTTGGGTGAGCAACTAGCAGGAATCACTATGACACTCATAGGGTAGCCAATGCCTCGTCACCAGCATAATCACATCAGCAACTTCAAGAAACCCCTGGCAAAAGTTACAATGACTCTTAAGATACACAACTAGTGGCGTAGCTATCAGGCAGACTGGAAAGAGTATCTAAAAAATGTGTATTTATTTGAAGAACTGGCAGGAATCTCTATGACTCTCTTGAGGTAGCCAATGCCTCGTTACCAGCAGAATCAACTCAGCAACTTCTAGAAACCCCTGGCAAAAGTAACGATGTTTCTCTTAAGATACACAACTAGTGGCGTATCGCTTCAGGCAGACTGGCCACAGTATCTCAAAATGTGTATTTGGGTGAGCAACTAGCACGAATCACTATGACACTCATAGGGTAGCCAATGCCTCGTCACCAGCATAATCACATCAGCAACTTCAAGAAACCCCTGGCAAAAGTTACAATGACTCTTAAGATACACAACTAGTGGCGTAGCTATCAGGCAGACTGGAAAGAGTATCTAAAAAATTTGTATTTGGATGAGCAACTGGCAGGAAACACTGTGACTCTCTTAGGGTAGCCAATATCTCGGCACCAGTATAATCACATCTTCAAAGTCAAGAAACCGCCGGCAAGAGTAACGATGTTTCTCTTAAGATACACAACTAGTGGCGTATCGCTTCAGGCAGACTGGCCACAGTATCTCAAAATGTGTATTTGGGTGAGCAACTGGCAGGAAGCACTATGACTCTCTTAAGATAGCCAATGCCTCGTCACCAACATAATCCCATCACCAACTTCAAGAAACCGCTTGCAAAGGTAACGAAGCTTCTCATAAGATACACAGCTAGTGGGGTGTCACTTGAGGCAGACTGGCCAAAGTATCAAAAAAATGTGTATTTGGGTGAGCAACTAGCAGGAATCACTATGACACTCATAGGGTAGCCAATGCCTCGTCACCAGCATAATCACATCAGCAACTTCAAGAAACCCCTGGCAAAAGTTACAATGACTCTTAAGATACACAACTAGTGGCGTAGCTATCAGGCAGACTGGAAAGAGTATCTAAAAAATGTGTATTTATGTGAAGAACTGGCAGGAATCTCTATGACTCTCTTGAGGTAGCCAATGACTCGTCACCAGCAGAATCAACTCAGCAACTTCTAGAAACCCCTGGCAAAAGTAACGATGTTTCTCTTAAGATACACAACTAGTGGCGTATCGCTTCAGGCAGACTGGCCACAGTATCTCAAAATGTGTATTTGGGTGAGCAACTAGCAGGAATCACTATGACACTCATAGGGTAGCCAATGCCTCGTCACCAGCATAATCACATCAGCAACTTCTAGAAACCCCTGGCAAAAGTTACAATGACTCTTAAGATACACAACTAGTGGCGTAGCTATCAGGCAGACTGGAAAGAGTATCTACAAAATGTGTATTTGGGTGAAGAACTGGCAGGAATCTCTATGACTCTCTTGAGGTAGCCAATGCCTCGTCACCAGCAGAATCAAATCAGCAACTTCTAGAAACCCCTGGCAAAAGTAACGATGTTTCTCTTAAGATACACAACTAGTGGCGTATCGCTTCAGGCACACTGGAAACAGTATCTAAAAAATGTGTATTTGGGTGAGCAACTGGCACGAAACACTGTGACTCTCTTAGGGTAACCAATATCTCGTCACCAGTATAATCACATCTTCAAAGTCAAGAAACCGTTGGCAAGAGTAACGATGTTTCTCTTAAGATACACAACTAGTGGCGTATCGCTTCAGGCAGACTGGCCACAGTATCTCAAAATGTGTATTTGGGTGAGCAATTGGCAGAAAGCACTATGACTCTCTTAAGGTAGCCAATGTCTCGTCACCAACATAATCACATCACCAACTTCAAGAAACCGCTTGCAAAGGTAACGAAGCTTCTCATAAGATACACAGCTAGTGGGGTGTCACTTGAGGCAGACTGGCCAAGGTATCAAAAAAATGTGTATTTGGGTGAGCAACTAGCAGGAATCACTATGACACTCATAGGGTAGCCAATGCCTCGTCACCAGCATAATCACATCACCAACTTCAAGAAACCCCTGGCAAAAGTTACAATGACTCTTAAGATACACAACTAGTGGCGTAGCTATCAGGCAGACTGGAAAGAGTATCTAAAAAATGTGTATTTATTTGAAGAACTGGCAGGAATCTCTATGACTCTCTTGAGGTAGCCAATGCCTCGTTACCAGCAGAATCAACTCAGCAACTTCTAGAAACCCCTGGCAAAAGTAACGATGTTTCTCTTAAGATACACAACTAGTGGCGTATCGCTTCAGGCAGACTGGCCACAGTATCTCAAAATGTGTATTTGGGTGAGCAACTAGCACGAATCACTATGACACTCATAGGGTAGCCAATGCCTCGTCACCAGCATAATCACATCAGCAACTTCAAGAAACCCCTGGCAAAAGTTACAATGACTCTTAAGATACACAACTAGTGGCGTAGCTATCAGGCAGACTGGAAAGAGTATCTAAAAAATTTGTATTTGGATGAGCAACTGGCAGGAAACACTGTGACTCTCTTAGGGTAGCCAATATCTCGGCACCAGTATAATCACATCTTCAAAGTCAAGAAACCGCCGGCAAGAGTAACGATGTTTCTCTTAAGATACACAACTAGTGGCGTATCGCTTCAGGCAGACTGGCCACAGTATCTCAAAATGTGTATTTGGGTGAGCAACTGGCAGGAAGCACTATGACTCTCTTAAGATAGCCAATGCCTCGTCACCAACATAATCCCATCACCAACTTCAAGAAACCGCTTGCAAAGGTAACGAAGCTTCTCATAAGATACACAGCTAGTGGGGTGTCACTTGAGGCAGACTGGCCAAAGTATCAAAAAAATGTGTATTTGGGTGAGCAACTAGCAGGAATCACTATGACACTCATAGGGTAGCCAATGCCTCGTCACCAGCATAATCACATCAGCAACTTCAAGAAACCCCTGGCAAAAGTTACAATGACTCTTAAGATACACAACTAGTGGCGTAGCTATCAGGCAGACTGGAAAGAGTATCTAAAAAATGTGTATTTATGTGAAGAACTGGCAGGAATCTCTATGACTCTCTTGAGGTAGCCAATGACTCGTCACCAGCAGAATCAACTCAGCAACTTCTAGAAACCCCTGGCAAAAGTAACGATGTTTCTCTTAAGATACACAACTAGTGGCGTATCGCTTCAGGCAGACTGGCCACAGTATCTCAAAATGTGTATTTGGGTGAGCAACTAGCAGGAATCACTATGACACTCATAGGGTAGCCAATGCCTCGTCACCAGCATAATCACATCAGCAACTTCTAGAAACCCCTGGCAAAAGTTACAATGACTCTTAAGATACACAACTAGTGGCGTAGCTATCAGGCAGACTGGAAAGAGTATCTAAAAAATGTGTATTTGGATGAGCAACAGGCAGGAAACACTGTGACTCTCTTAGGGTAGCCAATATCTCGTCACCAGTATAATCACATCTACAAAGTCAAGAAACCGCTGGCAAGAGTAACGATGTTTCTCTTAAGATACACAACTAGTGGCGTATCGCTTCAGGCACACTGGAAACAGTATCTAAAAAATGTGTATTTGGGTGAGCAACTAGCACGAAACACTGTGACTCTCTTAGGGTAGCCAATATCTCGTCACCAGTATAATCACAGCTCCAAAGTCAAGAAACCGCTGGCAAGAGTAACGATGTTTCTCTTAAGATACACAACTAGTGGCGTATCGCTTCAGGCAGACTGGCCACAGTATCTCAAAATGTGTATTTGGGTGAGCAACTGGCAGAAAGCACTATGACTCTCTTAAGGTGGCCAATGCCTCGTCACCAACATAATCACATCACCAACTTCAAGAAACCGCTTGCAAAGGTAACGAAGCTTCTCATAAGATACACAGCTAGTGGGGTGTCACTTGAGGCAAACTGGCCAAGGTATCAAAAAAATGTGTATTTGGGTGAGCAACTAGCAGGAATCACTATGACACTCATAGGGTAGCCAATGCCTCGTCACCAGCATAATCACATCAGCAACTTCAAGAAACCCCTGGCAAAAGTTACAATGACTCTTAAGATACACAACTAGTGGCGTAGCTATCAGGCAGACTGGAAAGAGTATCTAAAAAATATGTATTTATGTGAAGAACTGGCAGGAATCTCTATGACTCTCTTGAGGTAGCCAATGCCTCGTCACCCGCAGAATCAACTCAGCAACTTCTAGAAATCCCTGGCAAAAGTAACGATGTTTCTCTTAAGATACACAACTAGTGGCGTATCGCTTCAGGCAGACTGGCCACAGTATCTCAAAATGTGTATTTGGGTGAGCAACTAGCAGGAATCAGTATGACACTCATAGGGTAGCCAATGCCTCGTCACCAGCATAATCACATCAGCAACTTCAAGAAACCCCTGGCAAAAGTTACAATGACTCTTAAGATACACAACTAGTGGCGTAGCTATCAGGCAGACTGGAAAGAGTATCTAAAAAATGTGTATTTGGATGAGCAACTGGCAGGAAACACTGTGACTCTCTTAGGGTAGCCAATATCTCGTCACCAGTATAATCACATCTTCAAAGTCAAGAAACCGCCGGCAAGAGTAACGATGTTTCTCTTAAGATACACAACTAGTGGCGTATCGCTTCAGGCAGACTGGCCACAGTATCTCAAAATGTGTATTTGGGTGAGCAACTGGCAGAAAGCACTATGACTCTCTTAAGGTGGCCAATGCCTCGTCACCAACATAATCACATCACCAACTTCAAGAAACCGCTTGCAATGGTAACGAAGCTTCTCATAAGATATAGAGCTAGTGGGGTGTCACTTGAGGCAGACTGGCCAAGGTATCAAAAAAATGTGTATTTGGGTGAGCAACTAGCAGGAATCACTATGACACTCATAGGGTAACCAATGCCTCGTCACCAGCATAATCACATCAGCAACTTCAAGAAACCCCTGGCAAAAGTTACAATGACTCTTAAGATACACAACTAGTGGCGTAGCTATCAGGCAGACTGGAAAGAGTATCTAAAAAATGTGTATTTATGTGAAGAACTGGCAGGAATCTCTATGACTCTCTTGAGGTAGCCAATGCCTCGTCACCAGCAGAATCAACTCAGCAACTTCTAGAAACCCCTGGCAAAAGTAACGATGTTTCTCTTAAGATACACAACTAGTGGCGTATCGCTTCAGGCACACTGGAAACAGTATCTAAAAAATGTGTATTTGGGTGAGCAACTGGCACGAAACACTGTGACTCTCTTAGGGTAGCCAATATCTCGTCACCAGTATAATCACAGCTTTAAAGTCAAGAAACCGCTGGCAAGAGTAACGATGTTTCTCTTAAGATACACAACTAGTTCGTATCGCTTCAGGCAGACTGGCCACAGTATCTCAAAATGTGTATTTGGGTGAGCAACTGGCAGGAAGCACTATGACTCTCTTAAGGTAGCCAATGCCTCGTCACCAACATAATCCCATCACCAACTTCAAGAAACCGCTTGCAAAGGTAACGAAGCTTCTCATAAGATACACAGCTAGTGGGGTGTCACTTGAGGCAGACTGGCCAAAGTATCAAAAAAATGTGTATTTGGGTGAGCAACTAGCAGGAATCACTATGACACTCATAGGGTAGCCAATGCCTCGTCACCAGCATAATGACATCAGCAACTTCAAGAAACCCCTGGCAAAAGTTACAATGACTCTTAAGATACACAACTAGTGGTGTAGCTATCAGGCAGACGGGAAAGAGTATCTAAAAAATGTGTATTTGGGTGAAGAACTGGCAGGACTCTTTATGACTCTCTTGAGGTAGCCAATGCCTCGTCACCAGCAGAATCAAATCAGCAACTTCCAGGAACCCCTGGCAAAAGTAACGATGTTTCTCTTAAGATACACAACTAGTGGCGTATCGCTTCAGGCAGACTGGCCACAGTATCTCAAAATGTGTATTTGGGTGAGCAACTGGCAGAAAGCACTATGACTCTCATAAGGTAGCCAATGCATCGTCACCAACATAATCACATCACCAACTTCAAGAAACCGCTTGCAAAGGTAACGAAGCTTCTCATAAGATACAAAGCTAGTGGGGTGTCACTTGAGGCAGACTGGTCAAGGTATCAAAAAAATGTGTATTTGGGTGAGCAACTAGCAGGAATCACTATGACACTCATAGGGTAGCCAATGCCTCGTCACCAGCATAATGACATCAGCAACTTCAAGAAACCCCTGGCAAAAGTTACAATGACTCTTAAGATACACAACTAGTGGCGTAGCTATCAGGCAGACTGGAAAGAGTATCTAAAAAATGTGTATTTGGATGAGCAACTGGCAGGAAACACTGTGACTCTCTTAGGGTAGCCAATATCTCGTCACCAGTATAATCACATCTTCAAAGTCAAGAAACCGCCGGCAAGAGTAACGATGTTTCTCTTAAGATACACAACTAGTGGCGGATCGCTTCAGGCAGACTGGCCACAGTATCTCAAAATGTGTATTTGGGTGAGCAACTGGCAGAAAGCACTATGACTCTCTTAAGGTGGCCAATGCCTCGTCACCAACATAATCACATCACCAACTTCAAGAAACCGCTTGCAAAGGTAACGAAATTCTCATAAGATACACAGCTAGTGGGGTGTCACTTGAGGCAGACTGGCCAAGGTATCAAAAAAATGTGTATTTGGGTGAGCAACTAGCAGGAATCACTATGACACTCATAGGGTAGCCAATGCCTCGTCACCAGCATAATCACATCAGCAACTTCAAGAAACCCCTGGCAAAAGAAACAATGACTCTTAAGATACACAACTAGTGGCGTAGCTATCAGGCAGACTGGAAAGAGTATCTAAAAAATGTGTATTTATGTGAAGAACTGGCAGGAATCTCTATGACTCTCTTGAGGTAGCCAATGCCTCGTCACCAGCAGAATCAACTCAGCAACTTCTAGAAACCCCTGGCAAAAGTAACGATGTTTCTCTTAAGATACACAACTAGTGGCGTATCGCTTCAGGCAGACTGGCCACAGTATCTCAAAATGTGTATTTGGGTGAGCAACTAGCAGGAATCACTATGACACTCATAGGGTAGCCAATGCCTCGTCACCAGCATAATCACATCAGCAACTTCAAGAAACCCCTGGCAAAAGTTACAATGACTCTTAAGATACACAACTAGTGGCGTAGCTATCAGGCAGACTGGAAAGAGTATCTAAAAAATGTGTATTTGGATGAGCAACTGGCAGGAAACACTGTGACTCTCTTAGGGTAGCCAATATCTCGTCACCAGTATAATCACATCTTCAAACTCAAGAAACCGCCGGCAAGAGTAACGATGTTTCTCTTAAGATACACAACTAGTGGCGTATCGCCTCAGGCAGACTGGCCACAGTATCTCAAAATGTGTATTTGGGTGAGCAACTGGCAGAAAGCACTATGACTCTCTTAAGGTGGCCAATGCCTCGTCACCAACATAATCACATCACCAACTTCAAGAAACCGCTTGCAATGGTAACGAAGCTTCTCATAAGATACACAGCTAGTGGGGTGTCACTTGAGGCAGACTGGCCAAGGTATCAAAAAAATGTGTATTTGGGTGAGCAACTAGCAGGAATCACTATGACACTCATAGGGTAACCAATGCCTCGTCACCAGCATAATCACATCAGCAACTTCAAGAAACCCCTGGCAAAAGTTACAATGACTCTTAAGATACACAACTAGTGGCGTAGCTATCAGGCAGACTGGAAAGAGTATCTAAAAAATGTGTATTTATGTGAAGAACTGGCAGGAATCTCTATGACTCTCTTGAGGTAGCCAATGCCTCGTCACCAGCAGAATCAACTCAGCAACTTCTAGAAACCCCTGGCAAAAGTAACGATGTTTCTCTTAAGATACACAACTAGTGGCGTATCGCTTCAAGCACACTGGAAACAGTATCTAAAAAATGTGTATTTGGGTGAGCAACTGGCACGAAACACTGTGACTCTCTTAGGGTAACCAATATCTCGTCACCAGTATAATCACATCTTCAAAGTCAAGAAACCGTTGGCAAGAGTAACGATGTTTCTCTTAAGATACACAACTAGTGGCGTATCGCTTCAGGCAGACTGGCCACAGTATCTCAAAATGTGTACTTGGGTGAGCAACTGGCAGGAAGCACTATGACTCTCTTAAGGTAGCCAATGCCTCGTCACCAACATAATCCCATCACCAACTTCAGGAAACCGCTTGCAAAGGTATCGAAGCTTCTCATAAGATACACAGCTAGTGGGGTGTCACTTGAGGCAGACTGGCCAAAGTATCAAAAAAATGTGTATTTGGGTGAGCAATTAGCAGGAATCACTATGACACTCATAGGGTAGCCAATGCCTCGTCACCAGCATAATCACATCAGCAACTTCAAGAAACCCCTGGCAAAAGTTACAATGACTCTTAAGATACACAACTAGTGGCGTAGCTATCAGGCAGACTGGAAAGAGTATTTAAAAAATGTGTATTTGGGTGAAGAACTGGCAGGAATCTCTATGACTCTCTTGAGGTAGCCAATGCCTCGTCACCAGCAGAATCAAATCAGCAACTTCTAGAAACCCCTGGCAAAAGTAACGATGTTTCTCTTAAGATACACAACTAGTGGCGTATCGCTTCAGGCACACTGGAAACAGTATCTAAAAAATGTGTATTTGGGTGAGCAACTGGCACGAACCACTGTGACTCTCTTAGGGTAACCAATATCTCGTCACCAGTATAATCACATCTTCAAAGTCAAGAAACCGTAGGCAAGAGTAACGGTGTTTCTCTTAAGATACACAACCAGTGGCGTATCGCTTCAGGCAGACTGGCCACAGTATCTCAAAATGTGTATTTGGGTGAGCAACTAGCAGGAATCACTATGTCACTCGTAGGGTAGCCAATGCCTCGTCACCAGCATAATCACATCAGAAACTTCAAGAAACCCCGGGCAAAAGTTACAATGACTCTTAAGATACACAACTAGTGGCGTAGCTATCAGGCAGACTGGAAAGAGTATCTAAAAAATGTGTATTTGGATGAGCAACTGGCAGGAAACACTGTGACTCTCTTAGGGTAGCCAATATCTCGTCACCAGTATAATCACAGCTTCAAAGTCAAGAAACCGCTGGCAAGAGTAACGATTTTTCTCTTAAGATACACAACTAGTTCGTATCGCTTCAGGCAGACTGGCCACAGTATCTCAAAATGTGTATTTGGGTGAGCAACTGGCAGGAAGCACTATGACTCTCTTAAGGTAGCCAATGCCTCGTCACCAACATAATCCCATCACCAACTTCAAGAAACCGCTTGCAAAGGTAACGAAGCTTCTCATAAGATACACAGCTAGTGGGGTGTCACTTGAGGCAGACTGGCCAAAGTATCAAAAAAATGTGTATTTATGTGAGCAACTAGCAGGAATCACTATGACACTCATAGGGTAGCCAATGCCTCGTCACCAGCATAATGACATCAGCAACTTCAAGAAACCCCTGGCAAAAGTTACAATGACTCTTAAGATACACAACTAGTGGCGTAGCTATCAGGCAGACTGGAAAGAGTATCTAAAAAATGTGTATTTGGGTGAAGAACTGGCAGGAATCTTTATGACTCTCTTGAGGTAGACAATGCCTCGTCACCAGCAGAATCAAATCAGCAACTTCCAGGAACCCCTGGCAAAAGTAACGATGTTTCTCTTAAGATACACAACTAGTGGCGTATCGCTTCAGGCAGACTGGCCACAGTATCTCAAAATGTGTATTTGGGTGAGCAACTGGCAGAAAGCACTATGACTCTCATAAGGTAGCCAATGCATCGTCACCAACATAATCACATCACCAACTTCAAGAAACCGCTTGCAAAGGTAACGAAGCTTCTCATAAGATACACAGCTAGTGGGGTGTCACTTGAGGCAGACTGGCCAAGGTATCAAAAAAATGTGTATTTGGGTGAGCAACTAGCAGGAATCACTATGACACTCATAGGGTAGCCAATGCCTCGTCACCAGCATAATCACATCAGCAACTTCAAGAAACCCCTGGCAAAAGTTACAATGACTCTTAAGATACACAACTAGTGGCGTAGCTATCAGGCAGACTGGAAAGAGTATCTAAAAAATGTGTATTTGGATGAGCAACTGGCAGGAAACACTGTGACTCTCTTAGGGTAGCCAATATCTCGTCACCAGTATAATCACATCTTCAAAGTCAAGAAACCGCCGGCAAGAGTAACGATGTTTCTCTTAAGATACACAACTAGTGGCGGATCGCTTCAGGCAGACTGGCCACAGTATCTCAAAATGTGTATTTGGGTGAGCAACTGGCAGGAAGCACTATGACTCTCTTAAGGTAGCCAATGCCTCGTCAATAACATAATCCCATCACCAACTTCAGGAAACCGCTTGCAAAGGTAACGAAGCTTCTCATAAGATACACAGCTAGTAGGGTGTCACTTGAGGCAGACTGGCCAAAGTATAAAAAAAATGTGTATTTGGGTGAGCAACTAGCAGGAATCACTATGACACTCATAGGGTAGCCAATGCCTCGTCACCAGCATAATCACATCAGCAACTTCAAGAAACCCCTGGCAAAAGTTACAATGACTCTTAAGATACACAACTAGTGGCGTAGCTATCAGGCAGACTGGAAAGAGTATCTAAAAAATGTGTATTTGGGTGAAGAACTGGCAGGAATCTCTATGACTCTCTTGAGGTAGCCAATGCCTCGTCACCAGCAGAATCAAATCAGCAACTTCTAGAAACCCCTGGAAAAAGTAACGATGTTTCTCTTAAGATACACAACTAGTGGCGTATCGCTTCAGGCAGACTGGCCACAGTATCTCAAAATGTGTATTTGGGTGAGCAACTGGCAGAAAGCACTATGACTCTCTTAAGGTGGCCAATGCCTCGTCACCAACATAATCACATCACCAACTTCAAGAAACCGCTTGCAAAGGTAACGAAGCTTCTCATAAGATACACAGCTAGTGGGGTGTCACTTGAGGCAGACTGGCCAAGGTATCAAAAAAATGTGTATTTGGGTGAGCAACTAGCAGGAATCACTATGACACTCATAGGGTAGCCAATGCCTCGTCACCAGCATAATCACATCAGCAACTTCAAGAAACCCCTGGCAAAAGTTACAATGACTCTTAAGATACACAACTAGTGGCGTAGCTATCAGGCAGACTGGAAAGAGTATCTAAAAAATGTGTATTTATGTGAAGAACTGGCAGGAATCTCTATGACTCTCTTGAGGTAGCCAATGCCTCGTCACCAGCAGAATCAACTCAGCAACTTCTAGAAACCCCTGGCAAAAGTAACGATGTTTCTCTTAAGATACACAACTAGTGGCGTATCGCTTCAGGCACACTGGAAACAGTATCTAAAAAATGTGTATTTGGGTGAGCAACTGGCACGAAACACTGTGACTCTCTTAGGGTAACCAATATCTCGTCACCAGTATAAACACATCTTCAAAGTCAAGAAACCGTTGGCAAGAGTAACGATGTTTCTCTTAAGATACACAACTAGTGGCGTATCGCTTCAGGCAGACTGGCCACAGTATCTCAAAATGTGTACTTGGGTGAGCAACTGGCAGGAAGCACTATGACTCTCTTAAGGTAGCCAATGCCTCGTCACCAACATAATCCCATCACCAACTTCAGGAAACCGCTTGCAAAGGTAACGAAGCTTCTCATAAGATACACAGCTAGTGGGGTGTCACTTGAGGCAGACTGGCCAAAGTATCAAAAAAATGTGTATTTGGGTGAGCAATTAGCAGGAATCACTATGACACTCATAGGGTAGCCAATGCCTCGTCACCAGCATAATCACATCAGCAACTTCAAGAAACCCCTGGCAAAAGTTACAATGACTCTTAAGATACACAACTAGTGGCGTAGCTATCAGGCAGACTGGAAAGAGTATCTAAAAAATGTGTATTTGGGTGAAGAACTGGCAGGAATCTCTATGACTCTCTTGAGGTAGCCAATGCCTCGTCACCAGCAGAATCAAATCAGCAACTTCTAGAAACCCCTGGCAAAAGTAACGATGTTTCTCTTAAGATACACAACTAGTGGCGTATCGCTTCAGGCACACTGGAAACAGTATCTAAAAAATGTGTATTTGGGTGAGCAACTGGCACGAAACACTGTGACTCTCTTAGGGTAACCAATATCTCGTCACCAGTATAATCACATCTTCAAAGTCAAGAAACCGTAGGCAAGAGTAACGATGTTTCTCTTAAGATACACAACCAGTGGCGTATCGCTTCAGGCAGACTGGCCACAGTATCTCAAAATGTGTATTTGGGTGAGCAACTAGCAGGAACCACTATGTCACTCGTAGGGTAGCCAATGCCTCGTCACCAGCATAATCACATCAGAAACTTCAAGAAACCCCGGGCAAAAGTTACAATGACTCTTAAGATACACAACTAGTGGCGTAGCTATCAGGCAGACTGGAAAGAGTATCTAAAAAATGTGTATTTGGATGAGCAACTGGCAGGAAACACTGTGACTCTCTTAGGGTAGCCAATATCTCGTCACCAGTATTATCACAGCTTCAAAGTCAAGAAACCGCTGGCAAGAGTAACGATGTTTCTCTTAAGATACACAACTAGTTCGTATCGCTTCAGGCAGACTGGCCACAGTATCTCAAAATGTGTATTTGGGTGAGCAACTGGCAGGAAGCACTATGACTCTCTTAAGGTAGCCAATGCCTCGTCACCAACATAATCCCATCACCAACTTCAAGAAACCGCTTGCAAAGGTAACGAAGCTTCTCATAAGATACACAGCTAGTGGGGTGTCACTTGAGGCAGACTGGCCAAAGTATCAAAAAAATGTGTATTTATGTGAGCAACTAGCAGGAATCACTATGACACTCATAGGGTAGCCAATGCCTCGTCACCAGCATAATGACATCAGCAACTTCAAGAAAACCCTGGCAAAAGTTACAATGACTCTTAAGATACACAACTAGTGGCGTAGCTATCAGGCAGACTGGAAAGAGTATCTAAAAAATGTGTATTTATGTGTAGAACTGGCAGGAATCTCTATGACTCTCTTGAGGTAGCCAATGCCTCGTCACCAGCAGAATCAACTCAGCAACTTCTAGAAACCCCTGGCAAAAGTAACGATGTTTCTCTTAAGATACACAACTAGAGGCGTATCGCTTCAGGCAGACTGGCCACAGTATCTCAAAATGTGTATTTGGGTGAGCAACTAGCAGGAATCACTATGACACTCATAGGGTAGCCAATGCCTCGTCACCAGCATAATCACATCAGCAACTTCAAGAAACCCCTGGCAAAAGTTACAATGACTCTTAAGATACACAACTAGTGGCGTAGCTATCAGGCAGACTGGAAAGAGTATCTAAAAAATGTGTATTTGGATGAGCAACTGGCAGGAAACACTGTGACTCTCTTAGGGTAGCCAATATCTCGTCACCAGTATAATCACATCTTCAAAGTCAAGAAACCGCCGGCAAGAGTAACGATGTTTCTCTTAAGATACACAACTAGTGGCGTATCGCTTCAGGCAGACTGGCCACAGTATCTCAAAATGTGTATTTGGGTGAGCAACTGGCAGAAAGCACTATGACTCTCTTAAGGTGGCCAATGCCTCGTCACCAACATAATCACATCACCAACTTCAAGAAACCGCTTGCAATGGTAACGAAGCTTCTCATAAGATACACAGCTAGTGGGGTGTCACTTGAGGCAGACTGGCCAAGGTATCAAAAAAATTGTGTATTTGGGTGAGCAACTAGCAGGAATCACTATGACACTCATAGGGTAACCAATGCCTCGTCACCAGCATAATCACATCAGCAACTTCAAGAAACCCCTGGCAAAAGTTACAATGACTCTTAAGATACACAACTAGTGGCGTAGCTATCAGGCAGACTGGAAAGAGTATCTAAAAAATGTGTATTTATGTGAAGAACTGGCAGGAATCTCTATGACTCTCTTGAGGTAGCCAATGCCTCGTCACCAGCAGAATCAACTCAGCAACTTCTAGAAACCCCTGGCAAAAGTAACGATGTTTCTCTTAAGATACACAACTAGTGGCGTATCGCTTCAGGCACACTGGAAACAGTATCTAAAAAATGTGTATTTGGGTGAGCAACTGGCACGAAACACTGTGACTCTCTTAGGGTAACCAATATCTCGTCACCAGTATAATCACATCTTCAAAGTCAAGAAACCGTAGGCAAGAGTAACGATGTTTCTCTTAAGATACACAACCAGTGGCGTATCGCTTCAGGCAGACTGGCCACAGTATCTCAAAATGTGTATTTGGGTGAGCAACTAGCAGGAATCACTATGTCACTCGTAGGGTAGCCAATGCCTCGTCACCAGCATAATCACATCAGAAACTTCAAGAAACCCCGGGCAAAAGTTACAATGACTCTTAAGATACACAACTAGTGGCGTAGCTATCAGGCAGACTGGAAAGAGTATCTAAAAAATGTGTATTTGGATGAGCAACTGGCAGGAAACACTGTGACTCTCTTAGGGTAGCCAATATCTCGTCACCAGTATAATCACAGCTTCAAAGTCAAGAAACCGCTGGCAAGAGTAACGATGTTTCTCTTAAGATACACAACTAGTTCGTATCGCTTCAGGCAGACTGGCCACAGTATCTCAAAATGTGTATTTGGGTGAGCAACTGGCAGGAAGCACTATGACTCTCTTAAGGTAGCCAATGCCTCGTCACCAACATAATCCCATCACCAACTTCAAGAAACCGCTTGCAAAGGTAACGAAGCTTCTCATAAGATACACAGCTAGTGGGGTGTCACTTGAGGCAGACTGGCCAAAGTATCAAAAAAATGTGTATTTATGTGAGCAACTAGCAGGAATCACTACGACACTCATAGGGTAGCCAATGCCTCGTCACCAGCATAATGACATCAGCAACTTCAAGAAACCCCTGGCAAAAGTTACAATGACTCTTAAGATACACAACTAGTGGCGTAGCTATCAGGCAGACTGGAAAGAGTATCTAAAAAATGTGTATTTGGGTGAAGAACTGGCAGGAATCTTTATGACTCTCTTGAGGTAGCCAATGCCTCGTCACCAGCAGAATCAAATCAGCAACTTCCAGGAACCCCTGGCAAAAGTAACGATGTTTCTCTTAAGATACACAACTAGTGGCGTATCGCTTCAGGCAGACTGGCCACAGTATCTCAAAATGTGTATTTGGGTGAGCAACTGGCAGAAAGCACTATGACTCTCATAAGGTAGCCAATGCATCGTCACCAACATAATCACATCACCAACTTCAAGAAACCGCTTGCAAAGGTAACGAAGCTTCTCATAAGATACACAGCTAGTGGGGTGTCACTTGAGGCAGACTGGCCAAGGTATCAAAAAAATGTGTATTTGGGTGAGCAACTAGCAGGAATCACTATGACACTCATAGGGTAGCCAATGCCTCGTCACCAGCATAATCACATCAGCAACTTCAAGAAACCCCTGGCAAAAGTTACAATGACTCTTAAGATACACAACTAGTGGCGTAGCTATCAGGCAGACTGGAAAGAGTATCTAAAAAATGTGTATTTGGATGAGCAACTGGCAGGAAACACTGTGACTCTCTTAGGGTAGCCAATATCTCGTCACCAGTATAATCACATCTTCAAAGTCAAGAAACCGCCGGCAAGAGTAACGATGTTTCTCTTAAGATACACAACTAGTGGCGGATCGCTTCAGGCAGACTGGCCACAGTATCTCAAAATGTGTATTTGGGTGAGCAACTGGCAGGAAGCACTATGACTCTCTTAAGGTAGCCAATGCCTCGTCAATAACATAATCCCATCACCAACTTCAGGAAACCGCTTGCAAAGGTAACGAAGCTTCTCATAAGATACACAGCTAGTAGGGTGTCACTTGAGGCAGACTGGCCAAAGTATCAAAAAAATGTGTATTTGGGTGAGCAACTAGCAGGAATCACTATGACACTCATAGGGTAGCCAATGCCTCGTCACCAGCATAATCACATCAGCAACTTCAAGAAACCCCTGGCAGAAGTTACAATGACTCTTAAGATACACAACTAGTGGCGTAGCTATCAGGCAGACTGGAAAGAGTATCTAAAAAATGTGTATTTATGTGAAGAACTGGCAGGAATCTCTATGACTCTCTTGAGGTAGCCAATGCCTCGTCACCAGCAGAATCAACTCAGCAACTTCTAGAAACCCCTGGCAAAAGTAACGATGTTTCTCTTAAGATACACAACTAGTGGCGTATCGCTTCAGGCAGACTGGCCACAGTATCTCAAAATGTGTATTTGGGTGAGCAACTAGCAGGAATCACTATGACACTCATAGGGTAGCCAATGCCTCGTCACCAGCATAATCACACCAGCAACTTCAAGAAACCCCTGGCAAAAGTTACAATGACTCTTAAGATACACAACTAGTGGCGTAGCTATCAGGCAGACTGGAAAGAGTATCTAAAAAATGTGTATTTGGGTGAAGAACTGGCAAAAATCTCTATGACTCTCTTGAGGTAGCCAATGCCTCGTCACCAGCAGAATCAAATCAGCAACTTCTAGAAACCCCTGGAAAAAGTAACGATGTTTCTCTTAAGATACACAACTAGTGGCGTATCGCTTCAGGCAGACTGGCCACAGTATCTCAAAATGTGTATTTGGGTGAGCAACTGGCAGAAAGCACTATGACTCTCTTAAGGTGGCCAATGCCTCGTCACCAACATAATCACATCACCAACTTCAAGAAACCGCTTGCAAAGGTAACGAAGCTTCTCATAAGATACACAGCTAGTGGGGTGTCACTTGAGGCAGACTGGCCAAGGTATCAAAAAAATGTGTATTTGGGTGAGCAACTAGCAGGAATCACTATGACACTCATAGGGTAGCCAATGCCTCGTCACCAGCATAATCACATCAGCAACTTCAAGAAACCCCTGGCAAAAGTTACAATGACTCTTAAGATACACAACTAGTGGCGTAGCTATCAGGCAGACTGGAAAGAGTATCTAAAAAATGTGTATTTATGTGAAGAACTGGCAGGAATCTCTATGACTCTCTTGAGGTAGCCAATGCCTCGTCACCAGCAGAATCAACTCAGCAACTTCTAGAAACCCCTGGCAAAAGTAACGATGTTTCTCTTAAGATACACAACTAGTGGCGTATCGCTTCAGGCACACTGGAAACAGTATCTAAAAAATGTGTATTTGGGTGAGCAACTGGCACGAAACACTGTGACTCTCTTAGGGTAACCAATATCTCGTCACCAGTATAATCACATCTTCAAAGTCAAGAAACCGTAGGCAAGAGTAACGATGTTTCTCTTAAGATACACAACCAGTGGCGTATCGCTTCAGGCAGACTGGCCACAGTATCTCAAAATGTGTATTTGGGTGAGCAACTAGCAGGAATCACTATGTCACTCGTAGGGTAGCCAATGCCTCGTCACCAGCATAATCACATCAGAAACTTCAAGAAACCCCGGGCAAAAGTTACAATGACTCTTAAGATACACAACTAGTGGCGTAGCTATCAGGCAGACTGGAAAGAGTATCTAAAAAATGTGTATTTGGATGAGCAACTGGCAGGAAACACTGTGACTCTCTTAGGGTAGCCAATATCTCGTCACCAGTATAATCACAGCTTCAAAGTCAAGAAACCGCTGGCAAGAGTAACGATGTTTCTCTTAAGATACACAACTAGTTCGTATCGCTTCAGGCAGACTGGCCACAGTATCTCAAAATGTGTATTTGGGTGAGCAACTGGCAGGAAGCACTATGACTCTCTTAAGGTAGCCAATGCCTCGTCACCAACATAATCCCATCACCAACTTCAAGAAACCGCTTGCAAAGGTAACGAAGCTTCTCATAAGATACACAGCTAGTGGGGTGTCACTTGAGGCAGACTGGCCAAAGTATCAAAAAAATGTGTATTTGGGTGAGCAACTAGCAGGAATCACTATGACACTCATAGGGTAGCCAATGCCTCGTCACCAGCATAATCACATCAGCAACTTCAAGAAACCCCTGGCAGAAGTTACAATGACTCTTAAGATACACAACTAGTGGCGTAGCTATCAGGCAGACTGGAAAGAGTATCTAAAAAATGTGTATTTATGTGAAGAACTGGCAGGAATCTCTATGACTCTCTTGAGGTAGCCAATGCCTCGTCACCAGCAGAATCAACTCAGCAACTTCTAGAAACCCCTGGCAAAAGTAACGATGTTTCTCTTAAGATACACAACTAGTGGCGTATCGCTTCAGGCAGACTGGCCACAGTATCTCAAAATGTGTATTTGGGTGAGCAACTAGCAGGAATCACTATGACACTCATAGGGTAGCCAATGCCTCGTCACCAGCATAATCACATCAGCAACTTCAAGAAACCCCTGGCAAAAGTTACAATGACTCTTAAGATACACAACTAGTGGTGTAGCTATCAGGCAGACTGGAAAGAGTATCTAAAAAATGTGTATTTGGGTGAAGAACTGGCAAAAATCTCTATGACTCTCTTGAGGTAGCCAATGCCTCGTCACCAGCAGAATCAAATCAGCAACTTCTAGAAACCCCTGGAAAAAGTAACGATGTTTCTCTTAAGATACACAACTAGTGGCGTATCGCTTCAGGCAGACTGGCCACAGTATCTCAAAATGTGTATTTGGGTGAGCAACTGGCAGAAAGCACTATGACTCTCTTAAGGTGGCCAATGCCTCGTCACCAACATAATCACATCACCAACTTCAAGAAACCGCTTGCAACGGTAACGAAGCTTCTCATAAGATACACAGCTAGTGGGGTGTCACTTGAGGCAGACTGGCCAAGGTATCAAAAAAATGTGTATTTGGGTGAGCAACTAGCAGGAATCACTATGACACTCATAGGGTAGCCAATGCCTCGTCACCAGCATAATCACATCAGCAACTTCAAGAAACCCCTGGCAAAAGTTACAATGACTCTTAAGATACACAACTAGTGGCGTAGCTATCAGGCAGACTGGAAAGAGTATCTAAAAAATGTGTATTTTTGTGAAGAACTGGCAGGAATCTCTATGACTCTCTTGAGGTAGCCAATGCCTCGTCACCAGCAGAATCAACTCAGCAACTTCTAGAAACCCCTGGCAAAAGTAACGATGTTTCTCTTAAGATACACAACTAGTGGCGTATCGCTTCAGGCACACTGGAAACAGTATCTAAAAAATGTGTATTTGGGTGAGCAACTGGCACGAAACACTGTGACTCTCTTAGGGTAACCAATATCTCGTCACCAGTATAATCACATCTTCAAAGTCAAGAAACCGTAGGCAAGAGTAACGATGTTTCTCTTAAGATACACAACCAGTGGCGTATCGCTTCAGGCAGACTGGCCACAGTATCTCAAAATGTGTATTTGGGTGAGCAACTAGCAGGAATCACTATGTCACTCGTAGGGTAGCCAATGCCTCGTCACCAGCATAATCACATCAGAAACTTCAAGAAACCCCGGGCAAAAGTTACAATGACTCTTAAGATACACAACTAGTGGCGTAGCTGTCAGGCAGACTGGAAAGAGTATCTAAAAAATGTGTATTTGGATGAGCAACTGGCAGGAAACACTGTGACTCTCTTAGGGTAGCCAATATCTCGTCACCAGTATAATCACAGCTTCAAAGTCAAGAAACCGCTGGCAAGAGTAACGATGTTTCTCTTAAGATACACAACTAGTTCGTATCGCTTCAGGCAGACTGGCCACAGTATCTCAAAATGTGTATTTGGGTGAGCAACTGGCAGGAAGCACTATGACTCTCTTAAGGTAGCCAATGCCTCGTCACCAACATAATCCCATCACCAACTTCAAGAAACCGCTTGCAAAGGTAACGAAGCTTCTCATAAGATACACAGCTAGTGGGGTGTCACTTGAGGCAGACTGGCCAAAGTATCAAAAAAATGTGTATTTATGTGAGCAACTAGCAGGAATCACTATGACACTCATAGGGTAGCCAATGCCTCGTCACCAGCATAATGACATCAGCAACTTCAAGAAACCCCTGGCAAAAGTTACAATGACTCTTAAGATACACAACTAGTGGCGTAGCTATCAGGCAGACTGGAAAGAGTATCTAAAAAATGTGTATTTGGGTGAAGAACTGGCAGGAATCTTTATGACTCTCTTGAGGTAGACAATGCCTCGTCACCAGCAGAATCAAATCAGCAACTTCCAGGAACCCCTGGCAAAAGTAACGATGTTTCTCTTAAGATACACAACTAGTGGCGTATCGCTTCAGGCAGACTGGCCACAGTATCTCAAAATGTGTATTTGGGTGAGCAACTGGCAGAAAGCACTATGACTCTCATAAGGTAGCCAATGCATCGTCACCAACATAATCACATCACCAACTTCAAGAAACCGCTTGCAAAGGTAACGAAGCTTCTCATAAGATACACAGCTAGTGGGGTGTCACTTGAGGCAGACTGGCCAAGGTATCAAAAAAATGTGTATTTGGGTGAGCAACTAGCAGGAATCACTATGACACTCATAGGGTAGCCAATGCCTCGTCACCAGCATAATCACATCAGCAACTTCAAGAAACCCCTGGCAAAAGTTACAATGACTCTTAAGATACACAACTAGTGGCGTAGCTATCAGGCAGACTGGAAAGAGTATCTAAAAAATGTGTATTTGGATGAGCAACTGGCAGGAAACACTGTGACTCTCTTAGGGTAGCCAATATCTCGTCACCAGTATAATCACATCTTCAAAGTCAAGAAACCGCCGGCAAGAGTAACGATGTTTCTCTTAAGATACACAACTAGTGGCGGATCGCTTCAGGCAGACTGGCCACAGTATCTCAAAATGTGTATTTGGGTGAGCAACTGGCAGGAAGCACTATGACTCTCTTAAGGTAGCCAATGCCTCGTCAATAACATAATCCCATCACCAACTTCAGGAAACCGCTTGCAAAGGTAACGAAGCTTCTCATAAGATACACAGCTAGTAGGGTGTCACTTGAGGCAGACTGGCCAAAGTATCAAAAAAATGTGTATTTGGGTGAGCAACTAGCAGGAATCACTATGACACTCATAGGGTAGCCAGTGCCTCGTCACCAGCATAATCACATCAGCAACTTCAAGAAACCCCTGGCAGAAGTTACAATGACTCTTAAGATACACAACTAGTGGCGTAGCTATCAGGCAGACTGGAAAGAGTATCTAAAAAATGTGTATTTATGTGAAGAACTGGCAGGAATCTCTATGACTCTCTTGAGGTAGCCAATGCCTCGTCACCAGCAGAATCAACTCAGCAACTTCTAGAAACCCCTGGCAAAAGTAACGATGTTTCTCTTAAGATACACAACTAGTGGCGTATCGCTTCAGGCAGACTGGCCACAGTATCTCAAAATGTGTATTTGGGTGAGCAACTAGCAGGAATCACTATGACACTCATAGGGTAGCCAATGCCTCGTCACCAGCATAATCACATCAGCAACTTCAAGAAACCCCTGGCAAAAGTTACAATGACTCTTAAGATACACAACTAGTGGCGTAGCTATCAGGCAGACTGGAAAGAGTATCTAAAAAATGTGTATTTGGGTGAAGAACTGGCAGGAATCTCTATGACTCTCTTGAGGTAGCCAATGCCTCGTCACCAGCAGAATCAAATCAGCAACTTCTAGAAACCCCTGGAAAAAGTAACGATGTTTCTCTTAAGATACACAACTAGTGGCGTATCGCTTCAGGCAGACTGGCCACAGTATCTCAAAATGTGTATTTGGGTGAGCAACTGGCAGAAAGCACTATGACTCTCTTAAGGTGGCCAATGCCTCGTCACCAACATAATCACATCACCAACTTCAAGAAACCGCTTGCAAAGGTAACGAAGCTTCTCATACGATACACAGCTAGTGGGGTGTCACTTGAGGCAGACTGGCCAAGGTATCAAAAAAATGTGTATTTGGGTGAGCAACTAGCAGGAATCACTATGACACTCATAGGGTAGCCAATGCCTCGTCACCAGCATAATCACATCAGCAACTTCAAGAAACCCCTGGCAAAAGTTACAATGACTCTTAAGATACACAACTAGTGGCGTAGCTATCAGGCAGACTGGAAAGAGTATCTAAAAATGTGTATTTATGTGAAGAACTGGCAGGAATCTCTATGACTCTCTTGAGGTAGCCAATGCCTCGTCACCAGCAGAATCAACTCAGCAACTTCTAGAAACCCCTGGCAAAAGTAACGATGTTTCTCTTAAGATACACAACTAGTGGCGTATCGCTTCAGGCAGACTGGCCACAGTATCTCAAAATGTGTATTTGGGTGAGCAACTAGCTGGAATCACTATGACACTCATAGGGTAGCCAATGCCTCGTCACCAGCATAATCACATCAGCAACTTCAAGAAACCCCTGGCAAAAGTTACAATGACTCTTAAGATACACAACTAGTGGCGTAGCTATCAGGCAGACTGGAAAGAGTATCTAAAAAATGTGTATTTGGATGAGCAACTGGCAGGAAACACTGTGACTCTCTTAGGGTAGCCAATATCTCGTCACCAGTATAATCACATCTTCAAAGTCAAGAAACCGCCGGCAAGAGTAACGATGTTTCTCTTAAGATACACAACTAGTGGCGTATCGCTTCAGGCAGACTGGCCACAGTATCTCAAAATGTGTATTTGGGTGAGCAACTGGCAGGAAGCACTATGACTCTCTTAAGGTAGCCAATGCCTCGTCACCAACATAATCCCATCACCAACTTCAAGAATCCGCTTGCAAAGGTAACGAAGCTTCTCATAAGATACACAGCTAGTGGTGTGTCACTTGAGGCAGACTGGCCAAAGTATCAAAAAAATGTGTATTTGGGTGAGCAACTAGCAGGAATCACTATGACACTCATAGGGTAGCCAAAGCCTCGTCACCAGCATAATCACATCAGCAACTTCAAGAAACCCCTGGCA
This sequence comes from Schistocerca nitens, assembly GCF_023898315.1. Classification (NCBI taxonomy): domain Eukaryota; kingdom Metazoa; phylum Arthropoda; class Insecta; order Orthoptera; family Acrididae; genus Schistocerca; species Schistocerca nitens. The sequence goes on along the minus strand of NC_064616.1, from coordinate 105,450,178 downwards.
AAAGTTACAATGACTCTTAAGATACACAACTAGTGGCGTAGCTATCAGGCAGACTGGAAAGAGTATCTAAAAAATGTGTATTTGGGTGAAGAACTGGCAGGAATCTCTATGACTCTCTTGAGGTAGCCAATGCCTCGTCACCAGCAGAATCAAATCAGCAACTTCTAGAAACCCCTGGAAAAAGTAACGATGTTTCTCTTAAGATACACAACTAGTGGCGTATCACTTCAGGCACACTGGAAACAGTATCTAAAAAATGTGTATTTGGGTGAGCAACGGGCACGAAACACTGTGACTCTCTTAGGGTAACCAATATCTCGTCACCAGTATAATCACATCTTCAAAGTCAAGAAACCGTTGGCAAGAGTAACGATGTTTCTCTTAACATACACAATTAGTGGCGTATCGCTTCAGGCAGACTGGCCACAGTATCTCAAAATGTGTATTTGGGTGAGCAACTGGCAGAAAGCACTATGACTCTCTTAAGGTGGCCAATGCCTCGTCACCAACATAATCACATCACCAACTTCAAGAAACCGCTTGCAAAGGTAACGAAGCTTCTCATAAGATACACAGCTAGTGGGGTGTCACTTGAGGCAGACTGGCCAAGGTATCAAAAAAATGTGTATTTGGGTGAGCAACTAGCAGGAATCACTATGACACTCATAGGGTAACCAATGCCTCGTCACCAGCATAATCACATCAGCAACTTCAAGAAACCCCTGGCAAAAGTTACAATGACTCTTAAGATACAAACTAGTGGCGTAGCTATCAGGCAGACTGGAAAGAGTATCTAAAAAATGTGTTTTTATGTGAAGAACTGGCAGGAATCTCTATGACTCTCTTGAGGTAGCCAATGCCTCGTCACCAGCAGAATCAACTCAGCAACTTCTAGAAACCCCTGGCAAAAGTAACGATGTTTCTCTTAAGATACACAACTAGTGGCGTATCGCTTCAGGCAGACTGGCCACAGTATCTCAAAATGTGTATTTTGGTGAGCAACTAGCAGGAATCACTATGACACTCATAGGGTAGCCAATGCCTCGTCACCAGCATAATCACATCAGCAACTTCAAGAAACCCCTGGCAAAAGTTACAATGACTCTTAAGATACACAACTAGTGGCGTAGCTATCAGGCAGACTGGAAAGAGTATCTAAAAAATGTGTATTTGGATGAGCAACTGGCAGGAAACACTGTGACTCTCTTAGGGTAGCCAATATCTCGTCACCAGTATAATCACATCTTCAAAGTCAAGAAACCGCCGGCAAGAGTAACGATGTTTCTCTTAAGATACACAACTAGTGGCGTATCGCTTCAGGCAGACTGGCCACAGTATCTCAAAATGTGTATTTGGGTGAGCAACTGGCAGGAAGCACTATGACTCTCTTAAGGTAGCCAATGCCTCGTCAATAACATAATCCCATCACCAACTTCAGGAAACCGCTTGCAAAGGTAACGAAGCTTCTCATAAGATACACAGCTAGTGGTGTGTCACTTGAGGCAGACTGGCCAAAGTATCAAAAAAATGTGTATTTGGGTGAGCAACTAGCAGGAATGACTATGACACTCATAGGGTAGCCAATGCCTCGTCACCAGCATAATCACATCAGCAACTTCAAGAAACCCCTAAAAAATTACAATGACTCTTAAGATACACAACTAGTGGCGTAGCTATCAGGCAGACTGGAAAGAGTATCTAAAAAATGTGTATTTATGTGAAGAACTGGCAGGAATCTCTATGACTCTCTTGAGGTAGCCAATGCCTCGTCACCAGCAGAATCAACTCAGCAACTTCTAGAAACCCCTGGCAAAAGTAACGATGTTTCTCTTAAGATACACAACTAGTGGCGTATCGCTTCAGGCAGACTGGCCACAGTATCTCAAAATGTGTATTTGGGTGAGCAACTAGCAGGAATCACTATGACACTCATAGGGTAGCCAATGCCTCGTCACCAGCATAATCACATCAGCAACTTCAAGAAACCCCTGGCAAAAGTTACAATGACTCTTAAGATACACAACTAGTGGCGTAGCTATCAGGCAGACTGGAAAGAGTATCTAAAAAATGTGTATTTGGATGAGCAACAGGCAGGAAACACTGTGACTCTCTTAGGGTAGCCAATATCTCGTCACCAGTATAATCACATCTACAAAGTCAAGAAACCGCTGGCAAGAGTAACGATGTTTCTCTTAAGATACACAACTAGTGGCGTATCGCTTCAGGCAGACTGGAAACAGTATCAAAAAAATGTGTATTTGGGTGAGCAACTAGCACGAAACACTGTAACTCTCTTAGGGTAGCCAATATCTCGTCACCAGTATAATCACAGCTCCAAAGTCAAGAAACCGCTGGCAAGAGTAACCATGTTTCTCTTAAGATACACAACTAGTGGCGTATCGCTTCAGGCAGACTGGCCACAGTATCTCAAAATGTGTATTTGGGTGAGCAACTGGCAGGAAGCACTATGACTCTCTTAAGGTAGCCAATGCCTCGTCACCAACATAATCCCATCACCAACTTCAAGAAACCGCTTGCAAAGGTAACGAAGCTTCTCATAAGATACACAGCTAGTGGGGTGTCACTTGAGGCAGACTGGCCAAAGTATCAAAAAAATGTGTATTTGGGTGAGCAACTAGCAGGAATCACTATGACACTCATAGGGTAGCCAATGCCTCGTCACCAGCATAATCACATCAGCAACTTCAAGAAACCCCTGGCAAAAGTTACAATGACTCTTAAGATACACAACTAGTGGCGTAGCTATCAGGCAGACTGGAAAGAGTATCTAAAAAATGTGTATTTGGGTGAAGAAATGGCAGGAATCTCTATGACTCTCTTGAGGTAGCCAATGCCTCGTCACCAGCAGAATCAAATCAGCAACTTCTAGAAACCCCTGGCAAAAGTAACGATGTTTCTCTTAAGATACACAACTAGTGGCGTATCGCTTCAGGCACACTGGAAACAGTATCTAAAAAATGTGTATTTGGGTGAGCAACTGGCACGAAACACTGTGACTCTCTTAGGGTAACCAATATCTCGTCACCAGTATAATCACATCTTCAAAGTCAAGAAACCGTTGGCAAGAGTAACGATGTTTCTCTTAAGATACACAACTAGTGGCGTATCGCTTCAGGCAGACTGGCCACAGTATCTCAAAATGTGTATTTGGGTGAGCAACTGGCAGAAAGCACTATGACTCTCTTAAGGTGGCCAATGCCTCGTCACCAACATAATCACATCACCAACTTCAAGAAACCGCTTGCAAAGGTAACGAAGCTTCTCATAAGATACACAGCTAGTGGGGTGTCACTTGAGGCAGACTGGCCAAAGTATCAAAAAAATGTGTATTTGGGTGAGCAACTAGCAGGAATCACTACGACACTCATAGGGTAGCCAATGCCTCGTCACCAGCATAATCACATCAGCAACTTCAAGAAACCCCTGGCAAAAGTTACAATGACTCTTAAGATACACAACTAGTGGCGTAGCTATCAGGCAGACTGGAAAGAGTATCTAAAAAATATGTATTTGGATGAGCAACTGGCAGGAAACACTGTGACTCTCTTAGGGTAGCCAATATCTCGTCACCAGTATAATCACAGCTTCAAAGTCAAGAAACCGCTGGCAAGAGTAACGATGTTTCTCTTAAGATACACAACTAGTGGCGTATCGCTTCAGGCACACTGGAAACAGTATATAAAAAATGTGTATTTGGGTGAGCAACTGGCACGAAACACTGTGACTCTCTTAGGGTAACCAATATCTCGTCACCAGTATAATCACATCTTCAAAGTCAAGAAACCGTTGGCAAGAGTAACGATGTTTCTCCTAAGATACACAACTAGTGGCGTATCGCTTCAGGCAGACTGGCCACAGTATCTCAAAATGTGTATTTGGGTGAGCAACTGGCAGAAAGCACTATAACTCTCTTAAGGTAGCCAATGCCTCGTTACCAACATAATCCCATCACCAACTTCAAGAAACCGCTTGCAAAGGTAACGAAGCTTCTCATAAGATACACAGCTAGTGGGGTGTCACTTGAGGCAGACTGGCCAAAGTATCAAAAAAATGTGTATTTCGGTGAGCAACTAGCAGGAATCACTATGACACTCATAGGGTAGCCAATGCCTCGTCACCAGCATAATCACATCAGCAACTTCAAGAAACCCATGGCAAAAGTTACAATGACTCTTAAGATACACAACTAGTGGCGTAGCTATCAGCCAGACTGGAAAGAGTATCTAAAAAATGTGTATTTGGATGAGCAACTGGCTGGAAACACTGTGACTCTCTTAGGGTAGCCAATATCTCGTCACCAGTATAATCACATCTTCAAAGTCATGAAACCGCTGGCAAGAGTAAAGATGTTTCTCTTAAGATACACAACTAGTGGCGTATCGCTTCAGGCAGACTGGCCACAGTATCTCAATATGTGTATTTGGGTGAGCAACTGGCAGGAAGCACTATGACTCTCTTAAGGTAGCCAATGCCTCGTCACCAACATAATCCCATCACCAACTGCAGGAAACCGCTTGCAAAGGTAACGAAGCTTCTCATAAGATACACAGCTAGTGGGGTGTCACTTGAGGCAGACTGGCCAAAGTATCAAAAAAATGTGTATTTGGGTGAGCAACTAGCAGGAATCACTATGGCACTCATAGGGTAGCCAATGCCTCGTCACCAGCATAATCACATCAGCAACTTCATGAAACCCCTGGCAAAAGTTACAATGACTCTTAAGATACACAACTAGTGGCGTAGCTATCAGGCAGACTGGAAAGAGTATCCAAAAAATGTTTATTTGGGTGAAGAACTGGCAGGCATCTCTATGACTCTCTTGAGGTAGCGAATGCCTCGTCACCAGCAGAATCAGATCAGCAACTTCTAGAAACCCCTTTCAAAAGTAACGATGTTTCTCTTAAGATACACAACTAGTGGCGTATCGCTTCAGGCACACTGGGAACAGTATCTAAAAAATGTGTATTTGGGTGAGCAACTGGCACGAAACACTGTGACTCTCTTAGGGTAACCAGTATCTCGTCACCAGTATAATCACAGCTTCAAAGTCAAGAAACCGCTGGCAAGAGTAACGATGTTTCTCTTAAGATACACAACTAGTGGCGTATCGCTTCAGGCAGACTGGCCACAGTATCTCAAAATGTGTATTTGGGTGAGCAACTGGCAGAAAGCACTATGACTCTCTTAAGGTAGCCAATGCCTCGTCACCAACATAATCACATCACCAACTTCAAGAAACCGCTTGCAAAGGTAACGAAGCTTCTCATAAGATACACAGCTAGTGGGGTGTCACTTGAGGCAGACTGGCCAAAGTATCAAAAAAATGTGTATTCGGGTGAGCAACTAGCAGGAATCACTATGACACTCATAGGGTAGCCAATGCCTCGTCACCAGCATAATCACATCAGCAACTTCAAGAAACCCCTGGCAAAAGTTACAATGACTCTTAAGATACACAACTAGTGGCGTAGCTATCAGGCAGACTGGAAAGAGTATCTAAAAATGTGTATTTGGATGAGCAACTGGCAGGAAACACTGTGACTCTCTTAGGGTAGCCAATATCTCGTCACCAGTATAATCATATCTTCAAAGTCAAGAAACCGCTGGCAAGAGTAACGATGTTTCTCTTAAGAAACACAACTAGTGGCGTATCGCTTCAGGCAGACTGGCCACAGTATCTCAAAATGTGTATTTGGGTGAGCAACTGGCAGGAAGCACTATGACTCTCTTAAGGTAGCCAATGCCTCGTCAACAACATAATCCCATCACCAACTTCAGGAAACCGCTTGCAAAGGTAACGAAGCTTCTCATAAGATACACAGCTAGTGGGGTGTCACTTGAGGCAGACTGGCCAAAGTATCAAAAAAATGTGTATTTGGGTGAGCAACTAGCAGGAATCGCTATGACACTCATAGGGTAGCCAATGCCTCGTCACCAGCATAATCACATCAGCAACTTCAAGAAACCCCTGGCAAAAGTTACAATGAATCTTAAGATACACAACTAGTGGCGTAGCTATCAGGCAGACTGGAAAGAGTATCTAAAAAATGTGTATTTGGATGAGCAACTGGCAGGAAACACTGTGACTCTCTTAGGGTAGCCAATATCTCGTCACCAGTATAATCACAGCTTCAAAGTCAAGAAACCGCTGGCAAGAGTAACGATGTTTCTCTTAAGATACACAACCAGTGGCGTATCGCTTCAGGCAGACTGGCCACAGTATCTCAAAATGTGTATTTGGGTGAGCAACTGGCAGGAAGCACTATGACTCTCTTAAGGTAGCCAATGCCTCGTCACCAACATAATCCCATCACCAACTTCAGGAAACCGCTTGCAAAGGTAACGAAGCGTCTCATAAGATACACAGCTAGTGGGGTGTCACTTGAGGCAGACTGGCCAAAGTATCAAAAATATGTGTATTTTGGTGAGCAACTAGCAGGAATCACTATGACACTCATAGGGTAGCCAATGCCTCGTCACCAGCATAATCACATCAGCAACTTCAAGAAACCCCTGGCAAAAGTTACAATGACTCTTAAGATACACAACTAGTGGCGTAGCTATCAGGCAGACTGGAAAGAGTATCTAAAAATGTGTATTTGGGTGAAGAACTGGCAGGAATCTCTATGACTCTCTTGAGGTAGCCAATGCTTCGTCACCAGCAGAATCATATCAGCAACTTCTAGAAACCCCTTTCAAAAGTAACGATGTTTCTCTTAAGATACACAACTAGTGGCGTATCGCTTCAGGCACACTGGAAACAGTATCTAATAAATGTGTATTTGGGTGAGCAACTGGCACGAAACACTGTGACTCTCTTAGGGTAGCCAATATCTCGTCACCAGTATAATCACAGCTTCAAAGTCAAGAAACCGCTGGCAAGAGTAACGATGTTTCTCTTAAGATACACAACTAGTGGCGTATCGCTTCAGGCAGACTGGCCACAGTATCTCAAAATGTGTATTTGGGTGAGCAACTGGCAGAAAGCACTATGACTCTCTTAAGGTAGCCAATGCCTCGTTACCAACATAATCCCATCACCAACTTCAAGAAACCGCTTGCAAAGGTAACGAAGCTTCTCATAAGATACACAGCTAGTGGGGTGTCACTTGAGGCAGACTGGCCAAAGTATCAAAAAAATGTGTATTTCGGTGAGCAACTAGCAGGAATCACTATGACACTCATAGGGTAGCCAATGCCTCGTCACCAGCATAATCTAATCAGCAACTTCAAGAAACCCATGGCAAAAGTTACAATGACTCTTAAGATACACAACTAGTGGCGTAGCTATCAGCCAGACTGGAAAGAGTATCTAAAAAATGTGTATTTGGATGAGCAACTGGCTGGAAACACTGTGACTCTCTTAGGGTAGCCAATATCTCGTCACCAGTATAATCACATCTTCAAAGTCATGAAACCGCTGGCAAGAGTAAAGATGTTTCTCTTAAGATACACAACTAGTGGCGTATCGCTTCAGGCAGACTGGCCACAGTATCTCAATATGTGTATTTGGGTGAGCAACTGGCAGGAAGCACTATGACTCTCTTAAGGTAGCCAATGCCTCGTCACCAACATAATCCCATCACCAACTTCAGGAAACCGCTTGCAAAGGTAACGAAGCTTCTCATAAGATACACAGCTAGTGGGGTGTCACTTGAGGCAGACTGGCCAAAGTATCAAAAAAATGTGTATTTGGGTGAGCAACTAGCAGGAATCACTATGGCACTCATAGGGTAGCCAATGCCTCGTCACCAGCATAATCACATCAGCAACTTCATGAAACCCCTGGCAAAAGTTACAATGACTCTTAAGATACACAACTAGTGGCGTAGCTATCAGGCAGACTGGAAAGAGTATCCAAAAAATGTTTATTTGGGTGAAGAACTGGCAGGCATCTCTATGACTCTCTTGAGGTAGCGAATGCCTCGTCACCAGCAGAATCAGATGAGCAACTTCTAGAAACACCTTTCAAAAGTAACGATGTTTCTCTTAAGATACACAACTAGTGGCGTATCGCTTCAGGCACACTGGGAACAGTATCTAAAAAATGTGTATTTGGGTGAGCAACTGGCACGAAACACTGTGACTCTCTTAGGGTAACCAGTATCTCGTCACCAGTATAATCACATCTTCAAAGTCAAGAAACCGCTGGCAAGAGTAACGATGTTTCTCTTAAGATACACAACTAGTGGCGTATCGCTTCAGGCAGACTGGCCACAGTATCTCAAAATGTGTATTTGGGTGAGCAACTGGCAGAAAGCACTATGACTCTCTTAAGGTAGCCAATGCCTCGTCACCAACATAATCACATCACCAACTTCAAGAAACCGCTTGCAAAGGTAACGAAGCTTCTCATAAGATACACAGCTAGTGGGGTGTCACTTGAGGCAGACTGGCCAAAGTATCAAAAAAATGTGTATTCGGGTGAGCAACTAGCAGGAATCACTATGACACTCATAGGGTAGCCAATGCCTCGTCACCAGCATAATGACATCAGCAACTTCAAGAAACCCCTGGCAAAAGTTACAATGACTCTTAAGATACACAACTAGTGGCGTAGCTATCAGGCAGACTGGAAAGAGTATCTAAAAATGTGTATTTGGATGAGCAACTGGCAGGAAACACTGTGACTCTCTTAGGGTAGCCAATATCTCGTCACCAGTATAATCATATCTTCAAAGTCAAGAAACCGCTGGCAAGAGTAACGATGTTTCTCTTAAGAAACACAACTAGTGGCGTATCGCTTCAGGCAGACTGGCCACAGTATCTCAAAATGTGTATTTGGGTGAGCAACTGGCAGGAAGCACTATGACTCTCTTAAGGTAGCCAATGCCTCGTCAACAACATAATCCCATCACCAACTTCAGGAAACCGCTTGCAAAGGTAACGAAGCTTCTCATAAGATACACAGCTAGTGGGGTGTCACTTGAGGCAGACTGGCCAAAGTATCAAAAAAATGTGTATTTGGGTGAGCAACTAGCAGGAATCGCTATGACACTCATAGGGTAGCCAATGCCTCGTCACCAGCATAATCACATCAGCAACTTCAAGAAACCCCTGGCAAAAGTTACAATGAATCTTAAGATACACAACTAGTGGCGTAGCTATCAGGCAGACTGGAATGAGTATCTAAAAAATGTGTATTTGGATGAGCAACTGGCAGGAAACACTGTGACTCTCTTAGGGTAACCAGTATCTCGTCACCAGTATAATCACATCTTCAAAGTCAAGAAACCGCTGGCAAGAGTAACGATGTTTCTCTTAAGATACACAACTAGTGGCGTATCGCTTCAGGCAGACTGGCCACAGTATCTCAAAATGTGTATTTGGGTGAGCAACTGGCAGAAAGCACTATGACTCTCTTAAGGTAGCCAATGCCTCGTCACCAACATAATCACATCACCAACTTCAAGAAACCGCTTGCAAAGGTAACGAAGCTTCTCATAAGATACACAGCTAGTGGGGTGTCACTTGAGGCAGACTGGCCAAAGTATCAAAAAAATGTGTATTCGGGTGAGCAACTAGCAGGAATCACTATGACACTCATAGGGTAGCCAATGCCTCGTCACCAGCATAATGACATCAGCAACTTCAAGAAACCCCTGGCAAAAGTTACAATGACTCTTAAGATACACAACTAGTGGCGTAGCTATCAGGCAGACTGGAAAGAGTATCTAAAAATGTGTATTTGGATGAGCAACTGGCAGGAAACACTGTGACTCTCTTAGGGTAGCCAATATCTCGTCACCAGTATAATCATATCTTCAAAGTCAAGAAACCGCTGGCAAGAGTAACGATGTTTCTCTTAAGAAACACAACTAGTGGCGTATCGCTTCAGGCAGACTGGCCACAGTATCTCAAAATGTGTATTTGGGTGAGCAACTGGCAGGAAGCACTATGACTCTCTTAAGGTAGCCAATGCCTCGTCAACAACATAATCCCATCACCAACTTCAGGAAACCGCTTGCAAAGGTAACGAAGCTTCTCATAAGATACACAGCTAGTGGGGTGTCACTTGAGGCAGACTGGCCAAAGTATCAAAAAAATGTGTATTTGGGTGAGCAACTAGCAGGAATCGCTATGACACTCATAGGGTAGCCAATGCCTCGTCACCAGCATAATCACATCAGCAACTTCAAGAAACCCCTGGCAAAAGTTACAATGAATCTTAAGATACACAACTAGTGGCGTAGCTATCAGGCAGACTGGAATGAGTATCTAAAAAATGTGTATTTGGATGAGCAACTGGCAGGAAACACTGTGACTCTCTTAGGGTAGCCAATATCTCGTCACCAGTATAATCACAGCTTCAAAGTCAAGAAACCGCTGGCAAGAGTAACGATGTTTCTCTTAAGATACACAACCAGTGGCGTATCGCTTCAGGCAGACTGGCCACAGTATCTCAAAATGTGTATTTGGGTGAGCAACTGGCAGGAAGCACTATGACTCTCTTAAGGTAGCCAATGCCTCGTCACCAACATAATCCCATCACCAACTTCAGGAAACCGCTTGCAAAGGTAACGAAGCGTCTCATAAGATACACAGCTAGTGGGGTGTCACTTGAGGCAGACTGGCCAAAGTATCAAAAATATGTGTATTTTGGTGAGCAACTAGCAGGAATCACTATGACACTCATAGGGTAGCCAATGCCTCGTCACCAGCATAATCACATCAGCAACTTCAAGAAACCCCTGGCAAAAGTTACAATGACTCTTAAGATACACAACTAGTGGCGTAGCTATCAGGCAGACTGGAAAGAGTATCTAAAAATGTGTATTTGGGTGAAGAACTGGCAGGAATCTCTATGACTCTCTTGAGGTAGCCAATGCTTCGTCACCAGCAGAATCATATCAGCAACTTCTAGAAACCCCTTTCAAAAGTAACGATGTTTCTCTTAAGATACACAACTAGTGGCGTATCGCTTCAGGCTCACTGGAAACAGTATCTAATAAATGTGTATTTGGGTGAGCAACTGGCACGAAACACTGTGACTCTCTTAGGGTAGCCAATATCTCGTCACCAGTATAATCACAGCTTCAAAGTCAAGAAACCGCTGGCAAGAGTAACGATGTTTCTCTTAAGATACACAACTAGTGGCGTATCGCTTCAGGCAGACTGGCCACAGTATCTCAAAATGTGTATTTGGGTGAGCAACTGGCAGAAAGCACTATGACTCTCTTAAGGTAACCAATGCCTCGTTACCAACATAATCCCATCACCAACTTCAAGAAACCGCTTGCAAAGGTAACGAAGCTTCTCATAAGATACACAGCTAGTGGGGTGTCACTTGAGGCAGACTGGCCAAAGTATCAAAAAAATGTGTATTTCGGTGAGCAACTAGCAGGAATCACTATGACACTCATAGGGTAGCCAATGCCTCGTCACCAGCATAATCACATCAGCAACTTCAAGAAACCCATGGCAAAAGTTACAATGACACTTAAGATACACAACTAGTGGCGTAGCTATCAGCCAGACTGGAAAGAGTATCTAAAAAATGTGTATTTGGATGAGCAACTGGCTGGAAACACTGTGACTCTCTTAGGGTAGCCAATATCTCGTCACCAGTATAATAACATCTTCAAAGTAATGAAACCGCTGGCAAGAGTAAAGATGTTTCTCTTAAGATACACAACTAGTGGCGTATCGCTTCAGGCAGACTGGCCACAGTATCTCAATATGTGTATTTGGGTGAGCAACTGGCAGGAAGCACTATGACTCTCTTAAGGTAGCCAATGCCTCGTCACCAACATAATCCCATCACCAACTTCAGGAAACCGCTTGCAAAGGTAACGAAGCTTCTCATAAGATACACAGCTAGTGGGGTGTCACTTGAGGCAGACTGGCCAAAGTATCAAAAAAATGTGTATTTGGGTGAGCAACTAGCAGGAATCACTATGGCACTCATAGGGTAGCCAATGCCTCGTCACCAGCATAATCACATCAGCAACTTCATGAAACCCCTGGCAAAAGTTACAATGACTCTTAAGATCCACAACTAGTGGCGTAGCTATCAGGCAGACTGGAAAGAGTATCCAAAAAATGTTTATTTGGGTGAAGAACTGGCAGGCATCTCTATGACTCTCTTGAGGTAGCGAATGCCTCGTCACCAGCAGAATCAGATCAGCAACTTCTAGAAACCCCTTTCAAAAGTAACGATGTTTCTCTTAAGATACACAACTAGTGGCGTATCGCTTCAGGCACACTGGGAACAGTATCTAAAAAATGTGTATTTGGGTGAGCAACTGGCACGAAACACTGTGACTCTCTTAGGGTAACCAGTATCTCGTCACCAGTATAATCACATCTTCAAAGTGAAGAAACCGCTGGCAAGAGTAACGATGTTTCTCTTAAGATACACAACTAGTGGCGTATCGCTTCAGGCAGACTGGCCACAGTATCTCAAAATGTGTATTTGGGTGAGCAACTGGCAGAAAGCACTATGACTCTCTTAAGGTAGCCAATGCCTCGTCACCAACATAATCACATCACCAACTTCAAGAAACCGCTTGCAAAGGTAACGAAGCTTCTCATAAGATTCACAGCTAGTGGGGTGTCACTTGAGGCAGACTGGCCAAAGTATCAAAAAAATGTGTATTTGGGTGAGCAACTAGCAGGAATCACTATGACACTCATAGGGTAGCCAATGCCTCGTCACCAGCATAATCACATCAGCAACTTCAAGAAACCCCTGGCAAAAGTTACAATGACTCTTAAGATACACAACTAGTGGCGTAGCTATCAGGCAGACTGGAAAGAGTATCTAAAAATGTGTATTTGGATGAGCAACTGGCAGGAAACACTGTGACTCTCTTAGGGTAGCCAATATCTCGTCACCAGTATAATCACATCTTCAAAGTCAAGAAACCGCTGGCAAGAGTAACGATGTTTCTCTTAAGAAACACAACTAGTGGCGTATCGCTTCAGGCAGACTGGCCACAGTATCTCAAAATGTGTATTTGGGTGAGCAACTGGCAGGAAGCACTATGACTCTCTTAAGGTAGCCAATGCCTCGTCAACAACATAATCCCATCACCAACTTCAGGAAACCGCTTGCAAAGGTAACGAACCTTCTCATAAGATACACAGCTAGTGGGGTGTCACTTGAGGCAGACTGGCCAAAGTATCAAAAAAATTTGTATTTGGGTGAGCAACTAGCAGGAATCGCTATGACACTCATAGGGTAGCCAATGCCTCGTCACCAGCATAATCACATCAGCAACTTCAAGAAACCCCTGGCAAAAGTTACAATGAATCTTAAGATACACAACTAGTGGCGTAGCTTTCAGGCAGACTGGAAAGAGTATCTAAAAAATGTGTATTTGGATGAGCAACTGGCAGGAAACACTGCGACTCTCTTAGGGTAGCCAATATCTCGTCACCAGTATAATCACAGCTTCAAAGTCAAGAAACCGCTGGCAAGAGTAACGATGTTTCTCTTAAGATACACAACTAGTGGCGTATCGCTTCAGGCAGACTGGCCACAGTATCTCAAAATGTGTATTTGGGTGAGCAACTGGCAGGAAGCACTATGACTCTCTTAAGGTAGCCAATGCCTCGTCACCAACATAATCCCATCACCAACTTCAGGAAACCGCTTGCAAAGGTAACGAAGCTTCTCATAAGATACACAGCTAGTGGGGTGTCACTTGAGGCAGACTGGCCAAAGTATCAAAAAAATGTGTATTTGGGTGAGCAACTAGCAGGAATCACTATGACACTCAAAGGGTAGCCAATGCCTCGTCACCAGCATAATCACATCAGCAACTTCAAGAAACCCCTGGCAAAAGTTACAATGACTCTTAAGATACACAACTAGTGGCGTAGCTATCAGGCAGACTGGAAAGAGTATCTAAAAATGTGTATTTGGGTGAAGAACTGGCAGGAATCTCTATGACTCTCTTGAGGTAGCCAATGCTTCGTCACCAGCAGAATCATATCAGCAACTTCTAGAAACCCCTTTCAAAAGTAACGATGTTTCTCTTAAGATACACTACTAGTGGCGTATCGCTTCAGGCACACTGGAAACAGTATCTAATAAATGTGTATTTGGGTGAGCAACTGGCACGAAACACTGTGACTCTCTTAGGGTAGCCAATATCTCGTCACCAGTATAATCACAGCTTCAAAGTCAAGAAACCGCTGGCAAGAGTAACGATGTTTCTCTTAAGATACACAACTAGTGGCGTATCGCTTCAGGCAGACTGGCCACAGTATCTCAAAATGTGTATTTGGGTGAGCAACTGGCAGGAAGCACTATGACTCTCTTAAGGTAGCCAATGCCTCGTCACCAACATAATCCCATCACCAACTTCAAGAAACCGCTTGCAAAGGTAACGAAGCTTCTCATAAGATACACAGCTAGTGGGGTGTCACTTGAGGCAGACTGGCCAAAGTATCAAAAATATGTGTATTTGGGTGAGCAACTAGCAGGAATCACTATGACACTCATAGGGTAGCCAATGCCTCGTCACCAGCATAATCACATCAGCAACTTCAAGAAACCCCTGGCAAAAGTTACAATGAATCTTAAGATACACAACTAGTGGCGTAGCTATCAGGCAGACTGGAAAGAGTATCTAAAAATGTGTATTTGGATGAGCAACTGGCAGGAAACACTGTGACTCTCTTAGGGTAGCCAATATCTCGTCACCAGTATAATCACAGCTTCAAAGTCAAGAAACCGCTGGCAAGAGTAACGATGTTTCTCTTAAGATACACAACTAGTGGCGTATCGCTTCAGGCAGACTGGCCACAGTATCTCAAAATGTGTATTTGGGTGAGCAACTGGCAGGAAGCACTATGCTTCTCTTAAGGTAGCCAATGCCTCGTCACCAACATAATCCCATCACCAACTTCAGGAAACCGCTTGCAAAGGTAACGAAGCTTCTCATAAGATACACAGCTAGTGGGGTGTCACTTGAGGCAGACTGGCCAAAGTATCAAAAAAATGTGTATTTGGGTGAGCAACTAGCAGCAATCACTATGACACTCAAAGGGTAGCCAATGCCTCGTCACCAGCATAATCACATCAGCAACTTCAAGAAACCCCTGGCAAAAGTTACAATGACTCTTAAGATACTCAACTAGTGGCGTAGCTATCAGGCAGACTGGAAAGAGTATCTAAAAATGTGTATTTGGGTGAAGAACTGGCAGGAATCTCTATGACTCTCTTGAGGTAGCCAATGCTTCGTCACCAGCAGAATCAAATCAGCAACTTCTAGAAACCCCTTTCAAAAGTAACGATGTTTCTTTTAAGATACACAACTAGTGGCGTATCGCTTCAGGCACACTGGAAACAGTATCTAATAAATGTGTATTTGGGTGAGCAACTGGCACGAAACACTGTGACTCTCTTAGGGTAGCCAATATCTCGTCACCAGTATAATCACAGCTTCAAAGTCAAGAAACCGCTGGCAAGAGTAACGATGTTTCTCTTAAGATACACAACTAGTGGCGTATCGCTTCAGGCAGACTGGCCACAGTATCTCAAAATGTGTATTTGGGTGAGCAACTGGCAGAAAGCACTATGACTCTCTTAAGGTGGCCAATGCCTCGTCACCAACATAATCACATCACCAACTTCAAGAAACCGCTTGCAAAGGTAACGAAGCTTCTCATAAGATACACAGCTAGTGGGGTGTCACTTGAGGCAGACTGGCCAAAGTATCAAAAAAATGTGTATTTGGGTGAGCAACTAGCAGGAATCACTACGACACTCATAGGGTAGCCAATGCCTCGTCACCAGCATAATCACATCAGCAACTTCAAGAAACCCCTGGAAAAAGTTACAATGACTCTTAAGATACACAACTAGTGGCGTAGCTATCAGGCAGACTGGAAAGAGTATCTAAAAAATATGTATTTGGATGAGCAACTGGCAGGAAACACTGTGACTCTCTTAGGGTAGCCAATATCTCGTCACCAGTATAATCACAGCTTCAAAGTCAAGAAACCGCTGGCAAGAGTAACGATGTTTCTCTTAAGATACACAACTAGTGGCGTATCGCTTCAGGCACACTGGAAACAGTATATAAAAAATGTGTATTTGGGTGAGCAACTGGCACGAAACACTGTGACTCTCTTAGGGTAACCAATATCTCGTCACCAGTATAATCACATCTTCAAAGTCAAGAAACCGTTGACAAGAGTAACGATGTTTCTCCTAAGATACACAACTAGTGGCGTATCGCATCAGGCAGACTGGCCACAGTATCTCAATATGTGTATTTGGGTGAGCAACTGGCAGGAAGCACTATGACTCTCTTAAGGTAGCCAATGCCTCGTCACCAACATAATCCCATCACCAACTTCAGGAAACCGCTTGCAAAGGTAACGAAGCTTCTCATAAGATACACAGCTAGTGGGGTGTCACTTGAGGCAGACTGGCCAAAGTATCAAAAAAATGTGTATTTGGGTGAGCAACTAGCAGGAATCACTATGACACTCATAGGGTAGCCAATGCCTCGTCACCAGCATAATCACATCAGCAACTTCATGAAACCCCTGGCAAAAGTTACAATGACTCTTAAGATACACAACTAGTGGCGTAGCTATCAGGCAGACTGGAAAGAGTATCCAAAAAATGTTTATTTGGGTGAAGAACTGGCAGGCATCTCTATGACTCTCTTGAGGTAGCGAATGCCTCGTCACCAGCAGAATCAGATCAGCAACTTCTAGAAACCCCTTTCAAAAGTAACGATGTTTCTCTTAAGATACACAACTAGTGGCGTATCGCTTCAGGCACACTGGAAACAGTATCTAAAAAATGTGTATTTGGGTGAGCAACTGGCACGAAACACTGTGACTCTCTTAGGGTAACCAATATCTCGTCACCAGTATAATCACAGCTTCAAAGTCAAGAAACCGCTGGCAAGAGTAACGATGTTTCTCTTAAGATACACAACTAGTGGCGTATCGCTTCAGGCAGACTGGCCACAGTATCTCAAAATGTGTATTTGGGTGAGCAACTAGCAGGAATCACTATGACACTCATAGGGTAGCCAATGCCTCGTCACCAGCATAATCACAACAGCAACTTCAAGAAACCCCTGGCAAAAGTTACAATGACTCTTAAGATACACAACTAGTGGCGTAGCTATCAGGCAGACTGGAAAGAGTATCTAAAAAATGTGTATTTGGATGAGCAACTGGCAGGAAACACTGTGACTCTCTTAGGGTAGCCAATATCTCGTCACCAGTATAATCACATCTTGAAAGTCAAGAAACCGCCGGCAAGAGTAACGATGTTTCTCTTAAGATACACAACTAGTGGCGTATCGCTTCAGGCAGACTGGCCGCAGTATCTCAAAATGTGTATTTGGGTGAGCAACTGGCAGGAAGCACTATGACTCTCTTAAGGTAGCCAATGCCTCGTCAATAACATAATCCCATCACCAACTTCAGGAAACCGCTTGCAAAGGTAACGAAGCTTCTCATAAGATACACAGCTAGTTGGGTGTCACTTGAGGCAGACTGGCCAAAGTATCAAAAAAATGTGTATTTGGGTGAGCAACTAGCAGGAATCACTATGACACTCATAGGGTAGCCAATGCCTCGTCACCAGCATTCAGCAACTTCAAGAAACCCCTGGCAAAAGTTACAATGACTCTTAAGATACACAACTAGTGGCGTATCGCTTCAGGCACACTGGAAACAGTATCTAAAAAATGTGTATTTGGGTGAGCAACTGGCACGAAACACTGTGACTCTCTTAGGGTAACCAATATCTCGTCACCAGTATAATCACATCTTCAAAGTCAAGAAACCGTTGGCAAGAGTAACGATGTTTCTCTTAAGATACACAACTAGTGGCGTATCGCTTCAGGCAGACTGGCCACAGTATCTCAAAATGTGTATTTGGGTGAGCAACTGGCAGAAAGCACTATGACTCTCTTAAGGTGGCCAATGCCTCGTCACCAACATAATCACATCACCAACTTCAAGAAACCGCTTGCAAAGGTAACGAAGCTTCTCATAAGATACACAGCTAGTGGGGTGTCACTTGAGGCAGACTGGCCAAAGTATCAAAAAAATGTGTATTTGGATGAGCAACTAGCAGGAATCACTACGACACTCATAGGGTAGCCAATGCCTCGTCACCAGCATAATCACATCAGCAACTTCAAGAAACCCCTGGCAAAAGTTACAATGACTCTTAAGATACACAACTAGTGGCGTAGCTATCAGGCAGACTGGAAAGAGTATCTAAAAATGTGTATTTGGGTGAAGAACTGGCAGGAATCTCTATGACTCTCTTGAGGTAGCCAATGCTTCGTCACCAGCAGAATCATATCAGCAACTTCTAGAAACCCCTTTCAAAAGTAACGATGTTTCTCTTAAGATACACAACTAGTGGCGTATCGCTTCAGGCACACTGGAAACAGTATCTAATAAATGTGTATTTGGGTGAGCAACTGGCACGAAACACTGTGACTCTCTTAGGGTAGCCAATATCTCGTCACCAGTACAATCACAGCTTCAAAGTCAAGAAACCGCTGGCAAGAGTAACGATGTTTCTCTTAAGATACACAACTAGTGGCGTATCGCTTCAGGCAGACTGGCCACAGTATCTCAAAATGTGTATTTGGGTGAGCAACTGGCAGGAAGCACTATAACTCTCTTAAGGTAGCCAATGCCTCGTCACCAACATAATCCCATCACCAACTTCAAGAAACCGCTTGCAAAGGTAACGAAGCTTCTCATAAGATACACAGCTAGTGGGGTGTCACTTGAGGCAGACTAGCCAAAGTATCAAAAAAATGTGTATTTGGGTGAGGAACTAGCAGGAATCACTATGACACTCATAGGGTAGCCAATGCCTCGTCACCAGCCTAATCACATCAGCAACTTCAAGAAACCCCTGGCAAAGTTACAATGACTCTTAAGATACACAACTAGTGGCGTAGCTATCAGGCAGACTGGAAAGAGTATCTGAAAAATGTGTATATGGATGAGCAACTGGCAGGAAACACTGTGACTCTCTTAGGGTAGCCAATATCTCGTCACCAGTATAATCACATCTTCAAAGTCAAGAAACCGCTGGCAAGCGTAACGATGTTTCTCTTAAGATACACAACTAGTGGCGTATCGCTTCAGGCACACTGGAAACAGTATCTAAAAAATGTGTATTTGGGTGAGCAACTGGCACGAAACACTGTGACTCTCTTAGGGTAGCCAATATCTCGTCACCAGTATAATCACAGCTTCAAAGTCAAGAAACCGCTGGCAAGAGTAACGATGTTTCTCTTAAGATACACAACTAGTGGCGTATCGCTTCAGGCAGACTGGCCACAGTATCTCAAAATGTGTATTTGGGTGAGCAACTGGCAGGAAGCACTATAACTCTCTTAAGGTAGCCAATGCCTCGTCACCAACACAATCCCATCACCAACTTCAAGAAACCGCTTGCAAAGGTAACGAAGCTTCTCATAAGATACACAGCTAGTGGGGTGTCACTTGAGGCAGACTAGCCAAACTATCAAAAAAATGTGTATTTGGGTGAGGAACTAGCAGGAATCACTATGACACTCATAGGGTAGCCAATGCCTCGTCACCAGCATAATCACATCAGCAACTTCAAGAAACCCCTGGCAAAAGTTACAATGACTCTTAAGATACACAACTAGTGGCGTAGCTATCAGGCAGACTGGAAAGGGTATCTAAAAAATGTGTATTTGGATGAGCAACTGGCAGGAAACACTGTGACTCTCTTAGGGTAGCCAATATCTCGTCACCAGTATAATCACATCTTCAAAGTCAAGAAACCGCTGGCAAGCGTAACGATGTTTCTCTTAAGATACACAACTAGTGGCGTATCGCTTCAGGCACACTGGAAACAGTATCTAAAAAATGTGTATTTGGGTGAGCAACTGGCACGAAACACTGTGACTCTCTTAGGGTAACCAATATCTCGTCACCAGTATAATCACATCTTCAAAGTCAAGAAACCGTTGGCAAGAGTAACGATGTTTCTCTTAAGATACACAACTAGTGGCGTATCGCTTCAGGCAGACTGGCCACAGTATCTCAAAATGTGTATTTGGGTGAGCAACTGGCAGAAAGCACTATGACTCTCTTAAGGTAGCCAATGCCTCGTGACCAACATACTCACATCACCATCTTCAAGAAACCGCTTGCAAAGGTAACGAAGCTTCTCATATGATACACAGCTAGTGGGGTGTCACTTGAGGCAGACTGGCCAAAGTATCAAAAAAATGTGTATTTGGGTGAGCAACTAGCAGGAATCACTATGACACTCATAGGGTAGCCAATGCCTCGTCACCATCATAATCACATCAGCAACTTCAAGAAACCCCTGGCAAAAGTTGCAATGACTCTTAAGATACACAACTATTGGCGTAGCTATCAGGCAGACAGGAAAGAGTATCTAAAAAATGTGTATTTGGATGAGCAACTGGCAGGAAACACTGTGACTCTCTTAGGGTAGCCAATATCTCGTCACCAGTATAATCACATCTTCAAAGTCATGAAACCGCTGGCAAGAGTAACGATGTTTCTCTTAAGATACACAACTAGTGGCGTATCGATTCAGGCAGACGCCACAGTATCTCAAAATGTGTATTTGGTTGAGCAACTGGCAGGAAGCACTATGACTCTCTTAAGGTAGCCAATGCCTCGTCACCAATATAATCCCATCACCAACTTCAGGAAACCGCTTGCAAAGGTAACGAAGCTTCTCATAAGATACACAGCTAGTGGGGTGTCACTTGAGGCAGACTGGCCAAAGTATCAAAAAAATGTGTATTTGGGTGAGCAACTAGCAGGAATCACTATGACACTCATAGGGTAGCCAATGCCTCGTCACCAGCATAATCACATCAGCAACTTCAGGAAACCCCTGGCAAAAGTTACAATGACTCTTAAGATCCACAACTAGTGGCGTAGCTATCAGGCAGACTGGAAAGAGTATCCAAAAAATGTTTATTTGGGTGAAGAACTGGCAGGCATCTCTATGACTCTCTTGAGGTAGCGAATGCCTCGTCACCAGCAGAATCAGATCAGCAACTTCTAGAAACCCCTTTCAAAAGTAACGATGTTTCTCTTAAGATACACAACTAGTGGCGTATCGCTTCAGGCACACTGGGAACAGTATCTAAAAAATGTGTATTTGGGTGAGCAACTGGCACGAAACACTGTGACTCTCTTAGGGTAACCAGTATCTCGTCACCAGTATAATCACATCTTCAAAGTGAAGAAACCGCTGGCAAGAGTAACGATGTTTCTCTTAAGATACACAACTAGTGGCGTATCGCTTCAGGCAGACTGGCCACAGTATCTCAAAATGTGTATTTGGGTGAGCAACTGGCAGAAAGCACTATGACTCTCTTAAGGTAGCCAATGCCTCGTCACCAACATAATCACATCACCAACTTCAAGAAACCGCTTGCAAAGGTAACGAAGCTTCTCATAAGATTCACAGCTAGTGGGGTGTCACTTGAGGCAGACTGGCCAAAGTATCAAAAAAATGTGTATTTGGGTGAGCAACTAGCAGGAATCACTATGACACTCATAGGGTAGCCAATGCCTCGTCACCAGCATAATCACATCAGCAACTTCAAGAAACCCCTGGCAAAAGTTACAATGACTCTTAAGATACACAACTAGTGGCGTAGCTATCAGGCAGACTGGAAAGAGTATCTAAAAATGTGTATTTGGATGAGCAACTGGCAGGAAACACTGTGACTCTCTTAGGGTAGCCAATATCTCGTCACCAGTATAATCACATCTTCAAAGTCAAGAAACCGCTGGCAAGAGTAACGATGTTTCTCTTAAGAAACACAACTAGTGGCGTATCGCTTCAGGCAGACTGGCCACAGTATCTCAAAATGTGTATTTGGGTGAGCAACTGGCAGGAAGCACTATGACTCTCTTAAGGTAGCCAATGCCTCGTCAACAACATAATCCCATCACCAACTTCAGGAAACCGCTTGCAAAGGTAACGAACCTTCTCATAAGATACACAGCTAGTGGGGTGTCACTTGAGGCAGACTGGCCAAAGTATCAAAAAAATTTGTATTTGGGTGAGCAACTAGCAGGAATCGCTATGACACTCATAGGGTAGCCAATGCCTCGTCACCAGCATAATCACATCAGCAACTTCAAGAAACCCCTGGCAAAAGTTACAATGAATCTTAAGATACACAACTAGTGGCGTAGCTATCAGGCAGACTGGAAAGAGTATCTAAAAAATGTGTATTTGGATGAGCAACTGGCAGGAAACACTGTGACTCTCTTAGGGTAGCCAATATCTCGTCACCAGTATAATCACAGCTTCAAAGTCAAGAAACCGCTGGCAAGAGTAACGATGTTTCTCTTAAGATACACAACTAGTGGCGTATCGCTTCAGGCAGACTGGCCACAGTATCTCAAAATGTGTATTTGGGTGAGCAACTGGCAGGAAGCACTATGACTCTCTTAAGGTAGCCAATGCCTCGTCACCAACATAATCCCATCACCAACTTCAGGAAACCGCTTGCAAAGGTAACGAAGCTTCTCATAAGATACACAGCTAGTGGGGTGTCACTTGAGGCAGACTGGCCAAAGTATCAAAAAAATGTGTATTTGGGTGAGCAACTAGCAGGAATCACTATGACACTCAAAGGGTAGCCAATGCCTCGTCACCAGCATAATCACATCAGCAACTTCAAGAAACCCCTGGCAAAAGTTACAATGACTCTTAAGATACACAACTAGTGGCGTAGCTATCAGGCAGACTGGAAAGAGTATCTAAAAATGTGTATTTGGGTGAAGAACTGGCAGGAATCTCTATGACACTCTTGAGGTAGCCAATGCTTCGTCACCAGCAGAATCAAATCAGCAACTTCTAGAAACCCCTTTCAAAAGTAACGATGTTTCTTTTAAGATACACAACTAGTGGCGTATCGCTTCAGGCACACTGGAAACAGTATCTAATAAATGTGTATTTGGGTGAGCAACTGGCACGAAACACTGTGACTCTCTTAGGGTAGCCAATATCTCGTCACCAGTATAATCACAGCTTCAAAGTCAAGAAACCGCTGGCAAGAGTAACGATGTTTCTCTTAAGATACACAACTAGTGGCGTATCGCTTCAGGCAGACTGGCCACAGTATCTCAAAATGTGTATTTGGGTGAGCAACTGGCAGAAAGCACTATGACTCTCTTAAGGTGGCCAATGCCTCGTCACCAACATAATCACATCACCAACTTCAAGAAACCGCTTGCAAAGGTAACGAAGCTTCTCATAAGATACACAGCTAGTGGGGTGTCACTTGAGGCAGACTGGCCAAAGTATCAAAAAAATGTGTATTTGGGTGAGCAACTAGCAGGAATCACTACGACACTCATAGGGTAGCCAATGCCTCGTCACCAGCATAATCACATCAGCAACTTCAAGAAACCCCTGGAAAAAGTTACAATGACTCTTAAGATACACAACTAGTGGCGTAGCTATCAGGCAGACTGGAAAGAGTATCTAAAAAATGTGTATTTGGGTGAAGAACTGGCAGGAATCTCTATGACTCTCTTGAGGTAGCCAATGCCTAGTCACCAGCAGAATCAAATTAGCAACTTCTAGAAACCCCTTTCAAAAGTAACGATGTTTCTCTTAAGATACACAACTAGTGGCGTATCGCTTCAGGCAGACTGGCCACAGTATCTCAAAATGTGTATTTGGGTGAGCAACTGGCAGGAAGCACTATAACTCTCTTAAGGTAGCCAATGCCTCGTCACCAACATAATCCCATCACCGACTTCAAGAAACCGCTTGCAAAGGTAACGAAGCTTCTCATAAGATAAACAGCTATTGGGTGTCACTTGAGGCAGACTGGCCAAAGTATCAAAAAAATGTGTATTTGGGTGAGCAACTAGCAGGAATCACTATGACACTCATAGGGTAGCCAATGCCTCGTCACCAGCGTAATCACATCAGCAACTTCAAGAAACCCCTGGCAAAAGTTACAATGACTTTTAAGATACACAACTAGTGGCGTAGCTATCAGGCAGACTGGAAAGAGTTTCTAAAAAATGTGTATTTGGATGAGCAACTGGCAGGAAACACTGTGACTCTCTTAGGGTAGCCAATATCTCGTCACCAGTATAATCACATCTTCAAAGTCAAGAAACCGCTGGCAAGAGTAACGATGTTTCTCTTAAGATACACAACTAGTGGCGTATCGCTTCAGGCAGACTGGCCACAGTATCTCAAAATGTGTATTTGTTTGAGCAACTGTCAGGAAGCACTATGACTTTCTTAAGGGAGCCAATGCCTCGTCAACAACATAATCCCATCACCAACTTCAGGAAACCGCTTGCAAAGGTAACGAAGCTTCTCATAAGATACACAGGTAGTGGGGTGTCACTTGAGGCAGACTGGCCAAAGTATCAAAAAAATGTGTATTTGGGTGAGCAACTAGCAGGAATCACTATGACACTCATAGGGTAGCCAATGCCTCGTCACCAGCATAATCACATCAGCAACTTCAAGAAACCCCTGGCAAAAGTTACAATGACTCTTAAGATACACAACTAGTGGCGTAGCTATCAGGCAGACTGGAAAGAGTATCTAAAAATGTGTATTTGGGTGAAGAACTGGCAGGAATCTCAATGACTCTCTTGAGGTAGCCAATGCTTCGTCACCAGCAGAATCAAATCAGCAACTTGTAGAAACCCCTTTCAAAAATAACGATGTTTCTCTTAAGATACACAACTAGTGGCGTATCGCTTCAGGCACACTGGAAACAGTATCTAAAAAATGTGTATTTCGGTGAGCAACAGGCACGAAACACTGTGACTCTGTTAGGGTAACCAATATCTCGTCACCAGTATAATCACATCTTCAAAGTCAAGAAACCGCTGGCAAGAGTAACGATGTTTCTCTTAAGATACACAACTAGTGGCGTATCGCTTCAGGCAGACTGGCCACAGTATCTCAAAATGTGTATTTGGGTGAGCAACTGGCAGGAAGCACTATAACTCTCTTAAGGTAGCCAATGCCTCGTCACCAACATAATCCCATCACCAACTTCAAGAAACCGCTTGCAAAGGTAACGAAGCTTCTCATAAGATACACAGCTAGTGGGGTGTCACTTGAGGCAGACTAGCCAAAGTATCAAAAAAATGTGTATTTGGGTGAGGAACTAGCAGGAATCACTATGACACTCATAGGGTAGCCAATGCCTCGTCACCAGCATAATCACATCAGCAACTTCAAGAAACCCCTGGCAAAGTTACAATGACTCTTAAGATACACAACTAGTGGCGTAGCTATCAGGCAGACTGGAAAGAGTATCTAAAAATGTGTATTTGGGTGAAGAACTGGCAGGAATCTCTATGACTCTCTTGAGGTAGCCAATGCTTCGTCACCAGCAGAATCAAATCAGCAACTTCTAGAAACCCCTTTCAAAAGTAACGATGTTTCTTTTAAGATACACAACTAGTGGCGTATCGCTTCAGGCACACTGGAAACAGTATCTAATAAATGTGTATTTGGGTGAGCAACTGGCACGAAACACTGTGACTCTCTTAGGGTAGCCAATATCTCGTCACCAGTATAATCACAGCTTCAAAGTCAAGAAACCGCTGGCAAGAGTAACGATGTTTCTCTTAAGATACACAACTAGTGGCGTATCGCTTCAGGCAGACTGGCCACAGTATCTCAAAATGTGTATTTGGGTGAGCAACAGGCAGGAAGCACTATGACTCTCTTAAGGTAGCCAATGCCTCGTCACCAACATAATCCCATCACCAACTTCAAGAAACCGCTTGCAAAGGTAACGAAGCTTCTCATAAGATACACAGCTAGTGGGGTGTCACTTGAGGCAGACTGGCCAAAGTATCAAAAAAATGTGTATTTGGGTGAGCAACTAGCAGGAATCACTACGACACTCATAGGGTAGCCAATGCCTCGTCACCAGCATAATCACATCAGCAACTTCAAGAAACCCCTGGAAAAAGTTACAATGACTCTTAAGATACACAACTAGTGGCGTAGCTATCAGGCAGACTGGAAAGAGTATCTAAAAAATATGTATTTGGATGAGCAACTGGCAGGAAACACTGTGACTCTCTTAGGGTAGCCAATATCTCGTCACCAGTATAATCACAGCTTCAAAGTCAAGAAACCGCTGGCAAGAGTAACGATGTTTCTCTTAAGATACACAACTAGTGGCGTATCGCTTCAGGCACACTGGAAACAGTATATAAAAAATGTGTATTTGGGTGAGCAACTGGCACGAAACACTGTGACTCTCTTAGGGTAACCAATATCTCGTCACCAGTATAATCACATCTTCAAAGTCAAGAAACCGTTGACAAGAGTAACGATGTTTCTCCTAAGATACACAACTAGTGGCGTATCGCATCAGGCAGACTGGCCACAGTATCTCAAAATGTGTATTTGGGTGAGCAACTGGCAGAAAGCACTATGACTCTCTTAAGGTAGCCAATGCCTCGTTACCAACATAATCCCATCACCAACTTGAAGAAACCGCTTGCAAAGGTAACGAAGCTTCTCATAAGATACACAGCTAGTGGGGTGTCACTTGAGGCAGACTGGCCAAAGTATCAAAAAAATGTGTATTTCGGTGAGCAACTAGCAGGAATCACTATGACACTCATAAGGTATCCAATGCCTCGTCACCAGCATAATCACATCAGCAACTTCAAGAAACCCATGGCAAAAGTTACAATGACTCTTAAGATACACAACTAGTGGCGTAGCTATCAGCCAGACTGGAAAGAGTATCTAAAAAATGTGTATTTGGATGAGCAACTGGCTGGAAACACTGTGACTCTCTTAGGGTAGCCAATATCTCGTCACCAGTATAATCACATCTTCAAAGTCATGAAACCTCTGGCAAGAGTAAAGATGTTTCTCTTAAGATACACAACTAGTGGCGTATCGCTTCAGGCAGACTGGCCACAGTATCTCAATATGTGTATTTGGGTGAGCAACTGGCAGGAAGCACTATGACTCTCTTAAGGTAGCCAATGCCTCGTCACCAACATAATCCCATCACCAACTTCAGGAAACCGCTTGCAAAGGTAACGAAGCTTCTCATAAGATACACAGCTAGTGGGGTGTCACTTGAGGCAGACTGGCCAAAGTATCAAAAAAATGTGTATTTGGGTGAGCAACTAGCAGGAATCACTATGACACTCATAGGGTAGCCAATGCCTCGTCACCAGCATAATCACATCAGCAACTTCATGAAACCCCTGGCAAAAGTTACAATGACTCTTAAGATACACAACTAGTGGCGTAGCTATCAGGCAGACTGGAAAGAGTATCCAAAAAATGTTTATTTGGGTGAAGAACTGGCAGGCATCTCTATGACTCTCTTGAGGTAGCGAATGCCTCGTCACCAGCAGAATCAGATCAGCAACTTCTAGAAACCCCTTTCAAAAGTAACGATGTTTCTCTTAAGATACACAACTAGTGGCGTATCGCTTCAGGCACACTGGAAACAGTATCTAAAAAATGTGTATTTGGGTGAGCAACTGGCACGAAACACTGTGACTCTCTTAGGGTAACCAATATCTCGTCACCAGTATAATCACAGCTTCAAAGTCAAGAAACCGCTGGCAAGAGTAACGATGTTTCTCTTAAGATACACAACTAGTGGCGTATCGCTTCAGGCAGACTGGCCACAGTATCTCAAAATGTGTATTTGGGTGAGCAACTAGCAGGAATCACTATGACACTCATAGGGTAGCCAATGCCTCGTCACCAGCATAATTACAACAGCAACTTCAAGAAACCCCTGGCAAAAGTTACAATGACTCTTAAGATACACAACTAGTGGCGTAGCTATCAGGCAGACTGGAAAGAGTATCTAAAAAATGTGTATTTGGATGAGCAACTGGCAGGAAACACTGTGACTCTCTTAGGGTAGCCAATATCTCGTCACCAGTATAATCACATCTTGAAAGTCAAGAAACCGCCGGCAAGAGTAACGATGTTTCTCTTAAGATACACAACTAGTGGCGTATCGCTTCAGGCAGACTGGCCGCAGTATCTCAAAATGTGTATTTGGGTGAGCAACTGGCAGGAAGCACTATGACTCTCTTAAGGTAGCCAATGCCTCGTCAATAACATAATCCCATCACCAACTTCAGGAAACCGCTTGCAAAGGTAACGAAGCTTCTCATAAGATACACAGCTAGTTGGGTGTCACTTGAGGCAGACTGGCCAAAGTATCAAAAAAATGTGTATTTGGGTGAGCAACTAGCAGGAATCACTATGACACTCATAGGGTAGCCAATGCCTCGTCACCAGCATAATCACATCAGCAACTTCAAGAAACCCCTGGCAAAAGTTACAATGACTCTTAAGATACACAACTAGTGGCGTATCGCTTCAGGCACACTGGAAACAGTATCTAAAAAATGTGTATTTGGGTGAGCAACTGGCACGAAACACTGTGACTCTCTTAGGGTAACCAATATCTCGTCACCAGTATAATCACATCTTCAAAGTCAAGAAACCGTTGGCAAGAGTAACGATGTTTCTCTTAAGATACACAACTAGTGGCGTATCGCTTCAGGCAGACTGGCCACAGTATCTCAAAATGTGTATTTGGGTGAGCAACTGGCAGAAAGCACTATGACTCTCTTAAGGTGGCCAATGCCTCGTCACCAACATAATCACATCACCAACTTCAAGAAACCGCTTGCAAAGGTAACGAAGCTTCTCATAAGATACACAGCTAGTGGGGTGTCACTTGAGGCAGACTGGCCAAAGTATCAAAAAAATGTGTATTTGGATGAGCAACTAGCAGGAATCACTACGACACTCATAGGGTAGCCAATGCCTCGTCACCAGCATAATCACATCAGCAACTTCAAGAAACCCCTGGCAAAAGTTACAATGACTCTTAAGATACACAACTAGTGGCGTAGCTATCAGGCAGACTGGAAAGAGTATCTAAAAATGTGTATTTGGGTGAAGAACTGGCAGGAATCTCTATGACTCTCTTGAGAGAGCCAATGCTTCGTCACCAGCAGAATCATATCAGCAACTTCTAGAAACCCCTTTCAAAAGTAACGATGTTTCTCTTAAGATACACAACTAGTGGCGTATCGCTTCAGGCACACTGGAAACAGTATCTAATAAATGTGTATTTGGGTGAGCAACTGGCACGAAACACTGTGACTCTCTTAGGGTAGCCAATATCTCGTCACCAGTACAATCACAGCTTCAAAGTCAAGAAACCGCTGGCAAGAGTAACGATGTTTCTCTTAAGATACACAACTAGTGGCGTATCGCTTCAGGCAGACTGGCCACAGTATCTCAAAATGTGTATTTGGGTGAGCAACTGGCAGGAAGCACTATGACTCTCTTAAGGTAGCCAATGCCTCGTCACCAACATAATCCCATCACCAACTTCAAGAAACCGCTTGCAAAGGTAACGAAGCTTCTCATAAGATACACAGCTAGTGGGGTGTCACTTGAGGCAGACTGGCCAAAGTATCAAAAAAATGTGTATTTGCGTGAGCAACTAGCAGGAATCACTATGACACTCATAGGGTAGCCAATGCCTCGTCAGCAGCATAATCACATCAGCAACTTCAAGAAACCCCTGGCAAAAGTTACAATGAATCTTAAGATACACAACTAGTGGCGTAGCTATCAGGCAGACTGGAAAGAGTATCTAAAAAATGTGTATTTGGGTGAAGAACTGGCAGGAATCTCTATGACTCTCTTGAGGTAGCCAATGCCTCGTCACCAGCAGAATCAAATTAGCAACTTCTAGAAACCCCTTTCAAAAGTAACGATGTTTCTCTTAAGATACACAACTAGTGGCGTATCGCTTCAGGCAGACTGGCCACAGTATCTCAAAATGTGTATTTGGGTGAGCAACTGGCAGGAAGCACTATAACTCTCTTAAGGTAGCCAATGCCTCGTCACCAACATAATCCCATCACCGACTTCAAGAAACCGCTTGCAAAGGTAACGAAGCTTCTCATAAGATAAACAGCTATTGGGTGTCACTTGAGGCAGACTGGCCAAAGTATCAAAAAAATGTGTATTTGGGTGAGCAACTAGCAGGAATCACTATGACACTCATAGGGTAGCCAATGCCTCGTCACCAGCGTAATCACATCAGCAACTTCAAGAAACCCCTGGCAAAAGTTACAATGACTTTTAAGATACACAACTAGTGGCGTAGCTATCAGGCAGACTGGAAAGAGTTTCTAAAAAATGTGTATTTGGATGAGCAACTGGCAGGAAACACTGTGACTCTCTTAGGGTAGCCAATATCTCGTCACCAGTATAATCACATCTTCAAAGTCAAGAAACCGCTGGCAAGAGTAACGATGTTTCTCTTAAGATACACAACTAGTGGCGTATCGCTTCAGGCAGACTGGCCACAGTATCTCAAAATGTGTATTTGTTTGAGCAACTGTCAGGAAGCACTATGACTTTCTTAAGGGAGCCAATGCCTCGTCAACAACATAATCCCATCACCAACTTCAGGAAACCGCTTGCAAAGGTAACGAAGCTTCTCATAAGATACACAGGTAGTGGGGTGTCACTTGAGGCAGACTGGCCAAAGTATCAAAAAAATGTGTATTTGGGTGAGCAACTAGCAGGAATCACTATGACACTCATAGGGTAGCCAATGCCTCGTCACCAGCATAATCACATCAGCAACTTCAAGAAACCCCTGGCAAAAGTTGCAATGACTCTTAAGATACACAACTAGTGGCGTAGCTATCAGGCAGACTGGAAAGAGTATCTAAAAATGTGTATTTGGGTGAAGAACTGGCAGGAATCTCAATGACTCTCTTGAGGTAGCCAATGCTTCGTCACCAGCAGAATCAAATCAGCAACTTCTAGAAACCCCTTTCAAAAATAACGATGTTTCTCTTAAGATACACAACTAGTGGCGTATCGCTTCAGGCACACTGGAAACAGTATCTAAAAAATGTGTATTTCGGTGAGCAACAGGCACGAAACACTGTGACTCTGTTAGGGTAACCAATATCTCGTCACCAGTATAATCACATCTTCAAAGTCAAGAAACCGCTGGCAAGAGTAACGATGTTTCTCTTAAGATACACAACTAGTGGCGTATCGCTTCAGGCAGACTGGCCACAGTATCTCAAAATGTGTATTTGGGTGAGCAACTGGCAGGAAGCACTATAACTCTCTTAAGGTAGCCAATGCCTCGTCACCAACATAATCCCATCACCAACTTCAAGAAACCGCTTGCAAAGGTAACGAAGCTTCTCATAAGATACACAGCTAGTGGGGTGTCACTTGAGGCAGACTAGCCAAAGTATCAAAAAAATGTGTATTTGGGTGAGGAACTAGCAGGAATCACTATGACACTCATAGGGTAGCCAATGCCTCGTCACCAGCATAATCACATCAGCAACTTCAAGAAACCCCTGGCAAAGTTACAATGACTCTTAAGATACACAACTAGTGGCGTAGCTATCAGGCAGACTGGAAAGAGTATCTGAAAAATGTGTATATGGATGAGCAACTGGCAGGAAACACTGTGACTCTCTTAGGGTAGCCAATATCTCGTCACCAGTATAATCACATCTTCAAAGTCAAGAAACCGCTGGCAAGCGTAACGATGTTTCTCTTAAGATACACAACTAGTGGCGTATCGCTTCAGGCACACTGGAAACAGTATCTAAAAAATGTGTATTTGGGTGAGCAACTGGCACGAAACACTGTGACTCTCTTAGGGTAGCCAATATCTCGTCACCAGTATAATCACAGCTTCAAAGTCAAGAAACCGCTGGCAAGAGTAACGATGTTTCTCTTAAGATACACAACTAGTGGCGTATCGCTTCAGGCAGACTGGCCACAGTATCTCAAAATGTGTATTTGGGTGAGCAACTGGCAGAAAGCACTATGACTCTCTTAAGGTAGCCAATGCCTCGTGACCAACATACTCACATCACCATCTTCAAGAAACCGCTTGCAAAGGTAACGAAGCTTCTCATATGATACACAGCTAGTGGGGTGTCACTTGAGGCAGACTGGCCAAAGTATCAAAAAAATGTGTATTTGGGTGAGCAACTAGCAGGAATCACTATGACACTCATAGGGTAGCCAATGCCTCGTCACCATCATAATCACATCAGCAACTTCAAGAAACCCCTGGCAAAAGTTGCAATGACTCTTAAGATACACAACTATTGGCGTAGCTATCAGGCAGACAGGAAAGAGTATCTAAAAAATGTGTATTTGGATGAGCAACTGGCAGGAAACACTGTGACTCTCTTAGGGTAGCCAATATCTCGTCACCAGTATAATCACATCTTCAAAGTCATGAAACCGCTGGCAAGAGTAACGATGTTTCTCTTAAGATACACAACTAGTGGCGTATCGATTCAGGCAGACGCCACAGTATCTCAAAATGTGTATTTGGTTGAGCAACTGGCAGGAAGCACTATGACTCTCTTAAGGTAGCCAATGCCTCGTCACCAATATAATCCCATCACCAACTTCAGGAAACCGCTTGCAAAGGTAACGAAGCTTCTCATAAGATACACAGCTAGTGGGGTGTCACTTGAGGCAGACTGGCCAAAGTATCAAAAAAATGTGTATTTGGGTGAGCAACTAGCAGGAATCACTATGACACTCATAGGGTAGCCAATGCCTCGTCACCAGCATAATCACATCAGCAACTTCAGGAAACCCCTGGCAAAAGTTACAATGACTCTTAAGATACACAACTAGTGGCGTAGCTATCAGGCAGACTGGAAAGAGTATCTAAAAAATGTGTATTTGGGTGAAGAACTGGCAGGAATCTCTATGACTCTCTTGAGGTAGCCAATGCTTCGTCACCAGCAGAATCAAATCAGCAACTTCTAGAAACCCCTTTCAAAAGTAACGATGTTTCTCTTAAGATACACAACTAGTGGCGTATCGCTTCAGGCACACTGGAAACAGTATCTAAAAAATGTGTATTTGGGTGAGCAACTGGCACGAAACACTGTGACTCTCTTAGGGTAGCCAATATCTCGTCACCAGTATAATCACAGCTTCTAAGTCAAGAAACCGCTGGCAAGAGTAACGATGTTTCTCTTAAGATACACAACTAGTGGCGTATCGCTTCAGGCACACTGGCCACAGTATCTCAAAATGTGTATTTGGGTGAGCAACTGGCAGAAAGCACTATGCCTCGTCACCAACATAAACCCATCACCAACTTCAAGAAACCGCTTGCAAAGGTAACGAAGCTTCTCATAAGATACACAGCTAGTGGGGTGTCACTTGAGGCAGACTGGCCAAAGTATCAAAAAAATATGTATTTGGGTGAGCAACTAGCAGGAATCACTATGACACTCATAGGGTAGCCAATGCCTCGTCACCAGCATAATCACATCAGCAACTTCAAGAAACCCCTGACAAAAGTTGCAATGACTCTTAAGATACACAACTAGTGGCGTAGCTATCAGGCAGACTGGAAAGAGTATCTAAAAAATGTGTATTTGGATGAGCAACTGGCAGGAAACACTGTGACTCTCTTAGGGTAGCCAATATCTCGTCACCAGTATAATCACATCTTCAAAGTCAAGAAACCGCTGGCAAGAGTAACGATGTTTCTCTTAAGATACACAACTAGTGGCGTATCGCCTCAGGCAGACTGGCCACAGTATCTCAAAATGTGTATTTGGGTGAGCAACTGGCAGGAAGCACTATGACTCTCTTAAGGTAGCCAATACCTCGTCACCAACATAATCCCGTCACCAACTTCAGGAAACCGCTTGCAAAGGTAACGAAGCTTCTCATAAGATACACAGCTAGTGGGGTGTCACTTGAGGCAGACTGGCCAAAGTATCAAAAAATGTGTATTTGGGTGAGCAACTAGCAGGAATCACTATGACACTCATAGGGTAGCCAATGCCTCGTCGCCAGCATAATCACATCAGCAACTTCAAGAAACCCCTAGCAAAAGTTACAATGACTCTTAAGATACACAACTAGTGGCGTAGCTATCAGGCAGACTGGAAAGAGTATCTAAAAAATGTGTATTTGAGTGAAGAACTGGCAGGAATCTCTATGACTCTCTTGAGATAGCCAATGCCTCGTCCCCAGCAGAATCAAATCAGCAACTTCTAGAAACCCCTTTCAAAAGTAACGATGTTTCTCTTAAGATACACAACTAGTGGCGTATCGCTTCAGGCACACTGGAAACAGTATCTAAAAAATGTGTATTTGGGTGAGCAACTGGCACGAAACACTGTGACTCTCTTAGGGTAGCCAATATCTCGTCACCAGTATAATCACAGCTTCAAAGTCAAGAAACCACTGGCAAGAGTAACGATGTTTCTCTTAAGATACACAACTAGTGGCGTATCGCTTCAGGCAGACTGGCCACAGTATCTCAAAATGTGTATTTGGGTGAGCAACTGGCAGAAAGCACTATGACTCTCATAAGGTAGCCAATGCGTCGTCACCAACATAATCACATCACCAACTTCAAGAAACCGCTTGCAAAGGTAACGAAGCTTCTCATAAGATACACAGCTAGTGGGGTGTCACTTGAGGCAGACTGGCCAAAGTATCAAAAAAATGTGTATTTGGGTGAGCAACTAGCAGGAATCACTATGACACTCATAGGGTAGCCAATGCCTCGTCACCAGCATAATCACATCAGCAACTTCAAGAAACCCCTGGCAAAAGTTACAATGACTCTTAAGATACACAACTAGTGGCGTAGCTATCAGGCAGACTGGAAAGAGTATCTAAAAAATGTGTATTTGGATGAGCAACTGGCAGGAAACACTGTGACTCTCTTAGGGTAGCCAATATCTCGTCACCAGTATAATCACATCTTCAAAGTCAAGAAACCCCTGGCAAGAGTAACGATGTTTCTCTTAAGATACACAACTAGTGGCGTATCGCTTCAGGCACACTGGAAACAGTATCTAAAAAATGTGTATTTGGATGAGCAACTGGCAGGAAACACTGTGACTCTCTTAGGGTAGCCAATATCTCGCCACAAGTATAATCACATCTTCAAAGTCAAGAAACCGCTGGCACGAGTAACGATGTTTCTCTTAAGATACACAACTAGTGGCGTATCGCTTCAGGCAGACGCCACAGTATCTCAAAATGTGTATTTGGTTGAGCAACTGGCAGGAAGCACTATGACTCTCTTAAGGTAGCGAATGCCTCGTCACCAACATAATCACATCACCAACTTCAGGAAACCGCTTGCAAAGGTAACGAAGCTTCTCATAAGATACACAGATAGTGGGGTGTCACTTGAGGCAGACTGGCCAAAGTATCAAAAAAATGTGTATTTGGGTGAGCAACTAGCAGGAATCACTATGACACTCATAGGGTAGCCAATGCCTCGTCACCAGCATAATCACATCAGCAACTTCAAGAAACCCCTGGCAAAAGTTACAATGACTCTTAAGATACACAACTAGTGGCGTAGCTATCAGCCAGACTGGAAAGAGTATCTAAAAAATGTGTATTTGGGTGAAGAACTGGCAGGAATCTCTATGTCTCTCTTGAGGTAGCCAATGCCTCGTCACCAGCAGAAACAAATCAGCAACTTCTAGAAACTCCTTTTAAAAGTAACGATGTTTCACTTAAGATAAACAACTAGTGGCGTAGCTATCAGGCAGACTGGAAAGTGTATCTAAAAAATGTGTATTTGGATGAGCAACTGGCAGGAAGCACTATGACACTCTTAAGGTAGCCAATGCCTCGTCACCAACATAATCACATCACCTACTTCAAGAAACCGCTTGCAAAGGTAACGAAGCTTCTCATAAGATACACAGCTAGTGGGGTGTCACTTGAGGCAGACTGGCCAAAGTATCAAAAAAATGTGTATTTGGGTGAGCAACTAGCAGGAATCACGATGACACTCATAGGGTAGCCAATGCCTCGTCACCAGCATAATCACATCAGCAACTTCAGGAAACCCCTGGCAAAAGTTACAATGACTCTTAAGATACACAACTAGTGGCGTAGCTATCAGGCAGACTGGAAAGAGTATCTAAAAAATGTGTATTTGGGTGAAGAACTGGCAGGAATCTCTATGACTCTCTTGAGGTAGCCAATGCTTCGTCACCAGCAGAATCAAATCAGCAACTTCTAGAAACCCCTTTCAAAAGTAACGATGTTTCTCTTAAGATACACAACTAGTGGCGTATCGCTTCAGGCACACTGTAAACAGTATCTAAAAAATGTGTATTTGGGTGAGCAACTGGCACGAAACACTGTGACTCTCTTAGGGTAGCCAATATCTCGTCACCAGTATAATCACAGCTTCAAAGTCAAGAAACTGCAGGCAAGAGTAACGATGTTTCTCTCAAGATACACAACTAGTGGCGTATCGCTTCAGGCAGACGCCACAGTATCTCAAAATGTGTATTTGGGTGAGCAACTGGCAGAAAGCACTATGACTCTCTTAAGCTAGCCAAAGCCTCGTCACCAACATAATCACATCACCAACTTCAAGAAACCGCTTGCAAAGGTAACGAAGCTTCTCATAAGATACACAGCTAGTGGGGTGTCACTTGAGGTAGACTGGCCAAAGTATCAAAAAAATGTGTATTTGGGTGAGCAACTAGCAGGAATCACTATGACACTCATAGGGTAGCCAATGCCTCGTCACCAGCATAATCACATCAGTAACTTCAAGAAACCCCTGGCAAAAGTTGCAATGACTCTTAAGATACACAACTAGTGGCGTAGCTATCAGGCAGACTGGAAAGAGTATCTAAAATATGTGTATTTGGATGAGCAACTGGCAGGGAACACTGTGACTCTCTTAGGGTAGCCAATATCTCGTCACCAGTATAATCACATCTTCACAGTCAAGAAACCGCTGGCAAGAGTAACGATGTTTCTCTTAAGATACACAACTAGTGGCGTATCGCTTCAGGCAGACTGGCCACAGTATCTCAAAATGTGTATTTGGGTGAGCAACTGGCAGGAAGCACTATGACTCTCTTAAGGTAGACAATGCCTCGTCACCAACATAATCCCATCACCAACTTCAGGAAACCGCTTGCAAAGGTAACGAAACTTCTCATAAGATACACAGCTAGTGGGGTGTCACTTGAGGCAGACTGGCCAAAGTATCAAAAAAATGTGTATTTGGGTGAGCAACTAGCAGGAATCACTATGACACTCATAGGGTAGCCAATGCCTCGTCACCAGCATAATCACATCAGCAACTTCAAGAAACCCCTGGCAAAAGTTACAATGACTCTTAAGATGCACAACTAGTGGGGTAGCTACCAGGCAGACTGGAAAGAGTATCTAAAAAATGTGTATTTGAGTGAAGAACGGGCGGGAATCTCAATGACTCTCTTGAGGTAGCCAATGCCTCGTCACCAGCAGAATCAAATCAGCAACTTCTAGAAACCCCTTTCAAAAGTAACGATGTTTCTCTTAAGATACACAACTAGTGGGGTATCGCTTCAGGCACACTGGAAACAGTATCTAAAAAATATGTATTTGGGTGAGCAACTGGCACGAAACACTGTGATTCTCTTAGGGTAGCCAATATCTCGTCACCAGTATAATCACATCTTCAAAGTCAAGAAACCGCTGGCAAGAGTAACGATGTTTCTCTTAAGATACACAACTAGTGGCGTATCGCTTCAGGCACACTGGAAACAGTATCTAAAAAATGTGTATTTGGGTGAGCAACTGGCACGAAACACTGTGACTCTCTTAGGGTAACCAATATCTCGTCACCAGTATAATCACATCTTCAAAGTCAAGAAACCGTTGGCAAGAGTAACGATGTTTCTCTTAAGATACACAACTAGTGGCGTATCGCTTCAGGCAGACTGGCCACAGTATCTCAAAATGTGTATTTGGGTGAGCAACTGGCAGAAAGCACTATGACTCTCTTAAGGTAGCCAATGCCTCGTGACCAACATAATCACATCACCAACTTCAAGAAACCGCTTGCAAAGGTAACGAAGCTTCTCATAAGATACACAGCTAGTGGGGTGTCACTTGAGGCAGACTGGCCAAAGTATCAAAAAAATGTGTATTTGGGTGAGCAACTAGCAGGAATCACTATGACACTCATAGGGTAGCCAATGCCTCGTCACAAGCAAAATCACATCAGCAACTTCAAGAAACCCCTGGCAAAAGTTGCAATGACTCTTAAGATACACAACTAGTGGCGTAGCTATCAGGCAGACTGGAAAGAGTATCTAAAAAATGTGTATTTGGATGAGCAACTCGCAGGAAACACTGTGACTCTCTTAGGGTAGCCAATATCTCGTCACCAGTATAATCACATCTTCAAAGTCAAGAAAATGCTGGCAAGAGTAACGACGTTTCTCTTAAGATACACAACTAGTGGCGTATCGCTTCAGGCAGACTGGCCACAGTATCTCAAAATGTGTATTTGGGTGAGCAACTGGCAGGAAGCACTATGACTCTCTTAAGGTAGCCAATGCCTTTTCATCAACATAATCCCATCACCAACTTCAGGAAACCGCTTGCAAAGGTAACGAAGCTTCTCATAAGATACACAGCTAGTGGGGTGTCACTTGAGGCAGACTGGCCAAAGTATCAAAAAAATGTGTATTTGGGTGAGCAACTAGCAGGAATCACTATGACACTCATAGGGTAGCCAATGCCTCGTCACAAGCATAATCACATCAGCAACTTCAAGAAACCCCTGGCAAAAGTTACAATGACTCTGAAGATACACAACTAGTGGCGTAGCTATCAGGCAGACTGGAAAGAGTATCTAAAAAATGTGTATTTGGATGAGCAACTGGCAGGAAACACTGTGACTCTCTTAGGGTAGCCAATATCTCGTCACCAGTATAATCACATCTTCAAAGTCAAGAAACCGCTTGCAAAGGTAACGAAGCTTCTCATAAGATACACAGCTAGTGGGGTGTCACTTGAGGCAGACTGGCCAAAGGATCAAAAAAATGTGTATTTGAGTGAGCAACTAGCAGGAATCACTATGACACTCATAGGGTAGCCAATGCCTCGTCACAAGCAAAATCACATCAGCAACTTCAAGAAACCCCTGGCAAAAGTTGCAATGACTCTTAAGATACACAACTAGTGGCGTAGCTATCAGGCAGACTGGAAAGAGTATCTAAAAAATGTGTATTTGGATGAGCAACTGGCAGGAAACACTGTGACTCTCTTAGGGTAGCCAATATCTCGTCACCAGTATAATCACATCTTCAAAGTCAAGAAACCGCTGGCAAGAGTAACGATGTTTCTCTTAAGATACACAACTAGTGGCGTATCGCTTCAGGCAGACTGGCCACAGTATCTCAAAATGTGTATTTGGGTGAGCAACTGGCAGGAAGCACTATGACTCTCTTAAGGTAGCCAATGCCTTTTCATCAAAACAATCCCATCACCAACTTCAGGAAACCGCTTGCAAAGGTAACGAAGCTTCTCATAAGATACACAGCTAGTGGGGTGTCACTTGAGGCAGACTGGCCAAAGTATCAAAAAAATGTGTATTTGGGTGAGCAACTAGCAGGAATCACTATGACACTCATAGGGTAGCCAATGCCTCGTCACCAGCATAATCACATCAGCAACTTCAAGAAACCCCTGGCAAAAGTTACAATGACTCTTAAGATGCACAACTAGTGGGGTAGCTACCAGGCAGACTGGAAAGAGTATCTAAAAAATGTGTATTTGAGTGAAGAACTGGCGGGAATCTCTATGACTCTCTTGAGGTAGCCAATGCCTCGTCACCAGCAGAATCAAATCAGCAACTTCTAGAAACCCCTTTCAAAAGTAACGATGCTTCTCTTAAGATACACAACTAGTGGGGTATCGCTTCAGGCACACTGGAAACAGTATCTAAAAAATGTGTATTTGGGTGAGCAACTGGCACGAAACACTGTGACTCTCTTAGGGTAGCCAATATCTCGTCACCAGTATAATCACAGCTTCAAAGTCAAGAAACCACTGGCAAGAGTAACGATGTTTGTCTTAAGATACACAACTAGTGGCGTATCGCTTCAGGCAGACTGGCCACAGTATCTCAAAATGTGTATTTGGGTGAGCAACTGGCAGAAAGCACTATGACTCTCTTAAGGTAGCCAACGCCTCGTCACCAACATAATCACATCACCAACTTCAAGAAACCGCTTGCAAAGGCAACGAAGCTTCTCATAAGATACACAGCTAGTGGGGTGTCACTTGAGGCAGACTGGCCAAAGTATCAAAAAAATGTGTATTTGGGTGAGCAACTAGCAGGAATCACTATGACACTCATAGGGTAGCCAATGCCTCGTCACCAGCATAATCACATCAGCAACTTCAAGAAACCCCTGGCAAAAGTTACAATGACTCTTAAGATACACAACTAGTGGCGTAGCTATCAGGCAGACTGGAAAGAGTATCTAAAAAATGTGTATTTGGGTGAAGAACTGGCAGGAATCTCTATGACTCTCTTGAGGTAGCCAATGCTTCGTCACCAGCAGAATCAAATCAGCAACTTCTAGAAACCCATTTCAAAAGTAACGATGTTTCTCTTAAGATACACAACTAGTGGCGTATCGCTTCAGGCACACTGGAAACAGTATCTAAAAAATGTGTATTTGGGTGAGCAACTGGCACGAAACACTGTGACTCTCTTAGGGTAGCCAATATCTCGTCACCAGTATAATCACAGCTTCAAAGTCAAGAAACCGCTGGCAAGAGTAACGATGTTTCTCTTAAGATACACAACTAGTGGCGTATCGCTTCAGGCAGACTGGCCACAGTATCTCAAAATGTATATTTGGTTGAGCAACTGGCAGGAAGCACTATGACTCTCTTAAGGTAGCCAATGCCTCGTCACCAACATAATCCCATCACCAACTTCAGGAAACCGCTTGCAAAGGTAACGAAGCTTCTCATAAGATACACAGCTAGTGGGGTGTCACTTGTGGCAGACTGGCCAAAGTATCAAAAAAATGTGTATTTGGGTGAGCAACTAGCAGGAATCACTATGACACTCATAGGGTAGCCAATGCCTCGTCACCAGCATAATCACATCAGCAACTTCAAGAAACCCCTGGCAAAAGTTACAATGACTCTTAAGATACACAACTAGTGGCGTAGCTATCAGGCAGACAGGAAAGAGTATCTAAAAAATGTGTATTTGAGTGAAGAACTGGCAGGAATCTCTACGACTCTCTTGAGGTAGCCAATGCCTCGTCACCAGCAGAATCAAATCAGCAACTTCTAGAAACCCCTTTCAAAAGTAACGATGTTTCTCTTAAGATACACAACTAGTGGCGTATCACTTCAGGCACACTGGAAACAGTATCTAAAAAATGTGTATTTGGGTGAGCAACTGGCACGAAACACTGTGACTCTCTTAGGGTAGCCAATATCTCGTCACCAGTATAATCACATCTTCAAAGTCAAGAAAACGCTGGCAAGAGTAACGATGTTTCTCTTAAGATACACAACTAGTGGCGTATCGCTTCAGGCACACTGGAAACAGTATCTAAAAAATGTGTATTTGGGTGAGCAACTGGCACGAAACACTGTGACTCTCTTAGGGTAACCAATATCTCGTCACCAGTATAATCACATCTTCAAAGTCAAGAAACCGTTGGCAAGAGTAACGATGTTTCTCTTAAGATACACAACTAGTGGCGTATCGCTTCAGGCAGACTGGCCATAGTATCTCAAAATATGTATTTGGGTGAGCAACTGGCAGAAAGCAATATGACTCTCTTAAGGTAGCCAATGCCTCGTGACCAACATAATCACATCTTCAACTTCAAGAAACC
This sequence comes from Schistocerca nitens, assembly GCF_023898315.1. NCBI lineage: Eukaryota > Metazoa > Arthropoda > Insecta > Orthoptera > Acrididae > Schistocerca > Schistocerca nitens. Next base: position 105,408,421 of record NC_064616.1, on the reverse strand, counting down.
GCTTGCAAAGGTAACGAAGCTTCTCATAAGATACACAGCTAGTGGGGTGTCACTTGAGGCAGACTGGCCAAAGTATCAAAAAAATGTGTATTTGGGTGAGCAACTAGCAGGAATCACTATGACACTCATAGGGTAGCCAATGCCTCGTCACAAGCAAAATCACATCAGCAACTTCAAGAAACCCCTGGCAAAAGTTGCAATGGCTCTTAAGATACACAACTAGTGGCGTAGCTATCAGGCAGACTGGAAAGAGTATCTAAAAAATGTGTATTTGGATGAGCAACTGGCAGGAAACACTGTGACTCTCTTAGGGTAGCCAATATCTCGTCACCAGTATAATCACATCTTCAAAGTCAAGAAACCGCTGGCAAGAGTAACGATGTTTCTCTTAAGATACACAACTAGTGGCGTATCGCTTCAGGCAGACTGGCCACAGTATCTCAAAATGTGTATTTGGGTGAGCAACTGGCAGGAAGCACTATGACTCTCTTAAGGTAGCCAATGCCTTTTCATCAACATAATCCCATCACCAACTTCAGGAAACCGCTTGCAAAGGTAACGAAGCTTCTCATAAGATACACAGCTAGTGGGGTGTCACTTGAGGCAGACTGGCCAAAGTATTAAAAAAATGTGTATTTGGGTGAGCAACTAGCAGGAATCACTATGACACTCATAGGGTAGCCAATGCCTCGTCACAAGCATAATCACATCAGCAACTTCAAGAAACCCCTGGCAAAAGTTACAATGACTCTGAAGATACACAACTAGTGGCGTAGCTATCAGGCAGACTGGAAAGAGTATCTACAAAATGTGTATTTGGATGAGCAACTGGCAGGAAACACTGTGACTCTCTTAGGGAAGCCAATATCTCGTCACCAGTATAATCACATCTTCAAAGTCAAGAAACCGCTGGCAAGAGTAACGATGTTTCTCTTAAGATACACAACTAGTGGCGTATCGCTTCAGGCAGACTGGCCACAGTATCTCAAAATGTGTATTTGGGTGAGCAACTGGCAGGAAGCACTATGAATCTCTTAAGGGAGCCAATGCCTCGTCAACACCATAATCCCATCACCAACTTCGGGAAACCGCTTGCAAAGGTAACGAAGCTTCTCATAAGATACACAGCTAGTGGGGTGTCACTTGAGGCAGACTGGTCAAAGTATCAAAAAAATGTGTATTTGGGTGAGCAACTAGCAGGAATCACTATGACACTCATAGGGTAGCCAATGCCTCGTCACCAGCATCATCACATCAGCAACTTCAAGAAACCTCTGGCAAAAGTTACAATGACTCTTAAGATACACAACTAGTGGCGTAGCTATCAGGCAGACTGGAAAGAGTATCTAAAAAATGTGTATTTGGGTGAAGAACTGGCAGGAATCTCTATGACTCTCTTGCGGTAGCCAATGCTTCGTCACCAGCAGAATCAAAACAGCAACTTCTAGAAACCCCTTTCAAAAGTAACGATGCTTCTCTTAAGATACACAACTAGTGGCGTATCGCTTCAGGCACACTGGAAACAGTATCTAAAAAATGTGTATTTGGGTGAGCAACTGGCACGAAACACTGTGACTCTCTTAGGGTAGCCAATATCTCGTCACCAGTATAATCACAGCTTCAAAGTCAAGAAACCACTGGCAAGAGTAACGATGTTTCTCTTAAGATACACAACTAGTGGCGTATCGCTTCAGGCAGACTGGCCACAGTATCTCAAAATGTGTATTTGGGTGAGCAACTGGCAGAAAGCACTATGACTCTCTTAAGGTAGCCAACGCCTCGTCACCAACATAATCACATCACCAACTTCAAGAAACCGCTTGCAAAGGCAACGAAGCTTCTCATAAGATACACAGCTAGTGGGGTGTCACTTGAGGCAGACTGGCCAAAGTATCAAAAAAATGTGTATTTGGGTGAGCAACTAGCAGGAATCACTATGACACTCATAGGGTAGCCAATGCCTCGTCACCAGCATAATCACATCAGCCACTTCAAGAAACCCCTGGCAAAAGTTACAAAGACTCTTAAGATACACAACTAGTGGCGTAGCTATCAGGCAGACTGGAAAGAGTATCTAAAAAATGTGTATTTGGGTGAAGAACTGGCAGGAATCTCTATGACTCTCTTGAGGTAGCCAATGCTTCGTCACCAGCAGAATCAAATCAGCAACTTCTAGAAACCCATTTCAAAAGTAACGATGTTTCTCTTAAGATACACAACTAGTGGCGTATCGCTTCAGGCACACTGGAAACAGTATCTAAAAAATGTGTATTTGGGTGAGCAACTGGCACGAAACACTGTGACTCTCTTAGGGTAGCCAATATCTCGTCACCAGTATAATCACAGCTTCAAAGTCAAGAAACCGCTGGCAAGAGTAACGATGTTTCTCTTAAGATACACAACTAGTGGCGTATCGCTTCAGGCAGACTGGCCACAGTATCTCAAAATGTATATTTGGTTGAGCAACTGGCAGGAAGCACTATGACTCTCTTAAGGTAGCCAATGCCTCGTCACCAACATAATCCCATCACCAACTTCAGGAAACCGCTTGCAAAGGTAACGAAGCTTCTCATAAGATACACAGCTAGTGGGGTGTCACTTGAGGCAGACTGGCCAAAGTATCAAAAAAATGTGTATTTGGGTGAGCAACTAGCAGGAATCACTATGACACTCATAGGGTAGCCAATGCCTCGTCACAAGCAAAATCACATCAGCAACTTCAAGAAACCCCTGGCAAAAGTTGCAATGGCTCTTAAGATACACAACTAGTGGCGTAGCTATCAGGCAGACTGGAAAGAGTATCTAAAAAATGTGTATTTGGATGAGCAACTGGCAGGAAACACTGTGACTCTCTTAGGGTAGCCAATATCTCGTCACCAGTATAATCACATCTTCAAAGTCAAGAAACCGCTGGCAAGAGTAACGATGTTTCTCTTAAGATACACAACTAGTGGCGTATCGCTTCAGGCAGACTGGCCACAGTATCTCAAAATGTGTATTTGGGTGAGCAACTGGCAGGAAGCACTATGACTCTCTTAAGGTAGCCAATGCCTTTTCATCAACATAATCCCATCACCAACTTCAGGAAACCGCTTGCAAAGGTAACGAAGCTTCTCATAAGATACACAGCTAGTGGGGTGTCACTTGAGGCAGACTGGCCAAAGTATTAAAAAAATGTGTATTTGGGTGAGCAACTAGCAGGAATCACTATGACACTCATAGGGTAGCCAATGCCTCGTCACAAGCATAATCACATCAGCAACTTCAAGAAACCCCTGGCAAAAGTTACAATGACTCTGAAGATACACAACTAGTGGCGTAGCTATCAGGCAGACTGGAAAGAGTATCTACAAAATGTGTATTTGGATGAGCAACTGGCAGGAAACACTGTGACTCTCTTAGGGAAGCCAATATCTCGTCACCAGTATAATCACATCTTCAAAGTCAAGAAACCGCTGGCAAGAGTAACGATGTTTCTCTTAAGATACACAACTAGTGGCGTATCGCTTCAGGCAGACTGGCCACAGTATCTCAAAATGTGTATTTGGGTGAGCAACTGGCAGGAAGCACTATGAATCTCTTAAGGGAGCCAATGCCTCGTCAACACCATAATCCCATCACCAACTTCGGGAAACCGCTTGCAAAGGTAACGAAGCTTCTCATAAGATACACAGCTAGTGGGGTGTCACTTGAGGCAGACTGGTCAAAGTATCAAAAAAATGTGTATTTGGGTGAGCAACTAGCAGGAATCACTATGACACTCATAGGGTAGCCAATGCCTCGTCACCAGCATCATCACATCAGCAACTTCAAGAAACCTCTGGCAAAAGTTACAATGACTCTTAAGATACACAACTAGTTGCGTAGCTATCAGGCAGACTGGAAAGAGTATCTAAAAAATGTGTATTTGGGTGAAGAACTGGCAGGAATCTCTATGACTCTCTTGCGGTAGCCAATGCTTCGTCACCAGCAGAATCAAAACAGCAACTTCTAGAAACCCCTTTCAAAAGTAACGATGCTTCTCTTAAGATACACAACTAGTGGCGTATCGCTTCAGGCACACTGGAAACAGTATCTAAAAAATGTGTATTTGGGTGAGCAACTGGCACGAAACACTGTGACTCTCTTAGGGTAGCCAATATCTCGTCACCAGTATAATCACAGCTTCAAAGTCAAGAAACCACTGGCAAGAGTAACGATGTTTCTCTTAAGATACACAACTAGTGGCGTATCGCTTCAGGCAGACTGGCCACAGTATCTCAAAATGTGTATTTGGGTGAGCAACTGGCAGAAAGCACTATGACTCTCTTAAGGTAGCCAACGCCTCGTCACCAACATAATCACATCACCAACTTCAAGAAACCGCTTGCAAAGGCAACGAAGCTTCTCATAAGATACACAGCTAGTGGGGTGTCACTTGAGGCAGACTGGCCAAAGTATCAAAAAAATGTGTATTTGGGTGAGCAACTAGCAGGAATCACTATGACACTCATAGGGTAGCCAATGCCTCGTCACCAGCATAATCACATCAGCCACTTCAAGAAACCCCTGGCAAAAGTTACAATGACTCTTAAGATACACAACTAGTGGCGTAGCTATCAGGCAGACTGGAAAGAGTATCTAAAAAATGTGTATTTGGGTGAAGAACTGGCAGGAATCTCTATGACTCTCTTGAGGTAGCCAATGCTTCGTCACCAGCAGAATCAAATCAGCAACTTCTAGAAACCCATTTCAAAAGTAACGATGTTTCTCTTAAGATACACAACTAGTGGCGTATCGCTTCAGGCACACTGGAAACAGTATCTAAAAAATGTGTATTTGGGTGAGCAACTGGCACGAAACACTGTGACTCTCTTAGGGTAGCCAATATCTCGTCACCAGTATAATCACAGCTTCAAAGTCAAGAAACCGCTGGCAAGAGTAACGATGTTTCTCTTAAGATACACAACTAGTGGCGTATCGCTTCAGGCAGACTGGCCACAGTATCTCAAAATGTATATTTGGTTGAGCAACTGGCAGGAAGCACTATGACTCTCTTAAGGTAGCCAATGCCTCGTCACCAACATAATCCCATCACCAACTTCAGGAAACCGCTTGCAAAGGTAACGAAGCTTCTCATAAGATACACAGCTAGTGGGGTGTCACTTGAGGCAGACTGGCCAAAGTATCAAAAAAATGTGTATTTGGGTGAGCAACTAGCAGGAATCACTATGACACTCATAGGGTAGCCAATGCCTCGTCACCAGCATAATCACATCAGCAACTTCAAGAAACCCCTGGCAAAAGTTACAATGACTCTTAAGATACACAACTAGTGGCGTAGCTATCAGGCAGACAGGAAAGAGTATCTAAAAAATGTGTATTTGAGTGAAGAACTGGCAGGAATCTCTATGACTCTCTTGAGGTAGCCAATGCCTCGTCACCAGCAGAATCAAATCAGCAACTTCTAGAAACCCCTTTCAAAAGTAACGATGTTTCTCTTAAGATACACAACTAGTGGCGTATCACTTCAGGCACACTGGAAACAGTATCTAAAAAATGTGTATTTGGGTGAGCAACTGGCACGAAACACTGTGACTCTCTTAGGGTAGCCAATATCTCGTCACCAGTATAATCACATCTTCAAAGTCAAGAAAACGCTGGCAAGAGTAACGATGTTTCTCTTAAGATACACAACTAGTGGCGTATCGCTTCAGGCACACTGGAAACAGTATCTAAAAAATGTGTATTTGGGTGAGCAACTGGCACGAAACACTGTGACTCTCTTAGGGTAACCAATATCTCGTCACCAGTATAATCACATCTTCAAAGTCAAGAAACCGTTGGCAAGAGTAACGATGTTTCTCTTAAGATACACAACTAGTGGCGTATCGCTTCAGGCAGACTGGCCACAGTATCTCAAAATGTGTATTTGGGTGAGCAACTGGCAGAAAGCAATATGACTCTCTTAAGGTAGCCAATGCCTCGTGACCAACATAATCACATCTTCAACTTCAAGAAACCGCTTGCAAAGGTAACGAAGCTTCTCATAAGATACACAGCTAGTGGGGTGTCACTTGAGGCAGACTGGCCAAAGTATCACAAAAATGTGTATTTGGGTGAGCAACTAGCAGGAATCACTATGACACTCATAGGGTAGCCAATGCCTCGTCACAAGCAAAATCACATCAGCAACTTCAAGAAACCCCTGGCAAAAGTTGCAATGGCTCTTAAGATACACAACTAGTGGCGTAGCAATCAGGCAGACTGGAAAGAGTATCTAAAAAATGTGTATTTGGATGAGCAACTGGCAGGAAACACTGTGACTCTCTTAGGGTAGCCAATATCTCGTCACCAGTATAATCACATCTTCAAAGTCAAGAAACCGCTGGCAAGAGTAACGTTGTTTCTCTTAAGATACACAACTAGTGGCGTATCGCTTCAGGCAGACTGGCCACAGTATCTCAAAATGTGTATTTGGTGAGCAACTGGCAGGAAGCACTATGACTCTCTTAAGGTAGCCAATGCCTTTTCATCAACATAATCCCATCACCAACTTCAGGAAACCGCTTGCAAAGGTAACGAAGCTTCTCATAAGATACACAGCTAGTGGGGTGTCACTTGAGGCAGACTGGCCAAAGTATTAAAAAAATGTGTATTTGGGTGAGCAACTAGCAGGAATCACTATGACACTCATAGGGTAGCCAATGCCTCGTCACAAGCATAATCACATCAGCAACTTCAAGAAACCCCTGGCAAAAGTTACAATGACTCTGAAGATACACAACTAGTGGCGTAGCTATCAGGCAGACTGGAAAGAGTATCTACAAAATGTGTATTTCGATGAGCAACTGGCAGGAAACACTGTGACTCTCTTAGGGTAGCCAATATCTCGTCACCAGTATAATCACATCTTCAAAGTCAAGAAACCGCTGGCAAGAGTAACGATGTTTCTCTTAAGATACACAACTAGTGGCGTATCGCTTCAGGCAGACTGGCCACAGTATCTCAAAATGTGTATTTGGGTGAGCAACTGGCAGGAAGCACTATGACTCTCTTAAGGGAGCCAATGCCTCGTCAACACCATAATCCCATCACCAACTTCGGGAAACCGCTTGCAAAGGTAACGAAGCTTCTCATAAGATACACAGCTAGTGGGGTGTCACTTGAGGCAGACTGGTCAAAGTATCAAAAAAATGTGTATTTGGGTGAGCAACTAGCAGGAATCACTATGACACTCATACGGTAGCCAATGCCTCGTCACCAGCATAATCACATCAGCAACTTCAAGAAGCCTCTGGCAAAAGTTACAATGACTCTTAAGATACACAACTAGTGGCGTAGCTATCAGGCAGACTGCAAAGAGTATCTAAAAAATGTGTATTTGGGTGAAGAACTGGCAGGAATCTCTATGACTCTCTTGCGGTAGCCAATGCTTCGTCACCAGCAGAATCAAAACAGCAACTTCTAGAAACCCCTTTCAAAAGTAACGATGCTTCTCTTAAGATACACAACTAGTGGCGTATCGCTTCAGGCACACTGGAAACAGTATCTAAAAAATGTGTATTTGGGTGAGCAACTGGCACGAAACACTGTGACTCTCTTAGGGTAGCCAATATCTCGTCACCAGTATAATCACAGCTTCAAAGTCAAGAAACCGCTGGCAAGAGTAACGATGTTTCTCTTAAGATACACAACTAGTGGCGTATCGCTTCAGGCAGACTGGCCACAGTATCTCAAAATGTGTATTTGGTTGAGCAACTGGCAGGAAGCACTATGACTCTCTTAAGGTAGCCAATGCCTCGTCACCAACATAATCCCATCACCAACTTCAGGAAACCGCTTGCAAAGGTAACGAAGCTTCTCATAAGATACACAGCTAGTGGGGTGTCACTTGAGGCAGACTGGCCAAAGTATCAAAAAAATGTGTATTTGGGTGAGCAACTAGCAGGAATCACTATGACACTCATAGGGTAGCCAATGCCTCGTCACCAGCATAATCACATCAGCAACTTCAAGAAACCCCTGGCAAAAGTTACAATGACTCTTAAGATACACAACTAGTGGCGTAGCTATCAGGCAGACAGGAAAGTGTATCTAAAAAATGTGTATTTGAGTGAAGAACTGGCAGGAATCTCTATGACTCTCTTGAGGTAGCCAATGCCTCGTCACCAGCAGAATCAAATCAGCAACTTCTAGAAACCCCTTTCAAAAGTAACGATGTTTCTCTTAAGATACACAACTAGTGGCGTATCACTTCAGGCACACTGGAAACAGTATCTAAAAAATGTGTATTTGGGTGAGCAACTGGCACGAAACACTGTGACTCTCTTAGGGTAGCCAATATCTCGTCACCAGTATAATCACATCTTCAAAGTCAAGAAAACGCTGGCAAGAGTAACGATGTTTCTCTTAAGATACACAACTAGTGGCGTATCGCTTCAGGCACACTGGAAACAGTTTCTAAAAAATGTGTATTTGGGTGAGCAACTGGCACGAAACACTGTGACTCTCTTAGGGTAACCAATATCTCGTCACCAGTATAATCACATCTTCAAAGTCAAGAAACCGTTGGCAAGAGTAACGATGTTTCTCTTAAGATACACAACTAGTGGCGTATCGCTTCAGGCAGACTGGCCACAGTATCTCAAAATGTGTATTTGGGTGAGCAACTGGCAGGAAGCACTATGACTCTCTTAAGGTAGCCAATGCCTTTTCATCAACATAATCCCATCACCAACTTCAGGAAACCGCTTGCAAAGGTAACGAAGCTTCTCATAAGATACACAGCTAGTGGGGTGTCACTTGAGGCAGACTGGCCAAAGTATTAAAAAAATGTGTATTTGGGTGAGCAACTAGCAGGAATCACTATGACACTCATAGGGTAGCCAATGCCTCGTCACAAGCATAATCACATCAGCAACTTCAAGAAACCCCTGGCAAAAGTTACAATGACTCTGAAGATACACAACTAGTGGCGTAGCTATCAGGCAGACTGGAAAGAGTATCTACAAAATGTGTATTTGGATGAGCAACTGGCAGGAAACACTGTGACTCTCTTAGGGAAGCCAATATCTCGTCACCAGTATAATCACATCTTCAAAGTCAAGAAACCGCTGGCAAGAGTAACGATGTTTCTCTTAAGATACACAACTAGTGGCGTATCGCTTCAGGCAGACTGGCCACAGTATCTCAAAATGTGTATTTGGGTGAGCAACTGGCAGGAAGCACTACGACTCTCTTAAGGGAGCCAATGCCTCGTCAACACCATAATCCCATCACCAACTTCGGGAAACCGCTTGCAAAGGTAACGAAGCTTCTCATAAGATACACAGCTAGTGGGGTGTCACTTGAGGCAGACTGGTCAAAGTATCAAAAATATGTGTATTTGGGTGAGCAACTAGCAGGAATCACTATGACACTCATAGGGTAGCCAATGCCTCGTCACCAGCATAATCACATCAGCAACTTCAAGAAACCTCTGGCAAAAGTTACAATGACTCTTAAGATACACAACTAGTGGCGTAGCTATCAGGCAGACTGGAAAGAGTATCTAAAAATTTGTATATGGGTGAAGAACTGGCAGGAATCTCTATGACTCTCTTGCGGTAGCCAATGCTTCGTCACCAGCAGAATCAAAACAGCAACTTCTAGAAACCCCTTTCAAAAGTAACGATGCTTCTCTTAAGATACACAACTAGTGGCATATCGCTTCAGGCACACTGGAAACAGTATCAAAAAAATGTGTATTTGGGTGAGCAACTGGCACGAAACACTGTGACTCTCTTAGGGTAGCCAATATCTCGTCACCAGTATAATCACAGCTTCAAAGTCAAGAAACCACTGGCAAGAGTAACGATGTTTCTCTTAAGATACACAACTAGTGGCGTATCGCTTCAGGCAGACTGGCCACAGTATCTCAAAATGTGTATTTGGGTGAGCAACTGGCAGAAAGCACTATGACTCTCTTAAGGTAGCCAACGCCTCGTCACCAACATAATCACATCACTAACTTCAAGAAACCGCTTGCAAAGGCAACGAAGCTTCTCATAAGATACACAGCTAGTGGGGTGTCACTTGAGGCAGACTGGCCAAAGTATCAAAAAAATGTGTATTTGGGTGAGCAACTAGCAGGAATCACTATGACACTCATAGGGTAGCCAATGCCTCGTCACAAGCATAATCACATCAGCAACTTCAAGAAACCCCTGGCAAAAGTTACAATGACTCTGAAGATACACAACTAGTGGCGTAGCTATCAGGCAGACTGGAAAGAGTATCTAAAAAATGTGTATTTGGATGAGCAACTGGCAGGAAACACTGTGACTCTCTTAGGGTAGCCAATATCTCGTCACCAGTATAATCACATCTTCAAAGTCAAGAAACCGCTTGCAAAGGTAACGAAGCTTCTCATAAGATACACAGCTAGTGGGGTGTCACTTGAGGCAGACTGGCCAAAGGATCAAAAAAATGTGTATTTGAGTGAGCAACTAGCAGGAATCACTATGACACTCATAGGGTAGCCAATGCCTCGTCACAAGCAAAATCACATCAGCAACTTCAAGAAACCCCTGGCAAAAGTTGCAATGACTCTTAAGATACACAACTAGTGGCGTAGCTATCAGGCAGACTGGAAAGAGTATCTAAAAAATGTGTATTTGGATGAGCAACTGGCAGGAAACACTGTGACTCTCTTAGGGTAGCCAATATCTCGTCACCAGTATAATCACATCTTCAAAGTCAAGAAACCGCTGGCAAGAGTAACGATGTTTCTCTTAAGATACACAACTAGTGGCGTATCGCTTCAGGCAGACTGGCCACAGTATCTCAAAATGTGTATTTGGGTGAGCAACTGGCAGGAAGCACTATGACTCTCTTAAGGTAGCCAATGCCTTTTCATCAAAACAATCCCATCACCAACTTCAGGAAACCGCTTGCAAAGGTAACGAAGCTTCTCATAAGATACACAGCTAGTGGGGTGTCACTTGAGGCAGACTGGCCAAAGTATCAAAAAAATGTGTATTTGGGTGAGCAACTAGCAGGAATCACTATGACACTCATAGGGTAGCCAATGCCTCGTCACCAGCATAATCACATCAGCAACTTCAAGAAACCCCTGGCAAAAGTTACAATGACTCTTAAGATGCACAACTAGTGGGGTAGCTACCAGGCAGACTGGAAAGAGTATCTAAAAAATGTGTATTTGAGTGAAGAACTGGCGGGAATCTCTATGACTCTCTTGAGGTAGCCAATGCCTCGTCACCAGCAGAATCAAATCAGCAACTTCTAGAAACCCCTTTCAAAAGTAACGATGCTTCTCTTAAGATACACAACTAGTGGGGTATCGCTTCAGGCACACTGGAAACAGTATCTAAAAAATGTGTATTTGGGTGAGCAACTGGCACGAAACACTGTGACTCTCTTAGGGTAGCCAATATCTCGTCACCAGTATAATCACAGCTTCAAAGTCAAGAAACCACTGGCAAGAGTAACGATGTTTGTCTTAAGATACACAACTAGTGGCGTATCGCTTCAGGCAGACTGGCCACAGTATCTCAAAATGTGTATTTGGGTGAGCAACTGGCAGAAAGCACTATGACTCTCTTAAGGTAGCCAACGCCTCGTCACCAACATAATCACATCACCAACTTCAAGAAACCGCTTGCAAAGGCAACGAAGCTTCTCATAAGATACACAGCTAGTGGGGTGTCACTTGAGGCAGACTGGCCAAAGTATCAAAAAAATGTGTATTTGGGTGAGCAACTAGCAGGAATCACTATGACACTCATAGGGTAGCCAATGCCTCGTCACCAGCATAATCACATCAGCAACTTCAAGAAACCCCTGGCAAAAGTTACAATGACTCTTAAGATACACAACTAGTGGCGTAGCTATCAGGCAGACTGGAAAGAGTATCTAAAAAATGTGTATTTGGGTGAAGAACTGGCAGGAATCTCTATGACTCTCTTGAGGTAGCCAATGCTTCGTCACCAGCAGAATCAAATCAGCAACTTCTAGAAACCCATTTCAAAAGTAACGATGTTTCTCTTAAGATACACAACTAGTGGCGTATCGCTTCAGGCACACTGGAAACAGTATCTAAAAAATGTGTATTTGGGTGAGCAACTGGCACGAAACACTGTGACTCTCTTAGGGTAGCCAATATCTCGTCACCAGTATAATCACAGCTTCAAAGTCAAGAAACCGCTGGCAAGAGTAACGATGTTTCTCTTAAGATACACAACTAGTGGCGTATCGCTTCAGGCAGACTGGCCACAGTATCTCAAAATGTATATTTGGTTGAGCAACTGGCAGGAAGCACTATGACTCTCTTAAGGTAGCCAATGCCTCGTCACCAACATAATCCCATCACCAACTTCAGGAAACCGCTTGCAAAGGTAACGAAGCTTCTCATAAGATACACAGCTAGTGGGGTGTCACTTGTGGCAGACTGGCCAAAGTATCAAAAAAATGTGTATTTGGGTGAGCAACTAGCAGGAATCACTATGACACTCATAGGGTAGCCAATGCCTCGTCACCAGCATAATCACATCAGCAACTTCAAGAAACCCCTGGCAAAAGTTACAATGACTCTTAAGATACACAACTAGTGGCGTAGCTATCAGGCAGACAGGAAAGAGTATCTAAAAAATGTGTATTTGAGTGAAGAACTGGCAGGAATCTCTACGACTCTCTTGAGGTAGCCAATGCCTCGTCACCAGCAGAATCAAATCAGCAACTTCTAGAAACCCCTTTCAAAAGTAACGATGTTTCTCTTAAGATACACAACTAGTGGCGTATCACTTCAGGCACACTGGAAACAGTATCTAAAAAATGTGTATTTGGGTGAGCAACTGGCACGAAACACTGTGACTCTCTTAGGGTAGCCAATATCTCGTCACCAGTATAATCACATCTTCAAAGTCAAGAAAACGCTGGCAAGAGTAACGATGTTTCTCTTAAGATACACAACTAGTGGCGTATCGCTTCAGGCACACTGGAAACAGTATCTAAAAAATGTGTATTTGGGTGAGCAACTGGCACGAAACACTGTGACTCTCTTAGGGTAACCAATATCTCGTCACCAGTATAATCACATCTTCAAAGTCAAGAAACCGTTGGCAAGAGTAACGATGTTTCTCTTAAGATACACAACTAGTGGCGTATCGCTTCAGGCAGACTGGCCATAGTATCTCAAAATATGTATTTGGGTGAGCAACTGGCAGAAAGCAATATGACTCTCTTAAGGTAGCCAATGCCTCGTGACCAACATAATCACATCTTCAACTTCAAGAAACCGCTTGCAAAGGTAACGAAGCTTCTCATAAGATACACAGCTAGTGGGGTGTCACTTGAGGCAGACTGGCCAAAGTATCAAAAAAATGTGTATTTGGGTGAGCAACTAGCAGGAATCACTATGACACTCATAGGGTAGCCAATGCCTCGTCACAAGCAAAATCACATCAGCAACTTCAAGAAACCCCTGGCAAAAGTTGCAATGGCTCTTAAGATACACAACTAGTGGCGTAGCTATCAGGCAGACTGGAAAGAGTATCTAAAAAATGTGTATTTGGATGAGCAACTGGCAGGAAACACTGTGACTCTCTTAGGGTAGCCAATATCTCGTCACCAGTATAATCACATCTTCAAAGTCAAGAAACCGCTGGCAAGAGTAACGATGTTTCTCTTAAGATACACAACTAGTGGCGTATCGCTTCAGGCAGACTGGCCACAGTATCTCAAAATGTGTATTTGGGTGAGCAACTGGCAGGAAGCACTATGACTCTCTTAAGGTAGCCAATGCCTTTTCATCAACATAATCCCATCACCAACTTCAGGAAACCGCTTGCAAAGGTAACGAAGCTTCTCATAAGATACACAGCTAGTGGGGTGTCACTTGAGGCAGACTGGCCAAAGTATTAAAAAAATGTGTATTTGGGTGAGCAACTAGCAGGAATCACTATGACACTCATAGGGTAGCCAATGCCTCGTCACAAGCATAATCACATCAGCAACTTCAAGAAACCCCTGGCAAAAGTTACAATGACTCTGAAGATACACAACTAGTGGCGTAGCTATCAGGCAGACTGGAAAGAGTATCTACAAAATGTGTATTTGGATGAGCAACTGGCAGGAAACACTGTGACTCTCTTAGGGAAGCCAATATCTCGTCACCAGTATAATCACATCTTCAAAGTCAAGAAACCGCTGGCAAGAGTAACGATGTTTCTCTTAAGATACACAACTAGTGGCGTATCGCTTCAGGCAGACTGGCCACAGTATCTCAAAATGTGTATTTGGGTGAGCAACTGGCAGGAAGCACTATGAATCTCTTAAGGGAGCCAATGCCTCGTCAACACCATAATCCCATCACCAACTTCGGGAAACCGCTTGCAAAGGTAACGAAGCTTCTCATAAGATACACAGCTAGTGGGGTGTCACTTGAGGCAGACTGGTCAAAGTATCAAAAAAATGTGTATTTGGGTGAGCAACTAGCAGGAATCACTATGACACTCATAGGGTAGCCAATGCCTCGTCACCAGCATCATCACATCAGCAACTTCAAGAAACCTCTGGCAAAAGTTACAATGACTCTTAAGATACACAACTAGTGGCGTAGCTATCAGGCAGACTGGAAAGAGTATCTAAAAAATGTGTATTTGGGTGAAGAACTGGCAGGAATCTCTATGACTCTCTTGCGGTAGCCAATGCTTCGTCACCAGCAGAATCAAAACAGCAACTTCTAGAAACCCCTTTCAAAAGTAACGATGCTTCTCTTAAGATACACAACTAGTGGCGTATCGCTTCAGGCACACTGGAAACAGTATCTAAAAAATGTGTATTTGGGTGAGCAACTGGCACGAAACACTGTGACTCTCTTAGGGTAGCCAATATCTCGTCACCAGTATAATCACAGCTTCAAAGTCAAGAAACCACTGGCAAGAGTAACGATGTTTCTCTTAAGATACACAACTAGTGGCGTATCGCTTCAGGCAGACTGGCCACAGTATCTCAAAATGTGTATTTGGGTGAGCAACTGGCAGAAAGCACTATGACTCTCTTAAGGTAGCCAACGCCTCGTCACCAACATAATCACATCACCAACTTCAAGAAACCGCTTGCAAAGGCAACGAAGCTTCTCATAAGATACACAGCTAGTGGGGTGTCACTTGAGGCAGACTGGCCAAAGTATCAAAAAAATGTGTATTTGGGTGAGCAACTAGCAGGAATCACTATGACACTCATAGGGTAGCCAATGCCTCGTCACCAGCATAATCACATCAGCCACTTCAAGAAACCCCTGGCAAAAGTTACAAAGACTCTTAAGATACACAACTAGTGGCGTAGCTATCAGGCAGACTGGAAAGAGTATCTAAAAAATGTGTATTTGGGTGAAGAACTGGCAGGAATCTCTATGACTCTCTTGAGGTAGCCAATGCTTCGTCACCAGCAGAATCAAATCAGCAACTTCTAGAAACCCATTTCAAAAGTAACGATGTTTCTCTTAAGATACACAACTAGTGGCGTATCGCTTCAGGCACACTGGAAACAGTATCTAAAAAATGTGTATTTGGGTGAGCAACTGGCACGAAACACTGTGACTCTCTTAGGGTAGCCAATATCTCGTCACCAGTATAATCACAGCTTCAAAGTCAAGAAACCGCTGGCAAGAGTAACGATGTTTCTCTTAAGATACACAACTAGTGGCGTATCGCTTCAGGCAGACTGGCCACAGTATCTCAAAATGTATATTTGGTTGAGCAACTGGCAGGAAGCACTATGACTCTCTTAAGGTAGCCAATGCCTCGTCACCAACATAATCCCATCACCAACTTCAGGAAACCGCTTGCAAAGGTAACGAAGCTTCTCATAAGATACACAGCTAGTGGGGTGTCACTTGAGGCAGACTGGCCAAAGTATCAAAAAAATGTGTATTTGGGTGAGCAACTAGCAGGAATCACTATGACACTCATAGGGTAGCCAATGCCTCGTCACAAGCAAAATCACATCAGCAACTTCAAGAAACCCCTGGCAAAAGTTGCAATGGCTCTTAAGATACACAACTAGTGGCGTAGCTATCAGGCAGACTGGAAAGAGTATCTAAAAAATGTGTATTTGGATGAGCAACTGGCAGGAAACACTGTGACTCTCTTAGGGTAGCCAATATCTCGTCACCAGTATAATCACATCTTCAAAGTCAAGAAACCGCTGGCAAGAGTAACGATGTTTCTCTTAAGATACACAACTAGTGGCGTATCGCTTCAGGCAGACTGGCCACAGTATCTCAAAATGTGTATTTGGGTGAGCAACTGGCAGGAAGCACTATGACTCTCTTAAGGTAGCCAATGCCTTTTCATCAACATAATCCCATCACCAACTTCAGGAAACCGCTTGCAAAGGTAACGAAGCTTCTCATAAGATACACAGCTAGTGGGGTGTCACTTGAGGCAGACTGGCCAAAGTATTAAAAAAATGTGTATTTGGGTGAGCAACTAGCAGGAATCACTATGACACTCATAGGGTAGCCAATGCCTCGTCACAAGCATAATCACATCAGCAACTTCAAGAAACCCCTGGCAAAAGTTACAATGACTCTGAAGATACACAACTAGTGGCGTAGCTATCAGGCAGACTGGAAAGAGTATCTACAAAATGTGTATTTGGATGAGCAACTGGCAGGAAACACTGTGACTCTCTTAGGGAAGCCAATATCTCGTCACCAGTATAATCACATCTTCAAAGTCAAGAAACCGCTGGCAAGAGTAACGATGTTTCTCTTAAGATACACAACTAGTGGCGTATCGCTTCAGGCAGACTGGCCACAGTATCTCAAAATGTGTATTTGGGTGAGCAACTGGCAGGAAGCACTATGAATCTCTTAAGGGAGCCAATGCCTCGTCAACACCATAATCCCATCACCAACTTCGGGAAACCGCTTGCAAAGGTAACGAAGCTTCTCATAAGATACACAGCTAGTGGGGTGTCACTTGAGGCAGACTGGTCAAAGTATCAAAAAAATGTGTATTTGGGTGAGCAACTAGCAGGAATCACTATGACACTCATAGGGTAGCCAATGCCTCGTCACCAGCATCATCACATCAGCAACTTCAAGAAACCTCTGGCAAAAGTTACAATGACTCTTAAGATACACAACTAGTTGCGTAGCTATCAGGCAGACTGGAAAGAGTATCTAAAAAATGTGTATTTGGGTGAAGAACTGGCAGGAATCTCTATGACTCTCTTGCGGTAGCCAATGCTTCGTCACCAGCAGAATCAAAACAGCAACTTCTAGAAACCCCTTTCAAAAGTAACGATGCTTCTCTTAAGATACACAACTAGTGGCGTATCGCTTCAGGCACACTGGAAACAGTATCTAAAAAATGTGTATTTGGGTGAGCAACTGGCACGAAACACTGTGACTCTCTTAGGGTAGCCAATATCTCGTCACCAGTATAATCACAGCTTCAAAGTCAAGAAACCACTGGCAAGAGTAACGATGTTTCTCTTAAGATACACAACTAGTGGCGTATCGCTTCAGGCAGACTGGCCACAGTATCTCAAAATGTGTATTTGGGTGAGCAACTGGCAGAAAGCACTATGACTCTCTTAAGGTAGCCAACGCCTCGTCACCAACATAATCACATCACCAACTTCAAGAAACCGCTTGCAAAGGCAACGAAGCTTCTCATAAGATACACAGCTAGTGGGGTGTCACTTGAGGCAGACTGGCCAAAGTATCAAAAAAATGTGTATTTGGGTGAGCAACTAGCAGGAATCACTATGACACTCATAGGGTAGCCAATGCCTCGTCACCAGCATAATCACATCAGCCACTTCAAGAAACCCCTGGCAAAAGTTACAATGACTCTTAAGATACACAACTAGTGGCGTAGCTATCAGGCAGACTGGAAAGAGTATCTAAAAAATGTGTATTTGGGTGAAGAACTGGCAGGAATCTCTATGACTCTCTTGAGGTAGCCAATGCTTCGTCACCAGCAGAATCAAATCAGCAACTTCTAGAAACCCATTTCAAAAGTAACGATGTTTCTCTTAAGATACACAACTAGTGGCGTATCGCTTCAGGCACACTGGAAACAGTATCTAAAAAATGTGTATTTGGGTGAGCAACTGGCACGAAACACTGTGACTCTCTTAGGGTAGCCAATATCTCGTCACCAGTATAATCACAGCTTCAAAGTCAAGAAACCGCTGGCAAGAGTAACGATGTTTCTCTTAAGATACACAACTAGTGGCGTATCGCTTCAGGCAGACTGGCCACAGTATCTCAAAATGTATATTTGGTTGAGCAACTGGCAGGAAGCACTATGACTCTCTTAAGGTAGCCAATGCCTCGTCACCAACATAATCCCATCACCAACTTCAGGAAACCGCTTGCAAAGGTAACGAAGCTTCTCATAAGATACACAGCTAGTGGGGTGTCACTTGAGGCAGACTGGCCAAAGTATCAAAAAAATGTGTATTTGGGTGAGCAACTAGCAGGAATCACTATGACACTCATAGGGTAGCCAATGCCTCGTCACCAGCATAATCACATCAGCAACTTCAAGAAACCCCTGGCAAAAGTTACAATGACTCTTAAGATACACAACTAGTGGCGTAGCTATCAGGCAGACAGGAAAGAGTATCTAAAAAATGTGTATTTGAGTGAAGAACTGGCAGGAATCTCTATGACTCTCTTGAGGTAGCCAATGCCTCGTCACCAGCAGAATCAAATCAGCAACTTCTAGAAACCCCTTTCAAAAGTAACGATGTTTCTCTTAAGATACACAACTAGTGGCGTATCACTTCAGGCACACTGGAAACAGTATCTAAAAAATGTGTATTTGGGTGAGCAACTGGCACGAAACACTGTGACTCTCTTAGGGTAGCCAATATCTCGTCACCAGTATAATCACATCTTCAAAGTCAAGAAAACGCTGGCAAGAGTAACGATGTTTCTCTTAAGATACACAACTAGTGGCGTATCGCTTCAGGCACACTGGAAACAGTATCTAAAAAATGTGTATTTGGGTGAGCAACTGGCACGAAACACTGTGACTCTCTTAGGGTAACCAATATCTCGTCACCAGTATAATCACATCTTCAAAGTCAAGAAACCGTTGGCAAGAGTAACGATGTTTCTCTTAAGATACACAACTAGTGGCGTATCGCTTCAGGCAGACTGGCCACAGTATCTCAAAATGTGTATTTGGGTGAGCAACTGGCAGAAAGCAATATGACTCTCTTAAGGTAGCCAATGCCTCGTGACCAACATAATCACATCTTCAACTTCAAGAAACCGCTTGCAAAGGTAACGAAGCTTCTCATAAGATACACAGCTAGTGGGGTGTCACTTGAGGCAGACTGGCCAAAGTATCACAAAAATGTGTATTTGGGTGAGCAACTAGCAGGAATCACTATGACACTCATAGGGTAGCCAATGCCTCGTCACAAGCAAAATCACATCAGCAACTTCAAGAAACCCCTGGCAAAAGTTGCAATGGCTCTTAAGATACACAACTAGTGGCGTAGCTATCAGGCAGACTGGAAAGAGTATCTAAAAAATGTGTATTTGGATGAGCAACTGGCAGGAAACACTGTGACTCTCTTAGGGTAGCCAATATCTCGTCACCAGTATAATCACATCTTCAAAGTCAAGAAACCGCTGGCAAGAGTAACGTTGTTTCTCTTAAGATACACAACTAGTGGCGTATCGCTTCAGGCAGACTGGCCACAGTATCTCAAAATGTGTATTTGGTGAGCAACTGGCAGGAAGCACTATGACTCTCTTAAGGTAGCCAATGCCTTTTCATCAACATAATCCCATCACCAACTTCAGGAAACCGCTTGCAAAGGTAACGAAGCTTCTCATAAGATACACAGCTAGTGGGGTGTCACTTGAGGCAGACTGGCCAAAGTATTAAAAAAATGTGTATTTGGGTGAGCAACTAGCAGGAATCACTATGACACTCATAGGGTAGCCAATGCCTCGTCACAAGCATAATCACATCAGCAACTTCAAGAAACCCCTGGCAAAAGTTACAATGACTCTGAAGATACACAACTAGTGGCGTAGCTATCAGGCAGACTGGAAAGAGTATCTACAAAATGTGTATTTCGATGAGCAACTGGCAGGAAACACTGTGACTCTCTTAGGGTAGCCAATATCTCGTCACCAGTATAATCACATCTTCAAAGTCAAGAAACCGCTGGCAAGAGTAACGATGTTTCTCTTAAGATACACAACTAGTGGCGTATCGCTTCAGGCAGACTGGCCACAGTATCTCAAAATGTGTATTTGGGTGAGCAACTGGCAGGAAGCACTATGACTCTCTTAAGGGAGCCAATGCCTCGTCAACACCATAATCCCATCACCAACTTCGGGAAACCGCTTGCAAAGGTAACGAAGCTTCTCATAAGATACACAGCTAGTGGGGTGTCACTTGAGGCAGACTGGTCAAAGTATCAAAAAAATGTGTATTTGGGTGAGCAACTAGCAGGAATCACTATGACACTCATACGGTAGCCAATGCCTCGTCACCAGCATAATCACATCAGCAACTTCAAGAAGCCTCTGGCAAAAGTTACAATGACTCTTAAGATACACAACTAGTGGCGTAGCTATCAGGCAGACTGCAAAGAGTATCTAAAAAATGTGTATTTGGGTGAAGAACTGGCAGGAATCTCTATGACTCTCTTGCGGTAGCCAATGCTTCGTCACCAGCAGAATCAAAACAGCAACTTCTAGAAACCCCTTTCAAAAGTAACGATGCTTCTCTTAAGATACACAACTAGTGGCGTATCGCTTCAGGCACACTGGAAACAGTATCTAAAAAATGTGTATTTGGGTGAGCAACTGGCACGAAACACTGTGACTCTCTTAGGGTAGCCAATATCTCGTCACCAGTATAATCACAGCTTCAAAGTCAAGAAACCGCTGGCAAGAGTAACGATGTTTCTCTTAAGATACACAACTAGTGGCGTATCGCTTCAGGCAGACTGGCCACAGTATCTCAAAATGTGTATTTGGTTGAGCAACTGGCAGGAAGCACTATGACTCTCTTAAGGTAGCCAATGCCTCGTCACCAACATAATCCCATCACCAACTTCAGGAAACCGCTTGCAAAGGTAACGAAGCTTCTCATAAGATACACAGCTAGTGGGGTGTCACTTGAGGCAGACTGGCCAAAGTATCAAAAAAATGTGTATTTGGGTGAGCAACTAGCAGGAATCACTATGACACTCATAGGGTAGCCAATGCCTCGTCACCAGCATAATCACATCAGCAACTTCAAGAAACCCCTGGCAAAAGTTACAATGACTCTTAAGATACACAACTAGTGGCGTAGCTATCAGGCAGACAGGAAAGTGTATCTAAAAAATGTGTATTTGAGTGAAGAACTGGCAGGAATCTCTATGACTCTCTTGAGGTAGCCAATGCCTCGTCACCAGCAGAATCAAATCAGCAACTTCTAGAAACCCCTTTCAAAAGTAACGATGTTTCTCTTAAGATACACAACTAGTGGCGTATCACTTCAGGCACACTGGAAACAGTATCTAAAAAATGTGTATTTGGGTGAGCAACTGGCACGAAACACTGTGACTCTCTTAGGGTAGCCAATATCTCGTCACCAGTATAATCACATCTTCAAAGTCAAGAAAACGCTGGCAAGAGTAACGATGTTTCTCTTAAGATACACAACTAGTGGCGTATCGCTTCAGGCACACTGGAAACAGTTTCTAAAAAATGTGTATTTGGGTGAGCAACTGGCACGAAACACTGTGACTCTCTTAGGGTAACCAATATCTCGTCACCAGTATAATCACATCTTCAAAGTCAAGAAACCGTTGGCAAGAGTAACGATGTTTCTCTTAAGATACACAACTAGTGGCGTATCGCTTCAGGCAGACTGGCCACAGTATCTCAAAATGTGTATTTGGGTGAGCAACTGGCAGGAAGCACTATGACTCTCTTAAGGTAGCCAATGCCTTTTCATCAACATAATCCCATCACCAACTTCAGGAAACCGCTTGCAAAGGTAACGAAGCTTCTCATAAGATACACAGCTAGTGGGGTGTCACTTGAGGCAGACTGGCCAAAGTATTAAAAAAATGTGTATTTGGGTGAGCAACTAGCAGGAATCACTATGACACTCATAGGGTAGCCAATGCCTCGTCACAAGCATAATCACATCAGCAACTTCAAGAAACCCCTGGCAAAAGTTACAATGACTCTGAAGATACACAACTAGTGGCGTAGCTATCAGGCAGACTGGAAAGAGTATCTACAAAATGTGTATTTGGATGAGCAACTGGCAGGAAACACTGTGACTCTCTTAGGGAAGCCAATATCTCGTCACCAGTATAATCACATCTTCAAAGTCAAGAAACCGCTGGCAAGAGTAACGATGTTTCTCTTAAGATACACAACTAGTGGCGTATCGCTTCAGGCAGACTGGCCACAGTATCTCAAAATGTGTATTTGGGTGAGCAACTGGCAGGAAGCACTACGACTCTCTTAAGGGAGCCAATGCCTCGTCAACACCATAATCCCATCACCAACTTCGGGAAACCGCTTGCAAAGGTAACGAAGCTTCTCATAAGATACACAGCTAGTGGGGTGTCACTTGAGGCAGACTGGTCAAAGTATCAAAAATATGTGTATTTGGGTGAGCAACTAGCAGGAATCACTATGACACTCATAGGGTAGCCAATGCCTCGTCACCAGCATAATCACATCAGCAACTTCAAGAAACCTCTGGCAAAAGTTACAATGACTCTTAAGATACACAACTAGTGGCGTAGCTATCAGGCAGACTGGAAAGAGTATCTAAAAATTTGTATATGGGTGAAGAACTGGCAGGAATCTCTATGACTCTCTTGCGGTAGCCAATGCTTCGTCACCAGCAGAATCAAAACAGCAACTTCTAGAAACCCCTTTCAAAAGTAACGATGCTTCTCTTAAGATACACAACTAGTGGCATATCGCTTCAGGCACACTGGAAACAGTATCAAAAAAATGTGTATTTGGGTGAGCAACTGGCACGAAACACTGTGACTCTCTTAGGGTAGCCAATATCTCGTCACCAGTATAATCACAGCTTCAAAGTCAAGAAACCACTGGCAAGAGTAACGATGTT
The DNA here is from genome assembly GCF_023898315.1 of Schistocerca nitens. Lineage (NCBI taxonomy): Eukaryota > Metazoa > Arthropoda > Insecta > Orthoptera > Acrididae > Schistocerca > Schistocerca nitens. The sequence continues at coordinate 105,385,301 of NC_064616.1, read as the reverse complement.
TCTCTTAAGATACACAACTAGTGGCGTATCGCTTCAGGCAGACTGGCCACAGTATCTCAAAATGTGTATTTGGGTGAGCAACTGGCAGAAAGCACTATGACTCTCTTAAGGTAGCCAACGCCTCGTCACCAACATAATCACATCACTAACTTCAAGAAACCGCTTGCAAAGGCAACGAAGCTTCTCATAAGATACACAGCTAGTGGGGTGTCACTTGAGGCAGACTGGCCAAAGTATCAAAAAAATGTGTATTTGGGTGAGCAACTAGCAGGAATCTCTATGACACTCATAGGGTAGCCAATGCCTCGTCACCAGCATAATCACATCAGCATCTTCAAGAAACCCCTGGCAAAAGTTACAATGACTCTTAAGATACACAACTAGTGGCGTAGCTATCAGGCAGACTGGAAAGAGTATCTAAAAAATGTGTATTTGGGTGAAGAACTGGCAGGAATCTCTATGACTCTCTTGAGGTAGCCAATGCTTCGTCACCAGCAGAATCAAATCAGCAACTTCTAGAAACCCCTTTCAAAAGTAACGATGTTTCTCTTAAGATACACAACTAGTGGCGTATCGCTTCAGGCACACTGGAAACAGTATCTAATAAATGTGTATTTGGGTGAGCAACTGGCACGAAACACTGTGACTCTCTTAGGGTAGCCAATATCTCGTCACCAGTATAATCACAGCTTCCAAGTCAAGAAACCGCTGGCAAGAGTAACGATGTTTCTCTTAAGATACACAACTAGTGGCGTATCGCTTCAGGCAGACTGGCCACAGTATCTCAAAATGTGTATTTGGTTGAGCAACTGGCAGGAAGCACTATGACTCTCTTAAGGTAGCCAATGCCTCGTCACCAACATAATCCCATCACCAACTTAAGGAAACCGCTTGCAAAGGTAACGAAGCTTCTCATAAGATACACAGCTAGTGGGGTGTCACTTGAGGCAGACTGGCCAAAGTATCAAAAAAATGTGTATTTGGGTGAGCAACTAGCAGGAATCACTATGACACTCATAGGGTAGCCAATGCCTCGTCACCAGCATAATCACATCAGCAACTTCAAGAAACCCCTGGCAAAAGTTACAATGACTCTTAAGATACACAACTAGTGGCGTAGCTATCAGGCAGACAGGAGCGAGTATCTAAAAAATGTGTATTTGAGTGAAGAACTGGCAGGAATCTCTATGACTCTCTTGAGGTAGCCAATGCCTCGTCACCAGCAGAATCAAATCAGCAACTTCTAGAAACCCCTTTCAAAAGTAACGATGTTTCTCTTAAGATACACAACTAGTGGCGTATCACTTCAGGCACACTGGAAACAGTATCTAAAAAATGTGTATTTGGGTGAGCAACTGGCACGAAACACTGTGACTCTCTTAGGGTAACCAATATCTCGTCACCAGTATAATCACATCTTCAAAGACAAGAAACCGTTGGCAAGAGTAACGATGTTTCTCTTAAGATACACAACTAGTGGCGTATCGCTTCAGGCAGACTGGCCACAGTATCTCAAAATGTGTATTTGGGTGAGCAACTGGCAGAAAGCACTATGACTCTCTTAAGGTAGCCAATGCCTCGTGACCAACATAATCACATCACCAACTTCAAGAAACCGCTTGCCAAGGTAACGAAGCTTCTCATAAGATACACAGCTAGTGGGGTGTCACTTGAGGCAGACTGGCCAAAGTATCAAAAAAATGTGTATTTGGGTGAGCAACTAGCAGGAATCACTATGACACTCATAGGGTAGCCAATGCCTCGTCACAAGCATAATCACATCAGCAACTTCAAGAAACCCCTGGCAAAAGTTGCAATGACTCTTAAGATACACAACTAGTGGCGTAGCTATCAGGCAGACTGGAAAGAGTATCTAAAAAATGTGTATTTGGATGAGCAACTGGCAGGAAACACTGTGACTCTCTTGGGGTAGCCTATATCTCGTCACCAGTATAATCACATCTTCAAAGTCAAGAAACCGCTGGCAAGAGTAACGATGTTTCTCTTAAGATACACAACTAGTGGCGTATCGCCTCTGGCAGACGCCACAGTATCTCAAAATGTGTATTTGGTTGAGCAACTGGCAGGAAGCACTATGACTCTCTTAAGGTAGCCAATGCCTCGTCACCAACATAATCCCATCACCATCTTCAGGAAACCGCTTGCAAAGGTAACGAAGCTTCTCATAAGATACACAGCTAGTGGGGTGTCACTTGAGGCAGACTGGCCAAAGTATCAAAAAAATGTGTATTTGGGTGAGCAACTAGCAGGAATCACTATGACACTCATAGGGTAACCAATGCCTCGTCACAAGCAAAATCACATCAGCAACTTCAAGAAACCCCTGGCAAAAGTTGCAATGACTCTTAAGATACACAACTAGTGGCGTAGCTATCAGGCAGACTGGAAAGAGTATCTAAAAATGTGTATTTGGATGAGCAACTGGCAGGAAACACTGTGACTCTCTTAGGGTAGCCAATATCTCGTCACCAGTATAATCACATCTTCAAAGTCAAGAAACCGCTGGCAAGAGTAACGATGTTTCTCTTAAGATACACAACTAGTGGCGTATCGCTTCAGGCAGACGCCACAGTATCTCAAAATGTGTATTTGGTTGAGCAACTGGCAGGAAGCACTATGACCCTCTTAAGGTAGCCAATGCCTCATCACCAACATAATCCCATCACCAACTTCAGGAAACCGCTTGCAAAGGTAACGAAGCTTCTCATAAGATACACAGCTAGTGGGGTGTCACTTGAGGCAGACTGGCCAAAGTATCAAAAAAATGTGTATTTGGATGAGCAACTAGCAGGAATCACTATGACACTCATAGGGTAGCCAATGCCTCGTCACCAGCATAATCACATCAGCAACTTCAAGAAACCCCTGGCAAAAGTTACAATGACTCTTAAGATACACAACTAGTGGCGTAGCTATCAGGCAGACTGGAAAGAGTATCTAAAAAATGTGTATTTGGGTGAAGAACTGGCAGGAATCTCTATGACTCTCTTGAGGTGGCCAATGCTTCGTCACCAGCAGAATCAAATCAGCAACTTCTAGAAACCCCTTTCAAAAGTAACGATGTTTCTCTTAAGATACACAACTAGTGGCGTATCGCTTCAGGCACACTGGAAACAGTATCTAAAAAATGTGTATTTGGGTGAGCAACTGGCACGAAACACTGTGACTCTCTTAGGGTAACCAATATCTCGTCACCAGTATAATCACATCTTCAAAGTCAAGAAACCGTTGGCAAGAGTAACGATGTTTCTCTTAAGATACACAATTAGTGGCGTATCGCTTCAGGCAGACTGGCCACAGTATCTCAAAATGTGTATTTGGGTGAGCAACTGGCAGAAAGCACTATGACTCTCTTAAGGTAGCCAATGCCTCGTGACCAACATAATCACATCACCAACTTCAAGAAACCGCTTGCCAAGGTAACGAAGCTTCTCATAAGATACACAGCTAGTGGGGTGTCACTTGAGGCAGACTGGCCAAAGTATCAAAAAAATGTGTATTTGGGTGAGCAACTAGCAGGAATCACTATGACACTCATAGGGTAGCCAATGCCTCGTCACAAGCATAATCACATCAGCAACTTCAAGAAACCCCTGGCAAAAGTTGCAATGACTCTTAAGATACACAACTAGTGGCGTAGCTATCAGGCAGACTGGAAAGAGTATCTAAAAAATGTGTATTTGGATGAGCAACTGGCAGGAAACACTGTGACTCTCTTAGGGTAGCCAATATCTCGTCACCAGTATAATCACATCTTCAAAGTCAAGAAACCGCTGGCAAGAGTAACGATGTTTCTCTTAAGTTACACAACTAGTGGCGTATCGCTTCAGGCAGACTGGCCACAGTATCTCAAAATGTGTATTTGGGTGAGCAACTGGCAGGAAGCACTATGACTCTCTTAAGGTAGCCAATGCCTCGTCACCAACATAATCCTATCACCAACTTCAAGAAACCGCTTGCAAAGGTAACGAAGCTTCTCATAAGATACACAGCTAGTGGGGTGTCACTTGAGGCAGACTGGCCAAAGTATCAAAAAAATGTGTATTTGGGTGAGCAACTAGCAGGAATCACTATGACACTCATAGGGTAGCCAATGCCTCGTCACCAGCATAATCACATCAGCAACTTCAAGAAACCCCTGGCAAAAGTTACAATGACTCTTAAGATACACAACTAGTGGCGTAGCTATCAGGCAGACTGGAAAGAGTATCTAAAAAATGTGTATTTGGGTGAAGAACTGGCAGGAATCTCTATGACTCTCTTGAGGTAGCCAATGCTTCGTCACCAGCAGAATCAAATCAGCAACTTCTAGAAACCCATTTCAAAAGTAACGATGTTTCTCTTAAGATACACAACTAGTGGCGTATCGCTTCAGGCACACTGGAAACAGTATCTAAAAAATGTGTATTTGGGTGAGCAACTGGCACGAAACACTGTGACTCTCTTAGGGTAGCCAATATCTCGTCACCAGTAGAATCACAGCTTCAAAGTCAAGAAACCGCTGGCAAGAGTAACGATGTTTCTCTTAAGATACACAACTAGTGGCGTATCGCTTCAGGCAGACTGGCCACAGTATCTCAAAATGTGTATTTGGGTGAGCAACTGGCAGGAAGCACTATGACTCTCTTAAGGTAGCCAATGCCTCGTCACCAACATAATCCCATCACCAACTTCAAGAAACCGCTTGCAAAGGTAACGAAGCTTCTCATAAGATACACAGCTAGTGGGGTGTCACTTGAGGCAGACTGGCCAAACTATCAAAAAAATGTGTATTTGGGTGAGCAACTAGCAGGAATCACTATGACACTCATAGGGTAGCCAATGCCTCGTCACCAGCATAATCACATCAGCAACTTCAAGAAATCCCTGGCAAAAGTTACAATGACTCTTAAGATACACAACTAGTGGCGTAGCTATCAGGCAGACTGGAAAGAGTATCTAAAAAATGTGTATTTGGATGAGCAACTGGCAGGAAACACTGTGACTCTCTTAGGGTAGCCAACATCTCGTCACCAGTATAATCACATCTTCAAAGTCAAGAAACCGCTGGCAAGAGTAACGATGTTTCTCTTAAGATACACAACTAGTGGCGTATCGCTTCAGGCAGACGCCACAGTATCTCAAAATGTGTATTTGGTTGAGCAACTGGCAGGAAGCACTATGACTCTCTTAAGGTAGTCAATGCCTCGTCACCAACTTAATCCCATCACCAACTTCAGGAAACCGCTTGCAAAGGTAACGAAGCTTCTCATAAGATACATAGCTAGTGGGGTGTCACTTGAGGCAGACTGGCCAAAGTATCAAAAAAATGTGTATTTGGATGAGCAACTAGCAGGAATCACTATGACACTCATAGGGTAGCCAATGCCTCGTCACAAGCAAAATCACATCAGCAACTTCAAGAAACCCCTGGCAAAAGTTGCAATGACTCTTAAGATACACAACTAGTGGCGTAGCTATCAGGCAGACTGGAAAGAGTATCTAAAAAATGTGTATTTGGATGAGCAACTGGCAGGAAACACTGTGACTCTCTTAGGGTAGCCAATATCTCGTCACCAGTATAATCACATCTTCAAAGTCAAGAAACCGCTGGCAAGAGTAACGATGTTTCTCTTAAGATACACAACTAGTGGCGTATCGCTTCAGGCAGACTGGCCACAGTATCTCAAAATGTGTATTTGGGTGAGCAACTGGCAGGAAGCACTATGACTCTCTTAAGGTAGCCAATGCCTTTTCATCAAAATAATCCCATCACCAACTTCAGGAAACCGCTTGCAAAGGTAACGAAGCTTCTCATAAGATACACAGCTAGTGGGGTGTCACTTGAGGCAGACTGGCCAAAGTATCAAAAAAATGTGTATTTGGGTGAGCAACTAGCAGGAATCACTATGACACTCATAGGGTAGCCAATGCCTCGTCACAAGCATAATCACATCAGCAACTTCAAGAAACCCCTGGCAAAAGTTACAATGACTCTTAAGATACACAACTAGTGGCGTAGCTATCAGGCAGACTGGAAAGAGTATCTAAAAAATGTGTATTTGAGTGAAGAACTGGCAGGAACCTCTATGACTCTCTTGAGGTAGCCAATGCCTCGTCACCAGCAGAATCAAATCAGCAACTTCTAGAAACCCCTGGCAAAAGTAACGATGTTTCTCTTAAGATACACAACTAGTGGCGTATCGCTTCAGGCACACTGGAAACAGTATCTAATAAATGTGTATTTGGGTGAGCAACTGGCACGAAACACTGTGACTCTCTTAGGGTAGCCAATATCTCGTCACCAGTATAATCACAGCTTCAAAGTCAAGAAACCGCTGGCAAGAGTAACGATGTTTCTCTTAAGATACACAACTAGTGGCGTATCGCTTCAGGCAGACTGGCCACAGTATCTCAAAATGTGTATTTGGTTGAGCAACTGGCAGGAAGCACTATGACTCTCTTAAGGTAGCCAATGCCTCGTCACCAACATAATCCCATCACCAACTTAAGGAAACCGCTTGCAAAGGTAACGAAGCTTCTCATAAGATACACAGCTAGTGGGGTGTCACTTGAGGCAGACTGGCCAAAGTATCAAAAAAATGTGTATTTGGGTGAGCAACTAGCAGGAATCACTATGACACTCATAGGGTAGCCAATGCCTCGTCACCAGCATAATCACATCAGCAACTTCAAGAAACCCCTGGCAAAAGTTACAATGACTCTTAAGATACACAACTAGTGGCGTAGCTATCAGGCAGACAGGAGCGAGTATCTAAAAAATGTGTATTTGAGTGAAGAACTGGCAGGAATCTCTATGACTCTCTTGAGGTAGCCAATGCCTCGTCACCAGCAGAATCAAATCAGCAACTTCTAGAAACCCCTTTCAAAAGTAACGATGTTTCTCTTAAGATACACAACTAGTGGCGTATCACTTCAGGCACACTGGAAACAGTATCTAAAAAATGTGTATTTGGGTGAGCAACTGGCACGAAACACTGTGACTCTCTTAGGGTAACCAATATCTCGTCACCAGTATAATCACATCTTCAAAGTCAAGAAACCGTTGGCAAGAGTAAAGATGTTTCTCTTAAGATACACAACTAGTGGCGTATCGCTTCAGGCAGACTGGCCACAGTATCTCAAAATGTGTATTTGGGTGAGCAACTGGCAGAAAGCACTATGACTCTCTTAAGGTAGCCAATGCCTCGTGACCAACATAATCACATCACCAACTTCAAGAAACCGCTTGCCAAGGTAACGAAGCTTCTCATAAGATACACAGCTAGTGGGGTGTCACTTGAGGCAGACTGGCCAAAGTATCAAAAAAATGTGTATTTGGGTGAGCAACTAGCAGGAATCACTATGACACTCATAGGGTAGCCAATGCCTCGTCACAAGCATAATCACATCAGCAACTTCAAGAAACCCCTGGCAAAAGTTGCAATGACTCTTAAGATACACAACTAGTGGCGTAGCTATCAGGCAGACTGGAAAGAGTATCTAAAAAATGTGTATTTGGATGAGCAACTGGCAGGAAACACTGTGACTCTCTTGGGGTAGCCTATATCTCGTCACCAGTATAATCACATCTTCAAAGTCAAGAAACCGCTGGCAAGAGTAACGATGTTTCTCTTAAGATACACAACTAGTGGCGTATCGCCTCTGGCAGACGCCACAGTATCTCAAAATGTGTATTTGCTTGAGCAACTGGCAGGAAGCACTATGACTCTCTTAAGGTAGCCAATGCCTCGTCACCAACATAATCCCATCACCAACTTCAGGAAACCGCTTGCAAAGGTAACGAAGCTTCTCATAAGATACACAGCTAGTGGGGTGTAACTTGAGGCAGACTGGCCAAAGTATCAAAAAAATGTGTATTTGGGTGAGCAACTAGCAGGAATCACTATGACACTCATAGGGTAACCAATGCCTCGTCACAAGCAAAATCACATCAGCAACTTCAAGAAACCCCTGGCAAAAGTTGCAATGACTCTTAAGATACACAACTAGTGGCGTAGCTATCAGGCAGACTGGAAAGAGTATCTAAAAATGTGTATTTGGATGAGCAACTGGCAGGAAACACTGTGACTCTCTTAGGGTAGCCAATATCTCGTCACCAGTATAATCACATCTTCAAAGTCAAGAAACCGCTGGCAAGAGTAACGATGTTTCTCTTAAGATACACAACTAGTGGCGTATCGCTTCAGGCAGACGCCACAGTATCTCAAAATGTGTATTTGGTTGAGCAACTGGCAGGAAGCACTATGACCCTCTTAAGGTAGCCAATGCCTCATCACCAACATAATCCCATCACCAACTTCAGGAAACCGCTTGCAAAGGTAACGAAGCTTCTCATAAGATACACAGCTAGTGGGGTGTCACTTGAGGCAGACTGGCCAAAGTATCAAAAAAATGTGTATTTGGATGAGCAACTAGCAGGAATCACTATGACACTCATAGGGTAGCCAATGCCTCGTCACCAGCATAATCACATCAGCAACTTCAAGAAACCCCTGGCAAAAGTTACAATGACTCTTAAGATACACAACTAGTGTCGTAGCTATCAGGCAGACTGGAAAGAGTATCTAAAAAATGTGTATTTGTGTGAAGAACTGGCAGGAATCACTATGACACTCATAGGGTAGCCAATGCCTCGTCACAAGCATAATCACATCAGCAACTTCAAGAAACCCCTGGCAAAAGTTGCAATGACTCTTAAGATACACAACTAGTGGCGTAGCTATCAGGCAGACTGGAAAGAGTATCTAAAAAATGTGTATTTGGATGAGCAACTGGCAGGAAACACTGTGACTCTCTTAGGGTAGCCAATATCTCGTCACCAGTATAATCACATCTTCAAAGTCAAGAAACCGCTAGCAAGAGTAACGATGTTTCTCTTAAGATACACAACTAGTGGCGTATCGCTTCAGGCAGACGCCACAGTATCTCAAAATGTGTATTTGGTTGAGCAACTGGCAGGAAGCACTATGACTCTCTTAAGGTAGCCAATGCCTCGTCACCAACTTAATCCCATCACCAACTTCAGGAAACCGCTTGCAAAGGTAACGAAGCTTCTCATAAGATACATAGCTAGTGGGGTGTCACTTGAGGCAGACTGGCCAAAGTATCAAAAAAATGTGTATTTGGATGAGCAACTAGCAGGAATCACTATGACACTCATAGGGTAGCCAATGCCTCGTCACAAGCAAAATCACATCAGCAACTTCAAGAAACCCCTGGCAAAAGTTGCAATGACTCTTAAGATACACAACTAGTGGCGTAGCTATCAGGCAGACTGGAATGAGTATCTAAAAAATGTGTATTTGGATGAGCAACTGGCAGGAAACACTGTGACTCTCTTAGGGTAGCCAATATCTCGTCACCAGTATAATCACATCTTCAAAGTCAAGAAACCGCTGGCAAGAGTAACGATGTTTCTCTTAAGATACACAACTAGTGGCGTATCGCTTCAGGCAGACTGGCCACAGTATCTCAAAATGTGTATTTGGGTGAGCAACTGGCAGGAAGCACTATGACTCTCTTAAGGTAGCCAATGCCTTTTCATCAACATAATCCCATCACCAACTTCAGGAAACCGCTTGCAAAGGTAACGAAGCTTCTCATAAGATACACAGCTAGTGGGGTGTCACTTGAGGCAGACTGGCCAAAGTATCAAAAAAATGTGTATTTGGGTGAGCAACTAGCAGGAATCACTATGACACTCATAGGGTAGCCAATGCCTCGTCACAAGCATAATCACATCAGCAACTTCAAGAAACCCCTGGCAAAAGTTACAATGACTCTTAAGATACACAACTAGTGGCGTAGCTATCAGGCAGACTGGAAAGAGTATCTAAAAAATGTGTATTTGAGTGAAGAACTGGCAGGAATCTCTATGACTCTCTTGAGGTAGCCAATGCCTCGTCACCAGCAGAATCAAATCAGCAACTTCTAGAAACCCCTGGCAAAAGTAACGATGTTTCTCTTAAGATACACAACTAGTGGCGTATCGCTTCAGGCACACTGGAAACAGTATCTAAAAAATGTGTATTTGGGTGAGCAACTGGCACGAAACACTGTGACTCTCTTAGGGTAGCCAATATCTCGTCACCAGTATAATCACTTCTTCAAAGTCAAGAAACCGCTGGCAAGAGTAACGATGTTTCTCTTAAGATACACAACTAGTGGCGTATCGCTTCAGGCAGACTGGCCACAGTATCACAAAATGTGTATTTGGGTGAGCAACTGGCAGAAAGCACTATGACTCTCTTAAGGTAGACAATGCCTCGTCACCAACATAATCACATCACCAACTTCAAGAAACCGCTTGCAAAGGTAATGAAGCTTCTCATAAGATACACAGCTAGTGGGGTGTCACTTGAGGCAGACTGGCCAAAGTATCAAAAAAATGTGTATTTGGGTGAGCAACTAGCAGGAATCACTATGACACTCATAGGGTAGCCAATGCCTCGTCACCAGCATAACCACATCAGCAACTTCAAGAAACCCCTGGCAAAAGTTACAATGACTCTTAAGATACACAACTAGTGGCGTAGCTATCAGGCAGACTGGATAGAGTATCTAAAAAATGTGTATTTGGATGAGCAACTTGCAGGAAACACTGTGACTCTCTTAGGGTAGCCAATATCTCGTCACCAGTATAATCACATCTTCAAAGTCAAGAAACCGCTGGCAAGAGTAACGATGTTTCTCTTAAGATACACAACTAGTGGCGTATCGCTTCAGGCAGACGCCACAGTATCTCAAAATGTGTATTTGGTTGAGCAACTGGCAGGAAGCCCTATGACCCTCTTAAGGTAGCCAATGCCTCATCACCAACATAATCCCATCACCAACTTCAGGAAACCGCTTGCAAAGGTAACGAAGCTTCTCATAAGATACACAGCTAGTGGGGTGTCACTTGAGGCAGACTGGCCAAAGTATCAAAAAAATGTGTATTTGGATGAGCAACTAGCAGGAATCACTATGACACTCATAGGGTAGCCAATGCCTCGTCACCAGCATAATCACATCAGCAACTTCAAGAAACCCCTGGCAAAAGTTACAATGACTCTTAAGATACACAACTAGTGGCGTAGCTATCAGGCAGACTGGAAAGAGTATCTAAAAAATGTGTATTTGGATGAGCAACTGGCAGGAAACACTGTGACTCTCTTAGGGTAGCCAATATCTCGTCACCAGTATAATCACATCTTCAAAGTCAAGAAACCGCTGGCAAGAGTAACGATGTTTCTCTTAAGATACACAACTAGTGGCGTATCGCTTCAGGCAGACGCCACAGTATCTCAAAATGTGTATTTGGTTGAGCAACTGGCAGGAAGCACTATGACTCTCTTAAGGTAGCCAATGCCTCGTCACCAACTTAATCCCATCACCAACTTCAGGAAACCGCTTGCAAAGGTAACGAAGCTTCTCATAAGATACATAGCTAGTGGGGTGTCACTTGAGGCAGACTGGCCAAAGTATCAAAAAAATGTGTATTTGGATGAGCAACTAGCAGGAATCACTATGACACTCATAGGGTAGCCAATGCCTCGTCACAAGCAAAATCACATCAGCAACTTCAAGAAACCCCTGGCAAAAGTTGCAATGACTCTTAAGATACACAACTAGTGGCGTAGCTATCAGGCAGACTGGAAAGAGTATCTAAAAAATGTGTATTTGGATGAGCAACTGGCAGGAAACACTGTGACTCTCTTAGGGTAGCCAATATCTCGTCACCAGTATAATCACATCTTCAAAGTCAAGAAACCGCTGGCAAGAGTAACGATGTTTCTCTTAAGATACACAACTAGTGGCGTATCGCTTCAGGCAGACTGGCCACAGTATCTCAAAATGTGTATATGGGTGAGCAACTGGCAGGAAGCACTATGACTCTCTTAAGGTAGCCAATGCCTTTTCATCAAAATAATCCCATCACCAACTTCAGGAAACCGCTTGCAAAGGTAACGAAGCTTCTCATAAGATACACAGCTAGTGGGGTGTCACTTGAGGCAGACTGGCCAAAGTATCAAAAAAATGTGTATTTGGGTGAGCAACTAGCAGGAATCACTATGACACTCATAGGGTAGCCAATGCCTCGTCACAAGCATAATCACATCAGCAACTTCAAGAAACCCCTGGCAAAAGTTACAATGACTCTTAAGATACACAACTAGTGGCGTAGCTATCAGGCAGACTGGAAAGAGTATCTAAAAAATGTGTATTTGAGTGAAGAACTGGCAGGAATCTCTATGACTCTCTTGAGGTAGCCAATGCCTCGTCACCAGCAGAATCAAATCAGCAACTTCTAGAAACCCCTGGCAAAAGTAACGATGTTTCTCTTAAGATACTCAACTAGTGGCGTATCGCTTCAGGCACACTGGAAACAGTATCTAAAAAATGTGTATTTGGGTGAGCAACTGGCACGAAACACTGTGACTCTCTTAGGGTAGCCAATATCTCGTCACCAGTATAATCACTTCTTCAAAGTCAAGAAACCGCTGGCAAGAGTAACGATGTTTCTCTTAAGATACACAACTAGTGGCGTATCGCTTCAGGCAGACTGGCCACAGTATCACAAAATGTGTATTTGGGTGAGCAACTGGCAGAAAGCACTATGACTCTCTTAAGGTAGCCAATGTCTCGTCACCAACATAATCACATCACCAACTTCAAGAAACCGCTTGCAAAGGTAATGAAGCTTCTCATAAGATACACAGCTAGTGGGGTGTCACTTGAGGCAGACTGGCCAAAGTATCAAAAAAATGTGTATTTGGGTGAGCAACTAGCAGGAATCACTATGACACTCATAGGGTAGCCAATGCCTCGTCACCAGCATAATCACATCAGCAACTTCAAGAAACCCCTGGCAAAAGTTACAATGACTCTTAAGATACACAACTAGTGGCGTAGCTATCAGGCAGACAGGAAAGAGTATCTAAAAAATGTGTATTTGAGTGAAGAACTGGCAGGAATCTCTATGACTCTCTTGAGGTAGCCAATGCCTCGTCACCAGCAGAATCAAATCAGCAACTTCTAGAAACCCCTTTCAAAAGTAACGTTGTTTCTCTTAAGATACACAACTAGTGGCGTATCGCTTCAGGCACACTGGAAACAGTATCTAAAAAATGTGTATTTGGGTGAGCAACTGGCACGAAACACTGTGACTCTCTTAGGGTAACCAATATCTCGTCACCGGTATAATCACATCTTCAAAGTCAAGAAACCGTTGGCAAGAATAACGATGTTTCTCTTAAGATACACAACTAGTGGCTTATCGCTTCAGGCAGACTGGCCACAGTATCTCAAAATGTGTATTTGGGTGAGCAACTGGCAGAAAGCGCTATGACTCTCTTAAGGTAGCCAATGCCTCGTGACCAACATAATCACATCACCAACTTCAAGAAACCGCTTGCAAAGGTAACGAAGCTTCTCATAAGATACACAGCTAGTGGGGTGTCACTTGAGGCAGACTGGCCAAAGTATCAAGAAAATGTGTATTTGGGTGAGCAACTAGCAAGAATCACTATGACACTCATAGGGTAGCCAATGCCTCGTCACCAGCATAATCACATCAGCAACTTCAAGAAACCCCTGGCAAAAGTTACAATGACTCCTAAGATAGACAACTAGTGGCGTAGCTATCAGGCAGACTGGAAAGAGTATCTAAAAAATGTGTATTTGGATGAGCAATTTGCAGGAAACACTGTGACTCTCTTAGGGTAGCCAATATCTCGTCACCAGTATAATCACATCTTCAAAGTCAAGAAACCGCTGGCAAGAGTAACGATGTTTCTCTTAAGATACACAACTAGTGGCGTATCGCTTCAGGCAGATGCCACAGTATCTCAAAATGTGTATTTGGTTGAGCAACTGGCAGGAAGCACTATGACTCTCTTAAGGTAGCCAATGCCTTGTCACCAACATAATGCCATCACCAACTTTAGGAAACCGCTTGCAAAGGTAACGAAGCTTCTCATAAGATACACAGCTAGTGGGGTGTCACTTGAGGCAGACTGGCCAAAGTATCAAAAAAATGTGTATTTGGGTGAGCATCTAGCAGGAATCACTATGACACTCATAGGGTAGCCAATGCCTCGTCACCAGCATAATCACATCAGCAACTTCAAGAAACCCCTGGCAAAAGTTACAATGGCTCTTAAGATACACAACTAGTGGCGTAGCTATCAGGCAGACTGGAAAGAGTATCTAAAAAATGTGTATTTGAGTGAAGAACTGGCAGGAATCTCTATGACTCTCTTGAGGTAGCCAATGCCTCGTCACCAGCAGAATCAAATCAGCAACTTCTAGAAACCCCTTTCAAAAGTAACGATGTTTCTCTTAAGATACACAAGTAGTGGCGTATCGCTTCAGGCACACTGGAAACAGTATCTAAAAAATGTGTATTTGGGTGAGCAACTGGCACAAAACACTGTTGCACTCTTAGGGTAGGCAATATCTCGTCACCAGTATAATCACATCTTCAAAGTCAAGAAACCGCTGGCAAGAGTAACGATGTTTCTCTTAAGTTACACAACTAGTGGCGTATCGCTTCAGGCAGACTGGCCACAGTATCTCAAAATGTGTATTTGGGTGAGCAACTGGCAGGAAGCACTATGACTCTCTTAAGGTAGCCAATGCCTCGTCACCAACATAATCCCATCACCAACTTCAAGAAACCGCTTGCAAAGGTAACGAAGCTTCTCATAAGATACACAGCTAGTGGGGTGTCACTTGAGGCAGACTGGCCAAACTATCAAAAAAATGTGTATTTGGGTGAGCAACTAGCAGGAATCACTATGACACTCATAGGGTAGCCAATGCCTCGTCACCAGCATAATCACATCAGCAACTTCAAGAAACCCCTGGCAAAAGTTACAATGACTCTTAAGATACACAACTAGTGGCGTAGCTATCAGGCAGACTGGAAAGAGTATCTAAAAAATGTGTATTTGGGTGAAGAACTGGCAGGAATCTCTATGACTCTCTTGAGGTAGCCAATGCTTCGTCACCAGCAGAATCAAATCAGCAACTTCTAGAAACCCATTTCAAAAGTAACGATGTTTCTCTTAAGATACACAACTAGTGGCGTATCGCTTCAGGCACACTGGAAACAGTATCTAAAAAATGTGTATTTGGGTGAGCAACTGGCACGAAACACTGTGACTCTCTTAGGGTAGCCAATATCTCGTCACCAGTAGAATCACAGCTTCAAAGTCAAGAAACCGCTGGCAAGAGTAACGATGTTTCTCTTAAGATACACAACTAGTGGCGTATCGCTTCAGGCAGACTGGCCACAGTATCTCAAAATGTGTATTTGGGTGAGCAACTGGCAGGAAGCACTATGACTCTCTTAAGGTAGCCAATGCCTCGTCACCAACATAATCCCATCACCAACTTCAAGAAACCGCTTGCAAAGGTAACGAAGCTTCTCATAAGATACACAGCTAGTGGGGTGTCACTTGAGGCAGACTGGCCAAACTATCAAAAAAATGTGTATTTGGGTGAGCAACTAGCAGGAATCACTATGACACTCATAGGGTAGCCAATGCCTCGTCACCAGCATAATCACATCAGCAACTTCAAGAAATCCCTGGCAAAAGTTACAATGACTCTTAAGATACACACATAGTGGCGTAGCTATCAGGCAGACTGGAAAGAGTATCTAAAAAATGTGTATTTGGATGAGCAACTGGCAGGAAACATTGTGACTCTCTTAGGGTAGCCAACATCTCGTCACCAGTATAATCACATCTTCAAAGTCAAGAAACCGCTGGCAAGAGTAACAATGTTTCTCTTAAGATACACAACTAGTGGCGTATCGCTTCAGGCAGACGCCACAGTATCTCAAAATGTGTATTTGGTTGAGCAACTGGCAGGAAGCACTATGACTCTCTTAAGGTAGTCAATGCCTCGTCACCAACTTAATCCCATCACCAACTTCAGGAAACCGCTTGCAAAGGTAACGAAGCTTCTCATAAGATACATAGCTAGTGGGGTGTCACTTGAGGCAGACTGGCCAAAGTATCAAAAAAATGTGTATTTGGATGAGCAACTAGCAGGAATCACTATGACACTCATAGGGTAGCCAATGCCTCGTCACAAGCAAAATCACATCAGCAACTTCAAGAAACCCCTGGCAAAAGTTGCAATGACTCTTAAGATACACAACTAGTGGCGTAGCTATCAGGCAGACTGGAAAGAGTATCTAAAAAATGTGTATTTGAGTGAAGAACTGGCAGGAATCTCTATGACTCTCTTGAGGTAGCCAATGCCTCGTCACCAGCAGAATCAAATCAGCAACTTCTAGAAACCCCTGGCAAAAGTAACGATGTTTCTCTTAAGATACACAACTAGTGGCGTATCGCTTCAGGCACACTGGAAACAGTATCTAAAAAATGTGTATTTGGGTGAGCAACTGGCACGAAACACTGTGACTCTCTTAGGGTAGCCAATATCTCGTCACCAGTATAATCACTTCTTCAAAGTCAAGAAACCGCTGGCAAGAGTAACGATGTTTCTCTTAAGATACACAACTAGTGGCGTATCGCTTCAGGCAGACTGGCCACAGTATCACAAAATGTGTATTTGGGTGAGCAACTGGCAGAAAGCACTATGACTCTCTTAAGGTAGCCAATGTCTCGTCACCAACATAATCACATCACCAACTTCAAGAAACCGCTTGCAAAGGTAATGAAGCTTCTAATAAGATACACAGCTAGTGGGGTGTCACTTGAGGCAGACTGGCCAAAGTATCAAAAAAATGTGTATTTGGGTGAGCAACTAGCAGGAATCACTATGACACTCATAGGGTAGCCAATGCCTCGTCACCAGCATAACCACATCAGCAACTTCAAGAAACCCCTGGCAAAAGTTACAATGACTCTTAAGATACACAACTAGTGGCGTAGCTATCAGGCAGACTGGATAGAGTATCTAAAAAATGTGTATTTGGATGAGCAACTTGCAGGAAACACTGTGACTCTCTTAGGGTAGCCAATATCTCGTCACCAGTATAATCACATCTTCAAAGTCAAGAAACCGCTGGCAAGAGTAACGATGTTTCTCTTAAGATACACAACTAGTGGCGTATCGCTTCAGGCAGACGCCACAGTATCTCAAAATGTGTATTTGGTTGAGCAACTGGCAGGAAGCCCTATGACCCTCTTAAGGTAGCCAATGCCTCATAACCAACATAATCCCATCACCAACTTCAGGAAACCGCTTGCAAAGGTAACGAAGCTTCTCATAAGATACACAGCTAGTGGGGTGTCACTTGAGGCAGACTGGCCAAAGTATCAAAAAAATGTGTATTTGGATGAGCAACTAGCAGGAATCACTATGACACTCATAGGGTAGCCAATGCCTCGTCACCAGCATCATCACATCAGCAACTTCAAGAAACCCCTGGCAAAAGTTACAATGACTCTTAAGATACACAACTAGTGGCGTATCTATCAGGCAGACTGGAAAGAGTATCTAAAAAATGTGTATTTGGGTGAGCAACTAGCAGGTATCACTATGACACTCATAGGGTAGCCAATGCCTCGTCACCAGCATAATCACATCAGCAACTTCAAGAAACCCCTGGCAAAAGTTACAATGACTCTTAAGATACACAACTAGTGGCGTAGCTATCAGGCAGACTGGAAAGAGTATCTAAAAAATGTGTATTTGGATGAGCAACTGGCAGGAAACACTGTGACTCTCTTAGGGTAGCCAATATCTCGTCACCAGTTTAATCACATCTTCAAAGTCAAGAAACCGCTGGAAAGAGTAACGATGTTTCTCTTAAGATACACAACTAGTGGCGTATCGCTTCAGGCAGACGCCACAGTATCTCAAAATGTGTATTTGGTTGAGCAACTGGCAGGAAGCACTATGACTCTCTTAAGGTAGCCAATGCCTCGTCACCAACTTAATCCCATCACCAACTTCAGGAAACCGCTTGCAAAGGTAACGAAGCTTCTCATAAGATACATAGCTAGTGGGGTGTCACTTGAGGCAGACTGGCCAAAGTATCAAAAAAATGTGTATTTGGATGAGCAACTAGCAGGAATCACTATGACACTCATAGGGTAGCCAATGCCTCGTCACAAGCAAAATCACATCAGCAACTTCAAGAAACCCCTGGCAAAAGTTGCAATGACTCTTAAGATACACAACTAGTGGCGTAGCTATCAGGCAGACTGGAAAGAGTATCTAAAAAATGTGTATTTGGATGAGCAACTGGCAGGGAACACTGTGACTCTCTTAGGGTAGCCAATATCTCGTCACCAGTATAATCACATCTTCAAAGTCAAGAAACCGCTGGCAAGAGTAACGATGTTTCTCTTAAGATACACAACTAGTGGCGTATCGCTTCAGGCAGACTGGCCACAGTATCTCAAAATGTGTATTTGGTTGAGCAACTGGCAGGAAGCCCTATGACCCTCTTAAGGTAGCCAATGCCTCATCACCAACATAATCCCATCACCAACTTCAGGAAACCGCTTGCAAAGGTAACGAAGCTTCTCATAAGATACACAGCTAGTGGGGTGTCACTTGAGGCAGACTGGCCAAAGTATCAAAAAAATGTGTATTTGGATGAGCAACTAGCAGGAATCACTATGACACTCATAGGGTAGCCAATGCCTCGTCACCAGCATCATCACATCAGCAACTTCAAGAAACCCCTGGCAAAAGTTACAATGACTCTTAAGATACACAACTAGTGGCGTAGCTATCAGGCAGACTGGAAAGAGTATCTAAAAAATGTGTATTTGGGTGAGCAACTAGCAGGTATCACTATGACACTCATAGGGTAGCCAATGCCTCGTCACCAGCATAATCACATCAGCAACTTCAAGAAACCCCTGGCAAAAGTTACAATGACTCTTAAGATACACAACTAGTGGCGTAGCTATCAGGCAGACTGGAAAGAGTATCTAAAAAATGTGTATTTGAGTGAAGAACTGGCAGGAATCTCTATGACTCTCTTGAGGTAGCCAATGCCTCGTCACCAGCAGAATCAAATCAGCAACTTCTAGAAACCCCTGGCAAAAGTAACGATGTTTCTCTTAAGATACACAACTAGTGGCGTATCGCTTCAGGCACACTGGAAACAGTATCTAAAAAATGTGTATTTGGGTGAGCAACTGGCACGAAACACTGTGACTCTCTTAGGGTAGCCAATATCTCGTCACCAGTATAATCACTTCTTCAAAGTCAAGAAACCGCTGGCAAGAGTAACGATGTTTCTCTTAAGTTACACAACTAGTGGCGTATCGCTTCAGGCAGACTGGCCACAGTATCTCAAAATGTGTATTTGGGTGAGCAACTGGCAGGAAGCACTATGACTCTCTTAAGGTAGCCAATGCCTCGTCACCAACATAATCCCATCACCAACTTCAAGAAACCGCTTGCAAAGGTAACGAAGCTTCTCATAAGATACACAGCTAGTGGGGTGTCACTTGAGGCAGACTGGCCAAACTATCAAAAAAATGTGTATTTGGGTGAGCAACTAGCAGGAATCACTATGACACTCATAGGGTAGCCAATGCCTCGTCACCAGCATAATCACATCAGCAACTTCAAGAAACCCCTGGCAAAAGTTACAATGACTCTTAAGATACACAACTAGTGGCGTAGCTATCAGGCAGACTGGAAAGAGTATCTAAAAAATGTGTATTTGGGTGAAGAACTGGCAGGAATCTCTATGACTCTCTTGAGGTAGCCAATGCTTCGTCACCAGCAGAATCAAATCAGCAACTTCTAGAAACCCATTTCAAAAGTAACGATGTTTCTCTTAAGATACACAACTAGTGGCGTATCGCTTCAGGCACACTGGAAACAGTATCTAAAAAATGTGTATTTGGGTGAGCAACTGGCACGAAACACTGTGACTCTCTTAGGGTAGCCAATATCTCGTCACCAGTAGAATCACAGCTTCAAAGTCAAGAAACCGCTGGCAAGAGTAACGATGTTTCTCTTAAGATACACAACTAGTGGCGTATCGCTTCAGGCAGACTGGCCACAGTATCTCAAAATGTGTATTTGGGTGAGCAACTGGCAGGAAGCACTATGACTCTCTTAAGGTAGCCAATGCCTCGTCACCAACATAATCCCATCACCAACTTCAAGAAACCGCTTGCAAAGGTAACGAAGCTTCTCATAAGATACACAGCTAGTGGGGTGTCACTTGAGGCAGACTGGCCAAACTATCAAAAAAATGTGTATTTGGGTGAGCAACTAGCAGGAATCACTATGACACTCATAGGGTAGCCAATGCCTCGTCACCAGCATAATCACATCAGCAACTTCAAGAAATCCCTGGCAAAAGTTACAATGACTCTTAAGATACACACATAGTGGCGTAGCTATCAGGCAGACTGGAAAGAGTATCTAAAAAATGTGTATTTGGATGAGCAACTGGCAGGAAACATTGTGACTCTCTTAGGGTAGCCAACATCTCGTCACCAGTATAATCACATCTTCAAAGTCAAGAAACCGCTGGCAAGAGTAACGATGTTTCTCTTAAGATACACAACTAGTGGCGTATCGCTTCAGGCAGACGCCACAGTATCTCAAAATGTGTATTTGGTTGAGCAACTGGCAGGAAGCACTATGACTCTCTTAAGGTAGTCAATGCCTCGTCACCAACTTAATCCCATCACCAACTTCAGGAAACCGCTTGCAAAGGTAACGAAGCTTCTCATAAGATACATAGCTAGTGGGGTGTCACTTGAGGCAGACTGGCCAAAGTATCAAAAAAATGTGTATTTGGATGAGCAACTAGCAGGAATCACTATGACACTCATAGGGTAGCCAATGCCTCGTCACAAGCAAAATCACATCAGCAACTTCAAGAAACCCCTGGCAAAAGTTGCAATGACTCTTAAGATACACAACTAGTGGCGTAGCTATCAGGCAGACTGGAAAGAGTATCTAAAAAATGTGTATTTGAGTGAAGAACTGGCAGGAATCTCTATGACTCTCTTGAGGTAGCCAATGCCTCGTCACCAGCAGAATCAAATCAGCAACTTCTAGAAACCCCTGGCAAAAGTAACGATGTTTCTCTTAAGATACACAACTAGTGGCGTATCGCTTCAGGCACACTGGAAACAGTATCTAAAAAATGTGTATTTGGGTGAGCAACTGGCACGAAACACTGTGACTCTCTTAGGGTAGCCAATATCTCGTCACCAGTATAATCACTTCTTCAAAGTCAAGAAACCGCTGGCAAGAGTAACGATGTTTCTCTTAAGATACACAACTAGTGGCGTATCGCTTCAGGCAGACTGGCCACAGTATCACAAAATGTGTATTTGGGTGAGCAACTGGCAGAAAGCACTATGACTCTCTTAAGGTAGCCAATGTCTCGTCACCAACATAATCACATCACCAACTTCAAGAAACCGCTTGCAAAGGTAATGAAGCTTCTAATAAGATACACAGCTAGTGGGGTGTCACTTGAGGCAGACTGGCCAAAGTATCAAAAAAATGTGTATTTGGGTGAGCAACTAGCAGGAATCACTATGACACTCATAGGGTAGCCAATGCCTCGTCACCAGCATAACCACATCAGCAACTTCAAGAAACCCCTGGCAAAAGTTACAATGACTCTTAAGATACACAACTAGTGGCGTAGCTATCAGGCAGACTGGATAGAGTATCTAAAAAATGTGTATTTGGATGAGCAACTTGCAGGAAACACTGTGACTCTCTTAGGGTAGCCAATATCTCGTCACCAGTATAATCACATCTTCAAAGTCAAGAAACCGCTGGCAAGAGTAACGATGTTTCTCTTAAGATACACAACTAGTGGCGTATCGCTTCAGGCAGACGCCACAGTATCTCAAAATGTGTATTTGGTTGAGCAACTGGCAGGAAGCCCTATGACCCTCTTAAGGTAGCCAATGCCTCATCACCAACATAATCCCATCACCAACTTCAGGAAACCGCTTGCAAAGGTAACGAAGCTTCTCATAAGATACACAGCTAGTGGGGTGTCACTTGAGGCAGACTGGCCAAAGTATCAAAAAAATGTGTATTTGGATGAGCAACTAGCAGGAATCACTATGACACTCATAGGGTAGCCAATGCCTCGTCACCAGCATCATCACATCAGCAACTTCAAGAAACCCCTGGCAAAAGTTACAATGACTCTTAAGATACACAACTAGTGGCGTATCTATCAGGCAGACTGGAAAGAGTATCTAAAAAATGTGTATTTGGGTGAGCAACTAGCAGGTATCACTATGACACTCATAGGGTAGCCAATGCCTCGTCACCAGCATAATCACATCAGCAACTTCAAGAAACCCCTGGCAAAAGTTACAATGACTCTTAAGATACACAACTAGTGGCGTAGCTATCAGGCAGACTGGAAAGAGTATCTAAAAAATGTGTATTTGGATGAGCAACTGGCAGGAAACACTGTGACTCTCTTAGGGTAGCCAATATCTCGTCACCAGTTTAATCACATCTTCAAAGTCAAGAAACCGCTGGAAAGAGTAACGATGTTTCTCTTAAGATACACAACTAGTGGCGTATCGCTTCAGGCAGACGCCACAGTATCTCAAAATGTGTATTTGGTTGAGCAACTGGCAGGAAGCACTATGACTCTCTTAAGGTAGCCAATGCCTCGTCACCAACTTAATCCCATCACCAACTTCAGGAAACCGCTTGCAAAGGTAACGAAGCTTCTCATAAGATACATAGCTAGTGGGGTGTCACTTGAGGCAGACTGGCCAAAGTATCAAAAAAATGTGTATTTGGATGAGCAACTAGCAGGAATCACTATGACACTCATAGGGTAGCCAATGCCTCGTCACAAGCAAAATCACATCAGCAACTTCAAGAAACCCCTGGCAAAAGTTGCAATGACTCTTAAGATACACAACTAGTGGCGTAGCTATCAGGCAGACTGGAAAGAGTATCTAAAAAATGTGTATTTGGATGAGCAACTGGCAGGGAACACTGTGACTCTCTTAGGGTAGCCAATATCTCGTCACCAGTATAATCACATCTTCAAAGTCAAGAAACCGCTGGCAAGAGTAACGATGTTTCTCTTAAGATACACAACTAGTGGCGTATCGCTTCAGGCAGACTGGCCACAGTATCTCAAAATGTGTATTTGGTTGAGCAACTGGCAGGAAGCCCTATGACCCTCTTAAGGTAGCCAATGCCTCATCACCAACATAATCCCATCACCAACTTCAGGAAACCGCTTGCAAAGGTAACGAAGCTTCTCATAAGATACACAGCTAGTGGGGTGTCACTTGAGGCAGACTGGCCAAAGTATCAAAAAAATGTGTATTTGGATGAGCAACTAGCAGGAATCACTATGACACTCATAGGGTAGCCAATGCCTCGTCACCAGCATCATCACATCAGCAACTTCAAGAAACCCCTGGCAAAAGTTACAATGACTCTTAAGATACACAACTAGTGGCGTAGCTATCAGGCAGACTGGAAAGAGTATCTAAAAAATGTGTATTTGGGTGAGCAACTAGCAGGTATCACTATGACACTCATAGGGTAGCCAATGCCTCGTCACCAGCATAATCACATCAGCAACTTCAAGAAACCCCTGGCAAAAGTTACAATGACTCTTAAGATACACAACTAGTGGCGTAGCTATCAGGCAGACTGGAAAGAGTATCTAAAAAATGTGTATTTGAGTGAAGAACTGGCAGGAATCTCTATGACTCTCTTGAGGTAGCCAATGCCTCGTCACCAGCAGAATCAAATCAGCAACTTCTAGAAACCCCTGGCAAAAGTAACGATGTTTCTCTTAAGATACACAACTAGTGGCGTATCGCTTCAGGCACACTGGAAACAGTATCTAAAAAATGTGTATTTGGGTGAGCAACTGGCACGAAACACTGTGACTCTCTTAGGGTAGCCAATATCTCGTCACCAGTATAATCACTTCTTCAAAGTCAAGAAACCGCTGGCAAGAGTAACGATGTTTCTCTTAAGATACACAACTAGTGGCGTATCGCTTCAGGCAGACTGGCCACAGTATCACAAAATGTGTATTTGGGTGAGCAACTGGCAGAAAGCACTATGACTCTCTTAAGGTAGCCAATGTCTCGTCACCAACATAATCACATCACCAACTTCAAGAAACCGCTTGCAAAGGTAATGAAGCTTCTCATAAGATACACAGCTAGTGGGGTGTCACTTGAGGCAGACTGGCCAAAGTATCAAAAAAATGTGTATTTGGGTGAGCAACTAGCAGGAATCACTATGACACTCATAGGGTAGCCAATGCCTCGTCACCAGCATAACCACATCAGCAACTTCAAGAAACCCCTGGCAAAAGTTACAATGACTCTTAAGATACACAACTAGTGGCGTAGCTATCAGGCAGACTGGATAGAGTATCTAAAAAATGTGTATTTGGATGAGCAACTTGCAGGAAACACTGTGACTCTCTTAGGGTAGCCAATATCTCGTCACCAGTATAATCACATCTTCAAAGTCAAGAAACCGCTGGCAAGAGTAACGATGTTTCTCTTAAGATACACAACTAGTGGCGTATCGCTTCAGGCAGACGCCACAGTATCTCAAAATGTGTATTTGGTTGAGCAACTGGCAGGAAGCCCTATGACCCTCTTAAGGTAGCCAATGCTTCATCACCAACATAATCCCATCACCAACTTCAGGAAACCGCTTGCAAAGGTAACGAAGCTTCTCATAAGATACACAGCTAGTGGGGTGTCACTTGAGGCAGACTGGCCAAAGTATCAAAAAAATGTGTATTTGGATGAGCAACTAGCAGGAATCACTATGACACTCATAGGGTAGCCAATGCCTCGTCACCAGCATCATCACATCAGCAACTTCAAGAAACCCCTGGCAAAAGTTACAATGACTCTTAAGATACACAACTAGTGGCGTAGCTATCAGGCAGACTTTAAAGAGTATCTAAAAAATGTGTATTTGGGTGAAGAACTGGCAGGAATCTCTATGACTCTCTTGCGGTAGCCAATGCTTCGTCACCAGCAGAATAAAATCAGCAACTTCTAGAAACCCCTTTCAAAAGTAACGATGTTTCTCTTAAGATACACAACTAGTGGCGTATCGCTTCAGGCACACTGGAAACAGTATCTAAAAAATGTGTATTTGGGTGAGCAACTGGCACGAAACACTGTGACTCTCTTAGGGTAGCCAATATCTCGTCACCAGTATAATCACAGCTTCAAAGTCAAGAAACCACTCGCAAGAGTAACGATGTTTCTCTTAAGATACACAACTAGTGGCGTATCGCTTCAGGCAGACTGGCCACAGTATCTCAAAATGTGTATTTGGGTGAGCAACTGGCAGAAAGCACTATGACTCTCTTAAGGTAGCCAATGACTCGTCACCAACATAATCACATCACCAACTTCAAGAAACCGCTTGCAAAGGCAACGAAGCTTCTCATAAGATACACAGCTAGTGGGGTGTCACTTGAGGCAGACTGGCCAAAGTATCAAAAAAATGTGTATTTGGGTGAGCAACTAGCAGGAATCACTATGACACTCATAGGGTAGCCAATGCCTCGTCACCAGCATAATCACATCAGCAACTTCAAGAAACCCCTGGCAAAAGTTACAATGACTCTTAAGATACACAACTAGTGGCGTAGCTATCAGGCAGACTGGAAAGAGTATCTAAAAAATGTGTATTTGGGTGAAGAACTGGCAGGAATCTCTATGACTCTCTTGAGGTGGCCAATCCTTCGTCACCAGCAGAATCAAATCAGCAACTTCTAGAAACCCCTTTCAAAAGTAACGTTGTTTCTCTTAAGATACACAACTAGTGGCGTATCGCTTCAGGCACACTGGAAACAGTATCTAAAAAATGTGTATTTGGGTGAGCAACTGGCACGAAACACTGTGACTCTCTTAGGGTAACCAATATCTCGTCACCGGTATAATCACATCCTCAAAGTCAAGAAACCGTTGGCAAGAGTAACGATGTTTCTCTTAAGATACACAACTAGTGGCTTATCGCTTCAGGCAGACTGGCCACAGTATCTCAAAATGTGTATTTGGGTGAGCAACTGGCAGAAAGCACTATGACTCTCTTAAGGTAGCCAATGCCTCGTGACCAACATAATCACATCACCAACTTCAAGAAACCGCTTGCAAAGGTAACGAAGCTTCTCATAAGATACACAGCTAGTGGGGTGTCACTTGAGGCAGACTGGCCAAAGTATCAAAAAAATGTGTATTTGGGTGAGCAACTAGCAGGAATCACTATGACACTCATAGGGTAGCCAATGCCTCGTCACCAGCATAATCACATCAGCAACTTCAAGAAACCCCTGGCAAAAGTTACAATGACTCCTAAGATACACAACTAGTGGCGTAGCTATCAGGCAGACTGGAAAGAGTATCTAAAAAATGTGTATTTGGATGAGCAATTTGCAGGAAACGCTGTGACTCTCTTAGGGTAGCCAATATCTCGTCACCAGTATAATCACATCTTCAAAGTCAAGAAACCGCTGGCAAGAGTAACGATGTTTCTCTTAAGATACACAACTAGTGGCGTATCGCTTCAGGCAGATGCCACAGTATCTCAAAATGTGTATTTGGTTGAGCAACTGGCAGGAAGCACTATGACTCTCTTAAGGTAGCCAATGCCTTGTCACCAACATAATGCCATCACCAACTTCAGGAAACCGCTTGCAAAGGTAACGAAGCTTCTCATAAGATACACAGCTAGTGGGGTGTCACTTGAGGCAGACTGGCCAAAGTATCAAAAAAATGTGTATTTGGGTGAGCATCTAGCAGGAATCACTATGACACTCATAGGGTAGCCAATGCCTCGTCACCAGCATAATCACATCAGCAACTTCAAGAAACCCCTGGCAAAAGTTACAATGACTCTTAAGATACACAACTAGTGGCGTAGCTATCAGGCAGACTGGAAAGAGTATCTAAAAAATGTGTATTTGAGTGAAGAACTGGCAGGAATCTCTATAACTCTCTTGAGGTAGCCAATGCCTCGTCACCAGCAGAATCAAATCAGCAACTTCTAGAAACCCCTTTCAAAAGTAACGATGTTTCTCTTAAGATACACAAGTAGTGGCGTATCGCTTCAGGCACACTGGAAACAGTATCTAAAAAATGTGTATTTGGGTGAGCAACTGGCACAAAACACTGTTGCACTCTTAGGGTAGCCAATATCTCGTCACCAGTATAATCACATCTTCAAAGTCAAGAAACCGCTGGCAAGAGTAACGATGTTTCTCTTAAGTTACACAACTAGTGGCGTATCGCTTCAGGCAGACTGGCCACAGTATCTCAAAATGTGTATTTGGGTGAGCAACTGGCAGAAAGCACTATGACTCTCTTAAGGTAGCCAATGCCTCGTCACCAACATAATCACATCACCAACTTCAAGAAACCGCTTGCAAAGGTAACGAAGCTTCTCATAAGATACACAGCTAGTGGGGTGTCACTTGAGGCAGACTGGCCAAAGTATCAAAAAATGTGTATTTGGGTGAGCAACTAGCAGGAATCACTATGACACTCATAGGGTAGCCAATGCCTCGTCACCAGCATAATCACATCAGCAACTTCAAGAAACCCCTGGCAAAAGTTACAATGACTCTTAAGATACACAACTAGTGGCGTAGCTATCAGGCAGACTGGAAAGAGTATCTAAAAAATGTGTATTTGGATGAGCAACTGGCAGGAAACACTGTGACTCTCTTAGGGTAGCCAATATCTCGTCACCAGTATAATCACATCTTCAAAGTCAAGAAACCGCTGGCAAGAGTAACGATGTTTCTCTTAAGATACACAACTAGTGGCGTATCGCTTCAGGCAGACGCCACAGTATCTCAAAATGTGTATTTGGTTGAGCAACTGGCAGGAAGCACTATGACTTCTCAAGGTAGACAATGCCTCGTCACCAACATAATCCCATCACCAACTTCAGGAACCCGCTTGCAAAGGTAACGAAGCTTCTTATAAGATACACAGCTAGTGGGGTGTCACTTGAGGCAGACTGGCCAAAGTATCAAAAAAATGTGTATTTGGGTGAGCAACTAGCAGGAATCACTATGACACTCATAGGGTAGCCAATGCCTCGTCACCAGCATAACCACATCAGCAACTTCAAGAAACCCCTGGCAAAAGTTACAATGACTCTTAAGATACACAACTAGTGGCGTAGCTATCAGGTAGACTGGAAAGAGTATCTAAAAAATGTGTATTTGGGTGAAGAACTGGCAGGAATCTCTATGACTCTCTTGAGGTAGCCAATGCTTCGTCACCAGCAGAATCAAATCAGCAACTTCTAGAAACCCCTTTCAAAAGTAACGAAGTTTCTCTTAAGATACACAACTAGTGGCGTATCGCTTCAGGCACACTGGAAACAGTATCTAAAAAATGTGTATTTGGGTGAGCAACTGGCACGAAACACTGTGACTCTCTTAGGGTAGCCAATATCTCGTCACCAGTATAATCACATCTTCAAAGTCAAGAAACCGCTGGCAAGAGTAACGATGTTTCTCTTAAGATACACAACTAGTGGCGTATCGCTTCAGGCAGACGCCACAGTATCTCAAAATGTGTATTTGGTTGAGCAACTGGCAGGAAGCACTATGACTTCTCAAGGTAGACAATGCCTCGTCACCAACATAATCCCATCACCAACTTCAGGAACCCGCTTGCAAAGGTAACGAAGCTTCTTATAAGATACACAGCTAGTGGGGTGTCACTTGAGGCAGACTGGCCAAAGTATCAAAAAAATGTGTATTTGGGTGAGCAACTAGCAGGAATCACTATGACACTCATAGGGTAGCCAATGCCTCGTCACCAGCATAACCACATCAGCAACTTCAAGAAACCCCTGGCAAAAGTTACAATGACTCTTAAGATACACAACTAGTGGCGTAGCTATCAGGTAGACTGGAAAGAGTATCTAAAAAATGTGTATTTGGGTGAAGAACTGGCAGGAATCTCTATGACTCTCTTGAGGTAGCCAATGCTTCGTCACCAGCAGAATCAAATCAGCAACTTCTAGAAACCCCTTTCAAAAGTAACGATGTTTCTCTTAAGATACACAACTAGTGGCGTATCGCTTCAGGCACACTGGAAACAGTATCTAAAAAATGTGTATTTGGGTGAGCAACTGGCACGAAACACTGTGACTCTCTTAGGGTAGCCAATATCTCGTCACCAGTATAATCACAGCTTCAAAGTCAAGAAACCGCTGGCAAGAGTAACGATGTTTCTCTTAAGATACACAACTAGTGGCGTATCGCTTCAGGCAGACGCCACAGTATCTCAAAATGTGTATTTGGTTGAGCAACTGGCAGGAAGCACTATGACTCTCTTAAGGTAGCCAATGCCTCGTCACCAACATAATCCCATCACCAACTTCAGGAAACCGCTTGCAAAGGTAACGAAGCTTCTCATAAGATACACAGCTAGTGGGGTGTCACTTGAGGCAGAGTGGCCAAAGTATCCAAAAAATATGTATTTGGGTGAGCAACTAGCAGGAATCACTATGACACTCATAGGGTAGCCAATGCCTCGTCACCAGCATAATCACATCAGCAACTTCAAGAAACCCCTGGCTAAAGTTACAATGACTCTTAAGATACACAACTAGTGGCGTAGCTTCAGGCAGACTGGAAAGAGTATCTAAAAAATGTGTATTTGAGTGAAGAACTGGCAGGAATCTCTATGACTCTCTTGAGGTAGCCAATGCCTCGTCACCAGCAGAATCAAATCAGCAACTTCTAGAAACCCCTTTCAAAAGTAACGATGTTTCTCTTAAGATACACAACTAGTGGCGTATCGCTTCAGGCACACTGGAAACAGTATCTAAAAAATGTGTATTTGGGTGAGCAACTGGCACGAAACACTGTGACTCTCTTAGGGTAACCAGTATCTCGTCAACAGTATAATCACATCTTCAAAGTCAAGAAACCGCTGGCAAGAGTAACGATGTTTCTCTCAAGATACACAACTAGTGGCGTATCGCTTCAGGCAGACTGGCCACAGCATCTCAAAATGTGTATTTGGGTGAGCAACTGGCAGAAAGCACTATGACTCTCTTAAGGTAGCCAATGCCTCGTGACCAACATAATCACATCACCAACTTCAAGAAACCGCTTGCAAAGGTAACGAAGCTTCTCATAAGATACACAGCTAGTGGGGTGTCACTTGAGGCAGACTGGCCAAAGTATCAAAAAAATGTGTATTTGGGTGAGTAACTAGCAGGAATCACTATGACACTCATAGGGTAACCAATGCCTCGTCACCAGCATAATCACATCAGCAACTTCAAGAAACCCCTGGCAAAAGTTACAATGACTCTTAAGATACACAACTAGTGGCGTAGCTATCAGGCAGACTGGAAAGAGTATCTAAAAAATGTGTATTTGGATGAGCAACTGGCAGGAAACACTGTGACTCTCTTAGGGTAGCCAATATCTCGTCACCAGTATAATCACGTCTTCAAAGTCAAGAAACCGCTGGCAAGAGTAACGATGTTTCTCTTAAGATACACAACTAATGGCGTATCGCTTCAGGCAGACTGGCCACAGTATCTCAAAATGTGTATTTGGGTGAGCAACTGGCAGGAAGCACTATGACTCTCTTAAGGTAGCCAATGCCTCGTCACCAACATAATCCCATCACCAACTTCAGGAAACCGCTTGCAAAGGTAACGAAGCTTCTCATAAGATACACAGCTAGTGGGGTGTCAATTGAGGCAGACTGGCCAAAGTATCAAAAAAATGTGTATTTGGGTGAGCAACTAGCAGGAATCACTATCACACTCATAGGGTAGCCAATGCCTCGTCACCAGCATAATCACATCAGCAACTTCAAGAAACCCCTGGCAAAAGTTACAATGACTCTTAAGATACACAACTAGTGGCGTAGCTATCAGGCAGACCGGAAAGAGTATCTAAAAAATGTGTATTTGGGTGAAGAACTGGCAGGAATCTCTATGACTCTCTTGAGGTAGCCAATGCTTCGTCAAAAGCAGAATCAAATCAGCAACATCTAGAAACCCCTTTCAAAAGTAACGATGTTTCTCTTAAGATACACAACTAGTGGCGTATCGCTTCAGGCACACTGGAAAAAGTGTCTAAAAAATGTGTATTTGGATGAGCAACTGGCAGGAAACACTGTGACTCTCTTAGGGTAGCCAATATCTCGTCACCAGTATAATCACATCTTCAAAGTCAAGAAACCGCTGGCAAGAGTAACGATGTTTCTCTTAAGATACACAACTAGTGGCGTATCGCTTCAGGCAGACGCCACAGTATCTCAAAATGTGTATTTGGTTGAGCAACTGGCAGGAAGCACTATGACTCTCTTAAGGTAGCCAATGCCTCGTCACCAACATAATCCCATCACCATCTTCAAGAAACCGCTTGCAAAGGTGACGAAGCTTCTCATAAGATACACAGCTAGTGGGGTGTCACTTGAGGCAGACTGGCCAAAGTATCAAAAAAATGTGTATTTGGGTGAGCAACTAGCAGGAATCACTATGACACTCATAGGGTAGCCAATGCCTCGTCACCAGCATAATCACATCAGCAACTTCAAGAAACCCCTGGCAAAAGTTACAATGACTCTTAAGATACACAACTAGTGGCGTAGCTATCAGGCAGACTAGAAAGAGTATCTAAAAAATGTGTATTTGGGTGAAGAACTGGCAGGAAACTCTATGACTCTCTTGAGGTGGCCAATGCTTCGTCACCAGCAGAATCAAATCAGCAACTTCTAGAAACCCCTTTCAAAAGTAACGATGTTTCTCTTAAGATACACAACTAGTGGCGTATCGCTTCAGGCACACTGGAAACAGTATCTAAAAATGTGTATTTGGGTGAGCAACTGGCACGAAACACTGTGACTCTCTTAGGGTAACCAGTATCTCGTCACCAGTATAATCACATCTTCAAAGTCAAGAAACCGCTGGCAAGAGTAACGATGTTTCTCTTAAGATACACAACTAGTGGCGTATCGCTTCAGGCAGACTGGCCACAGTATCTCAAAATGTGTATTTGGGTGAGGAACTGGCAGAAAGCACTATGACTCTCTTAAGGTAGCCAATGCCTCGTCACCAACATAATCACATCACCAACTTCAACAAACCGCTTGCAAAGGTAACGAAGCTTCTCATAAGATACACAGCTAGTGGGGTGTCACTTGAGGCAGACTGGCCAAAGTATCAAAAAAATGTGTATTTGGGTGAGTAACTAGCAGGAATCACTATGACACTCATAGGGTAACCAATGCCTCGTCACCAGCATAATCACATCAGCAACTTCAAGAAACCCCTGGCAAAAGTTACAATGACTCTTAAGATAAACAACTAGTGGCGTAGCTATCAGGCAGACTGGAAACAGTATCTAAAAAATGTGTATTTGGATGAGCAACTGGCAGGAAACACTGTGACTCTCTTAGGGTAGCCAATATCTCGTCACCAGTATAATCACATCTTCAAAGTCAAGAAACCGCTGGCAAGAGTAACGATGTTTCTCTTAAGATACACAACTAGTGGCGCATCGCTTCAGGCATACGCCACAGTATCTCAAAATGTGTATTTGGTTGAGCAACTGGCAGGAAGCACTATGACTCTCTTAAGGTAGCCAATGCCTCGTCACCAACGTAATCCCATCACCAACTTCAGGAAACCGCTTGCAAAGGTAACGAAGCTTCTCATAAGATACACAGCTAGTGGGGTGTCACTTGAGGCAGACTGGCCAAAGTATCAAAAAAATGTGTATTTGAGTGAGCAACTAGCAGGAATCACTATGACACTTATAGGGTAGCCAATGCCTCGTCACCAGCATAATCACATCAGCAACTTCAAGAAACCCCTGGCAAAAGTTACAATGACTCTTAAGATACACAACTAGTGGCGTAGCTATCAGGCAGACTGGAAAGAGTATCTAAAAAATGTGTATTTGGGTGAAGAACTGGCATGAATCTCTATGACTCTCTTGAGGTAGCCAATGCTTCGTCACCAGCAGAATCAAATCAGCAACTTCTAGAAACCCCTTTCAAAAGTAACTATGTTTCTCTTAAGATACACAACTAGTGGCGTATCGCTTCAGGTAGACTGGCCACAGTATCTCAAAATGTGTATTTGGGTGAGCCACTGGCAGGAAGCACTATGACTCTCTTAAGGTAGCCAATGCCTCGTCACCAACATAATCCCATCACCAACTTCAAGAAACCGCTTGCAAAGGTAACGAAGCTTCTCATAAGATACACAGCTAGTGGGGTGTCACTTGAGGCAGACTGGCCAAAGTATCAAAAAAATGTGTATTTGGGTGAGCAACTAGCAGGAACCACTATGACACTCATAGGGTAGCCAATGCCTCGTCACCAGCATAATCACATCAGCAACTTCAAGAAACCCCTGGCAAAAGTTACAATGACCTTTAAGATACACAACTAGTAGCGTAGCTATCAGGCAGACTGGAAAGAGTATCTAAAAAATGTGTATTTGGGTGAGGAACTGGCAGGAATGTCTATGACTCTCTTGAGGTAGCCAATGCCTCGTCACCAGCAGAATCAAATCAGCAACTTCTAGAAACCCTTGGCAAAAGTAACGATGTTTCTCTTAAGATACACAACTAGTGGCGTATCGCTTCAGGCACACTGGAAACAGTATCTAAAAAATGTGTATTTTTGTGAGCAACTGGCACGAAACACTGTGACTCTCTTAGGGTAGCCAATATCTCGTCACCAGTATAATCACAGCTTCAAAGTCAAGAAACCGCTGGCAAGAGTAACGATGTTTCTCTTAAGATACACAACTAGTGGCGTATCGCTTCAGGCAGACTGGCCACAGTATCTCAAGATGTGTATTTTGGTGAGCAACTGGCAGGAAGCACTATGACTCTCTTAAGGTAGCCAATGCCTCGTCACCAACATAATCCCATCACCAACTTCAAGAAACCGCTTGCAAAGGTAACGAAGCTTCTCATAAGATACACAGCTAGTGGGGTGTCACTTGAGGCAGACTGGCCAAAGTATCAAAAAAATGTGTATTTGGGTGAGCACCTAGCAGGAATCACTATGGCACTCATAGGGTAGCCAATGCCTCGTCACCAGCATAATCACATCAGCAACTTCAAGAAACCCCTTGCAAAAGTTACAATGACTCTTAAGATACACAACTAGTGGCGTAGCTATCAGGCAGACTGGAAAGAGTATCTAAAAAATGTGTATTTGAGTGAAGAACTGGCAGGAATCTCTATGACTCTCTTGAGGTAGCCAATGCCTCGTCACCAGCAGAATCAAATCAGCAACTTCTAGAAACCCCTGGCAAAAGTAACGATGTTTCTCTTAAGATACACAACTAGTGGCGTATCGCTTCAGGCACACTGGAAACAGTATCTAAAAAATGTGTATTTGGGTGAGCAACTGGCACGAAACACTGTGACTCTCTTAGGGTAGCCAATATCTCGTCACCAGTATAATCACAGCTTCAAAGTCAAGAAACCGCTGGCAAGAGTAACGATGTTTCTCTTAAGATACACAACTAGTGGCGTATCGCTTCAGGCAGACTGGCCACAGTATCTCAAAATGTGTATTTGGGTGAGCAACAGGCAGGAAGCACTATGACCCTCTTAAGGTAGCCAATGCCTCGTCACCAACATAATCCCATCACCAACTTCAAGAAACCGCTTGCAAAGGTAACGAAGCTTCTCATAAGATACACAGCTAGTGGGGTGTCACTTGAGGTAGACTGGCCAAAGTATCAAAAAAATATGTATTTGGGTGAGCAACTAGCAGGAATCACTATGACACTCATAGGGTAGCCAATGCCTCGTTACCAGCATAATCACATCAGCAACTTCAAGAAACCCCTGGCAAAAGTTACAATGACTCTTAAGATACACAACTAGTGGCGTAGCTATCATGCAGACTGGAAAGAGTATCTAAAAAATGTGTATTTGGGTGAAGAACTGGCAGGAATCTCTATGACTCTCTTGAGGTAGCCAATGCCTCGTCACCAGCAGAATCAAATCAGCAACTTCTAGAAACCCCTGGCAAAAGTAACGACGTTTCTCTTAAGATACACAACTAGTGGCGTATCGCTTCAGGCAGACTGGAAACAGTATCTAAAAAATGGGTATTTGGGTGAGCAACTGGCACGAAACACTGTGACTCTCTTAGGGTAGCCAATATCTCGTCACCAGTATAATCACAGCCTCAAAGTCAAGAAACCGCTGGCAAGAGTAACGATGTTTCTCTTAAGATACACAACTAGTGGCGTATCGCTTCAGGCAGACTGGCCACAGTATCTCAAAATGTGTATTTGGGTGAGCAACTGGCAGAAAGCACTATGACTCTCTTAAGGTAGCCAATGCCTCGTCACCAACATAATCCCATCACCAACTTCAAGAAACCGCTGGCAAAGGTAACGAAGCTTCTCATAAGATACACAGCTAGAGGGGTGTCACTTGAGGCAGACTGGCCAAAGTATCAAAAAAATGTGTATTTGGGTGAGCAACTGGCACGAAACACTGTGACTCTCTTAGGGTAGCCAATATCTCGTCACCAGTATAATCACAGCTTCAAAGTCAAGAAACCGCTGGCAAGAGTAACGATGTTTCTCTTAAGATACACAACTAGTGGCGTATCGCTTCAGGCAGACTGGCCACAGTATCTCAAAATTTGTATTTGGGTGAGCAACTGGCAGGAAGCACTATGACTCTCTTAAGGCAGCCAATGCCTCGTCACCAACATAATCCCATCACCAACTTCAAGAAACCGCTTGCAAAGGTAACGAAGCTTGTCATAAGATACACAGCCCATGGGGTGTCACTTGAGGCAGACTGGCCAAAGTATCAAAAAAATGTGTATTTGGGTGAGCAACTAGCAGGAATCACTATGACACTCATAGGGTAGCCAATGCCTCGTCACCAGCATAATCACATCAGCAACTTCAAGGTACCCCTGGCAAAAGTTACAATGACTCTTAAGATACACAACTAGTGGCGTAGCTATCAGGCAGACTGGAAAGAGTATCTAAAAAATGTGTATTTGGGTGAAGAACTGGCAGGAATCTCTATGACTCTCTTGAGGTAGCCAATGC
Source organism: Schistocerca nitens (assembly GCF_023898315.1). Classification (NCBI taxonomy): domain Eukaryota; kingdom Metazoa; phylum Arthropoda; class Insecta; order Orthoptera; family Acrididae; genus Schistocerca; species Schistocerca nitens. Next base: position 105,349,232 of record NC_064616.1, on the reverse strand, counting down.
TTCGTCACCAGCAGAATCAAATCAGCAACTTCTAGAAACCCCTTTCAAAAGTAACGATGTTTCTCTTAAGATACACAACTAGTGGCGTATCGCTTCAGGCACACTGGAAACAGTATCTAAAAAATGTGTATTTGGGTGAGCAACTGGCACGAAACACTGTGACTCTCTTAGGGTAGCCAATATCTCGTCACCAGTATAATCACAGCTTCAAAGTCAAGAAACCGCTGGCAAGAGTAACGATGTTTCTCTTAAGATACACAACTAGTGGCGTATCGCTTCAGGCAGACTGGCCACAGTATCTCAAAATGTGTATTTGGGTGAGCAACTGGCAGGAAGCACTATGACTCTCTTAAGGTAGCCAATGCCTCGTCACCAACATAATCCCATCACCATCTTCAAGAAACCGCTTGCAAAGGTGACGAAGCTTCTCATAAGATACACAGCTAGTGGGGTGTCACTTGAGGCAGACTGGCCAAAGTATCAAAAAAATGTGTATTTGGGTGAGCAACTAGCAGGAATCACTATGACACTCATAGGGTAGCCAATGTCTCGTCACCAGCATAATCACATCAGCAACTTCAAGAAACCCCTGGCAAAAGTTACAATGACTCTTAAGATACACAACTAGTGGCGTAGCTATCAGGCAGACTAGAAAGAGTATCTAAAAAATGTGTATTTGGGTGAAGAACTGGCAGGAAACTCTATGACTCTCTTGAGGTGGCCAATGCTTCGTCACCAGCAGAATCAAATCAGCAACTTCTAGAAACCCCTTTCAAAAGTAACGATGTTTCTCTTAAGATACACAACTAGTGGCGTATCGCTTCAGGCACACTGGAAACAGTATCTAAAAATGTGTATTTGGGTGAGCAACTGGCACGAAACACTGTGACTCTCTTAGGGTAACCAGTATCTCGTCACCAGTATAATCACATCTTCAAAGTCAAGAAACCGCTGGCAAGAGTAACGATGTTTCTCTTAAGATACACAACTAGTGGCGTATCGCTTCAGGCAGACTGGCCACAGTATCTCAAAATGTGTATTTGGGTGAGGAACTGGCAGAAAGCACTATGACTCTCTTAAGGTAGCCAATGCCTCGTCACCAACATAATCACATCACCAACTTCAACAAACCGCTTGCAAAGGTAACGAAGCTTCTCATAAGATACACAGCTAGTGGGGTGTCACTTGAGGCAGACTGGCCAAAGTATCAAAAAAATGTGTATTTGGGTGAGTAACTAGCAGGAATCACTATGACACTCATAGGGTAACCAATGCCTCGTCACCAGCATAATCACATCAGCAACTTCAAGAAACCCCTGGCAAAAGTTACAATGACTCTTAAGATAAACAACTAGTGGCGTAGCTATCAGGCAGACTGGAAACAGTATCTAAAAAATGTGTATTTGGATGAGCAACTGGCAGGAAACACTGTGACTCTCTTAGGGTAGCCAATATCTCGTCACCAGTATAATCACATCTTCAAAGTCAAGAAACCGCTGGCAAGAGTAACGATGTTTCTCTTAAGATACACAACTAGTGGCGCATCGCTTCAGGCATACGCCACAGTATCTCAAAATGTGTATTTGGTTGAGCAACTGGCAGGAAGCACTATGACTCTCTTAAGGTAGCCAATGCCTCGTCACCAACGTAATCCCATCACCAACTTCAGGAAACCGCTTGCAAAGGTAACGAAGCTTCTCATAAGATACACAGCTAGTGGGGTGTCACTTGAGGCAAACTGGCCAAAGTATCAAAAAAATGTGTATTTGGGTGAGCAACTAGCAGGAATCACTATGACACTCATAGGGTAGCCAATGCCTCGTCACCAGCATAATCACATCAGCAACTTCAAGAAACTCCTGGCAAAAGTTACAATGACTCTTAAGATACACAACTAGTGGCGTATCGCTTCAGGCAGACTGGAAAGAGTATCTAAAAAATGTGTATTTGGGTGAAGAACTGGCTGGAATCTCTATGACTCTCTTGAGGTAGCCAATGCTTCGTCACCAGCAGAATCAAATCAACAACTTCTAGAAACCCCTTTCAATAGTAACGATGTTTCTCTTAAGATACACAACTAGTGGCGTATCGCTTCAGGCAGACTGGCCACAGTATCTCAAAATGTGTATTTGGGTGAGCAACTGGCAGGAAGTACTATGACTCTCTTAAGGCAGCCAATGCCTCGTCACCAACATAATCCCATCACCAACTTCAAGAAACCGCTTGCAAAGGTAACGAAGCTTCTCATAAGATACACAGCTAGTGGGGTGTCACTTGAGGCAGACTGGCCAAAGTATCAAAAAAATGTGTATTTGGGTGAGCAACTAGCAGGAATCACTATGACACTCATAGGGTAGCCAATGCCTCGTCACCAGCATAATCACATCAGCAACTTCAAGAAACCCCTGGCAAAAGTTACAATGACTCTTAAGATACACAACTAGTGGCGTAGCTATCAGGCAGACTGGAGAGAGTATCTAAAAAATGTGTATTTGGGTGAAGAACTGGCAGGAATCTCTATGACTCTCTTGAGGTAGCCAATGCTTCTCACCAGCAGAATCAAATCAGCAACTTCTAGAAACCCCTTTCAAAAGTAACGATGTTTCTCTTAAGATACACAACTAGTGGCGTATCGCTTCAGGCACACTGGAAACAGTATCTAAAAAATGTGTATTTGGGTGAGCAACTGGCACGAAACACTGTGACTCTCTTAGGGTAGCCAATATCTCGTCACCAGTATAATCACAGCTTCAAAGTCAAGAAACCGCTGGCAAGAGTAACGATTTTTCTCTTAAGATACACAACTAGTGGCGTATCGCTTCAGGCAGACGCCACAGTATCTCAAAATGTGTATTTGGGTGAGCAACAGGCAGGAAGCACTATGACTCTCTTAAGGTAGCCAATGCCTCGTCACCAACATAATCCCATCACCAACTTCAAGAAACCGCTTGCAAAGGTAACGAAGCTTCTCATAAGATACACAGCTAGTGGGGTGTCACTTGAGGCAGACTGGCCAAAGTATCTAAAAAATGTGTATTTGGTTGAGCAACTAGCAGGAATCACTATGACACTCATAGGGTAGCCAATGCCTCGTCACCAGCATAATCACATCAGCAACTTCAAGAAACCCCTGGCAAAAGTTACAATGACTCTTAAGATACCAAACTAGTGGCGTAGCTATCAGGCAGACTGGAAAGAGTATCTAAAAAATGTGTATTTGTGTGAAGAACTGGCAGGAATCTCTATGACTCTCTTGAGGTAGCCAATGCTTTGTCACCAGCAGAATCAAATCAGCAACTTCTAGAAACCCCTTTCAAAAGTAACGATGTTCCTCTTAAGATACACAACTAGTGGCGTATCGCTTCAGGCACACTGGAAACAGTATCTAAAAAATGTGTATTTGGGTGAGCAACTGGCACGAAACACTGTGACTCTCTTAGGGTAGCCAATATCTCGTCACCAGTATAATCACAGCTTCAAAGTCAAGAAACCGCTGGCAAGAGTAACGATGTTTCTCTTAAGATACACAACTAGTGGCGTATCGCTTCAGGCAGACTGGCCACAGTATCTCAAAATGTGTATTTGGGTGAGCAACTGGCAGGAAGCACTATGACTCTCTTAAGGCAGCCAATGCCTCGTCACCAACATAATCCCATCACCAACTTCAAGAAACCGCTTGCAAAGGTAACGAAGCTTCTCATAAGATACACAGCTGGTGGGGTGTCACTTGAGGCAGACTGGCCATAGTATCAAAAAAATGTGTATTTGGGTGAGCAACTAGCAGGAATCACTATGACACTCATAGGGTAGCCAATGCCTCGTTACCAGCATAATCACACAGCAACTTCAAGAAACCCCTGGCAAAAGTTACAATGACTCTTAAGATACACAACTAGTGGCGTAGCTATCAGGCAGACTGGAAAGAGTATCTAAAAAATGTGTATTTGTGTGAAGAACTGGCAGGAATCTCTATGACTCTCTTGAGGTAGCCAATGCTTCGTCACCAGCAGAATCAAATCAGCAACTTCTAGAAACCCCTTTCAAAAGTAACGATGTTTCTCTTAAGAAACACAACTAGTGGCGTATCGCTTCAGGCACACTGGAAACAGTATCTAAAAAATGTGTATTTGGGTGAGCAAGTGGCACGAAACACTGTGACTCTCTTAGGGTAGCCAATATCTCGTCACCAGTATAATCACAGCTTCAAAGTCAAGAAACCGCTGGCAAGAGTAACGATGTTTCTCTTAAGATACACAACTAGTGGCGTATCGCTTCAGGCAGACTGGCCACAGTATCTCAAAATGTGTATTTGGGTGAGCAACTGGCAGGAAGCACTCTGACACTCTTAAGGTAGCCAATGCCTCGACACCAACATAATCCCATCACCAACTTCAAGAAACCGCTTGCAAAGGTAACGTAGCTTCTCATAAGATACACAGCTAGTGGGGTGTCACTTGAGGCAAACTGGCCAAAGTATCAAAAAAATGTGTATTTGGGTGAGCAACTAGCAGGAATCACTATGACACTCATAGGGTAGCCAATGCCTCGTCACCAGCATAATCACATCAGCAACTTCAAGAAACTCCTGGCAAAAGTTACAATGACTCTTAAGATACACAACTAGTGGCGTATCGCTTCAGGCAGACTGGAAAGAGTATCTAAAAAATGTGTATTTGGGTGAAGAACTGGCTGGAATCTCTATGACTCTCTTGAGGTAGCCAATGCTTCGTCACCAGCAGAATCAAATCAGCAACTTCTAGAAACCCCTTTCAATAGTAACGATGTTTCTCTTAAGATACACAACTAGTGGCGTATCGCTTCAGGCAGACTGGCCACAGTATCTCAAAATGTGTATTTGGGTGAGCAACTGGCAGGAAGCACTATGACTCTCTTAAGGCAGCCAATGCCTCGTCACCAACATAATCCCATCACCAACTTCAAGAAACCGCTTGCAAAGGTAACGAAACTTCTCATAAGATACACAGCTAGTGGGGTGTCACTTGAGGCAGACTGGCCAAAGTATCAAAAAAATGTGTATTTGGGTGAGCAACTAGCAGGAATCACTATGACACTCATAGGGTAGCCAATGCCTCGTCACCAGCATAATCACATCAGCAACTTCAAGAAACCCCTGGCAAAAGTTACAATGACTCTTAAGATACACAACTAGTGGCGTAGCTATCAGGCAGACTGGAGAGAGTATCTAAAAAATGTGTATTTGGGTGAAGAACTGGCAGGAATCTCTATGACTCTCTTGAGGTAGCCAATGCTTCGTCACCAGCAGAATCAAATCAGCAACTTCTAGAAACCCCTTTCAAAAGTAACGATGTTTCTCTTAAGATACACAACTAGTGGCGTATCGCTTCAGGCACACTGGAAACAGTATCTAAAAAATGTGTATTTGGGTGAGCAACTGGCACGAAACACTGTGACTCTCTTAGGGTAGCCAATATCTCGTCACCAGTATAATCACAGCTTCAAAGTCAAGAAACCGCTGGCAAGAGTAACGATGTTTCTCTTAAGATACACAACTAGTGGCGTATCGCTTCAGGCAGACGCCACAGTATCTCAAAATGTGTATTTGGGTGAGCAACAGGCAGGAAGCACTATGACTCTCTTAAGGTAGCCAATGCCTCGTCACCAACATAATCCCATCACCAACTTCAAGAAACCGCTTGCAAAGGTAACGAAGCTTCTCATAAGATACACAGCTAGTGGGGTATCACTTGAGGCAGACTGGCCAAAGTATCTAAAAAATGTGTATTTGGTTGAGCAACTAGCAGGAATCACTATGACACTCATAGGGTAGCCAATGCCTCGTCACCAGCATAATCACATCAGCAACTTCAAGAAACCCCTGGCAAAAGTTACAATGACTCTTAAGATACCAAACTAGTGGCGTAGCTATCAGGCAGACTGGAAAGAGTATCTAAAAAATGTGTATTTGTGTGAAGAACTGGCAGGAATCTCTATGACTCTCTTGAGGTAGCCAATGCTTTGTCACCAGCAGAATCAAATCAGCAACTTCTAGAAACCCCTTTCAAAAGTAACGATGTTCCTCTTAAGATACACAACTAGTGGCGTATCGCTTCAGGCACACTGGAAACAGTATCTAAAAAATGTGTATTTGGGTGAGCAACTGGCACGAAACACTGTGACTCTCTTAGGGTAGCCAATATCTCGTCACCAGTATAATCACAGCTTCAAAGTCAAGAAACCGCTGGCAAGAGTAACGATGTTTCTCTTAAGATACACAACTAGTGGCGTATCGCTTCAGGCAGACTGGCCACAGTATCTCAAAATGTGTATTTGGGTGAGCAACTGGCAGGAAGCACTATGACTCTCTTAAGGCAGCCAATGCCTCGTCACCAACATAATCCCATCACCAACTTCAAGAAACCGCTTGCAAAGGTAACGTAGCTTCTCATAAGATACACAGCTGGTGGGGTGTCACTTGAGGCAGACTGGCCATAGTATCAAAAAAATGTGTATTTGGGTGAGCAACTAGCAGGAATCACTATGACACTCATAGGGTAGCCAATGCCTCGTTACCAGCATAATCACACAGCAACTTCAAGAAACCCCTGGCAAAAGTTACAATGACTCTTAAGATACACAACTAGTGGCGTAGCTATCATGCAGACTGGAAAGAGTATCTAAAAAATGTGTATTTGGGTGAAGAACTGGCAGGAATCTCTATGACTCTCTTGAGGTAGCCAATGCTTCGTCACCAGCAGAATCAAATCAGCAACTTCTAGAAACCCCTTTCAAAAGTAACGATGTTTCTCTTAAGATACACAACTAGTGGCGTATCGCTTCAGGCACACTGGAAACAGTATCTAAAAAATGTGTATTTGGGTGAGCAACTGGCACGAAACACTGTGACTCTCTTAGGGTAGCCAATATCTCGTCACCAGTATAATCACAGCTTCAAAGTCAAGAAACCGCTGGCAAGAGTAACGATGTTTCTCTTAAGATACACAACTAGTGGCGTATCGCTTCAGGCAGACTGGCCACAGTATCTCAAAATGTGTATTTGGGTGAGCAACTGGCAGGAAGCACTATGACTCTCTTAAGGCAGCCAATGCCTCGTCACCAACATAATCCCATCACCAACTTCAAGAAACCGCTTGCAAAGGTAACGAAGCTTCTCATAAGATACACAGCTAGTGGGGTGTCACTTGAGGCAGACTGGCCAAAGTATCAAAAAAATGTGTATTTGGGTGAGCAACTAGCAGGAATCACTATGACACTCATAGGGTAGCCAATGCCTCGTTACCAGCATAATCACATCAGCAACTTCAAGAAACCCCTGGCAAAAGTTACAATGACTCTTAAGATACACAACTAGTGGCGTAGCTATCATGCAGACTGGAAAGAGTATCTAAAAAATGTGTATTTGGGTGAAGAACTGGCAGGAATCTCTATGACTCTCTTGAGGTAGCCAATGCTTCGTCACCAGCAGAATCAAATCAGCAACTTCTAGAAACCCCTTTCAAAAGTAACGATGTTTCTCTTAGGATACACAACTAGTGGCGTATCGCTTCAGGCACACTGGAAACAGTATCTAAAAAATGTGTATTTGGGTGAGCAACTGGCACGAAACACTGTGACTCTCTTAGGGTAGCCAATATCTCGTCACCAGTATAATCACAGCTTCAAAGTCAAGAAACCGCTGGCAAGAGTAACGATGTTTCTCTTAAGATACACAACTAGTGGCGTATCGCTTCAGGCAGACTGGCCACAGTATCTCAAAATGTGTATTTGGGTGAGCAACTGGCAGGAAGCACTATGACTCTCTTAAGGCAGCCAATGCCTCGTCACCAACATAATCCCATCACCAACTTAAAGAAACCGCTTGCAAAGGTAACGAAGCTTCTCATAAGATACACAGCTGGTGGGGTGTCACTTGAGGCAGACTGGCCATAGTATCAAAAAAATGTGTATTTGGGTGAGCAACTAGCAGGAATCACTATGACACTCATAGGGTAGCCAATGCCTCGTTACCAGCATAATCACACAGCAACTTCAAGAAACCCCTGGCAAAAGTTACAATGACTCTTAAGATACACAACTAGTGGCGTAGCTATCATGCAGACTGGAAAGAGTATCTAAAAAATGTGTATTTGGGTGAAGAACTGGCAGGAATCTCTATGACTCTCTTGAGGTAGCCAATGCTTCGTCACCAGCAGAATCAAATCAGCAACTTCTAGAAACCCCTTGCAAAAGTAACGATGTTTCTCTTAAGATACACAACTAGTGGCGTATCGCTTCAGGCACACTGGAAACAGTATCTAAAAAATGTGTATTTGGGTGAGCAACTGGCACGAAACACTGTGACTCTCTTAGGGTAGCCAATATCTCGTCACCAGTATAATCACAGCTTCAAAGTCAAGAAACCGCTGGCAAGAGTAACGATGTTTCTCTTAAGATACACAACTAGTGGCGTATCGCTTCAGGCAGACTGGCCACAGTATCTCAAAATGTGTATTTGGGTGAGCAACTGGCAGGAAGCACTATGACTCTCTTAAGGCAGCCAATGCCTCGTCACCATCATAATCCCATCACCAACTTCAAGAAACCGCTTGCAAAGGTAACGAAGCTTCTCATAAGATACACAGCTAGTGGGGTGTCACTTGAGGCAGACTGGCCAAAGTATCAAAAAAATGTGTATTTGGGTGAGCAACTAGCAGGAATCACTATGACACTCATAGGGTAGCCAATGCCTCGTTACCAGCATAATCACATCAGCAACTTCAAGAAACCCCTGGCAAAAGTTACAATGACTCTTAAGATACACAACTAGTGGCGTAGCTATCATGCAGACTGGAAAGAGTATCTAAAAAATGTGTATTTGGGTGAAGAACTGGCAGGAATCTCTATGACTCTCTTGAGGTAGCCAATGCCTCGTCACCAGCAGAATCAAATCAGCAACTTCTAGAAACCCCTGGCAAAAGTAACGATGTTTCTCTTAAGATACACAACTAGTGGCGTATCGCTTCAGGCACACTGGAAACAGTATCTAAAAAATGTGTATTTGGGTGAGCAACTGGCACGAAACACTGTGACTCTCTTAGGGTAGCCAATATCTCGTCACCAGTATAATCACAGCTTCAAAGTCAAGAAACCGCTGGCAAGAGTAACGATGTTTCTCTTAAGATACACAACTAGTGGCGTATCGCTTCAGGCAGACGCCACAGTATCTCAAAATGTGTATTTGGGTGAGCAACTGGCAGAAAGCACTATGACTCTCTTAAGGTAGCCAATGCCTCGTCACCAACATAATCCCATCACCAACTTCAAGAATCCGCTTGCAAAGGTAACGAAGCTTCTCATAAGATACACAGCTAGTGGGGTGTCACTTGAGGCAGACTGGCCAAAGTATCAAAAAAATGTGTATTTGGGTGAGCAACTAGCAGGAATCACTATGACACTCATAGGGAAGCCAATGCCTCGTTACCAGCATAATCACACAGCAACTTCAAGAAACCCCTGGCAAAAGTTACAATGACTCTTAAGATACACAACTAGTGGCGTAACTATCATGCAGACTGGAAAGAGTATCTAAAAAATGTGTATTTGGGTGAAGAACTGGCAGGAATCTCTATGACTCTCTTGAGGTAGCCAATGCCTCGTCACCAGCAGAATCAAATCAGCAACTTCTAGAAACCCCTGGCAAAAGTAACGATGTTTCTCTTAAGATACACAACTAGTGGCGTATCGCTTCAGGCACACTGGAAACAGTATCTAAAAAATGTGTATTTGGGTGAGCAACTGGCACGAAACACTGTGACTCTCTTAGGGTAGCCAATATCTCGTCACCAGTATAATCACAGCTTCAAAGTCAAGAAACCGCTGGCAAGAGTAACGATGTTTCTCTTAAGATACACAACTAGTGGCGTATCGCTTCAGGCAGACGCCACAGTATCTCAAAATGTGTATTTGGGTGAGCAACTGGCAGAAAGCACTATGACTCTCTTAAGGTAGCCAATGCCTCGTCACCAACATAATCCCATCACCAACTTCAAGAATCCGCTTGCAAAGGTAACGAAGCTTCTCATAAGATACACAGCTAGTGGGGTGTCACTTGAGGCAGACTGGCCAAAGTATCAAAAAAATGTGTATTTGGGTGAGCAACTAGCAGGAATCACTATGACACTCATAGGGAAGCCAATGCCTCGTTACCAGCATAATCACACAGCAACTTCAAGAAACCCCTGGCAAAAGTTACAATGACTCTTAAGATACACAACTAGTGTCGTAACTATCATGCAGACTGGAAAGAGTATCTAAAAAATGTGTATTTGGGTGAGGAACTGGCAGGAATCTCTGTGACTCTCTTGAGGTAGCCAATGCTTCGTCACCAGCAGAATCAAATCAGCAACTTCTAGAAACCCCTTTCAAAAGTAACGATGTTTCTCTTAAGATACACAACTAGTGGCGTATCGCTTCAGGCACACTGGAAACAGTATCTAAAAAATGTGTATTTGGGTGAGCAACTGGCACGAAACACTGTGACTCTCTTAGGGTAGCCAATATCTCGTCACCAGTATAATCACAGCTTCAAAGTCAAGAAACCGCTGGCAAGAGTAACGATGTTTCTCTTAAGATACACAACTAGTGGCGTATCGCTTCAGGCAGACTGGCCACAGTATCTCAAAATGTGTATTTGGGTGAGCAACTGGCAGGAAGCACTATGACTCTCTTAAGGCAGCCAATGCCTCGTCACCAACATAATCCCATCACCAACTTCAAGAAACCGCTTGCAAATGTAACGAAGCTTCTCATAAGATACACAGCTAGTGGGGTGTCACTTGAGGCAGACTGGCCAAAGTATCAAAAAAATGTGTATTTGGGTGAGCAACTAGCAGGAATCACTATGACACTCATAGGGTAGCCAATGCCTCGTTACCAGCATAATCACATCAGCAACTTCAAGAAACCCCTGGCAAAAGTTACAATGACTCTTAAGATACACAACTAGTGGCGTAGCTATCATGCAGACTGGAAAGAGTATCTAAAAAATGTGTATTTGGGTGAAGAACTGGCAGGAATCTCTATGACTCTCTTGAGGTAGCCAATGCCTCGTCACCAGCAGAATCAAATCAGCAACTTCTAGAAACCCCTTTCAAAAGTAACGATGTTTCTCTTAAGATACACAACTAGTGGCGTATCGCTTCAGGCACACTGGAAACAGTATCTAAAAAATGTGTATTTGCGTGAGCAACTGGCACGAAACACTGTGACTCTCTTAGGGTAGCCAATATCTCGTCACCAGTATAATCACAGCTTCAAAGTCAAGAAACCGCTGGCAAGAGTAACGATGTTTCTCTTAAGATACACAACTAGTGGCGTATCGCTTCAGGCAGACGCCACAGTATCTAAAAATGTGTATTTGGGTGAGCAACTGGCAGGAAGCACTATGACTCTCTTAAGGTAGCCAATGCCTCGTCACCAACATAATCCCATCACCAACTTCAAGAAACCGCTTGCAAAGGTAACGAAGCTTCTCATAAGATACACAGCTAGTGGGGTGTCACTTGAGGCAGACTGGCCAAAGTATCAAAAAAATGTGTATTTGGGTGAGCAACTAGCAGGAATCACTATGACACTCATAGGGTAGCCAATGCCTCGTCAACAGCATAATCACATCAGCAACTTCAAGAAACCCCTGGCAAAAGTTACAATGACTCTTAAGATACACAACTAGTGGCGTAGCTATCAGGCAGACTGGAAAGAGTATATAAACAATGTGTATTTGAGTGAAGAACTGGCAGGAATCTCTATGACTCTCTTGAGGTAGCCAATGCCTCGTCACCAGCAGAATCAAATCAGCAACTTCTAGAAACCCCTGGCAAAAGTAACGATGTTTCTCTTAAGATACACAACTAGTGGCGTATCGCTTCAGGCACACTGGAAACAGTATCTAAAAAATGTGTATTTGGGTGAGCAACTGGCACGAAACACTGTGACTCTCTTAGGGTAGCCAATATCTCGTCACCAGTATAATCACAGCTTCAAAGTCAAGAAACCGCTGGCAAGAGTAACGATGTTTCTCTTAAGATACACAACTAGTGGCGTATCGCTTCAGGCAGACTGGCCACAGTATCTCAAAATGTTTATTTGGGTGAGCAACTGGCAGGAAGCACTATGACTCTCTTAAGGTTGCCAATGCCTCGTCACCAACATAATCCCATCACCAACTTCAAGAAACCGCTTGCAAAGGTAACGAAGCTTCTCATAAGATACACAGCTAGTGGGGTGACACTTGAGGCAGACTTGCCAAAGTATCAAAAAAATGTGTATTTGGGTGAGCAACTAGCAGGAATCACTATGACACTCATAGGGTAGCCAATGCCTCGTCACCAGCATAATCACATCAGCAACTTCAAGAAACCCCTGGCAAAAGTTACAATGACTCTTAAGATACACAACTAGTGGCGTAGCTATCAGGCAGACTGGAAAGAGTATCTAAAAAATGTGTATTTGGGTGAAGAACTGGCAGGAATCTCTATGACTCTCTTGAGGTAGCCAATGCTTCGTCACCAGCAGAATCAAATCAGCAACTTCTAGAAACCCCTTTCAAAAGTAACGATGTTTCTCTTAAGATACACAACTAGTGGCGTATCGCTTCAGGCACACTGGAAACAGTATCTAAAAAATGTGTATTTGGGTGAGCAACTGGCACGAAACACTGTGACTCTCTTAGGGTAGCCAATATCTCGTCACCAGTATAATCACAGCTTCAAAGTCAAGAAACCGCTGGCAAGAGTAACGATGTTTCTCTTAAGATACACAACTAGTGGCGTATCGCTTCAGGCAGACGCCACAGTATCTCAAAATGTGTATTTGGGTGAGCAACTGGCAGGAAGCACTATGACTCTCTTAAGGTAGCCGATGCCTCGTCACCAACATAATCCCATCACCAACTTCAAGAAACCGCTTGCAAAGGTAACGAAGCTTCTCATAAGATACACAGCTAGTGGGGTGTCACTTGAGGCAGACTGGCCAAAGTATCTAAAAAATGTGTATTTGGGTGAGCAACTAGCAGGAATCACTATGACACTCGTAGGGTAGCCAATGCCTCGTCACCAGCATAATCACATCAGCAACTTCAAGAAACCCCTGGCAAAAGTTACAATGACTCTTAAGATACACAACTAGTGGCGTAGCTATCAGGCAGACTGGAAAGAGTATCTAAAAAATGTGTATTTGTGTGAAGAACTGGCAGGAATCTCTATGACTCTCTTGAGGTAGCCAATGCTTCGTCACCAGCAGAATCAAATCAGCAACTTCTAGAAACCCCTTTCAAAAGTAACGATGTTCCTCTTAAGATACACAACTAGTGGCGTATCGCTTCAGGCACACTGGAAACAGTATCTAAAAAATGTGTATTTGGGTGAGCAATTGGCACGAAACGCTGTGACTCTCTTAGGGTAGCCAATATCTCGTCACCAGTATAATCACAGCTTCAAAGTCAAGAAACCGCTGGCAAGAGTAACGATGTTTCTCTTAAGATACACAACTAGTGGCGTATCGCTTCAGGCAGACTGGCCACAGTATCTCAAAATGTGTATTTGGGTGAGCAACTGGCAGGAAGCACTATGACTCTCTTAAGGTAGCCAATGCCTCGTCACCAACATAATTCCATCGCCAACTTCAAGAAACCGCTTGCAAAGGTAACGAAGCTTCTCATAAGATACACAGCTAGTGGGGTGTCACTTGAGGCAGACTGGCCAAAGTATCAAAAAAATGTGTATTTGGGTGAGCAACTAGCAGGAATCACTATGACACTCATAGGGTAGCCAATGATTCGTCACCAGCATAATCACATCAGCAACTTCAAGAAACCCCTGGCAAAAGTTACAATGGCTCTTAAGATACACAACTAGTGGCGTAGCTATCAGGCAGACTGGAAAGAGTATCTAAAAAATGTGTATTTGAGTGAAGAACTGGCAGGAATCTCTATGACTCTCTTGAGGTAGCCAATGCTTCGTCACCAGCAGAATCAAATCAGCAACTTCTAGAAACCCCTTTCAAAAGTAACGATGTTTCTCTTAAGAAACACAACTAGTGGCGTATCGCTTCAGGCACACTGGAAACAGTATCTAAAAAATGTGTATTTGGGTGAGCAAGTGGCACGAAACACTGTGACTCTCTTAGGGTAGCCAATATCTCGTCACCAGTATAATCACAGCTTCAAAGTCAAGAAACCGCTGGCAAGAGTAACGATGTTTCTCTTAAGATACACAACTAGTGGCGTATCGCTTCAGGCAGACTGGCCAAAGTATCAAAAAAATGTGTATTTGGGTGAGCAACTAGCAGGAATCACTATGACACTCATAGGGTAGCCAATGCCTCGTCACCAGCATAATCACATCAGCAACTTCAAGAAACCCCTGGCAAAAGTTACAATGACTCTTAAGATACACAACTAGTGGCGTAGCTATCAGGCAGACTGGAAAGAGTATCTAAAAAATGTGTATTTGTGTGAAGAACTGGCAGGAATCTCTATGACTCTCTTTAGGTAGCCAATGCTTTGTCACCAGCAGAATCAAATCAGCAACTTCTAGAAACCCCTGGCAAAAGTAACGATGCTCCTCTTAAGATACACAACTAGTGGCGTATCGCTTCAGGCACACTGGAAACAGTATCTAAAAAATGTGTATTTGGGTGAGCAACTGGCACGAAACGCTGTGACTCTCTTAGGGTAGCCAATATCTCGTCACCAGTATAATCACAGCTTCAAAGTCAAGAAATCGCTGGCAAGAGTAACGATGTTTCTCTTAAGATACACAACTAGTGGCGTATCGCTTCAGGCAGACTGGCCACAGTATCTCAAAATGTGTATTTGGGTGAGCAACTGGCAGGAAGCACTCTGACACTCTTAAGGTAGCCAATGCCTCGTCACCAACATAATCCCATCACCAACTTCAAGAAACCGCTTGCAAAGGTAACGTAGCTTCTCATAAGATACACAGCTAGTGGGGTGTCACTTGAGGCAAACTGGCCAAAGTATCAAAAAAATGTGTATTTGGGTGAGCAACTAGCAGGAATCACTATGACACTCATAGGGTAGCCAATGCCTCGTCACCAGCATAATCACATCAGCAACTTCAAGAAACTCCTGGCAAAAGTTACAATGACTCTTAAGATACACAACTAGTGGCGTATCGCTTCAGGCAGACTGGAAAGAGTATCTAAAAAATGTGTATTTGGGTGAAGAACTGGCTGGAATCTCTATGACTCTCTTGAGGTAGCCAATGCTTCGTCACCAGCAGAATCAAATCAGCAACTTCTAGAAACCCCTTTCAATAGTAACGATGTTTCTCTTAAGATACACAACTAGTGGCGTATCGCTTCAGGCAGACTGGCCACAGTATCTCAAAATGTGTATTTGGGTGAGCAACTGGCAGGAAGCACTATGACTCTCTTAAGGCAGCCAATGCCTCGTCACCAACATAATCCCATCACCAACTTCAAGAAACCGCTTGCAAAGGTAACGAAGCTTCTCATAAGATACACAGCTAGTGGGGTGTCACTTGAGGCAGACTGGCCAAAGTATCAAAAAAATGTGTATTTGGGTGAGCAACTAGCAGGAATCACTATGACACTCATAGGGTAGCCAATGCCTCGTCACCAGCATAATCACATCAGCAACTTCAAGAAACCCCTGGCAAAAGTTACAATGACTCTTAAGATACACAACTAGTGGCGTAGCTATCAGGCAGACTGGAGAGAGTATCTAAAAAATGTGTATTTGGGTGAAGAACTGGCAGGAATCTCTATGACTCTCTTGAGGTAGCCAATGCTTCGTCACCAGCAGAATCAAATCAGCAACTTCTAGAAACCCCTTTCAAAAGTAACGATGTTTCTCTTAAGATACACAACTAGTGGCGTATCGCTTCAGGCACACTGGAAACAGTATCTAAAAAATGTGTATTTGGGTGAGCAACTGGCACGAAACACTGTGACTCTCTTAGGGTAGCCAATATCTCGTCACCAGTATAATCACAGGTTCAAAGTCAAGAAACCGCTGGCAAGAGTAACGATGTTTCTCTTAAGATACACAACTAGTGGCGTATCGCTTCAGGCAGACGCCACAGTATCTCAAAATGTGTATTTGGGTGAGCAACAGGCAGGAAGCACTATGACTCTCTTAAGGTAGCCAATGCCTCGTCACCAACATAATCCCATCACCAACTTCAAGAAACCGCTTGCAAAGGTAACGAAGCTTCTCATAAGATACACAGCTAGTGGGGTGTCACTTGAGGCAGACTGGCCAAAGTATCTAAAAAATGTGTATTTGGTTGAGCAACTAGCAGGAATCACTATGACACTCATAGGGTAGCCAATGCCTCGTCACCAGCATAATCACATCAGCAACTTCAAGAAACCCCTGGCAAAAGTTACAATGACTCTTAAGATACACAACTAGTGGCGTAGCTATCAGGCAGACTGGAAAGAGTATCTAAAAAATGTGTATTTGTGTGAAGAACTGGCAGGAATCTCTATGACTCTCTTGAGGTAGCCAATGCTTTGTCACCAGCAGAATCAAATCAGCAACTTCTAGAAACCCCTTTCAAAAGTAACGATGTTCCTCTTAAGATACACAACTAGTGGCGTATCGCTTCAGGCACACTGGAAACAGTATCTAAAAAATGTGTATTTGGGTGAGCAACTGGCACGAAACACTGTGACTCTCTTAGGGTAGCCAATATCTCGTCACCAGTATAATCACAGCTTCAAAGTCAAGAAACCGCTGGCAAGAGTAACGATGTTTCTCTTAAGATACACAACTAGTGGCGTATCGCTTCAGGCAGACTGGCCACAGTATCTCAAAATGTGTATTTGGGTGAGCAACTGGCAGGAAGCACTATGACTCTCTTAAGGCAGCCAATGCCTCGTCACCAACATAATCCCATCACCAACTTCAAGAAACCGCTTGCAAAGGTAACGAAGCTTCTCATAAGATACACAGCTGGTGGGGTGTCACTTGAGGCAGACTGGCCATAGTATCAAAAAAATGTGTATTTGGGTGAGCAACTAGCAGGAATCACTATGACACTCATAGGGTAGCCAATGCCTCGTTACCAGCATAATCACACAGCAACTTCAAGAAACCCCTGGCAAAAGTTACAATGACTCTTAAGATACACAACTAGTGGCGTAGCTATCATGCAGACTGGAAAGAGTATCTAAAAAATGTGTATTTGGGTGAAGAACTGGCAGGAATCTCTATGACTCTCTTGAGGTAGCCAATGCTTCGTCACCAGCAGAATCAAATCAGCAACTTCTAGAAACCCCTTTCAAAAGTAACGATGTTTCTCTTAAGATACACAACTAGTGGCGTATCGCTTCAGGCACACTGGAAACAGTATCTAAAAAATGTGTATTTGGGTGAGCAACTGTCACGAAACACTGTGACTCTCTTAGGGTAGCCAATATCTCGTCACCAGTATAATCACAGCTTCAAAGTCAAGAAACCGCTGGCAAGAGTAACGATGTTTCTCTTAAGATACACAACTAGTGGCGTATCGCTTCAGGCAGACTGGCCACAGTATCTCAAAATGTGTATTTGGGTGAGCAACTGGCAGGAAGCACTATGACTCTCTTAAGGCAGCCAATGCCTCGTCACCAACATAATCCCATCACCAACTTCAAGAAACCGCTTGCAAAGGTAACGAAGCTTCTCATAAGATACACAGCTAGTGGGGTGTCACTTGAGGCAGACTGGCCAAAGTATCAAAAAAATGTGTATTTGGGTGAGCAACTAGCAGGAATCACTATGACACTCATAGGGTAGCCAATGCCTCGTTACCAGCATAATCACACAGAACTTCAAGAAACCCCTGGCAAAAGTTACAATGACTCTTAAGATACACAACTAGTGGCGTAACTATCATGCAGACTGGAAAGAGGATCTAAAAAATGTGTATTTGGGTGAAGAACTGGCAGGAATCTCTGTGACTCTCTTGAGGCAGCCAATGCTTCGTCACCAGCAGGATCAAATCAGCAACTTCTAGAAACCCCTTTCAAAAGTAACGATGTTTCTCTTAAGATACACAACTAGTGGCGTATCGCTTCAGGCACACTGGAAACAGTATCTAAAAAATGTGTATTTGGGTGAGCAACTGGCACGAAACACTGTGACTCTCTTAGGGTAGCCAATATCTCGTCACCAGTATAATAACAGCTTCAAAGTCAAGAAACCGCTGGCAAGAGTAACGATGTTTCTCTTAAGATACACAACTAGTGGCGTATCGCTTCAGGCAGACGCAACAGTATCTCAAAATGTGTATTTGGGTGAGCAACTGGCAGGAAGCACTATGACTCTCTTAAGGTAGCCAATGCCTCGTCACCAACATAATCCCATCACCAACTTCAAGAAACCGCTTGCAAAGGTAACGAAGCTTCTCATAAGATACACAGCTAGTGGGGTGTCACTTGAGGCAGACTGGCCAAAGTATCAAAAAAATGTGTATGTGGGTGAGCAACTAGCAGGAATCACTATGACACTCATAGGGGAGCCAATGCCTCGTTACCAGCATAATCACATCAGCTCCTTCAAGAACCCCTGGCAAAAGTTACAATGACTCTTAAGATACACAACTAGTGGCGTATCTATCAGGCAGACTGGAAAGGGTATCTAAAAAATGTGTATTTGGGTGAAGAACTGGCAGGAATCTCTATGACTCTCTTGAGGTAGCCAATGCCTCGTCACCAGCAGAATCAAATCAGCAACTTCTAGAAACCCCTGGCAAAAGTAACGATGTTTCTCTTAAGATACACAACTAGTGGCGTATCGCTTCAGGCACACTGGAAACAGTATCTAAAAAATGTGTATTTGGGTGAGCAACTGGCACGAAACACTGTGACTCTCTTAGGGTAGCCAATATCTCGTCACCAGTATAATCACAGCTTCAAAGTCAAGAAACCGCTGGCAAGAGTAACGATGTTTCTCTTAAGATACACAACTAGTGGCGTATCGCTTCAGGCAGACGCCACAGTATCTCAAAATGTGTATTTGGGTGAGCAACTGGCAGGAAGCACTATGACTCTCTTAAGCTAGCCAATGCCTCGTCACCAACATAATCCCATCACCAACTTCAAGAAACCGCTTGCAAAGGTAACGAAGCTTCTCATAAGATACACAGCTAGTGGGGTGTCACTTGAGGCAGACTGGCCAAAGTATCAAAAAAATGTGTATTTGGATGAGCAACTAGCAGGAATCACTATGACACTCATAGGGTAGCCAATGCCTCGATACCAGCATAATCACACAGCAACTTCAAGAAACCCCTGGCAAAAGTTACAATGACTCTTAAGATACACAACTAGTGGCGTAGCTATCATGCAGACTGGAAAGAGTATCTAAAAAATGTGTATTTGGGTGAAGAACTGGCAGGAATCTCTGTGACTCTCTTGAGGTAGCCAATGCTTCGTCACCAGCAGAATCAAATCAGCAACTTCTAGAAACCCCTTTCAAAAGTAACGATGTTTCTCTTAAGATACACAACTAGTGGCGTATCGCTTCAGGTACACCGGAAACAGTATCTAAAAAATGTGTATTTGGGTGAGCAACTGGCACGAAACACTGTGACTCTCTTAGGGTAGCCAATATCTCGTCACCAGTATAATCACAGCTTCAAAGTCAAGAAACCGCTGGCAAGAGTAACGATGTCTCTCTTGAGATACACAACTAGTGGCGTATCGCTTCAGGCAGACTGGCCACAGTATCTCAAAATGTGTATTTGGGTGAGCAACTGGCAGGAAGCACTATGACTCTCTTAAGGCAGCCAATGCCTTGTCACCAACATAATCCCATCTCCAAATTCAAGAAACCGCTTGCAAAGGTAACGAAGCTTCTCATAAGATACACAGCTAGTGGGGTGTCACTTGAGGCAGACTGGCCAAAGTATCAAAAAAATGTGTATTTGGGTGAGCAACTAGCAGGACTCACTATGACACTCATAGGGTAGCCAATGCCTCGTTACCAGCATAATCACACAGCAACTTCAAGAAACCCCTGGCAAAAGTTACAATGACTCTTAAGATACACAACTAGTGGCGTAGCTATCATGCAGACTGGAAAGAG
Source organism: Schistocerca nitens (assembly GCF_023898315.1). Taxonomy (NCBI): domain Eukaryota; kingdom Metazoa; phylum Arthropoda; class Insecta; order Orthoptera; family Acrididae; genus Schistocerca; species Schistocerca nitens. The sequence goes on along the minus strand of NC_064616.1, from coordinate 105,329,134 downwards.
TATCTAAAAAATGTGTATTTGGGTGAAGAACTGGCAGGAATCTTTATGACTCTCTTGAGGTAGCCAGTGCTTCGTCACCAGCAGAATCAAATCAGCAACTTCTACAAACCCCTTTCAAAAGTAACGATGTTTCTCTTAAGATACACAACTAGTGGCGTATCGCTTCAGGCACACTGGAAACAGTATCTAAAAAATGTGTATTTGGTTGAGCAACTGGCACGAAACACTGTGACTCTCTTAGGGTAGCCAATATCTCGTCACCAGTATAATCACAGCTTCAAAGTCAAGAAACCGCTGGCAAGAGTAACGATGTTTCTCTTAAGATACACAACTAGTGGCGTATCGCTTCAGGCAGACGCCACAGTATCTCAAAATGTGTATTTGGGTGAGCAACTGGCAGGAAGCACTATGACTCTCTTAAGGTAGCCAATGCCTCGTCACCAACATAATCCCATCACCAACTTCAAGAAACCGCTTGCAAAGGTAACGAAGCTTCTCATAAGATACACAGCTAGTGGGGTGTCACTTGAGGCAGACTGGCCAAAGTATCAAAAAAATGTGTATTTGGGTGAGCAACTAGCAGGAATCACTATGACACTCATAGGGTAGCCAATGCCTCGTTACCAGCATAATCACACAGCAACTTCAAGAAACCCCTGGCAAAAGTTACAATGACACTTAAGATACACAACTAGTGGCGTAGCTGTCATGCAGACTGGAAAGAGTATCTAAAAAATGTGTATTTGGGTGAAGAACTGGCAGGAATCTCTATGACTCTCTTGAGGTAGCCAATGCCTCGTCACCAGCAGAATCAAATCAGCAACTTCTAGAAACCCCTGGCAAAAGTAACGATGTTTCTCTTAAGATACACAACTAGTGGCGTATCGCTTCAGGCATACTGGAAACAGTATCTAAAAAATGTGTATTTGGGTGAGCAACTGGCACGAAACACTGTAACTCTCTTAGGGTAGCCAATATCTCGTCACCAGTATAATCACAGCTTCAAAGTCAAGAAACCGCTGGCAAGAGTACCGATGTTTCTCTTAAGATACACAACTAGTGGCGTATCGCTTCAGGCAGACTGGCCACAGTATCTCAAAATGTGTATTTGGGTGAGCAACTGGCAGGAAGCACTATGACTCTCTTAAGGTAGCCAATGCCTCGTCACCAACATAATCCCATCACCAACTTCAACAAACCGCTTGCAAAGGTAACGAAGCTTCTCATAAGATACACAGCTAGTGGGGTGTCACTTGAGGCAGACTGGCCAAAGTATCAAAAAAATGTGTATTTGGGTGAGCAACTAGCAGGGATCACTATGACACTCATAGGGTAGCCAATGCCTCGTCACCAGCATAATCACATCAGCTTCTTCAAGAACCCCTGGCAAAAGTTACAATGACTCTTAAGATACACAACTAGTGGCGTAGCTATCAGGCAGACTGGGAAGGGTATCTAAAAAATGTGTATTTGGGTGAAGCACTGGCAGGAATCTCTATGACTCTCTTGAGGTAGCCAATGCCTCGTCACCAGCAGAATCAAATCAGCAACTTCTAGAAACCCCTGGCAAAAGTAACGATGTTTCTCTTAAGATACACAACTAGTGGCGTATCGCTTCAGGCACACTGGAAACAGTATCTAAAAAATGTGTATTTGGGTGAGCAACTGGCACGAAACACTGTGACTCTCTTAGGGTAGCCAATATCTCGTCACCAGTATAATCACAGCTTCAAAGTCAAGAAACCGCTGGCAAGAGTAACGATGTTTCTCTTAAGATACACAACTAGTGGCGTATCGCTTCAGGCAGACGCCACAGTATCTCAAAATGTGTATTTGGGTGAGCAACTGGCAGGAAGCACTATGACTCTCTTAAGCTAGCCAATGCCTCGTCACCAACATAATCCCATCACCAACTTCAAGAAACCGCTTGCAAAGGTAACGAAGCTTCTCATAAGATACACAGCTAGTGGGGTGTCACTTGAGGCAGACTGGCCAAAGTATCAAAAAAATGTGTATTTGGGTGAGCAACTAGCAGGAATCACTATGACACTCATAGGGTAGCCAATGCCTCGTTACCAGCATAATCACACAGCAACTTCAAGAAACCCCTGGCAAAAGTTACAATGACTCTTAAGATACACAACTAGTGGCGTAGCTATCATGCAGACTGGAAAGAGTATCTAAAAAATGTGTATTTGGGTGAAGAACTGGCAGGAATCTCTGTGACTCTCTTGAGGTAGCCAATGCTTCGTCACCAGCAGAATCAAATCAGCAACTTCTAGAAACCCCTTTCAAAAGTAACGATGTTTCTCTTAAGATACACAACTAGTGGCGTATCGCTTCAGGTACACCGGAAACAGTATCTAAAAAAATGTGTATTTGGGTGAGCAACTGGCACGAAACACTGTGACTCTCTTAGGGTAGCCAATATCTCGTCACCAGTATAATCACAGCTTCAAAGTCAAGAAACCGCTGGCAAGAGTAACGATGTCTCTCTTGAGATACACAACTAGTGGCGTATCGCTTCAGGCATACTGGAAACAGTATCTAAAAAATGTGTATTTGGGTGAGCAACTGGCACGAAACACTGTAACTCTCTTAGGGTAGCCAATATCTCGTCACCAGTATAATCACAGCTTCAAAGTCAAGAAACCGCTGGCAAGGGTAACGATGTTTCTCTTAAGATACACAACTAGTGGCGTATCGCTTCAGGCAGACGCCACAGTATCTCAAAATGTGTATTTGGGTGAGCAACTGGCAGGAAGCACTATGACTCTCTTAAGGTAGCCAATGCCTCGTCACCAACATAATCCCATCACCAACTTCAAGAAACCGCTTGCAAAGGTAACGAAGCTTCTCATAAGATACACAGCTAGTGGGGTGTCACTTGAGGCAGACTGGCCAAAGTATCAAAAAAATGTGTATTTGGGTGAGCAACTAGCAGGAATCACTATGACACTCATAGGGTAGCCAATGCCTCGTTACCAGCATAATCACACAGCAACTTCAAGAAACCCCTGGCAAAAGTTACAATGACACTTAAGATACACAACTAGTGGCGTAGCTGTCATGCAGACTGGAAAGAGTATCTAAAAAATGTGTATTTGGGTGAAGAACTGGCAGGAATCTCTATGACTCTCTTGAGGTAGCCAATGCCTCGTCACCAGCAGAATCAAATCAGCAACTTCTAGAAACCCCTGGCAAAAGTAACGATGTTTCTCTTAAGATACACAACTAGTGGCGTATCGCTTCAGGCATACTGGAAACAGTATCTAAAAAATGTGTATTTGGGTGAGCAACTGGCACGAAACACTGTAACTCTCTTAGGGTAGCCAATATCTCGTCACCAGTATAATCACAGCTTCAAAGTCAAGAAACCGCTGGCAAGAGTACCGATGTTTCTCTTAAGATACACAACTAGTGGCGTATCGCTTCAGGCAGACTGGCCACAGTATCTCAAAATGTGTATTTGGGTGAGCAACTGGCAGGAAGCACTATGACTCTCTTAAGGTAGCCAATGCCTCGTCACCAACATAATCCCATCACCAACTTCAACAAACCGCTTGCAAAGGTAACGAAGCTTCTCATAAGATACACAGCTAGTGGGGTGTCACATGAGGCAGACTGGCCAAAGTATCAAAAAAATGTGTATTTGGGTGAGCAACTAGCAGGGATCACTATGACACTCATAGGGTAGCCAATGCCTCGTCACCAGCATAATCACATCAGCTTCTTCAAGAACCCCTGGCAAAAGTTACAATGACTCTTAAGATACACAACTAGTGGCGTAGCTATCAGGCAGACTGGGAAGGGTATCTAAAAAATGTGTATTTGGGTGAAGCACTGGCAGGAATCTCTATGACTCTCTTGAGGTAGCCAATGCCTCGTCACCAGCAGAATCAAATCAGCAACTTCTAGAAACCCCTGGCAAAAGTAACGATGTTTCTCTTAAGATACACAACTAGTGGCGTATCGCTTCAGGCACACTGGAAACAGTATCTAAAAAATGTGTATTTGGGTGAGCAACTGGCACGAAACACTGTGACTCTCTTAGGGTAGCCAATATCTCGTCACCAGTATAATCACAGCTTCAAAGTCAAGAAACCGCTGGCAAGAGTAACGATGTTTCTCTTAAGATACACAACTAGTGGCGTATCGCTTCAGGCAGACGCCACAGTATCTCAAAATGTGTATTTGGGTGAGCAACTGGCAGGAAGCACTATGACTCTCTTAAGCTAGCCAATGCCTCGTCACCAACATAATCCCATCACCAACTTCAAGAAACCGCTTGCAAAGGTAACGAAGCTTCTCATAAGATACACAGCTAGTGGGGTGTCACTTGAGGCAGACTGGCCAAAGTATCAAAAAAATGTGTATTTGGGTGAGCAACTAGCAGGAATCACTATGACACTCATAGGGTAGCCAATGCCTCGTTACCAGCATAATCACACAGCAACTTCAAGAAACCCCTGGCAAAAGTTACAATGACTCTTAAGATACACAACTAGTGGCGTAGCTATCATGCAGACTGGAAAGAGTATCTAAAAAATGTGTATTTGGGTGAAGAACTGGCAGGAATCTCTGTGACTCTCTTGAGGTAGCCAATGCTTCGTCACCAGCAGAATCAAATCAGCAACTTCTAGAAACCCCTTTCAAAAGTAACGATGTTTCTCTTAAGATACACAACTAGTGGCGTATCGCTTCAGGTACACCGGAAACAGTATCTAAAAAAATGTGTATTTGGGTGAGCAACTGGCACGAAACACTGTGACTCTCTTAGGGTAGCCAATATCTCGTCACCAGTATAATCACAGCTTCAAAGTCAAGAAACCGCTGGCAAGAGTAACGATGTCTCTCTTGAGATACACAACTAGTGGCGTATCGCTTCAGGCATACTGGAAACAGTATCTAAAAAATGTGTATTTGGGTGAGCAACTGGCACGAAACACTGTAACTCTCTTAGGGTAGCCAATATCTCGTCACCAGTATAATCACAGCTTCAAAGTCAAGAAACCGCTGGCAAGGGTAACGATGTTTCTCTTAAGATACACAACTAGTGGCGTATCGCTTCAGGCAGACTGGCCACAGTATCTCAAAATGTGTATTTGGGTGAGCAACTGGCAGGAAGCACTATGACTCTCTTAAGGTAGCCAATGCCTCGTCACCAACATAATCCCATCACCAACTTCAACAAACCGCTTGCAAAGGTAACGAAGCTTCTCATAAGATACACAGCTAGTGGGGTGTCACTTGAGGCAGACTGGCCAAAGTATCAAAAAAATGTGTATTTGGGTGAGCAACTAGCAGGAATCACTATGACACTCATAGGGTAGCCAATGCCTCGTCACCAGCATAATCACATCAGCTTCTTCAAGAACCCCTGGCAAAAGTTACAATGACTCTTAAGATACACAACTAGTGGCGTAGCTATCAGGCAGACTGGGAAGGGTATCTAAAAAATGTGTATTTGGGTGAAGCACTGGCAGGAATCTCTATGACTCTCTTGAGGTAGCCAATGCCTCGTCACCAGCAGAATCAAATCAGCAACTTCTAGAAACCCCTGGCAAAAGTAACGATGTTTCTCTTAAGATACACAACTAGTGGCGTATCGCTTCAGGCACACTGGAAACAGTATCTAAAAAATGTGTATTTGGGTGAGCAACTGGCACGAAACACTGTGACTCTCTTAGGGTAGCCAATATCTCGTCACCAGTATAATCACAGCTTCAAAGTCAAGAAACCGCTGGCAAGAGTAACGATGTTTCTCTTAAGATACACAACTAGTGGCGTATCGCTTCAGGCAGACGCCACAGTATCTCAAAATGTGTATTTGGGTGAGCAACTGGCAGGAAGCACTATGACTCTCTTAAGCTAGCCAATGCCTCGTCACCAACATAATCCCATCACCAACTTCAAGAAACCGCTTGCAAATGTAACGAAGCTTCTCATAAGATACACAGCTAGTGGGGTGTCACTTGAGGCAGACTGGCCAAAGTATCAAAAAAATGTGTATTTGGGTGAGCAACTAGCAGGAATCACTATGACACTCATAGGGTAGCCAATGCCTCGTTACCAGCATAATCACACAGCAACTACAAGAATCCCCTGGCAAAAGTTACAATGACTCTTAAGATACACAACTAGTGGCGTAGCTATCATGCAGACTGGAAAGAGTATCTAAAAAATGTGTATTTGGGTGAAGAACTGGCAGGAATCTCTGTGACTCTCTTGAGGTAGCCAATGCTTCGTCACCAGCAGAATCAAATCAGCAACTTCTAGAAACCCCTTTCAAAAGTAACGATGTTTCTCTTAAGATACACAACTAGTGGCGTATCGCTTCAGGTACACCGGAAACAGTATCTAAAAAAATGTGTATTTGGGTGAGCAACTGGCACGAAACACTGTGACTCTCTTAGGGTAGCCAATATCTCGTCACCAGTATAATCACAGCTTCAAAGTCAAGAAACCGCTGGCAAGAGTAACGATGTCTCTCTTGAGATACACAACTAGTGGCGTATCGCTTCAGGCATACTGGAAACAGTATCTAAAAAATGTGTATTTGGGTGAGCAACTGGCACGAAACACTGTAACTCTCTTAGGGTAGCCAATATCTCGTCACCAGTATAATCACAGCTTCAAAGTCAAGAAACCGCTGGCAAGGGTAACGATGTTTCTCTTAAGATACACAACTAGTGGCGTATCGCTTCAGGCAGACGCCACAGTATCTCAAAATGTGTATTTGGGTGAGCAACTGGCAGGAAGCACTATGACTCTCTTAAGGTAGCCAATGCCTCGTCACCAACATAATCCCATCACCAACTTCAAGAAACCGCTTGCAAAGGTAACGAAGCTTCTCATAAGATACACAGCTAGTGGGGTGTCACTTGAGGCAGACTGGCCAAAGTATCAAAAAAATGTGTATTTGGGTGAGCAACTAGCAGGAATCACTATGACACTCATAGGGTAGCCAATGCCTCGTTACCAGCATAATCACACAGCAACTTCAAGAAACCCCTGGCAAAAGTTACAATGACTCTTAAGATACACAACTAGTGGCGTAGCTGTCATGCAGACTGGAAAGAGTATCTAAAAAATGTGTATTTGGGTGAAGAACTGGCAGGAATCTCTATGACTCTCTTGAGGTAGCCAATGCCTCGTCACCAGCAGAATCAAATCAGCAACTTCTAGAAACCCCTGGCAAAAGTAACGATGTTTCTCTTAAGATACACAACTAGTGGCGTATCGCTTCAGGCATACTGGAAACAGTATCTAAAAAATGTGTATTTGGGTGAGCAACTGGCACGAAACACTGTAACTCTCTTAGGGTAGCCAATATCTCGTCACCAGTATAATCACAGCTTCAAAGTCAAGAAACCGCTGGCAAGAGTACCGATGTTTCTCTTAAGATACACAACTAGTGGCGTATCGCTTCAGGCAGACTGGCCACAGTATCTCAAAATGTGTATTTGGGTGAGCAACTGGCAGGAAGAACTATGACTCTCTTAAGGTAGCCAATGCCTCGTCACCAACATAATCCCATCACCAACTTCAACAAACCGCTAGCAAAGGTAACGAAGCTTCTCATAAGATACACAGCTAGTGGGGTGTCACTTGAGGCAGACTGGCCAAAGTATCAAAAAAATGTGTATTTGGGTGAGCAACTAGCAGGAATCACTATGACACTCATAGGGTAGCCAATGCCTCGTCACCAGCATAATCACATCAGCTTCTTCAAGAACCCCTGGCAAAAGTTACAATGACTCTTAAGATACGCAACTAGTGGCGTAGCTATCAGGCAGACTGGAAAGGGTATCTAAAAAATGTGTATTTGGGTGAAGCACTGGCAGGAATCTCTATGACTCTCTTGAGGTAGCCAATGCCTCGTCACCAGCAGAATCAAATCAGCAACTTCTAGAAACCCCTGGCAAAAGTAACGATGTTTCTCTTAAGATACACAACTAGTGGCGTATCGCTTCAGGCACACTGGAAACAGTATCTAAAAAATGTGTATTTGGGTGAGCAACTGGCACGAAACACTGTGACTCTCTTAGGGTAGCCAATATCTCGTCACCAGTATAATCACAGCTTCAAAGTCAAGAAACCGCTGGCAAGAGTAACGATGTTTCTCTTAAGATACACAACTAGTGGCGTATCGCTTCAGGCAGACGCCACAGTATCTCAAAATGTGTATTTGGGTGAGCAACTGGCAGGAAGCACTATGACTCTCTTAAGCTAGCCAATGCCTCGTCACCAACATAATCCCATCACCAACTTCAAGAAACCGCTTGCAAAGGTAACGAAGCTTCTCACAAGATACACAGCTAGTGGGGTGTCACTTGAGGCAGACTGGCCAAAGTATCAAAAAAATGTGTATTTGGGTGAGCAACTAGCAGGAATCACTATGACACTCATAGGGTAGCCAATGCCTCGTTACCAGCATAATCACACAGCAACTTCAAGAAACCCCTGGCAAAAGTTACAATGACTCTTAAGTTACACAACTAGTGGCGTAGCTATCATGCAGACTGGAAAGAGTATCTAAAAAATGTGTATTTGGGTGAAGAACTGGCAGGAATCTCTGTGACTCTCTTGAGGTAGCCAATGCTTCGTCACCAGCAGAATCAAATCAGCAACTTCTAGAAACCCCTTTCAAAAGTAACGATGTTTCTCTTAAGATACACAACTAGTGGCGTATCGCTTCAGGTACACCGGAAACAGTATCTAAAAAATGTGTATTTGGGTGAGCAACTGGCACGAAACACTGTGACTCTCTTAGGGTAGCCAATATCTCGTCACCAGTATAATCACAGCTTCAAAGTCAAGAAACCGCTGGCAAGAGTAACGATGTCTCTCTTGAGATACACAACTAGTGGCGTATCGCTTCAGGCATACTGGAAACAGTATCTAAAAAATGTGTATTTGGGTGAGCAACTGGCACGAAACACTGTAACTCTCTTAGGGTAGCCAATATCTCGTCACCAGTATAATCACAGCTTCAAAGTCAAGAAACCGCTGGCAAGAGTACCGATGTTTCTCTTAAGATACACAACTAGTGGCGTATCGCACAGGCAGACTGGCCACAGTATCTCAAAATGTGTAATTGGGTGAGCAACTGGCAGGAAGCACTATGACTCTCTTAAGGTAGCCAATGCCTCGTCACCAACATAATCCCATCACCAACTTCAAGAAACCGCTTGCAAAGGTAACGAAGCTTCTCATAAGATACACAGCTAGTGGGGTGTCACTTGAGGCAGACTGGCCAAAGTATCAAAAAAATGTGTATTTGGGTGAGCAACTAGCAGCAATCACTATGACACTCATAGGGTAGCCAATGCCTCGTCACCAGCATAATCACATCAGCTTCTTCAAGAACCCCTGGCAAAAGTTACAATGACTCTTAAGATACACAACTAGTGGCGTAGCTATCAGGCAGACTGGAAAGGGTATCTAAAAAATGTGTATTTGGGTGAAGAACTGGCAGGAATCTCTATGACTCTCTTGAGGTAGCCAATGCCTCGTCACCAGCAGAATCAAATCAGCAACTTCTAGAAACCCCTTGCAAAAGTAACGATGTTTCTCTTAAGATACACAACTAGTGGCGTATCGCTTCAGGCACACTGGAAACAGTATCTAAAAAATGTGTATTTGGGTGAGCAACTGGCACGAAACACTGTGACTCTCTTAGGGTAGCCAATATCTCGTCACCAGTATAATCACAGCTTCAAAGTCAAGAAACCGCTGGCAAGAGTAACGATGTTTCTCTTAAGATACACAACTAGTGGCGTATCGCTTCAGGCAGACGCCACAGTATCTCAAAATGTGTAATTGGGTGAGCAACTGGCAGGAAGCACTATGACTCTCTTAAGGTAGCCAATGCCTCGTCACCAACATAATCCCATCACCAACTTCAACAAACCGCTTGCAAAGGTAACGAAGCTTCTCATAAGATACACAGCTAGTGGGGTGTCACTTGAGGCAGACTGGCCAAAGTATCAAAAAAATGTGTATTTGGGTGAGCAACTAGCAGGAATCACTATGACACTCATAGGGTAGCCAATGCCTCGTCACCAGCATAATCACATCAGCTTCTTCAAGAACCCCTGGCAAAAGTTACAATGACTCTTAAGATACACAACTAGTGGCGTAGCTATCAGGCAGACTGGAAAGGGTATCTAAAAAATGTGTATTTGGGTGAAGAACTGGCAGGAATCTCTATGACTCTCTTGAGGTAGCCAATGCCTCGTCACCAGCAGAATCAAATCAGCAACTTCTAGAAACCCCTGGCAAAAGTAACGATGTTTCTCTTAAGATACACAACTAGTGGCGTATCGCTTCAGGCACACTGGAAACAGTATCTCAAAAATGTGTATTTGGGTGAGCAACTGGCACGAAACACTGTGACTCTCTTAGGGTAGCCAATATCTCGTCACCAGTATAATCACAGCTTCAATGTCAAGAAACCGCTGGCAAGAGTAACGATGTCTCTCTTGAGATACACAACTAGTGGCGTATCGCTTCAGGCATACTGGAAACAGTATCTAAAAAATGTGTATTTGGGTGAGCAACTGGCACGAAACACTGTAACTCTCTTAGGGTAGCCAATATCTCGTCACCAGTATAATCACAGCTTAAAAGTCAAGAAACCGCTGGCAAGAGTACCGATGTTTCTCTTAAGATACACAACTAGTGGCGTATCGCTTCAGGCAGACGCCACAGTATCTCAAAATGTGTAATTGGGTGAGCAACTGGCAGGAAGCACTATGACTCTCTTAAGGTAGCCAATGCCTCGTCACCAACATAATCCCATCACCAACTTCAAGAAACCGCTTGCAAAGGTAACGAAGCTTCTCATAAGATACACAGCTAGTTGGGTGTCACTTGAGGCAGACTGGCCAAAGTATCAAAAAAATGTGTATTTGGGTGAGCAACTAGCAGGAATCACTATGACACTCATAGGGTAGCCAATGCCTCGTCACCAGCATAATCACATCAGCTTCTTCAAGAACCCCTGGCAAAAGTTACAATGACTCTTAAGATACACAAATAGTGGCGTAGCTATCAGGCAGACTGGAAAGGGTATCTAAAAAATGTGTATTTGGGTGAAGAACTGGCAGGAATCTCTATGACTCTCTTGAGGTAGCCAATGCCTCGTCACCAGCAGAATCAAATCAGCAACTTCTAGAAACCCCTGGCAAAAGTAACGATGTTTCTCTTAAGATACACAACTAGTGGCGTATCGCTTCAGGCACACTGGAAACAGTATCTCAAAAATGTGTATTTGGGTGAGCAACTGGCACGAAACACTGTGACTCTCTTAGGGTAGCCAATATCTCGTCACCAGTATATTCACAGCTTCAAAGTCAAGAAACCGCTGGCAAGAGTAACGATGTTTCTCTTAAGATACACAACTAGTGGCGTATCGCTTCAGGCAGACGCCACAGTATCTCAAAATGTGTAATTGGGTGAGCAACTGGCAGGAAGCACTATGACTCTCTTAAGGTAGCCAATGCCTCGTCACCAACATAATCCCATCACCAACTTCAACAAACCGCTTGCAAAGGTAACGAAGCTTCTCATAAGATACACAGCTAGTGGGGTGTCACTTGAGGCAGACTGGCCAAAGTATCAAAAAAATGTGTATTTGGGTGAGCAACTAGCAGGAATCACTATGACACTCATAGGGTAGCCAATGCCTCGTCACCAGCATAATCACATCAGCTTCCTCAAGAACCCCTGGCAAAAGTTACAATGACTCTTAAGATACACAACTAGTGGCGTAGCTATCAGGCAGACTGGAAAGGGTATCTAAAAAATGTGTATTTGGGTGAAGAACTGGCAGGAATCTCTATGACTCTCTTGAGGTAGCCAATGCCTCGTCACCAGCAGAATCAAATCAGCAACTTCTAGAAACCCCTGGCAAAAGTAACGATGTTTCTCTTAAGATACACAACTAGTGGCGTATCGCTTCAGGCACACTGGAAACAGTATCTCAAAAATGTGTATTTGGGTGAGCAACTGGCACGAAACACTGTGACTCTCTTAGGGTAGCCAATATCTCGTCACCAGTATAATCACAGCTTCAAAGTCAAGAAATCGCTGGCAAGAGTAACGATGTTTCTCTTAAGATACACAACTAGTGGCGTATCGCTTCAGGCAGACGCCACAGTATCTCAAAATGTGTAATTGGGTGAGCAACTGGCAGGAAGCACTATGACTCTCTTAAGCTAGCCAATGCCTCGTCACCAACATAATCCCATCACCAACTTCAAGAAACCGCTTGCAAAGGTAACGAAGTTTCTCATAAGATACACAGCTAGTGGGGTGTCACTTGAGGCGGACTGGCCAAAGTATCAAAAAAATGTGTATTTGGGTGAGCAACTAGCAGGAATCACTATGACACTCATAGGGTAGCCAATGCCTCGTTACCAGCATAATCACACAGCAACTTCAAGAAACCCCTGGCAAAAGTTACAATGACTCTTAAGATACACAACTAGTGGCGTAGCTATCATGCAGACTGGAAAGAGTATCTAAAAAATGTGTATTTGGGTGAAGAACTGGCAGGAATCTCTGTGACTCTCTTGAGGTAGCCAATGCTTCGTCACCAGCAGAATCAAATCAGCAACTTCTAGAAACCCCTTTCAAAAGTAACGATGTTTCTCTTAAGATACACAACTAGTGGCGTATCGCTTCAGGTACACCGGAAACAGTATCTAAAAAATGTGTATTTGGGTGAGCAACTGGCACGAAACACTGTGACTCTCTTAGGGTAGCCAATATCTCGTCACCAGTATAATCACAGCTTCAAAGTCAAGAAACCGCTGGCAAGAGTAACGATGTCTCTCTTGAGATACACAACTAGTGGCGTATCGCTTCAGGTAGACTGGCCACAGTATCTCAAAATGTGTATTTGGGTGAGCAACTGGCAGGAAGCACTATGACTCTCTTAAGGCAGCCAATGCCTCGTCACCAACATAATCCCATCACCAAATTCAAGAAACCGCTTGCAAAGGTAACGAAGCTTCTCATAAGATACACAGCTAGTGGGGTGTCACTTGAGGCAGACTGGCCAAAGTATCAAAAAAATGTGTATTTGGGTGAGCAACTAGCAGGAATCACTATGACACTCATAGGGTAGCCAATGCCTCGTTACCAGCATAATCACACAGCAACTTCAAGAAACCCCTGGCAAAAGTTACAATGACTCTTAAGATACACAACTAGTGGCGTAGCTATCATGCAGACTGGAAAGAGTATCTAAAAAATGTGTATTTGGGTGAAGAACTGGCAGGAATCTTTATGACTCTCTTGAGGTAGCCAATGCTTCGTCACCAGCAGAATCAAATCAGCAACTTCTAGAAACCCCTTTCAAAAGTAACGATGTTTCTCTTAAGATACACAACTAGTGGCGTATCGCTTCAGGCACACTGGAAACAGTATCTAAAAAATGTGTATTTGGTTGAGCAACTGGCACGAAACACTGTGACTCTCTTAGGGTAGCCAATATCTCGTCACCAGTATAATCACAGCTTCAAAGTCAAGAAACCGCTGGCAAGAGTAACGATGTTTCTCTTAAGATACACAACTAGTGGCGTATCGCTTCAGGCAGACTGGAAAGAGTATCTAAAAAATGTGTATTTGGGTGAAGAACTGGCAGGAATCTCTATGACTCTCTTGAGGTAGCCAATGCTTCGTCACCAGCAGAATCAAATCAGCAACTTCTAGAAACCCCTTTCAAAAGTTACGATGTTTCTCTTAAGATACACAACTAGTGGCGTATCGCTTCAGGCAGACTGGCCAAAGTATCAAAAAAATGTGTATTTGGGTGAGCAACTGGCACGAAACACTGTGACTCTCTTAGGGTAGCCAATATCTCGTCACCAGTATAATCACAGCTTCAAAGTCAAGAAACCGCTGGCAAGAGTAACGATGTTTCTCTTAAGATACACAACTAGTGGCGTATCGCTTCAGGCAGACTGGCCACAGTATCTCAAAATGTGTATTTGGGTGAGCAACTGGCAGGAAGCACTATGACTCTCTTAAGGTAGCCAATGCCTCGTCACCAACATAATCCCATCACCAACTTCAAGAAACCGCTTGCAAAGGTAACGAAGATTCTCATAAGATACACAGCTAGTGGGGTGTCACTTGAGGCAGACAGGCCAAAGTATCAAAAAAATGTGTATTTGGGTGAGCAACTAGCAGGAATCACTATGACACTCATAGGGTAGCCAATGCCTCGTCACCAGCATAATCACATCAGCAACTTCAAGAAACCCCTGGCAAAAGTTACAATGACTCTTAAGATACACAACTAGTGGCGTAGCTATCAGGCAGACTGGAAAGAGTATCTAAAAAATGTGTATTTGGGTGAAGAACTGGCAGGAATCTCTATGACTCTCTTGAGGTAGCCAATGCCTCGTCACCAGCAGAATCAAATCAGCAACTTCTAGAAACCCCTGGCAAAAGTAACGATGTTTCTCTTAAGATACACAACTAGTGGCGTATCGCTTCAGGCCCACTGGAAACAGTATCTAAAAAATGTGTATTTGGGTGAGCAACTGGCACGAAACACTGTGACTCTCTTAGGGTAGCCAATATCTCGTCACCAGTATAATCACAGCTTCAAAGTCAAGAAACCGCTGGCAAGAGTAACGATGTTTCTCTTAAGATACACAACTAGTGGCGTATCGCCTCAGGCAGACTGGCCACAGTATCTCAAAATGTGTATTTGGGTGAGCAACTGGCAGGAAGCACTATCACTCTCTTAAGGTAGCCAATGCTTCGTCACCAACATAATCCCATCATCAACTTCAAGAAACCGCTTGCAAAGGTAACGAAGCTTCTCATAAGATACACAGCTAGTGGGGTGTCACTTGAGGCAGACTGGCCAAGGTATCAAAAAAATGTGTATTTGGGTGAGCAACTAGCAGGAATCACTATGACACTCATAGGGTAGCCAATGCCTCGTCACCAGCATAATCGCATCAGCAACTTCAAGAAACCCCTGGCAAAAGTTACAATGACTCTTAAGATACACAACTAGTGGCGTAGCTATCAGGCAGACTGGAAAGAGTATCTAAAAAATGTGTATTTGGGTGAAGAACTGGCAGGAATCTCTATGACTCTCTTGAGGTAGCCAATGCTTCGTCACCAGCAGAATCAAATCAGCAACTTCTAGAAACCCCTTTCAAAAGTTACGATGTTTCTCTTAAGATACACAACTAGTGGCGTATCGCTTCAGGCACACTGGAAACAGTATCTAAAAAATGTGTATTTGGGTGAGCAACTGGCCCGAAACACTGTGACTCTCTTAGGGTAGCCAATATCTCGTCACCAGTATAATCACAGCTTCAAAGTCAAGAAACCGCTGGCAAGAGTAACGATGTTTCTCTTAAGATACACAACTAGTGGCGTATCGCCTCAGGCAGACTGGCCACAGTATCTTAAAATGTGTATTTGGGTGAGCAGCTGGCAGGAAGCACTATGACTCTCTTAAGGTAGCCAATGCCTCGTCACCAACATAATCCCATCACCAACTTCAAGAAACCGCTTGCAAAGGTAACGAAGTTTCTCATAAGATACACAGCTAGTGGGGTGTCACTTGAGGCAGACTGGCCAAAGTATCAAAAAAATGTGTATTTGGGTGAGCAACTAGCAGGAATCACTATGACAATCATAGGGTAGCCAATGCCTCGTCACCAGCATAATCACATCAGCAACTTCAAGAAACCCCTGGCAAAAGTTACAATGACTCTTAAGATACACAACTAGTGGCGTAGCTATCAGGCAGACTGGAAAGAGTATCTAAAAAATGTGTATTTGGGTGAAGAACTGGCAGGAATCTCTATGACTCTCTTGAGGTAGCCAATGCTTCGTCACCAGCAGAATCAAATCAGCAACTTCTAGAAACACCTTTCAAAAGTAACGATGTTTCTCTTAAGATACACAACTAGTGGCGTATCGCTTCAGGCAGACTGGCCACAGTATCTCAAAATGTGTATTTGGGTGAGCAACTGGCAGGAAGCACTATGACTCTCTTAAGGTAGCCAATGCCTCGTCACCAACATAATCCCATCACCAACTTCAAGAAACCGCTTGCAACGGTAACGAAGCTTCTCATAAGATACACAGCTAGTGGGGTGTCACTTGAGGCAGACAGGCCAAAGTATCAAAAAAATGTGTATTTGGGTGAGCAACTAGCAGGAATCACTATGACACTCATAGGGTAGCCAATGCCTCGTCACCAGCATAATCACATCAGCAACTTCAAGAAACCCCTGGCAAAAGTTACAATGACTCTTAAGATACACAACTAGTGGCGTAGCTATCAGGCAGACTGGAAAGAGTATCTAAAAAATGTGTATTTGGGTGAAGAACTGGCAGGAATCTCTATGACTCTCTTGAGGTAGCCAATGCCTCGTCACCAGCAGAATCAAATCAGCAACTTCTAGAAACCCCTGGCAAAAGTAACGATGTTTCTCTTAAGATACACAACTAGTGGCGTATCGCTTCAGGTCCACTGGAAACAGTATCTAAAAAATGTGTATTTGGGTGAGCAACTGGCACGAAACACTGTGACTCTCTTAGGGTAGCCAATATCTCGTCACAAGTATAATCACAGCTTCAAAGTCAAGAAACCGCTGGCAAGAGTAACGATGTTTCTCTTAAGATACACAACTAGTGGCGTATCGCTTCAGGCAGACTGGCCACAGTATCTCAAAATGTGTATTTGGGTGAGCAACTGGCAGGAAGCACTATGACTCTCTTAAGGTAGCCAATGCCTCGTCACCAACATAATCCCATCACCAACTTCAAGAAACCGCTTGCAAAGGTAACGAAGATTCTCATAAGATACACAGCTAGTGGGGTGTCACTTGAGGCAGACAGGCCAAAGTATCAAAAAAATGTGTATTTGGGTGAGCAACTAGCAGGAATCACTATGACACTCGTAGGGTAGCCAATGCCTCGTCACCAGCATAATCACATCAGCAACTTCAAGAAACCCCTGGCAAAAGTTACAATGACTCTTAAGATACACAACTAGTGGCGTAGCTATCAGGCAGACTGGAAAGAGTATCTAAAAAATGTGTATTTGGGTGAAGAACTGGCAGGAATCTCTATGACTCTCTTGAGGTAGCCAATGCCTCGTCACCAGCAGAATCAAATCAGCAACTTCTAGAAACCCCTGGCAAAAGTAACGATGTTTCTCTTAAGATACACAACTAGTGGCGTATCGCTTCAGGTCCACTGGAAACAGTATCTAAAAAATGTGTATTTGGGTGAGCAACTGGCACGAAACACTGTGACTCTCTTAGGGTAGCCAATATCTCGTCACCAGTATAATCACAGCTTCAAAGTCAAGAAACCGCTGGCAAGAGTAACGATGTTTCTCTTAAGATACACAACTAGTGGCGTATCGCTTCAGGCAGACTGGCCACAGTATCTCAAAATGTGTATTTGGGTGAGCAACTGGCAGAAAGCACTATGACTCTCTTAAGGTAGCCAATGCCTCGACACCAACATAATCCCATCACCAACTTCAAGAAACCGCTTGCAAAGGTAACGAAGTTTCTCATAAGATACACAGCTAGTGGGGTGTCACTTGAGGCAGACTGGCCAAAGTATCAAAAAAATGTGTATTTGGGTGAGCAACTAGCAGGAATCACTATGACACTCATAGGGTAGCCAATGCCTCGTCACCAGCATAATCACATCAGCAACTTCAAGAAACCCCTGGCAAAAGTTACAATGACTCTTAAGATACACAACTAGTGGCGTAGCTATCAGGCAGACTGGAAAGAGTATCTAAAAAATGTGTATTTGGGTGAAGAACTGGCAGGAATCTCTATGACTCTCTTGAGGTAGCCAATGCTTCGTCACCAGCAGAATCAAATCAGCAACTTCTAGAAACCCCTTTCAAAAGTTACGATGTTTCTCTTAAGATACACAACTAGTGGCGTATCGCTTCAGGCACACTGGAAACAGTATCTAAAAAATGTGTATTTGGGTGAGCAACTGGCCCGAAACACTGTGACTCTCTTAGGGTAGCCAATATCTCGTCACCAGTATAATCACAGCTTCAAAGTCAAGAAACCGCTGGCAAGAGTAACGATGTTTCTCTTAAGATACACAACTAGTGGCGTATCGCCTCAGGCAGACTGGCCACAGTATCTCAAAATGTGTATTTGGGTGAGCAACTGGCAGGAAGCACTATCACTCTCTTAAGGTAGCCAATGCTTCGTCACCAACATAATCCCATCATCAACTTCAAGAAACCGCTTGCAAAGGTAACGAAGCTTCTCATAAGATACACAGCTAGTGGGGTGTCACTTGAGGCAGACTGGCCAAAGTATCAAAAAAATGTGTATTTGGGTGAGCAACTAGCAGGAATCACTATGACACTCATAGGGTAGCCAATGCCTCGTCACCAGCATAATCACATCAGCAACTTCAAGAAACCCCTGGCAAAAGTTACAATGACTCTTAAGATACACAACTAGTGGCGTAGCTATCAGGCAGACTGGAAAGAGTATCTAAAAAATGTGTATTTGGGTGAAGAACTGGCAGGAATCTCTATGACTCTCTTGAGGTAGCCAATGCCTCGTCACCAGCAGAATCAAATCAGCAACTTCTAGAAACCCCTGGCAAAAGTAACGATGTTTCTCTTAAGATACACAACTAGTGGCGTATCGCTTCAGGCCCACTGGAAACAGTATCTAAAAAATGTGTATTTGGGTGAGCAACTGGCACGAAACACTGTGACTCTCTTAGGGTAGCCAATATCTCGTCACCAGTATAATCACAGCTTCAAAGTCAAGAAACCGCTGGCAAGAGTAACGATGTTTCTCTTAAGATACACAACTAGTGGCGTATCGCTTCAGGCAGACTGGCCACAGTATCTCAAAATGTGTATTTGGATGAGCAACTGGCAGAAAGCACTCTGACTCTCTTAAGGTAGCCAATGCCGCGTCACCAACATAATCACATCACCAACTTCAAGAAACCGCTTGCAAAGGTAACGAAGCTTCTCATAAGATACACAGCTAGAGGGGTGTCACTTGAGGCAGACTGGCCAAAGTATCAAAAAAATGTGTATTTGGGTGAGCAACTGGCACGAAACACTGTGACTCTCTTAGGGTAGCCAATATCTCGTCACCAGTATAATCACAGCTTCAAAGTCAAGAAACCGCTGGCAAGAGTAACGATGTTTCTCTTAAGATACACAACTAGTGGCGTATCGCTTCAGGCAGACTGGCCACAGTATCTCAAAATGTGTATTTGGGTGAGCAACTGGCAGGAAGCACTATGACTCTCTTAAGGTAGCCAATGCCTCGTCACCAACATAATCCCATCACCAACTTCAAGAAACCGCTTGCAAAGGTAACGAAGATTCTCATAAGATACACAGCTAGTGGGGTGTCACTTGAGGCAGACAGGCCAAAGTATCAAAAAAATGTGTATTTGGGTGAGCAACTAGCAGGAATCACTATGACACTCATAGGGTAGCCAATGCCTCGTCACCAGCATAATCACATCAGCAACTTCAAGAAACCCCTGGCAAAAGTTACAATGACTCTTAAGATACACAACTAGTGGCGTAGCTATCAGGCAGACTGGAAAGAGTATCTAAAAAATGTGTATTTGGGTGAAGAACTGGCAGGAATCTCTATGACTCTCTTGAGGTAGCCAATGCCTCGTCACCAGCAGAATCAAATCAGCAACTTCTAGAAACCCCTGGCAAAAGTAACGATGTTTCTCTTAAGATACACAACTAGTGGCGTATCGCTTCAGGCCCACTGGAAACAGTATCTAAAAAATGTGTATTTGGGTGAGCAACTGGCACGAAACACTGTGACTCTCTTAGGGTAGCCAATATCTCGTCACCAGTATAATCACAGCTTCAAAGTCAAGAAACCGCTGGCAAGAGTAACGATGTTTCTCTTAAGATACACAACTAGTGGCGTATCGCCTCAGGCAGACTGGCCACAGTATCTCAAAATGTGTATTTGGGTGAGCAACTGGCAGGAAGCACTATCACTCTCTTAAGGTAGCCAATGCTTCGTCACCAACATAATCCCATCATCAACTGCAAGAAACCGCTTGCAAAGGTAACGAAGCTTCTCATAAGATACACAGCTAGTGGGGTGTCACTTGAGGCAGACTGGCCAAGGTATCAAAAAAATGTGTATTTGGGTGAGCAACTAGCAGGAATCACTATGACACTCATAGGGTAGCCAATGCCTCGTCACCAGCATAATCGCATCAGCAACTTCAAGAAACCCCTGGCAAAAGTTACAATGACTCTTAAGATACACAACTAGTGGCGTAGCTATCAGGCAGACTGGAAAGAGTATCTAAAAAATGTGTATTTGGGTGAAGAACTGGCAGGAATCTCTATGACTCTCTTGAGGTAGCCAATGCTTCGTCACCAGCAGAATCAAATCAGCAACTTCTAGAAACCCCTTTCAAAAGTTACGATGTTTCTCTTAAGATACACAACTAGTGGCGTATCGCTTCAGGCACACTGGAAACAGTATCTAAAAAATGTGTATTTGGGTGAGCAACTGGCCCGAAACACTGTGACTCTCTTAGGGTAGCCAATATCTCGTCACCAGTATAATCACAGCTTCAAAGTCAAGAAACCGCTGGCAAGAGTAACGATGTTTCTCTTAAGATACACAACTAGTGGCGTATCGCCTCAGGCAGACTGGCCACAGTATCTTAAAATGTGTATTTGGGTGAGCAGCTGGCAGGAAGCACTATGACTCTCTTGAGGTAGCCAATGCTTCGTCACCAGCAGAATCAAATCAGCAACTTCTAGAAACACCTTTCAAAGGTAACGATGTTTCTCTTAAGATACACAACTAGTGGCGTATCGCTTCAGGCAGACTGGCCACAGTATCTCAAAATGTGTATTTGGGTGAGCAACTGGCAGGAAGCACTATGACTCTCTTAAGGTAGCCAATGCCTCGTCACCAACATAATCCCATCACCAACTTCAAGAAACCGCTTGCAACGGTAACGAAGCTTCTCATAAGATACACAGCTAGTGGGGTGTCACTTGAGGCAGACAGGCCAAAGTATCAAAAAAATGTGTATTTGGGTGAGCAACTAGCAGGAATCACTATGACACTCATAGGGTAGCCAATGCCTCGTCACCAGCATAATCACATCAGCAACTTCAAGAAACCCCTGGCAAAAGTTACAATGACTCTTAAGATACACAACTAGTGGCGTAGCTATCAGGCAGACTGGAAAGAGTATCTAAAAAATGTGTATTTGGGTGAAGAACTGGCAGGAATCTCTATGACTCTCTTGAGGTAGCCAATGCCTCGTCACCAGCAGAATCAAATCAGCAACTTCTAGAAACCCCTGGCAAAAGTAACGATGTTTCTCTTAAGATACACAACTAGTGGCGTATCGCTTCAGGCCCACTGGAAACAGTATCTAAAAAATGTGTATTTGGGTCAGCAACTGGCACGAAACACTGTGACTCTCTTAGGGTAGCCAATATCTCGTCACCAGTATAATCACAGCTTCAAAGTCAAGAAACCGCTGGCAAGAGTAACGATGTTTCTCTTAAGATACACAAATAGTGGCGTATCGCTTCAGGCAGACTGGCCACAGTATCTCAAAATGTGTATTTGGGTGAGCAACTGGCAGGAAGCACTATGACTCTCTTAAGGCAGCCAATGCCTCGTCACCAACATAATCCCATCACCAACTTCAAGAAACCGCTTGCAAAGGTAACGAAGCTTCTCATAAGATACACAGCTAGTGGGGTGTCACTTGAGGCAGACTGGCCAAAGTATCAAAAAAATGTGTGTTTGGGTGAGCAACTAGCAGGAATCACTATGACACTCATAGGGTAGCCAATGCCTCGTTACCAGCATAATCACATCAGCAACTTCAAGAAACCCCTGGCAAAAGTTACAATGACTCTTAAGATACACAACTAGTGGCGTAGCTATCAGGCAGACTGGAAAGAGTATCTAAAAAATGTGTATTTGGGTGAAGAACTAGCAGGAATCTCTATGACTCTCTTGAGGTAGCCAATGCCTCGTCACCAGCAGAATCAAATCAGCAACTTCTAGAAACCCCTGGCAAAAGTAACGATGTTTCTCTTAAGATACACAACTAGTGGCGTATCACTTCAGGCCCACTGGAAACAGTATCTAAAAAATGTGTATTTGGGTGAGCAACTGGCACGAAACACTGTGACTCTCTTAGGGTAGCCAATATCACGTCACCAGTATAATCACAGCTTCAAAGTCAAGAAACCGCTGGCAAGAGTAACGATGTTTCTCTTAAGATACACAACTAGTGGCGTATCGCTTCAGGCAGACTGGCCACAGTATCTCAAAATGTGTATTTGGGTGAGCAACTGGCAGAAAGCACTCTGACTCTCTTAAGGTAGCCAATGCCGCGTCACCAACATAATCACATCACCAACTTCAAGAAACCGCTTGCAAAGGTAACGAAGCTTCTCATAAGATACACAGCTAGAGGGGTGTCACTTGAGGCAGACTGGCCAAAGTATCAAAAAAATGTGTATTTGGGTGAGCAACTGGCACGAAACACTGTGACTCTCTTAGGGTAGCCAATATCTCGTCACCAGTATAATCACAGCTTCAAAGTCAAGAAACCGCTGGCAAGAGTAACGATGTTTCTCTTAAGATACACAACTAGTGGCGTATCGCTTCAGGCAGACTGGCCACAGTATCTCAAAATGTGTATTTGGGTGAGCAACTGGCAGGAAGCACTATGACTCTCTTAAGGTAGCCAATGCCTCGTCACCAACATAATCCCATCACCAACTTCAAGAAACCGCTTGCAAAGGTAACGAAGATTCTCATAAGATACACAGCTAGTGGGGTGTCACTTGAGGCAGACAGGCCAAAGTATCAAAAAAATGTGTATTTGGGTGAGCAACTAGCAGGAATCACTATGACACTCATAGGGTAGCCAATGCCTCGTCACCAGCATAATCACATCAGCAACTTCAAGAAACCCCTGGCAAAAGTTACAATGACTCTTAAGATACACAACTAGTGGCGTAGCTATCAGGCAGACTGGAAAGAGTATCTAAAAAATGTGTATTTGGGTGAAGAACTGGCAGGAATCTCTATGACTCTCTTGAGGTAGCCAATGCCTCGTCACCAGCAGAATCAAATCAGCAACTTCTAGAAACCCCTGGCAAAAGTAACGATGTTTCTCTTAAGTTACACAACTAGTGGCGTATCGCTTCAGGCCCACTGGAAACAGTATCTAAAAAATGTGTATTTGGGTGAGCAACTGGCACGAAACACTGTGACTCTCTTAGGGTAGCCAATATCTCGTCACCAGTATAATCACAGCTTCAAAGTCAAGAAACCGCTGGCAAGAGTAACGATGTTTCTCTTAAGATACACAACTAGTGGCGTATCGCTTCAGGCAGACTGGCCACAGTATCTCAAAATGTGTATTTGGGTGAGCAACTGGCAGGAAGCACTATGACTCTCTTAAGGTAGCCAATGCCTCGTCACCAACATAATCCCATCACCAACTTCAAGAAACCGCTTGCAAAGGTAACGAAGATTCTCATAAGATACACAGCTAGTGGGGTGTCACTTGAGGCAGACAGGCCAAAGTATCAAAAAAATGTGTATTTGGGTGAGCAACTAGCAGGAATCACTATGACACTCATAGGGTAGCCAATGCCTCGTCACCAGCATAATCACATCAGCAACTTCAAGAAACCCCTGGCAAAAGTTACAATGACTCTTAAGATACACAACTAGTGGCGTAGCTATCAGGCAGACTGGAAAGAGTATCTAAAAAATGTGTATTTGGGTGAAGAACTGGCAGGAATCTCTATGACTCTCTTGAGGTAGCCAATGCCTCGTCACCAGCAGAATCAAATCAGCAACTTCTAGAAACCCCTGGCAAAAGTAACGATGTTTCTCTTAAGATACACAACTAGTGGCGTATCGCTTCAGGCCCACTGGAAACAGTATCTAAAAAATGTGTATTTGGGTGAGCAACTGGCACGAAACACTGTGACTCTCTTAGGGTAGCCAATATCTCGTCACCAGTATAATCACAGCTTCAAAGTCAAGAAACCGCTGGCAAGAGTAACGATGTTTCTCTTAAGATACACAACTAGTGGCGTATCGCCTCAGGCAGACTGGCCACAGTATCTCAAAATGTGTATTTGGGTGAGCAACTGGCAGGAAGCACTATCACTCTCTTAAGGTAGCCAATGCTTCGTCACCAACATAATCCCATCATCAACTTCAAGAAACCGCTTGCAAAGGTAACGAAGCTTCTCATAAGATACACAGCTAGTGGGGTGTCACTTGAGGCAGACTGGCCAAAGTATGAAAAAAATGTGTATTTGGGTGAGCAACTAGCAGGAATCACTATGACACTCATAGGGTAGCCAATGCCTCGTCACCAGCATAATCACATCAGCAACTTCAAGAAACCCCTGGCAAAAGTTACAATGACTCTTAAGATACACAACTAGTGGCGTAGCTATCAGGCAGACTGGAAAGAGTATCTAAAAAATGTGTATTTGGGTGAAGAACTGGCAGGAATCTCTATGACTCTCTTGAGGTAGCCAATGCTTCGTCACCAGCAGAATCAAATCAGCAACTTCTAGAAACCCCTTTCAAAAGTTACGATGTTTCTCTTAAGATACACAACTAGTGGCGTATCGCTTCAGGCACACTGGAAACAGTATCTAAAAAATGTGTATTTGGGTGAGCAACTGGCCCGAATCACTGTGACTCTCTTAGGGTAGCCAATATCTCGTCACCAGTATAATCACAGCTTCAAAGTCAAGAAACCGCTGGCAAGAGTAACGATGTTTCTCTTAAGATACACAACTAGTGTCGTATCGCCTCAGGCAGACTGGCCACAGTATCTCAAAATGTGTATTTGGGTGAGCAGCTGGCAGGAAGCACTATGACTCTCTTAAGGTAGCCAATGCCTTGTCACCAACATAATCCCATCACCAACTTCAAGAAACCGCTTGCAAAGGTATCGAAGTTTCTCATAAGATACACAGCTAGTGGGGTGTCACTTGAGGCAGACTGGCCAAAGTATCAAAAAAATGTGTATTTGGGTGAGCAACTAGCAGGAATCACTATGACAATCATAGGGTAGCCAATGCCTCGTCAACAGCATAATCACATCAGCAACTTCAAGAAACCCCTGGCAAAAGTTACAATGACTCTTAAGATACACAACTAGTGGCGTAGCTATCAGGCAGACTGGAAAGAGTATCTAAAAAATGTGTATTTGGGTGAAGAACTGGCAGGAATCTCTATGACTCTCTTGAGGTAGCCAATGCTTCGTCACCAGCAGAATCAAATCAGCAACTTCTAGAAACACCTTTCAAAAGTAAAGATGTTCCTCTTAAGATACACAACTAGTGGCGTATCGCTTCAGGCAGACTGGCCACAGTATCTCAAAATGTGTATTTGGGTGAGCAACTGGCAGGAAGCACTATGACTCTCTTAAGGTAGCCAATGCCTCGTCACCAACATAATCCCATCACCAACTTCAAGAAACCGCTTGCAAAGGTAACGAGGATTCTCATAAGATACACAGCTAGTGGGGTGTCACTTGAGGCAGACAGGCCAAAGTATCAAAAAAATGTGTATTTGGGTGAGCAACTAGCAGGAATCACTATGACACTCATAGGGTAGCCAATGCCTCGTCACCAGCATAATCACATCAGCAACTTCAAGAAACCCCTGGCAAAAGTTACAATGACTCTTAAGATACACAACTAGTGGCGTAGCTATCAGGCAGACTGGAAAGAGTATCTAAAAAATGTGTATTTGGGTGAAGAACTGGCAGGAATCTCTATGACTCTCTTGAGGTAGCCAATGCCTCGTCACCAGCAGAATCAAATCAGCAACTTCTAGAAACCCCTGGCAAAAGTAACGATGTTTCTCTTAAGATACACAACTAGTGGCGTATCGCTTCAGGCCCACTGGAAACAGTATCTAAAAAATGTGTATTTGGGTGAGCAACTGGCACGAAACACTGTGACTCTCTTAGGGTAGCCAATATCTCGTCACCAGTATAATCACAGCTTCAAAGTCAAGAAACCGCTGGCAAGAGTAACGATGTTTCTCTTAAGATACACAACTAGTGGCGTATCGCCTCAGGCAGACTGGCCACAGTATCTCAAAATGTGTATTTGGGTGAGCAACTGGCAGGAAGCACTATCACTCTCTTAAGGTAGCCAATGCTTCGTCACCAACATAATCCCATCATCAACTTCAAGAAACCGCTTGCAAAGGTAACGAAGCTTCTGATAAGATACACAGCTAGTGGGGTGTCACTTGAGGCAGACTGGCCAAAGTATCAAAAAAATGTGTATTTGGGTGAGCAACTAGCAGGAATCACTATGACACTCATAGGGTAGCCAATGCCTCGTCACCAGCATAATCACATCAGCAACTTCAAGAAACCCCTGGCAAAAGTTACAATGACTCTTAAGATACACAACTAGTGGCGTAGCTATCAGGCAGACTGGAAAGAGTATCTAAAAAATGTGTATTTGGGTGAAGAACTGGCAGGAATCTCTATGACTCTCTTGAGGTAGCCAATGCTTCGTCACCAGCAGAATCAAATCAGCAACTTCTAGAAACCCCTTTCAAGAGTTACGATGTTTCTCTTAAGATACACAACTAGTGGCGTATCGCTTCAGGCACACTGGAAACAGTATCTAAAAAATGTGTATTTGGGTGAGCAACTGGCCCGAAACACTGTGACTCTCTTAGGGTAGCCAATATCTCGTCACCAGTATAATCACAGCTTCAAAGTCAAGAAACCGCTGGCAAGAGTAACGATGTTTCTCTTAAGATACACAACTAGTGGCGTATCGCCTCAGGCAGACTGGCCACAGTATCTCAAAATGTGTATTTGGGTGAGCAGCTGGCAGGAAGCACTATGACTCTCTTAAGGTAGCCAATGCCTCGTCACCAACATAATCCCATCACCAACTTTAAGAAACCGCTTGCAAAGGTAACGAAGTTTCTCATAAGATACACAGCTAGTGGGGTGTCACTTGAGGCAGACTGGCCAAAGTATCAAAAAAATGTGTATTTGGGTGAGCAACTAGCAGGAATCACTATGACAATCATAGGGTAGCCAATGCCTCGTCACCAGCATAATCACATCAGCAACTTCAAGAGACCCCTGGCAAAAGTTACAATGACTCTTAAGATACACAACTAGTGGCGTAGCTATCAGGCAGACTGGAAAGAGTATCTAAAAAATGTGTATTTGGGTGAAGAACTGGCAGGAATCTCTATGACTCTCTTGAGGTAGCCAATGCTTCGTCACCAGCAGAATCAAATCAGCAACTTCTAGAAACACCTTTCAAAAGTAACGATGTTTCTCTTAAGATACACAACTAGTGGCGTATCGCTTCAGGCACACTGGCCACAGTATCTCAAAATGTGTATTTGGGTGAGCAACTGGCAGGAAGCACTATGACTCTCTTAAGGTAGCCAATGCCTCGTCACCAACATAATCCCATCACCAACTTCAAGAAACCGCTTGCAACGGTAGCGAAGATTCTCATAAGATACACAGCTAGTGGGGTGTCACTTGAGGCAGACAGGCCAAAGTATCAAAAAAATGTGTATTTGGGTGAGCAACTAGCAGGAATCACTATGACACTCATAGGGTAGCCAATGCCTCGTCACCAGCATAACCACATAAGCAACTTCAAGAAACCCCTGGCAAAAGTTACAATGACTCTTAAGATACACAACTAGTGGCGTAGCTATCAGGCAGACTGGAAAGAGTATCAAAAAAATGTGTATTTGGGTGAAGAACTGGCAGGAATCTCTATGACTCTCTTGAGGTAGCCAATGCCTCGTCACCAGCAGAATCAAATCAACAACTACTAGAAACCCCTGGCAAAAGTAACGATGTTTCTCTTAAGATACACAACTAGTGGCGTATCGCTTCAGGCCCACTGGAAACAGTATCTAAGAAATGTGTATTTGGGTGAGCAACTGGCACGAAACACTGTGACTCTCTTAGGGTAGCCAATATCTCGTCACCAGTATAATCACAGCTTCAAAGTCAAGAAACCGCTGGCAAGAATAACGATGTTTCTCTTAAGATACACAACTAGTGGCGTATCGCTTCAGGCAGACTGGCCACAGTATCTCAAAATGTGTATTTGGGTGAGCAACTGGCAGGAAGCACTATGACTCTCTTAAGGCAGCCAATGCCTCGTCACCAACATAATCCCATCACCAACTTCAAGAAACCGCTTGCAAAGGTAACGAAGCTTCTCATAAGATACACAGCTAGTGGGGTGTCACTTGAGGCAGACTGGCCAAAGTATCAAAAAAATGTGTATTTGGGTGAGCAACTAGCAGGAATCACTATGACACTCATAGGGTAGCCAATGCCTCGTTACCAGCATAATCACATCAGCAACTTCAAGAAACCCCTGGCAAAAGTTACAATGACTCTTAAGATACACAACTAGTGGCGTAACTATCAGGCAGACTGGAAAGAGTATCTAAAAAATGTGTATTTGGGTGAAGAACTGGCAGGAATCTCTATGACTCTCTTGAGGTAGCCAATGCCTCGTCACCAGCAGAATCAAATCAGCAACTTCTAGAAACCCCTGGCAAAAGTAACGATGTTTCTCTTAAGATACACAACTAGTGGCGTATCGCTTCAGGCACACTGGAAACAGTATCTAAAAAATGTGTATTTGGGTGAGCAACTGGCACGAAACACTGTGACTCTCTTAGGGTAGCCAATATCACGTCACCAGTATAATCACAGCTTCAAAGTCAAGAAACCGCTGGCAAGAGTAACGATGTTTCTCTTAAGATACACAACTAGTGGCGTATCGCTTCAGGCAGACTGGCCACAGTATCTCAAAATGTGTATTTGGGTGAGCAACTGGCAGAAAGCACTATGACTCTCTTAAGGTAGCCAATGCCTCGTCACCAACATAATCCCATCACCAACTTCAAGAAACCGCTTGCAAAGGTAACGAAGCTTCTCATAAGATACACAGCTAGAGGGGTGTCACTTGAGGCAGACTGGCCAAAGTATCAAAAAAATGTGTATTTGGGTGAGCAACTGGCACGAAACACTGTGACTCTCTTAGGGTAGCCAATATCTCGTCACCAGTATAATCAGGAGCTTCAAAGTCAAGAAACCGCTGGCAAGAGTAACGATGTTTCTCTTAAGATACACAACTAGTGGCGTATCGCTTCAGGCAGACTGGCCACAGTATCTCAAAATGTGTATTTGGGTGAGCAACTGGCAGGAAGCACTATGACTCTCTTAAGGTAGACAATGCCTCGTCACCAACATAATCCCATCACCAACTTCAAGAAACCGCTTGCAACGGTAACGAAGATTCTCATAAGATACACAGCTAGTGGGGTGTCACTTGAGGCAGACAGGCCAAAGTATCAAAAAAATGTGTATTTGGGTGAGCAACTAGCAGGAATCACTATGACACTCATAGGGTAGCCAATGCCTCGTCACCAGCATAATCACATCAGCAACTTCAAGAAACCCCTGGCAAAAGTTACAATGACTCTTAAGATACACAACTAGTGGCGTAGCTATCAGGCAGACTGGAAAGAGTATCAAAAAAATGTGTATTTGGGTGAAGAACTGGCAGGAATCTCTATGACTCTCTTGAGGTAGCCAATGCCTCGTCACCAGCAGAATCAAATCAGCAACTACTAGAAACCCCTTTCAAGAGTTACGATGTTTCTCTTAAGATACACAACTAGTGGCGTATCGCTTCAGGCACACTGGAAACAGTATCTAAAAAATGTGTATTTGGGTGAGCAACTGGCACGAAACACTGTGACTCTCTTAGGGTAGCCAATATCTCGTCACCAGTATAATCACAGCTTCAAAGTCAAGAAACCGCTGGCAAGAATAACGATGTTTCTCTTAAGATACACAACTAGTGGCGTATCGCTTCAGGCAGACTGGCCACAGTATCTCAAAATGTGTATTTGGGTGAGCAACTGGCAGGAAGCACTATGACTCTCTTAAGGCAGCCAATGCCTCGTCACCAACATAATCCCATCACCAACTTCAAGAAACCGCTTGCAAAGGTAACGAAGCTTCTCATAAGATACACAGCTAGTGGGGTGTCACTTGAGGCAGACTGGCCAAAGTATCAAAAAAATGTGTATTTGGGTGAGCAACTAGCAGGAATCACTATGACACTCATAGGGTAGCCAATGCCTCGTTACCAGCATAATCACATCAGCAACTTCAAGAAACCCCTGGCAAAAGTTACAATGACTCTTAAGATACACAACTAGTGGCGTAGCTATCAGGCAGACTGGAAAGAGTATCTAAAAAATGTGTATTTGGGTGAAGAACTGGCAGGAATCTCTATGACTCTCTTGAGGTAGCCAATGCCTCGTCACCAGCAGAATCAAATCAGCAACTTCTAGAAACCCCTGGCAAAAGTAACGATGTTTCTCTTAAGATACACAACTAGTGGCGTATCGCTTCAGGCCCACTGGAAACAGTATCTAAAAAATGTGTATTTGGGTGAGCAACTGGCACGAAACACTGTGACTCTCTTAGCGTAGCCAATATCACGTCACCAGTATAATCACAGCTTCAAAGTCAAGAAACCGCTGGCAAGAGTAACGATGTTTCTCTTAAGATACACAACTAGTGGCGTATCGCTTCAGGCAGACTGGCCACAGTATCTCAAAATGTGTATTTGGGTGAGCAACTGGCAGAAAGCACTATGACTCTCTTAAGGTAGCCAATGCCTCGTCACCAACATAATCCCATCACCAACTTCAAGAAACCGCTTGCAAAGGTAACGAAGCTTCTCATAAGATACACAGCTAGAGGGGTGTCACTTGAGGCAGACTGGCCAAAGTATCAAAAAAATGTGTATTTGGGTGAGCAACTGGCACGAAACACTGTGACTCTCTTAGGGTAGCCAATATCTCGTCACCAGTATAATCACAGCTTCAAAGTCAAGAAACCGCTGGCAAGAGTAACGATGTTTCTCTTAAGATAAACAACTAGTGGCGTATCGCTTCAGGCAGACTGGCCACAGTATCTCAAAATGTGTATTTGGGTGAGCAACTTGCAGGAAGCACTATGACTCTCTTAAGGTAGGCAATGCCTCGTCACCAACATAATCCCATCACCAACTTCAAGAAACCGCTTGCAAAGGTAACGAAGCTTCTCATAAGATACACAGCTAGTGGGGTGTCACTTGAGGCAGACAGGCCAAAGTATCAAAAAAATGTGTATTTGGGTGAGCAACTAGCAGGAATCACTATGACACTCATAGGGTAGCCAATGCCTCGTCACCAGCATAATCACATCAGCAACTTCAAGAAACCCCTGGCAAAAGTTACAATGACTCTTAAGATACACAACTAGTGGCGTAGCTATCAGGCAGACTGGAAAGAGTATCTAAAAAATGTGTATTTGGGTGAAGAACTGGCAGGAATCTCTATGACTCTCTTGAGGTAGCCAATGCCTCGTCACCAGCAGAATCAAATCAGAAACTTCTAGAAACCCCTGGCAAAAGTAACGATGTTTCTCTTAAGATACACAACTAGTGGCGTATCGCTTCAGGCACACTGGAAACAGTATCTAAAAAATGTGTATTTGGGTGAGCAACTGGCACGAAACACTGTGACTCTCTTAGGGTAGCCAATATCTCGTCACCAGTATAATCACAGCTTCAAAGTCAAGAAACCGCTGGCAAGAGTAACGATGTTTCTCTTAAGATACACAACTAGTGGCGTGTCGCTTCAGGCAGACTGGCCACAGTATCTCAAAATGTGTATTTGGGTGAGCAACTGGCAGGAAGCACTATGACTCTCTTAAGGCAGCCAATGCCTCGTCACCAACATAATCCCATCACCAACTTCAAGAAACCGCTTGCAAAGGTAACGAAGCTTCTCATAAGATACACAGCTAGTGGGGTGTCACTTGAGGCAGACTGGCCAAAGTATCAAAAAAATGTGTATTTGGGTGAGCAACTAGCAGGAATCACTATGACAATCATAGGGTAGCCAATGCCTCGTCACCAGCATAATCACATCAGCAACTTCAAGAAACCCCTGGCAAAAGTTACAATGACTCTTAAGATACACAACTAGTGGCGTAGCTATCAGGCAGACTGGAAAGAGTATCTAAAAAATGTGTATTTGGGTGAAGAACTGGCAGGAATCTCTATGACTCTCTTGAGGTAGCCAATGCTTCGTCACCAGCAGAATCAAATCAGCAACTTCTAGAAACACCTTTCAAAAGTAACGATGTTTCTCTTAAGATACACAACTAGTGGCGTATCGCTTCAGGCACACTGGCCACAGTATCTCAAAATGTGTATTTGGGTGAGCAACTGGCAGGAAGCACTATGACTCTCTTAAGGTAGCCAATGCCTCGTCACCAACATAATCCCATCACCAACTTCAAGAAACCGCTTGCAAAGGTAACGAAGATTCTCATAAGATACACAGCTAGTCGGGTGTCACTTGAGGCAGACAGGCCAAAGTATCAAAAAAATGTGTATTTGGGTGAGCATCTAGCAGGAATCACTATGACACTCATAGGGTAGCCAATGCCTCGTCACCAGCATAATCACATCAGCAACTTCAAGAAACCCCTGCCAAAAGTTACAATGACTCTTAAGATACACAACTAGTGGCGTAGCTATCAGGCAGACTGGAAAGAGTATCTAAAAAATGTGTATTTGGGTGAAGAACTGGCAGGAATCTCTATGACTCTCTTGAGGTAGCCAATGCCTCGTCACCAGCAGAATCAAATCAGCAACTTCTAGAAACCCCTGGCAAAAGTAACGATGTTTCTCTTAAGATACACAACTAGTGGCGTATCGCTTCAGGCCCACTGGAAACAGTATCTAAAAAATGTGTATTTGGGTGAGCAACTGGCACGAAACACTGTGACTCTCTTAGGGTAGCCAATATCTCGTCACCAGTATAATCACAGCTTTAAAGTCAAGAAACCGCTGGCAAGAGTAACGATGTTTCTCTTAAGATACACAACTAGTGGCGTATCGCCTCAGGCAGACTGGCCACAGTATCTCAAAATGTGTATTTGGGTGAGCAACTGGCAGGAAGCACTATCACTCTCTTAAGGTAGCCAATGCTTCGTCACCAACATAATCCCATCATCAACATCAAGAAACCGCTTGCAAAGGTAACGAAGCTTCTCATAAGATACACAGCTAGTGGGGTGTCACTTGAGGCAGACTGGCCAAAGTATCAAAAAAATGTGTATTTGGGTGAGCAACTAGCAGGAATCACTATGACACTCATAGGGTAGCCAATGCCTCGTCACCAGCATAATCACATCAGCAACTTCAAGAAACCCCTGGCAAAAGTTACAATGACTCTTAAGATACACAACTAGTGGCGTAGCTATCAGGCAGACTGGAAAGAGTATCTAAAAAATGTGTATTTGGGTGAAGAACTGGCAGGAATCTCTATGACTATCTTGAGGTAGCCAATGCTTCGTCACCAGCAGAATCAAATCAGCAACTTCTAGAAACCCCTTTCAAAAGTTACGATGTTTCTCTTAAGATACACAACTAGTGGCGTATCGCTTCAGGCACACTGGAAACAGTATCTAAAAAATGTGTATTTGGGTGAGCAACTGGCCCGAAACACTGTGACTCTCTTAGGGTAGCCAATATCTCGTCACCAGTATAATCACAGCTTCAAAGTCAAGAAACCGCTGGCAAGAGTAACGATGTTTCTCTTAAGATACACAACTAGTGGCGTATCGCCTCAGGCAGACTGGCCACAGTATCTCAAAATGTGTATTTGGGTGAGCAGCTGGCAGGAAGCACTATGACTCTCTTAAGGTAGCCAATGCCTCGTCACCAACATAATCCCATCACCAACTTTAAGAAACCGCTTGCAAAGGTAACGAAGTTTCTCATAAGATACACAGCTAGTGGGGTGTCACTTGAGGCAGACTGGCCAAAGTATCAAAAAAATGTGTATTTGGGTGAGCAACTAGCAGGAATCACTATGACAATCATAGGGTAGCCAATGCCTCGTCACCAGCATAATCACATCAGCAACTTCAAGAAACCCCTGGCAAAAGTTACAATGACTCTTAAGATACACAACTAGTGGCGTAGCTATCAGGCAGACTGGAAAGAGTATCTAAAAAATGTGTATTTGGGTGAAGAACTGGCAGGAATCTCTATGACTCTCTTGAGGTAGCCAATGCTTCGTCACCAGCAGAATCAAATCAGCAACTTCTAGAAACACCTTTCAAAAGTAACGATGTTTCTCTTAAGATACACAACTAGTGGCGTATCGCTTCAGGCAGACTGGCCACAGTATCTCAAAATGTGTATTTGGGTGAGCAACTGGCAGGAAGCACTATGACTCTCTTAAGGTAGCCAATGCCTCGTCACCAACATAATCCCATCACCAACTTCAAGAAACCGCTTGCAACGGTAACGAAGATTCTCATAAGATACACAGCTAGTGGGGTGTCACTTGAGGCAGACAGGCCAAAGTATCAAAAAAATGTGTATTTGGGTGAGCAACTAGCAGGAATCACTATGACACTCATAGGGTAGCCAATGCCTCGTCACCAGCATAATCACATCAGCAACTTCAAGAAACCCCTGGCAAAAGTTACAATGACTCTTAAGATACACAACTAGTGGCGTAGCTATCAGGCAGACTGGAAAGAGTATCTAAAAAATGTGTATTTGGGTGAAGAACTGGCAGGAATCTCTATGACTCTCTTGAGGTAGCCAATGCCTCGTCACCAGCAGAATCAAATCAGCAACTACTAGAAACCCCTGGCAAAAGTAACGATGTTTCTCTTAAGATACACAACTAGTGGCGTATCGCTTCAGGCCCACTGGAAACAGTATCTAAAAAATGTGTATTTGGGTGAGCAACTGGCACGAAACACTGTGACTCTCTTAGGGTAGCCAATATCTCGTCACCAGTATAATCACAGCTTCAAAGTCAAGAAACCGCTGGCAAGAGTAACGATGTTTCTCTTAAGATACACAACTAGTGGCGTATCGCTTCATGCAGACTGGCCACAGTATCTCAAAATGTGTATTTGGGTGAGCAACTGGCAGGAAGCACTATGACTCTCTTAAGGCAGCCAATGCCTCGTCACCAACATAATCCCATCACCAACTTCAAGAAACCGCTTGCAAAGGTAACGAAGCTTCTCATAAGATACACAGCTAGTGGGGTGTCACTTGAGGCAGACTGGCCAAAGTATCAAAAAAATGTGTATTTGGGTGAGCAACTAGCAGGAATCACTATGACACTCATAGGGTAGCCAATGCCTCGTTACCAGCATAATCACATCAGCAACTTCAAGAAACCCCTGCCAAAAGTTACAATGACTCTTAAGATACACAACTAGTGGCGTAGCTATCAGGCAGACTGGAAAGAGTATCTAAAAAATGTGTATTTGGGTGAAGAACTGGCAGGAATCTCTATGACTCTCTTGAGGTAGCCAATGCCTCGTCACCAGCAGAATCAAATCAGCAACTTCTAGAAACCCCTGGCAAAAGTAACGATGTTTCTCTTAAGATACACAACTAGTGGCGTATCGCTTCAGGCCCACTGGAAACAGTATCTAAAAAATGTGTATTTGGGTGAGCAACTGGCACGAAACACTGTGACTCTCTTAGGGTAGCCAATATCACGTCACCAGTATAATCACAGCTTCAAAGTCAAGAAACCGCTGGCATGAGTAACGATGTTTCTCTTAAGATACACAACTAGTGGCGTATCGCTTCAGGCACACTGGCCACAGTATCTCAAAATGTGTATTTGGGTGAGCAACTGGCAGAAAGCACTATGACTCTCTTAAGGTAGCCAATGCCTCTTCACCAACATAATCACATCACCAACTTCAAGAAACCGCTTGCAAAGGTAACGAAGCTTCTCATAAGATACACAGCTAGAGGGGTGTCACTTGAGGCAGACTGGCCAAAGTATCAAAAAAATGTGTATTTGGGTGAGCAACTGGCACGAAACACTGTGACTCTCTTAGGGTAGCCAATATCTCGTCACCAGTATAATCACAGCTTCAAAGTCAAGAAACCGCTGGCAAGAGTAACGATGTTTCTCTTAAGATACACAACTAGTGGCGTATCGCTTCAGGCAGACTGGCCACAGTATCTCAAAATGTGTATTTGGGTGAGCAACTTGCAGGAAGCACTATGACTCTCTTAAGGTAGCCAATGCCTCGTCACCAACATAATCCCATCACCAACTTCAAGAAACCGCTTGCAAAGGTAACGAAGATTCTCATAAGATACACAGCTAGTGGGGTGTCACTTGAGGCAGACAGGCCAAAGTATCAAAAAAATGTGTATTTGGTGAGCAACTAGCAGGAATCACTATGACACTCATAGGGTAGCCAATGCCTCGTCACCAGCATAATCACATCAGCAACTTCAAGAAACCCCTGGCAAAAGTTACAATGACTCTTAAGATACACTACTAGTGGCGTAGCTATCAGGCAGACTGGAAAGAGTATCTAAAAAATGTGTATATGGGTGAAGAACTGGCAGGAATCTCTATGACTCTCTTGAGGTAGCCAATGCCTCGTCACCAGCAGAATCAAATCAGCAACTTTTAGAAACCCCTGGCAAAAGTAACGATGTTTCTCTTAAGATACACAACTAGTGGCGTATCGCTTCAGGCCCACTGGAAACAGTATCTAAAAAATGTGTATTTGGGTGAGCAACTGGCACGAAACACTGTGACTCTCTTAGGGTAGCCAATATCTCGTCACCAGTATAATCACAGCTTCAAAGTCAAGAAACCGCTGGCAAGAGTAACGATGTTTCTCTTAAGATACACAACTAGTGGCGTGTCGCTTCAGGCAGACTGGCCACAGTATCTCAAAATGTGTATTTGGGTGAGCAACTGGCAGGAAGCACTATGACTCTCTTAAGGCAGCCAATGCCTCGTCACCAACATAATCCCATCACCAACTTCAAGAAACCGCTTGCAAAGGTAACGAAGCTTCTCATAAGATACACAGCTAGTGGGGTGTCACTTGAGGCAGACTGGCCAAAGTATCAAAAAAATGTGTATTTGGGTGAGCAACTAGCAGGAATCACTATGACACTCATAGGGTAGCCAATGCCTCGTTACCAGCATAATCACATCAGCAACTTCAAGAAACCCCTGGCAAAAGTTACAATGACTCTTAAGATACACAACTAGTGGCGTAGCTATCAGGCAGACTGGAAAGAGTATCTAAAAAATGTGTATCTGGGTGAAGAACTGGCAGGAATCTCTATGACTCTCTTGAGGTAGCCAATGCCTCGTCACCAGCAGAATCAAATTAGCAACTTCTAGAAACCCCTGGCAAAAGTAACGATGTTTCTCTTAAGATACACAACTAGTGGCGTATCGCTTCAGGCCCACTGGAAACAGTATCTAAAAAATGTGTATTTGGGTGAGCAACTGGCACGAAACACTGTGACTCTCTTAGGGTAGCCAATATCACGTCACCAGTATAATCACAGCTTCAAAGTCAAGAAACCGCTGGCAAGAGTAACGATATTTCTCTTAAGATACACAACAAGTGGCGTATCGCTTCAGGCAGACTGGCCACAGTATCTCAAAATGTGTATTTGGGTGAGCAACTGGCAGAAAGCACTATGACTCTCTTAAGGTAGCCAATGCCTCGTCACCAACATAATCACATCACCAACTTCAAGAAACCACTTGCAAAGGTAACGAAGCTTCTCATAAGATACACAGCTAGTGGGGTGTCACTTGAGGCAGACTGGCCAAAGTATCAAAAAAATGTGTATTTGTGTGAGCAACTGGCACGAGACACTGTGACTCTCTTAGGGTAGCCAATATCTCGTCACCAGTATAATCACAGCTTCAAAGTCAAGAAACCGCTGGCAAGAGTGACGATGTTTCTCTTAAGATACACAACTAGTGGCGTATCGCTTCAGGCAGACTGGCCACAGTATCTGAAAATGTGTATTTGGGTGAGCAACTGGCAGGAAGCACTATGACTCTCTTAAGGTAGCCAATGCCTCGTCACCAACATAATCCCATCACCAACTTCAAGAAACCGCTTGCAAAGGTAACAAAGCTTCTCATAAGATACACAGCTAGTGGGGTGTCACTTGAGGCAGACTGGCCAAAGTATCAAAAAAATGTGTATTTGGGTGAGCAAC
Source organism: Schistocerca nitens (assembly GCF_023898315.1). Taxonomy (NCBI): domain Eukaryota; kingdom Metazoa; phylum Arthropoda; class Insecta; order Orthoptera; family Acrididae; genus Schistocerca; species Schistocerca nitens. The sequence goes on along the minus strand of NC_064616.1, from coordinate 105,290,910 downwards.
TAACAGGAATCACTATGACACTCATAGGGTAGCCAATGCCTCGTCACCAGCATAATCACATCAGCAACTTCAAGAAACCCCTGGCAAAAGTTACAATGACTCTTAAGATACACAACTAGTGGCGTAGCTATCAGGCAGACTGGAAAGAGTATCTATAAAATGTGTATTTGGGTGAAGAACTGGCAGGAATCTCTATGACTCTCTTGAGGTAGCCAATGCCTCGTCACCAGCAGAATCAAATCAGCAACCTCTAGAAACCCCTGGCAAAAGTAACGATGTTTCTCTTAAGATACACAACTAGTGGCGTATCGCTTCAGGCACACTGGAAACAGTATCTAAAAAATGTGTATTTGGGTGAGCAACTGGCACGAAACACTGTGACGCTCTTAGGGTAGCCAATATCTCGTCACCAGTATAATCACAGCTTCAAAGTCAAGAAACCGCTGGCAAGAGTGACGATGTTTCTCTTAAGATACACAACTAGTGGCGTATCGCTTCAGGCAGACTGGCCACAGTATCTGAAAATGTGTATTTGGGTGAGCAACTGGCAGGAAGCACTATGACTCTCTTAAGGTAGCCAATGCCTCGTCACCAACATAATCCCATCACCAACTTCAAGAAACCGCTTGCAAAGGTAACAAAGCTTCTCATAAGATACACAGCTAGTGGGGTGTCACTTGAGGCAGACTGGCCAAAGTATCAAAAAAATGTGTATTTGGGTGAGCAACTAGCAGGAATCACTATGACACTCATAGGGTAGCCAATGCCTCGTTACCAGCATAATCACATCAGCAACTTCAAGAAACCCCTGGCAAAAGTTACAATGACTCTTAAGATACACAACTAGTGGCGTAGCTATCAGGCAGACTGGAAAGAGTATCTAATAAATGTGTATCTGGGTGAAGAACTGGCAGGAATCTCTATGACTCTCTTGAGGTAGCCAATGCCTCGTCACCAGCAGAATCAAATCAGCAACTTCTAGAAACCCCTGGCAAAAGTAACGATGTTTCTCTTAAGATACACAACTAGTGGCGTATCGCTTCAGGCCCACTGGAAACAGTATCTAAAAAATGTGTATTTGGGTGAGCAACTGGCACGAAACACTGTGACTCTCTTAGGGTAGCCAATATCACGTCACCAGTATAATCACAGCTTCAAAGTCAAGAAACCGCTGGCAAGAGTAACGATGTTTCTCTTAAGATACACAACAAGTGGCGTATCGCTTCAGGCAGACTGGCCACAGTATCTCAAAATGTGTATTTGGGTGAGCAACTGGCAGAAAGCACTATGACTCTCTTACGGTAGCCAATGCCTCGTCACCAACATAATCACATCACCAACTTCAAGAAACCGCTTGCAAAGGTAACGAAGCTTCTCATAAGATACACAGCTAGTAGGGTGTCACTTGAGGCAGACTGGCCAAAGTATCAAAAAAATGTGTATTTGGGTGAGCAACTGGCACGAAACACTGTGACTCTCTTAGGGTAGCCAATATCTCGTCACCAGTATAATCACAGCTTCAAAGTCAAGAAACCGCTGGCAAGAGTAACGATGTTTCTCTTAAGATACACAACTAGAGGCGTATCGCTTCAGGCAGACTGGCCACAGTATCTCAAAATGTGTATTTGGGTGAGCAACTGGCAGGAAGCACTATCACTCTCTTAAGGTAGCCAATGCTTCGTCACCAACATAATCCCATCATCAACTTCAAGAAACCGCTTGCAAAGGTAACGAAGCTTCTCATAAGATACACAGCTAGTGGGGTGTCACTTGAGGCAGACTGGCCAAAGTATCAAAAAAATGTGTATTTGGGTGAGCAACTAGTAGGAATCACTATGACACTCATAGGGTAGCCAATGCCTCGTCACCAGCATAATCACATCAGCAACTTCAAGAAACCCCTGGCAAAAGTTACAATGACTCTTAAGATACACAACTAGTGGCGTAGCTATCAGGCAGACTGGAAAGAGTATCTAAAAAATATGTATTTGGGTGAAGAACTGGCAGGAATCTCTATGACTCTCTTGAGGTAGCCAATGCTTCGTCACCAGCAGAATCAAATCAGCAACTTCTAGAAACCCCTTTCAAAAGTTACGATGTTTCTCTTAAGATACACAACTAGTGGCGTATCGCTTCAGGCACACTGGAAACAGTATCTAAAAAATGTGTATTTGGGTGAGCAACTGGCACGAAACACTGTGACTCTCTTAGCGTAGCCAATATCTCGTCACCAGTATAATCACAGCTTCAAAGTCAAGAAACCGCTGGCAAGAGTAACGATGTTTCTCTTAAGATACACAACTAGTGGCGTATCGCTTCAGGCAGACTGGCCACAGTATCTCAAAATGTGTATTTGGGTGAGCAACTGGCAGGAAGCACTATGACTCTCTTAAGGTAGCCAATGCCTCGTCACCAACATAATCCCATCACCAACTTCTAGAAACCGCTTGCAAAGGTAACGAAGCTTCTCATAAGATACACAGCTAGTGGGGTGTCACTTGAGGCAGACTGGCCAAAGTATCAAAAAAATGTGTATTTGGGTGAGCAACTAGCAGGAATCACTATGACACTCATAGGGTAGCCAATGCCTCGTTACCAGCATAATCACATCAGCAACTTCAAGAAACCCCGGGCAAAAGTTAGAATGACTCTTAAGATACACAACTAGTGGCGTAGCTATCATGCAGACTGGAAAGAGTATCTAAAAAATGTGTATTTGGGTGAAGAACTGGCAGGAATCTCTATGACTCTCTTGAGGTAGCCAATGCCTCGTCACCAGCAGAATCAAATCAGCAACCTCTAGAAACCCCTGGCAAAAGTAACGATGTATCTCTTAAGATACACAACTAGTGGCGTATCGCTTCAGGCACACTGGAAACAGTATCTAAAAAATGTGTATTTGGGTGAGCAACTGGCACGAAACACTGTGACTCTCTTAGGGTAGCCAATATCTCGTCACCAGTATAATCACAGCTTCAAAGTCAAGAAACCGCTGGCAAGAGTGACGATGTTTCTCTTAAGATACACAACTAGTGGCGTATCGCTTCATGCAGACTGGCCACAGTATCTGAAAATGTGTATTTGGGTGAGCAACTCTCAGGAAGCACTATGACTCTCTTAAGGTAGCCAATGCCTCGTCACCAACATAATCCCATCACCAACTTCAAGAAACCGCTTGCAAAGGTAACAAAGCTTCTCATAAGATACACAGCTAGTGGGGTGTCACTTGAGGCAGACTGGCCAAAGTATCAAAAAAATGTGTATTTGGGTGAGCAACTAACAGGAATCACTATGACACTCATAGGGTAGCCAATGCCTCGTCACCAGCATAATCACATCAGCAACTTCAAGAAACCCCTGGCAAAAGTTACAATGACTCTTAAGATACACAACTAGTGGCGTAGCTATCAGGCAGACTGGAAAGAGTATCTAAAAAATGTGTATTTGGGTGAAGAACTGGCAGGAATCTCTATGACTCTCTTGAGGTAGCCAATGCCTCGTCACCAGCAGAATCAAATCAGCAACCTCTAGAAACCCCTGGCAAAAGTAACGATGTTTCTCTTAAGATACACAACTAGTGGCGTATCGCTTCAGGCCCACTGGAAACAGTATCTAAAAAATGTGTATTTGGGTGAGCAACTGGCACGAAACACTGTGACTCTCTTAGGGTAGCCAATATCACGTCACCAGTATAATCACAGCTTCAAAGTCAAGAAACCGCTGGCAAGAGTAACGATGTTTCTCTTAAGATACACAACAAGTGGCGTATCGCTTCAGGCAGACTGGCCACAGTATCTCAAAATGTGTATTTGGGTGAGCAACTGGCAGAAAGCACTATGACTCTCTTACGGTAGCCAATGCCTCGTCACCAACATAATCACATCACCAACTTCAAGAAACCGCTTGCAAAGGTAACGAAGCTTCTCATAAGATACACAGCTAGTGGGGTGTCACTTGAGGCAGACTGGCCAAAGTATCAAAAAAATGTGTATTTGGGTGAGCAACTGGCACGAAACACTGTGACTCTCTTAGGGTAGCCAATATCTCGTCACCAGTATAATCACAGCTTCAAAGTCAAGAAACCGCTGGCAAGAGTAACGATGTTTCTCTTAAGATACACAACTAGAGGCGTATCGCTTCAGGCAGACTGGCCACAGTATCTGAAATGTGTATTTGGGTGAGCAACTGGCAGGAAGCACTATCACTCTCTTAAGGTAGCCAATGCTTCGTCACCAACATAATCCCATCATCAACTTCAAGAAACCGCTTGCAAAGGTAACGAAGCTTCTCATAAGATACACAGCTAGTGGGGTGTCACTTGAGGCAGACTGGCCAAAGTATCAAAAAAATGTGTATTTGGGTGAGCAACTAGTAGGAATCACTATGACACGCATAGGGTAGCCAATGCCTCGTCACCAGCATAATCACATCAGCAACTTCAAGAAACCCCTGGCAAAAGTTACAATGACTCTTAAGATACACAACTAGTGGCGTAGCTATCAGGCAGACTGGAAAGAGTATCTAAAAAATGTGTATTTGGGTGAAGAACTGGCAGGAATCTCTATGACTCTCTTGAGGTAGCCAATGCTTCGTCACCAGCAGAATCAAATCAGCAACTTCTAGAAACCCCTTTCAAAAGTTACGATGTTTCTCTTAAGATACACAACTAGTGGCGTATCGCTTCAGGCACACTGGAAACAGTATCTAAAAAATGTGTATTTGGGTGAGCAACTGGCACGAAACACTGTGACTCTCTTAGGGTAGCCAATATCTCGTCACCAGTATAATCACAGCTTCAAAGTCAAGAAACCGCTGGCAAGAGTAACGATGTTTCTCTTAAGATACACAACTAGTGGCGTATCGCTTCAGGCAGACTGGCCACAGTATCTCAAAATGTGTATTTGGGTGAGCAACTGGCAGGAAGCACTATGACTCTCTTAAGGTAGCCAATGCCTCGTCACCAACATAATCCCATCACCAACTTCTAGAAACCGCTTGCAAAGGTAACGAAGCTTCTCATAAGATACACAGCTAGTGGGGTGTCACTTGAGGCAGACTGGCCAAAGTATCAAAAAAATGTGTATTTGGGTGAGCAACTAGCAGGAATCACTATGACACTCATAGGGTAGCCAATGCCTCGTTACCAGCATAATCACATCAGCAACTTCAAGAAACCCCGGGCAAAAGTTAGAATGACTCTTAAGATACACAACTAGTGGCGTAGCTATCATGCAGACTGGAAAGAGTATCTAAAAAATGTGTATTTGGGTGAAGAACTGGCAGGAATCTCTATGACTCTCTTGAGGTAGCCAATGCCTCGTCACCAGCAGAATCAAATCAGCAACCTCTAGAAACCCCTGGCAAAAGTAACGATGTTTCTCTTAAGATACACAACTAGTGGCGTATCGCTTCAGGCACACTGGAAACAGTATCTAAAAAATGTGTATTTGGGTGAGCAACTGGCACGAAACACTGTGACTCTCTTAGGGTAGCCAATATCTCGTCACCAGTATAATCACAGCTTCAAAGTCAAGAAACCGCTGGCAAGAGTGACGATGTTTCTCTTAAGATACACAACTAGTGGCGTATCGCTTCAGGCAGACTGGCCACAGTATCTGAAAATGTGCATTTGGGTGAGCAACTGGCAGGAAGCACTATGACTCTCTTAAGGTAGCCAATGCCTCGTCACCAACATAATCCCATCACCAACTTCAAGAAACCGCTTGCAAAGGTAACAAAGCTTCTCATAAGATACACAGCTAGTGGGGTGTCACTTGAGGCAGACTGGCCAAAGTATCAAAAAAATGTGTATTTGGGTGAGCAACTAGCAGGAATCACTATGACACTCATAGGGTAGCCAATGCCTCGTTACCAGCATAATCACATCAGCAACTTCAAGAAACCCCTGGCAAAAGTTACAATGACTCTTAAGATACACAACTAGTGGCGTAGCTATCAGGCAGACTGGAAAGAGTATCTAATAAATGTGTATCTGGGTGAAGAACTGGCAGGAATCTCTAAGACTCTCTTGAGGTAGCCAATGCCTCGTCACCAGCAGAATCAAATCAGCAACTTCTAGAAACCCCTGGCAAAAGTAACGATGTTTCTCTTAAGATACACAACTAGTGGCGTATCGCTTCAGGCCCACTGGAAACAGTATCTAAAAAATGTGTATTTGGGTGAGCAACTGGCACGAAACACTGTGACTCTCTTAGGGTAGCCAATATCACGTCACCAGTATAATCACAGCTTCAAAGTCAAGAAACCGCTGGCAAGAGTAACGATGTTTCTCTTAAGATACACAACAAGTGGCGTATCGCTTCAGGCAGACTGGCCACAGTATCTCAAAATGTGTATTTGGGTGAGCAACTGGCAGAAAGCACTATGACTCTCTTACGGTAGCCAATGCCTCGTCACCAACATAATCACATCACCAACTTCAAGAAACCGCTTGCAAAGGTAACGAAGCTTCTCATAAGATACACAGCTAGTGGGGTGTCACTTGAGGCAGACTGGCCAAAGTATCAAAAAAATGTGTATTTGGGTGAGCAACTGGCACGAAACACTGTGACTCTCTTAGGGTAGCCAATATCTCGTCACCAGTATAATCACAGCTTCAAAGTCAAGAAACCGCTGGCAAAGTAACGATGTTTCTCTTAAGATACACAACTAGAGGCGTATCGCTTCAGGCAGACAGGCCACAGTATCTCAAAATGTGTATTTGGGTGAGCAACTGGCAGGAAGCACTATCACTCTCTTAAGGTAGCCAATGCTTCGTCACCAACATAATCCCATCATCAACTTCAAGAAACCGCTTGCAAAGGTAACGAAGCTTCTCATAAGATACACAGCTAGTGGGGTGTCACTTGAGGCAGACTGGCCAAAGTATCAAAAAAATGTGTATTTGGGTGAGCAACTAGCAGGAATCACTATGACACTCATAGGGTAGCCAATGCCTCGTCACCAGCATAATCACATCTGCAACTTCAAGAAACCCATGGCAAAAGTTACAATGACTCTTAAGATACACAACTAGTGGCGTAGCTATCAGGCAGACTGGAAAGAGTATCTAAAAAATGTGTATTTGGGTGAAGAACTGGCAGGAATCTCTATGACTCTCTTGAGGTAGCCAATGCTTCGTCACCAGCAGAATCAAATCAGCAACTTCTAGAAACCCCTTTCAAAAGTTACGATGTTTCTCTTAAGATACACAACTAGTGGCGTATCGCTTCAGGCACACTGGAAACAGTATCTAAAAAATGTGTATTTGGGTGAGCAACTGGCACGAAACACTGTGACTCTCTTAGGGTAGCCAATATCTCGTCACCAGTATAATCACAGCTTCAAAGTCAAGAAACCGCTGGCAAGAGTAACGATGTTTCTCTTAAGATACACAACTAGTGGCGTATCGCTTCAGGCAGACTGGCCACAGTATCTCAAAATGTGTATTTGGGTGAGCAACTGGCAGGAAGCACTATGACTCTCTTAAGGTAGCCAATGCCTCGTCACCAACATAATCCCATCACCAATTTCAAGAAACCGCTTGCAAAGGTAACAAAGCTTCTCATAAGATACACAGCTAGTGGGGTGTCACTTGAGGCAGACTGGCCAAAGTATCAAAAAATGTGTATTTGGGTGAGCAACTACCAGGAATCACTATGACACTCATAGGGTAACCAATGCCTCGTTACCTGCATAATCACATCAGCAACTTCAAGAAACCCCTGGCAAAAGTTACAATGACTCTTAAGATACACAACTAGTGGCGCAGCTATCATGCAGACTGGGAAGAGTATCTAAAAAATGTGTATTTGGGTGAAGAACTGGCAGGAATCTCTATGACTCTCTTGAGGTAGCCAATGCCACGTCACCAGCAGAATCAAATCAGCAACTTCTAGAAACCCCTGGCAAAAGTAACGATGTTTCTCTTAAGATACACAACTAGTGGCGTATCGCTTCAGGCACACTGGAAACAGTATCTAAAAAATGTGTATTTGGGTGAGCAACTGGCACGAAACACTGTGACTCTCTTAGGGTAGCCAATATCTCGTCACCAGTATAATCACAGCTTCAAAGTCAAGAAACCGCTGGCAAGAGTAACGATGTTTCTCTTAAGATACACAACTAGTGGCGTATCGTTTCAGGCAGACTGGCCACAGTATCTCAAAATGTGTATTTGGGTGAGCAACTGGCAGGAAGCACTATGACTCTCTTAAGGTAGCCAATGCCTCGTCACCAACATAATCCCATCACCAACTTCAAGAAACCGCTTGCAAAGGCAACGAAGCTTCTCATAAGATACACAGCTAGTGGGGTGTCTCTTGAGGCAGACTGGCCAAAGTATCAAAAAAATGTGTATTTGGGTGAGCAACTAGCAGGAATCACTATGACACTCATAGGGTAGCCAATGCCTCGTCACCAGCATAATCACATCAGCAACTTCAAGAAACCCCTAGCAAAAGTTACAATGACCCTTAAGATACACAACTAGTGGCGTAGCTATCAGGCAGACTGGAAAGAGTATCTAAAAAATGTGTATCTGGGTGAAGAACTGGCAGGAATCTCTATGACTCTCTTGAGGTAGCCAATGCCTCGTCACCAGCAGAATCAAATCAGCAACTTCTAGAAACCCCTTTCAAAAGTAACGATGTTTCTCTTAAGATACACAACTAGTGGCGTATCGCTTCAGGCACACTGGAAACAGTATCTAAAAAATGTGTATTTGGGTGAGCAACTGGCACGAAACACTGTGACTCTCTTAGGGTAGCCAATATCACGTCACCAGTATAATCACAGCTTCAAAGTCAAGAAACCGCTGGCAAGAGTAACGATGTTTCTCTTAAGATACACAACAAGTGGCGTATCGCTTCAGGCAGACTGGCCACAGTATCTCAAAATGTGTATTTGGGTGAGCAACTGGCAGAAAGCACTATGACTCTCTTACGGTAGCCAATGCCTCGTCACCCACATAATCACATCACCAACTTCAAGAAACCGCTTGCAAAGGTAACGAAGCTTCTCATAAGATACACAGCTAGTAGGGTGTCACTTGAGGCAGACTGGCCAAAGTATCAAAAAAATGTGTATTTGGGTGAGCAACTGGCACGAAACACTGTGACTCTCTTAGGGTAGCCAATATCTCGTCACCAGTATAATCACAGCTTCAAAGTCAAGAAACCGCTGGCAAGAGTAACGATGTTTCTCTTAAGATACACAACTAGAGGCGTATCGCTTCAGGCAGACTGGCCACAGTATCTCAAAATGTGTATTTGGGTGAGCAACTGGCAGGAAGCACTATCACTCTCTTAAGGTAGCCAATGCTTCGTCACCAACATAATCCCATCATCAACTTCAAGAAACCGCTTGCAAAGGTAACGAAGCTTCTCATAAGATACACAGCTAGTGGGGTGTCACTTGAGGCAGACTGGCCAAAGTATCAAAAAAATGTGTATTTGGGTGAGCAACTAGTAGGAATCACTATGACACTCATAGGGTAGCCAATGCCTCGTCACCAGCATAATCACATCAGCAACTTCAAGAAACCCCTGGCAAAAGTTACAATGACTCTTAAGATACACAACTAGTGGCGTAGCTATCAGGCAGACTGGAAAGAGTATCTAAAAAATATGTATTTGGGTGAAGAACTGGCAGGAATCTCTATGACTCTCTTGAGGTAGCCAATGCTTCGTCACCAGCAGAATCAAATCAGCAACTTCTAGAAACCCCTTTCAAAAGTTACGATGTTTCTCTTAAGATACACAACTAGTGGCGTATCGCTTCAGGCACACTGGAAACAGTATCTAAAAAATGTGTATTTGGGTGAGCAACTGGCACGAAACACTGTGACTCTCTTAGGGTAGCCAATATCTCGTCACCAGTATAATCACAGCTTCAAAGTCAAGAAACCGCTGGCAAGAGTAACGATGTTTCTCTTAAGATACACAACTAGTGGCGTATCGCTTCAGGCAGACTGGCCACAGTATCTCAAAATGTGTATTTGGGTGAGCAACTGGCAGGAAGCACTATGACTCTCTTAAGGTAGCCAATGCCTCGTCACCAACATAATCCCATCACCAACTTCTAGAAACCGCTTGCAAAGGTAACGAAGCTTCTCATAAGATACACAGCTAGTGGGGTGTCACTTGAGGCAGACTGGCCAAAGTATCAAAAAAATGTGTATTTGGGTGAGCAACTAGCAGGAATCACTATGACACTCATAGGGTAGCCAATGCCTCGTTACCAGCATAATCACATCAGCAACTTCAAGAAACCCCGGGCAAAAGTTAGAATGACTCTTAAGATACACAACTAGTGGCGTAGCTATCATGCAGACTGGAAAGAGTATCTAAAAAAATGTGTATTTGGGTGAAGAACTGGCAGGAATCTCTATGACTCTCTTGAGGTAGCCAATGCCTCGTCACCAGCAGAATCAAATCAGCAACCTCTAGAAACCCCTGGCAAAAGTAACGATGTTTCTCTTAAGATACACAACTAGTGGCGTATCGCTTCAGGCACACTGGAAACAGTATCTAAAAAATGTGTATTTGGGTGAGCAACTGGCACGAAACACTGTGACTCTCTTAGGGTAGCCAATATCTCGTCACCAGTATAATCACAGCTTCAAAGTCAAGAAACCGCTGGCAAGAGTGACGATGTTTCTCTTAAGATACACAACTAGTGGCGTATCGCTTCATGCAGACTGGCCACAGTATCTGAAAATGTGTATTTGGGTGAGCAACTGGCAGGAAGCACTATGACTCTCTTAAGGTAGCCAATGCCTCGTCACCAACATAATCCCATCACCAACTTCAAGAAACCGCTTGCAAAGGTAACAAAGCTTCTCATAAGATACACAGCTAGTGGGGTGTCACTTGAGGCAGACTGGCCAAAGTATCAAAAAAATGTGTATTTGGGTGAGCAACTAACAGGAATCACTAAGACACTCATAGGGTAGCCAATGCCTCGTCACCAGCATAATCACATCAGCAACTTCAAGAAACCCCTGGCAAAAGTTACAATGACTCTTAAGATACACAACTAGTGGCGTAGCTATCAGGCAGACTGGAAAGAGTATCTAAAAAATGTGTATTTGGGTGAAGAACTGGCAGGAATCTCTATGACTCTCTTGAGGTAGCCAATGCCTCGTCACCAGCAGAATCAAATCAGCAACCTCTAGAAACCCCTGGCAAAAGTAACGATGTTTCTCTTAAGATACACAACTAGTGGCGTATCGCTTCAGGCCCACTGGAAACAGTATCTAAAAAATGTGTATTTGGGTGAGCAACTGGCACGAAACACTGTGACTCTCTTAGGGTAGCCAATATCACGTCACCAGTATAATCACAGCTTCAAAGTCAAGAAACCGCTGGCAAGAGTAACGATGTTTTCTTAAGATACACAACAAGTGGCGTATCGCTTCAGGCAGACTGGCCACAGTATCTCAAAATGTGTATTTGGGTGAGCAACTGGCAGAAAGCACTATGACTCTCTTACGGTAGCCAATGCCTCGTCACCAACATAATCACATCACCAACTTCAAGAAACCGCTTGCAAAGGTAACGAAGCTTCTCATAAGATACACAGCTAGTGGGGTGTCACTTGAGGCAGACTGGCCAAAGTATCAAAAAAATGTGTATTTGGGTGAGCAACTGGCACGAAACACTGTGACTCTCTTAGGGTAGCCAATATCTCGTCACCAGTATAATCACAGCTTCAAAGTCAAGAAACCGCTGGCAAGAGTAACGATGTTTCTCTTAAGATACACAACTAGAGGCGTATCGCTTCAGGCAGACTGGCCACAGTATCTCAAAATGTGTATTTGGGTGAGCAACTGGCAGGAAGCACTATCACTCTCTTAAGGTAGCCAATGCTTCGTCACCAACATAATCCCATCATCAACTTCAAGAAACCGCTTGCAAAGGTAACGAAGCTTCTCCTAAGATACACAGCTAGTGGGGTGTCACTTGAGGCAGACTGGCCAAAGTATCAAAAAAATGTGTATTTGGGTGAGCAACTAGTAGGAATCACTATGACACTCATAGGGTAGCCAATGCCTCGTCACCAGCATAATCACATCAGCAACTTCAAGAAACCCCTGGCAAAAGTTACAATGACTCTTAAGATACACAACTAGTGGCGTAGCTATCAGGCAGACTGGAAAGAGTATCTAAAAAATGTGTATTTGGGTGAAGAACTGGCAGGAATCTCTATGACTCTCTTGAGGTAGCCAATGCTTCGTCACCAGCAGAATCAAATCAGCAACTTCTAGAAACCCCTTTCAAAAGTTACGATGTTTCTCTTAAGATACACAACTAGTGGCGTATCGCTTCAGGCACACTGGAAACAGTATCTAAAAAATGTGTATTTGGGTGAGCAACTGGCACGAAACACTGTGACTCTCTTAGGGTCGTCAATATCTCGTCACCAGTATAATCACAGCTTCAAAGTCAAGAAACCGCTGGCAAGAGTAACGATGTTTCTCTTAAGATACACAACTAGTGGCGTATCGCTTCAGGCAGACTGGCCACAGTATCTCAAAATGTGTATTTGGGTGAGCAACTGGCAGGAAGCACTATGACTCTCTTAAGGTAGCCAATGCCTCGTCACCAACATAATCCCATCACCAACTTCTAGAAACCGCTTGCAAAGGTAACGAAGCTTCTCATAAGATACACAGCTAGTGGGGTGTCACTTGAGGCAGACTGGCCAAAGTATCAAAAAAATGTGTATTTGGGTGAGCAACTAGCAGGAATCACTATGACACTCATAGGGTAGCCAATGCCTCGTTACCAGCATAATCACATCAGCAACTTCAAGAAACCCCGGGCAAAAGTTAGAATGACTCTTAAGATACACAACTAGTGGCGTAGCTATCATGCAGACTGGAAAGAGTATCTAAAAAATGTGTATTTGGGTGAAGAACTGGCAGGAATCTCTATGACTCTCTTGAGGTAGCCAATGCCTCGTCACCAGCAGAATCAAATCAGCAACCTCTAGAAACCCCTGGCAAAAGTAACGATGTTTCTCTTAAGATACACAACTAGTGGCGTATCGCTTCAGGCACACTGGAAACAGTATCTAAAAAATGTGTATTTGGGTGAGCAACTGGCACGAAACACTGTGACTCTCTTAGGGTAGCCAATATCTCGTCACCAGTATAATCACAGCTTCAAAGTCAAGAAACCGCTGGCAAGAGTGACGATGTTTCTCTTAAGATACACAACTAGTGGCGTATCGCTTCAGGCAGACTGGCCACAGTATCTGAAAATGTGCATTTGGGTGAGCAACTGGCAGGAAGCACTATGACTCTCTTAAGGTAGCCAATGCCTCGTCACCAACATAATCCCATCACCAACTTCAAGAAACCGCTTGCAAAGGTAACAAAGCTTCTCATAAGATACACAGCTAGTGGGGTGTCACTTGAGGCAGACTGGCCAAAGTATCAAAAAAATGTGTATTTGGGTGAGCAACTAGCAGGAATCACTATGACACTCATAGGGTAGCCAATGCCTCGTTACCAGCATAATCACATCAGCAACTTCAAGAAACCCCTGGCAAAAGTTACAATGACTCTTAAGATACACAACTAGTGGCGTAGCTATCAGGCAGACTGGAAAGAGTATCTAATAAATGTGTATCTGGGTGAAGAACTGGCAGGAATCTCTATGACTCTCTTGAGGTAGCTAATGCCTCGTCACCAGCAGAATCAAATCAGCAACTTCTAGAAACCCCTGGCAAAAGTAACGATGTTTCTCTTAAGATACACAACTAGTGGCGTATCGCTTCAGGCACACTGGAAACAGTATCTAAAAAATGTGTATTTGGGTGAGCAACTGGCACGAAACACTGTGACTCTCTTAGGGTAGCCAATATCACGTCACCAGTATAATCACAGCTTCAAAGTCAAGAAACCGCTGGCAAGAGTAACGATGTTTCTCTTAAGATACACAACAAGTGGCGTATCGCTTCAGGCAGACTGGCCACAGTATCTCAAAATGTGTATTTGGGTGAGCAACTGGCAGGAAGCACTATCACTCTCTTAAGGTAGCCAATGCTTCGTCACCAACATAATCCCATCATCAACTTCAAGAAACCGCTTGCAAAGGTAACGAAGCTTCTCATAAGATACACAGCTAGTGGGGTGTCACTTGAGGCAGACTGGCCAAAGTATCAAAAAAATGTGTATTTGGGTGAGCAACTAGCAGGAATCACTATGACACTCATAGGGTAGCCAATGCCTCGTCACCAGCATAATCACATCTGCAACTTCAAGAAACCCCTGGCAAAAGTTACAATGACTCTTAAGATACACAACTAGTGGCGTAGCTATCAGGCAGACTGGAAAGAGTATCTAAAAAATGTGTATTTGGGTGAAGAACTGGCAGGAATCTCTATGACTCTCTTGAGGTAGCCAATGCTTCGTCACCAGCAGAATCAAATCAGCAACTTCTAGAAACCCCTGGCAAAAGTAACGATGTTTCTCTTAAGATACACAACTAGTGGCGTATCGCTTCAGGCACACTGGAAACAGTATCTAAAAAATGTGTATTTGGGTGAGCAACTGGCACGAAACACTGTGACTCTCTTAGGGTAGCCAATATCTCGTCACCAGTATAATCACAGCTTCAAAGTCAAGAAACCGCTGGCAAGAGTAACGATGTTTCTCTTAAGATACACAACTAGTGGCGTATCGTTTCAGGCAGACTGGCCACAGTATCTCAAAATGTGTATTTGGGTGAGCAACTGGCAGGAAGCACTATGACTCTCTTAAGGTAGCCAATGCCTCGTCACCAACATAATCCCATCACCAACTTCAAGAAACCGCTTGCAAAGGCAACGAAGCTTCTCATAAGATACACAGCTAGTGGGGTGTCTCTTGAGGCAGACTGGCCAAAGTATCAAAAAAATGTGTATTTGGGTGAGCAACTAGCAGGAATCACTATGACACTCATAGGGTAGCCAATGCCTCGTCACCAGCATAATCACATCAGCAACTTCAAGAAACCCCTAGCAAAAGTTACAATGACCCTTAAGATACACAACTAGTGGCGTAGCTATCAGGCAGACTGGAAAGAGTATCTAAAAAATGTGTATCTGGGTGAAGAACTGGCAGGAATCTCTATGACTCTCTTGAGGTAGCCAATGCCTCGTCACCAGCAGAATCAAATCAGCAACTTCTAGAAACCCCTTTCAAAAGTAACGATGTTTCTCTTAAGATACACAACTAGTGGCGTATCGCTTCAGGCACACTGGAAACAGTATCTAAAAAATGTGTATTTGGGTGAGCAACTGGCACGAAACACTGTGACTCTCTTAGGGTAGCCAATATCTCGTCACCAGTATAATCACAGCTTCAAAGTCAAGAAACCGCTGGCAAGAGTAACGATGTTTCTCTTAAGATACAAAACTAGTGGCGTATCGCTTCAGGCAGACTGGCCACAGTATCTCAAAATGTGTATTTGGGTGAGCAACTGGCAGGAAGCACTATGACTCTCTTAAGGTAGCCAATGCCTCGTCACCAACATAATCCCATCACCAACTTCAAGAAACCGCTTGCAAAGGTAACAAAGCTTCTCATAAGATACACAGCTAGTGGGGTGTCACTTGAGGC
Source organism: Schistocerca nitens (assembly GCF_023898315.1). Taxonomy (NCBI): domain Eukaryota; kingdom Metazoa; phylum Arthropoda; class Insecta; order Orthoptera; family Acrididae; genus Schistocerca; species Schistocerca nitens. Next base: position 105,275,300 of record NC_064616.1, on the reverse strand, counting down.
AGACTGGCCAAAGTATCAAAAAAAAATGTGTATTTGGGTGAGCAACTAGCAGGAATCACTATGACACTCATAGGGTAGCCAATGCCTCGTCACCAGCATAATCACATCAGCAACTTCAAGAAACCCCTGGCAAAAGTTACAATGACTCTTAAGATACACAACTAGTGGCGTAGCTTTCAGGCAGACTGGAAAGAGTATCTAAAAAATGTGTATTTGGGTGAAGAACTGGCAGGAATCTCTATGACTCTCTTGAGGTAGCCAATGCCTCGTCACCAGCAGAATCAAATCAGCAACTTCTAGAAACCCCTGGCAAAAGTAACGATGTTTCTCTTAAGATACACAACTAGTAGCGTATCGCTTCAGGCACACTGGAAACAGTATCTAAAAAATGTGTATTTGGGTGAGCAACTGGCACGAAACACTGTGACTCTCTTAGGGTAGCCAATATCTCGTCACCAGTGTAATCACAGCTTCAACGTCAAGAAACCCCTGGCAAGAGTAACGATGTTTCTCTTAAGATACACAACTAGTGGCGTATCGCTTGAGGCAGACTGGCCACAGTATCTCAAAATGTGTATTTGGGTGAGCAACTGGCAAGAAGCACTATGACCCTCTTAAGGTAGCCAATGCCTCGTCACCCAAATAATCCCATCACCAACTTCAAGAAACCGCTTGCAAAGGTAACGAAGCTTCTCATAAGATACACAGCTAGTGGGGTGTCACTTGAGGCAGACTGGCCAAAGTATCAAAAAAATGTGTATTTGGGTGAGCAACTAGCAGGAATCACTATGAGACTCATAGGGTAGCCAATGCCTCGTTACCAGCATAATCACATCAGCAAATTCAAGAAACCCCTGGCAAAAGTTACAATGACTCTTAAGATACACAACTAGTGGCGTAGCTATCATGCAGACTGGAAAGAGTATCTAAAAAATATGTATTTGGGTGAAGAACTGGCAGGAATCTCTATGACTCTCTTGAGGTAGCCAATGCCTCGTCACCAGCAGAATCAAATCAGCAACTTCTAGAAACCCCTGGCAAAAGTAACGATGTTTCTCTTAAGATACACAACTAGTGGCGTATCGCTTCAGGCACACTGGAAACAGTATCTAAAAAATGTGTATTTGGGTGAGCAACTGGCACGAAACACTGTGACTCTCTTAGGGTAGCCAATATCTCGTCACCAGTATAATCACAGCTTCAAAGTCAAGAAACCGCTGGCAAGAGTAACGATGTTTCTCTTAAGATACACAACTAGTGGCGTATCGTTTCAGGCAGACTGGCCACAGTATCTCAAAATGTGTATTTGGGTGAGCAACTGGCAGGAAGCACTATGACTCTCTTAAGGTAGCCAATGCCTCGTCACCAACATAATCCCATCACCAACTTCAAGAAACCGCTTGCAAAGGCAACGAAGCTTCTCATAAGATACACAGCTAGTGGGGTGTCTCTTGAGGCAGACTGGCCAAAGTATCAAAAAATGTGTATTTGGGTGAGCAACTAACAGGAATCACTATGACACTCATAGGGTAGCCAATGCCTCGTCACCAGCATAATCACATCAGCAACTTCAAGAAACCCCTGGCAAAAGTTACAATGACTCTTAAGATACACAACTAGTGGCGTAGCTACCATGCAGACTGGAAAGAGTATCTAAAAAATGTGTATTTGGGTGAAGAACTGGCAGGAATCTCTATGACTCTCTTGAGGTAGCCAATGCCTCGTCACCAGCAGAATCAAATCAGGAACTTCTAGAAACCCCTGGCAATAGTAACGATGTTTCCCTTAAGATACACAACTAGTGGCGTATCGCTTCAGGCACACTGGAAACAGTATCTAAAAAATGTGTATTTGGGTGAGCAACTGGCACGAAACACTGTGACTCTCTTAGGGTAGCCAATATCTCGTCACCAGTATAATCACAGCTTCAAAGTGAAGAAACCGCTGGCAAGAGTAACGATGTTTCTCTTAAGATACACAACTAGTGGCGTATCGTTTCAGGCAGACTGGCCACAGTATCTGAAAATGTGTATTTGGGTGAGCAAATGGCAGGAAGCACTATGACTCTCTTAAGGTAGCCAATGCCTCGTCACCAACATAATCCCATCACCAACTTCAAGAAACCGCTTGCAAAGGCAACAAAGCTTCTCATAAGATACACAGCTAGTGGGGTGTCTCTTGAGGCAGACTGGCCAAAGTAACAAAAAAATGTGTATTTGGGTGAGCAACTAGCAGGAATCTTTATGACACTCATAGGGTAGCCAATGCCTCGTCACCAGCATAATCACATCAGCAACTTCAAGAAACCCCTGGCAAAAGTTACAATGACTCTTAAGATACACAACTAGTGGCGTAGCTTTCAGGCAGACTGGAAAGAGTATCTAAAAAATGTGTATTTGGGTGAAGAACTGGCAGGAATCTCTATGACTCTCTTGAGGTAGCCAATGCCTCGTCACCAGCAGAATCAAATCAGCAACTTCTAGAAACCCCTTGCAATAGTAACGATGTTTCTCTTAAGATACACAACTAGTGGCGTATCGCTTCAGGCAGACTGGCCACAGTATCTCAAAATGTGTATTTGGGTGAGCAACTGGCAAGAAGCACTATGACTCTCTTAAGGTAGCCAATGCCTCGTCACCCAAATAATCCCATCACCAACTTCAAGAAACCGCTTGCAAAGGTAACGAAGCTTCTCATAAGATACACAGCTAGTGGGGTGTCACTTGAGGCAGACTGGCCAAAGTATCAAAAAAATGTGTATTTGGGTGAGCAACTGGCAGGAATCACTATGACACTCATAGGGTAGCCAATGCCTCGTTACCACCATAATCACATCAGCAAATTCAAGAAACCCCTGGCAAAAGTTACAATGACTCTTAAGATACACAACTAGTGGCGTAGCTATCATGCAGACTGGAAAGAGTATCTAAAAAATGTGTATTTGGGTGAAGAACTGGCAGGAATCTCTATGACTCTCTTGAGGTAGCCAATGCCTCGTCACCAGCAGAATCAAATCAGCAACTTCTAGAAACCCCTGGCAAAAGTAACGATGTTTCTCTTAAGATACACAACTAGTGGCGTATCGCTTCAGGCACACTGGAAACAGTATCTAAAAAATGTGTATTTGGGTGAGCAACTGAACGAAACACTGTGACTCTCTTAGGGTAGCCAATATCTCGTCACCAGTATAATCACAGCTTCAAAGTCAAGAAACCGCTGGCAAGAGTAACGATGTTTCTCCTAAGATACACAACTAGTGGCGTATCGCTTCAGGCAGACTGGCCACAGTATCTGAAAATGTGTATTTGGGTGAGCAACTGGCAGGAAGCACTATGACTCTCTTAAGGTAGCCAATGCCTCGTCACCAACATAATCCCATCACCAATTTCAAGAAACCGCTTGCAAAGGTAACAAAGCTTCTCATAAGATACACAGCTAGTGGGCTGTCACTTGAGGCAGACTGGCCAAAGTATCAAAAAAATGTGTATTTGGGTGAGCAACTACCAGGAATCACTATGACACTCATAGGGTAACCAATGCCTCGTTACCTGCATAATCACATCAGCAACTTCAAGAAACCCCTGGCAAAAGTTACAATGACTCTTAAGATACACAACTAGTGGCGCAGCTATCATGCAGACTGGAAAGAGTATCTAAAAAATGTGTATTTGGGTGAAGAACTGGCAGGAATCTCTATGACTCTCTTGAGGTAGCCAATGCCTCGTCACCAGCAGAATCAAATCAGCAACTTCTAGAAACCCCTGGCAAAAGTAACGATGTTTCTCTTAAGATACACAACTAGTGGCGTATCGCTTCAGGCACACTGGAAACAGTATCTAAAAAATGTGTATTTGGGTGAGCAACTGGCACGAAACACTGTGACTCTCTTAGGGTAGCCAATATCTCGTCACCAGTATAATCACAGCTTCAAAGTCAAGAAACCGCTGGCAAGAGTAACGATGTTTCTCTTAAGATACACAACTAGTGGCGTATCGTTTCAGGCAGACTGGCCACAGTATCTCAAAATGTGTATTTGGGTGAGCAACTGGCAGGAAGCACTATGACGCTCTTAAGGTAGCCAATGCCTCGTCACCAACATAATCCCATCACCAACTTCAAGAAACCGCTTGCAAAGGCAACGAAGCTTCTCATAAGATACACAGCTAGTGGGGTGTCTCTTGAGGCAGACTGGCCAAAGTATCAAAAAAATGTGTATTTGGGTGAGCAACTAGCAGGAATCACTATGACACTCATAGGGTAGCCAATGCCTCGTCACCAGCATAATCACATCAGCAAATTCAAGAAACCCCTGGCAAAAGTTACAATGACTCTTAAGATACACAACTAGTGGCGTAGCTATCATGCAGACTGGAAAGAGTATCTAAAAAATGTGTATTTGGGTGAAGAACTGGCAGGAATCTCTATGACTCTCTTGAGGTAGCCAATGCCTCGTCACCAGCAGAATCAAATCAGCAACTTCTAGAAACCCCTGGCAAAAGTAACGATGTTTCTCTTAAGATACACAACTAGTGGCGTATCGCTTCAGGCACACTGGAAACAGTATCTAAAAAATGTGTATTTGGGTGAGCAACTGAACGAAACACTGTGACTCTCTTAGGGTAGCCAATATCTCGTCACCAGTATAATCACAGCTTCAAAGTCAAGAAACCGCTGGCAAGAGTAACGATGTTTCTCTTAAGATACACAACTAGTGGCGTATCGCTTCAGGCAGACTGGCCACAGTATCTCAAAATGTGTATTTGGGTGAGCAACTGGCAGGAAGCACTATGACTCTCTTAAGGTAGCCAATGCCTCGTCACCAACATAATCCCATCACCAACTTCAAGAAACCGCTTGCAAAGGTAACGAAGCTTCTCATAAGATACACAGCTAGTGGGGTGTCACTTGAGGCAGACTGGCCAAAGTATCAAAAAAATGTGTACTTGGGTGAGCAACTAGCAGGAATCACTATGACACTCATAGGGTAGCCAATGCCTCGTTACCAGCATAATCACATCAGCAAATTCAAGAAACCCCTGGCAAAAGTTACAATGACTCTTAAGATACACAACTAGTGGCGTAGCTATCATGCAGACTGGAAAGAGTATCTAAAAAATGTGTATTTGGGTGAAGAACTGGCAGGAATCTCTATGACTCTCTTGAGGTAGCCAATGCCTCGTCACCAGCAGAATCAAATCAGCAACTTCTAGAAACCCCTGGCAAAAGTAACGATGTTTCTCTTAAGATACACAACTAGTGGCGTATCGCTTCAGGCACACTGGAAACAGTATCTAAAAAATGTGTATTTGGGTGAGCAACTGAACGAAACACTGTGACTCTCTTAGGGTAGCCAATATCTCGTCACCAGTATAATCACAGCTTCAAAGTCAAGAAACCGCTGGCAAGAGTAACGATGTTTCTCTTAAGATACACAACTAGTGGCGTATCGCTTCAGGCAGACTGGCCACAGTATCTCAAAATGTGTATTTGGGTGAGCAACTGGCAGGAAGCACTATGACTCTCTTAAGGTAGCCAATGCCTCGTCACCAACATAATCCCATCACCAACTTCAAGAAACCGCTTGCAAAGGTAACGAAGCTTCTCATAAGATACACAGCTAGTGGGGTGTCACTTGAGGCAGACTGGCCAAAGTATCAAAAAAATGTGTATTTGAGTGAGCAACTACCAGGAATCACTATCACACTCATAGGGTAGCCAATGCCTCGTTACCAGCATAATCACATCAGCAACTTCAAGAAACCCCTGGCAAAAGTTACAATGACTCTTAAGATACACAACTAGTGGCGTAGCTACCATGCAGACTGGAAAGAGTATCTAAAAAATGTGTATTTGGGTGAAGAACTGGCAGGAATCTCTATGACTCTCTTGAGGTAGCCAATGCCTCGTCACCAGCAGAATCAAATCAGCAACTTCTAGAAACCCCAGGCAAAAGTAACGATGTTTCTCTTAAGATACACAACTAGTGGCGTATCACTTCAGGCACACTGGAAACAGTATCTAAAAAATGTGTATTTGGGTGAGCAACTGGCACGAAACACTGTGACTCTCTTAGGGTAACCAATATCTCGTCACCAGTATAATCACATCTTCAAAGTCAAGAAACCGCTGGCAAGAGTAACGATGTTTCTCTTAAGATACACAACTAGTGGCGTATCGCTTCAGGCAGACTGGCCACAGTATCTCAAAATGTGTATTTGGGTGATCAACTGGCAGGAAGCACTATGACTCTCTTAAGGTAGCCAATGCCTCGTCACCAACATAATCCCATCACCAACTTCAAGAAACCGCTTGCAAAGGTAACGAAGCTTCTCATAAGATACACAGCTAGTGGGGTGTCACTTGAGGCAGACTGGCCAAAGTATCAAAAAAATGTGTATTTGGGTGAGCAACTAGCAGGAATCACTATGACACTCATAGGGTAGCCAATGCCTCGTCACCAGCATAATCACATCAGCAACTTCAAGAAACCCCTGGCAAAAGTTACAATGACTCTTAAGATACACAACTAGTTGCGTAGCTATCAGGCAGACTGGAAAGAGTATCTAAAAAATGTGAATTTGGGTGAAGAACTGGCAGGAATCTCTATGACTCTCTTGAGGTAGCCAATGCCTCGTCACCAGCAGAATCAAATCAGCAACTTCTAGAAACCCCTGGCAAAAGTAACGATGTTTCTCTTAAGATACACAACTAGTGGCGTATCGCTTCAGGCACACTGGAAACAGTATCTAAAAAATGTGTATTAGGGTGAGCAACTGGCACGAAACACTGTGACTCTCTTAGGGTAGCCAATATCTCGTCACCAGTATAATCACAGCTTCAAAGTCAAGAAACCGCTGGCAAGAGTAACGATGTTTCTCTTAAGATACACAACTAGTGGCGTATCGCTTCAGGCAGACTGGCCACAGTATCTCAAAATGTGTATTTGGGTGAGCAACTGGCAGGAAGCACTATGACTCTCTTAAGGTAGCCAATGCCTCGTCACCAACATAATCCCATCACCAACTTCAAGAAACCGCTTGCAAAGGTAACGAAGCTTCTCATAAGATACACAGCTGGCACTTGAGGCAGACTGGCCAAAGTACCAAAAAAATGTGTATTTGGGTGAGCAACTAGCAGGAATCACTATGACACTCATAGGGTAGCCAATGCCTCGTCACCAGCATAATCACATCAGCAACTTCAAGAAACCCCTGGCAAAAGTTACAATGACTCTTAAGATACACAACTAGTGGCGTAGCTATCAGGCAGACTGGAAAGAGTATCTAAAAAATGTGTATTTGGGTGAAGAACTGGCAGGAATCTCTATGACTCTCTTGAGGTAGCCAATGCCTCGTCACCAGCAGAATCAAATCAGCAACTTCTAGAAACCCCTTTCAAAAGTAACGATGTTTCTCTTAAGATACACAACTAGTGGCGTATCGCTTCAGGCACACAGGAAACAGTATCTAAAAAATGTGTATTTGGGTGAGCAACTGGCACGAAACACTGTGACTCTCTTAGGGTAGCCAATATCTCGTCACCAGTATAATCACAGCTTCAAAGTCAAGAAACCGCTGGCAAGAGTAACGATGTTTCTCTTAAGATACACAACTAGTGGCGTATCGCTTCAGGCAGACTGGCCACAGTATCTGAAAATGTGTATTTGGGTGAGCAACTGGCAAGAAGCACTATGACTCTCTTAAGGTAGCCAATGCCTCGTCACCCAAATAATCCCATCACCAACTTCAAGAAACCGCTTGCCAAGGTAACGAAGCTTCTCATAAGATACACAGCTAGTGGGGTTTCACTTGAGGCAGACTGGCCAAAGTATCAAAAAAATGTGTATTTGGGTGAGCAACTAGCAGGAATCACTATGACACTCATAGGGTAGCCAATGCCTCGTTACCAGCATAATCACATCAGCAAATTCAAGAAACCCCTGGCAAAAGTTACAATGACTCTTAAGATACACAACTAGTGGCGTAGCTATCATGCAGACTGGAAAGAGTATCTAAAAATTGTGTATTTGGGTGAAGAACTGGCAGGAATCTCTATGACTCTCTTGAGGTAGCCAATGCCTCGTCACCAGCAGAATCAAATCAGCAACTTCTAGAAACCCCTGGCAAAAGTAACGATGTTTCTCTTAAGATACACAACTAGTGGCGTATCGCTTCAGGCACACTGGAAACAGTATCTAAAATTTGTGTATTTGGGTGAGCAACTGAACGAAACACTGTGACTCTCTTAGGGTAGCCAATATCTCGTCACCAGTATAATCACAGCTTCAAAGTCAAGAAACCGCTGGCAAGAGTAACGATGTTTCTCTTAAGATACACAACTAGTGGCGTATCGCTTCAGGCAGACTGGCCACAGTATCTGAAAATGTGTATTTGGGTGAGCAACTGGCAGGAATCTCTATGACTCTCTTGAGGTAGCCAATGCCTCGTCACCAGCAGAATCAAATCAGCAACTTCTAGAAACCCCTGGCAAAAGTAACGATGTTTCTCTTAAGATACACAACTAGTGGCGTCTCGCTTCAGGCACACTGGAAACAGTATCTAAAAAATGTGTATTTGGGTGAGCAACTGAACGAAACACTGTGACTCTCTTAGGGTAGCCAATATCTCGTCACCAGTTTAATCACAGCTTCAAAGTCAAGAAACCGCTGGCAAGAGTAACGATGTTTCTCTTAAGATACACAACTAGTGGCGTATCGCTTCAGGCAGACTGGCCACAGTATCTGAAAATGTGTATTTGGGTGAGCAACTGGCAGGAAGCACTATGACTCTCTTAAGGTAGCCAATGCCTCGTCACCAACATAATCCCATCACCAACTTCAAGAAACCGCTTGCAAAGGTAACGAAGCTTCTCATAAGATACACAGCTAGTGGGGTGTCACTTGAGGCAGACTGGCCAAAGTATCAAAAAAATGTGTATTTGGGTGAGCAACTAGTAGGAATCACTATGACACTCATAGGGTAGCCAATGCCTCGTTACCAGCATAATCACATCAGCAACTTCAAGAAACCCCTGGCAAAAGTTACAATGACTCTTAAGATACACAACTAGTGGCGTAGCTACCATGCAGACTGGAAAGAGTATCTAAAAAATGTGTATTTGGGTGAAGAACTGGCAGGAATCTCTATGACTCTCTTGAGGTAGCCAATGCCTCGTCACCAGCAGAATCAAATCAGCAACTTCTAGAAACCCCTGGCAAAAGTAACGATGTTTCTCTTAAGATACACAACTAGTGGCGTATCGCTTCAGGCACACTGGAAACAGTATCTAAAAAATGTGTATTTGGGTGAGCAACTGGCACGAAACACTGTGACTCTCTTAGGGTAACCAATATCTCGTCACCAGTATAATCACATCTTCAAAGTCAAGAAACCGCTGGCAAGAGTAACGATGTTTCTCTTAAGATACACAACTAGTGGCGTATCGCTTCAGGCAGACTGGCCACAGTATCTCAAAATGTGTATTTGGGTGATCAACTGGCAGGAAGCACTATGACTCTCTTAAGGTAGCCAATGCCTCGTCACCAACATAATCCCATCACCAACTTCAAGAAACCGCTTGCAAAGGTAACGAAGCTTCTCATGAGATACACAGCTAGTGGGGTGTCACTTGAGGCAGACTGGCCAAAGTATCAAAAAAATGTGTATTTGGGTGAGCAACTAGCAGGAATCACTATGACACTCATAGGGTAGCCAATGCCTCGTCACCAGCATAATCACATCAGCAACTTCAAGAAACCCCTGGCAAAAGTTACAATGACTCTTAAGATACACAACTAGTTGCGTAGCTATCAGGCAGACTGGAAAGAGTATCTAAAAAATGTGAATTTGGGTGAAGAACTGGCAGGAATCTCTATGACTCTCTTGAGGTAGCCAATGCCTCGTCACCAGCAGAATCAAATCAGCAACTTCTAGAAACCCCTGGCAAAAGTTACAATGACTCTTAAGATACACAACTAGTGGCGTAGCTATCAGGCAGACTGGAAAGAGTATCTAAAAAATGTGTATTTTGGTGAAGAACTGGCAGGAATCTCTATGACTCTCTTGAGGTAGCCAATGCCTCGTCACCAGCAGAATCAAATCAGCAACTTCTAGAAACCCCTTTCAAAAGTAACGATGTTTCTCTTAAGATACACAACTAGTGGCGTATCGCTTCAGGCACACTGGAAACAGTATCTAAAAAATGTGTATTTGGGTGAGCAACTGGCACGAAACACTGTGACTCTGTTAGGGTAGCCAATATCTCGTCACCAGTATAATCACAGCTTCAAAGTCAAGAAACCGCTGGCAAGAGTAACGATGTTTCTCTTAAGATACACAACTAGTGGCGTATCGCTTCAGGCAGACTGGCCACAGTATCTCAAAATGTGTATTTGGGTGAGCAACTGGCAAGAAGCACTATGACTCTCTTAAGGTAGCCAATGCCTCGTCACCAACATAATCCCATCACCAACTTCAAGAAACCGATTGCAAAGGTAACGAAGCTTCTCATAAGATACACAGCTAGTGGGGTGTCACTTGAGGCAGACTGGCCAAAGTATCAAAAAAATGTGTATTTGTGTGAGCAACTAGCAGGAATCACTATGACACTCATAGGGTAGCCAATGCCTCGTTACCAGCATAATCACATCAGCAACTTCAAGAAACCCCTGGCAAAAGTTACAATGACTCTTAAGATACACAACTAGTGGCGTAGCTACCATGCAGACTGGAAAGAGTATCTAAAAAATGTGTGTTTGGGTGAAGAACTGGCAGGAATCTCTATGACTCTCTTGAGGTAGCCAATGCCTCGTCACCAGCAGAATCAAATCAGCAACTTCTAGAAACCCCTGGCAAAAGTAACGATGTTTCTCTTAAGATACACAACTAGTGGCGTATCGCTTCAGGCACACTGGAAACAGTATCTCAAAAATGTGTATTTGGGTGAGCAACTGGCACGAAACACTGTGACTCTCTTAGGGTAACCAATATCTCGTCACCAGTATAATCACATCTTCAAAGTCAAGAAACCGCTGGCAAGAGTAACGATGTTTCTCTTAAGATACACAACTAGTGGCGTATCGCTTCAGGCAGACTGGCCACAGTATCTGAAAATGTGTATTTGGGTGAGCAACTGGCAAGAAGCACTATGACTCTCTTAAGGTAGCCAATGCCTCGTCACCCAAATAATCCCATCACCAACTTCAAGAAACCGCTTGCAAAGGTAACGAAGCTTCTCATAAGATACACAGCTAGTGGGGTGTCACTTGAGGCAGACTGGCCAAAGTATCAAAAAAATGTGTATTTGGATGAGCAACTAGCAGGAATCACTATGACACTCATAGGGTAGCCAATGCCTCGTTACCAGCATAATCACATCAGCAAATTCAAGAAACCCCTGGCAAAAGTTACAATGACTCTTAAGATACACAACTAGTGGCGTAGCTATCATGCAGACTGGAAAGAGTATCTAAAAAATGTGTATTTGGGTGAAGAACTGGCAGGAATCTCTATGACTCTCTTGAGGTAGCCAATGCCTCGTCACCAGCAGAATCAAATCAGCAACTTCTAGAAACCCCTGGCAAAAGTAACGATGTTTCTCTTAAGATACACAACTAGTGGCGTATCGCTTCAGGCACACTGTAAACAGTATCTAAAAAATGTGTATTTGGGTGAGCAACTGAACGAAACACTGTGACTCTCTTAGGGTAGCCAATATCTCGTCACCAGTTTAATCACAGCTTCAAAGTCAAGAAACCGCTGGCAAGAGTAACGATGTTTCTCTTAAGATACACAACTAGTGGCGTATCGCTTCAGGCAGACTGGCCACAGTATCTGAAAATGTGTATTTGGGTGAGCAACTGGCAGGAAGCACTATGACTCTCTTAAGGTAGCCAATGCCTCGTCACCAACATAATCCCATCACCAACTTCAAGAAACCGCTTGCAAAGGTAACGAAGCTTCTCATGAGATACACAGCTAGTGGGGTGTCACTTGAGGCAGACTGGCCAAAGTATCAAAAAAATGTGTACTTGGGTGAGCAACTAGCAGGAATCACTATGACACTCATAGGGTAGCCAATGCCTCGTTACCAGCATAATCACATCAGCAAATTCAAGAAACCCCTGGCAAAAGTTACAATGACTCTTAAGATACACAACTAGTGGCGTAGCTATCATGCAGACTGGAAAGAGTATCTAAAAAATGTGTATTTGGGTGAAGAACTGGCAGGAATCTCTATGACTCTCTTGAGGTAGCCAATGCCTCGTCACCAGCAGAATCAAATCAGCAACTTCTAGAAACCCCTGGCAAAAGTAACGATGTTTCTCTTAAGATACACAACTAGTGGCGTATCGCTTCAGGCACACTGGAAACAGTATCTAAAAAATGTGTATTTGGGTGAGCAACTGAACGAAACACTGTGACTCTCTTAGGGTAGCCAATATCTCGTCACCAGTATAATCACAGCTTCAAAGTCAAGAAACCGCTGGCAAGAGTAACGATGTTTCTCTTAAGATACACAACTAGTGGCGTATCGCTTCAGGCAGACTGGCCACAGTATCTCAAAATGTGTATTTGGGTGAGCAACTGGCAGGAAGCACTATGACTCTCTTAAGGTAGCCAATGCCTCGTCACCAACATAATCCCATCACCAACTTCAAGAAACCGCTTGCAAAGGTAACGAAGCTTCTCATAAGATACACAGCTAGTGGGGTGTCACTTGAGGCAGACTGGCCAAAGTATCAAAAAAATGTGTATTTGAGTGAGCAACTACCAGGAATCACTATCACACTCATAGGGTAGCCAATGCCTCGTTACCAGCATAATCACATCAGCAACTTCAAGAAACCCCTGGCAAAAGTTACAATGACTCTTAAGATACACAACTAGTGGCGTAGCTACCATGCAGACTGGAAAGAGTATCTAAAAAATGTGTATTTGTGTGAAGAACTGGCAGGAATCTCTATGACTCTCTTGAGGTAGCCAATGCCTCGTCACCAGCAGAATCAAATCAGCAACTTCTAGAAACCCCAGGCAAAAGTAACGATGTTTCTCTTAAGATACACAACTAGTGGCGTATCACTTCAGGCACACTGGAAACAGTATCTAAAAAATGTGTATTTGGGTGAGCAACTGGCACGAAACACTGTGACTCTCTTAGGGTAACCAATATCTCGTCACCAGTATAATCACATCTTCAAAGTCAAGAAACCGCTGGCAAGAGTAACGATGTTTCTCTTAAGATACACAACTAGTGGCGTATCGCTTCAGGCAGACTGGCCACAGTATCTCAAAATGTGTATTTGGGTGATCAACTGGCAGGAAGCACTATGACTCTCTTAAGGTAGCCAATGCCTCGTCACCAAAATAATCCCATCACCAACTTCAAGAAACCGCTTGCAAAGGTAACGAAGCTTCTCATAAGATACACAGCTAGTGGGGTGTCACTTGAGGCAGACTGGCCAAAGTATCAAAAAAATGTGTATTTGGGTGAGCAACTAGCAGGAATCACTATGACACTCATAGGGTAGCCAATGCCTCGTCACCAGCATAATCACATCAGCAACTTCAAGAAACCCCTGGCAAAAGTTACAATGACTCTTAAGATACACAACTAGTTGCGTAGCTATCAGGCAGACTGGAAAGAGTATCTAAAAAATGTGAATTTGGGTGAAGAACTGGCAGGAATCTCTATGACTCTCTTGAGGTAGCCAATGCCTCGTCACCAGCAGAATCAAATCAGCAACTTCTAGAAACCCCTGGCAAAAGTAACGATGTTTCTCTTAAGATACACAACTAGTGGCGTATCGCTTCAGGCACACTGGAAACAGTATCTAAAAAATGTGTATTAGGGTGAGCAACTGGCACGAAACACTGTGACTCTCTTAGGGTAGCCAATATCTCGTCACCAGTATAATCACAGCTTCAAAGTCAAGAAACCGCTGGCAAGAGTAACGATGTTTCTCTTAAGATACACAACTAGTGGCGTATCGCTTCAGGCAGACTGGCCACAGTATCTCAAAATGTGTATTTGGGTGAGCAACTGGCAGGAAGCACTATGACTCTCTTAAGGTAGCCAATGCCTCGTCACCAACATAATCCCATCACCAACTTCAAGAAACCGCTTGCAAAGGTAACGAAGCTTCTCATAAGATACACAGCTGGCACTTGAGGCAGACTGGCCAAAGTACCAAAAAAATGTGTATTTGGGTGAGCAACTAGCAGGAATCACTATGACACTCATAGGGTAGCCAATGCCTCGTCACCAGCATAATCACATCAGCAACTTCAAGAAACCCCTGGCAAAAGTTACAATGACTCTTAAGATACACAACTAGTGGCGTAGCTATCAGGCAGACTGGAAAGAGTATCTAAAAAATGTGTATTTTGGTGAAGAACTGGCAGGAATCTCTATGACTCTCTTGAGGTAGCCAATGCCTCGTCACCAGCAGAATCAAATCAGCAACTTCTAGAAACCCCTTTCAAAAGTAACGATGTTTCTCTTAAGATACACAACTAGTGGCGTATCGCTTCAGGCACACAGGAAACAGTATCTAAAAAATGTGTATTTGGGTGAGCAACTGGCACGAAACACTGTGACTCTCTTAGGGTAGCCAATATCTCGTCACCAGTATAATCACAGCTTCAAAGTCAAGAAACCGCTGGCAAGAGTAACGATGTTTCTCTTAAGATACACAACTAGTGGCGTATCGCTTCAGGCAGACTGGCCACAGTATCTGAAAATGTGTATTTGGGTGAGCAACTGGCACGAAACACTGTGACTCTCTTAGGGTAGCCAATATCTCGTCACCAGTATAATCACAGCTTCAAAGTCAAGAAACCGCTGGCAAGAGTAACGATGTTTCTCTTAAGATACACAACTAGTGGCGTATCGCTTCAGGCAGACTGGCCACAGTATCTGAAAATGTGTATTTGGGTGAGCAACTGGCAGGAATCTCTATGACTCTCTTGAGGTAGCCAATGCCTCGTCACCAGCAGAATCAAATCAGCAACTTCTAGAAACCCCTGGCAAAAGTAACGATGTTTCTCTTAAGATACACAACTAGTGGCGTCTCGCTTCAGGCACACTGGAAACAGTATCTAAAAAATGTGTATTTGGGTGAGCAACTGAACGAAACACTGTGACTCTCTTAGGGTAGCCAATATCTCGTCACCAGTTTAATCACAGCTTCAAAGTCAAGAAACCGCTGGCAAGAGTAACGATGTTTCTCTTAAGATACACAACTAGTGGCGTATCGCTTCAGGCAGACTGGCCACAGTATCTGAAAATGTGTATTTGGGTGAGCAACTGGCAGGAAGCACTATGACTCTCTTAAGGTAGCCAATGCCTCGTCACCAACATAATCCCATCACCAACTTCAAGAAACCGCTTGCAAAGGTAACGAAGCTTCTCATAAGATACACAGCTAGTGGGGTGTCACTTGAGGCAGACTGGCCAAAGTATCAAAAAAATGTGTATTTGGGTGAGCAACTAGTAGGAATCACTATGACACTCATAGGGTAGCCAATGCCTCGTTACCAGCATAATCACATCAGCAACTTCAAGAAACCCCTGGCAAAAGTTACAATGACTCTTAAGATACACAACTAGTGGCGTAGCTACCATGCAGACTGGAAAGAGTATCTAAAAAATGTGTATTTGGGTGAAGAACTGGCAGGAATCTCTATGACTCTCTTGAGGTAGCCAATGCCTCGTCACCAGCAGAATCAAATCAGCAACTTCTAGAAACCCCTGGCAAAAGTAACGATGTTTCTCTTAAGATACACAACTAGTGGCGTATCGCTTCAGGCACACTGGAAACAGTATCTAAAAAATGTGTATTTGGGTGAGCAACTGGCACGAAACACTGTGACTCTCTTAGGGTAACCAATATCTCGTCACCAGTATAATCACATCTTCAAAGTCAAGAAACCGCTGGCAAGAGTAACGATGTTTCTCTTAAGATACACAACTAGTGGCGTATCGCTTCAGGCAGACTGGCCACAGTATCTCAAAATGTGTATTTGGGTGATCAACTGGCAGGAAGCACTATGACTCTCTTAAGGTAGCCAATGCCTCGTCACCAACATAATCCCATCACCAACTTCAAGAAACCGCTTGCAAAGGTAACGAAGCTTCTCATGAGATACACAGCTAGTGGGGTGTCACTTGAGGCAGACTGGCCAAAGTATCAAAAAAATGTGTATTTGGGTGAGCAACTAGCAGGAATCACTATGACACTCATAGGGTAGCCAATGCCTCGTCACCAGCATAATCACATCAGCAACTTCAAGAAACCCCTGGCAAAAGTTACAATGACTCTTAAGATACACAACTAGTTGCGTAGCTATCAGGCAGACTGGAAAGAGTATCTAAAAAATGTGAATTTGGGTGAAGAACTGGCAGGAATCTCTATGACTCTCTTGAGGTAGCCAATGCCTCGTCACCAGCAGAATCAAATCAGCAACTTCTAGAAACCCCTGGCAAAAGTTACAATGACTCTTAAGATACACAACTAGTGGCGTAGCTATCAGGCAGACTGGAAAGAGTATCTAAAAAATGTGTATTTTGGTGAAGAACTGGCAGGAATCTCTATGACTCTCTTGAGGTAGCCAATGCCTCGTCACCAGCAGAATCAAATCAGCAACTTCTAGAAACCCCTTTCAAAAGTAACGATGTTTCTCTTAAGATACACAACTAGTGGCGTATCGCTTCAGGCACACTGGAAACAGTATCTAAAAAATGTGTATTTGGGTGAGCAACTGGCACGAAACACTGTGACTCTGTTAGGGTAGCCAATATCTCGTCACCAGTATAATCACAGCTTCAAAGTCAAGAAACCGCTGGCAAGAGTAACGATGTTTCTCTTAAGATACACAACTAGTGGCGTATCGCTTCAGGCAGACTGGCCACAGTATCTCAAAATGTGTATTTGGGTGAGCAACTGGCAAGAAGCACTATGACTCTCTTAAGGTAGCCAATGCCTCGTCACCAACATAATCCCATCACCAACTTCAAGAAACCGATTGCAAAGGTAACGAAGCTTCTCATAAGATACACAGCTAGTGGGGTGTCACTTGAGGCAGACTGGCCAAAGTATCAAAAAAATGTGTATTTGTGTGAGCAACTAGCAGGAATCACTATGACACTCATAGGGTAGCCAATGCCTCGTTACCAGCATAATCACATCAGCAACTTCAAGAAACCCCTGGCAAAAGTTACAATGACTCTTAAGATACACAACTAGTGGCGTAGCTACCATGCAGACTGGAAAGAGTATCTAAAAAATGTGTGTTTGGGTGAAGAACTGGCAGGAATCTCTATGACTCTCTTGAGGTAGCCAATGCCTCGTCACCAGCAGAATCAAATCAGCAACTTCTAGAAACCCCTGGCAAAAGTAACGATGTTTCTCTTAAGATACACAACTAGTGGCGTATCGCTTCAGGCACACTGGAAACAGTATCTCAAAAATGTGTATTTGGGTGAGCAACTGGCACGAAACACTGTGACTCTCTTAGGGTAACCAATATCTCGTCACCAGTATAATCACATCTTCAAAGTCAAGAAACCGCTGGCAAGAGTAACGATGTTTCTCTTAAGATACACAACTAGTGGCGTATCGCTTCAGGCAGACTGGCCACAGTATCTGAAAATGTGTATTTGGGTGAGCAACTGGCAAGAAGCACTATGACTCTCTTAAGGTAGCCAATGCCTCGTCACCCAAATAATCCCATCACCAACTTCAAGAAACCGCTTGCAAAGGTAACGAAGCTTCTCATAAGATACACAGCTAGTGGGGTGTCACTTGAGGCAGACTGGCCAAAGTATCAAAAAAATGTGTATTTGGATGAGCAACTAGCAGGAATCACTATGACACTCATAGGGTAGCCAATGCCTCGTTACCAGCATAATCACATCAGCAAATTCAAGAAACCCCTGGCAAAAGTTACAATGACTCTTAAGATACACAACTAGTGGCGTAGCTATCATGCAGACTGGAAAGAGTATCTAAAAAATGTGTATTTGGGTGAAGAACTGGCAGGAATCTCTATGACTCTCTTGAGGTAGCCAATGCCTCGTCACCAGCAGAATCAAATCAGCAACTTCTAGAAACCCCTGGCAAAAGTAACGATGTTTCTCTTAAGATACACAACTAGTGGCGTATCGCTTCAGGCACACTGTAAACAGTATCTAAAAAATGTGTATTTGGGTGAGCAACTGAACGAAACACTGTGACTCTCTTAGGGTAGCCAATATCTCGTCACCAGTTTAATCACAGCTTCAAAGTCAAGAAACCGCTGGCAAGAGTAACGATGTTTCTCTTAAGATACACAACTAGTGGCGTATCGCTTCAGGCAGACTGGCCACAGTATCTGAAAATGTGTATTTGGGTGAGCAACTGGCAGGAAGCACTATGACTCTCTTAAGGTAGCCAATGCCTCGTCACCAACATAATCCCATCACCAACTTCAAGAAACCGCTTGCAAAGGTAACGAAGCTTCTCATGAGATACACAGCTAGTGGGGTGTCACTTGAGGCAGACTGGCCAAAGTATCAAAAAAATGTGTATTTGGGTGAGCAACTACCAGGAATCACTATGACACTCATAGGGTAGCTAATGCCTCGTTACCAGCATAATCACATCAGCAACTTCAAGAAACCCCTGGCAAAAGTTACAATGACTCTTAAGATACACAACTAGTGGCGTAGCTACCATGCAGACTGGAAAGAGTATCTAAAAAATGTGTATTTGGGTGAAGAACTGGCAGGAATCTCTATGACTCTCTTGAGGTAGCCAATGCCTCGTCACCAGCAGAATCAAATCAGCAACTTCTAGAAACCCCTGGCAAAAGTAACGATGTTTCTCTTAAGATACACAACTAGTGGCGTATCGCTTCAGGCACACTGGAAACAGTATCTAAAAAATGTGTATTTGGGTGAGCAACTGGCACGAAACACTGTGACTCTCTTAGGGTAACCAATATCTCGTCACCAGTATAATCACATCTTCAAAGTCAAGAAACCGCTGGCAAGAGTAACGATGTTTCTCTTAAGACACACAACTAGTGGCGTATCGCTTCAGGCAGACTGGCCACAGTATCTCAAAATGTGTATTTGGGTGATCAACTGGCAGGAAGCACTATGACTCTCTTCAGGTAGCCAATGCCTCGTCACCAACATAATCCCATCACCAACTTCAAGAAACCGCTTGCAAAGGTAACGAAGCTTCTCATAAGATACACAGCTAGTGGGGTGTCACTTGAGGCAGACTGGCCAAAGTATCAAAAAAATGTGTATTTGGGTGAGCAACTAGCAGGAATCACTATGACACTCATAGGGTAGCCAATGCCTCGTCACCAGCATAATCACATCAGCAACTTCAAGAAACCCCTGGCAAAAGTTACAATGACTCTTAAGATACACAACTAGTTGCGTAGCTATCAGGCAGACTGGAAAGAGTATCTAAAAAATGTGAATTTGGGTGAAGAACTGGCAGGAATCTCTATGACTCTCTTGAGGTAGCCAATGCCTCGTCACCAGCAGAATCAAATCAGCAACTTCTAGAAACCCCTGGCAAAAGTTACAATGACTCTTAAGATACACAACTAGTGGCGTAGCTATCAGGCAGACTGGAAAGAGTATCTAAAAAATGTGTATTTTGGTGAAGAACTGGCAGGAATCTCTATGACTCTCTTGAGGTAGCCAATGCCTCGTCACCAGCAGAATCAAATCAGCAACTTCTAGAAACCCCTTTCAAAAGTAACGATGTTTCTCTTAAGATACACAACTAGTGGCGTATCGCTTCAGGCACACTGGAAACAGTATCTAAAAAATGTGTATTTGGGTGAGCAACTGGCACGAAACACTGTGACTCTGTTAGGGTAGCCAATATCTCGTCACCAGTATAATCACAGCTTCAAAGTCAAGAAACCGCTGGCAAGAGTAACGATGTTTCTCTTAAGATACACAACTAGTGGCGTATCGCTTCAGGCAGACTGGCCACAGTATCTAAAAATGTGTATTTGGGTGAGCAACTGGCAAGAAGCACTATGACTCTCTTAAGGTAGCCAATGCCTCGTCACCCAAATAATCCCATCACCAACTTCAAGAAACCGCTTGCAAAGGTAACGAAGCTTCTCATAAGATACACAGCTAGTGGGGTGTCACTTGAGGCAGACTGGCCAAAGTATCAAAAAAATGTGTATTTGGGTGAGCAACTAGCAGGAATCACTATGACACTCATAGGGTAGCCAATGCCTCGTCACCAGCATAATCACATCAGCAACTTCAAGAAACCCCTGGCAAAAGTTACAATGACTCTTAAGATACACAACTAGTTGCGTAGCTATCAGGCAGACTGGAAAGAGTATCTAAAAAATGTGAATTTGGGTGAAGAACTGGCAGGAATCTCTATGACTCTCTTGAGGTAGCCAATGCCTCGTCACCAGCAGAATCAAATCAGCAACTTCTAGAAACCCCTGGCAAAAGTTACAATGACTCTTAAGATACACAACTAGTGGCGTAGCTATCAGGCAGACTGGAAAGAGTATCTAAAAAATGTGTATTTTGGTGAAGAACTGGCAGGAATCTCTATGACTCTCTTGAGGTAGCCAATGCCTCGTCACCAGCAGAATCAAATCAGCAACTTCTAGAAACCCCTGGCAAAAGTAACGATGTTTCTCTTAAGATACACAACTAGTGGCGTATCGCTTCAGGCAGACTGGCCACAGTATCTGAAAATGTGTATTTGGGTGAGCAACTGGCAGGAAGCACTATGACTCTCTTAAGGTAGCCAAAGCCTCGTCACCAACATATTCCCATCACCAACTTCAAGAAACCGCTTGCAAAGGTAACGAAGCTTCTCATAAGATACACAGCTAGTGGGGTGTCACTTGAGGCAGACTGGCCAAAGTATCAAAAAAATGTGTATTTGGGTGAGCAACTACCAGGAATCACTATGACACTCATAGGGTAGCCAATGCCTCGTTACCAGCATAATCACATCAGCAACTTCAAGAAACCCCTGGCAAAAGTTACAATGACTCTTAAGATACACAACTAGTGGCGTAGCTACCATGCAGACTGGAAAGAGTATCTAAAAAATGTGTATTTGGGTGAAGAACTGGCAGGAATCTCTATGACTCTCTTGAGGTAGCCAATGCCTCGTCACCAGCAGAATCAAATCAGCAACTTCTAGAAACCCCTGGCAAAAGTAACGATGTTTCTCTTAAGATACACAACTAGTGGCGTATCGCTTCAGGCACACTGGAAACAGTATCTAAAAAATGTGTATTTGGGTGAGCAACTGGCACGAAACACTGTGACTCTCTTAGGGTAACCAATATCTCGTCACCAGTATAATCACATCTTCAAAGTCAAGAAACCGCTGGCAAGAGTAACGATGTTTCTCTTAAGATACACAACTAGTGGCGTATCGCTTCAGGCAGACTGGCCACAGTATCTCAAAATGTGTATTTGGGTGATCAACTGGCAGGAAGCACTATGACTCTCTTAAGGTAGCCAATGCCTCGTCACCAACATAATCCCATCACCAACTTCAAGAAACCGCTTGCAA
This sequence comes from Schistocerca nitens, assembly GCF_023898315.1. Taxonomy (NCBI): domain Eukaryota; kingdom Metazoa; phylum Arthropoda; class Insecta; order Orthoptera; family Acrididae; genus Schistocerca; species Schistocerca nitens. Next base: position 105,253,726 of record NC_064616.1, on the reverse strand, counting down.
AGGTAACGAAGCTTCTCATAAGATACACAGCTAGTGGGGTGTCACTTGAGGCAGACTGGCCAAAGTATCAAAAAAATGTGTATTTGGGTGAGCAACTAGCAGGAATCACTATGACACTCATAGGGTAGCCAATGCCTCGTCACCAGCATAATCACATCAGCAACTTCAAGAAACCCCGGCAAAAGTTACAATGACTCTTAAGATACACAACTAGTTGCGTAGCTATCAGGCAGACTGGAAAGAGTATCTAAAAAATGTGAATTTGGGTGAAGAACTGGCAGGAATCTCTATGACTCTCTTGAGGTAGCCAATGCCTCGTCACCAGCAGAATCAAATCAGCAACTTCTAGAAACCCCTGGCAAAAGTAACGATGTTTCTCTTAAGATACACAACTAGTGGCGTATCGCTTCAGGCACACTGGAAACAGTATCTAAAAAATGTGTATTTGGGTGAGCAACTGGCACGAAACACTGTGACTCTCTTAGGGTAGCCAATATCTCGTCACCAGTATAATCACAGCTTCAAAGTCAAGAAACCGCTGGCAAGAGTAACGATGTTTCTCTTAAGATACACAACTAGTGGCGTATCGCTTCAGGCAGACTGGCCACAGTATCTCAAAATGTGTATTTGGGTGATCAACTGGCAGGAAGCAGTATGACTCTCTTAAGGTAGTCAATGCCTCGTCACCAACATAATCCCATCACCAACTTCAAGAAACCGCTTGCAAAGGTAACGAAGCTTCTCATAAGATAGACAGCTAGTGGGGTGTCACTTGAGGCAGACTGGCCAAAGTACCAAAAAAATGTGTATTTGGGTGAGCAACTAGCAGGAATCACTATGACACTCATAGGGTAGCCAATGCCTCGTCACCAGCATAATCACATCAGCAACTTCAAGAAACCCCTGGCAAAAGTTACAATGACTCTTAAGATACACAACTAGTGGCGTAGCTATCAGGCAGACTGGAAAGAGTATCTAAAAAATTTGTATTTTGGTGAAGAACTGGCAGGAATCTCTATGACTCTCTTGAGGTAGCCAATGCCTCGTCACCAGCAGAATCAAATCAGCAACTTCTAGAAACCCCTTTCAAAAGTAACGATGTTTCTCTTAAGATACACAACTAGTGGCGTATCGCTTCAGGCACACTGGAAACAGTATCTAAAAAATATGTATTTGGGTGAGCAACTGGCACGAAACACTGTGACTCTGTTAGGGTAGCCAATATCTCGTCACCAGTATAATCACAGCTTCAAAGTCAAGAAACCGCTGGCAAGAGTAACGATGTTTCTCTTAAGATACACTACTAGTGGCGTATCGCTTCAGGCAGACTGGCCACAGTATCTGAAAATGTGTATTTGGGTGAGCAACTGGCAGGAAGCACTATGACTCTCTTAAGGTAGCCAATGCCTCGTCACCAACATAATCTCATCACCAACTTCAAGAAACCGCTTGCAAAGGTAACAAAGCTTCTCATAAGATACACAGCTAGTGGGGTGTCACTTGAGGCAGACTGGCCAAAGTATCAAAAAAATGTGTATTTGGGTGAGCAACTAGCAGGAATCACTATGACACTCATAGGGTAGCCAATGCCTCGTTACCAGCATAATCACATCAGCAACTTCAAGAAACCCCTGGCAAAAGTTACAATGACTCTTACGATACACAACTAGTGGCGCAGCTATCATGCAGACTGGAAAGAGTATCTAAAAATGTGTATTTGGGTGAAGAACTGGCAGGAATCTCTATGACTCTCTTGAGGTAGCCAATGCCTCGTCACCAGCAGAATCAAATCAGCAACTTCTAGAAACCCCTGGCAAAAGTAACGATGTTTCTCTTAAGATACACAACTAGTGGCGTATCGCTTCAGGCACACTGGAAACAGTATCTAAAAAATGTGTATTTGGGTGAGCAACTGGCACGAAACACTGTGACTCTCTTAGGGTAGCCAATATCTCGTCACCAGTATAATCACAGCTTCAAAGTCAAGAAACCTCTGGCAAGAGTAACGATGTTTCTCTTAAGATACACAACTAGTGGCGTATCGTTTCAGGCAGACTGGCCACAGTATCTCAAAATGTGTATTTGGGTGAGCAACTGGCAGGAAGCACTATGACTCTCTTAAGGTAGCCAATGCCTCGTCACCAACATAATCCCATCACCAACTTCAAGAAACCGCTTGCAAAGGTAACGAAGCTTCTCATAAGATACACAGCTAGTGGGGTGTCTCTTGAGGCAGACTGGCCAAAGTATCAAAAAAATGTGTATTTGGGTGAGCAACTGGCAGGAATCACTATGACACTCATAGGGTAGCCAATGCCTCGTCACCAGCATAATCACATCAGCAACTTCAAGAAACCCCTGGCAAAAGTTACAATGACTCTTAAGATACACAACTAGTGGCGTAGCTATCAGGCAGACTGGAAAGAGTATCTAAAAAATGTGTATTTGGGTGAAGAACTGGCAGGAATCTCTATGACTCTCTTGAGGTAGCCAATGCCTCGTCACCAGCAGAATCAAATCAGCAACTTCTAGAAACCCCTTTCAAAAGTAACGATGTTTCTCTTAAGATACACAACTAGTGGCGTATCGCTTCAGGCACACTGGAAACAGTATCTAAAAAATGTGTATTTGGGTGAGCAACTGGCACGAAACACTGTGACTCTCTTAGGGTAGCCAATATCTCGTCACCAGTATAATCACAGCTTCAAAGTCAAGAAACCGCTGGCAAGAGTAACGATGTTTCTCTTAAGATACACAACTAGTGGCGTATCGCTTCAGGCAGACTCGCCACAGTATCTCAAAATGTGTATTTGGGTGAGCAACTGGCAGGAAGCACTATGACTCTCTTAAGGTAGCCAGTGCCTCGTCACCAACATATTCCCATCACCAACTTCAAGAAACCGCTTGCAAAGGTAACGAAGCTTCTCATAAGATACACAGCTAGTGGGGTGTCACTTGAGGCAGACTGGCCAAAGTATCAAAAAAAAATGTGTATTTGGGTGAGCAACTAGCAGGAATCACTATGACACTCATAGGGTAGCCAATGCCTCGTCACCAGCATAATCACATCAGCAACTTCAAGAAACCCCTGGCAAAAGTTACAATGACTCTTAAGATACACAACTAGTGGCGTAGCTATCAGGCAGACTGGAAACAGTATCTAAAAAATGTGTATTTGGGTGAAGAACTGGCAGGAATCTCTATGACTCTCTTGAGGTAGCCAATGCCTCGTCACCAGCAGAATCAAATCAGCAACTTCTAGAAACCCCTGGCAAAAGTAACGATGTTTCTCTTAAGATACACAACTAGTGGCGTATCGCTTCAGGCACACTGGAAACAGTATCTCAAAAATATGTATTTGGGTGAGCAACTGGCACGAAACACTGTGACTCTCTTAGGGTAGCCAATATCTCGTCACCAGTGTAATCACAGCTTCAAAGTCAAGAAACCGCTGGCAAGAGTAACGATGTTTCTCTTAAGATACACAACTAGTGGCGTATCGCTTCAGGCAGACTGGCCACAGTATCTAAAAATGTGTATTTGGGTGAGCAACTGGCAAGAAGCACTATGACTCTCTTAAGGTAGCCAATGCCTCGTCACCCAAATAATCCCATCACCAACTTCAAGAAACCGCTTGCAAAGGTAACGAAGCTTCTCATAAGATACACAGCTAGTGGGGTGTCACTTGAGGCAGACTGGCCAAAGTATCAAAAAAATGTGTATTTGGGTGAGCAACTAGCAGGAATCACTATGACACTCATAGGGTAGCCAATGCCTCGTCACCAGCATAATCACATCAGCAACTTCAAGAAACCCCTGGCAAAAGTTACAATGACTCTTAAGATACACAACTAGTTGCGTAGCTATCAGGCAGACTGGAAAGAGTATCTAAAAAATGTGAATTTGGGTGAAGAACTGGCAGGAATCTCTATGACTCTCTTGAGGTAGCCAATGCCTCGTCACCAGCAGAATCAAATCAGCAACTTCTAGAAACCCCTGGCAAAAGTTACAATGACTCTTAAGATACACAACTAGTGGCGTAGCTATCAGGCAGACTGGAAAGAGTATCTAAAAAATGTGTATTTTGGTGAAGAACTGGCAGGAATCTCTATGACTCTCTTGAGGTAGCCAATGCCTCGTCACCAGCAGAATCAAATCAGCAACTTCTAGAAACCCCTGGCAAAAGTAACGATGTTTCTCTTAAGATACACAACTAGTGGCGTATCGCTTCAGGCAGACTGGCCACAGTATCTGAAAATGTGTATTTGGGTGAGCAACTGGCAGGAAGCACTATGACTCTCTTAAGGTAGCCAAAGCCTCGTCACCAACATATTCCCATCACCAACTTCAAGAAACCGCTTGCAAAGGTAACGAAGCTTCTCATAAGATACACAGCTAGTGGGGTGTCACTTGAGGCAGACTGGCCAAAGTATCAAAAAAATGTGTATTTGGGTGAGCAACTACCAGGAATCACTATGACACTCATAGGGTAGCCAATGCCTCGTTACCAGCATAATCACATCAGCAACTTCAAGAAACCCCTGGCAAAAGTTACAATGACTCTTAAGATACACAACTAGTGGCGTAGCTACCATGCAGACTGGAAAGAGTATCTAAAAAATGTGTATTTGGGTGAAGAACTGGCAGGAATCTCTATGACTCTCTTGAGGTAGCCAATGCCTCGTCACCAGCAGAATCAAATCAGCAACTTCTAGAAACCCCTGGCAAAAGTAACGATGTTTCTCTTAAGATACACAACTAGTGGCGTATCGCTTCAGGCACACTGGAAACAGTATCTAAAAAATGTGTATTTGGGTGAGCAACTGGCACGAAACACTGTGACTCTCTTAGGGTAACCAATATCTCGTCACCAGTATAATCACATCTTCAAAGTCAAGAAACCGCTGGCAAGAGTAACGATGTTTCTCTTAAGATACACAACTAGTGGCGTATCGCTTCAGGCAGACTGGCCACAGTATCTCAAAATGTGTATTTGGGTGATCAACTGGCAGGAAGCACTATGACTCTCTTAAGGTAGCCAATGCCTCGTCACCAACATAATCCCATCACCAACTTCAAGAAACCGCTTGCAAAGGTAACGAAGCTTCTCATAAGATACACAGCTAGTGGGGTGTCACTTGAGGCAGACTGGCCAAAGTATCAAAAAAATGTGTATTTGGGTGAGCAACTAGCAGGAATCACTATGACACTCATAGGGTAGCCAATGCCTCGTCACCAGCATAATCACATCAGCAACTTCAAGAAACCCCGGCAAAAGTTACAATGACTCTTAAGATACACAACTAGTTGCGTAGCTATCAGGCAGACTGGAAAGAGTATCTAAAAAATGTGAATTTGGGTGAAGAACTGGCAGGAATCTCTATGACTCTCTTGAGGTAGCCAATGCCTCGTCACCAGCAGAATCAAATCAGCAACTTCTAGAAACCCCTGGCAAAAGTAACGATGTTTCTCTTAAGATACACAACTAGTGGCGTATCGCTTCAGGCACACTGGAAACAGTATCTAAAAAATGTGTATTTGGGTGAGCAACTGGCACGAAACACTGTGACTCTCTTAGGGTAGCCAATATCTCGTCACCAGTATAATCACAGCTTCAAAGTCAAGAAACCGCTGGCAAGAGTAACGATGTTTCTCTTAAGATACACAACTAGTGGCGTATCGCTTCAGGCAGACTGGCCACAGTATCTCAAAATGTGTATTTGGGTGATCAACTGGCAGGAAGCAGTATGACTCTCTTAAGGTAGTCAATGCCTCGTCACCAACATAATCCCATCACCAACTTCAAGAAACCGCTTGCAAAGGTAACGAAGCTTCTCATAAGATAGACAGCTAGTGGGGTGTCACTTGAGGCAGACTGGCCAAAGTACCAAAAAAATGTGTATTTGGGTGAGCAACTAGCAGGAATCACTATGACACTCATAGGGTAGCCAATGCCTCGTCACCAGCATAATCACATCAGCAACTTCAAGAAACCCCTGGCAAAAGTTACAATGACTCTTAAGATACACAACTAGTGGCGTAGCTATCAGGCAGACTGGAAAGAGTATCTAAAAAATTTGTATTTTGGTGAAGAACTGGCAGGAATCTCTATGACTCTCTTGAGGTAGCCAATGCCTCGTCACCAGCAGAATCAAATCAGCAACTTCTAGAAACCCCTTTCAAAAGTAACGATGTTTCTCTTAAGATACACAACTAGTGGCGTATCGCTTCAGGCACACTGGAAACAGTATCTAAAAAATATGTATTTGGGTGAGCAACTGGCACGAAACACTGTGACTCTGTTAGGGTAGCCAATATCTCGTCACCAGTATAATCACAGCTTCAAAGTCAAGAAACCGCTGGCAAGAGTAACGATGTTTCTCTTAAGATACACTACTAGTGGCGTATCGCTTCAGGCAGACTGGCCACAGTATCTGAAAATGTGTATTTGGGTGAGCAACTGGCAGGAAGCACTATGACTCTCTTAAGGTAGCCAATGCCTCGTCACCAACATAATCTCATCACCAACTTCAAGAAACCGCTTGCAAAGGTAACAAAGCTTCTCATAAGATACACAGCTAGTGGGGTGTCACTTGAGGCAGACTGGCCAAAGTATCAAAAAAATGTGTATTTGGGTGAGCAACTAGCAGGAATCACTATGACACTCATAGGGTAGCCAATGCCTCGTTACCAGCATAATCACATCAGCAACTTCAAGAAACCCCTGGCAAAAGTTACAATGACTCTTACGATACACAACTAGTGGCGCAGCTATCATGCAGACTGGAAAGAGTATCTAAAAATGTGTATTTGGGTGAAGAACTGGCAGGAATCTCTATGACTCTCTTGAGGTAGCCAATGCCTCGTCACCAGCAGAATCAAATCAGCAACTTCTAGAAACCCCTGGCAAAAGTAACGATGTTTCTCTTAAGATACACAACTAGTGGCGTATCGCTTCAGGCACACTGGAAACAGTATCTAAAAAATGTGTATTTGGGTGAGCAACTGGCACGAAACACTGTGACTCTCTTAGGGTAGCCAATATCTCGTCACCAGTATAATCACAGCTTCAAAGTCAAGAAACCTCTGGCAAGAGTAACGATGTTTCTCTTAAGATACACAACTAGTGGCGTATCGTTTCAGGCAGACTGGCCACAGTATCTCAAAATGTGTATTTGGGTGAGCAACTGGCAGGAAGCACTATGACTCTCTTAAGGTAGCCAATGCCTCGTCACCAACATAATCCCATCACCAACTTCAAGAAACCGCTTGCAAAGGTAACGAAGCTTCTCATAAGATACACAGCTAGTGGGGTGTCTCTTGAGGCAGACTGGCCAAAGTATCAAAAAAATGTGTATTTGGGTGAGCAACTGGCAGGAATCACTATGACACTCATAGGGTAGCCAATGCCTCGTCACCAGCATAATCACATCAGCAACTTCAAGAAACCCCTGGCAAAAGTTACAATGACTCTTAAGATACACAACTAGTGGCGTAGCTATCAGGCAGACTGGAAAGAGTATCTAAAAAATGTGTATTTGGGTGAAGAACTGGCAGGAATCTCTATGACTCTCTTGAGGTAGCCAATGCCTCGTCACCAGCAGAATCAAATCAGCAACTTCTAGAAACCCCTTTCAAAAGTAACGATGTTTCTCTTAAGATACACAACTAGTGGCGTATCGCTTCAGGCACACTGGAAACAGTATCTAAAAAATGTGTATTTGGGTGAGCAACTGGCACGAAACACTGTGACTCTCTTAGGGTAGCCAATATCTCGTCACCAGTATAATCACAGCTTCAAAGTCAAGAAACCGCTGGCAAGAGTAACGATGTTTCTCTTAAGATACACAACTAGTGGCGTATCGCTTCAGGCAGACTCGCCACAGTATCTCAAAATGTGTATTTGGGTGAGCAACTGGCAGGAAGCACTATGACTCTCTTAAGGTAGCCAGTGCCTCGTCACCAACATATTCCCATCACCAACTTCAAGAAACCGCTTGCAAAGGTAACGAAGCTTCTCATAAGATACACAGCTAGTGGGGTGTCACTTGAGGCAGACTGGCCAAAGTATCAAAAAAAAATGTGTATTTGGGTGAGCAACTAGCAGGAATCACTATGACACTCATAGGGTAGCCAATGCCTCGTCACCAGCATAATCACATCAGCAACTTCAAGAAACCCCTGGCAAAAGTTACAATGACTCTTAAGATACACAACTAGTGGCGTAGCTATCAGGCAGACTGGAAACAGTATCTAAAAAATGTGTATTTGGGTGAAGAACTGGCAGGAATCTCTATGACTCTCTTGAGGTAGCCAATGCCTCGTCACCAGCAGAATCAAATCAGCAACTTCTAGAAACCCCTGGCAAAAGTAACGATGTTTCTCTTAAGATACACAACTAGTGGCGTATCGCTTCAGGCACACTGGAAACAGTATCTCAAAAATATGTATTTGGGTGAGCAACTGGCACGAAACACTGTGACTCTCTTAGGGTAGCCAATATCTCGTCACCAGTGTAATCACAGCTTCAAAGTCAAGAAACCGCTGGCAAGAGTAACGATGTTTCTCTTAAGATACACAACTAGTGGCGTATCGCTTCAGGCAGACTGGCCACAGTATCTCAGAATGTGTATTTGGGTGAGCAACTGGCAAGAAGCACTATGACGCTCTTCAGGTAGCCAATGCCTCGTCACCAACATAATCCCATCACCAACTTCAAGAAACCGCTTGCAAAGGTAACGAAGCTTCTCATAAGATACACAGCTAGTGGGGTGTCACTTGAGGCAGACTGGCCAAAGTATCAAAAAAATGTGTATTTGGGTGAGCAACTAGCAGGAATCACTATGACACTCATAGGGTAGCCAATGCCTCGTTACCAGCATAATCACATCAGCAAATTCAAGAAACCCCTGGCAAAAGTTACAATGACTCTTAAGATACACAACTAGTGGCGTAGCTATCATGCAGACTGGAAAGAGTATCTAAAAAATGTGTATTTGGGTGAAGAACTGGCAGGAATCTCTATGACTCTCTTGAGGTAGCCAATGCCTCGTCACCAGCAGAATCAAATCAGCAACTTCTAGAAACCTCTGGCAAAAGTAACGATGTTTCTCTTAAGATACACAACTAGTGGCGTATCGCTTCAGGCAGACTGGCCACAGTATCTCAAAATGTGTATTTGGGTGAGCAACTGGCAGGAAGCACTATGACTCTCTTAAGGTAGCCAATGCCTCGTCACCAACATAATCCCATCACCAACTTCAAGAAACCGCTTGCAAAGGTAACGAAGCTTCTCATAAGATACACAGCTAGTGGGGTGTCACTTGAGGCAGACTGGCCAAAGTATCCAAAAAATGTGTATTTGGGTGAGCAACTAGCAGGAATCACTATGACACTCATAGGGTAGCCAATGCCTCGTTACCAGCATAATCACATCAGCAACTTCAAGAAACCCCTGGCAAAAGTTACAATGACTCTTAAGATACACAACTAGTGGCGTAGCTATCATGCAGACTGGAAAGAGTATCTAAAAAATGTGTATTTGGGTGAAGAACTGGCAGGAATCTCTATGACTCTCTTGAGGTAGCCAATGCCTCGTCACCAGCAGAATCAAATCAGCAACTTCTAGAAACCCCTGGCAAAAGTAACGATGTTTCTCTTAAGATACACAACTAGTGGCGTATCGCTTCAGGCACACTGGAAACAGTATCTAAAAAATGTGTATTTGGGTGAGCAACTGGCACGAAACACTGTGACTCTCTTAGGGTAACCAATATCTCGTCACCAGTATAATCACATCTTCAAAGTCAAGAAACCGCTGGCAAGAGTAACGATGTTTCTCTTAAGATACACAACTAGTGGCGTATCGCTTCAGGCAGACTGGCCACAGTATCTCAAAATGTGTATTTGGGTGATCAACTGGCAGGAAGCAGTATGACTCTCTTAAGGTAGCCAATGCCTCGTCACCAACATAATCCCATCACCAACTTCAAGAAACCGCTTGCAAAGGTAACGAAGCTTCTCATAAGATACACAGCTAGTGGGGTGTCACTTGAGGCAGACTGGCCAAAGTATCAAAAAAATGTGTATTTGGGTGAGCAACTAGCAGGAATCACTATGACACTCATAGGGTAGCCAATGCCTCGTCACCAGCATAATCACATCAGCAACTTCAAGAAACCCCTGGCAAAAGTTACAATGACTCTTAAGATACACAACTAGTTGCGTAGCTATCAGGCAGACTGGAAAGAGTATCTAAAAAATGTGTATTTGGGTGAAGAACTGGCAGGAATCTCTATGACTCTCTTGAGGTAGCCAATGCCTCGTCACCAGCAGAATCAAATCAGCAACTTCTAGAAACCCCTGGCAAAAGTAACGATGTTTGTCTTAAGATACACAACTAGTGGCGTATCGCTTCAGGCACACTGGAAACAGTATCTAAAAAATGTGTATTTGTGTGAGCAACTGGCACGAAACACTGTGACTCTCTTAGGGTAGCCAATATCTCGTCACCAGTATAATCACAGCTTCAAAGTCAAGAAACCGCTGGCAAGAGTAACGATGTTTCTCTTAAGATACACAACTAGTGGCGTATCGCTTCAGGCAGACTGGCCACAGTATCTCAAAATGTGTATTTGGGTGAGCAACTGGCAGGAAGCACTATGACTCTCTTAAGGTAGCCAATGCCTCGTCACCAACATAATCCCATCACCAACTTCAAGAAACCGCTTGCAAAGGTAACGAAGCTTCTCATAAGATACACAGCTAGTGGGGTGTCACTTGAGGCAGACTGGCCAAAGTATCAAAAAAATGTGTATTTAGGTGAGCAACTAGCAGGAATCACTATGACACTCATAGGGTAACCAATGCCTCGTCACCAGCATAATCACATCAGCAACTTCAAGAAACCCCTGGCAAAAGTTACAATGACTCTTAAGATACACAACTAGTTGCGTAGCTATCAGGCAGACTGGAAAGAGTATCTAAAAAATGTGTATTTGGGTGAAGAACTGGCAGGAATCTCTATGACTCTCTTGAGGTAGCCAATGCCTCGTCACCAGCAGAATCAAATCAGCAACTTCTAGAAACCCCTGGCAAAAGTAACGATGTTTCTCTTAAGATACACAGCTAGTGGCGTATCGCTTCAGGCACACTGGAAACAGTATCTAAAAAATGTGTATTTGGGTGAGCAACTGGCACGAAACACTGTGACTGTCTTAGGGTAGCCAATATCTCGTCACCAGTATAATCACAGCTTCAAAGTCAAGAAACTGCTGGCAAGAGTAACGATGTTTCTCTTAAGATACACAACTAGTGGCGTATCGCTTCAGGCAGACTGGCCACAGTATCTCAAAATGTGTATTTGGGTGAGCAACTGGCAGGAAGCACTATGACTCTCTTAAGGTAGCCAATGCTTCGTCACCAACATAATCCCATCACCAACTTCAAGAAACCGCTTGCAAAGGTAACGAAGCTTCTCATAAGATACACAGCTAGTGGGGTGTCACTTGAGGCAGACTGGCCAAAGTATCAAAAAAATGTGTATTTGGGTGAGCAACTAGCAGGATTCACTATGACACTCATAGGGTAGCCAATGCCTCGTTACCAGCATAATCACATCAGCAACTTCAAGAAACCCCTGGCAAAAGTTACAATGACTCTTAAGATACACAACTAGTGGCGTAGCTATCATGCAGACTGGAAAGAGTATCTAAAAAATGTGTATTTGGGTGAAGAACTGGCAGGAATCTCTATGACTCTCTTGAGGTAGCCAATGCCTCGTCACCAGCAGAATCAAATCAGCAACTTCTAGAAACCCCTGGCAAAAGTAACGATGTTTCTCTTAAGATACACAACTAGTGGCGTATCGCTTCAGGCACACTGGAAACAGTATCTAAAAAATGTGTATTTGGGTGAGCAACTGGCACGAAACACTGTGACTCTCTTAGGGTAGCCAATATCTCGTCACCAGTATAATCACAGCTTCAAAGTCAAGAAACCGCTGGCAAGAGTAACGATGTTTCTCTTAAGATACACAACTAGTGGCGTATCGCTTCAGGCAGACTGGCCACAGTATCTCAAAATGTGTATTTGGGTGAGCAACTGGCAGGAAGCACTATGACTCTCTTAAGGTAGCCAATGCCTCGTCACCAACATAATCCCATCACCAACTTCAAGAAACCGCTTGCAAAGGTAACGAAGCTTCTCATAAGATACACAGCTAGTGGGGTGTCACTTGAGGCAGACTGACCAAAGTATCAAAAAAATGTGTATTTGGGTGAGCAACTAGCAGGAATCACTATGACACTCATAGGGTAGCCAATGCCTCGTTACCAGCATAATCACATCAGCAACTTCAAGAAACCCCTGGCAAAAGTTACAATGACTCTTAAGATACACAACTAGTGGCGTAGCTATCATGCAGACTGGAAAGAGTATCTAAAAAATGTGTATTTGGGTGAAGAACTGGCAGGAATCTCTATGACTCTCTTGAGGTAGCCAATGCCTCGTCACCAGCAGAATCAAATCAGCAACTTCTAGAAACCCCTGGCAAAAGTAACGATGTTTCTCTTAAGATACACAACTAGTGGCGTATCGCTTCAGGCACACTGGAAACAGTATCTAAAAAATGTGTATTTGGGTGAGCAACTGGCACGAAACACTGTGACTCTCTTAGGGTAACCAATATCTCGTCACCAGTATAATCACATCTTCAAAGTCAAGAAACCGCTGGCAAGAGTAACGAAGTTTCTCTTAAGATACACAACTAGTGGCGTATCGCTTCAGGCAGACTGGCCACAGTATCTCAAAATGTGTATTTGGGTGAGCAACTGGCAGGAATCTCTATGACTCTCTTGAGGTAGCCAATGCCTCGTCACCAACATAATCCCATCACAAACTTCAAGAAACCGCTTGCAAAGGTAACGAAGCTTCTCATAAGATACACAGCTAGTGGGGTGTCACTTGAGGCAGACTGGCCAAAGTATCAAAAAAATGTGTATTTGGGTGAGCAACTAGCAGGAATCACTATGACACTCATAGGGTAGCCAATGCCTCGTCATCAGCATAATCACATCAGCAACTTCAAGAAACCCCTGGCAAAAGTTACAATGACTCTTAAGATAGACAACTAGTGGCGTAGCTATCAGGCAGACTGGAAAGGGTATCTAAAAAATGTGTATTTGGGTGAAGAACTGGCAGCAATCTCTATGACTCTCTTGAGGTAGCCAATGCCTCGTCACCAGCAGAATCAAATCAGCAACTTCTAGAAACCCCTGGCAAAAGTAACGATGTTTCTCTTAAGATACACAACTAGTGGCGTATCGCTTCAGGCCCACTGGAAACAGTATCTAAAAAATGTGTATTTGGGTGAGCAACTGGCACGAAACACTGTGACTCTCTTAGGGTAGCCAATATCTCGTCACCAGTATAATCACAGCTTCAAAGTCAAGAAACCGCTGGCAAGAGTAACGATGTTTCTCTTAAGATACACAACTAGTGGCGTATCGCTTCAGGCAGACTGGCCACAGTATCTCAAAATGTGTATTTGGGTGATCAACTGGCAGGAAGCAGTATGACTCTCTTAAGGTAGCCAATGCCTCGTCACCAACATAATCCCATCACCAACTTCAAGAAACCGCTTGCAAAGGTAACGAAGCTTCTCATAAGATACACAGCTAGTGGGGTGTCACTTGAGGCAGACTGGCCAAAGTATCAAAAAAATGTGTATTTGGGTGAGCAACTAGCAGGAATCACTATGACACTCATAGGGTAGCCAATGCCTCGTCACCAGCATAATCAAATCAGCAACTTCAAGAAACCCCTGGCAAAAGTTACAATGACTCTTAAGATACACAACTAGTTGCGTAGCTATCAGGCAGACTGGAAAGAGTATCTAAAATATGTGTATTTGGGTGAAGAACTGGCAGGAATCTCTATGACTCTCTTGAGGTAGCCAATGCCTCGTCACCAGCAGAATCAAATCAGCAACTTCTAGAAACCCCTTTCAAAAGTAACGATGTTTCTCTTAAGATACACAACTAGTGGCGTATCGCTTCAGGCACACTGGAAACAGTATCTAAAAAATGTGTATTTGGGTGAGCAACTGGCACGAAACACTGTGACTCTCTTAGGGTAGCCAATATCTCGTCACCAGTATAATCACAGCTTCAAAGTCAAGAAACCGCTGGCAAGAGTAACGATGTTTCTCTTAAGATACACAACTAGTGGCGTATCGCTTCAGGCAGACTGGCCACAGTATCTCAAAATGTGTATTTGGGTGAGCAACTGGCAGGAAGCACTATGACTCTCTTAAGGTAGCCAATGCCTCGTCACCAACATAATCCCATCACCAACTTCAAGAAACCGCTTGCAAAGGTAACGAAGCTTCTCATAAGATACACAGCTAGTGGGGTGTCACTTGAGGCAGACTGACCAAAGTATCAAAAAAATGTGTATTTGGGTGAGCAACTAGCAGGAATCACTATGACACTCATAGGGTAGGCAATGCCTCGTTACCAGCATAATCACATCAGCAACTTCAAGAAACCCCTGGCAAAAGTTACAATGACTCTTAAGATACACAACTAGTGGCGTAGCTATCATGCAGAATGGAAAGAGTATCTAAAAATGTGTATTTGGGTGAAGAACTGGCGGGAATCTCTATGACTCTCTTGAGGTAGCCAATGCCTCGTCACCAGCAGAATCAAATCAGCAACTTCTAGAAACCCCTGGCAAAAGTAACGATGTTTCTCTTAAGATACACAACTAGTGGCGTATCGCTTCAGGCACACTGGAAACAGTATCTAAAAAATGTGTATTTGGGTGAGCAACTGGCACGAAACACTGTGACTCTCTTAGGGTAACCAATATCTCGTCACCAGTATAATCACATCTTCAAAGTCAAGAAACCGCTGGCAAGAGTAACGATGTTTCTCTTAAGATACACAACTAGTGGCGTATCGCTTCAGGCAGACTGGCCACAGTATCTCAAAATGTGTATTTGGGTGAGCAACTGGCAGGAAGCACTATGACTCTCTTAAGGTAGCCAAAGCCTCGTCACCAACATAATCCCATCACCAACTTCAAGAAACCGCTTGCAAAGGTAACGAAGCTTCTCATAAGATACACAGCTAGTGGGGTGTCACTTGAGGCAGACTGGCCAAAGTATCAAAAAAATGTGTATTTGGGTGAGCAACTAGCAGGAATCACTATGACACTCATAGGGTAACCAATGCCTCGTCACCAGCATAATCACATCAGCAACTTCAAGAAACCCCTGGCAAAAGTTACAATGACTCTTAAGATACACAACTAGTTGCGTAGCTATCAGGCAGACTGGAAAGAGTATCTAAAAAATGTGTATTTGGGTGAAGAACTGGCAGGAATCTCTATGACTCTCTTGAGGTAGCCAATGCCTCGTCACCAGCAGAATCAAATCAGCAACTTCTAGAAACCCCTGGCAAAAGTAACGATGTTTCTCTTAAGATACACAGCTAGTGGCGTATCGCTTCAGGCACACTGGAAACAGTATCTAAAAAATGTGTATTTGGGTGAGCAACTGGCACGAAACACTGTGACTGTCTTAGGGTAGCCAATATCTCGTCACCAGTATAATCACAGCTTCAAAGTCAAGAAACCGCTGGCAAGAGTAACGATGTTTCTCTTAAGATACACAATTAGTGGCGTATCGCTTCAGGCAGACTGGCCACAGTATCTCAAAATGTGTATTTGGGTGAGCAACTGGCAGGAAGCACTATGACTCTCTTAAGGTAGCCAATGCTTCGTCACCAACATAATCCCATCACCAACTTCAAGAAACCGCTTGCAAAGGTAACGAAGCTTCTCATAAGATACACAGCTAGTGGGGTGTCACTTGAGGCAGACTGGCCAAAGTATCAAAAAAATGTGTATTTGGGTGAGCAAGTAGCAGGAATCACTATGACACTCATAGGGTAGCCAATGCCTCGTCACCAGCATAATCGCATCAGCAACTTCAAGAAACCCCTGGCAAAAGTTACAATGACTCTTAAGATACACAACTAGTGGCGTAGCTATCAGGCAGACTGGAAAGAGTATGTAAAAAATGTGTATTTGGGTGAAGAACTGGCAGGAATCTCTATGACTCTCTTGAGGTAGCCAATGCCTCGTCACCAGCAGAATCAAATCAGCAACTTCTTGAAACCCCTGGCAAAAGTAACGATGTTTCTCTTAAGATACACAACTAGTGGCGTATCGCTTCAGGCACACTGGAAACAGTATCTAAAAAATGTGTATTTGGGTGAGCAACTGGCACGAAACACTGTGACTCTCTTAGGGTAGCCAATATCTCGTCACCAGTATAATCACAGCTTCAAAGTCAAGAAACCGCTGGCAAGAGTAACGATGTTTCTCTTAAGATACACAACTAGTGGCGTATCGCTTCAGGCAGACTGGCCACAGTATCTCAAAATGTGTATTTGAGTGAGCAACTGGCAGGAAGCACTATGACTCTCGTAAGGTAGCCAATGCCTCGTCCCAACATAATCCCATCACTAACTTCAAGAAACCGCTTGCAAAGGTAACGAAGCTTCTCATAAGATACACAGCTAGTGGGGTGTCACTTGAGGCAGACTGGCCAAAGTATCAAAAAAATGTGTATTTGGGTGAGCAACTAGCAGGAATCACTATGACACTCATAGGGTAGCCAATGCCTCGTTACCAGCATAATCACATCAGCAACTTCAAGAAACCCCTGGCAAAAGTTACAATGACTCTTAAGATACACAACTAGTGGCGTAGCTATCATGCAGACTGGAAAGAGTATCTAAAAAATGTGTATTTGGGTGAAGAACTGGCAGGAATCTCTATGACTCTCTTGAGGTAGCCAATGCCTCGTCACCAGCAGAATCAAATCAGCAACTTCTAGAAACCCCTGGCAAAAGTAACGATGTTTCTCTTAAGATACACAACTAGTGGCGTATCGCTTCAGGCACACTGGAAACAGTATCTAAAAAATGTGTATTTGGGTGAGCAACTGGCACGAAACACTGTGACTCTCTTAGGGTAACCAATATCTCGTCACCAGTATAATCACATCTTCAAAGTCAAGAAACCGCTGGCAAGAGTAACGATGTTTCTCTTAAGATACACAACTAGTGGCGTATCGCTTCAGGCAGACTGGCCACAGTATCTCAAAATGTGTATTTGGGTGAGCAACTGGCAGGAATCTCTATGACTCTCTTGAGGTAGCCAATGCCTCGTCACCAACATAATCCCATCACAAACTTCAAGAAACCGCTTGCAAAGGTAACGAAGCTTCTCATAAGATACACAGCTAGTGGGGTGTCACTTGAGGCAGACTGGCCAAAGTATCAAAAAAATGTGTATTTGGGTGAGCAACTAGCAGGAATCACTATGACACTCATAGGGTAGCCAATGCCTCGTCATCAGCATAATCACATCAGCAACTTCAAGAAACCCCTGGCAAAAGTTACAATGACTCTTAAGATAGACAACTAGTGGCGTAGCTATCAGGCAGACTGGAAAGGGTATCTAAAAAATGTGTATTTGGGTGAAGAACTGGCAGCAATCTCTATGACTCTCTTGAGGTAGCCAATGCCTCGTCACCAGCAGAATCAAATCAGCAACTTCTAGAAACCCCTGGCAAAAGTAACGATGTTTCTCTTAAGATACACAACTAGTGGCGTATCGCTTCAGGCACACTGGAAACAGTATCTAAAGAATGTGTATTTGGGTGAGCAACCGGCACGAAAGACTGTGACTCTCTTAGGGTAGCCAATATCTCGTCACCAGTATAATCACAGCTTCAAAGTCAAGAAACCGCTGGCAAGAGTAACGATGTTTCTCTTAAGATACACAACTAGTGGCGTATCGCTTCAGGCAGACTGGCCACAGTATCTCAAAATGTGTATTTGGGTGATCAACTGGCAGGAAGCAGTATGACTCTCTTAAGGTAGCCAATGCCTCGTCACCAACATAATCCCATCACCAACTTCAAGAAACCGCTTGCAAAGGTAACGAAGCTTCTCATAAGATACACAGCTAGTGGGGTGTCACTTGAGGCAGACTGGCCAAAGTATCAAAAAAATGTGTATTTGGGTGAGCAACTAGCAGGAATCACTATGACACTCATAGGGTAGCCAATGCCTCGTTACCAGCATAATCACATCAGCAACTTCAAGAAACCCCTGGCAAAAGTTACAATGACTCTTAAGATACACAACTAGTGGCGTAGCTATCATGCAGACTGGAAAGAGTATCTAAAAAATGTGTATTTGGGTGAAGAACTGGCAGGAATCTCTATGACTCTCTTGAGGTAGCCAATGCCTCGTCACCAGCAGAATCAAATCAGCAACTTCTAGAAACCCCTGGCAAAAGTAACGATGTTTCTCTTAAGATACACAACTAGTGGCGTATCGCTTCAGGCACACTGGAAACAGTATCTAAAAAATGTGTATTTGGGTGAGCAACTGGCACGAAACACTGTGACTCTCTTAGGGTAACCAATATCTCGTCACCAGTATAATCACATCTTCAAAGTCAAGAAACCGCTGGCAAGAGTAACGATGTTTCTCTTAAGATACACAACTAGTGGCGTATCGCTTCAGGCAGACTGGCCACAGTATCTCAAAATGTGTATTTGGGTGAGCAACTGGCAGGAATCTCTATGACTCTCTTGAGGTAGCCAATGCCTCGTCACCAACATAATCCCATCACAAACTTCAAGAAACCGCTTGCAAAGGTAACGAAGCTTCTCATAAGATACACAGCTAGTGGGGTGTCACTTGAGGCAGACTGGCCAAAGTATCAAAAAAATGTGTATTTGGGTGAGCAACTAGCAGGAATCACTATGACACTCATAGGGTAGCCAATGCCTCGTCATCAGCATAATCACATCAGCAACTTCAAGAAACCCCTGGCAAAAGTTACAATGACTCTTAAGATAGACAACTAGTGGCGTAGCTATCAGGAAGACTGGAAAGGGTATCTAAAAAATGTGTATTTGGGTGAAGAACTGGCAGCAATCTCTATGACTCTCTTGAGGTAGCCAATGCCTCGTCACCAGCAGAATCAAATCAGCAACTTCTAGAAACCCCTGGCAAAAGTAACGATGTTTCTCTTAAGATACACAACTAGTGGCGTATCGCTTCAGGCACACTGGAAACAGTATCTAAAGAATGTGTATTTGGGTGAGCAACCGGCACGAAAGACTGTGACTCTCTTAGGGTAGCCAATATCTCGTCACCAGTATAATCACAGCTTCAAAGTCAAGAAACCGCTGGCAAGAGTAACGATGTTTCTCTTAAGATACACAACTAGTGGCGTATCGCTTCAGGCAGACTGGCCACAGTATCTCAAAATGTGTATTTGGGTGATCAACTGGCAGGAAGCAGTATGACTCTCTTAAGGTAGCCAATGCCTCGTCACCAACATAATCCCATCACCAACTTCAAGAAACCGCTTGCAAAGGTAACGAAGCTTCTCATAAGATACACAGCTAGTGGGGTGTCACTTGAGGCAGACTGGCCAAAGTATCAAAAAAATGTGTATTTGGGTGAGCAACTAGCAGGAATCACTATGACACTCATAGGGTAGCCAATGCCTCGTCACCAGCATAATCAAATCAGCAACTTCAAGAAACCCCTGGCAAAAGTTACAATGACTCTTAAGATACACAACTAGTTGCGTAGCTATCAGGCAGACTGGAAAGAGTATCTAAAAAATGTGTATTTGGGTGAAGAACTGGCAGGAATCTCTATGACTCTCTTGAGGTAGCCAATGCCTCGTCACCAGCAGAATCAAATCAGCAACTTCTAGAAACCCCTTTCAAAAGTAACGATGTTTCTCTTAAGATACACAACTAGTGGCGTATCGCTTCAGGCACACTGGAAACAGTATCTAAAAAATGTGTATTTGGGTGAGCAACTGGCACGAAACACTGTGACTCTCTTAGGGTAGCCAATATCTCGTCACCAGTATAATCACAGCTTCAAAGTCAAGAAACCGCTGGCAAGAGTAACGATGTTTCTCTTAAGATACACAACTAGTGGCGTATCGCTTCAGGCAGACTGGCCACAGTATCTCAAAATGTGTATTTGGGTGAGCAACTGGCAGGAAGCACTATGACTCTCTTAAGGTAGCCAATGCTTCGTCACCAACATAATCCCATCACCAACTTCAAGAAACCGCTTGCAAAGGTAACGAAGCTTCTCATAAGATACACAGCTAGTGGGGTGTCACTTGAGGCAGACTGGCCAAAGTATCAAAAAAATGTGTATTTGGGTGAGCAAGTAGCAGGAATCACTATGACACTCATAGGGTAGCCAATGCCTCGTCACCAGCATAATCGCATCAGCAACTTCAAGAAACCCCTGGCAAAAGTTACAATGACTCTTAAGATACACAACTAGTGGCGTAGCTATCAGGCAGACTGGAAAGAGTATGTAAAAAATGTGTATTTGGGTGAAGAACTGGCAGGAATCTCTATGACTCTCTTGAGGTAGCCAATGCCTCGTCACCAGCAGAATCAAATCAGCAACTTCTTGAAACCCCTTTCAAAAGTAACGATGTTTCTCTTAAGATACACAACTAGTGGCGTATCGCTTCAGGCACACTGGAAACAGTATCTAAAAAATGTGTATTTGGGTGAGCAACTGGCACGAAACACTGTGACTCTCTTAGGGTAGCGAATATCTCGTCACCAGTATAATCACAGCTTCAAAGTCAAGAAACCGCTGGCAAGAGTAACGATGTTTCTCTTAAGATACACAACTAGTGGCGTATCGCTTCAGGCAGACTGGCCACAGTATCTCAAAATGTGTATTTGAGTGAGCAACTGGCAGGAAGCACTATGACTCTCGTAAGGTAGCCAATGCCTCGTCCCAACATAATCCCATCACTAACTTCAAGAAACCGCTTGCAAAGGTAACGAAGCTTCTCATAAGATACACAGCTAGTGGGGTGTCACTTGAGGCAGACTGGCCAAAGTATCAAAAAAATGTGTATTTGGGTGAGCAACTAGCAGGAATCACTATGACACTCATAGGGTAGCCAATGCCTCGTTACCAGCATAATCACATCAGCAACTTCAAGAAACCCCTGGCAAAAGTTACAATGACTCTTAAGATACACAACTAGTGGCGTAGCTATCATGCAGACTGGAAAGAGTATCTAAAAAATGTGTATTTGGGTGAAGAACTGGCAGGAATCTCTATGACTCTCTTGAGGTAGCCAATGCCTCGTCACCAGCAGAATCAAATCAGCAACTTCTAGAAACCCCTGGCAAAAGTAACGATGTTTCTCTTAAGATACACAACTAGTGGCGTATCGCTTCAGGCACACTGGAAACAGTATCTAAAAAATGTGTATTTGGGTGAGCAACTGGCACGAAACACTGTGACTCTCTTAGGGTAACCAATATCTCGTCACCAGTATAATCACATCTTCAAAGTCAAGAAACCGCTGGCAAGAGTAACGATGTTTCTCTTAAGATACACAACTAGTGGCGTATCGCTTCAGGCAGACTGGCCACAGTATCTCAAAATGTGTATTTGGGTGAGCAACTGGCAGGAATCTCTATGACTCTCTTGAGGTAGCCAATGCCTCGTCACCAACATAATCCCATCACAAACTTCAAGAAACCGCTTGCAAAGGTAACGAAGCTTCTCATAAGATACACAGCTAGTGGGGTGTCACTTGAGGCAGACTGGCCAAAGTATCAAAAAAATGTGTATTTGGGTGAGCAACTAGCAGGAATCACTATGACACTCATAGGGTAGCCAATGCCTCGTCATCAGCATAATCACATCAGCAACTTCAAGAAACCCCTGGCAAAAGTTACAATGACTCTTAAGATAGACAACTAGTGGCGTAGCTATCAGGCAGACTGGAAAGTGTATCTAAAAAATGTGTATTTGGGTGAAGAACTGGCAGCAATCTCTATGACTCTCTTGAGGTAGCCAATGCCTCGTCACCAGCAGAATCAAATCAGCAACTTCTAGAAACCCCTGGCAAAAGTAACGATGTTTCTCTTAAGATACACAACTAGTGGCGTATCGCTTCAGGCACACTGGAAACAGTATCTAAAGAATGTGTATTTGGGTGAGCAACCGGCACGAAAGACTGTGACTCTCTTAGGGTAGCCAATATCTCGTCACCAGTATAATCACAGCTTCAAAGTCAAGAAACCGCTGGCAAGAGTAACGATGTTTCTCTTAAGATACACAACTAGTGGCGTATCGCTTCAGGCAGACTGGCCACAGTATCTCAAAATGTGTATTTGGGTGATCAACTGGCAGGAAGCAGTATGACTCTCTTAAGGTAGCCAATGCCTCGTCACCAACATAATCCCATCACCAACTTCAAGAAACCGCTTGCAAAGGTAACGAAGCTTCTCATAAGATACACAGCTAGTGGGGTGTCACTTGAGGCAGACTGGCCAAAGTATCAAAAAAATGTGTATTTGGGTGAGCAACTAGCAGGAATCACTATGACACTCATAGGGTAGCCAATGCCTCGTTACCAGCATAATCACATCAGCAACTTCAAGAAACCCCTGGCAAAAGTTACAATGACTCTTAAGATACACAACTAGTGGCGTAGCTATCATGCAGACTGGAAAGAGTATCTAAAAAATGTGTATTTGGGTGAAGAACTGGCAGGAATCTCTATGACTCTCTTGAGGTAGCCAATGCCTCGTCACCAGCAGAATCAAATCAGCAACTTCTAGAAACCCCTGGCAAAAGTAACGATGTTTCTCTTAAGATACACAACTAGTGGCGTATCGCTTCAGGCACACTGGAAACATTATCTAAAAAATGTGTATTTGGGTGAGCAACTGGCACGAAACACTGTGACTCTCTTAGGGTAACCAATATCTCGTCACCAGTATAATCACATCTTCAAAGTCAAGAAACCGCTGGCAAGAGTAACGATGTTTCTCTTAAGATACACAACTAGTGGCGTATCGCTTCAGGCAGACTGGCCACAGTATCTCAAAATGTGTATTTGGGTGAGCAACTGGCAGGAATCTCTATGACTCTCTTGAGGTAGCCAATGCCTCGTCACCAACATAATCCCATCACAAACTTCAAGAAACCGCTTGCAAAGGTAACGAAGCTTCTCATAAGATACACAGCTAGTGGGGTGTCACTTGAGGCAGACTGGCCAAAGTATCAAAAAAATGTGTATTTGGGTGAGCAACTAGCAGGAATCACTATGACACTCATAGGGTAGCCAATGCCTCGTCATCAGCATAATCACATCAGCAACTTCAAGAAACCCCTGGCAAAAGTTACAATGACTCTTAAGATAGACAACTAGTGGCGTAGCTATCAGGCAGACTGGAAAGGGTATCTAAAAAATGTGTATTTGGGTGAAGAACTGGCAGCAATCTCTATGACTCTCTTGAGGTAGCCAATGCCTCGTCACCAGCAGAATCAAATCAGCAACTTCTAGAAACCCCTGGCAAAAGTAACGATGTTTCTCTTAAGATACACAACTAGTGGCGTATCGCTTCAGGCACACTGGAAACAGTATCTAAAGAATGTGTATTTGGGTGAGCAACCGGCACGAAAGACTGTGACTCTCTTAGGGTAGCCAATATCTCGTCACCAGTATAATCACAGCTTCAAAGTCAAGAAACCGCTGGCAAGAGTAACGATGTTTCTCTTAAGATACACAACTAGTGGCGTATCGCTTCAGGCAGACTGGCCACAGTATCTCAAAATGTGTATTTGGGTGATCAACTGGCAGGAAGCAGTATGACTCTCTTAAGGTAGCCAATGCCTCGTCACCAACATAATCCCATCACCAACTTCAAGAAACCGCTTGCAAAGGTAACGAAGCTTCTCATAAGATACACAGCTAGTGGGGTGTCACTTGAGGCAGACTGGCCAAAGTATCAAAAAAATGTGTATTTGGGTGAGCAACTAGCAGGAATCACTATGACACTCATAGGGTAGCCAATGCCTCGTCACCAGCATAATCAAATCAGCAACTTCAAGAAACCCCTGGCAAAAGTTACAATGACTCTTAAGATACACAACTAGTTGCGTAGCTATCAGGCAGACTGGAAAGAGTATCTAAAAAATGTGTATTTGGGTGAAGAACTGGCAGGAATCTCTATGACTCTCTTGAGGTAGCCAATGCCTCGTCACCAGCAGAATCAAATCAGCAACTTCTAGAAACCCCTTTCAAAAGTAACGATGTTTCTCTTAAGATACACAACTAGTGGCGTATCGCTTCAGGCACACTGGAAACAGTATCTAAAAAATGTGTATTTGGGTGAGCAACTGGCACGAAACACTGTGACTCTCTTAGGGTAGCCAATATCTCGTCACCAGTATAATCACAGCTTCAAAGTCAAGAAACCGCTGGCAAGAGTAACGATGTTTCTCTTAAGATACACAACTAGTGGCGTATCGCTTCAGGCAGACTGGCCACAGTATCTCAAAATGTGTATTTGGGTGAGCAACTGGCAGGAAGCACTATGACTCTCTTAAGGTAGCCAATGCCTCGTCACCAACATAATCCCATCACCAACTTCAAGAAACCGCTTGCAAAGGTAACGAAGCTTCTCATAAGATACACAGCTAGTGGGGTGTCACTTGAGGCAGACTGACCAAAGTATCAAAAAAATGTGTATTTGGGTGAGCAACTAGCAGGAATCACTATGACACTCATAGGGTAGGCAATGCCTCGTTACCAGCATAATCACATCAGCAACTTCAAGAAACCCCTGGCAAAAGTTACAATGACTCTTAAGAAACACAACTAGTGGCGTAGCTATCATGCAGAATGGAAAGAGTATCTAAAAATGTGTATTTGGGTGAAGAACTGGCGGGAATCTCTATGACTCTCTTGAGGTAGCCAATGCCTCGTCACCAGCAGAATCAAATCAGCAACTTCTAGAAACCCCTGGCACAAGTAACGATGTTTCTCTTAAGATACACAACTAGTGGCGTATCGCTTCAGGCACACTGGAAACAGTATCTAAAAAATGTGTATTTGGGTGAGCAACTGGCACGAAACACTGTGACTCTCTTAGGGTAACCAATATCTCGTCACCAGTATAATCACATCTTCAAAGTCAAGAAACCGCTGGCAAGAGTAACGATGTTTCTCTTAAGATACACAACTAGTGGCGTATCGCTTCAGGCAGACTGGCCACAGTATCTCAAAATGTGTATTTGGGTGAGCAACTGGCAGGAAGCACTATGACTCTCTTAAGGTAGCCAATGCCTCGTCACCAACATAATCCCATCACCAACTTCAAGAAACCGCTTGCAAAGGTAACGAAGCTTCTCATAAGATACACAGCTAGTGGGGTGTCACTTGAGGCAGACTGGCCAAAGTATCAAAAAAATGTGTATTTGGGTGAGCAACTAGCAGGAATCACTATGACACTCATAGGGTAACCAATGCCTCGTCACCAGCATAATCACATCAGCAACTTCAAGAAACCCCTGGCAAAAGTTACAATGACTCTTAAGATACACAACTAGTTGCGTAGCTATCAGGCAGACTGGAAAGAGTATCTAAAAAATGTGTATTTGGGTGAAGAACTGGCAGGAATCTCTATGACTCTCTTGAGGTAGCCAATGCCTCGTCACCAGCAGAATCAAATCAGCAACTTCTAGAAACCCCTGGCAAAAGTAACGATGTTTCTCTTAAGATACACAGCTAGTGGCGTATCGCTTCAGGCACACTGGAAACAGTATCTAAAAAATGTGTATTTGGGTGAGCAACTGGCACGAAACACTGTGACTGTCTTAGGGTAGCCAATATCTCGTCACCAGTATAATCACAGCTTCAAAGTCAAGAAACCGCTGGCAAGAGTAACGATGTTTCTCTTAAGATACACAATTAGTGGCGTATCGCTTCAGGCAGACTGGCCACAGTATCTCAAAATGTGTATTTGGGTGAGCAACTGGCAGGAAGCACTATGACTCTCTTAAGGTAGCCAATGCTTCGTCACCAACATAATCCCATCACCAACTTCAAGAAACCGCTTGCAAAGGTAACGAAGCTTCTCATAAGATACACAGCTAGTGGGGTGTCACTTGAGGCAGACTGGCCAAAGTATCAAAAAAATGTGTATTTGGGTGAGCAAGTAGCAGGAATCACTATGACACTCATAGGGTAGCCAATGCCTCGTCACCAGCATAATCGCATCAGCAACTTCAAGAAACCCCTGGCAAAAGTTACAATGACTCTTAAGATACACAACTAGTGGCGTAGCTATCAGGCAGACTGGAAAGAGTATGTAAAAAATGTGTATTTGGGTGAAGAACTGGCAGGAATCTCTATGACTCTCTTGAGGTAGCCAATGCCTCGTCACCAGCAGAATCAAATCAGCAACTTCTTGAAACCCCTTTCAAAAGTAACGATGTTTCTCTTAAGATACACAACTAGTGGCGTATCGCTTCAGGCACACTGGAAACAGTATCTAAAAAATGTGTATTTGGGTGAGCAACTGGCACGAAACACTGTGACTCTCTTAGGGTAGCGAATATCTCGTCACCAGTATAATCACAGCTTCAAAGTCAAGAAACCGCTGGCAAGAGTAACGATGTTTCTCTTAAGATACACAACTAGTGGCGTATCGCTTCAGGCAGACTGGCCACAGTATTTCAAAATGTGTATTTGAGTGAGCAACTGGCAGGAAGCACTATGACTCTCGTAAGGTAGCCAATGCCTCGTCCCAACATAATCCCATCACTAACTTCAAGAAACCGCTTGCAAAGGTAACGAAGCTTCTCATAAGATACACAGCTAGTGGGGTGTCACTTGAGGCAGACTGGCCAAAGTATCAAAAAAATGTGTATTTGGGTGAGCAAGTAGCAGGAATCACTATGACACTCATAGGGTAGCCAATGCCTCGTTACCAGCATAATCACATCAGCAACTTCAAGAAACCCCTGGCAAAAGTTACAATGACTCTTAAGATACACAACTAGTGGCGTAGCTATCATGCAGACTGGAAAGAGTATCTAAAAAATGTGTATTTGGGTGAAGAACTGGCAGGAATCTCTATGACTCTCTTGAGGTAGCCAATGCCTCGTCACCAGCAGAATCAAATCAGCAACTTCTAGAAACCCCTGGCAAAAGTAACGATGTTTCTCTTAAGATACACAACTAGTGGCGTATCGCTTCAGGCACACTGGAAACATTATCTAAAAAATGTGTATTTGGGTGAGCAACTGGCACGAAACACTGTGACTCTCTTAGGGTAACCAATATCTCGTCACCAGTATAATCACATCTTCAAAGTCAAGAAACCGCTGGCAAGAGTAACGATGTTTCTCTTAAGATACACAACTAGTGGCGTATCGCTTCAGGCAGACTGGCCACAGTATCTCAAAATGTGTATTTGGGTGAGCAACTGGCAGGAATCTCTATGACTCTCTTGAGGTAGCCAATGCCTCGTCACCAACATAATCCCATCACAAACTTCAAGAAACCGCTTGCAAAGGTAACGAAGCTTCTCATAAGATACACAGCTAGTGGGGTGTCACTTGAGGCAGACTGGCCAAAGTATCAAAAAAATGTGTATTTGGGTGAGCAACTAGCAGGAATCACTATGACACTCATAGGGTAGCCAATGCCTCGTCATCAGCATAATCACATCAGCAACTTCAAGAAACCCCTGGCAAAAGTTACAATGACTCTTAAGATAGACAACTAGTGGCGTAGCTATCAGGCAGACTGGAAAGGGTATCTAAAAAATGTGTATTTGGGTGAAGAACTGGCAGCAATCTCTATGACTCTCTTGAGGTAGCCAATGCCTCGTCACCAGCAGAATCAAATCAGCAACTTCTAGAAACCCCTGGCAAAAGTAACGATGTTTCTCTTAAGATACACAACTAGTGGCGTATCGCTTCAGGCACACTGGAAACAGTATCTAAAGAATGTGTATTTGGGTGAGCAACCGGCACGAAAGACTGTGACTCTCTTAGGGTAGCCAATATCTCGTCACCAGTATAATCACAGCTTCAAAGTCAAGAAACCGCTGGCAAGAGTAACGATGTTTCTCTTAAGATACACAACTAGTGGCGTATCGCTTCAGGCAGACTGGCCACAGTATCTCAAAATGTGTATTTGGGTGATCAACTGGCAGGAAGCAGTATGACTCTCTTAAGGTAGCCAATGCCTCGTCACCAACATAATCCCATCACCAACTTCAAGAAACCGCTTGCAAAGGTAACGAAGCTTCTCATAAGATACACAGCTAGTGGGGTGTCACTTGAGGCAGACTGGCCAAAGTATCAAAAAAATGTGTATTTGGGTGAGCAACTAGCAGGAATCACTATGACACTCATAGGGTAGCCAATGCCTCGTCACCAGCATAATCAAATCAGCAACTTCAAGAAACCCCTGGCAAAAGTTACAATGACTCTTAAGATACACAACTAGTTGCGTAGCTATCAGGCAGACTGGAAAGAGTATCTAAAAAATGTGTATTTGGGTGAAGAACTGGCAGGAATCTCTATGACTCTCTTGAGGTAGCCAATGCCTCGTCACCAGCAGAATCAAATCAGCAACTTCTAGAAACCCCTTTCAAAAGTAACGATGTTTCTCTTAAGATACACAACTAGTGGCGTATCGCTTCAGGCACACTGGAAACAGTATCTAAAAAATGTGTATTTGGGTGAGCAACTGGCACGAAACACTGTGACTCTCTTAGGGTAGCCAATATCTCGTCACCAGTATAATCACAGCTTCAAAGTCAAGAAACCGCTGGCAAGAGTAACGATGTTTCTCTTAAGATACACAACTAGTGGCGTATCGCTTCAGGCAGACTGGCCACAGTATCTCAAAATGTGTATTTGGGTGAGCAACTGGCAGGAAGCACTATGACTCTCTTAAGGTAGCCAATGCCTCGTCACCAACATAATCCCATCACCAACTTCAAGAAACCGCTTGCAAAGGTAACGAAGCTTCTCATAAGATACACAGCTAGTGGGGTGTCACTTGAGGCAGACTGACCAAAGTATCAAAAAAATGTGTATTTGGGTGAGCAACTAGCAGGAATCACTATGACACTCATAGGGTAGGCAATGCCTCGTTACCAGCATAATCACATCAGCAACTTCAAGAAACCCCTGGCAAAAGTTACAATGACTCTTAAGAAACACAACTAGTGGCGTAGCTATCATGCAGAATGGAAAGAGTATCTAAAAATGTGTATTTGGGTGAAGAACTGGCGGGAATCTCTATGACTCTCTTGAGGTAGCCAATGCCTCGTCACCAGCAGAATCAAATCAGCAACTTCTAGAAACCCCTGGCACAAGTAACGATGTTTCTCTTAAGATACACAACTAGTGGCGTATCGCTTCAGGCACACTGGAAACAGTATCTAAAAAATGTGTATTTGGGTGAGCAACTGGCACGAAACACTGTGACTCTCTTAGGGTAACCAATATCTCGTCACCAGTATAATCACATCTTCAAAGTCAAGAAACCGCTGGCAAGAGTAACGATGTTTCTCTTAAGATACACAACTAGTGGCGTATCGCTTCAGGCAGACTGGCCACAGTATCTCAAAATGTGTATTTGGGTGAGCAACTGGCAGGAAGCACTATGACTCTCTTAAGGTAGCCAATGCCTCGTCACCAACATAATCCCATCACCAACTTCAAGAAACCGCTTGCAAAGGTAACGAAGCTTCTCATAAGATACACAGCTAGTGGGGTGTCACTTGAGGCAGACTGGCCAAAGTATCAAAAAAATGTGTATTTGGGTGAGCAACTAGCAGGAATCACTATGACACTCATAGGGTAACCAATGCCTCGTCACCAGCATAATCACATCAGCAACTTCAAGAAACCCCTGGCAAAAGTTACAATGACTCTTAAGATACACAACTAGTTGCGTAGCTATCAGGCAGACTGGAAAGAGTATCTAAAAAATGTGTATTTGGGTGAAGAACTGGCAGGAATCTCTATGACTCTCTTGAGGTAGCCAATGCCTCGTCACCAGCAGAATCAAATCAGCAACTTCTAGAAACCCCTGGCAAAAGTAACGATGTTTCTCTTAAGATACACAGCTAGTGGCGTATCGCTTCAGGCACACTGGAAACAGTATCTAAAAAATGTGTATTTGGGTGAGCAACTGGCACGAAACACTGTGACTGTCTTAGGGTAGCCAATATCTCGTCACCAGTATAATCACAGCTTCAAAGTCAAGAAACCGCTGGCAAGAGTAACGATGTTTCTCTTAAGATACACAATTAGTGGCGTATCGCTTCAGGCAGACTGGCCACAGTATCTCAAAATGTGTATTTGGGTGAGCAACTGGCAGGAAGCACTATGACTCTCTTAAGGTAGCCAATGCTTCGTCACCAACATAATCCCATCACCAACTTCAAGAAACCGCTTGCAAAGGTAACGAAGCTTCTCATAAGATACACAGCTAGTGGGGTGTCACTTGAGGCAGACTGGCCAAAGTATCAAAAAAATGTGTATTTGGGTGAGCAAGTAGCAGGAATCACTATGACACTCATAGGGTAGCCAATGCCTCGTCACCAGCATAATCGCATCAGCAACTTCAAGAAACCCCTGGCAAAAGTTACAATGACTCTTAAGATACACAACTAGTGGCGTAGCTATCAGGCAGACTGGAAAGAGTATGTAAAAAATGTGTATTTGGGTGAAGAACTGGCAGGAATCTCTATGACTCTCTTGAGGTAGCCAATGCCTCGTCACCAGCAGAATCAAATCAGCAACTTCTTGAAACCCCTTTCAAAAGTAACGATGTTTCTCTTAAGATACACAACTAGTGGCGTATCGCTTCAGGCACACTGGAAACAGTATCTAAAAAATGTGTATTTGGGTGAGCAACTGGCACGAAACACTGTGACTCTCTTAGGGTAGCGAATATCTCGTCACCAGTATAATCACAGCTTCAAAGTCAAGAAACCGCTGGCAAGAGTAACGATGTTTCTCTTAAGATACACAACTAGTGGCGTATCGCTTCAGGCAGACTGGCCACAGTATCTCAAAATGTGTATTTGGGTGAGCAACTGGCAGGAAGCACTATGACTCTCTTAAGATAGCCAATGCCTCGTTCCAACATAATCCCATCACCAACTTCAAGAAACCGCTTGCAAAGGTAACGAAGCTTCTCATAAGATACACAGCTAGTGGGGTGTCACTTGGGGCAGACTGGCCAAAGTATCAAAAAAATGTGTATTTGGGTGAGCAACTAGCAGGAATCACTATGACACTCATAGGGTAGCCAATGCCTCGTTACCAGCATAATCACATCAGCAACTTCAAGAAACCCCTGGCAAAAGTTACAATGGCTCTTAAGATACACAACTAGTGGCGTAGCTATCATGCAGACTGGAAAGAGTATCTAAAAAATGTGTATTTGGGTGAAGAACTGGCAGGAATCTCTATGACTCTCTTGAGGTAGCCAATGCCTCGTCACCAGCAGAATCAAATCAGCAACTTCTAGAAACCCCTGGCAAAAGTAACGATGTTTCTCTTAAGATACACAACTAGTGGCGTATCGCTTCAGGCACACTGGAAACAGTATCTAAAAAATGTGTATTTGGGTGAGCAACTGGCACGAAACACTGTGACTCTCTTAGGGTAACCAATATCTCGTCACCAGTATAATCACATCTTCAAAGTCAAGAAACCGCTGGCAAGAGTAACGATGTTTCTCTTAAGATACACAACTAGTGGCGTATCGCTTCAGGCAGACTGGCCACAGTATCTCAAAATGTGTATTTGGGTGAGGAACTGGCAGGAATCTCTATGACTCTCTTGAGGTAGCCAATGCCTCGTCACCAACATAATCCCATCACAAACTTCAAGAAACCGCTTGCAAAGGTAACGAAGCTTCTCATAAGATACACAGCTAGTGGGGTGTCACTTGAGGCAGACTGGCCAAAGTATCAAAAAAATGTGTATTTGGGTGAGCAACTAGCAGGAATCACTATGACACTCATAGGGTAGCCAATGCCTCGTCATCAGCATAATCACATCAGCAACTTCAAGAAACCCCTGGCAAAAGATACAATGACTCTTAAGATAGACAACTAGTGGCGTAGCTATCAGGCAGACTGGAAAGGGTATCTAAAAAATGTGTATTTGGGTGAAGAACTGGCAGCAATCTCTATGACTCTCTTGAGGTAGCCAATGCCTCGTCACCAGCAGAATCAAATCAGCAACTTCTAGAAACCCCTGGCAAAAGTAACGATGTTTCTCTTAAGATACACAACTAGTGGCGTATCGCTTCAGGCACACTGGAAACAGTATCTAAAGAATGTGTATTTGGGTGAGCAACCGGCACGAAAGACTGTGACTCTCTTAGGGTAGCCAATATCTCGTCACCAGTATAATCACAGCTTCAAAGTCAAGAAACCGCTGGCAAGAGTAACGATGTTTCTCTTAAGATACACAACTAGTGGCGTATCGCTTCAGGCAGACTGGCCACAGTATCTCAAAATGTGTATTTGGGTGAGCAACTGGCAGGAAGCACTATGACTCTCTTAAGATAGCCAATGCCTCGTTCCAACATAATCCCATCACCAACTTCAAGAAACCGCTTGCAAAGGTAACGAAGCTTCTCATAAGATACACAGCTAGTGGGGTGTCACTTGGGGCAGACTGGCCAAAGTATCAAAAAAATGTGTATTTGGGTGAGCAACTAGCAGGAATCACTATGACACTCATAGGGTAGCCAATGCCTCGTTACCAGCATAATCACATCAGCAACTTCAAGAAACCCCTGGCAAAAGTTACAATGGCTCTTAAGATACACAACTAGTGGCGTAGCTATCATGCAGACTGGAAAGAGTATCTAAAAAATGTGTATTTGGGTGAAGAACTGGCAGGAATCTCTATGACTCTCTTGAGGTAGCCAATGCCTCGTCACCAGCAAAATCAAATCAGCAACTTCTAGAAACCCCTGGCAAAAGTAACGATGTTTCTCTTAAGATACACAGCTAGTGGCGTATCGCTTCAGGCACACTGGAAACAGTATCTAAAAAATGTGTATTTGGGTGAGCAACTGGCACGAAACACTGTGACTGTCTTAGGGTAGCCAATATCTCGTCACCAGTATAATCACAGCTTCAAAGTCAAGAAACCGCTGGCAAGAGTAACGATGTTTCTCTTAAGATACACAATTAGTGGCGTATCGCTTCAGGCAGACTGGCCACAGTATCTCAAAATGTGTATTTGGGTGAGCAACTGGCAGGAAGCACTATGACTCTCTTAAGGTAGCCAATGCTTCGTCACCAACATAATCCCATCACCAACTTCAAGAAACCGCTTGCAAAGGTAACGAAGCTTCTCATAAGATACACAGCTAGTGGGGTGTCACTTGAGGCAGACTGGCCAAAGTATCAAAAAAATGTGTATTTGGGTGAGCAAGTAGCAGGAATCACTATGACACTCATAGGGTAGCCAATGCCTCGTCACCAGCATAATCGCATCAGCAACTTCAAGAAACCCCTGGCAAAAGTTACAATGACTCTTAAGATACACAACTAGTGGCGTAGCTATCAGGCAGACTGGAAAGAGTATGTAAAAAATGTGTATTTGGGTGAAGAACTGGCAGGAATCTCTATGACTCTCTTGAGGTAGCCAATGCCTCGTCACCAGCAGAATCAAATCAGCAACTTCTTGAAACCCCTTTCAAAAGTAACGATGTTTCTCTTAAGATACACAACTAGTGGCGTATCGCTTCAGGCACACTGGAAACAGTATCTAAAAAATGTGTATTTGGGTGAGCAACTGGCACGAAACACTGTGACTCTCTTAGGGTAGCGAATATCTCGTCACCAGTATAATCACAGCTTCAAAGTCAAGAAACCGCTGGCAAGAGTAACGATGTTTCTCTTAAGATACACAACTAGTGGCGTATCGCTTCAGGCAGACTGGCCACAGTATCTCAAAATGTGTATTTGAGTGAGCAACTGGCAGGAAGCACTATGACTCTCGTAAGGTAGCCAATGCCTCGTCCCAACATAATCCCATCACTAACTTCAAGAAACCGCTTGCAAAGGTAACGAAGCTTCTCATAAGATACACAGCTAGTGGGGTGTCACTTGAGGCAGACTGGCCAAAGTATCAAAAAAATGTGTATTTGGGTGAGCAACTAGCAGGAATCACTATGACACTCATAGGGTAGCCAATGCCTCGTTACCAGCATAATCACATCAGCAACTTCAAGAAACCCCTGGCAAAAGTTACAATGACTCTTAAGATACACAACTAGTGGCGTAGCTATCATGCAGACTGGAAAGAGTATCTAAAAAATGTGTATTTGGGTGAAGAACTGGCAGGAATCTCTATGACTCTTTTGAGGTAGCCAATGCCTCGTCACCAGCAGAATCAAATCAGCAACTTCTAGAAACCCCTGGCAAAAGTAACGATGTTTCTCTTAAGATACACAACTAGTGGCGTATCGCTTCAGGCACACTGGAAACAGTATCTAAAAAATGTGTATTTGGGTGAGCAACTGGCACGAAACACTGTGACTCTCTTAGGGTAACCAATATCTCGTCACCAGTATAATCACATCTTCAAAGTCAAGAAACCGCTGGCAAGAGTAACGATGTTTCTCTTAAGATACACAACTAGTGGCGTATCGCTTCAGGCAGACTGGCCACAGTATCTCAAAATGTGTATTTGGGTGAGCAACTGGCAGGAATCTCTATGACTCTCTTGAGGTAGCCAATGCCTCGTCACCAACATAATCCCATCACAAACTTCAAGAAACCGCTTGCAAAGGTAACGAAGCTTCTCATAAGATACACAGCTAGTGGGGTGTCACTTGAGGCAGACTGGCCAAAGTATCAAAAAAATGTGTATTTGGGTGAGCAACTAGCAGGAATCACTATGACACTCATAGGGTAGCCAATGCCTCGTCATCAGCATAATCACATCAGCAACTTCAAGAAACCCCTGGCAAAAGTTACAATGACTCTTAAGATAGACAACTAGTGGCGTAGCTATCAGGCAGACTGGAAAGGGTATCTAAAAAATGTGTATTTGGGTGAAGAACTGGCAGCAATCTCTATGACTCTCTTGAGGTAGCCAATGCCTCGTCACCAGCAGAATCAAATCAGCAACTTCTAGAAACCCCTGGCAAAAGTAACGATGTTTCTCTTAAGATACACAACTAGTGGCGTATCGCTTCAGGCACACTGGAAACAGTATCTAAAGAATGTGTATTTGGGTGAGCAACCGTCACGAAAGACTGTGACTCTCTTAGGGTAGCGAATATCTCGTCACCAGTATAATCACAGCTTCAAAGTCAAGAAACCGCTGGCAAGAGTAACGATGTTTCTCTTAAGATACACAACTAGTGGCGTATCGCTTCAGGCAGACTGGCCACAGTATCTCAAAATGTGTATTTGGGTGAGCAACTGGCAGGAAGCACTATGACTCTCTTAAGATAGCCAATGCCTCGTTCCAACATAATCCCATCACCAACTTCAAGAAACCGCTTGCAAAGGTAACGAAGCTTCTCATAAGATACACAGCTAGTGGGGTGTCACTTGGGGCAGACTGGCCAAAGTATCAAAAAAATGTGTATTTGGGTGAGCAACTAGCAGGAATCACTATGACACTCATAGGGTAGCCAATGCCTCGTTACCAGCATAATCACATCAGCAACTTCAAGAAACCCCTGGCAAAAGTTACAATGGCTCTTAAGATACACAACTAGTGGCGTAGCTATCATGCAGACTGGAAAGAGTATCTAAAAAATGTGTATTTGGGTGAAGAACTGGCAGGAATCTCTATGACTCTCTTGAGGTAGCCAATGCCTCGTCACCAGCAGAATCAAATCAGCAACTTCTAGAAACCCCTGGCAAAAGTAACGATGTTTCTCTTAAGATACACAACTAGTGGCGTATCGCTTCAGGCACACTGGAAACAGTATCTAAAAAATGTGTATTTGGGTGAGCAACTGGCACGAAACACTGTGACTCTCTTAGGGTAACCAATATCTCGTCACCAGTATAATCACATCTTCAAAGTCAAGAAACCGCTGGCAAGAGTAACGATGTTTCTCTTAAGATACACAACTAGTGGCGTATCGCTTCAGGCAGACTGGCCACAGTATCTCAAAATGTGTATTTGGGTGAGCAACTGGCAGGAATCTCTATGACTCTCTTGAGGTAGCCAATGCCTCGTCACCAACATAATCCCATCACAAACTTCAAGAAACCGCTTGCAAAGGTAACGAAGCTTCTCATAAGATACACAGCTAGTGGGGTGTCACTTGAGGCAGACTGGCCAAAGTATCAAAAAAATGTGTATTTGGGTGAGCAACTAGCAGGAATCACTATGACACTCATAGGGTAGCCAATGCCTCGTCATCAGCATAATCACATCAGCAACTTCAAGAAACCCCTGGCAAAAGTTACAATGACTCTTAAGATAGACAACTAGTGGCGTAGCTATCAGGCAGACTGGAAAGGGTATCTAAAAAATGTGTATTTGGGTGAAGAACTGGCAGCAATCTCTATGACTCTCTTGAGGTAGCCAATGCCTCGTCACCAGCAGAATCAAATCAGCAACTTCTAGAAACCCCTGGCAAAAGTAACGATGTTTCTCTTAAGATACACAACTAGTGGCGTATCGCTTCAGGCACACTGGAAACAGTATCTAAAGAATGTGTATTTGGGTGAGCAACCGGCACGAAAGACTGTGACTCTCTTAGGGTAGCCAATATCTCGTCACCAGTATAATCACAGCTTCAAAGTCAAGAAACCGCTGGCAAGAGTAACGATGTTTCTCTTAAGATACACAACTAGTGGCGTATCGCTTCAGGCAGACTGGCCACAGTATCTCAAAATGTGTATTTGGGTGAGCAACTGGCAGGAAGCACTATGACTCTCTTAAGATAGCCAATGCCTCGTTCCAACATAATCCCATCACCAACTTCAAGAAACCGCTTGCAAAGGTAACGAAGCTTCTCATAAGATACACAGCTAGTGGGGTGTCACTTGGGGCAGACTGGCCAAAGTATCAAAAAAATGTGTATTTGGG
Source organism: Schistocerca nitens (assembly GCF_023898315.1). Lineage (NCBI taxonomy): Eukaryota > Metazoa > Arthropoda > Insecta > Orthoptera > Acrididae > Schistocerca > Schistocerca nitens. The sequence continues at coordinate 105,216,707 of NC_064616.1, read as the reverse complement.
TGAGCAACTAGCAGGAATCACTATGACACTCATAGGGTAGCCAATGCCTCGTTACCAGCATAATCACATCAGCAACTTCAAGAAACCCCTGGCAAAAGTTACAATGGCTCTTAAGATACACAACTAGTGGCGTAGCTATCATGCAGACTGGAAAGAGTATCTAAAAAATGTGTATTTGGGTGAAGAACTGGCAGGAATCTCTATGACTCTCTTGAGGTAGCCAATGCCTCGTCACCAGCAGAATCAAATCAGCAACTTCTAGAAACCCCTGGCAAAAGTAACGATGTTTCTCTTAAGATACACAACTAGTGGCGTATCGCTTCAGGCACACTGGAAACAGTATCTAAAAAATGTGTATTTGGGTGAGCAACTGGCACGAAACACTGTGACTCTCTTAGGGTAGCCAATATCTCGTCACCAGTATAATCACAGCTTCAAAGTCAAGAAACCGCTGGCAAGAGTAACGATGTTTCTCTTAAGATACACAACTAGTGGCGTATCGCTTCAGGCAGACTGGCCACAGTATCTCAAAATGTGTATTTGGGTGAGCAACTGGCAGGAAGCACTATGACTCTCTTAAGGTAGCCAATGCCTCGTCACCAACATAATCCCATCACCAACTTCAAGAAACCGCTTGCAAAGGTAACGAAGCTTCTCATAAGATACACAGCTAGTGGGGTGTCACTTGAGGCAGACTGGCCAAAGTATCAAAAAAATGTGTATTTGGGTGAGCAACTAGCAGGAATCACTATGACACTCATAGAGTAGCCAATGCCTCGTCACCAGCATAATCACATCAGCAACTTCAAGAAACCCCTGGCAAAAGTTACAATGACTCTTAAGATACACAACTAGTGGCGTAGCTATCAGGCAGACTGGAAAGAGTATCTAAAAAATGTGTATTTGGGTGAAGAACTGGCAGGAATCTCTATGACTCTCTTGAGGTAGCCAATGCCTCGTCACCAGCAAAATCAAATCAGCAACTTCTAGAAACCCCTGGCAAAAGTAACGATGTTTCTCTTAAGATACACAACTAGTGGCGTATCGCTTCAGGCCTACTGGAAACAGTATCTAAAAAATGTGTATTTGGGGGAGCAACTGGTACGAAACACTGTGACTCTCTTAGGGTAGCCAATATCTCGTCACCAGTATAATCACAGCTTCAAAGTCAAGAAACCGCTGGCAAGAGTAACGATGTTTCTCTTAAGATACACAACTAGTGGCGTATCGCTTCAGGCAGACTGGCCACAGTATCTCAAAATGTGTATTTGGGTGAGCAACTGGCAGGAAGCACTATGACTCTCTTAAGGTAGCCAATGCCTCGTCACCAACATAATCCCATCACCAACTTCAAGAAACCGCTTGCAAAGGTAACGAAGCTTCTCATAAGATACACAGCTAGTGGGGTGTCACTTGAGGCAGACTGGCCAAAGTATCAAAAAAATGTGTATTTGGGTGAGCAACTAGCAGGAATCACTATGACACTCATAGAGTAGCCAATGCCTCGTCACCAGCATAATCACATCAGCAACTTCAAGAAACCCCTGGCAAAAGTTACAATGACTCTTAAGATACACAACTAGTGGCGTAGCTATCAGGCAGACTGGAAAGAGTATCTAAAAAATGTGTATTTGGGTGAAGAACTGGCAGGAATCTCTATGACTCTCTTGAGGTAGCCAATGCCTCGTCACCAGCAAAATCAAATCAGCAACTTCTAGAAACCCCTGGCAAAAGTAACGATGTTTCTCTTAAGATACACAACTAGTGGCGTATCGCTTCAGGCCCACTGGAAACAGTATCTAAAAAATGTGTATTTGGGGGAGCAACTGGCACGAAACACTGTGACCCTCTTAGGGTAGCCAATATCTCGTCACCAGTATAATCACAGCTTCAAAGTCAAGAAACCGCTGGCAAGAGTAACGATGTTTCTCTTAAGATACACAACTAGTGGCGTATCGCTTCAGGCACACTGGAAACAGTATCTAAAAAATGTGTATTTGGGTGAGCAACTGGCACGAAACACTGTGACTCTCTTAGGGTAACCAATATCTCGTCACCAGTATAATCACATCGTCAAAGTCAAGAAACCGCTGGCAAGAGTAACGATGTTTCTCTTAAGATACACAACTAGTGGCGTATCGCTTCAGGCAGACTGGCCACAGTATCCCAAAATGTGTATTTGGGTGAGCAACTGGCAGGAATCTCTATGACTCTCTTGAGGTAGCCAATGCCTCGTCACCAACATAATCCCATCACAAACTTCAAGAAACCGCTTGCAAAGGTAACGAAGCTTCTCATAAGATACACAGCTAGTGGGGTGTCACTTGAGGCAGACTGGCCAAAGTATCAAAAAAATGTGTATTTGGGTGAGCAACTAGCAGGAATCACTATGACACTCATAGGGTAGCCAATGCCTCGTCATCAGCATAATCACATCAGCAACTTCAAGAAACCCCTGGCAAAAGTTACAATGACTCTTAAGATAGACAACTAGTGGCGTAGCTATCAGGCAGACTGGAAAGGGTATCTAAAAAATGTGTATTTGGGTGAAGAACTGGCAGCAATCTCTATGACTCTCTTGAGGTAGCCAATGCCTCGTCACCAGCAGAATCAAATCAGCAACTTCTAGAAACCCCTGGCAAAAGTAACGATGTTTCTCTTAAGATACACAACTAGTGGCGTATCGCTTCAGGCACACTGGAAACAGTATCTAAAGAATGTGTATTTGGGTGAGCAACCGGCACGAAAGACTGTGACTCTCTTAGGGTAGCCAATATCTCGTCACCAGTATAATCACAGCTTCAAAGTCAAGAAACCGCTGGCAAGAGTAACGATGTTTCTCTTAAGATACACAACTAGTGGCGTATCGCTTCAGGCAGACTGGCCACAGTATCTCAAAATGTGTATTTGGGTGAGCAACTGGCAGGAAGCACTATGACTCTCTTAAGATAGCCAATGCCTCGTCACCAACATAATCCCATCACCAACTTCAAGAAACCGCTTGCAAAGGTAACGAAGCTTCTCATAAGATACACAGCTAGTGGGGTGTCACTTGGGGCAGACTGGCCAAAGTATCAAAAAAATGTGTATTTGGGTGAGCAACTAGCAGGAATGACTATGACACTCATAGGGTAGCCAATGCCTCGTTACCAGCATAATCACATCAGCAACTTCAAGAAACCCCTGGCAAAAGTTACAATGACTCTTAAGATACACAACTAGTGGCGTAGCTATCATGCAGACTGGAAAGAGTATCTAAAAAATGTGTATTTGGGTGAAGAACTGGCAGGAATCTCTATGACTCTCTTGAGGTAGCCAATGCCTCGTCACCAGCAGAATCAAATCAGCAACTTCTAGAAACCCCTGGCAAAAGTAACGATGTTTCTCTTAAGATACACAACTAGTGGCGTATCGCTTCAGGCAGACTGGCCACAGTATCTCAAAATGTGTATTTGGGTGAGCAACTGGCAGGAAGCACTATGACTCTCGTAAGGTAGCCAATGCCTCGTCCCAACATAATCCCATCACTAACTTCAAGAAACCGCTTGCAAAGGTAACGAAGCTTCTCATAAGATACACAGCTAGTGGGGTGTCACTTGAGGCAGACTGGCCAAAGTATCAAAAAAATGTGTATTTGGGTGAGCAACTAGCAGGAATCACTATGACACTCATAGGGTAGCCAATGCCTCGTTACCAGCATAATCACATCAGCAACTTCAAGAAACCCCTGGCAAAAGTTACAATGACTCTTAAGATACACAACTAGTGGCGTAGCTATCAGGCAGACTGGAAAGAGTATCTAAAAAATGTGTATTTGGGTGAAGAACTGGCAGGAATCTCTATGACTCTCTTGAGGTAGCCAATGCCTCGTCACCAGCAAAATCAAATCAGCAACTTCTAGAAACCCCTGGCAAAAGTAACGATGTTTCTCTTAAGATACACAACTAGTGGCGTATCGCTTCAGGCCCACTGGAAACAGTATCTAAAAAATGTGTATTTGGGGGAGCAACTGGCACGAAACACTGTGACTCTCTTAGGGTAGCCAATATCTCGTCACCAGTATAATCACAGCTTCAAAGTCAAGAAACCGCTGGCAAGAGTAACGATGTTTCTCTTAAGATACACAACTAGTGCCGTATCGCTTCAGGCAGACTGGCCACAGTATCTCAAAATGTGTATTTGGGTGAGCAACTGGCAGGAAGCACTATGACTCTCTTAAGGTAGCCAATGCCTCGTCACCAACATAATCCCATCACCAACTTCAAGAAACCGCTTGCAAAGGTAACGAAGCTTCTCATAAGATACACAGATAGTGGGGTGTCACTTGAGGCAGATTGGCCAAAGTATCAAAAAAATGTGTATTTGGGTGAGCAACTAGCAGGAATCACTATGACACTCATAGGGTAGCCAATGCCTCGTCACCAGCATAATCACATCAGCAACTTCAAGAAACCCCTGGCAAAAGTTACAATGACTCTTAAGATACACAACTAGTGGCGTAGCTATCAGGCAGACTGGAAAGAGTATCTAAAAAATGTGTATTTGGGTGAAGAACTGGCAGGAATCTCTATGACTCTCTTGAGGTAGCCAATGCCTCGTCACCAGCAAAATCAAATCAGCAACTTCTAGAAACCCCTGGCAAAAGTAAAGATGTTTCTCTTAAGATACACAACTAGTGGCGTATCGCTTCAGGCACACTGGAAACAGTATCTAAAAATGTGTATTTGGGTGAGCAACTGGCACGAAACACTGTGACTCTCTTAGGGTAGCCAATATCTCGTCACCAGTATAATCACAGCTTCAAAGTCAAGAAACCGCTGGCAAGAGTAACGATGTTTCTCTTAAGATACACAACTAGTGGCGTATCGCTTCAGGCAGACTGGCCACAGTATCTCAAAATGTGTATTTGGGTGAGCAACTGGCAGAAAGCACTATGACTCTCTTAAGGTAGCCAATGCCTCGTCACCAACATAATCCCATCACCAACTTCAAGAAACCGCTTGCAAAGGTAACGAAGCTTCTCATAAGATACACAGCTAGTGGGGTGTCACTTGAGGCAGACTGGCCAAAGTATCAAAAAAATGTGTATTTGGGTGAGCAACTAGCAGGAATCACTATGACACTCATAGGGTAGCCAATGCCTCGTCAACAGCATAATCAAATCAGCAACTTCAAGAAACCCCTGGCAAAAGTTACAATGACTCTTAAGATACACAACTAGTGGCGTAGCTATCAGGCAGACTGGAAAGAGTATCTAAAAAATGTGTATTTGGGTGAAGAACTGGCAGGAATGTCTATGACTCTCTTGAGGTAGCCAATGCCTCGTCACCAGCAAAATCAAATCAGCAACTTCTAGAAACCCCTGGCAAAAGTAACGATGTTTCTCTTAAGATACACAACTAGTGGCGTATCGCTTCAGGCCCACTGGAAACAGTATCTAAAAAATGTGTATTTGGGTGAGCAACTGGCACGAAACACTGTGACTCTCTTAGGGTAGCCAATATCTCGTCACCAGTATAATCACAGCTTCAAAGTCAAGAAACCGCTGGCAAGAGTAACGATGTTTCTCTTAAGATACACAACTAGTGGCGTATCGCTTCAGGCAGACTGGCCACAGTATCAAAAAATGTGTATTTGGGTGAGCAACTGGCAGGAAGCACTATGACTCTCTTAAGGTAGCCAATGCCTCGTCACCAACATAATCCCATCACCAACTTCAAGAAACCGCTTGCAAAGGTAACGAAGCTTCTCATAAGATACACAGCTAGTGGGGTGTCACTTGAGGCAGACTGGCCAAAGTATCAAAAAAATGTGTATTTGGGTGAGCAACTAGCAGGAATCACTATGACACTCATAGGGTAGCCAATGCCTCGTCACCAGCATAATCACATCAGCAACTTCAAGAAACCCCTGGCAAAAGTTACAATGACTCTTAAGATACACAACTAGTGGCGTAGCTATCAGGCAGACTGGAAAGAGTATCTAAAAAATGTGTATTTGGGTGAAGAACTGGCAGGAATCTCTATGACTCTCTTGAGGTAGCCAATGCCTCGTCACCAGCAGAATCAAATCAGCAACTTCTTGAAACCCCTTTCAAAAGTAACGATGTTTCTCTTAAGATACACAACTAGTGGCGTATCGCTTCAGGCACACTGGAAACAGTATCTAAAAAATGTGTATTTGGGTGAGCAACTGGCACGAAACACTGTGACTCTCTTAGGGTAGCGAATATCTCGTCACCAGTATAATCACAGCTTCAAAGTCAAGAAACCGCTGGCAAGAGTAACGATGTTTCTCTTAAGATACACAACTAGTGGCGTATCGCTTCAGGCAGACTGGCCACAGTATCTCAAAATGTGTATTTGGGTGAGCAACTGGCAGGAAGCACTATGACTCTCGTAAGGTAGCCAATGCCTCGTCCCAACATAATCCCATCACTAACTTCAAGAAACCGCTTGCAAAGGTAACGAAGCTTCTCATAAGATACACAGCTAGTGGGGTGTCACTTGAGGCAGACTGGCCAAAGTATCAAAAAAATGTGTATTTGGGTGAGCAACTAGCAGGAATCACTATGACACTCATAGGGTAGCCAATGCCTCGTTACCAGCATAATCACATCAGCAACTTCAAGAAACCCCTGGCAAAAGTTACAATGACTCTTAAGATACACAACTAGTGGCGTAGCTATCATGCAGACTGGAAAGAGTATCTAAAAAATGTGTATTTGGGTGAAGAACTGGCAGGAATCTCTATGACTCTCTTGAGGTAGCCAATGCCTCGTCACCAGCAGAATCAAATCAGCAACTTCTAGAAACCCCTGGCAAAAGTAACGATGTTTCTCTTAAGATACACAACTAGTGGCGTATCGCTTCAGGCACACTGGAAACAGTATCTAAAAAATGTGTATTTGGGTGAGCAACTGGCACGAAACACTGTGACTCTCTTAGGGTAACCAATATCTCGTCACCAGTATAATCACATCTTCAAAGTCAAGAAACCGCTGGCAAGAGTAACGATGTTTCTCTTAAGATACACAACTAGTGGCGTATCGCTTCAGGCAGACTGGCCACAGTATCTCAAAATGTGTATTTGGGTGAGCAACTGGCAGGAATCTCTATGACTCTCTTGAGGTAGCCAATGCCTCGTCACCAACATAATCCCATCACAAACTTCAAGAAACCGCTTGCAAAGGTAACGAAGCTTCTCATAAGATACACAGCTAGTGGGGTGTCACTTGAGGCAGACTGGCCAAAGTATCAAAAAAATGTGTATTTGGGTGAGCAACTAGCAGGAATCACTATGACACTCATAGGGTAGCCAATGCCTCGTCATCAGCATAATCACATCAGCAACTTCAAGAAACCCCTGGCAAAAGTTACAATGACTCTTAAGATAGACAACTAGTGGCGTAGCTATCAGGCAGACTGGAAAGGGTATCTAAAAAATGTGTATTTGGGTGAAGAACTGGCAGCAATCTCTATGACTCTCTTGAGGTAGCCAATGCCTCGTCACCAGCAGAATCAAATCAGCAACTTCTAGAAACCCCTGGCAAAAGTAACGATGTTTCTCTTAAGATACACAACTAGTGGCGTATCGCTTCAGGCACACTGGAAACAGTATCTAAAAAATGTCTATTTGGGTGAGCAACTGGCACGAAAGACTGTGACTCTCTTAGGGTAGCCAATATCTCGTCACCAGTATAATCACAGCTTCAAAGTCAAGAAACCGCTGGCAAGAGTAACGATGTTTCTCTTAAGATACACAACTAGTGGCGTATCGCTTCAGGCAGACTGGCCACAGTATCTCAAAATGTGTATTTGGGTGAGCAACTGGCAGGAAGCACTATGACTCTCTTAAGATAGCCAATGCCTCGTCACCAACATAATCCCATCACCAACTTCAAGAAACCGCTTGCAAAGGTAACGAAGCTTCTCATAAGATACACAGCTAGTGGGGTGTCACTTGGGGCAGACTGGCCAAAGTATCAAAAAAATGTGTATTTGGGTGAGCAACTAGCAGGAATCACTATGACACTCATAGGGTAGCCAATGCCTCGTTACCAGCATAATCACATCAGCAACTTCAAGAAACCCCTGGCAAAAGTTACAATGACTCTTAAGATACACAACTAGTGGCGTAGCTATCATGCAGACTGGAAAGAGTATCTAAAATATGTGTATTTGGGTGAAGAACTGGCAGGAATCTCTATGACTCTCTTGAGGTAGCCAATGCCTCGTCACCAGCAGAATCAAATCAGCAACTTCTAGAAACCCCTGGCAAAAGTAACGATGTTTCTCTTAAGATACACAACTAGTGGCGTATCGCTTCAGGCACACTGGAAACAGTATCTAAAAAATGTGTATTTGGGTGAGCAACTGGCACGAAACACTGTGACTCTCTTAGGGTAGCCAATATCTCGTCACCAGTATAATCACAGCTTCAAAGTCAAGAAACCGCTGGCAAGAGTAACGATGTTTCTCTTAAGATACACAACTAGTGGCGTATCGCTTCAGGCAGACTGGCCACAGTATCTCAAAATGTGTATTTGGGTGAGCAACTGGCAGGCAGCACTATGACTCTCTTAAGGTAGCCAATGCCTCGTCACCAACATAATCCCATCACCAACTTCAAGAAACCGCTTGCAAAGGTAACGAAGCTTCTCATAAGATACACAGCTAGTGGGGTGTCACTTGAGGCAGACTGGCCAAAGTATCAAAAAAATGTGTATTTGGGTGAGCAAATAGCAGGAATCACTATGACACTCATAGAGTAGCCAATGCCTCGTCACCAGCATAATCACATCAGCAACTTCAAGAAACCCCTGGCAAAAGTTACAATGACTCTTAAGATACACAACTAGTGGCGTAGCTATCAGGCAGACTGGAAAGAGTATCTAAAAAATGTGTATTTGGGTGAAGAACTGGCAGGAATCTCTATGACTCTCTTGAGGTAGCCAATGCCCCGTCACCAGCAAAATCAAATCAGCAACTTCTAGAAACCCCTGGCAAAAGTAACGATGTTTCTCTTAAGATACACAACTAGTGGCGTATCGCTTCAGGCCCACTAGAAACAGTATCTAAAAAATGTGTATTTGGGGGAGCAACTGGCACGAAACACTGTGACTCTCTTAGGGTAGCCAATATCTCGTCACCAGTATAATCACAGCTTCAAAGTCAAGAAACCGCTGGCAAGAGTAACGATGTTTCTCTTAAGATACACAACTAGTGCCGTATCGCTTCAGGCAGACTGGCCACAGTATCTCAAAATGTGTATTTGGGTGAGCAACTGGCAGGAAGCACTATGACTCTCTTAAGGTAGCCAATGCCTCGTCACCAACATAATCCCATCACCAACTTCAAGAAACCGCTTGCAAAGGTAACGAAGCTTCTCATAAGATACACAGATAGTGGGGTGTCACTTGAGGCAGATTGGCCAAAGTATCAAAAAAATGTGTATTTGGGTGAGCAACTAGCAGGAATGACTATGACACTCATAGGGTAGCCAATGCCTCGTCACCAGCATAATCACATCAGCAACTTCAAGAAACCCCTGGCAAAAGTTACAATGACTCTTAACATACACAACTAGTGGCGTAGCTATCAGGCAGACTGGAAAGAGTATCTAAAAAATGTGTATTTGGGTGAAGAACTGGCAGGAATCTCTATGACTCTCTTGAGGTAGCCAATGCCTCGTCACCAGCAAAATCAAATCAGCAACTTCTAGAAACCCCTGGCAAAAGTAAAGATGTTTCTCTTAAGATACACAACTAGTGGCATATCGCTTCAGGCACACTGGAAACAGTATCTAAAAATGTGTATTTGGGTGAGCAACTGGCACGAAACACTGTGACTCTCTTAGGGTAGCCAATATCTCGTCACCAGTATAATCACAGCTTCAAAGTCAAGAAACCGCTGGCAAGAGTAACGATGTTTCTCTTAAGATACACAACTAGTGGCGTATCGCTTCAGGCAGACTGGCCACAGTATCTCAAAATGTGTATTTGGGTGAGCAACTGGCAGAAAGCACTATGACTCTCTTAAGGTAGCCAATGCCTCGTCTCCAAAATAATCCCATCACCAACTTCAAGAAACCGCTTGCAAAGGTAACGAAGCTTCTCATAAGATACACAGCTAGTGGGGTGTCACTTGAGGCAGACTGACCAAAGTATCAAAAAAATGTGTATTTGGGTGAGCAACTAGCAGGAATCACTATGACACTCATAGGGTAGCCAATGCCTCGTCACCAGCATAATCAAATCAGCAACTTCAAGAAACCCCTGGCAAAAGTTACAATGACTCTTAAGATACACAACTAGTGGCGTAGCTATCAGGCAGACTGGAAAGAGTATCTAAAAAATGTGTATTTGGGTGAAGAACTGGCAGGAATGTCTATGACTCTCTTGAGGTAGCCAATGCCTCGTCACCAGCAAAATCAAATCAGCAACTTCTAGAAACCCCTGGCAAAAGTAACGATGTTTCTCTTAAGATACACAACTAGTGGCGTATGGCTTCAGGCCCACTGGAAACAGTATCTAAAAAATGTGTATTTGGGTGAGCAACTGGCACGAAAGACTGTGACTCTCTTAGGGTAGCCAATATCTCGTCACCAGTATAATCACAGCTTCAAAGTCAAGAAACCGCTGGCAAGAGTAACGATGTTTCTCTTAAGATACACAACTAGTGGCGTATCGCTTCAGGCAGACTGGCCACAGTATCTCAAAATGTGTATTTGGGTGAGCAACTGGCAGGAAGCACTATGACTCTCTTAAGGAAGCCAATGCTTCGTCACCAACATAATCCCATCACCAACTTCAAGAAACCGCTTGCAAAGGTAACGAAGCTTCTCATAAGATACACAGCTAGTGGGGTGTCACTTGAGGCAGACTGGCCAAAGTATCAAAAAAATGTGTATTTGGGTGAGCAACTAGCAGGAATCACTATGACACTCATAGGGTAGCCAATGCCTCGTCACCAGCATAATCAAATCAGCAACTTCAAGAAACCCCTGGCAAAAGTTACAATGACTCTTAAGATACACAACTAGTGGCGTAGCTATCAGGCAGACTGGAAAGAGTATCTAAAAAATGTGTATTTGGGTGAAGAACTGGCAGGAATCTCTATGACTCTCTTGAGGTAGCCAATGCCTCGTCACCAGCAAAATCAAATCAGCAACTTCTAGAAACCCCTGGCAAAAGTAACGATGTTTCTCTTAAGATACACAACTAGTGGCGTATGGCTTCAGGCCCACTGGAAACAGTATCTAAAAAATGTGTATTTGGGTGAGCAACTGGCACGAAACACTGTGACTCTCTTAGGGTAGCCAATATCTCGTCACCAGTATAATCACAGCTTCAAAGTCAAGAAACCGCTGGCAAGAGTAACGATGTTTCTCTTAAGATACACAACTAGTGGCGTATCGCTTCAGGCAGACTGGCCACAGTATCTCAAAATGTGTATTTGGGTGAGCAACTGGCAGGAAGCACTATGACTCTCTTAAGGTAGCCAATGCCTCGTCACCAACATAATCCCATCACCAACTTCAAGAAACCGCTTGCAAAGGTAACGAAGCTTCTCATAAGATACACAGCTAGTGGGGTGTCACTTGAGGCAGACTGGCCAAAGTATCAAAAAAATGTGTATTTGGGTGAGCAACTAGCAGGAATCACTATGACACTCATAGGGTAGCCAATGCCTCGTCACCAGCATAATCACATCAGCAACTTCAAGAAACCCCTGGCAAAAGTTACAATGACTCTTAAGATACACAACTAGTGGCGTAGCTATCAGGCAGACTGGAAAGAGTATCTAAAAAATGTGTATTTGGGTGAAGAACTGGCAGGAATGTCTATGACTCTCTTGAGGTACCCAATGCCTCGTCACCAGCAAAATCAAATCAGCAACTTCTAGAAACCCCTGGCAAAAGTAACGATGTTTCTCTTAAGATACACAACTAGTGGCGTATGGCTTCAGGCCCACTGGAAACAGTATCTAAAAAATGTGTATTTGGGTGAGCAACTGGCACGAAACACTGTGACTCTCTTAGGGTAGCCAATATCTCGTCACCAGTATAATCACAGCTTCAAAGTCAAGAAACTGCTGGCAAGAGTAACGATGTTTCTCTTAAGATACACAACTAGTGGCGTATCGCTTCAGGCAGACTGGCCACAGTATCTCAAAATGTGTATTTGGGTGAGCAACTGGCAGGAAGCACTATGACTCTCTTAAGGTAGCCAATGCCTCGTCACCAACATAATCCCATCACCAACTTCAAGAAACCGCTTGCAAAGGTAACGAAGCTTCTCATAAGATACACAGCTAGTGGGGTGTCACTTGAGGCAGACTGGCCAAAGTATCAAAAAAATGTGTATTTGGGTGAGCAACTAGCAGGAATCACTATGACACTCATAGGGTAGCCAATGCCTCGTCACCAGCATAATCAAATCAGCAACTTCAAGAAACCCCTGGCAAAAAATACAATGACTCTCAAGATACACAACTAGTGGCGTAGCTATCAGACAGACTGGAAAGAGTATCTAAAAAATGTGTATTTGGGTGAAGAACTGGCAGGAATGTCTATGACTCTCTTGAGGTAGCCAATGCCTCGTCACCAGCAAAATCAAATCAGCAACTTCTAGAAACCCCTGGCAAAAGTAACGATGTTTCTCTTAAGATACACAACTAGTGGCGTATCGCTTCAGGCCCACTGGAAACAGTATCTAAAAAATGTGTATTTGGGTGAGCAACTGGCACGAAACACTGTGACTCTCTTAGGGTAGCCAATATCTCGTCACCAGTATAATCACAGCTTCAAAGTCAAGAAACCGCTGGCAAGAGTAACGATGTTTCTCTTAAGATACACAACTAGTGGCGTATCGCTTCAGGCAGACTGGCCACAGTATCTCAAAATGTGTATTTGGGTGAGCAACTGGCAGGAAGCACTATGACTCTCTTAAGGTAGCCAATGCCTCGTCACCAACATAATCCCATCACCAACTTCAAGAAACCGCTTGCAAAGGTAACGAAGCTTCTCATAAGATACACAGCTAGTGGGGTGTCACTTGAGGCAGACTGGCCAAAGTATCAAAAAAATGTGTATTTGGGTGAGCAACTAGCAGGAATCACTATGACACTCATAGGGTAGCCAATGCCTCGTCACCAGCATAATCACATCAGCAACTTCAAGAAACCCCTGACAAAAGTTACAATGACTCTTAAGATAGCCCGCATCTCGTGGTCGTGCGGTAGCGTTCTCGCTTCCCACGCCCGGGTTCCCGGGTTCGATTCCCGGCGGGGTCAGGGATTTTCTCTGCCTCGTGATGGCTGGGTGTTGTGTGCTGTCCTTAGGTTAGTTAGGTTTAAGTAGTTCTAAGTTCTAGGGGCCTTATGACCACAGCAGTTGAGTCCCATAGTGCTCAGAGCCATTTGAACCATTTGATCTTAAGATACACAACTAGTGGCGTAGCTATCAGGCAGACTGGAAAGAGTATCTAAAAAATGTGTATTTGGGTGAAGAACTGGCAGGAATCTCTATGACTCTCTTGAGGTAGCCAATGCCTCGTCACCAGCAAAATCAAATCAGCAACTTCTAGAAAACCCTGGCAAAAGTAACGATGTTTCTCTTAAGATACACAACTAGTGGCGTATGGCTTCAGGCCCACTGGAAACAGTATCTAAAAAATGTGTATTTGGGTGAGCAACTGGCACGAAACACTGTGACTCTCTTAGGGTAGCCAATATCTCGTCACCAGTATAATCACAGCTTCAAAGTCAAGAAACCGCTGGCAAGAGTAACGATGTTTCTCTTAAGATACACAACTAGTGGCGTATCGCTTCAGGCAGACTGGCCACAGTATCTCAAAATGTGTATTTGGGTGAGCAACTGGCAGGAAGCACTATGACTCTCTTAAGGTAGCCAATGCCTCGTCACCAACATAATCCCATCACCAACTTCAAGAAACCGCTTGCAAAGGTAACGAAGCTTCTCATAAGATACACAGCTAGTGGGGTGTCACTTGAGGCAGACTGGCCAAAGTATCAAAAAAATGTGTATTTGGGTGAGCAACTAGCAGGAATCACTATGACACTCATAGAGTAGCCAATGCCTCGTCACCAGCATAATCACATCAGCAACTTCAAGAAACCCCTGGCAAAAGTTACAATGACTCTTAAGATACACAACTAGTGGCGTAGCTATCAGGCAGACTGGAAAGAGTATCTAAAAAATGTGTATTTGGGTGAAGAACTGGCAGGAATCTCTATGACTCTCTTGAGGTAGCCAATGCCTCGTCACCAGCAAAATCAAATCAGCAACTTCTAGAAACCCCTGGCAAAAGTAAAGATGTTTCTCTTAAGATACACAACTAGTGGCGTATCGCTTCAGGCACACTGGAAACAGTATCTAAAAATGTGTATTTGGGTGAGCAACTGGCACGAAACACTGTGACTCTCTTAGGGTAGCCAATATCTCGTCACCAGTATAATCACAGCTTCAAAGTCAAGATACCGCTGGCAAGAGTAACGATGTTTCTCTTAAGATACACAACTAGTGGCGTATCGCTTCAGGCAGACTGGCCACAGTATCTCAAAATCTGTATTTGGGTGAGCAACTGGCAGAAAGCACTATGACTCTCTTAAGGTAGCCAATGCCTCGTCACCAACATAATCCCATCACCAACTTCAAGAAACCGCTTGCAAAGGTAACGAAGCTTCTCATAAGATACACAGCTAATGGGGTGTCACTTGAGGCAGACTGGCCAAAGTATCAAAAAAATGTGTATTTGGGTGAGCAACTAGCAGGAATCACTATGACACTCATAGGGTAGCCAATGCCTCGTCACCAGCATAATCAAATCAGCAACTTCAAGAAACCCCTGGCAAAAGTTACAATGACTCTTAAGATACACAACTAGTGGCGTAGCTATCAGGCAGACTGGAAAGAGTATCTAAAAAATGTGTATTTGGGTGAAGAACTGGCAGGAATGTCTATGACTCTCTTGAGGTAGCCAATGCCTCGTCACCAGCAAAATCAAATCAGCAACTTCTAGAAACCCCTGGCAAAAGTAACGATGTTTCTCTTTAGATACACAACTAGTGGCGTATCGCTTCAGGCACACTGGAAACAGTATCTAAAAAATGTGTATTTGGGTGAGCAACTGGCACGAAACACTGTGACTCTCTTAGGGTAGCCAATATCTCGTCACCAGTATAATCACAGCTTCAAAGTCAAGAAACCGCTGGCAAGAGTAACGATGTTTCTCTTAAGATACACAACTAGTGGCGTATCGCTTCAGGCAGACTGGCCACAGTATCTCAAAATGTGTATTTGGGTGAGCAACTGGCAGGAAGCACTATGACTCTCTTAAGGTAGCCAATGCCTCGTCACCAACATAATCCCATCACCAACTTCAAGAAACCGCTTGCAAAGGTAACGAAGCTTCTCATAAGATACACAGCTAGTGGGGTGTCACTTGAGGCAGACTGGCCAAAGTATCAAAAAAATGTGTATTTGGGTGAGCAACTAGCAGGAATCACTATGACACTCATAGGGTAGCCAATGCCTCGTCACCAGCATAATCACATCAGCAACTTCAAGAAACCCCTGGCAAAAGTTACAATGACTCTTAAGATACACAACTAGTGGCGTAGCTATCAGGCAGACTGGAAAGAGTATCTAAAAAATGTGTATTTGGGTGAAGAACTGGCAGGAATGTCTATGACTCTCTTGAGGTAGCCAATGCCTCGTCACCAGCAAAATCAAATCAGCAACTTCTAGAAACCCCTGGCAAAAGTAACGATGTTTCTCTTAAGATACACAACTAGTGGCGTATCGCTTCAGGCCCACTGGAAACAGTATCTAAAAAATGTGTATTTGGGTGAGCAACTGGCACGAAACACTGTGACTCTCTTAGGGTAGCCAATATCTCGTCACCAGTATAATCACAGCTTCAAAGTCAAGAAACCGCTGGCAAGAGTAACGATGTTTCTCTTAAGATACACAACTAGTGGCGTATCGCTTCAGGCAGACTGGCCACAGTATCTCAAAATGTGTATTTGGGTGAGCAACTGGCAGGAAGCACTATGACTCTCTTAAAGTAGCCAATGCCTCGTCACCAACATAATCCCATCACCAACTTCAAGAAACCGCTTGCAAAGGTAACGAAGCTTCTCATAAGATACACAGCTAGTGGGGTTTCACTTGAGGCAGACTGGCCAAAGTATCAAAAAAATGTGTATTTGGGTGAGCAACTAGCAGGAATCACTATGACACTCATAGGGTAGCCAATGCCTCGTCACCAGCATAATCACATCAGCAACTTCAAGAAACCCCTGGCAAAAGTTACAATGACTCTTAAGATACACAACTAGTGGCGTAGCTATCAGGCAGACTGGAAAGAGTATCTAAAAAATGTGTATTTGGGTGAAGAACTGGCAGGAATGTCTATGACTCTCTTGAGGTAGCCAATGCCTCGTCACCAGCAAAATCAAATCAGCAACTTCTAGAAACCCCTGGCAAAAGTAACGATGTTTCTCTTAAGATACACAACTAGTGGCGTATGGCTTCAGGCCCACTGGAAACAGTATCTAAAAAATGTGTATTTGGGTGAGCAACTGGCACGAAACACTGTGACTCTCTTAGGGTAGCCAATATCTCGTCACCAGTATAATCACAGCTTCAAAGTCAAGAAACCGCTGGCAAGAGTAACGATGTTTCTCAAGATACACAACTAGTGGCGTATCGCTTCAGGCAGACTGGCCACAGTATCTCAAAATGTGTATTTGGGTGAGCAACTGGCAGGAAGCACTATGACTCTCTTAAGGTAGCCAATGCCTCGTCACCAACATAATCCCATCACCAACTTCAAGAAACCGCTTGCAAAGGTAACGAAGCTTCTCATAAGATACACAGCTAGTGGGGTGTCACTTGAGGCAGACTGGCCAAAGTATCAAAAAAATGTGTATTTGGGTGAGCAACTAGCAGGAATCACTATGACACTCATAGGGTAGCCAATGCCTCGTCACCAGCATAATCACATCAGCAACTTCAAGAAACCCCTGGCAAAAGTTACAATGACTCTTAAGATACACAACTAGTGGCGTAGCTATCAGGCAGACTGGAAAGAGTATCTAAAAAATGTGTATTTGGGTGAAGAACTGGCAGGAATCTCTATGACTCTCTTGAGGTAGCCAATGCCTCGTCACCAGCAAAATCAAATCAGCAACTTCTAGAAACCCCTGGCAAAAGTAACGATGTTTCTCTTAAGATACACAACTAGTGGCGTATCGCTTCAGGCCCACTGGAATCAGTATCTAAAAAATGTGTATTTGGGTGAGCAACTGGCACGAAACACTGTGACTCTCTTAGGGTAGCCAATATCTCGTCACCAGTATAATCACAGCTTCAAAGTCAAGAAACCTCTGGCAAGAGTAGCGATGTTTCTCTTAAGATACACAACTAGTGGCGTATCGCTTCAGGCAGACTGGCCACAGTATCTCAAAATGTGTATTTGGGTGAGCAACTGGCAGGAAGCACTATGACTCTCTTAAGGTAGCCAATGCCTCGCCACCAACATAATCCCATCACCAACTTCAAGAAACCGCTTGCAAAGGTAACGAAGCTTCTCATAAGATACACAGCTAGTGGGGTGTCACTTGAGGCAGACTGGCCAAAGTATCAAAAAAATGTGTATTTGGGTGAGCAACTAGCAGGAATCACTATGACACTCATAGGGTAGCCAATGCCTCGTCACCAGCATAATCACATCAGCAACTTCAAGAAACCCCTGGCAAAAGTTACAATGACTCTTAAGATACACAACTAGTGGCGTAGCTATCAGGCAGACTGCAAAGAGTATCTAAAAAATGTGTATTTGGGTGAAGAACTGGCAGGAATCCCTATGACTCTCTTGAGGTAGCCAATGCCTCGTCACCAGCAAAATCAAATCAGCAACTTCTAGAAACCCCTGGCAAAAGTAACGATGTTTCTCTTAAGATACACAACTAGTGGCGTATGGCTTCAGGCCCACTGGAAACAGTATCTAAAAAATGTGTATTTGGGTGAGCAACTGGCACGAAACACTGTGACTCTCTTAGGGTAGCCAATATCTCGTCACCAGTATAATCACAGCTTCAAAGTCAAGAAACCGCTGGCAAGAGTAACGATGTTTCTCTTAAGATACACAACTAGTGGCGTATCGCTTCAGGCAGACTGGCCACAGTATCTCAAAATGTGTATTTGGGTGAGCAACTGGCAGGAAGCACTATGACTCTCTTAAGGTAGCCAATGCCTCGTCACCAACATAATCCCATCACCAACTTCAAGAAACCGCTTGCAAAGGTAACGAAGCTTCTCATAAGATACACAGATAGTGGGGTGTCACTTGAGGCAGATTGGCCAAAGTATCAAAAAAATGTGTATTTGGGTGAGCAACTAGCAGGAATCACTATGACACTCATAGGGTAGCCAATGCCTCGTCACCAGCATAATCACATCAGCAACTTCAAGAAACCCCTGGCAAAAGTTACAATGACTCTTAAGATACACAACTAGTGGCGTAGCTATCAGGCAGACTGGAAAGAGTATCTAAAAAATGTGTATTTGGGTGAAGAACTGGCAGGAATCTCTATGACTCTCTTGAGGTAGCCAATGCCTCGTCACCAGCAAAATCAAATCAGCAACTTCTAGAAACCCCTGGCAAAAGTAAAGATGTTTCTCTTAAGATACACAACTAGTGGCGTATCGCTTCAGGCACACTGGAAACAGTATCTAAAAATGTGTATTTGGGTGAGCAACTGGCACGAAACACTGTGACTCTCTTAGGGTACCCAATATCTCGTCACCAGTATAATCACAGCTTCAAAGTCAAGAAACCGCTGGCAAGAGTAACGATGTTTCTCTTAAGATACACAACTAGTGGCGTATCGCTTCAGGCAGACTGGCCACAGTATCTCAAAATGTGTATTTGGGTGAGCAACTGGCAGAAAGCACTATGACTCTCTTAAGGTAGCCAATGCCTCGTCACCAACATAATCCCATCACCAACTTCAAGAAACTGCTTGCAAAGGTAACGAAGCTTCTCATAAGATACACAGCTAGTGGGGTGTCACTTGAGGCAGACTGGCCAAAGTATCAAAAAAATGTGTATTTGGGTGAGCAACTAGCAGGAATCACTATGACACTCATAGGGTAGCCAATGCCTCGTCACCAGCATAATCAAATCAGCAACTTCAAGAAACCCCTGGCAAAAGTTACAATGACTCTTAAGATACACAACTAGTGGCGTAGCTATCAGGCAGACTGGAAAGAGTACCTAAAAAATGTGTATTTGGGTGAAGAACTGGCAGGAATCTCTATGACTCTCTTGAGGTAGCCAATGCCTCGTCACCAGCAAAATCAAATCAGCAACTTCTAGAAACCCCTGGCAAAAGTAACGATGTTTCTCTTAAGATACACAACAAGTGGCGTATGGCTTCAGGCCCACTGGAAACAGTATCTAAAAAATGTGTATTTGGGTGAGCAACTGGCACGAAACACTGTGACTCTCTTAGGGTAGCCAATATCTCGTCACCAGTATAATCACAGCTTCAAAGTCAAGAAACCGCTGGCAAGAGTAACGATGTTTCTCTTAAGATACACAACTAGTGGCGTATCGCTTCAGGCAGACTGGCCACAGTATCTCAAAATGTGTATTTGGGTGAGCAACTGGCAGGAAGCACTATGACTCTCTTAAGGTAGCCAATGCCTCGTCACCAACATAATCCCATCACCAACTTCAAGAAACCGCTTGCAAAGGTAACGAAGCTTCTCATAAGATACACAGCTAGTGGGGTGTCACTTGAGGCAGACTGGCCAAAGTATCAAAAAAATGTGTATTTGGGTGAGCAACTAGCAGGAATCACTATGACACTCATAGGGTAGCCAATGCCTCGTCACCAGCATAATCACATCAGCAACTTCAAGAAACCCCTGGCAAAAGTTACAATGACTCTTAAGATACACAACTAGTGGCGTAGCTATCAGGCAGACTGGAAAGAGTATCTAAAAAATGTGTATTTGTGTGAAGAACTGGCAGGAATCTCTATGACTCTCTTGAGGTAGCCAATGCCTCGTCACCAGCAAAATCAAATCAGCAACTTCTAGAAACCCCTGGCAAAGGTAACGATGTTTCTCTTAAGATACACAACTAGTGGCGTATGGCTTCAGGCCCACTGGAAACAGTATCTAAAAATGTGTATTTGGGTGAGCAACTGGCACGAAACACTGTGACTCTCTTAGGGTAGCCAATATCTCGTCACCAGTATAATCACAGCTTCAAAGTCAAGAAACCGCTGGCAAGAGTAACGATGTTTCTCTTAAGATACACAACTAGTGGCGTATCGCTTCAGGCAGACTGGCCACAGTATCTCAAAATGTGTATTTGGGTGAGCAACTGGCAGGAAGCACTATGACTCTCTTAAGGTAGCCAATGCCTCGTCACCAACATAATCCCATCACCAACTTCAAGAAACCGCTTGCAAAGGTAACGAAGCTTCTCATAAGATACACAGCTAGTGGGGTGTCACTTGAGGCAGACTGGCCAAAGTATCAAAAAAATGTGTATTTGGGTGAGCAACTAGCAGGAATCACTATGACACTCATAGGGTAGCCAATGCCTCGTCACCAGCATAATCACATCAGCAACTTCAAGAAACCCCTGGCAAAAGTTACAATGACTCTTAAGATACACAACTAGTGGCGTAGCTATCAGGCAGACTGGAAAGAGTATCTAAAAAATGTGTATTTGGGTGAAGAACTGGCAGGAATCTCTATGACTCTCTTGAGGTAGCCAATGCCTCGTCACCAGCAAAATCAAATCAGCAACTTCTAGAAACCCCTGGCAAAAGTAACGATGTTTCTCTTAAGATACACAACTAGTGGCGTATCGCTTCAGGCCCACTGGAAACAGTATCTAAAAAATGTGTATTTGGGTGAGCAACTGGCACGAAACACTGTGACTCTCTTAGGGTAGCCAATATCTCGTCACCAGTATAATCACAGCTTCAAAGTCAAGAAACCGCTGGCAAGAGTAACGATGTTTCTCTTAAGATACACAACTAGTGGCGTATCGCTTCAGGCAGACTGGCCACAGTATCTCAAAATGTGTATTTGGGTGAGCAACTGGCAGGAAGCACTATGACTCTCTTAAGGTAGCCAATGCCTCGTCACCAACATAATCCCATCACCAACTTCAAGAAACCGCTTGCAAAGGTAACGAAGCTTCTCATAAGATACA
This sequence comes from Schistocerca nitens, assembly GCF_023898315.1. Classification (NCBI taxonomy): domain Eukaryota; kingdom Metazoa; phylum Arthropoda; class Insecta; order Orthoptera; family Acrididae; genus Schistocerca; species Schistocerca nitens. Next base: position 105,195,439 of record NC_064616.1, on the reverse strand, counting down.
CAGCTAGTGGGGTGTCACTTGAGGCAGACTGGCCAAAGTATCAAAAAAATGTGTATTTGGGTGAGCAACTAGCAGGAATCACTATGACACTCATAGGATAGCCAATGCCTCGTCACCAGCATAATCACATCAGCAACTTCAAGAAACCCCTGGCAAAAGTTACAATGACTCTTAAGATACACAACTAGTGGCGTAGCTATCAGGCAGACTGGAAAGAGTATCTAAAAAATGTGTATTTGGGTGAAGAACTGGCAGGAATCTCTATGACTCTCTTGAGGTAGCCAATGCCTCGTCACCAGCAAAATCAAATCAGCAACTTCTAGAAACCCCTGGCAAAAGTAACGATGTTTCTCTTAAGATACACAACTAGTGGCGTATCGCTTCCGGCCCACTGGAAACAGTATCTAAAAAAGGTGTATTTGGGTGAGCAACTGGCACGAAACACTGTGACTCTCTTAGGGTAGCCAATATCTCGTCACCAGTATAATCACAGCTTCAAAGTCAAGAAACCTCTGGCAAGAGTAACGATGTTTCTCTTAAGATACACAACTAGTGGCGTATCGCTTCAGGCAGACTGGCCACAGGTTCTCAAAATGTGTATTTGGGTGAGCAACTGGCAGGAAGCACTATGACTCTCTTAAGGTTGCCAATGCCTCGTCACCAACATAATCCCATCACCAACTTCAAGAAACGGCTTGCAAAGGTAACGAAACTTCTCATAAGATACACAGCTAGTGGGGTGTCACTTGAGGCAGACTGGCCAAAGTATCAAAAAAATGTGTATTTGGGTAAGCAACTAGCAGGAATCACTATGACACTCATAGGGTAGCCAATGCCTCGTCACCAGCATAATCACATCAGCAACTTCAAGAAACCCCTGGCAAAAGTTACAATGACTCTTAAGATACACAACTAGTGGCGTAGCTATCAGGCAGACTGCAAAGGGTATCTAAAAAATGTGTATTTGGGTGAAGAACTGGCAGGAATCTCTATGACTCTCTTGAGGTAGCCAATGCCTCGTCACCAGCAAAATCAAATCAGCAACTTCTAGAAACCCCTGGCAAAAGTAACGATGTTTCTCTTAAGATACACAACTAGTGGCGTATGGCTTCAGGCCCACTGGAAACAGTATCTAAAAAATGTGTATTTGGGTGAGCAACTGGCACGAAACACTGTGACTCTCTTAGGGTAGCCAATATCTCGTCACCAGTATAATCACAGCTTCAAAGTCAAGAAACCGCTGGCAAGAGTAACGATGTTTCTCTTAAGATACACAACTAGTGGCGTATCGCTTCAGGCAGACTGGCCACAGTATCTCAAAATGTGTATTTGGGTGAGCAACTGGCAGGAAGCACTATGACTCTCTTAAGGTAGCCAATGCCTCGTCACCAACATAATCCCATCACCAACTTCAAGAAACCGCTTGCAAAGGTAACGAAGCTTCTCATAAGATACACAGCTAGTGGGGTGTCACGTGAGGCAGACTGGCCAAAGTATCAAAAAAATGTGTATTTGGGTGAGCAACTAGCAGGAATCACTATGACACTCATAGGGTAGCCAATGCCTCGTCACCAGCATAATCACATCAGCAACTTCAAGAAACCCCTGGCAAAAGTTACAATGACTCTTAAGATACACAACTAGTGGCGTAGCTATCAGGCAGACTGGAAAGAGTATCTAAAAAATGTGTATTTGGGTGAAGAACTGGCAGGAATCTCTATGACTCTCTTGAGGTAGCCAATGCCTCGTCACCAGCAAAATCAAATCAGCAACTTCTAGAAACCCCTGGCAAAAGTAACGATGTTTCTCTTAAGATACACAACTAGTGGCGTATCGCTTCAGGCCCACTGGAAACAGTATCTAAAAAATGTGTATTTGGGTGAGCAACTGGCACGAAACACTGTGACTCTCTTAGGGTAGCCAATATCTCGTCACCAGTATAATCACAGCTTCAAAGTCAAGAAACCGCTGGCAAGAGTAACGATGTTTCTCTTAAAATACACAACTAGTGGCGTTTCGCTTCAGGCAGACTGGCCACAGTATCTCAAAATGTGTATTTGGGTGAGCAACTGGCAGAAAGCACTATGACTCTCTTAAGGTAGCCAATGCCATATCACCAACATAATCCCATCACCAACTTCAAGAAACCGCTTGCAAAGGTAACGAAGCTTCTCATAAGATACACAGCTAGTGGGGTGTCACTTGAGGCAGACTGGCCAAAGTATCAAAAAAATGTGTGTTTGGGTGAGCAACTAGCAGGAATCATTATGACACTCATAGGGTAGCCAATGCCTCGTCACCAGCATAATCACATCAGCAACTTCAAGAAACCCCTGGCAAAAGTTACAATGACTCTTAAGATACACAACTAGTGGCGTAGCTATCAGGCAGACTGGAAAGAGTATCTAAAAAATGTGTATTTGGGTGAAGAACTGGCAGGAATCTCTATGACTCTCTTGAGGTAGCCAATGCCTCGTCACCAGCAAAATCAAATCAGCAACTTCTAGAAACCCCTGGCAAAAGTAACGATGTTTCTCTTAAGATACACAACTAGTGGCGTATGGCTTCAGGCCCACTGGAAACAGTATCTAAAAAATGTGTATTTGGGTGAGCAACTGGCACGAAACACTGTGACTCTCTCAGGGTAGCCAATATCTCGTCACCAGTATAATCACAGCTTCAAAGTCAAGAAACCGCTGGCAAGAGTAACGATGTTTCTCTTAAGATACACAACTAGTGGCGTATCGCTTCAGGCAGACTGGCCACAGTATCTCAAAATGTGTATTTGGGTGAGCAACTGGCAGGAAGCACTATGACTCTCTTAAGGTAGCCAATGCCTCGTCACCAACATAATCCCATCACCAACTTCAAGAAACCGCTTGCAAAGGTAACGAAGCTTCTCATAAGATACACAGCTAGTGGGGTGTCACTTGAGGCAGACTGGCCAAAGTATCAAAAAAATGTGTATTTGGGTGAGCAACTAGCAGGAATCATTATGACACTCATAGGGTAGCCAATGCCTCGTCACCAGCATAATCACATCAGCAACTTCAAGAAACCCCTGGCAAAAGTTACAATGACTCTTAAGATACACAACTAGTGGCGTAGCTATCAGGCAGACTGGAAAGAGTATCTAAAAAATGTGTATTTGGGTGAAGAACTGGCAGGAATCTCTATGACTCTCTTGAGGTAGCCAATGCCTCGTCACCAGCAAAATCAAATCAGCAACTTCTAGAAACCCCTGGCAAAAGTAACGATGTTTCTCTTAAGATACACAACTAGTGGCGTATCGCTTCCGGCCCACTGGAAACAGTATCTAAAAAAGGTGTATTTGGGTGAGCAACTGGCACGAAACACTGTGACTCTCTTAGGGTAGCCAATATCTCGTCACCAGTATAATCACAGCTTCAAAGTCAAGAAACCTCTGGCAAGAGTAACGATGTTTCTCTTAAGATACACAACTAGTGGCGTATCGCTTCAGGCAGACTGGCCACAGTATCTCAAAATGTGTATTTGGGTGAGCAACTGGCAGGAAGCACTATGACTCTCTTAAGGTAGCCAATGCCTCGTCACCAACATAATCCCATCACCAACTTCAAGAAACCGCTTGCAAAGGTAACGAAGCTTCTCATAAGATACACAGCTAGTGGGGTGTCACTTGAGGCAGACTGGCCAAAGTATCAAAAAAATGTGTATTTCGGTGAGCAACTAGCAGGAATCATTATGACACTCATAGGGTAGCCAATGCCTCGTCACCAGCATAATCACATCAGCAACTTCAAGAAACCCCTGGCAAAAGTTACAATGACTCTTAAGATACACAACTAGTGGCGTAGCTATCAGGCAGACTGGAAAGAGTATCTAAAAAATGTGTATTTGGGTGAAGAACTGGCAGGAATCTCTATGACTCTCTTGAGGTAGCCAATGCCTCGTCACCAGCAAAATCAAATCAGCAACTTCTAGAAACCCCTGGCAAAAGTAACGATGTTTCTCTTAAGATACACAACTAGTGGCGTATCGCTTCAGGCCCACTGGAAACAGTATCTAAAAAATGTGTATTTGGGTGAGCAACTGGCACGAAACACTGTGACTCTCTTAGGGTAGCCAATATCTCGTCACCAGTATAATCACAGCTTCAAAGTCAAGAAACCGCTGGCAAGAGTAACGATGTTTCTCTTAAGATACACAACTAGTGGCGTATCGCTTCAGGCAGACTGGCCACAGTATCTCAAAATGTGTATTTGGGTGAGCAACTGGCAGGAAGCACTATGACTCTCTTAAGGTAGCCAATGCCTCGTCACCAACATAATCCCATCACCAACTTCAAGAAACCGCTTGCAAAGGTAACGAAGCTTCTCATAAGATACACAGCTAGTGGGGTGTCACTTGAGGCAGACTGGCCAAAGTATCAAAAAAATGTGTATTTGGGTGAGCAACTAGCAGGAATCACTATGACACTCATAGGGTAGCCAATGCCTCGTCACCAGCATAATCACATCAGCAACTTCAAGAAACCCCTGGCAAAAGTTACAATGACTCTTAAGATACACAACTAGTGGCGTAGCTATCAGGCAGACTGGAAAGAGTATCTAAAAAATGTGTATTTGGGTGAAGAACTGGCAGGAATCTCTATGACTCTCTTGAGGTAGCCAATGCCTCGTCACCAGCAAAATCAAATCAGCAACTTCTAGAAACCCCTGGCAAAAGTAACGATGTTTCTCTTAAGATACACAACTAGTGGCGTATCGCTTCCGGCCCACTGGAAACAGTATCTAAAAAAGGTGTATTTGGGTGAGCAACTGGCACGAAACACTGTGACTCTCTTAGGGTAGCCAATATCTCGTCACCAGTATAATCACAGCTTCAAAGTCAAGAAACCTCTGGCAAGAGTAACGATGTTTCTCTTAAGATACACAACTAGTGGCGTATCGCTTCAGGCAGACTGGCCACAGTATCTCAAAATGTGTATTTGGGTGAGCAACTGGCAGGAAGCACTATGACTCTCTTAAGGTTGCCAATGCCTCGTCACCAACATAATCCCATCACCAATTTCAAGAAACCGCTTGCAAAGGTAACGAAGCTTCTCATAAGATACACAGCTAGTGGGGTGTCCCTTTAGGCAGACTGGCCAAAGTATCAAAAAAATGTGTATTTGGGTGAGCAACTAGCAGGAATCACTATGACACTCATAGGGTAGCCAATGCCTCGTCACCAGCATAATCACATCAGCAACTTCAAGAAACCCCTGGCAAAAGTTACAATGACTCTTAAGATACACAACTAGTGGCGTAGCTATCAGGCAGACTGCAAAGAGTATCTAAAAAATGTGTATTTGGGTGAAGAACTGGCAGGAATCTCTATGACTCTCTTGAGGTAGCCAATGCCTCGTCACCAGCAAAATCAAATCAGCAACTTCTAGAAACCCCTGGCAAAAGTAACGATGTTTCTCTTAAGATACACAACTAGTGGCGTATCGCTTCAGGCACACTGGAAACAGTATCTAAAAAATGTGTATTTGGGTGAGCAACTGGCACGAAACACTGTGACTCTCTTAGGGTAGCCAATATCTCGTCACCAGTATAATCACAGCTTCAAAGTCAAGAAACCGCTGGAAAGAGTAACGATGTTTCTCTTAAGATACACAACTAGTGGCGTATCGCTTCAGGCAGACTGGCCACAGTATCTCAAAATGTGTATTTGGGTGAGCAACTGGCAGGAAGCACTATGACTCTCTTAAGGTAGCCAATGCCTCGTCACCAACATAATCCCATCACCAACTTCAAGAAACCGCTTGCAAAGGTAACGAAGCTTCTCATAAGATACACAGCTAGTGGGGTGTCACGTGAGGCAGACTGGCCAAAGTATCAAAAATATGTGTATTTGGGTGAGCAACTAGCAGGAATCACTATGACACTCATAGGGTAGCCAATGCCTCGTCACCAGCATAATCACATCAGCAACTTCAAGAAACCCCTGGCAAAAGTTACAATGACTCTTAAGATACACAACTAGTGGCGTAGCTATCAGGCAGACTGGAAAGAGTATCTAAAAAATGTGTATTTGGGTGAAGAACTGGCAGGAATCTCTATGACTCTCTTGAGGTAGCCAATGCCTCGTCACCAGCAAAATCAAATCAGCAACTTCTAGAAACCCCTGGCAAAAGTAACGATGTTTCTCTTAAGATACACAACTAGTGGCGTATGGCTTCAGGCCCACTGGAAACAGTATCTAAAAAATGTGTATTTGGGTGAGCAACTGGCACGAAACACTGTGACTCTCTTAGGGTAGCCAATTTCTCGTCACCAGTATAATCACAGCTTCAAAGTCAAGAAACCGCTGGCAAGAGTAACGATGTTTCTCTTAAGATACACAACTAGTGGCGTATCGCTTCAGGCAGACTGGCCACAGTATCTCAAAATGTGTATTTGGGTGAGCAACTGGCAGGAAGCACTATGACTCTCTTAAGGTAGCCAATGCCTCGTCACCAACATAATCCCATCACCAACTTCAAGAAACCGCTTGCAAAGGTAACGAAGCTTCTCATAAGATACACAGCTAGTGGGGTGTCACTTGAGGCAGAGTGGCCAAAGTATCAAAAAAATGTGTATTTGGGCGAGCAACTAGCAGGAATCACTATGACACTCATAGGGTAGCCAATGCCTCGTCACCAGCATAATCACATCAGCAACTTCAAGAAACCCCTGGCAAAAGTTACAATGACTCTTAAGATACACAACTAGTGGCGTAGCTATCAGGCAGACTGGAAAGAGTATCTAAAAAATGTGTATTTGGGTGAAGAACTGGCAGGAATCTCTATGACTCTCTTGAGGTAGCCAATGCCTCGTCACCAGCAAAATCAAATCAGCAACTTCTAGAAACCCCTGGCAAAAGTAACGATGTTTCTCTTAAGATACATAACTAGTGGCGTATCGCTTCCGGCCCACTGGAAACAGTATCTAAAAAAGGTGTATTTGGGTGAGCAACTGGCACGAAACACTGTGACTCTCTTAGGGTAGCCAATATCTCGTCACCAGTATAATCACAGCTTCAAAGTCAAGAAACCTCTGGCAAGAGTAACGATGTTTCTCTTAAGATACACAACTAGTGGCGTATCGCTTCAGGCAGACTGGCCACAGTATCTCAAAATGTGTATTTGGGTGAGCAACTGGCAGGAAGCACTATGACTCTCTTAAGGTTGCCAATGCCTCGTCACCAACATAATCCCATCACCAACTTCAAGAAACCGCTTGCAAAGGTAACGAAGCTTCTCATAAGATACACAGCTAGTGGGGTGTCACTTGAGGCAGACTGGCCAAAGTATCAAAAAAATGTGTATTTAGGTGAGCAACTAGCAGGAATCACTATGACACTCATAGGGTAGCCAATGCCTCGTCACCAGCATAATCACATCAGCAACTTCAAGAAACCCCTGGCAAAAGTTACAATGACTCTTAAGATACACAACTAGTGGCGTAGCTATCAGGCAGACTGGAAAGAGTATCTGAAAAATGTGTATTTGGGTGAAGAACTGGCAGGAATCTCTATGACTCTCTTGAGGTAGCCAATGCCTCATCACCAGCAAAATCAAATCAGCAACTTCTAGAAACCCCTGGCAAAAGTAACGATGTTTCTCTTAAGATACACAACTAGTGGCGTATGGCTTCAGGCCCACTGGAAACAGTATCTAAAAAATGTGTATTTGGGTGAGCAACTGGCACGAAACACTGTGACTCTCTTAGGGTAGCCAATATCTCGTCACCAGTATAATCACAGCTTCAAAGTCAAGAAACCGCTGGCAAGAGTAACGATGTTTCTCTTAAGATACACAACTAGTGGCGTATCGCTTCAGGCAGACTGGCCACAGTATCTCAAAATGTGTATTTGGGTGAGCAACTGGCAGGAAGCACTATGACTCTCTTAAGGTAGCCAATGCCTCGTCACCAACATAATCCCATCACCAACTTCAAGAAACCGCTTGCAAAGGTAACGAAGCTTCTCATAAGATACACAGCTAGTGGGGTGTCACTTGAGGCAGACTGGCCAAAGTATCAAAAAAATGTGTATTTGGGTGAGCAACTAGCAGGAATTACTATGACACTCATAGGGTAGCCAATGCCTCGTCACCAGCATAATCACATCAGCAACTTCAAGAAACCCCTGGCAAAAGTTACAATGACTCTTAAGATACACAACTAGTGGCGTAGCTATCAGGCAGACTGGAAAGAGTATCTAAAAAATGTGTATTTGGGTGAAGAACTGGCAGGAATCTCTATGACTCTCTTGAGGTAGCCAATGTCTCGTCACCGGCAAAATCAAATCAGCAACTTCTAGAAACCCCTGGCAAAAGTAACGATGTTTCTCTTAAGATACACAACTAGTGGCGTATCGCGTCAGGCCCACTGGAAACAGTATCTAAAAAAATGTGTATTTGGGTGAGCAACTGGCACGAAACACTGTGACTCTCTTAGGGTAGCCAATATCTCGTCACCAGTATAATCACAGCTTCAAAGTCAAGAAACCGCTGGCAAGAGTAACGATGTTTCTCTTTAGATACACAACTAGTGGCGTATCGCTTCAGGCAGACTCGCCACAGTATCTCAAAATGTGTATTTGGGTGAGCAACTGGCAGGAAGCACTATGACTCTCTTAAGGTAGCCAATGCCTCGTCACCAACATAATCCCATCACCAACTTCAAGAAACCGATTGCAAAGGTAACGAAGCTTCTCATAAGATACACAGCTAGTGGGGTGTCACTTGAGGCAGACTGGCCAAAGTATCAAAAAAATGTGTATTTGGGTGAGCAACTAGCAGGATCACTATGACACTCATAGGGTAGCCAATGCCTCGTCACCAGCATAATCACATCAGCAACTTCAAGAAACCCCTGGCAAAAGTTACAATGACTCTTAAGATACACAACTAGTGGCGTAGCTATCAGGCAGACTGCAAAGAGTATCTAAAAAATGTGTATTTGGGTGAAGAACTGGCAGGAATCTCTATGACTCTCTTGAGGTAGCCAATGCCTCGTCACCAGCAAAATCAAATCAGCAACTTCTAGAAACCCCTGGCAAAAGTAACGATGTTTCTCTTAAGATACACAACTATTGGCGTATGGCTTCAGGCCCACTGGAAACAGTATCTAAAAAAGGTGTATTTGGGTGAGCAACTGGCACGAAACACTGTGACTCTCTTAGGGTAGCCAATATCTCGTCACCAGTATAATCACAGCTTCAAAGTCAAGAAACCGCTGGCAAGAGTAACGATGTTTCTCTTAAGATACACAACTAGTGGCGTATCGCTTCAGGCAGACTGGCCACAGTATCTCAAAATGTGTATTTGGGTGAGCAACTGGCAGGAAGCACTATGACTATCTTAAGGTAGCCAATGACTCGTCACCAACATAATCCCATCACCAACTTCAAGAAACCGCTTGCAAAGGTAACGAAGCTTCTCATAAGATACACAGCTAGTGGGGTGTCACTTGAGGCAGACTGGCCAAAGTATCAAAAAAATGTGTATTTGGGTGAGCAACTAGCAGGAATCACTATGACACTCATAGGGTAGCCAATGCCTCGTCACCAGCATAATCACATCAGCAACTTCAAGAAACCCCTGGCAAAAGTTACAATGACTCTTAAGATACACAACTAGTGGCGTAGCTATCAGGCAGACTGGAAAGAGTATCTGAAAAATGTGTATTTGGGTGAAGAACTGGCAGGAATCTCTATGACTCTCTTGAGGTAGCCAATGCCTCATCACCAGCAAAATCAAATCAGCAACTTCTAGAAACCCCTGGCAAAAGTAACGATGTTTCTCTTAAGATACACAACTAGTGGCGTATGGCTTCAGGCCCACTGGAAACAGTATCTAAAAAATGTGTATTTGGGTGAGCAACTGGCACGAAACACTGTGACTCTCTTAGGGTAGCCAATATCTCGTCACCAGTATAATCACAGTTTCAATGTCAAGAAACCGCTGGCAAGAGTAACGATGTTTCTCTTAAGATACACAACTAGTGGCGTATCGCTTCAGGCAGACTCGCCACAGTATCTCAAAATGTGTATTTGGGTGAGCAACTGGCAGGAAGCACTATGACTCTCTTAAGTTAGCCAATGCCTCGTCACCAACATAATCCCATCACCAACTTCAAGAAACCGCTTGCAAAGGTAACGAAGCTTCTCATAAGATACACAGCTAGTGGGGTGTCACTTGAGGCAGACTGGCCAAAGTATCAAAAAAATGTGTATTTGGGTGAGCAACTAGCAGGAATTACTATGACACTCATAGGGTAGCCAATGCCTCGTCACCAGCATAATCACATCAGCAACTTCAAGAAACCCCTGGCAAAAGTTACAATGACTCTTAAGATACACAACTAGTGGCGTAGCTATCAGGCAGACTGGAAAGAGTATCTAAAAAATGTGTATTTGTGTGAAGAACTGGCAGGAATCTCTATGACTCTCTTGAGGTAGCCAATGTCTCGTCACCAGCAAAATCAAATCAGCAACTTCTAGAAACCCCTGGCAAAAGTAACGATGTTTCTCTTAAGATACACAACTAGTGGCGTATGGCTTCAGGCCCACTGGAAACAGTATCTAAAAAATCTGTATTTGGGTGAGCAACTGGCACGAAACACTGTGACTGTCTTAGGGTAGCCAATATCTCGTCACCAGTATAATCACAGCTTCAAAGTCAAGAAACCGCTGGCAAGAGTAACGATGTTTCTCTTAAGATACACAACTAGTGGCGTATCGCTTCAGGCAGACTCGCCACAGTATCTCAAAATGTGTATTTGGGTGAGCAACTGGCAGGAAGCACTATGACTCTCTTAAGGTAGTCAATGCCTCGTCACCAACATAATCCCATCACCAACTTCAAGAAACCGCTTGCAAAGGTAACGAAGCTTCTCATAAGATACACAGCTAGTGGGGTGTCACTTGAGGCAGACTGGCCAAATTATCAAAAAAATGTGTATTTGGGTGAGCAACTAGCAGGAATCACTATGACACTCATAGGGTAGCCAATGCCTCGTCACCAGCATAATCACATCAGCAACTTCAAGAAACCCCTGGCAAAAGTTACAATGACTCTTAAGATACACAACTAGTGGCGTAGCTATCAGGCAGACTGCAAAGAGTATCTAAAAAATGTGTATTTGGGTGAAGAACTGGCAGGAATCTCTATGACTCTCTTGAGGTAGCCAATGCCTCGTCACCAGCAAAATCAAATCAGCAACTTCTAGAAACCCCTGGCAAAAGTAACGATGTTTCTCTTAAGATACACAACTAGTGGCGTATCGCTTCAGGCCCACTGGAAACAGTATCTAAAAAATGTGTATTTGGGTGAGCAACTGGCACGAAACACTGTGACTCTCTTAGGGTAGCCAATATCTCGTCACCAGTATAATCACAGCTTCAAAGTCAAGAAACCGCTGGCAAGAGTAACGATGTTTCTCTTAAGATACACAACTAGTGGCGTATCGCTTCAGGCAGACTGGCCACAGTATCTCAAAATGTGTATTTGGGTGAGCAACTGGCAGGAAGCACTATGAATCTCTTAAGATAGCCAATGCCTCGTCACCAACATAATCCCATCACCAACTTCAAGAAACCGCTTGCAAAGGTAACGAAGCTTCTCATAAGATACACAGCTAGTGGGGTGTCACTTGAGGCAGACTGGCCAAAGTATCAAAAAAATGTGTGTTTGGGTGAGCAACTAGCAGGAATCACTATGACACTCATAGGGTAGCCAATGCCTCGTCACCAGCATAATCACATCAGCAACTTCAAGAAACCGCTGGCAAAAGTTACAATGACTCTTAAGATACACAACTAGTGGCGTAGCTATCAGGCAGACTAGAAAGAGTATCTAAAAAATGTGTGTTTGGGTGAAGAACTGGCAGGAATCTCTATGACTCTCTTGAGGTAGCCAATGCCTCATCACCAGCAAAATCAAATCAGCAACTTCTAGAAACCCCTGGCAAAAGTAACGATGTTTCTCTTAAGATACACAACTAGTGGCGTATCGCTTCAGGCACACTGGAAACAGTATCTAAAAAATGTGTATTTGGGTGAGCAACTGGCACGAAACACTGTGACTCTCTTAGGGTAGCCAATATCTCGTCACCAGTATAATCACAGCTTCAAAGTCAAGAAACCGCTGGAAAGAGTAACGATGTTTCTCTTAAAATACACAACTAGTGGCCTATCGCTTCAGGCAGACTGGCCACAGTATCTCAAAATGTGTATTTGGGTGAGCAACTGGCAGGAAGCACTATGACTCTCTTAAGGTAGCCAATGCCTCGTCACCAACATAATCCCATCACCAACTTCAAGAAACCGCTTGCAAAGGTAACGAAGCTTCTCATAAGATACACAGCTAGTGGGGTGTCACTTGAGGCAGACTGGCCAAAGTATCAAAAAAATGTGTATTTCTTTGAGCAACTAGCAGGAATCACTATGACACTCATAGGGTAGCCAATGCCTCGTTACCATCATAATCACATCAGCAACTTCAAGAAACCCCTGGCAAAAGTTGCAATGACTCTTAAGATACACAACTAGTGGCGTAGCTATCATGCAGACTGGAAAGAGTATCTAAAAAATGTGTATTTTGGTGAAGAACTGGCAGGAATCACTATGACTCTCTTGAGGTAGCCAATGCCTCGTCACCAGCAAAATCAAATCAGCAACTTCTAGCAACCCCTGGCAAAAGTAACGATGTTTCTCTTAAGATACACAACTGGTGGCGTATTGCTTCAGGCCCACTGGAAACAGTATCTAAAAAATGTGTATTTGGGTGAGCAACTGGCACGAAACACTGTGACTCTCTTAGGGTAGCCAATATCTCGTCACCTGTATAATCACAGCATCAAAGTCAAGAAACCGCTGGCAAGAGTAACGATGTTTCTCTTAAGATACACAACTAGTGGCGTATCGCTTCAGGCAGACTGGCCACAGTATCTCAAAATGTGTATTTGGGTGAGCAACTGGCAGGAAGCACTATGACTCTCTTAAGGTAGACAATGCCTCGTCACCAACATAATCCCATCACCAACTTCAAGAAACCGCTTCCAAAGGTAACGAAGCTTCTCATAAGATACACAGCTAGTGGGGTGTCACTTGAGGCAGACTGGCCAAAGTATCAAAAAAATGTGTATTTCGGTGAGCAACTAGCAGGAATCACTATGACACTCATAGGGTAGCCAATGCCTCGTCACCAGCATAATCACATCAGCAACTTCAAGAAACCCCTGGCAAAAGTTACAATGACTCTTAAGATACACAACTAGTGGCGTAGCTATCAGGCAGACTGGAAAGAGTATCTAAAAAATGTGTATTTGGGTGAAGAACTGGCAGGAATCTCTATGACTCTCTTGAGGTAGCCAATGCCTCGTCACCTGCAGAATCAAATCAGCAACTTCTTGAAACCCCTGGCAAAAGTAACGATGTTTCTCTTAAGATACACAACTAGTGGCGTATTGCTTCAGGCCCACTGGAAACAGTATCTAAAAAATGTGTATTTGGGTGAGCAACTGGCACGAAACACTGTGACTCTCTTAGGGTAGCGAATATCTCGTCACCAGTATAATCACAGCTTCAAAGTCAAGAAACCGCTGGCAAGAGTAACGATGTTTCTCTTAAGATACACAACTAGTGGCGTATCGCTTCAGGCAGACTGGCCACAGTATCTCAAAATGTGTATTTGGGTGAGCAACTGGCAGGAAGCACTATGACTCTCTTAAGGTAGCCAATGCCTCGTCACCAACATAATCCCATCACCAACTTCAAGAAACCGCTTGCAAACGTAACGAAGCTTCTCATAAGATACACAGCTAGTGGGGTGTCACTTGAGGCAGAGTGGCCAAAGTATCAAAAAAATGTGTATTTGGGTGAGCAACTAGCAGGAATCACTATGACACTCATAGGGTAGCCAATGCCTCGTCACCAGCATAATCACATCAGCAACTTCAAGAAACCCCTGGCAAAAGTTACAATGACTCTTAAGATACACAACTAGTGGCGTAGCTATCAGGCAGACTGGAAAGAGTATCTAAAAAATGTGTATTTGGGTGAAGAACTGGCAGGAATCTCTATGACTCTCTTGAGGTAGCCAATGCCTCGTCACCAGCAAAATCAAATCAGCAACTTCTAGAAACCCCTGGCAAAAGTAACGATGTTTCTCTTAAGATACAGTGGCGTATCGCTTCAGGCCCACTGGAAACAGTATTTAAAAAATGTGTATTTGGGTGAGCAACTGGCACGAAACACTGTGACTCTCTTAGGGTAGCCAATATCTCGTCGCCAGTATAATCAACGCTTCAAAGTCAAGAAACCGCTGGCAAGAGTAACGATGTTTCTCTTAAGATACACAACTAGTGGCCTATCGCTTCAGGCAAACTGGCCACAGTATCTCAAAATGTGTATTTGGGTGAGCAACTGGCAGGAAGCACTATGACTCTCTTAAGGTAGCCAATGCCTCGTCACCAACAAAATCCCATCAACCACTTCAAGAAACCGCTTGCAAAGGTAACGAAGCTTCTCATAAGATACACAGCTAGTGGGGTGTCACTTGAGGCAGACTGGCCAAAGTATCAAAAAAATGTGTATTTGGGTGAGCAACTAGCAGGAATCACTATGACACTCATAGGGTAGCCAATGCCTCGTCACCAGCATAATCACATCAGCAACTTCAAGAAACCCCTGGCAAAAGTTACAATGACTCTTAAGATACACAACTAGTGGCGTAGCTATCAGGCAGACTGGAAAGAGTATCTAAAAAATGTGTATTTGGGTGAAGAACTGGCAGGAATCTCTATGACTCTCTTGAGGTAGCCAATGCCTCGTCACCAGCAAAATCAAATCAGCAACTTCTAGAAACCCCTGGCAAAAGTAAAGATGTTTCTCTTAAGATACACAACTAGTGGCGTATTGCTTCAGGCACACTGGAAACAGTATCTAAAAAATGTGTATTTGGGTGAGCAACTGGCACGAAACACTGTGACTCTCTTAGGGTAGAGAATATATCGTCACCAGTATAATCACAGCTTCAAAGTCAAGAAACCGCTGGCAAGAGTAACGATGTTTCTCTTAAGATACACAACTAGTGGCGTATCGCTTCAGGCAGACTGGCCACAGTATCTCAAAATGTGTATTTGGGTGAGCAACTGGCAGGAAGCACTATGACTCTCTTAAGGTAGCCAATGCCTCGTCACCAACATAATCCCATCACCAACTTCAAGAAACCGCTTGCAAAGGTAACGAAGCTTCTCATAAGATACACAGCTAGTGGGGTGTCACTTGAGGCAGACTGGCCAAAGTATCAAAAAAATGTGTATTTGGGTGAGCAACTAGCAGGAATCACTATGACACTCATAGGGTAGCCAATGCCTCGTCACCAGCATAATCACATCAGCAACTTCAAGAAACCCCTGGCAAAAGTTACAATGACTCTTAAGATACACAACTAGTGGCGTAGCTATCAGGCAGACTAGAAAGAGTATCTAAAAAATGTGTATTTGGGTGAAGAACTGGCAGGAATCTCTATGACTCTCTTGAGGTAGCCAATGCCTCGTCACCAGCAAAATCAAATCAGCAACTTCTAGAAACCCCTGGCAAAAGTAACGATGTTTCTCTTAAGATACACAACTAGTGGCGTATCGCTTCAGGCCCACTGGAAACAGTATCTAAAAAATGTGTATTTGGGTGAGCAACTGGCACGAAACACTGTGACTCTCTTAGGGTAGCCAATATCTCGTCACCAGTATAATCACAGCTTCAAAATCAAGAAACCGCTGGCAAGAGTAACGATGTTTCTCTTAAGATACACAACTAGTGGCGTATCGCTTCAGGCAGACTGGCCACAGTATCTCAAAATGTGTATTTGGGTGAGCAACTGGCAGGAAGCACTATGACTCTCTTAAGGTAGCCAATGCCTCGTCACCAACATAATCCCATCACCAACTTCAAGAAACCGCTTGCAAAGGTAACGAAGCTTCTCATAAGATACACAGCTAGTGGGGTGTCACTTGAGGCAGACTGGCCAAAGTATCAAAAAAATGTGTATTTGGGTGAGCAACTAGCAGGAATCACTATGACACTCATAGGGTAGCCAATGCCTCGTTACCAGCATAATCACATCAGCAACTTCAAGAAACCCCTGGCAAAAGTTACAATGACTCTTAAGATACACAACTAGTGGCGTAGCTATCAGGCAGACTGGAAAGAGTATCTAAAAAATGTGTATTTGGGTGAAGAACTGGCAGGAATCACTATGACTCTTTGAGGTAGCCAATGCCTCGTCACCAGCAAAATCAAATCAGCAACTTCTAGAAACCCCTTTCAAAAGTAACGATGTTTCTCTTAAGATACACAACTAGTGGCGTATCGCTTCAGGCCCACTGGAAACAGTATCTAAAAAATGTGTATTTGGGTGAGCAACTGGCACGAAACACTGTGACTCTCTTAGGGTAGCCAATATCTCGTCACCAGTATAATCACAGCTTCAAAGTCAAGAAACCGCTGGCAAGAGTAACGATGTTTCTCTTAAGATACACAACTAGTGGCGTATCGCTTCAGGCAGACTGGCCACAGTATCTGAAAATGTGTATTTGGGTGAGCAACTGGCAGGAAGCACTATGACTCTCTTAAGGTAGCCAATGCCTCGTCACCAACATAATCCCATCACCAACTTCAAGAAACCGCTTGCAAAGGTAACGAAGCTTCTCATAAGATACACAGCTAGTGGGGTGTCACTTGAGGCAGACTGGCCAAAGTATCAAAAAAATGTGTATTTGGGTGAGCAACTAGCAGGAATCACTATGACACTCATAGGGTAGCCAATGCCTCGTCACCAGCATAATCACATCAGCAACTTCAAGAAACCCCTGGCAAAAGTTACAATGACTCTTAAGATACACAACTAGAGGCGTAGCTATCAGGCAGACTGGAAAGAGTATCTAAAAAATGTGTATTTGGATGAGCAACTGGCAGGAAACACTGTGACTCTCTTAGGGTAGACAATATCTCGTCACCAGTATAATCACATCTTCAAAGTCAAGAAACCGCTGGCAAGAGCAACGATGTTTCTCTTAAGATACACAACTAGTGGCGTATCGCTTCAGGCACACTGGAAACAGTATCTAAAAAATGTGTATTTGGGTGAGCAACTGGCACGAAACACTGTGACTCTTTTAGGGTAGACAATATGTCGTCACCAGTATAATCTCAGCTTCAAAGTCAAGAAACCGCTGGCAAGAGTAACGATGTGTCTCTTATGATACACAACTAGTGGCGTATCGCTTCAGGCAGACTGGCCACAGTATCTCAAAATGTGTATTTGGGTGAGCAACTGGCAGGAAGCACTATGACTCTCTTAAGGTAGCCAATGCCTCGTCACCAACATAATCCCATCACCAACTTCAAGAAACCGCTTGCAAAGGTAACGAAGCTTCTCATAAGATACACAGCTAGTGGGGTGTCACTTGATGCAGACTGGCCAAAGTATCAAAAAAATGTGTATTTGTGTGAGCAACTAGCAGGAATCACTATGACACTCATAGGGTAGCCAATGCCTCGTCACCAGCATAATCACATCAGCAACTTCAAGAAACCCCTGGCAAAAGTTACAATGACTCTTAAGATACACAACTAGTGGCGTAGCTATCAGGCAGACTGGAAAGAGTATCTAAAAAATGTGTATTTGGGTGAAGAACTGGCGGGAATCACTATGACTCTTTGAGGTAGCCAATGCCTCGTCACCAGCAAAATCAAATCAGCAACTTCTAGAAACCCCTTTCAAAAGTAACGATGTTTCTCTTAAGATACACAACTAGTGGCGTATCGCTTCAGGCCCACTGGAAACAGTATCTAAAAAATGTGTATTTGGGTGAGCAACTGGCACGAAACACTGTGACTCTCTTAGGGTAGCCAATATCTCGTCACCAGTATAATCACAGCTTCAAAGTCAAGAAACCGCTGGCAAGAGTAACGATGTTTCTCTTAAGATACACAACTAGTGGCGTATCGCTTCAGGCAGACTGGCCACAGTATCTCAAAATGTGTATTTGGGTGAGCAACTGGCAGGAAGCACTATGACTCTCTTAAGGTAGCCAATGCCTCGTCACCAACATAATCCCATCACCAACTTCAAGAAACCGCTTGCAAAGGTAACGAAGCTTCTCATAAGATACACAGCTAGTGGGGTGTCACTTGAGGCAGACTGGCCAAAGTATCAAAAAAATGTGTATTTGGGTGAGCAACTAGCAGGAATCACTATGACACTCATAGGGTAGCCAATGCCTCGTCACCAGCATAATCACATCAGCAACTTCAAGAAACCCCTGGCAAAAGTTACAATGACTCTTAAGATACACAACTAGTGGCGTAGCTATCATGCAGACTGGAAAGAGTATCTAAAAAATGTGTATTTTGGTGAAGAACTGGCAGGAATCTCTATGACTCTCTTGAGGTAGCCAATGCCTCGTCACCAGCAAAATCAAATCAGCAACTTCTAGAAACCCCTGTCAAAAGTAAAGATGTTTCTCTTAAGATACACAACTAGTGGCGTATCGCTTCAGGCCCACTGGAAACAGTATCTAAAAAATGTGTATTTGAGTGAGCAACTGGCACGAAACACTGTGACTCTCTTAGGGTAACCAATATCTCGTCACCAGTATAATCACAGCTTCAAAGTCAAGAAACCGCTGGCAAGAGTAACGATGTTTCTCTTAAGATACACAACTAGTGGCCTATCGCTTCAGGCAGACTGGCCACAGTATCTCAAAATGTGTATTTGGGTGAGCAACTGGCAGGAAGCACTATGACTCTCTTAAGGTAGCCAATGCCTCGTCACCAACATAATCCCATCACCAACTTCAAGAAACCGCTTGCAAAGGTAACGAAGCTTCTCATAAGATACACAGCTAGTGTGGTGTCACTTGAGGCAGACTGGCCAAAGTATCAAAAAAATGTGTATTTGGGTGAGCAACTAGCAGGAATCACTATGACACTCATAGGGTAGCCAATGCCTCGTCACCAGCATAATCACATCAGCAACTTCAAGAAACCCCTGGCAAAAGTTACAATGACTCTTAAGATACACAACTAGTGGCGTAGCTATCATGCAGACTGGAAAGAGTATCTAAAAAATGTGTATTTTGGTGAAGAACTGGCAGGAATCTCTATGACTCTCTTGAGGTAGCCAATTCCTCGTCACCAGCAAAATCAAATCAGCAACTTCTAGAAACCCCTGGCAAAAGTAAAGATGTTTCTCTTAAGATACACAACTAGTGGCGTATCGCTTCAGGCACACTGGAAACAGTATCTAAAAAATGTGTATTTGGGTGAGCAACTGGCACGAAACACTGTGACTCTCTTAGGGTAACCAATATCTCGTCACCAGTATAATCACAGCTTCAAAGTCAAGAAACCGCTGGCAAGAGTAACGATGTTTCTCTTAAGATACACATCTAGTGGCCTATCGCTTCAGGCAGACTGGCCACAGTATCTCAAAATGTGTATTTGGGTGAGCAACTGGCAGGAAGCACTATGACTCTCTTAAGGTAGCCAATGCCTCGTCACCAACATAATCCCATCACCAACTTCAAGAAACCGCTTGCAAAGGTAACGAAGCTTCTCATAAGATACACAGCTAGTGGGGTGTCACTTGAGGCAGACTGGCCAAAGTATCAAAAAAATGTGTATTTGGGTGAGCAACTAGCAGGAATCACTATGACACTCATAGGGTAGCCAATGCCTCGTCACCAGCATAATCACATCAGCAACTTCAAGAAACCCCTGGCAAAAGTTACAATGACTCTTAAGATACACAACTAGTGGCGTAGCTATCAGGCAGACTGGAAAGAGTATCTAAAAAATGTGTATTTGGGTGAAGAACTGGCAGGAATCTCTATGACTCTCTTGAGGTAGCCAATGCCTCGACACCAGCAAAATCAAATCAGCAACTTCTAGACACCCCTGGCAAAAGTAAAGATGTTTCTCTTAAGATACACAACTAGTGGCGTATCGCTTCAGGCACACTGGAAACAGTATCTAAAAAATGTGTATTTGGGTGAGCAACTGGCACGAAACACTGTGACTCTCTTAGGGTAACCAATATCTCGTCACCAGTATAATCACAGCTTCAAAGTCAAGAAACCGCTGGCAAGAGTAACGATGTTTCTCTTAAGATACACAACTAGTGGCCTATCGCTTCAGGCAGACTGGCCACAGTATCTCAAAATGTGTATTTGGGTGAGCAACTGGCAGGAAGCACTATGACTCTCTTAAGGTAGCCAATGCCTCGTCACCAACATAATCCCATCACAAACTTCAAGAAACCGCTTGCAAAGGTAACGAAGCTTCTCATAAGATACACAGCTAGTGGGGTGTCACTTGAGGCAGACTGGCCAAAGTATCAAAAAAATGTGTATTTGGGTGAGCAACTAGCAGGAATCACTATGACACTCATAGGGTAGCCAATGCCTCGTCACCAGCATAATCACATCAGCAACTTCAAGAAACCCCTGGCAAAAGTTACAATGACTCTTAAGATACACAACTAGTGGCGTAGCTATCATGCAGACTGGAAAGAGTATCTAAAAAATGTGTATTTGGGTGAAGAACTGGCAGGAATCTCTATGACTCTCTTGAGGTAGCCAATGCCTCGTCACCAGCAGAATCAAATCAGCAACTTCTAGAAACCCCTGGCAAAAGTAACGATGTTTCTCTTAAGATACACAACTAGTGGCGTATCGCTTCAGGCACACTGGAAACAGTATCTAAAATATGTGTATTTGGGTGAGCAACTGGCACGAAACACTGTGACTCTCTTAGGGTAGCCAATATCTCGTCACCAGTATAATCACAGCTTCAAAGTCAAGAAACCGCTGGCAAGAGTAACGATGTTTCTCTTAAGATACACAACTAGTGGCGTATCGCTTCAGGCAGACTGGAAAGAGTATCTATAAAATGTGTATTTGGGTGAAGAACTGGCAGGAATCTCTATGACTCTCTTGAGGTAGCCAATGCCTCGTCACCAACATAATCCCATCACCAACTTCAAGAAACCACTTGCAAAGGTATCGAAGCTTCTCATAAGATACACAGCTAGTGGGGTGTCACTTGAGGCAGACTGGCCAAAGTATCAAAAAAATGTGTATTTGGGTGAGCAACTAGCAGGAATCACTATGACACTCATAGGGTAGCCAATGCCTCGTCACCAGCATAATCAAATCAGCAACTTCAAGAAACCCCTGGCAAAATTTACAATGACTCTTAAGATACACAACTAGTGGCGTAGCTATCATGCAGACTGGAAAGAGTATCTAAAAAATGTGTATTTGGGTGAAGAACTGGCAGGAATCTCTATGACTCTCTTGAGGTAGCCAATGCCTCGTCACCAGCAGAATCAAATCAGCAACTTCTAGAAACCCCTAGCAAAAGTAACGATGTTTCTCTTAAGATACACAACTAGTGGCGTATCGCTTCAGGCACACTGGAAACAGTATCTAAAAAATGTGTATTTGGGTGAGCAACTGGCACGAAACACGGTGACTCTCTTAAAGTAGCCAATATCTCGTCACCAGTATAATCACAGCTTCAAAGTCAAGAAACCGCTGGCAAGAGTAACGATGTTTCTCTTAAGATACACAACTAGTGGCGTATCGCTTCAGGCAGACTGGCCACAGTATCTCAAAATGTGTATTTGGGTGAGCAACTGGCAGGAAGCACTATGACTCTCTTAAGGTAGCCAATGCCTCGTCACCAACATAATCCCATCATCAACTTCAAGAAACGGCTTGCAAAGGTAACGAAGCTTCTCATAAGATACACAGCTAGTGGGGTGTCACTTGAGGCAGACTGGCCAAAGTATCAAAAAAATGTGTATTTGGGTGAGCAACTAGCAGGAATCACTATGACACTCATAGGGTAGCCAATGCCTCGTCACCAGCATAATCACATCAGCAACATCAAGAAACCCCTGGCAAAAGTTACAATGACTCTTAAGATACACAACTAGTGGCGTAGCTATCAGGCAGACTGGAAAGAGTATCTAAAAAATTTGTATTTGGGTGAAGAACTGGCAGGAATCTCTATGACCCTCTTGAGGTAGCTAATGCCTCGTCACCAGCAGAATCAAATCAGCAACTTCTAGAAACCCCTGGCAAAAGTAACGATGTTTCTCTTAAGATACACAACTAGTGGCGTATCGCTTCAGGCACACTGGAAACAGTATCTAAAAAATGTGTATTTGGGTGAGCAACTGGCACGAAACACTGTGACTCTCTTAGGGTAGCCAATGCCTCGTCACCAGCATAATCACATCAGCAACTTCAAGAAACCCCTGGCCAAAGTTACAATGACTCTTAAGATACACAACTAGTGGCGTAGCTATCATGCAGACTGGAAAGAGTATCTAAATAATGTGTATTTGGGTGAAGAACTGGCAGGAAACTCTATGACTCTCTTGAGGTAGCCAATGCCTCGTCACCAGCAGAATCAAATCAGCAACTTCTAGAAACCCCTGGCAAAAGTAACGATGTTTCTCTTAAGATACACAACTAGTGGCGTATCGCTTCAGGCACACTGGAAACAGTATCTAAAAAATGTGTATTTGGGTGAGCAACTGGCACGAAACACTGTGACTCTCTTAGGGTAGCCAATATCTCGTCACCAGTATAATCACAGCTTCAAAGTCAAGAAACCGCTGGCAAGAGTAACGATGTTTCTCTTAAGATACACAACTAGTGGCGTATCGCTTCAGGCAGACTGGAAAGAGTATCTATAAAATGTGTATTTGGGTGAAGAACTGGCAGGAATCTCTATGACTCTCTTCAGGTAGCCAATGCCTCGTCACCAACATAATCCCATCACCAACTTCAAGAAACCGCTTGCAAAGGTAACGAAGCTTCTCATAAGATACACAGCTAGTGGGGTGTCACTTGAGGCAGACTGGCAAAAGTATCAAAAAATGTGTATTTGGGTGAGCAACTAGCAGGAATCACTATGACACTCATAGGGTAGCCAATGCCTCGTTACCAGCATAATCACATCAGCAACTTCAAGAAACCCCTGGCAAAAGTTACAATGACTCTTAAGATACACAACTAGTGGCGTAGCTATCAGGCAGACTGCAAAGAGTATCTAAAAAATGTGTATTTGGGTGAAGAACTGGCAGGAATCACTATGACTCTCTTGAGGTAGCCAATGCCTCGTCACCAGCAGAATCAAATCAGCAACTTCTAGAAACCCCTGGCAAAGTAACGATGTTTCTCTTAAGATACACAACTAGTGGCGTATCGCTTCAGGCACACTGGAAACAGTATCTAAAAAATGTGTATTTGGGTGAGCAACTGGCACGAAACACTGTGACTCTCTTAGGGTAGCCAATGCCTCGTTACCAGCATAATCACATCAGCAACTTCAAGAAACCCCTGGCAAAAGTTACAATGACTCTTAAGATACACAACTAGTGGCGTAGCTATCAGGCAGACTGCAAAGAGTATCTAAAAAATGTGTATTTGGGTGAAGAACTGGCAGGAATCACTATGACTCTCTTGAGGTAGCCAATGCCTCGTAACCAGCAGAATCAAATCAGCAACTTCTAGAAACCCCTGGCAAAGTAACGATGTTTCTCTTAAGATACACAACTAGTGGCGTATCGCTTCAGGCAGACTGGCCACAGTATCTCAAAATGTGTATTTGGGTGAGCAATTGGCAGGAAGCACTATGACTCTCTTAAGGTAGCCAATGACTCGTCACCAACATAATCCCATCACCAACTTCAAGAAACCGCTTGCAAAGGTAACGAAGCTTCTCATAAGATACACAGCTAGTGGGGTGTCACTTGAGGCAGACTGGCCAAAGTATCAAAAAAATGTGTATTTGGGTGAGCAACTAGCAGGAATCACTATGACACTCATAGGGTAGCCAATGCCTCGTTACCAGCATAATCACATCAGCAACTTCAAGAAACCCCTGGCAAAAGTTACAATGACTCTTAAGATACACAACTAGTGGCGTAGCTATCAGGCAGACTGGAAAGAGTATCTAAAAAATGTGTATTTGGGTGAAGAACTGGCAGGAATCTCTATGACTCTCTTGAGGTAGCCAATGCCTCGTCACCAGCAGAATCAAATCAGCAACTTCTAGGAACCCCTGGCAAAAGTAACGATGTTTCTCTTAAGATACACAACTAGTGGCGTATCGCTTCAGGCAAACTGGAAACAGTATCTAAAAAATGTGTATTTGGGTGAGCAACTGGCACGAAACACTGTGACTCTCTTAGGGTAGCCAATATCTCGTCACCAGTATAATCACAGCTTCAAAGTCAAGAAACCGCTGGCAAGAGTAACGATGTTTCTCTTAAGATACACAACTAGTGGCGTATCGCTTCAGGCAGACTGGAAAGAGTATCTATAAAATGTGTATTTGGGTGAAGAACTGGCAGAATCTCTATGACTCTCTTGAGGTAGCCAATGGCTCGTCACCAACATAATCCCATCACCAACTTCAAGAAACCGCTTGCAAAGGTAACGAAGCTTCTCATAAGATACACAGCTAGTGGGGTGTCACTTGAGGCAGACTGGCCAAAGTATCAAAAAAATGTGTATTTGGGTGAGCAACTAGCAGGAATCACTATGACACTCATAGGGTAGCCAATGCCTCGTCACCAGCATAATCACATCAGCAACTTCAAGAAACCCCTGGCAAAAGTTACAATGACTCTTAAGATACACAACTAGTGGCGTAGCTATCAGGCAGACTGGAAAGAGTATCTAAAAAATGTGTATTTGGGTGAAGAACTGGCAGGAATCTCTATGACTCTCTTGAGGTAGCCAATGCTTCGTCACCAGCAGAATCAAATCAGCAACTTCTAGAAACCCCTTTCAATAGTAACGATGTTTCTCTTAAGATACACAACCAGTGGCGTATCGCTTCAGGCACACTGGAAACAGTATCTAAAAAATGTGTATTTGGGTGAGCAACTGGCACGAAACACTGTGACTCTCTTAGGGTAGCCAATATCTCGTCACCAGTATAATCACAGCTTCAAAGTCAAGAAACCGCTGGCAAGAGTAACGATGTTTCTCTTAAGATACACAACTAGTGGCGTATCGCTTCAGGCAGACTGGCCACAGTATCTCAAAATGTGTATTTGGGTGAGCAACTGGCAGGAAGCACTATGACTCTCTTAAGGTAGCCAATGCCTCGTCACCAACATAATCCCATCACCAACTTCAAGAAACCGCTTGAAAAGGTAACGAAGCTTCTCATAAGATACACAGCTAGTGGGGTGTCACTTGAGGCAGACTGGCCAAAGTATCAAAAAAATGTGTATTTGGGTGAGCAACTAGCAGGAATCACTATGACACTCATAGGGTAGCCAATGCCTCGTCACCAGCATAATCACATCAGCAACTTCAAGAACCCCTGGCAAAAGTTACAATGACTCTTAAGATACACAACTAGTGGCGTAGCTATCAGGCAGACTGGAAAGAGTATCTAAAAATTGTGTATTTGGGTGAAGAACTGGCAGGAATCTCTATGACTCTCTTGAGGTAGCCAATGCTTCGTCACCAGCAGAATCAAATCAGCAACTTCTAGAAACCCCTTTCAAAAGTAACGATGTTTCTCTTAAGATACACAACTAGTGGCGTATCGCTTCAGGCACACCGGAAACAGTATCTAAAAAATGTGTATTTGGGTGAGCAACTGGCACGAAACACTGTGACTCTCTTAGGGTAGCCAATATCTCGTCACCAGTATAATCACAGCTTCAAAGTCAGAAACCGCTGGCAAGAGTAACGATGTTTCTCTTAAGATACACAACTAGTGGCGTATCGCTTCAGGCACACTGGAAACAGTATCTAAAAAATGTGTATTTGGGTGAGCAACTGGCACGAAACACTGTGACTCTCTTAGGGTAGCCAATATCTCGTCACCAGTATAATCACAGCTTCAAAGTCAAGAAACCGCTGGCAATAGTAACGATGTTTCTCTTAAGATACACAACTAGTGGCGTAGCTAACAGGCAGACTGGAAAGAGTATCTAAAAAATGTGTATTTTGGTGAAGAACTGGCAGGAATCTCTATGACTCTCTTGAGGTAGCCAATGCCTCGTAACCAGCAGAATCAAATCAACAACTTCTAGAAACCCCTGGCAAAAGTAACGATGTTTCTCTTAAGATACACAACTAGTGGCGTATCGCTTCAGGCACACTGGAAACAGTATCTAAAAAATGTGTATTTGGGTGAGCAACTGGCACGAAACACTGTGACTCTCTTAGGGTAACCAATATCTCGTCACCAGTATAATCACATCTTCAAAGTCAAGAAACCGCTGGCAAGAGTAACGATGTTTCTCTTAAGATACACAACTAGTGGCGTATCGCTTCAGGCAGACTGGCCACAGTATCTCAAAATGTGTATTTGGGTGAGCAACTGGCAGGAAGCACTATGACTCTCTTAAGGTAGCCAATGCCTCGTCACCAACATTATCCCATCACCAACTTCAAGAAACCGCTTGCAAAGGTAACGAAGCTTCTCATAAGATACACAGCTAGTGGGGTGTCACTTGAGGCAGTCTGGCCAAAGTATCAAAAAAATGTGTATTTGGGTGAGCAACTAGCAGGAATCACTATGACACTCATAGGGTAGCCAATGCCTCGTCACCAGCATAATCACATCAGCAACTTCAATAAAACCCTGGCAAAAGTTACAATGAATCTTAAGATACACAACTAGTGGCGTAGCTATCAGGCAGACTGGAAAGAGTATCTAAAAAATGTGTATTTGGGTGAAGAACTGGCAGGAATCTCTATGACTCTCTTGAGGTAGCCAATGCCTCGTCACCAGCAGAATCAAATCAGCAACTTCTAGAAACCCCTGGCAAAAGTAACGATGTTTCTCTTAAGATACACAACTAGTGGCGTATCGCTTCAGGCAGAATGGCCACAGTATCTCAAAATGTGTATTTGGGTGAGCAACTGGCACGAAACACTGTGACTTTCTTAAGGTAGCCAATGCCTCGTCACCAACATAATCCCATCACCAACTTCAAGAAACCGCTTGCAAAGGTAACGAAGCTTCTCATAAGATACACAGCTAGTGGGGTGTCACTTGAGGCAGACTGGCCAAAGTATCAAAAAAATGTGTATTTGGGTGAGCAACTAGCAGGAATCACTATGACACTCATAGGGTAGCCAATGCCTCGTCACCAGCATAATCACATCAGCAACTTCAAGAACCCCTGGCAAAAGTTACAATGACTCTTAAGATACACAACTAGTGGCGCAGCTATCAGGCAGACTGGAAAGAGTATCTAAAAAATGTGTATTTGGGTGAAGAACTGGCAGGAATCTCTATGACTCTCTTGAGGTAGCCAATGCTTCGTCACCAGCAGAATCAAATCAGCAACTTCTAGAAACCCCTTTCAAAAGTAACGATGTTTCTCTTAAGATACACAACTAGTGGCGTATCGCTTCAGGCACACTGGAAACAGTATCTAAAAAATGTGTATTTGGGTGAGCAAGTGGCACGAAACACTGTGACTCTCTTAGGGTAGCCAATATCTCGTCACCGGTATAATCACAGCTTCAAAGTCAAGAAACCGCTGGCAAGAGTAACGATGTTTCTCTTAAGATACACAACTAGTGGCGTATCGCTTCAGGCACACTGGAAACAGTATCTAAAAAATGTGTATTTGGGTGTGCAACTGGCACGAAACACTGTGACTCTCTTAGGGTAGCCAATATCTCGTCACCAGTATAATCACAGCTTCAAAGTCAAGAAACCGCTGGCAAGAGTAACGATGTTTCTCTTAAGATACACAACTAGTGGCGTATCGCTTCAGGCGCACTGGAAACAGTATCTAAAAAATGTGTATTTGGGTGTGCAACTGGCACGAAACACTGTGACTCTCTTAGGGTAGCCAATATCTCGTCACCAGTATAATCACAGCTTCAAAGTCAAGAAACCGCTGGCAAGAGTAACGATGTTTCTCTTAAGATACACAACTAGTGGCGTATCGCTTCAGGCAGAATGGCCACAGTATCTCAAAATGTGTATTTGGGTGAGCAACTGGCACGAAACACTGTGACTCTCTTAAGGTAGCCAATGCCTCGTCACCAACATAATCCCATCACCAACTTCAAGAAACCGCTTGCAAAGGTAACGAAGCTTCTCATAAGATACACAGCTAGTGGGGTGTCACTTGAGGCAGACTGGCCAAAGTATCAAAAAAATGTGTATTTGGGTGAGCAACTAGCAGGAATCACTATGACACTCATAGGGTAGCCAATGCCTCGTCACCAGCATAATCACATCAGCAACTTCAAGAACCCCTGGCAAAAGTTACAATGACTCTTAAGATACACAACTAGTGGCGCAGCTATCAGGCAGACTGGAAAGAGTATCTAAAAAATGTGTATTTGGGTGAAGTACTGGCAGGAATCTCTATGACTCTCTTGAGGTAGCCAATGCTTCGTCACCAGCAGAATCAAATCAGCAACTTCTAGAAACCCCTTTCAAAAGTAACGATGTTTCTCTTAAGATACACAACTAGTGGCGTATCGCTTCAGGCACACTGGAAACAGTATCTAAAAAATGTGTATTTGGGTGAGCAAGTGGCACGAAACACTGTGACTCTCTTAGGGTAGCCAATATCTCGTCACCGGTATAATCACAGCTTCAAAGTCAAGAAACCGCTGGCAAGAGTAACGATGTTTCTCTTAAGATACACAACTAGTGGCGTATCGCTTCAGGCACACTGGAAACAGTATCTAAAAAATGTGTATTTGGGTGAGCAACTGGCACGAAACACTGTGACTCTCTTAGGGTAGCGAATATCTCGTCACCAGTATAATCACAGTTTCAAAGTCAAGAAACCGCTGGCAATAGTAACGATGTTTCTCCTAAGATACACAACTAGTGGCGTAGCTATCAGGCAGACTGGAAAGAGTATCTAAAATATGTGTATTTGGGTGAAGAACTGGCAGGAATCTCTATGACTCTCTTGAGGTAGCCAATGCCTCGTCACCAGCAGAATCAAATCAACAACTTCTAGAAACCCCTGGCAAAAGTAACGATGTTTCTCTTAAGATACACAACTACTGGCGTATCGCTTCAGGCAGACTGGCCACAGTATCTCAAAATGTGTATTTGGGTGAGCAACTGGCAGGAAGCACTATGACTCTCTTA
The DNA here is from genome assembly GCF_023898315.1 of Schistocerca nitens. Lineage (NCBI taxonomy): Eukaryota > Metazoa > Arthropoda > Insecta > Orthoptera > Acrididae > Schistocerca > Schistocerca nitens. The sequence goes on along the minus strand of NC_064616.1, from coordinate 105,166,237 downwards.
AGGTAGCCAATGCCTCGTCACCAACATAATCCCATCACCAACTTCAAGAAACCGCTTGCAAAGGTAACGAAGCTTCTCATAAGATACACAGCTAGTGGGGTGTCACTTGAGGCAGACTGGCCAAAGTATCAAAAAAATGTGTATTTGGGTGAGCAACTATCAGGAATCACTATGACACTCATAGGGTAGCCAATGCCTCGTCACCAGCATAATCACATCAGCAACTTCAAGAACCCCTGGCAAAAGTTACAATGACTCTTAAGATACACAACTAGTGGCGTAGCTATCATGCAGACTGGAAAGAGTATCTAAAAAATGTGTATTTGGGTGAAGAACTGGCAGGAATCTCTATGACTCTCTTGAGGTAGCCAATGCTTCGTCACCAGCAGAATCAAATCAGCAACTTCTAGAAACCCCTTTCAAAAGTAACGATGTTTCTCTTAAGATACACAACTAGTGGCGTATCGCTTCAGGCACACTGGAAACAGTATCTAAAAAATGTGTATTTGGGTGAGCAACTGGCACGAAACACTGTGACTCTCTTAGGGTAGCCAATATCTCGTCACCAGTATAATCACAGCTTCAAAGTCAAGAAACCGCTGGCAAGAGTAACGATGTTTCTCTTAAGATACACAACTAGTGGCGTATCGCTTCAGGCACACTGGAAACAGTATCTAAAAAATGTGTATTTTGGTGAGCAACTGGCACGAAACACTGTGACTCTCTTAGGATAGCCAATATCTCGTCACCAGTATAATCACAGCTTCAAAGTCAAGAAACCGCTGGCAATAGTAACGATGTTTCTCTTAAGATACACAACTAGTGGCGTAGCTATCAGGCAGACTGGAAAGAGTATCTAAAAAATGTGTATTTGGGTGAAGAACAGGCAGGAATCTCTATGACTCTCTTGAGGTAGCCAATGCCTCGTCACCAGCAGAATCAAATCAACAACTTCTAGAAACCCCTGGCAAAAGTAACGATGTTTCTCTTAAGATACACAACTAGTGGCGTATCGCTTCAGGCAGACGCCACAGTATCTCAAAATGTGTATTTGGGTGAGCAACTGGCAGGAAGCGCTATGACTCTCTTAAGGTAGCCAATGCCTCGTCACCAACATAATCCCATTACCAACTTCAAGAAACCGCTTGCAAAGGTAACGAAGCTTCTCATAAGATACACAGCTAGTGGGGTGTCACTTGAGGCAGACTGGCCAAAGTATCAAAAAAATGTGTATTTGGGTGAGCAACTAGCAGGAATCACTATGACACTCATTGGGTAGCCAATGCCTCGTCACCAGCATAATCACATCAGCAACTTCAAGAAACCCCTGGCAAAAGTTACAATGACTCTTAAGATACACAACTAGTGGCGTAGCTATCAGGCAGACTGGAAAGAGTATCTAAAAAATGTGTATTTGGGTGAAGAAGTGGCAGGAATCTCTATGACTCTCTTGAGGTAGCCAATGCTTCGTCACCAGCAGAATCAAATCAGCAACTTCTAGAAACCCCTTTCAAAAGTAACGATGTTTCTCTTAAGATACACAACTAGTGGCGTATCGCTTCAGGCACACTGGAAACAGTATCTAAAAAATGTGTATTTGGGTGAGCAACTGGCACGAAACACTGTGACTCTCTTAGGGTAGCCAATATCTTGTCACCAGTATAATCACATCTTCAAAGTCAAGAAACCGCTGGCAAGAGTAACGATGTTTCTCTTAAGATACACAACTAGTGGCATATCGCTTCAGGCAGACTGGGCAAAGTATCTCAAAATGTGTATTTGGGTGAGCAACTGGCAGGAAGCACTATCACTCTCTTAAGGTAGCCAATGCCTCGTCACCAACATAATCCCATCACCAACTTCAAGAAACCGCTTGCAAAGGTAACGAAGCTTCTCATAAGATACACAGCTAGTGGGGTGTCACTTGAGGCAGACTGGCCAAAGTATCAAAAAAATGTGTATTTGGGTGAGCAACTAGCAGGAATCACTATGACACTCATAGGGTAGCCAATGCCTCGTCACCAGCATTATCACATCAGCAACTTCAAGAACCCCTGGCAAAAGTTACAATGACTCTTAAGATACACAACTAGTGGCGTAGCTATCAGGCAGACTGGAAAGAGTATCTAAAAAATGTGTATTTGGGTGAAGAACTGGCAGGAATCTCTATGACTCTCTTGAGGTAGCCAATGCTTCGTCACCAGCAGAATCAAATCGGCAACTTCTAGAAACCCCTTTCAAAAGTAACGATGTTTCTCTTAAGATACACAACTAGTGGCGTATCGCTTCAGGCACACTGGAAACAGTATCTAAAAAATGTGTATTTGGGTGAGCAACTGGCACGAAACACTGTGACTCTCTTAGGGTAGCCAATATCTCGTCACCAGTATAATCACAGCTTCAAAGTCAAGAAACCGCTGGCAAGAGTAACGATGTTTCTCTTAAGATACAGAACTAGTGGCGTATCGCTTCAGGCACACTGGAAACAGTATCTAAAAAATGTGTATTTTGGTGAGCAACTGGCACGAAACACTGTGACTCTCTTAGGGTAGCCAATATCTCGTCATCAGTATAATCACAGCTTCAAAGTCAAGAAACCGCTGGCAATAGTAACGATGTTTCTCTTAAGATACACAACTAGTGGCGTAGCTATCAGGGAGACTGGAAAGAGTATCTAAAAAATGTGTATTTGGATGAGCAACTGGCAGGAAACACTGTGACTCTCTTAGGGTAGCCAATATCTCGTCACCAGTATAATCACATCTTCAAAGTCAAGAAACCGCTGGCAAGAGTAACGATGTTTCTCTTAAGATACACAACTAGTGGCGTATCGCTTCAGACACACTGGAAACAGTATCTAAAAAATGTTTGTTTGGGTGAGCAACTGGCACGAAACACTGTGACTCTCTTAGGGTAACCAATATCTCGTCACCAGTATAATCACATCTTCAAAGTCAAGAAACCGCTGGCAAGAGTAACGATGTTTCTCTTAAGATACACAACTAGTGGCCTATCGCTTCAGGCAGACTGGCCACAGTATCTCAAAATGTGTATTTGGGTGAGCAACTGGCAGGAAGCACTATGACTCTCTTAAGGTAGCCAATGCCTCGTCACCAACATAATCCCATCACCAACTTCAAGAAACCGCTTGCAAAGGTAACGAAGCTTCTCATAAGATACACAGCTAGTGGGGTGTCACTTGAGGCAGTCTGGCCAAAGTATCAAAAAAATGTGTATTTGGGTGAGCAACTAGCAGGAATCACTATGACACTCATAGGGTAGCCAATGCCTGGTCACCAGCATAATCACATCTGCAACTTCAATAAACCCCTGGCAAAAGTTACAATGACTCTTAAGATACACAACTAGTGGCGTAGCTATCAGGCAGACTGGAAAGAGTATCTAAAAAATGTGTATTTGGGTGAAGAACTGGCAGGAATCTCTATGACTCTCTTGAGGTAGCCAATGCCTCGTCACCAGCAGAATCAAATCAACAACTTCCTGAAACCCCTGGCAAAAGTAACGATGTTTCTCTTAAGATACACAACTAGTGGCGTATCGCTTCAGGCATACTGGAAACAGTATCTAAAAAATGTGTATTTGGGTGAGAAACTGGCACGAAACACTGTGACTCTCTTACGGTAGCCAATATCTCGTCACCAGTATAATAACAGCTTCAAAGTCAAGAAACCGCTGGCAAGAGTAACGATGTTTCTCTTAAGATACACAACTAGTGGCCTATCGCTTCAGGCAGACTGGCCACAGTATCTCAAAATGTGTATTTGGGTGAGCAACTGGCAGGAAGCGCTATAACTCTCCTAAGGTAGCCAATAACTCGTCACCAACATAATCCCATTACCAACTTCAAGAAACCGCTTGCAAAGGTAACGAAGCTTCTCATAAGATACACAGCTAGTGTGGTGTCACTTGAGGCAGACTGGCCAAAGTATCAAAAAAATGTGTATTTGGGTGAGCAATTAGCAGGAATCACTATGACACTCATAGGGTAGCCAATGCCTCGTCACCAGCATAATCACATCAGCAACTTCAAGAAACCCCTGGCAAAAGTTACAATGACTCTTAAGATACACAACTAGTGGCGTAGCTATCAGGCAGACTGGAAAGAGTATCTAAAAAATGTGTATTTGGGTGAAGAACTGGCAGGAATCTCTATGACTCTCTTGAGGTAGCCAATGCTTCGTCACCAGCAGAATCAAATCAGCAACTTCTAGAAACCCCTTTCAAAAGTAACGATGTTTCTCTTAAGAAACACAACTAGTGGCGTATCGCTTCAGGCACACTGGAAACAGTATCTAAAAAATGTGTATTTGGGTGAGCAACTGGCACGAAACACTGTGACCCTCTTAGGGTAGCCAATATCTCGTCACCAGTATAATCACAGCTTCAAAGTCAAGAAACCGCTGGCAAGAGTAACGATGTTTCATTAAGATACACAACTAGTGGCGTATCGCTTCAGGCAGAGTGGCCACAGTATCTCAAAATGTGTATTTGGGTGAGCAACTGGCAGGAAGCACTATTACTCTCTTCAGGTAGCCAATGCCTCGTCACCAACATAATCCCATCACCAACTTCAAGAAACCGCTTGAAAAGGTAACGAAGCTTCTCATAAGATACACAGCTAGTGGGGTGTCACTTGAGGCAGACTGGCCAAAGTATCAAAAAAATGTGTATTTGGGTGAGCAACTAGCAGGAATCACTATGACACTCATAGGGTAGCCAATGCCTTCAAGAACCCCTGGCAAAAGTTACAATGACTCTTAAGATACACAACTAGTGGCGTAGCTATCAGGCAGACTGGAAAGAGTATCTAAAAAATGTGTATTTGGTGAAGAACTGGCAGGAATCTCTATGACTCTCTTGAGGTAGCCAATGCTTCGTCACCAGCAGAATCAAATCAGCAACTTCTAGAAACCCCTTTCAAAAGTAACGATGTTTCTCTTAAGATACACAACTAGTGGCGTATCGCTTCAGGCACACTGGAAACAGTATCTAAAAAATGTGTATTTGGGTGAGCAACTGGCACGAAACACTGTGACTCTCTTAGGGTAGCCAATATCTCGTCACCAGTATAATCACAGCTTCAAAGTCAAGAAACCGCTGGCAAGAGTAACGATGTTTCTCTTAAGATACACAACTAGTGGCGTATCGCCTCAGGCAGACTGGCCACATTATCTCAAAATGTGTATTTGGGTGAGCAACTGGCAGGAAGCACTATGACTCTCTTAAGGTAGCCAATGGCTCGTCACCAAGATAATCCCATCACCAGCTTCAGGAAAGCGCTTGCAAAGGTAACGAAGCTTCTCATAAGATACACAGCTAGTGGGGTGTCACTTGAGGCAGACTGGCCAAAGTATCAAAAAAATGTGTATTTGGGTGAGCAACTAGCAGGAATCACTATGACACTCATAGGGTAGCCAATGCCTCGTCACCAGCATAATCACATCAGCAACTTCAAGAAACCCCTGGCAAAAGTTACAATGACTCTTAAGATACACAACTAGTGGCGTAGCTATCAGGCAGACTGGAAAGAGTATCTAAAAATGTGTATTTGGGTGAAGAACTGGCAGGAATCTCTATGACCCTCTTGAGGTAGCCAATGCTTCGTCACCAGCAGAATCAAATCAGCAACTTCTAGAAACCCCTTTCAAAAGTAACGATGTTTCTCTTAAGATACACAACTAGTGGCGTATCGCTTCAGCCACACTGGAAACAGTATCTAAAAAATGTGTATTTGGGTGAGCAACTGGCACGAAACACTGTGACTCTCTTAAGGTAGCCAATATCTCGTCACCAGTATAATCACAGCTTCAAAGTCAAGAAACCGCTGGCAAGAGTAACGATGTTTCTCTTAAGATACACAACTAGTGGCGTATCGCTTCAGGCACACTGGCCACAGTATCTCAAAATGTGTATTTGGGTGAGCAACTGGCAGGAAGCACTATGACTCTCTTAAGGTATCCAATGCCTCGTCACCAACATAATCCCATCACCAACTTCAAGAAACCGCTTGCAAAGGTAACGAAGCTTCTCATAAGATACACAGCTAGTGGGGTGTCACTTGAGGCAGACTGGCCAAAGTATCAAAAAAATGTGTATTTGGGTGAGCAACTAGCAGGAATCACTATGACACTCATAGGGTAGCCAATGCCTCGTCACCAGCATAATCACATCAGCAACTTCAAGAAACCCCTGGCAAAAGTTACAATGACTCTTAAGATACACAACTAGTGGCGTAGCTATCAGGCAGACTGGAAAGAGTATCTCAAAAATGTGTATTTGGGTGAAGAACTGGCAGGAATCTCTATGACTCTCTTGAGGTAGCCAATGCCTCGTCACCAGCAGAATCAAATCAGCAACTTCTAGAAACCCCTGGCAAAAGTAACGATGTTTCTCTTAAGATACACAACTAGTGGCGTATCGCTTCAGGCACACTGGAAACAGTATCTAAAAAATGTGTATTTGGGTGAGCAACTGGCACGAAACACTGTGACTCTCTTACGGTAGCCAATATCTCGTCACCAGTATAATTACAGCTTCAAAGTCAAGAAACCGCTGGCAAGAGTAACGATGTTTCTCTTAAGATACACAACTAGTGGCGTATCGCTTCAGGCAGACTGGCCACAGTATCTCAAAATGTGTTTTTGGGTGAGCAACTGGCAGGAAGCGCTATAACTCTCCTAAGGTAGCCAATGCCTCGTCACCAACATATTCCCATTACCAACTTCAAGAAACCGCTTGCAAAGGTAACGAAGCTTCTCATAAGATACACAGCTAGTGTGGTGTCACTTGAGGCAGACTGGCCAAAGTATCAAAAAAATGTGTATTTGGGTGAGCAATTAGCAGGAATCACTATGACACTCATAGGGTAGCCAATGCCTCGTCACCAGCATAATCACATCAGCAACTTCAAGAAACCCCTGGCAAAAGTTACAATGACTCTTAAGATACACAACTAGTGGCGTAGCTATCAGGCAGACTGGAAAGAGTATCTAAAAAATGTGTATTTGGGTGAAGAACTGGCAGGAATCTCTATGACTCTCTTGAGGTAGCCAATGCTTCGTCACCAGCAGAATCAAATCAGCAACTTCTAGAAACCCCTTTCAAAAGTAACGATGTTTCTCTTAAGAAACACAACTAGTGGCGTATCGCTTCAGGCACACTGGAAACAGTATCTAAAAAATGTGTATTTGGGTGAGCAACTGGCACGAAACACTGTGACCCTCTTAGGGTAGCCAATATCTCGTCACCAGTATAATCACAGCTTCAAAGTCAAGAAACCGCTGGCAAGAGTAACGATGTTTCATTAAGATACACAACTAGTGGCGTATCGCTTCAGGCAGAGTGGCCACAGTATCTCAAAATGTGTATTTGGGTGAGCAACTGGCAGGAAGCACTATTACTCTCTTCAGGTAGCCAATGCCTCGTCACCAACATAATCCCATCACCAACTTCAAGAAACCGCTTGAAAAGGTAACGAAGCTTCTCATAAGATACACAGCTAGTGGGGTGTCACTTGAGGCAGACTGGCCAAAGTATCAAAAAAATGTGTATTTGGGTGAGCAACTAGCAGGAATCACTATGACACTCATAGGGTAGCCAATGCCTTCAAGAACCCCTGGCAAAAGTTACAATGACTCTTAAGATACACAACTAGTGGCGTAGCTATCAGGCAGACTGGAAAGAGTATCTAAAAAATGTGTATTTGGTGAAGAACTGGCAGGAATCTCTATGACTCTCTTGAGGTAGCCAATGCTTCGTCACCAGCAGAATCAAATCAGCAACTTCTAGAAACCCCTTTCAAAAGTAACGATGTTTCTCTTAAGATACACAACTAGTGGCGTATCGCTTCAGGCACACTGGAAACAGTATCTAAAAAATGTGTATTTGGGTGAGCAACTGGCACGAAACACTGTGACTCTCTTAGGGTAGCCAATATCTCGTCACCAGTATAATCACAGCTTCAAAGTCAAGAAACCGCTGGCAAGAGTAACGATGTTTCTCTTAAGATACACAACTAGTGGCGTATCGCCTCAGGCAGACTGGCCACAGTATCTCAAAATGTGTATTTGGGTGAGCAACTGGCAGGAAGCACTATGACTCTCTTAAGGTAGCCAATGGCTCGTCACCAACATAATCCCATCACCAGCTTCAGGAAAGCGCTTGCAAAGGTAACGAAGCTTCTCATAAGATACACAGCTAGTGGGGTGTCACTTGAGGCAGACTGGCCAAAGTATCAAAAAAATGTGTATTTGGGTGAGCAACTAGCAGGAATCACTATGACACTCATAGGGTAGCCAATGCCTCGTCACCAGCATAATCACATCAGCAACATCAAGAAACCCCTGGCAAAAGTTACAATGACTCTTAAGATACACAACTAGTGGCGTAGCTATCAGGCAGACTGGAAAGAGTATCTAAAAATGTGTATTTGGGTGAAGAACTGGCAGGAATCTCTATGACCCTCTTGAGGTAGCCAATGCTTCGTCACCAGCAGAATCAAATCAGCAACTTCTAGAAACCCCTTTCAAAAGTAACGATGTTTCTCTTAAGATACACAACTAGTGGCGTATCGCTTCAGCCACACTGGAAACAGTATCTAAAAAATGTGTATTTGGGTGAGCAACTGGCACGAAACACTGTGACTCTCTTAAGGTAGCCAATATCTCGTCACCAGTATAATCACAGCTTCAAAGTCAAGAAACCGCTGGCAAGAGTAACGATGTTTCTCTTAAGATACACAACTAGTGGCGTATCGCTTCAGGCACACTGGCCACAGTATCTCAAAATGTGTATTTGGGTGAGCAACTGGCAGGAAGCACTATGACTCTCTTAAGGTATCCAATGCCTCGTCACCAACATAATCCCATCACCAACTTCAAGAAACCGCTTGCAAAGGTAACGAAGCTTCTCATAAGATACACAGCTAGTGGGGTGTCACTTGAGGCAGACTGGCCAAAGTATCAAAAAAATGTGTATTTGGGTGAGCAACTAGCAGGAATCACTATGACACTCATAGGGTAGCCAATGCCTCGTCACCAGCATAATCACATCAGCAACTTCAAGAAACCCCTGGCAAAAGTTACAATGACTCTTAAGATACACAACTAGTGGCGTAGATATCAGGCAGACTGGAAAGAGTATCTCAAAAATGTGTATTTGGGTGAAGAACTGGCAGGAATCTCTATGACTCTCTTGAGGTAGCCAATACTTCGTCACCAGCAGAATCAAAACAGCAACTTCTAGAAACCCCTTTCAAAAGTAACGATGTTTCTCTTAAGATACACAACTAGTGGCGTATCGCTTCAGGCACACTGGAAACAGTATCTAAAAAATGTGTATTTGGGTTAGCAACTGGCACGAAACACTGTGACTCTCTTAGGGTAGCCAATATCTCGTCACCAGTTTAATCACAGCTTCAAAGTCAAGAAACCGCTGGCAAGAGTAACGATGTTTCTCTTAAGATACACAACTAGTGGCGTATCGCTTCAGGCAGACTGGCCACAGTATCTCAAAATGTGTATTTGGGTGAGCAACTGGCAGGAAGCACTATTACTCTCTTCAGGTAGCCAATGCCTCGTCACCAACATAATCCCATCACCAACTTCAAGAAACCGCTTGCAAAGGTAACGAAGCTTCTCATAAGATACACAGCTAGTGGGGTGTCACTTGAGGCAGACTGGCCAAAGTATCAAATAAATGTGTATTTGGGTGAGCAACTAGCAGGAATCACTATGACACTCATAGGGTAGCCAATGCCTCGTCACCAGCATAATCACATCAGCAACTTCAAGAAACCCCTGGCAAAAGTTACAATGACTCTTAAGATACACAACTAGTGGCGTAGCTATCAGGCAGACTGGAATGAGTATCTAAAAAATGTGTATTTGGGTGAAGAACTGGCAGGAATCTCTATGACTCTCTTGAGGTAGCCAATGCCTCGTCACCAGCAGAATCAAATCAGCAACTTCTAGAAACCCCTGGCAAAAGTAACGATGTTTCTCTTAAGATACACAACTAGTGGCGTATCGCTTCAGGCACACTGGAAACAGTATCTAAAAAATGTGTATTTGGGTGAGCAACTGGCACGAAACACTGTGACTCTCTTACGGTAGCCAATATCTCGTCACCAGTATAATTACAGCTTCAAAGTCAAGAAACCGCTGGCAAGAGTAACGATGTTTCTCTTAAGATACACAACTAGTGGCGTATCGCTTCAGGCAGACTGGCCACAGTATCTCAAAATGTGTTTTTGGGTGAGCAACTGGCAGGAAGCACTATGACTCTCTTAAGGTAGCTAATGCCTCGTCACCAACATAATCCCATCACCAACTTCAAGAAACCGCTTGCAAAGGTAACGAAGCTTCTCATAAGATACACAGCTAGGGGGGTGTCACTTGAGGCAGACTGGCCAAAGTATCAAATAAATGTGTATTTGGGTGAGCAACTAGCAGGAATCACTATGACACGCATAGGGTAGCCAATGCCTCGTCACCATCATAATCACATCAGCAACTTCTAGAAACCCCTGGCAAAAGTTACAATGACTCTTAAGATACACAACTAGTGGCGTAGCTATCAGGCAGACTGGAATGAGTATCTAAAAAATGTGTATTTGGGTGAAGAACTGGCAGGAATCTCTATGACTCTCTTGAGGTAGCAAATGCCTCGTCACCAGCAGAATCAAATCAGCAACTTCTAGAAACCCCTGGCAAAAGTAACGATGTTTCTCTTAAGATACACAACTAGTGGCGTATCGCTTCAGGCACACTGGAAAGAGTATCTAAAAAATGTGTATTTGGGTGAGCAACTGGCACGAAACACTGTGACTCTCTTAAGGTAGCCAATATCTCGTCACCAGTATAATCACAGCTTCAAAGTCAAGAAACCGCTGGCAAGAGTAACGATGTTTCTCTTAAGATACACAACTAGTGGCGTATCGCTTCAGGCACACTGGCCACAGTATCTCAAAATGTGTATTTGGGTGAGCAACTGGCAGGAAGCACTATGACTCTCTTAAGGTCTCCAATGCCTCGTCACCAACATAATCCCATCACCAACTTCAAGAAACCGCTTGCAAAGGTAACGAAGCTTCTCATAAGATACACAGCTAGTGGGGTGTCACTTGAGGCAGACTGGCCAAAGTATCAAAAAAATGTGTATTTGGGTGAGCAACTAGCAGGAATCACTATGACACTCATAGGGTAGCCAATGCCTCGTCACCAGCATAATCACATCAGCAACTTCAAGAAACCCCTGGCAAAAGTTACAATGACTCTTAAGATACACAACTAGTGGCGTAGCTATCAGGCAGACTGGAAAGAGTATCTCAAAAATGTGTATTTGGGTGAAGAACTGGCAGGAATCTCTATGACTCTCTTGAGGTAGCCAATGCTTCGTCACCAGCAGAATCAAATCAGCAACTTCTAGAAACCCCTTTCAAAAGTAACGATGTTTCTCTTAAGATACACAACTAGTGGCGTATCGCTTCAGGCACACTGGAAACAGTATCTAAAAAATGTATATTTGGGTGAGCTAGTGGCACGAAACACTGTGACTCTTAGGGTAGCCAATATCTCGTCACCAGTATAATCACAGCTTCAAAGTCAAGAAACCGCTGGCAAGACTAACGATGTTTCTCTTAAGATACACAACTAGTGGCGTATCGTTTCAGGCAGACTGGCCACAGTATCTCAAAATGTGTATTTGGGTGAGCAACTGGCAGGAAGCACTATGACTCTCTTAAGGAAGCTAATGCCTCGTCACCAACATAATCCCATCACCAGCTTCAAGAAACCGCTTGCAAAGGTAACGAAGCTTCTCATAAGATACACAGCTAGTGGGGTGTCACTTGAGGCAGACTGGCCAAAGTATCAAATAAATGTGTATTTGGGTGAGCAACTAGCAGGAATCACTATGACACTCATAGGGTAGCCAATGCCTCGTCACCAGCATAATCACATCAGCAACTTCAAGAAACCCCTGGCAAAAGTTACAATGACTCTTAAGATACACAACTAGTGGCGTAGCTATCAGGCAGACTGGAATGAGTATCTAAAAAATGTGTATTTGTGTGAAGAACTGGCAGGAATCTCTATGACTCTCTTGAGGTAGCCAATGCCTCGTCACCAGCAGAATCAAATCAGCAACTTCTAGAAACCCCTGGCAAAAGTAACGATGTTTCTCTTAAGATACACAACTAGTGGCGTATCGCTTCAGGCACACTGGAAACAGTATCTAAAAAATGTGTATTTGGGTGAGCAACTGGCACGAAACACTGTGACTCTCTTAGGGTAGCCAATATCTCGTCACCAGTATAATCACAGCTTCAAAGTCAAGAAACCGCTGGCAAGAGTAACGATGTTTCTCTTAAGATACACAACTAGTGGCGTATCGCTTCAGGCAGACTGGCCACAGTATCTCAAAATGTGTATTTGGGTGAGCAACTGGCAGGAAGCACTATTACTCTCTTCAGGTAGCCAATGCCTCGTCACCAACATAATGCCATCACCAACTTCAAGAAACCGCTTGCAAAGGTAACGAAGCTTCTCATAAGATACACAGCTAGTGGGGTGTCACTTGAGGCAGACTGGCCAAAGTATCAAATAAATGTGTATTTGGGTGAGCAACTAGCAGGAATCACTATGACACTCATAGGGTAGCCAATGCCTCGTCACCAGCATAATCACATCAGCAACTTCAAGAAACCCCTGGCAAAAGTTACAATGACTCTTAAGATACACAACTAGTGGCGTAGCTATCAGGCAGACTGGAATGAGTATCTAAAAAATGTAAATTTGGGTGAAGAACTGGCAGGAATCTCTATGACTCTCTTGAGGTAGCCAATGCCTCGTCCCAGCAGAATCAAATCAGCAACTTCTAGAAACCCCTGGCAAAAGTAACGATGTTTCTCTTAAGATACACAACTAGTGGCGTATCGCTTCAGGCACACTGGAAACAGTTTCTAAAAAATGTGTATTTGGGTGAGCAACTGGCACGAAACACTGTGACTCTCTTAGGGTAGCCAATATCTCGTCACCAGTATAATTACAGCTTCAAAGTCAAGAAACCGCTGGCAAGAGTAACGATGTTTCTCTTAAGATACACAACTAGTGGCGTATCGCTTCAGGCAGACTGGCCACAGTATCTCAAAATGTGTTTTTGGGTGAGCAACTGGCAGGAAGCACTATGACTCTCTTAAGGTAGCTAATGCCTCGTCACCAACATAATCCCATCACCAACTTCAAGAAACCGCTTGCAAAGGTAACGAAGCTTCTCATAAGATACACAGCTAGGGGGGTGTCACTTGAGGCAGACTGGCCAAAGTATCAAATAAATGTGTATTTGGGTGAGCAACCAGCAGGAATCACTATGACACTCATAGGGTAGCCAATGCCTCGTCACCAGCATAATCACATCAGCAACTTCAAGAAACCCCTGGCAAAAGTTACAATGACTCTTAAGATACACAACTAGTGGCGTAGCTATCAGGCAGACTGGAATGAGTATCTAAAAAATGTGTATTTGGGTGAAGAACTGGCAGGAATCTCTATGACTCTCTTGAGGTAGCCAATGCCTCGTCACCAGCAGAATCAAATCAGCAACTTCTAGAAACCCCTGGCAAAAGTAACGATGTTTCTCTTAAGATACACAACTAGTGGCGTATCGCTTCAGGCACACTGGAAACAGTATCTAAAAAATGTGTATTTGGGTGAGCAACTGGCACGAAACATTGTGACTCTCTTACGGTAGCCAATATCTCGTCACCAGTATAATTACAGCTTCAAAGTCAAGAAACCGCTGGCAAGAGTAACGATGTTTCTCTTAAGATACACAAAAAGTGGCGTATCGCTTCAGGCAGACTGGCCACAGTATCTCAAAATGTGTTTTTGGGTGAGCAACTGGCAGGAAGCACTATGACTCTCTTAAGGTAGCTAATGCCTCGTCACCAACATAATCCCATCACCAACTTCAAGAAACCGCTTGCAAAGGTAACGAAGCTTCTCATAAGGTACACAGCTAGGGGGGTGTCACTTGAGGCAGACTGGCCAAAGTATCAAATAAATGTGTATTTGGGTGAGCAACTAGCAGGAATCACTATCACACTCATAGGGTAGCCAATGCCTCGTCACCAGCATAATCACATCAGCAACTTCAAGAAACCCCTGGCAAAAGTTACAATGACTCTTAAGATACACAACTAGTGGCGTAGCTATCAGGCAGACTGGAATGAGTATCTAAAAAATGTGTATTTGGGTGAAGAACTGGCAGGAATCTCTATGACTCTCTTGAGGTAGCCAATGCCTCGTCACCAGCAGAATCAAATCAGCAACTTCTAGAAACCCCTGGCAAAAGTAACGATGTTTCTCTTAAGATACACAACTAGTGGCGTATCGCCTCAGGCACACTGGAAACAGTATCTAAAAAATGTGTATTTGGGTGAGCAACTGGCACGAAACACTGTGACTCTCTTAAGGTAGCCAATATCTCGTCACCAGTATAATCACAGCATCAAAGTCAAGAAACCGCTGGCAAGAGTAACGATGTTTCTCTTAAGATACACAACTAGTGGCGTATCGCTTCAGGCACACTGGCCACAGTATCTCAAAATGTGTATTTGGGTGAGCAACTGGCAGGAAGCACTATGACTCTCTTAAGGTATCCAATGCCTCGTCACCAACATAATCCCATCACCAACTTCAAGAAACCGCTTGCAAAGGTAACGAAGCTTCTCATAAGATACACAGCTAGTGGGGTGTCACTTGAGGCAGACTGGCCAAAGTATCAAAAAAATGTGTATTTGGGTGAGCAACTAGCAGGAATCACTATGACACTCATAGGGTAGCCAATGCCTCGTCACCAGCATAATCACATCAGCAACTTCAAGAAACCCCTGGCAAAAGTTACAATGACTCATAAGATACACAACTAGTGGCGTAGCTATCAGGCAGACTGGAAAGAGTATCTCAAAAATGTGTATTTGGGTGAAGAACTGGCAGGAATCTCTATGACTCTCTTGAGGTAGCCAATGCTTCGTCACCAGCAGAATCAAATCAGCAACTTCTAGAAATCCCTTTCAAAAGTAACGATGTTTCTCTTAAGATACACAACTAGTGGCGTATCGCTTCAGGCACACTGGAAACGGTATCTAAAAAATGTGTATTTGGGTGAGCAACTGGCACGAAACACTGTGACTCTCTTAGGGTAGCCAATATCTCGTCACCAGTATAATCACAGCTTCAAAGTCAAGAAACCGCTGGCAAGAGTAACGATGTTTCTCTTAAGATACACAACTAGTGGCGTATCGCTTCAGGCAGACTGGCCACAGTATCTCAAAATGTGTATTTGGGTGAGCAACTGGCAGGAAGCACTATTACTCTCTTCAGGTAGCCAATGCCTCGTCACCAACATAATGCCATCACCAACTTCAAGAAACCGCTTGCAAAGGTAACGAAGCTTCTCATAAGATACACAGCTAGTGGGGTGTCACTTGAGGCAGACTGGCCAAAGTATCAAAAAAATGTGTATTTGGGTGAGCAACTAGCAGGAATCACTATGTCACTCATAGGGTAGCCAATGCCTCGTCACCAGCATAATCACATCAGCAACTTCAAGAAACCCCTGGCAAAAGTTACAATGACTCTTAAGATACACAACTAGTGGCGTAGCTATCAGGCAGACTGGAATGAGTATCTAAAAAATGTGTATTTGGGTGAAGAACTGGCAGGAATCTCTATGACTCTCTTGAGGTAGCCAATGCCTCGTCACCAGCAGAATCAAATCAGCAACTTCTAGAAACCCCTGGCAAAAGTAACGATGTTTCTCTTAAGATACACAACTAGTGGCGTATCGCTTCAGGCGCACTGGAAACAGTATCTAAAAAATGTGTATTTGGGTGAGCAACTGGCACGAAACACTGTGACTCTCTTACGGTAGCCAATATCTCGTCACCAGTATAATTACAGCTTCAAAGTCAAGAAACCGCTGGCAAGAGTAACGATGTTTCTCTTAAGATACACAACTAGTGGCGTATCGCTTCAGGCAGACTGGCCACAGTATCTCAAAATGTGTTTTTGGGTGAGCAACTGGCAGGAAGCACTATGACTCTCTTAAGGTAGCTAATGCCTCGTCACCAACATAATCCCATCACCAACTTCAAGAAACCGCTTGCAAAGGTAACGAAGCTTCTCATAAGATACACAGCTAGGGGGGTGTCACTTGAGGCAGACTGGCCAAAGTATCAAATAAATGTGTATTTGGGTGAGCAACTAGCAGGAATCACTATGACACTCATAGGGTAGCCAATGCCTCGTCACCAGCATAATCACATCAGCAACTTCAAGAAACCCCTGGCAAAAGTTACAATGACTCTTAAGATACACAACTAGTGGCGTAGCTATCAGGCAGACTGGAATGAGTATCTAAAAAATGTGTATTTGGGTGAAGAACTGGCAGGAATCTCTATGACTCTCTTGAGGTAGCCAATGCCTCGTCACCAGCAGAATCAAATCAGCAACTTCTAGAAACCCCTGGCAAAAGTAACGATGTTTCTCTTAAGATACACAACTAGTGGCGTATCGCTTCAGGCACACTGGAAACAGTATCTAAAAAATGTGTATTTGGGTGAGCAACTGGCACGAAACACTGTGACTCTCTTAGGGTAGCCAATATCTCGTCACCAGTATAATCACAGCTTCAAAGTCAAGAAACCGCTGGCAAGAGTAACGATGTTTCTCTTAAGATACACAACTAGTGGCGTATCGCTTCAGGCAGACTGGCCACAGTATCTCAAAATGTGTATTTGGGTGAGCAACTGGCAGGAAGCACTATTACTCTCTTCAGGTAGCCAATGCCTCGTCACCAACATAATGCCATCACCAACTTCAAGAAACCGCTTGCAAAGGTAACGAAGCTTCTCATAAGATACACAGCTAGTGGGGTGTCACTTGAGGCAGACTGGCCAAAGTATCAAATAAATGTGTATTTGGGTGAGCAACTAGCAGGAATCACTATGACACTCATAGGGTAGCCAATGCCTCGTCACCAGCATAATCACATCAGCAACTTCAAGAAACCCCTGGCAAAAGTTACAATGACTCTTAAGATACACAACTAGTGGCGTAGCTATCAGGCAGACTGGAATGAGTATCTAAAAAATGTGTATTTGGGTGAAGAACTGGCAGGAATCTCTATGACTCTCTTGAGGTAGCCAATGCCTCGTCACCAGCAGAATCAAATCAGCAACTGCTAGAAAACCCTGGCAAAAGTAACGATGTTTCTCTTAAGATACACAACTAGTGGCGTATCGCTTCAGGCACACTGGAAACAGTATCTAAAAAATGTGTATTTGGGTGAGCAACTGGCACGAAACACTGTGACTCTCTTACGGTAGCCAATATCTCGTCACCAGTATAATTACAGCTTCAAAGTCAAGAAACCGCTGGCAAGAGTAACGATGTTTCTCTTAAGATACACAACTAGTGGCGTATCGCCTCACGCACACTGGCCACAGTATCTCAAAATGTGTATTTGGGTGAGCAACTGGCAGAAAGCACTATGACTCTCTTAAGGTATCCAATGCCTCGTCACCAACATAATCCCATCACCAACTTCAAGAAACCGCTTGCAAAGGTAACGAAGCTTCTCATAAGATACACAGCTAGTGGGGTGTCACTTGAGGCAGACTGGCCAAAGTATCAAAAAAATGTGTATTTGGGTGAGCAACTAGCAGGAATCACTATGACACTCATAGGGTAGCCAATGCCTCGTCACCAGCATAATCACATCAGCAACTTCAAGAAACCCCTGGCAAAAGTTACAATGACTCTTAAGATACACAACTAGTGGCGTAGCTATCAGGCAGACTGGAAAGAGTATCTAAAAAATGTGTATTTGGGTGAAGAACTGGCAGGAATCTCTATGACTCTCTTGAGGTAGCCAATGCTTCGTCACCAGCAGAATCAAATCAGCAACTTCTAGAAACCCATTTCAAAAGTAACGATGTTTCACTTAAGATACACAACTAGTGGCGTATCGCTTCACGCACACTGGAAACAGTATCTAAAAAATGTGTATTTGGGTGAGCAACTGGCACGAAACACGGTTACTCTCTTAGGGTAGCCAATATCTCGTCACCAGTATAATCACAGCTTCAAAGTCAAGTAACCGCTGGCAAGAGTAACGATGTTTCTCTTAAGATACACAACTAGTGGCGTATCGTTTCAGGCAGACTGGCCACAGTATCTCAAAATGTGTATTTGGGTGAGCAACTGGCAGGAAGCACTATGACTCTCTTAAGGAAGCTAATGCCTCGTCACCAACATAATCCCATCACCAACTTCAAGAAACCGCTTGCAAAGGTAACGAAGCTTCTCGTAAGATACACAGCTAGTGGGGTGTCACTTGAGGCAGACTGGCCAAAGTATCAAATAAATGTGTATTTGGGTGAGCAACTAGCAGGAATCACTATGACACTCATAGGGTAGCCAATGCCTCGTCACCAGCATAATCACATCAGCAACTTCAAGAAACCCCTGGCAAAAGTTACAATGACTCTTAAGATACACAACTAGTGGCGTAGCTATCAGGCAGACTGGAATGAGTATCTAAAAAATGTGTATTTGGGTGAAGAACTGGCAGGAATCTCTATGACTCTCTTGAGGTAGCCAATGCTTCGTCACCAGCAGAATCAAATCAGCAACTTCTAGAAACCCCTTTCAAAAGTAACGATGTTTCTCTTAAGATACACAACTAGTGGCGTATCGCTTCACGCACACTGGAAACAGTATCTAAAAAATGTGTATTTGGGTGAGCAACTGGCACGAAACACTGTGACTCTCTAAGGGTAGCCAATATCTCGTCACCAGTATAATCACAGCTTCAAAGTCAAGAAACCGCTGGCAAGGGTAACGATGTTTCTCTTAAGATACACAACTAGTGGCGTATCGCTTCAGGCAGACTGGCCACAGTATCTCAAAATGTGTATTTTGGTGAGCAACTGGCAGGAAGCACTATTACTCTCTTCAGGTAGCCAATGCCTCGTCACCAACATAATCCCATCACCAACTTCAAGAAACCGCTTGCAAAGGTAACGAAGCTTGTCATAAGATACACTGCTAGTGGGGTGTCACTTGAGGCAGACTGGCCAAAGTATCAAAAAAATGTGTATTTGGGTGAGCAACTAGCAGGAATCACTATGACACTCATAGGGTAGCCAATGCATCGTC
This sequence comes from Schistocerca nitens, assembly GCF_023898315.1. Taxonomy (NCBI): domain Eukaryota; kingdom Metazoa; phylum Arthropoda; class Insecta; order Orthoptera; family Acrididae; genus Schistocerca; species Schistocerca nitens. The sequence goes on along the minus strand of NC_064616.1, from coordinate 105,146,993 downwards.
ACCAGCATAATCACATCAGCAACTTCAAGAAGCCCCTGGCAAAAGTTACAATGACTCTTAAGATACACAACTAGTGGCGTAGCTATCAGGCAGACTGGAAAGGGTATCTAAAAAATGTGTATTTGTGTGAAGAACTGGCAGGAATCTCTATGACTCTCTTGAGGTAGCCAATGCCTCGTCACCAGCAGAATCAAATCAGCAACTTCTAGAAACCCCTGGCAAAAGTAACGATGTTTCTCTTAAGATACACAACTAGTGGCGTATCGCTTCAGGCAGACTGGCCACAGTATCTCAAAATGTGTATTTGGGTGAGCAACTGGCAGGAAGCACTATGACTCTCTTAAGGTAGCCAATGCCTCGTCACCAACATAATCCCATCACCAACTTCAAGAAACCGCTTGCAAAGGTAACGAAGCTTCTCATAAGATACACAGCTAGTGGGGTGTCACTTGAGGCAGACTGGCCAAAGTATCAAAAAAATGTGTATTTGGGTGAGCAACTAGCAGGAATCACTATGACACTCATAGGGTACCCAATGCCTCGTCACCAGCATAATCACATCAGCAACTTCAAGAAACCCCTGGCAAAAGTTACAATGACTCTTAAGATACACAACTAGTGGCGTAGCTATCAGGCAGACTGGAAAGAGTATCTAAAAAATGTGTATTTGGGTGAAGAACTGGCAGGAATCTCTATGACTCTCTTGAGGTAGCCAATGCCTCGTCACCAGCAGAATCAAATCAGCAACTTCTAGAAACCCCTGGCAAAAGTAACGATGTTTCTCTTAAGATACACAACTAGTGGCGTATCGCTTCAGGCACACTGGAAACAGTATCTAAAAAATGTGTATTTGGGTGAGCAACTGGCACGAAACACTGTGACTCTCTTAGGGTAGCCAATATCTCGTCACCAGTATAATCACAGCTTCAAAGTCAAGAAACCGCTGGCAAGAGTAACGATGTTTCTCTTAAGATACACAACTAGTGGCGTATCGCTTCAGGCAGACTGGCCACAGTATCTCAAAATGTGTATTTGGGTGAGCAACTGGCAGGAAGCACTATGACTCTCTTAAGGTAGCCAATGCCTCGTCACCAACATAATCCCATCACCAACTTCAAGAAACCGCTTGCAAAGGTAACGAAGCTTCTCATAAGATACACAGCTAGTGGGGTGTCACTTGAGGCAGACTGGCCAAAGTATCAAATAAATGTGTATTTGGGTGAGCAACTAGCACGAATCACTATGACACTCATAGGGTAGCCAATGCCTCGTCACCAGCATAATCACATCAGCAACTTCAAGAAACCCCTGGCAAAAGTTACAATAATTCTTAAGATACACAACTAGTGGCGTAGCTATCAGGCAGACAGGAAAGAGTATCTAAAAAATGTGTATTTGGGTGAAGAACTGGCAGGGATCTCTATGACTCTCTTGAGGTAGCAAATGCCTCGTCACCAGCAGAATCAAATCAGCAACTTCTAGAAACCCCTGGCAAAAGTAACGATGTTTCTCTTAAGATACACAACTAGTGGCGTATCGCTTCAGGCAGACTGGCCACAGTATCTCAAAATGTGTATTTGGGTGAGCAACTGGCAGGAAGCACTATGACTCTCTTAAGGTAGCCAATTCCTCGTCACCAACATAATCCCATCACCAACTTCAAGAAACCGCTTGCAAAGGTAACGAAGCTTCTCATAAGATACACAGCTAGTGGGGTGTCACTTGAGGCAGACTGGCCAAAGTATCAAAAAAATGTGTATTTGGGTGAGCAACTAGCAGGAATCACTATGACACTCATAGGGTACCCAATGCCTCGTCACCAGCATAATCACATCAGCAACTTCAAGAAACCCCTGGCAAAAGTTACAATGACTCTTAAGATACACAACTAGTGGCGTAGCTATCAGACAGACTGGAAAGAGTATCTAAAAAATGTGTATTTGGGTGAAGAACTGGCAGGAATCTCTATGACTCTCTTGAGGTAGCCAATGCCTCGTCACCAGCAGAATCAAATCAGCAACTTCTAGAAACCCCTGGCAAAAGTAACGATGTTTCTCTTAAGATACACAACTAGTGGCGTATCGCTTCAGGCTGACTGGCCACAGTATCTCAAAATGTGTATTTGGGTGAGCAACTGGCAGGAAGCACTATGACTCTCTTAAGGTAGCCAATGCCTCGTCACCAACATAATCCCATCACCAACTTCAAGAAACCGCTTGCAAAGGTAACGAAGCTTCTCATAAGATACACAGCTAGTGGGGTGTCACTTGAGGCAGACTGGCCAAAGTATCAAAAAAATGTGTATTTGGGTGAGCAACTAGCAGGAATCACTATGACACTCATAGGGTACCCAATGCCTCGTCACCAGCATAATCACATCAGCAACTTCAAGAAACCCCTGGCAAAAAATACAATGACTCTTAAGATACACAACTAGTGGCGTAGCTATCAGGCAGACTGGAAAGAGTATCTAAAAAATGTGTATTTGGGTGAAGAACTGGCAGGAATCTCTATGACTCTCTTGAGGTAGCCAATGCCTCGTCACCAGCAGAATGAAATCAGCAACTTCTAGAAAACCCTAGCAAAAGTAACGATGTTTCTCTTAAGATACACAACTAGTGGCGTATCGCTTCAGGCACACTGGAAACAGTATCTAAAAAATGTGTATTTGGGTGAGCAACTGGCACGAAACACTGTGACTCTCTTAGGGTAACCCATATCTCGTCACCAGTATAATCACATCTTCAAAGTCAAGAAACCGCTGGCAAGAGTAACGATGTTTCTCTTAAGATACACAACTAGTGGCCTATCGCTTCAGGCAGACTGGCCACAGTATCTCAAAATGTGTATTTGGGTGAGCAACTGGCAGAAAGCACTATGACTCTCTTAAGATAGCCAATGCCTCGTCACCAACATAATCACATCACCAACTTCAAGAAACCGCTTGCAAAGGTAACGAAGTTTCTCATAAGATACACAGCTAGGGGGTTGTCACTTGAGGCAGACTGGCCAAAGTATCAAAAAAATGTGTATTTGGGTGAGCAACTAGCAGGAATCACTATGACACTCATAGGGTAGCCAATGCCTCGTCACCAGCATAATCACATCAGCAACTTCAAGAAACCCCTGGCAAAAGTTACAATGACTCTTACGATACACAACTAGTGGCGTAGCTATCAGGCAGATTGGAAAGAGTATCTAAAAAATGTGTATTTGGATGAGCAACTGGCAGGAAACACTGTGACTCTCTTAGGGTAGCCAATATCCCGTCACCAGTATAATCACATCTTCAAAGTCAAGAAACCGCTGGCAAGAGTAACGATGTTTCTCTTAAGATACACAACTAGTGGCGTATCGCTTCAGGCACACTGGAAACAGTATCTAAAAAATGTGTATTTGGGTGAGCAACTGGCACGAAACACTGTGACTCTCTTAGGGTAACCAATATCTCGTCACCAGTATAATCACATCTTCAAAGTCAAGAAACCGCTGGCAAGAGTAACGATGTTTCTCTTAAGATACACAACTAGTGGCGTATCGCTTCAGGCAGACTGGCCACAGTATCTCAAAATGTGTATTTGGGTGAGCAACTGGCAGGAAGCACTATGACTCTCTTAAGGTAGCCAATGCCTCGTCACCAACATAATCCCATCACCAACTTCAAGAAACCGCTTGCAAAGGTAACGAAGCTTCTCATAAGATACACAGCTAGTGGGGTGTCACTTGAGGCAGACTGGCCAAAGTATCAAAAAAATGTGTATTTGGGTGAGCAACTAGCAGGAATCACTATGACACTCATAGGGTAGCCAATGCCTCGTCACCAGCATAATCACATCAGCAACTTCAAGAAACCCCTGGCAAAAGTTACAATGACTCTTAAGATACACAACTAGTGGCGTAGCTATCAGGCAGACTGGAAAGAGTATCTAAAAATGTGTATTTGGGTGAAGAACTGGCAGGAATCTCTATGACTCTCTTGAGGTAGCCAATGCCTCGTCACCAGCAGAATCAAATCAGCAACTTCTAGAAACCCCTGGCAAAAGTAACGATGTTTCTCTTAAGATACACAACTAGTGGCGTATCGCTTCAGGCACACTGGAAACAGTATCTAAAAAATGTGTATTTGGGTGAGCAACTGGCACGAAACACTGTGACTCTCTTAGGGTAACCAATATCTCGTCACCAGTATAATCACATCTTCAAAGTCAAGAAACCGCTGGCAAAAGTAACGATGTTTCTCTTAAGATACACAACTAGTGGCGTATCGCTTCAGGCAGACTGGACACAGTATCTCAAAATGTGTATTTGGGTGAGCAACTGGCAGGAAGCACTATGACTCTCTTAAGGTAGCCAATGCCTCGTCACCAACTTAATCCCATCACCAACTTCAAGAAACCGCTTGCAAAGGTAACGAAGCTTCTCATAAGATACACAGCTAGTGGGGTGTCACTTGAGGCAGACTGGCCAAAGTATCAAAAAAATGTGTATTTGGGTGAGCAACTAGCAGGAATCACTATGACACTCATAGGGTAGCCAATGCCTCGTCACCAGCATAATCACATCAGCAACTTCAAGAAACCCCTGGCAAAAGTTACAATGACTCTTAAGATACACAACTAGTGGCGTAGCTATCAGGCAGACTGGAAAGAGTATCTAAAAATGTGTATTTGGGTGAAGAACTGGCAGGAATCTCTATGACTCTCTTGAGGTAGCCAATGCCTCGTCACCAGCAGAATCAAATCAGCAACTTCTAGAAACCCCTGGCAAAAGTAACGATGTTTCTCTTAAGATACACAACTAGTGGCGTATCGCTTCAGGCACACTGGAAACAGTATCTAAAAAATGTGTATTTGGGTGAGCAACTGGCACGAAACACTGTGACTCTCTTAGGGTAACCAATATCTCGTCACCAGTATAATCACATCTTCAAAGTCAAGAAACCGCTGGCAAAAGTAACGATGTTTCTCTTAAGATACACAACTAGTGGCGTATCGCTTCAGGCAGACTGGCCACAGTATCTCAAAATGTGTATTTTGGTGAGCAACTGGCAGGAAGCACTATGACTCTCTTAAGGTAGCCAATGCCTCGTCACCAACATAATCCCATCACCAACTTCAAGAAACCGCACGCAAATGTAACGAAGCTTCTCATAAGATACACAGCTAGTGGGGTGTCACTTGAGTCAGACTGGCCAAAGTATCAAAAAAATGTGTATTTGTGTGAGCAACTAGCAGGAATCACTATGACACTCATAGGGTAGCCAATGCCTCGTCACCAGCATAATCACATCAGAAACTTCAAGAAACCCCTGGCAAAAGTTACAATGACTCTTAAGATACACAACTAGTGGCGTAGCTATCAGGCAGACTGGAAAGAATATCTAAAAAATGTGTATTTGGGTGAAGAACTGGCAGGAATCTCTATGACTCTCTTGAGGTAGCCAATGCTTCGTCACCAGCAGAATCAAATCAGCAACTTCTAGAAACCCCTTTCAAAGGTAACGATGTTTCTCTTAAGATACACAACTAGTGGCGTATCGCTTCAGGCACACTGGAAACAGTATCTAAAAAATGTGTATTTGGGTGAGCAACTGGCACGAAACACTGTGACTCTCTTAGGGTAGCCAATATCTCGTCACCAGTATAATCACAGCTTCAAAGTCAGGAAACCGCTGGCAAGAGTAACGATGTTTCTCTTAAGATACACAACTAGTGGCGTATCGCTTCAGGCAGACTGGCCACAGTATCTCAAAATGTGTATTTGGGTGAGCAACTGGCAGGAAGCACTATGACTCTCTTAAGGTAGCCAATGCGTCGTCACCAACATAATCCCATCACCAACTTCAAGAAACCGCTTGCAAAGGTAACGAAGCTTCTCATAAGATACACAGCTAGTGGGGTGTCACTTGAGGCAGACTGGCCAAAGTATCAAAAAAATGTGTATTTGGGTGAGCAACTAGCAGGAATCACTATGACACTCATAGGGTAGCCAATGCCTCGTCACCAGCATAATCACATCAGCAACTTCAAGAAACCCCTGGCAAAAGTTACAATGACTCTTAAGATACACAACTAGTGGCGTAGCTATAAGGCAGACTGGAAAGAGTATCTAAAAATGTGTATTTGGGTGAAGAACTGGCAGGAATCTCTATGACTCTCTTGAGGTAGCCAATGCCTCGTCACCAGCAGAATCAAATCAGCAACTTCTAGAAACCCCTGGCAAAAGTAACGATGTTTCTCTTAAGATACACAACTAGTGGCGTATCGCTTCAGGCACACTGGAAACAGTATCTAAAAAATGTGTATTTGGGTGAGCAACTGGCACGAAACACTGTGACTCTCTTAGGGTAACCAATATCTCGTCACCAGTATAATCACATCTTCAAAGTCAAGAAACCGCTGGCAAAAGTAACGATGTTTCTCTTAAGATACACAACTAGTGGCGTATCGCTTCAGGCAGACTGGACACAGTATCTCAAAATGTGTATTTGGGTGAGCAACTGGCAGGAAGCACTATGACTCTCTTAAGGTAGCCAATGCCTCGTCACCAACTTAATCCCATCACCAACTTCAAGAAACCGCTTGCAAAGGTAACGAAGCTTCTCATAAGATACACAGCTAGTGGGGTGTCACTTGAGGCAGACTGGCCAAAGTATCAAAAAAATGTGTATTTGGGTGAGCAACTAGCAGGAATCACTATGACACTCATAGGGTAGCCAATGCCTCGTCACCAGCATAATCACATCAGCAACTTCAAGAAACCCCTGGCAAAAGTTACAATGACTCTTAAGATACACAACTAGTGGCGTAGCTATCAGGCAGACTGGAAAGAGTATCTAAAAATGTGTATTTGGGTGAAGAACTGGCAGGAATCTCTATGACTCTCTTGAGGTAGCCAATGCCTCGTCACCAGCAGAATCAAATCAGCAACTTCTAGAAACCCCTGGCAAAAGTAACGATGTTTCTCTTAAGATACACAACTAGTGGCGTATCGCTTCAGGCACACTGGAAACAGTATCTAAAAAATGTGTATTTGGGTGAGCAACTGGCACGAAACACTGTGACTCTCTTAGGGTAACCAATATCTCGTCACCAGTATAATCACATCTTCAAAGTCAAGAAACCGCTGGCAAAAGTAACGATGTTTCTCTTAAGATACACAACTAGTGGCGTATCGCTTCAGGCAGACTGGCCACAGTATCTCAAAATGTGTATTTTGGTGAGCAACTGGCAGGAAGCACTATGACTCTCTTAAGGTAGCCAATGACTCGTCACCAACATAATCCCATCACCAACTTCAAGAAACCGCATGCAAATGTAACGAAGCTTCTCATAAGATACACAGCTAGTGGGGTGTCACTTGAGTCAGACTGGCCATAGTATCAAAAAAATGTGTATTTGGGTGAGCAACTAGCAGGAATCACTATGACACTCATAGGGTAGCCAATGCCTCGTCACCAGCATAATCACATCAGAAACTTCAAGAAACCCCTGGCAAAAGTTACAATGACTCTTAAGATACACAACTAGTGGCGTAGCTATCAGGCAGACTGGAAAGAATATCTAAAAAATGTGTATTTGGGTGAAGAACTGGCAGGAATCTCTATGACTCTCTTGAGGTAGCCAATGCTTCGTCACCAGCAGAATCAAATCAGCAACTTCTAGAAACCCCTTTCAAAGGTAACGATGTTTCTCTTAAGATACACAACTAGTGGCGTATCGCTTCAGGCACACTGGAAACAGTATCTAAAAAATGTGTATTTGGGTGAGCAACTGGCACGAAACACTGTGACTCTCTTAGGGTAGCCAATATCTCGTCACCAGTATAATCACAGCTTCAAAGTCAGGAAACCGCTGGCAAGAGTAACGATGTTTCTCTTAAGATACACAACTAGTGGCGTATCGCTTCAGGCAGACTGGCCACAGTATCTCAAAATGTGTATTTGGGTGAGCAACTGGCAGGAAGCACTATGACTCTCTTAAGGTAGCCAATGCGTCGTCACCAACATAATCCCATCACCAACTTGAAGAAACCGCTTGCAAAGGTAACGAAGCTTCTCATAAGATACACAGCTAGTGGGGTGTCACTTGAGGCAGACTGGCCAAAGTATCAAAAAAATGTGTATTTGGGTGAGCAACTAGCAGGAATCACTATGACACTCATAGGGTAGCCAATGCCTCGTCACCAGCATAATCACATCAGGAACTTCAAGAAACCCCTGGCAAAAGTTACAATGACTCTTAAGATACACAACTAGTGGCGTAGCTATAAGGCAGACTGGAAAGAGTATCTAAAAATGTGTATTTGGGTGAAGAACTGGCAGGAATCTCTATGACTCTCTTGAGGTAGCCAATGCCTCGTCACCAGCAGAATCAAATCAGCAACTTCTAGAAACCCCTGGCAAAAGTAACGATGTTTCTCTTAAGATACACAACTAGTGGCGTATTGCTTCAGGCACACTGGAAACAGTATCTAAAAAATGTGTATTTGGGTGAGCAACTGGCACGAAACACTGTGACTCTCTTAGGGTAACCAATATCTCGTCACCAGTATAATCACATCTTCAAAGTCAAGAAACCGCTGGCAAAAGTAACGATGTTTCTCTTAAGATACACAACTAGTGGCGTATCGCTTCAGGCAGACTGGACACAGTATCTCAAAATGTGTATTTGGGTGAGCAACTGGCAGGAAGCACTATGACTCTCTTAAGCTAGCCAATGCCTCGTCACCAACATAATCCCATCACCAACTGCAAGAAACCGCATGCAAATGTTACGAAGCTTCTCATAAGATACACAGCTAGTGGGGTGTCACTTGAGTCAGACTGGCCAAAGTATCAAAAAAATGTGTATTTGGGTGAGCAACTAGCAGGAATCACTATGACACTCATAGGGTAGCCAATGCCTCGTCACCAGCATAATCACATCAGCAACTTCAAGAAACCCCTGGCAAAAGTTACAATGACTCTTAAGATACACAACTAGTGGCGTAGCTATCAGGCAGACTGGAAAGAGTATCTAAACAATGTGTATTTGGGTGAAGAACTGGCAGGAATCTCTATGACTCTCTTGAGGTAGCCAATGCTTCGTCACCAGCAGAATCAAATCAGCAACTTCTAGAAACCCCTTTCAAAGGTAACGATGTTTCTCTTAAGATACACAACTAGTGGCGTATCGCTTCAGGCACACTGGAAACAGTATCTAAAAAATGTGTATTTGGGTGAGCAACTGGCACGAAACACTGTGACTCTCTTAGGGTAGCCAATATCTCGTCACCAGTATAATCACATCTTCAAAGTCAAGAAACCGCTGGCAAGAGTAACGATGTTTCTCTTAAGATACACAACTAGTGGCGTATCGCTTCAGGCAGACTGGACACAGTATCTCAAAATGTGTATTTGGGTGAGCAACTGGCAGGAAGCACTATGACTCTCTTAAGCTAGCCAATGCCTCGTCACCAACATAATCCCATCACCAACTGCAAGAAACCGCATGCAAATGTTACGAAGCTTCTCATAAGATACACAGCTAGTGGGGTGTCACTTGAGTCAGACTGGCCAAAGTATCAAAAAAATGTGTATTTGGGTGAGCAACTAGCAGGAATCACTATGACACTCATAGGGTAGCCAATGCCTCGTCACCAGCATAATCACATCAGCAACTTCAAGAAACCCCTGGCAAAAGTTACAATGACTCTTAAGATACACAACTAGTGGCGTAGCTATCAGGCAGACTGGAAAGAGTATCTAAACAATGTGTATTTGGGTGAAGAACTGGCAGGAATCTCTATGACTCTCTTGAGGTAGCCAATGCTTCGTCACCAGCAGAATCAAATCAGCAACTTCTAGAAACCCCTTTCAAAGGTAACGATGTTTCTCTTAAGATACACAACTAGTGGCGTATCGCTTCAGGCACACTGGAAACAGTATCTAAAAAATGTGTATTTGGGTGAGCAACTGGCACGAAACACTGTGACTCTCTTAGGGTAGCCAATATCTCGTCACCAGTATAATCACAGCTTCAAAGTCAGGAAACCGCTGGCAAGAGTAACGATGTTTCTCTTAAGATACACAACTAGTGGCGTATCGCTTCAGGCAGACTGGCCACAGTATCTCAAAATGTGTATTTGGGTGAGCAACTGGCAGGAAGCACTATGACTCTCTTAAGGTAGCCAATGCCTCGTCACCAACATAATCCCATCACCAACTTCAAGAAACCGCTTGCAAAGGTAACGAAGCTTCTCATAAGATACACAGCTAGTGGGGTGTCACTTGAGGCAGACTGGCCAAAGTATCAAAAAAATGTGTATTTGGGTGAGCAACTAGCAGGAATCACTATGACACTCATAGGGTAGCCAATGCCTCGTCACCAGCATAATCACATCAGGAACTTCAAGAAACCCCTGGCAAAAGTTACAATGACTCTTAAGATACACAACTAGTGGCGTAGCTATCAGGCAGACTGGAAAGAGTATCTAAAAATGTGTATTTGGGTGAAGAACTGGCAGGAATCTCTATGACTCTCTTGAGGTAGCCAATGCCTCGTCACCAGCAGAATCAAATCAGCAACTTGTAGAAACCCCTGGCAAAAGTAACGATGTTTCTCTTAAGATACACAACTAGTGGCGTATCGCTTCAGGCACACTGGAAACAGTATCTAAAAAATGTGTATTTGGGTGAGCAACTGGCACGAAACACTGTGACTCTCTTAGGGTAACCAATATCTCGTCACCAGTATAATCACATCTTCAAAGTCAAGAAACCGCTGGCAAAAGTAACGATGTTTCTCTTAAGATACACAACTAGTGGCGTATCGCTTCAGGCAGACTGGACACAGTATCTCAAAATGTGTATTTGGGTGAGCAACTGGCAGGAAGCACTATGACTCTCTTAAGGTAGCCAATGCCTCGTCACCAACATAATCCCATCACCAACTTCAAGAAACCGCATGCAAATGTAACGAAGCTTCTCATAAGATACACAGCTAGTGGGGTGTCACTTGAGTCAGACTGGCCAAAGTATCAAAAAAATGTGTATTTGGGTGAGCAACTAGCAGGAATCACTATGACACTCATAGGGTAGCCAATGCCTCGTCACCAGCATAATCACATCAGCAACTTCAAGAAACCCCTGGCAAAAGTTACAATGACTCTTAAGATACACAACTAGTGGCGTAGCTATCAGGCAGACTGGAAAGAGTATCTAAAAAATGTGTATTTGGGTGAAGAACTGGCAGGAATCTCTATGACTCTCTTGAGGTAGCCAATGCTTCGTCACCAGCAGAATCAAATCAGCAACTTCTAGAAACCCCTTTCAAAGGTAACGATGTTTCTCTTAAGATACACAACTAGTGGCGTATCGCTTCAGGCACACTGGAAACAGTATCTAAAAAATGTGTATTTGGGTGAGCAACTGGCACGAAACACTGTGACTCTCTTAGGGTAGCCAATATCTCGTCACCAGTATAATCACAGCTTCAAAGTCAGGAAACCGCTGGCAAGAGTAACGATGTTTCTCTTAAGATACACAACTAGTGGCGTATCGCTTCAGGCAGACTGGCCACAGTATCTCAAAATGTGTATTTGGGTGAGCAACTGGCAGGAAGCACTATGACTCTCTTAAGGTAGCCAATGCCTCGTCACCAACATAATCCCATCACCAACTTCAAGAAACCGCTTGCAAAGGTAACGAAGCTTCTCATAAGATACACAGCTAGTGGGGTGTCACTTGAGGCAGACTGGCCAAAGTATCAAAAAAATGTGTATTTGGGTGAGCAACTAGCAGGAATCACTAATACACTCATAGGGTAGCCAATGCCTCGTCACCAGCATAATCACATCAGGAACGTCAAGAAACCCCTGGCGAAAGTTACAATGACTCTTAAGATACACAACTAGTGGCGTAGCTATCAGGCAGACTGGAAAGAGTATCTAAAAATGTGTATTTGGGTGAAGAACTGGCAGGAATCTCTATGACTCTCTTGAGGTAGCCAATGCCTCGTCACCAGCAGAATCAAATCAGCAACTTCTAGAAACCCCTGGCAAAAGTAACGATGTTTCTCTTAAGATACACAACTAGTGGCGTATCGCTTCAGGCACACTGGAAACAGTATCTAAAAAATGTGTATTTGGGTGAGCAACTGGCACGAAACACTGTGACTCTCTTAGGGTAACCAATATCTCGTCACCAGTATAATCACATCTTCAAAGTCAAGAAACCGCTGGCAAAAGTAACGATGTTTCTCTTAAGATACACAACTAGTGGCGTATCGCTTCAGGCAGACTGGACACAGTATCTCAAAATGTGTATTTGGGTGAGCAACTGGCAGGAAGCACTATGACTCTCTTAAGCTAGCCAATGCCTCGTCACCAACATAATCCCATCACCAACTTCAAGAAACCGCATGCAAATGTTACGAAGCTTCTCATAAGATACACAGCTAGTGGGGTGTCACTTGAGTCAGACTGGCCAAAGTATCAAAAAAATGTGTATTTGGGTGAGCAACTAGCAGGAATCACTATGACACTCATAGGGTAGCCAATGCCTCGTCACCAGCATAATCACATCAGCAACTTCAAGAAACCCCTGGCAAAAGTTACAATGACTCTTAAGATACACAACTAGTGGCGTAGCTATCAGGCAGACTGGAAAGAGTATCTAAACAATGTGTATTTGGGTGAAGAACTGGCAGGAATCTCTATGACTCTCTTGAGGTAGCCAATGCTTCGTCACCAGCAGAATCAAATCAGCAAATTCTAGAAACCCCTTTCAAAGGTAACGATGTTTCTCTTAAGATACACAACTAGTGGCGTATCGCTTCAGGCACACTGGAAACAGTATCTAAAAAATGTGTATTTGGGTGAGCAACTGGCACGAAACACTGTGACTCTCTTAGGGTAGCCAATATCTCGTCACCAGTATAATCACAGCTTCAAAGTCAGGAAACCGCTGGCAAGAGTAACGATGTTTCTCTTAAGATACACAACTAGTGGCGTATCGCTTCAGGCAGACTGGCCACAGTATCTCAAAATGTGTATTTGGGTGAGCAACTGGCAGGAAGCACTATGACTCTCTTAAGGTAGCCAATGCCTCGTCACCAACATAATCCCATCACCAACTTGAAGAAACCGCTTGCAAAGGTAACGAAGCTTCTCATAAGATACACAGCTAGTGGGGTGTCACTTGAGGCAGACTGGCCAAAGTATCAAAAAAATGTGTATTTGGGTGAGCAACTAGCAGGAATCACAATGACACTCATAGGGTAGCCAATGCCTCGTCACCAGCATAATCACATCAGGAACTTCAAGAAACCCCTGGCAAAAGTTACAATGACTCTTAAGATACACAACTAGTGGCGTAGCTATCAGGCAGACTGGAAAGAGTATCTAAAAATGTGTATTTGGGTGAAGAACTGGCAGGAATCTCTATGATTCTCTTGAGGTAGCCAATGCCTCGTCACCAGCAGAATCAAATCAGCAACTTCTAGAAACCCCTGGCAAAAGTAACGATGTTTCTCTTAAGATACACAACTAGTGGCGTATCGCTTCAGGCACACTGGAAACAGTATCTAAAAAATGTGTATTTGGGTGAGCAACTGGCACGAAACACTGTGACTCTCTTAGGGTAACCAATATCTCGTCACCAGTATAATCACATCTTCAAAGTCAAGAAACCGCTGGCAAAAGTAACGATGTTTCTCTTAAGATACACAACTAGTGGCGTATCGCTTCAGGCAGACTGGACACAGTATCTCAAAATGTGTATTTGGGTGAGCAACTGGCAGGAAGCACTATGACTCTCTTAAGGTAGCCAATGCCTCGTCACCAACATAATCCCATCACCAACTTCAAGAAACCGCATGCAAATGTAACGAAGCTTCTCATAAGATACACAGCTAGTGGGGTGTCACTTGAGGCAGACTGGCCAAAGTATCAAAAAAATGTGTATTTGGGTGAGCAACTAGCAGGAATCACTATGACACTCATAGGGTAGCCAATGCCTCGTCACCAGCATAATCACATCAGGAACTTCAAGAAACCCCTGGCAAAAGTTACAATGACTCTTAAGATACACAACTAGTGGCGTAGCTATCAGGCAGACTGGAAAGAGTATCTAAAAATGTGTATTTGGGTGAAGAACTGGCAGGAATCTCTATGACTCTCTTGAGGTAGCCAATGCCTCGTCACCAGCAGAATCAAATCAGCAACTTCTAGAAACCCCTGGCAAAAGTAACGATGTTTCTCTTAAGATACACAACTAGTGGCGTATCGCTTCAGGCACACTGGAAACAGTATCTAAAAAATGTGTATTTGGGTGAGCAACTGGCACGAAACACTGTGACTCTCTTAGGGTAACCAATATCTCGTCACCAGTATAATCACATCTTCAAAGTCAAGAAACCGCTGGCAAAAGTAACGATGTTTCTCTTAAGATACACAACTAGTGGCGTATCGCTTCAGGCAGACTGGACACAGTATCTCAAAATGTGTATTTAGGTGAGCAACTGGCAGGAAGCACTATGACTCTCTTAAGGTAGCCAATGCCTCGTCACCAACATAATCCCATCACCAACTTCAAGAAACCGCATGCAAATGTAACGAAGCTTCTCATAAGATACACAGCTAGTGGGGTGTCACTTGAGGCAGACTGGCCAAAGTATCAAAAAAATGTGTATTTGGGTGAGCAACTAGCAGGAATCACTATGACACTCATAGGGTAGCCAATGCCTCGTCACCAGCATAATCACATCAGCAACTTCAAGAAACCCCTGGCAAAAGTTACAATGACTCTTAAGATACACAACTAGTGGCGTAGCTATCAGGCAGACTCGAAAGAGTATCTAAAAAATGTGTATTTGGGTGAAGAACTGGCAGGAATCTCTATGACTCTCTTGAGGTAGCCAATGCTTCGTCACCAGCAGAATCAAATCAGCAACTTCTAGAAACCCCTTTCAAAGGTAACGATGTTTCTCTTAAGATACACAACTAGTGGCGTATCGCTTCAGGCACACTGGAAACAGTATCTAAAAAATGTGTATTTGGGTGAGCAACTGGCACGAAACACTGTGACTCTCTTAGGGTAACCAATATCTCGTCACCAGTATAATCACATCTTCAAAGTCAAGAAACTGCTGGCAAAAGTAACGATGTTTCTCTTAAGATACACAACTAGTGGCGTATCGCTTCAGGCAGACTGGACACAGTATCTCAAAATGTGTATTTGGGTGAGCAACTGGCAGGAAGCACTATGACTCTCTTAAGCTAGTCAATGCCTCGTCACCAACATAATCCCATCACCAACTTCAAGAAACCGCATGCAAATGTAACGAAGCTTCTCATAAGATACACAGCTAGTGGGGTGTCACTTGAGTCAGACTGGCCAAAGTATCAAAAAAATGTGTATTTGGGTGAGATACTAGCAGGAATCACTATGACACTCATAGGGTAGCCAATGCCTCGTCACCAGCATAATCACATCAGCAACTTCAAGAAACCCCTGGCAAAAGTTACAATGACTCTTAAAATACACAACTAGTGGCGTAGCTATCAGGCAGACTGGAAAGAGTATCTAAAAATGTGTATTTGGTTGAAGAACTGGCAGGAATCTCTATGACTCTCTTGAGGTAGCCAATGCCTCGTCACCAGCATAATCAAATCAGCAACTTCTAGAAACCCCTGGCAAAAGTGACGATGTTTCTCTTAAGATACACAACTAGTGGCGTATCGCTTCAGGCACACTGGAAACAGTATCTAAAAAATGTGTATTTGGGTGAGCAACTGGCACGAAACACTGTGACTCTCTTAGGGTAACCAAAATCTCGTCACCAGTATAATCACAGCTTGAAAGTCAGGAAACCGCTGGCAAGAGTAACGATGTTTCTCTTAAGATACACAACTAGTGGCGTATCGCTTCAGGCAGACTCGCCACAGTATCTCAAAATGTGTATTTGGGTGAGCAACTGGCAGGAAGCACTATGACTCTCTTAAGGTAGCCAATGCCTCGTCACCGACATAATCCCATCACCAACTTCAAGAAACCGCTTGCAAATGTAATGAAGCTTCTCATAAGATACACAGCTAGTGGGGTGTCACTTGAGGCAGACTGGCCAAAGTATCAAAAAAATGTGTGTTTGGGTGAGCAACTAGCAGGAATCACTATGACACTCATAGGGTAGCCAATGCCTCGTCACCAGCATAATCACATCAGCAACTTCAAGAAACCCCTGGCAAAAGTTACAATGACTCTTAAGATACACAACTAGTGGCGTAGCTATCAGGCAGACTGGAAAGAGTATCTAAAAATGTGTATTTGGTTGAAGAACTGGCAGGAATCTCTATGACTCTCTTGAGGTAGCCAATGCCTCGTCACCAGCATAATCAAATCAGCAACTTCTAGAAACCCCTGGCAAAAGTGACGATGTTTCTCTTAAGATACACAACTAGTGGCGTATCGCTTCAGGCACACTGGAAACAGTATCTAAAAAATGTGTATTTGGGTGAGCAACTGGCACGAAACACTGTGACTCTCTTAGGGTAACCAATATCTCGTTGTGGTGTCACCGCTAGACACCACACTTGCTAGGTGGTAACTTAAATCGGCCGCGGTCCTGTAGTACATGTCGGACCCGCGTGTCGCCACTGTGTAATCGCAAACCTAGCGCCACCACATGGCAGGTCACAAGACACGGACTTGACCTCGCCCCAGTTGTACGGACGACATAGCTTGCGACTAGACCTACCAAGTATTCCTCTCAATTGCCGAGAGACAGATTAAATAGCCTTCAGCTAGTCCATCGCTACTACCTAGCAAGGCGCCATGTGTATCATTGCTAATTGCTTACTACTATGCAAGAGATGTATTTCAACAAGAACAAGACTACATTAAAGTTAAGTATATTAAAATCTCTCTTCTTTTCTTTATAGTTTTCATCCAGTCTCCTGTTTCAGAATTTACGCCCGTCTGCGTTAGTTTCGCGTGCACCTAGCCACTCATTGTGTCGAGACCTTAGGGAATCGACACAACAATATTTTGGCGACGAGGATGGGATGCCGCGCCCACGTTGCAGTCTTTGTGTTATACTTGCTCTAATTTGCTTGTGTCATGGCTTCGCCGCATTCTCCAGATGTACTGTCCGAATTTTTTCGCTTGCAGAATCAGCAGACGCAGGCGTTATTGGAAGCCCTTGGACAGCTCGTCCAGGGTCAACGTGCGCTGCAAACCGATGCGGCGGCAGCCGCTTCTTCGCTACCGCAGCCACACAACGCTGTCGCACCGCCATTTAGGCCCTTTGAGGCCACAACCGAAAGCTGGACTGAGTGGGCCGATCAGTTCAACTTCCACCTCACTGCTTATGGAATTCAAGGTAAAGAGCGGCAGCCGTTTTTGCTTTCTTGTGTCGGTGTGTCTACCTACCGGGTGATAGTGAAATTGTTTCCCCGACGCGACGTAGCAACTCTGACCTACGAGGAAATTTTGTCGGCTTTAGATGCCTATTTCAAAGAAACAGTTAATGTTGTTGCAAAACGGTATACGTTTTTTCGTACAAAACGTACCGCCGGTCAGACTAACAGGGAGTGGGTAGCAACTTTGCAAGGACTTACTAGAGACTGCGCGTTTGCCTGTGAATGTGGCCTCCCATATTCAGATACTATGGTGCGTGATGCAATTGCACAGAACGTTTCTGATGTTCGCATACGGGAACAGATTTTGAAACTAGTTAATCCCTCCCTGCAACAAGTGATAGACATTTTGGACAGGCAAGACACACTTGACTTTGCTCAGGAATCATTTGAAACTTCGCCCGCAGTGTGTCACATTAATCGGCCCGCCGGGCCCGCTGCACGGGACGCTAAGCGGCCCTCGCGCCCGACTTCGCTGCGGCCGCCTAGCTTGCAACCACGTGCGCCGCGTAAGCAAGCAAATGCAGTGAAATCTTGCCCGCGGTGTGCAACTAGACATTCGCGTGAAAATTGCCCGTCACGCCAAGCTATTTGCTTTTACTGCCAAAAGAAAGGACATGTACAAAGTGTTTGCCAGAAAAAGTTAAGATCAGACAATCACACAAATTCCAGGCCCTTTGCTTCGCGCCGGAATCGCACCCAGGACAATCAGGCTCGTGGACCTTCGCCCATGGACATCCATGTAGTTCATGCCCACCCGTCCAGTGACACTTTAGCTAACAGTGACTGTGTTCGTCCCACCCAACGTGTGCGTCGACGTCGCCGGAAATCCCGTAAAGTCGCAAGTGCTTCTGTACCTGTCTCAGTTCAAATTGCACGAGACAGTCGCTCTTGTCGTCAACAAGACAATAAACTTTTTGTGGACTTAGACTTTGCAGGAAAAGTGATCCCATTCCAGCTCGATACCGGAGCTGCTGTTTCATTGCTCAATCACGACACGTACAAACAACTGGGCGCCCCGCCATTGCGTGCCGCAAATGTTACGTTAACTTACTCAGGACAGCATATACCTGTGTTAGGACAGTGCAGCCTTCTTGCCACATACAAGGGACAGACAAAACTTGTGTCCTTTTATGTTCTTCGTTCCTCTAGTGCAGTGAACTTGTTTGGTTTAGATTTGTTTCAATTGTTTAATTTGTCTATAGTAAATCAGGTCCTATCAGTGCATCAGACTGTGCCTTCCGCCAGTGTTTCTAGTCTTTGTGAAGAATTTGCAGACATTTTTGCACCGGGCCTTGGTTGCGCTAAGAACTATGAAGCGCATTTGGAACTGAAAGACAACGCGCAACCGAAATTTTTCAGAGCGCGCAATGTTCCCCACGCATTGCGTGATGAGGTCGCACGAACATTAGCCGAATTAGAATCTCAAGGTGTCATTGAACGAGTGCAGGCTTCTCTCTGGGCCTCACCCTTAGTAATTTTGCCCAAACCTTCCGGAAAATTGAGAATTTGCGTGGACTTCAAGGCAACTGTGAATCCACAACTTGTGACTGCTACTTTTCCTTTGCCCCGCCCGGAAGATCTTTTTGACAAACTGTGCCCGGGAAAATGTTTTTCAAAATTGGACCTAGCAGATGCGTACTTGCAAATCCCTGTGGACGAAGAATCCCAGCGCGTCTTAGTGGTAAACACGCATCTTGGCTTGTATCGCTTCAAAAGACTGCCATTCGGGTGTGCATCCGCCCCTGCTTTGTTTCAGCAATATTTACAAACTATTTGTGCGTCGGTCCCTACTGCTGCGAACTATCTGGACGATATTGTGATCTCAGGAAAGACAGAAGCCGAACATTTGCAGAATCTCCGAACATTATTTCAGGTCTTGCGTCAGAATGGTCTTCGCTTGAGGAAGGACAAATGTGTGTTTTTTGCTCGTGACTTACCGTACCTGGGGCATGTCATAAATGCCCAAGGTATACATCCGAGTCCAGAGCACCTTCGTGCCATTCAGGACTTGCCGTCACCGCAGAACTTAAAACAGCTACAGAGTGTGCTGGGTAAGGTAAATTATTATCATAGGTTTGTGCGCAATGCGTCTTCCATTTCAGCTCCGCTTCATCGCTTACGCCGTACAGGTGTTCCGTTCGTCTGGACGACGGAATGCGAACGCGCCTTTCGTCAGTTGAAATCGGCGTTACTTTCCAATACTTGCCTGACGCCATTCGATCCCCGAAAACCCCTTTTGTTGATGGTAGATGCATCGGATTTCGGGATCGGTGCTGTGCTTGCGCACAAAGATGGCTCGCATGATCGCCCTATTGCCTTTGCGTCCAAATTGCTCTCATCTGCGCAAAGAAATTATTCACAAATAGAGAAAGAAGCTTTGGCTCTTGTGTTTGGTGTAACAAAGTTTCACGACTTCTTGTATGGTCGTCACTTTACCATCATCACGGACCACAAGCCTTTGACATCGCTTTTTCATCCGAACAAGCCTGTACCTCCACGTACAGCGCAGAAATTCATTCGCTGGTCACTTTTTCTCTCGCAGTACCGCTACGATATCTTGTATCGGTCCACTGCTAAGCACGGCAACGCTGATGCGTTGTCCCGTTTGCCTGTTGCTGAGGATAAAGCATTCGATTCTTCCGAACTTGCTTGCATGTTCATTGATTCGGAAGCCGATGACGTGGTCGCATCGTTTCCGATTGATTTTCGTCGTGTAGCTACAGCCACAGCTGCTGACCCTGTCCTTGCTCCCGTTTTGCGTTTTGTTGCTACGCAATGGCCCTTGTCAAAGTCACGGATCGAGGATCCTTTGGTTCGCAGATTTTTTGCTCACAAGGAGAGACTTTTTGTACGACGTGGTGTTTTGTTGTTGCGTTCCGATAATGATCAATCCCGAGTCGTGGTCCCACGTTCGTTACAGTCCTCTGTCTTACGGCTTCTTCACCAAGGACATTGGGGTATAGTGCGAACGAAACAACTTGCTCGTCAGCACTGTACTTGGTTCGGCATCGATGCTGCGATTGCGAATATGTGCTCCTATTGCGTGGCGTGTGCCGAACACCAATCCGCACCGCCGCGTACATTCTTTGCATGGCCGAAAGCCACTTCCCCTTGGCAACGCTTGCACATCGATTTTGCTGGTCCATTCTGGAATGCTCGATGGTTGGTTGTGGTCGATGCTTTCAGTAATTTTCCTTTTGTTGTCCGGATGTCTTCCACGACGTCTTCTGCCACAATCCAAGCCTTGTCTGCTATCTTTTGCATTGAAGGTCTTCCGCAGACTATTGTTTCCGACAATGGCCCACAATTCATGTCCGCAGAATTTCAATCGTTCTGCAAGGCCACTGGTATTCAACATCTGACATCCGCGCCGTTTTCGCCTCAGTCAAACGGTGCCGCTGAACGATTGGTCCGGACTTTCAAGTCGCAGATGTTGAAATTGAAAGAGTCGCATTCTCGGGAGGACGCTTTGTTGCTCTTTTTGTCCTCATATCGCTCTCAGCCTCGCGATGGTCGCTCGCCGGCTGAGTTGCTCCATGGTCGTCCTCATCGAACTCTGATGTCTTTGCTGCATCCGCCACATCAGGTTCCTGTGCAGCGGCAGACTCCTGCTTTTGCTCCTGGCGACGTTGTCTATTATCGCAACTATCGCGGTTCACAGCGTTGGCTCGCAGGGCGCATTCTTCGCTGCCTCGGCCGCGCGATGTATTTGGTTTTGGGGGCCTCTGGTGAGGTGCGTCGGCATCTCAATCAGCTGCGCCTCTGTCGTCGCCTGGGTTCTGCCGCTCCCCGTCTGCTTTCAGCGACGGAGCCGTCAGGTCAGCGCCCTGGGGACCCATCTACTGGCTCGCCTCATCCCCAGGTGTTACCGACGATGCCTTCCATTTTGCCTCATGGCGTCGCGCCGCCGCAGCCGCCGCCGGCGCCGCCCGCAGCGGACGCTTCGCTGCAGCCGCCTCGCGCCTCCCTGGGTCACGCGCCGCCGCTTGCTTCCCGTGACCAGCCGTCCTCCGCCATGGACCTCTTGCCCGCTCCGGACCAGATGTCGTCTTCGCCCGTCGGGTGCTCCGACCACATGGAGGTCGACCCCGCGGCTCCTCTTATATCATTCCGTGCGCAAACACCTCATGTTGACGTGCACCCTGGACTAGGTTTGCAGGCGTTTCCTAGCTCCCCTCGGACCGAATGGCCGGGTGCGGGTGGCACAGCCTCGCCTGTTGTTAGGCTCCCCACCTCATCGCATACGTCAACATGGGGTCCTCCCCACGGCGGGCGGAAGCCTTATCTCACGACCGTTCGCCGATTTGCGGGGGAGGAATGTGGTGTCACCGCTAGACACCACACTTGCTAGGTGGTAACTTAAATCGGCCGCGGTCCTGTAGTACATGTCGGACCCGCGTGTCGCCACTGTGTAATCGCAAACCTAGCGCCACCACATGGCAGGTCACAAGACACGGACTTGACCTCGCCCCAGTTGTACGGACGACATAGCTTGCGACTAGACCTACCAAGTATTCCTCTCAATTGCCGAGAGACAGATTAAATAGCCTTCAGCTAGTCCATCGCTACTACCTAGCAAGGCGCCATGTGTATCATTGCTAATTGCTTACTACTATGCAAGAGATGTATTTCAACAAGAACAAGACTACATTAAAGTTAAGTATATTAAAATCTCTCTTCTTTTCTTTATAGTTTTCATCCAGTCTCCTGTTTCAGAATTTACGCCCGTCTGCGTTAGTTTCGCGTGCACCTAGCCACTCATTGTGTCGAGACCTTAGGGAATCGACACAACACTCGTCACCAGTATAATCACATCTTCAAAGTCAAGAAACTGCTGGCAAAAGTAACGATGTTTCTCTTAAGATACACAACTAGTGGCGTATCGCTTCAGGCAGACTGGACACAGTATCTCAAAATGTGTATTTGGGTGAGCAACTGGCAGGAAGCACTATGACTCTCTTAAGCTAGCCAATGCCTCGTCACCAACATAATCCCATCACCAACTTCAAGAAACCGCATGCAAATGTAACGAAGCTTCTCATAAGATACACAGCTAGTGGGGTGTCACTTGAGGCAGACTGGCCAAAGTATCAAAAAAATGTGTATTTGGGTGAGATACTAGCAGGAATCACTATGACACTCATAGGGTAGCCAATGCCTCGTCACCAGCATAATCACATCAGCAACTTCAAGAAACCCCTGGCAAAAGTTACAATGACTCTTAAGATACACAACTAGTGGCGTAGCTATCAGGCAGACTGGAAAGAGTATCTAAAAAATGTGTATTTGGGTGAAGAACTTGCAGGAATCTCTATGACTCTCTTGAGGTAGCCAATGCTTCGTCACCAGCAGAATCAAATCAGCAACTTCTAGAAACCCCTTTCAAAGGTAACAATGTTTCTCTTAAGATACACAACTAGTGGCGTATCGCTTCAGGCACACAGGAAACAGTATCTAAAAAATGTGTATTTGGGTGAGCAACTGGCACGAAACACTGTGACTCTCTAAGGTAACCAAAATCTCGTCACCAGTATAATCACAGCTTCAAAGTCAGGAAACCGCTGGCAAGAGTAACGATGTTTCTCTTAAGATACACAACTAGTGGCGTATCGCTTCAGGCAGACTGGCCACAGTATCTCAAAATGTGTATTTGGGTGAGCAACTGGCAGGAAGCACTATGACTCTCTTAAGGTAGCCAATGCCTCGTCACCAACATAATCCCATCACCAACTTCAAGAAACCGCTTGCAAATGTAATGAAGCTTCTCATAAGATACACAGCTAGTGGGGTGTCACTTGAGGCAGACTGGCCAAAGTATCAAAAAAATGTGTGTTTGGGTGACCAACTAGCAGGAATCACTATGACACTCATAGGGTAGCCAATGCCTCGTCACCAGCATAATCACATCAGCAACTTCAAGAAACCCCTGGCAAAAGTTACAATGACTCTTAAGATACACAACTAGTGGCGTAGCTATCAGGCAGACTGGAAAGAGTATCTAAAAATGTGTATTTGGTTGAAGAACTGGCAGGAATCTCTATGACTCTCTTGAGGTAGCCAATGCCTCGTCACCAGCATAATCAAATCAGCAACTTCTAGAAACCCCTGGCAAAAGTGACGATGTTTCTCTTAAGATACACAACTAGTGGCGTATCGCTTCAGGCACACTGGAAACAGTATCTAAAAAATGTGTATTTGGGTGAGCAACTGGCACGAAACACTGTGACTCTCTTAGGGTAACCAATATCTCGTCACCAGTATAATCACATCTTCAAAGTCAAGAAACCGCTGGCAAAAGTAACGATGTTTCTCTTAAGATACACAACTAGTGGCGTATCGCTTCAGGCAGACTGGACACAGTATCTCAAAATGTGTATATGGGTGAGCAACTGGCAGGAAGCACAATGACTCTCTTAAGGTAGCCAATGCCTCGTCACCAACATAATCCCATCACCAACTTCAAGAAAACGCATGCAAATGTAACGAAGCTTCTCATAAGATACACAGCTAGTGGGGTGTCACTTGAGTCAGACTGGCCAAAGTATCAAAAAAATGTGTATTTGGGTGATCAACTAGCAGGAATCACTATGACACTAATAGGGTAGCCAATGCCTCGTCACCAGCATAATCACATCAGCAACTTCAAGAAACCCCTGGCAAAAGTTACAATGACTCTTAAGATACACAACTAGTGGCGTAGCTATCAGGCAGACTGGAAAGAGTATCTAAAAAATGTGTATTTGGGTGAAGAACTGGCAGGAATCTCTATGACTCTCTTGAGGTAGCCAATGCATCGTCACCAGCAGAATCAAATCAGCAACTTCTAGAGACCCCTTTCAAAAGTAACGATGTTTCTCTTAAGATACACAACTAGTGGCGTATCGCTTCAGGCACACTGGAAACAGTATCTAAAAAATGTGTATTTGGGTGAGCAACTGGCACGAAACACTGTGACTCTCTTAGGGTAACCAATATCTCGTCACCAGTATAATCACATCTTCAAAGTCAAGAAACCGCTGGCAAAAGTAACGATGTTTCTCTTAAGATACACAACTAGTGGCGTATCGCTTCAGGCAGACGACACAGTATCTCAAAATGTGTATGTGGGTGAGCAACTGGCAGGAAGCACTATGACTCTCTTAAGGTAGCCAATGCCTCGTCACCAACATAATCCCATCACCAACTTCAAGAAACCGCTTGCAAAGGTAACGAAGCTTCTCATAAGATACACAGCTAGTGGGGTGTCACTTGAGGCAGACTGGCCAAAGTATCAAAAAAATGTGTATTTGGGTGAGCAACTAGCAGGAATCACTATGACACTCATAGGGTAGCCAATGCCTCGTCACCAGCATAATCACATCAGCAACTTCAAGAAACCTATGGCAAAAGTTACAATGACTCTTAAGATACACAACTAGTGGCGTAGCTATCAGGCAGACTGGAAAGAGTATCTAAAAATGTGTATTTGGGTGAAGAACTGGCAGGAATCTCTATGACTCTCTTGAGGTAGCCAATGCCTCGTCACCAGCAGAATCAAATCAGCAACTTCTAGAAACCCCTGGCAAAAGTAACGATGTTTCTCTTAAGATACACAACTAGTGGCGTATCGCTTCAGGCACACTGGAAACAGTATCTAAAAAATGTGTATTTGGGTGAGCAACTGGCACGAAACACTGCGACTCTCTTAGGGTAACCAATATCTCGTCACCAGTATAATCACATCTTCAAAGTCAAGAAACCGCTGGCAAAAGTAACGATGTTTCTCTTAAGATACACAACTAGTGGCGTATCGCTTCAGGCAGACTGGACACAGTATCTCAAAATGTGTATTTGGGTGAGCAACTGGCAGGAAGCACTATGACTCTCTTAAGGTAGCCAATGCCTCGTCACCAACATAATCCCATCACCAACTTCAAGAAACCGCTTGCAAAGGTAACGAAGCTTCTCATAAGATACACAGCTAGTGGGGTGTCACTTGAGGCAGACCGGCCAAAGTATCAAAAAAATGTGTATTTGGGTGAGCAACTAACAGGAATCACTATGACACTCATAGGGTAGCCAATGCCTCGTCACCAGCATAATCACATCAGGAACTTCAAGAAACCCCTGGCATAAGTTACAATGACTCTTAAGATACACAACTAGTGGCGTAGCTATCAGGCAGACTGGAAAGAGTATCTAAAAATGTGTATTTGGGTGAAGAACTGGCAGGAATCTCTATGACTCTCTTGAGGTAGCCAATGCCTCGTCACCAGCAGAATCAAATCAGCAACTTCTAGAAACTCCTGGCAAAAGTAACGATGTTTCTCTTAAGATACACAACTAGTGGCGTATCGCTTCAGGCACACTGGAAACAGTATCTAAAAAATGTGTATTTGGGTGAGCAACTGGCACGAAACACTGCGACTCTCTTAGGGTAACCAATATCTCGTCACCAGTATAATCACATCTTCAAAGTCAAGAAACCGCTGGCAAAAGTAACGATGTTTCTCTTAAGATACACAACTAGTGGCGTATCGCTTCAGGCAGACTGGACACAGTATCTCAAAATGTGTATTTGGGTGAGCAACTGGCAGGAAGCACTATGACTCTCTTAAGCTAGCCAATGCCTCGTCACCAACATAATCCCATCACCAACTTCAAGAAACCGCATGCAAATGTAACGAAGCTTCTCATAAGATACACAGCTAGTGGGGTGTCACTTGAGTCAGACTGGCCAAAGTATCAAAAAAATGTGTATTTGGGTGAGCAACTAGCAGGAATCACTATGACACTCATAGGGTAGCCAATGCCTCGTCACCAGCATAATCACATCAGAAACTTCAAGAAACCCCTGGCAAAAGTTACAATGACTCTTAAGATACACAACTAGTGGCGTAGCTATCAGGCAGACTGGAAAGAGTATCTAAAAAATGTGTATTTGGGTGAAGAACTGGCAGGAATCTCTATGACTCTCTTGAGGTAGCCAATGCTTCGTCACCAGCAGAATCAAATCAGCAACTTCTAGAAACCCCTTTCAAAGGTAACGATGTTTCTCTTAAGATACACAACTAGTGGCGTATCGCTTCAGGCACACTGGAAACAGTATCTAAAAAATGTGTATTTGGGTGAGCAACTGGCACGAAACACTGTGACTCTCTTAGGGTAGCCAATATCTCGCCACCAGTATAATCACAGCTTCAAAGTCAGGAAACCGCTGCCAAGAGTAACGATGTTTCTCTTAAGATACACAACTAGTGGCGTATCGCTTCAGGCAGACTGGCCACAGTATCTCAAAATGTGTATTTGGGTGAGCAACTGGCAGGAAGCACTATGACTCTCTTAAGGTAGCCAATGCCTCGTCACCAACATAATCCCATCACCAACTTCAAGAAACCGCTTGCAAAGGTAACGAAGCTTCTCATAAGATACACAGCTAGTGGGGTGTCACTTGAGGCAGACTGGCCAAAGTATCAAAAAAATGTGTATTTGGGTGAGCAACTAGCAGGAATCACTATGACACTCATAGGGTAGCCAATGCCTCGTCACCAGCATAATCACATCAGGAACTTCAAGAAACCCCTGGCAAAAGTTACAATGACTCTTAAGATACACAACTAGTGGCGTAGCTATCAGGCAGACTGGAAAGAGTATCTAAAAATGTGTATTTGGGTGAAGAACTGGCAGGAATCTCTATGACTCTCTTGAGGTAGCCAATGCCTCGTCACCAGCAGAATCAAATCAGCAACTTCTAGAAACTCCTGGCAAAAGTAACGATGTTTCTCTTAAGATACACAACTAGTGGCGTATCGCTTCAGGCACACTGGAAACAGTATCTAAAAAATGTGTATTTGGGTGAGCAACTGGCACGAAACACTGCGACTCTCTTAGGGTAACCAATATCTCGTCACCAGTATAATCACATCTTCAAAGTCAAGAAACCGCTGGCAAAAGTAACGATGTTTCTCTTAAGATACACAACTAGTGGCGTATCGCTTCAGGCAGACTGGACACAGTATCTCAAAATGTGTATTTGGGTGAGCAACTGGCAGGAAGCACTATGACTCTCTTAAGCTAGCCAATGCCTCGTCACCAACATAATCCCATCACCAACTTCAAGAAACCGCATGCAAATGTAACGAAGCTTCTCATAAGATACACAGCTAGTGGGGTGTCACTTGAGTCAGACTGGCCAAAGTATCAAAAAAATGTGTATTTGGGTGAGCAACTAGCAGGAATCACTATGACACTCATAGGGTAGCCAATGCCTCGTCACCAGCATAATCACATCAGCAACTTCAAGAAACCCCTGGCAAAAGTTACAATGACTCTTAAGATACACAACTAGTAGCGTAGCTATCAGGCAGACTGGAAAGAGTATCTAAAAAATGTGTATTTGGGTGAAGAACTGGCAGGAATCTCTATGACTCTCTTGAGGTAGCCAATGCTTCGTCACCAGCAGAATCAAATCAGCAACTTCTAGAAACCCCTTTCAAAGGTAACGATGTTTCTCTTAAGTTACACAACTAGTGGCGTATCGCTTCAGGCACACTGGAAACAGTATCTAAAAAATGTGTATTTGGGTGAGCAACTGGCACGAAACACTGTGACACTCTTAGGGTAGCCAATATCTCGCCACCAGTATAATCACAGCTTCAAAGTCAGGAAACCGCTGGCAAGAGTAACGATGTTTCTCTTAAGATACACAACTAGTGGCGTATCGCTTCAGGCAGACTGGCCACAGTATCTCAAAATGTGTATTTGGGTGAGCAACTGGCAGGAAGCACTATGACTCTCTTAAGGTAGCCAATGCCTCGTCACCAACATAATCCCATCACCAACTTCAAGAAACCGCTTGCAAAGGTAACGAAGCTTCTCATAAGATACACAGCTAGTGGGGTGTCACTTGAGGCAGACTGGCCAAAGTATCAAAAAAATGTTTATTTGGGTGAGCAACTAGCAGGAATCACTATGACACTCATAGGGTAGCCAATGCCTCGTCACCAGCATAATCACATCAGGAACTTCAAGAAACCCCTGGCAAAAGTTACAATGACTCTTAAGATACACAACTAGTGGCGTAGCTATCAGGCAGACTGGAAAGAGTATCTAAAAATGTGTATTTGGGTGAAGAACTGGCAGGAATCTCTATGACTCTCTTGAGGTAGCCAATGCCTCGTCACCAGCAGAATCAAATCAGCAACTTCTAGAAACCCCTTTCAAAGGTAACGATGTTTCTCTTAAGATACACAACTAGTGGCGTATCGCTTCAGGCAGACTGGAAACAGTATCTAAAAAATGTGTATTTGGGTGAGCAACTGGCACGAAACACTGTGACTCTCTTAGGGTAGCCAATATCTCGTCACCAGTATAATCACAGCTTCAAAGTCAGGAAACCGCTGGCAAGAGTAACGATGTTTCTCTTAAGATACACAACTAGTGGCGTATCGCTTCAGGCAGACTGGCCACAGTATCTCAAAATGTGTATTTGGGTGAGCAACTGGCAGGAAGCACTATGACTCTCTTAAGGTAGCCAATGCCTCGTCACCAACATAATCCCATCACCAACTTCAAGAAACCGCTTGCAAAGGTAACGAAGCTTCTCATAAGATACACAGCTAGTGGGGTGTCACTTGAGGCAGACTGGCCAAAGTATCAAAAAAATGTGTATTTGGGTGAGCAACTAGCAGGAATCACTATGACACTCATAGGGTAGCCAATGCCTCGTCACCAGCATAATCACATCAGGAACTTCAAGAAACCCCTGGCAAAAGTTACAATGACTCTTAAGATACACAACTAGTGGCGTAGCTATCAGGCAGACTGGAAAGAGTATCTAAAAATGTGTATTTGGGTGAAGAACTGGCAGGAATCTCTATGACTCTCTTGAGGTAGCCAATGCCTCGTCACCAGCAGAATCAAATCAGCAACTTCTAGAAACCCCT
This sequence comes from Schistocerca nitens, assembly GCF_023898315.1. Lineage (NCBI taxonomy): Eukaryota > Metazoa > Arthropoda > Insecta > Orthoptera > Acrididae > Schistocerca > Schistocerca nitens. Next base: position 105,117,669 of record NC_064616.1, on the reverse strand, counting down.
GGCAAAAGTAACGATGTTTCTCTTAAGATACACAACTAGTGGCGTATCGCTTCAGGCACACTGGAAACAGTATCTAAAAAATGTGTATTTGGGTGAGCAACTGGCACGAAACACTGTGACTCTCTTAGGGTAACCAATATCTCGTCACCAGTATAATCACATCTTCAAAGTCAAGATACTGCTGGCAAAAGTAACGATGTTTCTCTTAAGATACACAACTAGTGGCGTATCGCTTCAAGCAGACTCGACACAGTATCTCAAAATGTGTATTTGGGTGAGCAACTGGCAGGAAGCACTATGACTCTCTTAAGGTAGCCAATGCCTCGTCACCAACATAATCCCATCACCAACTTCAAGAAACCGCATGCAAATGTAACGAAGCTTCTCATAAGATACACAGCTAGTGGGGTGTCACTTGAGTCAGACTGGCCAAAGTATCAAAAAAATGTGTATTTGGGTGAGCAACTAGCAGGAATCACTATGACACTCATAGGGTAGCCAATGCCTCGTCACCAGCATAATCACATCAGCAACTTCAAGAAACCCCTGGCAAAAGTTACAATGACTCTTAAGATGCACAACTAGTGGCGTAGCTATCAGGCAGACTGGAAAGAGTATCTAAAAAATGTGTATTTGGGTGAAGAACTGGCAGGAATCTCTATGACTCTCTTGAGGTAGCCAATGCTTCGTCACCAGCAGAATCAAATCAGCAACTTCTAGAAACCCCTTTCAAAGGTAACGATGTTTCTCTTAAGATACACAACTAGTGGCGTATCGCTTCAGGCACACTGGAAACAGTATCTAAAAAATGTGTATTTGGGTGAGCAACTGGCACGAAACACTGTGACTCTCTTAGGGTAGCCAATATCTCGTCACCAGTATAATCACAGCTTCAAAGTCAGGAAACCGCTGGCAAGAGTAACGATGTTTCTCTTAAGATACACAACTAGTGGCGTATCGCTTCAGGCAGACTGGCCACAGTATCTCAAAATGTGTATTTGGGTGAGCAACTGGCAGGAAGCACTATGACTCTCTTAAGGTAGCCAATGCCTCGTCACCAACATAATCCCATCACCAACTTCAAGAAACCGCTTGCAAAGGTAACGAAGCTTCTCATAAGATACACAGCTAGTGGGGTGTCACTTGAGGCAGACTGGCCAAAGTATCAAAAAAATGTGTATTTGGGTGAGCAACTAGCAGGAATCACTATGACACTCATAGGGTAGCCAATGCCTCGTCACCAGCATAATCACATCAGGAACTTCAAGAAACCCCTGGCAAAAGTTACAATGACTCTTAAGATACACAACTAGTGGCGTAGCTATCAGGCAGACTGGAAAGAGTATCTAAAAATGTGTATTTGGGTGAAGAACTGGCAGGAATCTCTATGACTCTCTTGAGGTAGCCAATGCCTCGTCACCAGCAGAATCAAATCAGCAACTTCTAGAAACCCCTGGCAAAAGTAACGATGTTTCTCTTAAGATACACAACTAGTGGCGTATCGCTTCAGGCACACTGGAAACAGTATCTAAAAAATGTGTATTTGGGTGAGCAACTGGCACGAAACACTGTGACTCTCTTAGGGTAACCAATATCTCGTCACCAGTATAATCACATCTTCAAAGTCAAGATACTGCTGGCAAAAGTAACGATGTTTCTCTTAAGATACACAACTAGTGGCGTATCGCTTCAGGCAGACTCGACACAGTATCTCAAAATGTGTATTTGGGTGAGCAACTGGCAGGAAGCACTATGACTCTCTTAAGGTAGCCAATGCCTCGTCACCAACATAATCCCATCACCAACTTCAAGAAACCGCTTGCAAATGTAACGAAGCTTCTCATAAGATACACAGCTAGTGGGGTGTCACTTGAGTCAGACTGGCCAAAGTATCAAAAAAATGTGTATTTGGGTGATCAACTAGCAGGAATCACTATGACACTAATAGGGTAGCCAATGCCTCGTCACCAGCATAATCACATCAGCAACTTCAAGAAACCCCTGGCAAAAGTTACAATGACTCTTAAGATACACAACTAGTGGCGTAGCTATCAGGCAGACTGGAAAGAGTATCTAAAAAATGTGTATTTGGGTGAAGAACTGGCAGGAATCTCTATGACTCTCTTGAGGTAGCCAATGCATCGTCACCAGCAGAATCAAATCAGCAACTTCTAGAAACCCCTTTCAAAAGTAACGATGTTTCTCTTAAGATACACAACTAGTGGCGTATCGCTTCAGGCACACTGGAAACAGTATCTAAAAAATGTGTATTTGGGTGAGCAACTGGCACGAAACACTGTGACTCTCTTAGGGTAACCAATATCTCGTCACCAGTATAATCACATCTTCAAAGTCAAGAAACCGCTGGCAAAAGTAACGATGTTTCTCTTAAGATACACAACTAGTGGCGTATCGCTTCAGGCAGACGACACAGTATCTCAAAATGTGTATGTGGGTGAGCAACTGGCAGGAAGCACTACGACTCTCTTAAGGTAGCCAATGCCTCGTCACCAACATAATCCCATCACCAACTTCAAGAAACCGCTTGCAAAGGTAACGAAGCTTCTCATAAGATACACAGCTAGTGGGGTGTCACTTGAGGCAGACTGGCCAAAGTATCAAAAAAATGTGTATTTGGGTGAGCAACTAGCAGGAATCACTATGACACTCATAGGGTAGCCAATGCCTCGTCACCAGCATAATCACATCAGCAACTTCAAGAAACCCCTGGCAAAAGTTACAATGACTCTTAAGATACACAACTAGTGGCGTAGCTATCAGGCAGACTGGAAAGAGTATCTAAAAATGTGTATTTGGGTGAAGAACTGGCAGGAATCTCTATGACTCTCTTGAGGTAGCCAATGCCTCGTCACCAGCAGAATCAAATCAGCAACTTTTAGAAACCCCTGGCAAAAGTAACGATGTTTCTCTTAAGATACACAACTAGTGGCGTATCGCTTCAGGCACACTGGAAACAGTATCTAAAAAATGTGTATTTGGGTGAGCAACTGGCACGAAACACTGCGACTCTCTTAGGGTAACCAATATCTCGTCACCAGTATAATCACATCTTCAAAGTCAAGAAACCGCTGGCAAAAGTAACGATGTTTCTCTTAAGATACACAACTAGTGGCGTATCGCTTCAGGCAGACTGGACACAGTATCTCAAAATGTGTATTTGGGTGAGCAACTGGCAGGAAGCACTATGACTCTCTTAAGCTAGCCAATGCCTCGTCACCAACATAATCCCATCACCAACTTCAAGAAACCGCATGCAAATGTAACGAAGCTTCTCATAAGATACACAGCTAGTGGGGTGTCACTTCAGTCAGACTGGCTAAAGTATCAAAAAAATGTGTATTTGGGTGAGCAACTAGCAGGAATCACTATGACACTCATAGGGTAGCCAATGCCTCGTCACCAGCATAATCACATCAGCAACTTCAAGAAACCCCTGGCAAAAGTTACAATGACTCTTAAGATACACAACTAGTGGCGTAGCTATCAGGCAGACTGGAAAGAGTATCTAAAAAATGTGTATTTGGGTGAAGAACTGGCAGGAATCTCTATGACTCTCTTGAGGTAGCCAATGCTTCGTCACCAGCAGAATCAAATCAGCAACTTCTAGAAACCCCTTTCAAAGGTAACGATGTTTCTCTTAAGATACACAACTAGTGGCGTATCGCTTCAGGCACACTGGAAACAGTATCTAAAAAATGTGTATTTGGGTGAGCAACTGGCACGAAACACTGTGACTCTCTTAGGGTAGCCAATATCTCGTCACCAGTATAATCACAGCTTCAAAGTCAGGAAACCGCTGGCAAGAGTAACGATGTTTCTCTTAAGATACACAACTAGTGGCGTATCGCTTCAGGCAGACTGGCCACAGTATCTCAAAATGTGTATTTGGGTGAGCAACTGGCAGGAAGCACTATGACTCTCTTAAGGTAGCCAATGCCTCGTCACCAACATAATCCCATCACCAACTTCAAGAAACCGCTTGCAAAGGTAACGAAGCTTCTCATAAGATACACAGCTAGTGGGGTGTCACTTGAGGCAGACCGGCCAAAGTATCAAAAAAATGTGTATTTGGGTGAGCAACTAGCAGGAATCACTATGACACTCATAGGGTAGCCAATGCCTCGTCACCAGCATAATCACATCAGGAACTTCAAGAAACCCCTGGCAAAAGTTACAATGACTCTTAAGATACACAACTAGTGGCGTAGCTATCAGGCAGACTGGAAAGAGTATCTAAAAATGTGTATTTGGGTGAAGAACTGGCAGGAATCTCTATGACTCTCTTGAGGTAGCCAATGCCTCGTCACCAGCAGAATCAAATCAGCAACTTCTAGAAACTCCTGGCAAAAGTAACGATGTTTCTCTTAAGATACACAACTAGTGGCGTATCGCTTCAGGCACACTGGAAACAGTATCTAAAAAATGTGTATTTGGGTGAGCAACTGGCACGAAACACTGTGACTCTCTTAGGGTAGCCAATATCTCGCCACCAGTATAATCACAGCTTCAAAGTCAGGAAACCGCTGGCAAGAGTAACGATGTTTCTCTTAAGATACACAACTAGTGGCGTATCGCTTCAGGCAGACTGGCCACAGTATCTCAAAATGTGTATTTGGGTGAGCAACTGGCAGGAAGCACTATGACTCTCTTAAGGTAGCCAATGCCTCGTCACCAACATAATCCCATCACCAACTTCAAGAAACCGCTTGCAAAGGTAACGAAGCTTCTCATAAGATACACAGCTAGTGGGGTGTCACTTGAGGCAGACTGGCCAAAGTATCAAAAAAATGTGTATTTGGGTGAGCAACTAGCAGGAATCACTATGACACTCATAGGGTAGCCAATGCCTCGTCACCAGCATAATCACATCAGGAACTTCAAGAAACCCCTGGCAAAAGTTACAATGACTCTTAAGATACACAACTAGTGGCGTAGCTATCAGGCAGACTGGAAAGAGTATCTAAAAATGTGTATTTGGGTGAAGAACTGGCAGGAATCTCTATGACTCTCTTGAGGTAGCCAATGCCTCGTCACCAGCAGAATCAAATCAGCAACTTCTAGAAACCCCTTTCAAAGGTAACGATGTTTCTCTTAAGATACACAACTAGTGGCGTATCGCTTCAGGCAGACTGGAAACAGTATCTAAAAAATGTGTATTTGGGTGAGCAACTGGCACGAAACACTGTGACTCTCTTAGGGTAGCCAATATCTCGTCACCAGTATAATCACAGCTTCAAAGTCAGGAAACCGCTGGCAAGAGTAACGATGTTTCTCTTAAGATACACAACTAGTGGCGTATCGCTTCAGGCAGACTGGCCACAGTATCTCAAAATGTGTATTTGGGTGAGCAACTGGCAGGAAGCACTATGACTCTCTTAAGGTAGCCAATGCCTCGTCACCAACATAATCCCATCACCAACTTCAAGAAACCGCTTGCAAAGGTAACGAAGCTTCTCATAAGATACACAGCTAGTGGGGTGTCACTTGAGGCAGACTGGCCAAAGTATCAAAAAAATGTGTATTTGGGTGAGCAACTAGCAGGAATCACTATGACACTCATAGGGTAGCCAATGCCTCGTCACCAGCATAATCACATCAGCAACTTCAAGAAACCCCTGGCAAAAGTTACAATGACTCTTAAGATACACAACTAGTGGCGTAGCTATCAGGCAGACTGGAAAGAGTATCTAAAAATGTGTATTTGGGTGAAGAACTGGCAGGAATCTCTATGACTCTCTTGAGGTAGCCAATGCCTCGTCACCAGCAGAATCAAATCAGCAACTTTTAGAAACCCCTGGCAAAAGTAACGATGTTTCTCTTAAGATACACAACTAGTGGCGTATCGCTTCAGGCACACTGGAAACAGTATCTAAAAAATGTGTATTTGGGTGAGCAACTGGCACGAAACACTGCGACTCTCTTAGGGTAACCAATATCTCGTCACCAGTATAATCACATCTTCAAAGTCAAGAAACCGCTGGCAAAAGTAACGATGTTTCTCTTAAGATACACAACTAGTGGCGTATCGCTTCAGGCAGACTGGACACAGTATCTCAAAATGTGTATTTGGGTGAGCAACTGGCAGGAAGCACTATGACTCTCTTAAGCTAGCCAATGCCTCGTCACCAACATAATCCCATCACCAACTTCAAGAAACCGCATGCAAATGTAACGAAGCTTCTCATAAGATACACAGCTAGTGGGGTGTCACTTCAGTCAGACTGGCTAAAGTATCAAAAAAATGTGTATTTGGGTGAGCAACTAGCAGGAATCACTATGACACTCATAGGGTAGCCAATGCCTCGTCACCAGCATAATCACATCAGCAACTTCAAGAAACCCCTGGCAAAAGTTACAATGACTCTTAAGATACACAACTAGTGGCGTAGCTATCAGGCAGACTGGAAAGAGTATCTAAAAAATGTGTATTTGGGTGAAGAACTGGCAGGAATCTCTATGACTCTCTTGAGGTAGCCAATGCTTCGTCACCAGCAGAATCAAATCAGCAACTTCTAGAAACCCCTTTCAAAGGTAACGATGTTTCTCTTAAGATACACAACTAGTGGCGTATCGCTTCAGGCACACTGGAAACAGTATCTAAAAAATGTGTATTTGGGTGAGCAACTGGCACGAAACACTGTGACTCTCTTAGGGTAGCCAATATCTCGTCACCAGTATAATCACAGCTTCAAAGTCAGGAAACCGCTGGCAAGAGTAACGATGTTTCTCTTAAGATACACAACTAGTGGCGTATCGCTTCAGGCAGACTGGCCACAGTATCTCAAAATGTGTATTTGGGTGAGCAACTGGCAGGAAGCACTATGACTCTCTTAAGGTAGCCAATGCCTCGTCACCAACATAATCCCATCACCAACTTCAAGAAACCGCTTGCAAAGGTAACGAAGCTTCTCATAAGATACACAGCTAGTGGGGTGTCACTTGAGGCAGACCGGCCAAAGTATCAAAAAAATGTGTATTTGGGTGAGCAACTAGCAGGAATCACTATGACACTCATAGGGTAGCCAATGCCTCGTCACCAGCATAATCACATCAGGAACTTCAAGAAACCCCTGGCAAAAGTTACAATGACTCTTAAGATACACAACTAGTGGCGTAGCTATCAGGCAGACTGGAAAGAGTATCTAAAAATGTGTATTTGGGTGAAGAACTGGCAGGAATCTCTATGACTCTCTTGAGGTAGCCAATGCCTCGTCACCAGCAGAATCAAATCAGCAACTTCTAGAAACTCCTGGCAAAAGTAACGATGTTTCTCTTAAGATACACAACTAGTGGCGTATCGCTTCAGGCACACTGGAAACAGTATCTAAAAAATGTGTATTTGGGTGAGCAACTGGCACGAAACACTGCGACTCTCTTAGGGTAACCAATATCTCGTCACCAGTATAATCACATCTTCAAAGTCAAGAAACCGCTGGCAAAAGTAACGATGTTTCTCTTAAGATACACAACTAGTGGCGTATCGCTTCAGGCAGACTGGACACAGTATCTCAAAATGTGTATTTGGGTGAGCAACTGGCAGGAAGCACTATGACTCTCTTAAGCTAGCCAATGCCTCGTCACCAACATAATCCCATCACCAACTTCAAGAAACCGCATGCAAATGTAACGAAGCTTCTCATAAGATACACAGCTAGTGGGGTGTCACTTGAGTCAGACTGGCCAAAGTATCAAAAAAATGTGTATTTGGGTGAGCAACTAGCAGGAATCACTATGACACTCATAGGGTAGCCAATGCCTCGTCACCAGCATAATCACATCAGCAACTTCAAGAAACCCCTGGCAAAAGTTACAATGACTCTTAAGATACACAACTAGTGGCGTAGCTATCAGGCAGACTGGAAAGAGTATCTAAAAAATGTGTATTTGGGTGAAGAACTGGCAGGAATCTCTATGACTCTCTTGAGGTAGCCAATGCTTCGTCACCAGCAGAATCAAATCAGCAACTTCTAGAAACCCCTTTCAAAGGTAACGATGTTTCTCTTAAGATACACAACTAGTGGCGTATCGCTTCAGGCACACTGGAAACAGTATCTAAAAAATGTGTATTTGGGTGAGCAACTGGCACGAAACACTGTGACTCTCTTAGGGTAGCCAATATCTCGCCACCAGTATAATCACAGCTTCAAAGTCAGGAAACCGCTGGCAAGAGTAACGATGTTTCTCTTAAGATACACAACTAGTGGCGTATCGCTTCAGGCAGACTGGCCACAGTATCTCAAAATGTGTATTTGGGTGAGCAACTGGCAGGAAGCACTATGACTCTCTTAAGGTAGCCAATGCCTCGTCACCAACATAATCCCATCACCAACTTCAAGAAACCGCTTGCAAAGGTAACGAAGCTTCTCATAAGATACACAGCTAGTGGGGTGTCACTTGAGGCAGACTGGCCAAAGTATCAAAAAAATGTGTATTTGGGTGAGCAACTAGCAGGAATCACTATGACACTCATAGGGTAGCCAATGCCTCGTCACCAGCATAATCACATCAGGAACTTCAAGAAACCCCTGGCAAAAGTTACAATGACTCTTAAGATACACAACTAGTGGCGTAGCTATCAGGCAGACTGGAAAGAGTATCTAAAAATGTGTATTTGGGTGAAGAACTGGCAGGAATCTCTATGACTCTCTTGAGGTAGCCAATGCCTCGTCACCAGCAGAATCAAATCAGCAACTTCTAGAAACCCCTTTCAAAGGTAACGATGTTTCTCTTAAGATACACAACTAGTGGCGTATCGCTTCAGGCAGACTGGAAACAGTATCTAAAAAATGTGTATTTGGGTGAGCAACTGGCACGAAACACTGTGACTCTCTTAGGGTAGCCAATATCTCGTCACCAGTATAATCACAGCTTCAAAGTCAGGAAACCGCTGGCAAGAGTAACGATGTTTCTCTTAAGATACACAACTAGTGGCGTATCGCTTCAGGCAGACTGGCCACAGTATCTCAAAATGTGTATTTGGGTGAGCAACTGGCAGGAAGCACTATGACTCTCTTAAGGTAGCCAATGCCTCGTCACCAACATAATCCCATCACCAACTTCAAGAAACCGCTTGCAAAGGTAACGAAGCTTCTCATAAGATACACAGCTAGTGGGGTGTCACTTGAGGCAGACTGGCCAAAGTATCAAAAAAATGTGTATTTGGGTGAGCAACTAGCAGGAATCACTATGACACTCATAGGGTAGCCAATGCCTCGTCACCAGCATAATCACATCAGCAACTTCAAGAAACCCCTGGCAAAAGTTACAATGACTCTTAAGATACACAACAAGTGGCGTAGCTATCAGGCAGACTGGAAAGAGTATCTAAAAATGTGTATTTGGGTGAAGAACTGGCAGGAAACTCTATGACTCTCTTGAGGTAGCCAATGCCTCGTCACCAGCAGAATCAAATCAGCAACTTCTAGAAACCCCTGGCAAAAGTAACGATGTTTCTCTTAAGATACACAACTAGTGGCGTATCGCTTCAGGCAGACTGGCCACAGTATCTCAAAATGTGTATTTGGGTGAGCAACTGGCAGGAAGCACTATGACTCTCTTAAGGTAGCCAATGCCTCGTCACCAACATAATCCCATCACCAACTTCAAGAAACCGCTTGCAAAGGTAACGAAGCTTCTCATAAGATACACAGCTAGTGGGGTGTCACTTGAGGCAGACCGGCCAAAGTATCAAAAAAATGTGTATTTGGGTGAGCAACTAACAGGAATCACTATGACACTCATAGGGTAGCCAATGCCTCGTCACCAGCATAATCACATCAGGAACTTCAAGAAACCCCTGGCATAAGTTACAATGACTCTTAAGATACACAACTAGTGGCGTAGCTATCAGGCAGACTGGAAAGAGTATCTAAAAATGTGTATTTGGGTGAAGAACTGGCAGGAATCTCTATGACTCTCTTGAGGTAGCCAATGCCTCGTCACCAGCAGAATCAAATCAGCAACTTCTAGAAACTCCTGGCAAAAGTAACGATGTTTCTCTTAAGATACACAACTAGTGGCGTATCGCTTCAGGCACACTGGAAACAGTATCTAAAAAATGTGTATTTGGGTGAGCAACTGGCACGAAACACTGCGACTCTCTTAGGGTAACCAATATCTCGTCACCAGTATAATCACATCTTCAAAGTCAAGAAACCGCTGGCAAAAGTAACGATGTTTCTCTTAAGATACACAACTAGTGGCGTATCGCTTCAGGCAGACTGGACACAGTATCTCAAAATGTGTATTTGGGTGAGCAACTGGCAGGAAGCACTATGACTCTCTTAAGCTAGCCAATGCCTCGTCACCAACATAATCCCATCACCAACTTCAAGAAACCGCATGCAAATGTAACGAAGCTTCTCATAAGATACACAGCTAGTGGGGTGTCACTTGAGTCAGACTGGCCAAAGTATCAAAAAAATGTGTATTTGGGTGAGCAACTAGCAGGAATCACTATGACACTCATAGGGTAGCCAATGCCTCGTCACCAGCATAATCACATCAGCAACTTCAAGAAACCCCTGGCAAAAGTTACAATGACTCTTAAGATACACAACTAGTGGCGTAGCTATCAGGCAGACTGGAAAGAGTATCTAAAAAATGTGTATTTGGGTGAAGAACTGGCAGGAATCTCTATGACTCTCTTGAGGTAGCCAATGCTTCGTCACCAGCAGAATCAAATCAGCAACTTCTAGAAACCCCTTTCAAAGGTAACGATGTTTCTCTTAAGATACACAACTAGTGGCGTATCGCTTCAGGCACACTGGAAACAGTATCTAAAAAATGTGTATTTGGGTGAGCAACTGGCACGAAACACTGTGACTCTCTTAGGGTAGCCAATATCTCGCCACCAGTATAATCACAGCTTCAAAGTCAGGAAACCGCTGGCAAGAGTAACGATGTTTCTCTTAAGATACACAACTAGTGGCGTATCGCTTCAGGCAGACTGGCCACAGTATCTCAAAATGTGTATTTGGGTGAGCAACTGGCAGGAAGCACTATGACTCTCTTAAGGTAGCCAATGCCTCGTCACCAACATAATCCCATCACCAACTTCAAGAAACCGCTTGCAAAGGTAACGAAGCTTCTCATAAGATACACAGCTAGTGGGGTGTCACTTGAGGCAGACTGGCCAAAGTATCAAAAAAATGTGTATTTGGGTGAGCAACTAGCAGGAATCACTATGACACTCATAGGGTAGCCAATGCCTCGTCACCAGCATAATCACATCAGGAACTTCAAGAAACCCCTGGCAAAAGTTACAATGACTCTTAAGATACACAACTAGTGGCGTAGCTATCAGGCAGACTGGAAAGAGTATCTAAAAATGTGTATTTGGGTGAAGAACTGGCAGGAATCTCTATGACTCTCTTGAGGTAGCCAATGCCTCGTCACCAGCAGAATCAAATCAGCAACTTCTAGAAACCCCTTTCAAAGGTAACGATGTTTCTCTTAAGATACACAACTAGTGGCGTATCGCTTCAGGCAGACTGGAAACAGTATCTAAAAAATGTGTATTTGGGTGAGCAACTGGCACGAAACACTGTGACTCTCTTAGGGTAGCCAATATCTCGTCACCAGTATAATCACAGCTTCAAAGTCAGGAAACCGCTGGCAAGAGTAACGATGTTTCTCTTAAGATACACAACTAGTGGCGTATCGCTTCAGGCAGACTGGCCACAGTATCTCAAAATGTGTATTTGGGTGAGCAACTGGCAGGAAGCACTATGACTCTCTTAAGGTAGCCAATGCCTCGTCACCAACATAATCCCATCACCAACTTCAAGAAACCGCTTGCAAAGGTAACGAAGCTTCTCATAAGATACACAGCTAGTGGGGTGTCACTTGAGGCAGACTGGCCAAAGTATCAAAAAAATGTGTATTTGGGTGAGCAACTAGCAGGAATCACTATGACACTCATAGGGTAGCCAATGCCTCGTCACCAGCATAATCACATCAGCAACTTCAAGAAACCCCTGGCAAAAGTTACAATGACTCTTAAGATACACAACTAGTGGCGTAGCTATCAGGCAGACTGGAAAGAGTATCTAAAAATGTGTATTTGGGTGAAGAACTGGCAGGAATCTCTATGACTCTCTTGAGGTAGCCAATGCCTCGTCACCAGCAGAATCAAATCAGCAACTTCTAGAAACCCCTGGCAAAAGTAACGATGTTTCTCTTAAGATACACAACTAGTGGCGTATCGCTTCAAGCACACTGGAAACAGTATCTAAAAAATGTGTATTTGGGTGAGCAACTGGCACGAAACACTGTGACTCTCTTAGGGTAACCAATATCTCGTCACCAGTATAATCACATCTTCAAAGTCAAGAAACCGCTGGCAAAAGTAACGATGTTTCTCCTAAGATACACAACTAGTGGCGTATCGCTTCAGGCAGACTGGCCACAGTATCTCAAAATGTGTATTTGGGTGAGCAACTGGCAGGAAGCACTATGACTCTCTTAAGCTAGCCAATGCCTCGTCACCAACATAATCCCATCACCAACTTCAAGAAACCGCATGCAAATGTAACGAAGCTTCTCATAAGATACACAGCTAGTGGGGTGTCACTTGAGTCAGACTGGCCAAAGTATCAAAAAAATGTGTATTTGGGTGAGCAACTAGCAGGAATCACTATGACACTCATAGGGTAGCCAATGCCTCGTCACCAGCATAATCACATCAGGAACTTCAAGAAACCCCTGGCAAAAGTTACAATGACTCTTAAGATACACAACTAGTGGCGTAGCTATCAGGCAGACTGGAAAGAGTATCTAAAAATGTGTATTTGGGTGAAGAACTGGCAGGAATCTCTATGACTCTCTTGAGGTAGCCAATGCCTCGTCACCAGCAGAATCAAATCAGCAACTTCTAGAAACCCCTGGCAAAAGTAACGATGTTTCTCTTAAGATACACAACTAGTGGCGTATCGCTTCAGGCACACTGGAAACAGTATCTAAAAAATGTGTATTTGGGTGAGCAACTGGCACGAAACACTGTGACTCTCTTAGGGTAGCCAATATCTCGTCACCAGTATAATCACAGCTTCAAAGTCAGGAAACCGCTGGCAAGAGTAACGATGTTTCTCTTAAGATACACAACTAGTGGCGTATCGCTTCAGGCAGACTGGCCACAGTATCTCAAAATGTGTATTTGGGTGAGCAACTGGCAGGAAGCACTATGACTCTCTTAAGCTAGCCAATGCCTCGTCACCAACATAATCCCATCACCAACTTCAAGAAACCGCATGCAAATGTAACGAAGCTTCTCATAAGATACACAGCTAGTGGGGTGTCACTTGAGTCAGACTGGCCAAAGTATCAAAAAAATGTGTATTTGGGTGAGCAACTAGCAGGAATCACTATGACACTCATAGGGTAGCCAATGCCTCGTCACCAGCATAATCACATCAGGAACTTCAAGAAACCCCTGGCAAAAGTTACAATGACTCTTAAGATACACAACTAGTGGCGTAGCTATCAGGCAGACTGGAAAGAGTATCTAAAAATGTGTATTTGGGTGAAGAACTGGCAGGAATCTCTATGACTCTCTTGAGGTAGCCAATGCCTCGTCACCAGCAGAATCTAATCAGCAACTTCTAGAAACCCCTGGCAAAAGTAACGATGTTTCTCTTAAGATACACAACTAGTGGCGTATCGCTTCAGGCACACTGGAAACAGTATCTAAAAAATGTGTATTTGGGTGAGCAACTGGCACGAAACACTGTGACTCTCTTAGGGTAGCCAATATCTCGTCACCAGTACAATCACAGCTTCAAAGTCAGGAAACCGCTGGCAAGAGTAACGATGTTTCTCTTAAGATACACAACTAGTGGCGTATCGCTTCAGGCAGACTGGCCACAGTATCTCAAAATGTGTATTTGGGTGAGCAACTGGCAGGAAGCACTATGACTCTCTTAAGGTAGCCAATGCCTCGTCACCAACATAATCCCATCACCAACTTCAAGAAACCGCTTGCAAAGGTAACGAAGCTTCTCATAAGATACACAGCTAGTGGGGTGTCACTTGAGGCAGACTGGCCAAAGTATCAAAAAAATGTGTATTTGGGTGAGCAACTAGCAGGAATCACTATGACACTCATAGGGTAGCCAATGCCTCGTCACCAGCATAATCACATCAGCAACTTCAAGAAACCCCTGGCAAAAGTTACAATGACTCTTAAGATACACAACTAGTGGCGTAGCTATCAGGCAGACTGGAAAGAGTATCTAAAAATGTGTATTTGGGTGAAGAACTGGCAGGAATCTCTATGACTCTCTTGAGGTAGCCAATGCCTCGTCACCAGCAGAATCAAATCAGCAACTTCTAGAAACCCCTGGCAAAAGTAACGATGTTTCTCTTAAGATACACAACTAGTGGCGTATCGCTTCAAGCACACTGGAAACAGTATCTAAAAAATGTGTATTTGGGTGAGCAACTGGCACGAAACACTGTGACTCTCTTAGGGTAACCAATATCTCGTCACCAGTATAATCACATCTTCAAAGTCAAGAAACCGCTGGCAAAAGTAACGATGTTTCTCCTAAGATACACAACTAGTGGCGTATCGCTTCAGGCAGACTGGACACAGTATCTCAAAATGTGTATTTGGGTGAGCAACTGGCAGGAAGCACTATGACTCTCTTAAGCTAGCCAATGCCTCGTCACCAACATAATCCCATCACCAACTTCAAGAAACCGCATGCAAATGTAACGAAGCTTCTCATAAGATACACAGCTAGTGGGGTGTCACTTGAGTCAGACTGGCCAAAGTATCAAAAAAATGTGTATTTGGGTGAGCAACTAGCAGGAATCACTATGACACTCATAGGGTAGCCAATGCCTCGTCACCAGCATAATCACATCAGCAACTTCAAGAAACCCCTGGCAAAAGTTACAATGACTCTTAAGATACACAACTAGTGGCGTAGCTATCAGGCAGACTGGAAAGAGTATCTAAAAAATGTGTATTTGGGTGAAGAACTGGCAGGAATCTCTATGACTCTCTTGAGGTAGCCAATGCTTCGTCACCAGCAGAATCAAATCAGCAACTTCTAGAAACCCCTTTCAAAGGTAACGATGTTTCTCTTAAGATACACAACTAGTGGCGTATCGCTTCAGGCACACTGGAAACAGTATCTAAAAAATGTGTATTTGGGTGAGCAACTGGCACGAAACACTGTGACTCCCTTAGGGTAGCCAATATCTCGTCACCAGTATAATCACAGCTTCAAAGTCAGGAAACCGCTGGCAAGAGTAACGATGTTTCTCTTAAGATACACAACTAGTGGCGTATCGCTTCAGGCAGACTGGCCACAGTATCTCAAAATGTGTATTTGGGTGAGCAACTGGCAGGAAGCACTATGACTCTCTTAAGGTAGCCAATGCCTCGTCACCAACATAATCCCATCACCAACTTCAAGAAACCGCTTGCAAAGGTAACGAAGCTTCTCATAAGATACACAGCTAGTGGGGTGTCACTTGAGGCAGACTGGCCAAAGTATCAAAAAAATGTGTATTTGGGTGAGCAACTAGCAGGAATCACTATGACACTCATAGGGTAGCCAATGCCTCGTCACCAGCATAATCACATCAGCAACTTCAAGAAACCCCTGGCAAAAGTTACAATGACTCTTAAGATACACAACTAGTGGCGTAGCTATCAGGCAGACTGGAAAGAGTATCTAAAAAATGTGTATTTGGGTGAAGAACTGGCAGGAATCTCTATGACTCTCTTGAGGTAGCCAATGCTTCGTCAGCAGCAGAATCAAATCAGCAACTTCTAGAAACCCCTTTCAAAGGTAACGATGTTTCTCTTAAGATACACAACTAGTGGCGTATCGCTTCAGGCACACTGGAAACAGTATCTAAAAAATGTGTATTTGGGTGAGCAACTGGCACGAAACACTGTGACTCTCTTAGGGTAGCCAAAATCTCGTCACCAGTATAATCACAGCTTCAAAGTCAGGAAACCGCTGGCAAGAGTAATGATGTTTCTCTTAAGATACACAACTAGTGGCGTATCGCCTCAGGCAGACTGGCCACAGTATCTCAAAATGTGTATTTGGGTGAGCAACTGGCAGGAAGCACTATGACTCTCTTAAGGTAGCCAATGCCTCGTCACCAACATAATCCCATCACCAACTTCAAGAAACCGCTTGCAAATGTAATGAAGCTTCTCATAAGATACACAGCTAGTGGGGTGTCACTTGAGGCAGACTGGCCAAAGTACCAAAAAAATGTGTGTTTGGGTGAGCAACTAGCAGGAATCACTATGACACTCATAGGGTAGCCAATGCCTCGTCACCAGCATAATCACATCAGCAACTTCAAGAAACCCCTGGCAAAAGTTACAATGACTCTTAAGATACACAACTAGTGGCGTAGCTATCAGGCAGACTGGAAAGAGTATCTAAAAATGTGTATTTGGTTGAAGAACTGGCAGGAATCTCTATGACTCTCTTGAGGTAGCCAATGCCTCGTCACCAGCATAATCAAATCAGCAACTTCTAGAAACCCCTGGCAAAAGTGACGATGTTTCTCTTAAGATACACAACTAGTGGCGTATCGCTTCAGGCACACTGGAAACAGTATCTAAAAAATGTGTATTTGGGTGAGCAACTGGCACGAAACACTGTGACTCTCTTAGGGTAACCAATATCTCGTCACCAGTATAATCACATCTTCAAAGTCAAGAAACCGCTGGCAAAAGTAACGATGTTTCTCTTAAGATACACAACTAGTGGCGTATCGCTTCAGGCAGACGACACAGTATCTCAAAATGTGTATTTGGGTGAGCAACTGGCAGGAAGCACTATGACTCTCTTAAGGTAGCCAATGCCTCGTCACCAACATAATCCCATCACCAACTTCAAGAAACCGCATGCAAATGTAACGAAGCTTCTCATAAGATACACAGCTAGTGGGGTGTCACTTGAGTCAGACTGGCCAAAGTATCAAAAAAATGTGTATTTGGGTGATCAACTAGCAGGAATCACTATGACACTAATAGGGTAGCCAATGCCTCGTCACCAGCATAATCACATCAGCAACTTCAAGAAACCCCTGGCAAAAGTTACAATGACTCTTAAGATACACAACTAGTGGCGTAGCTATCAGGCAGACTGGAAAGAGTATCTAAAAAATGTGTATTTGGGTGAAGAACTGGCAGGAATCTCTATGACTCTCTTGAGGTAGCCAATGCTTCGTCACCAGCAGAATCAAATCAGCAACTTCTAGAAACCCCTT
The DNA here is from genome assembly GCF_023898315.1 of Schistocerca nitens. Lineage (NCBI taxonomy): Eukaryota > Metazoa > Arthropoda > Insecta > Orthoptera > Acrididae > Schistocerca > Schistocerca nitens. The sequence goes on along the minus strand of NC_064616.1, from coordinate 105,100,398 downwards.
TCAAAAGTAACGATGTTTCTCTTAAGATACACAACTAGTGGCGTATCGCTTCAGGCACACTATAAACAATATCTAAAAAATGTGTATTTGGGTGAGCAACTGGCACGAAACACTGTGACTCTCTTAGGGTAGCCAATATCTCGTCACCAGTATAATCACAGATTCAAAGTCAGGAAACCGCTGGCAAGAGTAACGATTATTCTCTTAAGATACACAACTAGTGGCGTATCGCTTCAGGCAGACTGGCCACAGTATCTCAAAATGTGTATTTGGGTGAGCAACTGGCAGGAAGCACTATGACTCTCTTAAGGTAGCCAATGCCTCGTCACCAACAAAATCCCATCACCAACTTCAAGAAACCGCTTGCAAAGGTAACGAAGCTTCTCATAAGATACACAGCTAGTGGGGTGTCACTTGAGGCAGACTGGCCAAAGTATCAAAAAAATGTGTATTTGGGTGAGCAACTAGCAGGAATCACTATGACACTCATAGGGTAGCCAATGCCTCGTCACCAGCATAATCACATCAGCAACTTCAAGAAACCCCTGGCAAAAGTTACAATGACTCTTAAGATACACAACTAGTGGCGTAGCTATCAGGCAGACTGGAAAGAGTATCTAAAAAATGTGTATTTGGGTGAAGAACTGGCAGGAATCTCTATGACTCTCTTGAGGTAGCCAATGCTTCGTCACCAGCAGAATTAAATCAGCAACTTCTAGAAACCCCTTTCAAAGGTAACGATGTTTCTCTTAAGATACACAACTAGTGGCGTATCGCTTCAGGCACACTGGAAACAGTATCTAAAAAATGTGTATTTGGGTGAGCAACTGGCACGAAACACTGTGACTCTCTTAGGGTAGCCAATATCTCGTCACCAGTATAATCACAGCTTCAAAGTCAGGAAACCGCTGGCAAGAGTAACGATGTTTCTCTTAAGATACACAACTAGTGGCGTATCGCTTCAGGCAGACTGGCCACAGTATCTCAAAATGTGTATTTGGGTGAGCAACTGGCAGGAAGCACTATGACTCTCTTAAGGTAGCCAATGCCTCGTCACCAACATAATCCCATCACCAGCTTCAAAAAACCGCTTGCAAATGTAATGAAGCTTCTCATAAGATACACAGCTAGTGGGGTGTCACTTGAGGCAGACTGGCCAAAGTATCAAAAAAATGTGTATTTGGGTGAGCAACTAGCAGGAATCACTATGACACTCATAGGGTAGCCAATGCCTCGTCACCAGCATAATCACATCAGCAACTTCAAGAAACCCCTGGCAAAAGTTACAATGACTCTTAAGATACACAACTAGTGGCGTAGCTATCAGGCAGACTGGAAAGAGTATCTAAAAATGTGTATTTGGTTGAAGAACTGGCAGGAATCTCTATGACTCTCTTGAGGTAGCCAATGCCTCGTCACCAGCAGAATCAAATCAGCAACTTCTAGAAACCCCTGGCAAAATTGACGATGTTTCTCTTAAGATACACAACTAGTGGCGTATCGCTTCAGGCACACTGGAAACAGTATCTAAAAAATGTGTATTTGGGTGAGCAACTGGCACAAAACACTGTGACTCTCTTAGGGTAACCAATATCTCGTCACCAGTATAATCACATCTTCAAAGTCAAGAAACCGCTGGCAAAAGTAACGATGTTTCTCTTAAGATACACAACTAGTGGCGTATCGCTTCAGGCAGACTGGACACAGTATCTCAAAATGTGTATTTGGGTGAGCAACTGGCAGGAAGCACTATGACTCTCTTAAGGTAGCCAATGCCTCGTCACCAACATAATCCCATCACCAACTTCAAGAAACCGCATGCAAATGTAACGAAGCTTCTCATAAGATACACAGCTAGTGGGGTGTCACTTGAGTCAGACTGGCCAAAGTATCAAAAAAATGTGTATTTGGGTGAGCAACTAGCAGGAATCACTATGACACTCATAGGGTAGCCAATGCCTCGTCACCAGCATAATCACATCAGCAACTTCAAGAAACCCCTGGCAAAAGTTACAATGACTCTTAAGATACACAACTAGTGGCGTAGCTATCAGGCAGACTGGAAAGAGTATCTAAAAAATGTGTATTTGGGTGAAGAACTGGCAGGAATCTCTATGACTTTCTTGAGGTAGCCAATGCTTCGTCACCAGCAGAATCAAATCAGCAACTTCTAGAAACCCCTTTCAAAAGTAACGATGTTTCTCTTAAGATACACAACTAGTGGCGTATCGCTTCAGGCACACTGGAAACAGTATCTAAAAAATGTGTATTTGGGTGAGCAACTGGCACGAAACACTGTGACTCTCTTAGGGTAGCCAATATCTCGTCACCAGTATAATCACAGCTTCAAAGTCAGGAAACCGCTGGCAAGAGTAACGATTATTCTCTTAAGATACACAACTAGTGGCGTATCGCTTCAGGCAGACTGGCCACAGTATCTCAAAATGTGTATTTGGGTGAGCAACTGGCAGGAAGCACTATGACTCTCTTAAGGTAGCCAATGCCTCGTCACCAACATAATCCCATCACCAACTTCAAGAAACCGCTTGCAAAGGTAACGAAGCTTCTCATAAGATACACAGCTAGTGGGGTGTCACTTGAGGCAGACTGGCCAAAGTATCAAAAAAATGTGTACTTGGGTGAGCAACTAGCAGGAATCACTATGACACTCATAGGGTAGCCAATGCCTCGTCACCAGCATAATCACATCAGCAACTTCAAGAAACCCCTGGCAAAAGTTACAATGACTCTTAAGATACACAACTAGTGGCGTAGCTATCAGGCAGACTGGAAAGAGTATCTAAAAAATGTGTATTTGGGTGAAGAACTGGCAGGAATCTCTATGACTCTCTTGAGGTAGCCAATGCTTCGTCACCAGCAGAATCAAATCAGCAACTTCTAGAAACCCCTTTCAAAGGTAACGATGTTTCTCTTAAGATACACAACTAGTGGCGTATCGCTTCAGGCACACTGGAAACAGTATCTAAAAAATGTGTATTTGGGTGAGCAACTGGCACGAAACACTGTGACTCTCTTAGGGTAGCCGATATCTCGTCACCAGTATAATCACAGCTTCAAAGTCAGGAAACCGCTGGCAAGAGTAACGATGTTTCTCTTAAGATACACAACTACTGGCGTATCGCTTCAGGCAAACTGGCCACAGTATCTCAAAATGTGTATTTGGGTGAGCAACTGGCAGGAAGCACTATGACTCTCTTAAGGTAGCCAATGCCTCGTCACCAACATAATCCCATCACCAACTTCAAGAAACCGCTTGCAAATGTAATGAAGCTTCTCATAAGATACACAGCTAGTGGGGTTTCACTTGAGGCAGACTGGCCAAAGTATCAAAAAAATGTGTGTTTGGGTGAGCAACTAGCAGGAATCACTATGACACTCATAGGGTAGCCAATGCCTCGTCACCAGCATAATCACATCAGCAACTTCAAGAAACCCCTGGCAAAAGTTACAATGACTCTTAAGATACACAACTAGTGGCGTAGCTATCAGGCAGACTGGAAAGAGTATCTAAAAATGTGTATTTGGTTGAAGAACTGGCAGGAATCTCTATGACTCACTTGAGGTAGCCAATGCCTCGTCACCAGCATAATCAAATCAGCAACTTCTAGAAACCCCTGGCAAAAGTGACGATGTTTCTCTTAAGATACACAACTAGTGGCGTATCGCTTCAGGCACACTGGAAACAGTATCTAAAAATGTGTATTTGGGTGAGCAACTGGCACGAAACACTGTGACTCTCTTAGGGTAGCCGATATCTCGTCACCAGTATAATCACAGCTTCAAAGTCAGGAAACCGCTGGCAAGAGTAACGATGTTTCTCTTAAGATACACAACTAGTGGCGTATCGCTTCAGGCAAACTGGCCACAGTATCTCAAAATGTGTATTTGGGTGAGCAACTGGCAGGAAGCACTATGACTCTCTTAAGGTAGCCAATGCCTCGTCACCAACATAATCCCATCACCAACTTCAAGAAACCGCTTGCAAATGTAATGAAGCTTCTCATAAGATACACAGCTAGTGGGGTTTCACTTGAGGCAGACTGGCCAAAGTATCAAAAAAATGTGTATTTGGGTGATCAACTAGCAGGAATCACTATGACACTAATAGGGTAGCCAATGCCTCGTCACCAGCATAATCACATCAGCAACTTCAAGAAACCCCTGGCAAAAGTTACAATGACTCTTAAGATACACAACTAGTGGCGTAGCTATCACGCAGACTGGAAAGAGTATCTAAAAAATGTGTATTTGGGTGAAGAACTGGCAGGAATCTCTATGACTCTCTTGAGGTAGCCAATGCTTCGTCACCAGCAGAATCAAATCAGCAACTTCTAGAAACCCCTTTCAAAAGTAACGATGTTTCTCTTAAGATACACAACTTGTGGCGTATCGCTTCAGGCACACTGGAAACAGTATCTAAAAGATGTGTATTTGGGTGAGCAACTGGCACGAAACACTGTGACTCTCTTAGGGTAACCAATATCTCGTCACCAGTATAATCACATCTTCAAAGTCAAGAAACCGCTGGCAAAAGTAACGATGTTTCTCTTAAGATACACAACTAGTGGCGTATCGCTTCAGGCAGACGACACAGTATCTCAAAATGTGTATTTGGGTGAGCAACTGGCAGGAAGCACTATGACTCTCTTAAGGTAGCCAATGCCTCGTCACCAACATAATCCCATCACCAACTTCAAGAAACCGCATGCAAATGTTATGAAGCTTCTCATAAGATACACAGCTAGTGGGGTGTCACTTGAGGCAGACTGGCCAAAGTATCAAAAAAATGTGTATTTGGGTGAGCAACTAGCAGGAATCACTATGACACTCATAGGGTAGCCAATGCCTCGTCACCAGCATAATCACATCAGCAACTTCAAGAAACCCCTGGCAAAAGTTACAATGACTCTTAAGATACACAACTAGTGGCGTAGCTATCAGGCAGAATGGAAAGAGTATCTAAAAATGTGTATTTGGTTGAAGAACTGGCAGGAATCTCTATGACTCTCTTGAGGTAGCCAATGCCTCGTCACCAGCAGAATCAAATCAGCAACTTCTAGAAACCCCTGGCAAAATTGACGATGTTTCTCTTAAGATACACAACTAGTGGCGTATCGCTTCAGGCACACTGGAAACAGTATCTAAAAAATGTGTATTTGGGTGAGCAACTGGCACAAAACACTGTGACTCTCTTAGGGTAACCAATATCTCGTCACCAGTATAATCACATCTTCAAAGTCAAGAAACCGCTGGCAAAAGTAACGATGTTTCTCTTAAGATACACAACTAGTGGCGTATCGCTTCAGGCAGACTGGACACAGTATCTCAAAATGTGTATTTGGGTGAGCAACTGGCAGGAAGCACTATGACTCTCTTAAGGTAGCCAATGCCTCGTCACCAACATAATCCCATCACCAACTTCAAGAAACCGCATGCAAATGTAACGAAGCTTCTCATAAGATACACAGCTAGTGGGGTGTCACTTGAGGCAGACTGGCCAAAGTATCAAAAAAATGTGTATTTGGGTGAGCAACTAGCAGGAATCACTATGACACTCATAGGGTAGCCAATGCCTCGTCACCAGCATAATCACATCAGCAACTTCAAGAAACCCCTGGCAAAAGTTACAATGACTCTTAAGATACACAACTAGTGGCGTAGCTATCAGGCAGACTGGAAAGAGTATCTAAAAAATGTGTATTTGGGTGAAGAACTGGCAGGAATCTCTATGACTTTCTTGAGGTAGCCAATGCTTCGTCACCAGCAGAATCAAATCAGCAACTTCTAGAAACCCCTTTCAAAAGTAACGATGTTTCTCTTAAGATACACAACTAGTGGCGTATCGCTTCAGGCACACTGGAAACAGTATCTAAAAAATGTGTATTTGGGTGAGCAACTGGCACGAAACACTGTGACTCTCTTAGGGTAGCCAATATCTCGTCACCAGTATAATCACAGCTTCAAAGTCAGGAAACCGCTGGCAAGAGTAACGATTATTCTCTTAAGATACACAACTAGTGGCGTATCGCTTCAGGCAGACTGGCCACAGTATCTCAAAATGTGTATTTGGGTGAGCAACTGGCAGGAAGCACTATGACTCTCTTAAGGTAGCCAATGCCTCGTCACCAACATAATCCCATCACCAACTTCAAGAAACCGCTTGCAAAGGTAACGAAGCTTCTCATAAGATACACAGCTAGTGGGGTGTCACTTGAGGCAGACTGGCCAAAGTATCAAAAAAATGTGTACTTGGGTGAGCAACTAGCAGGAATCACTATGACACTCATAGGGTAGCCAATGCCTCGTCACCAGCATAATCACATCAGCAACTTCAAGAAACCCCTGGCAAAAGTTACAATGACTCTTAAGATACACAACTAGTGGCGTAGCTATCAGGCAGACTGGAAAGAGTATCTAAAAAATGTGTATTTGGGTGAAGAACTGGCAGGAATCTCTATGACTCTCTTGAGGTAGCCAATGCTTCGTCACCAGCAGAATCAAATCAGCAACTTCTAGAAACCCCTTTCAAAGGTAACGATGTTTCTCTTAAGATACACAACTAGTGGCGTATCGCTTCAGGCACACTGGAAACAGTATCTAAAAAATGTGTATTTGGGTGAGCAACTGGCACGAAACACTGTGACTCTCTTAGGGTAGCCGATATCTCGTCACCAGTATAATCACAGCTTCAAAGTCAGGAAACCGCTGGCAAGAGTAACGATGTTTCTCTTAAGATACACAACTACTGGCGTATCGCTTCAGGCAAACTGGCCACAGTATCTCAAAATGTGTATTTGGGTGAGCAACTGGCAGGAAGCACTATGACTCTCTTAAGGTAGCCAATGCCTCGTCACCAACATAATCCCATCACCAACTTCAAGAAACCGCTTGCAAATGTAATGAAGCTTCTCATAAGATACACAGCTAGTGGGGTTTCACTTGAGGCAGACTGGCCAAAGTATCAAAAAAATGTGTGTTTGGGTGAGCAACTAGCAGGAATCACTATGACACTCATAGGGTAGCCAATGCCTCGTCACCAGCATAATCACATCAGCAACTTCAAGAAACCCCTGGCAAAAGTTACAATGACTCTTAAGATACACAACTAGTGGCGTAGCTATCAGGCAGACTGGAAAGAGTATCTAAAAATGTGTATTTGGTTGAAGAACTGGCAGGAATCTCTATGACTCACTTGAGGTAGCCAATGCCTCGTCACCAGCATAATCAAATCAGCAACTTCTAGAAACCCCTGGCAAAAGTGACGATGTTTCTCTTAAGATACACAACTAGTGGCGTATCGCTTCAGGCACACTGGAAACAGTATCTAAAAATGTGTATTTGGGTGAGCAACTGGCACGAAACACTGTGACTCTCTTAGGGTAGCCGATATCTCGTCACCAGTATAATCACAGCTTCAAAGTCAGGAAACCGCTGGCAAGAGTAACGATGTTTCTCTTAAGATACACAACTAGTGGCGTATCGCTTCAGGCAAACTGGCCACAGTATCTCAAAATGTGTATTTGGGTGAGCAACTGGCAGGAAGCACTATGACTCTCTTAAGGTAGCCAATGCCTCGTCACCAACATAATCCCATCACCAACTTCAAGAAACCGCTTGCAAATGTAATGAAGCTTCTCATAAGATACACAGCTAGTGGGGTTTCACTTGAGGCAGACTGGCCAAAGTATCAAAAAAATGTGTATTTGGGTGATCAACTAGCAGGAATCACTATGACACTAATAGGGTAGCCAATGCCTCGTCACCAGCATAATCACATCAGCAACTTCAAGAAACCCCTGGCAAAAGTTACAATGACTCTTAAGATACACAACTAGTGGCGTAGCTATCACGCAGACTGGAAAGAGTATCTAAAAAATGTGTATTTGGGTGAAGAACTGGCAGGAATCTCTATGACTCTCTTGAGGTAGCCAATGCTTCGTCACCAGCAGAATCAAATCAGCAACTTCTAGAAACCCCTTTCAAAAGTAACGATGTTTCTCTTAAGATACACAACTTGTGGCGTATCGCTTCAGGCACACTGGAAACAGTATCTAAAAGATGTGTATTTGGGTGAGCAACTGGCACGAAACACTGTGACTCTCTTAGGGTAACCAATATCTCGTCACCAGTATAATCACATCTTCAAAGTCAAGAAACCGCTGGCAAAAGTAACGATGTTTCTCTTAAGATACACAACTAGTGGCGTATCGCTTCAGGCAGACGACACAGTATCTCAAAATGTGTATTTGGGTGAGCAACTGGCAGGAAGCACTATGACTCTCTTAAGGTAGCCAATGCCTCGTCACCAACATAATCCCATCACCAACTTCAAGAAACCGCATGCAAATGTTATGAAGCTTCTCATAAGATACACAGCTAGTGGGGTGTCACTTGAGGCAGACTGGCCAAAGTATCAAAAAAATGTGTATTTGGGTGAGCAACTAGCAGGAATCACTATGACACTCATAGGGTAGCCAATGCCTCGTCACCAGCATAATCACATCAGCAACTTCAAGAAACCCCTGGCAAAAGTTACAATGACTCTTAAGATACACAACTAGTGGCGTAGCTATCAGGCAGAATGGAAAGAGTATCTAAAAATGTGTATTTGGTTGAAGAACTGGCAGGAATCTCTATGACTCTCTTGAGGTAGCCAATGCCTCGTCACCAGCAGAATCAAATCAGCAACTTCTAGAAACCCCTGGCAAAATTGACGATGTTTCTCTTAAGATACACAACTAGTGGCGTATCGCTTCAGGCACACTGGAAACAGTATCTAAAAAATGTGTATTTGGGTGAGCAACTGGCACAAAACACTGTGACTCTCTTAGGGTAACCAATATCTCGTCACCAGTATAATCACATCTTCAAAGTCAAGAAACCGCTGGCAAAAGTAACGATGTTTCTCTTAAGATACACAACTAGTGGCGTATCGCTTCAGGCAGACTGGACACAGTATCTCAAAATGTGTATTTGGGTGAGCAACTGGCAGGAAGCACTATGACTCTCTTAAGGTAGCCAATGCCTCGTCACCAACATAATCCCATCACCAACTTCAAGAAACCGCATGCAAATGTAACGAAGCTTCTCATAAGATACACAGCTAGTGGGGTGTCACTTGAGGCAGACTGGCCAAAGTATCAAAAAAATGTGTATTTGGGTGAGCAACTAGCAGGAATCACTATGACACTCATAGGGTAGCCAATGCCTCGTCACCAGCATAATCACATCAGCAACTTCAAGAAACCCCTGGCAAAAGTTACAATGACTCTTAAGATACACAACTAGTGGCGTAGCTATCAGGCAGACTGGAAAGAGTATCTAAAAAATGTGTATTTGGGTGAAGAACTGGCAGGAATCTCTATGACTTTCTTGAGGTAGCCAATGCTTCGTCACCAGCAGAATCAAATCAGCAACTTCTAGAAACCCCTTTCAAAAGTAACGATGTTTCTCTTAAGATACACAACTAGTGGCGTATCGCTTCAGGCACACTGGAAACAGTATCTAAAAAATGTGTATTTGGGTGAGCAACTGGCACGAAACACTGTGACTCTCTTAGGGTAGCCAATATCTCGTCACCAGTATAATCACAGCTTCAAAGTCAGGAAACCGCTGGCAAGAGTAACGATTATTCTCTTAAGATACACAACTAGTGGCGTATCGCTTCAGGCAGACTGGCCACAGTATCTCAAAATGTGTATTTGGGTGAGCAACTGGCAGGAAGCACTATGACTCTCTTAAGGTAGCCAATGCCTCGTCACCAACATAATCCCATCACCAACTTCAAGAAACCGCTTGCAAAGGTAACGAAGCTTCTCATAAGATACACAGCTAGTGGGGTGTCACTTGAGGCAGACTGGCCAAAGTATCAAAAAAATGTGTACTTGGGTGAGCAACTAGCAGGAATCACTATGACACTCATAGGGTAGCCAATGCCTCGTCACCAGCATAATCACATCAGCAACTTCAAGAAACCCCTGGCAAAAGTTACAATGACTCTTAAGATACACAACTAGTGGCGTAGCTATCAGGCAGACTGGAAAGAGTATCTAAAAAATGTGTATTTGGGTGAAGAACTGGCAGGAATCTCTATGACTCTCTTGAGGTAGCCAATGCTTCGTCACCAGCAGAATCAAATCAGCAACTTCTAGAAACCCCTTTCAAAGGTAACGATGTTTCTCTTAAGATACACAACTAGTGGCGTATCGCTTCAGGCACACTGGAAACAGTATCTAAAAAATGTGTATTTGGGTGAGCAACTGGCACGAAACACTGTGACTCTCTTAGGGTAGCCGATATCTCGTCACCAGTATAATCACAGCTTCAAAGTCAGGAAACCGCTGGCAAGAGTAACGATGTTTCTCTTAAGATACACAACTAGTGGCGTATCGCTTCAGGCAAACTGGACACAGTATCTCAAAATGTGTATTTGGGTGAGCAACTGGCAGGAAGCACTATGACTCTCTTAAGGTAGCCAATGCCTCGTCACCAACATAATCCCATCACCAACTTCAAGAAACCGCTTGCAAATGTAATGAAGCTTCTCATAAGATACACAGCTAGTGGGGTTTCACTTGAGGCAGACTGGCCAAAGTATCAAAAAAATGTGTGTTTGGGTGAGCAACTAGCAGGAATCACTATGACACTCATAGGGTAGCCAATGCCTCGTCACCAGCATAATCACATCAGCAACTTCAAGAAACCCCTGGCAAAAGTTACAATGACTCTTAAGATACACAACTAGTGGCGTAGCTATCAGGCAGACTGGAAAGAGTATCTAAAAATGTGTATTTGGTTGAAGAACTGGCAGGAATCTCTATGACTCTCTTGAGGTAGCCAATGCCTCGTCACCAGCATAATCAAATCAGCAACTTCTAGAAACCCCTGGCAAAAGTGACGATGTTTCTCTTAAGATACACAACTAGTGGCGTATCGCTTCAGGCACACTGGAAACAGTATCTAAAAATGTGTATTTGGGTGAGCAACTGGCACGAAACACTGTGACTCTCTTAGGGTAGCCGATATCTCGTCACCAGTATAATCACAGCTTCAAAGTCAGGAAACCGCTGGCAAGAGTAACGATGTTTCTCTTAAGATACACAACTAGTGGCGTATCGCTTCAGGCAAACTGGCCACAGTATCTCAAAATGTGTATTTGGGTGAGCAACTGGCAGGAAGCACTATGACTCTCTTAAGGTAGCCAATGCCTCGTCACCAACATAATCCCATCACCAACTTCAAGAAACCGCTTGCAAATGTAATGAAGCTTCTCATAAGATACACAGCTAGTGGGGTTTCACTTGAGGCAGACTGGCCAAAGTATCAAAAAAATGTGTATTTGGGTGATCAACTAGCAGGAATCACTATGACACTAATAGGGTAGCCAATGCCTCGTCACCAGCATAATCACATCAGCAACTTCAAGAAACCCCTGGCAAAAGTTACAATGACTCTTAAGATACACAACTAGTGGCGTAGCTATCACGCAGACTGGAAAGAGTATCTAAAAAATGTGTATTTGGGTGAAGAACTGGCAGGAATCTCTATGACTCTCTTGAGGTAGCCAATGCCTCGTCACCAGCAGAATCAAATCAGCAACTTCTAGAAACCCCTTTCAAAAGTAACGATGTTTCTCTTAAGATACACAACTTGTGGCGTATCGCTTCAGGCACACTGGAAACAGTATCTAAAAGATGTGTATTTGGGTGAGCAACTGGCACGAAACACTGTGACTCTCTTAGGGTAACCAATATCTCGTCACCAGTATAATCACATCTTCAAAGTCAAGAAACCGCTGGCAAAAGTAACGATGTTTCTCTTAAGATACACAACTAGTGGCGTATCGCTTCAGGCAGACGACACAGTATCTCAAAATGTGTATTTGGGTGAGCAACTGGCAGGAAGCACTATGACTCTCTTAAGGTAGCCAATGCCTCGTCACCAACATAATCCCATCACCAACTTCAAGAAACCGCATGCAAATGTTATGAAGCTTCTCATAAGATACACAGCTAGTGGGGTGTCACTTGAGTCAGACTGGCCAAAGTATCAAAAAAATGTGTATTTGGGTGATCAACTAGCAGGAATCACTATGACACTCATAGGGTAGCCAATGCCTCGTCACCAGCATAATCACATCAGCAACTTCAAGAAACCCCTGGCAAAAGTTACAATGACTCTTAAGATACACAACTAGTGGCGTAGCTATCAGGCAGACTGGAAAGAGTATCTAAAAAATGTGTATTTGGGTGAAGAACTGGCAGGAATCTCTATGACTCTCTTGAGGTAGCCAATGCTTCGTCACCAGCAGAATCAAATCAGCAACTTCTAGAAACTCCTTTCAAAAGTAACGATGTTTCTCTTAAGATACACAACTAGTGGCGTATCGCTTCAGGCACACTATAAACAGTATCTAAAAAATGTGTATTTGGGTGAGCAACTGGCACGAAACACTGTGACTCTCTTAGGGTAACCAATATCTCGTCACCAGTATAATCACATCTTCAAAGTCAAGAAACCGCTGGCAAAAGTAACGATGTTTCTCTTAAGATACACAACTAGTGGCGTATCGCTTCAGGCAGACTGGACACAGTATCTCAAAATGTGTATTTGGGTGAGCAACTGGCAGGAAGCACTATGACTCTCTTAAGGTAGCCAATGCCTCGTCACCAACATAATCCCATCACCAACTTCAAGAAACCGCATGCAAATGTAACGAAGCTTCTCATAAGATACACAGCTAGTGGGGTGTCACTTGAGTCAGACTGGCCAAAGTATCAAAAAAATGTGTATTTGGGTGATCAACTAGCAGGAATCACTATGACACTCATAGGGTAGCCAATGCCTCGTCACCAGCATAATCACATCAGCAACTTCAAGAAACCCCTGGCAAAAGTTACAATGACTCTTAAGATACACAACTAGTGGCGTAGCTATCAGGCAGACTGGAAAGAGTATCTAAAAAATGTGTATTTGGGTGAAGAACTGGCAGGAATCTCTATGACTCTCTTGAGGTAGCCAATGCTTCGTCACCAGCAGAATCAAATCAGCAAATTCTAGAAACCCCTTTCAAAAGTAACGATGTTTCTCTTAAGATACACAACTAGTGGCGTATCGCTTCAGGCACACTGGAAACAGTATCTAAAAAATGTGTATTTGGGTGAGCAACTGGCACGAAACACTGTGACTCTCTTAGGGTAACCAATATCTCGTCACCAGTATAATCACATCTTCAAAGTCAAGAAACCGCTGGCAAATGTAACGATGTTTCTCTTAAGATACACAACTAGTGGCGTATCGCTTCAGGCAGACTGGACACAGTATCTCAAAATGTGTATTTGGGTGAGCAACTGGCAGGAAGCACTATGACTCTCTTAAGGTAGCCAATGCCTCGTCACCAACATAATCCCATCACCAACTTCAAGAAACCGCATGCAAATGTAACGAAGCTTCTCATAAGATACACAGCTAGTGGGGTGTCACTTGAGTCAGACTGGCCAAAGTATCAAAAAAATGTGTATTCGGGTGATCAACTAGCAGGAATCACTATGACACTCATAGGGTAGCCAATGCCTCGTCACCAGCATAATCACATCAGCAACATCAAGAACCCCTGGCAAAAGTTACAATGACTCTTAAGATACACAACTAGTGGCGTAGCTATCAGGCAGACTGGAAAGAGTATCTAAAAAATGTGTATTTGGGTGAAGAACTGGCAGGAATCTCTATGACTCTCTTGAGGTAGCCAATGCTTCGTCACCAGCAGAATCAAATCAGCAACTTCTAGAAACCCCTTTCAAAAGTAACGATGTTTCTCTTAAGATACACAACTAGTGGCGTATCGCTTCAGGCACACTGGAAACAGTATCTAAAAATGTGTATTTGGGTGAGCAACTGGCACGAAACACTGTGACTCTCTTAGGGTAGCCAATATCTCGTCACCAGTATAATCACAGCTTCAAAGTCAGGAAACCGCTGGCAAGAGTAACGATTATTCTCTTAAGATACACAACTAGTGGCGTATCGCTTCAGGCAGACTGGCCACAGTATCTCAAAATGTGTATTTGGGTGAGCAACTGGCAGGAAGCACTATGACTCTCTTAAGGTAGCCAATGCCTCGTCACCAACATAATCCCATCACCAACTTCAAGAAACCGCTTGCAAAGGTGACGAAGCTTCTCATAAGATACACAGCTAGTGGGGTGTCACTTGAGGCAGACTGGCCAAAGTATCAAAAAAATGTGTACTTGGGTGAGCAACTAGCAGGAATCACTATGACACTCATAGGGTAGCCAATGCCTCGTCACCAGCATAATCACATCAGCAACTTCAAGAAACCCCTGGCAAAAGTTACAATGACTCTTAAGATACACAACTAGTGGCGTAGCTATCAGGCAGACTGGAAAGAGTATCTAAAAAATGTGTATTTGGGTGAAGAACTGGCAGGAATCTCTATGACTCTCTTGAGGTAGCCAATGCTTCGTCACCAGCAGAATCAAATCAGCAACTTCTAGAAACCCCTTTCAAAGGTAACGATGTTTCTCTTAAGATACACAACTAGTGGCGTATCGCTTCAGGCACACTGGAAACAGTATCTAAAAAATGTGTATTTGGGTGAGCAACTGGCACGAAACACTGTCACTCTCTTAGGGTAGCCGATATCTCGTCACCAGTATAATCACAGCTTCAAAGTCAGGAAACCGCTGGCAAGAGTAACGATGTTTCTCTTAAGATACACAACTAGTGGCGTATCGCTTCAGGCAGACTGGCCACAGTATCTCAAAATGTGTATTTGGGTGAGCAACTGGCAGGAAGCACTATGACTCTCTTAAGGTAGCCAATGCCTCGTCACCAACATAATCCCATCACCAACTTCAAGAAACCGCTTGCAAATGTAATGAAGCTTCTCATAAGATACACAGCTAGTGGGGTGTCACTTGAGGCAGACTGGCCAAAGTATCAAAAAAATGTGTATTTGGGTGAGCAACTAGCAGGAATCACTATGACACTCATAGGGTAGCCAATGCCTCGTCACCAGCATAATCACATCATCAACTTCAAGAAACCCCTGGCAAAAGTTACAATGACTCTTAAGATACACAACTAGTGGCGTAGCTATCAGGCAGACTGGAAAGAGTATCTAAAAAATGTGTATTTGGGTGAAGAACTGGCAGGAATCTCTATGACTCTCTTGAGGTAGCCAATGCTTCGTCACCAGCAGAATCAAATCAGCAACTTCTAGAAACCCCTTTCAAAAGTAACGATGTTTCTCTTAAGATACACAACTAGTGGCGTATCGCTTCAGGCACACTGGAAACAGTATCTAAAAAATGTGTATTTGGGTGAGCAACTGGCACGAAACACTGTGACTCTCTTAGGGTAGCCAATATCTCGTCACCAGTATAATCACAGCTTCAAAGTCAGGAAACCGCTGGCAAGAGTAACGATTATTCTCTTAAGATACACAACTAGTGGCGTATCGCTTCAGGCAGACTGGCCACAGTATCTCAAAATGTGTATTTGGGTGAGCAACTGGCAGGAAGCACTATGACTCTCTTAAGGTAGCCAATGCCTCGTCACCAACATAATCCCATCACCAACTTCAAGAAACCGCTTGCAAAGGTAACGAAGCTTCTCATAAGATACACAGCTAGTGGGGTGTCACTTGAGGCAGACTGGCCAAAGTATCAAAAAAATGTGTGTTTGGGTGAGCAACTAGCAGGAATCACTATGACACTCATAGGGTAGCCAATGCCTCGTCACCAGCATAATCACATCAGCAACTTCAAGAAACCCCTGGCAAAAGTTACAATGACTCTTAAGATACACAACTAGTGGCGTAGCTATCAGGCAGACTGGAAAGAGTATCTAAAAAATGTGTATTTGGGTGAAGAACTGGCAGGAATCTCTATGACTCTCTTGAGGTAGCCAATGCTTCGTCACCAGCAGAATCAAATCAGCAACTTCTAGAAACCCCTGGCAAAAGTAACGATGTTTCTCTTAAGATACACAACTAGTGGCGTATCGCTTCAGGCACACTGGAAACAGTATCTAAAAAATGTGTATTTGGGTGAGCAACTGGCACGAAACACTGTGACTCTCTTAGGGTAACCAATAGCTCGTCACCAGTATAATCACGTCTTCAAAGTCAAGAAACCGCTGGCAAAAGTAACGATGTTTCTCTTAAGATACACAACTAGTGGCGTATCGCTTCAGGCAGACTGGACACAGTATCTCAAAATGTGTATTTGGGTGAGCAACTGGCAGGAACCACTATGACTCTCTTAAGGTAGCCAATGCCTCGTCACCTACATAATTCCATCACCAACTTCAAGAAACCGCATGCAAATGTAACGAAGCTTCTCATAAGATACACAGCTAGTGGGGTGTCACTTGAGTCAGACTGGCCAAAGTATCAAAAAAATGTGTATTTGGGTGATCAACTAGCAGGAATCACTATGACACTCATAGGGTAGCCAATGCCACGTCACCAGCATAATCACATCAGCAACTTCAAGAAACCCCTGGCAAAAGTTACAATGACTCTTAAGATACACAACTAGTGGCGTAGCTATCAGGCAGACTGGAAAGAGTATCTAAAAATGTGTATTTGGTTGAAGAACTGGCAGGAATCTCTATGACTCTCTTGAGGTAGCCAATGCCTCGTCACCAGCATAATCAAATCAGCAACTTCTAGAAACCCCTGGCAAAAGTGTCGATGTTTCTCTTAAGATACACAACTAGTGGCGTATCGCTTCAGGCACACTGGAAACAGTATCTAAAAAATGTGTATTTGGGTGAGCAACTGGCACGAAACACTGTGACTCTCTTAGGGTAGCCAATATCTCGTCACCAGTAAAATCACAGCTTCAAAGTCAGGAAACCGCCGGCAAGAGTAACGATTATTCTCTTAAGATACACAACTACTGGCGTATCGCTTCAGGCAGACTGGCCACAGTATCTCAAAATGTGTATTTGGGTGAGCAACTGGCAGGAAGCACTATGACTCTCTTAAGGTAGCCAATGCCTCGTCACCAACATAATCCCATCACCAACTTCAAGAAACCGCTTGCAAAGGTAACGAAGCTTCTCATAAGATACACAGCTAGTGGGGTGTCACTTGAGGCAGACTGGCCAAAGTATCAAAAAAATGTGTACTTGGGTGAGCAACTAGCAGGAATCACTATGACACTCATAGGGTAGCCAATGCCTCGTCACCAGCATAATCACATCAGCAACTTCAAGAAACCCCTGGCAAAAGTTACAATGACTCTTAAGATACACAACTAGTGGCGTAGCTATCAGGCAGACTGGAAAGAGTATCTAAAAAATGTGTATTTGGGTGAAGAACTGGCAGGAATCTCTATGACTCTCTTGAGGTAGCCAATGCTTCGTCACCAGCAGAATCAAATCAGCAACTTCTAGAAACCCCTTTCAAAGGTAACGATGTTTCTTTTAAGATACACAACTAGTGGCGTATCGCTTCAGGCACACTGGAAACAGTATCTAAAAAATGTGTATTTGGGTGAGCAACTGGCACGAAACACTGTGACTCTCTTAGGGTAGCCGATATCTCGTCACCAGTATAATCACAGCTTCAAAGTCAGGAAACCGCTGGCAAGAGTAACGATGTTTCTCTTAAGATACACAACTAGTGGCGTATAGCTTCAGGCAGACTGGCCACAGTATCTCAAAATGTGTATTTGGGTGAGCAACTGGCAGGAAGCACTATGACTCTCTTAAGGTAGCCAATGCCTCGTCACCAACATAATCCCATCACCAACTTCAAGAAACCGCTTGCAAATGTAATGAAGCTTCTCATAAGATACACAGCTAGTGGGGTGTCACTTGAGTCAGACTGGCCAAAGTATCAAAAAAATGTGTATTTGGGTGATCAACTAGCAGGAATCACTATGACACTCATAGGGTAGCCAATGCCACGTCACCAGCATAATCACATCAGCAACTTCAAGAAACCCCTGGCAAAAGTTACAATGACTCTTAAGATACACAACTAGTGGCGTAGCTATCAGGCAGACTGGAAAGAGTATCTAAAAATGTGTATTTGGTTGAAGAACTGGCAGGAATCTCTATGACTCTCTTGAGGTAGCCAATGCCTCGTCACCAGCATAATCAAATCAGCAACTTCTAGAAACCCCTGGCAAAAGTGTCGATGTTTCTCTTAAGATACACAACTAGTGGCGTATCGCTTCAGGCACACTGGAAACAGTATCTAAAAAATGTGTATTTGGGTGAGCAACTGGCACGAAACACTGTGACTCTCTTAGGGTAGCCAATATCTCGTCACCAGTAAAATCACAGCTTCAAAGTCAAGAAACCGCTGGCAAGAGTAACGATTATTCTCTTAAGATACACAACTACTGGCGTATCGCTTCAGGCAGACTGGCCACAGTATCTCAAAATGTGTATTTGGGTGAGCAACTGGCAGGAAGCACTATGACTCTCTTAAGGTAGCCAATGCCTCGTCACCAACATAATCCCATCACCAACTTCAAGAAACCGCTTGCAAAGGTAACGAAGCTTCTCATAAGATACACAGCTAGTGGGGTGTCACTTGAGGCAGACTGGCCAAAGTATCAAAAAAATGTGTACTTGGGTGAGCAACTAGCAGGAATCACTATGACACTCATAGGGTAGCCAATGCCTCGTCACCAGCATAATCACATCAGCAACTTCAAGAAACCCCTGGCAAAAGTTACAATGACTCTTAAGATACACAACTAGTGGCGTAGCTATCAGGCAGACTGGAAAGAGTATCTAAAAAATGTGTATTTGGGTGAAGAACTGGCAGGAATCTCTATGACTCTCTTGAGGTAGCCAATGCTTCGTCACCAGCAGAATCAAATCAGCAACTTCTAGAAACCCCTTTCAAAGGTAACGATGTTTCTTTTAAGATACACAACTAGTGGCGTATCGCTTCAGGCACACTGGAAACAGTATCTAAAAAATGTGTATTTGGGTGAGCAACTGGCACGAAACACTGTGACTCTCTTAGGGTAGCCGATATCTCGTCACCAGTATAATCACAGCTTCAAAGTCAGGAAACCGCTGGCAAGAGTAACGATGTTTCTCTTAAGATACACAACTAGTGGCGTATCGCTTCAGGCAGACTGGCCACAGTATCTCAAAATGTGTATTTGGGTGAGCAACTGGCAGGAAGCACTATGACTCTCTTAAGGTAGCCAATGCCTCGTCACCAACATAATCCCATCACCAACTTCAAGAAACCGCTTGCAAATGTAATGAAGCTTCTCATAAGATACACAGCTAGTGGGGTGTCACTTGAGGCAGACTGGCCAAAGTATCAAAAAAATGTGTATTTGGGTGAGCAACTAGCAGGAATCACTATGACACTCATAGGGTAGCCAATGCCTCGTCACCAGCATAATCACATCAGCAACTTCAAGAAACCCCTGGCAAAAGTTACAATGACTCTTAAGATACACAACTAGTGGCGTAGCTATCAGGCAGACTGGAAAGAGTATCTAAAAATGTGTATTTGGTTGAAGAACTGGCAGGAATCTCTATGACTCTCTTGCGGTAGCCAATGCCTCGTCACCAGCAGAATCAAATCAGCAACTTTTAGAAACCCCTGGCAAAAGTGACGATGTTTCTCTTAAGATACACAACTAGTGGCGTATCGCTTCAGGCACACTGGAAACAGTATCTAAAAAATGTGTATTTGGGTGAGAAACTGGCACGAAACACTGTGACTCTCTTAGGGTAGCCGATATCTCGTCACCAGTATAATCACAGCTTCAAAGTCAGGAAACCGCTGGCAAGAGTAACGATGTTTCTCTTAAGATACACAACTAGTGGCGTATCGCTTCAGGCAGACTGGCCACAGTATCTCAAAATGTGTATTTGGGTGAGCAACTGGCAGGAAGCACTATGACTCTCTTAAGGTAGCCAATGCCTCGTCACCAACATAATCCCATCACCAACTTCAAGAAACCGCTTGCAAATGTAATGAAGCTTCTCATAAGATACACAGCTAGTGGGGTGTCACTTGAGGCAGACTGGCCAAAGTATCAAAAAAATGTGTATTTGGGTGAGCAACTAGCAGGAATCACTATGACACTCATAGGGTAGCCAATGCCTCGTCACCAGCATAATCACATCAGCAACTTCAAGAAACCCCTGGCAAAAGTTACAATGACTCTTAAGATACACAACTAGTGGCGTAGCTATCAGGCAGACTGGAAAGAGTATCTAAAAATGTGTATTTGGTTGAAGAACTGGCAGGAATCTCTATGACTCTCTTGCGGTAGCCAATGCCTCGTCACCAGCAGAATCAAATCAGCAACTTTTAGAAACCCCTGGCAAAAGTGACGATGTTTCTCTTAAGATACACAACTAGTGGCGTATCGCTTCAGGCACACTGGAAACAGTATCTAAAAAATGTGTATTTGGGTGAGAAACTGGCACGAAACACTGTGACTCTCTTAGGGTAACCAATATCTCGTCACCAGTATAATCACATCTTCAAAGTCAAGAAACCGCTGGCAAAAGTAACGATGTTTCTCTTAAGATACACAACTAGTGGCGTATCGCTTCAGGCAGACTGGACACAGTATCTCAAAATGTGTATTTGGGTGAGCAACTGGCAGGAAGCACTATGACTCTCTTAAGGTAGCCAATGCCTCGTCACCAACATAATCCCATCACCAACTTCAAGAAACCGCATGCAAATGTAACGAAGCTTCTCATAAGATACACAGCTAGTGGGGTGTCACTTGAGGCAGACTGGCCAAAGTATCAAAAAAATGTGTATTTGGGTGATCAACTAGCAGGAATCACTATGACACTCATAGGGTAGCCAATGCCTCGTCACCAGCATAATCACATCAGCAACTTCAAGAAACCCCTGGCAAAAGTTACAATGACTCTTAAGATACACAACTAGTGGCGTAGCTATCAGGCAGACTGGAAAGAGTATCTAAAAAATGTGTATTTGGGTGAAGAACTGGCAGGAATCTCTATGACTCTCTTGAGGTAGCCAATGCTTCGTCACCAGCAGAATCAAATCAGCAACTTCTAGAAACCCCTTTCAAAGGTAACGATGTTTCTTTTAAGATACACAACTAGTGGCGTATCGCTTCAGGCACACTGGAAACAGTATCTAAAAAATGTGTATTTGGGTGAGCAACTGGCACGAAACACTGTGACTCTCTTAGGGTAGCCGATATCTCGTCACCAGTATAATCACAGCTTCAAAGTCAGGAAACCGCTGGCAAGAGTAACGATGTTTCTCTTAAGATACACAACTAGTGGCGTATCGCTTCAGGCAGACTGGCCACAGTATCTCAAAATGTGTATTTGGGTGAGCAACTGGCAGGAAGCACTATGACTCTCTTAAGGTAGCCAATGCCTCGTCACCAACATAATCCCATCACCAACTTCAAGAAACCGCTTGCAAATGTAATGAAGCTTCTCATAAGATACACAGCTAGTGGGGTGTCACTTGAGGCAGACTGGCCAAAGTATCAAAAAAATGTGTATTTGTGTGAGCAACTAGCAGGAATCACTATGACACTCATAGGGTAGCCAATGCCTCGTCACCAGCATAATCACATCAGCAACTTCAAGAAACCCCTGGCAAAAGTTACAATGACTCTTAAGATACACAACTAGTGGCGTAGCTATCAGGCAGACTGGAAAGAGTATCTAAAAATGTGTATTTGGTTGAAGAACTGGCAGGAATCTCTATGACTCTCTTGCGGTAGCCAATGCCTCGTCACCAGCAGAATCAAATCAGCAACTTTTAGAAACCCCTGGCAAAAGTGACGATGTTTCTCTTAAGATACACAACTAGTGGCGTATCGCTTCAGGCACACTGGAAACAGTATCTAAAAAATGTGTATTTGGGTGAGAAACTGGCACGAAACACTGTGACTCTCTTAGGGTAACCAATATCTCGTCACCAGTATAATCACATCTTCAAAGTCAAGAAACCGCTGGCAAAAGTAACGATGTTTCTCTTAAGATACACAACTAGTGGCGTATCGCTTCAGGCAGACTGGACACAGTATCTCAAAATGTGTATTTGGGTGAGCAACTGGCAGGAAGCACTATGACTCTCTTAAGGTAGCCAATGCCTCGTCACCAACATAATCCCATCACCAACTTCAAGAAACCGCATGCAAATGTAACGAAGCTTCTCATAAGATACACAGCTAGTGGGGTGTCACTTGAGGCAGACTGGCCAAAGTATCAAAAAAATGTGTATTTGGGTGATCAACTAGCAGGAATCACTATGACACTCATAGGGTAGCCAATGCCTCGTCACCAGCATAATCACATCAGCAACTTCAAGAAACCCCTGGCAAAAGTTACAATGACTCTTAAGATACACAACTAGTGGCGTAGCTATCAGGCAGACTGGAAAGAGTATCTAAAAAATGTGTATTTGGGTGAAGAACTGGCAGTAATCTCTATGACTCTCTTGAGGTAGCCAATGCTTCGTCACCAGCAGAATCAAATCAGCAACTTCTAGAAACCCCTTTCAAAAGTAACGATGTTTCTCTTAAGATACACAACTAGTGGCGTATCGCTTCAGGCACACTGGAAACAGTATCTAAAAAATGTGTATTTGGGTGAGCAACTGGCACGAAACACTGTGACTCTCTTAGGGTAGCCAATATCTCGTCACCAGTATAATCACAGCTTCAAAGTCAGGAAACCGCTGGCAAGAGTAACGATTATTCTCTTAAGATACACAACTAGTGGCGTATCGCTTCAGGCAGACTGGCCACAGTATCTCAAAATGTGTATTTGGGTGAGCAACTGGCAGGAAGCACTATGACTCTCTTAAGGTAGCCAATGCCTCGTCACCAACATAATCCCATCACCAACTTCAAGAAACCGCTTGCAAAGGTAACGAAGCTTCTCATAAGATACACAGCTAGTGGGGTGTCACTTGAGGCAGACTGGCCAAAGTATCAAAAAAATGTGTATTTGGGTGAGCAACTAGCAGGAATCACTATGACACTCATAGGGTAGCCAATGCCTCGTCACCAGCATAATCACATCAGCAACTTCAAGAAACCCCTGGCAAAAGTTACAATGACTCTTAAGATACACAACTAGTGGCGTAGCTATCAGGCAGACTGGAAAGAGTATCTAAAAATGTGTATTTGGGTGAAGAACTGGCAGGAATCTCTATGACTCTCTTGAGGTAGCCAATGCCTCGTCACCAGCAGAATCAAATCAGCAACTTCTAGAAACCCCTGGCAAAAGTAACGATGTTTCTCTTAAGATACACAACTAGTGGCGTATCGCTTCAGGCACACTGGAAACAGTATCTAAAAAATGTGTATTTGGGTGAGCAACTGGCACGAAACACTGTGACTCTCTTAGGGTAACCAATAGCTCGTCACCAGTATAATCACAGCTTCAAAGTCAAGAAACCGCTGGCAAAAGTAACGATGTTTCTCTTAAGATACACAACTAGTGGCGTATCGCTTCAGGCAGACTGGACACAGTATCTCAAAATGTGTATTTGGGTGAGCAACTGGCAGGAAGCACTATGACTCTCTTAAGGTAGCCAATGCCTCGTCACCAACATAATTCCATCACCAACTTCAAGAAACCGCATGCAAATGTAACGAAGCTTCTCATAAGATACACAGCTAGTGGGGTGTCACTTGAGTCAGACTGGCCAAAGTATCAAAAAAATGTGTATTTGGGTGATCAACTAGCAGGAATCACTATGACACTCATAGGGTAGCCAATGCCTCGTCACCAGCATAATCACATCAGCAACTTCAAGAAACCCCTGGCAAAAGTTACAATGACTCTTAAGATACACAACTAGTGGCGTAGCTATCAGGCAGACTGGAAAGAGTATCTAAAAAATGTGTATTTGGGTGAAGAACTGGCAGGAATCTCTATGACTCTCTTGAGGTAGCCAATGCTTCGTCACCAGCAGAATCAAATCAGCAACTTCTAGAAACCCCTTTCAAAAGTAACGATGTTTCTCTTAAGATACACAACTAGTGGCGTATCGCTTCAGGCACACTGGAAACAGTATCTAAAAAATGTGTATTTGGGTGAGCAACTGGCACGAAACACTGTGACTCTCTTAGGGTAACCAATATCTCGTCACCAGTATAATCACATCTTCAAAGTCAAGAAACCGCTGGCAAAAGTAACGATGTTTCTCTTAAGATACACAACTAGTGGCGTATCGCTTCAGGCGGACTGGCCACAGTATCTCAAAATGTGTATTTGGGTGAGCAACTGGCAGGAAGCACTATGACTCTCTTAAGGTAGCCAATGCCTCGTCACCAACATAATCCCATCACCAACTTCAAGAAACCGCTTGCAAAGGTAACGAAGCTTCTCATAAGATACACAGCTAGTGGGGTGTCACTTGAGGCAGACTGGCCAAAGTATCAAAAAAATGTGTATTTGGGTGAGCAACTAGCAAGAATCACTATGACACTCATAGGGTAGCCAATGCCTCGTCACCAGCATAATCACATCAGCAACTTCAAGAAACCCCTGGCAAAAGTTACAATGACTCTTAAGATACACAACTAGTGGCGTAGCTATCAGGCAGACTGGAAAGAGTATCTAAAAAATGTGTATTTGGGTGAAGAACTGGCAGGAATCTCTATGACTCTCTTGAGGTAGCCAATGCTTCGTCACCAGCAGAATCAAATCAGCAACTTCTAGAAACCCCTTTCAAAGGTAACGATGTTTCTCTTAAGATACACAACTAGTGGCGTATCGCTTCAGGCACACTGGAAACAGTATCTAAAAAATGTGTATTTGGGTGAGCAACTGGCACGAAACACTGTGACTCTCTTAGGGTAGTCGATATCTCGTCACCAGTATAATCACAGCTTCAAAGTCAGGAAACCGCTGGCAAGAGTAACGATGTTTCTCTTAAGATACACAACTAGTGGCGTATCGCTTCAGGCAGACTGGCCACAGTATCTCAAAATGTGTATTTGGGTGAGCAACTGGCAGGAAGCACTATGACTCTCTTAAGGTAGCCAATGCCTCGTCACCAACATAATCTCATCACCAACTTCAAGAAACCGCTTGCAAATGTAATGAAGCTTCTCATAAGATACACAGCTAGTGGGGTGTCACTTGAGGCAGACTGGCCAAAGTATCAAAAAAATGTGTATTTGGGTGAGCAACTAGCAGGAATCACTATGACACTCATAGGGTAGCCAATGCCTCGTCACCAGCATAATCACATCAGCAACTTCAAGAAACCCCTGGCAAAAGTTACAATGACTCTTAAGATACACAACTAGTGGCGTAGCTATCAGGCAGAATGGAAAGAGTATCTAAAAATGTGTATTTGGTTGAAGAACTGGCAGGAATCTCTATGACTCTCTTGAGGTAGCCAATGCCTCGTCACCAGCAGAATCAAATCAGCAACTTTTAGAAACCCCTGGCAAAAGTGACGATGTTTCTCTTAAGATACACAACTAGTGGCGTATCGCTTCAGGCACACTGGAAACAGTATCTAAAAAATGTGTATTTGGGTGAGCAACTGGCACGAAACACTGTGACTCTCTTAGGGTAACCAATATCTCGTCACCAGTATAATCACATCTTCAAAGTCAAGAAACCGCTGGCAAAAGTAACGATGTTTCTCTTAAGATACACAACTAGTGGCGTATCGCTTCAGGCAGACTGGACACAGTATCTCAAAATGTGTATTTGGGTGAGCAACTGGCAGGAAGCACTATGACTCTCTTAAGGTAGCCAATGCCTCGTCACCAACATAATCCCATCACCAACTTCAAGAAACCGCATGCAAATGTAACGAAGCTTCTCATAAGATACACAGCTAGTGGGGTGTCACTTGAGTCAGACTGGCCAAAGTATCAAAAAAATGTGTATTTGGGTGATCAACTAGCAGGAATCACTATGACACTCATAGGGTAGCCAATGCCTCGTCACCAGCATAATCACATCAACAACTTCAAGAAACCCCTGGCAAAAGTTACAATGACTCTTAAGATACACAACTAGTGGCGTAGCTATCAGGCAGACTGGAAAGAGTATCTAAAAAATGTGTATTTGGGTGAAGAACTGGCAGGAATCTCTATGACTCTCTTGAGGTAGCCAATGCTTCGTCACCAGCAGAATCAAATCAGCAACTTCTAGAAACCCCTTTCAAAAGTAACGATGTTTCTCCTAAGATACACAACTAGTGGCGTATCGCTTCAGGCACACTGGAAACAGTATCTAAAAAATGTGTATTTGGGTGAGCAACTGGCACGAAACACTGTGACTCTCTTAGGGTAGCCAATATCTCGTCACCAGTATAATCACAGCTTCAAAGTCAGGAAACCGCTGGCAAGAGTAACGATTATTCTCTTAAGATACACAACTATTGGCGTATCGCTTCAGGCAGACTGGCCACAGTATCTCAAAATGTGTATTTGGGTGAGCAACTGGCAGGAAGCACTATGACTCTCTTAAGGTAGCCAATGCCTCGTCACCAACATAATCCCATCACCAACTTCAAGAAACCGCTTGCAAAGGTAACGAAGCTTCTCATAAGATACACAGCTAGTAGGGTGTCACTTGAGGCAGACTGGCCAAAGTATCAAAAAAATGTGTATTTGGGTGAGCAACTAGCAGGAATCACTATGACACTCATAGGGTAGCCAATGCCTCGTCACCAGCATAATCACATCAGCAACTTCAAGAAACCCCTGGCAAAAGTTACAATGACTCTTAAGATACACAACTAGTGGCGTAGCTATCAGGCAGAATGGAAAGAGTATCTAAAAATGTGTATTTGGTTGAAGAACTGGCAGGAATCTCTATGACTCTCTTGAGGTAGCCAATGCCTCGTCACCAGCAGAATCAAATCAGCAACTTTTAGAAACCCCTGGCAAAAGTGACGATGTTTCTCTTAAGATACACAACTAGTGGCGTATCGCTTCAGGCACACTGGAAACAGTATCTAAAAAATGTGTATTTGGATGAGCAACTGGCACGAAACACTGTGACTCTCTTAGGGTAACCAATATCTCGTCACCAGTATAATCACATCTTCAAAGTCAAGAAACCGCTGGCAAAAGTAACGATGTTTCTCTTAAGATACACAACTAGTGGCGTATCGCTTCAGGCAGACTGGACACAGTATCTCAAAATGTGTATTTGGGTGAGCAACTGGCAGGAAGCACTATGACTCTCTTAAGGTAGCCAATGCCTCGTCACCAACATAATCCCATCACCAACTTCAAGAAACCGCATGCAAATGTAACGAAGCTTCTCATAAGATACACAGCTAGTGGGGTGTCACTTGAGTCAGACTGGCCAAAGTATCAAAAAAATGTGTATTTGGGTGATCAACTAGCAGGAATCACTATGACACTCATAGGGTAGCCAATGCCTCGTCACCAGCATAATCACATCAGCAACTTCAAGAAACCCCTGGCAAAAGTTACAATGACTCTTAAGATACACAACTAGTGGCGTAGCTATCAGGCAGACTGGAAAGAGTATCTAAAAAATGTGTATTTGGGTGAAGAACTGGCAGGAATCTCTATGACTCTCTTGAGGTAGCCAATGCTTCGTCACCAGCAGAATCAAATCAGCAACTTCTAGAAACCCCTTTCAAAAGTAACGATGTTTCTCTTAAGATACACAACTAGTGGCGTATCGCTTCAGGCACACTGGAAACAGTATCTAAAAAATGTGTATTTGGGTGAGCAACTGGCACGAAACACTGTGACTCTCTTAGGGTAGCCAATATCTCGTCACCAGTATAATCACAGCTTCAAAGTCAGGAAACCGCTGGCAAGAGTAACGATTATTCTCTTAAGATACACAACTAGTGGCGTATCGCTTCAGGCAGACTGGCCACAGTATCTCAAAATGTGTATTTGGGTGAGCAACTGGCAGGAAGCACTATGACTCTCTTAAGGTAGCCAATGCCTCGTCACCAACATAATTCCATCACCAACTTCAAGAAACCGCATGCAAATGTAACGAAGCTTCTCATAAGATACACAGCTAGTGGGGTGTCACTTGAGTCAGACTGGCCAAAGTATCAAAAAAATGTGTATTTGGGTGATCAACTAGCAGGAATCACTATGACACTCATAGGGTAGCCAATGCCTCGTCACCAGCATAATCACATCAGCAACTTCAAGAAACCCCTGGCAAAAGTTACAATGACTCTTAAGATACACAACTAGTGGCGTAGCTATCAGGCAGACTGGAAAGAGTATCTAAAAAATGTGTATTTGGGTGAAGAACTGGCAGGAATCTCTATGACTCTCTTGAGGTAGCCAATGCTTCGTCACCAGCAGAATCAAATCAGCAACTTCTAGAAACCCCTTTCAAAAGTAACGATGTTTCTCTTAAGATACACAACTAGTGGCGTATCGCTTCAGGCACACTGGAAACAGTATCTAAAAAATGTGTATTTGGGTGAGCAACTGGCACGAAACACTGTGACTCTCTTAGGGTAACCAATATCTCGTCACCAGTATAATCACATCTTCAAAGTCAAGAAACCGCTGGCAAAAGTAACGATGTTTCTCTTAAGATACACAACTAGTGGCGTATCGCTTCAGGCGGACTGGCCACAGTATCTCAAAATGTGTATTTGGGTGAGCAACTGGCAGGAAGCACTATGACTCTCTTAAGGTAGCCAATGCCTCGTCACCAACATAATCCCATCACCAACTTCAAGAAACCGCTTGCAAAGGTAACGAAGCTTCTCATAAGATACACAGCTAGTGGGGTGTCACTTGAGGCAGACTGGCCAAAGTATCAAAAAAATGTGTATTTGGGTGAGCAACTAGCAAGAATCACTATGACACTCATAGGGTAGCCAATGCCTCGTCACCAGCATAATCACATCAGCAACTTCAAGAAACCCCTGGCAAAAGTTACAATGACTCTTAAGATACACAACTAGTGGCGTAGCTATCAGGCAGACTGGAAAGAGTATCTAAAAAATGTGTATTTGGGTGAAGAACTGGCAGGAATCTCTATGACTCTCTTGAGGTAGCCAATGCTTCGTCACCAGCAGAATCAAATCAGCAACTTCTAGAAACCCCTTTCAAAGGTAACGATGTTTCTCTTAAGATACACAACTAGTGGCGTATCGCTTCAGGCACACTGGAAACAGTATCTAAAAAATGTGTATTTGGGTGAGCAACTGGCACGAAACACTGTGACTCTCTTAGGGTAGTCGATATCTCGTCACCAGTATAATCACAGCTTCAAAGTCAGGAAACCGCTGGCAAGAGTAACGATGTTTCTCTTAAGATACACAACTAGTGGCGTATCGCTTCAGGCAGACTGGCCACAGTATCTCAAAATGTGTATTTGGGTGAGCAACTGGCAGGAAGCACTATGACTCTCTTAAGGTAGCCAATGCCTCGTCACCAACATAATCTCATCACCAACTTCAAGAAACCGCTTGCAAATGTAATGAAGCTTCTCATAAGATACACAGCTAGTGGGGTGTCACTTGAGGCAGACTGGCCAAAGTATCAAAAAAATGTGTATTTGGGTGAGCAACTAGCAGGAATCACTATGACACTCATAGGGTAGCCAATGCCTCGTCACCAGCATAATCACATCAGCAACTTCAAGAAACCCCTGGCAAAAGTTACAATGACTCTTAAGATACACAACTAGTGGCGTAGCTATCAGGCAGAATGGAAAGAGTATCTAAAAATGTGTATTTGGTTGAAGAACTGGCAGGAATCTCTATGACTCTCTTGAGGTAGCCAATGCCTCGTCACCAGCAGAATCAAATCAGCAACTTTTAGAAACCCCTGGCAAAAGTGACGATGTTTCTCTTAAGATACACAACTAGTGGCGTATCGCTTCAGGCACACTGGAAACAGTATCTAAAAAATGTGTATTTGGGTGAGCAACTGGCACGAAACACTGTGACTCTCTTAGGGTAACCAATATCTCGTCACCAGTATAATCACATCTTCAAAGTCAAGAAACCGCTGGCAAAAGTAACGATGTTTCTCTTAAGATACACAACTAGTGGCGTATCGCTTCAGGCAGACTGGACACAGTATCTCAAAATGTGTATTTGGGTGAGCAACTGGCAGGAAGCACTATGACTCTCTTAAGGTAGCCAATGCCTCGTCACCAACATAATCCCATCACCAACTTCAAGAAACCGCATGCAAATGTAACGAAGCTTCTCATAAGATACACAGCTAGTGGGGTGTCACTTGAGTCAGACTGGCCAAAGTATCAAAAAAATGTGTATTTGGGTGATCAACTAGCAGGAATCACTATGACACTCATAGGGTAGCCAATGCCTCGTCACCAGCATAATCACATCAACAACTTCAAGAAACCCCTGGCAAAAGTTACAATGACTCTTAAGATACACAACTAGTGGCGTAGCTATCAGGCAGACTGGAAAGAGTATCTAAAAAATGTGTATTTGGGTGAAGAACTGGCAGGAATCTCTATGACTCTCTTGAGGTAGCCAATGCTTCGTCACCAGCAGAATCAAATCAGCAACTTCTAGAAACCCCTTTCAAAAGTAACGATGTTTCTCCTAAGATACACAACTAGTGGCGTATCGCTTCAGGCACACTGGAAACAGTATCTAAAAAATGTGTATTTGGGTGAGCAACTGGCACGAAACACTGTGACTCTCTTAGGGTAGCCAATATCTCGTCACCAGTATAATCACAGCTTCAAAGTCAGGAAACCGCTGGCAAGAGTAACGATTATTCTCTTAAGATACACAACTATTGGCGTATCGCTTCAGGCAGACTGGCCACAGTATCTCAAAATGTGTATTTGGGTGAGCAACTGGCAGGAAGCACTATGACTCTCTTAAGGTAGCCAATGCCTCGTCACCAACATAATCCCATCACCAACTTCAAGAAACCGCTTGCAAAGGTAACGAAGCTTCTCATAAGATACACAGCTAGTAGGGTGTCACTTGAGGCAGACTGGCCAAAGTATCAAAAAAATGTGTATTTGGGTGAGCAACTAGCAGGAATCACTATGACACTCATAGGGTAGCCAATGCCTCGTCACCAGCATAATCACATCAGCAACTTCAAGAAACCCCTGGCAAAAGTTACAATGACTCTTAAGATACACAACTAGTGGCGTAGCTATCAGGCAGAATGGAAAGAGTATCTAAAAATGTGTATTTGGTTGAAGAACTGGCAGGAATCTCTATGACTCTCTTGAGGTAGCCAATGCCTCGTCACCAGCAGAATCAAATCAGCAACTTTTAGAAACCCCTGGCAAAAGTGACGATGTTTCTCTTAAGATACACAACTAGTGGCGTATCGCTTCAGGCACACTGGAAACAGTATCTAAAAAATGTGTATTTGGATGAGCAACTGGCACGAAACACTGTGACTCTCTTAGGGTAACCAATATCTCGTCACCAGTATAATCACATCTTCAAAGTCAAGAAACCGCTGGCAAAAGTAACGATGTTTCTCTTAAGATACACAACTAGTGGCGTATCGCTTCAGGCAGACTGGACACAGTATCTCAAAATGTGTATTTGGGTGAGCAACTGGCAGGAAGCACTATGACTCTCTTAAGGTAGCCAATGCCTCGTCACCAACATAATCCCATCACCAACTTCAAGAAACCGCATGCAAATGTAACGAAGCTTCTCATAAGATACACAGCTAGTGGGGTGTCACTTGAGTCAGACTGGCCAAAGTATCAAAAAAATGTGTATTTGGGTGATCAACTAGCAGGAATCACTATGACACTCATAGGGTAGCCAATGCCTCGTCACCAGCATAATCACATCAGCAACTTCAAGAAACCCCTGGCAAAAGTTACAATGACTCTTAAGATACACAACTAGTGGCGTAGCTATCAGGCAGACTGGAAAGAGTATCTAA
Organism: Schistocerca nitens; assembly: GCF_023898315.1. Lineage (NCBI taxonomy): Eukaryota > Metazoa > Arthropoda > Insecta > Orthoptera > Acrididae > Schistocerca > Schistocerca nitens. The sequence continues at coordinate 105,068,500 of NC_064616.1, read as the reverse complement.
AAAATGTGTATTTGGGTGAAGAACTGGCAGGAATCTCTATGACTCTCTTGAGGTAGCCAATGCTTCGTCACCAGCAGAATCAAATCAGCAACTTCTAGAAACCCCTTTCAAAAGTAACGATGTTTCTCTTAAGATACACAACTAGTGGCGTATCGCTTCAGGCACACTGGAAACAGTATCTAAAAAATGTGTATTTGGGTGAGCAACTGGCACGAAACACTGTGACTCTCTTAGGGTAGCCAATATCTCGTCACCAGTATAATCACAGCTTCAAAGTCAGGAAACCGCTGGCAAGAGTAACGATTATTCTCTTAAGATACACAACTAGTGGCGTATCGCTTCAGGCAGACTGGCCACAGTATCTCAAAATGTGTATTTGGGTGAGCAACTGGCAGGAAGCACTATGACTCTCTTAAGGTAGCCAATGCCTCGTCACCAACATAATCCCATCACCAACATCAAGAAACCGCTTGCAAAGGTAACGAAGCTTTTCATAAGATACACAGCTAGTGGGGTGTCACTTGAGGCAGACTGGCCAAAGTATCAAAAAAATGTGTATTTGGGTGAGCAACTAGCAGGAATCACTATGACACTCATTGGGTAGCCAATGCCTCGTCACCAGCATAATCACATCAGCAACTTCAAGAAACCCCTGGCAAAAGTTACAATGACTCTTAAGATACACAACTAGTGGCGTAGCTATCAGGCAGACTGGAAAGAGTATCTAAAAATGTGTATTTGGGTGAAGAACTGGCAGGAATCTCTATGACTCTCTTGAGGTAGCCAATGCCTCGTCATCAGCAGAATCAAATCAGCAACTTTTAGAAACCCCTGGCAAAAGTGACGATGTTTCTCTTAAGATACACAACTAGTGGCGTATCGCTTCAGGCACACTGGAAACAGTATCTAAAAAATGTGTATTTGGGTGAGCAACTGGCACGAAACACTGTGACTCTCTTAGGGTAACCAATATCTCGTCACCAGTATAATCACAGCTACAAAGTCAAGAAACCGCTGGCAAAAGTAACGATGTTTCTCTTAAGATACACAACTAGTGGCGTATCGCTTCAGGCAGACTGGACACAGTATCTCAAAATGTGTATTTGGGTGAGCAACTGGCAGGAAGCACTATGACTCTCTTAAGGTAGCCAATGCCTCGTCACCAACATAATCCCATCACCAACTTCAAGAAACCGCATGCAAATGTAACGAAGCTTCTCATAAGATACACAGCTAGTGGGGTGTCACTTGAGTCAGACTGGCCAAAGTATCAAGAAAATGTGTATTTGGGTGATCAACTAGCAGGAATCACTATGACACTCATAGGGTAGCCAATGCCTCGTCACCAGCATAATCACATCAGCAACATCAAGAAACCCCTGGCAAAAGTTACAATGACTCTTAAGATACACAACTAGTGGCGTAGCTATCAGGCAGACTGGAAAGAGTATCTAAAAAATGTGTATTTGGGTGAAGAACTGGCAGGAATCTCTATGACCCTCTTGAGGTAGCCAATGCTTCGTCACCAGCAGAATCAAATCAGCAACTTCTAGATACCCCTTTCAAAAGTAACGATGTTTCTCTTAAGATACACAACTAGTGGCGTATCGCTTCAGCCACACTGGAAACAGTATCTAAAAAATGTGTATTTGGGTGAGCAACTGGCACGAAACACTGTGACTCTCTTAGGGTAGCCAATATCTCGTCTCCAGTATAATCACAGCTTCAAAGTCAGGACCCCGCTGGCAAGAGTAACGATGTTTCTCTTAAGATACACAACTAGTGGCGTATCGCTTCAGGCAGACTGGCCACAGTATCTCAAAATGTGTATTTGGGTGAGCAACTGGCAGGAAGCACTATGACTCTCTTAAGGTAGCCAATGCCTCGTCACCAATATAATCCCATCACCAACTTCAAGAAACCGCTTGCAAAGGTAACGAAGCTTCTCATAAGATACACAGCTAGTGGGGTGTCACTTGAGGCAGACTGGCCAAAGTATCAAAAAAATGTGTATTTGGGTGAGCAACTAGCAGGAATCACTATGACACTCATAGGGTAGCCAATGCCTCGTCACCAGCATAATCACATCAGCAACTTCAAGAAACCCCTGGCAAAAGTTACAATGACTCTTAAGATACACAACTAGTGGCGTAGCTATCAGGCAGACTGGAAAGAGTATCTAAAAAATGTGTATTTGGGTGAAGAACTGGCAGGAATCTCTATGACTCTCTTGAGGTAGCATATGCCTCGTCACCAGCAGAATCAAATCAGCAACTTCTAGAAACCCCTGGCAAAAGTAACGATGTTTCTCTTAAGATACACAACTAGTGGCGTATCGCTTCAGGCACACTGGAAACAGTATCTAAAAAATGTGTATTTGGGTGAGCAACTGGCACGAAACACTGTGACTCTCTTAGGGTAACCAATATCTCGTCACCAGTATAATCACATCTTCAAAGTCAAGAAACCGCTGGCAAAAGTAACGATGTTTCTCTTAAGATACACAACTAGTGGCGTATCGCTTCAGGCAGACTGGCCACAGTATCTCAAAATGTGTATTTGGGTGAGCAACTGGCAGGAAGCACTATGACTCTCTTAAGGTAGCCAATGCCTCGTCACCAACATAATCCCATCACCAACTTCAAGAAACCGCTTGCAAATGTAACGAAGCTTCTCATAAGATACACAGCTAGTCGGGTGTCACTTGAGGCAGACTGGCCAAAGTATCAAAAAAATGTGTATTTGGGTGAGCAACTAGCAGGAATCACTATGACACTCATAGGGTAGCCAATGCCTCGTCACCAGCATAATCACATCAGCAACTTCAAGAAACCCCTGGCAAAAGTTACAATGACTCTTAAGATACACAACTAGTGGCGTAGCTATCAGGCAGACTGGAAAGAGTATCTAAAAATGTGTATTTGGGTGAAGAACTGGCAGGAATCTCTATGACTCTCTTGAGGTAGCCAATGCCTCGTCACCAGCAGAATCAAATCAGCAACTTCTAGAAACCCCTGACAAAAGTAACGATGTTTCTCTTAAGATACACAACTAGTGGCGTATCGCTTCAGGCACACTGGAAACAGTATCTAAAAAATGTGTATTTGGGTGAGCAACTGGCACGAAACACTGTGACTCTCTTAGGGTAGCCAATATCTCGTCACCAGTATAATCACAGCTTCAAAGTCAGGAAACCGCTGGCAAGAGTAACGATTATTCTCTTAAGATACACAACTAGTGGCGTATCGCTTCAGGCAGACTGGCCACAGTATCTCAAAATGTGTATTTGGGTGAGCAACTGGCAGGAAGCACTATGACTCTCTTAAGGTAGCCAATGCCTCGTCACCAACATAATCCCATCACCAACTTCAAGAAACCGCTTGCAAAGGTAACGAAGCTTCTCATAAGATACACAGCTAGTGGGGTGTCACTTGAGGCAGACTGGCCAAAGTATCAAAAAAATGTGTATTTGGGTGAGCAACTAGCAGGAATCACTATGACACTCATTGGGTAGCCAATGCCTCGTCACCAGCATAATCACATCAGCAACTTCAAGAAACCCCTGGCAAAAGTTACAATGACTCTTAAGATACACAACTAGTGGCGTAGCTATCAGGCAGACTGGAAAGAGTATCTAAAAATGTGTATTTGGGTGAAGAACTGGCAGGAATCTCTATGACTCTCTTGAGGTAGCCAATGCCTCGTCATCAGCAGAATCAAATCAGCAACTTTTAGAAACCCCTGGCAAAAGTGACGATGTTTCTCTTAAGGTACACAACTAGTGGCGTATCGCTTCAGGCACACTGGAAACAGTATCTAAAAAATGTGTATTTGGGTGAGCAACTGGCACGAAACACTGTGACTCTCTTAGGGTAGCCAATATCTCGTCACCAGTATAATCACAGCTTCAAAGTCAGGAAACCGCTGGCAAGAGTAACGATTATTCTCTTAAGATACACAACTAGTGGCGTATCGCTTCAGGCAGACTGGCCACAGTATCTCAAAATGTGTATTTGGGTGAGCAACTGGCAGGAAGCACTATGACTCTCTTAAGGTAGCCAATGCCTCGTCACCAACATAATCCCATCACCAACTTCAAGAAACCGCTTGCAAAGGTAACGAAGCTTCTCATAAGATACACAGCTAGTGGGGTGTCACTTGAGGCAGACTGGCCAAAGTATCAAAAAAATGTGTATTTGGGTGAGCAACTAGCAGGAATCACTATGACACTCATTGGGTAGCCAATGCCTCGTCACCAGCATAATCACATCAGCAACTTCAAGAAGCCCCTGGCAAAAGTTACAATGACTCTTAAGATACACAACTAGTGGCGTAGCTATCAGGCAGACTGGAAAGAGTATTTAAAAAATGTGTATTTGGGTGAAGAACTGGCAGGAATCTCTATGACTCTCTTGAGGTAGCATATGCCTCGTCACCAGCAGAATCAAATCAGCAACTGCTAGAAACCCCTGGCAAAAGTAACGATGTTTCTCTTAAGATACACAACTAGTGGCGTATCGCTTCAGGCACACTGGAAACAGTATCTAAAAAATGTGTATTTGGGTGAGCAACTGGCACGAAACACTGTGACTCTCTTAGGGTAACCAATATCTCGTCACCAGTATAATCACATCTTCAAAGTCAAGAAACCGCTGGCAAGAGTAACGATGTTTCTCTTAATATACACAACTAGTGGCGTATCGCTTCAGGCAGACTGGCCACAGTATCTCAAAATGTGTATTTGGGTGAGCAACTGGCAGGAAGCACTATGACTCTCTTAAGGTAGCCAATGCCTCGTCACCAACATAATCCCATCACCAACTTCAAGAAACCGCTTGCAAATGTAATGAAGCTTCTCATAAGATACACAGCTAGTGGGGTGTCACTTGAGGCAGACTGGCCAAAGTATCAAAAAAATGTGTATTTGGGTGAGCAACTAGCAGGAATCACTATGACACTCATAGGGTAGCCAATGCCTCGTCACCAGCATAATCACATCAGCAACTTCAAGAAACCCCTGGCAAAAGTTACAATGACTCTTAAGATACACAACTAGTGGCGTAGCTATCAGGCAGACTGGAAAGAGTATCTAAAAATGTGTATTTGGGTGAAGAACTGGCAGGAATCTCTATGACTCTCTTGAGGTAGCCAATGCCTCGTCACCAGCAGAATCAAATCAGCAACTTCTAGAAACCCCTGGCAAAAGTAACGATGTTTCTCTTAAGATACACAACTAGTGGCGTATCGCTTCAGGCACACTGGAAACAGTATCTAAAAAATGTGTATTTGGGTGAGCAACTGGCACGAAACACTGTGACTCTCTTAGGGTAGCCAATATCTCGTCACCAGTATAATCACAGCTTCAAAGTCAGGAAACCGCTGGCAAGAGTAACGATTATTCTCTTAAGATACACAACTAGTGGCGTATCGCTTCAGGCAGACTGGCCACAGTATCTCAAAATGTGTATTTGGGTGAGCAACTGGCAGGAAGCACTATGACTCTCTTAAGGTAGCCAATGCCTCGTCACCAACATAATCCCATCACCAACTTCAAGAAACCGCTTGCAAAGGTAACGAAGCTTCTCATAAGATACACAGCTAGTGGGGTGTCACTTGAGGCAGACTGGCCAAAGTATCAAAAAAATGTGTATTTGGGTGAGCAACTAGCAGGAATCACTATGACACTCATTGGGTAGCCAATGCCTCGTCACCAGCATAATCACATCAGCAACTTCAAGAAACCCCTGGCAAAAGTTACAATGACTCTTAAGATACACAACTAGTGGCGTAGCTATCAGGCAGACTGGAAAGAGTATCTAAAAATGTGTATTTGGGTGAAGAACTGGCAGGAATCTCTATGACTCTCTTGAGGTAGCCAATGCCTCGTCATCAGCAGAATCAAATCAGCAACTTTTAGAAACCCCTGGCAAAAGTGACGATGTTTCTCTTAAGGTACACAACTAGTGGCGTATCGCTTCAGGCACACTGGAAACAGTATCTAAAAAATGTGTATTTGGGTGAGCAACTGGCACGAAACACTGTGACTCTCTTAGGGTAGCCAATATCTCGTCACCAGTATAATCACAGCTTCAAAGTCAGGAAACCGCTGGCAAGAGTAACGATTATTCTCTTAAGATACACAACTAGTGGCGTATCGCTTCAGGCAGACTGGCCACAGTATCTCAAAATGTGTATTTGGGTGAGCAACTGGCAGGAAGCACTATGACTCTCTTAAGGTAGCCAATGCCTCGTCACCAACATAATCCCATCACCAACTTCAAGAAACCGCTTGCAAAGGTAACGAAGCTTCTCATAAGATACACAGCTAGTGGGGTGTCACTTGAGGCAGACTGGCCAAAGTATCAAAAAAATGTGTATTTGGGTGAGCAACTAGCAGGAATCACTATGACACTCATTGGGTAGCCAATGCCTCGTCACCAGCATAATCACATCAGCAACTTCAAGAAACCCCTGGCAAAAGTTACAATGACTCTTAAGATACACAACTAGTGGCGTAGCTATCAGGCAGACTGGAAAGAGTATCTAAAAATGTGTATTTGGGTGAAGAACTGGCAGGAATCTCTATGACTCTCTTGAGGTAGCCAATGCCTCGTCATCAGCAGAATCAAATCAGCAACTTTTAGAAACCCCTGGCAAAAGTGACGATGTTTCTCTTAAGGTACACAACTAGTGGCGTATCGCTTCAGGCACACTGGAAACAGTATCTAAAAAATGTGTATTTGGGTGAGCAACTGGCACGAAACACTGTGACTCTCTTAGGGTAGCCAATATCTCGTCACCAGTATAATCACAGCTTCAAAGTCAGGAAACCGCTGGCAAGAGTAACGATGTTTCTCTTAAGATACACAACTAGTGGCGTATCGCTTCAGGCAGACTGGCCACAGTATCTCAAAATGTGTATTTGGGTGAGCAACTGGCAGGAAGCACTATGACTCTCTTAAGGTAGCCAATGCCTCGTCACCAACATAATCCCATCACCAACTTCAAGAAACCGCTTGCAAAGGTAACGAAGCTTCTCATAAGATACACAGCTAGTGGGGTGTCACTTGAGGCAGACTGGCCAAAGTATCAAAAAAATGTGTATTTGGGTGAGCAACTAGCAGGAATCACTATGACACTCATTGGGTAGCCAATGCCTCGTCACCAGCATAATCACATCAGCAACTTCAAGAAGCCCCTGGCAAAAGTTACAATGACTCTTAAGATACACAACTAGTGGCGTAGCTATCAGGCAGACTGGAAAGAGTATTTAAAAAATGTGTATTTGGGTGAAGAACTGGCAGGAATCTCTATGACTCTCTTGAGGTAGCATATGCCTCGTCACCAGCAGAATCAAATCAGCAACTGCTAGAAACCCCTGGCAAAAGTAACGATGTTTCTCTTAAGATACACAACTAGTGGCGTATCGCTTCAGGCACACTGGAAACAGTATCTAAAAAATGTGTATTTGGGTGAGCAACTGGCACGAAACACTGTGACTCTCTTAGGGTAACCAATATCTCGTCACCAGTATAATCACATCTTCAAAGTCAAGAAACCGCTGGCAAGAGTAACGATGTTTCTCTTAATATACACAACTAGTGGCGTATCGCCTCAGGCAGACTGGCCACAGTATCTCAAAATGTGTATTTGGGTGAGCAACTGGCAGGAAGCACTATGACTCTCTTAAGGTAGCCAATGCCTCGTCACCAACATAATCCCATCACCAACTTCAAGAAACCGCTTGCAAATGTAACGAAGCTTCTCATAAGATACACAGCTAGTGGGGTGTCACTTGAAGCAGACTGGCCAAAGTATCAAAAAAATGTGTAATTGGGTGAGCAACTAGCAGGAATCACTATGACACTCATAGGGTAGCCAATGCCTCATCACCAGCATAATCACATCAGCAACTTCAAGAAACCCCTGGCAAAAGTTACAATGACTCTTAAGATACACAACTAGTGGCGTAGCTATCAGGCAGACTGGAAAGAGTATCTAAAAAATGTGTATTTGGGTGAAGAACTGGCAGGAATCTCTATGACTCTCTTGAGGTAGCCAATGCTTCGTCACCAGCAGAATCAAATCAGCAACTTCTAGAAACCCCTGTCAAAAGTAACGATGTTTCTCTTAAGATACACAACTAGTGGCGTATCGCTTCAGGCACACTGGAAACAGTATCTAAAAAATGTGTATTTGGGTGAGCAACTGGCACGAAACACTGTGACTCTCTTAGGGTAACCAATATCTCGTCACCAGTATAATCACATCTTCAAAGTCTAGAAACCGCTGGCAAGAGTAACGATGTTTCTCTTAAGATACACAACTAGTGGCGTATCGCTTCAGGCAGACTGGCCACAGTATCTCAAAATGTGTATTTGGGTGAGCAACTGGCAGGAAGCACTATGACTCTCTTAAGGTAGCCAATGCCTCGTCACCAACATAATCCCATCACCAACTTCAAGAAACCGCTTGCAAATGTAATGAAGCTTCTCATAAGATACACAGCTAGTGGGGTGTCACTTGAGGCAGACTGGCCAAAGTATCAAAAAAATGTGTATTTGGGTGAGCAACTAGCAGGAATCACTATGACACTCATAGGGTAGCCAATGCCTCGTCACCAGCATAATCACATCAGCAACTTCAAGAAACCCCTGGCAAAAGTTACAATGACTCTTAAGATACACAACTAGTGGCGTAGCTATCAGGCAGACTGGAAAGAGTATCTAAAAATGTGTATTTGGGTGAAGAACTGGCAGGAATCTCTATGACTCTCTTGAGGTAGCCAATGCCTCGTCACCAGCAGAATCAAATCAGCAACTTCTAGAAACCCCTGGCAAAAGTAACGATGTTTCTCTTAAGATACACAACTAGTGGCGTATCGCTTCAGGCAGACTGGCCACAGTATCTCAAAATGTGTATTTGGGTGAGCAACTGGCAGGAAGCACTATGACTCTCTTAAGGTAGCCAATGCCTCGTCACCAACATAATCCCATCACCAACTTCAAGAAACCGCTTGCAAATGTAACGAAGCTTCTCATAAGATACACAGCTAGTGGGGTGTCACTTGAGGCAGACTGGCCAAAGTATCAAAAAAATGTGTATTTGGGAGAGCAACTAGCAGGAATCACTATGACACTCATAGGGTAGCCAATGCCTCGTCACCAGCATAATCACATCAGCAACTTCAAGAAACCCCTGGCAAAAGTTACAATGACTCTTAAGATACACAACTAGTGGCGTAGCTATCAGGCAGACTGGAAAGAGTATCTAAAAAATGTGTATTTGGGTGAAGAACTGGCAGGAATCTCTATGACTCTCTTGAGGTAGCCAATGCTTCGTCACCAGCAGAATCAAATCAGCAACTTCTAGAAACCCCATTTCAAAAGTAACGATGTTTCTCTTAAGATACACAACTAGTGGCGTATCGCTTCAGGCACACTGGAAACAGTATCTAAAAAAAGGGTATTTGGGTGAGCAACTGGCACGAAACACTGTGACTCTCTTAGGGTAGCCAATATCTCGTCACCAGTATAATCACAGCTTCAAAGTCAGGAAACCGCTGGCAAGAGTAACGATGTTTCTCTTAAGTTACACAACTAGTGGCGTATCGCTTCAGGCAGACTGGCCACAGTATCTCAAAATGTGTATTTGGGTGAGCAACTGGCAGGAAGCACTATGACTCTCTTAAGGTAGCCAATGCCTCGTCACCAACATAATCCCATCACCAACTTCAAGAAACCGCTTGCAAATGTAATGAAGCTTCTCATAAGATACACAGCTAGTGGGGTGTCACTTGAGGCAGACTGGCCAAAGTATCAAAAAAATGTGTATTTGGGTGAGCAACTAGCAGGAATCACTATGACACTCATAGGGTAGCCAATGCCTCGTCACCAGCATAATCACATCAGCAACTTCAAGAAACCCCTGGCAAAAGTTACAATGACTCTTAAGATACACAACTAGTGGCGTAGCTATCAGGCAGACTGGAAAGAGTATCTAAAAATGTGTATTTGGGTGAAGAACTGGCAGGAATCTCTATGACTCTCTTGAGGTAGCCAATGCCTCGTCACCAGCAGAATCAAATCAGCAACTTCTAGAAACCCCTGGCAAAAGTAACGATGTTTCTCTTAAGATACACAACTAGTGGCGTATCGCTTCAGGCAGACTGGCCACAGTATCTCAAAATGTGTATTTGGGTGAGCAACTGGCAGGAAGCACTATGACTCTCTTAAGGTAGCCAATGCCTCGTCACCAACATAATCCCATCACCAACTTCAAGAAACCGCTTGCAAATGTAACGAAGCTTCTCATAAGATACACAGCTAGTGGGGTGTCACTTGAGGCAGACTGGCCAAAGTATCAAAAAAATGTGTATTTGGGAGAGCAACTAGCAGGAATCACTATGACACTCATAGGGTAGCCAATGCCTCGTCACCAGCATAATCACATCAGCAACTTCAAGAAACCCCTGGCAAAAGTTACAATGACTCTTAAGATACACAACTAGTGGCGTAGCTATCAGGCAGACTGGAAAGAGTATCTAAAAAATGTGTATTTGGGTGAAGAACTGGCAGGAATCTCTATGACTCTCTTGAGGTAGCCAATGCTTCGTCACCAGCAGAATCAAATCAGCAACTTCTAGAAACCCCATTTCAAAAGTAACGATGTTTCTCTTAAGATACACAACTAGTGGCGTATCGCTTCAGGCACACTGGAAACAGTATCTAAAAAAAGGGTATTTGGGTGAGCAACTGGCACGAAACACTGTGACTCTCTTAGGGTAGCCAATATCTCGTCACCAGTATAATCACAGCTTCAAAGTCAGGAAACCGCTGGCAAGAGTAACGATGTTTCTCTTAAGTTACACAACTAGTGGCGTATCGCTTCAGGCAGACTGGCCACAGTATCTCAAAATGTGTATTTGGGTGAGCAACTGGCAGGAAGCACTATGACTCTCTTAAGGTAGCCAATGCCTCGTCACCAACATAATCCCATCACCAACTTCAAGAAACCGCTTGCAAAGGTAACGAAGCTTCTCATAAGATACACAGCTAGTTGGGTGTCACTTGAGGCAGACTGGCCAAAGTATCAAAAAAATGTGTAATTGGGTGAGCAACTAGCAGGAATCACTATGACACTCATAGGGTAGTCAATGCCTCGTCACCAGCATAATCACATCAGCAACTTCAAGAAGCCCCTGGCAAAAGTTACAATGACTCTTTAGATACACAACTAGTGGCGTAGCTATCAGGCAGACTGGAAAGAGTATTTAAAAAATGTGTATTTGGGTGAAGAACTGGCAGGAATCTCTATGACTCTCTTGAGGTAGCATATGCCTCGTCACCAGCAGAATCAAATCAGCAACTGCTAGAAACCCCTGGCAAAAGTAACGATGTTTCTCTTAAGATACACAACTAGTGGCGTATCGCTTCAGGCACACTGGAAACAGTATCTAAAAAATGTGTATTTGGGTGAGCAACTGGCACGAAACACTGTGACTCTCTTAGGGTAACCAATATCTCGTCACCAGTATAATCACATCTTCAAAGTCAAGAAACCGCTGGCAAGAGTAACGATGTTTCTCTTAATATACACAACTAGTGGCGTATCGCCTCAGGCAGACTGGCCATGGTATCTCAAAATGTGTATTTGGGTGAGCAACTGGCAGGAAGCACTATGACTCTCTTAAGGTAGCCAATGCCTCGTCACCAACATAATCCCATCACCAACTTCAAGAAACCGCTTGCAAATGTAACGAAGCTTCTCATAAGATACACAGCTAGTGGGGTGTCACTTGAAGCAGACTGGCCAAAGTGTCAAAAAAATGTGTAATTGGGTGAGCAACTAGCAGGAATCACTATGACACTCATAGGGTAGCCAATGCCTCATCACCAGCATAATCACATCAGCAACTTCAAGAAACCCCTGGCAAAAGTTACAATGACTCTTAAGATACACAACTAGTGGCGTAGCTATCAGGCAGACTGGAAAGAGTATCTAAAAAATGTGTATTTGGGTGAAGAACTGGCAGGAATCTCTATGACTCTCTTGAGGTAGCCAATGCTTCGTCACCAGCAGAATCAAATCAGCAACTTCTAGAAACCCCTCTCAAAAGTAACGATGTTTCTCTTAAGATACACAACTAGTGGCGTATCGCTTCAGGCACACTGGAAACAGTATCTAAAAAATGTGTATTTGGGTGAGCAACTGGCACGAAACACTGTGACTCTCTTAGGGTAACCAATATCTCGTCACCAGTATAATCACATCTTCAAAGTCAAGAAACCGCTGGCAAGAGTAACGATGTTTCTCTTAAGATACACAACTAGTGGCGTATCGCTTCAGGCAGACTGGCCACAGTATCTCAAAATGTGTATTTGGGTGAGCAACTGGCAGGAAGCACTATGACTCTCTTAAGGTAGCCAATGCCTCGTCACCAACATAATCCCATCACCAACTTCAAGAAACCGCTTGCAAATGTAATGAAGCTTCTCATAAGATACACAGCTAGTGGGGTGTCACTTGAGGCAGACTGGCCAAAGTATCAAAAAAATGTGTATTTGGGTGAGCAACTAGCAGGAATCACTATGACACTCATAGGGTAGCCAATGCCTCGTCACCAGCATAATCACATCAGCAACTTCAAGAAACCCCTGGCAAAAGTTACAATGACTCTTAAGATACACAACTAGTGGCGTAGCTATCAGGCAGACTGGAAAGAGTATCTAAAAATGTGTATTTGGGTGAAGAACTGGCAGGAATCTCTATGACTCTCTTGAGGTAGCCAATGCCTCGTCACCAGCAGAATCAAATCAGCAACTTCTAGAAACCCCTGGCAAAAGTAACGATGTTTCTCTTAAGATACACAACTAGTGGCGTATCGCTTCAGGCAGACTGGCCACAGTATCTCAAAATGTGTATTTGGGTGAGCAACTGGCAGGAAGCACTATGACTCTCTTAAGGTAGCCAATGCCTCGTCACCAACATAATCCCATCACCAACTTCAAGAAACCGCTTGCAAATGTAACGAAGCTTCTCATAAGATACACAGCTAGTGGGGTGTCACTTGAGGCAGACTGGCCAAAGTATCAAAAAAATGTGTATTTGGGAGAGCAACTAGCAGGAATCACTATGACACTCATAGGGTAGCCAATGCCTCGTCACCAGCATAATCACATCAGCAACTTCAAGAAACCCCTGGCAAAAGTTACAATGACTCTTAAGATACACAACTAGTGGCGTAGCTATCAGGCAGACTGGAAAGAGTATCTAAAAAATGTGTATTTGGGTGAAGAACTGGCAGGAATCTCTATGACTCTCTTGAGGTAGCCAATGCTTCGTCACCAGCAGAATCAAATCAGCAACTTCTAGAGACCCCATTTCAAAAGTAACGATGTTTCTCTTAAGATACACAACTAGTGGCGTATCGCTTCAGGCACACTGGAAACAGTATCTAAAAAAAGGGTATTTGGGTGAGCAACTGGCACGAAACACTGTGACTCTCTTAGGGTAGCCAATATCTCGTCACCAGTATAATCACAGCTTCAAAGTCAGGAAACCGCTGGTAAGAGTAACGATGTTTCTCTTAAGATACACAACTAGTGGCGTATCGCTTCAGGCAGACTGGCCACAGTATCTCAAAATGTGTATTTAAGTGAGCAACTGGCAGGAAGCACTATGACTCTCTTAAGGTAGCCAATGCCTCGTCACCAACATAATCCCATCACCAACTTCAAGAAACCGCTTGCAAATGTAACGAAGCTTCTCATAAGATACACAGCTAGGGGGTTGTCACTTGAGGCAGACTGGCCAAAGTATCAAAAAAATGTGTATTTGGGTGAGCAACTAGCAGGAATCACTATGACACTCATAGGGTAGCCAATGCCTCGTCGCCAGCATAATCACATCAGCAACTTCAAGAAACCCCTGGCAAAAGTTACAATGACTCTTAAGATACACAACTAGTAGCGTAGCTATCAGGCAGACTGGAAAGAGTATCTAAAAATATGTATTGTGATGAGCAACTGGCAGGAAACACTGTGACTCTCTTAGGGTAGCCAATATCCCGTCACCAGTATAATCACATCTTCAAAGTCAAGAAACCGCTGGAAAGAGTAACGATGTTTCTCTTAAGATACACAACTAGTGGCGTATCGCTTCAGGCACACTGGAAACAGTATCTAAAAAATGTGTATTTGGGTGAGCAACTGGCACGAAACACTGTGACTCTCTTAGGGTAACCAATATCTCGTCACCAGTATAATCACATCTTCAAAGTCAAGAAACCGCTGGCAAGAGTAACGATGTTTCTCTTAAGATACACAACTAGTGGCGTATCGCTTCAGGCAGACTGGACACAGTATCTCAAAATGTGTATTTGGGTGAGCAACTGGCAGGAAGCACTATGACTCTCTTAAGGTAGCCAATGCCTCGTCACCAACATAATCCCATCACCAACTTCAAGAAACCGCTTGCAAATGTAATGAAGCTTCTCATAAGATACACAGCTAGTGGGGTGTCACTTGAGGCAGACTGGCCAAAGTATCAAAAAAATGTGTATTTGGGTGAGCAACTAGCAGGAATCACTATGACACTCATAGGGTAGCCAATGCCTCGTCACCAGCATAATCACATCAGCAACTTCAAGAAACCCCTGGCAAAAGTTACAATGACTCTTAAGATACACAACTAGTGGCGTAGCTATCAGGCAGACTGGAAAGAGTATCTAAAAATGTGTATTTGGGTGAAGAACTGGCAGGAATCTCTATGACTCTCTTGAGGTAGCCAATGCCTCGTCACCAGCAGAATCAAATCAGCAACTTCTAGAAACCCCTGGCAAAAGTAACGATGTTTCTCTTAAGATACACAACTAGTGGCGTATCGCTTCAGGCACACTGGAAACAGTATCTAAAAAATGTGTATTTGGGTGAGCAACTGGCACGAAACACTGTGACTCTCTTAGGGTAGCCAATATCTCGTCACCAGTATAATCACAGCTTCAAAGTCAGGAAACCGCTGGCAAGAGTAACGATGTTTCTCTTAAGATACACAACTAGTGGCGTATCGCTTCAGGCAGACTGGCCACAGTATCTCAAAATGTGTATTTGGGTGAGCAACTGGCAGGAAGCACTATGACTCTCTTAAGGTAGCCAATGCCTCGTCACCAACATAATCCCATCACCAACTTCAAGAAACCGCTTGCAAAGGTAACGAAGCTTCTCATAAGATACACAGCTAGTGGGGTGTCACTTGAGGCAGACTGGCCAAAGTATCAAAAAAATGTGTATTTGGGTGAGCAACTAGCAGGAATCACTATGACACTCATAGGGTAGCCAATGCCCCGTCACCAGCATAATCACATCAGCAACTTCAAGAAACCCCTGGCAAAAGTTACAATGACTCTTAAGATACACAACTAGTGGCGTAGCTATCAGGCAGACTGGAAAGAGTATCTAAAAATGTGTATTTGGGTGAAGAACTGGCAGGAATCTCTATGACTCTCTTGAGGTAGCCAATGCCTCGTCACCAGCAGAATCAAATCAGCAACTTCTAGAAACCCCTGGCAAAAGTAACGATGTTTCTCTTAAGATACACAACTAGTGGCGTATCGCTTCAGGCACACTGGAAACAGTATCTAAAATATGTGTATTTGGGTGAGCAACTGGCACGAAACACTGTGACTCTCTTAGGGTAACCAATATCTCGTCACCAGTATAATCACATCTTCAAAGTCAAGAAACCGCTGGCAAAAGTAACGATGTTTCTCTTAAGATACACAACTAGTGACGTATCGCTTCAGGCAGACTGGCCACAGTATCTCAAAATGTGTATTTGGGTGAGCAACTGGCAGGAAGCACTATGACTCTCTTAAGGTAGCCAATGCCTCGTCACCAACATAATCCCATCACCAACTTCAAGAAATCGCTTGCAAATGTAACGAAGCTTCTCATAAGATACACAGCTAGTGGGGTGTCACTTGAGGCAGACTGGCCAAAGTATCAAAAAAATGTGTATTTGGGTGAGCAACTAGCAGGAATCACTATGACACTCATAGGGTAGCCAATGCCTCGTCACCAGCATAATCACATCAGCAACTTCAAGAAACCCCTGGCAAAAGTTAGAATGACTCTTAAGATACACAACTAGTGGCGTAGCTATCAGGCAGACTGGAAAGAGTATCTAAAAAATGTGTATTTGGGTGAAGAACTGGCAGGAATCTCTATGACTCTCTTGAGGTAGCCAATGCTTCGTCACCAGCAGAATCAAATCAGCAACTTCTAGAAACCCCATTTCAAAAGTAACGATGTTTCTCTTAAGATACACAACTAGTGGCGTATCGCTTCAGGCACACTGGAAACAGTATCTAAAAAAAGGGTATTTGGGTGAGCAACTGGCACGAAACACTGTGACTCTCTTAGGGTAGCCAATATCTCGTCACCAGTATAATCACAGCTTCAAAGTCAGGAAACCTCTGGTAAGAGTAACGATGTTTCTCTTAAGATACACAACTAGTGGCGTATCGCTTCAGGCAGACTGGCCACAGTATCTCAAAATGTGTATTTGGGTGAGCAACTGGCAGGAAGCACTATGACTCTCTTAAGGTAGCCAATGCCTCGTCACCAACATAATCCCATCACCAACTTCAAGAATCCGCTTGCAAAGGTAACGAAGCCTCTCATAAGATACACAGCTAGTTGGGTGTCACTTGAGGCAGACTGGCCAAAGTATCAAAAAAATGTGTAATTGGGTGAGCAACTAGCAGGAATCACTATGACACTCATAGGGTAGTCAATGCCTCGTCACCAGCATAATCACATCAGCAACTTCAAGAAGCCCCTGGCAAAAGTTACAATGACTCTTAAGATACACAACTAGTGGCGTAGCTATCAGGCAGACTGGAAAGAGTATTTAAAAAATGTGTATTTGGGTGAAGAACTGGCAGGAATCTCTATGACTCTCTTGAGGTAGCATATGCCTCGTCACCAGCAGAATCAAATCAGCAACTTCTAGAAACCCCTGGCAAAAGTAACGATGTTTCTCTTAAGATACACAACTAGTGGCGTATCGCTTCAGGCACACTGGAAACAGTATCTAAAAAATGTGTATTTGGGTGAGCAACTGGCACGAAACACTGTGACTCTCTTAGGGTAACCAATATCTCGTCACCAGTATAATCACATCTTCAAAGTCAAGAAACCGCTGGCAAGAGTAACGATGTTTCTCTTAAGATACACAACTAGTGGCGTATCGCTTCAGGCAGACTGGCCACAGTATCTCAAAATGTGTATTTGGGTGAGCAACTGGCAGGAAGCACTATGACTCTCTTAAGGTAGCCAATGCCTCGTCACCAACATAATCCCATCACCAACTTCAAGAAACCGCTTGCAAATGTAATGAAGCTTCTCATAAGATACACAGCTAGTGGGGTGTCACTTGAGGCAGACTGGCCAAAGTATCAAAAAAATGTGTATTTGGGTGAGCAACTAGCAGGAATCACTATGACACTCATAGGGTAGCCAATGCCTCGTCACCAGCATAATCACATCAGCAACTTCAAGAAACCCCTGGCAAAAGTTACAATGACTCTTAAGATACACAACTAGTGGCGTAGCTATCAGGCAGACTGGAAAGAGTATCTAAAAATGTGTATTAGGGTGAAGAACTGGCAGGAATCTCTATGACTCTCTTGAGGTAGCCAATGCCTCGTCACCAGCAGAATCAAATCAGCAACTTCTAGAAACCCCTGGCAAAAGTAACGATGTTTCTCTTAAGATACACAACTAGTGGCGTATCGCTTCAGGCACACTGGAAACAGTATCTAAAAAATGTGTATTTGGGTGAGCAACTGGCACGAAACACTGTGACTCTCTTAGGGTAGCCAATATCTCGTCACCAGTATAATCACAGCTTCAAAGTCAGGAAACCGCTGGCAAGAGTAACGATGTTTCTCTTAAGATACACAACTAGTGGCGTATCGCTTCAGGCAGACTGGCCACAGTATCTCAAAATGTGTATTTGGGTGAGCAACTGGCAGGAAGCACTATGACTCTCTTAAGGTAGCCAATGCCTCGTCACCAACATAATCTCATCACCAACTTCAAGAAACCGCTTGCAAAGGTAACGAAGCTTCTCATAAGATACACAGCTAGGGGGTTGTCACTTGAGGCAGACTGGCCAAAGTATCAAAAAAATGTGTATTTGGGTGAGCAACTAGCAGGAATCACTATGACACTCATAGGGTAGCCAATGCCTCGTCACCAGCATAATCACATTAGCAATTTCAAGAAACCCCTGGCAAAAGTTACAATGACTCTTAAGATACACAAGTAGTGGCGTAGCTATCAGGCAGACTGGAAAGAGTATCTAAAAAATGTGTATTTGGATGAGCAACTGGCAGGAAACACTGTGACTCTCTTAGGATAGCCAATATCCCGTCACCAGTATAATCACATCTTCAAAGTCAAGAAACCGCTGGCAAGTGAACGATGTTTCTCTTAAGATACACAACTAGTGGCGTATCGCTTCAGGCACACTGGAAACAGTATCTAAAAAAAGGATATTTGGGTGAGCAACTGGCACGAAACACTGTGACTCTCTTAGGGTAGCCAATATCTCGTCACCAGTATAATCACAGCTTCAAAGTCAGGAAACCGCTGGCAAGAGTAACGATGTTTCTCTTAAGATACACAACTAGTGGCGTATCGCTTCAGGCACACTGGAAACAGTATCTCAAAATGTGTATTTGGGTGAGCAACTGGCAGGAAGCACTATGACTCTCTTAAGGTAGCCAATGCCTCGTCACCAACATAATCCCATCACCAACTTCAAGAAACCGCTTGCAAATGTAACGAAGCTTCTCATAAGATACACAGCTAGTGGGGTGTCACTTGAAGCAGACTGGACAAAGTATCAAAAAAATGTGTAATTGGGTGAGCAACTAGCAGGAATCACTATGACACTCATAGGGTAGCCAATGCCTCATCACCAGCATAATCACATCAGCAACTTCAAGAAACCCCTGGCTAAAGTTACAATGACTCTTAAGATACACAACTAGTGGCGTAGCTATCAGGCAGACTGGAAAGAGTATCTAAAAAATGTGTATTTGGGTGAAGAACTGGCAGGAATCTCTATGACTCTCTTGAGGTAGCCAATGCTTCGTCACCAGCAGAATCAAATCAGCAACTTCTAGAAACCCCTGTCAAAAGTAACGATGTTTCTCTTAAGATACACAACCAGTGGCGTATCGCTTCAGGCAGACTGGCCACAGTATCTCAAAATGTGTATTTGGGTGAGCAACTGGCAGAAAGCACTATGACTCTCTTAAGGTAGCCAATGCCTCGTCACCAACATAATCACATCACCAACTTCAAGAAACCGCTTGCAAAGGTAACGAAGCTTCTCATAAGATACACAGCTAGGGGGTTGTCACTTGAGGCAGACTGGCCAAAGTATCAAAAAAATGTGTATTTGGGTGAGCAACTAGCAGGAATCACTATGACACTCATAGGGTAGCCAATGCCTCGTCACCAGCATAATCACATCAGCAATTTCAAGAAACCCCTGGCAAAAGTTACAATGACTCTTAAGATACACAAGTAGTGGCGTAGCTATCAGGCAGACTGGAAAGAGTATCTAAAAAATGTGTATTTGGATGAGCAACTGGCAGGAAACACTGTGACTCTCTTAGGGTAGCCAATATCCCGTCACCAGTATAATCACATCTTCAAAGTCAAGAAACCGCTGGCAAGTGAACGATGTTTCTCTTAAGATACACAACTAGTGGCGTATCGCTTCAGGCACACTGGAAACAGTATCTAAAAAAAGGGTATTTGGGTGAGCAACTGGCACGAAACACTGTGACTCTCTTAGGGTAGCCAATATCTCGTCACCAGTATAATCACAGCTTCAAAGTCAGGAAACCGCTGGCAAGAGTAACGATGTTTCTCTTAAGATACACAACTAGTGGCGTATCGCTTCAGGCAGAGTGGCCACAGTATCTCAAAATGTGTATTTGGGTGAGCAACTGGCAGGAAGCACTATGACTCTCTTAAGGTAGCCAATGCCTCGTCACCAACATAATCCCATCACCAACTTCAAGAAACCGCTTGCAAAGGTAACGAAGCTTCTCATAAGATACACAGCTAGTGGGGTGTCACTTGAGGCAGACTGGCCAAAGTATCAAAAAAATGTGTATTTGGGTGAGCTACTAGCAGGAATCACTATGACACTCATAGGGTAGCCAATGCCTCGTCACCAGCATAATCACATCAGCAACTTCAAGAAGCCCCTGGCAAAAGTTACAATGACTCTTAAGATACACAACTAGTGGCGTAGCTATCAGGCAGACTGGAAAGAGTATTTAAAAAATGTGTATTTGGGTGAAGAACTGGCAGGAATCTCTATGACTCTCTTGAGGTAGCATATGCCTCGTCACCAGCAGAATCAAATCAGCAACTTCTAGAAACCCCTGGCAAAAGTAACGATGTTTCTCTTAAGATACACAACTAGTGGCGTATCGCTTCAGGCACACTGGAAACAGTATCTAAAAAATGTGTATTTGGGTGAGCAACTGGCACGAAACACTGTGACTCTCTTAGGGTAACCAATATCTCGTCACCAGTATAATCACATCTTCAAAGTCAAGAAACCGCTGGCAAGAGTAACGATGTTTCTCTTAAGATACACAACTAGTGGCGTATCGCCTCAGGCAGACTGGCCACAGTATCTCAAAATGTGTATTTGGGTGAGCAACTGGCAGGAAGCACTATGACTCTCTTAAGGTAGTCAATGCCTCGTCACCAACATAATCCCATCACCAACTTCAAGAAACCGCTTGCAAATGTAACGAAGCTTCTCATAAGATACACAGCTAGTGGGGTGTCACTTGAAGCAGACTGGACAAAGTATCAAAAAAATGTGTAATTGGGTGAGCAACTAGCAGGAATCACTATGACACTCATAGGGTAGCCAATGCCTCATCACCAGCATAATCACATCAGCAACTTCAAGAAACCCCTGGCAAAAGTTACAATGACTCTTAAGATACACAACTAGTGGCGTAGCTATCAGGCAGACTGGAAAGAGTATCTAAAAAATGTGTATTTGGGTGAAGAACTGGCAGGAATCTCTATGACTCTCTTGAGGTAGCCAATGCTTCGTCACCAGCAGAATCAAATCAGCAACTTCTAGAAACCCCTGTCAAAAGTAACGATGTTTCTCTTAAGATACACAACTAGTGGAGTATCGCTTCAGGCTGACTGGCCACAGTATCTCAAAATGTGTATTTGGGTGAGCAACTGGCAGAAAGCACTATGACTCTCTTAAGGTAGCCAATGCCTCGTCACCAACATAATCACATCACCAACTTCAAGAAACCGCTTGCAAAGGTAACGAAGCTTCTCATAAGATACACAGCTAGGGGGTTGTCACTTGAGGCAGACTGGCCAAAGTATCAAAAAAATGTGTATTTGGGTGAGCAACTAGCAGGAATCACTATGACACTCATAGGGTAGCCAATGCCTCGTCGCCAGCATAATCACATCAGCAACTTCAAGAAACCCCTGGCAAAAGTTACAATGACTCTTAAGATACACAACTAGTAGCGTAGCTATCAGGCAGACTGGAAAGAGTATCTAAAAAATATGTATTGTGATGAGCAACTGGCAGGAAACACTGTGACTCTCTTAGGGTAGCCAATATCCCGTCACCAGTATAATCACATCTTGAAAGTCAAGAAACCGCTGGAAAGAGTAACGATGTTTCTCTTAAGATACACAACTAGTGGCGTATCGCTTCAGGCACACTGGAAACAGTATCTAAAAAATGTGTATTTGGGTGAGCAACTGGCACGAAACACTGTGACTCTCTTAGGGTAACCAATATCTCGTCACCAGTATAATCACATCTTCAAAGTCAAGAAACCGCTGGCAAGAGTAACGATGTTTCTCTTAAGATACACAACTAGTGGCGTATCGCTTCAGGCAGACTGGCCACAGTATCTCAAAATGTGTATTTGGGTGAGCAACTGGCAGGAAGCACTATGACTCTCTTAAGGTAGCCAATGCCTCGTCACCAACATAATCCCATCACCAACTTCAAGAAACCGCTTGCAAATGTAATGAAGCTTCTCATAAGATACACAGCTAGTGGGGTGTCACTTGAGGCAGACTGGCCAAAGTATCAAAAAAATGTGTATTTGGGTGAGCAACTAGCAGGAATCACTATGACACTCATAGGGTAGCCAATGCCTCGTCACCAGCATAATCACATCAGCAACTTCAAGAAACCCCTGGCAAAAGTTACAATGACTCTTAAGATACACAACTAGTGGCGTAGCTATCAGGCAGACTGGAAAGAGTATTTAAAAAATGTGTATTTGGGTGAAGAACTGGCAGGAATCTCTATGACTCTCTTGAGGTAGCATATGCCTCGTCACCAGCAGAATCAAATCAGCAACATCTAGAAACCCCTGGCAAAAGTAACGATGTTTCTCTTAAGATACACAACTAGTGGCGTATCGCTTCAGGCACACTGGAAACAGTATCTAAAAAATGTGTATTTGGGTGAGCAACTGGCACGAAACACTGTGACTCGCTTAGGGTAACCAATATCTCGTCACCAGTATAATCACATCTTCAAAGTCAAGAAACCGCTGGCAAGAGTAACGATGTTTCTCTTAAGATACACAACTAGTGGCGTATCGCCTCAGGCAGACTGGCCACAGTATCTCAAAATGTGTATTTGGGTGAGCAACTGGCAGGAAGCACTATGACTCTCTTAAGGTAGCCAATGCCTCGTCACCAACATAATCCCATCACCAACTTCAAGAAACCGCTTGCAAATGTAACGAAGCTTCTCATAAGATACACAGCTAGTGGGGTGTCACTTGAAGCAGACTGGCCAAAGTATCAAAAAAATGTGTAATTGGGTGAGCAACTAGCAGGAATCACTATGACACTCATAGGGTAGCCAATGCCTCATCACCAGCATAATCACATCAGCAACTTAAAGAAACCCCTGGCAAAAGTTACAATGACTCTTAAGATACACAACTAGTGGCGTAGCTATCAGGCAGACTGGAAAGAGTATCTAAAAAATGTGTATTTGGGTGAAGAACTGGCAGGAATCTCTATGACTCTCTTGAGGTAGACAATGCTTCGTCACCAGCAGAATCAAATCAGCAACTTCTAGAAACCCCTGTCAAAAGTAACGATGTTTCTCTTAAGATACACAACTAGTGGCGTATCGCTTCAGGCAGACTGGCCACAGTATCTCAAAATGTGTATTTGGGTGAGCAACTGGCAGAAAGCACTATGACTCTCTTAAGGTAGCCAATGCCTCGTCACCAACATATTCACATCACCAACTTCAAGAAACCGCTTGCAAAGGTAACGAAGCTTCTCATAAGATACACAGCTAGGGGGTTGTCACTTGAGGCAGACTGGCCAAAGTATCAAAAAAATGTGTATTTGGGTGAGCAACTAGCAGGAATCACTATGACACTCATAGGGTAGCCAATGCCTCGTCACCAGCATAATCACATCAGCAACTTCAAGAAACCCCTGGCAAAAGTTACAATGACTCTTAAGATACACAACTAGTAGCGTAGCTATCAGGCAGACTGGAAAGAGTATCTAAAAAATATGTATTGTAATGAGCAACTGGCAGGAAACACTGTGACTCTCTTAGGGTAGCCAATATCCCGTCACCAGTATAATCACATCTTCAAAGTCAAGAAACCGCTGGCAAGAGTAACGATGTTTCTCTTAAGATACACAACTAGTGGCGTATCGCTTCAGGCACACTGGAAACAGTATCTAAAAAATGTGTATTTGGGTGAGCAACTGGCACGAAACACTGTGACTCTCTTAGGGTAACCAATATCTCGTCACCAGTATAATCACATCTTCAAAGTCAAGAAACCGCTGGCAAGAGTAACGATGTTTCTCTTAGGATACACAACTAGTGGCGTATCGCTTCAGGCAGACTGGCCACAGTATCTCAAAATGTGTATTTGGGTGAGCAACTGGCAGGAAGCACTATGACTCACTTAAGGTAGCCAATGCCTCGTCACCAACATAATCCCATCACCAACTTCAAGAAACCGCTTGCAAATGTAATGAAGCTTCTCATAAGATACACAGCTAGTGGGGTGTCACTTGAGGCAGACTGGCCAAAGTATCAAAAAAATGTGTATTTGGGTGAGCAACTAGCAGGAATCACTATGACACTCATAGGGTAGCCAATGCCTCGTCACCAGCATAATCACATCAGCAACTTCAAGAAACCCCTGGCAAAAGTTACAATGACTCTTAAGATACACAACTAGTGGCGTAGCTATCAGGCAGACAGGAAAGAGTATCTAAAAATGTGTATTTGGGTGAAGAACTGCCAGGAATCTCTATTACTCTCTTGAGGTAGCCAATGCCTCGTCACCAGCAGAATCAAATCAGCAACTTCTAGAAACCCCAGGCAAAAGTAACGATGTTTCTCTTAAGATACACAACTAGTGGCGTATCGCTTCAGGCACACTGGAAACAGTATCTAAAAATGTGTATTTGGGTGAGCAACTGGCACGAAACACTGTGACTCTCTTAGGGTAGCCAATATCTCGTCACCAGTATAATCACAGCTTCAAAGTCAGGAAACCGCTGGCAAGAGTAACGATGTTTCTCTTAAGATACACAACTAGTGACGTATCGCTTCAGGCAGACCTGCCACAGTATCTCAAAATGTGTATTTGGGTGAGCAACTGGCAGGAAGCACTATGACTCTCTTAAGGTATCCAATGCCTCGTCACCAACATAATCCCATCACCAACGTCAAGAAACCGCTTGCAAAGGTAACGAAGCTTCTCATAAGATACACAGCTAGGGGGTTGTCACTTGAGGCAGACTGGCCAAAGTATCAAAAAAATGTGTATTTGGGTGAGCAACTAGCAGGAATCACTATGACACTCATAGGGTAGCCAATGCCTCGTCACCAGCATAATCACATCAGCAATTTCAAGAAACCCCTGGCAAAAGTTACAATGACTCTTAAGATACACAAGTAGTGGCGTAGCTATCAGGCAGACTGGAAAGAGTATCTAAAAAATGTGTATTTGGATGAGCAACTGGCAGGAAACACTGTGACTCTCTTAGGGTAGCCAATATCCCGTCACCAGTATAATCACATCTTCAAAGTCAAGAAACCGCTGGCAAGTGTAACGATGTTTCTCTTAAGATACAAAACTAGTGGCGTATCGCTTCAGGCACACTGGAAATAGTATCTAAAAAATGTGTATTTGGGTGAGCAACTGGCACGAAACACTGTGACTCTCTTAGGGTAGCCAATGCCTCGTCACCAGCATAATCACATCAGCAACTTCAAGAAACCCCTGGCAAAAGTTACAATGACTCTTAAGATACACAACTAGTGGCGTAGCTATCAGGCAGACTGGAAAGAGTATCTAAAAATGTGTATTTGGGTGAAGAACTTACAGGAATCTCTATGACTCTCTTGAGGTAGCCAATGCCTCGTCACCAGCAGAATCAAATCAGCAACTTCTAGAAACCCCAGGCAAAAGTAACGATGTTTCTCTTAAGATACACAACTAGTGGCGTATCGCTTCAGGCACACTGGAAACAGTATCTAAAAAATGTGTATTTGGGTGAGCAACTGGCACGAAACACTGTGACTCTCTTAGGGTAGCCAATATCTCGTCACCAGTATAATCACAGCTTCAAAGTCAGGAAACCGCTGGCAAGAGTAACGATGTTTCTCTTAAGATACACAACTAGTGACGTATCGCTTCAGGCAGACCTGCCACAGTATCTCAAAATGTGTATTTGGGTGAGCAACTGGCAGGAAGCACTATGACTCTCTTAAGGTAGCCAATGCCTCGTCACCAACATAATCCCATCACCAACGTCAAGAAACCGCTTGCAAAGGTAACGAAGCTTCTCATAAGATACACAGCTAGGGGGTTGTCACTTGAGGCAGACTGGCCAAAGTATCAAAAAAATGTGTATTTGGGTGAGCAACTAGCAGGAATCACTATGACACTCATAGGGTAGCCAATGCCTCGTCACCAGCATAATCACATCAGCAATTTCAAGAAACCCCTGGCAAAAGTTACAATGACTCTTAAGATACACAAGTAGTGGCGTAGCTATCAGGCAGACTGGAAAGAGTATCTAAAAAATGTGTATTTGGATGAGCAACTGGCAGGAAACACTGTGACTCTCTTAGGGTAGCCAATATCCCGTCACCAGTATAATCACATCTTCAAAGTCAAGAAACCGCTGGCAAGTGTAACGATGTTTCTCTTAAGATACAAAACTAGTGGCGTATCGCTTCAGGCACACTGGAAATAGTATCTAAAAAATGTGTATTTGGGTGAGCAACTGGCACGAAACACTGTGACTCTCTTAGGGTAGCCAATATCTCGTCACCAGTATAATCACAGCTTCAAAGTCAGGAAACCGCTGGCAAGAGTAACGATGTTTCTCTTAAGATACACAACTAGTGGCGTATCGCTTCAGGCAGACTGGCCACAGTATCTCAAAATGTGTATTCGGGTGAGCAACTATCAGGAAGCACTATGACTCTCTTAAGGTAGCCAATGCCTCGTCACCAACATAATCCCATCACCAACTTCAAGAAACCGCTTGCAAAGGTAACGGAGCTTCTCATAAGATACACAGCTAGGGGGTTGTCACTTGAGGCAGACTGGCCAAAGTATCAAAAAAATGTGTATTTGGGTGAGCAACTAGCAGGAATCACTATGACACTCATAGGGTAGCCAATGCCTCGTCACCAGCATAATCACATCAGCAACTTCAAGAAACCCCTGGCAAAAGTTACAATGACTCTTAAGATACACAACTAGTGGCGTAGCTATCAGGCAGACTGGAAAGAGTATCTAAAAATGTGTATTTGGGTGAAGAACTTACAGGAATCTCTATGACTCTCTTGAGGTAGCCAATGCCTCGTCACCAGCAGAATCAAATCAGCAACTTCTAGAAACCCCTGGCAAAAGTAACGATTTTTCTCTTAAGATACACAACTAGTGGCGTATCGCTTCAGGCACACTGGAAACAGTATCTAAAAAATGTGTATTTGGGTGAGCAACTGGCACGAAACACTGTGACACTCATAGGGTAGCCAATGCCTCGTCACCAGCATAATCACATCAGCAACTTCAAGAAACCCCTGGCAAAAGTTACAATGACTCTTAAGATACACAACTAGTGGCGTAGCTATCAGGCAGACTGGAAAGAGTATTTAAAAAATGTGTATTTGGGTGAAGAACTGGCAGGAATCTCTATGACTCTCTTGAGGTAGCATATGCCTCGTCACCAGCAGAATCAAATCAGCAACTTCTAGAAACCCCTGGCAAAAGTAACGATGTTTCTCTTAAGATACACAACTAGTGGCGTATCGCTTCAGGCACACTGGAAACAGTATCTAAAAAATGTGTATTTGGGTGAGCAACTGGCACGAAACACTGTGACTCTCTTAGGGTAACCAATATCTCGTCACCAGTATAATCACATCTTCAAAGTCAAGAAACCGCTGGCAAGAGTAACGATGTTTCTCTTAAGATACACAACTAGTGGCGTATCGCCTCAGGCAGACTGGCCACAGTATCTCAAAATGTGTATTTGGGCGAGCAACTGGCAGGAAGCACTATGACTCTCTTAAGGTAGCCAATGCCTCGTCACCAACATAATCACATCAGCAACTTCAAGAAACCCCTGGCAAAAGTTACAATGACTCTTAAGATACACAACTAGTGGCGTAGCTATCAGGCAGACTGGAAAGAGTATCTAAAAAATGTGTATTTGTGTGATGAACTGGCAGGAATCTCTATGACTCTCTTGAGGTAGCCAATGCTTCGTCACCAGCAGAATCAAATCAGCAACTTCTAGAAACCCCTGGCAAAAGTAACGATGTTTCTCTTAAGATACACAACTAGTGGCGTATCGCTTCAGGCACACTGGAAACAGTATCTAAAAAATGTGTATTTGGGTGAGCAACTGGCACGAAACACTGTGACTCTCTTAGGGTAACCAATATCTCGTCACCAGTATAATCACATCTTCAAAGTCAAGAAACCGCTGGCAAAAGTAACGATGTTTCTCTTAAGATACACAACTAGTGGCGTATCGCTTCAGGCAGACTGGCCACAGTATCTCAAAATGTGCATTTGGGTGAGCAACTGGCAGGAAGCACTATGACTCTCTTAAGGTAGCCAATGCCTCGTCACCAACATAATCCCATCACCAACTTCAAGAAACCGCTTGCAAATGTAACGAAGCTTCTCATAAGATGCACAGCTAGTGGGGGGTCACTTGAGGCAGACTGGCCAAAGTATCAAAAAAATGTGTATTTGGGTGAGCAACTAGCAGGAATCACTATGACACTCATAGGGTAGCCAATGCCTCGTCACCAGCATAATCACAGCAGCAACTTCAAGAAACCCCTGGCAAAAGTTACAATGACTCTTAAGATACACAACTAGTGGCGTAGCTATCAGGCAGACTGGAAAGAGTATCTAAAAAATGTGTATTTGGGTGAAGAACTGGCAGGAATCTCTATGACTCTCTTGCGGTAGCCAATCCTTCGTCACCAGCAGAATCAAATCAGCAACTTCTAGAAACCCCTGTCAAAAGTAACGATGTTTCACTTAAGATACACAACTAGTGGCGTATCGCTTCAGGCAGACTGGCCACAGTATCTCAAAATGTGTATTTGGGTGAGCAACTGGCAGAAAGCACTATGACTCTCTTAAGGTAGCCAATGCCTCGTCACCAACATAATCACATCACCAACTTCAAGAAACCGCTTGCAAAGGTAACGAAGCTTCTCATAAGATACACAGCTAGGGGGTTGTCACTTGAGGCAGACTGGCCAAAGTATCAAAAAAATGTGTATTTGGGTGAGCAACTAGCAGGAATCACTATGACACTCATAGGGTAGCCAATGCCGCGTCACCAGCATAATCACATCAGCAACTTCAAGAAACCCCTGGCAAAAGTTACAATGACTCTTAAGATACACAACTAGTGGCGTAGCTATCAGGCAGACTGGAAAGAGTATCTAAAAAATGTGTATTTGGATGAGCAACTGGCAGGAAACACTGTGACTCTCTTAGGGTAGCCAATATCCCGTCACCAGTATAATCACATCTTCAAAGTCAAGAAACCGCTGGCAAGAGTAACGATGTTTCTCTTAAGATACACAACTAGTGGCGTATCGCTTCAGGCACACTGGAAAGTGTATCTAAAAAATGTGTATTTGGATGAGCAACTGGCACGAAACACTGTGACTCTCTTAGGGTAACCAATATCTCGTCACCAGTATAATCATATCTTCAAAGTCAAGAAACCGCTGGCAAGAGTAACGATGTTTCTCTTAAGATACACAACTAGTGGCGTATCGCTTCAGGCAGACTGGCCACAGTATCTCAAAATGTGTATTTGGGTGAGCAACTGGCAGGAAGCACTATGACTCTCTTAAGGTAGCCAATGCCTCGTCACCAACATAATCCCATCACCAACTTCAAGAAACCGCTTGCAAATGTAATGAAGCTTCTCATAAGATACACAGCTAGTGGGGTGTCACTTGAGGCAGACTGGCCAAAGTATCAAAAAAATGTGTATTTGGGTGAGCAACTAGCAGTAATCACTATGACACTCATAGGGTAGCCAATGCCTCGTCAACAGCATAATCACATCAGCAACTTCAAGAAACCCCTGGCAAAAGTTACAATGACCCTTAAGATACACAACTAGTGGCGTAGCTATCAGGCAGACTGGAAAGAGTATCTAAAAATGTGTATTTGGGTGAAGAACTGGCAGGAATCTCTATGACTCTCTTGAGGTAGCCAATGCCTCGTCACCAGCAGAATCAAATCAGCAACTTCTAGAAACCCCTGGCAAAAGTAACGATGTTTCTCTTAAGATACACAACTAGTGGCGTATCGCTTCAGGCACACTGGAAACAGTATCTAAAAAATGTGTATTTGGGTGAGTATAATCACAGCTTCAAAGTCAGGAAACCGCTGGCAAGAGTAACGAAGTTTCTCTTAAGATACACAACTAGTGGCGTATCGCTTCAGGCAGACTGGCCACAGTATCTCAAAATGTGTATTTGGGTGAGCAACTGGCACGAAGCACTATGACTCTCTTAAGGTAGCCAATGCCTCGTCACCAACTTAATCCCATCACCAACTTCAAGAAACCGCTTGCAAAGGTAACGAAGCTTCTCATAAGATACACAGCTAGGGGGTTGTCACTTGAGGCAGACTGGCCAAAGTATCAAAAAAATGTGTATTTGGGTGAGCAACTAGCAGGAATCACTATGACACTCATAGGGTAGCCAATGCCTCGTCACCAGCATAATCACATCAGCAATTTCAAGAAACCACTGGCAAAAGTTACAATGACTCTTAAGATACACAAGTAGTGGCGTAGCTATCAGGCAGACTGGAAAGAGTATCTAAAAAATGTGTATTTGGATGAGCAACTGGCAGGAAACACTGTGACTCTCTTAGGGTAGCCAATATCCCGTCACCAGTATAATCACATCTTCAAAGTCAAGAAACCGCTGGCAAGTGTAACGATGTTTCTCTTAAGATACACAACTAGTGGCGTATCGCTTCAGGCACACTGGAAACAGTATCTAAAAAATGTGTATTTGGGTGAGTATAATCACAGCTTCAAAGTCAGGAAACCGCTGGCAAGAGTAACGAAGTTTCTCTTAAGATACACAACTAGTGGCGTATCGCTTCAGGC
Organism: Schistocerca nitens; assembly: GCF_023898315.1. Taxonomy (NCBI): domain Eukaryota; kingdom Metazoa; phylum Arthropoda; class Insecta; order Orthoptera; family Acrididae; genus Schistocerca; species Schistocerca nitens. Next base: position 105,037,712 of record NC_064616.1, on the reverse strand, counting down.
AGACTGGCCACAGTATCTCAAAATGTGTATTTGGGTGAGCAACTGGCAGGAAGCACTATGACTCTCTTAAGATAGCCAATGCCTCGTCACCAACATAATCCCATCACCAACTTCAAGAAACCGCTTGCAAATGTAATGAAGCTTCTCATAAGATACACAGCTAGTGGGGTGTCACTTGAGGCAGACTGGCCAAAGTATCAAAAAAATGTGTATTTGGGTGAGCAACTAGCAGGAATCACTATGACACTCATAGGGTAGCCAATGCCTCGTCACCAGCATAATCACATCAGCAACTTCAAGAAACCCCTGGCAAAAGTTACAATGACTCTTAAGATACACAACTAGTGGCGTAGCTATCAGGCAGACTGGAAAGAGTATCTAAAAATGTGTATTTTGGTGAAGAACTGGCAGGAATCTCTATGACTCTCTTGAGGTAGCCAATGCCTCGTCACCAGCAGAATCAAATCAGCAACTTCTAGAAACCCCTTGCAAAAGTAACGATGTTTCTCTTAAGATACACAACTAGTGGCGTATCGCTTCAGGGACACTGGAAACAGTATCTAAAAAATGTGTATTTGGGTGAGCAACTGGCACGAAACACTGTGACTCTCTTAGGGTAACCAATATCTCGTCACCAGTATAATCACATCTTCAAAGTCAAGAAACCGCTGGCAAGAGTAACGATGTTTCTCTTAAGATACACAACTAGTGGCGTATCGCTTCAGGCAGACTGGCCACAGTATCTCAAAATGTGTATTTGGGTGAGCAACTGGCAGGAAGCACTATGACTCTCTTAAGGTAGCCAATGCCTCGTCACCAACATAATCCCATCACCAACTTCAAGAAACCGCTTGCAAATGTAATGAAGCTTCTCATAAGATACACAGCTAGTGGGGTGTCACTTGAGGCAGACTGGCCAAAGTATCAAAAATATGTGTATTTGGGTGAGCAACTAGCAGGAATCACTATGACACTCATAGGGTAGCCAATGCCTCGTCACCAGCATAATCACATCAGCAACTTCAAGAAACCCCTGGCAAAAGTTACAATGACTCTTAAGATACACAACTAGTGGCGTAGCTATCAGGCAGACTGGAAAGAGTATCTAAAAATGTGTATTTGGATGAAGAACTGGCAGGAATCTCTATGACTCTCTTGAGGTAGCCAATGCCTCGTCACCAGCAGAATCAAATCAGCAATTTCTAGAAACCCCTGGCAAAAGTAACGATTTTTCTCTTAATATACACAACTAGTGGCGTATCGCTTCAGGCACACTGGAAACAGTATCTAAAAAATGTGTATTTGGGTGAGCAACTGGCACGAAACACTGTGACTCTCTTAGGGTAACCAATATCTCGTCACCAGTATAATCACATCTTCAAAGTCAAGAAACCGCTGGCAAAAGTAACGATGTTTCTCTTAAGATACACAACTAGTGGCGTATCGCCTTAGGCACACTGGAAACAGTATCTAAAAAATGTGTATTTGGGTGAGCAACTGGCACGAAATACTGTGACATTCATAGGGTAGCCAATGCCTCGTCACCAGCATAATCACATCAGCAACTTCAAGAAACCCCTGGCAAAAGTTACAATGACTCTTAAGATACACAACCAGTGGCGTAGCTATCAGGCAGACTGGAAAGAGTATCTAAAAAATGTGTATTTGGGTGAAGAACTGGCAGGAATCTCTATGACTCTCTTGAGGTAGCCAATGCTTCGTCACCAGCAGAATGAAATCAGCAACTTCGAGAAACCCCTTTCAAAAGTAACGATGTTTCTCTTAAGATACACAACTAGTGGCGTATCGCTTCAGGCACACTGGAAACAGTATCTAAAAAATGTGTATTTGGGTGAGCAACTGGCACGAAACACTGTGACACTCTTAGGGTAACCAATATCTCGTCACCAGTATAATCACATCTTCAAAGTCAAGAAACCGCTGGCAAGAGTAACGATGTATCTCTTAAGATACACAACTAGTGGCGTATCGCTTCAGGCAGACTGGCCACAGTATCTCAAAATGTGTATTTGGGTGAGCAACTGGCAGGAAGCACTATGACTCTCTTATGGTAGCCAATGCCTCGTCACCAACATAATCCCATAACCAACTTCAAGAAACCGCTTGCAAATGTAATGAAGCTTCTCATAAGATACACAGCTAGTGGGGTGTCACTTGAGGCAGACTGGCCAAAGTATCAAAAAAATGTGTATTTGGGTGAGCAACTAGCAGGAATCACTATGACACTCATAGGGTAGCCAATGCCTCGTCACCAGCATAATCACATCAGCAACTTCAAGAAACCCCTGGCAAAAGTTACAATGACTCTTAAGATACACAACTAGTGGCGTAGCTATCAGGCAGACTGGAAAGAGTATCTAAAAATGTGTATTTGGATGAAGAACTGGCAGGAATCTCTATGACTCTCTTGAGGTAGCCAATGCCTCGTCACCAGCATAATCAAATCAGCAACTTCTAGAAACCCCTGGCAAAAGTAACGATGTTTCTCTTAAGATACACAACTAGTGGCGTATCGCTTCAGGCACACTGGAAACAGTATCTAAAAAATGTGTATTTGGGTGAGCAACTGGCACGAAACACTGTGACTCTCTTAGGGTAACCAATATCTCGTCACCAGTATAATCACATCTTCAAAGTCAAGAAACCGCTGGCAAAAGTAACGATGTTTCTCTTAAGATACACAACTAGTGGCGTATCGCTTCAGGCAGACTGGCCACAGTATCTCAAAATGTGTATTTGGGTGAGCAACTGGCAGGAAGCACTATGACTCTCTTAAGGTAGCCAATGCCTCGTCACCAACATAATCCCATCACCAACTTCAAGAAACCGCTTGCAAATGTAACGAAGCTTCTCATAAGATGCACAGCTAGTGGGGGGTCACTTGAGGCAGACTGGCCAAAGTATCAAAAAAATGTGTATTTGGGTGAGCAACTAGCAGGAATCACTATGACACTCATAGGGTAGCCAATGCCTCGTCACCAGCATAATCACAGCAGCAACTTCAAGAAACCCCTGGCAAAAGTTACAATGACTCTTAAGATACACAACTAGTGGCGTAGCTATCAGGAAGACTGGAAAGAGTATCTAAAAAATGTGTATTTGGGTGAAGAACTGGCAGGAATCTCTATGACTCTCTTGCGGTAGCCAATCCTTCGTCACCAGCATAATCAAATCAGCAACTTCTAGAAACCCCTGTCAAATGTAACGATGTTTCTCTTAAGATACACAACTAGTGGCGTATCGCTTCAGGCAGACTGGCCACAGTATCTCAAAATGTGTATTTGGGTGAGCAACTGGCAGAAAGCACTATGACTCTCTTAAGGTAGCCAATGCCTCGTCACCAACATAATCACATCACCAACTTCAAGAAACCGCTTGCAAAGGTAACGAAGCTTCTCATAAGATACACAGCTAGGGGGTTGTCACTTGAGGCAGACTGGCCAAAGTATCAAAAAAATGTGTATTTGGGTGAGCAACTAGCAGGAATCACTATGACACTCATAGGGTAGCCAATGCCTCGTCACCAGCATAATCACATCAGCAACTTCAAGAAACCCCTGGCAAAAGTTACAATGACTCTTAAGATACACAACTAGTGGCGTAGCTATCAGGCAGACTGGAAAGAGTATCTAAAAAATGTGTATTTGGATGAGCAACTGGCAGGAAACACTGTGACTCTCTTAGGGTAGCCAATATCCCGTCACCAGTATAATCACATCTTCAAAGTCAAGAAACCGCTGGCAAGAGTAACGATGTTTCTCTTAAGATACACAACTAGTGGCGTATCGCTTCAGGCACACTGGAAAGTGTATCTAAAAAATGTGTATTTGGATGAGCAACTGGCACGAAACACTGTGACTCTCTTAGGGTAACCAATATCTCGTCACCAGTATAATCACATCTTCAAAGTCAAGAAACCGCTGGCAAGAGTAACGATGTTTCTCTTAAGATACACAACTAGTGGCGTATCGCTTCAGACAGACTGGCCACAGTATCTCAAAATGTGTATTTGGGTGAGCAACTGGCAGGAAGCACTATGACTCTCTTAAGGTAGCCAATGCCTCGTCACCAACATAATCCCATCACCAACTTCAAGAAACCGCTTGCAAATGTAATGAAGCTTCTCATAAGATACACAGCTAGTGGGGTGTCACTTGAGGCAGACTGGCCAAAGTATCAAAAAAATGTGTATTTGGGTGAGCAACTAGCAGGAATCACTATGACACTCATAGGGTAGCCAATGCCTCGTCAACAGCATAATCACATCAGCAACTTCAAGAAACCCCTGGCAAAAGTTACAATGACTCTTAAGATACGCAACTAGTGGCGTAGCTATCAGGCAGACTGGAAAGAGTATCTAAAAATGTGTATTTGGGTGAAGAACTGGCAGGAATCTCTATGACTCTCTTGAGGTAGCCAATGCCTCGTCACCAGCAGAATCAAATCAGCAACTTCTAGAAACCCCTGGCAAAAGTAACGATGTTTCTCTAAAGATACACAACTAGTGGCGTATCGCTTCAGGCACACTGGAAACAGTATCTAAAAAATGTGTATCTGGGTGAGTATAATCACAGCTTCAAAGTCAGGAAACCGCTGGCAAGAGTAACGAAGTTTCTCTTAAGATACACAACTAGTGGCGTATCGCTTCAGGCAGACTGGCCACAGTATCTCAAAATGTGTATTTGGGTGAGCAACTGGCACGAAGCACTATGACTCTCTTAAGGTAGCCAATGCCTCGTCACCAACTTAATCCCATCACCAACTTCAAGAAACCGCTTGCAAAGGTAACGAAGCTTCTCATAAGATACACAGCTAGGGGGTTGTCACTTGAGGCAGACTGGCCAAAGTATCAAAAAAATGTGTATTTGGGTGAGCAACTAGCAGGAATCACTATGACACTCATAGGGTAGCCAATGCCTCGTCACCAGCATAATCACATCAGCAACTTCAAGAAACCCCTGGCAAAAGTTACAATGACTCTTAAGATACACAACTAGTGGCGTAGCTATCAGGCAGACTGGAAAGAGTATCTAAAAATGTGTATTTGGGTGAAGAACTGGCAGAAATCTCTATGACTCTCTTGAGGTAGCCAATGCCTCGTCACCAGCAGAATCAAATCAGCAACATCTAGAAACCCCTGGCAAAAGTAACGATGTTTCTCTTAAGATACACAACTAGTGGCGTATCGCTTCAGGCACACTGGAAACACTATCTAAAAAATGTGTATTTGGGTGAGCAACTGGCACGAAACACTGTGACTCTCTTAGGGTAGCCAATTTCTCGTCACCAATATAATCACAGCTTCAAAGTCAGGAAACCGCTGGCAAGAGTAACGATGTTTCTCTTAAGATACACAACTAGTGGCGTATCGCTTCAGGCAGACCGGCCACAGTATCTCAAAATGTGTATATGGGTGAGCAACTGGCAGGAAGCACTATGACTCTCTTAAGGTAGCCAATGCCTCGTCACCAACTTAATCCCATCACCAACTTCAAGAAACCGCTTGCAAAGGTAACGAAGCTTCTCATAAGATACACAGCTAGGGGGTTGTCACTTGAGGCAGACTGGCCAAAGTATCAAAAAAATGTGTATTTGGGTGAGCAACTAGCAGGAATCACTATGACACTCATAGGGTAGCCAATGCCTCGTCACCAGCATAATCACATCAGCAATTTCAAGAAACCCCTGGCAAAAGTTACAATGACACTTAAGATACACAAGTAGTGGCGTAGCTATCAGGCAGACTGGAAAGAGTATCTAAAAAATGTGTATTTGGATGAGCAACTGGCAGAAAACACTGTGACTCTCTTAGGGTAGCCAATATCCCGTCACATCTTCAAAGTCAAGAAACCGCTGGCAAGTGTAACGATGTTTCTCTTAAGATACACAACTAGTGGCGTATCGCTTCAGGCACACTGGAAACAGTATCTAAAAAATGTGTATTTGGGTGAGCAACTGGCACGAAACACTGTGACCCTCTTAGGGTAAACAATATCTCGTCACCAGTATAATCACATCTTCAAAGTCAAGAAACCGCTGGCAAGAGTAACGATGTTTCTCTTAAGATACACAACTAGTGGCGTATCGCTTCAGGCAGACTGGCCACAGTATCTCAAAATGTGTATTTGGGTGAGCAACTGGCAGGAAGCACTATGACTCTCTTAAGGTAGCCAATGCCTCGTCACCAACATAATCCCATCACCAACTTCAAGAAACCGCTTGCAAATGTAATGAAGCTTCTCATAAGATACACAGCTAGTGGGGTGTCACTTGAGGCAGACTGGCCAAAGTATCAAAAATATGTGTATTTGGGTGAGCAACTAGCAGGAATCACTATGACACTCATAGGGTAGCCAATGCCTCGTCACCAGCATAATCACATCAGCAACTTCAAGAAACCCCTGGCAAAAGTTACAATGACTCTTAAGATACACAACTAGTGGCGTAGCTATCAGGCAGACTGGAAAGAGTATCTAAAAATGTGTATTTGGGTGAAGAACTGGCAGGAATCTCTATGACTCTCTTGAGGTAGCCAATGCCTCGTCACCAGCAGAATCAAATCAGCAATTTCTAGAAACCCCTGGCAAAAGTAACGATTTTTCTCTTAATATACACAACTAGTGGCGTATCGCTTCAGGCACACTGGAAACAGTATCTAAAAAATGTGTATTTGGGTGAGCAACTGGCACGAAACACTGTGACTCTCTTAGGGTAACCAATATCTCGTCACCAGTATAATCACATCTTCAAAGTCAAGAAACCGCTGGCAAAAGTAACGATGTTTCTCTTAAGATACACAACTAGTGGCGTATCGCTTTAGGCACACTGGAAACAGTATCTAAAAAATGTGTATTTGGGTGAGCAACTGGCACGAAACACTGTGACATTCATAGGGTAGCCAATGATCCGTCACCAGCATAATCACATCAGCAACTTCAAGAAACCCCTGGCAAAAGTTACAATGACTCTTAAGATACACAACCAGTGGCGTAGCTATCAGGCAGACTGGAAAGAGTATCTAAAAAATGTGTATTTGGGTGAAGAACTGGCAGGAATCTCTATGACTCTCTTGAGGTAGCCAGTGCTTCGTCACCAGCAGAATGAAATCAGCAACTTCGAGAAACCCCTTTCAAAAGTAACGATGTTTCTCTTAAGATACACAACTAGTGGCGTATCGCTTCAGGCACACTGGAAACAGTATCTAAAAAATGTGTATTTGGGTGAGCAACTGGCAGAAAGCACTATGACTCTCTTAAGGTAGCCAATGCCTCGTCACCAACATAATCACATCACCAACTTCAAGAAACCGCTTGCAAAGGTAACGAAGCTTCTCATAAGATACACAGCTAGGGGGTTGTCACTTGAGGCAGACTGGCCAAAGTATCAAAAAAATGTGTATTTGGGTGAGCAACTAGCAGGAATCACTATGACACTCATAGGGTCGCCAATGCCGCGTCACCAGCATAATCACATCAGCAACTTCAAGAAACCCCTGGCAAAAGTTACAATGACTCTTAAGATACACAACTAGTGGCGTAGCTATCAGGCAGACTGGAAAGAGTATCTAAAAATGTGTATTTGGATGAAGAACTGGCAGGAATCTCTATGACTCTCTTGAGGTAGCCAATGCCTCGTCACCAGCAGAATCAAATCAGCAACTTCTAGAAACCCCTGGCAAAAGTAACGATGTTTCTCTTAAGATACACAACTAGTGGCGTATCGCTTCAGGCACACTGGAAACAGTATCTAAAAAATGTGTATTTGAGTGAGCAACTGGCACGAAACACTGTGACTCTCTTAGGGTAACCAATATCTCGTCACCAGTATAATCACATCTTCAAAGTCAAGAAACCGCTGGCAAAAGTAACGATGTTTCTCTTAAGATACACAACTAGTGGCGTATCGCTTCAGGCAGACTGGCCACAGTATCTCAAAATGTGTATTTGGGTGAGCAACTGGCAGGAAGCACTATGACTCTCTTAAGGTAGCCAATGCCTCGTCACCAACATAATCCCATCACCAACTTCAAGAAACCGCTTGCAAATGTAACGAAGCTTCTCATAAGATGCACAGCTAGTGGGGTGTCACTTGAGGCAGACTGGCCAAAGTATCAAAAAAATGTGTATTTGGGTGAGCAACTAGCAGGAATCACTATGACACTCATAGGGTAGCCAATGCCTCGTCACCAGCATAATCACAGCAGCAACTTCAAGAAACCCCTGGCAAAAGTTACAATGACTCTTAAGATACACAACTAGTGGCGTAGCTATCAGGCAGACTGGAAAGAGTATCTAAAAAATGTGTATTTGGGTGAAGAACTGGCAGGAATCTCTATGACTCTCTTGCGGTAGCCAATCCTTCGTCACCAGCAGAATCAAATCAGCAACTTCTAGAAACCCCTGTCAAAAGTAACGATGTTTCTCTTAAGATACACAACTAGTGGCGTATCGCTTCAGGCAGACTGGCCACAGTATCTCAAAATGTGTATTTGGGTGAGCAACTGGCAGAAAGCACAATGACTCTCTTAAGGTAGCCAATGCCTCGTCACCAACATAATCACATCACCAACTTCAAGAAACCGCTTGCAAAGGTAACGAAGCTTCTCATAAGATACACAGCTAGGGGGTGTCACTTGAGGCAGACTGGCCAAAGTATCAAAAAAATGTGTATTTGTGTGAGCAACTAGCAGGAATCACTATGACACTCATAGGGTAGCCAATGCCTCGTCACCAGCATAATCACATCAGCAACTTCAAGAAACCCCTGGCAAAAGTTACAATGACTCTTAAGTTACACAACTAGTGGCGTAGCTATCAGGCAGACTGGAAAGAGTATCTAAAATATGTGTATTTGGATGAGCAACTGGCAGGAAACACTGTGACTCTCTTAGGGTAGCCAATATCCCGTCACCAGTATAATCACATCTTCAAAGTCAAGAAACCGCTGGCAAGAGTAACGATGTTTCTCTTAAGATACACAACTAGTGGCGTATCGCTTCCGGCACACTGGAAACAGTATCTAAAAAATGTGTATTTAGGTGAGCAACTGGCACGAAACACTGTGACTCTCTTAGGGTAACAAATATCTCGTCACCAGTATAATCACATCTTCAAAGTCAAGAAACCGCTGGCAAGAGTAACGATGTTTCTCTTAAGATACACAACTAGTGGCGTATCGCTTCAGGCAGACTGGCCACAGTATCTCAAAATGTGTATTTGGGTGAGCAACTGGCAGGAAGCACTATGACTCTCTTAAGGTAGCCAATGCCTCGTCACCAACATAATCCCATCACCAACTTCAAGAAACCGCTTGCAAATGTAATGAAGCTTCTCATAAGATACACAGCTAGTGGGGTGTCACTTGAGGCAGACTGGCCAAAGTATCAAAAAAATGTGTATATGGGTGAGCAACTAGCAGGAATCACTATGACACTCATAGGGTAGCTAATGCCTCGTCAACAGCATAATCACATCAGCAACTTCAAGAAACCCCTGGCAAAAGTTACAATGACTCTTAAGATACACAACTAGTGGCGTAGCTATCAGGCAGACTGGAAAGAGTATCTAAAAATGTGTATTTGGGTGAAGAACTGGCAGGAATCTCTATGACTCTCTTGAGGTAGCAAATGCCTCGTCACCAGCAGAATCAAATCAGCAACTTCTAGAAACCCCTGGCAAAAGTAACGATGTTTCTCTTAAGATACACAACTAGTGGCGTATCGCTTCAGGCACACTGGAAACAGTATCTAAAAAATGTGTATTTGGGTGAGTATAATCACAGCTTCAAAGTCAGGAAACCGCTGGCAAGAGTAACGAAGTTTCTCTTAAGATACACAACTAGTGGCGTATCGCTTCAGGCAGACTGGCCACAGTATCTCAAAATGTGTATTTGGGTGAGCAACTGGCACGAAGCACTATGACTCTCTTAAGGTAGCCAATGCCTCGTCACCAACTTAATCCCATCACCAACTTCAAGAAACCGCTTGCAAAGGTAACGAAGCTTCTCATAAGATACACAGCTAGGGGGTTGTCACTTGAGGCAGACTGGCCAAAGTATCAAAAAAATGTGTATTTGGGTGAGCAACTAGCAGGAATCACTATGACACTCATAGGGTAGCCAATGCCTCGTCACCAGCATAATCACATCAGCAACTTCAAGAAACCCCTGGCAAAAGTTACAATGACTCTTAAGATACACAACTAGTGGCGTAGCTATCAGGCAGACTGGAAAGAGTATCTAAAAAATGTGTATTTGGATGAGCAACTGGCAGGAAACACTGTGACTCTCTTAGGGTAGCCAATATCCCGTCACCAGTATAATCACATCTTCAAAGTCAAGAAACCGCTGGCAAGTGTAACGATGTTTCTCTTAAGATACACAACTAGTGGCGTATCGCTTCAGGCACACTGGAAAGAGTATCTAAAAAATGTGTATTTGGGTGAGCAACTGGCACGAAACACTGTGACCCTCTTAGGGTAACCAATATCTCGTCACCAGTATAATCACATCTTCAAAGTCAAGAAACCGCTGGCAAGAGTAACGATGTTTCTCTTAAGATTCACAACTAGTGGCGTATCGCTTCAGGCAGACTGGCCACAGTATCTCAAAATGTGTATTTGGGTGAGCAACTGGCAGGAAGCACTATGACTCTCTTAAGGTAGCCAATGCCTCGTCACCAACATAATCCCATCACCAACTTCAAGAAACCGCTTGCAAATGTAACGAAGCTTCTCATAAGATGCACAGCTAGTGGGGTGTCACTTGAGGCAGACTGGCCAAAGTATCAAAAAAATGTGTATTTGGGTGAGCAACTAGCAGGAATCACTATGACACTCATAGGGTAGCCAATGCCTCGTCACCAGCATAATCACAGCAGCAACTTCAAGAAACCCCTGGCAAAAGTTACAATGACTCTTAAGATACACAACTAGTGGCGTAGCTATCAGGCAGACTGGAAAGAGTATCTGAAAAATGTGTATTTGGGTGAAGAACTGGCAGGAATCTCTATGACTCTCTTGCGGTAGCCAATCCTTCGTCACCAGCAGAATCAAATCAGCAACTTCTAGAAACCCCTGTCAAAAGTAACGATGTTTCTCTTAAGATACACAACTAGTGGCGTATCGCTTCAGGCAGACTGGCCACAGTATCTCAAAATGTGTATTTGGGTGAGCAACTGGCAGAAAGCACTATGACTCTCTTAAGGTAGCCAATGCCTCGTCACCAACATAATCACATCACCAACTTCAAGAAACCGCTTGCAAAGGTAACGAAGCTTCTCATAAGATACACAGCTAGGGGGTGTCACTTGAGGCAGACTGGCCAAAGTATCAAAAAAATGTGTATTTGTGTGAGCAACTAGCAGGAATCACTATGACACTCATAGGGTAGCCAATGCCTCGTCACCAGCATAATCACATCAGCAACTTCAAGAAACCCCTGGCAAAAGTTAGAATGACTCTTAAGTTACACAACTAGTGGCGTAGCTATCAGGCAGACTGGAAAGAGTATCTAAAAAATGTGTATTTGGATGAGCAACTGGCAGGAAACACTGTGACTCTCTTAGGGTAGCCAATATCCCGTCACCAGTATAATCACATCTTCAAAGTCAAGAAACCGCTGGCAAGAGTAACGATGTTTCTCTTAAGATACACAACTAGTGGCGTATCGCTTCCGGCACACTGGAAACAGTATCTAAAAAATGTGTATTTGGGTGAGCAACTGGCACGAAACACTGTGACTCTCTTAGGGTAACAAATATCTCGTCACCAGTATAATCACATCTTCAAAGTCAAGAAACCGCTGGCAAGAGTAACGATGTTTCTCTTAAGATACACAACTAGTGGCGTATCGCTTCAGGCAGACTGGCCACAGTATCTCAAAATGTGTATTTGGGTGAGCAACTGGCAGGAAGCACTATGACTCTCTTAAGGTAGCCAATGCCTCGTCACCAACATAATCCCATCACCAACTTCAAGAAACCGCTTGCAAATGTAATGAAGCTTCTCATAAGATACACAGCTAGTGGGGTGTCACTTGAGGCAGACTGGCCAAAGTATCAAAAAAATGTGTATTTGGGTGAGCAACTAGCAGGAATCACTATGACACTCATAGGGTAGCCAATGCCTCGTCACCAGCATAATCACAGCAGCAACTTCAAGAAACCCCTGGCAAAAGTTACAATGACTCTTAAGATACACAACTAGTGGCGTAGCTATCAGGCAGACTGGAAAGAGTATCTAAAAAATGTGTATTTGGGTGAAGAACTGGCAGGAATCTCTATGACTCTCTTGCGGTAGCCAATCCTTCGTCACCAGCAGAATCAAATCAGCAACTTCTAGAAACCCCTGTCAAAAGTAACGATGTTTCTCTTAAGATACACAACTAGTGGCGTATCGCTTCAGGCAGACTGGCCACAGTATCTCAAAATGTGTATTTGGGTGAGCAACTGGCAGAAAGCACTATGACTCTCTTAAGGTAGCCAATGCCTCGTCACCAACATAATCACATCACCAACTTCAAGAAACCGCTTGCAAAGGTAACGAAGCTTCTCATAAGATACACAGCTAGGGGGTGTCACTTGAGGCAGACTGGCCAAAGTATCAAAAAATGTGTATTTGTGTGAGCAAGTAGCAGGAATCACTATGACACTCATAGGGTAGCCAATGCCTCGTCACCAGCATAATCACATCAGCAACTTCAAGAAACCCCTGGCAAAAGTTACAATGACTCTTAAGTTACACAACTAGTGGCGTAGCTATCAGGCAGACTGGAAAGAGTATCTAAAAAATGTGTATTTGGATGAGCAACTGGCAGGAAACACTGTGACTCTCTTAGGGTAGCCAATATCCCGTCACCAGTATAATCACATCTTCAAAGTCAAGAAACCGCTGGCAAGAGTAACGATGTTTCTCTTAAGATACACAACTAGTGGCGTATCGCTTCCGGCACACTGGAAACAGTATCTAAAAAATGTGTATTTGGGTGAGCAACTGGCACGAAACACTGTGACTCTCTTAGGGTAACAAATATCTCGTCACCAGTATAATCACATCTTCAAAGTCAAGAAACCGCTGGCAAGAGTAACGATGTTTCTCTTAAGATACACAACTAGTGGCGTATCGCTTCAGGCAGACTGGCCACAGTATCTCAAAATGTGTATTTGGGTGAGCAACTGGCAGGAAGCACTATGACTCTCTTAAGGTAGCCAATGCCTCGTCACCAACATAATCCCATCACCAACTTCAAGAAACCGCTTGCAAATGTAATGAAGCTTCTCATAAGATACACAGCTAGTGGGGTGTCACTTGAGGCAGACTGGCCAAAGTATCAAAAAAATGTGTATTTGGGTGAGCAACTAGCAGGAATCACTATGACACTCATAGGGTAGCTAATGCCTCGTCAACAGCATAATCACATCAGCAACTTCAAGAAATCCCTGGCAAAAGTTACAATGACTCTTAAGATACACAACTAGTGGCGTAGCTATCAGGCAGACTGGAAAGAGTATCTAAAAATGTGTATTTGGGTGAAGAACTGGCAGGAATCTCTATGACTCTCTTGAGGTAGCAAATGCCTCGTCACCAGCAGAATCAAATCAGCAACTTCTAGAAACCCCTGGCAAAAGTAACGATGTTTCTCTTAAGATACACAACTAGTGGCGTATCGCTTCAGGCACACTGGAAACAGTATCTAAAAAATGTGTATTTGGGTGAGTATAATCACAGCTTCAAAGTCAGGAAACCGCTGGCAAGAGTAACGAAGTTTCTCTTAAGATACACAACTAGTGGCGTATCGCTTCAGGCAGACTGGCCACAGTATCTCAAAATGTGTATTTGGGTGAGCAACTGGCACGAAGCACTATGACTCTCTTAAGGTAGCCAATGCCTCGTCACCAACTTAATCCCATCACCAACTTCAAGAAACCGCTTGCAAAGGTAACGAAGCTTCTCATAAGATACACAGCTAGGGGGTTGTCACTTGAGGCAGACTGGCCAAAGTATCAAAAAAATGTGTATTTGGGTGAGCAACTAGCAGGAATCACTATGACACTCATAGGGTAGCCAATGCCTCGTCACCAGCATAATCACATCAGCAACTTCAAGAAACCCCTGGCAAAAGTTACAATGACTCTTAAGATACACAATTAGTGGCGTAGCTATCAGGCAGACTGGAAAGAGTATCTAAAAAATGTGTATTTGGATGAGCAACTGGCAGGAAACACTGTGACTCTCTTAGGGTAGCCAATATCCCGTCACCAGTATAATCACATCTTCAAAGTCAAGAAACCGCTGGCAAGTGTAACGATGTTTCTCTTAAGATACACAACTAGTGGCGTATCGCTTCAGGCACACTGGAAAGAGTATCTAAAAAATGTGTATTTGGGTGAGCAACTGGCACGAAACACTGTGACCCTCTTAGGGTAACCAATATCTCGTCACCAGTATAATCACATCTTCAAAGTCAAGAAACCGCTGGCAAGAGTAACGATGTTTCTCTTAAGATTCACAACTAGTGGCGTATCGCTTCAGGCAGACTGGCCACAGTATCTCAAAATGTGTATTTGGGTGAGCAACTGGCAGGAAGCACTATGACTCTCTTAAGGTAGCCAATGCCTCGTCACCAACATAATCCCATCACCAACTTCAAGAAACCGCTTGCAAATGTAACGAAGCTTCTCATAAGATGCACAGCTAGTGGGGTGTCACTTGAGGCAGACTGGCCAAAGTATCAAAAAAATGTGTATTTGGGTGAGCAACTAGCAGGAATCACTATGACACTCATAGGGTAGCCAATGCCTCGTCACCAGCATAATCACATCAGCAACTTCAAGAAACCCCTGGCAAAAGTTACAATGACTCTTAAGATACACAACTAGTGGCGTAGCTATCAGGCAGACTGGAAAGAGTATCTAAAAAATGTGTATTTGGGTGAAGAACTGGCAGGAATCTCTATGACTCTCTTGCGGTAGCCAATCCTTCGTCACCAGCAGAATCAAATCAGCAACTTCTAGAAACCCCTGTCAAAAGTAACGATGTTTCTCTTAAGATACACAACTAGTGGCGTATCGCTTCAGGCAGACTGGCCACAGTATCTCAAAATGTGTATTTGGGTGAGCAACTGGCAGAAAGCACTATGACTCTCTTAAGGTAGCCAATGCCTCGTCACCAACATAATCACATCACCAACTTCAAGAAACCGCTTGCAAAGGTAACGAAGCTTCTCATAAGATACACAGCTAGGGGGTGTCACTTGAGGCAGACTGGCGAAAGTATCAAAAAAATGTGTATTTGTGTGAGCAACTAGCAGGAATCACTATGACACTCATAGGGTAGCCAATGCCTCGTCACCAGCATAATCACATCAGCAACTTCAAGAAACCCCTGGCAAAAGTTACAATGACTCTTAAGTTACACAACTAGTGGCGTAGCTATCAGGCAGACTGGAAAGAGTATCTAAAAAATGTGTATTTGGATGAGCAACTGGCAGGAAACACTATGACACTCATAGGGTAGCCAATGCCTCGTCACCAGCATAATCACATCAGCAACTTCAAGAAACCCCTGGCAAAAGTTACAATGACTCTTAAGATACACAACTAGTGGCGTAGCTATCAGGCAGACTGGAAAGAGTATCTAAAAATGTGTATCTGGGTGAAGAACTGGCAGGAATCTCTATGACTCTCTTGAGGTAGCCAATGCCTCGTCACCAGCAGAATCAAATCAGCAACTTCTAGAAACCCCTGGCAAAAGTAACGATGTTTCTCTTAAGATACACAACTAGTGGCGTATCGCTTCAGGCACACTGGAAACACTATCTAAAAAATGTGTATTTGGGTGAGCAACTGGCACGAAACACTGTGACTCTCTTAGGGTAGCCAATTTCTCGTCACCAGTATAATCAAAGCTTCAAAGTCAGGAAACCGCTGGCAAGAGTAACGATGTTTCTCTTAAGATACACAACTAGTGGCGTATCGCTTCAGGCAGACTGGCCACAGTATCTCAAAATGTGTATTTGGGTGAGCAACTGGCAGGAAGCACTATGACTCTCTTAAGGTAGCCAATGCCTCGTCACCAACATAATCCCATCACCAACTTCAAGAAACCGCTTGCAAATGTAATGAAGCTTCTCATAAGATACACAGCTAGTGGGGTGTCACTTGAGGCAGACTGGCCAAAGTATCAAAAAAATGTGTATTTGGGTGAGCAACTAGCAGGAATCACTATGACACTCATAGGGTAGCCAATGCCTCGTCACCAGCATAATCACATCAGCAACTTCAAGAAACCCCTGGCAAAAGTTACAATGACTCTTAAGATACACAACTAGTGGCGTAGCTATCAGGCAGACTGGAAAGAGTATCTAAAAATGTGTATCTGGGTGAAGAACTGGCAGGAATCTCTATGACTCTCTTGAGGTAGCCAATGCCTCGTCACCAGCAGAATCAAATCAGCAACTTCTAGAAACCCCTGGCAAAAGTAACGATGTTTCTCTTAAGATACACAACTAGTGGCGTATCGCTTCAGGCACACTGGAAACACTATCTAAAAAATGTGTATTTGGGTGAGCAACTGGCACGAAACACTGTGACTCTCTTAGGGTAGCCAATTTCTCGTCACCAGTATAATCAAAGCTTCAAAGTCAGGAAACCGCTGGCAAGAGTAACGATGTTTCTCTTAAGATACACAACTAGTGGCGTATCGCTTCAGGCAGACTGGCCACAGTATCTCAAAATGTGTATTTGGGTGAGCAACTGGCAGGAAGCACTATGACTCTCTTAAGGTAGCCAATGCCTCGTCACCAACATAATCCCATCACCAACTTCAAGAAACCGCTTGCAAATGTAATGAAGCTTCTCATAAGATACACAGCTAGTGGGGTGTCACTTGAGGCAGACTGGCCAAAGTATCAAAAATATGTGTATTTGGGTGAGCAACTAGCAGGAATCACTATGACACTCATAGGGTAGCCAATGCCTCGTCACCAGCATAATCACATCAGCAACTTCAAGAAACCCCTGGCAAAAGTTACAATGACTCTTAAGATACACAACTAGTGGCGTAGCTATCAGGCAGACTGGAAAGAGTATCTAAAAATGTGTATTTGGGTGAAGAACTGGCAGGAATCTCTATGACTCTCTTGAGGTAGCCAATGCCTCGTCACCAGCAGAATCAAATCAGCAATTTCTAGAAACCCCTGGCAAAAGTAACGATTTTTCTCTTAATATACACAACTAGTGGCGTATCGCTTCAGGCACACTGGAAACAGTATCTAAAAAATGTGTATTTGGGTGAGCAACTGGCACGAAACACTGTGACTCTCTTAGGGTAACCAATATCTCGTCACCAGTATAATCACATCTTCAAAGTCAAGAAACCGCTGGCAAAAGTAACGATGTTTCTCTTAAGATACACAACTAGTGGCGTATCGCTTTAGGCACACTGGAAACAGTATCTAAAAAATGTGTATTTGGGTGAGCAACTGGCACGAAACACTGTGACATTCATAGGGTAGCCAATGATCCGTCACCAGCATAATCACATCAGCAACTTCAAGAAACCCCTGGCAAAAGTTACAATGACTCTTAAGATACACAACCAGTGGCGTAGCTATCAGGCAGACTGGAAAGAGTATCTAAAAAATGTGTATTTGGGTGAAGAACTGGCAGGAATCTCTATGACTCTCTTGAGGTAGCCAATGCTTCGTCACCAGCAGAATGAAATCAGCAACTTCGAGAAACCCCTTTCAAAAGTAACGATGTTTCTCTTAAGATACACAACTAGTGGCGTATCGCTTCAGGCACACTGGAAACAGTATCTAAAAAATGTGTATTTGGGTGAGCAACTGGCAGAAAGCACTATGACTCTCTTAAGGTAGCCAATGCCTCGTCACCAACATAATCACATCACCCACTTCAAGAAACCGCTTGCAAAGGTAACGAAGCTTCTCATAAGATACACAGCTAGGGGGTTGTCACTTGAGGCAGACTGGCCAAAGGATCAAAAAAATGTGTATTTGGGTGAGCAACTAGCAGGAATCACTATGACACTCATAGGGTAGCCAATGCCGCGTCACCAGCATAATCACATCAGCAACTTCAAGAAACCCCTGGCAAAAGTTACAATGACTCTTAAGATACACAACTAGTGGCGTAGCTATCAGGCAGACTGCAAAGAGTATCTAAAAAATGTGTATTTGGATGAGCAACTGGCAGGAAACACTGTGACTCTCTTAGGGTAGCCAATATCCCGTCACCAGTATAATCACATCTTCAAAGTCAAGAAACCGCTGGCAAGAGTAACGATGTTTCTCTTAAGATACACAACTAGTGGCGTATCGCTTCAGGCACACTGGAAACAGTATCTAAAAAATGTGTATTTGGGTGAGCAACTGGCACGAAACACTGTGACTCTCTTAGGGTAACCAATATCTCGTCAGCAGTATAATCACATCTTCAAAGTCAAGAAACCGCTGGCAAGAGTAACGATGTTTCTCTTAAGATACACAACTAGTGGCGTATCGCTTCAGGCAGACTGGCCACAGTATCTCAAAATGTGTATTTGGGTGAGCAACTGGCAGGAAGCACTATGACTCTCTTATGGTAGCCAATGCCTCGTCACCAACATAATCCCATCACCAACTTCAAGAAACCGCTTGCAAATGTAATGAAGCTTCTCATAAGATACACAGCTAGTGGGGTGTCACTTGAGGCAGACTGGCCAAAGTATCAAAAAAATGTGTATTTGGGTGAGCAACTAGCAGGAATCACTATGACACTCATAGGGTAGCCAATGCCTCGTCACCAGCATAATCACATCAGCAACTTCAAGAAACCCCTGGCAAAAGTTACAATGACTCTTAAGATACACAACTAGTGGCGTAGCTATCAGGCAGACTGGAAAGAGTATCTAAAAATGTGTATTTGGATGAAGAACTGGCAGGAATCTCTATGACTCTCTTGAGGTAGCCAATGCCTCGTCACCAGCAGAATCAAATCAGCAACTTCTAGAAACCCCTGGCAAAAGTAACGATGTTTCTCTTAAGATACACAACTAGTGGCGTATCGCTTCAGGCACACTGGAAACAGTATCTAAAAAATGTGTATTTGGGTGAGCAACTGGCACGAAACACTGTGACTCTCTTAGGGTAACCAATATCTCGTCACCAGTATAATCACATCTTCAAAGTCAAGAAACCGCTGGCAAAAGTAACGATGTTTCTCTTAAGATACACAACTAGTGGCGTATCGCTTCAGGCAGACTGGCCACGGTATCTCAAAATGTGTATTTGGGTGAGCAACTGGCAGGAAGCACTATGACTCTCTTAAGGTAGCCAATGCCTCGTCACCAACATAATCCCATCACCAACTTCAAGAAACCGCTTGCAAATGTAACGAAGCTTCTCATAAGATGCACAGCTAGTGGGGTGTCACTTGAGGCAGACTGGCCAAAGTATCAAAAAAATGTGTATTTGGGTGAGCAACTAGCAGGAATCACTATGACACTCATAGGGTAGCCAATGCCTCGTCACCAGCATAATCACAGCAGCAACTTCAAGAAACCCCTGGCAAAAGTTACAATGACTCTTAAGATACACAACTAGTGGCGTAGCTATCAGGCAGACTGGAAAGAGTATCTAAAAAATGTGTATTTGGGTGAAGAACTGGCAGGAATCTCTATGACTCTCTTGCGGTAGCCAATCCTTCGTCACCAGCAGAATCAAATCAGCAACTTCTAGAAACCCCTGTCAAAAGTAACGATGTTTCTCTTAAGATACACAACTAGTGGCGTATCGCTTCAGGCAGACTGGCCACAGTATCTCAAAATGTGTATTTGGGTGAGCAACTGGCAGAAAGCACTATGACTCTCTTAAGGTAGCCAATGCCTCGTCACCAACATAATCACATCACCAACTTCAAGAAACCGCTTGCAAAGGTAACGAAGCTTCTCATAAGATACACAGCTAGGGGGTGTCACTTGAGGCAGACTGGCCAAAGTATCAAAAAAATGTGTATTTGTGTGAGCAACTAGCAGGAATCACTATGACACTCATAGGGTAGCCAATGCCTCGTCACCAGCATAATCACATCAGCAACTTCAAGAAACCCCTGGCAAAAGTTACAATGACTCTTAAGTTACACAACTAGTGGCGTAGCTATCAGGCAGACTGGAAAGAGTATCTAAAAAATGTGTATTTGGATGAGCAACTGGCAGGAAACACTGTGACTCTCTTAGGGTAGCCAATATCCCGTCACCATTATAATCACATCTTCAAAGTCAAGAAACCGCTGGCAAGAGTAACGATGTTTCTCTTAAGATACACAACTAGTGGCGTATCGCTTCCGGCACACTGGAAACAGTATCTAAAAAATGTGTATTTGGGTGAGCAACTGGCACGAAACACTGTGACTCTCTTAGGGTAACAAATATCTCGTCACCAGTATAATCACATCTTCAAAGTCAAGAAACCGCTGGCAAGAGTAACGATGTTTCTCTTAAGATACACAACTAGTGGCGTATCGCTTCAGGCAGACTGGCCACAGTATCTCAAAATGTGTATTTGGGTGAGCAACTGGCAGGAAGCACTATGACTCTCTTAAGGTAGCCAATGCCTCGTCACCAACATAATCCCATCACCAACTTCAAGAAACCGCTTGCAAATGTAATGAAGCTTCTCATAAGATACACAGCTAGTGGGGTGTCACTTGAGGCAGACTGGCCAAAGTATCAAAAAAATGTGTATTTGGGTGAGCAACTAGCAGGAATCACTATGACACTCATAGGGTAGCCAATGCCTCGTCAACAGCATAATCACATCAGCAACTTCAAGAAACCCCTGGCAAAAGTTACAATGACTCTTAAGATACACAACTAGTGGCGTAGCTATCAGGCAGACTGGAAAGAGTATCTAAATATGTGTATTTGGGTGAAGAACTGGCAGGAATCTCTATGACTCTCTTGAGGTAGCAAATGCCTCGTCACCAGCAGAATCAAGTCAGCAACTTCTAGAAACCCCTGGCAAAAGTAACGATGTTTCTCTTAAGATACACAACTAGTGGCGTATCGCTTCAGGCACACTGGAAACAGTATCTAAAAAATGTGTATTTGGGTGAGTATAATCACAGCTTCAAAGTCAGGAAACCGCTGGCAAGAGTAACGAAGTTTCTCTTAAGATACACAACTAGTGGCGTATCGCTTCAGGCAGACTGGCCACAGTATCTCAAAATGTGTATTTGGGTGAGCAACTGGCACAAAGCACTATGACTCTCTTAAGGTAGCCAATGCCTCGTCACCAACTTAATCCCATCACCAACTTCAAGAAACCGCTTGCAAAGGTAACGAAGCTTCTCATAAGATACACAGCTAGGGGGTTGTCACTTGAGGCAGACTGGCCAAAGTATCAAAAAAATGTGTATTTGGGTGAGCAACTAGCAGGAATCACTATGACACTCATAGGGTAGCCAATGCCTCGTCACCAGCATAATCACATCAGCAATTTCAAGAAACCCCTGGCAAAAGTTACAATGACTCTTAAGATACACAAGTAGTGGCGTAGCTATCAGGCAGACTGGAAAGAGTATCTAAAAAATGTGTATTTGGATGAGCAACTGGCAGGAAACACTGTGACTCTCTTAGGGTAGCCAATATCCCGTCACCAGTATAATCACATCTTCAAAGTCAAGAAACCGCTGGCAAGTGTAACGATGTTTCTCTTAAGATACACAACTAGTGGCGTATCGCTTCAGGCACACTGGAAAGAGTATCTAAAAAATGTGTATTTGGGTGAGCAACTGGCACGAAACACTGTGACCCTCTTAGGGTAACCAATATCTCGTCACCAGTATAATCACATCTTCAAAGTCAAGAAACCGCTGGCAAGAGTAACGATGTTTCTCTTAAGATTCACAACTAGTGGCGTATCGCTTCAGGCAGACTGGCCACAGTATCTCAAAATGTGTATTTGGGTGAGCAACTGGCAGGAAGCACTATGACTCTCTTAAGGTAGCCAATGCCTCGTCACCAACATAATCCCATCACCAACTTCAAGAAACCGCTTGCAAATGTAATGAAGCTTCTCATAAGATACACAGCTAGTGGGGTGTCACTTGAGGCAGACTGGCCAAAGTATCAAAAAAATGTGTATTTGGGTGAGCAACTAGCAGGAATCACTATGACACTCATAGGGTAGCCAATGCCTCGTCACCAGCATAATCACATCAGCAACTTCAAGAAACCCCTGGCAAAAGTTACAATGACTCTTAAGATACACAACTAGTGGCGTAGCTATCAGGCAGACTGGAAAGAGTATCTAAAAATGTGTATTTTGGTGAAGAACTGGCAGGAATCTCTATGACTCTCTTGAGGTAGCCAATGCCTCGTCACCAGCAGAATCAAATCAGCAACTTCTAGAAACCCCTGGCAAAAGTAACGATGTTTCTCTTAAGATACACAACTAGTGGCGTATCGCTTCAGGGACACTGGAAACAGTATCTAAAAAATGTGTATTTGGGTGAGCAACTGGCACGAAACACTGTGACTCTCTGAGGGTAACCAATATCTCGTCACCAGTATAATCACATCTTCAAAGTCAAGAAACCGCTGGCAAGAGTAACGATGTTTCTCTTAAGATACACAACTAGTGGCGTATCGCTTCAGGCACACTGGCCACAGTATCTCAAAATGTGTATTTGGGTGAGCAACTGGCAGGAAGCACTATGACTCTCTTAAGGTAGCCAATGCCTCGTCACCAACATAATCCCATCACCAACTTCAAGAAACCGCTTGCAAATGTAATGAAGCTTCTCATAAGATACACAGCTATTGGGGTGTCACTTGAGGCAGACTGGCCAAAGTATCAAAAAAATGTGTATTTGGGTGAGCAACTAGCAGGAATCACTATGACACTCATAGGGTAGCCAATGCCTCGTCACCAGCATAATCACATCAGCAACTTCAAGAAACCCCTGGCAAAAGTTACAATGACTCTTAAGATACACAACTAGTGGCGTAGCTATCAGGCAGACTGGAAAGAGTATCTAAAAATGTGTATCTGGGTGAAGAACTGGCAGGAATCTCTATGACTCTCTTGAGGTAGCCAATGCCTCGTCACCAGCAGAATCAAATCAGCAACTTCTAGAAACCCCTGGCAAAAGTAACGATGTTTCTCTTAAGATACACAACTAGTGGCGTATCGCTTCAGGCACACTGGAAACACTATCTAAAAAATGTGTATTTGGGTGAGCAACTGGCACGAAACACTGTGACTCTCTTAGGGTAGCCAATTTCTCGTCACCAGTATAATCAAAGCTTCAAAGTCAGGAAACCGCTGGCAAGAGTAACGATGTTTCTCTTAAGATACACAACTAGTGGCGTATCGCTTCAGGCAGACCGGCCACAGTATCTCAAAATGTGTATTTGGGTGAGCAACTGGCAGGAAGCACTATGACTCTCTTAAGGTAGCCAATGCCTCGTCACCAACATAATCCCATCACCAACTTCAAGAAACCGCTTGCAAATGTAATGAAGCTTCTCATAAGATACACAGCTAGTGGGGTGTCACTTGAGGCAGACTGGCCAAAGTATCAAAAAAATGTGTATTTGGGTGAGCAACTAGCAGGAATCACTATGACACTCATAGGGTAGCCAATGCCTCGTCACCAGCATAATCACATCAGCAACTTCAAGAAACCCCTGGCAAAAGTTACAATGACTCTTAAGATACACAACTAGTGGCGTAGCTATCAGGCAGACTGGAAAGAGTATCTAAAAATGTGTATCTGGGTGAAGAACTGGCAGGAATCTCTATGACTCTCTTGAGGTAGCCAATGCCTCGTCACTAGCAGAATCAAATCAGCAACTTCTAGAAACCCCTGGCAAAAGTAACGATGTTTCTCTTAAGATATACAACTAGTGGCGTATCGCTTCAGGCACACTGGAAACACTATCTAAAAAATGTGTATTTGGGTGAGCAACTGGCACGAAACACTGTGACTCTCTTAGGGTAGCCAATTTCTCGTCACCAGTATAATCACAGCTTCAAAGTCAGGAAACCGCTGGCAAGAGTAACGATGTTTCTCTTAAGATACACAACTAGTGGCGTATCGCTTCAGGCAGACCGGCCACAGTATCTCAAAATGTGTATTTGGGTGAGCAACTGGCAGGAAGCACTATGACTCTCTTAAGGTAGCCAATGCCTCGTCACCAACTTAATCCCATCACCAACTTCAAGAAACCGCTTGCAAAGGTAACGAAGCTTCTCATAAGATACACAGCTAGGGGGTTGTCACTTGAGGCAGACTGGCCAAAGTATCAAAAAAATGTGTATTTGGGTGAGCAACTAGCAGGAATCACTATGACACTCATAGGGTAGCCAATGCCTCGTCACCAGCATAATCACATCAGCAATTTCAAGAAACCCCTGGCAAAAGTTACAATGACTCTTAAGATACACAAGTACTGGCGTAGCTATCAGGCAGACTGGAAAGAGTATCTAAAAAATGTGTATTTGGATGAGCAACTGGCAGGAAACACTGTGACTCTCTTAGGGTAGCCAATATCCCGTCACATCTTCAAAGTCAAGAAACCGCTGGCAAGTGTAACGATGTTTCTCTTAAGATACACAACTAGTGGCGTATCGCTTCAGGCACACTGGAAACAGTATCTAAAAAATGTGTATTTGGGTGAGCAACTGGCACGAAACACTGTGACCCTCTTAGGGTAAACAATATCTCGTCACCAGTATAATCACATCTTCAAAGTCAAGAAACCGCTGGCAAGAGTAACGATGTTTCTCTTAAGATACACAACTAGTGGCGTATCGCTTCAGGCAGACTGGCCACAGTATCTCAAAATGTGTATTTGTGTGAGCAACTGGCAGGAAGCACTATGACTCTCTTAAGGTAGCCAATGCCTCGTCACCAACATAATCCCATCACCAACTTCAAGAAACCGCTTGCAAATGTAATGAAGCTTCTCATAAGATACACAGCTAGTGGGGTGTCACTTGAGGCAGACTGGCCAAAGTATCAAAAAAATGTGTATTTGGGTGAGCAACTAGCAGGAATCACTATGACACTCATAGGGTAGCCAATGCCTTGTCACCAGCATAATCACACCAGCAACTTCAAGAAACCCCTGGCAAAAGTTACAATGACTCTTAAGATACACAACTAGTGGCGTAGCTATCAGGCAGACTGGAAAGAGTATCTAAAAAATGTGTATTTGGGTGAAGAACTGGCAGGAATCTCTATGACTCTCTTGAGGTAGCCAATGCTTCGTCACCAGCAGAATGAAATCAGCAACTTCGAGAAACCCCTTTCAAAAGTAACGATGTTTCTCTTAAGATACACAACTAGTGGCGTATCGCTTCAGGCACACTGGAAACAGTATCTAAAAAATGTGTATTAGGGTGAGCAACTGGCACGAAACACTGTGACATTCATAGGGTAGGCAATGCCTCGTCACCAGCATAATCACATCAGCAACTTCAAGAAACCCCTGGCAAAAGTTACAATGACACTTAAGATACACAACCAGTGGCGTAGCTATCAGGCAGACTGGAAAGAGTATCTAAAAAATGTGTATATGGGTGAAGAACTGGCAGGAATCTCTATGACTCTCTTGAGGTAGCCAATGCTTCGTCACCAGCAGAATGAAATCAGCAACTTCGAGAAACCCCTTTCAAAAGTAACGATGTTTCTCTTAAGATACACAACTAGTGGCGTATCGCTTCAGGCACACTGGAAACAGTATCTAAAAAATGTGTATTTGGGTGAGCAACTGGCAGAAAGCACTATGACTCTCTTAAGGTAGCCAATGCCTCGTCACCAACATAATCACATCACCAACTTCAAGAAACCGCTTGCAAAGGTAACGAAGCTTCTCATAAGATACACAGCTAGGGGGTTGTCACTTGAGGCAGACTGGCCAAAGTATCAAAAAAATGTGTATTTGGGTGAGCAACTAGCAGGAATCACTATGACACTCATAGGGTAGCCAATGCCGCGTCACCAGCATAATCACATCAGCAACTTCAAGAAACCCCTGACAAAAGTTACAATGACTCTTAAGATACACAACTAGTGGCGTAGCTATCAGGCAGACTGGAAAGAGTATCTAAAAAATGTGTATTTGGATGAGCAACTGGCAGGAAACACTGTGACTCTCTTAGGGTAGCCAATATCCCGTCACCAGTATAATCACATCTTCAAAGTCAAGAAACCGCTGGCAAGAGTAACGATGTTTCTCTTAAGATACACAACTAGTGGCGTATCGCTTCAGGCACATTGGAAACAGTATCTAAAAATGTGTATTTGGGTGAGCAACTGGCACGAAACACTGTGACTCTCTTAGGGTAACCAATATCTCGTCACCAGTATAATCACAGCTTCAAAGTCAGGAAACCGCTGGCAAGAGTAACGATGTTTCTCTTAAGATACACAACTAGTGGCGTATCGCTTCAGGCAGACCGGCCACAGTATCTCAAAATGTGTATTTGGGTGAGCAACTGGCAGGAAGCACTATGACTCTCTTAAGGTAGCCAATGCCTCGTCACCAACTTAATCCCATCACCAACTTCAAGAAACCGCTTGCAAAGGTAACGAAACTTCTCATAAGATACACAGCTAGGGGGTTGTCACTTGAGGCAGACTGGCCAAAGTAACAAAAAAATGTGTATTTGGGTGAGCAACTAGCAGGAATCACTATGACACTCATAGGGTAGCCAATGCCTCGTCACCAGCATAATCACATCAGCAATTTCAAGAAACCCCTGGCAAAAGTTACAATGACTCTTAAGATACACAAGTACTGGCGTAGCTATCAGGCAGACTGGAAAGAGTATCTAAAAAATGTGTATTTGGATGAGCAACTGGCAGGAAACACTGTGACTCTCTTAGGGTAGCCAATATCCCGTCACATCTTCAAAGTCAAGAAACCGCTGGCAAGTGTAACGATGTTTCTCTTAAGATACACAACTAGTGGCGTATCGCTTCAGGCACACTGGAAACAGTATCTAAAAAATGTGTATTTGGGTGAGCAACTGGCACGAAACACTGTGACCGTCTTAGGGTAAACAATATCTCGTCACGAGTATAATCACATCTTCAAAGTCAAGAAACCGCTGGCAAGAGTAACGATGTTTCTCTTAAGATACACAACTAGTGGCGTATCGCTTCAGGCAGACTGGCCACAGTATCTCAAAATGTGTATTTGGGTGAGCAACTGGCAGGAAGCACTATGACTCTCTTAAGGTAGCCAATGCCTCGTCACCAACATAATCCCATCACCAACTTCAAGAAACCGCTTGCAAATGTAATGAAGCTTCTCATAAGATACACAGCTAGTGGGGTGTCACTTGAGGCAGACTGGCCAAAGTATCAAAAATATGTGTATTTGGGTGAGCAACTAGCAGGAATCACTATGACACTCATAGGGTAGCCAATGCCTCGTCACCAGCATAATCACACCAGCAACTTCAAGAAACCCCTGGCAAAAGTTACAATGACTCTTAAGATACACAACTAGTGGCGTAGCTATCAGGCAGACTGGAAAGAGTATCTAAAAATGTGTATTTGGGTGAAGAACTGGCAGGAATCTCTATGACTCTCTTGAGGTAGCCAATGCCTCGTCACCAGCAGAATCAAATCAGCGATTTCTAGAAACCCCTGGCAAAAGTAACGATTTTTCTCTTAAGATACACAACTAGTGGCGTATCGCTTCAGGCACACTGGAAACAGTATCTAAAAAATGTGTATTTGGGTGAGCAACTGGCACGAAACACTGTGACTCCCTTAGGGTAACCAATATCTCGTCACCAGTATAATCACATCTTCAAAGTCAAGAAACCGCTGGCAAAAGTAACGATGTTTCTCTTAAGATACACAACTAGTGGCGTATCGCTTTAGGCACACTGGAAACAGTATCTAAAAAATGTGTATTTGGGTGAGCAACTGGCACGAAACACTGTGACATTCATAGGGTAGCCAATGCCTCGTCACCAGCATAATCACACCAGCAACTTCAAGAAACCCCTGGCAAAAGTTACAATGACTCTTAAGATACACAACTAGTGGCGTAGCTATCAGGCAGACTGGAAAGAGTATCTAAAAATGTGTATTTGGGTGAAGAACTGGCAGGAATCTCTATGACTCTCTTGAGGTAGCCAATGCTTCGTCACCAGCAGAATGAAATCAGCAACTTCGAGAAACCCCTTTCAAAAGTAACGATGTTTCTCTTAAGATACACAACTAGTGGCGTATCGCTTCAGGCACACTGGAAACAGTATCTAAAAATGTGTATTTGGGTGAGCAACTGGCAGAAAGCACTATGACTCTCTTAAGGTAGCCAATGCCTCGTCACCAACATAATCACATCACCAACTTCAAGAAACCGCTTGCAAAGGTAACGAAGCTTCTCATAAGATACACAGCTAGGGGGTTGTCACTTGAGGCAGACTGGCCAAAGTATCAAAAAAATGTGTATTTGGGTGAGCAACTAGCAGGAATCACTATGACACTCATAGGGTAGCCAATGCCTCGTCACCAGCATAATCACATCAGCAATTTCAAGAAACCCCTGGCAAAAGTTACAATGACTCTTAAGATACACAAGTACTGGCGTAGCTATCAGGCAGACTGGAAAGAGTATCTAAAAAATGTGTATTTGGATGAGCAACTGGCAGGAAACACTGTGACTCTCTTAGGGTAGCCAATATCCCGTCACATCTTCAAAGTCAAGAAACCGCTGGCAAGTGTAACGATGTTTCTCTTAAGATACACAACTAGTGGCGTATCGCTTCAGGCACACTGGAAACAGTATCTAAAAAATGTGTATTTGGGTGAGCAACTGGCACGAAACACTGTGACCCTCTTAGGGTAAACAATATCTCGTCACCAGTATAATCACATCTTCAAAGTCAAGAAACCGCTGGCAAGAGTAACGATGTTTCTCTTAAGATACACAACTAGTGGCGTATCGCTTCAGGCAGACTGGCCACAGTATCTCAAAATGTGTATTTGTGTGAGCAACTGGCAGGAAGCACTATGACTCTCTTAAGGTAGCCAATGCCTCGTCACCAACATAATCCCATCACCAACTTCAAGAAACCGCTTGCAAATGTAATGAAGCTTCTCATAAGATACACAGCTAGTGGGGTGTCACTTGAGGCAGACTGGCCAAAGTATCAAAAAAATGTGTATTTCGGTGAGCAACTAGCAGGAATCACTATGACACTCATAGGGTAGCCAATGCCTCGTCACCAGCATAATCACACCAGCAACTTCAAGAAACCCCTGGCAAAAGTTACAATGACTCTTAAGATACACAACTAGTGGCGTAGCTATCAGGCAGACTGGAAAGAGTATCTAAAAATGTGTATTTGGGTGAAGAACTGGCAGGAATCTCTATGACTCTCTTGAGGTAGCCAATGCCTCGTCACCAGCAGAATCAAATCAGCAATTTCTAGAAACCCCTGGCAAAAGTAACGATTTTTCTCTTAAGATACACAACTAGTGGCGTATCGCTTCAGGCACACTGGAAACAGTATCTAAAAAATGTGTATTTGGGTGAGCAACTGGCACGAAACACTGTGACATTCATAGGGTAGCCAATGCCTCGTCACCAGCATAATCACATCAGCAACTTCAAGAAACCCCTGGCAAAAGTTACAATGACACTTAAGATACACAACCAGTGGCGTAGCTATCAGGCAGACTGGAAAGAGTATCTAAAAAATGTGTATTTGGGTGAAGAACTGGCAGGAATCTCTATTAATCTCTTGAGGTAGCCAATGCTTCGTCACCAGCAGAATGAAATCAGCAACTTCGAGAAACCCCTTTCAAAAGTAACGATGTTTCTCTTAAGATACACAACTAGTGGCGTATCGCTTCAGGCACACTGGAAACAGTATCTAAAAAATGTGTATTTGGGTGAGCAACTGGCAGAAAGCACTATGACTCTCTTAAGGTAGCCAATGCCTCGTCACCAACATAATCACATCACCAACTTCAAGAAACCGCTTGCAAAGGTAACGAAGCTTCTCATAAGATACACAGCTAGGGGGTTGTCACTTGAGGCAGACTGGCCAAAGTATCAAAAAAATGTGTATTTGGGTGAGCAACTAGCAGGAATCACTATGACACTCATAGGGTAGCCAATGCCGCGTCACCAGCATAATCACATCAGCAACTTCAAGAAACCCCTGACAAAAGTTACAATGACTCTTAAGATACACAACTAGTGGCGTAGCTATCAGGCAGACTGGAAAGAGTATCTAAAAAATGTGTATTTGGATGAGCAACTGGCAGGAAACACTGTGACTCTCTTAGGGTAGCCAATATCCCGTCACCAGTATAATCACATCTTCAAAGTCAAGAAACCGCTGGCAAGAGTAACGATGTTTCTCTTAAGATACACAACTAGTGGCGTATCGCTTCAGGCACATTGGAAACAGTATCTAAAAATGTGTATTTGGGTGAGCAACTGGCACGAAACACTGTGACTCTCTTAGGGTAACCAATATCTCGTCACCAGTATAATCACAGCTTCAAAGTCAGGAAACCGCTGGCAAGAGTAACGATGTTTCTCTTAAGATACACAACTAGTGGCGTATCGCTTCAGGCAGACCGGCCACAGTATCTCAAAATGTGTATTTGGGTGAGCAACTGGCAGGAAGCACTATGACTCTCTTAAGGTAGCCAATGCCTCGTCACCAACTTAATCCCATCACCAACTTCAAGAAACCGCTTGCAAAGGTAACGAAACTTCTCATAAGATACACAGCTAGGGGGTTGTCACTTGAGGCAGACTGGCCAAAGTAACAAAAAAATGTGTATTTGGGTGAGCAACTAGCAGGAATCACTATGACACTCATAGGGTAGCCAATGCCTCGTCACCAGCATAATCACATCAGCAATTTCAAGAAACCCCTGGCAAAAGTTACAATGACTCTTAAGATACACAAGTACTGGCGTAGCTATCAGGCAGACTGGAAAGAGTATCTAAAAAATGTGTATTTGGATGAGCAACTGGCAGGAAACACTGTGACTCTCTTAGGGTAGCCAATATCCCGTCACATCTTCAAAGTCAAGAAAACGCTGGCAAGTGTAACGATGTTTCTCTTAAGATACACAACTAGTGGCGTATCGCTTCAGGCACACTGGAAACAGTATCTAAAAAATGTGTATTTGGGTGAGCAACTGGCACGAAACACTGTGACCGTCTTAGGGTAAACAATATCTCGTCACCAGTATAATCACATCTTCAAAGTCAAGAAACCGCTGGCAAGAGTAACGATGTTTCTCTTAAGATACACAACTAGTGGCGTATCGCTTCAGGCAGACTGGCCACAGTATCTCAAAATGTGTATTTGGGTGAGCAACTGGCAGGAAGCACTATGACTCTCTTAAGGTAGCCAATGCCTCGTCACCAACATAATCCCATCACCAACTTCAAGAAACCGCTTGCAAATGTAATGAAGCTTCTCATAAGATACACAGCTAGTGGGGTGTCACTTGAGGCAGACTGGCCAAAGTATCAAAAATATGTGTATTTGGGTGAGCAACTAGCAGGAATCACTATGACACTCATAGGGTAGCCAATGCCTCGTCACCAGCATAATCACACCAGCAACTTCAAGAAACCCCTGGCAAAAGTTACAATGACTCTTAAGATACACAACTAGTGGCGTAGCTATCAGGCAGACTGGAAAGAGTATCTAAAAATGTGTATTTGGGTGAAGAACTGGCAGGAATCTCTATGACTCTCTTGAGGTAGCCAATGCCTCGTCACCAGCAGAATCAAATCAGCGATTTCTAGAAACCCCTGGCAAAAGTAACGATTTTTCTCTTAAGATACACAACTAGTGGCGTATCGCTTCAGGCACACTGGAAACAGTATCTAAAAAATGTGTATTTGGGTGAGCAACTGGCACGAAACACTGTGACTCTCTTAGGGTAACCAATATCTCGTCACCAGTATAATCACATCTTCAAAGTCAAGAAACCGCTGGCAAAAGTAACGATGTTTCTCTTAAGATACACAACTAGTGGCGTATCGCTTTAGGCACACTGGAAACAGTATCTAAAAAATGTGTATTTGGGTGAGCAACTGGCACGAAACACTGTGACATTCATAGGGTAGCCAATGCCTCGTCACCAGCATAATCACATCAGCAACTTCAAGAAACCCCTGGCAAAAGTTACAATGACACTTAAGATACACAACCAGTGGCGTAGCTATCAGGCAGACTGGAAAGAGTATCTAAAAAATGTGTATTTGGGTGAAGAACTGGCAGGAATCTCTATGACTCTCTTGAGGTAGCCAATGCTTCGTCACCAGCAGAATGAAATCAGCAACTTCGAGAAACCCCTTTCAAAAGTAACGATGTTTCTCTTAAGATACACAACTAGTGGCGTATCGCTTCAGGCACACTGGAAACAGTATCTAAAAAATGTGTATTTGGGTGAGCAACTGGCAGAAAGCACTATGACTCTCTTAAGGTAGCCAATGCCTCGTCACCAACATAATCACATCACCAACTTCAAGAAACCGCTTGCAAAGGTAACGAAGCTTCTCATAAGATACACAGCTAGGGGGTTGTCACTTGAGGCAGACTGGCCAAAGTATCAAAAAAATGTGTATTTGGGTGAGCAACTAGCAGGAATCACTATGACACTCATAGGGTAGCCAATGGCGCGTCACCAGCATAATCACATCAGCAACTTCAAGAAACCCCTGGCAAAAGTTACAATGACTCTTAAGATACACAACTAGTGGCGTAGCTATCAGGCAGACTGGAAAGAGTATCTAAAAAATGTGTATTTGGATGAGCAACTGGCAGGAAACACTGTGACTCTCTTAGGGTAGCCAATATCCCGTCACCAGTATAATCACATCTTCAAAGTCAAGAAACCGCTGGCAAGAGTAACGATGTTTCTCTTAAGATACACAACTAGTGGCGTATCGCTTCAGGCACACTGGAAACAGTATCTAAAAAATGTGTATTTGGGTGAGCAACTGGCACGAAACACTGTGACTCTCTTAGGGTAACCAATATCTCGTCACCAGTATAATCACATCTTCAAAGTCAAGAAACCGCTGGCAAAAGTAACGATGTTTGTCTTAAGATACACAACTAGTGGCGTATCGCTTCAGGCACATTGGAAACAGTATCTAAAAATGTGTATTTGGGTGAGCAAGTGGCACGAAACACTGTGAATCTCTTAGGGTAACCAATATCTCGTCACCAGAATAATCACATCTTCAAAGTCAAGAAACCGCTGGCAAAAGTAACGATGTTTCTCTTAAGATACACAACTAGTGGCGTATCGCTTCAGGCAGACTGGCCACAGTATCTCAAAATGTGTATTTGGGTGAGCAACTGGCAGGAAGCACTATGACCCTCTTAAGGTAGCCAATGCCTCGTCACCAACATAATCCCATCACCAACTTCAAGAAACCGCTTGCAAATGTAACGAAGCTTCTCATAAGATACACAGCTAGTGGGGTGTCACTTGAGGCAGACTGGCCAAAGTATCAAAAAAATGTGTATTTGGGTGAGCAACTAGCAGGAATCACTATGACACTCATAGGGTAGCCAATGCCTCGTCACCAGCATAATCACATCAGCAACTTCAAGAAACCCCGGGCAAAAGTTACAATGACTCTTAAGATACACAACTAGTGGCGTAGCTATCAGGCGGACTGGAAAGAGTATCAAAAAAATGTGTATTTGTGTGAAGAACTGGCAGGAATCTCTATGACTCTCTTGAGGTAGCCAATGCTTCGTCACCAGCAGAATGAAATCAGCAACTTCTAGAAACCCCTTTCAAAAGTAACGATGTTTCTCTTAAGATACACAACTAGTGGCGTATCGCTTCAGGCACACTGGAAACAGTATCTAAAAAATGTGTATTTGGGTGAACAACTGGCACGAAACACTGTGACTCTCTTAGGGTAGCCAATATCTCGTCACCAGTATAATCACAGCTTCAAAGTCAGGAAACCGCTGGCAAGAGTAACGATGTTTCTCTTAAGATACACAACTAGTGGCGTATCGCTTCAGGCAGACTGGCCACAGTATCTCAAAATGTGTATTTGGGTGAGCAACTGGCAGGAATCACTATGACTCTCTTAAGGTAGCCAATGCCTCGTCACCAACATAATCCCATCACCAACTTCAAGAAACCGCTTGCAAAGGTAACGAAGCTTCTCATAAGATACACAGCTAGGGGGTTGTCACTTGAGGCAGACTGGCCAAAGTATCAAAAAAATGTGTATTTGGGTGAGCAACTAGCAGGAATCACTATGACACTCATAG
This sequence comes from Schistocerca nitens, assembly GCF_023898315.1. Lineage (NCBI taxonomy): Eukaryota > Metazoa > Arthropoda > Insecta > Orthoptera > Acrididae > Schistocerca > Schistocerca nitens. The sequence goes on along the minus strand of NC_064616.1, from coordinate 105,003,377 downwards.
GGTAGCCAATGCCTCGTCACCAGCATAATCACATCATCAATTTCAAGAAACCCCTGGCAAAAGTTACAATGACTCTTAAGATACACAACTAGTGGCGTAGCTATCACTCAGACTGGAAAGAGTATCTAAAAAATGTGTATTTGGATGAGCAACTGGCAGGAAACACTGTGACTCTCTTAGGGTAGCCAATATCCCGTCACCAGTATAATCACATCTTCAAAGTCAAGAAACTGCTGGCAAGAGTAACGATGTTTCTCTTAAGATACACAACTAGTGGCGTATCGCTTCAGGCACACTGGAAACAGTATCTAAAAAATGTGTATTTGGGTGAGCAACTGGCACGAAACACTGTGACTCTCTTAGGGTAACCAATATCTCGTCACCAGTATAATCTCATCTTCAAAGTCAAGAAACCGCTGGCAAGAGTAACGATGTTTCTCTTAAGATACACAACTAGTGGCGTATCGCTTCAGGCAGACTGGCCACAGTATCTCAAAATGTGTATTTGGGTGAGCAACTGGCAGGAATCACTATGACTCTCTTAAGGTAGCCAATGCCTCGTCACCAACATAATCCCATCACCAACTTCAAGAAACCGCTTGCAAAGGTAACGAAGCTTCTCATAAGATACACAGCTAGGGGGTTGTCACTTGAGGCAGACTGGCCAAAGTATCAAAAAAATGTGTATTTGGGTGAGCAACTAGCAGGAATCACTATGACACTCATAGGGTAGCCAATGCCTCGTCACCAGCATAATCACATCAGCAATTTCAAGAAACCCCTGGCAAAAGTTACAATGACTCTTAAGATACACAACTAGTGGCGTAGCTATCACTCAGACTGGAAAGAGTATCTAAAAAATGTGTATTTGGATGAGCAACTGGCAGGAAACACTGTGACTCTCATAGGGTAGCCAATATCCCGTCACCAGTATAATCACATCTTCAAAGTCAAGAAACTGCTGGCAAGAGTAACGATGTTTCTCTTAAGATACACAACTAGTGGCGTATCGCTTCAGGCACACTGGAAACAGTATCTAAAAAATGTGTATTTGGGTGAGCAACTGGCACGAAACACTGTGACTCTCTTAGGGTAACCAATATCTCGTCACCAGTATAATCTCATCTTCAAAGTCAAGAAACCGCTGGCAAGAGTAACGATGTTTCTCTTAAGATACACAACTAGTGGCGTATCGCTTCAGGCAGACTGGCCACAGTATCTCAAAATGTGTATTTGGGTGAGCAACTGGCAGGAAGCACTACGACTCTCTTAAGGTAGCCAATGCCTCGTCACCAACATAATCCCATCACCAACTTCAAGAAACCGCTTGCAAATGTAATGAAGCTTCTCATAAGATACACAGCTAGTGGGGTGTCACTTGAGGCAGACTGGCCAAAGTATCAAAAAAATGTGTATTTGGGTGAGCAACTAGCAGGGATCACTATGACACTCATAGGGTAGCCAATGCCTCGTCACCAGCATAATCACATCAGCAACTTCAAGAAACCCCTGGCAAAAGTTACAATGACTCTTAAGATACACAACTAGTGGCGTAGCTATCAGGCAGACTGGAAAGAGTATCTAAAAAATGTGTATTTGGGTGAAGAACTGGCAGGAATCTCTATGACTCTCTTGAGGTAGCCAATGCTTCGTCACCAGCAGAATGAAATCAGCAACTTCTAGAAACCCCTTTCAAAAGTAACGATGTTTCTCTTAAGATACACAACTAGTGGCGTATCGCTTCAGGCAGACTGGCCACAGTATCTCAAAATGTGTATTTGGGTGAGCAACTGGCAGGAAGCACTATGACTCTCTTAAGGTAGCCAATTCCTCGTCACCAACATAATCCCATCACCAACTTCAAGAAACCGCTTGCAAAGGTAACGAAGCTTCTCATAAGATACACAGCTAGGGGGTTGTCACTTGAGGCAGACTGGCCAAAGTATCAAAAAAATGTGTATTTGGGTGAGCAACTAGCAGGAATCACTATGACACTCATAGGGTAGCCAATGCCTCGTCGCCAGCATAATCACATCAGCAATTTCAAGAAACCCCTGGCAAAAGTTACAATGACTCTTAAGATACACAACTAGTGGCGTAGCTATCAGGCAGACTGGAAAGAGTATCTAAAAAATGTGTATTTGGATGAGCAACTGGCAGGAAACACTGTGACTCTCTTAGGGTAGCCATTATCCCGTCAGCAGTATAATCACATCTTCAAAGTCAAGAAACCCCTGGCAAGAGTAACGATGTTTCTCTTCAGATACACAACTAGTGGCGTATCGCTTCAGGCACACTGGAAACAGTATCTAAAAAATGAGTATTTGGGTGAGCAACTGGCACGAAACACTGTGACTCTCTTAGGGTAACCAATATCTCGTCACCAGTATAATCACATCTTCAAAGTCAAGAAACCGCTGGCAAGAATAACGATGTTTCTCTTAAGATACACAATTAGTGGCGTATCGCCTCAGGCAGACTGGCCACAGTATCTCAAAATGTGTATTTGGGTGAGCAACTGGCAGGAAGCACTATGACTCTCTTAAGGTAGAGAATGCCTCGTCACCAACATAATCCCATCACCAACTTCAAGAAACCGCTTGCAAATGTAACGAAGCTTCTCATAAGATACACAGCTAGTGGGGTGTCACTTGAGGCAGACTGGCCAAAGTATCAAAAAAATGTGTATTTGGGTGAGCAACTAGCAGGAATCACTATGACACTCATAGGGTAGCCAATGCCTCGTCACCAGCATAATCACATCAGCAACTTCTAGAAACCCCGGGCAAAAGTTACAATGACTCTTAAGATACACAACTAGTTGCGTAGCTATCAGGCGGACTGGAAAGAGTATCTAAAAAATGTGTATTTGGGTGAAGAACTGGCAGGAATCTCTATGACTCTCTTGAGGTAGCCAATGCTTCGTCACCAGCAGAATGAAATCAGCAACTTCTAGAAACCCCTTTCAAAAGTAACGATGTTTCTCTTAAGATACACAACTAGTGGCGTATCGCTTCAGGCACACTGGAAACAGTATCTAAAAAATGTGTATTTGGGTGAGCAACTGGCACGAAACACTGTGACTCTCTTAGGGTAGCCAATATCTCGTCACCAGTATAATCACAGCTTCAAAGTCAGGAAACCGCTGGCAAGAGTAACGATGTTTCTCTTAAGATACACAACTAGTGGCGTATCGCTTCAGGCAGACTGGCCACAGTATCTCAAAATGTGTATTTGGGTGAGCAACTGGCAGGAATCACTATGACTCTCTTAAGGTAGCCAATGCCTCGTCACCAACATAATCCCATCACCAACTTCAAGAAACCGCTTGCAAAGGTAACGAAGCTTCTCATAAGATACACAGCTAGGGGGTTGTCACTTGAGGCAGACTGGCCAAAGTATCAAAAAAATGTGTATTTGGGTGAGCAACTAGCAGGAATCACTATGACACTCATAGGGTAGCCAATGCCTCGTCACCAGCATAATCACATCAGCAATTTCAAGAAACCCCTGGCAAAAGTTACAATGACTCTTAAGATACACAACTAGTGGCGTAGCTATCAGGCAGACTGGAAAGAGTATCTAAAAAATGTGTATTTGGATGAGCAACTGGCAGGAAACACTGTGACTCTCTTAGGGTAGCCAATATCCCGTCACCAGTATAATCACATCTTCCAAGTCAAGAAACCGCTGGAAAGAGTAACGATGTTTCTCTTAAGATACACAACTAGTGGCGTATCGCTTCAGGCACACTGGAAACAGTATCTAAAAATGTGTATTTGGGTGAGCAACTGGCACGAAACACTGTGACTCTCTTAGGGTAACCAATATCTCGTCACCAGTATAATCACATCTTCAAAGTCAAGAAACCGCTGGCAAGAGTAACGATGTTTCTCTTAAGATACACAACTAGTGGCGTATCGCTTCAGGCAGACGCCACAGTATCTCAAAATGTGTATTTGGGTGAGCAACTGGCAGGAAGCACTACGACTCTCTTAAGGTAGCCAATGCCTCGTCACCAACATAATCCCATCACCAACTTCAAGAAACCGCTTGCAAATGTAATGAAGCTTCTCATAAGATACACAGCTAGTGGGGTGTCACTTGAGGCAGACTGGCCAAAGTATCAAAAAAATGTGTATTTGGGTGAGCAACTAGCAGGAATCACTATGACACTCATAGGGTAGCCAATGCCTCGTCACCAGCATAATCACATCAGCAACTTCAAGAAACCCCTGGCAAAAGTTACAATGACTCTTAAGATACACAACTAGTGGCGTAGCTATCAGGCAGACTGGAAAGAGTATCTAAAAAATGTGTATTTGGGTGAAGAACTGGCAGGAATCTCTATGACTCTCTTGAGGTAGCCAATGCTTCGACACCAGCAGAATGAAATCAGCAACTTCTAGAAACCCCTTTCAAAAGTAACGATGTTTCTCTTAAGATACACAACTAGTGGCGTATCGCTTCAGGCACACTGGAAACAGTATCTAAGAAATGTGTATTTGGGTGAGCAACTGGCACGAAACACTGTGACTCTCTTAGGGTAGCCAATATCTCGTCACCAGTATAATCACAGCTTCAAAGTCAGGAAACCGCTGGCAAGAGTAACGATGTTTCTCTTAAGATACACAACTAGTGGCGTATCGCTTCAGGCAGACTGGCCACAGTATCTCAAAATGTGTATTTGGGTGAGCAGCTGGCAGGAAGCACTATGACTCTCTTAAGGTAGCCAATGCCTCGTCACCAACATAATCCCATCAACAACTTCAAGAAACCGCTTGCAAAGGTAACGAAGCTTCTCATAAGATACACAGCTAGGGGGTTGTCACTTGAGGCAGACTGGCCAAAGTATCAAAAAAATGTGTATTTGGGTGAGCAACTAGCAGGAATCACTATGACACTCATAGGGTAGCCAATGCCTCGTCACCAGCATAATCACATCAGTAATTTCAAGAAACCCCTGGCAAAAGTTACAATGACTCTTAAGATACACAACTAGTGGCGTAGCTATCAGGCAGACTGGAAAGAGTATCTAAAAAATGTGTATTTGGATGAGCAACTGGCAGGAAACACTGTGACTCTCTTAGGGTAGCCAATATCCCGTCACAGGTATAATCACATCTTCAAAGTCAAGAAACCGCTGGCAAGAGTAACGATGTTTCTCTTAAGATACACAACTAGTGGCGTATCGCTTCAGGCACACTGGAAACAGTATCTAAAAAATGTGTATTTGGGTGAGCAACTGGCACGAAACACTGTGACTCTCTTAGGGTAACCAATATCTCGTCACCAGTATAATCACATCTTCAAAGTCAAGAAACCGCTGGCAAGAATAACGATGTTTCTCTTAAGATACACAATTAGTGGCGTATCGCCTCAGGCAGACTGGCCACAGTATCTCAAAATGTGTATTTGGGTGAGCAACTGGCAGGAAGCACTATGACTCTCTTAAGGTAGCCAATGCCTCGTCACCAACATAATTCCATCACCAACTTCAAGAAACCGCTTGCAAATGTAATGAAGCTTCTCATAAGATACACAGCTAGTGGGGTGTCACTTGAGGCAGACTGGCCAAAGTATCAAAAAAATGTGTATTTGGGTGAGCAACTAGCAGGAATCACTATGACACTCATAGGGTAGCCAATGCCTCGTCACCAGCATAATCACATCAGCAACTTCAAGAAACCCCTGGCAAAAGTTACAATGACTCTTAAGATACACAACTAGTGGCGTAGCTATCAGGCAGACTGGAAAGAGTATCTAAAAAATGTGTATTTGGGTGAAGAACTGGCAGGAATCTCTATGACACTCATAGGGTAGCCAATGCCTCGTCACCAGCATAATCACATCAGCAATTTCAAGAAACCCCTGGCAAGAGTTACAATGACTCTTAAGATACACAACTAGTGGCGTAGCTATCAGGCAGACTGGAAAGAGTATCTAAAAAATGTGTATTTGGATGAGCAACTGGCAGGAAACACTGTGACTCTCTTAGGGTAGCCAATATCCCGTCACCAGTATAATCACATCTTCAAAGTCAAGAAACCCCCGGCAAGAGTAACGATGTTTCTCTTAAGATACACAACTAGTGGCGTATCGCTTCAGGCACACTGGAAACAGTATCTAAAAATGTGTATTTGGGTGAGCAACTGGCACGAAACACTGTGACTCTCTTAGGGTAACCAATATCTCGTCACCAGTATTATCACATCTTCAAAGTCAAGAAACCGCTGGCAAGAATAACGATGTTTCTCTTAAGATACACAACTAGTGGCCTATCGCCTCAGGCAGACTGGCCACAGTATCTCAAAATGTGTATTTGGGTGAGCAACTGGCAGGAAGCACTATGACTCTCTTAAGGTAGACAATGCCTCGTCACCAACATAATCCCATCACCAACTTCAAGAAACCGCTTGCAAATGTAATGAAGCTTCTCATAAGATACACAGCTAGTGGGGTGTCACTTGAGGCAGACTGGCCAAAGTATCAAAAAAATGTGTATTTGGGTGAGCAACTAGCAGGAATCACTATGACACTCATAGGGTAGCCAATGCCTCGTCACCAGCATAATCACATCAGCAACTTCAAGAAACCCCTGGCAAAAGTTACAATGACTCTTAAGATACACAACTAGTGGCGTAGCTATCAGGCAGACTGGAAAGAGTATCTAAAAAATGTGTATTTGGATGAGCAACTGGCAGGAAACACTGTGACTCTCTTAGGGTAGCCAATATCCCGTCACCAGTATAATCACATCTTCAAAGTCAAGAAACCGCTGGCAAGAGTAACGATGTTTCTCTTAAGATACACAACTAGTGGCGTATCGCTTCAGGCAGACTGGCCACAGTATCTCAAAATGTGTATTTGGGTGAGCAACTGGCAGGAAGCACTATGACTCTCTTAAGGTATCCAATGCCTCGTCACCAACATAATCCCATCACCAACTTCAAGAAACCGCTTGCAAAGGTAACGAAGCTTCTCATAAGATACACAGCTAGGGGGTTGTCACTTGAGGCAGACTGGCCAAAGTACCAAAAAAATTTGTATTTGGGTGAGCAACTAGCAGGAATCACTATGACACTCATAGGGTAGCCAATGCCTCGTCACCAGCATAATCACATCAGCAATTTCAAGAAACCCCTGGCAAAAGTTACAATGACTCTTAAGATACACAACTAGTGGCGTAGCTATCAGGCAGACTGGAAAGAGTATCTAAAAAATGTGTATTTGGGTGAAGAACTGGCAGGAATCTCTATGACTCTCTTGAGGTAGCCAATGCTTCGTCACCAGCAGAATCAAATCGGCAACTTCTAGAAACCCCTTTCAAAAGTAACGATGTTTCTCTTAAGATACACAACTAGTGGCGTATCGCTTCAGGCACACTGGAAACAGTATCTAAAAAATGTGTATTTGGGTGAGCAACTGGCACGAAACACTGTGACTCTCTTAGGGTAGCCAATATCTCGTCACCAGTATTAATCACAGCTTCAAAGTCAGGAAACCGCTGGCAAGAGTAACGATATTTCTCTTAAGATACACAACTAGTGGCGTATCGCTTCAGGCAGACTGGCCACAGTATCATAAAATGTGTATTTGGGTGAGCAACTGGCAGGAAGCACTATTACTCTCTTAAGGTATCCAATGCCTCGTCACCAACATAATCCCATCACCAACTTCAAGAAACCGCATGCAAAGGTAACGAAGCTTCTCATAAGATACACAGCTAGTGGGGTGTCACTTGAGCCAGACTGGCCAAAGTATCAAAAAAATGTGTATTTGGGTGAGCAACTAGCAGGAATCACTATGACACTCATAGGGTAGCCAATGCCTCGTCACCAGCATAATCACATCAGCAACTTCAAGAAACCCCTGGCAAAAGTTACAATGACTCATAAGATACACAACTAGTGGCGTAGCTATCAGGCAGACTGGAAAGAGTATCTAAAAAATGTGTATTTGGGTGAAGAACTGGCCGGAATCTCTATGACTCTCTTGAGGTAGCATATGCCTCGTCACCAGCAGAATCAAATCAGCAACTTCTTGAAACCCCTGACAAAAGTAACGATGTTTCTCTTAAGATACACAACTAGTGGCGTATCGCTTCAGGCAGACTGGCCACAGTATCTCAAAATGTGTATTTGGGTGAGCAACTGGCAGAAAGCACTATGACTCTCTTAGGGTAGACAATGCCTCGTCACCAGCATAATCACATCAGCAACTTCTAGAAACCCCTGACAAAAGTAACGAAGCTTCTCATAAGATACACAGCTTGTGGGGTGTCACTTGAGGCAGACTGGCCAAAGAATAAAAAAAATGTGTATTTGGGTGAGCAACTAGCAGGAATCACTATGACACTCATAGGGTAGCCAATGCCTCGTCACCAGCATAATCACATCAGCAACTTCAAGAAACCCCTGGCAAAAGCTACAATGACTCTTAAGATACACAACTAGTGGCGTAGCTATCAGGCAGACTGGAAAGAGTATCTAAAAAATGTGTATTTGGATGAGCAACTGGCAGGAAACACTGTGACTCTCTTAAGGTAGCCAATGCCTCGTCACCAACTTAATCCCATCACCAACTTGAAGAAACCGCTTGCAAATGTAACGAAGCTTCTCATAAGATACACAGCTAGTGGGGTGTCACTTGAGGCAGACTGGCCAAAGTATCAAAAAAATGTGTATTTGGGTGAGCAACTAGCAGGAATCACTATGACACTCATAGGGTAGCCAATGCCTCGTCCCCAGCATAATCACATCAGCAACTTCAAGAAACCCCTGGCAAAAGTTACAATGACTCTTAAGATACACAACTAGTGGCGTAGCTATCAGGCAGACTGGAAAGAGTATCTAAAAAATGTGTATTTGGGTGAAGAACTGGCAGGAATCTCTATGACTCTCTTGAGGTAGCATATGCCTCGTCACCAGCAGAATCAAATCAGCAACTTCTAGAAACCCCTGGCAAAAGTAACGATGTTTCTCTTAAGATACACAACTAGTGGCGTATCGCTTCAGGCACACTGGAAACAGTATCTAAAAAATGTGTATTTGGGTGAGCAACTGGCACGAAACACTGTGACTCTCTTAGGGTAACCAATATCTCGTCACCAGTATAATCACATCTTCAAAGTCAAGAAACCGCTGGCAAGAGTAACGATGTTTCTCTTAAGATACACAACTAGTGGCCTATCGCTTCAGGCAGACTGGCCACAGTTTCTCAAAATGTGTATTTGGGTGAGCAACTGGCAGAAAGCACTATGACTCTCTTAAGGTTGCCAATGCCTAGTCAACAACATAATCCCATCACCAACTTCAAGAAACCGCTTGCAAATGTAACGAAGCTTCTCATAAGATACACAGCTAGTGGGGTGTCACTTGAAGCAGACTGGCCAAACTATCAAAAAAATGTGTATTTGGGTGAGCAACTAGCAAGAATCACTATGACACTCATAGGGTAGCCAATGCCTCGTCACCAGCATAATCACATCAGCAACTTCTAGAAACCCCTGACAAAAGTAACGAAGCTTCTCATAAGATACACAGCTTGTGGGGTGTCACTTGAGGCAGACTGGCCAAAGTATAAAAAAAATGTGTATTTGGGTGAGCAACTAGCAGGAATCACTATGACACTCATAGGGTAGCCAATGCCTCGTCACCAGCATAATCACATCAGCAACTTCAAGAAACCCCTGGCAAAAGTTACAATGACTCTTAAGATACACAACTAGTGGCGTAGCTATCAGGCAGACTGGAAACAGTATCTAAAAAATGTGTATTTGGATGAGCAACTGGCAGGAAACACTGTGACTCTCTTAGGGTAGACAATATCTCGTCACCAGTATAATCACATCTTCAAAGTCAAGAAACCGCTGGCAAGAGTAACGATGTTTCTCTTAAGATACACAACTAGTGGCGTATCGCTTCAGGCACATTGGAAACAGTATCTAAAAATGTGTATTTGGGTGAGCAACTGGCACGAAACACTGTGACTCTCTTAGGGGAACCAATATCTCGTCACCAGTATAATCACAGCTTCAAAGTCAAGAAACCGCTGGCAAAAGTAACGATGTTTCTCTTAAGATACACAACTAGTGGCGTATCGCTTCAGGCACACTGGAAACAGTATCTAAAAAATGTGTATTTGGGTGAGCAACTGGCACGAAACACTGTGACTCTCTTAAGGTAGCCAATGCCTCATCACCAACATAATCCCATCAACAACTTCAAGAAACCGCTTGCAAAGGTAACGAAGCTTCTCATAAGATACACAGCTAGGGGGTTGTCACTTGAGGCAGACTGGCCAAAGTATCAAAAAAATGTGTATTTGGGTGAGCAACTAGCAGGAATCACTATGACACTCATAGGGTAGCCAATGCCTCGTCACCAGCATAATCACATCAGTAATTTCAAGAAACCCCTGGCAAAAGTTACAATGACTCTTAAGATACACAACTAGTGGCGTAGCTATCAGGCAGACTGGAAAGAGTATCTAAAAAATGTGTATTTGGATGAGCAACTGGCAGGAAACACTGTGACTCTCTTAGGGTAGCCAATATCCCGTCACAGGTATAATCACATCTTCAAAGTCAAGAAACCCCTGGCAAGAGTAACGATGTTTCTCTTAAGATACACAACTAGTGGCGTATCGCTTCAGGCACACTGGAAACAGTATCTAAAAATGTGTATTTGGGTGAGCAACTGGCACGAAACACTGTGACTCTCTTAGGGTAACCAATATCTCGTCACCAGTATAATCACATCTTCAAAGTCAAGAAACCGCTGGCAAGAATAACGATGTTTCTCTTAAGATACACAATTAGTGGCGTATCGCCTCAGGCAGACTGGCCACAGTATCTCAAAATGTGTATTTGGGTGAGCAACTGGCAGGAAGCACTATGACTCTCTTAAGGTAGCCAATGCCTCGTCACCAACATAATCCCATCACCAACTTCAAGAAACCGCTTGCAAATGTAATGAAGCTTCTCATAAGATACACAGCTAGTGGGGTGTCACTTGAGGCAGACTGGCCAAAGTATCAAAAAAATGTGTATTTGGGTGAGCAACTAGCAGGAATCACTATGACACTCATAGGGTAGCCAATGCCTCGTCACCAGCATAATCACATCAGCAACTTCAAGAAACCCCTGGCAAAAGTTACAATGACTCTTAAGATACACAACTAGTGGCGTAGCTATCAGGCAGACTGGAAAGAGTATCTAAAAAATGTGTATTTGGGTGAAGAACTGGCAGGAATCTCTATGACACTCATAGGGTAGCCAATGCCTCGTCACCAGCATAATCACATCAGCAATTTCAAGAAACACCTGGCAAGAGTTACAATGACTCTTAAGATACACAACTAGTGGCGTAGCTATCAGGCAGACTGGAAAGAGTATCTAAAAAATGTGTATTTGGATGAGCAACTGGCAGGAAACACTGTGACTCTCTTAGGGTAGCCAATATCCCGTCACCAGTATAATCACATCTTCAAAGTCAAGAAACCCCCGGCAAGAGTAACGATGTTTCTCTTAAGATACACAACTAGTGGCGTATCGCTTCAGGCACACTGGAAACAGTATCTAAAAATGTGTATTTGGGTGAGCAACTGGCACGAAACACTGTGACTCTCTTAGGGTAACCAATATCTCGTCACCAGTATTATCACATCTTCAAAGTCAAGAAACCGCTGGCAAGAATAACGATGTTTCTCTTAAGATACACAACTAGTGGCCTATCGCCTAAGGCAGACTGGCCACAGTATCTCAAAATGTGTATTTGGGTGAGCAACTGGCAGGAAGCACTATGACTCTCTTAAGGTAGACAATGCCTCGTCACCAACATAATCCCATCACCAACTTCAAGAAACCGCTTGCAAATGTAATGAAGCTTCTCATAAGATACACAGCTAGTGGGGTGTCACTTGAGGCAGACTGGCCAAAGTATCAAAAAAATGTGTATTTGGGTGAGCAACTAGCAGGAATCACTATGACACTCATAGGGTAGCCAATGCCTCGTCACCAGCATAATCACATCAGCAACTTCAAGAAACCCCTGGCAAAAGTTACAATGACTCTTAAGATACACAACTAGTGGCGTAGCTATCAGGCAGACTGGAAAGAGTATCTAAAAAATGTGTATTTGGATGAGCAACTGGCAGGAAACACTGTGACTCTCTTAGGGTAGCCAATATCCCGTCACCAGTATAATCACATCTTCAAAGTCAAGAAACCGCTGGCAAGAGTAACGATATTTCTCTTAAGATACACAACTAGTGGCGTATCGCTTCAGGCACACTGGAAACAGTATCTAAAAAATGTGTATTTGGGTGAGCAACTGGCACGAAACACTGTGACTCTCTTAGGGTAACCAATATCTCGTCACCAGTATAATCACATCTTCAAAGTCAAGAAACCGCTGGCAAGAGTAACGATGTTTCTCTTAAGATACACAACTAGTGGCGTATCGCTTCAGGCAGACTGGCCACAGTATCTCAAAATGTGTATTTGGGTGAGCAACTGGCAGGAAGCACTACGATTCTCTTAAGGTAGACAATGCCTCGTCACCAACATAATCCCATCACCAACTTCAAGAAACCGCTTGCAAATGTAATGAAGCTTCTCATAAGATACACAGCTAGTGGGGTGTCACTTGAGGCAGACTGGCCAAAGTATCAAAAAAATGTGTATTTGGGTGAGCAACTAGCAGGAATCACTATGACACTCATAGGGTAGCCAATGCCTCGTCACCAGCATAATCACATCAGCAACTTCAAGAAACCCCTGGCAAAAGTTACAATGACTCTTAAGATACACAACTAGTGGCGTAGCTATCAGGCAGACTGGAAAGAGTATCTAAAAAATGTGTATTTGGGTGAAGAACTGGCAGGAATCTCTATGACTCTCTTGAGGTAGCCAATGCTTCGTCACCAGCAGAATGAAATCAGCAACTTCTAGAAACCCCTTTCAAAAGTAACGATGTTTCTCTTAAGATACACAACTAGTGGCGTATCGCTTCAGGCACACTGGAAACAGTATCTAAAAAATGTGTATTTGGGTGAGCAACTGACACGAAACACTGTGACTCTCTTAGGGTAGCCAATATCTCGTCACCAGTATAATCACAGCTTCAAAGTCAGGAAACCGCTGGCAAGAGTAACGATGTTTCTCTTAAGATACACAACTAGTGGCGTATCGCTTCAGGCAGACTGGCCACAGTATCTCAAAATGTGTATTTGGGTGAGCAACTGGCAGGAAGCACTATGACTCTCTTAAGGTATCCAATGCCTCGTCACCAACATAATCCCATCACCAACTTCAAGAAACCGCTTGCAAAGGTAACGAAGCTTCTCATAAGATACACAGCTAGGGGGTTGTCACTTGAGGCAGACTGGCCAAAGTACCAAAAAAATTTGTATTTGGGTGAGCAACTAGCAGGAATCACTATGACACTCATAGGGTAGCCAATGCCTCGTCACCAGCATAATCACATCAGCAATTTCAAGAAACCCCTGGCAAAAGTTACAATGACTCTTAAGATACACAACTAGTGGCGTAGCTATCAGGCAGACTGGAAAGAGTATCTAAAAAATGTGTATTTGGGTGAAGAACTGGCAGGAATCTCTATGACTCTCTTGAGGTAGCCAATGCTTCGTCACCAGCAGAATCAAATCGGCAACTTCTAGAAACCCCTTTCAAAAGTAACGATGTTTCTCTTAAGATACACAACTAGTGGCGTATCGCTTCAGGCACACTGGAAACAGTATCTAAAAAATGTGTATTTGGGTGAGCAACTGGCACGAAACACTGTGACTCTCTTAGGGTAGCCAATATCTCGTCACCAGTATAATCACAGCTTCAAAGTCAGGAAACCGCTGGCAAGAGTAACGATATTTCTCTTAAGATACACAACTAGTGGCGTATCGCTTCAGGCAGACTGGCCACAGTATCATAAAATGTGTATTTGGGTGAGCAACTGGCAGGAAGCACTATTACTCTCTTAAGGTAGCCAATGCCTCGTCACCAACATAATCCCATCACCAACTTCAAGAAACCGCATGCAAAGGTAACGAAGCTTCTCATAAGATACACAGCTAGTGGGGTGTCACTTGAGCCAGACTGGCCAAAGTATCAAAAAAATGTGTATTTGGGTGAGCAACTAGCAGGAATCACTATGACACTCATAGGGTAGCCAATGCCTCGTCACCAGCATAATCACATCAGCAACTTCAAGAAACCCCTGGCAAAAGTTACAATGACTCTTAAGATACACAACTAGTGGCGTAGCTATCAGGCAGACTGGAAAGAGTATCTAAAAAATGTGTATTTGGGTGAAGAACTGGCCGGAATCTCTATGACTCTCTTGAGGTAGCATATGCCTCGTCACCAGCAGAATCAAATCAGCAACTTCTTGAAACCCCTGACAAAAGTAACGATGTTTCTCTTAAGATACACAACTAGTGGCGTATCGCTTCAGGCAGACTGGCCACAGTATCTCAAAATGTGTATTTGGGTGAGCAACTGGCAGAAAGCACTATGACTCTCTTAGGGTAGACAATGCCTCGTCACCAGCATAATCACATCAGCAACTTCTAGAAACCCCTGACAAAAGTAACGAAGCTTCTCATAAGATACACAGCTTGTGGGGTGTCACTTGAGGCAGACTGGCCAAAGAATAAAAAAAATGTGTATTTGGGTGAGCAACTAGCAGGAATCACTATGACACTCATAGGGTAGCCAATGCCTCGTCACCAGCATAATCACATCAGCAACTTCAAGAAACCCCCGGCAAAAGTTACAATGACTCTTAAGATACACAACTAGTGGCGTAGCTATCAGGCAGACTGGAAAGAGTATCTAAAAAATGTGTATTTGGATGAGCAACTGGCAGGAAACACTGTGACTCTCTTAAGGTAGCCAATGCCTCGTCACCAACTTAATCCCATCACCAACTTGAAGAAACCGCTTGCAAATGTAACGAAGCTTCTCATAAGATACACAGCTAGTGGGGTGTCACTTGAGGCAGACTGGCCAAAGTATCAAAAAAATGTGTATTTGGGTGAGCAACTAGCAGGAATCACTATGACACTCATAGGGTAGCCAATGCCTCGTCCCCAGCATAATCACATCAGCAACTTCAAGAAACCCCTGGCAAAAGTTACAATGACTCTTAAGATACACAACTAGTGGCGTAGCTATCAGGCAGACTGGAAAGAGTATCTAAAAAATGTGTATTTGGGTGAAGAACTGGCAGGAATCTCTATGACTCTCTTGAGGTAGCATATGCCTCGTCACCAGCAGAATCAAATCAGCAACTTCTAGAAACCCCTGGCAAAAGTAACGATGTTTCTCTTAAGATACACAACTAGTGGCGTATCGCTTCAGGCACACTGGAAACAGTATCTAAAAAATGTGTATTTGGGTGAGCAACTGGCACGAAACACTGTGACTCTCTTAGGGTAACCAATATCTCGTCACCAGTATAATCACATCTTCAAAGTCAAGAAACCGCTGGCAAGAGTAACGATGTTTCTCTTAAGATACACAACTAGTGGCCTATCGCTTCAGGCAGACTGGCCACAGTTTCTCAAAATGTGTATTTGGGTGAGCAACTGGCAGAAAGCACTATGACTCTCTTAAGGTTGCCAATGCCTCGTCAACAACATAATCCCATCACCAACTTCAAGAAACCGCTTGCAAATGTAACGAAGCTTCTCATAAGATACACAGCTAGTGGGGTGTCACTTGAAGCAGACTGGCCAAAGTATCAAAAAAATGTGTATTTGGGTGAGCAACTAGCAAGAATCACTATGACACTCATAGGGTAGCCAATGCCTCGTCACCAGCATAATCACATCAGCAACTTCTAGAAACCCCTGACAAAAGTAACGAAGCTTCTCATAAGATACACAGCTTGTGGGGTGTCACTTGAGGCAGACTGGCCAAAGTATAAAAAAAATGTGTATTTGGGTGAGCAACTAGCAGGAATCACTATGACACTCATAGGGTAGCCAATGCCTCGTCACCAGCATAATCACATCAGCAACTTCAAGAAACCCCTGGCAAAAGTTACAATGACTCTTAAGATACACAACTAGTGGCGTAGCTATCAGGCAGACTGGAAACAGTATCTAAAAAATGTGTATTTGGATGAGCAACTGGCAGGAAACACTGTGACTCTCTTAGGGTAGACAATATCTCGTCACCAGTATAATCACATCTTCAAAGTCAAGAAACCGCTGGCAAGAGTAACGATGTTTCTCTTAAGATACACAACTAGTGGCGTATCGCTTCAGGCACATTGGAAACAGTATCTAAAAATGTGTATTTGGGTGAGCAACTGGCACGAAACACTGTGACTCTCTTAGGGGAACCAATATCTCGTCACCAGTATAATCACAGCTTCAAAGTCAAGAAACCGCTGGCAAAAGTAACGATGTTTCTCTTAAGATACACAACTAGTGGCGTATCGCTTCAGGCAGACTGGCCACAGTATCTCAAAATGTGTATTTGGGTGAGCAACTGGCAGGAAGCACTATGAGTCGCTTAAGCTAGCCAATGCCTCGTCACCAACATAATCCCATCACCAACTTCAAGAAACCACTTGCAAATGTAACGAAGCTTCTCATAAGATACACAGCTAGGGGGTTGTCACTTGAGGCAGACTGGCCAAAGTACCAAAAAAATTTGTATTTGGGTGAGCAACTAGCAGGAATCACTATGACACTCATAGGGTAGCCAATGCCTCGTCACCAGCATAATCACATCAGCAATTTCAAGAAACCCCTGGCAAAAGTTACAATGACTCTTAAGATACACAACTAGTGGCGTAGCTATCAGGCAGACTGGAAAGAGTATCTAAAAAATGTGTATTTGGGTGAAGAACTGGCAGGAATCTCTATGACTCTCTTGAGGTAGCCAATGCTTCGTCACCAGCAGAATCAAATCGGCAACTTCTAGAAACCCCTTTCAAAAGTAACGATGTTTCTCTTAAGATACACAACTAGTGGCGTATCGCTTCAGGCAGACTGGCCACAGTATCTCAAAATGTGTATTTGGGTGAGCAACTGGCAGAAAGCACTATGACTCTCTTAGGGTAGACAATGCCTCGTCACCAGCATAATCACATCAGCAACTTCTAGAAACCCCTGACAAAAGTAACGAAGCTTCTCATAAGATACACAGCTTGTGGGGTGTCACTTGAGGCAGACTGGCCAAAGAATAAAAAAAATGTGTATTTGGGTGAGCAACTAGCAGGAATCACTATGACACTCATAGGGTAGCCAATGCCTCGTCACCAGCATAATCACATCAGCAACTTCAAGAAACCCCCGGCAAAAGTTACAATGACTCTTAAGATACACAACTAGTGGCGTAGCTATCAGGCAGACTGGAAAGAGTATCTAAAAAATGTGTATTTGGATGAGCAACTGGCAGGAAACACTGTGACTCTCTTAAGGTAGCCAATGCCTCGTCACCAACTTAATCCCATCACCAACTTGAAGAAACCGCTTGCAAATGTAACGAAGCTTCTCATAAGATACACAGCTAGTGGGGTGTCACTTGAGGCAGACTGGCCAAAGTATCAAAAAAATGTGTATTTGGGTGAGCAACTAGCAGGAATCACTATGACACTCATAGGGTAGCCAATGCCTCGTCCCCAGCATAATCACATCAGCAACTTCAAGAAACCCCTGGCAAAAGTTACAATGACTCTTAAGATACACAACTAGTGGCGTAGCTATCAGGCAGACTGGAAAGAGTATCTAAAAAATGTGTATTTGGGTGAAGAACTGGCAGGAATCTCTATGACTCTCTTGAGGTAGCATATGCCTCGTCACCAGCAGAATCAAATCAGCAACTTCTAGAAACCCCTGGCAAAAGTAACGATGTTTCTCTTAAGATACACAACTAGTGGCGTATCGCTTCAGGCACACTGGAAACAGTATCTAAAAAATGTGTATTTGGGTGAGCAACTGGCACGAAACACTGTGACTCTCTTAGGGTAACCAATATCTCGTCACCAGTATAATCACATCTTCAAAGTCAAGAAACCGCTGGCAAGAGTAACGATGTTTCTCTTAAGATACACAACTAGTGGCCTATCGCTTCAGGCAGACTGGCCACAGTTTCTCAAAATGTGTATTTGGGTGAGCAACTGGCAGAAAGCACTATGACTCTCTTAAGGTTGCCAATGCCTCGTCAACAACATAATCCCATCACCAACTTCAAGAAACCGCTTGCAAATGTAACGAAGCTTCTCATAAGATACACAGCTAGTGGGGTGTCACTTGAAGCAGACTGGCCAAAGTATCAAAAAAATGTGTATTTGGGTGAGCAACTAGCAAGAATCACTATGACACTCATAGGGTAGCCAATGCCTCGTCACCAGCATAATCACATCAGCAACTTCTAGAAACCCCTGACAAAAGTAACGAAGCTTCTCATAAGATACACAGCTTGTGGGGTGTCACTTGAGGCAGACTGGCCAAAGTATAAAAAAAATGTGTATTTGGGTGAGCAACTAGCAGGAATCACTATGACACTCATAGGGTAGCCAATGCCTCGTCACCAGCATAATCACATCAGCAACTTCAAGAAACCCCTGGCAAAAGTTACAATGACTCTTAAGATACACAACTAGTGGCGTAGCTATCAGGCAGACTGGAAAGAGTATCTAAAAAATGTGTATTTGGATGAGCAACTGGCAGGAAACACTGTGACTCTCTTAGGGTAGACAATATCTCGTCACCAGTATAATCACATCTTCAAAGTCAAGAAACCGCTGGCAAGAGTAACGATGTTTCTCTTAAGATACACAACTAGTGGCGTATCGCTTCAGGCACATTGGAAACAGTATCTAAAAATGTGTATTTGGGTGAGCAACTGGCACGAAACACTGTGACTCTCTTAGGGGAACCAATATCTCGTCACCAGTATAATCACAGCTTCAAAGTCAAGAAACCGCTGGCAAAAGTAACGATGTTTCTCTTAAGATACACAACTAGTGGCGTATCGCTTCAGGCAGACTGGCCACAGTATCTCAAAATGCGTATTTGGGTGAGCAACTGGCAGGAAGCACTATGAGTCGCTTAAGCTAGCCAATGCCTCGTCACCAACATAATCCCATCACCAACTTCAAGAAACCACTTGCAAATGTAACGAAGCTTCTCATAAGATACACAGCTAGTGGGGTGTCACTTGAGGCAGACTGGCCAAAGTATCAAAAAAATGTGTATTTGGGTGAGCAACTAGCAGGAATCACTATGACACTCATAGGGTAGCCAATGCCTCGTCACCAGCATAATCACATCAGCAACTTCAAGAAACCCCTGGCAAAAGTTACAATGACTCTTAAGATACACAACTAGTGGCGTAGCTATCAGGCAGACTGGAAAGAGTACCTAAAAAATGTGTATTTGGGTGAAGAACTGGCAGGAATCTCTATGACTCTCTTGAGGTAGCATATGCCTCGTCACCAGCAGAATCAAATCAGCAACTTCTAGAAACCCCTGGCAAAAGTAACGATGTTTCTCTTAAGATACACAACTAGTGGCGTATCGCTTCAGGCACACTGGAAACAGTATCTAAAAAATGTGTATTTGGGTGAGCAACTGGCACGAAACACTGTGACTCTCTTAGGGTAACCAATATCTCGTCACCAGTATAATCACATCTTCAAAGTCAAGAAACCGCTGGCAAGAGTAACGATGTTTCTCTTAAGATACACAACTAGTGGCCTATCGCTTCAGGCAGACTGGCCACAGTATCTCAAAATGTGTATTTGGGTGAGCAACTGGCAGGAAGCACTATGACTCTCTTAAGGTAGCCAATGCCTCGTCACCAACATAATCCCATCACCAACTTCAAGAAACCGCTTGCAAATGTAACGAAGCTTCTCATAAGATACACAGCTAGTGGGGTGTCACTTGAAGCAGACTGGTCAAAGTATCAAAAAAATGTGTATTTCGGTGAGCAACTAGCAGGAACCACTATGACACTCATAGGGTAGCCAATGCCTCGTCACCAGCATAATCACATCAGCAACTTCAAGAAACCCCTGGCAAAAGTTACAATGACTCTTAAGATACACAACTAGTGGCGTAGCTATCAGGCAGACTGGAAAGAGTATCTAAAAAATGTGTATTTGGATGAGCAACTGGCAGGAAACACTGTGACTCTCTTAAGGTAGCCAATGCCTCGTCACCAACTTAATCCCATCACCAACTTGAAGAAACCGCTTGCAAATGTAACGAAGCTTCTCATAAGATACACAGCTAGTGGGGTGTCACTTGAGGCAGACTGGCCAAAGTATCAAAAAAATGTGTATTTGGGTGAGCAACTAGCAGGAATCACTATGACACTCATAGGGTAGCCAATGCCTCGTCCCCAGCATAATCACATCAGCAACTTCAAGAAACCCCTGGCAAAAGTTACAATGACTCTTAAGATACACAACTAGTGGCGTAGCTATCAGGCAGACTGGAAAGAGTATCTAAAAAATGTGTATTTGGGTGAAGAACTGGCAGGAATCTCTATGATTCTCTTGAGGTAGCATATGCCTCGTCACCAGCAGAATCAAATCAGCAACTTCTAGAAACCCCTGGCAAAAGTAACGATGTTTCTCTTAAGATACACAACTAGTGGCGTATCGCTTCAGGCACACTGGAAACAGTATCTAAAAAATGTGTATTTGGGTGAGCAACTGGCACGAAACACTGTGACTCTCTTAGGGTAACCAATATCTCGTCACCAGTATAATCACATCTTCAAAGTCAAGAAACCGCTGGCAAGAGTAACGATGTTTCTCTTAAGATACACAACTAGTGGCCTATCGCTTCAGGCAGACTGGCCACAGTATCTCAAAATGTGTATTTGGGTGAGCAACTGGCAGAAAGCACTATGACTCTCTTAAGGTTGCCAATGCCTCGTCAACAACATAATCCCATCACCAACTTCAAGAAACCGCTTGCAAATGTAACGAAGCTTCTCATAAGATACACAGCTAGTGGGGTGTCACTTGAAGCAGACTGGCCAAAGTATCAAAAAAATGTGTATTTGGGTGAGCAACTAGCAAGAATCACTATGACACTCATAGGGTAGCCAATGCCTCGTCACCAGCATAATCACATCAGCAACTTCTAGAAACCCCTGACAAAAGTAACGAAGCTTCTCATAAGATACACAGCTTGTGGGGTGTCACTTGAGGCAGACTGGCCAAAGTATAAAAAAAATGTGTATTTGGGTGAGCAACTAGCAGGAATCACTATGACACTCATAGGGTAGCCAATGCCTCGTCACCAGCATAATCACATCAGCAACTTCAAGAAACCCCTGGCAAAAGTTACAATGACTCTTAAGATACACAACTAGTGGCGTAGCTATCAGGCAGACTGGAAAAAGTATCTAAAAAATGTGTATTTGGATGAGCAACTGGCAGGAAACACTGTGACTCTCTTAGGGTAGACAATATCTCGTCACCAGTATAAACACATCTTCAAAGTCAAGAAACCGCTGGCAAGAGTAACGATGTTTCTCTTAAGATACACAACTAGTGGCGTATCGCTTCAGGCACATTGGAAACAGTATCTAAAAATGTGTATTTGGGTGAGCAACTGGCACGAAACACTGTGACTCTCTTAGGGTAGACAATATCTCGTCACCAGTATAATCACATCTTCAAAGTCAAGAAACCGCTGGCAAGAGTAACGATGTTTCTCTTAAGATACACAACTAGTGGCGTATCGCTTCAGGCAGACTGGCCACAGTATCTCAAAATGTGTATTTGGGTGAGCAACTGGCAGGAAGCACTATGACTCTCTTAAGGTAGCCAATGCCTCGTCACCAACATAATCCCATCACCAACTTCAAGAAACCGCTTGCAAAGGTAACGAAGCTTCTCATAAGATACACAGCTAGTGGGGTGTCACTTGAGGCAGACTGGCCAAAGTATCAAAAAAATGTGTATTTGGGTGAGCAACTAGCAGGAATCACTATGACACTCATAGGGTAGCCTTTGCCTCGTCACCAGCATAATCACATCAGCAACTTCAAGAAACCCCTGGCAAAAGTTACAATGACTCTTAAGATACACAACTAGTGGCGCAGCTATCAGGCAGACTGGAAAGAGTATCTAAAAAATGTGTATTTGGGTGAAGAACTGGCAGGAATCTCTATGACTCTCTTGAGGTAGCATATGCCTCGTCACCAGCAGAATCAAATCAGCAACTTCTAGAAACCCCTGGCAAAAGTAACGATGTTTCTCTTAAGATACACAACTAGTGGCGTATCGCTTCAGGCACACTGGAAACAGTATCTAAAAAATGTGTATTTGGGTGAGCAACTGGCACGAAACACTGTGACTCTCTTAGGGTAACCAATATCTCGTCACCAGTATAATCACATCTTCAAAGTCAAGAAACCGCTGGCAAGAGTAACGATGTTTCTCTTAAGATACACAACTAGTGGCCTATCGCTTCAGGCAGACTGGCCACAGCATCTCAAAATGTGTATTTGGGTGAGCAACTGGCAGAAAGCACTATGACTTTCTTAAGGTAGCCAATGCCTCGTCACCAACATAATCCCATCACCAACTTCAAGAAACCGCTTGCAAATGTAACGAAGCTTCTCATAAGATACACAGCTAGTGGGGTGTCACTTGAAGCAGACTGGCCAAAGTATCAAAAAAATGTGTATTTGGGTGAGCAACTAGCAGGAATCGCTATGACACTCATAGGGTAGCCAATGCCTCGTCACCAGCATAATCACATCAGCAACTTCAAGAAACCCCTGGCAAAAGTTACAATGACTCTTAAGATACACAACTAGAGGCGTAGCTATCAGGCAGACTGGAAAGAGTATCTAAAAATGTGTATTTGGGTGAAGACCTGGCAGGATTCTCTATGACTCTCTTGAGGTAGCATATGCCTCGTCACCAGCAGAATCAAATCAGCAACTTCTAGAAACCCCTGGCAAAAGTAACGATGTTTCTCTTAAGATACACAACTAGTGGCGTATCGCTTCAGGCACACTGGAAACAGTATCTAAAAAATGTGTATTTGGGTGAGCAACTGGCACGAAACACTGTGACTCTCTTAGGGTAACCAATATCTCGTCACCAGTATAATCACATCTTCAAAGTCAAGAAACCGCTGGCAAGAGTAACGATGTTTCTCTTAAGATACACAACTAGTGGCCTATCGCTTCAGGCAGACTGGCCACAGTATCTCAAAATGTGTATTTGGGTGAGCAACTGGCAGAAAGCACTATGACTCTCTTAAGGTAGCCAATGCCTCGTCACCAACATAATCCCATCACCAACTTCAAGAAACCGCTTGCAAATGTAATGAAGCTTCTCATAAGATACACAGCTAGTGGGGTGTCACTTGAAGCAGACTGGCCAAAGTATCAAAAAAATGTGTATTTGGGTGAGCAACTAGCAGGAATCACTATGACACTCATAGGGTAGCCAATGCCTCGTCACCAGCATAATCAAATCAGCAACTTCAAGAAACCCCTGGCAAAAGTTACAATGACTCTTAAGATACACAACTAGTGGCGTAGCTATCAGGCAGACTGGAAAGAGTAACTAAAAAATGTGTGTTTGGGTGAAGAACTGGCAGGAATCACTATGACTCTCTTGAGGTAGCCACTGCTTCGTCACCAGCAGAATGAAATCAGCAACTTCTAGAAACCCCTGTCAAAAGTAACGATGTTTCTCTTAAGATACACAACTAGTGGCGTATCGCTTCAGGCAGACTGGCCACAGTATCTCAAAATGTGTATTTGGGTGAGCAACTGGCAGAAAGCACTATGACTCTCTTAAGGTAGCCAATGCCTCGTCACCAACATAATCACATCACCAACTTCAAGAAACCGCTTGCAAAGGTAACGAAGGTTCTCATAAGATACACAGGTTGTGGGGTGTCACTTGAGGCAGACTGGCCAAAGTATAAAAAAAATGTGTATTTGGGTGAGCAACTAGCAGGAATCACTATGACACTCATAGGGTAGCCAATGCCTCGTCACCAGCATAATCACATCAGCAACTTCAAGAAACCCCTGGCAAAAGTTACAATGACTCTTAAGATACACAACTAGTGGCGTAGCTATCAGGCAGACTGGAAAGAGTATCTAAAAAATGTGTATTTGGATGAGCAACTGGCAGGAAACACTGTGACTCTCTTAGGGTAGACAATATCTCGTCACCAGTATAATCACATCTTCAAAGTCAAGAAACCGCTGGCAAGAGTAACGATGTTTCTCTTAAGATACACAACTAGTGGCGTATCGCTTCAGGCACATTGGAAACAGTATCTAAAAATGTGTATTTGGGTGAGCAACTGGCACGAAACACTGTGACTCTCTTAGGGGAACCAATATCTCGTCACCAGTATAATCACAGCTTCAAAGTCAAGAAACCGCTGGCAAAAGTAACGATGTTTCTCTTAAGATACACAACTAGTGGCGTATCGCTTCAGGCAGACTGGCCACAGTATCTCAAAATGTGTATTTGGGTGAGCAACTGGCAGGAAGCACTATGAGTCGCTTAAGCTAGCCAATGCCTCGTCACCAACATAATCCCATCACCAACTTCAAGAAACCACTTGCAAATGTAACGAAGCTTCTCATAAGATACACAGCTAGTGGGGTGTCACTTGAGGCAGACTGGCCAAAGTATCAAAAAAATGTGTATTTGGGTGAGCAACTAGCAGGAATCACTATGACACTCATAGGGTAGCCAATGCCTCGTCACCAGCATAATCACATCAGCAACTTCAAGAAACCCCTGGCAAAAGTTACAATGACTCTTAAGATACACAACTAGTGGCGTAGCTATCAGGCAGACTGGAAAGAGTACCTAAAAAATGTGTATTTGGGTGAAGAACTGGCAGGAATCTCTATGACTCTCTTGAGGTAGCATATGCCTCGTCACCAGCAGAATCAAATCAGCAACTTCTAGAAACCCCTGGCAAAAGTAACGATGTTTCTCTTAAGATACACAACTAGTGGCGTATCGCTTCAGGCACACTGGAAACAGTATCTAAAAAATGTGTATTTGGGTGAGCAACTGGCACGAAACACTGTGACTCTCTTAGGGTAACCAATATCTCGTCACCAGTATAATCACATCTTCAAAGTCAAGAAACCGCTGGCAAGAGTAACGATGTTTCTCTTAAGATACACAACTAGTGGCCTATCGCTTCAGGCAGACTGGCCACAGTATCTCAAAATGTGTATTTGGGTGAGCAACTGGCAGGAAGCACTATGACTCTCTTAAGGTAGCCAATGCCTCGTCACCAACATAATCCCATCACCAACTTCAAGAAACCGCTTGCAAATGTAACGAAGCTTCTCATAAGATACACAGCTAGTGGGGTGTCACTTGAAGCAGACTGGCCAAAGTATCAAAAAAATGTGTATTTCGGTGAGCAATTAGCAGGAACCACTATGACACTCATAGGGTAGCCAATGCCTCGTCACCAGCATAATCACATCAGCAACTTCAAGAAACCCCTGGCAAAAGTTACAATGACTCTTAAGATACACAACTAGTGGCGTAGCTATCAGGCAGACTGGAAAGAGTATCTAAAAAATGTGTATTTGGATGAGCAACTGGCAGGAAACACTGTGACTCTCTTAAGGTAGCCAATGCCTCGTCACCAACTTAATCCCATCACCAACTTGAAGAAACCGCTTGCAAATGTAACGAAGCTTCTCATAAGATACACAGCTAGTGGGGTGTCACTTGAGGCAGACTGGCCAAAGTATCAAAAAAATGTGTATTTGGGTGAGCAACTAGCAGGAATCACTATGACACTCATAGGGTAGCCAATGCCTCGTCCCCAGCATAATCACATCAGCAACTTCAAGAAACCCCTGGCAAAAGTTACAATGACTCTTAAGATACACAACTAGTGGCGTAGCTATCAGGCAGACTGGAAAGAGTATCTAAAAAATGTGTATTTGGGTGAAGAACTGGCAGGAATCTCTATGATTCTCTTGAGGTAGCATATGCCTCGTCACCAGCAGAATCAAATCAGCAACTTCTAGAAACCCCTGGCAAAAGTAACGATGTTTCTCTTAAGATACACAACTAGTGGCGTATCGCTTCAGGCACACTGGAAACAGTATCTAAAAAATGTGTATTTGGGTGAGCAACTGGCACGAAACACTGTGACTCTCTTAGGGTAACCAATATCTCGTCACCAGTATAATCACATCTTCAAAGTCAAGAAACCGCTGGCAAGAGTAACGATGTTTCTCTTAAGATACACAACTAGTGGCCTATCGCTTCAGGCAGACTGGCCACAGTATCTCAAAATGTGTATTTGGGTGAGCAACTGGCAGAAAGCACTATGACTCTCTTAAGGTTGCCAATGCCTCGTCAACAACATAATCCCATCACCAACTTCAAGAAACCGCTTGCAAATGTAACGAAGCTTCTCATAAGATACACAGCTAGTGGGGTGTCACTTGAAGCAGACTGGCCAAAGTATCAAAATAATGTGTATTTGGGTGAGCAACTAGCAAGAATCACTATGACACTCATAGGGTAGCCAATGCCTCGTCACCAGCATAATCACATCAGCAACTTCTAGAAACCCCTGACAAAAGTAACGAAGCTTCTCATAAGATACACAGCTTGTGGGGTGTCACTTGAGGCAGACTGGCCAAAGTATAAAAAAAATGTGTATTTGGGTGAGCAACTAGCAGGAATCACTATGACACTCATAGGGTAGCCAATGCCTCGTCACCAGCATAATCACATCAGCAACTTCAAGAAACCCCTGGCAAAAGTTACAATGACTCTTAAGATACACAACTAGTGGCGTAGCTATCAGGCAGACTGGAAAAAGTATCTAAAAAATGTGTATTTGGATGAGCAACTGGCAGGAAACACTGTGACTCTCTTAGGGTAGACAATATCTCGTCACCAGTATAAACACATCTTCAAAGTCAAGAAACCGCTGGCAAGAGTAACGATGTTTCTCTTAAGATACACAACTAGTGGCGTATCGCTTCAGGCACATTGGAAACAGTATCTAAAAATGTGTATTTGGGTGAGCAACTGGCACGAAACACTGTGACTCTCTTAGGGGAACCAATATCTCGTCACCAGTATAATCACAGCTTCAAAGTCAAGAAACCGCTGGCAAAAGTAACGATGTTTCTCTTAAGATACACAACTAGTGGCGTATCGCTTCAGGCAGACTGGCCACAGTATCTCAAAATGTGTATTTGGGTGAGCAACTGGCAGGAAGCACTATGAGTCTCTTAAGCTAGCCAATGCCTCGTCACCAACATAATCCCATCACCAACTTCAAGAAACCACTTGCAAATGTAACGAAGCTTCTCATAAGATACACAGCTAGTGGGGTGTCACTTGAGGCAGACTGGCCAAAGTATCAAAAAAATGTGTATTTGGGTGAGCAACTAGCAGGAATCACTATGACACTCATAGGGTAGCCAATGCCTCGTCACCAGCATAATCACATCAGCAACTTCAAGAAACCCCTGGCAAAAGTTACAATGACTCTTAAGATACACAACTAGTGGCGTAGCTATCAGGCAGACTGGAAAGAGTATCTAAAAAATGTGTATTTGGATGAGCAACTGGCAGGAAACACTGTGACTCTCTTAGGGTAGACAATATCTCGTCACCAGTATAATCACATCTTCAAAGTCAAGAAACCGCTGGCAAGAGTAACGATGTTTCTCTTAAGATACACAACTAGTGGCGTATCGCTTCAGGCAGACTGGCCACAGTATCTCAAAATGTGTATTTGGGTGAGCAACTGGCAGGAAGCACTATGACTCTCTTAAGGTAGCCAATGCCTCGTCACCAACATAATCCCATCACCAACTTCAAGAAACCGCTTGCAAAGGTAACGAAGCTTCTCATAAGATACACAGCTAGTGGGGTGTCACTTGAGGCAGACTGGCCAAAGTATCAAAAAAATGTGTATTTGGGTGAGCAACTAGCAGGAATCACTATGACACTCATAGGGTAGCCTTTGCCTCGTCACCAGCATAATCACATCAGCAACTTCAAGAAACCCCTGGCAAAAGTTACAATGACTCTTAAGATACACAACTAGTGGCGCAGCTATCAGGCAGACTGGAAAGAGTATCTAAAAAATGTGTATTTGGGTGAAGAACTGGCAGGAATCTCTATGACTCTCTTGAGGTAGCATATGCCTCGTCACCAGCAGAATCAAATCAGCAACTTCTAGAAACCCCTGGCAAAAGTAACGATGTTTCTCTTAAGATACACAACTAGTGGCGTATCGCTTCAGGCACACTGGAAACAGTATCTAAAAAATGTGTATTTGGGTGAGCAACTGGCACGAAACACTGTGACTCTCTTAGGGTAACCAATATCTCGTCACCAGTATAATCACATCTTCAAAGTCAAGAAACCGCTGGCAAGAGTAACGATGTTTCTCTTAAGATACACAACTAGTGGCGTATCGCTTCAGGCAGACTGGCCACAGTATCTCAAAATGTGTATTTGGGTGAGCAACTGGCAGAAAGCACTATGACTTTCTTAAGGTAGCCAATGCCTCGTCACCAACATAATCCCATCACCAACTTCAAGAAACCGCTTGCAAATGTAACGAAGCTTCTCATAAGATACACAGCTAGTGGGGTGTCACTTGAAGCAGACTGGCCAAAGTATCAAAAAAATGTGTATTTGGGTGAGCAACTAGCAGGAATCGCTATGACACTCATAGGGTAGCCAATGCCTCGTCACCAGCATAATCACATCAGCAACTTCAAGAAACCCCTGGCAAAAGTTACAATGACTCTTAAGATACACAACTAGTGGCGTAGCTATCAGGCAGACTGGAAAGAGTATCTAAAAATGTGTATTTGGGTGAAGACCTGGCAGGATTCTCTATGACTCTCTTGAGGTAGCATATGCCTCGTCACCAGCAGAATCAAATCAGCAACTTCTAGAAACCCCTGGCAAAAGTAACGATGTTTCTCTTAAGATACACAACTAGTGGCGTATCGCTTCAGGCACACTGGAAACAGTATCTAAAAAATGTGTATTTGGGTGAGCAACTGGCACGAAACACTGTGACTCTCTTAGGGTAACCAATATCTCGTCACCAGTATAATCACATCTTCAAAGTCAAGAAACCGCTGGCAAGAGTAACGATGTTTCTCTTAAGATACACAACTAGTGGCCTATCGCTTCAGGCAGACTGGCCACAGTATCTCAAAATGTGTATTTGGGTGAGCAACTGGCAGAAAGCACTATGACTCTCTTAAGGTAGCCAATGCCTCGTCACCAACATAATCCCATCACCAACTTCAAGAAACCGCTTGCAAATGTAATGAAGCTTCTCATAAGATACACAGCTAGTGGGGTGTCACTTGAAGCAGACTGGCCAAAGTATCAAAAAAATGTGTATTTGGGTGAGCAACTAGCAGGAATCACTATGACACTCATAGGGTAGCCAATGCCTCGTCACCAGCATAATCAAATCAGCAACTTCAAGAAACCCCTGGCAAAAGTTACAATGACTCTTAAGATACACAACTAGTGGCGTAGCTATCAGGCAGACTGGAAAGAGTAACTAAAAAATGTGTGTTTGGGTGAAGAACTGGCAGGAATCACTATGACTCTCTTGAGGTAGCCACTGCTTCGTCACCAGCAGAATGAAATCAGCAACTTCTAGAAACCCCTGTCAAAAGTAACGATGTTTCTCTTAAGATACACAACTAGTGGCGTATCGCTTCAGGCAGACTGGCCACAGTATCTCAAAATGTGTATTTGGGTGAGCAACTGGCAGAAAGCACTATGACTCTCTTAAGGTAGCCAATGCCTCGTCACCAACATAATCACATCACCAACTTCAAGAAACCGCTTGCAAAGGTAACGAAGGTTCTCATAAGATACACAGCTTGTGGGGTGTCACTTGAGGCAGACTGGCCAAAGTATCAAAAAAATGTGTATTTGGGTGAGCAACTAGCAGGAATCACTATGACACTCATAGAGTAGCCAATGCCTCGTCACCAGCATAATCACATCAGCAACTTCAAGAAACCCCTGGCAAAAGTTACAATGACTCTTAAGATACACAACTAGTGGCGTAGCTATCAGGCAGACTGGAAAGAGTATCTAAAAAATGTGTATTTGGATGAGCAACTGGCAGGAAACACTGTGACTCTCTTAGGGTAGACAATATCTCGTCACCAGTATAATCACATCTTCAAAGTCAAGAAACCGCTGGCAAGAGTAACGATGTTTCTCTTAAGATACACAACTAGTGGCGTATCGCTTCAGGCACACTGGAAACAGTATCTAAAAAATGTGTATTTGGGTGAGCAACTGGCACGAAACACTGTGACTCTCTTAGGGTAACCAATATCTCGTCACCAGTATAATCACAGCTTCAAAGTCAAGAAACCGCTGGCAAGAGTAACGATGTTTCTCTTAAGATACACATCTAGTGGCGTATCGCTTCAGGCAGACTGGCCACAGTATCTCAAAATGTGTATTTGGGTGAGCAACTGGCAGGAAGCACTATGACTCTCTTAAGGTAGCCAATGCCTCGTCACCAACATAATCCCATCACCAACTTCAAGAAACCGCTTGCAAAGGTAACGAAGCTTCTCATAAGATACACAGCTAGTGGGGTGTCACTTGAGGCAGACTGGCCAAAGTATCAAAAAAATGTGTATTTGGGTGAGCAACTAGCAGGAATCACTATGACACTCATAGGGTAGCCAATGCCTCGTCACCAGCATAATCACATCAGCAACTTCAAGAAACCCCTGGCAAAAGTTACAATGACTCTTAAGATACACAACTAGTGGCGTAGCTATCAGGCAGACTGGAAAGACTATCTAAAAAATGTGTATTTGGGTGAAGAACTGGCAGGAATCTCTATGACTCTCTTGAGGTAGCCAATGCCTCGTCACCAGCAGAATCAAATCAGCAACTTCTAGAAACCCCTGGCAAAAGTAACGATGTTTCTCTTAAGATACACAACTAGTGGCGTATCGCTTCAGGCACACTGGAAACAGTATCTACAAAATGTGTATTTGGGTGAGCAACTGGCACGAAACACTGTGACTCTCTTAGGGTAACCAATATCTCGTCACCAGTATAATCACATCTTCAAAGTCAAGAAACCGCTGGCAAGAGTAACGATGTTTCTCTTAAGATACACAACTAGTGGCCTATCGCTTCAGGCAGACTGGCCACAGTATCTCAAAATGTGTATTTGGGTGAGCAACTGGCAGAAAGCACTATGACTCTCTTAAGGTAGCCAATGCCTCGTCACCAACATAATCCCATCACCAACTTCAAGAAACCGCTTGCAAATATAACGAAGCTTCTCATAAGATACACAGCTAGTGGGGTGTCACTTGAAGCAGACTGGCCAAAGTATCAAAAAAATGTGTATTTGGGTGAGCAACTAGCAGGAATCACTATGACACTCATAGGGTAGCCAATGCCTCGTCACCAGCATAATCACATCAGCAACTTCAAGAAACCCCTGGCAAAAGTAACAATGACTCTTAAGATACACAACTAGTGGCGTAGCTATCAGGCAGACTGGAAAGAGTATCTAAAAAATGTGTATTTGGATGAGCAACTGGCAGGACACACTGTGACTCTCTTAGGGTAGCCAATATCTTGTCACCAGTATAATCACATCTTCAAAGTCAAGAAACCGCTGGCAAGAGTAACGATGTTTCTGTTAAGATACACAACTAGTGGCGTATCGCTTCAGACACATTGGAAACAGTATCTAAAAAATGTGTATTTGGGTGAGCAACTGGCACGAAACACTGTGACTCTCTTAGGGTAGCCAATATCTCGTCACCAGTATAATCACAGCTTCAAAGTCAAGAAACCGCTGGCAAGAGTAACGATGTTTCTCGTAAGATACACAGCTAGTGGGGTGTCACTTGAGGCAGACTGGCCAAAGTATCAAAAAAATGTGTATTTGGGTGAGCAACTAGCAGCAATCACTATGACACTCATAGGGTAGCCAATGCCTCGTCACCAGCATAATCACATCAGCAACTTCAAGAAACCCCTGGCAAAAGTTACAATGACTCCTAAGATACACAACTAGTGGCGTAGCTATCAGGCAGACTGGAAAGAGTATCTAAAAATGTGTATTTGGGTGAAGAACTGGCAGGAATCTCTATGACTCACTTGAGGTAGCCAATGCTTCGTCACCAGCAGAATCAAATCAGCAACTTCTAGAAACCCCTTTCAAAAGTAACGATGTTTCTCTTAAGATACACAACTAGTGGCGTATCGCTTCAGGCACACTGGAAACAGTATCTAAAAAATGTGTATTTGGGTGAGCAACTGGCACGAAACACTGTGACTCTCTTAGGGTAGCCAATATCTCGTCACCAGTATAATCACAGCTTCAAAGTCAAGAAACCGCTGGCAAGAGTAACGATGTTTCTCTTAAGATACACAACTAGTGGCGTATCGCTTCAGGCAGACTGGCCACAGTATCTCAAAATGTGTATTTGGGTGAGCAACTGGCAGGAAGCACTATGAATCTCTTAAGGTAGCCAATGCCTTGTCACCAACATAATCCCATCACCAACTTCAAGAAACCGCTTGCAAAGGTAACGAAGCTTCTCATAAGATACACAGCTAGTGGGGTGTCACTTGAAGCAGACTGGCCAAAGTATCAAAAAAATTTGTATTTGGGTGAGCAACTAGCAGGTATCACTATGACACTCATAGGGTAGCCAATGCCTCGTCACCAGCATAATCACATCAGCAACTTCAAGAAACCCCTGGCAAAAGTTACAATGACTCTTAAGATACACAACTAGTGGCGTAGCTATCAGGCAGACTGGAAAGAGTAACTAAAAAATGTGTGTTTGGGTGAAGAACTGGCAGGAATCTCAATGACTCTCTTGAGGTAGCCAATGCTTCGTCACCAGCAGAATGAAATCAGCAACTTCTAGAAACCCCTGTCAAAAGTAACGATGTTTCTCTTAAGATACACAACTAGTGGCGTATCGCTTCAGGCAGACTGGCCACAGTATCTCAAAATGTGTATTTGGGTGAGCAACTGGCAGAAAGCACTATGACTCTCTTAAGGTAGCCAATGCCTCGTCACCAACATAATCACATCACCAACTTCAAGAAACCGCTTGCAAAGGTAACGAAGGTTCTCATAGGATACACAGCTTGTGAGGTGTCACTTGAGGCAGACTGGCCAAAGTATCAAAAAAATGTGTATTTGGGTGAGCAACTAGCAGGAATCACTATGACACTCATAGGGTAGCCAATGCCTCGTCACCAGCATAATCACATCAGCAACTTCAAGAAACCCCTGGCAAAAGTTACAATGACTCTTAAGATACACAACTGCTGGCGCAGCTATCAGGCAGACTGGAAAGAGTATCTAAAAAATGTGTATTTGGATGAGCAACTGGCAGGAAACACTGTGACTCTCTTAGGGTAGCCAATATCTTGTCACCAGTATAATCACATCTTCAAAGTCAAGAAACCGCTGGCAAGAGTAACGATGTTTCTGTTAAGATACACAACTAGTGGCGTATCGCTTCATGCACATTGGAAACAGTATCTAAAAAATGTGTATTTGGGTGAGCAACTGGCACGAGACACTGTGACTCTCTTAGGGTAGCCAATATCTCGTCACCAGTATAATCACAGCTTCAAAGTCAAGAAACCGCTGGCAAGAGTCACGATGTTTCTCTTAAGATACACAGCTAGTGGGGTGTCACTTGAGGCAGACTGGCCAAAGTATCAAAAAAATGTGTATTTGGGTGAGCAACTAGCAGCAATCACTATGACACTCATAGGGTAGCCAATGCCACGTCACCAGCATAATCACATCAGCCACTTCAAGAAACCCCTGGCAAAAGTTACAATGACTCTTAAGATACACAACTAGTGGCGTAGCTATCAGGCAGACTGGAAAGAGTATCTAAAAAATGTGTATTTGGGTGAAGAACTGGCAGGAATCTCTATGACTCTCTTGAGGTAGCCAATGCCTCGTCACCAGCAGAATCAAATCAGCAACTTCTAGAAACCCCTGGCAAAAGTAACGATGTTTCTCTTAAGATACACAACTAGTGGCGTATCGCTTCAGGCACACTGGAAACAGTATTTAAAAAATGTGTATTTGGGTGAGCAACTGGCACGAAACACTGTGACTCTCTTAGGGTAGCCAATATCTCATCACCAGTATAATCACAGCTTCAAAGTCAAGAAACCGCTGGCAAGAGTAACGATGTTTCTCTTAAGATACACAACTAGTGGCGTATCGCATCAGGCACACTGGAAACAGTATCTAAACAATGTGTATTTGGGTGAGCAACTGGCACGAAACACTGTGACTCTCTTAGGGTAGCCAATATCTCGTCACCAGTATAATCACAGCTTCAAAGTCAAGAAACCGCTGGCAAGAGAAACGATGTTTCTCTTAAGATACACAACTAGTGGCGTATCGCTTCAGGCAGACTGGCCACAGTATCTCAAAATGTGTATTTGGGTGAGGAACTGGCAGGAAGCACTATGACTCTCTTAAGGTAGCCAATGCATCGTCACCAACATAATCCCATCACCAACTTCAAGAAACCGCTTGCAAAGGTAACGAAGCTTCTCATAAGATACACAGCTAGTGGGGTGTCGCTTGAAGCAGACTGGCCAAAGTATCAAAAAAATGTGTATTTGGGTGAGCAACTAGCAGGAATCACTATGACACTCATAGGGTAGCCAATGCCTCGTCACCAGCATAATCACATCAGCAACTTCAAGAAACCCCTGGCAAAAGTTACAATGACTCTTAAGATACACAACTAGTGGCGTAGCTATCAGGCAGACTGGAAAGAGTAACTAAAAAATGTGTGTTTGGGTGAAGAACTGGCAGGAATCTCTATGACTCTCTTGAGGTAGCCAATGCTTCGTCACCAGCAGAATGAAATCAGCAACTTCTAGAAACCCCTGTCAAAAGTAACGATGTTTCTCTTAAGATACACAACTAGTGGCGTATCGCTTCAGGCAGACTGGCCACAGTATCTCAAAATGTGTATTTGGGTGAGCAACTGGCAGAAAGCACTATGACTCTCTTAAGGTAGCCAATGCCTCGTCACCAACATAATCACATCACCAACTTCAAGAAACCGCTTGCAAAGGTAACGAAGGTTCTCATAAGATTCACAGCTTGTGGGGTGTCACTTGAGGCAGACTGGCCAAAGTATCAAAAAAATGTGTATTTGGGTGAGCAACTAGCAGGAATCACTATGACACTCATAGGGTAGCCAATGCCTCGTCACCAGCATAATCACATCAGCAACTTCAAGAAACCCCTGGCAAAAGTTACAATGACTCTTAAGATACACAACTAGTGGCGTAGCAATCAGGCAGACTGGAAAGAGTATCTAAAAAATGTGTATTTGGATGAGCAACTGGCAGGAAACACTGTGACTCTCTTAGGGTAGCCAATATCTTGTCACCAGTATAATCACATCTTCAAAGTCAAGAAACCGCTGGCAAGAGTAACGATGTTTCTGTTAAGATACACAACTAGTGGCGTATCGCTTCATGCACATTGGAAACAGTATCTAAAAAATGTGTATTTGGGTGAGCAACTGGCACGAGACACTGTGACTCTCTTAGGGTAGCCAATATCTCGTCACCAGTATAATCACAGCTTCAAAGTCAAGAAACCGCTGGCAAGAGTCACGATGTTTCTCTTAAGATACACAGCTAGTGGGGTGTCACTTGAGGCAGACTGGCCAAAGTATCAAAAAAATGTGTATTTGGGTGAGCAACTAGCAGCAATCACTATGACACTCATAGGGTAGCCAATGCCACGTCACCAGCATAATCACATCAGCCACTTCAAGAAACCCCTGGCAAAAGTTACAATGACTCTTAAGATACACAACTAGTGGCGTAGCTATCAGGCAGACTGGAAAGAGTATCTAAAAAATGTGTATTTGGGTGAAGAACTGGCAGGAATCTCTATGACTCTCTTGAGGTAGCCAATGCCTCGTCACCAGCAGAATCAAATCAGCAACTTCTAGAAACCCCTGGCAAAAGTAACGATGTTTCTCTTAAGATACACAACTAGTGGCGTATCGCTTCAGGCACACTGGAAACAGTATTTAAAAAATGTGTATTTGGGTGAGCAACTGGCACGAAACACTGTGACTCTCTTAGGGTAGCCAATATCTCATCACCAGTATAATCACAGCTTCAAAGTCAAGAAACCGCTGGCAAGAGTAACGATGTTTCTCTTAAGATACACAACTAGTGGCGTATCGCATCAGGCACACTGGAAACAGTATCTAAACAATGTGTATTTGGGTGAGCAACTGGCACGAAACACTGTGACTCTCTTAGGGTAGCCAATATCTCGTCACCAGTATAATCACAGCTTCAAAGTCAAGAAACCGCTGGCAAGAGAAACGATGTTTCTCTTAAGATACACAACTAGTGGCGTATCGCTTCAGGCAGACTGGCCACAGTATCTCAAAATGTGTATTTGGGTGAGGAACTGGCAGGAAGCACTATGACTCTCTTAAGGTAGCCAATGCATCGTCACCAACATAATCCCATCACCAACTTCAAGAAACCGCTTGCAAAGGTAACGAAGCTTCTCATAAGATACACAGCTAGTGGGGTGTCGCTTGAAGCAGACTGGCCAAAGTATCAAAAAAATGTGTATTTGGGTGAGCAACTAGCAGGAATCACTATGACACTCATAGGGTAGCCAATGCCTCGTCACCAGCATAATCACATCAGCAACTTCAAGAAACCCCTGGCAAAAGTTACAATGACTCTTAAGATACACAACTAGTGGCGTAGCTATCAGGCAGACTGGAAAGAGTAACTAAAAAATGTGTGTTTGGGTGAAGAACTGGCAGGAATCTCTATGACTCTCTTGAGGTAGCCAATGCTTCGTCACCAGCAGAATGAAATCAGCAACTTCTAGAAACCCCTGTCAAAAGTAACGATGTTTCTCTTAAGATACACAACTAGTGGCGTATCGCTTCAGGCAGACTGGCCACAGTATCTCAAAATGTGTATTTGGGTGAGCAACTGGCAGAAAGCACTATGACTCTCTTAAGGTAGCCAATGCCTCGTCACCAACATAATCACATCACCAACTTCAAGAAACCGCTTGCAAAGGTAACGAAGGTTCTCATAAGATTCACAGCTTGTGGGGTGTCACTTGAGGCAGACTGGCCAAAGTATCAAAAAAATGTGTATTTGGGTGAGCAACTAGCAGGAATCACTATGACACTCATAGGGTAGCCAATGCCTCGTCACCAGCATAATCACATCAGCAACTTCAAGAAACCCCTGGCAAAAGTTACAATGACTCTTAAGATACACAACTAGTGGCGTAGCAATCAGGCAGACTGGAAAGAGTATCTAAAAAATGTGTATTTGGATGAGCAACTGGCAGGAAACACTGTGACTCTCTTAATGTAGGCAATATCTTGTCACCAGTATAATCACATCTTCAAAGTCAAGAAACCGCTGGCAAGAGTAACGATGTTTCTGTTAAGATACACAACTAGTGGCGTATCGCTTCAGGCACATTGGAAACAGTATCTAAAAAATGTGTATTAGGGTGAGCAACTGGCACGAAACACTGTGACTCTCGTAGGGTAGCCAATATCTCGTCACCAGTATAATCACAGCTTCAAAGTCAAGAAACCGCTGGTAAGAGTAACGATGTTTCTCTTATGATACACAGCTAGTGGGGTGTCACTTGAGGCAGACTGGCCATAGTATCAAAAAAATGTGTATTTGGGTGAGCAACTAGCAGCAATCACTATGACACTCATAGGGTAGCCAATGCCTCGTCACCAGCATAATCACATCAGCAACTTCAAGAAACCCCTGGCAAAAGTTACAATGACTCTTAAGATACACAACTAGTGGCGTAGCTATCAGGCAGACTGGAAAGAGTATCTAAAAAATGTGTATTTGGGTGAAGAACTGGCAGGAATCTCTATGACTCTCTTGAGGTAGCCAATGCTTCGTCACCAGCAGAATCAAATCAGCAACTTCTAGAAACCCCTTTCAAAAGTAACGATGTTTCTCTTAAGATACACAACTAGTGGCGTATCGCTTCAGGCAGACTGGCCACAGTATCTCAAAATGTGTATTTGGGTGAGCAACTGGCAGAAAGCACTATGACTCTCTTAAGGTAGCCAATGCATCGTCACCAACATAATCACATCACCAACTTCAAGAAACCGCTTGCAAAGGTAACGAAGGTTCTCATAAGATACACAGCTTGTGGGGTGTCACTTGAGGCAGACTGGCCAAAGTATCAAAAAAATGTGTATTTGGGTGAGCAACTAGCAGGAATCACTATGACACTCATAGGGTAGCCAATGCCTCGTCACCAGCATAATCACATCAGCAACTTCAAGAAACCCCTGGCAAAAGTTACAATGACTCTTAAGATACACAACTAGTGGCGTAGCTATCAGGCAGACTGGAAAGTGTATCTAAAAAATGTGTATTTAGATGAGCAACTGGCAGGAAACACTGTGACTCTCTTAGGGTAGCCAATATCTTGTCACCAGTATAATCACATCTTCAAAGTCAAGAAACCGCTGGCAAGAGTAACGATGTTTCTGTTAAGATACACAACTAGTGGCGTATCGCTTCAGGCACATTGGAAACAGTATCTAAAAAATGTGTATTTGGGTGAGCAACTGGCACGAAACACTGTGACTCTCTTAGGGCAGCCAATATCTCGTCACCAGTATAATCACAGCTTCAAAGTCAAGAAACCGCTGGCAACAGTAACGTTGTTTCTCTTAAGATACACAACTAGTGGCGTATCGCTTCAGGCAGACGCCACAGTATCTCAATATGTGTATTTGGGTGAGCAACTGGCAGGAAGCACTATGACTCTCTTAAGGTAGCCAATGCCTCGTCACCAACATAATCCCATCACCAACTTCAAGAAACCGCTTGCAAAGGTAACGAAGCTTCTCATAAGATAAACAGCTAGTGGGGAGTCACTTGAGGCAGTCTGGCCAAAGTATCAAAAAAATGTGTATTTGGGTGAGCACCTAGCAGGAATCACTATGACACTCATAGGGTAGCCAATGCCTCGTCACCAGCATAATCACATCAGCAACTTCAAGAAACCACTGGCAAAAGTTACAATGACTCTTAAGATACACTACTAGTGGCGTACTATCAGGCAGACTGGAAAGAGTCTCTAAAAAATGTGTATTTGTGTGAAGAACTGGCAGGAATCTCTATGACTCTCTTGAGGTAGCCAATGCCTCGTCACCAGCAGATTCAAATCAGCAACTTCTAGAAACCCCTGGCAAAAGTAACGATGTTTCTCTTAAGATACACAACTAGTGGCGTATCGCTTCAGGCACACTGGATACAGTATCTAAAAAATGTGTATTTGGTTGAGCAACTGGCACGAAACACTGTGACCCTCTTAGGGTAACCAATATTTCGTCACCAGTATAATCACATCTTCAAAGTCAAGAAACCGTTGGCAAGAGTAACGATGTTTCTCTTAAGATACACAACTAGTGGCGTATCGCTTCAGGCAGACTGGCCACAGTATCTCAAAATGTGTATTTGGGTGAGCAACTGGCAGAAAGCACTATGACTCTCTTAAGATAGCCAATGCCACGTCACCAACATAATCACATCACCAACTTCAAGAAACCGCTTGCAAAGGTAACGAAGCTTCTCATAAGATACACAGCTAGTGGGGTGTCACTTGAGGCAGACTGGCCAAAGTATCAAAAAAATGTGTATTTGGGTGAGCAACTAGCAGGAATCACTATGACACTCATATGGTAGCTAATGCCTCGTCACCAGCATAATCACATCAGCAACTTCAAGAAACCCCTGGCAAAAGTTACAATGACTCTTAAGATACACAACTAGTGGCGTAGCTATCAGGCAGACTGGAAAGAGTATCTAAAAAATGTGTATTTGGGTGAAGAACTGGCAGGAATCTCTATGACTCTCTTGAGGTAGCCAATGCCTCGTCACCAGCAGAATCAAATCAGCAACTTCTAGAAACCCCTGGCAAAAGTAACGATGTTTCGCTTAAGATACGCAAATAGTGGCGTATCGCTTCAGGCAGACTGGCCACAGTATCTCAAAATGTGTATTTGGGTGAGCAACTGGCAGAAAGCACTATGACTCTCTTAAGATAGCCAATGCCTCGTCACCAACATAATCACATCACCAACTTCAAGAAACCGCTTGCAAAGGTAACGAAGCTTCTCATAAGATACACAGCTAGTGGGGTGTCACTTGAGGCAGACTGGCCAAAGTATCAAAAAAATGTGTATTTGGGTGAGCAACTAGCAGGAATCACTATGACACTCATATGGTAGCTAATGCCTCGTCACCAGCATAATCACATCAGCAACTTCAAGAAACCCCTGGCAAAAGTTACAATGACTCTTAAGATACACAACTAGTGGCGTAGCTATCAGGCAGACTGGAAAGAGTATCTACAAAATGTGTATTTGGATGAGCAACTGGCAGGAAACACTGTGACTCTCTTAGGGTAGCCAATATCTCGTCACCACTATAATCACATCTTCAAAGTCAAGAAACCGCTGGCAAGAGTAACGATGTTTCTCTTAAGATACACAACTA
The DNA here is from genome assembly GCF_023898315.1 of Schistocerca nitens. Taxonomy (NCBI): domain Eukaryota; kingdom Metazoa; phylum Arthropoda; class Insecta; order Orthoptera; family Acrididae; genus Schistocerca; species Schistocerca nitens. The sequence continues at coordinate 104,962,731 of NC_064616.1, read as the reverse complement.
GTGGCGTATCGCTTCAGGCACACTGGAAACAGTATCTAAAAAATGTGTATTTGGGTGAGCAACTGGCACGAAACACTGTGACTCTCTTAGGGTAACCAATATCTCGTCACCAGTATAATCACATCTTCAAAGTCAAGAAACCGCTGGCAAGAGTAACGATGTTTCTCTTAAGATACACAACTAGTGGCGTATCGCTTCAGGCAGACTGGAAACAGTATCTAAAAAATGTGTATTTGGGTGAGCAACTGGCAGGAAGCACTATGACTCTCTTAAGGTAGCCAATGCCTCGTCACCAACATAATCCCATCACCAACTTCAAGAAACCGCTTGCAAAGGTAACGAAACTTCTCATAAGATACACAGCTAGTGGGGTGTCACTTGAGGCAGACTGGCCAAAGTATCAAAAAAATGTGTATTTGGGTGAGCAACTAGCAGAAATCACTATGACACTCATAGGGTAGCCAATGCCTCGTCACCAGCATAATCACATCAGCAACTTCAAGAAACCCCTGGCAAAAGTTACAATGACTCTTAAGATACACAACTAGTGGCGTAGCTATCAGGCAGACTGGAAAGAGTATCTAAAAAATGTGTATTTGGGTGAAGAACTGGCAGGAATCTCTATGACTCTCTTGAGGTAGCCAATGCCTCGTCACCAGCAGAATCAAATCAGCAACTTCTAGAAACCCCTGGCAAAAGTAACGATGTTTCGCTTACGATACGCAAATAGTGGCGTATCGCTTCAGGCAGACTGGAAACAGTATCTAAAAAATGTGTATTTGGGTGAGCAACTGGCACGAAACACTGTGACTCTCTTAGGGTAACCAATATCTCGTCACCAGTATAATCACATCTTCAAAGTCAAGAAACCGCTGGCAAGAGTAACGATGTTTCTCTTAAGATACACAACTAGTGGCGTATCGCTTCAGGCAGACTGGAAACAGTATCTAAAAAATGTGTATTTGGGTGAGCAACTGGCAGGAAGCACTATGACTCTCTTAAGGTAGCCAATGCCTCGTCACTAACATAATCCCATCACCAACTTCAAGAAACCGCTTGCAAAGGTAACGAAACTTCTCATAAGATACACAGCTAGTGGGGTGTCACTTGAGGCAGACTGGCCAAAGTATCAAAAAAATGTGTATTTGGGTGAGCAACTAGCAGGAATCACTATGACACTCATAGGGTAGCCAATGCCTCGTCACCAGCATAATCACATCAGCAACTTCAAGAAACCCCTGGCAAAAGTTACAATGACTCTTAAGATACACAACTAGTGGCGTAGCTATCAGGCAGACTGGAAAGAGTATCTAAAAAATGTGTATTTGGGTGAAGAACTGGCAGGAATCTCTATGACTCTCTTGAGGTAGCCAATGCCTCGTCACCAGCAGAATCAAATCAGCAACTTCTAGAAACCCCTGGCAAAAGTAACGATGTTTCGCTTACGATACGCAAATAGTGGCGTATCGCTTCAGGCAGACTGGCCACAGTATCTCAAAATGTGTATTTGGGTGAGCAACTGGCAGGAAGCACTATGACTCTCTTGAGGTAGCCAATGCCTCGTCACCAACATAATCCCATCATTAACTTCAAGAAACCGCTTGCAAATGTATCGAAGCCTCTCATAAGATACACAGCTAGTGGGGTGTCACTTGAGGCAGACTGGCCAAAGTATCAAAAAAATGTGTATTTGGGTGAGCAACTAGCAGGAATCACTATGACACTCATAGGTTAGCCAATGCCTCGTCACCAGCATAATCACATCAGCAACTTCAAGAAACCCCTGGCAAAAGTTACAATGACTCTTAAGATACACAACTAGTGGCGTAGCTATCAGGCAGACTGGAAAGAGTATCTAAAAAATGTGTATTTGGATGAGCAACTGGCAGGGAAAACTGTGACTCTCTTGGGGTAGCCAATATCTCGTCACCAGTATAATCACATCTTCAAAGTCAAGAAACCGCTGGCAAGAGTAACGATGTTTCTCTTAAGTTACACAACTAGTGGCGTATCGCTTCAGGCACACTGGAAACAGTATCTAAAAAATGTGTATTTGGGTGAGCAACTGGCACGAAACACTGTGACTCACGTAGGGTAGCCAATATCTCGTCACCAGTATAATCACAGCTTCAAAGTCAAGAAACCGCTGGTAAGAGTAACGATGTTTCTCTTAAGATACACAGCTAGTGGGGTGTCACTTGAGGCAGACTGGCCAAAGTATCAAAAAAATGTGTATATGGGTGAGCAACTAGCAGCAATCACTATGACACTCATAGGGTAGCCAATGCCTCGTCACCAGCATAATCACATCAGCAACTTCAAGAAACCCCTGGCAAAAGTTACAATGACACTTAAGATACACAACTAGTGGCGTAGCTATCAGGCAGACTGGAAAGAGTATCTAAAAAATGTGTATTTGGGTGAAGAACTGGCAGGAATCTCTATGACTCTCTTGAGGTAGCAAATGCTTCGTCACCAGCAGAATCAAATCAGCAACTTCTAGAAACCCCTTTCAAAAGTAACGATGTTTCTCTTAAGATACACAACTAGTGGCGTATCGCTTCAGGCAGACTGGCCACAGTATCTCAAAATGTGTATTTGGGTGAGCAACTGGCAGAAAGCACTCTGACTCTCTTAAGGTAGCCAATGCATCGTCACCAACATAATCACATCACCAACTTCAAGAAACCGCTTGCAAAGGTAACGAAGGTTCTCATAAGATACACAGCTTGTGGGGTGTCACTTGAGGCAGACTGGCCAAAGTATCAAAAAAATGTGTATTTGGGTGAGCAACTAGCAGGAATCACTATGACACTCATAGGGTAGCCAATGCCTCGTCACCAGCATAATCACATCAGCAACTTCAAGAAACCCCTGGCAAAAGTTACAATGACTCTTAAGATACACAACTAGTGGCGTAGCTATCAGGCAGACTGGAAAGTGTATCTAAAAAATGTGTATTTAGATGAGCAACTGGCAGGAAACACTGTGACTCTCTTAGGGTAGCCAATATCTTGTCACCAGTATAATCACATCTTCAAAGTCAAGAAATCGCTGGCAAGAGTAACGATGTTTCTGTTAAGATACACAACTAGTGGCGTATCGCTTCAGGCACATTGGAAACAGTATCTAAAAAATGTGTATTTGGGTGAGCAACTGGCACGAAACACTGTGACTCTCTTAGGGTAGCCAATATCTCGTCACCAGTATAATCACAGCTTCAAAGTCAAGAAACCGCTGGCAAGAGTAACGATGTTTCTCTTAAGATACAGAGCTAGTGGGGTGTCACTTGAGGCAGACTGGCCAAAGTATCAAAAGAATGTGTATTTGGGTGAGCAACTAGCAGGAATCACTATGACACTCATAGGGTAGCCAATGCCTCGTCACCAGCATAATCACATCAGCAACTTCAAGATACCCCTGGCAAAAGTTACAATGACTCTTAAGATACACAACTAGTGGCGTAGCTATCAGGCAGACTGGAAATAGTAGATAAAAAATGTGTATTTGGGTGAAGAACTGGCAGGAATCTCTATGACTCTCTTGAGGTAGCCAATGCCTCGTCACCAGCAGAATCAATTCAGCAACTTCTAGAAACCCCTGGCAAAAGTAACGATGTTTCTCTTAAGATACACAACTAGTGGCTTATCGCTTCAGGCACACTGGAAACAGTATCTAAAAAATGTGTATTTGGATGAGCAACTGGCAGGAAACACTGTGACTCTCTTAGGGTAGCCAATATCTCGTCACCAGTATAATCACATCTTCAAAGTCAAGAAACCGCTGGCAAGAGTAACGATGTTTCTCTTAAGATACACAACTAGTGGTGTATCGCTTCAGGCACACTGGAAACAGTATCTAAAAAATGTGTATTTGGGTGAGCAACTGGCACGAAACACTGTGACTCTCTTAGGGTAACCAATATCTCGTCACCTGTATAATCACATCTTCAAAGTCAAGAAACCGCTGGCAACAGTAACGTTGTTTCTCTTAAGATACACAACTAGTGGCGTATCGCTTCAGGCAGACGCCACAGTATCTCAATATGTGTATTTGGGTGAGCAACTGGCAGGAAGCACTATGACTCTCTTAAGGTAGCCAATGCCTCGTCACCAACATAATCCCATCACCAACTTCAAGAAACAGCTTGCAAAGGTAACGAAGCTTCTCATAAGATACACAGCTATTGGGGAGTCACTTGAGGCAGTCTGGCCAAAGTATCAAAAAAATGTGTATTTGGGTGAGCAACTAGCAGGAATCACTATGACACTCATAGGGTAGCCAATGCCTCGTCACCAGCATAATCACATCAGCAACTTCAAGAAACCACTGGCAAAAGTTACAATGACTCTTAAGATACACTACTAGTGGCGTACTATCAGGCAGACTGGAAAGAGTCTCTAAAAAATGTGTATTTGTGTGAAGAACTGGCAGGAATCTCTATGACTCTCTTGAGGTAGCCAATGCCTCGTCACCAGCAGATTCAAATCAGCAACTTCTAGAAACCCCTGGCAAAAGTAACGATGTTTCTCTTAAGATACACAACTAGTGGCGTATCGCTTCAGGCACACTGGAAACAGTATCTAAAAATGTGTATTTGGTTGAGCAACTGGCACGAAACACTGTGACTCTCTTAGGGTAACCAATATCTCGTCACCAGTATAATCACATCTTCAAAGTCAAGAAACCGTTGGCAAGAGTAACGATGTTTCTCTTAAGATACACAACTAGTGGCGTATCGCTTCAGGCAGACTGGCCACAGTATCTCAAAATGTGTATTTGGGTGAGCAACTGGCAGAAAGCACTATGACTCTCTTAAGATAGCCAATGCCTCGTCACCAACATAATCACATCACCAACTTCAAGAAACCGCTTGCAAAGGTAACGAAGCTTCTCATAAGATACACAGCTAGTGGGGTGTCACTTGAGGCAGACTGGCCAAAGTATCAAAAAAATGTGTATTTGGGTGAGCAACTAGCAGGAATCACTATGACACTCATAGGGTAGCCAATGCCTCGTCACCAGCATAATCACATCAGCAACTTCAAGAAACCCCTGGCAAAAGTTACAATGACTCTTAAGATACACAACTAGTGGCGTAGCTATCAGGCAGACTGGAAAGAGTATCTACAAAATGTGTATTTGGATGAGCAACTGGCAGGAAACACTGTGACTCCCTTAGGGTAGCCAATATCTCGTCACCAGTATAATCACATCTTCAAAGTCAAGAAACCGCTGGCAAGAGTAACGATGTTTCTCTTAAGATACACAACTAGTGGCGTATCGCTTCAGGCACACTGGAAACAGTATCTAAAAAATGTGTATTTGGGTGAGCAACTGGCACGAAACACTGTGACTCTCTTAGGGTAACCAATATCTCGTCACCAGTATAATCACATCTTCAAAGTCAAGAAACCGCTGGCAAGAGTAACGATGTTTCTCTTAAGATACACAACTAGTGGCGTATCGCTTCAGGCAGACTGGAAACAGTATCTAAAAAATGTGTATTTCGGTGAGCAACTGGCAGGAAGCACTATGACTCTCTTAAGGTAGCCAATGCCTCGTCACCAACATAATCCCATCACCAACTTCAAGAAACCGCTTGCAAAGGTAACGAAACTTCTCATAAGATACACAGCTAGTGGGGTGTCACTTGAGGCAGACTGGCCAAAGTATCAAAAAAATGTGTATTTGGGTGAGCAACTAGCAGGAATCACTATGACACTCATAGGGTAGCCAATGCCTCGTCACCAGCATAATCACATCAGCAACTTCAAGAAACCCCTGGCAAAAGTTACAATGACTCTTAAGATACACAACTAGTGGCGTAGCTATCAGGCAGACTGGAAAGAGTATCTAAAAAATGTGTATTTGTGTGAAGAACTGGCAGGAATCTCTATGACTCTCTTGAGGTAGCCAATGCCTCGTCACCAGCAGAATCAAATCAGCAACTTCTAGAAACCCCTGGCAAAAGTAACGATGTTTCTCTTAAGATACACAACTAGTGGCGTATCGCTTCAGGCACACTGGAAACAGTATCTAAAAAATGTGTATTTGGGTGAGCAACTGGCACGAAACACTGTGACTCTCTTAGGGTAGCCAATATCTCGTCACCAGTATAATCACAGCTTCAAAGTCAAGAAACCGCTGGCAAGAGTAACGATGTTTCTCTTAAGATACACAGCTAGTGGGGTGTCACTTGAGGCAGACTGGCCAAAGTATCAAAAGAATGTGTATTTGGGTGAGCAACTAGCAGGAATCACTATGACACTCATAGGGTAGCCAATGCCTCGTCACCAGCATAATCACATCAGCAACTTCAAGAAACCCCTGGCAAAAGTTACAATGACTCTTAAGATACACAACTAGTGGCGTAGCTATCAGGCAGACTGGAAAGAGTACCTAAAAAATGTGTATTTGGGTGAAGAACTGGCAGGAATCCCTATGACTCTCTTGAGGTAGCCAATGCCTCGTCACCAGCAGAATCAAATCAGCAACTTCTAGAAACCCCTGGCAAAAGTAACGATGTTTCTCTTAAGATACACAACTAGTGGCTTATCGCTTCAGGCACACTGGAAACAGTATCTAAAAAATGTGTATTTGGCTGAGCAACTGGCAGGAAACACTGTGACTCTCTTAGGGTAGCCAATATCTCGTCACCAGTATAATCACATCTTCAAAGTCAAGAAACCGCTGGCAAGAGTAACGATGTTTCTCTTAAGATACACATCTAGTGGCGTATCGCTTCAGGCAGACTGGAAACAGTATCTAAAAAATGTGTATTTGGGTGAGCAACTGGCAGGAAGCACTATGACTCTCTTAAGGTAGCCAATGCCTCGTCACCAACATACTCCCATCACCAACTTCAAGAAACCGCTTGCAAAGGTAACGAAGATTCTCATAAGATACACAGCTAGTGGGGAGTCACTTGAGGCAGTCTGGCCAAAGTATCAAAAAAATGTGTATTTGGGTGAGCAACTAGCAGGAATCACTATGACACTCATAGGGTAGCCAATGCCTCGTCACCAGCATAATCACATCAGCAACTTCAAGAAACCACTGGCAAAAGTTACAATGACTCTTAAGATACACTACTAGTGGCGTACTATCAGGCAGACTGGAAAGAGTCTCTAAAAAATGTGTATTTGTGTGAAGAACTGGCAGGAATCTCTATGACTCTCTTGAGGTAGCCAATGCCTCGTCACCAGCAGATTCAAATCAGCAACTTCTAGAAACCCCTGGCAAAAGTAACGATGTTTCTCTTAAGATACACAACTAGTGGCGTATCGCTTCAGGCACACTGGAAACAGTATCTAAAAAATGTGTATTTGGTTGAGCAACTGGCACGAAACACTGTGACTCTCTTAGGGTAACCAATATCTCGTCACCAGTATAATCACATCTTCAAAGTCAAGAAACCGTTGGCAAGAATAACGATGTTTCTCTTAAGATACACAACTAGTGGCGTATCGCTTCAGGCAGACTGGCCACAGTATCTCAAAATGTGTATTTGGGTGAGCAACTGGCAGAAAGCACTATGACTCTCTTAAGATAGCCAATGCCTCGTCACCAACATAATCACATCACCAACTTCAAGAAACCGCTTGCAAAGGTAACGAAGCTTCTCATAAGATACACAGCTAGTGGGGTGTCACTTGAGGCAGACTGGCCAAAGTATCAAAAAAATGTGTATTTGGGTGAGCAACTAGCAGGAATCACTATGACACTCATAGGTTAGCCAATGCCTCGTCACCAGCATAATCACATCAGCAACTTCAAGAAACCCCTGGCAAAAGTTACAATGACTCTTAAGATACACAACTAGTGGCGTAGCTATCAGGCAGACTGGAAAGAGTATCTAAAAAATGTGTATTTGGATGAGCAACTGGCAGGAAACACTGTGACTCTCTTAGGGTAGCCAATATCTCGTCACCAGTATAATCACATCTTCAAAGTCAAGAAACCGCTGGCAAGGGTAACGATGTTTCTCTTAAGATACACAACTAGTGGCGTATCGCTTCAGGCACACTGGAAACAGTATCTAAAAAATGTGTATTTGGGTGAGCAACTGGCACGAAACACTGTGACTCTCTTAGGGTAACCAATATCTCGTCACCAGTATAATCACATCTTCAAAGTCAAGAAACCGCTGGCAAGAGTAACGATGTTTCCCTTAAGATACACAACTAGTGGCGTATCGCTTCAGGCAGACTGGAAACAGTATCTAAAAAATGTGTATTTGGGTGAGCAACTGGCAGGAAGCACTATGACTCTCTTAAGGTAGCCAATTCCTCGTCACCAACATAATCCCATCACCAACTTCAAGAAACCGCTTGCAAAGGTAACGAAACTTCTCATAAGATACACAGCTAGTGGGGTGTCACTTGAGGCAGACTGGCCAAAGTATCAAAAAAATGTGTATTTGGGTGAGCAACTAGCAGGAATCACTATGACACTCCTAGGGTAGCCAATGCCTCGTCACCAGCATAATCACATCAGCAACTTCAAGAAACCCCTGGCAAAAGTTACAATGACTCTTAAGATACACAACTAGTGGCGTAGCTATCAGGCAGACTGGAAAGAGTATCTAAAAAATGTGTATTTGGGTGAAGAACTGGCAGGAATCTCTATGACTCTCTTGAGGTAGCCAATGCCTCGTCACCAGCAGAATCAAATCAGCAACTTCTAGAAACCCCTGGCAAAAGTAACGATGTTTCGCTTAAGATACGCAAATAGTGGCGTATCGCTTCAGGCAGACTGGCCACAGTATCTCAAAATGTGTATTTGGGTGAGCAACTGGCAGGAAGCACTATGACTCTCTTGAGGTAGCCAATGCCTCGTCACCAACATAATCCCATCACCAACTTCAAGAAACCGCTTGCAAATGTAACGAAGCTTCTCATAAGATACACAGCTAGTGGGGTGTCACTTGAGGCAGACCGGCCAAAGTATCAAAAAAATGTGTATTTGGGTGAGCAACTAGCAGGAATCACTATGACACTCATAGGTTAGCCAATGCCTCGTCACCAGCATAATCACATCAGCAACTTCAAGAAACCCCTGGCAAAAGTTACAATGACTCTTAAGATACACAACTAGTGGCGTAGCTATCAGGCAGACTGGAAAGAGTATCTAAAAAATGTGTATTTGGATGAGCAACTGGCAGGGAACACTGTGACTCTCTTGGGGTAGCCAATATCTCGTCACCAGTATAATCACATCTTCAAAGTCAAGAAACCGCTGGCAAGAGTAACGATGTTTCTCTTAAGTTACACAACTAGTGGCGTATCGCTTCAGGCACACTGGAAACAGTATCTAAAAAATGTGTATTTGTGTGAGCAACTGGCACGAAACACTGTGACTCTCTTAAGGTAACCAATATCTCGTCACCAGTATAATCACATCTTCAAAGTCAAGAAACCGCTGGCAAGAGTAACGATGTTTCTCTTAAGATACACAACTAGTGGCGTATCGCTTCAGGCAGACTGGCCACAGTATCTCAAAATGTGTATTTGGGTGAGCAACTGGCAGGAAGCACTATGACTCTCTTAAGGTAGCGAATGCCTCGTCACCAACATAATCCCATCACCAACTTCAAGAAACCGCTTGCAAATGTAACGAAGCTTCTCATACGATACACAGCTAGTGGGGTGTCACTTGAGGCAGACTGGCCAAAGTATCAAAAAAATGTGTATTTGGGTGAGCAACTAGCAGGAATCACTATGACACTCATAGGGTAGCCAATGCCTCGTCACCAGCATAATCACATCAGCAACTTCATGAAACCCCTGGCAAAAGTTACAATGACTCATAAGATACACAACTAGTGGCGTAGCTATCAGGCAGACTGGAAAGTGTATCTAAAAAATGTGTATTTGTGTGAAGAACTGGCAGGAATCTCTATGACTCTCTTGAGGTAGCCAATGCTTCGTCACCAGCAGAATCAAATCAGCAACTTCTAGAAACCCCTTTCAAAAGTGACGATGTTTCTCTTAAGATACACAACTAGTGGCGTATCGCTTCAGGCACACTGGAAACAGTATCTAAAAAATGTGTATTTGGGTGAGCAACTGGCACGAAACACTGTGACTCTCTTAGGGTAACCAATATCTCGTCACCAGTATAATCACATCTTCAAAGTCAAGAAACCGCTGGCAAGAGTAACGATGTTTCTCTTAAGATACACAACTAGTGGCGTATCGCTTCAGGCAGACTGGCCACAGTATCTCAAAATGTGTATTTGGGTGTGCAACTGGAAGGAAGCACTATGACTCTCTTAAGGTAGCGAATGCCTCGTCACCAACATAATCCCATCACCAACTTCAAGAAACCGCTTGCAAATGTAACGAAGCTTCTCATAAGATACACAGCTAGTGGGGTGTCACTTGAGGCAGACTGGCCAAAGTATCAAAAAAATGTGTATTTGGGTGAGCAACTAGCAGGAATCACTATGACACTCATAGGGTAGCCAATGCCTCGTCACCAGCATAATCACATCAGCAACTTCAAGAAACCCCTGGCAAAAGATACAATGACTCATAAGATACACAACTAGTGGCGTAGCTATCAGGCAGACTGGAAAGTGTATCTAAAAAATGTGTATTTGTGTAAAGAACTGGCATGAATCTCTATGACTCTCTTGAGGTAGCCAATGCTTCGTCACCAGCAGAATCAAATCAGCAACTTCTAGAAACCTCTTTCAAAAGTAACCATGTTTCTCTTAAGATACACAACTAGTGGCGTATCGCTTCAGGCACACTGGAAACAGTATCTAAAAAATGTGTATTTGGGTGAGCAACTGGCAGGAAACACTGTGACTCTCTTAGGGTAGCCAATATCTCGTCACCAGTATAATCACAGCTTCAAAGTCAAGAAACCGCTGGCAAGAGTAAAGATGTTTCTCTTAAGATACACAACTAGTGGCGTATCGCTTCAGGCAGACTGGCCACAGTATCTCAAAATGTGTATTTGGGTGAGCAACTGGCAGGAAGCACTATGACTCTCTTAAGGTAGCCAATGCCTCGTCACCAACATAATCCCATCACCAACTTCAAGAAACCGCTTGCAAAGGTAACGAAGCTTCTCATAAGATACACAGCTAGTGGGGTGCCACTTGAGGCAGACTGGCCAAAGTATCAAAAAAATGTGTATTTGGGTGAGCAACAATCAGGAATCACTATGACACTCATAGGGTAGCCAATGCCTCGTCACCAGCATAATCACATCAGCAACTTCAAGAAACCCCTGGCAAAAGTTACAATGACTCTTAAGATACACATCTAGTGGCGTAGCTATCAGGCAGACTGGAAAGTGTATCTAAAAAATGTGTATTTGTGTGAAGAACTGGCAGGAATCTCTATGACTCTCTTGAGGTAGCCAATGCTTCTTCACCAGTAGAATCAAATCAGCAACTTCTTGAAACCCCTTTCAAAAGTAACGATGTTTCTCTTAAGATACACAACTAGTGGCGTATCGCTTCAGGCACACTGGAAACAGAATCTAAGAAATGTGTATTTGGGTGAGCAACTGGCACGAAACACTGTGACTCTCTTAGGGTAACCAATATCCCGTCACCAGTATAATCACATCTTCAAAGTCAAGAAACCGCTGGCAAGAGTAACGATGTTTCTCTTAAGATACACAACTAGTGGCGTATCGCTTCAGGCAGACTAGAAACAGTATCTAAAAAATGTGTATTTGGGTGAGCAACTGGCAGGAAGCACTATGACTCTCTTAAGGTAGCCAATGCCTCGTCACCAACATAATCCCATCACCAACTTCAAGAAACCGCTTGCAAAGGTAACGAAGCTTCTCATAAGATACACAGCTAGTGGGGTGTCACTTGAGGCAGACTGGCCAAAGTATCAAAAAAATGTGTATTTGGGTGAGCAACTAGCAGGAATCACTATGACACTCATAGGGTAGCCAATGCCTCGTCACCAGCATAATCACATCAGCAACTTCAAGAAACCCCTGGCAAAAGTTACAATGACTCTTAAGATACACAACTAGTGGCGTAGCTATCAGGCAGACTGGAAAGAGTATCTAAAAAATGTGTATTTGGGTGAAGAACTGGCAGGAATCTCTATGACTCTCTTGAGGTAGCCAATGCCTCGTCACGAGCAGAATCAAATCAGCAACTTCTAGAAACCCATTTCAAAAGTAACGATGTTTCTCTCAAGATACACAACTAGTGGCGTATCGCCTCAGGCACACTGGAAACAGTATCTAAAAAATGTGTATTTGGGTGAGCAACTGGCACGAAACACTGTGACTCTCTTAGGGTAACCAATATCTCGTCACCAGTATAATCACATCTTCAAAGTCAGGAAACCGCTGGCAAGAGTAACGATATTTCTCTTAAGATACACAACTAGTGGCGTATCGCTTCAGGCAGACTGGCCACAGTATCTCAAAATGTGTATTTGGGTGAGCAACTGGCAGAAAGCACTATGACTCTCTTAAAGTAGCCAATGCCTCGTCACCAACATAATCCCATCACCAACTTCAAGAAACCGCTTGCAAAGGTAACGAAGCTTTTCATAAGATACACAGCTGGTGGGGTGTCACTTGAGGCAGTTTGGCCAAAGTATCAAAAAATTGTGTATTTGGGTGAGCAACTAGCAGGAATCACTATGACACTCATAGGTTAGCCAATGCCTCGTCACCAGCATAATCACATCAGCAACTTCAAGAAACTACTGGCAAAAGTTACAATGACTCTTAAGATACACAACTAGTGGCGTAGCTATCAGGCAGACTGGAAAGAGTATCTAAAAAATGTGTATTTGGGTGAGCAACTGGCAGGAAGCACTATGACTCTCTTAAGGTAGCCAATGCCTCGTCACCAACTTAATCCCATCACCAACTTCAAGAAACCGCTTGCAAAGGTAACGAAGCTTCTCATAAGATACACAGCTAGTGGGGTGTCACTTGAGGTAGACTGGCCAAAGTATCAAAAAAATGTGTATTTGGGTGAGCAACTAGCAGGAATCACTATGACACTCATAGGGTAGCCAATGCCTAGTCACCAGCATAATCACATCAGCAACTTCAAGAAATCCCTGGCAAAAGTTACAATGACTCTTAAGATACACAACTAGTGGCGTAGCTATCAGGCAGACTGGAAAGAGTATCCAAAAAAATGTGTATTTGGGTGAAGAACTGGCAGGAATCTCTATGACTCTCTTGAGGTAGCCAATGCCTCGTCACCAGCAGAATCAAATCAGCAACTTCTAGAAACCACTGGCAAAAGTAACGATGTTTCTCTTAAGATACACAACTAGTGGCGTATCGCTTCAGGCACACTGGAAACAGTATCTAAAAAATGTGTATTTGGGTGAGCAACTGGCAGGAAGCACTATGACTCTCTTAAGGTAGCCGATGCCTCGTCACCAACATAATCCGATCACCAACTTCAAGAAACCGCTTGCAAAGGTAACGAAGCTTCTCATAAGATACACAGCTAGTGGGGTGTCACTTGAGGCAGATTGGCCAAAGTATCAAAAAAATGTGTATTTGGGTGAGCAACTAGCAGGAATCACTATGACACTCATAGGGTAGCCAATGCCTCGTCACCAGCATAATCACATCAGCAACTTCAAGAAACCCCTGGCAAAAGTTACAATGACTCTTAAGATACACAACTAGTGGCGTAGCTATCAGGCAGACCGGAAAGAGTATCTAAAAAATGTGTATTTGGGTGAAGAACTGGCAGGAATCTCTATGACTCTCTTGAGGTAGCCAATGCCTCGTCACCAGCAGAATCAAATCAGCAACTTCTAGAAACCCCTGGCAAAAGTAACAATGTTTCTCTTAGGATACACAACTAGTGGCGTATCGCTTCAGGCAGACTGGCCACAGTATCTCAAAATGTGTATTTGGGTGAGCAACTGGCAGAAAGCACTATGACTCTCTTAAAGTAGCCAATGCCTTGTCACCAACATAATCCCATCACCAACTTCAAGAAACCGCTTGCAAAGGTAACGAAGCTTTTCATAAGATACACAGCTGGTGGGGTGTCACTTGAGGCAGTTTGGCCAAAGTATCAAAAAAATGTGTATTTGGGTGAGCAACTAGCAGGAATCACTATGACACTCATAGGTTAGCCAATGCCTCGTCACCAGCATAATCACATCAGCAACTTCAAGAAACCCCTGGCAATAGTTACAATGACTCTTAAGATACACAACTAGTGGCGTGGCTATCAGGCAGACTGGAAAGAGTATCTAAAAAATGTGTATTTGGATGAGCAACTGGCAGGAAACACTGTGACTCTCTTAGGGTAACCAATATGTCGTCACCAGTATAATCACATCTTCAAATTCAAGAATCCGCTGGCAAGAGTAACGATGTTTCTCTTAAGATACACAACTAGTGGCGTATCGCTTCAGGCACACTGGAAACAGTATCTAAAAAATGTGTATTTGGGTGAGCAACTGGCACGAAACACTGTGACTCTCTTAGGGTAGCCAATATCTCGTCACCAGTATAATCACATCTTCAAAATCAAGAAACCGCTGGCAAGAGTAACGATGTTTCTCTTAAGATACACAACTAGTGGCGTATCGCTTCAGGCAGACTGGCCGCAGTATCTCAAAATGTGTATTTGGGTGAGCAACTGGCAGGAAGCACTATGACTCTCTTAAGGTAGCCAATGCCTCGTCACGAACATAATCCCAACACCAACTTCAAGAAACCGCTTGCAAATGTAACGAAGCTTCTCATAAGATACACAGCTAGTGGGCTGTCACTTGAGGCAGACTGGCCAAAGTATCAAAAAAATGTGTATTTGGGTGAGCAACTAGCAGGAATCACTATGACACTCATAGGGTAGCCAATGCCTCGTCACCAGCATAATCACATCAGCAACTTCAAGAAACCCCTGGCAAAAGTTACAATGACTCTTAAGATACACAACTAGTGGCGTAGCTATCAGGCAGACTGGAAAGAGTATCTAAAAAATGTGTATTTGGGTGAAGAATTGGCAGGAATCTCTATGACTCTCTTGAGGTAGCCAATGCTTCGTCACCAGCAGAATCAAATCAGCAACTTCTAGAAACCCCTTTCAAAAGTAACGATGTTTCTCTTAAGATACACAACTAGTGGCGTATCGCTTCAGGCACACTGGAAACAGTATCTAAAAAATGTGTATTTGGATGAGCAACTGGCAGGAAACACTGTGACTCTCTTAGGGTAGCCAATATCTCGTCACCAGTATAATCACATCTTCAAAGTCAAGAAACCGCTGGCAAGAGTAACGATGTTTCTCTTAAGATACACAACTAGTGGCGTATCGCCTCAGGCACACTGGAAACAGTATCTAAAAAATGTGTATTTGGGTGAGCAACTGGCACGAAACACTGTGACTCTCTTAGGGTAACCAATATCTCGTCACCAGTATAACCACAGCTTCAAAGTCAAGAAACCGCTGGCAAGAGTAACGATGTTTCTCTTAAGATACACAACTAGTGGCGTATCGCTTCAGGCAGACTGGCCACAGTATCTCAAAATGTGTATTTGGGTGAGCAACTGGCAGAAAGCACTATGACTCTCTTAAGGTAGCCAATGCCTCGTCACCAACATAATCCCATCACCAACTTCAAGAAACCGCTTGCAAAAGTAACGAAGCTTCTCATAAGATACACAGCACGTGGGGTGTCACTTGAGGCAGACTGGCCAAAGTATCAAAAAAATGTGTATTTGGGTGAGCAACTAGCAGGAATCACTATGACACTCGTAGGGTGGCCAATGCCTCGTCACCAGAATAATCACATCAGCAACTTCAAGAAACCCCTGGCAAAAGTTACAATGACTCTTAAGATACACAACTAGTGGCGTAGCTATCAGGCAGACTGGAATGAGTATCTAAAAAATGTGTATTTGGGTGAAGAACTGGCAGGAATCTCTATGACTCTCTTGAGGTAGCCAATGCCTCGTCACCAGCAGAATCAAATCAGCAACTTCTAGAAACCCCTGGCAAAAGTAACAATGTTTCTCTTAAGATACACAATTAGTGGCGTATCGCTTCAGGCAGACTGGCCACAGTATCTCAAAATGTGTATTTGGGTGAGCAACTGGCAGAAAGCACTATGACTCTCTTAAAGTAGCCAATGCCTCGTCACCATCATAATCCCATCACCAACTTCAAGAAACCGCTTGCAAAGGTAACGAAGCTTTTCATAAGATACACAGCTGGTGGGGTGTCACTTGAGGCAGTTTGGCCAAAGTATCAAAAAAATGTGTATTTGGGTGAGCAACTAGCAGGAATCACTATGACACTCATAGGTTAGCCAATGCCTCGTCACCAGCATAATCACATCAGCAACTTCAAGAAACCCCTGGCAAAAGTTACAATGACTCTTAAGATACACAACTAGTGGCGTAGCTATCAGGCAGACTGGAAAGAGTATCTAAAAAATGTGTATTTGGATGAGCAACTGGCAGGAAACACTGTGACTCTCTTAGGGTAACCAATATGTCGTCACCAGTATAATCACATCTTCAAATTGAAGAAACCGCTGGCAAGAGTAACGATGTTTCTCTTAAGATACACAACTAGTGGCGTATCGCTTCAGGCAGACTGGCCACAGTATCTCAAAATGTGTATTTGGGTGAGAAACTGGCAGGAAGCACTATGACTCTCTTAAGGTAGCCAATGCCTCGTCACGAACATAATCCCAACACCAACATCAAGA
The DNA here is from genome assembly GCF_023898315.1 of Schistocerca nitens. Taxonomy (NCBI): domain Eukaryota; kingdom Metazoa; phylum Arthropoda; class Insecta; order Orthoptera; family Acrididae; genus Schistocerca; species Schistocerca nitens. The sequence continues at coordinate 104,946,034 of NC_064616.1, read as the reverse complement.
AACCGCTTGCAAATGTAACGAAGCTTCTCATAAGATACACAGCTAGTGGGCTATCACTTGAGGCAGACTGGCCAAAGTATCAAAAAAATATGTATTTGGGTGAGCAACTAGCAGGAATCACTATGACACTCATAGGGTAGCCAATGCCTCGTCACCAGCATAATCACATCAGCAACTTCAAGAAACCCCTGGCAAAAGTTACAATGACTCTTAAAATACACAACTAGTGGCGTAGCTATCAGGCAGACTGGAAAGAGTATCTAAAAAATGTGTATTTGGATGAGCAACTGGCAGGAAACACTGTGACTCTCTTAGGGTAACCAATATGTCGTCACCAGTATAATCACATCTTCAAATTCAAGAAACCGCTGGTAAGAGTAACGATGTTTCTCTTAAGATACACAACTAGTGGCGTATCGCTTCAGGCACACTGGAAACAGTATCTAAAAAATGTGTATTTGGGTGAGCAACTGGCACGAAACACTGTGACTCTCTTAGGGTAGCCAATATCTCGTCACCAGTATAATCACATCTTCAAAATCAAGAAACCGCTGGCAAGAGTAACGATGTTTCTCTTAAGATACACAACTAGTGGCGTATCGCTTCAGGCAGACTGGCCGCAGTATCTCAAAATGTGTATTTGGGTGAGCAACTGGCAGGAAGCACTATGACTCTCTTAAGGTAGCCAATGCCTCGTCACGAACATAATCCCAACACCAACTTCAAGAAACCGCTTGCAAATGTAACGAAGCTTCTCATAAGATACACAGCTAGTGGGCTGTCACTTGAGGCAGACTGGCCAAAGTATCAAAAAAATGTGTATTTGGGTGAGCAACTAGCAGGAATCACTATGACACTCATAGGGTAGCCAATGCCTCGTCACCAGCATAATCACATCAGCAACTTCAAGAAACCCCTGGCAAAAGTTACAATGACTCTTAAGATACACAACTAGTGTCGTAGCTATCAGGCAGACTGGAATGAGTATCTAAAAAATGTGTATTTGGGTGAAGAATTGGCAGGAATCTCTATGACTCTCTTGAGGTAGCCAATGCTTCGTCACCAGCAGAATCAAATCAGCAACTTCTAGAAACCCCTTTCAAAAGTAACGATGTTTCTCTTAAGATACACAACTAGTGGCGTATCGCTTCAGGCACACTGGAAACAGTATCTAAAAAATGTGTATTTGGATGAGCAACTGGCAGGAAACACTGTGACTCTCTTAGGGTAGCCAATATCTCGTCACCAGTATAATCACATCTTCAAAGTCAAGAAACCGCTGGCAAGAGTAACGATGTTTCTCTTAAGATACACAACTAGTGGCGTATCGCCTCAGGCACACTGGAAACAGTATCTAAAAAATGTGTATTTGGGTGAGCAACTGGCACGAAACACTGTGACTCTCTTAGGGTAACCAATATCTCGTCACCAGTATAACCACAGCTTCAAAGTCAAGAAACCGCTGGCAAGAGTAACGATGTTTCTCTTAAGATACACAACTAGTGGCGTATCGCTTCAGGCAGACTGGCCACAGTATCTCAAAATGTGTATTTGGGTGAGCAACTGGCAGAAAGCACTATGACTCTCTTAAGGTAGCCAATGCCTCGTCACCAACATAATCCCATCACCAACTTCAAGAAACCGCTTGCAAAAGTAACGAAGCTTCTCATAAGATACACAGCACGTGGGGTGTCACTTGAGGCAGACTGGCCAAAGTATCAAAAAAATGTGTATTTGGGTGAGCAACTAGCAGGAATCACTATGACACTCGTAGGGTAGCCAATGCCTCGTCACCAGCATAATCACATCAGCAACTTCAAGAAACCCCTGGCAAAAGTTACAATGACTCTTAAGATACACAACTAGTGGCGTAGCTATCAGGCAGACTGGAATGAGTATCTAAAAAATGTGTATTTGGGTGAAGAACTGGCAGGAATCTCTATAACTCTCTTGAGGTAGCCAATGCCTCGTCACCAGCAGAATCAAATCAGCAACTTCTAGAAACCCCTGGCAAAAGTAACAATGTTTCTCTTAAGATACACAATTAGTGGCGTATCGCTTCAGGCAGACTGGCCACAGTATCTCAAAATGTGTATTTGGGTGAGCAACTGGCAGAAAGCACTATGACTCTCTTAAAGTAGCCAATGCCTCGTCACCAACATAATCCCATCACCAACTTCAAGAAACCGCTTGCAAAGGTAACGAAGCTTTTCATAAGATACACAGCTGGTGGGGTGTCACTTGAGGCAGTTTGGCCAAAGTATCAAAAAAATGTGTATTTGGGTGAGCAACTAGCAGGAATCACTATGACACTCATAGGTTAGCCAATGCCTCGTCACCAGCATAATCACATCAGCAATTTCAAGAAACCCCTGGCAAAAGTTACAATGACTCTTAAGATACACAACTAGTGGCGTAGCTATCAGGCAGACTGGAAAGAGTATCTAAAAAATGTGTATTTGGATGAGCAACTGGCAGGAAACACTGTGACTCTCCTAGGGTAACCAATATGTCGTCACCAGTATAATCACATCTTCAAATTCAAGAAACCGCTGGCAAGAGTAACGATGTTTCTCTTAAGATACACAACTAGTGGCGTATCGCTTCAGGCAGACTGGCCACAGTATCTCAAAATGTGTATTTGGGTGAGCAACTGGCAGGAAGCACTATGACTCTCTTAAGGTAGCCAATGCCTCGTCACGAACATAATCCCAACACCAACTTCAAGAAACCGCTTGCAAATGTAACGAAGCTTCTCATAAGATACACAGCTAGTGGGCTATCACTTGAGGCAGACTGGCCAAAGTATCAAAAAAATATGTATTTGTGTGAGCAACTAGCAGGAATCACTATGACACTCATAGGGTAGCCAATGCCTCGTCACCAGCATAATCACATCAGCAACTTCAAGAAACCCCTGGCAAAAGTTACAATGACTCTTAAAATACACAACTAGTGGCGTAGCTATCAGGCAGACTGGAAAGAGTATCTAAAAAATATGTATTTGGGTGAATAACTGGCAGGAATCTCTATGACTCTCTTGAGGTAGCCAATGCTTCGTCACCAGCAGAATCAAATCAGCAACTTCTAGAAACCCCTTTCAAAAGTAACGATGTTTCTCTTAAGATACACATCTAGTGGCGTATCGCTTCAGGCACACTGGAAACAGTATCCAAAAAATGTGTATTTGAATGAGCAACTGGCAGGAAACACTGTGACTCTCTTAGGGTAGCCAATATCTCGTCACCAGTATAATCACATCTTCAAAGTCAAGAAACCGCTGGCAAGAGTAACGATGTTTCTCTTAAGATACACAACTAGTGGCGTATCGCCTCACGCACACTGGAAACAGTATCTAAAAAATGTGTATTTGGGTGAGCAACTGGCACGAAACACTGTGACTCTCTTAGGGTAACCAATATCTCGTCACCAGTATAATCACATCTTCAAAGTCAAGAAACCGCTGGCAAGAGTAACGATGTTTCTCTTAAGATACACAACTAGTGGCGTATCGCTTCAGGCAGACTGGCCACAGTATCTCAAAATGTGTATTTGGGTGAGCAACTGGCAGGAAGCACTATGACTCTCTTAAGGTATCCAATGCCTCGTCACCAACATAATCCCATCACCAACTTCAAGAAACCGCTTGCAAAGGTAACGAAGCTTCTCATAAGATACACAGCTAGTGGGGTGTCACTTGAGGCAGACTGGCCAAAGTATCAAAAAAATGTGTATTTGGGTGAGCAACTAGCAGGAATCACTATGACACTCATAGGGTAGCCAATGCCTCGTCACCAGCATAATCACATCAGCAACTTCAAGAAACTACTGGCAAAAGTTACAATGACTCTTAAGATACACAACTAGTGGCGTAGCTATCAGGCAGACTGGAAAGAGTATCTAAAAAATGTGTATTTGGGTGAGCAACTGGCAGGAAGCACTATGACTCTCTTAAGGTAGCCAATGCCTCGTCACCAACATAATCCCATCACCAACTTCAAGAAACCGCTTGCAAAGGTAACGAAGCTTCTCATAAGATACACAGCTAGTGGGGTTTCACTTGAGGCAGACTGGCCAAAGTATCAAAAAAATGTGTATTTGGGTGAGCAACTAGCAGGAATCACTATGACACTCATAGGGTAGCCAATGCCTAGTCACCAGCATAATCACATCAGCAACTTCAAGAAACCCCTGGCAAAAGTTACAATGACTCTTAAGATACACAACTAGTGGCGTAGCTATCAGGCAGACTGGAAAGAGTATCTAAAAAAATGTGTATTTGGGTGAAGAACTGGCAGGAATCTCTATGACTCTCTTGAGGTAGCCAATGCCTCGTCACCAGCAGAATCAAATCAGCAACTTCTAGAAACCCCTGGCAAAAGTAACGATGTTTCTCTTAAGATACACAACTAGTGGCGTACCGCTTCAGGCACACTGGAAACAGTATCTAAAAAATGTGTATTTGGGTGAGCAACTGGCACGAAACACTGTGACTCTCTTAGGGTAGCCAATATCTCGTCACCAGTATAACCACAGCTTCAAAGTCAAGAAACCGCTGGCAAGAGTAACGATGTTTCTCTTAAGATACACAACTAGTGGCGTATCGCTTCAGGCAGACTGGCCACAGTATCTCAAAATGTGTATTTGGGTGAGCAACTGGCAGAAAGCACTATGACTCTCTTAAGGTAGCCAATGCCTCGTCACCAACATAATCCGATCACCAACTTCAAGAAACCGCTTGCAAAGGTAACGAAGCTTCTCATAAGATACACAGCTAGTGGGGTGTCACTTGAGGCAGACTGGCCAAAGTATCAAAAAAATGTGTATTTGGGTGAGCAACTAGCAGGAATCACTATGACACTCGTAGGGTAGCCAATGCCTCGTCACCAGCATAATCACATCAGCAACTTCAAGAAACCCCTGGCAAAAGTTACAATGACTCTTAAGATACACAACTAGTGGCGTAGCTATCAGGCAGACTGGAAAGAGTATCTAAAAAATGTGTATTTGGGTGAAGAACTGGCAGGAATCTCTATGACTCTCTTGAGGTAGCCAATGCCTCGTCACCAGCAGAATCAAATCAGCAACTTCTAGAAACCCCTGGCAAAAGTAACAATGTTTCTCTTAAGATACACAACTAGTGGCGTATCGCTTCAGGCACACGAAACAGTATCTAAAAAATGTGTATTTGGGTGAGCAACTGGCACGAAACACTGTGACTCCCTTAGAAAGCCAATATCTCGTCACCAGTATAATCACAGCTTCAAAGTCAAGAAACCGCTGGCAAGAGTAACGATGTTTCTCTTAAGATACACAACTAGTGGCGTATCGCTTCAGGCACACGAAACAGTATCTAAAAAATGTGTATTTGGGTGAGCAACTGGCACGAAACACTGTGACTCCCTTAGGGTAGCCAATATCTCGTCACCAGTATAATCACAGCTTCAAAGTCAAGAAACCGCTGGCAAGAGTAACGATGTTTCTCTTAAGATACACAACTAGTGGCGTATCGCTTCAGGCAGACTGGCCACAGTATCTCAAAATGTGTATTTGGGTGAGCAACTGGCAGAAAGCACTATGACTCTCTTAAGGTAGCCAATGCCTCGTCACCAACATAATCCCATCACCAACTTCAAGAAACCGCTTGCAAAGGTAACGAAGCTTCTCATAAGATACACAGCTAGTGGGGTGTCACTTGAGGCAGACTGGCCAAAGTATCAAAAAAATGTGTATTTGGGTGAGCAACTAGCAGGAATCACTATGACACTCATAGGGTAGCTAATGCCTCGTCACCAGCATCATCACATCAGCAACTTCAAGAAACCCCTGGCAAATGTTACAATGACTCATAAGATACACAACTAGTGGCGTAGCTATCAGGCAGACTGGAAAGTTTATCTAAAAAAATGTGTATTTGGGTGAAGAACTGGCAGGAATCTCTATGACTCTCTTGAGGTAGCCAATGCCTCGTCACCAGCAGAATCAAATCAGCAACTTCTAGAAACCCCTGGCAAAAGTAACGATGTTTCTCTTAAGATACACAACTAGTGGCGTATCGCATCAGGCACACTGGAAACAGTATCTAAAAAATGTGTATTTGGGTGAGCAACTGGCACGAAACACTGTGACTCTCTTAGGGTAGCCAATATCTCGTCACCAGTATAACCACAGCTTCAAAGTCAAGAAACCGCTGGCAAGAGTAACGATGTTTCTCTTAAGATACACAACTAGTGGCGTATCGCTTCAGGCAGACTGGCCACAGTATCTCAAAATGTGTATTTGGGTGAGCAACTGGCAGAAAGCACTATGACTCTCTTAAGGTAGCCAATGCCTCGTCACCAACATAATCCCATCACCAACTTCAAGAAACCGCTTGCAAAGGTAACGAAGCTTCTCATAAGATACACAGCTAGTGGGGTGTCACTCGAGGCAGACTGGCCAAAGTATCAAAAAAATGTGTATTTGGGTGAGCAACTAGCAGGAATCACTATGACACTCGTAGGGTAGCCAATGCCTCGTCACCAGCATAATCACATCAGCAACTTCAAGAAACCCCTGGCAAAAGTTACAATGACTCTTAAGATACACAACTAGTGGCGTAGCTATCAGGCAGACTGGAAAGAGTATCTAAAAAATGTGTATTTGGGTGAAGAACTGGCAGGAATCTCTATGACTCTCTTGAGGTAGCCAATGCCTCGTCACCAGCAGCATCAAATCAGCAACTTCTAGAAACCCCTGGCAAAAGTAACAATGTTTCTCTTAAGATACACAATTAGTGGCGTATCGCTTCAGGCAGACTGGCCACAGTATCTCAAAATGTGTATTTGGGTGAGCAACTGGCAGAAAGCACTATGACTCTCTTAAAGTAGCCAATGCCTCGTCACCAACATAATCCCATCACCAACTTCAAGAAACCGCTTGCAAAGGTAACGAAGCTTTTCATAAGATACACAGCTGGTGGGGTGTCACTTGAGGCAGTTTGGCCAAAGTATCAAAAAAATGTGTATTTGGGTGAGCAACTAGCAGGAATCACTATGACACTCATAGGTTAGCCAATGCCTCGTCACCAGCATAATCACATCAGCAACTTCAAGAAACCCCTGGCAAAAGTTACAATGACTCTTAAGATACACAACTAGTGGCGTAGCTATCAGGCAGACTGGAAAGAGTATCTAAAAAATGTGTATTTGGGTGAGCAACTGGCAGGAAGCACTATGACTCTCTTAAGGTAGCCAATGCCTCGTCACCAACATAATCCCATCACCAACTTCAAGAAACCGCTTGCAAAGGTAACGAAGCTTCTCATAAGATACACAGCTAGTGGGGTGTCACTTGAGGCAGACTGGCCAAAGTATCAAAAAAATGTGTATTTGGGTGAGCAACTAGCAGGAATCACTATGACACTCATAGGGTAGCTAATGCCTCGTCACCAGCATCATCACATCAGCAACTTCTAGAAACCCCTGGTAAAAGTAACGATGTTTCTCTTAAGATACACAACTAGTGGCGTATCGCTTCAGGCACACTGGAAGCAGTATCTAAAAAATGTGTATTTGGGTGAGCAACTGGCACGAAACACTGTGACTCTCTTAGGGTAGCCAATATCTCGTCACCAGTATAATCACATCTTCAAAGTCAAGAAACCGCTGGCAAGAGTAACGATGTTTCTCTTAAGATACACAACTAGTGGCGTATCGCTTCAGGCTCACTGGAAACAGTATCTAAAAAATGTGTATTTGGGTGAGCAACTGGCACGAAACACTGTGACTCTCTTAGGGTAACCAATATCTCGTCACCAGTATAATCACATCTTCAAAGTCAAGAAACCGCTGGCAAGAGTAACGATGTTTCTCTTAAGATACACAACTAGTGGCGTATCGCTTCAGGCAGACTGGCCACAGTATCTCAAAATGTGTATTTGGGTGAGCAACTGGCAGGAAGCACTATGACTCTCTTAAGGTAGCCAATGCCTCGTCACCAGCATAATCACATCAGCAACTTCAAGAAACCCCTGGCAAAAGTTACAATGACTCTTAAGATACACAACTAGTGGCGTAGCTATCAGGCAGACTGGAAAGAGTATCTAAAAAATGTGTATTTGGGTGAAGAACTGGCAGGAATCTCTATGACCCTCTTGAGGTAGCCAATGCCTCGTCACCAGCAGAATCAAATCAGCAACTTCTAGAAACCCCTGGCAAAAGTAACAATGTTTCTCTTAAGATACACAACTAGTGGCGTATCGCTTCAGGCACACTGGAAGCAGTATCTAAAAAATGTGTATTGTGTGAGCAACTGGCACGAAACACTGTGACTCTCTTAGGGTAGCCAATATCTCGTCACCAGTATAATCACAGCTTCAGAGTCAAGAAACCGCTGGCAAGAGTAACGATGTTTCTCTTAAGATACACAACTAGTGGCGTATCGCTTCAGGCTCACTGGAAACAGTATCTAAAAAATGTGTATTTGGGTGAGCAACTGGCACGAAACACTGTGACTCTCTTAGGGTAACCAATATCTCGTCACCAGTATAATCACATCTTCAAAGTCAAGAAACCGCTGGCAAGAGTAACGATGTTTCTCTTAAGATACACAACTAGTGGCGTATCGCTTCAGGCAGACTGGCCACAGTATCTCAAAATGTGTATTTGGGTGAGCAACTGGCAGGAAGCACTATGACTCTCTTAAGGTAGCCAATGCCTCGTCACCAGCATAATCACATCAGCAACTTCAAGAAACCCCTGGCAAAAGTTACAATGACTCTTAAGATACACAACTAGTGGCGTAGCTATCAGGCAGACTGGAAAGAGTATCTAAAAAATGTGTATTTGGGTGAGCAACTGGCAGGAAGCACTATGACTCTCTTAAGGTAGCCAATGCCTCGTCACCAACATAATCCCATCACCAACTTCAAGAAACCGCTTGCAAAGGTAACGAAGCTTCTCATAAGATACACAGCTAGTGGGGTGTCACTTGAGGCAGACTGGCCAAAGTATCAAAAAAATGTGTATTTGGGTGAGCAACTAGCAGGAATCACTATGACACTCATAGGGTAGCTAATGCCTCGTCACCAGCATCATCACATCAGCAACTTCAAGAAACCCCTGGCAAAAGTTACAATGACTCATAAGATACACAACTAGTGGCGTAGCTATCAGGCAGACTGGAAAGTGTATCTAAAAAATGTGTATTTGTGTGAAGAACTGGCAGGAATCTCTATGACTCTCTTGAGGTAGCCAATGCTTCGTCACCAGCAGAATCAAATCAGCAACTTCTAGAAACCCATTTCAAAAGTAACGATGTTTCTCTTAAGATACACAACTAGTGGCGGATCGCTTCAGGCAGACTGGCCACAGTATCTCAAAATGTGTATTTGGGTGAGCAACTGGCAGGAAGCACTATTACTCTCTTAAGGTTGCCAATGCCTCGTCACCAACATAATCCCATCACCAACTTCAAGAAACCGCTTGCAAAGGTAACGAAGCTTCTCATAAGATACACAGCTAGTGGGGTGTCACTTGAGGCAGACTGGCCAAAGTATCAAAAAAATGTGTATTTGGGTGAGCAACTAGCAGGAATCACTATGACACTCATAGGGTAGCCAATGCCTAGTCACCAGCATAATCACATCAGCAACTTCAAGAAACCCCTGGCAAAAGTTACAATGACTCTTAAGATACACAACTAGTGGCGTAGCTATCAGGCAGACTGGAAAGAGTATCTAAAAAATGTGTATTTGTGTGAAGAACTGGCAGGAATCTCTATGACTCTCTTGAGGTAGCCAATGCCTCGTCACCAGCAGAATCAAATCAGCAACTTCTAGAAACCCCTGGTAAAAGTAACGATGTTTCTCTTAAGATACACAACTAGTGGCGTATCGCTTCAGGCACACTGGAAGCAGTATCTAAAAAATGTGTATTTGGGTGAGCAACTGGCACGAAACACTGTGACTCTCTTAGGGTAGCCAATATCTCGTCACCAGTATAATCACATCTTCAAAGTCAAGAAACCGCTGGCAAGAGTAACGATGTTTCTCTTAAGATACACAACTAGTGGCGTATCGCTTCAGGCTCACTGGAAACAGTATCTAAAAAATGTGTATTTGGGTGAGCAACTGGCACGAAACACTGTGACTCTCTTAGGGTAACCAATATCTCGTCACCAGTATAATCACATCTTCAAAGTCAAGAAACCGCTGGCAAGAGTAACGATGTTTCTCTTAAGATACACAACTAGTGGCGTATCGCTTCAGGCAGACTGGCCACAGTATCTCAAAATGTGTATTTGGGTGAGCAACTGGCAGGAAGCACTATGACTCTCTTAAGGTAGCCAATGCCTCGTCACCAGCATAATCACATCAGCAACTTCAAGAAACCCCTGGCAAAAGTTACAATGACTCTTAAGATACACAACTAGTGGCGTAGCTATCAGGCAGACTGGAAAGAGTATCTAAAAAATGTGTATTTGGGTGAAGAACTGGCAGGAATCTCTATGACCCTCTTGAGGTAGCCAATGCCTCGTCACCAGCAGAATCAAATCAGCAACTTCTAGAAACCCCTGGCAAAAGTAACAATGTTTCTCTTAAGATACACAACTAGTGGCGTATCGCTTCAGGCACACTGGAAGCAGTATCTAAAAAATGTGTATTTGGGTGAGCAACTGGCACGAAACACTGTGACTCTCTTAGGGTAGCCAATATCTCGTCACCAGTATAATCACAGCTTCAGAGTCAAGAAACCGCTGGCAAGAGTAACGATGTTTCTCTTAAGATACACAACTAGTGGCGTATCGCTTCAGGCAGACTGGCCACAGTATCTCAAAATGTGTATTTGGGTGAGCAACTGGCAGGAAGCACTATGACTCTCTTAAGGTAGCCAATGCCTCATCACCAACATAATCCCATCACCAACTTCAAGAAACCGCTTGCAAAGGTAACGAAGCTTCTCATAAGATACACAGCTAGTGGGGTGTCACTTGAGGCAGACTGGCCAAAGTATCAAAAAAATGTGTATTTGGGTGAGCAACTAGCAGGAATCACTATGACACTCATAGGGTAGCCAATGCCTAGTCACCAGCATAATCACATCAGCAACTTCAAGAAACCCCTGGCAAAAGATACAATGACTCTTAAGATACACAACTAGTGGCGTAGCTATCGGGCAGACTGGAAAGAGTATCTAAAAAATGTGTATTTGGGTGAAGAACTGGCAGGAATCTCTATGACTCTCTTGTGGTAGCCAATGCCTCGTCACCATCAGAATCAAATCAGCAACTTCTAGAAACCCGTGGCAAAAGTAACAATGTTTCTCTTAAGATACACAACTAGTGGCGTATCGCTTCCGGCACACTGGAAACAGTATCTAAAAAATGTGTATTTGGGTGAGCAACTGGCATGAAACACTGTGACTCTCTTAGGGTAACCAATATCTCGTCACCAGTATAATCACATCTTCAAAGTCAAGAAACCGCTGGCAAGAGTAACGATGTTTCTCTTAAGATACACAACTAGTGGCGTATCGCTTCAGGCACACTGGAAACAGTATCTAAAAAATGTGTATTTGGGTGAGCAACTGGCACGAAACACTGTGACTCTCTTTGGGTAGCCAATATCTCGTCACCAGTATAATCACAGCTTCAAAGTCAAGAAACCGCTGGCAAGAGTAACGATGTTTCTCTTAAGATACACAGCTAGTGGGGTGTCACTTGAGGCAGACTGGCCACTGTATCTCAAAATGTGTATTTGGGTGAGCAACTGGCAGAAAGCACTATGACTATCTTAAGGTAGCCAATGCCTCGTCACCAACATAATCACATCACCAACTTCAAGAAACCGCTTGCAAAGATAACGAAGCTTCTCATAAGATACACAGCTAGTGGGGTGTCACTTGAGGCAGACTGGCCAAAGTATCAAAAAAATGTGTATTTGGGTGAGCAACTAGCAGGAATCACTATGACACTCATAGGGTAGCCAATGCCTCGTCACCAGCATAATCACATCAGCAACTTCAAGAAACCCCTGGCAAAAGTTACAATGACTCTTAAGATACACAACTAGTGGCGTAGCTATCAGGCAGACTGGAAAGAGTATCTAAAAAATGTGTATTTGAATGAGCAACTGGCAGGAAACACTGTGACTCTCTTAGGGTAGCCAATATCTCGTCACCAGTATAATCACATCTTCAAAGTCAAGAAACCGCTGGCAAGAATAACGATGTTTCTCTTAAGATACACAACTAGTGGCGTATCGCTTCAGGCACACTGGAAACAGTATCTAAAAAATGTGTATTTGGGTGAGCAACTGGCACGAAACACTGTGACTCTCTTAGGGTAGCCAATATCTCGTCACCAGTATAATCACAGCTTCAGAGTCAAGAAACCGCTGGCAAGAGTAACGATGTTTCTCTTAAGATACACAACTAGTGGCGTATCGCTTCAGGCAGACTGGCCACAGTATCTCAAAATGTGTATTTGGGTGAGCAACTGGCAGGAAGCACTATGACTCTCTTAAGGTAGCCAATGCCTCATCACCAACATAATCCCATCACCAACTTCAAGAAACCGCTTGCAAAGGTAACGAAGCTTCTCATAAGATACACAGCTAGTGGGGTGTCACTTGAGGCAGACTGGCCAAAGTATCAAAAAAATGTGTATTTGGGTGAGCAACTAGCAGGAATCACTATGACACTCATAGGGTAGCCAATGCCTAGTCACCAGCATAATCACATCAGCAACTTCAAGAAACCCCTGGCAAAAGATACAATGACTCTTAAGATACACAACTAGTGGCGTAGCTATCGGGCAGACTGGAAAGAGTATCTAAAAAATGTGTATTTGGGTGAAGAACTGGCAGGAATCTCTATGACTCTCTTGTGGTAGCCAATGCCTCGTCACCATCAGAATCAAATCAGCAACTTCTAGAAACCCGTGGCAAAAGTAACAATGTTTCTCTTAAGATACACAACTAGTGGCGTATCGCTTCCGGCACACTGGAAACAGTATCTAAAAAATGTGTATTTGGGTGAGCAACTGGCACGAAACACTGTGACTCTCTTTGGGTAGCCAATATCTCGTCACCAGTATAATCACAGCTTCAAAGTCAAGAAACCGCTGGCAAGAGTAACGATGTTTCTCTTAAGATACACAGCTAGTGGGGTGTCACTTGAGGCAGACTGGCCACTGTATCTCAAAATGTGTATTTGGGTGAGCAACTGGCAGAAAGCACTATGACTATCTTAAGGTAGCCAATGCCTCGTCACCAACATAATCACATCACCAACTTCAAGAAACCGCTTGCAAAGATAACGAAGCTTCTCATAAGATACACAGCTAGTGGGGTGTCACTTGAGGCAGACTGGCCAAAGTATCAAAAAAATGTGTATTTGGGTGAGCAACTAGCAGGAATCACTATGACACTCATAGGGTAGCCAATGCCTCGTCACCAGCATAATCACATCAGCAACTTCAAGAAACCCCTGTCTAAAGTTACAATGACTCTTAAGATACACAACTAGTGGCGTAGCTATCAGGCAGACTGGAAAGAGTATCTAAAAAATGTGTATTTGTGTGAAGAACTGGCAGGAATCTCTATGACTCTCTTGAGGTAGCCAATGCCTCGTCACCAGCTGAATCAAATCAGCAACTTCTAGAAACCCATGGCAAAAGTAACGATGTTTCTCTTAAGATACACAACTAGTGGCGTATCGCTTCAGGCACACTGGAAACAGTATCTAAAAAATGTGTATTTGGGTGAGCAACTGGCAGGAAACACTGTGACTCTCTTAGGGTAGCCAATATCTCGTCACCAGTATAATCACATCTTCAAAGTCAAGAAACCGCTGGCAAGAGTAACGATGTTTCTCTTAAGATACACAACTAGTGGCGTATCGCTTCAGGCAGACTGGCCACAGTATCTCAAAATGTGTATTTGGGTTAGCAACTGGCAGGAAGCACTATGACTCTCTTAAGGTAGCGAATGCCTCGTCACCAACATAATCCCATCACCAACTTCAAGAAACCGCTTGCAAATGTAACGAAGCTTCTCATAAGATACACAGCTAGTGGGGTGTCACTTGAGGCAGACTGGCCAAAGTATCAAAAAAATGTGTATTTGGGTGAGCAACTAGCAGGAATCACTATGACACTCATAGGGTAGCCAATGCCTCGTCACCAGCATAATCACATCAGCAACTTCAAGAAACCCCTGGCAAAAGTTACAATGACTCTTAAGATACACAACTAGTGGCGTAGCTATCAGGCAGACTGGAAAGTGTATCTAAAAAATGTGTATTTGTGTGAAGAACTGGCAGGAATCTCTATGACTCTCTTGAGGTAGCCAATGCATCGTCACCAGCAGAATCAAATCAGCAACTTCTAGAAACCCCTTTCAAAAGTAACGATGTTTCTCTTAAGATACACAACTAGTGGCGTATCGCTTCAGGCACACTGGAAACAGTATCTAAAAAATGTGTATTTGGGTGAGCAACTGGCACGAAACACTGTGACTCTCTTTGGGTAGCCAATATCTCGTCACCAGTATAATCACAGCTTCAAAGTCAAGAAACCGCTGGCAAGAGTAACGATGTTTCTCTTAAGATACACAGCTAGTGGGGTGTCACTTGAGGCAGACTGGCCACTGTATCTCAAAATGTGTATTTGGGTGAGCAACTGGCAGAAAGCACTATGACTATCTTAAGGTAGCCAATGCCTCGTCACCAACATAATCACATCACCAACTTCAAGAAACCGCTTGCAAAGATAACGAAGCTTCTCATAAGATACACAGCTAGTGGGGTGTCACTTGAGGCAGACTGGCCAAAGTATCAAAAAAATGTGTATTTGGGTGAGCAACTAGCAGGAATCACTATGACACTCATAGGGTAGCCAATGCCTCGTCACCAGCATAATCACATCAGCAACTTCAAGAAACCCCTGGCAAAAGTTACAATGACTCTTAAGATACACAACTAGTGGCGTAGCTATCAGGCAGACTGGAAAGAGTATCTAAAAAATGTGTATTTGAATGAGCAACTGGCAGGAAACACTGTGACTCTCTTAGGGTAGCCAATATCTCGTCACCAGTATAATCACATCTTCAAAGTCAAGAAACCGCTGGCAAGAATAACGATGTTTCTCTTAAGATACACAACTAGTGGCGTATCGCTTCAGGCACACTGGAAACAGTATCTAAAAAATGTGTATTTGGGTGAGCAACTGGCACGAAACACTGTGACTCTCTTAGGGTAGCCAATATCTCGTCACCAGTATAATCACAGCTTCAAAGTCAAGAAACCGCTGGCAAGAGTAACGATGTTTCTCTTAAGATACACAACTAGTGGCGTATCGCTTCAGGCAGACTGGCCACAGTATCTCAAAATGTGTATTTGGGTGAGCAACTGGCAGGAAGCACTATTACTCTCTTAAGGTAGCCAATGCCTCGTCACCAACATAATCCCATCACCAACTTCAAGAAACCGCTTGCAAAGGTAACGAAGCTTCTCATAAGATACACAGCTAGTGGGGTGTCACTTGAGGCAGACTGGCCAAAGTATCAAAAAAATGTGTATTTGGGTGAGCAACTAGCAGGAATCACTATGACACTCATAGGGTAGCCAATGCCTAGTCACCAGCATAATCACATCAGCAACTTCAAGAAACCCCTGGCAAAAGTTACAATGACTCTTAAGATACACAACTAGTGGCGTAGCTATCAGGCAGACTGGAAAGAGTATCTAAAAAATGTGTATTTGTGTGAAGAACTGGCAGGAATCTCTATGACTCTCTTGAGGTAGCCAATGCCTCGTCACCAGCAGAATCAAATCAGCAACTTCTAGAAACCCCTGGTAAAAGTAACGATGTTTCTCTTATGATACACAACTAGTGGCGTATCGCTTCAGGCACACTGGAAGCAGTATCTAAAAAATGTGTATTTGGGTGAGCAACTGGCACGAAACACTGTGACTCTCTTAGGGTAGCCAATATCTCGTCACCAGTATAATCACATCTTCAAAATCAAGAAACCGCTGGCAAGAGTAACGATGTTTCTCTTAAGATACACAACTAGTGGCGTATCGCCTCAGGCACACTGGAAACAGTATCTAAAAAATGTGTATTTGGGTGAGCAACTGGCACGAAACACTGTGACTCTCTTAGGGTAACCAATATCTCGTCACCAGTATAATCACATCTTCAAAGTCAAGAAACCGCTGGAGAGAGTAACGATGTTTCTCTTAAGATACACAACTAGTGGCGTATCGCTTCAGGCAGACTGGCCACAGTATCTCAAAATGTGTATTTGGGTGAGCAACTGGCAGAAAGCACTATGACTCTCTTAAAGTAGCCAATGCCTCGTCACCAACATAATCCCATCACCAACTTCAAGAAACCGCTTGCAAAGGTAACGAAGCTTTTCATAAGATACACAGCTGGTGGGGTGTCACTTGAGGCAGTTTGGCCAAAGTATCAAAAAAATGTGTATTTGGGTGAGCAACTAGCAGGAATCACTATGACACTCATAGGTTAGCCAATGCCTCGTCACCAGCATAATCACATCAGCAACTACAAGAAACTACTGGCAAAAGTTACAATGACTCTTAAGATACACAACTAGTGGCGTAGCTATCAGGCAGACTGGAAAGAGTATCTAAAAAATGTGTATTTGGATGAGCAACTGGCAGGAAACACTGTGACTCTCTTAGGGTAGCCAATATCTCGTCACCAGTATAATCACAGCTTAAAAGTCAAGAAACCGCTGGCAAGAGTAACGATGTTTCTTTTAAGATACACAACTAGTGGCGTATCGCTTCAGGCAGACTGGCCACAGTATCTCAAAATGTGTATTTGGGTGAGCAACTGGCAGGAAGCACTATTACTCTCTTAAGGTAGCCAATGCCTCGTCACCAACATAATCCCATCACCAACTTCAAGAAACCGCTTGCAAAGGTAACGAAGCTTCTCATAAGATACACAGCTAGTGGGGTGTCACTTGAGGCAGACTGGCCAAAGTATCAAAAAAATGTGTATTTGGGTGAGCAACTAGCAGGAATCACTATGACACTCATAGGGTAGCCAATGCCTAGTCACCAGCATAATCACATCAGCAACTTCAAGAAACCCCTGGCAAAAGTTACAATGACTCTTAAGATACACAACTAGTGGCGTAGCTATCAGGCAGACTGGAAAGAGTATCTAAAAAATGTGTATTTGGGTGAAGAACTGGCAGGAATCTCTATGACTCTCTTGAGGTAGCCAATGCCTCGTCACCAGCAGAATCAAATCAGCAACTTCTAGAAACCCCTGGTAAAAGTAACGATGTTTCTCTTAAGATACACAACTAGTGGCGTATCGCTTCAGGCACACTGGAAGCAGTATCTAAAAAATGTGTATTTGGGTGAGCAACTGGCACGAAACACTGTGACTCTCTTAGGGTAGCCAATATCTCGTCACCAGTATAATCACATCTTCAAAATCAAGAAACCGCTGGCAAGAGTAACGATGTTTCTCTTAAGATACACAACTAGTGGCGTATCGCCTCAGGCACACTGGAAACAGTATCTAAAAAATGTGTATTTGGGTGAGCAACTGGCACGAAACACTGTGACTCTCTTAGGGTAACCAATATCTCGTCACCAGTATAATCACATCTTCAAAGTCAAGAAACCGCTGGAGAGAGTAACGATGTTTCTCTTAAGATACACAACTAGTGGCGTATCGCTTCAGGCAGACTGGCCACAGTATCTCAAAATGTGTATTTGGGTGAGCAACTGGCAGAAAGCACTATGACTCTCTTAAAGTAGCCAATGCCTCGTCACCAACATAATCCCATCACCAACTTCAAGAAACCGCTTGCAAAGGTAACGAAGCTTTTCATAAGATACACAGCTGGTGGGGTGTCACTTGAGGCAGTTTGGCCAAAGTATCAAAAAAATGTGTATTTGGGTGAGCAACTAGCAGGAATCACTATGACACTCATAGGTTAGCCAATGCCTCGTCACCAGCATAATCACATCAGCAACTACAAGAAACTACTGGCAAAAGTTACAATGACTCTTAAGATACACAACTAGTGGCGTAGCTATCAGGCAGACTGGAAAGAGTATCTAAAAAATGTGTATTTGGATGAGCAACTGGCAGGAAACACTGTGACTCTCTTAGGGTAGCCAATATCTCGTCACCAGTATAATCACATCTTCAAAGTCAAGAAACCGCTGGCAAGAGTAACGATGTTTCTCTTAAGATACACAACTAGTGGCGTATCGCTTCAGGCTCACTGGAAACAGTATCTAAAAAATGTGTATTTGGGTGAGCAACTGGCACGAAACACTGTGACTCTCTTAGGGTAACCAATATGTCGTCACCAGTATAATCACATCTTCAAAGTCAAGAAACCGCTGGCAAGAGTAACGATGTTTCTCTTAAGATACACAACTAGTGGCGTATCGCTTCAGGCAGACTGGCCACAGTATCTCAAAATGTGTATTTGGGTGAGCAACTGGCAGGAAGCACTATGACTCTCTTAAGGTAGCCAATGCCTCGTCACCAGCATAATCACATCAGCAACTTCAAGAAACCCCTGGCAAAAGTTACAATGACTCTTAAGATACACAACTAGTGGCGTAGCTATCAGGCAGACTGGAAAGAGTATCTAAAAAATGTCTATTTGGGTGAAGAACTGGCAGGAATCTCTATGACCCTCTTGAGGTAGCCAATGCCTCGTCACCAGCAGAATCAAATCAGCAACTTCTAGAAACCTCTGGCAAAAGTAACAATGTTTCTCTTAAGATACACAACTAGTGGCGTATCACTTCAGGCACACTGGAAGCAGTATCTAAAAAATGTGTATTTGGGTGAGCAACTGGCACGAAACACTGTGACTCTCTTAGGGTAGCCAATATCTCGTCACCAGTATAATCACAGCTTAAAAGTCAAGAAACCGCTGGCAAGAGTAACGATGTTTCTTTTAAGATACACAACTAGTGGCGTATCGCTTCAGGCAGACTGGCCACAGTATCTCAAAATGTGTATTTGGGTGAGCAACTGGCAGGAAGCACTATGACTCTCTTAAGGTAGCCAATGCCTCATCACCAACATAATCCCATCACCAACTTCAAGAAACCGCTTGCAAAGGTAACGAAGCTTCTCATAAGATACACAGCTAGTGGGGTGTCACTTGAGGCAGACTGGCCAAAGTATCAAAAAAATGTGTATTTGGGTGAGCAACTAGCAGGAATCACTATGACACTCATAGGGTAGCCAATGCCTAGTCACCAGCATAATCACATCAGCAACTTCAAGAAACCCCTGGCAAAAGATACAATGACTCTTAAGATACACAACTAGTGGCGTAGCTATCGGGCAGACTGGAAAGAGTATCTAAAAAATGTGTATTTGGGTGAAGAACTGGCAGGAATCTCTATGACTCTCTTGTGGTAGCCAATGCCTCGTCACCATCAGAATCAAATCAGCAACTTCTAGAAACCCCTGGCAAAAGTAACAATGTTTCTCTTAAGATACACAACTAGTGGCGTATCGCTTCAGGCACACTGGAAACAGTATCTAAAGAATGTGTATTTGGGTGAGCAACTGGCACGAAACACTGTGACTCTCTTAGGGTAACCAGTATCTCGTCACCAGTATAATCACATCTTCAAAGTCAAGAAACCGCTTGCAAGAGTAACGATGTTTCTCTTAAGATACACAACTAGTGGCGTATCGCTTCAGGCAGACTGGCCACAGTATCTCAAAATGTGTATTTGGGTTAGCAACTGGCAGGAAGCACTATGACTCTCTTAAGGTAGCGAATGCCTCGTCACCAACATAATCCCATCACCAACTTCAAGAAACCGCATGCAAATGTAACGAAGCTTCTCATAAGATACACAGCTAGTGGGGTGTCACTTGAGGCAGACTGGCCAAAGTATCAAAAAAATGTGTATTTGGGTGAGCAACTAGCAGGAATCACTATGACACTCATAGGGTAGCCAATGCCTCGTCACCAGCATAATCACATCAGCAACTTCAAGAAACCCCTGGCAAAAGTTACAATGACTCTTAAGATACACAACTAGTGGCGTAGCTATCAGGCAGACTGGAAAGTGTATCTAAAAAATGTGTATTTGTGTGAAGAACTGGCAGGAATCTCTATGACTCTCTTGAGGTAGCCAATGCATCGTCACCAGCAGAATCAAATCAGCAACTTCTAGAAACCCCTTTCAAAAGTAACGATGTTTCTCTTAAGATACACAACTAGTGGCGTATCGCTTCAGGTACACTGGAAACAGTATCTAAAAAATGTGTATTTGGGTGAGCAACTGGCACGAAACACTGTGACTCTCTTAGGGTAGCCAATATCTCGTCACCAGTATAATCACAGCTTCAAAGTCAAGAAACCGCTGGCAAGAGTAACGATGTTTCTCTTAAGATACACAGCTAGTGGGGTGTCACTTGAGGCAGACTGGCCACAGTATCTCAAAATGTGTATTTGGGTGAGCAACTGGCAGAAAGCACTATGACTCTCTTAAGGTAGCCAATGCCTCGTCACCAACATAATCACATCACCAACTTCAAGAAACCGCTTGCAAAGATAACTAAGCTTCTCATAAGATACACAGCTAGTGGGGTGTCACTTGAGGCAGACTGGCCAAAGTATCAAAAAAATGTGTATTTGGGTGAGCAACTAGCAGGAATCACTATGACACTCATAGGGTAGCCAATGCCTCGTCACCAGCATAATCACATCAGCAACTTCAAGAAACCCCTGTCAAAAGTTACAATGACTCTTAAGATACACAACTAGTGGCGTAGCTATCAGGCAGACTGGAAAGAGTATCTAAAAAATGTGTATTTGTGTGAAGAACTGGCAGGAATCTCTATGACTCTCTTGAGGTAGCCAATGCCTCGTCACCAGCTGAATCAAATCAGCAACTTCTAGAAACCCATGGCAAAAGTAACGATGTTTCTCTTAAGATACACAACTAGTGGCGTATCGCTTCAGGCACACTGGAAACAGTATCTAAAAAATGTGTATTTGGTTGAGCAACTGGCACGAAACACTGTGACTCTCTTAGGGTAACCAATATCTCGTCACCAGTATACTCACATCTTCAAAGTCAAGAAACCGTTGGCAAGAGTAACGATGTTTCCCTTAAGATACACAACTAGTGGCGTATCGCTTCAGGCAGACTGGCCACAGTATCTCAAAATGTGTATTTGGGTGAGCAACTGGCAGAAAGCACTATGACTCTCTTAAGATAGCCAATGCCTCGTCACCAACATAATCACATCACCAACTTCAAGAAACCGCTTGCAAAGGTAACGAAGCTTCTCATAAGATACACAGCTAGTGGGGTGTCACTTGAGGCAGACTGGCCAAAGTATCAAAAAAATGTGTATTTTCGTGAGCAACTAGCAGGAATCACTATGACACTCATAGGGTAGCCAATGCCTCGTCACCAGCATAATCACATCAGCAACTTCAAGAAACCCCTGGCAAAAGTTACAATGACTCTTAAGATACACAACTAGTGGCGTAGCTATCAGGCAGACTGGAAAGAGTATCTAAAAAATGTGTATTTGGATGAGCAACTGGCAGGAAACACTGTGACTCTCGTAGGGTAGCCAATATCTCGTCACCAGTATAATCACATCTTCAAAGTCAAGAAACCGCTGGCAAGAGTAACGATGTTTCTCTTAAGATACACAACTAGTGGCGTATCGCTTCAGGCACACTGGAAACAGTATCTAAAAAATGTGTATTTGGGTGAGCAACTGGCACGAAACACTGTGACTCTCTTAGGGTAACCAATATCTCGTCACTAGTATAATCACATCTTCAAAGTCAAGAAACCGCTGGCAAGAGTAACGATGTTTCTCTTAAGATACACAACTAGTGGCGTATCGCTTCAGGCAGACTGGCCACAGTATCTCAAAATGTGTATTTGGGTGAGCAACTGGCAGGAAGCACTATGACTCTCTTAAGGTATCCAATGCCTCGTCACCAACATAATCCCATCACCAACTTCAAGAAACCGCTTGCAAAGGTAACGAAGCTTCTCATAAGATACACAGCTAGTGGGGTGTCACTTGAGGCAGACTGGCCAAAGTATCAAAAAAATGTGTATTTGGGTGAGCAACTAGCAGGAATCACTATGACACTCATAGGGTAGCCAATGCCACGTCACCAGCATAATCACATCAGCAACTTCAAGAAACCCTTGGCAAAAGTTACAATGACTCTTAAGATACACAACTAGTGGCGTAGCTATCAGGCAGACTGGAAAGAGTATCTAAAAAATGTGTATTTGTGTGAAGAACTGGCAGGAATCTCTATGACTCTCTTTAGGTAGCCAATGCCTCGTCACCAGCAGAATCAAATCAGCAACTTCTAGAAACCCCTGGCAAAAGTAACGATGTTTCTCTTAAGATACACAACTAGTGGCGTATCGCTTCAGGCACACTGCAAACAGTATCTAAAAAATGTGTATTTGGGTGAGCAACTGGCACGAATCACTGTGACTCTCTTAGGGTAACCAATATCTCGTCACTAGTATAATCACATCTTCAAAGTCAAGAAACCGCTGGCAAGAGTAACGATGTTTCTCTTAAGATACACAACTAGTGGCGTATCGCTTCAGGCAGACTGGTCACAATATCTCAAAATGTGTATTTGGGTGAGCAACTGGCAGAAAGCACTATGACTCTCTTAAAGTAGCCAATGCCTCGTCACCAACATAATCCCATCACCAACTTCAAGAAACCGCTTGCAAAGGTAACGAAGCTTTTCATAAGATACACAGCTGGTGGGGTGTCACTTGAGGCAGTTTGGCCAAAGTATCAAAAAAATGTGTATTTGGGTGAGCAACTAGCAGGAATCACTATGACACTCATAGGTTAGCCAATGCCTCGTCACCAGCATAATCACATCAGCAACTACAAGAAACTACTGGCAAAAGTTACAATGACTCTTAAGATACACAACTAGTGGCGTAGCTATCAGGCAGACTGGAAAGAGTATCTAAAAAATGTGTATTTGGATGAGCAACTGGCAGGAAACACTGTGACTCTCTTAGGGTAGCCAATATCTCGTCACCAGTATAATCACATCTTCAAAGTCAAGAACCCGCTGGCAAGAGTAACGATGTTTCTCTTAAGATACACAACTAGTGGCGTATCGCTTCAGGCTCACTGGAAACAGTATCTAAAAAATGTGTATTTGGGTGAGCAACTGGCACGAAACACTGTGACTCTCTTAGGGTAACCAATATGTCGTCACCAGTATAATCACATCTTCAAAGTCAAGAAACCGCTGGCAAGAGTAACGATGTTTCTCTTAAGATACACAACTAGTGGCGTATCGCTTCAGGCAGACTGGCCACAGTATCTCAAAATGTGTATTTGGGTGAGCAACTGGCAGGAAGCACTATGACTCTCTTAAGGTAGCCAATGCCTCGTCACCAGCATAATCACATCAGCAACTTCAAGAAACCCCTGGCAAAAGTTACAATGACTCTTAAGATACACAACTAGTGGCGTAGCTATCAGGCAGACTGGAAAGAGTATCTAAAAAATGTGTATTTGGGTGAAGAACTGGCAGGAATCTCTATGACCCTCTTGAGGTAGCCAATGCCTCGTCACCAGCAGAATCAAATCAGCAACTTCTAGAAACCCCTGGCAAAAGTAACAATGTTTCTCTTAAGATACACAACTAGTGGCGTATCGCTTCAGGCACACTGGAAGCAGTATCTAAAAAATGTGTATTTGGGTGAGCAACTGGCACGAAACACTGTGACTCTCTTAGGGTAGCCAATATCTCGTCACCAGTATAATCACAGCTTCAAAGTCAAGAAACCGCTGGCAAGAGTAACGATGTTTCTTTTAAGATACACAACTAGTGGCGTATCGCTTCAGGCAGACTGGCCACAGTATCTCAAAATGTGTATTTGGGTGAGCAACTGGCAGGAAGCACTATGACTCTCTTAAGGTAGCCAATGCCTCATCACCAACATAATCCCATCACCAACTTCAAGAAACCGCTTGCAAAGGTAACGAAGCTTCTCATAAGATACACAGCTAGTGGGGTGTCACTTGAGGCAGACTGGCCAAAGTATCAAAAAAATGTGTATTTGGGTGAGCAACTAGCAGGAATCACTATGACACTCATAGGGTAGCCAATGCCTAGTCACCAGCATAATCACATCAGCAACTTCAAGAAACCCCTGGCAAAAGATACAATGACTCTTAAGATACACAACTAGTGGCGTAGCTATCGGGCAGACTGGAAAGAGTATCTAAAAAATGTGTATTTGGGTGAAGAACTGGCAGGAATCTCTATGACTCTCTTGTGGTAGCCAATGCCTCGTCACCATCAGAATCAAATCAGCAACTTCTAGAAACCCCTGGCAAAAGTAACAATGTTTCTCTTAAGATACACAACTAGTGGCGTATCGCTTCAGGCACACTGGAAACAGTATCTAAAAAATGTGTATTTGGGTGAGCAACTGGCACGAAACACTGTGACTCTCTTAGGGTAACCAGTATCTCGTCACCAGTATAATCACATCTTCAAAGTCAAGAAACCGCTTGCAAGAGTAACGATGTTTCTCTTAAGATACACAACTAGTGGCGTATCGCTTCAGGCAGACTGGCCACAGTATCTCAAAATGTGTATTTGGGTTAGCAACTGGCAGGAAGCACTATGACTCTCTTAAGGTAGCGAATGCCTCGTCACCAACATAATCCCATCACCAACTTCAAGAAACCGCTTGCAAATGTAACGAAGCTTCTCATAAGATACACAGCTAGTGGGGTGTCACTTGAGGCAGACTGGCCAAAGTATCAAAAAAATGTGTATTTGGGTGAGCAACTAGCAGGAATCACTATGACACTCATAGGGTAGCCAATGCCTCGTCACCAGCATAATCACATCAGCAACTTCAAGAAACCCCTGGCAAAAGTTACAATGACTCTTAAGATACACAACTAGTGGCGTAGCTATCAGGCAGACTGGAAAGTGTATCTAAAAAATGTGTATTTGTGTGAAGAACTGGCAGGAATCTCTATGACTCTCTTGAGGTAGCCAATGCATCGTCACCAGCAGAATCAAATCAGCAACTTCTAGAAACCCCTTTCAAAAGTAACGATGTTTCTCTTAAGATACACAACTAGTGGCGTATCGCTTCAGGCACACTGGAAACAGTATCTAAAAAATGTGTATTTGGGTGAGCAACTGGCACGAAACACTGTGACTCTCTTAGGGTAGCCAATATCTCGTCACCAGTATAATCACAGCTTCAAAGTCAAGAAACCGCTGGCAAGAGTAACGATGTTTCTCTTAAGATACACAGCTAGTGGGGTGTCACTTGAGGCAGACTGGCCACAGTATCTCAAAATGTGTATTTGGGTGAGCAACTGGCAGAAAGCACTATGACTCTCTTAAGGTAGCCAATGCCTCGTCACCAACATAATCACATCACCAACTTCAAGAAACCGCTTGCAAAGATAACTAAGCTTCTCATAAGATACACAGCTAGTGGGGTGTCACTTGAGGCAGACTGGCCAAAGTATCAAAAAAATGTGTATTTGGGTGAGCAACTAGCAGGAATCACTATGACACTCATAGGGTAGCCAATGCCTCGTCACCAGCATAATCACATCAGCAACTTCAAGAAACCCCTGTCAAAAGTTACAATGACTCTTAAGATACACAACTAGTGGCGTAGCTATCAGGCAGACTGGAAAGAGTATCTAAAAAATGTGTATTTGTGTGAAGAACTGGCAGGAATCTCTATGACTCTCTTGAGGTAGCCAATGCCTCGTCACCAGCTGAATCAAATCAGCAACTTCTAGAAACCCCTTTCAAAAGTAACGATGTTTCTCTTAAGATACACAACTAGTGGCGTATCGCTTCAGGCACACTGGAAACAGTATCTAAAAAATGTGTATTTGGTTGAGCAACTGGCACGAAACACTGTGACTCTCGTAGGGTAGCCAATATCTCGTCACCAGTATAATCACATCTTCAAAGTCAAGAAACCGCTGGCAAGAGTAACGATGTTTCTCTTAAGATACACAACTAGTGGCGTATCGCTTCAGGCACACTGGAAACAGTATCTAAAAAATGTGTATTTGGGTGAGCAACTGGCACGAAACACTGTGACTCTCTTAGGGTAACCAATATCTCGTCACTAGTATAATCACATCTTCAAAGTCAAGAAACCGCTGGCAAGAGTAACGATGTTTCTCTTAAGATACACAACTAGTGGCGTATCGCTTCAGGCAGACTGGCCACAGTATCTCAAAATGTGTATTTGGGTGAGCAACTGGCAGGAAGCACTATGACTCTCTTAAGGTATCCAATGCCTCGTCACCAACATAATCCCATCACCAACTTCAAGAAACCGCTTGCAAAGGTAACGAAGCTTCTCATAAGATACACAGCTAGTGGGGTGTCACTTGAGGCAGACTGGCCAAAGTATCAAAAAATGTGTATTGGGGTGAGCAACTAGCAGGAATCACTATGACACTCATAGGGTAGCCAATGCCACGTCACCAGCATAATCACATCAGCAACTTCAAGAAACCCTTGGCAAAAGTTACAATGACTCTTAAGATACACAACTAGTGGCGTAGCTATCAGGCAGACTGGAAAGAGTATCTAAAAATGTGTATTTGTGTGAAGAACTGGCAGGAATCTCTATGACTCTCTTTAGGTAGCCAATGCCTCGTCACCAGCAGAATCAAATCAGCAACTTCTAGAAACCCCTGGCAAAAGTAACGATGTTTCTCTTAAGATACACAACTAGTGGCGTATCGCTTCAGGCACACTGGAAACAGTATCTAAAAAATGTGTATTTGGGTGAGCAACTGGCACGAAACACTGTGACTCTCTTAGGGTAGCCAATATCTCGTCACCAGTATAACCACAGCTTCAATGTCAAGAAACCGCTGGCAAGAGTAACAATGTTTCTCTTAAGATACACAACTGGTGGCGTATCGCTTCAGGCAGACTGGAAAGAGTATCTAAAAAATGTGTATTTGGGTGAAGAACTGGCAGGAATCTCTATGACTCTCATGAGGTAGCCAATGCCTCGTCACCAACATAATCCCATCACCAACTTCAAGAAACCGCTTGCAAAGGTAACGCAGCTTCTCATAAGATACACAGCTAGTGGGGTGTCACTTGAGGCAGACTGGCCAAAGTATCAAAAAAATGTGTATTTGGGTGAGCAACTAGCAGGAATCACTATGACACTCATAGGGTAGCCAATGCCTCGTCACCAGCATAATCACATCAGCAACTTCAAGAAACCCCTGGCAAAAGTTACAATGACTCTTAAGATACACAACTAGTGGCGTAGCTATCAGGCAGACTGGAAAGAGTATGTAAAAAATGTGTATTTGGGTGAAGAACTGGCAGGAATCTCTATGACTCTCTTGAGGTAGCCAATGCCTCGTCACCAGCAGAATCAAATCAGCAACTTCTAGAAACCCCTGGCAAAAGTAACGATGTTTCTCTTAAGATACACAACTAGTGGCGTATCGCTTCAGGCACACTGGAAACAGTATCTAAAAAATGTGTATTTGGGTGAGCAACTGGCACGAAACACTGTGACTCTCTTAGGGTAACCAATATCTCGTCACCAGTATAATCACATCTTCAAAATCAAGAAACCGCTGGCAAGAGTAACGATGTTTCTCTTAAGATACACAACTAGTTGCGTATCGCTTCAGGCAGACTGGCCACAGTATCTCAAAATGTGTATTTGGGTGAGCAACTGGCAGGAAGCACTATGACTCTCTTAAGGTAGGCAATGCCTCGTCACCAACATGATCCCATCACCAACTTCAAGAAACCGCTTGCAAAGGTAACGAAGCTTCTCATAAGATACACAGCTAGTGGGGTGTCACTTGAGGCAGACTGGCCAAAGTATCAAAAAAATGTGTATTTGGGTGAGCAACTAGCAGGAATCACTATGACACTCATAGGTTAGCCAATGCCTCGTCACCAGCATAATCACATCAGCAACTACAAGAAACTACTGGCAAAAGTTACAATGACTCTTAAGATACACAACTAGTGGCGTAGCTATCAGGCAGACTGGAAAGAGTATCTAAAAAATGTGTATTTGGATGAGCAACTGGCAGGAAACACTGTGACTCTCTTAGGGTAGCCAATATCTCGTCACCAGTATAATCACATCTTCAAAGTCAAGAAACCGCTGGCAAGAGTAACGATGTTTCTCTTAAGATACACAACTAGTGGCGTATCGCTTCAGGCTCACTGGAAACAGTATCTAAAAAATGTGTATTTGGGTGAGCAACTGGCACGAAACACTGTGACTCTCCTAGGGTAACCAATATGTCGTCACCAGTATAATCACATCTTCAAAGTCAAGAAACCGCTGGCAAGAGTAACGATGTTTCTCTTAAGATACACAACTAGTGGCGTATCGCTTCAGGCAGACTGGCCACAGTATCTCAAAATGTGTATTTGGGTGAGCAACTGGCAGGAAGCACTATGACCCTCTTAAGGTAGCCAATGCCTCGTCACCAGCATAATCACATCAGCAACTTCAAGAAACCCCTGGCAAAAGTTACAATGACTCTTAAGATACACAACTAGTGGCGTAGCTATCAGGCAGACTGGAAAGAGTATGTAAAAAATGTGTATTTGGGTGAAGAACTGGCAGGAATCTCTATGACTCTCTTGAGGTAGCCAATGCCTCGTCACCAGCAGAATCAAATCAGCAACTTCTAGAAACCCCTGGCAAAAGTAACGATGTTTCTCTTAAGATACACAACTAGTGGCGTATCGCTTCAGGCACACTGGAAACAGTATCTAAAAAATGTGTATTTGGGTGAGCAACTGGCACGAAACACTGTGACTCTCTTAGGGTAACCAATATCTCGTCACCAGTATAATCACATCTTCAAAATCAAGAAACCGCTGGCAAGAGTAACGATGTTTCTCTTAAGATACACAACTAGTTGCGTATCGCTTCAGGCAGACTGGCCACAGTATCTCAAAATGTGTATTTGGGTGAGCAACTGGCAGGAAGCACTATGACTCTCTTAAGGTAGGCAATGCCTCGTCACCAACATGATCCCATCACCAACTTCAAGAAACCGCTTGCAAAGGTAACGAAGCTTCTCATAAGATACACAGCTAGTGGGGTGTCACTTGAGGCAGACTGGCCAAAGTATCAAAAAAATGTGTATTTGGGTGAGCAACTAGCAGGAATCACTATGACACTCATAGGTTAGCCAATGCCTCGTCACCAGCATAATCACATCAGCAACTACAAGAAACTACTGGCAAAAGTTACAATGACTCTTAAGATACACAACTAGTGGCGTAGCTATCAGGCAGACTGGAAAGAGTATCTAAAAAATGTGTATTTGGATGAGCAACTGGCAGGAAACACTGTGACTCTCTTAGGGTAGCCAATATCTCGTCACCAGTATAATCACATCTTCAAAGTCAAGAAACCGCTGGCAAGAGTAACGATGTTTCTCTTAAGATACACAACTAGTGGCGTATCGCTTCAGGCTCACTGGAAACAGTATCTAAAAAATGTGTATTTGGGTGAGCAACTGGCACGAAACACTGTGACTCTCCTAGGGTAACCAATATGTCGTCACCAGTATAATCACATCTTCAAAGTCAAGAAACCGCTGGCAAGAGTAACGATGTTTCTCTTAAGATACACAACTAGTGGCGTATCGCTTCAGGCAGACTGGCCACAGTATCTCAAAATGTGTATTTGGGTGAGCAACTGGCAGGAAGCACTATGACCCTCTTAAGGTAGCCAATGCCTCGTCACCAGCATAATCACATCAGCAACTTCAAGAAACCCCTGGCAAAAGTTACAATGACTCTTAAGATACACAACTAGTGGCGTAGCTATCAGGCAGACTGGAAAGAGTATCTAAAAAATGTGTATTTGGGTGAAGAACTGGCAGGAATCTCTATGACCCTCTTGAGGTAGCCAATGCCTCGTCACCAGCAGAATCAATCAGCAACTTCTAGAAACCCCTGGCAAAAGTAACAATGTTTCTCTTAAGATACACAACTAGTGGCGTATCGCTTCAGGCACACTGTAAGCAGTATCTAAAAAATGTGTATTTGGGTGAGCAACTGGCACGAAACACTGTGACTCTCTTAGGGTAGCCAATATCTCGTCACCAGTATAATCACAGCTTCAAAGTCAAGAAACCGCTGGCAAGAGTAACGATGTTTCTCTTAAGATACACAACTAGTGGCGTATCGCTTCAGGCAGACTGGCCACAGTATCTCAAAATGTGTATTTGGGTGAGCAACTGGCAGGAAGCACTATGACTCTCTTAAGGTAGCCAATGCCTCATCACCAACATAATCCCATCACCAACTTCAAGAAACCGCTTGCAAAGGTAACGAAGCTTCTCATAAGATACACAGCTAGTGGGGTGTCACTTGAGGCAGACTGGCCAAAGTATCAAAAAAATGTGTATTTGGGTGAGCAACTAGCAGGAATCACTATGACACTCATAGGGTAGCCAATGCCTAGTCACCAGCATAATCACATCAGCAACTTCAAGAAACCCCTGGCAAAAGATACAATGACTCTTAAGATACACAACTAGTGGCGTAGCTATCGGGCAGACTGGAAAGAGTATCTAAAAAATGTGTATTTGGGTGAAGAACTGGCAGGAATCTCTATGACTCTCTTGTGGTAGCCAATGCCTCGTCACCATCAGAATCAAATCAGCAACTTCTAGAAACCCCTGGCAAAAGTAACAATGTTTCTCTTAAGATACACAACTAGTGGCGTATCGCTTCAGGCACACTGGAAACAGTATCTAAAAAATGTGTATTTGGGTGAGCAACTGGCACGAAACACTGTGACTCTCTTAGGGTAACCAATATCTCGTCACCAGTATAATCACATCTTCAAAGTCAAGAAACCGCTGGCAAGAGTAACGATGTTTCTCTTAAGATACACAACTAGTGGCGTATCGCTTCAGGCAGACTGGCCACAGTATCTCAAAATGTGTATTTGGGTTAGCAACTGGCAGGAAGCACTATGACTCTCTTAAGGTAGCGAATGCCTCGTCACCAACATAATCCCATCACCAACTTCAAGAAACCGCTTGCAAATGTAACGAAGCTTCTCATAAGATACACAGCTAGTGGGGTGTCACTTGAGGCAGACTGGCCAAAGTATCAAAAAAATGTGTATTTGGGTGAGCAACTAGCAGGAATCACTATGACACTCATAGGGTAGCCAATGCCTCGTCACCAGCATAATCACATCAGCAACTTCAAGAAACCCCTGGCAAAAGTTACAATGACTCTTAAGATACACAACTAGTGGCGTAGCTATCAGGCAGACTGGAAAGTGTATCTAAAAATGTGTATTTGTGTGAAGAACTGGCAGGAATCTCTATGACTCTCTTGAGGTAGCCAATGCATCGTCACCAGCAGAATCAAATCAGCAACTTCTAGAAACCCCTTTCAAAAGTAACGATGTTCCTCTTAAGATACACAACTAGTGGCGTATCGCTTCAGGCACACTGGAAACAGTATCTAAAAAATGTGTATTTGGGTGAGCAACTGGCACGAAACACTGTGACTCTCTTAGGGTAGCCAATATCTCGTCACCAGTATAATCACAGCTTCAAAGTCAAGAAACCGCTGGCAAGAGTAACGATGTTTCTCTTAAGATACACAGCTAGTGGGGTGTCACTTGAGGCAGACTGGCCACAGTATCTCAAAATGTGTATTTGGGTGAGCAACTGGCAGAAAGCACTATGACACTCTTAAGGTAGCCAATGCCTCGTCACCAACATAATCACATCACCAACTTCAAGAAACCGCTTGCAAAGATAACTAAGCTTCTCATAAGATACACAGCTAGTGGGGTGTCACTTGAGGCAGACTGGCCAAAGTATCAAAAAAATGTGTATTTGGGTGAGCAACTAGCAGGAATCACTATGACACTAATAGGGTAGCCAATGCCTCGTCACCAGCATAATCACATCAGCAACTTCAAGAAACCCCTGTCAAAAGTTACAATGACTCTTAAGATACACAACTAGTGGCGTAGCTATCAGGCAGACTGGAAAGAGTATCTAAAAAATGTGTATTTGTGTGAAGAACTGGCAGGAATCTCTATGACTCTCTTGAGGTAGCCAATGCCTCGTCACCAGCTGAATCAAATCAGCAACTTCTAGAAACCCATGGCAAAAGTAACGATGTTTCTCTTAAGATACACAACTAGTGGCGTATCGCTTCAGGCACACTGGAAACAGTATCTAAAAAATGTGTATTTGGTTGAGCAACTGGCACGAAACACTGTGACTCTCTTAGGGTAACCAATATCTCGTCACCAGTATACTCACATCTTCAAAGTCAAGAAACCGTTGGCAAGAGTAACGATGTTTCCCTTAAGATACACAACTAGTGGCGTATCGCTTCAGGCAGACTGGCCACAGTATCTCAAAATGTGTATTTGGGTGAGCAACTGGCAGAAAGCACTATGACTCTCTTAAGATAGCCAATGCCTCGTCACCAACATAATCACATCACCAACTTCAAGAAACCGCTTGCAAAGGTAACGAAGCTTCTCATAAGATACACAGCTAGTGGGGTGTCACTTGAGGCAGACTGGCCAAAGTATCAAAAAAATGTGTATTTTCGTGAGCAACTAGCAGGAATCACTATGACACTCATAGGGTAGCCAATGCCTCGTCACCAGCATAATCACATCAGCAACTTCAAGAAACCCCTGGCAAAAGTTACAATGACTCTTAAGATACACAACTAGTGGCGTAGCTATCAGGCAGACTGGAAAGAGTATCTAAAAAATGTGTATTTGGATGAGCAACTGGCAGGAAACACTGTGACTCTCGTAGGGTAGCCAATATCTCGTCACCAGTATAATCACATCTTCAAAGTCAAGAAACCGCTGGCAAGAGTAACGATGTTTCTCTTAAGATACACAACTAGTGGCGTATCGCTTCAGGCACACTGGAAACAGTATCTAAAAAATGTGTATTTGGGTGAGCAACTGGCACGAAACACTGTGACTCTCTTAGGGTAGCCAATATCTCGTCACCAGTATAATCACATCTTCAAAGTCAAGAAACCGCTGGCAAGAGTAACGATGTTTCTCTTAAGATACACAACTAGTGGCGTATCGCTTCAGGCAGACTGGCCACAGTATCTCAAAATGTGTATTTGGGTGAGCAACTGGCAGGAAGCACTATGACTCTCTTAAGGTAGCCAATGCCTCGTCACCAACATAATCCCATCACCAACTTCAAGAAACCGCTTGCAAAGGTAACGAAGCTTCTCATAAGATACACAGCTAGTGGGGTGTCACTTGAGGCAGACTGGCCAAAGTATCAAAAAAATGTGTATTTGGGTGAGCAACTAGCAGGAATCACTATGACACTCATAGGGTAGCCAATGCCACGTCACCAGCATAATCACATCAGCAACTTCAAGAAACCCTTGGCAAAAGTTACAATGACTCTTAAGATACACAACTAGTGGCGTAGCTATCAGGCAGACTGGAAAGAGTATCTAAAAAATGTGTATTTGTGTGAAGAACTGGCAGGAATCTCTATGACTCTCTTTAGGTAGCCAATGCCTCGTCACCGGCAGAATCAAATCAGCAATTTCTAGAAACCCCTGGCAAAAGTAACGATGTTTCTCTTAAGATACACAACTAGTGGCGTATCGCTTCAGGCACACTGGAAACAGTATCTAAAAAATGTGTATTTGGATGAGCAACTGGCACGAAACACTGTGACTCTCTTAGGGTAGCCAATATCTCGTCACCAGTATAACCACAGCTTCAATGTCAAGAAACCGCTGGCAAGAGTAACAATGTTTCTCTTAAGATACACAACTGGTGGCGTATCGCTTCAGGCAGACTGGAAAGAGTATCTAAAAAATGTGTATTTGGGTGAAAACTGGCAGGAATCTCTATGACTCTCTTGAGGTAGCCAATGCCTCGTCACCAACATAATCCCATCACCAACTTCAAGAAACCGCTTGCAAAGGTAACGCAGCTTCTCATAAGATACACAGCTAGTGGGGTGTCACTTGAGGCAGACTGGCCAAAGTATCAAAAAAATGTGTATTTGGGTGAGCAACTAGCAGGAATCACTATGACACTCATAGGGTAGCCAATGCCTCGTCACCAGCATAATCACATCAGCAACTTCAAGAAACCCCTGGCAAAAGTTACAATGACTCTTAAGATACACAACTAGTGGCGTAGCTATCAGGCAGACTGGAAAGAGTATGTAAAAAATGTGTATTTGGGTGAAGAACTGGCAGGAATCTCTATGACTCTCTTGAGGTAGCCAATGCCTCGTCACCAGCAGAATCAAATCAGCAACTTCTAGAAACCCCTGGCAAAAGTAACGATGTTTCTCTTAAGATACACAACTAGTGGCGTATCGCTTCAGGCACACTGGAAACAGTATCTAAAAAATGTGTATTTGGGTGAGCAACTGGCACGAAACACTGTGACTCTCTTAGGGTAACCAATATCTCGTCACCAGTATAATCACATCTTCAAAATCAAGAAACCGCTGGCAAGAGTAACGATGTTTCTCTTAAGATACACAACTAGTGGCGTATCGCTTCAGGCAGACTGGCCACAGTATCTCAAAATGTGTATTTGGGTGAGCAACTGGCAGGAAGCACTATGACTCTCTTAAGGTAGCCAATGCCTCGTCACCAACATAATCCCATCACCAACTTCAAGAAACCGCTTGCAAAGGTAACGAAGCTTCTCATAAGATACACAGCTAGTGGGGTGTCACTTGAGGCAGACTGGCCAAAGTATCAAAAAAATGTGTATTTGGGTGAGCAACTAGCAGGAATCTCTATGACACTCATAGGGTAGCCAATGCCTCGTCACCAGCATAATCACATCAGCAACTTCAAGAAACCCCTGGCAAAAGTTACAATGACTCTTAAGATACACAACTAGTGGCGTAGCTATCAGGCAGACTGGAAAGAGTATCAAAAAAATGTGTATTTGGGTGAAGAACTGGCAGGAATCTCTATGACTCTCTTGAGGTAGCCAATGCTTCGTCACCAGCAGAATCAAATCAGCAACTTCTAGAAGCCCCTTTCAAAAGTAACGATGTTTCTCTTAATATACACAACTAGTGGCGTATCGCTTCAGGCACACTGGAGACAGTATCTAAAAAATGTGTATTTGGTTGAGCAACTGGCACGAAACACTGTGACTCTCTTAGGGTAGCCAATGCCTCGTCACCAACATAATCACATCACCAACTTCAAGAAACCGCTTGCAAAGGTAACGAAGCTTCTCATAAGATACACAGCTAGTGGGGTGTCACTTGAGGCAGACTGGCCAAAGTATCAAAAAAATGTGTATTTGGGTGAGCAGCTAGCAGGAATCACTATGACACTCATAGGGTAGCCAATGCCTCGTCACCAGCATAATCACATCAGCAACTTCAAGAAACCCCTGGCAAAAGTTACAATGACTCTTAAGATACACAACTAGTGGCGTAGCTATAAGGCAGACTGGAAAGAGTATCTAAAAAATGTGTATTTGGGTGAAGAACTGGCAGGAATCTCTATGACTCTCTTGAGGTAGCCAATGCTTCGTCACCAGCAGAATCAAATCAGCAACTTCTAGAAACCCCTTTCAAAAGTAACGATGTTTCTCTTAAGATACACAACTAGTGGCGTATCGCTTCAGGCACACTGGAAACTGTATCTAAAAAATGTGTATTTGGGTGAGCAACTGGCACGAAACACTGTGACTCTCTTAGGGTAGCCAATATCTCGTCACCAGTATAATCACAGCTTCAAAGTCAAGAAACCGCTGGCAAGAGTAACGATGTTTCTCTTAAGATACACAACTAGTGGCGTATCGCTTCAGGCAGACTGGCCACAGTATCTCAAAATGTGTATTTGGGTGAGCAACTGGCAGGAAGCACTATGACTCTCTTAAGGTAGCCAATGCCTCGTCACCAACATAATCCCATCACCAACTTCAAGAAACCGCTTGCAAAGGTAACGTAGCATCTCATAAGATACACAGCTGGTGGGGTGTCACTTGAGTCAGACTGGCCAAAGTATGAAAAAAATGTGTATTTGGGTGAGCAACTAGCAGGAATCACTATGACACTCATAGGGTAGCCAATGCCTCGTCACCAGCATAATCACATCAGCAACTTCAAGAAACCCCTGTCAAAAGTTACAATGACTCTTAAGATACACAACTAGTGGCGTAGCTATCAGGCAGACTGGAAAGAGTATCTAAAAAATGTGTATTTGTGTGAAGAACTGGCAGGAATCTCTATGACTCTCTTGAGGTAGCCAATGCCTCGTCACCAGCAGAATCAAATCAGCAACTTCTAGAAACCCATGGCAAAAGTAACGATGTTTCTCTTAAGATACACAACTAGTGGCGTATCGCTTCAGGCACACTGGAAACAGTATCTAAAAAATGTGTATTTGGTTGAGCAACTGGCACGAAACACTGTGACTCTCTTAGGGTAACCAATATCTCGTCACCAGTATAATCACATCTTCAAAGTCAAGAAACCGCTGGCAAGAGTAACGATGTTTCTCTTAAGATACACAACTAGTGGCGTATCGCTTCAGGCAGACTGGCCACAGTATCTCAAAATGTGTATATGGGTGAGCAACTGGCAGGAAGCACTATGTCTCTCTTAAGGTAGCCAATGCCTCGTCACCAACATAATCACATCACCAACTTCAAGAAACCGCTTGCAAAGGTAACGAAGCTTCTCATAAGATACACAGCTAGTGGGGTGTCACTTGAGGCAGACTGGCCAAAGTATCAAAAAAATGTGTATTTGGGTGAGCAACTAGCAGGAATCACTATGACACTCATAGGGTAGCCAATGCCTCGTCACCAGCATAATCACATCAGCAACTTCAAGAAACCCCTGGCAAAAGTTACAATGACTCTTAAGATACACAACTAGTGGCGTAGCTATAAGGCAGACTGGAAAGAGTATCTAAAAAATGTGTATTTGGGTGAAGAACTGGCAGGAATCTCTATGACTCTCTTGAGGTAGCCAATGCTTCGTCACCAGCAGAATCACATCAGCAACTTCTAGAAACCCCTTTCAAAAGTAACGATGTATCTCTTAAGATACACAACTAGTGGCGTATCGCTTCAGGCACACTGGAAACTGTATCTAAAAAATGTGTATTTGGGTGAGCAACTGGCACGAAACACTGTGACTCTCTTAGGGTAGCCAATATCTCGTCACCAGTATAATCACAGCTTCAAAGTCAAGAAACCGCTGGCAAGAGTAACGATGTTTCTCTTAAGATACACAACTAGTGGCGTATCGCTTCAGGCAGACTGGCCACAGTATCTCAAAATGTGTATTTGGGTGAGCAACTGGCAGGAAGCACTATGACTCTCTTAAGGTAGCCAATGCCTCGTCACCAACATAATCCCATCACCAACTTCAAGAAACCGCTTGCAAAGGTAACGTAGCATCTCATAAGATACACAGCTAGTGGGGTGTCACTTGAGTCAGACTGGCCAAAGTATGAAAAAAATGTGTATTTGGGTGAGCAACTAGCAGGAATCACTATGACACTCATAGGGTACCCAATGCCTCGTCACCAGCATAATCACATCAGCAACTTCAAGAAACCCCTGGCAAAAGTTACAATGACTCTTAAGATACACAACTAGTGGCGTAGCTATCAGGCAGACTGGAAAGAGTATCTAAAAAATGTGTATTTGTGTGAAGAACTGGCAGGAATCTCTATGACTCTCTTGAGGTAGCCAATGCCTCGTCACCAGCAGAATCAAATCAGCAACTTCTAGAAACCCATGGCAAAAGTAACGATGTTTCTCTTAAGATACACAACTAGTGGCGTATCGCTTCAGGCACACTGGAAACAGTATCTAAAAAATGTGTATTTGGTTGAGCAACTGGCACGAAACACTGTGACTCTCTTAGGGTAACCAATATCTCGTCACCAGTATAATCACATCTTCAAAGTCAAGAAACCGCTGGCAAGAGTAACGATGTTTCTCTTAAGATACACAACTAGTGGCGTATCGCTTCAGGCAGACTGGAAAGAGTATCTAAAAAATGTGTATTTGGGTGAAGAACTGGCAGGAATCACTATGACTCTCTTAAGGTAGCCAATGCCTCATCACCAACATAATCACATCACCAACTTCAAGAAACCGCTTGCAAAGGTAACGAAGCTTCTCATAAGATACACAGCTAGTGGGGTGTCACTTGAGGCAGACTGGCCAAAGTATCAAAAAAATGTGTATTTGGGTGAGCAACTAGCAGGAATTACTATGACACTCATAGGGTAGCCAATGCCTCGTCACCAGCATAATCACATCAGCAACTTCAAGAAACCCCTGGCAAAAGTTACAATGACTCTTAAGATACACAACTAGTGGCGTAGCTATAAGGCAGACTGGAAAGAGTATCTAAAAAATGTGTATTTGTGTGAAGAACTGGCAGGAATCTCTATGACTCTCTTGAGGTAGCCAATGCTTCGTCACCAGCAGAATCAAATCAGCAACTTCTAGAAACCCCTTTCAAAAGTAACGATGTTTCTCTTAAGATACACAACTAGTGGCGTATCGCTTCAGGCACACTGGAAACAGTATCTAAAAAATGTGTATTTGGGTGAGCAACTGGCACGAAACACTGTGACTCTCTTAGGGTAGCCAATATCTCGTCACCAGTATAATCACAGCTTCAAAGTCAAGAAACCGCTGGCAAGAGTAACGATGTTTCTCTTAAGATACACAACTAGTGGCGTATCGCTTCAGGCAGACTGGCCACAGTATCTCAAAATGTGTATTTGGGTGAGCAACTGGCAGGAAGCACTATGACTCTCTTAAGGTAGCCAATGCCTCGTCACCAACATAATCCCATCACCAACTTCAAGAAACCGCTTGCAAAGGTAACGAAGCTTCTCATAAGATACACAGCTAGTGGGGTGTCACTTGAGGCAGACTGGCCAAAGTATCAAAAAAATGTGTATTTAGGTGA
Source organism: Schistocerca nitens (assembly GCF_023898315.1). Taxonomy (NCBI): domain Eukaryota; kingdom Metazoa; phylum Arthropoda; class Insecta; order Orthoptera; family Acrididae; genus Schistocerca; species Schistocerca nitens. The sequence continues at coordinate 104,906,992 of NC_064616.1, read as the reverse complement.
GCAACTAGCAGGAATCACTATGACACTCATAGGGTAGCCAATGCCTCGTCACCAGCATAATCACATCAGCAACTTCAAGAAACCCCTGGAAAAAGTTACAATGACTCTTAAGATACACAACTAGTGGCGCAGCCATCAGGCAGACTGGAAAGAGTATCTAAAAAATGTGTATTTGGGTGAAGAACTGGCAGGAATCTCTATGACTCTCTTGACGTAGCCAATGCTTCGTCACCAGCAGAATCAAATCAGCAACTTCTAGAAACCCCTTTCAAAAGTAACGATGTTTCTCTTAAGATACACAACTAGTGGCGTATCGCTCAGGCACACTGGAAACAGTATCTAAAAAATGTGTATTTGGGTGAGCAACTGGCACGACACACTGTGATTCTTTTAGGGTAGCCAATATCTCGTCACCAGTATAATCACAGCTTCAAAGTCAAGAAACCGCTGGCAAGAGTAACGATGTTTCTCTTAAGATACACAACTAGTGGCGTATCGCCTCACGCAGACTGCCACAGTATCTCAAAATGTGTATTTGGGTGAGCAACTGGCAGGTAGCACTATGACACTCTTAAGGTAGCGAATGCCTCGTCACCAACATAATCCCATCACCAACTTCAAGAAACCCTTGGCAAAAGTTACAATGACTCTTAAGATACACAACTAGTGGCGTAGCTATCAGGCAGACTGGAAAGAGTATCTAAAAAATGTGTATTTGTGTGAAGAACTGGCAGGAATCTCTATGACTCTCTTGAGGTAGCCAATGCCTCGTCACCAGCAGAATCAAATCAGCAACTTCTAGAAACCCCTGGCAAAAGTAACGATGTTTCTCTTAAGATACACAACTAGTGGCGTATCGCTTCAGGCACACTGGAAACAGTATCTAAAAAATGTGTATTTGGGTGAGCACCTGGCACGAAACACTGTGACTCTCTTAGGGTAGCCAATATCTCGTCACCAGTATAACCACAGCTTCAATGTCAAGAAACCGCTGGCAAGAGTAACGATGTTTCTCTTAAGATACACAACTGGTGGCGTATCGCTTCAGGCAGACTGGAAAGAGTATCTAAAAAATGTGTATTTGGGTGAAGAACTGGCAGGAATCTCTATGACTCTCTTGAGGTAGCCAATGCCTCGTCACCAACATAATCCCATCACCAACTTCAAGAAACCGCTTGCAAAGGTAACGAAGCTTCTCATAAGATACACAGCTAGTGGGGTGTCACTTGAGGCAGACTGGCCAAAGTATCAAAAAAATGTGTATTTGGGTGAGCAACTAGCAGGAATCACTATGACACTCATAGGGTAGCCAATGCCTCGTCACCAGCATAATCACATCAGCAACTTCAAGAAACCCCTGGCAAAAGTTACAATGACTCTTAAGATACACAACTAGTGGCGTAGCTATCAGGCAGACTGGAAAGAGTATCTAAAAAATGTGTATTTGGGTGAAGAACTGGCAGGAATCTCTATGACTCTCTTGAGGTAGCCAATGCCTCGTCACCAGCAGAATCAAATCAGCAACTTCTAGAAACCCCTGGCAAAAGTAACGATGTTTCTCTTAAGATACACAACTAGTGGCGTATCGCTTCAGGCACACTGGAAACAGTATCTAAAAAATGTGTATTTGGGTGAGCAACTGGCACGAAACACTGTGACTCTCTTAGGGTAACCAATATCTCGTCACCAGTATAATCACATCTTCAAAATCAAGAAACCGCTGGCAAGAGTAACGATGTTTCTCTTAAGATACACAACTAGTGGCGTATCGCTTCAGGCAGACGCCACAGTATCTCAAAATGTGTATTTGGGTGAGCAACTGGCAGGAAGCACTATGACTCTCTTAAGGTAGCCAATGCCTCATCACCAACATAATCACATCACCAACTTCAAGAAACCGCTTGCAAAGGTAACGAAGCTTCTCATAAGATACACAGCTAGTGGGGTGTCACTTGAGGCAGACTGGCCAAAGTATCAAAAAAATGTGTATTTGGGTGAGCAACTAGCAGGAATCACTATGACACTCATAGGGTAGCCAATGCCTCGTCACCAGCATAATCACATCAGCAACTTCAAGAAACCCCTGGCAAAAGTTACAATGACTCTTAAGATACACAACTAGTGGCGTAGCTATAAGGCAGACTGGAAAGAGTATCTAAAAAATGTGTATTTGTGTGAAGAACTGGCAGGAATCTCTATGACTCTCTTGAGGTAGCCAATGCTTCGTCACCAGCAGAATCAAATCAGCAACTTCTAGAAACCCCTTTCAAAAGTAACGATGTTTCTCTTAAGATACACAACTAGTGGCGTATCGCTTCAGGCACACTGGACACAGTATCTAAATAATGTGTATTTGGGTGAGCAACTGGCACGAAACACTGTGACTCTCTTAGGGTAGCCAATATCTCGTCACCAGTATAATCACAGCTTCAAAGTCAAGAAACCGCTGGCAAGAGTAACGATGTTTCTCTTAAGATACACAACTAGTGGCGTATCGCTTCAGGCAGACTGGCCACAGTATCTCAAAATGTGTATTTGGGTGAGCAACTGGCAGGAAGCACTATGACTCTCTTAAGGTAGCCAATGCCTCGTCACCAACATAATCCCATCACCAACTTCAAGAAACCGCTTGCAAAGGTAACGAAGCTTCTCATAAGATACACAGCTAGTGGGGTGTCACTTGAGGCAGACTGGCCAAAGTATCAAAAATATGTGTATTTAGGTGAGCAACTAGCAGGAATCACTATGACACTCATAGGGTAGCCAATGCCTCGTCACCAGCATAATCACATCAGCAACTTCAAGAAACCCCTGGCAAAAGTTACAATGACTCTTAAGATACACAACTAGTGGCGCAGCCATCAGGCAGACTGGAAAGAGTATCTAAAAAATGTGTATTTGGGTGAAGAACTGGCAGGAATCTCTATGACTCTCTTGACGTAGCCAGTGCTTCTTCACCAGCAGAATCAAATCAGCAACTTCTAGAAACCCCTTTCAAAAGTAACGATGTTTCTCTTAAGATACACAATTAGTGGCGTATCGCTCAGGCACACTGGAAACAGTATCTAAAAAATGTGTATTTGGGTGAGCAACTGGCACGACACACTGTGATTCTTTTAGGGTAGCCAATATCTCGTCACCAGTATAATCACAGCTTCAAAGTCAAGAAACCGCTGGCAAGAGTAACGATGTTTCTCTTAAGATACACAACTAGTGGCGTATCGCCTCACGCAGACTGCCACAGTATCTCAAAATGTGTATTTGGGTGAGCAACTGGCAGGTAGCACTATGACACTCTTAAGGTAGCGAATGCCTCGTCACCAACATAATCCCATCACCAACTTCAAGAAACCCTTGGCAAAAGTTACAATGACTCTTAAGATACACAACTAGTGGCGTAGCTATCAGGCAGACTGGAAAGAGTATCTAAAAAATGTGTATTTGTGTGAAGAACTGGCAGGAATCTCTATGACTCTCTTGAGGTAGCCAATGCCTCGTCACCAGCAGAATCAAATCAGCAACTTCTAGAAACCCCTGGCAAAAGTAACGATGTTTCTCTTAAGATACACAACTAGTGGCGTATCGCTTCAGGCACACTGGAAACAGTATCTAAAAAATGTGTATTTGGGTGAGAACCTGGCACGAAACACTGTGACTCTCTTAGGGTAGCCAATATCTCGTCACCAGTATAACCACAGCTTCAATGTCAAGAAACCGCTGGCAAGAGTAACGATGTTTCTCTTAAGATACACAACTGGTGGCGTATCGCTTCAGGCAGACTGGAGAGAGTATCTAAAAAATGTGTATTTGGGTGAAGAACTGGCAGGAATCTCTATGACTCTCTTGAGGTAGCCAATGCCTCGTCACCAACATAATCCCATCACCAACTTCAAGAAACCGCTTGCAAAGGTAACGAAGCTTCTCATAAGATACACAGCTAGTGGGGTGTCACTTGAGGCAGACTGGCCAAAGTATCAAAAAAATGTGTATTTGGGTGAGCAACTAGCAGGAATCACTATGACACTCATAGGGTAGCCAATGCCTCGTCACCAGCATAATCACATCAGCAACTTCAAGAAACCCCTGGCAAAAGTTACAATGACTCTTAAGATACACAACTAGTGGCGTAGCTATCAGGCAGACTGGAAAGAGTATCTAAAAAATGTGTATTTGGGTGAAGAACTGGCAGGAATCTCTATGACTCTCTTGAGGTAGCCAATGCCTCGTCACCAGCAGAATCAAATCAGCAACTTCTAGAAACCCCTGGCAAAAGTAACGATGTTTCTCTTAAGATACACAACTAGTGGCGTATCGCTTCAGGCACACTGGAAACAGTATCTAAAAAATGTGTATTTGGGTGAGCAACTGGCACGAAACACTGTGACTCTCTTAGGGTAACCAATATCTCGTCACCAGTATAATCACATCTTCAAAATCAAGAAACCGCTGGCAAGAGTAACGATGTTTCTCTTAAGATACACAACTAGTGGCGTATCGCTTCAGGCAGACGCCACAGTATCTCAAAATGTGTATTTGGGTGAGCAACTGGCAGGAAGCACTATGACTCTCTTAAGGTAGCCAATGCCTCATCACCAACATAATCACATCACCAACTTCAAGAAACCGCTTGCAAAGGTAACGAAGCTTCTCATAAGATACACAGCTAGTGGGGTGTCACTTGAGGCAGACTGGCCAAAGTATCAAAAAAAATGTGTATTTGGGTGAGCAACTAGCAGGAATCACTATGACACTCATAGGGTAGCCAATGCCTCATCACCAGCATAATCACATCAGCAACTTCAAGAAACCCCTGGCAAAAGTTACAATGACTCTTAAGATACACAACTAGTGGCGTAGCTATAAGGCAGACTGAAAAGAGTATCTAAAAAATGTGTATTTGTGTGAAGAACTGGCAGGAATCTCTATGACTCTCTTGAGGTAGCCAATGCTTCGTCACCAGCAGAATCAAATCAGCAACTTCTAGAAACCCCTTTCAAAAGTAACGATGTTTCTCTTAAGATACACAACTAGTGGCGTATCGCTTCAGGCACACTGGACACAGTATCTAAAAAATGTGTATTTGGGTGAGCAACTGGCACGAAACACTGTGAGTCTCTTAGGGTAGCCAATATCTCGTCACCAGTATAATCACAGCTTCAAAGTCAAGAAACCGCTGGCAAGAGTAACGATGTTTCTCTTAAGATACACAACTAGTGGCGTATCGCTTCAGGCAGACTGGCCACAGTATCTCAAAATGTGTATTTGGGTGAGCAACTGGCAGGAAGCACTATGACTCTCTTAAGGTAGCTAATGCCTCGTCACCAACATAATCCCATCACCAACTTCAAGAAACCGCTTGCAAAGGTAACGAAGCTTCTCATAAGATACACAGCTAGTGGGGTGTCACTTGAGGCAGACTGGCCAAAGTATCAAAAAAATGTGTATTTGGGTGAGCAACTAGCAGGAATCACTATGACACTCATAGGGTAGCCAATGCCTCGTCACCAGCATAATCACATCAGCAACTTCAAGAAACCCCTGGCAAAAGTTACAATGACTCTTAAGATACACAACTAGTGGCGCAGCCATCAGGCAGACTGGAAAGAGTATATAAAAAATGTGTATTTGGGTGAAGAACTGGCAGGAATCTCTATGACTCTCTTGACGTAGCCAATGCTTCGTCACCAGCAGAATCAAATCAGCAACTTCTAGAAACCCCTTTCAAAAGTAACGATGTTTCTCTTAAGATACACAACTAGTGGCGTATCGCTTCAGGCACACTGGAAACAGTATCTAAAAAATGTGTATTTGGGTGAGCAACTGGCACGACACACTGTGACTCTCTTAGGGTAGCCAATATCTCGTCACCAGTATAATCACAGCTTCAAAGTCAAGAAACCGCTGGCAAGAGTAACGATGTTTCTCTTAAGATACACAACTAGTGGCGTATCGCCTCACGCAGACTGCCACAGTATCTCAAAATGTGTATTTGGGTGAGCAACTGGCAGGTAGCACTATGACACTCTTAAGGTAGCGAATGCCTCGTCACCAACATAATCCCATCACCAACTTCAAGAAACCGCTTGCAAAGGTAACGAAGCTTCTCATAAGATACACAGCTAGTGGGGTGTCACTTGAGGCAGACTGGCCAAAGTATCAAAAAAATGTGTATTTGGGTGAGCAACTAGCAGGAATCACTATGACACTCATAGGGTAGCCAATGCCTCGTCACCAGCATAATCACATCAGCAACTTCAAGAATCCGCTGGCAATAGTTACAATGACTCTTAAGATACACAACTAGTGGCGTAGCTATCAGGCAGACTGGAAAGAGTATCTAAAAAATGTGTATTTGGGTGAAGAACTGGCAGGAATCTCTATGACTCTCTTGAGGTAGCCAATGCTTCGTCACCAGCAGAATCAAATCAGCAACTTCTAGAAACCCCTTTCAAAAGTAACGATGTTTCTCTTAAGATACACAACTAGTGGCGTATCGCTTCAGGCACACTGGAAACAGTATCTAAAAAATGTGTATTTGGGTGAGCAACTGGCACGAAACACTGTGATTCTCTTAGGGTAGCCAATATCTCGTCACCAGTATAATCACAGCTTCAAAGTCAAGAAACCGCTGGCAAGAGTAACGATGTTTCTCTTAAGATACACAACTAGTGGCGTATCGCTTCAGGCAGGCTGGCCACAGTATCTCAAAATGTGTATTTGGGTGAGCAACTGGCAGGAAGCACTATGACTCTCTTAAGGTAGCCAATGCCTCGTCACCAACATAATCCCATCACCAACTTCAAGAAACCGCTTGCAAAGGTAACGAAGCTTCTCATAAGATACACAGCTAGTAGGGTGTCACTTGAGGCAGACTGGCCAAAGTATCAAAAAAATGTGTATTTGGGTGAGCAACTAGCAGGAATCACTATGACACTCATAGGGTAGCCAATGCCTCGTCACCAGCATAATCACATCAGCAACTTCAAGAAACCCCTGGCAAAAGTTACAATGACTCTTAAGATACACAACTAGTGGCGTAGCTATCAGGCAGACTGGAAAGAGTATCTAAAAAATGTGTATTTGTGTGAAGAACTGGCAGGAATCTCTATGACTCTCTTGAGGTAGCCAATGCCTCGTCACCAGCAGAATCAAATCAGCAACTTCTAGAAACCCCTGGCAAAAGTAACGATGTTTCTCTTAAGATACACAACTAGTGGCGTATCGCTTCAGGCACACTGGAAACAGTATCTAAAAAATGTGTATTTGGGTGACCAACTGGCACGAAACACTGTGACTCTCTTAGGGTAACCAATATCTCGTCACCAGTATAATCACATCTTCAAAATCAAGAAACCGCTGGCAAGAGTAACGATGTTTCTCTTAAGATACACAACTAGTGGCGTATCGCTTCAGGCAGACTGGCCGCAGTATCTCAAAATGTGTATTTGGGTGAGCAACTGGCAGAAAGCACTATGACTCTCTTAAGGTAGCCAATGCCTCGTCACCAACATAATCACATCACCAACTTTAAGAAACCGCTTGCAAAGGTAACGAAGCTTCTCATAAGATACACAGCTAGTTGGGTGTCACTTGAGGCAGACTGGCCAAAGTATCAAAAAAATGTGTATTTGGGTGAGCAACTAGCAGGAATCACTATGACACTCATAGGGTAGCCAATGCCTCGTCACCAGCATAATCACATCAGCAACTTCAAGAAACCCCTGGCAAAAGTTACAATGACTCTTGAGATACACAACTAGTGGCGTAGCTATCAGGCAGACTGGAAAGGGTATCTAAAAAATGTGAATTTGGATGAGCAACTGGCAGGAAACACTGTGACTCTCTTAGGGTAGCCAATATCTCGTCACCAGTATAATCACATCTTCACAGTCAAGAAACCGCTGGCAAGAGTAACGATGTTCCTCTTAAGATACACAACTAGTGGCGTATCGCTTCAGGCACACTGGAAACAGTATCTAAAAAATGTGTATTTGGGTGAGCAACTGGCACGAAACACTATGACTCTCTTAGGGTAGCCAATATCTCGTCACCAGTATAATCACAGCTTCAAAGTCAAGAAACCGCTGGCAAGAGTAACGATGTTTCTCTTAAGATACACAACTAGTGGCGTATCGCTTCAGGCAGACTGGTCACAATATCTCAAAATGTGTATTTGGGTGAGCAACTGGCAGGAAGCACTATGACTCTCTTAAGGTAGGCAATGCCTCGTCACCAACATAATCCCATCACCAACTTCAAGAAACCGCTTGCAAATTAACGAAGCTTCTCATAAGATACACAGCTAGTGGGGTGTCACTTGAGGCAGACTGGCCAAAGTATCAAAAAAATGTGTATTTGGGTGAGCAACTAGCAGGAATCACTATGACACTCATAGGGTAGCCAATGCCTCGTCACCAGCATAATCACATCAGCAACTTCAAGAAACCCCTGGCAAAAGTTACAATGACTCTTAAGATACACAACTAGTGGCGTAGCTATCAGGCAGACTGGAAAGAGTATCTAAAAAATGTGTATTTGGATGAGCAACTGGCAGGAAACACTGTGCCTCTCTTAGGGTAGCCAATATCTCGTCACCAGTATAATCACATCTTCAAAGTCAAGAAACCGCTGGCAAGAGTAACGATGTTTCTCTTAAGATACACAACTAGTGGCGTATCGCTTCAGGCAGACGCCACAGTATCTCAAAATGTGTATTTGGGTGAGCAACTGGCAGGAAGCACTATGACTCTCTTAAGGTAGCCAATGCCTCGTCACCAAAATAATCCCATCACCAACTTCAAGAAACCGATTGCAAAGGTAACGAAGCTTCTCATAAGATACACAGCTAGTGGGGTGTCACTTGAGGCAGACTGGCCAAAGTATCAAAAAAATTTGTATTTGGGTGAGCAACTAGCAGGAATCACTATGACACGCATAGGGTAGCCAATGCCTCGTCACCAGCATAATCACATCAGCAACTTCAAGAAACCCCTGGCAAAAGTTACAATGACTCTTAAGATACACAACTAGTGGCGTAGCTATCAGGCAGACTGGAAAGAGTATCTAAAAAATGTGTATTTGTGTGAAGAACTGGCAGGAATCTCTATGACTCTCTTGAGGTAGCCAATGCTTCGTCACCAGCAGAATCAAATCAGCAACTTCTAGAAACCCCTTTCAAAAGTAACGATGTTTCTCTTAAGATACACAACTAGTGGCGTATCGCTTCAGGCACACTGGAAACAGTATCTAAAAAATGTGTATTTGGGTGAGCAACTGGCACGAAACACTATGACTCTCTTAGGGTAGCCAATATCTCGTCACCAGTATAATCACAGCTTCAAAGTCAAGAAACCGCTGGCAAGAGTAACGATGTTTCTCTTAAGATACACAACTAGTGGCGTATCGCTTCAGGCAGACTGGTCACAATATCTCAAAATGTGTATTTGGGTGAGCAACTGGCAGGAAGCACTATGACTCTCTTAAGGTAGGCAATGCCTCGTCACCAACATAATCCCATCACCAACTTCAAGAAACCGCGTGCAAATTAACGAAGCTTCTCATAAGATACACAGCTAGTGGGGTGTCACTTGAGGCAGACTGGCCAAAGTATCAAAAAAATGTGTATTTGGGTGAGCAACTACCAGGAATCACTATGACACTCATAGGGTAGCCAATGCCTCGTCACCAGCATAATCACATCAGCAACTTCAAGAAACCCCTGGCAAAAGTTACAATGACTCTTAAGATACACACCTAGTGGCGTAGCTATCAGGCAGACTGGAAAGAGTATCTAAAAAATGTGTATTTGGATGAGCAACTGGCAGGAAACACTGTGCCTCTCTTAGGGTAGCCAATATCTCGTCACCAGTATAATCACATCTTCAAAGTCAAGAAACCGCTGGCAAGAGTAACGATGTTTCTCCTAAGATACACAACTAGTGGCGTATCGCTTCAGGCACACTGGAAACAGTATCTAAAAAATGTGTATTTCGGTGAGCAACTGGCACGAAACACTGTGACTCTGTTAGGGTAACCAATATCTCGTCACCAGTATAATCACATCTTCAAAGTCAAGAAACCGCTGGCAAGAGTAACGATGTTTCTCTTAAGATACACAACTAGTGGCGTATCGCTTCAGGCAGACGCCACAGTATCTCAAAATGTGTATTTGGGTGAGCAACTGGCAGGAAGCACTATGACTCTCTTAAGGTAGCCAATGCCTCGTCACCAAAATAATCCCATCACCAACTTCAAGAAACCGATTGCATAGGTAACGAAGCTTCTCATAAGATACACAGCTAGTGGGGTGTCACTTGAGGCAGACTGGCCAAAGTATCAAAAAAATTTGTATTTGGGTGAGCAACTAGCAGGAATCACTATGACACGCATAGGGTAGCCAATGCCTCGTCACCAGCATAATCACATCAGCAACTTCAAGAAACCCCTGGCAAAAGTTACAATGACTCTTAAGATACACAACTAGTGGCGTAGCTATCAGGCAGACTGGAAAGAGTATCTAAAAAATGTGTATTTGTGTGAAGAACTGGCAGGAATCTCTATGACTCTCTTGAGGTAGCCAATGCTTCGTCACCAGCAGAATCAAATCAGCAACTTCTAGAAACCCCTTTCAAAAGTAACGATGTTTCTCTTAAGATACACAACTAGTGGCGTATCGCTTCAGGCACACTGGAAACAGTATCTAAAAAATGTGTATTTGGGTGAGCAACTGGCACGAAACACTGTGACTCTCTTAGGGTAGCCAATATCTCGTCACCAGTATAATCACAGCTTCAAAGTCAAGAAACCGCTGGCAAGAGTAACGATGTTTCTCTTAAGATACACAACTAGTGGCGTATCGCTTCAGGCAGACTGGCCACAGTATCTCAAAATGTGTATTTGGGTGAGCAACTGGCAGGAAGCACTATGACTCTCTTAAGGTAGCCAATGCCTCGTCACCAACATAATCCCATCACCAACTTCAAGAAACCGCTTGCAAATTAACGAAGCTTCTCATAAGATACACAGCTAGTGGGGTGTCACTTGAGGCAGACTGGCCAAAGTATCAAAAAAATGTGTATTTGGGTGAGCAACTAGCAGGAATCACTATGACACTCATAGGGTAGCCAATGCCTCGTCACCAGCATAATCACATCAGCAACTTCAAGAAACCCCTGGCAAGAGTTACAATGACTCTTAAGATACACAACTAGTGGCGTAGCTATCAGGCAGACTGGAAAGAGTATCTAAAAAATGTGTATTTGTGTGAAGAACTGGCAGGAATCTCTATGACTCTCTTGAGGTAGCCAATGCTTCGTCACCAGCAGAATCAAATCAGCAACTTCTAGAAACCCCTTTCAAAAGTAACGATGTTTCTCTTAAGATACACAACTAGTGGCGTATCGCTTCAGGCACACTGGAAACAGTATCTAAAAAATGTGTATTTGGGTGAGCAACTGGCACGACACACTGTGACTCTCTTAGGGTAGCCAATATCTCGTCACCAGTATAATCACAGCTTCAAAGTCAAGAAACCGCTGGCAAGAGTAACGATGTTTCTCTTAAGATACACAACTAGTGGCGTATCGCCTCACGCAGACTGCCACAGTATCTCAAAATGTGTATTTGGGTGAGCAACTGGCAGGTAGCACTATGACACTCTTAAGGTAGCGAATGCCTCGTCACCAACATAATCCCATCACCTACTTCAAGAAACCGCTTGCAAAGGTAACGAAGCTTCTCATAAGATACACAGCTAGTGGGGTGTCACTTGAGGCAGACTGGCCAAAGTATCAAAAAAATGTGTATTTGGGTGAGCAACTAGCAGGAATCACTATGACACTCATAGGGTAGCCAATGCCTCGTCACCAGAATAATCACATCAACAACTTCAAGAAACCCCTGGCAAGAGTTACAATGACTCTTAAGATACACAACTGGTGGCGTAGCTATCAGGCAGACTGGAAAGAGTATCTAAAAAATGTGTATTTGGGTGAAGAACTGGCAGGAATCTCTATGACTCTCTTGAGGTAGCCAATGCTTCTTCACCAGCAGAATCAAATCAGCAACTTCTAGAAACCCCTTTCAAAAGTAACGATGTTTCTCTTAAGATACACAACTAGTGGCGTATCGCTTCAGGCACACTGGAAACAGTATCTAAAAAATGTGTATTTGGGTGAGCAACTGGCACGAAACACTGTGATTCTCTTAGGGTAGCCAATATCTCGTCACCAGTATAATCACAGCTTCAAAGTCAAGAATCCGCTGGCAAGAGTAACGATGTTTCTCTTAAGATACACAACTAGTGGCGTATCGCTTCAGGCAGGCTGGCCACAGTATCTCAAAATGTGTATTTGGGTGAGCAACTGGCAGGAAGCACTATGACTCTCTTAAGGTAGCCAATGCCTCGTCACCAACATAATCCCATCACCAACTTCAAGAAACCGCTTGCAAAGGTAACGAAGCTTCTCATAAGATACACAGCTAGTGGGGTGTCACTTGAGGCAGACTGGCCAAAGTATCAAAAAAATGTGTATTTGGGTGAGCAACTAGCAGGAATCACTATGACACTCATAGGGTACCCAATGCCTCGTCACCAGCATAATCACATCAGCAACTTCAAGAAACCCCTGGCAAAAGTTACAATGACTCTTAAGATACACAACTAGTGGCGTAGCTATCAGGCAGACTGGAAAGAGTATCTAAAAAATGTGTATTTGGGTGAAGAACTGGCAGGAATCTCTATGACTCTCTTGAGGTAGCCAATGCCTCGTCACCAGCAGAATCAAATCAGCAACTTCTAGAAACCCCTGGCAAAAGTAACGATGTTTCTCTTAAGATACACAACTAGTGGCGTATCGCTTCAGGCACACTGGAAACATTATCTAAAAAATGTGTATTTGGGTGAGCAACTGGCACGAAACACTGTGACTCTCTTAGGGTAACCAATATCTCGTCACCAGTATAATCACATCTTCAAAATCAAGAAACCGCTGGCAAGAGTAACTATGTTTCTCTTAAGATACACAACTAGTGGCGTATCGCTTCAGGCAGACTGGCCGCAGTATCTCAAAATGTGTATTTGGGTGAGCAACTGGCAGAAAGCACTATGACTCTGTTAAGGTAGCCAATGCCTCGTCACCAACATAATCACATCACCAACTTTAAGAGACCGCTTGCAAAGGTAACGAAGCTTCTCATAAGATACACAGCTAGTTGGGTGTCACTTGAGGCAGACTGGCCAAAGTATCAAAAAAATGTGTATTTGGGTGAGCAACTAGCAGGAATCACTATGACACTCATAGGGTAGCCAATGCCTCGTCACCAGCATAATCACATCAGCAACTTCAAGAAACCCCTGGCAAAAGTTACAATGACTCTTAAGATACACAACTAGTGGCGTAGCTATCAGGCAGACTGGAAAGAGTATCTAAAATATGTGTATTTGGGTGAAGAACTGGCAGGAATCTCTATGACTCTCTTGAGGTAGCCAATGCCTCGTCACCAGCAGAATCAAATCAGCAACTTCTAGAAACCCCTGGCAAAAGTAACGATGTTTCTCTTAAGATACACAACTAGTGGCGTATCGCTTCAGGCAGACGCCACAGTATCTCAAAATGTGTATTTGGGTGAGCAACTGGCAGGAAGCACTATGACTCTCTGAAGGTAACCAATGCCTCGTCACCAAAATAATCCCATCACCAACTTCAAGAAACCGATTGCAAAGGTAACGAAGCTTCTCATAAGATACACAGCTAGTGGGGTGTCACTTGAGGCAGACTGGCCAAAGTATTAAAAAAATTTGTATTTGGGTGTGCAACTAGCAGGAATCACTATGACACGCATAGGGTAGCCAATGCCTCGTCACCAGCATAATCACATCAGCAACTTCAAGAAACCCCTGGCAAAAGTTACAATGACTCTTAAGATACACAACTAGTGGCGTAGCTATCAGGCAGACTGGAAAGAGTATCTAAAAAATGTGTATTTGTGTGAAGAACTGGCAGGAATCTCTATGACTCTCTTGAGGTAGCCAATGCTTCGTCACCAGCAGAATCAAATCAGCAACTTCTAGAAACCCCTTTCAAAAGTAACGATGTTTCTCTTAAGATACACAACTAGTGGCGTATCGCTTCAGGCACACTGGAAACAGTATCTAAAAAATGTGTATTTGGGTGAGCAACTGGCACGACACACTGTGACTCTCTTAGGGTAGCCAATATCTCGTCACCAGTATAATCACAGCTTCAAAGTCAAGAAACCGCTGGCAAGAGAAACGATGTTTCTCTTAAGATACACAACTAGTGGCGTATCGCCTCACGCAGACTGCCACAGTATCTCAAAATGTGTATTTGGGTGAGCAACTGGCAGGTAGCACTATGACACTCTTAAGGTAGCGAATGCCTCGTCACCAACATAATCCCATCACCTACTTCAAGAAACCGCTTGCAAAGGTAACGAAGCTTCTCATAAGATACACAGCTAGTGGGGTGTCACTTGAGGCAGACTGGCCAAAGTATCAAAAAAATGTGTATTTGGGTGAGCAACTAGCAGGAATCACTATGACACTCATAGGGTAGCCAATGCCTCGTCACCAGCATAATCACATCAGCAACTTCAAGAAACCCCTGGCAAGAGTTACAATGACTCTTAAGATACACAACTAGTGGCGTAGCTATCAGGCAGACTGGAAAGAGTATCTAAAAAATGTGTATTTGGGTGAAGAACTGGCAGGAATCTCTATGACTCTCTTGAGGTAGCCAATGCTTCGTCACCAGCAGAATCAAATCAGCAACTTCTAGAAACCCCTTTCAAAAGTAACGATGTTTCTCTTAAGATACACAACTAGTGGCGTATCGCTTCAGGCACACTGGAAACAGTATCTAAAAAATGTGTATTTGGGTGAGCAACTGGCACGAAACACTGTGATTCTCTTAGGGTAGCCAATATCTCGTCACCAGTATAATCACAGCTTCAAAGTCAAGAATCCGCTGGCAAGAGTAACGATGTTTCTCTTAAGATACACAACTAGTGGCGTATCGCTTCAGGCAGGCTGGCCACAGTATCTCAAAATGTGTATTTGGGTGAGCAACTGGCAGGAAGCACTATGACTCTCTTAAGGTAGCCAATGCCTCGTCACCAACATAATCCCATCACCAACTTCAAGAAACCGCTTGCAAAGGTAACGAAGCTTCTCATAAGATACACAGCTAGTGGGGTGTCACTTGAGGCAGACTGGCCAAAGTATCAAAAAAATGTGTATTTGGGTGAGCAACTAGCAGGAATCACTATGACACTCATAGGGTACCCAATGCCTCGTCACCAGCATAATCACATCAGCAACTTCAAGAAACCCCTGGCAAAAGTTACAATGACTCTTAAGATACACAACTAGTGGCGTAGCTATCAGGCAGACTGGAAAGAGTATCTAAAAAATGTGTATTTGGGTGAAGAACTGGCAGGAATCTCTATGACTCTCTTGAGGTAGCCAATGCCTCGTCACCAGCAGAATCAAATCAGCAACTTCTAGAAACCCCTGGCAAAAGTAACGATGTTTCTCTTAAGATACACAACTAGTGGCGTATCGCTTCAGGCACACTGGAAACATTATCTAAAAAATGTGTATTTGGGTGACCAACTGGCACGAAACACTGTGACTCTCTTAGGGTAACCAATATCTCGTCACCAGTATAATCACATCTTCAAAATCAAGAAACCGCTGGCAAGAGTAACTATGTTTCTCTTAAGATACACAACTAGTGGCGTATCGCTTCAGGCAGACTGGCCGCAGTATCTCAAAATGTGTATTTGGGTGAGCAACTGGCAGAAAGCACTATGACTCTCTTAAGGTAGCCAATGCCTCGTCACCAACATAATCACATCACCAACTTTAAGAAACCGCTTGCAAAGGTAACGAAGCTTCTCATAAGATACACAGCTAGTTGGGTGTCACTTGAGGCAGACTGGCCAAAGTATCAAAAAAATGTGTATTTGGGTGAGCAACTAGCAGGAATCACTATGACACTCATAGGGTAGCCAATGCCTCGTCACCAGCATAATCACATCAGCAACTTCAAGAAACCCCTGGCAAAAGTTACAATGACTCTTAAGATACACAACTAGTGGCGTAGCTATCAGGCAGACTGGAAAGAGTATCTAAAAAATGTGTTTTTGGGTGAAGAACTGGCAGGAATCTCTATGACTCTCTTGAGGTAGCCAATGCCTCGTCACCAGCAGAATCAAATCAGCAACTTCTAGAAACCCCTGGCAAAAGTAACGATGTTTCTCTTAAGATACACAACTAGTGGCGTATCGCTTCAGGCACACTGGAAACAGTATCTAAAAAATGTGTATTTGGGTGACCAACTGGCACGAAACACTGTGACTCTCTTAGGGTAACCAATATCTCGTCACCAGTATAATCACATCTTCAAAATCAAGAAACCGCTGGCAAGAGTAACGATGTTTCTCTTAAGATACACAACTAGTGGCGTATCGCTTCAGGCAGACTGGCCGCAGTATCTCAAAATGTGTATTTGGGTGAGCAACTGGCAGAAAGCACTATGACTCTCTTAAGGTAGCCAATGCCTCGTCACCAACATAATCACATCACCAACTTTAAGAAACCGCTTGCAAAGGTAACGAAGCTTCTCATAAGATACACAGCTAGTTGGGTGTCACTTGAGGCAGACTGGCCAAAGTATCAAAAAAATGTGTATTTGGGTGAGCAACTAGCAGGAATCACTATGACACTCATAGGGTAGCCAATGCCTCGTCACCAGCATAATCACATCAGCAACTTCAAGAAACCCCTGGCAAAAGTTACAATGACTCTTAAGATACACAACTAGTGGCGTAGCTATCAGGCAGACTGGAAAGAGTATCTAAAAAATGTGAATTTGGATGAGCAACTGGCAGGAAACACTGTGACTCTCTTAGGGTAGCCAATATCTCGTCACCAGTATAATCACATCTTCACAGTCAAGAAACCGCTGGCAAGAGTAACGATGTTCCTCTTAAGATACACAACTAGTGGCGTATCGCTTCAGGCACACTGGAAACAGTATCTAAAAAATGTGTATTTGGGTGAGCAACTGGCACGAAACACTATGACTCTCTTAGGGTAGCCAATATCACGTCACCAGTATAATCACAGCTTCAAAGTCAAGAAACCGCTGGCAAGAGTAACGATGTTTCTCTTAAGATACACAACTAGTGGCGTATCGCTTCAGGCACACTGGAAACAGTATCTAAAAAATGTGTATTTGGGTGACCAACTGGCACGAAACACTGTGACTCTCTTAGGGTAACCAATATCTCGTCACCAGTATAATCACATCTTCAAAGTCAAGAAACCGCTGGCAAGAGTAACGATGTTTCTCTTAAGATACACAACTAGTGGCGTATCGCTTCAGGCAGACGCCACAGTATCTCAAAATGTGTATTTGGGTGAGCAACTGGCAGGAAGCACTATGACTCTCTTAAGGCAGCCAATGCCTCGTCACCAAAATAATCCAATCACCAACTTCAAGAAACCGATTGCAAAGGTAACGAAGCTTCTCATAAGATACACAGCTAGTGGGGTGTCACTTGAGGCAGACTGGCCAAAGTATCAAAAAAATTTGTATTTGGGTGAGCAACTAGCAGGAATCACTATGACACGCATAGGGTAGCCAATGCCTCGTCACCAGCATAATCACATCAGCAACTTCAAGAAACCCCTGGCAAAAGTTACAATGACTCTTAAGATACACAACTAGTGGCGTAGCTATCAGGCAGACTGGAAAGAGTATCTAAAAAATGTGTATTTGGGTGAAGAACTGGCAGGAATCTCTATGACTCTCTTGAGGTAGCCAATGCTTCGTCACCAGCAGAATCAAATCAGCAACTTCTAGAAACCCCTTTCAAAAGTAACGATGTTTCTCTTAAGATACACAACTAGTGGCGTATCGCTTCAGGCACACTGGAAACAGTATCTAAAAAATGTGTATTTGGGTGAGCAACTGGCACGAAACACTGTGACTCTCTTAGGGTAGCCAATATCTCGTCACCAGTATAATCACAGCTTCAAAGTCAAGAAACCGCTGGCACGAGTAACGATGTTTCTCTTAAGATACACAACTAGTGGCGTATCGCTTCAGGCAGACTGGTCACAATATCTCAAAATGTGTATTTGGGTGAGCAACTGGGAGGAAGCACTATGACTCTCTTAAGGTAGGCAATGCCTCGTCACCAACATAATCCCATCACCAACTTCAAGAAACCGCTTGCAAATTAACGAAGCTTCTCATAAGATACACAGCTAGTGGGGTGTCACTTGAGGCAGACTGGCCAAAGTATCAAAAAAATGTGTATTTGGGTGAGCAACTAGCAGGAATCACTATGACACTCATAGGGTAGCCAATGCCTCGTCACCAGCATAATCACATCAGCAACTTCAAGAAACCCCTGGCAAAAGTTACAATGACTCTTAAGATACACAACTAGTGGCGTAGCTATCAGGCAGACTGGAAAGAGTATCTAAAAAATGTGTATTTGGATGAGCAACTGGCAGGAAACACTGTGCCTCTCTTAGGGTAGCCAATATCTCGTCACCAGTATAATCACATCTTCAAAGTCAAGAAACCGCTGGCAAGAGTAACGATGTTTCTCTTAAGATACACAACTAGTGGCGTATCGCTTCAGGCACACTGGAAACAGTATCTAAAAAATGTGTATTTCGGTGAGCAACTGGCACGAAACACTGTGACTCTGTTAGGGTAACCAATATCTCGTCACCAGTATAATCACATCTTCAAAGTCAAGAAACCGCTGGCAAGAGTAACGATGTTTCTCTTAAGATACACAACTAGTGGCGTATCGCTTCAGGCAGACGCCACAGTATCTCAAAATGTGTATTTGGGTGAGCAACTGGCAGGAAGCACTATGACTCTCTTAAGGTAGCCAATGCCTCGTCACCAACATAATCACATCACCAACTTCAAGAAACCGATTGCAAAGGTAACGAAGCTTCTCATAAGATACACAGCTAGTGGGGTATCACTTGAGGCAGACTGGCCAAAGTATCAAAAAAATTTGTATTTGGGTGAGCAACTAGCAGGAATCACTATGACACGCATAGGGTAGCCAATGCCTCGTCACCAGCATAATCACATCAGCATCTTCAAGAAACCCCTGGCAAAAGTTACAATGACTCTTAAGATACACAACTAGTGGCGTAGCTATCAGGCAGACTGGAAAGAGTATCTAAAAAATGTGTATTTGGGTGAAGAACTGGCAGGAATCTCTATGTCTCTCTTGAGGTAGCCAATGCTTCGTCACCAGCAGAATCAAATCAGCAACTTCTAGAAACCCCTTTCAAAAGTAACGATGTTTCTCTTAAGATACACAACTAGTGGCGTATCGCTTCAGGCACACTGGAAACAGTATCTAAAAAATGTGTATTTGGGTGAGCAACTGGCACGAAACACTGTGACTCTCTTAGGGTAGCCAATATCTCGTCACCAGTATAATCACAGCTTCAAAGTCAAGAAACCGCTGGCAAGAGTAACGATGTTTCTCTTAAGATACACAACTAGTGGCGTATCGCTTCAGGCAGACTGGCCACAGTATCTCAAAATGTGTATTTGGGTGAGCAACTGGCAGGAAGCACTATGACTCTCTTAAGGTAGCCAATGCCTCGTCACCAACATAATCCCATCACCAACTTCAAGAAACCGCTTGCAAAGGTAACGAAGCTTCTCATAAGATACACAGCTAGTGGGGTGTCACTTGAGGCAGACTGGCCAAAGTATCAAAAAAATGTGTATTTGGGTGAGCAACTAGCAGGAATCACTATGACACTCATAGGGTAGCCAATGCCTCGTCACCAGCATAATCACATCAGCAACTTCAAGAAACCCCTGGTAAAAGTTACAATGACTCTTAAGATACACAACTAGTGGCGTAGCTATCAGGCAGACTGGAAAGAGTATCAAAAAAATGTGTATTTGGGTGAAGAACTGGCAGGAATCTCTATGACTCTCTTGAGGTAGCCAATGCCTCGTCACCAGCAGAATCAAATCAGCAACTTCTAGAAACCCCTGGCAAAAGTAACGATGTTTCTCTTAAGATACACAACTAGTGGCGTATCGCTTCAGGCACACTGGAAACAGTATCTAAAAAATGTGTATTTGGGTGACCAACTGGCACGAAACACTGTGACTCTCTTAGGGTAACCAATATCTCGTCACCAGTATAATCACATCTTCAAAATCAAGAAACCGCTGGCAAGAGTAACGATGTTTCTCTTAAGATTCACAACTAGTGGCGTATCGCTTCAGGCAGACTGGCCACAGTATCTCAAAATGTGTATTTGGGTGAGCAACTGGCAGAAAGCACTATGACTCTCTTAAGGTAGCCAATGCCTCGTCACCAACATAATCACATCACCAACTTCAAGAAACCGCTTGCAAAGGTAACGAAGCTTCTCATAAGATACACAGCTAGTTGGGTGTCACTAGAGGCAGACTGGCCAAAGTATCAAAAAAATGTGTATTTGGGTGAGCAACTAGCAGGAATCACTATGACACTCATAGGGTAGCCAATGCCTCGTCACCAGCATAATCACATCAGCAACTTCAAGAAACCCCTGGCAAAAGTTACAAGACTCTTAAGATACACAACTAGTGGCGTAGCTATCAGGCAGACTGGAAAGAGTATCTAAAATATGTGAATTTGGATGAGCAACTGGCAGGAAACACTGTGACTCTCTTAGGGTAGCCAATATCTCGTCACCAGTATAATCACATCTTCAAAGTCAAGAAACCGCTGGCAAGAGTAACGATGTTCCTCTTAAGATACACAACTAGTGGCGTATCGCTTCAGGCACACTGGAAACAGTATCTAAAAAATGTGTATTTGGGTGAGCAACTGGCACGAAACACTGTGACTCTCTTAGGGTAGCCAATATCTCGTCACCTGTATAATCACAGCTTCAAAGTCAAGAAACCGCTGGCAAGAGTGACGATGTTTCTCTTAAGATACACAACTAGTGGCGTATCGCTTCAGGCAGACTGGTCACAATATCTCAAAATGTGTATTTGGGTGAGCAACTGGCAGGAAGCACTATGACTCTCTTAAGGTAGGCAATGCCTCGTCACCAACATAATCCCATCACCAACTTCAAGAAACCGCTTGCAAATTAACGAAGCTTCTCATAAGATACACAGCTAGTGGGGTGTCACTTGAGGCAGACTGGCCAAAGTATCAAAAAAATGTGTATTTGGGTGAGCAACTAGCAGGAATCACTATGACACTCATAGGGTAGCCAATGCCTCGTCACCAGCATAATCACATCAGCAACTTCAAGAAACCCCTGGCAAAAGTTACAATGACTCTTAAGATACACAACTAGTGGCGTAGCTATCAGGCAGACTGGAAAGAGTATCTAAAAAATGTGTATTTGGGTGAAGAACTGGCAGGAATCTCTACGACTCTCTTGAGGTAGCCAATGCCTCGTCACCAGCAGAATCAAATCAGCAACTTCTAGAAACCCCTGGCAAAAGTAACGATGTTTCTCTTAAGATACACAACTAGTGGCGTATCGCTTCAGGCACACTGGAAACAGTATCTAAAAAATGTGTATTTGGGTGACCAACTGGCACGAAACACTGTGACTCTCTTAGGGTAACCAATATCTCGTCACCATTATAATCACATCTTCAAAATCAGGAAACCGCTGGCAAGAGTAACGATGTTTCTCTTAAGATACACAACTAGTGGCGTATCGCTTCAGGCAGACTGGCCGCAGTATCTCAAAATGTGTATTTGGGTGAGCAACTGGCAGAAAGCACTATGAATCTCTTAAGGTAGCCAATGCCTCGTCACCAACATAATCACATCACCAACTTCAAGAAACCGCATGCAAAGGTAACGAAGCTTCACATAAGATACACAGCTAGTTGGGTGTCACTTGAGGCAGACTGGCCAAAGTATCAAAAAAATGTGTATTTGGGTGAGCAACTAGCAGGAATCACTATGACACTCATAGGGTAGCCAATGCCTCGTCACCAGCATAATCACATCAGCAACTTCAAGAAACCCCTGGCAAAAGTTACAATGACTCTTAAGATACACAACTAGTGGCGTAGCTATCAGGCAGACTGGCAAGTGTATCTAAAAAATGTGTATTTGGATGAGCAACTGGCAGGAAACACTGTGACTCTCTTAGGGTAGCCAATATCTCGTCACCAGTATAATCACATCTTCAAAGTCAAGAAACCGCTGGCAACGAGTAACGATGTTTCTCTTAAGATACACAACTAGTGGCGTATCGCTTCAGGCAGACTGGCCACAGTATCTCAAAATGTGTATTTGGGTGAGCAACTGGCAGAAAGCACTATGACTCCCTTAAGGTAGGCAATGCCTCGTCACCAACATAATCCCATCACCAACTTCAAGAAACCGCTTGCAAAGGTAACGAAGCTTCTCATAAGATACACAGCTAGTGGGGTGTCACTTGAGGCAGACTGGCCAAAGTATCAAAAAAATGTGTATTTGGGTGAGCAACTAGCAGGAATCACTATGACACTCATAGGGTAGCCAATGCCTCGTCACCAGCATAATCACATCAGCAACTTCAAGAAACCCCTGGCAAAAGTTACAATGACTCTTAAGATACACAACTAGTGGCGTAGCTATCAGGCAGACTGGAAATAGTATCTAAAAAATGTGTATTTGGGTGAAGAACTGGCAGGAATCTCTATGACTCTCTTGAGGTAGCCAATGCTTCGTCACCAGCAGAATCAAATCAGCAAGTTCTAGAAACTCCTTTCAAAAGTAACGATGTTTTTCTTAAGATACACAACTAGTGGCGTATCGCTTCAGGCACACTGGAAACAGTATCTAAAAAATGTGTATTTGGGTGAGCAACTAGCAGGAATCACTATGACACTCATAGGGTAGCCAATGCCTCGTCACCAGCATAATCACATCAGCAACTTCAAGAAACCCCTGGCAAAAGTTACAATGACTCTTAAGATACACAACTAGTGGCGTAGCTATCAGGCAGACTGGAAAGAGTATCTAAAAAATGTGTATTTGGGTGAAGAACTGGCAGGAATCTCTATGACTCTCTTGAGGTAGCCAATGCCTCGTCACCAGCAGAATCAAATCAGCAACTTCCAGAAACCCCTGGCAAAAGTAACGATGTTTCTCTTAAGATACACAACTAGTGGCGTATCGCTTCAGGCACACTGGAAACAGTATCTAAAAAATGTGTATTTGGGTGAGCAACTGGCACGAAACACTGTGACTCTCTTAGGGTAACCAATATCTCGTCACCAGTATAATCTCATCTTCAAAATCAAGAAACCGTTGGCAAGAGTAACGATGTTTCTCTTAAGATACCAAACTAGTGGCGTATCGCTTCACGCAGACTGGCCACAGTATCTCAAAATGTGTATTTGGGTGAGCAACTGGCAGAAAGCACTATGAATCTCTTAAGGTAGCCAATGCCTCGTCACCAACATAATCACATCACCAACTTCAAGAAACCGCATGCAAAGGTAACGAAGCTTCTCATAAGATACACAGCTAGTTGGGTGTCACTTGAGGCAGATTGGCCAAAGTATCAAAAAAATGTGTATTTGGGTGAGCAACTAGCAGGAATCACTATGACACTCATAGGGTAGCCAATGCCTCGTCACCAGCATAATCACATCAGCAACTTCAAGAAACCCCTGGCAAAAGTTACAATGACTCTTAAGATACACAACTAGTGGCGTAGCTATCAGGCAGACTGGCAAGTGTATCTAAAAAATGTGTATTTGGATGAGCAACTGGCAGGAAACACTGTGACTCTCTTAGGGTAGCCAATATCTCGTCACCAGTATAATCACATCTTCAAAGTCAAGAAACCGCTGGCAAGAGTAACGATGTTTCTCTTAAGATACACAACTAGTGGCGTATCACTTCAGGCAGACTGGCCACAGTATCTCAAAATGTGTATTTGGGTGAGCAACTGGCAGAAAGCACTATGACTCTCTTAAGGTAGGCAATGCCTCGTCACCAACATAATCCCATCACCAACTTCAAGAAACCGCTTGCAAAGGTAACGTAGCTTCTCATAAGATACACAGCTAGTGGGGTGTCACTTGAGGCAGACTGGCCAAAGTATCAAAAAAATGTGTATTTGGGTGAGCAACTAGCAGGAATCACTATGACACTCATAGGGTAGCCAATGCCTCGTCACCAGCATAATCACATCAGCAACTTCAAGAAACCCCTGGCAAAAGTTACAAAGACTCTTAAGATACACAACTAGTGGCGTAGCTATCAGGCAGACTGGAAATAGTATCTAAAAAATGTGTATTTGGGTGAAGAACTGGCAGGAATCTCTATGACTCTCTTGAGGTAGCCAATGCTTCGTCACCAGCAGAATCAAATCAGCAACTTCTTGAAACTCCTTTCAAAAGTAACGATGTTTCTCTTAAGATACACAACTACTGGCGTATCGCTTCAGGCACACTGGAAACAGTATCTAAAAAATGTGTATTTGGGTGAGCAACTAGCAGGAATCACTATGACACTCATAGGGTAGCCAATGCCTCGTCACCAGCATAATCACATCAGCAACTTCAAGAAACCCCTGGCAAAAGTTACAATGACTCTTAAGATACACAACTAGTGGCGTAGCTATCAGGCAGACTGGAAAGAGTATCTAAAAAATGTGTATTTGGGTGAAGAACTGGCAGGAATCTCTATGACTCTCTTGAGGTAGCCAATGCTTCGTCACCAGCAGAATCAAATCAGCAACTTCTAGAAACCCCTTTCAAAAGTAACGATGTTTCTCTTAAGATACACAACTAGTGGCGTATCGCTTCAGGCACACTGGAAACAGTATCTAAAAAATGTGTATTTGGGTGAGCAACTGGCACGAAACACTGTGACTCTCTTAGGGTAGCCAATATCTCGTCACCAGTATAATCACAGCTTCAAAGTCAAGAAACCGCTGGCAAGAGTAACGATGTTTCTCTTAAGATACACAACTAGTGGCGTATCGCTTCAGGCAGACTGGCCACAGTATCTCAAAATGTGTATTTGGGTGAGCAACTGGCAGGAAGCACTATGACTCTCTTAAGGTAGCCAATGCCTCGTCACCAACATAATCCCATATCCAACTTCAAGAAACCGCTTGCAAAGGTAACGAAGCTTCTCATAAGATACACAGCTAGTGGGGTGTCACTTGAGGCAGAATGGCCAAAGTATCAAAAAAATGTGTATTTGGGTGAGCAACTAGTAGGAATCACTATGACACTCATAGGGTACCCAATGCCTCGTCACCAGCATAATCACATCAGCAACTTCAAGAAACCCCTGGCAAAAGTTACAATGACTCTTAAGATACACAACTAGTGGCGTAGCTATCAGGCAGACTGGAAAGAGTATCTAAAAAATGTGTATTTGGGTGAAGAACTGGCAGGAATCTCTACGACTCTCTTGAGGTAGCCAATGCCTCGTCACCAGCAGAATCAAATCAGCAACTTCTAGAAACCCCTGGCAAAAGTAACGATGTTTCTCTTAAGATACACAACTAGTGGCGTATCGCTTCAGGCACACTGGAAACAGTATCTAAAAAATGTGTATTTGGGTGACCAACTGGCACGAAACACTGTGACTCTCTTAGGGTAACCAATATCTCGTCACCATTATAATCACATCTTCAAAATCAAGAAACCGCTGGCAAGAGTAACGATGTTTCTCTTAAGATACACAACTAGTGGCGTATCGCTTCAGGCAGACTGGCCGCAGTATCTCAAAATGTGTATTTGGGTGAGCAACTGGCAGAAAGCACAAGACTCTCTTAAGGTTGCCAATGCCTCGTCACCAACATAATCACATCACCAACTTCAAGAAACCGCTTGCAAAGGTAACGAAGCTTCTCATAAGATACACAGCTAGTTGGGTGTCACTTGAGGCAGACTGGCCAAAGTATCAAAAAAATGTGTATTTGGGTGAGCAACTAGCAGGAATCACTATGACACTCATAGGGTAGCCAATGCCTCGTCACCAGCATAATCACATCAGCAACTTCAAGAAACCCCTGGCAAAAGTTACAATGACTCTTAAGATACACAACTAGTGGCGTAGCTATCAGGCAGACTGGAAAGAGTATCTAAAAAATGTGTATTTGGGTGAAGAACTGGCAGGAATCTCTATGACTCTCTTGAGGTAGCCAATGCCTCGTCACCAGCAGAATCAAATCAGCAACTTCCAGAAACCCCTGGCAAAAGTAACGATGTTTCTCTTAAGATACACAACTAGTGGCGTATCGCTTCAGGCACACTGGAAACAGTATCTAAAAAATGTGTATTTGGGTGAGCAACTGGCACGAAACACTGTGACTCTCTTAGGGTAACCAATATCTCGTCACCAGTATAATCTCATCTTCAAAATCAAGAAACCGTTGGCAAGAGTAACGATGTTTCTCTTAAGATACACAACTAGTGGCGTATCGCTTCACGCAGACTGGCCACAGTATCTCAAAATGTGTATTTGGGTGAGCAACTGGCAGAAAGCACTATGAATCTCTTAAGGTAGCCAATGCCTCGTCACCAACATAATCACATCACCAACTTCAAGAAACCGCATGCAAAGGTAACGAAGCTTCTCATAAGATACACAGCTAGTTGGGTGTCACTTGAGGCAGACTGGCCAAAGTATCAAAAAAATGTGTATTTGGGTGAGCAACTAGCAGGAATCACTATGACACTCATAGGGTAGCCAATGCCTCGTCACCAGCATAATCACATCAGCAACTTCAAGAAACCCCTGGCAAAAGTTACAATGACTCTTAAGATACACAACTAGTGGCGTAGCTATCAGGCAGACTGGCAAGTGTATCTAAAAAATGTGTATTTGGATGAGCAACTGGCAGGAAACACTGTGACTCTCTTAGGGTAGCCAATATCTCGTCACCAGTATAATCACATCTTCAAAG
This sequence comes from Schistocerca nitens, assembly GCF_023898315.1. Lineage (NCBI taxonomy): Eukaryota > Metazoa > Arthropoda > Insecta > Orthoptera > Acrididae > Schistocerca > Schistocerca nitens. Next base: position 104,880,015 of record NC_064616.1, on the reverse strand, counting down.
TCAAGAAACCGCTGGCAAGAGTAACGATGTTTCTCTTAAGATACACAACTAGTGGCGTATCGCTTCAGGCAGACTGGCCACAGTATCTCAAAATGTGTATTTGGGTGAGCAACTGGCAGAAAGCACTATGACTCTCTTAAGGTAGGCAATGCCTCGTCACCAACATAATCCCATCACCAACTTCAAGAAACCGCTTGCAAAGGTAACGTAGCTTCTCATAAGATACACAGCTAGTGGGGTGTCACTTGAGGCAGACTGGCCAAAGTATCAAAAAAATGTGTATTTGGGTGAGCAACTAGCAGGAATCACTATGACACTCATAGGGTAGCCAATGCCTCGTCACCAGCATAATCACATCAGCAACTTCAAGAAACCCCTGGCAAAAGTTACAAAGACTCTTAAGATACACAACTAGTGGCGTAGCTATCAGGCAGACTGGAAATAGTATCTAAAAAATGTGTATTTGGGTGAAGAACTGGCAGGAATCTCTATGACTCTCTTGAGGTAGCCAATGCTTCGTCACCAGCAGAATCAAATCAGCAACTTCTTGAAACTCCTTTCAAAAGTAACGATGTTTCTCTTAAGATACACAACTAGTGGCGTATCGCTTCAGGCACACTGGAAACAGTATCTAAAAAATGTGTATTTGGGTGAGCAACTAGCAGGAATCACTATGACACTCATAGGGTAGCCAATGCCTCGTCACCAGCATAATCACATCAGCAACTTCAAGAAACCCCTGGCAAAAGTTACAATGACTCTTAAGATACACAACTAGTGGCGTAGCTATCAGGCAGACTGGAAAGGGTATCTAAAAAATGTGTATTTGGGTGAAGAACTGGCAGGAATCTCTATGACTCTCTTGAGGTAGCCAATGCTTCGTCACCAGCAGAATCAAATCAGCAACTTCTAGAAACCCCTTTCAAAAGTAACGATGTTTCTCTTAAGATACACAACTAGTGGCGTATCGCTTCAGGCACACTGGAAACAGTATCTAAAAAATGTGTATTTGGGTGAGCAACTGGCACGAAACACTGTGACTCTCTTAGGGTAGCCAATATCTCGTCACCAGTATAATCACAGCTTCAACGTCAAGAAACCGCTGGCAAGAGTAACGATGTTTCTCTTAAGATACACAACTAGTGGCGTATCGCTTCAGGCAGACTGGCCACAGTATCTCAAAATGTGTATTTGGGTGAGCAACTGGCAGGAAGCACTATGGCTCTCTTAAGGTAGCCAATGCCTCGTCACCAACATAATCCCATATCCAACTTCAAGAAACCGCTTGCAAAGGTAACGAAGCTTCTCATAAGATACACAGCTAGTGGGGTGTCACTTGAGGCAGACTGGCCAAAGTATCAAAAAAATGTGTATTTGGGTGAGCAACTAGCAGGAATCACTATGACACTCATAGGGTACCCAATGCCTCGTCACCAGCATAATCACATCAGCAACTTCAAGAAACCCCTGGCAAAAGTTACAATGACTCTTAAGATACACAACTAGTGGCGTAGCTATCAGGCAGACTGGAAAGAGTATCTAAAAATTTGTATTTGGGTGAAGAACTGGCAGGAATCTCTACGACTCTCTTGAGGTAGCCAATGCCTCGTCACCAGCAGAATCAAATCAGCAACTTCTAGAAACCCCTGGCAAAAGTAACGATGTTTCTCTTAAGATACACAACTAGTGGCGTATCGCTTCAGGCACACTGGAAACAGTATCTAAAAAATGTGTATTTGGGTGACCAACTGGCACGAAACACTGTGACTCTCTTAGGGTAACCAATATCTCGTCACCATTATAATCACATCTTCAAAATCAAGAAACCGCTGGCAAGAGTAACGATGTTTCTCTTAAGATACACAACTAGTGGCGTATCGCTTCAGGCAGACTGGCCGCAGTATCTCAAAATGTGTATTTGGGTGAGCAACTGGCAGAAAGCACTATGACACTCTTAAGGTTGCCAATGCCTCGTCACCAACATAATCACATCACCAACTTCAAGAAACCGCTTGCAAAGGTAACGAAGCTTCTCATAAGATACACAGCTAGTTGGGTGTCACTTGAGGCAGACTGGCCAAAGTATCAAAAAAATGTGTATTTGGGTGAGCAACTAGCAGGAATCACTATGACACTCATAGGGTAGCCAATGCCTCGTCACCAGCATAATCACATCAGCAACTTCAAGAAACCCCTGGCAAAAGTTACAATGACTCTTAAGATACACAACTAGTGGCGTAGCTATCAGGCAGACTGGAAAGAGTATCTAAAAAATGTGTATTTGGGTGAAGAACTGGCAGGAATCTCTATGACTCTCTTGAGGTAGCCAATGCCTCGTCACCGGCAGAATCAAATCAGCAACTTCCAGAAACCCCTGGCAAAAGTAACGATGTTTCTCTTAAGATACACAACTAGTGGCGTATCGCTTCAGGCACACTGGAAACAGTATCTAAAAAATGTGTATTTGGGTGAGCAACTGGCACGAAACACTGTGACTCTCTTAGGGTAACCAATATCTCGTCACCAGTATAATCTCATCTTCAAAATCAAGAAACCGTTGGCAAGAGTTACGATGTTTCTCTTAAGATACACAACTAGTGGCGTATCGCTTCACGCAGACTGGCCACAGTATCTCAAAATGTGTATTTGGGTGAGCAACTGGCAGAAAGCACTATGAATCTCTTAAGGTAGCCAATGCCTCGTCACCAACATAATCACATCACCAACTTCAAGAAACCGCATGCAAAGGTAACGAAGCTTCTCATAAGATACACAGCTAGTTGGGTGTCACTTGAGGCAGACTGGCCAAAGTATCAAAAAAATGTGTATTTGGGTGAGCAACTAGCAGGAATCACTATGACACTCATAGGGTAGCCAATGCCTCGTCACCAGCATAATCACATCAGCAACTTCAAGAAACCCCTGGCAAAAGTTACAATGACTCTTAAGATACACAACTAGTGGCGTAGCTATCAGGCAGACTGGCAAGTGTATCTAAAAAATGTGTATTTGGATGAGCAACTGGCAGGAAACACTGTGACTCTCTTAGGGTAGCCAATATCTCGTCACCAGTATAATCACATCTTCAAAGTCAAGAAACCGCTGGCAAGAGTAACGATGTTTCTCTTAAGATACACAACTAGTGGCGTATCGCTTCAGGCAGACTGGCCACAGTATCTCAAAATGTGTATTTGGGTGAGCAACTGGCAGAAAGCACTATGACTCTCTTAAGGTAGCCAATGCCTCGTCACCAACATAATCCCATCACCAACTTCAAGAAACCGCTTGCAAAGGTAACGAAGCTTCTCATAAGATACACAGCTAGTGGGGTGTCACTTGAGGCAGACTGGCCAAAGTATCAAAAAAATGTGTATTTGGGTGAGCAACTAGCAGGAATCACTATGACACTCATAGGGTAGCCAATGCCTCGTCACCAGCATAATCACATCAGCAACTTCAAGAAACCCCTGGCAAAAGTTACAATGACTCTTAAGATACACAACTAGTGGCGTAGCTATCTGGCAGACTGGAAATAGTATCTAAAAAATGTGTATTTGGGTGAAGAACTGGCAGGAATCTCTATGACTCTCTTGAGGTAGCCAATGCTTCGTCACCAGCAGAATCAAATCAGCAACTTCTTGAAACTCCTTTCAAAAGTAACGATGTTTCTCTTAAGATACACAACTAGTGGCGTATCGCTTCAGGCACACTGGAAACAGTATCTAAGAAATGTGTATTTGGGTGAGCAACTAGCAGGAATCACTATGACACTCATAGGGTAGCCAATGCCTCGTCACCAGCATAATCACATCAGCAACTTCAAGAAACCCCTGGCAAAAGTTACAATGACTCTTAAGATACACAACTAGTGGCGTAGCTATCAGGCAGACTGGAAAGAGTATCTAAAAAATGTGTATTTGGGTGAAGAACTGGCAGGAATCTCTATGACTCTCTTGAGGTAGCCAATGCTTCGTCACCAGCAGAATCAAATCAGCAACTTCTAGAAACCCCTTTCAAAAGTAACGATGTTTCTCTTAAGATACACAACTAGTGGCGTATCGCTTCAGGCACACTGGAAACAGTATCTAAAAAATGTGTATTTGGGTGAGCAACTGGCACGAAACACTGTGACTCTCTTAGGGTAGCCAATATCTCGTCACCAGTATAATCACAGCTTCAAAGTCAAGAAACCGCTGGCAAGAGTAACGATGTTTCTCTTAAGATACACAACTAGTGGCGTATCGCTTCAGGCAGACTGGCCACAGTATCTCAAAATGTGTATTTGGGTGAGCAACTGGCAGAAAGCACTATGACTCTCTTAAGGGTGCCAATGCCTCGTCACCAACATAATCACATCACCAACTTCAAGAAACCGCTTGCAAAGGTAACAAAGCTTCTCATAAGATACACAGCTAGTTGGGTGTCACTTGAGGCAGACTGACCAAAGTATCAAAAAAATGTGTATTTGGGTGAGCAACTAGCAGGAATCACTATGACACTCATAGGGTAGCCAATGCCTCGTCACCAGCATAATCACATCAGCAACTTCAAGAAACCCCTGGCAAAAGTTACAATGACTCTTAAGATACACAACTAGTGGCGTAGCTATCAGGCAGACTGGAAAGAGTATCTAAAAAATGTGTATTTGGGTGAAGAACTGGCAATAATCTCTATGACTCTCTTGAGGTAGCCAATGCCTCGTCACCAGCAGAATCAAATCAGCAACTTCCAGAAACCCCTGGCAAAAGTAACGATGTTTCTCTTAAGATACACAACTAGTGGCGTATCGCTTCAGGCACACTGGAAACAGTATCTAAAAAATGTGTATTTGGGTGAGCAACTGGCACGAAACACTGTGACTCTCTTAGGGTAACCAATATCTCGTCACCAGTATAATCTCATCTTCAAAATCAAGAAACCGTTGGCAAGAGTAACGATGTTTCTCTTAAGATACACAACTAGTGGCGTATCGCTTCACGCAGACTGGCCACAGTATCTCAAAATGTGTATTTGGGTGAGCAACTGGCAGAAAGCACTATGAATCTCTTAAGGTAGCCAATGCCTCGTCACCAACATAATCACATCACCAACTTCAAGAAACCGCTTGCAAAGGTAACGAAGCTTCTCATAAGATACACAGCTAGTGGGGTGTCACTTGAGGCAGACTGGCCAAAGTATCAAAAAAATGTGTATTTGGGTGAGCAACTAGCAGGAATCACTATGACACTCATAGGGTAGCCAATGCCTCGTCACCAGCATAATCACATCAGCAACTTCAAGAAACCCCTGGCAAAAGTTACAATGACTCTTAAGATACACAACTAGTGGTGTAGCTATCAGGCAGACTGGCAAGTGGATCTAAAAAATGTGTATTTGGATGAGCAACTGGCAGGAAACACTGTGACTCTCTTAGGGTAGCCAATATCTCGTCACCAGTATAATCACATCTTCAATGTCAAGAAACCGCGGGCAAGAGTAACGATGTTTCTCTTAAGATACACAACTAGTGGCGTATCGCTTCAGGCAGACTGGCCACAGTATCTCAAAATGTGTATTTTGGTGAGCAACTGGCAGAAAGCACTATGACTCTCTTAAGGTAGGCAATGCCTCGTCACCAACATAATCCCATCACCAACTTCAAGAAACCGCTTGCAAAGGTAACGAAGCTTCTCATAAGATACACAGCTAGTGGGGTGTCACTTGAGGCAGACTGGCCAAAGTATCAAAAAAATGTGTATTTGGGTGAGCAACTAGCAGGAATCACTATGACACTTATAGGGTAGCCAATGCCTCGTCACCAGCATAATCACATCAGCAACTTCAAGAAACCCCTGGCAAAAGTTACAATGACTCTTAAGATACACAACTAGTGGCGTAGCTATCAGGCGGACTGGAAATAGTATCTAAAAAATGTGTATTTGGGTGAAGAACTGGCAGGAATCTCTATGACTCTCTTGAGGTAGCCAATGCTTCGTCACCAGCAGAATCAAATCAGCAACTTCTAGAAACTCCTTTCAAAAGTAACGATGTTTCTCTTAAGATACACAACTAGTGGCGTATCGCTTCAGGCACACTGGAAACAGTATCTAAAAAATGTGTATTTGGGTGAGCAACTAGCAGGAATCACTATGACACTCATAGGGTAGCCAATGCCTCGTCACCAGCATAATCACATCAGCAACTTCAAGAAACCCCTGGCAAAAGTTACAATGACTCTTAAGATACACAACTAGTGGCGTAGCTATCAGGCAGACTGGAAAGAGTATCTAAAAAATGTGTATTTGGGTGACCAACTGGCACGAAACACTGTGACTCTCTTAGGGTAACCAATATCTCGTCACCAGTATAATCACATCTTCAAAATCAAGAAACCGCTGGCAAGAGTAACGATGTTTCTCTTAAGATACACAACTAGTGGCGTATCGCTTCAGGCAGACTGGCCGCAGTATCTCAAAATGTGTATTTGGGTGAGCAACTGGCAGAAAGCACTATGACTCTCTTAAGGTAGCCAATGCCTCGTCACCAACATAATCACATCACCAACTTCAAGAAACCGCTTGCAAAGGTAACGAAGCTTCTCATAAGATACACAGCTAGTTGGGTATCACTTGAGGCAGACTGGCCAAAGTATCAAAAAAATGTGTATTTGGGTGAGCAACTAGCAGGAATCACTATGACACTCATAGGGTAGCCAATGCCTCGTCACCAGCATAATCACATCAGCAACTTCAAGAAATCCCTGGCAAAAGTTACAAGACTCTTAAGATACACAACTAGTGGCGTAGCTATCAGGCAGACTGGAAAGAGTATCTAAAAAATGTGAATTTGGATGAGCAACTGGCAGGAAACACTGTGACTCTCTTAGGGTAGCCAATATCTCGTCACCAGTATAATCACATCATCAAAGTCAAGAAACCGCTGGCAAGAGTAACGATGTTCCTCTTAAGATACACAACTAGTGGCGTATCGCTTCAGGCACACTGGAAACAGTATCTAAAAAATGTGTATTTGGGTGAGCAACTGTCACGAAACACTGTGACTCTCTTAGGGTAGCCAATATCTCGTCACCAGTATAATCACATCTTCAAAGTCAAGAAACCGCTGGCAAGAGTAACGATGTTGCTCTTAAGATACACATCTAGTGGCGTATCGCTTCAGGCAGACTGGTCACAATATCTCAAAATGTGTATTTGGGTGAGCAACTGGCAGGAAGCACTATGACTCTCTTAAGGTAGGCAATGCCTTGTCACCAACATAATCCCATCACCAACTTCAAGAAACCGCTTGCAAAGGTAACGAAGCTTCTCATAAGATACACAGCTAGTGGGGTGTCACTTGAGGCAGACTGGCCAAAGTATCAGAAAAATGTGTATTTGGGTGAGCAACTAGCAGGAATCACTATGACACTCATAGGGTAGCCAATGCCTCGTCACCAGCATAATCACATCAGCAACTTCAAGAAAACCCAGGCAAAAGTTACAATGACTCTTAAGATACACAACTAGTGGCGTAGCTATCAGGCAGACTGGAAAGAGTATCAAAAAAATGTGTATTTGGATGAGCAACTGGCAGGAAACACTGTGACTCTCTTAGGGTAGCCAATATCTCGTCACCAGTATAATCACATCTTCAAAGTCAAGAAACCGCTGGCAAGAGTAACGATGTTTCTCTTAAGATACACAACTAGTGGCGTATCGCTTCAGGCAGACTGGCCACCGTGTCTCAAAATGTGTATTTGGGTGAGCAACTGGCAGGAAGCACTATGACTCTCTTAAGGTAGCCAATGCCTCGTCACCAACATAATCCTATCACCAACTTCAAGAAACCGCTTGCAAAGGTAACGAAGCTTCTCATAAGATACACAGCTAGTGGGGTGTCACTTGAGGCAGCCTGGCCAAAGAATCAAAAAAATGTGTATTTGGGTGAGCAACTAGCAGGAATCACTATGACACTCATAGGGTAGCCAATGCCTCGTCACCAGCATAATCACATCAGCAACTTCAAGAAACCCTTGGCAAAAGTTACAATGACTCTTAAGATACACAACTAGTGGCGTAGCTATCAGGCAGACTGGAAATAGTATCTAAAAAATGTGTATTTGGGTGAAGAACTGGCAGGAATCTCTATGACTCTCTTGAGGTAGCCAATGCTTCGTCACCAGCAGAATCAAATCAGCAACTTCTAGAAACTCCTTTCAAAAGTAACGATGTTTCTCTTAAGATACACAACTAGTGGCGTATCGCTTCAGGCACACTGGAAACAGTATCAAAAAAATGTGTATTTGGGTGAGCAACTGGCACGAAACACTGTGACTCTCTTAGGGTAGCCAATATCTCGTCACCAGTATAATCACAGCTTCAAAGTCAAGAAACCGCTGGCAAGAGTAACGATGTTGCTCTTAAGATACACAACTAGTGGCGTATCGCTTCAGGCAGACTGGTCACAATATCTCAAAATGTGTATTTGGGTGAGCAACTGGCAGGAAGCACTATGACTCTCTTAAGGTAGGCAATGCCTCGTCACCAACATAATCCCATCACCAACTTCAAGAAACCGCTTGCAAAGGTAACGAAGCTTCTCATAAGATACACAGCTAGTGGGGTGTCACTTGAGGCAGACTGGCCAAAGTATCAGAAAAATGTGTATTTGGGTGAGCAACTAGCAGGAATCACTATGACACTCATAGGGTAGCCAATGCCTCGTCACCAGCATAATCACATCAGCAACTTCAAGAAACCCCAGGCAAAAGTTACAATGACTCTTAAGATACACAACTGGTGGCGTAGCTATCAGGCAGACTGGAAAGAGTATCAAAAAAATGTGTATTTGGATGAGCAACTGGCAGGAAACACTGTGACTCTCTTAGGGTAGCCAATATCTCGTCACCAGTATAATCACATCTTCAAAGTCAAGAAACCGCTGGCAAGAGTAACGATGTTTCTCTTAAGATACACAACTAGTGGCGTATCGCTTCAGGCACACTGGAAACAGTATCTAAAAAATGTGTATTTCGGTGAGCAACTGGCACGAAACACTGTGACTCTGTTAGGGTAACCAATATCTCGTCACCAGTATAATCACATCTTCAAAGTCAAGAAACCGCTGGCAAGAGTAACGATGTTTCTCTTAAGATACACAACTAGTGGCGTATCGCTTCAGGCAGACTGGAAATAGTATGTAAAAAATGTGTATTTGGGTGAAGAACTGGCAGGAATCTCTATGACTCTCTTGAGGTAGCCAATGCTTCGTCACCAGCAGAATCAAATCAGCAACTTCTAGAAACTCCATTCAAAAGTAACGATGTTTCTCTTAAGATACACAACTAGTGGCGTATCGCTTCAGGCACACTGGAAACAGTATCTAAAAAATGTGTATTTGGGTGAGCAACTGGCACGAAACACTGTGACTCTCTTAGGGTAACCAATATCTCGTCACCAGTATAATCTCATCTTCAAAATCAAGAAACCGCTGGCAAGAGTAACGATGTTTCTCTTAAGATACACAACTAGTGGCGTATCGCTTCAGGCAGACTGGCCACAGTATCTCAAAATGTGTATTTGGGTGAGCAACTGGCAGAAAGCACTATGACTCTGTTAAGGTAGCCAATGCCTCGTCACCAACATAATCACATCACCAACTTCAAGAAACCGCATGCAAATGTAACGAAGCTTCTCATAAGATACACAGCTAGTTGGGTGTCACTTGAGGCAGACTGGCCAAAGTATCAAAAATATGTGTATTTGGGTGAGCAACTAGCAGGAATCACTATGACACTCATAGGGTAGCCAATGCCTCGTCACCAGCATAATCACATCAGCAACTTCAAGAAACCCCTGGCAAAAGTTACAATGACTCTTAAGATACACAACTAGTGGCGTAGCTATCAGGCAGACTGGAAAGTGTATCTAAAAAATGTGTATTTGGATGAGCAACTGGCAGGAAACACTGTGACTCTCTTAGGGTAGCCAATATCTCGTCACCAGTATAATCACATCTTCATAGTCAAGAAACCGCTGGCAACAGTAACGATGTTTCTCTTAAGATACACAACTAGAGGCGTATAGCTTCAGGCACATTGGAAACAGTATCTAAAAAATGTGTATTTGGGTGAGCAACTGGCACGAAACACTGTGACTCTCTTAGGGTAGCCAATATCTCGTCACCAGTATAATCACAGCTTCAAAGTCAAGAAACCGCTGGCAAGAGTAATGATGTTTCTCTTAAGATACACAACTAGTGGCGTATCGCTTCAGGCAGACTGGCCACAGTATCTCAAAATGTGTATTTGGGTGAGCAACTGGCAGAAAGCACTCTGACTCTCTTAAGGTAGCCAATGCCTCGTCACCAACATAATCACATCACCAACTTCAAGAAACCGCTTGCAAAGGTAACGAAGCTTCTCATAAGATACACAGCTAGTGGGGTGTCACTTGAGGCAGACTGGCCAAAGTATCAAAAAAATGTGTATTTGGGTGAGCAACTAGCAGGAATCACTATGACACTTATAGGGTAGCCAATGCCTCGTCACCAGCATAATCACATCAGCAACTTCAAGAAACCCCTGGCAAAAGTTACAACGACTCTTAAGATACACAACTAGTGGCGTAGCTATCAGGCGGACTGGAAATAGTATCTAAAAAATGTGTATTTGGGTGAAGAACTGGCAGGAATCTCTATGACTCTCTTGAGGTAGCCAATGCTTCGTCACCAGCAGAATCAAATCAGCAACTTCTAGAAACTCCTTTCAAAAGTAACGATGTTTCTCTTAAGATACACAACTAGTGGCGTATCGCTTCAGGCACACTGGAAACAGTATCTAAAAAATGTGTATTTGGGTGAGCAACTAGCAGGAATCACTATGACACTCATAGGGTAGCCAATGCCTCGTCACCAGCATAATCACATCAGCAACTTCAAGAAACCCCTGGCAAAAGTTACAATGACTCTTAAGATACACAACTAGTGGCGTAGCTATCAAGCAGACTGGAAAGAGTATCTAAAATATGTGTATTTGGATGAGCAACTGGCAGGAAACACTGTGACTCTCTTAGGGTAGCCAATATCTCGTCACCAGTATAATCACATCTTCATAGTCAAGAAACCGTTGGCAACAGTAACGATGTTTCTCTTAAGATACACAACTAGAGGCGTATAGCTTCAGGCACACTGGATACAGTATCTAAAAAATGTGTATTTGGGTGAGCAACTGGCACGAAACACTGTGACTCTTCTAGGGTAGCCAATATCTCGTCACCAGTATAATCACAGCTTCAAAGTCAAGAAACCGCTGGCAAGAGTAACGATGTTTCTCTTAAGATACACAACTAGTGGCGTATCGCTTCAGGCAGACTGGCCACAGTATCTCAAAATGTGTATTTGGGTGAGCAACTGGCAGGAAGCACTATGACTCTCTTAAGGTAGCCAATGCCTCGTCACCAACATAATCCCATCACCAACTTCAAGAAACCGCTTGCAAAGGTAACGAAGCTTCTCATAAGATACACAGCTAGTGGGGTGTCACTTGAGGCAGACTGGCCAAAGTATCAAAAAAATGTGTATTTGGGTGAGCAACTAGCAGGAATCACTATGACACTCATAGGGTACCCAATGCCTCGTCACCAGCATAATCACATCAGCAACTTCAAGAAACCCCTGGCAAAAGTTACAATGACTCTTAAGATACACAACTAGTGGCGTAGCTATCAGGCAGACTGGAAAGAGTATCTAAAAAATGTGTATTTGGGTGACCAACTGGCACGAAACACTGTGACTCTCTTAGGGTAACCAATATCTCGTCACCAGTATAATCACATCTTCAAAATCAAGAAACCGCTGGCAAGAGTAACGATGTTTCTCTTAAGATACACAACTAGTGGCGTATCGCTTCAGGCAGACTGGCCGCAGTATCTCAAAATGTGTATTTGGGTGAGCAACTGGCAGAAAGCACTATGACTCTCTTAAGGTAGCCAATGCCTCGTCACCAACATAATCACATCACCAACTTCAAGAAACCGCTTGCAAAGGTAACGAAGCTTCTCATAAGATACACAGCTAGTTGGGTGTCACTTGAGGCAGACTGGCCAAAGTATCAAAAAAATGTGTATTTGGGTGAGCAACTAGCAGGAATCACTATGACACTCATAGGGTAGCCAATGCCTCGTCACCAGCATAATCACATCAGCAACTTCAAGAAATCCCTGGCAAAAGTTACAAGACTCTTAAGATACACAACTAGTGGCGTAGCTATCAGGCAGACTGGAAAGAGTATCTAAAAAATGTGAATTTGGATGAGCAACTGGCAGGAAACACTGTGACTCTCTTAGGGTAGCCAATATCTCGTCACCAGTATAATCACATCATCAAAGTCAAGAAACCGCTGGCAAGAGTAACGATGTTCCTCTTAAGATACACAACTAGTGGCGTATCGCTTCAGGCACACTGGAAACAGTATCTAAAAAATGTGTATTTGGGTGAGCAACTGTCACGAAACACTGTGACTCTCTTAGGGTAGCTAATATCTCGTCACCAGTATAATCACATCTTCAAAGTCAAGAAACCGCTGGCAAGAGTAACGATGTTGCTCTTAAGATACACATCTAGTGGCGTATCGCTTCAGGCAGACTGGTCACAATATCTCAAAATGTGTATTTGGGTGAGCAACTGGCAGGAAGCACTATGACTCTCTTAAGGTAGGCAATGCCTTGTCACCAACATAATCCCATCACCAACTTCAAGAAACCGCTTGGAAAGGTAACGAAGCTTCTCATAAGATACACAGCTAGTGGGGTGTCACTTGAGGCAGACTGGCCAAAGTATCAGAAAAATGTGTATTTGGGTGAGCAACTAGCAGGAATCACTATGACACTCATAGGGAAGCCAATGCCTCGTCACCAGCATAATCACATCAGCAACTTCAAGAAACCCCAGGCAAAAGTTACAATGACTCTTAAGATACACAACTAGTGGCGTAGCTATCAGGCAGACTGGAAAGAGTATCAAAAAAATGTGTATTTGGATGAGCAACTGGCAGGAAACACTGTGACTCTCTTAGGGTAGCCAATATCTCGTCACCAGTATAATCACATCTTCAAAGTCAAGAAACCGCTGGCAAGAGTAACGATGTTTCTCTTAAGATACACAACTAGTGGCGTATCGCTTCAGGCACACTGGAAACAGTACCTAAAAAATGTGTATTTCGGTGAGCAACTGGCACGAAACACTGTGACTCTGTTAGGGTAACCAATATCTCGTCACCAGTATAATCACATCTTCAAAGTCAAGAAACCGCTGGCAAGAGTAACGATGTTTCTCTTAAGATACACAACTAGTGGCGTATCGCTTCAGGCAGACTGGCCACCGTGTCTCAAAATGTGTATTTGGGTGAGCAACTGGCAGGAAGCACTATGACTCTCTTAAGGTAGCCAATGCCTCGTCACCAACATAATCCTATCACCAACTTCAAGAAACCGCTTGCAAAGGTAACGAAGCTTCTCATAAGATACACAGCTAGTGGGGTGTCACTTGAGGCAGCCTGGCCAAAGAATCAAAAAAATGTGTATTTGGGTGAGCAACTAGCAGGAATCACTATGACACTCATAGGGTAGCCAATGCCTCGTCACCAGCATAATCACATCAGCAACTTCAAGAAACCCTTGGCAAAAGTTACAATGACTCTTAAGATACACAACTAGTGGCGTAGCTATCAGGCAGACTGGAAATAGTATCTAAAAAATGTGTATTTGGGTGAAGAACTGGCAGGAATCTCTATGACTCTCTTGAGGTAGCCAATGCTTCGTCACCAGCAGAATCAAATCAGCAACTTCTAGAAACTCCTTTCAAAAGTAACGATGTTTCTCTTAAGATACACAACTAGTGGCGTATCGCTTCAGGCACACTGGAAACAGTATCAAAAAAATGTGTATTTGGGTGAGCAACTGGCACGAAACACTGTGACTCTCTTAGGGTAGCCAATATCTCGTCACCAGTATAATCACAGCTTCAAAGTCAAGAAACCGCTGGCAAGAGTAACGATGTTGCTCTTAAGATACACAACTAGTGGCGTATCGCTTCAGGCAGACTGGTCACAATATCTCAAAATGTGTATTTGGGTGAGCAACTGGCAGGAAGCACTATGACTCTCTTAAGGTAGGCAATGCCTCGTCACCAACATAATCCCATCACCAACTTCAAGAAACCGCTTGCAAAGGTAACGAAGCTTCTCATAAGATACACAGCTAGTGGGGTGTCACTTGAGGCAGACTGGCCAAAGTATCAGAAAAATGTGTATTTGGGTGAGCAACTAGCAGGAATCACTATGACACTCATAGGGTAGCCAATGCCTCGTCACCAGCATAATCACATCAGCAACTTCAAGAAACCCCAGGCAAAAGTTACAATGACTCTTAAGATACACAACTGGTGGCGTAGCTATCAGGCAGACTGGAAAGAGTATCAAAAAAATGTGTATTTGGATGAGCAACTGGCAGGAAACACTGTGACTCTCTTAGGGTAGCCAATATCTCGTCACCAGTATAATCACATCTTCAAAGTCAAGAAACCGCTGGCAAGAGTAACGATGTTTCTCTTAAGATACACAACTAGTGGCGTATCGCTTCAGGCACACTGGAAACAGTATCTAAAAAATGTGTATTTCGGTGAGCAACTGGCACGAAACACTGTGACTCTGTTAGGGTAACCAATATCTCGTCACCAGTATAATCACATCTTCAAAGTCAAGAAACCGCTGGCAAGAGTAACGATGTTTCTCTTAAGATACACAACTAGTGGCGTATCGCTTCAGGCAGACTGGAAATAGTATGTAAAAAATGTGTATTTGGGTGAAGAACTGGCAGGAATCTCTATGACTCTCTTGAGGTAGCCAATGCTTCGTCACCAGCAGAATCAAATCAGCAACTTCTAGAAACTCCATTCAAAAGTAACGATGTTTCTCTTAAGATACACAACTAGTGGCGTATCGCTTCAGGCACACTGGAAACAGTATCTAAAAAATGTGTATTTGGGTGAGCAACTGGCACGAAACACTGTGACTCTCTTAGGGTAACCAATATCTCGTCACCAGTATAATCTCATCTTCAAAATCAAGAAACCGCTGGCAAGAGTAACGATGTTTCTCTTAAGATACACAACTAGTGGCGTATCGCTTCAGGCAGACTGGCCACAGTATCTCAAAATGTGTATTTGGGTGAGCAACTGGCAGAAAGCACTATGACTCTGTTAAGGTAGCCAATGCCTCGTCACCAACATAATCACATCACCAACTTCAAGAAACCGCATGCAAATGTAACGAAGCTTCTCATAAGATACACAGCTAGTTGGGTGTCACTTGAGGCAGACTGGCCAAAGTATCAAAAATATGTGTATTTGGGTGAGCAACTAGCAGGAATCACTATGACACTCATAGGGTAGCCAATGCCTCGTCACCAGCATAATCACATCAGCAACTTCAAGAAACCCCTGGCAAAAGTTACAATGACTCTTAAGATACACAACTAGTGGCGTAGCTATCAGGCAGACTGGAAAGTGTATCTAAAAAATGTGTATTTGGATGAGCAACTGGCAGGAAACACTGTGACTCTCTTAGGGTAGCCAATATCTCGTCACCAGTATAATCACATCTTCATAGTCAAGAAACCGCTGGCAACAGTAACGATGTTTCTCTTAAGATACACAACTAGAGGCGTATAGCTTCAGGCACATTGGAAACAGTATCTAAAAAATGTGTATTTGGGTGAGCAACTGGCACGAAACACTGTGACTCTCTTAGGGTAGCCAATATCTCGTCACCAGTATAATCACAGCTTCAAAGTCAAGAAACCGCTGGCAAGAGTAATGATGTTTCTCTTAAGATACACAACTAGTGGCGTATCGCTTCAGGCAGACTGGCCACAGTATCTCAAAATGTGTATTTGGGTGAGCAACTGGCAGAAAGCACTCTGACTCTCTTAAGGTAGCCAATGCCTCGTCACCAACATAATCACATCACCAACTTCAAGAAACCGCTTGCAAAGGTAACGAAGCTTCTCATAAGATACACAGCTAGTGGGGTGTCACTTGAGGCAGACTGGCCAAAGTATCAAAAAAATGTGTATTTGGGTGAGCAACTAGCAGGAATCACTATGACACTTATAGGGTAGCCAATGCCTCGTCACCAGCATAATCACATCAGCAACTTCAAGAAACCCCTGGCAAAAGTTACAACGACTCTTAAGATACACAACTAGTGGCGTAGCTATCAGGCGGACTGGAAATAGTATCTAAAAAATGTGTATTTGGGTGAAGAACTGGCAGGAATCTCTATGACTCTCTTGAGGTAGCCAATGCTTCGTCACCAGCAGAATCAAATCAGCAACTTCTAGAAACTCCTTTCAAAAGTAACGATGTTTCTCTTAAGATACACAACTAGTGGCGTATCGCTTCAGGCACACTGGAAACAGTATCTAAAAAATGTGTATTTGGGTGAGCAACTAGCAGGAATCACTATGACACTCATAGGGTAGCCAATGCCTCGTCACCAGCATAATCACATCAGCAACTTCAAGAAACCCCTGGCAAAAGTTACAATGACTCTTAAGATACACAACTAGTGGCGTAGCTATCAGGCAGACTGGAAATAGTATCTAAAAAATGTGTATTTGGGTGACCAACTGGCACGAAACACTGTGACTCTCTTAGGGTAACCAATATCTCGTCACCAGTATAATCACATCTTCAAAATCAAGAAACCGCTGGCAAGAGTAACGATGTTTCTCTTAAGATACACAACTAGTGGCGTATCGCTTCAGGCAGACTGGCCGCAGTATCTCAAAATGTGTATTTGGGTGAGCAACTGGCAGAAAGCACTATGACTCTCTTAAGGTAGGCAATGCCTTGTCACCAACATAATCCCATCACCAACTTCAAGAAACCGCTTGGAAAGGTAACGAAGCTTCTCATAAGATACACAGCTAGTGGGGTGTCACTTGAGGCAGACTGGCCAAAGTATCAGAAAAATGTGTATTTGGGTGAGCAACTAGCAGGAATCACTATGACACTCATAGGGAAGCCAATGCCTCGTCACCAGCATAATCACATCAGCAACTTCAAGAAACCCCAGGCAAAAGTTACAATGACTCTTAAGATACACAACTAGTGGCGTAGCTATCAGGCAGACTGGAAAGAGTATCAAAAAAATGTGTATTTGGATGAGCAACTGGCAGGAAACACTGTGACTCTCTTAGGGTAGCCAATATCTCGTCACCAGTATAATCACATCTTCAAAGTCAAGAAACCGCTGGCAAGAGTAACGATGTTTCTCTTAAGATACACAACTAGTGGCGTATCGCTTCAGGCACACTGGAAACAGTACCTAAAAAATGTGTATTTCGGTGAGCAACTGGCACGAAACACTGTGACTCTGTTAGGGTAACCAATATCTCGTCACCAGTATAATCACATCTTCAAAGTCAAGAAACCGCTGGCAAGAGTAACGATGTTTCTCTTAAGATACACAACTAGTGGCGTATCGCTTCAGGCAGACTGGCCACCGTGTCTCAAAATGTGTATTTGGGTGAGCAACTGGCAGGAAGCACTATGACTCTCTTAAGGTAGCCAATGCCTCGTCACCAACATAATCCTATCACCAACTTCAAGAAACCGCTTGCAAAGGTAACGAAGCTTCTCATAAGATACACAGCTAGTGGGGTGTCACTTGAGGCAGCCTGGCCAAAGAATCAAAAAAATGTGTATTTGGGTGAGCAACTAGCAGGAATCACTATGACACTCATAGGGTAGCCAATGCCTCGTCACCAGCATAATCACATCAGCAACTTCAAGAAACCCTTGGCAAAAGTTACAATGACTCTTAAGATACACAACTAGTGGCGTAGCTATCAGGCAGACTGGAAATAGTATCTAAAAAATGTGTATTTGGGTGAAGAACTGGCAGGAATCTCTATGACTCTCTTGAGGTAGCCAATGCTTCGTCACCAGCAGAATCAAATCAGCAACTTCTAGAAACTCCTTTCAAAAGTAACGATGTTTCTCTTAAGATACACAACTAGTGGCGTATCGCTTCAGGCACACTGGAAACAGTATCAAAAAAATGTGTATTTGGGTGAGCAACTGGCACGAAACACTGTGACTCTCTTAGGGTAGCCAATATCTCGTCACCAGTATAATCACAGCTTCAAAGTCAAGAAACCGCTGGCAAGAGTAACGATGTTGCTCTTAAGATACACAACTAGTGGCGTATCGCTTCAGGCAGACTGGTCACAATATCTCAAAATGTGTATTTGGGTGAGCAACTGGCAGGAAGCACTATGACTCTCTTAAGGTAGGCAATGCCTCGTCACCAACATAATCCCATCACCAACTTCAAGAAACCGCTTGCAAAGGTAACGAAGCTTCTCATAAGATACACAGCTAGTGGGGTGTCACTTGAGGCAGACTGGCCAAAGTATCAGAAAAATGTGTATTTGGGTGAGCAACTAGCAGGAATCACTATGACACTCATAGGGTAGCCAATGCCTCGTCACCAGCATAATCACATCAGCAACTTCAAGAAACCCCAGGCAAAAGTTACAATGACTCTTAAGATACACAACTGGTGGCGTAGCTATCAGGCAGACTGGAAAGAGTATCAAAAAAATGTGTATTTGGATGAGCAACTGGCAGGAAACACTGTGACTCTCTTAGGGTAGCCAATATCTCGTCACCAGTATAATCACATCTTCAAAGTCAAGAAACCGCTGGCAAGAGTAACGATGTTTCTCTTAAGATACACAACTAGTGGCGTATCGCTTCAGGCACACTGGAAACAGTATCTAAAAAATGTGTATTTCGGTGAGCAACTGGCACGAAACACTGTGACTCTGTTAGGGTAACCAATATCTCGTCACCAGTATAATCACATCTTCAAAGTCAAGAAACCGCTGGCAAGAGTAACGATGTTTCTCTTAAGATACACAACTAGTGGCGTATCGCTTCAGGCAGACTGGAAATAGTATGTAAAAAATGTGTATTTGGGTGAAGAACTGGCAGGAATCTCTATGACTCTCTTGAGGTAGCCAATGCTTCGTCACCAGCAGAATCAAATCAGCAACTTCTAGAAACTCCATTCAAAAGTAACGATGTTTCTCTTAAGATACACAACTAGTGGCGTATCGCTTCAGGCACACTGGAAACAGTATCTAAAAAATGTGTATTTGGGTGAGCAACTGGCACGAAACACTGTGACTCTCTTAGGGTAACCAATATCTCGTCACCAGTATAATCTCATCTTCAAAATCAAGAAACCGCTGGCAAGAGTAACGATGTTTCTCTTAAGATACACAACTAGTGGCGTATCGCTTCAGGCAGACTGGCCACAGTATCTCAAAATGTGTATTTGGGTGAGCAACTGGCAGAAAGCACTATGACTCTGTTAAGGTAGCCAATGCCTCGTCACCAACATAATCACATCACCAACTTCAAGAAACCGCATGCAAATGTAACGAAGCTTCTCATAAGATACACAGCTAGTTGGGTGTCACTTGAGGCAGACTGGCCAAAGTATCAAAAATATGTGTATTTGGGTGAGCAACTAGCAGGAATCACTATGACACTCATAGGGTAGCCAATGCCTCGTCACCAGCATAATCACATCAGCAACTTCAAGAAACCCCTGGCAAAAGTTACAATGACTCTTAAGATACACAACTAGTGGCGTAGCTATCAGGCAGACTGGAAAGTGTATCTAAAAAATGTGTATTTGGATGAGCAACTGGCAGGAAACACTGTGACTCTCTTAGGGTAGCCAATATCTCGTCACCAGTATAATCACATCTTCATAGTCAAGAAACCGCTGGCAACAGTAACGATGTTTCTCTTAAGATACACAACTAGAGGCGTATAGCTTCAGGCACATTGCAAACAGTATCTAAAAAATGTGTATTTGGGTGAGCAACTGGCACGAAACACTGTGACTCTCTTAGGGTAGCCAATATCTCGTCACCAGTATAATCACAGCTTCAAAGTCAAGAAACCGCTGGCAAGAGTAATGATGTTTCTCTTAAGATACACAACTAGTGGCGTATCGCTTCAGGCAGACTGGCCACAGTATCTCAAAATGTGTATTTGGGTGAGCAACTGGCAGAAAGCACTCTGACTCTCTTAAGGTAGCCAATGCCTCGTCACCAACATAATCACATCACCAACTTCAAGAAACCGCTTGCAAAGGTAACGAAGCTTCTCATAAGATACACAGCTAGTGGGGTGTCACTTGAGGCAGACTGGCCAAAGTATCAAAAAAATGTGTATTTGGGTGAGCAACTAGCAGGAATCACTATGACACTTATAGGGTAGCCAATGCCTCGTCACCAGCATAATCACATCAGCAACTTCAAGAAACCCCTGGCAAAAGTTACAACGACTCTTAAGATACACAACTAGTGGCGTAGCTATCAGGCGGACTGGAAATAGTATCTAAAAAATGTGTATTTGGGTGAAGAACTGGCAGGAATCTCTATGACTCTCTTGAGGTAGCCAATGCTTCGTCACCAGCAGAATCAAATCAGCAACTTCTAGAAACTCCTTTCAAAAGTAACGATGTTTCTCTTAAGATACACAACTAGTGGCGTATCGCTTCAGGCACACTGGAAACAGTATCTAAAAAATGTGTATTTGGGTGAGCAACTAGCAGGAATCACTATGACACTCATAGGGTAGCCAATGCCTCGTCACCAGCATAATCACATCAGCAACTTCAAGAAACCCCTGGCAAAAGTTACAATGACTCTTAAGATACACAACTAGTGGCGTAGCTATCAAGCAGACTGGAAAGAGTATCTAAAATATGTGTATTTGGATGAGCAACTGGCAGGAAACACTGTGACTCTCTTAGGGTAGCCAATATCTCGTCACCAGTATAATCACATCTTCATAGTCAAGAAACCGTTGGCAACAGTAACGATGTTTCTCTTAAGATACACAACTAGAGGCGTATAGCTTCAGGCACACTGGATACAGTATCTAAAAAATGTGTATTTGGGTGAGCAACTGGCATGAAACACTGTGACTCTTCTAGGGTAGCCAATATCTCGTCACCAGTATAATCACAGCTTCAAAGTCAAGAAACCGCTGGCAAGAGTAACGATGTTTCTCTTAAGATACACAACTAGTGGCGTATCGCTTCAGGCAGACTGGCCACAGTATCTCAAAATGTGTATTTGGGTGAGCAACTGGCAGGAAGCACTATGACTCTCTTAAGGTAGCCAATGCCTCGTCACCAACATAATCCCATCACCAACTTCAAGAAACCGCTTGCAAAGGTAACGAAGCTTCTCATAAGATACACAGCTAGTGGGGTGTCACTTGAGGCAGACTGGCCAAAGTATCAAAAAAATGTGTATTTGGGTGAGCAACTAGCAGGAATCACTATGACACTCATAGGGTACCCAATGCCTCGTCACCAGCATAATCACATCAGCAACTTCAAGAAACCCCTGGCAAAAGTTACAATGACTCTTAAGATACACAACTAGTGGCGTAGCTATCAGGCAGACTGGAAAGAGTATCTAAAAAATGTGTATTTGGGTGACCAACTGGCACGAAACACTGTGACTCTCTTAGGGTAACCAATATCTCGTCACCAGTATAATCACATCTTCAAAATCAAGAAACCGCTGGCAAGAGTAACGATGTTTCTCTTAAGATACACAACTAGTGGCGTATCGCTTCAGGCAGACTGGCCGCAGTATCTCAAAATGTGTATTTGGGTGAGCAACTGGCAGAAAGCACTATGACTCTCTTAAGGTAGCCAATGCCTCGTCACCAACATAATCACATCACCAACTTCAAGAAACCGCTTGCAAAGGTAACGAAGCTTCTCATAAGATACACAGCTAGTTGGGTGTCACTTGAGGCAGACTGGCCAAAGTATCAAAAAAATGTGTATTTGGGTGAGCAACTAGCAGGAATCACTATGACACTCATAGGGTAGCCAATGCCTCGTCACCAGCATAATCACATCAGCAACTTCAAGAAATCCCTGGCAAAAGTTACAAGACTCTTAAGATACACAACTAGTGGCGTAGCTATCAGGCAGACTGGAAAGAGTATCTAAAAAATGTGAATTTGGATGAGCAACTGGCAGGAAACACTGTGACTCTCTTAGGGTAGCCAATATCTCGTCACCAGTATAATCACATCATCAAAGTCAAGAAACCGCTGGCAAGAGTAACGATGTTCCTCTTAAGATACACAACTAGTGGCGTATCGCTTCAGGCACACTGGAAACAGTATCTAAAAAATGTGTATTTGGGTGAGCAACTGTCACGAAACACTGTGACTCTCTTAGGGTAGCTAATATCTCGTCACCAGTATAATCACATCTTCAAAGTCAAGAAACCGCTGGCAAGAGTAACGATGTTGCTCTTAAGATACACATCTAGTGGCGTATCGCTTCAGGCAGACTGGTCACAATATCTCAAAATGTGTATTTGGGTGAGCAACTGGCAGGAAGCACTATGACTCTCTTAAGGTAGGCAATGCCTTGTCACCAACATAATCCCATCACCAACTTCAAGAAACCGCTTGCAAAGGTAACGAAGCTTCTCATAAGATACACAGCTAGTGGGGTGTCACTTGAGGCAGACTGGCCAAAGTATCAGAAAAATGTGTATTTGGGTGAGCAACTAGCAGGAATCACTATGACACTCATAGGGAAGCCAATGCCTCGTCACCAGCATAATCACATCAGCAACTTCAAGAAACCCCAGGCAAAAGTTACAATGACTCTTAAGATACACAACTAGTGGCGTAGCTATCAGGCAGACTGGAAAGAGTATCAAAAAAATGTGTATTTGGATGAGCAACTGGCAGGAAACACTGTGACTCTCTTAGGGTAGCCAATATCTCGTCACCAGTATAATCACATCTTCAAAGTCAAGAAACCGCTGGCAAGAGTAACGATGTTTCTCTTAAGATACACAACTAGTGGCGTATCGCTTCAGGCACACTGGAAACAGTACCTAAAAAATGTGTATTTCGGTGAGCAACTGGCACGAAACACTGTGACTCTGTTAGGGTAACCAATATCTCGTCACCAGTATAATCACATCTTCAAAGTCAAGAAACCGCTGGCAAGAGTAACGATGTTTCTCTTAAGATACACAACTAGTGGCGTATCGCTTCAGGCAGACTGGCCACAGTGTCTCAAAATGTGTATTTGGGTGAGCAACTGGCAGGAAGCACTATGACTCTCTTAAGGTAGCCAATGCCTCGTCACCAACATAATCCTATCACCAACTTCAAGAAACCGCTTGCAAAGGTAACGAAGCTTCTCATAAGATACACAGCTAGTGGGGTGTCACTTGAGGCAGCCTGGCCAAAGAATCAAAAAAATGTGTATTTGGGTGAGCAACTAGCAGGAATCACTATGACACTCATAGGGTAGCCAATGCCTCGTCACCAGCATAATCACATCAGCAACTTCAAGAAACCCTTGGCAAAAGTTACAATGACTCTTAAGATACACAACTAGTGGCGTAGCTATCAGGCAGACTGGAAATAGTATCTAAAAAATGTGTATTTGGGTGAAGAACTGGCAGGAATCTCTATGACTCTCTTGAGGTAGCCAATGCTTCGTCACCAGCAGAATCAAATCAGCAACTTCTAGAAACTCCTTTCAAAAGTAACGATGTTTCTCTTAAGATACACAACTAGTGGCGTATCGCTTCAGGCACACTGGAAACAGTATCTAAAAAATGTGTATTTGGGTGAGCAACTGGCACGAAACACTGTGACTCTCTTAGGGTAGCCAATATCTCGTCACCAGTATAATCACAGCTTCAAAGTCAAGAAACCGCTGGCAAGAGTAACGATGTTGCTCTTAAGATACACAACTAGTGGCGTATCGCTTCAGGCAGACTGGTCACAATATCTCAAAATGTGTATTTGGGTGAGCAACTGGCAGGAAGCACTATGACTCTCTTAAGGTAGGCAATGCCTCGTCACCAACATAATCCCATCACCAACTTCAAGAAACCGCTTGCAAAGGTAACGAAGCTTCTCATAAGATACACAGCTAGTGGGGTGTCACTTGAGGCAGACTGGCCAAAGTATCAGAAAAATGTGTATTTGGATGAGCAACTGGCAGGAAACACTGTGACTCTCTTAGGGTAGCCAATATCTCGTCACCAGTATAATCACATCTTCAAAGTCAAGAAACCGCTGGCAAGAGTAACGATGTTTCTCTTAAGATACACAACTAGTGGCGTATCGCTTCAGGCACACTGGAAACAGTATCTAAAAAATGTGTATTTCGGTGAGCAACTGGCACGAAACACTGTGACTCTGTTAGGGTAACCAATATCTCGTCACCAGTATAATGACATCTTCAAAGTCAAGAAACCGCTGGCAAGAGTAACGATGTTTCTCTTAAGATACACAACTAGTGGCGTATCGCTTCAGGCAGACTGGAAATAGTATCTAAAAAATGTGTATTTGGGTGAAGAACCGGCAGGAATCTCTATGACTCTCTTGAGGTAGCCAATGCTTCGTCACCAGCAGAATCAAATCAGCAACTTCTAGAAACTCCTTTCAAAAGTAACGATGTTTCTCTTAAGATACACAACTAGTGGCGTATCGCTTCAGGCACACTGGAAACAGTATCTAAAAAATGTGTATTTGGGTGAGCAACTGGCACGAAACACTGTGACTCTCTTAGGGTAGCCAATATCTCGTCACCAGTATAATCACAGCTTCAAAGTCAAGAAACCGCTGGCAAGAGTAACGATGTTTCTCTTAAGATACACAACTAGTGGCGTATCGCTTCACGCAGACTGGCCACAGTATCTCAAAATGTGTATTTGGGTGAGCAACTTGCAGGAAGCATTGTGACTCTCTTAAGGTAGCCAATGCCTCATCACCAACATAATCCCATCACCAACTTCAAGAAACCGCTTGCAAAGGTAACGAAGCTTCTCATAAGATACACAGCTAGTTGGGTGTCACTTGAGGCAGACTGGCCAAAGTATCAAAAAAATGTGTATTTGGGTGAGCAACTAGCAGGAATCACTATGACACTCATAGGGTAGCCAATATATCGTCACCAGCATAATCACATCAGCAACTTCAAGAAACCCCTGGCAAAAGTTACAATGACTCTTAAGATACACAACTAGTGGCGTATCTATCAGGCAGACTGGAAAGTGTATCTAAAAAATGTGTATTTGGATGAGCAACTGGCAGGAAACACTGTGACTCTCTTAGGGTAGCCAATATCTCGTCACCAGTATAATCACATCTTCATAGTCAAGAAACCGCTGGCAACAGTAACGATGTTTCTCTTAAGATACACAACTAGAGGCGTATAGCTTCAGGCACATTGGAAACAGTATCTAAAAAATGTGTATTTGGGTGAGCAACTGGCACGAAACACTGTGACTCTCTTAGGGTAGCCAATATCTCGTCACCAGTATAATCACAGCTTCAAAGTCAAGAAACCGCTGGCAAGAGTAATGATGTTTCTCTTAAGATACACAACTAGTGGCGTATCGCTTCAGGCAGACTGGCCACAGTATCTCAAAATGTGTATTTGGGTGAGCAACTGGCAGAAAGCACTCTGACTCTCTTAAGGTAGCCAATGCCTCGTCACCAACATAATCACATCACCAACTTCAAGAAACCGCTTGCAAAGGTAACGAAGCTTCTCATAAGATACACAGCTAGTGGGGTGTCACTTGAGGCAGACTGGCCAAAGTATCAAAAAAATGTGTATTTGGGTGAGCAACTAGCAGGAATCACTATGACACTCATAGGGTAGCCAATGCCTCGTCACCAGCATAATCACATCAGCAACTTCAAGAAACCCCTGGCAAAAGTTACAATGACTCTTAAGATACACAACTAGTGGCGTAGCTATCAGGCAGACTGGAAATAGTATCTAAAAAATGTGTATTTGGGTGAAGAACTGGCAGGAATCTCTATGACCCTCTTGAGGTAGCCAATGCTTCGTCACCAGCAGAATCAAATCAGCAACTTCTAGAAACTCCTTTCAAAAGTAACGATGTTTCTCTTAAGATACACAACTAGTGGCGTATCGCTTCAGGCACACTGGAAACAGTATCTAAAAAATGTGTATTTGGGTGAGCAACTAGCAGGAATCCCTATGACACTCATAGGGTAGCCAATGCCTCGTCACCAGCATAATCACATCAGCAACTTCAAGAAACCCCTGGCAAAAGTTACAATGACTCTTAAGATACACAACTAGTGGCGTAGCTATCAGACAGACTGGAAAGAGTATCTAAAAAATGTGTATTTGGATGAGCAACTGGCAGGAAACACTGTGACTCTCTTAGGGTAGCCAATATCTCGTCACCAGTATAATCACATCTTCAAAGTCAAGAAACCGCTGGCAAGAGTAACGATGTTTCTCTTAAGATACACAACTAGTGGCGTATCGCTTCAGGCACACTGGAAACAGTATCTAAAAAATGTGTATTTCGGTGAGCAACTGGCACGAAACACTGTGACTCTGTTAGGGTAACCAATATCTCGTCACCAGTATAATCACATCTTCAAAGTCAAGAAACCGCTGGCAAGAGCAACGATGTTTCTCTTAAGATACACAACTAGTGGCGTATCGCTTCAGGCAGACTGGCCACAGTATCTCAAAATGTGTATTTGGGTGAGCAACTGGCAGGAAGCACTATGACTCTCTTAAGGTAGGCAATGCCTCGTCACCAACATAATCCCATCACCAACTTCAAGAAACCGCTTGCAAAGGTCACGAAGCTTCTCATAAGATACACAGCTAGTGGGGTGTCACTTGAGGCAGACTGGCCAAAGTATCAAAAAAATGTGTATTTGGGTGAGCAACTAGCAGGAATCACTATGACACTCATAGGGAAGCCAATGCCTCGTCACCAGCATAATCACATCTGCAACTTCAAGAAACCCCTGGCAAAAGTTACAATGACTCTTAAGATACACAACTAGTGGCGTAGCTATCAGGCAGACTGGAAATAGTATCTAAAAAATGTGTATTTTGGTGAAGAACTGGCAGGAATCTCTATGACTCTCTTGAGGTAGCCAATGCTTCGTCACCAGCAGAATCAAATCAGCAACTTCTAGAAACTCCTTTCAAAAGTAACGATGTTTCTCTTAAGATACACAACTAGTGGCGTATCGCTTCAGGCACACTGGAAACAGTATCTAAAAAATGTGTATTTGGGTGACCAACTGGCACGAAACACTGTGACTCTCTTAGGGTAACCAATATCTCGTCACCAGTATAATCACATCTTCAAAATCAAGAAACCGCTGGCAAGAGTAACGATGTTTCTCTTAAGATACACAACTAGTGGCGTATCGCTTCAGGCAGACTGTCCGCAGTATCTCAAAATGTGTATTTGGGTGAGCAACTGGCAGAAAGCACTATGACTCTCTTAAGGTAGCCAATGCCTCGTCACCAACATAATCACATCAACAACTTCAAGAAACCGCTTGCAAAGGTAACGAAGCTTCTCATAAGATACACAGCTAGTTGGGTGTCACTAGAGGCAGACTGGCCAAAGTATCAAAAAAATGTGTATTTGGGTGAGCAACTAGCAGGAATCACTATGACACTCATAGGGTAGCCAATGCCTCGTCACCAGCATAATCACATCAGCAACTTCAAGAAACCCCTGGCAAAAGTTACAAGACCCTTAAGATACACAACTAGTGGCGTAGCTATCAGGCAGACTGGAAAGAGTATCTAAAAAATGTGAATTTGGATGAGCAACTGGCAGGAAACACTGTGACTCTCTTAGGGTTGCCAATATCTCGTCACCAGTATAATCACATCTTCAAAGTCAAGAAACCGCTGGCAAGAGTAACGATGTTTCTCTTAAGATACACAACTAGTGGCGTATCGCTTCAGGCACACTGGAAACAATATCTAAAAAATGTGTATTTCGGTGAGCAACTGGCACGAAACACTGTGACTCTGTTAGGGTAACCAATATCTCGTCACCAGTATAATCACATCTTCAAAGTCAAGAAACCGCTGGCAAGAGTAACGATGTTTCTCTTAAGATACACAACTAGTGGCGTATCGCTTCAGGCAGACTGGCCACAGTATCTCAAAATGTGTATTTGGGTAAGCAACTGGCAGGAAGCACTATGACCCTCTTAAGGTAGCCAATGACTCGTCACCAACATAATCCTATCACCAACTTCAAGAAACCGCTTGCAAAGGTAACGAAGCTTCTCATAAGATACACAGCTAGTGGGGTGTCACTTGAGGCAGCCTGGCCAAAGTATCAAAAAAATGTGTATTTGGGTGAGCAACTAGCAGGAATCACTATGACACTCATAGGGTAGCCAATGCCTCGTCACCAGCATAATCACATCAGCAACTTCAAGAAACCCTTGGCGAAAATTACAATGACTCTTAAGATACACAACTAGTGGCGTAGCTATCAGGCAGACTGGAAATAGTATCTAAAAAATGTGTATTTGGGTGAAGAACTGGCAGGAATCTCTATGACTCTCTTGAGGTAGCCAATGCTTCGTCACCAGCAGAATCAAATCAGCAACTTCTAGAAACTCCTTTCAAAAGTAACGATGTTTCTCTTAAGATACACAACTAGTAGCGTATCGCTTCAGGCACACTGGAAACAGTATCTAAAAAATGTGTATTTGGGTGAGCAACTGGCACGAAACACTGTGACTCTCTTAGGGTAGCCAATATCTCGTCACCAGTATAATCACAGCTTCAAAGTCAAGAAACCGCTGGCAAGAGTAACGATGTTTCTCTTAAGATACACAACTAGTGGCGTATCGCTTCAGGCAGACTGGCCACAGTATCTCAAAATGTGTATTTGGGTGAGCAACTGGCAGGAAGCACTGTGACTCTCTTAAGGTAGCCAATGCCTCATCACCAACATAATCCCATCACCAACTTCAAGAAACCGCTTGCAAAGGTAACGAAGCTTCTCATAAGATACACAGCTAGTGGGGTGTCACTTGAGGCAGACTGGCCAAAGTATCAAAAAAATGTGTATTTGGGTGAGCAACTAGCAGGAATCACTATGACACTCATAGGGTAGCCAATGCCTCGTCACCAGCATAATCACATCAGCAACTTCAAGAAACCCCTGGCAAAAGTTACAATGACTCTTAAGATACACAACTAGTGGCGTAGCTATCAGGCAGACTGGCAAGTGTATCTAAAAAATGTGTATTTGGATGAGCAACTGGCAGGAAACACTGTGACTCTCTTAGGGTAGCCAATATGTCGTCACCAGTATAATCACATCTTCAAAGTCAAGAAACCGCTGGCAAGAGTAACGATGTTTCTCTTAAGATACACAACTAGTGGCGTATCGCTTCAGGCAGACTGGCCACAGTATCTCAAAATGTGTATTTGGGTGAGCAACTGGCAGAAAGCACTATGACTCTCTTAAGGTAGGCAATGCCTCGTCACCAACATAATCCCATCACCAACTTCAAGAAACCGCTTGCAAAGGTAACGAAGCTTCTCATAAGATACACAGCTAGTGGGGTGTCACTTGAGGCAGACTGGCCAAAGTATCAAAAAATGTGTATTTGGGTGAGCAACTAGCAGGAATCACTATGACACTCATAGGGTAGCCAATCCCTCGTCACCAGTATAATCACATCAGCAACTTCAAGAAACCCCTGGCAAAAGTTACAATGACTCTTAAGATACACAACTAGTGGCGTAGCTATCAGGCAGAATGGAAATAGTATCTAAAAAATGTGTATTTCGGTGAAGAACTGGCAGGAATCTCTATGACTCTCTTGAGGTAGCCAATGCTTCGTCACCAGCAGAATCAAATCAGCAACTTCTAGAAACTCCTTTCAAAAGTAACGATGTTTCTCTTAAGATACACAACTAGTGGCGTATCGCTTCAGGCACACTGGAAACAGTATCTAAAAAATGTGTATTTGGGTGAATAACTAGCAGGAATCCCTATGACACTCATAGGGTAGCCAATGCCTCGTCACCAGCATAATCACATCAGCAACTTCAAGAAACCCCTGGCAAAAGTTACAATGACTCTTAAGATACACAACTAGTGGCGTAGCTATCAGACAGACTGGAAAGAGTATCTAAAAAATGTGTATTTGGATGAGCAACTGGCAGGAAACACTGTGACTCTCTTAGGGTAGCCAATATCTCGTCACCAGTATAATCACATCTTCAAAGTCAAGAAACCGCTGGCAAGAGTAACGATGTTTCTCTTAAGATACACAACTAGTGGCGTATCGCTTCAGGCACACTGGAAACAGTATCTAAAAAATGTGTATTTCGGTGAGCAACTGGCACGAAACACTGTGACTCTGTTAGGGTAACCAATATCTCGTCACCAGTATAATCACATCTTCAAAGTCAAGAAACCGCTGGCAAGAGTAACGATGTTTCTCTTAAGATACACAACTAGTGGCGTATCGCTTCAGGCAGACTGGCCACAGTATCTCAAAATGTGTATTTGGGTGAGCAACTGGCAGGAAGCACTATGACTCTCTTAAGGTAGGCAATGCCTCGTCACCAACATAATCCCATCACCAACTTCAAGAAACCGCTTGCAAAGGTAACGAAGCTTCTCATAAGATACACAGCTAGTGGGGTGTCACTTGAGGCAGACTGGCCAAAGTATCAAAAAAATGTGTATTTGGGTGAGCAACTAGCAGGAATCACTATGACACTCATAGGGAAGCCAATGCCTCGTCACCAGCATAATCACATCTGCAACTTCAAGAAACCCCTGGCAAAAGTTACAATGACTCTTAAGATACACAACTAGTGGCGTAGCTATCAGGCAGACTGGAAATAGTATCTAAAAAATGTGTATTTTGGTGAAGAACTGGCAGGAATCTCTATGACTCTCTTGAGGTAGCCAATGCTTCGTCACCAGCAGAATCAAATCAGCAACTTCTAGAAACTCCTTTCAAAAGTAACGATGTTTCTCTTAAGATACACAACTAGTGGCGTATCGCTTCAGGCACACTGGAAACAGTATCTAAAAAATGTGTATTTGGGTGAGCAACTGGCACGAAACACTGTGACTCTCTTAGGGTAACCAATATCTCGTCACCAGTATAATCACAGCTTCAAAGTCAAGAAACCGCTGGCAAGAGTAACGATGTTTCTCTTAAGATACACAACTAGTGGCGTATCGCTTCAGGCAGACTGGCCACAGTATCTCAAAATGTGTATTTGGGTGAGCAACTGGCAGGAAGCACTATGACTCTCTTAAGGTAGCCAATGCCTCGTCACCATCATAATCCCATCACCAACTTCAGGAACCCGCTTGCAAAGGTAACGAAGCTTCTCATAAGATACACAGCTAGTGGGGTGTCACTTGAGGCAGACTGGGCAAAGTATCAAACAAATGTGTATTTGGGTGAGCAACTAGCAGGAATCACTATGACACTCATAGGGTAGCCAATGCCTCGTCACCAGCATAATCACATCAGCAACTTCAAGAAACCCCTGGCAAAAGTTACAAGACTCTTAAGATACACAACTAGTGGCGTAGCTATCAGGCAGACTGGAAAGAGTAACCAAAAATGTGAATTTGGAATAGCAACTGGCAGGAAACACTGTGACTCTCTTAGGGTAGCCAATATCTCGTCACCAGTATAATCACATCTTCAAAGTCAAGAAACCGCTGGCAAGAGTAACGATGTTTCTCTTAAGATACACAACTAGTGGCGTATCGCTTTAGGCACACTGGAAACAGTATCTAAAAATGTGTATTTCGGTGAGCAACTGGCACGAAACACTGTGACTCTGTTAGGGTAACCAATATCTCGTCACCAGTATAGTCACATCTTCAAAGTCAAGAAACCGCTGGCAAGAGTAACGATGTTTCTCTTAAGATACACAACTAGTGGCGTATCGCTTCAGGCAGACTGGCCACAGTATCTCAAAATGTGTATTTGGGTGAGCAACTGGCAGGAAGCACTATGACTCTCTTAAGGTAGCCAATGCCTCGTCACCAACATAATCCCATCACCAACTTCAAGAAACCGCTTGCAAAGGTAACGAAGCTTCTCATAAGATACACAGCTAGTGGGGTGCCACTTGAGGCAGACTGGCCAAAATATCAAAAAAATGTGTATTTGGGTGAGCAACTAGCAGGAATCACTATGACACTCATAGGGTAGCCAATGCCTCGTCACCAGCATAATCACATCAGCAACTTCAAGAAACCCCTGGCAAAAGTTACAATGACTCTTAAGATACACAACTAGTGGCGTAGCTATCAGGCAGACTGGAAAGAGTATCTAAAAAATGTGTATTTGGGTGAAGAACTGGCAGGAATCTCTATGACTCTCTTGAGGTAGCCAATGCCTCGTCACCAGCAGAATCAAATCAGCAACTTCTAGAAACCCCTGGCAAAAGTAACGATGTTTCTCTTAAGATACACAACTAGTGGCGTATCGCTTCAGGCACACTGGAAACAGTATCTAAAAAATGTGTATTTCGGTGAGCAACTGGCACGAAACACTGTGACTCTCTTAGGGTAACCAATATCTCGTCACCAGTATAATCACATCTTCAAAGTCAAGAAACCGCTGGCAAGAGTAACGATGTTTCTCTTAAGATACACAACTAGTGGCGTATCGCTTCAGGCAGACTGGCCACAGTATCTCAAAATGTGTATTTGGGTAAGCAACTGGCAGGAAGCACTATGACCCTCTTAAGGTAGCCAATGACTCGTCACCAACATAATCCTATCACCAACTTCAAGAAACCGCTTGCAAAGGTAACGAAGCTTCTCATAAGATACACAGCTAGTGGGGTGTCACTTGAGGCAGCCTGGCCAAAGTATCAAAAAAATGTGTATTTGGGTGAGCAACTAGCAGGAATCACTATGACACTCATAGGGTAGCCAATGCCTCGTCACCAGCATAATCACATCAGCAACTTCAAGAAACCCTTGGCAAAAATTACAATGACTCTTAAGATACACAACTAGTGGCGTAGCTATCAGGCAGACTGGAAATAGTATCTAAAAAATGTGTATTTGGGTGAAGAACTGGCAGGAATCTCTATGACTCTCTTGAGGTAGCCAATGCTTCGTCACCAGCAGAATCAAATCAGCAACTTCTAGAAACTCCTTTCAAAAGTAACGATGTTTCTCTTAAGATACACAACTAGTGGCGTATCGCTTCAGGCACACTGGAAACAGTATCTAAAAAATGTGTATTTGGGTGAGCAACTGGCACGAAACACTGTGACTCTCTTAGGGTAGCCAATATCTCGTCACCAGTATAATCACAGCTTCAAAGTCAAGAAACCGCTGGCAAGAGTAACGATGTTTCTCTTAAGATACACAACTAGTGGCGTATCGCTTCAGGCAGACTGGCCACAGTATCTCAAAATGTGTATTTGGGTGAGCAACTGGCAGGAAGCACTGTGACTCTCTTAAGGTAGCCAATGCCTCATCACCAACATAATCCCATCACCAACTTCAAAAAACCGCTTGCAAAGGTAACGAAGCTTCTCATAAGATACACAGCTAGTGGGGTGTCACTTGAGGCAGACTGGCCAAAGTATCAAAAAAATGTGTATTTGGGTGAGCAACTAGCAGGAATCACTATGACACTCATAGGGTAGCCAATGCCTCGTCACCAGCATAATCACATCAGCAACTTCAAGAAACCCCTGGCAAAAGTTACAATGACTCTTAAGATACACAACTAGTGGCGTAGCTATCAGGCAGACTGGCAAGTGTATCTAAAAAATGTGTATTTGGATGAGCAACTGGCAGGAAACAGTGTGACTCTCTTAGGGTAGCCAATATGTCGTCACCAGTATAATCACATCTTCAAAGTCAAGAAACCGCTGGCAAGAGTAACGATGTTTCTCTTAAGATACACAACTAGTGGCGTATCGCTTCAGGCAGACTGGCCACAGTATCTCAAAATGTGTATTTGGGTGAGCAACTGGCAGAAAGCACTATGACTCTCTTAAGGTAGGCAATGCCTCGTCACCAACATAATCCCATCACCAACTTCAAGAAACCGCTTGCAAAGGTAACGAAGCTTCTCATAAGATACACAGCTAGTGGGGTGTCACTTGAGGCAGACTGGCCAAAGTATCAAAAAATGTGTATTTGGGTGAGCAACTAGCAGGAATCACTATGACACTCATAGGGTAGCCAATGCCTCGTCACCAGCATAATCACATCAGCAACTTCAAGAAACCCCTGGCAAAAGTTACAATGACTCTTACGATACACAACTAGTGGCGTAGCTATCAGGCAGACTGGAAACAGTATCTAAAAAATGTGTATTTGGGTGAAGAACTGGCAGGAATCTCTATGACTCTCTTGAGGTAGCCAATGCCTCGTCACCAGCAGAATCAAATCAGCAACTTCTAGAAACCCCTGGCAAAAGTAACGATGTTTCTCTTAAGATACACAACTAGTGGCGTATCGCTTCAGGCACACTGGAAACAGTATCTAAAAAATGTGTATTTCGGTGAGCAACTGGCACGAAACACTGTGACTCTGTTAGGGTAACCAATATCTCGTCACCAGTATAATCACATCTTCAAAGTCAAGAAACCGCTGGCAAGAGTAACGATGTTTCTCTTAGGATACACAACTAGTGGCGTATCGCTTCAGGCAGACTGGCCACAGTATCTCAAAATGTGTATTTGGGTAAGCAACTGGCAGGAAGCACTATGACCCTCTTAAGGTAGCCAATGACTCGTCACCAACATAATCCTATCACCAACTTCAAGAAACCGCTTGCAAAGGTAACGAAGCTTCTCATAAGATACACAGCTAGTGGGGTGTCACTTGAGGCAGCCTGGCCAAAGTATCAAAAAAATGTGTATTTGGGTGAGCAACTAGCAGGAATCACTATGACACTCATAGGGTAGCCAATGCCTCGTCACCAGCATAATCACATCAGCAACTTCAAGAAACCCTTGGCAAAAATTACAATGACTCTTAAGATACACAACTAGTGGCGTAGCTATCAGGCAGACTGGAAATAGTATCTAAAAAATGTGTATTTGGGTGAAGAACTGGCAGGAATCTCTATGACTCTCTTGAGGTAGCCAATGCTTCGTCACCAGCAGAATCAAATCAGCAACTTCTAGAAACTCCTTTCAAAAGTAACGATGTTTCTCTTAAGATACACAACTAGTGGCGTATCGCTTCAGGCACACTGGAAACAGTATCTAAAAAATGTGTATTTGGGTGAGCAACTGGCACGAAACACTGTGACTCTCTTAGGGTAGCCAATATCTCGTCACCAGTATAATCACAGCTTCAAAGTCAAGAAACCGCTGGCAAGAGTAACGATGTTTCTCTTAAGATACACAACTAGTGGCGTATCGCTTCAGGCAGACTGGCCACAGTATCTCAAAATGTGTATTTGGGTGAGCAACTGGCAGGAAGCACTGTGACTCTCTTAAGGTAGCCAATGCCTCATCACCAACATAATCCCATCACCAACTTCAAGAAACCGCTTGCAAAGGTAACGAAGCTTCTCATAAGATACACAGCTAGTGGGGTGTCACTTGAGGCAGACTGGCCAAAGTATCAAAAAAATGTGTATTTGGGTGAGCAACTAGCAGGAATCACTATGACACTCATAGGGTAGCCAATGCCTCGTCACCAGCATAATCACATCAGCAACTTCAAGAAACCCCTGGCAAAAGTTACAATGACTCTTAAGATACACAACTAGTGGCGTAGCTATCAGGCAGACTGGCAAGTGTATCTAAAAAATGTGTATTTGGATGAGCAACTGGCAGGAAACAGTGTGACTCTCTTAGGGTAGCCAATATGTCGTCACCAGTATAATCACATCTTCAAAGTCAAGAAACCGCTGGCAAGAGTAACGATGTTTCTCTTAAGATACACAACTAGTGGCGTATCGCTTCAGGCAGACTGGCCACAGTATCTCAAAATGTGTATTTGGGTGAGCAACTGGCAGAAAGCACTATGACTCTCTTAAGGTAGGCAATGCCTCGTCACCAACATAATCCCATCACCAACTTCAAGAAACCGCTTGCAAAGGTAACGAAGCTTCTCATAAGATACACAGCTAGTGGGGTGTCACTTGAGGCAGACTGGCCAAAGTATCAAAAAATGTGTATTTGGGTGAGCAACTATCAGGAATCACTATGACACTCATAGGGTAGCCAATGCCTCGTCACCAGCATAATCACATCAGCAACTTCAAGAAACCCCTGGCAAAAGTTACAATGACTCTTACGATACACAACTAGTGGCGTAGCTATCAGGCAGACTGGAAACAGTATCTAAAAAATGTGTATTTGGGTGAAGAACTGGCAGGAATCTCTATGACTCTCTTGAGGTAGCCAATGCCTCGTCACCAGCAGAATCAAATCAGCAACTTCTAGAAACCCCTGGCAAAAGTAACGATGTTTCTCTTAAGATACACAACTAGTGGCGTATCGCTTCAGGCACACTGGAAACAGTATCTAAAAAATGTGTATTTCGGTGAGCAACTGGCACGAAACACTGTGACTCTGTTAGGGTAACCAATATCTCGTCACCAGTATAATCACATCTTCAAAGTCAAGAAACCGCTGGCAAGAGTAACGATGTTTCTCTTAGGATACACAACTAGTGGCGTATCGCTTCAGGCAGACTGGCCACAGTATCTCAAAATGTGTATTTGGGTAAGCAACTGGCAGGAAGCACTATGACCCTCTTAAGGTAGCCAATGACTCGTCACCAACATAATCCTATCACCAACTTCAAGAAACCGCTTGCAAAGGTAACGAAGCTTCTCATAAGATACACAGCTAGTGGGGTGTCACTTGAGGCAGCCTGGCCAAAGTATCAAAAAAATGTGTATTTGGGTGAGCAACTAGCAGGAATCACTATGACACTCATAGGGTAGCCAATGCCTCGTCACCAGCATAATCACATCAGCAACTTCAAGAAACCCTTGGCAAAAATTACAATGACTCTTAAGATACACAACTAGTGGCGTAGCTATCAGGCAGACTGGAAATAGTATCTAAAAAATGTGTATTTGGGTGAAGAACTGGCAGGAATCTCTATGACTCTCTTGAGGTAGCCAATGCTTCGTCACCAGCAGAATCAAATCAGCAACTTCTAGAAACTCCTTTCAAAAGTAACGATGTTTCTCTTAAGATACACAACTAGTGGCGTATCGCTTCAGGCACACTGGAAACAGTATCTAAAAAATGTGTATTTGGGTGAGCAACTGGCACGAAACACTGTAACTATCTTAGGGTAAGCAATATCTCGTCACCAGTATAATCACATCTTCAAAGTCTAGAAACCGCTGGCAAGAGTAACGATGTTTCTCTTAAGATACACAACTAGTGGCGTATCGCTTCAGGCAGACTGGCCACAGTATCTCAAAATGTGTATTTGGGTGAGCAACAGGCAGGAAGCACTATGACTCTCTTAAGGTAGCCAATGCCTCGTCACCAACATAATCCCATCACCAACTTCAAGAAACCGCTTGCAAAGGTAACGAAACTTATCATAAGATACACAGCTAGTGGGGTGTCACTTGAGGCAGACTGGCCAAAGTATCAAAAAAATGTGTATTTGGGTGAGCAACTAGCAGGAATCACTATGACACTCATAAGGTAGCCAATGCCTCGTCACCAGCATAATCACATCAGCAACTTCAAGAAACCCCTGGCAAAAGTTACAATGACTCTTAAGATACACAACTAGTGGCGTAGCTATCAGGCAGACTGGAAAGAGTATCTACAAAATGTGTATTTGGATGAGCAACTGGCAGGAAACACTGTGACTCTCTTAGGGTAGCCAATATCTCGTCACCAGTATAATCACATCTTCAAAGTCAAGAAACCGCTAGCAAGAGTAACGATGTTTCTCTTAAGATACACAACTAGTGGCGTATCGCTTCAGGCAGACTGGTCACAATATCTCAAAATGTGTATTTGGGTGAGCAACTGGCAGGAAGCACTATGACTCTCTTAAGGTAGGCAATGCCTCGTCACCAACATAATCCCATCACCAACTTCAAGAAACCGCTTGCAAATTAACGAAGCTTCTCATAAGATACACAGCTAGTGGGGTGTCACTTGAGGCAGACTGGCCAAAGTATGAAAAAAATGTGTATTTGGGTGAGCAACTAGCAGGAATCACTATGACACTCATAGGGTAGCCAATGCCTCGTCACCAGCATAATCACATCAGCAACTTCAAGAAACCCCTGGCAAAAGTTACAATGACTCTTAAGATACACAACTAGTGGCGTAGCTATCAGGCAGACTGGAAATAGTATCTAAAAAATGTGTATTTGGATGAGCAACTGGCAGGAAACACTGTGACTCTCTTAGGGTAGCCAATATCTCGTCACCAGTATAATCACATCTTCAAAGTCAAGAAACCGCTGGCAAGAGTAACGATGTTTCTCTTAAGATACACAACTAGTGGCGTATCGCTTTAGGCACACTGGAAACAGTATCTAAAAAATGTGTATTTCGGTGAGCAACTGGCACGAAACACTGTGACTCTGTTAGGGTAACCAATATCTCGTCACCAGTATAATCACATCTTCAAAGTCAAGAAACCGCTGGCAAGAGTAACGATGTTTCTCTTAAGATACACAACTAGTGGCGTATCGCTTCAGGCAGACTGGCCACAGTATCTCAAAATGTGTATTTGGGTGAGCAACTGGCAGGAAGCACTATGACTCTCTTAAGGTAGCCAATGCCTCGTCACCAACATAATCACATCAACAACTTCAAGAAACCGCTTGCAAAGGTAACGAAGCTTCTCATAAGATACACAGCTAGTTGGGTGTCACTAGAGGCAGACTGGCCAAAGTATCAAAAAAATGTGTATTTGGGTGAGCAACTAGCAGGAATCACTATGACACTCATAGGGTAGCCAATGCCTCGTCACCAGCATAATCACATCAGCAACTTCAAGAAACCCCTGGCAAAAGTTACAAGACCCTTAAGATACACAACTAGTGGCGTAGCTATCAGGCAGACTGGAAAGAGTATCTAAAAAATGTGAATTTGGATGAGCAACTGGCAGGAAACACTGTGACTCTCTTAGGGTAGCCAATATCTCGTCACCAGTATAATCACATCTTCAAAGTCAAGAAACCGCTGGCAAGAGTAACGATGTTTCTCTTAAGATACACAACTAGTGGCGTATCGCTTCAGGCACACTGGAAACAGTATCTAAAAAATGTGTATTTCGGTGAGCAACTGGCACGAAACACTGTGACTCTGTTAGGGTAACCAATATCTCGTCACCAGTATAATCACATCTTCAAAGTCAAGAAACCGCTGGCAAGAGTAACGATGTTTCTCTTAGGATACACAACTAGTGGCGTATCGCTTCAGGCAGACTGGCCACAGTATCTCAAAATGTGTATTTGGGTAAGCAACTGGCAGGAAGCACTATGACCCTCTTAAGGTAGCCAATGACTCGTCACCAACATAATCCTATCACCAACTTCAAGAAACCGCTTGCAAAGGTAACGAAGCTTCTCATAAGATACACAGCTAGTGGGGTGTCACTTGAGGCAGCCTGGCCAAAGTATCAAAAAAATGTGTATTTGGGTGAGCAACTAGCAGGAATCACTATGACACTCATAGGGTAGCCAATGCCTCGTCACCAGCATAATCACATCAGCAACTTCAAGAAACCCTTGGCAAAAATTACAATGACTCTTAAGATACACAACTAGTGGCGTAGCTATCAGGCAGACTGGAAATAGTATCTAAAAAATGTGTATTTGGGTGAAGAACTGGCAGGAATCTCTATGACTCTCTTGAGGTAGCCAATGCTTCGTCACCAGCAGAATCAAATCAGCAACTTCTAGAAACTCCTTTCAAAAGTAACGATGTTTCTCTTAAGATACACAACTAGTGGCGTATCGCTTCAGGCACACTGGAAACAGTATCTAAAAAATGTGTATTTGGGAGAGCAACTAGCAGGAATCCCTATGACACTCATAGGGTAGCCAATGCCTCGTCACCAGCATAATCACATCAGCAACTTCAAGAAACCCCTGGCAAAAGTTACAATGACTCTTAAGATACACAACTAGTGGCGTAGCTATCAGACAGACTGGAAAGAGTATCTAAAAAATGTGTATTTGGATGAGCAACTGGCAGGAAACACTGTGACTCTCTTAGGGTAGAAAATATCTCGTCACCAGTATAATCACATCTTCAAAGTCAAGAAACCGCTGGCAAGAGTAACGATGTTTCTCTTAAGATACACAACTAGTGGCGTATCGCTTCAGGCACACTGGAAACAGTATCTAAAAAATGTGTATTTCGGTGAGCAACTGGCACGAAACACTGTGACTCTGTTAGGGTAACCAATATCTCGTCACCAGTATAATCACATCTTCAAAGTCAAGAAACCGCTGGCAAGAGTAACGATGTTTCTCTTAAGATACACAACTAGTGGCGTATCACTTCAGGCAGACTGGCCACAGTATCTCAAAATGTGTATTTGGGTGAGCAACTGGCAGGAAGCACTATGACTCTCTTAAGGTAGCCAATGCCTCGTCACCAACATAATCACATCACCAACTTCAAGAAACCGCTTGCAAAGGTAACGAAGCTTCTCATAAGATACACAGCTAGTTGGGTGTCACTTGAGGCAGACTGGCCAAAGTATCAAAAAAATGTGTATTTGGGTGAGCAACTAGCAGGAATCACTATGACACTCATAAGGTAGCCAATGCCTCGTCACCAGCATAATCACATCAGCAACTTCAAGAAACCCCTGGCAAAAGTTACAATGACTCTTAAGATACACAACTAGTGGCGTAGCTATCAGGCAGACTGGAAAGAGTATCTACAAAATGTGTATTTGGATGAGCAACTGGCAGGAAACACTGTGACTCTCTTAGGGTAGCCAATATCTCGTCACCAGTATAATCACATCTTCAAAGTCAAGAAACCGCTAGCAAGAGTAACGATGTTTCTCTTAAGATACACAACTAGTGGCGTATCGCTTCAGGCAGACTGGTCACAATATCTCAAAATGTGTATTTGGGTGAGCAACTGGCAGGAAGCACTATGACTCTCTTAAGGTAGGCAATGCCTCGTCACCAACATAATCCCATCACCAACTTCAAGAAACCGCTTGCAAATTAACGAAGCTTCTCATAAGATACACAGCTAGTGGGGTGTCACTTGAGGCAGACTGGCCAAAGTATGAAAAAAATGTGTATTTGGGTGAGCAACTAGCAGGAATCACTATGACACTCATAGGGTAGCCAATGCCTCGTCACCAGCATAATCACATCAGCAACTTCAAGAAACCCCTGGCAAAAGTTACAATGACTCTTAAGATACACAACTAGTGGCGTAGCTATCAGGCAGACTGGAAATAGTATCTAAAAAATGTGTATTTGGATGAGCAACTGGCAGGAAACACTGTGACTCTCTTAGGGTAGCCAATATCTCGTCACCAGTATAATCACATCTTCAAAGTCAAGAAACCGCTGGCAAGAGTAACGATGTTTCTCTTAAGATACACAACTAGTGGCGTATCGCTTTAGGCACACTGGAAACAGTATCTAAAAAATGTGTATTTCGGTGAGCAACTGGCACGAAACACTGTGACTCTCTTAGGGTAACCAATATCTCGTCACCAGTATAATCACAGCTTCAAAGTCAAGAAACCGCTGGCAAGAGTAACGATGTTTCTCTTAAGATACACAACTAGTGGCGTATCGCTTCAGGCAGACTGGCCACAGTATCTCAAAATGTGTATTTGGGTGAGCAACTGGCAGGAAGCACTATGACTCTCTTAAGGTAGCCAATGCCTCGTCACCATCATAATCCCATCACCAACTTCAGGAACCCGCTTGCAAAGGTAACGAAGCTTCTCATAAGATACACAGCTAGTGGGGTGTCACTTGAGGCAGACTGGGCAAAGTATCAAACAAATGTGTATTTGGGTGAGCAACTAGCAGGAATCACTATGACACTCATAGGGTAGCCAATGCCTCGTCACCAGCATAATCACATCAGCAACTTCAAGAAACCCCTGGCAAAAGTTACAAGACTCTTAAGATACACAACTAGTGGCGTAGCTATCAGGCAGACTGGAAAGAGTAACCAAAAATGTGAATTTGGAATAGCAACTGGCAGGAAACACTGTGACTCTCTTAGGGTAGCCAATATCTCGTCACCAGTATAATCACATCTTCAAAGTCAAGAAACCGCTGGCAAGAGTAACGATGTTTCTCTTAAGATACACAACTAGT
Organism: Schistocerca nitens; assembly: GCF_023898315.1. Lineage (NCBI taxonomy): Eukaryota > Metazoa > Arthropoda > Insecta > Orthoptera > Acrididae > Schistocerca > Schistocerca nitens. Next base: position 104,837,766 of record NC_064616.1, on the reverse strand, counting down.
GGCGTATCGCTTTAGGCACACTGGAAACAGTATCTAAAAATGTGTATTTCGGTGAGCAACTGGCACGAAACACTGTGACTCTGTTAGGGTAACCAATATCTCGTCACCAGTATAGTCACATCTTCAAAGTCAAGAAACCGCTGGCAAGAGTAACGATGTTTCTCTTAAGATACACAACTAGTGGCGTATCGCTTCAGGCAGACTGGCCACAGTATCTCAAAATGTGTATTTGGGTGAGCAACTGGCAGGAAGCACTATGACTCTCTTAAGGTAGCCAATGCCTCGTCACCAACATAATACCATCACCAACTTCAAGAAACCGCTTGCAAAGGTAACGAAGCTTCTCATAAGATACACAGCTAGTGGGGTGTCACTTGAGGCAGACTGGCCAAAATATCAAAAAAATGTGTATTTGGGTGAGCAACTAGCAGGAATCACTATGACACTCATAGGGTAGCCAATGCCTCGTCACCAGCATAATCACATCAGCAACTTCAAGAAACCCCTGGCAAAAGTTACAATGACTCTTAAGATACACAACTAGTGGCGTAGCTATCAGGCAGACTGGAAAGAGTATCTAAAAAATGTGTATTTGGGTGAAGAACTGGCAGGAATCTCTACGACTCTCTTGAGGTAGCCAATGCCTCGTCACCAGCAGAATCAAATCAGCAACTTCTAGAAACCCCTGGCAAAAGTAACGATGTTTCTCTTAAGATACACAACTAGTGGCGTATCGCTTCAGGCACACTGGAAACAGTATCTAAAAAATGTGTATTTCGGTGACCAACTGGCACGAAACACTGTGACTCTCTTAGGGTAACCAATATCTCGTCACCAGTATAATCACATCTTCAAAATCAAGAAACCGCTGGCAAGAGTAACGATGTTTCTCTTAAGATACACAACTAGTGGCGTATCGCTTCAGGCAGACTGGCCGCAGTATCTCAAAATGTGTATTTGGGTGAGCAACTGGCAGAAAGCACTATGACTCTCTTCAGGTAGCCAATGCCTCGTCACCAACATAATCACATCAACAACTTCAAGAAACCGCTTGCAAAGGTAACGAAGCTTCTCATAAGATACACAGCTAGTTGGGTGTCACTAGAGGCAGACTGGCCAAAGTATCAAAAAAATGTGTATTTGGGTGAGCAACTAGCAGGAATCACTATGACACTCATAGGGTAGCCAATGCCTCGTCACCAGCATAATCACATCAGCAACTTCAAGAAACCCCTGGCAAAAGTTACAAGACCCTTAAGATACACAACTAGTGGCGTAGCTATCAGGCAGACTGGAAAGAGTATCTAAAAAATGTGAATTTGGATGAGCAACTGGCAGGAAACACTGTGACTCTCTTAGGGTAGCCAATATCTCGTCTCCAGTATAATCACATCTTCAAAGTCAAGAAACCGCTGGCAAGAGTAACGATGTTTCTCTTAAGATACACAACTAGTGGCGTATCGCTTCAGGCACACTGGAAACAGTATCTAAAAAATGTGTATTTCGGTGAGCAACTGGCACGAAACACTGTGACTCTGTTAGGGTAACCAATATCTCGTCACCAGTATAATCACATCTTCAAAGTCAAGAAACCGCTGGCAAGAGTAACGATGTTTCTCTTAAGATACACAACTAGTGGCGTATCGCTTCAGGCAGACTGGCCACAGTATCTCAAAATGTGTATTTGGGTAAGCAACTGGCAGGAAGCACTATGACCCTCTTAAGGTAGCCAATGACTCGTCACCAACATAATCCTATCACCAACTTCAAGAAACCGCTTGCAAAGGTAACGAAGCTTCTCATAAGATACACAGCTAGTGGGGTGTCACTTGAGGCAGCCTGGCCAAAGTATCAAAAAAATGTGTATTTGGGTGAGCAACTAGCAGGAATCACTATGACACTCATAGGGTAGCCAATGCCTCGTCACCAGCATAATCACATCAGCAACTTCAAGAAACCCTTGGCAAAAATTACAATGACTCTTAAGATACACAACTAGTGGCGTAGCTATCAGGCAGACTGGAAATAGTATCTAAAAAATGTGTATTTGGGTGAAGAACTGGCAGGAATCTCTATGACTCTCTTGAGGTAGCCAATGCTTCGTCACCAGCAGAATCAAATCAGCAACTTCTAGAAACTCCTTTCAAAAGTAACGATGTTTCTCTTAAGATACACAACTAGTGGCGTATCGCTTCAGGCACACTGGAAACAGTATCTAAAAAATGTGTATTTGGGTGAGCAACTGGCACGAAATACTGTGACTCTCTTAGGGTAGCCAATATCTCGTCACCAGTATAATCACAGCTTCAAAGTCAAGAAACCGCTGGCAAGAGTAACGATGTTTCTCTTAAGATACACAACTAGTGGCGTATCGCTTCAGGCAGACTGGCCACAGTATCTCAAAATGTGTATTTGGGTGAGCAACTGGCAGGAAGCACTGTGACTCTCTTAAGGTAGCCAATGCCTCATCACCAACATAATCCCATCACCAACTTCAAGAAACCGCTTGCAAAGGTAACGAAGCTTCTCATAAGATACACAGCTAGTGGGGTGTCACTTGAGGCAGACTGGCCAAAGTATCAAAAATATGTGTATTTGGGTGAGCAACTAGCAGGAATCACTATGACACTCATAGGGTAGCCAATGCCTCGTCACCAGCATAATCACATCAGCAACTTCAAGAAACCCCTGGCAAAAGTTACAATGACTCTTAAGATACACAACTAGTGGCGTAGCTATCAGGCAGACTGGCAAGTGTATCTAAAAAATGTGTATTTGGATGAGCAACTGGCAGGAAACAGTGTGACTCTCTTAGGGTAGCCAATATCTCGTCACCAGTATAATCACATCTTCAAAGTCAAGAAACCGCTGGCAAGAGTAACGATGTTTCTCTTAAGATACACAACTAGTGGCGTATCGCTTCAGGCAGACTGGCCACAGTATCTCAAAATGTGTATTTGGGTGAGCAACTGGCAGAAAGCACTATGACTCTCTTAAGGTAGGCAATGCCTCGTCACCAACATAATCCCATCACCAACTTCAAGAAACCGCTTGCAAAGGTAACGAAGCTTCTCATAAGATACACAGCTAGTGGGGTGTCACTTGAGGCAGACTGGCCAAAGTATCAAAAAATGTGTATTTGGGTGAGCAACTAGCAGGAATCACTATGACACTCATAGGGTAGCCAATGCCTCGTCACCAGCATAATCACATCAGCAACTTCAAGAAACCCCTGGCAAAAGTTACAATGACTCTTACGATACACAACTAGTGGCGTAGCTATCAGGCAGACTGGAAACAGTATCTAAAAAATGTGTATTTGGGTGAAGAACTGGCAGGAATCTCTATGACTCTCTTGAGGTAGCCAATGCTTCGTCACCAGCAGAATCAAATCAGCAACTTCTAGAAACTCCTTTCAAAAGTAACGATGTTTCTCTTAAGATACACAACTAGTGGCGTATCGCTTCAGGCACACTGGAAACAGTATCTAAAAAATGTGTATTTGGGTGAGCAACTGGCACGAAATACTGTGACTCTCTTAGGGTAGCCAATATCTCGTCACCAGTATAATCACAGCTTCAAAGTCAAGAAACCGCTGGCAAGAGTAACGATGTTTCTCTTAAGATACACAACTAGTGGCGTATCGCTTCAGGCAGACTGGCCACAGTATCTCAAAATGTGTATTTGGGTGAGCAACTGGCAGGAAGCACTGTGACTCTCTTAAGGTAGCCAATGCCTCATCACCAACATAATCCCATCACCAACTTCAAGAAACCGCTTGCAAAGGTAACGAAGCTTCTCATAAGATACACAGCTAGTGGGGTGTCACTTGAGGCAGACTGGCCAAAGTATCAAAAAAATGTGTATTTGGGTGAGCAACTAGCAGGAATCACTATGACACTCATAGGGTAGCCAATGCCTCGTCACCAGCATAATCACATCAGCAACTTCAAGAAACCCCTGGCAAAAGTTACAATGACTCTTAAGATACACAACTAGTGGCGTAGCTATCAGGCAGACTGGCAAGTGTATCTAAAAAATGTGTATTTGGATGAGCAACTGGCAGGAAACAGTGTGACTCTCTTAGGGTAGCCAATATCTCGTCACCAGTATAATCACATCTTCAAAGTCAAGAAACCGCTGGCAAGAGTAACGATGTTTCTCTTAAGATACACAACTAGTGGCGTATCGCTTCAGGCAGACTGGCCACAGTATCTCAAAATGTGTATTTGGGTGAGCAACTGGCAGAAAGCACTATGACTCTCTTAAGGTAGGCAATGCCTCGTCACCAACATAATCCCATCACCAACTTCAAGAAACCGCTTGCAAAGGTAACGAAGCTTCTCATAAGATACACAGCTAGTGGGGTGTCACTTGAGGCAGACTGGCCAAAGTATCAAAAAATGTGTATTTGGGTGAGCAACTAGCAGGAATCACTATGACACTCATAGGGTAGCCAATGCCTCGTCACCAGCAGAATCAAATCAGCAACTTCTAGAAACCCCTGGCAAAAGTAACGATGTTTCTCTTAAGATACACAACTAGTGGCGTATCGCTTCAGGCACACTGGAAACAGTATCTAAAAAATGTGTATTTGGGTGAGCAACTGGCACGAAACACTGTAACTATCTTAGGGTAAGCAATATCTCGTCACCAGTATAATCACATCTTCAAAGTCAAGAAACCGCTGGCAAGAGTAACGATGTTTCTCTTAAGATACACAACTAGTGGCGTATCGCTTCAGGCAGACTGGCCACAGTATCTCAAAATGTGTATTTGGGTGAGCAACAGGCAGGAAGCACTATGACTCTCTTAAGGTAGCAAATGCCTCGTCACCAACATAATCCCATCACCAACTTCAAGAAACCGCTTGCAAAGGTAACGAAACTTATCATAAGATACACAGCTAGTGGGGTGTCACTTGAGGCAGACTGGCCAAAGTATCAAAAAAATGTGTATTTGGGTGAGCAACTAGCAGGAATCACTATGACACTCATAAGGTAGCCAATGCCTCGTCACCAGCATAATCACATCAGCAACTTCAAGAAACCCCTGGCAAAAGTTACAATGACTCTTAAGATACACAACTAGTGGCGTAGCTATCAGGCAGACTGGAAAGAGTATCTACAAAATGTGTATTTGGATGAGCAACTGGCAGGAAACACTGTGACTCTCTTAGGGTAGCCAATATCTCGTCACCAGTATAATCACATCTTCAAAGTCAAGAAACCGCTAGCAAGAGTAACGATGTTTCTCTTAAGATACACAACTAGTGGCGTATCGCTTCAGGCAGACTGGTCACAATATCTCAAAATGTGTATTTGGGTGAGCAACTGGCAGGAAGCACTATGACTCTCTTAAGGTAGGCAATGCCTCGTCACCAACATAATCCCATCACCAACTTCAAGAAACCGCTTGCAAATTAACGAAGCTTCTCATAAGATACACAGCTAGTGGGGTGTCACTTGAGGCAGACTGGCCAAAGTATGAAAAAAATGTGTATTTGGGTGAGCAACTAGCAGGAATCACTATGACACTCATAGGGTAGCCAATGCCTCGTCACCAGCATAATCACATCAGCAACTTCAAGAAACCCCTGGCAAAAGTTACAATGACTCTTAAGATACACAACTAGTGGCGTAGCTATCAGGCAGACTGGAAATAGTATCTAAAAAATGTGTATTTGGATGAGCAACTGGCAGGAAACTCTGTGACTCTCTTAGGGTAGCCAATATCTCGTCACCAGTATAATCACATCTTCAAAGTCAAGAAACCGCTGGCAAGAGTAACGATGTTTCTCTTAAGATACACAACTAGTGGCGTATCGCTTTAGGCACACTGGAAACAGTATCTAAAAAATGTGTATTTCGGTGAGCAACTGGCACGAAACACTGTGACTCTGTTAGGGTAACCAATATCTCGTCACCAGTATAATCACATCTTCAAAGTCAAGAAACCGCTGGCAAGAGTAACGATGTTTCTCTTAAGATACACAACTAGTGGCGTATCGCTTCAGGCAGACTGGCCACAGTATCTCAAAATGTGTATTTGGGTGAGCAACTGGCAGGAAGCACTATGACTCTCTTAAGGTAGCCAATGCCTCGTCACCAACATAATCACATCAACAAATTCAAGAAACCGCTTGCAAAGGTAACGAAGCTTCTCATAAGATACACAGCTAGTTGGGTGTCACTAGAGGCAGACTGGCCAAAGTATCAAAAAAATGTGTATTTGGGTGAGCAACTAGCAGGAATCACTATGACACTCATAGGGTAGCCAATGCCTCGTCACCAGCATAATCACATCAGCAACTTCAAGAAACCCCTGGCAAAAGTTACAAGACCCTTAAGATACACAACTAGTGGCGTAGCTATCAGGCAGACTGGAAAGAGTATCTAAAAAATGTGAATTTGGATGAGCAACTGGCAGGAAACACTGTGACTCTCTTAGGGTAGCCAATATCTCGTCACCAGTATAATCACATCTTCAAAGTCAAGAAACCGCTGGCAAGAGTAACGATGTTTCTCTTAAGATACACAACTAGTGGCGTATCGCTTCAGGCACACTGGAAACAGTATCTAAAAAATGTGTATTTCGGTGAGCAACTGGCACGAAACACTGTGACTCTGTTAGGGTAACCAATATCTCGTCACCAGTATAATCACATCTTCAAAGTCAAGAAACCGCTGGCAAGAGTAACGATGTTTCTCTTAGGATACACAACTAGTGGCGTATCGCTTCAGGCAGACTGGCCACAGTATCTCAAAATGTGTATTTGGGTAAGCAACTGGCAGGAAGCACTATGACCCTCTTAAGGTAGCCAATGACTCGTCACCAACATAATCCTATCACCAACTTCAAGAAACCGCTTGCAAAGGTAACGAAGCTTCTCATAAGATACACAGCTAGTGGGGTGTCACTTGAGGCAGCCTGGCCAAAGTATCAAAAAAATGTGTATTTGGGTGAGCAACTAGCAGGAATCACTATGACACTCATAGGGTAGCCAATTCCTCGTCACCAGCATAATCACATCAGCAACTTCAAGAAACCCTTGGCAAAAATTACAATGACTCTTAAGATACACAACTAGTGGCGTAGCTATCAGGCAGACTGGAAATAGTATCTAAAAAATGTGTATTTGGGTGAAGAACTGGCAGGAATCTCTATGACTCTCTTGAGGTAGCCAATGCTTCGTCACCAGCAGAATCAAATCAGCAACTTCTAGAAACTCCTTTCAAAAGTAACGATGTTTCTCTTAAGATACACAACTAGTGGCGTATCGCTTCAGGCACACTGGAAACAGTATCTAAAAAATGTGTATTTGGGTGAGCAACTGGCACGAAACACTGTAACTATCTTAGGGTAAGCAATATCTCGTCACCAGTATAATCACATCTTCAAAGTCTAGAAACCGCTGGCAAGAGTAACGATGTTTCTCTTAAGATACACAACTAGTGGCGTATCGCTTCAGGCAGACTGGCCACAGTATCTCAAAATGTGTATTTGGGTGAGCAACAGGCAGGAAGCACTATGACTCTCTTAAGGTAGCCAATGCCTCGTCACCAACATAATCCCATCACCAACTTCAAGAAACCGCTTGCAAAGGTAACGAAACTTATCATAAGATACACAGCTAGTGGGGTGTCACTTGAGGCAGACTGGCCAAAGTATCAAAAAAATGTGTATTTGGGTGAGCAACTAGCAGGAATCACTATGACACTCATAAGGTAGCCAATGCCTCGTCACCAGCATAATCACATCAGCAACTTCAAGAAACCCCTGGCAAAAGTTACAATGACTCTTAAGATACACAACTAGTGGCGTAGCTATCAGGCAGACTGGAAAGAGTATCTACAAAATGTGTATTTGGATGAGCAACTGGCAGGAAACACTGTGACTCTCTTAGGGTAGCCAATATCTCGTCACCAGTATAATCACATCTTCAAAGTCAAGAAACCGCTAGCAAGAGTAACGATGTTTCTCTTAAGATACACAACTAGTGGCGTATCGCTTCAGGCAGACTGGTCACAATATCTCAAAATGTGTATTTGGGTGAGCAACTGGCAGGAAGCACTATGACTCTCTTAAGGTAGGCAATGCCTCGTCACCAACATAATCCCATCACCAACTTCAAGAAACCGCTTGCAAATTAACGAAGCTTCTCATAAGATACACAGCTAGTGGGGTGTCACTTGAGGCAGACTGGCCAAAGTATGAAAAAAATGTGTATTTGGGTGAGCAACTAGCAGGAATCACTATGACACTCATAGGGTAGCCAATGCCTCGTCACCAGCATAATCACATCAGCAACTTCAAGAAACCCCTGGCAAAAGTTACAATGACTCTTAAGATACACAACTAGTGGCGTAGCTATCAGGCAGACTGGAAATAGTATCTAAAAAATGTGTATTTGGATGAGCAACTGGCAGGAAACACTGTGACTCTCTTAGGGTAGCCAATATCTCGTCACCAGTATAATCACATCTTCAAAGTCAAGAAACCGCTGGCAAGAGTAACGATGTTTCTCTTAAGATACACAACTAGTGGCGTATCGCTTTAGGCACACTGGAAACAGTATCTAAAAAATGTGTATTTCGGTGAGCAACTGGCACGAAACACTGTGACTCTGTTAGGGTAACCAATATCTCGTCACCAGTATAATCACATCTTCAAAGTCAAGAAACCGCTGGCAAGAGTAACGATGTTTCTCTTAAGATACACAACTAGTGGCGTATCGCTTCAGGCAGACTGGCCACAGTATCTCAAAATGTGTATTTGGGTGAGCAACTGGCAGGAAGCACTATGACTCTCTTAAGGTAGCCAATGCCTCGTCACCAACATAATCACATCAACAACTTCAAGAAACCGCTTGCAAAGGTAACGAAGCTTCTCATAAGATACACAGCTAGTTGGGTGTCACTAGAGGCAGACTGGCCAAAGTATCAAAAAAATGTGTATTTGGGTGAGCAACTAGCAGGAATCACTATGACACTCATAGGGTAGCCAATGCCTCGTCACCAGCATAATCACATCAGCAACTTCAAGAAACCCCTGGCAAAAGTTACAAGACCCTTAAGATACACAACTAGTGGCGTAGCTATCAGGCAGACTGGAAAGAGTATCTAAAAAATGTGAATTTGGATGAGCAACTGGCAGGAAACACTGTGACTCTCTTAGGGTAGCCAATATCTCGTCACCAGTATAATCACATCTTCAAAGTCAAGAAACCGCTGGCAAGAGTAACGATGTTTCTCTTAAGATACACAACTAGTGGCGTATCGCTTCAGGCACACTGGAAACAGTATCTAAAAAATGTGTATTTCGGTGAGCAACTGGCACGAAACACTGTGACTCTGTTAGGGTAACCAATATCTCGTCACCAGTATAATCACATCTTCAAAGTCAAGAAACCGCTGGCAAGAGTAACGATGTTTCTCTTAGGATACACAACTAGTGGCGTATAGCTTCAGGCAGACTGGCCACAGTATCTCAAAATGTGTATTTGGGTAAGCAACTGGCAGGAAGCACTATGACCCTCTTAAGGTAGCCAATGACTCGTCACCAACATAATCCTATCACCAACTTCAAGAAACCGCTTGCAAAGGTAACGAAGCTTCTCATAAGATACACAGCTAGTGGGGTGTCACTTGAGGCAGCCTGGCCAAAGTATCAAAAAAATGTGTATTTGGGTGAGCAACTAGCAGGAATCACTATGACACTCATAGGGTAGCCAATGCCTCGTCACCAGCATAATCACATCAGCAACTTCAAGAAACCCTTGGCAAAAATTACAATGACTCTTAAGATACACAACTAGTGGCGTAGCTATCAGGCAGACTGGAAATAGTATCTAAAAAATGTGTATTTGGGTGAAGAACTGGCAGGAATCTCTATGACTCTCTTGAGGTAGCCAATGCTTCGTCACCAGCAGAATCAAATCAGCAACTTCTAGAAACTCCTTTCAAAAGTAACGATGTTTCTCTTAAGATACACAACTAGTGGCGTATCGCTTCAGGCACACTGGAAACAGTATCTAAAAAATGTGTATTTGGGAGAGCAACTAGCAGGAATCCCTATGACACTCATAGGGTAGCCAATGCCTCGTCACCAGCATAATCACATCAGCAACTTCAAGAAACCCCTGGCAAAAGTTACAATGACTCTTAAGATACACAACTAGTGGCGTAGCTATCAGACAGACTGGAAAGAGTATCTAAAAAATGTGTATTTGGATGAGCAACTGGCAGGAAACACTGTGACTCTCTTAGGGTAGAAAATATCTCGTCACCAGTATAATCACATCTTCAAAGTCAAGAAACCGCTGGCAAGAGTAACGATGTTTCTCTTAAGATACACAACTAGTGGCGTATCGCTTCAGGCACACTGGAAACAGTATCTAAAAAATGTGTATTTCGGTGAGCAACTGGCACGAAACACTGTGACTCTGTTAGGGTAACCAATATCTCGTCACCAGTATAATCACATCTTCAAAGTCAAGAAACCGCTGGCAAGAGTAACGATGTTTCTCTTAAGATACACAACTAGTGGCGTATCACTTCAGGCAGACTGGCCACAGTATCTCAAAATGTGTATTTGGGTGAGCAACTGGCAGGAAGCACTATGACTCTCTTAAGGTAGCCAATGCCTCGTCACCAACATAATCACATCACCAACTTCAAGAAACCGCTTGCAAAGGTAACGAAGCTTCTCATAAGATACACAGCTAGTTGGGTGTCACTTGAGGCAGACTGGCCAAAGTATCAAAAAAATGTGTATTTGGGTGAGCAACTAGCAGGAATCACTATGACACTCATAAGGTAGCCAATGCCTCGTCACCAGCATAATCACATCAGCAACTTCAAGAAACCCCTGGCAAAAGTTACAATGACTCTTAAGATACACAACTAGTGGCGTAGCTATCAGGCAGACTGGAAAGAGTATCTACAAAATGTGTATTTGGATGAGCAACTGGCAGGAAACACTGTGACTCTCTTAGGGTAGCCAATATCTCGTCACCAGTATAATCACATCTTCAAAGTCAAGAAACCGCTAGCAAGAGTAACGATGTTTCTCTTAAGATACACAACTAGTGGCGTATCGCTTCAGGCAGACTGGTCACAATATCTCAAAATGTGTATTTGGGTGAGCAACTGGCAGGAAGCACTATGACTCTCTTAAGGTAGGCAATGCCTCGTCACCAACATAATCCCATCACCAACTTCAAGAAACCGCTTGCAAATTAACGAAGCTTCTCATAAGATACACAGCTAGTGGGGTGTCACTTGAGGCAGACTGGCCAAAGTATGAAAAAAATGTGTATTTGGGTGAGCAACTAGCAGGAATCACTATGACACTCATAGGGTAGCCAATGCCTCGTCACCAGCATAATCACATCAGCAACTTCAAGAAACCCCTGGCAAAAGTTACAATGACTCTTAAGATACACAACTAGTGGCGTAGCTATCAGGCAGACTGGAAATAGTATCTAAAAAATGTGTATTTGGATGAGCAACTGGCAGGAAACACTGTGACTCTCTTAGGGTAGCCAATATCTCGTCACCAGTATAATCACATCTTCAAAGTCAAGAAACCGCTGGCAAGAGTAACGATGTTTCTCTTAAGATACACAACTAGTGGCGTATCGCTTTAGGCACACTGGAAACAGTATCTAAAAAATGTGTATTTCGGTGAGCAACTGGCACGAAACACTGTGACTCTCTTAGGGTAACCAATATCTCGTCACCAGTATAATCACAGCTTCAAAGTCAAGAAACCGCTGGCAAGAGTAACGATGTTTCTCTTAAGATACACAACTAGTGGCGTATCGCTTCAGGCAGACTGGCCACAGTATCTCAAAATGTGTATTTGGGTGAGCAACTGGCAGGAAGCACTATGACTCTCTTAAGGTAGCCAATGCCTCGTCACCATCATAATCCCATCACCAACTTCAGGAACCCGCTTGCAAAGGTAACGAAGCTTCTCATAAGATACACAGCTAGTGGGGTGTCACTTGAGGCAGACTGGGCAAAGTATCAAACAAATGTGTATTTGGGTGAGCAACTAGCAGGAATCACTATGACACTCATAGGGTAGCCAATGCCTCGTCACCAGCATAATCACATCAGCAACTTCAAGAAACCCCTGGCAAAAGTTACAAGACTCTTAAGATACACAACTAGTGGCGTAGCTATCAGGCAGACTGGAAAGAGTAACCAAAAATGTGAATTTGGAATAGCAACTGGCAGGAAACACTGTGACTCTCTTAGGGTAGCCAATATCTCGTCACCAGTATAATCACATCTTCAAAGTCAAGAAACCGCTGGCAAGAGTAACGATGTTTCTCTTAAGATACACAACTAGTGGCGTATCGCTTTAGGCACACTGGAAACAGTATCTAAAAATGTGTATTTCGGTGAGCAACTGGCACGAAACACTGTGACTCTGTTAGGGTAACCAATATCTCGTCACCAGTATAGTCACATCTTCAAAGTCAAGAAACCGCTGGCAAGAGTAACGATGTTTCTCTTAAGATACACAACTAGTGGCGTATCGCTTCAGGCAGACTGGCCACAGTATCTCAAAATGTGTATTTGGGTGAGCAACTGGCAGGAAGCACTATGACTCTCTTAAGGTAGCCAATGCCTCGTCACCAACATAATCCCATCACCAACTTCAAGAAACCGCTTGCAAAGGTAACGAAGCTTCTCATAAGATACACAGCTAGTGGGGTGTCACTTGAGGCAGACTGGCCAAAATATCAAAAAAATGTGTATTTGGGTGAGCAACTAGCAGGAATCACTATGACACTCATAGGGTAGCCAATGCCTCGTCACCAGCATAATCACATCAGCAACTTCAAGAAACCCCTGGCAAAAGTTACAATGACTCTTAAGATACACAACTAGTGGCGTAGCTATCAGGCAGACTGGAAAGAGTATCTAAAAAATGTGTATTTGGGTGAAGAACTGGCAGGAATCTCTATGACCCTCTTGAGGTAGCCAATGCCTCGTCACCAGCAGAATCAAATCAGCAACTTCTAGAAACCCCTGGCAAAAGTAACGATGTTTCTCTTAAGATACACAACTAGTGGCGTATCGCTTCAGGCACACTGGAAACAGTATCTAAAAAATGTGTATTTCGGTGACCAACTGGCACGAAACACTGTGACTCTCTTAGGGTAACCAATATCTCGTCACCAGTATAATCACATCTTCAAAATCAAGAAACCGCTGGCAAGAGTAACGATGTTTCTCTTAAGATACACAACTAGTGGCGTATCGCTTCAGGCAGACTGGCCACAGTATCTCAAAATGTGTATTTGGGTAAGCAACTGGCAGGAAGCACTATGACCCTCTTAAGGTAGCCAATGACTCGTCACCAACATAATCCTATCACCAACTTCAAGAAACCGCTTGCAAAGGTAACGAAGCTTCTCATAAGATACACAGCTAGTGGGGTGTCACTTGAGGCAGCCTGGCCAAAGTATCAAAAAAATGTGTATTTGGGTGAGCAACTAGCAGGAATCACTATGACACTCATAGGGTAGCCAATGCCTCGTCACCAGCATAATCACATCAGCAACTTCAAGAAACCCTTGGCAAAAATTACAATGACTCTTAAGATACACAACTAGTGGCGTAGCTATCAGGCAGACTGGAAATAGTATCTAAAAAATGTGTATTTGGGTGAAGAACTGGCAGGAATCTCTATGACTCTCTTGAGGTAGCCAATGCTTCGTCACCAGCAGAATCAAATCAGCAACTTCTAGAAACTCCTTTCAAAAGTAACGATGTTTCTCTTAAGATACACAACTAGTGGCGTATCGCTTCAGGCACACTGGAAACAGTATCTAAAAAATGTGTATTTGGGTGAGCAACTGGCACGAAACACTGTGACTCTCTTAGGGTAGCCAATATCTCGTCACCAGTATAATCACAGCTTCAAAGTCAAGAAACCGCTGGCAAGAGTAACGATGTTTCTCTTAAGATACACAACTAGTGGCGTATCGCTTCAGGCAGACTGGCCACAGTATCTCAAAATGTGTATTTGGGTGAGCAACTGGCAGGAAGCACTGTGACTCTCTTAAGGTAGCCAATGCCTCATCACCAACATAATCCCATCACCAACTTCAAGAAACCGCTTGCAAAGGTAACGAAGCTTCTCATAAGATACACAGCTAGTGGGGTGTCACTTGAGGCAGACTGGCCAAAGTATCAAAAAAATGTGTATTTGGGTGAGCAACTAGCAGGAATCACTATGACACTCATAGGGTAGCCAATGCCTCGTCACCAGCATAATCACATCAGCAACTTCAAGAAACCCCTGGCAAAAGTTACAATGACTCTTAAGATACACAACTAGTGGCGTAGCTATCAGGCAGACTGGCAAGTGTATCTAAAAAATGTGTATTTGGATGAGCAACTGGCAGGAAACAGTGTGACTCTCTTAGGGTAGCCAATATCTCGTCACCAGTATAATCACATCTTCAAAGTCAAGAAACCGCTGGCAAGAGTAACGATGTTTCTCTTAAGATACACAACTAGTGGCGTATCGCTTCAGGCAGACTGGCCACAGTATCTCAAAATGTGTATTTGGGTGAGCAACTGGCAGAAAGCACTATGACTCTCTTAAGGTAGGCAATGCCTCGTCACCAACATAATCCCATCACCAACTTCAAGAAACCGCTTGCAAAGGTAACGAAGCTTCTCATAAGATACACAGCTAGTGGGGTGTCACTTGAGGCAGACTGGCCAAAGTATCAAAAAATGTGTATTTGGGTGAGCAACTAGCAGGAATCACTATGACACTCATAGGGTAGCCAATGCCTCGTCACCAGCATAATCACATCAGCAACTTCAAGAAACCCCTGGCAAAAGTTACAATGACTCTTACGATACACAACTAGTGGCGTAGCTATCAGGCAGACTGGAAACAGTATCTAAAAAATGTGTATTTGGGTGAAGAACTGGCAGGAATCTCTATGACTCTCTTGAGGTAGCCAATGCCTCGTCACCAGCAGAATCAAATCAGCAACTTCTAGAAACCCCTGGCAAAAGCAACGATGTTTCTCTTAAGATACACAACTAGTGGCGTATCGCTTCAGGCACACTGGAAACAGTATCTAAAAAATGTGTATTTGGGTGAGCAACTGGCACGAAACACTGTAACTATCTTAGGGTAAGCAATATCTCGTCACCAGTATAATCACATGTTCAAAGTCAAGAAACCGCTGGCAAGAGTAACGATGTTTCTCTTAAGATACACAACTAGTGGCGTATCGCTTCAGGCAGACTGGCCACAGTATCTCAAAATGTGTATTTGGGTGAGCAACAGGCAGGAAGCACTATGACTCTCTTAAGGTAGCAAATGCCTCGTCACCAACATAATCCCATCACCAACTTCAAGAAACCGCTTGCAAAGGTAACGAAACTTATCATAAGATACACAGCTAGTGGGGTGTCACTTGAGGCAGACTGGCCAAAGTATCAAAAAAATGTGTATTTGGGTGAGCAACTAGCAGGAATCACTATGACACTCATAAGGTAGCCAATGCCTCGTCACCAGCATAATCACATCAGCAACTTCAAGAAACCCCTGGCAAAAGTTACAATGACTCTTAAGATACACAACTAGTGGCGTAGCTATCAGGCAGACTGGAAAGAGTATCTACAAAATGTGTATTTGGATGAGCAACTGGCAGGAAACACTGTGACTCTCTTAGGGTAGCCAATATCTCGTCACCAGTATAATCACATCTTCAAAGTCAAGAAACCGCTAGCAAGAGTAACGATGTTTCTCTTAAGATACACAACTAGTGGCGTATCGCTTCAGGCAGACTGGTCACAATATCTCAAAATGTGTATTTGGGTGAGTAACTGGCAGGAAGCACTATGACTCTCTTAAGGTAGGCAATGCCTCGTCACCAACATAATCCCATCACCAACTTCAAGAAACCGCTTGCAAATTAACGAAGCTTCTCATAAGATACACAGCTAGTGGGGTGTCACTTGAGGCAGACTGGCCAAAGTATGAAAAAAATGTGTATTTGGGTGAGCAACTAGCAGGAATCACTATGACACTCATAGGGTAGCCAATGCCTCGTCACCAGCATAATCACATCAGCAACTTCAAGAAACCCCTGGCAAAAGTTACAATGACTCTTAAGATACACAACTAGTGGCGTAGCTATCAGGCAGACTGGAAATAGTATCTAAAAAATGTGTATTTGGATGAGCAACTGGCAGGAAACACTGTGACTCTCTTAGGGTAGCCAATATCTCGTCACCAGTATAATCACATCTTCAAAGTCAAGAAACCGCTGGCAAGAGTAACGATGTTTCTCTTAAGATACACAACTAGTGGCGTATCGCTTTAGGCACACTGGAAACAGTATCTAAAAAATGTGTATTTCGGTGAGCAACTGGCACGAAACACTGTGACTCTGTTAGGGTAACCAATATCTCGTCACCAGTATAATCACATCTTCAAAGTCAAGAAACCGCTGGCAAGAGTAACGATGTTTCTCTTAAGATACACAACTAGTGGCGTATCGCTTCAGGCAGACTGGCCACAGTATCTCAAAATGTGTATTTGGGTGAGCAACTGGCAGGAAGCACTATGACTCTCTTAAGGTAGCCAATGCCTCGTCACCAACATAATCACATGAACAACTTCAAGAAACCGCTTGCAAAGGTAACGAAGCTTCTCATAAGATACACAGCTAGTTGGGTGTCACTAGAGGCAGACTGGCCAAAGTATCAAAAAAATGTGTATTTGGGTGAGCAACTAGCAGGAATCACTATGACACTCATAGGGTAGCCAATGCCTCGTCACCAGCATAATCACATCAGCAACTTCAAGAAACCCCTGGCAAAAGTTACAAGACCCTTAAGATACACAACTAGTGGCGTAGCTATCAGGCAGACTGGAAAGAGTATCTAAAAAATGTGAATTTGGATGAGCAACTGGCAGGAAACACTGTGACTCTCTTAGGGTAGCCAATATCTCGTCACCAGTATAATCACATCTTCAAAGTCAAGAAACCGCTGGCAAGAGTAACGATGTTTCTCTTAAGATACACAACTAGTGGCGTATCGCTTCAGGCACACTGGAAACAGTATCTAAAAAATGTGTATTTCGGTGAGCAACTGGCACGAAACACTGTGACTCTGTTAGGGTAACCAATATCTCGTCACCAGTATAATCACATCTTCAAAGTCAAGAAACCGCTGGCAAGAGTAACGATGTTTCTCTTAGGATACACAACTAGTGGCGTATCGCTTCAGGCAGACTGGCCACAGTATCTCAAAATGTGTATTTGGGTAAGCAACTGGCAGGAAGCACTATGACCCTCTTAAGGTAGCCAATGACTCGTCACCAACATAATCCTATCACCAACTTCAAGAAACCGCTTGCAAAGGTAACGAAGCTTCTCATAAGATACACAGCTAGTGGGGTGTCACTTGAGGCAGCCTGGCCAAAGTATCAAAAAAATGTGTATTTGGGTGAGCAACTAGCAGGAATCACTATGACACTCATAGGGTAGCCAATGCCTCGTCACCAGCATAATCACATCAGCAACTTCAAGAAACCCTTGGCAAAAATTACAATGACTCTTAAGATACACAACTAGTGGCGTAGCTATCAGGCAGACTGGAAATAGTATCTAAAAAATGTGTATTTGGGTGAAGAACTGGCAGGAATCTCTATGACTCTCTTGAGGTAGCCAATGCTTCGTCACCAGCAGAATCAAATCAGCAACTTCTAGAAACTCCTTTCAAAAGTAACGATGTTTCTCTTAAGATACACAACTAGTGGCGTATCGCTTCAGGCACACTGGAAACAGTATCTAAAAAATGTGTATTTGGGAGAGCAACTAGCAGGAATCCCTATGACACTCATAGGGTAGCCAATGCCTCGTCACCAGCATAATCACATCAGCAACTTCAAGAAACCCCTGGCAAAAGTTACAATGACTCTTAAGATACACAACTAGTGGCGTAGCTATCAGACAGACTGGAAAGAGTATCTAAAAAATGTGTATTTGGATGAGCAACTGGCAGGAAACACTGTGACTCTCTTAGGGTAGAAAATATCTCGTCACCAGTATAATCACATCTTCAAAGTCAAGAAACCGCTGGCAAGAGTAACGATGTTTCTCTTAAGATACACAACTAGTGGCGTATCGCTTCAGGCACACTGGAAACAGTATCTAAAAAATGTGTATTTCGGTGAGCAACTGGCACGAAACACTGTGACTCTGTTAGGGTAACCAATATCTCGTCACCAGTATAATCACATCTTCAAAGTCAAGAAACCGCTGGCAAGAGTAACGGTGTTTCTCTTAAGATACACAACTAGTGGCGTATCACTTCAGGCAGACTGGCCACAGTATCTCAAAATGTGTATTTGGGTGAGAAACTGGCAGGAAGCACTATGACTCTCTTAAGGTAGCCAATGCCTCGTCACCAACATAATCACATCACCAACATCAAGAAACCGCTTGCAAAGGTAACGAAGCTTCTCATAAGATACACAGCTAGTTGGGTGTCACTTGAGGCAGACTGGCCAAAGTATCAAAAAAATGTGTATTTGGGTGAGCAACTAGCAGGAATCACTATGACACTCATAAGGTAGCCAATGCCTCGTCACCAGCATAATCACATCAGCAACTTCAAGAAACCCCTGGCAAAAGTTACAATGACTCTTAAGATACACAACTAGTGGCGTAGCTATCAGGCAGCCTGGAAAGAGTATCTACAAAATGTGTATTTGGATGAGCAACTGGCAGGAAACACTGTGACTCTCTTAGGGTAGCCAATATCTCGTCACCAGTATAATCACATCTTCAAAGTCAAGAAACCGCTAGCAAGAGTAACGATGTTTCTCTTAAGATACACAACTAGTGGCGTATCGCTTCAGGCAGACTGGTCACAATATCTCAAAATGTGTATTTGGGTGAGCAACTGGCAGGAAGCACTATGACTCTCTTAAGGTAGGCAATGCCTCGTCACCAACATAATCCCATCACCAACTTCAAGAAACCGCTTGCAAATTAACGAAGCTTCTCATAAGATACACAGCTAGTGGGGTGTCACTTGAGGCAGACTGGCCAAAGTATGAAAAATATGTGTATTTGGGTGAGCAACTAGCAGGAATCACTATGACACTCATAGGGTAGCCAATGCCTCGTCACCAGCATAATCACATCAGCAACTTCAAGAAACCCCTGGCAAAAGTTACAATGACTCTTAAGATACACAACTAGTGGCGTAGCTATCAGGCAGACTGGAAATAGTATCTAAAAAATGTGTATTTGGATGAGCAACTGGCAGGAAACACTGTGACTCTCTTAGGGTAGCCAATATCTCGTCACCAGTATAATCACATCTTCAAAGTCAAGAAACCGCTGGCAAGAGTAACGATGTTTCTCTTAAGATACACAACTAGTGGCGTATCGCTTTAGGCACACTGGAAACAGTATCTAAAAAATGTGTATTTCGGTGAGCAACTGGCACGAAACACTGTGACTCTGTTAGGGTAACCAATATCTCGTCACCAGTATAATCACATCTTCAAAGTCAAGAAACCGCTGGCAAGAGTAACGATGTTTCTCTTAAGATACACAACTAGTGGCGTATCGCTTCAGGCAGACTGGCCACAGTATCTCAAAATGTGTATTTGGGTGAGCAACTGGCAGGAAGCACTATGACTCTCTTAAGGTAGCCAATGCCTCGTCACCAACATAATCACATCAACAACTTCAAGAAACCGCTTGCAAAGGTAACGAAGCTTCTCATAAGATACACAGCTAGTTGGGTGTCACTAGAGGCAGACTGGCCAAAGTATCAAAAAAATGTGTATTTGGGTGAGCAACTAGCAGGAATCACTATGACACTCATAGGGTAGCCAATGCCTCGTCACCAGCATAATCACATCAGCAACTTCAAGAAACCCCTGGCAAAAGTTACAAGACCCTTAAGATACACAACTAGTGGCGTAGCTATCAGGCAGACTGGAAAGAGTATCTAAAAAATGTGAATTTGGATGAGCAACTGGCAGGAAACACTGTGACTCTCTTAGGGTTGCCAATATCTCGTCACCAGTATAATCACATCTTCAAAGTCAAGAAACCGCTGGCAAGAGTAACGATGTTTCTCTTAAGATACACAACTAGTGGCGTATCGCTTCAGGCACACTGGAAACAGTATCTAAAAAATGTGTATTTCGGTGAGCAACTGGCACGAAACACTGTGACTCTGTTAGGGTAACCAATATCTCGTCACCAGTATAATCACATCTTCAAAGTCAAGAAACCGCTGGCAAGAGTAACGATGTTTCTCTTAGGATACACAACTAGTGGCGTATCGCTTCAGGCAGACTGGCCACAGTATCTCAAAATGTGTATTTGGGTAAGCAACTGGCAGGAAGCACTATGACCCTCTTAAGGTAGCCAATGACTCGTCACCAACATAATCCTATCACCAACTTCAAGAAACCGCTTGCAAAGGTAACGAAGCTTCTCATAAGATACACAGCTAGTGGGGTGTCACTTGAGGCAGCCTGGCCAAAGTATCAAAAAAATGTGTATTTGGGTGAGCAACTAGCAGGAATCACTATGACACTCATAGGGTAGCCAATGCCTCGTCACCAGCATAATCACATCAGCAACTTCAAGAAACCCTTGGCAAAAATTACAATGACTCTTAAGATACACAACTAGTGGCGTAGCTATCAGGCAGACTGGAAATAGTATCTAAAAAATGTGTATTTGGGTGAAGAACTGGCAGGAATCTCTATGACTCTCTTGAGGTAGCCAATGCTTCGTCACCAGCAGAATCAAATCAGAAACTTCTAGAAACTCCTTTCAAAAGTAACGATGTTTCTCTTAAGATACACAACTAGTGGCGTATCGCTTCAGGCACACTGGAAACAGTATCTAAAAAATGTGTATTTGGGTGAGCAACTGGCACGAAACACTGTGACTCTCTTAGGGTAGCCAATATCTCGTCACCAGTATAATCACAGCTTCAAAGTCAAGAAACCGCTGGCACGAGTAACGATGTTTCTCTTAAGATACACAACTAGTGGCGTATCGCTTCAGGCAGACTGGCCACAGTATCTCAAAATGTGTATTTGGGTGAGCAACTGGCAGGAAGCACTGTGACTCTCTTAAGGTAGCCAATGCCTCATCACCAACATAATCCCATCACCAACTTCAAGAAACCGCTTGCAACGGTAACGAAGCTTCTCATAAGATACACAGCTAGTGGGGTGTCACTTGAGGCAGACTGGCCAAAGTATCAAAAAAATGTGTATTTGGGTGAGCAACTAGCAGGAATCACTATGACACTCATAGGGTAGCCAATGCCTCGTCACCAGCATAATCACATCAGCAACTTCAAGAAACCCCTGGCAAAAGTTACAATGACTCTTAAGATACACAACTAGTGGCGTAGCTATCAGGCAGACTGGCAAGTGTATCTAAAAAATGTGTATTTGGATGAGCAACTGGCAGGAAACACTGTGACTCTCTTAGGGTAGACAATATGTCGTCACCAGTATAATCACATCTTCAAAGTCAAGAAACCGCTGGCAAGAGTAACGATGTTTCTCTTAAGATACACAACTAGTGGCGTATCGCTTCAGGCAGACTGGCCACAGTATCTCAAAATGTGTATTTGGGTGAGCAACTGGCAGAAAGCACTATGACTCTCTTAAGGTAGGCAATGCCTCGTCACCAACATAATCCCATCACCAACTTCAAGAAACCGCTTGCAATGGTAACGAAGCTTCTCATAAGATACACAGCTAGTGGGGTGTCACTTGAGGCAGACTGGCCAAAGTATCAAAAAATGTGTATTTGGGTGAGCAACTAGCAGGAATCACTATGACACTCATAGGGTAGCCAATGCCTCGTCACCAGTATAATCACATCAGCAACTTCAAGAAACCCCTGGCAAAAGTTACAATGACTCTTAAGATACACAACTAGTGGCGTAGCTATCAGGCAGAATGGAAATAGTATCTAAAAAATGTGTATTTCGGTGAAGAACTGGCAGGAATCTCTATGACTCTCTTGAGGTAGCCAATGCTTCGTCACCAGCAGAATCAAATCAGCAACTTCTAGAAACTCCTTTCAAAAGTAACGATGTTTCTCTTAAGATACACAACTAGTGGCGTATCGCTTCAGGCACACTGGAAACAGTATCTAAAAAATGTGTATTTGGGAGAGCAACTAGCAGGAATCCCTATGACACTCATAGGGTAGCCAATGCCTCGTCACCAGCATAATCACATCAGCAACTTCAAGAAACCCCTGGCAAAAGTTACAATGACTCTTAAGATACACAACTAGTGGCGTAGCTATCAGACAGACTGGAAAGAGTATCTAAAAAATGTGTATTTGGATGAGCAACTGGCAGGAAACACTGTGACTCTCTTAGGGTAGAAAATATCTCGTCACCAGTATAATCACATCTTCAAAGTCAAGAAACCGCTGGCAAGAGTAACGATGTTTCTCTTAAGATACACAACTAGTGGCGTATCGCTTCAGGCACACTGGAAACAGTATCTAAAAAATGTGTATTTCGGTGAGCAACTGGCACGAAACACTGTGACTCTGTTAGGGTAACCAATATCTCGTCACCAGTATAATCACATCTTCAAAGTCAAGAAACCGCTGGCAAGAGTAACGATGTTTCTCTTAAGATACACAACTAGTGGCGTATCACTTCAGGCAGACTGGCCACAGTATCTCAATATGTGTATTTGGGTGAGCAACTGGCAGGAAGCACTATGACTCTCTTAAGGTAGCCAATGCCTCGTCACCAACATAATCACATCACCAACTTCAAGAAACCGCTTGCAAAGGTAACGAAGCTTCTCATAAGATACACAGCTAGCTGGGTGTCACTTGAGGCAGACTGGCCAAAGTATCAAAAAAATGTGTATTTGGGTGAGCAACTAGCAGGAATCACTATGACACTCATAGGGTAGCCAATGCCTCGTCACCAGCATAATCACATCAGCAACTTCAAGAAACCCCTGGCAAAAGTTACAATGACTCTTAAGATACACAACTAGTGGCGTAGCTATCAGGCAGACTGGAAAGAGTATCTACAAAATGTGTATTTGGATGAGCAACTGGCAGGAAACACTGTGACTCTCTTAGGGTAGCCAATATCTCGTCACCAGTATAATCACATCTTCAAAGTCAAGAAACCGCTGGCAAGAGTAACGATGTTTCTCTTAAGATACACAACTAGTGGCGTATCGCTTCAGGCAGACTGGTCACAATATCTCAAAATGTGTATTTGGGTGAGCAACTGGCAGGAAGCACTATGACTCTCTTAAGGTAGGCAATGCCTCGTCACCAACATAATCCCATCACCAACTTCAAGAAACCGCTTGCAAAGGTAACGAAGCTTCTCA
The DNA here is from genome assembly GCF_023898315.1 of Schistocerca nitens. Lineage (NCBI taxonomy): Eukaryota > Metazoa > Arthropoda > Insecta > Orthoptera > Acrididae > Schistocerca > Schistocerca nitens. Next base: position 104,814,333 of record NC_064616.1, on the reverse strand, counting down.
TAAGATACACAGCTAGTGGGGTGTCACTTGAGGCAGACTGGCCAAAGTATCAAAAAAATGTGTATTTGGGTGAGCAACTAGCAGGAATCACTATGACACTCATAGGGTAGCCAATCCCTCGTCACCAGCATAATCACATCAGCAACTTCAAGAAACCCCTCGCAAAAGTTACAATGACTCTTAAGATACACAACTAGTGGCGTAGCTATCAGGCAGACTGGAAAGAGTATCTAAAAAATGTGTATTTGGGTGAAGAACTGGCAGGAATCTCTATGACTCTCTTGAGGTAGCCAATGCCTCGTCACCAGCAGAATCAAATCAGCAACTTCTAGAAACCCCTGGCAAAAGTAACGATGTTTCTCTTAAGATACACAACTAGTGGCGTATCGCTTCAGGCACACTGGAAACAGTATCTAAAAAATGTGTATTTGGGTGACCAACTGGCACGAAACACTGTGACTCTCTTAGGGTAACCAATATCTCGTCACCAGTATAATCACATCTTCAAAATCAAGAAACCGCTGGCAAGAGTAACGATGTTTCTCTTAAGATACACAACTAGTGGCGTATCGCTTCAGGCAGACTGGCCGCAGTATCTCAAAATGTGTATTTGGGTGAGCAACTGGCAGAAAGCACTATGACTCTCTTAAGGTAGCCAATGCCTCGTCACCAACATAATCACATCACCAACTTCAAGAAACCGCTTGCAAAGGTAACGAAGCTTCTCATAAGATACACAGCTAGTTGGGTGTCACTTGAGGCAGACTGGCCAAAGTATCAAAAAAATGTATACTTGGGTGAGCAATTGGCAGGAATCACTATGACACTCATAGGGTAGCCAATGCCTCGTCACCAGCATAATCACATCAGCAACTTCAAGAAACCCCTGGCAAAAGTTACAAGACTCTTAAGATACACAACTAGTGGCGTAGCTATCAGGCAGACTGGAAAGAGTATCTAAAATTGTGAATTTGGATGAGCAACTGGCAGGAAACACTGTGACTCTCTTAGGGTAGCCAATATCTCGTCACCAGTATAATCACATCTTCAAAGTCAAGAAACCGCTGGCAAGAGTAACGATGTTCCTCTTAAGAAACACAACTAGTGGCGTATCGCTTCAGGCACACTGGAAACAGTATCTAAAAAATGTGTATTTGGGTGAGCAACTGGCACGAAACACTGTGACTCTCTTAGGGTAGCCAATATCTCGTCACCAGTATAATCACAGCTTCAAAGTCAAGAAACCGCTGGCAAGAGTAACGATGTTTCTCTTAAGATACACAACTAGTGGCGTATCGCTTCAGGCAGACTGGTCACAATATCTCAAAATGTGTATTTGGGTGAGCAACTGGCAGGAAGCACTATGACTCTCTTAAGGTAGGCAATGCCTCGTCACCAACATAATCCCATCACCAACTTCAAGAAACCGCTTGCAAAGGTAACGAAGCTTCTCATAAGATACACAGCTAGTGGGGTGTCACTTGAGGCAGACTGGCCAAAGTATCAAAAAAATGTGTATTTGGGTGAGCAACTAGCAGGAATCACTATGACACTCATAGGGTAGCCAATGCCTCGTCACCAGCATAATCACATCAGCAACTTCAAGAAACCCCTCGCAAAAGTTACAATGACTCTTAAGATACACAACTAGTGGCGTAGCTATCAGGCAGACTGGAAAGAGTATCTAAAAAATGTGTATTTGGGTGATGAACTGGCAGGAATCTCTATGACTCTCTTGAGGTAGCCAATGCCTCGTCACCAGCAGAATCAAATCAGCAACTTCTAGAAACCCCTGGCAAAAGTAACGATGTTTCTCTTAAGATACACAACTAGTGGCGTATCGCTTCAGGCACACTGGAAACAGTATCTAAAAAATGTGTATTTGGGTGACCAACTGGCACGAAACACTGTGACTCTCTTAGGGTAACCAATCTCTCGTCACCAGTATAATCACATCTTCAAAATCAAGAAACCGCTGGCAAGAGTAACGATGTTTCTCTTAAGATACACAACTAGTGGCGTATCGCTTCAGGCAGACTGGCCGCAGTATCTCAAAATGTGTATTTGGGTGAGCAACTGGCAGAAAGCACTATGACTCTCTTAAGATAGCCAATGCCTCGTCACCAACATAATCACATCACCAACTTCAAGAAACCGCTTGCAAAGGTAACGAAGCTTCTCCTAAGATACACAGCTAGTTGGGTGTCACTTGAGGCAGACTGGCCAAAGTATCAAAAAATGTGTACTTGGGTGAGCAATTAGCAGGAATCACTATGACACTCATAGGGTAGCCAATGCCTCGTCACCAGCATAATCACATCAGCAACTTCAAGAAACCCCTGGCAAAAGTTACAAGACTCTTAAGATACACAACTAGTGGCGTAGCTATCAGGCAGACTGGAAAGAGTATCTAAAAAATGTGAATTTGGATGAGCAACTGGCAGGAAACACTGTGACTCTCTTAGGGTAGCCAATATCTCGTCACCAGTATAATCACATCTTCAAAGTCAAGAAACCGCTGGCAAGAGTAACGATGTTCCTCTTAAGATACACAACTAGTGGCGTATCGCTTCAGGCACACTGGAAACAGTATCTAAAAAATGTGTATTTGGGTGACCAACTGGCACGAAACACTGTGACTCTCTTAGGGTAGCCAATATCTCGTCACCAGTATAATCACAGCTTCAAAGTCAAGAAACCGCTGGCAAGAGTAACGATGTTTCTCTTAAGATACACAACTAGTGGCGTATCGCTTCAGGCAGACTGGTCACAATATCTCAAAATGTGTATTTGGGTGAGCAACTGGCAGGAAGCACTATGACTCTCTTAAGGTAGGCAATGCCTCGTCACCAACATAATCCCATCACCAACTTCAAGAAACCGCTTGCAAAGGTAACGAAGCTTCTCATAAGATACACAGCTAGTGGGGTGTCACTTGAGGCAGACTGGCCAAAGTATCAAAAAAATGTGTATTTGGGTGAGCAACTAGCAGGAATCACTATGACACTCATAGGGTAGCCAATGCCTCGTCACCAGCATAATCACATCAGCAACTTCAAGAAACCCCTCGCAAAAGTTACAATGACTCTTAAGATACACAACTAGTGGCGTAGCTATCAGGCAGACTGGAAATAGTATCTAAAAATGTGTATTTGGGTGAAGAACTGGCAGGAATCACTATGACTCTCTTGAGGTAGCCAATGCTTCGTCACCAGCAGAATCAAATCAGCAACTTCCAGAAACTCCTTTCAAAAGTAACGATGTTTCTCTTAAGATACACAAATAGTGGCGTATCGCTTCAGGCACACTGGAAACAGTATCTAAAAAATGTGTATTTGGGTGAGCAACTGGCAGGAAGCACTATGACTCTCTTAAGGTAGCCAATGCCTCGTCACCAACATAATCCCATCACCAACTTCAAGAAACCGCTTGCAAAGGTAACGAAGCTTCTCATAAGATACACAGCTAGTGGGGTGTCACTTGAGGCAGACTGGCCAAAGTATCAAAAAAATGTGTATTTGGGTGAGCAACTAGCAGGAATCACTATGACACTCATAGGGTAGCCAATGCCTCGTCACCAGCATAATCACATCAGCAACTTCAAGAAACCCCTCGCAAAAGTTACAATGACTCTTAAGATACACAACTAGTGGCGTAGCTATCAGGCAGACTGGAAAGAGTATCTAAAAAATGTGTATTTGGGTGAAGAACTGGCAGGAATCTCTATGACTCTCTTGAGGTAGCCAATGCCTCGTCACCAGCAGAATCAAATCAGCAACTTCTAGAAACCCCTGGCAAAAGTAACGATGTTTCTCTTAAGATACACAACTAGTGGCGTATCGCTTCAGGCACACTGGAAACAGTATCTAAAAAATGTGTATTTGGGTGACCAACTGGCACGAAACACTGTGACTCTCTTAGGGTAACCAATATCTCGTCACCAGTATAATCACATCTTCAAAATCAAGAAACCGCTGGCAAGAGTAACGATGTTTCTCTTAAGATACACAACTAGTGGCGTATCGCTTCAGGCAGACTGGCCACAGTATCTCAAAATGTGTATTTGGGTGAGCAACTGGCAGAAAGCACTATGACTCTCTTAAGGTAGCCAATGCCTCGTCACCAACATAATCACATCACCAACTTCAAGAAACCGCTTGCAAAGGTAACGAAGCTTCTCATAAGATACACAGCTAGTTGGGTGTCACTTGAGGCCGACTGGCCAAAGTATCAAAAAAATGTGTACTTGGGTGAGCAATTAGCAGGAATCACTATGACACTCATAGGGTAGCCAATGCCTCGTCACCAGCATAATCACATCAGCAACTTCAAGAAACCCCTGGCAAAAGTTACAAGACTCTTAAGATACACAACTAGTGGCGTAGCTATCAGGCAGACTGGAAAGAGTATCTAAAAAATGTGAATTTGGATGAGCAACTGGCAGGAAACACTGTGACTCTCTTAGGGTAGCCAATATCTCGTCACCAGTATAATCACATCTTCAAAGTCAAGAAACCGCTGGCAAGAGTAACGATGTTCCTCTTAAGATACACAACTAGTGGCGTATCGCTTCAGGCACACTGGAAACAGTATCTAAAAAATGTGTATTTGGGTGAGCAACTGGCACGAAACACTGTGACTCTCTTAGGGTAGCCAATATCTCGTCACCAGTATAATCACAGCTTCAAAGTCAAGAAACCGCTGGCAAGAGTAACGATGTTTCTCTTAAGATACACAACTAGTGGCGTATCGCTTCAGGCAGACTGGTCACAATATCTCAAAATGTGTATTTGGGTGAGCAACTGGCAGGAAGCACTATGACTCTCTTAAGGTAGGCAATGCCTCGTCACCAACATAATCCCATCACCAACTTCAAGAAACCGCTTGCAAAGGTAACGAAGCTTCTCATAAGATACACAGCTAGTGGGGTGTCACTTGAGGCAGACTGGCCAAAGTATCAAAAAAATGTGTATTTGGGTGAGCAACTAGCAGGAATCACTATGACACTCATAGGGTAGCCAATGCCTCGTCACCAGCATAATCACATCAGCAACTTCAAGAAACCCCTCGCAAAAGTTACAATGACTCTTAAGATACACAACTAGTGGCGTAGCTATCAGGCAGACTGGAAAGAGTATCTAAAAAATGTGTATTTGGGTGAAGAACTGGCAGGAATCTCTATGACTCTCTTGAGGTAGCCAATGCCTCGTCACCAGCAGAATCAAATCATCAACTTCTAGAAACCCCTGGCAAAAGTAACGATGTTTCTCTTAAGATACACAACTAGTGGCGTATCGCTTCAGGCACACTGGAAACAGTATCTAAAAAATGTGTATTTGGGTGACCAACTGGCACGAAACACTGTGACTCTCTTAGGGTAACCAATATCTCGTCACCAGTATAATCACATCTTCAAAATCAAGAAACCGCTGGCAAGAGTAACGATGTTTCTCTTAAGATACACAACTAGTGGCGTATCGCTTCAGGCAGACTGGCCGCAGTATCTCAAAATGTGTATTTGGGTGAGCAACTGGCAGAAAGCACTATGACTCTCTTAAGGTAGCCAATGCCTCGTCACCAACATAATCACATCACCAACTTCAAGAAACCGCTTGCAAAGGTAACGAAGCTTCTCCTAAGATACACAGCTAGTTGGGTGTCACTTGAGGCAGACTGGCCAAAGTATCAAAAAAATGTGTATTTGGGTGAGCAACTAGCAGGAATCACTATGACACTCATAGGGTAGCCAATGCCTCGTCACCAGCATAATCACATCAGCAACTTCAAGAAACCCCTGGCAAAAGTTACAAGACTCTTAAGATACACAACTAGTGGCGTAGCTATCAGGCTGACTGGAAAGAGTATCTAAAAAATGTGAATTTGGATGAGCAACTGGCAGGAAACACTGTGACTCTCTTAGGGTAGCCAATATCTCGTCACCAGTATAATCACATCTTCAAAGTCAAGAAACCGCTGGCAAGAGTAACGATGTTCCTCTTAAGATACACAACTAGTGGCGTATCGCTTCAGGCAGACTGGCCGCAGTATCTCAAAATGTGTATTTGGGTGAGCAACTGGCAGAAAGCACTATGACTCTCTTAAGGTAGCCAATGCCTCGTCACCAACATAATCCCATCACCAACTTCAAGAAACCGCTTGCAAAGGTAACGAAGCTTCTCATAAGATACACAGCTAGTGGGGTGTCACTTGAGGCAGACTGGCCAAAGTATCAAAAAAATGTGTATTTGGGTGAGCAACTAGCAGGAATCACTATGACACTCATAGGGTAGCCAATGCCTCGTCACCAGCATAATCACATCAGCAACTTCAAGAAACCCCTCGCAAAAGTTACAATGACTCTTAAGATACACAACTAGTGGCGTAGCTATCAGGCAGACTGGAAAGAGTAACTAAAAAATGTGTATTTGGGTGAAGAACTGGCAGGAATCTCTATGACTCTCTTGAGGTAGCCAATGCCTCGTCACCAGCAGAATCAAATCAGCAACTTCTAGAAACCCCTGGCAAAAGTAACGATGTTTCTCTTAAGATACACAACTAGTGGCGTATCGCTTCAGGCACACTGGAAACAGTATCTAAAAAATGTGTATTTGGGTGACCAACTGGCACGAAACACTGTGACTCTCTTAGGGTAACCAATATCTCGTCACCAGTATAATCACATCTTCAAAATCAAGAAACCGCTGGCAAGAGTAACGATGTTTCTCTTAAGATACACAACTAGTGGCGTATCGCTTCAGGCAGACTGGCCGCAGTATCTCAAAATGTGTATTTGGATGAGCAACTGGCAGAAAGCACTATGACTCTCTTAAGGTAGCCAATGCCTCGTCACCAGCATAATCACATCACCAACTTCAAGAAACCGCTTGCAAAGGTAACGAAGCTTCTCCTAAGATACACAGCTAGTTGGGTGTCACTTGAGGCAGACTGGCCAAAGTATCAAAAAAATGTGTATTTGGGTGAGCAACTAGCAGGAATCACTATGACACTCATAGGGTAGCCAATGCCTCGTCACCAGCATAATCACATCAGTAACTTCAAGAAACCCCTGGCAAAAGTTACAAGACTCTTAAGATACACAACTAGTGGCGTAGCTATCAGACAGACTGGAAAGAGTATCTAAAAAATGTGAATTTGGATGAGCAAATGGCAGGAAACACTGTGACTCTCTTAGGGTAGCCAATATCTCGTCACCAGTATAATCACATCTTCAAAGTCAAGAAACCGCTGGCAAGAGTAACGATGTTCCTCTTAAGATACACAACTAGTGGCGTATCGCTTCAGGCACACTGGAAACAGTATCTAAAAAATGTGTATTTGGGTGAGCTACTGGCACGAAACACTGTGACTCTCTTAGGGTAGCCAATATCTCGTCACCAGTATAATCACAGTTTCAAAGTCAAGAAACCGCTGGCAAGAGTAACGATGTTTCTCTTAAGATACACAACTAGTGGCGTATCGCTTCACGCAGACTGGCCACAGTATCTCAAAATGTGTATTTGGGTGAGCAACTGGCAGGAAGCACTGTGACTCTCTTAAGGTAGCCAATGCCTCATCACCAACATAATCCCAAAACCAACTTCAAGAAACCGCTTGCAACGGTAACGAAGCTTCTCATAAGATACACAGCTAGTGGGGTGTCACTTGAGGCAGACTGGCCAAAGTATCAAAAAAATGTGTATTTGGGTGAGCAACTAGCAGGAATCACTATGACACTCATAGGGTAGCCAATGCCTCGTCACCAGCATAATCACATCAGCAACTTCAAGAAACCCCTGGCAAAAGTTACAATGACACTTAAGATACACAACTAGTGGCGTAGCTATCAGGCAGACTGGCAAGTGTATCTAAAAATGTGTATTTGGATGAGCAACTGGCAGGAAACACTGTGACTCTCTTAGGGTAGCCAATATGTCGTCACCAGTATAATCACATCTTCAAAGTCAAGAAACCGCTGGCAAGAGTAACGATGTTTCTCTTAAGATACACAACTAGTGGCGTATCGCTTCAGGCAGACTGGTCACAATATCTCAAAATGTGTATTTGGGTGAGCAACTGGCAGGAAGCACTATGACTCTCTTAAGGTAGGCAATGCCTCGTCACCAACATAATCCCATCACCAACTTCAAGAAACCGCTTGCAAAGGTAACGAAGCTTCTCATAAGATACACAGCTAGTGGGGTGTCACTTGAGGCAGACTGGCCAAAGTATCAAAAAAATGTGTATTTGGGTGAGCAACTAGCAGGAATCACTATGACACTCATAGGGTAGCCAATGCCTCGTCACCAGCATAATCACATCAGCAACTTCAAGAAACCCCTCGCAAAAGTTACAATGACTCTTAAGATACACAACTAGTGGCGTAGCTATCAGGCAGACTGGAAAGAGTATCTAAAAAATGTGTATTTGGGTGAAGAACTGGCAGGAATCTCTAAGACTCTCTTGAGGTAGCCAATGCCTCGTCACCAGCAGAATCAAATCAGCAACTTCTAGAAACCCCTGGCAAAAGTAACGATGTTTCTCTTAAGATACACAACTAGTGGCGTATCGCTTCAGGCACACTGGAAACAGTATCTAAAAAATGTGTATTTGGGTGACCAACTGGCACGAAACACTGTGACTCTCTTAGGGTAACCAATATCTCGTCACCAGTATAATCACATCTTCAAAATCAAGAAACCGCTGGCAAGAGTAACGATGTTTCTCTTAAGATAGACAACTAGTGGCGTATCGATTCAGGCAGACTGGCCGCAGTATCTCAAAATGTGTATTTGGGTGAGCAACTGGCAGAAAGCACTATGACTCTCTTAAGGTAGCCAATGCCTCGTCACCAACATAATCACATCACCAACTTCAAGAAACCGCTTGCAAAGGTAACGAAGCTTCTCATAAGATACACAGCTAGTTGGGTGTCACTTGAGGCAGACTGGCCAAAGTATCAAAAAAATGTGTACTTGTGTGAGCAATTAGCAGGAATCACTATGACACTCATAGGGTAGCCAATGCCTCGTCACCAGCATAATCACATCAGCAACTTCAAGAAACCCCTGGCAAAAGTTACAAGACTCTTAAGATACACAACTAGTGGCGTAGCTATCAGGCAGACTGGAAAGAGTATCTAAAAAATGTGAATTTGGATGAGCAACTGGCAGGAAACACTGTGACTCTCTTAGGGTAGCCAATATCTCGTCACCAGTATAATCACATCTTCAAAGTCAAGAAACCGCTGGCAAGAGTAACGATGTTCCTCTTAAGATACACAACTATTGGCGTATCGCTTCAGGCACACTGGAAACAGTATCTATAAAATGTGTATTTGGGTGACCAACTGGCACGAAACACTGTGACTCTCTTAGGGTAGCCAACATCTCGTCACCAGTATAATCACAGCTTCAAAGTCAAGAAACCGCTGGCAAGAGTAACGATGTTTCTCTTAAGATACACAACCAGTGGCGTATCGCTTCAGGCAGACTGGTCACAATATCTCAAAATGTGTATTTGGGTGAGCAACTGGCAGGAAGCACTATGACTCTCTTAAGGTAGGCAATGCCTCGTCACTAACATAATCCCATCACCAACTTCAAGAAACCGCTTGCAAAGGTAACGAAGCTTCTCATAAGATACACAGCTAGTGGGGTGTCACTTGAGGCAGACTGGCCAAAGTATCAAAAAAATGTGTATTTGGGTAAGCAACTAGCAGGAATCACTATGACACTCATAGGGTAGCCAATGCCTCGTCACCAGCATAATCACATCAGTAACTTCAAGAAACCCCTGGCAAAAGTTACAAGACTCTTAAGATACACAACTAGTGGCGTAGCTATCAGGCAGACTGGAAAGAGTATCTAAAAAATGTGAATTTGGATGAGCAACTGGCAGGAAACACTGTGACTCTCTTAGGGTAGCCAATATCTCGTCACCAGTATAATCACATCTTCAAAGTCAAGAAACCGCTGGCAAGAGTAACGATGTTTCTCTTAAGATACACAACTAGTGGCGTATCGCTTCAGGCAGACTGGAAACAGTATCTAAAAAATGTGTATTTGGGTGAGCTACTGGCACGAAACACTGTGACTCTCTTAGGGTAGCCAATATCTCGTCACCAGTATAATCACAGTTTCAAAGTCAAGAAACCGCTGGCAAGAGTAACGATGTTTCTCTTAAGATACACAACTAGTGGCGTATCGCTTCACGCAGACTGGCCACAGTATCTCAAAATGTGTATTTGGGTGAGCAACTGGCAGGAAGCACTGTGACTCTCTTAAGGTAGCCAATGCCTCATCACCAACATAATCCCAAAACCAACTTCAAGAAACCGCTTGCAACGGTAACGAAGCTTCTCATAAGATACACAGCTAGTGGGGTGTCACTTGAGGCAGACTGGCCAAAGTATCAAAAAAATGTGTATTTGGGTGAGCAACTAGCAGGAATCACTATGACACTCATAGGGTAGCCAATGCCTCGTCACCAGCATAATCACATCAGCAACTTCAAGAAACCCCTGGCAAAAGTTACAATGACACTTAAGATACACAACTAGTGGCGTAGCTATCAGGCAGACTGGCAAGTGTATCTAAAAATGTGTATTTGGATGAGCAACTGGCAGGAAACACTGTGACTCTCTTAGGGTAGCCAATATGTCGTCACCAGTATAATCACATCTTCAAAGTCAAGAAACCGCTGGCAAGAGTAACGATGTTTCTCTTAAGATACACAACTAGTGGCGTATCGCTTCAGGCAGACTGGTCACAATATCTCAAAATGTGTATTTGGGTGAGCAACTGGCAGGAAGCACTATGACTCTCTTAAGGTAGGCAATGCCTCGTCACCAACATAATCCCATCACCAACTTCAAGAAACCGCTTGCAAAGGTAACGAAGCTTCTCATAAGATACACAGCTAGTGGGGTGTCACTTGAGGCAGACTGGCCAAAGTATCAAAAAAATGTGTATTTGGGTGAGCAACTAGCAGGAATCACTATGACACTCATAGGGTAGCCAATGCCTCGTCACCAGCATAATCACATCAGCAACTTCAAGAAACCCCTCGCAAAAGTTACAATGACTCTTAAGATACACAACTAGTGGCGTAGCTATCAGGCAGACTGGAAAGAGTATCTAAAAAATGTGTATTTGGGTGAAGAACTGGCAGGAATCTCTAAGACTCTCTTGAGGTAGCCAATGCCTCGTCACCAGCAGAATCAAATCAGCAACTTCTAGAAACCCCTGGCAAAAGTAACGATGTTTCTCTTAAGATACACAACTAGTGGCGTATCGCTTCAGGCACACTGGAAACAGTATCTAAAAAATGTGTATTTGGGTGACCAACTGGCACGAAACACTGTGACTCTCTTAGGGTAACCAATATCTCGTCACCAGTATAATCACATCTTCAAAATCAAGAAACCGCTGGCAAGAGTAACGATGTTTCTCTTAAGATAGACAACTAGTGGCGTATCGATTCAGGCAGACTGGCCGCAGTATCTCAAAATGTGTATTTGGGTGAGCAACTGGCAGAAAGCACTATGACTCTCTTAAGGTAGCCAATGCCTCGTCACCAACATAATCACATCACCAACTTCAAGAAACCGCTTGCAAAGGTAACGAAGCTTCTCATAAGATACACAGCTAGTTGGGTGTCACTTGAGGCAGACTGGCCAAAGTATCAAAAAAATGTGTACTTGTGTGAGCAATTAGCAGGAATCACTATGACACTCATAGGGTAGCCAATGCCTCGTCACCAGCATAATCACATCAGCAACTTCAAGAAACCCCTGGCAAAAGTTACAAGACTCTTAAGATACACAACTAGTGGCGTAGCTATCAGGCAGACTGGAAAGAGTATCTAAAAAATGTGAATTTGGATGAGCAACTGGCAGGAAACACTGTGACTCTCTTAGGGTAGCCAATATCTCGTCACCAGTATAATCACATCTTCAAAGTCAAGAAACCGCTGGCAAGAGTAACGATGTTCCTCTTAAGATACACAACTATTGGCGTATCGCTTCAGGCACACTGGAAACAGTATCTATAAAATGTGTATTTGGGTGACCAACTGGCACGAAACACTGTGACTCTCTTAGGGTAGCCAACATCTCGTCACCAGTATAATCACAGCTTCAAAGTCAAGAAACCGCTGGCAAGAGTAACGATGTTTCTCTTAAGATACACAACCAGTGGCGTATCGCTTCAGGCAGACTGGTCACAATATCTCAAAATGTGTATTTGGGTGAGCAACTGGCAGGAAGCACTATGACTCTCTTAAGGTAGGCAATGCCTCGTCACTAACATAATCCCATCACCAACTTCAAGAAACCGCTTGCAAAGGTAACGAAGCTTCTCATAAGATACACAGCTAGTGGGGTGTCACTTGAGGCAGACTGGCCAAAGTATCAAAAAAATGTGTATTTGGGTAAGCAACTAGCAGGAATCACTATGACACTCATAGGGTAGCCAATGCCTCGTCACCAGCATAATCACATCAGTAACTTCAAGAAACCCCTGGCAAAAGTTACAAGACTCTTAAGATACACAACTAGTGGCGTAGCTATCAGGCAGACTGGAAAGAGTATCTAAAAAATGTGAATTTGGATGAGCAACTGGCAGGAAACACTGTGACTCTCTTAGGGTAGCCAATATCTCGTCACCAGTATAATCACATCTTCAAAGTCAAGAAACCGCTGGCAAGAGTAACGATGTTTCTCTTAAGATACACAACTAGTGGCGTATCGCTTCAGGCAGACTGGTCACAATATCTCAAAATGTGTATTTGGGTGAGCAACTGGCAGGAAGCACTATGACTCTCTTAAGGTAGGCAATGCCTCGTCACCAACATAATCCCATCACCAACTTCAAGAAACCGCTTGCAAAGGTAACGAAGCTTCTCATAAGATACACAGCTAGTGGGGTGTCACTTGAGGCAGACTGGCCAAAGTATCAAAAAAATGTGTATTTGGGTGAGCAACTAGCAGGAATCACTATGACACTCATAGGGTAGCCAATGCCTCGTCACCAGCATAATCACATCAGCAACTTCAAGAAACCCCTCGCAAAAGTTACAATGACTCTTAAGATACACAACTAGTGGCGTAGCTATCAGGCAGACTGGAAAGAGTATCTAAAAAATGTGTATTTGGGTGAAGAACTGGCAGGAATCTCTAAGACTCTCTTGAGGTAGCCAATGCCTCGTCACCAGCAGAATCAAATCAGCAACTTCTTGAAACCCCTGGCAAAAGTAACGATGTTTCTCTTAAGATACACAACTAGTGGCGTATCGCTTCAGGCACACTGGAAACAGTATCTAAAAAATGTGTATTTGGGTGACCAACTGGCACGAAACACTGTGACTCTCTTAGGGTAACCAATATCTCGTCACCAGTATAATCACATCTTCAAAATCAAGAAACCGCTGGCAAGAGTAACGATGTTTCTCTTAAGATAGACAACTAGTGGCGTATCGATTCAGGCAGACTGGCCGCAGTATCTCAAAATGTGTATTTGGGTGAGCAACTGGCAGAAAACACTATGACTCTCTTAAGGTAGCCAATGCCTCGTCACCAACATAATCACATCACCAACTTCAAGAAACCGCTTGCAAAGGTAACGAAGCTTCTCATAAGATACACAGCTAGTTGGGTGTCACTTGAGGCAGACTGGCCAAAGTATCAAAAAAATGTGTACTTGGGTGAGCAATTAGGAGGAATCACTATGACACTCATAGGGTAGCCAATGCCTCGTCACCAGCATAATCACATCAGCAAATTCAAGAAACCCCTGGCAAAAGTTACAAGACTCTTAAGATACACAACTAGTGGCGTAGCTATCAGGCAGACTGGAAAGAGTATCTAAAAAATGTGAATTTGGATGAGCAACTGGCAGGAAACACTGTGACTCTCTTAGGGTAGCCAATATCTCGTCACCAGTATAATCACATCTTCAAAGTCAAGAAACCGCTGGCAAGAGTAACGATGTTCCTCTTAAGATACACAACTATTGGCGTATCGCTTCAGGCACACTGGAAACAGTATCTAAAAAATGTGTATTTGGGTGAGCAACTGGCACGAAACACTGTGACTCTCTTAGGGTAGCCAATATCTCGTCACCAGTATAATCACAGCTTCAAAGTCAAGAAACCGCTGGCAAGAGTAACGATGTTTCTCTTAAGATACACAACTAGTGGCGTATCGCTTCAGGCAGACTGGTCACAATATCTCAAAATCTGTATTTGGGTGAGCAACTGGCAGGAAGCACTATGACTCTCTTAAGGTAGGCAATGCCTCGTCACTAACATAATCCCATCACCAACTTCAAGAAACCGCTTGCAAAGGTAACGAAGCTTCTCATAAGATACACAGCTAGTGGGGTGTCACTTGAGGGAGACTGGCCAAAGTATCAAAAAAATGTGTATTTGGGTGAGCAACTAGCAGGAATCACTATGACACTCATAGGGTAGCCAATGCCTCGTCACCAGCATAATCACATCAGCAACTTCAAGAAACCCCTCGCAAAAGTTACAATGACTCTTAAGATACACAACTAGTGGCGTAGCTATCAGGCAGACTGGAAAGAGTATCTAAAAAATGTGTATTTGGGTGAAGAACTGGCAGGAATCTCTATGACTCTCTTGAGGTAGCCAATGCCTCGTCACCAGCAGAATCAAATCAGCAACTTCTAGAAACCCCTGGCAAAAGTAACGATGTTTCTCTTAAGATACACAACTAGTGGCGTATCGCTTCAGGCACACTGGAAACAGTATCTAAAAAATGTGTATTTGGGTGACCAACTGGCACGAAACACTGTGACTCTCTTAGGGTAACCAATATCTCGTCACCAGTATAATCACATCTTCAAAATCAAGAAACCGCTGGCAAGAGTAACGATGTTTCTCTTAAGATACACAACTAGTGGCGTATCGCTTCAGGCAGACTGGCCGCAGTATCTCAAAATGTGTATTTGGGTGAGCATCTGGCAGAAAGCACTATGACTCTCTTAAGGTAGCCAATGCCTCGTCACCAGCATAATCACATCACCAACTTCAAGAAACCGCTTGCAAAGGTAACGAAGCTTCTCCTAAGATACACAGCTAGTTGGGTGTCACTTGAGGCAGACTGGCTAAAGTATCAAAAAAATGTGTATTTGGGTGAGCAACTAGCAGGAATCACTATGACACTCATAGGGTAGCCAATGCCTCGTCACCAGCATAATCACATCAGTAACTTCAAGAAACCCCTGGCAAAAGTTACAAGACTCTTAAGATACACAACTAGTGGCGTAGCTATCAGGCAGACTGGAAAGAGTATCTAAAAAATGTGAATTTGGATGAGCAACTGGCAGGAAACACTGTGACTCTCTTAGGGTAGCCAATATCTCGTCACCAGTATAATCACATCTTCAAAGTCAAGAAACCGCTGGCAAGAGTAACGATGTTCCTCTTAAGATACACAACTAGTGGCGTATCGCTTCAGGCACACTGGAAACAGTATCTAAAAAATGTGTATTTGGGTGAGCTACTGGCACGAAACACTGTGACTCTCTTAGGCTAGCCAATATCTCGTCACCAGTATAATCACAGTTTCAAAGTCAAGAAACCGCTGGCAAGAGTAACGATGTTTCTCTTAAGATACACAACTAGTGGCGTATCGCTTCACGCAGACTGGTCACAATATCTCAAAATGTGTATTTGGGTGAGCAACTGGCAGGAAGCACTATGACTCTCTTAAGGTAGCCAATGCCTCGTCACCAACATAATCCCATCACCAACTTCAAGAAACCGCTTGCAAAGGTAACGAAGCTTCTCATAAGATACACAGCTAGTGGGGTGTCACTTGAGGCAGACTGGCCAAAGTATCAAAAAAATGTGTATTTGGGTGAGCAACTAGCAGGAATCACTATGACACTCATAGGGTAGCCAATGCCTCGTCACCAGCATAATCACATCAGCAACTTCAAGAAACCCCTCGCAAAAGTTACAATGACTCTTAAGATACACAACTAGTGGCGTAGCTATCAGGCAGACTGGAAAGAGTATCTAAAAAATGTGTATTTGGGTGAAGAACTGGCAGGAATCTCTATGACTCTCTTGAGGTAGCCAATGCCTCGTCACCAGCAGAATCAAATCAGCAACTTCTAGAAACCCCTGGCAAAAGTAACGATGTTTCTCTTAAGATACACAACTAGTGGCGTATCGCTTCAGGCAGACTGGCCGCAGTATCTCAAAATGTGTATTTGGGTGAGCAACTGGCAGAAAGCACTATGACTCTCTTAAGGTAGCCAATGCCTCGTCACCAACATAATCACATCACCAACTTTAAGAAACCGCTTGCAAAGGTAACGAAGCTTCTCATAAGATACACAGGTAGTGGGGTGTCACTTGAGGCAGACTGGCCAAGTATCAAAAAAATGTGTATTTGGGTGAGCAACTAGCAGGAATCACTATGACACTCATAGGGTAGCCAATGCCTCGTCACCAGCATAATCACATCAGCAACTTCAAGAAACCCCTGGCAAAAGTTACAATGACTCTTAAGATACACAACTAGTGGCGTAGCTATCAGGCAGACTGGAAAGAGTATCTAAAAAATGTGTATTTGGGTGAAGAACTGGCAGGAATCTCTAAGACTCTCTTGAGGTAGCCAATGCCTCGTCACCAGCAGAATCAAATCAGCAACTTCTAGAAACCCCTGGCAAAAGTAACGATGTTTCTCTTAAGATACACAACTAGTGGCGTATCGCTTCAGGCACACTGGAAACAGTATCTAAAAAATGTGTATTTGGGTGACCAACTGGCACGAAACACTCTGACTCTCTTAGGGTAACCAATATCTCGTCACCAGTATAATCACATCTTCAAAATCAAGAAACCGCTGGCAAGAGTAACGATGTTTCTCTTAAGATAGACAACTAGTGGCGTATCGCTTCAGGCAGACTGGCCGCAGTATCTCAAAATGTGTATTTGGGTGAGCAACTGGCAGAAAGCACTATGACTCTCTTAAGGTAGCCAATGCCTCGTCACCAACATAATCACATCACCAACTTCAAGAAACCGCTTGCAAAGGTAACGAAGCTTCTCATAAGATACACAGCTAGTTGGGTGTCACTTGAGGCAGACTGGCCAAAGTATCAAAAAAATGTGTACTTGGGTGAGCAATTAGCAGGAATCACTATGACACTCATAGGGTAGCCAATGCCTCGTCACCAGCATAATCACATCAGCAACTTCAAGAAACCCCTGGCAAAAGTTACAAGACTCTTAAGATACACAACTAGTGGCGTAGCTATCAGGCAGACTGGAAAGAGTATCTAAAAAATGTGAATTTGGATGAGCAACTTGCAGGAAACACTGTGACTCTCTTAGGGTAGCCAATATCTCGTCACCAGTATAATCACATCTTCAAAGTCAAGAAACCGCTGGCAAGAGTAACGATGTTCCTCTTAAGATACACAACTATTGGCGTATCGCTTCAGGCACACTGGAAACAGTATCTAAAAAATGTGTATTTGGGTGAGCAACTGGCACGAAACACTGTGACTCTCTTAGGGTAGCCAATATCTCGTCACCAGTATAATCACAGTTTCAAAGTCAAGAAACCGCTGGCAAGAGTAACGATGTTTCTCTTAAGATACACAACTAGTGGCGTATCGCTTCACGCAGACTGGCCACAGTATCTCAAAATGTGTATTTGGGTGAGCAACTGGCAGGAAGCACTGTGACTCTCTTAAGGTAGCCAATGCCTCATCACCAACATAATCCCATCACCAACTTCAAGAAACCGCTTGCAACGGTAACGAAGCTTCTCATAAGATACACAGCTAGTGGGGTGTCACTTGAGGCAGACTGGCCAAAGTATCAAAAAAATGTGTATTTGGGTGAGCAACTAGCAGGAATCACTATGACACTCATAGGGTAGCCAATGCCTCGTCACCAGCATAATTACATCAGCAACTTCAAGAAACCCCTGGCAAAAGTTACAATGACTCTTAAGATACACAACTAGTGGCGTAGCTATCAGGCAGACTGGCAAGTGTATCTAAAAATGTGTATTTGGATGAGCAACTGGCAGGAAACACTGTGACTCTCTTAGGGTAGCCAATATGTCGTCACCAGTATAATCACATCTTCAAAGTCAAGAAACCGCTGGCAAGAGTAACGATGTTTCTCTTAAGATACACAACTAGTGGCGTATCGCTTCAGGCAGACTGGTCACAATATCTCAAAATGTGTATTTGGGTGAGCAACTGGCAGGAAGCACTATGACTCTCTTAAGGTAGGCAATGCCTCGTCACCAACATAATCCCATCACCAACTTCAAGAAACCGCTTGCAAAGGTAACGAAGCTTCTCATAAGATACACAGCTAGTGGGGTGTCACTTGAGGCAGACTGGCCAAAGTATCAAAAAAATGTGTATTTGGGTGAGCAACTAGCAGGAATCACTATGACACTCATAGGGTAGCCAATGCCTCGTCACCAGCATAATCACATCAGCAACTTCAAGAAACCCCTCGCAAAAGTTACAATGACTCTTAAGATACACAACTAGTGGCGTAGCTATCAGGCAGACTGGAAAGAGTATCTAAAAAATGTGTATTTGGGTGAAGAACTGGCAGGAATCTCTATGACTCTCTTGAGGTAGCCAATGCCTCGTCACCAGCAGAATCAAATCAGCAACTTCTAGAAACCCCTGGCAAAAGTAACGATGTTTCTCTTAAGATACACAACTAGTGGCGTATCGCTTCAGGCAGACTGCCCGCAGTATCTCAAAATGTGTATTTGGGTGAGCAACTGGCAGAAAGCACTATGACTCTCTTAAGGTAGCAAATGCCTCGTCACCAACATAATCACATCACCAACTTCAAGAAACCGCTTGCAAAGGTAACGAAGCTTCTCCTAAGATACACAGCTAGTTGGGTGTCACTTGAGGCAGACTGGCCAAAGTATCAAAAAAATGTGTATTTGGGTGAGCAACTGGCAGGAAGCACTGTGACTCTCTTAAGGTAGCCAATGCCTCATCACCAACATAATCCCATCACCAACTTCAAGAAACCGCTTGCAAAGGTAACGAAGCTTCTCATAAGATACACAGCTAGTGGGGTGTCACTTGAGGCAGACTGGCCAAAGTATCAAAAAAATGTGTATTTGGGTGAGCAACTAGCAGGAATCACTATGACACTCATAGGGTAGCCAATGCCTCGTCACCAGCATAATCACATCAGCAACTTCAAGAAACCCCTGGCAAAAGTTACAAGACTCTTAAGATACACAACTAGTGGCGTAGCTATCAGGCAGACTGGAAAGAGTATCTAAAAAATGTGACTTTGGATGAGCAACTGGCAGGAAACACTGTGACTCTCTTAGGGTAGCCAATATCTCGTCACCAGTATAATCACATCTTCAAAGTCAAGAAACCGCTGGCAAGAGTAACGATGTTCCTCTTAAGATACACAACTAGTGGCGTATCGCTTCAGGCACACTGGAAACAGTATCTAAAAATGTGTATTTGGGTGAGCTACTGGCACGAAACACTGTGACTCTCTTAGGGTAGCCAATATCACGTCACCAGTATAATCACAGTTTCAAAGTCAAGAAACCGCTGGCAAGAGTAACGATGTTTCTCTTAAGATACACAACTAGTGGCGTATCGCTTCACGCAGACTGGCCACAGTATCTCAAAATGTGTATTTGGGTGAGCAACTGGCAGGAAGCACTGTGACTCTCTTAAGGTAGCCAATGCCTCATCACCAACATAATCCCATCACCAACTTCAAGAAACCGCTTGCAAAGGTAACGAAGCTTCTCATAAGATACACAGCTAGTGGGGTGTCACTTGAGGCAGACTGGCCAAAGTATCAAAAAAATGTGTATTTGGGTGAGCAACTAGCAGGAATCACTATGACACTCATAGGGTAGCCAATGCCTCGTCACCAGCATAATCACATCAGCAACTTCAAGAAACCCCTGGCAAAAGTTACAATGACTCTTAAGATACACAACTAGTGGCGTAGCTATCAGGCAGACTGGCAAGTGTATCTAAAAATGTGTATTTGGATGAGCAACTGGCAGGAAACACTGTGACTCTCTTAGGGTAGCCAATATGTCGTCACCAGTATAATCACATCTTCAAAGTCAAGAAACCGCGGGCAAGAGTAACGATGTTTCTCTTAAGATACACAACTAGTGGCGTATCGCTTCAGGCAGACTGGCCACAGTATCTCAAAATGTGTATTTGGGTGAGCAACTGGCAGGAAGCACTATGACTCTCTTAAGGTAGCCAATGCCTCGTCACCAACATAATCCCATCACCAACTTCAGGAACCCGCTTGCAAAGGTAACGAAGCTTCTCATAAGATACACAGCTAGTGGGGTGTCACTTGAGGCAGACTGGCCAAAGTATCAAACAAATGTGTATTTGGGTGAGCAACTAGCAGGAATCACTATGACACTCATAGGGTAGCCAATGCCTCGTCACCAGCATAATCACATCAGCAACTTCAAGAAACCCCTGGCAAAAGTTACAATGACTCTTAAGATACACAACTAGTGGCGTAGCTATCAGGCAGACTGGAAAGAGTATCTAAAAAATGTGTATTTGGGTGAAGAACTGGCTGGAATCTCTATGACTCTCTTGAGGTAGCCAATGCTTCGTCACCAGCAGAATCAAATCAGCAACTTCTAGAAACCACTTTCAAAAGTAACGATGTTTCTCTTAAGATACACAACTAGTGGCGTATCGCTTCAGGCACACTGGAAACAGTATCTAAAAAATGTGTATTTGGGTGACCAACTGGCACGAAACACTGTGACTCTCTTAGGGTAACCAATATCTCGTCACCAGTATAATCACATCTTCAAAATCAAGAAACCGCTGGCAAGAGTAACGATGTTTCTCTTAAGATACACAACTAGTGGCGTATCGCTTCAGGCAGACTGGTCACAATATCTCAAAATGTGTATTTGGGTGAGCAACTGGCAGGAAGCACTATGACTCTCTTAAGGTAGGCAATGCCTCGTCACCAACATAATCCCATCACCTACTTCAAGAAACCGCTTGCAAATTAACGAAGCTTCTCATAAGATACACAGCTAGTGGGGTGTCACTTGAGGCAGACTGGCCAAAGTATGAAAAAAATGTGTATTTGGGTGAGCAACTAGCAGGAATCACTATGACACTCATAGGGTAGCCAATGCCTCGTCACCAGCATAATCACATCAGCAACTTCAAGAAACCCCTGGCAAAAGTTACAAGACTCTTAAGATACACAACTAGTGGCGTAGCTATCAGGCAGACTGGAAAGAGTAACCAAAAATGTGAATTTGGATGAGCAACTGGCAGGAAACACTGTGACTCTCTTAGGGTAGCCAATATCTCGTCACCAGTATAATCACATCTTCAAAGTCAAGAAACCGCTGGCAAGAGTAACGATGTTTCTCTTAAGATACACAACTAGTGGCGTATCGCTTCAGGCAGACTGGCCACAGTATCTCAAAATGAGTATTTGGGTGAGCAACTGGCAGGAAGCACTATGACTCTCTTAAGGTAGCCAATGCCTCGTCACCAACATAATCCCATCACCAACTTCAAGAAACCGCTTGCAAAGGTAACGAAGCTTCTCATAAGATACACAGCTAGTGGGGTGTCACTTGAGGCAGACTGGCCAAAGTATGAAAAAAATGTGTATTTAGGTGAGCAACTAGCAGGAATCACTATGACACTCATAGGGTAGCCAATGCCTCGTCACCAGCATAATCACATCAGCAACTTCAAGAAACCCCTCGCAAAAGTTACAATGACTCTTAAGATACACAACTAGTGGCGTAGCTATCAGGCAGACTGGAAATAGTATCTAAAAAATGGGTATTTGGGTGAAGAACTGGCAGGAATCTCTATGACTCTCTTGAGGTAGCCAATGCTTCGACACCAGCAGAATCAAATCAGCAACTTCTAGAAACTCCTTTCAAAAGTAACGATGTTTCTCTTAAGATACACAACTAGTGTCGTATCGCTTCAGGCACACTGGAAACAGTATCTAAAAAATGTGTATTTGGGTGAGCAACTGGCACGAAACACTGTGACTCTCTTAGGGTAGACAATATCTCGTCACCAGTATAATCACAGCTTCAAAGTCAAGAAACCGCTGGCAAGAGTAACGATGTTTCTCTTAAGATACACAACTAGTGGCGTATCGGCTCACGCAGACTGGCCACAGTATCTCAAAATGTGTATTTGGGTGAGCAACTGGCAGGAAGCACTATGACTCTCTTAAGGTAGCCAATGCCTCGTCACCAACATAATCCCATCACCAACTTCAAGAAACCGCTTGCAAAGATAACGAAGCTTCTCATAAGATACACAGCTAGTGGGGTGTCACTTGAGGCAGACTGGCCGAAGTATCAAAAAAATGTGTATTTGGGTGAGCAACTAGCAGGAATCTCTATGACACTCATAGGGTAGCCAATGCCTCGTCACCAGCATAATCACATCAGCAACTTCAAGAAACCCCTGGCAAAAGTTACAATGACTCTTAAGATACACAACTAGTGGCGTAGCTATCAGGCAGACTGGAAAGAGTATCTAAAAAATGTGTATTTGGGAGAAGAACTGGCAGGAATCTCTATGACTCTCTTGAGGTAGCCAATGCCTCGTCACCAGCAGAATCAAATCAGCAACTTCTAGAAACCCCTGGCTGAAGTAACGATGTTTCTCTTAAGATACACAACCAGTGGCGTATCGCTTCAGGCAGACTGGCCACAGTATCTCAAAATGTGTATTTGGGTGAGCAACTGGCACGAAACACTGTGACTCTCTTAGGGTAGCCAATATCTCGTCACCAGTATAATCACAGCTTCAAAGTCAAGAAACTGCTGGCAAGAGTAACGATGTTTCTCTTAAGATACACAACTAGTGGCGTATCGCTTAAGGCAGACTGGTCACAGTATCTCAAAATGTGTAGCCCCCTGCGGGTTCGGGGGTTAGAATAGGCCCGCGGTATTCCTGCCTGTCGTAAGAGGCGACTAAAAGGAGTCTCAAATGTTTCGGCCTTATGTGATGGTCCCCTCTCGGGTTTGACCTCCATCTTTCTAAATTATTCCGAAGAGCGAGCCAATTGGGGAAGGGCGCCTTACGTGGTGCACTGTATCCGTCGTGCACTTAGACCTTTAGCCGGCTTTCTCGTCGTTGCAATGGTGTCCCGCTCGTTTTCGATCTCTTGGGCGATTACCACGCTGCACTCTGCAGTGTTTCTTTTATCTGCGACGACGACTTTGGTCAGTTTTGCACCTAAGATCCAGCACGGTAGCCAGTCCGTTGTGGTGGGGCCGCCATGTACCCTCTTGGTTGTAGCCCCCTGACAACACAGGGATCGCTCTACTGATGCCTGCGCCGTTAACTCCCCACGTATGCCAAGGAGTAGATGCCCATCTCCTTGGGGCATCAGGACTCCCGGCAATGGCCGTCCTGCCAGGTGGCTATTGCTGCGGCTGGGTGGCGCCCGTGGGGAGGGCCCTTGGTCGGAGTAGGTGGCATCAGGGCGGATGACCCGCAATGAAGCGTGGTACTTCGTCTCTCGCTGGTGGGCCTCCACCAGCAGTCTCTAAGCGTTCGAGGTCTAACCTCAACGGGAAGAAATTTGATCCGAGATCGTTTCCCTCCCTCGCTACTCCATGGGAGGAACGTCTTGCTACAACAGGCAGTGGAGAATATTCACCCCGGTACCTCGTGTGTACACGGGTTGATGGAGAATCGTTTATGTCGACAAAGCCCCAGTTTTTTGTGGAGCATTTAGAGGACAAGTTCGGGGAGGTGGAGGGCTTGTCCAAGATGCGCTCTGGTTCTGTGCTCATCAAAACGGCATCCTCTGCCCAGTCACGGAGGTTGCTCAATTGTGACAAGTTGGGGGATGTTTCAGTTAGCATCACGCCGCATAAGAGTCTCAACATGGTCCAGGGTATTATATTCCACAGGGATCTTCTTCTGCAGTCCGACGATGAATTACGCGCCAACCTCGAACGACGAGGTGTTCACTTCGTCCGGCGCGTCCATCGGGGTCCGAGGGATAATCAGGTAGCCACCGGTGCCTTCATCTTGGCCTTTGAGGGTGATGTTTTACCCGAAAAGGTTAAGGTGATGGTTTACCGTTGTGATGTGAAGCCATATATCCCTCCTCCGATGCGGTGTTTTAAATGCTGGAAGTTCGGGCACATGTCATCTCGGTGTACTTCCAGCATCACGTGTCGGGATTGTGGACGTCCTTCGCATCCTGATACTCCATGTGCCCCGCCTCCTATCTGTGTTAACTGCGGAGAACACCATTCCCCCTGCTCGCCGGACTGTAGGATCTTCCAGAAAGAACGGAAGATAATGGAATATAAAACCCTGGACCGCCTGACGTACTCTGAGGCTCGGCGGAAATATGAGAGACTCCATCCTGTGCCAATGAAGTCAACGTACGCCGCTGCTGCTACGACGGTTCTTCCATCTCCTGTGTCGTCCCATACGGTTGGTTCTGTGATTGGTCAGCATCCAAAACCCCCCTTGCTTGTGGGGGGCACTTCACACCCTGTTGCTCCTGCTCCATCTCCTCCAGGAGCAACACCCTCAAAACCATCGGGGACATCAGCTCCCCCTTCCCAGCCGGAGAAGCGTAAGACTTCTTCGGCTACTCTCGCCAGGAAGGGATCCCTTGGGGACCTCCCTTCGCAAGTCCCGACCAGTGGAAAAGCTGACGCCCGCAAGGGCTTGAAACAACCGCCAGTCCCTGGTCGTCGGGCCTCGCGGTCGTCGTCTGTCCCTGAGACTGACCCAGTGAAGCCCATGAAGCCTGACCCACCGAAGGCACAGCGCGACAAGCTGAAAAAGAAGAAAGTCCCCAAGACCAACGATGTTGCGGTGGCACCCATCCCACCGCTTCCTACAAGCTCTGCCTCTGACGACGAGGTGGAGATTCTTGCGTCCGCTGAGGACCTCGCTCTTGCCGGCCCCTCGGACGCAATGGATGGCATTTGCACGGGTGCTCCATCGGAGGCAGCAGGTGACCCTGCGGCGTAATCTGCCTTCCCAGTCCCGTCACGCCTTTCCCAGCCATGGACAACACCATCCTCCAGTGGAACTGCAGCGGTTTCTTCCACCATCTAGCTGAGCTCCGCCAACTTATCAGCCTTCACCCTTTCTTTTGCATTGCTCTCCAGGAAACTTGGTTTCCAGCAATGCGAACCCCCGCCCTCCGTGGCTATCGGGGTTATTTTCAGAACCGAGCAGCTTATGAAAGGGTGTCTGGTGGCGTCTGCATATATGTCCTTCACACTCTGCACAGCGAGTCTGTCCCTCTCCAGACGCCTTTAGAGGCTGTCGCTGTACGCGTGTGGACGCCACAGGCTGTTACCGTCTGCAGTCTTTACATTCCACCGGATGGTGATGTCTCACAGCAAGTCCTGGCTGCACTGGTCGCCCAATTGCCGCCACCTTTCTTGCTATTGGGCGACTTAAACGCCCATAACCCTCTGTGGGGTGGGTCAGTGGCCACAGGTCGAGGCGCCATCATTGAGCATTTATTGTCGCAGCTCGATCTCTCGCTGTTAAATGATGGTGCCTTCACACACTTCAGTGTGGCCCATGGCACCTACTCCGCCATTGACCTTTCAATCTGTAGCCCTAGCCTCTTACCGTCTGTCCAATGGAGTGTGCATGACGACCTGTGTGGTAGTGACCACTTTCCGATCTTTCTGTCACTACCACAGCGTCACTCTTCTGGGCGCCCTAGCAGATGGGCTCTGAATAAGGCTGACTGGGACTTGTTCTCCTCCACTGCCGCTATTGAGCCACTCTCTACTGATGACATTGATGCGGTGGTTCAATCGGTCACCACCGGCATCGTTACTGCCGCCGAATCTGCCATTCCCCGTTCTTCTGGGTCCCCTCGGCGGAGGACTGTGCCTTGGTGGTCGCCTGCGATCGCTGAAGCGATTAAAGATCGCCGGCGGGCGCTCCAGCGTCACAAGCGACATCCCTCCATAGACCACCTTATCGCCTTCAAACGGCTGCGTGCGCGGGCCCGCCTCCTTATCCGCCAAGGCAAGAAGGAGTGCTGGGAGCGGTATGTGTCCTCCATTGGCCTCCATGTCACTCCATCGCAGGTCTGGGCCAAGATTCGACGCGTCTACGGGTATCGGCCGCCTGTCAGCGTCCCTGCGCTCTCACTGAATGGAGCAGTTTGTACTGACTCCGACGTCATTGCACATCGCCTAGCAGAGCATTTTGCTATGAGTTCCGCTTCTGCGAATTACCCCCAGGCCTTCCGCTCCATTAAAGAGCGGATGGAACGTCGGAGCCTTTCGTTTCGCACCAACCACCCAGAATCTTACAATGCTCCATTTAGTGAGTGGGAATTTCGCAGTGCCCTAGCTGCTTGCCCTGATACCGCTCCTGGGCCAGATGGCATCCACTGTCAGATGCTGAAACACCTTTCAGTGGACTGCCAGCGGCGCCTTCTCGATCTTTACAACCGTCTTTGGGTCGAGGGGGAGTTTCCGTCGCAATGGCGGGAAGGCATTGTCATCCCCGTTTTGAAACCTGGAAAGAACCCTCTGGAGGTAGACAGCTACCGTCCCATTAGCCTCACCAACGTTCTTTGCAAGTTGCTTGAACGGATGGTGAGCCGGCGCTTGAATTGGGTACTGGAGTCTCGGGGCCTTCTGGCTCCGTCCCAGGGTGGGTTCCGTAAAGGCCGCTCCGCCACCGACAATCTGGTGAGCCTGGAGTCGGCCATCCGTACTGTCTTTGCCCGCCGTCAGCACCTGGTCGCTGTCTTTTTCGACATGCGGAAGGCGTACGATACGACATGGCGTCATCACATCCTTTCTACGCTTCATGGGTGGGGTCTTCGGGGTCCTCTGCCGATTTTTATCCGCAATTTTCTGTCGCGTCGTACCTTCCGCGTGCAAGTCGCGGCCTCGTATAGTTCCTCCCACGTTCAGGAGAACGGTGTGCCACAGGGTTCTGTTTTAAGTGTCTGTCTGTTTTTAATAGCCATTAACGGGCTTGCTGCGGCCGTGGGAAATTCTGTCTCCGCTTCCCTGTATGCTGACGACTTTTGCCTTTATTACAGCTCTACTGGCATTGCAGCTGTTGAACGTCAGCTACAGGGCGCTATCCGTAAGGCGCAGTCTTGGGCTGTGGCGCATGGGTTTCAGTTTTCGGCAGCCAAGACCCGCGTTATGCATTTCTGCCGGCGCCGGACGGTCCATCCTGAGCCGCAGCTTTATCTTGCCGACGAACTCCTTGCAGTGGTTGAGACCCACAGGTTTTTGGGGGTCGTTTTTGATGCTCGGCTGACTTGGCTGCCTCATATTCGGCAGCTCAAACAGGCGTGTTGGCGGCATCTCAATGCACTGCGATGTTTGAGCCACACCCGCTGGGGCGCCGACCGCTCTACTCTGTTACGGCTCTACCAGGCGTTAATCCAGTCCCGCCTGGATTATGGGTGCCTGGCTTATGGCTCAGCATCCCCGTCTGCGTTGCGGGTGCTGGACCCAATTCTCCACAGCGGGATACGCCTTGCCACTGGTGCTTTCCGCACCAGCCCTGTGGACAGCTTACTAGTGGAGGCAGGTGTCCCTCCACTGCGGTACCGACGCCAACGTTTGCTGGCCGCTTATGCTGCCCATGTTCTCAGCTCGCCCGGGCATCCTAACTATCGTCTCCTGTTCCCGCGATCGGTCGTCCGTCTGCCAGAACGTCGGCCCCGGTCTGGTTGTACAATAGCGGTCCGCGTCAACGAGCTTCTCTCTGGGCTTCGGGTTTTCACTGTTCCACCTCCTTTCCGGGCTCCTTTGCATACACCCCCATGGTGTGTTCGTCGCCCTTGCCTTCGGCTCGACTTGGCACAGTGCCCGAAGGCCTCAGTCCCTCCAGAGGCCTTCCGCCGCCGCTTTTTTTCCATCCTGGCCACGTATCAGGGCTCTGGAATTGTTTACACCGACGGTTCGATGGTTGCTGGTCGTGTCGGGTATGCGCTCACTCTAGGGGACCATTCCGAACAACGTTCCTTGCCGGATGGCTGCAGCGTTTACACTGCTGAGCTGGTCGCCATCTTTCGTGCCCTAGAGTATATCCGCTCCTGCTCAGGTGAGTCCTTCGTTATCTGTAGCGATTCCCTGAGCGGTTTACGAGCTCTCGACCAGTGTTTTCCTCGTTCTCGTCTGGTGATGGCTATCCATGAGTCCCTGCATACTCTTGCGCGTTGCGGCCGCTCTGTGGTCTTTGTATGGACCCCCGGTCATGTCGGTATCCCGGGCAATGAACGTGCTGACCGCCTGGCGAAGGAGGCCACGGGACAACCGTCTCTGGATGTTGGCCTCCCAGAGACTGATTTGCGGGCAGTCCTCTGCCGAAAAGTTTTTGCGATTTGGGACGCTGAATGGCACGATCGGATCACGCACAATAAACTCCGTGCCATTAAGGAGACGACGACTGTGTGGCGGTCATCCATGCGAGCCAACCGCAGGGACTCAGTCGTCCTTTGTCGGCTCCGCATTGGCCACTCCCGGCTGACACACAGTTATTTACTGCGACGGGAGGACCCACCTTTATGTCGCTGCGGCTCCATTTTGACGGCGGTCCACATTTTATTGGACTGTCCACTTTTAGCTGTGCTCAGGCAGTCGTTCGCACTGCCTGACACGCTCCCTGCCCTTTTAACAGATGACTCGGCTATGGCTGACTTAGTTTTACGTTTTATTCGGGCAGGGGGCTTTTATCATTTAATCTGAGTGTTTCTGTTTTATGTTATTGTTTTGTTGATTCTGGCCTTTGGCCTATGCTTTTAAACTGATTTTTTTTTTAACGTGTTTCTAAGTGGTTGGCTTTTCCTTTTTTTTCTTTCTATGGTCGGCCAACCACCGTCACACTCTGTGTGGTTTTAGTTCGTTTTGTCTTGTCTTTCTCAGTTTCTCAGTTTCTGTTGTTCTGTATCGTCTGTGTTCTATTCTGTTCCTCGTTTTTATTCTCTGTGGGTGTTCTTTGTATTTGGAAAAAGGGACCGATGACCGTAGCAGTCTGGTCCCTTTGCTCCCCCAAACCAACCAACCAATCAAAATGTGTATTTGGGTGAGCAACTGGCAGAAAGCACTATGACTCTCTTAAGGTAGGCAATGCCTCGTCACCAACATAATCCCATCACCAACTTCAAGAAACCGCTTGCAAAGGTAACGAAGCTTCTAATAAGATACACAGCTAGTGGGATGTCACTTGAGGCAGACTGGCCAAAGTATCAAAAAAATGTGTATTTGGGAGAGCAACTAGCAGGAATCACTATGACACTCATAGGGTAGCCAATGCCCCGTCACCAGCATAATCACATCAGCAACTTCAAGAAACCCCTGGCAAAAGTTACAATGACTCTTAAGATACACAACTAGTGGCGTAGCTATCAGGCAGACTCGCAAGTGTGTCTAAAAAATGTGTATTTGGATGAGCAACTGGCAGGAAACACTGTGACTCTCTTAGGGTAGCCAATATCTCGTCACCAGTATAATCATATCTTCAAAGTCAAGAAACCGCTGGCAAGAGTAACGATGTTTCTCTTAAGATACACTACTAGTGGCGTATCGCTTCAGGCAGCCTGGCCACAGTATCTCAAAATGTGTATTTGGGTGAGCAACTGGCAGAAAGCACTATGACTCTCTTAAGGTAGGCAATGCCTCGTCACCAACATAATCCCATCACCAACTTCAAGAAACCGCTTGCAAAGGTAACGAAGCTTCTCATAAGATACACAGGTAGTGGGGTGTCACTTGAGGCAGACTGGCCAAAGTATCAAAAAAATGTGTATTTGGGTGAGCAACTAGCAGGAATCACTATGACACTCATAGGGTAGCCAATGCCTCGTCACCAGCATAATCACATCAGCAACTTCAAGAAACCCCTGGCAAAAGTTACAATGACTCTTAAGATACACAACTAGTGGCGTAGCTATCAGGCAGACTGGAAATAGTATCTAAAAAATGTGTATTTGGGTGAAGAACTGGCAGGAATCTCTATGACTCTCTTGAGGTGGCCAATGCTTCGTCACCAGCAGAATCAAATCAGCAACTTCTAGAAACTCCTTTCAAAAGTAACGATGTTTCTCTTAAGATACACAACTAGTGTCGTATCGCTTCAGGCACACTGGAAACAGTATCTAAAAAATGTGTATTTGGGTGAGCAACTGGCACGAAACACTGTGACTCTCTTAGGGTAGACAATATCTCGTCACCAGTATAATCACAGCTTCAAAGTCAAGAAACCGCTGGCAAGAGTAACGATGTTTCTCTTAAGATACACAACTAGTGGCGTATCGGCTCACGCAGACTGGCCACAGTATCTCAAAATGTGTATTTGGGTGAGCAACTGGCAGGAAGCACTATGACTCTCTTAAGGTAGCCAATGCCTCGTCACCAACATAATCCCATCACCAACTTCAAGAAACCGCTTGCAAAGGTAACGAAGCTTCTCATAAGATACACAGCTAGTGGGGTGTCACTTGAGGCAGACTGGCCAAAGTATCAAAAAAATGTGTATTTGGGTGAGCAACTAGCAGGAATCTCTATGACACTCATAGGGTAGCCAATGCCTCGTCACCAGCATAATCACATCAGCAACTTCAAGAAACCCCTGGCAAAAGTTACAATGACTCTTAAGATACACAACTAGTGGCGTAGCTATCAGGCAGACTGGAAAGAGTATCTAAAAAATGTGTATTTGGGAGAAGAACTGGCAGGAATCTCTATGACTCTCTTGAGGTAGCCAATGCCTCGTCACCAGCAGAATCAAATCAGCAACTTCTAGAAACCCCTGGCTGAAGTAACGATGTTTCTCTTAAGATACACAACTAGTGGCGTATCGCTTCAGGCAGACTGGCCACAGTATCTCAAAATGTGTATTTGGGTGAGCAACTGGCACGAAACACTGTGACTCTCTTAGGGTAGCCAATATCTCGTCACCAGTATAATCACAGCTTCAAAGTCAAGAAACTGCTGGCAAGAGTAACGATGTTTCTCTTAAGATACACAACTAGTGGCGTATCGCTTAAGGCAGACTGGTCACAGTATCTCAAAATGTGTATTTGGGTGAGCAACTGGCAGAAAGCACTATGACTCTCTTAAGGTAGGCAATGCCTCGTCACCAACATAATCCCATCACCAACTTCAAGAAACCGCTTGCAAAGGTAACGAAGCTTCTAATAAGATACACAGCTAGTGGGATGTCACTTGAGGCAGACTGGCCAAAGTATCAAAAAAATGTGTATTTGGGAGAGCAACTAGCAGGAATCACTATGACACTCATAGGGTAGCCAATGCCCCGTCACCAGCATAATCACATCAGCAACTTCAAGAAACCCCTGGCAAAAGTTACAATGACTCTTAAGATACACAACTAGTGGCGTAGCTATCAGGCAGACTCGCAAGTGTGTCTAAAAAATGTGTATTTGGATGAGCAACTGGCAGGAAACACTGTGACTCTCTTAGGGTAGCCAATATCTCGTCACCAGTATAATCATATCTTCAAAGTCAAGAAACCGCTGGCAAGAGTAACGATGTTTCTCTTAAGATACACTACTAGTGGCGTATCGCTTCAGGCAGCCTGGCCACAGTATCTCAAAATGTGTATTTGGGTGAGCAACTGGCAGAAAGCACTATGACTCTCTTAAGGTAGGCAATGCCTCGTCACCAACATAATCCCATCACCAACTTCAAGAAACCGCTTGCAAAGGTAACGAAGCTTCTCATAAGATACACAGGTAGTGGGGTGTCACTTGAGGCAGACTGGCCAAAGTATAAAAAAAATGTGTATTTGGGTGAGCAACTAGCAGGAATCACTATGACACTCATAGGGTAGCCAATGCCTCGTCACCAGCATAATCACATCAGCAACTTCAAGAAACCCCTGGCAAAA
This sequence comes from Schistocerca nitens, assembly GCF_023898315.1. Lineage (NCBI taxonomy): Eukaryota > Metazoa > Arthropoda > Insecta > Orthoptera > Acrididae > Schistocerca > Schistocerca nitens. Next base: position 104,782,396 of record NC_064616.1, on the reverse strand, counting down.
GTTACAATGACTCTTAAGATACACAACTAGTGGCGTAGCTATCAGGCAGACTGGAAATAGTATCTAAAAAATGTGTATTTGGGTGAAGAACTGGCAGGAATCTCTATGACTCTCTTGAGGTGGCCAATGCTTCGTCACCAGCAGAATCAAATCAGCAACTTCTAGAAACTCCTTTCAAAAGTAACGATGTTTCTCTTAAGATACACAACTAGTGGCGTATCGCTTCAGGCACACTGGAAACAGTATCTAAAAAATGTGTATTTGGGTGAGCAACTGGCACGAAACACGGTGACTCTCTTAGGGTAGCCAATATCTCGTCACCAGTATAATCACAGCTTCAAAGTCAAGAAACCGCTGGCAAGAGTAACGATGTTTCTCTTAAGATACACAACTAGTGGCGTATCGCTTCAGGCAGACTGGCCACAGTATCTCAAAATGTGTATTTGGGTGAGCAACTGGCAGGAAGCACTATGACTCTCTTAAGGTATCCAATGCCTCGTCACCAACATAATCCCATCACCAACTTCAGGAACCCGCTTGCAAAGGTAACGAAGCTTCTCATAAGATACACAGGTAGTGGGGTGTCACTTGAGGCAGACTGGCCAAAGTATCAAACAAATGTGTATTTGGGTGAGCAACTAGCAGGAAACACTATGACACTCATAGGGTAGCCAATGCCTCGTCACCAGCATAATCACATCAGCAACTTCAAGAAACCCCTGGCAAAAGTTACAATGACTCTTAAGATACACAACTAGTGGCGTAGCTATCAGGCAGACTGGAAAGAGTATCTAAAAAATGTGTATTTGGGTGAAGAACTGGCAGGAATCTCTATGACTCTCTTGAGGTAGCCAATGCTTCGTCACCAGCAGAATCAAATCAGCAACTTCTAGAAACCCCTTTCAAAAGTAACGATGTTTCTCTTAAGATACACAACTAGTGGCGTATCGCTTCAGGCACACTGGAAACAGTATCTAAAAAATGTGTATTTGGGTGAGCAACTGGCACGAAACACTGTGACTCTCTTAGGGTAGCCAATATCTCGTCACCAGTATAATCACATCTTCAAAATCAAGAAACCGCTGGCAAGAGTAACGAACTTTCTCTTAAGATACACAACTAGTGGCGTATCGCTTCAGGCAGACTGGCCGCAGTATCTCAAAATGTGTATTTGGGTGAGCAACTGCCAGGAAGCACTATTACTCTCTTAAGGTAGCCAATGCCTCGTCACCAACATAATCACATCACCAACTTCAAGAAACCGCTTGCAAAGGTAACGAAGCTTCTCATAAGATACACAGCTAGTTGGGTGTCACTTGAGGCAGACTGGCCAAAGTATCAAAAAAATGTGTATTTGGGTGAGCAACTAGCAGGAATCACTATGACACTCATAGGGTAGCCAATGCCTCGTCACCAGCATAATCACATCAGCAACTTCAAGAAACCCCTGGCAAAAGTTACAATGACTCTTAAGATACACAACTAGTGGCGTAGCTATCAGGCAGACTGGAAATAGTATCTAAAAAATGGGTATTTGGGTGAAGAACTGGCAGGAATCTCTATGACTCTCTTGAGGTAGCCAATGCTTCGTCACCAGCAGAATCAAATCAGCAACTTCTAGAAACTCCTTTCAAAAGTAACGATGTTTCTCTTAAGATACACAACTAGTGGCGTATCGCTTCAGGCACGCTGGAAACAGTATCTAAAAAATGTGTATTTGGGTGAGCAACTGGCACAAAACACTGTGACTCTCTTAGGGTAGCCAATATCTCGTCACCAGTATAATCACAGCTTCAAAGTCAAGAAACCGCTGGCAAGAGTAACGATGTTTCTCTTAAGATACACAACTAGTGGCGTATCGTTTCACGCAGACTGGCCACAGTATCTCAAAATGTATATTTGGGTGAGCAACTGGCAGGAAGCACTATGACTCTCTTAAGGTAGCCAATGCCTCGTCACCAACATAATCCCATCACCAACTTCAAGAAACCGCTTGCAAAGGTGACGAAGCTTCTCATAAGATACACAGCTAGTGGGGTGTCACTTGAGGCAGACTGGCCAAAGTATCAAAAAAATGTGTATTTGGGTGAGCAACTAGCAGGAATCACTATGACACTCATAGGGTAGCCAATGCCTCGTCACCAGCATAATCACATCAGCAACTTCAAGAAACCCCTGGCAAAAGTTACAATGACTCTTAAGATACACAACTAGTGGCGTAGCTATCAGGCAGACTGGAAAGAGTATCCAAAATATGTGTATTTGGGTGAAGAACTGGCAGGAATCTCTATGACTCTCTTGAGGTAGCCAATGCCTCGTCACCAGCAGAATCAAATCAGCAACTTCCAGAAACCCCTTTCAAAAGTAACGATGTTTCTCTTAAGATACACAACTAGTGGCGTATCGCTTCAGGCACACTGGAAACAGTATCTAAAAAATGTGTATTTGGGTGAGCAACTGGCACGAAACACGGTGACTCTCTTAGGGTAGCCAATATCTCGTCACAAGTATAATCACAGCTTCAAAGTCAAGAAACCGCTGGCAAGAGTAACGATGTTTCTCTTAAGATACACAACTAGTGGCGTATCGCTTCAGGCAGACTGGCCACAGTATCTCAAAATGTGTATTTGGGTGAGCAACTGGCAGAAAGCACTATGACTCTCTTAAGGTAGCCAATGCCTCGTCACCAACATAATCCCATCACCAACTTTAGGAACCCGCTTGCAAAGGTAACGAAGCTTCTCATAAGATACACAGCTAGTGGGGTGTCACTTGAGGCAGACTGGCCAAAGTATCAAACAAATGTGTATTTGGGTGAGCAACTAGCAGGAATCACTATGACACTCATAGGGTAGCCAATGCCTCGTCACCAGCATAATCACATCAGCAACTTCAAGAAACCCCTGGCAAAAGTTACAATGACTCTTAAGATACACAACTAGTGGCGTAGCTATCAGGCAGACTGGAAAGAGTATCTAAAAAATGTGTATTTGGGTGAAGAACTGGCAGGAATCTCTATGACTCTCTTGAGGTAGCCAATGCTTCGTCACCAGCAGAATCAAATCAGCAACTTCTAGAAACCCCTTTCAAAAGTAACGATGTTTCTCTTAAGATACACAACTAGTGGCGTATCGCTTCAGGCACACTGGAAACAGTATCTAAATAATGTGAATTTGGGTGAGCAACTGGCACGAAACACTGTGACTCTCTTAGGGTAGCCAATATCTCGTCACCAGTATAATCACATCTTCAAAATCAAGAAACCGCTGGCAAGAGTAACGATGTTTCTCTTAAGATACACAACTAGAGGCGTATCGCTTCAGGCAGACTGGCCGCAGTATCTCAAAATGTGTATTTGGGTGAGCAACTGGCAGAAAGCACTATTACTCTCTTAAGGTAGCCAATGCCTCGTCACCAACATAATCACATCACCAACTTCAAGAAACCGCTTGCAAAGGTAACGAAGCTTCTCATAAGATACACAGCTAGTTGGGTGTCACTTGAGGCAGACTGGCCAAAGTATCAAAAAAATGTGTATTTGGGTGAGCAACTAGCAGGAATCACTATGACACTCATAGGGTAGCCAATGCCTCGTCACCAGCATAATCACATCAGCAACTTCAAGAAACCCCTGGCAAAAGTTACAATGACTCTTAAGATACACAACTAGTGGCGTAGCTATCAGGCAGACTGGAAAGAGAATCTAAAAAATGTGAATTTGGATGAGCAACTGGCAGGAAACACTGTGACTCTCTTAGGGTAGCCAATATCTCGTCACCAGTATAATCACATCTTCAAAGTCAAGAAACCGCTGGCAAGAGTAACGATGTTCCTCTTAAGATACACAACTAGTGGCGTATCGCTTCAGGCACACTGGAAACAGTATCTAAAAAATGTGTATTTCGGTGAGCAACTGGCACGAAACACTGTGACTCTCTTAGGGTAGCCAATATCTCGTCACCAGTATAATCACAGCTTCAAAGTCAAGAAACCGCTGGCAAGAGTAACGATGTTTCTCTTAAGATACACAACTAGTGGCGTATCGCTTCAGGCAGACTGGTCACAATATCTCAAAATGTGTATTTGGTTGAGCAACTGGCAGGAAGCACTATGACTCTCTTAAGGTAGGCAATGCCTCGTCACCAACATAATCCCATCACCAACTTCAAGAAACCGCTTGCAAATTAACGAAGCTTCTCATAAGATACACGGCTAGTGGGGTGTCACTTGAGGCAGACTGGCCAAAGTATCAAAAAAATGTGTATTTGGGTGAGCAACTAGCAGGAATCACTATGACACTCATAGGGTAGCCAATGCCTCGTCACCAGCTTAATCACATCAGCAACTTCAAGAAACCCCTGGCAAAAGTTACAATGACTCTTAAGATACACAACTAGTGGCGTAGCTATCAGGCAGAGTGGAAAGAGTATCTAAAAAATGTGTATTTGTGTGAAGAACTGGCAGGAATCTCTATGACTCTCTTGAGGTAGCCAATGCTTCGTCACCAGCAGAATCAAATCAGCAACTTCTAGAAACTCCTTTCAAAAGTAACGATGTTTCTCTTAAGATACACAACTAGTGGCGTATCGCTTCAGGCACGCTGGAAACAGTATCTAAAAAATGTGTATTTGGGTGAGCAACTGGCACAAAACACTGTGACTCTCTTAGGGTAGCCAATATCTCGTCACCAGTATAATCACAGCTTCAAAGTCAAGAAACCGCTGGCAAGAGTAACGATGTTTCTCTTAAGATACACAACTAGTGGCGTATCGTTTCACGCAGACTGGCCACAGTATCTCAAAATGTGTATTTGGGTGAGCAACTGGCAGGAAGCACTATGACTCTCTTAAGGTAGCCAATGCCTCGTCACCAACATAATCCCATCACCAACTTCAAGAAACCGCTTGCAAAGGTAACGAAGCTTGTCATAAGATACACAGCTAGTGCGGTGTCACTTGAGGCAGACTGGCCAAAGTATCAAAAAAATGTGTATTTGGGTGAGCAACTAGCAGGAATCACTATGACACTCATAGGGTAGCCAATGCCTCGTCACCAGCATAATCACATCAGCAACTTCAAGAAACCCCTGGCAAAAGTTACAATGACTCTTAAGATACACAACTAGTGGCGTAGCTATCAGGCAGACTGGAAAGAGTATCTAAAAAATGTGTATTTGGATGAGCAACTGGCAGGAAACACTGTGACTCTCTTAGGGTAGCCAATATCTCGTCACCAGTATAATCACATCTTCAAAGTCAAGAAACCGCTGGCAAGAGTAACGATGTTTCTCTTAAGATACACAACTAGTGGCGTAGCGCTTCAGGCACACTGGAAACAGTATCTAAAAAATGTGTATTTCGGTGAGCAACTGGCACGAAACACTGTGACTCTGTTAGGGTAACCAATATCTCGTCACCAGTATAATCACATCTTCAAAGTCAAGAAACCGCTGGCAAGAGTAACGATGTTTCTCTTAAGATACAGAACTAGTGGCGTATCGCTTCAGGCAGACTGGCCACAGTATCTCAAAATGTGTATTTGGGTGAGCAACAGGCAGGAAGCACTATGACTCTCTTAAGGTAGCCAATGCCTCGTCACCAACATAATCCCATCACCAACTTCAAGAAACCGCTTGCAAAGGTAACGAAGCTTCTCATAAGATACACAGCTAGTGGTGTGTCACTTGAGGCAGACTGACCAAAGTATCAAAAAAATGTGTATTTGGGTGAGCAACTAGCAGGAATCACTATGACACTCATAGGGTAGCCAATGCCTCGTCACCAGCATAATCACATCAGCAACTTCAAGAAACCCCTGGCAAAAGTTACAATGACTCTTAAGATACACAACTAGTGGCGTAGCTATCAGGCAGACTGGAAATAGTATCTAAAAAATGTGTATTTGGGTGAAGAACTGGCAGGAATCTCTATGACTCTCTTGAGGTAGCCAATGCTTCGTCACCAGCAGAATCAAATCAGCAACTTCTAGAAACTCCTTTCAAAAGTAACGATGTTTCTCTTAAGATACACAACTAGTGGCGTATCGCTTCAGGCACGCTGGAAACAGTATCTAAAAAATGTGTATTTGGGTGAGCAACTGGCACAAAACACTGTGACTCTCTTAGGGTAGCCAATATCTCGTCACCAGTATAATCACAGCTTCAAAGTCAAGAAACCGCTGGCAAGAGTAACGATGTTTCTCTTAAGATACACAACTAGTGGCGTATCGTTTCACGCAGACTGGCCACAGTATCTCAAAATGTGTATTTGGGTGAGCAACTGGCAGGAAGCACTATGACTCTCTTAAGGTAGCCAATGCCTCGTCACCAACATAATCCCATCACCAACTTCAAGAAACCGCTTGCAAAGGTAACGAAGCTTCTCATAAGATACACAGCTAGTGGGGTGTCACTTGAGGCAGACTGGCCAAAGTATCAAAAAAATGTGTATTTGGGTGAGCAACTAGCAGGAATCACTATGACACTCATAGGGTAGCCAATGCCTCGTCACCAGCATAATCACATCAGCAACTTCAAGAAACCCCTGGCAAAAGTTACAATGACTCTTAAGATACACAACTAGTGGCGTAGCTATCAGGCAGACTGGAAAGAGTATCTAAAAAATGTGTATTTGGATGAGCAACTGGCAGGAAACACTGTGACTCTCTTAGGGTAGCCTATATCTCGTCACCAGTATAATCACATCTTCAAAGTCAAGAAACCGCTGGCAAGAGTAACGATGTTTCTCTTAAGATACACAACTAGTGGCGTAGCGCTTCACGCACACTGGAAACAGTAACTAAAAAATGTGTATTTCGGTGAGCAACAGGCACGAAACACTGTGACTCTGTTAGGGTAACCAATATCTCGTCACCAGTATAATCACATCTTCAAAGTCAAGAAACTGCTGGCAAGAGTAACGATGTTTCTCTTAAGATACAGAACTAGTGGCGTATCGCTTCAGGCAGACTGGCCACAGTATCTCAAAATGTGTATTTGGGTGAGCAACTGGCAGGAAGCACTATGACTCTCTTAAGGTAGCCAATGCCTCGTCACCAACATAATCCCATCAACAACTTCAAGAAACCGCTTGCAAAGGTAACGAAGCTTCTCATAAGATACACAGCTAGTGGTGTGTCACTTGAGGCAGACTGACCAAAGTATCAAAAAAATGTGTATTTGGGTGAGCAACTAGCAGGAATCACTATGACACTCATAGGGTAGCCAATGCCTCGTCACCAGCATAATCACATCAGCAACTTCAAGAAACCCCTGGCAAAAGTTACAATGACTCTTAAGATACACAACTAGTGGCGTAGCTATCAGGCAGACTGGAAATAGTATCTAAAAAATGTGTATTTGGGTGAAGAACTGGCAGGAATCTCTATGACTCTCTTGAGGTAGCCAATGCTTCGTCACCAGCAGAATCAAATCAGCAACTTCTAGAAACTCCTTTCAAAAGTAACGATGTTTCTCTTAAGATACACAACTAGTGGCGTATCGCTTCAGGCACGCTGGAAACAGTATCTAAAAAATGTGTATTTGGGTGAGCAACTGGCACAAAACACTGTGACTCTCTTAGGGTAGCCAATATCTCGTCACCAGTATAATCACAGCTTCAAAGTCAAGAAACCGCTGGCAAGAGTAACGATGTTTCTCTTAAGATACACAACTAGTGGCGTATCGTTTCACGCAGACTGGCCACAGTATCTCAAAATGTGTATTTGGGTGAGCAACTGGCAGGAAGCACTATGACTCTCTTAAGGTAGCCAATGCCTCGTCACCAACATAATCCCATCACCAACTTCAAGAAACCGCTTGCAAAGGTAACGAAGCTTCTCATAAGATACACAGCTAGTGGGGTGTCACTTGAGGCAGACTGGCCAAAGTATCAAAAAAATGTGTATTTGGGTGAGCAACTAGCAGGAATCACTATGACACTCATAGGGTAGCCAATGCCTCGTCACCAGCATAATCACATCAGCAACTTCAAGAAACCCCTGGCAAAAGTTACAATGACTCTTAAGATACACAACTAGTGGCGTAGCTATCAGGCAGACTGGAAAGAGTATCTAAAAATTGTGTATTTGGATGAGCAACTGGCAGGAAACACTGTGACTCTCTAAGGGTAGCCAATATCTCGTCACCAGTATAATCACATCTTCAAAGGCAAGAAACCGCTGGCAAGAGTAACGATGTTTCTCTTAAGATACACAACTAGTGGCGTAGCGCTTCAGGCACACTGGAAACAGTATCTAAAAAATGTGTATTTCGGTGAGCAATTGGCACGAAACACTGTGACTCTGTTAGGGTAACCAATATCTCGTCACCAGTATAATCACATCTTCAAAGTCAAGAAACCGCTGGCAAGAGTAACGATGTTTCTCTTAAGATACAGAACTAGTGGCGTATCGCTTCAGGCAGACTGGCCACAGTATCTCAAAATGTGTATTTGGGTGAGCAACTGGCAGGAAGCACTATGACTCTCTTAAGGTAGCCAATGCCTCGTCACCAACATAATCCCATCACCAACTTCAAGAAACCGCTTGCAAAGGTAACGAAGCTTCTCATAAAATACACAGCTAGTGGTGTGTCACTTGAGGCAGACTGACCAAAGTATCAAAAAAATGTGTATTTGGGTGAGCAACTAGCAGGAATCACTATGACACTCATAGGGTAGCCAATGCCTCGTCACCAGCATAATCACATCAGCAACTTCAAGAAACCCCTGGCAAAAGTTACAATGACTCTTAAGATACACAACTAGTGGCGTAGCTATCAGGCAGACTGGAAATAGTATCTAAAAAATGTGTATTTGGGTGAAGAACTGGCAGGAATCTCTATGACTCTCTTGAGGTAGCCAATGCTTCGTCACCAGCAGAATCAAATCAGCAACTTCTAGAAACTCCTTTCAAAAGTAACGATGTTTCTCTTAAGATACACAACTAGTGGCGTATCGCTTCAGGCACGCTGGAAACAGTATCTAAAAAATGTGTATTTGGGTGAGCAACTGGCACAAAACACTGTGACTCTCTTAGGGTAGCCAATATCTCGTCACCAGTATAATCACAGCTTCAAAGTCAAGAAACCGCTGGCAAGAGTAACGATGTTTCTCTTAAGATACACAACTAGTGGCGTATCGTTTCACGCAGACTGGCCACAGTATCTCAAAATGTGTATTTGGGTGAGCAACTGGCAGGAAGCACTATGACTCTCTTAAGGTAGCCAATGCCTTGTCACCAACATAATCCCATCACCAACTTCAAGAAACCGCTTGCAAAGGTAACGAAGCTTCTCATAAGATACACAGCTAGTGGGGTGTCACTTGAGGCAGACTGGCCAAAGTATCAAAAAAATGTGTATTTGGGTGAGCAACTAGCAGGAATCACTATGACACTCATAGGGTAGCCAATGCCTCGTCACCAGCATAATCACATCAGCAACTTCAAGAAACCCCTGGCAAAAGTTACAATGACTCTTAAGATACACAACTAGTGGCGTAGCTATCAGGCAGACTGGAAAGAGTATCTAAAAAATGTGTATTTGGGTGAAGAACTGGCAGGAATCTCTATGACTCTCTTGAGGTAGCCAATGCCTCGTCACCAGCAGAATCAAATCAGCAACTTCCAGAAACCCCTGGCAAAAGTAACGATGTTTCTCTTAAGATACACAACTAGTGGCGTATCGCTTCAGGCACACTGGAAACAGTATCTAAAAAATGTGTATTTGGGTGAGCAACTGGCACGAAACACGGTGACTCTCTTAGGGTAGCCAATATCTCGTCACCAGTATAATCACAGCTTCAAAGTCAAGAAACCGCTGGCAAGAGTAACGATGTTTCTCTTAAGATACACAACTAGTGGCGTATCGCTTCAGGCAGACTGGCCACAGTATCTCAAAATGTGTATTTGGGTGAGCAACTGGCAGGAAGCACTATGACTCTCTTAAGGTAGCCAATGCCTCGTCACCAACATAATCCCATCACCAACTTCAGGAACCCGCTTGCAAAGGTAACGAAGCTTCTCATAAGATACACAGCTAGTGGGGTGTCACTTGAGGCAGACTGGCCAAAGTATCAAAAAAATGTGTATTTGGGTGAGCAACTAGCAGGAATCACTATGACACTCATAGGGTAGCCAATGCCTCGTCACCAGCATAATCACATCAGCAACTTCAAGAAACCCCTGGCAAAAGTTACAATGACCCTTAAGATACACAACTAGTGGCGTAGCTATCAGGCAGACTGGAAAGAGTATCTAAAAAATGTGTATTTGGGTGAAGAACTGGCAGGAATCTCTATGACTCTCTTGAGGTAGCCAATGCTTCGTCACCAGCAGAATCAAATCAGCAACTTCTAGAAACCCCTTTCAAAAGTAACGATGTTTCTCTTAAGATACACAACTAGTGGCGTATCGTTTCAGGCACACTGGAAACAGTATCTAAAAAACGTGTATTTGGGTGAGCAACTGGCACGAAACACTGTGACTCTCTTAGGGTAGCCAATATCTCGTCACCAGTATAATCACAGCTTCAAAGTCAAGAAACCGCTGGCAAGAGTAACGATGTTTCTCTTAAGATACACAACTAGTGGCGTATCGCTTCACGCAGACTGGCCACAGTATCTCAAAATGTGTATTTGGGTGAGCAACTGGCAGGAAGCACTATGACTCTCTTAAGGTAGCCAATGCCTCGTCACCAACATAATCCCATCACCAACTTCAAGAAACCGCTTGCAAATGTAACGAAGCTTGTCATAAGATACACAGCTAGTGGGGTGTCACTTGAGGCAGACTGGCCAAAGTATCAAAAAAATGTGTATTTGGGTGAGCAACTAGCAGGAATCACTATGACACTCATAGGGTAGCCAATGCCTCGTCACCAGCATAATCACATCAGCAACTTCAAGAAACCCCTGGCAAAAGTTACAATGACTCTTAAGATACACAACTAGTGGCGTAGCTATCAGGCAGACTGGAAAGAGTATCTAAAAAATGTGTATTTGGGTGAAGAACTGGCAGGAATCTCTATGACTCTCTTGAGGTAGCCAGTGCCTCGTCACCAGCAGAATCAAATCAGCAACTTCCAGAAACCCCTGGCAAAAGTAACGATGTTTCTCTTAAGATACACAACTAGTGGCGTATCGCTTCAGGCACACTGGAAACAGTATCTAAAAAATGTGTATTTGGGTGAGCAACTGGCACGAAACACGGTGACTCTCTTAGGGTAGCCAATATCTCGTCACCAGTATAATCACAGCTTCAAAGTCAAGAAACCGCTGGCAAGAGTAACGATGTTTCTCTTAAGATACACAACTAGTGGCGTATCGCTTCAGGCAGACTGGCCACAGTATCTCAAAATGTGTATTTGGGTGAGCAACTGGCAGGAAGCACTATGACTCTCTTAAGGTAGCCAATGCCTCGTCACCAACATAATCCCATCACCAACTTCAGGAACCCACTTGCAAAGGTAACGAAGCTTCTCATAAGATACACAGCTAGTGGGGTGTCACTTGAGGCAGACTGGCCAAAGTATCAAAAAAATGTGTATTTGGGTGAGCAACTAGCAGGAATCACTATGACACTCATAGGGTAGCCAATGCCTCGTCACCAGCATAATCACATCAGCAACTTCAAGAAACCCCTGGCAAAAGTTACAATGACTCTTAAGATACACAACTAGTGGCGTAGCTATCAGGCAGACTGGAAAGAGAATCTAAAAAATCTGAATTTGGATGAGCAACTGGCAGGAAACACTGTGACTCTCTTAGGGTAGCCAATATCTCGTCACCAGTATAATCACATCTTCAAAGTCAAGAAACCGCTGGCAAGAGTAACGATGTTCCTCTTAAGATACACAACTAGTGGCGTATCGCTTCAGGCACACTGGAAACAGTATCTAAAATATGTGTATTTGGGTGAGCAACTGGCACGAAACACTGTGACTCTCTTACGGTAGCCAATATCTCGTCACCAGTATAATCACAGCTTCAAAGTCAAGAAACCGCTGGCAAGAGTAACGATGTTTCTCTTAAGATACACAACTAGTGGCGTATCGCTTCAGGCAGACTGGTCACAATATCTCAAAATGTGTATTTGGTTGAGCAACTGGCAGGAAGCACTATGACTCTCTTAAGATAGCCAATGCCTCGTAACCAACATAATCCCATCACCAACTTCAAGAAACCGCTTGCAAAGGTAACGAAGCTTCTCATAAGATACACAGCTAGTGGTGTGTCACTTGAGGCAGACTGACCAAAGTATCAAAAAAATGTGTATTTGGGTGAGCAACTAGCAGGAATTACTATGACACTCATAGGGTAGCCAATGCCTCGTCACCAGCATAATCACATCAGCAACTTCAAGAAACCCCTGGCAAAAGTTACAATGACTCTTAAGATACACAACTAGTGGCGTAGCTATCAGGCAGACTGGAAATAGTATCTAAAAAATGTGTATTTGGGTGAAGAACTGGCAGGAATCTCTATGACTCTCTTGAGGTAGCCAATGCTTCGTCACCAGCAGAATCAAATCAGCAACTTCTAGAAACTCCTTTCAAAAGTAACGATGTTTCTCTTAAGATACACAACTAGTGGCGTATCGCTTCAGGCACGCTGGAAACAGTATCTAAAAAATGTGTATTTGGGTGAGCAACTGGCACAAAACACTGTGACTCTCTTAGGGTAGCCAATATCTCGTCACCAGTATAATCACAGCTTCAAAGTCAAGAAACCGCTGGCAAGAGTAACGATGTTTCTCTTAAGATACACAACTAGTGGCGTATCGTTTCACGCAGACTGGCCACACTATCTCAAAATGTGTATTTGGGTGAGCAACTGGCAGGAAGCACTATGACTCTCTTAAGGTAGCCAATGCCTCGTCACCAACATAATCCCATCACCAACTTCAAGAAACCGCTTGCAAAGGTAACGAAGCTTCTCATAAGATTCACAGCTAGTGGGGTGTCACTTGAGGCAGACTGGCCAAAGTATCAAAAAAATGTGTATTTGGGTGAGCAACTAGCAGGAATCACTATGACACTCATAGGGTAGCCAATGCCTCGTCACCAGCATAATCACATCAGCAACTTCAAGAAACCCCTGGCAAAAGTTACAATGACTCTTAAGATACACAACTAGTGGCGTAGCTATCAGGCAGACTGGAAAGAGTATCTAAAAAATGTGTATTTGGGTGAAGAACTGGCAGGAATCTCTATGACTCTCTTGAGGTAGCCAATGCCTCGTCACCAGCAGAATCAAATCAGCAACTTCCAGAAACCCCTGGCAAAAGTAACGATGTTTCTCTTAAGATACACAACTAGTGGCGTATCGTTTCAGGCACACTGGAAACAGTATCTAAAAAACGTGTATTTGGGTGAGCAACTGGCACGAAACACTGTGACTCTCTTAGGGTAGCCAATATCTCGTCACCAGTATAATCACAGCTTCAAAGTCAAGAAACCGCTGGCAAGAGTAACGATGTTTCTCTTAAGATACACAACTAGTGGCGTATCGCTTCACGCAGACTGGCCACAGTATCTCAAAATGTGTATTTGGGTGAGCAACTGGCAGGAAGCACTATGACTCTCTTAAGGTAGCCAATGCCTCGTCACCAACATAATCCCATCACCAACTTCAAGAAACCGCTTGCAAATGTAACGAAGCTTGTCATAAGATACACAGCTAGTGGGGTGTCACTTGAGGCAGACTGGCCAAAGTATCAAAAAAATGTGTATTTGGGTGAGCAACTAGCAGGAATCACTATGACACTCATAGGGTAGCCAATGCCTCGTCACCAGCATAATCACATCAGCAACTTCAAGAAACCCCTGGCAAAAGTTACAATGACTCTTAAGATACACAACTAGTGGCGTAGCTATCAGGCAGACTGGAAAGAGTATCTAAAAAATGTGTATTTGGGTGAAGAACTGGCAGGAATCTCTATGACTCTCTTGAGGTAGCCAGTGCCTCGTCACCAGCAGAATCAAATCAGCAACTTCCAGAAACCCCTGGCAAAAGTAACGATGTTTCTCTTAAGATACACAACTAGTGGCGTATCGCTTCAGGCACACTGGAAACAGTATCTAAAAAATGTGTATTTGGGTGAGCAACTGGCACGAAACACGGTGACTCTCTTAGGGTAGCCAATATCTCGTCACCAGTATAATCACAGCTTCAAAGTCAAGAAACCGCTGGCAAGAGTAACGATGTTTCTCTTAAGATACACAACTAGTGGCGTATCGCTTCAGGCAGACTGGCCACAGTATCTCAAAATGTGTATTTGGGTGAGCAACTGGCAGGAAGCACTATGACTCTCTTAAGGTAGCCAATGCCTCGTCACCAACATAATCCCATCACCAACTTCAGGAACCCACTTGCAAAGGTAACGAAGCTTCTCATAAGATACACAGCTAGTGGGGTGTCACTTGAGGCAGACTGGCCAAAGTATCAAAAAAATGTGTATTTGGGTGAGCAACTAGCAGGAATCACTATGACACTCATAGGGTAGCCAATGCCTCGTCACCAGCATAATCACATCAGCAACTTCAAGAAACCCCTGGCAAAAGTTACAATGACTCTTAAGATACACAACTAGTGGCGTAGCTATCAGGCAGACTGGAAAGAGAATCTAAAAAATCTGAATTTGGATGAGCAACTGGCAGGAAACACTGTGACTCTCTTAGGGTAGCCAATATCTCGTCACCAGTATAATCACATCTTCAAAGTCAAGAAACCGCTGGCAAGAGTAACGATGTTCCTCTTAAGATACACAACTAGTGGCGTATCGCTTCAGGCACACTGGAAACAGTATCTAAAATATGTGTATTTGGGTGAGCAACTGGCACGAAACACTGTGACTCTCTTACGGTAGCCAATATCTCGTCACCAGTATAATCACAGCTTCAAAGTCAAGAAACCGCTGGCAAGAGTAACGATGTTTCTCTTAAGATACACAACTAGTGGCGTATCGCTTCAGGCAGACTGGTCACAATATCTCAAAATGTGTATTTGGTTGAGCAACTGGCAGGAAGCACTATGACTCTCTTAAGATAGCCAATGCCTCGTAACCAACATAATCCCATCACCAACTTCAAGAAACCGCTTGCAAAGGTAACGAAGCTTCTCATAAGATACACAGCTAGTGGTGTGTCACTTGAGGCAGACTGACCAAAGTATCAAAAAAATGTGTATTTGGGTGAGCAACTAGCAGGAATTACTATGACACTCATAGGGTAGCCAATGCCTCGTCACCAGCATAATCACATCAGCAACTTCAAGAAACCCCTGGCAAAAGTTACAATGACTCTTAAGATACACAACTAGTGGCGTAGCTATCAGGCAGACTGGAAATAGTATCTAAAAAATGTGTATTTGGGTGAAGAACTGGCAGGAATCTCTATGACTCTCTTGAGGTAGCCAATGCTTCGTCACCAGCAGAATCAAATCAGCAACTTCTAGAAACTCCTTTCAAAAGTAACGATGTTTCTCTTAAGATACACAACTAGTGGCGTATCGCTTCAGGCACGCTGGAAACAGTATCTAAAAAATGTGTATTTGGGTGAGCAACTGGCACAAAACACTGTGACTCTCTTAGGGTAGCCAATATCTCGTCACCAGTATAATCACAGCTTCAAAGTCAAGAAACCGCTGGCAAGAGTAACGATGTTTCTCTTAAGATACACAACTAGTGGCGTATCGTTTCACGCAGACTGGCCACACTATCTCAAAATGTGTATTTGGGTGAGCAACTGGCAGGAAGCACTATGACTCTCTTAAGGTAGCCAATGCCTCGTCACCAACATAATCCCATCACCAACTTCAAGAAACCGCTTGCAAAGGTAACGAAGCTTCTCATAAGATTCACAGCTAGTGGGGTGTCACTTGAGGCAGACTGGCCAAAGTATCAAAAAAATGTGTATTTGGGTGAGCAACTAGCAGGAATCACTATGACACTCATAGGGTAGCCAATGCCTCGTCACCAGCATAATCACATCAACAACTTCAAGAAACCCCTGGCAAAAGTTACAATGACTCTTAAGATACACAACTAGTGGCGTAGCTATCAGGCAGACTGGAAAGAGTATCTAAAAAATGTGTATTTGGGTGAAGAACTGGCAGGAATCTCTATGACTCTCTTGAGGTAGCCAATGCATCGTCACCAGCAGAATCAAATCAGCAACTTCCAGAAACCCCTGGCAAAAGTAACGATGTTTCTCTTAAGATACACAACTAGTGGCGTATCGCTTCAGGCACACTGGAAACAGTATCTAAATAACGTGTATTTGGGTGAGCAACTGGCACGAAACACTGTGACTCTCTTAGGGTAGCCAATATCTCGTCAAAAGTATAATCACATCTTCAAAATCAAGAAACCGCTGGCAAGAGTAACGATGTTTCTCTTAAGATACACAACTAGTGGCGTATCGCTTCAGGCAGACTGGCCGCAGTATCTCAAAATGTGTATTTGGGTGAGCAACTGGCAGAAAGCACTATGACTCTCTTAAGGTAGCCAATGCCTCGTCACCAACATAATCACATCACCAACTTCAAGAAACCGCTTGCAAAGGTAACGAAGCTTCTCATAAGATACACAGCTAGTTGGGTGTCACTTGAGGCAGACTGGCCAAAGTATCAAAAAAATGTGTATTTGGGTGAGCAACTAGCAGGAATCACTATGACACTCATAGGGTAGCCAATGCCTCGTCACCAGCATAATCACATCAGCAACTTCAAGAAACCCCTGGCAAAAGTTACAATGACTCTTAAGATACACAACTAGTGGCGTAGCTATCAGGCAGACTGGAAAGAGTATCTAAAAAATGTGTATTTGGATGAGCAACTGGCAGGAAACACTGTGACTCTCTTAGGGTAGCCAATATCTCGTCACCAGTATAATCACAGCTTCAAAGTCAAGAAACCGCTGGCAAGAGTAACGATGTTTATCTTAAGATACACAACTAGTGGCGTATCGCTTCAGGCAGACTGGCCACAGTATCTCAAAATGTGTATTTGGGTGAGCAACTGGCAGGAATCTCTATGACTCTCTTGAGGTAGCCAATGCTTCGTCACCAGCAGAATCAAATCAGCAACTTCTAGAAACTCCTTTCAAAAGTAACGATGTTTTTCTTAAGATACACAACTAGTGGCGTATCGCTTCAGGCACACTGGAAACAGTATCTAAAAAATGTGTATTTGGGTGAGCAACTGGCACGAAACACGGTGACTCTCTTAGGGTAGCCAATATCTCGTCACCAGTATAATCACAGCTTCAAAGTCAAGAAACCGCTGGCAAGAGTAACGATGTTTCTCTTAAGATACACAACTAGTGGCGTATCGCTTCAGGCAGACTGGCCACAGTATCTCAAAATGTGTATTTGGGTGAGCAACTGGGAGGAAGCACTATGACTCTCTTAAGGTAGCCAATGCCTCGTCACCAACATAATCCCATCACCAACTTCAGGAACCCGCTTGCAAAGGTAACGAAGCTTCTCATAAGATACACAGCTAGTGGGGTGTCACTGGAGGCAGACTGGCCAAAGTATCAAACAAATGTGTATTTGGGTGAGCAACTAGCAGGAATCACTATGACACTCATAGAGTAGCCAATGCCTCGTCACCAGCATAATCACATCAGCAACTTCAAGAAACCCCTGGCAAAAGTTACAATGACTCTTAAGATACACAACTAGTGGCGTAGCTATCAGGCAGACTGGAAAGAGTATCTAAAAAATGTGTATTTGGGTGAAGAACTGGCAGGAATCTCTATGACTCTCTTGAGGTAGCCAATGCTTCGTCACCAGCAGAATCAAATCAGCAACTTCTAGAAACCCCTTTCAAAAGTAACGATGTTTCTCTTAAGATACACAACTAGTGGCGTATTGCTTCAGGCACACTGGAAACAGTATCTAAAAAATGTGTATTTGGGTGAGCAACTGGCACGAAACACTGTGACTCTCTTAGGGTAGCCAATATCTCGTCACCAGTATAATCACATCTTCAAAATCAAGAAACCGCTGGCAAGAGTAACGATGTTTCTCTTAAGATACACAACTAGTGGCGTATCGCTTCAGGCAGACTGGCCGCAGTATCTCAAAATGTGTATTTGGGTGAGCAACTGGCAGAAAGCACTATTACTCTCTTAAGGTAGCCAATGCCTCGTCACCAACATAATCACATCACCAACTTCAAGAAACCGCTTGCAAAGGTAACGAAGCTTCTCATAAGATACACAGCTAGTTGGGTGTCACTTGAGGCAGACTGGCCAAAGTATCAAAAAAATGTGTATTTGGGAGAGCAACTAGCAGGAATCACTATGACACTCATAGGGTAGCCAATGCCTCGTCACCAGCATAATCACATCAGCAACTTCAAGAAACCCCTGGCAAAAGTTACAATGACTCTTAAGATACACAACTAGTGGCGTAGCTATCAGGCAGACTGGAAAGAGAATCTAAAAAATTTGAATTTGGATGAGCAACTGGCAGGAAACACTGTGACTCTCTTAGGGTAGCAAATATCTAGTCACCAGTATAATCACATCTTCAAAGTCAAGAAACCGCTGGCAAGAGTAACGATGTTCCTCTTAAGATACACAACTAGTGGCGTATCGCTTCAGGCACACTGGAAACAGTATCTAAAAAATGTGTATTTGGGTGAGCAACTGGCACGAAACACTGTGACTCTGTTAGGGTAGCCCATATCTCGTCACCAGTATAATCACAGCTTCAAAGTCAAGAAACCGCTGGCCAGAGTAACGATGTTTCTCTTAAGATACACAACTAGTGGCGTATCGCTTCAGGCAGACTGGTCACAATATCTCAAAATGTGTATTTGGTTGAGCAACTGGCAGGAAGCACTATGACTCTCTTAAGGTAGGCAATGCCTCGTCACCAACATAATCCCATCACCAACTTCAAGAAACCGCTTGCAAATTAACGAAGCTTCTCATAAGATACACAGCTAGTGGGGTGTCACTTGAGGCAGACTGGCCAAAGTATCAAAAAAATGTGTATTTGGGTGAGCAACTAGCAGGAATCACTATGACACTCATAGGGTAGCCAATGCCTCGTCACCAGCTTAATCACATCAGCAACTTCAAGAAACCCCTGGCAAAAGTTACAATGACTCTTAAGATACACAACTAGTGGCGTAGCTATCAGGCAGACTGGAAAGAGTATCTAAAAAATGTGTATTTGGATGAGCAACTGGCAGGAAACACTGTGACTCTCTTAGGGTAGCCAATATCTCGTCACCAGTATAATCACATCTTCAAAGTCAAGAAACCGCTGGCAAGAGTAACGATGTTTCTCTTAAGATACACAACTAGTGGCGTAGCGCTTCAGGCACACTGGAAACAGTATCTAAAAAATGTGTATTTCGGTGAGCAACTGGCACGAAACACTGTGACTCTGTTAGGGTAACCAATATCTCGTCACCAGTATAATCACATCTTCAAAGTCAAGAAACCGCTGGCAAGAGTAACGATGTTTCTCTTAAGATACAGAACTAGTGGCGTATCGCTTCAGGCAGACTGGCCACAGTATCTCAAAATGTGTATTTGGGTGAGCAACTGGCAGGAAGCACTATGACTCTCTTAAGGTAGCCAATGCCTCGTCACCAACATAATCCCATCACCAACTTCAAGAAACCGCTTGCAAAGGTAACGAAGCTTCTCATAAGATACACAGCTAGTGGGGTGTCACTTGAGGCAGACTGGCCAAAGTATCAAAAAAATGTGTATTTGGGTGAGCAACTAGCAGGAATCACTATGACACTCATAGGGTAGCCAATGCCTCGTCACCAGCATAATCACATCAGCAACTTCAAGAAACCCCTGGCAAAAGTTACAATGACTCTTAAGATACACAACTAGTGGCGTAGCTATCAGGCAGACTGGAAATAGTATCTAAAAAATGTGTATTTGGGTGAAGAACTGGCAGGAATCTCTATGACTCTCTTGAGGTAGCCAATGCTTCGTCACCAGCAGAATCAAATCAGCAACTTCTAGAAACTCCTTTCAAAAGTAACGATGTTTCTCTTAAGATACACAACTAGTGGCGTATCGCTTCAGGCACGCTGGAAACAGTATCTAAAAAATGTGTATTTGGGTGAGCAACTGGCACAAAACACTGTGACTCTCTTAGGGTAGCCAATATCTCGTCACCAGTATAATCACAGCTTCAAAGTCAAGAAACCGCTGGCAAGAGTAACGATGTTTCTCTTAAGATACACAACTAGTGGCGTATCGTTTCACGCAGACTGGCCACAGTATCTCAAAATGTGTATTTGGGTGAGCAACTGGCAGGAAGCACTATGACTCTATTAAGGTAGCCAATGCCTCGTCACCAACATAATCCCATCACCATTTCAAGAAACCGCTTGCAAAGGTAACGAAGCTTCTCATAAGATACACAGCTAGTGGGGTGTCACTTGAGGCAGACTGGCCAAAGTATCAAAAAAATGTGTATTTGGGTGAGCAACTAGCAGGAATCACTATGACACTCATAGGGTAGCCAATGCCTCGTCATCAGCATAATCACATCAGCAACTTCAAGAAACCCCTGGCAAAAGTTACAATGACTCTTAAGATACACAACTATTGGCGTAGCTATCAGGCAGACTGGAAAGAGTATCTAAAAAATGTGTATTTGGGTGAAGAACTGGCAGGAATCTCTATGACTCTCTTGAGGTAGCCAATGCCTCGTCACCAGCAGAATCAAATCAGCAACTTCCAGAAACCCCTGGCAAAAGTAACGATGTTTCTCTTAAGATACACAACTAGTGGCGTATCGCTTCAGGCACACTGGAAACAGTATCTAAAAAATGTGTATTTGGGTGAGCAACTGGCACGAAACGCGGTGACTCTCTTAGGGTAGCCAATATCTCGTCACCAGTATAATCACAGCTTCAAAGTCAAGAAACCGCTGGCAAGAGTAACGATGTTTCTCTTAAGATACACAACTAGTGGCGTATCGCTTCAGGCAGACTGGCCACAGTATCTCAAAATGTGTATTTGGGTGAGCAACTGCCAGGAAGCACTATGACTCTCTTAAGGTAGCCAATGCCTCGTCACCAACATAATCCCATCACCAACTTCAGGAACCCGCTTGCAAAGGTAACGAAGCTTCTCATAAGATACACAGCTAGTGGGGTGTCACTTGAGGCAGACTGGCCAAAGTATCAAAAAAATGTGTATTTGGGTGAGCAACTAGCAGGAATCACTATGACACTCATAGGGTAGCCAATGCCTCGTCACCAGCATAATCACATCAGCAACTTCAAGAAACCCCTGGCAAAAGTTACAATGACTCTTCAGATACACAACTAGTGGCGTAGCTATCAGGCAGACTGGAAAGAATATCTAAAAATGTGTATTTGGGTGAAGAACTGGCAGGAATCTCTATGAGTCTCTTGAGGTAGCCAATGCTTCGTCACCAGCAGAATCAAATCAGCAACTTCTAGAAACCCCTTTCAAAAGTAACGATGTTTCTCTTAAGATACACAACTAGTGGCGTATCGCTTCAGGCACACTGGAAACAGTATCTAAAAAATGTGTATTTGGGTGAGGAACTGGCACGAAACACTGTGACTCTCTTAGGGTAGCCAATATCTCGTCACCAGTATAATCACATCTTCAAAATCAAGAAACCGCTGGCAAGAGTAACGATGTTTCTCTTAAGATACACAACTAGTGGCGTATCGCTGCAGGCAGACTGGCCGCAGTATCTCAAAATGTGTATTTGGGTGAGCAACTGGCAGAAAGCACTATTACTCTCTTAAGGTAGCCAATGCCTCGTCACCAACATAATCCCATCACCAACTTCAAGAAACCGCTTGCAAAGGTAACGAAGCTTCTCATAAGATACACAGCTAGTGGGGTGTCACTTGAGGCAGACTGGCCAAAGTATCAAAAAAATGTGTATTTGGGTGAGCAACTAGCAGGAATCACTATGACACTCATAGGGTACCCAATGCCTCGTCACCAGCTTAATCACATCAGCAACTTCAAGAAACCCCTGGCAAAAGTTACAATGACTCTTAAGATACACAACTAGTGGCGTAGCTATCAGGCAGACTGGAAAGAGTATCTAAAAAATGTGTATTTGGATGAGCAACTGGCAGGAAACACTGTGACTCTCTTAGGGTAGCCAATATCTCGTCCCCAGTATAATCACATCTTCAAAGTCAAGAAACCGCTGGCAAGAGTAACGATGTTTCTCTTAAGATACACAACTAGTGGTGTAGCGCTTCAGGCACACTGGAAACAGTATCTAAAAAATGTGTATTTCGGTGAGCAACTAGCACGAAACACTGTGACTCTGTTAGGGTAACCAATATCTCGTCACCAGTATAATCACATCTTCAAAGTCAAGAAACCGCTGGCAAGAGTAACGATGTTTCTCTTAAGATACACAACTAGTGGCGTATCGTTTCACGCAGACTGGCCACAGTATCTCAAGAAACCGCTGGCAAGAGTAACGATGTTTCTCTTAAGATACACAACTAGTGGCGTATCGCTTCAGGCAGACTGGTCACAATATCTCAAAATGTGTATTTGGTTGAGCAACTGGCAGGAAGCACTATGACTCTCTTAAGGTAGGCAATGCCTCGTCACCAACAAAATCCCATCACCAACTTCAAGAAACCGCTTGCAAATTAACGAAGCTTCTCATAAGATACACAGCTAGTGGTGTGTCACTTGAGGCAGACTGATCCAAAGTATCAAAAAAATGTGTATTTGGGTGAGCAACTAGCAGGAATCACTATGACACTCATAGGGTAGCCAATGCCTCGTCACCAGCTTAATCACATCAGCAACTTCAAGAAACCCCTGGCAAAAGTTACAATGACTCTTAAGGTACACAACTAGTGGCGTAGCTATCAGGCAGACTGGAAAGAGTATCTAAAAATTGTGTATTTGGATGAGCAACTGGCAGGAAACACTGTGACTCTCTTAGGGTAGCCAATATCTCGTCACCAGTATAATCACATCTTCAAAGTCAAGAAACCGCTGGCAAGAGTAACGATGTTTCCCTTACGATACACAACTAGTGGCGTATCGCTTCAGGCAGACTGGCCACAGTATCTCAAAATGTGTATTTGGGTGAGCAACTGGCAGGAAGCACTATGACTCTCTTAAGGTAGCCAATGCCTCGTCACCAACATAATCCCATCACCAACTTCAGGAACCCGCTTGCAAAGGTAACGAAGCTTCTCATAAGATGCACAGCTAATGGGGTGTCACTTGAGGCAGACTGGCCAAAGTATCAAACAAATGTGTATTTGGGTGAGCAACTAGCAGGAATCACTATGACACTCATAGGGTAGCCAATGCCTCGTCACCAGCATAATCACATCAGCAACTTCAAGAAACCCCTGGCAAAAGTTACAATGACTCTTAAGATACACAACTAGTGGCGTAGCTATCAGGCAGACTGGAAAGAGTATCTAAAAAATGTGTATTTGGGTGAAGAACTGGCAGGAATCTCTATGACTCTCTTGAGGTAGCCAATGCTTCGTCACCAGCAGAATCAAATCAGCAACTTCTAGAAACCCCTTTCAAAAGTAACGATGTTTCTCTTAAGATACACAACTAGTGGCGTATCGCTTCAGGCACACTGGAAACAGTATCTAAAAAATGTGTATTTGGGTGAGCAACTGGCACGAAACACTGTGACTCTCTTAGGGTAGCCAATATCTCGTCACCAGTATAATCACAGCTTCAAAGTCAAGAAACCGCTGGCAAGAGTAACGATGTTTCTCTTAAGATACACAACTAGTGGCGTATCGCTTCAGGCAGACTGGTCACAATATCTCAAAATGTGTATTTGGTTGAGCAACTGGCAGGAAGCACTATGACTCTCTTAAGGTAGGCAATGCCTCGTCACCAACATAATCCCATCACCAACTTCAAGAAACCGCTTGCAAAGGTAACGAAGCTTCTCATAAGATACACAGCTAGTGGGGTGTCACTTGAGGCAGACTGGCCAAAGTATCAAAAAAATGTGTATTTGGGTGAGCAACTAGCAGGAATCACTATGACACTCATAGGGTAGCCAATGCCTCGTCACCAGCATAATCACATCAGCAACTTCAAGAAACCCCTGGCAAAAGTTACAATGACTCTTAAGATACACAACTAGTGGCGTAGCTATCAGGCAGACTGGAGAGAGTATCTAAAAAATGTGTATTTGGGTGAAGAACTGGCAGGAATCTCTATGACTCTCTTGAGGTAGCCAATGCCTCGTCACCAGCAGAATCAAATCAGCAACTTCCAGAAACCCCTGGCAAAAGTAACGATGTTTCTCTTAAGATACACAACTAGTGGCGTATCGCTTCAGGCACACTGGAAACAGTATCTAAAAAATGGGTATTTGGGTGAGCAACTGGCACGAAACACGGTGACTCTCTTAGGGTAGCCAATATCTCGTCACCAGTATAATCACAGCTTCAAAGTCAAGAAACCGCTGGCAAGAGTAACGATGTTTCTCTTAAGATACACAACTAGTGGCGTATCGCTTCAGGCAGACTGGCCACAGTATCTCAAAATGTGTATTTGGGTGAGCAACTGGCAGGAAGCACTATGACTCTCTTAAGGTAGCCAATGCCTCGTCACCAACATAATCCCATCACCAACTTCAGGAACCCGCTTGCAAAGGTAACGAAGCTTCTCATAAGATACACAGCTAGTGGGGTGTCACTTGAGGCAGACTGGCCAAAGTATCAAACAAATGTGTATTTGGGTGAGCAACTAGCAGGAATCACTATGACACTCATAGGGTAGCCAATGCCTCGTCACCAGCATAATCACATCAGCAACTTCAAGAAACCCCTGGCAAAAGTTACAATGACTCTTAAGATACACAACTAGTGGCGTAGCTATCAGGCAGACTGGAAAGAGTATCTAAAAAATGTGTATTTGGGTGAAGAACTGGCAGGAGTCTCTATGACTCTCTTGAGGTAGCCAATGCTTCGTCACCAGCAGAATCAAATCAGCAACTTCTAGAAACCCCTTTCAAAAGTAACGATGTTTCTCTTAAGATACACAACTAGTGGCGTATCGCTTCAGGCACACTGGAAACTGTATCTAAAAAATGTGTATTTGGGTGAGCAACTGGCACGAAACACTGTGACTCTCTTAGGGTAGCCAATATCTCGTCACCAGTATAATCACAGCTTCAAAGTCAAGAAACCGCTGGCAAGAGTAACGATGTTTCTCTTAAGATACACAACTAGTGGCGTATCGCTTCAGGCAGACTGGTCACAATATCTCAAAATGTGTATTTGGTTGAGAAACTGGCAGGAAGCACTATGACTCTCTTAAGGTAGGCAATGCCTCGTCACCAACATAATCCCATCACCAACTTCAAGAAACCGCTTGCAAATTAACGAAGCTTCTCATAAGATACACAGCTAGTGGGGTGTCACTTGAGGCAGACTGGCCAAAGTATCAAAAAAATGTGTATTTGGGTGAGCAACTAGCAGGAATCACTATGACACTCATAGGGTAGCCAATGCCTCGTCACCAGCTTAATCACATCAGCAACTTCAAGAAACCCCTGGTAAAAGTTACAATGACTCTTAAGATACACAACTAGTGGCGTAGCTATCAGGCAGACTGGAAAGAGTATCTAAAAAATGTGTATTTGGATGAGCAACTGGCAGGAAACACTGTGACTCTCTTAGGGTAGCCAATATCTCGTCACCAGTATAATCACATCTTCAAAGTCAAGAAACCGCTGGCAAGAGTAACGATGTTTCTCTTAAGATACACAACTAGTGGCGTATCGCTTCAGGCACACTGGAAACAGTATCTAAAAAATGTGTATTTCGGTGAGCAACTGGCACGAAACACTGTGACTCTGTTAGGGTAACCAATATCTCGTCACCAGTATAATCACATCTTCAAAGTCAAGAAACCGCTGGCAAGAGTAACGATGTTTCTCTTAAGATACAGAACTAGTGGCGTATCGCTTCAGGCAGACTGGCCACAGTATCTCAAAATGTGTATTTGGGTGAGCAACTGGCAGGAAGCACTATGACTCTCTTAAGGTAGCCAATGCCTCGTCACCAACATAATCCCATCACCAACTTCAAGAAACCGCTTGCAAAGGTAACGAAGCTTCTCATAAGATACACAGCTAGTGGGGTGTCACTTGAGGCAGACTGGCCAAAGTATCAAAAAAATGTGTATTTGGGTGAGCAACTAGCAGGAATCACTATGACACTCATAGGGTAGCCAATGCCTCGTCACCAGCATAATCACATCAGCAACTTCAAGAAACCCCTGGCAAAAGTTACAATGATCTTAAGATACACAACTAGTGGCGTAGCTATCAGGCAGACTGGAAATAGTATCTAAAAAATGTGTATTTGGGTGAAGAACTGGCAGGAATCTCTATGACTCTCTTGAGGTAGCCAATGCTTCGTCACCAGCAGAATCAAATCAGCAACTTCTAGAAACTCCTTTCAAAAGTAACGATGATTCTCTTAAGATACACAACTAGTGGCGTATCGCTTCAGGCACACTGGAAACAGTATCTAAAAAATGTGTATTTGGGTGAGCAACTGGCACGAAACACTGTGACTCTCTTAGGGTAGCCAATATCTCGTCACCAGTATAATCACAGCTTCAAAGTCAAGAAACCGCTGGCAAGAGTGACGATGTTTCTCTTAAGATACACAACTAGTGGCGTATCGCTTCAGGCAGACTGGCCGCAGTATCTCAAAATGTGTATTTGGGTGAGCAACTGGCAGAAAGCACTATGACTCTCTTAAGGTAGCCAATGCCTCAACACCAACATAATCACATCACCAACTTCAAGAAACCGCTTGCAAAGGTAACGAAACTTCTCATAAGATACACAGCTAGTTGGGTGTCACTTGAGGCAGACTGGCCAAAGTATCAAAAAAATGTGTATTTGGGTGAGCAACTAGCAGGAATCACTATGACACTCATAGGGTAGCCAATGCCTCGTCACCAGCATAATCACATCAGCAACTTCAAGAAACCCCTGGCAAAAGTTACAATGACTCTTAAGATACACAACTAGTGGCGTAGCTATCAGGCAGACTGGAAAGAGTATCTAAAAAATGTGTATTTGGATGAGCAACTGGCAGGAAACACTGTGACTCTCTTAGGGTAGCCAATATCTCGTCACCAGTATAATCACATCTTCAAAGTCAAGAAACCGCTGGCAAGAGTAACGATGTTTCTCTTAAGATACACAACTAATGGCGTATTGCTTCAGGCACACTGGAAACAGTATCTAAAAAATGTGTATTTCGGTGAGCAACTGGCACGAAACACTGTGACTCTGTTAGGGTAACCAATATCTCGTCACCAGTATAATCACATCTTCAAAGTCAAGAAACCGCTGGCAAGAGTAACGATGTTTCTCTTAAGATACAGAACTAGTGGCGTATCGCTTCAGGCAGACTGGCCACAGTATCTCAAAATGTGTATTTGGGTGAGCAACTGGCAGGAAGCACTATGACTCTCTTAAGGTAGCCAATGCCTCGTCACCAACATAATCCCATCACCAACTTCAAGAAACCGCTTGCAAAGGTAACGAAGCTTCTCATAAGATACACAGCTAGTGGGGTGTCACTTGAGGCAGACTGGCCAAAGTATCAAAAAAATGTGTATTTGGGTGAGCAACTAGCAGGAATCACTATGACACTCATAGGGTAGCCAATGCCTCGTCATTAGCATAATCACATCAGCAACTTCAAGAAACCCCTGGCAAAAGTTACAATGACTCTTAAGATACACAACTAGTGGCGTAGCTATCAGGCAGACTGGAAATAGTATCTAAAAAATATGTATTTGGGTGAAGAACTGGCAGGAATCTCTATGACTCTCTTGAGGTAGCCAATGCTTCGTCACCAGCAGAATCAAATCAGCAACTTCTAGAAACTCCTTTCAAAAGTAACGATGTTTCTCTTAAGATACACAACTAGTGGCGTATCGCTTCAGGCACACTGGAAACAGTATCTAAAAAATGTGTATTTGGGTGAGCAACTGGCACGAAACACTGTGACTCTCTTAGGGTAGCCAATATCTCGTCACCAGTATAATCACAGCTTCAAAGTCAAGAAACCGCTGGCAAGAGTGACGATGTTTCTCTTAAGATACACAACTAGTGGCGTATCGTTTCACGCAGACTGGCCACAGTATCTCAAAATGTGTATTTGGGTGAGCAACTGGCAGGAAGCACTATGACTCTCTTAAGGTAGCCAATGCCTCGTCACCAACATAATCCCATCACCAACTTCAAGAAACCGCTTGCAAAGGTAACGAAGCTTCTCATAAGATACACAGCTAGTGGGGTGTCACTTGAGGCAGACTGGCCAAAGTATCAAAAAAATGTGTATTTGGGTGAGTAACTAGCAGGAATCACTATGACACTTATAGGGTAGCCAATGCCTCGTCACCAGCATAATCACATCAGCAACTTCAAGAAACCCCTGGCAAAAGTTACAATGACTCTTAAGATACACAACTAGTGGCGTAGCTATCAGGCAGACTGGAAAGAGTATCTAAAAAATGTGTATTTGGGTGAAGAACTGGCAGGAATCTCTATGACTCTCTTGAGGTAGCCAATGCCTCGTCACCAGCAGAATCAAATCAGCAACTTCCAGAAACCCCTGGCAAAAGTAACGATGTTTCTCTTAAGATACACAACTAGTGGCGTATCGCTTCAGGCACACTGGAAACAGTATCTAAAAAATGTGTATTTGGGTGAGCAACTGGCACGAAACACTGTGACTCTCTTAGGGTAACCAATATCTCGTCACCAGTATAATCTCATCTTCAAAATCAAGAAACCGCTGGCAAGAGTAGCGATGTTTCTCTTAAGATACACAACTAGTGGCGTATCGCTTCAGGCAGACTGGCCACAGTATCTCAAAATGTGTATTTGGGTGAGCAACTGGCAGAAAGCACTATGACTCTCTTAAGGTAGCCAATGCCTCGTCACCAACATAATCACATCACCAACTTCAAGAAACCGCATGCAAAGGTAACGAAGCTTCTCATAAGATACACAGCTAGTTGGGTATCACTTGAGGCAGACTGGCCAAAGTATCAAAAAAATGTGTATTTGGGTGAGCAACTAGCAGGAATCACTATGACACTCATAGGGTAGCCAATGCCTCGTCACCAGCATAATCACATCAGCAACTTCAAGAAACCCCTGGCAAAAGTTACAATGACTCTTAAGATACACAACTAGTGGCGTAGCTATCAGGCAGACTGGAAAGAGTATCTAAAAAATGTGTATTTGGATGAGCAACTGGCAGGAAACACTGTGACTCTCTTAGGGTAGCCAATATCTCGTCTCCAGTATAATCACATCTTCAAAGTCAAGAAACCGCTGGCAACAGTAACGATGTTTCTCTTAAGATACACAACTAGAGGCGTATAGCTTCAGGCACATCGGAAACAGTATCTAAAAAATGTGTATTTGGGTGAGCAACTGGCACGAAACACTGTGACTCTCTTAGGGTAGCCAATATCTCGTCACCAGTATAATCACAGCTTCAAAGTCAAGAAACCGCTGGCAAGAGTAACGATGTTTCTCTTAAGATACACAACTAGTGGCGTATCGCTTCATTCAGACTGGTCACAGTATCTCAAAATGTGTATTTGGGTGAGCAACTGGCAGAAAGCACTATGACTCTCTTAAGGTAGGCAATGCCTCGTCACCAACATAATCCCATCACCAACTTCAAGAAACCGCTTGCAAAGGTAACGAAGCTTCTCATAAGATACACAGCTAGTGGGGTGTCACTTGAGGCAGACTGGCCAAAGTATCAAAAAAATGTGTATTTGGGAGAGCAACTAGCAGGAATCACTATGACACTCATAGGGTAGCCATTGCCTCGTCACCAGCATAATCACATCAGCAACGTCAAGAAACCCCTGGCAAAAGTTACAATGACTCTTAAGATACACAACTAGTGGCGTAGCTATCAGGCAGACTGGCAAGTGTATCTAAAAAATGTGTATTTGGATGAGCAACTGGAAGGAAACCCTGTGACTCTCTTAGGGTAGCCAATATCTCGTCACCAGTATAATTACATCTTCAAAGTCAAGAAACCGCTGGCAAGAGTGACGATGTTTCTCTTAAGATACACAACTAGTGGCGTATCGCTTCAGGCAGACTGGCCACAGTATCTCAAAATGTGTATTTGGGTGAGCAACTGGCAGAAAGCACTATGACTCTCTTAAGGTAGGCAATGCCTCGTCACCAACATAATCACATCACCAACTTCAAGAAACCGCTTGCAAAGGTAACGAAGCTTCTCATAAGGTACACAGCTAGTGGGGTGTCACTTGAGGCAGACTGGCCAAAGTATCAAAAAAATGTGTATTTGGGTGAGCAACTAGCAGGAATCACTATGACACTCATAGGGTAGCCAATGCCTCGTCACCAGCATAATCACATCAGCAACTTCAAGAAACCCCTGGCAAAAGTTACAATGACTCTTAAGATACACAACTAGTGGCGTAGCTATCAGGCAGACTGGAAATAGTATCTAAAAAATGTGTATTTGGGTGAAGAACTGGCAGGAATCTCTATGACTCTCTTGAGGTAGCCAATGCTTCGTCACCAGCAGAATCAAATCAGCAACTTCTAGAAACTCCTTTCAAAAGTAACGATGTTTCTCTTAAGATACACAACTAGTGGCGTATCGCTTCAGGCACACTGGAAACAGTATCTAAAAAATGTGTATTTGGGTGAGCAACTGGCACGAAACACTGTGACTCTCTTAGGGTAGCCAATATCTCGTCACCAGTATAATCACAGCTTCAAAGTCAAGAAACCGCTGGCAAGAGTGACGATGTTTCTCTTAAGATACACAACTAGTGGCGTATCGTTTCACGCAGACTGGCCACAGTATCTCAAAATGTGTATTTGGGTGAGCAACTGGCAGGAAGCACTATGACTCTCTTAAGGTAGCCAATGCCTCGTCACCAACATAATCCCATCACCAACTTCAAGAAACCGCTTGCAAAGGTAACGAAGCTTCTCATAAGATACACAGCTAGTGGGGTGTCACTTGAGGCAGACTGGCCAAAGTATCAAAAAAATGTGTATTTGGGTGAGCAACTAGCAGGAATCACTATGACACTCATAGGGTAGCCAATGCCTCGTCATTAGCATAATCACATCAGCAACTTCAAGAAACCCCTGGCAAAAGTTACAATGACTCTTAAGATACACAACTAGTGGCGTAGCTATCAGGCAGACTGGAAATAGTATCTAAAAAATGTGTATTTGGGTGAAGAACTGGCAGGAATCTCTATGACTCTCTTGAGGTAGCCAATGCTTCGTCACCAGCAGAATCAAATCAGCAACTTCTAGAAACTCCTTTCAAAAGTAACGATGTTTCTCTTAAGATACACAACTAGTGGCGTATCGCTTCAGGCACACTGGAAACAGTATCTAAAAAATGTGTATTTGGGTGAGCAACTGGCACGAAACACTGTGACTCTCTTAGGGTAGACAATATCTCGTCACCAGTATAATCACAGCTTCAAAGTCAAGAAACCGCTGGCAAGAGTAACGATGTTTCTCTTAAGATACACAACTAGTGGCGTATCGTTTCACGCAGACTGGCCACAGTATCTCAAAATGTGTTATTGGGTGAGCAACTGGCAGGAAGCACTATGACTCTCTTAAGGTAGCCAATGCCTCGTCACCAACATAATCCCATCACCAACTTCAAGAAACCGCTTGCAAAGGTAACGAAGCTTCTCATAAGATACACAGCTAGTGGGGTGTCACTTGAGGCAGACTGGCCAAAGTATCAAAAAAATGTGTATTTGGGTGAGCAACTACCAGGAATCACTATGACACTCATAGGGTAGCCAATGCCTCGTCACCAGCATAATCACATCAGCAACTTCAAGAAACCCCTGGCAAAAGTTACAATGACTCTTAAGATACACAACTAGTGGCGTAGCTATCAGGCAGACTGGAAAGAGTATCTAAAAAATGTGTATTTGGGTGAAGAACTGGCAGGAATCTCTATAACTCTCTTGAGGTAGCCAATGCCTCGTCACCAGCAGAATCAAATCAGCAACTTCCAGAAACCCCTGGCAAAAGTAACGATGTTTCTCTTAAGATACACAACTAGTGGCGTATCGCTTCAGGCACACTGGAAACAGTATCTAAAAAATGTGTATTTGGGTGAGCAACTGGCACGAAACACTGTGACTCTCTTAGGGTAACCAATATCTCGTCACCAGTATAATCTCATCTTCAAAATCAAGAAACCGCTGGCAAGAGTAACGATGTTTCTCTTAAGATACACAACTAGTGGCGTATCGCTTCAGGCAGACTGGCCACAGTATCTCAAAATGTGTATTTGGGTGAGCAACTGGCAGAAAGCACTATGACTCTCTTAAGGTAGCCAATGCCTCGTCACCAACATAATCACATCACCAACTTCAAGAAACCGCATGCAAAGGTAACGAAGCTTCTCATAAGATACACAGCTAGTTGGGTATCACTTGAGGCAGACTGGCCAAAGTATCAAAAAAATGTGTATTTGGGTGAGCAACTAGTAGGAATCACTATGACACTCATAGGGTAGCCAATGCCTCGTCACCAGCATAATGACATCAGCAACTTCAAGAAACCCCTGGCAAAAGTTACAATGACTCTTAAGATACACAACTAGTGGCGTAGCTATCAGGCAGACTGGAAAGAGTATCTAAAAAATGTGTATTTGGATGAGCAACTGGCAGGAAACACTGTGACTCTCTTAGGGTAGCCAATATCTCGTCTCCAGTATAATCACATCTTCAAAGTCAAGAAACCGCTGGCAACAGTAACGATGTTTCTCTTAAGATACACAACTAGAGGCGTATAGCTTCAGGCACATTGGAAACAGTATCTAAAAAATGTGTATTTGGGTGAGCAACTGGCAGAAAGCACTATGACTCTCTTAAGGTAGGCAATGCCTCGTCACCAACATAATCCCATCACCAACTTCAAGAAACCGCTTGCAAAGGTAACGAAGCTTCTCATAAGATACACAGCTAGTGGGGTGTCACTTGAGGCAGACTGGCCAAAGTATCAAAAAAATGTGTATTTGGGAGAGCAACTAGCAGGAATCACTATGACACTCATAGGGTAGCCAATGCCTCGTCACCAGCATAATCACATCAGCAACTTCAAGAAACCCCTGGCAAAAGTTACAATGACTCTTAAGATACACAACTAGTGGCGTAGCTATCAGGCAGACTGGCAAGTGTATCTAAAAAATGTGTATTTGGGTGAGCAACTGGCAGGAAACCCTGTGACTCTCTTAGGGTAGCCAATATCTCGTCACCAGTATAATCACATCTTCAAAGTCAAGAAACCGCTGGCAAGAGTAACGATGTTTCTCTTAAGATACACAACTAGTGGCGTATCGCTTCAGGCAGACTGGCCACAGTATCTCAAAATGTGTATTTGGGTGAGCAACTGGCAGAAAGCACTATGACTCTCTTAAGGTAGGCAATGCCTCGTCACCAACATAATCCCATCACCAACTTCAAGAAACCGCTTGCAAAGGTAACGAAGCTTCTCATAAGGTACACAGCTAGTGGGGTGTCACTTGAGGCAGACTGGCCAAAGTATCAAAAAAATGTGTATTTGGGTGAGCAACTAGCTGGAATCACTATGACACTCATAGGGTAGCCAATGCCTCGTCACCAGCATAATCACATCAGCAACTTCAAGAAACCCCTGGCAAAAGTTACAATGACTCTTAAGATACACAACTAGTGGCGTAGCTATCAGGCAGACTGGAAATAGTATCTAAAAAATGTGTATTTGGGTGAAGAACTGGCAGGAATCTCTATGACTCTCTTGAGGTAGCCAATGCTTCGTCACCAGCAGAATCAAATCAGCAACTTCTAGAAACTCCTTTCAAAAGTAACGATGTTTCTCTTAAGATACACAACTAGTGGCGTATCGCTTCAGGCACACTGGAAACAGTATCTAAAAAATGTGTATTTGGGTGAGCAACTGGCACGAAACACTGTGACTCTCTTAGGGTAGCCAATATCTCGTCTCCAGTATAATCACAGCTTCAAAGTCAAGAAACCGCTGGCAAGAGTAACGATGTTTCTCTTAAGATACACAACTAGTGGCGTATCGCTTCACGCAGACTGGCCACAGTATCTCAAAATGTGTATTTGGGTGAGCAACTGGCAGGAAGCACTATGACTCTCTTAAGGTAGCCAATGCCTCGTCACCAACATAATCCCATCACCAAC
Organism: Schistocerca nitens; assembly: GCF_023898315.1. NCBI lineage: Eukaryota > Metazoa > Arthropoda > Insecta > Orthoptera > Acrididae > Schistocerca > Schistocerca nitens. The sequence goes on along the minus strand of NC_064616.1, from coordinate 104,748,124 downwards.
TTCAAGAAACCGCTTGCAAAGGTAACGAAGCTTCTCATAAGATACACAGCTAGTGGGGTGTCACTTGAGGCAGACTGGCCAAAGTATCAAAAAAATGTGTATTTGGGTGAGCAACTACCAGGAATCACTATGACACTCATAGGGTAGCCAATGCCTCGTCACCAGCATAATCACATCAGCAACTTCAAGAAACCCCTGGCAAAAGTTACAATGACTCTTAAGATACACAACTAGTGGCGTAGCTATCAGGCAGACTGGAAAGAGTATCTAAAAAATGTGTATTTGGGTGAAGAACTGGCAGGAATCTCTATAACTCTCTTGAGGTAGCCAATGCCTCGTCACCAGCAGAATCAAATCAGCAACTTCCAGAAACCCCTGGCAAAAGTAACGATGTTTCTCTTAAGATACACAACTAGTGGCGTATCGCTTCAGGCACACTGGAAACAGTATCTAAAAAATGTGTATTTGGGTGAGCAACTGGCACGAAACACTGTGACTCTCTTAGGGTAACCAATATCTCGTCACCAGTATAATCTCATCTTCAAAATCAAGAAACCGCTGGCAAGAGTAACGATGTTTCTCTTAAGATACACAACTAGTGGCGTATCGCTTCAGGCAGACTGGCCACAGTATCTCAAAATGTGTATTTGGGTGAGCAACTGGCAGAAAGCACTATGACTCTCTTAAGGTAGCCAATGCCTCGTCACCAACATAATCACATCACCAACTTCAAGAAACCGCATGCAAAGGTAACGAAGCTTCTCATAAGATACACAGCTAGTTGGGTATCACTTGAGGCAGACTGGCCAAAGTATCAAAAAAATGTGTATTTGGGTGAGCAACTAGTAGGAATCTCTATGACACTCATAGGGTAGCCAATGCCTCGTCACCAGCATAATGACATCAGCAACTTCAAGAAACCCCTGGCAAAAGTTACAATGACTCTTAAGATACACAACTAGTGGCGTAGCTATCAGGCAGACTGGAAAGAGTATCTAAAAAATGTGTATTTGGATGAGCAACTGGCAGGAAACACTGTGACTCTCTTAGGGTAGCCAATATCTCGTCTCCAGTATAATCACATCTTCAAAGTCAAGAAACCGCTGGCAACAGTAACGATGTTTCTCTTAAGATACACAACTAGAGGCGTATAGCTTCAGGCACATTGGAAACAGTATCTAAAAAATGTGTATTTGGGTGAGCAACTGGCAGAAAGCACTATGACTCTCTTAAGGTAGGCAATGCCTCGTCACCAACATAATCCCATCACCAACTTCAAGAAACCGCTTGCAAAGGTAACGAAGCTTCTCATAAGATACACAGCTAGTGGGGTGTCACTTGAGGCAGACTGGCCAAAGTATCAAAAAAATGTGTATTTGGGAGAGCAACTAGCAGGAATCACTATGACACTCATAGGGTAGCCAATGCCTCGTCACCAGCATAATCACATCAGCAACTTCAAGAAACCCCTGGCAAAAGTTACAATGACTCTTAAGATACACAACTAGTGGCGTAGCTATCAGGCAGACTGGCAAGTGTATCTAAAAAATGTGTATTTGGGTGAGCAACTGGCAGGAAACCCTGTGACTCTCTTAGGGTAGCCAATATCTCGTCACCAGTATAATCACATCTTCAAAGTCAAGAAACCGCTGGCAAGAGTAACGATGTTTCTCTTAAGATACACAACTAGTGGCGTATCGCTTCAGGCAGACTGGCCACAGTATCTCAAAATGTGTATTTGGGTGAGCAACTGGCAGAAAGCACTATGACTCTCTTAAGGTAGGCAATGCCTCGTCACCAACATAATCCCATCACCAACTTCAAGAAACCGCTTGCAAAGGTAACGAAGCTTCTCATAAGGTACACAGCTAGTGGGGTGTCACTTGAGGCAGACTGGCCAAAGTATCAAAAAAATGTGTATTTGGGTGAGCAACTAGCTGGAATCACTATGACACTCATAGGGTAGCCAATGCCTCGTCACCAGCATAATCACATCAGCAACTTCAAGAAACCCCTGGCAAAAGTTACAATGACTCTTAAGATACACAACTAGTGGCGTAGCTATCAGGCAGACTGGAAATAGTATCTAAAAAATGTGTATTTGGGTGAAGAACTGGCAGGAATCTCTATGACTCTCTTGAGGTAGCCAATGCTTCGTCACCAGCAGAATCAAATCAGCAACTTCTAGAAACTCCTTTCAAAAGTAACGATGTTTCTCTTAAGATACACAACTAGTGGCGTATCGCTTCAGGCACACTGGAAACAGTATCTAAAAAATGTGTATTTGGGTGAGCAACTGGCACGAAACACTGTGACTCTCTTAGGGTAGCCAATATCTCGTCTCCAGTATAATCACAGCTTCAAAGTCAAGAAACCGCTGGCAAGAGTAACGATGTTTCTCTTAAGATACACAACTAGTGGCGTATCGCTTCACGCAGACTGGCCACAGTATCTCAAAATGTGTATTTGGGTGAGCAACTGGCAGGAAGCACTATGACTCTCTTAAGGTAGCCAATGCCTCGTCACCAACATAATCCCATCACCAACTTCAAGAAACCGCTTGCAAAGGTAACGAAGCTTCTCATAAGATACACAGCTAGTGGGGTGTCACTTGAGGCAGACTGGCCAAAGTATCAAAAAAATGTGTATTTGGGTGAGCAACTACCAGGAATCACTATGACACTCATAGGGTAGCCAATGCCTCGTCACCAGCATAATCACATCAGCAACTTCAAGAAACCCCTGGCAAAAGTTACAATGACTCTTAAGATACACAACTAGTGGCGTAGCTATCAGGCAGACTGGAAAGAGTATCTAAAAAATGTGTATTTGGGTGAAGAACTGGCAGGAATCTCTATAACTCTCTTGAGGTAGCCAATGCCTCGTCACCAGCAGAATCAAATCAGCAACTTCCAGAAACCCCTGGCAAAAGTAACGATGTTTCTCTTAAGATACACAACTAGTGGCGTATCGCTTCAGGCACACTGGAAACAGTATCTAAAAAATGTGTATTTGGGTGAGCAACTGGCACGAAACACTGTGACTCTCTTAGGGTAACCAATATCTCGTCACCAGTATAATCTCATCTTCAAAATCAAGAAACCGCTGGCAAGAGTAACGATGTTTCTCTTAAGATACACAACTAGTGGCGTATCGCTTCAGGCAGACTGGCCACAGTATCTCAAAATGTGTATTTGGGTGAGCAACTGGCAGAAAGCACTATGACGCTCTTAAGGTAGCCAATGCCTCGTCACCAACATAATCACATCACCAACTTCAAGAAACCGCATGCAAAGGTAACGAAGCTTCTCATAAGATACACAGCTAGTTGGGTATCACTTGAGGCAGAGTGGCCAAAGTATCAAAAAATGTGTATTTGGGTGAGCAACTAGTAGGAATCACTATGACACTCATAGGGTAGCCAATGCCTCGTCACCAGCATAATGACATCAGCAACTTCAAGAAACCCCTGGCAAAAGTTACAATGACTCTTAAGATACACAACTAGTGGCGTAGCTATCAGGCAGACTGGAAAGAGTATCTAAAAAATGTGTATTTGGATGAGCAACTGGCAGGAAACACTGTGACTCTCTTAGGGTAGCCAATATCTCGTCTCCAGTATAATCACATCTTCAAAGTCAAGAAACCGCTGGCAACAGTAACGATGTTTCTCTTAAGATACACAACTAGAGGCGTATAGCTTCAGGCACATTGGAAACAGTATCTAAAAAATGTGTATTTGGGTGAGCAACTGGCAGAAAGCACTATGACTCTCTTAAGGTAGGCAATGCCTCGTCACCAACATAATCCCATCACCAACTTCAAGAAACCGCTTGCAAAGGTAACGAAGCTTCTCATAAGATACACAGCTAGTGGGGTGTCACTTGAGGCAGACTGGCCAAAGTATCAAAAAAATGTGTATTTGGGAGAGCAACTAGCAGGAATCACTATGACACTCATAGGGTAGCCAATGCCTCGTCACCAGCATAATCACATCAGAAACTTCAAGAAACCCCTGGCAAAAGTTACAATGACTCTTAAGATACACAACTAGTGGCGTAGCTATCAGGCAGACTGGCAAGTGTATCTAAAAAATGTGTATTTGGGTGAGCAACTGGCAGGAAACCCTGTGACTCTCTTAGGGTAGCCAATATCTCGTCACCAGTATAATCACATCTTCAAAGTCAAGAAACCGCTGGCAAGAGTAACGATGTTTCTCTTAAGATACACAACTAGTGGCGTATCGCTTCAGGCAGACTGGCCACAGTATCTCAAAATGTGTATTTGGGTGAGCAACTGGCAGAAAGCACTATGACTCTCTTAAGGTAGGCAATGCCTCGTCACCAACATAATCCCATCACCAACTTCAAGAAACCGCTTGCAAAGGTAACGAAGCTTCTCATAAGGTACACAGCTAGTGGGGTGTCACTTGAGGCAGACTGGCCAAAGTATCAAAAAAATGTGTATTTGGGTGAGCAACTAGCTGGAATCACTATGACACTCATAGGGTAGCCAATGCCTCGTCACCAGCATAATCACATCAGCAACTTCAAGAAACCCCTGGCAAAAGTTACAATGACTCTTAAGATACACAACTAGTGGCGTAGCTATCAGGCAGACTGGAAATAGTATCTAAAAAATGTGTATTTGGGTGAAGAACTGGCAGGAATCTCTATGACTCTCTTGAGGTAGCCAATGCTTCGTCACCAGCAGAATCAAATCAGCAACTTCTAGAAACTCCTTTCAAAAGTAACGATGTTTCTCTTAAGATACACAACTAGTGGCGTATCGCTTCAGGCACACTGGAAACAGTATCTAAAAATGTGTATTTGGGTGAGCAACTGGCACGAAACACTGTGACTCTCTTAGGGTAGCCAATATCTCGTCTCCAGTATAATCACAGCTTCAAAGTCAAGAAACCGCTGGCAAGAGTAACGATGTTTCTCTTAAGATACACAACTAGTGGCGTATCGCTTCACGCAGACTGGCCACAGTATCTCAAAATGTGTATTTGGGTGAGCAACTGGCAGGAAGCACTATGACTCTCTTAAGGTAGCCAATTCCTCGTCACCAACATAATCCCATCACCAACTTCAAGAAACCGCTTGCAAAGGTAACGAAGCTTCTCATAAGATACACAGCTAGTGGGGTGTCACTTGAGGCAGACTGGCCAAAGTATCAAAAAAATGTGTATTTGGGTGAGCAACTAGCAGGAATCACTATGACATTCATAGGGTAGCCAATGCCTCGTCACCAGCATAATCACATCAGCAACTTCAAGAAACCCCTGGCAAAAGTTACAATGACTCTTAAGATACACAACTAGTGGCGTAGCTATCAGGCAGACTGGAAAGAGTATCTAAAAAATGTGTATTTGGGTGAAGAACTGGCAGGAATCTCTATGACTCTCTTGAGGTAGCCAATGCCTCGTCACCAACAGAATCAAATCAGCAACTTCCAGAAACCCCTGGCAAAGGTAACGATGTTTCTCTTAAGATACACAACTAGTGGCGTATCGCTTCAGGCACACTGGAAACAGTATCTAAAAAATGTGTATTTGGGTGAGCAACTGGCACGAAACACTGTGACTCTCTTAGGGTAACCAATATCTCGTCACCAGTATAATCACATCTTCAAAATCAAAAAACCGCTGGCAAGAGTAACGATGTTTCTCTTAAGATACACAACTAGTGGCGTATCGCTTCAGGCAGACTGGCCACAGTATCTCAAAATGTGTATTTGGGTGAGCAACTGGCAGAAAGCACTATGACTCTCTTAAGGTAGCCAATGCCTCGTCACCAACATAATCACATCACCAACTTCAAGAAACCGTATGCAAAGGTAACGAAGCTTCTCATAAGATACACAGCTAGTTGGGTGTCACTTGATTCAGACTGGCCAAAGTATCAAAAAAATGTGTATTTGGGTGAGCAACTAGCAGGAATCACTATGACACTCATAGGGTAGCCAATGCCTCGTCACCAGCATAATCACATCAGCAACTTCAAGAAACCCCTGGCAAAAGTAACGATGTTTCTCTTAAGATACACAACTAGTGGCGTATCGCTTCAGGCACACTGGAAACAGTATCTAAAAATGTGTATGTAGGTGAGCAACTGGCACGAAACACTGCGACTCTCTTAGGGTAGCCAATATCTCGTCACCAGTATAATCACAGCTTCAAAGTCAAGAAACCGCTGGCAAGAGTAACGATGTTTCTCTTAAGATACACAACTAGTGGCGTATCGCTTCACGCAGACTGGCCACAGTATCTCAAAATGTGTATTTGGGTGAGCAACTGGCAGGAAGCACTATGACTCTCTTAAGGTAGCCAATGCCTCGTCACCAACATAATCCCATCACCAACTTCAAGAAACCGCTTGCAAAGGTAACGAAGCTGCTCATAAGATACACAGCTAGTGGGGTGTCACTTGAGGCAGACTGGCCAAAGTATCAAAAAAATGTGTATTTGGGTGAGCAACTAGCAGGAATCACTATGACACTCATAGGTTAGCCAATGCCTCGTCACCAGCATTATCACATCAGCAACTTCAAGAAACCCCTGGCAAAAGTTACAATGACTCTTAAGATACACAACTAGTGGCGTAGCTATCAGGCAGACTGGAAAGAGTATCTAAAAATGTGTATTTGGGTGAAGAACTGGCAGGAATCTCTATGACTCTCTTGAGGTAGCCAATGCCTCGTCACCAGCAGAATCAAATCAGCAACTTCTAGAAACCCCTGGCAAAAGTAACGATGTTTCTCTTAAGATACACAACTAGTGGCGTATCGCTTCAGGCACACTGGAAACAGTATCTAAAAAATGTGTTTTTGGGTGAGCAACTGGCACGAAACACTGTGACTATCTTAGGGTAACCAATATCTCGTCACCAGTATAATCACATCATCAAAGTCAAGAAACCGCTGGCAAGAGTAACGATGTTTCTCTTAAGATACACAACTAGTGGCGTATCGCTTCAGGCAGACGCCACAGTATCTCAAAATGTGTATTTGGGTGAGCAACTGGCAGAAAGCACTATGACTCTCTTAAGGTAGCCAATGCCTCGTCACCAACATAATCCCATCACCAACTTCAAGAAACCGCTTGCAAAGGTAACGAAGCTTCTCATAAGATACACAACTAGTGGGGTGTCACTTGAGGCAGACTGGCCAAAGTATCAAAAAAATGTGTATTTGGGTGAGCAACTAGCAGGAATCACTATGACACTCATAGGGTAGCCAATGCCTCGTCACCAGCATAATCACATCAGCAACTTCAAGAAACCCCTGGCAAAAGTTACAATGACTCTTAAGATACACAACTAGTGGCGTAGCTATCAGGCAGACTGGAAAGAGTATCTAAAAAATGTGTATTTGGGTGAAGAACTGGCAGGAATCTCTATGACTCTCTTGAGGTAGCCAATGCCTCGTCACCAGCAGAATCAAATCAGCAACTTCTAGAAACCCCTGGCAAAAGTAACGATGTTTCTCTTAAGATACACAACTAGTGGCGTATCGCTTCAGGCACACCGGAAACAGTATCTAAAAAATGTGTATTTGGGTGAGCAACTGGCACGAAACACTGCGACTCTCTTAGGGTAGCCAATATCTCGTCACCAGTATAATCACAGCTTCAAAGTCAAGAAACCGCTGGCAAGAGTAACGATGTTTCTCTTAAGATACACAAGTAGTGGAGTATCGCTTCAGGCAGACTGGCCACAGTATCTCAAAATGTGTATTTGGGTGAGCAACTGGCAGGAAGCACTATGACTCTCTTAAGGTAGCCAATGCCTCGTCACCAACATAATCCCATCACCAACTTCAAGAAACTGCCTGCAAAGGTAACGAAGCTTCTCATAAGATACACAGTTAGTGGGGTGTCACTTGAGGCAGACTGGCCAAAGTATCAAAGAAATGTGTATTTGGGTGAGCAACTAGCAGGAATCACTATGACACTCATAGGGTAGCCAATGCCTCGTCACCTGCATAATCACATCAGCAACTTCAAGAAACCCCTGGCAAAAGTTACAATGACTCTTAAGATACACAACTAGTGGCGTAGCTATCAGGCAGACAGGAAAGTGTATCTAAAAAATGTGTATTTGGGTGAAGAACTGGCAGGAATCTCTATGACTCTCTTGAGGTAGCCAATGCCTCGTCACCAGCAGAATCAAATCAGCAACTTCTAGAAACCCCTGGCAAAATTAACGATGTTTCTCTTAAGATACACAACTAGTGGCGTATCGCTTCAGGCACACTGGAAACAGTATCTAAAAAATGTGTATTTGGGTGAGCAACTGGCACGAAACACTGCGACTCTCTTAGGGTAACCAATATCTCGTCACCAGTATAATCACAGCTTCAAAGTCAAGAAACCGCTGGCAAGAGTAACGATGTTTCTCTTAAGATACACAACTAGTGGCGTATCGCTTCAGGCAGACGCCACAGTATCTCAAAATGTGTATTTGGGTGAGGAACTGGCAGGAAGCACTATGACTCTCTTAAGGTAGCCAATGCCTCGTCACCAACATAATCCCATCACCAACTTCAAGAAACCGCTTGCAAAGGTAACGAAGCTTCTCATAAGATACACAGCTAGTGGGGTGTCACTTGAGGCAGACTGGCCAAAGTATCAAAAAAATGTGTATTTGGGTGAGCAACTAGCAGGAATCACTATGACACTCATAGGGTAGCCAATGCCGCGTCACCAGCATAATCACATCAGCAACTTCAAGAAACCCCTGGCAAAAGTTACAATGACTCTTAAGATACACAACTAGTGGCGTAGCTATCAGGCAGACTGGAAAGAGTATCTAAAAAATGTGTATTTGGGTGAAGAACTGGCAGGAATCTCTATGACTCTCTTGAGGTAGCCAATGCCTCGTCACCAGCAGAATCAAATCAGCAACTTCTAGAAACCCCTGGCAAAAGTAACGATGTTTCTCTTAAGATACACAACTAGTGGCGTATCGCTTCAGGCACACTGGAAACAGTATGTAAAAAATGTGTATTTGGGTGAGCAACTGGCACGAAACACTGTGACTATCTTAGGGTAACCAATATCTCGTCACCAGTATAATCACATCATCAAAGTCAAGAAACCGCTGGCAAGAGTAACGATGTTTCTCTTAAGATACACAACTAGTGGCGTATCGCTTCAGGCAGACTGGCCACAGTATCTCAAAATGTGTATTTGGGTGAGCAACTGGCAGGAAGCACTATGACTCTCTTAAGGTAGCCAATGCCTCGTCACCAACATAATCCCATCACCAACTTCAAGAAACCGCTTGCAAAGGTAACGAAACTTCTCATAAGATACACAGCTAGTGGGGTTCACTTGAGGCAGACTGGCCAAAGTATCAAAAAAATGTGTATTTGGGTGAGCAACTAGCAGGAATCACTATGACACTCATAGGGTAGCCAATGCCTCGTCACCAGCATAATCACATCAGCAACTTCAAGAAACCCCTGGCAAAAGTTACAATGACTCTTAAGATACACAACTAGTGGCTTAGCTATCAGGCAGACTGGAAAGAGTATCTAAAAAATGTGTATTTGGGTGAAGAACTGGCAGGAATCGCTATGACTCTCTTGAGGTAGCCAATGCCTCGTCACCAGCAGAATCAAATCAGCAACTTCTAGAAACCCCTGGCTAAAGTAACGATGTTTCTCTTAAGATACACAACTAGTGGCGTATCGCTTCAGGCAGACTGGCCACAGTATCTCAATATGTGTATTTGGGTGAGCAACTGGCAGGAAGCACTATGACTCTCTTAAGGTAGCCAATGCCTCGTCACCAACATAATCCCATCACCAACTTCAAGAAACCGCTTGCAAAGGTAACGAAGCTTCTCATAAGATACACAGCTAGTGGGGTGTCACTTGAGGCAGACTGGCCAAAGTATCAAAAAAATGTGTATTTGGGTAAGCAACTAGCTGGAATCACTATGACACTCATAGGGTAGCCAATGCCTCTTCACCAGCATAATCACATAAGCAACTTCAAGAAACCCCTGGAAAAGTTACAATGACTCTTAAGATACACAACTAGTGGCGTAGCTATCAGGCAGACTGGAAAGAGTATCTAAAAAATGTGTATTTGGGTGAATAACTGGCAGGAATCTCTATGACTCTCTTGAGGTAGCCAATGCCTCGTCACCAGCAGAATCAAATCAGCAACTACTAGAAACCCCTGGCAAAAGTAACGATGTTTCTCTTAAGATACACAACTAGTGGCGTATCGCTTCAGGCAGACTGGCCACAGTATCTCAAAATGTGTATTTGGGTGAGCAACTGGCAGGAAGCACTATGACTCTCTTAAGGTAGCCAATGCCTCGTCACCAACATAATCCCATCACCAACTTCAAGAAACCGCTTGCAAAGGTAACGAAACTTCTCATAAGATACACAGCTAGTGGGGTGTCACTTGAGGCAGACTGGCCAAAGTATCAAAAAATGTGTATTTGGGTGAGCAACTAGCAGGAATCACTATGACACTCATAGGGTAGCCAATGCCTCGTCACCAGCATAATCACATCAGCAACTTCAAGAAACCCCTGGCAAAAGTTACAATGACTCTTAAGATACACAACTAGTGGCTTAGCTATCAGGCAGACTGGAAAGAGTATCTAAAAAATGTGTATTTGGGTGAAGAACTGGCAGGAATCGCTATGACTCTCTTGAGGTAGCCTATGCCTCGTCACCAGCAGAATCAAATCAGCAACTTCTCGAAACCCCTGGCTAAAGTAACGATGTTTCTCTTAAGATACACAACTAGTGGCGTATCGCTTCAGGCAGACTGGCCACAGTATCTCAAAATGTGTATTTGGGTGAGCAACTGGCAGGAAGCACTATGACTCTCTTAAGGTAGCCAATGCCTCGTCACCAACATAATCCCATCACCAACTTCAAGAAACCGCTTGCAAAGGTAACGAAACTTCTCATAAGATACACAGCTAGTGGGGTGTCACTTGAGGCGGACTGGCCAAAGTATCAAAAAAAAGTGTATTTGGGTGAGCAACTAGCTGGAATCACTATGACACTCATAGGGTAGCCAATGCCTCGTCACCAGCATAATCACATAAGCAACTTCAAGAAACCCCTGGAAAAGTTACAATGACTCTTAAGATACACAACTAGTGGCGTAGCTATCAGGCAGACTGGAAAGAGTATCTAAAAAATGTGTATTTGGGTGAATAACTGGCAGGAATCTCTATGACTCTCTTGAGGTAGCCAATGCCTCGTCACCAGCAGAATCAAATCAGCAACTTCTAGAAACCCCTGGCAAAAGTAACGATGTTTCTCTTAAGATACACAACTAGTGGCGTATCGCTTCAGGCAGACTGGCCACAGTATCTCAAAATGTGTATTTGGGTGAGCAACTGGCAGGAAGCACTATGACTCTCTTAAGGTAGCCAATGCCTCGTCACCAACATAATCCCATCACCAACTTCAAGAAACCGCTTGCAAAGGTAACGAAACTTCTCATAAGATACACAGCTAGTGGGGTGTCACTTGAGGCAGACTGGCCAAAGTATCAAAAAATGTGTATTTGGGTGAGCAACTAGCAGGAATCACTATGACACTCATAGGGTAGCCAATGCCTCGTCACCAGCATAATCACATCAGCAACTTCAAGAAACCCCTGGCAAAAGTTACAATGACTCTTACGATACACAACTAGTGGCGTAGCTATCAGGCAGACTGGAAAGAGTATCTAAAAAATGTGTATTTGTGTGAATAACTGGCAGGAATCTCTATGACTCTCTTGAGGTAGCCAATGCCTCGTCACCAGCAGAATCAAATCAGCAACTTCTAGAAACCCCTGGCAAAAGTAACGATGTTTCTCTTAAGATACACAACTAGTGGCGTATCGCTTCAGGCAGACTGGCCACAGTATCTCAAAATGTGTATTTGGGTGAGCAACTGGCAGGAAGCACTATGACTCTCTTAAGGTAGCCAATGCCTCGTCACCAACATAATCCCATCACCAACTTCAAGAAACCGCTTGCAAAGGTAACGAAACTTCTCATAAGATACACAGCTAGTGGGGTGTCACTTGAGGCAGACTGGCCAAAGTATCAAAAATTGTGTATTTGGGTGAGCAACTAGCAGGAATCACTATGACACTCATAGGGTAGCCAATGCCTCGTCACCAGCATAATCACATCAGCAACTTCAAGAAACCCCTGGCAAAAGTTACAATGACTCTTACGATACACAACTAGTGGCGTAGCTATCAGGCAGACTGGAAAGAGTATCTAAAAAATGTGTATTTGTGTGAAGAACTGGCAGGAATCTCTATGACTCTCTTGAGGTAGCCAATGCCTCGTCACCAGCAGAATCAAATCAGCAACTTCTAGAAACCCCTGGCAAAAGTAACGATGTTTCTCTTAAGATACACAACTAGTGGCGTATCGCTTCAGGCACACTGGAAACAGTATCTAAAAAATGTGTATTTGGGTGAGCAACTGGCACGAAACACTGTAACTATCTTAGGGTAACCAATATCTCGTCACCAGTATAATCACATCTTCAAAGGCAAGAAACCGCTGGCAAGAGTAACGATGTTTCTCTTAAGATACACAACTAGTGGCGTATCGCTTCAGGCAGACTGGCCACAGTATCTCAAAATGTGTACTTGGGTGAGCAACTGGCAGAAAGCACTATGACTCTCTTAAGGTAGTCAATGCCTCGTCACCAACATAATCACATCACCAAATTCAAGAAACCGCTTGCAAAGGTTACGAAGCTTCTCATAAGATACACAACTAGTGGGGTGTCACTTGAGGCAGACTGGCCAAAGTATCAAAAAAATGTGTATTTGGGTGAGCAACTAGCTGGAATCACTATGACACTCATAGGGTAGCCAATGCCTCGTCACCAGCATAATCACATCAGCAACTTCAAGAAACCCCTGGCAAAAGTTACAATGACTCTTAAGACACACAACTAGTGGCGTAGGTATCAGGCAGACTGGAAAGAGTATCTAAAAAATGTGTATTTGGGTGAAGAACTGGCAGGAATCTCTATGACTCTCTTGAGGTAGCCAATGTCTCGTCACCAGCAGAATCAAATCAGCAACTTCTAGAAACCCCTGGCAAAAGTAACGATGTTTCTCTTAAGATACACAACTAGTGGCGTATCGCTTCAGGCACAATGGAAACAGTATCTAAAAAATGTGTATTTGGGTGAGCAACTGGCACGAAACACTGTGACTATCTTAGGGTAAGCAATATCTCGTCACCAGTATAATCACATCTTCAAAGTCAAGAAACCGCTGGCAAGAGTAACGATGTTTCTCTTAAGATACACAACTAGTGGCGTATCGCTTCAGGCAGACTGGCCACAGTATCTCAATATGTGTATTTGGGTGAGCAACTGGCAGGAAGCACTATGACTCTCTTAAGGTAGCCAATGCCTCGTCACCAACATAATCCAATCACCAACTTCAAGAAACCGCTAGCAAAGGTAACGAAACTTCTCATAAGATACACAGCTAGTGGGGTGTCACTTGAGGCAGACTGGCCAAAGTATCAAAAAAATGTGTATTTGGGTGAGCAACTAGCAGGAATCACTATGACACTCATAGGGTAGCCAATGCCTCGTCACCAGCATAATCACATCAGCAACTTCAAGAAACCCCTGGCAAAAGTTACAATGACTCTTAAGATACACAACTAGTGGCGTAGCTATCAGGCAGACTGGAAAGAGTATCTAAAAAATGTGTATTTGGGAGAAGAACTGGCAGGAATCTCTATGACTCTCTTGAGGTAGCCAATGCCTCGTCACCAGCAGAATCAAATCAGCAACTTCTAGAAACCCCTGGCTAAAGTAACGATGTTTCTCTTAAGATACACAACTAGTGGCGTATCGCTTCAGGCAGACTGGCCACAGTATCTCAAAATGTGTATTTGGGTGAGCAACTGGCAGGAAGCACTATGACTCTCTTAAGGTAGCCAATGCCTCGTCACCAACATAATCCCATCACCAACTTCAAGAAACCGCTTGCAAAGGTAACGAAACTTCTCATAAGATACACAGCTAGTGGGGTGTCACTTGAGGCAGACTGGCCAAAGTATCAAAAAAATGTGTATTTGGGTGAGCAACTAGCTGGAATCACTATGACACTCATAGGGTAGCCAATGCCTCGTCACCAGTATAATCACATAAGCAACTTCAAGAAACCCCTGGCAAAAGTTACAATGACTCTTAAGATACATAACTAGTGGCGTAGCTATCAGGCAGACTGGAAAGAGTATCTAAAAAATGTGTATTTGGGTGAAGAACCGGCAGGAATCTCTATGACTCTCTTGAGGTAGCCAATGCCTCGTCACCAGCAGAATCAAATCAGCAACTTCTAGAAACCCCTGGCAAAAGTAACGATGTTTCTCTTAAGATACACAACTAGTGGCGTATCGCTTCAGGCAGACTGGCCACAGTATCTCAAAATGTGTATTTGGGTGAGCAACTGGCAGGAAGCACTATGACTCTCTTAAGGTAGCCAATGCCTCGTCACCAACATAATCCCATCACCAACTTCAAGAAACCGCTTGCAAAGGTAACGAAACTTCTCATAAGATACACAGCTAGTGGGGTGTCACTTGAGGCAGACTGGCCAAAGTATCAAAAATTGTGTATTTGGGTGAGCAACTAGCAGGAATCACTATGACACTCATAGGGTAGCCAATGCCTCGTCACCAGCATAATCACATCAGCAACTTCAAGAAACCCCTGGCAAAAGTTACAATGACTCTTAAGACACACAACTAGTGGCGTAGCTATCAGGCAGACTGGAAAGAGTATCTAAAAAATGTGTATTTGGGTGAAGAACTGGCAGGAATCTCTATGACTCTCTTGAGGTAGCCAATGCCTCGTCACCAGCAGAATCAAATCAGCAACTTCTAGAAACCCCTGGCAAAAGTAACGATGTTTCTCTTAAGATACACAACTAGTGGCGTATCGCTTCAGGCACACTGGAAACAGAATCTAAAAATGTGTATTTGGGTGAGCAACTGGCACGAAACACTGTGACTATCTTAGGGTAACCAATATCTCGTCACCAGTATAATCACATCTTCAAAGTCAAGAAACCGCTGGCAAGAGTAACGATGTTTCTCTTAAGATACACAACTAGTGGAGTATCGCTTCAGGCAGACTGGCCACAGTATCTCAAAATGTGTATTTGGGTGAGCAACTGGCAGGAAGCACTATGACTCTCTTAAGGTAGCCAATGCCTCGTCACCAACATAATCCCATCACCAACTTCAAGAAACCGCTTGCAAAGGTAACGAAACTTCTCATAAGAAACACAGCTAGTGGGGTGTCACTTGAGGCAGACTGGCCAAAGTATCAAAAATATGTGTATTTGGGTGAGCATCTAGCTGGAATCACTATGACACTCATAGGGTAGCCAATGCCTCGTCACCAGCATAATCACATAAGCAACTTCAAGAAACCCCTGGCAAAAGTTACAATGACTCTTAAGATACACAACTAGTGGCGTAGCTATCAGGCAGACTGGAAAGAGTATCTAAAACATGTGTATTTGGGTGAAGAACTGGCAGGAATCTCTATGACTCTCTTGAGGTAGCCAATGCCTCGTCACCAGCAGAATGAAATCAGCAACTTCTAGAAACCCCTGGCAAAAGTAACGATGTTTCTCTTAAGATACACAACTAGTGGCGTATCGCTTCAGGCAGACTGGCCACAGTATCTCAAAATGTGTATTTGGGTGAGCAACTGGCAGGAAGCACTATGACTCTCTTAAGGTAGCCAATGCCTCGTCACCAACATAATCCAATCACCAACTTCAAGAAACTGCTAGCAAAGGTAACGAAACTTCTCATAAGATACACAGCTAGTGGGGTGTCACTTGAGGCAGACTGGCCAAAGTATCAAAAAAATGTGTATTTGGGTGAGCAACTAGCAGGAATCACTATGACACTCATAGGGTAGCCAATGCCTCGTCACCAGCATAATCACATCAGCAACTTCAAGAAACCCCTGGCAAAAGTTACAATGACTCTTAAGATACACAACTAGTGGCGTAGCTATCAGGCAGACTGGAAAGAGTATCTAAAAAACGTGTATTTGGGAGAAGAACTGGCAGGAATCTCTATGACTCTCTTGAGGTAGCCAATGCCTCGTCACCAGCAGAATCAAATCAGCAACTTCTAGAAACCCCTGGCTAAAGTAACGATGTTTCTCTTAAGATACACAACTAGTGGCGTATCGCTTCAGGCAGACTGGCCACAGTATCTCAAAATGTGTATTTGGGTGAGCAACTGGCAGGAAGCACTATGACTCTCTTAAGGTAGCCAATGTCTCGTCACCAACATAATCCCATCACCAACTTCAAGAAACCGCTTGCAAAGGTAACGAAACTTCTCATAAGATACACAGCTAGTGGGGTGTCACTTGAGGCAGACTGGCCAAAGTATCAAAAATATGTGTATTTGGGTGAGCAACTAGCTGGAATCACTATGACACTCATAGGGTAGCCAATGCCTCGTCACCAGCATAATCACATAAGCAACTTCAAGAAACCCCTGGCAAAAGTTACAATGACTCTTAAGATACACAACTAGTGGCGTAGCTATCAGGCAGACTGGAAAGAGTATCTAAAAAATGTGTATTTGTGTGAAGAACTGGCAGGAATCTCTATGACTCTCTTGAGGTAGCCAATGCCTCGTCACCAGCAGAATCAAATCAGCAACTTCTAGAAACCCCTGGCTAAAGTAACGATGTTTCTCTTAAGATACACAACTAGTGGCGTATCGCTTCAGGCAGACTGGCCACAGTATCTCAAAATGTGTATTTGGGTGAGCAACTGGCAGGAAGCACTATGACTCTCTTAAGGTAGCCAATGCCTCGTCACCAACTTAATCCCATCACCAACTTCAAGAAACCGCTTGCAAAGGTAACGAAACTTCTCATAAGATACACAGCTAGTGGGGTGTCACTTGAGGCAGACTGGCCAAAGTATCAAAAAAATGTGTATTTGGGTGAGCAACTAGCAGGAATCACTATGACACTCATAGGGTAGCCAATGCCTCGTCACCAGCATAATCACATCAGCAACCTCAAGAAACCCCTGGCAAAAGTGACAATGACTCTTAAGATACACAACTAGTGGCGTAGCTATCAGGCAGACTGGAAAGAGTATCTAAAAAATGTGTATTTGGGTGAAGAACTGGCAGGAATCTCTATGACTCTCTTGAGGTAACCAATGCCTCGTCACCAGCAGAATCAAATCAGCAACTTCTAGAAACCCCTGGCAAAAGTAACGATGTTTCTCTTAAGATACACAACTAGGTACAGTGAAGCGACTCTAACAGCCTCTCCTGTACAAATGTCAACCTCACCTACCCGAGTTGCAGCTAAGGATTGCTGCACGGTACACCCTGTTATTGCTAACGAGGCTCTGACGACCGAATGTTTCCCGGGATAAGGAAACCCCCCCTATCAAGTGCCAACGGTCTCAAAGAGAGCGGATGAGCGGATAGAGGCAGGGCACTCTCTTGTCCTTGGAGTGAGAAATTGCTCCTAAAGGCGGAAGAGCTTCACAGTCAACGGCATAGGATGGAGAAGGCAACGGGAAACCACTCCATTAAAGATCACTCAAGATATCCCAAGAATCAGTAGCGCACCATGCCAGAATCTTCTGTTAAACATAAATCCGGAGTAATAGTCCCCCAATCGGATCTCCGGGTGGGGACAATGGAAGGTCAGGCAAAGTTGAAGAATACACTAAAAATAGCAACATGGAATGTAAGAACACTCCTCCAATGCGGGAAATTAGAGAACCTCAAACTAGAGATGGACAGAATGGGAACAGACATAATAGGAATATCTGAGATGCGATGGCCTGAACCAGGAGACTTCAGATCAGGAAATTATCGTATTATTCATACAGGTACTAACCAAGGAACAACTGGAATCGGTGGAGTTGGAATAATTCTAAAAGGAAAACTCGGGAATCTAGTCACAGGATATGTGCAATTTAACTCTAGGATAATACTAGTCAAAATTGGAACCAAACCAAAGAACACGGTAATAGTACAAGTCTATATGCCGACATCGGCAGAAGAAGACGATGTAATAGAAACAGTGTATGAAGACATCAACAAAGTTATAAATTATGTTAAAGGTGAAGAGAACTTAATTATAATGGGAGATTGGAATGCTAGTGTTGGAGAAGAGAAAGTTGACGGAATTGTAGGGAAATATGGTCTAGGAGACAGGAACGAAAGAGGAAGCCGGCTAATTGAATTTTGTGCCAAAAACAAGTTGGTCATAGCGAACTCCCTTTTCAACCACCATAAAAGAAGAAGGTACACGTGGAAAGCCCCAGGAGATACTAGAAGACACCAAATCGACTATATATTAGTAAAATCGCGTTTTAAAAACCAAATCAAGGATTGCAGAAGCTACCCGTCTGCGGATATTAATAGTGATCACAACCTTGTAATGATGAAATGCTTACTCAAACTCAAGCGATTAGAGAGAAAAACGAACAAAGTATGGAACAGAGATAACCTAAAGTCTGAAGAACTAGTGATCCCTTATGCACGGAAAACTGATGAGATGGCATCAAACATTATCCCCGGGAGTACTAACGAGGAGTGGAAACAAATCAAAGAAGGCATACATAAAGCAGCAGAAGAATTTATTGGGAAAGCCAAACCTGTAAACAGGAAAGAGTGGATAACACCTGAAATAATTTGTCTAATGGAAGAAAGAAGACTATACAAAAATGCCTCTGACGAGCAAAGCGAAAACAAATATAGAAAGCTTAGAAACCAAATAAACAGAGAATCTAGGAAAGCAAAAGAAAATTACCTCAACAGCATTTGTAAAGAGGTGGAGGAAAACATGGTTAAAGGAAAAACTGACTTGGCCTACAGAACAATAAAACAAAACTTTGCTAAACGGAAAGTAAAATCTTCAGGAACTATAAAGAACAAAGAGGGCAAGGTACTATTTGGATATGACACGCTGAAGAGATGGCAAGAATACATTGAAGAGCTATATCAAGGAGACCCTCTAACAGATAATATGATAGAATTAAGCGAAGAAGTAGAGAAAGAAGAACTAGGGGACACAATTCTGAAAGATGAATTTGAAAAAGCACTAAAAGAACTACCAGATAAGAAAGCGGCAGGTGTTGATGATATACCTTCTGAACTAATTAAGAAATCAGGAGACAAAATGAAAGCTACATTACTGCAACTCATACAGAAAATATACAAAACAGGTGAAGTTCCTGAAGACTATCAGAAATGCATCATATTCCCCATACCTAAGAAAGCATCTACTATGGACTGTGAAAACCATCGAACACTCAGTCTTCTTTCACACGCATCAAAAATTCTAATAAGAATAATTTTGAAAAGAGTTGAAAACCAATTGAATAGCACTCTAAGTGAAGACCAATTCGGTTTTAGAAGCGGTGTAGGGACGAGGGAAGCAATCTTATCTTTAAGACTAATAATTGAGAAACAAATTTCCAAAAACAAACAAGTATTTATAGCCTTCGTAGACCTCGAAAAGGCATTTGACAATGTTGTATGGCCAGAAATGTTTAGAATTCTGAAGAAGGCTGGTCTGAAATATAATGACAGAAGGATAATCTTTAAAATATACCAAAATGAAACAGCCTTAGTTAAGAAGGAAAACAAAGAAGAAACAGCAAGAATAAGGAAAGGAGTGAGACAGGGATGCCCACTATCTCCAGTAATTTTCAACGCATATATCCAAGAAGCAATAGATAAAATAAGAGAGAATATTGAAGTAGGAATAAAACTTAACGGAATGAAAATAGATATGTTGCGATATGCAGATGATATCGCCATAATTACAGAAAGGAAAGAAGATTTAGAAGCCGCACTCAATGAAATGGAAAACACCTTAAAAGAACAGTATGGAATGAAAATAAATAAGAAAAAGACTAAAGTGATGGTGAGTGGCGCCCTGAACTACAATGAACCCATACGAATAACAATAAAGGGAGAGAAACTAGGGCAGGTTACAGAATTTAACTACTTAGGTAGCAAAATAACAGCAGATGGAAGGAGCAAAAGTGACATTAAAAACAGAATACAACTTGCCAAAATAGCATTCAATGGAAAAAGAAACTTACTGACGAGTAGAAATGTTAGTTTAGACGTAAGAAAGAGAGTCATGAAAACCTATGTGTGGAGTACAGCCCTTTACGGATGTGAAACTTGGACTAGTGGAAAAGAAGAAAAGAGAAGATTAGAGGCATTCGAAATCTGGTGCTACCGGAGAATGGAAAAAATCAGCTGGCGAGACAAGGCTACAAACGAAGATGTCCTCAGAAGAGTGAAAGAAAACAGATCTCTTTGGCGAAATATACAGAAAAGAAGAATAACCTTCATAGGTCACATTTTACGGCATAACAATTTCATTAAGAGAATATTAGAAGGAATCATTGAAGGAAGAACTCGCCGAGGACGACCTAGATTAAGCTACATTCAACAAGTAATAAATGACATCGGGTGCCAGACCTATGCAGATATGAAGAAGAAAGTTGACAAAAGAACGGAATGGCGTGCTGCTGCCAACCAACCTGTGGGTTGATAACCGAAGAAGAGAAGACACAACTAGTGGCGTATCGCTTCAGGCACACTGGAAACAGTATCTAAAAATGTGTATTTGGGTGAGCAACTGGCACGAAACACTGTAACTATCTTAGGGTAACCAATATCTCGTCACCAGTATAATCACATCTTCAAAGGCAAGAAACCGCTGGCAAGAGTAACGAAGTTTCTCTTAAGATACACAACTAGTGGCGTATCGCTTCAGGCAGACTGGCCACAGTATCTCAAAATGTGTACTTGGGTGAGCAACTGGCAGAAAGCACTATGACTCTCTTAAGGTAGTCAATGCCTCGTCACCAACATAATCACATCACCAAATTCAAGAAACCGCTTGCAAAGGTAACGAAGCTTCTCATAAGATACACAACTAGTGGGGTGTCACTTGAGGCAGACTGGCCAAAGTATCAAAAAAATGTGTATTTGGGTGAGCAACTAGCTGGAATCACTATGACACTCATAGGGTAGCCAATGCCTCGTCACCAGCATAATCACATCAGCAACTTCAAGAAACCCCTGGCAAAAGTTACAATGACTCTTAAGACACACAACTAGTGGCGTAGCTATCAGGCAGACTGGAAAGAGTATCTAAAAAATGTGTATTTGGGTGAGCAACTGGCACGAAACACTGTAACTATCTTAGGGTAACCAATATCTCGTCACCAGTATAATCACATCTTCAAAGGCAAGAAACCGC
Organism: Schistocerca nitens; assembly: GCF_023898315.1. Lineage (NCBI taxonomy): Eukaryota > Metazoa > Arthropoda > Insecta > Orthoptera > Acrididae > Schistocerca > Schistocerca nitens. The sequence goes on along the minus strand of NC_064616.1, from coordinate 104,726,806 downwards.
TGGCAAGAGTAACGATGTTTCTCTTAAGATACACAACTAGTGGCGTATCGCTTCAGGCAGACTGGCCACAGTATCTCAAAATGTGTATTTGGGTGAGCAACTGGCAGGAAGCACTATGACTCTCTTAAGGTAGCCAATGCCTCGTCACCAACTTAATCCCATCACCAACTTCAAGAAACCGCTTGCAAAGGTAACGAAACTTCTCATAAGATACACAGCTAGTGGGGTGTCACTTGAGGCAGACTGGCCAAAGTATCAAAAAAATGTGTATTTGGGTGAGCAACTAGCAGGAATCACTATGACACTCATAGGGTAGCCAATGCCTCGTCACCAGCATAATCACATCAGCAACCTCAAGAAACCCCTGGCAAAAGTGACAATGACTCTTAAGATACACAACTAGTGGCGTAGCTATCAGGCAGACTGGAAAGAGTATCTAAAAAATGTGTATTTGTGTGAAGAACTGGCAGGAATCTCTATGACTCTCTTGAGGTAGCCAATGCCTCGTCACCAGCAGAATCAAATCAGCAACTTCTAGAAACCCCTGGCTAAAGTAACGATGTTTCTCTTAAGATACACAACTAGTGGCGTATCGCTTCAGGCAGACTGGCCACAGTATCTCAAAATGTGTATTTGGGTGAGCAACTGGCAGGAAGCACTATGACTCTCTTAAGGTAGCCAATGCCTCGTCACCAACTTAATCCCATCACCAACTTCAAGAAACCGCTTGCAAAGGTAACGAAACTTCTCATAAGATACACAGCTAGTGGGGTGTCACTTGAGGCAGACTGGCCAAAGTATCAAAAAAATGTGTATTTGGGTGAGCAACTAGCAGGAATCACTATGACACTCATAGGGTAGCCAATGCCTCGTCACCAGCATAATCACATCAGCAACCTCAAGAAACCCCTGGCAAAAGTGACAATGACTCTTAAGATACACAACTAGTGGCGTAGCTATCAGGCAGACTGGAAAGAGTATCTAAAAAATGTGTATTTGGGTGAAGAACTGGCAGGAATCTCTATGACTCTCTTGAGGTAACCAATGCCTCGTCACCAGCAGAATCAAATCAGCAACTTCTAGAAACCCCTGGCAAAAGTAACGATGTTTCTCTTAAGATACACAACTAGGTACAGTGAAGCGACTCTAACAGCCTCTCCTGTACAAATGTCAACCTCACCTACCCGAGTTGCAGCTAAGGATTGCTGCACGGTACACCCTGTTATTGCTAACGAGGCTCTGACGACCGAATGTTTCCCGGGATAAGGAAACCCCCCCTATCAAGTGCCAACGGTCTCAAAGAGAGCGGATGAGCGGATAGAGGCAGGGCACTCTCTTGTCCTTGGAGTGAGAAATTGCTCCTAAAGGCGGAAGAGCTTCACAGTCAACGGCATAGGATGGAGAAGGCAACGGGAAACCACTCCATTAAAGATCACTCAAGATATCCCAAGAATCAGTAGCGCACCATGCCAGAATCTTCTGTTAAACATAAATCCGGAGTAATAGTCCCCCAATCGGATCTCCGGGTGGGGACAATGGAAGGTCAGGCAAAGTTGAAGAATACACTAAAAATAGCAACATGGAATGTAAGAACACTCCTCCAATGCGGGAAATTAGAGAACCTCAAACTAGAGATGGACAGAATGGGAACAGACATAATAGGAATATCTGAGATGCGATGGCCTGAACCAGGAGACTTCAGATCAGGAAATTATCGTATTATTCATACAGGTACTAACCAAGGAACAACTGGAATCGGTGGAGTTGGAATAATTCTAAAAGGAAAACTCGGGAATCTAGTCACAGGATATGTGCAATTTAACTCTAGGATAATACTAGTCAAAATTGGAACCAAACCAAAGAACACGGTAATAGTACAAGTCTATATGCCGACATCGGCAGAAGAAGACGATGTAATAGAAACAGTGTATGAAGACATCAACAAAGTTATAAATTATGTTAAAGGTGAAGAGAACTTAATTATAATGGGAGATTGGAATGCTAGTGTTGGAGAAGAGAAAGTTGACGGAATTGTAGGGAAATATGGTCTAGGAGACAGGAACGAAAGAGGAAGCCGGCTAATTGAATTTTGTGCCAAAAACAAGTTGGTCATAGCGAACTCCCTTTTCAACCACCATAAAAGAAGAAGGTACACGTGGAAAGCCCCAGGAGATACTAGAAGACACCAAATCGACTATATATTAGTAAAATCGCGTTTTAAAAACCAAATCAAGGATTGCAGAAGCTACCCGTCTGCGGATATTAATAGTGATCACAACCTTGTAATGATGAAATGCTTACTCAAACTCAAGCGATTAGAGAGAAAAACGAACAAAGTATGGAACAGAGATAACCTAAAGTCTGAAGAACTAGTGATCCCTTATGCACGGAAAACTGATGAGATGGCATCAAACATTATCCCCGGGAGTACTAACGAGGAGTGGAAACAAATCAAAGAAGGCATACATAAAGCAGCAGAAGAATTTATTGGGAAAGCCAAACCTGTAAACAGGAAAGAGTGGATAACACCTGAAATAATTTGTCTAATGGAAGAAAGAAGACTATACAAAAATGCCTCTGACGAGCAAAGCGAAAACAAATATAGAAAGCTTAGAAACCAAATAAACAGAGAATCTAGGAAAGCAAAAGAAAATTACCTCAACAGCATTTGTAAAGAGGTGGAGGAAAACATGGTTAAAGGAAAAACTGACTTGGCCTACAGAACAATAAAACAAAACTTTGCTAAACGGAAAGTAAAATCTTCAGGAACTATAAAGAACAAAGAGGGCAAGGTACTATTTGGATATGACACGCTGAAGAGATGGCAAGAATACATTGAAGAGCTATATCAAGGAGACCCTCTAACAGATAATATGATAGAATTAAGCGAAGAAGTAGAGAAAGAAGAACTAGGGGACACAATTCTGAAAGATGAATTTGAAAAAGCACTAAAAGAACTACCAGATAAGAAAGCGGCAGGTGTTGATGATATACCTTCTGAACTAATTAAGAAATCAGGAGACAAAATGAAAGCTACATTACTGCAACTCATACAGAAAATATACAAAACAGGTGAAGTTCCTGAAGACTATCAGAAATGCATCATATTCCCCATACCTAAGAAAGCATCTACTATGGACTGTGAAAACCATCGAACACTCAGTCTTCTTTCACACGCATCAAAAATTCTAATAAGAATAATTTTGAAAAGAGTTGAAAACCAATTGAATAGCACTCTAAGTGAAGACCAATTCGGTTTTAGAAGCGGTGTAGGGACGAGGGAAGCAATCTTATCTTTAAGACTAATAATTGAGAAACAAATTTCCAAAAACAAACAAGTATTTATAGCCTTCGTAGACCTCGAAAAGGCATTTGACAATGTTGTATGGCCAGAAATGTTTAGAATTCTGAAGAAGGCTGGTCTGAAATATAATGACAGAAGGATAATCTTTAAAATATACCAAAATGAAACAGCCTTAGTTAAGAAGGAAAACAAAGAAGAAACAGCAAGAATAAGGAAAGGAGTGAGACAGGGATGCCCACTATCTCCAGTAATTTTCAACGCATATATCCAAGAAGCAATAGATAAAATAAGAGAGAATATTGAAGTAGGAATAAAACTTAACGGAATGAAAATAGATATGTTGCGATATGCAGATGATATCGCCATAATTACAGAAAGGAAAGAAGATTTAGAAGCCGCACTCAATGAAATGGAAAACACCTTAAAAGAACAGTATGGAATGAAAATAAATAAGAAAAAGACTAAAGTGATGGTGAGTGGCGCCCTGAACTACAATGAACCCATACGAATAACAATAAAGGGAGAGAAACTAGGGCAGGTTACAGAATTTAACTACTTAGGTAGCAAAATAACAGCAGATGGAAGGAGCAAAAGTGACATTAAAAACAGAATACAACTTGCCAAAATAGCATTCAATGGAAAAAGAAACTTACTGACGAGTAGAAATGTTAGTTTAGACGTAAGAAAGAGAGTCATGAAAACCTATGTGTGGAGTACAGCCCTTTACGGATGTGAAACTTGGACTAGTGGAAAAGAAGAAAAGAGAAGATTAGAGGCATTCGAAATCTGGTGCTACCGGAGAATGGAAAAAATCAGCTGGCGAGACAAGGCTACAAACGAAGATGTCCTCAGAAGAGTGAAAGAAAACAGATCTCTTTGGCGAAATATACAGAAAAGAAGAATAACCTTCATAGGTCACATTTTACGGCATAACAATTTCATTAAGAGAATATTAGAAGGAATCATTGAAGGAAGAACTCGCCGAGGACGACCTAGATTAAGCTACATTCAACAAGTAATAAATGACATCGGGTGCCAGACCTATGCAGATATGAAGAAGAAAGTTGACAAAAGAACGGAATGGCGTGCTGCTGCCAACCAACCTGTGGGTTGATAACCGAAGAAGAGAAGACACAACTAGTGGCGTATCGCTTCAGGCACACTGGAAACAGTATCTAAAAATGTGTATTTGGGTGAGCAACTGGCACGAAACACTGTAACTATCTTAGGGTAACCAATATCTCGTCACCAGTATAATCACATCTTCAAAGGCAAGAAACCGCTGGCAAGAGTAACGAAGTTTCTCTTAAGATACACAACTAGTGGCGTATCGCTTCAGGCAGACTGGCCACAGTATCTCAAAATGTGTACTTGGGTGAGCAACTGGCAGAAAGCACTATGACTCTCTTAAGGTAGTCAATGCCTCGTCACCAACATAATCACATCACCAAATTCAAGAAACCGCTTGCAAAGGTAACGAAGCTTCTCATAAGATACACAACTAGTGGGGTGTCACTTGAGGCAGACTGGCCAAAGTATCAAAAAAATGTGTATTTGGGTGAGCAACTAGCTGGAATCACTATGACACTCATAGGGTAGCCAATGCCTCGTCACCAGCATAATCACATCAGCAACTTCAAGAAACCCCTGGCAAAAGTTACAATGACTCTTAAGACACACAACTAGTGGCGTAGCTATCAGGCAGACTGGAAAGAGTATCTAAAAAATGTGTATTTGGGTGAGCAACTGGCACGAAACACTGTAACTATCTTAGGGTAACCAATATTTCGTCACCAGTATAATCACATCTTCAAAGGCAAGAAACCGCTGGCAAGAGTAACGATGTTTCTCTTAAGATACACAACTAGTGGCGTATCGCTTCAGGCAGACTGGCCACAGTATCTCAAAATGTGTACTTGGGTGAGCAACTGGCAGAAAGCACTATGACTCTCTTAAGGTAGTCAATGCCTCGTCACCAACATAATCACATCACCAAATTCAAGAAACCGCTTGCAAAGGTTACGAAGCTTCTCATAAGATACACAACTAGTGGGGTGTCACTTGAGGCAGACTGGCCAAAGTATCAAAAAAATGTGTATTTGGGTGAGCAACTAGCTGGAATCACTATGACACTCATAGGGTAGCCAATGCCTCGTCACCAGCATAATCACATCAGCAACTTCAAGAAACCCCTGGCAAAAGTTACAATGACTCTTAAGACACACAACTAGTGGCGTAGCTATCAGGCAGACTGGAAAGAGTATCTAAAAAATGTGTATTTGGGTGAAGAACTGGCAGGAATCTCTATGACTCTCTTGAGGTAGCCAATGCCTCGTCACCAGCAGAATCAAATCAGCAACTTCTAGAAACCCCTGGCAAAAGTAACGATGTTTCTCTTAAGATACACAACTAGTGGCGTATCGCTTCAGGCACACTGGAAACAGAATCTAAAAATGTGTATTTGGGTGAGCAACTGGCACGAAACACTGTGACTATCTTAGGGTAACCAATATCTCGTCACCAGTATAATCACATCTTCAAAGTCAAGAAACCGCTGGCAAGAGTAACGATGTTTCTCTTAAGATACACAACTAGTGGAGTATCGCTTCAGGCAGACTGGCCACAGTATCTCAAAATGTGTATTTGGGTGAGCAACTGGCAGGAAGCACTATGACTCTCTTAAGGTAGCCAATGCCTCGTCACCAACATAATCCCATCACCAACTTCAAGAAACCGCTTGCAAAGGTAACGAAACTTCTCATAAGAAACACAGCTAGTGGGGTGTCACTTGAGGCAGACTGGCCAAAGTATCAAAAATATGTGTATTTGGGTGAGCATCTAGCTGGAATCACTATGACACTCATAGTGTAGCCAATGCCTCGTCACCAGCATAATCACATCAGCAACTTCAAGAAACCCCTGGCAAAAGTTACAATGACTCTTAAGATACACAACTAGTGGCGTAGCTATCAGGCAGACTGGAAAGAGTATCTAAAAAATGTGTATTTGGGAGAAGAACTGGCAGGAATCTCTATGACTCTCTTGAGGTAGCCAATGCCTCGTCACCAGCAGAATCAAATCAGCAACTTCTAGAAACCCCTGGCTAAAGTAACGATGTTTCTCTTAAGATACACAACTAGTGGCGTATCGCTTCAGGCAGACTGGCCACAGTATCTCAAAATGTGTATTTGGGTGAGCAACTGGCAGGAAGCACTATGACTCTCTTAAGGTAGCCAATGTCTCGTCACCAACATAATCCCATCACCAACTTCAAGAAACCGCTTGCAAAGGTAACGAAACTTCTCATAAGATACACAGCTAGTGGGGTGTCACTTGAGGCAGACTGGCCAAAGTATCAAAAAAATGTGTATTTGGGTGAGCAACTAGCTGGAATCACTATGACACTCATAGGGTAGCCAATGCCTCGTCACCAGCATAATCACATAAGCAACTTCAAGAAACCCCTGGCAAAAGTTACAATGACTCTTAAGATACACAACTAGTGGCGTAGCTATCAGGCAGACTGGAAAGAGTATCTAAAAAATGTGTATTTATGTGAAGAACTGGCAGGAATTACTATGACTCTCTTGAGGTAGCCAATGCCTCGTCACCAGCAGAATCAAATCAGCAACTTCTAGAAACCCCTGGCTAAAGTAACGATGTTTCTCTTAAGATACACAACTAGTGGCGTATCGCTTCAGGCAGACTGGCCACAGTATCTCAAAATGTGTATTTGGGTGAGCAACTGGCAGGAAGCACTATGACTCTCTTAAGGTAGCCAATGCCTCGTCACCAACTTAATCCCATCACCAACTTCAAGATACCGCTTGCAAAGGTAACGAAACTTCTCATAAGATACACAGCTAGTGGGGTGTCACTTGAGGCAGACTGGCCAAAGTATCAAAAAAATGTGTATTTGGTTGAGCAACTAGCAGGAATCACTATGACACTCATAGGGTAGCCAATGCCTCGTCACCAGCATAATCACATCAGCAACTTCAAGAAACCCCTCGCAAAAGTTACAATGACTCTTAAGATACACAACTAGTGGCGTAGCTATCAGGCAGACTGGAAAGAGTATCTAAAAAATGTGTATTTGGGTGAAGAACTGGCAGGAATCTCTATGACTCTCTTGAGGTAACCAATGCCTCGTCACCAGCAGAATCAAATCAGCAACTTCTAGAAACCCCTGGCAAAAGTAACGATGTTTCTCTTAAGATACACAACTAGGTACAGTGAAGCGACTCTAACAGCCTCTCCTGTACAAATGTCAACCTCACCTACCCGAGTTGCAGCTAAGGATTGCTGCACGGTACACCCTGTTATTGCTAACGAGGCTCTGACGACCGAATGTTTCCCGGGATAAGGAAACCCCCCCTATCAAGTGCCAACGGTCTCAAAGAGAGCGGATGAGCGGATAGAGGCAGGGCACTCTCTTGTCCTTGGAGTGAGAAATTGCTCCTAAAGGCGGAAGAGCTTCACAGTCAACGGCATAGGATGGAGAAGGCAACGGGAAACCACTCCATTAAAGATCACTCAAGATATCCCAAGAATCAGTAGCGCACCATGCCAGAATCTTCTGTTAAACATAAATCCGGAGTAATAGTCCCCCAATCGGATCTCCGGGTGGGGACAATGGAAGGTCAGGCAAAGTTGAAGAATACACTAAAAATAGCAACATGGAATGTAAGAACACTCCTCCAATGCGGGAAATTAGAGAACCTCAAACTAGAGATGGACAGAATGGGAACAGACATAATAGGAATATCTGAGATGCGATGGCCTGAACCAGGAGACTTCAGATCAGGAAATTATCGTATTATTCATACAGGTACTAACCAAGGAACAACTGGAATCGGTGGAGTTGGAATAATTCTAAAAGGAAAACTCGGGAATCTAGTCACAGGATATGTGCAATTTAACTCTAGGATAATACTAGTCAAAATTGGAACCAAACCAAAGAACACGGTAATAGTACAAGTCTATATGCCGACATCGGCAGAAGAAGACGATGTAATAGAAACAGTGTATGAAGACATCAACAAAGTTATAAATTATGTTAAAGGTGAAGAGAACTTAATTATAATGGGAGATTGGAATGCTAGTGTTGGAGAAGAGAAAGTTGACGGAATTGTAGGGAAATATGGTCTAGGAGATAGGAACGAAAGAGGAAGCCGGCTAATTGAATTTTGTGCCAAAAACAAGTTGGTCATAGCGAACTCCCTTTTCAACCACCATAAAAGAAGAAGGTACACGTGGAAAGCCGCAGGAGATACTAGAAGACACCAAATCGACTATATATTAGTAAAATCGCGTTTTAAAAACCAAATCAAGGATTGCAGAAGCTACCCGTCTGCGGATATTAATAGTGATCACAACCTTGTAATGATGAAATGCTTACTCAAACTCAAGCGATTAGAGAGAAAAACGAACAAAGTATGGAACAGAGATAACCTAAAGTCTGAAGAACTAGTGATCCCTTATGCACGGAAAACTGATGAGATGGCATCAAACATTATCCCCGGGAGTACTAACGAGGAGTGGAAACAAATCAAAGAAGGCATACATAAAGCAGCAGAAGAATTTATTGGGAAAGCCAAACCTGTAAACAGGAAAGAGTGGATAACACCTGAAATAATTTGTCTAATGGAAGAAAGAAGACTATACAAAAATGCCTCTGACGAGCAAAGCGAAAACAAATATAGAAAGCTTAGAAACCAAATAAACAGAGAATCTAGGAAAGCAAAAGAAAATTACCTCAACAGCATTTGTAAAGAGGTGGAGGAAAACATGGTTAAAGGAAAAACTGACTTGGCCTACAGAACAATAAAACAAAACTTTGCTAAACGGAAAGTAAAATCTTCAGGAACTATAAAGAACAAAGAGGGCAAGGTACTATTTGGATATGACACGCTGAAGAGATGGCAAGAATACATTGAAGAGCTATATCAAGGAGACCCTCTAACAGATAATATGATAGAATTAAGCGAAGAAGTAGAGAAAGAAGAACTAGGGGACACAATTCTGAAAGATGAATTTGAAAAAGCACTAAAAGAACTACCAGATAAGAAAGCGGCAGGTGTTGATGATATACCTTCTGAACTAATTAAGAAATCAGGAGACAAAATGAAAGCTACATTACTGCAACTCATACAGAAAATATACAAAACAGGTGAAGTTCCTGAAGACTATCAGAAATGCATCATATTCCCCATACCTAAGAAAGCATCTACTATGGACTGTGAAAACCATCGAACACTCAGTCTTCTTTCACACGCATCAAAAATTCTAATAAGAATAATTTTGAAAAGAGTTGAAAACCAATTGAATAGCACTCTAAGTGAAGACCAATTCGGTTTTAGAAGCGGTGTAGGGACGAGGGAAGCAATCTTATCTTTAAGACTAATAATTGAGAAACAAATTTCCAAAAACAAACAAGTATTTATAGCCTTCGTAGACCTCGAAAAGGCATTTGACAATGTTGTATGGCCAGAAATGTTTAGAATTCTGAAGAAGGCTGGTCTGAAATATAATGACAGAAGGATAATCTTTAAAATATACCAAAATGAAACAGCCTTAGTTAAGAAGGAAAACAAAGAAGAAACAGCAAGAATAAGGAAAGGAGTGAGACAGGGATGCCCACTATCTCCAGTAATTTTCAACGCATATATCCAAGAAGCAATAGATAAAATAAGAGAGAATATTGAAGTAGGAATAAAACTTAACGGAATGAAAATAGATATGTTGCGATATGCAGATGATATCGCCATAATTACAGAAAGGAAAGAAGATTTAGAAGCCGCACTCAATGAAATGGAAAACACCTTAAAAGAACAGTATGGAATGAAAATAAATAAGAAAAAGACTAAAGTGATGGTGAGTGGCGCCCTGAACTACAATGAACCCATACGAATAACAATAAAGGGAGAGAAACTAGGGCAGGTTACAGAATTTAACTACTTAGGTAGCAAAATAACAGCAGATGGAAGGAGCAAAAGTGACATTAAAAACAGAATACAACTTGCCAAAATAGCATTCAATGGAAAAAGAAACTTACTGACGAGTAGAAATGTTAGTTTAGACGTAAGAAAGAGAGTCATGAAAACCTATGTGTGGAGTACAGCCCTTTACGGATGTGAAACTTGGACTAGTGGAAAAGAAGAAAAGAGAAGATTAGAGGCATTCGAAATCTGGTGCTACCGGAGAATGGAAAAAATCAGCTGGCGAGACAAGGCTACAAACGAAGATGTCCTCAGAAGAGTGAAAGAAAACAGATCTCTTTGGCGAAATATACAGAAAAGAAGAATAACCTTCATAGGTCACATTTTACGGCATAACAATTTCATTAAGAGAATATTAGAAGGAATCATTGAAGGAAGAACTCGCCGAGGACGACCTAGATTAAGCTACATTCAACAAGTAATAAATGACATCGGGTGCCAGACCTATGCAGATATGAAGAAGAAAGTTGACAAAAGAACGGAATGGCGTGCTGCTGCCAACCAACCTGTGGGTTGATAACCGAAGAAGAGAAGACACAACTAGTGGCGTATCGCTTCAGGCACACTGGAAACAGTATCTAAAAATGTGTATTTGGGTGAGCAACTGGCACGAAACACTGTAACTATCTTAGGGTAACCAATATCTCGTCACCAGTATAATCACATCTTCAAAGGCAAGAAACCGCTGGCAAGAGTAACGAAGTTTCTCTTAAGATACACAACTAGTGGCGTATCGCTTCAGGCAGACTGGCCACAGTATCTCAAAATGTGTACTTGGGTGAGCAACTGGCAGAAAGCACTATGACTCTCTTAAGGTAGTCAATGCCTCGTCACCAACATAATCACATCACCAAATTCAAGAAACCGCTTGCAAAGGTAACGAAGCTTCTCATAAGATACACAACTAGTGGGGTGTCACTTGAGGCAGACTGGCCAAAGTATCAAAAAAATGTGTATTTGGGTGAGCAACTAGCTGGAATCACTATGACACTCATAGGGTAGCCAATGCCTCGTCACCAGCATAATCACATCAGCAACTTCAAGAAACCCCTGGCAAAAGTTACAATGACTCTTAAGACACACAACTAGTGGCGTAGCTATCAGGCAGACTGGAAAGAGTATCTAAAAAATGTGTATTTGGGTGAAGAACTGGCAGGAATCTCTATGACTCTCTTGAGGTAGCCAATGCCTCGTCACCAGCAGAATCAAATCAGCAACTTCTAGAAACCCCTGGCAAAAGTAACGATGTTTCTCTTAAGATAAACAACTAGTGGCGTATCGCTTCAGGCACACTGGAAACAGTATCTAAAAAATGTGTATTTGGGTGAGCAACTGGCACGAAACACTGTGACTATCTTAGGGTAACCAATATCTCGTCACCAGTATAATCACATCTTCAAAGTCAAGAAACCGCTGGCAAGAGTAACGATGTTTCTCTTAAGATACACAACTAGTGGAGTATCGCTTCAGGCAGACTGGCCACAGTATCTCAAAATGTGTATTTGGGTGAGCAACTGGCAGGAAGCACTATGACTCTCTTAAGGTAGCCAATGCCTCGTCACCAACATAATCCCATCACCAACTTCAAGAAACCGCTTGCAAAGGTAACGAAACTTCTCATAAGATACACAGCTAGTGGGGTGTCACTTGAGGCAGACTGGCCAAAGTATCAAAAAAATGTGTATTTGGGTGAGCAACTAGCTGGAATCACTATGACACTCATAGGGTAGCCAATGCCTCGTCACCAGCATAATCACATAAGCAACTTCAAGAAACCCCTGGCAAAAGTTACAATGACTCTTAAGATACACAACTAGTGGCGTAGCTATCAGGCAGACTGGAAAGAGTATCTAAAAAATGTGTATTTGTGTGAAGAACTGGCAGGAATCTCTATGACTCTCTTGAGGTAGCCAATGCCTCGTCACCAGCAGAATCAAATCAGCAACTTCTAGAAACCCCTGGCTAAAGTAACGATGTTTCTCTTAAGATACACAACTAGTGGCGTATCGCTTCAGGCAGACTGGCCACAGTATCTCAAAATGTGTATTTGGGTGAGCAACTGGCAGGAAGCACTATGACTCTCTTAAGGTAGCCAATGCCTCGTCACCAACTTAATCCCATCACCAACTTCAAGATACCGCTTACAAAGGTAACGAAACTTCTCATAAGATACACAGCTAGTGGGGTGTCACTTGAGGCAGACTGGCCAAAGTATCAAAAAAATGTGTATTTGGGTGAGCAACTAGCAGGAATCACTATGACACTCATAGGGTAGCCAATGCCTCGTCACCAGCATAATCACATCAGCAACCTCAAGAAACCCCTGGCAAAAGTGACAATGACTCTTAAGATACACAACTAGTGGCGTAGCTATCAGGCAGACTGGAAAGAGTATCTAAAAAATGTGTATTTGGGTGAAGAACTGGCAGGAATCTCTATGACTCTCTTGAGGTAACCAATGCCTCGTCACCAGCAGAATCAAATCAGCAACTTCTAGAAACCCCTGGCAAAAGTAACGATGTTTCTCTTAAGATACACAACTAGGTACAGTGAAGCGACTCTAACAGGCTCTCCTGTACAAATGTCAACCTCACCTACCCGAGTTGCAGCTAAGGATTGCTGCACGGTACACCCTGTTATTGCTAACGAGGCTCTGACGACCGAATGTTTCCCGGGATAAGGAAACCCCCCCTATCAAGTGCCAACGGTCTCAAAGAGAGCGGATGAGCGGATAGAGGCAGGGCACTCTCTTGTCCTTGGAGTGAGAAATTGCTCCTAAAGGCGGAAGAGCTTCACAGTCAACGGCATAGGATGGAGAAGGCAACGGGAAACCACTCCATTAAAGATCACTCAAGATATCCCAAGAATCAGTAGCGCACCATGCCAGAATCTTCTGTTAAACATAAATCCGGAGTAATAGTCCCCCAATCGGATCTCCGGGTGGGGACAATGGAAGGTCAGGCAAAGTTGAAGAATACACTAAAAATAGCAACATGGAATGTAAGAACACTCCTCCAATGCGGGAAATTAGAGAACCTCAAACTAGAGATGGACAGAATGGGAACAGACATAATAGGAATATCTGAGATGCGATGGCCTGAACCAGGAGACTTCAGATCAGGAAATTATCGTATTATTCATACAGGTACTAACCAAGGAACAACTGGAATCGGTGGAGTTGGAATAATTCTAAAAGGAAAACTCGGGAATCTAGTCACAGGATATGTGCAATTTAACTCTAGGATAATACTAGTCAAAATTGGAACCAAACCAAAGAACACGGTAATAGTACAAGTCTATATGCCGACATCGGCAGAAGAAGACGATGTAATAGAAACAGTGTATGAAGACATCAACAAAGTTATAAATTATGTTAAAGGTGAAGAGAACTTAATTATAATGGGAGATTGGAATGCTAGTGTTGGAGAAGAGAAAGTTGACGGAATTGTAGGGAAATATGGTCTAGGAGATAGGAACGAAAGAGGAAGCCGGCTAATTGAATTTTGTGCCAAAAACAAGTTGGTCATAGCGAACTCCCTTTTCAACCACCATAAAAGAAGAAGGTACACGTGGAAAGCCGCAGGAGATACTAGAAGACACCAAATCGACTATATATTAGTAAAATCGCGTTTTAAAAACCAAATCAAGGATTGCAGAAGCTACCCGTCTGCGGATATTAATAGTGATCACAACCTTGTAATGATGAAATGCTTACTCAAACTCAAGCGATTAGAGAGAAAAACGAACAAAGTATGGAACAGAGATAACCTAAAGTCTGAAGAACTAGTGATCCCTTATGCACGGAAAACTGATGAGATGGCATCAAACATTATCCCCGGGAGTACTAACGAGGAGTGGAAACAAATCAAAGAAGGCATACATAAAGCAGCAGAAGAATTTATTGGGAAAGCCAACCCTGTAAACAGGAAAGAGTGGATAACACCTGAAATAATTTGTCTAATGGAAGAAAGAAGACTATACAAAAATGCCTCTGACGAGCAAAGCGAAAACAAATATAGAAAGCTTAGAAACCAAATAAACAGAGAATCTAGGAAAGCAAAAGAAAATTACCTCAACAGCATTTGTAAAGAGGTGGAGGAAAACATGGTTAAAGGAAAAACTGACTTGGCCTACAGAACAATAAAACAAAACTTTGCTAAACGGAAAGTAAAATCTTCAGGAACTATAAAGAACAAAGAGGGCAAGGTACTATTTGGATATGACACGCTGAAGAGATGGCAAGAATACATTGAAGAGCTATATCAAGGAGACCCTCTAACAGATAATATGATAGAATTAAGCGAAGAAGTAGAGAAAGAAGAACTAGGGGACACAATTCTGAAAGATGAATTTGAAAAAGCACTAAAAGAACTACCAGATAAGAAAGCGGCAGGTGTTGATGATATACCTTCTGAACTAATTAAGAAATCAGGAGACAAAATGAAAGCTACATTACTGCAACTCATACAGAAAATATACAAAACAGGTGAAGTTCCTGAAGACTATCAGAAATGCATCATATTCCCCATACCTAAGAAAGCATCTACTATGGACTGTGAAAACCATCGAACACTCAGTCTTCTTTCACACGCATCAAAAATTCTAATAAGAATAATTTTGAAAAGAGTTGAAAACCAATTGAATAGCACTCTAAGTGAAGACCAATTCGGTTTTAGAAGCGGTGTAGGGACGAGGGAAGCAATCTTATCTTTAAGACTAATAATTGAGAAACAAATTTCCAAAAACAAACAAGTATTTATAGCCTTCGTAGACCTCGAAAAGGCATTTGACAATGTTGTATGGCCAGAAATGTTTAGAATTCTGAAGAAGGCTGGTCTGAAATATAATGACAGAAGGATAATCTTTAAAATATACCAAAATGAAACAGCCTTAGTTAAGAAGGAAAACAAAGAAGAAACAGCAAGAATGAGGAAAGGAGTGAGACAGGGATGCCCACTATCTCCAGTAATTTTCAACGCATATATCCAAGAAGCAATAGATAAAATAAGAGAGAATATTGAAGTAGGAATAAAACTTAACGGAATGAAAATAGATATGTTGCGATATGCAGATGATATCGCCATAATTACAGAAAGGAAAGAAGATTTAGAAGCCGCACTCAATGAAATGGAAAACACCTTAAAAGAACAGTATGGAATGAAAATAAATAAGAAAAAGACTAAAGTGATGGTGAGTGGCGCCCTGAACTACAATGAACCCATACGAATAACAATAAAGGGAGAGAAACTAGGGCAGGTTACAGAATTTAACTACTTAGGTAGCAAAATAACAGCAGATGGAAGGAGCAAAAGTGACATTAAAAACAGAATACAACTTGCCAAAATAGCATTCAATGGAAAAAGAAACTTACTGACGAGTAGAAATGTTAGTTTAGACGTAAGAAAGAGAGTCATGAAAACCTATGTGTGGAGTACAGCCCTTTACGGATGTGAAACTTGGACTAGTGGAAAAGAAGAAAAGAGAAGATTAGAGGCATTCGAAATCTGGTGCTACCGGAGAATGGAAAAAATCAGCTGGCGAGACAAGGCTACAAACGAAGATGTCCTCAGAAGAGTGAAAGAAAACAGATCTCTTTGGCGAAATATACAGAAAAGAAGAATAACCTTCATAGGTCACATTTTACGGCATAACAATTTCATTAAGAGAATATTAGAAGGAATCATTGAAGGAAGAACTCGCCGAGGACGACCTAGATTAAGCTACATTCAACAAGTAATAAATGACATCGGGTGCCAGACCTATGCAGATATGAAGAAGAAAGTTGACAAAAGAACGGAATGGCGTGCTGCTGCCAACCAACCTGTGGGTTGATAACCGAAGAAGAGAAGACACAACTAGTGGCGTATCGCTTCAGGCACACTGGAAACAGTATCTAAAAATGTGTATTTGGGTGAGCAACTGGCACGAAACACTGTAACTATCTTAGGGTAACCAATATCTCGTCACCAGTATAATCACATCTTCAAAGGCAAGAAACCGCTGGCAAGAGTAACGAAGTTTCTCTTAAGATACACAACTAGTGGCGTATCGCTTCAGGCAGACTGGCCACAGTATCTCAAAATGTGTACTTGGGTGAGCAACTGGCAGAAAGCACTATGACTCTCTTAAGGTAGTCAATGCCTCGTCACCAACATAATCACATCACCAAATTCAAGAAACCGCTTGCAAAGGTAACGAAGCTTCTCATAAGATACACAACTAGTGGGGTGTCACTTGAGGCAGACTGGCCAAAGTATCAAAAAAATGTGTATTTGGGTGAGCAACTAGCTGGAATCACTATGACACTCATAGGGTAGCCAATGCCTCGTCACCAGCATAATCACATCAGCAACTTCAAGAAACCCCTGGCAAAAGTTACAATGACTCTTAAGACACACAACTAGTGGCGTAGCTATCAGGCAGACTGGAAAGAGTATCTAAAAAATGTGTATTTGGGTGAAGAACTGGCAGGAATCTCTATGACTCTCTTGAGGTAGCCAATGCCTCGTCACCAGCAGAATCAAATCAGCAACTTCTAGAAACCCCTGGCAAAAGTAACGATGTTTCTCTTAAGATACACAACTAGTGGCGTATCGCTTCAGGCACACTGGAAACAGTATCTAAAAAATGTGTATTTGGGTGAGCAACTGGCACGAAACACTGTGACTATCTTAGGGTAACCAATATCTCGTCACCAGTATAATCACATCTTCAAAGTCAAGAAACCGCTGGCAAGAGTAACGATGTTTCTCTTAAGATACACAACTAGTGGAGTATCGCTTCAGGCAGACTGGCCACAGTATCTCAAAATGTGTATTTGGGTGAGCAACTGGCAGGAAGCACTATGACTCTCTTAAGGTAGCCAATGCCTCGTCACCAACTTAATCCCATCACCAACTTCAAGATACCGCTTGCAAAGGTAACGAAACTTCTCATAAGATACACAGCTAGTGGGGTGTCACTTGAGGCAGACTGGCCAAAGTATCAAAAAAATGTGTATTTGGGTGAGCAACTAGCAGGAATCACTATGACACTCATAGGGTAGCCAATGCCTCGTCACCAGCATAATCACATCAGAAACCTCAAGAAACCCCTGGCAAAAGTGACAATGACTCTTAAGATACACAACTAGTGGCGTAGCTATCAGGCAGACTGGAAAGAGTATCTAAAAAATGTGTATTTGGGTGAAGAACTGGCAGGAATCTCTATGACTCTCTTGAGGCAACCAATGCCTCGTCACCAGCAGAATCAAATCAGCAACTTCTAGAAACCCCTGGCAAAAGTAACGATGTTTCTCTTAAGATACACAACTAGGTACAGTGAAGCGACTCTAACAGCCTCTCCTGTACAAATGTCAACCTCACCTACCCGAGTTGCAGCTAAGGATTGCTGCACGGTACACCCTGTTATTGCTAACGAGGCTCTGACGACCGAATGTTTCCCGGGATAAGGAAACCCCCCCTATCAAGTGCCAACGGTCTCAAAGAGAGCGGATGAGCGGATAGAGGCAGGGCACTCTCTTGTCCTTGGAGTGAGAAATTGCTCCTAAAGGCGGAAGAGCTTCACAGTCAACGGCATAGGATGGAGAAGGCAACGGGAAACCACTCCATTAAAGATCACTCAAGATATCCCAAGAATCAGTAGCGCACCATGCCAGAATCTTCTGTTAAACATAAATCCGGAGTAATAGTCCCCCAATCGGATCTCCGGGTGGGGACAATGGAAGGTCAGGCAAAGTTGAAGAATACACTAAAAATAGCAACATGGAATGTAAGAACACTCCTCCAATGCGGGAAATTAGAGAACCTCAAACTAGAGATGGACAGAATGGGAACAGACATAATAGGAATATCTGAGATGCGATGGCCTGAACCAGGAGACTTCAGATCAGGAAATTATCGTATTATTCATACAGGTACTAACCAAGGAACAACTGGAATCGGTGGAGTTGGAATAATTCTAAAAGGAAAACTCGGGAATCTAGTCACAGGATATGTGCAATTTAACTCTAGGATAATACTAGTCAAAATTGGAACCAAACCAAAGAACACGGTAATAGTACAAGTCTATATGCCGACATCGGCAGAAGAAGACGATGTAATAGAAACAGTGTATGAAGACATCAACAAAGTTATAAATTATGTTAAAGGTGAAGAGAACTTAATTATAATGGGAGATTGGAATGCTAGTGTTGGAGAAGAGAAAGTTGACGGAATTGTAGGGAAATATGGTCTAGGAGATAGGAACGAAAGAGGAAGCCGGCTAATTGAATTTTGTGCCAAAAACAAGTTGGTCATAGCGAACTCCCTTTTCAACCACCATAAAAGAAGAAGGTACACGTGGAAAGCCCCAGGAGATACTAGAAGACACCAAATCGACTATATATTAGTAAAATCGCGTTTTAAAAACCAAATCAAGGATTGCAGAAGCTACCCGTCTGCGGATATTAATAGTGATCACAACCTTGTAATGATGAAATGCTTACTCAAACTCAAGCGATTAGAGAGAAAAACGAACAAAGTATGGAACAGAGATAACCTAAAGTCTGAAGAACTAGTGATCCCTTATGCACGGAAAACTGATGAGATGGCATCAAACATTATCCCCGGGAGTACTAACGAGGAGTGGAAACAAATCAAAGAAGGCATACATAAAGCAGCAGAAGAATTTATTGGGAAAGCCAACCCTGTAAACAGGAAAGAGTGGATAACACCTGAAATAATTTGTCTAATGGAAGAAAGAAGACTATACAAAAATGCCTCTGACGAGCAAAGCGAAAACAAATATAGAAAGCTTAGAAACCAAATAAACAGAGAATCTAGGAAAGCAAAAGAAAATTACCTCAACAGCATTTGTAAAGAGGTGGAGGAAAACATGGTTAAAGGAAAAACTGACTTGGCCTACAGAACAATAAAACAAAACTTTGCTAAACGGAAAGTAAAATCTTCAGGAACTATAAAGAACAAAGAGGGCAAGGTACTATTTGGATATGACACGCTGAAGAGATGGCAAGAATACATTGAAGAGCTATATCAAGGAGACCCTCTAACAGATAATATGATAGAATTAAGCGAAGAAGTAGAGAAAGAAGAACTAGGGGACACAATTCTGAAAGATGAATTTGAAAAAGCACTAAAAGAACTACCAGATAAGAAAGCGGCAGGTGTTGATGATATACCTTCTGAACTAATTAAGATATCAGGAGACAAAATGAAAGCTACATTACTGCAACTCATACAGAAAATATACAAAACAGGTGAAGTTCCTGAAGACTATCAGAAATGCATCATATTCCCCATACCTAAGAAAGCATCTACTATGGACTGTGAAAACCATCGAACACTCAGTCTTCTTTCACACGCATCAAAAATTCTAATAAGAATAATTTTGAAAAGAGTTGAAAACCAATTGAATAGCACTCTAAGTGAAGACCAATTCGGTTTTAGAAGCGGTGTAGGGACGAGGGAAGCAATCTTATCTTTAAGACTAATAATTGAGAAACAAATTTCCAAAAACAAACAAGTATTTATAGCCTTCGTAGACCTCGAAAAGGCATTTGACAATGTTGTATGGCCAGAAATGTTTAGAATTCTGAAGAAGGCTGGTCTGAAATATAATGACAGAAGGATAATCTTTAAAATATACCAAAATGAAACAGCCTTAGTTAAGAAGGAAAACAAAGAAGAAACAGCAAGAATAAGGAAAGGAGTGAGACAGGGATGCCCACTATCTCCAGTAATTTTCAACGCATATATCCAAGAAGCAATAGATAAAATAAGAGAGAATATTGAAGTAGGAATAAAACTTAACGGAATGAAAATAGATATGTTGCGATATGCAGATGATATCGCCATAATTACAGAAAGGAAAGAAGATTTAGAAGCCGCACTCAATGAAATGGAAAACACCTTAAAAGAACAGTATGGAATGAAAATAAATAAGAAAAAGACTAAAGTGATGGTGAGTGGCGCCCTGAACTACAATGAACCCATACGAATAACAATAAAGGGAGAGAAACTAGGGCAGGTTACAGAATTTAACTACTTAGGTAGCAAAATAACAGCAGATGGAAGGAGCAAAAGTGACATTAAAAACAGAATACAACTTGCCAAAATAGCATTCAATGGAAAAAGAAACTTACTGACGAGTAGAAATGTTAGTTTAGACGTAAGAAAGAGAGTCATGAAAACCTATGTGTGGAGTACAGCCCTTTACGGATGTGAAACTTGGACTAGTGGAAAAGAAGAAAAGAGAAGATTAGAGGCATTCGAAATCTGGTGCTACCGGAGAATGGAAAAAATCAGCTGGCGAGACAAGGCTACAAACGAAGATGTCCTCAGAAGAGTGAAAGAAAACAGATCTCTTTGGCGAAATATACAGAAAAGAAGAATAACCTTCATAGGTCACATTTTACGGCATAACAATTTCATTAAGAGAATATTAGAAGGAATCATTGAAGGAAGAACTCGCCGAGGACGACCTAGATTAAGCTACATTCAACAAGTAATAAATGACATCGGGTGCCAGACCTATGCAGATATGAAGAAGAAAGTTGACAAAAGAACGGAATGGCGTGCTGCTGCCAACCAACCTGTGGGTTGATAACCGAAGAAGAGAAGACACAACTAGTGGCGTATCGCTTCAGGCACACTGGAAACAGTATCTAAAAATGTGTATTTGGGTGAGCAACTGGCACGAAACACTGTAACTATCTTAGGGTAACCAATATCTCGTCACCAGTATAATCACATCTTCAAAGGCAAGAAACCGCTGGCAAGAGTAACGAAGTTTCTCTTAAGATACACAACTAGTGGCGTATCGCTTCAGGCAGACTGGCCACAGTATCTCAAAATGTGTACTTGGGTGAGCAACTGGCAGAAAGCACTATGACTCTCTTAAGGTAGTCAATGCCTCGTCACCAACATAATCACATCACCAAATTCAAGAAACCGCTTGCAAAGGTAACGAAGCTTCTCATAAGATACACAACTAGTGGGGTGTCACTTGAGGCAGACTGGCCAAAGTATCAAAAAAATGTGTATTTGGGTGAGCAACTAGCTGGAATCACTATGACACTCATAGGGTAGCCAATGCCTCGTCACCAGCATAATCACATCAGCAACTTCAAGAAACCCCTGGCAAAAGTTACAATGACTCTTAAGACACACAACTAGTGGCGTAGCTATCAGGCAGACTGGAAAGAGTATCTAAAAAATGTGTATTTGGGTGAAGAACTGGCAGGAATCTCTATGACTCTCTTGAGGTAGCCAATGCCTCGTCACCAGCAGAATCAAATCAGCAACTTCTAGAAACCCCTGGCAAAAGTAACGATGTTTCTCTTAAGATACACAACTAGTGGCGTATCGCTTCAGGCACACTGGAAACAGTATCTAAAAAATGTGTATTTGGGTGAGCAACTGGCACGAAACACTGTGACTATCTTAGGGTAACCAATATCTCGTCACCAGTATAATCACATCTTCAAAGTCAAGAAACCGCTGGCAAGAGTAACGATGTTTCTCTTAAGATACACAACTAGTGGAGTATCGCTTCAGGCAGACTGGCCACAGTATCTCAAAATGTGTATTTGGGTGAGCAACTGGCAGGAAGCACTATGACTCTCTTAAGGTAGCCAATGCCTCGTCACCAACATAATCCCATCACCAACTTCAAGAAACCGCTTGCAAAGGTAACGAAACTTCTCATTAGATACACAGCTAGTGGGGTGTCACTTGAGGCAGACTGGCCAAAGGATCAAAAAAATGTGTATTTGGGTGAGCAACTAGCAGGAATCACTATGACACTCATAGGGTAGCCAATGCCTCGTCACCAGCATAATCACATCAGCAACTTCAAGAAACCCCTGGCAAAAGTTACAATGATTCTTAAGATACACAACTAGAGGCTTAGCTATCAGGCAGACTGGAAAGAGTATCTAAAAAATGTGTATTTGGGTGAAGAACTGGCAGGAATCTCTATGACTCTCTTGAGGTAGCCAATGCCTCGTCACCAGCAGAATCAAATCAGCAACTTCTAGAAACCCCTGGCTAAAGTAACGATGTTTCTCTTAAGATACACAACTAGTGGCGTATCGCTTCAGGCAGACTGGCCACAGTATCTCAAAATGTGTATTTGGGTGAGCAATTGGCAGGAAGCACTATGACTCTCTTAAGGTAGCCAATGCCTCGTCACCAACATAATCCCATCAGCAACTTCAAGAAACCGCTTGCAAAGGTAACGAAACTTCTCATAAGATACACAGCTAGTCGGGTGTCACTTGAGGCAGACTGGCCAAAGTATCAAAAAATGTGTATTTGGGTGAGCAACTAGCAGGAATCACTATGACACTCATAGGGTAGCCAATGCCTCGTCACCAGCATAATCACATCAGCAACTTCAAGAAACCCCTGGCAAAAGTTACAATGACTCTTACGATACACAACTAGTGGCGTAGCTATCAGGCAGACTGGAAAGAGTATCTAAAAAATGTGTATTTGGGTGAAGAAATGGCAGGAATCTCTATGACTCTCTTGAGGTAGCCAATGCCTCGTCACCAGCAGAATCAAATCAGCAACTTCTAGAAACCCCTGGCAAAAGTAACGATGTTTCTCTTAAGATACACAACTAGTGGCGTATCGCTTCAGGCACACTGGAAACAGTATCTAAAAATGTGTATTTGGGTGAGCAACTGGCACGAAACACTGTAACTATCTTAGGGTAACCAATATCTCGTCAACAGTATAATCACATCTTCAAAGGCAAGAAACCGCTGGCAAGAGTAACGATGTTTCTCTTAAGATACACAACTAGTGGCGTATCGCTTCAGGCAGACTGGCCACAGTATCTCAAAATGTGTATTTGGGTGAGCAACTGGCAGGAAGCACTATGACTCTCTTAAGGTAGCCAATGCCTCGTCACCAACATAATCCCATCACCAACTTCAAGAAACCGCTTGCAAAGGTAACGAAACTTCTCATAAGATACACAGCTAGTGGGGTGTCACTTGAGGCAGACTGGCCAAAGTATCAAAAAATGTGTATTTGGGTGAGCAACTAGCAGGAATCACTATGACACTCATAGGGTAGCCAATGCCTCGTCACCAGCATAATCACATCAGCAACTTCAAGAAACCCCTGGCAAAAGTTACAATGACTCTTACGATACACAACTAGTGGCGTAGCTATCAGGCAGACTGGAAAGAGTATCTAAAAAATGTGTATTTGGGTGAAGAACTGGCAGGAATCTCTATGACTCTCTTGAGGTAGCCAATGCCTCGTCACCAGCAGAATCAAATCAGCAACTTCTAGAAACCCCTGGCAAAAGTAACGATGTTTCTCTTAAGATACACAACTAGTGGCGTATCGCTTCAGGCACACTGGAAACAGTATCTAAAAAATGTGTATTTGGGTGAGCAACTGGCACGAAACACTGTAACTATGTTAGGGTAACCAATATCTCGTCACCAGTATAATCACATCTTCAAAGGCAAGAAACCGCTGGCAAGAGTAACGATGTTTCTCTTAAGATACACAACTAGTGGCGTATCGCTTCAGGCAGACTGGCCACAGTATCTCAAAATGTGTACTTGGGTGAGCAACTGGCAGAAAGCACTATGACTCTCTTAAGGTAGTCAATGCCTCGTCACCAACATAATCACATCACCAAATTCAAGAAACCGCTTGCAAAGGTTACGAAGCTTCTCATAAGATACACAACTAGTGGGGTGTCACTTGAGGCAGACTGGCCAAAGTATCAAAAAAATGTGTATTTGGGTGAGCAACTAGCTGGAATCACTATGACACTCATAGGGTAGCCAATGCCTCGTCACCAGCATAATCACATCAGCAACTTCAAGAAACCCCTGGCAAAAGTTACAATGACTCTTAAGACACACAACTAGTGGCGTAGCTATCAGGCAGACTGGAAAGAGTATCTAAAAAATGTGTATTTGGGTGAAGAACTGGCAGGAATCTCTATGACTCTCTTGAGGTAGCCAATGCCTCGTCACCAGCAGAATCAAATCAGCAACTTCTAGAAACCCGTGGCTAAAGTAACGATGTTTCTCTTAAGATACACAACTAGCGGCGTATCGCTTCAGGCAGACTGGCCACAGTATCTCAAAATATGTATTTGGGTGAGCAACTGGCAGGAAGCACTATGACTCTCTTAAGGTAGCCAATGCCTCGTCACCAACATAATCCCATCACCAACTTCAAGATACCGCTTGCAAAGGTAACGAAACTTCTCATAAGATACACAGCTAGTGGGGTGTCACTTGAGGCAGACTGGCCAAAGTATCAAAAAAATGTGTATTTGGGTGAGCAACTAGCAGGAATCACTATGACACTCATAGGGTAGCCAATGCCTCGTCACCAGCATAATCACATCAGCAACCTCAAGAAACCCCTGGCAAAAGTGACAATGACTCTTAAGATACACAACTAGTGGCGTAGCTATCAGGCAAACTGGAAAGAGTATCTAAAAAATGTGTATTTGGGTGAAGAACTGGCAAAAATCTCTATGACTCTCTTGAGGTAGCCAATGCCTCGTCACCAGCAGAATCAAATCAGCAACTTCTAGAAACCCCTGGCAAAAGTAACGATGTTTCTCTTAAGATACACAACTAGTGGCGTATCGCTTCAGGCACACTGGAAACAGTATCTAAAAAATGTGTATTTGGGTGAGCAACTGGCAGGAAGCACTATGACTCTCTTAAGGTAGCCAATGCCTCGTCACCAACATAATCCAATCACCAACTTCAAGAAACCGCTAGCAAAGGTAACGAAACTTCTCATAAGATACACAGCTAGTGGGGTGTCACTTGAGGCAGACTGGCCAAAGTATCAAAAAAATGTGTATTTGGGTGAGCAACTAGCAGGAATCACTATGACACTCATAGGGTAGCCAATGCCTCGTCACCAGCATAATCACATCAGCAACTTCAAGAAACCCCTGGCAAAAGTTACAATGACTCTTAAGATACACAACTAGTGGCGTAGCTATCAGGCAGACTGGAAAGAGTATCTAAAAAATGTGTATTTGGGAGAAGAACTGGCAGGAATCTCTATGACTCTCTTGAGGTAGCCAATGCCTCGTCACCAGCAGAATCAAATCAGCAACTTCTAGAAACCCCTGGCTAAAGTAACGATGTTTCTCTTAAGATACACAACTAGTGGCGTATCGCTTCAGGCAGACTGGCCACAGTATCTCAAAATGTGTATTTGGGTGAGCAACTGACAGGAAGCACTATGACTCTCTTAAGGTAGCCAATGCCTCGTCACCAACATAATCCCATCACCAACTTCAAGAAACCGCTTGCAAAGGTAACGAAACTTCTCATAAGATACACAGCTAGTGGGGTGTCACTTGAGGCAGACTGGCCAAAGTATCAAAAAAATGTGTATTTGGGTGAGCAACTAGCTGGAATCACTATGACACTCATAGGGTAGCCAATGCCTCGTCACCAGCATAATCACATCAGCAACTTCAAGAAACCCCTGGCAAAAGTTACAATGACTCTTAAGATACACAACTAGTGGCGTAGCTATCAGGCAGACTGGAAAGAGTATCTAAAAAATGTGTATTTTGGTGAAGAACTGGCAGGAATCTCTATGACTCTCTTGAGGTAGCCAATGCCTCGTCACCAGCAGAATCAAATCAGCAACTTCTAGAAACCCCTGGCAAAAGTAACGATGTTTCTCTTAAGATACACAACTAGTGGCGTATCGCTTCAGGCAGACTGGCCACAGTATCTCAAAATGTGTATTTGGGTGAGCAACTGGCAGGAAGCACTATGACTCTCTTAAGGTAGCCAATGCCTCGTCACCAACATAATCCCATCACCAACTTCAAGAAACCGCTTGCAAAGGTAACGAAACTTCTCATAAGATACACAGCTAGTGGGGTGTCACTTGAGGCAGACTGGCCAAAGTATCAAACAAATGTGTATTTGGTTGAGCAACTAGCAGGAATCACTATGACACTCATAGGGTAGCCAATGCCTCGTCACCAGCATAATCACATCAGCAACTTCAAGAAACCCCTGGCAAAAGTTACAATGACTCTTACGATACACAACTAGTGGCGTAGCTATCAGGCAGACTGGAAAGAGTATCTAAAAAATGTGTATTTGTGTGAAGAACTGGCAGGAATCTCTATGACTCTCTTGAGGTAGCCAATGCCTCGTCACCAGCAGAATCAAATCAGCAACTTCTAGAAACCCCTGGCAAAAGTAACGATGTTTCTCTTAAGATACACAACTAGTGGCGTATCGCTTCAGGCAGACTGGCCACAGTATCTCAAAATGTGTATTTGGGTGAGCAACTGGCAGGAAGCACTATGACTCTCTTAAGGTAGCCAATGCCTCGTCACCAACATAATCCCATCACCAACTTCAAGAAACCGCTTGCAAAGGTAACGAAACTTCTCATAAGATACACAGCTAGTGGGGTGTCACTTGAGGCAGACTGGCCAAAGTATCAAACAAATGTGTATTTGGGTGAGCAACTAGCAGGAATCACTATGACACTCATAGGGTAGCCAATGCCTCGTCACCAGCATAATCACATCAGCAACTTCAAGAAACCCCTGGCAAAAGTTACAATGACTCTTACGATACACAACTAGTGGCGTAGCTATCAGGCAGACTGGAAAGAGTATCTAAAAAATGTGTATTTGTGTGAAGAACTGGCAGGAATCTCTATGACTCTCTTGAGGTAGCCAATGCCTCGTCACCAGCAGAATCAAATCAGCAACTTCTAGAAACCCCTGGCAAAAGTAACGATGTTTCTCTTAAGATACACAACTAGTGGCGTATCGCTTCAGGCACACTGGAAACAGTATCTAAAAAATGTGTATTTGGGTGAGCAACTGGCACGAAACACTGTAACTATCTTAGGGTAACCAATATCTCGTCACCAGTATAATCACATCTTCAAAGGCAAGAAAGCGCTGGCAAGAGTAACGTTGTTTCTCTTAAGATACACAACTAGTGGCGTATCGCTTCAGGCAGACTGGCCACAGTATCTCAAAATGTGTATTTGGGTGAGCAACTGGCAGAAAGCACTATGACACTCTTAAGGTAGTCAATGCCTCGTCACCAACATAATCACATCACCAAATTCAAGAAACCGCTTGCAAAGGTAACGAAGCTTCTCATAAGATACAGAACTAGTGGGGTGTCACTTGAGGCAGACTGGCCAAAGTATCAAAAAAATGTGTATTTGGGTGAGCAACTAGCTGGAATCACTATGACACTCATAGGGTAGCCAATGCCTCGTCACCAGCATAATCACATCAGCAACTTCAAGAAACCCCTGGCAAAAGTTACAATGACTCTTAAGACACACAACTAGTGGCGTAGCTATCAGGCAGACTGGAAAGAGTATCTAAAAAATGTGTATTTGGGTGAAGAACTGGCAGGAATCTCTATGACTCTCTTGAGGTAGCCAATGCCTCGTCACCAGCAGAATCAAATCAGCAACTTCTAGAAACCCCTGGCAAAAGTAACGATGTTTCTCTTAAGATACACAACTAGTGGCGTATCGCTTCAGGCACACTGGAAACAGTATCTAAAAAAATGTGTATTTGGGTGAGCAACTGGCACGAAACACTGTGACTATCTTAGGGTAACCAATATCTCGTCACCAGTATAATCACATCTTCAAAGTCAAGAAACCGCTGGCAAGAGTAACGATGCTTCTCTTAAGATACACAACTAGTGGAGTATCGCTTCAGGCAGACTGGCCACAGTATCTCAAAATGTGTATTTGGGTGAGCAACCGGCAGGAAGCACTATGACTCTCTTAAGGTAGCTAATGCCTCGTCACCAACATAATCCCATCACCAACTTCAAGAAACCGCTTGCAAAGGTAACGAAACTTCTCATAAGATACACAGCTAGTGGGGTGTCACTTGAGGCAGACTGGCCAAAGTATCAAAAAAATGTGTATTTGGGTGAGCAACTAGCTGGAATCACTATGACACTCATAGGGTAGCCAATGCCTCGTCACCAGCATAATCACATATGCAACTTCAAGAAACCCCTGGCAAAAGTTACAATGACTCTTAAGATACACAACTAGTGGCGTAGCTATCAGGCAGACTGGAAAGAGTATCTAAAAAATGTGTATTTGGGTGAAGAACTGGCAGGAATCTCTATGACTCTCTTGAGGTAGCCAATGCCTCGTCACCAGCAGAATCAAATCAGCAACTTCTAGAAACCCCTGGCTAAAGTAACGATGTTTCTCTTAAGATACACAACTAGTTGCGTATCGCTTCAGGCAGACTGGCCACAGTATCTCAAAATGTGTATTTGGGTGAGCAACTGGCAGGAAGCACTATGACTCTCTTAAGGTAGCCAATGCCTCGTCACCAACATAATCCCATCACCAACTTCAAGATACCGCTTGCAAAGGTAACGAAACTTCTCATAAGATACACAGCTAGTGGGGTGTCACTTGAGGCAGACTGGCCAAAGTATCAAAAAAATGTGTATTTTCGTGAGCAACTAGCAGGAATCACTGTGACACTCATAGGGTAGCCAATGCCTCGTCACCAGCATAATCACATCAGCAACCTCAAGAAACCCCTGGCAAAAGTGACAATGACTCTTAAGATACACAACTAGTGGCGTAGCTATCAGGCAAACTGGAAAGAGTATCTAAAAAATGTGTATTTGGGTGAAGAACTGGCAAAAATCTCTATGACTCTCTTGAGGTAGCCAATGCCTCGTCACCAGCAGAATCAAATTAGCAACTTCTAGAAACCCCTGGCAAAAGTAACGATGTTTCTCTTAAGATACACAACTAGTGGCGTATCGCTTCAGGCACACTGGAAACAGTATCTAAAAAATGTGTATTTGGGTGAGCAACTGGCACGAAACACTGTGACTGTATTAGGGTAACCAATATCTCGTCACCAGTATAATCACATCTTCAAAGTCAAGAAACCGCTGGCAAGAGTAACGATGTTTCTCTTAAGATACACAACTAGTGGAGTATCGCTTCAGGCAGACTGGCCACAGTATCTCAAAATGTGTATTTGGGTGAGCAACTGGCAGGAAGCACTATGACTCTCTTAAGGTAGCCAATGCCTCGTCACCAACATAATCCCATCACCAACTTCAAGAAACCGCTTGCAAAGGTAACGAAACTTCTCATAAGATACACAGCTAGTGGGGTGTCACTTGAGGCAGACTGGCCAAAGTATCAAAAATATGTGTATTTGGGTGAGCATCTAGCTGGAATCACTATGACACTCATAGGGTAGCCAATGCCTCGTCACCAGCATAATCACATAAGCAACTTCAAGAAACCCCTGGCAAAAGTTACAATGACTCTTAAGATACACAACTAGTGGCGTAGCTATCGGGCAGACTGGAAAGAGTATCTAAAACATGTGTATTTGGGTGAAGAACTGGCAGGAATCTCTATGACTCTCTTGAGGTAGCCAATGCCTCGTCACCAGCAGAATGAAATCAGCAACTTCTAGAAACCCCTGGCAAAACTAACGATGTTTCTCTTAAGATACACAACTAGTGGCGTATCGCTTCAGGCAGACTGGCCAAAGTATCTCAAAATGTGTATTTGGGTGAGCAACTGGCAGGAAGCACTATGACTCTCTTAAGGTAGCCAATGCCTCGTCACCAACATAATCCAATCACCAACTTCAAGAAACCGCTAGCAAAGGTAACGAAACTTCTCATAAGATAAACAGCTAGTGGGGTGTCACTTGAGGCAGACTGGCCAAAGTATCAAAAAAATGTGTATTTGGGTGAGCAACTAGCAGGAATCACTATGACACTCATAGGGTAGCCAATGCCTCGTCACCAGCATAATCACATCAGCAACTTCAAGAAACCCCTGGCAAAAGTTACAATGACTCTTAAGATACACAACTAGTGGCGTAGTTATCAGGCAGACTGGAAAGAGTATCTAAAAAATGTGTATTTGGGAGAAGAACTGGCAGGAATCTCTATGACTCTCTTGAGGTAGCCAATGCCTCGTCACCAGCAGAATCAAATCAGCAACTTCTAGAAACCCCTGGCTAAAGTAACGATGTTTCTCTTAAGATACACAACTAGTGGCGTATCGCTTCAGGCAGACTGGCCACAGTATCTCAAAATGTGTATTTGGGTGAGCAACTGGCAGGAAGCACTATGACTCTCTTAAGGTAGCCAATGCCTCGTCACCAACATAATCCCATCACCAACTTCAAGAAACCGCTTGCAAAGGTAACGAAACTTCTCATAAGATACACAGCTAGTGGGGTGTCACTTGAGGCAGACTGGCCAAAGTATCAAAAAAATGTGTATTTGGGTGAGCAACTAGCTGGAATCACTATGACACTCATAGGGTAGCCAATGCCTCGTCACCAGCATAATCACATAATCAACTTCAAGAAACCCCTGGCAAAAGTTACAATGACTCTTAAGATACACAACTAGTGGCGTAGCTATCAGGCAGACTGGAAAGAGTATCTAAAAAATGTGTATTTGGGTGAAGAAATGGCAGGAATCTCTATGACTCTCTTGAGGTAGCCAATGCCTCGTCACCAGCAGAATCAAATCAGCAACTTCTAGAAACCCCTGGCAAAAGTAACGATGTTTCTCTTAAGATACACAACTAGTGGCGTATCGCTTCAGGCACACTGGAAACAGTATCTAAAAATGTGTATTTGGGTGAGCAACTGGCACGAAACACTGTAACTATCTTAGGGTAACCAATATCTCGTCAACAGTATAATCACATCTTCAAAGGCAAGAAACCGCTGGCAAGAGTAACGATGTTTCTCTTAAGATACACAACTAGTGGCGTATCGCTTCAGGCAGACTGGCCACAGTATCTCAAAATGTGTACTTGGGTGAGCAACTGGCAGAAAGCACTATGACTCTCTTAAGGTAGTCAATGCCTCGTCACCAACATAATCACATCACCAAATTCAAGAAACCGCTTGCTAAGGTAACGAAGCTTCTCATAAGATACACAACTAGTGGGGTGTCACTTGAGGCAGACTGGCCAAAGTATCAAAAAAATGTGTATTTGGGTGAGCAACTAGCTGGAATCACTATGACACTCATAGGGTAGCCAATGCCTCGTCACCAGCATAATCACATCAGCAACTTCAAGAAACCCCTGGCAAAAGTTACAATGACTCTTAAGACACACAACTAGTGGCGTAGCTATCAGGCAGACTGGAAAGAGTATCTAAAAAATGTGTATTTGGGTGAAGAACTGGCAGGAATCTCTATGACTCTCTTGAGGTAGCCAATGCCTCGTCACCAGCAGAATCAAATCAGCAACTTCTAGAAACCCCTGGCAAAAGTAACGATGTTTCTCTTAAGATACACAACTAGTGGCGTATCGCTTCAGGCACACTGGAAACAGTATCTAAAAAATGTGTATTTGGGTGAGCAACTGGCACGAAACACTGTGACTATCTTAGGGTAACCAATATCTCGTCACCAGTATAATCACATCTTCAAAGTCAAGAAACCGCTGGCAAGAGTAACGATGTTTCTCTTAAGATACACAACTAGTGGAGTATCGCTTCAGGCAGACTGGCCACAGTATCTCAAAATGTGTATTTGGGTGAGCAACTGGCAGGAAGCAATATGACTCTCTTAAGGTAGCCAATGCCTCGTCACCAACATAATCCCATCACCAACTTCAAGAAACCGCTTGCAAAGGTAACGAAACTTCTCATAAGATACACAGCTAGTGGGGTGTCACTTGAGGCAGACTGGCCAAAGTATCAAAAAAATGTGTATTTGGGTGAGCAACTAGCAGGAATCACTATGACACTCATAGGGTAGCCAATGCCTCGTCACCAGCATAATCACATCAGCAACTTCAAGAAACCCCTGGCAAAAGTTACAATGTCTCTTAAGATACACAACTAGTGGCTTAGCTATCAGGCAGACTGGAAAGAGTATCTAAAAAATGTGTATTTGGGTGAAGAACTGGCAGGAATCGCTATGACTCTCTTGAGGTAGCCAATGCCTCGTCACCAGCAGAATCAAATCAGCAACTTCTAGAAACCCCTGGCTAAAGTAACGATGTTTCTCTTAAGATACACAACTAGTGGCGTATCGCTTCAGGCAGACTGGCCACAGTATCTCAAAATGTGTATTTGGGTGAGCAACTGGCAGGAAGCACTATGACTCTCTTAAGGTAGCCAATGCCTCGTCACCAACATAATCCCATCACCAACTTCAAGAAACCGCTTGCAAAGGTAACGAAACTTCTCATAAGATACACAGCTAGTGGGGTGTCACTTGAGGCAGACTGGCCAAAGTATCAAAAAATGTGTATTTGGGTGAGCAACTAGCAGGAATCACTATGACACTCATAGGGTAGCCAATGCCTCGTCACCAGCATAATCACATCAGCAACTTCAAGAAACCCCTGGCAAAAGTTACAATGACTCTTACGATACACAACTAGTGGCGTAGCTATCAGGCAGACTGGAAAGAGTATCTAAAAAATGTGTATTTGGGTGAAGAACTGGCAGGAATCTCTATGACTCTCTTGAGGTAGCCAATGCCTCGTCACCAGCAGAATCAAATCAGCAACTTCTAGAAACCCCTGGCAAAAGTAACGATGTTTCTCTTAAGATACACAACTAGTGGCGTATCGCTTCAGGCACACTGGAAACAGTATCTAAAAAATGTGTATTTGGGTGAGCAACTGGCACGAAACACTGTAACTATGTTAGGGTAACCAATATCTCGTCACCAGTATAATCACATCTTCAAAGGCAAGAAACCGCTGGCAAGAGTAACGATGTTTCTCTTAAGATACACAACTAGTGGCGTATCGCTTCAGGCAGACTGGCCACAGTATCTCAAAATGTGTACTTGGGTGAGCAACTGGCAGAAAGCACTATGACTCTCTTAAGGTAGTCAATGCCTCGTCACCAACATAATCACATCACCAAATTCAAGAAACCGCTTGCAAAGGTTACGAAGCTTCTCATAAGATACACAACTAGTGGGGTGTCACTTGAGGCAGACTGGCCAAAGTATCAAAAAAATGTGTATTTGGGTGAGCAACTAGCTGGAATCACTATGACACTCATAGGGTAGCCAATGCCTCGTCACCAGCATAATCACATCAGCAACTTCAAGAAACCCCTGGCAAAAGTTACAATGACTCTTAAGACACACAACTAGTGGCGTAGCTATCAGGCAGACTGGAAAGAGTATCTAAAAAATGTGTATTTGGGTGAAGAACTGGCAGGAATCTCTATGACTCTCTTGAGGTAGCCAATGCCTCGTCACCAGCAGAATCAAATCAGCAACTTCTAGAAACCCGTGGCTAAAGTAACGATGTTTCTCTTAAGATACACAACTAGCGGCGTATCGCTTCAGGCAGACTGGCCACAGTATCTCAAAATATGTATTTGGGTGAGCAACTGGCAGGAAGCACTATGACTCTCTTAAGGTAGCCAATGCCTCGTCACCAACATAATCCCATCACCAACTTCAAGATACCGCTTGCAAAGGTAACGAAACTTCTCATAAGATACACAGCTAGTGGGGTGTCACTTGAGGCAGACTGGCCAAAGTATCAAAAAAATGTGTATTTGGGTGAGCAACTAGCAGGAATCACTATGACACTCATAGGGTAGCCAATGCCTCGTCACCAGCATAATCACATCAGCAACCTCAAGAAACCCCTGGCAAAAGTGACAATGACTCTTAAGATACACAACTAGTGGCGTAGCTATCAGGCAAACTGGAAAGAGTATCTAAAAAATGTGTATTTGGGTGAAGAACTGGCAAAAATCTCTATGACTCTCTTGAGGTAGCCAATGCCTCGTCACCAGCAGAATCAAATCAGCAACTTCTAGAAACCCCTGGCAAAAGTAACGATGTTTCTCTTAAGATACACAACTAGTGGCGTATCGCTTCAGGCACACTGGAAACAGTATCTAAAAAATGTGTATTTGGGTGAGCAACTGGCAGGAAGCACTATGACTCTCTTAAGGTAGCCAATGCCTCGTCACCAACATAATCCAATCACCAACTTCAAGAAACCGCTAGCAAAGGTAACGAAACTTCTCATAAGATACACAGCTAGTGGGGTGTCACTTGAGGCAGACTGGCCAAAGTATCAAAAAAATGTGTATTTGGGTGAGCAACTAGCAGGAATCACTATGACACTCATAGGGTAGCCAATGCCTCGTCACCAGCATAATCACATCAGCAACTTCAAGAAACCCCTGGCAAAAGTTACAATGACTCTTAAGATACACAACTAGTGGCGTAGCTATCAGGCAGACTGGAAAGAGTATCTAAAAAATGTGTATTTGGGAGAAGAACTGGCAGGAATCTCTATGACTCTCTTGAGGTAGCCAATGCCTCGTCACCAGCAGAATCAAATCAGCAACTTCTAGAAACCCCTGGCTAAAGTAACGATGTTTCTCTTAAGATACACAACTAGTGGCGTATCGCTTCAGGCAGACTGGCCACAGTATCTCAAAATGTGTATTTGGGTGAGCAACTGACAGGAAGCACTATGACTCTCTTAAGGTAGCCAATGCCTCGTCACCAACATAATCCCATCACCAACTTCAAGAAACCGCTTGCAAAGGTAACGAAACTTCTCATAAGATACACAGCTAGTGGGGTGTCACTTGAGGCAGACTGGCCAAAGTATCAAAAAAATGTGTATTTGGGTGAGCAACTAGCTGGAATCACTATGACACTCATAGGGTAGCCAATGCCTCGTCACCAGCATAATCACATCAGCAACTTCAAGAAACCCCTGGCAAAAGTTACAATGACTCTTAAGATACACAACTAGTGGCGTAGCTATCAGGCAGACTGGAAAGAGTATCTAAAAAATGTGTATTTGGGTGAAGAACTGGCAGGAATCTCTATGACTCTCTTGAGGTAGCCAATGCCTCGTCACCAGCAGAATCAAATCAGCAACTTCTAGAAACCCCTGGCAAAAGTAACGATGTTTCTCTTAAGATACACAACTAGTGGCGTATCGCTTCAGGCAGACTGGCCACAGTATCTCAAAATGTGTATTTGGGTGAGCAACTGGCAGGAAGCACTATGACTCTCTTAAGGTAGCCAATGCCTCGTCACCAACATAATCCCATCACCAACTTCAAGAAACCGCTTGCAAAGGTAACGAAACTTCTCATAAGATACACAGCTAGTGGGGTGTCACTTGAGGCAGACTGGCCAAAGTATCAAACAAATGTGTATTTGGTTGAGCAACTAGCAGGAATCACTATGACACTCATAGGGTAGCCAATGCCTCGTCACCAGCATAATCACATCAGCAACTTCAAGAAACCCCTGGCAAAAGTTACAATGACTCTTACGATACACAACTAGTGGCGTAGCTATCAGGCAGACTGGAAAGAGTATCTAAAAAATGTGTATTTGTGTGAAGAACTGGCAGGAATCTCTATGACTCTCTTGAGGTAGCCAATGCCTCGTCACCAGCAGAATCAAATCAGCAACTTCTAGAAACCCCTGGCAAAAGTAACGATGTTTCTCTTAAGATACACAACTAGTGGCGTATCGCTTCAGGCACACTGGAAACAGTATCTAAAAAATGTGTATTTGGGTGAGCAACTGGCACGAAACACTGTAACTATCTTAGGGTAATCAATATCTCGTCACCAGTATAATCACATCTTCAAAGGCAAGAAAGCGCTGGCAAGAGTAACGTTGTTTCTCTTAAGATACACAACTAGTGGCGTATCGCTTCAGGCAGACTGGCCACAGTATCTCAAAATGTGTATTTGGGTGAGCAACTGGCAGAAAGCACTATGACTCTCTTAAGGTAGTCAATGCCTCGTCACCAACATAATCACATCACCGAATTCAAGAAACCGCTTGCAAAGGTAACGAAGCTTCTCATAAGATACACAACTAGTGGGGTGTCACTTGAGGCAGACTGGCCAAAGTATCAAAAAAATGTGTATTTGGGTAAGCAACTAGCAGGAATCACTATGCCACTCATAGGGTAGCCGATGCCTCGTCACCAGCATAATCACATCAGCAACCTCAAGAAACCCCTGGCAAAAGTGACAATGACTCTTAAGATACACAACTAGTGGCGTAGCTATCAGGCAAACTGGAAAGAGTATCTAAAAAATGTGTATTTGGGTGAAGAACTGGCAAAAATCTCTATGACTCTCTTGAGGTAGCCAATGCCTCGTCACCAGCAGAATCAAATCAGCAACTTCTAGAAACCCCTGGCAAAAGTAACGATGTTTCTCTTAAGATACACAACTAGTGGCGTATCGCTTCAGGCACACTGGAAACAGTATCTAAAAAATGTGTATTTGGGTGAGCAACTGGCAGGAAGCACTATGACTCTCTTAAGGTAGCCAATGCCTCGTCACCAACATAATCCAATCACCAACTTCAAGAAACCGCTAGCAAAGGTAACGAAACTTCTCATAAGATACACAGCTAGTGGGGTGTCACTTGAGGCAGACTGGCCAAAGTATCAAAAAAATGTGTATTTGGGTGAGCAACTAGCTGGAATCACTATGACACTCATAGGGTAGCCAATGCCTCGTCACCAGCATAATCACATAAGCAACTTCAAGAAACCCATGGCAAAAGTTACAATGACTCTTAAGATACACAACTAGTGGCGTAGCTATCAGGCAGACTGGAAAGAGTATCTAAAAAAATGTGTATTTGGGTGAAGAACTGGCAGGAATCTCTATGACTCTCTTGAGGTAGCCAATGCCTCGTCACCAGCAGAATCAAATCAGCAACTTCTAGAAACCCCTGGCAAAAGTAACGATGTTTCTCTTAAGATACACAACTAGTGGCGTATCGCTTCAGGCAGACTGGCCACAGTATCTCAAAATGTGTATTTGGGTGAGCAACTGGCAGGAAGCACTATGACTCTCTTAAGGTAGCCAATGCCTCGTCACCAACATAATCCCATCACCAACTTCAAGAAACCGCTTGCAAAGGTAACGAAACTTCTCATAAGATACACAGCTAGTGGGGTGTCACTTGAGGCAGACTGGCCAAAGTATCAAACAAATGTGTATTTGGGTGAGCAACTAGCAGGAATCACTATGACACTCATAGGGTAGCCAATGCCTCGTCACCAGCATAATCACATCAGCAACTTCAAGAAACCCCTGGCAAAAGTTACAATGACTCTTACGATACACAACTAGTGGCGTAGCTATCAGGCAGACTGGAAAGAGTATCTAAAAAATGTGTATTTGTGTGAAGAACTGGCAGGAATCTCTATGACTCTCTTGAGGTAGCCAATGCCTCGTCACCAGCAGAATCAAATCAGCAACTTCTAGAAACCCCTGGCAAAAGTAACGATGTTTCTCTTAAGATACACAACTAGTGGCGTATCGCTTCAGGCACACTGAAAACAGTATCTAAAAAATGTGTATTTGGGTGAGCAACTGGCACGAAACACTGTAACTATCTTAGGGTAACCAATATCTCGTCACCAGTATAATCACATCTTCAAAGGCAAGAAAGCGCTGGCAAGAGTAACGTTGTTTCTCTTAAGATACACAACTAGTGGCGTATCGCTTCAGGCAGACTGGCCACAGTATCTCAAAATGTGTATTTGGGTGAGCAACTGGCAGAAAGCACTATGACACTCTTAAGGTAGTCAATGCCTCGTCACCAACATAATCACATCACCAAATTCAAGAAACCGCTTGCAAAGGTAACGAAGCTTCTCATAAGATACAGAACTAGTGGGGTGTCACTTGAGGCAGACTGGCCAAAGTATCAAAAAAATGTGTATTTGGGTGAGCAACTAGCTGGAATCACTATGACACTCATAGGGTAGCCAATGCCTCGTCACCAGCATAATCACATCAGCAACTTCAAGAAACCCCTGGCAAAAGTTACAATGACTCTTAAGACACACAACTAGTGGCGTAGCTATCAGGCAGACTGGAAAGAGTATCTAAAAAATGTGTATTTGGGTGAAGAACTGGCAGGAATCTCTATGACTCTCTTGAGGTAGCCAATGCCTCGTCACCAGCAGAATCAAATCAGCAACTTCTAGAAACCCCTGGCAAAAGTAACGATGTTTCTCTTAAGATACACAACTAGTGGCGTATCGCTTCAGGCACACTGGAAACAGTATCTAAAAAAATGTGTATTTGGGTGAGCAACTGGCACGAAACACTGTGACTATCTTAGGGTAACCAATATCTCGTCACCAGTATAATCACATCTTCAAAGTCAAGAAACCGCTGGCAAGAGTAACGATGCTTCTCTTAAGATACACAACTAGTGGAGTATCGCTTCAGGCAGACTGGCCACAGTATCTCAAAATGTGTATTTGGGTGAGCAACCGGCAGGAAGCACTATGACTCTCTTAAGGTAGCCAATGCCTCGTCACCAACATAATCCCATCACCAACTTCAAGAAACCGCTTGCAAAGGTAACGAAACTTCTCATAAGATACACAGCTAGTGGGGTGTCACTTGAGGCAGACTGGCCAAAGTATCAAAAAAATGTGTATTTGGGTGAGCAACTAGCTGGAATCACTATGACACTCATAGGGTAGCCAATGCCTCGTCACCAGCATAATCACATATGCAACTTCAAGAAACCCCTGGCAAAAGTTACAATGACTCTTAAGATACACAACTAGTGGCGTAGCTATCAGGCAGACTGGAAAGAGTATCTAAAAAATGTGTATTTGGGTGAAGAACTGGCAGGAATCTCTATGACTCTCTTGAGGTAGCCAATGCCTCGTCACCAGCAGAATCAAATCAGCAACTTCTAGAAACCCCTGGCTAAAGTAACGATGTTTCTCTTAAGATACACAACTAGTTGCGTATCGCTTCAGGCAGACTGGCCACAGTATCTCAAAATGTGTATTTGGGTGAGCAACTGGCAGGAAGCACTATGACTCTCTTAAGGTAGCCAATGCCTCGTCACCAACATAATCCCATCACCAACTTCAAGATACCGCTTGCAAAGGTAACGAAACTTCTCATAAGATACACAGCTAGTGGGGTGTCACTTGAGGCAGACTGGCCAAAGTATCAAAAAAATGTGTATTTTCGTGAGCAACTAGCAGGAATCACTGTGACACTCATAGGGTAGCCAATGCCTCGTCACCAGCATAATCACATCAGCAACCTCAAGAAACCCCTGGCAAAAGTGACAATGACTCTTAAGATACACAACTAGTGGCGTAGCTATCAGGCAAACTGGAAAGAGTATCTAAAAAATGTGTATTTGGGTGAAGAACTGGCAAAAATCTCTATGACTCTCTTGAGGTAGCCAATGCCTCGTCACCAGCAGAATCAAATTAGCAACTTCTAGAAACCCCTGGCAAAAGTAACGATGTTTCTCTTAAGATACACAACTAGTGGCGTATCGCTTCAGGCACACTGGAAACAGTATCTAAAAAATGTGTATTTGGGTGAGCAACTGGCACGAAACACTGTGACTGTATTAGGGTAACCAATATCTCGTCACCAGTATAATCACATCTTCAAAGTCAAGAAACCGCTGGCAAGAGTAACGATGTTTCTCTTAAGATACACAACTAGTGGAGTATCGCTTCAGGCAGACTGGCCACAGTATCTCAAAATGTGTATTTGGGTGAGCAACTGGCAGGAAGCACTATGACTCTCTTAAGGTAGCCAATGCCTCGTCACCAACATAATCCCATCACCAACTTCAAGAAACCGCTTGCAAAGGTAACGAAACTTCTCATAAGATACACAGCTAGTGGGGTGTCACTTGAGGCAGACTGGCCAAAGTATCAAAAATATGTGTATTTGGGTGAGCATCTAGCTGGAATCACTATGACACTCATAGGGTAGCCAATGCCTCGTCACCAGCATAATCACATAAGCAACTTCAAGAAACCCCTGGCAAAAGTTACAATGACTCTTAAGATACACAACTAGTGGCGTAGCTATCGGGCAGACTGGAAAGAGTATCTAAAACATGTGTATTTGGGTGAAGAACTGGCAGGAATCTCTATGACTCTCTTGAGGTAGCCAATGCCTCGTCACCAGCAGAATGAAATCAGCAACTTCTAGAAACCCCTGGCAAAACTAACGATGTTTCTCTTAAGATACACAACTAGTGGCGTATCGCTTCAGGCAGACTGGCCAAAGTATCTCAAAATGTGTATTTGGGTGAGCAACTGGCAGGAAGCACTATGACTCTCTTAAGGTAGCCAATGCCTCGTCACCAACATAATCCAATCACCAACTTCAAGAAACCGCTAGCAAAGGTAACGAAACTTCTCATAAGATAAACAGCTAGTGGGGTGTCACTTGAGGCAGACTGGCCAAAGTATCAAAAAAATGTGTATTTGGGTGAGCAACTAGCAGGAATCACTATGACACTCATAGGGTAGCCAATGCCTCGTCACCAGCATAATCACATCAGCAACTTCAAGAAACCCCTGGCAAAAGTTACAATGACTCTTAAGATACACAACTAGTGGCGTAGTTATCAGGCAGACTGGAAAGAGTATCTAAAAAATGTGTATTTGGGAGAAGAACTGGCAGGAATCTCTATGACTCTCTTGAGGTAGCCAATGCCTCGTCACCAGCAGAATCAAATCAGCAACTTCTAGAAACCCCTGGCTAAAGTAACGATGTTTCTCTTAAGATACACAACTAGTGGCGTATCGCTTCAGGCAGACTGGCCACAGTATCTCAAAATGTGTATTTGGGTGAGCAACTGGCAGGAAGCACTATGACTCTCTTAAGGTAGCCAATGCCTCGTCACCAACATAATCCCATCACCAACTTCAAGAAACCGCTTGCAAAGGTAACGAAACTTCTCATAAGATACACAGCTAGTGGGGTGTCACTTGAGGCAGACTGGCCAAAGTATCAAAAAAATGTGTATTTGGGTGAGCAACTAGCTGGAATCACTATGACACTCATAGGGTAGCCAATGCCTCGTCACCAGCATAATCACATAATCAACTTCAAGAAACCCCTGGCAAAAGTTACAATGACTCTTAAGATACACAACTAGTGGCGTAGCTATCAGGCAGACTGGAAAGAGTATCTAAAAAATGTGTATTTGGGTGAAGAACTGGCAGGAATCTCTATGACTCTCTTGAGGTAGCCAATGCCTCGTCACCAGCAGAATCAAATCAGCAACTTCTAGAAACCCCTGGCTAAAGTAACGATGTTTCTCTTAAGATACACAACTAGTGGCGTATCGCTTCAGGCAGACTGGCCACAGTATCTCAAAATGTGTATTTGGGTGAGCAACTGGCAGGAAGCACTATGACTCTCTTAAGGTAGCCAATGCCTCGTCACCAACATAATCCCATCACCAACTTCAAGATACCGCTTGCAAAGGTAACGAAACTTCTCATAAGATACACAGCTAGTGGGGTGTCACTTGAGGCAGACTGGCCAAAGTATCAAACAAATGTGTATTTGGGTGAGCAACGAGCAGGAATCACTATGACACTCATAGGGTAGCCAATGCCTCGTCACCAGCATAATCACATCAGCAACTTCAAGAAACCCCTGGCAAAAGTTACAATGACTCTTACGATACACAACTAGTGGCGTAGCTATCAGGCAGACTGGAAAGAGTATCTAAAAAATGTGTATTTGTGTGAAGAACTGGCAGGAATCTCTATGACTCTCTTGAGGTAGCCAATGCCTCGTCACCAGCAGAATCAAATCAGCAACTTCTAGAAACCCCTGGCAAAAGTAACGATGTTTCTCTTAAGATACACAACTAGTGGCGTATCGCTTCAGGCACACTGGAAACAGTATCTAAAAAATGTGTATTTGGGTGAGCAACTGGCACGAAACACTGTAACTATCTTAGGGTAACCAATATCTCGTCACCAGTATAATCACATCTTCAAAGGCAAGAAAGCGCTGGCAAGAGTAACGTTGTTTCTCTTAAGATACACAACTAGTGGCGTATCGCTTCAGGCAGACTGGCCACAGTATCTCAAAATGTGTACTTGGGTGAGCAACTGGCAGAAAGCACTATGACTCTCTTAAGGTAGTCAATGCCTCGTCACCAACATAATCACATCACCGAATTCAAGAAACCGCTTGCAAAGGTAACGAAGCTTCTCATAAGATACACAACTAGTGGGGTGTCACTTGAGGCAGACTGGCCAAAGTATCAAAAAAATGTGTATTTGGGTGAGCAACTAGCAGGAATCACTATGACACTCATAGGGTAGCCAATGCCTCGTCACCAGCATAATCACATCAGCAACTTCAAGAAACCCCTGGCAAAAGTTACAATGACTCTTAAGACACACAACTAGTGGCGTAGCTATCAGGCAGACTGGAAAGAGTATCTAAAAAATGTGTATTTGGGTGAAGAACTGGCAGGAATCTCTATGACTCTCTTGAGGTAGCCAATGCCTCGTCACCAGCAGAATCAAATCAGCAACTTCTAGAAACCCCTGGCAAAAGTAACGATGTTTCTCTTAAGATACACAACTAGTGGCGTATCGCTTCAGGCACACTGGAAACAGTATCTAAAAAATGTGTATTTGGGTGAGCAACTGGCACGAAACACTGTGACTATCTTAGGGTAACCAATATCTCGTCACCAGTATAATCACATCTTCAAAGTCAAGAAACCGCTGGCAAGAGTAACGATGTTTCTCTTAAGATACACAACTAGTGGAGTATCGCTTCAGGCAGACTGGCCACAGTATCTCAAAATGTGTATTTGGGTGAGCAACTGGCAGGAAGCACTATGACTCTCTTAAGGTAGCCAATGCCTCGTCACCAACATAATCCCATCACCAACTTCAAGAAACAGCTTGCAAAGGTAACGAAACTTCTCATAAGATACACAGCTAGTGGGGTGTCACTTGAGGCAGACTGGCCAAAGTATCAAAAAAATGTGTATTTGGGTGAGCAACTAGCAGGAATCACTATGACACTCATAGGGTAGCCAATGCCTCGTCACCAGCATAATCACATCAGCAACTTCAAGAAACCCCTGGCAAAAGTTACAATGACTCTTAAGATACACAACTAGTGGCTTAGCTATCAGGCAGACTGGAAAGAGTATCTAAAAAATGTGTATTTGGGTGAAGAACTGGCAGGAATCTCTATGACTCTCTTGAGGTAGCCAATGCCTCGTCACCAGCAGAATCAAATCAGCAACTTCTAGAAACCCCTGGCTAAAGTAACGATGTTTCTCTTAAGATACACAACTAGTGGCGTATCGCTTCAGGCAGACTGGCCACAGTATCTCAAAATGTGTATTTGGGTGAGCAACTGGCAGGAAGCACTATGACTCTCTTAAGGTAGCCAATGCCTCGTCACCAACATAATCCCATCACCAACTTCAAGAAACCGCTTGCAAAGGTAACGAAACTTCTCATAAGATACACAGCTAGTGGGGTGTCACTTGAGGCAGACTGGCCAAAGTATCAAAAATATGTGTATTTGGGTGAGCAACTAGCTGGAAACACTATGACACTCATAGGGTAGCCAATGCCTCGTCACCAGCAGAATCAAATCAGCAACTTCTAGAAACCCCTGGCAAAAGTAACGATGTTTCTCTTAAGATACACAACTAGTGGCGTATCGCTTCAGGCACACTGGAAACATTATCTAAAAAATGTGTATTTGGGTGAGCAACTGGCACGAAACACTGTAACTATCTTAGGGTAACCAATATCTCGTCACCAGTGTAATCACATCTTCAAAGGCAAGAAAGCGCTGGCAAGAGTAACGTTGTTTCTCTTAAGATACACAACTAGTGGCGTATCGCTTCAGGCAGACTGGAAACAGTATCTAAAAAATGTGTATTTGGGTGAGCAACTGGCACGAAACACTGTAACTATCTTAGGGTAACCAATATCTCGTCACCAGTATAATCACATCTTCAAAGGCAAGAAAGCGCTGGCAAGAGTAACGTTGTTTCTCTTAAGATACACAACTAGTGGCGTATCGCTTCAGGCAGAATGGCCACAGTATCTCAAAATGTGTATTTGGGTGAGCAACTGGCAGAAAGCACTATGACTCTCTTAAGGTAGT
Source organism: Schistocerca nitens (assembly GCF_023898315.1). NCBI lineage: Eukaryota > Metazoa > Arthropoda > Insecta > Orthoptera > Acrididae > Schistocerca > Schistocerca nitens. The sequence continues at coordinate 104,682,499 of NC_064616.1, read as the reverse complement.
CAATGCCTCGTCACCAACATAATCACATCACCAAATTCAAGAAACCGCTTGCAAAGGTAACGAAGCTTCTCATAAGATACACAACTAGTGGGGTGTCACTTGAGGCAGACTGGCCAAAGTATCAAAAAAATGTGTATTTGGGTGAGCAACTAGCTGGAATCACTATGACACTCATAGGGTAGCCAATGCCTCGTCACCAGCATAATCACATCAGCAACTTCAAGAAACCCCTGCCAAAAGTTACAATGACTCTTAAGACACACAACTAGTGGCGTAGCTATCAGGCAGACTGGAAAGAGTATCTAAAAAATGTGTATTTGGGTGAAGAACTGGCAGGAATCTCTATGACTCTCTTGAGGTAGCCAATGCCTCGTCACCAGCAGAATCAAATCAGCAACTTCTAGAAACCCCTGGCAAAAGTAACGATGTTTCTCTTAAGATACACAACTAGTGGCGTATCGCTTCAGGCACACTGGAAACAGTATCTAAAAAATGTGTATTTGGGTGAGCAACTGGCACGAAACACTGTGACTATCTTAGGGTAACCAATATCTCGTCACCAGTATAATCACATCTTCAAAGTCAAGAAACCGCTGGCAAGAGTAACGATGTTTCTCTTAAGATACACAACTAGTGGAGTATCGCTTCAGGCAGACTGGCCACAGTATCTCAAAATGTGTATTTGGGTGAGCAACTGGCAGGAAGCACTATGACTCTCTTAAGGTAGCCAATGCCTCGTCACCAACATAATCCCATCACCAACTTCAAGAAACCGCTTGCAAAGGTAACGAAACTTCTCATAAGATACACAGCTAGTGGGGTGTCACTTGAGGCAGACTGGCCAAAGTATCAAAAAAATGTGTATTTGGGTGAGCAACTAGCTGGAATCACTATGACACTCATAGGGTAGCCAATGCCTCGTCACCAGCATAATCACATCAGCAACTTCAAGAAACCCCTGGCAAAAGTTACAATGACTCTTAAGATACACAACTAGTGGCGTAGCTATCAGGCAGACTGGAAAGAGTATCTAAAAAATGTGTATTTGGGTGAAGAACTGGCAGGAATCTCTATGACTCTCTTGAGGTAGCCAATGCCTCGTCACCAGCAGAATCAAATCAGCAACTTCTAGAAACCCCTGGCTAAAGTAACGATGTTTCTCTTAAGATACACAACTAGTGGCGTATCGCTTCAGGCAGACTGGCCACAGTATCTCAAAATGTGTATTTGGGTGAGCAACTGGCAGGAAGCACTATGACTCTCTTAAGGTAGCCAATGCCTCGTCACCAACGTAATCCCATCACCAACTTCAAGATACCGCTTGCAAAGGTAACGAAACTTCTCATAAGATACACAGCTAGTGGGGTGTCACTTGAGGCAGACTGGCCAAAGTATCAAACAAATGTGTATTTGGGTGAGTCTTAAGATACACAACTAGTGGCGTAGCTATCAGGCAGACTGGAAAGAGTATCTAAAAAATGTGTATTTGGGTGAAGAACTGGCAGGAATCTCTATGACTCTCTTGAGGTAGCCAATGCCTCGTCACCAGCAGAATCAAATCAGCAACTTCTAGAAACCCCTGGCAAAAGTAACGATGTTTCTCTTAAGATACACAACTAGTGGCGTATCGCTTCAGGCACACTGGAAACATTATCTAAAAAATGTGTATTTGGGTGAGCAACTGGCACGAAACACTGTAACTATCTTAGGGTAACCAATATCTCGTCACCAGTGTAATCACATCTTCAAAGGCAAGAAAGCGCTGGCAAGAGTAACGTTGTTTCTCTTAAGATACACAACTAGTGGCGTATCGCTTCAGGCAGACTGGAAACAGTATCTAAAAAATGTGTATTTGGGTGAGCAACTGGCACGAAACACTGTGACTATCTTAGGGTAACCAATATCTCGTCACCAGTATAATCACATCTTCAAAGTCAAGAAACCGCTGGCAAGAGTAACGATGTTTCTCTTAAGATACACAACTAGTGGAGTATCGCTTCAGGCAGCTAGTGGGGTGTCACTTGAGGCAGACTGGCCAAAGTATCAAAAACCCCTGGCTAAAGTAACGATGTTTCTCTTAAGATACACAACTAGTGGCGTATCGCTTCAGGCAGACTGGCCACAGTATCTCAAAATGTGTATTTGGGTGAGCAACTGGCAGGAAGCACTATGACTCTCTTAAGGTAGCCAATGCCTCGTCACCAACATAATCCCATCACCAACTTCAAGAAACCGCTTGCAAAGGTAACGAAACTTCTCATAAGATACACAGCTAGTGGGGTGTCACTTGAGGCAGACTGGCCAAAGTATCAAAAAAATGTGTATTTGGGTGAGCAACTAGCTGGAATCACTATGACACTCATAGGGTAGCCAATGCCTCGTCACCTGCATAATCACATAAGCAACTTCAAGAAACCCCTGGCAAAAGTTACAATGACTCTTAAGATACACAACTAGTGGCGTAGCTATCAGGCAGACTGGAAAGAGTATCTAAAAAATGTGTATTTGGGTGAAGAACTGGCAGGAATCTCTATGACTCTCTTGAGGTAGCCAATGCCTCGTCACCAGCAGAATGAAATCAGCAACTTCTAGAAACCCCTGGCAAAAGTAACGATGTTTCTCTTAAGATACACAACTAGTGGCGTATCGCTTTAGGCACACTGGAAACAGTATCTAAAAAATGTGTATTTGGGTGAGCAACTGGCACGAAACACTGTAACTATCTTAGGGTAACCAATATCTCGTCACCAGTATAATCACATCTTCAAAGGCAAGAAACCGCTGGCAAGAGTAACGATGTTTCTCTTAAGATACACAACTAGTGGCGTATCGCTTCAGGCAGACGCCACAGTATCTCAAAATGTGTACTTGGGTGAGCAACTGGCAGAAAGCACTATGACTCTCTTAAGGTAGTCAATGCCTCGTCACCAACATAATCACATCACCAAATTCAAGAAACCGCTTGCAAAGGTAACGAAGCTTCTCATAAGATACACAACTAGTGGAGTGTCACTTGAGGCAGACTGGCCAAAGTATCAAAAAAATGTGTATTTGGGTGAGCAACTAGCTGGAATCACTATGACACTCATAGGGTAGCCAATGCCTCGTCACCAGCATAATCACATCAGCAACTTCAAGAAACCCCTGGCAAAAGTTACAATGACTCTTAAGACACACAACTAGTGGCGTAGCTATCAGGCAGACTGGAAAGAGTATCTAAAAAATGTGTATTTGGGTGAAGAACTGGCAGGAATCTCTATGACTCTCTTGAGGTAGCCAATGCCTCGTCACCAGCAGAATCAAATCAGCAACTTCTAGAAACCCCTGGCTAAAGTAACGATGTTTCTCTTAAGATACACAACTAGTGGCGTATCGCTTCAGGCAGACTGGCCACAGTATCTCAAAATGTGTATTTGGGTGAGCAACTGGCAGGAAGCACTATGACTCTCTTAAGGTTGCCAATGCCTCGTCACCAACATAAACCCATCACCAACTTCAGGAAACCGCTTGCAAAGGTAACGAAGCTTCTCATAAGATACACAGCTAGTGGGGTGTCAGTTGAGGCCGACTGGCCAAAGTATCAAAAAGATGTGTATTTGCGTGAGCAACTAGCAGGAATCACTATGACACTCATAGGCTAGCCAATGCCTCGTCACCAGCATAATCACATCAGCAACTTCAAGAAACCCCTGGCAAAAGTTACAATGACTCTTAAGATACACAACTAGTGGCGTAGCTATCAGGCAGACTGGAAAGAGTATCTAAAAAATGTGTATTTGGGTGAAGAACTGGCAGGAATCTCTATGGCTCTCTTGAGGTAGCCAATGCCTCGTCACCAGCAGAATCAAATCAGCAACTTCTAGAAACCCCTGGCAAAAGTAACGATGTTTCTCTTAAGATACACAACTAGTGGCGTATCGCTTCAGGCACACTGGAAACAGTATCTAAAAAATGTGTATTTGGGTGAGCAACTGGCACGAAACACTGTGACTATCTTAGGGTAAACAATATCTCGTCACCAGTATAATCACATCTTCAAAGTCAAGAAACCTCTGGCAAGAGTAACGATGTTTCTCTTAAGATACACAACTAGTGGCGTATCGCTTCAGGCAGACTGGCCACAGTATCTCAAAATGTGTATTTGGGTGAGCAACTGGCAGGAAGCACTATGACTCTCTTAAGGTAGCCAATGCCTCGTCACCAACATAATCCCATCACCAACTTCAAGAAACCGCTTGCAAAGGTAACGAAACTTCTCATAAGATACACAGCTAGTGGGGTGTCACATGAGGCAGACTGGCCAAAGTATCAAAAAATGTGTATTTGGGTGAGCAACTAGCAGGAATCACTATGACACTCATAGGGTAGCCAATGCCTCGTCACCAGCATAATCACATCAGCAACTTCAAGAAACCCCTGGCAAAAGTTACAATGACTCTTACGATACACAACTAGTGGCGTAGCTATCAGGCAGACTGGAAAGAGTATCTAAAAAATGTGTATTTGGGTGAAGAACTGGCAGGAATCTCTATGACTCTCTTGAGGTAGCCAATGCCTCGTCACCAGCAGAATCAAATCAGCAACTTCTAGAAACCCCTGGCAAAAGTAACGATGTTTCTCTTAAGATACACAACTAGTGGCGTATCGCTTTAGGCACACTGGAAACAGTATTTAAAAAATGTGTATTTGGGTGAGCAACTGGCACGAAACACTGTAACTATCTTAGGGTAACCAATATCTCGTCACCAGTATAATCACATCTTCAAAGGCAAGAAACCGCTGGCAAGAGTAACGATGTTTCTCTTAAGATACACAATTAGTGGCGTATCGCTTCAGGCAGACTGGCCACAGTATCTCAAAATGTGTATTTGGGTGAGCAACTGGCAGGAAGCACTATGACTCTCTTAAGGTAGCCAATGCCTCGTCACTAACATAATCCAATCACCAACTTCAAGAAACCGCTAGCAAAGGTAACGAAACTTCTCATAAGATACACAGCTAGTGGGGTGTCACTTGAGGCAGACCGGCCAAAGTATCAAAAAAATGTGTATTTGGGTGAGCAACTAGCAGGAATCACTATGACACTCATAGGGTAGCCAATGCCTCGTCACCAGCATAATCACATCAGCAACTTCAAGAAACCCCTGGCAAAAGTTACAATGACTCTTAAGATACACAACTAGTGGCGTAGCTATCAGGCAGACTGGAAAGAGTATCTAAAAAATGTGTATTTGGGAGAAGAACTGGCAGGAATCTCTATGACTCTCTTGAGGTAGCCAATGCCTCGTCACCAGCAGAATCAAATCAGCAACTTCTAGAAACCCCTGGCAAAAGTAACGATGTTTCTCTTAAGATACACAACTAGTGGCGTATCGCTTCAGGCAGACTGGCCACAGTATCTCAAAATGTGTATTTGGGTGAGCAACTGGCAGGAAGCACTATGACTCTCTTAAGGTAGCCAATGCCTCGTCACCAACATAATCCCATCACCAACTTCAAGAAACCGCTTGCAAAGGTAACGAAACTTCTCGTAAGATACACAGCTAGTGGGGTGTCACTTGAGGCAGACTGGCCAAAGTATCAAACAAATGTGTATTTGGGTGAGCAACTAGCAGGAATCACTATGACACTCATAGGGTAGCCAATGCCTCGTCACCAGCATAATCACATCAGCAACTTCAAGAAACCCCTGGCAAAAGTTACAATGACTCTTACGATACACAACTAGTGGCGTAGCTATCAGGCAGACTGGAAACAGTATCTAAAAAATGTGTATTTGGGTGAAGAACTGGCAGGAATCTCTATGACTCTCTTGAGGTAGCCAATGCCTCGTCACCAGCAGAATCAAATCAGCAACTTCTAGAAACCCCTGGCAAAAGTAACGATGTTTCTCTTAAGATACACAACTAGTGGCGTATCGCTTCAGGCACACTGGAAACAGTATCTAAAAAATGTGTATTTGGGTGAGCAACTGGCACGAAACACTGTAACTATCTTAGGGTAAGCAATATCTCGTCACCAGTATAATCACATCTTCAAAGTCTAGAAACCGCTGGCAAGAGTAACGATGTTTCTCTTAAGATACACAACTAGTGGCGTATCGCTTCAGGCAGACTGGCCACAGTATCTCAAAATGTGTATTTGGGTGAGCAACAGGCAGGAAGCACTATGACTCTCTTAAGGTAGCAGATGCCTCGTCACCAACATAATCCCATCACCAACTTCAAGAAACCGCTTGCAAAGGTAACGAAACTTATCATAAGATACACAGCTAGTGGGGTGTCACTTGAGGCAGACTGGCCAAAGTATCAAAAAAATGTGTATTTGGGTGAGCAACTAGCAGGAATCACTATGACACTCATAGGGTAGCCAATGCCTCGTCACCAGCATAATCACATCAGCAACTTCAAGAAACCCCTGGCAAAAGTTACAATGACTCTTAAGATACACAACTAGTGGCTTAGCTATCAGGCAGACTGGAAAGAGTATCTAAAAAATGTGTATTTGGGTGAAGAACTGGCAGGAATCTCTATGACTCTCTTGAGGTAGCCAATGCCTCGTCACCAGCAGAATCAAATCAGCAACTTCTAGAAACCCCTGGCTAAAGTAACGATGTTTCTCTTAAGATACACAACTAGTGGCGTATCGCTTCAGGCAGACTGGCCACAGTATCTCAAAATGTGTATTTGGGTGAGCAACTGGCAGGAAGCACTATGACTCTCTTAAGGTAGCCAATGCCTCGTCACCAACATAATCCCATCACCAACTTCAAGAAACCGCTTGCAAAGGTAACGAAACTTCTCATAAGATACACAGCTAGTGGGGTGTCACTTGAGGCAGACTGGCCAAAGTATCAAAAATATGTGTATTTGGGTGAGCAACTAGCTGGAATCACTATGACACTCATAGGGTAGCCAATGCCTCGTCACCAGCATAATCACATAAGCAACTTCAAGAAACCCCTGGCAAAAGTTACAATGACTCTTAAGATACACAACTAGTGGCGTAGCTATCAGGCAGACTGGAAAGAGTATCTAAAACATGTGTATTTGGGTGAAGAACTGGCAGGAATCTCTATGACTCTCTTGAGGTAGCCAATGCCTCGTCACCAGCAGAATGAAATCAGCAACTTCTAGAAACCCCTGGCAAAAGTAACGATGTTTCTCTTAAGATACACAACTAGTGGCGTATCGCTTCAGGCAGACTGGCCACAGTATCTCAAAATGTGTATTTGGGTGAGCAACTGGCAGGAAGCACTATGACTCTCTTAAGGTAGCCAATGCCTCGTCACCAACATAATCCCATCACCAACTTCAAGAAACCGCTTGCAAAGGTAACGAAACTTCTCATAAGATACACAGCTAGTGGGGTGTCACATGAGGCAGACTGGCCAAAGTATCAAAAAATGTGTATTTGGGTGAGCAACTAGCAGGAATCACTATGACACTCATAGGGTAGCCAATGCCTCGTCACCAGCATAATCACATCAGCAACATCAAGAAACCCCTGGCAAAAGTTACAATGACTCTTACGATACACAACTAGTGGCGTAGCTATCAGGCAGACTGGAAAGAGTATCTAAAAAATGTGTATTTGGGTGAAGAACTGGCAGGAATCTCTATGACTCTCTTGAGGTAGCCAATGCCTCGTCACCAGCAGAATCAAATCAGCAACTTCTAGAAACCCCTGGCAAAAGTAACGATGTTTCTCTTAAGATACACAACTAGTGGCGTATCGCCTTAGGCACACTGGATACAGTATCTAAAAAATGTGTATTTGGGTGAGCAACTGGCACGAAACACTGTAACTATCTTAGGGTAACCAATATCTCGTCACCAGTATAATCACATCTTCAAAGGCAAGAAACCGCTGGCAAGAGTAACGATGTTTCTCTTAAGATACACAACTAGTGGCGTATCGCTTCAGGCAGACTGGCCACAGTATCTCAAAATGTGTACTTGGGTGAGCAACTGGCAGAAAGCACTATGACTCTCTTAAGGTAGTCAATGCCTCGTCACCAACATAATCACATCACCAAATTCAAGAAACCGCTTGCAAAGGTAACGAAGCTTCTCATAAGATACACAACTAGTGGAGTGTCACTTGAGGCAGACTGGCCAAAGTATCAAAAAAATGTGTATTTGGGTGAGCAACTAGCTGGAATCACTATGACACTCATAGGGTAGCCAATGCCTCGTCACCAGCATAATCACATCAGCAACTTCAAGAAACCCCTGGCAAAAGTTACAATGACTCTTAAGACACACAACTAGTGGCGTAGCTATCAGGCAGACTGGAAAGAGTATCTAAAAAATGTGTATTTGGGTGAAGAACTGGCAGGAATCTCTATGACTCTCTTGAGGTAGCCAATGCCTCGTCACCAGCAGAATCAAATCAGCAACTTCTAGAAACCCCTGGCAAAAGTAACGATGTTTCTCTTAAGATACACAACTAGTGGCGTATCGCTTCAGGCAGACTGGCCACAGTATCTCAAAATGTGTATTTGGGTGAGCAACTGGCAGGAAGCACTATGACTCTCTTAAGATAGCCAATGCCTCGTCACCAACATAATCCCATCACCAACTTCAAGATACCGCTTGCAAAGGTAACGAAACTTCTCATAAGATACACAGCTAGTGGGGTGTCACTTGAGGCAGACTGGCCAAAGTATCAAAAAAATGTGTATTTGGGTGAGCAACTAGCAGGAATCACTATAACACTCATAGGGTAGCCAATGCCTCGTCACCAGCATAATCACATCAGCAACCTCAAGAAACCCCTGGCAAAAGTGATAATGACTCTTAAGATACACAACTAGTGGCGTAGCTATCAGGCAGACTGGAAAGAGTATCTAAAAAATGTGTATTTGGGTGAAGAACTGGCAGGAATCTCTATGACTCTCTTGAGGTAGCCAATGCCTCGTCACCAGCAGAATCAAATCAGCAACTTCTAGAAACCCCTGGCAAAAGTAACGATGTTTCTCTTAAGATACACAACTAGTGGCGTATCGCTTCAGGCACACTGGAAACAGTATCTAAAAAATGTGTATTTGGGTGAGCAACTGGCACGAAACACTGTGACTATCTTAGGGTAAGCAATATCTCGTCACCAGTATAATCACATCTTCAAAGTCTAGAAACCGCTGGCAAGAGTAACGATGTTTCTCTTAAGATACACAACTAGTGGCGTATCGCTTCAGGCAGACTGGCCACAGTATCTCAAAATGTGTATTTGGGTGAGCAACAGGCAGGAAGCACTATTACTCTCTTAAGGTAGCCAATGCCTCGTCACCAACATAAACCCATCACCATCTTCAAGAAACCGCTTGCAAAGGTAACGAAGCTTCTCATAAGATATACAGCTAGTGGGGTGTCACTTGAGGCAGACTGGCCAAAGTATCAAAAAAATGTGTATTTGGGTGAGCAACTAGCAGGAATCACTATGACACTCATAGGGTAGCCAATGCCTCGTCACCAGCATAATCACATCAGCAACTTCAAGAAACCCCTGGCAAAAGTTACAATGACTCTTAAGATACACAACTAGTGGCGTAGCTATCAGGCAGACTGGAAAGAGTATCTAAAAAATGTGTATTTGGGTGAAGAACTGGCAGGAATCTCTATGACTCTCTTGAGGTAGCCAATGCCTCGTCACCAGCAGAATCAAATCAGCAACTTCTAGAAACCCCTGGCAAAAGTAACGATGTTTCTCTTAAGATACACAACTAGTGGCGTATCGCTTCAGGCACACTGGAAACAGTATCTAAAAAATGTGTATTTGGGTGAGCAACTGGCACGAAACACTGTGACTATCTTAGGGTAACCAATATCTCGTCACCAGTATAATCACAGCTTCAAAGTCAAGAATCCGCTGGCAAGAGTAACGATGTTTCTCTTAAGATACACAACTAGTGGCGTATCGCTTCAGGCAGACTGGAAACAGTATCTCAAAATGTGTATTTGGGTGAGCAACTGGCAGGAAGCACTATGACTCTCTTAAGGTAGCAAATGCCTCGTCACCAACATAATCCCATCACCAACTTCAAGAAACCGCTTGCAAAGGTAACGAAACTTATCATAAGATACACAGCTAGTGGGGTGTCACTTGAGGCAGACTGGCCAAAGTATCAAAAAAATGTGTATTTGGGTGAGCAACTAGCAGGAATCACTATGACACTCATAGGGTAGCCAATGCCTCGTCACCAGCATAATCACATCAGCAACTTCAAGAAACCCCTGGCAAAAGTTACAATGACTCTTAAGATACACAACTAGTGGCGTAGCTATCAGGCAGACTGAAAAGAGTATCTACAAAATGTGTATTTGGGTGAAGAACTGGCAGGAATCTCTATGACTCTCTTGAGGTAGCCAATGCTTCGTTACCAGCAGAATCAAATCAGCAACTTCTAGAAACCCCTTTCAAAAGTAACGATGTTTCTCTTAAGATACACAACTAGTGGCGTATCGCTTCAGGCACACTGGAAACAGTATCTAAAAAATGTGTATTTGGGTGAGCAACTGGCACGAAACACTGTGACTCTCTTAGGGTAGCCAATATCTCGTCACCAGTATAATCACAGCTTCAAAGTCAAGAAACCGCTGGGAAGAGTAACGATGTTTCTCTTAAGATACACAACTAGTGGCGTATCGCTTCAGGCAGACTGGCCACAGTATCTCAAAATGTGTATTTGGGTGAGCAACTGGCAGGAAGCACTATGACTCTCTTAAGGTAGCCAATGCCTCGTCACCAACATAAACCCATCACCAACTTCAGGAAACCGCTTGCAAAGGTAACGAAGCTTCTCATAAGATACACAGCTAGTGGGGTGTCACTTGAGGCCGACTGGCCAAAGTATCAAAAAGATGTGTATTTGCGTGAGCAACTAGCAGGAATCACTATGACACTCATAGGCTAGCCAATGCCTCGTCACCAGCATAATCACATCAGCAACTTCAAGAAACCCCTGGCAAAAGTTACAATGACTCTTAAGACACACAACTAGTGGCGTAGCTATCAGGCAGACTGGAAAGAGTATCTAAAAAATGTGTATTTGGGTGAAGAACTGGCAGGAATCTCTATGACTCTCTTGAGGTAGCCAATGCCTCGTCACCAGCAGAATCAAATCAGCAACTTCTAGAAACCCCTGGCTAAAGTAACGATGTTTCTCTTAAGATACACAACTAGTGGCGTATCGCTTCAGGCAGACTGGCCACAGTATCTCAAAATGTGTATTTGGGTGAGCAACTGGCAGGAAGCACTATGACTCTCTTGAGGTAGCCAATGCCTCGTCACCAGCAGAATCAAATCAGCAACTTCTAGAAACCCCTGGCTAAAGTAACGATGTTTCTCTTAAGATACACAACTAGTGGCGTATCGCTTCAGGCAGACTGGCCACAGTATCTCAAAATGTGTATTTGGGTGAGCAACAGGCAGGAAGCACTATTACTCTCTTAAGGTAGCCAATGCCTCGTCACCAACATAAACCCATCACCATCTTCAAGAAACCGCTTGCAAAGGTAACGAAGCTTCTCATAAGATATACAGCTAGTGGGGTGTCACTTGAGGCAGACTGGCCAAAGTATCAAAAAAATGTGTATTTGGGTGAGCAACTAGCAGGAATCTCTATGACACTCATAGGGTAGCCAATGCCTCGTCACCAGCATAATCACATCAGCAACTTCAAGAAACCCCTGGCAAAAGTTACAATGACTCTTAAGATACACAACTAGTGGCGTAGCTATTAGGCAGACTGGAAAGAGTATCTAAAAAATGTGTATTTGGGTGAAGAACTGGCAGGAATCTCTATGACTCTCTTGAGGTAGCCAATGCCTCGTCACCAGCAGAATCAAATCAGCAACTTCTAGAAACCCCTGGCAAAAGTAGCGATGTTTCTCTTAAGATACACAACTAGTGGCGTATCGCTTCAGGCACACTGGAAACAGTATCTAAAAAATGTGTATTTGGGTGAGCAACTGGCACGAAACACTGTGACTATCTTAGGGTAACCAATATCTCGTCACCAGTATAATCACATCTTCAAAGTCAAGAAACCTCTGGCAAGAGTAACGATGTTTCTCTTAAGATACACAACTAGTGGCGTATCGCTTCAGGCAGACTGGAAACAGTATCCAAAAACTGTGTATTTGGGTGAGCAACTGGCACGAAACACTGTGACTCTCTTAGGGTAGCCAATATCTCGTCACTAGTATAATCACAGCTTCAAAGTCAAGAAACCGCTGGGAAGAGTAACGATGTTTCTCTTAAGATACACAACTAGTGGCGTATCGCTTCAGGCAGACTGGCCACAGTATCTCAAAATGTGTATTTGGGTGAGCAACTGGCAGGAAGCACTATGACTCTCTTAAGGTAGCCAATGCCTCGTCACCAACATAAACCCATCACCAACTTCAGGAAACCGCTTGCAAAGGTAACGAAGCTTCTCATAAGATACACAGCTAGTGGGGTGTCACTTGAGGCCGACTGGCCAAAGTATCAAAAAAATGTGTATTTGGGTGAGCAACTAGCAGGAATCACTATGACACTCATAGGGTAGCCAATGCCTCGTCACCAGCATAATCACATCAGCAACTTCAAGAAACCCCTGGCAAAAGTTACAATGACTCTTACGATACACAACTAGTGGCGTAGCTATCAGGCAGACTGGAAAGAGTATCTAAAAAATGTGTATTTGGGTGAAGAACTGGCAGGAATCTCTGTGACTCTCTTGAGGTAGCCAATGCCTCGTCACCAGCAGAATCAAATCAGCAACTTCTAGAAACCCCTGGCAAAAGTAACGATGTTTCTCTTAAGATACACAACTAGTGGCGTATCGCTTTAGGCACACTGGAAACAGTATCAAAAAATGTGTATTTGGGTGAGCAACTGGCACGAAACACTGTAACTATCTTAGGGTAACCAATATCTCGTCACCAGTATAATCACATCTTCAAAGGCAAGAAACCGCTGGCAAGAGTAACGATGTTTCTCTTAAGATACACAACTAGTGGCGTATCGCTTCAGGCAGACTGGCCACAGTATCTCAAAATGTGTACTTGGGTGAGCAACTGGCAGAAAGCACTATGACTCTCTTAAGGTAGTCAATGCCTTGTCACCAACATAATCACATCACCAAATTCAAGAAACCGCTTGCAAAGGTAACGAAGCTTCTCATAAGATACACAACTAGTGGAGTGTCACTTGAGGCAGACTGGCCAAAGTATCAAAAAAATGTGTATTTGGGTGAGCAACTAGCTGGAATCACTATGACACTCATAGGGTAGCCAATGCCTCGTCACCAGCATAATCACATCAGCAACTTCAAGAAACCCCTGGCAAAAGTTACAATGACTCTTAAGACACACAACTAGTGGCGTAGCTATCAGGCAGACTGGAAAGAGTATCTAAAAAATGTGTATTTGGGTGAAGAACTGGCAGGAATCTCTATGACTCTCTTGAGGTAGCCAATGCCTCGTCACCAGCAGAATCAAATCAGCAACTTCTAGAAACCCCTGGCTAAAGTAACGATGTTTCTCTTAAGATACACAACTAGTGGCGTATCGCTTCAGGCAGACTGGCCACAGTATCTCAAAATGTGTACTTGGGTGAGCAACTGGCAGAAAGCACTATGACTCTCTTAAGGTAGTCAATGCCTCGTCACCAACATAATCACATCACCAAATTCAAGAAACCGCTTGCAAAGGTAACGAAGCTTCTCATAAGATACACAACTAGTGGAGTGTCACTTGAGGCAGACTGGCCAAAGTATCAAAAAAATGTGTATTTGGGTGAGCAACTAGCTGGAATCACTATGACACTCATAGGGTAGCCAATGCCTCGTCACCAGCATAATCACATCAGCAACTTCAAGAAACCCCTGGCAAAAGTTACAATGACTCTTAAGCCACACAACTAGTGGCGTAGCTATCAGGCAGCCTGGAAAGAGTATCTAAAAAATGTGTATTTGGGTGAAGAACTGGCAGGAATCTCTATGACTCTCTTGAGGTAGCCAATGCCTCGTCACCAGCAGAATCAAATCAGCAACTTCTAGAAACCCCTGGCTAAAGTAACGATGTTTCTCTTAAGATACACAACTAGTGGCGTATCGCTTCAGGCAGACTGGCCACAGTATCTCAAAATGTGTATTTGGGTGAGCAACTGGCAGGAAGCACTATGACTCTCTTGAGGTAGCCAATGCCTCGTCACCAGCAGAATCAAATCAGCAACTTCTAGAAACCCCTGGCAAAAGTAACGATGTTTCTCTTAAGATACACAACTAGTGGCGTATCGCTTTAGGCACACTGGAAACAGTATCTAAAAAATGTGTATTTGGGTGAGCAACTGGCACGAAACACTGTAACTATCTTAGGGTAACCAATATCTCGTCACCAGTATAATCACATCTTCAAAGGCAAGAAACCGCTGGCAAGAGTAACGATGTTTCTCTTAAGATACACAACTAGTGGCGTATCGCTTCAGGCAGACTGGCCACAGTATCTCAAAATGTGTATTTGGGTGAGCAACTGGCAGGAAGCACTATGACTCTCTTAAGGTAGCCAATGCCTCGTCACCAACATAATCCCATCACCAACTTCAAGATACCGCTTGCAAAGGTAACGAAACTTCTCATAAGATACACAGCTAGTGGGGTGTCACTTGAGGCAGACTGGCCAAAGTATCAAAAAAAAGGGTATTTGGGTGAGCAAATAGCAGGAATCACTATGACACTCATAGGGTAGCCAATGCCTCGTCACCAGCATAATCACATCAGCAACTTCAAGAAACCCCTGGCAAAAGTTACAATGACTCTTAAGATACACAACTAGTGGTGTAGCTATCAGGCAGACTGGAAAGAGTATCTAAAAAATGTGTATTTGGGTGAAGAACTGGCAGGAATCTCTATGACTCTCTTGAGGTAGCCAATGCCTCGTCACCAGCAGAATCAAATCAGCAACTTCTAGAAACCCCTGGCAAAAGTAACGATGTTTCTCTTAAGATACACAACTAGTGGCGTATCGCTTCAGGCAGACTGGCCACAGTATCTCAAAATGTGTATTTGGGTGAGCAACTGGCAGGAAGCACTATGACTCTCTTAAGGTAGCCAATGCCTCGTCACCAACATAATCCCATCACCAACTTCAAGAAACCGCTTGCAAAGGTAACGAAACTTCTCATAATATACACAGCTAGTGGGGTGTCACTTGAGGCAGACTGGCCAAAGTATCAAAAAAATGTGTATTTGGGTGAGCAACTAGCAGGAATCACTATGACACTCATAGGGTAGCCAATGCCTCGTCACCAGCATAATCACATCAGCAACTTCAAGAAACCCCTGGCAAAAGTTACAATGACTCTTACGATACACAACTAGTGGCGTAGCTATCAGGCAGACTTGAAAGAGTATCTAAAAAATGTGTATTTGGGTGAAGAACTGGCAGGAATCTCTATGACTCTCTTGAGGTAGCCAATGCCTCGTCACCAGCAGAATCAAATCAGCAACTTCTAGAAACCCCTGGCAAAAGTAACGATGTTTCTCTTAAGATACACAACTAGTGGCGTATCGCTTTAGGCACACTGGAAACAGTATCTAAAAAATGTGTATTTGGGTGAGCAACTGGCACGAAACACTGTAACTATCTTAGGGTAACCAATATCTCGTCACCAGTATAATCACATCTTCAAAGGCAAGAAACCGCTGGCAAGAGTAACGATGTTTCTCTTAAGATACACAACTAGTGGCGTATCGCTTCAGGCAGACTGGCCACAGTATCTCAAAATGTGTACTTGGGTGAGCAACTGGCAGAAAGCACTATGACTCTCTTAAGGTAGTCAATGCCTCGTCACCAACATAATCACATCACCAAATTCAAGAAACCGCTTGCAAAGGTAACGAAGCTTCTCATAAGATGCACAACTAGTGGAGTGTCACTTGAGGCAGACTGGCCAAAGTATGAAAAAAATGTGTATTCGGGTGAGCAACTAGCTGGAATCACTATGACACTCATAGGGTAGCCAATGCCTCGTCACCAGCATAATCACATCAGCAACTTCAAGAAACCCCTGGCAAAAGGTACAATGACTCTTAAGACACACAACTAGTGGCGTAGCTATCAGGCAGACTGGAAAGAGTATCTAAAAAATGTGTATTTGGGTGAAGAACTGGCAGGAATCTCTATGACTCTCTTGAGGTAGCCAATGCCTCGTCACCAGCAGAATCAAATCAGCAACTTCTAGAAACCCCTGGCAAAAGTAACGATGTTTCTCTTAAGATACACAACTAGTGGCGTATCGCTTCAGGCAGACTGGGCACAGTATCTCAAAATGTGTATTTGGGTGAGCAACTGGCAGGAAGCACTATGACTCTCTTAAGGTAGCCAATGCCTCCTCACCAACATAATCCCATCACCAACTTCAAGAAACCGCTTGCAAAGGTAACGAAACTTATCATAAGATACACAGCTAGTGGGGTGTCACTTGAGGCAGACTGGCCAAAGTATCAAAAAAATGTGTATTTGGGTGAGCAACTAGCAGGAATCAGTATGACACTCATAGGGTAGCCAATGCTTCGTCACCAGCATAATCACATCAGCAATTTCAAGAAACCCCTGGCAAAAGTTACAATGACTCTTAAGATACACAACTAGTGGCGTAGCTATCAGGCAGACTGGAAAGAGTATCTAAAAAATGTGTATTTGGGTGAAGAACTGGCAGGAATCTCTAAGACTCTCTTGAGGTAGCCAATGCCTCGTCACCAGCAGAATCAAATCAGCAACTTCTAGAAACCCCTGGCAAAAGTAACGATGTTTCTCTTAAGATACACAACTAGTGGCGTATCGCTTCAGGCACACTGGAAACAGTATCTACAAAATGTGTATTTGGGTGAGCAACTGGCACGAAACACAGTGACTCTCTTAGGGTAGCCAATATCTCGTCACCAGTATAATCACAGCTTCAAAGTCAAGAAACCGCTGGCAAGAGTAACGATGTTTCTCTTAAGATACACAACTAGTGGCGTATCGCTTCAGGCAGACTGGCCACAGTATCTCAAAATGTGTATTTGGGTGAGCAACAGCCAGGAAGCACTATGACTCTCTTAAGGTAGCCAATGCCTCGTCACCAACATAAACCCATCACCATCTTCAAGAAACCGCTTGCAAAGGTAACGAAGCTTCTCATAAGATACACAGCTAGTGGGGTGTCACTTGAGGCAGACTGGCCAAAGTATCAAAAAAATGTGTATTTGGGTGAGCAACTAGCAGGAATCACTATGACACTCATAGGGTAGCCAATGCCTCGTCACCAGCATAATCACATCAGCAACTTCAAGAAACCCCTGGCAAAAGTTACAATGACTCTTAAGATACACAACTAGTGGCGTAGCTATCAGGCAGACTGGAAAGAGTATCTAAAAAATGTGTATTTGGGTGAAGAACTGGCAGGAATCTCTATGGCTCTCTTGAGGTAGCCAATGCCTCGTCACCAGCAGAATCAAATCAGCAACTTCTAGAAACCCCTGGCAAAAGTAACGATGTTTCTCTTAAGATACACAACTAGTGGCGTATCGCTTCAGGCAGACTGGCCACAGTATCTCAAAATGTGTATTTGGGTGAGCAACTGGCAGGAAGCACTATGACTCTCTTAAGGTAGCCAATGCCTCGTCACCAACATAATCCCATCACCAACTTCAAGATACCGCTTGCAAAGGTAACGAAGCTTCTCATAAGATACACAACTAGTGGAGTGTCACTTGAGGCAGACTGGCCAAAGTATCAAAAAAATGTGTATTTGGGTGAGCAACTAGCTGGAATCACTATGACACTCATAGGGTAGCCAATGCCTCGTCACCAGCATAATCACATCAGCAACTTCAAGAAACCCCTGGCAAAAGTTACAATGACTCTTAAGACACACAACTAGTGGCGTAGCTATCAGGCAGACTGGAAAGAGTATCTAAAAAATGTGTATTTGGGTGAAGAACTGGCAGGAATCTCTATGACTCTCTTGAGGTAGCCAATGCCTCGTCACCAGCAGAATCAAATCAGCAACTTCTAGAAACCCCTGGCAAAAGTAACGATGTTTCTCTTAAGATACACAACTAGTGGCGTATCGCTTCAGGCAGACTGGCCACAGTATCTCAAAATGTGTATTTGGGTGAGCAACTGGCAGGAAGCACTATGACTCTCTTAAGGTAGCCAATGCCTCGTCACCAACATAATCCCATCACCAACTTCAAGATACCGCTTGCAAAGGTAACGAAACTTCTCATAATATACACAGCTAGTGGGGTGTCACTTGAGGCAGACTGGCCAAAGTATCAAAAAAATGTGTATTTGGGTGAGCAACTAGCAGGAATCACTATGACACTCATAGGGTAGCCAATGCCTCGTCACCAGCATAATCACATCAGCAACTTCAAGAAACCCCTGGCAAAAGTTACAATGACTCTTACGATACACAACTAGTGGCGTAGCTATCAGGCAGACTGGAAAGAGTATCTAAAAAATGTGTATTTGGGTGAAGAACTGGCAGGAATCTCTATGACTCTCTTGAGGTAGCCAATGCCTCGTCAGCAGCAGAATCAAATCAGCAACTTCTAGAAACCCCTGGCAAAAGTAACGATGTTTCTCTTAAGATACACAACTAGTGGCGTATCGCTTTAGGCACACTGGAAACAGTATCTAAAAAATGTGTATTTGGGTGAGCAACTGGCACGAAACACTGTAACTATCTTAGGGTAACCAATATCTCGTCACCAGTATAATCACATCTTCAAAGTCAAGAAACCGCTGGCAAGAGTAACGATGTTTCTCTTAAGATACACAACTAGTGGCGTATCGCTTCAGGCAGACCGGCCACAGTATCTCAAAATGTGTACTTGGGTGAGCAACTGGCAGGAAGCACTATGACTCTCTTAAGGTAGTCAATGCCTCGTCACCAACATAATCACATCACCAAATTCAAGAAACCGCTTGCAAAGGTAACGAAGCTTCTCATAAGATACACAACTAGTGGAGTGTCACTTGAGGCAGACTGGCCAAAGTATCAAAAAAATGTGTATTTGGGTGAGCAACTAGCTGGAATCACTATGACACTCATAGGGTAGCCAATGCCTCGTCACCAGCATAATCACATCAGCAACTTCAAGAAACCCCTGGCAAAAGTTACAATGACTCTTAAGACACACAACTAGTGGCGTAGCTATCAGGCAGACTGGAAAGAGTATCTAAAAAATGTGTATTTGGGTGAAGAACTGGCAGGAATCTCTATGACTCTCTTGAGGTAGCCAATGCCTCGTCACCAGCAGAATCAAATCAGCAACTTCTAGAAACCCCTGGCTAAAGTAACGATGTTTCTCTTAAGATACACAACTAGTGGCGTATCGCTTCAGGCAGACTGGCCACAGTATCTCAAAATGTGTATTTGGGTGAGCAACTGGCAGGAAGCACTATGACTCTCTTAAGGTAGCCAATGCCTCGTCACCAACATAATCCCATCACCAACTTCAAGATACCGCTTGCAAAGGTAACGAAACTTCTCATAAGATACACAGCTAGTGGGGTGTCACTTGAGGCAGACTGGCCAAAGTATCAAAAAAATGTGTATTTGGGTGAGCAACTAGCAGGAATCACTATGACACTCATAGGGTAGCCAATGCCTCGTCACCAGCATAATCACATCAGCAACCTCAAGAAACCCCTGGCAAAAGTGACAATGACTCTTAAGATACACAACTAGTGGCGTAGCTATCAGGCAGACTGGAAAGAGTATCTAAAAAATGTGTATTTGGGTGAAGAACTGGCAGGAATCTCTATGACTCTCTTGAGGTAGCCAATGCCTCGTCACCAGCAGAATCAAATCAGCAACTTCTAGAAACCCCTGGCAAAAGTAACGATGTTTCTCTTAAGATACACAACTAGTGGCGTATCGCTTCAGGCAGACTGGCCACAGTATCTCAAAATGTGTATTTGGGTGAGCAACTGGCAGAAAGCACTATGACTCTCTTAAGGTAGCCAATGCCTCGTCACCAACATAATCCCATCACCAACTTCAAGAAACCGCTTGCAAAGGTAACGAAACTTCTCATAATATACACAGCTAGTGGGGTGTCACTTGATGCAGACTGGCCAAAGTATCAAAAAAATGTGTATTTGGGTGAGCAACTAGCAGGAATCACTATGACACTCATAGGGTAGCCAATGCCTCGTCACCAGCATAATCACATCAGCAACTTCAAGAAACCCCTGGCAAAAGTTACAATGACTCTTACGATACACAACTAGTGGCGTAGCTATCAGGCAGACTGGAAAGAGTATCTAAAAAATGTGTATTTGGGTGAAGAACTGGCAGGAATCTCTATGACTCTCTTGAGGTAGCCAATGCCTCGTCACCAGCAGAATCAAATCAGCAACTTCTAGAAACCCCTGGCAAAAGTAACGATGTTTCTCTTAAGATACACAACTAGTGGCGTATCGCTTTAGGCACACTGGAAACAGTATCTAAAAAATGTGTATTTGGGTGAGCAACTGGCACGAAACACTGTAACTATCTTAGGGTAACCAATATCTCGTCACCAGTATAATCACATCTTCAAAGGCAAGAAACCGCTGGCAAGAGTAACGATGTTTCTCTTAAGATACACAACTAGTGGCGTATCGCTTCAGGCAGACTGGACACAGTATCTCAAAATGTGTACTTGGGTGAGCAACTGGCAGAAAGCACTATGACTCTCTTAAGGTAGTCAATGCCTCGTCACCAACATAATCACATCACCAAATTCAAGAAACCGCTTGCAAAGGTAACGAAGCTTCTCATAAGATACACAACTAGTGGAGTGTCACTTGAGGCAGACTGGCCAAAGTATGAAAAAAATGTGTATTTGGGTGAGCAACTAGCTGGAATCACTATGACACTCATAGGGTAGCCAATGCCTCGTCACCAGCATAATCACATCAGCAACTTCAAGAAACCCCTGGCAAAAGTTACAATGACTCTAAAGACACACAACTAGTGGCGTAGCTATCAGGCAGACTGGAAAGAGTATCTAAAAAATGTGTATTTGGGTGAAGAACTGGCAGGAATCTCTATGACTCTCTTGAGGTAGCCAATGCCTCGTCACCAGCAGAATCAAATCAGCAACTTCTAGAAACCCATGTCTAAAGTAACGATGTTTCTCTTAAGATACACAACTAGTGGCGTATCGCTTCAGGCAGACTGGCCACAGTATCTCAAAATGTGTATTTGGGTGAGCAACTGGCAGGAAGCACTATGACTCTCTTAAGGTAGCCAATGCCTCGTCACCAACATAATCCCATCACCAACTTCAAGATACCGCTTGCAAAGGTAACGAAACTTCTCATAAGATACACAGCTAGTGGGGTGTCACTTGAGGCAGACTGGCCAAAGTATCAAAAAAATGTGTATTTGGGTGAGCAACTAGCAGGAATCACTATGACACTCATAGGGTAGCCAATGCCTCGTCACCAGCATAATCACATCAGCCACCTCAAGAAACCCCTGGCAAAAGTGACAATGACTCTTAAGATACACAACTAGTGGCGTAGCTATCAGGCAGACTGGAAAGAGTATCTAAAAAATGTGTATTTGGGTGAAGAACTGGCAGGAATCTCTATGACTCTCTTGAGGTAGCCAATGCCTCGTCACCAGCAGAATCAAATCAGCAACATCTAGAAAACCCTGGCAAAAGTAACGATGTTTCTCTTAAGATACACAACTAGTGGCGTATCGCTTCAGACACACTGGAAACAGTATCTACAAAATGTGTATTTGGGTGAGCAACTGGCACGAAACACTGTGACTATCTTAGGGTAAGCAATATCTCGTCACCAGTATAATCACATCTTCAAAGTCTAGAAACCGCTGGCAAGAGTAACGATGTTTCTCTTAAGATACACAACTAGTGGCGTATCGCTTCAGGCAGACTGGCCACAGTATCTCAAAATGTGTATTTGGGTGAGCAACTGGCAGGAAGCACTATGACTCTCTTAAGGTAGCCAATGCCTCGTCACCAACATAATCCCATCACCAACTTCAAGAAACCGCTAGCAAAGGTAACGAAACTTCTCATAAGATACACAGCTAGTGGGGTGTCACTTGAGGCAGACTGGCCAAAGTATCAAAAAAATGTGTATTTGGGTGAGCAACTAGCAGGAATCACTATGACACTCATAGGGTAGCCAATGCCTCGTCACCAGCATAATCACATCAGCAACTTCAAGAAACCCCTGGCAAAAGTTACAATGACTCTTAAGATACACAACTAGTGGCGTAGCTATCAGGCAGACTGGAAAGAGTATCTAAAAAATGTGTATTTGGGAGAAGAACTGGCAGGAATCTCTATGACTCTCTTGAGGTAGACAAAGCCTCGTCACCCGCAGAATCAAATCAGCAACTTCTAGAAACCCCTGGCAAAAGTAACGATGTTTTTCTTAAGATACAAAACTAGTGGCGTATCGCTTCAGGCAGACTGGGCACAGTATCTCAAAATGTGTATTTGGGTGAGCAACTGGCAGGAAGCACTATGACTCTCTTAAGGTAGCCAATGCCTCCTCACCAACATAATCCCATCACCAACTTCAAGAAACCGCTTGCAAAGGTAACGAAACTTATCATAAGATACACAGCTAGTGGGGTGTCACTTGAGGCAGACTGGCCAAAGTATCAAAAAAATGTGTATTTGGGTGAGCAACTAGCAGGAATCAGTATGACACTCATAGGGTAGCCAATGCTTCGTCACCAGCATAATCACATCAGCAATTTCAAGAAACCCCCGGCAAAAGTTACAATGACTCTTAAGATACACAACTAGTGGCGTAGCTATCAGGCAGACTGGAAAGAGTATCTAAAAAATGTGTATTTGGGTGAAGAACTGGCAGGAATCTCTATGACTCTCTTGAGGTAGCCAATGCCTCGTCACCAGCAGAATCAAATCAGCAACTTCTAGAAACCCCTGGCAAAAGTAACGATGTTTCTCTTAAGATACACAACTAGTGGCGTATCGCTTCAGGCACACTGGAAACAGTATCTACAAAATGTGTATTTGGGTGAGCAACTGGCACGAAACACTGTGACTCTCTTAGGGTAGCCAATATCTCGTCACCAGTATAATCACAGCTTCAAAGTCAAGAAACCGCTGGCAAGAGTAACGATGTTTCTCTTAAGATACACAACTAGTGGCGTATCGCTTCAGGCAGACTGGCCACAGTATCTCAAAATGTGTATTTGGGTGAGCAACAGGCAGGAAGCACTATGACTCTCTTAAGGTAGCCAATGCCTCGTCACCAACATAAACCCATCACCATCTTCAAGAAACCGCTTGCAAAGGTAACGAAGCTTCTCATAAGATACACAGCTAGTTGGGTGTCACTTGAGGCAGACTGGCCAAAGTATCAAAAAAATGTGTATTTGGGTGAGCAACTAGCAGGAATCACTATGACACTCATAGGGTAGCCAATGCCTCGTCACCAGCATAATCACATCAGCAACTTCAAGAAACCCCTGGCAAAAGTTACAATGACTCTTAAGATACACAACTAGTGGCGTAGCTATCAGGCAGACTGGAAAGAGTATCTAAAAAATGTGTATTTGGGTGAAGAACTGGCAGGAATCTCTATGGCTCTCTTGAGGTAGCCAATGCCTCATCACCAGCAGAATCAAATCAGCAACTTCTAGAAACCCCTGGCAAAAGTAACGATGTTTCTCTTAAGATACACAACTAGTGGCGTATCGCTTCAGGCACACTGGAAACAGTATCTAAAAAATGTGTATTTGGGTGAGCAACTGGCACGAAACACTGTGACTATCTTAGGGTAACCAATATCTCGTCACCAGTATAATCACATCTTCAAAGTCAAGAAACCGCTGGCAAGAGTAACGATGTTTCTCTTAAGATACACAACTAGTGGCGTATCGCTTCAGGCAGACTGGCCACAGTATCTCAAAATGTGTATTTGGGTGAGCAACTGGCAGGAAGCACTATGACTCTCTTAAGGTAGCCAATGCCTCGTCACCAACATAATCCCATCACCAACTTCAAGATACCGCTTGCAAAGGTAACGAAACTTCTCATAAGATACACAGCTAGTGGGGTGTCACTTGAGGCAGACTGGCCAAAGTATCAAAAAAAAGGGTATTTGGGTGAGCAACTAGCAGGAATCACTATGACACTCATAGGGTAGCCAATGCCTCGTCACCAGCATAATCACATCAGCAACTTCAAGAAACCCCTGGCAAAAGTTACAATGACTCTTATGATACAAAACTAGTGGCGTAGCTATCAGGCAGACTGGAAAGAGTATCTAAAAAATGTGTATTTGGGTGTATAACTGGCAGGAATCTCTATGACTCTCTTGAGGTAGCCAATGCCTCGTCACCAGCAGAATGAAATCAGCAACTTCTAGAAACCCCTGGCAAAAGTAACGATGTTTCTCTTAAGATACACAACTAGTGGCGTATCGCTTCAGGCAGACTGGCCACAGTATCTCAAAATGTGTATTTGGGTGAGCAACTGGCAGGAAGCACTATGACTCTCTTAAGGTAGCCAATGCCTCGTCACCAACATAATCCCATCACCAACATCAAGAAACCGCTTGCAAAGGTAACGAAACTTCTCATAAGATACACAGCTAGTGGGGTGTCACTTGAGGCAGACTGGCCAAAGTATCAAAAAAATGTGTATTTGGGTGAGCAACAGGCAGGAATCACTATGACACTCATAGGGTAGCCAATGCCTCGTCACCAGCATAATCACATCAGCAACTTCAAGAAACCCCTGGCAAAAGTTACAAAGACTCTTAAGATACACAACTAGTGGCGTAGCTATCAGGCAGACTGAAAAGAGTATCTAAAAAATGTGTATTTGGGTGACGAACTGGCAGGAATCTCTATGACTCTCTTGAGGTAGCCAATGCTTCGTTACCAGCAGAATCAAATCAGCTACTTCTAGAAACCCCTTTCAAAAGTAACGATGTTTCTCTTAAGATACACAACTAATGGCGCATCACTTCAGGCACACTGGTAACAGTATCTAAAAAATGTGTATTTGGGTGAGCAACTGGCACGAAACACTGTGACTCTCTTAGGGTAGCCAATATCTCGTCACCAGTATAATCACAGCTTCAAAGTCAAGAAACCGCTGGCAAGAGGAACGATGTTTCTCTAAAGATACACAACTAGTGGCGTATCGCTTCAGGCAGACTGGCCACAGTATCTCAAAATGTGTATTTGGGTGAGCAACTGGCAGGAAGCACTATGACTCTCTTAAGGTAGCCAATGCCTCGTCGCCAACATAATCCCATCACCAACTTCAAGAAACCGCTAGCAAAGGTAACGAAACTTCTCATAAGATACACAGCTAGTGGGGTGTCACTTGAGGCAGACTGGCCAAAGTATCAAAAAAATGTGTATTTGGGTGAGCAACTAGCAGGAATCACTATGACACTCATAGGGTAGCCAATGCCTCGTCACCAGCATAATCACATCAGCAACTTCAAGAAACCCCTGGCAAAAGTTACAATGACTCTTAAGATACACAACTAGTGGCGTAGCTATCAGGCAGACTGGAAAGAGTATCTAAAAAATGTGTATTTGGGTGAAGAACTGGCAGGAATCTCTATGACTCTCTTGAGGTAACCAATGCCTCGTCACCAGCAGAATCAAATCAGCAACTTCTAGAAACCCCTGGCAAAAGTAACGATGTTTCTCTTAAGATACACAACTAGTGGCGTATCGCTTCAGGCACACTGGAAACAGTATCTACAAAATGTGTATTTGGGTGAGCAACTGGCACGAAACACTGTGACTCTCTTAGGGTAGCCAATATCTCGTCACCAGTATAATCACAGCTTCAAAGTCAAGAAACCGCTGGCAAGAGTAACGATGTTTCTCTTAAGATACACAACTAGTGGCGTATCGCTTCAGGCAGACTGGCCACAGTATCTCAAAATGTGTATTTGGGTGAGCAACAGGCAGGAAGCACTATGACTCTCTTAAGGTAGCCAATGCCTCGTCACCAACATAAACCCATCACCATCTTCAAGAAACCGCTTGCAAAGGTAACGAAGCTTCTCATAAGATACACAGCTAGTGGGGTGTCACTTGAGGCAGACTGGCCAAAGTATCAAAAAAATGTGTATTTGGGTGAGCAACTAGCAGGAATCACTATGACACTCATAGGGTAGCCAATGCCTCGTCACCAGCATAATCACATCAGCAACTTCAAGAAACCCCTGGCAAAAGTTACAATGACTCTTAAGATACACAACTAGTGGCGTAGCTATCAGGCAGACTGGAAAGAGTATCTAAAAAATGTGTATTTGGGTGAAGAACTGGCAGGAATCTCTATGGCTCTCTTGAGGTAGCCAATGCCTCATCACCAGCAGAATCAAATCAGCAACTTCTAGAAACCCCTGGCAAAAGTAACGATGTTTCTCTTAAGATACACAACTAGTGGCGTATCGCTTCAGGCACACTGGAAACAGTATCTAAAAAATGTGTATTTGGGTGAGCAACTGGCACGAAACACTGTGACTATCTTAGGGTAACCAATATCTCGTCACCAGTATAATCACATCTTCAAAGTCAAGAAACCGCTGGCAAGAGTAACGATGTTTCTCTTAAGATACACAACTAGTGGCGTATCGCTTCAGGCAGACTGGCCACAGTATCTCAAAATGTGTATTTGGGTGAGCAACTGGCAGGAAGCACTATGACTCTCTTAAGGTAGCCAATGCCTCGTCACCAACATAATCCCATCACCAACTTCAAGATACCGCTTGCAAAGGTAACGAAACTTCTCATAATATACACAGCTAGTGGGGTGTCACTTGAGGCAGACTGGCCAAAGTATCAAAAAAATGTGTATTTGGGTGAGCAACTAGCAGGAATCACTATGACACTCATAGGGTAGCCAATGCCTCGTCACCAGCATAATCACATCAGCAACTTCAAGAAACCCCTGGCAAAAGTTACAATGACTCTTACGATACACAACTAGTGGCGTAGCTATCAGGCAGACTGGAAAGAGTATCTAAAAAATGTGTATTTGGGTGAAGAACTGGCAGGAATCTCTATGACTCTCTTGAGGTAGCCAATGCCTCGTCAGCAGCAGAATCAAATCAGCAACTTCTAGAAACCCCTGGCAAAAGTAACGATGTTTCTCTTAAGATACACAACTAGTGGCGTATCGCTTTAGGCACACTGGAAACAGTATCTAAAAAATGTGTATTTGGGTGAGCAACTGGCACGAAACACTGTAACTATCTTAGGGTAACCAATATCTCGTCACCAGTATAATCACATCTTCAAAGTCAAGAAACCGCTGGCAAGAGTAACGATGTTTCTCTTAAGATACACAACTAGTGGCGTATCGCTTCAGGCAGACCGGCCACAGTATCTCAAAATGTGTACTTGGGTGAGCAACTGGCAGGAAGCACTATGACTCTCTTAAGGTAGTCAATGCCTCGTCACCAACATAATCACATCACCAAATTCAAGAAACCGCTTGCAAAGGTAACGAAGCTTCTCATAAGATACACAACTAGTGGAGTGTCACTTGAGGCAGACTGGCCAAAGTATCAAAAAAATGTGTATTTGGGTGAGCAACTAGCTGGAATCACTATGACACTCATAGGGTAGCCAATGCCTCGTCACCAGCATAATCACATCAGCAACTTCAAGAAACCCCTGGCAAAAGTTACAATGACTCTTAAGACACACAACTAGTGGCGTAGCTATCAGGCAGACTGGAAAGAGTATCTAAAAAATGTGTATTTGGGTGAAGAACTGGCAGGAATCTCTATGACTCTCTTGAGGTAGCCAATGCCTCGTCACCAGCAGAATCAAATCAGCAACTTCTAGAAACCCCTGGCTAAAGTAACGATGTTTCTCTTAAGATACACAACTAGTGGCGTATCGCTTCAGGCAGACTGGCCACAGTATCTCAAAATGTGTATTTGGGTGAGCAACTGGCAGGAAGCACTATGACTCTCTTAAGGTAGCCAATGCCTCGTCACCAACATAATCCCATCACCAACTTCAAGATACCGCTTGCAAAGGTAACGAAACTTCTCATAAGATACACAGCTAGTGGGGTGTCACTTGAGGCAGACTGGCCAAAGTATCAAAAAAATGTGTATTTGGGTGAGCAACTAGCAGGAATCACTATGACACTCATAGGGTAGCCAATGCCTCGTCACCAGCATAATCACATCAGCAACCTCAAGAAACCCCTGGCAAAAGTGACAATGACTCTTAAGATACACAACTAGTGGCGTAGCTATCAGGCAGACTGGAAAGAGTATCTAAAAAATGTGTATTTGGGTGAAGAACTGGCAGGAATCTCTATGACTCTCTTGAGGTAGCCAATGCCTCGTCACCAGCAGAATCAAATCAGCAACTTCTAGAAACCCCTGGCAAAAGTAACGATGTTTCTCTTAAGATACACAACTAGTGGCGTATCGCTTCAGGCAGACTGGCCACAGTATCTCAAAATGTGTATTTGGGTGAGCAACTGGCAGAAAGCACTATGACTCTCTTAAGGTAGCCAATGCCTCGTCACCAACATAATCCCATCACCAACTTCAAGAAACCGCTTGCAAAGGTAACGAAACTTCTCATAATATACACAGCTAGTGGGGTGTCACTTGATGCAGACTGGCCAAAGTATCAAAAAAATGTGTATTTGGGTGAGCAACTAGCAGGAATCACTATGACACTCATAGGGTAGCCAATGCCTCGTCACCAGCATAATCACATCAGCAACTTCAAGAAACCCCTGGCAAAAGTTACAATGACTCTTACGATACACAACTAGTGGCGTAGCTATCAGGCAGACTGGAAAGAGTATCTAAAAAATGTGTATTTGGGTGAAGAACTGGCAGGAATCTCTATGACTCTCTTGAGGTAGCCAATGCCTCGTCACCAGCAGAATCAAATCAGCAACTTCTAGAAACCCCTGGCAAAAGTAACGATGTTTCTCTTAAGATACACAACTAGTGGCGTATCGCTTTAGGCACACTGGAAACAGTATCTAAAAAATGTGTATTTGGGTGAGCAACTGGCACGAAACACTGTAACTATCTTAGGGTAACCAATATCTCGTCACCAGTATAATCACATCTTCAAAGGCAAGAAACCGCTGGCAAGAGTAACGATGTTTCTCTTAAGATACACAACTAGTGGCGTATCGCTTCAGGCAGACTGGACACAGTATCTCAAAATGTGTACTTGGGTGAGCAACTGGCAGAAAGCACTATGACTCTCTTAAGGTAGTCAATGCCTCGTCACCAACATAATCACATCACCAAATTCAAGAAACCGCTTGCAAAGGTAACGAAGCTTCTCATAAGATACACAACTAGTGGAGTGTCACTTGAGGCAGACTGGCCAAAGTATGAAAAAAATGTGTATTTGGGTGAGCAACTAGCTGGAATCACTATGACACTCATAGGGTAGCCAATGCCTCGTCACCAGCATAATCACATCAGCAACTTCAAGAAACCCCTGGCAAAAGTTACAATGACTCTAAAGACACACAACTAGTGGCGTAGCTATCAGGCAGACTGGAAAGAGTATCTAAAAAATGTGTATTTGGGTGAAGAACTGGCAGGAATCTCTATGACTCTCTTGAGGTAGCCAATGCCTCGTCACCAGCAGAATCAAATCAGCAACTTCTAGAAACCCATGTCTAAAGTAACGATGTTTCTCTTAAGATACACAACTAGTGGCGTATCGCTTCAGGCAGACTGGCCACAGTATCTCAAAATGTGTATTTGGGTGAGCAACTGGCAGGAAGCACTATGACTCTCTTAAGGTAGCCAATGCCTCGTCACCAACATAATCCCATCACCAACTTCAAGATACCGCTTGCAAAGGTAACGAAACTTCTCATAAGATACACAGCTAGTGGGGTGTCACTTGAGGCAGACTGGCCAAAGTATCAAAAAAATGTGTATTTGGGTGAGCAACTAGCAGGAATCACTATGACACTCATAGGGTAGCCAATGCCTCGTCACCAGCATAATCACATCAGCCACCTCAAGAAACCCCTGGCAAAAGTGACAATGACTCTTAAGATACACAACTAGTGGCGTAGCTATCAGGCAGACTGGAAAGAGTATCTAAAAAATGTGTATTTGGGTGAAGAACTGGCAGGAATCTCTATGACTCTCTTGAGGTAGCCAATGCCTCGTCACCAGCAGAATCAAATCAGCAACATCTAGAAAACCCTGGCAAAAGTAACGATGTTTCTCTTAAGATACACAACTAGTGGCGTATCGCTTCAGACACACTGGAAACAGTATCTACAAAATGTGTATTTGGGTGAGCAACTGGCACGAAACACTGTGACTATCTTAGGGTAAGCAATATCTCGTCACCAGTATAATCACATCTTCAAAGTCTAGAAACCGATGGCAAGAGTAACGATGTTTCTCTTAAGATACACAACTAGTGGCGTATCGCTTCAGGCAGACTGGCCACAGTATCTCAAAATGTGTATTTGGGTGAGCAACTGGCAGGAAGCACTATGACTCTCTTAAGGTAGCCAATGCCTCGTCACCAACATAATCCCATCACCAACTTCAAGAAACCGCTAGCAAAGGTAACGAAACTTCTCATAAGATACACAGCTAGTGGGGTGTCACTTGAGGCAGACTGGCCAAAGTATCAAAAAAATGTGTATTTGGGTGAGCAACTAGCAGGAATCACTATGACACTCATAGGGTAGCCAATGCCTCGTCACCAGCATAATCACATCAGCAACTTCAAGAAACCCCTGGCAAAAGTTACAATGACTCTTAAGATACACAACTAGTGGCGTAGCTATCAGGCAGACTGGAAAGAGTATCTAAAAAATGTGTATTTGGGAGAAGAACTGGCAGGAATCTCTATGACTCTCTTGAGGTAGACAAAGCCTCGTCACCCGCAGAATCAAATCAGCAACTTCTAGAAACCCCTGGCAAAAGTAACGATGTTTTTCTTAAGATACAAAACTAGTGGCGTATCGCTTCAGGCAGACTGGGCACAGTATCTCAAAATGTGTATTTGGGTGAGCAACTGGCAGGAAGCACTATGACTCTCTTAAGGTAGCCAATGCCTCCTCACCAACATAATCCCATCACCAACTTCAAGAAACCGCTTGCAAAGGTAACGAAACTTATCATAAGATACACAGCTAGTGGGGTGTCACTTGAGGCAGACTGGCCAAAGTATCAAAAAAATGTGTATTTGGGTGAGCAACTAGCAGGAATCAGTATGACACTCATAGGGTAGCCAATGCTTCGTCACCAGCATAATCACATCAGCAATTTCAAGAAACCCCCGGCAAAAGTTACAATGACTCTTAAGATACACAACTAGTGGCGTAGCTATCAGGCAGACTGGAAAGAGTATCTAAAAAATGTGTATTTGGGTGAAGAACTGGCAGGAATCTCTATGACTCTCTTGAGGTAGCCAATGCCTCGTCACCAGCAGAATCAAATCAGCAACTTCTAGAAACCCCTGGCAAAAGTAACGATGTTTCTCTTAAGATACACAACTAGTGGCGTATCGCTTCAGGCACACTGGAAACAGTATCTACAAAATGTGTATTTGGGTGAGCAACTGGCACGAAACACTGTGACTCTCTTAGGGTAGCCAATATCTCGTCACCAGTATAATCACAGCTTCAAAGTCAAGAAACCGCTGGCAAGAGTAACGATGTTTCTCTTAAGATACACAACTAGTGGCGTATCGCTTCAGGCAGACTGGCCACAGTATCTCAAAATGTGTATTTGGGTGAGCAACAGGCAGGAAGCACTATGACTCTCTTAAGGTAGCCAATGCCTCGTCACCAACATAAACCCATCACCATCTTCAAGAAACCGCTTGCAAAGGTAACGAAGCTTCTCATAAGATACACAGCTAGTTGGGTGTCACTTGAGGCAGACTGGCCAAAGTATCAAAAAAATGTGTATTTGGGTGAGCAACTAGCAGGAATCACTATGACACTCATAGGGTAGCCAATGCCTCGTCACCAGCATAATCACATCAGCAACTTCAAGAAACCCCTGGCAAAAGTTACAATGACTCTTAAGATACACAACTAGTGGCGTAGCTATCAGGCAGACTGGAAAGAGTATCTAAAAAATGTGTATTTGGGTGAAGAACTGGCAGGAATCTCTATGGCTCTCTTGAGGTAGCCAATGCCTCATCACCAGCAGAATCAAATCAGCAACTTCTAGAAACCCCTGGCAAAAGTAACGATGTTTCTCTTAAGATACACAACTAGTGGCGTATCGCTTCAGGCACACTGGAAACAGTATCTAAAAAATGTGTATTTGGGTGAGCAACTGGCACGAAACACTGTGACTATCTTAGGGTAACCAATATCTCGTCACCAGTATAATCACATCTTCAAAGTCAAGAAACCGCTGGCAAGAGTAACGATGTTTCTCTTAAGATACACAACTAGTGGCGTATCGCTTCAGGCAGACTGGCCACAGTATCTCAAAATGTGTATTTGGGTGAGCAACTGGCAGGAAGCACTATGACTCTCTTAAGGTAGCCAATGCCTCGTCACCAACATAATCCCATCACCAACTTCAAGATACCGCTTGCAAAGGTAACGAAACTTCTCATAAGATACACAGCTAGTGGGGTGTCACTTGAGGCAGACTGGCCAAAGTATCAAAAAAAAGGGTATTTGGGTGAGCAACTAGCAGGAATCACTATGACACTCATAGGGTAGCCAATGCCTCGTCACCAGCATAATCACATCAGCAACTTCAAGAAACCCCTGGCAAAAGTTACAATGACTCTTATGATACAAAACTAGTGGCGTAGCTATCAGGCAGACTGGAAAGAGTATCTAAAAAATGTGTATTTGGGTGTATAACTGGCAGGAATCTCTATGACTCTCTTGAGGTAGCCAATGCCTCGTCACCAGCAGAATGAAATCAGCAACTTCTAGAAACCCCTGGCAAAAGTAACGATGTTTCTCTTAAGATACACAACTAGTGGCGTATCGCTTCAGGCAGACTGGCCACAGTATCTCAAAATGTGTATTTGGGTGAGCAACTGGCAGGAAGCACTATGACTCTCTTAAGGTAGCCAATGCCTCGTCACCAACATAATCCCATCACCAACATCAAGAAACCGCTTGCAAAGGTAACGAAACTTCTCATAAGATACACAGCTAGTGGGGTGTCACTTGAGGCAGACTGGCCAAAGTATCAAAAAAATGTGTATTTGGGTGAGCAACAGGCAGGAATCACTATGACACTCATAGGGTAGCCAATGCCTCGTCACCAGCATAATCACATCAGCAACTTCAAGAAACCCCTGGCAAAAGTTACAAAGACTCTTAAGATACACAACTAGTGGCGTAGCTATCAGGCAGACTGAAAAGAGTATCTAAAAAATGTGTATTTGGGTGACGAACTGGCAGGAATCTCTATGACTCTCTTGAGGTAGCCAATGCTTCGTTACCAGCAGAATCAAATCAGCTACTTCTAGAAACCCCTTTCAAAAGTAACGATGTTTCTCTTAAGATACACAACTAATGGCGCATCGCTTCAGGCACACTGGTAACAGTATCTAAAAAATGTGTATTTGGGTGAGCAACTGGCACGAAACACTGTGACTCTCTTAGGGTAGCCAATATCTCGTCACCAGTATAATCACAGCTTCAAAGTCAAGAAACCGCTGGCAAGAGGAACGATGTTTCTCTAAAGATACACAACTAGTGGCGTATCGCTTCAGGCAGACTGGCCACAGTATCTCAAAATGTGTATTTGGGTGAGCAACTGGCAGGAAGCACTATGACTCTCTTAAGGTAGCCAATGCCTCGTCGCCAACATAATCCCATCACCAACTTCAAGAAACCGCTAGCAAAGGTAACGAAACTTCTCATAAGATACACAGCTAGTGGGGTGTCACTTGAGGCAGACTGGCCAAAGTATCAAAAAAATGTGTATTTGGGTGAGCAACTAGCAGGAATCACTATGACACTCATAGGGTAGCCAATGCCTCGTCACCAGCATAATCACATCAGCAACTTCAAGAAACCCCTGGCAAAAGTTACAATGACTCTTAAGATACACAACTAGTGGCGTAGCTATCAGGCAGACTGGAAAGAGTATCTAAAAAATGTGTATTTGGGTGAAGAACTGGCAGGAATCTCTATGACTCTCTTGAGGTAACCAATGCCTCGTCACCAGCAGAATCAAATCAGCAACTTCTAGAAACCCCTGGCAAAAGTAACGATGTTTCTCTTAAGATACACAACTAGTGGCGTATCGCTTCAGGCACACTGGAAACAGTATCTACAAAATGTGTATTTGGGTGAGCAACTGGCACGAAACACTGTGACTCTCTTAGGGTAGCCAATATCTCGTCACCAGTATAATCACAGCTTCAAAGTCAAGAAACCGCTGGCAAGAGTAACGATGTTTCTCTTAAGATACACAACTAGTGGCGTATCGCTTCAGGCAGACTGGCCACAGTATCTCAAAATGTGTATTTGGGTGAGCAACAGGCAGGAAGCACTATGACTCTCTTAAGGTAGCCAATGCCTCGTCACCAACATAAACCCATCACCATCTTCAAGAAACCGCTTGCAAAGGTAACGAAGCTTCTCATAAGATACACAGCTAGTGGGGTGTCACTTGAGGCAGACTGGCCAAAGTATCAAAAAAATGTGTATTTGGGTGAGCAACTAGCAGGAATCACTATGACACTCATAGGGTAGCCAATGCCTCGTCACCAGCATAATCACATCAGCAACTTCAAGAAACCCCTGGCAAAAGTTACAATGACTCTTAAGATACACAACTAGTGGCGTAGCTATCAGGCAGACTGGAAAGAGTATCTAAAAAATGTGTATTTGGGTGAAGAACTGGCAGGAATCTCTATGGCTCTCTTGAGGTAGCCAATGCCTCATCACCAGCAGAATCAAATCAGCAACTTCTAGAAACCCCTGGCAAAAGTAACGATGTTTCTCTTAAGATACACAACTAGTGGCGTATCGCTTCAGGCACACTGGAAACAGTATCTAAAAAATGTGTATTTGGGTGAGCAACTGGCACGAAACACTGTGACTATCTTAGGGTAACCAATATCTCGTCACCAGTATAATCACATCTTCAAAGTCAAGAAACCGCTGGCAAGAGTAACGATGTTTCTCTTAAGATACACAACTAGTGGCGTATCGCTTCAGGCAGACTGGCCACAGTATCTCAAAATGTGTATTTGGGTGAGCAACTGGCAGGAAGCACTATGACTCTCTTAAGGTAGCCAATGCCTCGTCACCAACATAATCCCATCACCAACTTCAAGATACCGCTTGCAAAGGTAACGAAACTTCTCATAAGATACACAGCTAGTGGGGTGTCACTTGAGGCAGACTGGCCAAAGTATCAAAAAAAAGGGTATTTGGGTGAGCAACTAGCAGGAATCACTATGACACTCATAGGGTAGCCAATGCCTCGTCACCAGCATAATCACATCAGCAACTTCAAGAAACCCCTGGCAAAAGTTACAATGACTCTTAAGATACAAAACTAGTGGCGTAGCTATCAGGCAGACTGGAAAGAGTATCTAAAAAATGTGTATTTGGGTGTATAACTGGCAGGAATCTCTATGACTCTCTTGAGGTAGCCAATGCCTCGTCACCAGCAGAATGAAATCAGCAACTTCTAGAAACCCCTGGCAAAAGTAACGATGTTTCTCTTAAGATACACAACTAGTGGCGTATCGCTTCAGGCAGACTGGCCACAGTATCTCAAAATGTGTATTTGGGTGAGCAACTGGCAGGAAGCACTATGACTCTCTTAAGGTAGCCAATGCCTCGTCACCAACATAATCCCATCACCAACATCAAGAAACCGCTTGCAAAGGTAACGAAACTTCTCATAAGATACACAGCTAGTGGGGTGTCACTTGAGGCAGACTGGCCAAAGTATCAAAAAAATGTGTATTTGGGTGAGCAACAGGCAGGAATCACTATGACACTCATAGGGTAGCCAATGCCTCGTCACCAGCATAATCACATCAGCAACTTCAAGAAACCCCTGGCAAAAGTTACAAAGACTCTTAAGATACACAACTAGTGGCGTAGCTATCAGGCAGACTGAAAAGAGTATCTAAAAAATGTGTATTTGGGTGACGAACTGGCAGGAATCTCTATGACTCTCTTGAGGTAGCCAATGCTTCGTTACCAGCAGAATCAAATCAGCTACTTCTAGAAACCCCTTTCAAAAGTAACGATGTTTCTCTTAAGATACACAACTAATGGCGCATCGCTTCAGGCACACTGGTAACAGTATCTAAAAAATGTGTATTTGGGTGAGCAACTGGCACGAAACACTGTGACTCTCTTAGGGTAGCCAATATCTCGTCACCAGTATAATCACAGCTTCAAAGTCAAGAAACCGCTGGCAAGAGGAACGATGTTTCTCTAAAGATACACAACTAGTGGCGTATCGCTTCAGGCAGACTGGCCACAGTATCTCAAAATGTGTATTTGGGTGAGCAACTGGCAGGAAGCACTATGACTCTCTTAAGGTAGCCAATGCCTCGTCGCCAACATAATCCCATCACCAACTTCAAGAAACCGCTAGCAAAGGTAACGAAACTTCTCATAAGATACACAGCTAGTGGGGTGTCACTTGAGGCAGACTGGCCAAAGTATCAAAAAAATGTGTATTTGGGTGAGCAACTAGCAGGAATCACTATGACACTCATAGGGTAGCCAATGCCTCGTCACCAGCATAATCACATCAGCAACTTCAAGAAACCCCTGGCAAAAGTTACAATGACTCTTAAGATACACAACTAGTGGCGTAGCTATCAGGCAGACTGGAAAGAGTATCTAAAAAATGTGTATTTGGGTGAAGAACTGGCAGGAATCTCTATGACTTTCTTGAGGTAGCCAATGCCTCGTCACCAGCAGAATCAAATCAGCAACTTCTAGAAACCCCTGGCAAAAGTAACGATGTTTCTCTTAAGATACACAACTAGTGGCGTATCGCTTCAGGCAGACTGGCCACAGTATCTCAAAATGTGTATTTGGGTGAGCAACTGGCAGGAAGCACTATGACTCTCTTAAGATAGCCAATGCCTCGTCACCAACATAATCCCATCACCAACTTCAAGATACCGCTTGCAAAGGTAACGAAACTTCTCATAAGATACACAGCTAGTGGGGTGTCACTTGAGGCAGACTGGCCAAAGTATCAAAAAAATGTGTATTTGGGTGAGCAACTAGCAGGAATCACTATAACACTCATAGGGTAGCCAATGCCTCGTCACCAGCATAATCACATCAGCAACCTCAAGAAACCCCTGGCAAAAGTGTTAATGACTCTTAAGATACACAACTAGTGGCGTAGCTATCAGGCAGACTGGAAAGAGTATCTAAAAAATGTGTATTTGGGTGAAGAACTGGCAGGAATCTCTATGACTCTCTTGAGGTAGCCAATGCCTCGTCACCAGCAGAATCAAATCAGCAACTTCTAGAAACCCCTGGCAAAAGTAACGATGTTTCTCTTAAGATACACAACTAGTGGCGTATCGCTTCAGGCACACTGGAAACAGTATCTAAAAAATGTGTATTTGGGTGAGCAACTGGCACGAAACACTGTGACTATCTTAGGGTAAGCAATATCTCGTCACCAGTATAATCACATCTTCAAAGTCTAGAAACCGCTGGCAAGAGTAACGATGTTTCTCTTAAGATACACAACTAGTGGCGTATCGCTTCAGGCAGACTGGCCACAGTATCTCAAAATGTGTATTTGGGTGAGCAACAGGCAGGAAGCACTATTACTCTCTTAAGGTAGCCAATGCCTCGTCACCAACATAAACCCATCACCATCTTCAAGAAACCGCTTGCAAAGGTAACGAAGCTTCTCATAAGATATACAGCTAGTGGGGTGTCACTTGAGGCAGACTGGCCAAAGTATCAAAAAAATGTGTATTTGGGTGAGCAACTAGCAGGAATCACTATGACACTCATAGGGTAGCCAATGCCTCGTCACCAGCATAATCACATCAGCAACTTCAAGAAACCCCTGGCAAAAGTTACAATGACTCTTAAGATACACAACTAGTGGCGTAGCTATCAGGCAGACTGGAAAGAGTATCTAAAAAATGTGTATTTGGGTGAAGAACTGGCAGGAATCTCTATGACCCTCTTGAGGTAGCCAATGCCTCGTCAGCAGCAGAATCAAATCAGCAACTTCTAGAAACCCCTGGCAAAAGTAACGATGTTTCTCTTAAGATACACAACTAGTGGCGTATCGCTTCAGGCACACTGGAAACAGTATCTAAAAAATGTGTATTTGGGTGAGCAACTGGCACGAAACACTGTGACTATCTTAGGGTAACCAATATCTCGTCACCAGTATAATCACAGCTTCAAAGTCAAGAATCCGCTGGCAAGAGTAACGATGTTTCTCTTAAGATACACAACTAGTGGCGTATCGCTTCAGGCAGACTGGAAACAGTATCTCAAAATGTGTATTTGGGTGAGCAACTGGCAGGAAGCACTATGACTCTCTTAAGGTAGCAAATGCCTCGTCACCAACATAATCCCATCACCAACTTCAAGAAACCGCTTGCAAAGGTAACGAAACTTATCATAAGATACACAGCTAGTGGGGTGTCACTTGAGGCAGACTGGCCAAAGTATCAAAAAAATGTGTATTTGGGTGAGCAACTAGCAGGAATCACTATGACACTCATAGGGTAGCCAATGCCTCGTCACCAGCATAATCACATCAGCAACTTCAAGAAACCCCTGGCAAAAGTTACAATGACTCTTAAGATACACAACTAGTGGCGTAGCTATCAGGCAGACTGAAAAGAGTATCTACAAAATGTGTATTTGGGTGAAGAACTGGCAGGAATCTCTATGACTCTCTTGAGGTAGCCAATGCTTCGTTACCAGCAGAATCAAATCAGCAACTTCTAGAAACCCCTTTCAAAAGTAACGATGTTTCTCTTAAGATACACAACTAGTGGCGTATCGCTTCAGGCACACTGGAAACAGTATCTAAAAAATGTGTATTTGGGTGAGCAACTGGCACGAAACACTGTGACTCTCTTAGGGTAGCCAATATCTCGTCACCAGTATAATCACAGCTTCAAAGTCAAGAAACCGCTGGGAAGAGTAACGATGTTTCTCTTAAGATACACAACTAGTGGCGTATCGCTTCAGGCAGACTGGCCACAGTATCTCAAAATGTGTATTTGGGTGAGCAACTGGCAGGAAGCACTATGACTCTCTTAAGGTAGCCAATGCCTCGTCACCAACATAAACCCATCACCAACTTCAGGAAACCGCTTGCAAAGGTAACGAAGCTTCTCATAAGATACACAGCTAGTGGGGTGTCACTTGAGGCCGACTGGCCAAAGTATCAAAAAGATGTGTATTTGCGTGAGCAACTAGCAGGAATCACTATGACACTCATAGGCTAGCCAATGCCTCGTCACCAGCATAATCACATCAGCAACTTCAAGAAACCCCTGGCAAAAGTTACAATGACTCTTAAGACACACAACTAGTGGCGTAGCTATCAGGCAGACTGGAAAGAGTATCTAAAAAATGTGTATTTGGGTGAAGAACTGGCAGGAATCTCTATGACTCTCTTGAGGTAGCCAATGCCTCGTCACCAGCAGAATCAAATCAGCAACTTCTAGAAACCCCTGGCTAAAGTAACGATGTTTCTCTTAAGATACACAACTAGTGGCGTATCGCTTCAGGCAGACTGGCCACAGTATCTCAAAATGTGTATTTGGGTGAGCAACTGGCAGGAAGCACTATGACTCTCTTGAGGTAGCCAATGCCTCGTCACCAGCAGAATCAAATCAGCAACTTCTAGAAACCCCTGGCTAAAGTAACGATGTTTCTCTTAAGATACACAACTAGTGGCGTATCGCTTCAGGCAGACTGGCCACAGTATCTCAAAATGTGTATTTGGGTGAGCAACAGGCAGGAAGCACTATTACTCTCTTAAGGTAGCCAATGCCTCGTCACCAACATAAACCCATCACCATCTTCAAGAAACCGCTTGCAAAGGTAACGAAGCTTCTCATAAGATATACAGCTAGTGGGGTGTCACTTGAGGCAGACTGGCCAAAGTATCAAAAAAATGTGTATTTGGGTGAGCAACTAGCAGGAATCTCTATGACACTCATAGGGTAGCCAATGCCTCGTCACCAGCATAATCACATCAGCAACTTCAAGAAACCCCTGGCAAAAGTTACAATGACTCTTAAGATACACAACTAGTGGCGTAGCTATTAGGCAGACTGGAAAGAGTATCTAAAAAATGTGTATTTGGGTGAAGAACTGGCAGGAATCTCTATGACTCTCTTGAGGTAGCCAATGCCTCGTCACCAGCAGAATCAAATCAGCAACTTCTAGAAACCCCTGGCAAAAGTAACGATGTTTCTCTTAAGATACACAACTAGTGGCGTATCGCTTCAGGCACACTGGAAACAGTATCTAAAAAATGTGTATTTGGGTGAGCAACTGGCACGAAACACTGTGACTATCTTAGGGTAACCAATATCTCGTCACCAGTATAATCACATCTTCAAAGTCAAGAAACCTCTGGCAAGAGTAACGATGTTTCTCTTAAGATACACAACTAGTGGCGTATCGCTTCAGGCAGACTGGAAACAGTATCCAAAAAATGTGTATTTGGGTGAGCAACTGGCACGAAACACTGTGACTCTCTTAGGGTAGCCAATATCTCGTCACTAGTATAATCACAGCTTCAAAGTCAAGAAACCGCTGGCAAGAGTAACGATGTTTCTCTTAAGATACACAACTAGTGGCGTATCGCTTCAGGCAGACTGGCCACAGTATCTCAAAATGTGTATTTGGGTGAGCAACTGGCAGGAAGCACTATGACTCTCTTAAGGTAGCCAATGCCTCGTCACCAACATAAACCCATCACCAACTTCAGGAAACCGCTTGCAAAGGTAACGAAGCTTCTCATAAGATACACAGCTAGTGGGGTGTCACTTGAGGCCGACTGGCCAAAGTATCAAAAAAATGTGTATTTGGGTGAGCAACTAGCAGGAATCACTATGACACTCATAGGGTAGCCAATGCCTCGTCACCAGCATAATCACATCAGCAACTTCAAGAAACCCCTGGCAAAAGTTACAATGACTCTTACGATACACAACTAGTGGCGTAGCTATCAGGCAGACTGGAAAGAGTATCTAAAAAATGTGTATTTGGGTGAAGAACTGGCAGGAATCTCTGTGACTCTCTTGAGGTAGCCAATGCCTCGTCACCAGCAGAATCAAATCAGCAACTTCTAGAAACCCCTGGCAAAAGTAACGATGTTTCTCTTAAGATACACAACTAGTGGCGTATCGCTTTAGGCACACTGGAAACAGTATCAAAAAATGTGTATTTGGGTGAGCAACTGGCACGAAACACTGTAACTATCTTAGGGTAACCAATATCTCGTCACCAGTATAATCACATCTTCAAAGGCAAGAAACCGCTGGCAAGAGTAACGATGTTTCTCTTAAGATACACAACTAGTGGCGTATCGCTTCAGGCAGACTGGCCACAGTATCTCAAAATGTGTACTTGGGTGAGCAACTGGCAGAAAGCACTATGACTCTCTTAAGGTAGTCAATGCCTTGTCACCAACATAATCACATCACCAAATTCAAGAAACCGCTTGCAAAGGTAACGAAGCTTCTCATAAGATACACAACTAGTGGAGTGTCACTTGAGGCAGACTGGCCAAAGTATCAAAAAAATGTGTATTTGGGTGAGCAACTAGCTGGAATCACTATGACACTCATAGGGTAGCCAATGCCTCGTCACCAGCATAATCACATCAGCAACTTCAAGAAACCCCTGGCAAAAGTTACAATGACTCTTAAGACACACAACTAGTGGCGTAGCTATCAGGCAGACTGGAAAGAGTATCTAAAAAATGTGTATTTGGGTGAAGAACTGGCAGGAATCTCTATGACTCTCTTGAGGTAGCCAATGCCTCGTCACCAGCAGAATCAAATCAGCAACTTCTAGAAACCCCTGGCTAAAGTAACGATGTTTCTCTTAAGATACACAACTAGTGGCGTATCGCTTCAGGCAGACTGGCCACAGTATCTCAAAATGTGTACTTGGGTGAGCAACTGGCAGAAAGCACTATGACTC
Source organism: Schistocerca nitens (assembly GCF_023898315.1). Lineage (NCBI taxonomy): Eukaryota > Metazoa > Arthropoda > Insecta > Orthoptera > Acrididae > Schistocerca > Schistocerca nitens. The sequence goes on along the minus strand of NC_064616.1, from coordinate 104,640,312 downwards.
TCTTAAGGTAGTCAATGCCTCGTCACCAACATAATCACATCACCAAATTCAAGAAACCGCTTGCAAAGGTAACGAAGCTTCTCATAAGATACACAACTAGTGGAGTGTCACTTGAGGCAGACTGGCCAAAGTATCAAAAAAATGTGTATTTGGGTGAGCAACTAGCTGGAATCACTATGACACTCATAGGGTAGCCAATGCCTCGTCACCAGCATAATCACATCAGCAACTTCAAGAAACCCCTGGCAAAAGTTACAATGACTCTTAAGCCACACAACTAGTGGCGTAGCTATCAGGCAGCCTGGAAAGAGTATCTAAAAAATGTGTATTTGGACGAAGAACTGGCAGGAATCTCTATGACTCTCTTGAGGTAGCCAATGCCTCGTCACCAGCAGAATCAAATCAGCAACTTCTAGAAACCCCTGGCTAAAGTAACGATGTTTCTCTTAAGATACACAACTAGTGGCGTATCGCTTCAGGCAGACTGGCCACAGTATCTCAAAATGTGTATTTGGGTGAGCAACTGGCAGGAAGCACTATGACTCTCTTGAGGTAGCCAATGCCTCGTCACCAGCAGAATCAAATCAGCAACTTCTAGAAACCCCTGGCAAAAGTAACGATGTTTCTCTTAAGATACACAACTAGTGGCGTATCGCTTTAGGCACACTGGAAACAGTATCTAAAAAATGTGTATTTGGGTGAGCAACTGGCACGAAACACTGTAACTATCTTAGGGTAACCAATATCTCGTCACCAGTATAATCACATCTTCAAAGGCAAGAAACCGCTGGCAAGAGTAACGATGTTTCTCTTAAGATACACAACTAGTGGCGTATCGCTTCAGGCAGACTGGCCACAGTATCTCAAAATGTGTATTTGGGTGAGCAACTGGCAGGAAGCACTATGACTCTCTTAAGGTAGCCAATGCCTCGTCACCAACATAATCCCATCACCAACTTCAAGATACCGCTTGCAAAGGTAACGAAACTTCTCATAAGATACACAGCTAGTGGGGTGTCACTTGAGGCAGACTGGCCAAAGTATCAAAAAAAAGGGTATTTGGGTGAGCAAATAGCAGGAATCACTATGACACTCATAGGGTAGCCAATGCCTCGTCACCAGCATAATCACATCAGCAACTTCAAGAAACCCCTGGCAAAAGTTACATTGACTCTTAAGATACACAACTAGTGGTGTAGCTATCAGGCAGACTGGAAAGAGTATCTAAAAAATGTGTATTTGGGTGAAGAACTGGCAGGAATCTCTATGACTCTCTTGAGGTAGCCAATGCCTCGTCACCAGCAGAATCAAATCAGCAACTTCTAGAAACCCCTGGCAAAAGTAACGATGTTTCTCTTAAGATACACAACTAGTGGCGTATCGCTTCAGGCAGACTGGCCACAGTATCTCAAAATGTGTATTTGGGTGAGCAACTGGCAGGAAGCACTATGACTCTCTTAAGGTAGCCAATGCCTCGTCACCAACATAATCCCATCACCAACTTCAAGAAACCGCTTGCAAAGGTAACGAAACTTCTCATAATATACACAGCTAGTGGGGTGTCACTTGAGGCAGACTGGCCAAAGTATCAAAAAAATGTGTATTTGGGTGAGCAACTAGCAGGAATCACTATGACACTCATAGGGTAGCCAATGCCTCGTCACCAGCATAATCACATCAGCAACTTCAAGAAACCCCTGGCAAAAGTTACAATGACTCTTACGATACACAACTAGTGGCGTAGCTATCAGGCAGACTTGAAAGAGTATCTAAAAAATGTGTATTTGGGTGAAGAACTGGCAGGAATCTCTATGACTCTCTTGAGGTAGCCAATGCCTCGTCACCAGCAGAATCAAATCAGCAACTTCTAGAAACCCCTGGCAAAAGTAACGATGTTTCTCTTAAGATACACAACTAGTGGCGTATCGCTTTAGGCACACTGGAAACAGTATCTAAAAAATGTGTATTTGGGTGAGCAACTGGCACGAAACACTGTAACTATCTTAGGGTAACCAATATCTCGTCACCAGTATAATCACATCTTCAAAGGCAAGAAACCGCTGGCAAGAGTAACGATGTTTCTCTTAAGATACACAACTAGTGGCGTATCGCTTCAGGCAGACTGGCCACAGTATCTCAAAATGTGTACTTGGGTGAGCAACTGGCAGAAAGCACTATGACTCTCTTAAGGTAGTCAATGCCTCGTCACCAACATAATCACATCACCAAATTCAAGAAACCGCTTGCAAAGGTAACGAAGCTTCTCATAAGATGCACAACTAGTGGAGTGTCACTTGAGGCAGACTGGCCAAAGTATGAAAAAAATGTGTATTCGGGTGAGCAACTAGCTGGAATCACCATGACACTCATAGGGTAGCCAATGCCTCGTCACCAGCATAATCACATCAGCAACTTCAAGAAACCCCTGGCAAAAGTTACAATGACTCTTAAGACACACAACTAGTGGCGTAGCTATCAGGCAGACTGGAAAGAGTATCTAAAAAATGTGTATTTGGGTGAAGAACTGGCAGGAATCTCTATGACTCTCTTGAGGTAGCCAATGCCTCGTCACCAGCAGAATCAAATCAGCAACTTCTAGAAACCCCTGGCAAAAGTAACGATGTTTCTCTTAAGATACACAACTAGTGGCGTATCGCTTCAGGCACACTGGAAACAGTATCTACAAAATGTGTATTTGGGTGAGCAACTGGCACGAAACACTGTGACTATCTTAGGGTAAGCAATATCTCGTCACCAGTATAATCACATCTTCAAAGTCTAGAAACCGCTGGCAAGAGTAACGATGTTTCTCTTAAGATACACAACTAGTGGCGTATCGCTTCAGGCAGACTGGCCACAGTATCTCAAAATGTGTATTTGGGTGAGCAACTGGCAGGAAGCACTATGACTCTCTTAAGGTAGCCAATGCCTCGTCACCAACATAATCCCATCACCAACTTCAAGAAACCGCTAGCAAAGGTAACGAAACTTCTCATAAGATACACAGCTAGTGGGGTGTCACTTGAGGCAGACTGGCCAAAGTATCAAAAAAATGTGTATTTGGGTGAGCAACTAGCAGGAATCACTATGACACTCATAGGGTAGCCAATGCCTCGTCACCAGCATAATCACATCAGCAACTTCAAGAAACCCCTGGCAAAAGTTACAATGACTCTTAAGATACACAACTAGTGGCGTAGCTATCAGGCAGACTGGAAAGAGTATCTAAAAAATGTGTATTTGGGAGAAGAACTGGCAGGAATCTCTATGACTCTCTTGAGGTAGACAAAGCCTCGTCACCCGCAGAATCAAATCAGCAACTTCTAGAAACCCCTGGCAAAAGTAACGATGTTTTTCTTAAGATACAAAACTAGTGGCGTATCGCTTCAGGCAGACTGGGCACAGTATCTCAAAATGTGTATTTGGGTGAGCAACTGGCAGGAAGCACTATGACTCTCTTAAGGTAGCCAATGCCTCCTCACCAACATAATCCCATCACCAACTTCAAGAAACCGCTTGCAAAGGTAACGAAACTTATCATAAGATACACAGCTAGTGGGGTGTCACTTGAGGCAGACTGGCCAAAGTATCAAAAAAATGTGTATTTGGGTGAGCAACTAGCAGGAATCAGTATGACACTCATAGGGTAGCCAATGCTTCGTCACCAGCATAATCACATCAGCAATTTCAAGAAACCCCTGGCAAAAGTTACAATGACTCTTAAGATACACAACTAGTGGCGTAGCTATCAGGCAGACTGGAAAGAGTATCTAAAAAATGTGTATTTGGGTGAAGAACTGGCAGGAATCTCTATGACTCTCTTGAGGTAGCCAATGCCTCGTCACCAGCAGAATCAAATCAGCAACTTCTAGAAACCCCTGGCAAAAGTAACGATGTTTCTCTTAAGATACACAACTAGTGGCGTATCGCTTCAGGCACACTGGAAACAGTATCTACAAAATGTGTATTTGGGTGAGCAACTGGCACGAAACACAGTGACTCTCTTAGGGTAGCCAATATCTCGTCACCAGTATAATCACAGCTTCAAAGTCAAGAAACCGCTGGCAAGAGTAACGATGTTTCTCTTAAGATACACAACTAGTGGCGTATCGCTTCAGGCAGACTGGCCACAGTATCTCAAAATGTGTATTTGGGTGAGCAACAGCCAGGAAGCACTATGACTCTCTTAAGGTAGCCAATGCCTCGTCACCAACATAAACCCATCACCATCTTCAAGAAACCGCTTGCAAAGGTAACGAAGCTTCTCATAAGATACACAGCTAGTGGGGTGTCACTTGAGGCAGACTGGCCAAAGTATCAAAAAAATGTGTATTTGGGTGAGCAACTAGCAGGAATCACTATGACACTCATAGGGTAGCCAATGCCTCGTCACCAGCATAATCACATCAGCAACTTCAAGAAACCCCTGGCAAAAGTTACAATGACTCTTAAGATACACAACTAGTGGCGTAGCTATCAGGCAGACTGGAAAGAGTATCTAAAAAATGTGTATTTGGGTGAAGAACTGGCAGGAATCTCTATGGCTCTCTTGAGGTAGCCAATGCCTCGTCACCAGCAGAATCAAATCAGCAACTTCTAGAAACCCCTGGCAAAAGTAACGATGTTTCTCTTAAGATACACAACTAGTGGCGTATCGCTTCAGGCACACTGGAAACAGTATCTAAAAAATGTGTATTTGGGTGAGCAACTGGCACGAAACACTGTGACTATCTTAGGGTAACCAATATCTCGTCACCAGTATAATCACATCTTCAAAGTCAAGAAACCGCTGGCAAGAGTAACGATGTTTCTCTTAAGATACACAACTAGTGGCGTATCGCTTCAGGCAGACTGGCCACAGTATCTCAAAATGTGTATTTGGGTGAGCAACTGGCAGGAAGCACTATGACTCTCTTAAGGTAGCCAATGCCTCGTCACCAACATAATCCCATCACCAACTTCAAGATACCGCTTGCAAAGGTAACGAAGCTTCTCATAAGATACACAACTAGTGGAGTGTCACTTGAGGCAGACTGGCCAAAGTATCAAAAAAATGTGTATTTGGGTGAGCAACTAGCTGGAATCACTATGACACTCATAGGGTAGCCAATGCCTCGTCACCAGCATAATCACATCAGCAACTTCAAGAAACCCCTGGCAAAAGTTACAATGACTCTTAAGACACACAACTAGTGGCGTAGCTATCAGGCAGACTGGAAAGAGTATCTAAAAAATGTGTATTTGGGTGAAGAACTGGCAGGAATCTCTATGACTCTCTTGAGGTAGCCAATGCCTCGTCACCAGCAGAATCAAATCAGCAACTTCTAGAAACCCCTGGCAAAAGTAACGATGTTTCTCTTAAGATACACAACTAGTGGCGTATCGCTTCAGGCAGACTGGCCACAGTATCTCAAAATGTGTATTTGGGTGAGCAACTGGCAGGAAGCACTATGACTCTCTTAAGGTAGCCAATGCCTCGTCACCAACATAATCCCATCACCAACTTCAAGATACCGCTTGCAAAGGTAACGAAACTTCTCATAATATACACAGCTAGTGGGGTGTCACTTGAGGCAGACTGGCCAAAGTATCAAAAAAATGTGTATTTGGGTGAGCAACTAGCAGGAATCACTATGACACTCATAGGGTAGCCAATGCCTCGTCACCAGCATAATCACATCAGCAACTTCAAGAAACCCCTGGCAAAAGTTACAATGACTCTTACGATACACAACTAGTGGCGTAGCTATCAGGCAGACTGGAAAGAGTATCTAAAAAATGTGTATTTGGGTGAAGAACTGGCAGGAATCTCTATGACTCTCTTGAGGTAGCCAATGCCTCGTCACCAGCAGAATCAAATCAGCAACTTCTAGAAACCCCTGGCAAAAGTAACGATGTTTCTCTTAAGATACACAACTAGTGGCGTATCGCTTTAGGCACACTGGAAACAGTATCTAAAAAATGTGTATTTGGGTGAGCAACTGGCACGAAACACTGTAACTATCTTAGGGTAACCAATATCTCGTCACCAGTATAATCACATCTTCAAAGTCAAGAAACCGCTGGCAAGAGTAACGATGTTTCTCTTAAGATACACAACTAGTGGCGTATCGCTTCAGGCAGACCGGCCACAGTATCTCAAAATGTGTACTTGGGTGAGCAACTGGCAGGAAGCACTATGACTCTCTTAAGGTAGTCAATGCCTCGTCACCAACATAATCACATCACCAAATTCAAGAAACCGCTTGCAAAGGTAACGAAGCTTCTCATAAGATACACAACTAGTGGAGTGTCACTTGAGGCAGACTGGCCAAAGTATCAAAAAAATGTGTATTTGGGTGAGCAACTAGCTGGAATCACTATGACACTCATAGGGTAGCCAATGCCTCGTCACCAGCATAATCACATCAGCAACTTCAAGAAACCCCTGGCAAAAGTTACAATGACTCTTAAGACACACAACTAGTGGCGTAGCTATCAGGCAGACTGGAAAGAGTATCTAAAAAATGTGTATTTGGGTGAAGAACTGGCAGGAATCTCTATGACTCTCTTGAGGTAGCCAATGCCTCGTCACCAGCAGAATCAAATCAGCAACTTCTAGAAACCCCTGGCTAAAGTAACGATGTTTCTCTTAAGATACACAACTAGTGGCGTATCGCTTCAGGCAGACTGGCCACAGTATCTCAAAATGTGTATTTGGGTGAGCAACTGGCAGGAAGCACTATGACTCTCTTAAGGTAGCCAATGCCTCGTCACCAACATAATCCCATCACCAACTTCAAGATACCGCTTGCAAAGGTAACGAAACTTCTCATAAGATACACAGCTAGTGGGGTGTCACTTGAGGCAGACTGGCCAAAGTATCAAAAAAATGTGTATTTGGGTGAGCAACTAGCAGGAATCACTATGACACTCATAGGGTAGCCAATGCCTCGTCACCAGCATAATCACATCAGCAACCTCAAGAAACCCCTGGCAAAAGTGACAATGACTCTTAAGATACACAACTAGTGGCGTAGCTATCAGGCAGACTGGAAAGAGTATCTAAAAAATGTGTATTTGGGTGAAGAACTGGCAGGAATCTCTATGACTCTCTTGAGGTAGCCAATGCCTCGTCACCAGCAGAATCAAATCAGCAACTTCTAGAAACCCCTGGCAAAAGTAACGATGTTTCTCTTAAGATACACAACTAGTGGCGTATCGCTTCAGGCAGACTGGCCACAGTATCTCAAAATGTGTATTTGGGTGAGCAACTGGCAGGAAGCACTATGACTCTCTTAAGGTAGCCAATGCCTCGTCACCAACATAATCCCATCACCAACTTCAAGAAACCGCTTGCAAAGGTAACGAAACTTCTCATAATATACACAGCTAGTGGGGTGTCACTTGATGCAGACTGGCCAAAGTATCAAAAAAATGTGTATTTGGGTGAGCAACTAGCAGGAATCACTATGACACTCATAGGGTAGCCAATGCCTCGTCACCAGCATAATCACATCAGCAACTTCAAGAAACCCCTGGCAAAAGTTACAATGACTCTTACGATACACAACTAGTGGCGTAGCTATCAGGCAGACTGGAAAGAGTATCTAAAAAATGTGTATTTGGGTGAAGAACTGGCAGGAATCTCTATGACTCTCTTGAGGTAGCCAATGCCTCGTCACCAGCAGAATCAAATCAGCAACTTCTAGAAACCCCTGGCAAAAGTAACGATGTTTCTCTTAAGATACACAACTAGTGGCGTATCGCTTTAGGCACACTGGAAACAGTATCTACAAAATGTGTATTTGGGTGAGCAACTGGCACGAAACACTGTGACTATCTTAGGGTAAGCAATATCTCGTCACCAGTATAATCACATCTTCAAAGTCTAGAAACCGCTGGCAAGAGTAACGATGTTTCTCTTAAGATACACAACTAGTGGCGTATCGCTTCAGGCAGACTGGCCACAGTATCTCAAAATGTGTATTTGGGTGAGCAACTGGCAGGAAGCACTATGACTCTCTTAAGGTAGCCAATGCCTCGTCACCAACATAATCCCATCACCAACTTCAAGAAACCGCTAGCAAAGGTAACGAAACTTCTCATAAGATACACAGCTAGTGGGGTGTCACTTGAGGCAGACTGGCCAAAGTATCAAAAAAATGTGTATTTGGGTGAGCAACTAGCAGGAATCACTATGACACTCATAGGGTAGCCAATGCCTCGTCACCAGCATAATCACATCAGCAACTTCAAGAAACCCCTGGCAAAAGTTACAATGACTCTTAAGATACACAACTAGTGGCGTAGCTATCAGGCAGACTGGAAAGAGTATCTAAAAAATGTGTATTTGGGAGAAGAACTGGCAGGAATCTCTATGACTCTCTTGAGGTAGACAAAGCCTCGTCACCCGCAGAATCAAATCAGCAACTTCTAGAAACCCCTGGCAAAAGTAACGATGTTTTTCTTAAGATACAAAACTAGTGGCGTATCGCTTCAGGCAGACTGGGCACAGTATCTCAAAATGTGTATTTGGGTGAGCAACTGGCAGGAAGCACTATGACTCTCTTAAGGTAGCCAATGCCTCCTCACCAACATAATCCCATCACCAACTTCAAGAAACCGCTTGCAAAGGTAACGAAACTTATCATAAGATACACAGCTAGTGGGGTGTCACTTGAGGCAGACTGGCCAAAGTATCAAAAAAATGTGTATTTGGGTGAGCAACTAGCAGGAATCAGTATGACACTCATAGGGTAGCCAATGCTTCGTCACCAGCATAATCACATCAGCAATTTCAAGAAACCCCCGGCAAAAGTTACAATGACTCTTAAGATACACAACTAGTGGCGTAGCTATCAGGCAGACTGGAAAGAGTATCTAAAAAATGTGTATTTGGGTGAAGAACTGGCAGGAATCTCTATGACTCTCTTGAGGTAGCCAATGCCTCGTCACCAGCAGAATCAAATCAGCAACTTCTAGAAACCCCTGGCAAAAGTAACGATGTTTCTCTTAAGATACACAACTAGTGGCGTATCGCTTCAGGCACACTGGAAACAGTATCTACAAAATGTGTATTTGGGTGAGCAACTGGCACGAAACACTGTGACTCTCTTAGGGTAGCCAATATCTCGTCACCAGTATAATCACAGCTTCAAAGTCAAGAAACCGCTGGCAAGAGTAACGATGTTTCTCTTAAGATACACAACTAGTGGCGTATCGCTTCAGGCAGACTGGCCACAGTATCTCAAAATGTGTATTTGGGTGAGCAACAGGCAGGAAGCACTATGACTCTCTTAAGGTAGCCAATGCCTCGTCACCAACATAAACCCATCACCATCTTCAAGAAACCGCTTGCAAAGGTAACGAAGCTTCTCATAAGATACACAGCTAGTGGGGTGTCACTTGAGGCAGACTGGCCAAAGTATCAAAAAAATGTGTATTTGGGTGAGCAACTAGCAGGAATCACTATGACACTCATAGGGTAGCCAATGCCTCGTCACCAGCATAATCACATCAGCAACTTCAAGAAACCCCTGGCAAAAGTTACAATGACTCTTAAGATACACAACTAGTGGCGTAGCTATCAGGCAGACTGGAAAGAGTATCTAAAAAATGTGTATTTGGGTGAAGAACTGGCAGGAATCTCTATGGCTCTCTTGAGGTAGCCAATGCCTCATCACCAGCAGAATCAAATCAGCAACTTCTAGAAACCCCTGGCAAAAGTAACGATGTTTCTCTTAAGATACACAACTAGTGGCGTATCGCTTCAGGCACACTGGAAACAGTATCTAAAAAATGTGTATTTGGGTGAGCAACTGGCACGAAACACTGTGACTATCTTAGGGTAACCAATATCTCGTCACCAGTATAATCACATCTTCAAAGTCAAGAAACCGCTGGCAAGAGTAACGATGTTTCTCTTAAGATACACAACTAGTGGCGTATCGCTTCAGGCAGACTGGCCACAGTATCTCAAAATGTGTATTTGGGTGAGCAACTGGCAGGAAGCACTATGACTCTCTTAGGGTAGCCAATGCCTCGTCACCAACATAATCCCATCACCAACTTCAAGATACCGCTTGCAAAGGTAACGAAACTTCTCATAAGATACACAGCTAGTGGGGTGTCACTTGAGGCAGACTGGCCAAAGTATCAAAAAAAAGGGTATTTGGGTGAGCAACTAGCAGGAATCACTATGACACTCATAGGGTAGCCAATGCCTCGTCACCAGCATAATCACATCAGCAACTTCAAGAAACCCCTGGCAAAAGTTACAATGACTCTTATGATACAAAACTAGTGGCGTAGCTATCAGGCAGACTGGAAAGAGTATCTAAAAAATGTGTATTTGGGTGTATAACTGGCAGGAATCTCTATGACTCTCTTGAGGTAGCCAATGCCTCGTCACCAGCAGAATGAAATCAGCAACTTCTAGAAACCCCTGGCAAAAGTAACGATGTTTCTCTTAAGATACACAACTAGTGGCGTATCGCTTCAGGCAGACTGGCCACAGTATCTCAAAATGTGTATTTGGGTGAGCAACTGGCAGGAAGCACTATGACTCTCTTAAGGTAGCCAATGCCTCGTCACCAACATAATCCCATCACCAACATCAAGAAACCGCTTGCAAAGGTAACGAAACTTCTCATAAGATACACAGCTAGTGGGGTGTCACTTGAGGCAGACTGGCCAAAGTATCAAAAAAATGTGTATTTGGGTGAGCAACAGGCAGGAATCACTATGACACTCATAGGGTAGCCAATGCCTCGTCACCAGCATAATCACATCAGCAACTTCAAGAAACCCCTGGCAAAAGTTACAAAGACTCTTAAGATACACAACTAGTGGCGTAGCTATCAGGCAGACTGAAAAGAGTATCTAAAAAATGTGTATTTGGGTGACGAACTGGCAGGAATCTCTATGACTCTCTTGAGGTAGCCAAAGCTTCGTTACCAGCAGAATCAAATCAGCTACTTCTAGAAACCCCTTTCAAAAGTAACGATGTTTCTCTTAAGATACACAACTAATGGCGCATCGCTTCAGGCACACTGGTAACAGTATCTAAAAAATGTGTATTTGGGTGAGCAACTGGCACGAAACACTGTGACTCTCTTAGGGTAGCCAATATCTCGTCACCAGTATAATCACAGCTTCAAAGTCAAGAAACCGCTGGCAAGAGGAACGATGTTTCTCTAAAGATACACAACTAGTGGCGTATCGCTTCAGGCAGACTGGCCACAGTATCTCAAAATGTGTATTTGGGTGAGCAACTGGCAGGAAGCACTATGACTCTCTTAAGGTAGCCAATGCCTCGTCGCCAACATAATCCCATCACCAACTTCAAGAAACCGCTAGCAAAGGTAACGAAACTTCTCATAAGATACACAGCTAGTGGGGTGTCACTTGAGGCAGACTGGCCAAAGTATCAAAAAAATGTGTATTTGGGTGAGCAACTAGCAGGAATCACTATGACACTCATAGGGTAGCCAATGCCTCGTCACCAGCATAATCACATCAGCAACTTCAAGAAACCCCTGGCAAAAGTTACAATGACTCTTAAGATACACAACTAGTGGCGTAGCTATCAGGCAGACTGGAAAGAGTATCTAAAAAATGTGTATTTGGGTGAAGAACTGGCAGGAATCTCTATGACTTTCTTGAGGTAGCCAATGCCTCGTCACCAGCAGAATCAAATCAGCAACTTCTAGAAACCCCTGGCAAAAGTAACGATGTTTCTCTTAAGATACACAACTAGTGGCGTATCGCTTCAGGCACACTGTAAACAGTATCTAAAAAATGTGTATTTGGGTGAGCAACGGGCACGAAACACTGTGACTATCATAGGGTAAGCAATATCTCGTCACCAGTATAATCACATCTTCAAAGTCTAGAAACCGCTGGCAAGAGTAACGATGTTTCTCTTAAGATACACAACTAGTGGCGTATCGCTTCAGGCAGACTGGCCACAGTATCTAAAAATGTGTATTTGGGTGAGCAACTGGCAGGAAGCACTATGACTCTCTTAAGGTATCCAATGCCTCGTCACCAACATAATCCCATCACCAACTTCAAGAAACCGCTAGCAAAGGTAACGAAACTTCTCATAAGATACACAGCTAGTGGGGTGTCACTTGAGGCAGACTGGCCAAAGTATCAAAAAAATGTGTATTTGGGTGAGCAACTAGCTGGAATCACTATGACACTCATAGGGTAGCCAATGCCTCGTCACCAGCAGAATCAAATCAGCAACTTCTAGAAACCCCTGGCAAAAGTAACGATGTTTCTCTTAAGATACACAACTAGTGGCGTATCGCTTCAGGCACACTGGAAACAGTATTAAAAAATGTGTATTTGGGTGAGCAATTGGCACGAAACACTGTGACTCTCTTAGGGTAACCAATATCTCGTCACCAGTATAATCACATCTTCAAAGTCAAGATACCGCTGGCAAGAGTAACGATGTTTCTCTTAAGATACACAACTAGTGGCGTATCGCTTCAGGCAGACTGGCCACAGTATCTCAAAATGTGTATTTGGGTGAGCAACTGGCAGGAAGCACTATGACTCTCTTAAGGTAGCCAATGCCTCGTCACCAACATAATCCCATCACCAACTTCAAGATACCGCTTGCAAAGGTAACGAAACTTCTCATAATATACACAGCTAGTGGGGTGTCACTTGAGGCAGACTGGCCAAAGTATCAAAAAAATGTGTATTTGGGTGAGCAACTAGCAGGAATCACTATGACACTCATAGGGTAGCCAATGCCTCGTTACCAGCATAATCACATCAGCAACTTCAAGAAACCCCTGGCAAAAGTTACAATGACTCTTACGATACACAACTAGTGGCGTAGCTATCAGGCAGACTGGAAAGAGTATCTAAAAAATGTGTATTTGGGTGAAGAACTGGCAGGAATCTCTATGACTCTCTTGAGGTAGCCAATGCCTCGTCACCAGCAGAATCAAATCAGCAACTTCTAGAAACCCCTGGCAAAAGTAACGATGTTTCTCTTAAGATACACAACTAGTGGCGTATCGCTTTAGGCACACTGGAAACAGTATCTAAAAAATGTGTATTTGGGTGAGCAACTGGCACGAAACACTGTAACTATCTTAGGGTAACCAATATCTCGTCACCAGTATAATCACATCTTCAAAGTCAAGAAACCGCTGGCAAGAGTAACGATGTTTCTCTTAAGATACACAACTAGTGGCGTATCGCTTCAGGCAGACCGGCCACAGTATCTCAAAATGTGTACTTGGGTGAGCAACTGGCAGGAAGCACTATGACTCTCTTAAGGTAGTCAATGCCTCGTCACCAACATAATCACATCACCAAATTCAAGAAACCGCTTGCAAAGGTAACGAAGCTTCTCATAAGATACACAACTAGTGGAGTGTCACTTGAGGCAGACTGGCCAAAGTATCAAAAAAATGTGTATTTGGGTGAGCAACTAGCTGGAATCACTATGACACTCATAGGGTAGCCAATGCCTCGTCACCAGCATAATCACATCAGCAACTTCAAGTAACCCCTGGCAAAAGTTACAATGACTCTTAAGACACACAACTAGTGGCGTAGCTATCAGGCAGACTGGAAAGAGTATCTAAAAAATGTGTATTTGGGTGAAGAACTGGCAGGAATCTCTATGACTCTCTTGAGGTAGCCAATGCCTCGTCACCAGCAGAATCAAATCAGCAACTTCTAGAAACCCCTGGCTAAAGTAACGATGTTTCTCTTAAGATACACAACTAGTGGCGTATCGCTTCAGGCAGACTGGCCACAGTATCTCAAAATGTGTATTTGGGTGAGCAACTGGCAGGAAGCACTATGACTCTCTTAAGGTAGCCAATGCCTCGTCACCAACATAATCCCATCACCAACTTCAAGATACCGCTTGCAAAGGTAACGAAACTTCTCATAAGATACACAGCTAGTGGGGTGTCACTTGAGGCAGACTGGCCAAAGTATCAAAAAAATGTGTATTTGGGTGAGCAACTAGCAGGAATCACTATGACACTCATAGGGTAGCCAATGCCTCGTCACCAGCATAATCACATCAGCAACCTCAAGAAACCCCTGGCAAAAGTGACAATGACTCTTAAGATACACAACTAGTGGCGTAGCTATCAGGCAGACTGGAAAGAGTATCTAAAAAATGTGTATTTGGGTGAAGAACTGGCAGGAATCTCTATGACTCTCTTGAGGTAGCCAATGCCTCGTCACCAGCAGAATCAAATCAGCAACTTCTAGAAACCCCTGGCAAAAGTAACGATGTTTCTCTTAAGATACACAACTAGTGGCGTATCGCTTCAGGCAGACTGGCCACAGTATCTCAAAATGTGTATTTGGGTGAGCAACTGGCAGGAAGCACTATGACTCTCTTAAGGTAGCCAATGCCTCGTCACCAACATAATCCCATCACCAACTTCAAGAAACCGCTTGCAAAGGTAACGAAACTTCTCATAATATACACAGCTAGTGGGGTGTCACTTGATGCAGACTGGCCAAAGTATCAAAAAAATGTGTATTTGGGTGAGCAACTAGCAGGAATCACTATGACACTCATAGGGTAGCCAATGCCTCGTCACCAGCATAATCACATCAGCAACTTCAAGAAACCCCTGGCAAAAGTTACAATGACTCTTACGATACACAACTAGTGGCGTAGCTATCAGGCAGACTGGAAAGAGTATCTAAAAAATGTGTATTTGGGTGAAGAACTGCCAGGAATCTCTATGACTCTCTTGAGGTAGCCAATGCCTCGTCACCAGCAGAATCAAATCAGCAACTTCTAGAAACCCCTGGCAAAAGTAACGATGTTTCTCTTAAGATACACAACTAGTGGCGTATCGCTTTAGGCACACTGGAAACAGTATCTAAAAAATGTGTATTTGGGTGAGCAACTGGCACGAAACACTGTAACTATCTTAGGGTAACCAATATCTCGTCACCAGTATAATCACATCTTCAAAGGCAAGAAACCGCTGGCAAGAGTAACGATGTTTCTCTTAAGATACACAACTAGTGGCGTATCGCTTCAGGCAGACTGGACACAGTATCTCAAAATGTGTACTTGGGTGAGCAACTGGCAGAAAGCACTATGACTCTCTTAAGGTAGTCAATGCCTCGTCACCAACATAATCACATCACCAAATTCAAGAAACCGCTTGCAAAGGTAACGAAGCTTCTCATAAGATACACAACTAGTGGAGTGTCACTTGAGGCAGACTGGCCAAAGTATGAAAAAAATGTGTATTTGGGTGAGCAACTAGCTGGAATCACTATGACACTCATAGGGTAGCCAATGCCTCGTCACCAGCATAATCACATCAACAACTTCAAGAAACCCCTGGCAAAAGTTACAATGACTCTAAAGACACACAACTAGTGGCGTAGCTATCAGGCAGACTGGAAAGAGTATCTAAAAAATGTGTATTTGGGTGAAGAACTGGCAGGAATCTCTATGACTCTCTTGAGGTAGCCAATGCCTCGTCACCAGCAGAATCAAATCAGCAACTTCTAGAAACCCATGTCTAAAGTAACGATGTTTCTCTTAAGATACACAACTAGTGGCGTATCGCTTCAGGCAGACTGGCCACAGTATCTCAAAATGTGTATTTGGGTGAGCAACTGGCAGGAAGCACTATGACTCTCTTAAGGTAGCCAATGCCTCGTCACCAACATAATCCCATCACCAACTTCAAGATACCGCTTGCAAAGGTAACGAAACTTCTCATAAGATACACAGCTAGTGGGGTGTCACTTGAGGCAGACTGGCCAAAGTATCAAAAAAATGTGTATTTGGGTGAGCAACTAGCAGGAATCACTATGACACTCATAGGGTAGCCAATGCCTCGTCACCAGCATAATCACATCAGCAACCTCAAGAAACCCCTGGCAAAAGTGACAATGACTCTTAAGATACACAACTAGTGGCGTAGCTATCAGGCAGACTGGAAAGAGTATCTAAAAAATGTGTATTTGGGTGAAGAACTGGCAGGAATCTCTATGACTCTCTTGAGGTAGCCAATGCCTCGTCACCAGCAGAATCAAATCAGCAACATCTAGAAAACCCTGGCAAAAGTAACGATGTTTCACTTAAGATACACAACTAGTGGCGTATCGCTTCAGACACACTGGAAACAGTATCTACAAAATGTGTATTTGGGTGAGCAACTGGCACGAAACACTGTGACTATCTTAGGGTAAGCAATATCTCGTCACCAGTATAATCACATCTTCAAAGTCTAGAAACCGCTGGCAAGAGTAACGATGTTTCTCTTAAGATACACAACTAGTGGCGTATCGCTTCAGGCAGACTGGCCAAAGTATCTCAAAATGTGTATTTGGGTGAGCAACTGGCAGGAAGCACTATGACTCTCTTAAGGTAGCCAATGCCTCGTCACCAACATAATCCCATCACCAACTTCAAGAAACCGCTAGCAAAGGTAACGAAACTTCTCATAAGATACACAGCTAGTGGGGTGTCACTTGAGGCAGACTGGCCAAAGTATCAAAAAAATGTGTATTTGGGTGAGCAACTAGCAGGAATCACTATGACACTCATAGGGTAGCCAATGCCTCGTCACCAGCATAATCACATCAGCAACTTCAAGAAACCCCTGGCAAAAGTTACAATGACTCTTAAGATACACAACTAGTGGCGTAGCTATCAGGCAGACTGGAAAGAGTATCTAAAAAATGTGTATTTGGGAGAAGAACTGGCAGGAATCTCTATGACTCTCTTGAGGTAGACAAAGCCTCGTCACCCGCAGAATCAAATCAGCAACTTCTAGAAACCCCTGGCAAAAGTAACGATGTTTTTCTTAAGATACAAAACTAGTGGCGTATCGCTTCAGGCAGACTGGGCACAGTATCTCAAAATGTGTATTTGGGTGAGCAACTGGCAGGAAGCACTATGACTCTCTTAAGGTAGCCAATGCCTCCTCACCAACATAATCCCATCACCAACTTCAAGAAACCGCTTGCAAAGGTAACGAAACTTATCATAAGATACACAGCTAGTGGGGTGTCACTTGAGGCAGACTGGCCAAAGTATCAAAAAAATGTGTATTTGGGTGAGCAACTAGCAGGAATCAGTATGACACTCATAGGGTAGCCAATGCTTCGTCACCAGCATAATCACATCAGCAATTTCAAGAAACCCCCGGCAAAAGTTACAATGACTCTTAAGATACACAACTAGTGGCGTAGCTATCAGGCAGACTGGAAAGAGTATCTAAAAATTGTGTATTTGGGTGAAGAACTGGCAGGAATCTCTATGACTCTCTTGAGGTAGCCAATGCCTCGTCACCAGCAGAATCAAATCAGCAACTTCTAGAAACCCCTGGCAAAAGTAACGATGTTTCTCTTAAGATACACAACTAGTGGCGTATCGCTTCAGGCACACTGGAAACAGTATCTACAAAATGTGTATTTGGGTGAGCAACTGGCACGAAACACTGTGACTCTCTTAGGGTAGCCAATATCTCGTCACCAGTATAATCACAGCTTCAAAGTCAAGAAACCGCTGGCAAGAGTAACGATGTTTCTCTTAAGATACACAACTAGTGGCGTATCGCTTCAGGCAGACTGGCCACAGTATCTCAAAATGTGTATTTGGGTGAGCAACAGGCAGGAAGCACTATGACTCTCTTAAGGTAGCCAATGCCTCATCACCAACATAAACCCATCACCATCTTCAAGAAACCGCTTGCAAAGGTAACGAAGCTTCTCATAAGATACACAGCTAGTGGGGTGTCACTTGAGGCAGACTGGCCAAAGTATCAAAAAAATGTGTATTTGGGTGAGCAACTAGCAGGAATCACTATGACACTCATAGGGTAGCCAATGCCTCGTCACCAGCATAATCACATCAGCAACTTCAAGAAACCCCTGGCAAAAGTTACAATGACTCTTAAGATACACAACTAGTGGCGTAGCTATCAGGCAGACTGGAAAGAGTATCTAAAAAATGTGTATTTGGGTGAAGAACTGGCAGGAATCTCTATGGCTCTCTTGAGGTAGCCAATGCCTCATCACCAGCAGAATCAAATCAGCAACTTCTAGAAACCCCTGGCAAAAGTAACGATGTTTCTCTTAAGATACACAACTAGTGGCGTATCGCTTCAGGCACACTGGAAACAGTATCTAAAAAATGTGTATTTGGGTGAGCAACTGGCACGAAACACTGTGACTATCTTAGGGTAACCAATATCTCGTCACCAGTATAATCACATCTTCAAAGTCAAGAAACCGCTGGCAAGAGTAACGATGTTTCTCTTAAGATACACAACTAGTGGCGTATCGCTTCAGGCAGACTGGCCACAGTATCTCAAAATGTGTATTTGGGTGAGCAACTGGCAGGAAGCACTATGACTCTCTTAAGGTAGCCAATGCCTCGTCACCAACATAATCCCATCACCAACTTCAAGATACCGCTTGCAAAGGTAACGAAACTTCTCATAAGATACACAGCTAGTGGGGTGTCACTTGAGGCAGACTGGCCAAAGTATCAAAAAAAAAGGGTATTTGGGTGAGCAACTAGCAGGAATCACTATGACACTCATAGGGTAGCCAATGCCTCGTCACCAGCATAATCACATCAGCAACTTCAAGAAACCCCTGGCAAAAGTTACAATGACTCTTATGATACAAAACTAGTGGCGTAGCTATCAGGCAGACTGGAAAGAGTATCTAAAAAATGTGTATTTGGGTGAATAACTGGCAGGAATCTCTATGACTCTCTTGAGGTAGCCAATGCCTCGTCACCAGCAGAATGAAATCAGCAACTTCTAGAAACCCCTGGCAAAAGTAACGATGTTTCTCTTAAGATACACAACTAGTGGCGTATCGCTTCAGGCAGACTGGCCACAGTATCTCAAAATGTGTATTTGGGTGAGCAACTGGCAGGAAGCACTATGACTCTCTTAAGGTAGCCAATGCCTCGTCACCAACATAATCCCATCACCAACATCAAGAAACCGCTTGCAAAGGTAACGAAACTTCTCATAAGATACACAGCTAGTGGGGTGTCACTTGAGGCAGACTGGCCAAAGTATCAAAAAAATGTGTATTTGGGTGAGCAACAGGCAGGAATCACTATGACACTCATAGGGTAGCCAATGCCTCGTCACCAGCATAATCACATCAGCAACTTCAAGAAACCCCTGGCAAAAGTTACAAAGACTCTTAAGATACACAACTAGTGGCGTAGCTATCAGGCAGACTGAAAAGAGTATCTAAAAAATGTGTATTTGGGTGACGAACTGGCAGGAATCTCTATGACTCTCTTGAGGTAGCCAATGCTTCGTTACCAGCAGAATCAAATCAGCTACTTCTAGAAACCCCTTTCAAAAGTAACGATGTTTCTCTTAAGATACACAACTAATGGCGCATCGCTTCAGGCACACTGGTAACAGTATCTAAAAAATGTGTATTTGGGTGAGCAACTGGCACGAAACACTGTGACTCTCTTAGGGTAGCCAATATCTCGTCACCAGTATAATCACAGCTTCAAAGTCAAGAAACCGCTGGCAAGAGGAACGATGTTTCTCTAAAGATACACAACTAGTGGCGTATCGCTTCAGGCAGACTGGCCACAGTATCTCAAAATGTGTATTTGGGTGAGCAACTGGCAGGAAGCACTATGACTCTCTTAAGGTAGCCAATGCCTCGTCGCCAACATAATCCCATCACCAACTTCAAGAAACCGCTAGCAAAGGTAACGAAACTTCTCATAAGATACACAGCTAGTGGGGTGTCACTTGAGGCAGACTGGCAAAAGTATCAAAAAAATGTGTATTTGGGTGAGCAACTAGCAGGAATCACTATGACACTCATAGGGTAGCCAATGCTTCGTCACCAGCATAATCACATCAGCAACTTCAAGAAACCCCTGGCAAAAGTTACAATGACTCTTAAGATACACAACTAGTGGCGTAGCTATCAGGCAGACTGGAAAGAGTATCTAAAAAATGTGTATTTGGGTGAAGAACTGGCAGGAATCTCTATGACTCTCTTGAGGTAGCCAATGCCTCGTCACCAGCAGAATCAAATCAGCAACTTCTAGAAACCCCTGGCAAAAGTAACGATGTTTCTCTTAAGATACACAACTAGTGGCGTATCGCTTCAGGCACACTGGAAACAGTATCTAAAAAATGTGTATTTGGGTGAGCAACTGGCACGAAACACTGTGACTATCATAGGGTAGGCAATATCTCGTCACCAGTATAATCACATCTTCAAAGTCTAGAAACCGCTGGCAAGAGTAACGATGTTTCTCTTAAGATACACAACTAGTGGCGTATCGCTTCAGGCAGACTGGGCACAGTATCTAAAAATGTGTATTTGGGTGAGCAACTGGCAGGAAGCACTATGACTCCCTTAAGGTATCCAATGCCTCGTCACCAACATAATCCCATCACCAACTTCAAGAAACCGCTTGCAAAGGTAACGAAACTTATCATAAGATACACAGCTGGTGGGGTGTCACTTGAGGCAGACTGGCCAAAGTATCAAAAAAATGTGTATTTGGGTGAGCAACTAGCAGGAATCAGTATGACACTCATAGGGTAGCCAATGCTTCGTCACCAGCATAATCACATCAGCAATTTCAAGAAACCCCTGACAAAAGTTACAATGACTCTTAAGATACACAACTAGTGGCGTAGCTATCAGGCAGACTGAAAAGAGTATCTAAAAAATGTGTATTTGGGTGAAGAACTGGCAGGAATCTCTATGACTCTCTTGAGGTAGCCAATGCTTCGTTACCAGCAGAATAAAATCAGCAACTTCTAGAAACCCCTTTCAAAAGTAACGATGTTTCTCTTAAGATACACAACTAGTGGCGTATCGCTTCAGGCACACTGGAAACAGTATCTACAAAATGTGTATTTGGGTGAGCAACTGGCACGAAACACTGTGACTCTCTTAGGATAGCCAATATCTCGTCACCAGTATTATCACAGCTTCAAAGTCAAGAAACCGCTGGCAAGAGTAACGATGTTTCTCTTAAGATACACAACTAGTGGCGTATCGCTTCAGGCAGACTGGCCACAGTATCTCAAAATGTGTATTTGGGTGAGCAACAGGCAGGAAGCACTATGACTCTCTTAAGGTAGCCAATGCCTCGTCACCAACATAAACCCATCACCATCTTCAAGAAACCGCTTGCAAAGGTAACGAAGCTTCTCATAAGATACACAGCTAGTGGGGTGTCACTTGAGGCAGACTGGCCAAAGTATCAAAAAAATGTGTATTTGGGTGAGCAACTAGCAGGAATCACTATGACACTCATAGGGTAGCCAATGCCTCGTCACCAGCACAATCACATCAGCAACTTCAAGAAACCCCTGGCAAAAGTTACAATGACTCTTAAGATACACAACTAGTGGCGTAGCTATCAGGCAGACTGGAAAGAGTATCTAAAAAATGTGTATTTGGGTGAAGAACTGGCAGGAATCTCTATGGCTCTCTTGAGGTAGCCAATGCCTCATCACCAGCAGAATCAAATCAGCAACTTCTAGAAACCCCTGGCAAAAGTAACGATGTTTCTCTTAAGATACACAACTAGTGGCGTATCGCTTCAGGCACACTGGAAACAGTATCTAAAAAATGTGTATTTGGGTGAGCAACTGGCACGAAACACTGTGACTATCTTAGGGTAACCAATATCTCGTCACCAGTATAATCACATCTTCAAAGTCAAGAAACCGCTGGCAAGAGTAACGATGTTTCTCTTAAGATACACAACTAGTGGCGTAACGCTTCAGGCAGACTGGCCACAGTATCTCAAAATGTGTATTTGGGTGAGCAACTGGCAGGAAGCACTATGACTCTCTTAAGGTAGCCAATGCCTCGTCACCAACATAATCCCATCACCAACTTCAAGATACCGCTTGCAAAGGTAACGAAACTTCTCATAAGATACACAGCTAGTGGGGTGTCACTTGAGGCAGACTGGCCAAAGTATCAAAAAAAAAGGGTATTTGGGTGAGCAACTAGCAGGAATCACTATGACACTCATAGGGTAGCCAATGCCTCGTCACCAGCATAATCACATCAGCAACTTCAAGAAACCCCTGGCAAAAGTTACAATGACTCTTATGATACAAAACTAGTGGCGTAGCTATCAGGCAAACTGGAAAGAGTATCTAAAAAATGTGTATTTGGGTGAATAACTGGCAGGAATCTCTATGACTCTCTTGAGGTAGCCAATGCCTCGTCACCAGCAGAATGAAATCAGCAACTTCTAGAAACCCCTGGCAAAAGTAACGATGTTTCTCTTAAGATACACAACTAGTGGCGTATCGCTTCAGGCAGACTGGCCACAGTATCTCAAAATGTGTATTTGGGTGAGCAACTGGCAGGAAGCACTATGACTCTCTTAAGGTAGCCAATGCCTCGTCACCAACATAATCCCATCACCAACATCAAGAAACCGCTTGCAAAGGTAACGAAACTTCTCATAAGATACACAGCTAGTGGGGTGTCACTTGAGGCAGACTGGCCAAAGTATCAAAAAAATGTGTATTTGGGTGAGCAACAGGCAGGAATCACTATGACACTCATAGGGTAGCCAATGCCTCGTCACCAGCATAATCAGATCAGCAACTTCAAGAAACCCCTGGCAAAAGTTACAAAGACTCTTAAGATACACAACTAGTGGCGTAGCTATCAGGCAGACTGAAAAGAGTATCTAAAAAATGTGTATTTGGGTGACGAACTGGCAGGAATCTCTATGACTCTCTTGAGGTAGCCAATGCTTCGTTACCAGCAGAATCAAATCAGCTACTTCTAGAAACCCCTTTCAAAAGTAACGATGTTTCTCTTAAGATACACAACTAATGGCGCATCGCTTCAGGCACACTGGTAACAGTATCTAAAAAATGTGTATTTGGGTGAGCAACTGGCACGAAACACTGTGACTCTCTTAGGGTAGCCAATATCTCGTCACCAGTATAATCACAGCTTCAAAGTCAAGAAACCGCTGGCAAGAGGAATGATGTTTCTCTAAAGATACACAACTAGTGGCGTATCGCTTCAGGCAGACTGGCCACAGTATCTCAAAATGTGTATTTGGGTGAGCAACTGGCAGGAAGCACTATGACTCTCTTAAGGTAGCCAATGCCTCGTCGCCAACATAATCCCATCACCAACTTCAAGAAACCGCTAGCAAAGGTAACGAAACTTCTCATAAGATACACAGCTAGTGGGGTGTCACTTGAGGCAGACTGGCCAAAGTATCAAAAAAATGTGTATTTGGGTGAGCAACTAGCAGGAATCACTATGACACTCATAGGGTAGCCAATGCCTCGTCACCAGCATAATCACATCAGCAACTTCAAGAAACCCCTGGCAAAAGTTACAATGACTCTTAAGATACACAACTAGTGGCGTAGCTATCAGGCAGACTGGAAAGAGTATCTAAAAAATGTGTATTTGGGTGAAGAACTGGCAGGAATCTCTATGACTCTCTTGAGGTAGCCAATGCCTCGTCACCAGCAGAATCAAATCAGCAACTTCTAGAAACCCCTGGCAAAAGTAACGATGTTTCTCTTAAGATACACAACTAGTGTCGTATCGCTTCAGGCACACTGGAAACAGTATCTAAAAAATGTGTATTTGGGTGAGCAACTGGCACGAAACACTGTGACTATCATAGGGTAAGCAATATCTCGTCACCAGTATAATCACATCTTCAAAGTCTAGAAACCGCTGGCAAGAGTAACGATGTTTCTCTTAAGATACACAACTAGTGGCGTATCGCTTCAGGCAGACTGGGCACAGTATCTAAAAATGTGTATTTGGGTGAGCAACTGGCAGGAAGCACTATGACTCTCTTAAGGTATCCAATGCCTCGTCACCAACATAATCCCATCACCAACTTCAAGAAACCGCTTGCAAAGGTAACGAAACTTATCATAAGATACACAGCTGGTGGGGTGTCACTTGAGGCAGACTGGCCAAAGTATCAAAAAAATGTGTATTTGGGTGAGCAACTAGCAGGAATCAGTATGACACTCATAGGGTAGCCAATGCTTCGTCACCAGCATAATCACATCAGCAATTTCAAGAAACCCCTGACAAAAGTTACAATGACTCTTAAGATACACAACTAGTGGCGTAGCTATCAGGCAGACTGAAAAGAGTATCTAAAAAATGTGTATTTGGGTGAAGAACTGGCAGGAATCTCTATGACTCTCTTGAGGTAGCCAATGCTTCGTTACCAGCAGAATAAAATCAGCAACTTCTAGAAACCCCTTTCAAAAGTAACGATGTTTCTCTTAAGATACACAACTAGTGGCGTATCGCTTCAGGCACACTGGAAACAGTATCTACAAAATGTGTATTTGGGTGAGCAACTGGCACGAAACACTGTGACTCTCTTAGGGTAGCCAATATCTCGTCACCAGTATTATCACAGCTTCAAAGTCAAGAAACCGCTGGCAAGAGTAACGATGTTTCTCTTAAGATACACAACTAGTGGCGTATCGCTTCAGGCAGACTGGCCACAGTATCTCAAAATGTGTATTTGGGTGAGCAACAGGCAGGAAGCACTATGACTCTCTTAAGGTAGCCAATGCCTCGTTACCAACATAAACCCATCACCATCTTCAAGAAACCGCTTGCAAAGGTAACGAAGCTTCTCATAAGATACACAGCTAGTGGGGTGTCACTTGAGGCAGACTGGCCAAAGTATCAAAAAAATGTGTATTTGGGTGAGCAACTAGCAGGAATCACTATGACACTCATAGGGTAGCCAATGCCTCGTCACCAGCATAGTCACATCAGCAACTTCAAGAAACCCCTGGCAAAAGTTACAATGACTCTTAAGATACACAACTAGTGGCGTAGCTATCAGGCAGACTGGAAAGAGTATCTAAAAAATGTGTATTTGGGTGAAGAACTGGCAGGAATCTCTATGGCTCTCTTGAGGTAGCCAATGCCTCGTCACCAGCAGAATCAAATCAGCAACTTCGAGAAACCCCTGGCAAAAGTAACGATGTTTCTCTTAAGATACACAACTAGTGGCGTATCGCTTCAGGCAGACTGGCCACAGTATCTCAAAATGTGTATTTGGGTGAGCAAATGGCAGGAAGCACTATGACTCTCTTAAGGTAGCCAATGCCTCGTCACCAACATAATCCCATCACCAACTTCAAGATACCGCTTGCAAAGGTAACGAAACTTCTCATAAGATACACAGCTAGTGGGGTGTCACTTGAGGCAGACTGGCCAAAGTATCAACAAAATGTGTATTTGGGTGAGCAACTAGCAGGAATCACTATGACACTCATAGGGTAGCCAATGCCTCGTCACCAGCATAATCACATCAGCAACTTCAAGAAACCCCTGGCAAAAGTTACAATGACTCTTAAGATACACAACTAGTGGCGTAGCTATCAGGCAGACTGGAAAGAGTATCTAAAAAATGTGTATTTGGGAGAAGAACTGGCAGGAATCTCTATGACTCTCTTGAGGTAGACAAAGCCTCGTCACCCGCAGAATCAAATCAGCAACTTCTAGAAACCCCTGGCAAAAGTAACGATGTTTTTCTTAAGATAAAAAACTAGTGGCGTATCGCTTCAGGCAGACTGGGCACAGTATCTAAAAATGTGTATTTGGGTGAGCAACTGGCAGGAAGCACTATGACTCTCTTAAGGTATCCAATGCCTCGTCACCAACATAATCCCATCACCAACTTCAAGAAACCGCTTGCAAAGGTAACGAAACTTATCATAAGATACACAGCTAGTGGGGTGTCACTTGAGGCAGACTGGCCAAAGTATCAAAAAAATGTGTATTTGGGTGAGCAACTAGCAGGAATCAGTATGACACTCATAGGGTAGCCAATGCTTCGTCACCAGCATAATCACATCAGCAATTTCAAGAAACCCCTGGCAAAAGTTACAATGACTCTTAAGATACACAACTAGTGGCGTAGCTATCAGGCAGACTGAAAAGAGTATCTAAAAAATGTGTATTTGGGTGAAGAACTGGCAGGAATCTCTATGACTCTCTTGAGGTAGCCAATGCTTCGTTACCAGCAGAATCAAATCAGCTACTTCTAGAAACCCCTTTCAAAAGTAACGATGTTTCTCTTAAGATACACAACTAGTGGCGTATCGCTTCAGGCACACTGGAAACAGTATCTACAAAATGTGTATTTGGGTGAGCAACTGGCACGAAACACTGTGACTCTCTTAGGGTAGCCAATATCTCGTCACCAGTATAATCACAGCTTCAAAGTCAAGAAACCGCTGGCAAGAGTAACGATGTTTCTCTTAAGATACACAACTAGTGGCGTATCGCTTCAGGCAGACTGGCCACAGTATCTCAAAATGTGTATTTGGGTGAGCAACAGGCAGGAAGCACTATGACTCTCTTAAGGTAGCCAATGCCTCGTCACCAACATAATCCCATCACCATCTTCAAGAAACCGCTTGCAAAGGTAACGAAGCTTCTCATAAGATACACAGCTAGTGGGGTGTCACTTGAGGCAAACTGGCCAAAGTATCAAAAAAATGTGTATTTGGGTGAGCAACTAGCAGGAATCACTATGACACTCATAGGGTAGCCAATGCCTCGTCACCAGCATAATCACATCAGCAACTTCAAGAAACCCCTGGCAAAAGTTACAATGACTCTTAAGATACACAACTAGTGGCGTAGCTATCAGGCAGACTGGAAAGAGTATCTAAAAAATGTGTATTTGGGTGAAGAACTGGCAGGAATCTCTATGGCTCTCTTGAGGTAGCCAATGCCTCGTCACCAGCAGAATCAAATCAGCAACTTCTAGAAACCCCTGGCAAAAGTAACGATGTTTCTCTTAAGATACACAACTAGTGGCGTATCGCTTCAGGCACACTGGAAACAGTATCTAAAAAATGTGTATTTGGGTGAGCAACTGGCACGAAACACTGTGACTATCTTAGGGTAACCAATATCTCGTCACCAGTATAATCACATCTTCAAAGTCTAGAAACCGCTGGCAAGAGTAACGATGTTTCTCTTAAGATACACAACTAGTGGCGTATCGCTTCAGGCAGACTGGGCACAGTATCTAAAAATGTGTATTTGGGTGAGCAACTGGCAGGAAGCACTATGACTCTCTTAAGGTATCCAATGCCTCGTCACCAACATAATCCCATCACCAACTTCAAGAAACCGCTTGCAAAGGTAACGAAACTTATCATAAGATACACAGCTGGTGGGGTGTCACTTGAGGCAGACTGGCCAAAGTATCAAAAAAATGTGTATTTGGGTGAGCAACTAGCAGGAATCAGTATGACACTCATAGGGTAGCCAATGCTTCGTCACCAGCATAATCACATCAGCAATTTCAAGAAACCCCTGACAAAAGTTACAATGACTCTTAAGATACACAACTAGTGGCGTAGCTATCAGGCAGACTGAAAAGAGTATCTAAAAAATGTGTATTTGGGTGAAGAACTGGCAGGAATCTCTATGACTCTCTTGAGGTAGCCAATGCTTCGTTACCAGCAGAATAAAATCAGCAACTTCTAGAAACCCCTTTCAAAAGTAACGATGTTTCTCTTAAGATACACAACTAGTGGCGTATCGCTTCAGGCACACTGGAAACAGTATCTACAAAATGTGTATTTGGGTGAGCAACTGGCACGAAACACTGTGACTCTCTTAGGGTAGCCAATATCTCGTCACCAGTATTATCACAGCTTCAAAGTCAAGAAACCGCTGGCAAGAGTAACGATGTTTCTCTTAAGATACACAACTAGTGGCGTATCGCTTCAGGCAGACTGGCCACAGTATCTCAAAATGTGTATTTGGGTGAGCAACAGGCAGGAAGCACTATGACTCTCTTAAGGTAGCCAATGCCTCGTCACCAACATAAACCCATCACCATCTTCATGAAACCGCTTGCAAAGGTAACGAAGCTTCTCATAAGATACACAGCTAGTGGGGTGTCACTTGAGGCAGACTGGCCAAAGTATCAAAAAAATGTGTATTTGGGTGAGCAACTAGCAGGAATCACTATGACACTCATAGGGTAGCCAATGCCTCGTCACCAGCATAGTCACATCAGCAACTTCAAGAAACCCCTGGCAAAAGTTACAATGACTCTTAAGATACACAACTAGTGGCGTAGCTATCAGGCAGACTGGAAAGAGTATCTAAAAAATGTGTATTTGGGTGAAGAACTGGCAGGAATCTCTATGGCTCTCTTGAGGTAGCCAATGCCTCGTCACCAGCAGAATCAAATCAGCAACTTCTAGAAACCCCTGGCAAAAGTAACGATGTTTCTCTTAAGATACACAACTAGTGGCGTATCGCTTCAGGCACACTGGAAACAGTATCTAAAAAATGTGTATTTGGGTGAGCAACTGGCACGAAACACTGTGACTATCTTAGGGTAACCAATATCTCGTCACCAGTATAATCACATCTTCAAAGTCAAGAAACCGCTGGCAAGAGTAACGATGTTTCTCTTAAGATACACAACTAGTGGCGTATCGCTTCAGGCAGACTGGCCACAGTATCTCAAAATGTGTATTTGGGTGAGCAAATGGCAGGAAGCACTATGACTCTCTTAAGGTAACCAATGCCTCGTCACCAACATAATCCCATCACCAACTTCAAGATACCGCTTGCAAAGGTAACGAAACTTCTCATAAGATACACAGCTAGTGGGGTGTCACTTGAGGCAGACTGGCCAAAGTATCAAAAAAAAAGTGTATTTGGGTGAGCAACTAGCAGGAATCACTATGACACTCATAGGGTAGCCAATGCCTCGTCACCAGCATAATCACATCAGCAACTTCAAGAAACCCCTGGCAAAAGTTACAATGACTCTTAAGATACACAACTAGTGGCGTAGCTATCAGGCAGACTGGAAAGAGTATCTAAAAAATGTGTATTTGGGAGAAGAACTGGCAGGAATCTCTATGACTCTCTTGAGGTAGCCAATGTCTCCTCACCCGCAGAATCAAATCAGCAACTTCTAGAAACCCCTGGCAAAAGTTACAATGACTCTTAAGATACACAACTAGTGGCGTAGCTATCAGGCAGATTGAAAAGAGTATCTAAAAAATGTGTATTTGGGTGAAGAACTGGCAGGAATCTCTATGACTCTCTTGAGGTAGCCAATGCTTCGTTACCAGCAGAATCAAATCAGCAACTTCTAGAAACCCCTTTCAAAAGTAACGATGTTTCTCTTAAGATACACAACTAGTGGCGTATCGCTTCAGGCACACTGGAAACAGTATCTACAAAATGTGTATTTGGGTGAGCAACTGGCACGAAACACTGTGACTCTCTTAGGGTAGCCAATATCTCGTCACCAGTATAATCACAGCTTCAAAGTCAAGAAACCGCTGGCAAGAGTAACGATGTTTCTCTTAAGATACACAACTAGTGGCGTATCGCTTCAGGCAGACTGGCCACAGTATCTCAAAATGTGTATTTGGGTGAGCAACAGGCAGGAAGCACTATGACTCTCTTAAGGTAGCCAATGCCTCGTCACCAACATAATCCCATCACCATCTTCAAGAAACCGCTTGCAAAGGTAACGAAACTTCTCATAAGATACACAGCTAGTGGGGTGTCACTTGAGGCAGACTGGCCAAAGTATCAAAAAAATGTGTATTTGGGTGAGCAACTAGCAGGAATCACTATGACACTCATAGGGTAGCCAATGCCTCGTCACCAGCATAATCACATCAGCAACTTCAAGAAACCCCTGGCAAAAGTTACAATGACTCTTAAGATACACAACTAGTGGCGTAGCTATCAGGCAGACTGGAAAGAGTATCTAAAAAATGTGTATTTGGGTGAAGAACTGGCAGGAATCTCTATGGCTCTCTTGAGGTAGCCAATGCCTCGTCACCAGCAGAATCAAATCAGCAACTTCTAGAAACCCCTGGCAAAAGTAACGATGTTTCTCTTAAGATACACAACTAGTGGCGTATCGCTTCAGGCACACTGGAAACAGTATCTAAATAATGTGTATTTGGGTGAGCAACTGGCACGAAACACTGTGACTATCTTAGGGTAACCAATATCTCGTCACCAGTATAATCACATCTTCAAAGTCAAGAAACCGCTGGCAAGAGTAACGATGTTTCTCTTAAGATACACAACTAGTGGCGTATCGCTTCAGGCAGACTGGCCACAGTATCTCAAAATGTGTATTTGGGTGAGCAAATGGCAGGAAGCACTATGA
The DNA here is from genome assembly GCF_023898315.1 of Schistocerca nitens. NCBI lineage: Eukaryota > Metazoa > Arthropoda > Insecta > Orthoptera > Acrididae > Schistocerca > Schistocerca nitens. The sequence continues at coordinate 104,610,116 of NC_064616.1, read as the reverse complement.
CTCTCTTAAGGTAACCAATGCCTCGTCACCAACATAATCCCATCACCAACTTCAAGATACCGCTTGCAAAGGTAACGAAACTTCTCATAAGATACACAGCTAGTGGGGTGTCACTTGAGGCAGACTGGCCAAAGTATCAAAAAAAAAGTGTATTTGGGTGAGCAACTAGCAGGAATCACTATGACACTCATAGGGTAGCCAATGCATCGTCACCAGCATAATCACATCAGCAACTTCAAGAAACCCCTGGCAAAAGTTACAATGACTCTTAAGATACACAACTAGTGGCGTAGCTATCAGGCAGACTGGAAAGAGTATCTAAAAAATGTGTATTTGGGAGAAGAACTGGCAGGAATCTCTATGACTCTCTTGAGGTAGCCAATGTCTCCTCACCCGCAGAATCAAATCAGCAACTTCTAGAAACCCCTGGCAAAAGTGACGATGTTTCTCTTAAGATACAAAACTAGTGGCGTATCGCTTCAGGCAGACTGGCCACAGTATCTCAAAATGTGTATTTGGGTGAGCAACTGGCAGGAAGCACTATGACTCTCTTAAGGTAGCCAATGCCTCGTCACCAAAATATTCCCATCACCAACTTCAAGAAACCGCTAGCAAAGGTAACGAAACTTCTCATAAGATACACAGCTAGTGGGGTGTCACTTGAGGCAGACTGGCCAAAGTATCAACAAAATGTGTATTTGGGTGAGCAACTAGCAGGAATCACTATGACACTCATAGGGTAGCCAATGCCTCGTCACCAGCATAATCACATCAGCAACTTCAAGAAACCCCTGGCAAAAGTTACAATGACTCTTAAGATACACAACTAGTGGCGTAGCTATCAAGCAGACTGGAAAGAGTATCTAAAAAATGTGTATTTGGGAGAAGAACTGGCAGGAATCTCTATGACTCTCTTGAGGTAGACAAAGCCTCGTCACCCGCAGAATCAAATCAGCAACTTCTAGAAACCCCTGGCAAAAGTAACGATGTTTTTCTTAAGATACAAAACTAGTGGCGTATCGCTTCAGGCAGACTGGGCACAGTATCTAAAAATGTGTATTTGGGTGAGCAACTGGCAGGAAGCACTATGACTCTCTTAAGGTATCCAATGCCTCGTCACCAACATAATCCCATCACCAACTTCAAGAAACCGCTTGCAAAGGTAACGAAACTTATCATAAGATACACAGCTAGTGGGGTGTCACTTGAGGCAGACTGGCCAAAGTATCAAAAAAATGTGTATTTGGGTGAGCAACTAGCAGGAATCAGTATGACACTCATAGGGTAGCCAATGCTTCGTCACCAGCATAATCACATCAGCAATTTCAAGAAACCCCTGGCAAAAGTTACAATGACTCTTAAGATACACAACTAGTGGCGTAGCTATCAGGCAGACTGAAAAGAGTATCTAAAAAATGTGTATTTGGGTGAAGAACTGGCAGGAATCTCTATGACTCTCTTGAGGTAGCCAATGCTTCGTTACCAGCAGAATCAAATCAGCAACTTCTAGAAACCCCTTTCAAAAGTAACGATGTTTCTCTTAAGATACACAACTAGTGGCGTATCGCTTCAGGCACACTGGAAACAGTATCTACAAAATGTGTATTTGGGTGAGCAACTGGCACGAAACACTGTGACTCTCTTAGGGTAGCCAATATCTCGTCACCAGTATAATCACAGCTTCAAAGTCAAGAAACCGCTGGCAAGAGTAACGATGTTTCTCTTAAGATACACAACTAGTGGCGTATCGCTTCAGGCAGACTGGCCACAGTATCTCAAAATGTGTATTTGGGTGAGCAACAGGCAGGAAGCACTATGACTCTCTTAAGGTAGCCAATGCCTCGTCACCAACATAATCCCATCACCATCTTCAAGAAACCGCTTGCAAAGGTAACGAAACTTCTCATAAGATACACAGCTAGTGGGGTGTCACTTGAGGCAGACTGGCCAAAGTATCAAAAAAATGTGTATTTGGGTGAGCAACTAGCAGGAATCACTATGACACTCATAGGGTAGCCAATGCCTCGTCACCAGCATAATCACATCAGCAACTTCAAGAAACCCCTGGCAAAAGTTACAATGACTCTTAAGATACACAACTAGTGGCGTAGCTATCAGGCAGACTGGAAAGAGTATCTAAAAAATGTGTATTTGGGTGAAGAACTGGCAGGAATCTCTATGGCTCTCTTGAGGTAGCCAATGCCTCGTCACCAGCAGAATCAAATCAGCAACTTCTAGAAACCCCTGGCAAAAGTAACGATGTTTCTCTTAAGATACACAACTAGTGGCGTATCGCTTCAGGCACACTGGAAACAGTATCTAAAAAATGTGTATTTGGGTGAGCAACTGGCACGAAACACTGTGACTATCTTAGGGTAACCAATATCTCGTCACCAGTATAATCACATCTTCAAAGTCAAGAAACCGCTGGCAAGAGTAACGATGTTTCTCTTAAGATACACAACTAGTGGCGTATCGCTTCAGGCAGACTGGCTACAGTATCTCAAAATGTGTATTTGGGTGAGCAAATGGCAGGAAGCACTATGACTCTCTTAAGGTAGCCAATGCCTCGTCACCAACATAATCCCATCACCAACTTCAAGATACCGCTTGCAAAGGTAACGAAACTTCTCATAAGATACACAGCTAGTGGGGTGTCACTTGAGGCAGACTGGCCAAAGTATCAAAAAAATGTGTATTTGGGTGAGCAACTAGCAGGAATCACTATGACACTCATAGGGTAGCCAATGCCTCGTCACCAGCATAATCACATCAGCAACTTCAAGAAACCCCTGGCAAAGGTTACAATGACTCTTAAGATACACAACTAGTGGCGTAGCTATCAGGCAGAGTGAAAAGAGTATCTAAAAAATGTGTATTTGGGTGAAGAACTGGCAGGAATCTCTATGACTCTCTTGAGGTAGCCAATGCTTCGTTACCAGCAGAATCAAATCAGCAACTTCTAGAAACCCCTTTCAAAAGTAACGATGTTTCTCTTAAGATACACAACTAGTGGCGTATCGCTTCAGGCACACTGGAAACAGTATTTAAAAAATGTGTATTTGGATGAGCAACTGGCACGAAACACTGTGACTCTCTTAGGGTAGCCAATATCTCGTCACCAGTATAATCACAGCTTCAAAGTCAAGAAACCGCTGGCAAGAGTAACGATGTTTCTCTTAAGATACACAACTAGTGGCGTATCGCTTGAGGCAGACTGGCCACAGTATCTCAAAATGTGTATTTGGGTGAGCAACTGGCAGAAAGCACTATGACTCTCTTAAGGTAGCCAATGCCTCGTCACCAACATAATCACATCACCAACTTCAAGAAACCGCTTGCAAAGGTAACGAAGCTTCTCATAAGATACACAACTAGTGGGGTGTCACTTGAGGCAGACTGACCAAAGTATCAAAAAAATGTGTATTTGGTTGAGCAACTAGCAGGAATCACTATGACACTCATAGGGTAGCCAATGCCTCGTCACCAGCATAATCACATCAGCAACTTCAAGAAACCCGTGGCAAAAGTAACAATGACTCTTAAGATACTCAACTAGTGGCGTAGCTATCAGGCAGACTGGAAAGAGTATCTAAAAAATGTGTATTTGAGTGAAGAACTGGCAGGAATCTCTATGACTCTCTTGAGGTAGCCAATGCCTCGTCACCAGCAGAATCAAATCAGCAACTTCTAGAAACCCCTGGCTAAAGTAAAGATGTTTCTCTTAAGATACACAACTAGTGGCGTATCGCTTCAGGCAGACTGGCCACAGTATCTCAAAATGTGTATTTGGGTGAGCAACTGGCAGGAAACACTATGACTCTCTTAAGGTAGCCAATGCCTCGTCACCAACATAAACCCATCACCAACTTCAAGAAACCGCTTGCAAAGGTAACGAAGCTTCTCATAAGATACACAGCTAGTGGTGTGTCACTTGAGGCAGACTGGCCAAAGTATCAAAAAATTGTGTATTTGGGTGAGCAACTAGCAGGAATCACTATGACACTCATAGGGTAGCCAATGCCTCGTCACCAGCATAATCACATCAGCAACTTCAAGAAACCCCTGGCAAAAGTTACAATGACTCTTAAGATACACAACTAGTGGCGTAGCTATCAGGCAGACTGGAAAGAGTATCTAAAAAATGTTTATTTGGGTGAAGAACTGGCAGGAATCTCTATGACTCTCTTGAGGTAGCCAATGCCTCGTCACCAGCAGAATCAAATCAGCAACTTCTAGAAACCCCTGGCAAAAGTAACGATGTTTCTCTTAAGATACACAACTAGTGGCGTATCGCTTCAGGCACACTGGAAACAGTATCTAAAAAATGTGTATTTGGGTGAGCAACTGGCACGAAACACTGTGACTATCTTAGGGTAAACAATATCTCGTCAACAGTATAATCACATCTTCAAAGTCAAGAAACCGCTGGCAAGAGTAACGATGTTTCTCTTAAGATACACAACTAGTGGCGTATCGCTTCAGGCAGACTGGCCACAGTATCTCAAAATGTGTATTTGGGTGAGCAACTGGCAGAAAGCACTATGACTCTCTTAAGGTAGCCAATGCCTCGTCACCAACATAATCACATCACCAACTTCAAGAAACCGCTTGCAAAGGTAACGAAGCTTCTCATAAGATACACAACTAGTGGGGTGTCACTTGAGGCAGACTGACCAAAGTATCAAAAAAATGTGTATTTGGTTGAGCAACTAGCAGGAATCACTATGACACTCATAGGGTAGCCAATGCCTCGTCACCAGCATAATCACATCAGCAACTTCAAGAAACCCCTGGCAAAAGTAACAATGACTCTTAAGATACTCAACTAGTGGCGTAGCTATCAGGCAGACTGGAAAGAGTATCTAAAAAATGTGTATTTGAGTGAAGAACTGGCAGGAATCTCTATGACTCTCTTGAGGTAGCCAATGCCTCGTCACCAGCAGAATCAAATCAGCAACTTCTAGAAACCCCTGGCTAAAGTAACGATGTTTCTCTTAAGATACACAACTAGTGGCGTATCGCTTCAGGCAGACTGGCCACAGTATCTCAAAATGTGTATTTGGGTGAGCAACTGGCAGGAAACACTATGACTCTCTTAAGGTAGCCAATGCCTCGTCACCAACATAATCCAATCACCAACTTCAAGAAACCGCTTGCAAAGGTAACGAAACTTCTCATAAGATACACAGCTAGTGGGGTGTCACTTGAGGCCGACTGGCCAAAGTATCAAAAAAATGTGTATTTGGGTGAGCAACTAGCAGGAATCACTATGACACTCATAGGGTAGCCAATGCCTCGTCACCAGCATAATCACATCAGCAACTTCAAGAAACCCCTGGCAAAAGTTACAATGACTCTTAAGATACACAACTAGTGGCGTAGCTATCAGGCAGACTGGAAAGAGTATCTAAAAAATGTGTATTTGGGTGAAGAACTGGCAGGAATCTCTATGACTCTCTTGAGGTAGCCAATGCTTCGTTACCAGCAGAATCAAATCAGCAACTTCTAGAAACCCCTTTCAAAAGTAACGATGTTTCTCTTAAGATACACAACTAGTGGCGTATCGCTTCAGGCACACTGGAAACAGTATTTAATAAATGTGTATTTGGATGAGCAACTGGCACGAAACACTGTGACTCTCTTAGGGTAGCCAATATCTCGTCACCAGTATAATCACATCTTCAAAGTCAAGAAACCGCTGGCAAGAGTAACGATGTTTCTCTTAAGATACACAACTAGTGGCGTATCGCTTCAGGCAGACTAGCCACAGTATCTCAAAATGTGTATTTGGGTGAGCAAATGGCAGGAAGCACTATGACTCTCTTAAGGTAGCCAATGCCTCGTCACCAACATAATCCCATCACCAACTTCAAGATACCGCTTGCAAAGGTAACGAAACTTCTCATAAGATACACAGCTAGTGGGGTGTCACTTGAGGCAGACTGGCCAAAGTATCAAAAAAATGTGTATTTGGGTGAGCAACTAGCAGGAATCACTATGACACTCATAGGGTAGCCAATGCCTCGTCACCAGCATAATCACATCAGCAACTTCAAGAAACCCCTGGCAAAGGTTACAATGACTCTTAAGATACACAACTAGTGGCGTAGCTATCAGGCAGAGTGAAAAGAGTATCTAAAAAATGTGTATTTGGGTGAAGAACTGGCAGGAATCTCTATGACTCTCTTGAGGTAGCCAATGCTTCGTTACCAGCAGAATCAAATCAGCAACTTCTAGAAACCCCTTTCAAAAGTAACGATGTTTCTCTTAAGATACACAACTAGTGGCGTATCGCTTCAGGCACACTGGAAACAGTATTTAAAAAATGTGTATTTGGATGAGCAACTGGCACGAAACACTGTGACTCTCTTAGGGTAGCCAATATCTCGTCACCAGTATAATCACAGCTTCAAAGTCAAGAAACCGCTGACAAGAGTAACGATGTTTCTCTTAAGATACACAACTAGTGGCGTATCGCTTGAGGCAGACTGGCCACAGTATCTCAAAATGTGTATTTGGGTGAGCAACTGGCAGAAAGCACTATGACTCTCTTAAGGTAGCCAATGCCTCGTCACCAACATAATCACATCACCAACTTCAAGAAACCGCTTGCAAAGGTAACGAAGCTTCTCATAAGATACACAACTAGTGGGGTGTCACTTGAGGCAGACTGACCAAAGTATCAAAAAAATGTGTATTTGGTTGAGCAACTAGCAGGAATCACTATGACACTCATAGGGTAGCCAATGCCTCGTCACCAGCATAATCACATCAGCAACTTCAAGAAACCCGTGGCAAAAGTAACAATGACTCTTAAGATACTCAACTAGTGGCGTAGCTATCAGGCAGACAGGAAAGAGTATCTAAAAAATGTGTATTTGAGTGAAGAACTGGCAGGAATCTCTATGACTCTCTTGAGGTAGCCAATGCCTCGTCACCAGCAGAATCAAATCAGCAACTTCTAGAAACCCCTGGCTAAAGTAAAGATGTTTCTCTTAAGATACACAACTAGTGGCGTATCGCTTCAGGCAGACTGGCCACAGTATCTCAAAATGTGTATTTGGGTGAGCAACTGGCAGGAAACACTATGACTCTCTTAAGGTAGCCAATGCCTCGTCACCAACATAATCCAATCACCAACTTCAAGAAACCGCTTGCAAAGGTAACGAAACTTCTCATAAGATACACAGCTAGTGGGGTGTCACTTGAGGCCGACTGGCCAAAGTATCAAAAAAATGTGTATTTGGGTGAGCAACTAGCAGGAATCACTATGACACTCATAGGGTAGCCAATGCCTCGTCACCAGCATAATCACATCAGCAACTTCAAGAAACCCCTGGCAAAAGTTACAATGACTCTTAAGATACACAACTAGTGGCGTAGCTATCAGGCAGACTGGAAAGAGTATCTAAGAAATGTGTATTTGGGTGAAGAACTGGCAGGAATCTCTATGACTCTCTTGAGGTAGCCAATGCTTCGTTACCAGCAGAATCAAATCAGCAACTTCTAGAAACCCCTTTCAAAAGTAACGATGTTTCTCTTAAGATACACAACTAGTGGCGTATCGCTTCAGGCACACTGGAAACAGTATTTAAAAAATGTGTATTTGGATGAGCAACTGGCACGAAACACTGTGACTCTCTTAGGGTAACCAATATCTCGTCACCAGTATAATCACAGCTTCAAAGTCAAGAAACCGCTGGCAAGAGTAACGATGTTTCTCTTAAGATACACAACTAGTGGCGTATCGCTTAAGGCAGACTGGCCACAGTATCTCAAAATGTGTATTTGCGTGAGCAACTGGCAGGAAGCACTATGACTCTCTTAAGGTAGCCAATGCCTCGTCACCAACATAAACCCATCACCAACTTCAAGAAACCGCTTGCAAAGGTAACGAAGCTTCTCATAAGATACACAGCTAGTGGTGTGTCACTTGAGGCAGACTGGCCAAAGTATCAAAAAATTGTGTATTTGGGTGAGCAACTAGCAGGAATCACTATGACACTCATAGGGTAGCCAATGCCTCGTCACCAGCATAATCACATCAGCAACTTCAAGAAACCCCTGGCAAAAGTTACAATGACTCTTAAGATACACAACTAGTGGCGTAGCTATCAGGCAGACTGGAAAGAGTATCTAAAAAATGTTTATTTGGGTGAAGAACTGGCAGGAATCTCTATGACTCTCTTGAGGTAGCCAATGCCTCGTCACCAGCAGAATCAAATCAGCAACTTCTAGAAACCCCTGGCAAAAGTAACGATGTTTCTCTTAAGATACACAACTAGTGGCGTATCGCTTCAGGCACACTGGAAACAGTATCTAAAAAATGTGTATTTGGGTGAGCAACTGGCACGAAACACTGTGACTATCTTAGGGTAACCAATATCTCGTCAACAGTATAATCACATCTTCAAAGTCAAGAAACCGCTGGCAAGAGTAACGATGTTTCTCTTAAGATACACAACTAGTGGCGTATCGCTTCAGGCAGACTGGCCACAGTATCTCAAAATGTGTATTTGGGTGAGCAACTGGCAGAAAGCACTATGACTCTCTTAAGGTAGCCAATGCCTCGTCACCAACATAATCACATCACCAACTTCAAGAAACCGCTTGCAAAGGTAACGAAGCTTCTCATAAGATACACAACTAGTGGGGTGTCACTTGAGGCAGACTGACCAAAGTATCAAAAAAATGTGTATTTGGTTGAGCAACTAGCAGGAATCACTATGACACTCATAGGGTAGCCAATGCCTCGTCACCAGCATAATCACATCAGCAACTTCAAGAAACCCCTGGCAAAAGTAACAATGACTCTTAAGATACTCAACTAGTGGCGTAGCTATCAGGCAGACTGGAAAGAGTATCTAAAAAATGTGTATTTGAGTGAAGAACTGGCAGGAATCTCTATGACTCTCTTGAGGTAGCCAATGCCTCGTCACCAGCAGAATCAAATCAGCAACTTCTAGAAACCCCTGGCTAAAGTAACGATGTTTCTCTTAAGATACACAACTAGTGGCGTATCGCTTCAGGCAGACTGGCCACAGTATCTCAAAATGTGTATTTGGGTGAGCAACTGGCAGGAAACACTATGACTCTCTTAAGGTAGCCAATGCCTCGTCACCAACATAATCCAATCACCAACTTCAAGAAACCGCTTGCAAAGGTAACGAAACTTCTCATAAGATACACAGCTAGTGGGGTGTCACTTGAGGCCGACTGGCCAAAGTATCAAAAAAATGTGTATTTGGGTGAGCAACTAGCAGGAATCACTATGACACTCATAGGGTAGCCAATGCCTCGTCACCAGCATAATCACATCAGCAACTTCAAGAAACCCCTGGCAAAAGTTACAATGACTCTTAAGATACACAACTAGTGGCGTAGCTATCAGGCAGACTGGAAAGAGTATCTAAAAAATGTGTATTTGGGTGAAGAACTGGCAGGAATCTCTATGACTCTCTTGAGGTAGCCAATGCTTCGTTACCAGCAGAATCAAATCAGCAACTTCTAGAAACCCCTTTCAAAAGTAACGATGTTTCTCTTAAGATACACAACTAGTGGCGTATCGCTTCAGGCACACTGGAAACAGTATTTAAAAAATGTGTATTTGGATGAGCAACTGGCACGAAACACTGTGACTCTCTTAGGGTAGCCAATATCTCGTCACCAGTATAATCACAGATTCAAAGTCAAGAAACCGCTGGCAAGAGTAACGACGTTTCTTTTAAGATACACAACTAGTGGCGTATCGCTTCAGGCAGACTGGCCACAGTATCTCAAAATGTGTATTTGCGTGAGCAACTGGCAGGAAGCACTATGACTCTCTTAAGGTGGCCAATGCCTCGTCACCAACATAATCCCATCACCAACTTCAAGAAACCGCTTGCAAAGGTAATGAAACTTCTCATAAGATACACAGCTAGTGGGGTGTCACTTGAGGCAGACTGGCCAAAGTATCAAAAAATTGTGTATTTGGGTGAGCAACTAGCAGGAATCACTATGACACTCATAGGGTAGCCAATGCCTCGTCACCAGCATAATCACATCAGCAACTTCAAGAAACCCCTGGCAAAAGTTACAATGACTCTTAAGATACACAACTAGTGGCGTAGCTATCAGGCAGACTGGAAAGAGTATCTAAAAAATGTTTATTTGGGTGAAGAACTGGCAGGAATCTCTATGACTCTCTTGAGGTAGCCAATGCCTCGTCACCAGCAGAATCAAATCAGCAACTTCTAGAAACCCCTGGCAAAAGTAACGATGTTTCTCTTAAGATACACAACTAGTGGCGTATCGCTTCAGGCACACTGGAAACAGTATCTAAAAAATGTGTATTTGGGTGAGCAACTGGCACGAAACACTGTGACTATCTTAGGGTAACCAATATCTCGTCAACAGTATAATCACATCTTCAAAGTCAAGAAACCGCTGGCAAGAGTAACGATGTTTCTCTTAAGATACACAACTAGTGGCGTATCGCTTCAGGCAGACTGGCCACAGTATCTCAAAATGTGTATTTGGGTGAGCAACTGGCAGAAAGCACTATGACTCTCTTAAGGTAGCCAATGCCTCGTCACCAACATAATCACATCACCAACTTCAGGAAACCGCTTGCAAAGGTAACGAAGCTTCTCATAAGATACACAACTAGTGGGGTGTCACTTGAGGCAGACTGACCAAAGTATCAAAAAAATGTGTATTTGGTTGAGCAACTAGCAGGAATCACTATGACACTCATAGGGTAGCCAATGCCTCGTCACCAGCATAATCACATCAGCAACTTCAAGAAACCCCTGGCAAAAGTAACAATGACTCTTAAGATACTCAACTAGTGGCGTAGCTATCAGGCAGACTGGAAAGAGTATCTAAAAAATGTGTATTTGAGTGAAGAACTGGCAGGAATCTCTATGACTCTCTTGAGGTAGCCAATGCCTCGTCACCAGCAGAATCAAATCAGCAACTTCTAGAAACCCCTGGCTAAAGTAACGATGTTCCTCTTAAGATACACAACTAGTGGCGTATCGCTTCAGGCAGACTGGCCACAGTATCTCAAAATGTGTATTTGGGTGAGCAACTGGCAGGAAACACTATGACTCTCTTAAGGTAGCCAATGCCTCGTCACCAACATAATCCAATCACCAACTTCAAGAAACCGCTTGCAAAGGTAACGAAACTTCTCATAAGATACACAGCTAGTGGGGTGTCACTTGAGGCCGACTGGCCAAAGTATCAAAAAAATGTGTATTTGGGTGAGCAACTAGCAGGAATCACTATGACACTCATAGGGTAGCCAATGCCTCGTCACCAGCATAATCACATCAGCAACTTCAAGAAACCCCTGGCAAAAGTTACAATGACTCTTAAGATACACAACTAGTGGCGTAGCTATCAGGCAGACTGGAAAGAGTATCTAAAAAATGTGTATTTGGGTGAAGAACTGGCAGGAATCTCTATGACTCTCTTGAGGTAGCCAATGCTTCGTTACCAGCAGAATCAAATCAGCAACTTCTAGAAACCCCTTTCAAAAGTAACGATGTTTCTCTTAAGATACACAACTAGTGGCGTATCGCTTCAGGCACACTGGAAACAGTATTTAAAAAATGTGTATTTGGATGAGCAACTGGCACGAAACACTGTGACTCTCTTAGGGTAGCCAATATCTCGTCACCAGTATAATCACAGATTCAAAGTCAAGAAACCGCTGGCAAGAGTAACGACGTTTCGCTTAAGATACACAACTAGTGTCGTATCGCTTCAGGCAGACTGGCCACAGTATCTCAAAATGTGTATTTGCGTGAGCAACTGGCAGGAAGCACTATGACTCTCTTAACGTAGCCAATGCCTCGTCACCAACATAAACCCATCACCAACTTCAAGAAACCGCTTGCAAAGGTAACGAAGCTTCTCATAAGATACACAGCTAGTGGTGTGTCACTTGAGGCAGACTGGCCAAAGTATCAAAAAAATGTGTATTTGGGTGGGCAACTAGCAGGAATCACTATGACACTCATAGGGTAGCCAATGCCTCGTCACCAGCATAATCACATCAGCAACTTCAAGAAATCCCTGGCAAAAGTTACAATGACTCTTAAGATACACAACTAGTGGCGTAGCTATCAGGCAGACTGGAAAGAGTATCTAAAAAATGTGTATTTGGGTGAAGAACTGGCAGGAATCTCTATGACTCTCTTGAGGTAGCCAATGCCTCGTCACCAGCAGAATCAAATCAGCAACTTCTAGAAACCCCTGGCTAAAGTAACGATGTATCTCTTAAGATACACAACTAGTGGCGTATCGTTTCAGGCAGACTGGCCACAGTATCTCAAAATGTGTATTTGGGTGAGCAACTGGCAGGAAGCACTATGACTCTCTTAAGGTGGCCAATGCCTCGTCACCAACATAATCCCATCACCAACTTCAAGAAACCGCTTGCAAAGGTAATGAAACTTCTCATAAGATACACAGCTAGTGGGGTGTCACTTGAGGCAGACTGGCCAAAGTATCAAAAAATTGTGTATTTGGGTGAGCAACTAGCAGGAATCACTATGACACTCATAGGGTAGCCAATGCCTCGTCACCAGCATAATCACATCAGCAACTTCAAGAAACCCCTGGCAAAAGTTACAATGACTCTTAAGATACACAACTAGTGGCGTAGCTATCAGGCAGACTGGAAAGAGTATCTAAAAAATGTTTATTTGGGTGAAGAACTGGCAGGAATCTCTATGACTCTCTTGAGGTAGCCAATGCCTCGTCACCAGCAGAATCAAATCAGCAACTTCTAGAAACCCCTGGCAAAAGTAACGATGTTTCTCTTAAGATACACAACTAGTGGCGTATCGCTTCAGGCAGACTGGCCACAGTATCTCAAAATGTGTATTTGGGTGAGCAACTGGCAGGAAGCACTATGACTCTCTTAAGGTAGCCAATGCCTCGTCACCAACATAAACCCATCACCAACTTCAAGATACCGCTTGCAAAGGTAACGAAACTTCTCATAAGATACACAGCTAGTGGGGTGTCACTTGAGGCAGACTGGCCAAAGTGTCAAAAAAAGGGTATTTGGGTGAGCAACTAGCAGGAATCACTATGACACTCATAGGGTAGCCAATGCCTCGTCACCAGCATAATCACATCAGCAACTTCAAGAAACCCCTGGCAAAAGTTACAATGACTCTTAAGATACAGAACTAGTGGCGTAGCTATCGCGCAGACAGGAAAGAGTATCTAAAAATTGTGTATTTGGGTGAAGAACTGGCAGGAATCTCTATGACTCTCTTGAGGTAGCCAATGCCTCGTCACCAGCAGAATGAAATCAGCAACTTCTAGAAACCCCTGGCAAAAGTAACGATGTTTCTCTTAAGATACACAACTAGTGGCGTATCGCTTCAGGCAGACTGGCCACAGTATCTCAAAATGTGTATTTGGGTGAGCAACTGGCAGGAAGCACTATGACTCTCTTAAGGTAGCCAATGCCTCGTCACCAACATAATCCCATCACCAACTTCAAGAAACCGCTTGCAAAGGTAACGAAACTTCTCATAAGATACACAGCTAGTGGGGTGTCACTTGAGGCAGACTGGCCAAAGTATCAAAAAAATGTGTATTTGGGTGAGCAACTAGCAGGAATCACTATGACACTCATAGGGTAGCCAATGCCTCGTCACCAGCATAATCACATCAGCAACTTCAAGAAACCCCTGGCAAAAGTTACAATGACTCTTAAGATACACAACTAGTGGCGTAGCTATCAGGCAGACTGAAAAGAGTATCAAAAAAATGTGTATTTGGGTGAAGAACTGGCAGGAATCTCTATGACTCTCTTGAGGTAGCCAATGCTTCGTTACCAGCAGAATCAAATCAGCTACTTCTAGAAACCCCTTTCAAAAGTAACGATGTTTCTCTTAAGATACACAACTAATGGCGCATCGCTTCAGGCACACTGGTAACAGTATCTAAAAAATGTGTATTTGGGTGAGCAACTGGCACGAAACACTGTGACTCTCTTAGGGTAGCCAATATCTCGTCACCAGTATAATCACAGCTTCAAAGTCAAGAAACCGCTGGCAAGAGTAACGATGTTTCTCTTAAGATACACAACTAGTGGCGTATCGCTTCAGGCAGACTGGCCACAGTATCTCAAAATGTGTATTTGGGTGAGCAACTGGCAGGAAGCACTATGACTCTCTTAGGGTAGCAGATATCTCGTCACCAGTATAATCACATCTTCAATGTCAAGAAACCGCTGGCAAGAGTAACGATGTTTCTCTTAAGATACACAACTAGTGGCGTATCGCTTCAGGCACACTGGAAACAGTATCTAAAAAATGTGTATTTGGGTGAGCAACTGGCACGAAACACTGTGACGCTCTTAGGCTAGCCAATATCTCGTCACCAGTATAATCACAGCTTCAAAGTCAAGAAACCGCTGGCAAGAGTAACGATGTTTCTCTTAAGATACACAACTAGTGGCGTATCCCTTCAGGCAGACTGGCCACAGTATCTCAAAATGTGTATTTGGGTGAGCAACTGGCAGAAAGCACTATGACTCTCTTAAGGTAGCCAATGCCTCGTCACCAACAAAATCACATCACCAACTTCAAGAAACCGCTTGCAAAGGTAACGAAGCTTCTCATAAGATACACAGCTAGTGGGGTGTCACTTGAGGCGGACTGGCCAAAGTATCTCAAAATGTGTATTTGGGTGAGCAACTGGCAGGAAGCACTATGACTCTCTTAAGGTAGCCAATGACTCGTCACCAACATAATCCCATCACCAACCTCAGGAAACCGCTTGCAAAGGTAACGAAGCTTCTCATAAGATACACATCTAGTGGGGTGTCACTTGAGGCAGACTGGCCAAAATATCAAAAAAATGTGTATTTGGGTGAGCAACTAGCAGGAATCCCTATGACACTCATAGGGTTTCCAATGCCTCGTCACCAACATAATCACATCAGTAACTTCAAGAAACCCCTGGCAAAAGTTACAATGACTCTTAAGATACACAACTAGTGGCGTAGCTATCAGGCAGACTGGAAAGAGTATCTAAAAAATGTGTATTTGGGTGAAGAACTGGCAGGAATCTCTATGACTCTCTTGAGGTAGCCAATGCCTCGTCACCAGCAGAATCGAATCAGCAACTTCTAGAAACCCCTTTCAAAAGTAACGATGTTTCCCTTAAGATACGCAACTAGTGGCGTATCGCTTCAGGCACACTGGAAACAGTATCTAAAAAATGTGTATTAGGGTGAGCAACTGGCACGAAACACAGTGACTCTCTTAGGGTAACCAATATCTCGTCACCAGTATAATCACATCTTCAAAGTCAAGAAACCGCTGGCAAGAGTAACGATGTTTCTCTTAAGATACACAACTAGTGGCGTATCGCTTCAGGCAGACGCCACAGTATCTCAAAATGTGTATTTGGGTGAGCAACTGGCAGGAAGCACTATGACTCTCTTAAGGTAGCCAATGCCTCGTCACCAACATAATCCCATCACCAACTTCAAGAAACCGTTTGCAAAGGTAACGAAGCTTCTCATAAGATACACAGCTAGTGGGGTGTCACTTGAGGCAGACTGGCCAAAGTATCAAAAAAATGTGTATTTGGGTGAGCAACTAGCAGGAATCACTATGACACTCATAGGGTAGCCAATGCCTCGTCACCAGCATAATCACATCAGCAACTTCAAGAAACCCCTGGCAAAAGTTACAATGACTCTTAAGATACACAGCTAGTGGCGTAGCTATCAGGCAGACTGGAAAGAGTATCTAAAAAATGTGTATTTGAATGAGCAACTGGCAGGAAGCACTATGACTCTCTTAAGGTCGCCAATGCCTCGTCACCAACATAATCCCATCACCAACTTCAAGAAACCGCTTGCAAAGGTAACGAAACTTCTCATAAGATACACAGCTAGTGGGGTGTCACTTGAGGCAGACTGGCCAAAGTATCAAAAAAATGTGTATTTGGGTGAGCAACTAGCAGGAATCACTATGACACTCATAGGGTAGCCAATGCCTCGTCACCAGCATAATCACATCAGCAACTTCAATAAACCCCTGGCAAAAGTTACAATGACTCTTAAGATACACAACTAGTGGCGTAGCTATCAGGCAGACTGGAAAGAGTATCTAAAAAATGTGTATTTGGATGAGCAACTGGCAGGAAGCACTATGACTCTCTTAAGATAGCCAATGCCTCGTCACCAACATAATCCCATCACCAACTTCAAGAAACCGCTTGCAAAGGTAACGAAGCTTCTCATAAGATACACAGCTAGTGAGGTGTCACTTGAGGCAGACTGGCCAAAGTATCAAAAAAATGTGTATTTGGGTGAGCAACTAGCAGTAATCACTATGACACTCATAGGGTAGCCAATGCCTCGTCACCAGCATAATCACATCAGCAACTTCAAGAAACCCCTGGCAAAAGTTACAATGACTCTTAAGATACACAACTAGTGGCGTAGCTATCAGGCAGACTGGAAAGAGTATCTAAAAATGTGTATTTGGGTGAAGAACTGGCAGGAATCTCTATGACTCTCTTGAGGTAGCCAATGCCTCGTCACCAGCAGAATCAAATCAGCAACTTCTAGAAACCCCTGGCAAAAGTAACGATGTTTCTCTTAAGATACACAACTAGTGGCGTATCGCTTCAGGCACACTGGAAACAGTATCTAAAAAATGTGTATTTGGGTGAGCAACTGGCACGAAACACTGTGACTCTCTTAGGGTAGCCAATATCTCGTCACCAGTATAATCACAGCTTCAAAGTCAAGAAACCGCTGGCAAGAGTAACGATGTTTCTCTTAAGATACACAACTAGTGGCGTATCGCTTCAGGCAGACTGGCCACAGTATCTCAAAATGTGTATTTGGGTGAACAACTGGCAGGAAGCACTATGACTCTCTTAAGGTAGCCAATGCCTCGTCACCAACATAATCTCATCACCAACTTCAAGAAACCGCTTGCAAAGGTAACGAAGCTTCTCATAAGATACACAGCTGGTGGGGTGTCACTTGAGGCAGACGGGCCAAAGTATCAAAAAAATGTGTATTTGGGTGAGCAACTAGCAGGAATCATTATGACACTCATAGGGTAGCCAATGCCTCGTCACCAGCATAATCACATCAGCAACTTCAAGAAACCCCTGGCAAAAGTTACAATGACTCTTAAGATACACAACTAGTGGCGTAGCTATCAGGCAGACTGGAAAGAGTATCTAAAAAATGTGTATTTGGATGAGCAACTGGCAGGAAGCACTATGACTCTCTTAAGGTAGCCAATGCCTCGTCACCAACATAATCCCACCACCAACTTCAAGAAACCGCTTGCAAAGGTAACGAAGCTTCTCATAAGATACACAGCTAGTGGGGTGTCACTTGAGGCAGACTGGCCAAAGTATCAAAAAATGAGTATTTGGGTGAGCAACTAGCATGAATCACTATGACACTCATAGGGTAGCCAATGCCTCGTCACCAGCATAATCACATCAGCAACTTCAAGAAACCCCTGGCAAAAGTTACAATGACTCTTAAGATACACAACTAGTGGCGTAGCTATCAGGCAGACTGGAAAGAGTATCTAAAAAATGTGTATTTGGATGAGCAACTGGCAGGAAGCACTATGACTCTCTTAAGGTAGCCAATGCCTCGTCACCAACATAATCCAATCACCAACTTCAAGAAACCGCTTGCAAAGGTAACGAAGCTTCTCATAAGATACACAGCTAGTGGGGTGTCACTTGAGGCAGACTGGCCAAAGTATCAAAAAAATGTGTATTTGGGTGAGCAACTAGCAGGAATCACTATGACACTCATAGGGTAGCCAATGCCTCGTCACCAGCATAATCACATCAGCAACTTCAAGAAACCCCTGGCAAAAGTTACAATGACTCTTAAAATACACAACTAGTGGCGTAGCTATCAGGCAGACTGGAAAGAGTATCCAAAAATGTGTATTTGGGTGAAGAACTGGCAGGAATCTCTATGACTCTCTTGAGGTAGCCAATGCCTCGTCACCAGCAGAATCAAATCAGCAACTTCTAGAAACCCCTGGCAAAAGTAACGATGTTTCTCTTAAGATACACAACTAGTGGCGTATCGCTTCAGGCACACTGGAAACAGTATCTAAAAAATGTGTATTTGGGTGAGCAACTGGCACGAAACACTGTGACTCTCTTAGGGTAGCCAATATCTCGTCACCAGTATAATCACAGCTTCAAAGTCAAGAAACCGCTGGCAAGAGTAACGATGTTTCTCTTAAGATACACAACTAGTGGCGTATCGCTTCAGGCAGACTGGCCACAGTATCTCAAAATGTGTATTTGGGTGAGCAACTGGCAGGAAGCACAATGTCTCTCTTAAGGTAGCCAATGCCTCGTCACCAACATAATCCCATCACCAACTTCAGGAAACCGCTTGCAAAGGTAACGAAGCTTCTCATAAGATACACAGCTAGTGGTGTGTCACTTGAGGCAGACTGGCCAAAATATCAAAAAAAATGTGTATTTGGGTGAGCAACTAGCAGGAATCCCTATGACACTCACAGGGTTTCCAATGCCTCGTCACCAGCATAATCACATCAGCAACTTCAAGAAACCCCTGGCAAAAGTTACAATGACTCTTAAGATACACAACTAGTGGCGTAGCTATCACGCAGACTGGAAAGAGTATCTAAAAATGTGTATTTGGGTGAAGAACTGGCAGGAATCTCTATGACTCTCTTGAGGTAGCCAATGCCTCGTCACCAGCAGAATCAAATCAGCAACTTCTAGAAACCCCTGGCAAAAGTAACGATGTTCCTCTTAAGATACGCAACTAGTGGCGTATCGCTTCAGGCACACTGGAAACAGTATCTAAAAAATGTGTATTTGGGTGAGCAACTGGCACGAAACACTGTGACTCTCTTAGGGTAGCCAATATCTCGTCACCAGTATAATCACAGCTTCAAAGTCAAGAAACCGCTGGCAAGAGTAACGATGTTTCTCTTAAGATACACAACTAGTGGCGTATCGCTTCAGGCACACTGGAAACAGTATCTAAAAAATGTGTATTTGAGTGAGCAACTGGCACGAAACACAGTGACTCTCTTAGGGTAACCAATATCTCGTCACCAGTATAATCACATCTTCAAAGTCAAGAAACCGCTGGCAAGAGTAACGATGTTTCTCTTAAGATACACAACTAGTGGCGTATCGCTTCAGGCAGACTGGCCACAGTATCTCAAAATGTGTATTTGGGTGAGCAACTGGCAGGAAGCACTATGACACTCTTAAGGTAGCCAATGCCTCGTCACCAACATAATCCCATCACCAACTTCAGGAAACCGCTTGCAAAGGTAACGAAGCTTCTCATAAGATACACAGCTAGTGGGGTGTCACTTGAGGCAGACTGGCCAAAGTATCAAAAAAATGTGTATTTGGGTGAGCAGCTAGCAGGAATCACTGTGACACTCATAGGGAAGCCAATGCCTCGTCACCAGAATAATCACATCAGCAACTTCAAGAAACCCTTGGTAAAAGTTACAATGAATCTTAAGATACACAACTAGTGGCGTAGCTATCAGGCAGACTGGAAAGAGTATCTAAAAATGTGTATTTGGGTGAAGAACTGGCAGGAATCTCTATGACTCTCTTGAGGTAGCCAATGCTTCGTCACCAGCAGAACCAAATCAGCAACTTCTAGAAACCCCTTTTAAAAGTAACGATGTTTCTCTTAAGATACACAACTAGTGGCGTATCGCTTCAGGCACACAGGAAACAGAATCTAAAAAATGTGTATTTGGGTGAGCAACTGGCACGAAACACTGTGACTCTCTTAGGGTAGCCAATATCTCGTCACCAGTATAATCACAGCTTCAAAGTCAAGAAACCGCTGGCAAGAGTAACGATGTTTCTCTTAAGATACACAACTAGTGGCGTATCGCTTCAGGCAGACTGGAAACAGTATCTAAAAAATGTGTATTTGGGTAGCAACTGGCACGAAACACTGTGACTCTCTTAGGGTAGCCAATATCTCGTCACCAGTATAATCACAGCTTCAAAGTCAAGAAACCGCTGGCAAGAGTAACGATGTTTCTCTTAGGATACACAACTAGTGGCGTATCGCTTCAGGCAGACTGGAAACAGTATCTCAAAATGTGTATTTGGGTGAGCAACTGGCAGGAAGCACTATGACTCTCTTAAGGTGGCCAATGCCTCTTCACCAACATAATCCCATCACCAACTTCAAGAAACCGCTTGCAAAGGTAACGAAGCTTCTCATAAGATACACAGCTAGTGGGGTGTCACTTGAGGCAGACTGGCCAAAGTATCAAAAAAATGTGTATTTGGGTGAGCAACTAGCAGGAATCACTATGACACTCATAGGGTAGCCAATGCCTCGTCACCAGCATAATCACATCAGCAACTTCAAGAAACCCCTGGCAAAAGTTACAATGACTCTTAAGATACACAACTAGTGGCGTAGCTATCAGGCAGACTGGAAAGAGTATCTAAAAAATGTGTATTTGGGTGAGCAACTGGCAGGAAGCACTATGACTCTCTTAAGGTAGCCAATGACTCGTCACCAACATAATCCCATCACCAACTTCAGGAAACCGCTTGCAAAGGTATCGAAGCTTCTCATAAGATACACAGCTAGTGGGGTGTCACTTGAGGCAGACTGGCCAAAGTAACAAAAAAATGTGTATTTGGGTGAGCAACTAGCAGGAATCACTATGACACTCATAGGGTAGCCAATGCCTCGTCACCAGCATAATCACATCAGCAACTTCAAGAAACCCCTGGCAAAAGTTACAATGACTCTTAAGATACACAACTAGTGGCGTAGCTATCAGGCAGACTGGAAAGAGTATCTAAAAAATGTGTATTTGGGTGAGCAACTGGCAGGAAGCACTATGACTCTCTTGAGGTAGCCAATGCCTCGTCACCAGCAGAATCAAATCAGCAACTTCTAGAAACCCCTGGCAAAAGTAACGATGTTTCTCTTAAGATACACAACTAGTGGCGTATCGCTTCAGGCACACTGGAAGCAGTATCTAAAAAATGTGTATTTGGGTGAGGAACTGGCACGAAACACTGTGACTCTCTTAGGGTAACCAATATCTCGTCACCAGTATAATCACATCTTCAAAGTCAAGAAACCGCTGGCAAGAGTAACGATGTTTCTCTTAAGATACACAACTAGTGGCGTATCGCTTCAGGCAGACTGGCCACAGTATCTCAAAATGTGTATTTGGGTGAGCAACTGGCAGGAAGCACTATGACACTCTTAAGGTAGCCAATGCCTCGTCACCAACATAATCCCATCACCAACTTCAGGAAACCGCTTGCAAAGGTAACGAAGCTTCTCATAAGATACACAGCTAGTGGGGTGTCACTTGAGGCAGACTGGCCAAAGTATCAAAAAAATGTGTATTTGGGTGAGCAACTAGCAGGAATCACTGTGACACTCATAGGGAAGCCAATGCCTCGTCACCAGAATAATCACATCAGCAACTTCAAGAAACCCTTGGCAAAAGTTACAATGAATCTTAAGATACACAACTAGTGGCGTAGCTATCAGGCAGACTGGAAAGAGTATCTAAAAATGTGTATTTGGGTGAAGAACTGGCAGGAATCTCTATGACTCTCTTGAGGTAGCCAATGCTTCGTCACCAGCAGAACCAAATCAGCAACTTCTAGAAACCCCTTTTAAAAGTAACGATGTTTCTCTTAAGATACACAACTAGTGGCGTATCGCTTCAGGCACACAGGAAACAGAATCTAAAAAATGTGTATTTGGGTGAGCAACTGGCACGAAACACTGTGACTCTCTTAGGGTAGCCAATATCTCGTCACCAGTATAATCACAGCTTCAAAGTCAAGAAACCGCTGGCAAGAGTAACGATGTTTCTCTTAAGATACACAACTAGTGGCGTATCGCTTCAGGCAGACTGGAAACAGTATCTAAAAAATGTGTATTTGGGTAGCAACTGGCACGAAACACTGTGACTCTCTTAGGGTAGCCAATATCTCGTCACCAGTATAATCACAGCTTCAAAGTCAAGAAACCGCTGGCAAGAGTAACGATGTTTCTCTTAGGATACACAACTAGTGGCGTATCGCTTCAGGCAGACTGGAAACAGTATCTCAAAATGTGTATTTGGGTGAGCAACTGGCAGGAAGCACTATGACTCTCTTAAGGTGGCCAATGCCTCTTCACCAACATAATCCCATCACCAACTTCAAGAAACCGCTTGCAAAGGTAACGAAGCTTCTCATAAGATACACAGCTAGTGGGGTGTCACTTGAGGCAGACTGGCCAAAGTATCAAAAAAATGTGTATTTGGGTGAGCAACTAGCAGGAATCACTATGACACTCATAGGGTAGCCAATGCCTCGTCACCAGCATAATCACATCAGCAACTTCAAGAAACCCCTGGCAAAAGTTACAATGACTCTTAAGATACACAACTAGTGGCGTAGCTATCAGGCAGACTGGAAAGAGTATCTAAAAAATGTGTATTTGGGTGAGCAACTGGCAGGAAGCACTATGACTCTCTTAAGGTAGCCAATGACTCGTCACCAACATAATCCCATCACCAACTTCAGGAAACCGCTTGCAAAGGTATCGAAGCTTCTCATAAGATACACAGCTAGTGGGGTGTCACTTGAGGCAGACTGGCCAAAGTAACAAAAAAATGTGTATTTGGGTGAGCAACTAGCAGGAATCACTATGACACTCATAGGGTAGCCAATGCCTCGTCACCAGCATAATCACATCAGCAACTTCAAGAAACCCCTGGCAAAAGTTACAATGACTCTTAAGATACACAACTAGTGGCGTAGCTATCAGGCAGACTGGAAAGAGTATCTAAAAAATGTGTATTTGGGTGAGCAACTGGCAGGAAGCACTATGACTCTCTTGAGGTAGCCAATGCCTCGTCACCAGCAGAATCAAATCAGCAACTTCTAGAAACCCCTGGCAAAAGTAACGATGTTTCTCTTAAGATACACAACTAGTGGCGTATCGCTTCAGGCACACTGGAAGCAGTATCTAAAAAATGTGTATTTGGGTGAGGAACTGGCACGAAACACTGTGACTCTCTTAGGGTAACCAATATCTCGTCACCAGTATAATCACATCTTCAAAGTCAAGAAACCGCTGGCAAGAGTAACGATGTTTCTCTTAAGATACACAACTAGTGGCGTATCGCTTCAGGCAGACGCCACAGTATCTCAAAATGTGTATTTGGGTGAGCAACTGGCAGGAAGCACTATGACTCTCTTAAGGTAGCCAATGCCTCGTCACCAACATAATCCCATCACCAACTTCAGGAAACCGCTTGCAAAGGTAACGAAGCTTCTCATAAGATACACAACTAGTGGGGTGTCACTTGAGGCAGACTGGCCAAAATATAAAAAAAATGTGTATTTGGGTGAGCAACTAGCAGGAATCCCTATGACACTCATAGGGTTTCCAATGCCTCGTCACCAGCATAATCAAATCAGCAACTTCAAGAAACCCCTGGCAAAAGTTACAATGACTCTTAAGATACACAACTAGTGGCGTAGCTATCACGCAGACTGGAAAGAGTATCTAAAAAATGTGTATTTGGGTGAAGAACTGGCAGGAATCTCTATGACTCTCTTGAGGTAGCCAATGCTTCGTCACCAGCAGAATCAAATCAGCAACTTCTAGAAACCCCTTTCAAAAGTAACGATGTTCCTCTTAAGATACGCAACTAGTGGCGTATCGCTTCAGGCACACTGGAAACAGTATCTAAAAAATGTGTATTTGGGTGAGCAACTGGCACGAAACACTGTGACTCTCTTAGGGTAGCCAATATCTCGTCACCAGTATAATCACAGCTTCAAAGTCAAGAAACCGCTGGCAAGAGTAACGATGTTTCTCTTAAGATACCAAACTAGTGGCGTATCGCTTCAGGCAGACTGGCCACAGTATCTCAAAATGTGTATTTGGGTGAGCAACTGGCAGGAAGCACTATGACTCTCTTAAGGTAGCCAATGCCTCGTCACCAACATAATCCCATCACCAACTTCAGGAAACCGCTTGCAAAGGTAACGAAGCTTCTCCTAAGATACACAGCTAGTGGGGTGTCACTTGAGGCAGACTGGCCAAAGTATCAAAAAAATGTGTATTTGGGTGAGCAACTAGCAGGAATCACTGTGACACTCATAGGGAAGCCAATGCCTCGTCACCAGAATAATCACATCAGCAACTTCAAGAAACCCTTGGCAAAAGTTACAATGAATCTTAAGATACACAACTAGTGGCGTAGCTATCAGGCAGACTGGAAAGAGTATCTAAAAATGTGTATTTGGGTGAAGAACTGGCAGGAATCTCTATGACTCTCTTGAGGTAGCCAATGCCTCGTCACCAGCAGAATCAAATCAGCAACTTCTAGAAACCCCTGGCAAAAGTAACGATGTTTCTCTTAAGATACACAACTAGTGGCGTATCGCTTCAGGCACACTGGAAACAGTATCTAAAAAATGTGTATTTGGGTGAGCAACTGGCACGAAACACTGTGACTCTCTTAGGGTAGCCAATATCTCGTCACCAGTATAATCACAGCTTCAAAGTCAAGAAACCGCTGGCAAGAGTAACGATGTTTCTCTTAAGATACACAACTAGTGGCGTATCGCTTCAGGCAGACTGGCCACAGTATCTCAAAATGTGTATTTGGGTGAGCAACTGGCAGGAAGCACTATGACTCTCTTAAGGTAGCCAATGCCTCGTCACCAACATAATCCCATCACCAACTTCAGGAAACCGCTTGCAAAGGTAACGAAGCTTCTCATAAGATACACAACTAGTGGGGTGTCACTTGAGGCAGACTGGCCAAAATATAAAAAAAATGTGTATTTGGGTGAGCAACTAGCAGGAATCCCTATGACACTCATAGGGTTTCCAATGCCTCGTCACCAGCATAATCACATCAGCAACTTCAAGAAACCCCTGGCAAAAGTTACAATGACTCTTAAGATACACAACTAGTGGCGTAGCTATCACGCAGACTGGAAAGAGTATCTAAAAAATGTGTCTTTGGGTGAAGAACTGGCAGGAATCTCTATGACTCTCTTGAGGTAGCCAATGCTTCGTCACCAGCAGAATCAAATCAGCAACTTCTAGAAACCCCTTTCAAAAGTAACGATGTTCCTCTTAAGATACGCAACTAGTGGCGTATCGCTTCAGGCACACTGGAAACAGTATCTAAAAAATGTGTATTTGGGTGAGCAACTGGCACGAAACACTGTGACTCTCTTAGGGTAGCCAATATCTCGTCACCAGTATAATCACAGCTTCAAAGTCAAGAAACCGCTGGCAAGAGTAACGATGTTTCTCTTAAGATACACAACTAGTGGCGTATCGCTTCAGGCACACTGGAAACAGTATCTAAAAAATGTGTATTTGAGTGAGCAACTGGCACGAAACACAGTGACTCTCTTAGGGTAACCAATATCTCGTCACCAGTATAATCACATCTTCAAAGTCAAGAAACCGCTGGCAAGAGTAACGATGTTTCTCTTAAGATACACAACTAGTGGCGTATCGCTTCAGGCAGACTGGCCACAGTATCTCAAAATGTGTATTTGGGTGAGCAACTGGCAGGAATCACTATGACTCTCTTAAGGTAGCCAATGCCTCGTCACCAACATAATCCCATCACCAACTTCAGGAAACCGCTTGCAAAGGTAACGAAGCTTCTCCTAAGATACACAGCTAGTGGGGTGTCACTTGAGGCAGACTGGCCAAAGTATCAAAAAAATGTGTATTTGGGTGAGCAACTAGCAGGAATCACTGTGACACTCATAGGGAAGCCAATGCCTCGTCACCAGAATAATCACATCAGCAACTTCAAGAAACCCTTGGCAAAAGTTACAATGAATCTTAAGATACACAACTAGTGGCGTAGCTATCAGGCAGACTGGAAAGAGTATCTAAAAATGTGTATTTGGGTGAAGAACTGGCAGGAATCTCTATGACTCTCTTGAGGTAGCCAATGCTTCGTCACCAGCAGAACCAAATCAGCAACTTCTAGAAACCCCTTTCAAAAGTAACGATGTTTCTCTTAAGATACACAACTAGTGGCGTATCGCTTCAGGCACACAGGAAACAGAATCTAAAAAATGTGTATTTGGGTGAGCAACTGGCACGAAACACTGTGACTCTCTTAGGGTTGCCAATATCTCGTCACCAGTATAATCACAGCTTCAAAGTCAAGAAACCGCTGGCAAGAGTAACGATGTTTCTCTTAAGATACACAACTAGTGGCGTATCGCTTCAGGCAGACTGGAAACAGTATCTAAAAAATGTGTATTTGGGTAGCAACTGGCACGAAACACTGTGACTCTCTTAGGGTAGCCAATATCTCGTCACCAGTATAATCACAGCTTCAAAGTCAAGAAACCGCTGGCAAGAGTAACGATGTTTCTCTTAGGATACACAACTAGTGGCGTATCGCTTCAGGCAGACTGGAAACAGTATCTCAAAATGTGTATTTGGGTGAGCAACTGGCAGGAAGCACTATGACTCTCTTAAGGTGGCCAATGCCTCTTCACCAACATAATCCCATCACCAACTTCAAGAAACCGCTTGCAAAGGTAACGAAGCTTCTCATAAGATACACAGCTAGTGGGGTGTCACTTGAGGCAGACTGGCCAAAGTATCAAAAAAATGTGTATTTGGGTGAGCAACTAGCAGGAATCACTATGACACTCATAGGGTAGCCAATGCCTCGTCACCAGCATAATCACATCAGCAACTTCAAGAAACCCCTGGCAAAAGTTACAATGACTCTTAAGATACACAACTAGTGGCGTAGCTATCAGGCAGACTGGAAAGAGTATCTAAAAAATGTGTATTTGGGTGAGCAACTGGCAGGAAGCACTATGACTCTCTTAAGGTAGCCAATGACTCGTCTCCAACATAATCCCATCACCAACTTCAGGAAACCGCTTGCAAAGGTATCGAAGCTTCTCATAAGATACACAGCTAGTGGGGTGTCACTTGAGGCAGACTGGCCAAAGTATCAAAAAAATGTGTATTTGGGTGAGCAACTAGCAGGAATCACTATGACACTCATAGGGTAGCCAATGCCTCGTCACCAGCATAATCACATCAGCAACTTCAAGAAACCCCTGGCAAAAGTTACAATGACTCTTAAGATACACAACTAGTGGCGTAGCTATCAGGCAGACTGGAAAGAGTATCTAAAAATGTGTATTTGGGTGAAGAACTGGCAGGAATCTCTATGACACTCTTGAGGTAGCCAATGCCTCGTCACCAGCAGAATCAAATCAGCAACTTCTAGAAACCCCTGGCAAAAGTAACGATGTTTCTCTTAAGATACACAACTAGTGGCGTATCGCTTCAGGCACACTGGAAACAGTATCTAAAAAATGTGTATTTGGGTGAGCAACTGGCACGAAACACTGTGACTCTCTTAGGGTAACCAATATCTCGTCACCAGTATAATCACATCTTCAAAGTCAAGAAACCGCTGGCAAGAGTAACGATGTTTCTCTTAAGATACACAACTACTGGCGTATCGCTTCAGGCAGACTGGCCACAGTATCTCAAAATGTGTATTTGGGTGAGCAACTGGCAGGAAGCACTATGACTCTCTTAAGGTAGCCAATGACTCGTCACCAACATAAACCCCTCACCAACTTAAGGTAACCGCTTGCAAAGGTATCGAAGCTTCTCATAAGATACACAGCTAGTGGGGTGTCACTTGAGGCAGACTGGCCAAAATATCAAAAAAAATGTGTATTTGGGTGAGCAACTAGCAGGAATCCCTATGACACTCATAGGGTTTCCAATGCCTCGTCACCAGCATAATCACATCAGCAACTTCAAGAAACCCCTGGCAAAAGTTACAATGACTCTTAAGATACACAACTAGTGGCGTAGCTATCACGCAGACTGGAAAGAGTATCTAAAAAATGTGTATTTGGGTGAAGAACTTGCAGGAATCTCTATGACTCTCTTGAGGTAGCCAATGCTTCGTCACCAGCATTATCAAATCAGCAACTTCTAGAAACCCCTTTCAAAAGTAACGATGTTTCTCTTAAGATACACAACTAGTGGCGTATCGCTTCAGGCACACTGGAAACAGTATCTAAAAAATGTGTATTTGGGTGAGCAACTGGCACGAAACACTGTGACTCTCTTAGGGTAGCCAATATCTCGTCACCAGTATAATCACAGCTTCAAAGTCACGAAACCGCTGGCAAGAGTAACGATGTTTCTCTTAAGATACACAACTAGTGGCGTATCGCTTCAGGCAGACTGGCCACAGTATCTCAAAATGTGTATTTGGGTGAGCAACTGGCAGGAAGCACTATGACTCTCTTAAGGTAGCCAATGCCTCGTCACCAACATAATCCCATCACCAACTTCAGGAAACCGCTTGCAAAGGTAACGAAGCTTCTCATAAGATACACAGCTAGTGGGGTGTCACTTGAGGCAGACTGGCCAAAGTATCAAAAAAATGTGTATTTGGGTGACCAACTAGCAGGCATCACTATGACACTCATAGGGTAGCCAATGCCTCGTCACCAGCATAATCACATCAGCAACTTCAAGAAACCCCTGGCAAAAGTTACAATGACTCTTAAGATACACAATTAGTGGCGTAGCTATCAGGTAGACTGGAAAGAGTATCTAAAAAATGTGTATTTGGGTGAAGAACTGGCAGGAATCTCTATGACTCTCTTGAGGTAGCCAATGCTTCGTCACCAGCAGAATCAAATCAGCAACTTCTAGAAACCCCTTTCAAAAGTAACGATGTTTCTCTTAAGATACACAACTAGTGGCGTATCGCTTCAGGCACACTGGAAACAGTATCTAAAAAATGTGTATTTGGGTGAGCAACTGGCACGAAACACTGTGACTCTCTTAGGGTAGCCAATATCTCGTCACCAGTATAATCACAGCTTCAAAGTCAAGAAACCGCTGGCAAGAGTAACGATGTTTCTCTTAAGATACACAACTAGTGGTGTATCGCTTCAGGCAGACTGGCCACAGTATCTCAAAATGTGTATTTGGGTGAGCAACTGGCAGGAAGCACTATGACTCTCTTAAGGTAGCCAATGCCTCGTCACCAACATAATCCCATCACCAACTTCAGGAAACCGCTTGTAAAGGTAACGAAGCTTCTCATAAGATACACAGCTAGTGGGGTGTCACTTGAGGCAGACTGGCCAAAGTATCAAAAAAATGTGTATTTGGGTGAGCAACTAGCAGGAATCACTATGACACTCATAGGGTAGCCAATGCCTCGTCACCAGCATAATCACATCAGCAACTTCAAGAAACCCCTGGCAAAAGTTACAATGACTCTTAAGATACACAACTATAGGCGTAGCTATCAGGCAGACTGGAAAGAGTATCTAAAAAATGTGTATTTGGGTGAAGAACTGGCAGGAATCTCTATGACTCTCTTGAGGTAGCCAATGCCTCGTCACCATCATAATCAAATCAGCAACTTCTAGAAACCCCTGGCAAAAGTAACGATGTTTCTCTTAAGATACACAACTAGTGGCGTATCGCTTCAGGCACACTGGAAACAGTATCTCAAAATGTGTATTTGGGTGAGCAACTGGCAGGAAGCACTATGACTCTCTTAAGGTAGCCAATGCCTCGTCACCAACATAATCCCATCACCAACTTCAAGAAACCGCTTGCAAAGGTAACGAAGCTTCTCATAAGATACACAGCTAGTGGGGTGTCACTTGAGGCAGACTGGCCAAAGTATCAAAAAATGTGTATTTGGGTGAGCAACTAGCAGGAATCACTATGACACTCATGGGGTAGCCAATGCCTCGTCACCAGCATAATCACATCAGCAACTTCAAGAAACCCCTGGCAAAAGTTACAATGACTCTTAAGATACACAACTAGTGGCGTAGCTATCAGGCATACTGGAAAGAGTATCTAAAAAATGTTTATTTGGTTGAGCAACTGGCAGGAAACACTGTGACTCTCTTAGGGTAGCCAATATCTCGTCACCAGTAAATCACATCTTCAAAGTCAAGAAACCGCTGGCAAGAGTAACGATGTTTCTCTTAAGATACACAACTAGTGGCGTATCGCATCAGGCAGGCTGGCCACAGTATCTCAAAATGTGTATTTGGGTGAGCAACTGGCAGGAAGCATTATGACACTCATAGGGTAGCCAATGCCTCGTCACCACCATAATCACATCAGCAACTTCAAGAAACCCCTGGCAAAAGTTACAATGACTCTTAAGATACACAACTAGTGGCGTAGCTATCAGGCAGACTGGAAAGAGTATCTAAAAAATGTGTATTTGGATGAGCAACTGGCAGGAAGCACTATGTCTCTCTTAAGGTAGCCAATGCCTCGTCACCAACATAATCCCATCACCAACTTCAAGAAACCGCACGCAAAGGTAACGAAGCTTCTCATAAGATACACAGCTAGTGGGGTGTCACTTGAGGCAGACTGGCCAAAGTATCAAAAAAATGTGTATTTGGGTGAGCAACTAGCAGGAATCACTATGACACTCATAGGGTAGCCAATGCCTCGTCACCAGCATAATCACATCAGCAACTTCAAGAAACCCCTGGCAAAAGTTACAATGACTCTTAAGATACACAACTAGTGGCGTAGCTATCAGGCAGACTGGAAAGAGTATCTAAAAATGTGTATTTGGGTGAAGAACTGGCAGGAATCTCTATGACTCTCTTGAGGTAGCCAATGCCTCGTCACCAACAGGATCAAATCAGCAACTTCTAGAAACCCCTGGCAAAAGTAACGATGTTTCTCTTAAGATACACAACTAGTGGCGTATCGCTTCAGGCACACTGGAAACAGTATCTAAAAAATGTGTATTTGGGTGAGCAACTGGCACGAAACACAGTGACTCTCTTAGGGTAACCAATATCTCGTCACCAGTATAATCACATCTTCAAAGTCAAGAAACCGCTGGCAAGAGTAACGATGTTTCTCTTAAGATACACAACTAGTGGCGTATCGCTTCAGGCAGACTGGCCACAGTATCTCAAAATGTGTATTTGGGTGAGCAACTGGCAGGAAGCACTATGACTTTCTTAAGGTAGCCAATGCCTCGTCACCAACATAATCCCATCACCAACTTCAGGAAACCGCTTGCAAAGGTAACGAAGCTTCTCATAAGATACACAGCTAGTGGCGTGTCACTTGAGGCAGACTGGCCAAAGTATCAAAAAAATGTGTATTTGGGTGAGCAACTAGCAGGAATCCCTATGACACTCATAGGGTTTCCAATGCCTCGTCACCAGCATAATCACATCAGCAACTTCAAGAAACCCCTGGCAAAAGTTACAATGACTCTTAAGATACACAACTAGTGGCGTAGCTATCACGCAGACTGGAAAGAGTATCTAAAAAATGTGTATTTGGGTGAAGAACTTGCAGGAATCTCTATGACTCTCTTGAGGTAGCCAATGCTTCGTCACCAGCATTATCAAATCAGCAACTTCTAGAAACCCCTTTCAAAAGTAACGATGTTTCTCTTAAGATACACAACTAGTGGCGTATCGCTTCAGGCACACTGGAAACAGTATCTAAAAAATGTGTATTTGGGTGAGCAACTGGCACGAAACACTGTGACTCTCTTAGGGTAGCCAATATCTCGTCACCAGTATAATCACAGCTTCAAAGTCACGAAACCGCTGGCAAGAGTAACGATGTTTCTCTTAAGATACACAACTAGTGGCGTATCGCTTCAGGCAGACTGGCCACAGTATCTCAAAATGTGTATTTGGGTGAGCAACTGGCAGGAAGCACTATGACTCTCTTAAGGTAGCCAATGCCTCGTCACCAACATAATCCCATCACCAACTTCAGGAAACCGCTTGCAAAGGTAACGAAGCTTCTCATAAGATACACAGCTAGTGGGGTGTCACTTGAGGCAGACTGGCCAAAGTATCAAAAAAATGTGTATTTGGGTGACCAACTAGCAGGCATCACTATGACACTCATAGGGTAGCCAATGCCTCGTCACCAGCATAATCACATCAGCAACTTCAAGAAACCCCTGGCAAAAGTTACAATGACTCTTAAGATACACAATTAGTGGCGTAGCTATCAGGTAGACTGGAAAGAGTATCTAAAAAATGTGTATTTGGGTGAAGAACTGGCAGGAATCTCTATGACTCTCTTGAGGTAGCCAATGCTTCGTCACCAGCAGAATCAAATCAGCAACTTCTAGAAACCCCTTTCAAAAGTAACGATGTTTCTCTTAAGATACACAACTAGTGGCGTATCGCTTCAGGCACACTGGAAACAGTATCTAAAAAATGTGTATTTGGGTGAGCAACTGGCACGAAACACTGTGACTCTCTTAGGGTAGCCAATATCTCGTCACCAGTATAATCACAGCTTCAAAGTCAAGAAACCGCTGGCAAGAGTAACGATGTTTCTCTTAAGATACACAACTAGTGGTGTATCGCTTCAGGCAGACTGGCCACAGTATCTCAAAATGTGTATTTGGGTGAGCAACTGGCAGGAAGCACTATGACTCTCTTAAGGTAGCCAATGCCTCGTCACCAACATAATCCCATCACCAACTTCAGGAAACCGCTTGTAAAGGTAACGAAGCTTCTCATAAGATACACAGCTAGTGGGGTGTCACTTGAGGCAGACTGGCCAAAGTATCAAAAAAATGTGTATTTGGGTGAGCAACTAGCAGGAATCACTATGACACTCATAGGGTAGCCAATGCCTCGTCACCAGCATAATCACATCAGCAACTTCAAGAAACCCCTGGCAAAAGTTACAATGACTCTTAAGATACACAACTATAGGCGTAGCTATCAGGCAGACTGGAAAGAGTATCTAAAAAATGTGTATTTGGGTGAAGAACTGGCAGGAATCTCTATGACTCTCTTGAGGTAGCCAATGCCTCGTCACCATCATAATCAAATCAGCAACTTCTAGAAACCCCTGGCAAAAGTAACGATGTTTCTCTTAAGATACACAACTAGTGGCGTATCGCTTCAGGCACACTGGAAACAGTATCTCAAAATGTGTATTTGGGTGAGCAACTGGCAGGAAGCACTATGACTCTCTTAAGGTAGCCAATGCCTCGTCACCAACATAATCCCATCACCAACTTCAAGAAACCGCTTGCAAAGGTAACGAAGCTTCTCATAAGATACACAGCTAGTGGGGTGTCACTTGAGGCAGACTGGCCAAAGTATCAAAAAATGTGTATTTGGGTGAGCAACTAGCAGGAATCACTATGACACTCATGGGGTAGCCAATGCCTCGTCACCAGCATAATCACATCAGCAACTTCAAGAAACCCCTGGCAAAAGTTACAATGACTCTTAAGATACACAACTAGTGGCGTAGCTATCAGGCATACTGGAAAGAGTATCTAAAAAATGTTTATTTGGATGAGCAACTGGCAGGAAACACTGTGACTCTCTTAGGGTAGCCAATATCTCGTCACCAGTAAATCACATCTTCAAAGTCAAGAAACCGCTGGCAAGAGTAACGATGTTTCTCTTAAGATACACAACTAGTGGCGTATCGCATCAGGCAGGCTGGCCACAGTATCTCAAAATGTGTATTTGGGTGAGCAACTGGCAGGAAGCATTATGACACTCATAGGGTAGCCAATGCCTCGTCACCACCATAATCACATCAGCAACTTCAAGAAACCCCTGGCAAAAGTTACAATGACTCTTAAGATACACAACTAGTGGCGTAGCTATCAGGCAGACTGGAAAGAGTATCTAAAAAATGTGTATTTGGATGAGCAACTGGCAGGAAGCACTATGTCTCTCTTAAGGTAGCCAATGCCTCGTCACCAACATAATCCCATCACCAACTTCAAGAAACCGCACGCAAAGGTAACGAAGCTTCTCATAAGATACACAGCTAGTGGGGTGTCACTTGAGGCAGACTGGCCAAAGTATCAAAAAAATGTGTATTTGGGTGAGCAACTAGCAGGAATCACTATGACACTCATAGGGTAGCCAATGCCTCGTCACCAGCATAATCACATCAGCAACTTCAAGAAACCCCTGGCAAAAGTTACAATGACTCTTAAGATACACAACTAGTGGCGTAGCTATCAGGCAGACTGGAAAGAGTATCTAAAAATGTGTATTTGGGTGAAGAACTGGCAGGAATCTCTATGACTCTCTTGAGGTAGCCAATGCCTCGTCACCAACAGGATCAAATCAGCAACTTCTAGAAACCCCTGGCAAAAGTAACGATGTTTCTCTTAAGATACACAACTAGTGGCGTATCGCTTCAGGCACACTGGAAACAGTATCTAAAAAATGTGTATTTGGGTGAGCAACTGGCACGAAACACAGTGACTCTCTTAGGGTAACCAATATCTCGTCACCAGTATAATCACATCTTCAAAGTCAAGAAACCGCTGGCAAGAGTAACGATGTTTCTCTTAAGATACACAACTAGTGGCGTATCGCTTCAGGCAGACTGGCCACAGTATCTCAAAATGTGTATTTGGGTGAGCAACTGGCAGGAAGCACTATGACTTTCTTAAGGTAGCCAATGCCTCGTCACCAACATAATCCCATCACCAACTTCAGGAAACCGCTTGCAAAGGTAACGAAGCTTCTCATAAGATACACAGCTAGTGGGGTGTCACTTGAGGCAGACTGGCCAAAGTATCAAAAAAATGTGTATTTGGGTGAGCAACTAGCAGGAATCACTGTGACACTCATAGGGAAGCCAATGCCTCGTCACCAGAATAATCACATCAGCAACTTCAAGAAACCCCTGGCAAAAGTTACAATGAATCTTAAGATACACAACTAGTGGCGTAGCTATCAGGCAGACTGGAAAGAGTATCTAAAAAATGTGTATTTGGGTGAAGAACTGGCAGGAATCTCTATGACTCTCTTGAGGTAGCCAATGCTTCGTCACCAGCAGAATCAAATCAGCAACTTCTAGAAACCCCTTTCAAAAGTAACGATGTTTCTCTTAAGATACACAACTAGTGGCGTATCGCTTCAGGCACACTGGAAACAGAATCTAAAAAATGTGTATTTTGGTGAGCAACTGGCACGAAACACTGTGACTCTCTTAGGGTAGCCAATATCTCGTCACCAGTATAATCACAGCTTCAAAGTCAAGAAACCGTTGGCAAGAGTAACGATGTTTCTCTTAAGATACACAACTAGTGGCGTATCGCTTCAGGCACACTGGAAACAGTATCTAAAAAATGTGTATTTGGGTGAGCAACTGGCACGAAACACTGTGACTCTCTTAGGGTAGCCAATATCTCGTCACCAGTATAATCACATCTTCAAAGTCAAGAAACCGCTGGCAAGAGTAACGATGTTTCTCTTAAGATACACAACTAGTGGCGTATCGCTTCAGGCAGACAGGCCACAGTATCTCAAAATGTGTATTTGGGTGAGCAACTGGCAGGAAGCACTATGACTCTCTTAAGGTAGCCAATGCCTCGTCACCAACATAATCCCATCACCAACTTCAGGGTACCGCTTGCAAAGGTAACGAAGCTTCTCATAAGATACACAACTAGTGGGGTGTCACTTGAGGCAGACTGGCCAAAATATAAAAAAAATGTGTATTTGGGTGAGCAACTAGCAGGAATCACTATGACACTCATAGGGGTTCCAATGCCTCGTCACCAGCATAATCACATCAGCAACTTCAAGAAACCCCTGGCAAAAGTTACAATGACTCTTAAGATACACAACTAGTGGCGTAGCTATCACGCAGACTGGAAAGAGTATCTAAAAAATGTGTATTTGGGTGAAGAACTGGCAGGAATCTCTATGACTCTCTGGACGTAGCCAATGCTTCGTCACCAGCAGAATCAAATCAGCAACTTCTAGAAACCCCTTTCAAAAGTAACGATGTTCCTCTTAAGATACGCAACTAGTGGCGTATCGCTTCAGGCACACTGGAAACAGTATCTAAAAAATGTGTATTTGGGTGAGCAACTGGCACGAAACACTGTGACTCTCTTAGGGTAGCCAATATCTCGTCACCAGTATAATCACAGCTTCAAAGTCAAGAAACCGTTGGCAAGAGTAACGATGTTTCTCTTAAGATACACAACTAGTGGCGTATCGCTTCAGGCACACTGGAAACAGTATCTAAAAAATGTGTATTTGGGTGAGCAACTGGCACGAAACACTGTGACTCTCTTAGGGTAGCCAATATCTCGTCACCAGTATAATCACATCTTCAAAGTCAAGAAACCGCTGGC
Source organism: Schistocerca nitens (assembly GCF_023898315.1). Classification (NCBI taxonomy): domain Eukaryota; kingdom Metazoa; phylum Arthropoda; class Insecta; order Orthoptera; family Acrididae; genus Schistocerca; species Schistocerca nitens. Next base: position 104,573,868 of record NC_064616.1, on the reverse strand, counting down.
AAGAGTAACGATGTTTCTCTTAAGATACACAACTAGTGGCGTATCGCTTCAGGCAGACAGGCCACAGTATCTCAAAATGTGTATTTGGGTGAGCAACTGGCAGGAAGCACTATGACTCTCTTAAGGTAGCCAATGCCTCGTCACCAACATAATCCCATCACCAACTTCAGGGTACCGCTTGCAAAGGTAACGAAGCTTCTCATAAGATACACAACTAGTGGGGTGTCACTTGAGGCAGACTGGCCAAAATATAAAAAAAATGTGTATTTGGGTGAGCAACTAGCAGGAATCACTATGACACTCATAGGGGTTCCAATGCCTCGTCACCAGCATAATCACATCAGCAACTTCAAGAAACCCCTGGCAAAAGTTACAATGACTCTTAAGATACACAACTAGTGGCGTAGCTATCACGCAGACTGGAAAGAGTATCTAAAAAATGTGTATTTGGGTGAAGAACTGGCAGGAATCTCTATGACTCTCTGGACGTAGCCAATGCTTCGTCACCAGCAGAATCAAATCAGCAACTTCTAGAAACCCCTTTCAAAAGTAACGATGTTCCTCTTAAGATACGCAACTAGTGGCGTATCGCTTCAGGCACACTGGAAACAGTATCTAAAAAATGTGTATTTGGGTGAGCAACTGGCACGAAACACTGTGACTCTCTTAGGGTAGCCAATATCTCGTCACCAGTATAATCACAGCTTCAAAGTCAAGAAACCGCTGGCAAGAGTAACGATGTTTCTCTTAAGATACACAACTAGTGGCGTATCGCTTCAGGCACACTGGAAACAGTATCTAAAAAATGTGTATTTGGGTGAGCAACTGGCACGAAACACAGTGACTCTCTTAGGGTAGCCAATATCTCGTCACCAGTATAATCACATCTTCAAAGTCAAGAAACCGCTGGCAAGAGTAACGATGTTTCTCTTAAGATACACAACTAGTGGCGTATCGCTTCAGGCAGTCTGGCCACAGTATCTCAAAATGTGTATTTGGGTGAGCAACTGGCAGGAAGCACTATGACTCTCTTAAGGTAGCCAATGCCTCGTCACCAACATAATCCCATCACCAACTTCAGGAAACCGCTTGCAAAGGTAACGAAGCTTCTCATAAGATACACAGCTAGTGGGGTGTCACTTGAGGCAGACTGGCCAAAGTATCAAAAAAATGTGTATTTGGGTGAGCAACTAGCAGGAATCACTGTGACACTCATAGGGAAGCCAATGCCTCGTCACCAGAATAATCACATCAGCAACTTCAAGAAACCCCTGGCAAAAGTTACAATGAATCTTAAGATACACAACTAGTGGCGTAGCTATCAGGCAGACTGGAAAGAGTATCTAAAAAATGTGTATTTGGGTGAAGAACTTGCAGGAATCTCTATGACTCTCTTGAGGTAGCCAATGCTTCGTCACCAGCAGAATCAAATCAGCAACTTCTAGAAACCCCTTTCAAAAGTAACGATGTTTCTCTTAAGATACACAACTAGTGGCGTATCGCTTCAGGCACACTGGAAACAGTATCTAAAAAATGTGTATTTGGGTGAGCAACTGGCACGAAACACTGTGACTCTCTTAGGGTAGCCAATATCTCGTCACCAGTATAATCACAGCTTCAAAGTCAAGAAACCGCTGCAAGAGTAACGATGTTTCTCTTAAGATACACAACTAGTGGCGTATCGCTTCAGGCAGACTGGCCGCAGTATCTCAAAATGTGTATTTGGGTGAGCAACTGGCAGGAAGCACTATGACTCTCTTAAGGTATCCAATGCCTCGTCACCAACATAATCCCATCACCAACTTCAGGAAACCGCTTGCAAAGGTAACGAAGCTTCTCATAAGATACACAGCTAGTGGGGTGTCACTTGAGGCAGACTGGCCAAAGTATCAAAAAAAGGTGTATTTGGGTGACCAACTAGCAGGCATCACTATGACACTCATAGGGTAGCCAATGCCTCGTCACCAGCATAATCACATCAGCAACTTCAAGAAACCCCTGGCAAAAGTTACAATGACTCTTAAGATACACAATTAGTGGCGTAGCTATCAGGTAGACTGGAAAGAGTATCCAAAAAATGTGTATTTGGGTGAAGAACTGGCAGGAATCTCTATGACTCTCTTGAGGTAGCCAATGCCTCGTCACCAACAGAATCAAATCAGCAACTTCTAGAAACCCCTGGCAAAAGTAACGATGTTTCTCTTAAGATACACAACTAGTGGCGTATCGCTTCAGGCAGACTGGAAACAGTATCTAAAAAATGTGTATTTGGGTGAGCAACTGGCACGAAACACTGTGACTCTCTTAGGGTAGCCAATATCTCGTCACCAGTATAATCACAGCTTCAAAGTCAAGAAACCGCTGGCAAGAGTAACGATGTTTCTCTTAGGATACACAACTAGTGGCGTATCGCTTCAGGCAGACTGGAAACAGTATCTCAAAATGTGTATTTGGGTGAGCAACTGGCAGGAAGCACTATGACTCTCTTAAGGTGGCCAATGCCTCGTCACCAACATAATCCCATCACCAACTTCAAGAAACCGCTTGCAAAGGTAACGAAGCTTCTCATAAGATACACAACTAGTGGGGTGTCACTTGAGGCAGACTGGCCAAAGTATCAAAAAAATGTGTATTTGGGTGAGCAACTAGCAGGAATCACTATGACACTCATAGGGTAGCCAATGCCTCGTCACCAGCATAATCATATCAGCAACTTCATGAAACCCCTGGCAAAAGTTACAATGACTCTTAAGATACACAACTAGTGGCGTAGCTATCAGGCAGACTGGAAAGAGTATCTAAAAAATGTGTATTTGGATGAGCAACTGGCAGGAAGCACTATGAATCTCTTAAGGTAGCCAATGCCTCGTCACCAACATAATCCCATCACCAACTTCAAGAAACCGCTTGCAAAGGTAACGAAGCTTCTCATAAGATACACAGCTAGTGGGGTGTCACTTGAGGCAGACTGGCCAAAGTATCAAAAAAATTTGTATTTGGGTGAGCAACTAGCAGGAATCACTATGACACTCATAGGGTAGCCAATGCCTCGTCACCAGCATAATCACATCAGCAACTTCAAGAAACCCCTGGCAAAAGTTACAATGACTCTTAAGATACACAACTAGTGGCGTAGCTATCAGGCAGACTGGAAAGAGTATCTAAAAAATGTGTATTTGGATGAGCAACTGGCAGGAAGCACTATGAATCTCTTAAGGTAGCCAATGCCTCGTCACCAACATAATCCCATCACCAACTTCAAGAAACCGCTTGCAAAGGTAACGAAGCTTCTCATAAGATACACAGCTAGTGGGGTGTCACTTGAGGCAGACTGGCCAAAGTATCAAAAAAATTTGTATTTGGGTGAGCAACTAGCAGGAATCACTATGACACTCATAGGGTAGCCAATGCCTCGTCACCAGCATAATCACATCAGCAACTTCAAGAAACCCCTGGCAAAAGTTACAATGACTCTTAAGATACACAACTAGTGGCTTAGCTATCAGGCAGACTGGAAAGGGTATCTAAAAATGTGTATTTGGGTGAAGAACTGGCAGGAATCTCTATGACTCACTTGAGGTTGCCAATGCCTCGTCACCAGCAGAATCAAATCAGCAACTTCTAGAAACCCCTGGCAAAAGTAACGATGTTTCCCTTAAGATACACAACTAGTGGCGTATCGCTTCAGGCACACTGGAAACAGTATCTAAAAAAATGTGTATTTGGGTGAGCAACTGGCACGAAACACTGTGACTCTCTTAGGGTAACCAATATCTCGTCACCAGTATAATCACATCTTCAAAGTCAAGAAACCGCTGGCAAGAGTAACGATGTTTCTCTTAAGATACACAACTACTGGCGTATCGCTTCAGGCAGACTGGCCACAGTATCTCAAAATGTGTATTTGGGTGAGCAACTGGCAGGAAGCACTATGACTCTCTTAAGGTAGCCAATGACTCGTCACCAACATAATCCCATCACCAACTTCAGGAAACCGCTTGCAAAGGTATCGAAGCTTCTCATAAGATACACAGCTAGTGGGGTGTCACTTGAGGCAGACTGGCCAAAATATCAAAAAAAATGTGTATTTGGGTGAGCAACTAGCAGGAATCCCTATGACACTCATAGGGTTTCCAATGCCTCGTCACCAGCATAATCACATCAGCAACTTCAAGAAACCCCTGGCAAAAGTTACAATGACTCTTAAGATACACAACTAGTGGTGTAGCTATCATGCAGACTGGAAAGAGTATCTAAAAAATGTGTATTTGGGTGAAGAACTTGCAGGAATCTCTATGACTCTCTTGAGGTAGCCAATGCTTCGTCACCAGCAGAATCAAATCAGCAACTTCTAGAAACCCCTTTCAAAAGTAACGATGTTTCTCTTAAGATACACAACTAGTGGCGTATCGCTTCAGGCACACTGGAACCAGTATCTAAAAAATGTGTATTTGGCTGAGCAACTGGCACGAAACACTGTGACTCTCTTAGGGTAGCCAATATCTCGTCACCAGTATAATCACAGCTTCAAAGTCAAGAAACCGCTGGCAAGAGTAACGATGTTTCTCTTAAGATACACAACTAGTGGCGTATCGCTTCAGGCAGACTGGCCACAGTATCTCAAAATGTGTATTTGGGTGAGCAACTGGCAGGAAGCACTATGACTCTCTTAAGGTAGCCAATGCCTCGTCACCAACATAATCCCATCACCAACTTCAGGAAACCGCTTGCAAAGGTATCGAAGCTTCTCATAAGATACACAGCTAGTGGGGTGTCACTTGAGGCAGACTGGCCAAAATATCAAAAAAAATGTGTATTTGGGTGAGCAACTAGCAGGAATCCCTATGACACTCATAGGGTTTCCAATGCCTCGTCACCAGCATAATCACATCAGCAACTTCAAGAAACCCCTGGCAAAAGTTACAATGACTCTTAAGATACACAACTAGTGGCGTAGCTATCACGCAGACTGGAAAGAGTATCTAAAAAATGTGTATTTGGGTGAAGAACTTGCAGGAATCTCTATGACTCTCTTGAGGTAGCCAAAGCTTCGTCACCAGCAGAATCAAATCAGCAACTTCTAGAAACCCCTTTCAAAAGTAACGATGTTTCTCTTAAGATACACAACTAGTGGCGTATCGCTTCAGGCACACTGGAAACAGTATCTAAAAAATGTGTATTTGGGTGAGCAACTGGCACGAAACACTGTGACTCTCTTAGGGTAGCCAATATCTCGTCACCAGTATAATCACAGCTTCAAAGTCAAGAAACCGCTGGCAAGAGTAACGATGTTTCTCTTACGATACACAACTAGTGGCGTATCGCTTCAGGCAGACTGGCCACAGTATCTCAAAATGTGTATTTGGGTGAGCAACTGGCAGGAAGCACTATGACTCTCTTAAGGTAGCCAATGCCTCGTCACCAACATAATCCCATCACCAACTTCAGGAAACCGCTTGCAAAGGTAACGAAGCTTCTCATAAGATACACAGCTAGTGGGGTGTCACTTGAGGCAGACTGGCCAAAGTACCAAAAAAATGTGTATTTGGGTGACCAACTAGCAGGCATCACTATGACACTCATAGGGTAGCCAATGCCTCGTCACCAGCATAATCACATCAGCAACTTCAAGAAACCCCTGGCAAAAGTTACAATGACTCTTAAGATACACAATTAGTGGCGTAGCTATCAGGTAGACTGGAAAGAGTATCTAAAAAATGTGTATTTGGGTGAAGAACTGGCAGGAATCTCTATGACTCTCTTGAGGTAGCCAATGCCTCGTCACCAACAGAATGAAATCAGCAACTTCTAGAAACCCCTGGCAAAAGTAACGATGTTTCTCTTAAGATACACAACTAGTGGCGTATCGCTTCAGGCAGACTGGAAACAGTATCTAAAAAATGTGTATTTGGGTGAGCAACTGGCACGAAACACTGTGACTCTCTTAGGGTAGCCAATATCTCGTCACCAGTATAATCACAGCTTCAAAGTCAAGAAACCGCTGGCAAGAGTAACGATGTTTCTCTTAGGATACACAACTAGTGGCGTATCGCTTCAGGCAGACTGGAAACAGTATCTCAAAATGTGTATTTGGGTGAGCAACTGGCAGGAAGCACTATGACTCTCTTAAGGTGGCCAATGCCTCGTCACCAACATAATCCCATCACCAACTTCAAGAAACCGCTTGCAAAGGTAACGAAGCTTCTCATAAGATACACAACTAGTGGGGTGTCACTTGAGGCAGACTGGCCAAAGTATCAAAAAAATGTGTATTTGGGTGAGCAACTAGCAGGAATCACTATGACACTCATAGGGTAGCCAATGCCTCGTCACCAGCATAATCACATCAGCAACTTCATGAAACCCCTGGCAAAAGTTACAATGACTCTTAAGATACACAACTAGTGGCGTAGCTATCAGGCAGACTGGAAAGAGTATCTAAAAAATGTGTATTTGGATGAGCAACTGGCAGGAAGCACTATGAATCTCTTAAGGTAGCCAATGCCTCGTCACCAACATAATCCCATCACCAACTTCAAGAAACCGCTTGCAAAGGTAACGAAGCTTCTCATAAGATACACAGCTAGTGGGGTGTCACTTGAGGCAGACTGGCCAAAGTATCAAAAAAATTTGTATTTGGGTGAGCAACTAGCAGGAATCACTATGACACTCATAGGGTAGCCAATGCCTCGTCACCAGCATAATCACATCAGCAACTTCAAGAAACCCCTGGCAAAAGTTACAATGACTCTTAAGATACACAATTAGTGGCGTAGCTATCAGGTAGACTGGAAAGAGTATCTAAAAAATGTGTATTTGGGTGAAGAACTGGCAGGAATCTCTATGACTCTCTTGAGGTAGCCAATGCCTCGTCACCAGCAGAATCAAATCAGCAACTTCTAGAAACCCCTGGCAAAAATAACGATGTTTCTCTTAAGATACACAACTAGTGGCGTATCGCTTCAGGCACACTGGAAACAGTATCTAAAAAATGTGTATTTGGGTGAGCAACTGGCACGAAACACTGTGACTCTCTTAGGGTAGCCAATATCTCGTCACCAGTATAATCACAGCTTCAAAGTCAAGAAACCGCTGGCAAGAGTAACGATGTTTCTCTTAAGATACACAACTAGTGGCGTATCGCTTCAGGCAGACTGGCCACAGTATCTCAAAATGTGTATTTGGGTGAGCAACTGGCAGGAAGCACTATGACTCTCTTAAGGTAGCCAATGCCTCGTCACCAACATAATCCCATCACCAACTTCAGGAAACCGCTTGCAAAGGTAACGAAGCTTCTCATAAGATACACAGCTAGTGGGGTGTCACTTGAGGCAGACTGGCCAAAGTACCAAAAAAATGTGTATTTGGGTGACCAACTAGCAGGCATCACTATGACACTCATAGGGTAGCCAATGCCTCGTCACCAGCATAATCACATCAGCAACTTCAAGAAACCCCTGGCAAAAGTTACAATGACTCTTAAGATACACAATTAGTGGCGTAGCTATCAGGTAGACTGGAAAGAGTATCTAAAAAATGTGTATTTGGGTGAAGAACTGGCAGGAATCTCTATGACTCTCTTGAGGTAGCCAATGCCTCGTCACTAACAGAATCAAATCAGCAACTTCTAGAAACCCCTGGCAAAAGTAACGATGTTTCTCTTAAGATACACAACTAGTGGCGTATCGCTTCAGGCAGACTGGAAACAGTATCTAAAAAATGTGTATTTGGGTGAGCAACTGGCACGAAACACTGTGACTCTCTTAGGGTAGCCAATATCTCGTCACCAGTATAATCACAGCTTCAAAGTCAAGAAACCGCTGGCAAGAGTAACGATGTTTCTCTTAGGATACACAACTAGTGGCGTATCGCTTCAGGCAGACTGGAAACAGTATCTCAAAATGTGTATTTGGGTGAGCAACTGGCAGGAAGCACTATGACTCTCTTAAGGTGGCCAATGCCTCGTCACCAACATAATCCCATCAGCAACTTCAAGAAACCGCTTGCAAAGGTAACGAAGCTTCTCATAAGATACACAACTAGTGGGGTGTCACTTGAGGCAGACTGGCCAAAGTATCAAAAAAATGTGTATTTGGGTGAGCAACTAGCAGGAATCACTATGACACTCATAGGGTAGCCAATGCCTCCTCACCAGCATAATCACATCAGCAACTTCATGAAACCCCTGGCAAAAGTTACAATGACTCTTAAGATACACAACTAGTGGCGTAGCTATCAGGCAGACTGGAAAGAGTATCTAAAAAATGTGTATTTGGATGAGCAACTGGCAGGAAGCACTATGACTCTCTTAAGGTAGCCAATGCCTCGTCACCAACATAATCCCATCACCAACTTCAGGAAACCGCTTGCAAAGGTAACGAAGCTTCTCATAAGATACACAGCTAGTGGGGTGTCACTTGAGGCAGACTGGCCAAAGTATCAAAAAAATGTGTATTTGGGTGACCAACTAGCAGGCATCACTATGACACTCATAGGGTAGCCAATGCCTCGTCACCAGCATAATCACATCAGCAACTTCAAGAAACCCCTGGCAAAAGTTACAATGACTCTTAAGATACACAATTAGTGGCGTAGCTATCAGGTAGACTGGAAAGAGTATCTAAAAAATGTGTATTTGGGTGATGAACTGGCAGGAATCTCTATGACTCTCTTGAGGTAGCCAATGCTTCGTCACCAGCAGAATCAAATCAGCAACTTCTAGAAACCCCTTTCAAAAGTAACGATGTTTCTCTTAAGATACACAACTAGTGGCGTATCGCTTCAGGCACACTGGAAACAGTATCTAAAAAATGTGTATTTGGGTGAGCAACTGGCACGAAACACTGTGACTCTCTTAGGGTAGCCAATATCTCGTCACCAGTATAATCACAGCTTCAAAGTCAAGAAACCGCTGGCAAGAGTAACGATGTTTCTCTTAGGATACACAACTAGTGGCGTATCGCTTCAGGCAGACTGGAAACAGTATCTCAAAATGTGTATTTGGGTGAGCAACTGGCAGGAAGCACTATGACTCTCTTAAGGTGGCCAATGCCTCGTCACCAACATAATCCCATCACCAACTTCAAGAAACCGCTTGCAAAGGTAACGAAGCTTCTCATAAGATACACAACTAGTGGGGTGTCACTTGAGGCAGACTGGCCAAAGTATCAAAAAAATGTGTATTTGGGTGAGCAACTAGCAGGAATCACTATGACACTCATAGGGTAGCCAATGCCTCCTCACCAGCATAATCACATCAGCAACTTCATGAAACCCCTGGCAAAAGTTACAATGACTCTTAAGATACACAACTAGTGGCGTAGCTATCAGGCAGACTGGAAAGAGTATCTAAAAAATGTGTATTTGGATGAGCAACTGGCAGGAAGCACTATGACTCTCTTAAGGTAGCCAATGCCTCGTCACCAACATAATCCCATCACCAACTTCAGGAAACCGCTTGCAAAGGTAACGAAGCTTCTCATAAGATACACAGCTAGTGGGGTGTCACTTGAGGCAGACTGGCCAAAGTATCAAAAAAATGTGTATTTGGGTGACCAACTAGCAGGCATCACTATGACACTCATAGGGTAGCCAATGCCTCGTCACCAGCATAATCACATCAGCAACTTCAAGAAACCCCTGGCAAAAGTTACAATGACTCTTAAGATACACAATTAGTGGCGTAGCTATCAGGTAGACTGGAAAGAGTATCTAAAAAATGTGTATTTGGGTGATGAACTGGCAGGAATCTCTATGACTCTCTTGAGGTAGCCAATGCTTCGTCACCAGCAGAATCAAATCAGCAACTTCTAGAAACCCCTTTCAAAAGTAACGATGTTTCTCTTAAGATACACAACTAGTGGCGTATCGCTTCAGGCACACTGGAAACAGTATCTAAAAAATGTGTATTTGGGTGAGCAACTGGCACGAAACACTGTGACTCTCTTAGGGTAGCCAATATCTCGTCACCAGTATAATCACAGCTTCAAAGTCAAGAAACCGCTGGCAAGAGTAACGATGTTTCTCTTAAGATACACAACTAGTGGTGTATCGCTTCAGGCAGACTGGCCACAGTATCTCAAAATGTGTATTTGGGTGAGCAACTGGCAGGAAGCACTATGACTCTCTTAAGGTAGCCAATGCCTCGTCACCAACATAATCCCATCACCAACTTCAGGAAACCGCTTGCAAAGGTAACGAAGCTTCTCATAAGATACACAGCTAGTGGGGTGTCACTTGAGGCAGACTGGCCAAAGTATCAAAAAAATGTGTATTTGGGTGAGCAACTAGCAGGAATCACTATGACACTCATAGGGTAGCCAATGCCTCGTCACCAGCATAATCACATCAGCAACTTCAAGAAACCCCTGGCAAAAGTTACAATGACTCTTAAGATACACAACTAGTGGCGTAGCTATCAGGCAGACTGGAAAGAGTATCTAAAAAATGTGTATTTGGGTGAAGAACTGGCAGGAATCTCTATGACTCTCTTGAGGTAGCCAATGCCTCGTCACCAGCAGAATCAAATCAGCAACTTCTAGAAACCCCTGGCAAAAATAACGATGTTTCTCTTAAGATACACAACTAGTGGCGTATCGCTTCAGGCACACTGGAAACAGTATCTAAAAAATGTGTATTTGGGTGAGCAACTGGCACGAAACACTGTGACTCTCTTAGGGTAGCCAATATCTCGTCACCAGTACAATCACAGCTTCAAAGTCAAGAAACCGCTGGCAAGAGTAACGATGTTTCTCTTAAGATACACAAGTAGTGGCGTATCGCTTCAGGTAGACTGGCCACAGTATCTCATAATGTGTATTTGGGTGAGCAACTGGCAGGAAGCACTATGACTCTCTTAAGGTAGCCAATGCCTAGTCACCAACATAATCCCATCACCAACTTCAGGAAACCGCTTACAAAGGTAACGAAGCTTCTCATAAGATACACAGCTAGTGGGGTGTCACTTGAGGCAGACTGGCCAAAGTATCAAAAAAATGTGTATTTGGGTGACCAACTAGTAGGAATCACTATGACACTCATAGGGTAGCCAATGCCTCGTCACCAGCATAATCACATCAGCAACTTCAAGAATCCCCTGGCAAAAGTTACAATGACTCTTAAGATACACAACTAGTGGCGTAGCTATCAGGCAGACTGGAAAGAGTATCTAAAAAATGTGTATTTGGATGAGCAACTGGCAGGAAGCACTATGAATCTCTTAAGGTAGCCAATGCCTCGTCACCAACATAATCCCATCACCAACTTCAAGAAACCGCTTGCAAAGGTAACGAAGCTTCTCATAAGATACACAGCTAGTGGGGTGTCACTTGAGGCAGACTGGCCAAAGTATCAAAATAATTTGTATTTGGGTGAGCAACTAGCAGGAATCACTATGACACTCATAGGGTAGCCAATGCCTCGTCACCAGCATAATCACATCAGCAACTTCAAGAAACCCCTGGCAAAAGTTACAATGACTCTTAAGATACACAACTAGTGGCGTAGCTATCAGGCAGACTGGAAAGAGTATCTAAAAAATGTGTATTTGGGTGAAGAACTGGCAGGAATCTCTATGACTCTCTTGAGGTAGCCAATGCCTCGTCACCAGCAGAATCAAATCAGCAACTTCTAGAAACCCCTGGCAAAAATAACGATGTTTCTCTTAAGATACACAACTAGTGGCGTATCGCTTCAGGCACACTGGAAACAGTATCTAAAAAATGTGTATTTGGGTGAGCAACTGGCACGAAACACTGTGACTCTCTTAGGGTAGCCAATATCTCGTCACCAGTATAATCACAGCTTCAAAGTCAAGAAACCGCTGGCAAGAGTAACGATGTTTCTCTTAAGATACACAACTAGTGGCGTATCGCTTCAGGCAGACTGGCCACAGTATCTCAAAATGTGTATTTGGGTGAGCAACTGGCAGGAAGCACTATGACTCTCTTAAGGTAGCCAATGCCTCGTCACCAACATAATCCCATCACCATCTTCAAGAAACCGCTTGCAAAGGTAACGAAGCTTCTCATAAGATACACAGCTAGTGGGGTGTCACTTGAGGCAGACTGGCCAAAGTATCAAAAAAATGTGTATTTGGGTGAGCAACTAGCAGGAATCACTATGACACTCATAGGGTAGCCAATGCCTCGTCACCAGCATAATCACATCAGCAACTTCAAGAAACACCTGGCAAAAGTTACAATGACTCTTAAGATACACAACTAGTGGCGTAGCTATCAGGCAGACTGGAAAGAGTATCTAAAAAATGTGTATTTGGGTGAAGAACTGGCAGGAATCTCTATGACTCTCTTGAGGTAGCCAATGCCTCGTCACCAGCAGAATCAAATCAGCAACTTCTAGAAACCCCTGGCAAAAATAACGATGTTTCTCTTAAGATACACAACTAGTGGCGTATCGCTTCAGGCACACTGGAAACAGTATCTAAAAAATGTGTATTTGGGTGAGCAACTGGCACGAAACACTGTGACTCTCTTAGGGTAGCCAATATCTCGTCACCAGTATAATCACAGCTTCAAAGTCAAGAAACCGCTGGCAAGAGTAACGATGTTTATCTTAGGATACACAACTAGTGGCGTATCGCTTCAGGCAGACTGGAAACAGTATCTCAAAATGTGTATTTGGGTGAGCAACTGGCAGGAAGCACTATGACTCTCTTAAGGTGGCCAATGCCTCGTCACCAACATAATCCCATCACCAACTTCAAGAAACCGCTTACAAAGGTAACGAAGCTTCTCATAAGATACACAACTAGTGGGGTGTCACTTGAGGCAGACTGGCCAAAGTATCAAAAAATGTGTATTTGGGTGAGCAACTAGCAGGAATCACTATGACACTCATAGGGTAGCCAATGCCTCGTCACCAGCATAATCACATCAGCAACTTCATGAAACCCCTGGCAAAAGTTACAATGACTCTTAAGATACACAACTAGTGGCGTAGCTATCAGGCAGACTGGAAAGAGTATCTAAAAAATGTGTATTTGGATGAGCAACTGGCAGGAAGCACTATGACTCTCTTAAGGTAGCTAATGCCTCGTCACCAACATAATCCCATCACCAACTTCAGGAAACCGCTTGCAAAGGTAACGAAGCTTCTCATAAGATACACAGCTAGTGGGGTGTCACTTGAGGCAGACTGGCCAAAGTATCAAAAAAATGTGTATTTGGGTGACCAACTAGCAGGCATCACTATGACACTCATAGGGTAGCCAATGCCTCGTCACCAGCATAATCACATCAGCAACTTCAAGAAACCCCTGGCAAAAGTTACAATGACTCTTAAGATACACAATTAGTGGCGTAGCTATCAGGTAGACTGGAAAGAGTATCTAAAAAATGTGTATTTGGGTGAAGAACTGGCAGGAATCTCTATGACTCTCTTGAGGTAGCCAATGCTTCGTCACCAGCAGAATCAAATCAGCAACTTCTAGAAACCCCTTTCAAAAGTAACGATGTTTCTCTTAAGATACACAACTAGTGGCGTATCGCTTCAGGCACACTGGAAACAGTATCTAAAAAATGTGTATTTGGGTGAGCAACTGGCACGAAACACTGTGACTCTCTTAGGGTAGCCAATATCTCGTCACCAGTATAATCACAGCTTCAAAGTCAAGAAACCGCTGGCAAGAGTAACGATGTTTCTCTTAAGATACACAACTAGTGGTGTATCGCTTCAGGCAGACTGGCCACAGTATCTCAAAATGTGTATTTGGGTGAGCATCTGGCAGGAAGCACTATGACTCTCTTAAGGTAGCCAATGCCTCGTCACCAACATAATCCCATCACCAACTTCAGGAAACCGCTTGCAAAGGTAACGAAGCTTCTCATAAGATACACAGCTAGTGGGGTGTCACTTGAGGCAGACTGGCCAAAGTATCAAAAAAATGTGTATTTGGGTGAGCAACTAGCAGGAATCACTATGACACTCATAGGGTAGCCAATGCCTCGTCACCAGCATAATCACATCAGCAACTTCAAGAAACCCCTGGCAAAAGTTACAATGACTCTTAAGATACACAACTAGTGGCGTAGCTATCAGGCAGACTGGAAAGAGTATCTAAAAAATGTGTATTTGGGTGAAGAACTGGCAGGAATCTCTATGACTCTCTTGAGGTAGCCAATGCCTCGTCACCAGCAGAATCAAATCAGCAACTTCTAGAAACCCCTAGCAAAAATAACGATGTTTCTCTTAAGATACACAACTAGTGGCGTATCGCTTCAGGCACACTGGAAACAGTATCTAAAAAATGTGTATTTGGGTGAGCAACTGGCACGAAACACTGTGACTCTCTTAGGGTAGCCAATATCTCGTCACCAGTATAATCACAGCTTCAAAGTCAAGAAACCGCTGGCAAGAGTAACGATGTTTCTCTTAAGATACACAACTAGTGGCGTATCGCTTCAGGTAGACTGGCCACAGTATCTCATAATGTGTATTTGGGTGAGCAACTGGCAGGAAGCACTATGACTCTCTTAAGGTAGCCAATGCCTCGTCACCAACATAATCCCATCACCAACTTCAGGTTCAAATGGCTCTGAGCACTATGGGACTCAACTGCTGTGGTCATAAGTCCCCTAGAACTTAGAACTACTTAAACCTAACTAACCTAAGGACAGCACACAACACCCAGCCATCACGAGGCAGAGAAAATCCCTGACCCCGCCGGGAATCGAACCCGGGAACCCGGGCGTGGGAAGCGAGAACGCTACCGCACGACCACGAGATGCGGGCCAACTTCAGGAAACCGCTTGCAAAGGTAACGAAGCTTCTCATAAGATACACAGCTAGTGGGGTGTCACTTGAGGCAGACTGGCCAAAGTATCAAAAAAATGTGTATTTGGGTGAGCAACTAGCAGGAATCACTATGACACTCATAGGGTAGCCAATGCCTCGTCACCAGCATAATCACATCAGCAACTTCAAGAAACCCCTGGCAAAAGTTACAATGACTCTTAAGATACACAACTAGTGGCGTAGCTATCAGGCAGACTGGAAAGAGTATCTAAAAAATGTGTATTTGGGTGAAGAACTGGCAGGAATCTCTATGACTCTCTTGAGGTAGCCAATGCCTCGTCACCAGCAGAATCAAATCAGCAACTTCTAGAAACCCCTGGCAAAAATAACGATGTTTCTCTTAAGATACACAACTAGTGGCGTATCGCTTCAGGCACACTGGAAACAGTATCTAAAAAATGTGTATTTGGGTGAGCAACTGGCACGAAACACTGTGACTCTCTTAGGGCAGCCAATATCTCGTCACCAGTATAATCACAGCTTCAAAGTCAAGAAACCGCTGGCAAGAGTAACGATGTTTCTCTTAAGATACACAACTAGTGGCGTATCGCTTCAGGTAGACTGGCCACAGTATCTCAAAATGTGTATTTGGGTGAGCAACTGGCAGGAAGCACTATGACTCTCTTAAGGTAGCCAATGCCTCGTCACCAACATAATCCCATCACCAACTTCAGGAAACCGCTTGCAAAGGTAACGAAGCTTCTCATAAGATACACAGCTAGTGGGGTGTCACTTGAGGCAGACTGGCCAAAGTATCAAAAAAATGTGTATCTGGGTGACCAACTAGCAGGCATCACTATGACACTCATAGGGTAGCCAATGCCTCGTCACCAGCATAATCACATCAGCAACTTCAAGAAACCCCTGGCAAAAGTTACAATGACTCTTAAGATACACAACTAGTGGCGTAGCTATCAGGCAGACTGGAAAGAGTATCTAAAAAATGTGTATTTGGGTGAAGAACTGGCAGGAATCTCTATGACTCTCTTGAGGTAGCCAATGCCTCGTCACCAGCAGAATCAAATCAGCAACTTCTAGAAACCCCTGGCAAAAATAACGATGTTTCTCTTAAGATACACAACTAGTGGCGTATCGCTTCAGGCACACTGGAAACAGTATCTAAAAAATGTGTATTTGGGTGAGCAACTGGCACGAAACACTGTGACTCTCTTAGGGCAGCCAATATCTCGTCACCAGTATAATCACAGCTTCAAAGTCAAGAAACCGCTGGCAAGAGTAACGATGTTTCTCTTAAGATACACAAGTAGTGGCGTATCGCTTCAGGTAGACTAACCACAGTATCTCAAAATGTGTATTTGGGTGAGCAACTGGCAGGAAGCACTATGACTCTCTTAAGGTAGCCAATGCCTAGTCACCAACATAATCCCATCACCAACTTCAGGAAACCGCTTACAAAGGTAACGAAGCTTCTCATAAGATACACAGCTAGTGGGGTGTCACTTGAGGCAGACTGGCCAAAGTATCAAAAAAATGTGTATTTTGGTGAGCAACTAGCAGGAATCACTATGACACTCATAGGGTAGCCAATGCCTCGTCACCAGCATAATCACATCAGCAACTTCAAGAAACCCCTGGCAAAAGTTACAATGACTCTTAAGATACACAACTAGTGGCGTAGCTATCAGGCAGACTGGAAAGAGTATCTAAAAAATGTGTATTTGGGTGAAGAACTTGCAGGAATCTCTATGACTCTCTTGAGGTAGCCAATGCCTCGTCACCAGCAGAATCAAATCAGCAACTTCTAGAAACCCCTGACAAAAATAACGATGTTTCTCTTAAGATACACAACTAGTGGCGTATCGCTTCAGGCACACTGGAAACAGTATCTAAAAATGTGTATTTGGGTGAGCAACTGGCACGAAACACTGTGACTCTCTTAGGGCAGCCAATATCTCGTCACCAGTATAATCACAGCTTCAAAGTCAAGAAACCGCTGGCAAGAGTAACGATGTTTCTCTTAAGATACAGAACTAGTGGCGTATCGCTTCAGGTAGACTGGCCACAGTATCTCAAAATGTGTATTTGGGTGAGCAACTGGCAGGAAACACTATGACTCTCTTAAGGTAGCCAATGCCTCGTCACCAACATAATCCCATCACCAACTTCAGGAAACCGCTTACAAAGGTAACGAAGCTTCTCATAAGATACACAGCTAGTGGGGTGTCACTTGAGGCAGACTGGCCAAAGTATCAAAAAAATGTGTATTTGGGTGACCAACTAGTAGGAATCACTATGACACTCATAGGGTAGCCAATGCCTCGTCACCAGCATAATCACATCAGCAACTGCAAGAAACCCCTGGCAAATGTTACAATGACTCTTAAGATACACAACTAGTGGCGTAGCTATCAGGTAGACTGGAAAGAGTATCTAAAAAATGTGTATTTGGGTGAAGAACTGGCAGGAATCTCTATAACTCTCTTGAGGTAGCCAATGCTTCGTCACCAGCAGAATCAAATCAGCAACTTCTAGAAACTCCTTTCAAAAGTAACGATGTTTCTCTTAAGATACACATCTAGTGGCGTATCGCTTCAGGCACACTGGAAACAGTATCTAAAAAATGTGTATTTGGGTGAGCAACTGGCACGAAACACTGTGACTCTCTCAGGGTAGCCAATATCTCGTCACCAGTATAATCACAGCTTCAAAGTCAAGAAACCGCTGGCAAGAATAACGATGTTTCTCTTAAGATACACAACTAGTGGCGTATCGCTTCAGGCAGACTGGCCACAGTATCTAAAATGTGTATTTGGGTGAGGTACTGGCATTAAGCGCTATGACTCTCTTAAGGTAGCCAATGCCTCGTCACCAACATAATCCCATCACCAACTTCAGGAAACCGCTTGCAAAGGTAACGAAGCTTCTCATAAGATACACAGCTAGTGGGGTGTCACTTGAGGCAGACTGGCCAAAGTATCAAAAAAATGTGTATTTGGGTGAGCAACTAGCAGGAATCACTATGACACTCATAGGGTAGCCAATGCCTCGTCACCAGCATAATCACATCAGCAACTTCAAGAAACCCCTGGCAAAAGTTACAATGACTCTTAAGATACACAACTAGTGGCGTAGCTATCAGGCAGACTGGAAAGAGTATCTAAAAAATGTGTATTTGGGTGAAGAACTGGCAGGAATCTCTATGACTCTCTTGAGGTAGCCAATGCCTCGTCACCAGCAGAATCAAATCAGCAACTTCTAGAAACCCCTGGCAAAAATAACGATGTTTCTCTTAAGATACACAACTAGTGGCGTATCGCTTCAGGCACACTGGAAACAGTATCTAAAAAATGTGTATTTGGGTGAGCAACTGGCACGAAACACTGTGACTCTCTTAGGGTAGCCAATATCTCGTCACCAGTATAATCACAGCTTCAAAGTCAAGAAACCGCTGGCAAGAGTAACGATGTTTCTCTTAAGATACACAACTAGTGGTGTATCGCTTCAGGCAGACTGGCCACAGTATCTCAAAATGTGTATTTGGGTGAGCAACTGGCAGGAAGCACTATGACTCTCTTAAGGTAGCCAATGCCTCGTCACCAACATAATCCCAACACCAACTTCAGGAAACCGCTTGCAAAATTAACGAAGCTTCTCATAAGATACACAGCTAGTGGGGTGTCACTTGAGGCAGACTGGCCAAAGTATCAAAAAAATGTGTATTTGGGTGAGCAACTAGCAGGAATCACTATGACACTCATAGGGTAGCCAATGCCTCGTCACCAGCATAATCACATCAGCAACTTCAAGAAACCCCTGGCAAAAGTTACAATGACTCTTAAGATACACAACTAGTGGCGTAGCTATCAGGCAGACTGGAAAGAGTATCTAAAAAATGTGTATTTGGGTGAAGAACTGGCAGGAATCTCTATGACTCTCTTGAGGTAGCCAATGCCTCGTCACCAGCAGAATCAAATCAGCAACTTCTAGAAACCCCTGGCAAAAATAACGATGTTTCTCTTAAGATACACAACTAGTGGCGTATCGCTTCAGGCACACTGGAAACAGTATCTAAAAAATGTGTATTTGGGTGAGCAACTGGCACGAAACACTGTGACTCTCTTAGGGTAGCCAATATCTCGTCACCAGTATAATCACATCTTCAAAGTCAAGAAACCGCTAGCAAGAGTAACGATGTTTCTCTTAAGATACACAACTAGTGGCGTATCGCTTCAGGTAGACTGGCCACAGTATCTCAAAATGTGTATTTGGGTGAGCAACTGGCAGGAAGCACTATGATTCTCTTAAGGTAGCCAATGCCTAGTCACCAACATAATCCCATCACCAACTTCAGGAAACCGCTTACAAAGGTAACGAAGCTTCTCATAAGATACACAGCTAGTGGGGTGTCACTTGAGGCAGACTGGCCAAAGTATCAAAAAAATGTGTATTTGGGTGACCAACTAGTAGGAATCACTATGACACTCATAGTGTAGCCAATGCCTCGTCACCAGCATAATCACATCAGCAACTTCAAGAAACCCCTGGCAAAAGTTACAATGACTCTTAAGATACACAACTAGTGGCGTAGCTATCAGGTAGACTGGAAAGAGTATCTAAAAAATGTGTATTTGGGTGAAGAACTGGCAGGAATCTCTATGACTCTCTTGAGGTAGCCAATGCTTCGTCACCAGCAGAATCAAATCAGCAACTTCTAGAAACTCCTTTCAAAAGTAACGATGTTTCTCTTAAGATACACATCTAGTGGCGTATCGCTTCAGGCACACTGGAAACAGTATCTAAAAAATGTGTATTTGGGTGAGCAACTGGCACGAAACACTGTGACTCTCTTAGGGTAGCCAATATCTCGTCACCAGTATAATCACAGCTTCAAAGTCAAGAATCCGCTGGCAAGAATAACGATGTTTCTCTTAAGATACACAACTAGTGGCGTATCGCTTCAGGCAGACTGGCCACAGTATCTCAAAATGTGTATTTGGGTGAGCTACTGGCAGGAAGCGCAATGACTCTCTTAAGGTAGCCAATGCCTCGTCACCAACATAATCCCATCACCAACTTCAGGAAACCGCTTGCAAAGGTAACGAAGCTTCTCATAAGATACACAGCTAGTGGGGTGTCACTTGAGGCAGACTGGCCAAAGTATCAAAAAAATGTGTATTTGGGTGAGCAACTAGCAGGAATCACTATGACACTCATAGGGTAGCCAATGCCTCGTCACCAGCATAATCACATCAGCAACTTCAAGAAACCATTGGCAAAAGTTACAATGACTCTTAAGATACACAACTAGTGGCGTAGCTATCAGGCAGACTGGAAAGAGTATCTAAAAAATGTGTATTTGGGTGAAGAACTGGCAGGAATCTCTATGACTCTCTTGAGGTAGCCAATGCCTCGTCACCAGCAGAATCAAATCAGCAACTTCTAGAAACCCCTGGCAAAAATAACGATGTTTCTCTTAAGATACACAACTAGTGGCGTATCGCTTCAGGCACACTGGAAACAGTATCTAAAAAATGTGTATTTGGGTGAGCAACTGGCACGAAACACTGTGACTCTCTTAGGGCAGCCAATATCTCGTCACCAGTATAATCACAGCTTCAAAGTCAAGAAACCGATGGCAAGAGTAACGATGTTTCTCTTAAGATACACAACTAGTGGCGTATCGCTTCAGGTAGACTGGCCACAGTATCTCAAAATGTGTATTTGGGTGAGCAACTGGCAGGAAGCACTATGACTCTCTTAAGGTAGCCAATGCCTCGTCACCAACATAATCCCATCACCAACTTCAAGAAACCGCTTGCAAAGGTAACGAAGCTTCTCATAAGATACACAGCTAGTGGGGTGTCACTTGAGGCAGACTGGCCAAAGTATCAAAAAATGTGTATTTGGGTGAGCAACTAGCAGGAATCACTATGACACTCATAGGGTAGCCAATGCCTCGTCACCAGCATAATCACATCAGCAACTTCAAGAAACCCGTGGCAAAAGTTACAATGACTCTTAAGATACACAACTAGTGGCGTAGCTATCAGGTAGACTGGAAAGAGTATCTAAAAAATGTGTATTTGGGTGAAGAACTGGCAGGAATCTCTATGACTCTCTTGAGGTAGCCAATGCTTCGTCACCAGCAGAATCAAATCAGCAACTTCTAGAAACTCCTTTCAAAAGTAACGATGTTTCTCTTAAGATACACATCTAGTGGCGTATCGCTTCAGGCACACTGGAAACAGTATCTAAAAAATGTGTATTTGGGTGAGCAACTGGCACGAAACACTGTGACTCTCTTAGGGTAGCCAATATCTCGTCACCAGTATAATCACAGCTTCAAAGTCAAGAATCCGCTGGCAAGAATAACGATGTTTCTCTTAAGATACACAACTAGTGGCGTATCGCTTCAGGCAGACTGGCCACAGTATCTCAAAATGTGTATTTGGGTGAGCTACTGGCAGGAAGCGCAATGACTCTCTTAAGGTAGCCAATGCCTCGTCACCAACATAATCCCATCACCAACTTCAGGAAACCGCTTGCAAAGGTAACGAAGCTTCTCATAAGATACACAGCTAGTGGGGTGTCACTTGAGGCAGACTGGCCAAAGTATCAAAAAAATGTGTATTTGGGTGAGCAACTAGCAGGAATCACTATGACACTCATAGGGTAGCCAATGCCTCGTCACCAGCATAATCACATCAGCAACTTCAAGAAACCATTGGCAAAAGTTACAATGACTCTTAAGATACACAACTAGTGGCGTAGCTATCAGGCAGACTGGAAAGAGTATCTAAAAAATGTGTATTTGGGTGAAGAACTGGCAGGAATCTCTATGACTCTCTTGAGGTAGCCAATGCCTCGTCACCAGCAGAATCAAATCAGCAACTTCTAGAAACCCCTGGCAAAAATAACGATGTTTCTCTTAAGATACACAACTAGTGGCGTATCGCTTCAGGCACACTGGAAACAGTATCTAAAAAATGTGTATTTGGGTGAGCAACTGGCACGAAACACTGTGACTCTCTTAGGGCAGCCAATATCTCGTCACCAGTATAATCACAGCTTCAAAGTCAAGAAACCGATGGCAAGAGTAACGATGTTTCTCTTAAGATACACAACTAGTGGCGTATCGCTTCAGGTAGACTGGCCACAGTATCTCAAAATGTGTATTTGGGTGAGCAACTGGCAGGAAGCACTATGACTCTCTTAAGGTAGCCAATGCCTCGTCACCAACATAATCCCATCACCAACTTCAAGAAACCGCTTGCAAAGGTAACGAAGCTTCTCATAAGATACACAGCTAGTGGGGTGTCACTTGAGGCAGACTGGCCAAAGTATCAAAAAATGTGTATTTGGGTGAGCAACTAGCAGGAATCACTATGACACTCATAGGGTAGCCAATGCCTCGTCACCAGCATAATCACATCAGCAACTTCAAGAAACCCGTGGCAAAAGTTACAATGACTCTTAAGATACACAACTAGTGGCGTAGCTATCAGGTAGACTGGAAAGAGTATCTAAAAAATGTGTATTTGGGTGAAGAACTGGCAGGAATCTCTATGACTCTCTTGAGGTAGCCAATGCTTAGTCACCAGCAGAATCAAATCAGCAACTTCTAGAAACTCCTTTCAAAAGTAACGATGTTTCTCTTAAGATACACATCTAGTGGCGTATCGCTTCAGGCACACTGGAAACAGTATCTAAAAAATGTGTATTTGGGTGAGCAACTGGCACGAAACACTGTGACTCTCTTAGGGTAGCCAATATCTCGTCACCAGTATAATCACAGCTTCAAAGTCAAGAAACCGCTGGCAAGAATAACGATGTTTCTCTTAAGATACACAACTAGTGGCGTATCGCTTCAGGCAGACTGGCCACAGTATCTAAAATGTGTATTTGGGTGAGCTACTGGCATTAAGCGCTGTGACTCTCTTAAGGTAGTCAATGCCTCGTCACCAACATAATCCCATCACCAACTTCAGGAAACCGCTTGCAAAGGTAACGAAGCTTCTCATAAGATACACAGCTAGTGGGGTGTCACTTGAGGCAGACTGGCCAAAGTATCAAAAAAATGTGTATTTGGGTGAGCAACTACCAGGAATCACTATGACACTCATAGGGTAGCCAATGCCTCGTCACCAGCATAATCACATCAGCAACTTCAAGAAACCCCTGGCAAAAGTTACAATGACTCTTAAGATACACAACTAGTGGCGTAGCTATCAGCCAGACTGGAAAGAGTATCTAAAAAATGTGTATTTGGGTGAAGAACTGGCAGGAATCCCTATGACTCTCTTGAGGTAGCCAATGCCTCGTCACCAGCAGAATCAAATCAGCAACTTCTAGAAACTCCTTTCAAAAGTAACGATGTTTCTCTTAAGATACACATCTAGTGGCGTATCGCTTCAGGCACACTGGAAACAGTATCTAAAAAATGTGTATTTGGGTGAGCAACTGGCACGAAACACTGTGACTCTCTCAGGGTAGCCAATATCTCGTCACCAGTATAATCACAGCTTCAAAGTCAAGAAACCGCTGGCAAGAATAACGATGTTTCTCTTAAGATACACAACTAGTGGCGTATCGCTTCAGGCAGACTGGCCACAGTATCTAAAATGTGTATTTGGGTGAGCTACTGGCATTAAGCGCTATGACTCTCTTAAGGTTGCCAATGCCTCGTCACCAACATAATCCCATCACCAACTTCAAGAAACCGCTTGCAAAGGTAACGAAGCTTCTCATAAGATACACAGCTAGTGGGGTGTCACTTGAGGCAGACTGGCCAAAGTATCAAAAAATGTGTATTTGGGTGAGCAACTAGCAGGAATCACTATGACACTCATAGGGTAGCCAATGCCTCGTCACCAGCATAATCACATCAGCAACTTCAAGAAACCCCTGGCAAAAGTTACAATGACTCTTAAGATACACAACTAGTGGCGTAGCTATCAGGTAGACTGGAAAGAGTATCTAAAAAATGTGTATTTGGGTGAAGAACTGGCAGGAATCTCTATGACTCTCTTGAGGTAGCCAATGCTTAGTCACCAGCAGAATCAAATCAGCAACTTCTAGAAACTCCTTTCAAAAGTAACGATGTTTCTCTTAAGATACACATCTAGTGGCGTATCGCTTCAGGCACACTGGAAACAGTATCTAAAAAATGTGTATTTGGGTGAGCAACTGGCACGAAACACTGTGACTCTCTTAGGGTAGCCAATATCTCGTCACCAGTATAATCACAGCTTCAAAGTCAAGAAACCGCTGGCAAGAATAACGATGTTTCTCTTAAGATACACAACTAGTGGCGTATCGCTTCAGGCAGACTGGCCACAGTATCTAAAATGTGTATTTGGGTGAGCTACTGGCATTAAGCGCTGTGACTCTCTTAAGGTAGCCAATGCCTCGTCACCAACATAATCCCATCACCAACTTCAGGAAACCGCTTGCAAAGGTAACGAAGCTTCTCATAAGATACACAGCTAGTGGGGTGTCACTTGAGGCAGACTGGCCAAAGTATCAAAAAAATGTGTATTTGGGTGAGCAACTAGCAGGAATCACTATGACACTCATAGGGTAGCCAATGCCTCGTCACCAGCATAATCACATCAGCAACTTCAAGAAACCCCTGGCAAAAGTTACAATGACTCTTAAGATACACAATTAGTGGCGTAGCTATCAGGTAGACTGGAAAGAGTATCTAAAAATGTGTATTTGGGTGAAGAACTGGCAGGAATCTCTATGACTCTCTTGAGGTAGCCAATGCTTCGTCACCAGCAGAATCAAATCAGCAACTTCTAGAAACTCCTTTCAAAAGTAACGATGTTTCTCTTAAGATACACATCTAGTGGCGTATCGCTTCAGGCACACTGGAAACAGTATCTAAAAAATGTGTATTTGGGTGAGCAACTGGCACGAAACACTGTGACTCTCTTAGGGTAGCCAATATCTCGTCACCAGTATAATCACAGCTTCAAAGTCAAGAAACCGCTGGCAAGAGTAACGATGTTTCTCTTAAGATACACAACTAGTGGTGTATCGCTTCAGGCAGACTGGCCACAGTATCTCAAAATGTGTATTTGGGTGAGCAACTGGCAGGAAGCACTATGACTCTCTTAAGGTAGCCAATGCCTCGTCACCAACATAATCCCATCACCAACTTCAGGAAACCGCTTGCAAAGGTAACGAAGCTTCTCATAAGATACACAGCTAGTGGGGTGTCACTTGAGGCAGACTGGCCAAAGTATCAAAAAAATGTGTATTTGGGTGAGCAACTAGCAGGAATCACTATGACACTCATAGGGTAGCCAATGCCTCGTCACCAGCATAATCACATCAGCAACGTCAAGAAACCCCTGGCAAAAGTTACAATGACTCTTAAGATACACAACTAGTGGCGTAGCTATCAGGCAGACTGGAAAGAGTATCTAAAAAATGTGTATTTGGGTGAAGAACTGGCAGGAATCTCTATGACTCTCTTGAGGTAGCCAATGCCTCGTCACCAGCAGAATCAAATCAGCAACTTCTAGAAACCCCTGGCAAAAATAACGATGTTTCTCTTAAGATACACAACTAGTGGCGTATCGCTTCAGGCACACTGGAAACAGTATCTAAAAAATGTGTATTTGGGTGAGCAACTGGCACGAAACACTGTGACTCTCTTAGGGTAGCCAATATCTCGTCACCAGTATAATCACAGCTTCAAAGTCAAGAAACCGCTGGCAAGAGTAACGATGTTTCTCTTAAGATACACAACTAGTGGCGTATCGCTTCAGGTAGACTGGCCACAGTATCTCAAAATGTGTATTTGGGTGAGCAACTGGCAGGAAGCACTATGACTCTCTTAAGGTAGCCAATGCCTAGTCACCAACATAATCCCATCACCAACTTCAGGAAACCGCTTACAAAGGTAACGAAGCTTCTCATAAGATACACAGCTAGTGGGGTGTCACTTGAGGCAGACTGGCCAAAGTATCAAAAAAATGTGTATTTGGGTGACCAACTAGTAGGAATCACTATGACACTCATAGGGTAGCCAATGCCTCGTCACCAGCATAATCACATCAGCAACTTCAAGAAACCCCTGGCAAAAGTTACAATGACTCTTAAGATACACAACTAGTGGCGTAGCTATCAGGCAGACTGGAAAGAGTATCTAAAAAATGTGTATTTGGGTGAAGAACTGGCAGGAATCTCTATGACTCTCTTGAGGTAGCCAATGCCTCGTCACCAGCAGAATCAAATCAGCAACTTCTAGAAACCCCTGGCAAAAATAACGATGTTTCTCTTAAGATACACAACTAGTGGCGTATCGCTTCAGGCACACTGGAAACAGTATCTAAAAAATGTGTATTTGGGTGAGCAACTGGCACGAAACACTGTGACTCTCTTAGGGCAGCCAATATCTCGTCACCAGTATAATCACAGCTTCAAAGTCAAGAAACCGATGGCAAGAGTAACGATGTTTCTCTTAAGATACACAACTAGTGGCGTATCGCTTCAGGCAGACTGGCCACAGTATCTAAAATGTGTATTTGGGTGAGCTACTGGCATTAAGCGCTGTGACTCTCTTAAGGTAGCCAATGCCTCGTCACCAACATAATCCCATCACCAACTTCAGGAAACCGCTTGCAAAGGTAACGAAGCTTCTCATAAGATACACAGCTAGTGGGGTGTCACTTGAGGCAGACTGGCCAAAGTATCAAAAAAATGTGTATTTGGGTGAGCAACTAGCAGGAATCACTATGACACTCATAGGGTAGCCAATGCCTCGTCACCAGCATAATCACATCAGCAACTTCAAGAAACCCCTGGCAAAAGTTACAATGACTCTTAAGATACACAACTAGTGGCGTAGCTATCAGGCAGACTGGAAAGAGTATCTAAAAAATGTGTATTTGGGTGAAGAACTGGCAGGAATCTCTATGACTCTCTTGAGGTAGCCAATGCCTCGTCACCAGCAGAATCAAATCAGCAACTTCTAGAAACCCCTGGCAAAAATAACGATGTTTCTCTTAAGATACACAACTAGTGGCGTATCGCTTCAGGCACACTGGAAACAGTATCTAAAAAATGTGTATTTGGGTGAGCAACTGGCACGAAACACTGTGACTCTCTTAGGGTAGCCAATATCTCGTCACCAGTATAAGCACAGCTTCAAAGTCAAGAAACCGCTGGCAAGAGTAACGATGTTTCTCTTAAGATACACAACTAGTGGCGTATCGCTTAAGGTAGACTGGCCACAGTATCTCAAAATGTGTATTTGGGTGAGCAACTGGCAGGAAGCACTATGACTCTCTTAAGGTAGCCAATGCCTAGTCACCAACATAATCCCATCACCAACTTCAGGAAACCGCTTACAAAGGTAACGAAGCTTCTCATAAGATACACAGCTAGTGGGGTGTCACTTGAGGCAGACTGGCCAAAGTATCAAAAAAATGTGTATTTGGGTGACCAACTAGTAGGAATCACTATGACACTCATAGGGTAGCCAATGCCTCGTCACCAGCATAATCACATCAGCAACTTCAAGAAACCCCTGGCAAAAGTTACAATGACTCTTAAGATACACAACTAGTGGCGTAGCTATCAGGCAGACTGGAAAGAGTATCTAAAAAATGTGTATTTGGGTGAAGAACTGGCAGGAATCTCTATGACTCTCTTGAGGTAGCCAATGCCTCGTCACCAGCAGAATCAAATCAGCAACTTCTAGAAACCCCTGGCAAAAATAACGATGTTTCTCTTAAGATACACAACTAGTGGCGTATCGCTTCAGGCACACTGGAAACAGTATCTAAAAAATGTGTATTTGGGTGAGCAACTGGCACGAAACACTGTGACTCTCTTAGGGCAGCCAATATCTCGTCACCAGTATAATCACAGCTTCAAAGTCAAGAAACCGATGGCAAGAGTAACGATGTTTCTCTTAAGATACACAACTAGTGGCGTATCGCTTCAGGTAGACTGGCCACAGTATCTCAAAATGTGTATTTGGGTGAGCAACTGGCAGGAAGCACTATGACTCTCTTAAGGTAGCCAATGCCTCGTCACCAACATAATCCCATCACCAACTTCAAGAAACCGCTTGCAAAGGTAACGAAGCTTCTCATAAGATACACAGCTAGTGGGGTGTCACTTGAGGCAGACTGGCCAAAGTATCAAAAAATGTGTATTTTGGTGAGCAACTAGCAGGAATCACTATGACACTCATAGGGTAGACAATGCCTCGTCACCAGCATAATCACATCAGCAACTTCAAGAAACCCCTGGCAAAAGTTACAATGACTCTTAAGATACACAACTAGTGGCGTAGCTATCAGCCAGACTGGAAAGAGTATCTAAAAAATGTGTATTTGGGTGAAGAACTGGCAGGAATCTCTATGACTCTCTTGAGGTAGCCAATGCTTAGTCACCAGCAGAATCAAATCAGCAACTTCTAGAAACTCCTTTCAAAAGTAACGATGTTTCTCTTAAGATACACATCTAGTGGCGTATCGCTTCAGGCACACTGGAAACAGTATCTAAAAAATGTGTATTTGGGTGAGCAACTGGCACGAAACACTGTGACTCTCTTAGGGTAGCCAATATCTCGTCACCAGTATAATCACAGCTTCAAAGTCAAGAAACCGCTGGCAAGAATAACGATGTTTCTCTTAAGATACACAACTAGTGGCGTATCGCTTCAGGCAGACTGGCCACAGTATCTAAAATGTGTATTTGGGTGAGCTACTGGCATTAAGCGCTGTGACTCTCTTAAGGTAGCCAATGCCTCGTCACCAACATAATCCCATCACCAACTTCAGGAAACCGCTTGCAAAGGTAACGAAGCTTCTCATAAGATACACAGCTAGTGGGGTGTCACTTGAGGCAGACTGGCCAAAGTATCAAAAAAATGTGTATTTGGGTGAGCAACTAGCAGGAATCACTATGACACTCATAGGGTAGCCAATGCCTCGTCACCAGCATAATCACATCAGCAACTTCAAGAAACCCCTGGCAAAAGTTACAATGACTCTTAAGATACACAACTAGTGGCGTAGCTATCAGGCAGACTGGAAAGAGTATCTAAAAAATGTGTATTTGGGTGAAGAACTGGCAGGAATCTCTATGACTCTCTTGAGGTAGCCAATGCCTCGTCACCAGCAGAATCAAATCAGCAACTTCTAGAAACCCCTGGCAAAAATAACGATGTTTCTCTTAAGATACACAACTAGTGGCGTATCGCTTCAGGCACACTGGAAACAGTATCTAAAAAATGTGTATTTGGGTGAGCAACTGGCACGAAACACTGTGACTCTCTTAGGGTAGCCAATATCTCGTCACCAGTATAATCACAGCTTCAAAGTCAAGAAACCGCTGGCAAGAGTAACGATGTTTCTCTTAAGATACACAACTAGTGGCGTATCGCTTCAGGTAGACTGGCCACAGTATCTCAAAATGTGTATTTGGGTGAGCAACTGGCAGGAAGCACTATGACTCTCTTAAGGTAGCCAATGCCTAGTCACCAACATAATCCCATCACCAACTTCAGGAAACCGCTTACAAAGGTAACGAAGCTTCTCATAAGATACACAGCTAGTGGGGTGTCACTTGAGGCAGACTGGCCAAAGTATCAAAAAAATGTGTATTTGGGTGACCAACTAGTAGGAATCACTATGACACTCATAGGGTAGCCAATGCCTCGTCACCAGCATAATCACATCAGCAACTTCAAGAAACCCCTGGCAAAAGTTACAATGACTCTTAAGATACACAACTAGTGGCGTAGCTATCAGGCAGACTGGAAAGAGTATCTAAAAAATGTGTATTTGGGTGAAGAACTGGCAGGAATCTCTATGACTCTCTTGAGGTAGCCAATGCCTCGTCACCAGCAGAATCAAATCAGCAACTTCTAGAAACCCCTGGCAAAAATAACGATGTTTCTCTTAAGATACACAACTAGTGGCGTATCGCTTCAGGCACACTGGAAACAGTATCTAAAAAATGTGTATTTGGGTGAGCAACTGGCACGAAACACTGTGACTCTCTTAGGGCAGCCAATATCTCGTCACCAGTATAATCACAGCTTCAAAGTCAAGAAACCGATGGCAAGAGTAACGATGTTTCTCTTAAGATACACAACTAGTGGCGTATCGCTTCAGGTAGACTGGCCACAGTATCTCAAAATGTGTATTTGGGTGAGCAACTGGCAGGAAGCACTATGACTCTCTTAAGGTAGCCAATGCCTCGTCACCAACATAATCCCATCACCAACTTCAAGAAACCGCTTGCAAAGGTAACGAAGCTTCTCATAAGATACACAGCTAGTGGGGTGTCACTTGAGGCAGACTGGCCAAAGTATCAAAAAATGTGTATTTGGGTGAGCAACTAGCAGGAATCACTATGACACTCATAGGGTAGCCAATGCCTCGTCACCAGCATAATCACAACAGCAACTTCAAGAAACCCCTGGCAAAAGTTACAATGACTCTTAAGATACACAACTAGTGGCGTAGCTATCAGGTAGACTGGAAAGAGTATCTAAAAAATGTGTATTTGGGTGAAGAACTGGCAGGAATCTCTATGACTCTCTTGAGGTAGCCAATGCTTCGTCACCAGCAGAATCAAATCAGCAACTTCTAGAAACTCCTTTCAAAAGTAACGATGTTTCTCTTAAGATACACATCTAGTGGCGTATCGCTTCAGGCACACTGGAAACAGTATCTAAAAAATGTGTATTTGGGTGAGCAACTGGCACGAAACACTGTGACTCTCTTAGGGTAGCCAATATCTCGTCACCAGTATAATCACAGCTTCAAAGTCAAGAAACCGCTGGCAAGAATAACGATGTTTCTCTTAAGATACACAACTAGTGGCGTATCGCTTCAGGCAGACTGGCCACAGTACCTAAAATGTGTATTTGGGTGAGCTACTGGCATTAAGCGCTGTGACTCTCTTAAGGTAGCCAATGCCTCGTCACCAACATAATCCCATCACCAACTTCAGGAAACCGCTTGCAAAGGTAACGAAGCTTCTCATAAGATACACAGCTAGTGGGGTGTCACTTGAGGCAGACTGGCCAAAGTATCAAAAAAATGTGTATTTGGGTGAGCAACTAGCAGGAATCACTATGACACTCATAGGGTAGCCAATGCCTCGTCACCAGCATAATCACATCAGCAACTTCAAGAAACCCCTGGCAAAAGTTACAATGACTCTTAAGATACACAACTAGTGGCGTAGCTATCAGCCAGACTGGAAAGAGTATCTAAAAAATGTGTATTTGGGTGAAGAACTGGCAGGAATCTCTATGACTCTCTTGAGGTAGCCAATGCCTCGTCACCAGCAGAATCAAATCAGCAACTTCTAGAAACTCCTTTCAAAAGTAACGATGTTTCTCTTAAGATACACATCTAGTGGCGTATCGCTTCAGGCACACTGGAAACAGTATCTAAAAAATGTGTATTTGGGTGAGCAACTGGCACGAAACACTGTGACTCTCTCAGGGTAGCCAATATCTCGTCACCAGTATAATCACAGCTTCAAAGTCAAGAAACCGCTGGCAAGAATAACGATGTTTCTCTTAAGATACACAACTAGTGTCGTATCGCTTCAGGCAGACTGGCCACAGTATCTAAAATGTG
Source organism: Schistocerca nitens (assembly GCF_023898315.1). Taxonomy (NCBI): domain Eukaryota; kingdom Metazoa; phylum Arthropoda; class Insecta; order Orthoptera; family Acrididae; genus Schistocerca; species Schistocerca nitens. The sequence goes on along the minus strand of NC_064616.1, from coordinate 104,542,468 downwards.
TATTTGGGTGAGCTACTGGCATTAAGCGCTATGACTCTCTTAAGGTAGCCAATGCCTCGTCACCAACATAATCCCATCACCAACTTCAGGAAACCGCTTGCAAAGGTAACGAAGCTTCTCATAAGATACACAGCTAGTGGGGTGTCACTTGAGGCAGACTGGCCAAAGTATCAAAAAAATGTGTATTTGGGTGAGCAACTAGCAGGAATCACTATGACACTCATAGGGTAGCCAATGCCTCGTCACCAGCATAATCACATCAGCAACTTCAAGAAACCCCTGGCAAAAGTTACAATGACTCTTAAGATACACAACTAGTGGCGTAGCTATAAGGCAGACTGGAAAGAGTATCTAAAAAATGTGAATTTGTGTGAAGAACTGGCAGGAATCTCAATGACTCTCTTGAGGTAGCCAATGCTTCGTCACCAGCAGAATCAAATCAGCAACTTCTAGAAACCCCTGGCAAAAGTAACGATGTTCCTCTTAAGATACACAACTAGTGGCGTATCGCTTCAGGCACACTGGAAACAGTATCTAAAAAATGTGTATTTGGGTGAGCAACTGGCACGAAACACTGTGACTCTCTTAGGGCAGCCAATATCTCGTCACCAGTATAATCACAGCTTCAAAGTCAAGAAACCGATGGCAAGAGTAACGATGTTTCTCTTAAGATACACAACTAGTGGCGTATCGCTTCAGGTAGACTGGCCACAGTATCTCAAAATGTGTATTTGGGTGAGCAACTGGCAGGAAGCACTATGACTCTCTTAAGGTAGCCAATGCCTCGTCACCAACATAATCCCATCACCAACTTCAAGAAACCGCTTGCAAAGGTAACGAAGCTTCTCATAAGATACACAGCTAGTGGGGTGTCACTTGAGGCAGACTGGCCAAAGTATCAAAAAATGTGTATTTGGGTGAGCAACTAGCAGGAATCACTATGACACTCATAGGGTAGCCAATGCCTCGTCACCAGCATAATCACATCAGCAACTTCAAGAAACCCCTGGCAAAAGTTACAATGACTCTTAAGATACACAACTAGTGGCGTAGCTATCAGGTAGACTGGAAAGAGTATCTAAAAAATGTGTATTTGGGTGAAGAACTGGCAGGAATCTCTATGACTCTCTTGAGGTAGCCAATGCTTAGTCACCAGCAGAATCAAATCAGCAACTTCTAGAAACTCCTTTCAAAAGTAACGATGTTTCTCTTAAGATACACATCTAGTGGCGTATCGCTTCAGGCACACTGGAAACAGTATCTAAAAAATGTGTATTTGGGTGAGCAACTGGCACGAAACACTGTGACTCTCTTAGGGTAGCCAATATCTCGTCACCAGTATAATCACAGCTTCAAAGTCAAGAAACCGCTGGCAAGAATAACGATGTTTCTCTTAAGATACACAACTAGTGGCGTATCGCTTCAGGCAGACTGGCCACAGTATCTAAAATGTGTATTTGGGTGAGCTACTGGCATTAAGCGCTGTGACTCTCTTAAGGTAGCCAATGCCTCGTCACCAACATAATCCCATCACCAACTTCAGGAAACCGCTTGCAAAGGTAACGAAGCTTCTCATAAGATACACAGCTAGTGGGGTGTCACTTGAGGCAGACTGGCCAAAGTATCAAAAAAATGTGTATTTGGGTGAGCAACTAGCAGGAATCACTATGACACTCATAGGGTAGCCAATGCCTCGTCACCAGCATAATCACATCAGCAACTTCAAGAAACCCCTGGCAAAAGTTACAATGACTCTTAAGATACACAACTAGTGGCGTAGCTATCAGCCAGACTGGAAAGAGTATCTAAAAAATGTGTATTTGGGTGAAGAACTGGCAGGAATCTCTATGACTCTCTTGAGGTAGCCAATGCCTCGTCACCAGCAGAATCAAATCAGCAACTTCTAGAAACTCCTTTCAAAAGTAACGATGTTTCTCTTAAGATACACATCTAGTGGCGTATCGCTTCAGGCACACTGGAAACAGTATCTAAAAAATGTGTATTTGGGTGAGCAACTGGCACGAAACCCTGTGACTCTCTCAGGGTAGCCAATATCTCGTCACCAGTATAATCACAGCTTCAAAGTCAAGAAACCGCTGGCAAGAATAACGATGTTTCTCTTAAGATACACAACTAGTGGCGTATCGCTTCAGGCAGACTGGCCACAGTATCTAAAATGTGTATTTGGGTGAGCTACTGGCATTAAGCGCTATGACTCTCTTAAGGTAGCCAATGCCTCGTCACCAACATAATCCCATCACCAACTTCAGGAAACCGCTTGCAAAGGTAACGAAGCTTCTCATAAGATACACAGCTAGTGGGGTGTCACTTGAGGCAGACTGGCCAAAGTATCAAAAAAATGTGTATTTGGGTGAGCAACTAGCAGGAATCACTATGACACTCATAGGGTAGCCAATGCCTCGTCACCAGCATAATCACATCAGCAACTTCAAGAAACCCCTGGCAAAAGTTACAATGACTCTTAAGATACACAACTAGTGGCGTAGCTATCAGGCAGACTGGAAAGAGTATCTAAAAAATGTGTATTTGGGTGAAGAACTGGCAGGAATCTCTATGACTCTCTTGAGGTAGCCAATGCCTCGTCACCAGCAGAATCAAATCAGCAACTTCTAGAAACCCCTGGCAAAAATAACGATGTTTCTCTTAAGATACACAACTAGTGGCGTATCGCTTCAGGCACACTGGAAACAGTATCTAAAAAATGTGTATTTGGGTGAGCAACTGGCACGAAACACTGTGACTCTCTTAGGGCAGCCAATATCTCGTCACCAGTATAATCACAGCTTCAAAGTCAAGAAACCGCTGGCAAGAGTAACGATGTTTCTCTTAAGATACACAACTAGTGGCGTATCGCTTCAGGTAGACTGGCCACACTATCTCAAAACGTGTATTTGGGTGAGCAACTGGCAGGAAGCACTATGACTCTCTTAAGTTAGCCAATGCCTCGTCACCAACATAATCCCATCACCAACTTCAGGAAACCGCTTGCAAAGGTAACGAAGCTTCTCATAAGATACACAGCTAGTGGGGTGTCACTTGAGGCAGACTGGCCAAAGTATCAAAAAAATGTGAATTTGGGTGACCAACTAGCAGGCATCACTATGACACTCATAGGGTAGCCAATGCCTCGTCACCAGCATAATCACATCAGCAACTTCAAGAAACCCCTGGCAAAAGTTACAATGACTCTTAAGATACACAATTAGTGGCGTAGCTATCAGGTAGACTGGAAAGAGTATCTAAAAATGTGTATTTGGGTGAAGAACTGGCAGGAATCTCTATGACTCTCTTGAGGTAGCCAATGCTTCGTCACCAGCAGAATCAAATCAGCAACTTCTAGAAACTCCTTTCAAAAGTAACGATGTTTCTCTTAAGATACACATCTAGTGGCGTATCGCTTCAGGCACACTGGAAACAGTATCTAAAAAATGTGTATTTGGGTGAGCAACTGGCACGAAACACTGTGACTCTCTTAGGGCAGCCAATATCTCGTCACCAGTATAATCACAGATTCAAAGTCAAGAAACCGATGGCAAGAGTAACGATGTTTCTCTTAAGATACACAACTAGTGGCGTATCGCTTCAGGTAGACTGGCCACAGTATCTCAAAATGTGTATTTGGGTGAGCAACTGGCAGGAAGCACTATGACTCTCTTAAGGTAGCCAATGCCTCGTCACCAACATAATCCCATCACCAACTTCAAGAAACCGCTTGCAAAGGTAACGAAGCTTCTCATAAGATACACAGCTAGTGGGGTGTCACTTGAGGCAGACTGGCCAAAGTATCAAAAAATGTGTATTTGGGTGAGCAACTAGCAGGAATCACTATGACACTCATAGGGTAGCCAATGCCTCGTCACCAGCATAATCACATCAGCAACTTCAAGAAACCCCTGGCAAAAGTTACAATGACTCTTAAGATACACAACTAGTGGCGTAGCTATCAGGTAGACTGGAAAGAGTATCTAAAAAATGTGTATTTGGGTGAAGAACTGGCAGGAATCTCTATGACTCTCTTGAGGTAGCCAATGCTTAGTCACCAGCAGAATCAAATCAGCAACTTCTAGAAACTCCTTTCAAAAGTAACGATGTTTCTCTTAAGATACACATCTAGTGGCGTATCGCTTCAGGCACACTGGAAACAGTACCTAAAAAATGTGTATTTGGGTGAGCAACTGGCACGAAACACTGTGACTCTCTTAGGGTAGCCAATATCTCGTCACCAGTATAATCACAGCTTCAAAGTCAAGAAACCGCTGGCAAGAATAACGATGTTTCTCTTAAGATACACAACTAGTGGCGTATCGCTTCAGGCAGACTGGCCACAGTATCTAAAATGTGTATTTGGGTGAGCTACTGGCATTAAGCGCTGTGACTCTCTTAAGGTAGCCAATGCCTCGTCACCAACATAATCCCATCACCAACGTCAGGAAACCGCTTGCAAAGGTAACGAAGCTTCTCATAAGATACACAGCTAGTGGGGTGTCACTTGAGGCAGACTGGCCAAAGTATCAAAAAAATGTGTATTTGGGTGAGCAACTAGCAGGAATCACTATGACACTCATAGGGTAGCCAATGCCTCGTCAACAGCATAATCACATCAGCAACTTCAAGAAACCCCTGGCAAAAGTTACAATGACTCTTAAGATACACAACTAGTGGCGTAGCTATCAGCCAGACTGGAAAGAGTATCTAAAAAATGTGTATTTGGGTGAAGAACTGGCAGGAATCTCTATGACTCTCTTGAGGTAGCCAATGCCTCGTCACCAGCAGAATCAAATCAGCAACTTCTAGAAACTCCTTTCAAAAGTAACGATGTTTCTCTTAAGATACACATCTAGTGGCGTATCGCTTCAGGCACACTGGAAACAGTATCTAAAAAATGTGTATTTGGGTGAGCAACTGGCACGAAACACTGTGACTCTCTCAGGGTAGCCAATATCTCGTCACCAGTATAATCACAGCTTCAAAGTCAAGAAACCGCTGGCAAGAATAACGATGTTTCTCTTAAGATACACAACTAGTGGCGTATCGCTTCAGGCAGACTGGCCACAGTATCTAAAATGTGTATTTGGGTGAGCTACTGGCATTAAGCGCTATGACTCTCTTAAGGTAGCCAATGCCTCGTCACCAACATAATCCCATCACCAACTTCAGGAAACCGCTTGCAAAGGTAACGAAGCTTCTCATAAGATACACAGCTAGTGGGGTGTCACTTGAGGCAGACTGGCCAAAGTATCAAAAAAATGTGTATTTGGGTGAGCAACTAGCAGGAATCACTATGACACTCATAGGGTAGCCAATGCCTCGTCACCAGCATAATCACATCAGCAACTTCAAGAAACCCCTGGCAAAAGTTACAATGACTCTTAAGATACACAACTAGTGGCGTAGCTATCAGGCAGACTGGAAAGAGTATCTAAAAAATGTGTATTTGGGTGAAGAACTGGCAGGAATCTCTATGACTCTCTTGAGGTAGCCAATGCCTCGTCACCAGCAGAATCAAATCAGCAACTTCTAGAAACCCCTGGCAAAAATAACGATGTTTCTCTTAAGATACACAACTAGTGGCGTATCGCTTCAGGCACACTGGAAACAGTATCTAAAAAATGTGTATTTGGGTGAGCAACTGGCACGAAACACTGTGACTCTCTTAGGGCAGCCAATATCTCGTCACCAGTATAATCACAGTTTCAAAGTCAAGAAACCGCTGGCAAGAGTAACGATGTTTCTCTTAAGATACACAACTAGTGGCGTATCGCTTCAGGTAGACTGGCCACAGTATCTCAAAATGTGTATTTGGGTGAGCAACTGGCAGGAAGCACTATGACTCTCTTAAGGTAGCCAATGCCTCGTCACCAACATAATCCCATCACCAACTTCAGGAAACCGCTTGCAAAGGTAACGAAGCTTCTCATAAGATACACAGCTAGTGGGGTGTCACTTGAGGCAGACTGGCCAAAGTATCAAAAAAATGTGAATTTGGGTGACCAACTAGCAGGCATCACTATGACACTCATAGGGTAGCCAATGCCTCGTCACCAGCATAATCACATCAGCAACTTCAAGAAACCCCTGGCAAAAGATACAATGACTCTTAAGATACACAATTAGTGGCGTAGCTAACAGGTAGACTGGAAAGAGTATCTAAAAATGTGTATTTGGGTGAAGAACTGGCAGGAATCTCTATGACTCTCTTGAGGTAGCCAATGCTTCGTCACCAGCAGAATCAAATCAGCAACTTCTAGAAACTCCTTTCAAAAGTAACGATGTTTCTCTTAAGATACACATCTAGTGGCGTATCGCTTCAGGCACACTGGAAACAGTATCTAAAAAATGTGTATTTGGGTGAGCAACTGGCACGAAACACTGTGACTCTCTTAGGGTAGCCAATATCTCGTCACCAGTATAATCACAGCTTCAAAGTCAAGAAACCGCTGGCAAGAGTAACGATGTTTCTCTTAAGATACACAACTAGTGGTGTATCGTTTCAGGCAGACTGGCCACAGTATCTCAAAATGTGTATTTGGGTGAGCAACTGGCAGGAAGCACTATGACTCTCTTAAGGTAGCCAATGCCTCGTCACCAACATAATCCCATCACCAACTTCAGGAAACCGCTTGCAAAGGTAACGAAGCTTCTCATAAGATACACAGCAAGTGGGGTGTCACTTGAGGCAGACTGGCCAAAGTATCAAAAAAATGTGTATTTGGGTGAGCAACTAGCAGGAATCACTATGACACTCATAGGGTAGCCAATGCCTCGTCACCAGCATAATCACATCAGCAACGTCAAGAAACCCCTGGCAAAAGTTACAATGACTCTTAAGATACACAACTAGTGGCGTAGCTATCAGGCAGACTGGAAAGAGTATCTAAAAAATGTGTATTTGGGTGAAGAACTGGCAGGAATCTCTATGACTCTCTTGAGGTAGCCAATGCCTCGTCACCAGCAGAATCAAGTCAGCAACTTCTAGAAACCCCTGGCAAAAATAACGATGTTTCTCTTAAGATACACAACTAGTGGCGTATCGCTTCAGACACACTGGAAACAGTATCTAAAAAATGTGTATTTGGGTGAGCAACTGGCACGAAACACTGTGACTCTCTTAGGGTAGCCAATATCTCGTCACCAGTATAATCACAGCTTCAAAGTCAAGAAACCGCTGGCAAGAGTAACGATGTTTCTCTTAAGATACACAACTAGTGGCGTATCGCTTCAGGTAGACTGGCCACAGTATCTCAAAATGTGTATTTGGGTGAGCAACTGGCAGGAAGCACTATGACTCTCTTAAGGTAGCCAATGCCTAGTCACCAACATAATCCCATCACCAACTTCAGGAAACCGCTTACAAAGGTAACGAAGCTTCTCATAAGATACACAGCTAGTGGGGTGTCACTTGAGGCAGACTGGCCAAAGTATCAAAAAAATGTGTATTTGGGTGACCAACTAGTAGGAATCACTATGACACTCATAGGGTAGCCAATGCCTTGTCACCAGCATAATCACATCAGCAACTTCAAGAAACCCCTGGCAAAAGTTACAATGACTCTTAAGATACACAACTAGTGGCGTTGCTATCAGGTAGACTGGAAAGAGTATCTAAAAAATGTGTATTTGGGTGAAGAACTGGCAGGAATCTCTATGACTCTCTTGAGGTAGCCAATGCTTCGTCACCAGCAGAATCAAATCAGCAACTTCTAGAAACTCCTTTCAAAAGTAACGATGTTTCTCTTAAGATACACATCTAGTGGCGTATCGCTTCAGGCACACTGGAAACAGTATCTAAAAAATGTGTATTTGGGTGAGCAACTGGCACGAAACACTGTGACTCTCTTAGGGTAGCCAATATCTCGTCACCAGTATAATCACAGCTTCAAAGTCAAGAAACCGCTGGCAAGAATAACGATGTTTCTCTTAAGATACACAACTAGTGGCGTATCGCTTCAGGCACACTGGAAACAGTATCTAAAAAATGTGTATTTGGGTGAGCAACTGGCACGAAACACTGTGACTCTCTTAGGGCAGCCAATATCTCGTCACCAGTATAATCACAGTTTCAAAGTCAAGAAACCGCTGGCAAGAGTAACGATGTTTCTCTTAAGATACACAACTAGTGGCGTATCGCTTCAGGTAGACTGGCCACAGTATCTCAAAATGTGTATTTGGGTGAGCAACTGGCAGGAAGCACTATGACTCTCTTAAGGTAGCCAATGCCTCGTCACCAACATAATCCCATCACCAACTTCAGGAAACCGCTTGCAAAGGTAACGAAGCTTCTCATAAGATACACAGCTAGTGGGGTGTCACTTGAGGCAGACTGGCCAAAGTATCAAAAAAATGTGAATTTGGGTGACCAACTAGCAGGCATCACTATGACACTCATAGGGTAGCCAATGCCTCGTCACCAGCATAATCACATCAGCAACTTCAAGAAACCCCTGGCAAAAGTTACAATGACTCTTAAGATACACAATTAGTGGCGTAGCTATCAGGTAGACTGGAAAGAGTATCTAAAAATGTGTATTTGGGTGAAGAACTGGCAGGAATCTCTATGACTCTCTTGAGGTAGCCAATGCTTCGTCACCAGCAGAATCAAATCAGCAACTTCTAGAAACTCCTTTCAAAAGTAACGATGTTTCTCTTGAGATACACATCTAGTGGCGTATCGCTTCAGGCACACTGGAAACAGTATCTAAAAAATGTGTATTTGGGTGAGCAACTGGCACGAAACACTGTGACTCTCTTAGGGTAGCCAATATCTCGTCACCAGTATAATCACAGCTTCAAAGTCAAGAAACCGCTGGCAAGAGTAACGATGTTTCTCTTAAGATACACAACTAGTGGTGTATCGTTTCAGGCAGACTGGCCACAGTATCTCAAAATGTGTATTTGGGTGAGCAACTGGCAGGAAGCACTATGACTCTCTTAAGGTAGCCAATGCCTCGTCACCAACATAATCCAATCACCAACTTCAGGAAACCGCTTGCAAAGGTAACGAAGCTTCTCATAAGATACACAGCAAGTGGGGTGTCACTTGAGGCAGACTGGCCAAAGTATCAAAAAAATGTGTATTTGGGTGAGCAACTAGCAGGAATCACTATGACACTCATAGGGTAGCCAATGCCTCGTCACCAGCATAATCACATCAGCAACGTCAAGAAACCCCTGGCAAAAGTTACAATGACTCTTAAGATACACAACTAGTGGCGTAGCTATCAGGCAGACTGGAAAGAGTATCTAAAAAATGTGTATTTGGGTGAAGAACTGGCAGGAATCTCTATGACTCTCTTGAGGTAGCCAATGCCTCGTCACCAGCAGAATCAAGTCAGCAACTTCTAGAAACCCCTGGCAAAAATAACGATGTTTCTCTTAAGATACACAACTAGTGGCGTATCGCTTCAGACACACTGGAAACAGTATCTAAAAAATGTGTATTTGGGTGAGCAACTGGCACGAAACACTGTGACTCTCTTAGGGTAGCCAATATCTCGTCACCAGTATAATCACAGCTTCAAAGTCAAGAAACCGCTGGCAAGAGTAACGATGTTTCTCTTAAGATACACAACTAGTGGCGTATCGCTTCAGGTAGACTGGCCACAGTATCTCAAAATGTGTATTTGGGTGAGCAACTGGCAGGAAGCACTATGACTCTCTTAAGGTAGCCAATGCCTAGTCACCAACATAATCCCATCACCAACTTCAGGAAACCGCTTACAAAGGTAACGAAGCTTCTCATAAGATACACAGCTAGTGGGGTGTCACTTGAGGCAGACTGGCCAAAGTATCAAAAAAATGTGTATTTGGGTGACCAACTAGTAGGAATCACTATGACACTCATAGGGTAGCCAATGCCTTGTCACCAGCATAATCACATCAGCAACTTCAAGAAACCCCTGGCAAAAGTTACAATGACTCTTAAGATACACAACTAGTGGCGTAGCTATCAGGTAGACTGGAAAGAGTATCTAAAAAATGTGTATTTGGGTGAAGAACTGGCAGGAATCTCTATGACTCTCTTGAGGTAGCCAATGCTTCGTCACCAGCAGAATCAAATCAGCAACTTCTAGAAACTCCTTTCAAAAGTAACGATGTTTCTCTTAAGATACACATCTAGTGGCGTATCGCTTCAGGCACACTGGAAACAGTATCTAAAAAATGTGTATTTGGGTGAGCAACTGGCACGAAACACTGTGACTCTCTTAGGGTAGCCAATATCTCGTCACCAGTATAATCACAGCTTCAAAGTCAAGAAACCGCTGGCAAGAATAACGATGTTTCTCTTAAGATACACAACTAGTGGCGTATCGCTTCAGGCACACTGGAAACAGTATCTAAAAAATGTGTATTTGGGTGAGCAACTGGCACGAAACACTGTGACTCTCTTAGGGCAGCCAATATCTCGTCACCAGTATAATCACAGTTTCAAAGTCAAGAAACCGCTGGCAAGAGTAACGATGTTTCTCTTAAGATACACAACTAGTGGCGTATCGCTTCAGGTAGACTGGCCACAGTATCTCAAAATGTGTATTTGGGTGAGCAACTGGCAGGAAGCACTATGACTCTCTTAAGGTAGCCAATGCCTCGTCACCAACATAATCCCATCACCAACTTCAGGAAACCGCTTGCAAAGGTAACGAAGCTTCTCATAAGATACACAGCTAGTGGGGTGTCACTTGAGGCAGACTGGCCAAAGTATCAAAAAAATGTGAATTTGGGTGACCAACTAGCAGGCATCACTATGACACTCATAGGGTAGCCAATGCCTCGTCACCAGCATAATCACATCAGCAACTTCAAAAAACCCCTGGCAAAAGTTACAATGACTCTTAAGATACACAATTAGTGGCGTAGCTATCAGGTAGACTGGAAAGAGTATCTAAAAATGTGTATTTGGGTGAAGAACTGGCAGGAATCTCTATGACTCTCTTGAGGTAGCCAATGCTTCGTCACCAGCAGAATCAAATCAGCAACTTCTAGAAACTCCTTTCAAAAGTAACGATGTTTCTCTTAAGATACACATCTAGTGGCGTATCGCTTCAGGCACACTGGAAACAGTATCTAAAAAATGTGTATTTGGGTGAGCAACTGGCACGAAACACTGTGACTCTCTTAGGGTAGCCAATATCTCGTCACCAGTATAATCACAGCTTCAAAGTCAAGAAACCGCTGGCAAGAGTAACGATGTTTCTCTTAAGATACACAACTAGTGGTGTATCGTTTCAGGCAGACTGGCCACAGTATCTCAAAATGTGTATTTGGGTGAGCAACTGGCAGGAAGCACTATGACTCTCTTAAGGTAGCCAATGCCTCGTCACCAACATATTCCCATCACCAACTTCAGGAAACCGCTTGCAAAGGTAACGAAGCTTCTCATAAGATACACAGCAAGTGGGGTGTCACTTGAGGCAGACTGGCCAAAGTATCAAAAAAATGTGTATTTGGGTGTGCAACTAGCAGGAATCACTATGACACTCATAGGGTAGCCAATGCCTCGTCACCAGCATAATCACATCAGCAACGTCAAGAAACCCCTGGCAAAAGTTACAATGACTCTTAAGATACACAACTAGTGGCGTAGCTATCAGGCAGACTGGAAAGAGTATCTAAAAAATGTGTATTTGGGTGAAGAACTGGCAGGAATCTCTATGACTCTCTTGAGGTAGCCAATGCCTCGTCACCAGCAGAATCAAGTCAGCAACTTCTAGAAACCCCTGGCAAAAATAACGATGTTTCTCTTAAGATACACAACTAGTGGCGTATCGCTTCAGACACACTGGAAACAGTATCTAAAAAATGTGTATTTGGGTGAGCAACTGGCACGAAACACTGTGACTCTCTTAGGGTAGCCAATATCTCGTCACCAGTATAATCACAGCTTCAATGTCAAGAAACCGCTGGCAAGAGTAACGATGTTTCTCTTAAGATACACAACTAGTGGCGTATCGCTTCAGGTAGACTGGCCACAGTATCTCAAAATGTGTATTTGGGTGAGCAACTGGCAGGAAGCACTATGACTCTCTTAAGGTAGCCAATGCCTAGTCACCAACATAATCCCATCACCAACTTCAGGAAACCGCTTACAAAGGTAACGAAGCTTCTCATAAGATACACAGCTAGTGGGGTGTCACTTGAGGCAGACTGGCCAAAGTATCAAAAAAATGTGTATTTGGGTGACCAACTAGTAGGAATCACTATGACACTCATAGGGTAGCCAATGCCTCGTCACCAGCATAATCACATCAGCAACTTCAAGAAACCCCTGGCAAAAGTTACAATGACTCTTAAGATACACAACTAGTGGCGTAGCTATCAGGTAGACTGGAAAGAGTATCTAAAAAATGTGTATTTGGGTGAAGAACTGGCAGGAATCTCTATGACTCTCTTGAGGTAGCCAATGCTTCGTCACCAGCAGAATCAAATCAGCAACTTCTAGAAACTCCTTTCAAAAGTAACGATGTTTCTCTTAAGATACACATCTAGTGGCGTATCGCTTCAGGCACACTGGAAACAGTATCTAAAAAATGTGTATTTGGGTGAGCAACTGGCACGAAACACTGTGACTCTCTTAGGGTAGCCAATATCTCGTCACCAGTATAATCACAGCTTCAAAGTCAAGAAACCGCTGGCAAGAATAACGATGTTTCTCTTAAGATACACAACTAGTGGCGTATCGCTTCAGGCAGACTGGCCACAGTATCTAAAATGTGTATTTGGGTGAGCTACTGGCATTAAGCGCTGTGACTCTCTTATGGTAGCCAATGCCACGTCACCAACATAATCCCATCACCAACGTCAGGAAACCGCTTGCAAAGGTAACGAAGCTTCTCATAAGATACACAGCTAGTGGGGTGTCACTTGAGGCAGACTGGCCAAAGTATCAAAAAAATGTGTATTTGGGTGAGCAACTAGCAGGAATCACTATGACACTCATAGGGTAGCCAATGCCTCGTCACCAGCATAATCACATCAGCAACTTCAAGAAACCCCTGGCAAAAGTTACAATGACTCTTAAGATACACAACTAGTGGCGTAGCTATCAGCCAGACTGGAAAGAGTATCTAAAAAATGTGTATTTGGGTGAAGAACTGGCAGGAATCTCTATGACTCTCTTGAGGTAGCCAATGCCTCGTCACCAGCAGAATCAAATCAGCAACTTCTAGAAACTCCTTTCAAAAGTAACGATGTTTCTCTTAAGATACACATCTAGTGGCGTATCGCTTCAGGCACACTGGAAACAGTATCTAAAAAATGTGTATTTGGGTGAGCAACTGGCACGAAACACTGTGACTCTCTCAGGGTAGCCAATATCTCGTCACCAGTATAATCACAGCTTCAAAGTCAAGAAACCGCTGGCAAGAATAACGATGTTTCTCTTAAGATACACAACTAGTGGCGTATCGCTTCAGGCAGACTGGCCACAGTATCTAAAATGTGTATTTGGGTGAGCTACTGGCATTAAGCGCTATGACTCTCTTAAGGTAGCCAATGCCTCGTCACCAACATAATCCCATCACCAACTTCAGGAAACCGCTTGCAAAGGTAACGAAGCTTCTCATAAGATACACAGCTAGTGGGGTGTCACTTGAGGCAGACTGGCCAAAGTATCAAAAAAATGTGTATTTGGGTGAGCAACTAGCAGGAATCACTATGACACTCATAGGGTAGCCAATGCCTCGTCACCAGCATAATCACATCAGCAACTTCAAGAAACCCCTGGCAAAAGTTACAATGACTCTTAAGATACACAACTAGTGGCGTAGCTATCAGGCAGACTGGAAAGAGTATCTAAAAAATGTGTATTTGGGTGAAGAACTGGCAGGAATCTCTATGACTCTCTTGAGGTAGCCAATGCCTCGTCACCAGCAGAATCAAATCAGCAACTTCTAGAAACCCCTGGCAAAAATAACGATGTTTCTCTTAAGATACACAACTAGTGGCGTATCGCTTCAGGCACACTGGAAACAGTATCTAAAAAATGTGTATTTGGGTGAGCAACTGGCACGAAACACTGTGACTCTCTTAGGGCAGCCAATATCTCGTCACCAGTATAATCACAGCTTCAAAGTCAAGAAACCGCTGGCAAGAGTAACGATGTTTCTCTTAAGATACACAACTAGTGGCGTATCGCTTCAGGTAGACTGGCCACAGTATCTCAAAATGTGTATTTGGGTGAGCAACTGGCAGGAAGCACTATGACTCTCTTAAGGTAGCCAATGCCTCGTCACCAACATAATCCCATCACCAACTTCAGGAAACCGCTTGCAAAGGTAACGAAGCTTCTCATAAGATACACAGCTAGTGGGGTGTCACTTGAGGCAGACTGGCCAAAGTATCAAAAAAATGTGTATTTGGGTGACCAACTAGCAGGCATCACTATGACACTCATAGGGTAGCCAATGCCTCGTCACCAGCATAATCACATCAGCAACGTCAAGAAACCCCTGGCAAAAGTTACAATGACTCTTAAGATACACAACTAGTGGCGTAGCTATCAGGTAGACTGGAAAGAGTATCTAAAAAATGTGTATTTGGGTGAAGAACTGGCAGGAATCTTTATGACTCTCTTGAGGTAGCCAATGCCTCGTCACCAGCAGAATCAAATCAGCAACTTCTAGAAACCCCTGGCAAAAATAACGATGTTTCTCTTAAGATACACAACTAGTGGCGTATCGCTTCAGGCACACTGGAAACAGTATCTAAAAAATGTGTATTTGGGTGAGCAACTGGCACGAAACACTGTGACTCTCTTAGGGCAGCCAATATCTCGTCACCAGTATAATCACAGCTTCAAAGTCAAGAAACCGCTGGCAAGAGTAACGATGTTTCTCTTAAGATACACAACTAGTGGCGTATCGCTTCAGGTAGACTGGCCACAGTATCTCAAAATGTGTATTTGGGTGAGCAACTGGCAGGAAGCACTATGACTCTCATAAGGTAGCCAATGCCTAGTCACCAACATAATCCCATCACCAACTTCATGAAACCGCTTACAAAGGTAACGAAGCTTCTCATAAGATACACAGCTAGTGGGGTGTCACTTGAGGCAGACTGGCCAAAGTATCAAAAAAATGTGTATTTGGGTGACCAACTAGTAGGAATCACTATGACACTCATAGGGTAGCCAATGCCTCGTCACCAGCATAATCACATCAGCAACTTCAAGAAACCCCTGGCAAAAGTTACAATGACTCTTAAGATACACAACTAGTGGCGTAGCTATCAGGTAGACTGGAAAGAGTATCTAAAAAATGTGTATTTGGGTGAAGAACTGGCAGGAATCTCTATGACTCTCTTGAGGTAGCCAATGCTTCGTCACCAGCAGAATCAAATCAGCAACTTCTAGAAACTCCTTTCAAAAGTAACGATGTTTCTCTTAAGATACACATCTAGTGGCGTATCGCTTCAGGCACACTGGAAACAGTATCTAAAAAATGTGTATTTGGGTGAGCAACTGGCACGAAACACTGTGACTCTCTTAGGGTAGCCAATATCTCGTCACCAGTATAATCACAGCTTCAAAGTCAAGAAACCGCTGGCAAGAATAACGATGTTTCTCTTAAGATACACAACTAGTGGCGTATCGCTTCAGGCAGACTGGCCACAGTATCTAAAATGTGTATTTGGGTGAGCTACTGGCATTAAGCGCTGTGACTCTCTTAAGGTAGCCAATGCCTCGTCACCAACATAATCCCATCACCAACGTCAGGAAACCGCTTGCAAAGGTAACGAAGCTTCTCATAAGATACACAGCTAGTGGGGTGTCACTTGAGGCAGACTGGCCAAAGTATCAAAAAAATGTGTATTTGGGTATGCAACTAGCAGGAATCACTATGACACTCATAGGGTAGCCAATGCCTCGTCACCAGCATAATCACATCAGCAACTTCAAGAAACCCCTGGCAAAAGTTACAATGACTCTTAAGATACACAACTAGTGGCGTAGCTATCAGCCAGACTGGAAAGAGTATCTAAAAAATGTGTATTTGGGTGAAGAACTGGCAGGAATCTCTATGACTCTCTTGAGGTAGCCAATGCCTCGTCACCAGCAGAATCAAATCAGCAACTTCTAGAAACTCCTTTCAAAAGTAACGATGTTTCTCTTAAGATACACATCTAGTGGCGTATCGCTTCAGGCACACTGGAAACAGTATCTAAAAAATGTGTATTTGGGTGAGCAACTGGCACGAAACACTGTGACTCTCTCAGGGTAGCCAATATCTCGTCACCAGTATAATCACAGCTTCAAAGTCAAGAAACCGCTGGCAAGAATAACGATGTTTCTCTTAAGATACACAACTAGTGGCGTATCGCTTCAGGCAGACTGGCCACAGTATCTAAAATGTGTATTTGGGTGAGCTACTGGCATTAAGCGCTATGACTCTCTTAAGGTAGCCAATGCCTCGTCACCAACATAATCCCATCACCAACTTCAGGAAACCGCTTGCAAAGGTAACGAAGCTTCTCATAAGATACACAGCTAGTGGGGTGTCACTTGAGGCAGACTGGCCAAAGTATCAAAAAAATGTGTATTTGGGTGAGCAACTAGCAGGAATCACTATGACACTCATAGGGTAGCCAATGCCTCGTCACCAGCATAATCACATCAGCAACTTCAAGAAACCCCTGGCAAAAGTTACAATGACTCTTAAGATACACAACCAGTGGCGTAGCTATCAGGCAGACTGGAAAGAGTATCTAAAAAATGTGTATTTGGGTGAAGAACTGGCAGGAATCTCTATGACTCTCTTGAGGTAGCCAATGCCTCGTCACCAGCAGAATCAAATCAGCAACTTCTAGAAACCCCTGGCAAAAATAACGATGTTTCTCTTAAGATACACAACTAGTGGCGTATCGCTTCAGGCACACTGGAAACAGTATCTAAAAAATGTGTATTTGGGTGAGCAACTGGCACGAAACACTGTGACTCTCTTAGGGCAGCCAATATCTCGTCACCAGTATAATCACAGCTTCAAAGTCAAGAAACCGCTGGCAAGAGTAACGATGTTTCTCTTAAGATACACAACTAGTGGCGTATCGCTTCAGGTAGACTGGCCACAGTATCTCAAAATGTGTATTTGGGTGAGCAACTGGCAGGAAGCACTATGACTCTCTTAAGGTAGCCAATGCCTCGTCACCAACATAATCCCATCACCAACTTCAGGAAACCGCTTGCAAAGGTAACGAAGCTTCTCATAAGATACACAGCTAGTGGGGTGTCACTTGAGGCAGACTGGCCAAAGTATCAAAAAAATGTGTATTTGGGTGACCAACTAGCAGGCATCACTATGACACTCATAGGGTAGCCAATGCCTCGTCACCAGCATAATCACATCAGCAACGTCAAGAAACCCCTGGCAAAAGTTACAATGACTCTTAAGATACACAACTAGTGGCGTAGCTATCAGGTAGACTGGAAAGAGTATCTAAAAAATGTGTATTTGGGTGAAGAACTGGCAGGAATCTCTATGACTCTCTTGAGGTAGCCAATGCCTCGTCACCAGCAGAATCAAATCAGCAACTTCTAGAAACCCCTGGCAAAAATAACGATGTTTCTCTTAAGATACACAACTAGTGGCGTATCGCTTCAGGCACACTGGAAACAGTATCTAAAAAATGTGTATTTGGGTGAGCAACTGGCACGAAACACTGTGACTCTCTTAGGGTAGCCAATATCTCGTCACCAGTATAATCACAGCTTCAAAGTCAAGAAACCGCTGGCAAGAGTAACGATGTTTCTCTTAAGATACACAACTAGTGGCGTATCGCTTCAGGCAGACTGGCCACAGTATCTAAAATGTGTATTTGGGTGAGCTACTGGCATTAAGCGCTGTGACTCTCTTAAGGTAGCCAATGCCTCGTCACCAACATAATCCCATCACCAACGTCAGGAAACCGCTTGCAAAGGTAACGAAGCTTCTCATAAGATACACAGCTAGTGGGGTGTCACTTGAGGCAGACTGGCCAAAGTATCAAAAAAATGTGTATTTGGGTATGCAACTAGCAGGAATCACTATGACACTCATAGGGTAGCCAATGCCTCGTCACCAGCATAATCACATCAGCAACTTCAAGAAACCCCTGGCAAAAGTTACAATGACTCTTAAGATACACAACTAGTGGCGTAGCTATCAGCCAGACTGGAAAGAGTATCTAAAAAATGTGTATTTGGGTGAAGAACTGGCAGGAATCTCTATGACTCTCTTGAGGTAGCCAATGCCTCGTCACCAGCAGAATCAAATCAGCAACTTCTAGAAACTCCTTTCAAAAGTAACGATGTTTCTCTTAAGATACACATCTAGTGGCGTATCGCTTCAGGCACACTGGAAACAGTATCTAAAAAATGTGTATTTGGGTGAGCAACTGGCACGAAACACTGTGACTCTCTCAGGGTAGCCAATATCTCGTCACCAGTATAATCACAGCTTCAAAGTCAAGAAACCGCTGGCAAGAATAACGATGTTTCTCTTAAGATACACAACTAGTGGCGTATCGCTTCAGGCAGACTGGCCACAGTATCTAAAATGTGTATTTGGGTGAGCTACTGGCATTAAGCGCTATGACTCTCTTAAGGTAGCCAATGCCTCGTCACCAACATAATCCCATCACCAACTTCAGGAAACCGCTTGCAAAGGTAACGAAGCTTCTCATAAGATACACAGCTAGTGGGGTGTCACTTGAGGCAGACTGGCCAAAGTATCAAAAAAATGTGTATTTGGGTGAGCAACTAGCAGGAATCACTATGACACTCATAGGGTAGCCAATGCCTCGTCACCAGCATAATCACATCAGCAACTTCAAGAAACCCCTGGCAAAAGTTACAATGACTCTTAAGATACACAACCAGTGGCGTAGCTATCAGGCAGACTGGAAAGAGTATCTAAAAAATGTGTATTTGGGTGAAGAACTGGCAGGAATCTCTATGACTCTCTTGAGGTAGCCAATGCCTCGTCACCAGCAGAATCAAATCAGCAACTTCTAGAAACCCCTGGCAAAAATAACGATGTTTCTCTTAAGATACACAACTAGTGGCGTATCGCTTCAGGCACACTGGAAACAGTATCTAAAAAATGTGTATTTGGGTGAGCAACTGGCACGAAACACTGTGACTCTCTTAGGGCAGCCAATATCTCGTCACCAGTATAATCACAGCTTCAAAGTCAAGAAACCGCTGGCAAGAGTAACGATGTTTCTCTTAAGATACACAACTAGTGGCGTATCGCTTCAGGTAGACTGGCCACAGTATCTCAAAATGTGTATTTGGGTGAGCAACTGGCAGGAAGCACTATGACTCTCTTAAGGTAGCCAATGCCTCGTCACCAACATAATCCCATCACCAACTTCAGGAAACCGCTTGCAAAGGTAACGAAGCTTCTCATAAGATACACAGCTAGTGGGGTGTCACTTGAGGCAGACTGGCCAAAGTATCAAAAAAATGTGTATTTGGGTGACCAACTAGCAGGCATCACTATGACACTCATAGGGTAGCCAATGCCTCGTCACCAGCATAATCACATCAGCAACGTCAAGAAACCCCTGGCAAAAGTTACAATGACTCTTAAGATACACAACTAGTGGCGTAGCTATCAGGTAGACTGGAAAGAGTATCTAAAAAATGTGTATTTGGGTGAAGAACTGGCAGGAATCTCTATGACTCTCTTGAGGTAGCCAATGCCTCGTCACCAGCAGAATCAAATCAGCAACTTCTAGAAACCCCTGGCAAAAATAACGATGTTTCTCTTAAGATACACAACTAGTGGCGTATCGCTTCAGGCACACTGGAAACAGTATCTAAAAAATGTGTATTTGGGTGAGCAACTGGCACGAAACACTGTGACTCTCTTAGGGTAGCCAATATCTCGTCACCAGTATAATCACAGCTTCAAAGTCAAGAAACCGCTGGCAAGAGTAACGATGTTTCTCTTAAGATACACAACTAGTGGCGTATCGCTTCAGGTAGACTGGCCACAGTATCTCAAAATGTGTATTTGGGTGAGCAACTGGCAGGAAGCACTATGACTCTCTTAAGGTAGCCAATGCCTAGTCACCAACATAATCCCATCACCAACTTCATGAAACCGCTTACAAAGGTAACGAAGCTTCTCATAAGATACACAGCTAGTGGGGTGTCACTTGAGGCAGACTGGCCAAAGTATCAAAAAAATGTGTATTTGGGTGACCAACTAGTAGGAATCACTATGACACTCATAGGGTAGCCAATGCCTCGTCACCAGCATAATCACATCAGCAACTTCAAGAAACCCCTGGCAAAAGTTACAATGACTCTTAAGATACACAACTAGTGGCGTAGCTATCAGGTAGACTGGAAAGAGTATCTAAAAAATGTGTATTTGGGTGAAGAACTGGCAGGAATCTCTATGACTCTCTTGAGGTAGCCAATGCTTCGTCACCAGCAGAATCAAATCAGCAACTTCTAGAAACTCCTTTCAAAAGTAACGATGTTTCTCTTAAGATACACAACTAGTGGCGTATCGCTTCAGGCACACTGGAAACAGTATCTAAAAAATGTGTATTTGGGTGAGCAACTGGCACGAAACACTGTGACTCTCTTAGGGCAGCCAATATCTCGTCACCAGTATAATCACAGCTTCAAAGTCAAGAAACCGATGGCAAGAGTAACGATGTTTCTCTTAAGATGCACAACTAGTGGCGTATCGCTTCAGGTAGACTGGCCACAGTATCTCAAAATGTGTATTTGGGTGAGCAACTGGCAGGAAGCACTATGACTCTCTTAAGGTAGCCAATGCCTCGTCACCAACATAATCCCATCACCAACTTCAAGAAACCGCTTGCAAAGGTAACGAAGCTTCTCATAAGATACACAGCTAGTGGGGTGTCACTTGAGGCAGACTGGCCAAAGTATCAAAAAATGTGTATTTGGGTGAGCAACTAGCAGGAATCACTATGACACTCATAGGGTAGCCAATGCCTCGTCACAAGCATAATCACATCAGCAACTTCAAGAAACCCCTGGCAAAAGTTACAATGACTCTTAAGATACACAACTAGTGGCGTAGCTATCAGGTAGACTGGAAAGAGTATCTAAAAAATGTGTATTTGGGTGAAGAACTGGCAGGAATCTCTATGACTCTCTTGAGGTAGCCAATGCTTAGTCACCAGCAGAATCAAATCAGCAACTTCTAGAAACTCCTTTCAAAAGTAACGATGTTTCTCTTAAGATACACATCTAGTGGCGTATCGCTTCAGGCACACTGGAAACAGAATCTAAAAAATGTGTATTTGGGTGAGCAACTGGCACGAAACACTGTGACTCTCTTAGGGTAGCCAATATCTCGTCACCAGTATAATCACAGCTTCAAAGTCAAGAAACCGCTGGCAAGAATAACGATGTTTCTCTTAAGATACACAACTAGTGGCGTATCACTTCAGGCAGACTGGCCACAGTATCTAAAATGTGTATTTGGGTGAGCTACTGGCATTAAGCGCTGTGACTCTCTTAAGGTAACCAATGCCTCGTCACCAACATAATCCCATCACCAACTTCAGGAAACCGCTTGCAAAGGTAACGAAGCTTCTCATAAGATACACAGCTAGTGGGGTGTCACTTGAGGCAGACTGGCCAAAGTATCAAAAAAAATGTGTATTTGGGTGAGCAACTAGCAGGAATCACTATGACACTCATAGGGTAGCCAATGCCTCGTCACCAGCATAATCACATCAGCAACTTCAAGAAACCCCTGGCAAAAGTTACAATGACTCTTAAGATACACAACTAGTGGTGTAGCTATCAGCCAGACTGGAAAGAGTATCTAAAAAATGTGTATTTGGGTGAAGAACTGGCAGGAATCTCTATGACTCTCTTGAGGTAGCCAATTCCTCGTCACCAGCAGAATCAAATCAGCAACTTCTAGAAACCCCTGGCAAAAATAACGATGTTTCTCTTAAGATACACAACTAGTGGCGTATCGCTTCAGGCACACTGGAAACAGTATCTAAAAAATGTGTATTTGGGTGAGCAACTGGCACGAAACACTGTGACTCTCTTAGGGCAGCCAATATCTCGTCACCAGTATAATCACAGCTTCAAAGTCAAGAAACCGCTGCCAAGAGTAACGATGTTTCTCTTAAGATACACAACTAGTGGCGTATCGCTTCAGGTAGACTGGCCACAGTATCTCAAAATGTGTATTTGGGTGAGCAACTGGCAGGAAGCACTATGACTCTCTTAAGGTAGCCAATGCCTCGTCACCAACATAATCCCATCACCAACTTCAGGAAACCGCTTGCAAAGGTAACGAAGCTTCTCATAAGATACACAGCTAGTGGGGTGTCACTTGAGGCAGACTGGCCAAAGTATCAAAAAAATGTGTATTTGGGTGACCAACTAGCA
This sequence comes from Schistocerca nitens, assembly GCF_023898315.1. NCBI lineage: Eukaryota > Metazoa > Arthropoda > Insecta > Orthoptera > Acrididae > Schistocerca > Schistocerca nitens. The sequence continues at coordinate 104,520,075 of NC_064616.1, read as the reverse complement.
GGCATCACTATGACACTCATAGGGTAGCCAATGCCTCGTCACCAGCATAATCACATCAGCAACTTCAAGAAACCCCTGGCAAAAGTTACAATGACTCTTAAGATACACAATTAGTGGCGTAGCTATCAGGTAGACTGGAAAGAGTATCTAAAAAATGTGTATTTGGGTGAAGAACTGGCAGGAATCTCTATGACTCTCTTGAGGTAGCCAATGCTTCGTCACCAGCAGAATCAAATCAGCAACTTCTAGAAACTCCTTTCAAAAGTAACGATGTTTCTCTTAAGATACACAACTAGTGGCTTATCGCTTCAGGCACACTGGAAACAGTATCTAAAAAATGTGTATTTGGGTGAGCAACTGGCACGAAACACTGTGACTCTCTTAGGGTAGCCAATATCTCGTCACCAGTATAATCACAGCTTCAAAGTCAAGAAACCGCTGGCAAGAGTAACGATGTTTCTCTTAAGATACACAACTAGTGGTGTATCGCTTCAGGCAGACTGGCCACAGTATCTCAAAATGTGTATTTGGGTGAGCAACTGGCAGGAAGCACTATGACTCTCTTAAGGTAGCCAATGCCTCGTCACCAACATAATCCCATCACCAACTTCAGGAAACCGCTTGCAAAGGTAACGAAGCTTCTCATAAGATACACAGCTAGTGGGGTGTCACTTGAGGCAGACTGGCCAAAGTATCAAAAAAATGTGTATTTGGGTGAGCAACTAGCAGGAATCACTATGACACTCATAGGGTAGCCAATGCCTCGTCACCAGCATAATCACATCAGCAACTTCAAGAAACCCCTGGCAAAAGTTACAATGTCTCTTAAGATACACAACTAGTGGCGTAGCTATCAGGCAGACTGGAAAGAGTATCTAAAAAATGTGTATTTGGGTGAAGAACTGGCAGGAATCTCTATGACTCTCTTGAGGTAGCCAATGCCTCGTCACCAGCAGAATCAAATCAGCAACTTCTAGAAACCCCTGGCAAAAATAACGATGTTTCTCTTAAGATACACAACTAGTGGCGTATCGCTTCAGGCACACTGGAAACAGTATCTAAAAAATGTGTATTTGGGTGAGCAACTGGCACGAAACACTGTGACTCTCTTAGGGCAGCCAATATCTCGTCACCAGTATAATCACAGCTTCAAAGTCAAGAAACCGATGGCAAGAGTAACGATGTTTCTCTTAAGATGCACAACTAGTGGCGTATCGCTTCAGGTAGACTGGCCACAGTATCTCAAAATGTGTATTTGGGTGAGCAACTGGCAGGAAGCACTATGACTCTCTTAAGGTAGCCAATGCCTCGTCACCAACATAATCCCATCACCAACTTCAAGAAACCGCTTGCAAAGGTAACGAAGCTTCTCATAAGATACACAGCTAGTGGGGTGTCACTTGAGGCAGACTGGCCAAAGTATCAAAAAATGTGTATTTGGGTGAGCAACTAGCAGGAATCACTATGACACTCATAGGGTAGCCAATGCCTCGTCACAAGCATAATCACATCAGCAACTTCAAGAAACCCCTGGCAAAAGTTACAATGACTCTTAAGATACACAACTCATGGCGTAGCTATCAGGTAGACTGGAAAGAGTATCTAAAAAAAGTGTATTTGGGTGAAGAACTGGCAGGAATCTCTATGACTCTCTTGAGGTAGCCAATGCTTAGTCACCAGCAGAATCAAATCAGCAACTTCTAGAAACTCCTTTCAAAAGTAACGATGTTTCTCTTAAGATACACATCTAGTGGCGTATCGCTTCAGGCACACTGGAAACAGAATCTAAAAAATGTGTATTTGGGTGAGCAACTGGCACGAAACACTGTGACTCTCTTAGGGTAGCCAATATCTCGTCACCAGTATAATCACAGCTTCAAAGTCAAGAAACCGCTGGCAAGAATAACGATGTTTCTCTTAAGATACACAACTAGTGGCGTATCGCTTCAGGCAGACTGGCCACAGTATCTAAAATGTGTATTTGGGTGAGCTACTGGCATTAAGCGCTGTGACTCTCTTAAGGTAACCAATGCCTCGTCACCAACATAATCCCATCACCAACTTCAGGAAACCGCTTGCAAAGGTAACGAAGCTTCTCATAAGATACACAGCTAGTGGGGTGTCACTTGAGGCAGACTGGCCAAAGTATCAAAAAAATGTGTATTTGGGTGAGCAACTAGCAGGAATCACTATGACACTCATAGGGTAGCCAATGCCTCGTCACCAGCATAATCACATCAGCAACTTCAAGAAACCCCTGGCAAAAGTTACAATGACTCTTAAGATACACAACTAGTGGCGTAGCTATCAGCCAGACTGGAAAGAGTATCTAAAAAATGTGTATTTGGGTGAAGAACTGGCAGGAATCTCTATGACTCTCTTGAGGTAGCCAATGCCTCGTCACCAGCAGAATCAAATCAGCAACTTCTAGAAACCCCTGGCAAAAATAACGATGTTTCTCTTAAGATACACAACTAGTGGCGTATCGCTTCAGGCACACTGGAAACAGTATCTAAAAAATGTGTATTTGGGTGAGCAACTGGCACGAAACACTGTGACTCTCTTAGGGCAGCCAATATCTCGTCACCAGTATAATCACAGCTGCAAAGTCAAGAAACCGCTGGCAAGAGTAACGATGTTTCTCTTAAGATACACAACTAGTGGCGTATCGCTTCAGGTAGACTGGCCACAGTATCTCAAAATGTGTATTTGGGTGAGCAACTGGCAGGAAGCACTATGACTCTCTTAAGGTAGCCAATGCCTCGTCACCAACATAATCCCATCACCAACTTCAGGAAACCGCTTGCAAAGGTAACGAAGCTTCTCATAAGATACACAGCTAGTGGGGTGTCACTTGAGGCAGACTGGCCAAAGTATCAAAAAAATGTGTATTTGGGTGACCAACTAGCAGGCATCACTATGACACTCATAGGGTAGCCAATGCCTCGTCACCAGCATAATCACATCAGCAACTTCAAGAAACCCCTGGCAAAAGTTACAATGACTCTTAAGATACACAATTAGTGGCGTAGCTATCAGGTAGACTGGAAAGAGTATCTAAAAAATGTGTATTTGGGTGAAGAACTGGCAGGAATCTCTATGACTCTCTTGAGGTAGCCAATGCTTCGTCACCAGCAGAATCAAAATCAGCAACTTCTAGAAACTCCTTTCAAAAGTAACGATGTTTCTCTTAAGATACACAACTAGTGGCGTATCGCTTCAGGCACACTGGAAACAGTATGTAAAAAATGTGTATTTGGGTGAGCAACTGGCACGAAACACTGTGACTCTCTTAGGGTAGCCAATATCTCGTCACCAGTATAATCACAGCTTCAAAGTCAAGAAACCGCTGGCAAGAGTAACGATGTTTCTCTTAAGATACACAACTAGTGGTGTATCGCTTCAGGCAGACTGGCCACAGTATCTCAAAATGTGTATTTGGGTGAGCAACTGGCAGGAAGCACTATGACTCTCTTAAGGTAGCCAATGCCTCGTCACCAACATAATCCCATCACCAACTTCAGGAAACCGCTTGCAAAGGTAACGAAGCTTCTCATAAGATACACAGCTAGTGGGGTGTCACTTGAGGCAGACTGGCCAAAGTATCAAAAAAATGTGTATTTGGGTGAGCAACTAGCAGGAATCACTATGACACTCATAGGGTAGCCAATGCCTCGTCACCAGCATAATCACATCAGCAACTTCAAGAAACCCCTGGCAAAAGTTACAATGTCTCTTAAGATACACAACTAGTGGCGTAGCTATCAGGCAGACTGGAAAGAGTATCTAAAAAATGTGTATTTGGGTGAAGAACTGGCAGGAATCTCTATGACTCTCTTGAGGTAGCCAATGCCTCGTCACCAGCAGAATCAAATCAGCAACTTCTAGAAACCCCTGGCAAAAATAACGATGTTTCTCTTAAGATACACAACTAGTGGCGTATCGCTTCAGGCACACTGGAAACAGTATCTAAAAAATGTGTATTTGGGTGAGCAACTGGCACGAAACACTGTGACTCTCTTAGGGTAGCCAATATCTCGTCACCAGTATAATCACAGCTTCAAAGTCAAGAAACCGCTGGCAAGAGTAACGATGTTTCTCTTAAGATACACAACTAGTGGCGTATCGCTTCAGGTAGACTGGCCACAGTATCTCAAAATGTGTATTTGGGTGAGCAACTGGCAGGAAGCACTATGACTCTCTTAAGGTAGCCAATGCCTAGTCACCAACATAATCCCATCACCAACTTCAGGAAACCGGTTACAAAGGTAACGAAGCTTCTCATAAGATACACAGCTAGTGGGGTGTCACTTGAGGCAGACTGGCCAAAGTATCAAAAAAATGTGTATTTGGGTGAGCAACTAGCAGGAATCACTATGACACTCATAGGGTAGCCAATGCCTCGTCACCAGCATAATCACATCAGCAACTTCAAGAAACCCCTGGCAAAAGTTACAATGACTCTTAAGATACACAACTAGTGGCGTAGCTATCAGGCAGACCGGAAAGAGTATCTAAAAAATGTGTATTTGGGTGAAGAACTGGCAGGAATCTCTATGACTCTCTTGAGGTAGCCAATGCCTCGTCACCAGCAGAATCAAATCAGCAACTTCTAGAAACCCCTGGCAAAAGTAACGATGTTTCTCTTAAGATACACAACTAGTGGCGTATCGCTTCAGGCACACTGGAAACAGTATCTAAAAAATGTGTATTTGGGTGAGCAACTGGCACGAAACACTGTGACTCTCTTAGGGCAGCCAATAGCTCGTCACCAGTTTAATCACAGCTTCAAAGTCAAGAAACCGCTGGCAAGAGTAACGATGCTTCTCTTAAGATACACAACTAGTGGCGTATCGCTTTAGGTAGACTGGCCACAGTATCTCAAAATGTGTATTTGGGTGAGCAACTGGCAGGAAGCACTATGACTCTCTTAAGGTAGCCAATGCCTCGTCACCAACATAATCCCATCACCAACTTCAAGAAACCGCTTGCAAAGGTAACGAAGCTTCTCATAAGATACACAGCTAGTGGGGTGTCACTTGAGGCAGACTGGCCAAAGTATCAAAAAAATGTGTATTTGGGTGAGCAACTAGCAGGAATCACTATGACACTCATAGGGTAGCCAATGCCTCGTCACCAGCATAATCACATCAGCAACTTCAAGAAACCCCTGGCAAAAGTTACAATGACTCTTAAGATACACAACTAGTGGCGTCGCTATCAGGCAGACTGGAAAGAGTATCTAAAAAATGTGTATTTGGGTGAAGAACTGGCAGGAATCTCTATGACTCTCTTGAGGTAGCCTATGCCTCGTCACCAGCAGAATCAAATCAGCAACTTCTAGAAACTCCTGGCAAAAATAACGATGTTTCTCTTAAGATACACAACTAGTGGCGTATCGCTTCAGGCACACTGGAAACAGTATCTAAAAAATGTGTATTTGGGTGAGCAACTGGCACGAAACACTGTGACTCTCTTAGGGTAGCCAATATCTCGTCACCAGTATAATCACAGCTTCAAAGTCAAGAAACCGCTGGCAAGAGTAACGATGTTTCTCTTAAGATACACAACTAGTGGCGTATCGCTTCAGGTAGACTGGCCACAGTATCTCAAAATGTGTATTTGGGTGAGCAACTGGCAGGAAGCACTATGACTCTCTTAAGGTAGCCAATGCCTCGTCACCAACATAATCCCATCACCAACTTCAAGAAACCGCTTGCAAAGGTAACGAAGCTTCTCATAAGATACACAGCTAGTGGGGTGTCACTTGAGGCAGACTGGCCAAAGTATCAAAAAAATGTGTATTTGGGTGAGCAACTAGCAGGAATCACTATGACACTCATAGGGTAGCCAATGCCTCGTCACCAGCATAATCACATCAGCAACTTCAAGAAACCCCTGGCAAAAGTTACAATGACTCTTAAGATACACAACTAGTGGCGTAGCTATCAGGCAGACTGGAAAGAGTATCTAAAAAATGTGTATTTGTGTGAAGAACTGGGAGGAATCTCTATGACTCTCTTGAGGTAGCCAATGCCTCGTCACCAGCAGAATCAAATCAGCAACTTCTAGAAACCCCTGGCAAAAGTAACGATGTTTCTCTTAAGATACACAACTAGTGGCGTATCGCTTCAGGCACACTGGAAACAGTATCTAAAAAATGTGTATTTGGGTGAGCAACTGGCACGAAACACTGTGACTCTCTTAGGGTAACCAATATCTCGTCACCAGTATAATCACATCTTCAAAGTCAGGAAACCGCTGGCAAGAGTAACGATGTTTCTCTTAAGATACACAACTAGTGGCGTATCGCTTCAGGCAGACTGGCCACAGTATCTCAAAATGTGTATTTGGGTGAGCAACTGGCAGAAAGCACTATGACTCTCTTAAGGTAGCCAATGCCTCTTCACCAACATTATCACATCACCAACTTCAAGAAACCGCTTGCAAAGCTAACGAAGCTTCTCATAAGATACACAGCTAGTGGGGTGTCACTTGAGGCAGACTGGCCAAAGTATCAAAAAAATGTGTATTTGGGTGAGCAACTAGCAGGAATCACTATGACACTCATAGGGTAGCCAATGCCTCGTCACCAGCATAATCACATCAGCAACTTCAAGAAACCCCTGGCAAAAGTTACAATGACTCTTAAGATACACAACTAGTGCCGTAGCTATCAGGCAGACTGGAAAGGGTATATAAAAAATGTGTATTTGGATGAGCAACTGGCAGGAAACACTGTGACTCTCTTAGGGTAGCCAATATCTCGTCACCAGTATAATCCCATCTTCAAAGTCAAGAAACCGCTGGCAAGAGTAACGATGTTTCTCTTAAGATACACAACTAGTGGCGTATCGCTTCAGGCAGACTGGCCACAGTATCTCAAAATGTGTATTTGGGTGAGCAACTGGCAGAAAGCACTATGACTCTCTTAAGGTAGCCAATGCCTCGTCACCAACATAATCACATCACCAACTTCGAGAAACAGCTTGCAAAGGTAACGAAGCTTCTCATAAGATACACAGCTAGTGGGGTGTCACTTGAGGCAGACTGGCCAAAGTATCAAAAAAATGTGTATTTGGGTGAGCAACTAGCAGGAATCCCTGTGACACTCATAGGGTAGCCAATGCCTCGTCACCAGCATAATCACATCAGCAACTTCAAGAAACCCCTGGCAAAAGTTACAATGACTCTTAAGATACACAACTAGTGGCGTAGCTATCAGGCAGACTGGAAAGAGTATCTAAAAAATGTGTATTTGGATGAGCAACTGGCAGGAAACACTGTGACTCTCTTAGGGTAGCCAATATCTCGTCACCAGTATAATCCCATCTTCAAAGTCAAGAAACCGCTGGCAAGAGTAACGATGTTTCTCTTAAGATACACAACTAGTGGCGTATCGCTTCAGGCAGACTGGCCACAGTATCTCAAAATGTGTATTTGGGTGAGCAACTGGCAGGAAGCACTATGACTCTCTTAAGGTAGCCAATGCCTCGTCACCAACATAATCCCATCACCAACTTCAGGAAACCGCTTGCAAAGGTAACGAAGCTTCTCATAAGATACACAGCTAGTGGGGTGTCACTTGAGGCAGACTGGCCAAAGTATCAAAAAAATGTGTATTTGGGTGAGCAACTAGCAGGAATCACTATGACACTCATAGGGTAGCCAATGCCTCGTCACCAGCATAATCACATCAGCAACTTCAAGAAACCCCTGGCAAAAGTTACAATGACTCTTAAGATACACAACTAGTGCCGTAGCTATCAGGCAGACTGGAAAGAGTATCTAAAAAATGTGTATTTGGGTGAAGAACTGGCAGGAATCTCTATGACTCTCTTGAGGTAGCCAATGCCTCGTCACCAGCAGAATTAAATCAGCAACTTCTAGAAACCCCTGGCAAAAGTAACGATGTTTCTCTTAAGATACAGAACTAGTGGCGTATTGCTTCAGGCACACTGGACACAGTATCTAAAAAATGTGTATTTGGGTGAGCAACTGGCACGAAACACTGTGACTCTCTTAGGGTAACCAATATCTCGTCACCAGTATAATCACATCTTCAAAGTCAAGAAACCGCTGGCAAGAGTAACGATGTTTCTCTTAAGATACACAACTAGTGGCGTATCGCTTCAGGCAGACTGGAAACAGTATCTACAAAATGTGTATTTGGGTGAGCAACTGGCACGAAACACTGTGACTCTCTTAGGGTAACCAATATCTCGTCACCAACATAATCCCATCACCAACTTCAAGAAACCGCTTGCAAAGGTAACGAAGCTTCTCATAAGATACACAGCTAGTGGGGTGTCACTTGAGGCAGACTGGCCAAAGTATCAAAAAAATGTGTATTTGGGTGAGCAACTAGCAGGAATCACTATGACACTCATAGGGTAGCCAATGCCTCGTCACCAGCATAATCACATCAGCAACTTCAAGAAACCCCTGGCAAAAGTTACAATGACTCTTAAGATACACAACTAGTGGCGTAGCTAACAGGCAGGCTGGAAAGAGTATCTAAAAAATGTGTATTTGTGTGAAGAACTGGGAGGAATCTCTATGACTCTCTTGAGGTAGCCAATGCCTCGTCACCAGCAGAATCAAATCAGCAACTTCTAGAAACCCCTGGCAAAAGTAACGATGTTTCTCTTAAGATACACAACTAGTGGCGTATCGCTTCAGGCACACTGGAAACAGTATCTAAAAAATGTGTATTTGGGTGAGCAACTGGCACGAAACACTGTGACTCTCTTAGGGTAACCAATATCTCGTCACCAGTATAATCACATCTTCAAAGTCAGGAAACCGCTGGCAAGAGTAACGATGTTTCTCTTAAGATACACAACTAGTGGCGTATCGCTTCAGGCAGACTGGCCACAATATCTCAAAATAAGTATTTGGGTGAGCAACTGGCAGAAAGCACTATGACTCTCTTAAGGTAGCCAATGCCTCTTCACCAACATTATCACATCACCAACTTCAAGAAACCGCTTGCAAAGCTAACGAAGCTTCTCATAAGATACACAGCTAGTGGGGTGTCACTTGAGGCAGACTGGCCAAAGTATCAAAAAAATGTGTATTTGGGTGAGCAACTAGCAGGAATCACTATGACACTCATAGGGTAGCCAATGCCTCGTCACCAGCATAATCACATCAGCAACTTCAGGAAACCCCTGGCAAAAGTTACAATGACTCTTAAGATACACAACTAGTGCCGTAGCTATCAGGCAGACTGGAAAGGGTATATAAAAAATGTGTATTTGGATGAGCAACTGGCAGGAAACACTGTGACTCTCTTAGGGTAGCCAATATCTCGTCACCAGTATAATCCCATCTTCAAAGTCAAGAAACCGCTGGCAAGAGTAACGATGTTTCTCTTAAGATACACAACTAGTGGCGTATCGCTTCAGGCAGACTGGCCACAGTATCTCAAAATGTGTATTTGGGTGAGCAACTGGCAGAAAGCACTATGACTCTCTTAAGGTAGCCAATGCCTCGTCACCAACATAATCACATCACCAACTTCGAGAAACCGCTTGCAAAGGTAACGAAGCTTCTCATAAGATACACAGCTAGTGGGGTGTCACTTGAGGCAGACTGGCCAAAGTATCAAAAAAATGTGTATTTGGGTGAGCAACTAGCAGGAATCCCTATGACACTCATAGGGTAGCCAATGCCTCGTCACCAGCATAATCACATCAGCAACTTCAAGAAACCCCTGGCAAAAGTTACAATGACTCTTAAGATACACAACTAGTGGCGTAGCTATCAGGCAGACTGGAAAGAGTATCTAAAAAATGTGTATTTGGATGAGCAACTGGCAGGAAACACTGTGACTCTCTTAGGGTAGCCAATATCTCGTCACCAGTATAATCCCATCTTCAAAGTCAAGAAACCGCTGGCAAGAGTAACGATGTTTCTCTTAAGATACACAACTAGTGGCGTATCGCTTCAGGCAGACTGGCCACAGTATCTCAAAATGTGTATTTGGGTGAGCAACTGGCAGGAAGCACTATGACTCTCTTAAGGTAGCCAATGCCTCGTCACCAACATAATCCCATCACCAACTTCAGGAAACCGCTTGCAAAGGTAACGAAGCTTCTCATAAGATACACAGCTAGTGGGGTGTCACTTGAGGCAGACTGGCCAAAGTATCAAAAAAATGTGTATTTGGGTGAGCAACTAGCAGGAATCACTATGACACTCATAGGGTAGCCAATGCCTCGTCACCAGCATAATCACATCAGCAACTTCAAGAAACCCCTGGCAAAAGTTACAATGACTCTTAAGATACACAACTAGTGCCGTAGCTATCAGGCAGACTGGAAAGAGTATCTAAAAAATGTGTATTTGGGTGAAGAACTGGCAGGAATCTCTATGACTCTCTTGAGGTAGCCAATGCCTCGTCACCAGCAGAATCAAATCAGCAACTTCTAGAAACCCCTGGCAAAAGTAACGATGTTTCTCTTAAGATACAGAACTAGTGGCGTATTGCTTCAGGCACACTGGACACAGTATCTAAAAAATGTGTATTTGGGTGAGCAACTGGCACGAAACACTGTGACTCTCTTAGGGTAACCAATATCTCGTCACCAGTATAATCACATCTTCAAAGTCAAGAAACCGCTGGCAAGAGTAACGATGTTTCTCTTAAGATACACAACTAGTGGCGTATCGCTTCAGGCAGACTGGCCACAATATCTCAAAATAAGTATTTGGGTGAGCAACTGGCAGAAAGCACTATGACTCTCTTAAGGTAGCCAATGCCTCGTCACCAACATTATCACATCACCAACTTCAAGAAACCGCTTGCAAAGCTAACGAAGCTTCTCATAAGATACACAGCTAGTGGGGTGTCACTTGAGGCAGACTGGCCAAAGTATCAAAAAAATGTGTATTTGGGTGAGCAACTAGCAGGAATCACTATGACACTCATAGGGTAGCCAATGCCTCGTCACCAGCATAATCACATCAGCAACTTCAAGAAACCCCTGGCAAAAGTTACAATGACTCTTAAGATACACAACTAGTGCCGTAGCTATCAGGCAGACTGGAAAGGGTATATAAAAAATGTGTATTTGGATGAGCAACTGGCAGGAAACACTGTGACTCTCTTAGGGTAGCCAATATTTCGTCACCAGTATAATCCCATCTTCAAAGTCAAGAAACCGCTGGCAAGAGTAACGATGTTTCTCTTAAGATACACAACTAGTGGCGTATCGCTTCAGGCAGACTGGCCACAGTATCTCAAAATGTGTATTTGGGTGAGCAACTGGCAGAAAGCACTATGACTCTCTTAAGGTAGCCAATGCCTCGTCACCAACATAATCACATCACCAACTTCGAGAAACCGCTTGCAAAGGTAACGAAGCTTCTCATAAGATTCACAGCTAGTGGGGTGTCACTTGAGGCAGACTGGCCAAAGTATCAAAAAAATGTGTATTTGGGTGAGCAACTAGCAGGAATCCCTATGACACTCATAGGGTAGCCAATGCCTCGTCACCAGCATAATCACATCAGCAACTTCAAGAAACCCCTGGCAAAAGTTACAATGACTCTTAAGATACACAACTAGTGGCGTAGCTATCAGGCAGACTGGAAAGAGTATCTAAAAAATGTGTATTTGGATGAGCAACTGGCAGGAAACACTGTGACTCTCTTAGGGTAGCCAATATCTCGTCACCAGTATAATCCCATCTTCAAAGTCAAGAAACCGCTGGCAAGAGTAACGATGTTTCTCTTAAGATACACAACTAGTGGCGTATCGCTTCAGGCAGACTGGCCACAGTATCTCAAAATGTGTATTTGGGTGAGCAACTGGCAGGAAGCACTATGACTCTCTTAAGGTAGCCAAAGCCTCGTCACCAACATATTCCCATCACCAACTTCGGGAAACCGCTTGCAAAGGTAACGAAGCTTCTCATAAGATACACAGCTAGTGGGGTGTCACTTGAGGCAGACTGGCCAAAGTATCAAAAAAATGTGTATTTGGGTGAGCAACTAGCAGGAATCACTATGACACTCATAGGGTAGCCAATGCCTCGTCACCAGCATAATCACATCAGCAACTTCAAGAAACCCCTGGCAAAAGTTACAATGACTCTTAAGATACACAACTAGTGCCGTAGCTATCAGGCAGACTGGAAAGAGTATCTAAAAAATGTGTATTTGGGTGAAGAACTGGCAGGAATCTCTATGACTCTCTTGAGGTAGCCAATGCCTCGTCACCAGCAGAATCAAATCAGCAACTTCTAGAAACCCCTGGCAAAAGTAACGATGTTTCTCTTAAGATACAGAACTAGTGGCGTATTGCTTCAGGCACACTGGACACAGTATCTAAAAAATGTGTATTTGGGTGAGCAACTGGCACGAAACACTGTGACTCTCTTAGGGTAACCAATATCTCGTCACCAGTATAATCACATCTTCAAAGTCAAGAAACCGCTGGCAAGAGTAACGATGTTTCTCTTAAGATACACAACTAGTGGCGTATCGCTTCAGGCAGACTGGCCACAGTATCTCAAAATGTGTATTTGGGTGAGCAACTGGCAGAAAGCACTATGACTCTCTTAAGGTAGCCAATGCCTCGTCACCAACATAATCACATCACCGACTTCAAGAAACCGCTTGCAAAGGTAACGAAGCTTCTCATAAGATACACAGCTAGTGGGGTGTCACTTGAGGCAGACTGGCCAAAGTATCAAAAAAATGTGTATTTGGGTGAGCAACTAGCAGGAATCCCTATGACACTCATAGGGTAGCCAATGCCTCGTCACCAGCATAATCACATCAGCAACTTCAAGAAACCCCTGGCAAAAGTTACAATGACTCTTAAGATACACAAATAGTGGCGTAGCTATCAGGCAGACTGGAAAGAGTATCTAAAAAATGTGTATTTGGATGAGCAACTGGCAGGAAACACTGTGACTCTCTTAGGGTAGCCAATATCTCGTCACCAGTATAATCCCATCTTCAAAGTCAAGAAACCGCTGGCAAGAGTAACGATGTTTCTCTTAAGATACACAACTAGTGGCGTATCGCTTCAGGCAGACTGGCCACAGTATCTCAAAATGTGTATTTGGGTGAGCAACTGGCAGGAAGCACTATGACTCTCTTAAGGTAGCCAATGCCTCGTCACCAACATAATCCCATCACCAACTTCAGGAAACCACTTGCAAAGGTAACGAAGCTTCTCATAAGATACACAGCTAGTGGGGTGTCACTTGAGGCAGACTGGCCAAAGTATCAAAAAAATGTGTATTTGGGTGAGCAACTGGCAGGAATCACTATGACACTCATAGGGTAGCCAGTGCCTCGTCACCAGCATAATCACATCAGCAACTTCAAGAAACCCCTGGCAAAAGTTACAATGACTCTTAAGATACACAACTAGTGCCGTAGCTATCAGGCAGACTGGAAAGAGTATCTAAAAAATGTGTATTTGGGTGAAGAACTGGCAGGAATCTCTATGACTCTCTTGAGGTAGCCAATGCCTCGTCACCAGCAGAATCAAATCAGCAACTTCTAGAAACCCCTGGCAAAAGTAACGATGTTTCTCTTAAGATACAGAACTAGTGGCGTATTGCTTCAGGCACACTGGACACAGTATCTAAAAAATGTGTATTTGGGTGAGCAACTGGCACGAAACACTGTGACTCTCTTAGGGTAACCAATATCTCGTCACCAGTATAATCACATCTTCAAAGTCAAGAAACCGCTGGCAAGAGTAACGATGTTTCTCTTAAGATACACAACTAGTGGCGTATCGCTTCAGGCAGACTGGCCACAGTATCTCAAAATGTGTATTTGGGTGAGCAACTGGCAGAAAGCACTATGACTCTCTTAAGGTAGCCAATGCCTCGTCACCAACATAATCACATCACCAACTTCAAGAAACCGCTTGCAAAGGTAACGAAGCTTCTCATAAGATACACAGCTAGTGGGGTGTCACTTGAGGCAGACTGGCCAAAGTATCAAAAAAATGTGTATTTGGGTGAGCAACTAACAGGAATCACTATGACACTCATAGGGTAGCCAATGCCTCGTCACCAGCATAATCACATCAGCAACTTCAAGAAACCCCTGGCAAAAGTTACAATGACCCTTAAGATACACAACTAGTGGCGTATTGCTTCAGGCACACTGGACACAGTATCTAAAAAATGTGTATTTGGGTGAGCAACTGGCACGAAACACTGTGACTGTCTTAGGGTAACCAATATCTCGTCACCAGCATAATCACATCAGCAACTTCAAGAAACCCCTGGCAAAAGTTACAATGACTCTTAAGATACACAATTAGTGGCGTAGCTATCAGGTAGACTGGAAAGAGTATCTAAAAAATGTGTATTTGGGTGAAGAACTGGCAGGAATCTCTATGACTCTCTTGAGGTAGCCAATGCTTCGTCACCAGCAGAATCAAATCAGCAACTTCTAGAAACCCCTTTCAAAAGTAACGATGTTTCTCTTAAGATACACAACTAGTGGCGTATCGCTTCAGGCACACTGGAAACAGTATCTAAAAAATGTGTATTTGGGTGAGCAACTGGCACGAAACACTGTGACTCTCTTAGGGTAGCCAATATCTCGTCACCAGTATAATCCCATCTTCAAAGTCAAGAAACCGCTGGCAAGAGTAACGATGTTTCTCTTAAGATACACAACTAGTGGCGTATCGCTTCAGGCAGACTGGCCACAGTATCTCAAAATGTGTATTTGGGTGAGCAACTGGCAGAAAGCACTATGACTCTCTTAAGGTAGCCAATGCCTCGTCACCAACATAATCACATCACCAACTTCGAGAAACCGCTTGCAAAGGTAACGAAGCTTCTCATAAGATACACAGCTAGTGGGGTGTCACTTGAGGCAGACTGGCCAAAGTATCAAAAAAATGTGTATTTGGGTGAGCAACTAGCAGGAATCCCTATGACACTCATAGGGTAGCCAATGCCTCGTCACCAGCATAATCACATCAGCAACTTCAAGAAACCCCTGGCAAAAGTTACAATGACTCTTAAGATACACAACTAGTGGCGTAGCTATCAGGCAGACTGGAAAGAGTATCTAAAAAATGTGTATTTGGATGAGCAACTGGCAGGAAACACTGTGACTCTCTTAGGGTAGCCAATATCTCGTCACCAGTATAATCCCATCTTCAAAGTCAAGAAACCGCTGGCAAGAGTAACGATGTTTCTCTTAAGATACACTACTAGTGGCGTATCGCTTCAGGCAGACTGGCCACAGTATCTCAAAATGTGTATTTGGGTGAGCAACTGGCAGGAAGCACTATGACTCTCTTAAGGTAGCCAATGCCTCGTCACCAACATAATCCCATCACCAACTTCAGGAAACCGCTTGCAAAGGTAACGAAGCTTCTCATAAGATACACAGCTAGTGGGGTGTCACTTGAGGCAGACTGGCCAAAGTATCAAAAAAATGTGTATTTGGGTGAGCAACTAGCAGGAATCACTATGACACTCATAGGGTAGCCAATGCCTCGTCACCAGCATAATCACATCAGCAACTTCAAGAAACCCCTGGCAAAAGTTACAATGACTCTTAAGATACACAACTAGTGGCGTATTGCTTCAGGCACACTGGACACAGTATCTAAAAAATGTGTATTTGGGTGAGCAACTGGCACGAAACACTGTGACTGTCTTAGGGTAACCAATATCTCGTCACCAGCATAATCACATCAGCAACTTCAAGAAACCCCTGGCAAAAGTTACAATGACTCTTAAGATACACAATTAGTGGCGTAGCTATCAGGTAGACTGGAAAGAGTATCTAAAAAATGTGTATTTGCGTGAAGAACTGGCAGGAATCTCTATGACTCTCTTGAGGTAGCCAATGCTTCGTCACCAGCAGAATCAAATCAGCAACTTCAAGAAACCCCTGGCAAAAGTTACAATGACTCTTAAGATACACAACTAGTGGCGTAGCTATCAGGCAGACTGGAAAGAGTATCTAAAAAACGTGTATTTGGGTGAAGAACTGGCAGGAATCTCTATGACTCTCTTGAGGTAGCCAATGCCTCGTTACCAGCAGAATCAAATCAGCAACTTCTAGAAACCCCTGGCAAAAATAACGATGTTTCTCTTAAGATACACAACTAGTGGCGTATCGCTTCAGGCACACTGGAAACAGTATCTAAAAAATGTGTATTTGGGTGAGCAACTGGCACGAAACACTGTGACTCTCTTAGGGCAGCCAATATCTCGTCACCAGTATAATCACAGCTTCAAAGTCAAGAAACCGCTGGCAAGAGTAACGATGTTTCTCTTAAGATACACAACTAGTGGCGTAGCTATCAGGCAGACTGGAAAGAGTATCTAAAAAATGTGTATTTGTGTGAAGAACTGGGAGGAATCTCTATGACTCTCTTGAGGTAGCCAATGCCTCGTCACCAGCAGAATCAAATCAGCAACTTCTAGAAACCCCTGGCAAAAGTAACGATGTTTCTCTTAAGATACACAACTAGTGGCGTATCGCTTCAGGCACACTGGAAACAGTATCTAAAAAATGTGTATTTGGGTGAGCAACTGGCACGAAACACTGTGACTCTCTTAGGGTAACCAATATCTCGTCACCAGTATAATCACATCTTCAAAGTCAAGAAACCGCTGGCAAGAGTAACGATGTTTCTCTTAAGATACACAACTAGTGGCGTATCGCTTCAGGTAGACTGGCCACAGTATCTCAAGATGTGTATTTGGGTGAGGAACTGGCAGGAAGCCGTATGACTCTCTTAAGGTAGCCAATGCCTCGTCACCAACATAATCCCATCACCAACTTCAGGAAACCGCTTGCAAAGGTAACGAAGCTTCTCATAAGATACACAGCTAGTGGGGTGTCACTTGAGGCAGACTGGCCAAAGTATCAAAAAAATGTGTATTTGGGTGACCAACTAGCAGGCATCACTATGACACTCATAGGGTAGCCAATGCCTCGTCACCAGCATAATCACATCAGCAACTTCAAGAAACCCCTGGCAAAAGTTACAATGACTCTTAAGATACACAATTAGTGGCGTAGCTATCAGGTAGACTGGAAAGAGTATCTAAAAAATGTGTATTTGGGTGAAGAACTGGCAGGAATCTCTATGACTCTCTTGAGGTAGCCAATGCCTCGTCACCAGCAGAATCAAATCAGCAACTTCTAGAAACCCCTGGCAAAAATAACGATGTATCTCTTAAGATACACAACTAGTGGCGTATCGCTTCAGGCACACTGGAAACAGTATCTAAAAAATGTGTATTTGGGTGAGCAACTGGCACGAAACACTGTGACTCTCTTAGGGCAGCCAATATCTCGTCACCAGTATAATCACAGCTTCAAAGTCAAGAAACCGCTGGCTAGAGTAACGATGTTTCTCTTAAGATACACAACTAGTGGCGTATCGCTTCAGGTAGACTGTCCACAGTATCTCAAAATGTGTATTTGGGTGAGCAACTGGCAGGAAGCACTATGACTCTCTTAAGGTAGCCAATGCCTCGTCATCAACATAATCCCATCACCAACTTCAAGAAACCGCTTGCAAAGGTAACGAAGCTTCTCATAAGATACACAGCTAGTGGGGTGTCACTTGAGGCAGACTGGCCAAAGTATCAAAAAAATGTGTATTTGGGTGAGCAACTAGCAGGAATCACTATGACACTCATAGGGTAGCCAATGCCTCGTCACCAGCATAATCACATCAGCAACTTCAAGAAACCCCTGGCAAAAGTTACAATGACTCTTAAGATACACAACTAGTGGCGTCGCTATCAGGCAGACTGGAAAGAGTATCTAAAAAATGTGTATTTGGGTGAAGAACTGGCAGGAATCTCTATGACTCTCTTGAGGTAGCCAATGCCTCGTCACCAGCAGAATCAAATCAGCAACATCTAGAAACTCCTGGCAAAAATAACGATGTTTCTCTTAAGATACACAACTAGTGGCGTATCGCTTCAGGCACACTGGAAACAGTATCTAAAAAATGTGTATTTGGGTGAGCAACTGGCACGAAACACTGTGACTCTCTTAGGGTAGCCAATATCTCGTCACCAGTATAATCACAGCTTCAAAGTCAAGAAACCGCTGGCAAGAGTAACGATGTTTCTCTTAAGATACACAACTAGTGGCGTATCGCTTCAGGTAGACTGGCCACAGTATCTCAAAATGTGTATTTGGGTGAGCAACTGGCAGGAAGCACTAAGACTCTCTTAAGGTAGCCAATGCCTCGTCACCAACATAATCCCATCACCAACTTCAAGAAACCGCTTGCAAAGGTAACGAAGCTTCTCATAAGATACACAGCTAGTGGGGTGTCACTTGAGGCAGACTGGCCAAAGTATCAAAAAAATGTGTATTTGGGCGAGCAACTAGCAGGAATCACTATGACACTCATAGGGTAGCCAATGCCTCGTCACCAGCATAATCACATCAGCAACTTCAAGGAACCCCTGGCAAAAGTTACAATGACTCTTAAGATACACAACTAGTGGCGTAGCTATCAGGTAGACTGGAAAGAGTATCTAAAAAATGTGTATTTGGGTGAAGAACTGGCAGGAATCTCTATGACTCTCTTGAGGTAGCCAATGCTTCGTCACCAGCAGAATCAAATCAGCAACTTCTAGAAACCCCTTTCAAAAGTAACGATGTTTCTCTTAAGATACACAACTAGTGGCGCATCGCTTCAGGCACACTGGAAACAGTATCTAAAAAATGTGTATTTGGGTGAGCAACTGGCACGAAACACTGTGACTCTCTTAGGGTAGCCAATATCTCGTCACCAGTATAATCACATCTTCAAAGTCAAGAAACCGCTGGCAAGAGTAACGATGTTTCTCTTAAGATACACAACTAGTGGCGTATCGCTTCAGGCAGACTGGCCACAGTATCTCAAAATGTGTATTTGGGTGAGCAACTGGCAGGAAGCACTATGACTCTCTTAAGGTAGCCAATGCCTCGTCACCAACATAATCCCATCACCAACTTCAAGAAACCGCTTGCAAAGGTAACGAAGCTTCTCATAAGATACACAGCTAGTGGGGTGTCACTTGAGGCAGACTGGCCAAAGTATCAAAAAAATGTGTATTTGGGTGAGCAACTAGCAGGAATCACTATGACACTCATAGGGTAGCCAATGCCTCGTCACCAGCATAATCACATCAGCAATTTCAAGAAACCCCTGGCAAAAGTTACAATGACTCTTAAGATACACAACTAGTGGCGTAGCTATCAGGCAGACTGGAAAGAGTATCTAAAAAATGTGTATTTGTGTGAAGAACTGGGAGGAATCTCTATGACTCTCTTGAGGTAGCCAATGCCTCGTCACCAGCAGAATCAAATCAGCAACTTCTAGAAACCCCTGGCAAAAGTAACGATGTTTCTCTTAAGATACACAACTAGTAGCGTATCGCTTCAGGCACACTGGAAACAGTATCTAAAAAATGTGTATTTGGGTGAGCAACTGGCACGAAACACTGTGACTCTCTTAGGGTAACCAATATCTCGTCACCAGTATAATCACATCTTCAAAGTCAAGAAACCGCTGGCAAGAGTAACGATGTTTCTCTTAAGATACACAACTAGTGGCGTATCGCTTCAGGCACACTGGAAACAGTATCTAAAAAATGTGTATTTGGGTGAGCAACTGGCACGAAACACTGTGACTCTCTTAGGGTAGCCAATATCTCGTCACCAGTATAATCACAGCTTCAAAGTCAAGAAACCGCTGGCAAGAGTAACGATGTTTCTCTTAATATACACAACTAGTGGCGTATCGCTTCAGGTAGACTGGAAACAGTATCTAAAAAATGTGTATTTGGGTGAGCAACTGGCACGAAACACTGTGACTCTCTTAGGGTAGCCAATATCTCGTCACCAGTATAATCACAGCTTCAAAGTCAAGAAACCGCTGGCAAGAGTAACGATGTTTCTCTTAAGATACACAACTAGTGGCGTATCGCTTCAGGCAGACTGGCCACAGTATCTCAAAATGTGTATTTGGGTGAGCAACTGGCAGGAAGCACTATGACTCTCTTAAGGTAGCCAATGCCTCGTCACCAACATAATCCCATCACCAACTTCAGGAAACCGCTTGCAAAGGTAACGAAGCTTCTCATAAGATACACAGCTAGTGGGGTGTCACTTGAGGCAGACAGGCCAAAGTATCAAAAAAATGTGTATTTGGGTGAGCAACTAGCAGGAATCACTATGACACTCATAGGGTAGCCAATGCCTCGTCACCAGCATAATCACATCAGCAACTTCAAGAAACCCCTGGCAAAAGTTACAATGACTCTTAAGATACACAACTAGTGGCGTAGCTATCAGGCAGACTGGAAAGAGTATCTAAAAAATGTGTATTTGTGTGAAGAACTGGGAGGAATCTCTATGACTCTCTTGAGGTAGCCAATGCCTCGTCACCAGCAGAATCAAATCAGCAACTTCTAGAAACCCCTGGCAAAAGTAACGATGTTTCTCTTAAGATACACAACTAGTGGCGTATCGCTTCAGGCACACTGGAAACAGTATCTAAAAAATGTGTATTTGGGTGAGCAACTGGCACGAAACACTGTGACTCTCTTAGGGTAACCAATATCTCGTCACCAGTATAATCACATCTTCAAAGTCAAGAAACCGCTGGCAAGAGTAACGATGTTTCTCTTAAGATACACAACTAGTGGCGTATCGCTTCAGGCACACTGGAAACAGTATCTAAAAAATGTGTATTTGGGTGAGCAACTGGCACGAAACACTGTGACTCTCTTAGGGTAGCCAATATCTCGTCACCAGTATAATCACAGCTTCAAAGTCAAGAAACCGCTGGCAAGAGTAACGATGTTTCTCTTAATATACACAACTAGTGGCGTATCGCTTCAGGTAGACTGGAAACAGTATCTAAAAAATGTGTATTTGGGTGAGCAACTGGCACGAAACACTGTGACTCTCTTAGGGTAGCCAATATCTCGTCACCAGTATAATCACAGCTTCAAAGTCAAGAAACCGCTGGCAAGAGTAACGATGTTTCTCTTAAGATACACAACTAGTGGCGTATCGCTTCAGGTAGACTGGCCACAGTATCTCAAAATGTGTATTTGGGTGAGCAACTGGCAGGAAGCACTATGACTCTCTTAAGGTAGCCAATGCCTCGTCACCAACATAATCCCATCACCAACTTCAAGAAACCGCTTGCAAAGGTAACGAAGCTTCTCATAAGATACACAGCTAGTGGGGTGTCACTTGAGGCAGACTGGCCAAAGTATCAAAAAAATGTGTATTTGGGTGAGCAACTAGCAGGAATCACTACGACACTCATAGGGTAGCCAATGCCCCGTCACCAGCATAATCACATCAGCAACTTCAAGGAACTTCTGGCAAAAGTTACAATGACTCTTAAGATACACAACTAGTGGCGTAGCTATCAGGTAGACTGGAAAGAGTATCTAAAAAATGTGTATTTGGGTGAAGAACTGGCAGGAATCTCTATGACTCTCTTGAGGTAGCCAATGCTTCGTCACCAGCAGAATCAAATCAGCAACTTCTAGAAACCCCTTTCAAAAGTAACGATGTTTCTCTTAAGATACACAACTAGTGGCGTATCGCTTCAGGCACACTGGAAACAGTATCTAAAAAATGTGTATTTGGGTGAGCAACTGGCACGAAACACTGTGACTCTCTTAGGGTAGCCAATATCTCGTCACCAGTATAATCACATCTTCAAAGTCAAGAAACCGCTGGCAAGAGTAACGATGTTTCTCTTAAGATACACAACTAGTGGCGTATCGCTTCAGGCAGACTGGCCACAGTATCTCAAAATGTGTATTTGGGTGAGCAACTGGCAGGAAGCACTATGACTCTCTTAAGGTAGCCAATGCCTCGTCACCAACATAATCCCATCACCAACTTCAGGAAACCGCTTGCAAAGGTAACGAAGCTTCTCATAAGATACACAGCTAGTGGGGTGTCACTTGAGGCAGACTGGCCAAAGTATCAAAAAAATGTGTATTTGGGTGAGCAACTAGCAGGAATCACTATGACACTCATAGGGTAGCCAATGCCTCGTCACCAGCATAATCACATCAGCAACTTCAAGAAACCCCTGGCAAAAGTTACAATGACTCTTAAGATACACAACTAGTGGCGTAGCTATCAGGCAGACTGGAAAGAGTATCTAAAAAATGTGTATTTGTGTGAAGAACTGGGAGGAATCTCTATGACTCTCTTGAGGTAGCCAATGCCTCGTCACCAGCAGAATCAAATCAGCTACTTCTAGAAACCCCTGGCAAAAGTAACGATGTTTCTCTTAAGATACACAACTAGTGGCGTATCGCTTCAGGCACACTGGAAACAGTATCTAAAAAATGTGTATTTGGGTGAGCAACTGGCACGAAACACTGTGACTCTCTTAGGGTAACCAATATCTCGTCACCAGTATAATCACATCTTCAAAGTCAAGAAACCGCTGGCAAGAGTAACGATGTTTCTCTTAAGATACACAACTAGTGGCGTATCGCTTCAGGCACACTGGAAACAGTATCTAAAAAATGTGTATTTGGGTGAGCAACTGGCACGAAACACTGTGACTCTCTTAGGGTAGCCAATATCTCGTCACCAGTATAATCACAGCTTCAAAGTCAAGAAACCGCTGGCAAGAGTAACGATGTTTCTCTTAAGATACACAACTAGTGGCGTATCGCTTCAGGTAGACTGGAAACAGTATCTAAAAAATGTGTATTTGGGTGAGCAACTGGCACGAAACACTGTGACTCTCTTAGGGTAGCCAATATCTCGTCACCAGTATAATCACAGCTTCAAAGTCAAGAAACCGCTGGCAAGAGTAACGATGTTTCTCTTAAGATACACAACTAGTGGCGTATCGCTTCAGGTAGACTGGCCACAGTATCTCAAAATGTGTATTTGGGTGAGCAACTGGCAGGAAGCACTATGACTCTCTTAAGGTAGCCAATGCCTCGCCACCAACATAATCCCATCACCAACTTCAAGAAACCGCTTGCAAAGGTAACGAAGCTTCTCATAAGATACACAGCTAGTGGGGTGTCACTTGAGGCAGACTGGCCAAAGTATCAAAAAAATGTGTATTTGGGTGAGCAACTAGCAGGAATCACTATGACACTCATAGGGTAGCCAATGCCCCGTCACCAGCATAATCACATCAGCAACTTCAAGGAACCCCTGGCAAAAGTTACAATGACTCTTAAGATACACAACTAGTGGCGTAGCTATCAGGTAGACTGGAAAGAGTATCTAAAAAATGTGTATTTGGGTGAAGAACTGGCAGGAATCTCTATGACTCTCTTGAGGTAGCCAATGCTTCGTCACCAGCAGAATCAAATCAGCAACTTCTAGAAACCCCTTTCAAAAGTAACGATGTTTCTCTTAAGATACACAACTAGTGGCGTATCGCTTCAGGCACACTGGAAACAGTATCTAAAAAATGTGTATTTGGGTGAGCAACTCGCACGAAACACTGTGACTCTCTTAGGGTAACCAATATCTCGTCACCAGTATAATCACATCTTCAAAGTCAAGAAACCGCTGGCAATAGTAACGATGTTTCTCTTAAGATACACAACTAGTGGCGTATCGCTTCAGGCAGACTGGCCACAGTATCTCAAAATGTGTATTTGGGTGAGCAACTGGCAGGAAGCACTATGACTCTCTTAAGGTAGCCAATGCCTCGTCACCAACATAATCCCATCACCAACTTCAAGAAACCGCTTGCAAAGGTAACGAAGCTTCTCATAAGATACACAGCTAGTGGGGTGTCACTTGAGGCAGACTGGCCAAAGTATCAAAAAAATGTGTATTTGGGTGAGCAACTAGCAGGAATCACTATGACACTCATAGGGTAGCCAATGCCTCGTCACCAGCATAATCACATCAGCAACTTCAAGAAACCCCTGGCAAAAGTTACAATGACTCTTAAGATACACAACTAGTGGCGTAGCTATCAGGCAGACTGGAAAGAGTATCTAAAAAATGTGTATTTGTGTGAAGAACTGGGAGGAATCTCTATGACTCTCTTGAGGTAGCCAATGCCTCGTCACCAGCAGAATCAAATCAGCAACTTCTAGAAACCCCTGGCAAAAGTAACGATGTTTCTCTTAAGATACACAACTAGTGGCGTATCGCTTCAGGCACACTGGAAACAGTATCTAAAAAATGTGTATTTGGGTGAGCAACTGGCACGAAACACTGTGACTCTCTTAGGGTAACCAATATCTCGTCACCAGTATAATCACATCTTCAAAGTCAAGAAACCGCTGGCAAGAGTAACGATGTTTCTCTTAAGATACACAACTAGTGGCGTATCGCTTCAGGCACACTGGAAACAGTATCTAAAAAATGTGTATTTGGGTGAGCAACTGGCACGAAACACTGTGACTCTCTTAGGGTAGCCAATATCTCGTCACCAGTATAATCACAGCTTCAAAGTCAAGAAACCGCTGGCAAGAGTAACGATGTTTCTCTTAAGATACACAACTAGTGGCGTATCGCTTCAGGTAGACTGGAAACAGTATCTAAAAAATGTGTATTTGGGTGAGCAACTGGCACGAAACACTGTGACTCTCTTAGGGTAGCCAATATCTCGTCACCAGTATAATCACAGCTTCAAAGTCAAGAAACCGCTGGCAAGAGTAACGATGTTTCTCTTAAGATACACAACTAGTGGCGTATCGCTTCAGGTAGACTGGCCACAGTATCTCAAAATGTGTATTTGGGTGAGCAACTGGCAGGAAGCACTATGACTCTCTTAAGGTAGCCAATGCCTCGTCACCAACATAATCCCATCACCAACTTCAAGAAACCGCTTGCAAAGGTAACGAAGCTTCTCATAAGATACACAGCTAGTGGGGTGTCACTTGAGGCAGACTGGCCAAAGTATCAAAAAAATGTGTATTTGGGTGAGCAACTAGCAGGAATCACTATGACACTCATAGGGTAGCCAATGCCCCGTCACCAGCATAATCACATCAGCAACTTCAAGGAACCCCTGGCAAAAGTTACAATGACTCTTAAGATACACAACTAGTGGCGTAGCTATCAGGTAGACTGGAAAGAGTATCTAAAAAATGTGTATTTGGATGAAGAACTGGCAGGAATCTCTATGACTCTCTTGAGGTAGCCAATGCTTCGTCACCAGCAGAATCAAATCAGCAACTTCTAGAAACCCCTTTCAAAAGTAACGATGTTTCTCTTAAGATACACAACTAGTGGCGTATCGCTTCAGGCACACTGGAAACAGTATCTAAAAAATGTGTATTTGGGTGAGCAACTGGCACGAAACACTGTGACTCTCTTAGGGTAGCCAATATCTCGTCACCAGTATAATCACATCTTCAAAGTCAAGAAACCGCTGGCAAGAGTAACGATGTTTCTCTTAAGATACACAACTAGTGGCGTATCGCTTCAGGCAGACTGGCCACAGTATCTCAAAATGTGTGTTTGGGTGAGCAACTGGCAGGAAGCACTATGACTCTCTTAAGGTAGCCAATGCCTCGTCACCAACATAATCCCATCACCAACTTCAAGAAACCGCTTGCAAAGGTAACGAAGCTTCTCATAAGATACACAGCTAGTGGGATGTCACTTGAGGCAGACTGGCCAAAGTATCAAAAAAATGTGTATTTGGGTGAGCAACTAGCAGGAATCACTATGACACTCATAGGGTAGCCAATGCCTCGTCACCAGCATAATCACATCAGCAACTTCAAGAAACCCCTGGCAAAAGTTACAATGACTCTTAAGATACACAACTAGTGGCGTAGCTATCAGGCAGACTGGAAAGAGTATCTAAAAAATGTGTATTTGTGTGAAGAACTGGCAGGAATCTCTATGACTCTCTTGAGGTAGCCAATGCTTCGTCACCAGCAGAATCAAATCAGCAACTTCTAGAAACCCCTTTCAAAAGTAACGATGTTTCTCTTAAGATACACAACTAGTGGCGTATCGCTTCAGGCACACTGGAAACAGTATCTAAAAAATGTGTATTTGGGTGAGCAACTGGCACGAAACACTGTGACTCTCTTAGGGTAGCCAATATCTCGTCACCAGTATAATCACATCTTCAAAGTCAAGAAACCGCTGGCAAGAGTAACGATGTTTCTCTTAAGATACACAACTAGTGGCGTATCGCTTCAGGCAGACTGGCCACAGTATCTCAAAATGTGTATTTGGGTGAGCAACTGGCAGGAAGCACTATGACTCTCTTAAGGTAGCCAATGCCTCGTCACCAACATAATCCCATCACCAACTTCAAGAAACCGCTTGCAAAGGTAACGAAGCTTCTCATAAGATACACAGCTAGTGGGATGTCACTTGAGGCAGGCTGGCCAAAGTATCAAAAAAATGTGTATTTGGGTGAGCAACTAGCAGGAATCACTATGACACTCATAGGGTAGCCAATGCCTCGTCACCAGCATAATCACATCAGCAACTTCAAGAAACCCCTGGCAAAAGTTACAATGACTCTTAAGATACACAACTAGTGGCGTAGCTATCAGGCAGACAGGAAAGAGTATCTAAAAAATGTGTATTTGTGTGAAGAACTGGGAGGAATCTCTATGACTCTCTTGAGGTAGCCAATGCCTCGTCACCAGCAGAATCAAATCAGCAACTTCTAGAAACCCCTGGCAAAAGTAACGATGTTTCTCTTAAGATACACAACTAGTGGCGTATCGCTTCAGGCACACTGGAAACAGTATCTAAAAAATGTGTATTTGGGTGAGCAACTGGCACGAAACACTGTGACTCTCTTAGGGTAGCCAATATCTCGTCACCAGTATAATCACATCTTCAAAGTCAAGAAACCGCTGGCAAGAGTAACGATGTTTCTCTTAAGATACACAACTAGTGGCGTATCGCTTCAGGCAGACTGGCCACAGTATCTCAAAATGTGTATTTGGGTGAGCAACTGGCAGGAAGCACTATGACTCTCTTAAGGTAGCCAATGCCTCGTCACCAACATAATCCCATCACCAACTTCAAGAAACCGCTTGCAAAGGTAACGAAGCTTCTCATAAGATACACAGCTAGTGGGGTGTCACTTGAGGCAGACTGGCCAAAGTATCAAAAAAATGTGTATTTGGGTGAGCAACTAGCAGGAATCACTATGACACTCATAGGGTAGCCAATGCCTCGTCACCAGCATAATCACATCAGCAACTTCAAGAAACCCCTGGCAAAAGTTACAATGACTCTTAAGATACACAACTAGTGGCGTAGCTATCAGGCAGACTGGAAAGAGTATCTAAAAAATGTGTATTTGTGTGAAGAACTGGGAGGAATCTCTATGACTCTCTTGAGGTAGCCAATGCCTCGTCACCAGCAGAATCAAATCAGCAACTTCTAGAAACCCCTGGCAAAAGTAACGATGTTTCTCTTAAGATACACAACTAGTGGCGTATCGCTTCAGGCACACTGGAAACAGTATCTAAAAAATGTGTATTTGGGTGAGCAACTGGCACGAAACACTGTGACTCTCTTAGGGTAACCAATATCTCGTCACCAGTATAATCACATCTTCAAAGTCAAGAAACCGCTGGCAAGAGTAACGATGTTTCTCTTAAGATACACAACTAGTGGCGTATCGCTTCAGGCACACTGGAAACAGTATCTAAAAAATGTGTATTTGGGTGAGCAACTGGCACGAAACACTGTGACTCTCTTAGGGTAGCC
Source organism: Schistocerca nitens (assembly GCF_023898315.1). Classification (NCBI taxonomy): domain Eukaryota; kingdom Metazoa; phylum Arthropoda; class Insecta; order Orthoptera; family Acrididae; genus Schistocerca; species Schistocerca nitens. The sequence goes on along the minus strand of NC_064616.1, from coordinate 104,492,385 downwards.
AATATCTCGTCACCAGTATAATCACAGCTTCAAAGTCAAGAAACCGCTGGCAAGAGTAACGATGCTTCTCTTAAGATACACAACTAGTGGCGTATCGCTTCAGGTAGACTGGCCACAGTATCTCAAAATGTGTATTTGGGTGAGCAACTGGCAGGAAGCACTATGACTCTCTTAAGGTAGCCAATGCCTCGTCACCAACATAATCCCATCACCAACTTCAAGAAACCGCTTGCAAAGGTAACGAAGCTTCTCATAAGATACACAGCTAGTGGGGTGTCACTTGAGGCAGACTGGCCAAAGTATCAAAAAAATGTGTATTTGGGTGAGCAACTAGCAGGGATCACTATGACACTCATAGGGTAGCCAATGGCCCGTCACCAGCATAATCACATCAGCAACTTCAAGGAACCCCTGGCAAAAGTTACAATGACTCTTAAGATACACAACTAGTGGCGTAGCTATCAGGTAGACTGGAAAGAGTATCTAAAAAATGTGTATTTGGGTGAAGAACTGGCAGGAATCTCTATGACTCTCTTGAGGTAGCCAATGCTTCGTCACCAGCAGAATCAAATCAGCAACTTCTAGAAACCCCTTTCAAAAGTAACGATGTTTCTCTTAAGATACACAACTAGTGGCGTATCGCTTCAGGCACACTGGAAACAGTATCTAAAAAATGTGTATTTGGATGAGCAACTGGCACGAAACACTGTGACTCTCTTAGGGTAGCCAATATCTCGTCACCAGTATAATCACATCTTCAAAGTCAAGAAACCGCTGGCAAGAGTAACGATGTTTCTCTTAAGATACACAACTAGTGGCGTATCGCTTCAGGCAGACTGGCCACAGTATCTCAAAATGTGTATTTGGGTGAGCAACTGGCAGAAAGCACTATGACTCTCTTAAGGTAGCCAATGCCTCGTCACCATCATAATCACATCACCAACTTCAAGAAACCGCTTGCAAAGGTAACGAAGCTTCTCATAAGATACACAGCTAGTGGGGTGTCACTTGAGGCAGACTGGCCAAAGTATCAAAAAAATGTGTATTTGGGTGAGCAACTAACAGGAATCACTATGACACTCATAGGGTAGCCAATGCCTCGTCACCAGCATAATCACATCAGCAACTTCAAGAAACCCCTGGCAAAAGTTACAATGACTCTTAAGATACACAACTAGTGGCGTATTGCTTCAGGCACACTGGACACAGTATCTAAAAAATGTGTATTTGGGTGAGCAACTGGCACGAAACACTGTGACTCTCTTAGGGTAGCCAATATCTCGTCACCAGTATAATCACAGCTTCAAAGTCAAGAAACCGCTGGCAAGAGTAACGATGTTTCTCTTAAGATACACAACTAGTGGCGTATCGCTTCAGGTAGACTGGCCACAGTATCTCAAAATGTGTATTTGGGTGAGCAACTGGCAGGAAGCACTACGGTTCTCTTAAGGTAGCCAATGCCTCGTCACCAACATAATCCCATCACCAACTTCAAGAAACCGCTTGCAAAGGTAACGAAGCTTCTCATAAGATACACAGCTAGTGGGGTGTCACTTGAGGCAGACTGGCCAAAGTATCAAAAAAATGTGTATTTGGGTGAGCAACTAGCAGGAATCACTATGACACTCATAGGGTAGCCAATGCCCCGTCACCAGCATAATCACATCAGCAACTTCAAGGAACCCCTGGCAAAAGTTACAATGACTCTTAAGATACACAACTAGTGGCGTAGCTATCAGGTAGACTGGAAAGAGTATCTAAAAAATGTGTATTTGGGTGAAGAACTGGCAGGAATCTCTATGACTCTCTTGAGGTAGCCAATGCTTCGTCACCAGCAGAATCAAATCAGCAACTTCTAGAAACCCCTTTCAAAAGTAACGATGTTTCTCTTTAGATACACAACTAGTGGCGTATCGCTTCAGGCACACTGGAAACAGTATCTAAAAAATGTGTATTTGGGTGAGCAACTGGCACGAAACACTGTGACTCTCTTAGGGTAGCCAATATCTCGTCACCAGTATAATCACATCTTCAAAGTCAAGAAACCGCTGGCAAGAGTAACGATGTTTCTCTTAAGATACACAACTAGTGGCGTATCGCTTCAGGCAGACTGGCCACAGTATCTCAAAATGTGTATTTGGGTGAGCAACTGGCAGAAAGCACTATGACTCTCTTAAGGTAGCCAATGCCTCGTCACCATCATAATCACATCACCAACTTCAAGAAACCGCTTGCAAAGGTAACGAAGCTTCTCATAAGATACACAGCTAGTGGGGTGTCACTTGAGGCAGACTGGCCAAAGTATCAAAAAAATGTGTATTTGGGTGAGCAACTAACAGGAATCACTATGACACTCATAGGGTAGCCAATGCCTCGTCACCAGCATAATCACATCAGCAACTTCAAGAAACCCCTGGCAAAAGTTACAATGACTCTTAAGATACACAACTAGTGGCGTATTGCTTCAGGCACACTGGACACAGTATCTAAAAAATGTGTATTTGGGTGAGCAACTGGCACGAAACACTGTGACTGTCTTAGGGGAACCAATATCTCGTCACCAGCATAATCACATCAGCAACTACAAGAAACCCCTGGCAAAAGTTACAATGACTCTTAAGATACACAATTAGTGGCGTAGCTATCAGGTAGACTGGAAAGAGTATCTAAAAAATGTGTATTTGGGTGAAGAACTGGCAGGAATCTCTATGACTCTCTTGAGGTAGCCAATGCTTCGTCACCAGCAGAATCAAATCAGCAACTTCTAGAAACCCCTTTCAAAAGTAACGATGTTTCTCTTAAGATACACAACTAGTGGCGTATCGCTTCAGGCACACTGGAAACAGTATCTAAAAAATGTGTATTTGGGTGAGCAACTGGCACGAAACACTGTGACTCTCTTAGGGTAGCCAATATCTCGTCACCAGTATAATCACAGCTTCAAAGTCAAGAAACCGCTGGCAAGAGTAACGATGTTTCTCTTAAGATACACAACTAGTTGTGTATCGCTTCAGGCAGACTGGCCACAGTATCTCAAAATGTGTATTTGGGTGAGCAACTGGCAGGAAGCACTATGACTCTCTTAAGGTACCCAATGCCTCGTCACCAACATAATCCCATCACCAACTTCAGGAAACCGCTTGCAAAGGTAACGAAGCTTCTCATAAGATACACAGCTAGTGGGGTGTCACTTGAGGCAGACTGGCCAAAGTATCAAAAAAATGTGTATTTGGGTGAGCAACTAGCAGGAATCACTATGACACTCATAGGGTAGCCAATGCCTCGTCACCAGCAGAATCAAATCAGCAACTTCTAGAAACCCCTGGCAAAAATAACGATGTTTCTCTTAAGATACACAACTAGTGGCGTATCGCTTCAGGCACACTGGAAACAGTATCTAAAAAATGTGTATTTGGGTGAGCAACTGGCATGAAACACTGTGACTCTCTTAGGGCAGCCAATATCTCGTCACCAGTATAATCACAGCTTCAAAGTCAAGAAACCGCTGGCAAGAGTAACGATGTTTCTCTTAAGATACACAACTAGTGGCGTATCGCTTCAGGTAGACTGGCCACAGTATCTCAAAATGTGTATTTGGGTGAGCAACTGGCAGGAAGCACTATGACTCTCTTAAGGTAGCCAATGCCTCGTCACCAACATAATCCCATCACCAACTTCAAGAAACCGCTTGCAAAGGTAACGAAGCTTCTCATAAGATACACAGCTAGTGGGGTGTCACTTGAGGCAGACTGGCCAAAGTATAAAAAAAATGTGTATTTGGGTGAGCAACTAGCAGGAATCACTATGACACTCATAGGGTAGCCAATGCCTCGTCACCAGAATAATCACATCAGCAACTTCAAGAAACCCCTGGCAAAAGTTACAATGACTCTTAAGATACACAACTAGTGGCGTCGCTATCAGGCAGACTGGAAAGAGTATCTAAAAAATGTGTATTTGGGTGAAGAACTGGCAGGAATCTCTATGACTCTCTTGAGGTAGCCAATGCCTCGTCACCAGCAGAATCAAATCAGCAACTTCTAGAAACTCCTGGCAAAAATAACGATGTTTCTCTTAAGATACACAACTAGTGGCGTATCGCTTCAGGCACACTGGAAACAGTATCTAAAAAATGTGTATTTGGGTGAGCAACTGGCACGAAACACTGTGACTCTCTTAGGGTAGCCAATATCTCGTCACCAGTATAATCACAGCTTCAAAGTCAAGAAACCGCTGGCAAGAGTAACGATGTTTCTCTTAAGATACACAACTAGTGGCGTATCGCTTCAGGTAGACTGGCCACAGTATCTCAAAATGTGTATTTGGGTGAGCAACTGGCAGGAAGCACTAAGACTCTCTTAAGGTAGCCAATGCCTCGTCACCAACATAATCCCATCACCAACTTCAAGAAACCGCTTGCAAAGGTAACGAAGCTTCTCATAAGATACACAGCTAGTGGGGTGTCACTTGAGGCAGACTGGCCAAAGTATCAAAAAAATGTGTATTTGGGTGAGCAACTAGCAGGAATCACTATGACACTCATAGGGTAGCCAATGCCTCGTCACCAGCATAATCACATCAGCAACTTCAAGGAACCCCTGGCAAAAGTTACAATGACTCTTAAGATACACAACTAGTGGCGTAGCTATCAGGTAGACTGGAAAGAGTATCTAAAAAATGTGTATTTGGGTGAAGAACTGGCAGGAATCTCTATGACTCTCTTGAGGTAGCCAATGCTTCGTCACCAGCAGAATCAAATCAGCAACTTCTAGAAACCCCTTTCAAAAGTAACGATGTTTCTCTTAAGATACACAACTAGTGGCGTATCGCTTCAGGCACACTGGAAACAGTATCTAAAAAATGTGTATTTGGGTGAGCAACTGGCACGAAACACTGTGACTCTCTTAGGGTAGCCAATATCTCGTCACCAGTATAATCACATCGTCAAAGTCAAGAAACCGCTGGCAAGAGTAACGATGTTTCTCTTAAGATACACAACTAGTGGCGTAACGCTTCAGGCAGACTGGCCACAGTATCTCAAAATGTGTATTTGGGTGAGCAACTGGCAGGAAGCACTATGACTCTCTTAAGGTAGCCAATGCCTCGTCACCAACATAATCCCATCACCAACTTCAAGAAACCGCTTGCAAAGGTAACGAAGCTTCTCATAAGATACACAGCTAGTGGGGTGTCACTTGAGGCAGACTGGCCAAAGTATCAAAAAAATGTGTATTTGGGTGAGCAACTAGCAGGAATCACTATGACACTCATAGGGTAGCCAATGCCTCGTCACCAGCATAATCACATCAGCAACTTCAAGAAACCCCTGGCAAAAGTTACAATGACTCTTAAGATACACAACTAGTGGCGTAGCTATCAGGCAGACTGGAAAGAGTATCTAAAAAATGTGTATTTGTGTGAAGAACTGGGAGGAATCTCTATGACTCTCTTGAGGTAGCCAATGCCTCGTCACCAGCAGAATCAAATCAGCAACTTCTAGAAACCCCTGGCAAAAGTAACGATGTTTCTCTTAAGATACACAACTAGTGGCGTATCGCTTCAGGCACACTGGAAACAGTATCTAAAAAATGTGTATTTGGGTGAGCAACTGGCACGAAACACTGTGACTCTCTTAGGGTAGCCAATATCTCGTCACCAGTATAATCACATCTTCAAAGTCAAGAAACCGCTGGCAAGAGTAACGATGTTTCTCTTAAGATACACAACTAGTGGCGTATCGCTTCAGGCAGACTGGCCACAGTATCTCAAAATGTGTATTTGGGTGAGCAACTGGCAGGAATCACTATGACTCTCTTAAGGTAGCCAATGCCTTGTCACCAACATAATCCCATCACCAACTTCAAGAAACCGCTTGCAAAGGTAACGAAGCTTCTCATAAGATACACAGCTAGTGGGGTGTCACTTGAGGCAGACTGGCCAAAGTATCAAAAAAATGTGTATTTGGGTGAGCAACTAGCAGGAATCACTATGACACTCATAGGGTAGCCAATGCCTCGTCACCAGCATAATCACATCAGCAACTTCAAGAAACCCCTGGCAAAAGTTACAATGACTCTTAAGATACACAACTAGTGGCGTAGCAATCAGGCAGACTGGAAAGAGTATCTAAAAAATGTGTATTTGTGTGAAGAACTGGGAGGAATCTCTATGACTCTCTTGAGGTAGCCAATGCCTCGTCACCAGCAGAATCAAATCAGCAACTTCTAGAAACCCCTGGCAAAAGTAACGATGTTTCTCTTAAGATACACAACTAGTGGCGTATCGCTTCAGGCACACTGGAAACAGTATCTAAAAAATGTGTATTTGGGTGAGCAACTGGCACGAAACACTGTGACTCTCTTAGGGTAACCAATATCTCGTCACCAGTATAATCACATCTTCAAAGTCAAGAAACCGCTGGCAAGAGTAACGATGTTTCTCTTAAGATACACAACTAGTGGCGTATCGCTTCAGGCACACTGGAAACAGTATCTAAAAAATGTGTATTTGGGTGAGCAACTGGCACGAAACACTGTGACTCTCTTAGGGTAGCCAATATCTCGTCACCAGTATAATCACAGCTTCAAAGTCAAGAAAACGCTGGCAAGAGTAACGATGTTTCTCTTAAGATACACAACTAGTGGCGTCTCGCTTCTGGTAGACTGGCCACAGTATCTCAAAATGTGTATTTGGGTGAGCAACTGGCAGGAAGCACTATGACTCTCTTAAGGTAGCCAATGCCTCGTCACCAACATAATCCCATCACCAACTTCAAGAAACCGCTTGCAAAGGTAACGAAGCTTCTCATAAGATACACAGCTAGTGGGGTGTCACTTGAGGCAGACTGGCCAAAGTATCAAAAAAATGTGTATTTGGGTGAGCAACTAGCAGGAATCACTATGACACTCATAGGGTAGCCAATGCCCCGTCACCAGCATAATCACATCAGCAACTTCAAGGAACCCCTGGCAAAAGTTACAATGACTCTTAAGATACACAACTAGTGGCGTAGCTATCAGGTAGACTGGAAAGAGTATCTAAATAATGTGTATTTGGGTGAAGAACTGGCAGGAATCTCTATGACTCTCTTGAGGTAGCCAATGCTTCGTCATCAGCAGAATCAAATCAGCAACTTCTAGAAACCCCTTTCAAAAGTAACGATGTTTCTCTTAAGATACACAACTAGTGGCGTATCGCTTCAGGCACACTGGAAACACTATCTAAAAAATGTGTATTTGGGTGAGCAACTGGCACGAAACACTGTGACTCTCTTAGGGTAGCCAATATCTCGTCACCAGTATAATCACATCTTCAAAGTCAAGAAACCGCTGGCAAGAGTAACGATGTTTCTCTTAAGATACACAACTAGTGGCGTATCGCTTCAGGCAGACTGGCCACAGTATCTCAAAATGTGTATTTGGGTGAGCAACTGGCAGGAAGCACTATGACTCTCTTAAGGTAGCCAATGCCTCGTCACCAACATAATCCCATCACCAACTTCAAGAAACCGCTTGCAAAGGTAACGAAGCTTCTCATAAGATACACAGATAGTTTGGTGTCACTTGAGGCAGACTGGCCAAAGTATCAAAAAAATGTGTATTTGGGTGAGCAACTAGCAGGAATCACTATGACACTCATAGGGTAGCCAATGCCTCGTCACCAGCATAATCACATCAGCAACTTCAAGAAACCCCTGGCAAAAGTTACAATGACTCTTAAGATACACAACTAGTGGCGTACCTATCAGGCAGACTGGAAAGAGTATCTAAAAAATGTGTATTTGTGTGAAGAACTGGGAGGAATCTCTATGACTCTCTTGAGGTAGCCAATGGCTCGTTACCAGCAGAATCAAATCAGCAACTTCTAGAAACCCCTGGCAAAAGTAACGATGTTTCTCTTAAGATACACAACTAGTGGCGTATCGCTTCAGGCACACTGGAAACAGTATCTAAAAAATGTGTATTTGGGTGAGCAACTGGCACGAAACACTGTGACTCTCTTAGGGTAACCAATATCTCGTCACCAGTATAATCACATCTTCAAAGTCAAGAAACCGCTGGCAAGAGTAACGATGTTTCTCTTAAGATACACAACTAGTGGCGTATCGCTTCAGGCACACTGGAAACAGTATCTAAAAAATGTGTATTTGGGTGAGCAACTGGCACGAAACACTGTGACTCTTTTAGGGTAACCAATATCTCGTCACCAGTATAATCACATCATCAAAGTCAAGAAACCGCTGGCAAGAGTAACGATGTTTCTCTTAAGATACACAACTAGTGGCGTATCGCTTCAGGCACACTGGAAACAGTATCTAAAAAATGTGTATTTGGGTGAGCAACTGGCACGAAACACTGTGACTCTCTTAGGGTAGCCAATATCTCGTCACCAGTATAATCACAGCTTCAAAGTCAAGAAACCGCTGGCAAGAGTAACGATGTTTCTCTTAAGATAGACAACTAGTGGCGTATCGCTTCAGGTAGACTGGCCACAGTATCTCAAAATGTGTATTTGGGTGAGCAACTGGCAGGAAGCACTATGACTCTCTTAAGGTAGCCAATGCCTCGTCACCAACATAATCCCATCACCAACTTCAAGAAACCGCTTGCAAAGGTAACGAAGCTTCTCATAAGATACACAGCTAGTGGGGTGTCACTTGAGGCAGACTGGCCAAAGTATCAAAAAAATGTGTATTTGGGTGAGCAACTAGCAGGAATCACTATGACACTCATAGGGTAGCCAATGCCTCGTCACCAGCATAATCACATCCGCAACTTCAAGGAACCCCTGGCAAAAGTTACAATGACTCTTAAGATACACAACTAGTGGCGTAGCTATCAGGTAGACTGGAAAGAGTATCTAAAAATGTGTATTTGGGTGAAGAACTGGCAGGAATCTCTATGACTCTCTTGAGGTAGCCAATGCTTCGTCACCAGCAGAATCAAATCAGCAACTTCTAGAAACCCCTTTCAAAAGTAACGATGTTTCTCTTAAGATACACAACTAGTGGCGTATCGCTTCAGGCACACTGGAAACAGTATCTAAAAAATGTGTATTTGGGTGAGCAACTGGCACGAAACACTGTGACTCTCTTAGGGTAGCCAATATCTCGTCACCAGTATAATCACATCTTCAAAGTCAAGAAACCGCTGGCAAGAGTAACGATGTTTCTCTTAAGATACACAACTAGTGGCATATCGCTTCAGGCAGACTGGCCACAGTATCTCAAAATGTGTATTTTGGTGAGCAACTGGCAGGATGCACTATGACTCTCTTATGGTAGCCAATGCCTCGTCACCAACATATCCCATCACCAACTTCAGGAAACCGCTTGCAAAGGTAACGAAGCTTCTCATAAGATACACAGCTAGTGGGGTGTCACTTGAGGCAGACTGGCCAAAGTATCAAAGAAATGTGTATTTGGGTGAGCAACTAGCAGGAATCACTATGACACTCATAGGGTAGCCAATGCCTCGTCACCAGCATAATCACATCAGCAACTTCAAGAAACCCCTGGCAAAAGTTACAATGACTCTTAAGATACACAACTAGTGGCGTAGCTATCAGGTAGACTGGAAAGAGTATCTAAAAAATGTGTATTTGGGTGAAGAACTGGCAGGAATCTCTATGACTCTCTTGAGGTAGCCAATGCTTCGTCACCAGCAGAATCAAATCAGCAACTTCTAGAAACCCCTTTCAAGAGTAACGATGTTTCTCTTAAGATACACAACTAGTGGCGTATCGCTTCAGGCACACTGGAAACAGTATCTAAAAAATGTGTATTTGGGTGAGCAACTGGCACGAAACACTGTGACTCTCTTAGGGTAGCCAATATCTCGTCACCAGTATAATCACATCTTCAAAGTCAAGAAACCGCTGGCAAGAGTAACGATGTTTCTCTTAAGATACACAACTAGTGGCGTATCGCTTCAGGCAGACTGGAAACAGTATCTAAAAAATGTCTATTTGGGTGAGCAACTGGAACGAAACACTGTGACTCTCTTAGGGTAGCCAATATCTCGTCACCAGTATAATCACAGCTTCAAAGTCAAGAAACCGCTGGCAAGAGTAACGATGTTTCTCTTAAGATACACAACTAGTGGCGTAGCTATCAGGCAGACTGGAAAGAGTATCTACAAAATGTGTATTTGGGTGAAGAACTGGCAGGAATCTCTATGACTCTCTTGAGGTAGCCAATGCCTCGTCACCACCAGAATCAAATCAGCAACTTCTAGAAACTCCTGGCAAAAATAACGATGTTTCTCTTAAGATACACAACTAGTGGCGTATCGCTTCAGGCACACTGGAAACAGTATCTAAAAAATGTGTATTTGGGTGAGCAACTGGCACGAAACACTGTGACTCTCTTAGGGTAGCCAATATCTCGTCACCAGTATAATCACAGCTTCAAAGTCAAGAAACCGCTGGCAAGAGTAACGAAGTTTCTCTTAAGATACACAACTAGTGGCGTATCGCTTCAGGTAGACTGGCCACAGTATCTCAAAATGTGTATTTGGGTGAGCAACTGGCAGGAAGCACTATGACTCTGTTAAGGTAGCCAATGCCTCGTCACCAACATAATCCCATCACCAACTTCAAGAAACCGCTTGCAAAGGTAACGAAGCTTCTCATAAGATACACAGCTAGTGGGGTGTCACTTGAGGCAGACTGGCCAAAGTATCAAAAAAATGTGTATTTGGGTGAGCAACTAGCAGGAATCACTATGACACTCATAGGGTAGCCAATGCCTCGTCACCAGTATAATCACATCAGCAACTTCAAGGAACCCCTGGCAAAAGTTACAATGACTCTTAAGATACACAACTAGTGGCGTAGCTATCAGGTAGACTGGAAAGAGTATCTAAAAAATGTGTATTTGGGTGAAGAACTGGCAGGAATCTCTATGACTCTCTTGAGGTAGCCAATGCTTCGTCACCAGCAGAATCAAATCAGCAACTTCTAGAAACCCCTTTCAAAAGTAACGATGTTTCTCTTAAGATACACAACTAGTGGCGTATCGCTTCAGGCACACTGGAAACAGTATCTAAAAAATGTGTATTTGGGTGAGCAACTGGCACGAAACAGTGTGACTCTCTTAGGGTAGCCAATATCTCGTCACCAGTATAATCACATCTTCAAAGTCAAGAAACCGCTGGCAAGAGTAACGATGTTTCTCTTAAGATACACAACTAGTGGCGTATCGCTTCAGGCAGACTGGAAACAGTATCTAAAAAATGTCTATTTGGGTGAGCAACTGGAACGAAACACTGTGACTCTCTTAGGGTAGCCAATATCTCGTCACCAGTATAATCACAGCTTCAAAGTCAAGAAACCGCTGGCAAGAGTAACGATGTTTCTCTTAAGATACACAACTAGTGGCGTATCGCTTCAGGTAGACTGGCCACAGTATCTCAAAATGTGTATTTGGGTGAGCAACTGGCAGGAAGCACTATGACTCTCTTAAGGTAGCCAATGCCTCGTCACCAACATAATCCCATCACCAACTTCAAGAAACCGCTTGCAAAGGTAACGAAGCTTCTCATAAGATACACAGCTAGTGGGGTGTCACTTGAGGCAGACTGGCCAAAGTATCAAAAAAATGTGTATTTGGGTGAGCAACTAGCAGGAATCACTATGACACTCATAGGGTAGCCAATGCCTCGTCACCAGCATAATCACATCCGCAACTTCAAGGAACCCCTGGCAAAAGTTACAATGACTCTTAAGATACACAACTAGTGGCGTAGCTATCAGGTAGACTGGAAAGAGTATCTAAAAAATGTGTATTTGGGTGAAGAACTGGCAGGAATCTCTATGACTCTCTTGAGGTAGCCAATGCCTCGTCACCAGCAGAATCAAATCAGCAACTTCTAGAAACCCCTGGCAAAAGTAACGATGTTTCTCTTAAGATACACAACTAGTGGCGTATCGCTTCAGGCACACTGGAAACAGTATCTAAAAAATGTGTATTTGGGTGAGCAACTGGCACGAAACACTGTGACTCTCTTAGGGTAACCAATATCTCGTCACCAGTATAATCACATCTTCAAAGTCAAGAAACCGCTGGCAAGAGTAACGATGTTTCTCTTAAGATACACAACTAGTGGCGTATCGCTTCAGGTAGACTGGCCACAGTATCTCAAAATGTGTATTTGGGTGAGCAACTGGCAGGAAGCACTATGACTCTCTTAAGGTAGCCAATGCCTCGTCACCAACATAATCCCATCACCAACATCAGGAAACCGCTTGCAAAGGTAACGAAGCTTCTCATAAGATACACAGCTAGTGGGGTGTCACTTGAGGCAGACTGGCCAAAGTATCAAAAAAATGTGTATTTGGGTGAGCAACTAGCAGGAATCACTATGACACTCATAGGGTAGCCAATGCCTCGTCACCAGCATAATCACATCAGCAACTTCAAGAAACCCCTGGCAAAAGTTACAATGACTCTTAAGATACACAACTAGTGGCGTAGCTATCAGGCAGACTGGAAAGAGTATCTAAAAAATGTGTATTTGGGTGAAGAACTGGCAGGAATCTCTATGACTCTCTTGAGGTAGCCAATGCCTCGTCACCAGCAGAATCAAATCAGCAACTTCTAGAAACCCCTGGCAAAAATAACGATGTTTCTCTTAAGATACACAACTAGTGGCGTATCGCTTCAGGCACACTGGAAACAGTATCTAAAAAATGTGTATTTGGGTGAGCAACTGGCACGAAACACTGTGACTCTCTTAGGGTAGCCAATATCTCGTCACCAGTATAATCACAGCTTCAAAGTCAAGAAACCGCTGGCAAGAGTAACGATGTTTCTCTTAAGATACACAACTAGTGGCGTATCGCTTCAGGTAGACTGGCCACAGTATCTCAAAATGTGTATTTGGGTGAGCAACTGGCAGGAAGCACTATGACTCTCTTAAGGTAGCCAATGCCTAGTCACCAACATAATCCCATCACCAACTTCAGGAAACCGCTTACAAAGGTAACGAAGCTTCTCATAAGATACACAGCTAGTGGGGTGTCACTTGAGGCAGACTGGCCAAAGTATCAAAAAAATGTGTATTTGGGTGACCAACTAGTAGGAATCACTATGACACTCATAGGGTAGCCAATGCCTCGTCACCAGCATAATCACATCAGCAACTTCAAGAAACCCCTGGCAAAAGTTACAATGACTCTTAAGATACACAACTAGTGGCGTAGCTATCAGGTAGACTGGAAAGAGTATCTAAAAAATGTGTATTTGGGTGAAGAACTGGCAGGAATCTCTATGACTCTCTTGAGGTAGCCAATGCTTCGTCACCAGCAGAATCAAATCAGCAACTTCTAGAAACTCCTTTCAAAAGTAACGATGTTTCTCTTAAGAAACACAACTAGTGGCGTATCGCTTCAGGCACACTGGAAACAGTATCTAAAAAATGTGTATTTGGGTGAGCAACTGGCACGAAACACTGTGACTCTCTTAGGGCAGCCAATATCTCGTCACCAGTATAATCACAGCTTCAAAGTCAAGAAACCGCTGGCAAGAGTAACGATGTTTCTCTTAAGATACACAACTAGTGGCGTAGCTATCAGGCAGACTGGAAAGAGTATCTAAAAAATGTGTATTTGGGTGAGCAACTGGCACGAAACACTGTGACTCTCTTAGGGTAGCCAATATCTCGTCACCAGTATAATCACAGCTTCAAAGTCAAGAAACCGCTGGCAAGAGTAACGATGCTTCTCTTAAGATACACAACTAGTGGCGTATCGCTTCAGGTAGACTGGCCACAGTATCTCAAAATGTGTATTTGGGTGAGTAACTGGCAGGAAGCACTATGACTCTCTTAAGGTAGCCAATGCCTCGTCACCAACATAATCCCATCACCAACTTCAAGAAACCGCTTGCAAAGGTAACGAAGCTTCTCATAAGATACACAGCTAGTGGGGTGTCACTTGAGGCAGACTGGCCAAAGTATCAAAAAAATGTGTATTTGGGTGAGCAACTAGCAGGAATCACTATGACACTCATAGGGTAGCCAATGCCTCGTCACCAGCATAATCACATCAGCAACTTCAAGAAACCCCTGGCAAAAGTTACAATGACTCTTAAGATACACAACTAGTGGCGTCGCTATCAGGCAGACTGGAAAGAGTATCTAAAAAATGTGTATTTGGGTGAAGAACTGGCAGGAATCTCTATGACTCTCTAGAGGTAGCCAATGCCTCGTCACCAGCAGAATCAAATCAGCAACTTCTAGAAACTCCTGGCAAAAATAACGATGTTTCTCTTAAGATACACAACTAGTGGCGTATCGCTTCAGGCACACTGGAAACAGTATCTAAAAAATGTGTATTTGGGTGAGCAACTGGCACGAAACACTGTGACTCTCTTAGGGTAGCCAATATCTCGTCACCAGTATAATCACAGCTTCAAAGTCAAGAAACCGCTGGCAAGAGTAACGATGTTTCTCTTAAGATACACAACTAGTGGCGTATCGCTTCAGGTAGACTGGCCACAGTATCTCAAAATGTGTATTTGGGTGAGCAACTGGCAGGAAGCACTATGACTCTCTTAAGGTAGCCAATGCCTCGTCACCAACATAATCCCATCACCAACTTCAAGAAACCGCTTGCAAAGGTAACGAAGCTTCTCATAAGATACACAGCTAGGGGGGTGTCACTTGAGGCAGACTGGCCAAAGTATCAAAAAAATGTGTATTTGGGTGAGCAACTAGCAGGAATCACTATGACACTCATAGGGTAGCCAATGCCTCGTCACCAGTATAATCACATCAGCAACTTCAAGGAACCCCTGGCAAAAGTTACAATGACTCTTAAGATACACAACTAGTGGCGTAGCTATCAGGTAGACTGGAAAGAGTATCTAAAAAATGTGTATTTGGGTGAAGAACTGGCAGGAATCTCTATGACTCTCTTGAGGTAGCCAATGCTTCGTCACCAGCAGAATCAAATCAGCAACTTCTAGAAACCCCTTTCAAAAGTAACGATGTTTCTCTTAAGATACACAACTAGTGGCGTATCGCTTCAGGCACACTGGAAACAGTATCTAAAAAATGTGTATTTGGGTGAGCAAATGGCACGAAACACTGTGACTCTCTTAGGGTAGCCAATATCTCGTCACCAGTATAATCACATCTTCAAAGTCAAGAAACCGCTGGCAAGAGTAACGATGTTTCTCTTAAGATACACAACTAGTGGCGTATCGCTTCAGGCAGACTGGCCACAGTATCTCAAAATGTGTATTTGGGTGAGCAACTGGCAGGAAGCACTATGACTCTCTTAAGGTAGCCAATGCCTCGTCACCAACATAATCCCATCACCAACTTCAAGAAACCGCTTGCAAAGGTAATGAAGCTTCTCATAAGATACACAGCTAGTGGGGTGTCACTAGAGGCAGACTGGCCAAAGTATCAAAAAAATGTGTATTTGGGTGAGCAACTAGCAGGAATCACTATGACACTCATAGGGTAGCCAATGCCTCGTCACCAGCATAATCACATCAGCAACTTCAAGAAACCCCTGGCAAAAGTTACAATGACTCTTAAGATAAACAACTAGTGGCGTAGCTATCAGGCAGACTGGAAAGTGTATCTAAAAAATGTGTATTTGTGTGAAGAACTGGAAGGAATCTCTATGACTCTCTTGAGGTAGCCAATGCCTCGTCACCAGCAGAATCAAATCAGCAACTTCTAGAAACCCCTGGCAAAAGTAACGATGTTTCTCTTAAGATACACAACTAGTGGCGTATCGCATCAGGCACACTGGAAACAGTATCTAAAAAATGTGTATTTGGGTGAGCTACTGGCACGAAACACTGTGACTCTCTTAGGGTAACCAATATCTCGTCACCAGTAAAATCACATCTTCAAAGTCAAGAAACCGCTGGCAAGAGTAACGATGTTTCTCTTAAGATACACAACTAGTGGCGTATCGCTTCAGGCACACTGGAAACAGTATCTAAAAAATGTGTATTTGGGTGAGCAACTGGCACGAAACACTGTGACTCTCTTAGGGTAACCAATATCTCGTCACCAGTATAATCACATCTTCAAAGTCAAGAAACCGCTGGCAAGAGTAACGATGTTTCTCTTAAGATACACAACTAGTGGCGTATCGCTTCAGGTAGACTGGCCACAGTATCTCAAAATGTGTATTTGGGTGAGCAACTGGCCGGAAGCACTATGACTCTCTTAAGGTAGCCAATGCCTCTTCACCAACATAATCAAATCACCAACTTCAGGAAACCGCTTGCAAAGGTAACGAAGCTTCTCATAAGATACACAGCTAGTGGGGTGTCACTTGAGGCAGACTGGCCAAAGTATCAAAAAAATGTGTATTTGGGTGAGCAACTAGCAGGAATCACTATGACACTCATAGGGTAGCCAATGCCTCGTCACCAGCATAATCACATCAGCAACTTCAAGAAACCCCTGGCAAAAGTTACAATGACTCTTAAGATACACAACTAGTGGCGTAGCTATCAGGCAGACTGGAAAGAGTATCTAAAAAATGTGTATTTGGGTGAAGAACTGGCAGGAATCTCTATGACTCTCTTGAGGTAGCCAATGCCTCGTCACCAGCAGAATCAAATCAGCAACTTCTAGAAACCCCTGGCAAAAATAACGATGTTTCTCTTAAGATACACAACTAGTGGCGTATCGCTTCAGGCACACTGGAAACAGTATCTAAAAAATGTGTATTTGGGTGAGCAACTGGCACGAAACACTGTGACTCTCTTAGGGTAGCCGATATCTCGTCACCAGTATTATCACAGCTTCAAAGTCAAGAAACCGCTGGCAAGAGTAACGATGTTTCTCTTAAGATACACAACTAGTGGCGTATCGCTTCAGGTAGACTGGCCACAGTATCTCAAAATGTGTATTTGGGTGAGCAACTGGCAGGAAGCACTATGACTCTCTTAAGGTAGCCAATGCCTAGTCACCAACATAATCCCATCACCAACTTCAGGAAACCGCTTACAAAGGTAACGAAGCTTCTCATAAGATACACAGCTAGTGGGGTGTCACTTGAGGCAGACTGGCCAAAGTATCAAAAAAATGTGTATTTGGGTGACCAACTAGTAGGAATCACTATGACACTCATAGGGTAGCCAATGCCTCGTCACCAGCATAATCACATCACCAACTTCAAGAAACCCCTGGCAAAAGTTACAATGACTCTTAAGATACACAACTAGTGGCGTAGCTATCAGGTAGACTGGAAAGAGTATCTAAAAAATGTGTATTTGGGTGAAGAACTGGCAGGAATCTCTATGACTCTCTTGAGGTAGCCAATGCTTCGTCACCAGCAGAATCAAATCAGCAACTTCTAGAAACTCCTTTCAAAAGTAACGATGTTTCTCTTAAGAAACACAACTAGTGGCGTATCGCTTCAGGCACACTGGAAACAGTATCTAAAAAATGTGTATTTGGGTGAGCAACTGGCACGAAACACTGTGACTCTCTTAGGGCAGCCAATATCTCGTCACCAGTATAATCACAGCTTCAAAGTCAAGAAACCGCTGGCAAGAGTAACGATGTTTCTCTTAAGATACACAACTAGTGGCGTAGCTATCAGGCAGACTGGAAAGAGTATCTAAAAAATGTGTATTTGGGTGAAGAACTGGCAGGAATCTCTATGACTCTCTTGAGGTAGCCAATGCCTCGTCACCAGCAGAATCAAATCAGCAACTTCTAGAAACTCCTGGCAAAAATAACGATGTTTCTCTTAAGATACACAACTAGTGGCGTATCGCTTCAGGCACACTGGAAACAGTATCTAAAAAATGTGTGTTTGGGTGAGCAACTGGCACGAAACACTGTGACTCTCTTAGGGTAGCCAATATCTCGTCACCAGTATAATCACAGCTTCAAAGTCAAGAAACCGCTGGCAAGAGTAACGATGTTTCTCTTAAGATACACAACTAGTGGCGTATCGCTTCAGGTAGACTGGCCACAGTATCTCAAAATGTGTATTTGGGTGAGCAACTGGCAGGAAGCACTATGACTCTCTTAAGGTAGCCAATGCCTCGTCACCAACATAATCCCATCACCAACTTCAAGAAACCGCTTGCAAAGGTAACGAAGCTTCTCATAAGATACACAGCTAGTGGGGTGTCACTTGAGGCAGACTGGCCAAAGTATCAAAAAAATGTGTATTTGGGTGAGCAACTAGCAGGAATCACTATGACACTCATAGGGTAGCCAATGCTTCGTCACCAGTATAATCACATCAGCAACTTCAAGGAACCCCTGGCAAAAGTTACAATGACTCTTAAGATACACAACTAGTGGCGTAGCTATCAGGTAGACTGGAAAGAGTATCTAAAAAATGTGTATTTGGGTGAAGAACTGGCAGGAATCTCTATGACTCTCTTGAGGTAGCCAATGCTTCGTCACCAGCAGAATCAAATCAGCAACTTCTAGAAACCCCTTTCAAAAGTAACGATGTTTCTCTTAAGATACACAACTAGTGGCGTATCGCTTCAGGCACACTGGAAACAGTATCTAAAAAATGTGTATTTGGGTGAGCAACTGGCACGAAACACTGTGACTCTCTTAGGGTAGCCAATATCTCGTCACCAGTATAATCACATCTTCAAAGTCAAGAAACCGCTGGCAAGAGTAACGATGTTTCTCTTAAGATACACAACTAGTGGCGTATCGCTTCAGGCAGACTGGCCACAGTATCTCAAAATGTGTATTTGGGTGAAGAACTGGCAGGAAGCACTATGACTCTCTTAAGGTAGCCAATGCCTCGTCACCAACATAATCCCATCACCAACTTCAAGAAACCGCTTGCAAAGGTAAAGAAGCTTCTCATAAGATACACAGCTAGTGGGGTGTCACTTGAGGCAGACTGGCCAAAGTATCAAAAAAATGTGTATTTGGGTGAGCAACTAGCAGGAATCACTATGACACTCATAGGGTAGCCAATGCCTCGTCACCAGCATAATCACATCAGCAACTTCAAGAAACCCCTGGCAAAAGTTACAATGACTCTTAAGATACACAACTAGTGGCGTAGCTATCAGGCAGACTGGAAAGAGTATCTAAAAAATGTGTATTTGTGTGAAGAACTGGGAGGAATCTCTATGACTCTCTTGAGGTAGCCAATGCCTCGTCACCAGCAGAATCAAATCAGCAACTTCTAGAAACCCCTGGCAAAAGTAACGATGTTTCTCTTAAGATACACAACTAGTGGCGTATCGCTTCAGGCACACTGGAAACAGTATCTAAAAAATGTGTATTTGGGTGAGCAACTGGCACGAAACACTGTGACTCTCTTAGGGTAACCAATATCTCGTCACCAGTAAAATCACATCTTCAAAGTCAAGAAACCGCTGGCAAGAGTAACGATGTTTCTCTTAAGATACACAACTAGTGGCGTATCGCTTCAGGCACACTGGAAACAGTATCTAAAAAATGTGTATTTGGGTGAGCAACTGGCACGAAACACTGTGACTCTCTTAGGGTAACCAATATCTCGTCACCAGTATAATCACATCTTCAAAGTCAAGAAACCGCTGGCAAGAGTAACGATGTTTCTCTTAAGATACACAACTAGTGGCGTATCGCTTCAGGCAGACTGGCCACAGTATCTCAAAATAAGTATTTGGGTGAGCAACTGGCAGAAAGCACTATGACTCTCTTAAGGTAGCCAATGCCTCGTCACCAACATTATCACATCACCAACTTCAAGAAACCGCTTGCAAAGGTAACGAAGCTTCTCAGAAGATACACAGCTAGTGGGGTGTCACTTGAGGCAGACTGGCCAAAGTATCAAAAAAATGTGTATTTGGGTGAGCAACTAGCAGGAATCACTATGACACTCATAGGGTAGCCAATGCCTCGTCACCAGCATAATCATATCAGCAACTTCAAGAAACCCCTGGCAAAAGTTACAATGACTCTTAAGATACACAACTAGTGCCGTAGCTATCAGGCAGACTGGAAAGGGTATATAAAAAATGTGTATTTGGATGAGCAACTGGCAGGAAACACTGTGACTCTCTTAGGGTAGCCAATATCTCGTCACCAGTATAATCAAAGCTTCAAAGTCAAGAAACCGCTGGCAAGAGTAACGATGTTTCTCTTAAGATACACAACTAGTGGCGTATCGCTTCAGGCAGACTGGCCACAGTATCTCAAAATGTGTATTTGGGTGAGCAACTGGCAGAAAGCACTATTACTCTCTTAAGGTAGCCAATGCCTCGTCACCAACATAATCACATCACCAACTTCAAGAAACCGCTTGCAAAGGTAACGAAGCTTCTCATAAGATACACAGCTAGTGGGGTGTCACTTGAGGCAGACTGGCCAAAGTATCAAAAAAATGTGTATTTGGGTGAGCAACTAGCAGGAATCACTGTGACACTCATAGGGTAGCCAATGCCTCGTCACCAGCATAATCACATCAGCAACTTCAAGAAACCCCTGGCAAAAGTTACAATGACTCTTAAGATACACAACTAGTGGCGTAGCTATCAGGCAGACTGGAAAGAGTATCTAAAAAATGTGTATTTGGATGAGCAACTGGCAGGAAACACTGTGACTCTCTTAGGGTAGCCAATATCTCGTCACCAGTATAATCCCATCTTCAAAGTCAAGAAACCGCTGGCAAGAGTAACGATGTTTCTCTTAAGATACACAACTAGTGGCGTATTGCTTCAGGCACACTGGACACAGTATCTAATAAATGTGTATTTGGGTGAGCAACTGGCACGAAACACTGTGACTCTCTTAGGGTAACCAATATCTCGTCACCAGTATAATCACATCTTCAAAGTCAAGAAACCGCTGGCAAGAGTAACGATGTTTCTCTTAAGATACACAACTAGTGGCGTATCGCTTCAGGCAGACGCCACAGTATCTCAAAATGTGTATTTGGGTGAGCAACTGGCAGGAAGCACTATGACTCTCTTAAGGTAGCCAATGCCTCGTCACCAACATAATCCCATCACCAACTTCAAGAAACCGCTTGCAAAGGTAACGAAGCTTCTCATAAGATACACAGCTAGTGGGGTGTCACTTGAGGCAGACTGGCCAAAGTATCAAAAAAATGTGTATTTGGGTGAGCAACTAGCAGGAATCACTATGACACTCATAGGGTAACCAATGCCTCGTCACCAGCATAATCACATCAGCAACTTCAAGAAACCCCTGGCAAAAGTTACAATGACTCTTAAGATACACAACTAGTGGCGTCGCTATCAGGCAGACTGGAAAGAGTATCTAAAAAATGTGTATTTGGTCGAAGAACTGGAAGGAATCTCTATGACTCTCTTGAGGTAGCCAATGCCTCGTCACCAGCAGAATCAAATCAGCAACTTCTAGAAACTCCTGGCAAAAATAACGATGTTTCTCTTAAGGTACACAACTAGTGGCGTATCGCTTCAGGCACACTGGAAACAGTATAAAAAAAATGTGTATTTGGGTGAGCAACTGGCACGAAACACTGTGACTCTCTTAGGGTAGCCAATATCTCGTCACCAGTATAATCACAGCTTCAAAGTCAAGAAACCGCTGGCAAGAGTAACGATGTTTCTCTTAAGATACCCAACTAGTGGCGTATCGCTTCAGGTAGACTGGCCACAGTATCTCAAAATGTGTATTTGGGTGAGCAACTGGCAGGAAGCACTATGACTCTCTTAAGGTAGCCAATGCCTCGTCACCAACATAATCCCATCACCAACTTCAAGAAACCGCTTGCAAAGGTAACGAAGCTTCTCATAAGATACACAGCTAGTGGGGTGTCACTTGAGGCAGACTGGCCAAAGTATCAAAAAAATGTGTATTTGGGTGAGCAACTAGCAGGAATCACTATGACACTCATACAGTAGCCAATGCCTCGTCACCAGCATAATCACATCAGCAACTTCAAGGAACCCCTGGCAAAAGTTACAATGACTCTTAAGATACACAACTAGTGGCGTAGCTATCAGGTAGACTGGAAAGAGTATCTAAAAAATGTGTATTTGGGTGAAGAACTGGCAGGAATCTCTATGACTCTCTTGAGGTAGCCAATGCTTCGTCACCAGCAGAATCAAATCAGCAACTTCTAGAAACCCCTGGCAAAAGTAACGATGTTTCTCTTAAGATACACAACTAGTGGCGTATCGCTTCAGGCACCCTGGAAACAGTATCTAAAAAATGTGTATTTGGGTGAGCAACTGGCACGAAACACTGTGACTCTCTTAGGGTAGCCAATATCTCGTCACCAGTATAATCACATCTTCAAAGTCAAGAAACCGCTGGCAAGAGTAACGATGTTTCTCTTAAGATACACAACTAGTGGCGTATCGCTTCAGGCAGACTGGCCACAGTATCTCAAAATGTGTATTTGGGTGAGCAACTGGCAGGAAGCACTATGACTCTCTTAAGGTAGCCAATGCCTCGTCACCAACATAATCCCATCACCAACTTCAAGAAACCGCTTGCAAAGGTAACGAAGCTTCTCATAAGATACACAGCTAGTGGGGTGTCACTTGAGGCAGACTGGCCAAAGTATCAAAAAAATGTGTATTTGGGTGAGCAACTAGCAGGAATCACTATGACACTCATAGGGTAGCCAATGCCTCGTCACCAGCATAATCACATCAGCAACTTCAAGAAACCCCTGGCAAAAGTTACAATGACTCTTAAGATACACAACTAGTGGCGTAGCTATCAGGCAGACTGGAAAGAGTATCTAAAAAATGTGTATTTGGATGAGCAACTGGCAGGAAACACTGTGACTCTCTCAGGGTAGCCAATATCTCGTCACCAGTATAATCCCATCTTCAAAGTCAAGAAACCGCTGGCAAGAGTAACGATGTTTCTCTTAAGATACACAACTACTGGCGTATTGCTTCAGGCACACTGGACACAGTATCTAAAAAATGTGTATTTGGGTGAGCAACTGGCACGAAACACTGTGACTCTCTTAGGGTAACCAATATCTCGTCACCAGTATAATCACATCTTCAAAGTCAAAAAACCGCTGGCAAGAGTAACGATGTTTCTCTTAAGATACACAACTAGTGGCGTATCGCTTCAGGCAGACTGGCCACAGTATCTCAAAATGTGTATTTGGGTGAGCAACTGGCAGGAAGCACTATGACTCTCTTAAGGTAGCCAATGCCTCGTCACCAACATAATCCAATCACCAACTACAAGAAACCGCTTGCAAATGTAACGAAGCTTCTCATAAGATGCACAGCTAGTGGGGTGTCACTTGAGACAGACTGGCCAAAGTATCAAAAAAATGTGTATTTGGGTGAGCAACTAGCAGGAATCACTATGACACTCATAGGGTAGCCAATGCCTCGTCACCAGCATAATCACATCAGCAACTTCAAGAAACCCCTGGCAAAAGTTACAATGACTCTTAAGATACACAACTAGTGGCGTAGCTATCAGGCAGACTGGAAAGAGTATCTAAAAAATGTGTATTTGGATGAGCAACTGGCAGGAAACACTGTGACTCTCTTAGGGTAGCCAATATCTCGTCACCAGTATAATCCCATCTTCAAAGTCAAGAAACCGCTGGCAAGAGTAACGATGTTTCTCTTAAGATACACAACTAGTGGCGTATTGCTTCAGGCACACTGGACACAGTATCTAATAAATGTGTATTTGGGTGAGCAACTGGCACGAAACACTGTGACTCTCTTAGGGTAACCAATATCTCGTCACCAGTATAATCACATCTTCAAAGTCAAGAAACCGCTGGCAAGAGTAACGATGTTTCTCTTAAGATACACAACTAGTGGCGTATCGCTTCAGGCAGACTGGCCGCAGTATCTCAAAATGTGTATTTGGGTGAGCAACTGGCAGGAAGCACTATGACTCTCTTAAGGTAGCCAATGCCTCGTCACCAACATAATCCAATCACCAACTACAAGAAACCGCTTGCAAATGTAACGAAGCTTCTCATAAGATGCACAGCTAGTGGGGTGTCACTTGAGACAGACTGGCCAAAGTATCAAAAAAATGTGTACTTGGGTGAGCAACTAGCAGGAATCACTATGACACTCATAGGGTAGCCAATGCCTCGTCACCAGCATAATCACATCAGCAACTTCAAGAAACCCCTGGCAAAAGTTACAATGACTCTTAAGATACACAACTAGTGGCGTAGCTATCAGGCAGACTGGAAAGAGTATCTAAAAAATGTGTATTTGGATGAGCAACTGGCAGGAAACACTGTGACTCTCTTAGGGTAGCCAATATCTCGTCACCAGTATAATCCCATCTTCAAAGTCAAGAAACCGCTGGCAAGAGTAACGATGTTTCTCTTAAGATACACAACTAGTGGCGTATTGCTTCAGGCACACTGGACACAGTATCTAATAAATGTGTATTTGGGTGAGCAACTGGCACGAAACACTGTGACTCTCTTAGGGTAACCAATATCTCGTCACCAGTATAATCACATCTTCAAAGTCAAGAAACCGCTGGCAAGAGTAACGATGTTTCTCTTAAGATACACAACTAGTGGCGTATCGCTTCAGGCAGACTGGCCACAGTATCTCAAAATGTGTATTTGGGTGAGCAACTGGCAGGAAGCACTATGACTCTCTTAAGGTAGCCAATGCCTCGTCACCAACATAATCCCATCACCAACTTCAAGAAACCGCTTGCAAAGGTAACGAAGCTTCTCATAAGATACACAGCTAGTGGGGTGTCACTTGAGGCAGACTGGCCACAGTATCAAAAAAATGTGTATTTGGGTGAGCAACTAGCAGGAATCACTATGACACTCATAGGGTAGCCAATGCCTCGTCACCAGCATAATCACATCAGCAACTTCAAGAAACCCCTGGCAAAAGTTACAATGACTCTTAAGATACACAACTAGTGGCGTCGCTATCAGGCAGACTGGAAAGAGTATCTAAAAAATGTGTATTTGGGTGAAGAACTGGCAGGAATCTCTATGACTCTCTTGAGGTAGCCAATGCCTCGTCACCAGCAGAATCAAATCAGCAACTTCTAGAAACTCCTGGCAAAAATAACGATGTTTCTCTTAAGATACACAACTAGTGGCGTATCGCTTCAGGCACACTGGAAACAGTATCAAAAAAATGTGTATTTGGGTGAGCAACTGGCACGAAACACTGTGACTCTCTTAGGGTAGCCAATATCTCGTCACCAGTATAATCACAGCTTCAAAGTCAAGAAACCGCTGGCAAGAGTAACGATGTTTCTCTTAAGATACACAACTAGTGGCGTATCGCTTCAGGTAGACTGGCCACAGTATCTCAAAATGTGTATTTGGGTGAGCAACTGGCAGGAAGCACTATGACTCTCTTAAGGTAGCCAATGCCTCGTCACCAACATAATCCCATCACCAACTTCAAGAAACCGCTTGCAAAGGTAACGAAGCTTCTCATAAGATACACAGCTAGTGGGGTGTCACTTGAGGCAGACTGGCCAAAGTATCAAAAAAATGTGTATTTGGGTGAGCAACTAGCAGGAATCACTATGACACACATACAGTAGCCAATGCCTCGTCACCAGCATAATCACATCAGCAACTTCAAGGAACCCCTGGCAAAAGTTACAATGACTCTTAAGATACACAACTAGTGGCGTAGCTATCAGGTAGACTGGAAAGAGTATCTAAAAAATGTGTATTTGGGTGAAGAACTGGCAGGAATCTCTATGACTCTCTTGAGGTAGCCAATGCTTCGTCACCAGCAGAATCAAATCAGCAACTTCTAGAAACCCCTTTCAAAAGTAACGATGTTTCTCTTAAGATACACAACTAGTGGCGTATCGCTTCAGGCACACTGGAAACAGTATCTAAAAAATGTGTATTTGGGTGAGCAACTGGCACGAAACACTGTGACTCTCTTAGGGTAGCCAATATCTCGTCACCAGTATAATCACATCTTCAAAGTCAAGAAACCGCTGGCAAGAGTAACGATGTTTCTCTTAAGATACACAACTAGTGGCGTATCGCTTCAGGCAGACTGGCCACAGTATCTCAAAATGTGTATTTGGGTGAGCAACTGGCAGGAAGCACTATGACTCTCTTAAGGTAGCCAATGCCTCGTCACCAACATAATCCCATCACCAACTTCAAGAAACCGCTTGCAAAGGTAACGAAGCTTCTCATAAGATACACAGCTAGTGGGGTGTCACTTGAGGCAGACTGGCCAAAGTATCAAAAAAATGTGTATTTGGGTGAGCAACTAGCAGGAATCACTATGACACTCATAGGGTAGCCAATGCCTCGTCACCAGCATAATCACATCAGCAACTTCAAGAAACCCCTGGCAAAAGTTACAATGACTCTTAAGATACACAACTAGTGGCGTAGCTATCAGGCAGACTGGAAAGAGTATCTAAAAAATGTGTATTTGGATGAGCAACTGGCAGGAAACACTGTGACTCTCTTAGGGTAGCCAATATCTCGTCACCAGTATAATCCCATCTTCAAAGTCAAGAAACCGCTGGCAAGAGTAACGATGTTTCTCTTAAGATACACAACTAGTGGCGTATTGCTTCAGGCACACTGGACACAGTATCTAAAAAATGTGTATTTGGGTGAGCAACTGGCACGAAACACTGTGACTCTCTTAGGGTAACCAATATCTCGTCACCAGTATAATCACATCTTCAAAGTCAAGAAACCGCTGGCAAGAGTAACGATGTTTCTCTTAAGATACACAACTAGTGGCGTATCGCTTCAGGCAGACTGGCCACAGTATCTCAAAATGTGTATTTGGGTGAGCAACTGGCAGGAAGCACTATGACTCTCTTAAGGTAGCCAATGCCTCGTCACCAACATAATCCCATCACCAACTTCAAGAAACCGCTTGCAAAGGTAACGAAGCTTCTCATAAGATACACAGCTAGTGGGGTGTCACTTGAGGCAGACTGGCCACAGTATCAAAAAAATGTGTATTTGGGTGAGCAACTAGCAGGAATCACTATGACACTCATAGGGTAGCCAATGCCTCGTCACCAGCATAATCACATCAGCAACTTCAAGAAACCCCTGGCAAAAGTTACAATGACTCTTAAGATACACAACTAGTGGCGTCGCTATCAGGCAGACTGGAAAGAGTATCTAAAAAATGTGTATTTGGGTGAAGAACTGGCAGGAATCTCTATGACTCTCTTGAGGTAGCCAATGCCTCGTCACCAGCAGAATCAAATCAGCAACTTCTAGAAACTCCTGGCAAAAATAACGATGTTTCTCTTAAGATACACAACTAGTGGCGTATCGCTTCAGGCACACTGGAAACAGTATCAAAAAAATGTGTATTTGGGTGAGCAACTGGCACGAAACACTGTGACTCTCTTAGGGTAGCCAATATCTCGTCACCAGTATAATCACAGCTTCAAAGTCAAGAAACCGCTGGCAAGAGTAACGATGTTTCTCTTAAGATACACAACTAGTGGCGTATCGCTTCAGGTAGACTGGCCACAGTATCTCAAAATGTGTATTTGGGTGAGCAACTGGCAGGAAGCACTATGACTCTCTTAAGGTAGCCAATGCCTCGTCACCAACATAATCCCATCACCAACTTCAAGAAACCGCTTGCAAAGGTAACGAAGCTTCTCATAAGATACACAGCTAGTGGGGTGTCACTTGAGGCAGACTGGCCAAAGTATCAAAAAAATGTGTATTTGGGTGAGCAACTAGCAGGAATCACTATGACACACATACAGTAGCCAATGCCTCGTCACCAGCATAATCACATCAGCAACTTCAAGGAACCCCTGGCAAAAGTTACAATGACTCTTAAGATACACAACTAGTGGCGTAGCTATCAGGTAGACTGGAAAGAGTATCTAAAAAATGTGTATTTGGGTGAAGAACTGGCAGGAATCTCTATGACTCTCTTGAGGTAGCCAATGCTTCGTCACCAGCAGAATCAAATCAGCAACTTCTAGAAACCCCTTTCAAAAGTAACGATGTTTCTCTTAAGATACACAACTAGTGGCGTATCGCTTCAGGCACACTGGAAACAGTATCTAAAAAATGTGTATTTGGGTGAGCAACTGGCACGAAACACTGTGACTCTCTTAGGGTAGCCAATATCTCGTCACCAGTATAATCACATCTTCAAAGTCAAGAAACCGCTGGCAAGAGTAACGATGTTTCTCTTAAGATACACAACTAGTGGCGTATCGCTTCAGGCAGACTGGCCACAGTATCTCAAAATGTGTATTTGGGTGAGCAACTGGCAGGAAGCACTATGACTCTCTTAAGGTAGCCAATGCCTCGTCACCAACATAATCCCATCACCAACTTCAAGAAACCGCTTGCAAAGGTAACGAAGCTTCTCATAAGATACACAGCTAGTGGGGTGTCACTTGAGGCAGACTGGCCAAAGTATCAAAAAAATGTGTATTTGGGTGAGCAACTAGCAGGAATCACTATGACACTCATAGGGTAGCCAATGCCTCGTCACCAGCATAATCACATCAGCAACTTCAAGAAACCCCTGGCAAAAGTTACAATGACTCTTAAGATACACAACTAGTGGCGTAGCTATCAGGCAGACTGGAAAGAGTATCTAAAAAATGTGTATTTGGATGAGCAACTGGCAGGAAACACTGTGACTCTCTTAGGGTAGCCTATATCTCGTCACCAGTATAATCCCATCTTCAAAGTCAAGAAACCGCTGGCAAGAGTAACGATGTTTCTCTTAAGATACACAACTAGTGGCGTATTGCTTCAGGCACACTGGACACAGTATCTAAAAAATGTGTATTTGGGTGAGCAACTGGCACGAAACACTGTGACTCTCTTAGGGTAACCAATATCTCGTCACCAGTATAATCACATCTTCAAAGTCAAGAAACCGCTGGCAAGAGTAACGATGTTTCTCTTAAGATACACAACTAGTGGCGTATCGCTTCAGGCAGACTGGCCACAGTATCTCAAAATGTGTATTTGGGTGAGCAACTGGCAGGAAGCACTATGACTCTCTTAAGGTAGCCAATGCCTCGTCACCAACATAATCCCATCACCAACTACAAGAAACCGCTTGCAAATGTAACGAAGCTTCTCATAAGATGCACAGCTAGTGGGGTGTCACTTGAGACAGACTGGCCAAAGTATCAAAAAAATGTGTATTTGGGTGAGCAACTAGCAGGAATCACTATGACACTCATAGGGTAGCCAATGCCTCGTCACCAGCATAATCACATCAGCAACTTCAAGAACCCCTGGCAAAAGTTACAATGACTCTTAAGATACACAACTAGTGGCGTAGCTATCAGGCAGACTGGAAAGAGTATCTAAAAATGTGTATTTGGATGAACAACTGGCAGGAAACACTGTGACTCTCTTAGGGTAGCCAATATCTCGTCACCAGTATAATCACATCTTCAAAGTCAAGAAACCGCTGGCAAGAGTAACGATGTTTCTCTTAAGATACACAACTAGTGGCGTATCGCTTCAGGCAGACTGGCCACAGTATCTCAAAATGTGTATTTGGGTGAGCAACTGGCAGAAAGCACTATGACTCTCTTAAGGTAGCCAATGCCTCGTCACCAACATAATCACATCACCAACTTCAAGAAACCGCTTGCAAAGGTAACGAAGCTTCTCATAAGATACACAGCTAGTGGGGTGTCACTTGAGGCAGACTGGCCAAAGTATCAAAAAAATGTGTATTTGGGTGAGCAACTAGCAGGAATCACTATGACACTCATAGGGTAGCCAATGCCTCGTCATAAGCATAATCACATCAGCAACTTCAAGAAAACCCTGGCAAAAGTTACAATGACTCTTAAGATACACAACTAGTGCCGTAGCTATCAGGCAGACTGGAAAGCGTATATAAAAAATGTGTATTTGGATGAGCAACTGGCAGGAAACACTGTGACTCTCTTAGGGTAGCCAATATCTCGTCACCAGTATAATCCCATCTTCAAAGTCAAGAAACCGCTGGCAAGAGTAACGATGTTTCTCTTAAGATACACAACTAGTGGCGTATCGCTTCAGGCAGACTGGCCACAGTATCTCAAAATGTGTATTTGGGTGAGCAACTGGCAGAAAGCACTATGACTCTCTTAAGGTAGCCAATGCCTCGTCACCAACATAATCACATCACCAACTTCAAGAAACCGCTTGCAAAGGTAACGAAGCTTCTCATAAGATACACAGCTAGTGGGGTGTCACTTGAGGCAGACTGGCCAAAGTATCAAAAAAATGTGTATTTGGGTGAGCAACTAGCAGGAATCACTATGACACTCATAGGGTAGCCAATGCCTTGTCACCAGCATAATCACATCAGCAACTTCAAGAAACCCCTGGCAAAAGTTACAATGACTCTTAAGATACACAACTAGTGGCGTAGCTATCAGGCAGACTGGAAAGAGTATCTAAAAAATGTGTATTTGGATGAGCAACTGGCAGGAAACACTGTGACTCTCTTCGGGTAGCCAATATTTCGTCACCAGTATAATCCCATCTTCAAAGTCAAGAATCCGCTGGCAAGAGTAACGATGTTTCTCTTAAGATACACAACTAGTGGCGTATCGCTTCAGGCAGACTGGCCACAGTATCTCAAAATGTGTATTTGGGTGAGCAACTGGCAGGAAGCACTATGACTCTCTTAAGGTAGCCAATGCCTCGTCACCAACATAATCCCATCACCAACTTCAGGAAACCGCTTGCAAAGGTAACGAAGCTTCTCATAAGATACACAGCTAGTGGGGTGTCACTTGAGGCAGACTGGCCAAAGTATCAAAAAAATGTGTATTTGGGTGAGCAACTAGCAGGAATCACTATGACACTCATAGGGTAGCCAATGCCTCGTCACCAGCAGAATCACATCAGCAACTTCAAGAAACCCCTGGCAAAAGTTACAATGACTCTTAAGATACACAACTAGTGCCGTAGCTATCAGGCAGACTGGAAAGAGTATCTAAAAAATGTGTATTTGGGTGAAGAACTGGCAGGAATCTCTATGACACTCTTGAGGTAGCCAATGCCTCGTCACCAGCAGAATCAAATCAGCAACATCTAGAAACCCCTGGCAAAAGTAACGATGTTTCTCTTAAGATACACAACTAGTGGCGTATTGCTTCAGGCACACTGGACACAGTATCTAAAAAATGTGTATTTGGGTGAGCAACTGGCACGAAACACTGTGACTCTCTTAGGGTAACCAATATCTCGTCACCAGTATAATCACATCTTCAAAGTCAAGAAACCGCTGGCAAGAGTAACGATGTTTCTCTTAAGATACACAACTAGTGGCGTATCGCTTCAGGCAGACTGGCCACAGTATCTCAAAATGTGTATTTGGGTGAGCAACTGGCAGGAAGCACTATGACTCTCTTAAGGTAGCCAATGCCTCGTCACCAACATAATCCCATCACCAACTACAAGAAACCGCTTGCAAATGTAACGGAGCTTCTCATAAGATACACAGCTAGTGGAGTGTCACTTGAGACAGACTGGCCAAAGTATCAAAAAAATGTGTATTTGGGTGAGCAACTAGCAGGAATCACTATGACACTCATAGGGTAGCCAATGCCTCGTCACCAGCATAATCACATCAGCAACTTCAAAAACCCCTGGCAAAAGTTACAATGACTCTTAAGATACACAACTAGTGGCGTAGCTATCAGGCAGACTGGAAAGAGTATCTAAAAATGTGTATTTGGATGAGCAACTGGAAGGAAACACTGTGACTCTCTTATGGTAGCCAATATCTCGTCTCCAGTATAATCACATCTTCAAAGTCAAGAAACCGCTGGCAAGAGTAGCGATGTTTCTCTTAACATACACAACTAGTGGCGTATCGCTTCAGGCACACTGGAAACAGTATCTAAAAAATGTGTATTTGGGTGAGCAACTGGCACGAAACACTGTGACTCTCTTAGGGTAACCAATATCTCGTCACCAGTATAATCACATCTTCAAAGTCAAGAAACCGCTGGCAAGAGTAACGATGTTTCTCTTAAGATACACAACTAGTGGCGTATCGCTTCAGGCATACTGGAAACAGTATCTAAAAAATGTGTATTTGGGTGAGCAACTGGCACGAAACACTGTGACTCTCTTAGGGTAACCAATACCTCGTCACCAGTATAATCACATCACCAACTTCAAGAAACCGCTTGCAAAGGTAACGAAGCTTCTCATAAGATACACAGCTAGTGGGGTGTCACTTGAGGCAGACTGGCCAAAGTATCAAAAAAATGTATATTTGGGTGAGCAACTAGCAGGAATCACTATGACACTCATAGGGTAGCCAATGCCTCGTCACCAGCATAATCGCATCAGCAACTTCAAGAAACCCCTGGCAAAAGTTACAATGACTCTTAAGATACACAACTAGTTTCGTAGCTATCAGGCAGACTGGAAAGAGTATCTAAAAAATGTGTATTTGGGTGAAGAACTGGCAGGAATCTCTATGACTCTCTTGAGGTAGCCAATGCTTCGTCACCAGCAGAATCAAATCAGCAACTTCTAGAAACCCCTTTCAAAAGTAACGATGTTTCTCTTAAGATACACAACTAGTGGCGTTTCGCTTCAGGCACACTGGAAACAGTATCTAAAAAATGTGTATTTGGGTGAGCAACTGGCACGAAACACTGTGACTCTCTTAGGGTAACCAATATCTCGTCACCAGTATAATCACATCTTCAAAGTCAAGAAACCGCTGGCAAGAGTAACGATGTTTCTCTTAAGATACACAACTAGTGGCGTATCGCTTCAGGCAGACTGGCCACAGTATCTCAAAATGTGTATTTGGGTGAGCAACTGGCAGGAGGCACTATGACTCTCTTAAGGTAGCCAATGCCTCGTCACCAACATAATCCCATCACCAACTTCAAGAAACCGCTTGCAAATGTAACGAAGCTTCTCATAAGATACACAGCTAGTGGGGTGTCACTTGAGGCAGACTGGCCAAAGTATCAAAAAAATGTATATTTGGGTGAGCAACTAGCAGGAATCACTATGACACTCATAGGGTAGCCAATGCCTCGTCACCAGCATAATCGCATCAGCAACTTCAAGAAACCCCTGGCAAAAGTTACAATGACTCTTAAGATACACAACTAGTTTCGTAGCTATCAGGCAGACTGGAAAGAGTATCTAAAAAATGTGTATTTGGGTGAAGAACTGGCAGGAATCTCTATGACTCTCTTGAGGTAGCCAATGCTTCGTCACCAGCAGAATCAAATCAGCAACTTCTAGAAACCCCTTTCAAAAGTAACGATGTTTCTCTTAAGATACACAACTAGTGGCGTTTCGCTTCAGGCACACTGGAAACAGTATCTAAAAAATGTGTATTTGGGTGAGCAACTGGCACGAAACACTGTGACTCTCTTAGGGTAACCAATATCTCGTCACCAGTATAATCACATCTTCAAAGTCAAGAAACCGCTGGCAAGAGTAACGATGTTTCTCTTAAGATACACAACTAGTGGCGTATCGCTTCAGGCAGACTGGCCACAGTATCTCAAAATGTGTATTTGGGTGAGCAACTGGCAGGAGGCACTATGACTCTCTTAAGGTAGCCAATGCCTCGTCACCAACATAATCCCATCACCAACTTCAAGAAACCGCTTGCAAATGTAACGAAGCTTCTCATAAGATACACAGCTAGTGGGGTGTCACTTGAGGCAGACTGGCCAAAGTATCAAAAAAATGTGTATTTGGGTGAGCAACTAGCAGGAATCACTATGACACTCATAGGGTAGCCAATGCCTCGTCACCAGCATAATCACATCAGCAATTTCAGGAAACCCCTGGCAAAAGTTACAATGACTCTTAAGATACACAACTAGTGGCGTAGCTATCAGGCAGACTGGAAAGAGTATCTAAAAAATGTGTATTTGGGTGAAGATCTGTCAGGAATCTCTATGACTCTCTTGAGGTAGCCAATGCCTCGTCACCAGCAGAATCAAATCAACAACTTCTAGAAACCCCTGGCAAAAGTAACGATGTTTCTCTTAAGATACACAACTAGTGGCGTATCGCTTCAGGCACACTTTACACAATATCTAAAAAATGTGTATTTGGGTGAGCAACTGGCACGAAACACTGTGACTCTCTTAGGGTAACCAATATCTCGTCAACAGTATAATCACATCTTCAACGTCAAGAAACCGCTGGCAAGAGTAACGATGTTTCTCTTAAGATACACAACTAGTGGCGTATCGCTTCAGGCAGACTGGCCACAGTATCTCAAAATGTGTATTTGGGTGAGCAACTGGCAGGAAGCACTATGACTCTCTTAAGGTAGCCAATGCCTCGTCACCAACATAATCCCATCACCAACTACAAGAAACCGCTTGCAAATGTAACGAAGCTTCTCATAAGATGCACAGCTAGTGGGGTGTCACTTGAGACAGACTGGCCAAAGTATCAAAAAAATGTGTATTTGGGTGAGCAACTAGCAGGAATCACTATGACACTCATAGGGTAGCCAATGCCTCGTCACCAGCATAATCATATCAGCAACTTCAAGAACCCCTGGCAAAAGTTACATTGACTCTTAAGATACACAACTAGTGGCGTAGCTATCAGGCAGACTGGAAAGAGTATCTAAAAATGTGTATTTGGATGAACAACTGGCAGGAAACACTGTGACTCTCTTAGGGTAGCCAATATCTCGTCACCAGTATAATCACATCTTCAAAGTCAAGAAACCGCTGGCAAGAGTAACGATGTTTCTCTTAACATACACAACTAGTGGCGTATCGCTTCAGGCACACTGGAAACAGTATCTAAAAAATGTGTATTTGGGTGAGCAACTGGCACGAAACACTGTGACTCTCTTAGGGTAACCAATATCTCGTCACCAGTATAATCACATCTTCAAAGTCAAGAAACCGCTGGCAAGAGTAACGATGTTTCTCTTAAGATACACAACTAGTGGCGTATCGCTTCAGGCAGACTGGCCGCAGTATCTCAAAATGTGTATTTGGGTGAGCAACTGGCAGAAAGCACTATGACTCTCTTAAGGTCGCCAATGCCTCGTCACCAACATTATCACATCACCAACTTCAAGAAACCGCTTGCAAAGGTAACGAAGCTTCTCATAAGATACACAGCTAGTGGGGTGTCACTTGAGGCAGACTGGCCAAAGTATCAAAAAAATGTGTATTTGGGTGAGCAACTAGCAGGAATCACTATGACACTCATAGGGTAGCCAATGCCTCGTCACCAGCATTATCACATCAGCAACTTCAAGAAAACCCTGGCAAAAGTTACAATGACTCTTAAGATACACAACTAGTGCCGTAGCTATCAGGCAGACTGGAAAGGGTATATAAAAAATGTGTATTTGGATGAGCAACTGGCAGGAAACACTGTGACTCTCTTAGGGTAGCCAATATCTCGTCACCAGTATAATCCCATCTTCAAAGTCAAGAAACCGCTGGCAAGAGTAACGATGTTTCTCTTAAGATACACAACTAGTGGCGTATTGCTTCAGGCACACTGGACACAGTATCTAAAAAATGTGTATTTGGGTGAGCAACTGGCACGAAACACTGTGACTCTCTTAGGGTAACCAATATCTCGTCACCAGTATAATCACATCTTCAAAGTCAAGAAACCGCTGGCAAGAGTAACGATGTTTCTCTTAAGATACACAACTAGTGGCGTATCGCTTCAGGCAGACTGGCCACAGTATCTCAAAATGTGTATTTGGGTGAGCAACTGGCAGGAAGCACTATGACTCTCTTAAGGTAGCCAATGCCTCGTCACCAACATAATCCCATCACCAACTACAAGAAACCGCTTGCAAATGTAACGAAGCTTCTCATAAGATGCACAGCTAGTGGGGTGTCACTTGAGACAGACTGGCCAAAGTATCAAAAAAATGTGTTTTTGGGTGAGCAACTAGCAGGAATCACTATGACACTCATAGGGTAGCCAATGCCTCGTCACCAGCATAATCACATCAGCAACTTCAAGAACCCCTGGCAAAAGTTACAATTACTCTTAAGATACACAACTAGTGGCGTAGCTATCAGGCAGACTGGAAAGAGTATCTAAAAATGTGTATTTGGATGAACAACTGGCAGGAAACACTGTGACTCTCTTAGGGTAGCCAATATCTCGTCACCAGTATAATCACATCTTCAAAGTCAAGAAACCGCTGGCAAGAGTAACGATGTTTCTCTTAACATACACAACTAGTGGCGTATCGCTTCAGGCACACTGGAAACAGTATCTAAAAAATGTGTATTTGGGTGAGCAACTGGCACGAAACACTGTGACTCTCTTAGGGTAACCAATATCTCGTCACCAGTATAATCACATCTTCAAAGTCAAGAAACCGCTGGCAAGAGTAACGATGTTTCTCTTAAGATACACAACTAGTGGCGTATCGCTTCAGGCAGACTGGCCACAGTATCTCAAAATGTGTATTTGGGTGAGCAACTGGCAGAAAGCACTATGACTCTCTTAAGGTAGCCAATGCCTCGTCACCAACATTATCACATCACCAACTTCAAGAAACCGCTTGCAAAGGTAACGAAGCTTCTCATAAGATACACAGCTAGTGGAGTGTCACTTGAGACAGACTGGCCAAAGTATCAAAAAAATGTGTATTTGGGTGAGCAACTAGCAGGAATCACTATGACACTCATAGGGTAGCCAATGCCTCGTCACCAGCATAATCACATCAGCAACTTCAAGAACCCCTGGCAAAAGTTACAATGACTCTTAAGATACACAACTAGTGGCGTAGCTATCAGGCAGACTGGAAAGAGTATCTAAAAATGTGTATTTGGATGAGCAACTGGAAGGAAACACTGTGACTCTCTTATGGTAGCCAATATCTCGTCTCCAGTATAATCACATCTTCAAAGTCAAGAAACCGCTGGCAAGAGTAACGATGTTTCTCTTAACATACACAACTAGTGGCGTATCGCTTCAGGCACACTGGAAACAGTATCTAAAAAATGTGTATTTGGGTGAGCAACTGGCACGAAACACTGCGACTCTCTTAGGGTAACCAATATCTCGTCACCAGTATAATCACATCTTCAAAGTCAAGAAACCGCTGGCAAGAGTAACGATGTTTCTCTTAAGATACACAACTAGTGGCGTATCGCTTCAGGCATACTGGAAACAGTATCTAAAAAATGTGTATTTGGGTGAGCAACTGGCACGAAACACTGTGACTCTCTTAGGGTAACCAATATCTCGTCACCAGTATAATCACATCACCAACTTCAAGAAACCGCTTGCAAAGGTAACGAAGCTTCTCATAAGATACACAGCTAGTGGGGTGTCACTTGAGGCAGACTGGCCAAAGTATCAAAAAAATGTATATTTGGGTGAGCAACTAGCAGGAATCACTATGACACTCATAGGGTAGCCAATGCCTCGTCACCAGCATAATCGCATCAGCAACTTCAAGAAACCCCTGGCAAAAGTTACAATGACTCTTAAGATACACAACTAGTTTCGTAGCTATCAGGCAGACTGGAAAGAGTATCTAAAAAATGTGTATTTGGGTGAAGAACTGGCAGGAATCTCTATGACTCTCTTGAGGTAGCCAATGCTTCGTCACCAGCAGAATCAAATCAGCAACTTCTAGAAACCCCTTTCAAAAGTAACGATGTTTCTCTTAAGATACACAACTAGTGGCGTTTCGCTTCAGGCACACTGGAAACAGTATCTAAAAAATGTGTATTTGGGTGAGCAACTGGCACGAAACACTGTGACTCTCTTAGGGTAACCAATATCTCGTCACCAGTATAATCACATCTTCAAAGTCAAGAAACCGCTGGCAAGAGTAACGATGTTTCTCTTAAGATACACAACAAGTGGCGTATCGCTTCAGGCAGACTGGCCACAGTATCTCAAAATGTGTATTTGGGTGAGCAACTGGCAGGAGGCACTATGACTCTCTTAAGGTAGCCAATGCCTCGTCACCAACATAATCCCATCACCAACTTCAAGAAACCGCTTGCAAATGTAACGAAGCTTCTCATAAGATACACAGCTAGTGGGGTGTCACTTGAGGCAGACTGGCCAAAGTATCAAAAAAATGTGTATTTGGGTGAGCAACTAACAGGAATCACTATGACACTCATAGGGTAGCCAATGCCTCGTCACCAGCATAATCACATCAGCAATTTCAGGAAACCCCTGGCAAAAGTTACAATGACTCTTAAGATACACAACTAGTGGCGTAGCTATCAGGCAGACTGGAAAGAGTATCTAGAAAATGTGTATTTGGGTGAAGATCTGGCAGGAATCTCTATGACTCTCTTGAGGTAGCCAATGCCTCGTCACCAGCAGAATCAAATCAACAACTTCTAGAAACCCCTGGCAAAAGTAACGATGTTTCTCTTAAGATACACAACTAGTGGCGTATCGCTTCAGGCACACTGGACACAATATCTAAAAAATGTGTATTTGGGTGAGCAACTGGCACGAAACACTGTGACTCTCTTAGGGTAACCAATATCTCGTCAACAGTATAATCACATCTTCAACGTCAAGAAACCGCTGGCAAGAGTAGCGATGTTTCTCTTAAGATACACAACTAGTGGCGTATCGCTTCAGGCAGACTGGCCACAGTATCTCAAAATGTGTATTTGGGTGAGCAACTGGCAGGAAGCACTATGACTCTCTTAAGGTATCCAATGCATCGTCACCAACATAATCCCATCACCAACTTCAAGAAACCGCTTGCAAATGTAACGAAGCTTCTTATAAGATACACAGCTAGTGGGGTGTCACTTGAGACAGACTGGCCAAAGTATCAAAAAAATGTGTATTTGGGTGAGCAACTAGCAGGAATCACTATGACACTCATAGGGTAGCCAATGCCTCGTCACCAGCATAATCACATCAGCAACTTCAAGAACCCCTGGCAAAAGTTACAATGACTCTTAAGATACACAACTAGTGGCGTAGCTATCCGGCAGACTGGAAAGAGTATCTAAAAAATGTGTATTTGGGTGAAGAACTGGCAGGAATCTCTATGACTCTCTTGAGGTAGCCAATGCTTGGCCACCAGCAGAATCAAATCAGCATCTTCTAGAAACACCTTTCAAAAGTAACGATGTTTCTCTTAAGATACACAACTAGTGGCGTATCGCTTCAGGCACACTGGCCACAGTATCTCAAAATGTGTATTTGGGTGAGCAACTGGCAGGAAGCACTATGACTCTCTTAAGGTAGCCAATGCCTTGTCACCAACATAATCCCATCACCAACTACAAGAAACCGCTTGCAAATGTAACGAAGCTTCTCATAAGATACACAGCTAGTGGGGTGTCACTTGAGACAGACTGGCCAAAGTATCAAAAAAATGTGTATTTGGGTGAGCAACTAGCAGGAATCACTATGACACTCATAGGGTAGCCAATGCCTCGTCACCAGCATAATCACATCAGCAACTTCAAGAACCCCTGGCAAAAGTTACAATGACTCTTAAGATACACAACTAGTGGCGTAGCTATCAGGCAGACTGGAAAGAGTTTCTAAAAATGTGTATTTGGATGAGCAACTGGAAGGAAACACTGTGGCTCTCTTAGGGTAGCCAATATCTCGTCACCAGTATAATCACATCTTCAAAGTCAAGAAACCGCTGGCAAGAGTAACGATGTTTCTCTTAACATACACAACTAGTGGCGTATCGCTTCAGGCACACTGGAAACAGTATCTAAAAAATGTGTATTTGGGTGAGCAACTGGCACGAAACACTGTGACTCTCTTAGGGTAACCAATATCTCGTCACCAGTATGATCACATCTTCAAAGTCAAGAAACCTCTGGCAAGAGTAACGATGTTTCTCTTAAGATACACAACTAGTGGCGTATCGCTTCAGGCAGACTGGCCACAGTATCAAAAAAATGTGTATTTGGGTGAGCAACTGGCAGGAAGCACTATGACTCTCTTAAGGTAGCCAATGCCTCGTCACAAACATAATCCCATCACCAACTTCAAGAAACCGCTTGCAAAGGTAACGAAGCTTCTCATAAGATACACAGCTAGTGTGGTGTCACTTGAGGCAGACTGGCCAAAGTATCAAAAAAATGTGTATTTGGGTGAGCAACTAGCAGGAATCACTATGACACTCATAGGGTAGCCAATGCCTCGTCACCAGCATAATCACATCAGCAACTTCAAGAACCCCTGCCAAAAGTTACAATGACTCTTAAGATACACAACTAGTGGCGTAGCTATCAGGCAGACTGGAAGGAGTATCTAAAAATGTGTATTTGCATGAGCAACTGGCAGGAAACACTGTGACTCTCTTAGGGTAGCCAATATCTCGTCACCAGTATAATCACATCTTCAAAGTCAAGAAACCGCTGGCAAGAGTAACGATGTTTCTCTTAAGATACACAACTAGTGGCGTATCGCTTCAGGCACACTGGCCACAGTATCTCAAAATGTGTATTTGGGTGAGCAACTGGCAGGAGGCACTATGACTCTCTTAAGGTAGCCAATGCCTCGTCACCAACATAATCCCATCACCAACTTCAAGAAACCGCTTGCAAATGTAACGAAGCTTCTCATAAGATACACAGCTAGTGGGGTGTCACTTGAGGCAGACTGGCCAAAGTATCAAAAAAATGTGTATTTGGGTGAGCAACTAGCAGGAAACACTATGACACTCATAGGGCAGCCAATGCCTCGTCACCAGCATAATCACATCAGCAATTTCAGGAAACCACTGGCAAAAGTTACAATGACTCTTAAGATACACAACTAGTGGCGTAGCTATCAGGCAGACTGGAAAGAGTATCTAAAAAATGTGTATTTGGGTGAAGAACTGGCAGGAATCTCTATGACTCTCTTGAGGTAGCCAATGCCTCGTCACCAGCAGAATCAAATCAACAACTTCTAGAAACCCCTGGCAAAAGTAACGATGTTTCTCTTAAGATACACAACTAGTGGCGTATCGCTTCAGGCACACTGGACACAATATCTAAAAAATGTGTATTTGGGTGAGCAACTGGCACGAAACATTGTGACTCTCTTAGGGTAACCAATATCTCGTCAACAGTATAATCACATCTTCAACGTCAAGAAACCGCTGGCAAGAGTAGCGATGTTTCTCTTAAGATACACAACTAGTGGCGTATCGCTTCAGGCAGACTGGCCACAGTATCTCAAAATGTGTATTTGGGTGAGCAACTGGCAGGAAGCACTATGACTCTCTTAAGGTAGCCAATGCATCGTCACCAACATAATCCCATCACCAACTTCAAGAAACCGCTTGCAAATGTAACGAAGCTTCTTACAAGATACACAGCTAGTGGGGTGTCACTTGAGACAGACTGGCCAAAGTATCAAAAAAATGTGTATTTGGGTGAGCAACTAGCAGGAATCACTATGACACTCATAGGGTAGCCAATGCCTCGTCACCAGCATAATCACATCAGCAACTTCAAGAACCCCTGGCAAAAGTTACAATGACTCTTAAGATACACAACTAGTGGCGTAGCTATCCGGCAGACTGGAAAGAGTATCTAAAAAATGTGTATTTGGGTGAAGAACTGGCAGGAATCTCTATGACTCTCTTGAGGTAGCCAATGCTTCGTCACCAGCAGAATCAAATCAGCATATTCTAGAAACACCTTTCAAAAGTAACGATGTTTCTCTTAAGATACACAACTAGTGGCGTATCGCTTCAGGCACACTGGCCACAGTATCTCAAAATGTGTATTTGGGTGAGCAACTGGCAGAATGCACTATGACTCTCTTAAGGTAGCCAATGCCTCGTCACGAACATAATCACATCACCAACTTCAAGAAACCGCTTGCAAAGGTAACGAAGCTTCTCATAAGATACACAGCTGGTGGGGTGTCACTGGAGGCAGACTGGCCAAAGTATCAAAAAAATGTGTATTTGGGTGAGCAACTGGCACGTAACACTGTGACTCCCTTAGGGTAACCAATATCTCGTCACCAGTATAATCACATCACCAACTTCAAGAAACCGCTTGCAAAGGTAACGAAGCTTCTCATAAGATACACAGCTAGTGGGGTGTCACTTGAGGCAGACTGGCCAAAGTATAAAAAAAATGTGTATTTGGGTGAGCAACTAGCAGGAATCACTATGACACTCATAGGGTAGCCAATGCCTCGTCACCAGCATAATCACATCAGCAACTTCAAGAAACCTCTGGCAAAAGTGACAATGACTCTTAACATACACAACTAGTGGCGTAGCAATCAGGCAGACTGGAAAGAGTATCTAAAAAATGTGTATTTGGATGAGCAACTGGTAGGAAACACTGTGACTCTCTTAGGGTAGCCAATATCTCGTCACCAGTATAATCACATCTTCAAAGTCAAGAAACCGCTGGCAAGAGTAACGATGTTTCTCTTAAGATACACAACTAGTGGCGTATCGCTTCAGGCACACTGGAAACAGTATCTAAAAAATGTGTATTTGGGTGAGCAACTGGCACGAAACACTGTGACTCTCTTAGGGTAACCAATATCTCGTCACCAGTATAATCACATCTTCAAAGTCAAGAAACCGCTGGCAAGAGTAACGATGTTTCTCTTAAGATACACAACTAGTGGCGTATCGCTTCAGGCAGACTGGCCTCAGTATCTCAAAATGTGTATTTGGGTGAGCAACTGGCAGGAAGCACTATGACTCTCTTAAGGTAGTCAATGCCTCGTCACCAACATAATCCCATCACCAACTTCAGGAAGCCGCTTGCAAAGGTAACCAAGCTTCTCTTAAGATACACAGCTAGTGGGGTGTCACTTGAGGCAGACTGGCCAAAGTATCAAAAAAATGTGTATTTGGGTGAGCAACTAGCAGGAATCACTATGACACTCATAGGGTAGCCAATGCCTCGTCACCAGCATAATCACATCAGCAACTTCAAGAAACCCCTGGCAAAAGTTACAATGACTCTTAAAATACACAACTAGTGGCGTAGCTATCAGGCAGAGTGGAAAGAGTATCTAAAAAATGTGTATTTGGGTGAAGAACTGGCAGGAATCTCTATGACTCTCTTGAGGTAGCCAATGCTTCGTCACCAGCAGAATCAAATCAGCAACTTCTAGAAACCCCTTTCAAAAGTAACGATGTTTCTCTTAAGATACACAACTAGTGGCGTATCGCTTCAGGCACACTGTACACAATATCTAAAAAATGTGTATTTGGGTGAGCAACTGGCACGACACACTGTGACTCTCTTAGGGTAACCAGTATCTCGTCAACAGTATAATCACATCTTCAACGTCAAGAAACCGCTGGCAAGAGTAACGATGTTTCTCTTAAGATACACAACTAGTGGCGTATCTTTTCAGGCAGACTGGCCACAGTATCTCAAAATGTGTATTTGGGTGAGCAACTGGCCGGAAGCACTATGACTCTCTTAAGGAAGCCAATGCATCGTCACCAACATAATCCCATCACCAACTTCAAGAAACCGCTTGCAAATGTAACGAAGCTTCTTATAAGATACACAGCTAGTGGGGTGTCACTTGAGACAGACTGGCCAAAGTATCAAAAAAATGTGTATTTGGGTGAGCAACTAGCAGGAATCACTATGACACTCATAGGGTAGCCAATGCCTCGTCACCAGCATAATCGCATCAGCAACTTCAAGAACCCCTGGCAAAAGTTACAATGACTCTTAAGATACACAACTAGTGGCGTAGCTATCAGGCAGACTGGAAAGAGTATCTACAAATGTGTATTTGGATGAGCAACTGGCAGGAAACACTGTGACTCTCTTAGGGTAGCCAATATCTCGTAACCAGTATAATCACATCTTCAAAGTCAAGAAACCGCTGGCAAGAGTAACGATGTTTCTCTTAAGATACACAACTAGTGGCGTATCGCTTCAGGCATTCTGTAAACAGTATCTAAAAAATGTGTATTTGGGTGAGCAACTGGCACGAAACACTGTGACTCTCTTCGGGTAACCAATATCTCGTCACCAGTATAATCACATCACCAACTTCAAGAAACCGCTTGCAAAGGTAACGAAGCTTCTTATAAGATACACAGCTAGTGGGGTGTTACTTGAGGCAGACTGGCCAAAGTATCAAAAAAATGTGTATTTGGGTGAGCAACTAGCAGGAATCACTATGACACTCATAGGGTAGCCAATGCCTCGTCACCAGCATAATCACATCAGCAACTTCAAGAAACCCCTGGCAAAAGTTACAATGACTCTTGAGATACACAACTAGTGGCGTAGCTATCCGGCAGACTGGAAAGAGTATCTAAAAAATGTGTATTTGGGTGAAGAACTGGCAGGAATCTCTATGACTCTCTTGAGGTAGCCAATGCTTCGTCACCAGCAGAATCAAATCAGCAACTTCTAGAAACCCCTTTCAAAGGTAACGATGTTTCTCTTAA
Source organism: Schistocerca nitens (assembly GCF_023898315.1). Lineage (NCBI taxonomy): Eukaryota > Metazoa > Arthropoda > Insecta > Orthoptera > Acrididae > Schistocerca > Schistocerca nitens. The sequence goes on along the minus strand of NC_064616.1, from coordinate 104,448,101 downwards.
GATACACAACTAGTGGCGTATCGCTTCAGGCACACTGGAAACAGTATCTAAAATATGTGTATTTAGGTGAGCAACTGGCACGAAACACTGTGACTCTCTTAGGGTAACCAATATCTCGTCACCAGTATAATCACATCTTCAAATTCAAGAAACCGCTGGCAAGAGTAACGATGTTTCTCTTAAGATACACAACTAGTGGCGTATCGCTTCAGGCAGACTGGCCTCAGTATCTCAAAATGTGTATTTGGGTGAGCAACTGGCAGGAAGCACTATGACTCTCTTAAGGTAGCCAATGCCTCGTCACCAACATAATCCCATCACCAACTCCAGGAAACCGCTTGCAAAGGTAACCAAGCTTCTCATAAGATACACAGCTAGTGGGGTGTCACTTGAGGCAGACTGGCCAAAGTTTCAAAAAAATGTGTATTTGGGTGAGCAACTAGCAGGAATCACTATGACACTCATAGGGTAGCCAATGCCTCGTAACCAGCATAATCACATCAGCAACTTCAAGAAACCCCTGGCAAAAGTTACAATGACTCTTAAGATACACAACTAGTGGCGTAGCTATCAGGCAGACTGGAAAGAGTATCTAAAAATGTGTATTTGGATGAGCAACTGGCAGGAAACACTGTGACTCTCTTAGGGTAGCCAATATCTCGTAACCAGTATAATCACATCTTCAAAGTCAAGAAACCGCTGGCAAGAGTAACGATGTTTCTCTTAAGATACACAACTAGTGGCGTATCGCTTCAGGCATACTGGAAACAGTATCTAAAAAATGTGTATTTGGGTGAGCAACTGGCAGGAAGCACTATGACTCTCTTAAGGTAGCCAATGCCTCGTCACCAACATAATCCCATCACCAACTTCAGGAAACCGCTTGCAAAGGTAAACAAGCTTCTCATAAGATACACAGCTAGTGGGGTGTCACTTGAGGCAGACTGGCCAAAGTATCAAAAGAATGTGTATTTGGGTGAGCAACTAGCAGGAATCACTATGACACTCATAGGGTAGCCAATGCCTCGTCACCAGCATAATCACATCAGCAACTTCAAGAAACCCCTGGCAAAAGTTACAATGACTCTTAAGATAGACAACTTGTGGCGAAGCTATCAGGCAGACTGGAAAGAGTATCTAAAAAATGTGTATTTGGGTGAAGAACTGGCAGGAATCTCTATGACTCTCTTGAGGTAGCCAATGCTTCGTCACCAGCAGAATCAAATCAGCAACTTCTAGAAACCCCTGGCAAAAGTAACAATGTTTCTCTTAAGATACACAACTAGTGGCGTATCGCTTCAGGCACACTGGAAACAGTATCTAAAAAATGTGTATTTGTGTGAGCAACTGGCACGAAACACTGTGACTCTCTTAGGGTAGCCAATATCTCGTCACCAGTATAATCACATCTTCAAAGTCAAGAAACCGCTGGCAAGAGTAACGATGTTTCTCTTAAGATACACAACTGGTGGCGTATCGCTTCAGGCAGACGGGCCACAGAATCTCAAAATGTGTATTTGGGTGAGCAACTGGCAGAAAGCACTATGACTCTCTTAAGGTAGCCAATGCCTCGTCACCAACATAATCACATCACCAACTTCAAGAAACCGCTTGCAAAGGTAACGAAGCTTCTCATAAGATACACAGCTAGTGGGGTGTCACTTGAGGCAGACTGGCCAAAGTATCAAAAAAATGTGTATTTGGGTGAGCAACTAGCAGCAATCACTATGACACTCATAGGGTAGCCAATGCCTCGTCACCAGCATAATCACATCAGCAACTTCAAGAAACCCCTGGCAAAAGTTACAACGACTCTTAAGATAGACAACTTGTGGCGTAGCTATCAGGCAGACTGGAAAGAGTATTTAAAAAATGTGTATTAGGGTGAAGAACTGGCAGGAATCTCTATGACTCTCTTGAGGTAGCCAATGCTTCGTCACCAGCAGATCCAAATCAGCAACTTCTAGGAACCCCTTTCAAAAGCAACGATGTTTCTCTTAAGATACACAACTAGTGGCGTATCGCTTCAGGCAGACTGGCCACAGTATCTCAAAATATGTATTTGGGTGAGCAACTGGCAGGAAGCACTATGACTCTCTTAAGGTAGCCAATGCCTCGTCACCAACATAATCCCATCACCAACTTCAAGAAACCGCTTGCAAAGGTAACGAAGCTTCTCATAAGATACACAGCTAGTGGGGTGTCACTTGAGGCAGACTGTCCAAAGTATCAAAAAAATGTGTATTTGGGTGAGCAACTAGCAGGAATCACTATGACACTCATAGGGTAGCCAATGCCTCGTCACCAGCATAATCACATCAGCAACTTCAAGAAACCCCTGGCAAAAGTTACAATGACTCTTAAGATACACAACTAGTGGCGTAGCTATCAGGCAGACTGGAAAGAGTATCAAAAAAATGTGTATTTGGGTGAAGAACTGGGAGGAATCTCTATGACTCTCTTGAGGTAGCCAATGCCTCGTCACCAGCAGAATCAAATCAGCAACTTCTAGAAACCCCTGGCAAAAGTAACGATGTTTCTCTTAAGATACACAACTAGTGGCGTATCGCTTCAGGCACACTGGAAACAGTATCTAAAAAATGTGTATTTGGGTGAGAACTGGCACGAAACACTGTGACTCTCTTAGGGTAACCAATATCTCGTCACCAGTATAATCACATCTTCAAAGTCAAGAAACCGCTGGCAAGAGTAACGATGTTTCTCTTAAGATACACAGCTGGTGGCGTATCGCTTCAGGCAGACTGGCCACAGTATCTCAAAATGTGTATTTGGGTGAGCAACTGGCAGAAAGCACTATGACTCTCTTAAGGAAGCCAATGCCTCGTCACCAACATAATCACATCACCAACTTCAAGAAACCGCTTGCAAAGGTAACGAAGCTTCTCATAAGATACACAGCTAGTGGGGTGTCACTTGAGGCAGACTGGCCAAAGTATAAAAAAATGTGTATTTGGGTGAGCAACTAGCAGGAATCACTATGACACTCATAGGGTAGCCAATGCCTCGTCACCAGCATAATCACATCAGCAACTTCAAGAAACCCCTGGCAAAAGTTACAATGACTCTTAAGATACACAACTAGTGGCGTAGCTATCAGGCAGACTGGAAAGAGTATCTAAAAAATGTGAATTGAATGAGCAACTGGCAGGAAACACTGTGACTCTCTTAGGGTAGCCAATATCTCGTCACCAGTATAATCACATCTTCAAAGTCAAGAAACCGCTGGCAAGAGTAACGATGTTTCTCTTAAGATACACAACTAGTGGCGTATCGCTACAGGCACACTGGAAACAGTATCTAAAAAATGTGTATTTGGGTGAGCAACTGGCACAAAACACTGTGACTCTCTTAGGGTAACCAATATCTCGTCACCAGTATAATCACATCTTCAAAGTCAAGAAACCGCTGGCAAGAGTAACGATGTTTCTCTTAAGATACCCAACTAGTGGCGTATCGCTTCAGGCAGACTGGCCACAGTATCTCAAAATGTGTATTTGGGTGAGCAACTGGCAGGAAGCACTATGACTCTCTTAAGGTAGCCAATGCCTCGTCACCAATATAATCCCATCACCAACTTCAGGAAACCGCTTGCAAAGGTAACGAAGCTTCTCATAAGATACACAGCTAGTGGGGTGTCACTTGAGGCAGACTGGCCAAAGTATCAAAAAAATGTGTATTTGGGTGAGCAACTAGCAGGAATCACTATGACACTCATAGGGTAGCCAATGCCTCGTCACCAGCATAATCACATCAGCAACTTCAAGAAACCCCAAGCAAAAGATACAATGACTCTTAAGATACACAACTAGTGGCGTAGCTATCAGGCAGACTGGAAAGAGTATCTAAAAAATGTGTATTTGGGTGAAGAACAGGCAGGAATCTCTATGACTCTCTTGAGGTAGCCAATGCTTCGTCACCAGCAGAATCAAATCAGCAACTTCTAGAAACCCCTTTCAAAAGTAACGATGTTTCTCTTAAGATACACAACTAGTGGCGTATCGCTTCAGGCTCACTGGAAACAGTATCTAAAAAATGTGTATTTGGGTGAGCAACTGGCACGAAACATTGTGACTCTCTTAGGGTAACCAATATCTCGTCACCAGTATAATCACATCTTCAAAGTCAAGAAACCGCTGGCAAGAGTAACGATGTTTCTCTTAAGATACACTACTAGTGGCGTATCGCTTCAGGCAGACTGGCCACAGTATCTCAAAATATGTATTTGGGTGAGCAACTGGCAGGAAGCACTATGACTCTCTTAAGGTAGCCAATGCCTCGTCACCAACATAATCACATCACCAACGTCAAGAAACCGCTTGCAAAGGTAACGAAGCTTCTCATAAGATACACAGCTAGTTGGGTGTCACTTGAGGCAGACTGGCCAAAGTATCAAAAAAATGTGTATTTGGGTGAGCAACTAGCAGGAATCACTATGACACTCATAGGGTAGCCAATGCCTCGTCACCAGCATAATCACATCAGCAACTTCAAGAAACCCCTGGCAAAAGTTACAACGACTCTTAAGATAGACAACTTGTGGCGTAGCTATCAGGCAGACTGGAAAGAGTATCTAAAAAATGTGTATTTGGGTGAAGAACTGGCAGGAATCTCTATGACTCTCTTGAGGTAGCCAATGCTTCGTCACCAGCAGATCCAAATCAGCAACTTCTAGGAACCCCTTTCAAAAGCAACGATGTTTCTCTTAAGATACACAACTAGTGGCGTATCGCTTCAGGCAGACTGGCCACAGTAACTCAAAATATGTATTTGGGTGAGCAACTGGCAGGAAGCACTATGACTCTCTTAAGGTAGCCAATGCCTCGTCACCAACATAATCCCATCACCAACTTCAAGAAACCGCTTGCAAAGGTAACGAAGCTTCTCATAAGATACACAGCTAGTGGGGTGTCAACTGAGGCAGACTGTCCAAAGTATCAAAAAAATGTGTATTTGGGTGAGCAACTAGCAGGAATCACTATGACACTCATAGGGTAGCCAATGCCTCGTCACCAGCATAATCACATCAGCAACTTCAAGAAACCCCTGGCAAAAGTTACAATGACTCTTAAGATACACAACTAGTGGCGTAGCTATCAGGCAGACTGGAAAGAGTATCTAAAAAATGTGTATTTGGGTGAAGAACTGGCAGGAATCTCTATGACTCTCTTGAGGTAGCCAATGCCTCGTCACCAGCAGAATCAAATCAGCAACTTCTAGAAACCCCTGGCAAAAGTAACAATGTTTCTCTTAAGATACACAACTAGTGGCGTATCGCTTCAAGCACACTGGAAACAGTATCTAAAAAATGTGTATTTGGGTGAGAACTGGCACGAAACACTGTGACTCTCTTAGGGTAACCAATATCTCGTCACCAGTATAATCACATCTTCAAAGTCAAGAAACCACTGGCAAGAGTAACGATGTTTCTCTTAAGATACACAGCTGGTGGCGTATCGCTTCAGGCAGACTGGCCACAGTATCTCAAAATGTGTATTTGGGTGAGCAACTGGCAGAAAGCACTATGACTTTCTTAAGATAGCCAATGCCTCGTCACCAACATAATCACATCACCAACTTCAAGAAACCGCTTGCAAAGGTAACGAAGCTTCTCATAAGATACACAGCTAGTGGGGTGTCACTTGAGGCAGACTGGCCAAAGTATCAAAAAAATGTGTATTTGGGTGAGCAACTAGCAGGAATCACTATGACACTCATAGGGTAGCCAATGCCTCGTCACCAGCATAATCACATCAGCAACTTCAAGAAACCCCTGGCAAAAGTTACAATGACTCTTAAGATACACAACTAGTGGCGTAGCTATCAGGCAGACTGGAAAGAGTATCTAAAAAATGTGTATTTGGTTGAAGAACAGGCAGGAATCTCTATGACTCTCTTGAGGTAGCCAATGCTTCGTCACCAGCAGAATCAAATCAGCAACTTCTAGAAACCCCTTTCAAAAGTAACGATGTTTCTCTTAAGATACACAACTAGTGGCGTATCGCTTCAGGCACACCTGAAACAGTATCTAAAAAATGTGTATTTGGGTGAGCAACTGGCACGAAACACTGTGACTCTCTTAGGGTAACCAATATCTCGTCACCAGTATAATCACATCTTCAAAGTCAAGAAACCGCTGGCAAGAGTAACGATGTTTCTCTTAAGATACACAACTGGTGGCGTATCGCTTCAGGCAGACTGGCCACAGTATCTCAAAATGTGTATTTGGGTGAGCAACTGGCAGAAAGCACTATGACTCTCTTAAGGTAGCCAATGCCTCGTCACCAACATAATCACATCACCAACTTCAAGAAACCGCTTGCAAAGGTAACGAAGCTTCTCATAAGATACACAGCTAGTGGGGTGTCACTTGAGGCAGACTGGCCAAAGTATCAAAAAAATGTGTATTTGGGTGAGCAACTAGCAGGAATCACTATGACACTCATAGGGTAGCCAATGCCTCGTCACCAGCATAATCACATCAGCAACTTCAAGAAACCCCTGGCAAAAGTTACAATGACTCTTAAGATACACAACTAGTGGCGTAGCTATCAGGCAGACTGGAAAGAGTATCTAAAAAATGTGAATTTGAATGAACAACTGGCAGGAAACACTGTGACTCTCTTAGGGTAGCCAATATCTCGTCACCAGTATAATCACATCTTCAAAGTCAAGAAACCGCTGGCAAGAGTAACGATGTTTCTCTTAAGATACACAACTAGTGGCGTATCGCTACAGGCACACTGGAAACAGTATCTAAAAAATGTGTATTTGGGTGAGCAACTGGCACAAAACACTGTGACTCTCTTAGGGTAGCCAATATCTCGTCACCAGTATAATCACAGCTTCAAAGTCAAGAAACCGCTGGCAAGAGTAACGATGTTTCTCTTAAGATACACAACTAGTGGCGTATCGCCTCAGGCAGACTGGCCACAGTATCTCAAAATGTGTATTTGGGTGAGCAACTGGCAGGAAGCACTATGACTCTCTTAAGGTAGCAAATGCCTCGCCACCAACATAATCCCATCACCAACTTCAGGAAACCGCTTGCAAAGGTAACGAAGCTTCTCATAAGATACACAGCTAGTGGGGTGTCACTTGAGGCAGACTGGCCAAAGTATCAAAAAAATGTGTATTTGGGTGAGCAACTAGCAGGAATCACTATGACACTCATAGGGTAGCCAATGCCTCGTCACCAGCATAATCACATCAGCAACTTCAAGAAACCCCAAGCAAAAGATACAATGACTCTTAAGATACACAACTAGTGGCGTAGCTATCAGGCAGACTGGAAAGAGTATCTAAAAAATGTGTATTTGGGTGAAGAACAGGCAGAAATCTCTATGACTCTCTTGAGGTAGCCAATGCTTCGTCACCAGCAGAATCAAATCAGCAACTTCTAGAAACCCCTTTCAAAAGTAACGATGTTTCTCTTAAGATACACAACTAGTGGCGTATCGCTTCAGGCACACTGGAAACAGTATCTAAAAAATGTGTATTTGGGTGAGCAACTGGCACGAAACATTGTGACTCTCTTAGGGTAACCAATATCTCGTCACCAGTATAATCACATCTTCAAAGTCAAGAAACCGCTGGCAAGAGTAACGATGTTTCTCTTACGATACACTACTAGTGGCGTATCGCTTCAGGCAGACTGGCCACAGTATCTCAAAATATGTATTTGGGTGAGCAACTCGCAGGAAGCACTATGACTCTCTTAAGGTAGCCAATGCCTCGTCACCAAAATAATCACATCACCAACGTCAAGAAACCGCTTGCATAGGTAACGAAGCTTCTCATAAGATACACAGCTAGTGGGGTGTCACTTGAGGCAGACTGGCCAAAGTATCAAAAAAATGTGTATTTGGGTGAGCAACTAGCAGGAATCACTATGACACTCATAGGGTAGCCAATGCCTCGTCACCAGCATAATCACATCAGCAACTTCAAGAACCCCTGCCAAAAGTTACAATGACTCTTAAGATACACAACTAGTGGCGTAGCTATCAGGCAGACTGGAAGGAGTATCTAAAAATGTGTATTTGCATGAGCAACTGGCAGGAAACACTGTGACTCTCTTAGGGTAGCCAATATCTCGTCACCAGTATAATCACGTCTTCAAAGTCAAGAAACCGCTGGCAAGAGTAACGATGTTTCTCTTAAGATACACAACTAGTGGCGTATCGCTTCAGGCACACTGGAAACAGTATCTAAAAAATGTGTATTTGGGTGAGCAACTGGCACGAAACACTGTGACTCTCTTAGGGTTACCAATATCTCGTCACCAGTATAATCACATCTTCAAAGTCAAGAAACTGCTGGCAAGAGTAACGATGTTTCTCTTAAGATACACAACTAGTGGCGTATCGCTTCAGGCACACTGGCCACAGTATCTCAAAATGTGTATTTGGGTGAGCAACTGGCAGAAAGCACTATGACTCTCTTAAGATAGCCAATGACACGTCACCAACATAATCACATCACCAACTACAAGAAACCGCTTGCAAAGGTAATGAAGCTTCTCATAAGATACACAGCTAGTGGGGTGTCACTTGAGGCAGACTGGCCAAAGTATCAAAAACATGTGTATTTGGGTGAGCAACTAGCAGGAATCACTATGACACTCATAGGGTAGCCAATGCCTCGTCAGCAGCATAATCACATCAGCAACTTCAAGAAACCCCTGGCAAAAGTTACAATGACTCTTAAGATACACAACTAGTGGCGTAGCTATCAGGCAGACTGGAAAGAGTATCTAAAAAATGTGTATTTGGGTGAAGAACTGGCAGGAATCTCTATGACTCTCTTGAGGTAGCCAATGCCTCGTCACCAGCAGAATCAAATCAGCAACTTCTAGAAACCCCTGGCAAAAGTAACGATGTTTCTCTTAAGATACACAACTAGTGGCGTATCGCTTCAGGCACACTGGAAACAGTATCTAAAAAATGTGTATTTGGGTGAGCAACTGGCACGAAACACTGTGACTCTCTTAGGGTAACCAATATCTCGTCACCAGTATAATCACATCTTCAAAGTCAAGAAACCGCTGGCAAGAGTAACAATGTTTCTCTTAAGATACACAACTAGTGGCGTATCGCCTCAGGCAGACTGGCCACAGTATCTCAAAATGTGTATTTGGGTGAGCAACTGGCAGAAAGCACTATGACTCTCTTAAGGTAGCCAATGCCTCGTCACCAACATAATCACATCACCAACTTCAAGAAACCGCTTGCAAAGGTAACGAAGCTTCTCATAAGATACACAACTAGTGGGGTGTCACTTGAGGCAGACTGGCCAAAGTATCAAAAAAATGTGTATTTGGGTGAGCAACTAGCAGGAATCACTATGACACTCATAGGGTAGCCAATGCCTCGTCACCAGCATAATCACATCAGCAACTTCAAGAAACCCCTGGCAAAAGTTACAATGACTCTTAAGATACACAGCTATTGGCGTAGCTATCAGGCAGACTGGAAAGTGTATCTAAAAAATGTGTATTTGGGTGAAGAACTGGCAGGAATCTCTATCACACTCTTGAGGTAGCCAATGCCTTGTCACCAGCAGAATCAAATCAGCAACTTCTAGAAACCCCTGGCAAAAGTAACGATGTTTCTCTTAAGATACACAACTAGTGGCGTATCGCTACAGGCACACTGGAAACAGTATCTAAAAAATGTGTATTTGGGTGAGCAACTGGCACGAAACACTGTGACTCTCTTGGGGTAACCAATATCTCGTCACCAGTATAATCACATCTTCAAAGTCAAGAAACCTCTGGCAAGAGTAACGATGTTTCTCTTAAGATACACAACTACTGGCGTATCGCTTCAGGCGGACTGGCCACAGTATCTCAGAATGTGTATTTTGGTGAGAAACTGGCAGGAAGCACTATGACTCTCTTAAGGTAGCCAATGCCTCGTCACCAACATAATCCCATCACCAACTTCAGGAAACCGCTTGCAAAGGTAACGAAGCTTCTCATAAGATACACAGCTAGTGGGGTGTCACTTGAGGCAGACTGGCCAAAGTATCAAAAAAATGTGTATTTGGGTGAGCAACTAGCAGGAATCACTATGACACTCATAGGGTAGCCAATCCCACGTCACCAGCATAATCACATCAGCAACTTCAAGAAACCCCAAGCAAAAGATACAATGACTCTTAAGATACACAACTAGTGGCGTAGCTATCAGGCAGACTGGAAAGAGTATCTAAAAATGTGTATTTGGTTGAAGAACTGGCAGGAATCTCTATGACTCTCTTGGGGAAGCCAATGCTTCGTCACCAGCAGAATCAAATCAGCAACTTCTAGAATCCCCTTTCAAAAGTAACGATGTTTCTCTTAAGATACACAACTAGTGGCGTATCGCTTCAGGCACACTGGAAACAGTATCTAAAAAATGTGTATTTGGGTGAGCAACTGGCACGAAACACTGTGACTCTCTTAGGGTAGCCAATATCTCGTCACCAGTATAATCACAGCTTCAAAGTCAAGAAACCGCTGGCTGGAGTAACGATGTTTCTCTTAAGATACACAACTAGTGCCGTATCGTTTCAGGCAGACTGGCCACAGTATCTCAAAATGTGTATTTGGGTGAGCAACTGGCAGGAAGCACTATGACTCTCTTGAGGTAGCCAATGCCTCGTCACCAACATAATCCCATCACCAACTTCAAGAAACCGCTTGCAAAGGTAACGAAGCTTCTCATAAGATACACAGCTAGTGGGGTGCCACTTGAGGCAGACTGGCCAAAGTATCAAAAAAATGTGTATTTGGGTGAGCAACTAGCAGGAATCACTATGACACTCATGGGGTAGCCAATGCCTCGTCACCAGCATAATCACATCAGCAACTACAAGAAAACCCTGGCAAAAGTTACAATGACTCTTAAGATACACAACTAGTGGCGTAGCTATCAGGCAGACTGGAAAGAGTATCTAAAAAATGTGTATTTGGGTGAAGAACTGGCAGGAATCTCTATGACTCTCTTGAGGTAGCCAATGCCTCGTCACCAGCAGAATCAAATCAGCAACTTCTAGAATCCCCTGGCAAAAGTAACGATGTTTCTCTTAAGATACACAACTAGTGGCGTATCCCTTCAGGCACACTGGAATAAGTATCTAAAAAATGTGTATTTGGGTGAGCAACTGGCATGAAACACTGTGACTCTCTTAGGGTAACCAATATCTCGTCACCAGTATAATCACATCTTCAAAGTCAAGAAACCGCTGGCAAGAGTAACTATGTTTCTCTTAAGATACACAACTAGTGGCGTATCGCTTCAGGCACACTGGAAACAGTATCTAAAAAATGTGTATTTGGGTGAGCAACTGGCACGAAACACTGTGACTCTCTTAGGGTAGCCAATATCTCGTCACCAGTATAATCACAGCTTCAAAGTCAAGAAACCGCTGGCAGGAGTAACGATGTTTCTCTTAAGATACACAACTAGTGCCGTATCGCTTCAGGCAGACTGGCCACAGTATCTCAAAATGTGTATTTGGGTGAGCAACTGGCAGGAAGCACTATGACTCTCTTAAGGTAGCCAATGCCTCGTCACCAACATAATCCCATCAACAACTTCAGGAAACCGCTAGCAAAGCAAACGATGCTTCTCATAAGATACACAGCTAGTGGGGTGTCACTTGAGGCAGACTGGCCAAAGTATCAAAAAAATGTGTATTTGGGTGAGCAACTAGCAGGAATCACTATGACACTCATAGGGTAGCCAATGCCTCGTCACCAGCATAATCACATCAGCAACTTCAAGAAACCCCTGGCAAAAGTTACAATGACTCTTAAGATACACAACTAGTGGCGTAGCTATCAGGCAGACTGGAAAGAGTATCTAAAAAATGTGTATTTGGGTGAAGAACTGGCAGGAATCTCTATGACTCTCTTGAGGTAGCCAATGCCTCGTCACCAGCAGAATCAAATCAGCAACTTCTAGAAACCCCTGGCAAAAGTAACGATGTTTCTCTTAAGATACACAACTAGTGGCGTATCGCTACAGGCACACTGGAAACAGTATCTAAAAAATGTGTATTTGGGTGAGCAACTGGCACGAAACACTGTGACTCTCTTAGGGTAACCAATATCTCGTCACCAGTATAATCACACCTTCAAATTCAAGAAACCGCTGGCAAGAGTAACGATGTTTCTCTTAAGATATACAACTAGTGGCGTATCGCTTCAGGCACACTGGCCACAGTATCTCAAAATGTGTATTTGGGTGAGCAACTTGCAGAAGGCACTATGACTCTCTTAAGGTAGCCAATGCCTCGTCACCAACATAATCACATCACCAACTTCAAGAAACCGCTTGCAAAGGTAACGAAGCTTCTCATAAGATACACAGCTAGTGGGGTGTCACTTGAGGCAGACTGGCCAAAGTATCAAAAAAATGTGTATTTGGGTGAGCAACTAGCAGGAATCACTATGACACTCATAGGGTAGCCAATGCCTCGTCACCAGCATAATCACATCAGCAACTTCAAGAAACCCCTGGCAAAAGTTACAATGACTCTTAAGATACACAACTAGTGGCGTAGCTATCAGGCAGACTGGAAAGAGTATCTAAAAAATGTGTATTTGGGTGAAGAACTGGCAGGAATCTCTATGACTCTCTTGAGGTAGCCAATGCCTCGTCACCAGCAGAATCAAATCAGCAACTTCTAGAAACCCCTGGCAAAAGTAACGATGTTTCTCTTAAGATACACAACTAGTGGCGTATCGCTTCAGGCACACTGGAAACAGTATCTAAAAAATGTGTATTTGGGTGAGCAACTGGCACGAAACACTGTGACTCTCTTAGGGTAACCAATATCTCGTCACCAGTATAATCACATCTTCAAAGTCAAGAAACCGCTGGCAAGAGTAACAATGTTTCTCTTAAGATACACAACTAGTGGCGTATCGCCTCAGGCAGACTGGCCACAGTATCTCAAAATGTGTATTTGGGTGAGCAACTGGCAGAAAGCACTATGACTCTCTTAAGGTAGCCAATGCCTCGTCACCAACATAATCACATCACCAACTTCAAGAAACCGCTTGCAAAGGTAACGAAGCTTCTCATAAGATACACAACTAGTGGGGTGTCACTTGAGGCAGACTGGCCAAAGTATCAAAAAAATGTGTATTTGGGTGAGCAACTAGCAGGAATCACTATGACACTCATAGGGTAGCCAATGCCTCGTCACCAGCATAATCACATCAGCAACTTCAAGAAACCCCTGGCAAAAGTTACAATGACTCTTAAGATACACAGCCATTGGCGTAGCTATCAGGCAGACTGGAAAGTGTATCTAAAAAATGTGTATTTGGGTGAAGAACTGGCAGGAATCTCTATCACACTCTTGAGGTAGCCAATGCCTTGTCACCAGCAGAATCAAATCAGCAACTTCTAGAAACCCCTGGCAAAAGTAACGATGTTTCTCTTAAGATACACAACTAGTGGCGTATCGCTACAGGCACACTGGAAACAGTATCTAAAAAATGTGTATTTGGGTGAGCAACTGGCACGAAACACTGTGACTCTCTTGGGGTAACCAATATCTCGTCACCAGTATAATCACATCTTCAAAGTCAAGAAACCTCTGGCAAGAGTAACGATGTTTCTCTTAAGATACACAACTACTGGCGTATCGCTTCAGGCGGACTGGCCACAGTATCTCAAAATGTGTATTTTGGTGAGAAACTGGCAGGAAGCACTATGACTCTCTTAAGGTAGCCAATGCCTCGTCACCAACATAATCCCATCACCAACTTCAGGAAACCGCTTGCAAAGGTAACGAAGCTTCTCATAAGATACACAGCTAGTGGGGTGTCACTTGAGGCAGACTGGCCAAAGTATCAAAAAAATGTGTATTTGGGTGAGCAACTAGCAGGAATCACTATGACACTCATAGGGTAGCCAATCCCTCGTCACCAGCATAATCACATCAGCAACTTCAAGAAACCCCAAGCAAAAGATACAATGACTCTTAAGATACACAACTAGTGGCGTAGCTATCAGGCAGACTGGAAAGAGTATCTAAAAATGTGTATTTGGTTGAAGAACTGGCAGGAATCTCTATGACTCTCTTGGGGAAGCCAATGCTTCGTCACCAGCAGAATCAAATCAGCAACTTCTAGAATCCCCTTTCAAAAGTAACGATGTTTCTCTTAAGATACACAACTAGTGGCGTATCGCTTCAGGCACACTGGAAACAGTATCTAAAAAATGTGTATTTGGGTGAGCAACTGGCACGAAACACTGTGACTCTCTTAGGGTAGCCAATATCTCGTCACCAGTATAATCACAGCTTCAAAGTCAAGAAACCGCTGGCTGGAGTAACGATGTTTCTCTTAAGATACACAACTAGTGCCGTATCGTTTCAGGCAGACTGGCCACAGTATCTCAAAATGTGTATTTGGGTGAGCAACTGGCAGGAAGCACTATGACTCTCTTGAGGTAGCCAATGCCTCGTCACCAACATAATTCCATCACCAACTTCAAGAAACCGCTTGCAAAGGTAACGAAGCTTCTCATAAGATACACAGCTAGTGGGGTGCCACTTGAGGCAGACTGGCCAAAGTATCAAAAAAATGTGTATTTGGGTGAGCAACTAGCAGGAATCACTATGACACTCATGGGGTAGCCAATGCCTCGTCACCAGCATAATCACATCAGCAACTACAAGAAAACCCTGGCAAAAGTTACAATGACTCTTAAGATACACAACTAGTGGCGTAGCTATCAGGCAGACTGGAAAGAGTATCTAAAAAATGTGTATTTGGGTGAAGAACTGGCAGGAATCTCTATGACTCTCTTGAGGTAGCCAATGCCTCGTCACCAGCAGAATCAAATCAGCAACTTCTAGAATCCCCTGGCAAAAGTAACGATGTTTCTCTTAAGATACACAACTAGTGGCGTATCCCTTCAGGCACACTGGAATAAGTATCTAAAAAATGTGTATTTGGGTGAGCAACTGGCATGAAACACTGTGACTCTCTTAGGGTAACCAATATCTCGTCACCAGTATAATCACATCTTCAAAGTCAAGAAACCGCTGGCAAGAGTAACTATGTTTCTCTTAAGATACACAACTAGTGGCGTATCGCTTCAGGCACACTGGAAACAGTATCTAAAAAATGTGTATTTGGGTGAGCAACTGGCACGAAACACTGTGACTCTCTTAGGGTAGCCAATATCTCGTCACCAGTATAATCACAGCTTCAAAGTCAAGAAACCGCTGGCAGGAGTAACGATGTTTCTCTTAAGATACACAACTAGTGCCGTATCGCTTCAGGCAGACTGGCCACAGTATCTCAAAATGTGTATTTGGGTGAGCAACTGGCAGGAAGCACTATGACTCTCTTAAGGTAGCCAATGCCTCGTCACCAACATAATCCCATCAACAACTTCAGGAAACCGCTAGCAAAGCAAACGATGCTTCTCATAAGATACACAGCTAGTGGGGTGTCACTTGAGGCAGACTGGCCAAAGTATCAAAAAAATGTGTATTTGGGTGAGCAACTAGCAGGAATCACTATGACACTCATAGGGTAGCCAATGCCTCGTCACCAGCATAATCACATCAGCAACTTCAAGAAACCCCTGGCAAAAGTTACAATGACTCTTAAGATACACAACTAGTGGCGTAGCTATCAGGCAGACTGGAAAGAGTATCTAAAAAATGTGTATTTGGGTGAAGAACTGGCAGGAATCTCTATGACTCTCTTGAGGTAGCCAATGCCTCGTCACCAGCAGAATCAAATCAGCAACTTCTAGAAACCCCTGGCAAAAGTAACGATGTTTCTCTTAAGATACACAACTAGTGGCGTATCGCTACAGGCACACTGGAAACAGTATCTAAAAAATGTGTATTTGGGTGAGCAACTGGCACGAAACACTGTGACTCTCTTAGGGTAACCAATATCTCGTCACCAGTATAATCACACCTTCAAATTCAAGAAACCGCTGGCAAGAGTAACGATGTTTCTCTTAAGATATACAACTAGTGGCGTATCGCTTCAGGCACACTGGCCACAGTATCTCAAAATGTGTATTTGGGTGAGCAACTTGCAGAAGGCACTATGACTCTCTTAAGGTAGCCAATGCCTCGTCACCAACATAATCACATCACCAACTTCAAGAAACCGCTTGCAAAGGTAACGAAGCTTCTCATAAGATACACAGCTAGTGGGGTGTCACTTGAGGCAGACTGGCCAAAGTATCAAAAAAATGTGTATTTGGGTGAGCAACTAGCAGGAATCACTATGACACTCATAGGGTAGCCAATGCCTCGTCACCAGCATAATCACATCAGCAACTTCAAGAAACCCCTGGCAAAAGTTACAATGACTCTTAAGATACACAACTAGTGGCGTAGCTATCAGGCAGACTGGAAAGAGTATCTAAAAAATGTGTATTTGGGTGAAGAACTGGCAGGAATCTCTATGAATCTCTTGAGGTAGCCAATGCCTCGTCACCAGCAGAATCAAATCAGCAACTTCTAGAAACCCCTGGCAAAAGTAACGATGTTTCTCTTAAGATACACAACTAGCGGCGTATCGCTTCAGGCACACTGGAAACAGTATCTAAAAAATGTGTATTTGGGTGAGCAACTGGCACGAAACACTGTGACTCTCTTAGGGTAACCAATATCTCGTCACCAGTATAGTCACATCTTCAAAGTCAAGAAACCGCTGGCAAGAGTAACGATGTTTCTCTTAAGATACACAACTAGTGGCGTATCGCTTCAGGCACACTGGCCACAGTATCTCAAAATGTGTATTTGGGTGAGCAACTGGCAGAAAGCACTATGACTCTCTTAAGGTAGCCAATGCCTCGTCACCAACATAATCACATCACCAACTTCAAGAAACCGCTTGCAAAGGTAACGAAGCTTCTCAAAAGATACACAGCTAGTGGGGTGTCACTTGAGGCAGACTGGCCAAAGTATCAAAAACATGTGTATTTGGGTGAGCAACTAGCAGGAATCACTATGACACTCATAGGGTAGCCAATGCCTCGTCACCAGCATAATCACATCAGCAACTTCAAGAAACCCCTGGCAAAAGTTACAATGACTCTTAAGATACACAACTAGTGGCGTAGCTATCAGGCAGACTGGAAAGAGTATCTAAAAAATGTGTATTTGGGTGGAGAACTGGCAGGAATCTCTATGACTCTCTTGAGGTAGCCAATGCCTCGTCACCAGCAGAATCAAATCAGCAACTTCTAGAAACCCCTGGCAAAAGTAACGATGTTTCTCTTAACATACACAACTAGTGGCATATCGCTTCAGGCACACTGGAAACAGTATCTAAAAAATGTGTATTTGGGTGAGCAACTGGCACGAAACACTGTGACTCTCTTAGGGTAACCAATATCTCGTCACCAGTATAATCACATCTTCAAAGTCAAGAAACCGCTGGCAAGAGTAACGATGTTTCTCTTAAGATACACAACTAGTGGCGTATCGCTTCAGGCACACTGGCCACAGTATCTCAAAATGTGTATTTGGGTGAGCAACTGGCAGAAAGCACTATGACTCTCTTAAGGTAGCCAATGCCTCGTCACCAACATAATCACATCACCAACTTCAAGAAACCGCTTGCAAAGGTAACGAAGCTTCTCATAAGATACACAGCTAGTGGGGTGTCACTTGAGGCAGACTGGCCAAAGTATCAAAAAAATGTGTCTTTGGGTGAGCAACTAGCAGGAATCACTATGACACTCATAGGGTAGCCAATGCCTCGTCACCAGCATAATGACATCAGCAACTTCAAGAAACCCCTGGCAAAAGTTACAATGACTCTTAAGATACACAACTAGTGGCGTAGCTATCAGGCAGACTGGAAAGAGTATCTAAAAAATGTGTATTTGGGTGAAGAACTGGCAGGAATCTCTATGACTCTCTTGAGGTAGCCAATGCCTCGTCACCAGCAGAATCAAATCAGCAACTTCTAGAAACCCCTGGCAAAAGTAACGATGTTTCTCTTAAGATACACAACTAGTGGCGTATCGCTACAGGCACACTGGAAACAGTATCTAAAAAATGTGTATTTGGGTGAGCAACTGGCACGAAACACTGTGACTCTCATAGGGTAACCAATATCTCGTCACCAGTATAATCACACCTTCAAATTCAAGAAACCGCTGGCAAGAGTAACGATGTTTCTCTTAAGATATACAACTAGTGGCGTATCGCTTCAGGCACACTGGCCACAGTATCTCAAAATGTGTATTTGGGTGAGCAACTTGCAGAAGGCACTATGACTCTCTTAAGGTAGCCAATGCCTCGTCACCAACATAATCACATCACCAACTTCAAGAAACCGCTTGCAAAGGTAACGAAGCTTCTCATAAGATACACAGCTAGTGGGGTGTCACTTGAGGCAGACTGGCCAAAGTATCAAAAAAATGTGTATTTGGGTGAGCAACTAGCAGGAATCACTATGACACTCATAGGGTAGCCAATGCCTCGTCACCAGCATAATCACATCAGCAACTTCAAGAAACCCCTGGCAAAAGTTACAATGACTCTTAAGATACACAACTAGTGGCGTAGCTATCAGGCAGACTGGAAAGAGTATCTAAAAAATGTGTATTTGGGTGAAGAACTGGCAGGAATCTCTATGAATCTCTTGAGGTAGCCAATGCCTCGTCACCAGCAGAATCAAATCAGCAACTTCTAGAAACCCCTGGCAAAAGTAACGATGTTTCTCTTAAGATACACAACTAGCGGCGTATCGCTTCAGGCACACTGGAAACAGTATCTAAAAAATGTGTATTTGGGTGAGCAACTGGCACGAAACACTGTGACTCTCTTAGGGTAACCAATATCTCGTCACCAGTATAGTCACATCTTCAAAGTCAAGAAACCGCTGGCAAGAGTAACGATGTTTCTCTTAAGATACACAACTAGTGGCGTATCGCTTCAGGCACACTGGCCACAGTATCTCAAAATGTGTATTTGGGTGAGCAACTGGCAGAAAGCACTATGACTCTCTTAAGGTAGCCAATGCCTCGTCACCAACATAATCACATCACCAACTTCAAGAAACCGCTTGCAAAGGTAACGAAGCTTCTCAAAAGATACACAGCTAGTGGGGTGTCACTTGAGGCAGACTGGCCAAAGTATCAAAAACATGTGTATTTGGGTGAGCAACTAGCAGGAATCACTATGACACTCATAGGGTAGCCAATGCCTCGTCACCAGCATAATCACATCAGCAACTTCAAGAAACCCCTGGCAAAAGTTACAATGACTCTTAAGATACACAACTAGTGGCGTAGCTATCAGGCAGACTGGAAAGAGTATCTAAAAAATGTGTATTAGGATGAGCAACTGGCAGGAAACACTGTGACTCTCTTAGGGTAGCCAATATCTCGTCACCAGTATAATCACATCTTCAAAGTCAAGAAACCGCTGGCAAGAGTAACGATGTTTCTCTTAAGATACACAACTAGTGGCGTATCGCTACAGGCACACTGGAAACAGTATCTAAAAAATGTGTATTTGGGTGAGCAACTGGCACGAAACACTCTGACTCTCTTAGGGTAACCAATATCTCGTCACCAGTATAATCACATCTTCAAAGGCAAGAAACCGCTGGCAAGAGTAACGATGTTTCTCTTAAGATACACAACTAGTGGCGTATCGCTTCAGGCAGACTGGCCACAGTATCTCAAAATGTGTATTTGGGTGAGCAATTGGCAGGAAGCACTATGACTCTCTTAAGGTAGCCAATGCCTCGTCACCAACATAATCCCATCACCAACTTCAAGAAACCGCTTGCAAAGGTAACGAAGCTTCTCATAAGATACACAGCTAGTGGGGTGTCACTTGAGGCAGACTGGCCAAAGTATCAAAAAAATGTGTCTTTGGGTGAGCAACTAGCAGGAATCACTATGACACTCATAGGGTAGCCAATGCCTCGTCACCAGCATAATGACATCAGCAACTTCAAGAAACCCCTGGCAAAAGTTACAATGACTCTTAAGATACACAACTAGTGGCGTAGCTATCAGGCAGACTGGAAAGAGTATCTAAAAAATGTGTATTTGGGTGAAGAACTGGCAGGAATCTCTATGTCTCTCTTGAGGTAGCCAATGCCTTGTCACCAGGAGAATCAAATCAGCAACTTCTAGAAACCCCTGGCAAAAGTAACGATGTTTCTCTTAAGATACACAACTAGTGGCGTATCGCTTCAGGCACACTGGAAACAGTATCTAAAAAATGTGTATTTGGGTGAGCAACTGGCACGAAACACTGTGACTCTCTTAGGGTAACCAATATCTCGTCACCAGTATAATCACATCTTCAAAGGCAAGAAACCGCTGGCAAGAGTAACGATGTTTCTCTTAAGATACACAACTAGTGGCGTATCGCTTCAGGCAGACTGGCCACAGTATCTCAAAATGTGTATTTGGGTGAGCAACTGGCAGGAAGCACTATGACTCTCTTAAGGTAGCCAATGCCTCGTCACCAACATAATCCCATCACCAACTTCAAGAAACCGCTTGCAAAGGTAACGAAGCTTCTCATAAGATACACAGCTAGTGGGGTGTCACTTGAGGCAGACTGGCCAAAGTATCAAAAAAATGTGTATTTGGGTGAGCAACTAGCAGGAATCACTATGACACTCATAGGGTAGCCAATGCCTCGTCACCAGCATAATCACATCAGCAACTTCAAGAAACCCCTGGCAAAAGTTACAATGACTCTTAAGATACACAACTAGTGGCGTAGCTATCAGGCAGACTGGAAAGAGTATCTAAAAAATGTGTATTTGGTTGAAGAACTGGCAGGAATCTCTATGACTCTCTTGAGGAAGCCAATGCTTCGTCACCAGCAGAATCAAATCAGCAACTTCTAGAAACCCCTTTCAAAAGTAACGATGTTTCTCTTAAGATACATAACTTGTGGCGTATCGCTTCAGGCACACTGGAAACAGTATCTAAAAAATGTGTATCTGGGTGAGCAACTGGCACGAAACACTGTGACTCTTTTAGGGTAGCCAATATCTCGTCACCAGTATAATCACAGCTTCAAAGTCAAGAAACCGCTGGCAAGAGTAACGATGTTTCTCTTAAGATACACAACTAGTGGCGTATCGCTTCAGGCACACTGGCCACAGTATCTCAAAATGAGTATTTGGGTGAGCAACTGGCAGAAAGCACTATGACTCTCTTAAGGTAGCCAATGCCTCGTCACCAACATAATCACATCACCAACTTCAAGAAACCGCTTGCAAAGGTAACGAAGCTTCTCATAAGATACACAGCTAGTGTGGTGTCACTTGAGGCAGACTGGCCAAAGTATCAAAAAAATGTGTATTTGGGCGAGCAACTAGCAGGAATCACTATGACGCTCATAGGGTAGCCAATGCCTCGTCACCAGCATAATGACATCAGCAACTTCAAGAAACCCATGGCAAAAGTTACAATGACTCTTAAGATACACAATTAGTGGCGTCGCTATCAGGCAGACTGGAAAGAGTATCTAAAAAATGTGTATTTGGATGAGCAACTGGCAGGAAACACTGTGACTCTCTTAGGGTAGCCAATATCTCGTCACCAGTATAATCACATCTACAAAGTCAAGAAACCGCTGGCAAGAGTAACGATGTTTCTCTTATGATACACAACTAGTGGCGTATCGCCTCAGGCACACTGGAAACAGTATCTAAAAAATGTGTATTTGGGTGAGCAACTAGCAGGAATCACTATGACACTCATAGGGTAGCCAATGCCTCGTCACCAGCATAATCACATCAGCAACTTCAAGAAACCCCTGGCAAAAGTTACAATGACTCTTAAGATACACAACTAGTGGCGTAGCTATCAGGCAGACTGGAAAGAGTATCTAAAAAATGTGTATTTGGGTGAAGAACTGGCAGGAATCTCTATGACTCTCTTGAGGTAGCCAATGCCTTGTCACCAGCAGAATCAAATCAGCAACTTCTAGAAACCCCTGGCAAAAGTAACGATGTTTCTCTTAAGATACACAACTAGTGGCGTATCGCTTCAGGCACACTGGAAACAGTATCTAAAAAATGTGTATTTGGGTGAGCAACTGGCACGAAACACTGTGACTCTCTTAGGGTAACCAATATCTCGTCACCAGTATAATCACATCTTCAAAGGCAAGAAACCGCTGGCAAGAGTAACGATGTTTCTCTTAAGAAACACAACTAGTGGCGTATCGCTTCAGGCAGACTGGCCACAGTATCTCAAAATGTGTATTTGGGTGAGCAACTGGCAGGAAGCACTATGACTCTCTTAAGGTAGCCATGGCCTCGTCACCAACATAATCCCATCACCAACTTCAAGAAACCGCTTGCAAAGGTAACGAAGCTTCTCATAAGATACACAGCTAGTGGGGTGTCACTTGAGGCAGACTGGCCAAAGTATCAAAAAAATGTGTATTTGGGTGATCAACTAGCAGGAATCACTATGACACTCATAGGGTAGCCAATGCCTCGTCACCAGCATAATCACATCAGCAACTTCAAGAAACCCCTGGCAAGAGTTACAATGACTCTTGAGATACACAACTAGTGGCGTAGCTATCAGGCAGACTGGAAAGAGTATCTAAAAAATGTGTATTTGGTTGAAGAACTGGCAGGAATCTCTATGACTCTCTTGAGGAAGCCAATGCTTCGTCACCAGCAAAATCAAATCAGCAACTTCTAGAAACCCCTTTCAAAAGTAACGATGTTTCTCTTAAGATACATAACTTGTGGCGTATCGCTTCAGGCACACTGGAAACAGTATCTAAAAAATGTGTATTTGGGTGAGCAACTGGCACGAAACACTGTGACTCTCTTAGGGTAGCCAATATCTCGTCACCAGTATAATCACAGCTTCAAAGTCAAGAAACCGCTGGCAAGAGTAACGATGTTTCTCTTAAGATACACAACTAGTGGCGTATCGCTTCAGGCAGACTGGCCACAGTATCTCAAAATGTGTATTGGGGTGAGCAACTGGCAGGAAGCACTATGACTTTCTTAAGGTAGCCAATGCCTCGTCACCAACATAATCCCATCACCAACTTCAAGAAACCGCTTGCAAAGGTAACGAAGCTTCTCATAAGATACACAGCTAGTGGGGTGTCACTTGAGGCAGACTGGCCAAAGTATCAAAAAAATGTGTATTTGGGTGAGCAACTAGCAGGAATCTCTATGACACTCATTGGGTAGCCAATGCCTCGTCACCAGCATAATCACATCAGCAACTTCAAGAAACCCCTGGCAAAAGTTACAATGACTCTTAAGATACACAACTAGTGGCGTAGCTATCAGGCAGACTGGAAAGAGTATCTAAAAAATGTGTATTTGGGTGGAGAATTGGCAGGAATCTCTATGACTCTCTTGAGGTAGCCAATGCCTCGTCACCAGCAGAATCAAATCAGCAACTTCTAGAAACCCCTGGCAAAAGTAACGATGTTTCTCTTAAGATACACAACTAGTGGCGTATCGCTTCAGGCACACTGGAAACAGTATCTAAAAAATGTGTATTTGGGTGAGCAACTGGCACGAAACACTGTGACTCTCTTAGGGTAACCAATATCTCGTCACCAGTATAATCACATCTTCAAAGTCAAGAAACCGCTGGCAAGAGTAACGATGTTTCTCTTAAGATACACAACTAGTGGCGTATCGCTTCAGGCACACTGGCCACAGTATCTCAAAATGTGTATTTGGGTTTGCAACTGGCAGAAAGCACTATGACTCTCTTAAGGTAGCCAATGCCTCGTCACCAACATAATCACATCACCAACTTCAAGAAACCGCTTGCAAAGGTAACGAAGCTTCTCATAAGATACACAGCTAGTGGGGTGTCACTTGAGGCAGACTGGCCAAAGTATCAAAAAAATGTGTATTTGGGCGAGCACCTAGCAGGAATCACTATGACACTCATAGGGTAGCCAATGCCTCGTCACCAGCATAATGACATCAGCAACTTCAAGAAACCCCTGGCAAAAGTTACAATGACTCTTAAGATACACAACTAGTGGCGTCGCTATCAGGCAGACTGGAAAGAGTATCTAAAAAATGTGTATTTGGATGAGCAACTGGCAGGAAACACTGTGACTCTCTTAGGGTAGCCAATATCTCGTCACCAGTATAATCACATCTTCAAAGTCAAGAAACCGCTGGCAAGAGTAACGATGTTTCTCTTAAGATACACAACTAGTGGCGTATCGCTTCAGGCACACTGGAAACAGTATCTAAAAAATGTGTATTTGGGTGAGCAACTGGCACGAAACACTGTGACTCTCTTAGGGTAACCAATATCTCGTCACCAGTATAATCACATCTTCAAAGTCTAGAAACCGCTGGCAAGAGTAACGATGTTTCTCTTAAGATACACAACTAGTGGCGTATCGCTTCAGGCACACTGGCCACAGTATCTCAAAATGTGTATTTGGGTTTGCAACTGGCAGAAAGCACTATGACTCTCTTAAGGTAGCCAATGCCTCGTCACCAACATAATCACATCACCAACTTCAAGAAACCGCTTGCAAAGGTAACGAAGCTTCTCATAAGATACACAGCTAGTGGGGTGTCACTTGAGGCAGACTGGCCAAAGTATCAAAAAAATGTGTATTTGGGTGATCAACTAGCAGGAATCACTATGACACTCATAGGGTAGCCAATGCCTCGTCACCAGCATAATCACCTCAGCAACTTCAAGAAACCCCTGGCAAAAGTTACAATGACTCTTGAGATACACAACTAGTGGCGTAGCTATCAGGCAGACTGGAAAGAGTATCTAAAAAATGTGTATTTGGTTGAAGAACTGGCAGGAATCTCTATGACTCTCTTGAGGAAGCCAATGCTTCGTCACCAGCAGAATCAAATCAGCAACTTCTAGAAACCCCTTTCAAAAGTAACGATGTTTCTCTTAAGATACATAACTTGTGGCGTATCGCTTCAGGCACACTGGAAACAGTATCTAAAAAATGTGTATTTGGGTGAGCAACTGGCACGAAACACTGTGACTCTCTTAGGGTAGCCAATATCTCGTCACCAGTATAATCACAGCTTCAAAGTCAAGAAACCGCTGGCAAGAGTAACGATGTTTCTCTTAAGATACACAACTAGTGGCGTATCGCTTCAGGCAGACTGGCCACAGTATCTCAAAATGTGTATTTGGGTGAGCAACTGGCAGGAAGCACTATGACTTTCTTAAGGTAGCCAATGCCTCGTCACCAACATAATCCCATCACCAACTTCAAGAAACCGCTTGCAAAGGTAACGAAGCTTCTCATAAGATACACAGCTAGTGGGGTGTCACTTGAGGCAGACTGGCCAAAGTATCAAAAAAATGTGTATTTGGGTGAGCAACTAGCAGGAATCTCTATGACACTCATTGGGTAGCCAATGCCTCGTCACCAGCATAATCACATCAGCAACTTCAAGAAACCCCTGGCAAAAGTTACAATGACTCTTAAGATACACAACTAGTGGCGTAGCTATCAGGCAGACTGGAAAGAGTATCTAAAAAATGTGTATTTGGGTGGAGAATTGGCAGGAATCTCTATGACTCTCTTGAGGTAGCCAATGCCTCGTCACCAGCAGAATCAAATCAGCAACTTCTAGAAACCCCTGGCAAAAGTAACGATGTTTCTCTTAAGATACACAACTAGTGGCGTATCGCTTCAGGCACACTGGAAACAGTATCTAAAAAATGTGTATTTGGGTGAGCAACTGGCACGAAACACTGTGACTCTCTTAGGGTAACCAATATCTCGTCACCAGTATAATCACATCTTCAAAGTCAAGAAACCGCTGGCAAGAGTAACGATGTTTCTCTTAAGATACACAACTAGTGGCGTATCGCTTCAGGCACACTGGCCACAGTATCTCAAAATGTGTATTTGGGTTTGCAACTGGCAGAAAGCACTATGACTCTCTTAAGGTAGCCAATGCCTCGTCACCAACATAATCACATCACCAACTTCAAGAAACCGCTTGCAAAGGTAACGAAGCTTCTCATAAGATACACAGCTAGTGGGGTGTCACTTGAGGCAGACTGGCCAAAGTATCAAAAAAATGTGTATTTGGGCGAGCACCTAGCAGGAATCACTATGACACTCATAGGGTAGCCAATGCCTCGTCACCAGCATAATGACATCAGCAACTTCAAGAAACCCCTGGCAAAAGTTACAATGACTCTTAAGATACACAACTAGTGGCGTCGCTATCAGGCAGACTGGAAAGAGTATCTAAAAAATGTGTATTTGGATGAGCAACTGGCAGGAAACACTGTGACTCTCTTAGGGTAGCCAATATCTCGTCACCAGTATAATCACATCTTCAAAGTCAAGAAACCGCTGGCAAGAGTAACGATGTTTCTCTTAAGATACACAACTAGTGGCGTATCGCTTCAGGCACACTGGAAACAGTATCTAAAAAATGTGTATTTGGGTGAGCAACTGGCACGAAACACTGTGACTCTCTTAGGGTAACCAATATCTCGTCACCAGTATAATCACATCTTCAAAGTCTAGAAACCGCTGGCAAGAGTAACGATGTTTCTCTTAAGATACACAACTAGTGGCGTATCGCTTCAGGCACACTGGCCACAGTATCTCAAAATGTGTATTTGGGTTTGCAACTGGCAGAAAGCACTATGACTCTCTTAAGGTAGCCAATGCCTCGTCACCAACATAATCACATCACCAACTTCAAGAAACCGCTTGCAAAGGTAACGAAGCTTCTCATAAGATACACAGCTAGTGGGGTGTCACTTGAGGCAGACTGGCCAAAGTATCAAAAAAATGTGTATTTGGGTGATCAACTAGCAGGAATCACTATGACACTCATAGGGTAGCCAATGCCTCGTCACCAGCATAATCACCTCAGCAACTTCAAGAAACCCCTGGCAAAAGTTACAATGACTCTTGAGATACACAACTAGTGGCGTAGCTATCAGGCAGACTGGAAAGAGTATCTAAAAAATGTGTATTTGGTTGAAGAACTGGCAGGAATCTCTATGACTCTCTTGAGGAAGCCAATGCTTCGTCACCAGCAGAATCAAATCAGCAACTTCTAGAAACCCCTTTCAAAAGTAACGATGTTTCTCTTAAGATACATAACTTGTGGCGTATCGCTTCAGGCACACTGGAAACAGTATCTAAAAAATGTGTATTTGGGTGAGCAACTGGCACGAAACACTGTGACTCTCTTAGGGTAGCCAATATCTCGTCACCAGTATAATCACAGCTTCAAAGTCAAGAAACCGCTGGCAAGAGTAACGATGTTTCTCTTAAGATACACAACTAGTGGCGTATCGCTTCAGGCAGACTGGCCACAGTATCTCAAAATGTGTATTTGGGTGAGCAACTGGCAGGAAGCACTATGACTTTCTTAAGGTAGCCAATGCCTCGTCACCAACATAATCCCATCACCAACTTCAAGAAACCGCTTGCAAAGGTAACGAAGCTTCTCATAAGATACACAGCTAGTGGGGTGTCACTTGAGGCAGACTGGCCAAAGTATCAAAAAAATGTGTATTTGGGTGAGCAACTAGCAGGAATCTCTATGACACTCATTGGGTAGCCAATGCCTCGTCACCAGCATAATCACATCAGCAACTTCAAGAAACCCCTGGCAAAAGTTACAATGACTCTTAAGATACACAACTAGTGGCGTAGCTATCAGGCAGACTGGAAAGAGTATCTAAAAAATGTGTATTTGGGTGGAGAACTGGCAGGAATCTGTATGACTCTCTTGAGGTAGCCAATGCCTCGTCACCAGCAGAATCAAATCAGCAACTTCTAGAAACCCCTGGCAAAAGTAACGATGTTTCTCTTAAGATACACAACTAGTGGCGTATCGCTTCAGGCACACTGGAAACAGTATCTAAAAAATGTGTATTTGGGTGAGCAACTGGCACGAAACACTGTGACTCTCTTAGGGTAACCAATATCTCGTCACCAGTATAATCACATCTTCAAAGTCAAGAAACCGCTGGCAAGAGTAACGATGTTTCTCTTAAGATACACAACTAGTGGCGTATCGCTTCAGGCACACTGGCCACAGTATCTCAAAATGTGTATTTGGGTTTGCAACTGGCAGAAAGCACTATGACTCTCTTAAGGTAGCCAATGCCTCGTCACCAACATAATCACATCACCAACTTCAAGAAACCGCTTGCAAAGGTAACGAAGCTTCTCATAAGATACACAGCTAGTGGGGTGTCACTTGAGGCAGACTGGCCAAAGTATCAAAAAAATGTGTATTTGGGTGAGCAACTAGCAGGAATCACTATGACACTCATAGGGTAGCCAATGCCTCGTCACCAGCATAATGACATCAGCAACTTCAAGAAACCCCTGGCAAAAGTTACAATGACTCTTAAGATACACAACTAGTGGCGTCGCTATCAGGCAGACTGGAAAGAGTATCTAAAAAATGTGTATTTGGATGAGCAACTGGCAGGAAACACTGTGACTCTCTTAGGGTAGCCATTATCTCGTCACCAGTATAATCACATCTTCAAAGTCAAGAAACCGCTGGCAAGAGTAACGATGTTTCTCTTAAGATACACAACTAGTGGCGTATCGCTTCAGGCACACTGGAAACAGTATCTAAAAAATGTGTATTTGGGTGAGCAACTGGCACGAAACACTGTGACTCTCTTAGGGTAACCAATATCTCGTCACCAGTATAATCACATCTTCAAAGTCAAGAAACCGCTGGCAAGAGTAACGATGTTTCTCTTAAGATACACAACTAGTGGCGTATCGCTTCAGGCACACTGGCCACAGTATCTCAAAATGTGTATTTGGGTTTGCAACTGGCAGAAAGCACTATGACTCTCTTAAGGTAGCCAATGCCTCGTCACCAACATAATCACATCACCAACTTCAAGAAACCGCTTGCAAAGGTAACGAAGCTTCTCATAAGATACACAGCTAGTGGGGTGTCACTTGAGGCAGACTGGCCAAAGTATCAAAAAAATGTGTATTTGGGTGATCAACTAGCAGGAATCACTATGACACTCATAGGGTAGCCAATGCCTCGTCACCAGCATAATCACCTCAGCAACTTCAAGAAACCCCTGGCAAAAGTTACAATGACTCTTGAGATACACAACTAGTGGCGTAGCTATCAGGCAGACTGGAAAGAGTATCTAAAAAATGTGTATTTGTGTGGAGAACTGGCAGGAATCTGTATGACTCTCTTGAGGTAGCCAATGCCTCGTCACCAGCAGAATCAAATCAGCAACTTCTAGAAACCCCTGGCAAAAGTAACGATGTTTCTCTTAAGATACACAACTAGTGGCGTATCGCTTCAGGCACACTGGAAACAGTATCTAAAAAATGTGTATTTGGGTGAGCAACTGGCACGAAACACTGTGACTCTCTTAGGGTAACCAATATCTCGTCACCAGTATAATCACATCTTCAAAGTCAAGAAACCGCTGGCAAGAGTAACGATGTTTCTCTTAAGATACACAACTAGTGGCGTATCGCTTCAGGCAGACTGGCCACAGTATCTCAAAATGTGTATTTGGGTGAGCAACTGGCAGGAAGCACTATGACTTTCTTAAGGTAGCCAATGCCTCGTCACCAACATAATCCCATCACCAACTTCAAGAAACCGCTTGCAAAGGTAACGAAGCTTCTCATAAGATACACAGCTAGTGGGGTGTCACTTGAGGCAGACTGGCCAAAGTATCAAAAAAATGTGTATTTGGGTGAGCAACTAGCAGGAATCTCTATGA
Source organism: Schistocerca nitens (assembly GCF_023898315.1). Taxonomy (NCBI): domain Eukaryota; kingdom Metazoa; phylum Arthropoda; class Insecta; order Orthoptera; family Acrididae; genus Schistocerca; species Schistocerca nitens. Next base: position 104,418,351 of record NC_064616.1, on the reverse strand, counting down.
CACTCATTGGGTAGCCAATGCCTCGTCACCAGCATAATCACATCAGCAACTTCAAGAAACCCCTGGCAAAAGTTACAATGACTCTTAAGATACACAACTAGTGGCGTAGCTATCAGGCAGACTGGAAAGAGTATCTAAAAATTTGTATTTGGGTGGAGAACTGGCAGGAATCTCTATGACTCTCTTGAGGTAGCCAATGCCTCTTCACCAGCAGAATCAAATCAGCAACTTCTAGAAACCCCTGGCAAAAGTAACGATGTTTCTCTTAAGATACACAACTAGTGGCGTATCGCTTCAGGCACACTGGAAACAGTATCTAAAAAATGTGTATTTGGGTGAGCAACTGGCACGAAACACTGTGACTCTCTTAGGGTAACCAATATCTCGTCACCAGTATAATCACATCTTCAAAGTCAAGAAACCGCTGGCAAGAGTAACGATGTTTCTCTTAAGATACACAACTAGTGGCGTATCGCTTCAGGCACACTGGCCACAGTATCTCAAAATGTGTATTTGGGTTTGCAACTGGCAGAAAGCACTATGACTCTCTTAAGGTTGCCAATGCCTCGTCACCAACATAATCACATCACCAACTTCAAGAAACCGCTTGCAAAGGTAACGAAGCTTCTCATAAGATACACAGCTAGTGGGGTGTCACTTGAGGCAGACTGGCCAAAGTATCAAAAAAATGTGTATTTGGGCGAGCAACTAGCAGGAATCACTATGACACCCATAGGGTAGCCAATGCCTCGTCACCAGCATAATGACATCAGCAACTTCAAGAAACCCCTGGCAAAAGTTACAATGACTCTTAAGATACACAACTAGTGGCGTCGCTATCAGGCAGACTGGAAAGAGTATCTAAAAAATGTGTATTTGGATGAGCAACTGGCAGGAAACACTGTGACTCTCTTAGGGTAGCCAATATCTCGTCACCAGTATAATCACATCTTCAAAGTCAAGAAACCGCTGGCAAGAGTAACGATGTTTCTCTTAAGATACACAACTAGTGGCGTATCGCTTCAGGCACACTGGAAACAGTATCTAAAAAATGTGTATTTGGGTGAGCAACTGGCACGAAACACTGTGACTCTCTTAGGGTAACCAATATCTCGTCACCAGTATAATCACATCTTCAAAGTCAAGAAACCGCTGGCAAGAGTAACGATGTTTCTCTTAAGATACACAACTAGTGGCGTATCGCTTCAGGCAGACTGGCCACAGTATCTCAAAATGTGTATTTGGGTGAGCAACTGGCAGGAAGCACTATGACTCTCTTAAGGTAGCCAATGCCTCGTCACCAACATAATCCCATCACCAACTTCAAGAAACCGCTTGCAAAGGTAACGAAGCTTCTCATAAGATACACAGCTAGAGGGGTGTCACTTGAGGCAGACTGGCCAAAGTATCAAAAAAATGTGTCTTTGGGTGAGCAACTAGCAGGAATCACTATGACACTCATAGGGTAGCCAATGCCTCGTCACCAGCATAATCACATCAGCAACTTCAAGAAACCCCTGGCAAAAGTTACAATGACTCTTAAGATACACAACTAGTGGCGTAGCTATCAGGCAGACTGGAAAGAGTATCTAAAAAATGTGTATTTGGGTGGAGAACTGGCAGGAATCTCTATGACTCTCTTGAGGTAGCCAATGCCTCGTCACCAGCAGAATCAAATCAGCAACTTCTAGAAACCCCTGGCAAAAGTAACGATGTTTCTCTTAAGATACACAACTAGTGGCGTATCGCTTCAGGCACACTGGAAACAGTATCTAAAAAATGTGTATTTGGGTGAGCAACTGGCACGAAACACTGTGACTCTCTTAGGGTAACCAATATCTCGTCACCAGTATAATCACATCTTCAAAGTCAAGAAACCGCTATCAAGAGTATCGATGTTTCTCTTAAGATACACAACTAGTGGCGTATCGCTTCAGGCACACTGGCCACAGTATCTCAAAATGTGTATTTGGGTTTGCAACTGGCAGAAAGCACTATGACTCTCTTAAGGTAGCCAATGCCTCGTCACCAACATAATCACATCACCAACTTCAAGAAACCGCTTGCAAAGGTAACGAAGCTTCTCATAAGATACACAGCTAGTGGGGTGTCACTTGAGGCAGACTGGCCAAAGTATCAAAAAAATGTGTATTTGGGCGAGCAACTAGCAGGAATCACTATGACACTCATAGGGTAGCCAATGCCTCGTCACCAGCATAATCACATCAGCAACTTCAAGAAACCCCTGGAAAAAGTTACAATGACTCTTAAGATACACAACTAGTGGCGTAGCTATCAGGCAGACTGGAAAGAGTATCTAAAAAATGTGTATTTGGATGAGCAACTGGCAGGAAACACTGTGACTCTCTTAGGGTAGCCAATATCTCGTCACCAGTATAATCACATCTACAAAGTCAAGAAACCGCTGGCAAGAGTAACGATGTTTCTCTTAAGATACACAACTAGTGGCGTATCGCTACAGGCACACTGGAAACAGTATCTAAAAAATGTGTATTTGGGTGAGCAACTGGCACGAAACACTGTGACTCTCTTAGGGTAACCAATATCTCGTCACCAGTATAATCACATCTTCAAAGGCAAGAAACCGCTGGCAAGAGTAACGATGTTTCTCTTAAGAAACACAACTAGTGGCGTATCGCTTCAGGCAGACTGGCCACAGTATCTCAAAATGTGTATTTGGGTGAGCAACTGGCAGGAAGCACTATGACTCTCTTAAGGTAGCCAATGCCTCGTCACCAACATAATCCCATCACCAACTTCAAGAAACCGCTTGCAAAGGTAACGAAGCTTCTCATAAGATACACAGCTAGTGGGGTGTCACTTGAGGCAGACTGGCCAAAGTATCAAAAAAATGTGTATTTGGGTGAGCAAGTAGCAGGAATCACTATGACACTCATAGGGTAGCCAATGCCTCGTCACCAGCATAATCACATCAGCAACTTCAAGAAACCCCTGGCAAAAGTTACAATGACTCTTGAGATACACAACTAGTGGCGTAGCTATCAGGCAGACTGGAAAGAGTATCTAAAAAATGTGTATTTGGGTGGAGAACTGGCAGGAATCTCTATGACTCTCTTGAGGTAGCCAATGCCTCGTCACCAGCAGAATCAAATCAGCAACTTCTAGAAACCCCTGGCAAAAGAAACGATGTTTCTCTTAAGATACACAACTAGTGGCGTATCGCTTCAGGCACACTGGAAACAGTATCTAAAAAATGTGTATTTGGGTGAGCAACTGGCACGAAACACTGTGACTCTCTTAGGGTAACCAATATCTCGTCACCAGTATAATCACATCTTCAAAGTCAAGAAACCGCTGGCAAGAGTAACGATGTTTCTCTTAAGATACACAACTAGTGGCGTATCGCTTCAGGCACACTGGCCACAGTATCTCAAAATGTGTATTTGGGTTTGCAACTGGCAGAAAGCACTATGACTCTCTTAAGGTAGCCAATGCCTCGTCACCAACATAATCACATCACCAACTTCAAGAAACCGCTTGCAAAGGTAACGAAGCTTCTCATAAGATACACAGCTAGTGGGGTGTCACTTGAGGCAGACTGGCCAAAGTATCAAAAAAATGTGTATTTGGGCGAGCAACTAGCAGGAATCACTATGACACTCATAGGGTAGCCAATGCCTCGTCACCAGCATAATGACATCAGCAACTTCAAGAAACCCCTGCCAAAGTTACAATGACTCTTAAGATACACAACTAGTGGCGTCGCTATCAGGCAGACTGGAAAGAGTATCTAAAAAATGTGTATTTGGATGAGCAACTGGCAGGAAACACTGTGACTCTCTTAGGGTAGCCAATATCTCGTCACCAGTATAATCACATCTTCAAAGTCAAGAAACCGCTGGCAAGAGTAACGATGTTTCTCTTAAGATACACAACTAGTGGCGTATCGCTTCAGGCACACTGGAAACAGTATCTAAAAAATGTGTATTTGGGTGAGCAACTGGCACGAAACACTGTGACTCTCTTAGGGTAACCAATATCTCGTCACCAGTATAATCACATCTTCAAAGTCAAGAAACCGCTGGCAAGAGTAACGATGTTTCTCTTAAGATACACAACTAGTGGCGTATCGCTTCAGGCACACTGGCCACAGTATCTCAAAATGTGTATTTGGGTTTGCAACTGGCAGAAAGCACTATGACTCTCTTAAGGTAGCCAATGCCTCGTCACCAACATAATCACATCACCAACTTCAAGAAACCGCTTGCAAAGGTAACGAAGCTTCTCATAAGATACACAGCTAGTGGGGTGTCACTTGAGGCAGACTGGCCAAAGTATCAAAAAAATGTGTATTTGGGTGATCAACTAGCAGGAATCACTATGACACTCATAGGGTAGCCAATGCCTCGTCACCAGCATAATCACCTCAGCAACTTCAAGAAACCCCTGGCAAAAGTTACAATGACTCTTGAGATACACAACTAGTGGCGTAGCTATCAGGCAGACTGGAAAGAGTATCTAAAAAATGTGTATTTGGTTGAAGAACTGGCAGGAATCTCTATGACTCTCTTGAGGAAGCCAATGCTTCGTCACCAGCAGAATCAAATCAGCAACTTCTAGAAACCCCTTTCAAAAGTAACGATGTTTCTCTTAAGATACATAACTTGTGGCGTATCGCTTCAGGCACACTGGAAACAGTATCTAAAAAATGTGTATTTGGGTGAGCAACTGGCACGAAACACTGTGACTCTCTTAGGGTAGCCAATATCTCGTCACCAGTATAATCACAGCTTCAAAGTCAAGAAACCGCTGGCAAGAGTAACGATGTTTCTCTTAAGATACACAACTAGTGGCGTATCGCTTCAGGCAGACTGGCCACAGTATCTCAAAATGTGTATTTGGGTGAGCAACTGGCAGGAAGCACTATGACTTTCTTAAGGTAGCCAATGCCTCGTCACCAACATAATCCCATCACCAACTTCAAGAAACCGCTTGCAAAGGTAACGAAGCTTCTCATAAGATACACAGCTAGTGGGGTGTCACTTGAGGCAGAGTGGCCAAAGTATCAAAAAAATTTGTATTTGGGTGAGCAACTAGCAGGAATCTCTATGACACTCATTGGGTAGCCAATGCCTCGTCACCAGCATAATCACATCAGCAACTTCAAGAAACCCCTGGCAAAAGTTACAATGACTCTTAAGATACACAACTAGTGGCGTAGCTATCAGGCAGACTGGAAAGAGTATCTAAAAAATGTGTATTTGGGTGGAGAACTGGCAGGAATCTCTATGACTCTCTTGAGGTAGCCAATGCCTCGTCACCAGCAGAATCAAATCAGCAACTTCTAGAAACCCCTGGCAAAAGTAACGATGTTTCTCTTAAGATACACAACTAGTGGCGTATCGCTTCAGGCACACTGGAAACAGTATCTAAAAAATGTGTATTTGGGTGAGCAACTGGCACGAAACACTGTGACTCTCTTAGGGTAACCAATATCTCGTCACCAGTATAATCACATCTTCAAAGTCAAGAAACCGCTGGCAAGAGTAACGATGTTTCTCTTAAGATACACAACTGGTGGCGTATCGCTTCAGGCAGACTGGCCACAGTATCTCAAAATGTGTATTTGGGTTTGCAACTGGCAGAAAGCACTATGACTCTCTTAAGGTGGCCAATGCCTCGTCACCAACATAATCACATCACCAACTTCAAGAAACCGCTTGCAAAGGTAACGAAGCTTCTCATAAGATACACAGCTAGTGGGGTGTCACTTGAGGCAGACTGGCCAAAGTATCAAAAAAATGTGTATTTGGGTGAGCAACTAGCAGGAATCTCTATGACACTCATTGGGTAGCCAATGCCTCGTCACCAGCATAATCACATCAGCAACTTCAAGAAACCCCTGGCAAAAGTTACAATGACTCTTAAGATACACAACTAGTGGCGTAGGTATCAGGCAGACTGGAAAGAGTATCTAAAAAATGTGTATTTGGGTGGAGAACTGGCAGGAATCTGTATGACTCTCTTGAGGTAGCCAATGCCTCGTCACCAGCAGAATCAAATCAGCAACTTCTAGAAACCCCTGGCAAAAGTAACGATGTTTCTCTTAAGATACACAACTAGTGGCGTATCGCTTCAGGCACACTGGAAACAGTATCTAAAAAATGTGTATTTGGGTGAGCAACTGGCACGAAACACTGTGACTCTCTTAGGGTAACCAATATCTCGTCACCAGTATAATCACATCTTCAAAGTCAAGAAACCGCTGGCAAGAGTAACGATGTTTCTCTTAAGATACACAACTAGTGGCGTATCGCTTCAGGCACACTGGCCACAGTATCTCAAAATGTGTATTTGGGTTTGCAACTGGCAGAAAGCACGATGACTCTCTTAAGGTAGAAAATGCCTCGTCACCAACATAATCACATCACCAACTTCAAGAAACCGCTTGCAAAGGTAACGAAGCTTCTCATAAGATACACAGCTAGTGGGGTGTCACTTGAGGCAGACTGGCCAAAGTATCAAAAAAATGTGTATTTGGGCGAGCAACTAGCAGGAATCACTATGACACTCATAGGGTAGCCAATGCCTCGTCACCGGCATAATCACATCAGCAACTTCAAGAAACCCCTGGCAAAAGTTACAATGACTCTTAAGATACACAACTAGTGGCGTAGCTATCAGGCAGACTGGAAAGAGTATCTAAAAAATGTGTATTTGGATGAGCAACTGGCAGGAAACACTGTGACTCTCTTAGGGTAGCCAATATCTCGTCACCAGTATAATCACATCTACAAAGTCAAGAAACGGCTGGCAAGAGTAACGATGTTTCTCTTAAGATACACAACTAGTGGCGTATCGCTACAGGCACACTGGAAACAGTATCTAAAAAATGTGTATTTGGGTGAGCAACTGGCACGAAACACTGTGACTCTCTTAGGGTAACCAATATCTCGTCACCAGTATAATCACATCTTCAAAGTCAAGAAACCGCTGGCAAGAGTAACGATGTTTCTCTTAAGATACACAACTAGTGGCGTATCGCTTCAGGCAGACTGGCCACAGTATCTCAAAATGTGTATTTGGGTGAGCAACTGGCAGGAAGCACTATGACTCTCTTAAGGTAGCCAAGCCTCGTCACCAACATAATCCCATCACCAACTTCAAGAAACCGCTTGCAAAGGTAACGAAGCTTCTCATAAGATACACAGCTAGAGGGGTGTCACTTGAGGCAGACTGGCCAAAGTATCAAAAAAATGTGTCTTTGGGTGAGCAACTAGCAGGAATCACTATGACACTCATAGGGTAGCCAATGCCTCGTCACCAGCATAATCACATCAGCAACTTCAAGAAACCCCTGGCAAAAGTTACAATGACTCTTAAGATACACAACTAGTGGCGTAGCTATCAGGCAGACTGGAAAGAGTATCTAAAAAATGTGTATTTGGGTGGAGAACTGGCAGGAATCTCTATGACTCTCTTGAGGTAGCCAATGCCTCGTCACCAGCAGAATCAAATCAGCAACTTCTAGAAACCCCTGGCAAAAGTAACGATGTTTCTCTTAAGATACACAACTAGTGGCGTATCGCTTCAGGCACACTGGAAACAGTATCTAAAAAATGTGTATTTGGGTGAGCAACTGGCACGAAACACTGTGACTCTCTTAGGGTAACCAATATCTCGTCACCAGTATAATCACATCTTCAAAGTCAAGAAACCGCTGGCAAGAGTAACGATGTTTCTCTTAAGATACACAACTAGTGGCGTATCGCTTCAGGCACACTGGCCACAGTATCTCAAAATGTGTATTTGGGTTTGCAACTGGCAGAAAGCACTATGACTCTCTTAAGGTGGCCAATGCCTCGTCACCAACATAATCACATCACCAACTTCAAGAAACCGCTTGCAAAGGTAACGAAGCTTCTCATAAGATACACAGCTACTGGGGTGTCTCTTGAGGCAGACTGGCCAAAGTATCAAAAAAATGTGTATTTGGGCGAGCAACTAGCAGGAATCACTATGACACTCATAGGGTAGCCAATGCCTCGTCACCAGCATAATCACATCATCAACTTCAAGAAACCCATGGCAAAAGTTACAATGACTCTTAAGATACACAACTAGTGGCGTAGCTATCAGGCAGACTGGAAAGAGTATCTAAAAAATGTGTATTTGGATGAGCAACTGGCAGGAAACACTGTGACTCTCTTAGGGTAGCCAATATCTCGTCACCAGTATAATCACATCTACAAAGTCAAGAAACCGCTGGCAAGAGTAACGATGTTTCTCTTAAGATACACAACTAGTGGCGTATCGCTACAGGCACACTGGAAACAGTATCTAAAAAATGTGTATTTGGGTGAGCAACTGGCACGAAACACTGTGACTCTCTTAGGGTAACCAATATCTCGTCACCAGTATAATCACATCTTCAAAGTCAAGAAACCGCTGGCAAGAGTAACGATGTTTCTCTTAAGATACACAACTAGTGGCGTATCGCTTCAGGCAGACTGGCCACAGTATCTCAAAATGTGTATTTGGGTGAGCAACTGGCAGGAAGCACTATGACTCTCTTAAGGTAGCCAATGCCTCGTCACCAACATAATCCCATCACCAACTTCAGGAAACCGCTTGCAAAGGTAACGAAGCTTCTCATAAGATACACAGCTAGTGGGGTGTCACTTGAGGCAGACTGGCCAAAGTATCAAAAAAATGTGTATTTGGGTGAGCAACTAGCAGGAATCACTATGACACTCATAGGGTAGCCAATGCCTCGTCACCAGCATAATCACATCAGCAACTTCAAGAAACCCCTGGCAAAAGTTACAATGACTCTTAAGATACACAACTAGTGGCGTAGCTATCAGGCAGACTGGAAAGAGTATCTAAAAAATGTGTATTTGGGTGAAGAACTGGCAGGAATCTCTATGACTCTCTTGAGGTAGCCAATGATTCGTCACCAGCAGAATCAAATCGGCAACTTCTAGAAACCCCTTTCAAAAGTAACGATGTTTCTCTTAAGATACACAACTAGTGGCGTATCGCCTCAGGAACACTGGAAACAGTATCTAAAAAATGTGTATTTGGGTGAGCAACTAGCAGGAATCACTATGACACTCATAGGGTAGCCAATGCCTCGTCACCAGCATAATCACATCAGCAACTTCAAGAAACCCCTGGCAAAAGTTACAATGACTCTTAAGATACACAACTAGTGGCGTAGCTATCAGGCAGACTGGAAAGAGTATCTAAAAAATGTGTATTTGGGTGAAGAACTGGCAGGAATCTCTATGACTCTCTTGAGGTAGCCAATGCCTTGTCACCAGCAGAATCAAATCAGCAACTTCTAGAAACCCCTGGCAAAAGTAACGATGTTTCTCTTAAGATACACAACTAGTGGCGTATCGCTTCAGGCACACTGGAAACAGTATCTAAAAAATGTGTATTTGGGTGAGCAACTGGCACGAAACACTGTGACTCTCTTAGGGTAACCAATATCTCGTCACCAGTATAATCACATCTTCAAAGGCAAGAAACCGCTGGCAAGAGTAACGATGTTTCTCTTAAGAAACACAACTAGTGGCGTATCGCTTCAGGCAGACTGGCCACAGTATCTCAAAATGTGTATTTGGGTGAGCAACTGGCAGGAAGCACTATGACTCTCTTAAGGTAGCCAATGCCTCGTTACCAACATAATCCCATCACCAACTTCAAGAAACCGCTTGCAAAGGTAACGAAGCTTCTCATAAGATACACAGCTAGTGGGGTGTCACTTGAGGCAGACTGGCCAAAGTATCAAAAAAATGTGTATTTGGGTGAGCAACTAGCAGGAATCTCTATGACACTCATTGGGTAGCCAATGCCTCGTCACCAGCATAATCACATCAGCAACTTCAAGAAACCCCTGGCAAAAGTTACAATGACTCTTAAGATACACAACTAGTGGCGTAGCTATCAGGCAGACTGGAAAGAGTATCTAAAAAATGTGTATTTGGGTGGAGAACTGGCAGGAATCTCTATGACTCTCTTGAGGTAGCCAATGCCTCGTCACCAGCAGAATCAAATCAGCAACTTCTAGAAACCCCTGGCAAAAGTAACGATGTTTCTCTTAAGATACACAACTAGTGGCGTATCGCTTCAGGCACACTGGCCACAGTATCTCAAAATGTGTATTTGGGTGAGCAACTGGCAGGAAGCACTATGACTCTCTTAAGGTAGCCAATGCCTCGTCACCAACATAATCCCATCACCAACTTCATGAAACCGCTTGCAAAGGTAACGAAGCTTCTCATAAGATACACAGCTAGAGGGGTGTCACTTGAGGCAGACTGGCCAAAGTATCAAAAAAATGTGTCTTTGGGTGAGCAACTAGCAGGAATCACTATGACACTCATAGGGTAGCCAATGCCTCGTCACCAGCATAATCACATCAGCAACTTCAAGAAACCCCTGGCAAAAGTTACAATGACTCTTAAGATACACAACTAGTGGCGTAGCTATCAGGCAGACTGGAAAGAGTATCTAAAAAATGTGTATTTGGGTGGAGAACTGGCAGGAATCTCTATGACTCTCTTGAGGTAGCCAATGCCTCGTCACCAGCAGAATCAAATCAGCAACTTCTAGAAACCCCTGGCAAAAGTAACGATGTTTCTCTTAAGATACACAACTAGTGGCGTATCGCTTCAGGCACACTGGAAACAGTATCTAAAAAATGTGTATTTGGGTGAGCAACTGGCACGAAACACTGTGACTCTCTTAGGGTAACCAATATCTCGTCACCAGTATAATCACATCTTCAAAGTCAAGAAACCGCTGGCAAGAGTAACGATGTTTCTCTTAAGATACACAACTAGTGGCGTATCGCTTCAGGCACACTGGCCACTGTATCTCAAAATGTGTATTTGGGTTTGCAACTGGCAGAAAGCACTATGACTCTCTTAAGGTAGCCAATGCATCGTCACCAACATAATCACATCACCAACTTCAAGAAACCGCTTGCAAAGGTAACGAAGCTTCTCATAAGATACACAGCTAGTGGGGTGTTACTTGAGGCAGACTGGCCAAAGTATCAAAAAAATGTGTATTTGGGCGAGCAACTAGCAGGAATCACTATGACACTCATAGGGTAGCCAATGCCTCGTCACCAGCATAATCACATCAGCAACTTCAAGAAACCCCTGGCAATAGTTACAATGACTCTTAAGATACACAACTAGTGGCGTAGCTATCAGGCAGACTGGAAAGAGTATCTAAAAAATGTGTATATGGATGAGCAACTGGCAGGAAACACTGTGACTCTCTTAGGGTAGCCAATATCTCGTCACCAGTATAATCACATCTACAAAGTCAAGAAACCGCTGGCAAGAGTAACGATGTTTCTCTTAAGATACACAACTAGTGGCGTATCGCTACAGGCACACTGGAAACAGTATCTAAAAAATGTGTATTTGGGTGAGCAACTGGCACGAAACACTGTGACTCTCTTAGGGTAACCAATATCTCGTCACCAGTATAATCACATCTTCAAAGTCAAGAAACCGCTGGCAAGAGTAACGATGTTTCTCTTAAGATACACAACTAGTGGCGTATCGCTTCAGGCACACTGGCCACAGTATCTCAAAATGTGTATTTGGGTGAGCAACTGGCAGGAAGCACTATGACTCTCTTAAGGTAGCCAATGCCTCGTCACCAACATAATCCCATCACCAACTTCAAGAAACCGCTTGCAAAGGTAACGAAGCTTCTCATAAGATACACAGCTAGAGGGGTGTCACTTGAGGCAGACTGGCCAAAGTATCAAAAAAATGTGTCTTTGGGTGAGCAACTAGCAGGAATCACTATGACACTCATTGGGTAGCCAATGCCTCGTCACCAGCATAATCACATCAGCAACTTCAAGAAACCCCTGGCAAAAGTTACAATGACTCTTAAGATACACAACTAGTGGCGTAGCTATCAGGCAGACTGGAAAGAGTATCTAAAAAATGTGTATTTGGGTGAAGAACTGGCAGGAATCTCTATGACTCTCTTGAGGTAGCCAATGCCTTGTCACCAGCAGAATCAAATCAGCAACTTCTAGAAACCCCTGGCAAAAGTAACGATGTTTCTCTTAAGATACACAACTAGTGGCGTATCGCTTCAGGCACACTGGAAACAGTATCTAAAAAATGTGTATTTGGGTGAGCAACTGGCACGAAACACTGTGACTCTCTTAGGGTAACCAATATCTCGTCACCAGTATAATCACATCTTCAAAGGCAAGAAACCGCTGGCAAGAGTAACGATGTTTCTCTTAAGATACACAACTAGTGGCGTATCGCTTCAGGCAGACTGGCCACAGTATCTCAAAATGTGTAATTGGGTGAGCAACTGGCAGGAAGCACTATGACTCTCTTAAGGTAGCCAATGCCTCGTCACCAACATAATCCCATCACCAACTTCAAGAAACCGCTTGCAAAGGTAACGAAGCTTCTCATAAGATACACAGCTAGTGGGGTGTCACTCGAGGCAGACTGGCCAAAGTATCAAAAAAATGTGTATTTGGGTGAGCAACTAGCAGGAATCACTATGACACTAATAGGGTAGCCAATGCCTCGTCACCAGCATAATCACATCAGCAACTTCAAGAAACCCCTGGCAAAAGTTACAATGACTCTTAAGATACACAACTAGTGGCGTAGCTATCAGGCAGACTGGAAAGAGTATCTAAAAAATGTGTATTTGGTTGAAGAACTGGCAGGAATCACTATGACACTCTTGAGGAAGCCAATGCTTCGTCACCAGCAGAATCAAATCAGCAACTTCTAGAAACCCCTTTCAAAAGTAACGATGTTTCTCTTAAGATACATAACTTGTGGCGTATCGCTTCAGGCACACTGGAAACAGTATCTAAAAAATGTGTATTTGGGTGAGCAACTGGCACGAAACACTGTGACTCTCTTAGGGTAGCCAATATCTCGTCACCAGTATAATCACAGCTTCAAAGTCAAGAAACCGCTGGCAAGAGTAACGATGTTTCTCTTAAGATACACAACTAGTGGCGTATCGCTTCAGGCAGACTGGCCACAGTATCTCAAAATGTGTATTTGGGTGAGCAACTGGCAGGAAGCACTATGACTCTCTTAAGGTAGCCAATGCCTCGTCACCAACATAATCCCATCACCAACTTCAAGAAACCGCTTGCAAAGGTAACGAAGCTTCTCATAAGATACACAGCTAGTGGGGTGTCACTTGAGGCAGACTGGCCAAAGTATCAAAAAAATGTGTATTTGGGTGAGCCACTAGCAGGAATCTCTATGACACTCATAGGGTAGCCAATGCCTCGTCACCAGCATAATCACATCAGCAACTTCAAGAAACCACTGGCAATAGTTACAATGACTCTTAAGATACACAACTAGTGGCGTAGCTATCAGGCAGACTGGAAAGAGTATCTAAAAAATGTGTATTTGGATGAGCAACTGGCAGGAAACACTGTGACTCTCTTAGGGTAGCCAATATCTCGTCACCAGTATAATCACATCTTCAAAGTCAAGAAACCGCTGGCAAGAGTAACGATGTTTCTCTTAAGATACACAACTAGTGGCGTATCGCTACAGGCACACTGGAAACAGTATCTAAAAAATGTGTATTTGGGTGAGCAACTGGCACGAAACACTGTGACTCTCTTAGGGTAACCAATATCTCGTCACCAGTATAATCACATCTTCAAAGTCAAGAAACCGCTGGCAAGAGTAACGATGTTTCTCTTAAGATACATAACTAGTGGCGTATCGCTTCAGGCAGACTGGCCACAGTATCTAAAAATGTGTATTTGGGTGAGCAACTGGCAGGAAGCACTATGACTCTCTTAAGATAGCCAATGCCTCGTCACCAACATAATCCCATCACTAACTTCAGTAAACCGCTTGCAAAGGTAACGAAGCTTCTCATAAGATACACAGCTAGTGGGGTGTCACTTGAGGCAGACTGGCCAAAGTATCAAAAAAATGTGTATTTGGGTGAGCAACTAGCAGGAATCACTATGACACTCATAGGGTAGCCAATGCCTCGTCACCAGCATAATCACATCAGCAACTTCAAGAAACCCCTGGCAAAAGTTACAATGACACTTAAGATACACAACTAGTGGCGTAGCTATCAGGCAGACTGGAAAGAGTATCTAAAAAATGTGTATTTGGGTGAAGAACTGGCAGGAATCTCTATGACTCTCTTGAGGTAGCCAATGATTCGTCACCAGCAGAATCAAATCAGCAACTTCTAGAAACCCCTTTCAAAAGTAACGATGTTTCTCTTAAGATACACAACTAGTGGCGTATCGCCTCAGGCACAGTTGAAACAGTATCTAAAAAATGTGTATTTGGGTGAGCAACTAGCAGGAATCACTATGACACTCATAGGGTAGCCAATGCCTCGTCACCAGCATAATCACATCAGCAACTTCAAGAAACCCCTGGCAAAAGTTACAATGACTCTTAAGATACACAACTAGTGGCGTAGCTATCAGGCAGACTGGAAAGAGTATCTAAAAAATGTGTATTTGGGTGAAGAACTGGCAGGAATCTCTATGACTCCCTTGGGGTAGCCAATGCCTTGTCACCAGCAGAATCAAATCAGCAACTTCTAGAAACCCCTGGCAAAAGTAACGATGTTTCTCTTAAGATACACAACTAGTGGCGTATCGCCTCAGGCACACTGGAAACAGTATCTAAAAATTGTGTATTTGGGTGAGCAAATGGCACGAAACACTGTGACTCTCTTAGGGTAACCAATATCTCGTCACCAGTATAATCACATCTTCAAAGTCAAGAAACCGCTGGCAAGAGTAACGATGTTTCTCTTAAGATACACAACTAGTGGCGTATCGCTTCAGGCACGCTGGCCACAGTATCTCAAAATGTGTATTTGGGTGAGCAACTGGCAGGAAGCACTATGACTCTCTTAAGGTAGCCAATGCCTCGTCACCAACATAATCCCATCACCAACTTCAGGAAACCGCTTGCAAAGGTAACGATGCTTCTCATAAGATACACAGCTAGTGGGGTGTCACTTGAGGCAGACTGGCCAAAGTATCAAAATAATGTGTATTTGGGTGAGCAACTAGCAGGAATCACTATGACACTCATAGGGTAGCCAATGCCTCGTCACCAGCATAATCACATCAGCAACTTCAAGAAACCCTGGCAAAAGTTACAATGACTCTTAAGATACACAACTAGTGGCGTAGCTATCAGGCAGACTGGAAAGAGTATCTAAAAAATGTGTATTTTGGTGAAGAACTGGCAGGAATCTCTATGACTCTCTTGAGGTAGCCAATGATTCGTCACCAGCAGAATCAAATCAGCAACTTCTAGAAACCCCTTTCAAAAGTAACGATGTTTCTCTTAAGATACACAACTAGTGGCGTATCGCCTCAGGCACAGTTGAAACAGTATCTAAAAAATGTGTATTTGGGTGAGCAACTAGCAGGAATCACTATGACACTCATAGGGTAGCCAATGCCTCGTCACCAGCATAATCACATCAGCAACTTCAAGAAACCCCTGGCAAAAGTTACAATGACTCTTAAGATACACAACTAGTGGCGTAGCTATCAGGCAGACTGGAAAGAGTATCTAAAAAATGTGTATTTGGGTGAAGAACTGGCAGGAATCTCTATGACTCTCTTGGGGTAGCCAATGCCTTGTCACCAGCAGAATCAAATCAGCAACTTCTAGAAACCCCTGGCAAAAGTAACGATGTTTCTCTTAAGATACACAACTAGTGGCGTATCGCCTCAGGCACACTGGAAACAGTATCTAAAAATTGTGTATTTGGGTGAGCAAATGGCACGAAACACTGTGACTCTCTTAGGGTAACCAATATCTCGTCACCAGTATAATCACATCTTCAAAGTCAAGAAACCGCTGGCAAGAGTAACGATGTTTCTCTTAAGATACACAACTAGTGGCGTATCGCTTCAGGCACGCTGGCCACAGTATCTCAAAATGTGTATTTGGGTGAGCAACTGGCAGGAAGCACTATGACTCTCTTAAGGTAGCCAATGCCTCGTCACCAACATAATCCCATCACCAACTTCAGGAAACCGCTTGCAAAGGTAACGATGCTTCTCATAAGATACACAGCTAGTGGGGTGTCACTTGAGGCAGACTGGCCAAAGTGTCAAAAAAATGTGTATTTGGGTGAGCAACTAGCAGGAATCACTATGACACTCATAGGGTAGCCAATGCCTCGTCACCAGCATAATCACATCAGCAACTTCAAGAAACCCTGGCAAAAGTTACAATGACTCTTAAGATACACAACTAGTGGCGTAGCTATCAGGCAGACTGGAAAGAGTATCTAAAAAATGTGTATTTGGGTGAAAAACTGGCAGGAATCTCTATGACTCTCTTGAGGTAGCCAATGCCTCGTCCCCAGCAGAATCAAATCAGCAACTTCTAGAAACCCCTGGCAAAAGTAACGATGTTTCTCTTAAGATACACAACTAGTGGCGTATCGCTTCAGGCACACTGGAAACAGAATTAAAAAAATGTGTATTTGGGTGAGCAATTGGCACGAAACACTGTGACTCTCTTAGGGTAACCAATATCTCGTCACCAGTATAATCACATCTTCAAAGTCAAGAAACCGCTGGCAAGAGTAACGATGTTTCTCTTAAGATACACAACTAGTGGCGTATCACTTCAGGCAGACTGGCACAGTATCTCAAAATGTGTATTTGGGTGAGCAACTGGCAGGAAGCACTATGACTCTCTTAAGGTAGCCAATGCCTCTTCACCAACATAATCCCATCACCAACTTCAGGAAACCGCTTGCAAAGGTAACGAAGCTTCTCATAAGATACACAGCTAGTGGGGTGTCACTTGAGGCAGACTGGCCAAAGTATCAAAAAAATTTGTATTTGGGTGAGCAACTAGCAGGAATCACTATGACACTCATAGGGTAGCCAATGCCTCGTCACCAGCATAATCACATCTGATACTTCAAGAGACCCCTGGCAAAAGTTACAATGACTCTTAAGATACACAACTAGTGGCGTAGCTATCAGGCAGACTGGAAAGAGTATCTAAAAAATGTGTATTTGGGTGAAGAACTGGCAGGAATCTCTATGACTCTCTTGGGGTAGCCAATGCCTTGTCACCAGCAGAATCAAATCAGCAACTTCTAGAAACCCCTGGCAAAAGTAACGATGTTTCTCTTAAGATACACAACTAGTGGCGTATCGCCTCAGGCACACTGGAAACAGTATCTAAAAAATGTGTATTTGGGTGAGCAACTGGCACGTAACACTGTGACTCTCTTAGGGTAACCAATATCTCGTCACCAGTATAATCACAGCTTCAAAGTCAAGAAACCGATGGCAAGAGTAACGATGTTTCTCTTAAGATACACAACTAGTGGCGTATCGCTTAAGGCAGACTGGCCACAGTATCTCAAAATGTGTATTTGGGTGCGCAACTGGCAGGAAGCACTATGACTCTCTTAAGGTAGCCAATGCCTCGTCACCAACATAATCCCATCACCAACTTCAGGAAACCGCTTGCAAAGGTAACGAAGCTTCTCATAAGATACACAGCTAGTGGGGTGTCACTTGAGGCAGACTGGCCAAAGTATCAAAAAAATGTGTATTTGGGTGAGCAACTAGCAGGAATCGCTATGACACTCATAGGGTAGCCAATGCCTCGTCACCAGCATAAGCACATCAGTAACTTCAAGAAACCCCTGGCAAAAGTTACAATGACTCTTAAGATACACAACTAGTGGCGTAGCTATCAGGCAGACTGGAAAGGGTATCTAAAAAATGTGTATTTGGGTGAAGAACTGGCAGAAATCTCTATGACTCTCTTGAGGTAGCCAATGCTTCGTCACAAGCAGAATCAAATCAGCAACTTCTAGAAACCCCTGGCAAAAGTAACGATGTTTCTCTTAAGATACACAACTAGTGGCGTATCGCTTCAGGCACACTGGAAACAGTATCTAAAAAATGTGTATTTGGGTGAGCAAATGGCACGAAACACAGTGACTCTCTTAGGGTAACCAATATCTCGTCACCAGTATAATCACATCTTCAAAGTCAAGAAACCGCTGGCAAGAGTAACGATGTTTCTCTTAAGATACACAACTAGTGGCGTATCGCTTCAGGCACGCTGGCCACAGTATCTCAAAATGTGTATTTGGGTGAGCAACTGGCAGGAAGCACTATGACTCTCTTAAGGTAGCCAATGCCTCGTCACCAACATAATCCCATCACCAACTTCAGGAAACCGCTTGCAAAGGTAACGATGCTTCTCATAAGATACACAGCTAGTGGGGTGTCACTTGAGGCAGACTGGCCAAAGTATCAAAAAAATGTGTATTTGGGTGAGCAACTAGCAGGAATCACTATGACACTCATAGGGTAGCCAATGCCTCGTCACCAGCATAATCACATCAGCAACTTCAAGAAACCCCTGGCAAAAGTTACAATGACTCTTAAGATACACAACTAGTGGCGTAGCTATCCGGCAGACTGGAAAGAGTATCTAAAAAATGTGTATTTGGGTGAAGAACTGGCAGGATTCTCTATGACTCTCTTGAGGAAGCCAATGCTTCGTCACCAGCAGAATCAAATCAGCAACTTCTAGAAACCCCTTTCAAAAGTAACGATGTTTCTCTTAAGATACACAACTAGTGGCGTATCGCTTCAGGCACACTGGAAACAGTATCTAAAAAATTTGTATTTGGGTGAGCAACTGGCACGAAACACTGTGACTCTCTTAGGGTAGCCAATATCTCGTCACCAGTATAATCACATCTTCAAAGTCAAGAAACCGCTGGCAAGAGTAACGATGTTTCTCTTAAGAAACACAACTAGTCGCGTATCGCTTCAGGCACACTGGAAACAGTATCTAAAAAATGTGTATTTGGGTGAGCAACTGGCACGAAACACTGTGAATCTCTTAGGGTAACCAATATCTCGTCACCAGTATAATCACATCTTCAAAGTCAAGAAACCGCTGGCAAGAGTAACGATGTTTCTCTTAAGATACACAACTAGTGGCGTATCGCTTCAGGCAGACTGGCCACAGTATCTCAAAATGTGTATTTGGGTGAGCAACTGGCAGGAAGCACTATGACTATCTTAAGGTAGCCAATGCCTCGTCACCAACATAATCCCATCACCAACCTCAGGAAACCGCTTGCAAAGGTAACGAAGCTTCTCATAAGATACACAGCTAGTGGGGTGTCACTTGAGGCAGACTGGCCAAAGTATCAAAAATATGTGTATTTGGGTGAGCAACTAGCAGGAATCACTATGACACTCATAGGGTAGCCAATGCCTCGTCACCAGCATAATCACATCAGCAACTTCAAGAAACCCCTGGCAAAAGTTACAATGACTCTTAAGATACACAACTAGTGGCGTAGCTATCAGGCAGACTGGAAAGAGTATCTAAAAAATGTGTATTTGGATGAGCAACTGGCAGGAAACACTGTGACTCTCTTAGGGTAGCCAATATCTCGTCACAAGTATAATCACATCTTCAAAGTCAAGAAACCGCTGGCAAGAGTAACGATGTTTCTCTTAAGATACACAACTAGTGGCGTATCGCCTCAGGCACACTGGAAACAGTATCTAAAAAATGTGTATTTGGGTGAGCAACTGGCACGAAACACTGTGACTCTCTTAGGGTAACCAATATCTCGTCACCAGTATAATCACAGCTTCAAAGTCAAGAAACCGCTGGCAAGAGTAACGATGTTTCTCTTAAGATACACAACTAGTGGCGTATCGCTTCAGGCAGACTGGCACAGTATCTCAAAATGTGTATTTGGGTGAGCAACTGGCAGGAAGCACTATGACTCTCTTAAGGTATCCAATGCCTCGTCACCAACATAATCCCATCACCAACTTCAGGAAACCGCTTGCAAAGGTTACGAAGCTTCTCATAAGATACACAGCTAGTGGGGTGTCACTTGAGGCAGACTGGCCAAAGTATCAAAAAAATTTGTATTTGGGTGAGCAACTAGCAGGAATCACTATGACACTCATAGAGTAGCCAATGCCTCGTCACCAGCATAATCACATCAGCAACTTCAAGAAACCCCTGGCAAAAGTTACAATGACTCTTAAGATACACAACTAGTGGCGTAGCTATCAGGCAGACTGGAAAGAGTATCTAAAAAATGTGTATTTGGGTGAGCAACTGGCAGGAAACACTGTGACTCTCTTAGGGTAACCAATATCTCGTCACCAGTATAATCACAGCTTCAAAGTCAAGAAACCGATGGCAAGAGTAACGATGTTTCTCTTAAGATACACAACTAGTGGCGTATCGCTTCAGGCAGACTGGCCACAGTATCTCAAAATGTGTATTTGGGTGAGCAACTGGCAGGAAGCACTATGACTCTCTTAAGGTAGCCAATGCCTCGTCACCAACATAATCACATCACCAACTTCAGGAAACCGCTTGCAAAGGTAACGAAGCTTCTCATAAGATACACAGCTAGTGGGGTGTCACTTGAGGCAGACTGGCCAAAGTATCAAAAAAATGTGTATTTGGGTGAGCAACTAGCAGGAATCGCTATGACACTCATAGGGTAGCCAATGCCTCGTCACCAGCATAATCACATCAGAAACTTCAAGAAACCCCTGGCAAAAGTTACAATGACACTTAAGATACACAACTAGTGGCGTAGCTATCAGGCAGACTGGAAAGAGTATCTAAAAAATGTGTATTTGGGTGAAGAACTGGCAGGAATCTCTATGACTCTCTTGAGGTAGCCAATGATTCGTCACCAGCAGAATCAAATCAGCAACTTCTAGAAACCCCTTTCAAAAGTAACGATGTTTCTCTTAAGATACACAACTAGTGGCGTATCGCCTCAGGCACAGTTGAAACAGTATCTAAAAAATGTGTATTTGGGTGAGCAACTAGCAGGAATCACTATGACACTCATAGGGTAGCCAATGCCTCGTCACCAGCATAATCACATCAGCAACTTCAAGAGACCCCTGGCAAAAGTTACAATGACTCTTAAGATACACAACTAGTGGCGTAGCTATCAGGCAGACTGGAAAGAGTATCTAAAAAATGTGTATTTGGGTGAAGAACTGGCAGGAATCTCTATGACTCTCTTGGGGTAGCCAATGCCTTGTCACCAGCAGAATCAAATCAGCAACTTCTAGAAACCCCTGGCAAAAGTAACGATGTTTCTCTTAAGATACACAACTAGTGACGTATCGCCTCAGGCACACTGGAAACAGTATCTAAAAAATGTGTATTTGGGTGAGCAACTGGCACGAAACACTGTGACTCTCTTAGGGTAACCAATATCTCGTCACCAGTATAATCACAGCTTCAAAGTCAAGAAACCGCTGGCAAGAGTAACGATGTTTCTCTTAAGATACACAACTAGTGGCGTATCGCTTCAGGCACACTGGAAACAGTATCTAAAAATTGTGTATTTGGGTGAGCAAATGGCACGAAACACTGTGACTCTCTTAGGGTAACCAATATCTCGTCACCAGTATAATCACATCTTCAAAGTCAAGAAACCGCTGGCAAGAGTAACGATGTTTCTCTTAAGATACACAACTAGTGGCGTATCGCTTCAAGCACACTAGCCACAGTATCTCAAAATGTGTATTTGGGTGAGCAACTGGCAGGAAGCACTATGACTCTCTTAAGGTAGCCAATGCCTCGTCACCAACATAATCCCATCACCAACTTCAGGAAACCGCTTGCAAAGGTAACGATGCTTCTCATAAGATACACAGCTAGTGGGGTGTCACTTGAGGCAGACTGGCCAAAGTGTCATAAAAATGTGTATTTGGGTGAGCAACTAGCAGGAATCACTATGACACTCATAGGGTAGCCAATGCCTCGTCACCAGCATAATCACATCAGCAACTTCAAGAAACCCCTGGCAAAAGTTACAATGACTCTTAAGATACACAACTAGTGGCGTAGCTATCAGGCAGACTGGAAAGAGTATCTAAAAAATGTGTATTTGGGTGAAGAACTGGCAGGAATCTCTATGACTCTCTTGAGGTAGCCAATGCCTCGTCACCAGCAGAATCAAATCAGCAACTTCTAGAAACCCCTGGCAAAAGTAACGATGTTTCTCTTAAGATACACAACTAGTGGCGTATCGCTTCAGGCACACTGGAAACAGTATTAAAAAATGTGTATTTGGGTGAGCAATTGGCACGAAACACTGTGACTCTCTTAGGGTAACCAATATCTCGTCACCAGTATAATCACATCTTCAAAGTCAAGAAACCGCTGGCAAGAGTAACGATGTTTCTCTTAAGATACACAACTAGTGGCGTATCGCTTCAGGCAGACTGGCACAGTATCTCAAAATGTGTATTTGGGTGAGCAACTGGCAGGAAGCACTATGACTCTCTTAAGGTAGCCAATGCCTCGTCACCAACATAATCCCATCACCAACTTCAGGAAACCGCTTGCAAAGGTAACGAAGCTTCTCATAAGATACACAGCTAGTGGGGTGTCACTTGAGGCAGACTGGCCAAAGTATCAAAAAAATTTGTATTTGGGTGAGCAACTAGCAGGAATCACTATGACACTCATAGGGTAGCCAATGCCTCGTCACCAGCATAATCACATCAGCAACTTCAAGAGACCCCTGGCAAAAGTTACAATGACTCTTAAGATACACAACTAGTGGCGTAGCTATCAGGCAGACTGGAAAGAGTATCTAAAAAATGTGTATTTGGGTGAAGAACTGGCAGGAATCTCTATGACTCTCTTGGGGTAGCCAATGCCTTGTCACCAGCAGAATCAAATCAGCAACTTCTAGAAACCCCTGGCAAAAGTAACGATGTTTCTCTTAAGATACACAACTAGTGGCGTATCGCCTCAGGCACACTGGAAACAGTATCTAAAAATGTGTATTTGGGTGAGCAACTGGCACGAAACACTGTGACTCTCTTAGGGTAACCAATATCTCGTCACCAGTATAATCACAGCTTCAAAGTCAAGAAACCGATGGCAAGAGTAACGATGTTTCTCTTAAGATACACAACTAGTGGCGTATCGCTTCAGGCAGACTGGCCACAATATCTCAAAATGTGTATTTGGGTGAGCAACTGGCAGGAAGCACTATGACTCTCTTAAGGTAGCCAATGCCTCGTCACCAACATAATCCCATCACCAACTTCAGGAAACCGCTTGCAAAGGTAACGAAGCTTCTCATAAGATACACAGCTAGTGGGGTGTCACTTGAGGCAGACTGGCCAAAGTATCAAAAAAATGTGTATTTGGGTGAGCAACTAGCAGGAATCGCTATGACACTCATAGGGTAGCCAATGCCTCGTCACCAGCATAAGCACATCAGCAACTTCAAGAAACCCCTGGCAAAAGTTACAATGACTCTTAAGATACACAACTAGTGGCGTAGCTATCAGGCAGACTGGAAAGGGTATCTAAAAAATGTGTATTTGAGGGAAGAAATGGCAGAAATCTCTATGACTCTCTTGAGGTAGCCAATGCTTCGTCACCAGCAGAATCAAATCAGCAACTTCTAGAAACCCCTGGCAAAAGTAACGATGTTTCTCTTAAGATACACAACTAGTGGCGTATCGCTTCAGGCACACTGGAAACAGTATTAAAAAATGTGTATTTGGGTGAGCAATTGGCACGAAACACTGTGACTCTCTTAGGGTAACCAATATCTCGTCACCAGTATAATCACATCTTCAAAGTCAAGATACCGCTGGCAAGAGTAACGATGTTTCTCTTAAGATACACAACTAGTGGCGTATCGCTTCAGGCACACACGCCACAGTATCTCAAAATGTGTATTTGGGTGAGCAACTGGCAGAAAGCACTATGACTCTCTTAAGGTTGCCAATGCCTCGTCACCAACATAATCACATCACCAACTTCAAGAAACCCCTGGCAAAAGTTACAATGACTCTTAAGATACACAACTAGTGGCGTAGCTATCAGGCAGACTGGAAAGAGTATCTAAAAAATGTGTATTTGGGTGAAGAACTGGCAGGAATCTCTATGACTCTCTTGAGGAAGCCAATGCTTCGTCACCAGCAGAATCAAATCAGCAACTTCTAGAAACCCCTTTCAAAAGTAACGATGTTTCTCTTAAGATACACAACTAGTGGCGTATCGCTTCAGGCACACTGGAAACAGTATCTAAAAAATTTGTATTTGGGTGAGCAACTGGCACGAAACACTGTGACTCTCTTAGGGTAGCCAATATCTCGTCACCAGTATAATCACATCTTCAAAGTCAAGAAACCGCTGGCAAGAGTAACGATGTTTCTCTTAAGATACACAACTAGTCGCGTATCGCTTCAGGCACACTGGAAACAGTATCTAAAAAATGTGTATTTGGGTGAGCAACTGGCACGAAACACTGTGAATCCCTTAGGGTAACCAATATCTCGTCACCAGTATAATCACATCTTCAAAGTCAAGAAACCGCTGGCAAGAGTAACGATGTTTCTCTTAAGATACACAACTAGTGGCGTATCGCTTCAGGCAGACTGGCCACAGTATCTCAAAATGTGTATTTGGGTGAGCAACTGGCAGGAAGCACTATGACTATCTTAAGGTAGCCAATGCCTCGTCACCAACATAATCCCATCACCAACCTCAGGAAACCGCTTGCAAAGGTAACGAAGCTTCTCATAAGATACACAGCTAGTGGGGTGTCACTTGAGGCAGACTGGCCAAAGTATCAAAAATATGTGTATTTGGGTGAGCAACTAGCAGGAATCACTATGACACTCATAGGGTAGCCAATGCCTCGTCACCAGCATAATCACATCAGCAACTTCAAGAAACCCCTGGCAAAAGTTACAATGACTCTTAAGATACACAACTAGTGGCGTAGCTATCAGGCAGACTGGAAAGAGTATCTAAAAAATGTGTATTTGGATGAGCAACTGGCAGGAAACACTGTGACTCTCTTAGGGTAGCCAATATCTCGTCACAAGTATAATCACATCTTCAAAGTCAAGAAACCGCTGGCAAGAGTAACGATGTTTCTCTTAAGATACACAACTAGTGGCGTATCGCTTCAGGCACACTGGAAACAGTATCTAAAAAATGTGTATTTGGGTGAGCAACTGGCACGAAACACTGTGACTCTCTTAGGGTAACCAATATCTCGTCACCAGTATAATCACAGCTTCAAAGTCAAGAAACCGCTGGCAAGAGTAACGATGTTTCTCTTAAGATACACAACTAGTGGCGTATCGCTTCAGGCAGACTGGCACAGTATCTCAAAATGTGTATTTGGGTGAGCAACTGGCAGGAAGCACTATGACTCTCTTAAGGTATCCAATGCCTCGTCACCAACATAATCCCATCACCAACTTCAGGAAACCGCTTGCAAAGGTAACGAAGCTTCTCATAAGATACACAGCTAGTGGGGTGTCACTTGAGGCAGACTGGCCAAAGTATCAAAAAAATTTGTATTTGGGTGAGCAACTAGCAGGAATCACTATGACACTCATAGAGTAGCCAATGCCTCGTCACCAGCATAATCACATCAGCAACTTCAAGAAACCCCTGGCAAAAGTTACAATGACTCTTAAGATACACAACTAGTGGCGTAGCTATCAGGCAGACTGGAAAGAGTATCTAAAAAATGTGTATTTGGGTGAGCAACTGGCAGGAAACACTGTGACTCTCTTAGGGTAACCAATATCTCGTCACCAGTATAATCACAGCTTCAAAGTCAAGAAACCGATGGCAAGAGTAACGATGTTTCTCTTAAGATACACAACTAGTGGCGTATCGCTTCAGGCAGACTGGCCACAGTATCTCAAAATGTGTATTTGGGTGAGCAACTGGCAGGAAGCACTATGTCTCTCTTAAGGTAGCCAATGCCTCGTCACCAACATAATCACATCACCAACTTCAGGAAACCGCTTGCAAAGGTAACGAAGCTTCTCATAAGATACACAGCTAGTGGGGTGTCACTTGAGGCAGACTGGCCAAAGTATCAAAAAAATGTGTATTTGGGTGAGCAACTAGCAGGAATCGCTATGACACTCATAGGGTAGCCAATGCCTCGTCACCAGCATAATCACATCAGAAACTTCAAGAAACCCCTGGCAAAAGTTACAATGACACTTAAGATACACAACTAGTGGCGTAGCTATCAGGCAGACTGGAAAGAGTATCTAAAAAATGTGTATTTGGGTGAAGAACTGGCAGGAATCTCTATGACTCTCTTGAGGTAGCCAATGATTCGTCACCAGCAGAATCAAATCAGCAACTTCTAGAAACCCCTTTCAAAAGTAACGATGTTTCTCTTAAGATACACAACTAGTGGCGTATCGCCTCAGGCACAGTTGAAACAGTATCTAAAAAATGTGTATTTGGGTGAGCAACTAGCAGGAATCACTATGACACTCATAGGGTAGCCAATGCCTCGTCACCAGCATAATCACATCAGCAACTTCAAGAAACCCCTGGCAAAAGTTACAATGACTCTTAAGATACACAACTAGTGGCGTAGCTATCAGGCAGACTGGAAAGAGTATCTAAAAAATGTGTATTTGGGTGAAGAACTGGCAGGAATCTCTATGACTCTCTTGGGGTAGCCAATGCCTTGTCACCAGCAGAATCAAATCAGCAACTTCTAGAAACCCCTGGCAAAAGTAACGATGTTTCTCTTAAGATACACAACTAGTGGCGTATCGCCTCAGGCACACTGGAAACAGTATCTAAAAAATGTGTATTTGGGTGAGCAACTGGCACGAAACACTGTGACTCTCTTAGGGTAACCAATATCTCGTCACCAGTATAATCACAGCTTCAAAGTCAAGAAACCGCTGGCAAGAGTAACGATGTTTCTCTTAAGATACACAACTAGTGGCGTATCGCTTCAGGCACACTGGAAACAGTATTAAAAAATGTGTATTTGGGTGAGCAATTGGCACGAAACACTGTGACTCTCTTAGGGTAACCAATATCTCGTCACCAGTATAATCACATCTTCAAAGTCAAGAAACCGCTGGCAAGAGTAACGATGTTTCTCTTAAGATACACAACTAGTGGCGTATCGCTTCAGGCAGACTGGCACAGTATCTCAAAATGTGTATTTGGGTGAGCAACTGGCAGGAAGCACTATGACTCTCTTAAGGTAGCCAATGCCTCGTCACCAACATAATCCCATCACCAACTTCAGGAAACCGCTTGCAAAGGTAACGAAGCTTCTCATAAGATACACAGCTAGTGGGGTGTCACTTGAGGCAGACTGGCCAAAGTATCAAAAAAATGTGTATTTGGGTGAGCAACTAGCAGGAATCACTATGACACTCATAGGGTAGCCAATGCCTCGTCACCAGCATAATCACATCAGCAACTTCAAGAGACCCCTGGCAAAAGTTACAATGACTCTTAAGATACACAACTAGTGGCGTAGCTATCAGGCAGACTGGAAAGAGTATCTAAAAAATGTGTATTTGGGTGAAGAACTGGCAGGAATCTCTATGACTCTCTTGGGGTAGCCAATGCCTTGTCACCAGCAGAATCAAATCAGCAACTTCTAGAAACCCCTGGCAAAAGTAACGATGTTTCTCTTAAGATACACAACTAGTGGCGTATCGCCTCAGGCACACTGGAAACAGTATCTAAAAAATGTGTATTTGGGTGAGCAACTGGCACGAAACACTGTGACTCTCTTAGGGTAACCAATATCTCGTCACCAGTATAATCACAGCTTCAAAGTCAAGAAACCGATGGCAAGAGTAACGATGTTTCTCTTAAGATACACAACTAGTGGCGTATCGCTTCAGGCAGACTGGCCACAATATCTCAAAATGTGTATTTGGGTGAGCAACTGGCAGGAAGCACTATGACTCTCTTAAGGTAGCCAATGCCTCGTCACCAACATAATCCCATCACCAACTTCAGGAAACCGCTTGCAAAGGTAACGAAGCTTCTCATAAGATACACAGCTAGTGGGGTGTCACTTGAGGCAGACTGGCCAAAGTATCAAAAAAATGTGTATTTGGGTAAGCAACTAGCAGGAATCGCTATGACACTCATAGGGTAGCCAATGCCTCGTCACCAGCATAAGCACATCAGCAACTTCAAGAAACCCCTGGCAAAAGTTACAATGACTCTTAAGATACACAACTAGTGGCGTAGCTATCAGGCAGACTGGAAAGGGTATCTAAAAAATGTGTATTTGAGGGAAGAAATGGCAGAAATCTCTATGACTCTCTTGAGGTAGCCAATGCTTCGTCACCAGCAGAATCAAATCAGCAACTTCTAGAAACCCCTGGCAAAAGTAACGATGTTTCTCTTAAGATACACAACTAGTGGCGTATCGCTTCAGGCACACTGGAAACAGTATCTAAAAAATGTGTATTTGGGTGAGCAACTGGCACGAAACACTGTGAATCTCTTAGGGTAACCAATATCTCGTCACCAGTATAATCACATCTTCAAAGTCAAGAAACCGCTGGCAAGAGTAACGATGTTTCTCTTAAGATACACAACTAGTGGCGTATCGCTTCAGGCAGACTGGCCACAGTATCTCAAAATGTGTATTTGGGTGAGCAACTGGCAGGAAGCACTATGACTATCTTAAGGTAGCCAATGCCTCGTCACCAACATAATCCCATCACCAACCTCAGGAAACCGCTTGCAAAGGTAACGAAGCTTCTCATAAGATACACAGCTAGTGGGGTGTCACTTGAGGCAGACTGGCCAAAGTATCAAAAATATGTGTATTTGGGTGAGCAACTAGCAGGAATCACTATGACACTCATAGGGTAGCCAATGCCTCGTCACCAGCATAATCACATCAGCAACTTCAAGAAACCCCTGGCAAAAGTTACAATGACTCTTAAGATACACAACTAGTGGCGTAGCTATCAGGCAGACTGGAATGGGTATCTAAAAAATGTGTATTTGGGTGAAGAACTGGCAGGAATCTCTATGACTCTCTTGAGGTAGCCAATGCCTCGTCACCAGCAGAATCAAATAAGCAACTTCTAGAAACCCCTGGCAAAAGTAACGATGTTTCTCTTAAGATACACAACTAGTGGCGTATCGCTTCAGGCACACTGGAAACAGTATTAAAAAATGTGTATTTGGGTGAGCAATTGGCACGAAACACTGTGACTCTCTTAGGGTAACCAATATCTCGTCACCAGTATAATCACATCTTCAAAGTCAAGATACCGCTGGCAAGAGTAACGATGTTTCTCTTAAGATATACAACTAGTGGCGTATCGCTTCAGGCACACACGCCACAGTATCTCAAAATGTGTATTTGGGTGAGCAACTGGCAGAAAGCACTATGACTCTCTTAAGGTTGCCAATGCCTCGTCACCAACATAATCACATCACCAACTTCAAGAAACCGCTTGCAAAGGTAACGAAGCTTCTCATAAGATACACAGCTAGTGGGGTGTCACTTGAGGCAGACTGGCCAAAGTATCAAAAAAATGTGTATTTGGGTGAGCAACTAGCAGGAATCACTATGACACTCATAGGGTAGCCAATGCCTCGTCACCAGCATAATCACATCAGCAACTTCAAGAAACCCCTGGCAAAAGTTACAATGACTCTTAAGATACACAACTAGTGGCGTAGCTATCAGGCAGACTGGAAAGAGTATCTAAAAAAATGTGTATTTGGATGAGCAACTGGCAGGAAACACTGTGACTCTCTTAGGGTAGCCAATATCTCGTCACAAGTATAATCACATCTTCAAAGTCAAGAAACCGCTGGCAAGAGTAACGATGTTTCTCTTAAGATACACAACTAGTGGCGTATCGCTTCAGGCACACTGGAAACAGTATCTAAAAAATGTGTATTTGGGTGAGCAACTGGCACGAAACACTGTGACTCTCTTAGGGTAACCAATATCTCGTCACCAGTATAATCACAGCTTCAAAGTCAAGAAACCGCTGGCAAGAGTAACGATGTTTCTCTTAAGATACACAACTAGTGGCGTATCGCTTCAGGCAGACTGGCACAGTATCTCAAAATGTGTATTTGGGTGAGCAACTGGCAGGAAGCACTATGACTCTCTTAAGGTAGCCAATGCCTCGTCACCAACATAATCCCATCACCAACTTCAGGAAACCGCTTGCAAAGGTAACGAAGCTTCTCATAAGATACACAGCTAGTGGGGTGTCACTTGAGGCAGACTGGCCAAAGTATCAAAAAAATTTGTATTTGGGTGAGCAACTAGCAGGAATCACTATGACACTCATAGAGTAGCCAATGCCTCGTCACCAGCATAATCACATCAGCAACTTCAAGAAACCCCTGGCAAAAGTTACAATGACTCTTAAGATACACAACTAGTGGCGTAGCTATCAGGCAGACTGGAAAGAGTATCTAAAAAATGTGTATTTGGGTGAGCAACTGGCACGAAACACTGTGACTCTCTTAGGGTAACCAATATCTCGTCACCAGTATAATCACAGCTTCAAAGTCAAGAAACCGATGGCAAGAGTAACGATGTTTCTCTTAAGATACACAACTAGTGGCGTATCGCTTCAGGCAGACTGGCCACAATATCTCAAAATGTGTATTTGGGTGAGCAACTGGCAGGAAGCACTATGACTCTCTTAAGGTAGCCAATGCCTCGTCACCAACATAATCCCATCACCAACTTCAGGAAACCGCTTGCAAAGGTAACGAAGCTTCTCATAAGATACACAGCTAGTGGGGTGTCACTTGAGGCAGACTGGCCAAAGTATCAAAAAAATGTGTATTTGGGTAAGCAACTAGCAGGAATCGCTATGACACTCATAGGGTAGCCAATGCCTCGTCACCAGCATAAGCACATCAGCAACTTCAAGAAACCCCTGGCAAAAGTTACAATGACTCTTAAGATACACAACTAGTGGCGTAGCTATCAGGCAGACTGGAAAGGGTATCTAAAAAATGTGTATTTGAGGGAAGAAATGGCAGAAATCTCTATGACTCTCTTGAGGTAGCCAATGCTTCGTCACCAGCAGAATCAAATCAGCAACTTCTAGAAACCCCTGGCAAAAGTAACGATGTTTCTCTTAAGATACACAACTAGTGGCGTATCGCTTCAGGCACACTGGAAACAGTATCTAAAAAATGTGTATTTGGGTGAGCAACTGGCACGAAACACTGTGAATCTCTTAGGGTAACCAATATCTCGTCACCAGTATAATCACATCTTCAAAGTCAAGAAACCGCTGGCAAGAGTAACGATGTTTCTCTTAAGATACACAACTAGTGGCGTATCGCTTCAGGCAGACTGGCCACAGTATCTCAAAATGTGTATTTGGGTGAGCAACTGGCAGGAAGCACTATGACTATCTTAAGGTAGCCAATGCCTCGTCACCAACATAATCCCATCACCAACCTCAGGAAACCGCTTGCAAAGGTAACGAAGCTTCTCATAAGATACACAGCTAGTGGGGTGTCACTTGAGGCAGACTGGCCAAAGTATCAAAAATATGTGTATTTGGGTGAGCAACTAGCAGGAATCACTATGACACTCATAGGGTAGCCAATGCCTCGTCACCAGCATAATCACATCAGCAACTTCAAGAAACCCCTGGCAAAAGTTACAATGACTCTTAAGATACACAACTAGTGGCGTAGCTATCAGGCAGACTGGAAAGGGTATCTAAAAAATGTGTATTTGGGTGAAGAACTGGCAGGAATCTCTATGACTCTCTTGAGGTAGCCAATGCCTCGTCACCAGCAGAATCAAATAAGCAACTTCTAGAAACCCCTGGCAAAAGTAACGATGTTTCTCTTAAGATACACAACTAGTGGCGTATCGCTTCAGGCACACTGGAAACAGTATTAAAAAATGTGTATTTGGGTGAGCAATTGGCACGAAACACTGTGACTCTCTTAGGGTAACCAATATCTCGTCACCAGTATAATCACATCTTCAAAGTCAAGATACCGCTGGCAAGAGTAACGATGTTTCTCTTAAGATATACAACTAGTGGCGTATCGCTTCAGGCACACACGCCACAGTATCTCAAAATGTGTATTTGGGTGAGCAACTGGCAGAAAGCACTATGACTCTCTTAAGGTTGCCAATGCCTCGTCACCAACATAATCACATCACCAACTTCAAGAAACCGCTTGCAAAGGTAACGAAGCTTCTCATAAGATACACAGCTAGTGGGGTGTCACTTGAGGCAGACTGGCCAAAGTATCAAAAAAATGTGTATTTGGGTGAGCAACTAGCAGGAATCACTATGACACTCATAGGGTAGCCAATGCCTCGTCACCAGCATAATCACATCAGCAACTTCAAGAAACCCCTGGCAAAAGTTACAATGACTCTTAAGATACACAACTAGTGGCGTAGCTATCAGGCAGACTGGAAAGAGTATCTAAAAAATGTGTATTTGGATGAGCAACTGGCAGGAAACACTGTGACTCTCTTAGGGTAGCCAATATCTCGTCACAAGTATAATCACATCTTCAAAGTCAAGAAACCGCTGGCAAGAGTAACGATGTTTCTCTTAAGATACACAACTAGTGGCGTATCGCTTCAGGCACACTGGAAACAGTATCTAAAAAATGTGTATTTGGGTGAGCAACGGGCACGAAACACTGTGACTCTCTTAGGGTAACCAATATCTCGTCACCAGTATAATCACAGCTTCAAAGTCAAGAAACCGCTGGCAAGAGTAACGATGTTTCTCTTAAGATACACAACTAGTGGCGTATCGCTTCAGGCAGACTGGCACAGTATCTCAAAATGTGTATTTGGGTGAGCAACTGGCAGGAAGCATTATGACTCTCTTAAGGTAGCCAATGCCTCGTCACCAACATAATCCCATCACCAACTTCAGGAAACCGCTTGCAAAGGTAACGAAGCTTCTCATAAGATACACAGCTAGTGGGGTGTCACTTGAGGCAGACTTGCCAAAGTATCAAAAAAATTTGTATTTGGGTGAGCAACTAGCAGGAATCACTATGACACTCATAGAGTAGCCAATGCCTCGTCACCAGCATAATCACATCAGCAACTTCAAGAAACCCCTGGCAAAAGTTACAATGACTCTTAAGATACACAACTAGTGGCGTAGCTATCAGGCAGACTGGAAAGAGTATCTAAAAAATGTGTATTTGGGTGAGCAACTGGCACGAAACACTGTGACTCTCTTAGGGTAACCAATATCTCGTCACCAGTATAATCACAGCTTCAAAGTCAAGAAACCGATGGCAAGAGTAACGATGTTTCTCTTAAGATACACAACTAGTGGCGTATCGCTTCAGGCACACTGGAAACAGTATCTAAAAAATGTGTATTTGGGTGAGCAACTGGCACGAAACACTGTGAATCTCTTAGGGTAACCAATATCTCGTCACCAGTATAATCACATCTTCAAAGTCAAGAAACCGCTGGCAAGAGTAACGATGTTTCTCTTAAGATACACAACTAGTGGCGTATCGCTTCAGGCAGACTGGCCACAGTATCTCAAAATGTGTATTTGGGTGAGCAACTGGCAGGAAGCACTATGACTATCTTAAGGTAGCCAATGCCTCGTCACCAACATAATCCCATCACCAACCTCAGGAAACCGCTTGCAAAGGTAACGAAGCTTCTCATAAGATACACAGCTAGTGGGGTGTCACTTGAGGCAGACTGGCCAAAGTATCAAAAATATGTGTATTTGGGTGAGCAACTAGCAGGAATCACTATGACACTCATAGGGTAGCCAATGCCTCGTCACCAGCATAATCACATCAGCAACTTCAAGAAACCCCTGGCAAAAGTTACAATGACTCTTAAGATACACAACTAGTGGCGTAGCTATCAGGCAGACTGGAAAGAGTATCTAAAAAATGTGTATTTGGGTGAAGAACTGGCAGGAATCTCTATGACTCTCTTGAGGTAGACAATGCCTCGTCACCAGCAGAATCAAATCAGCAACTTCTAGAAACCCCTGGCAAAAGTAACGATGTTTCTCTTAAGATACACAACTAGTGGCGTATCGCTTCAGGCACACTGGAAACAGTATTAAAAAATGTGTATTTGGGTGAGCAATTGGCACGAAACACTGTGACTCTCTTAGGGTAACCAATATCTCGTCACCAGTATAATCACATCTTCAAAGTCAAGATACCGCTGGCAAGAGTAACGATGTTTCTCTTAAGATACACAACTAGTGGCGTATCGCTTCAGGCACACACGCCACAGTATCTCAAAATGTGTATTTGGGTGAGCAACTGGCAGAAAGCACTATGACTCTCTTAAGGTTGCCAATGCCTCGTCACCAACATAATCACATCACCAACTTCAAGAAACCGCTTGCAAAGGTAACGAAGCTTCTCATAAGATACACAGCTAGTGGGGTGTCACTTGAGGCAGACTGGCCAAAGTATCAAAAAAATGTGTATTTGGGTGAGCAACTAGCAGGAATCACTATGACACTCATAGGGTAGCCAATGCCTCGTCACCAGCATAATCACATCAGCAACTTCAAGAAACCCCTGGCAAAAGTTACAATGACTCTTAAGATACACAACTAGTGGCGTAGCTATCAGGCAGACTGGAAAGAGTATCTAAAAAATGTGTATTTGGGTGAAGAACTGGCAGGAATCTCTATGACTCTCTTGAGGTAGCCAATGATTCGTCACCAGCAGAATCAATTCAGTAACTTCTAGAAACCCCTTTCAAAAGTAACGATGTTTCTCTTAAGATACACAACTAGTGGCGTATCGCTTCAGGCACACTGGAAACAGTATCTAAAAAATGTGTATTTGGGTGAGCAACTGGCACGAAACACTGTGACTCTTTTAGGGTAGCCAATATCTCGTCACCAGTATAATCACAGCTTCAAAGTCAAGAAACCGCTGGCAAGAGTAACGATGTTTCTCTTAAGATACACAACTAGTGGCGTATCGCTTCAGGCAGACGACACAGTATTTCAAAATGTGTATTTGGGTGAGCAACTGGCAGGAAGCATTATGACTCTCTTAAGGTAGCCAATGCCTCGCACCAACATAATCCCATCACCAACTTCAGGAAACCGCTTGCAAAGGTAACGAAGCTTCTCATAAGATACACAGCTAGTGGGGTGTCACTTGAGGCAGACTGGCCAAAGTATCAAAAAAATGTGTATTTGGGTGAGCAACTAGCAGGAATCACTATGACACTCATGGGGTAGCCAATGCCTCGTCACCAGCATAATCACATCAGCAACTTCAAGAAACCCCTGGCAAAAGTTACAATGACTCTTAAGATACACAACTAGTGGCGTAGCTATCAGGCAGACTGGAAAGAGTATCTAAAAAATGTGTATTTGGGTGAAGAACTGGCAGGAATCTTTATGACTCTCTTGAGGTAGGCAATGATTCGTCACCAGCTGAATCAAATCAGCAACTTCTGGAAACCCCTTTCAAAAGTAACGATGTTTCTCTTAAGATACACAACTAGTGGCGTATCGCTTCAGGCACACTGGAAACAGTATCTAAAAAATGTGTATTTGGGTGAGCAACTGGCACGAAACACTGTGACTCTCTTTGGGTAGCCAATATCTCGTCACCAGTATAATCACAGCTTCAAAGTCAAGATACCGCTGGCAAGAGTAACGATGTTTCTCTTAAGATACACAACTAGTGGCGTATCGCTTCAGGCAGACTGGCCACAGTATCTCAAAATGTGTATTTGGGTGAGCAACTGGCAGGAAGCACTATGACTCTCTTAAGGTAGCCAATGCCTCGTCACCAACATAATCCCATCACCAACTTCAAGAAACCGCTTGCAAAGGTAACGAAGCTTCTCATAAGATACACAGCTAGTGGGGTGTCACTTGAGGCAGACTGGCAAAAGTATCAAAAAAATGTGTATTTGGGTGAGCAACTAGCAGGAATCACTATGACACTCATAGGGTAGCCAATGCCTCGTCACCAGCATAATCACATCAGCAACTTCAAGAAACCCCTGGCAAAAGTTACAATGACTCTTAAGATACACAACTAGTGGCGTAGCTATCAGGCAGACTGGAAAGAGTATCTAAAAAATGTGTATTTGGGTGAAGAACTGGCAGGAATCTCTATGACTCTCTTGAGGTAGCCAATGCCTCGTCACCAGCAGAATCAAATCAGCAACTTCTAGAAACCCCTGGCAAAAGTAACGATGATTCTCTTAAGATACACAAGTAGTGGCGTATCGCTTCAGGCAGACTGGCCACAGTATATCAAAATGTGTATTTGGGTGAGCAACTGGCAGGAAGCATTATGACTCTCTTAAGGTAGCCAATGCCTCGTCACCAACATAATCCCATCACCAACTTCAGGAAACCGCTTGCAAGGGTAACGAAGCTTCTCATAAGATACACAGCTAGTGGGGTGTCACTTGAGGCAGACTGGCCAAAGTATCAAAAAATTGTGTATTTGGGTGAGCAACTAGCAGGAATCACTATGACACTCATAGGGTAGCCAATGCCTCGTCACCAGCATAATCACATCAGCAACTTCAAGAAACCCCTGGCAAAAGTTACAATGACTCTTAAGATACACAACTAGTGGCGTAGCTATCAGGCAGACTGGAAAGAGTATCTAAAAAATGTGTATTTGGGTGAAGAACTGGCAGGAATCTCTATGACTCTCTTGAGGTAGCCAATGATTCGTCACCAGCAGAATCAAATCAGCAACTTCTAGAAACCCCTTTCAAAAGTAACGATGTTTCTCTTAAGATACACAACTAGTGGCGTATCGCTTCAGGCACACTGGAAACAGTATCTAAAAAATGTGTATTTGGGTGAGCAACTGGCACGAAACACTGTGACTCTTTTAGGGTAGCCAATATCTCGTCACCAGTATAATCACAGCTTCAAAGTCAAGAAACCGCTGGCAAGAGTAACGATGTCTCTCTTAAGATACACAACTAGTGGCGTATCGCTTCAGGCAGACTGGCCACAGTATCTCAAAATGTGTATTTGGGTGAGCAACTGGCAGGAAGCATTATGACTCTCTTAAGGTAGCCAATGCCTCCTCACCAACATAATCCCATCACCAACTTCAGGAAACCGCTTGCAAAGGTAACGAAGCTTCTCATAAGATACACAGCTAGTGGGGTGTCACTTGAGGCAGACTGGCCAAAGTATCAAAAAAATGTGTATTTGGGTGAGCAACTAGCAGGAATCACTATGACACTCATAGGGTAGCCAATGCCTCGTCACCAGCATAATCACATCAGCAACTTCAAGAAACCCCTGGCAAAAGTTACAATGACTCTTAAGATACACAACTAGTGGCGTAGCTATCAGGCAGACTGGAAAGAGTATCTAAAAAATGTGTATTTGGGTGAAGAACTGGCAGGAATCTCTATGACTCTCTTGAGGTAGCCAATGATTCGTCACCAGCAGAATCAAATCAGCAACTTCTGGAAACCCCTTTCAAAAGTAACGATGTTTCTCTTAGGATACACAACTAGTGGCGTATCGCTTCAGGCACACTGGAAACAGTATCTAAAAAATGTGTATTTGGGTGAGCAACTGGCACGAAACACTGTGACTCTTTTAGGGTAGCCAATATCTCGTCACCAGTATAATCACAGCTGCAAAGTCAAGAAACCGCTGGCAAGAGTAACGATGTTTCTCTTAAGATACACAACTAGTGGCGTATCGCTTCAGGCAGACTGGCCACAGTATATCAAAATGTGTATTTGGGTGAGCAACTGGCAGGAAGCACTATGACTCTCTTAAGGTAGCCAATGACTCGTCACCAACATAATCCCATCACCAACTTCAAGAAACCGCTTGCAAAGGTAACGAAGCTTCTCATAAGATACACAGCTAGTGGGGTGTCACTTGAGGCAGACTGGCCAAAGTATCAAAAAAATGTGTATTTGGGTGAGCAACTAGCAGGAATCACTATGACACTCATAGGGTAGCCAATGCCTCGTCACCAGCATATTCACATCAGCAACTTCAAGAAACCCCTGGCAAAAGTTACAATGACTCTTAAGATACACAACTAGTGGCGTAGCTATCAGGCAGACTGGAAAGAGTATCTAAAAAATGTGTATTTGGATGAGCAACTGGCAGGAAACACTGTGACTCTCTTAGGGTAGCCAATATCTCGTCACAAGTATAATCACATCTTCAAAGTCAAGAAACCGCTGGCAAGAGTAACGATGTTTCTCTTAAGATACACAACTAGTGGCGTATCGCTTCAGGCACACTGGAAACAGTATCTAAAAAATGTGTATTTGGGTGAGCAACTGGCACGAAACACTGTGACTCTTTTAGGGTAGCCAATATCTCGTCACCAGTATAATCACAGCTTCAAAGTCAAGAAACCGCTGGCAAGAGTAACGATGTTTCTCTTAAGATACACAACTAGTGGCGTATCGCTTCAGGCAGACGACACAGTATCTCAAAATGTGTATTTGGGTGAGCAACTGGCAGGAAGCATCATGACTCTCTTAAGGTAGCCAATGCCTCGCACCAACATAATCCCATCACCAACTTCAGGAAACCGCTTGCAAAGGTAACGAAGCTTCTCATAAGATACACAGCTAGTGGGGTGTCACTTGAGGCAGACTGGCCAAAGTATCAAAAAAATGTGTATTTGGGTGAGCAACTAGCAGGAATCACTATGACACTCATGGGGTAGCCAATGCCTCGTCACCAGCATAATCACATCAGCAACTTCAAGAAACCCCTGGCAAAAGTTACAATGACTCTTAAGATACACAATTAGTGGCGTAGCTATCAGGCAGACTGGAAAGAGTATCTAAAAAATGTGTATTTGGGTGAAGAACTGGCAGGAATGTCTATGACTCTCTTGAGGTAGCCAATGATTCGTCACCAGCTGAATCAAATCAGCAACTTCTGGAAACCCCTTTCAAAAGTAACGATGTTTCTCTTAAGATACACAACTAGTGGCGTATCGCTTCAGGCACACTGGAAACAGTATCTAAAAAATGTGTATTTGGGTGAGCAACTGGCACGAAACACTGTGACTCTCTTTGGGTAGCCAATATCTCGTCACCAGTATAATCACAGCTTCAAAGTCAAAGTACCGCTGGCAAGAGTAACGATGTTTCTCTTAAGATACACAACTACTGGCGTATCGCTTCAGGCAGACTGGCCACAGTATCTCAAAATGTGTATTTGGGTGAGCAACTGGCAGGAAGCACTATGACTCTCTTAAGGTAGCCAATGCCTCGTCACCAACTTTATCCCATCACCAACTTCAAGAAACCGCTTGCAAAGGTAACGAAGCTTCTCATAAGATACACAGCTAGTGGGGTGTCACTTGAGGCAGACTGGCCAAAGTATCAAAAAAATGTGTATTTGGGTGAGCAACTAGCAGGAATCACTATGACACTCATAGGGTAGCCAATGCCTCGTCACCAGCATAATCACATCAGCAACTTCAAGAAACCCCTGGCAAAAGTTACAATGACTCTTAAGATACACAACTAGTGGCGTAGCTATCAGGCAGACTGGAAAGAGTATCTAAAAAATGTGTATTTGGGTGAAGAACTGGCAGGAATCTCTATGACTCTCTTGAGGTAGCCAATGCCTCGTCACCAGCAGAATCAAATCAGCAACTTCTAGAAACCCCTGGCAAAAGTTACAATGACTCTTAAGATACACAACTAGTGGCGTATCGCTTCAGGCACACTGGAAACAGTATCTAAAAAATGTGTATTTGGGTGAGCAACTGGCACGAAACACTGTGACTCTCTTAGGGTAACCAATATCTCGTCACCAGTATAATCACATCTTCAAAGTCAAGAAACCGCTGGCAAGAGTAACGATGTTTCTCTTAAGATACACAACTAGTGGCGTATCGCTTCAGGCAGACTGGCCACAGTATCTCAAAATGTGTATTTGGGTGAGCAACTGGCAGGAAGCACTATGACTCTCTTAAGGTAGCCAATGCCTCGTCACCAACATAATCCTATCACCAACTACAGGAAACCGCTTGCAAAGGTTACGAAGCTTCTCATAAGATACACAGCTAGTGGGGTGTCACTTGAGGCAGACTGGCCAAAGTATCAAAAAAATGTGTATTTGGGTGAGCAACTAGCAGGAATCACTATGACACTCATAGGGTAGCCAATGCTTCGTCACCAGCATAATCACATCAGCAACTTCAAGAAACCCCTGGCAAAAGTTACAATGACTCTTAAGATACACAACTAGTGGCGTAGCTATCAGGCTGACTGGAAAGAGTATCTAAAAAATGTGTATTTGGGTGAAGAACTGGCAGGAATCTCTATGACTCTCTTGAGGTAGCCAATGATTCGTCACCAGCTGAATCAAATCAGCAACTTCTGGAAACCCCTTTCAAAAGTAACGATGTTTCTCTTAAGATACACAACTAGTGGCGTATCGCTTCAGGCACACTGGAAACAGTATCTAAAAAATATGTATTTGGGTGAGCAACTGGCACGAAACACTGTGACTCTCTTTGTGTAGCCAATATCTCGTCACAAGTATAATCACAGCTTCAAAGTCAAGATACCGCTGGCAAGAGTAACGATGTTTCTCTTAAGATACACAACTAGTGGCGTATCGCTTCAGGCAGACTGGCCACAGTATCTCAAAATGTGTATTTGGGTGAGCAACTGGCAGGAAGCACTATGACTCTCTTAAGGAAGCCAATGCCTCGTCACCAACATAATCCCATCACCAACTTCAAGAAACCGCTTGCAAAGGTAACGAAGCTTCTCATAAGATACACAGCTAGTGGGGTGTCACTTGAGGCAGACTGGCCAAAGTATCAAAAAAATGTGTATTTGGGTGAGCAACTAGCAGGAATCACTATGACACTCATAGGGTAGCCAATGCCTCGTCACCAGCATAATCACATCAGCAACTTCAAGAAACCCCTGGCAAAAGTTACAATGACTCTTAAGATACACAACTAGAGGCGTAGCTATCAGGCAGACTGGAAAGAGTATCTAAAAAATGTGTATTTGGGTGAAGAACTGGCAGGAATCTCTATGACTCTCTTGAGGTAGCCAATGATTCGTCACCAGCAGAATCAAATCAGCAACTTCTAGAAACCCCTTTCAAAAGTAACGATGTTTCTCTTAAGATACACAACTAGTGGCGTATCGCTTCAGGCACACTGGAAACAGTATCTAAAAAATGTGTATTTGGGTGAGCAACTGGCACAAAACACTGTGACTCTTTTAAGGTAGCCAATATCTCGTCACCAGTATAATCACAGCTTCAAAGTCAAGAAACCGCTGGCAAGAGTAACGATGTTTCTCTTAAGATACACAACTAGTGGCGTATCGCTTCAGGCAGACTGGCCACAGTATATCAAAATGTGTATTTGGGTGAGCAACTGGCAGGAAGCATTATGACTCTCTTAAGGTAGCCAATGCCTCGTCACCAACATAATCCCATCACCAACTTCAGGAAACCGCTTGCAAAGGTAACGAAGCTTCTCATAAGATACACAGCTAGTGGGGTGTCACTTGAGGCAGACTGGCCAAAGTATCAAAAAAATGTGTATTTGGGTGAGCAACTAGCAGGAATCACTATGACACTCATAGGGTAGCCAATGCCTCGTCACCAGCATAATCACATCAGCAACTTCAAGAAACCCCTGGCAAAAGTTACAATGACTCTTAAGATACACAACTAGTGGCGTAGCTATCAGGCAGACTGGAAAGAGTATCTAAAAAATGTGTATTTGGGTGAAGAACTGGCAGGAATCTCTATGACTCTCTTGAGGTAGCCAATGCCTCGTCACCAGCAGAATCAAATCAGCAACTTCTAGAAACCCCTGGCAAAAGTTACAATGACTCTTAAGATACACAACTAGTGGCGTATCGCTTCAGGCACACTGGAAACAGTATCTAAAAAATGTGTATTTGGGTGAGCAACTGGCACGAAACACTGTGACTCTCTTAGGGTAACCTATATCTCGTCACCAGTATAATCACATCTTCAAAGTCAGGAAACCGCTGGCAAGAGTAACGATGTTTCTCTTAAGATACACAACTAGTGGCGTATCGCTTCAGGCAGACTGGCCACAGTATCTCAAAATGTGTATTTGTGTGAGCAACTGGCAGGAAGCACTATGACTCTCTTAAGGTAGCCAATGCCTCGTCACCAACATTATCCTATCACCAAATTCAGGAAACCGCTTGCAAAGGTAACGAAGCTTCTCATAAGATACACAGCTAGTGGGGTGTCACTTGAGGCAGACCGGCCAAAGTATCAAAAAAATGTGTATTTGGGTGAGCAACTAGCAGGAATCACTATGACGCTCATAGGGTAGCCAATGCCTCGTCACCAGCATAATCACATCAGCAACTTCAAGAAACCCCTGGCAAAGTTACAATGACTCTTAAGATACACAACTAGTGGCGTAGCTATCAGGCAGACTGGAAAGAGTATCTAAAAAATGTGTATTTGGGTGAAGAACTGCCAGGAATCTCTATGACTCTCTTGAGGTAGCCAATGATTCGTCACCAGCAGAATCAAATCAGCAACTTCTAGAAACCCCTTTCAAAAGTAACGATGTTTCTCTTAAGATACACAACTAGTGGCGTATCGCTTCAGGCACACTGGAAACAGTATCTAAAAAATGTGTATTTGGGTGAGCAACTGGCACGAAACACTGTGACTCTTTTAGGGTAGCCAATATCTCGTCACCAGTATAATCACAGCTTCAAAGTCAAGAAACCGCTGGCAAGAGTAACGATGTTCCTCTTAAGATACACAACTAGTGGCGTATCGCTTCAGGCAGACTGGCCACAGTATCTCAAAATGTGTATTTGGGTGAGCAACTGGCAGGAAGCATTATGACTCTCTTAAGGTAGCCAATGCCTCCTCACCAACATAATCCCATCACCAACTTCAGGAAACCGCTTGCAAAGGTAACGAAGCTTCTCATAACATACACAGCTAGTGGGGTGTCACTTGAGGCAGACTGGCCAAAGTATCAAAAAAATGTGTATTTGGGTGAGCAACTAGCAGGAATCACTATGACACTCATAGGGTAGCCAATGCCTCGTCACCAGCATAATCACATCAGCAACTTCAAGAAACCCCTGGCAAAAGTTACAATGACTCTTAAGATACACAACTAGTGGCGTAGCTATCAGGCAGACTGGAAAGAGTATCTAAAAAATGTGTATTTGGGTGAAGAACTGGCAGGAATCTCTATGACTCTCTTGAGGTAGCCAATGATTCGTCACCAGCAGAATCAAATCAGCAACTTCTGGAAACCCCTTTCAAAAGTAACGATGTTTCTCTTAGGATACACAACTAGTGGCGTATCGCTTCAGGCACACTGGAAACAGTATCT
Organism: Schistocerca nitens; assembly: GCF_023898315.1. Taxonomy (NCBI): domain Eukaryota; kingdom Metazoa; phylum Arthropoda; class Insecta; order Orthoptera; family Acrididae; genus Schistocerca; species Schistocerca nitens. The sequence goes on along the minus strand of NC_064616.1, from coordinate 104,375,116 downwards.
AAAAAATGTGTATTTGGGTGAGCAACTGGCACGAAACACTGTGACTCTTTTAGGGTAGCCAATATCTCGTCACCAGTATAATCACAGCTTCAAAGTCAAGAAACCGCTGGCAAGAGTAACGATGTTTCTCTTAAGATACACAACTAGTGGCGTATCGCTTCAGGCAGACTGGCCACAGTATATCAAAATGTGTATTTGGGTGAGCAACTGGCAGGAAGCATTATGACTCTCTTAAGGTAGCCAATGCCTCGTCACCAACATAATCCCATCACCAACTTCAGGAAACCGCTTGCAAAGGTAACGAAGCTTCTCATAAGATACACAGCTAGTGGGGTGTCACTTGAGGCAGACTGGCCAAAGTATCAAAAAAATGTGTATTTGGGTGAGCAACTAGCAGGAATCACTATGACACTCATAGGGTAGCCAATGCCTCGTCACCAGCATAATCACATCAGCAACTTCAAGAAACCCCTGGCAAAAGTTACAATGACTCTTAAGATACACAACTAGTGGCGTAGCTATCAGGCAGACTGGAAAGAGTATCTAAAAAATGTGTATTTGGGTGAAGAACTGCCAGGAATCTCTATGACTCTCTTGAGGTAGCCAATGATTCGTCACCAGCAGAATCAAATCAGCAACTTCTGGAAACCCCTTTCAAAACTAACGATGTTTCTCTTAGGATACACAACTAGTGGCGTATCGCTTCAGGCACACTGGAAACAGTATCTAAAAAATGTGTATTTGGGTGAGCAACTGGCACGAAACACTGTGACTCTCTTAGGGTAGCCAATATCTCGTCACCAGTATAATCAAACTTCAAAGTCAAGAAACCGCTGGCAAGAGTAACGATGTTTCTCTTAAGATACACAACTAGTGGCGTATCGCTTCAGGCAGACTGGCCACAGTATCTCAAAATGTGTATTTGGGTGAGCAACTGGCAGGAAGCACTGTGACTCTCTTAAGGTAGCCAATGCCTCGTCACCAACATAATCCCATCACCAACTTCAAGAAACCGCTTGCAAAGGTAACGAAGCTTCTCATAAGATACACAGCTAGTGGGGTGTCACTTGAGGCAGACTGGCCAAAGTATCAAAAAAATGTGTATTTGGGTGAGCAACTAGCAGGAATCACTATGACACTCATAGGGTAGCCAATGCCTCGTCACCAGCATAATCACATCAGCAACTCCAAGAAACCCCTGGCAAAAGTTACAATGACTCTTAAGATACACAACTAGTGGCGTAGCTATCAGGCAGACTGGAAAGAGTATCTAAAAAATGTGTATTTGGGTGAAGAACTGGCAGGAATCTCTATGACTCTCTTGAGGTAGCCAATGATTCGTCACCCACAGAATCAAATCAGCAACTTCTAGAAACCCCTTTCAAAAGTAACGATGTTTCTCTTAAGATACACAACTAGTGGCGTATCGCTTCAGGCACACTGGAAACAGTATCTAAAAAATGTGTATTTGGGTGAGCAACTGGCACAAAAGACTGTGACTCTTTTAGGGAAGCCAATATCTCGTCACCAGTATAATCACAGCTTCAAAGTCAAGAAACCGCTGGCAAGAGTAACGATGTGTCTCTTAAGATACACAACTAGTGGCGTATCGCTTCAGGCAGACTGGCCACAGTATATCAAAATGTGTATTTGGGTGAGCAACTGGCAGGAAGCATTATGACTCTCTTAAGGTAGCCAATGCCTTGTCACCAACATAATCCCATCACCAACTTCAGGAAACCGTTTGCAAAGGTAACGAAGCTTCTCATAAGATACACAGCTAGTGGGGTGTCACTTGAGGCAGACTGACCAAAGTATCAAAAAAATGTGTATTTGGGTGAGCAACTAGCAGGAATCACTATGACACTCATAGGGTAGCCAATGCCTCGTCACCAGCATAATCACATCAGCAACTTCAAGAAACCCCTGGCAAAAGTTACAATGACTCTTAAGATACACAACTAGTGGCGTAGCTATCAGGCAGACTGGAAAGAGTATCTAAAAAATGTGTATTTGGGTGAAGAACTGGCAGGAATCTCTATGACTCTCTTGAGGTAGCCAATGCCTCGTCACCAGCAGAATCAAATCAGCAACTTCTAGAAACCCCTGGCAAAAGTTACAATGACTCTTAAGATACACAACTAGTGGCGTATCGCTTCAGGCACACTGGAAACAGTATCTAAAAAATGTGTATTTGGGTGAGCAACTGGCACGAAACACTGTGACTCTCTTAGGGTAACCTATATCTCGTCACCAGTATAAATACATCTTCAAAGTCAAGAAACCGCTGGCAAGAGTAACGATGTTTCTCTTAAGATACACAACTAGTGGCGTATCGCTTCAGGCAGACTGGCCACAGTATCTCAAAATGTGTATTTGGGTGAGCAACTGGCAGGAAGCACTATGACTCTCTTAAGGTAGCCAATGCCTCGTCACCAACATAATCCTATCACCAAATTCAGGAAATCGCTTGCAAAGGTAACGAAGCTTCTCATAAGATACACAGCTAGTGGGGTGTCACTTGAGGCAGAGTGGCCAAAGTATCAAAAAAATGTGTATTTGGGTGAGCAACTAGCAGGAATCACTATGACACTCAATGGGTAGCCAATGCCTCGTCACCAGCATAATCACATCAGCAACTTCAAGAAACCCCTGGCAAAAGTTACAATGACTCTTAAGATACACAACTAGTGGCGTAGCTATCAGGCAGACTGGAAAGAGTATCTAAAAAATGTGTATTTGTGTGAAGAACTGGCAGGAATCTCTATGACTCTCTTGAGGTAGCCAATGCCTCGTCACCAGCAGAATCAAATCAGCAACTTCTAGAAACCCCTGGCAAAAGTAACGATGTTTCTCTTAAGATACACAACTAGTGGCGTATCGCTTCAGGCACACTTGAAACAGTATCTAAAAAATGTGTATTTGGGTGAGCAACTGGCACGAAACACTGTGACTCTCTTAGGGTAGCCAATATCTCGTCACCAGTATAATCACAGCTTCAAAGTCAAGAAACTGCTGGCAAGAGTAACGATGTTTCTCTTAAGATACACAACTAGTGGCGTATCGCTTCAGGCAGACTGGAAACAGTATCTAAAAAATGTGTATTTGGGTGAGCAACTGGCACGAAACACTGTTACTCTCTTAGGGTAGCCAATATCTCGTCACCAGTATAATCACAGCTTCAAAGTCAAGAAACCGCTGGCAAGAGTAACGATGTTTCTCTTAAGATACACAACTAGTGGCGTATCGCCTCAGGCACACTGGAAACAGTATCTAAAAAATGTGTATTTGGGTGAGCAACTGGCACGAAACACTGTGACTCTCTTAGGGTAACCTATATCTCGTCACCAGTATAAATACATCTTCAAAGTCAAGAAACCGCTGGCAAGAGTAACGATGTTTCTCTTAAGATACACAACTAGTGGCGTATCGCTTCAGGCAGACTGGCCACAGTATCTCAAAATGTGTATTTGGGTGAGCAACTGGCAGGAAGCACTATGACTCTCTTAAGGTAGCCAATGCCTCGTCACCAACATAATCCTATCACCAAATTCAGGAAACCGCTTGCAAAGGTAACGAAGCTTCTCATAAGATACACAGCTAGTGGGGTGTCACTTGAGGCAGAGTGGCCAAAGTATCAAAAAAATGTGTATTTGGGTGAGCAACTAGCAGGAATCACTATGACACTCAATGGGTAGCCAATGCCTCGTCACCAGCATAATCACATCAGCAACTTCAAGAAACCCCTGGCAAAAGTTACAATGACTCTTAAGATACACAACTAGTGGCGTAGCTATCAGGCAGACTGGAAAGAGTATCTAAAAAATGTGTATTTGTGTGAAGAACTGGCAGGAATCTCTATGACTCTCTTGAGGTAGCCAATGCCTCGTCACCAGCAGAATCAAATCAGCAACTTCTAGAAACCCCTGGCAAAAGTAACGATGTTTCTCTTAAGATACACAACTAGTGGCGTATCGCTTCAGGCACACTGGAAACAGTATCTAAAAAATGTGTATTTGGGTGAGCAACTGGCACGAAACACTGTGACTCTCTTAGGGTAGCCAATATCTCGTCACCAGTATAATCACAGCTTCAAAGTCAAGAAACCGCTGGCAAGAGTAACGATGTTTCTCTTAAGATACACAACTAGTGGCGTATCGCTTCAGGCACACTGGAAACAGTATCTAAAAAATGTGTATTTGGGTGAGCAACTGGCACGAAACACTGTGACTCTCTTAGGGTAGCCAATATCTCGTCACCAGTATAATCACAGCTTCAAAGTCAAGAAACCGCTGGCAAGAGTAACGATGTTTCTCTTAAGATACACAACTAGTGGCGTATCGCTTCAGGCAGACTGGCCAAGGTATCTCAAAATGTGTATTTGGGTGAGCAACTGGCAGGAAGCACTATGACTCTCTTAAGGTAGCCAATGCATCGTCACCAACATAATCCCATCACCAACTTCAAGAAACCGCTTGCAAAGGTAACGAAGCTTCTCATAAGATACACAGCTAGTGGGGTGTCACTTGAGGCAGACTGGCCAAAGTATCAAAGAATGTGTATTTGAGTGAGCAACTAGCAGGACTCACTATGACACTCATAGGGTAGCCAATGCCTCGTCACCAGCATAATCACATCAGCAACTTCAAGAAACCCCTGGCAAAAGTTACAATGACTCTTAAGATACACAACTAGTGGCGTAGCTATCAGGCAGACTGGAAAGAGTATCTAAAAAATGTGTATTTGGGTGAAGAACTGGCAGGAATCTCTATGACTCTCTTGAGGTAGCCAATGATTCGTCACCAGCAGAATCAAATCAGCAACTTCTGGAAACCCCTTTCAAAAGTAACGATGTTTCTCTTAGGATACACAACTAGTGGCGTATCGCTTCAGGCACACTGGAAACAGTATCTAAAAAATGTGTATTTGGGTGAGCAACTGGCACGAAACACTGTGACTCTTTTAGGGTAGCCAATATCTCGTCACCAGTATAATCACAGCTTCAAAGTCAAGAAACCGCTGGCAAGAGTAACGATGTTTCTCTTAAGATACACAACTAGTGGCGTATCGCTTCAGGCAGACTGGCCACAGTATATCAAAATGTGTATTTGGGTGAGCAACTGGCAGGAAGCATTATGACTCTCTTAAGGTAGCCAATGCCTCGTCACCAACATAATCCCATCACCAACTTCAGGAAACCGCTTGCAAAGGTAACGAAGCTTCTCATAAGATACACAGCTAGTGGGGTGTCACTTGAGGCAGACTGGCCAAAGTATCAAAAAAATGTGTATTTGGGTGAGCAACTAGCAGGAATCACTATGACACTCATAGGGTAGCCAATGCCTCGTCACCAGCATAATCACATCAGCAACTTCAAGAAACCCCTGGCAAAAGTTACAATGACTCTTAAGATACACAACTAGTGGCGTAGCTATCAGGCAGACTGGAAAGAGTATCTAAAAAATGTGTATTTGGGTGAAGAACTGCCAGGAATCTCTATGACTCTCTTGAGGTAGCCAATGATTCGTCACCAGCAGAATCAAATCAGCAACTTCTGGAAACCCCTTTCAAAACTAACGATGTTTCTCTTAGGATACACAACTAGTGGCGTATCGCTTCAGGCACACTGGAAACAGTATCTAAAAAATGTGTATTTGGGTGAGCAACTGGCACGAAACACTGTGACTCTCTTAGGGTAGCCAATATCTCGTCACCAGTATAATCAAACTTCAAAGTCAAGAAACCGCTGGCAAGAGTAACGATGTTTCTCTTAAGATACACAACTAGTGGCGTATCGCTTCAGGCAGACTGGCCACAGTATCTCAAAATGTGTATTTGGGTGAGCAACTGGCAGGAAGCACTGTGACTCTCTTAAGGTAGCCAATGCCTCGTCACCAACATAATCCCATCACCAACTTCAAGAAACCGCTTGCAAAGGTAACGAAGCTTCTCATAAGATACACAGCTAGTGGGGTGTCACTTGAGGCAGACTGGCCAAAGTATCAAAAAAATGTGTATTTGGGTGAGCAACTAGCAGGAATCACTATGACACTCATAGGGTAGCCAATGCCTCGTCACCAGCATAATCACATCAGCAACTCCAAGAAACCCCTGGCAAAAGTTACAATGACTCTTAAGATACACAACTAGTGGCGTAGCTATCAGGCAGACTGGAAAGAGTATCTAAAAAATGTGTATTTGGGTGAAGAACTGGCAGGAATCTCTATGACTCTCTTGAGGTAGCCAATGATTCGTCACCCACAGAATCAAATCAGCAACTTCTAGAAACCCCTTTCAAAAGTAACGATGTTTCTCTTAAGATACACAACTAGTGGCGTATCGCTTCAGGCACACTGGAAACAGTATCTAAAAAATGTGTATTTGGGTGAGCAACTGGCACAAAAGACTGTGACTCTTTTAGGGAAGCCAATATCTCGTCACCAGTATAATCACAGCTTCAAAGTCAAGAAACCGCTGGCAAGAGTAACGATGTGTCTCTTAAGATACACAACTAGTGGCGTATCGCTTCAGGCAGACTGGCCACAGTATATCAAAATGTGTATTTGGGTGAGCAACTGGCAGGAAGCATTATGACTCTCTTAAGGTAGCCAATGCCTTGTCACCAACATAATCCCATCACCAACTTCAGGAAACCGTTTGCAAAGGTAACGAAGCTTCTCATAAGATACACAGCTAGTGGGGTGTCACTTGAGGCAGACTGACCAAAGTATCAAAAAAATGTGTATTTGGGTGAGCAACTAGCAGGAATCACTATGACACTCATAGGGTAGCCAATGCCTCGTCACCAGCATAATCACATCAGCAACTTCAAGAAACCCCTGGCAAAAGTTACAATGACTCTTAAGATACACAACTAGTGGCGTAGCTATCAGGCAGACTGGAAAGAGTATCTAAAAAATGTGTATTTGGGTGAAGAACTGGCAGGAATCTCTATGACTCTCTTGAGGTAGCCAATGCCTCGTCACCAGCAGAATCAAATCAGCAACTTCTAGAAACCCCTGGCAAAAGTTACAATGACTCTTAAGATACACAACTAGTGGCGTATCGCTTCAGGCACACTGGAAACAGTATCTAAAAAATGTGTATTTGGGTGAGCAACTGGCACGAAACACTGTGACTCTCTTAGGGTAACCTATATCTCGTCACCAGTATAAATACATCTTCAAAGTCAAGAAACCGCTGGCAAGAGTAACGATGTTTCTCTTAAGATACACAACTAGTGGCGTATCGCTTCAGGCAGACTGGCCACAGTATCTCAAAATGTGTATTTGGGTGAGCAACTGGCAGGAAGCACTATGACTCTCTTAAGGTAGCCAATGCCTCGTCACCAACATAATCCTATCACCAAATTCAGGAAATCGCTTGCAAAGGTAACGAAGCTTCTCATAAGATACACAGCTAGTGGGGTGTCACTTGAGGCAGAGTGGCCAAAGTATCAAAAAAATGTGTATTTGGGTGAGCAACTAGCAGGAATCACTATGACACTCAATGGGTAGCCAATGCCTCGTCACCAGCATAATCACATCAGCAACTTCAAGAAACCCCTGGCAAAAGTTACAATGACTCTTAAGATACACAACTAGTGGCGTAGCTATCAGGCAGACTGGAAAGAGTATCTAAAAAATGTGTATTTGGGTGAAGAACTGGCAGGAATCTCTATGACTCTCTTGAGGTAGCCAATGATTCGTCACCAGCAGAATCAAATCAGCAACTTCTGGAAACCCCTTTCAAAAGTAACGATGTTTCTCTTAGGATACACAACTAGTGGCGTATCGCTTCAGGCACACTGGAAACAGTATCTAAAAAATGTGTATTTGGGTGAGCAACTGGCACGAAACACTGTGACTCTTTTAGGGTAGCCAATATCTCGTCACCAGTATAATCACAGCTTCAAAGTCAAGAAACCGCTGGCAAGAGTAACGATGTTTCTCTTAAGATACACAACTAGTGGCGTATCGCTTCAGGCAGACTGGCCACAGTATATCAAAATGTGTATTTGGGTGAGCAACTGGCAGGAAGCATTATGACTCTCTTAAGGTAGCCAATGCCTCGTCACCAACATAATCCCATCACCAACTTCAGGAAACCGCTTGCAAAGGTAACGAAGCTTCTCATAAGATACACAGCTAGTGGGGTGTCACTTGAGGCAGACTGGCCAAAGTATCAAAAAAATGTGTATTTGGGTGAGCAACTAGCAGGAATCACTATGACACTCATAGGGTAGCCAATGCCTCGTCACCAGCATAATCACATCAGCAACTTCAAGAAACCCCTGGCAAAAGTTACAATGACTCTTAAGATACACAACTAGTGGCGTAGCTATCAGGCAGACTGGAAAGAGTATCTAAAAAATGTGTATTTGGGTGAAGAACTGCCAGGAATCTCTATGACTCTCTTGAGGTAGCCAATGATTCGTCACCAGCAGAATCAAATCAGCAACTTCTGGAAACCCCTTTCAAAACTAACGATGTTTCTCTTAGGATACACAACTAGTGGCGTATCGCTTCAGGCACACTGGAAACAGTATCTAAAAAATGTGTATTTGGGTGAGCAACTGGCACGAAACACTGTGACTCTCTTAGGGTAGCCAATATCTCGTCACCAGTATAATCAAACTTCAAAGTCAAGAAACCGCTGGCAAGAGTAACGATGTTTCTCTTAAGATACACAACTAGTGGCGTATCGCTTCAGGCAGACTGGCCACAGTATCTCAAAATGTGTATTTGGGTGAGCAACTGGCAGGAAGCACTGTGACTCTCTTAAGGTAGCCAATGCCTCGTCACCAACATAATCCCATCACCAACTTCAAGAAACCGCTTGCAAAGGTAACGAAGCTTCTCATAAGATACACAGCTAGTGGGGTGTCACTTGAGGCAGACTGGCCAAAGTATCAAAAAAATGTGTATTTGGGTGAGCAACTAGCAGGAATCACTATGACACTCATAGGGTAGCCAATGCCTCGTCACCAGCATAATCACATCAGCAACTCCAAGAAACCCCTGGCAAAAGTTACAATGACTCTTAAGATACACAACTAGTGGCGTAGCTATCAGGCAGACTGGAAAGAGTATCTAAAAAATGTGTATTTGGGTGAAGAACTGGCAGGAATCTCTATGACTCTCTTGAGGTAGCCAATGATTCGTCACCCACAGAATCAAATCAGCAACTTCTAGAAACCCCTTTCAAAAGTAACGATGTTTCTCTTAAGATACACAACTAGTGGCGTATCGCTTCAGGCACACTGGAAACAGTATCTAAAAAATGTGTATTTGGGTGAGCAACTGGCACAAAAGACTGTGACTCTTTTAGGGAAGCCAATATCTCGTCACCAGTATAATCACAGCTTCAAAGTCAAGAAACCGCTGGCAAGAGTAACGATGTGTCTCTTAAGATACACAACTAGTGGCGTATCGCTTCAGGCAGACTGGCCACAGTATATCAAAATGTGTATTTGGGTGAGCAACTGGCAGGAAGCATTATGACTCTCTTAAGGTAGCCAATGCCTTGTCACCAACATAATCCCATCACCAACTTCAGGAAACCGTTTGCAAAGGTAACGAAGCTTCTCATAAGATACACAGCTAGTGGGGTGTCACTTGAGGCAGACTGACCAAAGTATCAAAAAAATGTGTATTTGGGTGAGCAACTAGCAGGAATCACTATGACACTCATAGGGTAGCCAATGCCTCGTCACCAGCATAATCACATCAGCAACTTCAAGAAACCCCTGGCAAAAGTTACAATGACTCTTAAGATACACAACTAGTGGCGTAGCTATCAGGCAGACTGGAAAGAGTATCTAAAAAATGTGTATTTGGGTGAAGAACTGGCAGGAATCTCTATGACTCTCTTGAGGTAGCCAATGCCTCGTCACCAGCAGAATCAAATCAGCAACTTCTAGAAACCCCTGGCAAAAGTTACAATGACTCTTAAGATACACAACTAGTGGCGTATCGCTTCAGGCACACTGGAAACAGTATCTAAAAAATGTGTATTTGGGTGAGCAACTGGCACGAAACACTGTGACTCTCTTAGGGTAACCTATATCTCGTCACCAGTATAAATACATCTTCAAAGTCAAGAAACCGCTGGCAAGAGTAACGATGTTTCTCTTAAGATACACAACTAGTGGCGTATCGCTTCAGGCAGACTGGCCACAGTATCTCAAAATGTGTATTTGGGTGAGCAACTGGCAGGAAGCACTATGACTCTCTTAAGGTAGCCAATGCCTCGTCACCAACATAATCCTATCACCAAATTCAGGAAATCGCTTGCAAAGGTAACGAAGCTTCTCATAAGATACACAGCTAGTGGGGTGTCACTTGAGGCAGAGTGGCCAAAGTATCAAAAAAATGTGTATTTGGGTGAGCAACTAGCAGGAATCACTATGACACTCAATGGGTAGCCAATGCCTCGTCACCAGCATAATCACATCAGCAACTTCAAGAAACCCCTGGCAAAAGTTACAATGACTCTTAAGATACACAACTAGTGGCGTAGCTATCAGGCAGACTGGAAAGAGTATCTAAAAAATGTGTATTTGTGTGAAGAACTGGCAGGAATCTCTATGACTCTCTTGAGGTAGCCAATGCCTCGTCACCAGCAGAATCAAATCAGCAACTTCTAGAAACCCCTGGCAAAAGTAACGATGTTTCTCTTAAGATACACAACTAGTGGCGTATCGCTTCAGGCACACTGGAAACAGTATCTAAAAAATGTGTATTTGGGTGAGCAACTGGCACGAAACACTGTGACTCTCTTAGGGTAGCCAATATCTCGTCACCAGTATAATCACAGCTTCAAAGTCAAGAAACTGCTGGCAAGAGTAACGATGTTTCTCTTAAGATACACAACTAGTGGCGTATCGCTTCAGGCAGACTGGAAACAGTATCTAAAAAATGTGTATTTGGGTGAGCAACTGGCACGAAACACTGTTACTCTCTTAGGGTAGCCAATATCTCGTCACCAGTATAATCACAGCTTCAAAGTCAAGAAACCGCTGGCAAGAGTAACGATGTTTCTCTTAAGATACACAACTAGTGGCGTATCGCCTCAGGCACACTGGAAACAGTATCTAAAAAATGTGTATTTGGGTGAGCAACTGGCACGAAACACTGTGACTCTCTTAGGGTAACCTATATCTCGTCACCAGTATAAATACATCTTCAAAGTCAAGAAACCGCTGGCAAGAGTAACGATGTTTCTCTTAAGATACACAACTAGTGGCGTATCGCTTCAGGCAGACTGGCCACAGTATCTCAAAATGTGTATTTGGGTGAGCAACTGGCAGGAAGCACTATGACTCTCTTAAGGTAGCCAATGCCTCGTCACCAACATAATCCTATCACCAAATTCAGGAAACCGCTTGCAAAGGTAACGAAGCTTCTCATAAGATACACAGCTAGTGGGGTGTCACTTGAGGCAGAGTGGCCAAAGTATCAAAAAAATGTGTATTTGGGTGAGCAACTAGCAGGAATCACTATGACACTCAATGGGTAGCCAATGCCTCGTCACCAGCATAATCACATCAGCAACTTCAAGAAACCCCTGGCAAAAGTTACAATGACTCTTAAGATACACAACTAGTGGCGTAGCTATCAGGCAGACTGGAAAGAGTATCTAAAAAATGTGTATTTGTGTGAAGAACTGGCAGGAATCTCTATGACTCTCTTGAGGTAGCCAATGCCTCGTCACCAGCAGAATCAAATCAGCAACTTCTAGAAACCCCTGGCAAAAGTAACGATGTTTCTCTTAAGATACACAACTAGTGGCGTATCGCTTCAGGCACACTGGAAACAGTATCTAAAAAATGTGTATTTGGGTGAGCAACTGGCACGAAACACTGTGACTCTCTTAGGGTAGCCAATATCTCGTCACCAGTATAATCACAGCTTCAAAGTCAAGAAACCGCTGGCAAGAGTAACGATGTTTCTCTTAAGATACACAACTAGTGGCGTATCGCTTCAGGCACACTGGAAACAGTATCTAAAAAATGTGTATTTGGGTGAGCAACTGGCACGAAACACTGTGACTCTCTTAGGGTAGCCAATATCTCGTCACCAGTATAATCACAGCTTCAAAGTCAAGAAACCGCTGGCAAGAGTAACGATGTTTCTCTTAAGATACACAACTAGTGGCGTATCGCTTCAGGCAGACTGGCCAAGGTATCTCAAAATGTGTATTTGGGTGAGCAACTGGCAGGAAGCACTATGACTCTCTTAAGGTAGCCAATGCATCGTCACCAACATAATCCCATCACCAACTTCAAGAAACCGCTTGCAAAGGTAACGAAGCTTCTCATAAGATACACAGCTAGTGGGGTGTCACTTGAGGCAGACTGGCCAAAGTATCAAAGAATGTGTATTTGAGTGAGCAACTAGCAGGACTCACTATGACACTCATAGGGTAGCCAATGCCTCGTCACCAGCATAATCACATCAGCAACTTCAAGAAACCCCTGGCAAAAGTTACAATGACTCTTAAGATACACAACTAGTGGCGTAGCAATCAGGCAGACTGGAAAGAGTATCTAAAAAATGTGTATTTGGGTGAAGAACTGGCAGGAATCTCTATGACTCTCTTGAGGTAGCCAATGATTCGTCACCAGCAGAATCAAATCAGCAACTTCTAGAAACCCCTTTCAAAAGTAACGATGCTTCTCTTAAGATACACAACTAGTGGCGTATCGCTTCAGGCACACTGGAAACAGTATCTAAAAAATGTGTATTTGGGTGAGCAACTGGCACGAAACACTGTGACTCTCTTAGGGTAGCCAATATCTCGTCACCAGTATAATCACAGCTTCAAAGTCAAGAAACCGCTGGCAAGAGTAACGATGTTTCTCTTAAGATACACAACTAGTGGCGTATCGCTTCAGGCAGACTGGCCACAGTATCTCAAAATGTGTATTTGGGTGAGCAACTGGCAGGAAGCACTATGACTCTCTTAAGGTAGCCAATGCCTCGTCACCAACATATTCCCATCACCAACTTCAGGAAACCGCTTGCAAAGGTAACGAAGCTTCTCATAAGATACACAGCTAGTGGGGTGTCACTTGAGGCAGACTGGCCAAAGTATCAAAAAAATGTGTATTTGGGTGAGCAACTAGCAGGAATCACTATGACACTCATAGGGTAGCCAATGCCTCGTCACCAGCATAATCACATCAGCAACTTCAAGAAACCCCTGGCAAAAGTTACAATGACTCTTAAGATACACAACTAGTGGCGTAGATATCAGGCAGACTGGAAAGAGTATCTAAAAAATGTGTATTTGGGTGAGCAACTGGCAGGAAGCACTATGACTCTCTTAAGGTAGCCAATGCCTCGTCACCAACATAATCCCATCACCAACTTCAGGAAACCGCTTGCAAAGGTAACGAAGCTTCTCATAAGATACACAGCTAGTGGGGTGTCACTTGAGGCAGACTGGCCAAAGTATCAAAAAAATGTGTATTTGGATGAGCAACTAGCAGGAATCACTATGACATTCATAGGGTAGCCAATGCCTCGACACCAGCATAATCACATCAGCAACTTCAAGAAACCCCTGGCAAAAGTTACAATGACTCTTAAGATACACAACTAGTGGCGTAGCTATCAGGCAGACTGGAAAGAGTATCTAAAAAATGTGAATTTGGGTGAAGAACTGGCTGGAATCTCTATGACTCTCTTGAGGTAGCCAATGCCTCGTCACCAGCAGAATCAAATCAGCAACTTCTAGAAACCCCTGGCAAAAGTAACGATGTTTCTCTTAAGATACACAACTAGTGGCGTATCGCTTCAGGCACACTGGAAACAGTATCTAAAAAATGTGTATTTGGGTGAGCAACTGGCACGAAACACTGTGACTCTCTTAGGGTAACCAATATCTCGTCACCAGTATAATCACATCTTCAAAGTCAAGAAACCGCTGGCAAGAGTAACGATGTTTCTCTTAAGATACACAACTAGTGGCGTATCGCTTCAGGCAGACTGGCCAAGGTATCTCAAAATGTGTATTTGGGTGAGCAACTGGCAGGAAGCACTATGACTCTCTTAAGGTAGCCAATGCATCGTCACCAACATAATCCCATCACCAACTTCAAGAAACCGCTTGCAAAGGTAACGAAGCTTCTCATAAATTACACAGCTAGTGGGGTGTCACTTGAGGCAGACTGGCCAAAGTATCAAAAAAATGTGTATTTGGGTGAGCAACTAGCAGGACTCACTATGACACTCATAGGGTAGCCAATGCCTCGTCACCAGCATAATCACATCAGCAACTTCAAGAAACCCCTGGCAAAAGTTACAATGACTCTTAAGATACACAACTAGTGGCGTAGCTATCAGGCAGACTGGAAAGAGTATCTAAAAAATTTGTATTTGGGTGAAGAACTGGCAGGAATCTCTATGACTCTCTTGAGGTAGCCAATGATTCGTCACCAGCAGAATCAAATCAGCAACTTCTAGAAACCCCTTTCAAAAGTAACGATGTTTCTCTTAAGATACACAACTAGTGGCGTATCGCTTCAGGCACACTGGAAACAGTATCTAAAAAATGTGTATTTGGGTGAGCAACTGGCACGACACACTTGACTCTCTTAGGGTAGCCAATATCTCGTCACCAGTATAATCTCAGCTTCAAAGTCAAGAAACCGCTGGCAAGAGTAACGATGTTTCTTATAAGATACACAACTAGTGGCGTATCGCTTCAGGCAGACTGGCCACAGTATCTCAAAATGTGTATTTGGGTGAGCAACTGGCAGGAAGCACTATGACTCTCTTAAGGTAGCCAATGCCTCGTCACCAACATAATCCCATCACCAACTTCAGGAAACCGCTTGCAAAGGTAACGAAGCTTCTCATAAGATACACAGCTAGTGGGGTGTCACTTGAGGCAGACTGGCCAAAGTATCAAAAAAATGTGTATTTGGGTGAGCAACTAGCAGGAATCACTATGACACTCATAGGGTAGCCAATGCCTCGTCACCAGCATAATCACATCAGCAACTTCAAGAAACCCCTGGCAAAAGTTACAATGACTCTTAAGATACACAACTAGTGGCGTAGCTATCAGGCAGACTGGAAAGAGTATCTAAAAAATGTGTATTTGGGTGAAGAACTGGCAGGAATCTCTATGACTCTCTTGAGGTAGCCAATGATTCGTCACCAGCAGAATCAAATCAGCAACTTCTAGAAACCCCTTTCAAAAGTAACGATGTTTCTCTTAAGATACACAACTAGTGGCGTATCGCTTCAGGCACACTGGAAACAGTATCTAAAAAATGTGTATTTGGGTGAGCAACTGGCACGAAACACTGTGACTCTCTTAGGGTAGCCAATATCTCGTCACCAGTATAATCACAGCTTCAAAGTCAAGAAACCGCTGGCAAGAGTAACGATGTTTCTCTTAAGATACACAACTAGTGGCGTATCGCTTCAGGCAGACTGGCCACAGTATCTCAAAATGTGTATTTGGCTGAGCAACTGGCAGGAAGCACTATGACTCTCTTAAGGTAGCCAATGCCTCGTCACCAACATATTCCCATCACCAACTTCAGGAAACCGCTTGCAAAGGTAACGAAGCTTCTCATAAGATACACAGCTAGAGGGGTGTCACTTGAGGCAGACTGGCCAAAGTATCAAAAAAATGTGTATTTGGGTGAGCAACTAGCAGGAATCACTATGACACTCATAGGGTAGCCAATGCCTCGTCACCAGCATAATCACATCAGCAACTTCAAGAAACCCCTGGCAAAAGTTACAATGACTCTTAAGATACACAACTAGTGGCGTAGCTATCAGGCAGACTGGAAAGAGTATCTAAAAAATGTGTATTTGGGTGAAGAACTGGCAGGAATCTCTATGACTCTCTTGAGGTAGCCAATGATTCGTCACCAGCAGAATCAAATCAGCAACTTCTAGAAACCCCTTTCAAAAGTAACGATGTTTCTCTTAAGATACACAACTAGTGGCGTATCGCTTCAGGCACACTGGAAACAGTATCTAAAAAATGTGTATTTGGGTGAGCAACTGGCACGAAACACTGTGACTCTCTTAGGGTAGCCAATATCTCGTCACCAGTATAATCACAGCTTCCAAGTCAAGAAACCGCTGGCAAGAGTAACGATGTTTCTCTTAAGATACACAACTAGTGGCGTATCGCATCAGGCAGACTGGCCACAGTATCTCAAAATGTGTATTTGGGTGAGCAACTGGCAGGAAGCACTATGACTCTCTTAAGGTAGCCAATGCCTCGTCACCAACATAATCCCATCACCAACTTCAACAAACCGCTTGCAAAGGTAACGAAGCTTCTCATAAGATACACAGCTAGTGGGCTGTCACTTGAGGCAGACTGGCCAAAGTATCAAAAAAATGTGTATTTGGGTGAGCAACTAGCAGGAATCACTATGACACTCATAGGGTAGCCAATGCCTCGTCACCAGCATAATCACATCAGCAACTTCAAGAATCCCCTGGCAAAAGTTACAATGACTCTTAAGATACACAACTAGTGGCGTAGCTATCAGGCAGACTGGAAAGAGTATCTAAAAAATGTGTATTTGGGTGAGCAACTGGCAGGAAGCACTATGACTCTCTTAAGGTAGCCAATGCCTCGTCACCAACATAATCCCATCACCAACTTCAGGAAACCGCTTGCAAAGGTAACGAAGCTTCTCATAAGATACACAGCTAGTGGGGTGTCACTTGAGGCAGACTGGCCAAAGTATCAAAAAAATGTGTATTTGGGTGAGCAACTAGCAGGAATCACTAGGACACTCATAGGGTAGCCAATGCCTCGTCACCAGCATAATCACATCAGCAACTTCAAGAAACCCCTGGCAAAAGTTACAATGACTCTTAAGATACACAACTAGTGGCGTAGCTATCTGGCAGACTGGAAAGAGTATCTAAAAAAATGTGTATTTGGGTGAAGAACTGGCAGGAATCTCTATGACTCTCTTGAGGTAGCCAATGATTCGTCACCAGCAGAATCAAATCAGCAACTTCTAGAAACCCCTTTCAAAAGTAACGATGTTTCTCTTAAGATACACAACAAGTGGCGTATCGCTTCAGGCACACTGGAAACAGTATCTAAAAAATGTGTATTTGGGTGAGCAACTGGCACGAAACACTGTGACTCTCTTAGGGTAGCCAATATCTCGTCACCAGTATAATCACAGCTTCAAAGTCAAGAAACCGCTGGCAAGAGTAACGATGTTTCTCTTAAGATACACAACTAGTGGCGTATCGCTTCAGGCAGACTGGCCTCAGTATCTCAAAATGTGTATTTGGGTGAGCAACTGGCACGAAACACTGTGACTCTCTTAGGGTAGCCAATATCTCGTCACCAGTATAATCACAGCTTCAAAGTCAAGAAACCACTGGCAAGAGTAACGATGTTTCTCTTAAGATACACAACTAGTGGCGTATCGCTTCAGGCAGACTGGCCAAGGTATCTCAAAATGTGTATTTGGGTGAGCAACTGGCAGGAAGCACTATGACTCTCTTAAGGTAGCCAATGCATCGTCACCAACATAATCCCATTACCAACTTCAAGAAACCGCTTGCAAAGGTAACGAAGCTTCTCATAAGATACACAGCTAGTGGGGTGTCACTTGAGGCAGACTGGCCAAAGTATCAAAAAAATGTGTATTTGGGTGAGCAACTAGCAGGACTCACTATGACACTCATAGGGTAGCCAATGCCTCGTCACCAGCATAATCACATCAGCAACTTCAAGAAACCCCTGGCAAAAGTTACAATGACTCTTAAGATACACAACTAGTGGCGTAGCTATCAGGCAGACTGGAAAGAGTATCTAAAAAATGTGTATTTGGGTGAAGAACTGGCAGGAATCTCTATGACTCTCTTGAGGTAGCCAATGATTCGTCACCAGCAGAATCAAATCAGCAACTTCTAGAAACCCCTTTCAAAAGTAACGATGTTTCTCTTAAGATTCACAACTAGTGGCGTATCGCTTCAGGCACACTGGAAACAGTATCTAAAAAATGTGTATTTGGGTGAGCAACTGGCACGAAACACTGTGACTCTCTTAGGGTAGCCAATATCTCGTCACCAGTATAATCACAGCTTCAAAGTCAAGAAACCGCTGGCAAGAGTAACGATGTTTCTCTTAAGATACACAACTAGTGGCGTATCGCTTCAGGCAGACTGGCCACAGTATCTCAAAATGTGTATTTGGGTGAGCAACTGGCAGGAAGCACTATGACTCTCTTAAGGTAGCCAATGCCTCGTCACCAACATATTCCCATCACCAACTTCAGGAAACCGCTTGCAAAGGTAACGAAGCTTCTCATAAGATACACAGCTAGTGGGGTGTCACTTGAGGCAGACTGGCCAAAGTATCAAAAAAATGTGTATTTGGGTGAGCAACTAGCAGGAATCACTATGACACTCATAGGGTAGCCAATGCCTCGTCACCAGCATAATCACATCAGCAACTTCAAGAAACCCCTGGCAAAAGTTACAATGACTCTTAAGATACACAACTAGTGGCGTAGCTATCCGGCAGACTGGAAAGAGTATCTAAAAAATGTGTATTTGGGTGAAGAACTGGCAGGAATCTCTATGCCTCTCTTGAGGTAGCCAATGATTCGTCACCAGCAGAATCAAATCAGCAACTTCTAGAAACCCCTTTCAAAAGTAACGATGTTTCTCTTAAGATACACGACTAGTGGCGTATCGCTTCAGGCACACTGGAAACAGTATCTAAAAAATGTGTATTTGGGTGAGCAACTGGAACGAAACACTGTGACTCTCTCAGGGTAGCCAATATTTCGTCACCAGTATAATCACAGCTTCAAAGTCAAGAAACCGCTGGCAAGAGTAACGATGTTTCTCTTAAGATACACAACTAGTGGCGTATCGCTTCAGGCAGACTGGCCACAGTATCTCAAAATGTGTATTTGGGTGAGCAACTGGCAGGAAGCACTATGACTCTCTTAAGGTAGCGAATGCCTCGTCACCAACATAATCCCA
Organism: Schistocerca nitens; assembly: GCF_023898315.1. NCBI lineage: Eukaryota > Metazoa > Arthropoda > Insecta > Orthoptera > Acrididae > Schistocerca > Schistocerca nitens. The sequence continues at coordinate 104,356,109 of NC_064616.1, read as the reverse complement.
TCACCAACTTCAGGAAACCGCTTGCAAAGGTAACGAAGCTTCTCATAAGATACACAGCTAGTGGGGTGTCACTTGAGGCAGACTGGCCAAAGTATCAAAAAAATGTGTATTTGGGTGAGCAACTAGCAGGAATCACTATGACACTCATAGGGTAGCCAATGCCTCGTCACCAGCATAATCACATCAGCAACTTCAAGAAACCCCTGGCAAAAGTTACAATGACTCTTAAGATACCCAAATAGTGGCGTAGCTATCAGGCAGACTGGAAAGAGTATCTAAAAAATGTGTATTTTGGTGAAGAACTGGCAGGAATCTCTATGACTCTCTTGAGGTAGCCAATGCCTCGTCACCAGCAGAATCAAATCAGCAACTTCTAGAAACCCCTGGCAAAAGTAACGATGTTTCTCTTAAGATACACAACTAGTGGCGTATCGCTTCAGGCACACTGGAAACAGTATCTAAAAAATGTGTATTTGGGTGAGCAACTGGCACGAAACACTGTGACTCTCTTAGGGTAGCCAATATCTCGTCACCAGTATAATCACAGCTTCAAAGTCAAGAAACCGCTGGCAAGAGTAACGATGTTTCTCTTAAGATACACAACTAGTGGCGTATCGCTTCAGGCAGACTGGCCACAGTATCTCAAAATGTGTATTTGGGTGAGCAACTGGCAGGAAGCACTATGACTCTCTTAAAGTAGCCAATGCCTCGTCACCAACATAATCCCATCACCAACTTCAAGAAACCGCTTGCAAAGGTAACGAAGCTTCTCATAAGATACACAGCTAGTGGGGTGTCACTTGAGGCAGACTGGCCAAAGTATCAAAAAAATGTGTATTTGGGTGAGCAACTAGCAGGAATCACTATGACACTCATAGGGTAGCCAATGCCTCGTCACCAGCATAATCACATCAGCAACTTCAAGAAACCCCTGGCAAAAGTTACAATGACTCTTAAGATACACAACTAGTGGCGTAGCTATCAGGCAGACTGGAAAGAGTATCTAAAAAATGTGTATTTGGGTGAAGAACTGGCAGGAATCTCTATGACTCTCTTGAGGTAGCCAATGCCTCGTCACCAGCAGAATCAAATCAGCAACTTCTAGAAACCCCTGGCAAAAGTAACGATGTTTCTCTTCAGATACACAACTAGTGGCGTATCGCTTCAGGCACACTGGAAACAGTATCTAAAAAATGTGTATTTGGGTGAGCAACTGGCACGAAACACTGTGACTCTCTTAGGGTAGCCAATATCTCGTCACCAGTATAATCACAGCTTCAAATTCAAGAAACCGCTGGCAAGAGTAACGATGTTTCTCTTAAGATACACAACTAGTGGCGTATCGCTTCAGGCAGACTGGCCACAGTATCTCAAAATGTGTATTTGGGTGAGCAACTGGCAGGAAGCACTATGACTCTGTTAAGGTAGCCAATGCCTCGTCACCAACATAATCCCATCACCAACTTCAAGAAACCGCTTGCAAAGGTAACGAAGCTTCTCATAAGATACACAGCTAGTGGGGTGTCACTTGAGGCAGACTGGCCAAAGTATCAAAAAAATGTGTATTTGGGTGAGCAACTAGCAGGAATCACTATGACACTCATAGGGTAGCCAATGCCTCGTCACCAGCATAATCACATCAGCAACTTCAAGAAACCCCTGGCAAAAGTTACAATGACTCTTAAGATACACAACTAGTGGCGTAGCTATCAGGCAGACTGGAAAGAGTATCTAAAAAATGTGTATTTGGATGAGCAACTGGCAGGAAGCACTGTGACTCTCTTAGGGTAGCCAATATCTCGTCACCAGTATAATCACATCTTCAAAGTCAAGAAACCGCTGGCAAGAGTAACGATGATTCTCTTAAGAAACACAACTAGTGGCGTATCGCTTCAGGCACACTGGAAACAGTATCTAAAAAATGTGTATTTGGGTGAGCAACTGGCACGAAACACTGTGACTCTCTTAGGGAAACCAATATCTCGTCACCAGTATAATCACATCTTCAAAGTCAAGAAACCGCTGGCAAGAGTAACGATGTTTCTCTTAAGATACACAACTAGTGGCGTATCGCTTCAGGCAGACTGGCCAAGGTATCTCAAAATGTGTATTTGGGTGAGCAACTGGCAGGAAGCACTATGACTCTCTTAAGGTAGCCAATGCCTCGTCACCAACATAATCCCATCACCAACTTCAGGAAACCGCTTGCAAAGGTAACGAAGCTTCTCATAAGATACACAGCTAGTGGGGTGTCACTTGAGGCAGACTGGCCAAAGTATCAAAAAAATGTGTATTTGGGTGAGCAACTAGCAGGAATCACTATGACACTCATAGGGTAGCCAATGCCTCGTCACCAGCATAATCACATCAGCAACTTCAAGAAACCCCTGGCAAAAGTTACAATGACTCTTAAGATACACAACTAGTGGCGTAGCTATCAGGCAGACTGGAAAGAGTATCTAAAAAATGTGTATTTGGATGAGCAACTGGCAGGAAACACTGTGACTCTCTTAGGGTAGCCAATATCTCGTCACCAGTATAATCACATCTTCAAAGTCAAGAAACCGCTGGCAAGAGTAACGATGTTTCTCTTAAGATACACAACTAGTGGCGTATCGCTTCAGGCACATTGGAAACTGTATCTAAAAAATGTGTATTTGGGTGAGCAACTGGCACGAAACACTGTGACTCTCTTAGCGTAGCCAATATCTCGTCACCAGTATAATCACAGCTTCAAAGTCAAGAAACCGCTGGCAAGAGTAACGATGTTTCTCTTAAGATACACAACTAGTGGCGTATCGCTTCAGGCAGACTGGCCACAGTATCTCAAAATGTGTATTTGGGTGAGCAACTGGCAGGAAGCACTATGACTCTGTTAAGGTAGCCAATGCCTCGTCACCAACATAATCCCATCACCAACTTCAAGAAACCGCTTGCAAAGGTAACGAAGCTTCTCATAAGATACACAGCTAGTGGGGTGTCACTTGAGGCAGACTGGCCAAAGTATCAAAAAAATGTGTATTTGGGTGAGCAACTAGCAGGAATCACTATGACACTCATAGGGTAGCCAATGCCTCGTCACCAGCATAATCACATCAGCAACTTCAAGAAACCCCTGGCAAAAGTTACAATGACTCTTAAGATACACAACTAGTGGCGTAGCTATCAGGCAGACTGGAAAGAGTATCTAAAAAATGTGTATTTGGGTGAAGAACTGGCAGGAATCTCTATGACTCTCTTGAGGTAGCCAATGCCTCGTCACCAGCAGAATCAAATCAGCAACTTCTAGAAACCCCTGGCAAAAGTAACGATGTTTCTCTTCAGATACACAACTAGTGGCGTATCGCTTCAGGCACACTGGAAACAGTATCTAAAAAATGTGTATTTGGGTGAGCAACTGGCACGAAACACTGTGACTCTCTTAGGGTAGCCAATATCTCGTCACCAGTATAATCACAGCTTCAAATTCAAGAAACCGCTGGCAAGAGTAACGATGTTTCTCTTAAGATACACAACTAGTGGCGTATCGCTTCAGGCAGACTGGCCACAGTATCTCAAAATGTGTATTTGGGTGAGCAACTGGCAGGAAGCACTATGACTCTGTTAAGGTAGCCAATGCCTCGTCACCAACATAATCCCATCACCAACTTCAAGAAACCGCTTGCAAAGGTAACGAAGCTTCTCATAAGATACACAGCTAGTGGGGTGTCACTTGAGGCAGACTGGCCAAAGTATCAAAAAAATGTGTATTTGGGTGAGCAACTAGCAGGAATCACTATGACACTCATAGGGTAGCCAATGCCTCGTCACCAGCATAATCACATCAGCAACTTCAAGAAACCCCTGGCAAAAGTTACAATGACTCTTAAGATACACAACTAGTGGCGTAGCTATCAGGCAGACTGGAAAGAGTATCTAAAAAATGTGTATTTGGATGAGCAACTGGCAGGAAGCACTGTGACTCTCTTAGGGTAGCCAATATCTCGTCACCAGTATAATCACATCTTCAAAGTCAAGAAACCGCTGGCAAGAGTAACGATGATTCTCTTAAGAAACACAACTAGTGGCGTATCGCTTCAGGCACACTGGAAACAGTATCTAAAAAATGTGTATTTGGGTGAGCAACTGGCACGAAACACTGTGACTCTCTTAGGGAAACCAATATCTCGTCACCAGTATAATCACATCTTCAAAGTCAAGAAACCGCTGGCAAGAGTAACGATGTTTCTCTTAAGATACACAACTAGTGGCGTATCGCTTCAGGCAGACTGGCCAAGGTATCTCAAAATGTGTATTTGGGTGAGCAACTGGCAGGAAGCACTATGACTCTCTTAAGGTAGCCAATGCCTCGTCACCAACATAATCCCATCACCAACTTCAGGAAACCGCTTGCAAAGGTAACGAAGCTTCTCATAAGATACACAGCTAGTGGGGTGTCACTTGAGGCAGACTGGCCAAAGTATCAAAAAAATGTGTATTTGGGTGAGCAACTAGCAGGAATCACTATGACACTCATAGGGTAGCCAATGCCTCGTCACCAGCATAATCACATCAGCAACTTCAAGAAACCCCTGGCAAAAGTTACAATGACTCTTAAGATACACAACTAGTGGCGTAGCTATCAGGCAGACTGGAAAGAGTATCTAAAAAATGTGTATTTGGATGAGCAACTGGCAGGAAACACTGTGACTCTCTTAGGGTAGCCAATATCTCGTCACCAGTATAATCACATCTTCAAAGTCAAGAAACCGCTGGCAAGAGTAACGATGTTTCTCTTAAGATACACAACTAGTGGCGTATCGCTTCAGGCACATTGGAAACTGTATCTAAAAAATGTGTATTTGGGTGAGCAACTGGCACGAAACACTGTGACTCTCTTAGCGTAGCCAATATCTCGTCACCAGTATAATCACAGCTTCAAAGTCAAGAAACCGCTGGCAAGAGTAACGATGTTTCTCTTAAGATACACAACTAGTGGCGTATCGCTTCAGGCAGACTGGCCAAGGTATCTCAAAATGTGTATTTGGGTGAGCAACTGGCAGGAAGCACTATGACTCTCTTAAGGTAGCCAATGCCTCGTCACCAACATAATCCCATCACCAACTTCAGGAAACCGCTTGCAAAGGTAACGAAGCTTCTCATAAGATACACAGCTAGTGGGGTGTCACTTGAGGCAGACTGGCCAAAGTATCAAAAAAATGTGTATTTGGGTGAGCAACTAGCAGGAATCACTATGACACTCATAGGGTAGCCAATGCCTCGTCACCAGCATAATCACATCAGCAACTTCAAGAAACCCCTGGCAAAAGTTACAATGACTCTTAAGATACACAACTAGTGGCGTAGCTATCAGGCAGACTGGAAAGAGTATCTAAAAAATGTGTATTTGGATGAGCAACTGGCAGGAAACACTGTGACTCTCTTAGGGTAGCCAATATCTCGTCACCAGTATAATCACATCTTCAAAGTCAAGAAACCGCTGGCAAGAGTAACGATGTTTCTCTTAAGATACACAACTAGTGGCGTATCGCTTCAGGCACACTGGAAACAGTATCTAAAAAATGTGTATTTGGGTGAGCAACTGGCACGAAACACTGTGACTCTCTTAGGGAAACCAATATCTCGTCACCAGTATAATCACATCTTCAAAGTCAAGAAACCGCTGGCAAGAGTAACGATGTTTCTCTTAAGATACACAACTAGTGGCGTATCGCTTCAGGCAGACTGGCCAAGGTATCTCAAAATGTGTATTTGGGTGAGCAACTGGCAGGAAGCACTATGACTCTCTTAAGGTAGCCAATACCTCGTCACCAACATAATCCCATCACCAACTTCAGGAAACCGCTTGCAAAGGTAACGAAGCTTCTCATAAGATACACAGCTAGTGGCGTGTCACTTGAGGCAGACTGGCCAAAGTATCAAAAAAATGTGTATTTGGGTGAGCAACTAGCAGGAATCACTATGACACTCATAGGGTAGCCAATGCCTCGTCACCAGCATAATCACATCAGCAACTTCAAGAAACCCCTGGCAAAAGTTACAATGACTCTTAAGATACACAACTAGTGGCGTAGCTATCAGGCAGACTGGAAAGAGTATCTAAAAAATGTGTATTTGGATGAGCAACTGGCAGGAAGCACTGTGACTCTCTTAGGGTAGCCAATATCTCGTCACCAGTATAATCACATCTTCAAAGTCAAGAAACCGCTGGCAAGAGTAACGATGATTCTCTTAAGAAACACAACTAGTGGCGTATCGCTTCAGGCACACTGGAAACAGTATCTAAAAAATGTGTATTTGGGTGAGCAACTGGCACGAAACACTGTGACTCTCTTAGGGAAACCAATATCTCGTCACCAGTATAATCACATCTTCAAAGTCAAGAAACCGCTGGCAAGAGTAACGATGTTTCTCTTAAGATACACAACTAGTGGCGTATCGCTTCAGGCAGACTGGCCAAGGTATCTCAAAATGTGTATTTGGGTGAGCAACTGGCAGGAAGCACTATGACTCTCTTAAGGTAGCCAATGCCTCGTCACCAACATAATCCCATCACCAACTTCAGGAAACCGCTTGCAAAGGTAACGAAGCTTCTCATAAGATACACAGCTAGTGGGGTGTCACTTGAGGCAGACTGGCCAAAGTATCAAAAAAATGTGTATTTGGGTGAGCAACTAGCAGGAATCACTATGACACTCATAGGGTAGCCAATGCCTCGTCACCAGCATAATCACATCAGCAACTTCAAGAAACCCCTGGCAAAAGTTACAATGACTCTTAAGATACACAACTAGTGGCGTAGCTATCAGGCAGACTGGAAAGAGTATCTAAAAAATGTGTATTTGGATGAGCAACTGGCAGGAAACACTGTGACTCTCTTAGGGTAGCCAATATCTCGTCACCAGTATAATCACATCTTCAAAGTCAAGAAACCGCTGGCAAGAGTAACGATGTTTCTCTTAAGATACACAACTAGTGGCGTATCGCTTCAGGCACATTGGAAACTGTATCTAAAAAATGTGTATTTGGGTGAGCAACTGGCACGAAACACTGTGACTCTCTTAGCGTAGCCAATATCTCGTCACCAGTATAATCACAGCTTCAAAGTCAAGAAACCGCTGGCAAGAGTAACGATGTTTCTCTTAAGATACACAACTAGTGGCGTATCGCTTCAGGCAGACTGGCCAAGGTATCTCAAAATGTGTATTTGGGTGAGCAACTGGCAGGAAGCACTATGACTCTCTTAAGGTAGCCAATGCCTCGTCACCAACATAATCCCATCACCAACTTCAGGAAACCGCTTGCAAAGGTAACGAAGCTTCTCATAAGATACACAGCTAGTGGGGTGTCACTTGAGGCAGACTGGCCAAAGTATCAAAAAAATGTGTATTTGGGTGAGCAACTAGCAGGAATCACTATGACACTCATAGGGTAGCCAATGCCTCGTCACCAGCATAATCACATCAGCAACTTCAAGAAACCCCTGGCAAAAGTTACAATGACTCTTAAGATACACAACTAGTGGCGTAGCTATCAGGCAGACTGGAAAGAGTATCTAAAAAATGTGTATTTGGATGAGCAACTGGCAGGAAACACTGTGACTCTCTTAGGGTAGCCAATATCTCGTCACCAGTATAATCACATCTTCAAAGTCAAGAAACCGCTGGCAAGAGTAACGATGTTTCTCTTAAGATACACAACTAGTGGCGTATCGCTTCAGGCACACTGGAAACAGTATCTAAAAAATGTGTATTTGGGTGAGCAACTGGCACGAAACACTGTGACTCTCTTAGGGAAACCAATATCTCGTCACCAGTATAATCACATCTTCAAAGTCAAGAAACCGCTGGCAAGAGTAACGATGTTTCTCTTAAGATACACAACTAGTGGCGTATCGCTTCAGGCAGACTGGCCAAGGTATCTCAAAATGTGTATTTGGGTGAGCAACTGGCAGGAAGCACTATGACTCTCTTAAGGTAGCCAATACCTCGTCACCAACATAATCCCATCACCAACTTCAGGAAACCGCTTGCAAAGGTAACGAAGCTTCTCATAAGATACACAGCTAGTGGCGTGTCACTTGAGGCAGACTGGCCAAAGTATCAAAAAAATGTGTATTTGGGTGAGCAACTAGCAGGAATCACTATGACACTCATAGGGTAGCCAATGCCTCGTCACCAGCATAATCACATCAGCAACTTCAAGAAACCCCTGGCAAAAGTTACAATGACTCTTAAGATACACAACTAGTGGCGTAGCTATCAGGCAGACTGGAAAGAGTATCTAAAAAATGTGTATTAGGATGAGCAACTGGCAAGAAACACTGTGACTCTCTTAGGGTAGCCAATATCTCGTCACCAGTATAATCACATCTTCAAAGTCAAGAAACCGCTGGCAAAAGTTACAATGACGCTTAAGATACACAACTAGTGGCGTAGCTACCAGGCAGACTGGAAAGAGTATCTAAAAATGTGTATTTGGGTGAAGAACTGGCAGGAATCTCTATGACTCTCTTGAGGTAGCCAATGATTCGTCACCAGCAGAATCAAATCAGCAACTTCTAGAAACCCCTTTCAGAAGTAACGATGTTTCTCTTAAGATACACAACTAGTGGCGTATCGCTTCAGGCACACTGGAAACAGTATCTAAAAAATGTGTATTTGGGTGAGCAACTGGCACGAAACACAGTGACTCTCTTAGGGTAGCCAATATCTCGTCACCAGTATAATCACAGCTTCAAAGTCAAGAAACCGCTGGCAAGAGTAACGATGTTTCTCTTAAGATACACAACTAGTGGCGTATCGCTTCAGGCAGACGGGCCACAGTATCTCAAAATGTGTATTTGGGTGAGCAACTGGCAGGAAGCACTATGACTCTCTTAAGGTAGCCAATGCCTCGTCACCAACATAATCCCATCACCAACTTCAGGAAACTGCTTGCGAAGGTAACGAAGCTTCTCATAAGATACACAGCTAGTGGGGTGTCACTTGAGGCAGACTGGCCAAAGTATCAAAAAAATGTGTATTTGGGTGAGCAACTAGCAGGAATCACTATGACACTCATAGGGTAGCCAATGCCTCGTCACCAGCATAATCACATCAGCAACTTCAAGAAACCCCTGGCAAAAGTTACAATGACTCTTAAGATACACAACTAGTGGCGTAGCTATCAGGCAGACTGGAAAGAGTATCTAAGAATGTGTATTTGGGTGAATAACTGGCAGGAATCTCTATGACTCTCTTGAGGTAGCCAATGATTCGTCACCAGGAGAATCAAATCAGCAACTTCTAGAAACCCCTTTCAAAAGTAACGATGTTTCTCTTAAGATACACAACTAGTGGCGTATCGCTTCAGGCACACTGGAAACAGTATCTAAAAAATGTGTATTTGGGTGAGCAACTGGCACGAAACACTGTGACTCTCTTAGGGTAGCCAATATCTCGTCACCAGTATAATCACAGCTTCAAAGTCAAGAAACCGCTGGCAAGAGTAACGACGTTTCTCTTAAGATACACAACTAGTGGCGCATCGCTTCAGGCAGACTGGCCACAGTATCTCAAAATGTGTATTTGGTTGAGCAACTGGCAGGAAGCACTATGACTCTCTTAAGGTAGCCAATACCTCGTCACCAACATAATCCCCTCACCAACTTCAAGAAACCGCTTGCAAAGGTAACGAAGCTTCTCATAAGATACACAGCTAGTGGGGTGTCACTTGAGGCAGACTGGCCAAAATATCAAAAAAATGTGTATTTGGGTGAGCAACTAGCAGGAATCACTATGACACTCATAGGGTAGCCAATGCCTCGTCACCAGCATAATCACATCAGCAACCTCAAGAAACCGCTGGCAAAAGTTACAATGACTCTTAAGATACACAACTAGTGGTGTAGCTATGAGGCAGACTGGAAAGAGTATCTAAAAAATGTGTATTTGTGTGAGGAACTGGCAGGAATCTCTATGACACTCTTGAGGTAGCCAATGCCTCGTCACCAGCAGAATCAAATCAGCAACTTCTAGAAACCCCTGGCAAAAGTAACGATGTTTCTCATAAGATACACAACTAGTGGCGTATCGCTTCAGGCACACTGGAAACAGGATCTAAAAAATGTGTATTTGGGTGAGCAACTTGCACGAAACACTGTGACTCGCTTAGGGTAGCCAATATCTCGTCACCAGTATAATCACAGCTTCAAAGTCAAGAAACCGCTGGCAAGAGTAACGATGTTTCTCTTAAGATACACAACTAGTGGCGTATCGCTTCAGGCAGACTGGACACAGTATCTCAAAATGTGTATTTGGGTGAGCAACTGGCAGGAAGCACTATGACTCTCTTAAGGTAGCCAATGCCTCGTCACCAACATAATCCCATCACCAACTTCAAGAAACCGCTTGCAAAGGTAACGAAGCTTCTCATAAGATACACAGCTAGTGGGGTGTCACTTGAGGCAGACTGGCCAAAGTATCAAAAAAATGTGTATTTGGGTGAGCAACTAGCAGGAATCACTATGACACTCATAGGGTAGCCAATGCCTCGTCACCAGCATAATTACATCAGCAACCTCAAGAAACCCCTGGCAAAAGTTACAATGACTCTTAAGATACACAACTAGTGGCGTAGCTATCAGGCAGACTGGAAAGAGTATCTAAAAAATGTGTATTTGGGTGAAGAACTGGCAGGAATCTCTATGACTCTCTTGAGGTAGCCAATGCCTCGTCACCAGCAGAATCAAATCAGCAACTTCTAGAAACCCCTGGCAAAAGTAACGATGTTTCTCTTAAGATACACAACTAGTGGCGTATCGCTTCAGGCACACTGGAAACAGTATCTAAAAAATGTGTATTTGGGTGAGCAACTGGCACGAAACACTGTGACTCTCTTAGGGAAACCAATATCTCGTCACCAGTATAATCACATCTTCAAAGTCAAGAAACCGCTGGCAAGAGTAACGATGTTTCTCTTAAGATACACAACTAGTGGCGTATCGCTTCAGGCAGACTGGCCAAGGTATCTCAAAATGTGTATTTGGGTGAGCAACTGGCAGGAAGCACTATGACTCTCTTAAGGTAGCCAATACCTCGTCACCAACATAATCCCATCACCAACTTCAGGAAACCGCTTGCAAAGGTAACGAAGCTTCTCATAAGATACACAGCTAGTGGCGTGTCACTTGAGGCAGACTGGCCAAAGTATCAAAAAAATGTGTATTTGGGTGAGCAACTAGCAGGAATCACTATGACACTCATAGGGTAGCCAATGCCTCGTCACCAGCATAATCACATCAGCAACTTCAAGAAACCCCTGGCAAAAGTTACAATGACTCTTAAGATACACAACTAGTGGCGTAGCTATCAGGCAGACTGGAAAGAGTATCTAAAAAATGTGTATTAGGATGAGCAACTGGCAAGAAACACTGTGACTCTCTTAGGGTAGCCAATATCTCGTCACCAGTATAATCACATCTTCAAAGTCAAGAAACCGCTGGCAAAAGTTACAATGACGCTTAAGATACACAACTAGTGGCGTAGCTACCAGGCAGACTGGAAAGAGTATCTAAAAATGTGTATTTGGGTGAAGAACTGGCAGGAATCTCTATGACTCTCTTGAGGTAGCCAATGATTCGTCACCAGCAGAATCAAATCAGCAACTTCTAGAAACCCCTTTCAGAAGTAACGATGTTTCTCTTAAGATACACAACTAGTGGCGTATCGCTTCAGGCACACTGGAAACAGTATCTAAAAAATGTGTATTTGGGTGAGCAACTGGCACGAAACACAGTGACTCTCTTAGGGTAGCCAATATCTCGTCACCAGTATAATCACAGCTTCAAAGTCAAGAAACCGCTGGCAAGAGTAACGATGTTTCTCTTAAGATACACAACTAGTGGCGTATCGCTTCAGGCAGACAGGCCACAGTATCTCAAAATGTGTATTTGGGTGAGCAACTGGCAGGAAGCACTATGACTCTCTTAAGGTAGCCAATGCCTCGTCACCAACATAATCCCATCACCAACTTCAGGAAACTGCTTGCGAAGGTAACGAAGCTTCTCATAAGATACACAGCTAGTGGGGTGTCACTTGAGGCAGACTGGCCAAAGTATCAAAAAAATGTGTATTTGGGTGAGCAACTAGCAGGAATCACTATGACACTCATAGGGTAGCCAATGCCTCGTCACCAGCATAATCACATCAGCAACTTCAAGAAACCCCTGGCAAAAGTTACAATGACTCTTAAGATACACAACTAGTGGCGTAGCTATCAGGCAGACTGGAAAGAGTATCTAAGAATGTGTATTTGGGTGAATAACTGGCAGGAATCTCTATGACTCTCTTGAGGTAGCCAATGATTCGTCACCAGGAGAATCAAATCAGCAACTTCTAGAAACCCCTTTCAAAAGTAACGATGTTTCTCTTAAGATACACAACTAGTGGCGTATCGCTTCAGGCACACTGGAAACAGTATCTAAAAAATGTGTATTTGGGTGAGCAACTGGCACGAAACACTGTGACTCTCTTAGGGTAGCCAATATCTCGTCACCAGTATAATCACAGCTTCAAAGTCAAGAAACCGCTGGCAAGAGTAACGACGTTTCTCTTAAGATACACAACTAGTGGCGCATCGCTTCAGGCAGACTGGCCACAGTATCTCAAAATGTGTATTTGGTTGAGCAACTGGCAGGAAGCACTATGACTCTCTTAAGGTAGCCAATACCTCGTCACCAACATAATCCCCTCACCAACTTCAAGAAACCGCTTGCAAAGGTAACGAAGCTTCTCATAAGATACACAGCTAGTGGGGTGTCACTTGAGGCAGACTGGCCAAAATATCAAAAAAATGTGTATTTGGGTGAGCAACTAGCAGGAATCACTATGACACTCATAGGGTAGCCAATGCCTCGTCACCAGCATAATCACATCAGCAACCTCAAGAAACCCCTGGCAAAAGTTACAATGACTCTTAAGATACACAACTAGTGGTGTAGCTATGAGGCAGACTGGAAAGAGTATCTAAAAAATGTGTATTTGTGTGAGGAACTGGCAGGAATCTCTATGACACTCTTGAGGTAGCCAATGCCTCGTCACCAGCAGAATCAAATCAGCAACTTCTAGAAACCCCTGGCAAAAGTAACGATGTTTCTCATAAGATACACAACTAGTGGCGTATCGCTTCAGGCACACTGGAAACAGTATCTAAAAAATGTGTATTTGGGTGAGCAACTTGCACGAAACACTGTGACTCGCTTAGGGTAGCCAATATCTCGTCACCAGTATAATCACAGCTTCAAAGTCAAGAAACCGCTGGCAAGAGTAACGATGTTTCTCTTAAGATACACAACTAGTGGCGTATCGCTTCAGGCAGACTGGACACAGTATCTCAAAATGTGTATTTGGGTGAGCAACTGGCAGGAAGCACTATGACTCTCTTAAGGTAGCCAATGCCTCGTCACCAACATAATCCCATCACCAACTTCAAGAAACCGCTTGCAAAGGTAACGAAGCTTCTCATAAGATACACAGCTAGTGGGGTGTCACTTGAGGCAGACTGGCCAAAGTATCAAAAAAATGTGTATTTGGGTGAGCAACTAGCAGGAATCACTATGACACTCATAGGGTAGCCAATGCCTCGTCACCAGCATAATTACATCAGCAACCTCAAGAAACCCCTGGCAAAAGTTACAATGACTCTTAAGATACACAACTAGTGGCGTAGCTATCAGGCAGACTGGAAAGAGTATCTAAAAAATGTGTATTTGGGTGAAGAACTGGCAGGAATCTCTATGACTCTCTTGAGGTAGCCAATGCCTCGTCACCAGCAGAATCAAATCAGCAACTTCTAGAAACCCCTGGCAAAAGTAACGATGTTTCTCTTAAGATGCACAACTAGTGGCGTATCGCTTGAGGCACACTGGAAACAGTATCTAAAAAATGTGTATTTGGGTGAGCAACTGGCAGGAAGCACTATGACTCTCTTAAGGTAGTCAATGCCTCGTCACCAACATAATCCCATCACCAAATTCAAGAAACCGCTTGCAAAGGTAACGAAGCTTCTCATAAGATAAGCAGCTAGTGGCGTGTCACTTGAGGCAGACTGGCCAAAGTATCAAAAAAATGTGTATTTGGGTGAGCAACTAGCAGGAATCTCTATGACACTCATAGGGTAGCCAATGCCTCGTCACCAGCATAATCACATCAGCAACTTCAAGAAACCCCTGGCAAAAGTTACAATGACTCTTAAGATACACAACTAGTGGCGTAGCTATCAGGCAGACTGGAAAGAGTATCTAAAAAATGTGTATTTCGGTGAAGAACTGGCAGGAATCTCTATGACTCTCTTGAGGTAGCCAATGCCTCGTCACCAGCAGAATCAAATCAGCAACTTCTAGAAACCCCTGGCAAAAGTAACGATGTTTCTCATAAGATACACAACTAGTGGCGTATCGCTTCAGGCACACTGGAAACAGTATCTAAAAAATGTGTATTTGGGTGAGCAACTTGCACGAAACAATGTGACTCTCTTAGGGTAGCCAATATCTCGTCACCAGTATAATCACAGCTTCAAAGTCAAGAAACCGCTGGCAAGAGTAACGATGTTTCTCTTAAGATACACAACTAGTGGCGTATCGCTTCAGGCAGACTGGACATAGTATCTCAAAATGTGTATTTGGGTAAGCAACTGGCAGGAAGCACTATGACTCTCTTAAGGTAGCCAATGCCTCGTCACCAACATAATCCCATCACCAACTTCAAGAAACCGCTAGCAAAGGTAACGAAGCTTCTCATAAGATACACAGCTAGTGGGGTGTCACTTGAGGCAGACTGGCCAAAGTATCAAAAAAATGTGTATTTGGGTGAGCAACTAGCAGGAACCACTATGACACTCATAGGGTAGCCAATGCCTCGTCACCAGCATAATCACATCAGCAACTTCAAGAAACCCCTGGCAAAAGTTACAATGACTCTTAAGATACACAACTAGTGGCGTAGCTATCAGGCAGACTGGAAAGAGTATCTAAAAAATGTGTATTTGGGTGAAGAACTGGCAGGAATCTCTATGACTCTCTTGAGGTAGCCAATGCCTCGTCACCAGCAGAATCAAATCAGCAACTTCTAGAAACCCCTGGCAAAAGTAACGATGTTTCTCTTAACTTACACAACTAGTGGCGTATCGCTTCAGGCACACTGGAAACAGTATCTAAAAAATATGTATTTGGGTTAGCAACTGGCACGAAACACTGTGACTCTCTTAGGGTAGCCAATATCTCGTCACCAGTATAATCACAGCTTCAAAGTCAAGAAACCGCTGGCAACAGTAACGATGTTTCTCTTAAGATACACAACTAGTGGCGTATCGCTTCAGGCAGACTGGCCACAGTATCTCAAAATGTGTATTTGGGTGAGCAACTGGCAGGAAGCACTATGACTCTCTTAAGATAGCCAATGCCTCGTCACCAACATAATCCCATCACCAACTTCAAGAAACCGCTTGCAAAGGTAACGAAGCTTCTCATAAGATACATAGCTAGTGGGGTGTCACTTGAGGCAGACTGGCCAAAGTATCAAAAAAATGTGTATTTGGGTGAGCAACTAGCAGGAATCACTATGACACTCATAGGGTAGCCAATGCCTCGTCACCAGCATAATCACATCAGCAACCTCAAGAAACCCCTGGCAAAAGTTACAATGACTCTTAAGATACACAACTAGTGGCGTAGCTATCAGGCAGACTGGAAAGAGTATCTAAAAAATGTGTATTTGGGTGAAGAACTGGCAGGAATCTCTATGACTCTCTTGAGGTAGCCAATGCCTCGTCACCAGCAGAATCAAATCAGCAACTTCTAGAAACCCCTGGCAAAAGTAACGATGTTTCTCTTAAGATGCACAACTAGTGGCGTATCGCTTCAGGCACACTGGAAACAGTATCTAAAAAATGTGTATTTGGGTGAGCAACTGGCAGGAAGCACTATGACTCTCTTAAGGTAGTCAATGCCTCGTCACCAACATAATCCCATCACCAAATTCAAGAAACCGCTTGCAAAGGTAACGAAGCTTCTCATAAGATAAGCAGCTAGTGGCGTGTCACGTGAGGCAGACTGGCCAAAGTATCAAAAAAATGTGTATTTGGGTGAGCTACTAGCAGGAATCTCTATGACACTCATAGGGTAGCCAATGCCTCGTCACCAGCATAATCACATCAGCAACTTCAAGAAACCCCTGGCAAAAGTTACAATGACTCTTAAGATACACAACTAGTGGCGTAGCTATCAGGCAGACTGGAAAGAGTATCTAAAAAATGTGTATTTGGGTGAAGAACTGGCAGGAATCTCTATGACTCTCTTGAGGTAGCCAATGCCTCGTCACCAGCAGAATCAAATCAGCAACTTCTAGAAACCCCTGGCAAAAGTAATGATGTTTCTCATAAGATACACAACTAGTGGCGTATCGCTTCAGGCACACTGGAAACAGTATCCAAAAAATGTGTATTTGGGTGAGCATCTTGCACGAAACACTGTGACTCTCTTAGGGTAGCCAATATCTCGTCACCAGTATAATCACAGCTTCAAAGTCAAGAAACCGCTGGCAAGAGTAACGATGTTTCTCTTAAGATACACAACTAGTGGCGTATCGCTTCAGGCAGACTGGACACAGTATCTCAAAATGTGTATTTGGGTGAGCAACTGGCAGGAAGCACTATGACTCTCTTAAGGTAGCCAATGCCTCGTCACCAACATAATCCCATCACCAACTTCAAGAAACCGCTAGCAAAGGTAACGAAGCTTCTCATAAGATACACAGCTAGTGGGGTGTCACTTGAGGCAGACTGGCCAAAGTATCAAAAAAATGTGTATTTGGGTGAGCAACTAGCAGGAATCACTATGACACTCATAGGGTAGCCAATGCCTCGTCACCAGCATAATCACATCAGCAACTTCAAGAAACCCCTGGCAAAAGTTACAATGACTCTTAAGATACACAACTAGTGGCGTAGCTATCAGGCAGACTGGAAAGAGTATCTAAAAAATGTGTATTTGGGTGAAGAACTGGCAGGAATCTCTATGACTCTCTTGAGGTAGCCAATGCCTCGTCACCAGCAGAATCAAATCAGCAACTTCTAGAAACCCCTGGCAAAAGTAACGATGTTTCTCTTAACTTACACAACTAGTGGCGTATCGCTTCAGGCACACTGGAAACAGTATCTAAAAAATATGTATTTGGGTGAGCAACTGGCACGAAACACTGTGACTCTCTTAGGGTAGCCAATATCTCGTCACCAGTATAATCACAGCTTCAAAGTCAAGAAACCGCTGGCAAGAGTAACGATGTTTCTCTTAAGATACACAACTAGTGGCGTATCGCTTCAGGCAGACTGGCCACAGTATCTCAAAATGTGTATTTGGGTGAGCAACTGGCAGGAAGCACTATGACTCTCTTAAGATAGCCAATGCCTCGTCACCAACATAATCCCATCACCAACGTCAAGAAACCGCTTGCAAAGGTAACGAAGCTTCTCATAAGATACATAGCTAGTGGGGTGTCACTTGAGGCAGACTGGCCAAAGTATCAAAGAAATGTGTATTTGGGTGAGCAACTAGCAGGAATCACTATGACACTCATAGGGTAGCCAATGCCTCGTCACCAGCATAATCACATCAGCAACCTCAAGAAACCCCTGGCAAAAGTTACAATGACTCTTAAGATACACAACTAGTGGCGTAGCTATCAGGCAGACTGGAATGAGTATCTAAAAAATGTGTATTTGGGTGAAGAACTGGCAGGAATCTCTATGACTCTCTTGAGGTAGCCAATGCCTCGTCACCAGCAGAATCAAATCAGCAACTTCTAGAAACCCCTGGCAAAAGTAACGATGTTTCTCTTAAGATGCACAACTAGTGGCGTATCGCTTCAGGCACACTGGAAACAGTATCTAAAAAATGTGTATTTGGGTGAGCAACTGGCAGGAAGCACTATGACTCTCTTAAGGTAGTCAATGCCTCGTCACCAACATAATCCCATCACCAAATTCAAGAAACCGCTTGCAAAGGTAACGAAGCTTCTCATAAGATAAGCAGCTAGTGGCGTGTCACTTGAGGCGGACTGGCCAAAGTATCAAAAAAATGTGTATTTGGGTGAGCAACTAGCAGGAATCTCTATGACACTCATAGGGTAGCCAATGCCTCGTCACCAGCATAATCACATCAGCAACTTCAAGAAACCCCTGGCAAAAGTTACAATGACTCTTAAGATACACAACTAGTGGCGTAGCTATCAGGCAGACTGGAAAGAGTATCTAAAAAATGTGTATTTGGGTGAAGAACTGGCAGGAATCTCTATGACTCTCTTGAGGTAGCCAATGCCTCGTCACCAGCAGAATCAAATCAGCAACTTCTAGAAACCCCTGGCAAAAGTAACGATGTTTCTCTTAAGTTACACAACTAGTGGCGTATCGCTTCAGGCACACTGGAAACAGTATCTAAAAAATATGTATTTGGGTGAGCAACTGGCACGAAACACTGTGACTCTCTTAGGGAAACCAATATCTCGTCACCAGTATAATCACATCTTCAAAGTCAAGAACCCGCTGGCAAGAGTAACGATGTTTCTCTTAAGATACACAACTAGTGGCGTATCGCTTCAGGCAGACTGGCCACAGTATCTCAAAATGTGTATTTGGGTGAGCAACTGGCAGGAAGCACTATGACTCTCTTAAGGTAGCCAATGCCTCGTCACCAACATAATCCCATC
Source organism: Schistocerca nitens (assembly GCF_023898315.1). Lineage (NCBI taxonomy): Eukaryota > Metazoa > Arthropoda > Insecta > Orthoptera > Acrididae > Schistocerca > Schistocerca nitens. The sequence continues at coordinate 104,337,369 of NC_064616.1, read as the reverse complement.
ACCAACTTCAAGAAACCGCTTGCAAAGGTAACGAAGCTTCTCATAAGATACACAGCTATTGGGGTGTCACTTGAGGCAGACTGGCCAAAGTATCAAAAAAATGTGTATTTGGGTGAGCAACTAGCAGGAATCTCTATGACACTCATAGGGTAGCCAATGCCTCGTCACCAGCTTAATCACATCAGCAACTTCAAGAAACCCCTGGCAAAAGTTACAATGACTCTTAAGATACACAACTAGTGGCGTAGCTATCAGGCAGACTGGAAAGAGTATCTAAAAAATGTGTATTTGGGTGAAGAACTGGCAGGAATCTCTATGACTCTCTTGAGGTAGCCAATGCCTCGTCACCAGCAGAATCAAATCAGCAACTTCTAGAAACCCCTGGCAAAAGTAACGATGTTTCTCTTAAGATACACAACTAGTGGCGTATCGCTTCAGGCACACTGGAAACAGTATCTAAAAATGTGTATTTGGGTGAGCAACTGGCACGAAACACTGTGACTCTCTTAGGGTAGCCAATATCTCGTCACCAGTATAATCACAGCTTCAAAGTCAAGAAACCGCTGGCAAGAGTAACGATGTTTCTCTTAAGATACACAACTAGTGGCGTATCGCTTCAGGCAGACTGGCCACAGTATCTCAAAATGTGTATTTGGGTGAGCAACAGGCAGGAAGCACTATGACTCTCTTAAGGTAGCCAATGCCTCGTCACCAACATAATCCCATCACCAACTTCAAGAAACCGCTTGCAAAGGTGACGAAGCTTCTCATAAGATACACAGCTAGTGGGGTGTCACTTGAGGCAGACTGGCCAAAGTATCAAAAAAATGTGTATTTGGGTGAGCAACTAGCAGGAATCACTATGACACTCATAGGGTAGCCAATGCCTCGTCACCAGCATAATCACATCAGCAACCTCAAGAAACCCCTGGCAAAAGTTACAATGACTCTTAAGATACACAACTAGTGGCGTAGCTATCAGGCAGACTGGAAAGAGTATCTAAAAAATGTGTATTTGGGTGAAGAACTGGCAGGAATCTCTATGACTCTCTTGAGGTAGCCAATGCCTCGTCACCAGCAGAATCAAATCAGCAACTTCTAGAAACCCCTGGCAAAAGTAACGATGTTTCTCTTAAGATGCACAACTAGTGGCGTATCGCTTCAGGCACACTGGAAACAGTATCTAAAAAATGTGTATTTGGGTGAGCAACTGGCACGAAACACTGTGACTCTCTTAGGGTAGCCAATATCTCGTCACCAGTATAATCACAGCTTCAAAGTCAAGAAACCGCTGGCAAGAGTAACGATGTTTCTCTTAAGATACACAACTAGTGGCGTATCGCTTCAGGCAGACTGGCCACAGTATCTCAAAATGTGTATTTGGGTGAGCAACTGGCAGGAAGCACTATGACTCTCTTAAGGTAGCCAATGCCTCGTCACCAACATAATCCCATCACCAACTTCAAGAAACCGCTTGCAAAGGTAACGAAGCTTCTCATAAGATACACAGCTATTGGGGTGTCACTTGAGGCAGACTGGCCAAAGTATCAAAAAAATGTGTATTTGGGTGAGCAACTAGCAGGAATCTCTATGACACTCATAGGGTAGCCAATGCCTCGTCACCAGCATAATCACATCAGCAACTTCAAGAAACCCCTGGCAAAAGTTACAATGACTCTTAAGATACACAACTAGTGGCGTAGCTATCAGGCAGACTGGAAAGAGTATCTAAAAAATGTGTATTTGGGTGAAGAACTGGCAGGAATCTCTATGACTCTCTTGAGGTAGCCAATGCCTCGTCACCAGCAGAATCAAATCAGCAACTTCTAGAAACCCCTGGCAAAAGTAACGATGTTTCTCTTAAGATACACAACTAGTGGCGTATCGCTTCAGGCACACTGGAAACAGTATCTAAAAAATGTGTATTTGGGTGAGCAATTGGCACGAAACACTGTGACTCTCTTAGGGTAGCCAATATCTCGTCACCAGTATAATCACAGCTTCAAAGTCAAGAAACCGCTGGCAAGAGTAACGATGTTTCTCTTAAGATACACAACTAGTGGCGTATCGCTTCAGGCAGACTGGCCACAGTATCTCAAAATGTGTATTTGGGTGAGCAACAGGCAGGAAGCACTATGACTCTCTTAAGGTAGCCAATGCCTCGTCACCAACATAATCCCATCACCAACTTCAAGAAACCGCTTGCAAAGGTGACGAAGCTTCTCATAAGATACACAGCTAGTGGGGTGTCACTTGAGGCAGACTGGCCAAAGTATCAAAAAAATGTGTATTTGGGTGAGCAACTAGCAGGAATCACTATGACACTCATAGGGTAGCCAATGCCTCGTCACCAGCATAATCACATCAGCAACCTCAAGAAACCCCTGGCAAAAGTTACAATGACTCTTAAGATACACAACTAGTGGCGTAGCTATCAGGCAGACTGGAAAGAGTATCTAAAAAATGTGTATTTGGGTGAAGAACTGGCAGGAATCTCTATGTCTCTCTTGAGGTAGCCAATGCCTCGTCACCAGCAGAATCAAATCAGCAACTTCTAGAAACCCCTGGCAAAAGTAACGATGTTTCTCTTAAGATGCACAACTAGTGGCGTATCGCTTTAGGCACACTGGAAACAGTATCTAAAAAATGTGTATTTGGGTGAGCAACTGGCACGAAACACTGTGACTCTCTTAGGGTAGCCAATATCTCGTCACCAGTATAATCACAGCTTCAAAGTCAAGAAACCGCTGGCAAGAGTAACGATGTTTCTCTTAAGATACACAACTAGTGGCGTATCGCTTCAGGCAGACTGGCCACAGTATCTCAAAATGTGTATTTGGGTGAGCAACTGGCAGGAAGCACTATGACTCTCTTAAGGTAGCCAATGCCTCGTCACCAACATAATCCCATCACCAACTTCAAGAAACCGCTTGCAAAGGTAACGAAGCTTCTCATAAGATACACAGCTATTGGGGTGTCACTTGAGGCAGACTGGCCAAAGTATCAAAAAAATGTGTATTTGGGTGAGCAACTAGCAGGAATCTCAATGACACTCATAGGGTAGCCAATGCCTCGTCACCAGCATAATCACATCAGCAACTTCAAGAAACCCCTGGCAAAAGTTACAATGACTCTTAAGATACACAACTAGTGGCGTAGCTATCAGGCAGAGTGGAAAGAGTATCTAAAAAATGTGTATTTTGGTGAAGAACTGGCAGGAATCTCTATGACTCTCTTGAGGTAGCCAATGCCTCGTCACCAGCAGAATCAAATCAGCAACTTCTAGAAACCCCTGGCAAAAGTAACGATGTTTCTCATAAGATACACTACTAGTGGCGTATCGCTTCAGGCACACTGGAAACAGTATCTAAAAAATGTGTATTTGGGTGAGCAACTGGCACGAAACACTGTGACTCTCTTAGGGTAGCCAATATCTCGTCACCAGTATAATCACAGCTTCAAAGTCAAGAAACCGCTGGCAAGAGTAACGATGTTTCTCTTAAGATACACAACTAGTGGCGTATCGCTTCAGGCAGACTGGCCACAGTATCTCAAAATGTGTATTTGGGTGAGCAACTGGCAGGAAGCACTATGACTCTCTTAAGGTAGCCAATGCCTCGTCACCAACATAATCCCATCACCAACTTCAAGAAACCGCTTGCAAAGGTAACGAAGCTTCTCATAAGATACACAGCTAGTGGAGTGTCACTTGAGGCAGACTGGCCAAAGTATCAAAAAAATGTGTATTTGGGTGAGCAACTAGCAGGAATCACTATGACACTCATAGGGTAGCCAATGCCTCGTCACCAGCATAATCACATCAGCAACCTCAAGAAACCCCTGGCAAAAGTTACAATGACTCTTAAGATACACAACTAGTGGCGTAGCTATCAGGCAGACTGGAAAGAGTATCTAAAAAATGTGTATTTGGGTGAAGAACTGGCAGGAATCTCTATGACTCTCTTGAGGTAGCCAATGATTCGTCACCAGCAGAATCAAATCAGCAACTTCTAGAAACCCCTTTCAAAAGTAACGATGTTTCTCTTAAGATGCACAACTAGTGGCGTATCGCTTCAGGCACACTGGAAACAGTATCTAAAAAATGTGTATTTGGGTGAGCAACTGGCACGAAACACTGTGACTCTCTTAGGGTAGCCAATATCTCGTCACCAGTATAATCACAGCTTCAAAGTCAAGAAACCGCTGGCAAGAGTAACGATGTTTCTCTTAAGATACACAACTAGTGGCGTATCGCTTCAGGCAGACTGGCCACAGTATCTCAAAATGTGTATTTGGGTGAGCAACTGGCAGGAAGCACTATGACTCTCTTAAGGTAGCCAATGCCTGGTCACCAACATAATCCCATCACCAACTTCAAGAAACCGCTTGCAAAGGTAACGAAGCTTCTCATAAGATACACAGCTATTGGGGTGTCACTTGAGGCAGACTGGCCAAAGTATTAAAAAAATGTGTATTTGGGTGAGCAACTAGCAGGAATCTCTATGACACTCATAGGGTAGCCAATGCCTCGTCACCAGCATAATCACATCAGCAACTTCAAGAAACCCCTGGCAAAAGTTACAATGACTCTTAAGATACACAACTAGTGGCGTAGCTATCAGGCAGACTGGAAAGAGTATCTAAAAAATGTGTATTTGGATGAGCAACTGGCAGGAAGCACTGTGACTCTCTTAGGGTAGCCAATATCTCGTCACCAGTATAATCACATCTTCAAAGTCAAGAAACCGCTGGCAAGAGTAACGATGTTTCTCTTAAGATACACAACTAGTGGCGTATCGCTTCAGGCACACTGGAAACAGTATCTAAAAAATGTGTATTTGGGTGAGCAACTGGCACGAAACACTGTGACTCTCTTAGGGAAGCCAATATCTCGTCACCAGTATAATCACAGCTTCAAAGTCAAGAAACCGCTGGCAAGAGTAACGATGTTTCTCTTAAGATACACAACTAGTGGCGTATCGCTTCAGGCAGACTGGCCACAGTATCTCAAAATGTGTATTTGGGTGAGCAACTGGCAGGAAGCACTATGACTCTCTTAAGGTAGCCAATGCCTCGTCACCAACATAATCCCATCACCAACTTCAAGAAACCGCTTGCAAAGGTAACGAAGCTTCTCATAAGATACACAGCTATTGGGGTGTCACTTGAGGCAGACTGGCCAAAGTATCAAAAAAATGTGTATTTGGGTGAGCAACTAGCAGGAATCTCAATGACACTCATAGGGTAGCCAATGCCTCGTCACCAGCATAATCACATCAGCAACTTCAAGAAACCCCTGGCAAAAGTTACAATGACTCTTAAGATACACAACTAGTGGCGTAGCTATCAGGCAGAGTGGAAAGAGTATCTAAAAAATGTGTATTTGGGTGAAGAACTGGCAGGAATCTCTATGACTCTCTTGAGGTAGCCAATGCCTCGTCACCAGCAGAATCAAATCAGCAACTTCTAGAAACCCCTGGCAAAAGTAACGATGTTTCTCTTAAGTTACACAACTAGTGGCGTATCGCTTCAGGCACACTGGAAACAGTATCTAAAAAATATGTATTTGGGTGAGCAACTGGCACGAAACACTGTGACTCTCTTAGGGTAGCCAATATCTCGTCACCAGTATAATCACAGCTTCAAAGTCAAGAAACCGCTGGCAAGTGTAACGATGTTTCTCTTAAGATACACAACTAGTGGCGTATCGCTTCAGGCAGACTGGCCACAGTATCTCAAAATGTGTATTTGGGTGAGCAACTGGCAGGAAGCACTATGACTCTCTTAAGATAGCCAATGCCTCGTCACCAACATAATCCCATCACCAACTTCAAGAAACCGCTTGCAAAGGTAACGAAGCTTCTCATAAGATACACAGCTAGTGGGGTGTCACTTGAGGCAGACTGGCCAAAGTATCAAAAAAATGTGTATTTGGGTGAGCAACTAGCAGGAATCACTATGACACTCATAGGGTAGCCAATGCCTCGTCACCAGCATAATCACATCAGCAACCTCAAGTAACCTCTGGCAGAAGTTACAATGACTCTTAAGATACACAACTAGTGGCGTAGCTATCAGGCAGACTGGAAAGAGTATCTAAAAAATGTGTATTTTGGTGAAGAACTGGCAGGAATCTCTATGACTCTCTTGAGGTAGCCAATGCCTCGTCACCAGCAGAATCAAATCAGCAACTTCTAGAAACCCCTGGCAAAAGTAACGATGTTTCTCATAAGATACACTACTAGTGGCGTATCGCTTCAGGCACACTGGAAACAGTATCTAAAAAATGTGTATTTGGGTGAGCAACTGGCACGAAACACTGTGACTCTCTTAGGGTAGCCAATATCTCGTCACCAGTATAATCACAGCTTCAAAGTCAAGAAACCGCTGGCAAGAGTAACGATGTTTCTCTTAAGATACACAACTAGTGGCGTATCGCTTCAGGCAGACTGGCCACAGTATCTCAAAATGTGTATTTGGGTGAGCAACTGGCAGGAAGCACTATGACTCTCTTAAGGTAGCCAATGCCTCGTCACCAACATAATCCCATCACCAACTTCAAGAAACCGCTTGCAAAGGTAACGAAGCTTCTCATAAGATACACAGCTAGTGGAGTGTCACTTGAGGCAGACTGGCCAAAGTATCAAAAAAATGTGTATTTGGGTGAGCAACTAGCAGGAATCACTATGACACTCATAGGGTAGCCAATGCCTCGTCACCAGCATAATCACATCAGCAACCTCAAGAAACCCCTGGCAAAAGTTACAATGACTCTTAAGATACACAACTAGTGGCGTAGCTATCAGGCAGACTGGAAAGAGTATCTAAAAAATGTGTATTTGGGTGAAGAACTGGCAGGAATCTCTATGACTCTCTTGAGGTAGCCAATGATTCGTCACCAGCAGAATCAAATCAGCAACTTCTAGAAACCCCTTTCAAAAGTAACGATGTTTCTCTTAAGATGCACAACTAGTGGCGTATCGCTTCAGGCACACTGGAAACAGTATCTAAAAAATGTGTATTTGGGTGAGCAACTGGCACGAAACACTGTGACTCTCTTAGGGTAGCCAATATCTCGTCACCAGTATAATCACAGCTTCAAAGTCAAGAAACCGCTGGCAAGAGTAACGATGTTTCTCTTAAGATACACAACTAGTGGCGTATCGCTTCAGGCAGACTGGCCACAGTATCTCAAAATGTGTATTTGGGTGAGCAACTAGCAGGAAGCACTATGACTCTCTTAAGGTAGCCAATGCCTCGTCACCAACATAATCCCATCACCAACTTCAAGAAACCGCTTGCAAAGGTAACGAAGCTTCTCATAAGATACACAGCTATTGGGGTGTCACTTGAGGCAGACTGGCCAAAGTATTAAAAAAATGTGTATTTGGGTGAGCAACTAGCAGGAATCTCTATGACACTCATAGGGTAGCCAATGCCTCGTCACCAGCATAATCACATCAGCAACTTCAAGAAACCCCTGGCAAAAGTTACAATGACTCTTAAGATACACAACTAGTGGCGTAGCTATCAGGCAGACTGGAAAGAGTATCTAAAAAATGTGTATTTGGATGAGCAACTGGCAGGAAGCACTGTGACTCTCTTAGGGTAGCCAATATCTCGTCACCAGTATAATCACATCTTCAAAGTCAAGAAACCGCTGGCAAGAGTAACGATGTTTCTCTTAAGATACACAACTAGTGGCGTATCGCTTCAGGCACACTGGAAACAGTATCTAAAAAATGTGTATTTGGGTGAGCAACTGGCACGAAACACTGTGACTCTCTTAGGGAAGCCAATATCTCGTCACCAGTATAATCACAGCTTCAAAGTCAAGAAACCGCTGGCAAGAGTAACGATGTTTCTCTTAAGATACACAACTAGTGGCGTATCGCTTCAGGCAGACTGGCCACAGTATCTCAAAATGTGTATTTGGGTGAGCAACTGGCAGGAAGCACTATGACTCTCTTCAGGTAGCCAATGCCTCGTCACCAACATAATCCCATCACCAACTTCAAGAGACCGCTTGCAAAGGTAACGAAGCTTCTCATAAGATACACAGCTATTGGGGTGTCACTTGAGGCAGACTGGCCAAAGTATCAAAAAAATGTGTATTTGGGTGAGCAACTAGCAGGAATCTCTATGACACTCATAGGGTAGCCAATGCCTCGTCACCAGCATAATCACATCAGCAACTTCAAGAAACCCCTGGCAAAAGTTACAATGACTCTTAAGATACACAACTAGTGGCGTAGCTATCAGGCAGAGTGGAAAGAGTATCTAAAAAATGTGTATTTGGGTGAAGAACTGGCAGGAATCTCTATGACTCTCTTGAGGTAGCCAATGCCTCGTCACCAGCAGAATCAAATCAGCAACTTCTAGAAACCCCTGGCAAAAGTAACGATGTTTCTCTTAAGATGCACAACTAGTGGCGTATCGCTTCAGGCACACTGGAAACAGTATCTAAAAAATGTGTATTTGGGTGAGCAACTGGCACGAAACACTGTGACTCTCTTAGGGTAGCCAATATCTCGTCACCAGTATAATCACAGCTTCAAAGTCAAGAAACCGCTGGCAAGAGTAACGATGTTTCTCTTAAGATACACAACTAGTGGCGTATCGCTTCAGGCAGACTGGCCACAGTATCTCAAAATGTGTATTTGGGTGAGCAACTGGCAGGAAGCACTATGAATCTCTTAAGGTAGCCAATGCCTCGTCACCAACATAATCCCATCACCAACTTCAAGAAACCGCTTGCAAAGGTAACGAAGCTTCTCATAAGATACACAGCTATTGGGGTGTCACTTGAGGCAGACTGGCCAAAGTATTAAAAAAATGTGTATTTGGGTGAGCAACTAGCAGGAATCTCTATGACACTCATAGGGTAGCCAATGCCTCGTCACCAGCATAATCACATCAGCAACTTCAAGAAACCCCTGGCAAAAGTTACAATGACTCTTAAGATACACAACTAGTGGCGTAGCTATCAGGCAGACTGGAAAGAGTATCTAAAAAATGTGTATTTGGATGAGCAACTGGCAGGAAACACTGTGACTCTCTTAGGGTAGCCAATATCTCGTCACCAGTATAATCACATCTTCAAAGTCAAGAAACCGCTGGCAAGAGTAACGATGTTTCTCTTAAGATACACAACTAGTGGCGTATCGCTTCAGGCACACTGGAAACAGTATCTAAAAAATGTGTATTTGGGTGAGCAACTGGCACGAAACACTGTGACTCTCTTAGGGAAGCCAATATCTCGTCACCAGTATAATCACAGCTTCAAAGTCAAGAAACCGCTGGCAAGAGTAACGATGTTTCTCTTAAGATACACAACTAGTGGCGTATCGCTTCAGGCAGACTGGCCACAGTATCTCAAAATGTGTATTTGGGTGAGCAACTGGCAGGAAGCACTATGAGTCTCTTCAGGTAGCCAATGCCTCGTCACCAACATAATCCCATCACCAACTTCAAGAAACCGCTTGCAAAGGTAACGAAGCTTCTCATAAGATACACAGCTATTGGGGTGTCACTTGAGGCAGACTGGCCAAAGTATCAAAAAAATGTGTATTTGGGTGAGCAACTAGCAGGAATCTCTATGACACTCATAGGGTAGCCAATGCCTCGTCACCAGCATAATCACATCAGCAACTTCAAGAAACCCCTGGCAAAAGTTACAATGACTCTTAAGATACACAACTAGTGGCGTAGCTATCAGGCAGAGTGGAAAGAGTATCTAAAAAATGTGTATTTGGGTGAAGAACTGGCAGGAATCTCTATGACTCTCTTGAGGTAGCCAATGCCTCGTCACCAGCAGAATCAAATCAGCAACTTCTAGAAACCCCTGGCAAAAGTAACGATGTTTCTCTTAAGTTACACAACTAGTGGCGTATCGCTTCAGGCACACTGGAAACAGTATCTAAAAAATATGTATTTGGGTGAGCAACTGGCACGAAACACTGTGACTCTCTTAGGGTAGCCAATATCTCGTCACCAGTATAATCACAGCTTCAAAGTCAAGAAACCGCTGGCAAGAGTAACGATGTTTCTCTTAAGATACACAACTAGTGGCGTATCGCTTCAGGCAGACTGGCCACAGTATCTCAAAATGTGTATTAGGGTGAGCAACTGGCAGGAAGCACTATGACTCTCTTAAGATAGCCAATGCCTCGTCACCAACATAATCCCATCACCAACTTCAAGAAACCGCTTGCAAAGGTAACGAAGCTTCTCATAAGATACACAGCTAGTGGGGTGTCACTTGAGGCAGACTGGCCAAAGTATCAAAAAAATGTGTATTTGGGTGAGCAACTAGCAGGAATCACTATGACACTCATAGGGTAGCCAATGCCTCGTCACCAGCATAATCACATCAGCAACCTCAAGTAACCTCTGGCAAAAGTTACAATGACTCTTAAGATACACAACTAGTGGCGTAGCTATCAGGCAGACTGGAAAGAGTATCTAAAAAATGTGTATTTTGGTGAAGAACTGGCAGGAATCTCTATGACTCTCTTGAGGTAGCCAATGCCTCGTCACCAGCAGAATCAAATCAGCAACTTCTAGAAACCCCTTTCAAAAGTAACGATGTTTCTCATAAGATACACTACTAGTGGCGTATCGCTTCAGGCACACTGGAAACAGTATCTAAAAAATGTGTATTTGGGTGAGCAACTGGCACGAAACACTGTGACTCTCTTAGGGAAACCAATATCTCGTCACCAGTATAATCACATCTTCAAAGTCAAGAAACCGCTGGCAAGAGTAACGATGTTTCTCTTAAGATACACAACTAGTGGTGTATCGCTTCAGGCAGACTAGCCACAGTATCTCAAAATGTGTATTTGGGTGAGCAACTGGCAGGAAGCACTATGACTCTCTTAAGGTAGCCAATGCCTCGTCACCAACATAATCCCATCACCAACTTCAAGAAACCGCTTGCAAAGGTAACGAAGCTTCTCATAAGATACACAGCTAATGGAGTGTCACTTGAGGCAGACTGGCCAAAGTATCAAAAAAATGTGTATTTGGGTGAGCAACTAGCAGGAATCTCTACGACACTCATAGGGTAGCCAATGCCTCGTCACCAGCATAATCACATCAGCAACTTCAAGAAACCCCTGGCAAAAGTTACAATGACTCTTAAGATACACAACTAGTGGCGTAGCTATCAGGCAGACTGTAAAGAGTATCTAAAAAATGTGTATTTGGGTGAAGAACTGGCAGGAATCTCTATGACTCTCTTGAGGTAGCCAATGCCTCGTCACCAGCAGAATCAAATCAGCAACTTCTAGAAACCCCTGGCAAAAGTAACGATGTTTCTCTTAAGTTACACAACTAGTGGCGTATCGCTTCAGGCACACTGGAAACAGTATCTAAAAAATATGTATTTGGGTGAGCAACTGGCACGAAACACTGTGACTCTCTTAGGGTAGCCAATATCTCGTCACCAGTATAATCACAGCTTCAAAGTCAAGAAACCGCTGGCAAGAGTAACGATGTTTCTCTTAAGATACACAACTAGTGGCGTATCGCTTCAGGCAGACTGGCCACAGTATCTCAAAATGTGTATTTGGGTGAGCAACTGGCAGGAAGCACTATGACTCTCTTAAGATAGCCAATGCCTCGTCACCAACATAATCCCATCACCAACTTCAAGAAACCGTTTGCAAAGGTAACGAAGCTTCTCATAAGATACACAGCTAGTGGGGTGTCACTTGAGGCAGACTGGCCAAAGTATCAAAAAAATGTGTATTTGGGTGAGCAACTAGCAGGAATCACTATGACACTCATAGGGTAGCCAATGCCTCGTCACCAGCATAATCACATCAGCAACCTCAAGAAACCCCTGGCAAAAGTTACAATGACTCTTAAGATACACAACTAGTGGCGTAGCTATCAGGCAGACTGGAAAGAGTATCTAAAAAATGTGTATTTGGGTGAAGAACTGGCAGGAATCTCTATGACTCTCTTGAGGTAGCCAATGCCTCGTCACCAGCAGAATCAAATCAGCAACTTCTAGAAACCCCTGGCAAAAGTAACGATGTTTCTCTTAAGATGCACAACTAGTGGCGTATCGCTTCAGGCACTCTGGAAACAGTATCTAAAAAATGTGTATTTGGGTGAGCAACTGGCACGAAACACTGTGACTCTCTTAGGGTAGCCAATATCTCGTCACCAGTATAATCACAGCTTCAAAGTCAAGAAACCGCTGGCAAGAGTAACGATGTTTCTCTTAAGATACACAACTAGTGGCGTATCGCTTCAGGCAGACTGGCCACAGTATCTCAAAATGTGTATTTGGGTGAGCAACTGGCAGGAAGCACTATGACTCTCTTAAGGTAGCCAATGCCTCGTCACCAACATAATCCCATCACCAACTTCAAGAAACCGCTTGCAAAGGTAACGAAGCTTCTCATAAGATACACAGCTATTGGGGTGTCACTTGAGGCAGACTGGCCAAAGTATTAAAAAAATGTGTATTTGGGTGAGCAACTAGCAGGAATCTCTATGACACTCATAGGGTAGCCAATGCCTCGTCACCAGCATAATCACATCAGCAACTTCAAGAAACCCCTGGCAAAAGTTACAATGACTCTTAAGATACACAACTAGTGGCGTAGCTATCAGGCAGACTGGAAAGAGTATCTAAAAAATGTGTATTTGGATGAGCAACTGGCAGGAAACACTGTGACTCTCTTAGGGTAGCCAATATCTCGTCACCAGTATAATCACATCTTCAAAGTCAAGAAACCGCTGGCAAGAGTAACGATGTTTCTCTTAAGATACACAACTAGTGGCGTATCGCTTCAGGCACACTGGAAACAGTATCTAAAAAATGTGTATTTGGGTGAGCAACTGGCACGAAACACTGTGACTCTCTTAGGGTAGCCAATATCTCGTCACCAGTATAATCACAGCTTCAAAGTCAAGAAACCGCTGGCAAGAGTAACGATGTTTCTCTTAAGATACACAACTAGTGGCGTATCGCTTCAGGCAGACTGGCCAAGGTATCTCAAAATGTGTATTTGGGTGAGCAACTGGCAGGAAGCACTATGACTCTCTTAAGGTAGCCAATGCATCGTCACCAACATAATCCCATCACCAACTTCAAGAAACCGCTTGCAAAGGTAACGAAGCTTCTCATAAGATACACAGCTAGTGGAGTGTCACTTGAGGCAGACTGGCCAAAGTATCAAAAAAATGTGTATTTGGGTGAGCAACTAGCAGGAATCACTATGACACTCATAGGGTAGCCAATGCCTCGTCACCAGCATAATCACATCAGCAACCTCAAGAAACCCCTGGCAAAAGTTACAATGACTCTTAAGATACACAACTAGTGGCGTAGCTATCAGGCAGACTGGAAAGAGTATCTAAAAAATGTGTATTTGGGTGAAGAACTGGCAGGAATCTCTATGACTCTCTTGAGGTAGCCAATGATTCGTCACCAGCAGAATCAAATCAGCAACTTCTAGAAACCCCTTTCAAAAGTAACGATGTTTCTCTTAAGATGCACAACTAGTGGCGTATCGCTTCAGGCACACTGGAAACAGTATCTAAAAAATGTGTATTTGGGTGAGCAACTGGCACGAAACACTGTGACTCTCTTAGGGTAGCCAATATCTCGTCACCAGTATAATCACAGCTTCAAAGTCAAGAAACCGCTGGCAAGAGTAACGATGTTTCTCTTAAGATACACAACTAGTGGCGTATCGCTTCAGGCAGACTGGCCACAGTATCTCAAAATGTGTATTTGGGTGAGCAACTGGCAGGAAGCACTATGACTCTCTTAAGGTAGCCAATGCCTCGTCACCAACATAATCCCATCACCAACTTCAAGAAACCGCTTGCAAAGGTAACGAAGCTTCTCATAAGATACACAGCTATTGGGGTGTCACTTGAGGCAGACTGGCCAAAGTATTAAAAAAATGTGTATTTGGGTGAGCAACTAGCAGGAATCTCTATGACACTCATAGGGTAGCCAATGCCTCGTCACCAGCATAATCACATCAGCAACTTCAAGAAACCCCTGGCAAAAGTTACAATGACTCTTAAGATACACAACTAGTGGCGTAGCTATCAGGCAGACTGGAAAGAGTATCTAAAAAATGAGTATTTGGATGAGCAACTGGCAGGAAACACTGTGACTCTCTTAGGGTAGCCAATATCTCGTCACCAGTATAATCACATCTTCAAAGTCAAGAAACCGCTGGCAAGAGTAACGATGTTTCTCTTAAGATACACAACTAGTGGCGTATCGCTTCAGGCACACTGGAAACAGTATCTAAAAAATGTGTATTTGGGTGAGCAACTGGCACGAAACACTGTGACTCTCTTAGGGTAGCCAATATCTCGTCACCAGTATAATCACAGCTTCAAAGTCAAGAAACCGCTGGCAAGAGTAACGATGTTTCTCTTAAGATACACAACTAGTGGCGTATCGCTTCAGGCAGACTGGCCAAGGTATCTCAAAATGTGTATTTGGGTGAGCAACTGGCAGGAAGCACTATGACTCTCTTAAGGTAGCCAATGCATCGTCACCAACATAATCCCATCACCAACTTCAAGAAACCGCTTGCAAAGGTAACGAAGCTTCTCATAAGATACACAGCTAGTGGAGTGTCACTTGAGGCAGACTGGCCAAAGTATCAAAAAAATGTGTATTTGGGTGAGCAACTAGCAGGAATCACTATGACACTCATAGGGTAGCCAATGCCTCGTCACCAGCATAATCACATCAGCAACTTCAAGAAACCCCTGGCAAAAGTTACAATGACTCTTAAGATACACAACTAGTGGCGTAGCTATCAGGCAGACTGGAAAGAGTATCTAAAAAATGTGTATTTGGGTGAAGAACTGGCAGGAATCTCTATGACTCTCTTGAGGTAGCCAATGATTCGTCACCAGCAGAATCAAATCAGCAACTTCTAGAAACCCCTTTCAAAAGTAACGATGTTTCTCTTAAGATACACAACTAGTGGCGTATCGCTTCAGGCACACTGGAAACAGTATCTAAAAAATGTGTATTTGGGTGAGCAACTGGCACGAAACACTGTGACTCTCTTAGGGTAGCCAATATCTCGTCACCAGTATAATCACAGCATCAAAGTCAAGAAACCGCTGGCAAGAGTAACGATGTTTCTCTTAAGATACACAACTAGTGGCGTATCGCTTCAGGCAGACTGGCCACAGTATCTCAAAATGTGTATTTGGGTGAGCAACTGGCAGGAAGCACTATGACTCTCTAAAGGCAGCCAATGCCTCGTCACCAACATAATCCCATCACCAACTTCAGGAAACCGCTTGCAAAGGTAACGAAGCTTCTCATAAGATACACAGCTAGTGGGGTGTCACTTGAGGCAGACTGGCCAAAGTATCAAAAAAATGTGTATTTGGGTGAGCAACTAGCAGGAATCACTATGACACTCATAGGGTAGCCAATGCCTCGTCACCAGCATAATCACATCAGCAACTTCAAGAAACCCCTGGCAAAAGTTACAATGACTCTTAAGATACACAGCTAGTGGCGTAGCTATCAGGCAGACTGGAAAGAGTATCTAAAAAATGTGTATTTGGGTGAAGAACTGGCAGGAATCTCTATGACTCTCTTGAGGTAGCCAATGCCTCGTCACCAGCAGAATCAAATCAGCAACTTCTAGAAACCCCTGGCAAAAGTAACGATGTTTCTCTTAATATACACAACTAGTGGCGTATCGCTTCAGGCACACTGGAAACAGTATCTAAAAAATGTGTATTTGGGTGAGCAACTGGCACGAAACACTGTGACTCTCTTAGGGTAGCCAATATCTCGTCACCAGTATAATCACAGCTTCAAAGTCAAGAAACCGCTGGCAAGAGTAACGATGTTTCTCTTAAGATACACAACTAGTGGCGTATCGCTTCAGGCAGACTGGCCACAGTATCTCAAAATGTGTATTTGGGTGAGCAACTGGCAGGAAGCACTATGACTCTCTTAAGGTAGCCAATGCCTCGTCACCAACATAATCCCATCACCAACTTCAAGAAACCGCTTGCAAAGGTGACGAAGCTTCTCATAAGATACACAGCTAGTGGGGTGTCACTTGAGGCAGACTGGCCAAAGTATCAAAAAATGTGTATTTGGGTGAGCAACTAGCAGGAATCACTATGACACTCATAGGGTAGCCAATGCCTCGTCACCAGCATAATCACATCAGCAACTTCAAGAAACCCCTGGCAAAAGTTACAATGACTCTTAAGATACACAACTAGTGGCGTAGCTATCAGGCAGACTGGAAAGAGTATCTAAAAAATGTGTATTTGGGTGAAGAACTGGCAGGAATCTCTATGACTCTCTTGAGGTAGCCAATGCCTCGTCACCAGCAGAATCAAATCAGCAACTTCTAGAAACCCCTGGCAAAAGTAACGATGTTTCTCTTAATATACACAACTAGTGGCGTATCGCTTCAGGCACACTGGAAACAGTATCTAAAAAATGTGTATTTGGGTGAGCAACTGGCACGAAACACTGTGACTCTCTTAGGGTAGCCAATATCTCGTCACCAGTATAATCACAGCTTCAAAGTCAAGAAACCGCTGGCAAGAGTAACGATGTTTCTCTTAAGATACACAACTAGTGGCGTATCGCTTCAGGCAGACTGGCCACAGTATCTCAAAATGTGTATTTGGGTGAGCAACTGGCAGGAAGCACTATGGCTCTCTTAAGGTAGTCAATGCCTCGTCACCAACATAATCCCATCACCAACTTCAAGAAACCGCTTGCAAAGGTAACGAAGCTTCTCATAAGATACACAGCTAGTGGGGTGTCACTTGAGGCAGACTGGCCAAAGTATCAAAAAAATGTGTATTTGGGTGAGCAACTAGCAGGAATCACTATAACACTCATAGGGTAGCCAATGCCTCGTCACCAGCATAATCACATCAGCAACTTCAAGAAACCCCTGGCAAAAGTTACAATGACTCTTAAGATACACAGCTAGTGGCGTAGCTATCAGGCAGACTGGAAAGAGTATCTAAAAAATGTGTATTTGGGTGAAGAACTGGCAGGAATCTCTATGACTCTCTTGAGGTAGCCAATGATTCGTCACCAGCAGAATCAAATCAGCAACTTCTAGAAACCCCTTTCAAAAGTAACGATGTTTCTCTTAAGATACACAACTAGTGGCGTATCGCTTCAGGCACACTGGAAACAGTATCTAAAAAATGTGTATTTGGGTGAGCAACTGGCACGAAACACTGTGACTCTCTTAGGGTAGCCAATATCTCGTCACCAGTATAATCACAGCTTCAAAGTCAAGAAACCGCTGGCAAGAGTAACGATGTTTCTCTTAAGATACACAACTAGTGGCGTATCGCTTCAGGCAGACTGGCCACAGTATCTCAAAATGTGTATTTGGGTGAGCAACTGGCAGGAAGCACTATGACTCTCTTAAGGTAGCCAATGCCTCGTCACCAACATAATCCCATCACCAACTTCAAGAAACCGCTTGCAAAGGTAACGAAGCTTCTCATAAGATACACAGCTATTGGGGTGTCACTTGAGGCAGACTGGCCAAAGTATCAAAAAAATGTGTATTTGGGTGAGCAACTAGCAGGAATCTCTATGACACTCATAGGGTAGCCAATGCCTCGTCACCAGCATAATCACATCAGCAACTTCAAGAAACCCCTGGCAAAAGTTACAATGACTCTTAAGATACACAACTAGTGGCGTAGCTATCAGGCAGACTGGAAAGAGTATCTAAAAAATGTGTATTTGGATGAGCAACTGGCAGGAAACACTGTGACTCTCTTAGGGTAGCCAATATCTCGTCACCAGTATAATCACATCTTCAAAGTCAAGAAACCGCTGGCAAGAGTAACGATGTTTCTCTTAAGATACACAACTAGTGGCGTATCGCTTCAGGCACACTGGAAACAGTATCTAAAAAATGTGTATTTGGGTGAGCAACTGGCACGAAACACTGTGACTCTCTTAGGGTAGCCAATATCTCGTCACCAGTATAATCACAGCTTCAAAGTCAAGAAACCGCTGGCAAGAGTAACGATGTTTCTCTTAAGATACACAACTAGTGGCGTATCGCTTCAGGCAGACTGGCCAAGGTATCTCAAAATGTGTATTTGGGTGAGCAACTGGCAGGAAGCACTATGACTCTCTTAAGGTAGCCAATGCATCGTCACCAACATAATCCCATCACCAACTTCAAGAAACCGCTTGCAAAGGTAACGAAGCTTCTCATAAGATACACAGCTAGTGGAGTGTCACTTGAGGCAGACTGGCCAAAGTATCAAAAAAATGTGTATTTGGGTGAGCAACTAGCAGGAATCACTATGACACTCATAGGGTAGCCAATGCCTCGTCACCAGCATAATCACATCAGCAACTTCAAGAAACCCCTGGCAAAAGTTACAATGACTCTTAAGATACACAACTAGTGGCGTAGCTATCAGGCAGACTGGAAAGAGTATCTAAAAAATGTGTATTTGGGTGAAGAACTGGCAGGAATCTCTATGACTCTCTTGAGGTAGCCAATGATTCGTCACCAGCAGAATCAAATCAGCAACTTCTAGAAACCCCTTTCAAAAGTAACGATGTTTCTCTTAAGATACACAACTAGTGGCGTATCGCTTCAGGCACACTGGAAACAGTATCTAAAAAATGTGTATTTGGGTGAGCAACTGGCACGAAACACTGTGACTCTCTTAGGGTAGCCAATATCTCGTCACGAGTATAATCACAGCTTCAAAGTCAAGAAACCGCTGGCAAGAGTAACGATGTTTCTCTTAAGATACACAACTAGTGGCGTATCGCTTCAGGCAGACTGGCCACAGTATCTCAAAATGTGTATTTGGGTGAGCAACTGGCAGGAAGCACTATGACTCTCTTAAGGTAGCCAATGCCTCGTCACCAACATAATCCCATCACCAACTTCAAGAAACCGCTTGCAAAGGTAACGAAGCTACTCATAAGATACACAGCTAGTGGGGTGTCACTTGAGGCAGACTGGCCAAAGTATCAAAAAAATGTGTATTTGGGTGAGCAACTAGCAGGAATCACTATGACACTCATAGGGTAGCCAATGCCTCGTCACCAGCATAATCACATCAGCAACTTCAAGAAACCCCTGGCAAAAGTTACAATGACTCTTAAGATACACAACTAGTGGCGTAGCTATCAGGCAGGCTGGAAAGAGTATCTAAAAAATGTGTATTTGGGTGAAGAACTGGCAGGAATCTCTATGACTCTCTTGAGGTAGCCAATGATTCGTCACCAGCAGAATCAAATCAGCAACTTCTAGAAACCCCTTTCAAAAGTAACGATGTTTCTCTTAAGATACACAACTAGTGGCGTATCGCTTCAGGCACACTGGAAACAGTATCTAAATAATGTGTATTTGGGTGAGCAACTGGCACGAAACACTGTGACTCTCTTAGGGTAACCAATATCTCGTCACCAGTATAATCACATCTTCAAAGTCAAGAAACTGCTGGCAAGAGTAACGATGTTTCTCTTAAGATACACAACTAGTGGCGTATCGCTTCAGGCACACTGGCGACAGTATCTCAAAATGTGTATTTGGGTGAGCAACTGGCAGAGAGCACTATGACTCTCTTAAGGTAGCCAATGCCTCGTCACTAACGTTTTCACATCAACAACTTCAAGAAACCGCTTGCAAAGGTAACGAAGCTTATCATAAGATACACAGCTAGTGGGGTGTCACTTGAGGCAGACTGGCCAAAGTATCAAAAAAATGTGTATTTGGGTGAGCAACTAGCAGGAATCACTATGACACTCATAGGGTAGCCAATGCCTCGTCACCAGCATAATCACATCAGCAACTTCAAGAAACCCCTGGCAAAAGTTACAATGACTCTTAAGATACACAACTAGTGGCGTAGCTATCAGGCAGACTGGAAAGAGTATCTAAAAAATGTGTATTTGGGTGAAGAACTGGCAGGAATCTCTATGACTCTCTTGAGGTAGCCAATGCCTCGTCACCAGCAGAATCAAATCAGCAACTTCTAGAAACCCCTGGCTAAAGTAACGATGTTTCTCTTAAGATACACAACTAGTGGCGCATCGTTTCAGGCACACTGGAAACAGTATCTAAAAAATGTGTATTTGGGTGAGCAACTGGCACGAAACACTGTGACTCTCTTAGGGTAACCAATATCTCGTCACCAGTATAATCACATCTTCAAAGTCAAGAACCCGCTGGCAAAAGTAACGATGTTTCTCTTAAGATACACAACTAGTAGCGTATCGCTTCAGGCACACTGGCCACAGTATCTCAAAATGTGTATTTCGGTGAGAAACTGGCAGGAAGCACTATGACTCTCTTAAGGTATCCAATGCCTCGTCACCAACATAATCCCAATACCAACTTCAGGAAACCGCTTGCAAAGGTAACGAAGCTTCTCATAAGATACACAGCTAGTGGGGTGTCACTTGAGGCAGACTGGCCAAAGTATCAAAAAAATGTGTATTTGGGTGAGCAACTAGCAGGAATAACTATGACACTCATAGGGTAGCCAATGCTTCGTCACCAGCATAATCACATCAGCAACTTCAAGAAACCCCTGGCAAAAGTTACAATGACTCTTAAGATACACATCTAGTGGCGTAGCTATCAGGCAGACTGGAAAGAGTATCTAAAAAATGTGTATTTGGGTGAAGAACTAGCAGGAATCTCTATGACTCTCTTGAGGTAGCCAATGCTTCGTCACCAGCAGAATTAAATCAGCAACTTCTAGAAACCCCTTTCAAAAGTAACTATGTTTCTCTTAAGATACACAACTAGTGGCGTATCGCTTCAGGCACACTGGAAACAGTATCTAAAAAATGTGTATTTGAGTGAGCAACTGGCACGAAACACTGTGACTCTCTTAGGGTAACCAATATCTCGTCACCAGTATAATCACATCTTCAAAGTCAAGAAACCGCTGGCAAGAGTAACAATGTTTCTCTTAAGATACACAACTAGTGGCGTATCGCTTCAGGCAGAATGGCCACAGTATCTCAAAATGTGTATTTGGGTGAGCAACTGGCAGAGAGCACTATGACTCTCTTAAGGTAGCCAATGCCTCGTCACCAACGTTTTCACATCACCAACTTCAAGAAACCGCTTGCAAAGGTAACGAAGCTTCTCATAAGATACACAGCTAGTGGGGTGTCTTTTGAGGCAGACTGGCCAAAGTATCAAAAAATGTGTATTTGGGTGAGCAACTAGCAGGAATCACTATGACACTCATAGGGTAGCCAATGCCTCGTCACCAGCATAATCACATCAGCAACTTCAAGAAACCCCTGGCAAAAGTTACAATGACTCTTAAGATACACAACTAGTGGCGTAGCTATCAGGCAGACTGGAAAGAGTATCTAAAAAATGTGTATTTGGGTGAAGAACTGGCAGGAATCTCTATGACTCTCTTGAGGTAGCCAATGCCTCGTCACCAGCAGAATCAAATCAGCAACTTGTAGAAACCCCTTACAAAAGTAACGATGTTTCTCTTAAGATACACAACTAGTGGCGTATCGCTTCAGGCACACTGGAAACAGTATCTAAAAAATGTGTATTTGGGTGAGCAACTGGCACGAAACACTGTGACTCTCTTAGGGTAGCCAATATCTCGTCACCAGTATAATCACAGCTTCAAAGTCAAGAAACCGCTGGCAAGAGTAACGATGTTTCTCTTAAGATACACAACTAGTGGCGTATCGCTTCAGGCAGACTGGCCACAGTATCTCAAAATGTGTATTTGGGTGAGCAACTGGCAGGAAGCACTATGGCTCTCTTAAGGTAGTCAATGCCTCGTCACCAACATAATCCCATCACCAACTTCAAGAAACCGCTTGCAAAGGTAACGAAGCTTCTCATAAGATACACAGCTAGTGGGGTGTCACTTGAGGCAGACTGGCCAAAGTATCAAAAAAATGTGTATTTGGGTGAGCAACTAGCAGGAATAACTATGACACTCATAGGGTAGCCAATGCTTCGTCACCAGCATAATCACATCAGCAACTTCAAGAAACCCCTGGCAAAAGTTACAATGACTCTTAAGATACACATCTAGTGGCGTAGTTATCAGGCAGACTGGAAAGAGTATCTAAAAAATGTGTATTTGGGTAAAGAACTAGCAGGAATCTCTATGACTCTCTTGAGGTAGCCAATGCCTCGTCACCAGCAGAATCAAATCAGCAACTTCTAGAAACCCCTGGCTAAAGTAACGATGTTTCTCTTAAGATACACAACTAGTGGCGTATCGTTTCAGGCACACTGGAAACAGTATCTAAAAAATGTGTATTTGGGTGAGCAACTGGCACGAAACACTGTGACTCTCTTAGGGTAGCCAATATCTCGTCACCAGTATAATCACAGCTTCAAAGTCAAGAAACCGCTGGCAAGAGTAACGATGTTTCTCTTAAGATACACAACTAGTGGCGTATCGCTTCAGGCAGACTGGCCACAGTATCTCAAAATGTGTATTTGGGTGAGCAACTGGCAGGAAGCACTATGGCTCTCTTAAGGTAGTCAATGCCTCGTCACCAACATAATCCCATCACCAACTTCAAGAAACCGCTTGCAAAGGTAACGAAGCTTCTCATAAGATACACAGCTAGTGGGGTGTCACTTGAGGCAGACTGGCCAAAGTATCAAAAAAATGTGTATTTGGGTGAGCAACTAGCAGGAATCACTATAACACTCATAGGGTAGCCAATGCCTCGTCACCAGCATAATCACATCAGCAACTTCAAGAAACCCCTGGCAAAAGTTACAATGACTGTTAAGATACACAGCTAGTGGCGTAGCTATCAGGCAGACTGGAAAGAGTAACTAAAAAATGTGTATTTGGGTGAAGAACTGGCAGGAATCTCTATGACTCTCTTGAGGTAGCCAATGCCTCGTCACCAGCAGAATCAAATCAGCAACTTCTAGAAACCCCTGGCAAAAGTAACGATGTTTCTCTTAATATACACAACTAGTGGCGTATCGCTTCAGGCACACTGGAAACAGTATCTAAAAAATGTGTATTTGGGTGAGCAACTGGCACGAAACACTGTGACTCTCTTAGGGTAGCCAATATCTCGTCACGAGTATAATCACAGCTTCAAAGTCAAGAAACCGCTGGCAAGAGTAACGATGTTTCTCTTAAGATACACAACTAGTGGCGTATCGCTTCAGGCAGACTGGCCACAGTATCTCAAAATGTGTATTTGGGTGAGCAACTGGCAGGAAGCACTATGGCTCTCTTAAGGTAGTCAATGCCTCGTCACCAACATAATCCCATCACCAACTTCAAGAAACCGCTTGCAGAGGTAACGATGCTTCTCATAAGATACACAGCTAGTGGGGTGTCACTTGAGGCAGACTGGCCAAAGTATCAAAAAAATGTGTATTTGGGTGAGCAACTAGCAGGAATCACTATAACACTCATAGGGTAGCCAATGCCTCGTCACCAGCATAATCACATCAGCAACTTCAAGAAACCCCTGGCAAAAGTTACAATGACTCTTAAGATACACAGCTAGTTGCGTAGCTATCAGGCAGACTGGAAAGAGTATCTAAAAAATGTGTATTTGGGTGAAGAACTGGCAGGAATCTCTATGACTCTCTTGAGGTAGCCAATGCCTCGTCACCAGCAGAATCAAATCAGCAACTTCTAGAAACCCCTGGCTAAAGTAACGATGTTTCTCTTAAGATACACAACTAGTGGCGTATCGTTTCAGGCACACTGGAAACAGTATCTAAAAAATGTGTATTTGGGTGAGCAACTGGCACGAAACACTGTGACTCTCTTAGGGTAACCAATATCTCGTCACCAGTATAATCACATCTTCAAAGTCAAGAACCCGCTGGCAAGAGTAACGATGTTTCTCTTAAGATACACAACTAGTAGCGTATCGCTTCAGGCACACTGGCCACAGTATCTCAAAATGTGTATTTCGGTGAGAAACTGGCAGGAAGCACTATGACTCTCTTAAGGTATCCAATGCCTCGTCACCAACATAATCCCAATACCAACTTCAGGAAACCGCTTGCAAAGGTAACGAAGCTTCTCATAAGATACACAGCTAGTGGGGTGTCACTTGAGGCAGACTGGCCAAAGTATCAAAAAAATGTGTATTTGGGTGAGCAACTAGCAGGAATAACTATGACACTCATAGGGTAGCCAATGCTTCGTCACCAGCATAATCACATCAGCAACTTCAAGAAACCCCTGGCAAAAGTTACAATGACTCTTAAGATACACATCTAGTGGCGTAGTTATCAGGCAGACTGGAAAGAGTATCTAAAAAATGTGTATTTGGGTGAAGAACTAGCAGGAATCTCTATGACTCTCTTGAGGTAGCCAATGATTCGTCACCAGCAGAATCAAATCAGCAACTTCTAGAAACCCCTTTCAAAAGTAACGATGTTTCTCTTAAGAAAAACAACTAGTGGCGTATCGCTTCAGGCACACTGGAAACAGTATCTAAAAAATGTGTATTTGGGTGAGCAACTGGCACGAAACACTGTGACTCTCTTAGGGTAGCCAATATCTCGTCACGAGTATAATCACAGCTTCAAAGTCAAGAAACCGCTGGCAAGAGTAACGATGTTTCTCTTAAGATACACAACTAGTGGCGTATCGCTTCAGGCAGACTGGCCACAGTATCTCAAAATGTGTATTTGGGTGAGCAACTGGCTGGAAGCACTATGACTCTCTTAAGGTAGCCAATGCCTCGTCACCAACATAATCCCATCACCAACTTCAAGAAACCGCTTGCAAAGGTAACGAAGCTACTCATAAGATACACAGCTAGTGGGGTGTCACTTGAGGCAGACTGGCCAAAGTATCAAAAAAATGTGTATTTGGGTGAGCAACTAGCAGGAATCACTATGACACTCATAGGGTAGCCAATGCCTCGTCACCAGCATAATCACATCAGCAACTTCAAGAAACCCCTGGCAAAAGTTACAATGACTCTTAAGATACACAACTAGTGGCGTAGCTATCAGGCAGACTGGAAAGAGTATCTAAAAAATGTGTATTTGGGTGAAGAACTAGCAGGAATCTCTATGACTCTCTTGAGGTAGCCAATGCTTCGTCACCAGCAGAATTAAATCAGCAACTTCTAGAAACCCCTTTCAAAAGTAACTATGTTCCTCTTAAGATACACAACTAGTGGCGTATCGCTTCAGGCACACTGGAAACAGTATCTAAAAAATGTGTATTTGAGTGAGCAACTGGCACGAAACACTGTGACTCTCTTAGGGTAACCAATATCTCGTCACCAGTATAATCACATCTTCAAAGTCAAGAAACCGCTGGCAAGAGTAACAATGTTTCGCTTAAGATACACAACTAGTGGCGTATCGCTTCAGGCAGAATGGCCACAGTATCTCAAAATGTGTATTTGGGTGAGCAACTGGCAGAGAGCACTATGACTCTCTTAAGGTAGCCAATGCCTCGTCACCAACGTTTTCGCATCACCATCTTCAAGAAACCGCTTGCAAAGGTAACGAAGCTTCTCATAAGATACACAGCTAGTGGGGTGTCACTTGAGGCAGACTGGCCAAAGTATCAAAAAATGTGTATTTGGGTGAGCAACTAGCAGGAATCACTATGACACTCATAGGGTAGCCAATGCCTCGTCACCAGCATAATCACATCAGCAACTTCAAGAAACCCCTGGCAAAAGTTACAATGACTCTTAAGATACACAACTAGTGGCGTAGCTATCAGGCACACTGGAAAGTGTATCTAAAAAATGTGTATTTGGGTGAAGAACTGGAAGGAATCTCTATGACTCTCTTGAGGTAGCCAATGCCTCGTCAGCAGCAGAATCAAATCAGCAACTTCTAGAAACCCCTGGCAAAAGTAACGATGTTTCTCTTAAGATACACAACTAGTGGCGCATCGCTTCAGGCACACTGGAAACAGTATCTAAAAAATGTGTATTTGGGTGAGCAACTGGCACGAAACACTGTGCTCTCTTAGGGTAACCAATACCTCGTCACCAGTATAATCACATCTTCAAAGTCAAGAAACCGCTGGCAAGAGTAACGATGTTTCTCTTAAGATACACAACTAGTGGCGTATCGCTTCAGGCAGACTGGCCACAGTATCTCAAAATGTGTATTTGGGTGAGCAACTGGCAGAAAGCACTATGACTCTCTTAAGATAGCCAATGCCTCGTCACCAACATAATCACATCACCAACTTCAAGAAACCGCTTGCAAAGGTAACGAAGCTTCTCATAAGATACACAGCTAGTGGGGTGTCACTTGAGGCAGACTGGCCAAAGTATCAAAAAAATGTGTATTTGGGTGAGCAACTAGCAGGAATCACTATGACACTCATAGGGTAGCCAATGCCTAGTCACCAGCACAATCACATCAGCAACTTCAAGAAACCCCTGGCAAAAGTTACAATGACTCTTAAGATACACAACTAGTGGCGTAGCTATCAGGCAGACTGGAAAGAGTATCTAAAAAATGTGTATTTTGGTGAAGAACTGTCAGGAATCTCTATGACTCTCTTGAGGTAGCCAATGATTCGTCACCAGCAGAAACAAATCAGCAACTTCTAGAAACCCCTTTCAAAAGTAACGATGTTTCTCTTAAGATACACAACTAGTGGCGTATCGCTTCAGGCAGACTGGCCACAGTATCTCAAAATGTGTATTTGGGTGAGCAACTGGCAGGAAGAACTATGACTCTCTTAAGGTAGCCAATGCCTCGTCACCAACATAATCCCATCACCAACTTCAAGAAACCGCTTGCAAAGGTAACGAAGCTTCTCATAAGATACACAGCTAGTGGGGTGTCACTTGAGGCAGACTGGCCAAAGTATCAAAAAAATGTGTATTTGGGTGAGCAACTAGCAGGAATCACTATGACACTCATAGGGTAGTCAATGCCTCGTCACCAGCATAATCACATCAGCAACTTCAAGAAACCCCAGGCAAAAGTTACAATGACTCTTAAGATACACAACTA
Organism: Schistocerca nitens; assembly: GCF_023898315.1. Lineage (NCBI taxonomy): Eukaryota > Metazoa > Arthropoda > Insecta > Orthoptera > Acrididae > Schistocerca > Schistocerca nitens. The sequence goes on along the minus strand of NC_064616.1, from coordinate 104,310,382 downwards.
GTGGCGTAGCTATCAGGCAGACTGGAAAGAGTATCTAAAAAATGTGAATTTGGATGAGCAACTGGCAGGAAACACTGTGACCGTCTTAGGGTAGCCAATATCTCGTCACCAGTATAATCAGAGCTACAAGTCAAGAAACCGCTGGCAAGAGTAACGATGTTTCTGTTAAGATACACAAATATTGGCGTATCGCTTCAGGCACACTGGAAACAGTATCTAAAAAATGTGTATTTGGGTGAGCAACTGGCACGAAACACTGTGACTCTCTTAGGGTAGCCAATATCTAGTCACCAGTATAATCACAGTTTCAAAGTCAAGAAAACGCTGGCAAGAGTAACGATGTTTCTCTTAAGATACACAACTAGTGGCGTATCGCTTCAGGCACACTGGAAACAGTATCTAAATAATGTGTATTTGGGTGAGCAACTGGCACGAAACACTGTGACTCTCTTAGGGTAGCCAATATCTCGTCACCAGTATAATCACAGCTTCAAAGTCAAGAAACCGCTGGCAAGAGTAACAATGTTTCTCTTAAGATACACAACTAGTGGCGTATCGCTTCAGGCACACTGGAAACAGTATCTAAAAAATGTGTATTTGTGTGAGCAACTGGCACGAAACACTGTGACCCTCTTAGGGTAACCAATATCTCTTCACCAGTATAATCACATCTTCAAAGCCAAGAAACCGCTGGCAAGAGTAACGATGTTTCTCTTAAGATACACAACTAGTGGCGTATCGCTTCAGGCAGACTAGAAAGAGTATCTAAAAAATGTGTATTTGTGTGAAGAACTGGCAGGAATCTCTATGACTCTCTTGAGGTAGCCAATGCCTCGTCACCAGCAGAATCAAATCAGCAACTTCTAGAAACCCCTGGCAAAAGTAACGATGTTTCTCTTAAGATACACAACTAGTGGCGTATCGCTACAGGCAGACTGGCCACAGTATCTCAAAATGTGTATTTGGGTGAGCAACTGGCAGGAAGCACTATGACTCTCTTAAGGTAGCCAATGCCTCGTCACCAACATAATCCCATCACCAACTTCAAGAAGCCGCTTGCAAACGTAATGAAGCTTCTCATAAGATACACAGCTAGTGGGGTGTCACTTGAGGCAGACTGGCCAAAGTATCAAAAAAATGTGTATTTGGGTGAGCAACTAGCAGGAATCACTATGACACTCATAGGGTAGCCAATGCCTCGTCACCAGCATAATCACATCAGCAACTTCAAGAAACCCCTGGCAAAAGTTACAATGACTCTTAAGATACACAACTAGTGGCGTAGCTATCAGGCACACTGGAAAGTGTATCTAAAAAATGTGTATTTGGGTGAAGAACTGGAAGGAATCTCTATGACTCTCTTGAGGTAGCCAATGCCTCGTCAGCAGCAGAATCAAATCAGCAACTTCTAGAAACCCCTGGCAAAAGTAACGATGTTTCTCTTCAGATACACAACTAGTGGCGCATCGCTTCAGGCACACTGGAAACAGTATCTAAAAAATGTGTATTTGGGTGAGCAACTGGCACGAAACACTGTGCTCTCTTAGGGTAACCAATACCTCGTCACCAGTATAATCACATCTTCAAAGTCAAGAAACCGCTGGCAAGAGTAACGATGTTTCTCTTAAGATACACAACTAGTGGCGTATCGCTTCAGGCAGACTGGAAACAGTATCTAAAAAATGTGTATTTGTGTGAGCAACTGGCACGAAACACTGTGACCCTCTTAGGGTAACCAATATCTCTTCACCAGTATAATCACATCTTCAAAGTCAAGAAACCGCTGGCAAGAGTAACGACGTTTCTCTTAAGATACACAACTAGTGGCGTATCGCTTCAGGCAGACTAGAAAGAGTATCTAAAAAATGTGTATTTGTGTGAAGAACTGGCAGGAATCTCTATGACTCTCTTGAGGTAGCCAATGCCTCGTCACCAGCAGAATCAAATCAGCAACTTCTAGAAACCCCTGGCAAAAGTAACGATGTTTCTCTTAAGATACACAAGTAGTGGCGTATCGCTACAGGCAGACTGGCCACAGTATCTCAAAATGTGTATTTGGGTGAACAACTGGCAGGAAGCACTATGACTCTCTTAAGGTAGCCAATGCCTCGTCACCAACATAATCCCATCACCAACTTCAAGAAACCGCTTGCAAAGGTAACGAAGCTTCTCATAAGATACACAGCTAGTGGGGTGTCACTTGAGGCAGACTGGCCAAAGTATCAAAAAAATGTGTATTTGGGTGAGCAACTAGCAGGACTCACTATGACACTCATAGGGTAGCCAATGCCTCGTCACCAGTGTAATCAAATCAGCAACTTCAAGAAACCCCTGGCAAAAGTTACAATGACTCTTAAGATACACATATAGTGGCGTAGCTATCAGGCGGACTGGAAAGAGTATCTAACAAATGTGTATTTGGGTGAAGAACTGACAGGAATCTCTATGACTCTCTTGAGGTAGCCAATGCCTCGTCACCAGCAGAAACAAATCAGCAACTTCTAGAAACCCCTGGCAAAAGTAACGATGTTTCTCTTAAGATACACAACTAGTGGCGTATCGCTTCAGGCACACTGGAAACAGTATCTAAAAATTGTGTATTTGGGTGAGCAACTGGCATGAAACACTGTGACACTCTTAGGGAAACCAATATCTCGTCACCAGTATAATCACATCTTCAAAGTCAAGAAACCGCTGGCAAGAGTAACGATGTTTCTCTTAAGATACACAACTAGTGGCGTATCGCTTCAGGCACACTGGAAACAGTATCTAAATAATGTGTATTTGGGTGAGCAACCGGCACGAAACACTGTGACTCTCTTAGGGTAGCCAATATCTCGTCACCAGTATAATCACAGCTTCAAAGTCAAGAAACCGCTGGCAAGAGTAACAATGTTTCTCTTAAGATACACAACTAGTGGCGTATCGCTTCAGGCACACTGGAAACAGTATCTAAAAAATGTGTATTTGTGTGAGCAACAGGCACGAAACACTGTGACCCTCTTAGGGTAACCAATATCTCTTCACCAGTATAATCACATCTTCAAAGTCAAGAAACCGATGGCAAGAGTAACGATGTTTCTCTTAAGATACACAACTAGTGGCGTATCGCTTCAGGCAGACTAGAAAGAGTATCTAAAAAATGTGTATTTGTGTGAAGAACTGGCAGGAATCTCTATGACTCTCTTGAGGTAGCCAATGCCTCGTCACCAGCAGAATCAAATCAGCAACTTCTAGAAACCCCTGGCAAAAGTAACGATGTTTCTCTTAAGATACACAACTAGTGGCGTATCGCTTCAGGCAGACTGGCCACAGTATCTCAAAATGTGTATTTGGGTGAGCAACTGGCAGGAAGCACTATGACTCTCTTAAGGTAGCCAATGCCTCGTCACCAACATAATCCCATCACCAACTTCAAGAAACCGCTTGCAAAGGTAACGAAGCTTCTCATAAGATACACAGCTAGTGGGGTGTCACTTGAGGCAGACTGGCCAGAGTATCAAAAAAATGTGTATTTGGGTGAGCAACTAGCAGGACTCACTATGACACTCATAGGGTAGCCAATGCCTCGTCACCAGTGTAATCAAATCAGCAACTTCAAGAAACCCCTGGCAAAAGTTACAATGACTCTTAAGATACACATATAGTGGCGTAGCTATCAGGCGGACTGGAAAGAGTATCTAACAAATGTGTATTTGGGTGAAGAACTGACAGGAATCTCTATGACTCTCTTGAGGTAGCCAATGCCTCGTCACCAGCAGAATCAAATCAGCAACTTCTAGAAACCCCTGGCAAAAGTAACGATGTTTCTCTTAAGATACACAACTAGTGGCGTATCGCTTCAGGCACACTGGAAACAGTATCTAAAAATTGTGTATTTGGGTGAGCAACTGGCATGAAACACTGTGACTCTCTTAGGGTAGCCAATATCTCGTCACCAGTATAATCACATCTTCAAAGTCAAGAAACCGCTGGCAAGAGTAACGATGTTTCTCTTAAGATACACAACTAGTGGCGTATCGCTTCAGGCAGACTGGCCACAGTATCTCAAAATGTGTATTTGGGTGAGCAACTGGCAGGAACCACTATGACTCTCTTAAGGTAGCCAATGCCTCGTCACCAACATAATCCCATCACCAACTTCAAGAAACCGCTTCCAAAGGTAACGAAGCTTCTCATAAGATACACAGCTAGTGGGGTGTCACTTGAGGCAGACTGGCCAAAGTATCAAAAAAATGTGTATTTGGGTGAGCAACTAGCAGGAATCACTATGACACTCATAGGGTAGCCAATGCCTCGTCACCAGCATCATCACATCAGCAACTTCAAGAAACCCCAGGCAAAAGTTACAATGACTCTTAAGATACACAACTAGTGGCGTAGCTATCAGGCAGACTGGAAAGAGTATCTAAAAAATGTGAATTTGGATGAGCAACTGGCAGGAAACACTGTGACTCTCTTAGGGTAGCCAATATCTCGTCACCAGTATAATCACAGCTACAAGTCAAGAAACCGCTGGCAAGAGTAACGATGTTTCTCTTAAGATACACAAATAGTGGCGTATCGCTTCGGGCACACTGGAAACAGTATCTAAAAAATGTGTATTTGGGTGACCAACTGGCACGAAACACTGTGACTCTCTTAGGGTAGCCAATATCTCGTCACCAGTATAATCACAGCTTCAAAGTCAAGAAAACGCTGGCAAGAGTAACGATGTTTCTCTTAAGATACACAACTAGTGGCGTATCGCTTCAGGCACACTGGAAACAGTATCTAAATAATGTGTATTTGGGTGAGCAACTGGCACGAAACACTGTGACTCTCTTAGGGTAGCCAATATCTCGTCACCAGTATAATCACAGCTTCAAAGTCAAGAAACCGCTGGCAAGAGTAACAATGTTTCTCTTAAGATACACAACTAGTGGCGTATCGCTTCAGGCAGACTAGAAAGAGTATCTAAAAAATGTGTATTTGTGTGAAGAACTGGCAGGAATCTCTATGACTCTCTTGAGGTAGCCAATGCCTCGTCACCAGCAGAATCAAATCAGCAACTTCTAGAAACCCCTGGCAAAAGTAACGATGTTTCTCTTAAGATACACAACTAGTGGCGTATCGCTTCAGGCAGACTGGCCACAGTATCTCAAAATGTGTATTTGGGTGAGCAACTGGCAGGAAGCACTATGACTCTCTTAAGGTAGCCAATGCCTCGTCACCAACATAATCCCATCACCAACTTCAAGAATCAGCTTGCAAAGGTAACGAAGCTTCTCATAAGATACACAGCTAGTGGGGTGTCACTTGAGGCAGACTGGCCAAAGTATCAAAAAAATGTGTATTTGGGTGAGCAACTAGCAGGAATCACTATGACACTCATAGGGTAGCCAATGCCTCGTCACCAGCATAATCACATCAGCAACTTCAAGAAACCCCAGGCAAAAGTTACAATGACTCTTAAGATACACAACTAGTGGCGTAGCTATCAGGCAGACTGGAAAGAGTATCTAAAAAATGTGAATTTGGATGAGCAACTGGCAGGAAACACTGTGACTCTCTTAGGGTAGCCAATATCTCCTCACCAGTATAATCACAGCTACAAGTCAAGAAACCGCTGGCAAGAGTAACGATGTTTCTCTTAAGATACACAAATAGTGGCGTATCGCTTCAGGCACACTGGAAACAGTATCTAAAAAATGTGTATTTGGGTGAGCAACTGGCACGAAACACTGTGACTCTCTTAGGGTAGCCAATATCTCGTCACCAGTATAATCACAGCTTCAAAGTCAGGAAAACGCTGGCAAGAGTAACGATGTTTCTCTTAAGATACACAACTAGTGGCGTATCGCTTCAGGCACACTGGAAACAGTATCTAAATAATGTGTATTTGGGTGAGCAACTGGCACGAAACACTGTGACTCTCTTAGGGTTGCCAATATCTCGTCACCAGTATAATCACAGCTTCAAAGTCAAGAAACCGCTGGCAAGAGTAACAATGTTTCTCTTAAGATACACAACTAGTGGCGTATCGCTTCAGGCACACTGGAAACAGTATCTAAAAAATGTGTATTTGTGTGAGCAACTGGCACGAAACACTGTGACCCTCTTAGGGTAACCAATATCTCTTCACCAGTATAATCACATCTTCAAAGTCAAGAAACCGCTGGCAAGAGTAACGATGTTTCTCTTAAGATACACAACTAGTGGCGTATCGCTTCAGGCAGACTAGAAAGAGTATCTAAAAAATGTGTATTTGTGTGAAGAACTGGCAGGAATCTCTATGACTCTCTTGAGGTAGCCAATGCCTCGTCACCAGCAGAATCAAATCAGCAACTTCTAGAAACCCCTGGCAAAAGTAACGATGTTTCTCTTAAGATACACAACTAGTGGCGTATCGCTTCAGGCAGACTGGCCACAGTATCTCAAAATGTGTATTTGGGTGAGCAACTGGGAGGAAGCACTATGACTCTCTTAAGGTATCCAATGCCTCGTCACCAACATAATCCCATCACCAACTTCAAGAAACCGCTTGCAAAGGTAACGAAGCTTCTCATAAGATACACAGCTAGTGGGGTGTCACTTGAGGCAGACTGGCCAAAGTATCAAAAAAATGTGTATTTGGGTGAGCAATTAGCAGGACTCACTATGACACTCATAGGGTAGCCAATGCCTCGTCACCAGTGTAATCAAATCAGCAACTTCAAGAAACCCCTGGCAAAAGTTACAATGACTCTTAAGATACACATATAGTGGCGTAGCTATCAGGCGGACTGGAAAGAGTATCTAACAAATGTGTATTTGGGTGAAGAACTGGCAGGAATCTCTATGACTCTCTTGAGGTAGCCAATGCCTCGTCACCAGCAGAATCAAATCAGCAACTTCTAGAAACCCCTGGCAAAAGTAACGATGTTTCTCTTAAGATACACAACTAGTGGCGTATCGCTTCAGGCACACTGGAAACAGTATCTAAAAATTGTGTATTTGGGTGAGCAACTGGCATGAAACACTGTGACACTCTTAGGGAAACCAATATCTCGTCACCAGTATAATCACATCTTCAAAGTCAAGAAACCGCTGGCAAGAGTAACGATGTTTCTCTTAAGATACACAACTAGTGGCGTATCGCTTCAGGCAGACTGGCCACAGTATCTCAAAATGTGTATTTGGGTGAGCAACTGGCAGGAACCACTATGACTCTCTTAAGGTAGCCAATGCCTCGTCACCAACATAATCCCATCACCAACTTCAAGAAACCGCTTGCAAAGGTAACGAAGCTTCTCATAAGATACACAGCTAGTGGGGTGTCACTTGAGGCAGACTGGCCAAAGTATCAAAAAAATGTGTATTTGTGTGAAGAACTGGCAGGAATCTCTATGACTCTCTTGAGGTAGCCAATGCTTCGTCACCAGCAGAATCAAATCAGCAACTTCAAGAAACCCCTGGCAAAAGTTACAATGACTCTTAAGATACTCAACTAGTGGCGTAGCTATCAGGCAGACTGGAAGGAGTATCTAAAAAATGTGTATTTGTGTGAAGAACTGGCAGGAATCTCTATGACTCTCTTGAGGTAGCCAATGCCTCGTCACCAGCAGAATCAAATCAGCAACTTCTAGAAACCCCTGGCAAAAGTAACGATGTTTCTCTTAAGATACACAACTAGTGGCGTATCGCTTAAGGCACACTGGAAACAGTATCTAAAAAATGTGTATTTGGGTGAGCAACTGGCACGAAACACTGTGACTCTCTTAGGGTAACCAATATCTCGTCACCAGTATAATCACATCCTCAAAGTCAAGAAACCGCTGGCCAGAGTAACGATGTTTCTCTTAAGATACACAACTAGTGGCGTATCGCTTCAGGCAGACTGGCCACAGTATCTCAAAATGTGTATTTGGGTGAGCAACTGGCAGGAAGCACTATGACTCTCTTCAGGTAGCCAATGCCTCGTCACGAACATAATCCCGTCACCAACTTCAAGAAACCGCTTGCAAAGGTAACGAAGCTTCTCATAAGATACACAGCTAGTGGCGTGTCACTTGAGGCAGACTGGCCAAAGTATCAAAAAAATGTGTATTTGGGTGAGCAACTAGCAGGAATCACTATGACACTCATAGGGTAGCCAATGCCTCGTCACCAGCATAATCACATCAGCAACTTCAAGAAACCCCTGGCAAAAGTTACAATGACTCTTAAGATACACAACTAGTGGCGTAGCTATCAGGCAGACTGGAAAGAGTATCTAAAAAATGTGTATTTGAATGAGCAACTGGCAGGAAACACTGTGACTCTCTTAGGGTAGCCAATATCTTGTCACCAGTATAATCACATCTTCAAAGTCAAGAAACCGCTGGCAAGAGTAACGATGTTTCTCTTAAGATACACAACTAGTGGCGTATCGCTTCAGGCAGACTGGCCACAGTATCTCAAAATGTGTATTTCGGTGAGAAACTGGCAGGAAGCACTATGACTCTCTTAAGGTATCCAATGCCTCGTCACCAACATAATCCCAATACCAACTTCAGGAAACCGCTTGCAAAGGTAACGAAGCTTCTCATAAGATACACAGCTAGTGGGGTGTCACTTGAGGCAGACTGGCCAAAGTATCAAAAAAATGTGTATTTGGGTGAGCAACTAGCAGGAATAACTATGACACTCATAGGGTAGCCAATGCTTCGTGACCAGCATAATCACATCAGCAACTTCAAGAAACCCCTGGCAAAAGTTACAATGACTCTTAAGATACACATCTAGTGGCGTAGCTATCAGGCAGACTGGAAAGAGTATCTAAAAAATGTGTATTTGGGTGAAGAACTAGCAGGAATCTCTATGACTCTCTTGAGGTAGCCAATGCTTCGTCACCAGCAGAATCAAATCAGCAACTTCTAGAAACCCCTTTCAAAAGTAACTATGTTTCTCTTAAGATACACAACTAGCGGCGTATCGCTTCAGGCACACTGGAAACAGTATCTAAAAAATGTGTATTTGGGTGAGCAACTGGCACGAAACACTGTGACTCTCTTAGGGTAACCAATATCTCGTCACCAGTATAATCACAGCATCAAAGTCAAGAAACCGCTGGCAAGAGTAACGATGTTTCTCTTAAGATACACAACTAGTGGCGTATCGCTTCAGGCACACTGGCCACAGTATCTCAAAATGTGTATTTGGGTGAGCAACTGGCAGAAAGCACTATGACTCTCTTAAGGTAGCCAATGCCACGTCACCAACATAATCACATCACCAACTTCAAGAAACCGCTTGCAAAGGTAACGAAGCTTCTCATAAGATACACAGCTAGTGGGGTGTCACTTGAGGCAGACTGGCCAAAGTATCAAAAAAATGTGTATTTGGGTGAGCAACTAGCAGGAATCACTGTGACACTCATAGGGTAGCCAATGCCTCGTCACCAGCATAATCACATCAGCAACTTCAAGAAACCCCTGGCAAAAGTTACAATGACTCTTAAGATACACAACTAGTGGCGTAGCTATCAGGCAGACTGGAAAGAGTATCTAAAAAATGTGTATTTGGGTGAAGAACTGTCAGGAATCTCTATGACTCTCTTCAGGTAGCCAATGATTCGTCACCAGCAGAATCAAATCAGCAACTTCTAGAAACCCCTTTTAAAAGTAACGATGTTTCTCTTAAGATACACAACTAGTGGCGTATCGCTTCAGGCACACTGGAAACAGTATCTAAAAAATGTGTATTTGGGTGAGCAACTGGCACGAAACACTGTGACTCTCTTAGGGTAGCCAATATCTCGTCACCAGTATAATCACAGCTTCAAAGTCAAGAAACCGCTGGCAAGAGTAACGATGATTCTCTTAAGATACACAACTAGTGGCGTATCGCTTCAGGCAGACTGGCCACAGTATCTCAAAATGTGTATTTGGGTGAGCAACTGTCAGGAAGCACTATGACTCTCTTAAGGTAGCCAATGCCTCGTCACCAACATAATCCCATCACCAACTTCAAGAAGCCGCTTGCAAAGGTAATGAAGCTTCTCATAAGATACACAGCTAGTGGGGTGTCACTTGAGGCAGACTGGCCAAAGTATCAAAAAAATGTGTATTTGGGTGAGCAACTAGCAGGAATCACTATGACACTCATAGGGTAGCCAATGCCTCGTCACCAGCATAATCACATCAGCAACTTCAAGAAACCCCTGGCAAAAGTTACAATGACTCTTAAGATACACAACTAGTGGCGTAGCTATCAGGCACACTGGAAAGTGTATCTAAAAAATGTGTATTTGGGTGAAGAACTGGAAGGAATCTCTATGACTCTCTTGAGGTAGCCAATGCCTCGTCAGCAGCAGAATCAAATCAGCAACTCCTAGAAACCCCTGGCAAAAGTAACGATGTTTCTCTTAAGATACACAACTAGTGGCCCATCGCTTCAGGCACACTGGAAACAGTATCTAAAAAATGTGTATTTGGGTGAGCAACTGGCACGAAACACTGTGCTCTCTTAGGGTAACCAATACCTCGTCACCAGTATAATCACATCTTCAAAGTCAAGAAACCGCTGGCAAGAGTAACGATGTTTCTCTTAAGATACAGAACTAGTGGCGTATCGCTTCAGGCAGACTGGCCACAGTATCTCAAAACGTGTATTTGGGTGAGAAACTGGCAGGAAGCACTATGACTCTCTTAAGGTAGCCAATGCCTTGTCACCAACATAATCCCATCACCAACTTCAAGAAACCGCTAGCAAAGGTAACGAAGCTTCTCATAAGATACACAGCTAGTGGGGTGTCACTTGAGGCAGACTGGCCAAAGTATCAAAAAAATGTGTATTTGGTGAGCAACTAGCAGGAATCACTATGACACTCATAGGGTTGCCAATGCCTCGTCACCAGCATAATCACATCAGCAACTTCAAGAAACCCCTGGCAAAAGTTACAATGACTCTTAAGATACACAACTAGTGGCGTAGCTATCAGGCAGACTGGAAAGAGTATCTAAAAAATGTGTATTTGGTTGAGCAACTGGCAGGAAACACTGTGACTCTCTTAGGGTAGCCAATAACTGGTCTCCAGTATAATCACATCTTCAAAGTCAAGAAACCGCTGGCAAGAGTAACGATGTTTCTCTTAAGATACACAACTAGTGGCGTATCGCCTCAGGCACACTGGAAACAGTATCTTAAAAAATGTGTATTTGGGTGAGCAACTGGCACGAAACACTGTGACTCTCTTAGGGTAACCAATATCTCGTCACCAGTATAATCACATCTTCAAAGTCAAGAAACCGCTGGCAAGAGTAACGATGTTTCTCTTAAGATACACAACTAGTGGCGTATCGCTTCAGGCAGACTGGCCACAGTATCTCAAAATGTGTATTTGGGTGAGCAACTGGCAGGAAGCACTATGACTCTCTTAAGATAGCCAATGCCTCGTCACCAACTTAATCACATCACCAACTTCAAGAAACCGCTTGCAAAGGTAACGAAGCTTCTCATAAGATACACAGCTAGTGGGGTGTCACTTGAGGCAGACTGGCCAAAGTATCAAAAAAATGTGTATTTGGGTGAGCAACTAGCAGGAATCACTATGACACTCATAGGGTAGCCAATGCCTCGTCACCAGCATAATCACTTCAGCAACTTCAAGAAACCCCAGGCAAAAGTTACAATGACTCTTAAGATACACAACTAGTGGCGTAGTCATCAGGCAGACTGGAAAGAGTATCTAAAAAATGTGAATTTGGATGAGCAACTGGCAGGAAACACTGTGACTCTCTTAGGGTAGCCAATATCTCGTCACCAGTATAATCACAGCTACAAGTCAAGAAACCGCTGGCAAGAGTAACGATGTTTCTCTTCAGATACACAAATAGTGGCGTATCGCTTCAGGCACACTGGAAACAGTATCTAAAAATTGTGTATTTGGGTGAGCAACTGGCACGAAACACTGTGACTCTCTTAGGGTAGCCAATATCTCGTCACCAGTATAATCACAGCTTCAAAGTCAAGAAAACGCTGGCAAGAGTAACGATGTTTCTCTTAAGATACACAACTAGTGGCGTATCGCTTCAGGCACACTGGAAACAGTATCTAAATAATGTGTATTTGGGTGAGCCACTGGCACGAAACACTGTGACTATCTTAGGGCAGCCATTATCTCGTCACCAGTATAATCACAGCTTCAAAGTCAAGAAACCGCTGGCAAGAGTAACAATGTTTCTCTTAAGATACACAACTAGTGGCGTATCGCTTCAGGCACACTGGAAACAGTATCTAAAAAATGTGTATTTGTGTGAGCAACTGGCACGAAACACTGTGACCCTCTTAGGGTAACCAATATCTCTTCACCAGTATAATCACATCTTCAAAGTCAAGAAACCGCTGGCAAGAGTAACGATGTTTCTCTTAAGATACACAACTAGTGGCGTATCGCTTCAGGCAGACTAGAAAGAGTATCTAAAAAATGTGTATTTGTGTGAAGAACTGGCAGGAATCTCTATGACTCTCTTGAGGTAGCCAATGCCTCGTCACCAGCAGAATCAAATCAGCAACTTCTAGAAACCCCTGGCAAAAGTAACGATGTTTCTCTTAAGATACACTACTAGTGGCGTATCGCTTCAGGCAGACTGGCCACAGTATCTCAAAATGTGTATTTGGGTGAGCAACTAGCAGGACTCACTATGACACTCATAGGGTAGCCAATGCCTCGTCACCAGTGTAATCAAATCAGCAACTTCAAGAAACCCCTGGCAAAAGTTACAATGACTCTTAAGATACACATATAGTGGCGTAGCTATCAGGCGGACTGGAAAGAGTATCTAACAAATGTGTATTTGGGTGAAGAACTGACAGGAATCTCTATGACTCTCTTGAGGTAGCCAATGCCTCGTCACCAGCAGAATCAAATCAGCAACTTCTAGAAACCCCTGGCAAAAGTAACGATGTTTCTCTTAAGATACACAACTAGTGGCGTATCGCTTCAGGCACACTGGAAACAGTATCTAAAAAATGTGTATTTGGGTGAGCAACTGGCATGAAACACTGTGACACTCTTAGGGAAACCAATATCTCGTCACCAGTATAATCACATCTTCAAAGTCAAGAAACCGCTGGCAAGAGTAACGATGTTTCTCTTAAGATACACAACTAGTGGCGTATCGCTTCAGGCAGACTGGCCACAGTATCTCAAAATGTGTATTTGGGTGAGTAACTGGCAGGAAGCACTATGACTCTCTTAAGGTAGCCAATGCCTCGTCACCAACATAATCCCATCACCAACTTCAAGAAACCGCTTGCAAAGGTAACGAAGCTTCTCATAAGATACACAGCTAGTGGGGTGTCACTTGAGGCAGACTGGCCAAAGTATCAAAATAATGTGTATTTGGGTGAGCAACTAGCAGGAATCACTATGACACTCATAGGGTAGCCAATGCCTCGTCACCAGCATAATCACATCAGCAACTTCAAGAAACCCCTGGCAAAAGTTACAATGACTCTTAAGATACACAACTAGTGGCGTAGCTATCAGGCAGACTTGAAAGAGTATCTAAAAAGTGTGTATTTGGGTGAAGAACTGGCAGGAATCTCTATGACTCTCTTGAGATAGCCAATGCTTCGTCACCAGCAGAATCAAATCAGCAACTTCTAGAAACCCCTTTCAAAAGTAACGATGTTTCTCTTAAGATACACAACTAGTGGCGTATCGCTTCAGGCACACTGGAAACAGTATCTAAAAAATGTGTATTTGGGTGAGCAACTGGCACGAAACACTGTGACACTCTTAGGGAAACCAATATCTCGTCACCAGTATAATCACATCTTCAAAGTCAAGAAACCGCTGGCAAGAGTAACGATGTTTCTCTTAAGATACACAACTAGTGGCGTATCGCTTCAGGCAGACTGGCCACAGTATCTCAAAATGTGTATTTGGGTGAGCAACTGGCAGGAAGCACTATGACTCTCTTAAGGTAGCCAATGCCTCGTCACCAACATAATCCCATCACCAACTTCAAGAAACCGCTTGCAAAGGTAACGAAGCTTCTCATAAGATACACAGCTAGTGGGGTGTCACTTGAGGCAGACTGGCCAAAGTATCAAAATAATGTGTATTTGGGTGAGCAACTAGCAGGAATCACTATGACACTCATAGGGTAGCCAATGCCTCGTCACCAGCATAATCACATCAGCAACTTCAAGAAACCCCTGGCAAAAGTTACAATGACTCTTAAGATACACAACTAGTGGCGTAGCTATCAGGCAGACTGGAAAGAGTATCTAAAAAATGTGTATTTGGGTGAAGAACTGGCAGAAATCTCTATGACTCTCTTGAGATAGCCAATGCTTCGTCACCAGCAGAATCAAATCAACAACTTCTAGAAACCCCTTTCAAAAGTAACGATGTTTCTCTTAAGATACACAACTAGTGGCGTATCGCTTCAGGCACACTGGAAACAGTATCTAAAAAATGTGTATTTGGGTGAGCAACTGGCACGAAACACTGTGACACTCTTAGGGAAACCAATATCTCGTCACCAGTATAATCACATCTTCAAAGTCAAGAAACCGCTGGCAAGAGTAACGATGTTTCTCTTAAGATACACAACTAGTGGCGTATCGCTTCAGGCAGACTGGCCACAGTATCTCAAAATGTGTATTTGGGTGAGCAACTGGCAGAAAGCACTATGACACTCTTAAGGTAGCCAATGCCTCGTCACCAACATAATCACATCACCAACTTCAAGAAACCGCTTGCAAAGGTAACGAAGCTTCTCATAAGATACACAGCTAGTGGGGTGTCACTTGAGGCAGACTGGCCAAAGTATCAAAAAAATGTGTATTTGTGTGAAGAACTGGCAGGAATCTCTATGACTCTCTTGAGGTAGCCAATGCTTCGTCACCAGCAGAATCAAATCAGCAACTTCAAGAAACCCCTGGAAAAAGTTACAATGACTCTTAAGATACACAACTAGTGGCGTAGCTATCAGGCAGACTGGAAGGAGTATCTAAAAAATGTGTATTTGTGTGAAGAACTGGCAGGAATCTCTATGACTCTCTTGAGGTAGCCAATGCCTCGTCACCAGCAGAATCAAATCAGCAACTTCTAGAAACTCCTGGCAAAAGTAACGATGTTTCTCTTAAGATACACAACTAGTGGCGTATCGCTTAAGGCACACTGGAAACAGTATCTAAAAAATGTGTATTTGGGTGAGCAACTGGCACGAAACACTGTGACTCTCTTAGGGTAACCAATATCTCGTCACCAGTATAATCACATCCTCAAAGTCAAGGAACCGCTGGCAAAAGTAACGATGTTTCTCTTAAGATACACAACTAGTGGCGTATCGCTTCAGGCAGACTGGCCACAGTATCTCAAAATGTGTATTTGGGTGAGCAACTGGCAGGAAGCACTATGACTCTCTTCAGGTGGCCAATGCCTCGTCACGAACATAATCCCGTCACCAACTTCAAGAAACCGCTTGCAAAGGTAACGAAGCTTCTCATAAGATACACAGCTAGTGGCGTGTCACTTGAGGCAGACTGGCCAAAGTATCAAAAAAATGTGTATTTGGGTGAGCAACTAGCAGGAATCACTATGACACTCATAGGGTAGCCAATGCCTCGTCACCAGCATAATCACATCAGCAACTTCAAGAAACCCCTGGCAAAAGTTACAATGACTCTTAAGATACACAACTAGTGGCGTAGCTATCAGGCAGACTGGAAAGAGTATCTAAAAAATGTGTATTTGAATGAGCAACTGGCAGGAAACACTGTGACTCTCTTAGGGTAGCCAATATCTTGTCACCAGTATAATCACATCTTCAAAGTCAAGAAACCCCTGGCAAGAGTAACGATGTTTCTCTTAAGATACACAACTAGTGGCGTATCGCTTCAGGCAGACTGGCCACAGTATCTCAAAATGTGTATTTGGGTGAGCAACTGGCAGAAAGCACTATGACTCTCTTAAGGTAGCCAATGCCTCGTCACCAACATAATCACATCACCAACTTCAAGAAACCGCTTGCAAAGGTAACGAAGCTTCTCTTAGATACACAGCTAGTGGGGTGTCACTTGAGGCAGACTGGCCAAAGTATCAAAAAAATGTGTATTTGTGTGAAGAACTGGCAGGAATCTCTATGACTCTCTTGAGGTAGCCAATGCTTCGTCCCCAGCCGAATCAAATCAGCAACTTCAAGAAACCCCTGGCAAAAGTTACAATGACTCTTAAGATACACAACTAGTGGCGTAGCTATCAGGCAGACTGGAAGGAGTATCTAAAAAATGTGTATTTGTGTGAAGAACTGGCAGGAATCTCTATGACTCTCTTGAGGTAGCCAATGCCCCGTCACCAGCAGAATCAAATCAGCAACTTCTAGAAACCCCTGGCAAAAGTAACGATGTTTCTCTTAAGATACACAACTAGTGGCGTATCGCTTCAGGCACACTGGAAACAGTATCTAAAAAATGTGTATTTGGGTGAGCAACTGGCACGAAACACTGTGACTCTCTTAGGGTAACCAATATCTCGTCACCAGTATAATCACATCCTCAAAGTCAAGAAACCGCTGGCAAGAGTAACGATGTTTCTCTTAAGATACACAACTAGTGGCGTATCGCTTCAGGCAGACTGGCCACAGTATCTCAAAATGTGTATTTGGGTGAGCAACTGGCAGGAAGCACTATGACTCTCTTAAGGTAGCCAATGCCTCGTCACCAACATAATCCCATCACCAACTTCAAGAAACCGCTTGCAAAGGTAACGAAGCTTCTCATAAGATACACAGCTAGTGGGGTGTCACTTGAGGCAGACTGGCCAAAGTATCAAAAAAATGTGTATTTGGGTGAGCAACTAGCAGGAATCACTATGACACTCATAGGGTAGCCAATGCCTCGTCACCAGCATAATCACATCAGCAACTTCAAGAAACCCCTGGCAAAAGTTACAATGACTCTTAAGATACACAACTAGTGGCGTAGCTATCAGGCAGACTGGAAAGAGTATCTAAAAAATGTGTATTTGAATGAGCAACTGGCAGGAAACACTGTGACTCTCTTAGGGTAGCCAATATCTTGTCACCAGTATAATCACATCTTCAAAGTCAAGAAACCGCTGGCAAGAGTAACGATGTTTCTCTTAAGATACACAACTAGTGGCGTATCGCTTCAGGCAGACTGGCCACAGTATCTCAAAATGTGTATTTGGGTGAGCAACTGGCAGAAAGCACTATGACACTCTTAAGGTACCCAATGCCTCGTCACCAACATAATCACATCACCAACTTCAAGAAACCGCTTGCAAAGGTAACGAAGCTTCTCATAAGATACACAGCTAGTGGGGTGTCACTTGAGGCAGACTGGCCAAAGTATCAAAAAAATGTGTATTTGTGTGAAGAACTGGCAGGAATCTCTATGACTCTCTTGAGGTAGCCAATGCTTCGTCACCAGCAGAATCAAATCAGCAACTTCAAGAAACCCCTGGCAAAAGTTACAATGACTCTTAAGATACACAACTAGTGGCGTAGCTATCAGGCAGACTGGAAGGAGTATCTAAAAAATGTGTATTTGTGTGAAGAACTGGTAGGAATCTCTATGACTCTCTTGAGGTAGCCAATGCCTCGTCACCAGCAGAATCAAATCAGCAACTTCTAGAAACCCCTGGCAAAAGTAACGATGTTTCTCTTAAGATACACAACTAGTGGCGTATCGCTTAAGGCACACTGGAAACAGTATCTAAAAAATGTGTAGTTGGGTGAGCAACTGGCACGAAACACTGTGACTCTCTTAGGGTAACCAATATCTCGTCACCAGTATAATCACATCCTCAAAGTCAAGGAACCGCTGGCAAGAGTAACGATGATTCTCTTAAGATACACAACTAGTGGCGTATCGCTTCAGGCAGA
The DNA here is from genome assembly GCF_023898315.1 of Schistocerca nitens. Lineage (NCBI taxonomy): Eukaryota > Metazoa > Arthropoda > Insecta > Orthoptera > Acrididae > Schistocerca > Schistocerca nitens. The sequence continues at coordinate 104,292,518 of NC_064616.1, read as the reverse complement.
CTGGCCACAGTATCTCAAAATGTGTATTTGGGTGAGCAACTGGCAGGAAGCACTATGACTCTCTTCAGGTGGCCAATGCCTCGTCACGAACATAATCCCGTCACCAACTTCAAGAAACCGCTTGCAAAGGTAACGAAGCTTCTCATAAGATACACAGCTAGTGGCGTGTCACTTGAGGCAGACTGGCCAAAGTATCAAAAAAATGTGTATTTGGGTGAGCAACTAGCAGGAATCACTATGACACTCATAGGGTAGCCAATGCCTCGTCACCAGCATAATCACATCAGCAACTTCTAGAAACCCCTGGCAAAAGTTACAATGACTCTTAAGATACACAACTAGTGGCGTAGCTATCAGGCAGACTGGAAAGAGTATCTAAAAAATGTGTATTTGAATGAGCAACTGGCAGGAAACACTGTGACTCTCTTAGGGTAGCCAATATCTTGTCACCAGTATAATCACATCTTCAAAGTCAAGAAACCGCTGGCAAGAGTAACGATGTTTCTCTTAAGATACACAACTAGTGGCGTATCGCTTCAGGCAGACTGGCCACAGTATCTCAAAATGTGTATTTGGGTGAGCAACTGGCAGAAAGCACTATGACTCTCTTAAGGTAGCCAATGCCTCGTCACCAACATAATCACATCACCAACTTCAAGAAACCGCTTGCAAAGGTAACGAAGCTTCTCATAAGATACACAGCTAGTGGGGTGTCACTTGAGGCAGACTGGCCAAAGTATCAAAAAAATGTGTATTTGTGTGAAGAACTGGCAGGAATCTCTATGACTCTCTTGAGGTAGCCAATGCTTCGTCACCAGCCGAATCAAATCAGCAACTTCAAGAAACCCCTGGCAAAAGTTACAATGACTCTTAAGATACACAACTAGTGGCGTAGCTATCAGGCAGACTGGAAGGAGTATCTAAAAAATGTGTATTTGTGTGAAGAACTGGCAGGAATCTCTATGACCCTCTTGAGGTAGCCAATGCCCCGTCACCAGCAGTATCAAATCAGCAACTTCTAGAAACCCCTGGCAAAGTAACGATGTTTCTCTTAAGATACACAACTAGTGGCGTATCGCTTAAGGCACACTGGAAACAGTATCTAAAAAATGTGTATTTGGGTGAGCAACTGGCACGAAACACTGTGACTCTCTTAGGGTAACCAATATCTCGTCACCAGTATAATCACATCCTCAAAGTCAAGAAACCGCTGGCAAGAGTAACGATGTTTCTCTTAAGATACACAACTAGTGGCGTATCGCTTCAGGCAGACTGGCCACAGTATCTCAAAATGTGTATTTGGGTGAGCAACTGGCAGGAAGCACTATGACTCTCTTCAGGTAGCCAATGCCTCGTCACGAACATAATCCCGTCACCAACTTCAAGAAACCGCTTGCAAAGGTAACGAAGCTTCTCATAAGATACACAGCTAGTGGGGTGTCGCTTGAGGCAGACTGGCCAAAGTATCAAAAAAATGTGTATTTGTGTGAAGAACTGGCAGGAATCTCTATGACTCTCTTGAGGCAGCCAATGCTTCGTCACCAGCAGAATCAAATCAGCAACTTCAAGAAACCCCTGGCAAAAGTTACAATGACTCTTAAGATACACAACTAGTGGCGTAGCTATCAGGCAGACTGGAAAAAGTATCTAAAAAATGTGTATTTGAATGAGCAACTGGCAGGAAACACTGTGACTCTCTTAGGGTAGCCAATATCTTGTCACCAGTATAATCACATCTTCAAAGTCAAGAAACCGCTGGCAAGAGTAACGATGTTTCTCTTAAGATACACAACTAGTGGCGTATCGCTTCAGGCAGACTGGCCACAGTATCTCAAAATGTGTATTTGGGTGAGCAACTGGCAGGAAGCACTATGACTCTCTTCAGGTAGCCAATGCCTCGTCACGAACATAATCCCGTCACCAACTTCAAGAAACCGCTTGCAAAGGTAACGAAGCTTCTCATAAGATACACAGCTAGTGGGGTGTCACTTGAGGCAGACTGGCCAAAGTATCAAAAAAATGTGTATTTGGGTGAGCAACTAGCAGGAATCACTATGACACTCATAGGGTAGCCAATGCCTCGTCACCAGCATAATCACATCAGCAACTTCAAGAAACCCCTGGCAAAAGTTACAATGACTCTTAAGATACACAACTAGTGGCGTAGCTATCAGGCATTCTGGAAAGAGTATCTAAAAAATGTGTATTTGGGTGAAGAACTGGCAGGAATCTCTATGACTCCCTTGAGGTAGCTAATGCCTCGTCACCAGCAGAATCAAATCAGCAACTTCCAGAAACCCCTTTCAAAAGTAACGATGTTTCTCTTAAGATACACAACTAGTGGCGTATCGCTTCAGGCACACTGGAAACAGTATCTAAAAAATGTGTATTTGGGTGAGCAACTGGCACGAAACACTGTGACTCTCTTAGGGTAGCCAATATCTCGTCACCAGTATAATCACATCTTCAAAGTCAAGAAACCGCTGGCAAGGGTAACGATGTTTATCTTAAGATACACAACTAGTGGCGTATCGCTTCAGGCAGACTGGCCACAGTATCTCAAAATGTGTATTTGGGTGAGTAACTGGCACGAAACACTGTGACTCTCTTAGGTTAGCCAATATCTCGTCACCAGTACAATCACAGCTTCAAAGTCAAGAAACCGCTGGCAAGAGTAACGATGTTTCTCTTAAGATACACAACTAGTGGCGTATCGCTTCAGGCAGACTGACCACAGTATCTCAAAATGAGTATTTGGGTGAGCAACTGGCAGGAAGCACTATGACTCTCTTAAGGTAGTTAATAACCTCGTCACCAACATAATCCCATCACCAACTTCAAGAAACCGCTTGCAAAGGTAACGAAGCTTCTCATAAGATACACAGCTAGTGGCGTGTCACTTGAGGCAGACTGGCCATAGTATCAAAAAAATGTGTATTTGGGTGAGCAACTAGCAGGAATCACTATGACACTCATAGGGTAGCCAATGCCTCGTCACCAGTATAATCACATCAGCAACTTCAAGAATCCCCTGGCAAAAGTTACAATGACTCTTAAGATACACAACTAGTGGCGTAGCTATCAGGCAGACTGGAAAGAGTATTTAAAAAATGTGTATTTGGGTGAAGAACTGGCAGGAACCTCTATGACTCTCTTGAGGTAGCCAATGCCTCGTCACCAGCAGAATCAAATCAGCAACTCCTAGAAACCCCTTTCAAAAGTAACGATGTTTCTCTTAAGATACACAACTAGTGGCGTATCGCTTCAGGCACACTGGAAACAGTATCTAAAAAATGTGTATTTGGGTGAGCAACTGGCACGAAACACTGTGACTCTCTTAGGGTAGCCAATATCACGTCACCAGTATAATCACAGCTTCAAAGTCAAGAAACCGCTGGCAAGAGTAACGATGTTTCTCTTATGATACACAACTAGTGGCGTATCGCTTCAGGCAGACTGTATCTCAAAATGTGTATTTGGGTGAGCAACTGGCAGGAAGCACTAGGACTCTCTTAAGGTAGCCAATGCCTCGTCACCTAACATAATCCCATCACCAACTTCAAGAAACCGCTTGCAAAGGTAACGAAGCTTCTCATAAGATACACAGCTAGTGGGGTGTCACTTGAGGCAGACTGGCGAAAGTATCAAAAAAATGTGTATTTGGGTGAGCAACTAGCAGGAATCACTATGACACTCATAGGGTAGCCAATGCCTCGTCACCAGCATAATCGCATCAGCAACTTCAAGAAACCCCTGGCAAAAGTTACAATGACTCTTAAGATACACAACTAGTGGCGTAGCTATCAGGCAGACTGGAAAGAGTATCTAAAAGTTTTGTATTTGGGTGAACAACTGGCAGGAATCTCTATGACTCTCTTGAGGTAGCCAATGCCTCGTCACCAGCATAATCACATCAGCAACTTCAAGAAACCCCTGGCAAAAGTTACAATGACTCTTAAGATACACAACTAGTGGCGTAGCTATCAGGCAGACTGGAAAGAGTATCTAAAAAATGTGTATTTGGGTGAAGAACTGGCAGGAATCTCTATGACTCTCTTGAGGTAGCCATGCCTCGTCACCAGCAGAATCAAATCAGCAACTTCTAGAAACCCCTTTCACAAGTAACGATGTTTCTCTTAAGATACACAACTAGTGGCGTATCGCTTCAGGCACACTGGAAACAGTATCTAAAAAATGTGTATTTGGGTGAGCAACTGGCACGAAACACTGTGACTCTCTTAGGGTAGCCAATATCTCGTCACCAGTATAATCACATCTTCAAAATTCAAGAAACCGCTGGCAAGAGTAACGATGTTTCTCTTAAGATACACAACTAGTGGCGTATCGCTTCAGGCAGACTGGATACAGTATCTAAAAAATGTGTATTTGGGTGAGCAACTGGCACGAAACACTGTGACTCTCTTAGGGTAGCCAATGCCTCGTCACCAACATAATCCCATCACCAACTACAAGAAACCGCTTGCAAAGGTAACGAAGCTTCTCATAAGATACACAGCTAGTGGGGTGTCACTTGAGGCAGACTGGCGAAAGTATCAAAAAAATGTGTATTTGGGTGAGCAACTAGCAGGAATCACTATGACAGTCATAGGGTAGCCAATGTCTCGTCACCAGTATAATCACATCAGCAACTTCAAGAAACCCCTGGCAAAAGTTACAATGACTCTTAAGATACACAACTAGTGGCGTAGCTATCAGGCAGACTGGAAAGAGTATCTAAAAAATGTGTATTTGGGTGACGAACTGGCAGGAATCTCTATGACTCTCTTGAGGTAGCCAATGCCTCGTCACCAGCAGAATCAAATCAGCAACTTCTAGAAACCCCTTTCAAAAGTAACGATGATTCTCTTAAGATACACAACTAGTGGCGTATCACTTCAGGCACACTGGAAACAGTATCTAAAAAATGTGTCTTTGGGTGAGCAACTGGCACGAAACACTGTGACTCTCTTAGGGTAGCCAATATCTCGTCACCAGTATAATCACAGCTTCAAAGTCAAGAAACCGCTGGCAAGAGTAACGATGTTTCTCTTAAGATACACAACTAGTGGCGTATCGCTTCAGGCAGACTGGCCACAGTATCTCAAAATGTGTATTTGGGTGAGCAACTGGCACGAAACACTGTGACTCTCTTAGGGTAGTTAATGCCTCGTCACCAACATAATCCCATCACCAACTTCAAGAAACCGCTTGCAAAGGTAACGAAGCTTCTCATAAGATACACGGCTACTGGCGTGTCACTTGAGGCAGACTGGCCAAAGTATCAAAAAAATGTGTATTTGGGTGAGCAACTAGCAGGAATCACTATGACACTCATAGGGTAGCCAATGCCTCGTCACCAGCATAATCACATCAGCAACTTCAAGAAACCCCTGGCAAAAGTTACAATGACTCTTAAGATACACAACTAGTGGCGTAGCTATCAGGCAGACTGGAAAGAGTATTTAAAAAATGTGTATTTGGGTGAAGAACTGGCAGGAACCTCTATGACTCTCTTGAGGTAGCCAATGCCTCGTCACCAGCAGAATCAAATCAGCAACTCCTAGAAACCCCTTTCAAAAGTAACGATGTTTCTCTTAAGATACACAACTAGTGGCGTATCGCTTCAGGCACACTGGAAACAGTATCTAAAAAATGTGTATTTGGGTGAGCAACTGGCACGAAACACTGTGACTCTCTTAGGGTAGCCAATATCACGTCACCAGTATAATCACAGCTTCAAAGTCAAGAAACCGCTGGCAAGAGTAACGATGTTTCTCTTAAGATACACAACTAGTGGCGTATCGCTTCAGGCAGACTGTATCTCAAAATGTGTATTTGGGTGAGCAACTGGCAGGAAGCACTATGACTCTCTTAAGGTAGCCAATGCCTCGTCACCAACATAATCCCATCACCAACTTCAAGAAACCGCTTGCAAAGGTAACGAAGCTTCTCATAAGATACACAGCTAGTGGGGTGTCACTTGAGGCACACTGGCCAAAGTATCAAAAAATGTGTATTTGGGTGAGCAACTAGCAGGAATCACTATGACACTCATAGGGTAGCCAATGCCTCGTCACCAGCATAATCACATCAGCAACTTCAAGAAACCCCTGGCAAAAGTTACAATGACTCTTAAGATACACAACTAGTGGCGTAGCTATCAGGCAGACTGGAAAGAGTATCTAAAAAATGTGTATTTGGGTGAAGAACTGGCAGGAATCTCTATGACTCTCTTGAGGTAGCCAATGCCTCGTCACCAGCAGAATCAAATCAGCAACTTCTAGTAACCCCTTTCAAAAGTAACGATGTTTCTCTTAAGATACACAACTAGTGGCGTATCGCTTCAGGCACACTGGAAACAGTATCTAAAAAATGTGTATTTGGGTGAGCAACTGGCACGAAACACTGTGACTCTCTTAGGGTAGCCAATATCTCGTCACCAGTATAATCACATCTTCAAAATTCAAGAAACCGCTGGCAAGAGTAACGATGTTTCTCTTAAGATACACAACTAGTGGCGTATCGCTTCAGGCAGACTGGATACAGTATCTAAAAAATGTGTATTTGGGTGAGCAACTGGCACGAAACACTGTGACTCTCTTAGGGTAGCCAATGCCTCGTCACCAACATAATCCCATCACCAACTACAAGAAACCGCTTGCAAAGGTAACGAAGCTTCTCATAAGATACACAGCTAGTGGGGTGTCACTTGAGGCAGACTGGCGAAAGTATCAAAAAAATGTGTATTTGGGTGAGCAACTAGCAGGAATCACTATGACAGTCATAGGGTAGCCAATGTCTCGTCACCAGTATAATCACATCAGCAACTTCAAGAAACCCCTGGCAAAAGTTACAATGACTCTTAAGATACACAACTAGTGGCGTAGCTATCAGGCAGACTGGAAAGAGTATCTAAAAAATGTGTATTTGGGTGCAGAACTGGCAGGAATCTCTATGACTCTCTTGAGGTAGCCAATGCCTCGTCACCAGCAGAATCAAATCAGCAACTTCTAGAAACCCCTTTCAAAAGTAACGATGATTCTCTTAAGATACACAACTAGTGGCGTATCACTTCAGGCACACTGGAAACAGTATCTAAAAAATGTGTCTTTGGGTGAGCAACTGGCACGAAACACTGTGACTCTCTTAGGGTAGCCAATATCTCGTCACCAGTATAATCACAGCTTCAAAGTCAAGAAACCGCTGGCAAGAGTAACGATGTTTCTCTTAAGATACACAACTACTGGCGTATCGCTTCAGGCAGACTGGCCACAGTATCTCAAAATGTGTATTTGGGTGAGCAACTGGCACGAAACACTGTGACTCTCTTAGGGTAGCCAATATCTCGTCACCAGTATAATCACAGCTTCAAAGTCAAGAAACCGCTGGCAAGAGTAACGATGTTTCTCTTAAGATACACAACTAGTGGCGTATCGCTTCAGGCAGACTGGCCACAGTATCTCAAAATGTGTATTTGGGTGAGCAACTGGCAGGAAGCACTATGACTCTCTTAAGGTAGCCAATACCTCGTCACCAACATAATCCCATCACCAACTTCAAGAAACCGCTTGCAAAGGTAACGAAGCTTCTCATAAGATAAGCAGCTAGTGGCGTGTCACTTGAGGCAGACTGGCCAAAGTATCAAAAAAATGTGTATTTGGGTGCGCAACTAGCAGGAATCACTATGACACTCATAGGGTAGCCAATGCCTCGTCACCAGCATAATCACATCAGCAACTTCAAGAAACCCCTGGCAAAAGTTACAATGACTCTTAAGATACACAACTAGTGGCGTAGCTATCAGGCATACTGGAAAGAGTATCTAAAAAATGTGTATTTGGGTGAAGAACTGGCAGGAATCTCTATGACTCTCTTGAGGTAGCCAATGCCTCGTCACCAGCAGAATGAAATCAGCAACTTCTAGAAACCCCTAACAAAAGTAACGATGTTTCTCTTAAGATACACAACTAGTGGCGTATCGCTTCAGGCACACTGGAAACAGTATCTAAAAAATGTGTATTTCGGTGAGCAACTGGCACGAAACACTGTGACTCTCTTAGGGTAGCCAATATCTCGTCACCAGTATAATCACATCTTCAAAGTCAAGAAACCGCTGGCAAGAGTAACGATGTTTCTCTTAAGATACACAACTAGTGGCGTATCGCTTCAGGCAGACTGGAAACAGTATCTAAAAAATGTGTATTTGGGTGAGCAACTGGCACGAAACACTGTGACTCTCTTAGGGTAGCCAATATCACGTCACCAGTATAATCACAGCTTCAAAGTCAAGAAACCGCTGGCAAGAGTAACGATGTTTCTCTTATGATACACAACTAGTGGCGTATCGCTTCAGGCAGACTGTATCTCAAAATGTGTATTTGGGTGAGCAACTGGCAGGAAGCACTAGGACTCTCTTAAGGTAGCCAATGCCTCGTCACCTAACATAATCCCATCACCAACTTCAAGAAACCGCTTGCAAAGGTAACGAAGCTTCTCATAAGATACACAGCTAGTGGGGTGTCACTTGAGGCAGACTGGCGAAAGTATCAAAAAAATGTGTATTTGGGTGAGCAACTAGCAGGAATCACTATGACACTCATAGGGTAGCCAATGCCTCGTCACCAGCATAATCACATCAGCAACTTCAAGAAACCCCTGGCAAAAGTTACAATGACTCTTAAGATACACAACTAGTGGCGTAGCTATCAGGCAGACTGGAAAGAGTATCTAAAAGTTTTGTATTTGGGTGAACAACTGGCAGGAATCTCTATGACTCTCTTGAGGTAGCCAATGCCTCGTCACCAGCATAATCACATCAGCAACTTCAAGAAACCCCTGGCAAAAGTTACAATGACTCTTAAGATACACAACTAGTGGCGTAGCTATCAGGCAGACTGGAAAGAGTATCTAAAAAATGTGTATTTGGGTGAAGAACTGGCAGGAATCTCTATGACTCTCTTGAGGTAGCCAATGCCTCGTCACCAGCAGAATCAAATCAGCAACTTCTAGAAACCCCTTTCACAAGTAACGATGTTTCTCTTAAGATACACAACTAGTGGCGTATCGCTTCAGGCACACTGGAAACAGTATCTAAAAAATGTGTATTTGGGTGAGCAACTGGCACGAAACACTGTGACTCTCTTAGGGTAGCCAATATCTCGTCACCAGTATAATCAAATCTTCAAAATTCAAGAAACCGCTGGCAAGAGTAACGATGTTTCTCTTAAGATACACAACTAGTGGCGTATCGCTTCAGGCAGACTGGATACAGTATCTAAAAAATGTGTATTTGGGTGAGCAACTGGCACGAAACACTGTGACTCTCTTAGGGTAGCCAATGCCTCGTCACCAACATAATCCCATCACCAACTACAAGAAACCGCTTGCAAAGGTAACGAAGCTTCTCATAAGATACACAGCTAGTGGGGTGTCACTTGAGGCAGACTGGCGAAAGTATCAAAAAAATGTGTATTTGGGTGAGCAACTAGCAGGAATCACTATGACAGTCATAGGGTAGCCAATGTCTCGTCACCAGTATAATCACATCAGCAACTTCAAGAAACCCCTGGCAAAAGTTACAATGACTCTTAAGATACACAACTAGTAGCGTAGCTATCAGGCAGACTGGAAAGAGTATCTAAAAAATGTGTATTTGGGTGAAGAACTGGCAGGAATCTCTATGACTCTCTTGAGGTAGCCAATGCCTCGTCACCAGCAGAATCAAATCAGCAACTTCTAGAAACCCCTTTCAAAAGTAACGATGATTCTCTTAAGATACACAACTAGTGGCGTATCACTTCAGGCACACTGGAAACAGTATCTAAAAAATGTGTCTTTGGGTGAGCAACTGGCACGAAACACTGTGACTCTCTTAGGGTAGCCAATATCTCGTCACCAGTATAATCACAGCTTCAAAGTCAAGAAACCGCTGGCAAGAGTAACGATGTTTCTCTTAAGATACACAACTAGTGGCGTATCGCTTCAGGCAGACTGGCCACAGTATCTCAAAATGTGTATTTGGGTGAGCAACTGGCACGAAACACTGTGACTCTCTTAGGGTAGTTAATGCCTCGTCACCAACATAATCCCATCACCAACTTCAAGAAACCGCTTGCAAAGGTAACGAAGCTTCTCATAAGATACACGGCTACTGGCGTGTCACTTGAGGCAGACTGGCCAAAGTATCAAAAAAATGTGTATTTGGGTGAGCAACTAGCAGGAATCACTATGACACTCATAGGGTAGCCAATGCCTCGTCACCAGCATAATCACATCAGCAACTTCAAGAAACCCCTGGCAAAAGTTACAATGACTCTTAAGATACACAACTAGTGGCGTAGCTATCAGGCAGACTGGAAAGAGTATTTAAAAAATGTGTATTTGGGTGAAGAACTGGCAGGAACCTCTATGACTCTCTTGAGGTAGCCAATGCCTCGTCACCAGCAGAATCAAATCAGCAACTCCTAGAAACCCCTTTCAAAAGTAACGATGTTTCTCTTAAGATACACAACTAGTGGCGTATCGCTTCAGGCACACTGGAAACAGTATCTAAAAAATGTGTATTTGGGTGAGCAACTGGCACGAAACACTGTGACTCTCTTAGGGTAGCCAATATCACGTCACCAGTATAATCACAGCTTCAAAGTCAAGAAACCGCTGGCAAGAGTAACGATGTTTCTCTTAAGATACACAACTAGTGGCGTATCGCTTCAGGCAGACTGTATCTCAAAATGTGTATTTGGGTGAGCAACTGGCAGGAAGCACTATGACTCTCTTAAGGTAGCCAATGCCTCGTCACCAACATAATCCCATCACCAACTTCAAGAAACCGCTTGCAAAGGTAACGAAGCTTCTCATAAGATACACAGCTAGTGGGGTGTCACTTGAGGCACACTGGCCAAAGTATCAAAAAATGTGTATTTGGGTGAGCAACTAGCAGGAATCACTATGACACTCATAGGGTAGCCAATGCCTCGTCACCAGCATAATCACATCAGCAACTTCAAGAAACCCCTGGCAAAAGTTACAATGACTCTTAAGATACACAACTAGTGGCGTAGCTATCAGGCAGACTGGAAAGAGTATCTAAAAAATGTGTATTTGGGTGAAGAACTGGCAGGAATCTCTATGACTCTCTTGAGGTAGCCAATGCCTCGTCACCAGCAGAATCAAATCAGCAACTTCTAGTAACCCCTTTCAAAAGTAACGATGTTTCTCTTAAGATACACAACTAGTGGCGTATCGCTTCAGGCACACTGGAAACAGTATCTAAAAAATGTGTATTTGCGTGAGCAACTGGCACGAAACACTGTGACTCTCTTAGGGTAGCCAATATCTCGTCACCAGTATAATCACATCTTCAAAGTCAAGAAACCGCTGGCAAGAGTAACGATGTTTCTCTTAAGATACACAACTAGTGGCGTATCGCTTCAGGCAGACTGGATACAGTATCTAAAAAATGTGTATTTGGGTGAGCAACTGGCACGAAACACTGTGACTCTCTTAGGGTAGCCAATGCCTCGTCACCAACATAATCCCATCACCAACTACAAGAAACCGCTTGCAAAGGTAACGAAGCTTCTCATAAGATACACAGCTAGTGGGGTGTCACTTGAGGCAGACTGGCGAAAGTATCAAAAAAATGTGTATTTGGGTGAGCAACTAGCAGGAATCACTATGACAGTCATAGGGTAGCCAATGTCTCGTCACCAGTATAATCACATCAGCAACTTCAAGAAACCCCTGGCAAAAGTTACAATGACTCTTAAGATACACAACTAGTGGCGTAGCTATCAGGCAGACTGGAAAGAGTATCTAAAAAATGTGTATTTGGGTGAAGAACTGGCAGGAATCTCTATGACTCTCTTGAGGTAGCCAATGCCTCGTCACCAGCAGAATCAAATCAGCAACTTCTAGAAACCCCTTTCAAAAGTAACGATGATTCTCTTAAGATACACAACTAGTGGCGTACCACTTCAGGCACACTGGAAACAGTATCTAAAAAATGTGTCTTTGGGTGAGCAACTGGCACGAAACACTGTGACTCTCTTAGGGTAGCCAATATCTCGTCACCAGTATAATCACAGCTTCAAAGTCAAGAAACCGCTGGCAAGAGTAACGATGTTTCTCTTAAGATACACAACTAGTGGCGTATCGCTTCAGGCAGACTGGCCACAGTATCTCAAAATGTGTATTTGGGTGAGCAACTGGCACGAAACACTGTGACTCTCTTAGGGTAGCCAATATCTCGTCACCAGTATAATCACAGCTTCAAAGTCAAGAAACCGCTGGCAAGAGTAACGATGTTTCTCTTAAGATACACAACTAGTGGCGTATCGCTTCAGGCAGACTGGCCACAGTATCTCAAAATGTGTATTTGGGTGAGCAACTGGCAGGAAGCACTATGACTCTCTTAAGGTAGCCAATACCTCGTCACCAACATAATCCCATCACCAACTTCAAGAAACCGCTTGCAAAGGTAACGAAGCTTCTCATAAGATAAGCAGCTAGTGGCGTGTCACTTGAGGCAGACTGGCCAAAGTATCAAAAAAATGTGTATTTGGGTGCGCAACTAGCAGGAATCACTATGACACTCATAGGGTAGCCAATGCCTCGTCACCAGCATAATCACATCAGCAACTTCAAGAAACCCCTGGCAAAAGTTACAATGACTCTTAAGATACACAACTAGTGGCGTAGCTATCAGGCATACTGGAAAGAGTATCTAAAAAATGTGTATTTGGGTGAAGAACTGGCAGGAATCTCTATGACTCTCTTGAGGTAGCCAATGCCTCGTCACCAGCAGAATGAAATCAGCAACTTCTAGAAACCCCTAACAAAAGTAACGATGTTTCTCTTAAGATACACAACTAGTGGCGTATCGCTTCAGGCACACTGGAAACAGTATCTAAAAAATGTGTATTTCGGTGAGCAACTGGCACGAAACACTGTGACTCTCTTAGGGTAGCCAATATCTCGTCACCAGTATAATCACATCTTCAAAGTCAAGAAACCGCTGGCAAGAGTAACGATGTTTCTCTTAAGATACACAACTAGTGGCGTATCGCTTCAGGCAGACTGGAAACAGTATCTAAAAAATGTGTATTTGGGTGAGCTACTGGCACGAAACACTGTGACTCTCTTAGGGTAGCCAATGCCTCGTCACCAACATAATCCCATCACCAACTTCAAGAAACCGCTTTCAAAGGTAACGAAGCTTCTCATAAGATACACAGCTAGTGGGGTGTCACTTGAGGCAGACTGGCCAAAGTATCAAAAAAATGTGTATTTGGGTGAGCAACTAGCAGGAAGCACTATGACACTCATAGGGTAGCCAATGCCTCGTCACCAGCATAATCACATCAGTAACTTCAAGAAACCCCTGGCAAAAGTTACAATGACTCTTAAGATACACAACTAGTGGCGTAGCTATCAGGCAGACTGGAAAGAGTATCTAAAAGATGTGTATTTGGGTGAAGAACTGGCAGGAATCTCTATGACTCTCTTGAGGTAGCCAATGCCTCGTCACCAGCATAATCACATCAGCAACTTCAAGAAACCCCTGGCAAAAGTTACAATGACTCTTAAGATACACAACTAGTGGCGTAGCTATCAGGCAGACTGGAAAGAGTATCTAAAAAATGTGTATTTGGGTGAAGAACTGGCAGGAATCTCTATGACTCTCTTGAGGTAGCCAATGCCTCGTCACCAGCAGAATCAAATCAGCAACTTCTAGAAACCCCTTTCAAAAGTAACGATGTTTCTCTTAAGATACACAACTAGTGACGTATCGCTTCAGGCACACTGGAAACAGTATCTAAAAAATGTGTCTTTGGGTGAGCAACTGGCACGAAACACTGTGACTCTCTTAGGGTAGCCAATATCTCGTCACCAGTATAATCACAGCTTCAAAGTCAAGAAACCGCTGGCAAGAGTAACGATGTTTCTCTTAAGATACACAACTAGTGGCGTATCGCTTCAGGCAGACTGTATCTCAAAATGTGTATTTGGGTGAGCAACTGGCAGGAAGCACTATGACTCTCTTAAGGTAGCCAATACCTCGTCACCAACATAATCCCATCACCAACTTCAAGAAACCGCTTGCAAAGGTAACGAAGCTTCTCATAAGATAAGCAGCTAGTGGCGTGTCACTTGAGGCAGACTGGCCAAAGTATCAAAAAAATGTGTATTTGGGTGAGCAACTAGCAGGAATCACTATGACACTCATAGGGTAGCCAATGCCTCGTCACCAGCATAATCACATCAGCAACTTCAAGAAACCCCTGGCAAAAGTTACAATGACTCTTAAGATACACAACTAGTGGCGTAGCTATCAGGCATACTGGAAAGAGTATCTAAAAAATGTGTATTTGGGTGAAGAACTGGCAGGAATCTCTATGACTCTCTTGAGGTAGCCAATGCCTCGTCACCAGCAGAATCAAATCAGCAACTTCTAGAAACCCCTAACAAAAGTAACGATGTTTCTCTTAAGATACACAACTAGTGGCGTATCGCTTCAGGCAGACGGTATCTCAAAATGTGTATTTGGGTGGGCAACTGGCAGGAAGCACTATGACTCTCTTAAGGTAGCCAATACCTCGTCACCAACATAATCCCATCACCAACTTCAAGAAACCGCTTGCAAAGGTAACGAAGCTTCTCATAAGATAAGCAGCTAGTGGCGTGTCACTTGAGGCAGACTGGCCAAAGTATCAAAAAAATGTGTATTTGGGTGAGCAACTAGCAGGAATCACTATGACACTCATAGGGTAGCCAATGCCTCGTCACCAGCATAATCACATCAGCAACTTCAAGAAACCCCTGGCAAAAGTTACAATGACTCTTAAGATACACAACTAGTGGCGTAGCTATCAGGCATACTGGAAAGAGTATCAAAAAATGTGTATTTGGGTGAGCAACCGGCACGAAACACTGTGACTCTCTTCGGGTAGCCAATGCCTCGTCACCAACATAATCCCATCACCAACTTCAAGAAACCGCTTGCAAAGGTAACGAAGCTTCTCATAAGATAAGCAGCTAGTGGCGTGTCACTTGAGGCAGACTGGCCAAAGTATCAAAAAAATGTGTATTTGGGTGAGCAACTAGCAGGAATCACTATGACACTCATAGGGTAGCCAATGCCTCGTCACCAGCATAATCACATCAGCAACTTCAAGAAACCCCTGGCAAAAGTTACAATGACTCTTAAGATACAAAACTAGTGGCGTAGCTATCAGGCATACTGGAAAGAGTATCTAAAAAATGTGTATTTGGGTGAAGAACTGGCAGGAATCTCTATGACTCTCTTGACGTAGCCAATGCCTCGTCACCAGCAGAATCAAATCAGCAACTTCTAGAAACCCCTAACAAAAGTAACGATGTTTCTCTTAAGATACACAACTAGTGGCGTATCGCTTCAGGCACACTGGAAACAGTATCTAAAAAATGTGTATTTCGGTGAGCAACTGGCACAAAACACTGTGACTCTCTTAGGGTAGCGAATATCTCGTCACCAGTATAATCACATCTTCAAAGTCAAGAAACCGCTGGCAAGAGTAACGATGTTTCTCTTAAGATACACAACTAGTGGCGTATCGCTTCACTCAGACTGGAAACAGTATCTCAAAATGTGTATTTGGGTGAGCAACTGGCACGAAACACTGTGACTCTCTTAGGGTAGCCAATATCTCGTCACCAGTAAAATCACAGCTTCAAAGTCAAGAAACCGCTGGCAAGAGTAACGATGTTTCTCTTAAGATACACAACTAGTGGCGTATCGCTTCAGGCAGACTGGCCACAGTATCTCAAAATGTGTATTTGGGTGAGCAACTGGCAGGAAGCACTATGACTCTCTTAAGGTAGCCAATACCTCGTCACCAACATAATCCCATCACCAACTTCAAGAAACCGCTTGCAAAGGTAACGAAGCTTCTCATAAGATAAGCAGCTAGTGGCGTGTCACTTGAGGCAGACTGGCCAAAGTATCAAAAAAATGTGTATTTGGGTGAGCAACTAGCAGGAATCACTATGACACTCATAGGGTAGCCAATGCCTCGTCACCAGCATAATCACATCAGCAACTTCGAGAAACCCCTGGCAAAAGTTACAATGACTCTTAAGATACACAACTAGTGGCGTAGCTATCAGGCATACTGGAAAGAGTATCTAAAAAATGTGTATTTGGGTGAAGAACTGGCAGGAATCTCTATGACTCTCTTGAGGTAGCCAATGCCTCGTCACCAGCAGAATCAAATCAGCAACTTCTAGAAACCCCTAACAAAAGTAACGATGTTTCTCTTAAGATACACAACTAGTGGCGTATCGCTTCAGGCACACTGGAAACAGTATCTAAAAAATGTGTATTTCGGTGAGCAACTGGCACGAAACACTGTGACTCTGTTAGGGTAGCCAATATCTCGTCACCAGTATAATCACATCTTCAAAGTCAAGAAACCGCTGGCAAGAGTAACGATGTTTCTCTTAAGATACACAACTAGTGGCGTATCGCTTCAGGCAGACTGGAAACAGTATCTAAAAAATGTGTATTTGGGTGAGCAACTGGCACGAAACACTGTGACTCTCTTAGGGTAGCCAATGCCTCGTCACCAACATAATCCCATCACCAACTTCAAGAAACCGCTTGCAAAGGTAACGAAGCTTCTCATAAGATACACAGCTAGTGGCGTGTCACTTGAGGCAGACTGGCCAAAGTATCAAAAGAATGTGTATTTGGGTGAGCAACTAGCAGGAATCACTATGACACTCATAGGGTAGCCAATGCCTCGTCACCAGCATAATCACATCAGCAACTTCAAGAAACCCCTGGCAAAAGTTACAATGACTCTTAAGATACACAACTAGTGGCGTAGCTATCAGGCAGACTGGAAAGAGTATCTAAAAAATGTGTATTTGGGTGAAGAACTGGCAGGAATCTCTATGACTCTCTTGAGGTAGCCAATGCCTCGTCACCAGCAGAATCAAATCAGCAACTTCTAGAAACCCCTTTCAAAAGTAACGATGTTTCTCTTAAGATACACAACTAGTGGCGTATCGCTTCAGGCACACTGGAAACAGTATCTAAAAAATGTGTATTTGGGTGAGCAACTGGCACGAAACACTGTGACTCTCTTAGAGTAACCAATATCTCGTCACCAGTATAATCACAGCTTCAAAGTCAAGAAACCGCTGGCAAGAGTAACGATGTTTCTCTTAAGATACACAACTAGTGGCGTATCGCTTCAGGCAGACTGGCCACAGTATCTCAAAATGTGTATTTGGGTGAGCAACTGGCAGGAAGCACTATGACTCTCTTAAGGTAGCCAATGCCTCGTCACCAACATAATCCCATCACCAACTTCAAGAAACCGCTTGCAAAGGTAACGAAGCTTCTCATAAGATTCACAGCTAGTGGGGTGTCACTTGAGGCAGACTGGCGAAAGTATCAAAAAAATGTGTATTTGGGTGAGCAACAAGCAGGAATCACTATGACACTCATAGGGTAGCCAATGCCTCGTCACCAGCATAATCACGTCAGCAACTTCAAGAAACCCCTGGCAAAAGTTACAATGACTCTTAAGATACACAACTAGTGGTGTAGCTATCAGGCAGACTGGAAAGAGTATCTAAAAAATGTGTATTTGGGTGAAGAACTGGCAGGAATCTCTATGACTCTCTTGAGGTAGCCAATGCCTCGTCACCAGCAGAATCACATTAGCAACTTCTAGAAACCCCTTTCAAAAGTAACGATGTTTCTCTTAAGATACACAACTAGTGGCGTATCGCTTCAGGCACACTGGAAACAGTATCTAAAAAATGTGTATTTGGGTGAGCAACTGGCACGAAACACTGTGACTCTCTTAGGGTAGCCAATATCTCGTCAACAGTATAATCACATCTTCAAAGTCAAGAAACCGCTGGCAAGAGTAACGATGTTTCTCTTAAGATACACATCTAGTGGCGTATCGCTTCAGGCAGACTGGCCACAGTATCTCAAAATGTGTATTTGGGTGAGCAACTGGCAGGAAGCACTATGACTCTCTTATGGTAGCCAATGCCTCGTCACCAACATAATCCCATCACCAACTTCAAGAAACCGGTTGCAAAGGTAACGAAGCTTCTCATAAGATACACAGCTAGTGGGGTGTCACTTGAGGCAGACTGGCCAAAGTATCAAAAAAATGTGTATTTGGGTGAGCAACTAGCAGGAATCACTATGACACTCATAGGGTAGCCAATGCCTCGTCACCAGCATAATCACATCAGCAACTTCAAGAAACCCCTGGCAAAAGTTACAATGACTCTTAAGATACACAACTAGTGGCGTAGCTATCAGGCAGACTGGAAAGAGTATCTAAAAAATGTGTATTTGGGTGAAGAACTGGCAGGAATCTCTATGACTCTCTTGAAGTAGCCAATGCCTCGTCACCAGCAGAATCAAATCAGCAACTTCTAGACACCCCTGGCAAAAGTAACGATGTTTCTCTTAAGATACACAACTAGTGGCGTATCGCTTCAGGCACACTGGAAACAGTATCTAAAAAATGTGTATTTGGGTGAGCAACTGGCACGAAACACTGTGACTCTCTTAGGGTAACCAAAATCTCGTCACCAGTATAATCACAGCTTCAAAGTCAAGAAACCGCTGGCAAGTGTAACGATGTTTCTCTTAAGATACACAACTAGTGGCGTATCGCTTCAGGCAGACTGGAAAGAGTATCTAAAAAATATGTATTTGGGTGAAGAACTGGCAGGAATCTCTATGACTCTCTTGAGGTAGCCAATGCCTCGTCACCAGCAGAATCACATTAGCAACTTCTAGAAACCCCTTTCAAAAGTAACGATGTTTCTCTTAAGATACACAACTAGTGGCGTATCGCTTCAGGCACACTGGAAACAGTATCTCAAAATGTGTATTTGGGTGAGCAACTGGCAGGAAGCACTATGACTCTCTTAAGGTAGCCAATGCCTCGTCACCAACATAATCCCATCACCAACTTCAAGAATCCGCTTGCAAAGGTAACGAAGCTTCTCATAAGATACACAGCTAGTGGGGTGTCACTTGAGGCAGACTGGCGAAAGTATCAAAAAAATGTGTATTTAAATGAGCAACAAGCAGGAATCACTATGACACTCATAGGGTAGCCAATGCCTCGTCACCAGCATAATCACATCAGCAACTTCAAGAAACCCCTGGCAAAAGTTACAATGACTCTTAAGATACACAACTAGTGGTGTAGCTATCAGGCAGACTGGAAAGAGTATCTAAAAAATATGTATTTGGGTGAAGAACTGGCAGGAATCTCTATGACTCTCTTGAGGTAGCCAATGCCTCGTCACCAGCAGAATCACATTAGCAACTTCTAGAAACCCCTTTCAAAAGTAACGATGTTTCTCTTAAGATACACAACTAGTGGCGTATCGCTTCAGGCACACTGGAAACAGTATCTCAAAATGTGTATTTGGGTGAGCAACTGGCAGGAAGCACTAGGACTCTCTTAAGGTAGCCAATGCCTCGTCACCAACATAATCCCATCACCAACTTCAAGAAGCCGCTTGCAAAGGTAACGAAGCTTCTCATAAGATACACAGCTAGTGGGGTGTCACTTGAGGCAGACTGGCCAAAGTATCAAAAAAATGTGTATTTGGGTGAGCAACTAGCAGGAATCACTATTACACTCATAGGGTAGCCAATGCCTCGTCACCAGCATAATCGCATCAGCAACTTCAAGAAACCCCTGGCAAAAGTTACAATGACTCTTAAGATACACAACTAGTGGCGTAGCTATCAGGCAGACTGGAAAGAGTATCTAAAAAATGTGTATTTGTGTGAAGAACTGGCAGGAATCTCTATGACTCTCTTGAGGTAGCCAATGCCTCGTCACCAGCAGAATCAAATCAGCAACTTCTAGAAACCCCTGGCAAAAGTAACGATGTTTCTCTTAAGATACACAACTAGTGGCGTATCGCTTCAGGCACACTGGAAACAGTATCTAAAAAATGTGTATTTGGATGAGCAACTGGCACGAAACACTGTGACTCTCTTAGGGTAGCCAATATCTCGTCAACAGTATAATCACATCTTCAAAGTCAAGAAACCGCTGGCAAGAGTAACGATGTTTCTCTTAAGATACTCAACTAGTGGCGTATCGCTTCAGGCAGACTGGCCACAGTATCTCAAAATGTGTATTTGGGTGAGCAACTGGCAGGAAGCACTATGACTCTCTTATGGTAGCCAATGCCTCGTCACCAACATAATCCCATCACCAACTTCAAGAAACCGCTTGCAAAGGTAACGAAGCTTCTCATAAGATACACAGCTAGTGGGGTGTCACTTGAGGCAGACTGGCCAAAGTATCAAAAAAATGTGTATTTGGGTGAGCAACTAGCAGGAATCACTATGACACTCATAGGGTAGCCAATGCCTCGTCACCAGCATAATCACATCAGTAACTTCAAGAAACCCCTGGCAAAAGTTACAATGACTCTTAAGATACACAACTAGTGGCGTAGCTATCAGGCAGACTGGAAAGAGTATCTAAAAATGTGTATTTGGGTGAAGAACTGGCAGGAATCTCTATGACTCTCTTGAGGTAGCCAATGCCTCGTCACCAGCAGAATCAAATCAGCAACTTCTAGAAACCCCTGGCAAAAGTAACGATGTTTCTCTTAAGATACACAACTAGTGGCGTATCGCTTCAGGCAGACTGGCCACAGTATCTCAAAATGTGTATTTGGGTGAGCAACTGGCAGGAAGCACTATGACTCTCTTAAGGTAGCCAATGCCTCGTCACCAACATAATCCCATCACCAACTTCAAGAAACCGCTTGCAAAGGTAACGAAGCTTCTCATAAGATACACAGCTAGTGGGGTGTCACTTGAGGCAGACTGGCGAAAGTATCAAAAAAATGTGTATTTGGGTGAGCAACAAGCAGGAATCACTATGACACTCATAGGGTAGCCAATGCCTCGTCACCAGCATAATCACATCAGCAACTTCAAGAAACCCCTGGCAAAAGTTACAATGACTCTTAAGATACACAACTAGTGGTGTAGCTATCAGGCAGACTGGAAAGAGTATCTAAAAAATGTGTATTTGGGTGAAGAACTGGCAGGAATCTCTATGACTCTCTTGAGGTAGCCAATGCCTCGTCACCAGCAGAATCACATTAGCAACTTCTAGAAACCCCTTTCAAAAGTAACGATGTTTCTCTTAAGATACACAACTAGTGGCGTATCGCTTCAGGCACACTGGAAACAGTATCTAAAAAATGTGTATTTGGGTGAGCAACTGGCACGAAACACTGTGAGTCTCTTAGGGTAACCAATATCTCGTCTCCAGTATAATCACAGCTTCAAAGTCAAGATACCGCTGGCAAGAGTAACGATGTTTCTCTTAAGATACACAACTAGTGGCGTATCGCTTCAGGCAGACTGTATCTCAAAATGTGTATTTGGGTGAGCAACTTGCACGAAACACTGTGACTCTCTTAGGGTAACGAATATCTCGTCACCAGTATAATCACAGCTTCAAAGTCAAGAAACCGCTGGCAAGAGTAACGATGTTTCTCTTAAGATACACAACTAGTGGCGTATCGCTTCACTCAGACTGGCCACAGTATCTCAAAATATGTATTTGGGTGAGCAACTGGCAGGAAGCACTAGGACTCTCTTAAGGTAGCCAATGCCTCGTCACCAACATAATCCCATCACCAACTTCAAGAAGCCGCTTGCAAAGGTAACGAAACTTCTCATAAGATACACAGCTAGTGGGGTGTCACTTGAGGCAGACTGGCCAAAGTATCAAAAAAATGTGTATTTGGGTGAGCAACTAGCAGGAATCACTATTACCCTCATAGGGTAGCCAATGCCTCGTCACCAGCATAATCACATCAGCAACTTCAAGAAACCCCTGGCAAAAGTTACAATGACTCTTAAGATACACAACTAGTGGCGTAGCTATCAGGCAGACTGGAAAGAGTATCTAAAAAATGTGTATTTGGGTGAAGAACTGGCAGGAATCTCTATGACTCTCTCGAGGTAGCCAATGCCTCGTCACCAGCAGAATCAAATCAGCAACTTCTAGAAACCCCTGGCAAAAGTAACGATGTTTCTCTTAAGATACACAACTAGTGGCGTATCGCTTCAGGCACACTGGAAACAGTATCTCAAAATGTGTATTTGGGTGAGCAACTGGCAGGAAGCACTAGGACTCTCTTAAGGTAGCCAATGCCTCGTCACCAACATAATCCCATCACCAACTTCAAGAAGCCGCTTGCAAAGGTAACGAAGCTTCTCATAAGATACACAGCTAGTGGGGTGTCACTTGAGGCAGACTGGCCAAAGTATCAAAAAAATGTGTATTTGGGTGAGCAACTAGCAGGAATCACTATTACACTCATAGGGTAGCCAATGCCTCGTCACCAGCATAATCACATCAGCAACTTCAAGAAACCCCTGGCAAAAGTTACAATGACTCTTAAGATACACAACTAGTGGCGTAGCTATCAGGCAGACTGGAAAGAGTATCTAAAAAATGTGTATTTGGGTGAAGAACTGGCAGGAATCTCTATGACTCTCTTGAGGTAGCCAATGCCTCTTCACCAGCAGAATCAAATCAGCAACTTCTTGAAACCCCTGGCAAAAGTAACGATGTTTCTCTTAAGATACACAACTAGTGGCGTATCGCTTCAGGCACACTGGAAACTATATCTAAAAAATGTGTATTTGGGTGAGCAACTGGCACGAAACACTGTGACTCTCTTAGGGTAACCAATATCTCGTCACCAGTATAATCACAGCTTCAAAGTCAAGAAACCGCTGGCAAGAGTAACGATGTTTCTCTTAAGATACACAACTAGTGGCGTATCGCTTCAGGCAGACTGGCCACAGTATCTCAAAATGTGTATTTGGGTGAGCAACTGGCAGGAAGCACTATGACTCTCTTAAGGTAGCCAATGCCTCGTCACCAACATAATCCCAACACCAACATCAAGAAGCCGCTTGCAAAGGTAACGAAGCTTCTCATAAGATACACAGCTAGTGGGGTGTCACTTGAGGCAGACTGGCCAAAGTATCAAAAAAATGTGTATTTGGGTGAGCAACTAGCAGGAATCACTATTACACTCATAGGGTAGCCAATGCCTCGTCACCAGCATAATCACATCAGCAACTTCAAGAAACCCCTGGCAAAAGTTACAATGACTCTTAAGATACACAACTAGTGGCGTAGCTATCAGGCAGACTGGAAAGAGTATCTAAAAAATGTGAATTTGGGTGAAGAACTGGCAGGAATCTCTATGACTCTCTTGAGGTAGCCAATGCCTCGTCACCAGCGGAATCAAATCAGCAACTTCTAGAAACCCCTGGCAAAAGTAACGATGTTTCTCTTAAGATACACAACTAGTGGCGTATCGCTTCAGGCACACTGGAAACAGTATCTAAAAAATGTGTATTTGGGTGAGCAACTGGCACGAAACACTGTGAGTCTCTTAGGGTAACCAATATCTCGTCTCCAGTATAATCACAGCTTCAAAGTCAAGATACCGCTGGCAAGAGTAACGATGTTTCTCTTAAGATACACAACTAGTGGCGTATCGCTTCAGGCAGACTGGCCACAGTATCTCAAAATGTGTATTTGGGTGAGCAACTGGCAGGAAGCACTATGACTCTCTTAAGGTAGCCAATGCCTCGTCACCAACATAATCCCATCACCAACTTCAAGAAACCGCTTGCAAAGGTAACGAAGCTTCTCATAAGATACACAGCTAGTGGGGTGTCACTTGAGGCAGACTGGCCAAAGTATCAAAAAAATGTGTATTTGGGTGAGCAACAAGCAGGAATCACTATGACACTCATAGGGTAGCCAATGCCTCGTCACCAACATAATCACATCAGCAACTTCAAGAAACCCCTGGCAAAAGTTACAATGACTCTTAAGATACACAACTAGTGGTGTAGCTATCAGGCAGACTGGAAAGAGTATCTAAAAAATGTGTATTTGGGTGAAGAACTGGCAGGAATCTCTATGACTCTCTTGAGGTAGCCAATGCCTCGTCACCAGCAGAATCACATTAGCAACTTCTAGAAACCCCTTTCAAAAGTAACGATGTTTCTCTTAAGATACACAACTAGTGGCGTATCGCTTCAGGCACACTGGAAACAGTATCTAAAAAATGTGTATTTGGGTGAGCAACTGGCACGAAACACTGTGACTCTCTTAGGGTATCCAATATCTCGTCAACAGTATAATCACATCTTCAAAGTCAAGAAACCGCTGGCAAGAGTAACGATGTTTCTCTTAAGATACACAACTAGTGGCGTATCGCTTCAGGCAGACTGGCCACAGTATCTCAAAATGTGTATTTGGGTGAGCAACTGGCAGGAAGCACTATGACTCTCTTATGGTAGCCAATGCCTCGTCACCAACATAATCCCATCACCAACTTCAAGAAACCGCTTGCAAAGGTAACAAAGCTTCTCATAAGATACACAGCTAGTGGGGTGTCACTTGAGGCAGACTGACCAAAGTATCAAAAAAATGTGTATTTGGGTGAGCAACTAGCAGGAATCACTATGACAATCATAGGGTAGCCAATGCCTCGTCACCAGCATAATAACATCAGCAACTTCAAGAAACCCCTGGCAAAAGTTACAATGACTCTTAAGATACACAACTAGTGGCGTAGCTATCAGGCAGACTGGAAAGAGTATCTAAAAATGTGTATTTGGGTGAAGAACTGGCAGGAATCTCTATGACTCTCTTGAGGTAGCCAATGCCTCGTCACCAGCAGAATCAAATCAGCAACTTCTAGAAACCCCTGGCAAAAGTAACGATGTTTCTCTTAAGATACACAACTAGTGGTGTATCGCTTCAGGCACACTGGAAACAGTATCTAAAAAATGTGTATTTGGGTGAGCAACTGGCACGAAACACTGTGACTCTCTTAGGGTAACCAATATCTCGTCACCAGTATAATCACATCTTCAAAGTCAAGAAACCGCTGGCAAGAGTAACGATGTTTCTCTTAAGATACACAACTAGTGGCGTATCGCTTCAGGCAGACTGGCCACAGTATCTCAAAATGTGTATTTGGGTGGGCAACTGGCAGGAAGCACTTGGACTCTCTTAAGGTAGCCAATGCCTCGTCACCAACATAATCCCATCACCAACTTCAAGAAGCCGCTTGCAAAGGTAACGAAGCTTCTCATAAGATACACAGCTAGTGGGGTGTCACTTGAGGCAGACTGGCCAAAGTATCAAAAAAATGTGTATTTGGGTGAGCAACTAGCAGGAATCACTATTACAGTCATAGGGTAGCCAATGCCTCGTCACCAGCATAATCACATCAGCAACTTCAAGAAACCCCTGGCAAAAGTTACAATGACTCTTAAGATACACAACTAGTGGCGTAGCTATCAGGCAGACTGGAAAGAGTATCTAAAAAATGTGTATTTGGGTGAAGAACTGGCAGGAATCTCTATGACTCTCTTGAGGTAGCCAATGCCTCGTCACCAGCGGAATCAAATCAGCAACTTCTAGAAAAACCTGGCAAAAGTAACGATGTTTCTCTTAAGATACACAACTAGTGGCGTATCGCTTCAGGCACACTGGAAACAGTATCTAAAAAATGTGTATTTGGGTGAGCAACTGGCACGAAACACTGTGAGTCTCTTAGGGTAACCAATATCTCGTCACCAGTATAATCACAGCTTCAAAGTCAAGAAACCGCTGGCAAGAGTAACGATGTTTCTCTTAAGATACACAACTAGTGGCGTATCGCTTCAGGCAGACTGGCCACAGTATCTCAAAATGTGTATTTGGGTGAGCAACTGGCAGGAAGCACTATGACTCTCTTAAGGTAGCCAATGCCTCGTCACCAACATAATCCCATCACCAACTTCAAGAAACCGCTTGCAAAGGTAACGAAGCTTCTCATAAGATACACAGCTAGTGGGGTGTCACTTGAGGCAGACTGGCCAAAGTATCAAAAAAATGTGTATTTGGGTGAGCAACAAGCAGGAATCACTATGACACTCATAGGGTAGCCAATGCCTCGTCACCAGCATAATCACATCAGCAACTTCAAGAAACCCCTGGCAAAAGTTACAATGACTCTTAAGATACACAACTAGTGGTGTAGCTATCAGGCAGACTGGAAAGAGTATCTAAAAATTGTGTATTTGGGTGAAGAACTGGCAGGAATCTCTATCACTCTCTTGAGGTAGCCAGTGCCTCGTCACCAGCAGAATCACATTAGCAACTTCTAGAAACCCCTTTCAAAAGTAACGATGTTTCTCTTAAGATACACAACTAGTGGCGTATCGCTTCAGGCACACTGGAAACAGTATCTAAAATATGTGTATTTGGGTGAGCAACTGGCACGAAACACTGTGACTCTCTTAGGGTAGCCAATATCTCGTCAACAGTATAATCACATCTTCAAAGTCAAGAAACCGCTGGCAAGAGTAACGATGTTTCTCTTAAGATACACAACTATTGGCGTATCGCTTCAGGCAGACTGGCCACAGTATCTCAAAATGTGTATTTGGGTGAGCAACTGGCAGGAAGCACTATGACTCTCTTATGGTAGCCAATGCCTCGTCACCAACATAATCCCATCACCAACTTCAAGAAACCGCTTGCAAAGGTAACGAAACTTCTCATAAGATACACAGCTAGTGGGGTGTCACTTGAGGCAGACTGGCCAAAGTATCAAAAAAATGTGTATTTGGGTGAGCAACTAGCAGGAATCACTATGACACTCATAGGGTAGCCAATGCCTCGTCACCAGCATAATCACATCAGCAACTTCAAGAAACCCCTGGCAAAAGTTACAATGACTCTTAAGATACACAACTAGTGGCGTAGCTATCAGGCAGTCTGGAAAGAGTATCTAAAAATGTGTATTTGGGTGAAGAACTGGCAGGAATCTCTATGACTCTCTTGAGGTAGCCAATGCCTCGTCACCAGCAGAATCAAATCAGCAACTTCTAGAAACCCCTGGCAAAAGTAACGATGTTTCTCTTAAGATACACAACTAGTGGCGTATCGCTTCAGGCACACTGGAAACAGTATCTAAAAAATGTGTATTTGGGTGAGCAACTGGCACGAAACACTGTGACTCTCTTAGGGTAACCAATATCTCGTCACCAGTATAATCACATCTTCAAAGTCAAGAAACCGCTGGCAAGAGTAACGATGTTTCTCTTAAGATACACAACTAGTGGCGTATCGCTTCAGGCAGACTGGCCACAGTATCTCAAAATGTGTATTTGGGTGAGCAACTGGCAGGAAGCACTAGGACTCTCTTAAGGTAGCCAATGCCTCGTCACCAACATAATCCCATCACCAACTTCAAGAAGCCGCTTGCAAAGGTAACGAAGCTTCTCATAAGATACACAGCTAGTGGGGTGTCACTTGAGGCAGACTGGCCAAAGTATCAAAAAAATGTGTATTTGGGTGAGCAACTAGCAGGAATCACTATTACACTCATAGGGTAGCCAATGCCTCGTCACAAGCATAATCACATCAGCAACTTCAAGAAACCCCAGGCAAAAGTTACAATGACTCTTAAGATACACAACTAGTGGTGTAGCTATCAGGCTGACTGGAAAGAGTATCTAAAAATGTGTATTTGGGTGAAGAACTGGCAGGAATCTCTATGACTCTCTTGAGGTAGCTAATGCCTCGTTACCAGCAGAATCACATTAGCAACTTCTAGAAACCCCTTTCAAAAGTAACGATATTTCTCTTAAGATACACAACTAGTGGCGTATCGCTTCAGGCACACTGGAAACAGTATCTAAAAAATGTGTATTTGGGTGAGCAACTGGCAGGAAACACTGTGACTCTCTTAGGGTAGCCAATAGCTCGTCACCAGTATAATCACATCTTCAAAGTCAAGAAACCGCTGGCAAGAGTAACGATGTTTCTCTTAAGATACACAACTAGTGGCGTATCGCTTCAGGCAGACTGGCCACAGTATCTCAAAATGTGTATTTGGGTGAGCAACTGGCAGGAAGCACTATGACTCTCTTATGGTAGCCAATGCCTCGTCACCAACATAATCCCATCACCAACTTCAAGAAACCGCTTGCAAAGGTAACGAAGCTTCTCATAAGATACACAGCTAGTGGGGTGTCACTTGAGGCAGACTGGCCAAAGTATCAAAAAAATTTGTATTTGGGTGAGCAACTAGCAGGAATCACTATGACACTCATAGGGTAGCCAATGCCTCGTCACCAGCATAATCACATCAGCAACTTCAAGAAACCCCTGGCAAAAGTTACAATGACTCTTAAGATACACAACTAGTGGCGTAGCTATCAGGCAGACTGGAAAGAGTATCTAAAAATGTGTATTTGGGCGAAGAACTGGCAGGAATCTCTATGACTCTCTTGAGGTAGCCAATGCCTCGTCACCAGCAGAATCAAATCAGCAACTTCTAGAAACCCTGGCAAAAGTAACGATGTTTCTCTTAAGATACACAACTAGTGGCGTATCGCTTCAGGCACACTGGAAACAGTATCTAAAAAATGTGTATTTGTGTGAGCAACTGGCACGAAACACTGTGACTCTCTTAGGGTAACCAATATCTCGTCACCAGTATAATCACAGCTTCAAAGTCAAGAAACCGCTGGCAAGAGTAACGATGTTTCTCTTAAGATACACAACTAGTGGCGTATCGCTTCAGGCAGACTGGCCACAGTATCTCAAAATGTGTATTTGGGTGAGCAACTGGCAGGAAGCACTAGGACTCTCTTAAGGTAGCCAATGCCTCGTCACCAACATAATCCCATCACCAACTTCAAGAAGCCGCTTGCAAAGGTAACGAAGCTTCTCATAAGATACACAGCTAGTGGGGTGTCACTTGAGGCAGACTGGCCAAAGTATCAAAAAAATGTGTATTTGGGTGAGCAACTAGCAGGAATCACTATTACACTCATAGGGTAGCCAATGCCTCGTCACCAGCATAATCACATCAGCAACTTCAAGAAACCCCTGGCAAAAGTTACAATGACTCTTAAGATACACAACTAGTGGCGTAGCTATCAGGCAGACTGGAAAGAGTATCTAAAAAATGTGTATTTGGGTGAAGAACAGGCAGGAATCTCTATGACTCTCTTGAGGTAGCCAATGCCTCGTCACCAGCAGAATCAAATCAGCAACTTCTAGAAACCCCTGGCAAAAGTAACGATGTTTCTCTTAAGATACACATCTAGTGGCGTATCGCTTCAGGCACACTGGAAACAGTATCTAAAAAATGTGTATTTGGGTGAGCAACTGGCACGAAACACTGTGACTCTCTTAGGGTAACCAATATCTCGTCACCAGTATAATCACATCTTCAAAGTCAAGAAACCGCTGGCAAGAGTAACGATGTTTCTCTTAAGATACACAACTAGTGGCGTATCGCTTCAGGCAGACTGGCCACAGTATCTCAAAATGTGTATTTGGGTGAGCAACTGGCAGGAAGCACTATGACTCTCTTATGGTAGCCAATGCCTCGTCACCAACATAATCCCATCACCAACTTCAAGAAACCGCTTGCAAAGGTAACGAAGCTTCTCATAAGATACACAGCTAGTGGGGTGTCACTTGAGGCAGACTGGCCAAAGTATCAAAAAAATTTGTATTTGGGTGAGCAACTAGCAGGAATCACTATGACACTCATAGGGTAGCCAATGCCTCGTCACCAGCATAATCACATCAGCAACTTCAAGAAACCCCTGGCTAAAGTTACAATGACTCTTAAGATACACAACTAGTGGCGTAGCTATCAGGCAGACTGGAAAGAGTATCTAAAAATGTGTATTTGGGCGAAGAACTGGCAGGAATCTCTATGACTCTCTTGAGGTAGCCAATGCCTCGTCACCAGCAGAATCAAATCAGCAACTTCTAGAAACCCTGGCAAAAGTAACGATGTTTCTTTTAAGATACACAACTAGTGGCGTATCGCTTCAGGCACACTGGAAACAGTATCTAAAAAATGTGTATTTGGGTGAGCAACTGGCACGAAACACTGTGACTCTCTTAGGGTAACCAATATGTCGTCACCAGTATAATCACAGCTTCAAAGTCAAGAAACCGCTGGCAAGAGTAACGATGTTTCTCTTAAGATACACAACTAGTGGCGTATCGCTTCAGGCAGACTGGCCACAGTATCTCAAAATGTGTATTTGGGTGAGCAACTGGCAGGAAGCACTATGACTCTCTTATGGTAGCCAATGCCTCGTCACCAACATAATCCCATCACCAACTTCAAGAAACCGCTTGCAAAGGTAACGAAGCTTCTCATAAGATACACAGCTAGTGGGGTGTCACTTGAGGCAGACTGGCCAAAGTATCAAAAAAATTTGTATTTGGGTGAGCAACTAGCAGGAATCACTATGACACTCATAGGGTAGCCAATGCCTCGTCACCAGCATAATCACATCAGCAACTTCAAGAAACCCCTGGCAAAAGTTACAATGACTCTTAAGATACACAACTAGTGGCGTAGCTATCAGGCAGACTGGAAAGAGTATCTAAAAATGTGTATTTGGGCGAAGAACTGGCAGGAATCTCTATGACTCTCTTGAGGTAGCCAATGCCTCGTCACCAGCAGAATCAAATCAGCAACTTCTAGAAACCCTGGCAAAAGTAACGATGTTTCTCTTAAGATACACAACTAGTGGCGTATCGCTTCAGGCACACTGGAAACAGTATCTAAAAAATGTGTATTTGGGTGAGCAACTGGCACGAAACACTGTGACTCTCTTAGGGTAACCAATATGTCGTCACCAGTATAATCACAGCTTCAAAGTCAAGAAACCGCTGGCAAGAGTAACGATGTTTCTCTTAAGATACACAACTAGTGGCGTATCGCTTCAGGCAGACTGGCCACAGTATCTCAAAATGTGTATTTGGGTGAGCAACTGCCAGGAAGCACTATGACTCTCTTATGGTAGCCAATGCCTCGTCACCAACATAATCCCATCACCAACTTCAAGAAACCGCTTGCAAAGGTAACGAAGCTTCTCATAAGATACACAGCTAGTGGGGTGTCACTTGAGGCAGACTGGCCAAAGTATCAAAAAAATTTGTATTTGGGTGAGCAACTAGCAGGAATCACTATGACACTCATAGGGTAGCCAATGCCTCGTCACCAGCATAATCACATCAGCAACTTCAAGAAACCCCTGGCAAAAGTTACAATGACTCTTAAGATACACAACTAGTGGCGTAGCTATCAGGCAGACTGGAAAGAGTATCTAAAAAATGTGTATTTGGGTGAAGAACAGGCAGGAATCTCTATGACTCTCTTGAGGTAGCCAATGCCTCGTCACCAGCAGAATCAAATCAGCAACTTCTAGAAACCCCTGGCAAAAGTAACGATGTTTCTCTTAAGATACACATCTAGTGGCGTATCGCTTCAGGCACACTGGAAACAGTATCTAAAAAATGTGTATTTGGGTGAGCAACTGGCACGAAACACTGTGACTCTCTTAGGGTAAGCAATATCTCGTCACCAGTATAATCACAGCTTCAAAGTCAAGAAACCGCTGGCAAGAGTAACGATGTTTCTCTTAAGATACACAACTAGTGGCGTATCGCTTCAGGCAGACTGGCCACAGTATCTCAAAATGTGTATTTGGGTGAGCAACTGGCAGGAAGCACTATGACTCTCTTATGGTAGCCAATGCCTCGTCACCAACATAATCCCATCACCAACTTCAAGAAACCGCTTGCAAAGGTAACGAAGCTTCTCATAAGATACACAGCTAGTGGGGTGTCACTTGAGGCAGACTGGCCAAAGTATCAAAAAAATTTGTATTTGGGTGAGCAACTAGCAGGAATCACTATGACACTCATAGGGTAGCCAATGCCTCGTCACCAGCATAATCACATCAGCAACTTCAAGAAACCCCTGGCAAAAGTTACAATGACTCTTAAGATACACAACTAGTGGCGTAGCTATCAGGCAGACTGGAAAGAGTATCTAAAAATGTGTATTTGGGCCAAGAACTGGCAGGAATCTCTATGACTCTCTTGAGGTAGCCAATGCCTCGTCACCAGCAGAATCAAATCAGCAACTTCTAGAAACCCTGGCAAAAGTAACGATGTTTCTCTTAAGATACACAACTAGTGGCGTATCGCTTCAGGCACACTGGAAACAGTATCTAAAAAATGTGTATTTGGGTGAGCAACTGGCACGAAACACTGTGACTCTCTTAGGGTAACCAATATGTCGTCACCAGTATAATCACAGCTTCAAAGTCAAGAAACCGCTGGCAAGAGTAACGATGTTTCTCTTAAGATACACAACTAGTGGCGTATCGCTTCAGGCAGACTGGCCACAGTATCTCAAAATGTGTATTTGGGTGAGCAACTGGCAGGAACCACTATGACTCTCTTATGGTAGCCAATGCCTCGTCACCAACATAATCCCATCACCAACTTCAAGAAACCGCTTGCAAAGGTAACGAAGCTTCTCATAAGATACACAGCTAGTGGGGTGTCACTTGAGGCAGACTGGCCAAAGTATCAAAAAAATTTGTATTTGGGTGAGCAACTAGCAGGAATCACTATGACACTCATAGGGTAGCCAATGCCTCGTCACCAGCATAATCACATCAGCAACTTCAAGAAACCCCTGGCAAAAGTTACAATGACTCTTAAGATACACAACTAGTGGCGTAGCTATCAGGCAGACTGGAAAGAGTATCAAAAAATGTGTATTTGGGCGAAGAACTGGCAGGAATCTCTATGACTCTCTTGAGGTAGCCAATGCCTCGTCACCAGCAGAATCAAATCAGCAACTTCTAGAAACCCTGGCATAAGTAACGATGTTTCTCTTAAGATACACAACTAGTGGCGTATCGCTTCAGGCACACTGGAAACAGTATCTAAAAAATGTGTATTTGGGTGAGCAACTGGCACGAAACACTGTGACTCTCTTAGGGTAACCAATATCTCGTCACCAGTATAATCACAGCTTCAAAGTCAAGAAACCGCTGGCAAGAGTAACGATGTTTCTCTTAAGATACACAACTAGTGGCGTATCGCTTCAGGCAGACTGGCCACAGTATCTCAAAATGTGTATTTGGGTGAGCAACTGGCAGGAAGCACTAGGACTCTCTTAAGGTAGCCAATGCCTCGTCACCAACATAATCCCATCACCAACTTCAAGAAGCCGCTTGCAAAGGTAACGAAGCTTCTCATAAGATACACAGCTAGTGGGGTGTCACTTGAGGCAGACTGGCCAAAGTATCAAAAAAATGTGTATTTGGGTGAGCAACTAGCAGGAATCACTATTACACTCATAGGGTAGCCAATGCCTCGTCACCAGCATAATCACATCAGCAACTTCAAGAAACCCCTGGCAAAAGTTACAATGACTCTTAAGATACACAACTAGTGGCGTAGCTATCAGGCAGACTGGAAAGAGTATCTAAAAAATGTGTATTTGGGTGAAGAACAGGCAGGAATCTCTATGACTCTCTTGAGGTAGCCAATGCCTCGTCACCAGCAGAATCAAATCAGCAACTTCTAGAAACCCCTGGCAAAAGTAACGGTGTTTCTCTTAAGATACACATCTAGTGGCGTATCGCTTCAGGCACACTGGAAACAGTATCTAAAAAATGTGTATTTGGGTGAGCAACTGGCACGAAACACTGTGACTCTCTTAGGGTAAGCAATATCTCGTTACCAGTATAATCACAGCTTCAAAGTCAAGAAACCGCTGGCAAGAGTAACGATGTTTCTCTTAAGATACACAACTAGTGGCGTATCGCTTCAGGCAGAATGTATCTCAAAATGTGTATTTGGGTGAGCAACTGGCAGGAAGCACTATGACTCTCTTAAGGTAGCCAATGCTTCGTCACCAACATAATCCCATCACCAACTTCAAGAATCCGCTTGCAAAGGTAACGAAGCTTCTCATAAGATACACAGCTAGTGGGGTGTCACTTGAGGCAGACTGGCCAAAGTATCAAAAAAATGTGTATTTGGGTGAGCAACAAGCAGGAATCACTATGACACTCATAGGGTAGCCAATGCCTCGTCACCAGCATAATCACATCAGCAACTTCAAGAAACCCCTGGCAAAAGTTACAATGACTCTTAAGATACACAACTAGTGGTGTAGCTATCAGGCTGACTGGAAAGAGTATCTAAAAAATGTGTATTTGGGTGAAGAACTGGCAGGAATCTCTATGACTCTCTTGAGGTAGCTAATGCCTCGTCACCAGCAGAATCACATTAGCAACTTCTAGAAACCCCTTTCAAAAGTAACGATGTTTCTCTTAAGATACACAACTAGTGGCGTATCGCTTCAGGCACACTGGAAACAGTATCTAAAAAATGTGTATTTGGGTGAGCAACTGGCACGAAACACTGTGACTCTCTTAGGGTAGCCAATATCTCGTCAACAGTATAATCATATCTTCAAAGTCAAGAAACCGCTGGCAAGAGTAACGATGTTTCTCTTAAGATACACAACTAGTGGCGTATCGCTTCAGGCAGACTGGCCACAGTATCTCAAAATGTGTATTTGGGTGAGCAACTGGCAGGAAGCACTATGACTCTCTTATGGTAGCCAATGCCTCGTCACCAACATAATCCCATCACCAACTTCAAGAAACCGCTTGCAAAGGTAACGAAGCTTCTCATAAGATACACAGCTAGTGGGGTGTCACTTGAGGCAGACTGGCCAAAGTATCAAAAAAATGTGTATTTGGGTGAGCAACTAG
Source organism: Schistocerca nitens (assembly GCF_023898315.1). Lineage (NCBI taxonomy): Eukaryota > Metazoa > Arthropoda > Insecta > Orthoptera > Acrididae > Schistocerca > Schistocerca nitens. The sequence goes on along the minus strand of NC_064616.1, from coordinate 104,257,786 downwards.
CAGGAATCACTATGACACTCATAGGGTAGCCAATGCCTCGTCACCAGCATAATCACATCAGCAACTTCAAGAAACCCCAGGCAAAAGTTACAATGACTCTTAAGATACACAACTAGTGGCGTAGCTATCAGGCAGACTGGAAAGAGTATCTAAAAATGTGTATTTGGATGAAGAACTGGCAGGAATCTCTATGACTCTCTTGAGGTAGACAATGCCTCGTCACCAGCAGAATTAAATCAGCAACTTCTAGAAACCCCTTTCAAAAGTAACGATGTTTCTCTTAAGATACACAACTAGTGGCGTATCGCTTCAGGCACACTGGAAACAGTATCTAAAAAATGTGTATTTGGGTGAGCAACTGGCACGAAACACTGTGACTCTCTTAGGGTAGCCAATATCTCGTCACCAGTATAATCACATCTTCAAAGTCAAGAAACCGCTGGCAAGAGTAACGATGTTTCTCTTAAGATACACAACTAGTGGCGTATCGCTTCAGGCAGACTGGCCACAGTATCTCAAAATGTGTATTTGGGTGAGCAACTGGCAGGAAGCACTATGACTCTCTTATGGTAGCCAATGCCTCGTCACCAACATAATCCCATCGCCAACTTCAAGAAACCGCTTCCAAAGGTAACGAAGCTTCTCATAAGATACACAGCTAGTGGGGTGTCACTTGAGGCAGACTGGCCAAAGTATCAAAAAAATTTGTATTTGGGTGAGCAACTAGCAGGAATCACTATGACACTCATAGGGTAGCCAATGCCTCGTCACCAGCATAATCACATCAGCAACTTCAAGAAACCCCTGGCAAAAGTTACAATGACTCTTAAGATACACAACTAGTGGCGTAGCTATCAGGCAGACTGGAAAGAGTATCTAAAAAATGTGTATTTGGGTGAAGAACTGGCAGGAATCTCTATGACTCTCTTGAGGTAGCCAATGCCTCGTCACCAGCAGAATCAAATCAGCAACTTCTAGAAACCCCTTTCAAAAGTAACGATGTTTTTTCTTAAGATACACAACTAGTGGCGTATCGCTTCAGGCACACTGGAAACAGTGTCTAAAAAATGTGTATTTGGGTGAGCAACTGGCACGAAACACTGTGACTCTCTTAGGGTAGCCAATATCTCGTCACCAGTATAATCACATCTTCAAAGTCAAGAAACCGCTGGCAAGAGTAACGATGTTTCTCTTAAGATACACAACTAGTGGCGTATCGCTTCAGGCAGACTGGCCACAGTATCTCAAAATGTGTATTTGGGTGAGCAACTTGCACGAAACACTGTGACTCTCTTAGGATAGCCAATGCCTCGTCACCAACATAATCCCATCACCAACTTCAAGAAACCGCTTGCAAAGGTAACGAAGCTTCTCATAAGATACACAGCTAGTGGGGTGTCACTTGAGGCAGACTTGCGAAAGTATCAAAAAAATGTGTATTTGGGTGAGCAACTAGCAGGAATCACTATGACACTCATAGGGTAGCCAATGCCTCGTCACCAGCATAATCACATCAGCAACTTCAAGAAACCCCTGGCAAAAGTTACAATGACTCTTAAGATACACAACTAGTGGCGTAGCTATCAGGCAGACTGGAAAGAGTATCTAAAAAATGTGTATTTGGGTGAAGAACTGGCAGGAATCTCTATGACTCTCTTGAGGTAGCCAATGCCTCGTCACCAGCAGAAACAAATCAGCAACTTCTAGAAACCCCTTTCAAAAGTAAAGATGTTTCACTTAAGATACACAACTAGTGTCGTATCGCTTCAGGCACACTGGAAACAGTATCTAAAAAATGTGTATTTGGGTGAGCAACTGGCAGGAAGCACTAGGACTCTCTTAAGGTAGCCAATGCCTCGTCACCAACATAATCCCATCACCAACTTCAAGAAGCCGCTTGCAAAGGTAACGAAGCTTCTCATAAGATACACAGCTAGTGGGGTGTCACTTGAGGCAGACTGGCCAAAGTATCAAAAAAATGTGTATTTGGGTGAGCAACTAGCAGGAATCACTATTACACTCATAGGGTAGCCAATGCCTCGTCACCAGCATAATCACATCAGCAACTTCAAGAAACCCCTGGCAAAAGTTACAATGACTCTTAAGATACACAACTAGTGGCGTAGCTATCAGGCAGACTGGAAAGAGTATCTAAAAAATGTGTATTTGGGTGAAGAACAGGCAGGAATCTCTATGACTCTCTTGAGGTAGCCAATGCCTCGTCACCAGCAGAATCAAATCAGCAACTTCTAGAAACCCCTGGCAAAAGTAACGGTGTTTCTCTTAAGATACACATCTAGTGGCGTATCGCTTCAGGCACACTGGAAACAGTATCTAAAAAATGTGTATTTGGGTGAGCAACTGGCACGAAACACTGTGACTCTCTTAGGGTAAGCAATATCTCGTCACCAGTATAATCACAGCTTCAAAGTCAAGAAACCGCTGGCAAGAGTAACGATGTTTCTCTTAAGATACACAACTAGTGGCGTATCGCTTCAGGCAGAATGTATCTCAAAATGTGTATTTGGGTGAGCAACTGGCAGGAAGCACTATGACTCTCTTAAGGTAGCCAATGCTTCGTCACCAACATAATCCCATCACCAACTTCAAGAATCCGCTTGCAAAGGTAACGAAGCTTCTCATAAGATACACAGCTAGTGGGGTGTCACTTGAGGCAGACTGGCCAAAGTATCAAAAAAATGTGTATTTGGGTGAGCAACAAGCAGGAATCACTATGACACTCATAGGGTAGCCAATGCCTCGTCACCAGCATAATCACATCAGCAACTTCAAGAAACCCCTGGCAAAAGTTACAATGACTCTTAAGATACACAACTAGTGGTGTAGCTATCAGGCTGACTGGAAAGAGTATCTAAAAAATGTGTATTTGGGTGAAGAACTGGCAGGAATCTCTATGACCCTCTTGAGGTAGCTAATGCCTCGTCACCAGCAGAATCACATTAGCAACTTCTAGAAACCCCTTTCAAAAGTAACGATGTTTCTCTTAAGATACACAACTAGTGGCGTATCGCTTCAGGCACACTGGAAACAGTATCTAAAAAATGTGTATTTGGGTGAGCAACTGGCACGAAACACTGTGACTCTCTTAGGGTAGCCAATATCTCGTCAACAGTATAATCATATCTTCAAAGTCAAGAAACCGCTGGCAAGAGTAACGATGTTTCTCTTAAGATACACAACTAGTGGCGTATCGCTTCAGGCAGACTGGCCACAGTATCTCAAAATGTGTATTTGGGTGAGCAACTGGCAGGAAGCACTATGACTCTCTTATGGTAGCCAATGCCTCGTCACCAACATAATCCCATCACCAACTTCAAGAAACCGCTTGCAAAGGTAACGAAGCTTCTCATAAGATACACAGCTAGTGGGGTGTCACTTGAGGCAGACTGGCCAAAGTTTAAAAAAAATGTGTATTTGGGTGAGCAACTAGCATGAATCACTATGACACTCATAGGGTAGCCAATGCCTCGTCACCAGCATAATCACATCAGCAACTTCAAGAAACCCCAGGCAAAAGTTACAATGACTCTTAAGATACACAACTAGTGGCGTAGCTATCAGGCAGACTGGAAAGAGTATCTAAAAATGTGTATTTGGGTGAAGAACTGGCAGGAATCTCTATGACTCTCTTGAGGTAGACAATGCCTCGTCACCAGCAGAATCAAATCAGCAACTTCTAGAAACCCCTTTCAAAAGTAACGATGTTTCTCTTAAGATACACAACTAGTGGCGTATCGCTTCAGGCACACTGGAAACAGTATCTAAAAAATGTGTATTTGGGTGAGCAACTGGCACGAAACACTGTGACTCTCTTAGGGTAGCCAATATCTCGTCACCAGTATAATCACATCTTCAAAGTCAAGAAACCGCTGGCAAGAGTAACGATGTTTCTCTTAAGATACACAACTAGTGGCGTATCGCTTCAGGCAGACTGGCCACAGTATCTCAAAATGTGTATTTGGGTGAGCAACTGGCAGGAAGCACTATGACTCTCTTATGGTAGCCAATGCCTCGTCACCAACATAATCCCATCGCCAACTTCAAGAAACCGCTTCCAAAGGTAACGAAGCTTCTCATAAGATACACAGCTAGTGGGGTGTCACTTGAGGCAGACTGGCCAAAGTATCAAAAAAATTTGTATTTGGGTGAGCAACTAGCAGGAATCACTATGACACTCATAGGGTAGCCAATGCCTCGTCACCAGCATAATCACATCAGCAACTTCAAGAAACCCCTGGCAAAAGTTACAATGACTCTTAAGATACACAACTAGTGGCGTAGCTATCAGGCAGACTGGAAAGAGTATCTAAAAAATGTGTATTTGGGTGAAGAACTGGCAGGAATCTCTATGACTCTCTTGAGGTAGCCAATGCCTCGTCACCAGCAGAATCAAATCAGCAACTTCTAGAAACCCCTTTCAAAAGTAACGATGTTTTTTCTTAAGATACACAACTAGTGGCGTATCGCTTCAGGCACACTGGAAACAGTGTCTAAAAAATGTGTATTTGGGTGAGCAACTGGCACGAAACACTGTGACTCTCTTAGGGTAGCCAATATCTCGTCACCAGTATAATCACATCTTCAAAGTCAAGAAACCGCTGGCAAGAGTAACGATGTTTCTCTTAAGATACACAACTAGTGGCGTATCGCTTCAGGCAGACTGGCCACAGTATCTCAAAATGTGTATTTGGGTGAGCAACTTGCACGAAACACTGTGACTCTCTTAGGATAGCCAATGCCTCGTCACCAACATAATCCCATCACCAACTTCAAGAAACCGCTTGCAAAGGTAACGAAGCTTCTCATAAGATACACAGCTAGTGGGGTGTCACTTGAGGCAGACTTGCGAAAGTATCAAAAAAATGTGTATTTGGGTGAGCAACTAGCAGGAATCACTATGACACTCATAGGGTAGCCAATGCCTCGTCACCAGCATAATCACATCAGCAACTTCAAGAAACCCCTGGCAAAAGTTACAATGACTCTTAAGATACACAACTAGTGGCGTAGCTATCAGGCAGACTGGAAAGAGTATCTAAAAAATGTGTATTTGGGTGAAGAACTGGCAGGAATCTCTATGACTCTCTTGAGGTAGCCAATGCCTCGTCACCAGCAGAAACAAATCAGCAACTTCTAGAAACCCCTTTCAAAAGTAAAGATGTTTCACTTAAGATACACAACTAGTGGCGTATCGCTTCAGGCACACTGGAAACAGTATCTAAAAAATGTGTATTTGGGTGAGCAACTGGCACGAAACACTGTGACTCTCTTAGGGTAGCCAATATCTCGTCACCAGTATAATCACATCTTCAAAGTCAAGAAACCGCTGGCAAGAGTAACGTTGTTTCTCTTAAGATACACAACTAGTGGCGTATCGCTTCAGGCAGACTGGCCACAGTATCTCAAAATGTGTATTTGGGTGAGCAACTTGCACGAAACACTGTGACTCTCTTAGGGTAGCCAATATCTCGTCACCAGTATAATCAGAGCTTCAAAGTCAAGAAACCGCTGGCAAGAGTAACGATGTTTCTCTTAAGTTACACAACTAGTGGCGTATCGCTTCAGGCAGACTGGCCACAGTATCTCAAAATGTGTATTTGGGTGAGCAACTGGCAGGAAGCACTATGACTCTCTGAAGGTAGCCAATACCTCGTCACCAACATAATCCCATCACCAACTTCAAGAAACCGCTTGCAAAGGTAACGAAGCTTCTCATAAGATAAGCAGCTAGTGGCGTGTCACTTGAGGCAGACTGGCCAAAGTATCAAAAAAATGTGTATTTGGGTGAGCAACTAGCAGGAATCACTATGACACTCATAGGGTAGCCAATGCCTCGTCACCAGCATAATCACATCAGCAACTTCAAGAAACCCCTGGCAAAAGTTACAATGACTCTTAAGATACACAACTAGTGGCGTAGCTATCAGGCATACTGGAAAGAGTATCTAAAAAATGTGTATTTGGGTGAAGAACTGGCAGGAATCTCTATGACTCTCTTGAGGTAGCCAATGCCTCGTCACCAGCAGAATCAAATCAGCAACTTCTAGAAACCCCTAACAAAAGTAACGATGTTTCTCTTAAGATACACAACTAGTGGCGTATCGCTTCAGGCACACTGGAAACAGTATCTAAAAAATGTGTATTTCGGTGAGCAACTGGCACGAAACACTGTGACTCTCTTAGGGTAGCCAATATCTCGTCACCAGTATAATCACATCTTCAAAGTCAAGAAACCGCTGGCAAGAGTAACGATGTTTATCTTAAGATACACAATTAGTGGCGTATCGCTTCAGGCAGAGTAGCCATAGTATCTCAAAATGTGTATTTGGGTGAGCAACTGGCAGGAAGCACTAGGACTCTCTTAAGGTAGCCAATTCCTCGTCACCAACATCATCCCATCACCAACTTCAAGAAGCCGCTTGCAAAGGTAACCAAGCTTCTCATAAGATACACAGCTAGTGGGGTGTCACTTGAGGCAGACTGGCCAAAGTATCAAAAAAATGTGTATTTGGGTGAGCAACTAGCAGGAATCACTATGACACTCATAGGGTAGCCAATGCCTCGTCACCAGCATAATCACATCAGCAACTTCAAGAAACACATGGCAAAAGTTACAATGACTCTTAAGATACACAACTAGTGGCGTAGCTATCATGCAGACTGGAAAGAGTATCTAAAAAATGTGTATTTGGGTGAAAAACTGGCAGGAATCTCTATGACTCTCTTGAGGTAGCCAATGCCTCGTCACCAGTAGAATCAAATCAGCAACTTCTAGAAACCTCTGGCAAAAGTAACGATGTTTCTCTTAAGATACACAACTAGTGGCGTATCGCTTCAGGCACACTGGAAACAGTATCTAAAAAATGTGTATTTGGGTGAGCAACTGGCACGAAACACTGTGACTCTCTTAGGGTAACCAATATCTCGTCACCAGTATAATCACATCTCCAAAGTCAAGAAACCGCTGGCAAGAGTAACGAAGTTTCTCTTAAGATACACAACTAGTGGCGTATCGCTTCAGGCAGACTGGCCACAGTATCTCAAAATGTGTATTTGGGTGAGCAACTGGCAGGAAGCACTATGACTCTCTTAAGGTAGCCAATGCCTCATCACCAACATAATCCCATCACCAACTTCAAGAAACCGCTTGCAAAGGTAACGAAGCTTCTCATAAGATACACAGCTAGTGGGGTGTCACTTGAGGCAGACTGGCGAAAGTATCAAAAAAATGTGTATTTGGGTGAGCAACTAGCAGGAATCACTATGACACTCATAGGGCAGCCAATGCCTCGTCACCAGCATAATCACATCAGCAACTTCAAGAAACCCCTGGCAAAAGTTACAATGACTCTTAAGATACACAACTAGTGGCGTAGCTATCAGGCAGACTGGAAAGAGTATCTAAAAATGTGTATTTGGGTGAAGAACTGGCAGGAATCTCTATGACTCTCTTGAGGTAGCCAATGCCTCGTCACCAGTAGAATCAAATCAGCAACTTCTAGAAACCTCTGGCAAAAGTAACGATGTTTCTCTTAAGATACACAACTAGTGGCGTATCGCTTCAGGCACACTGGAAACAGTATCTAAAAAATGTGTATTTGGGTGAGCAACTGGCACGAAACACTGTGACTCTCTTAGGGTAACCAATATCTCGTCACCAGTATAATCACAGCTTCAAAGTCAAGGAACCGCTGGCAAGAGTAACGAAGTTTCTCTTAAGATACACAACTAGTGGCGTATCGCTTCAGGCAGACTGGCCACAGTATCTCAAAATGTGTATTTGGGTGAGCAACTGGCAGGAAGCACTATGACTCTCTTAAGGTAGCCAATGCCTCATCACCAACATAATCCCATCACCAACTTCAAGAAACCGCTTGCAAAGGTAACGAAGCTTCTCATAAGATACACAGCTAGTGGGGTGTCACTTGAGGCAGACTGGCGAAAGTATCAAAAAAATGTGTATTTGGGTGAGCAACTAGCAGGAATCACTATGACACTCATAGGGCAGCCAATGCCTCGTCACCAGCATAATCACATCAGCAACTTCAAGAAACCCCTGGCAAAAGTTACAATGACTCTTAAGATACACAACTAGTGGCGTAGCTATCAGGCAGACTGGAAAGAGTATCTAAAAATGTGTATTTGGGTGAAGAACTGGCAATCTCTATGACTCTCTTGAGGTAGCCAATGCCTCGTCACCAGCAGAATCACATTAGCAACTTCTAGAAACCCCTTTCAAAAGTAATGATGTTTCTCTTAAGATACACAACTAGTGGCGTATCGCTTCAGGCACACTGGAAACAGCATCTAAAAAATGTGTATTTGGGTGAGCAACTGGCACGAAACACTGTGACTCTCTTAGGGTAGCCAATATCTCGTCAACAGTATAATCACATCTTCAAAGTCAAGAAACCGCTGGCAAGAGTAACGATGTTTCTCTTAAGATACACAACTAGTGGCGTATCGCTTCAGGCAGACTGGCCACAGTATCTCAAAATGTGTATTTGGGTGAGCAACTGGCAGGAAGCACTATGACTCTCTTATGGTAGCCAATGCCTCGTCACCAACATAATCCCATCACCAACTTCAAGAAACCGCTTGCAAAGGTAACGAAGCTTCTCATAAGATACACAGCTAGTGGGGTGTCACTTGAGGCAGACTGGCCAAAGTATCAAAAAAATTTGTATTTGGTTGAGCAACTAGCAGGAATCACTATGACACTCATAGGGTAGCCAATGCCTCGTCACCAGCATAATCACATCAGCAACTTCAAGAAACCCCTAGCAAAAGTTACAATGACTCTTAAGATACACAACTAGTGGCGTAGCTATCAGGCAGACTGGAAAGAGTATCTAAAAATGTGTATTTGGGTGAAGAACTGGCAGGAATCTCTATGACTCTCTTGAGGTAGCCAATGCCTCGTCACCAGCAGAATCAAATCAGCAACTTCTAGAAACCCCTTTCAAAGTAACGATGTATCTCTTAAGATACACAACTAGTGGCGTATCGCTTCAGGCACACTGGAAACAGTATCTAAAAAATGTGTATTTGGGTGAGCAACTGGCAGGAAACACTGTGACTCTCTTAGGGTAGCCAATATCTCGTCACCAGTATAATCACATCTTCAAAGTCAAGAAACCGCTGGCAAGAGTAACGATGTATCTCTTAAGATACACAACTAGTGGCGTATCGCTTCACGCAGACTGGCCACAGTATCTCAAAATATGTATTTGGGTGAGCAACTGGCAGGAAGCACTATGACTCTCTTATGGTAGCCAATGCCTCGTCACCAACATAATCCCATCACCAACTTCAAGAAACCGCTTGCAAAGGTAACGAAGCTTCTCATAAGATACACAGCTAGTGGGGTGTCACTTGAGGCAGACTGGCCAAAGTATCAAAAAAATGTGTATTTGGGTGAGCAACTAGCAGGAATCACTATGACACTCATAGGGTAGCCAATGCCTCGTCACCAGCATAATCACATCAGCAACATCAAGAAACCCCTGGCAAAAGTTACCATGACTCTTAAGATACACAACTAGTGGCGTAGCTATCAGGCAGACTGGAAAGAGTATCTAAAAAATGTGTATTTGGGTGAAGAACTGGCAGGAATCTCTATGACTCTCTTGAGGTAGCCAATGCCTCGTCACCAGCAGAATCAAATCAGCAACTTCTAGAAACCCCTTTCAAAAGTAACGATGTTTCTCTTAAGGTACACAACTAGTGGCGTATCGCTTCAGGCACACTGGAAACAGTATCTAAAAAATGTGTATTTGGGTGAGCAACTGGCAGGAAACACTGTGACTCTCTTAGGGTAGCCAATATCTCGTCACCAGTATAATTACATCTCCAAAGTCAAGAAACCGCTGGCAAGTGTAACGATGTTTCTCTTAAGATACACAACTAGTGGCGTATCGCTTCAGGCAGACTGGCCACAGTATCTCAAAATGTGTATTTGGGTGAGCAACTGGCAGGAAGCACTATGACTCTCTTAAGGTAGCCAATACCTCGTCACCAACATAATCCCATCACCAACTTCAAGAAACCGCTTGCAAAGGTAACGAAGCTTCTCATAAGATAAGCAGCTAGTGGCGTGTCACTTGAGGCAGACTGGCCAAAGTATCAAAAAAATGTGTATTTGGGTGAGCAACTAGCAGGAATCACTATGACACTCATAGGGTAGCCAATGCCTCGTCACCAGCATAATCACATCAGCAACTTCACGAAACCCCTGGCAAAAGTTACAATGTCTCTTAAGATACACAACTAGTGGCGTAGCTATCAGGCAGACTGGAAAGAGTATCTAAAAAATGTGTATTTGGGTGAAGAACTGGCAGGAATCTCTATGACTCTCTTGAGGTAGCCAATGCCTCGTCACCAGCAGAATCAAATCAGCAACTTCTAGAAACCCCTAACAAAAGTAACGATGTTTCTCTTAAGATACACAACTAGTGGCGTATCGCTTCAGGCACACTGGAAACAGTATCTAAAAAATGTGTATTTGGGTGAGCAACTGGCACGAAACACTGTGACTCTCTTAGGGTAGCCAATATCTCGTCAACAGTATAATCACATCTTCAAAGTCAAGAAACCGCTGGCAAGAGTAACGATGTTTCTCTTAAGATACACAACTAGTGGCGTATCGCTTCAGGCAGACTGGCCACAGTATCTCAAAATGTGTATTTGGGTGAGCAACTGGCAGGAAGCACTATGACTCTCTTATGGTAGCCAATGCCTCGTCACCAACATAATCCCATCACCAACTTCAAGAAACCGCTTGCAAAGGTAACGAAGCTTCTCATAAGATACACAGCTAGTGGGGTGTCACTTGAGGCAGACTGGCCAAAGTATCAAAAAAATTTGTATTTGGTTGAGCAACTAGCAGGAATCACTATGACACTCATAGGGTAGCCAATGCCTCGTCACCAGCATAATCACATCAGCAACATCAAGAAACCCCTGGCAAAAGTTACCATGACTCTTAAGATACACAACTAGTGGCGTAGCTATCAGGCAGACTGGAAAGAGTATCTAAAAAATGTGTATTTGGGTGAAGAACTGGCAGGAATCTCTATGACTCTCTTGAGGTAGCCAATGCCTCGTCACCAGCAGAATCAAATCAGCAACTTCTAGAAACCCCTTTCAAAAGTAACGATGTTTCTCTTAAGGTACACAACTAGTGGCGTATCGCTTCAGGCACACTGGAAACAGTATCTAAAAAATGTGTATTTGGGTGAGCAACTGGCAGGAAACACTGTGACTCTCTTAGGGTAGCCAATATCTCGTCACCAGTATAATCACATCTCCAAAGTCAAGAAACCGCTGGCAAGTGTAACGATGTTTCTCTTAAGATACACAACTAGTGGCGTATTGCTTCAGGCACACTGGAAACAGTATCTAAAAAATGTGTATTTGGGTGAGCAACTGGCACGAAACACTGTGACTCTCTTAGGGTAGCCAATATCTCGTCACCAGTATAATCACATCTTCAATGTCAAGAAACCGCAGGCAAGAGTAACGATGTTTCTTTTAAGATACACAACTAGTGGCGTATCGCTTCAGGCAGACTGGAAACAGTATCTAAAAAATGTGTATTTGGGTGAGCAACTGGCACGAAACACTGTGACCCTCTTAGGGTAGCCAATATCTCGTCACCAGTATAATCACAGCTTCAAAGTCAAGAAACCGCTGGCAAGAGTAACGATGTTTCTCTTAAGATACACAACTAGTGGCGTATCGCTTCAGGCAGACTGTATCTCAAAATGTGTATTTGGGTGAGCAACTGGCAGGAAGCACTATGACTCTCTTAAGGTAGCCAATGCCTCGTCACCAACATAATCCCATCACCAACTTCAAGAAACCGCTTGCAAAGGTAACGAAGCTTCTCATAAGATACACAGCTAGTGGCGTGTCACTTGAGGCAGACTGGCCAAAGTATCAAAAAAATGTGTATTTGGGTGAGCAACTAGCAGGAATCACTATGACACTCATAGGGTAGCCAATGCCTCGTCACCAGCATAATCACATCAGCAACTTCAAGAAACCCCTCGCAAAAGTTACAATGACTCTTAAGATACACAACTAGTGGCGTAGCTATCAGGCAGACTGGAAAGAGTATCTAAAAAATGTGTATTTGGGTGAAGAACTGGCAGGAATCTCTATGACTCTCTTGAGGTAGCCAATGCCTCGTCACCAGCAGAATCAAATCAGCAACTTCTAGAAACCCCTTTCAAAAGTAACGATGTTTCTCTTAAGATACACAACTAGTGGCGTATCGCTTCAGGCACACTGGAAACAGTGTCTAAAAAATGTGTATTTGGGTGAGCAACTGGCACGAAACACTGTGACTCTCTTAGGGTAGCCAATATCTCGTCACCAGTATAATCACATCTTCAAAGTCAAGACACCGCTGGCAAGAGTAACGATGTTTCTCTTAAGATACACAACTAGTGGCGTATCGCTTCAGGCAGACTGGCCACAGTATCTCAAAATGTGTATTTGGGTGAGCAACTGGCACGAAACACTGTGACTCTCTTAGGGTAGCCAATATCTCGTCACCAGTATAATCACAGCTTCAAAGTCAAGAAACCGCTGGCAAGAGTAACGATGTTTCTCTTAAGATACACAACTAGTGGCGTATCGCTTCAGGCAGACTGTATCTCAAAATGTGTATTTGGGTGAGCAACTGGCAGGAAGCACTATGACTCTCTTAAGGTAGCCAATGCCTCTTCACCAACATAATCCCATCACCAACTTCAAGAAACCGCTTGCAAAGGTAACGAAGCCTGTCATAAGATACACAGCTAGTGGCGTGTCACTGGAGGCAGACTGGCCAAAGTATCAAAAAAATGTGTATTTGGGTGATCAACTAGCAGGAATCACTATGACACTCATAGGGTAGCCAATGCCTCGTCACCAGCATAATCACATCAGCAACTTCAAGAAACCCCTGGCAAAAGTTACAATGACTCTTAAGATACACAACTAGTGGCGTAGCTATCAGGCAGACTGGAAAGTGTATCTAAAAAATGTGTATTTGGGTGAAGAACAGGCAGGATTCTCTATGACTCTCTTGAGGTAGCCAATGCCTCGTCACCAGCAGAATCAAATCAGCAACTTCTAGAAACCCCTTTCAAAGGTAACGATGTTTCTCTTAAGATACACAACTAGTGGCGTATCGCTTCAGGCACACTGGAAACAGTGTCTAAAAAATGTGTATTTGGGTGAGCAACTGGCACGAAACACTGTGACTCTCTTAGGGTAGCCAATATCTCGTCACCAGTATAATCACATCTTCAAAGTCAAGAAACCGCTGGCAAGAGTAACGATGTTTCTCTTAAGATACACAACTAGTGGCGTATCGCTTAAGGCAGACTGGAAACAGTATCTAAAAAATGTGTATTTGGGTGAGCAACTGGCACGAAACACTGTGACTCCCTTAGGGTAGCCAATGCCTCGTCACCAACATAATCCCATCACCAACTTCAAGAAACCGCTTGCAAAGGTAACGAAGCTTCTCATAAGATACACAGCTAGTGGGGTGTCACTTGAGGCAGACTTGCGAAAGTATCAAAAAAATGTGTATTTGGGTGAGCAACTAGCAGGAATCACTATGACACTCATAGGGTAGCCAATGCCTCGTCACCAGCATAATCACATCAGCAACTTCAAGAAACCCCTGGCAAAAGTTACAATGACTCTTAAGATACACAACTAGTGGCGTAGCTATCAGGCAGACTGGAAAGAGTATCTAAAAAATGTGTATTTGGGTGAAGAACTGGCAGGAATCTCTATGACTCTCTTGAGGTAGCCAATGCCTCGTCACCAGCAGAATCAAATCAGCAACTTCTAGAAACCCCTTTCAAAAGTAAAGATGATTCTCTTAAGATACACAACTAGTGGCGTATCGCTTCAGGCACACTGGAAACAGTATCTAAAAAATGTGTATTAGGGTGAGCAACTGGCACGAAACACTGTGACTCTCTTAGGGTAGCCAATATCTCCTCACCAGTATAATCACATCTTCAAAGTCAAGAAACCGCTGGCAAGAGTAATGATGTTTCTCTTAAGATACACAACTAGTGGCGTATCGCTTCAGGCAGACTGGCCACAGTATCTCAAAATGTGTATTTGGGTGAGCAACTGGCACGAAACACTGTGACTCTCTTAGGGTAGCCAATATCTCGTCACCAGTATAATCACAGTTTCAAAGTCAAGAAACCGCTGGCAAGAGTAACGATGTTTCTCTTAAGTTACACAACTAGTGGCGTATCGCTTCAGGCAGACTGGCCACAGTATCTCAAAATGTGTATTTGGGTGAGCAACTGGCAGGAAGCACTATGACTCTCTTAAGGTAGTCAATACCTCGTCACCAACATAATCCCATCACCAACTTCAAGAAACCGCATGCAAAGGTAACGAAGCTTCTCATAAGATAAGCAGCTAGTGGCGTGTCACTTGAGGCAGACTGGCAAAAGTATCAAAAAAATGTGTATTTGGGTGAGCAACTAGCAGGAATCACTATGACACTCATAGGGTAGCCAATGCCTCGTCACCAGCATAATCACATCAGCAACTTCAAGAAACCCCTGGCAAAAGTTACAATGACTCTTAAGATACACAACTAGTGGCGTAGCTATCAGCCATACTGGAAAGAGTATCTAAAAAATGTGTATTTGGGTGAAGAACTGGCAGGAATCTCTATGACTCTCTTGAGGTAGCCAATGCCTCGTCACCAGCAGAATCAAATCAGCAACTTCTAGAAACCCCTTTCAAAAGTAACGATGTTTCTCTTAAGATACACAACTAGTGGCGTATCGCTTCAGGCACACTGGAAACAGTATCTAAAAAATGTGTATTTGGGTGAGCAACTGGCACGAAACACTGTGACTCTCTTAGGGTAGCCAATATCTCGTCACCAGTATAATCACATCTTCAAAGTCAAGAAACCGCTGGCATGAGTAACGATGTTTCTCTTAAGATACACAACTAGTGGCGTATCGCTTCAGGCAGACTGGCCACAGTATCTCAAAATGTGTATTTGGGTGAGCAACTGGCACGAAACACTGTGACTCTCTTAGGGTAGCCAATATCTCGTCACCAGTATAATCACAGCTTCAAAGTCAAGAAACCGCTGGCAAGAGTAACGATGTTTCTCTTAAGATACACAACTAGTGGCGTATCGCTTCAGGCAGACTGTATCTCAAAATGTGTATTTGGGTGAGCAACTGGCAGGAAGCACTATGACTCTCTTAAGGTAGCCAATGCCTCGTCACCAACATAATCCCATCACCAACTTCAAGAAACCGCTTGCAAAGGTAACGAAGCTTCTCATAAGATACACAGCTAGTGGCGTGTCACTTGAGGCAGACTGGCCAAAGTATGAAAAAAATGTGTATTTGGGTGAGCAACTAGCAGGAATCACTATGACACTCATAGGGTAGCCAATGCCTCGTCACCAGCATAATCACATCAGCAACTTCAAGAAACCCCTGGCAAAAGTTACAATGACTCTTAAGATACACAACTAGTGGCGGAGCTATCAGGCAGACTGGAAAGAGTATCTAAAGAATGTGTATTTGGGTGAAGAACTGGCAGGATTCTCTATGACTCTCTAGAGGTAGCCAATGCCTCGTCACCAGCAGAATCAAATCAGCAACTTCTAGAAACCCCTTTCAAAAGTAACGATGTTTCTCTTAAGATACACAACTAGTGGCGTATCGCTTCGGGCACACTGGAAACAGTGTCTAAAAAATGTGTATTTGGGTGAGCAACTGGCACGAAACACTGTGACTCTCTTAGGGTAGCCAATGCCTCGTCACCAACATAATCCCATCACCAACTTCAAGAAACCGCTTGCAAAGGTAACGAAGCTTCTCATAAGATACACAGCTAGTGGGGTGTCACTTGAGGCAGACTTGCGAAAGTATCAAAAAAATGTGTATTTGGGTGAGCAACTAGCAGGAATCACTATGACACTCATAGGGTAGCCAATGCCTCGTCACCAGCATAATCACATCAGCAACTTCAAGAAACCCCTGGCAAAAGTTACAATGACTCTTAAGATACACAACTAGTGGCGTAGCTATCAGGCAGACTGGAAAGAGTATCTAAAAAATGTGTATTTGGGTGAAGAACTGGCAGGAATCTCTATGACTCTCTTGAGGTAGCCAATGCCTCGTCACCAGCAGAATCAAATCAGCAACTTCTAGAAACCCCTTTCAAAAGTAAAGATGATTCTCTTAAGATACACAACTAGTGGCGTATCGCTTCAGGCACACTGGAAACAGTATCTAAAAAATGTGTATTAGGGTGAGCAACTGGCACGAAACACTGTGACTCTCTTAGGGTAGCCAATATCTCGTCACCAGTATAATCACATCTTCAAAGTCAAGAAACCGCTGGCAAGAGTAACGATGTTTCTCTTAAGATACACAACTAGTGGCGTATCGCTTCAGGCAGACTGGCCACAGTATCTCAAAATGTGTATTTGGGTGAGCAACTGGCACGAAACACTGTGACTCTCTTAGGGTAGCCAATATCTCGTCACCAGTATAATCACAGCTTCAAAGTCAAGAAACCGCTGGCAAGAGTAACGATGTTTCTCTTAAGATACACAACTAGTGGCGTATCGCTTCAGGCAGACTGTATCTCAAAATGTGTATTTGGGTGAGCAACTGGCAGGAAGCACTATGACTCTCTTAAGGTAGCCAATGCCTCGTCACCAACATAATCCCATCACCAACTTCAAGAAACCGCTTGCAAAGGTAACGAAGCTTCTCATAAGATACACAGCTAGTGGCGTGTCACTTGAGGCAGACTGGCCAAAGTATGAAAAAAATGTGTATTTGGGTGAGCAACTAGCAGGAATCACTATGACACTCATAGGGTAGCCAATGCCTCGTCACCAGCATAATCACATCAGCAACTTCAAGAAACCCCTGGCAAAAGTTACAATGACTCTTAAGATACACAACTAGTGGCGTAGCTATCAGGCAGACTGGAAAGAGTATCTAAAAAATGTGTATTTGGGTGAAGAACTGGCAGGAATCTCTATGACTCTCTTGAGGTAGCCAATGCCTCGTCACCAGCAGAATCAAATCAGCAACTTCTAGAAACCCCTTTCAAAAGTAAAGATGATTCTCTTAAGATACACAACTAGTGGCGTATCGCTTCAGGCACACTGGAAACAGTATCTAAAAAATGTGTATTAGGGTGAGCAACTGGCACGAAACACTGTGACTCTCTTAGGGTAGCCAATATCTCGTCACCAGTATAATCACATCTTCAAAGTCAAGAAACCGCTGGCAAGAGTAACGATGTTTCTCTTAAGATACACAACTAGTGGCGTATCCCTTCAGGCAGACTGGCCACAGTATCTGAAAATGTGTATTTGGGTGAGCATCTGGCACGAAACACTGTGACTCTCTTAGGGTAGCCAATATCTCGTCACCAGTATAATCACAGCTTCAAAGTCAAGAAACCGCTGGCAAGAGTAACGATGTTTCACTTAAGTTACACAACTAGTGGCGTATCGCTTCAGGCAGACTGGCCACAGTATCTCAATATGTGTATTTGGGTGAGCAACTGGCAGGAAGCACTATGACTCTCTTAAGGTAGCCAATACCTCGTCACCAACATAATCCCATCACCAACTTCAAGAAACCGCTTGCAAAGGTAACGAAGCTTCTCATAAGATAAGCAGCTAGTGGCGTGTCACTTGAGGCAGACTGGCCAAAGTATCAAAAAAATGTGTATTTGGGTGAGCAACTAGCAGGAATCACTATGACACTCATAGGGTAGCCAATGCCTCGTCACCAGCATAATCACATCAGCAACTTCAAGAAACCTCTGGCAAAAGTTACAATGACTCTTAAGATACACAACTAGTGGCGTAGCTATCAGGCAGACTGGAAAGAGTATCTAAAAAATGTGTATTTGGGTGAAGAACTGGCAGGAATCTCTATGACTCTCTTGAGGTAGCCAATGCCTCGTCACCAGTAGAATCAAATCAGCAACTTCTAGAAACCCCTTTCAAAAGTAACGATGTTTCTCTTAAGATACACAACTAGTGGCGTATCGCTTCAGGCACACTGGAAACAGTATCTAAAAAATGTGTATTTGGGTGAGCAACTGGCACGAAACACTGTGACTCTCTTAGGGTAGCCAATATCTCGTCACCAGTATAATCACATCTTCAATGTCAAGAAACCGCTGGCAAGAGTAACGATGTTTCTCTTAAGATACACAACTAGTGGCGTATCGCTTCAGGCACACTGGAAACAGTATGTAAAAAATATGTATTTGGGTGAGCAACTGGCACGAAACACTGTGACCCTCTTAGGGTAGCCAATATCTCGTCACCAGTATAATCACAGCCGCAAAGTCAAGAAACCGCTGGCAAGAGTAACGATGTTTCTCTTAAGATACACAACTAGTGGCGTATCGCTTCAGGCAGACTGTATCTCAAAATGTGTATTTGGGTGAGCAACTGGCAGGAAGCACTATGACTCTCTTAAGGTAGCCAATGCCTCGTCACCAACATAATCCCATCACCAACTTCAAGAAACCGCTTGCAAAGGTAACGAAGCTTCTCATAAGATACACAGCTAGTGGCGTGTCACTTGAGGCAGACTGGCCAAAGTATGAAAAAAATGTGTATTTGGGTGAGCAACTAGCAGGAATCACTATGACACTCATAGGGTAGCCAATGCCTCGTCACCAGTATAATCACATCAGCAACTTCAAGAAACCCCTGGCAAAAGTTACAATGACTCTTAAGATACACAACTAGTGGCGTAGCTATCAGGCAGACTGGAAAGAGTATCTAAAAAATGTGTATTTGGGTGAAGAACTGGCAGGAATCTCTATGACTCTCTTGAGGTAGCCAATGCCTCGTCACCAGCAGAATCAAATCAGCAACTTCTAGAAACCCCTTTCAAAAGTAAAGATGATTCTCTTAAGATACACAACTAGTGGCGTATCGCTTCAGGCACACTGGAAACAGTATCTAAAAAATGTGTATTAGGGTGAGCAACTGGCACGAAACACTGTGACTCTCTTAGGGTAGCCAATATCTCGTCACCAGTATAATCACATCTTCAAAGTCAAGAAACCGCTGGCAAGAGTAACGATGTTTCTCTTAAGATACACAACTAGTGGCGTATCGCTTCAGGCAGACTGGCCACAGTATCTCAAAATGTGTATTTGGGTGAGCAACTGGCACGAAACACTGTGACTCTCTTAGGGTAGCCAATATCTCGTCACCAGTATAATCACAGCTTCAAAGTCAAGAAACCGCTGGCAAGAGTAACGATGTTTCTCTTAAGTTACACAACTAGTGGCGTATCGCTTCAGGCAGACTGGCCACAGTATCTCAAAATGTGTATTTGGGTGAGCAACTGGCAGGAAGCACTATGACTCTCTTAAGGTAGCCAATACCTCGTCACCAACATAATCCCATCACCAACTTCAAGAAACCGCTTGCAAAGGTAACGAAGCTTCTCATAAGATAAGCAGCTAGTGGCGTGTCACTTGAGGCAGACTGGCCAAAGTATCAAAAAAATGTGTATTTGGGTGAGCAACTAGCAGGAATCACTATGACACTCATAGGGTAGCCAATGCCTCGTCACCAGCATAATCACATCAGCAACTTCAAGAAACCTCTGTCAAAAGTTACAATGACTCTTAAGATACACAACTAGTGGCGTAGCTATCAGGCAGACTGGAAAGAGTATCTAAAAAATGTGTATTTGGGTGAAGAACTGGCAGGAATCTCTATGACTCTCTTGAGGTAGCCAATGCCTCGTCACCAGTAGAATCAAATCAGCAACTTCTAGAAACCCCTTTCAAAAGTAACGATGTTTCTCTTAAGATACACAACTAGTGGCGTATCGCTTCAGGCACACTGGAAACAGTATCTAAAAAATGTGTATTTGGGTGAGCAACTGGCACGAAACACTGTGACTCTCTTAGGGTAGCCAATATCTCGTCACCAGTATAATCACATCTTCAATGTCAAGAAACCGCTGGCAAGAGTAACGATGTTTCTCTTAAGATACACAACTAGTGGCGTATCGCTTCAGGCACACTGGAAACAGTATCTAAAAAATGTGTAATTGGGTGAGCAACTGGCACGAAACACTGTGACTCTCTTAGGGTAGCCAATATCTCGTCACCAGTATAATCACATCTTCAAAGTCAAGAAACCGCTGGCAAGAGTAACGATGTTTCTCTTAAGATACACAACTAGTGGCGTATCGCTTCAGGCAGACTGGAAACAGTATCTAAAAAATGTGTATTTGGGTGAGCAACTGGCACGAAACACTGTGACTCTCTTAGGGTAGCCAATATCTCGTCACCAGTATAATCACAGCTTCAAAGTCAAGAAACCGCTGGCAAGAGTAACGATGTTTCTCTTAAGTTACACAACTAGTGGCGTATCGCTTCAGGCAGACTGGCCACAGTATCTCAAAATGTGTATTTGGGTGAGCAACTGGCAGGAAGCACTATGACTCTCTTAAGGTAGCCAATACCTCGTCACCAACATAATCCCATCACCAACTTCAAGAAACCGCTTGCAAAGGTAACGAAGCTTCTCATAAGATAAGCAGCTAGTGGCGTGTCACTTGAGGCAGACTGGCCAAAGTATCAAAAAAATGTGTATTTGGGTGAGCAACTAGCAGGAATCACTATGACACTCATAGGGTAGCCAATGCCTCGTCACCAGCATAATCACATCAGCAACTTCAAGAAACCCCTGGCAAAAGTTACAATGACTCTTAAGATACACAACTAGTGGCGTAGCTATCAGGCAGACTGGAAAGAGTATCTAAAAAATGTGTATTTGGGTGAAGAACTGGCAGGAATCTCTATGACTCTCTTGAGGTAGCCAATGCCTCGTCACCAGTAGAATCAAATCAGCAACTTCTAGAAACCCCTTTCAAAAGTAACGATGTTTCTCTTAAGATACACAACTAGTGGCGTATCGCTTCAGGCACACTGGAAACAGTATCTAAAAAATGTGTATTTGGGTGAGCAACTGGCACGAAACACTGTGACTCTCTTAGGGTAGCCAATATCTCGTCACCAGTATAATCACATCTTCAATGTCAAGAAACCGCTGGCAAGAGTAACGATGTTTCTCTTAAGATACACAACTAGTGGCGTATCGCTTCAGGCACACTGGAAACAGTATCTAAAAAATGTGTATTTGGGTGAGCAACTGGCACGAAACACTGTGACCCTCTTAGGGTAGCCAATATCTCGTCACCAGTATAATCACAGCCGCAAAGTCAAGAAACCGCTGGCAAGAGTAACGATGTTTCTCTTAAGATACACAACTAGTGGCGTATCGCTTCAGGCAGACTGTATCTCAAAATGTGTATTTGGGTGAGCAACTGGCAGGAAGCACTATGACTCTCTTAAGGTAGCCAATGCCTCGTCACCAACATAATCCCATCACCAACTTCAAGAAACCGCTTGCAAAGGTAACGAAGCTTCTCATAAGATACACAGCTAGTGGCGTGTCACTTGAGGCAGACTGGCCAAAGTAACAAAAAAATGTGTATTTGGGTGAGCAACTAGCAGGAATCACTATGACACTCATAGGGTAGCCAATGCCTCGTCACCAGCATAATCACATCAGCAACTTCAAGAAACCCCTGGCAAAAGTTACAATGACTCTTAAGATACACAACTAGTGGCGTAGCTATCAGGCAGACTGGAAAGAGTATCTAAAAAATGTGTATTTGGGTGAAGAACTGGCAGGAATCTCTATGACTCTCTTGAGGTAGCCAGTGCCTCGTCACCAGCAGAATCAAATCAGCAACTTCTAGAAACCCCTTTCAAAAGTAAAGATGTTTCTCTTAAGATACACAACTAGTGGCGTATCGCTTCAGGCAGACTGGAAACAGTATCTAAAAAATGTGTATTTGGGTGAGCAACTGGCACGAAACACTGTGACTCTCTTAGGGTAGCCAATGCCTCGTCACCAACGTAATCCCATCACCAACTTCAAGAAACCGCTTGCAAAGGTAACGAAGCTTCTCATAAGATACACAGCTAGTGGCGTGTCACTTGAGGCAGACTGGCCAAAGTATCAAAAAAATGTGTATTTGGGTGAGCAACTAGCAGGAATCACTATGACACTCATAGGGTAGCCAATGCCTCGTCACCAGCATAATCACATCAGCAACTTCAAGAAACCCCTGGCAAAAATTACAATGACTCTTAAGATACACAACTAGTGGCGGAGCTATCAGGCAGACTGGAAAGAGTATCTAAAGAATGTGTATTTGGGTGAAGAACTGGCAGGATTCTCTATGACTCTCTTGAGGTAGTTAATGCCTCGTCACCAGCAGAATCAAATCAGCAACTTCTAGAAACCCCTTTCAAAAGTAACGATGTTTCTCTTAAGATACACAACTAGTGGCGTATCGCTTCGGGCACACTGGAAACAGTGTCTAAAAAATGTGTATTTGGGTGAGCAACTGGCACGAAACACTGTGACACTCTTACGGTAGCCAATATCTCGTCACCAGTATAATCACATCTTCAAAGTCAAGAAACCGCTGGCAAGAGTAACGATGTTTCTCTTAAGATACACAACTAGTGGCGTATCGCTTCAGGCAGACTGGAAACAGTATCTAAAAAATGTGTATTTGGGTGAGCAACTGGCACGAAACACTGTGACTCTCTTAGGGTAGCCAATGCCTCGTCACCAACATAATCCCATCACCAACTTCAAGAAACCGCTTGCAAAGGTAACGAAGCTTCTCATAAGATACACAGCTAGTGGGGTGTCACTTGAGGCAGACTTGCGAAAGTATCAAAAAAATGTGTATTTGGGTGAGCAACTAGCAGGAATCACTATGACACTCATAGGGTAGCCAATGCCTCGTCACCAGCATAATCACATCAGCAACTTCAAGAAACCCCTGGCAAAAGTTACAATGACTCTTAAGATACACAACTAGTGGCGTAGCTATCAGGCAGACTGGAAAGAGTATCTAAAAAATGTGTATTTGGGTGAAGAACTGGCAGGAATCTCTATGACTCTCTTGAGGTAGCCAATGCCTCGTCACCAGCAGAATCAAATCAGCAACTTCTAGAAACCCCTTTCAAAAGTAAAGATGATTCTCTTAAGATACACAACTAGTGGCGTATCGCTTCAGGCACACTGGAAACAGTATCTAAAAAATGTGTATTAGGGTGAGCAACTGGCACGAAACACTGTGACTCTCTTAGGGTAGCCAATATCTCGTCACCAGTATAATCACATCTTCAAAGTCAAGAAACCGCTGGCAAGAGTAACGATGTTTCTCTTAAGATACACAACTAGTGGCGTATCGCTTCAGGCAGACTGGCCACAGTATCTCAAAATGTGTATTTGGGTGAGCAACTGGCACGAAACACTGTGACTCTCTTAGGGTAGCCAATATCTCGTCACCAGTATAATCACAGCTTCAAAGTCAAGAAACCGCTGGCAAGAGTAACGATGTTTCTCTTAAGTTACACAACTAGTGGCGTATCGCTTCAGGCAGACTGGCCACAGTATCTCAAAATGTGTATTTGGGTGAGCAACTGGCAGGAAGCACCATGACTCTCTTAAGGTAGCCAATACCTCGTCACCAACATAATCCCATCACCAACTTCAAGAAACCGCTTGCAAAGATAACGAAGCTTCTCATAAGATAAGCAGCTAGTGGCGTGTCACTTGAGGCAGACTGGCCAAAGTATCAAAAAAATGTGTATTTGGGTGAGCAACTAGCAGGAATCACTATGACACTCATAGGGTAGCCAATGCCTCGTCACCAGCATAATCACATCAGCAACTTCAAGAAACCCCTGGCAAAAGTTACAATGACTCTTAAGATACACAACTAGTGGCGTAGCTATCAGGCAGACTGGAAAGAGTATCTAAAAAATGTGTATTTGGGTGAAGAACTGGCAGGAATCTCTATGACCCTCTTGAGGTAGCCAATGCCTCGTCACCAGTAGAATCAAATCAGCAACTTCTAGAAACCCCTTTCAAAAGTAACGATGTTTCTCTTAAGATACACAACTAGTGGCGTATCGCTTCAGGCACACTGGAAACAGTATCTAAAAAATGTGTATTTGGGTGAGCAACTGGCACGAAACACTGTGACTCTCTTAGGGTAGCCAATAACTCCTCACCAGTATAATTACATCTTCAATGTCAAGAAACCGCTGGCAAGAGTAACGATGTTTCTCTTAAGATACACAACTAGTGGCGTATCGCTTCAGGCAGACTGTATCTCAAAATGTGTATTTGTGTGAGCAACTGGCACGAAACACTGTGACTCTCTTAGGGTAGCCAATATCTCGTCACCAGTATAATCACATCTTCAAAGTCAAGAAACCGCTGGCAAGAGTAACGATGTTTCTCTTAAGATACACAACTAGTGGCGTATCGCTTCAGGCAGACTGGAAACAGTATCTAAAAAATGTGTATTTGGGTGAGCAACTGGCACGAAACACTGTGACTCTCTTAGGGTAGCCAATGCCTCATCACCAACATAATCCCATCACCAACTTCAAGAAACCGCTTGCAAAGGTAACGAAGCTTCTCATAAGATACACAGCTAGTGGGGTGTCACTTGAGGCAGACTTGCGAAAGTATCAAAAAAATGTGTATTTGGGTGAGCAACTAGCAGGAATCACTATGACACTCATAGGGTAGCCAATGCCTCGTCACCAGCATAATCAAATCAGCAACTTCAAGAAACCCCTGGCAAAAGTTACAATGACTCTTAAGATACACAACTAGTGGCGTAGCTATCAGGCAGACTGGAAAGAGTATCTAAAAAATGTGTATTTGGGTGAAGAACTGGCAGGAATCTCTATGACTCTCTTGAGGTAGCCAATGCCTCGTCACCAGCAGAATCAAATCAGCAACTTCTAGAAACCCCTTTCAAAAGTAAAGATGTTTCTCTTAAGATACACAACTAGTGGCGTATCGCTTCAGGCACACTGGAAACAGTATCTAAAAAATGTGTATTTGGGTGAGCAACTGGCACGAAACACTGTGACTCTCTTAGGGTAGCCAATATCTCGTCACCAGTATAATCACATCTTCAAAGTCAAGAAACCGCTGGCAAGAGTAACGATGTTTCTCTTAAGATACACAACTAGTGGCGTATCGCTTCAGGCAGACTGGAAACAGTATCTAAAAAATGTGTATTTGGGTGAGCAACTGGCACGAAACACTGTGACTCTCTTAGGGTAGCCAATATCTCGTCACCAGTATAATCACATCTTCAAAGTCAAGAAACCGCTGGCAAGAGTAACGATGTTTCTCTTAAGATACACAACTAGTGGCGTATCGCTTCAGGCAGACTGGCCACAGTA
This sequence comes from Schistocerca nitens, assembly GCF_023898315.1. Taxonomy (NCBI): domain Eukaryota; kingdom Metazoa; phylum Arthropoda; class Insecta; order Orthoptera; family Acrididae; genus Schistocerca; species Schistocerca nitens. The sequence goes on along the minus strand of NC_064616.1, from coordinate 104,232,391 downwards.
TCTCAAAATGTGTATTTGGGTGAGCAACTGGCACGAAACACTGTGACTCTCTTAGGGTAGCCAATATCTCGTCACCAGTATAATCACAGCTTCAAAGTCAAGAAACCGCTGGCAAGAGTAACGATGTTTCTCTTAAGTTACACAACTAGTGGCGTATCGCTTCAGGCAGACTGGCCACAGTATCTCAAAATGTGTATTTGGGTGAGCAACTGGCAGGAAGCACTATGACTCTCTTATGGTAGCCAATGCCTCGTCACCAACATAATCCCATCACCAACTTCAAGAAACCGCTTGCAAAGGTAACGAAGCTTCTCATAAGATACACAGCTAGTGGGGTGTCACTTGAGGCAGACTGGCCAAAGTATCAAAAAAATTTGTATTTGGTTGAGCAACCAGCAGGAATCACTATGACACTCATAGGGTAGCCAATGCCTCGTCACCAGCATAATCACATCAGCAACTTCAAGAAACCCCTGGCAAAAGTTACAATGACTCTTAAGATACACAACTAGTGGCGTAGCTATCAGGCAGACTGGAAAGAGTATCTAAAAATGTGTATTTGGGTGAAGAACTGGCAGGAATCTCTATGACTCTCTTGAGGTAGCCAATGCCTCGTCACCAGCAGAATCAAATCAGCAACTTCTAGAAACCCCTTTCAAAAGTAACGATGTTTCTCTTAAGATACACAACTAGTGGCGTATCGCTTCAGGCACACTGGAAACAGTATCTAAAAAATGTGTATTTGGGTGAGCAACTGGCAGGAAACACTGTGACTCTCTTAGGGTAGCCAATATCTCGTCACCAGTATAATCACATCTTCAAAGTCAAGAAACCGCTGGCAAGAGTAACGATGTTTCTCTTAAGATACACAACTAGTGGCGTATCGCCTCAGGCAGACTGGCCACAGTATCTCAAAATATGTATTTGGGTGAGCAACTGGCAGGAAGCACTATGACTCTCTTATGGTAGCCAATGCCCCGTCACCAACATAATCCCATCACCAACTTCAAGAAACCGCTTGCAAAGGTAACGAAGCTTCTCATAAGATACACAGCTAGTGGGGTGTCACTTGAGGCAGACTGGCCAAAGTATCAAAAAAATGTGTATTTGGGTGAGCAACTAGCAGGAATCACTATGACACTCATAGGGTAGCCAATGCCTCGTCACCAGCATAATCACATCAGCAACATCAAGAAACCCCTGGCAAAAGTTACCATGACTCTTAAGATACACAACTAGTGGCGTAGCTATCAGGCAGACTGGAAAGAGTATCTAAAAAATGTGTATTTGGTTGAAGAACTGGCAGGAATCTCTATGACTCTCTTGAGGTAGCCAATGCCTCGTCACCAGCAGAATCAAATCAGCAACTTCTAGAAACCCCTTTCAAAAGTAACGATGTTTCCCTTAAGATACACAACTAGTGGCGTATCGCTTCAGGCACACTGGAAACAGTATCTAAAAAATGTGTATTTGGGTGAGCAACTGGCAGGAAACACTGTGACTCTCTTAGGGTAGCCAATATCTCGTCACCAGTATAATCACATCTTCAAAGTCAAGAAACCGCTGGCAAGAGTAACGATGTTTCTCTAAAGATACACAACTAGTGGCGTATCGCTTCAGGCAGACTGGCCACAGTATCTCAAAATGTGTATTTGGGTGAGCAACTGGCAGGAAGCACTATGACTCTCTTAAGGTAGCCAATGCCTCGTCACCAACACAATCCCATCACCAACTTCAAGAAACCGCTTGCAAAGGTAACGAATCTTCTCATAAGATACACACCTAGTGGGGTGTCACTTGAGGCAGACTGGCCAAAGTATAAAAAAAAATGTGTATTTGGGTGAGCAACTAGCAGGAATCACTATGACACTCATAGGGTAGCCAATGCCTCGTCACCTGCATAATCACATCAGCAACTTCCAGAAACCCCTGGCAAAAGGTACAATGACTCTTAAGATACACAACTAGTGGCGTAGCTATCAGGCAGACTGGAAAGAGTATCTAAAAAATGTGTATTTGGGTGAAGAACTGGCAGGAATCTCTATGACTCTCTTGAGGTAGCCAATGCCTCGTCACCAGTAGAATCAAATCAGCAACTTCTAGAAACCCCTTTCAAAAGTAACGATGTTTCTCTTAAGATACACAACTAGTGGCGTATCGCTTCAGGCAGACTGGCCACAGTATCTCAAAATGTGTATTTGGGTGAGCAACTGGCAGGAAGCACTATGACTCTCTTAAGTTAGCCAATGCCTCGTCACCAACATAATCGCATCACCAACTTCAAGAAACCGCTTGCAAAGGTAACGAAGCTTCTCATAAGATACACAGCTAGTGGGGTGTCACTTGAGGCAGACTGGCCAAAGTATCAAAAAAATGTGTATTTGGGTGAGCAACTAGCAGGAATCACTAAGACACTCATAGGGTAGCCAATGCCTCGTCACCAGCATAATCACATCAGCAACTTCAAGAAACCCCTGGCAAAAGTTACAATGACTCTTAAGATACACAACTAGTGGCGTAGCTATCAGGCAGACTGGAAAGAGTATCTAAAAAATGTGTATTTGAGTGAAGAACTGGCAAGAATCTCTATGACTCTCTTGAGGTAGCCAATGCCTCGTCACCAGCAGAATCAAATCAGCAACTTCTGGAAACCCCTGGCAAAAGTAACGATGTTTCTCTTATGATACACAACTAGTGGCGTATCGCTTCAGGCACACTGGAAACAGTATCTAAAAAATGTGTATTTGGGTGAGCAACTGGCAGGAAACACTGTGACTCTCTTAGGGTAGCCAATATCTCGTCACCAGTATAATCACAGCTTCAAAGTCAAGAACCCGCTGGCAAGAGTAACGATGTTTCTCTTAAGATACACAACTAGTGGCGTATCGCTTCAGGCAGACTGTATCTCAAAATGTGTATTTGGGTGAGCAACTGGCAGGAAGCACTATGACTCTCTTAAGGTAGCCAATGCCTCGTCACCAACATAATCCCATCACCAACTTCAAGAAACCGCTTGCAAAGGTAACGAAGCTTCTCATAAGATACACAGCTAGTGGCGTGTCACTTGAGGCAGACTGGCCAAAGTATCAAAAAAATGTGTATTTGGGTGAGCAACTAGCAGGAATCACTATGACACTCATAGGGTAGCCAATGCCTCGTCACCAGCATAATCACATCAGCAATTTCAAGAAACCCCTGGCAAAAGTTACAATGACTCTTAAGATACACAACTAGTGGCGTAGCTATCAGGCAGACTGGAAACAGTATCTAAAAAATGTGTATTTGGGTGAAGAACTGGCAGGAATCTCTATGACTCTCTTGAGGTAGCCAATGCCTCGTCACCAGCAGAATCAAATCAGCAACTTCTAGAAACCCCTTTCAAAAGTAACGATGTTTCTCTTAAGATACACAACTAGTGGCGTATCGCTTCAGGCACACTGGAAACAGTATCTAAAAAATGTGTATTTGGGTGAGCAACTGGCACGAAACACTGTGACTCTCTTAGGGTAGCCAATATCTCGTCACCAGTATAATCACATCTTCAAAGTCAAGAAACCGCTGGCAAGAGTAACGATGTTTCTCTTAAGATACACAACTAGTGGCGTATCGCTTCAGGCAGACTGGAAACAGTATCTAAAAAACGTGTATTTGGGTGAGCAACTGGCACGAAACACTGTGACTCTCTTAGGGTAGCCAATATCTCGTCACCAGTATAATCACAGCTTCAAAGTCAAGAAACCGCTGGCAAGAGTAACGATGTTTCTCTTAAGATACACAACTAGTGGCGTATCGCTTCAGGTAGACTGGCCACAGTATCTCAAAATGTGTATTTGGGTGAGCAACTGGCAGGAAGCACTATGACTCTCTTAAGGTAGCCAATGCTTCGTCACCTAACATAATCCCATCACCAACTTCAAGAAACCGCTTACAAAGGTAACGAAGCTTCTCATAAGATACACAGCTAGTGGGGTGTCACTTGAGGCAGACTGGCCAAAGTATCAAAAAAATGTGTATTTGGGTGAGCAACTAGCAGGAATCACTATGACACTCATAGGGTAGCCAATGCCTCGTCACCAGCATAATCACATCAGCAACTTCAAGAAACCCCTGGCAAAAGTTACAATGACTCTTAAGATACACAACTAGTGGCGTAGCTATCAGGCAGACTGGAAAGAGTATCTAAAAAATGTGTATTTGGGTGAAGAACTGGCAGGAATCTCTATGACTCTCTTGAGGTAGCCAATGCCTCGTCACCAGTAGAATCAAATCAGCAACTTCTAGAAACCCCTTTCAAAAGTAACGATGTTTCTCTTAAGATACACAACTAGTGGCGTATCGCTTCAGGCACACTGGAAACAGTATCTAAAAAATGTGTATTTGGGTGAGCAACTGGCACGAAACACTGTGACTCTCTTAGGGTAGCCAATATCTCGTCACCAGTATAATCACATCTTCAAAGTCAAGAAACCGCTGGCAAGAGTAACGATGTTTCTCTTAAGATACACAACTAGTGGCGTATCGCTCCAGGCAGACTGGCCACAGTATCTCAAAATGTGTATTTGGGTGAGCAACTGGCAGGAAGCACTATGACTCTCTAAAGGTAGCCAAAGCCTCGTCACCAACATAATCCCATCACCAACTTCAAGAAACCGCTTGCAAAGGTAACGAAGCTTCTCATAAGATACACAGATAGTGGCGTGTCACTTGAGGCAGACTGGCCAAAGTATCAAAAAAATGTGTATTTGGGTGAGCAACTAGCAGGAATCACTATGACACTCATAGGGTAGCCAATGCCTCGTCACCAGCATAATCACATCAGCAACTTCAAGAAACCCCTGGCAAAAGTTACAATGACTCTTAAGATACACAACTAGTGGCGTAGCTATCAGGCAGACTGGAAAGAGTATCTAAAAGATGTGTATTTGGGTGAAGAACTGGCAGGAATCTCTATGACTCTCTTGAGGTAGCCAATGCCTCGTCACCAGCATAATCACATCAGCAACTTCAAGAAACCCCTGGCAAAAGTTACAATGACTCTTAAGATACACAACTAGTGGCGTAGCTATCAGGCAGACTGGAAAGAGTATCTAAAAGATGTGTATTTGGGTGAAGAACTGGCAGGAATCTCTATGACTCTCTTGAGGTAGCCAATGCCTCGTCACCAGTAGAATCAAATCAGCAACTTCTAGAAACCCCTTTCAAAAGTAACGATGTTTCTCTTAAGATACACAACTAGTGGCGTATCGCTTCAGGCACACTGGAAACAGTATCTAAAAAATGTGTATTTGGGTGAGCAACTGGCAGGAAACACTGTGACTCTCTTAGGGTAGCCAATATCTCGTCACCAGTATAATCACATCTTCAAAGTCAAGAAACCGCTGGCAAGAGTAACGATGTTTCTCTTAAGATACACAACTAGTGGCGTATCGCCTCAGGCAGACTGGCCACAGTATCTCAAAATATGTATTTGGGTGAGCAACTGGCAGGAAGCACTATGACTCTCTTATGGTAGCCAATGCCCCGTCACCAACATAATCCCATCACCAACTTCAAGAAACCGCTTGCAAAGGTAACGAAGCTTCTCATAAGATACACAGCTAGTGGGGTGTCACTTGAGGCAGACTGGCCAAAGTATCAAAAAAATGTGTATTTGGGTGAGCAACTAGCAGGAATCACTATGACACTCATAGGGTAGCCAATGCCTCGTCACCAGCATAATCACATCAGCAACATCAAGAAACCCCTGGCAAAAGTTACCATGACTCTTAAGATACACAACTAGTGGCGTAGCTATCAGGCAGACTGGAAAGAGTATCTAAAAAATGTGTATTTGGTTGAAGAACTGGCAGGAATCTCTATGACTCTCTTGAGGTAGCCAATGCCTCGTCACCAGCAGAATCAAATCAGCAACTTCTAGAAACCCCTTTCAAAAGTAACGATGTTTCCCTTAAGATACACAACTAGTGGCGTATCGCTTCAGGCACACTGGAAACAGTATCTAAAAAATGTGTATTTGGGTGAGCAACTGGCAGGAAACACTGTGACTCTCTTAGGGTAGCCAATATCTCGTCACCAGTATAATCACATCTTCAAAGTCAAGAAACCGCTGGCAAGAGTAACGATGTTTCTCTAAAGATACACAACTAGTGGCGTATCGCTTCAGGCAGACTGGCCACAGTATCTCAAAATGTGTATTTGGGTGAGCAACTGGCAGGAAGCACTATGACTCTCTTAAGGTAGCCAATGCCTCGTCACCAACACAATCCCATCACCAACTTCAAGAAACCGCTTGCAAAGGTAACGAATCTTCTCATAAGATACACACCTAGTGGGGTGTCACTTGAGGCAGACTGGCCAAAGTATAAAAAAAAATGTGTATTTGGGTGAGCAACTAGCAGGAATCACTATGACACTCATAGGGTAGCCAATGCCTCGTCACCTGCATAATCACATCAGCAACTTCCAGAAACCCCTGGCAAAAGGTACAATGACTCTTAAGATACACAACTAGTGGCGTAGCTATCAGGCAGACTGGAAAGAGTATCTAAAAAATGTGTATTTGGGTGAAGAACTGGCAGGAATCTCTATGACTCTCTTGAGGTAGCCAATGCCTCGTCACCAGTAGAATCAAATCAGCAACTTCTAGAAACCCCTTTCAAAAGTAACGATGTTTCTCTTAAGATACACAACTAGTGGCGTATCGCTTCAGGCAGACTGGCCACAGTATCTCAAAATGTGTATTTGGGTGAGCAACTGGCAGGAAGCACTATGACTCTCTTAAGTTAGCCAATGCCTCGTCACCAACATAATCGCATCACCAACTTCAAGAAACCGCTTGCAAAGGTAACGAAGCTTCTCATAAGATACACAGCTAGTGGGGTGTCACTTGAGGCAGACTGGCCAAAGTATCAAAAAAATGTGTATTTGGGTGAGCAACTAGCAGGAATCACTAAGACACTCATAGGGTAGCCAATGCCTCGTCACCAGCATAATCACATCAGCAACTTCAAGAAACCCCTGGCAAAAGTTACAATGACTCTTAAGATACACAACTAGTGGCGTAGCTATCAGGCAGACTGGAAAGAGTATCTAAAAAATGTGTATTTGAGTGAAGAACTGGCAAGAATCTCTATGACTCTCTTGAGGTAGCCAATGCCTCGTCACCAGCAGAATCAAATCAGCAACTTCTGGAAACCCCTGGCAAAAGTAACGATGTTTCTCTTATGATACACAACTAGTGGCGTATCGCTTCAGGCACACTGGAAACAGTATCTAAAAAATGTGTATTTGGGTGAGCAACTGGCAGGAAACACTGTGACTCTCTTAGGGTAGCCAATATCTCGTCACCAGTATAATCACAGCTTCAAAGTCAAGAACCCGCTGGCAAGAGTAACGATGTTTCTCTTAAGATACACAACTAGTGGCGTATCGCTTCAGGCAGACTGTATCTCAAAATGTGTATTTGGGTGAGCAACTGGCAGGAAGCACTATGACTCTCTTAAGGTAGCCAATGCCTCGTCACCAACATAATCCCATCACCAACTTCAAGAAACCGCTTGCAAAGGTAACGAAGCTTCTCATAAGATACACAGCTAGTGGCGTGTCACTTGAGGCAGACTGGCCAAAGTATCAAAAAAATGTGTATTTGGGTGAGCAACTAGCAGGAATCACTATGACACTCATAGGGTAGCCAATGCCTCGTCACCAGCATAATCACATCAGCAATTTCAAGAAACCCCTGGCAAAAGTTACAATGACTCTTAAGATACACAACTAGTGGCGTAGCTATCAGGCAGACTGGAAACAGTATCTAAAAAATGTGTATTTGGGTGAAGAACTGGCAGGAATCTCTATGACTCTCTTGAGGTAGCCAATGCCTCGTCACCAGCAGAATCAAATCAGCAACTTCTAGAAACCCCTTTCAAAAGTAACGATGTTTCTCTTAAGATACACAACTAGTGGCGTATCGCTTCAGGCACACTGGAAACAGTATCTAAAAAATGTGTATTTGGGTGAGCAACTGGCACGAAACACTGTGACTCTCTTAGGGTAGCCAATATCTCGTCACCAGTATAATCACATCTTCAAAGTCAAGAAACCGCTGGCAAGAGTAACGATGTTTCTCTTAAGATACACAACTAGTGGCGTATCGCTTCAGGCAGACTGGAAACAGTATCTAAAAAACGTGTATTTGGGTGAGCAACTGGCACGAAACACTGTGACTCTCTTAGGGTAGCCAATATCTCGTCACCAGTATAATCACAGCTTCAAAGTCAAGAAACCGCTGGCAAGAGTAACGATGTTTCTCTTAAGATACACAACTAGTGGCGTATCGCTTCAGGTAGACTGGCCACAGTATCTCAAAATGTGTATTTGGGTGAGCAACTGGCAGGAAGCACTATGACTCTCTTAAGGTAGCCAATGCTTCGTCGCCTAACATAATCCCATCACCAACTTCAAGAAACCGCTTACAAAGGTAACGAAGCTTCTCATAAGATACACAGCTAGTGGGGTGTCACTTGAGGCAGACTGGCCAAAGTATCAAAAAAATGTGTATTTGGGTGAGCAACTAGCAGGAATCACTATGACACTCATAGGGTAGCCAATGCCTCGTCACCAGCATAATCACATCAGCAACTTCAAGAAACCCCTGGCAAAAGTTACAATGACTCTTAAGATACACAACTAGTGGCGTAGCTATCAGGCAGACTGGAAAGAGTATCTAAAAAATGTGTATTTGGGTGAAGAACTGGCAGGAATCTCTATGACTCTCTTGAGGTAGCCAATGCCTCGTCACCAGTAGAATCAAATCAGCAACTTCTAGAAACCCCTTTCAAAAGTAACGATGTTTCTCTTAAGATACACAACTAGTGGCGTATCGCTTCAGGCACACTGGAAACAGTATCTAAAAAATGTGTATTTGGGTGAGCAACTGGCACGAAACACTGTGACTCTCTTAGGGTAGCCAATATCTCGTCACCAGTATAATCACATCTTCAAAGTCAAGAAACCGCTGGCAAGAGTAACGATGTTTCTCTTAAGATACACAACTAGTGGCGTATCGCTCCAGGCAGACTGGCCACAGTATCTCAAAATGTGTATTTGGGTGAGCAACTGGCAGGAAGCACTATGACTCTCTAAAGGTAGCCAAAGCCTCGTCACCAACATAATCCCATCACCAACTTCAAGAAACCGCTTGCAAAGGTAACGAAGCTTCTCATAAGATACACAGATAGTGGCGTGTCACTTGAGGCAGACTGGCCAAAGTATCAAAAAAATGTGTATTTGGGTGAGCAACTAGCAGGAATCACTATGACACTCATAGGGTAGCCAATGCCTCGTCACCAGCATAATCACATCAGCAACTTCAAGAAACCCCTGGCAAAAGTTACAATGACTCTTAAGATACACAACTAGTGGCGTAGCTATCAGGCAGACTGGAAAGAGTATCTAAAAGATGTGTATTTGGGTGAAGAACTGGCAGGAATCTCTATGACTCTCTTGAGGTAGCCAATGCCTCGTCACCAGCATAATCACATCAGCAACTTCAAGAAACCCCTGGCAAAAGTTACAATGACTCTTAAGATACACAACTAGTGGCGTAGCTATCAGGCAGACTGGAAAGAGTATCTAAAAGATGTGTATTTGGGTGAAGAACTGGCAGGAATCTCTATGACTCTCTTGAGGTAGCCAATGCCTCGTCACCAGTAGAATCAAATCAGCAACTTCTAGAAACCCCTTTCAAAAGTAACGATGTTTCCCTTAAGATACACAACTAGTGGCGTATCGCTTCAGGCACACTGGAAACAGTATCTAAAAAATGTGTATTTGGGTGAGCAACTGGCAGGAAACACTGTGACTCTCTTAGGGTAGCCAATATCTCGTCACCAGTATAATCACATCTTCAAAGTCAAGAAACCGCTGGCAAGAGTAACGATGTTTCTCTTAAGATACACAACTAGTGGCGTATCGCTTCAGGCAGACTGTATCTCAAAATGTGTATTTGGGTGAGCAACTGGCAGGAAGCACTATGACTCTCTTAAGGTAGCCAATGCCTCGTCACCAACATAATCCCATCACCAACTTCAAGAAACCGCTTGCAAAGGTAACGAAGCTTCTCATAAGATACACAGCTAGTGGCGTGTCACTTGAGGCAGACTGGCCAAAGTATCAAAAAAATGTGTATTTTGGTGAGCAACTAGCAGGAATCACTATGACACTCATAGGGTAGCCAATGCCTCGTCACCAGCATAATCACATCAGCAACTTCAAGAAACCCCTGGCAAAAGTTACAATGACTCTTAAGATACACAACTATTGGCGTAGCTATCAGGCAGACTGGAAAGAGTATCTAAAAAATGTGTATTTGGGTGAAGAACTGGCAGGAATCTCTATGACTCTCTTGAGGTAGCCAATGCCTCGTCACCAGTAGAATCAAATCAGCAACTTCTTGAAACCCCTTTCAAAAGTAACGATGTTTCTCTTAAGATACACAACTAGTGGCGTATCGCTTCAGGCACACTGGAAACAGTATCTAAAAAATGCGTATTTGGGTGAGCAACTGGCACGAAACACTGTGACTCTCTTAGGGTAGCCAATATCTCGTCACCAGTATAATCACATCTTCAAAGTCAAGAAACCGCTGGCAAGAGTAACGATGTTTCTCTTAAGATACACAACTAGTGGCGTATCGCTTCAGGCAGACTGGCCACAGTATCTAAAAAATGTGTATTTGGGTGAGCAACTGGCACGAAACACTGTGACTCTCTTAGGGTAGCCAATGCCTCGTCACCAACATAATCCCATCACCAACTTCAAGAAACCGCTTGCAAAGGTAACGAAGCTTCTCATAAGATACACAGCTAGTGGGGTGTCACTTGAGGCAGGCTGGCGAAAGTATCAAAAAAATGTGTATTTGGGTGAGCAACTAGCAGGAATCACTATGACACTCATAGGGTAGCCAATGCCTCGTCACCAGCATAATCACATCAGCAACTTCAAGAAACCCCTGGCAAAAGTTACAATGACTCTTAAGATACACAACTAGTGGCGTAGCTATCAGGCAGACTGGAAAGAGTATCTAAAAAATGTGTATTTGGGTGAAGAACTGGCAGGAATCTCTATGACTCTCTTGAGGTAGCCAATGCCTCGTCACCAGCAGAATCAATCAGCAACTTCTAGAAACCCCTTTCAAAAGTAACGATGTTTCTCTTAAGATACACAACTAGTGGCGTATCGCTTCAGGCACACTGGAAACAGTATCTCAAAATGTGTATTTGTGTGAGCAACTGGCACGAAACACTGTGACTCTCTTAGGGTAGCCAATATCTCGTCACCAGTATAATCACAGCTTCAAAGTCAAGAAACCGCTGGCAAGAGTAACGATGTTTCTCTTAAGATACACAACTAGTGGCGTATCGCTTCAGGCAGACTGGCCACAGTATCTCAAAATGTGTATTTGGGTGAGCAACAGGCAGGAAGCACTATGACTCTCTTAAGGTAGCCAATACCTCGTCACCAACATAATCCCATCACCAACTTCAAGACCGTTTGCAAAGGTAACGAAGCTTCTCATAAGATAAGCAGCTAGTGGCGTGTCACTTGAGGCAGACTGGCCAAAGTATCAAAAAATGTGTATTTGGGTGAGCAACTAGCAGGAATCACTATGACACTCATAGGGTAGCCAATGCCTCGTCACCAGCATAATCACATCAGCAACTTCAAGAAACCCCTGGCAAAAGTTACAATGACTCTTAAGATACACAACTAGTGGCGTAGCTATCAGGCATACTGGAAAGAGTATCTAAAAAATGTGTATTTGGGTGAAGAACTGGCGGGAATCTCTATGACTCTCTTGAGGTAGCCAATGCCTCGTCACCAGCAGAATCAAATCAGCAACTTCTAGAAACCCCTAACAAAAGTAACGATGTTTCTCTTAAGATACACAACTATTGGCGTATCGCTTCAGGCACACTGGAAACAGTATCTAAAAAATGTGTATTTGGGTGAGCAACTGGCACGAAACACTGTGACTCTCTTAGGGTAGCCAATATCTCGTCACCAGTATAATCACATCTTCAAAGTCAAGAAACCGCTGGCAAGAGTAACGATGTTTCTCTTAAGATACACAATTAGTGGCGTATCGCTTCAGGCAGAGTGGCCACAGTATCTCAAAATGTGTATTTGGGTGAGCAACTGGCAGGAAGCACTAGGACTCTCTTAAGGTAGCCAATGCCTCGTCACTTACATAATCCCATCACCAACTTCAAGAAACCGCTTGCAAAGGTAACGAAGCTTCTCATAAGATACACAGCTAGTGGGGTGTCACTTGAGGCAGACTGGCCAAAGTATCAAAAAAATGTGTATTTGGGTGAGCAACTAGCAGGAATCACTATGACACTCATAGGGTAGCCAATGCCTCGTCACCAGCATAATCACATCAGCAACTTCAAGAAACCCCTGGCAAAAGTTACAATGACTCTTAAGATACACAACTAGTGGCGTAGCTATCAGGCAGACTGGAAAGAGTATCTAAAAAATGTGTATTTGGGTGAAGAACTGGCAGGAATCTCTATGACTCTCTTGAGGTAGCCAATGCCTCGTCACCAGTAGAATCAAATCAGCAACTTCTGGAAACCCCTGGCAAAAGTAACGATGTTTCTCTTATGATACACAACTAGTGGCGTATCGCTTCAGGCACACTGGAAACAGTATCTAAAAAATGTGTATTTGGGTGAGCAACTGGCAGGAAACACTGTGACTCTCTTAGGGTAGCCAATATCTCGTCACCAGTATAATCACAGCTTCAAAGTCAAGAACCCGCTGGCAAGAGTAACGATGTTTCTCTTAAGATACACAACTAGTGGCGTATCGCTTCAGGCAGACTGTATCTCAAAATGTGTATTTGGGTGAGCAACTGGCAGGAAGCACTATGACTCTCTTAAGGTAGCCAATGCCTCGTCACCAACATAATCCCATCACCAACTTCAAGAAACCGCTTGCAAAGGTAACGAAGCTTCTCATAAGATACACAGCTAGTGGCGTGTCACTTGAGGCAGACTGGCCAAAGTATCAAAAAAATGTGTATTTGGGTGAGCAACTAGCAGGAATCACTATGACACTCATAGGGTAGCCAATGCCTCGTCACCAGCATAATCACATCAGCAACTTCAAGAAACCCCTGGCAAAAGTTACAATGACTCTTAAGATACACAACTAGTGGCGTAGCTATCAGGCAGACTGGAAACAGTATCTAAAAAATGTGTATTTGGGTGAAGAACTGGCAGGAATCTCTATGACTCTCTTGAGGTAGCCAATGCCTCGTCACCAGCAGAATCAAATCAGCAACTTCTAGAAACCCCTTTCAAAAGTAACGATGTTTCTCTTAAGATACACAACTAGTGGCGTATCGCTTCAGGCACACTGGAAACAGTATCTAAAAAATGTGTATTTGGGTGAGCAACTGGCACGAAACACTGTGACTCTCTTAGGGTAGCCAATATCTCGTCACCAGTATAATCACATCTTCAAAGTCAAGAAACCGCTGGCAAGAGTAACGATGTTTCTCTTAAGATACACAACTAGTGGCGTATCGCTTCAGGCACACTGGAAACAGTATCTAAAAAACGTGTATTTGGGTGAGCAACTGGCACGAAACACTGTGACTCTCTTAGGGTAGCCAATATCTCGTCACCAGTATAATCACAGCTTCAAAGTCAAGAAACCGCTGGCAAGAGTAACGATGTTTCTCTTAAGATACACAACTAGTGGCGTATCGCTTCAGGTAGACTGGCCACAGTATCTCAAAATGTGTATTTGGGTGAGCAACTGGCAGGAAGCACTATGACTCTCTAAAGGTAGCCAAAGCCTCGTCACCAACATAATCCCATCACCAACTTCAAGAAACCGCTTGCAAAGGTAACGAAGCTTCTCATAAGATACACAGATAGTGGCGTGTCACTTGAGGCAGACTGGCCAAAGTATCAAAAAAATGTGTATTTGGGTGAGCAACTAGCAGGAATCACTATGACACTCATAGGGTAGCCAATGCCTCGTCACCAGCATAATCACATCAGCAACTTCAAGAAACCCCTGGCAAAAGTTACAATGACTCTTAAGATACACAACTAGTGGCGTAGCTATCAGGCAGACTGGAAAGAGTATCTAAAAGATGTGTATTTGGGTGAAGAACTGGCAGGAATCTCTATGACTCTCTTGAGGTAGCCAATGCCTCGTCACCAGCATAATCACATCAGCAACTTCAAGAAACCCCTGGCAAAAGTTACAATGACTCTTAAGATACACAACTAGTGGCGTAGCTATCAGGCAGACTGGAAAGAGTATCTAAAAGATGTGTATTTGGGTGAAGAACTGGCAGGAATCTCTATGACTCTCTTGAGGTAGCCAATGCCTCGTCACCAGTAGAATCAAATCAGCAACTTCTAGAAACCCCTTTCAAAAGTAACGATGTTTCTCTTAAGATACACAACTAGTGGCGTATCGCTTCAGGCACACTGGAAACAGTATCTAAAAAATGTGTATTTGGGTGAGCAACTGGCAGGAAACACTGTGACTCTCTTAGGGTAGCCAATATCTCGTCACCAGTATAATCACATCTTCAAAGTCAAGAAACCGCTGGCAAGAGTAACGATGTTTCTCTTAAGATACACAACTAGTGGCGTATCGCTTCAGGCAGACTGTATCTCAAAATGTGTATTTGGGTGAGCAACTGGCAGGAAGCACTATGACTCTCTTAAGATAGCCAATGCCTCGTCACCAACATAATCCCATCACCAACTTCAAGAAACCGCTTGCAAAGGTAACGAAGCTTCTCATAAGATACACAGCTAGTGGCGTGTCACTTGAGGCAGACTGGCCAAAGTATCAAAAAAATGTGTATTTTGGTGAGCAACTAGCAGGAATCACTATGACACTCATAGGGTAGCCAATGCCTCGTCACCAGCATAATCACATCAGCAACTTCAAGAAACCCCTGGCAAAAGTTACAATGACTCTTAAGATACACAACTATTGGCGTAGCTATCAGGCAGACTGGAAAGAGTATCTAAAAAATGTGTATTTGGGTGAAGAACTGGCAGGAATCTCTATGACTCTCTTGAGGTAGCCAATGCCTCGTCACCAGTAGAATCAAATCAGCAACTTCTTGAAACCCCTTTCAAAAGTAACGATGTTTCTCTTAAGATACACAACTAGTGGCGTATCGCTTCAGGCACACTGGAAACAGTATCTAAAAAATGCGTATTTGGGTGAGCAACTGGCACGAAACACTGTGACTCTCTTAGGGTAGCCAATATCTCGTCACCAGTATAATCACATCTTCAAAGTCAAGAAACCGCTGGCAAGAGTAACGATGTTTCTCTTAAGATACACAACTAGTGGCGTATCGCTTCAGGCAGACTGGCCACAGTATCTAAAAAATGTGTATTTGGGTGAGCAACTGGCACGAAACACTGTGACTCTCTTAGGGTAGCCAATGCCTCGTCACCAACATAATCCCATCACCAACTTCAAGAAACCGCTTGCAAAGGTAACGAAGCTTCTCATAAGATACACAGCTAGTGGGGTGTCACTTGAGGCAGGCTGGCGAAAGTATCAAAAAAATGTGTATTTGGGTGAGCAACTAGCAGGAATCACTATGACACTCATAGGGTAGCCAATGCCTCGTCACCAGCATAATCACATCAGCAACTTCAAGAAACCCCTGGCAAAAGTTACAATGACTCTTAAGATACACAACTAGTGGCGTAGCTATCAGGCAGACTGGAAAGAGTATCTAAAAAATGTGTATTTGGGTGAAGAACTGGCAGGAATCTCTATGACTCTCTTGAGGTAGCCAATGCCTCGTCACCAGCAGAATCAATCAGCAACTTCTAGAAACCCCTTTCAAAAGTAACGATGTTTCTCTTAAGATACACAACTAGTGGCGTATCGCTTCAGTCACACTGGAAACAGTATCTCAAAATGTGTATTTGGGTGAGCAACTGGCACGAAACACTGTGACTCTCTTAGGGTAGCCAATATCTCGTCACCAGTATAATCACAGCTTCAAAGTCAAGAAACCGCTGGCAAGAGTAACGATGTTTCTCTTAAGATACACAACTAGTGGCGTATCGCTTCAGGCAGACTGGCCACAGTATCTCAAAATGTGTATTTGGGTGAGCAACAGGCAGGAAGCACTATGACTCTCTTAAGGTAGCCAATACCTCGTCACCAACATAATCCCATCACCAACTTCAAGAAACCGCTTGCAAAGGTAACGAAGCTTCTCATAAGATACACAGCTAGTGGGGTGTCACTTGAGGCAGACTGGCCAAAGTATCAAAAAAATGTGTATTTGGGTGAGCAACTAGCAGGAATCACTATGACACTCATAGGGTAGCCAATGCCTCGTCACCAGCATAATCACATCAGCAACTTCAAGAAACCCCTGGCAAAAGTTACAATGACTCTTAAGATACACAACTAGTGGCGTAGCTATCAGGCAGACTGGAAAGAGTATCTAAAAAATGTGTATTTGGGTGAAGAACTGGCAGGAATCTCTATGACTCTCTTGAGGTAGCCAATGCCTCGTCACCAGTAGAATCAAATCAGCAACTTCTAGAAACCCCTTTCAAAAGTAACGATGTTTCTCTTAAGATACACAACTAGTGGCGTATCGCTTCAGGCACACTGGAAACAGTATCTAAAAAATGTGTATTTGGGTGAGCAACTGGCAGGAAACACTGTGACTCTCTTAGGGTAGCCAATATCTCGTCACCAGTATAATCACATCTTCAAAGTCAAGAAACCGCTGGCAAGAGTAACGATGTTTCTCTTAAGATACACAACTAGTGGCGTATCGCTTCAGGCAGACTGGCCACAGTATCTCAAAATGTGTATTTGGGTGAGCAACTGGCAGGAAGCACTATGACTCTCTAAAGGTAGCCAATGCCTCGTCACCAACATAATCCCATCACCAACTTCAAGAAACCGCTTGCAAAGGTAACGAAGCTTCTCATAAGATACACAGATAGTGGCGTGTCACTTGAGGCAGACTGGCCAAAGTATCAAAAAAATGTGTATTTGGGTGAGCAACTAGCAGGAATCACTATGACACTCATAGGGTAGCCAATGCCTCGTCACCAGCATAATCACATCAGCAACTTCAAGAAACCCCTGGCAAAAGTTACAATGACTCTTAAGATACACAACTAGTGGCGTAGCTATCAGGCAGACTGGAAAGAGTATCTAAAAGATGTGTATTTGGGTGAAGAACTGGCAGGAATCTCTATGACTCTCTTGAGGTAGCCAATGCCTCGTCACCAGCATAATCACATCAGCAACTTCAAGAAACCCCTGGCAAAAGTTACAATGACTCTTAAGATACACAACTAGTGGCGTAGCTATCAGGCAGACTGGAAAGAGTATCTAAAAAATGTGTATTTGGGTGAAGAACTGGCAGGAATCTCTATGACTCTCTTGAGGTAGCCAATGCCTCGTCACCAGCAGAATCAAATCAGCAACTTCTAGGAACCCCTTTCAAAAGTAACGATGTTTCTCTTAAGATACACATCTAGTGGCGTATCGCTTCAGGCACACTGGAAACAGTATCTAAAAAATGTGTATTTGGGTGAGCAACTGGCACGAAACACTGTGACTCTCTTTGGGTAGCCAATATCTCGTCACCAGTATAATCACAGCTTCAAAGTCAAGAAACCGCTGGCAAGAGTAAGGATGTTTCTCTTAAGATACACAACTAGTGGCGTATCGCTTCAGGCAGACTGTATCTCAAAATGTGTATTTGGGTGAGCAACTGGCAGGAAGCACTATGACTCTCTTAAGGTAGCCAATGCCTCGTCACCAACATAATCCCATCACCAACTTCAAGAAACCGCTTGCAAAGGTAACGAAGCTTCTCATAAGATACACAGCTAGTGGCGTGTCACTTGAGGCAGACTGGCCAAAGTATCAAAAAAATGTGTATTTGGGTGAGCAACAAGCAGGAATCACTATGACACTCATAGGGTAGCCAATGCCTCGTCACCAGCATAATCACATCAGCAACTTCAAGAAACCCCTGGCAAAAGTACAATGACTCTTAAGATACACAACTATTGGCGTAGCTATCAGGCAGACTGGAAAGAGTATCTAAAAAATGTGTATTTGGGTGAAGAACTGGCAGGAATCTCTATGACTCTGTTGAGGTAGCCAATGCCTCGTCACCAGCAGAATCAAATCAGCAACTTCTAGAAACCCCTTTCAAAAGTAACGATGTTTCTCTTAAGATACACAACTAGTGGCGTATCGCTTCAGGCACACTGGAAACAGTATCTTAAAAATGCGTATTTGGGTGAGCAACTGGCACGAAACACTGTGACTCTCTTAGGGTAGCCAATATCTCGTCACCAGTATAATCACATCTTCAAAGTCAAGAAACCGCTGGCAAGAGTAACGATGTTTCTCTTAAGATACACAACTAGTGGCGTATCGCTTCAGGCAGACTGGCCACAGTATCTAAAAAATGTGTATTTGGGTGAGCAACTGGCACGAAACACTGTGACTCTCTTAGGGTAGCCAATGCCTCGTCACCAACATAATCCCATCACCAACTTCAAGAAACCGCTTGCAAAGGTAACGAAGCTTCTCATAAGATACACAGCTAGTGGGGTGTCACTTGAGGCAGACTGGCGAAAGTATCAAAAAAATGTGTATTTGGGTGAGCAACTAGCAGGAATCACTATGACACTCATAGGGTAGCCAATGCCTCGTCACCAGCATAATCACATCAGCAACTTCAAGAAACCCCTGGCAAAAGTTACAATGACTCTTAAGATACACAACTAGTGGCGTAGCTATCAGGCAGACTGGAAAGAGTATCTAAAAAATGTGTATTTGGGTGAAGAACTGGCAGGAATCTCTATGACTCTCTTGAGGTAGCCAATGCCTCGTCACCAGCAGAATCAATCAGCAACTTCTAGAAACCCCTTTCAAAAGTAACGATGTTTCTCTTAAGATACACAACTAGTGGCGTATCGCTTCAGGCACACTGGAAACAGTATCTCAAAATGTGTATTTGGGTGAGCAACTGGCAGGAAGCACTATGACTCTCTCAAGGTAGCCAATACCTCGTCACCAACATAATCCCATCACCAACTTCAAGACCGTTTGCAAAGGTAACGAAGCTTCTCATAAGATAAGCAGCTAGTGGCGTGTCACTTGAGGCAGACTGGCCAAAGTATCAAAAAAATGTGTATTTGGGTGAGCAACTAGCAGGAATCACTATGACACTCATAGGGTAGCCAATGCCTCGTCACCAGCATAATCACATCAGCAACTTCAAGAAACCCCTGGCAAAAGTTACAATGACTCTTAAGATACACAACTAGTGGCGTAGCTATCAGGCATACTGGAAAGAGTATCTAAAAAATGTGTATTTGGGTGAAGAACTGGCAGGAATCTCTATGACTCTCTTGAGGTAGCCAATGCCTCGTCACCAGCAGAATCAAATCAGCAACTTCTAGAAACCCCTAACAAAAGTAACGATGTTTCTCTTAAGATACACAACTAGTGGCGTATCGCTTCAGGCACACTGGAAACAGTATCTAAAAAATGTGTATTTGGGTGAGCAACTGGCACGAAACACTGTGACTCTCTTAGGGTAGCCAATATCTCGTCACCAGTATAATCACATCTTCAAAGTCCTGAAACCGCTGGCAAGAGTAACGATGTTTCTCTTAAGATACACAATTAGTGGCGTATCGCTTCAGGCAGAGTGGCCACAGTATCTCAAAATGTGTATTTGGGTGAGCAACTGGCAGGAAGCACTAGGACTCTCTTAAGGTAGCCAATGCCTCGTCACTTACATAATCCCATCACCAACTTCAAGAAACCGCTTGCAAAGGTAACGAAGCTTCTCATAAGATACACAGCTAGTGGGGTGTCACTTGAGGCACTGGCCAAAGTATCAAAAAAATGTGTATTTGGGTGAGCAACTAGCAGGAATCACTATGACACTCATAGGGTAGCCAATGCCTCGTCACCAGCATAATCACATCAGCAACATCAAGAAACCCCTGGCAAAAGTTACAATGACTCTTAAGATACACAACTAGTGTCGTAGCTATCAGGCAGACTGGAAAGAGTATCTAAAAAATGTGTATTTGTGTGAAGAACTGGCAGGAATCTCTATGACTCTCTTGAGGTAGCCAATGCAAGTCACCAGCAGAATCAAATCAGCAACTTCTAGAAACCCCTAACAAAAGTAACGATGTTTCTCTTAAGATACACAACTAGTGGCGTATCGCTTCAGGCACACTGGAAACAGTATCTAAAAAATGTGTATTTCGGTGAGCAACTGGCACGAAACACTGTGACTCTCTTAGGGTAGCCAATATCTCGTCACCAGTATAATCACATCTTCAAAGTCAAGAAACCGCTGGCAAGATTAACGATGTTTCTCTTAAGATACACAACTAGTGGCGTATCACTTCAGGCAGACTGGAAACAGTATCTAAAAAATGTGTATTTGGGTGAGCACCTGGCACGAAACACTGTGACTCTCTTAGGGTAGCCAATGCCTCGTCACCAACATAATCCCATCACCAACTTCAAGAAACCGCTTGCAAAGGTAACGAAGCTTCTCATAAGATACACAGCTAGTGGGGTGTCACTTGAGGCAGACTGGCCAAAGTATCAAAAAAATGTGTATTTGGGTGAGCAACTAGCAGGAATCACTATGACACTCATAGGGTAGCCAATGCCTCGTCACCAGCATAATCACATCAGCAACTTCAAGAGACCCCTGGCAAAAGGTACAATGACTCTTAAGATACACAACTAGTGGCGTAGCTATCAGGCAGACTGGAAATAGTATCTAAAAAATGTGTATTTGGGTGAAGAACTGGCAGGAATCTCTATGACTCTCTTGAGGTAGCCAATGCCTCGTCACCAGCAGAATCAAATCAGCAACTTCTAGAAACCCCTTTCAAAAGTAACGATGTTTCTCTTAAGATACACAACTAGTGGCGTATCGCTTCAGGCACACTGGAAACAGTATCTAAAAAATGTGTATTTGGGTGAGCAACTGGCACGAAACACTGTGACTCTCTTAGGGTAGCCAATATCTCGTCACCAGTATAATCACATCTTCAAAGTCAAGAAACCGCTGGCAAGAGTAACGATGTTTCTCTTAAGATACACAACTAGTGGCGTATCGCTTCAGGCAGAGTGGCCACAGTATCTCAAAATGTGTATTTGGGTGAGCAACTGGCAGGAAGCACTAGGACTCTGTTAAGGTAGCCAACGCCTCGTCACCATCATAATCCCATCACCAACTTCAAGAAACCGCTTGCAAAGGTAACGAAGCTTCTCATAAGATACACAGCTAGTGGGGTGTCACTTGAGGCAGACTGGCCAAAGTATCAAAAAAATGTGTATTTGGGTGAGCAACTAGCAGGAATCACTATGACACTCATAGGGTAGCCAATGCCTCGTCACCAGCATAATCACATCAGCAACTTCAAGAAACCCCTGGCAAAAGTTACAATGACTCTTAAGATACACAACTAGTGGCGTAGCTATCAGGCAGACTGGAAAGAGTATCTAAAAGATGTGTATTTGGGTGAAGAACTGGCAGGAATCTCTATGACTCTCTTGAGGTAGCCAATGCCTCGTCACCAGCATAATCACATCAGCAACTTCTAGAAACCCCTTTCAAAAGTAACGATGTTTCTCTTAAGATACACAACTAGTGGCGTATCGCTTCAGGCACACTGGAAACAGTATCTAAAAAATGTGTATTTGGGTGAGCAACTGGCACAAAACACTGTGACTCTCTTAGGGTAGCCAATAACTCGTCACCAGTATAATCACAGCTTCAAAGTCAAGAAACCGCTGGCAAGAGTAACGATGTTTCTCTTATGATACACAACTAGTGGCGTATCGCTTCAGGCAGACTGGCCACAGTATTTAAAAAATGTGTATTTGGGTGAGCAACTGGCACGAAACACTGTGACTCTCTTAGGGTAGCCAATGCCTCGTCACCAACATAATCCCATCACCAACTTCAAGAAACCGCTTGCAAAGGTAACGAAGCTTCTCATAAGATACACAGCTAGTGGGGTGTCACTTGAGGCAGACTGGCCAAAGTATCAAAAAAATGTGTATTTGGGTGAGCAACTAGCAGGAATCACTATGACACTCATAGGGTAGCCAATGCCTCGTCACCAGCATAATCACATCAGCAACTTCAAGAAACCCCTCGCAAAAGTTACAATGACTCTTAAGATACACAACTAGTGGCGTATCGCTTCAGGCACACTGGAAACAGTATCTAAAAAATGTGTATTTGGGTGAAGAACTGGCAGGAATCTCTATGACTCTCTTGAGGTAGCCAATGCCTCGTCACCAGCAGAATCAATCAGCAACTTCTAGAAACCCCTTTCAAAAGTAACGATGTTTCTCTTAAGATACACAACTAGTGGCGTATCGCTTCAGGCACACTGGAAACAGTATCTCAAAATGTGTATTTGGGTGAGCAACTGGCACGAAACACTGTGACTCTCTTAGGGTAGCCAATATCTCGTCACCAGTATAATCACAGCTTCAAAGTCAAGACACCGCTGGCAAGAGTAACGATGTTTCTCTTAAGATACACAACTAGTGGCGTATCGCTTCAGGCAGACTGGCCACAGTATCTCAAAATGTGTATTTGGGTGAGCAACTGGCAGGGAGCACTATGACTCTCTTAAGGTAGCCAATGACTCGTCACCAACATAATCCCATCACCAACTTCAAGAAACCGCTTGCAAAGGTAACGAAGCTTCTCATAAGATACACAGCTAGTGGGGTGTCACTTGAGGCAGACTGGCCAAAGTATCAAAAAAATGTGTATTTGGGTGAGCAACTAGCAGGAATCACTATGACACTCATAGGGTAGCCAATGCCTCGTCACCAGCATAATCACATCAGCAACTTCAAGAAACCCCTGGCAAAAGTTACAATGACTCTTAAGATACACAACTAGTGGCGTAGCTATCAGGCACACTGGAAAGAGTATCTAAAAAATGTGTATTTGGGTGAAGAACTGGCAGGAGTCTCTATATGACTCTCTTGAGGTAGCCAATGCCTCGTCACCAGCAGAATCAAATCAGCAACTTCTAGAAACCCCTTTCAAAAGTAACGATGTTTCTCTTAAGATACACAACTAGTGGCGTATCGCTTCAGGCACACTGGAAACAGTATCTAAAAAATGTGTATTTGGGTGAGCAACTGGCACGAAACACTGTGACTCTCTTAGGGTAGCCAATATCTCGTCACCAGTATAATCACATCTTCAAAGTCAAGAAACCGCTGGCAAGAGTAACGATGTTTCTCTTAAGATACACAACTAGTGGCGTATCGCTTCAGGCAGACTGGCCACAGTATCTCAAAATGTGTATTTGGGTGAGCAACTGGCACGAAACACTGTGACTCTCTTAGGGTAGCCAATATCTCGTCACCAGTATAATCACATCTTCAAAGTCAAGAAACCGCTGGCAAAAGTAACGATGTTTCTCTTAAGATACACAACTAGTGGCGTATCGCTTCAGGCAGACTGGCCACAGTATCTCAAAATGTGTATTTGGGTGAGCAACTGGCAGGGAGCACTATGACTCTCTTAAGGTAGCCAATGCCTCGTCACCAACATAATCCCATCACCAACTTCAAGAAACCGCTTGCAAAGGTAACGAAGCTTCTCATAAGATACACAGCTAGTGGGGTGTCACTTGAGGCAGACTGGCCAAAGTATCAAAAAAATGTGTATTTGGGTGAGCAACTAGCAGGAATCACTATGACACTCATAGGGTAGCCAATGCCTCGTCACCAGCATAATCACATCAGCAACTTCAAGAAACCCCTGGCAAAAGTTACAATGACTCTTAAGATACACAACTAGTGGCGTAGCTATCAGGCAGACTGGAAAGAGTATCTAAAAAATGTGTATTTGGGTGAAGAACTGGCAGGAGTCTCTATATGACTCTCTTGAGGTAGCCAATGCCTCGTCACCAGCAGAATCAAATCAGCAACTTCTAGAAACCCCTTTCAAAAGTAACGATGTTTCTCTTAAGATACACAACTAGTGGCGTATCGCTTCAGGCACACTGGAAACAGTATCTAAAAAATGTGTATTTGGGTGAGCAACTGGCACAAAACACTGTGACTCTCTTAGGGTAGCCAATATCTCGTCACCAGTATAATCACAGCTTCAAAGTCAAGAAACCGCTGGCAAGAGTAACGATGTTTCTCTTAAGATACACAACTAGTGGCGTATCGCTTCAGGCAGACTGGCCACAGTATCTCAAAATGTGTATTTGGGTGAGCAACTGGCACGAAACACTGTGACTCTCTTAGGGTAGCCAATATCTCGTCACCAGTATAATCACATCTTCAAAGTCAAGAAACCGCTGGCAAAAGTAACGATGTTTCTCTTAAGATACACAACTAGTGGCGTATCGCTTCAGGCAGAGTGGGCACAGTATCTCAAAATGTGTATTTGGGTGAGCAACTGGCAGGGAGCACTATGACTCTCTTAAGGTAGCCAATGCCTCGTCACCAACATAAACCCATCACCAACTTCAAGAAACCGCTTGCAAAGGTAACGAAGCTTCTCATAAGATACACAGCTAGTGGGGTGTCACTTGAGGCAGACTGGCCAAAGTATCAAAAAAATGTGTATTTGGGTGAGCAACTAGCAGGAATCACTATGACACTCATAGGGTAGCCAATGCCTCGTCACCAGCATAATCACATCAGCAACTTCAAGAAACCCCTGGCAAAAGTTACAATGACTCTTAAGATACACAACTAGTGGCGTAGCTATCAGGCAGACTGGAAAGAGTATCTAAAAAATGTGTATTTTGGTGAAGAACTGGCAGGAGTCTCTATATGACTCTCTTGAGGTAGCCAATGCCTCGTCACCAGCAGAATCAAATCAGCAACTTCTAGAAACCCCTTTCAAAAGTAACGATGTTTCTCTTAAGATACACAACTATTGGCGTATCGCTTCAGGCACACTGGAAACAGTATCTAAAAAATGTGTATTTGGGTGAGCAACTGGCACGAAACACTGTGACTCTCTTAGGGTAGCCAATATCTCGTCACCAGTATAATCACATCTTCAAAGTCAAGAAACCGCTGGCAAGAGTAACGATGTTTCTCTTAAGATACACAACTAGTGGCGTATCGCTTCAGGCCGAGTGGCCACAGTATCTCAAAATGTGTATTTGGGTGAGCAACTGGCAGGAAGCACTAGGACTCTCTTAAGGTAGCCAACGCCTCGTCACCATCATAATCCCATCACCAACTTCAAGAAACCGCTTGCAAAGGTAACGAAGCTTCTCATAAGATACACAGCTAGTGGGGTGTCACTTGAGGCAGACTGGCCAAAGTATCAAAAAAATGTGTATTTGGGTGAGCAACTAGCAGGAATCACTATGACACTCATAGGGTAGCCAATGCCTCGTCACCAGCATAATCACATCAGCAACTTCAAGAAACCCCTGGCAAAAGTTACAATGACTCTTAAGATACACAACTAGTGGCGTAGCTATCAGGCAGACTGGAAAGAGTATCTAAAAGATGTGTATTTGGGTGAAGAACTGGCAGGAATCTCTATGACTCTCTTGAGGTAGCCAATGCCTCGTCACCAGCATAATCACATCAGCAACTTCTAGAAACCCCTTTCAAAAGTAACGATGTTTCTCTTAAGATACACAACTAGTGGCGTATCGCTTCAGGCACACTGGAAACAGTATCTAAAAAATGTGTATTTGGGTGAGCAACTGGCACAAAACACTGTGACTCTCTTAGGGTAGCCAATAACTCGTCACCAGTATAATCACAGCTTCAAAGTCAAGAAACCGCTGGCAAGAGTAACGATGTTTCTCTTAAGATACACAACTAGTGGCGTATCGCTTCAGGCAGACTGGCCACAGTATCTCAAAATGTGCATTTGGGTGAGCAACTGGCACGAAACACTGTGACTCTCTTAGGGTAGCCAATATCTCGTCACCAGTATAATCACATCTTCAAAGTCAAGAAACCGCTGGCAAAAGTAACGATGTTTCTCTTAAGATACACAACTAGTGGCGTATCGCTTCAGGCAGACTGGCCACAGTATCTCAAAATGTGTATTTGGGTGAGCAACTGGCAGGGAGCACTATGACTCTCTTAAGGTAGCCAATGCCTCGTCACCAACATAATCCCATCACCAACTTCAAGAAACCGCTTGCAAAGGTAACGAAGCTTCTCATAAGATACACAGCTAGTGGGGTGTCACTTGAGGCAGACTGGCCAAGATATCAAAAAAATGTGTATTTGGGTGAGCAACTAGCAGGAATCACTATGACACTCATAGGGTAGCCAATGCCTCGTCACCAGCATAATCACATCAGCAACTTCAAGAAACCCCTCGCAAAAGTTACAATGACTCTTAAGATACACAACTAGTGGCGTAGCTATCAGGCAGACTGGAAAGAGTATCTAAAAAATGTGTATTTGGGTGAAGAACTGGCAGGAGTCTCTATATGACTCTCTTGAGGTAGCCAATGCCTCGTCACCAGCAGAATCAAATCAGCAACTTCTAGAAACCCCTTTCAAAAGTAACGATGTTTCTCTTAAGATACACAACTAGTGGCGTATCGCTTCAGGCACACTGGAAACAGTATCTAAAAAATGTGTATTTGGGTGAGCAACTGGCACGAAACACTGTGACTCTCTTAGGGTAGCCAATATCTCGTCACCAGTATAATCACAGCTTCAAAGTCAAGAAACCGCTGGCAAGAGTAACGATGTTTCTCTTAAGATACACAACTAGTGGCGTATCGCTTCAGGCAGACTGGCCACAGTATCTCAAAATGTGTATTTGGGTGAGCAACTGGCACGAAACACTGTGACTCTCTTAGGGTAGCCAATATCTCGTCACCAGTATAATCACATCTTCAAAGTCAAGAAACCGCTGGCAAAAGTAACGATGTTTCTCTTAAGATACACAACTAGTGGCGTATCGCTTCAGGCAGAGTGGCCACAGTATCTCAAAATGTGTATTTGGGTGAGCAACTGGCAGGGAGCACTATGACTCTCTTAAGGTAGCCAATGCCTCGTCACCAACATAATCCCATCACCAACTTCAAGAAACCGCTTGCAAAGGTAACGAAGCTTCTCATAAGAAACACAGCTAGTGGGGTGTCACTTGAGGCAGACTGGCCAAAGTATCAAAAAAATGTGTATTTGGGTGAGCAACTAGCAGGAATCACTATGACACTCATAGGGTAGCCAATGCCTCGTCACCAGCATAATCACATCAGCAACTTCAAGAAACCCCTGGCAAAAGTTACAATGACTCTTAAGATACACAACTAGTGGCGTAGCTATCAGGCAGACTGGAAAGAGTATCTAAAAAATGTGTATTTTGGTGAAGAACTGGCAGGAGTCTCTATATGACTCTCTTGAGGTAGCCAATGCCTCGTCACCAGCAGAATCAAATCAGCAACTTCTAGAAACCCCTTTCAAAAGTAACGATGTTTCTCTTAAGATACACAACTAGTGGCGTATCGCTTCAGGCACACTGGAAACAGTATCTAAAAAATGTGTATTTGGGTGAGCAACTGGCACGAAACACTGTGACTCTCTTAGGGTAGCCAATATCTCGTCACCAGTATAATCACATCTTCAAAGTCAAGAAACCGCTGGCAAGAGTAACGATGTTTCTCTTAAGATACACAACTAGTGGCGTATCGCTTCAGGCAGACTGGCCACAGTATCTCAAAATGTGTATTTGGGTGAGCAACTGGCACGAAACACTGTGACTCTCTTAGGGTAGCCAATATCTCGTCACCAGTATAATCACAGCTTCAAAGTCAAGAAACCGCTGGCAAGAGTAACGATGTTTCTCTTAAGATACACAACTACTGGCGTATCGCTTCAGGCAGACTGGCCACAGTATCTCAAAATGTGTATTTGGGTGAGCAACTGGCAGGAAGCACTATGACTCTCTTAAGGTAGCCAATACCTCGTCACCAACATAATCCCATCACCAACTTCAAGAAACCGCTTGCAAAGGTAACGAAGCTTCTCATAAGATAAGCAGCTAGTGGCGTGTCACTTGAGGCAGACTGGCCAAAGTATCAAAAAAATGTGTATTTGGGTGAGCAACTAGCAGGAATCACTATGACACTCATAGGGTAGCCAATGCCTCGTCACCAGCATAATCACATCAGCAACTTCAAGAAACCCCTGGCAAAAGTTACAATGACTCTTAAGATACACAACTAGTGGCGTAGCTATCAGGCATACTGGAAAGAGTATCTAAAAAATGTGTATTTGTGTGAAGAACTGGCAGGAATCTCTATGACTCTCTTGAGGTAGCCAATGCCTCGTCACCAGCAGAATCAAATCAGCAACTTCTAGAAACCCCTAACAAAAGTAACGATGTTTCTCTTAAGATACACAACTAGTGGCGTATCGCTTCAGACACACTGGAAACAGTATCTAAAAAATGTGTATTTCGGTGAGCAACTGGCACGAAACACTGTGACTCTCTTAGGGTAGCCAATATCTCGTCACCAGTATAATCACATCTTCAAAGTCAAGAAACCGCTGGCAAGACTAACGATGTTTCTCTTAAGATACACAACTAGTGGCGTATCACTTCAGGCAGACTGGAAACAGTATCTAAAAAATGTGTATTTGGGTGAGCAACTGGCACGAAACACTGTGACTCTCTTAGGGTAGCCAATGCCTCGTCACCAACATAATCCCATCACCAACTTCAAGAAACCGCTTGCAAAGGTAACGAAGCTTCTCATAAGATACACAGCTAGTGGGGTGTCACTTGAGGCAGACTGGCCAAAGTATCAAAAAAATGTGTATTTGGGTGAGCAACTAGCAGGAATCACTATGACACTCATAGGGTAGCCAATGCCTCGTCACCAGCATAATCACATCAGCAACTTCAAGAAACCCCTGGCAAAAGTTACAATGACTCTTAAGATACACAACTAGTGGCGTAGCTATCAGGCAGACTGGAAAGAGTATCTAAAAAATGTGTATTTTGGTGAAGAACTGGCAGGAGTCTCTATATGACTCTCTTGAGGTAGCCAATGCCTCGTCACCAGCAGAATCAAATCAGCAACTTCTAGATACCCCTTTCAAAAGTAACGATGTTTCTCTTAAGATACACAACTAGTGGCGTATCGCTTCAGGCACACTGGAAACAGTATCTAAAAAATGTGTATTTGGGTGAGCAACTGGCACGAAACACTGTGACTCTCTTAGGGTAGCCAATATCTCGTCACCAATATAATCACATCTTCAAAGTCAAGAAACCGCTGGCAAGAGTAACGATGTTTCTCTTAAGATACACAACTAGTGGCGTATCGCTTCAGGCAGACTGGCCACAGTATCTCAAAATGTGTATTTGGGTGAGCAACTGGCACGAAACACTGTGACTCTCTTAGGGTAGCCAATATCTCGTCACCAGTATAATCACAGCTTCAAAGTCAAGAAACCGCTGGCAAGAGTAACGATGTTTCTCTTAAGATACACAACTACTGGCGTATCGCTTCAGGCAGACTGGCCACAGTATCTCAAAATGTGTATTTGGGTGAGCAACTGGCAGGAAGCACTATGACTCTCTTAAGGTAGCCAATACCTCGTCACCAACATAATCCCATCACCAACTTCAAGAAACCGCTTGCAAAGGTAACGAAGCTTCTCATAAGATAAGCAGCTAGTGGCGTGTCACTTGAGGCAGACTGGCCAAAGTATCAAAAAAATGTGTATTTGGGTGAGCAACTAGCAGGAATCACTATGACACTCATAGGGTAGCCAATGCCTCGTCACCAGCATAATCACATCAGCAACTTCAAGAAACCCCTGGCAAAAGTTACAATGACTCTTAAGATACACAACTAGTGGCGTAGCTATCAGGCATACTGGAAAGAGTATCTAAAAAATGTGTATTTGTGTGAAGAACTGGCAGGAATCTCTATGACTCTCTTGAGGTAGCCAATGCCTCGTCACCAGCAGAATCAAATCAGCAACTTCTAGAAACCCCTAACAAAAGTAACGATGTTTCTCTTAAGATACACAACTAGTGGCGTATCGCTTCAGACACACTGGAAACAGTATCTAAAAAATGTGTATTTCGGTGAGCAACTGGCACGAAACACTGTGACTCTCTTAGGGTAGCCAATATCTCGTCACCAGTATAATCACATCTTCAAAGTCAAGAAACCGCTGGCAAGATTAACGATGTTTCTCTTAAGATACACAACTAGTGGCGTATCACTTCAGGCAGACTGGAAACAGTATCTAAAAAATGTGTATTTGGGTGAGCAACTGGCACGAAACACTGTGACTCTCTTAGGGTAGCCAATGCCTCGTCACCAACATAATCCCATCACCAACTTCAAGAAACCGCTTGCAAAGGTAACGAAGCTTCTCATAAGATACACAGCTAGTGGGGTGTCACTTGAGGCAGACTGGCCAAAGTATCAAAAAAATGTGTATTTGGGTGAGCAACTAGCAGGAATCACTATGACACTCATAGGGTAGCCAATGCCTCGTCACCAGCATAATCACATCAGCAACTTCAAGAGACCCCTGGCAAAAGTTACAATGACTCTTAAGATACACAACTAGTGGCGTAGCTATCAGGCAGACTGGAAATAGTATCTAAAAAATGTGTATTTGGGTGAAGAACTGGCAGGAATCTCTATGACTCTCTTGAGGTAGCCAATGCCTCGTCACCAGCAGAATCAAATCAGCAACTTCTAGAAACCCCTTTCAAAAGTAACGATGTTTCTCTTAAGATACACAACTAGTGGCGTATCGCTTCAGGCACACTGGAAACAGTATCTAAAAAATGTGTATTTGGGTGAGCAACTGGCACGAAACACTGTGACTCTCTTAGGGTAGCCAATATCTCGTCACCAGTATAATCACATCTTCAAAGTCAAGAAACCGCTGGCAAGAGTAACGATGTTTCTCTTAAGATACACAACTAGTGGCGTATCGCTTCAGGCAGAGTGGCCACAGTATCTCAAAATGTGTATTTGGGTGAGCAACTGGCAGGAAGCACTAGGACTCTCTTAAGGTAGCCAATGCCTCGTCACCAACATAATCCCATCAACAACTTCAAGAAACCGCTTGCAAAGGTAACGAAGCTTCTCATAAGATACACAGCTAGTGGCGTGTCACTTGAAGCAGACTGGCCAAAGTATCAAAACAATGTGTATTTGGGTGAGCAACTAGCAGGAATCACTATGACACTCATAGGGTAGCCAATGCCTCGTCACCAGCATAATCACATCAGCAACTTCAAGAAACCCCTGGCAAAAGTTACAATGACTCTTAAGATACACAACTAGTGGCGTAGCTATCAGGCAGACTGGAAAGAGTATCTAAAAAATGTGTATTTGGGTGAAGAACTGGCAGGAATCTCTATGACTCTGTTGAGGTAGCCAATGCCTCGTCACCAGCAGAATCAAATCAGCAACTTCTAGAAACCCCTTTCAAAAGTAACGATGTTTCTCTTAAGATACACAACTAGTGGCGTATCGCTTCAGGCACACTGGAAACAGTATCTAAAAAATGCGTATTTGGGTGAGCAACTGGCACGAAACACTGTGACTCTCTTAGGGTAGCCAATAACTCGTCACCAGTATAATTACATCTTCAAAGTCAAGAAACCGCTGGCAAGAGTAACGATGTTTCTCTTAAGATACACAACTAGTGGCGTATCGCTTCAGGCAGAGTGGCCACAGTATTTAAAAAATGTGTATTTGGGTGAGCAACTGGCACGAAACACTGTGACTCTCTTAGGGTAGCCAATGCCTCGTCACCAACATAATCCCATCACCAACTTCAAGAAACCGCTTGCAAAGGTAACGAAGCTTCTCATAAGATACACAGCTAGTGGGGTGTCACTTGAGGCAGACTGGCCAAAGTATCAAAAAAATGTGTATTTGGGTGAGCAACTAGCAGGAATCACTATGACACTCATAGGGTAGCCAATGCCTCGTCACCAGCATAATCACATCAGCAACTTCAAGAAACCCCTCGCAAAAGTTACAGTGACTCTTAAGATACACAACTAGTGGCGTATCGCTTCAGGCACACTGGAAACAGTATCTAAAAAATGTGTATTTGGGTGAAGAACTGGCAGGAATCTCTATGACTCTCTTGAGGTAGCCAATGCCTCGTCACCAGCAGAATCAATCAGCAACTTCTAGAAACCCCTTTCAAAAGTAACGATGTTTCTCTTAAGATACACAACTAGTGGCGTATCGCTTCAGGCACACTGGAAAAAGTATCTCAAAATGTGTATTTGGGTGAGCAACTGGCACGAAACACTGTGACTCTCTTAGGGTAGCCAATATCTCGTCACCAGTATAATCACAGCTTCAAAGTCAAGAAACCGCTGGCAAGAGTAACGATGTTTCTCTTAAGATACACAACTACTGGCGTATCGCTTCAGGCAGACTGGCCACAGTATCTCAAAATGTGTATTTGGGTGAGCAACTGGCAGGAAGCACTATGACTCTCTTAAGGTAGCCAATACCTCGTCACCAACATAATCCCATCACCAACTTCAAGAAACCGCTTGCAAAGGTAACGAAGCTTCTCATAAGATAAGCAGCTAGTGGCGTGTCACTTGAGGCAGACTGGCCAAAGTATCAAAAAAATGTGTATTTGGGTGAGCAACTAGCAGGAATCACTATGACACTCATAGGGTAGCCAATGCCTCGTCACCAGCATAATCACATCAGCAACTTCAAGAAACCCCTGGCAAAAGTTACAATGACTCTTAAGATACACAACTAGTGGCGTAGCTATCAGGCATACTGGAAAGAGTATCTAAAAAATGTGTATTTGTGTGAAGAACTGGCAGGAATCTCTATGACTCTCTTGAGGTAGCCAATGCCTCGTCACCAGCAGAATCAAATCAGCAACTTCTAGAAACCCCTAACAAAAGTAACGATGTTTCTCTTAAGATACACAACTAGTGGCGTATCGCTTCAGGCACACTGGAAACAGTATCTAAAAAATGTGTATTTCGGTGAGCAACTGGCACGAAACACTGTGACTCTCTTAGGGTAGCCAATATCTCGTCACCAGTATAATCACATCTTCAAAGTCAAGAAACCGCTGGCAAGATTAACGATGTTTCTCTTAAGATACACAACTAGTGGCGTATCACTTCAGGCAGACTGGAAACAGTATCTAAAAAATGTGTATTTGGGTGAGCAACTGGCACGAAACACTGTGACTCTCTTAGGGTAGCCAATGCCTCGTCACCAACATAATCCCATCACCAACTTCAAGAAACCGCTTGCAAAGGTAACGAAGCTTCTCATAAGATACACAGCTAGTGGGGTGTCACTTGAGGCAGACTGGCCAAAGTATCAAAAAAATGTGTATTTGGGTGAGCAACTAGCAGGAATCACTATGACACTCATAGGGTAGCCAATGCCTCGTCACCAGCATAATCACATCAGCAACTTCAAGAGACCCCTGGCAAAAGTTACAATGACTCTTAAGATACACAACTAGTGGCGTAGCTATCAGGCAGACTGGAAATAGTATCTAAAAAATGTGTATTTGGGTGAAGAACTGGCAGGAATCTCTATGACTCTCTTGAGGTAGCCAATGCCTCGTCACCAGCAGAATCAAATCAGCAACTTCTAGAAACCCCTTTCAAAAGTAACGATGTTTCTCTTAAGATACACAACTAATGGCGTATCGCTTCAGGCACACTGGAAACAGTATCTAAAAAAAGTGTATTTGGGTGAGCAACTGGCACGAAACACTGTGACTCTCTTAGGGTAGCCAATATCTCGTCACCAGTATAATCACATCTTCAAAGTCAAGAAACCGCTGGCAAGAGTAACGATGTTTCTCTTAAGATACACAACTAGTGGCGTATCGCTTCAGGCAGACTGGCCACAGTATCTCAAAATGTGTATTTGGGTGAGCAACTGGCAGGAAGCACTAGGACTCGCTTAAGGTAGCCAATGCCTCGTCACCAACATAATCCCATCACCAACTTCAAGAAACCGCTTGCAAAGGTAACGAAGCTTCTCATAAGATACACAGCTAGTGGGGTGTCACTTGAGGCAGACTGGCCAAAGTATCAAAAAAATGTGTGTTTGGGTGAGCAACTAGCAGGAATCACTATGACACTCATAGGGTAGCCAATGCCTCGTCACCAGCATAATCACATCAGCAACTTCAAGAAACCCCTGGCAAAAGTTACAATGACTCTTAAGATACACAACTAGTGGCGTAGCTATCAGGCAGACTGGAAAGAGTATCTAAAAAATGTGTATTTGGGTGAAGAACTGGCAGGAATCTCTATGACTCTCTTGAGGTAGCCAATGCCTCGTCACCAGCAGAATCAAATCAGCAACTTCTAGAAACCCCTTTCAAAAGTAACGATGTTTCTCTTAAGATACACAACTAGTGGCGTATCGCTTCAGGCACACTGGAAACAGTATCTAAAAAATGTGTATTTGGGTGAGCAACTGGCAGGAAACACTGTGACTCTCTTAGGGTAGCCAATATCTCGTCACCAGTATAATCACATCTTCAAAGTCAAGAAACCGCTGGCAAGAGTAACGATGTTTCTCTTAAGATACAAAATTAGTGGCGTATCGCTTCAGGCATAGTGGCCACAGTATCTCAAAATGTGTATTTGGGTGAGCAACTGGCAGGAAGCACTAGGACTCTCTTAAGGTAGCCAATGCCTCGTCACCAACATAATCCCATCACCAACTTCAAGAAGCCGCTTGCAAAGGTAACGAAGCTTCTCATAAGATACACAGCTAGTGGGGTGTCACTTGAGGCAGACTGGCCAAAGTATCAAAAAAATGTGTATTTGGGTGAGCAACTAGCAGGAATCACTATGACACTCATAGGGTAGCCAATGCCTCGTCACCAGCATAATCACATCAGCAACTTCAAGAAACCCCTCGCAAAAGTTACAATGACTCTTAAGATACACAACTAGTGGCGTAGCTATCAGGCAGACTGGAAAGAGTATCTAAAAAATGTGTATTTGGGTGAAGAACTGGCAGGAATCTCTATGACTCTCTTGAGGTAGCCAATGCCTCGTCACCAGTAGAATCAAATCAGCAACTTCTAGAAACCCCTTTCAAAAGTAATGATGTTTCTCGTAAGATACACAACTAGTGGCGTATCGCTTCAGGCACACTGGAAACAGTATTAAAAAAATGTGTATTTGGGTGAGCAACTGGCACGAAACACTGTGACTCTCTTAGGGTAGCCAATATCTCGTCACCAGTATAATCACTTCTTCAAAGTCAAGAAACCGCTGGCAAAAGTAACGATGTTTCTCTTAAGATACACAACTAGTGGCGTATCGCTTCCGGCAGACTGGCCACAGTATCTCAAAATGTGTATTTGGGTGAGCAACTGGCAGGGAGCACTATGACTCTCTTAAGGTAGCCAATGCCTCGTCACCAACATAATCCCATCACCAACTTCAAGAAACCGCTTGCAAAGGTAACGAAGCTTCTCATAAGATACACAGCTAGTGGGGTGTCACTTGAGGCAGACTGGCCAAAGTATCAAAAAAATGTGTATTTGGTTGAGCAACTAGCAGGAATCACTATGACACTCATAGGGTAGCCAATTTCTCGTCACCAGCATAATCACATCAGCAACTTCAAGAAACCCCTGGCAAAAGTTACAATGACTCTTAAGATACACAACTAGTGGCGTAGCTATCAGGCAGACTGGAAAGAGTATCTAAAAATGTGTATTTGGGTGAAGAACTGGCAGGAATCTCTATGACTCTCTTGAGGTAGCCAATGCCTCGTCACCAGCAGAATCAAATCAGCAACTTCTAGAAACCCCTTTCAAAAGTAACGATGTTTCTCTTAAGATACACAACTAGTGGCGTATCGCTTCAGGCACACTGGAAACAGTATCTAAAAAATGTGTATTTGGGTGAGCAACTGGCAGGAAACACTGTGACTCTCTTAGGGTAGCCAATATCTCGTCACCAGTATAATCACATCTTCAAAGTCAAGAAACCGCTGGCAAGAGTAACGATGTTTCTCTTAAGATACACAACTACTGGCGTATCGCTTCAGGCAGACTGGCCACAGTATCTCAAAATGTGTATTTGGGTGAGCAACTGGCAGGAAGCACTATGACTCTCTTAAGGTAGCCAATGCCTCGTCACCAACACAATCCCATCACCAACTTCAAGAAACCGCTTGCAAAGGTAACGAAGCTTCTCATAAGATACACACCTAGTGGGGTGTCACTTGAGGCAGACTGGCCAAAGTAACAAAAAAATGTGTATTTGGGTGAGCAACTATCAGGAATCACTATGACACTCATAGGGTAGCCAATGCCTCGTCACCAGCATAATCACATCAGCAACTTCAAGAATCCCCTGGCAAAAGTTACAATGACTCTTAAGATACACAACTAGTGGCGTAGCTATCAGGCAGACTGGAAAGAGTATCTAAAAAATGTGTATTTGGGTGAAGAACTGGCAGGAATCTCTATGACTCTCTTGAGGTAGCCAATGCCTCGTCACCAGTAGAATCAAATCAGCAACTTCTAGAAACCCCTGTCAAAAGTAACGATGTTTCTCTTAAGATACACAACTAGTGGCGTATCGCTTCAGGCACACTGGAAACAGTATCTAAAAAATGTGTATTTGGGTGAGCAACTGGCAGGAAACACTTTGACTCTCTTAGGGTAGCCAATATCTCGTCACCAGTATAATCACATCTTCAAAGTCAAGAAACCGCTGGCAAGAGTAACGATGTTTCTCTTAAGATACACAACTAGTGGCGTATCGCTTCAAGCAGACTGGCCACAGTATCTCAAAATGTGTATTTGGGTGAGCAACTGGCAGGAAGCACTATGACTCTCTTAAGGTAGCCAATGCCTCGTCACCAACATAATCCCATCACCAACTTCAAGAAACCGCTTGCAAAGGTAACGAAGCTTCTCATAAGATACACCGCTAGTGGGGTGTCACTTGAGGCAGACTGGCGAAAGCATCAAAAAAAATGTGTATTTGGGTGAGCAACTAGCAGGAATCACTATGACACTCATAGGGTAGCCAATGCCTCGTCACCAGCATAATCACATCAGCAACTTCAAGAGACCCCTGGCAAAAGTTACAATGACTCTTAAGATACACAACTAGTGGCGTAGCTATCAGGCAGACTGGAAATAGTATCTAAAAAATGTGTATTTGGGTGAAGAACTGGCAGGAATCTCTATGACTCTCTTGAGGTAGCCAATGCCTCGTCACCAGCAGAATCAAATCAGCAACTTCTTGAAACCCCTGGCAAAAGTAACGATGTTTCTCTTAAGATACACAACTAGTGGCGTATCGCTTCAGGCACATTGGAAACAGTATCTAAAAAATGTGTATTTGGGTGAGCAACTGGCACGAAACACTGTGACTCTCTTAGGGTAACCAATATCTCGTCACCAGTATAATCACAGCTTCAAAGTCAAGAAACCGCTGGCAAGAGTAACGATGTTTCTCTTAAGATACACAACTAGTGGCGTATCGCCTCAGGCAGACTGGCCACAGTATCTCAAAATGTGTATTTGGGTGAGCAACTGGCAGGAAGCACTATGACTCTCTTAAGTTAGCCAATGCCTCGTCACCAACATAATCCCATCACCAACTTCAAGAAACCGCTTGCAAAGGTAACGAAGCTTCTCATAAGATACACAGCTAGTGGGGTGTCACTTGAGGCAGACTGGCCAAAGTATCAAAAAAATGTGTATTTGGGTGAGCAACTAGCAGGAATCACTATGACACTCATAGGGTAGCCAATGCCTCGTCACCAGCATAATCACATCAGCAACTTCAAGAAACCCCTGGCAAAAGTTACAATGACTCTTAAGATACACAACTAGTGGCGTAGCTATCAGGCAGACTGGAAAGAGTATCTAAAAAATGTGTATTTGGGTGAAGAACTGGCAGGAATCTCTATGACTCTCTTGAGGTAGCCAATGCCTCGTCACCAGCAGAATCAAATCAGCAACTTCTAGAAACCCCTGGCAAAAGTAACGATGTTTCTCTTAAGATACACAACTAGTGGCGTATCGCTTCAGGCACACTGGAAACAGTATCTAAAAAATGTGTATTTGGGTGAGCAACTGGCAGGAAACACTGTGACTCTCTTAGGGTAACCAATATCTCGTCACCAGTATAATCACAGCTTCAAAGTCAAGAAACCGCTGGCAAGAGTAACGATGTTTCTCTTAAGATACACAACTAGTGGCGTATCGCCTCAGGCAGAATGGCCACAGTATCTCAAAATGTGTATTTGGGTGAGCAACTGGCAGGAAGCACTATGACTCTCTTAAGTTAGCCAATGCCTCGTCACCAACATAATCCCATCACCAACTTCAAGAAACCGCTTGCAAAGGTAACGAAGCTTCTCATAAGATACACAGCTAGTGGGGTGTCACTTGAGGCAGACTGGCCAAAGTATCAAAAAAATGTGTATTTGGGTGAGCAACTAGCAGGAATCACTATGACACTCATAGGGTAGCCAATGCCTCGTCACCAGCATAATCACATCAGCAACTTCAAGAAACCCCTGGCAAAAGTTACAATGACTCTTAAGATACACAACTAGTGGCGTAGCTATCAGGCAGACTGGAAAGAGTATCTAAAAAATGTGTATTTGGGTGAAGAACTGGCAGGAATCTCTATGACTCTCTTGAGGTAGCCAATGCCTCGTCACCAGCAGAATCAAATCAGCAACTTCTAGAAACCCCTGGCAAAAGTAACGATGTTTCTCTTAAGATACACAACTAGTGGCGTATCGCTTCAGGCACACTGGAAACAGTATCTAAAAAATGTGTATTTGGGTGAGCAACTGGCAGGAAACACTGTGACTCTCTTAGGGTAGCCAATATCTCGTCACCAGTATAATCACAGCTTCAAAGTCAAGAAACCGCTGGCAAGAGTAACGATGTTTCTCTTAAGATACACAACTAGTGGCGTATCGCTTCAGGCAGACTGGCCACAGTATCTCAAAATGTGTATTTGGGTGAGCAACTGGCAGGAAGCACTATGACTCTCTTAAGGTAGCCAATGCCTCGTCACCTAACATAATCCCATCACCAACTTCAAGAAACCGCTTGCAAAGGTAACGAAGCTTCTCATAAGATACACAGCTAGTGGGGTGTCACTTGAGGCAGACTGGCCAAAGTATCAAAAAAATGTGTATTTGGGTGAGCAACTAGCAGGAATCACTATGACACTCATAGGGTAGCCAATGCCTCGTCACCAGCATAATCACATCAGCAACTTCAAGAAACCCCTGGCTAAAGTTACAATGACTCTTAAGATACACAACTAGTGGCGTAGCTATCAGGCAGACTGGATAGAGTATCTAAAAAATGTGTATTTGGGTGAAGAACTGGCAGGAATCTCTATGACTCTCTTGAGGTAGCCAATGCCTCGTCACCAGCAGAATCAAATCAGCAACTTCTAGAAACCCCTGGCAAAAGTAACGATGTTTCTCTTAAGATACACAACTAGTGGCGTATCGCTTCAGGCACACTGGAAACAGTATCTAAAAATGTGTATTTGGGTGAGCAACTGGCAGGAAACACTGTGACTCTCTTAGGGTAGCCAATATCTCGTCACCAGAATAATCACAGCTTCAAAGTCAAGAAACCGCTGGCAAGAGTAACGATGTTTCTCTTAAGATACACAACTAGTGGCGTATCGCTTCAGGCAGACTGGCCACAGTATCTAAAAAATGTGTATTTGGGTGAAGAACTGGCAGGAATCTCTATGACTCTCTTGAGGTAGCCAATGCCTCGTCACCAGCAGAATCAAATCAGCAACTTCTAGAAAATCCTGGCAAAAGTAACGATGTTTCTCTTAAGATACACAACTAGTGGCGTTTCGCTTCAGGCACACTGGAAACAGTATCTAAAAAATGTGTATTTGGAAGAGCAACTGGCAGGAAACACTGTGACTCTCTTAGGGTAGCCAATATCTCGTCACCAGTATAATCACAGCTTCAAAGTCAAGAAACCGCTGGCAAGAGTAACGATGTTTCTCTTAAGATACACAACTAGTGGCGTATCGCTTCAGGCAGACTGGCCACAGTATCTCAAAATGTGTATTTGGGTGAGCAACTGGCAGGAAGCACTATGACTCTCTTAAGGTAGCCAATGCCTCGTCACCTAACTTAATCCCATCACCAACTTCAAGAAACCGCTTGCAAAGGTAACGAAGCTTCTCATAAGATACACAGCTAGTGGGGTGTCACTTGAGGCAGACTGGCCAAAGTATCAAAAAAATGTGTATTCGGGTGAGCAACTAGCAGGAATCACTATGACACTCATAGGGTAGCCAATGCCTCGTCACCAGCATAATCACATCAGCAACTTCAAGAAACCCCTGGCAAAAGTTACAATGACTCTTAAGATACACAACTAGTGGCGTAGCTATCAGGCAGACTGGAAAGAGTATCTAAAAAATGTGTATTTGGGTGAAGAACTGGCAGGAACTCTATGACTCTCTTGAGGTAGCCAATGCCTCGTCACCAGCAGAATCAAATCAGCAACTTCTAGAAACCCCTGGCAAAAGTAACGATGTTTCTCTTAAGATACACAACTAGTGGCGTATCGCTTCAGGCACACTGGAAACAGTATCTAAAAAATGTGTATTTGGGTGAGAAACTGGCATGAAACACTGTGACTCTCTTAGGGTAGCCAATATCTCGTCACCAGTATAATCACAGCTTCAAAGTCAAGAAACCGCTGGCAAGAGTAACGATGTTTCTCTTAAGATACACAACTAGTGGCGTATCGCTTCAGGCAGACTGGCCACAGTATCTCAAAATGTGTATTTGGGTGAGCAACTGGCAGGAAGCACTATGACTCTCTTAAGTTAGCCAATGCCTCGTCACCAACATAATCCCATCAGCAACTTCAAGAAACCGCTTGCAAAGGTAACGAAGCTTCTCATAAGATACACAGCTAGTGGGGTGTCACTTGAGGCAGACTGGCCAAAGTATCAAAAAAATGTGTATTTGGGTGAGCAACTAGCAGGAATCACTATGACACTCATAGGGTAGCCAATGCCTCGTCACCAGCATAATCACATCAGCAACTTCAAGAAACCCCTGGCAAAAGTTACAATGACTCTTAAGATACACAACTAGTGGCGTAGCTATCAGGCAGACTGGAAAGAGTATCTAAAAAATGTGTATTTGGGTGAAGAACTGGCAGGAATCTCTATGACTCTCTTGAGGTAGCCAATGCCTCGTCACCAGTAGAATCAAATCAGCAACTTCTAGAAACCCCTTTCAAAAGTAACGATGTTTCTCTTAAGATACACAACTAGTGGCGTATCGCTTCAGGCAGACTGGCCACAGTATCTAAAAAATGTGTATTTGGGTGAAGAACTGGCAGGAATCTCTATGACTCTCTTGAGGTAGCCAATGCCTCGTCACCAGCAGAATCAAATCAGCAACTTCTAGAAAATCCTGGCAAAAGTAACGATGTTTCTCTTAAGATACACAACTAGTGGCGTTTCGCTTCAGGCACACTGGAAACAGTATCTAAAAAATGTGTATTTGGAAGAGCAACTGGCAGGAAACACTGTGACTCTCTTAGGGTAGCCAATATCTCGTCACCAGTATAATCACAGCTTCAAAGTCAAGAAACCGCTGGCAAGAGTAACGATGTTTCTCTTAAGATACACAACTAGTGGCGTATCGCTTCAGGCAGACTGGCCACAGTATCTCAAAATGTGTATTTGGGTGAGCAACAGCCAGGAAGCACTATGACTCTCTTAAGGTAGCCAATGCCTCGTCACCTAACTTAATCCCATCACCAACTTCAAGAAACCGCTTGCAAAGGTAACGAAGCTTCTCATAAGATACACAGCTAGTGGGGTGTCACTTGAGGCAGACTGGCCAAAGTATCAAAAAAATGTGTATTCGGGTGAGCAACTAGCAGGAATCACTATGACACTCATAGGGTAGCCAATGCCTCGTCACCAGCATAATCACATCAGCAACTTCAAGAAACCCCTGGCAAAAGTTACAATGACTCTTAAGATACACAACTAGTGGCGTAGCTATCAGGCAGACTGGAAAGAGTATCTAAAAAATGTGTATTTGGGTGAAGAACTGGCAGGAACTCTATGACTCTCTTGAGGTAGCCAATGCCTCGTCACCAGCAGAATCAAATCAGCAACTTCTAGAAACCCCTGGCAAAAGTAACGATGTTTCTCTTAAGATACACAACTAGTGGCGTATCGCTTCAGGCACACTGGAAACAGTATCTAAAAAATGTGTATTTGGGTGAGAAACTGGCATGAAACACTGTGACTCTCTTAGGGTAGCCAATATCTCGTCACCAGTATAATCACAGCTTCAAAGTCAAGAAACCGCTGGCAAGAGTAACGATGTTTCTCTTAAGATACACAACTAGTGGCGTATCGCTTCAGGCAGACTGGCCACAGTATCTCAAAATGTGTATTTGGGTGAGCAACTGGCAGGAAGCACTATGACTCTCTTAAGTTAGCCAATGCCTCGTCACCAACATAATCCCATCAGCAACTTCAAGAAACCGCTTGCAAAGGTAACGAAGCTTCTCATAAGATACACAGCTAGTGGGGTGTCACTTGAGGCAGACTGGCCAAAGTATCAAAAAAATGTGTATTTGGGTGAGCAACTAGCAGGAATCACTATGACACTCATAGGGTAGCCAATGCCTCGTCACCAGCATAATCACATCAGCAACTTCAAGAAACCCCTGGCAAAAGTTACAATGACTCTTAAGATACACAACTAGTGGCGTAGCTATCAGGCAGACTGGAAAGAGTATCTAAAAAATGTGTATTTGGGTGAAGAACTGGCAGGAATCTCTATGACTCTCTTGAGGTAGCCAATGCCTCGTCACCAGTAGAATCAAATCAGCAACTTCTAGAAACCCCTTTCAAAAGTAACGATGTTTCTCTTAAGATACACAACTAGTGGCGTATCGCTTCAGGCAGACTGGCCACAGTATCTAAAAAATGTGTATTTGGGTGAAGAACTGGCAGGAATCTCTATGACTCTCTTGAGGTAGCCAATGCCTCGTCACCAGCAGAATCAAATCAGCAACTTCTAGAAAATCCTGGCAAAAGTAACGATGTTTCTCTTAAGATACACAACTAGTGGCGTTTCGCTTCAGGCACACTGGAAACAGTATCTAAAAAATGTGTATTTGGAAGAGCAACTGGCAGGAAACACTGTGACTCTCTTAGGGTAGCCAATATCTCGTCACCAGTATAATCACAGCTTCAAAGTCAAGAAACCGCTGGCAAGAGTAACGATGTTTCTCTTAAGATACACAACTAGTGGCGTATCGCTTCAGGCAGACTGGCCACAGTATCTCAAAATGTGTATTTGGGTGAGCAACAGCCAGGAAGCACTATGACTCTCTTAAGGTAGCCAATGCCTCGTCACCTAACTTAATCCCATCACCAACTTCAAGAAACCGCTTGCAAAGGTAACGAAGCTTCTCATAAGATACACAGCTAGTGGGGTGTCACTTGAGGCAGACTGGCCAAAGTATCAAAAAAATGTGTATTCGGGTGAGCAACTAGCAGGAATCACTATGACACTCATAGGGTAGCCAATGCCTCGTCACCAGCATAATCACATCAGCAACTTCAAGAAACCCCTGGCAAAAGTTACAATGACTCTTAAGATACACAACTAGTGGCGTAGCTATCAGGCAGACTGGAAAGAGTATCTAAAAAATGTGTATTTGGGTGAAGAACTGGCAGGAACTCTATGACTCTCTTGAGGTAGCCAATGCCTCGTCACCAGCAGAATCAAATCAGCAACTTCTAGAAACCCCTGGCAAAAGTAACGATGTTTCTCTTAAGATACACAACTAGTGGCGTATCGCTTCAGGCACACTGGAAACAGTATCTAAAAAATGTGTATTTGGGTGAGAAACTGGCATGAAACACTGTGACTCTCTTAGGGTAGCCAATATCTCGTCACCAGTATAATCACAGCTTCAAAGTCAAGAAACCGCTGGCAAGAGTAACGATGTTTCTCTTAAGATACACAACTAGTGGCGTATCGCTTCAGGCAGACTGGCCACAGTATCTCAAAATGTGTATTTGGGTGAGCAACTGGCAGGAAGCACTATGACTCTCTTAAGTTAGCCAATGCCTCGTCACCAACATAATCCCATCAGCAACTTCAAGAAACCGCTTGCAAAGGTAACGAAGCTTCTCATAAGATACACAGCTAGTGGGGTGTCACTTGAGGCAGACTGGCCAAAGTATCAAAAAAATGTGTATTTGGGTGAGCAACTAGCAGGAATCACTATGACACTCATAGGGTAGCCAATGCCTCGTCACCAGCATAATCACATCAGCAACTTCAAGAAACCCCTGGCAAAAGTTACAATGACTCTTAAGATACACAACTAGTGGCGTAGCTATCAGGCAGACTGGAAAGAGTATCTAAAAAATGTGTATTTGGGTGAAGAACTGGCAGGAATCTCTATGACTCTCTTGAGGTAGCCAATGCCTCGTCACCAGCAGAATCAAATCAGCAACTTCTAGAAAATCCTGGCAAAAGTAACGATGTTTCTCTTAAGATACACAACTAGTGGCGTATCGCTTCAGGCAG
Organism: Schistocerca nitens; assembly: GCF_023898315.1. Classification (NCBI taxonomy): domain Eukaryota; kingdom Metazoa; phylum Arthropoda; class Insecta; order Orthoptera; family Acrididae; genus Schistocerca; species Schistocerca nitens. Next base: position 104,187,671 of record NC_064616.1, on the reverse strand, counting down.
ACTGGCCACAGTATCTAAAAAATGTGTATTTGGGTGAAGAACTGGCAGGAATCTCTATGACTCTCTTAAGGTAGCCAATGCCTCGTCACCAGCAGAATCAAATCAGCAACTTCTAGAAAATCCTGGCAAAAGTAACGATGTTTCTCTTAAGATACACAACTAGTGGCGTATCGCTTCAGGCACACTGGAAACAGTATCTAAAAAATGTGTATTTGGAAGAGCAACTGGCAGGAAACACTGTGACTCTCTTAGGGTAGCCAATATCTCGTCACCAGTATAATCACAGCTTCAAAGTCAAGAAACCGCTGGCAAGAGTAACGATGTTTCTCTTAAGATACACAACTAGTGGCGTATCGCTTCAGGCAGACTGGCCACAGTATCTCAAAATGTGTATTTGGGTGAGCAACTGGCAGGAAGCACTATGACTCTCTTAAGGTAGCCAATGCCTCGTCACCTAACTTTATCCCATCACCAACTTCAAGAAGCCGCTTGCAAAGGTAACGAAGCTTCTCATAAGATACACAGCTAGTGGGGTGTCACTTGAGGCAGACTGGCCAAAGTATCAAAAAAATGTGTATTCGGGTTAGCAACTAGCAGGAATCACTATGACACTCATAGGGTAGCCAATGCCTCGTCACCAGCATAATCACATCAGCAACTTCAAGAAACCCCTGGCTAAAGTTACAATGACTCTTAAGATACACAACTAGTGGCGTAGCTATCAGGCAGACTGGAAAGAGTATCTAAAAAATGTGTATTTGGGTGAAGAACTGGCAGGAACTCTATGACTCTCTTGAGGTAGCCAATGCCTCGTCACCAGCAGAATCAAATCAGCAACTTCTAGAAACCCCTGGCAAAAGTAACGATGTTTCTCTTAAGATACACAACTAGTGGCGTATCGCTTCAGGCACACTGGAAACAGTATCTAAAAAATGTGTATTTGGGTGAGCAACTGGCACGAAACACTGTGACTCTCTTAGGGTAGCCAATATCTCGTCACCAGTATAATCACAGCTTCAAAGTCAAGAAACCGCTGGCAAGAGTAACGATGTTTCTCTTAAGATACACAACTAGTGGCGTATCGCTTCAGGCAGACTGGCCACAGTATCTCAAAATGTGTATTTGGGTGAGCAACTGGCAGGAAGCACTATGACTCTCTTAAGGTATCCAATGCCTCGTCACCTAACATAATCCCATCACCAACTTCAAGAAACCGCTTGCAAAGGTAACAAAGCTTCTCATAAGATACACAGCTAGTGGGGTGTCACTTGAGGCAGACTGGCCAAAGTATCAAAAAAATGTGTATTTGGGTGAGCAACTAGCAGGAATCACTATGACACTCATAGGGTAGCCAATGCCTCGTCACCAGCATAATCACATCAGCAACTTCAAGAAACCCCTGGCAAAAGTTACAATGACTCTTAAGATACACAACTAATGGCGTAGCTATCAGGCAGACTGGAAAGAGTATCTAAAAAATGTGTATTTGGGTGAAGAACTGGCAGGAATCTCTATGACTCTCTTGAGGTAGCCAATGCCTCGTCACCAGCAGAATCAAATCAGCAACTTCTAGAAACCCCTGGCAAAAGTAACGATGTTTCTCTTAAGATACACAACTAGTGGCGTATCGCTTCAGGCACACTGGAAGCAGTATCTAAAAAATGTGTATTTGGGTGAGCAACTGGCATGAAACACTGTGACTCTCTTAGGGTAGCCAATATCTCGTCACCAGTATAATCACAGCTTCAAAGTCAAGAAACCGCTGGCAAGAGTAACGATGTTTCTCTTAAGATACTCAACTAGTGGCGTATCGCTTCAGGCAGACTGGCCACAGTATCTCAAAATGTGTATTTGGGTGAGCAACTGGCAGGAAGCACTATGACTCTCTTAAGTTAGCCAATGCCTCGACACCAACATAATCCCATCACCAACTTCAAGAAACCGCTTGCAAAGGTAACGAAGCTTCTCATAAGATACACAGCTAGTGGGGTGTCACTTGAGGCAGACTGGCCAAAGTATCAAAAAAATGTGTATTTGGGTGAGCAACTAGCAGGAATCACTATGACACTCATAGGGTAGCCAATGCCTCGTCACCAGCATAATCACATCAGCAACTTCAAGAAACCCTTGGCAAAAGTTACAATGACTCTTAAGATACACAACTAGTGGCGTAGCTATCAGGCAGACTGGAAAGAGTATCTAAAAAATGTGTATTTGGGTGAAGAACTGGCAGGAATCTCTATGACTCTCTTGAGGTAGCCAATGCATCGTCACCAGCAGAATCAAATCAGCAACTTCTAGAAACCCCTGGCAAAGTAACGATGTTTCTCTTAAGATACACAACTAGTGGCGTATCGCCTCAGGCACACTGGAAACAGTATCTAAAAAATGTGTATTTGGGTGAGCAACTGGCACGAAACACTGTGACTCTCTTAGGGTAGCCAATATCTCGTCACCAGTATAATCACAGCTTCAAAGTCAAGAAACCGCTGGCAAGAGTAACGATGTTTCTCTTAAGATACACAACTAGTGGCGTATCGCTTCAGGCAGACTGGCCACAGTGTCTCAAAATGTGTATTTGGGTGAGCAACTGGCAGGAAGCACTATGACTCTCTTAAGGTAGCCAATGCCTCGTCACCTAACATAATCCCATCACCAACTTCAAGAAACCGCTTGCAAAGGTAACGAAGCTTCTCATAAGATACACAGCTAGTGGGGTGTCACTTGAGGCAGACTGGCCAAAGTATCAAAAAAATGTGTATTTGGGTGAGCAACTAGCAGGAATCACTATGACACTCATAGGGTAGCCAATGCCTCGTCACCAGCATAATCACATCAGCAACTTCAAGAAACCCCTGGCAAAAGTTACAATGACTCTTAAGATACACAACTAGTGGCGTAGCTATCAGGCAGACTGGAAAGAGTATCTAAAAAATGTGTATTTGGGTGAAGAACTGGCAGGAATCTCTATGACTCTCTTGAGGTAGCCAATGCCTCGTCACCAGCAGAATCAAATCAGCAACTTCTAGAAACCCCTGGCAAAAGTAACGATGTTTCTCTTAAGATACACAACTAGTGGCGTATCGCTTCAGGCACACTGGAAACAGTATCTAAAAAATGTGTATTTGGGTGAGCAACTGGCAGGAAACACTGTGACTCTCTTAGGGTAGCCAATATCTTGTCACCAGTATAATCACAGCTTCAAAGTCAAGAAACCGCTGGCAAGAGTAACGATGTTTCTCTTAAGATACACAACTAGTGGCGTATCGCTTCAGGCAGACTGGCCACAGTATCTCAAAATGTGTATTTGGGTGAGCAACTGGCAGGAAGCACTATGACTCTCTTAAGGTAGCCAATGCCTCGTCACCAACATAATCCCATCACCAACTTCAAGAAACCGCTTGCAAAGGTAACGAAGCTTCTCATAAGATACACAGCTAGTGGGGTGTCACTTGAGGAAGACTGGCCAAAGTATCAAAAAAATGTGTATTTGGGTGAGCAACTAGCAGGAATCACTATGACACTCATAGAGGTAGCCAATGCCTCGTCACCAGCATAATCACATCAGCAACTTCAAGAAACCCCTGGCAAAAGTTACAATGATTCTTAAGATACACAACTAGTGGCGTAGCTATCAGGCAGACTGGAAAGAGTATCTAAAAAATGTGTATTTGGGTGAAGAACTGGCAGGAATCTCTATGACTCTCTTGAGGTAGCCAATGCCTCGTCACCAGCAGAATCAAATCAGCAACTTCTAGAAACCCCTGGCAAAAGTAACGATGTTTCTCTTAAGATACACAACTAGTGGCGAATCGCTTCAGGCACACTGTAAACAGTATCTAAAAAATGTGTATTTGGGTGAGCAACTGGCACGAAACACTGTGACTCTCTTAGGGTAGCCAATATCTCGTCACCAGTATAATCACAGCTTCAAAGTCAAGAACCCGCCGGCAAGAGTAACGATGTTTCTCTTAAGATACACAACTAGTGGCGTATCGCTTCAGGCAGACTGGCCACAGTATCTCAAAATGTGTATTTGGGTGAGCAACTGGCAGGAAGCACTATGACTCTCTTAAGGTAGCCAATGCTTCGTCACCAACATTATCACATCACCAACTTCAAGAAACCGCTTGCAAAGGTAACGAAGCTTCTCATAAGATACACAGCTAGTGGGGTGTCACTTGAGGCAGACTGGCGAAAGCATAAAAAAAAATGTGTATTTGGGTGAGCAACTAGCAGGAATCACTATGACACTCATAGGGTAGCCAATGCATCGTCACCAGCATAACCACATCAGCAACTTCAAGAAACCCCTGGCAAAAGTTACAATGACTCTTAAGATACACAACTAGTGGCGTAGCTACCAGGCAGACTGGAAATAGTATCTAAAAATGTGTATTTGGGGGAAGAACTGGCAGGAATCTCTATGACTCTCTTACGGTAGCCAATGCCTCGTCACCAGCAGAATCAAATCAGCAACTTCTAGAAACCCCTTTCAAAAGTAACGATGTTTCTCTTAAGATACACAACTAGTGGCGTATCGCTTCAGGCACACTGGAAACAGTATCTAAAAAATGTGTATTTGGGTGAGCAACTGGCACGAAACACTGTGACTCTCTTAGGGTAGCAAATATCTCGTCACCAGTATAATCACATCTTCAAAGTCAAGAAACCGCTGGCAAGAGTAACAATGTTTCTCTTAAGATACACAACTAGTGGCGTATCGCTTCAGGCACATTGGAAACAGTATCTAAAAAATGTGTATTTGGGTGAGCAATTGGCACGAAACACTGTGACTCTCTTAGGGTAACCAATATCTCGTCACCAGTATAATCACAGCTTCAAAGTCAAGAAACCGCTGGCAAGAGTAACGATGTTTCTCTTAAGATACACAACTAGTGGCGTATCGCTTCAAGCAGACTGGCCACAGTATCTCAAAATGTGTATTTGGGTGAGCAACTGGCAGGAAGCACTATGACTCTCTTAAGTTAGCCAATGCCTCGTCACCAACATAATCCCATCAGCAACTTCAAGAAACCGCTTGCAAAGGTAACGAAGCTTCTCATAAGATACACAGCTAGTGGGGTGTCACTTGAGGCAGACTAGCCAAAGTATAAAAAAAATGTGTATTTGGGTGAGCAACTAGCAGGAATCACTATGACACTCATAGGGTAGCCAATGCCTCGTCACCAGCATAATCACATCAGCAACTTCAAGAAACCCCTGGCAAAAGTTACAATGACTCTTAAGATACACAACTAGTGGCGTAGCTATCAGGCAGACTGGAAAGAGTATCTAAAAAATGTGTATTTGGGTGAAGAACTGGCAGGAATCTCTATGACTCTCTTGAGGTAGCCAATGCCTCGTCACCAGCAGAATCAAATCAGCAACTTCTAGAAACCCCTGGCAAAAGTAACGATGTTTCTCTTAAGATACACAACTAGTGGCGTATCGCTTCAGGCACACTGGAAACAGTATCTAAAAAATGTGTATTTGGGTGAGCAACTGGCAGGAAACACTGTGACTCTCTTAGGGTAGCCAATATCTCGTCACCAGTATAATCACAGCTTCAAAGTCAAGAAACCGCTGGCAAGAGTAACGATGTTTCTCTTAAGATACACAACTAGTGGCGTATCGCTTCAGGCAGACTGTCCACAGTATCTCAAAATGTGTATTTGGGTGAGCAACTGGCAGGAAGCACTATGACTCTCTTAAGGTAGCCAATATCTCGTCACCAACATAATCCCATCACCAACTTCAAGAAACCGCTAGCAAAGGTAACGAAGCTTCTCATAAGATACACAGCTAGTGGGGTGTCACTTGAGGCAGACTGGCCAAAGTATCAAAAAAATGTGTATTTGGGTGAGCAACTAGCAGGAATCACTATGACACTCATAGAGGTAGCCAATGCCTCGTCACCAGCATAATCACATCAGCAACTTCAAGAAACCCCTGGCAAAAGTTACAATGACTCTTAAGATACACAACTAGTGGCGTAGCTATCAGGCAGACTGGAAAGAGTATCTAAAAAATGTGTATTTGGGTGAAGAACTGGCAGGAATCTCTATGACTCTCTTGAGGTAGCCAATGCCTCGTCACCAGCAGAATCAAATCAGCAACTTCTAGAAACCCCTGGCAAAAGTAACGATGTTTCTCTTAAGATACACAACTAGTGGCGAATCGCTTCAGGCACACTGTAAACAGTATCTAAAAAATGTGTATTTGGGTGAGCAACTGGCACGAAACACTGTGACTCTCTTAAGGTAGCCAATATCTCGTCACCAGTATAATCACAGCTTCAAAGTCAAGAACCCGCCGGCAAGAGTAACGATGTTTCTCTTAAGATGCACAACTAGTGGCGTATCGCTTCAGGCAGACTGGCCACAGTATCTCAAAATGTGTATTTGGGTGAGCAACTGGCAGGAAGCACTATGACTCTCTTAAGGTAGCCAATGCTTCGTCACCAACATAATCACATCACCAACTTCAAGAAACCGCTTGCAAAGGTAACGAAGCTTCTCATAAGATACACCGCTAGTGGGGTGTCACTTGAGGCAGACTGGCGAAAGCATAAAAAAAAATGTGTATTTGGGTGAGCAACTAGCAGAAATCACTATGACACTCATAGGGTAGCCAATGCCTCGTCACCAGCATAACCACATCAGCAACTTCAAGAAACCCCTGGCAAAAGTTACAATGACTCTTAAGATACACAACTAGTGGCGTAGCTACCAGGCAGACTGGAAATAGTATCTAAAAATGTGTATTTGGGTGAAGAACTGGCAGGAATCTCTATGACTCTCTTGAGGTAGCCAATGCCTCGTCACCAGCAGAATCAAATCAGCAACTTCTAGAAACCCCTTTCAAAAGTAACGATGTTTCTCTTAAGATACACAACTAGTGGCGTATCGCTTCAGGCACACTGGAAACAGTATCTAAAAAATGTGTATTTGGGTGAGCAACTGGCACGAAACACTGTGACTCTCTTAGGGTAGCAAATATCTCGTCACCAGTATAATCACATCTTCAAAGTCAAGAAACCGCTGGCAAGAGTAACGATGTTTCTCTTAAGATACACAACTAGTGGCGTATCGCTTCAGGCACATTGGAAACAGTATCTAAAAAATGTGTATTTGGGTGAGCAACTGGCACGAAACACTGTGACTCTCTTAGGGTAACCAATATCTCGTCACCAGTATAATCACAGCTTCAAAGTCAAGAAACCGCTGGCAGGAGTAACGATGTTTCTCTTAAGATACACAACTAGTGGCGTATCGCTTCAGGCAGACTGGCCACAGTATCTCAAAATGTGTATTTGGGTGAGCAACTGGCAGGAAGCACTATGACTCTCTTAAGTTAGCCAATGCCTCGTCACCAACATAATCCCATCAGCAACTTCAAGAAACCGCTTGCAAAGGTAACGAAGCTTCTCATAAGATACACAGCTAATGGGGTGTCACTTGAGGCAGACTAGCCAAAGTATAAAAAAAATGTGTATTTGGGTGAGCAACTAGCAGGAATCACTATGACACTCATAGGGTAGCCAATGCCTCGTCACCAGCATAATCACATCAGCAACTTCAAGAAACCCCTGGCAAAAGTTACAATGACTCTTAAGATACACAACTAGTGGCGTAGCTATCAGGCAGACTGGAAAGAGTATCTAAAAAATGTGTATTTGGGTGAAGAACTGGCAGGAATCTCTATGACTCTCTTGAGGTAGCCAATGCCTCGTCACCAGCAGAATCAAATCAGCAACTTCTAGAAACCCCTGGCAAAAGTAACGATGTTTCTCTTAAGATACACAACTAGTGGCGTATCGCTTCAGGCACACTGGAAACAGTATCTAAAAAATGTGTATTTGGGTGAGCAACTGGCAGGAAACACTGTGACTCTCTTAGGGTAGCCAATATCTCGTCACCACTATAATCACAGCTTCAAAGTCAAGAAACCGCTGGCAAGAGTAACGATGTTTCTCTTAAGATACACAACTAGTGGCGTATCGCTTCAGGCAGACTGGCCACAGTATCTCAAAATGTGTATTTGGGTGAGCAACTGGCAGGAAGCACTATGACTCTCTTAAGGTAGCCAATGCCTCGTCACCAACATAATCCCATCACCAACTTCAAGAAACCGCTTGCAAAGGTAACGAAGCTTCTCATAAGATACACAGCTAGTGGGGTGTCACTTGAGGCAGACTGGCCAAAGTATCAAAAAAGTGTGTATTTGGGTGAGCAACTAGCAGGAATCACTATGACTCTCATAGGGTAGCCAATGCCTCGTCACCAGCATAATCACATCAGCAACTTCAAGAAACCCCTGGCAAAAGTTACAATGACTCTTAAGATACACAACTAGTGGCGTAGCTACCAGGCAGACTGGAAATAGTATCTAAAAATGTGTATTTGGGTGAAGAACTGGCAGGAATCTCTATGACTCTCTTGAGGTAGCCAATGCCTCGTCACCAGCAGAATCAAATCAGCAACTTCTAGAAACCCCTTTCAAAAGTAACGATGTTTCTCTTAAGATACACAACTAGTGGCGTATCGCTTCAGGCACACTGGAAACAGTATCTAAAAAATGTGTATTTGGGTGAGCAACTGGCACGAAACACTGTGACTCTCTTAGGGTAGCAAATATCTCGTCACCAGTATAATCACATCTTCAATGTCAAGAAACCGCTGGCAAGAGTAACGATGTTTCTCTTAAGATACACAACTAGTGGCGTATCGCTTCAGGCACATTGGAAACAGTATCTAAAAAATGTGTATTTGGGTGAGCAACTGGCACGAAACACTGTGACTCTCTTAGGGTAACCAATATCTCGTCACCAGTATAATCACAGCTTCAAAGTCAAGAAACCGCTGGCAAGAGTAACGATGTTTCTCTTAAGATACACAACTAGTGGCGTATCGCTTCAGGCAGACTGGCCACAGTATCTCAAAATGTGTATTTGGGTGAGCAACTGGCAGGAAGCACTATGACTCTCTTAAGTTAGCCAATGCCTCGTCACCAACATAATCCCATCAGCAACTTCAAGAAACCGCTTGCAAAGGTAACGAAGCTTCTCATAAGATACACAGCTAGTGGGGTGTCACTTGAGGCAGACTAGCCAAAGTATAAAAAAAATGTGTATTTGGGTGAGCAACTAGCAGGAATCACTATGACACTCATAGGGTAGCCAATGCCTCGTCACCACCATAATCACATCAGCAACTTCAAGAAACCCCTGGCAAAAGTTACAATGACTCTTAAGATACACAACTAGTGGCGTAGCTATCAGGCAGACTGGAAAGAGTATCTAAAAAATGTGTATTTGGGTGAAGAACTGGCAGGAATCTCTATGACTCTCTTGAGGTAGCCAATGCCTCGTCACCAGCAGAATCAAATCAGCAACTTCTAGAAACCCCTGGCAAAAGTAACGATGTTTCTCTTAAATACACAACTAGTGGCGTATCGCTTCAGGCACACTGGAAACAGTATCTAAAAAATGTGTATTTGGGTGAGCAACTGGCAGGAAACACTGTGACTCTCTTAGGGTAGCCAATATCTCGTCACCAGTATAATCACAGCTTCAAAGTCAAGAAACCGCTGGCAAGAGTAACGATGTTTCTCTTAAGATACACAACTAGTGGCGTATCGCTTCAGGCAGACTGGCCACAGTATCTCAAAATGTGTATTTGGGTGAGCAACTGGCAGGAAGCACTATGACTCTCTTAAGGTAGCCAATGCCTCGTCACCAACATAATCCCATCACCAACTTCAAGAAACCGCTTGCAAAGGTAACGAAGCTTCTCATAAGATACACAGCTAGTGGGGTGTCACTTGAGGCAGACTGGCCAAAGTATCAAAAAAATGTGTATTTGGGTGAGCAACTAGCAGGAATCACTATGACACTCATAGGGTAGCCAATGCCTCGTCACCAGCATAATCACATCAGCAACTTCAAGAAACCCCTGGCAAAAGTTACAATGACTCTTAAGATACACAACTAGTGGCGTAGCTATCAGGCAGACTGGAAAGAGTATCTAAAAAATGTGTATTTGGGTGAAGAACTGGCAGGAATCTCTATGACTCTCTTGAGGTAGCCAATGCCTCGTCACCAGCAGAATCAAATCAGAAACTTCTAGAAACCCCTGGCAAAAGTAACGATGTTTCTCTTAAGATACACAACTAGTGGCGAATCGCTACAGGCACGCTGTAAACAGTATCTAAAAAATGTGTATTTGGGTGAGCAACTGGCACGAAACACTGTGACTCTCTTAGGGTAGCCAATATCTCGTCACCAGTATAATCACAGCTTCAAAGTCAAGAACCCGCTGGCAAGAGTAACGATGTTTCTCTTAAGATACACAACTAGTGGCGTATCGCTTCAGGCAGACTGGCCACAGTATCTCAAAATGTGTATTTGGGTGAGCAACTGGCAGGAAGCACTATGACTCTCTTAAGGTAGCCAATGCTTCGTCACCAACATAATCCCATCACCAACTTCAAGAAACCGCTTGCAAAGGTAACGAAGCTTCTCATAAGATACACCGCTAGTGGGGTGTCACTTGAGGCAGACTGGCGAAAGCATAAAAAAATGTGTATTTGGGTGAGCAACTAGCAGGAATCACTATCACACTCATAGGGTAGCCAATGTCTCGTCACCAGCATAACCACATCAGCAACTTCAAGAAACCCCTGGCAAAAGTTACAATGACTCTTAAGATACACAACTAGTGGCGTAGCTACCAGGCAGACTGGAAATAGTATCTAAAAATGTGTATTTGGGTGAAGAACTGGCAGGAATCTCTATGACTTTCTTGAGGTAGCCAATGCCTCGTCACCAGCTGAATCAAATCAGCAACTTCTAGAAACCCCTTTCAAAAGTAACGATGTTTCTCTTAAGATACACAACTAGTGGCGTATCGCTTCAGGCACACTGGAAACAGTATCTAAAAAATGTGTATTTGGGTGAGCAACTGGCACGAAACACTGTGACTATCTTAGGGTAGCAAATATCTCGTCACCAGTATAATCACATCTTCAAAGTCAAGAAACCGCTGGCAAGAGTAACGATGTTTCTCTTAAGATACACAACTAGTGGCGTATCGCTTCAGGCACATTGGAAACAGTATCTAAAAAATGTGTATTTGGGTGAGCAACTGGCACGAAACACTGTGACTCTCTTAGGGTAACCAATATCTCGTCACCAGTATAATCACAGCTTCAAAGTCAAGAAACCGCTGGCAAGAGTAACGATGTTTCTCTTAAGATACACAACTAGTGGCGTATCGCTTCAGGCAGACTGGCCACAGTATCTCAAAATGTGTATTTGGGTGAGCAACTGGCAGGAAGCACTATGACTCTCTTAAGTTAGCCAATGCCTCGTCACCAACATAATCCCATCACCAACTTCAAGAAACCGCTTGCAAAGGTAACGAAGCTTCTCATAAGATACACAGCTAGTGGGGTGTCACTTGAGGCAGACTAGCCAAAGTATAAAAAAAATGTGTATTTGGGTGAGCAACTAGCAGGAATCACTTGGACACTCATAGGGTAGCCAATGCCTCGTCACCAGCATAATCACATCAGCAACTTCAAGAAACCCCTGGCAAAAGTTACAATGACTCTTAAGATACACAACTAGTGGCGTAGCTATCAGGCAGACTGGAAAGAGTATCTAAAAAATGTGTATTTGGGTGAAGAACTGGCAGGAATCTCTATGACTCTCTTGAGGTAGCCAATGCCTCGTCACCAGCAGAATCAAATCAGCAACTTCTAGAAACCCCTGGCAAAAGTAACGATGTTTCTCTTAAGATACACAACTAGTGGCGAATCGCTACAGGCACACTGTAAACAGTATCTAAAAAATGTGTATTTGGGTGAGCAACTGGCACGAAACACTGTGACTCTCTTAGGGTAGCCAATATCTCGTCACCAGTATAATCACAGCTTCAAAGTCAAGAACCCGCCGGCAAGAGTAACGATGTTTCTCTTAAGATACACAACTAGTGGCGTATCGCTTCAGGCAGACTGGCCACAGTATCTCAAAATGTGTATTTGGGTGAGCAACTGGCAGGAAGCACTATGACTCTCTTAAGGTAGCCAATGCTTCGTCACCAACATAATCACATCACCAACTTCAAGAAACCGCTTGCAAAGGTAACGAAGCTTCTCATAAGATACACCGCTAGTGGGGTGTCACTTGAGGCAGACTGGCGAAAGCATAAAAAAAATGTGTATTTGGGTGAGCAACTAGCAGGAATCACTATGACACTCATAGGGAAGCCAATGTCTCGTCACCAGCATAACCACATCAGCAACTTCAAGAAACCCCTGGCAAAAGTTACAATGACTCTTAAGATACACAACTAGTGGCGTAGCTACCAGGCAGACTGGAAATAGTATCTAAAAATGTGTATTTGGGTGAAGAACTGGCAGGAATCTCTATGACTCTCTTGAGGTAGCCAATGCCTCGTCACCAGCTGAATCAAATCAGCAACTTCTAGAAACCCCTTTCAAAAGTAACGATGTTTCTCATAAGATACACAACTAGTGGCGTATCGCTTCAGGCACACTGGAAACAGTATCTAAAAAATGTGTATTTGGGTGAGCAACTGGCACGAAACACTGTGACTCTCTTAGGGTAGCCAATATCTCGTCACCAGTATAATCACAGCTTCAAAGTCAAGAACCCGCTGGCAAGAGTAACGATGTTTCTCTTAAGATACACAACTAGTGGCGTATCGCTTCAGGCAGACTGGCCACAGTATCTCAAAATGTGTATTTGGGTGAGCAACTGGCAGGAAGCACTACGACTCTCTTAAGGTAGCCAATGCCTCGTCACCTAACATAATCCCATCACCAACTTCAAGAAACCGCTTGCAAAGGTAACGAAGCTTCTCATAAGATACACAGCTAGTGGGGTGTCACTTGAGGCAGACTGGCCAAAGTATCAAAAAAATGTGTATTTGGGTGAGCAACTAGCAGGAATCACTATGACACTCATAGGGTAGCCAATGCCTCGTCACCAGCATAATCACATCAGCAACTTCAAGAAACCCCTGGCAAAAGTTACAATGACTCTTAAGATACACAACTAGTGGCGTAGCTATCAGGCAGACTGGAAAGAGTATCTAAAAAATGTGTATTTGGGTGAAGAACTGGCAGGAATCTCTATGACTCTCTTGAGGTAGCCAATGCCTCGTCACCAGTAGAATCAAATCAGCAACTTCTAGAAACCCCTTTCAAAGGTAACGATGTTTCTCTTAAGATACACAACTAGTGGCGTATCGCTTCAGGCACACTGGAAACAGTATCTAAAAAATGTGTATTTGGGTGAGCAACTGGCACGAAACACTGTGACTCTCTTAGGGTAGCAAATATCTCGTCACCAGTATAATCACATCTTCAATGTCAAGAAACCGCTGGCAAGAGTAACGATGTTTCTCTTAAGATACACAACTAGTGGCGTATCGCTTCAGGCACATTGGAAACAGTATCTAAAAAATGTGTATTTGGGTGAGCAACTGGCACGAAACACTGTGACTCTCTTAGGGTAACCAATATCTCGTCACCAGTATAATCACAGCTTCAAAGTCAAGAAACCGCTGGCAAGAGTAACGATGTTTCTCTTAAGATACACAACTAGTGGCGTATCGCTTCAGGCAGACTGGCCACAGTATCTCAAAATGTGTATTTGGGTGAGCAACTGGCAGGAAGCACTATGACTCTCTTAAGTTAGCCAATGCCTCGTCACCAACATAATCCCATCAGCAACTTCAAGAAACCGCTTGCAAAGGTAACGAAGCTTCTCATAAGATACACAGCTAGTGGGGTGTCACTTGAGGCAGACTAGCCAAAGTATAAAAAAAAATGTGTATTTGGGTGAGCAACTAGCAGGAATCACTATGACACTCATAGGGTAGCCAATGCCTCGTCACCAGCATAATCACATCAGCAACTTCAAGAAACCCCTGGCAAAAGTTACAATGACTCTTAAGATACACAACTAGTGGCGTAGCTATCAGGCAGACTGGAAAGAGTATCTAAAAAATGTGTATTTGGGTGAAGAACTGGCAGGAATCTCTATGACTCTCTTGAGGTAGCCAATGCCTCGTCACCAGCAGAATCAAATCAGCAACTTCTAGAAACCCCTGGCAAAAGTAACGATGTTTCTCTTAAGATACACAACTAGTGGCGTATCGCTTCAGGCACACTGGAAACAGTATCTAAAAAATGTGTATTTGGGTGAGCAACTGGCAGGAAACACTGTGACTCTCTTAGGGTAGCCAATATCTCGTCACCAGTATAATCACAGCTTCAAAGTCAAGAAACCGCTGGCAAGAGTAACGATGTTTCTCTTAAGATACACAACTAGTGGCGTATCGCTTCAGGCAGACTGGCCACAGTATCTCAAAATGTGTATTTGGGTGAGCAACTGGCAGGAAGCACTATGACTCTCTTAAGGTAGCCAATGCCTCGTCACCAACATAATCCCATCACCAACTTCAAGAAACCGCTTGCAAAGGTAACGAAGCTTCTCATAAGATACACAGCTAGTGGGGTGTCACTTGAGGCAGACTGGCCAAAGTATCAAAAAAATGTGTATTTGGGTGAGCAACTAGCAGGAATCACTATGACACTCATAGGGTAGCCAATGCCTCGTCACCAGCATAATCACATCAGCAACTTCAAGAAACCCCTGGCAAAAGTTACAATGACTCTTAAGATACACAACTAGTGGCGTAGCTATCAGGCAGACTGGAAAGAGTATCTAAAAAATGTGTATTTGGGTGAAGAACTGGCAGGAATCTCTATGACTCTCTTGAGGTAGCCAATGCCTCGTCACCAGCAGAATCAAATCAGAAACCTCTAGAAACCCCTGGCAAAAGTAACGATGTTTCTCTTAAGATACACAACTAGTGGCGAATCGCTACAGGCACGCTGTAAACAGTATCTAAAAAATGTGTATTTGGGTGAGCAACTGGCATGAAACACTGTGACTCTCTTAGGGTAGCCAATATCTCGTCACCAGTATAATCACAGCTTCAAAGTCAAGAACCCGCCGGCAAGAGTAACGATGTTTCTCTTAAGATACACAACTAGTGGCGTATCGCTTCAGGCAGACTGGCCACAGTATCTCAAAATGTGTATTTGGGTGAGCAACTGGCAGGAAGCACTATGACTCTCTTAAGGTAGCCAATGCTTCGTCACCAACATAATCACATCACCAACTTCAAGAAACCGCTTGCAAAGGTAACGAAGCTTCTCATAAGATACACCGCTAGTGGGGTGTCACTTGAGGCAGACTGGCGAAAGCATAAAAAAATGTGTATTTGGGTGAGCAACTAGCAGGAATCACTATCACACTCATAGGGTAGCCAATGTCTCGTCACCAGCATAACCACATCAGCAACTTCAAGAAACCCCTGGCAAAAGTTACAATGACTCTTAAGATACACAACTAGTGGCGTAGCTACCAGGCAGACTGGAAATAGTATCTAAAAATGTGTATTTGGGTGAAGAACTGGCAGGAATCTCTATGACTTTCTTGAGGTAGCCAATGCCTCGTCACCAGCTGAATCAAATCAGCAACTTCTAGAAACCCCTTTCAAAAGTAACGATGTTTCTCTTAAGATACACAACTAGTGGCGTATCGCTTCAGGCACACTGGAAACAGTATCTAAAAAATGTGTATTTGGGTGAGCAACTGGCACGAAACACTGTGACTATCTTAGGGTAGCAAATATCTCGTCACCAGTATAATCACATCTTCAAAGTCAAGAAACCGCTGGCAAGAGTAACGATGTTTCTCTTAAGATACACAACTAGTGGCGTATCGCCTCAGGCACATTGGAAACAGTATCTAAAAAATGTGTATTTGGGTGAGCAACTGGCACGAAACACTGTGACTCTCTTAGGGTAACCAATATCTCGTCACCAGTATAATCACAGCTTCAAAGTCAAGAAACCGCTGGCAAGAGTAACGATGTTTCTCTTAAGATACACAACTAGTGGCGTATCGCTTCAGGCACATTGGAAACAGTATCTAAAAAATGTGTATTTGGGTGAGCAACTGGCACGAAACACTGTGACTCTCTTAGGGTAACCAATATCTCGTCACCAGTATAATCACAGCTTCAAAGTCAAGAAACCGCTGGCAAGAGTAACGATGTTTCTCTTAAGATACACAACTAGTGGCGTATCGCTTCAGGCAGACTGGCCACAGTATCTCAAAATGTGTATTTGGGTGAGCAACTGGCAGGAAGCACTATGACTCTCTTAAGGTAGCCAATGCTTCGTCACCAACATAATCACATCACCAACTTCAAGAAACTGCTTGCAAAGGTAACGAAGCTTCTCATAAGATACACCGCTAGTGGGGTGTCACTTGAGGCAGACTGGCGAAAGCATAAAAAAAATGTGTATTTGGGTGAGCAACTAGCAGGAATCACTATGACACTCATAGGGAAGCCAATGTCTCGTCACCAGCATAACCACATCAGCAACTTCAAGAAACCCCTGGCAAAAGTTACAATGACTCTTAAGATACACAACTAGTGGCGTAGCTACCAGGCAGACTGGAAATAGTATCTAAAAATGTGTATTTGGGTGAAGAACTGGCAGGAATCTCTATGACTCTCTTGAGGTAGCCAATGCCTCGTCACCAGCTGAATCAAATCAGCAACTTCTAGAAACCCCTTTCAAAAGTAACGATGTTTCTCATAAGATACACAACTAGTGGCGTATCGCTTCAGGCACACTGGAAACAGTATCTAAAAAATGTGTATTTGGGTGAGCAACTGGCACGAAACACTGTGACTCTCTTAGGGTAGCCAATATCTCGTCACCAGTATAATCACAGCTTCAAAGTCAAGAACCCGCTGGCAAGAGTAACGATGTTTCTCTTAAGATACACAACTAGTGGCGTATCGCTTCAGGCAGACTGGCCACAGTATCTCAAAATGTGTATTTGGGTGAGCAACTGGCAGGAAGCACTACGACTCTCTTAAGGTAGCCAATGCCTCGTCACCTAACATAATCCCATCACCAACTTCAAGAAACCGCTTGCAAAGGTAACGAAGCTTCTCATAAGATACACAGCTAGTGGGGTGTCACTTGAGGCAGACTGGCCAAAGTATCAAAAAAATGTGTATTTGGGTGAGCAACTAGCAGGAATCACTATGACACTCATAGGGTAGCCAATGCCTCGTCACCAGCATAATCACATCAGCAACTTCAAGAAACCCCTCGCAAAAGTTACAATGACTCTTAAGATACACAACTAGTGGCGTAGCTATCAGGCAGACTGGAAAGAGTATCTAAAAAATGTGTATTTGGGTGAAGAACTGGCAGGAATCTCTATGACTCTCTTGAGGTAGCCAATGCCTCGTCACCAGTAGAATCAAATCAGCAACTTCTAGAAACCCCTTTCAAAGGTAACGATGTTTCTCTTAAGATACACAACTAGTGGCGTATCGCTTCAGGCACATTGGAAACAGTATCTAAAAAATGTGTATTTGGGTGAGCAACTGGCACGAAACACTGTGACTCTCTTAGGGTAACCAATATCTCGTCACCAGTATAATCACAGCTTCAAAGTCAAGAAACCGCTGGCAAGAGTAACGATGTTTCTCTTAAGATACACAACTAGTGGCGTATCGCTTCAGGCAGACTGGCCACAGTATCTCAAAATGTGTATTTGGGTGAGCAACTGGCAGGAAGCACTATGACTCTCTTAAGTTAGCCAATGCCTCGTCACCAACATAATCCCATCAGCAACTTCAAGAAACCGCTTGCAAAGGTAACGAAGCTTCTCATAAGATACACAGCTAGTGGGGTGTCACTTGAGGCAGACTAGCCAAAGTATAAAAAAAAATGTGTATTTGGGTGAGCAACTAGCAGGAATCACTATGACACTCATAGGGTAGCCAATGCCTCGTCACCAGCATAATCACATCAGCAACTTCAAGAAACCCCTGGCAAAAGTTACAATGACTCTTAAGATACACAACTAGTGGCGTAGCTATCAGGCAGACTGGAAAGAGTATCTAAAAAATGTGTATTTGGGTGTAGAACTGGCAGGAATCTCTATGACTCTCTTGAGGTAGCCAATGCCTCGTCACCAGCAGAATCAAATCAGCAACTTCTAGAAACCCCTGGCAAAAGTAACGATGTTTCTCTTAAGATACACAACTAGTGGCGTATCGCTTCAGGCACACTGGAAACAGTATCTAAAAAATGTGTATTTGGGTGAGCAACTGGCAGGAAACACTGTGACTCTCTTAGGGTAGCCAATATCTCGTCACCAGTATAATCACAGCTTCAAAGTCAAGAAACCGCTGGCAAGAGTAACGATGTTTCTCTTAAGATACACAACTAGTGGCGTATCGCTTCAGGCAGACTGGCCACAGTATCTCAAAATGTGTATTTGGGTGAGCAACTGGCAGGAAGCACTATGACTCTCTTAAGGTAGCCAATGCCTCGTCACCAACATAATCCCATCACCAACTTCAAGAAACCGCTTGCAAAGGTAACGAAGCTTCTCATAAGATACACAGCTAGTGGGGTGTCACTTGAGGCAGACTGGCCAAAGTATCAAAAAAATGTGTATTTGGGTGAGCAACTAGCAGGAATCACTATGACACTCATAGGGTAGCCAATGCCTCGTCACCAGCATAATCACATCAGCAACTTCAAGAAACCCCTGGCAAAAGTTACAATGACTCTTAAGATACACAACTAGTGGCGTAGCTATCAGGCAGACTGGAAAGAGTATCTAAAAAATGTGTATTTGGGTGAAGAACTGGCAGGAATCTCTATGACTCTCTTGAGGTAGCCAATGCCTCGTCACCAGCAGAATCAAATCAGAAACCTCTAGAAACCCCTGGCAAAAGTAACGATGTTTCTCTTAAGATACACAACTAGTGGCGAATCGCTACAGGCACGCTGTAAACAGTATCTAAAAAATGTGTATTTGGGTGAGCAACTGGCACGAAACACTGTGACTCTCTTAGGGTAGCCAATATCTCATCACCAGTATAATCACAGCTTCAAAGTCAAGAACCCGCCGGCAAGAGTAACGATGTTTCTCTTAAGATACACAACTAGTGGCGTATCGCTTCAGGCAGACTGGCCACAGTATCTCAAAATGTGTATTTGGGTGAGCAACTGGCAGGAAGCACTATGACTCTCTTAAGGTAGCCAATGCTTCGTCACCAACATAATCACATCACCAACTTCAAGAAACCGCTTGCAAAGGTAACGAAGCTTCTCATAAGATACACCGCTAGTGGGGTGTCACTTGAGGCAGACTGGCGAAAGCATAAAAAAATGTGTATTTGGGTGAGCAACTAGCAGGAATCACTATCACACTCATAGGGTAGCCAATGTCTCGTCACCAGCATAACCACATCAGCAACTTCAAGAAACCCCTGGCAAAAGTTACAATGACTCTTAAGATACACAACTAGTGGCGTAGCTACCAGGCAGACTGGAAATAGTATCTAAAAATGTGTATTTGGGTGAAGAACTGGCAGGAATCTCTATGACTTTCTTGAGGTAGCCAATGCCTCGTCACCAGCTGAATCAAATCAGCAACTTCTAGAAACCCCTTTCAAAAGTAACGATGTTTCTCTTAAGATACACAACTAGTGGCGTATCGCTTCAGGCACACTGGAAACAGTATCTAAAAAATGTGTATTTGGGTGAGCAACTGGCACGAAACACTGTGACTATCTTAGGGTAGCAAATATCTCGTCACCAGTATAATCACATCTTCAAAGTCAAGAAACCGCTGGCAAGAGTAACGATGTTTCTCTTAAGATACACAACTAGTGGCGTATCGCTTCAGGCACATTGGAAACAGTATCTAAAAAATGTGTATTTGGGTGAGCAACTGGCACGAAACACTGTGACTCTCTTAGGGTAACCAATATCTCGTCACCAGTATAATCACAGCTTCAAAGTCAAGAAACCGCTGGCAAGAGTAACGATGTTTCTCTTAAGATACACAACTAGTGGCGTATCGCTTCAGGCACATTGGAAACAGTATCTAAAAAATGTGTATTTGGGTGAGCAACTGGCACGAAACACTGTGACTCTCTTAGGGTAACCAATATCTCGTCACCAGTATAATCACAGCTTCAAAGTCAAGAAACCGCTGGCAAGAGTAACGATGTTTCTCTTAAGATACACAACTAGTGGCGTATCGCTTCAGGCAGACTGGCCACAGTATCTCAAAATGTGTATTTGGGTGAGAAACTGGCAGGAAGCACTATGACTCTCTTAAGTTAGCCAATGCCTCGTCACCAACATAATCCCATCACCAACTTCAAGAAACCGCTTGCAAAGGTAACGAAGCTTCTCATAAGATACACAGCTAGTGGGGTGTACCAGCATAATCACATCAGCAACTTCAAGAAACCCCTGGCAAAAGTTACAATGACTCTTAAGATACACAACTAGTGGCGTAGCTATCAGGCAGACTGGAAAGAGTATCTAAAAAATGTGTATTTGGGTGAAGAACTGGCAGGAATCTCTATGACTCTCTTGAGGTAGCCAATGCCTCGTCACCAGCAGAATCAAATCAGCAACTTCTAGAAACCCCTGGCAAAAGTAACGATGTTTCTCTTAAGATACACAACTAGTGGCGAATCGCTACAGGCACACTGTAAACAGTATCTAAAAAATGTGTATTTGGGTGAGCAACTGGCACGAAACACTGTGACTCTCTTAGGGTAGCCAATATCTCGTCACCAGTATAATCACAGCTTCAAAGTCAAGAACCCGCCGGCAAGCGTAACGATGTTTCTCTTAAGATACACAACTAGTGGCGTATCGCTTCAGGCAGACTGGCCACAGTATCTCAAAATGTGTATTTGGGTGAGCAACTGGCAGGAAGCACTATGACTCTCTTAAGGTAGCCAATGCTTCGTCACCAACATAATCACATCACCAACTCCAAGAAACTGCTTGCAAAGGTAACGAAGCTTCTCATAAGATACACCGCTAGTGGGGTGTCACTTGAGGCAGACTGGCGAAAGCATAAAAAAAATGTGTATTTGGGTGAGCAACTAGCAGGAATCACTATGACACTCATAGGGAAGCCAATGTCTCGTCACCAGCATAACCACATCAGCAACTTCAAGAAACCCCTGGCAAAAGTTACAATGACTCTTAAGATACACAACTAGTGGCGTAGCTACCAGGCAGACTGGAAATAGTATCTAAAAATGTGTATTTGGGTGAAGAACTGGCAGGAATCTCTATGACTCTCTTGAGGTAGCCAATGCCTCGTCACCAGCTGAATCAAATCAGCAACTTCTAGAAACCCCTTTCAAAAGTAACGATGTTTCTCTTAAGATACACAACTAGTGGCGTATCGCTTCAGGCACACTGGAAACAGTATCTAAAAAATGTGTATTTGGGTGAGCAACTGGCACGAAACACTGTGACTCTCTTAGGGTAGCCAATATCTCGTCACCAGTATAATCACAGCTTCAAAGTCAAGAACCCGCTGGCAAGAGTAACGATGTTTCTCTTAAGATACACAACTAGTGGCGTATCGCTTCAGGCAGACTGGCCACAGTATCTCAAAATGTGTATTTGGGTGAGCAACTGGCAGGAAGCACTACGACTCTCTTAAGGTAGCCAATGCCTCGTCACCTAACATAATCCCATCACCAACTTCAAGAAACCGCTTGCAAAGGTAACGAAGCTTCTCATAAGATACACAGCTAGTGGGGTGTCACTTGAGGCAGACTGGCCAAAGTATCAAAAAAATGTGTATTTGGGTGAGCAACTAGCAGGAATCACTATGACACTCATAGGGTAGCCAATGCCTCGTCACCAGCATAATCACATCAGCAACTTCAAGAAACCCCTGGCAAAAGTTACAATGACTCTTAAGATACACAACTAGTGGCGTAGCTATCAGGCAGACTGGAAAGAGTATCTAAAAAATGTGTATTTGGGTGAAGAACTGGCAGGAATCTCTATGACTCTCTTGAGGTAGCCAATGCCTCGTCACCAGTAGAATCAAATCAGCAACTTCTAGAAACCCCTTTCAAAGGTAACGATGTTTCTCTTAAGATACACAACTAGTGGCGTATCGCTTCAGGCACACTGGAAACAGTATCTAAAAAATGTGTATTTGGGTGAGCAACTGGCACGAAACACTGTGACTCTCTTAGGGTAGCAAATATCTCGTCACCAGTATAATCACATCTTCAATGTCAAGAAACCGCTGGCAAGAGTAACGATGTTTCTCTTAAGATACACAACTAGTGGCGTATCGCTTCAGGCACATTAGAAACAGTATCTAAAAAATGTGTATTTGGGTGAGCAACTGGCACGAAACACTGTGACTCTCTTAGGGTAACCAATATCTCGTCACCAGTATAATCACAGCTTCAAAGTCAAGAAACCGCTGGCAAGAGTAACGATGTTTCTCTTAAGATACACAACTAGTGGCGTATCGCTTCAGGCAGACTGGCCACAATATCTCAAAATGTGTATTTGGGTGAGCAACTGGCAGGAAGCACTATGACTCTCTTAAGTTAGCCAATGCCTCGTCACCAACATAATCCCATCAGCAACTTCAAGAAACCGCTTGCAAAGGTAACGAAGCTTCTCATAAGATACACAGCTAGTGGGGTGTCACTTGAGGCAGACTAGCCAAAGTATAAAAAAAAATGTGTATTTGGGTGAGCAACTAGCAGGAATCACTATGACACTCATAGGGTAGCCAATGACTCGTCACCAGCATAATCACATCAGCAACTTCAAGAAACCCCTGGCAAAAGTTACAATGACTCTTAAGATACACAACTAGTGGCGTAGCTATCAGGCAGACTGGAAAGAGTATCTAAAAAATGTGTATTTGGGTGAAGAACTGGCAGGAATCTCTATGACTCTCTTGAGGTAGCCAATGCCTCGTCACCAGCAGAATCAAATCAGCAACTTCTAGAAACCCCTGGCAAAAGTAACGATGTTTCTCTTAAGATACACAACTAGTGGCGTATCGCTTCAGGCACACTGGAAACAGTATCTAAAAAATGTGTATTTGGGTGAGCAACTGGCAGGAAACACTGTGACTCTCTTAGGGTAGCCAATATCTCGTCACCAGTATAATCACAGCTTCAAAGTCAAGAAACCGCTGGCAAGAGTAACGATGTTTCTCTTAAGATACACAACTAGTGGCGTATCGCTTCAGGCAGACTGGCCACAGTATCTCAAAATGTGTATTTGGGTGAGCAACTGGCAGGAAGCACTATGACTCTCTTAAGGTAGCCAATGCCTCGTCACCAACATAATCCCATCACCAACTTCAAGAAACCGCTTGCAAAGGTAACGAAGCTTCTCATAAGATACACAGCTAGTGGGGTGTCACTTGAGGCAGACTGGCCAAAGTATCAAAAAAATGTGTATTTGGGTGAGCAACTAGCAGGAATCACTATGACACTCATAGGGTAGCCAATGCCTCGTCACCAGCATAATCACATCAGCAACTTCAAGAAACCCCTGGCAAAAGTTACAATGACTCTTAAGATACACAACTAGTGGCGTAGCTATCAGGCAGACTGGAAAGAGTATCTAAAAAATGTGTATTTGGGTGAAGAACTGGCAGGAATCTCTATGACTCTCTTGAGGTAGCCAATGCCTCGTCACCAGCAGAATCAAATCAGAAACTTCTAGAAACCCCTGGCAAAAGTAACGATGTTTCTCTTAAGATACACAACTAGTGGCGAATCGCTACAGGCACGCTGTAAACAGTATCTAAAAAATGTGTATTTGGGTGAGCAACTGGCACGAAACACTGTGACTCTCTTAGGGTAGCCAATATCTCGTCACCAGTATAATCACAGCTTCAAAGTCAAGAACCCGCCGGCAAGAGTAACGATGTTTCTCTTAAGATACACAACTAGTGGCGTATCGCTTCAGGCAGACTGGCCACAGTATCTCAAAATGTGTATTTGGGTGAGCAACTGGCAGGAAGCACTATGACTCTCTTAAGGTAGCCAATGCTTCGTCACTAACATAATCACATCACCAACTTCAAGAAACCGCTTGCAAAGGTAACGAAGCTTCTCATAAGATACACCGCTAGTGGGGTGTCACTTGAGGCAGACTGGCGAAAGCATAAAAAAATGTGTATTTGGGTGAGCAACTAGCAGGAATCACTATCACACTCATAGGGTAGCCAATGTCTCGTCACCAGCATAACCACATCAGCAACTTCAAGAAACCCCTGGCAAAAGTTACAATGACTCTTAAGATACACAACTAGTGGCGTAGCTACCAGGCAGACTGGAAATAGTATCTAAAAATGTGTATTTGGGTGAAGAACTGGCAGGAATCTCTATGACTTTCTTGAGGTAGCCAATGCCTCGTCACCAGCTGAATCAAATCAGCAACTTCTAGAAACCCCTTTCAAAAGTAACGATGTTTCTCTTAAGATACACAACTAGTGGCGTATCGCTTCAGGCACACTGGAAACAGTATCTAAAAAATGTGTATTTGGGTGAGCAACTGGCACGAAACACTGTGACTATCTTAGGGTAGCAAATATCTCGTCACCAGTATAATCACATCTTCAAAGTCAAGAAACCGCTGGCAAGAGTAACGATGTTTCTCTTAAGATACACAACTAGTGGCGTATCGCTTCAGGCACATTGGAAACAGTATCTAAAAAATGTGTATTTGGGTGAGCAACTGGCACGAAACACTGTGACTCTCTTAGGGTAACCAATATCTCGTCACCAGTATAATCACAGCTTCAAAGTCAAGAAACCGCTGGCAAGAGTAACGATGTTTCTCTTAAGATACACAACTAGTGGCGTATCGCTTCAGGCAGACTGGCCACAGTATCTCAAAATGTGTATTTGGGTGAGCAACTGGCAGGAAGCACTATGACTCTCTTAAGTTAGCCAATGCCTCGTCACC
Organism: Schistocerca nitens; assembly: GCF_023898315.1. NCBI lineage: Eukaryota > Metazoa > Arthropoda > Insecta > Orthoptera > Acrididae > Schistocerca > Schistocerca nitens. The sequence goes on along the minus strand of NC_064616.1, from coordinate 104,162,738 downwards.
AACATAATCCCATCACCAACTTCAAGAAACCGCTTGCAAAGGTAACGAAGCTTCTCATAAGATACACAGCTAGTGGGGTGTCACTTGAGGCAGACTAGCCAAAGTATAAAAAAAATGTGTATTTGGGTGAGCAACTAGCAGGAATCACTTGGACACTCATAGGGTAGCCAATGCCTCGTCACCAGCATAATCACATCAGCAACTTCAAGAAACCCCTGGCAAAAGTTACAATGACTCTTAAGATACACAACTAGTGGCGTAGCTATCAGGCAGACTGGAAAGAGTATCTAAAAAATGTGTATTTGGGTGAAGAACTGGCAGGAATCTCTATGACTCTCTTGAGGTAGCCAATGCCTCGTCACCAGCTGAATCAAATCAGCAACTTCTAGAAACCCCTTTCAAAAGTAACGATGTTTCTCATAAGATACACAACTAGTGGCGTATCGCTTCAGGCACACTGGAAACAGTATCTAAAAAATGTGTATTTGGGTGAGCAACTGGCACGAAACACTGTGACTCTCTTAGGGTAGCCAATATCTCGTCACCAGTATAATCACAGCTTCAAAGTCAAGAACCCGCTGGCAAGAGTAACGATGTTTCTCTTAAGATACACAACTAGTGGCGTATCGCTTCAGGCAGACTGGCCACAGTATCTCAAAATGTGTATTTGGGTGAGCAACTGGCAGGAAGCACTACGACTCTCTTAAGGTAGCCAATGCCTCGTCACCTAACATAATCCCATCACCAACTTCAAGAAACCGCTTGCAAAGGTAACGAAGCTTCTCATAAGATACACAGCTAGTGGGGTGTCACTTGAGGCAGACTGGCCAAAGTATCAAAAAAATGTGTATTTGGGTGAGCAACTAGCAGGAATCACTATGACACTCATAGGGTAGCCAATGCCTCGTCACCAGCATAATCACAACAGCAACTTCAAGAAACCCCTGGCAAAAGTTACAATGACTCTTAAGATACACAACTAGTGGCGTAGCTATCAGGCAGACTGGAAAGAGTATCTAAAAAATGTGTATTTGGGTGAAGAACTGGCAGGAATCTCTATGACTCTCTTGAGGTAGCCAATGCCTCGTCACCAGTAGAATCAAATCAGCAACTTCTAGAAACCCCTTTCAAAGGTAACGATGTTTCTCTTAAGATACACAACTAGTGGCGTATCGCTTCAGGCACACTGGAAACAGTATCTAAAAAATGTGTATTTGGGTGAGCAACTGGCAGGAAACACTGTGACTCTCTTAGGGTAGCCAATATCTCGTCACCAGTATAATCACAGCTTCAAAGTCAAGAACCCGCTGGCAAGAGTAACGATGTTTCTCTTAAGATACACAACTAGTGGCGTATCGCTTCAGGCAGACTGGCCACAGTATCTCAAAATGTGTATTTGGGTGAGCAACTGGCAGGAAGCACTACGACTCTCTTAAGGTAGCCAATGCCTCGTCACCTAACATAATCCCATCACCAACTTCAAGAAACCGCTTGCAAAGGTAACGAAGCTTCTCATAAGATACACAGCTAGTGGGGTGTCACTTGAGGCAGACTGGCCAAAGTATCAAAAAAATGTGTATTTGGGTGAGCAACTAGCAGGAATCACTATGACACTCATAGGGTAGCCAATGCCTCGTCACCAGCATAATCACATCAGCAACTTCAAGAAACCCCTGGCAAAAGTTACAATGACTCTTAAGATACACAACTAGTGGCGTAGCTATCAGGCAGACTGGAAAGAGTATCTAAAAAATGTGTATTTGGGTGAAGAACTGGCAGGAATCTCTATGACTCTCTTGAGGTAGCCAATGCCTCGTCACCAGTAGAATCAAATCAGCAACTTCTAGAAACCCCTTTCAAAGGTAACGATGTTTCTCTTAAGATACACAACTAGTGGCGTATCGCTTCAGGCACACTGGAAACAGTATCTAAAAAATGTGTATTTGGGTGAGCAACTGGCAGGAAACACTGTGACTCTCTTAGGGTAGCCAATATCTCGTCACCAGTATAATCACAGCTTCAAAGTCAAGAACCCGCTGGCAAGAGTAACGATGTTTCTCTTAAGATACACAACTAGTGGCGTATCGCTTCAGGCAGACTGGTCACAGTATCTCAAAATGTGTATTTGGGTGAGCAACTGGCAAGAAGCACTACGACTCTCTTAAGGTAGCCAATGCCTCGTCACCTAACATAATCCCATCACCAACTTCAAGAAACCGCTTGCAAAGGTAACGAAGCTTCTCATAAGATACACAGCTAGTGGGGTGTCACTTGAGGCAGACTGGCCAAAGTATCAAAAAAATGTGTATTTGGGTGAGCAACTAGCAGGAATCACTATGACACTCATAGGGTAGCCAATGCCTCGTCACCAGCATAATCACATCAGCAACTTCAAGAAACCCCTGGCAAAAGTTACAATGACTCTTAAGATACACAACTAGTGGCGTAGCTATCAGGCAGACTGGAAAGAGTATCTAAAAAATGTGTATTTGGGTGAAGAACTGGCAGGAATCTCTATGACTCTCTTGAGGTAGCCAATGCCTCGTCACCAGTAGAATCAAATCAGCAACTTCTAGAAACCCCTTTCAAAGGTAACGATGTTTCTCTTAAGATACACAACTAGTGGCGTATCGCTTCAGGCACACTGGAAACAGTATCTAAAAAATGTGTATTTGGGTGAGCAACTGGCACGAAACACTGTGACTCTCTTAGGGTAACCAATATCTCGTCACCAGTATAATCACATCTTCAAAGTCAAGAAACCGCTGGCAAGAGTAACGATTTTTCTCTTAAGATACACAACTAGTGGCGTATCGCTTCAGGCAGACTGGCCACAGTATCTCAAAATGTGTATTTGGGTGAGCAACTGGCAGGAAGCACTATGACTCTCTTAAGTTAGCCAATGCCTCGTCACCAACATAATCCCATCAGCAACTTCAAGAAACCGCTTGCAAAGGTAACGAAGCTTCTCATAAGATACACAGCTAGTGGGGTGTCACTCTAGGCAGACTAGCCAAAGTATCAAAAAAATGTGTATTTGGGTGAGCAACTAGCAGGAATCACTATGACACTCATAGGGTAGCCAATGCCTCGTCACCAGCATAATCACATCAGCAACTTCAAGAAACCCCTGGCAAAAGTTACAATGACGCTTAAGATACACAACTAGTGGCGTAGCTATCAGGCAGACTGGAAAGAGTATCTAAAAAATGTGTATTTGGGTGAAGAACTGGCAGGAATCTCTATGACTCTCTTGAGGTAGCCAATGCCTCGTCACCAGCAGAATCAAATCAGAAACTTCTAGAAACCCCTGGCAAAAGTAACGATGTTTCTCTTAAGATACACAACTAGTGGCGAATCGCTACAGGCACGCTGTAAACAGTATCTAAAAAATGTGTATTTGGGTGAGCAACTGGCACGAAACACTGTGACTCTCTTAGGGTAGCCAATATCTCGTCACCAGTATAATCACAGCTTCAAAGTCAAGAACCCGCCGGCAAGAGTAACGATGTTTCTCTTAAGATACACAACTAGTGGCGTATCGCTTCAGGCAGACTGGCCACAGTATCTCAAAATGTGTATTTGGGTGAGCAACTGGCAGGAAGCACTATGACTCTCTTAAGGTAGCCAATGCTTCGTCACCAACATAATCACATCACCAACTTCAAGAAACCGCTTGCAAAGGTAACGAAGCTTCTCATAAGATACACCGCTAGTGGGGTGTCACTTGAGGCAGACTGGCGAAAGCATAAAAAAATGTGTATTTGGGTGAGCAACTAGCAGGAATCACTATCACACTCATAGGGTAGCCAATGTCTCGTCACCAGCATAACCACATCAGCAACTTCAAGAAACCCCTGGCAAAAGTTACAATGACTCTTAAGATACACAACTAGTGGCGTAGCTACCAGGCAGACTGGAAATAGTATCTAAAAATGTGTATTTGGGTGAAGAACTGGCAGGAATCTCTATGACTTTCTTGAGGTAGCCAATGCCTCGTCACCAGCTGAATCAAATCAGCAACTTCTAGAAACCCCTTTCAAAAGTAACGATGTTTCTCTTAAGATACACAACTAGTGGCGTATCGCTTCAGGCACACTGGAAACAGTATCTAAAAAATGTGTATTTGGGTGAGCAACTGGCACGAAACACTGTGACTATCTTAGGGTAGCAAATATCTCGTCACCAGTATAATCACATCTTCAAAGTCAAGAAACCGCTGGCAAGAGTAACGATGTTTCTCTTAAGATACACAACTAGTGGCGTATCGCTTCAGGCACATTGGAAACAGTATCTAAAAAATGTGTATTTGGGTGAGCAACTGGCACGAAACACTGTGACTCTCTTAGGGTAACCAATATCTCGTCACCAGTATAATCACAGCTTCAAAGTCAAGAAACCGCTGGCAAGAGTAACGATGTTTCTCTTAAGATACACAACTAGTGGCGTATCGCTTCAGGCAGACTGGCCACAGTATCTCAAAATGTGTATTTGGGTGAGCAACTGGCAGGAAGCACTATGACTCTCTTAAGTTAGCCAATGCCTCGTCACCAACATAATCCCATCACCAACTTCAAGAAACCGCTTGCAAAGGTAACGAAGCTTCTCATAAGATACACAGCTAGTGGGGTGTCACTTGAGGCAGACTAGCCAAAGTATAAAAAAAATGTGTATTTGGGTGAGCAACTAGCAGGAATCACTTGGACACTCATAGGGTAGCCAATGCCTCGTCACCAGCATAATCACATCAGCAACTTCAAGAAACCCCTGGCAAAAGTTACAATGACTCTTAAGATACACAACTAGTGGCGTAGCTATCAGGCAGACTGGAAAGAGTATCTAAAAAATGTGTATTTGGGTGAAGAACTGGCAGGAATCTCTATGACTCTCTTGAGGTAGCCAATGCCTCGTCACCAGCTGAATCAAATCAGCAACTTCTAGAAACCCCTTTCAAAAGTAACGATGTTTCTCATAAGATACACAACTAGTGGCGTATCGCTTCAGGCACACTGGAAACAGTATCTAAAAAATGTGTATTTGGGTGAGCAACTGGCACGAAACACTGTGACTCTCTTAGGGTAGCCAATATCTCGTCACCAGTATAATCACAGCTTCAAAGTCAAGAACCCGCTGGCAAGAGTAACGATGTTTCTCTTAAGATACACAACTAGTGGCGTATCGCTTCAGGCAGACTGGCCACAGTATCTCAAAATGTGTATTTGGGTGAGCAACTGGCAGGAAGCACTACGACTCTCTTAAGGTAGCCAATGCCTCGTCACCTAACATAATCCCATCACCAACTTCAAGAAACCGCTTGCAAAGGTAACGAAGCTTCTCATAAGATACACAGCTAGTGGGGTGTCACTTGAGGCAGACTGGCCAAAGTATCAAAAAAATGTGTATTTGGGTGAGCAACTAGCAGGAATCACTATGACACTCATAGGGTAGCCAATGCCTCGTCACCAGCATAATCACATCAGCAACTTCAAGAAACCCCTGGCAAAAGTTACAATGACTCTTAAGATACACAACTAGTGGCGTAGCTATCAGGCAGACTGGAAAGAGTATCTAAAAAATGTGTATTTGGGTGAAGAACTGGCAGGAATCTCTATGACTCTCTTGAGGTAGCCAATGCCTCGTCACCAGTAGAATCAAATCAGCAACTTCTAGAAACCCCTTTCAAAGGTAACGATGTTTCTCTTAAGATACACAACTAGTGGCGTATCGCTTCAGGCACACTGGAAACAGTATCTAAAAAATGTGTATTTGGGTGAGCAACTGGCAGGAAACACTGTGACTCTCTTAGGGTAGCCAATATCTCGTCACCAGTATAATCACAGCTTCAAAGTCAAGAACCCGCTGGCAAGAGTAACGATGTTTCTCTTAAGATACACAACTAGTGGCGTATCGCTTCAGGCAGACTGGCCACAGTATCTCAAAATGTGTATTTGGGTGAGCAACTGGCAGGAAGCACTACGACTCTCTTAAGGTAGCCAATGCCTCGTCACCTAACATAATCCCATCACCAACTTCAAGAAACCGCTTGCAAAGGTAACGAAGCTTCTCATAAGATACACAGCTAGTGGGGTGTCACTTGAGGCAGACTGGCCAAAGTATCAAAAAAATGTGTATTTGGGTGAGCAACTAGCAGGAATCACTATGACACTCATAGGGTAGCCAATGCCTCGTCACCAGCATAATCACATCAGCAACTTCAAGAAACCCCTGGCAAAAGTTACAATGACTCTTAAGATACACAACTAGTGGCGTAGCTATCAGGCAGACTGGAAAGAGTATCTAAAAAATGTGTATTTGGGTGAAGAACTGGCAGGAATCTCTATGACTCTCTTGAGGTAGCCAATGCCTCGTCACCAGTAGAATCAAATCAGCAACTTCTAGAAACCCCTTTCAAAGGTAACGATGTTTCTCTTAAGATACACAACTAGTGGCGTATCGCTTCAGGCACACTGGAAACAGTATCTAAAAAATGTGTATTTGGGTGAGCAACTGGCAGGAAACACTGTGACTCTCTTAGGGTAGCCAATATCTCGTCACCAGTATAATCACAGCTTCAAAGTCAAGAACCCGCTGGCAAGAGTAACGATGTTTCTCTTAAGATACACAACTAGTGGCGTATCGCTTCAGGCAGACTGGAAACAGTATCTAAAAAATGTGTATTTGGGTGAGCAACTGGCAGGAAGCACTATGACTCTCTTAAGTTAGCCAATGCCTCGTCACCAACATAATCCCATCAGCAACTTCAAGAAACCGCTTGCAAAGGTAACGAAGCTTCTCATAAGATACACAGCTAGTGGGGTGTCACTCTAGGCAGACTAGCCAAAGTATCAAAAAAATGTGTATTTGGGTGAGCAACTAGCAGGAATCACTATGACACTCATAGGATAGCCAATGCCTCGTCACCAGCATAATCACATCAGCAACTTCAAGAAACCCCTGGCAAAAGTTACAATGAGTCTTAAGATACACAACTAGTGGCGTAGCTATCAGGCAGACTGGAAAGAGTATCTAAAAAATGTGTATTTGGGTGAAGAACTGGCAGGAATCTCTATGACTCTCTTGAGGTAGCCAATGCCTCGTCACCTAACATAATCCCATCACCAACTTCAAGAAACCGCTTGCAAAGGTAACGAAGCTTCTCATAAGATACACAGCTAGTGGGGTGTCACTTGAGGCAGACTGGCCAAAGTATCAAAAAAATGTGTATTTGGGTGAGCAACTAGCAGGAATCACTATGACACTCATAGGGTAGCCAATGCCTCGTCACCAGCATAAGCACATCAGCAACTTTAAGAAACCCCTGGGAAAAGTTACAATGACTCTTAAGATACACAACTAGTGGCGTAGCTATCAGGCAGACTGGAAAGAGTATCTAAAAAATGTGTATTTGGGTGAAGAACTGGCAGGAATCTCTATGACTCTCTTGAGGTAGCCAATGCCTCGTCACCAGTAGAATCAAATCAGCAACTTCTAGAAACCCCTTTCAAAAGTAACGATGTTTCTCTTAAGATACACAACTAGTGGCGTATCGCTTCAGGCACACTGGAAACAGTATCTAAAAAATGTGTATTTGGGTGAGCAACTGGCAGGAAACACTGTGACTCTCTTAGGGTAGCCAATATCTCGTCACCAGTATAATCACAGCTTCAAAGTCAAGAAACCGCTGGCAAGAGTAACGATGTTTCTCTTAAGATACACAACTAGTGGCGTATCGCTTCAAGCAGACTGGCCACAGTATCTCAAAATGTGTATTTGGGTGAGCAACTGGCAGGAAGCACTATGACTCTCTTAAGTTAGCCAATGCCTCGTCACCAACATAATCCCATCACCAACTTCAAGAAACCGCTTGCAAAGGTAACGAAGCTTCTCATAAGATACACAGCTAGTGGGGTGTCACTCTAGGCAGACTAGCCAAAGTATCAAAAAAATGTGTATTTGGGTGAGCAACTAGCTGGAATTACTATGACACTCATAGGGTAGCCAATGCCTCGTCACCAGCATAATCACATCAGCAACTTCAAGAAACCCCTGGCAAAAGTTACAATGACTCTTAAGATACACAACTAGTGGCGTAGCTATCAGGCAGACTGGAAAGAGTATCTAAAAAATGTGTATTTGGGTGAAGAACTGGCAGGAATCTCTACGACTCTCTTGAGGTAGCCAATGCCTCGTCACCAGCAGAATCAAATCAGCAACTTCTAGAAACCCCTGGCAAAAGTAACGATGTTTCTCTTAAGATACACAACTAGTGGCGTATCGCTTCAGGCACACTGGAAACAGTATCTAAAAAATGTCTATTTGGGTGAGCAACTGGCAGGAAACACTGTGACTCTCTTAGGGTAGCCAATATCTCGTCACCAGTATAATCACAGCTTCAAAGTCAAGAAACCGCTGGCAAGAGTAACGATGTTTCTCTTAAGATACACAACTAGTGGCGTATCGCTTCAAGCAGACTGGCCACAGTATCTCAAAATGTGTATTTGGTGAGCAACTGGCAGGAAGCACTATGACTCTCTTAAGTTAGCCAATGCCTCGTCACCAACATAATCCCATCACCAACTTCAAGAAACCGCTTGCAAAGGTAACGAAGCTTCTCATAAGATACACAGCTAGTGGGGTGTCACTCTAGGCAGACTAGCCAAAGTATCAAAAAAATGTGTATTTGGGTGAGCAACTAGCTGGAATTACTATGACACTCATAGGGTAGCCAATGCCTCGTCACCAGCATAATCACATCAGCAACTTCAAGAAACCCCTGGCAAAAGTTACAATGACTCTTAAGATACACAACTAGTGGCGTAGCTATCAGGCAGACTGGAAAGAGTATCTAAAAAATGTGTATTTGGGTGAAGAACTGGCAGGAATCTCTACGACTCTCTTGAGGTAGCCAATGCCTCGTCACCAGCAGAATCAAATCAGCAACTTCTAGAAACCCCTGGCAAAAGTAACGATGTTTCTCTTAAGATACACAACTAGTGGCGTATCGCTTCAGGCACACTGGAAACAGTATCTAAAAAATGTCTATTTGGGTGAGCAACTGGCAGGAAACACTGTGACTCTCTTAGGGTAGCCAATATCTCGTCACCAGTATAATCACAGCTTCAAAGTCAAGAAACCGCTGGCAAGAGTAACGATGTTTCTCTTAAGATACACAACTAGTGGCGTATCGCTTCAGGCAGACTGGCCACAGTATCTCAAAATGTGTATTTGGGTGAGCAACTGGCAGGAAGCACTATGACTCTCTTAAGTTAGCCAATGCCTCGTCACCAACATAATCCCATCAGCAACTTCAAGAAACCGCTTGCAAAGGTAACGAAGCTTCTCATAAGATACACAGCTAGTGGGGTGTCACTCTAGGCAGACTAGCCAAAGTATCAAAAAAATGTGTATTTGGGTGAGCAACTAGCAGGAATCACTATGACACTCATAGGATAGCCAATGCCTCGTCACCAGCATAATCACATCAGCAACTTCAAGAAACCCCTGGCAAAAGTTACAATGAGTCTTAAGATACACAACTAGTGGCGTAGCTATCAGGCAGACTGGAAAGAGTATCTAAAAAATGTGTATTTGGGTGAAGAACTGGCAGGAATCTCTATGACTCTCTTGAGGTAGCCAATGCCTCGTCACCTAACATAATCCCATCACCAACTTCAAGAAACCGCTTGCAAAGGTAACGAAGCTTCTCATAAGATACACAGCTAGTGGGGTGTCACTTGAGGCAGACTGGCCAAAGTATCAAAAAAATGTGTATTTGGGTGAGCAACTAGCAGGAATCACTATGACACTCATAGGGTAGCCAATGCCTCGTCACCAGCATAAGCACATCAGCAACTTTAAGAAACCCCTGGGAAAAGTTACAATGACTCTTAAGATACACAACTAGTGGCGTAGCTATCAGGCAGACTGGAAAGAGTATCTAAAAAATGTGTATTTGGGTGAAGAACTGGCAGGAATCTCTATGACTCTCTTGAGGTAGCCAATGCCTCGTCACCAGTAGAATCAAATCAGCAACTTCTAGAAACCCCTTTCAAAAGTAACGATGTTTCTCTTAAGATACACAACTAGTGGCGTATCGCTTCAGGCACACTGGAAACAGTATCTAAAAAATGTGTATTTGGGTGAGCAACTGGCAGGAAACACTGTGACTCTCTTAGGGTAGCCAATATCTCGTCACCAGTATAATCACAGCTTCAAAGTCAAGAAACCGCTGGCAAGAGTAACGATGTTTCTCTTAAGATACACAACTAGTGGCGTATCGCTTCAAGCAGACTGGCCACAGTATCTCAAAATGTGTATTTGGGTGAGCAACTGGCAGGAAGCACTATGACTCTCTTAAGTTAGCCAATGCCTCGTCACCAACATAATCCCATCACCAACTTCAAGAAACCGCTTGCAAAGGTAACGAAGCTTCTCATAAGATACACAGCTAGTGGGGTGTCACTCTAGGCAGACTAGCCAAAGTATCAAAAAAATGTGTATTTGGGTGAGCAACTAGCTGGAATTACTATGACACTCATAGGGTAGCCAATGCCTCGTCACCAGCATAATCACATCAGCAACTTCAAGAAACCCCTGGCAAAAGTTACAATGACTCTTAAGATACACAACTAGTAGCGTAGCTATCAGGCAGACTGGAAAGAGTATCTAAAAAATGTGTATTTGGGTGAAGAACTGGCAGGAATCTCTACGACTCTCTTGAGGTAGCCAATGCCTCGTCACCAGCAGAATCAAATCAGCAACTTCTAGAAACCCCTGGCAAAAGTAACGATGTTTCTCTTAAGATACACAACTAGTGGCGTATCGCTTCAGGCACACTGGAAACAGTATCTAAAAAATGTCTATTTGGGTGAGCAACTGGCAGGAAACACTGTGACTCTCTTAGGGTAGCCAATATCTCGTCACCAGTATAATCACAGCTTCAAAGTCAAGAAACCGCTGGCAAGAGTAACGATGTTTCTCTTAAGATACACAACTAGTGGCGTATCGCTTCAAGCAGACTGGCCACAGTATCTCAAAATGTGTATTTGGGTGAGCAACTGGCAGGAAGCACTATGACTCTCTTAAGTTAGCCAATGCCTCGTCACCAACATAATCCCATCACCAACTTCAAGAAACCGCTTGCAAAGGTAACGAAGCTTCTCATAAGATACACAGCTAGTGGGGTGTCACTCTAGGCAGACTAGCCAAAGTATCAAAAAAATGTGTATTTGGGTGAGCAACTAGCTGGAATTACTATGACACTCATAGGGTAGCCAATGCCTCGTCACCAGCATAATCACATCAGCAACTTCAAGAAACCCCTGGCAAAAGTTACAATGACTCTTAAGATACACAACTAGTGGCGTAGCTATCAGGCAGACTGGAAAGAGTATCTAAAAAATGTGTATTTGGGTGAAGAACTGGCAGGAATCTCTACGACTCTCTTGAGGTAGCCAATGCCTCGTCACCAGCAGAATCAAATCAGCAACTTCTAGAAACCCCTGGCAAAAGTAACGATGTTTCTCTTAAGATACACAACTAGTGGCGTATCGCTTCAGGCACACTGGAAACAGTATCTAAAAAATGTCTATTTGGGTGAGCAACTGGCAGGAAACACTGTGACTCTCTTAGGGTAGCCAATATCTCGTCACCAGTATAATCACAGCTTCAAAGTCAAGAAACCGCTGGCAAGAGTAACGATGTTTCTCTTAAGATACACAACTAGTGGCGTATCGCTTCAGGCAGACTGGCCACAGTATCTCAAAATGTGTATTTGGGTGAGCAACTGGCAGGAAGCACTATGACTCTCTTAAGGTAGCCAATGCCTCGTCACCTAACATAATCCCATCACCAACTTCAAGAAACCGCTTGCAAAGGTAACGAAGCTTCTCATAAGATACACAGCTAGTGGGGTGTCACTTGAGGCAGACTGGCCAAAGTATCAAAAAAATGTGTATTTGGGTGAGCAACTAGCAGGAATCACTATGACACTCATAGGGTAGCCAATGCCTCGTCACCAGCTTAAGCACATCAGCAACTTTAAGAAACCCCTGGGAAAAGTTACAATGACTCTTAAGATACACAACTAGTGGCGTAGCTATCAGGCAGACTGGAAAGTGTATCTAAAAAATGTGTATTTGGGTGAAGAACTGGCAGGAATCTCTATGACTCTCTTGAGGTAGCCAATGCCTCGTCACCAGTAGAATCAAATCAGCAACTTCTAGAAACCCCTTTCAAAAGTAACGATGTTTCTCTTAAGATACACAACTAGTGGCGTATCGCTTCAGGCACACTGGAAACAGTATCTAAAAAATGTGTATTTGGGTGAGCAACTGGCAGGAAACACTGTGACTCTCTTAGGGTAGCCAATATCTCGTCACCAGTATAATCACAGCTTCAAAGTCAAGAAACCGCTGGCAAGAGTAACGATGTTTCTCTTGAGATACACAACTAGTGGCGTATCGCTTCAAGCAGACTGGCCACAGTATCTCAAAATGTGTATTTGGGTGAGCAACTGGCAGGAAGCACTATGACTCTCTTAAGTTAGCCAATGCCTCGTCACCAACATAATCCCATCACCAACTTCAAGAAACCGCTTGCAAAGGTAACGAAGCTTCTCATAAGATACACAGCTAGTGGGGTGTCACTCTAGGCAGACTAGCCAAAGTATCAAAAAAATGTGTATTTGGGTGAGCAACTAGCAGGAATCACTATGACACTCATAGGGTAGCCAATGCCTCGTCACCAGCATAATCACATCAGCAACTTCAAGAAACCCCTGGCAAAAGTTACAATGACTCTTAAGATACACAACTAGTGGCGTAGCTATCAGGCATACGTGAAAGAGTATCTAAAAAATGTGTATTTGGGTGAAGAACTGGCAGGAATCTCTATGACTCTCTTGAGGTAGCCAATGCCTCGTCACCAGCAGAATCAAATCAGCAACTTCTAGAAACCCCTGGCAAAAGTAACGATGTTTCTCTTAAGATACACAACTAGTGGCGTATCGCTTCAGGCACACTGGAAACAGTATCTAAAAAATGTGTATTTGGGTGAGCAACTGGCAGGAAACACTGTGACTCTCTTAGGGTAGCCAATATCTCGTCACCAGTATAATCACAGCTTCAAAGTCAAGAAACCGCTGGCAAGAGTAACGATGTTTCTCTTAAGATACACAACTAGTGGCGTATCGGTTCAGGCAGACTGGCCACAGTATCTCAAAATGTGTATTTGGGTGAGCAACTGGCAGGAAGCACTATGACTCTCTTAAGGTAGCCAATGCCTCGTCACCTAACATAATCCCATCACCAACTTCAAGAAACCGCTTGCAAAGGTAACGAAGCTTCTCATAAGATACACAGCTAGTGGGGTGTCACTTGAGGCAGACTGGCCAAAGTATCAAAAAAATGTGTATTTGGGTGAGCAACTAGCAGGAATCACTATGACACTCATAGGGTAGCCAATGCCTCGTCACCAGCATAAGCACATCAGCAACTTTAAGAAACCCCTGGGAAAAGTTACAATGACTCTTAAGATACACAACTAGTGGCGTAGCTATCAGGCAGACTGGAAAGAGTATCTAAAAAATGTGTATTTGGGTGAAGAACTGGCAGGAATCTCTATGACTCTCTTGAGGTAGCCAATGCCTCGTCACCAGTAGAATCAAATCAGCAACTTCTAGAAACCCCTTTCAAAAGTAACGATGTTTCTCTTAAGATACACAACTAGTGGCGTATCGCTTCAGGCACACTGGAAACAGTATCTAAAAAATGTGTATTTGGGTGAGCAACTGGCAGGAAACACTGTGACTCTCTTAGGGTAGCCAATATCTCGTCACCAGTATAATCACAGCTTCAAAGTCAAGAACCCGCTGGCAAGAGTAACGATGTTTCTCTTAAGATACACAACTAGTGGCGTATCGCTTCAAGCAGACTGGCCACAGTATCTCAAAATGTGTATTTGGGTGAGCAACTGGCAGGAAGCACTATGACTCTCTTAAGTTAGCCAATGCCTCGTCACCAACATAATCCCATCACCAACTTCAAGAAACCGCTTGCAAAGGTAACGAAGCTTCTCATAAGATACACAGCTAGTGGGGTGTCACTCTAGGCAGACTAGCCAAAGTATCAAAAAAATGTGTATTTGGGTGAGCAACTAGCAGGAATCACTATGACACTCATAGGGTAGCCAATGCCTCGTCACCAGCATAATCACATCAGCAACTTCAAGAAACCCCTGGCAAAAGTTACAATGACTCTTAAGATACACAACTAGTGGCGTAGCTATCAGGCATACTGGAAAGAGTATCTAAAAAATGTGTAATTGGGTGAAGAACTGGCAGGAATCTCTATGACTCTCTTGAGGTAGCCAATGCCTCGTCACCAGCAGAATCAAATCAGCAACTTCTAGAAACCCCTGGCAAAAGTAACGATGTTTCTCTTAAGATACACAACTAGTGGCGTATCGCTTCAGGCACACTGGAAACAGTATCTAAAAAATGTGTATTTGGGTGAGCAACTGGCAGGAAACACTGTGACTCTCTTAGGGTAGCCGATATCTCTTCACCAGTATAATCACAGCTTCAAAGTCAAGAAACCGCTGGCAAGAGTAACGATGTTTCTCTTAAGATACACAACTAGTGGCGTATCGCTTCAGGCAGACTGGCCACAGTATCTCAAAATGTGTATTTGGGTGAGCAACTGGCAGGAAGCACTATGACTCTCTTAAGTTAGCCAATGCCTCGTCACCAACATAATCCCATCACCAACTTCAAGAAACCGCTTGCAAAGGTAACGAAGCTTCTCATAAGATACACAGCTAGTGGGGTGTCACTTGAGGCAGACTAGCCAAAGTATAAAAAAAAATGTGTATTTGGGTGAGCAACTAGCAGGAATCACTATGACACTCATAGGGTAGCCAATGCCTCGTCACCAGCATAATCACATCAGCAACTTCAAGAAACCCCTGGCAAAAGTTACAATGACTCTTAAGATACACAACTAGTGGCGTAGCTATCAGGCAGACTGGAAAGAGTATCTAAAAAATGTGTATTTGGGTGAAGAACTGGCAGGAATCTCTATGACTCTCTTGAGGTAGCCAATGCCTCGTCACCAGCAGAATCAAATCAGCAACTTCTAGAAACCCCTGGCAAAAGTAACGATGTTTCTCTTAAGATACACAACTAGTGGCGTATCGCTTCAGGCACACTGGAAACAGTATCTAAAAAATGTCTATTTGGGTGAGCAACTGGCAGGAGACACTGTGACTCTCTTAGGGTAGCCAATATCTCGTCACCAGTATAATCACAGCTTCAAAGTCAAGAAACCGCTGGCAAGAGTAACGATGTTTCTCTTAAGATACACAACTAGTGGCGTATCGCTTCAGGCAGACTGGCCACAGTATCTCAAAATGTGTATTTGGGTGAGCAACTGGCAGGAAGCACTATGACTCTCTTAAGGTAGCCAATGCCTCGTCACCTAACATAATCCCATCACCAACTTCAAGAAACCGCTTGCAAAGGTAACGAAGCTTCTCATAAGATACACAGCTAGTGGGGTGTCACTTGAGGCAGACTGGCCAAAGTATCAAAAAAATGTGTATTTGGGTGAGCAACTAGCAGGAATCACTATGACACTCATAGGGTAGCCAATGCCTCGTCACCAGCATAATCACATCAGCAACTTCAAGAAACCCCTGGCAAAAGTTACAATGACTCTTAAGATACACAACTAGTGGCGTAGCTATCAGGCAGACTGGAAAGAGTATCTAAAAAATGTGTATTTGGGTGAAGAACTGGCAAGAATCTCTATGACTCTCTTGAGGTAGCCAATGCCTCGTCACCAGCAGAATCAAATCAGCAACTTCTAGAAACCCCTGGCAAAAGTAACGATGTTTCTCTTAAGATACACAACTAGTGGCGTATCGCTTCAGGCACACTGGAAACAGTATCTAAAAAATGTGTATTTGGGTGAGCAACTGGCAGGAAACACAGTGACTCTCTTAGGGTAGCCAATATCTCTTCACCAGTATAATCACAGCTTCAAAGTCAAGAAACCGCTGGCAAGAGTAACGATGTTTCTCTTAAGATACACAACTAGTGGCGTATCGCTTCAGGCAGACTGGCCACAGTATCTCAAAATGTGTATTTGGGTGAGCAACTGGCAGAAAGCACTATGACTCTCTTAAGTTAGCCAATGCCTCGTCACCAACATAATCCCATCACCAACTTCAAGAAACCGCTTGCAAAGGTAACGAAGCTTCTCATAAGATACACAGCTAGTGGGGTGTCACTTGAGGCAGACTAGCCCAAGAAAAAAAAAAATGTGTATTTGGGTGAGCAACTAGCAGGAATCACTATGACACTCATAGGGTAGCCAATGCCTCGTCACCAGCATAATCACATCAGCAACTTCAAGAAACCCCTGGCAAAAGTTACAATGACTCTTAAGATACACAACTAGTGGCGTAGCTATCAGGCATACTGGAAAGAGTATCTAAAAAATGTGTATTTGGGTGAAGAACTGGCAGGAATCTCTATGACTCTCTTGAGGTAGCCAATGCCTCGTCACCAGCAGAATCAAATCAGCAACTTCTAGAAACCCCTGGCAAAAGTAACGATGTTTCTCTTAAGATACACAACTAGTGGCGTATCGCTTCAGGCACACTGGAAACAGTATCTAAAAAATGTGTATTTGGGTGAGCAACTGGCAGGAAACACAGTGACTCTCTTAGGGTAGCCAATATCTCTTCACCAGTATAATCACAGCTTCAAAGTCAAGAAACCGCTGGCAAGAGTAACGATGTTTCTCTTAAGATACACAACTAGTGGCGTATCGCTTCAGGCAGACTGGCCACAGTATCTCAAAATGTGTATTTGGGTGAGCAACTGGCAGAAAGCACTATGACTCTCTTAAGTTAGCCAATGCCTCGTCACCAACATAATCCCATCACCAACTTCAAGAAACCGCTTGCAAAGGTAACGAAGCTTCTCATAAGATACACAGCTAGTGGGGTGTCACTTGAGGCAGACTAGCCAAAGTATAAAAAAAATGTGTATTTGGGTGAGCAACTAGCAGGAATCACTATGACACTCATAGGGTAGCCAATGCCTCGTCACCAGCATAATCACATCAGCAACTTCAAGAAACCCCTGGCAAAAGTTACAATGACTCTTAAGATACACAACTAGTGGCGTAGCTATCAGGCAGACTGGAAAGAGTATCTAAAAAATGTGTATTTGGGTGAAGAACTGGCAGGAATCTCTACGACTCTCTTGAGGTAGCCAATGCCTCGTCACCAGCAGAATCAAATCAGCAACTTCTAGAAACCCCTGGCAAAAGTAACGATGTTTCTCTTAAGATACACAACTAGTGGCGTATCGCTTCAGGCACACTGGAAACAGTATCTAAAAAATGTCTATTTGGGTGAGCAACTGGCAGGAAACACTGTGACTCTCTTAGGGTAGCCAATATCTCGTCACCAGTATAATCACATCTTCAAAGTCAAGAAACCGCTGGCAAGAGTAACGATGTTTCTCTTAAGATACACAACTAGTGGCGTATCGCTTCAGGCAGACTGGCCACAGTCTCTCAAAATGTGTATTTGGGTGAGCAACTGGCAGGAAGCACTATGACTCTCTTAAGGTAGCCAATGCCTCGTCACCAACATAATCCCATCACCAACTTCAAGAAACCGCTTGCAAAGGTAACGAAGCTTCTCATAAGATACACCGCTAGTGGGGTGTCACTTGAGGCAGACTGGCGAAAGCATAAAAAAAAAATGTGTATTTGGGTGAGCAACTAGCAGGAATCACTATGACACTCATAGGGTAGCCAATGCCTCGTCACCAGCATAATCACATCAGCAACTTCAAGAAACCCCTGGCAAAAGTTACAATGACTCTTAAGATACACAACTAGTGGCGTAGCTACCAGGCAGACTGGAAATAGTATCTAAAAATGTGTATTTGGGTGAAGAACTGGCAGGAATCTCTATGACTCTCTTGAGGTAGCCAATGCCTCGTCACCAGCAGAATCAAATCAGCAACTTCTAGAAACCCCTTTCAAAAGTAACGATGTTTCTCTTAAGATACTCAACTAGTGGCGTATCGCTTCAGGCACATTGGAAACAGTATCTAAAAAATGTGTATTTGGGTGAGCAACTGGCACGAAACTCTGTGACTGTCTTAGGGTAACCAATATCTCGTCACCAGTATAATCACAGCTTCAAAGTCAAGAAACCGCTGGCAAGAGTAACGATGTTTCTCTTAAGATACACAACTAGTGGCGTATCGCTTCAGGCAGACTGGCCACAGTATCTCAAAATGTGTATTTGGGTGAGCAACTGGCAGGAAGCACTATGACTCTCTTAAGTTAGCCAATGCCTCGTCACCAACATAATCCCATCACCAACTTCAAGAAACCGCTTGCAAAGGTAACGAAGCTTCTCATAAGATACACAGCTAGTGGGGTGTCACTTGTGGCAGACTAGCCAAAGTATAAAAAAAATGTGTATTTGGGTGAGCAACTAGCAGGAATCACTATGACACTCATAGGGTAGCCAATGCCTCATCACCAGCATAATCACATCAGCAACTTCAAGAAACCCCTGGCAAAAGTTACAATGACTCTTAAGATACACAACGAGTGGCGTAGCTATCAGGCAGACTGGAAAGAGTATCTAAAAAATGTGTATTTGGGTGAAGAACTGGCAGGAATCTCTACGACTCTCTTGAGGTAGCCAATGCCTCGTCACCAGCAGAATCAAATCAGCAACTTCTAGAAACCCCTGGCAAAAGTAACGATGTTTCTCTTAAGATACACAACTAGTGGCGTATCGCTTCAGGCACACTGGAAACAGTATCTAAAAAATGTGTATTTGGGTGAGCAACTGGCAGGAAACACTGTGACTCTCTTAGGGTAGCCAATATCTCGTCACCAGTATAATCACAGCTTCAAAGTCAAGAAACCGCTGGCAAGAGTAACGATGTTTCTCTTAAGATACACAACTAGTGGCGTATCGCTTCAGGCAGACTGGCCACAGTATCTCAAAATGTGTATTTGGGTGAGCAACTGGCAGGAAGCACTATGACTCTCTTAAGGTAGCCAATGCCTCGTCACCTAACATAATCCCATCACCAACTTCAAGAAACCGCTTGCAAAGGTAACGAAGCTTCTCATAAGATACACAGCTAGTGGGGTGTCACTTGAGGCAGACTGGCCAAAGTATCAAAAAAATGTGTATTTGGGTGAACAACTAGCAGGAATCACTATGACACTCATAGGGTAGCTAATGCCTCGTCACCAGCATAATCACATCAGCAACTTCAAGAAACCCCTGGCAAAAGTTACAATGACTCTTAAGATACACAACTAGTGGCGTAGCTATCAGGCAGACTGGAAAGAGTATCTAAAAAATGTGTATTTGGGTGAAGAACTGGCAGGAATCTCTATGACTCTCTTGAGGTAGCCAATGCCTCGTCACCAGTAGAATCAAATCAGCAACTTCTAGAAACCCCTTTCAAAAGTAACGATGTTTCTCTTAAGATACACAACTAGTGGCGTATCGCTTCAGGCACACTGGAAACAGTATCTAAAAAATGTGTAATTGGGTGAGCAACTGGCACGAAACACTGTGACTCTCTTAGGGTAACCAATATCTCGTCACCAGTATAATCACATCTTCAAAGTCAAGAAACCGCTGGCAAGAGTAACGATGTTTCTCTTAAGATACACAACTAGTGGCGTATCGCTTCAGGCAGACTGGCCACAGTATCTCAAAATGTGTATTTGGGTGAGCAACTGGCAGGAAGCACTATGACTCTCTTAAGGTAGCCAATGCCTCGTCACCTAACATAATCCCATCACCAACTTCAAGAAACCGCTTGCAAAGGTAACGAAGCTTCTCATAAGATACACAGCTAGTGGGGTGTCACTTGAGGCAGACTGGCCAAAGTATCAAAAAAATGTGTATTTGGGTGAACAACTAGCAGGAATCACTATGACACTCATAGGGTAGCTAATGCCTCGTCACCAGCATAATCACATCAGCAACTTCAAGAAACCCCTGGCAAAAGTTACAATGACTCTTAAGATACACAACTAGTGGCGTAGCTATCAGGCAGACTGGAAAGAGTATCTAAAAAATGTGTATTTGGGTGAAGAACTGGCAGGAATCTCTATGACTCTCTTGAGGTAGCCAATGCCTCGTCACCAGTAGAATCAAATCAGCAACTTCTAGAAACCCCTTTCAAAAGTAACGATGTTTCTCTTAAGATACACAACTAGTGGCGTATCGCTTCAGGCACACTGGAAACAGTATCTAAAAAATGTGTAATTGGGTGAGCAACTGGCACGAAACACTGTGACTCTCTTAGGGTAACCAATATCTCGTCACAAGTATAATCACATCTTCAAAGTCAAGAAACCGCTGGCAAGAGTAACGATGTTTCTCTTAAGATACACAACTAGTGGCGTATCGCTTCAGGCAGACTGGCCACAGTATCTCAAAATGTGTATTTGGGTGAGCAACTGGCAGGAAGCACTATGACTCTCTTAAGTTAGCCAATGCCTCGTCACCAACATAATCCCATCACCAACTTCAAGAAACCGCTTGCAAAGGTAACGAAGCTTCTCATAAGATACACAGCTAGTGGGGTGTCACTTGAGGCAAACTAGCCAAAGTATAAAAAAAATGTGTATTTGGGTGAGCAACTAGCAGGAATCACAATGACAGTCATAGGGTAGCCAATGCCTCGTCACCAGCATAATCACATCAGCAACTTCAAGAAACCCCTGGCAAAAGTTACAATGACTCTTAAGATACACAACTAGTGGCGTAGCTATCAGGCAGACTGGAAAGAGTATCTAAAAAATGTGTATTTGGGTGAAGAACTGGCAGGAATCTCTATGACTCTCTTGAGGTAGCCAATGCCTCGTCACCAGCAGAATCAAATCAGCAACTTCTAGAAACCCCTGGCAAAAGTAACGATGTTTCTCTTAAGATACACAACTAGTGGCGTATCGCTTCAGGCACACTGGAAACAGTATCTCAAAAATGTGTATTTGGGTGAGCAACAGGCACGAAACACTGTGACTCTCTTAGGGTAGCCAATATCTCGTCACCAGTATAATCACAGCTTCAAAGTCAAGAACCCGCTGGCAAGAGTAACGATGTTTCTCTTAAGATACACAACTAGTGGCGTTTCGCTTCAGGCAGACTGGCCACAGTATCTCAAAATGTGTATTTGGGTGAGCAACTGGCAGGAAGCACTATGACTCTCTTAAGGTAGCCAATGCCTCGTCACCAACATAATCCCATCACCAACTTCAAGAAACCGCTTGCAAAGGTAACGAAGCTTCTCATAAGATACACCGCTAGTGGGGTGTCACTTGAGGCAGACTGGCGAAAGCATAAAAAAAAAATGTGTATTTGGGTGAGCAACTAGCAGGAATCACTATGACACTCATAGGGTAGCCAATGCCTCGTCACCAGCATAATCACATCAGCAACTTCAAGAAACCCCTGGCAAAAGTTACAATGACTCTTAAGATACACAACTAGTGGCGTAGCTACCAGGCAGACTGGAAATAATATCTAAAAATGTGTATTTGGGTGAAGAACTGGCAGGAATCTCTATGACTCTCTTGAGGTAGCCAATGCCTCGTCACCAGCAGAATCAAATCAGCAACTTCTAGAAACCCCTTTCAAAAGTAACGATGTTTCTCTTAAGATACTCAACTAGTGGCGTATCGCTTCAGGCACATTGGAAACAGTATCTAAAAAATGTGTATTTGGGTGAGCAACTGGCACGAAACACTGTGACTGTCTTAGGGTAACCAATATCTCGTCACCAGTATAATCACAGCTTCAAAGTCAAGAAACCGCTGGCAAGAGTAACGATGTTTCTCTTAAGATACACAACTAGTGGCGTATCGCTTCAGGCAGACTGGCCACAGTATCTCAAAATGTGTATTTGGGTGAGCAACTGGCAGGAAGCACTATGACTCTCTTAAGTTAGCCAATGCCTCGTCACCAACATAATCCCATCACCAACTTCAAGAAACCGCTTGCAAAGGTAACGAAGCTTCTCATAAGATACACAGCTAGTGGGGTGTCACTCTAGGCAGACTAGCCAAAGTATCAAAAAAATGTGTATTTGGGTGAGCAACTAGCAGGAATCACTATGACACTCATAGGGTAGCCAATGCCTCGTCACCAGCATAATCACATCAGCAACTTCAAGAAACCCCTGGCAAAAGTTACAATGACTCTTAAGATACACAACTAGTGGCGTAGCTATCAGGCAGACTGGAAAGAGTATCTAAAAAATGTGTATTTGGGTGAAGAACTGGCAGGAATCTCTATGACTCTCTTGAGGTAGCCAATGCCTCGTCACCAGCAGAAACAAATCAGCAACTTCTAGAAACCCCTGGCAAAAGTAACGATGTTTCTCTTAAGATACACAACTAGTGGCGTATCGCTTCAGGCACACTGGAAACAGTATCTAAAAAATGTGTATTTGGGTGAGCAACTGGCAGGAAACACTGTGACTCTCTTAGGGTAGCCAATATCTCGTCACCAGTATAATCACAGCTTCAAAGTCAAGAAACCGCTGGCAAGAGTAACGATGTTTCTCTTAAGATACACAACTAGTGGCGTATCGCTTCAGGCAGACTGGCCACAGTATCTCAAAATGTGTATTTGGGTGAGCAACTGGCAGGAAGCACTATGACTCTCTTAAGTTAGCCAATGCCTCGTCACCAACATAATCCCATCACCAACTTCAAGAAACCGCTTGCAAAGGTAACGAAGCTTCTCATAAGATACACAGCTAGTGGGGTGTCACTCTAGGCAGACTAGCCAAAGTATAAAAAAAATGTGTATTTGGGTGAGCAACTAGCAGGAATCACTATGACACTCATAGGGTAGCCAATGCCTCGTCACCAGCATAATCACATCAGCAACTTCAAGAAACCCCTGGCAAAAGTTACAATGACTCTTAAGATACACAACTAGTGGCGTAGCTATCAGGCAGACTGGAAAGAGTATCTAAAAAATGTGTATTTGGGTGAAGAACTGGCAGGAATCTCTATGACTCTCTTGAGGTAGCCAATGCCTCGTCACCAGCAGAAACAAATCAGCAACTTCTAGAAACCCCTGGCAAAAGTAACGATGTTTCTCTTAAGATACACAACTAGTGGCGTATCGCTTCAGGCACACTGGAAACAGTATCTAAAAAATGTGTATTTGGGTGAGCAACTGGCAGGAAACACTGTGACTCTCTTAGGGTAGCCAATATCTCGTCACCAGTATAATCACAGCTTCAAAGTCAAGAAACCGCTGGCAAGAGTAACGATGTTTCTCTTAAGATACACAACTAGTGGCGTATCGCTTCAGGCAGACTGGCCACAGTATCTCAAAATGTGTATTTGGGTGAGCAACTGGCAGGAAGCACTATGACTCTCTTAAGTTAGCCAATGCCTCGTCACCAACATAATCCCATCACCAACTTCAAGAAACCGCTTGCAAAGGTAACGAAGCTTCTCATAAGATACACAGCTAGTGGGGTGTCACTTGAGGCAAACTAGCCAAAGTATAAAAAAAATGTGTATTTGGGTGAGCAACTAGCAGGAATCACAATGACAGTCATAGGGTAGCCAATGCCTCGTCACCAGCATAATCACATCAGCAACTTCAAGAAACCCCTGGCAAAAGTTACAATGACTCTTAAGATACACAACTAGTGGCGTAGCTATCAGGCAGACTGGAAAGAGTATCTAAAAAATGTGTATTTGGGTGAAGAACTGGCAGGAATCTCTATGACTCTCTTGAGGTAGCCAATGCCTCGTCACCAGCAGAATCAAATCAGCAACTTCTAGAAACCCCTGGCAAAAGTAACGATGTTTCTCTTAAGATACACAACTAGTGGCGTATCGCTTCAGGCACACTGGAAACAGTATCTAAAAAATGTGTATTTGGGTGAGCAACAGGCACGAAACACTGTGACTCTCTTAGGGTAGCCAATATCTCGTCACCAGTATAATCACAGCTTCAAAGTCAAGAACCCGCTGGCAAGAGTAACGATGTTTCTCTTAAGATACACAACTAGTGGCGTTTCGCTTCAGGCAGACTGGCCACAGTATCTCAAAATGTGTATTTGGGTGAGCAACTGGCAGGAAGCACTATGACTCTCTTAAGGTAGCCAATGCCTCGTCACCAACATAATCCCATCACCAACTTCAAGAAACCGCTTGCAAAGGTAACGAAGCTTCTCATAAGATACACCGCTAGTGGGGTGTCACTTGAGGCAGACTGGCGAAAGCATAAAAAAAAAATGTGTATTTGGGTGAGCAACTAGCAGGAATCACTATGACACTCATAGGGTAGCCAATGCCTCGTCACCAGCATAATCACATCAGCAACTTCAAGAAACCCCTGGCAAAAGTTACAATGACTCTTAAGATACACAACTAGTGGCGTAGCTATCAGGCAGACTGGAAAGAGTATCTAAAAAATGTGTATTTGGGTGAAGAACGGGCAGGAATCTCTATGACCCTCTTGAGGTAGCCAATGCCTCGTCACCAGCAGAATCAAATCAGCAACTTCTAGAAACCCCTGGCAAAAGTAACGATGTTTCTCTTAAGATACACAACTAGTGGCGTATCGCTTCAGGCACACTGGAAACAGTATCTAAAAAATGTGTATTTGGGTGAGCAACTGGCAGGAAACACTGTGACTCTCTTAGGGTAGCCAATATCTCGTCACCAGTATAATCACAGCTTCAAAGTCAAGAAACCGCTGGCAAGAGTAACGATGTTTCTCTTAAGATACACAACTAGTGGCGTATCGCTTCAGGCAGACTGGCCACAGTATCTCAAAATGTGTATTTGGGTGAGCAACTGGCAGGAAGCACTATGACTCTCTTAAGTTAGCCAATGCCTCGTCACCAACATAATCCCATCACCAACTTCAAGAAACCGCTTGCAAAGGTAACGAAGCTTCTCATAAGATACACAGCTAGTGGGGTGTCACTTGAGGCAAACTAGCCAAAGTATAAAAAAAATGTGTATTTGGGTGAGCAACTAGCAGGAATCACTATGACACTCATAGGGTAGCCAATGCCTCGTCACCAGCATAATCACATCAGCAACTTCAAGAAACCCCTGGCAAAAGTTACAATGACTCTTAAGATACACAACTAGTGGCGTAGCTATCAGGCAGACTGGAAAGAGTATCTAAAAAATGTGTATTTGGGTGAAGAACTGGCAGGAATCTCTATGACTCTCTTGAGGTAGCCAATGCCTCGTCACCAGCAGAAACAAATCAGCAACTTCTAGAAACCCCTTTCAAAAGTAACGATGTTTCTCTTAAGATACACAACTAGTGGCGTATCGCTTCAGGCACACTGGAAACAGTATCTAAAAAATGTGTATTTGGGTGAGCAACTGGCACGAAACACTGTGACTCTCTTAGGGTAACCAATATCTCGTCACCAGTATAATCACATCTTCAAAGTCAAGAAACCGCTGGCAAGAGTAACGATGTTTCTCTTAAGATACACAACTAGTGGCGTATCGCTTCAGGCAGACTGGCCACAGTATCTCAAAATGTGTATTTGGGTGAGCAACTGGCAGGAAGCACTATGACTCTCTTAAGTTAGCCAATGCCTCGTCACCAACATAATCCCATCACCAACTTCAAGAAACCGCTTGCAAAGGTAACGAAGCTTCTCATAAGATACACAGCTAGTGGGGTGTCACTCTAGGCAGACTGGCCAAAGTATCAAAACAATGTGTATTTGGGTGAGCAACTAGCAGGAATCACTATGACACTCATAGGGTAGCCAATGCCTCGTCACCAGCATAATCACATCAGCAACTTCAAGAAACCCCTGGCAAAAGTTACAATGACTCTTAAGATACACAACTAGTGGCGTAGCTATCAGGCAGACGGGAAGAGTATCTAAAAAATGTGTGTTTGGGTGAAGAACTGGCAGGAATCTCTATGACTCTCTTGAGGTAGCCAATGCCTCGTCACCAGTAGAATCAAATCAGCAACTTCTAGAAACTCCTTTCAAAAGTAACGATGTTTCTCTTAAGATACACAACTAGTGGCGTATCGCTTCAGGCACACTGGAAACAGTATCTAAAAAATGTGTATTTGGGTGAGCAACTGGCAGGAAACACTGTGACTCTCTTAGGGTAGCCAATATCTCGTCACCACTATAATCACATCTTCAAAGTCAAGAAACCGCTGGCAAGAGTAACGATGTTTCTCTTAAGATACACAACTAGTGGCGTATCGCTTCAGGCAGACTGGCCACAGTATCTCAAAATATGTATTTGGGTGAGCAACTGGCAGAAAGCACTATGACTCTCTTAAAGTAGCCAATGCCTCGTCACCAACATAATCCCATCACCAACTTCAAGAAACCGCTTGCAAAGGTAACGAAGCTTCTCATAAGATACACAGCTAGTGGGGTGTCACTTGAGGCAGACTGGCCAAAGTATCAAAAAAATGTGTATTTGGGTGAGCAACTAGCAGGAATCACTATGACACTCATAGGGTAGCCAATGCCTCGTCACCAGCATAATCACATCAGCAACTTCAAAAAACCCCTGGCAAAAGTTACAATGACT
Organism: Schistocerca nitens; assembly: GCF_023898315.1. NCBI lineage: Eukaryota > Metazoa > Arthropoda > Insecta > Orthoptera > Acrididae > Schistocerca > Schistocerca nitens. The sequence goes on along the minus strand of NC_064616.1, from coordinate 104,136,099 downwards.
CTTAAGATACACAACTAGTGGCGTAGCTATCAGGCAGACTGGAAAGAGTATCTAAAAAATGTGTATTTGGGTGAAGAACTGGCAGGAATCTCTATGACTCTCTTGAGGTAGCCAATGCCTCGTCACCAGCAGAATCAATTCAGCAACTTCTAGAAACCCCTGGCAAAAGTAACGATGTTTCTCTTAAGATGCACAACTAGTGGCGTATCGCTTCAGGCACACTGGAAACAGTATCTAAAAAATGTGTATTTGGGTGAGCAACTGGCACGAAACACTGTGACTCTCTTAGGGTAGCCAATATCTCGTCACCAGTATAATCACAGCTTCAAAGTCAAGAAACCGCTGGCAAGAGTAACGATGTTTCTCTTAAGATACACAACTAGTGGCGTATCGCTTCAGGCAGACTGGCCACAATATCTCAAAATGTGTATTTGGGTGAGCAACTGGCAGGAAGCACTATGACTCTCTTAAGGTAGCCAATGCCTCGTCACCAACATAATCCCATCACCAACTTCAAGAAACCGCTTGCAAAGGTAACGAAGCTTCTCATAAGATACACCGCTAGTGGGCTGTCACTTGAGGCAGACTGGCGAAAGCATCAAAAAAAATTTGTATTTGGGTGAGCAACTAGCAGGAATCACTATGACACTCATAGGGTAGCCAATTTCTCGTCACCAGCATAATCACATCAGCAACTTCAAGAAACCCCTGGCAAAAGTTACAATGACTCTTAAGATACACAACTAGTGGCGTAGCTATCAGGCAGACTGGAAAGAGTATCTAAAAAATGTGTATTTGGGTGAAGAACTGGCAGGAATCTCTATGACTCTCTTGAGGTAGCCAATGCCTCGTCACCAGCAGAATCAAATCAGCAACTTCTAGAAACCCCTGGCAAAAGTAACGATGTTTCTCTTAAGATACACAACTAGTGGCGTATCGCTTCAGGCACACTGGAAACAGTATCTAAAAAAATGTGTATTTGGGTGAGCAACTGGCACGAAACACTGTGACTCTCTTAGGGTAGCCAATATCTCGTCACCAGTATAATCACAGCTTCAAAGTCAAGAACCCGCTGGCAAGAGTAACGATGTTTCTCTTAAGATACACAACTAGTGGCGTTTCGCTTCAGGCAGACTGGCCACAGTATCTCAAAATGTGTATTTGGGTGAGCAACTGGCAGGAACCACTATGACTCTCTTAAGGTAGCCAATTCCTCGTCACCAACATAATCCCATCACCAACTTCAAGAAACCGCTTGCAAAGGTAACGAAGCTTCTCATAAGATACACCGCTAGTGGGGTGTCACTTGAGGCAGACTGGCGAAAGCATAAAAAAAATGTGTATTTGGGTGAGCAACTAGCAGGAATCACTATGACACTCATAGGGTAGCCAATGCCTCGTCACCAGCATAATCACATCAGCAACTTCAAGAAACCCCTGGCAAAAGTTACAATGACTCTTAAGATACACAACTAGTGGCGTAGCTACCAGGCAGACTGGAAATAGTATCTAAAAATGTGTATTTGGGTGAAGAACTGGCAGGAATCTCTATGACTCTCTTGAGGTAGCCAATGCCTCGTCACCAGCAGAATCAAATCAGCAACTTCTAGAAACCCCTTTCAAAAGTAACGATGTTTCTCTTAAGATACACAACTAGTGGCGTATCGCTTCAGGCACACTGGAAACAGTATCTAAAAAATGTGTATTTGGGTGAGCAACTGGCACGAAACACTGTGACTCTCTTAGGGTAGCAAATATCTCGTCACCAGTATAATCACATCTTCAAAGTCAAGAAACCGCTGGCAAGAGTAACGATGTTTCTCTTAAGATACACAACTAGTGGCGTATCGCTTCAGGCACACTGGAAACAGTATCTAAAAAATGTGTATTTGGGTGAGCAACTGGCACGAAACACTGTGACTCTCTTAGGGTAGCCAATATCTCGTCACCAGTATAATCACAGCTTCAAAGTCAATAAACCGCTGGCAAGAGTAACGATGTTTCTCTTAAGATACACAACTAGTGGCGTATCGCTTCAGGCAGACTGGCCACAGTATCTCAAAATGTGTATTTGGGTGAGCAACTCTCAGGAAGCACTATGACTCTCTTAAGGTAGCCAATGCCTCGTCACCTAACATAATCCCATCACCAACTTCAAGAAACCGCTTGCAAAGGTAACGAAGCTTCTCATAAGATACACAGCTAGTGGGGTGTCACTCTAGGCAGACTGGCCAAAGTATCAAAAAAATGTGTATTTGGGTGAGCAACTAGCAGGAATCACTATGACACTCATAGGGTAGCCAATGCCTCGTCACCAGCATAATCACATCAGCAACTTCAAGAAACCCCTGGCAAAAGTTACAATGACTCTTAAGATACACAACTAGTGGCGTAGCTATCAGGCAGACTGGAAAGAGTATCTAAAAAATGTGTATTTGGGTGAAGAACTGGCAGGAATCTCTATGACACTCTTGAGGTAGCCAATGCCTCGTCACCAGCAGAATCAAATCAGCAACTTCTAGAAACCCCTGGCAAAAGTAACGATGTTTCTCTTAAGATACACAACTAGTGGCGTATCGCTTCAGGCACACTGGAAACAGTATCTAAAAAATGTGTATTTGGGTGAGCAACTGGCAGGAAACACTGTGACTCTCTTAGGGTAGCCAATATCTCGTCACCAGTATAATCACAGCTTCAAAGTCAAGAAACCGCTGGCAAGAGTAACGATGTTTCTCTTAAGATACACAACTAGTGGCGTATCGCTTCAGGCAGACTGGCCACAGTATCTCAAAATGTGTATTTGGGTGAGCAACTGGCAGGAAGCACTATGACTCTCTTAAGGTAGCCAATGCCTCGTCACCTAACATAATCCCATCACCAACTTCAAGAAACCGCTTGCAAAGGTAACGAAGCTTCTCATAAGATACACAGCTAGTGGGGTGTCACTTGAGGCAGACTGGCCAAAGTATCAAAAAAATGTGTATTTGGGTGAGCAACTAGCAGGAATCACTATGACACTCATAGGGTAGCCAATGCCTCGTCACCAGCATAATCACATCAGCAACTTCAAGAAACCCCTGGCAAAAGTTACAATGACTCTTAAGATACACAACTAGTGGCGTAGCTATCAGGCAGACTGGAAAGAGTATCTAAAAAATGTGTATTTGGGTGAAGAACTGGCAGGAATCTCTATGACTCTCTTGAGGTAGCCAATGCCTCGTCACCAGTAGAATCAAATCAGCAACTTCTAGAAACCCCTTTCAAAAGTAACGATGTTTCTCTTAAGATACACAACTAGTGGCGTATCGCTTCAGGCACACTGGAAACAGTATCTAAAAAATGTGTATTTGGGTGAGCAACTGGCACGAAACACTGTGACTCTCTTAGGGTAACCAATATCTCGTCACCAGTATAATCACATCTTCAAAGTCAAGAAACCGCTGGCCAGAGTAACGATGTTTCTCTTAAGATACACAACTAGTGGCGTATCGCTTCAGGCAGACTGGCCACAGTATCTCAAAATGTGTATTTGGGTGAGCAACTGGCAGGAAGCACTATGACTCTCTTAAGTTAGCCAATGCCTCGTCACCAACATAATCCCATCACCAACTTCAAGAAACCGCTTGCAAAGGTAACGAAGCTTCTCATAAGATACACAGCTAGTGGGGTGTCACTCTAGGCAGACTGGCCAAAGTATCAAAAAAATGTGTATTTGGGTGAGCAACTAGCAGGAATCACTATGACACTCATAGGGTAGCCAATGCCTCGTCACCAGCATAATCACATCAGCAACTTCAAGAAACCCCTGGCAAAAGTTACAATGACTCTTAAGATACACAACTAGTGGCGTAGCTATCAGGCAGACGGGAAGAGTATCTAAAAAATGTGTGTTTGGGTGAAGAACTGGCAGGAATCTCTATGACTCTCTTGAGGTAGCCAATGCCTCGTCACCAGTAGAATCAAATCAGCAACTCCTAGAAACTCCTTTCAAAAGTAACGATGTTTCTCTTAAGATACACAACTAGTGGCGTATCGCTTCAGGCACACTGGAAACAGTATCTAAAAAATGTGTATTTGGGTGAGCAACTGGCAGGAAACACTGTGACTCTCTTAGGGTAGCCAAGCTCTCGTCACCACTATAATCACATCTTCAAAGTCAAGAAACCGCTGGCAAGAGTAACGATGTTTCTCTTAAGATACACAACTAGTGGCGTATCGCTTCAGGCAGACTGGCCACAATATCTCAAAATGTGTATTTGGGTGAGCAACTGGCAGGAAGCACTATGACTCTCTTAAGGTAGCCAATGCCTCGTCACCAACATAATCCCATCACCAACTTCAAGAAACCGCTTGCAAAGGTAACGAAGCTTCTCATAAGATACACCGCTAGTGGGCTGTCACTTGAGGCAGACTGGCGAAAGCATCAAAAAAAATGTGTATTTGGGTGAGCAACTAGCAGGAATCACTATGACACTCATAGGGTAGCCAATTTCTCGTCACCAGCATAATCACATCAGCAACTTCAAGAAACCCCTGGCAAAAGTTACAATGACTCTTAAGATACACAACTAGTGGCGTAGCTATCAGGCAGACTGGAAAGAGTATCTAAAAAATGTGTATTTGGGTGAAGAACTGGCAGGAATCTCTATGACTCTCTTGAGGTAGCCAATGCCTCGTCACCAGCAGAATCAAATCAGCAACTTCTAGAAACCCCTGGCAAAAGTAACGATGTTTCTCTTAAGATACACAACTAGTGGCGTATCGCTTCAGGCACACTGGAAACAGTATCTAAAAAAATGTGTATTTGGGTGAGCAACTGGCACGAAACACTGTGACTCTCTTAGGGTAGCCAATATCTCGTCACCAGTATAATCACAGCTTCAAAGTCAAGAACCCGCTGGCAAGAGTAACGATGTTTCTCTTAAGATACACAACTAGTGGCGTTTCGCTTCAGGCAGACTGGCCACAGTATCTCAAAATGTGTATTTGGGTGAGCAACTGGCAGGAAGCACTATGACTCTCTTAAGGTAGCCAATTCCTCGTCACCAACATAATCCCATCACCAACTTCAAGAAACCGCTTGCAAAGGTAACGAAGCTTCTCATAAGATACACCGCTAGTGGGGTGTCACTTGAGGCAGACTGGCGAAAGCATAAAAAAAATGTGTATTTGGGTGAGCAACTAGCAGGAATCACTATGACACTCATAGGGTAGCCAATGCCTCGTCACCAGCATAATCACATCAGCAACTTCAAGAAACCCCTGGCAAAAGTTACAATGACTCTTAAGATACACAACTAGTGGCGTAGCTACCAGGCAGACTGGAAATAGTATCTAAAAATGTGTATTTGGGTGAAGAACTGGCAGGAATCTCTATGACTCTCTTGAGGTAGCCAATGCCTCGTCACCAGCAGAATCAAATCAGCAACTTCTAGAAACCCCTTTCAAAAGTAACGATGTTTCTCTTAAGATACACAACTAGTGGCGTATCGCTTCAGGCACACTGGAAACAGTATCTAAAAAATGTGTATTTGGGTGAGCAACTGGCACGAAACACTGTGACTCTCTTAGGGTAGCAAATATCTCGTCACCAGTATAATCACATCTTCAAAGTCAAGAAACCGCTGGCAAGAGTAACGATGTTTCTCTTAAGATACACAACTAGTGGCGTATCGCTTCAGGCACACTGGAAACAGTATCTAAAAAATGTGTATTTGGGTGAGCAACTGGCAGGAAACACTGTGACTCTCTTAGGGTAGCCAATATCTCGTCACCAGTATAATCACAGCTTCAAAGTCAAGAAACCGCTGGCAAGAGTAACGATGTTTCTCTTAAGATACACAACTAGTGGCGTATCGCTTCAGGCAGACTGGCCACAGTATCTCAAAATGTGTATTTGGGTGAGCAACTGGCAGGAAGCACTATGACTCTCTTAAGGTAGCCAATGCCTCGTCACCTAACATAATCCCATCACCAACTTCAAGAAACCGCTTGCAAAGGTAACGAAGCTTCTCATAAGATACACAGCTAGTGGGGTGTCACTCTAGGCAGACTGGCCAAAGTATCAAAAAAATGTGTATTTGGGTGAGCAACTAGCAGGAATCACTATGACACTCATAGGGTAGCCAATGCCTCGTCACCAGCATAATCACATCAGCAACTTCAAGAAACCCCTGGCAAAAGTTACAATGACTCTTAAGATACACAACTAGTGGCGTAGCTATCAGGCAGACTGGAAAGAGTATCTAAAAAATGTGTATTTGGGTGAAGAACTGGCAGGAATCTCTATGACACTCTTGAGGTAGCCAATGCCTCGTCACCAGCAGAATCAAATCAGCAACTTCTAGAAACCCCTGGCAAAAGTAACGATGTTTCTCTTAAGATACACAACTAGTGGCGTATCGCTTCAGGCACACTGGAAACAGTATCTAAAAAATGTGTATTTGGGTGAGCAACTGGCAGGAAACACTGTGACTCTCTTAGGGTAGCCAATATCTCGTCACCAGTATAATCACAGCTTCAAAGTCAAGAAACCGCTGGCAAGAGTAACGATGTTTCTCTTAAGATACACAACTAGTGGCGTATCGCTTCAGGCAGACTGGCCACAGTATCTCAAAATGTGTATTTGGGTGAGCAACTGGCAGGAAGCACTATGACTCTCTTAAGGTAGCCAATGCCTCGTCACCTAACATAATCCCATCACCAACTTCAAGAAACCGCTTGCAAAGGTAACGAAGCTTCTCATAAGATACACAGCTAGTGGGGTGTCACTTGAGGCAGACTGGCCAAAGTATCAAAAAAATGTGTATTTGGGTGAGCAACTAGCAGGAATCACTATGACACTCATAGGGTAGCCAATGCCTCGTCACCAGCATAATCACATCAGCAACTTCAAGAAACCCCTGGCAAAAGTTACAATGACTCTTAAGATACACAACTAGTGGCGTAGCTATCAGGCAGACTGGAAAGAGTATCTAAAAAATGTGTATTTGGGTGAAGAACTGGCAGGAATCTCTATGACTCTCTTGAGGTAGCCAATGCCTCGTCACCAGTAGAATCAAATCAGCAACTTCTAGAAACCCCTTTCAAAAGTAACGATGTTTCTCTTAAGATACACAACTAGTGGCGTATCGCTTCAGGCACACTGGAAACAGTATCTAAAAAATGTGTATTTGGGTGAGCAACTGGCACGAAACACTGTGACTCTCTTAGGGTAACCAATATCTCGTCACCAGTATAATCACATCTTCAAAGTCAAGAAACCGCTGGCCAGAGTAACGATGTTTCTCTTAAGATACACAACTAGTGGCGTATCGCTTCAGGCAGACTGGCCACAGTATCTCAAAATGTGTATTTGGGTGAGCAACTGGCAGGAAGCACTATGACTCTCTTAAGTTAGCCAATGCCTCGTCACCAACATAATCCCATCACCAACTTCAAGAAACCGCTTGCAAAGGTAACGAAGCTTCTCATAAGATACACAGCTAGTGGGGTGTCACTCTAGGCAGACTGGCCAAAGTATCAAAAAAATGTGTATTTGGGTGAGCAACTAGCAGGAATCACTATGACACTCATAGGGTAGCCAATGCCTCGTCACCAGCATAATCACATCAGCAACTTCAAGAAACCCCTGGCAAAAGTTACAATGACTCTTAAGATACACAACTAGTGGCGTAGCTATCAGGCAGACGGGAAGAGTATCTAAAAAATGTGTGTTTGGGTGAAGAACTGGCAGGAATCTCTATGACTCTCTTGAGGTAGCCAATGCCTCGTCACCAGTAGAATCAAATCAGCAACTTCTAGAAACTCCTTTCAAAAGTAACGATGTTTCTCTTAAGATACACAACTAGTGGCGTATCGCTTCAGGCACACTGGAAACAGTATCTAAAAAATGTGTATTTGGGTGAGCAACTGGCAGGAAACACTGTGACTCTCTTAGGGTAGCCAAGCTCTCGTCACCACTATAATCACATCTTCAAAGTCAAGAAACCGCTGGCAAGAGTAACGATGTTTCTCTTAAGATACACAACTAGTGGCGTATCGCTTCAGGCAGACTGGCCACAGTATCTCAAAATATGTATTTGGGTGAGCAACTGGCAGAAAGCACTATGACTCTCTTAAAGTAGCCAATGCCTCGACACCAACATAATCCCATCACCAACTTCAAGAAACCGCTTGTAAAGGTAACGAAGCTTCTCATAAGATACACAGCTAGTGGGGTGTCACTTGAGGCAGACTGGCCAAAGTATCAAAAAAATGTGTATTTGGGTGAGCAACTAGCAGGAATCACTATGACACTCATAGGGTAGCCAATGCCTCGTCACCAGCATAATCACATCAGCAACTTCAAGAAACCCCTGGCAAAAGTTACAATGACTCTTAAGATACACAACTAGTGGCGTAGCTATCAGGCAGACTGGAAAGAGTATCTAAAAAATGTGTATTTGGGTGAAGAACTGGCAGGAATCTCTATGACTCTCTTGAGGTAGCCAATGCCTCGTCACCAGCAGAATCAATTCAGCAACTTCTAGAAACCCCTGGCAAAAGTAACGATGTTTCTCTTAAGATGCACAACTAGTGGCGTATCGCTTCAGGCACACTGGAAACAGTATCTAAAAAATGTGTATTTGGGTGAGCAACTGGCACGAAACACTGTGACTCTCTTAGGGTAGCCAATATCTCGTCACCAGTATAATCACAGCTTCAAAGTCAAGAAACCGCTGGCAAGAGTAACGATGTTTCTCTTAAGATACACAACTAGTGGCGTATCGCCTCAGGCAGACTGGCCACAATATCTCAAAATGTGTATTTGGGTGAGCAACTGGCAGGAAGCACTATGACTCTCTTAAGGTAGCCAATGCCTCGTCACCAACATAATCCCATCACCAACTTCAAGAAACCGCTTGCAAAGGTAACGAAGCTTCTCATAAGATACACCGCTAGTGGGCTGTCACTTGAGGCAGACTGGCGAAAGCATCAAAAAAAATGTGTATTTGGGTGAGCAACTAGCAGGAATCACTATGACACTCATAGGGTAGCCAATTTCTCGTCACCAGCATAATCACATCAGCAACTTCAAGAAACCCCTGGCAAAAGTTACAATGACTCTTAAGATACACAACTAGTAGCGTAGCTATCAGGCAGACTGGAAAGAGTATCTAAAAAATGTGTATTTGGGTGAAGAACTGGCAGGAATCTCTATGACTCTCTTGAGGTAGCCAATGCCTCGTCACCAGCAGAATCAAATCAGCAACTTCTAGAAACCCCTGGCAAAAGTAACGATGTTTCTCTTAAGATACACAACTAGTGGCGTATCGCTTCAGGCACACTGGAAACAGTATCTAAAAAATGTGTATTTGGGTGAGCAACTGGCACGAAACACTGTGACTCTCTTAGGGTAGCCAATATCTCGTCACCAGTATAATCACAGCTTCAAAGTCAAGAACCCGCTGGCAAGAGTAACGATGTTTCTCTTAAGATACACAACTAGTGGCGTTTCGCTTCAGGCAGACTGGCCACAGTATCTCAAAATGTGTATTTGGGTGAGCAACTGGCAGGAAGCACTATGACTCTCTTAAGGTAGCCAATTCCTCGTCACCAACATAATCCCATCACCAACTTCAAGAAACCGCTTGCAAAGGTAACGAAGCTTCTCATAAGATACACCGCTAGTGGGGTGTCACTTGAGGCAGACTGGCGAAAGCATAAAAAAAATGTGTATTTGGGTGAGCAACTAGCAGGAATCACTATGACACTCATAGGGTAGCCAATGCCTCGTCACCAGCATAATCACATCAGCAACTTCAAGAAACCCCTGGCAAAAGTTACAATGACTCTTAAGATACACAACTAGTGGCGTAGCTACCAGGCAGACTGGAAATAGTATCTAAAAATGTGTATTTGGGTGAAGAACTGGCAGGAATCTCTATGACTCTCTTGAGGTAGCCAATGCCTCGTCACCAGCAGAATCAAATCAGCAACTTCTAGAAACCCCTTTCAAAAGTAACGATGTTTCTCTTAAGATACACAACTAGTGGCGTATCGCTTCAGGCACACTGGAAACAGTATCTAAAAAATGTGTATTTGGGTGAGCAACTGGCACGAAACACTGTGACTCTCTTAGGGTAGCAAATATCTCGTCACCAGTATAATCACATCTTCAAAGTCAAGAAACCGCTGGCAAGAGTAACGATGTTTCTCTTAAGATACACAACTAGTGGCGTATCGCTTCAGGCACACTGGAAACAGTATCTAAAAAATGTGTATTTGGGTGAGCAACTGGCAGGAAACACTGTGACTCTCTTAGGGTAGCCAATATCTCGTCACCAGTATAATCACAGCTTCAAAGTCAAGAAACCGCTGGCAAGAGTAACGATGTTTCTCTTAAGATACACAACTAGTGGCGTATCGCTTCAGGCAGACTGGCCACAGTATCTCAAAATGTGTATTTGGGTGAGCAACTGGCAGGAAGCACTATGACTCTCTTAAGGTAGCCAATGCCTCGTCACCTAACATAATCCCATCACCAACTTCAAGAAACCGCTTGCAAAGGTAACGAAGCTTCTCATAAGATACACAGCTAGTGGGGTGTCACTCTAGGCAGACTGGCCAAAGTATCAAAAAAATGTGTATTTGGGTGAGCAACTAGCAGGAATCACTATGACACTCATAGGGTAGCCAATGCCTCGTCACCAGCATAATCACATCAGCAACTTCAAGAAACCCCTGGCAAAAGTTACAATGACTCTTAAGATACACAACTAGTGGCGTAGCTATCAGGCAGACTGGAAAGAGTATCTAAAAAATGTGTATTTGGGTGAAGAACTGGCAGGAATCTCTATGACACTCTTGAGGTAGCCAATGCCTCGTCACCAGCAGAATCAAATCAGCAACTTCTAGAAACCCCTGGCAAAAGTAACGATGTTTCTCTTAAGATACACAACTAGTGGCGTATCGCTTCAGGCACACTGGAAACAGTATCTAAAAAATGTGTATTTGGGTGAGCAACTGGCAGGAAACACTGTGACTCTCTTAGGGTAGCCAATATCTCGTCACCAGTATAATCACAGCTTCAAAGTCAAGAAACCGCTGGCAAGAGTAACGATGTTTCTCTTAAGATACACAACTAGTGGCGTATCGCTTCAGGCAGACTGGCCACAGTATCTCAAAATGTGTATTTGGGTGAGCAACTGGCAGGAAGCACTATGACTCTCTTAAGGTAGCCAATGCCTCGTCACCTAACATAATCCCATCACCAACTTCAAGAAACCGCTTGCAAAGGTAACGAAGCTTCTCATAAGATACACAGCTAGTGGGGTGTCACTTGAGGCAGACTGGCCAAAGTATCAAAAAAATGTGTATTTGGGTGAGCAACTAGCAGGAATCACTATGACACTCATAGGGTAGCCAATGCCTCGTCACCAGCATAATCACATCAGCAACTTCAAGAAACCCCTGGCAAAAGTTACAATGACTCTTAAGATACACAACTAGTGGCGTAGCTATCAGGCAGACTGGAAAGAGTATCTAAAAAATGTGTATTTGGGTGAAGAACTGGCAGGAATCTCTATGACTCTCTTGAGGTAGCCAATGCCTCGTCACCAGTAGAATCAAATCAGCAACTTCTAGAAACCTCTTTCAAAAGTAACGATGTTTCTCTTAAGATACACAACTAGTGGCGTATCGCTTCAGGCACACTGGAAACAGTATCTAAAAAATGTGTATTTGGGTGAGCAACTGGCACGAAACACTGTGACTCTCTTAGGGTAGCCAATATCTCGTCACCAGTATAATCACAGCTTCAAAGTCAAGAAACCGCTGGCAAGAGTAACGATGTTTCTCTTAAGATACACAACTAGTGGCGTATCGCTTCAGGCAGACTGGCCACAGTATCTCAAAATGTGTATTTGGGTGAGCAACTGGCAGGAAGCACTATGACTCTCTTAAGGTAGCCAATGCCTCGTCACCTAACATAATCCCATCACCAACTTCAAGAAACCGCCTGCAAAGGTAACGAAGCTTCTCATAAGATACACAGCTAGTGGGGTGTCACTCTAGGCAGACTGGCCAAAGTATCAAAAAAATGTGTATTTGGGTGAGCAACTAGCAGGAATCACTATGACACTCATAGGGTAGCCAATGCCTCGTCACCAGCATAATCACATCAGCAACTTCAAGAAACCCCTGGCAAAAGTTACAATGACTCTTAAGATACACAACTAGTGGCGTAGCTATCAGGCAGACTGGAAAGAGTATCTAAAAAATGTGTATTTGGGTGAAGAACTGGCAGGAATCTCTATGACTCTCTTGAGGTAGCCAATGCCTCGTCACCAGCAGAATCAAATCAGCAACTTCTAGAAACCCCTGGCAAAAGTAACGATGTTTCTCTTAAGATACACAACTAGTGGCGTATCGCTTCAGGCACACTGGAAACAGTATCTAAAAAATGTGTATTTGGGTGAGCAACTGGCAGGAAACACTGTGACTCTCTTAGGGTAGCCAATATCTCGTCACCAGTATAATCACAGCTTCAAAGTCAAGAAACCGCTGGCAAGAGTAACGATGTTTCTCTTAAGATACACAACTAGTGGCGTATCGCTTCAGGCAGATTGGCCACAGTATCTCAAAATGTGTATTTGGGTGAGCAACTGGCAGGAAGCACTATGACTCTCTTAAGGTAGCCAATGCCTCGTCACCTAACATAATCCCATCACCAACTTCAAGAAACCGCTTGCAAAGGTAACGAAGCTTCTCATAAGATACACAGCTAGTGGGGTGTCACTCTAGGCAGACAGGCCAAAGTATCAAAAAAATGTGTATTTGGTCGAGCAACAAGCAGGAATCACTATGACACTCATAGGGTAGCCAATGCCTCGTCACCAGCATAATCACATCAGCAACTTCAAGAAACCCCTGGCAAAAGTTACAATGAGTCTTAAGATACACAACTAGTGGCGTAGCTATCAGGCAGACTGGAAAGAGTATCTAAAAAATGTGTATTTGGGTGAAGAACTGGCAGGAATCTCTATGACTCTCTTGAGGTAGCCAATGCCTCGTCACCAGTAGAATCAAATCAGCAACTTCTAGAAACTCCTTTCAAAAGTAACGATGTTTCTCTTAAGATACACAACTAGTGGCGTATCGCTTCAGGCACACTGGAAACAGTATCTAAAAAATGTGTATTTGGGTGAGCAACTGGCAGGAAACACTGTGACTCTCTTAGGGTAGCCAAGTTCTCGTCACCACTATAATCACATCTTCAAAGTCAAGAAACCGCTGGCAAGAGTAACGATGTTTCTCTTAAGATACACAACTAGTGGCGTATCGCTTCAGGCAGACTGGCCACAGTATCTCAAAATATGTATTTGGGTGAGCAACTGGCAGAAAGCACTATGACTCTCTTAAAGTAGCCAATGCCTCGTCACCAACATAATCCCATCACCAACTTCAAGAAACCGCTTGCAAAGGTAACGAAGCTTCTCATAAGATACACAGCTTGTGGGGTGTCACTTGAGGCAGACTGGCCAAAGTATCAAAAAAATGTGTATTTGGGTGAGCAACTAGCAGGAATCACTATGACACTCATAGGGTAGCCAATGCCTCGTCACCAGCATAATCACATCAGCAACTTCAAGAAACCCCTGGCAAAAGTTACAATGACTCTTAAGATTCACAACTAGTGGCGTAGCTATCAGGCAGACTGGAAAGAGTATCTAAAAAATGTGTATTTGGGTGAAGAACTGGCAGGAATCTCTATGACTCTCTTGAGGTAGCCAATGCCTCGTCACCAGCAGAATCAATTCAGCAACTTCTAGAAACCCCTGGCAAAAGTAACGATGTTTCTCTTAAGATGCACAACTAGTGGCGTATCGCTTCAGGCACACTGGAAACAGTATCTAAAAAATGTGTATTTGGGTGAGCAACTGGCACGAAACACTGTGACTCTCTTAGGGTAGCCAATATCTCGTCACCAGTATAATCACAGCTTCAAAGTCAAGAAACCGCTGGCAAGAGTAACGATGTTTCTCTTAAGATACACAACTAGTGGCGTATCGCTTCAGGCAGACTGGCCACAATATCTCAAAATGTGTATTTGGGTGAGCAACTGGCAGGAAGCACTATGACTCTCTTAAGATAGCCAATGCCTCGTCACCAACATAATCCCATCACCAACTTCAAGAAACCGCTTGCAAAGGTAACGAAGCTTCTCATAAGATACACAGCTAGTGGGGTGTCACTCTAGGCAGACTGGCCAAAGTATCAAAAAAATGTGTATTTGGGTGAGCAACTAGCAGGAATCACTATGACACTCATAGGGTAGCCAATGCCTCGTCACCAGCATAATCACATCAGCAACTTCAAGAAACCCCTGGCAAAAGTTACAATGACTCTTAAGATACACAACTAGTGGCGTAGCTATCAGGCAGACGGGAAGAGTATCTAAAAAATGTGTGTTTGGGTGAAGAACTGGCAGGAATCTCTATGACTCTCTTGAGGTAGCCAATGCCTCGTCACCAGTAGAATCAAATCAGCAACTTCTAGAAACTCCTTTCAAAAGTAACGATGTTTCTCTTAAGATACACAACTAGTGGCGTATCGCTTCAGGCACACTGGAAACAGTATCTAAAAAATGTGTATTTGGGTGAGCAACTGGCAGGAAACACTGTGACTCTCTTAGGGTAGCCAAGTTCTCGTCACCACTATAATCACATCTTCAAAGTCAAGAAACCGCTGGCAAGAGTAACGATGTTTCTCTTAAGATACACAACTAGTGGCGTATCGCTTCAGGCAGACTGGCCACAGTATCTCAAAATATGTATTTGGGTGAGCAACTGGCAGAAAGCACTATGACTCTCTTAAAGTAGCCAATGCCTCGTCACCAACATAATCCCATCACCAACTTCAAGAAACCGCTTGCAAAGGTAACGAAGCTTCTCATAAGATACACAGCTAGTGGGGTGTCACTTGAGGCAGACTGGCCAAAGTATCAAAAAAATGTGTATTTGGGTGAGCAACTAGCAGGAATCACTATGACACTCATAGGGTAGCCAATGCCTCGTCACCAGCATAATCACATCAGCAACTTCAAGAAACCCCTGGCAAAAGTTACAATGACTCTTAAGATTCACAACTAGTGGCGTAGCTATCAGGCAGACTGGAAAGAGTATCTAAAAAATGTGTATTTGGGTGAAGAACTGGCAGGAATCTCTATGACTCTCTTGAGGTAGCCAATGCCTCGTCACCAGCAGAATCAATTCAGCAACTTCTAGAAACCCCTGGCAAAAGTAACGATGTTTCTCTTAAGATGCACAACTAGTGGCGTATCGCTTCAGGCACACTGGAAACAGTATCTAAAAAATGTGTATTTGGGTGAGCAACTGGCACGAAACACTGTGACTCTCTTAGGGTAGCCAATATCTCGTCACCAGTATAATCACAGCTTCAAAGTCAAGAAACCGCTGGCAAGAGTAACGATGTTTCTCTTAAGATACACAACTAGTGGCGTATCGCTTCAGGCAGACTGGCCACAATATCTCAAAATGTGTATTTGGGTGAGCAACTGGCAGGAAGCACTATGACTCTCTTAAGATAGCCAATGCCTCGTCACCAACATAATCCCATCACCAACTTCAAGAAACCGCTTGCAAAGGTAACGAAGCTTCTCATAAGATACACAGCTAGTGGGGTGTCACTCTAGGCAGACTGGCCAAAGTATCAAAAAAATGTGTATTTGGGTGAGCAACTAGCAGGAATCACTATGACACTCATAGGGTAGCCAATGCCTCGTCACCAGCATAATCACATCAGCAACTTCAAGAAACCCCTGGCAAAAGTTACAATGAGTCTTAAGATACACAACTAGTGGCGTAGCTATCAGGCAGACGGGAAGAGTATCTAAAAAATGTGTGTTTGGGTGAAGAACTGGCAGGAATCTCTATGACTCTCTTGAGGTAGCCAATGCCTCGTCACCAGTAGAATCAAATCAGCAACTTCTAGAAACCCCTTTCAAAAGTAACGATGTTTCTCTTAAGATACACAACTAGTGGCGTATCGCTTCAGGCACACTGGAAACAGTATCTAAAAAATGTGTATTTGGGTGAGCAACTGGCACGAAACACTGTGACTCTCTTAGGGTAACCAATATCTCGTCACCAGTATAATCACATCTTCAAAGTCAAGAAACCGCTGGCAAGAGTAACGATGTTTCTCTTAAGATACACAACTAGTGGCGTATCGCTTCAGGCAGACTGGCCACAGTATCTCAAAATGTGTATTTGGGTGAGCAACTGGCAGGAAGCACTATGACTCTCTTAAGTTAGCCAATGCCTCGTCACCAACATAATCCCATCACCAACTTCAAGAAACCGCTTGCAAAGGTAACGAAGCTTCTCATAAGATACACAGCTAGTGGGGTGTCACTCTAGGCAGACTGGCCAAAGTATCAAAAAAATGTGTATTTGGGTGAGCAACTAGCAGGAATCACTATGACACTCATAGGGTAGCCAATGCCTCGTCACCAGCATAATCACATCAGCAACTTCAAGAAACCCCTGGCAAAAGTTACAATGACTCTTAAGATACACAACTAGTGGCGTAGCTATCAGGCAGACGGGAAGAGTATCTAAAAAATGTGTGTTTGGGTGAAGAACTGGCAGGAATCTCTATGACTCTCTTGAGGTAGCCAATGCCTCGTCACCAGTAGAATCAAATCAGCAACTTCTAGAAACTCCTTTCAAAAGTAACGATGTTTCTATTAAGATACACAACTAGTGGCGTATCGCTTCAGGCACACTGGAAACAGTATCTAAAAAATGTGTATTTGGGTGAGCAACTGGCAGGAAACACTGTGACACTCTTAGGGTAGCCAAGTTCTCGTCACCACTATAATCACATCTTCAAAGTCAAGAAACCGCTGGCAAGAGTAACGATGTTTCTCTTAAGATACACAACTAGTGGCGTATCGCTTCAGTCAGACTGGCCACAGTATCTCAAAATATGTATTTGGGTGAGCAACTGGCAGAAAGCACTATGACTCTCTTAAAGTAGCCAATGCCTCGTCACCAACATAATCCCATCACCAACTTCAAGAAACCGCTTGCAAAGGTAACGAAGCTTCTCATAAGATACACAGCTAGTGGGGTGTCACTTGAGGCAGACTGGCCAAAGTATCAAAAAAATGTGTATTTGGGTGAGCAACTAGCAGGAATCACTATGACACTCATAGGGTAGCCAATGCCTCGTCACCAGCATAATCACATCAGCAACTTCAAGAAACCCCTGGCAAAAGTTACAATGACTCTTAAGATACACAACTAGTGGCGTAGCTATCAGGCAGACTGGAAAGAGTATCTAAAAAATGTGTATTTGGGTGAAGAACTGGCAGGAATCTCTATGACTCTCTTGAGGTAGCCAATGCCTCGTCACCAGCAGAATCAATTCAGCAACTTCTAGAAACCCCTGGCAAAAGTAACGATGTTTCTCTTAAGATGCACAACTAGTGGCGTATCGCTTCAGGCACACTGGAAACAGTATCTAAAAAATGTGTATTTGGGTGAGCAACTGGCACGAAACACTGTGACTCTCTTAGGGTAGCCAATATCTCGACACCAGTATAATCACAGCTTCAAAGTCAAGAAACCGCTGGCAAGAGTAACGATGTTTCTCTTAAGATACACAACTAGTGGCGTATCGCTTCAGGCAGACTGGCCACAATATCTCAAAATGTGTATTTGGGTGAGCAACTGGCAGGAAGCACTATGACTCTCTTAAGATAGCCAATGCCTCGTCACCAACATAATCCCATCACCAACTTCAAGAAACCGCTTGCAAAGGTAACGAAGCTTCTCATAAGATACACAGCTAGTGGGGTGTCACTCTAGGCAGACTGGCCAAAGTATCAAAAAAATGTGTATTTGGGTGAGCAACTAGCAGGAATCACTATGACACTCATAGGGTAGCCAATGCCTCGTCACCAGCATAATCACATCAGCAACTTCAAGAAACCCCTGGCAAAAGTTACAATGACTCTTAAGATACACAACTAGTGGCGTAGCTATCAGGCAGACTGGAAAGAGTATCTAAAAAATGTGTATTTGGGTGAAGAACTGGCAGGAATCTCTATGACTCTCTTGAGGTAGCCAATGCCTCGTCACCAGTAGAATCAAATCAGCAACTTCTAGAAACCCCTTTCAAAAGTAACGATGTTTCTCTTAAGATACACAACTAGTGGCGTATCGCTTCAGGCACACTGGAAACAGTATCTAAAAAATGTGTATTTGGGTGAGCAACTGGCACGAAACACTGTGACTCTCTTAGGGTAACCAATATCTCGTCACCAGTATAATCACATCTTCAAAGTCAAGAAACCGCTGGCAAGAGTAACGATGTTTCTCTTAAGATACACAACTAGTGGCGTATCGCTTCAGGCAGACTGGCCACAGTATCTCAAAATATGTATTTGGGTGAGCAACTGGCAGAAAGCACTATGACTCTCTTAAAGTAGCCAATGCCTCGTCACCAACATAATCCCATCACCAACTTCAAGAAACCGCTTGCAAAGGTAACGAAGCTTCTCATAAGATACACAGCTAGTGGGGTGTCACTTGAGGCAGACTGGCCAAAGTATCAAAAAAATGTGTATTTGGGTGAGCAACTAGCAGGAATCACTATGACACTCATAGGGTAGCCAATGCCTCGTCACCAGCATAATCACATCAGCAACTTCAAGAAACCCCTGGCAAAAGTTACAATGAGTCTTAAGATACACAACTAGTGGCGTAGCTATCAGGCAGACTGGAAAGAGTATCTAAAAAATGTGTATTTGGGTGAAGAACTGGCAGGAATCTCTATGACTCTCTTGAGGTAGCCAATGCCTCGTCACCAGTAGAATCAAATCAGCAACTTCTAGAAACCCCTTTCAAAAGTAACGATGTTTCTCTTAAGATACACAACTAGTGGCGTATCGCTTCAGGCACACTGGAAACAGTATCTAAAAAATGTGTATTTGGGTGAGCAACTGGCACGAAACACTGTGACTCTCTTAGGGTAACCAATATCTCGTCACCAGTATAATCACATCTTCAAAGTCAAGAAACCGCTGGCAAGAGTAACGATGTTTCTCTTAAGATACACAACTAGTGGCGTATCGCTTCAGGCAGACTGGCCACAGTATCTCAAAATGTGTATTTGGGTGAGCAACTGGCAGGAAGCACTATGACTCTCTTAAGTTAGCCAATGCCTCGTCACCAACATAATCCCATCACCAACTTCAAGAAACCGCTTGCAAAGGTAACGAAGCTTCTCATAAGATACACAGCTAGTGGGGTGTCACTCTAGGCAGACTGGCCAAAGTATCAAAAAAATGTGTATTTGGGTGAGCAACTAGCAGGAATCACTATGACACTCATAGGGTGCCAATGCCTCGTCACCAGCATAATCACATCAGCAACTTCAAGAAACCCCTGGCAAAAGTTACAATGACTCTTAAGATACACAACTAGTGGCGTAGCTATCAGGCAGACGGGAAGAGTATCTAAAAAATGTGTGTTTGGGTGAAGAACTGGCAGGAATCTCTATGACTCTCTTGAGGTAGCCAATGCCTCGTCACCAGTAGAATCAAATCAGCAACTTCTAGAAACTCCTTTCAAAAGTAACGATGTTTCTCTTAAGATACACAACTAGTGGCGTATCGCTTCAGGCACACTGGAAACAGTATCTAAAAAATGTGTATTTGGGTGAGCAACTGGCAGGAAACACTGTGACTCTCTTAGGGTAGCCAAGTTCTCGTCACCACTATAATCACATCTTCAAAGTCAAGAAACCGCTGGCAAGAGTAACGATGTTTCTCTTAAGATACACAACTAGTGGCGTATCGCTTCAGGCAGACTGGCCACAGTATCTCAAAATATGTATTTGGGTGAGCAACTGGCAGAAAGCACTATGACTCTCTTAAAGTAGCCAATGCCTCGTCACCAACATAATCCCATCACCAACTTCAAGAAACCGCTTGCAAAGGTAACGAAGCTTCTCATAAGATACACAGCTAGTGGGGTGTCACTTGAGGCAGACTGGCCAAAGTATCAAAAAAATGTGTATTTGGGTGAGCAACTAGCAGGAATCACTATGACACTCATAGGGTAGCCAATGCCTCGTCACCAGCATAATCACATCAGCAACTTCAAGAAACCCCTGGCAAAAGTTACAATGACTCTTAAGATACACAACTAGTGGCGTAGCTATCAGGCAGACTGGAAAGAGTACCTAAAAAATGTGTATTTGGGTGAAGAACTGGCAGGAATCTCTATGACTCTCTTGAGGTAGCCAATGCCTCGTCACCAGCAGAATCAATTCAGCAACTTCTAGAAACCCCTGGCAAAAGTAACGATGTTTCTCTTAAGATGCACAACTAGTGGCGTATCGCTTCAGGCACACTGGAAACAGTATCTAAAAAATGTGTATTTGGGTGAGCAACTGGCACGAAACACTGTGACTCTCTTAGGGTAGCCAATATCTCGTCACCAGTATAATCACAGCTTCAAAGTCAAGAAACCGCTGGCAAGAGTAACGATGTTTCTCTTAAGATACACAACTAGTGGCGTATCGCTTCAGGCAGACTGGCCACAATATCTCAAAATGTGTATTTGGGTGAGCAACTGGCAGGAAGCACTATGACTCTCTTAAGATAGCCAATGCCTCGTCACCAACATAATCCCATCACCAACTTCAAGAAACCACTTGCAAAGGTAACGAAGCTTCTCATAAGATACACAGCTAGTGGGGTGTCACTCTAGGCAGACTGGCCAAAGTATCAAAAAAATGTGTATTTGGGTGAGCAACTAGCAGGAATCACTATGACACTCATAGGGTAGCCAATGCCTCGTCACCAGCATAATCACATCAGCAACTTCAAGAAACCCCTGGCAAAAGTTACAATGAGTCTTAAGATACACAACTAGTGGCGTAGCTATCAGGCAGACTGGAAAGAGTATCTAAAAAATGTGTATTTGGGTGAAGAACTGGCAGGAATCTCTATGACTCTCTTGAGGTAGCCAATGCCTCGTCACCAGTAGAATCAAATCAGCAACTTCTAGAAACCCCTTTCAAAAGTAACGATGTTTCTCTTAAGATACACAACTAGTGGCGTATCGCTTCAGGCACACTGGAGACAGTTTCTAAAAAATGTGTATTTGGGTGAGCAACTGGCACGAAACACTGTGACTCTCTTAGGGTAACCAATATCTCGTCACCAGTATAATCACATCTTCAAAGTCAAGAAACCGCTGGCAAGAGTAACGAAGTTTCTCTTAAGATACACAACTAGTGGCGTATCGCTTCAGGCAGACTGGCCACAGTATCTCAAAATGTGTATTTGGGTGAGCAACTGGCAGGAAGCACTATGACTCTCTTAAGTTAGCCAATGCCTCGTCACCAACATAATCCCATCACCAACTTCAAGAAACCGCTTGCAAAGGTAACGAAGCTTCTCATAAGATACACAGCTAGTGGGGTGTCACTCTAGGCAGACTGGCCAAAGTATCAAAAAAATGTGTATTTGGGTGAGCAACTAGCAGGAATCACTATGACACTCATAGGGTAGCCAATGCCTCGTCACCAGCATAATCACATCAGCAACTTCAAGAAACCCCTGGCAAAAGTTACAATGACTCTTAAGATACACAACTAGTGGCGTAGCTATCAGGCAGACGGGAAGAGTATCTAAAAAATGTGTGTTTGGGTGAAGAACTGGCAGGAATCTCTATGACTCTCTTGAGGTAGCCAATGCCTCGTCACCAGTAGAATCAAATCAGCAACTTCTAGAAACTCCTTTCAAAAGTAACGATGTTTCTCTTAAGATACACAACTAGTGGCGTATCGCTTCAGGCACACGAAACAGTATCTAAAAAATGTGTATTTGGGTGAGCAACTGGCAGGAAACACTGTGACTCTCTTAGGGTAGCCAATATCTCGTCACCAGTATAATCACAGCTTCAAAGTCAAGAAACCGCTGGCAAGAGTAACGATGTTTCTCTTAAGATACACAACTAGTGGCGTATCGCTTCAGGCAGACTGGCCACAATATCTCAAAATGTGTATTTGGGTGAGCAACTGGCAGGAAGCACTATGACTCTCTTAAGATAGCCAATGCCTCGTCACCAACATAATCCCATCACCAACTTCAAGAAACCGCTTGCAAAGGTAACGAAGCTTCTCATAAGATACACAGCTAGTGGGGTGTCACTCTAGGCAGACTGGCCAAAGTATCAAAAAAATGTGTATTTGGGTGAGCAACTAGCAGGAATCACTATGACACTCATAGGGTAGCCAATGCCTCGTCACCAGCATAATCACATCAGCAACTTCAAGAAACCCCTGGCAAAAGTTACAATGACTCTTAAGATACACAACTAGTGGCGTAGCTATCAGGCAGACGGGAAGAGTATCTAAAAAATGTGTGTTTGGGTGAAGAACTGGCAGGAATCTCTATGACTCTCTTGAGGTAGCCAATGCCTCGTCACCAGTAGAATCAAATCAGCAACTTCTAGAAACTCCTTTCAAAAGTAACGATGTTTCTCTTAAGATACACAACTAGTGGCGTATCGCTTCAGGCACACTGGAAACAGTATCTAAAAAATGTGTATTTGGGTGAGCAACTGGCAGGAAACACTGTGACTCTCTTAGGGTAGCAAAGTTCTCGTCACCACTATAATCACATCTTCAAAGTCAAGAAACCGCTGGCAAGAGTAACGATGTTTCTCTTAAGATACACAACTAGTGGCGTATCGCTTCAGGCAGACTGGCCACGGTATCTCAAAATATGTATTTGGGTGAGCAACTGGCAGAAAGCACTATGACTCTCTTAAAGTAGCCAATGCCTCGTCACCAACATAATCCCATCACCAACTTCAAGAAACCGCTTGCAAAGGTAACGAAGCTTCTCATAAGATACACAGCTAGTGGGGTGTCACTTGAGGCAGACTGGCCAAAGTATCAAAAAAATGTGTATTTGGGTGAGCAACTAGCAGGAATCACTATGACACTCATAGGGTAGCCAATGCCTCGTCACCAGCATAATCACATCAGCAACTTCAAGAAACCCCTGGCAAAAGTTACAATGACTCTTAAGATACACAACTAGTGGCGTAGCTATCAGGCAGACTGGAAAGAGTATCTAAAAAATGTGTATTTGGGTGAAGAACTGGCAGGAATCTCTATGACTCTCTTGAGGTAGCCAATGCCTCGTCACCAGCAGAATCAATTCAGCAACTTCTAGAAACCCCTGGCAAAAGTAACGATGTTTCTCTTAAGATGCACAACTAGTGGCGTATCGCTTCAGGCACACTGGAAACAGTATCTAAAAAATGTGTATTTGGGTGAGCAACTGGCACGAAACACTGTGACTCTCTTAGGGTAGCCAATATCTCGTCACCAGTATAATCACAGCTTCAAAGTCAAGAACCCGCTGGCAAGAGTAACGATGTTTCTCTTAAGATACACAACTAGTGGCGTTTCGCTTCAGGCAGACTGGCCACAGTATCTCAAAATGTGTATTTGGGTGAGCAACTGGCAGGAAGCACTATGACTCTCTTAAGGTAGCCAATGCCTCGTCACCAACATAATCCCATCACCAACTTCAAGAAACCGCTTGCAAAGGTAACGAAGCTTCTCATAAGATACACCGCTAGTGGGGTGTCACTTGAGGCAGACTGGCGAAAGCATAAAAAAAATGTGTATTTGGGTGAGCAACTAGCAGGAATCACTATGACACTCATAGGGTAGCCAATGCCTCGTCACCAGCATAATCACATCAGCAACTTCAAGAAACCCCTGGCAAAAGTTACAATGACTCTTAAGATACACAACTAGTGGCGTAGCTACCAGGCAGACTGGAAATAGTATCTAAAAATGTGTATTTGGGTGAAGAACTGGCAGGAATCTCTATGACTCTCTTGAGGTAGCCAATGCCTCGTCACCAGCAGAATCAAATCAGCAACTTCTAGAAACCCCTTTCAAAAGTAACGATGTTTCTCTTAAGATACACAACTAGTGGCGTATCGCTTCAGGCACACTGGAAACAGTATCTAAAAAATGTGTATTTGGGTGAGCAACAGGCACGAAACACTGTGACTCTCTTAGGGTAGCAAATATCTCGTCACCAGTGTAATCACATCTTCAAAGTCAAGAAACCGCTGGCAAGAGTAACGATGTTTCTCTTAAGATACACAACTAGTGGCGTATCGCTTCAGGCACACTGGAAACAGTATCTAAAAAATGTGTATTTGGGTGAGCAACTGGCAGGAAACACTGTGACTCTCTTAGGGTAGCCAATATCTCGTCACCAGTATAATCACAGCTTCAAAGTCAAGATACCGCTGGCAAGAGTAACGATGTTTCTCTTAAGATACACAACTATTGGCGTATCGCTTCAGGCAGACTGGCCACAGTATCTCAAAATGTGTATTTGGGTGAGCAACTGGCAGGAAGCACTATGACTCTCTTAAGGTAGCCAATGCCTCGTCACCTAACATAATCCCATCACCAACTTCAAGAAACCGCTTGCAAAGGTAACGAAGCTTCTCATAAGATACACAGCTAGTGGGGTGTCACTCTAGGCAGACTGGCCAAAGTATCAAAAAAATGTGTATTTGGGTGAGCAACTAGCAGGAATCACTATGACACTCATAGGGTAGCCAATGCCTCGTCACCAGCATAATCACATCAGCAACTTCAAGAAACCCCTGGCAAAAGTTACAATGACTCTTAAGATACACAACTAGTGGCGTAGCTATCAGGCAGACTGGAAAGAGTATCTAAAAAATGTGTATTTGGGTGAAGAACTGGCAGGAATCTCTATGACTCTCTTGAGGTAGCCAATGCCTCGTCACCAGCAGAATCAAATCAGCAACTTCTAGAAACCCCTGGCAAAAGTAACGATGTTTCTCTTAAGATACACAACTAGTGGCGTATCGCTTCAGGCACACTGGAAACAGTATCTAAAAAATGTGTATTTGGGTGAGCAACTGGCAGGAAACACTGTGACTCTCTTAGGGTAGCCAATATCTCGTCACCAGTATAATCACAGCTTCAAAGTCAAGAAACCGCTGGCAAGAGTAACGATGTTTCTCTTAAGATACACAACTAGTGGCGTATCGCTTCAGGCAGACTGGCCACAGTATCTCAAAATGTGTATTTGGGTGAGCAACTGGCAGGAAGCACTATGACTCTCTTAAGGTAGCCAATGCCTCGTCACCAACATAATCCCATCACCAACTTCAAGAAACCGCTTGCAAAGGTAACGAAGCTTCTCATAAGATACACAGCTAGTGGGGTGTCACTTGAGGCAGACTGGCCAAAGTATCAAAAAAATGTGTATTTGGGTGAGCAACTAGCAGGAATCACTATGACACTCATAGGGTAGCCAATGCCTCGTCACCAGCATAATCACATCAGCAACTTCAAGAAACCCCTGGCAAAAGTTACAATGACTCTTAAGATACACAACTAGTGGCGTAGCTATCAGGCAGACTGGAAAGAGTATCTAAAAAATGTGTATTTGTGTGAAGAACTGGCAGGAATCTCTATGACTCTCTTGAGGTAGCCAATGCCTCGTCACCAGCAGAATCAAATCAGCAACTTCTAGAAACCCCTGGCAAAAGTAACGATGTTTCTCTTAAGATGCACAACTAGTGGCGTATCGCTTCAGGCACACTGGAAACAGTATCTAAAAAATGTGTATTTGGGTGAGCAACTGGCACGAAACACTGTGACTCTCTTAGGGTAGCCAATATCTCGTCACCAGTATAATCACAGCTTCAAAGTCAAGAAACCGCTGGCAAGAGTAACGATGTTTCTCTTAAGATACACAACTAGTGGCGTATCGCTTCAGGCAGACTGGCCACAATATCTCAAAATGTGTATTTGGGTGAGCAACTGGCAGGAAGCACTATGACTCTCTTAAGGTAGCCAATGCCTCGTCACCAACATAATCCCATCACCAACTTCAAGAAAACGCTTGCAAAGGTAACGAAGCTTCTCATAAGATACACCGCTAGTGGGGTGTCACTTGAGGCAGACTGGCGAAAGCATCAAAAAAAAATGTGTATTTGGGTGAGCAACTAGCAGGAATCACTATGACACTCATAGGGTAGCCAATTTCTCGTCACCAGCCTAATCACATCAGCAACTTCAAGAAACCCCTGGCAAAAGTTACAATGACTCTTAAGATACACAACTAGTGGCGTAGCTACCAGGCAGACTGGAAATAGTATCTAAAAATGTGTATTTCGGTGAAGAACTGGCAGGAATCTCTATGAATCTCTTGAGGTAGCCAATGCCTCGTCACCAGCAGAATCAAATCAGCAACTTCTAGAAACCCCTTTCAAAAGTAACGATGTTTCTCTTAAGATACACAACTAGTGGCGTATCGCTTCAGGCACACTGTAAACAGTATCTAAAAAATGTGTATTCGGGTGAGCAACTGGCACGAAACACTGTGACTCTCTTAGGGTAGCCAATATCTCGTCACCTGTATAATCACAGCTTCAAAGTCAAGAAACCGCTGGCAAGAGTAACGATGTTTCTCTTAAGATACACAACTAGTGGCGTATCGCTTCAGGCAGACTGGCCACAGTATCTCAAAATGTGTATTTGGGTGAGCAACTGGCAGGAAGCATTATGACTCTCTTAAGATAGCCAATGCCTCGTCACCAACATAATCCCATCACCAACTTCAAGAAACCGCTTGCAAAGGTAACGAAGCTTCTCATAAGATACACAGCTAGTGGGGTGTCACTTGAGGCAGACTGGCCAAAGTATCAAAAAAATGTGTATTTGGGTGAGCAACTAGCAGGAATCACTATGACACTCATAGGGTAGCCAATGCCTCGTCACCAGCATAATCACATCAGCAACTTCAAGAAACCCCTGGCAAAAGTTACAATGACTCTTAAGATACACAACTAGTGGCGTAGCTATCAGGCAGACTGGAAAGAGTATCTAAAAAATGTGTATTTGTGTGAAGAACTGGCAGGAATCTCTATGACTCTCTTGAGGTAGCCAATGCCTCGTCACCAGCAGAATCAAATCAGCAACTTCTAGAAACCCCTGGCAAAAGTAACGATGTTTCTCTTAAGATACACAACTAGTGGCGTATCGCTTCAGGCACACTGGAAACAGTATCTAAAAAATGTGTATTTGGGTGAGCAACTGGCACGAAACACTGTGACTCTCTTAGGGTAGCCAATATCTCGTCACCAGTATAATCACAGCTTCAAAGTCAAGAAACCGCTGGCAAGAGTAACGATGTTTCTCTTAAGATACACAACTAGTGGCGTATCGCTTCAGGCAGACTGGCCACAGTATCTCAAAATGTGTATTTGGGTGAGCAACTGGCAGGAAGCACTATGACTCTCTTAAGGTAGCCAATGCCTCGTCACCTAACATAATCCCATCACCAACTTCAAGAAACCGCTTGCAAAGGTAACGAAGCTTCTCATAAGATACACAGCTAGTGGGCTGTCACTTGAGGCAGACTGGCGAAAGCATAAAAAAAAATGTGTATTTGGGTGAGCAACTAGTAGGAATCACTATGACACTCATAGGGTAGCCAATGCCTCGTCACCAGCATAATCACATCAGCAACTTCAAGAAACCCCTGGCAAAAGTTACAATGACTCTTAAGATACACAACTAGTGGCGTAGCTATCAGGCAGACTGGAAAGAGTATCTAAAAAATGTGTATTTGTGTGAAGAACTGGCAGGAATCTCTATGACTCTCTTGAGGTAGCCAATGCCTCGTCACCAGCAGAATCAAATCAGCAACTTCTAGAAACCCCTGGCAAAAGTAACGATGTTTCTCTTAAGATACACAACTAGTGGCGTATCGCTTCAGGCACACTGGAAACAGTATCTAAAAAATGTGTATTCGGGTGAGCAACTGGCAGGAAACACTGTGACTCTCTTAGGGTAGCCAATATCTCGTCACCAGTATAATCACAGCTTCAAAGTCAAGAAACCGCTGGCAAGAGTAACGATGTTTCTCTTAAGATACACAACTAGTGGCGTATCGCTTCAGGCAGACTGGCCACAGTATCTCAAAATGTGTATTTGGGTGAGCAACTGGCAGGAAGCATTATGACTCTCTTAAGATAGCCAATGCCTCGTCACCAACATAATCCCATCACCAACTTCAAGAAACCGCTTGCAAAGGTAACGAAGCTTCTCATAAGATACACAGCTAGTGGGGTGTCACTTGAGGCAGACTGGCCAAAGTATCAAAAAAATGTGTATTTGGGTGAGCAACTAGCAGGAATCACTATGACACTCATAGGGTAGCCAATGCCTCGTCATCAGCATAATCACATCAGCAACTTCAAGAAACCCCTGGCAAAAGTTACAATGACTCTTAAGATACACAACTAGTGGCGTAGCTATCAGGCAGACTGGAAAGAGTATCTAAAAAATGTGTATTTGTGTGAAGAACTGGCAGGAATCTCTATGACTCTCTTGAGGTAGCCAATGCCTCGTCACCAGCAGAATCAAATCAGCAACTTCTAGAAACCCCTGGCAAAAGTAACGATGTTTCTCTTAAGATGCACAACTAGTGGCGTATCGCTTCAGGCACACTGGAAACAGTATCTAAAAAATGTGTATTTGGGTGAGCAACTGGCACGAAACACTGTGACTCTCTTAGGGTAGCCAATATCTCGTCACCAGTATAATCACAGCTTCAAAGTCAAGAAACCGCTGGCAAGAGTAACGATGTTTCTCTTAAGATACACAACTAGTGGCGTATCGCTTCAGGCAGACTGGCCACAATATCTCAAAATGTGTATTTGGGTGATCAACTGGCAGGAAGCACTATGACTCTCTTAAGGTAGCCAATGCCTCGTCACCAACATAATCCCATCACCAACTTCAAGAAAACGCTTGCAAAGGTAACGAAGCTTCTCATAAGATACACCGCTAGTGGGGTGTCACTTGAGGCAGACTGGCGAAAGCATCAAAAAAAATGTGTATTTGGGTGAGCAACTAGCAGGAATCACTATGACACTCATAGGGTAGCCAATGCCTCGTCACCAGCATAATCACATCAGCAACTTCAAGAAACCCCTGGCAAAAGTTACAATGACTCTTAAGATACACAACTAGTGGCGTAGCTACCAGGCAGACTGGAAATAGTATCTAAAAATGTGTATTTCGGTGAAGAACTGGCAGGAATCTCTATGACTCTCTTGAGGTAGCCAATGCCTCGTCACCAGCAGAATCAAATCAGCAACTTCTAGAAACCCCTTTCAAAAGTAACGATGTTTCTCTTAAGATACACAACTAGTGGCGTATCGCTTCAGGCACACTGTAAACAGTATCTAAAAAATGTGTATTCGGGTGAGCAACTGGCACGAAACACTGTGACTCTCTTAGGGTAGCCAATATCTCGTCACCAGTATAATCACAGCTTCAAAGTCAAGAAACCGCTGGCAAGAGTAACGATGTTTCTCTTAAGATACACAACTAGTGGCGTATCGCTTCAGGCAGACTGGCCACAGTATCTCAAAATGTGTATTTGGGTGAGCAACTGGCAGGAAGCATTATGACTCTCTTAAGATAGCCAATGCCTCGTCACCAACATAATCCCATCACCAACTTCAAGAAACCGCTTGCAAAGGTAACGAAGCTTCTCATAAGATACACAGCTAGTGGGGTGTCACTTGAGGCAGACTGGCCAAAGTATCAAAAAAATGTGTATTTGGGTGAGCAACTAGCAGGAATCACTATGACACTCATAGGGTAGCCAATGCCTCGTCACCAGCATAATCACATCAGCAACTTCAAGAAACCCCTGGCAAAAGTTACAATGACTCTTAAGATACACAACTAGTGGCGTAGCTATCAGGCAGACTGGAAAGAGTATCTAAAAAATGTGTATTTGGGTGAAGAACTGGCAGGAATCTCTATGACTCTCTTGAGGTAGCCAATGCCTCGTCACCAGCAGAATCAAATCAGCAACTTCTAGAAACCCCTGGCAAAAGTAACGATGTTTCTCTTAAGATACACAACTAGTGGCGTATCGCTTCAGGCACACTGGAAACAGTATCTAAAAAATGTGTATTTGGGTGAGCAACTGGCACGAAACACTGTGACTCTCTTAGGGTAGCCAATATCTCGTCACCAGTATAATCACAGCTTCAAAGTCAAGAAACCGCTGGCAAGAGTAACGATGTTTCTCTTAAGATACACAACTAGTGGCGTATCGCTTCAGGCAGACTGGCCACAGTATCTCAAAATGTGTATTTGGGTGAGCAACTGGCAGGAAGCACTATGACTCTCTTAAGGTAGCCAATGCCTCGTCACCTAACATAATCCCATCACCAACTTCAAGAAACCGCTTGCAAAGGTAACGAAGCTTCTCATAAGATACACAGCTAGTGGGGTGTCACTTGAGGCAGACTGGCGAAAGCATAAAAAAAAATGTGTATTTGGGTGAGCAACTAGCAGGAATCACTATGACACTCATAGGGTAGCCAATGCCTCGTCACCAGCATAATCACATCAGCAACTTCAAGAAACCCCTGGCAAAAGTTACAATGACTCTTAAGATACACAACTAGTGGCGTAGCTATCAGGCAGACTGGAAAGAGTATCTAAAAAATGTGTATTTGTGTGAAGAACTGGCAGGAATCTCTATGACTCTCTTGAGGTAGCCAATGCCTCGTCACCAGCAGAATCAAATCAGCAACTTCTAGAAACCCCTGGCAAAAGTAACGATGTTTCTCTTAAGATACACAACTAGTGGCGTATCGCTTCAGGCACACTGGAAACAGTATCTAAAAAATGTGTATTCGGGTGAGCAACTGGCAGGAAACACTGTGACTCTCTTAGGGTAGCCAATATCTCGTCACCAGTATAATCACAGCTTCAAAGTCAAGAAACCGCTGGCAAGAGTAACGATGTTTCTCTTAAGATACACAACTAGTGGCGTATCGCTTCAGGCAGACTGGCCACAGTATCTCAAAATGTGTATTTGGGTGAGCAACTGGCAGGAAGCATTATGACTCTCTTAAGATAGCCAATGCCTCGTCACCAACATAATCCCATCACCAACTTCAAGAAACCGCTTGCAAAGGTAACGAAGCTTCTCATAAGATACACAGCTAGTGGGGTGTCACTTGAGGCAGACTGGCCAAAGTATCAAAAAAATGTGTATTTGGGTGAGCAACTAGCAGGAATCACTATGACACTCATAGGGTAGCCAATGCCTCGTCATCAGCATAATCACATCAGCAACTTCAAGAAACCCCTGGCAAAAGTTACAATGACTCTTAAGATACACAACTAGTGGCGTAGCTATCAGGCAGACTGGAAAGAGTATCTAAAAAATGTGTATTTGGGTGAAGAACTGGCAGGAATCTCTATCTCTCTCTTGAGGTAGCCAATGCCTCGTCACCAGCAGAATCAAATCAGCAACTTCTAGAAACCCCTGGCAAAAGTAACGATGTTTCTCTTAAGATACACAACTAGTGGCGTATCGCTTCAGGCAGACTGGCCACAGTATCTCAAAATGTGTATTTGGGTGAGCAACTGGCAGGAAGCATTATGACTCTCTTATGATAGCCAATGCCTCGTCACCAACATAATCCCATCACCAACTTCAAGAAACCGCTTGCAAAGGTAACGAAGCTTCTCATAAGATACACAGCTAGTGGGCTGTCACTTGAGGCAGACTGGCGAAAGCATAAAAAAAAATGTGTATTTGGGTGAGCAACTAGCAGGAATCACTATGACACTCATAGGGTAGCCAATGCCTCGTCACCAGCATAATCACATCAGCAACTTCAAGAAACCCCTGGCAAAAGTTACAATGACTCTTAAGATACACAACTAGTGGCGTAGCTATCAGGCAGACTGGAAATAGTATCTAAAAAATGTGTATTTGGGTGAAGAACCGGCAGGAATCTCTATGACTCTCTTGAGGTAGCCAATGCCTCGTCACCAGCAGAATCAAATCAGCAACTTCTAGAAACCCCTTTCAAAAGTAACGATGTTTCTCTTAAGATACACAACTAGTGGCGTATCGCTTCAGGCACACTGGAAACAGTATCTAAAAAATGTGTATTTGGGTGAGCAACTGGCACGAAACACTGTGACTCTCTTATGGTAGCAAATATCTCGTCACCAGTATAATCACATCTTCAAAGTCAAGAAACCGCTGGCAAGAGTAACGATGTTTTTCTTAAGATACACAACTAGTGGCGTATCGCTTCAGGCAGACTGGCCACAGTATCTCAAAATGTGTATTTGGGTGAGCAACTGGCAGGAAGCACTATGACTCTCTTAAGGTAGGCAATGCCTCGTCACCAACATAATCCCATCACCAACTTCAAGGAACCGCTTGCAAAGGTAACGAAGCTTCTCATAAGATACACAGCTAGTGGGGTGTCACTTGAGGCAGACTGGCCAAAGTATCAAAAAAATGTGTATTTGGGTGAGCAAATAGCAGGAATCACTATGACACTCATAGGGTAGCCAATGCCTCGTCACCAGCATAATCACATCAGCAACTTCAAGAAACCCCTGGCAAAAGTTACAATGACTCTTAAGATACACAACTAGTGGCGTAGCTATCAGGCAGACTGGAAAGAGTATCTAAAAAATGTGTATTTGTGTGAAGAACTGGCAGGAATCTCTATGACTCTCTTGAGGTAGCCAATGCCTCGTCACCAGCAGAATCAAATCAGCAACTTCTAGAAACCCCTGGCAAAAGTAACGATGTTTCTCTTAAGATGCACAACTAGTGGCGTATCGCTTCAGGCACACTGGAAACAGTATCTAAAAAATGTGTATTTGGGTGAGCAACTGGCACGAAACACTGTGACTCTCTTAGGGTAGCCAATATCTCGTCACCAGTATAATCACAGCTTCAAAGTCAAGAAACCGCTGGCAAGAGTAACGATGTTTCTCTTAAGATACACAACTAGTGGCGTATCGCTTCAGGCAGACTGGCCACAATATCTCAAAATGTGTATTTGGGTGATCAACTGGCAGGAAGCACTATGACTCTCTTAAGGTAGCCAATGCCTCGTCACCAACATAATCCCATCACCAACTTCAAGAAAACGCTTGCAAAGGTAACGAAGCTTCTCATAAGATACACCGCTAGTGGGGTGTCACTTGAGGCAGACTGGCGAAAGCATCAAAAAAAATGTGTATTTGGGTGAGCAACTAGCAGGAATCACTATGACACTCATAGGGTAGCCAATGCCTCGTCACCAGCATAATCACATCAGCAACTTCAAGAAACCCCTGGCAAAAGTTACAATGACTCTTAAGATACACAACTAGTGGCGTAGCTACCAGGCAGACTGGAAATAGTATCTAAAAATGTGTATTTCGGTGAAGAACTGGCAGGAATCTCTATGACTCTCTTGAGGTAGCCAATGCCTCGTCACCAGCAGAATCAAATCAGCAACTTCTAGAAACCCCTTTCAAAAGTAACGATGTTTCTCTTAAGATACACAACTAGTGGCGTATCGCTTCAGGCACACTGTAAACAGTATCTAAAAAATGTGTATTCGGGTGAGCAACTGGCACGAAACACTGTGACTCCCTTAGGGTAGCCAATATCTCGTCACCAGTATAATCACAGCTTCAAAGTCAAGAAACCGCTGGCAAGAGTAACGATGTTTCTCTTAAGATACACAACTAGTGGCGTATCGCTTCAGGCAGACTGGCCACAGTATCTCAAAATGTGTATTTGGGTGAGCAACTGGCAGGAAGCATTATGACTCTCTTAAGATAGCCAATGCCTCGTCACCAACATAATCCCATCACCAACTTCAAGAAACCGCTTGCAAAGGTAACGAAGCTTCTCATAAGATACACAGCTAGTGGGGTGTCACTTGAGGCAGACTGGCCAAAGTATCAAAAAAATGTGTATTTGGGTGAGCAACTAGCAGGAATCACTATGACACTCATAGGGTAGCCAATGCCTCGTCACCAGCATAATCACATCAGCAACTTCAAGAAACCCCTGGCAAAAGTTACAATGACTCTTAAGATACACAACTAGTGGCGTAGCTATCAGGCAGACTGGAAAGAGTATCTAAAAAATGTGTATTTGGGTGAAGAACTGGCAGGAATCTCTATGACTCTCTTGAGGTAGCCAATGCCTCGTCACCAGCAGAATCAAATCAGCAACTTCTAGAAACCCCTGGCAAAAGTAACGATGTTTCTCTTAAGATACACAACTAGTGGCGTATCGCTTCAGGCACACTGGAAACAGTATCTAAAAAATGTGTATTTGGGTGAGCAACTGGCACGAAACACTGTGACTCTCTTAGGGTAGCCAATATCTCGTCACCAGTATAATCACAGCTTCAAAGTCCAGAAACCGCTGGCAAGAGTAACGATGTTTCTCTTAAGATACACAACTAGTGGCGTATCGCTTCAGGCAGACTCGCCACAGTATCTCAAAATGTGTATTTGGGTGAGCAACTGGCAGGAAGCACTATGACTCTCTTAAGGTAGCCAATGCCTCGTCACCTAACATAATCCCATCACCAACTTCTAGAAACCGCTTGCAAAGGTAACGAAGCTTCTCATAAGATACACAGCTAGTGGGCTGTCACTTGAGGCAGACTGGCGAAAGCATCAAAAAAAATGTGTATTTGGGTGAGCAACTAGCAGGAATCACTATGACACTCATAGGGTAGCCAATGCCTCGTCACCAGCATAATCACATCAGCAACTTCAAGAAACCCCTGGCAAAAGTTACAATGACTCTTAAGATACACAACTAGTGGCGTAGCTATCAGGCAGACTGGAAATAGTATCTAAAAAATGTGTATTTGGGTGAAGAACCGGCAGGAATCTCTATGACTCTCTTGAGGTAGCCAATGCCTCGTCACCAGCAGAATCAAATCAGCAACTTCTAGAAACCCCTTTCAAAAGTAACGATGTTTCTCTTAAGATACACAACTAGTGGCGTATCGCTTCAGGCACACTGGAAACAGTATCTAAAAAATGTGTATTTGGGTGAGCAACTGGCACGAAACACTGTGACTCTCTTATGGTAGCAAATATCTCGTCACCAGTATAATCACATCTTCAAAGTCAAGAAACCGCTGGCAAGAGTAACGATGTTTTTCTTAAGATACACAACTAGTGGCGTATCGCTTCAGGCAGACTGGCCACAGTATCTCAAAATGTGTATTTGGGTGAGCAACTGGCAGGAAGCACTATGACTCTCTTAAGGTAGGCAATGCCTCGTCACCAACATAATCCCATCACCAACTTCAAGGAACCGCTTGCAAAGGTAACGAAGCTTCTCATAAGATACACAGCTAGTGGGGTGTCACTTGAGGCAGACTGGCCAAAGTATCAAAAAAATGTGTATTTGGGTGAGCAACTAGCAGGAATCACTATGGCACTCATAGGGTAGCCAATGCCTCGTCACCAGCATAATCACATCAGCAACTTCAAGAAACCCCTGGCAAAAGTTACAATGACTCTTAAGATACACAACTAGTGGCGTAGCTATCAGGCAGACTGGAAAGAGTATCTAAAAAATGTGTATTTGGGTGAAGAACTGGCAGGAATCTCTATGACTCTCTTGAGGTAGCCAATGCTTCGTCACCAGCAGAATCAAATCAGCAACTTCTAGAAACCCCTTTCAAAAGCAACGATGTTTCTCTTAAGATACACAACTAGTGGCGTATCGCTTCAGGCACACTGGAAACAGTATCTAAAAAATGTGTATTTGGGTGAGCAACTGGCAGGAAACACTGTGACTCTCTTAGGGTAACCAATATCTCGTCACCAGTATAATCACAGCTTCAAAGTCAAGAAACCGCTGGCAAGAGTAACGATGTTTCTCTTAAGATACACAACTAGTGGCGTATCGCTTCAGGCAGACTGGCCACAGTATCTCAAAATGTGTATTTGGGTGAGCAACTGGCAGGAAGCACTATGACTCTCTTAAGGTAGCCAATGCCTCGTCACCAACATAATCCCATCACCAACTTCAAGAAACCGCTTGCAAAGGTAACGAAGCTTCTCATAAGATACACAGCTAGTGGGGTGTCACTTGAGGCAGACCGGCCAAAGTATCAAAAAAATGTGTATTTGGGTGAGCAACTAGAAGGAATCACTATGACACTCATAGGGTAGCCAATGCCTCGTCACCAGCATAATCACATCAGCAACTTCAAGAAACCCCTGGCAAAAGTTACAATGACTCTTAAGATACGCAACTAGTGGTGTAGCTATCAGGCAGACTGGAAAGAGTATCTAAAAATTGTGTATTTGGGTGAAGAACTGGCAGGAATCTCTATGACTCTCTTGAGGTAGCCAATGCCTCGTCACCAGCAGAATCAAATCAGCAACTTCTAGAAACCCCTTTCAAAAGTAACGATGTTTCTCTTAAGATACACAAATAGTGGCGTATCGCTTCAGGCACACTGGAAACAGTATCTAAAAAATGTGTATTTGGGTGAGGAACTGGCAGGAAACACTGTGACTCTCTTAGGGTAGCCAATATCTCGTCACCAGTATAATCACAGCTTCAAAGTCAAGAAACCGCTGGCAAGAGTAACGATGTTTCTCTTAAGATACACAACTAGTGGCGTATCGCTTCAGGCAGACTGGCCACAGTATCTCAAAATGTGTATTTGGGTGAGCAACTGGCAGGAAGCACATTGACTCTCTTAAGGTAGCCAATGCCTCGTCACCAACATAATCCCATCACCAACTTCAAGAAACCGCTTGCAAAAGTAATGAAGCTTCTCATAAGATACACAGCTAGCGGGGTGTCACTTGAGGCAGACTGGCCAAAGTATCAAAAAAATGTGTATTTGGGTGAGCAACTAGCAGGAATCACTATGACACTCATAGGGTAGCCAATGCCTCGTCACCAGCATAATCACATCAGCAACTTCAAGAAACCCCTGGCAAAAGTTACAATGACTCTTAAGATACACAACTAGTGGCGTAGCTATCAGGCAGACTGGAAAGAGTATCTAAAACATGTGTATTTGTGTGAAGAACTGGCAGGAATCTCTATGACTCTCTTGAGGTAGCCAATGCCTCGTCACCAGCAGAATCAAATCAGCAACTTCTACGAACCCCTGGCAAAAGTAACGATGTTTCTCTTAAGATACACAACTAGTGGCGTATCGCTTCAGGCACACTGGAAACAGTATCTAAAAAATGTGTATTTGGGTGAGCAACTGGCAGGAAACACTGTGACTCTCTTAGGGTAGCCAATATCTCGTCACCAGTATAATCACAGCTTCAAAGTCAAGAAACCGCTGGCAAGAGTAACGATGTTTCTCTTAAGATACACAACTAGTGGCGTATCGCTTCAGGCAGACTGGCCACAGTATCTCAAGATGTGTATTTGGGTGAGCAACTGGCAGGAAGCACTATGACTCTCTTAAGGTAGCCAATGCCTCGTCACCAACATAATCCCATCACCAACTTCAAGAAACCGCTTGCAAAGGTAACGAAGCTTCTCATAAGATACACAGCTAGTGGGGTGTCACTTGAGGCAGACTGGCCAAAGTATCAAAAAATGTGTATTTGGGTGAGCAACTAGCAGGAATCACTTGGACACTCATAGGGTAGCCAATGCCTCGTCACCAGCATAATCACATCAGCAACTTCAAGAAACCCCTGGCAAAAGTTACAATGACTCTTAAGATACACAACTAGTGGCGTAGCTATCAGGCAGACTGGAAAGAGTATCTAAAAAATGTGTATTTGGGTGAAGAACTGGCAGGAATCTCTATGACTCTCTTGAGGTAGCCAATGCCTCGTCACCAGCAGAATCAAATCAGCAACTTCTAGAAACCCCTTTAAAAAGTAACGATGTTTCTCTTAAGATACACAACTAGTGGCGTATCGCTTCAGGCACACTGGAAACAGTATCTAAAAAATGTGTATTTGGGTGAGCAACTGGCACGAAACACTGTGACTCTCTTAGGGTAGCCAATATCTCGTCACCAGTATAATCACAGCTTCAAAGTCAAGAAACCGCTGGCAAGAGTAACGATGTTTCTCTTAAGATACACAACTAGTGGCGTATCGCTTCAGGCAGACTGGCCACAGTATCTCAAAATGTGTATTTGGGTGAGCAACTGGCAGGAAGCACTATGACTCTCTTAAGGTTGCCAATGCCTCGTCACCAACATAATCCCATCACCAACTTCAAGAAACCGCTTGCAAAGGTAACGAAGCTTCTCATAAGATACACAGCTAGTGGGGTGTCACTTGAGGGAGACCGGCCGAACTATCAAAAAAATGTGTATTTGGGTGAGCAACTAGCAGGAATCACTATGACACTCATAGGGTAGCCAATGCCTCGTCACCAGCATAATCTCATCAGCAACTTCTAGAAACCCCTGGCAAAAGTTACAATGACTCTTAAGATACACAACTAGTGGCGTAGCTATCAGGCAGACTGGAAAGAGTATCTAAAAAATGTGTATTTGGGTGAAGAACTGGCAGGAATCTCTATGACTCTCTTGAGGTAGCCAATGCCTCGTCACCAGCAGAATCAAATCAGCAACTTCTAGAAACCCCTTTCAAAAGCAACGATGTTTCTCTTAAGATACACAACTAGTGGCGTATCGCTTCAGGCACACTGGAAACAGTATCTAAAAAATGTGTATTTGGGTGAGCAACTGGCAGGAAACACTGTGACTCTCTTAGGGTAACCAATATCTCGTCACCAGTATAATCACAGCTTCAAAGTCAAGAAACCGCTGGCAAGAGTAACGATGTTTCTCTTAAGATACACAACTAGTGGCGTATCGCTTCAGGCAGACTGGCCACAGTATCTCAAAATGTGTATTTGGGTGAGCAACTGGCAGGATGCACTATGACTCTCTTAAGGTAGCCAATGCCTAGTCACCAACATAATCCCATCACCAACTTCAAGAAACCGCGTGCAAAGGTAACGAAGCTTCTCATAAGATACACAGCTAGTGGGGTGTCACTTGAGGCAGACTGGCCAAAGTATCAAAAAAATGTGTATTTGGGTGAGCAACTAGCAGGAATCACTATGACACTCATAGGGTAGCCAATGCCTCGTCACCAGCATAATCACATCAGCAACTTCAAGAAACCCCTGGCAAAAGTTACAATGACTCTTAAGATACGCAACTAGTGGTGTAGCTATCAGGCAGACTGGAAAGAGTATCTAAAAATTGTGTATTTGGGTGAAGAACTGGCAGGAATCTCTATGACTCTCTTGAGGTAGCCAATGCCTCGTCACCAGCAGAATCAAATCAGCAACTTCTAGAAACCCCTTTCAAAAGTAACGATGTTTCTCTTAAGATACACAAATAGTGGCGTATCGCTTCAGGCACACTGGAAACAGTATCTAAAAAATGTGTATTTGGGTGAGGAACTGGCAGGAAACACTGTGACTCTCTTAGGGTAGCCAATATCTCGTCACCAGTATAATCACAGCTTCAAAGTCAAGAAACCGCTGGCAAGAGTAACGATGTTTCTCTTAAGATACACAACTAGTGGCGTATCGCTTCAGGCAGGCTGGCCACAGTATCTCAAAATGTGTATTTGGGTGAGCAACTGGCAGGAAGCACATTGACTCTCTTAAGGTAGCCAATGCCTCGTCACCAACATAATCCCATCACCAACTTCAAGAAACCGCTTGCAAAAGTAATGAAGCTTCTCATAAGATACACAGCTAGCGGGGTGTCACTTGAGGCAGACTGGCCAAAGTATCAAAAAAATGTGTATTTGGGTGAGCAACTAGCAGGAATCACTATGACACTCATAGGGTAGCCAATGCCTCGTCACCAGCATAATCACATCAGCAACTTCAAGAAACCCCTGGCAAAAGTTACAATGACTCTTAAGATACACAACTAGTGGCGTAGCTATCAGGCAGACTGGAAAGAGTATCTAAAACATGTGTATTTGTGTGAAGAACTGGCAGGAATCTCTATGACTCTCTTGAGGTAGCCAATGCCTCGTCACCAGCAGAATCAAATC
This sequence comes from Schistocerca nitens, assembly GCF_023898315.1. Taxonomy (NCBI): domain Eukaryota; kingdom Metazoa; phylum Arthropoda; class Insecta; order Orthoptera; family Acrididae; genus Schistocerca; species Schistocerca nitens. Next base: position 104,096,091 of record NC_064616.1, on the reverse strand, counting down.
AGCAACTTCTACGAACCCCTGGCAAAAGTAACGATGTTTCTCTTAAGATACACAACTAGTGGCGTATCGCTTCAGGCACACTGGAAACAGTATCTAAAAAATGTGTATTTGGGTGAGCAACTGGCAGGAAACACTGTGACTCTCTTAGGGTAGCCAATATCTCGTCACCAGTATAATCACAGCTTCAAAGTCAAGAAACCGCTGGCAAGAGTAACGATGTTTCTCTTAAGATACACAACTAGTGGCGTATCGCTTCAGGCAGACTGGCCACAGTATCTCAAGATGTGTATTTGGGTGAGCAACTGGCAGGAAGCACTATGACTCTCTTAAGGTAGCCAATGCCTCGTCACCAACATAATCCCATCACCAACTTCAAGAAACCGCTTGCAAAGGTAACGAAGCTTCTCATAAGATACACAGCTAGTGGGGTGTCACTTGAGGCAGACTGGCCAAAGTATCAAAAAATGTGTATTTGGGTGAGCAACTAGCAGGAATCACTTGGACACTCATAGGGTAGCCAATGCCTCGTCACCAGCATAATCACATCAGCAACTTCAAGAAACCCCTGGCAAAAGTTACAATGACTCTTAAGATACACAACTAGTGGCGTAGCTATCAGGCAGACTGGAAAGAGTATCTAAAAAATGTGTATTTGGGTGAAGAACTGGCAGGAATCTCTATGACTCTCTTGAGGTAGCCAATGCCTCGTCACCAGCAGAATCAAATCAGCAACTTCTAGAAACCCCTTTAAAAAGTAACGATGTTTCTCTTAAGATACACAACTAGTGGCGTATCGCTTCAGGCACACTGGAAACAGTATCTAAAAAATGTGTATTTGGGTGAGCAACTGGCACGAAACACTGTGACTCTCTTAGGGTAGCCAATATCTCGTCACCAGTATAATCACAGCTTCAAAGTCAAGAAACCGCTGGCAAGAGTAACGATGTTTCTCTTAAGATACACAACTAGTGGCGTATCGCTTCAGGCAGACTGGCCACAGTATCTCAAAATGTGTATTTGGGTGAGCAACTGGCAGGAAGCACTATGACTCTCTTAAGGTTGCCAATGCCTCGTCACCAACATAATCCCATCACCAACTTCAAGAAACCGCTTGCAAAGGTAACGAAGCTTCTCATAAGATACACAGCTAGTGGGGTGTCACTTGAGGGAGACCGGCCGAACTATCAAAAAAATGTGTATTTGGGTGAGCAACTAGCAGGAATCACTATGACACTCATAGGGTAGCCAATGCCTCGTCACCAGCATAATCTCATCAGCAACTTCTAGAAACCCCTGGCAAAAGTTACAATGACTCTTAAGATACACAACTAGTGGCGTAGCTATCAGGCAGACTGGAAAGAGTATCTAAAAAATGTGTATTTGGGTGAAGAACTGGCAGGAATCTCTATGACTCTCTTGAGGTAGCCAATGCCTCGTCACCAGCAGAATCAAATCAGCAACTTCTAGAAACCCCTTTCAAAAGCAACGATGTTTCTCTTAAGATACACAACTAGTGGCGTATCGCTTCAGGCACACTGGAAACAGTATCTAAAAAATGTGTATTTGGGTGAGCAACTGGCAGGAAACACTGTGACTCTCTTAGGGTAACCAATATCTCGTCACCAGTATAATCACAGCTTCAAAGTCAAGAAACCGCTGGCAAGAGTAACGATGTTTCTCTTAAGATACACAACTAGTGGCGTATCGCTTCAGGCAGACTGGCCACAGTATCTCAAAATGTGTATTTGGGTGAGCAACTGGCAGGATGCACTATGACTCTCTTAAGGTAGCCAATGCCTAGTCACCAACATAATCCCATCACCAACTTCAAGAAACCGCGTGCAAAGGTAACGAAGCTTCTCATAAGATACACAGCTAGTGGGGTGTCACTTGAGGCAGACTGGCCAAAGTATCAAAAAAATGTGTATTTGGGTGAGCAACTAGCAGGAATCACTATGACACTCATAGGGTAGCCAATGCCTCGTCACCAGCATAATCACATCAGCAACTTCAAGAAACCCCTGGCAAAAGTTACAATGACTCTTAAGATACACAACTAGTGGCGTAGCTATCAGGCAGACTGGAAAGAGTATCTAAAACATGTGTATTTGTGTGAAGAACTGGCAGGAATCTCTATGACTCTCTTGAGGTAGCCAATGCCTCGTCACCAGCAGAATCAAATCAGCAACTTCTACGAACCCCTGGCAAAAGTAACGATGTTTCTCTTACGATACACAACTAGTGGCGTATCGCTTCAGGCACACTGGAAACAGTATCTAAAAAATGTGTATTTGGGTGAGCAACTGGCAGGAAACACTGTGACTCTCTTAGGGTAGCCAATATCTCGTCACCAGTATAATCACAGCTTCAAAGTCAAGAAACCGCTGGCAAGAGTAACGATGTTTCTCTTAAGATACACAACTAGTGGCGTATCGCTTCAGGCAGACTGGCCACAGTATCTCAAGATGTGTATTTGGGTGAGCAACTGGCAGGAAGCACTATGACTCTCTTAAGGTAGCCAATGCCTCGTCACCAACATAATCCCATCACCAACTTCAAGAAACCGCTTGCAAAGGTAACGAAGCTTCTCATAAGATACACAGCTAGTCGGGTGTCACTTGAGGCAGACTGGCCAAAGTATCAAAAAAATGTGTATTTGGGTGAGCAACTAGCAGGAATCACTATGACACTCATAGGGTAGCCAATGCCTCGTCACCAGCATAATCACATCAGCAACTTCAAGAAACCCCTGGCAAAAGTTACAATGACTCTTAAGATACACAACTAGAGGCGTAGCTATCAGGCAGACTGGAAAGAGTATCTAAAAAATGTGTATTTGGGTGAAGAACTGGCAGGAATCTCTATGACTCTCTTGAGGTAGCCAATGCCTCGTCACCAGTAGAATCAAATGAGCATCTTCTAGAAACCCCTGGCAAAAGTAACGATGTTTCTCTTATGATACACAACTAGTGGCGTATCGCTTCAGGCACACTGGAAACAGTATCTAAAAAATGTGTATTTGGGTGAGCAACTAGCACGAAACACTGTGACTCTCTTAGGGTAGCCAATATCTCGTCACCAGTATAATCACAGCTTCAAAGTCAAGAAACCGCTGGCAAGAGTAACGATGTTTCTCTTAAGATACACAACTAGTGGCGTATCGCTTCAGGCAGACTGGCCACAGTATCTCAAAATGTGTATTTGGGTGAGCAACTGGCCGGAAACACTGTGACTCTCTTATGGTAGCCAATATCTCGTCACCAGTATAATCACAGCTTCAAAGTCAAGAAACCGCTGGCAAGAGTAACGATGTTTCTCTTAAGATACACACCTAGTGGCGTATCGCTTCAGGCAGACTGGCCACAGTATCTCAAAATGTGTATTTGGGTGAGCAACTGGCAGGAAGCACTATGACTCTCTTAAGGTAGCCAATGCCTCGTCACCAACATAATCCCATCACCAACTTCAAGAAACCGCTTGCAAAGGTAACGAAGCTTCTCATAAGATACACAGCTAGTGGGGTGTCACTTGAGGCAGACTGGCCAAAGTATCAAAAAAATGTGTATTTGGGTGAGCAACTAGCAGGAATCACTAGGACACTCATAGGGTAGCCAATGCCTCGTCACCAGCATAATCTCATCAGCAACTTCAAGAAACCCCTGGCAAAAGTTACAATGACTCTTAAGATACACAACTAGTGGCGTAGCTATCAGGCAGACTGGAAAGAGTATCTAAAAAATGTGTATTTGGGTGAAGAACTGGCAGGAATCTCTATGACTCTCTTGAGGTAGCCAATGCCTCGTCACCAGCAGAATCAAATCAGCAACTTCTAGAAACCCCTTTCAAAAGCAACGATGTTTCTCTTAAGATACACAACTAGTGGCGTATCGCTTCAGGCACACTGGAAACAGTATATAAAAAATGTGTATTTGGGTGAGCAACTGGCAGGAAACACTGTGACTCTCTTAGGGTAACCAATATCTCGTCACCAGTATAATCACAGCTTCAAAGTCAAGAAACCGCTGGCAAGAGTAACGATGTTTCTCTTAAGATACACAACTAGTGGCGTATCGCTTCAGGCAGACTGGCCACAGTATCTCAAAATGTGTATTTGGGTGAGCAACTGGCAGGAAGCACTATGACTCTCTTAAGGTAGCCAATGCCTCGTCACCAACATAATCCCATTACCAACTTCAAGAAACCGCGTGCAAAGGTAACGAAGCTTCTCATAAGATACACAGCTAGTGGGGTGTCACTTGAGGCAGACTGGCCAAAGTATCAAAAAAATGTGTATTTGGGTGAGCAACTAGCAGGAATCACTATGACATTCATAGGGTAGCCAATGCCTCGTCACCAGCATAATCATATCAGCAACTTCAAGAAACCCCTGGCAAAAGTTACAATGACTCTTAAGATACACAACTAGTGGCGTAGCTATCAGGCAGACTGGAAAGAGTATCTAAAAAATGTGTATTTGGGTGAAGAACTGGCAGGAATCTCTATGACTCTCTTGAGGTAGCCAATGCCTCGTCACCAGCAGAATCAAATCAGCAACTTCTACGAACCCCTGGCAAAAGTAACGATGTTTCTCTTAAGATACACAACTAGTGGCGTATCGCTTCAGGCACACTGGAAACAGTATCTAAAAAATGTGTATTTGGGTGAGCAACTGGCAGGAAACACTGTGACTCTCTTAGGGTAGCCAATATCTCGTCACCAGTATAATCACAGCTTCAAAGTCAAGAAACCGCTGGCAAGAGTAACGATGTTTCTCTTAAGATACACAACTAGTGGCGTATCGCTTCAGGCAGACTGGCCACAGTATCTCAAGATGTGTATTTGGGTGAGCAACTGGCAGGAAGCACTATGACTCTCTTAAGGTAGCCAATGCCTCGTCACCAACATAATCCCATCACCAACTTCAAGAAACCGCTTGCAAAGGTAACGAAGCTTCTCATAAGATACACAGCTAGTCGGGTGTCACTTGAGGCAGACTGGCCAAAGTATCAAAAAAATGTGTATTTGGGTGAGCAACTAGCAGGAATCACTATGACACTCATAGGGTAGCCAATGCCTCGTCACCAGCATTATCACATCAGCAACTTCAAGAAACCCCTGGCACAAGTTACAATGACTCTTAAGATACACAACTAGTGGCGTAGCTATCAGGCAGACTGGAAAGAGTATCTAAAAAATGTGTATTTGGGTGAAGAACTGGCAGGAATCTCTATGACTCTCTTGAGGTAGCCAATGCCTCGTCACCAGTAGAATCAAATCAGCATCTTCTAGAAACCCCTGGCAAAAGTAACGATGTTTCTCTTATGATACACAACTAGTGGCGTATCGCTTCAGGCACACTGGAAACAGTATCTAAAAAATGTGTATTTGGGTGAGCAACTAGCACGAAACACTGTGACTCTATTAGGGTAGCCAATATCTCGTCACCAGTATAATCACAGCTTCAAAGTCAAGAAACCGCTGGCAAGTGTAACGATGTTTCTCTTAAGATACACAACTAGTGGCGTATCGCTTCAGGCAGACTGGCCACAGTATCTCAAAATGTGTATTTGGGTGAGCAACTGGCAGGAAGCACTATGACTCTCTTAAGGTAGCCAATGCCTCGTCACCAACATAATCCCATCACCAACTTCAAGAAACCGCTTGCAAAGGTAACGAAGCTTCTCATAAGATACACAGCTAGTGGGGTGTCACTTGAGGCAGACTGGCCGAAGTATCAAAAAAATGTGTATTTGGGTGAGCAACTAGCAGGAATCACTATGACACTCATAGGGTAGCCGATGCCTCGTCACCAGCATAATCACATCAGCAACTTCAAGAAACCCCTGGCAAAAGTTACAATGACTCTTAAGATACACAACTAGTGGCGTAGCTATCAGGCAGACTGGAAAGAGTATCTAAAAAATGTGTATTTGGGTGAAGAACTGGCAGGAATCTCTATGACTCTCTTGAGGTAGCCAATGCCTCGTCACCAGCAGAATCAAATCAGCAACTTTTAGAAACCCCTTTAAAAGTAACGATGTTTCTCTTAAGATACACAACTAGTGGGGTATCGCTTCAGGCACACTGGAAACAGTATCTAAAAAATGTGTATTTGGGTGAGCAACTGGCAGGAAACACTGTGACTCTCTTAGGGTAGCCAATATCTCGTCACCAGTATAATCACATCTTCAAAGTCAAGAAACCGCTGGCAAGAGTAACGATGTTTCTCTTAAGATACACAACTAGTGGCGTATCGCTTCAGGCAGACTGGCCACAGTATCTCAAAATGTGTATTTGGGTGAGCAACTGGCAGGAAGCACTATGACTCTCTTAAGGTAGCCAATGCCTCGTCACCAACATAATCCCATCACCAACTTCAAGAAACCGCTTGCAAAGGTAACGAAGCTTCTCATAAGATACACAGCTAGTGGGGTGTCACTTGAGGCAGACCAGCCGAAGTATCAAAAAAATGTGTATTTGTGTGAGCAACTAGCAGGATTCACTATGACACTCATAGGGTAGCCAATGCCTCGTCACCAGCATAATCTCATCAGCAACTTCAAGAAACCCCTGGCAAAAGTTACAATGACTCTTAAGATACACAACTAGTGGCGTAGCTATCAGGCAGACTGGAAAGAGTATCTAAAAAATGTGTATTTGGGTGAAGAACTGGCAGGAATCTCTATGACTCTCTTGAGGTAGCCAATGCCTCGTCACCAGTAGAATCAAATCAGCATCTTCTAGAAACCCCTTTCAAAAGTAACGATGTTTCTCTTAAGATACACAACTAGTGGCGTATCGCTTCAGGCACACTGGAAACAATATCTAAAAAATGTGTATTTGGGTGAGCAACTAGCACGAAACACTGTGACTCTCTTAGGGTAGCCAATATCTCGTCACCAGTATAATCACAGCTTCAAAGTCAAGAAACCGCTGGCAACAGTAACGATGTTTCTCTTAAGATACACAACTAGTGGCGTATCGCTTCAGGCAGACTGGCCACAGTATCTCAAAATGTGTATTTGGGTGAGCAACTGGCAGGAAGCACTATGACTCTCTTAAGGTAGCCAATGCCTCGTCACCAACATAATCCCATCACCAACTTCAAGAAACCGCTTGCAAAGGTAACGAAGCTTCTCATAAGATACACAGCTAGTGGGGTGTCACTTGAGGCAGACCGGCCGAAGTATCAAAAAAATGTGTATTTGGGTGAGCAACTAGCAGGAATCACTATGACACTCATAGGGCAGCCAATGCCTCGTCACCAGCATAATCTCATCAGCAACTTCAAGAAACCCCTGGCAAAAGTTACAATGACTCTTAAGATACACAACTAGTGGCGTAGCTATCAGGCAGACTGGAAAGAGTATCTAAAAAATGTGTATTTGGGTGAAGAACTGGCAGGAATCTCTATGACTCTCTTGAGGTAGCCAATGCCTCGTCACCAGTAGAATCAAATCAGCATCTTCTAGAAACCCCTTTCAAAAGTAACGATGTTTCTCTTAAGATACACAACTAGTGTCGTATCGCTTCAGGCACACTGGAAACAATATCTAAAAAATGTGTATTTGGGTGAGCAACTAGCACGAAACACTGTGACTCTCTTAGGGTAGCCAATATCTCGTCACCAGTATAATCACAGCTTCAAAGTCAAGAAACCGCTGGCAAGAGTAACGATGTTTCTCTTAAGATACACAACTAGTGGCGTATCGCTTCAGGCAGACTGGCCACAGTATCTCAAAATGTGTATTTGGGTGAGCAACTGGCAGGAAGCACTATGACTCTCTTAAGGTAGCCAATGCCTCGACACCAACATAATCCCATCACCAACTTCAAGAAACCGCTTGCAAAAGTAACGAAGCTTCTCATAAGATACACAGCTAGTGGGGTGTCACTTGAGGCAGACTGGCCAAAGTATCAAAAAAATGTGTATTTGGGTGAGCAACTAGCAGGAATCACTATGACACTCATAGGGTAGCCAATGCCTCGTCACCAGCATAATCACATCAGCAACTTCAAGAAACCCCTGGCAAAAGTTACAATGACTCTTAAGATACACAACTAGTGGCGTAGCTATCAGGCAGACTGGAAAGAGTATCTAAAAAATGTGTATTTGGGTGAAGAACTGGCAGGAATCTCTATGACTCTCTTGAGGTAGCCAATGCCTCGTCACCAGCAGAATCAAATCAGCAACTTCTACGAACCCCTGGCAAAAGTAACGATGTTTCTCTTAAGATACACAACTAGTGGCGTATCGCTTCAGGCACACTGGAAACAGTATCTAAAAAATGTGTATTTGGGTGAGCAACTGGCACGAAACACTGTGACTCTCTTAGGGTAGCCAATATCTCGTCACCAGTATAATCACAGCTTCAAAGTCAAGAAACCGCTGGCAAGAGTAACGATGTTTCTCTTAAGATACACAACTAGTGGCGTATCGCTTCAGGCAGACTGGCCACAGTATCTCAAGATGTGTATTTGGGTGAGCAACTGGCAGGAAGCACTATGACTCTCTTAAGGTAGCCAATGCCTCGTCACCAACATAATCCCATCACCAACTTCAAGAAACCGCTTGCAAAGGTAACGAAGCTTCTCATAAGATACACAGCTAGTCGGGTGTCACTTGAGGCAGACTGGCCAAAGTATCAAAAAAATGTGTATTTGGGTGAGCAACTAGCAGGAATCACTATGACACTCATAGGGTAGCCAATGCCTCGTCACCAGCATAATCACATCAGCAACTTCAAGAAACCCCTGGCAAAAGTTACAATGACTCTTAAGATACACAACTAGTGGCGTAGCTATCAGGCAGACTGGAAAGAGTATCTAAAAAATGTGTATTTGGGTGAAGAACTGGCAGGAATCTCTATGACTCTCTTGAGGTAGCCAATGCCTCGTCACCAGTAGAATCAAATCAGCATCTTCTAGAAACCCCTGGCAAAAGTAACGATGTTTCTCTTATGATACACAACTAGTGGCGTATCGCTTCAGGCACACTGGAAACAGTATCTAAAAAATGTGTATTTGGGTGAGCAACTAGCACGAAACACTGTGACTCTCTTAGGGTAGCCAATATCTCGTCACCAGTATAATCACAGCTTCAAAGTCAAGAAACCGCTGGCAAGAGTAACGATGTTTCTCTTAAGATACACAACTAGTGGCGTATCGCTTCAGGCAGACTGGCCACAGTATCTCAAAATGTGTATTTGGGTGAGCAACTGGCAGGAAGCACTATGACTCTCTTAAGGTAGCCAATGCCTCGTCACCAACATAATCCCATCACCAACTTCAAGAAACCGCTTGCAAAGGTAACGAAGCTTCTCATAAGATACACAGCTAGTCGGGTGTCACTTGAGGCAGACTGGCCAAAGTATCAAAAAAATGTGTATTTGGGTGAGCAACTAGCAGGAATCACTATGACACTCATAGGGTAGCCAATGCCTCGTCACCAGCATTATCACATCAGCAACTTCAAGAAACCCCTGGCAATAGTTACAATGACTCTTAAGATACACAACTAGTGGCGTAGCTATCAGGCAGACTGGAAAGAGTATCTAAAAAATGTGTATTTGGGTGAAGAACTGGCAGGAATCTCTATGACTCTCTTGAGGTAGCCAATGCCTCGTCACCAGTAGAATCAAATCAGCATCTTATAGAAACCCCTGGCAAAAGTAACGATGTTTCTCTTATGATACACAACTAGTGGCGTATCGCTTCAGGCACACTGGAAACAGTATCTAAAAAATGTGTATTTGGGTGAGCAACTAGCACGAAACACTGTGACTCTCTTAGGGTAGCCAATATCTCGTCACCAGTATAATCACAGCTTCAAAGTCAAGAAACCGCTGGCAAGAGTAACGATGTTTCTCTTAAGATACACAACTAGTGGCGTATCGCTTCAGGCAGACTGGCCACAGTATCTCAAAATGTGTATTTGGGTGAGCAACTGGCAGGAAGCACTATGACTCTCTTAAGGTAGCCAATGCCTCGTCACCAACATAATCCCATCACCAACTTCAAGAAACCGCTTGCAAAGGTAACGAAGCTTCTCATAAGATACACAGCTAGTGGGGTGTCACTTGAGGCAGACTGGCCAAAGTATCAAAAAAATGTGTATTTGGGTGAGCAACTAGCAGGAATCACTATGACACTCATAGGGTAGCCAATGCCTCGTCACCAGCATAATCACATCAGCAACTTCAAGAACCCCCTGGCAAAAGTTACAATGACTCTTAAGATACACAACTAGTGGCGTAGCCATCAGGCAGACTGGAAAGAGTATCTAAAAAATGTGTATTTGGGTGAAGAACTGGCAGGAATCTCTATGACTCTCTTGAGGTAGCCAATGCTTCGTCACCAGCAGAATCAAATCAGCAACTTCTAGAAACCCCTTTCAAAAGTAACGATGTTTCTCTTAAGATACACAACTAGTGGCGTATCGCTTCAGGCACACTGGAAACAGTATCTAAAAAATGTGTATTTGGGTGAGCAACTGGCACGAAACACTGTGACTCTCTTAGGGTAGCCAATATCTCGTCACCAGTATAATCACAGCTTCAAAGTCAAGAAACCGCTGGCAAGAGTAACGATGTTTCTCTTAAGATACACAACTAGTGGCGTATTGCCTCAGGCAGACTGGCCACAGTATCTCAAAATGTGTATTTGGGTGAGCAACTGGCAGGAAGCACTATGACTCTCTTAAGGTAGCCAATGCCTCGTCACCAACATAATCCCATCACCAACTTCAAGAAACCGCTTGCAAAGGTAACGAAGCTTCTCATAAGATACACAGCTAGTGGGGTGTCACTTGAGGCAGACTGGCCAAAGTATCAAAAAAATGTGTATTTGGGTGAGCAACTAGCAGGAATCACTATGACACTCATAGGGTAGCCAATGCCTCGTCACCAGCATAATCACATCAGCAACTTCAAGAAACCCCTGGCAAAAGTTACAATGACTCTTAAGATACACAACTAGTGGCGTAGCTATCAGGCAGTCTGGAAAGAGTATCTAAAAAATGTGTATTTGGGTGAAGAACTGGCAGGAATCTCTATGACTCTCTTGAGGTAGCCAATGCCTCGTCACCAGCAGAATCAAATCAGCAACTTCTACAAACCCCTGGCAAAAGTAACGATGTTTCTCTTAAGATACACAACTAGTGGCGTATCACTTCAGGCACACTGGAAACAGTATCTAAAAGATGTGTATTTGGGTGAGCAACTAGCACGAAACACTGTGACTCTCTTAGGGTAGCCAATATCTCGTCACCAGTATAATCACAGCTTCAAAGTCAAGAAACCGCTGGCAAGAGTAACGATGTTTCTCTTAAGATACACAACTAGTGGCGTATCGCTTCAGGCAGACTGGCTACAGTATCTCAAAATGTGTATTTGGGTGAGCAACTGGCAGGAAGCACTATGACTCTCTTAAGGTAGCCAATGCCTCGTCACCAACATAATCCCATCACCAACTTCAAGAAACCGCTTGCAAAGGTAACGAAGCTTCTCATAAGATACACAACTAGTCGGGTGTCACTTGAGGCAGACTGGCCAAAGTAGCAAAAAAATGTGTATTTGGGTGAGCAACTAGCAGGAATCACTATGACACTCATAGGGTAGCCAATGCCTCGTCACCAGCATTATCACATCAGCAACTTATAGAAACCCCTGGCAAAAGTTACAATGACTCTTAAGATACACAACTAGTGGCGTAGCTATCAGGCAGACTGGAAAGAGTATCTAAAAAATGTGTATTTGGGTGAAGAACTGGCAGGAATCTCTATGACTCTCTTGAGGTAGCCAATGCCTCGTCACCAGCAGAATCAAATCAGCAACTTCTACAAACCCCTGGCAAAAGTAACGATGTTTCTCTTAAGATACACAACTAGTGGCGTATCGCTTCAGGCACACTGGAAACAGTATCTAAAAAATGTGTATTTGGGTGAGCAACTAGCACGAAACACTGTGACTCTCTTAGGGTAGCCAATATCTCGTCACCAGTATAATCACAGCTTCAAAGTCAAGAAACCGCTGGCAAGAGTAACGATGTTTCTCTTAAGATACACAACTAGTGGCGTATCGCTTCAGGCAGACTGGCCACAGTATCTCAAAATGTGTATTTGGGTGAGCAACTGGCAGGAAGCACTATGACTCTCTTAAGGTAGCCAATGCCTCGTCACCAACATAATCCCATCACCAACTTCAAGAAACCGCTTGCAAAGGTAACGAAGCTTCTCATAAGATACACAGCTAGTGGGGTGTCACTTGAGGCAGACTGGCCAAAGTATCAAAAAAATGTGTATTTGGGTGAGCAACTAGCAGGAATCACTATGACACTCATAGGGTAGCCAATGCCTCGTCACCAGCATTATCACATCAGCAACTTCAAGAAACCCCTGGCAAAAGTTACAATGACTCTTAAGATACACAACTAGTGGCGTAGCCATCAGGCAGACTGGAAAGAGTATCTAAAAAATGTGTATTTGGGTGAAGAACTGGCAGGAATCTCTATGACTCTCTTGAGGTAGCCAATGCTTCGTCACCAGCAGAATCAAATCAGCATCTTCTAGAAACCCCTGGCAAAAGTAACGATGTTTCTCTTAAGATACACAACTAGTGGCGTATCGCTTCAGGCACACTGGAAACAGTATCTAAAAAATGTGTATTTGGGTGAGCAACTACCACGAAACACTGTGACTCTCTTAGGGTAGCCAATATCTCGTCACCAGTATAATCACAGCTTCAAAGTCAAGAAACCGCTGGCAAGAATAACGATGTTTCTCTTAAGATACACAACTAGTGGCGTATCGCTTCAGGCAGACTGGCCACAGTATCTCAAAATGTGTATTTGGGTGAGCAACTGGCAGGAAGCACTATGACTCTCTTAAGGTAGCCAATGCATCGTCACCAACATAATCCCATCACCAACTTCAAGAAACCGCTTGCAAAGGTAACGAAGCTTCTCATAAGATACACAGCTAGTGGGGTGTCACTTGAGGCAGACTGGCCAAAGTATCAAAAAAATGTGTATTTGGGTGAGCAACTAGCAGGAATCACTATGACACTCATAGGGTAGCCAATGCCTCGTCACCAGCATTATCACATCAGCAACTTCAAGAAACCCCTGGCAAAAGTTACAATGACTCTTAAGATACACAACTAGTGGCGTAGCTATCAGGCAGACTGGAAAGAGTATCTAAAAAATGTGTATTTGGGTGAAGAACTGGCAGGAATCTCTATGACCCTCTTGAGGTAGCCAATGCCTCGTCACCAGTAGAATCAAATCAGCATCTTATAGAAACCCCTGGCAAAAGTAACGATGTTTCTCTTATGATACACAACTAGTGGCGTATCGCTTCAGGCACACTGGAAACAGTATCTAAAAAATGTGTATTTGGGTGAGCAACTAGCACGAAACACTGTGACTCTCTTAGGGTAGCCAATATCTCGTCACCAGTATAATCACAGCTTCAAAGTCAAGAAACCGCTGGCAAGAGTAACGATGTTTCTCTTAAGATACACAACTAGTGGCGTATCGCTTCAGGCAGACTGGCCACAGTATCTCAAAATGTGTATTTGGGTGAGCAACTGGCAGGAAGCACTATGACTCTCTTAAGGTAGCCAATGCCTCGTCACCAACATAATCCCATCACCAACTTCAAGAAACCGCTTGCAAAGGTAACGAAGCTTCTCATAAGATACACAGCTAGTGGGGTGTCACTTGAGGCAGACTGGCCAAAGTATCAAAAAAATGTGTATTTGGGTGAGCAACTGGCAGGAAGCACTATGACTCTCTTAAGGTAGCCAATGCCTCGTCACCAACATAATCCCATCACCAACTTCAAGAAACCGCTTGCAAAGGTAACGAAGCTTCTCATAAGATACACAGCTAGTGGGGTGTCACTTGAGGCAGACTGGCCAAAGTATCAAAAAAATGTGTATTTGGGTGAGCAACTAGCAGGAATCACTATGACACTCATAGGGTAGCCAATGCCTCGTCACCAGCATAATCACATCAGCAACTTCAAGAAACCCCTGGCAAAAGTTACAATGACTCTTAAGATACACAACTAGTGGCGTAGCTATCAGGCAGACTGGAAAGAGTATCTAAAAAATGTGTATTTGGGTGAAGAACTGGCAGGAATCTCTATGACTCTCTTGAGGTAGCCAATGCCTCGTCACCAGCAGAATCAAATCAGCAACTTCTACAAACCCCTGGCAAAAGTAACGATGTTTCACTTAAGATACACAACTAGTGGCGTATCGCTTCAGGCACACTGGAAACAGTATCTAAAAAATGTGTATTTGGGTGAGCAACTAGCACGAAACACTGTGACTCTCTTAGGGTAGCCAATATCTCGTCACCAGTATAATCACAGCTTCAAAGTCAAGAAACCGCTGGCAAGAGTAACGATGTTTCTCTTAAGATACACAACTAGTGGCGTATCGCTTCAGGCAGACTGGCCACAGTATCTCAAAATGTGTATTTGGGTGAGCAACTGGCAGGAAGCACTATGACTCTCTTAAGGTAGCCAATGCCTCGTCACCAACATAATCCCATCACCAACTTCAAGAAACCGCTTGCAAAGGTAACGAAGCTTCTCATAAGATACACAGCTAGTCGGGTGTCACTTGAGGCAGACTGGCCAAAGTATCAAAAAAATGTGTATTTGGGTGAGCAACTAGCAGGAATCACTATGACACTCATAGGGTAGCCAATGCCTCGTCACCAGCATAATCACATCAGCAACTTCAAGAAACCCCTGGCAAAAGTTACAATGACTCTTAAGATACACAACTAGTGGCGTAGCCATCAGGCAGACTGGAAAGAGTATCTAAAAAATGTGTATTTGGGTGAAGAACTGGCAGGAATCTCTATGACTCTCTTGAGGTAGCCAATGCTTCGTCACCAGCAGAATCAAATCAGCAACTTCTAGAAACCCCTTTCAAAAGTAACGATGTTTCTCTTAAGATACACAACTAGTGGCGTATCGCTTCAGGCACACTGGAAACAGTATCTAAAAAATGTGTATTTGGGTGAGCAACTGGCAGGAAACACTGTGACTCTCTTAGGGTAGCCAATATCTCGTCACCAGTATAATCACAGCTTCAAAGTCAAGAAACCGCTGGCAAGAGTATCGATGTTTCTCTTAAGATACACAACTAGTGGCGTATCGCTTCAGGCAGACTGGCCACAGTATCTGAAGATGTGTATTTGGGTGAGCAACTGGCAGGAAGCACTATGACTCTCTTAAGGTAGCCAATGCCCCGTCACCAACATAATCCCATCACCAACTTCAAGAAACCGCTTGCAAAGGTAACGAAGCTTCTCATAAGATACACAGCTAGTGGGGTGTCACTTGAGGCAGACTGGCCAAAGTATCAAAAAAATGTGTATTTGGGTGAGCAACTAGCAGGAATCACTATGACACTCATAGGGTAGCCAATGCCTCGTCACCAGCATTATCACATCAGCAACTTCAAGAAACCCCTGGCAGAAGTTACATTGACTCTTAAGATACACAACTAGTGGCGTAGCTATCAGGCAGACTGGAAAGAGTATCTAAAAAATGTGTATTTGGGTGAAGAACTGGCAGGAATCTCTATGACTCTCTTGAGGTAGCCAATGCCTCGTCACCAGTAGAATCAAATCAGCATCTTCTAGAAACCCCTGGCAAAAGTAACGATGTTTCTCTTAAGATACACAACTAGTGGCGTATCGCTTCAGGCACACTGGAAACAGTATCTAAAAAATGTGTATTTGGGTGAGCAACTAGCACGAAACACTGTGACTCTCTTAGGGTAGCCAATATCTCGTCACCAGTATAATCACAGCTTCAAAGTCAAGAAACCGCTGGCAAGAATAACGATGTTTCTCTTAAGATACACAACTAGTGGCGTATCGCTTCAGGCAGACTGGCCACAGTATCTCAAAATGTGTATTTGGGTGAGCAACTGGCAGGAAGCACCATGACTCTCTTAAGGTAGCCAATGCCTCGTCACCAACATAATCTCACCAACTTCAAGAAACCGCTTGCAAAGGTAACGAAGCATCTCATAAGATACACAGCTAGTGGGGTGTCACTTGAGGCAGACTGGCCAAAGTATCAAAAAAATGTGTATTTGGGTGAGCAACTAGCAGGAATCACTATGACACTCATAGGGTAGCCAATGCCTCGTCACCAGCATAATCACATCAGCAACTTCAAGAAACCCCTGGCAAAAGTTACAATGACTCTTAAGATACACAACTAGTGGCGTAGCTATCAGGCAGACTGGAAAGAGTATCTAAAAAATGTGTATTTGTGTGAAGAACTGGCAGGAATCTCTATGACTCTCTTGAGGTAGCCAATGCCTCGTCACCAGCAGAATCAAATCAGCAACTTCTAGAAACCCCTGGCAAAAGTAACGATGTTTCTCTTAAGATACACAACTAGTGGCGTATCGCTTCAGGCACACTGGAAACAGTATCTAAAATATGTGTATTTGGGTGAGCAACTGGCACGAAACACTGTGACTCTCTTAGGGTAGCCAATATCTCGTCACCAGTATAATCACAGCTTCAAAGTCAAGAAACCGCTGGCAAGAGTAACGATGTTTCTCTTAAGATACACAACTAGTGGCGTATCGCTTCAGGCAGACTGGCCACAGTATCTGAAGATGTGTATTTGGGTGAGCAACTGGCAGGAAGCACTATGACTCTCTTAAGGTAGCCAATGCCCCGTCACCAACATAATCCCATCACCAACTTCAAGAAACCGCTTGCAAAGGTAACGAAGCTTCTCATAAGATACACAGCTAGTGGGGTGTCACTTGAGGCAGACTGGCCAAAGTATCAAAAAAATGTGTATTTGGGTGAGCAACTAGCAGGAATCACTATGACACTCATAGGGTAGCCAATGCCTCGTCACCAGCATTATCACATCAGCAACTTCAAGAAACCCCTGGCAGAAGTTACATTGACTCTTAAGATACACAACTAGTGGCGTAGCTATCAGGCAGACTGGAAAGAGTATCTAAAAAATGTGTATTTGGGTGAAGAACTGGCAGGAATCTCTATGACTCTCTTGAGGTAGCCAATGCCTCGTCACCAGTAGAATCAAATCAGCATCTTCTAGAAACCCCTGGCAAAAGTAACGATGTTTCTCTTAAGATACACAACTAGTGGCGTATCGCTTCAGGCACACTGGAAACAGTATCTAAAAAATGTGTATTTGGGTGAGCAACTAGCACGAAACACTGTGACTCTCTTAGGGTAGCCAATATCTCGTCACCAGTATAATCACAGCTTCAAAGTCAAGAAACCGCTGGCAAGAATAACGATGTTTCTCTTAAGATACACAACTAGTGGCGTATCGCTTCAGGCAGACTGGCCACAGTATCTCAAAATGTGTATTTGGGTGAGCAACTGGCAGGAAGCACCATGACTCTCTTAAGGTAGCCAATGCCTCGTCACCAACATAATCTCACCAACTTCAAGAAACCGCTTGCAAAGGTAACGAAGCATCTCATAAGATACACAGCTAGTGGGGTGTCACTTGAGGCAGACTGGCCAAAGTATCAAAAAAATGTGTATTTGGGTGAGCAACTAGCAGGAATCACTATGACACTCATAGGGTAGCCAATGCCTCGTCACCAGCATAATCACATCAGCAACTTCAAGAAACCCCTGGCAAAAGTTACAATGACTCTTAAGATACACAACTAGTGGCGTAGCTATCAGGCAGACTGGAAAGAGTATCTAAAAAATGTGTATTTGTGTGAAGAACTGGCAGGAATCTCTATGACTCTCTTGAGGTAGCCAATGCCTCGTCACCAGCAGAATCAAATCAGCAACTTCTAGAAACCCCTGGCAAAAGTAACGATGTTTCTCTTAAGATACACAACTAGTGGCGTATCGCTTCAGGCACACTGGAAACAGTATCTAAAATATGTGTATTTGGGTGAGCAACTGGCACGAAACACTGTGACTCTCTTAGGGTAGCCAATATCTCGTCACCAGTATAATCACAGCTTCAAAGTCAAGAAACCGCTGGCAAGAGTAACGATGTTTCTCTTAAGATACACAACTAGTGGCGTATCGCTTCAGGCAGACTGGCCACAGTATCTCAAAATGTGTATTTGGGTGAGCAACTGGCAGGAAGCACTATGACTCTCTTAAGGTAGCCAATGCCTCGTCACCAAAATAATCCCATCACCAACTTCAAGAAACCGTTTGCAAAGGTAACGAAGCTTCTCATAAGATACACAGCTAGTGGGGTGTCACTTGAGGCAGACTGGCCAAAGTATCAAAAGAATGTGTATTTGGGTGAGCAACTAGCAGGAATCACTATGACACTCATAGGGTAGCCAATGCCTCGTCACCAGCATAATCACATCAGCAACTTCAAGAAACCCCTGGCAAAAGTTACAATGACTCTTAAGATACACAACTAGTGGCGTAGCCATCAGGCAGACTGGAAAGAGTATCTAAAAAATGTGTATTTGGGTGAAGAACTGGCAGGAATCTCTATGACTCTCTTGAGGTAGCCAATGCTTCGTCACCAGCAGAATCAAATCAGCAACTTCTAGAAACCCCTTTCAAAAGTAACGATGTTTCTCTTAAGATACACAACTAGTGGCGTATCGCTTCAGGCACACTGGAAACAGTATCTAAAAAATGTGTATTTGGGTGAGCAACTGGCACGAAACACTGTGACTCTCTTAGGGTAGCCAATATCTCGTCACCAGTATAATCACAGCTTCAAAGTCAAGAAACCGCTGGCAAAAGTAACGATGTTTCTCTTAAGATACACAACTAGTGGCGTATCGCTTCAGGCAGACTGGCCACAGTATCTCAAAATGTGTATTTGGGTGAGCAACTGGCAGGAAGCACTATGACTCTCTTAAGGTAGCCAATGCCTCGTCACCAACATAATCCCATCACCAACTTCAAGAAACCGCTTGCAAAGGTAACGAAGCTTCTCATAAGATACACAGCTAGTGGGGTGTCACTTGAGGCAGACTGGCCAAAGTATCAAAAAAATGTGTATTTGGGTGAGCAACTAGCAGGAATCACTATGACACTCATAGGGTAGCCAATGCCTCGTCACCAGCATAATCACATCAGCAACTTCAAGAAACCCCTGGCAAAAGTTACAATGACTCTTAAGATACACAACTAGTGGCGTAGCTATCAGGCAGACTGGAAAGAGTATCTAAAAAATGTGTATTTGGGTGAAGAACTGGCAGGAATCTCTATGACTCTCTTGAGGTAGCCAATGCCTCGTCACCAGCAGAATCAAATCAGCAACTTCTACAAACCCCTGGCAAAAGTAACGATGTTTCACTTAAGATACACAACTAGTGGCGTATCGCTTCAGGCACACTGGAAACAGTATCTAAAAAATGTGTATTTGGGTGAGCAACTAGCACGAAACACTGTGACTCTCTTAGGGTAGCCAATATCTCGTCACCAGTATAATCACAGCTTCAAAGTCAAGAAACCGCTGGCAAGAGTAACGATGTTTCTCTTAAGATACACAACTAGTGGCGTATCGCTTCAGGCAGACTGGCCACAGTATCTCAAAATGTGTATTTGGGTGAGCAACTGGCAGGAAGCACTATGACTCTCTTAAGGTAGCCAATGCCTCGTCACCAACATAATCCCATCACCAACTTCAAGAAACAGCTTGCAAAGGTAACGAAGCTTCTCATAAGATACACAGCTAGTGGGGTCTCACTTGAGGCAGACTGGCCAAAGTATCAAAAAAATGTGTATTTGGTGAGCAACTAGCAGGAATCACTATGACACTCATAGGGTAGCCAATGCCTCGTCACCAGATTTATCACATCAGCAACTTATAGAAACCCCTGGCAAAAATTACAATGACTCTTAAGATACACAACTAGTGGCGTAGCTATCAGGCAGACTGGAAAGAGTATCTAAAAAATGTGTATTTGGGTGAAGAACTGGCAGGAATCTCTATGACTCTCTTGAGGTAGCCAATGCCTCGTCACCAGCAGAATCAAATCAGCAACTTCTACAAACCCCTGGCAAAAGTAACGATGTTTCTCTTAAGATACACAACTAGTGGCGTATCGCTTCAGGCACACTGGAAACAGTATCTAAAAAATGTGTATTTGGGTGAGCAACTAGCACGAAACACTGTGACTCTCTTAGGGTAGCCAATATCTCGTCACCAGTATAATCACAGCTTCAAAGTCAAGAAACCGCTGGCAAGAATAACGATGTTTCTCTTAAGATACACAACTAGTGGCGTATCGCTTCAGGCAGACTGGCCACAGTATCTCAAAATGTGTATTTGGGTGAGCAACTGGCAGGAAGCACTATGACTCTCTTAAGGTAGCCAATGCCTCGTCACCAACATAATCCCATCACCAACTTCAAGAAACCGCTTGCAAAGGTAACGAAGCTTCTCATAAGATACACAGCTAGTGGGGTGTCACTTGAGGCAGACTGGCCAAAGTATCAAAAAAATGTGTATTTGGGTGAGCAACTAGCAGGAATCACTATGACACTCATAGGGTAGCCAATGCCTCGTCACCAGCATTATCACATCAGCAACTTCAAGAAACCCCTGGCAAAAGTTACAATGACTCTTAAGATACACAACTAGTGGCGTAGCTATCAGGCAGACTGGAAAGAGTATCTAAAAAATGTGTATTTGGGTGAAGAACTGGCAGGAATCTCTATGACTCTCTTGAGGTAGCCAATGCCTCGTCACCAGCAGAATCAAATCAGCAACTTCTAGAAACCCCTTTCAAAAGTAACGATGTTTCTCTTAAGATACACAACTAGTGGCGTATCGCTTCAGGCACACTGGAAACAGTATCTAAAAAATGTGTATTTGGGTGAGCAACTGGCAGGAAACACTGTGACTCTCTTAGGGTAGCCAATATCTCGTCACCAGTATAATCACATCTTCAAAGTCAAGAAACCGCTGGCAAGAGTAACGATGTTTCTCTTAAGATACACAACTAGTGGCGTATCGCTTCAGGCAGACTGGCCACAGTATCTCAAAATGTGTATTTGGGTGAGCAACTGGCAGGAAGCACTATGACTCTCTTAAGGTAGCCAATGCCTCGTCACCAACATAATCCCATCACCAACTTCAAGAAACCGCTTGCAAAGGTAACGAAGCTTCTCATAAGATACACAGCTAGTGGGGTGTCACTTGAGGCAGACTGGCCAAAGTATCAAAAAAATGAGTATTTGGGTGAGCAACTAGCAGGAATCACTATGACACTCATAGGGTAGCCAGTGCCTCGTCACCAGCATAATCACATCAGCAACTTCAAGAAACCCCTGGCAAAAGTTACAATGACTCTTAAGATACACAACTAGTGGCGTAGCTATCAGGCAGACTGGAAAGAGTATCTAAAAAATGTGTATTTGGGTGAAGAACTGTCAGGAATCTCTATGACTCTCTTCAGGTAGCCAATGCCTCGTCACCAGCAGAATCAAATCAGCAACTTCTAGAAACCCCTGGCAAAAGTAACGATGTTTCTCTTAAGATACACAACTAGTGGCGTATCGCTTCAGGCACACTGGAAACAGTATCTAAAAAATGTGTATTTGGGTGAGCAACTGGCACGAAACACTGTGACTCTCTTAGGGTAGCCAATATCTCGTCACCAGTATAATCACAGCTTCAAAGTCAAGAAACCGCTGGCAAGAGTAACGATGTTTCTCTTAAGATACACAACTAGTGGCGTATCGCTTCAGGCAGACTGGCCACAGTATCTCAAAATGTGTATTTGGGTGAGCAACTGGCAGGAAGCACCATGACTCTCTTAAGGTAGCCAATGCCTCGTCACCAACATAATCCCATCACCAACTTCAAGAAACCGCTTGCAAAGGTAACGAAGCATCTCATAAGATACACAGCTAGTGGGGTGTCACTTGAGGCAGACCGGCCGAAGTATCAAAAAAATGTGTATTTGGGTGAGCAACTAGCAGGAATCACTATGACACTCATAGGGTAGCCAATGCCTCGTCACCAGCATAATCTCATCAGCAACTTCAAGAAACCCCTGGCAAAAGTTACAATGACTCTTAAGATACACAACTAGTGGCGTAGCTATCAGGCAGACTGGAAAGAGTATCTAAAAAATGTGTATTTGGGTGAAGAACTGGCAGGAATCTCTATGACTCTCTTGAGGTAGCCAATGCCTCGTCGCCAGCAGAATCAAATCAGCAACTTCTAGAAACCCCTTTCAAAAGTAACGATGTTTCTCTTAAGATACACAACTAGTGGCGTATCGCTTCAGGCACACTGGAAACAGTATCTAAAAAATGTGTATTTGGGTGAGCAACTGGCACGAAACACTGTGACTCTCTTAGGGTAGCCAATATCTCGTCACCAGTATAATCACAGCTTCAAAGTCAAGAAACAGCTGGCAAGAGTAACGATGTTTCTCTTAAGATACACAACTAGTGGCGTATCGCTTCAGGCAGACTGGCCACAGTATCTCAAAATGTGTATTTGGGTGAGCAACTGGCAGGAAGCACTATGACTCTCTTAAGGTAGCCAATGCCTCGTCACCAACATAATCTCACCAATTTCAAGAAACCGCTTGCAAAGGTAACGAAGCTTCTCATAAGATACACAGCTAGTGGGGTGTCACTTGAGGCAGACTGGCCAAAGTATCAAAAAAATGTGTATTTGGGTGAGCAACTAGCAGGAATCACTATGACACTCATAGGGTAGCCAATGCCTCGTCACCAGCATAATCACATCAGCAACTTCAAGAAACCCCTGGCAAAAGTTACAATGACTCTTAAGATACACAACTAGTGGCGTAGCTATCAGGCAGACTGGAAAGAGTATCTAAAAAATGTGTATTTGGGTGAAGAACTGGCAGGAATCTCTATGACTCTCTTGAGGTAGCCAATGCCTCGTCACCAGCAGAATCAAATCAGCAACTTCTAGAAACCCCTGGCAAAAGTAACGATGTTTCTCTTAAGATACACAACTAGTGGCGTATCGCTTCAGGCACACTGGAAACAGTATCTAAAATATGTGTATTTGGGTGAGCAACTGGCACGAAACACTGTGACTCTCTTAGGGTAGCCAATATCTCGTCACCAGTATAATCACAGCTTCAAAGTCAAGAAACCGCTGGCAAGAGTAACGATGTTTCTCTTAAGATACACAACTAGTGGCGTATCGCTTCAGGCAGACTGGCCACAGTATCTCAAAATGTGTATTTGGGTGAGCAACTGGCAGGAAGCACTATGACTCTCTTAAGGTAGCCAATGCCTCGTCACCAAAATAATCCCATCACCAACTTCAAGAAACCGTTTGCAAAGGTAACGAAGCTTCTCATAAGATACACAGCTAGTGGGGTGTCACTTGAGGCAGACTGGCCAAAGTATCAAAAAAATGTGTATTTGGGTGAGCAACTAGCAGGAATCACTATGACACTCATAGGGTAGCCAATGCCTCGTCACCAGCATAATCACATCAGCAACTTCAAGAAACCCCTGGCAAAAGTTACAATGACTCTTAAGATACACAACTAGTGGCGTAGCTATCAGGCAGACTGGAAAGAGTATCTAAAAAATGTGTATTTGGGTGAAGAACTGGCAGGGATCTCTATGACTCTCTTGAGGTAGCCAATGCCTCGTCACCAGCAGAATCAAATCAGCAACTTCTAGAAACCCCTGGCAAAAGTAACGATGTTTCTCTTAAGATACACAACTAGTGGCGTATCGCTTCAGGCACACTGGAAACAGTATCTAAAAAATGTGTATTTGGGTGAGCAACTGGCACGAAACACTGTGACTCTCTTAGGGTAGCCAATATCTCGTCACCAGTATAATCACAGCTTCAAAGTCAAGAAACCGCTGGCAAGAGTAACGATGTTTCTCTTAAGATACACAACTAGCGGCGTATCGCTTCAGGCAGACTGGCCACAGTATCTCAAAATGTGTATTTGGGTGAGCAACTGGCAGAAAGCACTATGACTCTCTTAAGGTAGCCAATGCCTCGTCACCAACATAATCCCATCACCAACTTCAAGAAACCGCTTGCAAAGGTAACGAAGCTTCTCATAAGATACACAGCTAGTGGGGTGTCACTTGAGGCAGACCGGCCAAAGTATCAAAAAAATGTGTATTTGGGTGAGCAACTAGCAGGAATCACTATGACACTCATAGGGTAGACAATGCCTCGTCACCAGCATAATCTCATCAGCAACTTCAAGAAACCCCTGGCAAAAGTTACAATGACTCTTAAGATACACAACTAGTGGCGTAGCTATCAGGCAGACTGGAAAGAGTATCTAAAAAATGTGTATTTGGGTGAAGAACTGGCAGGAATCTCTATGACTCTCTTGAGGTAGCCAATGCCTCGTCGCCAGCAGAATCAAATCAGCAACTTCTAGAAACCCCTTTCAAAAGTAACGATGTTTCTCTTAAGATACACAACTAGTGGCGTATCGCTTCAGGCACACTGGAAACAGTATCTAAAAAATGTGTATTTGGGTGAGCAACTGGCACGAAACACTGTGACTCTCTTAGGGTAGCCAATATCTCGTCACCAGTATAATCACAGCTTCAAAGTCAAGAAACAGCTGGCAAGAGTAACGATGTTTCTCTTAAGATACACAACTAGTGGCGTATCGCTTCAGGCAGACTGGCCACAGTATCTCAAAATGTGTATTTGGGTGAGCAACTGGCAGGAAGCACTATGACTCTCTTAAGGTAGCCAATGCCTCGTCACCAACATAATCTCACCAATTTCAAGAAACCGCTTGCAAAGGTAACGAAGCTTCTCATAAGATACACAGCTAGTGAGGTGTCACTTGAGGCAGACTGGCCAAAGTATCTAAAAAATGTGTATTTGGGTGAGCAACTAGCAGGAATCACTATGACACTCATAGGGTAGCCAATGCCTCGTCACCAGCATAATCACATCAGCAACTTCAAGAAACCCCTGGCAAAAGTTACAATGACTCTTAAGATACACAACTAGTGGCGTAGCTATCAGGCAGACTGGAAAGAGTATCTAAAAAATGTGTATTTGGGTGAAGAACTGGCAGGAATCTCTATGACTCTCTTGAGGTAGCCAATGCCTCGTCACCAGCAGAATCAAATCAGCAACTTCTAGAAACCCCTGGCAAAAGTAACGATGTTTCTCTTAAGATACACAACTAGTGGCGTATCGCTTCAGGCACACTGGAAACAGTATCTAAAATATGTGTATTTGGGTGAGCAACTGGCACGAAACACTGTGACTCTCTTAGGGTAGCCAATATCTCGTCACCAGTATAATCACAGCTTCAAAGTCAAGAAACCGCTGGCAAGAGTAACGATGTTTCTCTTAAGATACACAACTAGTGGCGTATCGCTTCAGGCAGACTGGCCACAGTATCTCAAAATGTGTATTTGGGTGAGCAACTGGCAGGAAGCACTATGACTCTCTTAAGGTAGCCAATGCCTCGTCACCAAAATAATCCCATCACCAACTTCAAGAAACCGTTTGCAAAGGTAACGAAGCTTCTCATAAGATACACAGCTAGTGGGGTGTCACTTGAGGCAGACTGGCCAAAGTATCAAAAAAATGTGTATTTGGGTGAGCAACTAGCAGGAATCACTATGACACTCATAGGGTAGCCAATGCCTCGTCACCAGCATAATCACATCAGCAACTTCAAGAAACCCCTGGCAAAAGTTACAATGACTCTTAAGATACACAACTAGTGGCGTAGCTATCAGGCAGACTGGAAAGAGTATCTAAAAAATGTGTATTTGGGTGAAGAACTGGCAGGGATCTCTATGACTCTCTTGAGGTAGCCAATGCCTCGTCACCAGCAGAATCAAATCAGCAACTTCTAGAAACCCCTGGCAAAAGTAACGATGTTTCTCTTAAGATACACAACTAGTGGCGTATCGCTTCAGGCACACTGGAAACAGTATCTAAAAAATGTGTATTTGGGTGAGCAACTGGCACGAAACACTGTGACTCTCTTAGGGTAGCCAATATCTCGTCACCAGTATAATCACAGCTTCAAAGTCAAGAAACCGCTGGCAAGAGTAACGATGTTTCTCTTAAGATACACAACTAGCGGCGTATCGCTTCAGGCAGACTGGCCACAGTATCTCAAAATGTGTATTTGGGTGAGCAACTGGCAGAAAGCACTATGACTCTCTTAAGGTAGCCAATGCCTCGTCACCAACATAATCCCATCACCAACTTCAAGAAACCGCTTGCAAAGGTAACGAAGCTTCTCATAAGATACACAGCTAGTGGGGTGTCACTTGAGGCAGACCGGCCAAAGTATCAAAAAAATGTGTATTTGGGTGAGCAACTAGCAGGAATCACTATGACACTCATAGGGTAGCCAATGCCTCGTCACCAGCATAATCTCATCAGCAACTTCAAGAAACCCCTGGCAAAAGTTACAATGACTCTTAAGATACACAACTAGTGGCGTAGCTATCAGGCAGACTGGAAAGAGTATCTAAAAAATGTGTATTTGGGTGAAGAACTGGCAGGAATCTCTATGACTCTCTTGAGGTAGCCAATGCCTCGTCGCCAGCAGAATCAAATCAGCAACTTCTAGAAACCCCTTTCAAAAGTAACGATGTTTCTCTTAAGATACACAACTAGTGGCGTATCGCTTCAGGCACACTGGAAACAGTATCTAAAAAATGTGTATTTGGGTGAGCAACTGGCACGAAACACTGTGACTCTCTTAGGGTAGCCAATATCTCGTCACCAGTATAATCACAGCTTCAAAGTCAAGAAACAGCTGGCAAGAGTAACGATGTTTCTCTTAAGATACACAACTAGTGGCGTATCGCTTCAGGCAGACTGGCCACAGTATCTCAAAATGTGTATTTGGGTGAGCAACTGGCAGGAAGCACTATGACTCTCTTAAGGTAGCCAATGCCTCGTCACCAACATAATCTCACCAATTTCAAGAAACCGCTTGCAAAGGTAACGAAGCTTCTCATAAGATACACAGCTAGTGAGGTGTCACTTGAGGCAGACTGGCCAAAGTATCTAAAAAATGTGTATTTGGGTGAGCAACTAGCAGGAATCACTATGACACTCATAGGGTAGCCAATGCCTCGTCACCAGCATAATCACATCAGCAACTTCAAGAAACCCCTGGCAAAAGTTACAATGACTCTTAAGATACACAACTAGTGGCGTAGCTATCAGGCAGACTGGAAAGAGTATCTAAAAAATGTGTATTTGGGTGAAGAACTGGCAGGAATCTCTATGACTCTCTTGAGGTAGCCAATGCCTCGTCACCAGCAGAATCAAATCAGCAACTTCTAGAAACCCCTGGCAAAAGTAACGATGTTTCTCTTAAGATACACAACTAGTGGCGTATCGCTTCAGGCACACTGGAAACAGTATCTAAAATATGTGTATTTGGGTGAGCAACTGGCACGAAACACTGTGACTCTCTTAGGGTAGCCAATATCTCGTCACCAGTATAATCACAGCTTCAAAGTCAAGAAACCGCTGGCAAGAGTAACGATGTTTCTCTTAAGATACACAACTAGTGGCGTATCGCTTCAGGCAGACTGGCCACAGTATCTCAAAATGTGTATTTGGGTGAGCAACTGGCAGGAAGCACTATGACTCTCTTAAGGTAGCCAATGCCTCGTCACCAAAATAATCCCATCACCAACTTCAAGAAACCGTTTGCAAAGGTAACGAAGCTTCTCATAAGATACACAGCTAGTGGGGTGTCACTTGAGGCAGACTGGCCAAAGTATCAAAAAAATGTGTATTTGGGTGAGCAACTAGCAGGAATCACTATGACACTCATAGGGTAGCCAATGCCTCGTCACCAGCATAATCACATCAGCAACTTCAAGAAACCCCTGGCAAAAGTTACAATGACTCTTAAGATACACAACTAGTGGCGTAGCTATCAGGCAGACTGGAAAGAGTATCTAAAAAATGTGTATTTGGGTGAAGAACTGGCAGGGATCTCTATGACTCTCTTGAGGTAGCCAATGCCTCGTCACCAGCAGAATCAAATCAGCAACTTCTAGAAACCCCTGGCAAAAGTAACGATGTTTCTCTTAAGATACACAACTAGTGGCGTATCGCTTCAGGCACACTGGAAACAGTATCTAAAAAATGTGTATTTGGGTGAGCAACTGGCACGAAACACTGTGACTCTCTTAGGGTAGCCAATATCTCGTCACCAGTATAATCACAGCTTCAAAGTCAAGAAACCGCTGGCAACAGTAACGATGTTTCTCTTAAGATACACAACTAGCGGCGTATCGCTTCAGGCAGACTGGCCACAGTATCTCAAAATGTGTATTTGGGTGAGCAACTGGCAGAAAGCATTATGACTCTCTTAAGGTAGCCAATGCCTCGTCACCAACATAATCCCATCACCAACTTCAAGAAACCGCTTGCAAAGGTAACGAAGCTTCTCATAAGATACACAGCTAGTGGGGTGTCACTTGAGGCAGACCGGCCAAAGTATCAAAAAATGTGTATTTGGGTGAGCAACTAGCAGGAATCACTATGACACTCATAGGGTAGCCAATGCCTCGTCACCAGCATATTCACATCAGCAACTTCAAGAAACACCTGGCAAAAGTTACAATGACTCTTAAGATACACAACTAGTGGCGTAGCTATCAGGCAGACTGGAAAGAGTATCTAAAAAATGTGTATTTGGGTGAGCAACTGGCACGAAACACTGTGACTCTCTTAGGGTAGCCAATATCTCGTCACCAGTATAATCACAGCTTCAAAGTCAAGAAACCGCTGGCAAGAGTAACGATGTTTCTCTTAAGATACACAACTAGTGGCGTATCGCTTCAGGGAGACTGGCCACAGTATCTCAAAATGTGTATTTGGGTGAGCAACTGGCAGGAAGCACTACGACTCTCTTAAGGTAGCCAATGCCTCGTCACCAACATAATCCCATCACCAACTTCAAGAAACCGCTTGCAAAGGTAACGAAGCCTCTCATAAGATACACAGCTAGTGGGGTGTCACTTGAGGCAGACTGGCCAAAGTATCAAAAAAATGTGTATTTGGTTGAGCAACTAGCAGGAATCACTATGACACTCATAGGGTAGCCAATGCCTCGTCACCAGCATAATCACATCTGCAACTTCAAGAAACCCCTGGCAAAAGTTACAATGACTCTTAAGATACACAACTAGTGGCGTAGCTATCAGGCAGACTGGAAAGAGTATCTAAAAAATGTGTATTTGGGTGAAGAACTGGCAGGAATCCCTATGACTCTCTTGAGGTAGCCAATGCCTCGTCACCAGCAGAATCAAATCAGCAACTTCTAGAAACCCCTGGCAAAAGTAACGATGTTTCTCTTAAGATACACAACTAGTGGCGTATCGCTTCAGGCATACTGGAAACAGTATCTAAAAATGTGTATTTGGGTGAGCAACTGGCACGAAACACTGTGACTCTCTTAGGGTAGCCAATATCTCGTCACCAGTATAATCACAGCTTCAAAGTCAAGAAACCGCTGGCAAGAGTAACGATGTTTCTCTTAAGATACACAACTAGTGGCGTATCGCTTCAGGCACACTGGCCACAGTATCTCAAAATGTGTATTTGGGTGAGCAACTGGCAGGAAGCACTATGACTCTCTTAAGGTAGCCAATGCCTCGTCACCAACATAATCCCATCACCAACTTCAAGAAACCGCTTGCAAAGGTAACGAAGCTTCTCATAAGATACACAGCTAGTGGGGTGTCACTTGAGGCAGACTGGCCAAAGTATCAAAAAAATGTGTATTTGGGTGAGCAACTAGCAGGAATCACTATGACACTCATAGGGTAGTCAATGCCTCGTCACCAGCATAATCACATCAGCAACTTCAAGATACCCCTGGGAAAAGTTACAATGACTCTTAAGATACACAACTAGTGGCGTAGCTATCAGGCAGACTGGAAAGAGTATCTAAAAAATGTGTATTTGTGTGAAGAACTGGCAGGAATCTCTATGACTCTCTTGAGGTAGCCAATGCCTCGTCACCAGCAGAATCAAATCAGCAACTTCTAGAAACCCCTGGCAAAAGTAACGATGTTTCTCTTAAGATACACAACTAGTGGCGTATCGCTTCAGGCACACTGGAAACAGTATCTAAAAAATGTGTATTTTGGTGAGCAACTGGCACGAAACACTGTGACTCTCTTAGGGTAGCCAATATCTCGTCACCAGTATAATCACAGCTTCAAAGTCAAGAAACCGCTGGCAAGAGTAACGATGTTTCTCTTAAGATACACAACTAGTGGCGTATCGCTTCAGGGAGACTGGCCACAGTATCTCAAAATGTGTATTTGGGTGAGCAACTGGCAGGAAGCACTACGACTCTCTTAAGGTAGCCAATGCCTCGTCACCAACATAATCACATCACCAACTTCAAGAAACCGCTTGCAAAGGTAACGAAGCTTCTCATAAGATACACAGCTAGTGGGGTGTCACTTGAGGCAGACTGGCCAAAGTATCAAAAAAATGTGTATTTGGGTGAGCAACTAGCAGGAATCACTATGACACTCATAGGGTAGCCAATGCCTCGTCACCAGCATAATCACATCAGCAACTTCAAGAAACCCCTGGCAAAAGTTACAATGACTCTTAAGATATACAACTAGTGGCGTAGCTATCAGGCAGACTGGAAAGAGTATCTAAAAAATGTGTATTTGGGTGAAGAACTGGCAGGAATCTCTATGACTCTCTTGAGGTAGCCAATGCCTCGTCACCAGCAGAATCAAATCAGCAACTTCTAGAAACCCCTGTCAAAAGTAACGATGTTTCTCTTAAGATACACAACTAGGGGCGTATCGCTTCAGGCACACTGGAAACAGTATCTAAAAAATGTGTATTTGGGTGAGCAACTGGCACGAAACACTGTGACTCTCTTAGAGTAGCCAATATCTCGTCACCAGCATAATCACAGCTTCAAAGTCAAGAAACCGCTGGCAAGAGTAACGATGTTTCTCTTAAGATACAAAACTAGTGGCGTATCGCTTCAGGCACACTGGAAACAGTATCTAAAAAATGTGTATTTGGGTGAGCAACTGGCACGAAACACTGTGACTCTCTTAGGGTAGCCAATATCTCGTCACCAGTATAATCACAGCTTCAAAGTCAAGAAACCGCTGGCAAGAGTAACGATGTTTCTCTTAAGATACACAACTAGTGGCGTATCGCTTCAGGCAGACTGGCCACAGTATCTCAAAATGTGTATTTGGGTGAGCAACTGGCAGGAAGCACTATGACTCTCTTAAGGTAGCCAATGCCTCGTCACCAACATTATCCCATCACCAACTTCAAGAAACCGCTTGCAAAGGTAACGAAGCTTCTAATAAGATACACAGCTAGTGGGGTGTCACTTGAGGCAGACTGGCCACAGTATCTCAAAATGTGTATTTGGGTGAGCAACTGGCAGGAAGCACTATGACTCTCTTAAGGTAGCCAATGCCTCGTCACCAACATAATCCCATCACCAACTTCAAGAAACCGCTTGCAAAGGTAACGAAGCTTCTCATAAGATACACAGCTAGTGCGGTGTCACTTGAGGCAGACTGGCCAAAGTATCAAAAAAATGTGTATTTGGGTGAGCAACTAGCAGGAATCACTATGACACTCATAGGGTAGCCAATGCCTCGTCACCAGCATAATCACATCAGCAACTTCAAGAAACCCCTGGCAAAAGTTACAATGACTCTTAAGATACACAACTAGTGGCGTAGCTATCAGGCATACGTGAAAGAGTATCTAAAAAATGTGTATTTGGGTGAAGAACTGGCAGGAATCTCTATGACTCTCTTGAGGTAGCCAATGCCTCGTCACCAGCAGAATCAAATCAGCAACTTCTAGAAACCCCTGGCAAAAGAAACGATGTTTCTCTTAAGATACACAACTAGTGGCGTATCGCTTCAGGCATACTGGAAACAGTATCTAAAAATGAGTATTTGGGTGAGCAACTGGCACGAAACACTGTGACTCTCTTAGGGTAGCCAATATCTCGTCACCAGTATAATCACAGCTTCAAAGTCAAGAAACCGCTGGCAAGAGTAACGATGTTTCTCTTAAGATACACAACTAGTGGCGTATCGCTTCAGGCACACTGGCCACAGTATCTCAAAATGTGTATTTGGGTGAGCAACTGGCAGGAAGCACTATGACTCTCTTAAGGTAGCCAATGCCTCGTCACCAACATAATCCCATCACCAACTTCAAGAAACCGCTTGCAAAGGTAACGAAGCTTCTCATAAGATACACAGCTAGTGGGGTGTCACTTGAGGCAGACTGGCCAAAGTATCAAAAAAATGTGTATTTGGGTGAGCAACTAGCAGGAATCACTATGACACTCATAGGGTAGTCAATGCCTCGTCACCAGCATAATCACATCAGCAACTTCAAGAAGCCCCTGGCAAAAGTTACAATGACTCTTAAGATACACAACTAGTGGCGTAGCTATCAGGCAGACTGGAAAGAGTATCTAAAAAATGTGTATTTGTGTGAAGAACTGGCAGGAATCTCTATGACTCTCTTGAGGTACCCAATGCCTCGTCACCAGCAGAATCAAATCAGCAACTTCTAGGAACCCCTGGCAAAAGTAACGATGTTTCTCTTAAGATACACAACTAGTGGCGTATCGCTTCAGGCACACTGGAAACAGTATATAAAAAATGTGTATTTGGGTGAGCAACTGGCACAAAACACTGTGACTCTCTTAGGGTAGCCAATATCTCGTCACCAGTATAATCACAGCTTCAAAGTCAAGAAACCGCTGGCAAGAGTAACGATGTTTCTCTTAAGATACACAACTAGTGGCGTATCGCTTCAGGCAGACTGGCCACAGTATCTCAAAATGTGTATTTGGGTGAGCAACTGGCAGGAAGCACTAAGACTCTCTTAAGGTAGCCAATGCCTCGTCACCAACATAATCCCATCACCAACTTCAAGAAACCGCTTGCAAAGATAACGAAGCTTCTCATAAGATACACAGCTAGTGGGGTGTCACTTGAGGCAGACTGGCCAAAGTATCAAAAAAATTTGTATTTGGGTGAGCAACTAGCAGGAATCACTATGACACTCATAGGGTAGCCAATGCCTCGTCACCAGCATAATCACATCAGCAACTTCAAGAAACCCCTGACAAAAGTTACAATGACTCTTAAGATACACAACTAGTGGCGTAGCTATCAGGCAGACTGGAAAGAGTATCTAAAAAATGTGTATTTGCGTGAAGAACTGGCAGGAATCTCTATGACTCTCTTGAGGTAGCCAATGCCTCGTCACCAGCAGAATCAAATCAGCAACTTCTAGAAACCCCTGTCAAAAGTAACGATGTTTCTCTTAAGATACACAACTAGTGGCGTATCACTTCAGGCACACTGGAAACAGTATCTAAAAAATGTGTATTTGGGTGAGCAACTGGCACGAAACACTGTGACTCTCTTAGGGTAGCCAATATCTCGTCACCAGAATAATCACAGCTTCAAAGTCAAGAAACCGCTGGCAAGAGTAACGATGTTTCTCTTAAGATACACAACTAGTGGCGTATTGCCTCAGGCAGACTGGCCACAGTATCTCAAAATGTGTATTTGGGTGAGCAACTGGCAGGAAGCACTATGACACTCTTAAGGTAGCCAATGCCTCGTCACCAACATAATCCCATCACCAACTTCAAGAAACCGCTTCCAAAGGTAACGAAGCTTCTCATAAGATACACAGCTAGTGGGGTGTCACTTGAGGCAGACTGGCCAAAGTATCAAAAAAATGTGTATTTGGGTGAGCAACTAGCAGGAATCACTATGACACTCATAGGGTAGCCAATGCCTCGTCACCAGCATAATCACATCAGCAACTTCAAGAAACCCCTGGCAAAAGTTATAATGACTCTTAAGAAACACAACTAGTGGCGTAGCAATCAGGCAGACTGGAAAGAGTATCTAAAAAATGTGTATTTTGGTGAAGAACTGGCAGGAATCTCTATGACTCTCTTGAGGTAGCCAATGCCTCGTCACCAGCAGAATCAAATCAGCAACTTCTAGAAACCCCTGGCAAAAGTAACGATGTTTCTCTTAAGATACACAACTAGTGGCTTATCGCTTCAGGCACACTGGAAACAGTATCTAAAAAATGTGTATTTGGGTGAGCAACTGGCACGAAACACTGTGACTCTCTTAGGGTAGCCAACATCTCGTCACCAGTATAATCACAGCTTCAAAGTCAAGAAACCGCTGGCAAGAGTAACGATGTTTCTCTTAAGATACACAACTAGTGGCGTATCGCTTCAGGCACACTGGAAACAGTATCTAAAAATTGTGTATTTGGGTGAGCAACTGGCACGAAACACTGTGACTCTCTTAGGGTAGCCAATATCTCGTCACCAGTATAATCACAGCTTCAAAGTCAAGAAACCGCTGGCAAGAGTAACGATGTTTCTCTTAAGATACACAACTAGTGGCGTATTGCCTCAGGCAGACTGGCCACAGTATCTCAAAATGTGTATTTGGGTGAGCAACTGGCAGGAAGCACTATGACTCTCTTAAGCTAGCCAATGCCTCGTCACCAACATAATCCCATCACCAACTTCAAGAAACCGCTTGCAAAGGTAACGAAGCTTCTCATAAGATACACAGCTAGTGGGGTGTCACTTGAGGCAGACTGGCCACAGTATCTCAAAATGTGTATTTGGGTGAGCAACTGGCAGGAAGCACTATGAGTCTCTTAAGGTAGCCAATGCATCGTCACCAACATAATCCCTTCACCAACTTCAAGAAACCGCTTGCAAAGGTAACGAAGCTTCTCATAAGATACACAGCTAGTGGGGTGTCACTTGAGGCAGACTGGCCAAAGTATCAAAAAAATGTGTATTTGGGAGAGCAACTAGCAGGAATCACTATGACACTCATAGGGGAGCCAATGCCTCGTCACCAGCATAATCACATCAGCAACTTCAAGAAACCCCTGGCAAAAGTTACAATGACTCTTAAGATACACAACTAGTGGCGTAGCTATCAGGCAGACTGGAAAGAGTATCTAAAAAATGTGTATTTGGGTGAAGAACTGGCAGGAATCTCTATGACTCTCTTGAGGTAGCCAATGCCTCGTCACCAGCAGAATCAAATCAGCAACTTCTAGAAACCCCTGGCAAAAGTAACGATGTTTCTCTTAAGATACACAACTAGTGGCGTATCGCTTCAGGCACACTGGAAACAGTATCTAAAAAATGTGTATTTGGGGGAGCAACTGGCACGAAACACTGTGACTCTCTTAGGGTAGCCAATATCTCGTCACCAGTATAATCACAGCTTCAAAGTCAAGAAACCGCTGGCAAGAGTAACGATGTTTCTCTTAAGATACACAACTAGTGGCGTATCGCTTCAGGCAGACTGGCCACAGTATCTCAAAATGTGTATTTGGTCGAGCAACTAGCAGGAAGCACTATGACTCTCTTAAGGTAGCCAATGCATCGTCACCAACATAATCCCATCACCAACTTCAAGAAACCGCTTGCAAAGGTAACGAAACTTCTCATAAGATACACAGCTAGTGGGGTGTCACTTGAGGCAGACTGGCCAAAGTATCAAAAAAATTTGTATTTGGGTGAGCAACTAGCAGGAATCACTATGACACTCATAGGGTAGCCAATGCCTCGTCACCAGCATTATCACATCAGCAACTTCAAGAAACCCCTGGCAAAAGTTACAATGACTCTTAAGATACACAACTAGTGGCGTAGCTATCAGGCAGACTGGAAAGAGTATCTAAAAAATGTGTATTTGGGTGAAGAACTGGCAGGGATCTCTATGACTCTCTTGAGGTAGCTAATGCCTCGTCACCAGCAGAATCAAATCAGCAACTTCTAGAAACCCCTGGCAAAAGTAACGATGTTTCTCTTAAGATACACAACTAGTGGCGTATCGCTTCAGGCAAACTGGCCACAGTATATCAAAATGTGTATTTGGGTGAGCAACTGGCACGAAACACTGTGACTCTCTTAGGGTAGCCAATATCTCGTCACCAGTATAATCACAGCTTCAAAGTCAAGAAACCGCTGGCAAGAGTAACGATGTTTCTCTTAAGATACACAACTAGTGGCGTATCGCTTCAGGCAGACTGGCCACAGTATCTCAAAATGTGTATTTGTGTGAGCAACTGGCAGGAAGCACTATGACTCTCTTAAGGTAGCCAATGCCCCGTCACCAACATAATCCCATCACCAACTTCAAGAAAACGCTTGCAAAGGTAACGAAGCTTCTCATAAGATACACAGCTAGTGGGGTGTCACTTGAGGCAGACTGGCCAAAGTATCAAAAAAATGTGTATATGGGTGAGCAACTAGCAGGAATCACTATGACACTCATAGGGTAGCCAATGCCTCGTCACCAGCATAATCACATCAGCAACTTCAAGAAACCCCTGGCAAAAGTTACAATGACTCTTAAGATACACAACTAGTGGCGTAGCTATCAGGCAGACTGGAAAGAGTATCTAAAAAATGTGTATTTGGGTGAAGAACTGGCAGGAATCTCTATGACTCTCTTGAGGTAGCCAATGCCTCGTCACCAGCAGAATCAAATCAGCAACATCTAGAAACCCCTGGCAAAAGTAACGATGTTTCTCTTAAGATACACAACTAGTGGCGTATCGCTTCAGGCACACTGGAAACAGTATCTAAAAAATGTGTATTTTGGTGATCAATTGGCACGAAACACTGTGACTCTCTTAGGGTAGCCAATATCTCGTCACCAGTATAATCACAGCATCAAAGTCAAGAAACCGCTGGCAAGAGTAACGATGTTTCTCTTAAGATACACAACTAGTGGCGTATCGCTTCAGGCAGACTGGCCACAGTATCTCAAAATGTGTATTTGGGTGAGCAACTGGCAGGAAGCACTATGACTCTCTTAAGGTAGCCAATGCATCGTCACCAACATAATCCCATCACCAACTTCAAGAAACCGCTTGCAAAGGTAACGAAGCTTCTCATAAGATACACAGCTAGTGGGGTGTCACTTGAGGCAGACTGGCCAAAGTATCAAAAAAATGTGTATTTGGGTGAGCAACTAGCAGGAATCACTATGACACTCATAGGGTAGCCAATGCCTCGTCACCAGCATAATCACATCAGCAACTTCAAGAATCCCCTGGCAAAAGTTACAATGACTCTTAAGATACACAACTAGTGGCGTAGCTATCAGGCAGACTGGAAAGAGTATCTAAAAAATGTGTATTTGGGTGAAGAACTGGCAGGAATCTCTATGACTCTCTTGAGGTAGCCAATGCCTCGTCACCAGCAGAATCAAATCAGCAACTTCTAGAAACCCCTGGCAAAAGTAACGATGTTTCTCTTAAGATACACAACTAGTGGCGTATAGCTTCAGGCACACGAAACAGTATCTAAAAAATGTGTATTTGGGTGAGCAACTGGCACGAAACACTGTGACTCTCTTAGGGTAGCCAATATCTCGTCACCAGTATAATCACAGCTTCAAAGTCAAGAAACCACTGGCAAGAGTAACGATGTTTCTCTTAAGATACACAACTAGTGGCGTATCGCTTCAGGCAGACTGGCCACAGTATCTCAAAATGTGTATTTGGGTGAGCAACTGGCAGGAAGCACTATGACTCTCTTAAGGTAGCCAATGCCTCGTCACCAACATAATCCCATCACCAACTTCAAGAAACCGCTTGCAAAGGTAACGAAGCTTCTCATAAGATACACAGCTAGTGGGGTGTCACTTGAGGCAGACTGGCCAAAGTATCAAAAAAATGTGTATTTGGGTGAGCAACTAGCAGGAATCACTATGACACTCATAGGGTAGCCAATGCCTCGTCACCAGCATAATCACATCAGCAACTTCAAGAAACCCCTGGCAAAAGTTACAATGACTCTTAAGATACACAACTAGTGGCGTAGCTATCAGGCAGACTGGAAAGAGTATCTAAAAAATGTGTATTTGGGTGAGCAACTGGCACGAAACACTGTGACTCTCTTAGGGTAGCCAATATCTCGTCACCAGTATAATCACAGCTTCAAAGTCAAGAAACCGCTGGCAAGAGTAACGATGTTTCTCTTAAGATACACAACTAGTGGCGTTTCGCTTCAGGCAGACTGGCCACAGTATCTCAAAATGTGTATTTGGGTGAGCAACTGGCCGGAAGCACTATGACTCTCTTAAGGTAGCCAGTGCCTCGTCACCAAAATAATCCCATCACCAACTTCAAGAAACCGCTTGCAAAGGTAACGAAGCTTCTCATAAGATACACAGCTAGTGGGGTGTCACTTGAGGCAGACTGGCCAAAGTATCAAAAAAATGTGTATTTGGGTGAGCAACTAGCAGGAATCACTGTGACACTCATAGGGTAGCCAATGCCTCGTCACCAGCATAATCACATCAGCAACTTCAAGAAACCCCTGGCAAAAGTTACAATGACTCTTAAGATACACAACTAGTGGCGTAGCTGTCAGGCAGACTGGAAAGAGTATCAAAAAAATGTGTATTTGGGTGAAGAACTGGCAGGAATCTCTATGACTCTCTTGAGGTAGCCAATGCCTCGTCACCAGCAGAATCAAATCAGCAACTTCTAGAAACCCCTGGCAAAAGTAACGATGTTTCTCTTAAGATACACAACTAGTGGCGTATCGCTTCAGGCACACTGGAAACAGCATCTAAAAAATGTGTATTTGGGTGAGCAACTGGCACGAAACACTGTGACTCTCTTAGGGTAGCCAATATCTCGTCACCAGTATAATCACAGCTTCAAAGTCAAGAAACCGCTGGCAAGAGTAACGATGTTTCTCTTAAGATACACAACTAGTGGCGTATCGCTTCAGGGAGACTGGCCACAGTATCTCAAAATGTGTATTAGGGTGAGCAACTGGCAGGAAGCACTACGACTCTCTTAAGGTAGCCAATGCCTCGTCACCAACATAATCACATCACCAACTTCAAGAAACCGCTTGCAAAGGTAACGAAGCTTCTCATAAGATACACAGCTAGTGGGGTGTCACTTGAGGCAGACTGGCCAAAGTATCAAAAAAATGTGTATTTGGTTGAGCAACTAGCAGGAATCACTATGACACTCATAGGGTAGCCAATGCCTCGTCACCAGCATAATCACATCTGCAACTTCAAGAAACCCCTGGCAAAAGTTACAATGACTCTTAAGATACACAACTAGTGGCGTAGCTATCAGGCAGACTGGAAAGAGTATCTAAAAAATGTGTATTTGGGTGAAGAACTGGCAGGAATCTCTATGACTCTCTTGAGGTAGCCAATGCCTCGTCACCAGCAGAATCAAATCAGCAACTTCTAGAAACCCCTGGCAAAAGTAACGATGTTTCTCTTAAGATACACAACTAGTGGCGTATCGCTTCAGGCATACTGGAAACAGTATCTAAAAATGTGTATTTGGGTGAGCAACTGGCACGAAACACTGTGACTCTCTTAGGGTAGCCAATATCTCGTCACCAGTATAATCACAGCTTCAAAGTCAAGAAACCGCTGGCAAGAGTAACGATGTATCTCTTAAGATACACAACTAGTGGCGTATCGCTTCAGGCACACTGGCCACAGTATCTCAAAATGTGTATTTGGGTGAGCAACTGGCAGGAAGCACTATGACTCTCTTAAGGTAGCCAATGCCTCGTCACCAACATAATCCCATCACCAACTTCAAGAAACCGCTTGCAAAGGTAACGAAGCTTCTCATAAGATACACAGCTAGTGGGGTGTCACTTGAGGCAGACTGGCCAAAGTATCAAAAAAATGTGTATTTGGGTGAGCAACTAGCAGGAATCACTATGACACTCATAGGGTAGTCAATGCCTCGTCACCAGCATAATCACATCAGCAACTTCAAGATACCCCTGGGAAAAGTTACAATGACTCTTAAGATACACAACTAGTGGCGTAGCTATCAGGCAGACTGGAAAGAGTATCTAAAAAATGTGTATTTGGGTGAAGAACTGGCAGGAATCTCTATGACTCTCTTGAGGTAGCCAATGCCTCGTCACCAGCAGAATCAAATCAGCAACTTCTAGAAACCCCTGGCAAAAGTAACGATGTTTCTCTTAAGATACACAACTAGTGGCGTATCGCTTCAGGCACACTGGAAACAGTATCTAAAAAATGTGTATTTGGGTGAGCAACTGGCACGAAACACTGTGACTCTCTTAGGGTAGCCAATATCTCGTCACCAGTATAATCACAGCTTCAAAGTCAAGAAACCGCTGGCAAGAGTAACGATGTTTCTCTTAAGATACACAACTAGTGGCGTATCGCTTCAGGGAGGCTGGCCACAGTATCTCAAAATGTGTATTTGGGTGAGCAACTGGCAGGAAGCACTACGACTCTCTTAAGGTAGCCAATGCCTCGTCACCAACATAATCACATCACCAACTTCAAGAAACAGCTTGCAAAGGTAACGAAGC
Organism: Schistocerca nitens; assembly: GCF_023898315.1. Classification (NCBI taxonomy): domain Eukaryota; kingdom Metazoa; phylum Arthropoda; class Insecta; order Orthoptera; family Acrididae; genus Schistocerca; species Schistocerca nitens. The sequence goes on along the minus strand of NC_064616.1, from coordinate 104,055,673 downwards.
TTCTCATAAGATACACAGCTAGTGGGGTGTCACTTGAGGCAGACTGGCCAAAGTATCAAAAAAATGTGTATTTGGGTGAGCAACTAGCAGGAATCACTATGACACTCATAGGGTAGCCAATGCCTCGTCACCAGCATAATCACATCAGCAACTTCAAGAAACCCCTGGCAAAAGTTACAATGACTCTTAAGATATACAACTAGTGGCGTAGCTATCAGGCAGACTGGAAAGAGTATCTAAAAAATGTGTATTTGCGTGAAGAACTGGCAGGAATCTCTATGACTCTCTTGAGGTAGCCAATGCCTCGTCACCAGCAGAATCAAATCAGTAACTTCTAGAAACCCCTGGCAAAAGTAACGATGTTTCTCTTAAGATACACAACTAGTGGCGTATCGCTTCAGGCACACTGGAAACAGTATCTAAAAAATGTGTATTTGGGTGAGCAACTGGCACGAAACACTATGACCCTCTTAGGGTAGCCAATATCTCGTCACCAGTATAATCACAGCTTCAAAGTCAAGAAACCGCTGGCAAGAGTAACGATGTTTCTCTTAAGATACACAACTAGTGGCGTATCGCTTCAGGCAGACTGGCCACAGTATCTCAAAATGTGTATTTGGGTGAGCAACTGGCAGGAAGCACTATGACTCTCTTTAAGGTAGCCAATGCCTCGTCACCAACATAATCCCATCACCAACTTCAAGAAACCGCTTGCAAAGGTAACGAAGCTTCTCATAAGATACACAGCTAGTGGGGTGTCACTTGAGGCAGACAGGCCAAAGTATCAAAAAAATGTGTATTTGGGTGAGCAACTAGCAGGAATCACTATGACACTCATAGGGTAGCCAATGCCTCGTCACCAGCATAATCACATCAGCAACTTCAAGAAACCCCTGGCAAAAGTTACAATGACTCTTAAGATACACAACTAGTGGCGTAGCTATCAGGCAGACTGGAAAGAGTATCTAAAAAATGTGTATTTGGGTGAAGAACTGGCAGGAATCTCTATGACTCTCTTGAGGTAGCCAATGCCTCGTCACCAGCAGAATCAAATCAGCAACTTCTAGAAACCCCTGTCAAAAGTAACGATGTTTCTCTTAAGATACACAACTAGGGGCGTATCGCTTCAGGCACACTGGAAACAGTATCTAAAAAATGTGTATTTGGGTGAGCAACTGGCACGAAACACTGTGACTCTCTTAGAGTAGCCAATATCTCGTCACCAGCATAATCACAGCTTCAAAGTCAAGAAACCGCTGGCAAGAGTAACGATGTTTCTCTTAAGATACAAAACTAGTGGCGTATCGCTTCAGGCACACTGGAAACAGTATCTAAAAAATGTGTATTTGGGTGAGCAACTGGCACGAAACACTGTGACTCTCTTAGGGTAGCCAATATCTCGTCACCAGTATAATCACAGCTTCAAAGTCAAGAAACCGCTGGCAAGAGTAACGATGTTTCTCTTAAGATACACAACTAGTGGCGTATCGCTTCAGGCAGACTGGCCACAGTATCTCAAAATGTGTATTTGGGTGAGCAACTGGCAGGAAGCACTATGACTCTCTTAAGGTAGCCAATGCCACGTCACCAACATTATCCCATCACCAACTTCAAGAAACCGCTTGCAAAGGTAACGAAGCTTCTAATAAGATACACAGCTAGTGGGGTGTCACTTGAGGCAGACTGGCCACAGTATCTCAAAATGTGTATTTGGGTGAGCAACTGGCAGGAAGCACTATGACTCTCTTAAGGTAGCCAATGCCTCGTCACCAACATAATCCCATCACCAACTTCAAGAAACCGCTTGCAAAGGTAACGAAGCTTCTCATAAGATACACAGCTAGTGCGGTGTCACTTGAGGCAGACTGGCCAAAGTATCAAAAAAATGTGTATTTGGGTGAGCAACTAGCAGGAATCACTATGACACTCATAGGGTAGCCAATGCCTCGTCACCAGCATAATCACATCAGCAACTTCAAGAAACCCCTGGCAAAAGTTACAATGACTCTTAAGATACACAACTAGTGGCGTAGCTATCAGGCAGACTATAAAGAGTATCTAAAAAATGTGTATCTGGGTGAAGAACTGGCAGGAATCTCTATGACTCTCTTGAGGTAGCCAATGCCTCGTCACCAGCAGAATCAAATCAGCAACTTCTAGAAACCCCTGGCAAAAGAAACGATGTTTCTCTTAAGATACACAACTAGTGGCGTATCGCTTCAGGCATACTGGAAACATTATCTAAAAATGAGTATTTGGGTGAGCAACTGGCACGAAACACTGTGACTCTCTTAGGGTAGCCAATATCTCGTCACCAGTATAATCACAGCTTCAAAGTCAAGAAACCGCTGGCAAGAGTAACGATGTTTCTCTTAAGATACACAACTAGTGGCGTATCGCTTCAGGCACACTGGCCACAGTATCTCAAAATGTGTATTTGGGTGAGCAACTGGCAGGAAGCACTATGACTCTCTTAAGGTAGCCAATGCCTCGTCACCAACATAATCCCATCACCAACTTCAAGAAACCGCTTGCAAAGGTAACGAAGCTTCTCATAAGATACACAGCTAGTGGAGTGTCACTTGAGGCAGACTGGCCAAAGTATCAAAAAAATGTGTATTTGGGTGAGCAACTAGCAGGAATCACTATGACACTCATAGGGTAGTCAATGCCTCGTCACCAGCATAATCACATCAGCAACTTCAAGAAGCCCCTGGCAAAAGTTACAATGACTCTTAAGATACACAACTAGTGGCGTAGCTATCAGGCAGACTGGAAAGAGTATCTAAAAAATGTGTATTTGTGTGAAGAACTGGCAGGAATCTCTATGACTCTCTTGAGGTACCCAATGCCTCGTCACCAGCAGAATCAAATCAGCAACTTCTAGGAACCCCTGGCAAAAGTAACGATGTTTCTCTTAAGATACACAACTAGTGGCGTATCGCTTCAGGCACACTGGAAACAGTATATAAAAAATGTGTATTTGGGTGAGCAACTGGCACAAAACACTGTGACTCTCTTAGGGTAGCCAATATCTCGTCACCAGTATAATCACAGCTTCAAAGTCAAGAAACCGCTGGCAAGAGTAACGATGTTTCTCTTAAGATACACAACTAGTGGCGTATCGCTTCAGGCAGACTGGCCACAGTATCTCAAAATGTGTATTTGGGTGAGCAACTGGCAGGAAGCACTAAGACTCTCTTAAGGTAGCCAATGCCTCGTCACCAACATAATCCCATCACCAACTTCAAGAAACCGCTTGCAAAGATAACGAAGCTTCTCATAAGATACACAGCTAGTGGGGTGTCACTTGAGGCAGACTGGCCAAAGTATCAAAAAAATTTGTATTTGGGTGAGCAACTAGTAGGAATCACTATGACACTCATAGGGTAGCCAATGCCTCGTCACCAGCATAATCACATCAGCAACTTGAAGAAACCCCTGACAAAAGTTACAATGACTCTTAAGATACACAACTAGTGGCGTAGCTATCAGGCAGACTGGAAAGAGTATCTAAAAAATGTGTATTTGCGTGAAGAACTGGCAGGAATCTCTATGACTCTCTTGAGGTAGCCAATGCCTCGTCACCAGCAGAATCAAATCAGCAACTTCTAGAAACCCCTGTCAAAAGTAACGATGTTTCTCTTAAGATACACAACTAGTGGCGTATCGCTTCAGGCACACTGGAAACAGTATCTAAAAAATGTGTATTTGGGTGAGCAACTGGCACGAAACACTGTGACTCTCTTAGGGTAGCCAATATCTCGTCACCAGAATAATCACAGCTTCAAAGTCAAGAAACCGCTGGCAAGAGTAACGATGTTTCTCTTAAGATACACAACTAGTGGCGTATTGCCTCAGGCAGACTGGCCACAGTATCTCAAAATGTGTATTTGGGTGAGCAACTGGCAGGAAGCACTATGACACTCTTAAGGTAGCCAATGCCTCGTCACCAACATAATCCCATCACCAACTTCAAGAAACCGCTTCCAAAGGTAACGAAGCTTCTCATAAGATACACAGCTAGTGGGGTGTCACTTGAGGCAGACTGGCCACAGTATCTCAAAATGTGTATTTGGGTGAGCAACTGGCAGGAAGCACTATGAGTCTCTTAAGGTAGCCAATGCCTCGTCACCAACATAATCCCATCACCAACTTCAAGAAACCGCTTGCAAAGATAACGAAGCTTCTCATAAGATACACAGCTAGTGGGGTGTCACTTGAGGCAGACTGGCCAAAGTATCAAAAAAATGTGTATTTGGGTGAGCAACTAGCAGGAATCACTATGACACTCATAGGGGAGCCAATGCCTCGTCACCAGCATAATCACATCAGCAACTTCAAGAAACCCCTGGCAAAACTTACAATGACTCTTAAGATACACAACTAGTGGCGTAGCTATCAGGCAGACTGGAAAGTGTATCTAAAAAATGTGTATTTTGGTGAAGATCTGGCAGGAATCTCTATGACCCTCTTGAGGTAGCCAATGCCTCGTCACCAGCAGAATCAAATCAGCAACTTCTAGAAACCCCTGGCAAAAGTAACGATGTTTCTCTTAAGATACACAACTAGTGGCTTATCGCTTCAGGCACACTGGAAACAGTATCTAAAAAATGTGTATTTGGGTGAGCAACTGGCACGAAACACTGTGACTCTCTTAGGGTAGCCAACATCTCGTCACCAGTATAATCACAGCTTCAAAGTCAAGAAACCGCTGGCAAGAGTAACGATGTTTCTCTTAAGATACACAACTAGTGGCGTATCGCTTCAGGCACACTGGAAACAGTATCTAAAAAATGTGTATTTGGGTGAGCAACTGGCACGAAACACTGTGACTCTCTTAGGGTAGCCAATATCTCGTCACCAGTATAATCACAGCTTCAAAGTCAAGAAACCGCTGGCAAGAGTAACGATGTTTCTCTTAAGATACACAACTAGTGGCGTATCGCTTCAGGCACACTGGAAACAGTATCTAAAAAATGTGTATTTGGGTGAGCAACTGGCACGAAACACTGTGACTCTCTTAGGGTAGCCAATATCTCGTCACCAGTATAATCACAGCTTCAAAGTCAAGAAACCGCTGGCAAGAGTAACGATGTTTCTCTTAAGATACACAACTAGTGGCGTATTGCCTCAGGCAGACTGGCCACAGTATCTCAAAATGTGTATTTGGGTGAGCAACTGGCAGGAAGCACTATGACTCTCTTAAGCTAGCCAATGCCTCGTCACCAACATAATCCCATCACCAACTTCAAGAAACCGCTTGCAAAGGTAACGAAGCTTCTCATAAGATACACAGCTAGTGGGGTGTCACTTGAGGCAGACTGGCCACAGTATCTCAAAATGTGTATTTGGGTGAGCAACTGGCAGGAAGCACTATGAGTCTCTTAAGGTAGCCAATGCCTCGTCACCAACATAATCCCATCACCAACTTCAAGAAACCGCTTGCAAAGGTAACGAAGCTTCTCATAAGATACACAGCTAGTGGGGTGTCACTTGAGGCAGACTGGCCAAAGTATCAAAAAAATGTGTATTTGGGAGAGCAACTAGCAGGAATCACTATGACACTCATAGGGGAGCCAATGCCTCGTCACCAGCATAATCACATCAGCAACTTCAAGAAACCCCTGGCAAAAGTTACAATGACTCTTAAGATACACAACTAGTGGCGTAGCTATCAGGCAGACTGGAAAGAGTATCTAAAAAATGTGTATTTGGGTGAAGAACTGGCAGGAATCTCTATGACTCTCTTGAGGTAGCCAATGCCTCGTCACCAGCAGAATCAAATCAGCAACTTCTAGAAACCCCTGGCAAAAGTAACGATGTTTCTCTTAAGATACACAACTAGTGGCGTATCGCTTCAGGCACACTGGAAACAGTATCTAAAAAATGTGTATTTGGGGGAGCAACTGGCACGAAACACTGTGACTCTCTTAGGGTAGCCAATATCTCGTCACCAGTATAATCACAGCTTCAAAGTCAAGAAACCGCTGGCAAGAGTAACGATGTTTCTCTTAAGATACACAACTAGTGGCGTATCGCTTCAGGCAGACTGGCCACAGTATCTCAAAATGTGTATTTGGTCGAGCAACTAGCAGGAAGCACTATGACTCTCTTAAGGTAGCCAATGCATCGTCACCAACATAATCCCATCACCAACTTCAAGAAACCGCTTGCAAAGGTAACGAAACTTCTCATAAGATACACAGCTAGTGGGGTGTCACTTGAGGCAGACTGGCCAAAGTATCAAAAAAATGTGTATTTGGGTGAGCAACTAGCAGGAATCACTATGACACTCATAGGGTAGCCAATGCCTCGTCACCAGCATAATCACATCAGCAACTTCAAGAAACCCCTGGCAAAAGTTACAATGACTCTTAAGATACACAACTAGTGGCGTAGCTATCAGGCAGACTGGAAAGAGTATCTAAAAAATGTGTATTTGGGTGAAGAACTGGCAGGGATCTCTATGACTCTCTTGAGGTAGCTAATGCCTCGTCACCAGCAGAATCAAATCAGCAACTTCTAGAAACCCCTGGCAAAAGTAACGATGTTTCTCTTAAGATACACAACTAGTGGCGTATCGCTTCAGGCAAACTGGCCACAGTATATCAAAATGTGTATTTGGGTGAGCAACTGGCACGAAACACTGTGACTCTCTTAGGGTAGCCAATATCTCGTCACCAGTATAATCACAGCTTCAAAGTCAAGAAACCGCTGGCAAGAGTAACGATGTTTCTCTTAAGATACACAACTAGTGTCGTATCGCTTCAGGCAGACTGGCCACAGTATCTCAAAATGTGTATTTGGGTGAGCAACTGGCAGGAAGCACTATGACTCTCTTAAGGTAGCCAATGCCCCGTCACCAACATAATCCCATCACCAACTTCAAGAAAACGCTTCTAAAGGTAACGAAGCTTCTCATAAGATACACAGCTAGTGGGGTGTCACTTGAGGCAGACTGGCCAAAGTATCAAAAAAATGTGTATTTGGGTGAGCAACTAGCAGGAATCACTATGACACTCATAGGGTAGCCAATGCCTCGTCACCAGCATAATCACATCAGCAACTTCAAGAAACACCTGGCAAAAGTTACAATGACTCTTAAGATACACAACTAGTGGCGTAGCTATCAGGCAGACTGGAAAGAGTATCTAAAAAATGTGTATTTGGGTGAAGAACTGGCAGGAATCTCTATGACTCTCTTGAGGTAGCCAATGCCTCGTCACCAGCAGAATCAAATCAGCAACTTCTAGAAACCCCTGGCAAAAGTAACGATGTTTCTCTTAAGATACACAACTAGTGGCGTATCGCTTCAGGCACACTGGAAACAGTATCTAAAAAATGTGTATTTGGGGGAGCAACTGGCACGAAACTCTGTGACTCTCTTAGGGTAGCCAATATCTCGTCACCAGTATAATCACAGCTTCAAAGTCAAGAAACCGCTGGCAAGAGTAACGATGTTTCTCTTAAGATACACAACTAGTGGCGTATCGCTTCAGGCAGACTGGCCACAGTATCTCAAAATGTGTATTTGGGTGAGCAACTGGCAGGAAGCACTATGACTCTCTTAAGGTAGCCAATGCCTCGTCACCAACATAATCCCATCACCAACTTCAAGAAACCGCTTGCAAAGGTAACGAAGCTTCTCATAAGATACACAGCTAGTGGGGTGTCACTTGAGGCAGACTGGCCAAAGTATCAAAAAAATGTGTATTTGTGTGAGGAACTAGCAGGAATCACTATGACACTCATAGGGTAGCCAATGCCTCGTCACCAGCATAATCACTTCAGCAACTTCAAGAAACCCCTGGCAAAAGTTACAATGACTCTTAAGATACACAACTAGTGGCGTAGCTATCAGGCAGACTGGAAAGAGTATCTAAAAAATGTGTATTTGGGTGAAGAACTGGCAGGAATCTCTATGACACTCTTGAGGTAGCCAATGCCTCGTCACCAGCAGAATCAAATCAGCAACTTCTAGAAACCCCTGGCAAAAGTAACGATGTTTCTCTTAAGATACACAACTAGTGGCTTATCGCTTCAGGCACACTGGAAACAGTATCTAAAAAATGTGTATTTGGGGGAGCAACTGGCACGAAACACTGTGACTCTCTTAGGGTAGCCAATATCTCGTCACCAGTATAATCACAGCTTCAAAGTCAAGAAACCGCTGGCAAGAGTAACGATGTTTCTCTTAAGATACACAACTAGTGGCGTATCGCTTCAGGCAGACTGGCCACAGTATCTCAAAATGTGTATTTGGGTGAGCAACTGGCAGGAAACACTATGACTCTCTTAAGGTAGCCAATGCCTCGTCACCAACATAATCCCATCACCAACTTCAAGAAACCGCTTGCAAAGGTAACGAAGCTTCTCATAAGATACACAGCTAGTGGGGTGTCACTTGAGGCAGACTGGCCAAAGTATCAAAAAAATGTGTATTTGGGTGAGCAACTAGCAGGAATCACTATGACACTCATAGGGTAGCCAATGCCTCGTCACCAGCATAATCACATCAGCAACTTCAAGAAACCCCTGGCAAAAGTTACAATGACTCTTAAGATACACAAGTAGTGGCGTAGCTATCAGGCAGACTGGAAAGAGTATCTAAAAAATTTGTATTTGGGTGAAGAACTGGCAGGAATCTCTATGACTCTCTTGAGGTAGCCAATGCCTCGTCACCAGCAGAATCAAATCAGCAACTTCTAGAAACCCCTGGCAAAAGTAACGATGTTTCTCTTAAGATACACAACTAGTGGCGTATCGCTTCAGGCACACTGGAAACAGTATCTAAAAAATGTGTATTTGGGTGAGCAACTGGCACGAAACACTGTGACTCTCTTAGGGTAGCCAATATCTCGTCACCAGTATAATCACAGCTTCAAAGTCAAGAAACCGCTGGCAAGAGTAACGATGTTTCTCTTAAGATACACAACTAGAGGCGTATCGCTTCAGGCAGACTGGCAACAGTATCTCAAAATGTGTATTTGGGTGAGCAACTGGCAGGAAGCACTATGAGTCTCTTAAGGTAGCCAATGCCTCGTCACCAACATAATCCCATCACCAACTTCAAGAAACCGCTTGCAAAGGTAACGAAGCTTCTCATAAGATACACAGCTAGTGGGGTGTCACTTGAGGCAGACTGGCCAAAGTATCAAAAGAATGTGTATTTGGGTGAGCAACTAGCAGGAATCACTATGACACTCATAGGGTAGCCAATGCCTCGTCACCAGCATAATCACATCAGCAACTTCAAGAAACCCCTGGCAAAAGTTACAATGACTCTTAAGATACACAACTAGTGGCGTAGCTATCAGGCAGACTGGAAAGAGTATCTAAAAAATGTGTATTTGGGTGTATAACTGGCAGCAATCTCTATGACTCTCTTGAGGTAGCCAATGCCTCGTCACCAGCAGAATCAAATCAGCAACTTCTAGAAACCCCTGGCAAAAGTAACGATGTTTCTCTTAAGATACACAACTAGTGGCGTATCGCTTCAGGCACACTGGAAACAGTATCTAAAAAATGTGTATTAGGGTGAGCAACTGGCACGAATCACTGTGACTCTCTTAGGGTAGCCAATATCTCGTCACCAGTATAATCACAGCTTCAAAGTCAAGAAACCGCTGGCAAGAGTAACGATGTTTCTCTTAAGATACACAACTAGTGGCGTATCGCTTCAGGCAGACTGGCCACAGTATCTCAAAATGTGTATTTGGGTGAGCAACTGGCAGGAAGCACTATGACTCTCTTAAGGTAGCCAATGCATCGTCACCAACATAATCCCATCACCAACTTCAAGAAACCGCTTGCAAAGGTAACGAAGCTTCTCATAAGATACACAGCTAGTGGGGTGTCACTTGAGGCAGACTGGCCAAAGTATCAAAAAAATGTGTATTTGGGTGAGCAACTAGCAGGAATCACTATGACACTCATAGGGTAGCCAATGCCTCGTCACCAGCATAATCACATCAGCAACTTCAAGAAACCCCTGGCAAAAGTTACAATGACTCTTAAGATACACAACTAGTGGCGTAGCTATCAGGCAGACTGGAAAGAGTATCTAAAAAATGTGTATTTGGGTGAAGAACTGGCAGGAATCTCTATGACTCTCTTGAGGTAGCCAATGCCTCGTCACCAGCAGAATCAAATCAGCAACTTCTAGAAACCCCTGGCAAAAGTAACGATGTTTCTCTTAAGATACACAACTAGTGGCGTATCGCTTCAGGCACACTGGAAACAGTATCTAAAAAATGTGTATTTGGGTGAGCAACTGGCACGAAACACTGTGACTCTCTTAGGGTAGCCAATATCTCGTCACCAGTATAATCACAGCTTCAAAGTCAAGAAACCGCTGGCAAGAGTAACGATGTTTCTCTTAAGATACACAACTAGTGGCGTATCGCTTCAGGCAGACTGGCCACAGTATCTCAAAATGTGTATTTGGGTGAGCAACTGGCAGGAAGCACTATGACTCTCTTAAGGTCGCCAATGCCTCGTCACCAACATAATCCCATCACCAACTTCAAGAAACCGCTTGCAAAGGTAACGAAGCTTCTCATAAGATACACAGCTAGTGGGGTGTCACTTGAGGCAGACTGGCCAAAGTATCAAAAAAATGTGTATTTGTGTGAGCAACTAGCAGGAATCACTATGACACTCATAGGGTAGCCAATGCCTCGTCACCAGCATAATCACTTCAGCAACTTCAAGAAACCCCTGGCAAAAGTTACAATGACTCTTAAGATACACAACTAGTGGCGTAGCTATCAGGCAGACTGGAAAGAGTATCTAAAAAATGTGTATTTGGGTGATGAACTGGCAGGAATCTCTATGACACTCTTGAGGTAGCCAATGCCTCGTCACCAGCAGAATCAAATCAGCAACTTCTAGAAACCCCTGGCAAAAGTAACGATGTTTCTCTTAAGATACACAACTAGTGGCTTATCGCTTCAGGCACACTGGAAACAGTATATAAAAAATGTGTATTTGGGGGAGCAACTGGCACGAAACACTGTGACTCTCTTAGGGTAGCCAATATCTCGTCACCAGTATAATCACAGCTTCAAAGTCAAGAAACCGCTGGCAAGAGTAACGATGTTTCTCTTAAGATACACAACTAGTGGCGTATCGCTTCAGGCAGACCTGCCACAGTATCTCAAAATGTGTATTTGGGTGAGCAACTGGCAGGAAGCACTATGACTCTCTTAAGGTAGCCAATGCCTCGTCACCAACATAATCCCATCACCAACTTCAAGAAACCGCTTGCAAAGGTAACGAAGCTTCTCATAAGATACACAGCTAGTGGGGTGTCACTTGAGGCAGACTGGCCAAAGTATCAAACAAATGTGTATTTAAGTGAGCAACTAGCAGGAATCACTATGACACTCATAGGGTAGCCAATGGCTCGTCACCAGCATAATCACATCAGCAACTTCAAGAAACCCCTGGCAAAAGTTACAATGACTCTTAAGATACACAACTAGTGGCGTAGCTATCAGGCAGACTGGAAAGAGTATCTAAAAAATGTGTATTTGGGTGAAGAACTGGCAGGAATCTCTATGACTCTCTTGAGGTAGCCAATGCCTCGTCACCAGCAGAATCAAATCAGCAACTTCTAGAAACCCCTGGCAAAAGTAACGATGTTTCTCTTAAGATAAACAACTAGTGGCTTATCGCTTCAGGCACACTGGAAACAGTATCTAAAAAATGTGTATTTGGGTGAGCAACTGGCACGAAACACTGTGACTCTCTTAGGGTAGCCAATATCTCGTCACCAGTATAATCACAGCTTCAAAGTCAAGAAACCGCTGGCAAGAGTAACGATGTTTCTCTTAAGATACACAACTAGTGGCGTATCGCTTCAGGCAGACTGGCCACAGTATCTCAAAATGTGTATTTGGGTGAGCAACTGGCAGGAAGCACTATGACTCTCTTAAGGTAGCCAATGCATCGACACCAACATAATCCCATCACCAACTTCAAAAAACCGCTTGCAAAAGTAACGAAGCTTCTCATTAGATACACAGCTAGTGTGGTGTCACTTGAGGCAGACTGGCCACAGTATCTCAAAATGTGTATTTGGGTGAGCAACTGGCAGGAAGCACTATGACTCTCTTAAGGTAGCCAATGCCTCGTCACCAACATAATCCCATCACCAACTTCAGGAAACCGCTTGCAAAGGTAACGAAGCTTCTCATAAGATACACAGCTAGTGGGGTGTCACTTGAGGCAGACTGGCCAAAGTATCAAAAAAATGTGTATTTGGGTGAGCAACTAGCAGGAATCACTATGACACTCATAGGGTAGCCAATGCCTCGTCACCAGCATAATCACATCAGCAACTTCAAGAAACCCCTGGCAAAAGTTTCAATGACTCTTAAGATACACAACTAGTGGCGTAGCTATCAGGCAGACTGGAAAGAGTATCTAAAAAATGTGTATTTGGGTGAAGAACTGGCAGGAATCTCTATGACTCTCTTGAGGTAGCCAATGCCTCGTCACCAGCAGAATCAAATCAGCAACTTCTAGAAACCCCTGGCAAAAGTAACGATGTTTCTCTTAAGATACACAACTAGTGGCGTATCGCTTCAGGCACACTGGAAACAGTATCTAAAAAATGTGTATTTGGGTGAGCAACTGGCACGAAACACTGTGACTCTCTTAGGGTAGCCAATATCTCGTCACCAGTATAATCACAGCTTCAAAGTCAAGAAACCGCTGGCAAGAGTAACGATGTTTCTCTTAAGATACACAACTAGTGGCGTATCGCTTCAGGCAGACTGGCCATAGTATCTCAAAATGTGTATTTGGGTGAGCAACTGGCAGGAAGCACTATGACTCTCTTAAGGTATCCAATGCATCGTCACCAACATAATCCCATCACCAACTTCAAAAAACCGCTTGCAAAGGTAACGAAGCTTCTCATTAGATACACAGCTAGTGGGGTGTCACTTGAGGCAGACTGGCCAAAGTATCAAAAAAATGTGTATTTGGGTGAGCAACTAGCAGGAATCACTATGACACTCATAGGGTAGCCAATGCCTCGTCACCAGCATAATCACATCAGCAACTTCAAGAAACCCCTGGCAAAAGTTACAATGACTCTTAAGATACACAACTAGTGGCGTAGCTATCAGGCAGACTGGAAAGAGTATCTAAAAAATGTGTATTTGGGTGAAGAACTGGCAGGAATCTCTATGACTCTCTTGAGGTAGCCAATGTCACGTCACCAGCAGAATCAAATCAGCAACTTCTAGAAACCCCTGGCAAAAGTAACGATGTTTCTCTTAAGATGCGCAACTAGTGGCGTATCGCTTCAGGCACACTGGAAACAGTATCTAAAAAATGTGTATTTGGGTGAGCAACTGGCACGAAACACTGTGACTCTCTTAGGGTAGCCAATATCTCGTCACCAGTATAATCACAGCTTCAAAGTCAAGAAACCGCTGGCAAGAGTAACGATGTTTCTCTTAAGATACACAACTAGTGGCGTATCGCTTCAGGCAGACTGGCCACAGTATCTCAAAATGTGTATTTGGGTGAGCAACTGGCAGGAAGCACTATGACTCTCTTAAGGTAGCCAATGCCTCGTCACCAACATAATCCCATCACCAACTTCAAGAAACCGCTTGCAAAGGTAACGAAGCTTCTCATAAGATACACCGCTAGTGGGGTGTCACTTGAGGCAGACTGGCCAAAGTATCAAAAAAATGTGTATTTGGGTGAGCAACTAGCAGGAATCACTATGACACTCATAGGGTAGTCAATGCCTCGTCACCAGCATAATCACATCAGCAACTTCAAGAAACCCCTGGCAAAAGTTACAATGACTCTTAAGATACACAACTAGTGGCGTAGCTATCAGGCAGACTGGAAAGAGTATCTAAAAAATGTGTATTTTGGTGAAGAACTGGCAGGAATCTCTATGCCTCTCTTGTGGTAGCCAATGCCTCGTCACCAGCAGAATCAAATCAGCAACTTCTAGAAACCCCTGGCAAAAGTAACGATGTTTCTCTTAAGATACACAACTAGTGGCGTATCGCATCAGGCACACTGGAAACAGTATCTAAAAAATGTGTATTTGGGTGAGCAACTGGCACGAAACACTGTGACTCTCTTAGGGTAGCCCATATCTCGTCACCAGTATAATCACAGCTTCAAAGTCAAGAAACCACTGGCAAGAGTAACGATGTTTCTCTTAAGATACACAACTAGTGGCGTATCGCCTCAGGCAGACTGGCCACAGTATCTCAAAATGTGTATTTGGGCGAGCAACTGGCAGGAAGCACTATGACCCTGTTAAGGTAGCCAATGCCTCGTCACCAACATAATCCCATCACCAACTTCAAGAAACCGCTTGCAAAGGTAACGAAGCTTCTCATAAGATACACAGCTAGTGGGGTGTCACTTGAGGCAGACTGGCCAAAGTATCAAAAAAATGTGTATTTGGGTGAGAAACTAGCAGGAATCACTATGACACTCATAGGGTAGCCAATGCCTCGTCACCAGCATAATCACATCAGCAACTTCAAGAAACCCCTGGCAAAAGTTACAATGACTCTTAAGATACACAACTAGTGGCGTAGCTATCAGGCAGACTGGAAAGAGTATCTAAAAAATGTGTATTTGGGTGAAGAACTGGCAGGAATCTCTATGACTCTCTTGAGGTAGCCAATGCCTCGTCACCAGCAGAATCAAATCAGCAACTTCAAGAAACCCCTGGCAAAAGTAACGATGTTTCTCTTAAGATACACAACTAGTGGCGTATCGCTTCAGGCACACTGGAAACCGTATCTAAAATATGTGTATTTGGGTGAGCAACTGGCACGAAACACTGTGACTCTCTTAGGGTAGCCAATATCTCGTCACCAGTATAATCACAGCTCCAAAGTCAAGAAACCGCTGGCAAGAGTAACGATGTTTCTCTTAAGATACACAACTAGTGGCGTATCGCTTCAGGCAGACTGGCCACAGTATCTCAAAATGTGTATTTGGGTGAGCAACTGGCAGGAAGCACTATGACTCTCTTAAGGAAGCCAATGCCTCGTCACCAACATAATCCCATCACCAACTTCAAGAAACCGCTTGCAAAGGTAACGAAGCTTCTCATAAGATACACAGCTAGTGGGGTGTCACTTGAGGCAGACTGGCCAAAGTATCAAAAAAATGTGTATTTGGGTGAGCAACTAGCAGGAATCAATATGACACTCATAGGGTAGCCAATGCCTCGTCACCAGCATAATCACATCAGCAACTCCAAGAAACCCCTGGCAAAAGTTACAATGACTCTTAAGATACACAACTAGTGGCGTAGCTATCAGGCAGACTGGAAAGAGTATCTAAAAAATGTGTATTTGGGTGAAGAACTGGCAGGAATCTCTATGACTCTCTTGTGGTAGCCAATGCCTCGTCACCAGCAGAATCAAATCAGCAACTTCTAGAAACCCCTGGCAAAAGTAACGATGTTTCTCTTAAGATACACAACTAGTGGCGTATCGCTTCAGGCAGACTGGCCACAGTATCTCAAAATGTGTATTTGGGTGAGCAACTGGCAGGAAGCACTATGACCCTGTTAAGGTAGCCAATGCCTCATCACCAACATAATCCCATCACCAACTTCAAGAAACCGCTTGCAAAGGTAACGAAGCTTCTCATAAGATACACAGCTAGTGGGGTGTCACTTGAGGCAGACTGGCAAAAGTATCAAAAAAATGTGTATTTGGGTGAGCAACTAGCAGGAATCAATATGACACTCATAGGGTAGCCAATGCCTCGTCACCAGCATAATCACATCAGCAACTTCAAGAAACCCCTGGCAAAAGTTACAATGACTCTTAAGATACACAACTAGTGGCGTAGCTATCAGGCAGACTGGAAAGAGTATCTAAAAAATGTGTATTTGGGTGAAGAACTGGCAGGAATCTCTATGACTCTCTTGTGGTAGCCAATGCCTCGTCACCAGCAGAATCAAATCAGCAACTTCTAGAAACCCCTGGCAAAAGTAACGATGTTTCTCTTAAGATACACAACTAGTGGCGTATCGCTTCAGGCAGACTGGCCACAGTATCTCAAAATGTGTATTTGGGTGAGCATTTGGCAGGAAGCACTATGACCCTGTTAAGGTAGCCAATGCCTCGTCACCAACATAATCCCATCACCAACTTCAAGAAACCGCTTGCAAAGGTAACGAAGCTTCTCATAAGATACACAGCTAGTGGGGTGTCACTTGAGGCAGACTGGCCAAAGTGTCAAAAAAAATGTGTATTTGGGTGAGCAACTAGCAGGAATCACTATGACACTCATAGAGTAGCCAATGCCTCGTCACCAGCAGAATCAAATCAGCAACTTCTAGAAACCCCTGGCAAAAGTAACGTTGTTTCTCTTAAGATACACAATTAGTGGCGTATCGCTTCAGGCACACTGGAAACAGTATCTAAAAAATGTGTATTTGGGTGAGCAACTGGCACGAAACACTGTGACTCTCTTAGGGTAGCCAATATCTCGTCACCAGTATAATCACAGCTTCAAAGTCAAGAAACCGCTGGCAAGAGTAACGATGTTTCTCTTAAGATACACAACTAGTGGCGTATCGCTTCAGGCAGACTGGCCACAGTATCTCAAAATGTGTATTTGGGTGAGCAACTGGCAGGAAGCACTATGACTCTCTTAAGGTAGCCAATGCCTCGTCACCAACATAATCCCATCACCGACTTCAAGAAACCGCTTGAAAAGGTAACGAAGCTTCTCATAAGATACACAGCTAGTGGGGTGTCACTTGAGGCAGACTGGCAAAAGTATCAAAAAAATGTGTATTTGGGTGAGCAACTAGCAGGAATCAATTAGACACTCATAGGGTAGCCAATGCCTCGTCACCAGCATAATCACATCAGCAACTTCAAGAAACCCCTGGCAAAAGTTACAATGACTCTTAAGATACACAACTAGTGGCGTAGCTATCAGGCGGACTGGAAAGAGTATCTAAAAAATGTGTATTTGGGTGAAGAACTGGCAGGAATCTCTATGACTCTCTTGTGGTAGCCAATGCCTCGTCACCAGCAGAATCAAATCAGCAACTTCTAGAAACCCCTGGCAAAATTAACGATGTTTCTCTTAAGATACACAACTAGTGACGTATCGCTTCAGGCAGACTGGCCACAGTATCTCAAAATGTGTATTTGGGTGAGCAACTGGCAGGAAGCACTATGACCCTGTTAAGGTAGCCAATGCCTCGTCACCAACATAATCCCATCACCAACTTCAAGAAACCGCTTGCAAAGGTAACGAAGCTTCTCATAAGATACACAGCTAGTGGGGTGTCACTTGAGGCAGACTGGCCAAAGTATTAAAAAAATGTGTATTTGGGTGAGAAACTAGCAGGAATCACTATGACACTCATAGGGTAGCCAATGCCTCGTCACCAGCATAATCACATCAGAAACTTCAAGAAACCCCTGGCAAAAGTTACAATGACTCTTAAGATACTCAACTAGTAGCGTAGCTATCAGGCAGACTGGCCAAAGTATCAAAAAAATTGTGTATTTGGGTGAGCAACTAGCAGGAATCACTATGACACTCATAGAGTAGCCAATGCCTCGTCACCAGCAGAATCAAATCAGCAACTTCTAGAAACCCCTGGCAAAAGTAACGTTGTTTCTCTTAAGATACACAACTAGTGGCGTATCGCTTCAGGCACACTGGAAACAGTATCAAAAAAATGTGTATTTGGGTGAGCAACTGGCACGAAACACTGTGACTCTCTTAGGGTAACCAATATCTCGTCACCAGTATAATCACAGCTTCAAAGTCAAGAAACCGCTGGCAAGAGTAACGATGTTTCTCTTAAGATACACAACTAGTGGCGTATCGCTTCAGGCAGACTGGCCACAGTATCTCAAAATGTGTATTTGGGTGAGCAACTGGCAGGAAGCACTATGACTCTCTTAAGGTAGCCAATGCCTCGTCACCAACATAATCCCATCACCAACTTCAAGAAACCGCTTGCAAAGGTAACGAAGCTTCTCATAAGATACACAGCTAGTGGGGTGTCACTTGAGGCAGACTGGCAAAAGTATCAAAAAAATGTGTATTTGGGTGAGCAACTAGCAGGAATCAATATGACACTCATAGGGTAGCCAATGCCTCGTCACCAGCATAATCACATCAGCAACTTCAAGAAACCCCTGGCAAAAGTTACAATGACTCTTAAGATACACAACTAGTGGCGTAGCTATCAGGCAGACTGGAAAGAGTATCTAAAAAATGTGTATTTGGGTGAAGAACTGGCAGGAATCTCTATGACTCTCTTGTGGTAGCCAATGCCTCGTCACCAGCAGAATCAAATCAGCAACTTCTAGAAACCCCTGGCAAAAGTAACGATGTTTCTCTTAAGATACACAACTAGTGGCGTATCGCTTCAGGCAGACTGGCCACAGTATCTCAAAATGTGTATTTGGGTGAGCAACTGGCACGAAACACTGTGACTCTCTTAGGGTAGCCAATATCTCGTCACCAGTATAATCACAGCTTCAAAGTCAAGAAACCGCTGGCAAGAGTAACGATGTTTCTCTTAAGATACACAACTAGTGGCGTATCGCTTCAGGCAGACTGGCCACAGTATCTCAAAATGTGTATTTGGGTGAGCAACTGGCAGGAAGCACTATGACTCTCTTAAGGTAGCCAATGCGTCGTCACCAACATAATCCCATCACCAACTTCAAGAAACCGCTTGCAAAGGTAACGAAGCTTCTCATAAGATACACAGCTAGTGGGGTGTCACTTGAGGCAGACTGGCAAAAGTATCAAAAAAATGTGTATTTGGGTGAGCAACTAGCAGGAATCACTATGACACTCATAGGGTAGCCAATGCCTCGTCACCAGCATAATCACATCAGCAACTTCAAGAAACCCATGGCAAAAGTTACAATGACTCTTAAGATACACAACGAGTGGCGTAGCTATCAGGCAGACTGGAAAGAGTATCTAAAAAATGTGTATTTGGGTGAGCAACTGGCACGAAACACTGTGACTCTCTTAGGGTAGCCAATATCTCGTCACCAGTATAATCACAGCTTCAAAGTCAAGAAACCGCTGGCAAGAGTAACGATGTTTCTCTTAAGATACACAACTAGTGGCGTATCGCTTCAGGCAGACGCCACAGTATCTCAAAATGTGTATTTGGGTGAGCAACTGGCAGGAAGCACTATGACTCTCTTAAGGTAGCCAATGCCTCGTCACCAACATAATCCCATCACCAACTTCAAGAAACCGCTTGCAAAGGTAACGAAGCTTCTCATAAGATACACAGCTAGTGGGGTGTCACTTGAGGCAGACTGGCCAAAGTATCAAAAAAATGTGTATTTGGGTGAGCAACTAGCAGGAATCACTATGACACTCATAGGGTAGCCAATGCCTCGTCACCAGCATAATCACATCAGCAACTTCAAGAAACCCATGGCAAAAGTTACAATGACTCTTAAGATACACAACGAGTGGCGTAGCTATCAGGCAGACTGGAAAGAGTATCTAAAAAATGTGTATTTGGGTGAAGAACTGGCAGGAATCTCTATGACTCTCTTGAGGTAGCCAATGCCTCGTCACCAGCAGAATCAAATCAGCAACTTCTAGAAACCCCTGGCAAAAGTAACGATGTTTCTCTTAAGATACACAACTAGTGGCGTATCGCTTCAGGCACACTGGAAACAGTATCTAAAAATGTGTATTTGGGTGAGCAACTGGCACGAAACACTGTGACTCTCTTAGGGTAGCCAATATCTCGTCACCAGTATAATCACAGCTTCAAAGTCAAGAAACCGCTGGCAAGAGTAACGATGTTTCTCTTAAGATACACAACTAGTGGCGTATCGCTTCAGGCAGACTGGCCACAGTATCTCAAAATGTGTATTTGGGTGAGCAACTGGCAGGAAGCACTATGACTCTCTTAAGGTAGCCAATGCCTCGTCACCAACATAATCCCATCACCGACTTCAAGAAACCGCTTGCAAAGGTAACGAAGCTTCTCATAAGATACACAGCTAGTGGGGTGTCACTTGAGGCAGACTGGCAAAAGTATCAAAAAAATGTGTATTTGGGTGAGCAACTAGCAGGAATCAATTTGACACTCATAGGGTAGCCAATGCCTCGTCACCAGCATAATCACATCAGCAACTTCAAGAAACCCCTGGCAAAAGTTACAATGACTCTTAAGATACACAACTAGTGGCGTAGCTATCAGGCGGACAGGAAAGAGTATCTAAAAAATGTGTATTTGGGTGAAGAACTGGCAGGAATCTCTATGACTCTCTTGTGGTAGCCAATGCCTCGTCACCAGCAGAATCAAATCAGCAACTTCTAGAAACCCCTGGCAAAATTAACGATGTTTCTCTTAAGATACACAACTAGTGGCGTATCGCTTCAGGCAGACTGGCCACAGTATCTCAAAATGTGTATTTGGGTGAGCAACTGGCAGGAAGCACTATGACCCTGTTAAGGTAGCCAATGCCTCGTCACCAACATAATCCCATCACCAACTTCAAGAAACCGCTTGCAAAGGTAACGAAGCTTCTCATAAGATACACAGCTAGTGGGGTGTCACTTGAGGCAGACTGGCCAAAGTTTTAAAAAAATGTGTATTTGGGTGAGAAACTAGCAGGAATCACTATGACACTCATAGGGTAGCCAATGCCTCGTCACCAGCATAATCACATCAGAAACTTCAAGAAACCCCTGGCAAAAGTTACAATGACTCTTAAGATACACAACTAGTAGCGTAGCTATCAGGCAGACTGGAAAGAGTATCTAAAAAATGTGTATTTGGGTGAAGAACTGGCAGGAATCTCTATGACTCTCTTGAGGTAGCCAATGCCTCGTCACCAGCAGAATCAAATCAGCAACTTCTAGAAACCCCTGGCAAAAGTAACGATGTTTCTCTTAAGATACACAACTAGTGGCGTATCGCATCAGGCACACTGGAAACAGTATCTAAAAAATGTGTATTTGGGTGAGCAACTGGCACGAAACACTGTGACTCTCTTAGGGTAGCCAATATCTCGTCACCAGTATAATCACAGCTTCAAAGTCAAGAAACCGCTGGCAAGAGTAACGATGTTTCTCTTAAGATACACAACTAGTGGCGTATCGCTTCAGGCAGACTGGCCACAGTATCTCAAAATGTGTATTTGGGTGAGCAACTGGCAGGAAGCACTATGACTCTCTTAAGGTAGCCAATGCCTCGTCACCAACATAATCCCACCACCAACTTCAAGAAACCGCTTGCAAAGGTAACGAAGCTTCTCATAAGATACACAGCTAGTGGGGTGTCACTTGAGGCAGACTGGCCAAAGTATCAAAAAAATTGTGTATTTGGGTGAGCAACTAGCAGGAATCACTATGACACTCATAGAGTAGCCAATGCCTCGTCACCAGCAGAACCAAATCAGCAACTTCTAGAAACCCCTGGCAAAAGTAACGTTGTTTCTCTTAAGATACACAACTAGTGGCGTATCGCTTCAGGCACACTGGAAACAGTATCAAAAAAATGTGTATTTGGGTGAGCAACTGGCACGAAACACTGTGACTCTCTTAGGGTAACCAATATCTCGTCACCAGTATAATCACAGCTTCAAAGTCAAGAAACCGCTGGCAAGAGTAACGATGTTTCTCTTAAGATACACAACTAGTGGCGTATCGCTTCAGGCAGACTGGCCACAGTATCTCAAAATGTGTATTTGGGTGAGCAACTGGCAGGAAGCACTATGACTCTCTTAAGGTAGCCAATGCCTCGTCACCAAATAATCCCATCACCGACTTCAAGAAACCGCTTGCAAAGGTAACGAAGCTTCTCATAAGATACACAGCTAGTGGGGTGTCACTTGAGGCAGACTGGCCAAAGTATCAAAAAAATGTGTATTTGGGTGAGCAACTAGCAGGAATCAATTTGACACTCATAGGGTAGCCAATGCCTCGTCACCAGCATAATCACATCAGCAACTTCAAGAAACCCCTGGCAAAAGTTACAATGACTCTTAAGATACACAACTAGTGGCGTAGCTATCAGGCAGACTGGAAAGAGTATCTAAAAAATGTGTATTTGGGTGAAGAACTGGCAGGAATCTCTATGACTCTCTTGTGGTAGCCAATGCCTCGTCACCAGCAGAATCAAATCAGCAACTTCTAGAAACCCCTGGCAAAATTATCGATGTTTCTCTTAAGATACACAACTAGTGGCGTATCGCTTCAGGCAGACTGGCCACAGTATCTCAAAATGTGTATTTGGGTGAGCAACTGGCAGGAAGCACTATGACCCTGTTAAGGTAGCCAATGCGTCGTCACCAACATAATCCCATCACCAACTTCAAGAAACCGCTTGCAAAGGTAACGAAGCTTCTCATAAGATACACAGCTAGTGGGGTGTCACTTGAGGCAGACTGGCCAAAGTATTAAAAAAATGTGTATTTGGGTGAGAAACTAGCAGGAATCCACTATGACACTCATAGGGTAGCCAATGCCTCGTCACCAGCATAATCACATCAGAAACTTCAAGAAACCCCTGGCAAAAGTTACAATGACTCTTAAGATACACAACTAGTAGCGTAGCTATCAGGCAGACTGGAAAGGGTATCTAAAAAATGTGTATTTGGGTGAAAAACTGGCAGGAATCTCTATGACTCTCTTGAGGTAGCCAATGCCTCGTCACCAGCAGAATCAAATCAGCAACTTCTAGAAACCCCTGGCAAAGGTAACGATGTTTCTCTTAAGATACACAACTAGTGGCGTATCGCTTCAGGCACACTGGAAACAGTATCTAAAAAATGTGTATTTGGGTGAGCAACTGGCACGAAACACTGTGACTCTCTTAGGGTAGCCAATATCTCGTCACCAGTATAATCACAGCTTCAAAGTCAAGAAACCGCTGGCAAGAGTAACGATGTTTCTCTTAAGATACACAACTAGTGGCGTATCGCTTCAGGCAGACTGGCCACAGTATCTCAAAATGTGTATTTGGGTGAGCAACTGGCAGGAAGCACTATGACTCTCTTAAGGTAGCCAATGCCTCGTCACCAACATAATCCCATCACCAACTTCAACAAACCGCTTGCAAAGGTAACGAAGCTTCTCATAAGATACACAGCTAGTGGGGTGTCACTTGAGGCAGACTGGCAAAAGTATCAAAAAAATGTGTATTTGGGTGAGCAACTAGCAGGAATCACTATGACACTCATAGGGTAGCCAATGCCTCGTCACCAGCATAATCACATCAGCAACTTCAAGAAACCCCTGGCAAAAGTTACAATGACTCTTAAGATACACAACTAGTGGCGTAGCTATCAGGCAGACTGGAAAGAGTATCTAAAAAATGTGTATTTGGGTGAAGAACTGGCAGGAATCTCTATGACTCTCTTGTGGTAGCCAATGCCTCGTCACCAGCAGAATCAAATCAGCAACTTCTAGAAACCCCTGGCAAAATTAACGATGTTTCTCTTAAGATACACAACTAGTGGCGTATCGCTTCAGGCAGACTGGCCACAGTATCTCAAAATGTGTATTTGGGTGAGCAACTGGCAGGAAGCACTATGACCCTGTTAAGGTAGCCAATGCCTCGTCACCAACATAATCCCATCACCAACTTCAAGAAACCGCTTGCAAAGGTAACGAAGCTTCTCATAAGATACACAGCTAGTGGGGTGTCACTTGAGGCAGACTGGCCAAAGTATCAAAAAAATGTGTATTTGGGTGAGAAACTAGCAGGAATCACTATGACACTCATAGGGTAGCCAATGCCTCGTCACCAGCATAATCACATCAGAAACTTCAAGAAACCCCTGGCAAAAGTTACAATGACTCTTAAGATACACAACTAGTGGCGTAGCTATCACGCAGACTGGAAAGAGTATCTAAAAAATGTGTATTTGGGTGAAGAACTGGCAGGAATCTCTATGACTCTCTTGAGGTAGCCAATGCCTCGTCACCAGCAGAATCAAATCAGCAACTTCTAGAAACCCCTGGCAAAAGTAACGATGTTTCTCTTAAGATACACAACTAGTGGCGTATCGCTTCAGGCACACTGGAAACAGTATCTAAAAAATGTGTATTTGGGTGAGCAACTGGCACGAAACACTGTGACTCTCTTAGGGTAGCCAATATCTCGTCACCAGTATAATCACAGCTTCAAAGTCAAGAAACCGCTGGCAAGAGTAACGATGTTTCTCTTAAGATACACAACTAGTGGCGTATCGCTTCAGGCAGACTGGAAAGAGTATCTAAAAAATGTGTATTTGGGTGAAGAACTGGCAGGAATCTCTATGACTCTCTTGTGGTAGCCAATGCCTCGTCACCAGCAGAATCAAATCAGCAACTTCTAGAAACCCCTGGCAAAATTAACGATGTTTCTCTTAAGATACACAACTAGTGGCGTATCGCTTCAGGCAGACTGGCCACAGTATCTCAAAATGTGTATTTGGGTGAGCAACTGGCAGGAAGCACTATGACCCTGTTAAGGTAGCCAATGCCTCGTCACCAACATAATCCCATCACCAACTTCAAGAAACCGCTTGCAAAGGTAACGAAGCTTCTCATAAGATACACAGCTAGTGGGGTGTCACTTGAGGCAGACTGGCCAAAGTATTAAAAAAATGTGTATTTGGGTGAGAAACTAGCAGGAATCACTATGACACTCATAGGGTAGCCAATGCCTCGTCACCAGCAGAATCAAATCAGCAACTTCTAGAAACCCCTGGCAAAAGTAACGTTGTTTCTCTTAAGATACACAACTAGTGGCGTATCGCTTCAGGCACACTGGAAACAGTATCTAAAAAATGTGTATTTGGGTGAGCAACTGGCACGAAACACTGTGACTCTCTTAGGGTAGCCAATATCTCGTCACCAGTATATTCACAGCTTCAAAGTCAAGAAACCGCTGGCAAGAGTAACGATGTTTCTCTTAAGATACACAACTAGTGGCGTATCGCTTCAGGCAGACTGCCCACAGTATCTCAAAATGTGTATTTGGGTGAGCAACTGGCAGGAAGCACTATGACTCTCTTAAGGTCGCCAATGCCTCGTCACCAACATAATCCCATCACCAACTTCAAGAAACCGCTTGCAAAGGTAACGAAGCTTCTCATAAGATACACAGCTAGTGGGGTGTCACTTGAGGCAGACTGGCCAAAGTATCAAAAAAATGTGTATTTGGGTGAGCAACTAGCAGGAATCACTATGACACTCATAGGGTAGCCAATGCCTCGTCACCAGCATAATCACATCAGCAACTTCAAGAAACCCCTGGCAAAAGTTACAATGACTCTTAAGATACACAACTAGTGGCGTAGCTATCAGGCAGACTGGAAAGAGTATCTAAAAAATGTGTATTTGGGTGAAGAACTGGCAGGAATCTCTATGACTCTCTTGAGGTAGCCAATGCCTCGTCACCAGCAGAATCAAATCAGCAACTTCTAGAAACCCCTGGCAAAAGTAACGATGTTTCTCTTAAGATACACAACTAGTGGCGTATCGCTTCAGGCACACTGGAAACAGTATCTAAAAAATGTGTATTTGGGTGAGCAACTGGCACGAAACACTGTGACTCTCTTAGGGTAGCCAATATCTCGTCACCAGTATAATCACAGCTTCAAAGTCAAGAAACCGCTGGCAAGAGTAACGATGTTTCTCTTAAGATACACAACTAGTGGCGTATCGCTTCAGGCAGACTGGCCACAGTATCTCAAAATGTGTATTTGGGTGAGCAACTGGCAGGAAGCACTATGACTCTCTTAAGGTAGCCAATGCCTCGTCACCAACATAATCCCATCACCAACTTCAAGAAACCGCTTGCAAAGGTAACGAAGCTTCTCATAAGATACACAGCTAGTGGGGTGTCACTTGAGGCAGACTGGCCAAAGTATCAAAAAAATGTGTATTTGGGTGAGCAACTAGCAGGAATCACTATGACACTCATAGGGTAGCCAATGCCTCGTCACCAGCATAATCACATCAGCAACTTCAAGAAACCCCTGGCAAAAGTTACAATGACTCTTAAGATACACAACTAGTGGCGTAGCCATCACGCAGACTGGAAAGAGTATCTAAAAAATGTGTATTTGGGTGAAGAACTGGCAGGAATCTCTATGACTCTCTTGAGGTAGCCAATGCCTCGTCACCAGCAGAATCAAATCAGCAACTTCTAGAAACCCCTGGCAAAAGTAACGTTGTTTCTCTTAAGATACACAACTAGTGGCGTATCGCTTCAGGCACACTGGAAACAGTATCTAAAAAATGTGTATTTGGGTGAGCAACTGGCACGAAACACTGTGACTCTCTTAGGGTAGCCAATATCTCGACACTAGTATAATCACAGCTTCAAAGTCAAGAAACCGCTGGCAAGAGTAACGATGTTTCTCTTAAGATACACAACTAGTGGCGTATCGCTTCAGGTAGACTGTCCACAGTATCTCAAAATGTGTATTTGGGTGAGCAACTGGCAGGAAGCACTATGACTCTCTTAAGGTAGCCAATGCATCGTCACCAACATAATCCCATCACCAACTTCAAGAAACCGCTTGCAAAGGTAACGAAGCTTCTCATAAGATACACAGCTAGTGGGGTGTCACTTGAGGCAGACTGGCCAAAGTATCAAAAAAATGTGTATTTGGGTGAGCAACTAGCAGGAATCACTATGACACTCATAGGGTAGCCAATGGCTCGTCACCAGCATATTCACATCAGCAACTTCAAGAAACCCCTGGCAAAAGTTACAATGACTCTTAAGATACACAACTAGTGGCGTAGCTATCAGGCAAACTGGAAAGAGTATCTAAAAAATGTGTATTTGGGTGAAGAACTGGCAGGAATCTCTATGACTCTCTTGAGGTAGCCAATGCCTCGTCACCAGCAGAATCAAATCAGCAACTTCTAGAAACCCCTGGCAAAAGTAACGATGTTTCTCTTAAGATACACAACTAGTGGCGTATCGCTTCAGGCAGACTGGCCACAGTATCTCAAAATGTGTATTTGGGTGAGCAACTGGCAGGAAGCACTATGACTCTCTTAAGGTAGCCAATGCCTCGTCACCAACATAATCCCATCACCAACTTCAAGAAACCGCTTGCAAAGGTAACGAAGCTTCTCATAAGATACACAGCTAGTGGGGTGTCACTTGAGGCAGACTGGCCAAAGTATCAAAAAAATGTGTATTTGGGTGAGCAACTAGCAGGAATCACTATGACACTCATAGGGTAGCCAATGGCTCGTCACCAGCATAATCACATCAGCAACTTCAAGAAACCCCTGGCAAAAGTTACAATGACTCTTAAGATACACAACTAGTGGCGTAGCTATGAGGCAGACTGGAAAGAGTATCTAAAAAATGTGTATTTGGGTGAAGAACTGGCAGGAATCTCTATGACTCTCTTGAGGTAGCCAATGCCTCGTCACCAGCAGAATCAAATCAGCAACTTCTAGAAACCCCTGGCAAAAGTAACGATGTTTCTCTTAAGATACACAACTAGTGGCTTATCGCTTCAGGCACACTGGAAACAGTATCTAAAAAATGTGTATATGGGTGAGCAACTGGCACGAAACACTGTGACTCTCTTAGGATAGCCAATATCTCGTCACCAGTATTATCACAGCTTCAAAGTCAAGAAACCGCTGGCAAGAGTAACGATGTTTCTCTTAAGATACACAACTAGTGGCGTATCGCTTCAGGCAGACTGGCCACAGTATCTCAAAATGTGTATTTGGGTGAGCAACTGGCAGGAAGCACTATGACTCTCTTAAGGTAGCCAATGCCTCGTCACCAACATAATCCCATCACCAACTTCAAGAAACCGCTTGCAGAGGTAACGAAGCTTCTCATAAGATACACAGCTAGTGGGGTGTCACTTGAGGCAGACTGGCCAAAGTATCAAAAAAATGTGTATTTGGGTGAGCAACTAGCAGGAATCACTATGACACTCATAGGGTAGCCAATGGCTCGTCACCAGCATAATCACATCAGCAACTTCAAGAAACCCCTGGCAAAAGTTACAATGACTCTTAAGATACACAACTAGTGGCGTAGCTATGAGGCAGACTGGAAAGAGTATCTAAAAAATGTGTATTTGGGTGAAGAACTGGCAGGAATCTCTATGACTCTCTTGAGGTAGCCAATGCCTCGTCACCAGCAGAATCAAATCAGCAACTTCTAGAAACCCCTGGCAAAAGTAACGATGTTTCTCTTAAGATACACAACTAGTGGCTTATCGCTTCAGGCACACTGGAAACAGTATCTAAAAAATGTGTATATGGGTGAGCAACTGGCACGAAACACTGTGACTCTCTTAGGGTAGCCAATATCTCGTCACCAGTATAATCACAGCTTCAAAGTCAAGAAACCGCTGGCAAGAGTAACGATGTTTCTCTTAAGATACACAACTAGTGGCGTATCGCTTCAGGCAGACTGGCCACAGTATCTCAAAATGTGTATTTGGGTGAGCAACTGGCCGGAAGCACTATGACTCTCTTAAGGTAGCCAATTCCTCGTCACCAACATAATCCCATCACCAACTTCAAGAAACCGCTTGCAAAGGTAACGAAGCTTCTCATAAGATACACAGCTAGTGGGGTGTCACTTGAGGCAGACTGGCCAAAGTATCAAAAAAAATGTGTATTTGGGTGAGCAACTAGCAGGAATCACTATGACACTCATAGAGTAGCCAATGCCTCGTCACCAGCAGAATCAAATCAGCAACTTCTAGAAACCCCTGGCAAAAGTAACGTTGTTTCTCTTAAGATACACAACTAGTGGCGTATCGCTTCAGGCACACTGGAAACAGTATCTAAAAAATGTGTATTTGGGTGAGCAACTGGCACGAAACACTGTGACTCTCTTAGGGTAGCCAATATCTCGTCACTAGTATAATCACAGCTTCAAAGTCAAGAAACCGCTGGCAAGAGTAACGATGTTTCTCTTAAGATACACAACTAGTGGCGTATCGCTTCAGGTAGACTGGCCACAGTATCTCAAAATGTGTATTTGGGTGAGCAACTGGCAGGAAGCACTATGACTCTCTTAAGGTAGCCAATGCATCGTCACCAACATAATCCCATCACCAACTTCAAGAAACCGCTTGCAAAGGTAACGAAACTTCTCATAAGATACACAGCTAGTGGGGTGTCACTTGAGGCAGACTGGCCAAAGTATCAAAAAAATGTGTATTTGGGTGAGCAACTAGCAGGAATCACTATGACACTCATAGGGTAGCCAATGCCTCGTCACCAGCATAATCACATCAGCAACTTCAAGAAACCCCTGGCAAAAGTTACAATGACTCTTAAGATACACAACTAGTGGCGTAGCTATCAGGCAGACTGGAAAGAGTATCTAAAAAATGTGTATTTGGGTGAAGAGCTGGCAGGAATCTCTATGACTCTCTTGAGGTAGCCAATGCCTCGTCACCAGCAGAATCAAATCAGCAACTTCTAGAAACCCCTGGCAAAAGTAACGATGTTTCTCATAAGATACACAACTAGTGGCGTATCGCTTCAGGCACACTGGAAACAGTATCTAAAAAATGTGTATTTGGGTGAGCAACTGGCACGAAACACTGTGACTCTCTTAGGGTAGCCAATATCTCGTCACCAGTATAATCACAGCTTCAAAGTCAAGAAACCGCTGGCAAGAGTAACGATGTTTCTCTTAAGATACACAACTAGTGGCGTATCGCTTCAGGCAGACTGGCCACAGTATCTCAAAATGTGTATTTGGGTGAGCAACTGGCAGGAAGCACTATGACTCTCTTAAGGTAGCCAATGCCTCGTCACCAACATAATCCCATCACCAACTTCAAGAAACCGCTTGCAAAGGTAACGAAGCTTCTCATAAGATACACAGCTAGTGGGGTGTCACTTGAGGCAGACTGGCCAAAGTATCAAAAAAATGTGTATTTGGGTGAGCAACTAGCAGGAATCACTATGACACTCATAGGGTAGCCAATGCCTCGTCACCAGCATAATCACATCAGCAACTTCAAGAAACCCCTGGCAAAAGTTACAATGACTCTTAAGATACACAACTAGTGGCGTAGCTATGAGGCAGACTGGAAAGAGTATCTAAAAATGTGTATTTGGGTGAAGAACTGGCAGGAATCTCTATGACTCTCTTGAGGTAGCCAATGCCTCGTCACCAGCAGAATCAAATCAGCAACTTCTAGAAACCCCTGGCAAAAGTAACGTTGTTTCTCTTAAGATACACAACTAGTGGCGTATCGCTTCAGGCACACTGGAAACAGTATCTAAAAAATGTGTATTTGGGTGAGCAACTGGCACGAAACACTGTGACTCTCTTAGGGTAGCCAATATCTCGTCACTAGTATAATCACAGCTTCAAAGTCAAGAAACCGCTGGCAAGAGTAACGATGTTTCTCTTAAGATACACAACTAGTGGCGTATCGCTTCAGGTAGACTGGCCACAGTATCTCAAAATGTGTATTTGGGTGAGCAACTGGCAGGAAGCACTATGACTCTCTTAAGGTAGCCAATGCATCGTCACCAACATAATCCCATCACCAACTTCAAGAAACCGCTTGCAAAGGTAACGAAGCTTCTCATAAAATACACAGCTAGTGGGGTGTCACTTGAGGCAGACTGGCCAAAGTATCAAAAAAATGTGTATTTGGGTGAGCAACTAGCAGGAATCACTATGACACTCATAGGGTAGCCAATGCCTCGTCACCAGCATAATCACATCAGCAACTTCAAGAAACACCTGGCAAAAGTTACAATGACTCTTAAGATACACAACTAGTGGCGTAGCTATCAGGCAGACTGGAAAGAGTATCTAAAAAATGTGTATTTGGGTGAAGAGCTGGCAGGAATCTCTATGACTCTCTTGAGGTAGCCAATGCCTCGTCACCAGCAGAATCAAATCAGCAACTTCTAGAAACCCCTGGCAAAAGTAACGATGTTTCTCTTAAGATACACAACTAGTGGCGTATCGCTTCAGGCACACTGGCAACAGTATCTAAAAAATGTGTATTTGGGTGAGCAACTGGCACGAAACACTGTGACTCTCTTAGGGTAGCCAATATCTCGTCACCAGTATAATCACAGCTTCAAAGTCAAGAAACCGCTGGCAAGAGTAACGATGTTTCTCTTAAGATACACAACTAGTGGCGTATCGCTTCAGGCAGACTGGCCACAGTATCTCAAAATGTGTATTTGGGTGAGCAACTGGCAGGAAGCACTATGACTCTCTTAAGGTAGCCAATGCATCGTCACCAACATAATCCCATCACCAAATTCAAGAAACCGCTTGCAAAGGTAACGAAGCTTCTCATAAGATACACAGCTAGTGGGGTGTCACTTGAGGCAGACTGGCCAAAGTTTAAAAAAAATGTGTATTTGGGTGAGCAACTAGCAGGAATCACTATGACACTCATAGAGTAGCCAATGCCTCGTCACCAGCAGAATCAAATCAGCAACTTCTAGAAACCCCTGGCAAAAGTAACGATGTTTCTCTTAAGATACACAACTAGTGGCGTATCGCTTCAGGCACACTGGAAACAGTATCAAAAAAATGTGTATTTGGGTGAGCAACTGGCACGAAACACTGTGACTCTCTTAGGGTAGCCAATATCTCGTCACCAGTATAATCACAGCTTCAAAGTCAAGAAACCGCTGGCAAGAGTAACGATGTTTCTCTTAAGATACACAACTAGTGGCGTATCGCTTCAGGCAGACTGGCCACAGTATCTCAAAATGTGTATTTGGGTGAGCAACTGGCAGGAAGACTATGACTCTCTTAAGGTAGCCAATGCCTCGTCACCAACATAATCCCATCACCAACTTCAAGAAACCGGTTGCAAAGGTAACGAAGCTTCTCATAAGATACACAGCTAGTGGGGTGTCACTTGAGGCAGACTGGCCAAAGTATAAAAAAATGTGTATTTGGGTGAGCAACTAGCAGGAATCACTATGACACTCATAGGGTAGCCAATGGCTCGTCACCAGCATAATCACATCAGCAACTTCAAGAAACCCCTGGCAAAAGTTACAATGACTCTTAAGATACACAACTAGTGGCGTAGCTATGAGGCAGACTGGAAAGAGTATCTAAAAATGTGTATTTGGGTGAAGAACTGGCAGGAATCTCTATGACTCTCTTGAGGTAGCCAATGCCTCGTCACCAGCAGAATCAAATCAGCAACTTCTAGAAACCCCTGGCAAAAGTAACGTTGTTTCTCTTAAGCTACACAACTAGTGGCGTATCGCTTCAGGCACACTGGAAACAGTATCTAAAAAATGTGTATTTGGGTGAGCAACTGGCACGAAACACTGTGACTCTCTTAGGGTAGCCAATATCTCGTCACTAGTATAATCACAGCTTCAAAGTCAAGAAACCGCTGGCAAGAGTAACGATGTTTCTCTTAAGATACACAACTAGTGGCGTATCGCTTCAGGTAGACTGGCCACAGTATCTCAAAATGTGTATTTGGGTGAGCAACTGGCAGGAAGCACTATGACTCTCTTAAGGTAGCCAATGCATCGTCACCAACATAATCCCATCACCAACTTCAAGAAACCGCTTGCAAAGGTAACGAAGCTTCTCATAAGATACACAGCTAGTGGGGTGTCACTTGAGGCAGACTGGCCAAAGTATCAAAAAAATGTGTATTTGGGTGAGCAACTAGCAGGAATCACTATGACACTCATAGGGTAGCCAATGCCTCGTCACCAGCATAATCACATCAGCAACTTCAAGAAACACCTGGCAAAAGTTACAATGACTCTTAAGATACACAACTAGTGGCGTAGCTATCAGGCAGACTGGAAAGAGTATCTAAAAAATGTGTATTTGTGTGAAGAGCTGGCAGGAATCTCTATGACTCTCTTGAGGTAGCCAATGCCTCGTCACCAGCAGAATCAAATCAGCAACTTCTAGAAACCCCTGGCAAAAGTAACGATGTTTCTCTTAAGATACACAACTAGTGGCGTATCGCTTCAGGCACACTGGCAACAGTATCTAAAAAATGTGTATTTGGGTGAGCAACTGGCACGAAACACTGTGACTCTCTTAGGGTAGCCAATATCTCGTCACCAGTATAATCACAGCTTCAAAGTCAAGAAACCGCTGGCAAGAGTAACGATGTTTCTCTTAAGATACACAACTAGTGGCGTATCGCTTCAGGCAGACTGGCCACAGTATCTCAAAATGTGTATTTGGGTGAGCAACTGGCAGGAAGCACTATGACTCTCTTAAGGTAGCCAATGCATCGTCACCAACATAATCCCATCACCAACTTCAAGAAACCGCTTGCAAAGGTAACGAAGCTTCTCATAAGATACACAGCTAGTGGGGTGTCACTTGAGGCAGACTGGCCAAAGTTTAAAAAAAATGTGTATTTGGGTGAGCAACTAGCAGGAATCACTATGACACTCATAGAGTAGCCAATGCCTCGTCACCAGCAGAATCAAATCAGCAACTTCTAGAAACCCCTGGCAAAAGTAACGATGTTTCTCTTAAGATACACAACTAGTGGCGTATCGCTTCAGGCAGACTGGCCACAGTATCTCAAAATGTGTATTTGGGTGAGCAACTGGCAGGAAGCACTATGACTCTCTTAAGATAGCCAATGCCTCGTCACCAACATAATCCCATCACCAACTTCAAGAAACCGCTTGCAAAGGTAACGAAGCTTCTCATAAGATACACAGCTAGTGGGGTGTCACTTGAGGCAGACTGGCCAAAGTATCAAAAAAATGTGTATTTGGGTGAGCAACTAGCAGGAATCACTATGACACTCATAGGGTAGCCAATGCCTCGTCACCAGCATAATCACATCAGCAACTTCAAGAAACCCCTGGCAAAAGTTACAATGACTCTTAAGATACACAACTAGTGGCGTAGCTATGAGGCAGACTGGAAAGAGTATCTAAAAAATGTGTATTTGGGTGAAGAACTGGCAGGAATCTCTATGACTCTCTTGAGGTAGCCAATGCCTCGTCACCAGCAGAATCAAATCAGCAACTTCTAGAAACCCCTGGCAAAAGTAACGATGTTTCTCTTAAGATACACAACTAGTGGCTTATCGCTTCAGGCACACTGGAAACAGTATCTAAAAAATGTGTATATCGGTGAGCAACTGGCACGAAACACTGTGACTCTCTTAGGGTAGCCAATATCTCGTCACCAGTATAATCACAGCTTCAAAGTCAAGAAACCGCTGGCAAGAGTAACGATGTTTCTCTTAAGATACACAACTAGTGGCGTATCGCTTCAGGCAGACTGGCCACAGTATCTCAAAATGTGTATTTGGGTGAGCAACTGGCAGGAAGCACTATGACTCTCTTAAGGTTGCCAATTCCTCGTCACCAACATAATCCCATCACCAACTTCAAGAAACCGCTTGCAAAGGTAACGAAGCTTCTCATAAGATACACAGCTAGTGGGGTGTCACTTGAGGCAGACTGGCCAAAGTATCAAAAAAATGTGTATTTGGGTGAGCAACTAGCAGGAATCACTATGACACTCATAGAGTAGCCAATGCCTCGTCACCAGCAGAATCAAATCAGCAACTTCTAGAAACCCCTGGCAAAAGTAACGTTGTTTCTCTTAAGATACACAACTAGTGGCGTATCGCTTCAGGCACACTGCAAACATTATCTAAAAAATGTGTATTTGGGTGAGCAACTGGCACGAAACACTGTGACTCTCTTAGGGTAGCCAATATCTCGTCACTAGTATAATCACAGCTTCAAAGTCAAGAAACCGCTGGCAAGAGTAACGATGTTTCTCTTAAGATACACAACTAGTGGCGTATCGCTTCAGGTAGACTGGCCACAGTATCTCAAAATGTGTATTTGGGTGAGCAACTGGCAGGAAGCACTATGACTCTCTTAAGGTAGCCAATGCATCGTCACCAACATAATCCCATCACCAACTTCAAGAAACCGCTTGCAAAGGTAACGAAGCTTCTCATAAGATACACAGCTAGTGGGGTGTCACTTGAGGCAGACTGGCCAAAGTATCAAAAAAATGTGTATTTGGGTGAGCAACTAGCAGGAATCACTATGACACTCATAGGGTAGCCAATGCCTCGTCACCAGCATAATCACATCAGCAACTTCAAGAAACCCCTGGCAAAAGTTACAATGACTCTTAAGATACACAACTAGTGGCGTAGCTATCACGCAGACTGGAAAGAGTATCTAAAAAATGTGTATTTGGGTGAAGAACTGGCAGGAATCTCTATGACTCTCTTGAGGTAGCCAATGCCTCGTCACCAGCAGAATCAAATCAGCAACTTCTAGAAACCCCTGGCAAAAGTAACGATGTTTCTCTTAAGATACACAACTAGTGGCGTATCGCTTCAGGCACACTGGAAACAGTATCAAAAAAATGTGTATTTGGGTGAGCAACTGGCACGAAACACTGTGACTCTCTTAGGGTAGCCAATATCTCGTCACCAGTATAATCACAGCTTCAAAGTCAAGAAACCGCTGGCAAGAGTAACGATGTTTCTCTTAAGATACACAACTAGTGGCGTATCGCTTCAGGCAGACTGGCCACAGTATCTCAAAATGTGTATTTGGGTGAGCAACTGGCAGGAAGCACTATGACTCTCTTAAGGTAGCCAATGCCTCGTCACCAACATAATCCCATCACCAACTCAAGAAACCGCTTGCAAAGGTAACGAAGCTTCTCATAAGATACACAGCTAGTGGGGTGTCACTTGAGGCAGACTGGCCAAAGTATCAAAAGAATGTGTATTTGGGTGAGCAACTAGCAGGAATCACTATGACACTCATAGGGTAGCCAATGCCTCGTCACCAGCATAATCACATCAGCAACTTCAAGAAACCCCTGGCAAAAGTTACAATGACTCTTAAGATACACAACTAGTGGCGTAGCTATCAGGCAGACTGGAAAGAGTATCTAAAAAATGTGTATTTGGGTGAAGAACTGGCAGGAATCTCTATGACTCTCTTGAGGTAGCCAATGCCTCGTCACCAGCAGAATCAAATCAGCAACTTCTAGAAACCCCTGGCAAAAGTAACGATGTTTCTCTTAAGATACACAACTAGTGGCGTATCGCTTCAGGCACACTAGAAACAGTATCTAAAAAATGTGTATTTGGGTGAGCAACTGGCACGAAACACTGTGACTCTCTTAGGGTAGCCAATATCTCGTCACCAGTATAATCACAGCTTCAAAGTCAAGAAACCGCTGGCAAGAGTAACGATGTTTCTCTTAAGATACACAACTAGTGGCGTATCGCTTCAAGCAGACTGGCCACAGTATCTCAAAATGTGTATTTGGGTGAGCAACTGGCAGGAAGCACTATGACTCTCTTAAGGTAGCCAATGCCTCGTCACCAACATAATCCCATCACCAACTTCAAGAAACCGCTTGCAAAGGTAACGAAGCTTCTCATAAGATACACAGCTAGTGGGGTGTCACTTGAGGCCGACTGGCCAAAGTATCAAAAAAATGTGTATTTGGGTGAGCAACTAGCAGGAATCACTATGACACTCATAGGGTAGCCAATGCCTCGTCACCAGCATAATCACATCAGCAACTTCAAGAAACCCCTGGCAAAAGTTACAATGACTCTTAAGATACACAACTAGTGGCGTAGCTATCAGGCAGACTGGAAAGAGTATCTAAAAAATGTGTATTTGGGTGAAGAACTGGCAGGAATCTCTATGACTCTCTTGAGGTAGCCAATGCCTCGTCACCAGCAGAATCAAATCAGCAACTTCTAGAAACCCCTGGCAAAAGTAACGATGTTTCTCTTAAGATACACAACTAGTGGCGTATCGCTTCAGGCACACTAGAAACAGTATCTAAAAAATGTGTATTTGGGTGAGCAACTGGCACGAAACACTGTGACTCTCTTAGGGTAGCCAATATCTCGTCACCAGTATAATCACAGCTTCAAAGTCAAGAAACCGCTGGCAAGAGTAACGATGTTTCTCTTAAGATACACAACTAGTGGCGTATCGCTTCAGGCAGACTGGCCACAGTATCTCAAAATGTGTATTTGGGTGAGCAACTGGCAGGAAGCACTATGACTCTCTTAAGGTAGCCAATGCCTCGTCACCAACATAATCCCATCACCAACTTCAAGAAACCGCTTGCAAAGGTAACGAAGCTTCTCATAAGATACACAGCTAGTGGGGTGTCACTTGAGGCCGACTGGCCAAAGTATCAAAAAAATGTGTATTTGGGTGAGCAACTAGCAGGAATCACTATGACACTCATAGGGTAGCCAATGCCTCGTCACCAGCATAATCACATCAGCAACTTCAAGAAACCCCTGGCAAAAGTTACAATGACTCTTAAGATACACAACTAGTGGCGTAGCTATCAGGCAGACTGGAAAGAGTATCTAAAAAATGTGTATTTGGGTGAAGAACTGGCAGGAATCTCTATGACTCTCTTGAGGTAGCCAATGCCTCGTCACCAGCAGAATCAAATCAGCAACTTCTAGAAACCCCTGGCAAAAGTAACGATGTTTCTCTTAAGATACACAACTAGTGGCGTATCGCTTCAGGCACACTAGAAACAGTATCTAAAAAATGTGTATTTGGGTGAGCAACTGGCACGAAACACTGTGACTCTCTTAGGGTAGCCAATATCTCGTCACCAGTATAATCACAGCTTCAAAGTCAAGAAACCGCTGGCAAGAGTAACGATGTTTCTCTTAAGATACACAACTAGTGGCGTATCGCTTCAGGCAGACTGGCCACAGTATCTCAAAATGTGTATTTGGGTGAGCAACTGGCAGGAAGCACTATGACTCTCTTAAGGTAGCCAATGCCTCGTCACCAACATAATCCCATCACCAACTTCAAGAAACCGCTTGCAAAGGTAACGAAGCTTCTCATAAGATACACAGCTAGTGGGGTGTCACTTGAGGCCGACTGGCCAAAGTATCAAAAAAATGTGTATTTGGGTGAGCAACTAGCAGGAATCACTATGACACTCATAGGGTAGCCAATGCCTCGTCACCAGCATAATCACATCAGCAACTTCAAGAAA
Organism: Schistocerca nitens; assembly: GCF_023898315.1. NCBI lineage: Eukaryota > Metazoa > Arthropoda > Insecta > Orthoptera > Acrididae > Schistocerca > Schistocerca nitens. The sequence continues at coordinate 104,017,653 of NC_064616.1, read as the reverse complement.
CCCCTGGCAAAAGTTACAATGACTCTTAAGATACACAACTTGTGGCGTAGCTATCAGGCAGACTGGAAAGAGTATCTAAAAAATGTGTATTTGGGTGAAGAACTGGCAGGAATCTCTATGACTCTCTTGAGGTAGCCAATGCCTCGTCACCAGCAGAATCAAATCAGCAACTTCTAGAAACCCCTGGCAAAAGTAACGATGTTTCTCTTAAGATACACAACTAGTGGCGTATCGCTTCAGGCACACTAGAAACAGTATCTAAAAAATGTGTATTTGGGTGAGCAACTGGCACGAAACACTGTGACTCTCTTAGGGTAGCCAATATCTCGTCACCAGTATAATCACAGCTTCAAAGTCAAGAAACCGCTGGCAAGAGTAACGATGTTTCTCTTAAGATACACAACTAGTGGCGTATCGCTTCAGGCAGACTGGCCACAGTATCTCAAAATGTGTATTTGGGTAAGCAACTGGCAGGAAGCACTATGACTCTCTTAAGGTAGCCAATGCCTCGTCACCAACATAATCCCATCACCAACTTCAAGAGACCGCTTGCAAAGGTAACGAAGCTTCTCATAAGATACACAGCTAGTGGGGTGTCACTTGAGGCCGACTGGCCAAAGTATCAAAAAATGTGTATTTGGGTGAGCAACTAGCAGGAATCACTATGACACTCATAGGGTAGCCAATGCCTCGTCACCAGCATAATCACATCAGCAACTTCAAGAAACCCCTGGCAAAAGTTACAATGACTCTTAAGATACACAACTAGTGGCGTAGATATCAGGCAGACTGGAAAGAGTATCTAAAAAAAGGGTATTTGGGTGAAGAACTGGCAGGAATCTCTATGATGCTCTTGAGGTAGCCAATGCCTCGTCACCAGCAGAATCAAATCAGCAACTTCTAGAAACCCCTGGCAAAAGTAACGATGTTTCTCTTAAGATACACAACTAGTGGCGTATCGCTTCAGGCACACTGGAAACAGTATCTAAAAAATGTGTATTTGGGTGAGCAACTGGCACGAAACACTGTGACTCTCTTAGGGTAGCCAATATCTCGTCACTAGTATAATCACAGCTTCAAAGTCAAGAAACCGCTGGCAAGAGTAACGATGTTTCTCTTAAGATACACAACTAGTGGCGTATCGCTTCAGGCACACTGGAAACAGTATCTAAAAAATGTGTATTTGGGTGAGCAACTGGCACGAAACACTGTGACTCTGTTAGGGTAGCCAATATCTCGTCACCAGTATAATCACAGCTTCAAAGTCAAGAAACCGCTGGCAAGAGTAACGATGTTTCTCTTAAGATACACAACTAGTGGCGTATCGCTTCAGGCAGACTGGCCACAGTATCTCAAAATGTGTATTTGGGTGAGCAACTGGCAGGAAGCACTATGACTCTCTTAAGGTAGCCAATGCCTCGTCACCAACATAATCCCATCACCAACTTCAAGAAACCGCTTGCAAAGGTAACGAAGCTTCTCATAAGATACGCAGCTAGTGGGGTGTCACTTGAGGCAGACTGGCCAAAGTACCAAAAAAAATGTGTATTTGGGTGAGCAACTAGCAGGTATCACTATGACACTCATAGAGTAGCCAATGCCTCGTCACCAGCAGAATCAAATCAAGAACTTCTAGAAACCCCTGGCAAAAGTAACGTTGTTTCTCTTAAGATACACAACTAGTGGCGTATCGCTTCAGGCACACTGGAAACAGTATCTAAAAAATGTGTATTTGGGTGAGCAACTGGCACGAAACACTGTGACTCTCTTAGGGTAGCCAATATCTCGTCACCAGTATAATCACAGCTTCAAAGTCAAGAAACCGCTGGCAAGAGTAACGATGTTTCTCTTAAGATACACAACTAGTGGCGTATCGCTTCAGGCAGACTGGCCACAGTATCTCAAAATGTGTATTTGGGTGAGCAACTGGCAGGAAGCACTATGACTCTCTTAAGGTAGCCAATGCCTCGTCACCAACATAATCCCATCACCAACTTCAAGAAACCGCTTGCAAAGGTAACGAAGCTTCTCATAAGATACACAGCTAGTGGGGTGTCACTTGAGGCAGACTGGCCAAAGTATCAAAAAAATGTGTATTTGGGTGAGCAACTAGCAGGAATCACTATGACACTCATAGGGTAGCCAATGCCTCGTCACCAGCATAATCACATCAGCAACTTCAAGAAACCCCTGGCAAAAGTTACAATGACTCTTAAGATACACAACTAGTGGCGTAGCTATCAGGCAGACTGGAAAGAGTATCTAAAAAATGTGTATTTGTGTGAAGAACTGGCAGGAATATCTATGACTCTCTTGAGGTAGCCAATGCCTCGTCACCAGCAGAATCAAATCAGCAACTTCTAGAAACCCCTGGCAAAAGTAACGATGTTTCTCTTAAGATACACAACTAGTGGCGTATCGCTTCAGGCACACTGCAAACATTATCTAAAAAATGTGTATTTGGGTGAGCAACTGGCACGAAACACTGTGACTCTCTTAGGGTAGCCAATATCTCGTCACCAGTATAATCACAGCTTCAAAGTCAAGAAACCGCTGGCAAGAGTAACGATGTTTCTCTTAAGATACACAACTAGTGGCGTATCGCTTCAGGCAGACTGGCCACAGTATCTCAAAATGTGTATTTGGGTGAGCAACTGGCAGGAAGCACTACGACTCTCTTAAGGTAGCCAATGCCTCGTCACCAACGTAATCCCATCACCAACTTCAAGAAACCGCTTGCAAAGGTAACGAAGCTTCTCATAAGATACACAGCTAGTGGGGTGTCACTTGAGGCAGACTGGCCAAAGTATCAAAAAAATGTGTATTTGGGTGAGCAACTAGCAGGAATCACTATGACACTCATAGGGTAGCCAATGGCTCGTCACCAGCATAATCACATCAGCAACTTCAAGAAACCCCTGGCAAAAGTTACAATGACTCTTAAGATACACAACTACTGGCGTAGCTATCAGGCAGACTGGAAAGAGTATCTAAAAAATGTGTATTTGGGTGAAGAACTGGCAGGAATCTCTATGACTCTCTTGAGGTAGCCAATGCCTCGTCACCAGCAGAATCAAATCAGCAACTTCTAGAAACCCCTGGCAAAAGTAACGATGTTTCTCTTAAGATACACAACTAGTGGCTTATCGCTTCAGGCACACTGGAAACAGTATCTAAAAAATGTGTATATGGGTGAGCAACTGGCACGAAACACTGTGACTCTCTTAGGGTAGCCAATATCTCGTCACCAGTATAATCACAGCTTCAAAGTCAAGAAACCGCTGGCAAGAGTACCGATGTTTCTCTTAAGATACACAACTAGTGGCGTATCGCTTCAGGCAGACTGGCCACAGTATCTCAAAATGTGTATTTGGGTGAGCAACTGGCAGGAAGCACTATGACTCTCTTAAGGTAGCCAATTCCACGTCACCAACATAATCCCATCACCAACTTCAAGAAACCGCTTGCAAAGGTAACGAAGCTTCTCATAAGATACACAGCTAGTGGGGTGTCACTTGAGGCAGACTGGCCAAAGTATCAAAAAAAATGTGTATTTGGGTGAGCAACTAGCAGGAATCACTATGACACTCATAGAGTAGCCAATGCCTCGTCACCAGCAGAATCAAATCAGCAACTTCTAGAAACCCCTGGCAAAAGTAACGTTGTTTCTCTTAAGATACACAACTAGTGGCGTATCGCTTCAGGCACACTGGAAACAGTATCTAAAAAATGTGTATTTGGGTGAGCAACTGGCACGAAACACTGTGACTCTCTTAGGGTAGCCAATATCTCGTCTCTAGTATAATCACAGCTTCAAAGTCAAGAAACCGCTGGCAAGAGTAACGATGTTTCTCTTAAGATACACAACTAGTGGCGTATCGCTTCAGGTAGACTGGCCACAGTATCTCAAAATGTGTATTTGGGTGAGCAACTGGCAGGAAGCACTATGACTCTCTTAAGGTAGCCAATGCATCGTCACCAACATAATCCCATCATCAACTTCAAGAAACCGCTTGCAAAGGTAACGAAGCTTCTCATAAGATACACAGCTAGTGGGGTGTCACTTGAGGCAGACTGGCCAAAGTATCAAAAAAATGTGTATTTGGGTGAGCAACTAGCAGGAATCACTATGACACTCATAGGGTAGCCAATGCCTCGTCACCAGCATAATCACATCAGCAACTTCAAGAAACCCCTGGCAAAAGTTACAATGACTCTTAAGATACACAACTAGTGGCGTAGCTATCAGGCAGACTGGAAAGAGTATCTAAAAAATGTGTATTTGGGTGAAGAGCTGGCAGGAATCTCTATGACTCTCTTGAGGTAGCCAATGCCTCGTCACCAGCAGAATCAAATCAGCAACTTCTAGAAACCCCTGGCAAAAGTAACGATGTTTCTCTTAAGATACACAACTAGTGGCGTATCGCTTCAGGCACACTGGTTGGTTGGTTGTTGGGATGTTTAAGGGGGACTAAACAGCTAAGGTCATCAGTCCCCCATTCCAAAACAGGCGAGACAGGGTCACGAAGCAGGTAAAACCCTAGAGGGAAGGAGACTCCCCCCAGGCACTACAAGAACACAAATGCAACAATGAACACTACAGACAAGAAGAGGACAGACAAACACCAGACACTAGCATACAGAAGAAAAGAAGATGGCTGGAAACTGGTTGACCGACCGCGAGACAAAAAAAAAGGGAAAGAGTCAACCAGCAGACTATACACCAAAACAGCAACAAATGTAAAGAGACGCGAGGACAAAGGACACAGAATGGGAAGGTGCAGGACCTTCCTAAATCGAACCATAAAAAGGACTACCACGGATAAAATTTAAAACGTCATCAGCCATGGAGGCATCGTCAGATAAAACCAAAGCCAAAGTGCCCGGGAGATTAAAAGATTGCCGGAGTGTGCGCAGTCGAGGACACTCCAGCAAAATGTGGCCGACCGTCAGCCGGGACCCACACCGACACAGAGGGGGATCCTCCTGACGCAACAGATGGCCGTGCGTCAGGTAGGTATGGCCGATGCGCAGCCGACATAGGACTACCGAGTCCCTGCGAGAAGCCCGCAGGGAGGAACGCCACACATCGGTCGTCGCCTTGACAGCCCGCAGTTTATTCGGGGCAGTCATGCCACGCCACTCAGCAGCCCACATCCCAAGAACCTTACGGCGCAACACCAGCTGCTGGTCGCGAGCCGTAAGGCCGATCTCCAAAACTGGGGCGTCGATCGCCCCTTTGGCCAACCTGTCGACACGTTCGTTCCCTGGGATACCAACGTGACCCGGCGTCCAAACAAAGACCACCGAACGTCCAAAGCGGGTAATGGTGGAAACAGACTCCCGAATAGAGGACACCAGAGGACATGAGGGATAGCAGCGGTCGATGGCCTGGAGGCTGCTCAGGGAGTCACTGCAGATGACAATGGACGTACCTGAGCAGGAACGCATATGCTCAAGAGCGCGCAATATGGCCACCAGCTCTGCAGTAAAAATACTGCAGCCAGCCGGCAAGGAGCGCTGTTCAACATGGGCAGCGTGAGCAAAAGCGTAGGCAGTGCGACCATCAACCAGGGAACCATCGGTGTAGACAGGCTCACAGTCCGAAAATGAGGCGAGGAGCGCAAGAAAACGGCGACGGAGGGCCACAGGCGGAACCGAGTCCTTGGGTCCCCGTGCCAAGTCCAGACGGACAAACGGACGGGACAAGCACCAGGGAGGCGTAGGTGCTCGAACCCGGAAGGGAGGCAGAAGAGGGAATGATCCCAGTTCGGACAGCAGGGACTGGACACGGACAGCTACGGAAAGCCCAGACCGAGGTCGCCGTTCGGGCAGATGGAGGACCGTGACAGGGAAAAGCAGGCGACGATTGGGATGGCCTGGCGAGCAATGAACGTGGACAGCGTAGTCGGCGAGCAGTCGATGGCGGCGAATCCGCAAGGGGGGAACCCCGGCCTCCACCAGTAGACTATCCACGGGGCTGGTGCGAAAAGCGCCAGTGGCAAGCCTAACCCCACAGTGGTGTACGGGGTCTAACAACTTCAACACTGAGGGGGACGCAGACCCATAGGCCAGGCTCCCATAATCAAGCCGGGACTGCACAAGGGCTCTGTACAACCGCAGCAGCGTGCAGCGATCTGCACCCCAAGACGTGTGGCTAAGGCAGCGGAGGGCGTTGAGGTGCCGCCAGCATTTTTGCTTCAGCTGAGTAATATGAGGAACCCATGTGAGCCGGGCATCAAACACGAGTCCCAAGAAGCGGCAAGTGTCCACCACCTCAAGCAGGTGGCCGTCGAGGTAAAGTTCAGGATGAGGGTGGACCGTCCGACGCCTGCAGATGTGCATAACTCGAGTCTTGGCTGCAGAGAACTGAAAACCGTGAGTCAGAGCCCACGATGCTGCCTTGCGAATGGCGACTTGCAGCCGGCGTTCGGCGACTCCCGTAGTCGTGGAGCTAAATGAGATGCAGAAGTCGTCGGCATACAAAGAAGGAGACACCGACGACCCCACTGCTGCAGCCAGACCATTAATAGCCACCAGAAATAAGGAGACGCTCAACACTGAGCCCTGCGGGACCCCATTTTCCTGTATATAAGAGGAACTAGAGGTGGCACCGACTTGCACCCGGAAAGAGCGGCGCAATAAAAAGCTTTGAAGAAAAGCCGGGAGCTGACCACGAAGACCCCACTCATGCAACGTGGCGAGGATGTGATGCCGCCATGTGGTGTCATACGCTTTCCGCAGATCGAAAAATACAGCAACGAGATGCTGACGTCGGGCAAAGGCCGTACGGACAGCTGATTCCAGCCGCACCAAATTGTCCACTGCAGACCGGCCCCGACGGAAGCCACCCTGGGATGGAGTGAGGAGACCGCGCGACTCAAGGACCCAACACAAACGCCGCCCCACCATACGTTCGAGCAATTTGCACAAAACGTTGGTGAGGGTAATGGGACGATAGCTGTCCACCGCCAGTGGGTCCGCACCGGGCTTCAAGATGGGGACAATAACACCCTCTCGCCATTGCGACGGGAACACACCTTCGCTCCAAATGCGATTAAATATCGCGAGAATGTGTCTCTGGCAGTCCCTGGAGAGATGCTTCAGCATCTGCGCGTGGATGCAGTCTGGGCCTGGTGCTGTATCAGGGCAATCGGCGAGAGCAGCGAGGAATTCCCTCTCGCTGAAAGGGGCATTGTATGTTTCAGAACGACGCGTGTGAAATGAGAGCGGCGTCCGCTCGGCTCGCTCCTTTAGAGAGCGAAAGGCGGGGGGATAAGATGCAGTCGCAGAGCTCTGAGCAAAGTGCGCGGCAAGCCGTTCAGCAATGGCGGCAGCGTCCGTGCATACAGCGCCGTCCAAGGAGATCCCAGGGACACCGAAAGTGGGCTGGTGTCCATAAATCCGCCGTATCCGGGACCACACCAGCGAGGGGGAGACACGGGAGCCCAACGATGAGACATACTGCTCCCAGCACTCCTGCTTACGCCGTGTAACCAGACGTCGGGCGAAGGCACGTAGCCTCTTAAAGGCGATGAGGGTCTCGAGAGACGGGTGCCGCCTATGACGCTGGAGGGCCCGCCTACGGTCGCGAATAGCCTCAGCAATCTCCGGCGACCACCAGGGTACAGCCTTCCTCCGAGGGAGTCCAGAAGAGCGGGGGATGGCAGCCTTGGCTGCCGAAATGATGGACGTGGTGAAGACACGGACCACCTCGTCAATGTCACCCTGCGGGGGACACTCAACGGTTGCCGCGGAAGTAAAACGCGGCCAGTCAGCTCTGTGGAGGGCCCAGCGTGGCAGACGCCCAGAAGAATGACACTGGGGCAGTGACAAATAGATGGGGAAATGGTCACTACCACACAGGTCAGGATGCACTCTCCAGTGGAGAGATGGGACAAGGCCGGGGCTGCAAAGAGAGAGATCGATGGCCGAGAACGAGCCGTGGGCCACACTGAAATGTGTGGGAGCACCGGTGTTCAGGAGGCTAAGGTCGAGCTGAGCCAACAAATGCTCCACGGCACGACCGCGGTCATCGGAGACAGTCCCACCCCATAGAGGGTTGTGGGCATTGAAATCGCCCAGCAACAAGAAAGGTGGCGGCAGTTGTGCTATCAGAGCAGCCAGGACATGCTGTGCGACAGCACCATCCGGTGGTAGGTAAATACTGCAGACGGTAACAGCCTGTGGCGTCCACACCCGAACAGCGACAGCCTCTAAAGCTGTTTGTAGAGGTACAAACTCGCTGTGTAGAGAGTTAAGGACATATATGCAGACGCCACCAGACACCCTTTCATAAGCTGCCCGGTTCTTAAAATAACCCCGATAGCCACGGAGGGCGGGGGTTCGCAGTGCTGGAAACCAAGTTTCCTGGAGAGCAATACAGAGGAAAGGGTGAAGGCTGATAAGTTGGCGGAGCTCAGCGAGATGGTGGAAGAAACCGCTGCAGTTCCACTGGAGGATGGTATTGGCCATGGCTGGGAAAGGCGTGAAGGGACTGGGGAGGCAGATTACGCCTCCGGGGCCCCTGCTGCCACTGAATCACCACCTGCACTACGGCCATCCATTGCATCCGAGGGACTGGCGAGAGCCAGGTCCTCAGCGGATGCCAGAATCTCCACCTCATCTTCGGACGCAGAGGGAGAAGGTTGCGGTGGGACAGGTGTCACCGCAATTTCAGGATTCTTGGGAGCCTTTTTCTTTGACTGCTTTGCTCGCTGTGCCTTTGGTGGTTCTGGCTGGGAGGGCGCCACTGGGTCAGTCTCAGGGACTGAAGACGACCGCGACGCCCTACGACCAGCGACCGGTGGTTGTTTGGCAAACTTGCGGGTGTCCGCTTTGGCACTGGGCAAAGCCTGGGATGGGAGGGCCCCAAGGGACCCCTTCCGGGCGAGAGGAGCCGAAGAAGGCCCACGCTTCTCCGGCTGTGAACGGGGAACAGATGTCCCCGGTGGTTGGGGAGGTGTTGCTCCTGAAGTAGATGGAGCAGGAGCAACAGGGAGTGAAGTGCCCCCCACAACCAAGGGGGCCGGTGAATTCTGGCAGAGCTGAGATCGAACTGGTGTTGCAGCAGCAGCATAGGTAGTCGTCATGGGTACAGGATGTAGCCGCTCATATTTCCGCCTTGCCTCGGTGTAGGTCAGGCGGTCCAGGGTCTTATATTCCATTATCTTCCTTTCCTTCTGGAAGATCCGACAGTCCGGCGAGCAGGGGGAATGGTGTTCTCCGCAGTTAACACAGATAGGAGGCGGGGCACATGGAGTATCAGGATGCGGAGGACGTCCACAATCCCGACACGTGATGCTGGAAGTACAGCGAGATGACATGTGCCCGAACTTCCAGCATTTAAAACACCGCATCGGAGGAGGGATATATGGCTTCACATCACAACGGTAAACCATCACCTTAACCTTTTCGGGTAATACATCACCCTCAAAGGCCAAGATGAAGGCACCGGTGGCTACCTGATTATCCCTCGGACCCCGATGGACGCGCCGGACGAAGTGAACACCTCGTCGTTCGAGGTTGGCGCGTAATTCATCGTCGGACTGCAGAAGAAGATCCCTGTGGAATATAATACCCTGGACCATGTTGAGACTCTTATGCGGCGTGATGCTAACGGAAACATCCCCCAACTTGTCACAATTTAGCAACCTCCGTGACTGGGCAGAGGATGCCGTTTTGATGAGCACAGAACCAGAGCGCATCTTTGACAAGCCCTCCACCTCCCCGAACTTGTCCTCTAAATGCTCCACAAAAAACTGGGGCTTGGTTGACATAAAAGATTCTCCATCAACCCGCGTACACACGAGGTACCGGGGTGAATATTCTCCACTGCCTGTTGTAGCAAGACGTTCCTCCCATGGAGTAGCTAGGGAGGGAAACGATCTCGGATCAAATTTCTTCCCGTTGAGGTTAGACCTCGATCGCTTAGAGACTGCTGGTGGAGGCCCACCAGCGAGAGACGAAGTACCACGCTTCATTGCGGGTCATCCGCCCTGATGCCACCTACTCCGACCAAGGGCCCTCCCCACGGGCGCCACCCAGCCGCAGCAATAGCCACCTGGCAGGATGGCCACTGCCGGGAGTCCCGATGCCCCAGGGAGATGGGCATCTACTCCTTGGCATACTTGGGGAGTTAACGGCGCAGGCATCAGTAGAGCGATCCCTGTGTTGTCAGGGGGCTACAACCAAGAGGGTACATGGCGGCCCCACCACAACGGACTGGCTACCGTGCTGGATCTTAGGTGCAAAACTGACCAAGGTCGTCGTCGCAGATAAAAGAAACACTGCAGAGTGCAGCGTGGTAATCGCCCAAGAGATCGAAAACGAGCGGGACACCATTGCAACGACGAGAAAGCCGGCTAAAGGTCTAATTGCACGACGGATACAGTGCACCACGTAAGGCGCCCTTCCCCAATTGGCTCGCTCTTCAGAATAATTTAGAAAGATGGAGGTCAAACCCGAGAGGGGACCAACACATAAGGCCGAAACATGTGAGACTCCTTTTAGTCGCCTCTTACGACAGGCAGGAATACCTCGGGCCTATTCTTACCCCCGAACCCGCAGGGGGACAGGCACACTGGAAACAGTATCTAAAAAATGTGTATTTGGGTGAGCAACTGGCACGAAACACTGTGACTCTCTTAGGGTAGCCAATATCTCGTCACCAGTATAATCACAGCTTCAAAGTCAAGAAACCGCTGGCAAGAGTAACGATGTTTCTCTTAAGATACACAACTAGTGGCGTATCGCTTCAGGCAGACTGGCCACAGTATCTCAAAATGTGTATTTGGATGAGCAACTGGCAGGAAGCACTATGACTCTCTTAAGATAGCCAATGCCTCGTCACCAACATAATCCCATCACCAACTTCAAGAAACCGCTTGCAAAGGTAACGAAGCTTCTCATAAGATACACAGCTAGTGGGGTGTCACTTGAGGCAGACTGGCCAAAGTATCAAAAAAATGTGTATTTGGGTGAGCAACTAGCAGGAATCACTATGACACTCATAGGGTAGCCAATGCCTCGTCACCAGCATAATCACATCAGCAACTTCAAGAAACCCCTGGCAAAAGTTACAATGACTCTTAAGATACACAACTAGTGGCGTAGCTATCAGGCAGACTGGAAAGAGTATCTAAAAAATGTGTATTTGGGTGAAGAACTGGCAGGAATCTCTATGACTCTCTTGAGGTAGCCAATGCCTCGTCACCAGCAGAATCAAATCAGCAACTTCTAGAAACCCCTGGCAAAAGTAACGATGTTTCTCTTAAGATACACAACTAGTGGCGTATCGCTTCAGGCACACTGGAAACAGTATCAAAAAAATGTGTATTTGGGTGAGCAACTGGCACGAAACACTGTGACTCTCTTAGGGTAGCCAATATCTCGTCACCAGTATAATCACAGCTTCAAAGTCAAGAAACCGCTGGCAAGAGTAACGATGTTTCTCTTAAGATACACAACTAGTGGCGTATCGCTTCAGGCAGACTGGCCACAGTATCTCAAAATGTGTATTTGGGTGAGCAACTGGCAGGAAGCACTATGACTCTCTTAAGGTAGCCAATGCCTCGTCACCAACATAATCCCATCACCAACTTCAAGAAACCGCTTGCAAAGGTAACGAAGCTTCTCATAAGATACACAGCTAGTGGGGTGTCACTTGAGGCAGACTGGCCAAAGTATCAAAAAAATGTGTATTTGGGTGAGCAACTAGCAGGAATCACTATGACACTCATAGGGTAGCCAATGCCTCGTCACCAGCATAATCACATCAGCAACTTCAAGAAACCCCTGGCAAAAGTTACAATGACTCTTAAGATACACAACTAGTGGCGTAGCTATCAGGCAGACTGGAAAGAGTATCTAAAAAATGTGTATTTGGGTGAAGAACTGGCAGGAATCTCTATGACTCTCTTGAGGTAGCCAATGCCTCGTCACCAGCAGAATCAAATCAGTACCTTCTAGAAACCCCTGGCAAAAGTAACGATGTTTCTCTTAAGATACACAACTAGTTGCGTATCGCTTCAGGCACACTGGAAACAGTATCTAAAAAATGTGTATTTGGGTGAACAACTGGCACGAAACACTGTGACTCTCTTAGGGTAGCCAATATCTCGTCACCAGTATAATCACAGCTTCAAAGTCAAGAAACCACTGGCAAGAGTAACGATGTTTCTCTTAAGATACACAACTAGTGGCGTATCGCTTCAGGCAGACTCGCCACAGTATCTCAAAATGTGTATTTGGGTGAGCAACTGGCAGGAAGCACTATGACTCTCTTAAGGTAGCCAATGCCTGGTCACCAACATAATCCCATCACCAACTTCAAGAAACCGCTTGCTAAGGTAACGAAGCTTCTCATAAGATACACAGCTAGTGGGGTGTCACTTGAGGCAGACTGGCCAAAGTATCAAAATAATGTGTATTTGGGTGAGCAACTAGCAGGAATCACTATGACACTCATAGGGTAGCCAATGCCTCGTCACCAGCATAATCACATCACCAACTTCAAGAAACCCCTGGCAAAAGTTACAATGACTCTTAAGATACACAACTAGTGGCGTAGCTATCAGGCAGACTGGAAAGAGTATCTAAAAAATGTGTATTTGGGTGAAGAACTGGCAGGAATCTCTATGACTCTCTTGAGGTAGCCAATGCCTCGTCACCAGCAGAATCAGATCAGCAACTTCTAGAAACCCCTGGCAAAAGTAACGATGTTTCTCTTAAGATACACAACTAGTGGCGTATCGCTTCAGGCACACTGGAAACAGTATCAAAAAAATGTGTATTTGGGTGAGCAACTGGCACGAAACACTGTGACTCTCTTAGGGTAGCCAATATCTCGTCACCAGTATAATCACATCTTCAAAGTCAAGAAACCGCTGGCAAGAGTAACGATTTTTCTCTTAAGATACACAACTAGTGGCGTATCGCTTCAGGCAGACTGGCCACAGTATCTCAAAATGTGTATTTGGGTGAGCAACTGGCAGGAAGCACTATGACTCTCTTAAGGTAGCCAATGCCTCGTCAACAACATAATCCCATCACCAACTTCAAGAAACCGCTTGCAAAGGTAACGAAGCTTCTCATAAGATACACAGCTAGTGGGGTGTCACTTGAGGCAGACTGGCCAAAGTATCAAAAAAATGTGTATTTGGGTGAGCAACTAGCAGGAATCACTATGACACTCATAGGGTAGCCAATGCCTCGTCACCAGCATAATCACATCAGCAACTTCAAGAAAACCCTGGCAAAAGTTACAATGACTCTTAAGATACACAACTAGTGGCGTTTCTATCAGGCAGACTGGAAAGAGTATCTAAAAAATGTGTATTTGGGTGAAGAACTGGCAGGAATCTCTATGACTCTCTTGAGGTAGCCAATGCCTCGTCACCAGCAGAATCAAATCAGTACCTTCTAGAAACCCCTGGCAAAAGTAACGATGTTTCTCTTAAGATACACAACTAGTTGCGTATCGCTTCAGGCACACTGGAAACAGTATCTAAAAAATGTGTATTTGGGTGAACAACTGGCACGAAACACTGTGACTCTCTTAGGGTAGCCAATATCTCGTCACCAGTATAATCACAGCTTCAAAGTCAAGAAACCGCTGGCAAGAGTAACGATGTTTCTCTTAAGATACACAACTAGTGGCGTATCGCTTCAGGCAGACTGGCCACAGTATCTCAAAATGTGTATTTGGGTGAGCAACTGGCAGGAAGCACTATGACTCTCTTAAGGTAGCCAATTCCACGTCACCAACATAATCCCATCACCAACTTCAAGAAACCGCTTGCAAAGGTAACGAAGCTTCTCATAAGATACACAGCTAGTGGGGTGTCACTTGAGGCAGACTGGCCAAAGTATCAAAAAAAATGTGTATTTGGGTGAGCAACTAGCAGGAATCACTATGACACTCATAGAGTAGCCAATGCCTCGTCACCAGCAGAATCAAATCAGCAACTTCTAGAAACCCCTGGCAAAAGTAACGTTGTTTCTCTTAAGATACACAACTAGTGGCGTATCGCTTCAGGCACACTGGAAACAGTATCTAAAAAATGTGTATTTGGGTGAGCAACTGGCACGAAACACTGTGACTCTCTTAGGGTAGCCAATATCTCGTCTCTAGTATAATCACAGCTTCAAAGTCAAGAAACCGCTGGCAAGAGTAACGATGTTTCTCTTAAGATACACAACTAGTGGCGTATCGCTTCAGGTAGACTGGCCACAGTATCTCAAAATGTGTATTTGGGTGAGCAACTGGCAGGAAGCACTATGACTCTCTTAAGGTAGCCAATGCATCGTCACCAACATAATCCCATCATCAACTTCAAGAAACCGCTTGCAAAGGTAACGAAGCTTCTCATAAGATACACAGCTAGTGGGGTGTCACTTGAGGCAGACTGGCCAAAGTATCAAAAAAATGTGTATTTGGGTGAGCAACTAGCAGGAATCACTATGACACTCATAGGGTAGCCAATGCGTCGTCACCAGCATAATCACATCACCAACTTCAAGAAACCCCTGGCAAAAGTTACAATGACTCTTAAGATACACAACTAGTGGCGTAGCTATCAGGCAGACTGGAAAGAGTATCTAAAAAATGTGTATTTGGGTGAAGAGCTGGCAGGAATCCCTATGACTCTCTTGAGGTAGCCAATGCCTCGTCACCAGCAGAATCAAATCAGCAACTTCTAGAAACCCCTGGCAAAAGTAACGATGTTTCTCTTAAGATACACAACTAGTGGCGTATCGCTTCAGGCACACTGGAAACAGTATCTAAAAAATGTGTATTTGGGTGAGCAACTGGCACGAAACACTGTGACTCTCTTAGGGTAGCCAATATCTCGTCACCAGTATAATCACAGCTTCAAAGTCAAGAAACCGCTGGCAAGAGTAACGATGTTTCTCTTAAGATACACAACTAGTGGCGTATCGCTTCAGGCAGACTGGCCACAGTATCTCAAAATGTGTATTTGGATGAGCAACTGGCAGGAAGCACTATGACTCTCTTAAGATAGCCAATGCCTCGTCACCAACATAATCCCATCACCAACTTCAGGAAACCGCTTGCAAAGGTAACGAAGCTTCTCATAAGATACACAGCTAGTGGGGTGTCACTTGAGGCAGACTGGCCAAAGTATCAAAAAAATGTGTATTTGGGTGAGCAACTAGCAGGAATCACTATGACACTCATAGGGTAGCCAATGCCTCGTCACCAGCATAATCACATCACCAACTTCAAGAAACCCCTGGCAAAAGTTACAATGACTCTTAAGATACACAACTAGTGGCGTAGCTATCAGGCAGACTGGAAAGAGTATCTAAAAAATGTGTATTTGGGTGAAGAACTGGCAGGAATCTCTATGACTCTCTTGAGGTAGCCAATGCCTCGTCACCAGCAGAATCAAATCAGCAACTTCTAGAAACCCCTGGCAAAAGTAACGATGTTTCTCTTAAGATACACAACTAGTGGCGTATCGCTTCAGGCACACTGGAAACAGTATCAAAAAAATGTGTATTTGGGTGAGCAACTGGCACGAAACACTGTGACTCTCTTAGGGTAGCCAATATCTCGTCACCAGTATAATCACAGCTTCAAAGTCAAGAAACCGCTGGCAAGAGTAACGATGTTTCTCTTAAGATACACAACTAGTGGCGTATCGCTTCAGGCAGACTGGCCACAGTATCTCAAAATGTGTATTTGGGTGAGCAACTGGCAGGAAGCACTATGACTCTCTTAAGGTAGCCAATGCCTCGTCACCAACATAATCCCATCACCAACTTCAAGAAACCGCTTGCAAAGGTAACGAAGCTTCTCATAAGATACACAGCTAGTGGGGTGTCACTTGAGGCAGACTGGCCAAAGTATCAAAAAAATGTGTATTTGGGTGAGCAACTAGCAGGAATCACTATGACACTCATAGGGTAGCCAATGCCTCGTCACCAGCATAATCACATCAGCAACTTCAAGAAACCCCTGGCAAAAGTTACAATGACTCTTAAGATACACAACTAGTGGCGTAGCTATCAGGCAGACTGGAAAGAGTATCTAAAAAATGTGTATTTGGGTGAAGAACTGGCAGGAATCTCTATGACTCTCTTGAGGTAGCCAATGCCTCGTCACCAGCAGAATCAAATCAGTACCTTCTAGAAACCCCTGGCAAAAGTAACGATGTTTCTCTTAAGATACACAACTAGTTGCGTATCGCTTCAGGCACACTGGAAACAGTATCTAAAAAATGTGTATTTGGGTGAACAACTGGCACGAAACACTGTGACTCTCTTAGGGTAGCCAATATCTCGTCACCAGTATAATCACAGCTTCAAAGTCAAGAAACCACTGGCAAGAGTAACGATGTTTCTCTTAAGATACACAACTAGTGGCGTATCGCTTCAGGCAGACTCGCCACAGTATCTCAAAATGTGTATTTGGGTGAGCAACTGGCAGGAAGCACTATGACTCTCTTAAGGTAGCCAATGCCTGGTCACCAACATAATCCCATCACCAACTTCAAGAAACCGCTTGCAAAGGTAACGAAGCTTCTCATAAGATACACAGCTAGTGGGGTGTCACTTGAGGCAGACTGGCCAAAGTATCAAAATAATGTGTATTTGGGTGAGCAACTAGCAGGAATCACTATGACACTCATAGGGTAGCCAATGCCTCGTCACCAGCATAATCACATCAGCAACTTCAAGAAACCCCTGGCAAAAGTTACAATGACTCTTAAGATACACAACTAGTGGCGTAGCTATCAGGCAGACTGGAAAGAGTATCTAAAAAATGTGTATTTGGGTGAAGAACTGGCAGGAATCTCTATGACTCTCTTGAGGTAGCCAATGCCTCGTCACCAGCAGAATCAAATCAGCAACTTCTAGAAACCCCTGGCAAAAGTAACGATGTTTCTCTTAAGATACACAACTAGTGGCGTATCGCTTCAGGCACACTGGAAACAGTATCAAAAAAATGTGTATTTGGGTGAGCAACTGGCACGAAACACTGTGACTCTCTTAGGGTAGCCAATATCTCGTCACCAGTATAATCACATCTTCAAAGTCAAGAAACCGCTGGCAAGAGTAACGATTTTTCTCTTAAGATACACAACTAGTGGCGTATCGCTTCAGGCAGACTGGCCACAGTATCTCAAAATGTGTATTTGGGTGAGCAACTGGCAGGAAGCACTATGACTCTCTTAAGGTAGCCAATGCCTCGTCAACAACATAATCCCATCACCAACTTCAAGAAACCGCTTGCAAAGGTAACGAAGCTTCTCATAAGATACACAGCTAGTGGGGTGTCACTTGAGGCAGACTGGCCAAAGTATCAAAAAAATGTGTATTTGGGTGAGCAACTAGCAGGAATCACTATGACACTCATAGGGTAGCCAATGCCTCGTCACCAGCATAATCACATCAGCAACTTCAAGAAACCCCTGGCAAAAGTTACAATGACTCTTAAGATACACAACTAGTGGCGTTTCTATCAGGCAGACTGGAAAGAGTATCTAAAAAATGTGTATTTGGGTGAAGAACTGGCAGGAATCTCTATGACTCTCTTGAGGTAGCCAATGCCTCGTCACCAGCAGAATCAAATCAGTACCTTCTAGAAACCCCTGGCAAAAGTAACGATGTTTCTCTTAAGATACACAACTAGTTGCGTATCGCTTCAGGCACACTGGAAACAGTATCTAAAAAATGTGTATTTGGGTGAACAACTGGCACGAAACACTGTGACTCTCTTAGGGTAGCCAATATCTCGTCACCAGTATAATCACAGCTTCAAAGTCAAGAAACCGCTGGCAAGAGTAACGATGTTTCTCTTAAGATACACAACTAGTGGCGTATCGCTTCAGGCAGACTGGACACAGTATCTCAAAATGTGTATTTGGGTGAGCAACTGGCAGGAAGCACTATGACTCTCTTAAGGTAGCCAATTCCACGTCACCAACATAATCCCATCACCAACTTCAAGAAACCGCTTGCAAAGGTAACGAAGCTTCTCATAAGATACACAGCTAGTGGGGTGTCACTTGAGGCAGACTGGCCAAAGTATCAAAAAAAATGTGTATTTGGGTGAGCAACTAGCAGGAATCACTATGACACTCATAGAGTAGCCAATGCCTCGTCACCAGCAGAATCAAATCAGCAACTTCTAGAAACCCCTGGCAAAAGTAACGTTGTTTCTCTTAAGATACACAACTAGTGGCGTATCGCTTCAGGCACACTGGAAACAGTATCTAAAAAATGTGTATTTGGGTGAGCAACTGGCACGAAACACTGTGACTCTCTTAGGGTAGCCAATATCTCGTCTCTAGTATAATCACAGCTTCAAAGTCAAGAAACCGCTGGCAAGAGTAACGATGTTTCTCTTAAGATACACAACTAGTGGCGTATCGCTTCAGGTAGACTGGCCACAGTATCTCAAAATGTGTATTTGGGTGAGCAACTGGCAGGAAGCACTATGACTCTCTTAAGGTAGCCAATGCATCGTCACCAACATAATCCCATCATCAACTTCAAGAAACCGCTTGCAAAGGTAACGAAGCTTCTCATAAGATACACAGCTAGTGGGGTGTCACTTGAGGCAGACTGGCCAAAGTATCAAAAAAATGTGTATTTGGGTGAGCAACTAGCAGGAATCACTATGACACTCATAGGGTAGCCAATGCCTCGTCACCAGCATAATCACATCACCAACTTCAAGAAACCCCTGGCAAAAGTTACAATGACTCTTAAGATACACAACTAGTGGCGTAGCTATCAGGCAGACTGGAAAGAGTATCTAAAAAATGTGTATTTGGTTGAAGAGCTGGCAGGAATCCCTATGACTCTCTTGAGGTAGCCAATGCCTCGTCACCAGCAGAATCAAATCAGCAACTTCTAGAAACCCCTGGCAAAAGTAACGATGTTTCTCTTAAGATACACAACTAGTGGCGTATCGCTTCAGGCACACTATAAACAGTATCCAAAAAATGTGTATTTGGGTGAGCAACTGGCACGAAACACTGTGACTCTCTTAGGGTAGCCAATATCTCGTCACCAGTATAATCACAGCTTCAAAGTCAAGAAACCGCTGGCAAGAGTAACGATGTTTCTCTTAAGATACACAACTAGTGGCGTATCGCTTCAGGCAGACTGGCCACAGTATCTCAAAATGTGTATTTGGATGAGCAACTGGCAGGAAGCACTATGACTCTCTTAAGATAGCCAATGCCTCGTCACCAACATAATCCCATCACCAACTTCAAGAAACCGCTTGCAAAGGTAACGAAGCTTCTCATAAGATACACAGCTAGTGGGGTGTCACTTGAGGCAGACTGGCCAAAGTATCAAAAAAATGTGTATTTGGGTGAGCAACTAGCAGGAATCACTATGACACTCATAGGGTAGCCAATGCCTCGTCACCAGCATAATCACATCACCAACTTCAAGAAACCCCTGGCAAAAGTTACAATGACTCTTAAGATACACAACTAGTGGCGTAGCTATCAGGCAGACTGGAAAGAGTATCTAAAAAATGTGTATTTGGGTGAAGAACTGGCAGGAATCTCTATGACTCTCTTGAGGTAGCCAATGCCTCGTCACCAGCAGAATCAAATCAGCAACTTCTAGAAACCCCTGGCAAAAGTAACGATGTTTCTCTTAAGATACACAACTAGTGGCGTATCGCTTCAGGCACACTGGAAACAGTATCAAAAAAATGTGTATTTGGGTGAGCAACTGGCACGAAACACTGTGACTCTCTTAGGGTAGCCAATATCTCGTCACCAGTATAATCACAGCTTCAAAGTCAAGAAACCGCTGGCAAGAGTAACGATGTTTCTCTTAAGATACACAACTAGTGGCGTATCGCTTCAGGCAGACTGGCCACAGTATCTCAAAATGTGTATTTGGGTGAGCAACTGGCAGGAAGCACTATGACTCTCTTAAGGTAGCCAATGCCTCGTCACCAACATAATCCCATCACCAACTTCAAGAAACCGCTTGCAAAGGTAACGAAGCTTCTCATAAGATACACAGCTAGTGGGGTGTCACTTGAGGCAGACTGGCCAAAGTATCAAAAAAATGTGTATTTGGGTGAGCAACTAGCAGGAATCACTATGACACTCATAGGGTAGCCAATGCCTCGTCACCAGCATAATCACATCAGCAACTTCAAGAAACCCCTGGCAAAAGTTACAATGACTCTTAAGATACACAACTAGTGGCGTAGCTATCAGGCAGACTGGAAAGAGTATCTAAAAAATGTGTATTTGGGTGAAGAACTGGCAGGAATCTCTATGACTCTCTTGAGGTAGCCAATGCCTCGTCACCAGCAGAATCAAATCAGTACCTTCTAGAAACCCCTGGCAAAAGTAACGATGTTTCTCTTAAGATACACAACTAGTTGCGTATCGCTTCAGGCACACTGGAAACAGTATCTAAAAAATGTGTATTTGGGTGAACAACTGGCACGAAACACTGTGACTCTCTTAGGGTAGCCAATATCTCGTCACCAGTATAATCACAGCTTCAAAGTCAAGAAACCGCTGGCAAGAGTAACGATGTTTCTCTTAAGATACACAACTAGTGGCGTATCGCTTCAGGCAGACTCGCCACAGTATCTCAAAATGTGTATTTGGGTGAGCAACTGGCAGGAAGCACTATGACTCTCTTAAGGTAGCCAATGCCTGGTCACCAACATAATCCCATCACCAACTTCAAGAAACCGCTTGCAAAGGTAACGAAGCTTCTCATAAGATACACAGCTAGTGGGGTGTCACTTGAGGCAGACTGGCCAAAGTATCAAAAAAATGTGTATTTGGGTGAGCAACTAGCAGGAATCACTATGACACTCATAGGGTAGCCAATGCCTCGTCACCAGCATAATCACATCACCAACTTCAAGAAACCCCTGGCAAAAGTTACAATGACTCTTAAGATACACAACTAGTGGCGTAGCTATCAGGCAGACTGGAAAGAGTATCTAAAAAATGTGTATTTGGGTGAAGAACTGGCAGGAATCTCTATGACTCTCTTGAGGTAGCCAATGCCTCGTCACCAGCAGAATCAAATCAGCAACTTCTAGAAACCCCTGGCAAAAGTAACGATGTTTCTCTTAAGATACACAACTAGTGGCGTATCGCTTCAGGCACACTGGAAACAGTATCAAAAAAATGTGTATTTGGGTGAGCAACTGGCACGAAACACTGTGACTCTCTTAGGGTAGCCAATATCTCGTCACCAGTATAATCACATCTTCAAAGTCAAGAAACCGCTGGCAAGAGTAACGATTTTTCTCTTAAGATACACAACTAGTGGCGTATCGCTTCAGGCAGACTGGCCACAGTATCTCAAAATGTGTATTTGGGTGAGCAACTGGCAGGAAGCACTATGACTCTCTTAAGGTAGCCAATGCCTCGTCAACAACATAATCCCATCACCAACTTCAAGAAACCGCTTGCAAAGGTAACGAAGCTTCTCATAAGATGCACAGCTAGTGGGGTGTCACTTGAGGCAGACTGGCCAAAGTATCAAAAAAATGTGTATTTGGGTGAGCAACTAGCAGGAATCACTATGACACTCATAGGGTAGCCAATGCCTCGTCACCAGCATAATCACATCAGCAACTTCAAGAAACCCCTGGCAAAAGTTACAATGACTCTTAAGATACACAACTAGTGGCGTTTCTATCAGGCAGACTGGAAAGAGTATCTAAAAAATGTGTATTTGGGTGAAGAACTGGCAGGAATCTCTATGACTCTCTTGAGGTAGCCAATGCCTCGTCACCAGCAGAATCAAATCAGTACCTTCTAGAAACCCCTGGCAAAAGTAACGATGTTTCTCTTAAGATACACAACTAGTTGCGTATCGCTTCAGGCACACTGGAAACAGTATCTAAAAAATGTGTATTTGGGTGAACAACTGGCACGAAACACTGTGACTCTCTTAGGGTAGCCAATATCTCGTCACCAGTATAATCACAGCTTCAAAGTCAAGAAACCGCTGGCAAGAGTAACGATGTTTCTCTTAAGATACACAACTAGTGGCGTATCGCTTCAGGCAGACTCGCCACAGTATCTCAAAATGTGTATTTGGGTGAGCAACTGGCAGGAAGCACTATGACTCTCTTAAGGTAGCCAATGCCTGGTCACCAACATAATCCCATCACCAACTTCAAGAAACCGCTTGCAAAGGTAACGAAGCTTCTCATAAGATACACAGCTAGTGGGGTGTAACTTGAGGCAGACTGGCCAAAGTATCAAATGAATGTGTATTTGGGTGAGCAACTAGCAGGAATCACTATGACACTCATAGGGTAGCCAATGCCTCGTCACCAGCATAATCACATCAGCAACTTCAAGAAACCCCTGGCAAAAGTTACAATGACTCTTAAGATACACAACTAGTGGCGTAGCTATCAGGCAGACTGGAAAGAGTATCTAAAAAATGTGTATTTGGGTGAAGAACTGGCAGGAATCTCTATGACTCTCTTGAGGTAGCCAATGCCTCGTCACCAGCAGAATCAAATCAGCAACTTCTAGAAACCCCTGGCAAAAGTAACGATGTTTCTCTTAAGATACACAACTAGTGGCGTATCGCATCAGGCACACTGGAAACAGTATCTAAAAAATGTGTATTTGGGTGAGCAACTGGCACGAAACACTGTGACTCTCTTAGGGTAGCCAATATCTCGTCACCAGTATAATCACAGCTTCAAAGTCAAGAAACCGCTGGCAAGAGTAACGATGTTTCTCTTAAGATACACAACTAGTGGCGTATCGCTTCAGGCAGACTGGCCACAGTATCTCTAAATGTGTATTTGGGTGAGCAACTGGCAGGAAGCACTATGACTCTCTTAAGGTAGCCAATGCCTCGTCACCAACATAATCCCATCACCAACTTCAAGAAACCGCTTGCAAAGGTAACGAAGCTTCTCATAAGATACACAGCTAGTGGGGTGTCACTTGAGGCAGACTGGCCAAAGTATCAAACAAATGTGTATTTGGGTGAGCAACTAGCAGGAATCACTATGACACTCATAGGGTAGCCAATGCCTCGTCACCAGCATAATCACATCAGCAACTTCAAGAAACCCCTGGCAAAAGTTACAATGACTCTTAAGATACACAACTAGTGGCGTAGCTATCAGGCAGACTGGAAAGAGTATCTAAAAAATGTGTATTTGGGTGAAGAACTGGCAGGAATCTCTATGACTCTCTTGAGGTAGCCAATGCCTCGTCACCAGCAGAATCAAATCAGCAACTTCTAGAAACCCCTGGCAAAAGTAACGATGTTTCTCTTAAGATACACAACTAGTGGCGTATCGCTTCAGGCACACTGGAAACAGTATCAAAAAAATGTGTATTTGGGTGAGCAACTGGCACGAAACACTGTGACTCTCTTAGGGTAGCCAATATCTCGTCACCAGTATAATCACATCTTCAAAGTCAAGAAACCGCTGGCAAGAGTAACGATTTTTCTCTTAAGATACACAACTAGTGGCGTATCGCTTCAGGCAGACTGGCCACAGTATCTCAAAATGTGTATTTGGGTGAGCAACTGGCAGGAAGCACTATGACTCTCTTAAGGTAGCCAATGCCTCGTCAACAACATAATCCCATCACCAACTTCAAGAAACCGCTTGCAAAGGTAACGAAGCTTCTCATAAGATACACAGCTAGTGGGGTGTCACTTGAGGCAGACTGGCCAAAGTATCAAAAAAATGTGTATTTGGGTGAGCAACTAGCAGGAATCACTATGACACTCATAGGGTAGCCAATGCCTCGTCACCAGCATAATCACATCAGCAACTTCAAGAAACCCCTGGCAAAAGTTACAATGACTCTTAAGATACACAACTAGTGGCGTTTCTATCAGGCAGACTGGAAAGAGTATCTAAAAAATGTGTATTTGGGTGAAGAACTGGCAGGAATCTCTATGACTCTCTTGAGGTAGCCAATGCCTCGTCACCAGCAGAATCAAATCAGTACCTTCTAGAAACCCCTGGCAAAAGTAACGATGTTTCTCTTAAGATACACAACTAGTTGCGTATCGCTTCAGGCACACTGGAAACAGTATCTAAAAAATGTGTATTTGGGTGAACAACTGGCACGAAACACTGTGACTCTCTTAGGGTAGCCAATATCTCGTCACCAGTATAATCACAGCTTCAAAGTCAAGAAACCGCTGGCAAGAGTAACGATGTTTCTCTTAAGATACACAACTAGTGGCGTATCGCTTCAGGCAGACTCGCCACAGTATCTCAAAATGTGTATTTGGGTGAGCAACTGGCAGGAAGCACTATGACTCTCTTAAGGTAGCCAATGCCTGGTCACCAACATAATCCCATCACCAACTTCAAGAAACCGCTTGCAAAGGTAACGAAGCTTCTCATAAGATACACAGCTAGTGGGGTGTAACTTGAGGCAGACTGGCCAAAGTATCAAATGAATGTGTATTTGGGTGAGCAACTAGCAGGAATCACTATGACACTCATAGGGTAGCCAATGCCTCGTCACCAGCATAATCACATCAGCAACTTCAAGAAACCCCTGGCAAAAGTTACAATTACTCTTAAGATACACAACTAGTGGCGTAGCTATCAGGCAGACTGGAAAGAGTATCTAAAAAATGTGTATTTGGGTGAAGAACTGGCAGGAATCTCTATGACTCTCTTGAGGTAGCCAATGCCTCGTCACCAGCAGAATCAAATCAGCAACTTCTAGAAACCCCTGGCAAAAGTAACGATGTTTCTCTTAAGATACACAACTAGTGGCGTATCGCTTCAGGCACACTGGAAACAGTATCTAAAAAATGTGGATTTGGGTGAGCAACTGGCACGAAACACTGTGACTCTCTTAGGGTAGCCAATATCTCGTCACCAGTATAATCACAGCTTCAAAGTCAAGAAACCGCTGGCAAGAGTAACGATGTTTCTCTTAAGATACACAACTAGTGGCGTATCGCTTCAGGCAGACTGGCCACAGTATCTCTAAATGTGTATTTGGGTGAGCAACTGGCAGGAAGCACTATGACTCTCTTAAGGTAGCTAATGCCTCGTCACCAACATAATCCCATCACCAACTTCAAGAAACCGCTTGCAAAGGTAACGAAGCTTCTCATAAGATACACAGCTAGTGGGGTGTCACTTGAGGCAGACTGGCCAAAGTATCAAACAAATGTGTATTTGGGTGAGCAACTAGCAGGAATCACTATGACACTCATAGGGTAGCCAATGCCTCGTCACCAGCATAATCACATCAGCAACTTCAAGAAACCCCTGGCAAAAGTTACAATGACTCTTAAGATACACAACTAGTGGCGTAGCTATCAGGCAGACTGGAAAGAGTATCTAAAAAATGTGTATTTGGGTGAAGAACTGGCAGGAATCTCTATGACTCTCTTGAGGTAGCCAATGCCTCGTCACCAGCAGAATCAAATCAGCAACTTCTAGAAACCCCTGGCAAAAGTAACGATGTTTCTCTTAAGATACACAACTAGTGGCGTATCGCTTCAGGCACACTGGAAACAGTATCTAAAAAATGTGTATTTGGGTGAGCAACTGGCACGAAACACTGTGACTCTCTTAGGGTAGCCAATATCTCGTCACCAGTATAATCACAGCTTCAAAGTCAAGAAACCGCTGGCAAGAGTAACGATGTTTCTCTTAAGATACACAACTAGTGGCGTAAAGCTTCAGGCAGACTGGCCACAGTATCTCAAATGTGTATTAGGGTGAGCAACTGGCAGGAAGCACTATGACTCTCTTAAGGTAGCCAATGCCTGGTCACCAACATAATCCCATCACCAACTTCAAGAAACCGCTTGCAAAGGTAACGAAGCTTCTCATAAGATACACAGCTAGTGGGGTGTCACTTGAGGCAGACTGGCCAAAGTATCAAACAAATGTGTATTTGGGTGAGCAACTAGCAGGAATCACTATGACACTCATAGGGTAGCCAATGCCTCGTCACCAGCATAATCACATCAGCAACTTCAAGAAACCCCTGGCAAAAGTTACAATGACTCTTAAGATACACAACTAGTGGCGTAGCTATCAGGCAGACTGGAAAGAGTATCTAAAAAATGTGTATTTGGGTGAAGAACTGGCAGGAATCTCTATGACGCTCTTGAGGTAGCCAATGCCTCGTCACCAGCAGAATCAAATCAGCAACTTCTAGAAACCCCTAGCAAAAGTAACGATGTTTCTCTTAAGATACACAACTAGTGGCGTATCGCTTCAGGCACACTGGAAACAGTATCTAAAAAATGTGTATTTGGGTGAGCAACTGGCACGAAACACTGTGACTCTCTTAGGGTAGCCAATATCTCGTCACCAGTATAATCACAGCTTCAAAGTCAAGAAACCGCTGGCAAGAGTAACGATGTTTCTCTTAAGATACACAACTAGTGGCGTATCGCTTCAGGCAGACTGGCCACAGTATCTCAAAATGTGTATTTGGGTGAGCAACTGGCAGGAAGCACTATGACTCTCTTAAGGTAGCCAATGCCTCGTCACCAACATAATCCCATCACCAACTTCAAGAAACCGCTTGCAAAGGTAACGAAGCTTCTCATAAGATACACAGCTAGTGGGGTGTCACTTGAGGCAGACTGGCCAAAGTTTCAAAAGAATGTGTATTTGGGTGAGCAACTAGCAGGAATCACTATGACACTCATAGGGTAGCCAATGCCTCGTCACCAGCATAATCACATCAGCAACTTCAAGAAACCCCTGGCAAAAGTTACAATGACTCTTAAGATACACAACTAGTGGCGTAGCTATCAGGCAGACTGGAAAGAGTATCTAAAAAATGTGTATTTGGGTGAAGAACTGGCAGGAATCTCTATGACTCTCTTGAGGTAGCCAATGCCTCGTCACCAGCAGAATCAAATCAGCAACTTCTAGAAACCCCTGGCAAAAGTAACGATGTTTCTCTTAAGATACACAACTAGTGGCGTATCGCTTCAGGCACACTGGAAACAGTATCTAAAAAATGTGTATTTGGGTGAGCAACTGGCACGAAACACTGTGACTCTCTTAGGGTAGCCAATATCTCGTCACCAGTATAATCACAGCTTCAAAGTCAAGAAACCGCTGGCAAGAGTAACGATGTTTCTCTTAAGATACACAACTAGTGGCGTAAAGCTTCAGGCAGACTGGCCACAGTATCTCAAATGTGTATTAGGGTGAGCAACTGGCAGGAAGCACTATGACTCTCTTAAGGTAGCCAATGCCTGGTCACCAACATAATCCCATCACCAACTTCAAGAAACCGCTTGCAAAGGTAACGAAGCTTCTCATAAGATACACAGCTAGTGGGGTGTCACTTGAGGCAGACTGGCCAAAGTATCAAACAAATGTGTATTTGGGTGAGCAACTAGCAGGAATCACTATGACACTCATAGGGTAGCCAATGCCTCGTCACCAGCATAATCACATCAGCAACTTCAAGAAACCCCTGGCAAAAGTTACAATGACTCTTAAGATACACAACTAGTGGCGTAGCTATCAGGCAGACTGGAAAGAGTATCTAAAAAATGTGTATTTGGGTGAAGAACTGGCAGGAATCTCTATGACGCTCTTGAGGTAGCCAATGCCTCGTCACCAGCAGAATCAAATCAGCAACTTCTAGAAACCCCTGGCAAAAGTAACGATGTTTCTCTTAAGATACACAACTAGTGGCGTATCGCTTCAGGCACACTGGAAACAGTATCTAAAAAATGTGTATTTGGGTGAGCAACTGGCACGAAACACTGTGACTCTCTTAGGGTAGCCAATATCTCGTCACCAGTATAATCACAGCTTCAAAGTCAAGAAACCGCTGGCAAGAGTAACGATGTTTCTCTTAAGATACACAACTAGTGGCGTATCGCTTCAGGCAGACTGGCCACAGTATCTCAAAATGTGTATTTGGGTGAGCAACTGGCAGGAAGCACTATGACTCTCTTAAGGTAGCCAATGCCTCGTCACCAACATAATCCCATCACCAACTTCAAGAAACCGCTTGCAAAGGTAACGAAGCTTCTCATAAGATACACAGCTAGTGGGGTGTCACTTGAGGCAGACTGGCCAAAGTTTCAAAAGAATGTGTATTTGGGTGAGCAACTAGCAGGAATCACTATGACACTCATAGGGTAGCCAATGCCTCGTCACCAGCATAATCACATCAGCAACTTCAAGAAACCCCTGGCAAAAGTTACAATGACTCTTAAGATACACAACTAGTGGCGTAGCTATCAGGCAGACTGGAAAGAGTATCTAAAAAATGTGTATTTGGGTGAAGAACTGGCAGGAATCTCTATGACTCTCTTGAGGTAGCCAATGCCTCGTCACCAGCAGAATCAAATCAGCAACTTCTAGAAACCCCTGGCAAAAGTAACGATGTTTCTCTTAAGATACACAACTAGTGGCGTATCGCTTCAGGCACACTGGAAACAGTATCTAAAAAATGTGTATTTGGGTGAGCAACTGGCACGAAACACTGTGACTCTCTTAGGGTAGCCAATATCTCGTCACCAGTATAATCACAGCTTCAAAGTCAAGAAACCGCTGGCAAGAGTAACGATGTTTCTCTTAAGATACACAACTAGTGGCGTAAAGCTTCAGGCAGACTGGCCACAGTATCTCAAATGTGTATTAGGGTGAGCAACTGGCAGGAAGCACTATGACTCTCTTAAGGTAGCCAATGCCTGGTCACCAACATAATCCCATCACCAACTTCAAGAAACCGCTTGCAAAGGTAACGAAGCTTCTCATAAGATACACAGCTAGTGGGGTGTCACTTGAGGCAGACTGGCCAAAGTATCAAACAAATGTGTATTTGGGTGAGCAACTAGCAGGAATCACTATGACACTCATAGGGTAGCCAATGCCTCGTCACCAGCATAATCACATCAGCAACTTCAAGAAACCCCTGGCAAAAGTTACAATGACTCTTAAGATACACAACTAGTGGCGTAGCTATCAGGCAGACTGGAAAGAGTATCTAAAAAATGTGTATTTGGGTGAAGAACTGGCAGGAATCTCTATGACGCTCTTGAGGTAGCCAATGCCTCGTCACCAGCAGAATCAAATCAGCAACTTCTAGAAACCCCTGGCAAAAGTAACGATGTTTCTCTTAAGATACACAACTAGTGGCGTATCGCTTCAGGCACACTGGAAACAGTATCTAAAAAATGTGTATTTGGGTGAGCAACTGGCACGAAACACTGTGACTCTCTTAGGGTAGCCAATATCTCGTCACCAGTATAATCACAGCTTCAAAGTCAAGAAACCGCTGGCAAGAGTAACGATGTTTCTCTTAAGATACACAACTAGTGGCGTATCGCTTCAGGCAGACTGGCCACAGTATCTCAAAATGTGTATTTGGGTGAGCAACTGGCAGGAAGCACTATGACTCTCTTAAGGTAGCCAATGCCTCGTCACCAACATAATCCCATCACCAACTTCAAGAAACCGCTTGCAAAGGTAACGAAGCTTCTCATAAGATACACAGCTAGTGGGGTGTCACTTGAGGCAGACTGGCCAAAGTTTCAAAAGAATGTGTATTTGGGTGAGCAACTAGCAGGAATCACTATGACACTCATAGGGTAGCCAATGCCTCGTCACCAGCATAATCACATCAGCAACTTCAAGAAACCCCTGGCAAAAGTTACAATGACTCTTAAGATACACAACTAGTGGCGTAGCTATCAGGCAGACTGGAAAGAGTATCTAAAAAATGTGTATTTGGGTGAAGAACTGGCAGGAATCTCTATGACTCTCTTGAGGTAGCCAATGCCTCGTCACCAGCAGAATCAAATCAGCAACTTCTAGAAACCCCTGGCAAAAGTAACGATGTTTCTCTTAAGATACACAACTAGTGGCGTATCGCTTCAGGCACACTGGAAACAGTATCTAAAAATGTGTATTTGGGTGAGCAACTGACACGAAACACTGTGACTCTCTTAGGGTAGCCAATATCTCGTCACCAGTATAATCACAGCTTCAAAGTCAAGAAACCGCTGGCAAGAGTAACGATGTTTCTCTTAAGATACACAACTAGTGGCGTAAAGCTTCAGGCAGACTGGCCACAGTATCTCAAATGTGTATTTGGGTGAGCAACTGGCAGGAAGCACTATGACTCTCTTAAGGTAGCCAATGCCTCGTCACCAACATAATCCCATCACCAACTTCAAGAAACCGCTTGCAAAGGTAACGAAGCTTCTCATAAGATACACAGCTAGTGGGGTGTCACTTGAGGCAGACTGGCCAAAGTATCAAAAGAATGTGTATTTGGGTGAGCAACAAGCAGGAATCACTATGACACTCATAGGGTAGCCAATGCCTCGTCACCAGCATAATCACATCAGCAACTTCAAGAAACCCCTGGCAAAAGTTACAATGACTCTTAAGATACACAACTAGTGGCGTAGCTATCAGGCAGACTGGAAAGAGTATCTAAAAAATGTGTATTTGGGTGAAGAACTGGCAGGAATCTCTATGACGCTCTTGAGGTAGCCAATGCCTCGTCACCAGCAGAATCAAATCAGCAACTTCTAGAAACCCCTGGCAAAAGTAACGATGTTTCTCTTAAGATACACAACTAGTGGCGTATCGCTTCAGGCACACTGGAAACAGTATCTAAAAAATGTGTATTTTGGTGAGCAAATGGCACGAAACACTGTGACTCTCTTAGGGTAGCCAATATCTCGTCACCAGTATAATCACAGCTTCAAAGTCAAGAAGCCGCTGGCAAGAGTAACGATGTTTCTCTTAAGATACACAACTAGTGGCGTATCGCTTCAGGCAGACTGGCCACAGTATCTCAAAATGTGTATTTGGGTGAGCAACTGGCAGGAAGCACTATGACTCTCTTAAGGTAGCCAATGCCTCGTCACCAACATAATCCCATCACCAACTTCAAGAAACCGCTTGCAAAGACAACGAAGCTTCTCATAAGATACACAGCTAGTGGGGTGTCACTTGAGGCAGACTGGCCAAAGTTTCAAAAGAATGTGTATTTGGGTGAGCAACTAGCAGGAATCACTATGACACTCATAGGGTAGCCAATGCCTCGTCACCAGCATAATCACATCAGCAACTTCAAGAAACCCCTGGCAAAAGTTACAATGACTCTTAAGATACACAACTAGTGGCGTAGCTATCAGGCAGACTGGAAAGAGTATCTAAAAAATGTGTATTTGGGTGAAGAACTGGCAGGAATCTCTATGACTCTCTTGAGGTAGCCAATGCCTCGTCACCAGCAGAATCAAATCAGCAACTTCTAGAAACCCCTAGCAAAAGTAACGATGTTTCTCTTAAGATACACAACTAGTGGCGTATCGCTTCAGGCACACTGGAAACAGTATCTAAAAAATGTGTATTTGGGTGAGCAACTGGCACGAAACACTGTGACTCTCTTAGGGTAGCCAATATCTCGTCACCAGTATAATCACAGCTTCAAAGTCAAGAAACCGCTGGCAAGAGTAACGATGTTTCTCTTAAGATACACAACTAGTGGCGTATCGCTTCAGGCAGACTGGCCACAGTATCTCAAAATGTGTATTTGGGTGAGCAACCGGCTGGAAGCACTATGACTCTCTTAAGGTAGCCAATGCCTCGTCACCAACATAATCCCATCACCAACTTCAAGAAACCGCTTGCAAAGGTAACGAAGCTTCTCATAAGATAGACAGCTAGTGGGGTGTCACTTGAGGCAGACTGGCCAAAGTATCAAAAAAATGTGTATTTGGGTGAGCAACTAGCAGGAATCACTATGACACTCATAGGGTAGCCAATGCCTCGTCACCAGCATAATCACATCAGCAAC
Source organism: Schistocerca nitens (assembly GCF_023898315.1). Classification (NCBI taxonomy): domain Eukaryota; kingdom Metazoa; phylum Arthropoda; class Insecta; order Orthoptera; family Acrididae; genus Schistocerca; species Schistocerca nitens. The sequence continues at coordinate 103,985,848 of NC_064616.1, read as the reverse complement.
TTCAAGAAACCCCTGGCAAAAGTTACAATGACTCTTAAGATACAAAACTAGTGGCGTAGCTATCAGGCAGACTGGAAAGAGTATCTAAAAAATGTGTATTTGGGTGAAGAACTGGCAGGAATCTCTATGACGCTCTTGAGGTAGCCAATGCCTCGTCACCAGCAGAATCAAATCAGCAACTTCTAGAAACCCCTGGCAAAAGTAACGATGTTTCTCTTAAGATACACAACTAGTGGCGTATCGCTTCAGGCACACTGGAAACAGTATCTAAAAAATGTGTATTTGGGTGAGCAACTGGCACGAAACACTGTGACTCTCTTAGGGTAGCCAATATCTCGTCACCAGTATAATCACAGCTTCAAAGTCAAGAAACCGCTGGCAAGAGTAACGATGTTTCTCTTAAGATACACAACTAGTGGCGTATCGCTTCAGGCAGACTGGCCACAGTATCTCAAAATGTGTATTTGGGTGTGCAACTGGCAGGAAGCACTATGACTCTCTTAAGGTAGCCAATGCCTCGTCACCAACATAATCCCATCACCAACTTCAAGAAACCGCTTGCAAAGATAACGAAGCTTCTCATAAGATACACAGCTAGTGGGGTGTCACTTGAGGCAGACTGGCCAAAGTTTCAAAAGAATGTGTATTTGGGTGAGCAACTAGCAGGAATCACTATGACACTCATAGGGTAGCCAATGCCTCGTCACCAGCATAATCACATCAGCAACTTCAAGAAACCCCTGGCAAAAGTTACAATGACTCTTAAGATACACAACTAGTGGCGTAGCTATCAGGCAGACTGGAAAGAGTATCTAAAAAATGTGTATTTGGGTGAAGAACTGGCAGGAATCTCTATGACTCTCTTGAGGTAGCCAATGCCTCGTCACCAGCAGAATCAAATCAGCAACTTCTAGAAACCCCTAGCAAAAGTAACGATGTTTCTCTTAAGATACACAACTAGTGGCGTATCGCTTCAGGCACACTGGAAACAGTATCTAAAAAATGTGTATTTGGGTGAGCAACTGGCACGAAACACTGTGACTCTCTTAGGGTAGCCAATTTCTCGTCACCAGTATAATCACAGCTTCAAAGTCAAGAAACCGCTGGCAAGAGTAACGATGTTTCTCTTAAGATACACAACTAGTGGCGTATCGCTTCAGGCAGACTGGCCACAGTATCTCAAAATGTGTATTTGGGTGAGCAACTGGCTGGAAGCACTATGACTCTCTTAAGGTAGCCAATGCCTCGTCACCAACATAATCCCATCACCAACTTCAAGAAACCGCTTGCAAAGGTAACGAAGCTTCTCATAAGATAGACAGCTAGTGGGGTGTCACTTGAGGCAGACTGGCCAAAGTATCAAAAAAATGTGTATTTGGGTGAGCAACTAGCAGGAATCACTATGACACTCATAGGGTAGCCAATGCCTCGTCACCAGCATAATCACATCAGCAACTTCAAGAAACCCCTGGCAAAAGTTACAATGACTCTTAAGATACAAAACTAGTGGCGTAGCTATCAGGCAGACTGGAAAGAGTATCTAAAAAATGTGTATTTGGGTGAAGAACTGGCAGGAATCTCTATGACGCTCTTGAGGTAGCCAATGCCTCGTCACCAGCAGAATCAAATCAGCAACTTCTAGAAACCCCTGGCAAAAGTAACGATGTTTCTCTTAAGATACACAACTAGTGGCGTATCGCTTCAGGCACACTGGAAACAGTATCTAAAAAATGTGTATTTGGGTGAGCAACTGGCACGAAACACTGTGACTCTCTTAGGGTAGCCAATATCTCGTCACCAGTATAATCACAGCTTCAAAGTCAAGAAACCGCTGGCAAGAGTAACGATGTTTCTCTTAAGATACACAACTAGTGGCGTATCGCTTCAGGCAGACTGGCCACAGTATCTCAAACTGTGTATTTGGGTGAGCAACTGGCAGGAAGCACTATGACTCTCTTAAGGTAGCCAATGCCTCGTCACCAACATAATCCCATCACCAACTTCAAGAAACCGCTTGCAAAGGTAACGAAGCTTCTCATAAGATACACAGCTAGTGGGGTGTCACTTGAGGCAGACTGGCCAAAGTATCAAAAAAATGTGTATTTGGGTGAGCAACTAGCAGGAATCACTATGACACTCATAGGGTAGCCAATGCCTCGTCACCAGCATAATCACATCACCAACTTCAAGAAACCCCTGGCAAAAGTTACAATGACTCTTAAGATACACAACTAGTGGCGTAGCTATCAGGCAGACTGGAATGAGTATCTAAAAAATGTGTATTTGGGTGAAGAACTGGCAGGAATCTCTATGACGCTCTTGAGGTAGCCAATGCCTCGTCACCAGCAGAATCAAATCAGCAACTTCTAGAAACCCCTGGCAAAAGTAACGATGTTTCTCTTAAGAGACACAACTAGTGGCGTATCGCTTCAGGCACACTGGAAACAGTATCTAAAAAATGTGTATTTGGGTGAGCAACTGGCACGAAACACTGTGACTCTCTTAGGGTAGCCAATATCTCGTCACCAGTATAATCACAGCTTCAAAGTCAAGAAGCCGCTGGCAAGAGTAACGATGTTTCTCTTAAGATACACAACTAGTGGCGTATCGCTTCAGGCAGACTGGCCACAGTATCTCAAAATGTGTATTTGGGTGAGCAACTGGCAGGAAGCACTATGACTCTCTTAAGGTAGCCAATGCCTCGTCACCAACATAATCCCATCACCAACTTCAAGAAACCGCTTGCAAAGGTAACGAAGCTTCTCATAAGATACACAGCTAGTGGGGTGTCACTTGAGGCAGACTGGCCAAAGTTTCAAAAAAATGTGTATTTGGGTGAGCAACTAGCAGGAATCACTATGACACTCATAGGGTAGCCAATGCCTCGTCACCAGCATAATCACATCAGCAACTTCAAGAAACCCCTGGCAAAAGTTACAATGACTCTTAAGATACACAACTAGTGGCGTAGCTATCAGGCAGACTGGAAAGAGTATCTAAAAAATGTGTATTTGGGTGAAGAACTGGCAGGAATCTCTATGACTCTCTTGAGGTAGCCAATGCCTCGTCACCAGCAGAATCAAATCAGCAACTTCTAGAAACCCCTGGCAAAAGTAACGATGTTTCTCTTAAGATACACAACTAGTGGCGTATCGCTTCAGGCACACGAAACAGTATCTAAAAAATGTGTATTTGGGTGAGCAACTGGCACGAAACACTGTGACTCTCTTAGGGTAGCCAATATCTCGTCACCAGTATAATCACAGCTTCTAAGTCAAGAAACCGCTGGCAAGAGTAACGATGTTTCTCTTAAGATACACAACTAGTGGCGTATCGCTTCAGGCAGACTGGCCACAGTATCTCAAAATGTGTATTTGGGTGAGCAACTGGCAGGAAGCACTATGACTCTCTTAAGGTAGCCAATGCCTCGTCACCAACATAATCCCATCACCAACTTCAAGAAACCGCTTGCAAAGGTAACGAAGCTTCTCATAAGATACACAGCTAGTGGGGTGTCACTTGAGGCAGACTGGCCAAAGTATCAAAAAAATGTGTATTTGGGTGAGCAACTAGCAGGAATCACTATGACACTCATAGGGTAGCCAATGCCTCGTCACCAGCATAATCACATCAGCAACTTCAAGAAACCCCTGGCAAAAGTTACAATGACTCTTAAGATACACAACTAGTGGCGTAGCTATCAGGCAGACTGGAAAGAGTATCTAAAAAATGTGTATTTGGGTGAAGAACTGGCAGGAATCTCTATGACGCTCTTGAGGTAGCCAATGCCTCGTCACCAGCAGAATCAAATCAGCAACTTCTAGAAACCCCTGGCAAAAGTAACGATGTTTCTCTTAAGATACACAACTAGTGGCGTATCGCTTCAGGCACACTGGAAACAGTATCTAAAAAATGTGTATTTGGGTGAGCAACTGGCACGAAACACTGTGACTCTCTTAGGGTAGCCAATATCTCGTCACCAGTATAATCACAGCTTCAAAGTCAAGAAACCGCTGGCAAGAGTAACGATGTTTCTCTTAAGATACACAACTAGTGGCGTATCGCTTCAGGCAGACTGGCCACAGTATCTCATAATGTGTATTTGGGTGAGCAACTGGCAGGAAGCACTATGACTCTCTTAAGGTAGCCAATGCCTCGTCACCAACATAATCCCACCACCAACTTCAAGAAACCGCTTGCAAAGGTAACGAAGCTTCTCATAAGATACACAGCTAGTGGGGTGTCACTTGAGGCAGACTGGCCAAAGTATCAAAAGAATGTGTATTTGGGTGAGCAACTAGCAGGAATCACTATGACACTCATAGGGTAGCCAATGCCTCGTCACCAGCATAATCACATCAGCAACTTCAAGAAACCCCTGGCAAAAGTTTCAATGACTCTTAAGATACACAACTAGTGGCGTAGCTATCAGGCAGATTGGAAAGAGTATCTAAAAAATGTGTATTTGGGTGAAGAACTGGCAGGAATCTCTATGACTCTCTTGAGGTAGCCAATGCCTCGTCACCAGCAGAATCAAATCAGCAACTTCTAGAAACCCCTGGCAAAAGTAACGATGTTTCTCTTAAGATACACAACTAGTGGCGTATCGCTTCAGGCACACTGGAAACAGTATCTAAAAAATGTGTATTTGGGTGAGCAACTGGCACGAAACACTGTGACTCTCTTAGGGTAGCCAATATCTCGTCACCAGTATAATCACAGCTTCAAAGTCAAGAAACCGCTGGCAAGAGTAACGATGTTTCTCTTAAGATACACAACTAGTGGCGTATCGCTTCAGGCAGACTGGCCATAGTATCTCAAAATGTGTATTTGGGTGAGCAACTGGCAGGAAGCACTATGACTCTCTTAAGGTAGCCAATGCCTGGTCACCAACATAATCCCATCACCAACTTCAAGAAACCGCTTGCAAAGGTAACGAAGCTTCTCATAAGATACACAGCTAGTGGGGTGTAACTTGAGGCAGACTGGCCAAAGTATCAAAAGAATGTGTATTTGGGTGAGCAACTAACAGGAATCACTATGACACTCATAGGGTAGCCAATGCCTCGTCACCAGCATAATCACATCAGCAACTTCAAGAAACCCCTGGCAAAAGTTACAATGACTCTTAAGATACACAACTAGTGGCGTAGCTATCAGGCAGACTGGAAAGAGTATCTAAAAAATGTGTATTTGGGTGAAGAACTGGCAGGAATCTCTATGACGCTCTTGAGGTAGCCAATGCCTCGTCACCAGTAGAATCAAATCAGCAACTTCTAGAAACCCCTGGCAAAAGTAACGATGTTTCTCTTAAGATACACAACTAGTGGCGTATCGCTTCAGGCACACTGGAAACAGTATCTAAAAAATGTGTATTTGGGTGAGCAACTGGCACGAAACACTGTGACTCTCTTAGGGTAGCCAATATCTCGTCACCAGTATAATCACAGCTTCAAAGTCAAGAAGCCGCTGGCAAGAGTAACGATGTTTCTCTTAAGATACACAACTAGTGGCGTATCGCTTCAGGCAGACTGGCCACAGTATCTCAAAATGTGTATTTGGGTGAGCAACTGGCAGGAAGAACTATGACTCTCTTAAGGTAGCCAATGCCTCGTCACCAACATAATCCCATCACCAACTTCAAGAAACCGCTTGCAAAGGTAACGAAGCTTCTCATAAGATACACAGCTAGTGGGGTGTCACTTGAGGCAGACTGGCCAAAGTTTCAAAAGAATGTGTATTTGGGTGAGCAACTAGCAGGAATCACTATGACACTCATAGGGTAGCCAATGCCTCGTCACCAGCATAATCACATCAGCAACTTCAAGAAACCCCTGGCAAAAGTTACAATGACTCTTAAGATACACAACTAGTGGCGTAGCTATCAGGCAGACTGGAAAGAGTATCTAAAAAATGTGTATTTGGGTGAAGAACTGGCAGGAATCTCTATGACTCTCTTGAGGTAGCCAATGCCTCGTCACCAGTAGAATCAAATCAGCAACTTCTAGAAACCCCTGGCAAAAGTAACGATGTTTCTCTTAAGATACACAACTAGTGGCGTATCGCTTCAGGCACACTGGAAACAGTATCTAAAAAATGTGTATTTGGGTGAGCAACTGGCACGAAACACTGTGACTCTCTTAGGGTAGCCAATATCTCGTCACCAGTATAATCACAGCTTCAAAGTCAAGAAACCGCTGGCAAGAGTAACGATGTTTCTCTTAAGATACACAACTAGTGGCGTATCGCTTCAGGCAGACTGGCCACAGTATCTCAAAATGTGTATTTGGGTGAGCAACTGGCAGGAAGCACTATGTCTCTCTTAAGGTAGCCAATGCCTCGTCACCAACATAATCCCATCACCAACTTCAAGAAACCGCTTGCAAAGGTAACGAAGCTTCTCATAAGATACACAGCTAGTGGGGTGTCACTTGAGGCAGACTGGCCAAAGTATCAAAAAAATGTGTATTTGGGTGAGCAACTAGCAGGAATCACTATGACACTCATAGGGTAGCCAATGCCTCGTCACCAGCATAATCACATCAGCAACTTCAAGAAACCCCTGGCAAAAGTTACAATGACTCTTAAGATACACAACTAGTGGCGTAGCTATCAGGCAGACTAGAAAGAGTATCTAAAAAATGTGTATTTGGGTGAAGAACTGGCAGGAATCTCTATGACGCTCTTGAGGTAGCCAATGCCTCGTCACCAGCAGAATCAAATCAGCAACTTCTAGAAACCCCTGGCAAAAGTAACGATGTTTCTCTTAAGATACACAACTAGTGGCGTATCGCTTCAGGCACACTGGAAACAGTATCTAAAAAATGTGTATTTTGGTGAGCAACTGGCACGAAACACTGTGACTCTCTTAGGGTAGCCAATATCTCGTCACCAGTATAATCACAGCTTCAAAGTCAAGAAGCCGCTGGCAAGAGTAACGATGTTTCTCTTAAGATACACAACTAGTGGCGTATCGCTTCAGGCAGACTGGCCACAGTATCTCAAAATGTGTATTTGGGTGAGCAACTGGCAGGAAGCACTATGACTCTCTTAAGGTAGCCAATGCCTCGTCACCAACATAATCCCATCACCAACTTCAAGAAACCGCTTGCAAAGGTAACGAAGCTTCTCATAAGATACACAGCTAGTGGGGTGTCACTTGAGGCAGACTGGCCAAAGTTTCAAAAGAATGTGTATTTGGGTGAGCAACTAGCAGGAATCACTATGACACTCATAGGGTAGCCAATGCCTCGTCACCAGCATAATCACATCAGCAACTTCAAGAAACCCCTGGCAAAAGTTACAATGACTCTTAAGATACACAACTAGTGGCGTAGCTATCAGGCAGACTGGAAAGAGTATCTAAAAAATGTGTATTTGGGTGAAGAACTGGCAGGAATCTCTATGACTCTCTTGAGGTAGCCAATGCCTCGTCACCAGCAGAATCAAATCAGCAACTTCTAGAAACCCCTGGCAAAAGTAACGATGTTTCTCTTAAGATACACAACTAGTGGCGTATCGCTTCAGGCACACTGGAAACAGTATCTAAAAAATGTGTATTTGGGTGAGCAACTGGCACGAAACACTGTGACTCTCTTAGGGTAGCCAATATCTCGTCACCAGTATAATCACAGCTTCAAAGTCAAGAAACCGCTGGCAAGAGTAACGATGTTTCTCTTAAGATACACAACTAGTGGCGTATCGCTTCAGGCAGACTGGCCACAGTATCTCAAAATGTGTATTTGGGTGAGCAACTGGCAGGAAGCACTATGACTCTCTTAAGGTAGCCAATGCCTCGTCACCAACATAATCCCATCACCAACTTCAAGAAACCGCTTGCAAAGGTAACGAAGCTTCTCATAAGATACACAGCTAGTGGGGTGTCACTTGAGGCAGACTGGCCAAAGTTTCAAAAGAATGTGTATTTGGGTGAGCAACTAGCAGGAATCACTATGACACTCATAGGGTAGCCAATGCCTCGTCACCAGCATAATCACATCAGCAACTTCAAGAAACCCCTGGCAAAAGTTACAATGACTCTTAAGATACACAACTAGTGGCGTAGCTATCAGGCAGACTGGAAAGAGTATCTAAAAAATGTGTATTTGGGTGAAGAACTGGCAGGAATCTCTATGACTCTCTTGAGGTAGCCAATGCCTCGTCACCAGCAGAATCAAATCAGCAACCTCTAGAAACCCCTGGCAAAAGTAACGATGTTTCTCTTAAGATACACAACTAGTGGCGTATCGCTTCAGGCACACTGGAAACAGTATCTAAAAAATGTGTATTTGGGTGAGCAACTGGCACGAAACACTGTGACTCTCTTAGGGTAGCCAATATCTCGTCACCAGTATAATCACAGCTTCAAAGTCAAGAAACCGCTGGCAAGAGTAACGATGTTTCTCTTAAGATACACAACTAGTGGCGTATCGCTTCAGGCAGACTGGCCACAGTATCTCAAAATGTGTATTTGGGTGAGCAACTGGCAGGAAGCACTATGACTCTCTTAAGGTAGCCAATGCCTCGTCACCAACATAATCCCATCACCAACTTCAAGAAACCGCTTGCAAAGGTAACGAAGCTTCTCATAAGATACACAGCTAGTGGGGTGTCACTTGAGGCAGACTGGCCAAAGTATCAAAAAAATGTGTATTTGGGTGAGCAACTAGCAGGAATCACTATGACACTCATAGGGTAGCCAATGCCTCGTCACCAGCATAATCACATCAGCAACTTCAAGAAACCCCTGGCAAAAGTTACAATGACTCTTAAGATACACAACTAGTGGCGTAGCTATCAGGCAGACTGGAAAGAGTATCTAAAAAATGTGCATTTGGGTGAAGAACTGGCAGGAATCTCTATGACGCTCTTGAGGTAGCCAATGCCTCGTCACCAGCAGAATCAAATCAGCAACTTCTAGAAACCCCTGGCAAAAGTAACGATGTTTCTCTTAAGATACACAACTAGTGGCGTATCGCTTCAGGCACACTGGAAACAGTATCTAAAAAATGTGTATTTTGGTGAGCAACTGGCACGAAACACTGTGACTCTCTTAGGGTAGCCAATATCTCGTCACCAGTATAATCACAGCTTCAAAGTCAAGAAGCCGCTGGCAAGAGTAACGATGTTTCTCTTAAGATACACAACTAGTGGCGTATCGCTTCAGGCAGACTGGCCACAGTATCTCAAAATGTGTATTTGGGTGAGCAACTGGCAGGAAGCACTATGTCTCTCTTAAGGTAGCCAATGCCTCGTCACCAACATAATCCCATCACCAACTTCAAGAAACCGCTTGCAAAGGTAACGAAGCTTCTCATAAGATACACAGCTAGTGGGGTGTCACTTGAGGCAGACTGGCCAAAGTATCAAAAAAATGTGTATTTGGGTGAGCAACTAGCAGGAATCACTATGACACTCATAGGGTAGCCAATGCCTCGTCACCAGCATAATCACATCAGCAACTTCAAGAAACCCCTGGCAAAAGTTACAATGACTCTTAAGATACACAACTAGTGGCGTAGCTATCAGGCAGACTGGAAAGAGTATCTAAAAAATGTGTATTTGGGTGAAGAACTGGCAGGAATCTCTATGACGCTCTTGAGGTAGCCAATGCCTCGTCACCAGCAGAATCAAATCAGCAACTTCTAGAAACCCCTGGCAAAAGTAACGATGTTTCTCTTAAGATACACAACTAGTGGCGTATCGCTTCAGGCACACTGGAAACAGTATCTAAAAAATGTGTATTTGGGTGAGCAACTGGCACGAAACACTGTGACTCTCTTAGGGTAGCCAATATCTCGTCACCAGTATAATCACAGCTTCAAAGTCAAGAAACCGCTGGCAAGAGTAACGATGTTTCTCTTAAGATACACAACTAGTGGCGTATCGCTTCAGGCAGACTGGCCACAGTATCTCATAATGTGTATTTGGGTGAGCAACTGGCAGGAAGCACTATGACTCTCTTAAGGTAGCCAATGCCTCGTCACCAACATAATCCCATCACCAACTTCAAGAAACCGCTTGCAAAGGTAACGAAGCTTCTCATAAGATACACAGCTAGTGGGGTGTCACTTGAGGCAGACTGGCCAAAGTATCAAACAAATGTGTATTTGGGTGAGCAACTAGCAGGAATCACTATGACACTCATAGGGTAGCCAATGCCTCGTCACCAGCATAATCACATCAGCAACTTCAAGAAACCCCTGGCAAAAGTTACAATGACTCTTAAGATACACAACTAGTGGCGTAGCTATCAGGCAGACTAGAAAGAGTATCTAAAAAATGTGTATTTGGGTGAAGAACTGGCAGGAATCTCTATGACGCTCTTGAGGTAGCCAATGCCTCGTCACCAGCAGAATCAAATCAGCAACTTCTAGAAACCCCTGGCAAAAGTAACGATGTTTCTCTTAAGATACACAACTAGTGGCGTATCGCTTCAGGCACACTGGAAACAGTATCTAAAAAATGTGTATTTTGGTGAGCAACTGGCACGAAACACTGTGACTCTCTTAGGGTAGCCAATATCTCGTCACCAGTATAATCACAGCTTCAAAGTCAAGAAGCCGCTGGCAAGAGTAACGATGTTTCTCTTAAGATACACAACTAGTGGCGTATCGCTTCAGGCAGACTGGCCACAGTATCTCAAAATGTGTATTTGGGTGAGCAACTGGCAGGAAGCACTATGACTCTCTTAAGGTAGCCAATGCCTCGTCACCAACATAATCCCATCACCAACTTCAAGAAACCGCTTGCAAAGGTAACGAAGCTTCTCATAAGATACACAGCTAGTGGGGTGTCACTTGAGGCAGACTGGCCAAAGTTTCAAAAGAATGTGTATTTGGGTGAGCAACTAGCAGGAATCACTATGACACTCATAGGGTAGCCAATGCCTCGTCACCAGCATAATCACATCAGCAACTTCAAGAAACCCCTGGCAAAAGTTACAATGACTCTTAAGATACACAACTAGTGGCGTAGCTATCAGGCAGACTGGAAAGAGTATCTAAAAAATGTGTATTTGGGTGAAGAACTGGCAGGAATCTCTATGACTCTCTTGAGGTAGCCAATGCCTCGTCACCAGCAGAATCAAATCAGCAACTTCTAGAAACCCCTGGCAAAAGTAACGATGTTTCTCTTAAGATACACAACTAGTGGCGTATCGCTTCAGGCACACTGGAAACAGTATCTAAAAAATGTGTATTTGGGTGAGCAACTGGCACGAAACACTGTGACTCTCTTAGGGTAGCCAATATCTCGTCACCAGTATAATCACAGCTTCAAAGTCAAGAAACCGCTGGCAAGAGTAACGATGTTTCTCTTAAGATACACAACTAGTGGCGTATCGCTTCAGGCAGACTGGCCACAGTATCTCAAAATGTGTATTTGGGTGAGCAACTGGCAGGAAGCACTATGACTCTCTTAAGGTAGCCAATGCCTCGTCACCAACATAATCCCATCACCAACTTCAAGAAACCGCTTGCAAAGGTAACGAAGCTTCTCATAAGATACACAGCTAGTGGGGTGTCACTTGAGGCAGACTGGCCAAAGTATCAAAAAAATTGTGTATTTGGGTGAGCAACTAGCAGGAATCACTATGACACTCATAGGGTAGCCAATGCCTCGTCACCAGCATAATCACATCAGCAACTTCAAGAAACCCCTGGCAAAAGTTACAATGACTCTTAAGATACACAACTAGTGGCGTAGCTATCAGGCAGACTGGAAAGAGTATCTAAAAAATGTGTATTTGGGTGAAGAACTGGCAGGAATCTCTATGACGCTCTTGAGGTAGCCAATGCCTCGTCACCAGCAGAATCAAATCAGCAAATTCTAGAAACCCCTGGCAAAAGTAACGATGTTTCTCTTAAGATACACAACTAGTGGCGTATCGCTTCAGGCACACTGGAAACAGTATCTAAAAAATGTGTATTTTGGTGAGCAACTGGCACGAAACACTGTGACTCTCTTAGGGTAGCCAATATCTCGTCACCAGTATAATCACAGCTTCAAAGTCAAGAAGCCGCTGGCAAGAGTAACGATGTTTCTCTTAAGATACACAACTAGTGGCGTATCGCTTCAGGCAGACTGGCCACAGTATCTCAAAATGTGTATTTGGGTGAGCAACTGGCAGGAAGCACTATGACTCTCTTAAGGTAGCCAATGCCTCGTCACCAACATAATCCCATCACCAACTTCAAGAAACCGCTTGCAAAGGTAACGAAGCTTCTCATAAGATACACAGCTGGTGGGGTGTCACTTGAGGCAGACTGGCCAAAGTTTCAAAAGAATGTGTATTTGGGTGAGCAACTAGCAGGAATCACTATGACACTCATAGGGTAGCCAATGCCTCGTCACCAGCATAATCACATCAGCAACTTCAAGAAACCCCTGGCAAAAGTTACAATGACACTTAAGATACACAACTAGTGGCGTAGCTATCAGGCAGACTGGAAAGAGTATCTAAAAAATGTGTATTTGGGTGAAGAACTGGCAGGAATCTCTATGACTCTCTTGAGGTAGCCAATGCCTCGTCACCAGCAGAATCAAATCAGCAACTTCTAGAAACCCCTGGCAAAAGTAACGATGTTTCTCTTAAGATACACAACTAGTGGCGTATCGCTTCAGGCACACTGGAAACAGTATCTAAAAAATGTGTATTTGGGTGAGCAACTGGCACGAAACACTGTGACTCTCTTAGGGTAGCCAATATCTCGTCACCAGTATAATCACAGCTTCAAAGTCAAGAAACCGCTGGCAAGAGTAACGATGTTTCTCTTAAGATACACAACTAGTGGCGTATCGCTTCAGGCAGACTGGCCACAGTATCTCAAAATGTGTATTTGGGTGAGCAACTGGCTGGAAGCACTATGACTCTCTTAAGGTAGCCAATGCCTTGTCACCAACATAATCCCATCACCAACTTCAAGAAACCGCTTGCAAAGGTAACAAAGCTTCTCATAAGATACACAGCTAGTGGGGTGTCACTTGAGGCAGACTGGCCAAAGTATCAAAAAAATGTGTATTTGGGTGAGCAACTAGCAGGAATCACTATGACACTCATAGGGTAGCCAATGCCTCGTCACCAGCATAATCACATCAGCAACTTCAAGAAACCCCTGGCAAAAGTTACAATGACTCTTAAGATACAAAACTAGTGGCGTAGCTATCAGGCAGACTGGAAAGAGTATCTAAAAAATGTGTATTTGGGTGAAGAACTGGCAGGAATCTCTATGACGCTCTTGAGGTAGCCAATGCCTCGTCACCAGCAGAATCAAATCAGCAACTTCTAGAAACCCCTGGCAAAAGTAACGATGTTTCTCTTAAGATACACAACTAGTGGCGTATCGCTTCAGGCACACTGGAAACAGTATCTAATAAATGTGTATTTGGGTGAGCAACTGGCACGAAACACTGTGACTCTCTTAGGGTAGCCAATATCTCGTCACCAGTATAATCACAGCTTCAAAGTCAAGAAACCGCTGGCAAGAGTAACGATGTTTCTCTTAAGATACACAACTAGTGGCGTATCGCTTCAGGCAGACTGGCCACAGTATCTCAAAATGTGTATTTGGGTGAGCAACTGGCAGGAAGCACTATGACTCTCTTAAGGTAGCCAATGCCTCGTCACCAACATAATCCCATCACCAACTTCAAGAAACCGCTTGCAAAGGTAACGAAGCTTCTCATAAGATACACAGCTAGTGGGGTGTCACTTGAGACAGACTGGCCAAAGTATCAAACAAATGTGTATTTGGGTGAGCAACTAGCAGGAATCACTATGACACTCATAGGGTAGCCAATGCCTCGTCACCAGCATAATCACATCAGCAACTTCAAGAAACCCCTGGCAAAAGTTACAATGACTCTTAAGATACACAACTAGTGGCGTAGCTATCAGGCAGACTGGAAAGAGTATCTAAAAAATGTGTATTTGGGTGAAGAACTGGCAGGAATCTCTATGACTCTCTTGAGGTAGCCAATGCCTCGTCACCAGCAGAATCAAATCAGCAACTTCTAGAAACCCCTGGCAAAAGTAACGATGTTTCTCTTAAGATACACAACTAGTGGCGTATCGCTTCAGGCACACTGGAAACAGTATCTAAAAAATGTGTATTTGGGTGAGCAACTGGCACGAAACACTGTGACTCTCTTAGGGTAGCCAATATCTCGTCACCAGTATAATCACAGCTTCAAAGTCAAGAAACCGCTGGCAAGAGTAACGATGTTTCTCTTAAGATACACAACTAGTGGCGTATCGCTTCAGGCAGACTGGCCACAGTATCTCAAAATGTGTATTTGGGTGAGCAACTGGCAGGAAGCACTATGTCTCTCTTAAGGTAGCCAATGCCTCGTCACCAACATAATCCCATCACCAACTTCAAGAAACCGCTTGCAAAGGTAACGAAGCTTCTCATAAGATACACAGCTAGTGGGGTGTCACTTGAGGCAGACTGGCCAAAGTATCAAACAAATGTGTATTTGGGTGAGCAACTAGCAGGAATCACTATGACACTCATAGGGTAGCCAATGCCTCGTCACCAGCATAATCACATCAGCAACTTCAAGAAACCCCTGGCAAAAGTTACAATGACTCTTAAGATACACAACTAGTGGCGTAGCTATCAGGCAGACTGGAAAGAGTATCTAAAAAATGTGTATTTGGGTGAAGAACTGGCAGGAATCTCTATGACGCTCTTGAGGTAGCCAATGCCTCGTCACCAGCAGAATCAAATCAGCAACTTCTAGAAACCCCTGGCAAAAGTAACGATGTTTCTCTTAAGATACACAACTAGTGGCGTATCGCTTCAGGCACACTGGAAACAGTATCTAAAAAATGTGTATTTGGGTGAGCAACTGGCACGAAACACTGTGACTCTCTTAGGGTAGCCAATATCTCGTCACCAGTATAATCACAGCTTCAAAGTCAAGAAACCGCTGGCAAGAGAAACGATGTTTCTCTTAAGATACACAACTAGTGGCGTATCGCTTCAGGCAGACTGGCCACAGTATCTCATAATGTGTATTTGGGTGAGCAACTGGCAGGAATCACTATGACTCTCTTAAGGTAGCCAATGCCTCGTCACCAACATAATCCCATCACCAACTTCAAGAAACCGCTTGCAAAGGTAACGAAGCTTCTCATAAGATACACAGCTAGTGGGGTGTCACTTGAGGCAGACTGGCCAAAGTATCAAACAAATGTGTATTTGGGTGAGCAACTAGCAGGAATCACTGTGACACTCATAGGGTAGCCAATGCCTCGTCACCAGCATAATCACATCAGCAACTTCAAGAAACCCCTGGCAAAAGTTACAATGACTCTTAAGATACACAACTAGTGGCGTAGCTATCAGGCAGACTAGAAAGAGTATCTAAAAAATGTGTATTTGGGTGAAGAACTGGCAGGAATCTCTATGACGCTCTTGAGGTAGCCAATGCCTCGTCACCAGCAGAATCAAATCAGCAACTTCTAGAAACCCCTGGCAAAAGTAACGATGTTTCTCTTAAGATACACAACTAGTGGCGTATCGCTTCAGGCACACTGGAAACAGTATCTAAAAAATGTGTATTTTGGTGAGCAACTGGCACGAAACACTGTGACTCTCTTAGGGTAGCCAATATCTCGTCACCAGTATAATCACAGCTTCAAAGTCAAGAAGCCGCTGGCAAGAGTAACGATGTTTCTCTTAAGATACACAACTAGTGGCGTATCGCTTCAGGCAGACTGGCCACAGTATCTCAAAATGTGTATTTGGGTGAGCAACTGGCAGGAAGCACTATGACTCTCTTAAGGTAGCCAATGCCTCGTCACCAACATAATCCCATCACCAACTTCAAGAAACCGCTTGCAAAGGTAACGAAGCTTCTCATAAGATACACAGCTAGTGGGGTGTCACTTGAGGCAGACTGGCCAAAGTTTCAAAAGAATGTGTATTTGGGTGAGCAACTAGCAGGAATCACTATGACACTCATAGGGTAGCCAATGCCTCGTCACCAGCATAATCACATCAGCAACTTCAAGAAACCCCTGGCAAAAGTTACAATGACTCTTAAGATACACAACTAGTGGCGTAGCTATCAGGCAGACTGGAAAGAGTATCTAAAAAATGTGTATTTGGGTGAAGAACTGGCAGGAATCTCTATGACTCTCTTGAGGTAGCCAATGCCTCGTCACCAGCAGAATCAAATCAGCAACTTCTAGAAACCCCTGGCAAAAGTAACGATGTTTCTCTTAAGATACACAACTAGTGGCGTATCGCTTCAGGCACACTGGAAACAGTATCTAAAAAATGTGTATTTGGGTGAGCAACTGGCACGAAACACTGTGACTCTCTTAGGGTAGCCAATATCTCGTCACCAGTATAATCACAGCTTCAAAGTCAAGAAACCGCTGGCAAGAGTAACGATGTTTCTCTTAAGATACACAACTAGTGGCGTATCGCTTCAGGCAGACTGGCCACAGTATCTCAAAATGTGTATTTGGGTGAGCAACTGGCAGGAAGCACTATGACTCTCTTAAGGAAGCCAATGCCTCGTCACCAACATAATCCCATCACCAACTTCAAGAAACCGCTTGCAAAGGTAACGAAGCTTCTCATAAGATACACAGCTAGTGGGGTGTCACTTGAGGCAGACTGGCCAAAGTTTCAAAAGAATGTGTATTTGGGTGAGCAACTAGCAGGAATCACTATGACACTCATAGGGTAGCCAATGCCTCGTCACCAGCATAATCACATCAGCAACTTCAAGAAACCCCTGGCAAAAGTTACAATGACTCTTAAGATACACAACTAGTGGCGTAGCTATCAGGCAGACTGGAAAGAGTATCTAAAAAATGTGTATTTGGGTGAAGAACTGGCAGGAATCTCTATGACTCTCTTGAGGTAGCCAATGCCTCGTCACCAGCAGAATCAAATCAGCAACTTCTAGAAACCCCTGGCAAAAGTAACGATGTTTCTCTTAAGATACACAACTAGTGGCGTATCGCTTCAGGCACACTGGAAACAGTATCTAAAAAATGTGTATTTGGGTGAGCAACTGGCACGAAACACTGTGACTCTCTTAGGGTAGCCAATATCTCGTCACCAGTATAATCACAGCTTCAAAGTCAAGAAACCGCTGGCAAGAGTAACGATGTTTCTCTTAAGATACACAACTAGTGGCGTATCGCTTCAGGCAGACTGGCCACAGTATCTCAAAATGTGTATTTGGGTGAGCAACTGGCAAGAAGCACTATGACTCTCTTAAGGTAGCCAATGCCTCGTCACCAACATAATCCCATCACCAACTTCAAGAAACCGCTTGCAAAGGTAACGAAGCTTCTCATAAGATACACAGCTAGTGGGGTGTCACTTGAGGCAGACTGGCCAAAGTATCAAAAAAATGTGTATTTGGGTGAGCAACTAGCAGGAATCACTATGACACTCATAGGGTAGCCAATGCCTCGTCACCAGCATAATCACATCAGCAACTTCAAGAAACCCCTGGCAAAAGTTACAATGACTCTTAAGATACACAACTAGTGGCGTAGCTATCAGGCAGACTGGAAAGAGTATCTAAAAAATGTGTATTTGGGTGAAGAACTGGCAGGAATCTCTATGACGCTCTTGAGGTAGCCAATGCCTCGTCACCAGCAGAATCAAATCAGCAACTTCTAGAAACCCCTGGCAAAAGTAACGATGTTTCTCTTAAGATACACAACTAGTGGCGTATCGCTTCAGGCACACTGGAAACAGTATCTAAAAAATGTGTATTTTGGTGAGCAACTGGCACGAAACACTGTGACTCTCTTAGGGTAGCCAATATCTCGTCACCAGTATAATCACAGCTTCAAAGTCAAGAAGCCGCTGGCAAGAGTAACGATGTTTCTCTTAAGATACACAACTAGTGGCGTATCGCTTCAGGCAGACTGGCCACAGTATCTCAAAATGTGTATTTGGGTGAGCAACTGGCAGGAAGCACTATGACTCTCTTAAGGTAGCCAATGCCTCGTCACCAACATAATCCCATCACCAACTTCAAGAAACCGCTTGCAAAGGTAACGAAGCTTCTCATAAGATACACAGCTAGTGGGGTGTCACTTGAGGCAGACTGGCCAAAGTTTCAAAAGAATGTGTATTTGGGTGAGCAACTAGCAGGAATCACTATGACACTCATAGGGTAGCCAATGCCTCGTCACCAGCATAATCACATCAGCAACTTCAAGAAACCCCTGGCAAAAGTTACAATGACTCTTAAGATACACAACTAGTGGCGTAGCTATCAGGCAGACTGGAAAGAGTATCTAAAAAATGTGTATTTGGGTGAAGAACTGGCAGGAATCTCTATGACTCTCTTGAGGTAGCCAATGCCTCGTCACCAGCAGAATCAAATCAGCAACTTCTAGAAACCCCTGGCAAAAGTAACGATGTTTCTCTTAAGATACACAACTAGTGGCGTATCGCTTCAGGCACACTGGAAACAGTATCTAAAAAATGTGTATTTGGGTGAGCAACTGGCACGAAACACTGTGACTCTCTTAGGGTAGCCAATATCTCGTCACCAGTATAATCACAGCTTCAAAGTCAAGAAACCGCTGGCAAGAGTAACGATGTTTCTCTTAAGATACACAACTAGTGGCGTATCGCTTCAGGCAGACTGGCCACAGTATCTCAAAATGTGTATTTGGGTGAGCAACTGGCAGGAAGCACTATGTCTCTCTTAAGGTAGCCAATGCCTCGTCACCAACATAATCCCATCACCAACATCAAGAAACCGCTTGCAAAGGTAACGAAGCTTCTCATAAGATACACAGCTAGTGGGGTGTCACTTGAGGCAGACTGGCCAAAGTATCAAAAAAATGTGTATTTGGGTGAGCAACTAGCAGGAATCACTATGACACTCATAGGGTAGCCAATGCCTCGTCACCAGCATAATCACATCAGCAACTTCAAGAAACCCCTGGCAAAAGTTACAATGACTCTTAAGATACACAACTAGTGGCGTAGCTATCAGGCAGACTGGAAAGAGTATCTAAAAAATGTGTATTTGGGTGAAGAACTGGCAGGAATCTCTATGACGCTCTTGAGGTAGCCAATGCCTCGTCACCAGCAGAATCAAATCAGCAACTTCTAGAAACCCCTGGCAAAAGTAACGATGTTTCTCTTAAGATACACAACTAGTGGCGTATCGCTTCAGGCACACTGGAAACAGTATCTAAAAAATGTGTATTTGGGTGAG
This sequence comes from Schistocerca nitens, assembly GCF_023898315.1. Classification (NCBI taxonomy): domain Eukaryota; kingdom Metazoa; phylum Arthropoda; class Insecta; order Orthoptera; family Acrididae; genus Schistocerca; species Schistocerca nitens. The sequence continues at coordinate 103,966,630 of NC_064616.1, read as the reverse complement.
CAACTGGCACGAAACACTGTGACTCTCTTAGGGTAGCCAATATCTCGTCACCAGTATAATCACAGCTTCAAAGTCAAGAAACCGCTGGCAAGAGTAACGATGTTGCTCTTAAGTTACACAACTAGTGGCGTATCGCTTCAGGCAGACTCGCCACAGTATCTCATAATGTGTATTTGGGTGAGCAACTGGCAGGAAGCACTATGACTCTCTTAAGGTAGCCAATGCCTCGTCACCAACATAATCCCATCACCAACTTCAAGAAACCGCTTGCAAAGGTAACGAAGCTTCTCATAAGATACACAGCTAGTGGGGTGTCACTTGAGGCAGACTGGCCAAAGTATCAAACAAATGTGTATTTGGGTGAGCAACTAGCAGGAATCACTATGACACTCATAGGGTAGCCAATGCCTCGTCACCAGCATAATCACATCAGCAACTTCAAGAAACCCCTGGCAAAAGTTACAATGACTCTTAAGATACACAACTAGTGGCGTAGCTATCAGGCAGACTAGAAAGAGTATCTAAAAAATGTGTATTTGGGTGAAGAACTGGCAGGAATCTCTATGACGCTCTTGAGGTAGCCAATGCCTCGTCACCAGCAGAATCAAATCAGCAACTTCTAGAAACCCCTGGCAAAAGTAACGATGTTTCTCTTAAGATACACAACTAGTGGCGTATCGCTTCAGGCACACTGGAAACAGTATCTAAAAAATGTGTATTTTGGTGAGCAACTGGCACGAAACACTGTGACTCTCTTAGGGTAGCCAATATCTCGTCACCAGTATAATCACAGCTTCAAAGTCAAGAAGCCGCTGGCAAGAGTAACGATGTTTCTCTTAAGATACACAACTAGTGGCGTATCGCTTCAGGCAGACTGGCCACAGTATCTCAAAATGTGTATTTGGGTGAGCAACTGGCAGGAAGCACTATGACTCTCTTAAGGTAGCCAATGCCTCGTCACCAACATAATCCCATCACCAACTTCAAGAAACCGCTTGCAAAGGTAACGAAGCTTCTCATAAGATACACAGCTAGTGGGGTGTCACTTGAGGCAGACTGGCCAAAGTTTCAAAGGAATGTGTATTTGGGTGAGCAACTAGCAGGAATCACTATGACACTCATAGGGTAGCCAATGCCTCGTCACCAGCATAATCACATCAGCAACTTCAAGAAACCCCTGGCAAAAGTTACAATGACTCTTAAGATACACAACTAGTGGCGTAGCTATCAGGCAGACTGGAAAGAGTATCTAAAAAATGTGTATTTGGGTGAAGAACTGGCAGGAATCTCTATGACTCTCTTGAGGTAGCCAATGCCTCGTCACCAGCAGAATCAAATCAGCAACTTCTAGAAACCCCTGGCAAAAGTAACGATGTTTCTCTTAAGATACACAACTAGTGGCGTATCGCTTCAGGCACACTGGAAACAGTATCTAAAAAATGTGTATTTGGGTGAGCAACTGGCACGAAACACTGTGACTCTCTTAGGGTAGCCAATATCTCGTCACCAGTATAATCACAGCTTCAAAGTCAAGAAACCGCTGGCAAGAGTAACGATGTTTCTCTTAAGATACACAACTAGTGGCGTATCGCTTCAGGCAGACTGGCCACAGTATCTCAAAATGTGTATTTGGGTGAGCAACTGGCAGGAAGCACTATGACTCTCTTAAGGTAGCCAATGCCTCGTCACCAACATAATCCCATCACCAACTTCAAGAAACCGCTTGCAAAGGTAACGAAGCTTCTCATAAGATACACAGCTAGTGGGGTGTCACTTGAGGCAGACTGGCCAAAGTTTCAAAAGAATGTGTTTTTGGGTGAGCAACTAGCAGGAATCACTATGACATTCATAGGGTAGCCAATGCCTCGTCACCAGCATAATCACATCAGCAACTTCAAGAAACCCCTGGCAAAAGTTACAATGACTCTTAAGATACACAACTAGTGGCGTAGCTATCAGGCAGACTGGAAAGAGTATCTAAAAAATGTGTATTTGGGTGAAGAACTGGCAGGAATCTCTATGACTCTCTTGAGGTAGCCAATGCCTCGTCACCAGCAGAATCAAATCAGCAACTTCTAGAAACCCCTGGCAAAAGTAACGATGTTTCTCTTAAGATACACAACTAGTGGCGTATCGCTTCAGGCACACTGGAAACAGTATCTAAAAAATGTGTATTTGGGTGAGCAACTGGCACGAAACACTGTGACTCTCTTAGGGTAGCCAATATCTCGTCACCAGTATAATCACAGCTTCAAAGTCAAGAAACCGCTGGCAAGAGTAACGATGTTTCTCTTAAGATACACAACTAGTGGCGTATCGCTTCAGGCAGACTGGCCACAGTATCTCAAAATGTGTATTTGGGTGAGCAACTGGCAGGAAGCACTATGACTCTCTTAAGGTAGCCAATGCCTCGTCACCAACATAATCCCATCACCAACTTCAAGAAACCGCTTGCAAAGGTAACGAAGCTTCTCATAAGATACACAGCTAGTGGGGTGTCACTTGAGGCAGACTGGCCAAAGTATCAAAAAAATGTGTATTTGGGTGAGCAACTAGCAGGAATCACTATGACACTCATAGGGTAGCCAATGCCTCGTCACCAGCATAATCACATCAGAAACTTCAAGAAACCCCTGGCAAAAGTTACAATGACTCTTAAGATACACAACTAGTGGCGTAGCTATCAGGCAGACTGGAAAGAGTATCTAAAAAATGTGTATTTGGGTGAAGAACTGGCAGGAATCTCTATGACGCTCTTGAGGTAGCCAATGCCTCGTCACCAGCAGAATCAAATCAGCAACTTCTAGAAACCCCTGGCAAAAGTAACGATGTTTCTCTTAAGATACACAACTAGTGGCGTATCGCTTCAGGCACACTGGAAACAGTATCTAAAAAATGTGTATTTTGGTGAGCAACTGGCACGAAACACTGTGACTCTCTTAGGGTAGCCAATATCTCGTCACCAGTATAATCACAGCTTCAAAGTCAAGAAGCCGCTGGCAAGAGTAACGATGTTTCTCTTAAGATACACAACTAGTGGCGTATCGCTTCAGGCAGACTGGCCACAGTATCTCAAAATGTGTATTTGGGTGAGCAACTGGCAGGAAGCACTATGACTCTCTTAAGGTAGCCAATGCCTCGTCACCAACATAATCCCATCACCAACTTCAAGAAACCGCTTGCAAAGGTAACGAAGCTTCTCATAAGATACACAGCTAGTGGGGTGTCACTTGAGGCAGACTGGCCAAAGTTTCAAAAGAATGTGTATTTGGGTGAGCAACTAGCAGGAATCACTATGACACTCATAGGGTAGCCAATGCCTCGTCACCAGCATAATCACATCAGCAACTTCAAGAAACCCCTGGCAAAAGTTACAATGACTCTTAAGATACACAACTAGTGGCGTAGCTATCAGGCAGACTGGAAAGAGTATCTAAAAAATGTGTATTTGGGTGAAGAACTGGCAGGAATCTCTATGACTCTCTTGAGGTAGCCAATGCCTCGTCACCAGCAGAATCAAATCAGCAACTTCTAGAAACCCCTGGCAAAAGTAACGATGTTTCTCTTAAGATACACAACTAGTGGCGTATCGCTTCAGGCACACTGGAAACAGTATCTAAAAAATGTGTATTTGGGTGAGCAACTGGCACGAAACACTGTGACTCTCTTAGGGTAGCCAATATCTCGTCACCAGTATAATCACAGCTTCAAAGTCAAGAAACCGCTGGCAAGAGTAACGATGTTTCTCTTAAGATACACAACTAGTGGCGTATCGCTTCAGGCAGACTGGCCACAGTATCTCAAAATGTGTATTTGGGTGAGCAACTGGCAGGAAGCACTATGACTCTCTTAAGGTAGCCAATGCCTCGTCACCAACATAATCCCATCACCAACTTCAAGAAACCGCTTGCAAAGGTAACGAAGCTTCTCATAAGATACACAGCTAGTGGGGTGTCACTTGAGGCAGACTGGCCAAAGTTTCAAAAGAATGTGTATTTGGGTGAGCAACTAGCAGGAATCACTATGACACTCATAGGGTAGCCAATGCCTCGTCACCAGCATAATCACATCAGCAACTTCAAGAAACCCCTGGCAAAAGTTACAATGACTCTTAAGATACACAACTAGTGGCGTAGCTATCAGGCAGACTGGAAAGAGTATCTAAAAAATGTGTATTTGGGTGAAGAACTGGCAGGAATCTCTATGACTCTCTTGAGGTAGCCAATGCCTCGTCACCAGCAGAATCAAATCAGCAACTTCTAGAAACCCCTGGCAAAAGTAACGATGTTTCTCTTAAGATACACAACTAGTGGCGTATCGCTTCAGGCACACTGGAAACAGTATCTAAAAAATGTGTATTTGGGTGAGCAACTGGCACGAAACACTGTGACTCTCTTAGGGTAGCCAATATCTCGTCACCAGTATAATCACAGCTTCAAAGTCAAGAAACCGCTGGCAAGAGTAACGATGTTTCTCTTAAGATACACAACTAGTGGCGTATCGCTTCAGGCAGACTGGCCACAGTATCTCAAAATGTGTATTTGGGTGAGCAACTGGCAGGAAGCACTATGACTCTCTTAAGGTAGCCAATGCCTCGTCACCAACATAATCCCATCACCAACTTCAAGAAACCGCTTGCAAAGGTAACGAAGCTTCTCATAAGATACACAGCTAGTGGGGTGTCACTTGAGGCAGACTGGCCAAAGTATCAAAAAAATGTGTATTTGGGTGAGCAACTAGCAGGAATCACTATGACACTCATAGGGTAGCCAATGCCTCGTCACCAGCATAATCACATCAGCAACTTCAAGAAACCCCTGGCAAAAGTTACAATGACTCTTAAGATACACAACTAGTGGCGTAGCTATCAGGCAGACTGCAAAGAGTATCTAAAAAATGTGTATTTGGGTGAAGAACTGGCAGGAATCTCTATGACGCTCTTGAGGTAGCCAATGCCTCGTCACCAGCAGAATCAAATCAGCAACTTCTAGAAACCCCTGGCAAAAGTAACGATGTTTCTCTTAAGATACACAACTAGTGGCGTATCGCTTCAGGCACACTGGAAACAGTATCTAAAAAATGTGTATTTTGGTGAGCAACTGGCACGAAACACTGTGACTCTCTTAGGGTAGCCAATATCTCGTCACCAGTATAATCACAGCTTCAAAGTCAAGAAGCCGCTGGCAAGAGTAACGATGTTTCTCTTAAGATACACAACTAGTGGCGTATCGCTTCAGGCAGACTGGCCACAGTATCTCAAAATGTGTATTTGGGTGAGCAACTGGCAGGAAGCACTATGACTCTCTTAAGGTAGCCAATGCCTCGTCACCAACATAATCCCATCACCAACTTCAAGAAACCGCTTGCAAAGGTAACGAAGCTTCTCATAAGATACACAGCTAGTGGGGTGTCACTTGAGGCAGACTGGCCAAAGTATCAAAAAAATGTGTATTTGGGTGAGCAACTAGCAGGAATCACTATGACACTCATAGGGTAGCCAATGCCTCGTCACCAGCATAATCACATCAGCAACTTCAAGAAACCCCTGGCAAAAGTTACAATGACTCTTAAGATACACAACTAGTGGCGTAGCTATCAGGCAGACTGGAAAGAGTATCTAAAAAATGTGTATTTGGGTGAAGAACTGGCAGGAATCTCTATGACTCTCTTGAGGTAGCCAATGCCTCGTCACCAGCAGAATCAAATCAGCAACTTCTAGAAACCCCTGGCAAAAGTAACGATGTTTCTCTTAAGATACACAACTAGTGGCGTATCGCTTCAGGCACACTGGAAACAGTATCTAAAAAATGTGTATTTGGGTGAGCAACTGGCACGAAACACTGTGACTCTCTTAGGGTAGCCAATATCTCGTCACCAGTATAATCACAGCTTCAAAGTCAAGAAACCGCTGGCAAGAGTAACGATGTTTCTCTTAAGATACACAACTAGTGGCGTATCGCTTCAGGCAGACTGGCCACAGTATCTCAAAATGTGTATTTGGGTGAGCAACTGGCTGGAAGCACTATGACTCTCTTAAGGTAGCCAATGCCTTGTCACCAACATAATCCCATCACCAACTTCAAGAAACCGCTTGCAAAGGTAACAAAGCTTCTCATAAGATACACAGCTAGTGGGGTGTCACTTGAGGCAGACTGGCCAAAGTATCAAAAAAATGTGTATTTGGGTGAGCAACTAGCAGGAATCACTATGACACTCATAGGGTAGCCAATGCCTCGTCACCAGCATAATCACATCAGCAACTTCAAGAAACCCCTGGCAAAAGTTACAATGACTCTTAAGATACAAAACTAGTGGCGTAGCTATCAGGCAGACTGGAAAGAGTATCTAAAAAATGTGTATTTGGGTGAAGAACTGGCAGGAATCTCTATGACGCTCTTGAGGTAGCCAATGCCTCGTCACCAGCAGAATCAAATCAGCAACTTCTAGAAACCCCTGGCAAAAGTAACGATGTTTCTCTTAAGATACACAACTAGTGGCGTATCGCTTCAGGCACACTGGAAACAGTATCTAAAAAATGTGTATTTGGGTGAGCAACTGGCACGAAACACTGTGACTCTCTTAGGGTAGCCAATATCTCGTCACCAGTATAATCACAGCTTCAAAGTCAAGAAACCGCTGGCAAGAGTAACGATGTTTCTCTTAAGATACACAACTAGTGGCGTATCGCTTCAGGCAGACTGGCCACAGTATCTCAAAATGTGTATTTGGGTGAGCAACTGGCAGGAAGCACTATGACTCTCTTAAGGTAGCCAATGCCTCGTCACCAACATAATCCCATCACCAACTTCAAGAAACCGCTTGCAAAGGTAACGAAGCTTCTCATAAGATACACAGCTAGTGGGGTGTCACTTGAGGCAGACTGGCCAAAGTTTCAAAAGAATGTGTATTTGGGTGAGCAACTAGCAGGAATCACTATGACACTCATAGGGTAGCCAATGCCTCGTCACCAGCATAATCACATCAGCAACTTCAAGAAACCCCTGGCAAAAGTTACAATGACTCTTAAGATACACAACTAGTGGCGTAGCTATCAGGCAGAGTGGAAAGAGTATCTAAAAAATGTGTATTTGGGTGAAGAACTGGCAGGAATCTCTATGACTCTCTTGAGGTAGCCAATGCCTCGTCACCAGCAGAATCAAATCAGCAACTTCTAGAAACCCCTGGCAAAAGTAACGATGTTTCTCTTAAGATACACAACTAGTGGCGTATCGCTTCAGGCAGACTGGCCACAGTATCTCAAAATGTGTATTTGGGTGAGCAACCGGCACGAAACACTGTGACTCTCTTAGGGTAGCCAATATCTCGTCACCAGTATAATCACAGCTTCAAAGTCAAGAAACCGCTGGCAAGAGTAACGATGTTTCTCTTAAGATACACAACTAGTAGGCGTATCGCTTCAGGCAGACTGGCCACAGTATCTCAAAATGTGTATTTGGGTGAGCAACTGGCAGGAAGCACTATGACTCTCTTAAGGTAGCCAATGCCTCGTCACCAACATAATCCCATCACCAACTTCAAGAAACCGCTTGCAAAGGTAACGAAGCTTCTCATAAGATACACAGCTAGTGGGGTGTCACTTGAGGCAGACTGGCCAAAGTATCAAAAAAATGTGTATTTGGGTGAGCAACTAGCAGGAATCACTATGACACTCATAGGGTAGCCAATGCCTCGTCACCAGCATAATCACATCAGCAACTTCAAGAAACCCCTGGCAAAAGTTACAATGACTCTTAAGATACACAACTAGTGGCGTAGCTATCAGGCAGACTGGAAAGAGTATCTAAAAAATGTGTATTTGGTTGAAGAACTGGCAGGAATCTCTATGACGCTCTTGAGGTAGCCAATGCCTCGTCACCAGCAGAATCAAATCAGCAACTTCTAGAAACCCCTGGCAAAAGTAACGATGTTTCTCTTAAGATACACAACTAGTGGCGTATCGCTTCAGGCACACTGGAAACAGTATCTAAAAAATGTGTATTTGGGTGAGCAACTGGCACGAAACACTGTGACTCTCTTAGGGTAGCCAATATCTCGTCACCAGTATAATCACAGCTTCAAAGTCAAGAAACCGCTGGCAAGAGTAACGATGTTTCTCTTAAGATACACAACTAGTGGCGTATCGCTTCAGGCAGACTGGCCACAGTATCTCATAATGTGTATTTGGGTGAGCAACTGGCAGGAAGCACTATGACTCTCTTAAGGTAGCCAATGCCTCGACACCAACATAATCCCATCACCAACTTCAAGAAACCGCTTGCAAAGGTAACGAAGCTTCTCATAAGATACACAGCTAGTGGGGTTTCACTTGAGGCAGACTGGCCAAAGTATCAAAAGAATGTGTATTTGGGTGAGCAACTAGCAGGAATCACTATGACACTCATAGGGTAGCCAATGCCTCGTCACCAGCATAATCACATCAGCAACTTCAAGAAACCCCTGGCAAAAGTTACAATGACTCTTAAGATACACAACTAGTAGCGTAGCTATCAGGCAGATTGGAAAGAGTATCTAAAAAATGTGTATTTGGGTGAAGAACTGGCAGGAATCTCTATGACTCTCTTGAGGTAGCCAATGCCTCGTCACCAGCAGAATCAAATCAGCAACTTCTAGAAACCCCTGGCAAAAGTAACGATGTTTCTCTTAAGATACACAACTAGTGGCGTATCGCTTCAGGCACACTGGAAACAGTATCTAAAAAATGTGTATTTTGGTGAGCAACTGGCACGAAACACTGTGACTCTCTTAGGGTAGCCAATATCTCGTCACCAGTATAATCACAGCTTCAAAGTCAAGAAGCCGCTGGCAAGAGTAACGATGTTTCTCTTAAGATACACAACTAGTGGCGTATCGCTTCAGGCAGACTGGCCACAGTATCTCAAAATGTGTATTTGGGTGAGCAACTGGCAGGAAGCACTATGACTCTCTTAAGGTAGCCAATGCCTCGTCACCAACATAATCCCATCACCAACTTCAAGAAACCGCTTGCAAAGGTAACGAAGCTTCTCATAAGATACACAGCTAGTGGGGTGTCACTTGAGGCAGACTGGCCAAAGTATCAAAAAAATGTGTATTTGGGTGAGCAACTAGCAGGAATCACTATGACACTCATAGGGTAGCCAATGCCTCGTCACCAGCATAATCACATCAGCAACTTCAAGAAACCCCTGGCAAAAGTTACAATGACTCTTAAGATACACAACTAGTGGCGTAGCTATCAGGCAGACTGGAAAGAGTATCTAAAAAATGTGTATTTGGGTGAAGAACTGGCAGGAATCTCTATGACTCTCTTGAGGTAGCCAATGCCTCGTCACCAGCAGAATCAAATCAGCAACTTCTAGAAACCCCTGGCAAAAGTAACGATGTTTCTCTTAAGATACACAACTAGTGGCGTATCGCTTCAGGCACACTGGAAACAGTATCTAAAAAATGTGTATTTGGGTGAGCAACTGGCACGAAACACTGTGACTCTCTTAGGGTAGCCAATATCCCGTCACCAGTATAATCACAGCTTCAAAGTCAAGAAACCGCTGGCAAGAGTAACGATGTTTCTCTTAAGATACACAACTAGTGGCGTATCGCTTCAGGCAGACTGGCCACAGTATCTCAAAATGTGTATTTGGGTGAGCAACTGGCTGGAAGCACTATGACTCTCTTAAGGTAGCCAATGCCTTGTCACCAACATAATCCCATCACCAACTTCAAGAAACCGCTTGCAAAGGTAACAAAGCTTCTCATAAGATACACAGCTAGTGGGGTGTCACTTGAGGCAGACTGGCCAAAGTATCAAAAAAATGTGTATTTGGGTGAGCAACTAGCAGGAATCACTATGACACTCATAGGGTAGCCAATGCCTCGTCACCAGCATAATCACATCAGCAACTTCAAGAAACCCCTGGCAAAAGTTACAATGACTCTTAAGATACAAAACTAGTGGCGTAGCTATCAGGCAGACTGGAAAGAGTATCTAAAAAATGTGTATTTGGGTGAAGAACTGGCAGGAATCTCTATGACGCTCTTGAGGTAGCCAATGCCTCGTCACCAGCAGAATCAAATCAGCAACTTCTAGAAACCCCTGGCAAAAGTAACGATGTTTCTCTTAAGATACACAACTAGTGGCGTATCGCTTCAGGCACACTGGAAACAGTATCTAAAAAATGTGTATTTGGGTGAGCAACTGGCACGAAACACTGTGACTCTCTTAGGGTAGCCAATATCTCGTCACCAGTATAATCACAGCTTCAAAGTCAAGAAACCGCTGGCAAGAGTAACGATGTTTCTCTTAAGATACACAACTAGTGGCGTATCGCTTCAGGCAGACTGGCCACAGTATCTCAAAATGTGTATTTGGGTGAGCAACTGGCAGGAAGCACTATGACTCTCTTAAGGTAGCCAATGCCTCGTCACCAACATAATCCCATCACCAACTTCAAGAAACCGCTTGCAAAGGTAACGAAGCTTCTCATAAGATACACAGCTAGTGGGGTGTCACTTGAGGCAGACTGGCCAAAGTTTCAAAAGAATGTGTATTTGGGTGAGCAACTAGCAGGAATCACTATGACACTCATAGGGTAGCCAATGCCTCGTCACCAGCATAATCACATCAGCAACTTCAAGAAACCCCTGGCAAAAGTTACAATGACTCTTAAGATACACTACTAGTGGCGTAGCTATCAGGCAGAGTGGAAAGAGTATCTAAAAAATGTGTATTTGGGTGAAGAACTGGCAGGAATCTCTATGACTCTCTTGAGGTAGCCAATGCCTCGTCACCAGCAGAATCAAATCAGCAACTTCTAGAAACCCCTGGCAAAAGTAACGATGTTTCTCTTAAGATACACAACTAGTGGCGTATCGCTTCAGGCAGACTGGCCACAGTATCTCAAAATGTGTATTTGGGTGAGCAACTGGCACGAAACACTGTGACTCTCTTAATGTAGCCAATATCTCGTCACCAGTATAATCACAGCTTCAAAGTCAAGAAACCGCTGGCAAGAGTAACGATGTTTCTCTTAAGATACACAACTAGTAGGCGTATCGCTTCAGGCAGACTGGCCACAGTATCTCAAAATGTGTATTTGGGTGAGCAACTGGCAGGAAGCACTATGACTCTCTTAAGGTAGCCAATGCCTCGTCACCAACATAATCCCATCACCAACTTCAAGAAACCGCTTGCAAAGGTAACGAAGCTTCTCATAAGATACACAGCTAGTGGGGTGTCACTTGAGGCAGACTGGCCAAAGTATCAAAAAAATGTGTATTTGGGTGAGCAACTAGCAGGAATCACTATGACACTCATAGGGTAGCCAATGCCTCGTCACCAGCATAATCACATCAGCAACTTCAAGAAACCCCTGGCAAAAGTTACAATGACTCTTAAGATACACAACTAGTGGCGTAGCTATCAGGCAGACTGGAAAGAGTATCTAAAAAATGTGTATTTGGGTGAAGAACTGGCAGGAATCTCTATGACGCTCTTGAGGTAGCCAATGCCTCGTCACCAGCAGAATCAAATCAGCAACTTCTAGAAACCCCTGGCAAAAGTAACGATGTTTCTCTTAAGATACACAACTAGTGGCGTATCGCTTCAGGCACACTGGAAACAGTATCTAAAAAATGTGTATTTGGGTGAGCAACTGGCACGAAACACTGTGACTCTCTTAGGGTAGCCAATATCTCGTCACCAGTATAATCACAGCTTCAAAGTCAAGAAACCGCTGGCAAGAGTAACGATGTTTCTCTTAAGATACACAACTAGTGGCGTATCGCTTCAGGCAGACTGGCCACAGTATCTCATAATGTGTATTTGGGTGAGCAACTGGCAGGAAGCACTATGACTCTCTTAAGGTAGCCAATGCCTCGACACCAACATAATCCCATCACCAACTTCAAGAAACCGCTTGCAAAGGTAACGAAGCTTCTCATAAGATACACAGCTAGTGGGGTTTCACTTGAGGCAGACTGGCCAAAGTATCAAAAGAATGTGTATTTGGGTGAGCAACTAGCAGGAATCACTATGACACTCATAGGGTAGCCAATGCCTCGTCACCAGCATAATCACATCAGCAACTTCAAGAAACCCCTGGCAAAAGTTACAATGACTCTTAAGATACACAACTAGTAGCGTAGCTATCAGGCAGATTGGAAAGAGTATCTAAAAAATGTGTATTTGGGTGAAGAACTGGCAGGAATCTCTATGACTCTCTTGAGGTAGCCAATGCCTCGTCACCAGCAGAATCAAATCAGCAACTTCTAGAAACCCCTGGCAAAAGTAACGATGTTTCTCTTAAGATACACAACTAGTGGCGTATCGCTTCAGGCACACTGGAAACAGTATCTAAAAAATGTGTATTTGGGTGAGCAACTGGCACGAAACACTGTGACTCTCTTAGGGTAGTCAATATCTCGTCACCAGTATAATCACAGCTTCAAAGTCAAGAAACCGCTGGCAAGAGTAACGATGTTTCTCTTAAGATACACAACTAGTGGCGTATCGCTTCAGGCAGACTGGCCACAGTATCTCAAAATGTGTATTTGGGTGAGCAACTGGCAGGAAGCACTATGACTCTCTTAAGGTAGCCAATGCCTCGTCACCAACATAATCCCATCACCAACTTCAAGAAACCGCTTGCAAAGGTAACGAAGCTTCTCATAAGATACACAGCTAGTGGGGTGTCACTTGAGGCAGACTGGCCAAAGTATCAAAAAAATGTGTATTTGGGTGAGCAACTAGCAGGAATCACTATGACACTCATAGGGTAGCCAATGCCTCGTCACCAGCATAATCACATCAGCAACTTCAAGAAACCCCTGGCAAAAGTTACAATGACTCTTAAGATACACAACTAGTGGCGTAGCTATCAGGCAGACTGGAAAGAGTATCTAAAAAATGTGTATTTGGGTGAAGAACTGGCAGGAATCTCTATGACGCTCTTGAGGTAGCCAATGCCTCGTCACCAGCAGAATCAAATCAGCAACTTCTAGAAACCCCTGGCAAAAGTAACGATGTTTCTCTTAAGATACACAACTAGTGGCGTATCGCTTCAGGCACACTGGAAACAGTATCTAAAAAATGTGTATTTGGGTGAGCAACTGGCACGAAACACTGTGACTCTCTTGGGGTAGTCAATATCTCGTCACCAGTATAATCACAGCTTCAAAGTCAAGAAACCGCTGGCAAGAGTAACGATGTTTCTCTTAAGATACACAACTAGTGGCGTATCGCTTCAGGCAGACTGGCCACAGTATCTCAAAATGTGTATTTGGGTGAGCAACTGGCAGGAAGCACTATGACTCTCTTAAGGTAGCCAATGCCTCGTCACCAACATAATCCCATCACCAACTTCAAGAAACCGCTTGCAAAGGTAACGAAGCTTCTCATAAGATACACAGCTAGTGGGGTGTCACTTGAGGCAGACTGGCCAAAGTATCAAAAAAATGTGTATTTGGGTGAGCAACTAGCAGGAATCACTATGACACTCATAGGGTAGCCAATGCCTCGTCACCAGCATAATCACATCAGCAACTTCAAGAAACCCCTGGCAAAAGTTACAATGACTCTTAAGATACACAACTAGTGGCGTAGCTATCAGGCAGACTGGAAAGAGTATCTAAAAAATGTGTATTTGGGTGGAGAACTGGCAGGAATCTCTATGACGCTCTTGAGGTAGCCAATGCCTCGTCACCAGCAGAATCAAATCAGCAACTTCTAGAAACCCCTGGCAAAAGTAACGGTGTTTCTCTTAGGATACACAACTAGTGGCGTATCGCTTCAGGCACACTGGAAACAGTATCTAAAAAATGTGTATTTGGGTGAGCAACTGGCACGAAACACTGTGACTCTCTTAGGGTAGCCAATATCTCGTCACCAGTATAATCACAGCTTCAAAGTCAAGAAACCGCTGGCAAGAGTAACGGTGTTTCTCTTAAGATACACAACTAGTGGCGTATCGCTTCAGGCAGACTGGCCACAGTATCTCATAATGTGTATTTGGGTGAGCAACTGGCAGGAAGCACTATGACTCTCTTAAGGTAGCCAATGCCTCGTCACCAACATAATCCCATCACCAACTTCAAGAAACCGCTTGCAAAGGTAACGAAGCTTCTCATAAGATACACAGCTAGTGGGGTGTCACTTGAGGCAGACTGGCCAAAGTATCAAAAGAATGTGTATTTGGGTGAGCAACTAGCAGGAATCACTATGACACTCATAGGGTAGCCAATGCCTCGTCACCAGCATAATCACATCAGCAACTTCAAGAAACCCCTGGCAAAAGTTACAATGACTCTTAAGATACACAACTAGTGGCGTAGCTATCAGGCAGACTGGAAAGAGTATCTAAAAAATGTGTATTTGGGTGAAGACTGGCAGGAATCTCTATGACTCTCTTGAGGTAGCCAATGCCTCGTCACCAGCAAAACCAAATCAGCAACTTCTAGAAACCCCTGGCAAAAGTAACGATGTTTCTCTTAAGATACACAACTAGTGGCGTATCGCTTCAGGCACACTGGAAACAGTATCTAAAAAATGTGTATTTGGGTGAGCAACTGGCACGAAACACTGTGACTCTCTTAGGGTAGCCAATATCTCGTCACCAGTATAATCACAGCTTCAAAGTCAAGAAACCGCTGGCAAGAGTAACGATGTTTCTCTTAAGATACACAACTAGTGGCGTATCGCTTCAGGCAGACTGGCCACAGTATCTCAAAATGTGTATTTGGGTGAGCAACTGGCAGGAAACACTATGACTCTCTTAAGGTAGCCAATGCCTCGTCACCAACATAATCCCATCACCAACTTCAAGAAACCGCTTGCAAAGGTAACGAAGCTTCTCATAAGATACACAGCTAGTGGGGTGTCACTTGAGGCAGACTGGCCAAAGTATCAAAAGAATGTGTATTTGGGTGAGCAACTAGCAGGAATCACTATGACACTCATAGGGTAGCCAATGCCTCGTCACCAGCATAATCACATCAGCAACTTCAAGAAACCCCTGGCAAAAGTTACAATGACTCTTAAGATACACAACTAGTGGCGTAGCTATCAGGCAGACTGGAAAGAGTATCTAAAAAATGTGTATTTGGGTGGAGAACTGGCAGGAATCTCTATGACGCTCTTGAGGTAGCCAATGCCTCGTCACCAGCAGAATCAAATCAGCAACTTCTAGAAACCCCTGGCAAAAGTAACGGTGTTCCTCTTAGGATACACAACTAGTGGCGTATCGCTTCAGGCACACTGGAAACAGTATCTAAAAAATGTGTATTTGGGTGAGCAACTGGCACGAAACACTGTGACTCTCTTAGGGTAGCCAATATCTCGTCACCAGTATAATCACAGCTTCAAAGTCAAGAAACCGCTGGCAAGAGTAACGATGTTTCTCTTAAGATACACAACTAGTGGCGTATCGCTTCAGGCAGACTGGCCACAGTATCTCATAATGTGTATTTGGGTGAGCAACTGGCAGGAAGCACTATGACTCTCTTAAGGTAGCCAATGCCTCGTCACCAACATAATCCCATCACCAACTTCAAGAAACCGCTTGCAAAGGTAACGAAGCTTCTCATAAGATACACAGCTAGTGGGGTGTCACTTGAGGCAGACTGGCCAAAGTATCAAAAGAATGTGTATTTGGGTGAGCAACAAGCAGGAATCACTATGACACTCATAGGGTAGCCAATGCCTCGTCACCAGCATAATCACATCAGCAACTTCAAGAAACCCCTGGCAAAAGTTACAATGACTCTTAAGATACACAACTAGTGGCGTAGCTATCAGGCAGACTGGAAAGAGTATCTAAAAAATGTGTATTTGGGTGAAGAACTGGCAGGAATCTCTATGACTCTCTTGAGGTAGCCAATGCCTCGTCACCAGCAGAATCAAATCAGCAACTTCTAGAAACCCCTGGCAAAAGTAACGATGTTTCTCTTAAGATACACAACTAGTGGCGTATCGCTTCAGGCACACTGGAAACAGTATCTAAAAAATGTGTATTTGGGTGAGCAACTGGCACGAAACACTGTGACTCTCTTAGGGTAGCCAATATCTCGTCACCAGTATAATCACAGCTTCAAAGTCAAGAAACCGCTGGCAAGAGTAACGATGTTTCTCTTAAGATACACAACTAGTGGCGTATCGCTTCAGGCAGACTGGCCACAGTATCTCAAAATGTGTATTTGGGTGAGCAACTGGCAGGAAGCACTATGACTCTCTTAAGGTAGCCAATGCCTCGTCACCAACATAATCCCATCACCAACTTCAAGAAACCGCTTGCAAAGGTAACGAAGCTTCTCATAAGATACACAGCTAGTGGGGTGTCACTTGAGGCAGACTGGCCAAAGTATCAAAAGAATGTGTATTTGGGTGAGCAACTAGCAGGAATCACTATGACACTCATAGGGTAGCCAATGCCTCGTCACCAGCATAATCACATCAGCAACTTCAAGAAACCCCTGGCAAAAGTTACAATGACTCTTAAGATACACAACTAGTGGCGTAGCTATCAGGCAGACTGGAAAGAGTATCTAAAAAATGTGTATTTGGGTGAAGACTGGCAGGAATCTCTATGACTCTCTTGAGGTAGCCAATGCCTCGTCACCAGCAAAACCAAATCAGCAACTTCTAGAAACCCCTGGCAAAAGTAACGATGTTTCTCTTAAGATACACAACTAGTGGCGTATCGCTTCAGGCACACTGGAAACAGTATCTAAAAAATGTGTATTTGGGTGAGCAACTGGCAGGAAACACTGTGACTCTCTTAGGGTAGCCAATATCTCGTCACCAGTATAATCACAGCTTCAAAGTCAAGAAACCGCTGGCAAGAGTAACGATGTTTCTCTTAAGATACACAACTAGTGGCGTATCGCTTCAGGCAGACTGGCCACAGTATCTCAAAATGTGTATTTGGGTGAGCAACTGGCAGGAAACACTATGACTCTCTTAAGGTAGCCAATGCCTCGTCACCAACATAATCCCATCACCAACTTCAAGAAACCGCTTGCAAAGGTAACGAAGCTTCTCATAAGGTACACAGCTAGTGGGGTGTCACTTGAGGCAGACTGGCCAAAGTATCAAAAAAATGTGTATTTGGGTGAGCAACTAGCAGGAATCACTATGACACTCATAGGGTAGCCAATGCCTCGTCACCAGCATAATCACATCAGCAACTTCAAGAAACCCCTGGCAAAAGTTACAATGACTCTTAAGATACACAACTAGTGGCGTAGCTATCAGGCAGACTGGAAAGAGTATCTAAAAAATGTGTATTTGGGTGAAGAACTGGCAGGAATCTCTATGACTCTCTTGAGGTAGCCAATGCCTCGTCACCAGCAGAATCAAATCAGCAACTTCTAGAAACCCCTGGCAAAAGTAACGATGTTTCTCTTAAGATACACAATTAGTGGCGTATCGCTTCAGGCACACTGGAAACAGTATCTAAAAAATGTGTATTTGGGTGAGCAACTGGCACGAAACACTGTGACTCTCTTAGGGTAGCCAATATCTCGTCACCAGTATAATCACAGCTTCAAAGTCAAGAAACCGCTGGCAAGAGTAACGATGTTTCTCTTAAGATACACAACTAGTGGCGTATCGCTTCAGGCAGACTGGCCACAGTATCTCAAAATGTGTATTTGGGTGAGCAACTGGCAGGAAGCACTATGACTCTCTTAAGGTAGCCAATGCCTCGTCACCAACATAATCCCATCACCAACTTCAAGAAACCGCTTGCAAAGGTAACGAAGCTTCTCATAAGATACACAGCTAGTGGGGTGTCACTTGAGGCAGACTGGCCAAAGTATCAAAAGAATGTGTATTTGGGTGAGCAACTAGCAGGAATCACTATGACACTCATAGGGTAGCCAATGCCTCGTCACCAGCATAATCACATCAGCAACTTCAAGAAACCCCTGGCAAAAGTTACAATGACACTTAAGATACACAACTAGTGGCGTAGCTATCAGGCAGACTGGAAAGAGTATCTAAAAAATGTGTATTTGGGTGAAGACTGGCAGGAATCTCTATGACTCTCTTGAGGTAGCCAATGCCTCGTCACCAGCAAAACCAAATCAGCAACTTCTAGAAACCCCTGGCAAAAGTAACGATGTTTCTCTTAAGATACACAACTAGTGGCGTATCGCTTCAGGCACACTGGAAACAGTATCTAAAAAATGTGTATTTGGGTGAGCAACTGGCAGGAAACACTGTGACTCTCTTAGGGTAGCCAATATCTCGTCACCAGTATAATCACAGCTTCAAAGTCAAGAAACCGCTGGCAAGAGTAACGATGTTTCTCTTAAGATACACAACTAGTGGCGTATCGCTTCAGGCAGACTGGCCACAGTATCTCAAAATGTGTATTTGGGTGAGCAACTGGCAGGAAACACTATGACTCTCTTAAGGTAGCCAATGCCTCGTCACCAACATAAACCCATCACCAACTTCAAGAAACCGCTTGCAAAGGTAACGAAGCTTCTCATAAGATACACAGCTAGTGGGGTGTCACTTGAGGCAGACTGGCCAAAGTATCAAAAAAATGTGTATTTGGGTGAGCAACTAGCAGGAATCACTATGACACTCATAGGGTAGCCAATGCCTCGTCACCAGCATAATCACATCAGCAACTTCAAGAAACCCCTGGCAAAAGTTACAATGACTCTTAAGATACACAACTAGTGGCGTAGCTATCAGGCAGACTGGAAAGAGTATCTAAAAAATGTGTATTTGGGTGAAGACTGGCAGGAATCTCTATGACTCTCTTGAGGTAGCCAATGCCTCGTCACCAGCAGAACCAAATCAGCAACTTCTAGAAACCCCTGGCAAAAGTAACGATGTTTCTCTTAAGATACACAACTAGTGGCGTATCGCTTCAGGCACACTGGAAACAGTATCTAAAAAATGTGTATTTGGGTGAGCAACTGGCACGAAACACTGTGACTCTCTTAGGGTAGCCAATATCTCGTCACCAGTATAATCACAGCTTCAAAGTCAAGAAACCGCTGGCAAGAGTAACGATGTTTCTCTTAAGATACACAACTAGTGGCGTATCGCTTCAGGCAGACTGGCCACAGTATCTCAAAATGTGTATTTGGGTGAGCAACTGGCAGGAAGCACTATGACTCTCTTAAGGTAGCCAATGCCTCGTCACCAACATAATCCCATCACCAACTTCAAGAAACCGCTTGCAAAGGTAACGAAGCTTCTCATAAGATACACAGCTAGTGGGGTGTCACTTGAGGCAGACTGGCCAAAGTATCAAAAAAATGTGTATTTGGGTGAGCAACTAGCAGGAATCACTATGACACTCATAGGGTAGCCAATGCCTCGTCACCAGCATAATCACATCAGCAACTTCAAGAAACCCCTGGCAAAAGTTACAATGACTCTTAAGATACACAACTAGTGGCGTAGCTATCAGGCAGACTGGAAAGAGTATCTAAAAAATGTGTATTTGGGTGAAGAACTGGCAGGAATCTCTATGACTCTCTTGAGGTAGCCAATGCCTCGTCACCAGCAGAATCAAATCAGCAACTTCTAGAAACCCCCGGCAAAAGTAACGATGTTTCTCTTAAGATACACAACTAGTGGCGTATCGCTTCAGGCACACTGGAAACAGTATCAAAAAAATGTGTATTTGGGTGAGCAACTGGCACGAAACACTGTGACTCTCTTAGGGTAGCCAATATCTCGTCACCAGTATAATCACAGCTTCAAAGTCAAGAAACCGCTGGCAAGAGTAACGATGTTTCTCTTAAGATACACAACTAGTGGCGTATCGCTTCAGGCAGACTGGCCACAGTATCTCAAAATGTGTATTTGGGTGAGCAACTGGCAGGAAGCACTATGACTCTCTTAAGGTAGCCAATGCCTCGTCACCAACATAATCCCATCACCAACTTCAAGAAACCGCTTGCAAAGGTAACGAAGCTTCTCATAAGATACACAGCTAGTGGGGTGTCACTTGAGGCAGACTGGCCAAAGTATCAAAAAAATGTGTATGTGGGTGAGCAACTAGCAGGAATCACTATGACACTCATAGGGTAGCCAATGCCTCGTCACCAGCATAATCACATCAGCAACTTCAAGAAACCCCTGGCAAAAGTTACAATGACTCTTAAGATACACAACTAGTGGCGTAGCTATCAGGCAGACTGGAAAGAGTATCTAAAAAATGTGTATTTGGGTGAAGAACTGGCAGGAATCTCTATGACTCTCTTGAGGTAGCCAATGCCTCGTCACCAGCAGAATCAAATCAGTACCTTCTAGAAACCCCTGGCAAAAGTAACGATGTTTCTCTTAAGATACACAACTAGTTGCGTATCGCTTCAGGCACACTGGAAACAGTATCTAAAAAATGTGTATTTGGGTGAACAACTGGCACGAAACACTGTGACTCTCTTAGGGTAGCCAATATCTCGTCACCAGTATAATCACAGCTTCAATGTCAAGAAACCGCTGGCAAGAGTAACGATGTTGCTCTTAAGTTACACAACTAGTGGCGTATCGCTTCAGGCAGATTCGCCACAGTATCTCAAAATGTGTATTTGGGTGAGCAACTGGCAGGAAGCACTATGACTCTCTTAAGGTAGCCAATGCCTCGTCACCATCATAATCCCATCACCAACTTCAAGAAACCGCTTGCAAAGGTAACGAAGCTTCTCATAAGATACACAGCTAGTGGGGTGTCACTTGAGGCAGACTGGCCAAAGTATCAAAAGAATGTGTATTTGGGTGAGCAACTAGCAGGAATCACTATGACACTCATAGGGTAGCCAATGCCTCGTCACCAGCATAATCACATCAGCAACTTCAAGAAACCCCTGGCAAAAGTTACAATGACTCTTAAGATACACAACTAGTGGCGTAGCTATCAGGCAGACTGGAAAGAGTATCTAAAAAATGTGTATTTGGGTGAAGAACTGGTAGGAATCTCTATGACTCTCTTGAGGTAGCCAATGCCTCGTCACCAGCAGAATCAAATCAGCAACTTCTAGAAACCCCTGGCAAAAGTAACGATGTTTCTCTTAAGATACACAACTAGTGGCGTATCGCTTCAGGCACACTGGAAACAGTATCTAAAAAATGTGTATTTGGGTGAGCAACTGGCACGAAACACTGTGACTCTCTTAGGGTAGCCAATATCTCGTCACCAGTATAATCACAGCTTCAAAGTCAAGAAACCGCTGGCAAGAGTAACGATATTTCTCTTAAGATACACAACTAGTGGCGTATCGCTTCAGGCAGACCGGCCACAGTATCTCAAAATGTGTATTTGGGTGAGCAACTGGCAGGAAGCACTATGACTCTCTTAAGGTAGCCAATGCCTTGTCACCAACATAATCCCAACACCAACTTCAAGAAACCGCTTGCAAAGGTAACGAAGCTTCTCATAAGATACACAGCTAGTGGGGTGTCACTTGAGGCAGACTGGCCAAAGTATCAAAAAAATGTGTATTTGGGTGAGCAACTAGCAGGAATCACTATGACACTCATAGGGTAGCCAATGCCTCGTCACCAGCATAATCACATCAGCAACTTCAAGAAACCCCTGGCAAAAGTTACAATGACTCTTAAGATACACAACTAGTGGCGTAGCTATCAGGCAGACTGGAAAGAGTATCTAAAAATTGTGTATTTGGGTGAAGAACTGGCACGAATCTCTATGACTCTCTTGAGGTAGCCAATGCCTCGTCACCAGCAGAACCAAATCAGCAACTTCTAGGAACCCCTGGCAAAAGTAACGATGTTTCTCTTAAGATACACAACTAGTGGCGTATCGCTTCAGGCACACTGGAAACAGTATCTAAAAAATGTGTATTTGGGTGAGCAACTGGCAGGAAACACTGTGACTCTCTTAGGGTAGCCAATATCTCGTCACCAGTATAATCACAGCTTCAAAGTCAAGAAACCGCTGGCAAGAGTAACGACGTTTCTCTTAAGATACTCAACTAGTGGCGTATCGCTTCAGGCAGACTGGCCACAGTATCTCAAAATGTGTATTTGGGTGAGCAACTGGCAGGAAGCACTATGACTCTCTTAAGGTAGCCAATGCCTTGTCACCAACATAATCCCAACACCAACTTCAAGAAACCGCTTGCAAAGGTAACGAAGCTTCTCATAAGATACACAGCTAGTGGGGTGTCCCTTGAGGCAGACTGGCCAAAGTATCAAAAAAATGTGTATTTGGGTGAGCAACTAGCAGGAATCACTATGACACTCATAGGGTAGCCAATGCCTCGTCACCAGCATAATCACATCAGCAACTTCAAGAAACCCCTGGCAAAAGTTACAATGACTCTTAAGATACACAACTAGTGGCGTAGCTATCAGGCAGACTGGAAAGAGTATCTAAAAAATGTGTATTTGGGTGAAGAACTGGCAGGAATCTCTATGACTCTCTTGAGGTAGCCAATGCCTCGTCACCAGCAGAACCAAATCAGCAACTTCTAGAAACCCCTGGCAAAAGTAACGATGTTTCTCTTAAGATACACAACTAGTGGCGTATCGCTTCAGGCACACTGGAAACAGTATCTAAAAAATGTGTATTTGGGTGAGCAACTGGCAGGAAACACTGTGACTCTCTTAGGGTAGCCAATATCTCGTCACCAGTATAATCACAGCTTCAAAGTCAAGAAACCGCTGGCAAGAGTAACGATGTTTCTCTTAAGATACACAACTAGTGGCGTATCGCTTCAGGCAGACTGGCCACAGTATCTCAAAATGTGTATTTGGGTGAGCAACTGGCAGGAAGCACTATGACTCTCTTAAGTTAGCCAATGCCTTGTCACCAACATAATCCCAACACCAACTTCAAGAAACCGCTTGCAAAGGTAACGAAGCTTCTCATAAGATACACAGCTAGTGGGGTGTCACTTGAGGCAGACTGGCCAAAGTATCAAAAAAATGTGTATTTGGGTGAGCAACTAGCAGGAATCACTATGACACTCATAGGGTAGCCAATGCCTCGTCACCAGCATAATCACATCAGCAACTTCAAGAAACCCCTGGCAAAAGTTACAATGACTCTTAAGATACACAACTAGTGGCGTAGCTCTCAGGCAGACTGGAAAGAGTATCTAAAAAATGTGTATTTGGGTGAAGACTGGCAGGAATCTCTATGACTCTCTTGAGGTAGCCAATGCCTCGTCACCAGCAGAACCAAATCAGCAACTTCTAGAAACCCCTGGCAAAAGTAACGATGTTTCTCTTAAGATACACAACTAGTGGCGTATCGCTTCAGGCACACTGGAAACAGTATCTAAAAAATTTGTATTTGGGTGAGCAACTGGCAGGAAACACTGTGACTCTCTTAGGGTAGCCAATATCTCGTCACCAGTATAATCACAGCTTCAAAGTCAAGAAACCGCTGGCAAGAGTAACGATGTTTCTCTTAAGATACACAACTAGTGGCGTATCGCTTCAGGCAGACTGGCCACAGTATCTCAAAATGTGTATTTGGGTGAGCAACTGGCAGGAAGCACTATGACTCTCTTAAGGTAGCCAATGCCTCGTCACCAACATAATCCCAACACCAACTTCAAGAAACCGCTTGCAAAGGTAACGAAGCTTCTCATAAGATACACAGCTAGTGGGGTGTCACTTGAGGCAGACTGGCCAAAGTATCAAAAAAATGTGTATTTGGGTGAGCAACTAGCAGGAATCACTATGACACTCATAGGGTAGCCAATGCCTCGTCACCAGCATAATCACATCAGCAACTTCAAGAAACCCCTGGCAAAAGTTACAATGACTCTTAAGATACACAACTAGTGGCGTAGCTATCAGGCAGACTGGTAAGAGTATCTAAAAAATGTGTATTTGGGTGAAGAACTGGCAGGAATCTCTATGACTCTCTTGAGGTAGCCAATGCCTCGTCACCAGCAGAATCAAATCAGCAACTTCTAGAAACCCCTGGCAAAAGTAACGATGTTTCTCTTAAGATACACAACTAGTGGCGTATCGCTTCAGGCACACTGGAAACAGTATCTAAAAAATGTGTATTTGGGTGAGCAACTGGCACGAAACACTGTGACTCTCTTAGGGTAGCCAATATCTCGTCACCAGTATAATCACAGCTTCAAAGTCAAGAAACCGCTGGCAAGAGTAACGATGTTTCTCTTAAGATACACAACTAGTGGCGTATCGCTTCAGGCAGACTGGCCACAGTATCTCAAAATGTGTATTTGGGTGAGCAACTGGCAGGAAGCACTATGACTCTCTTAAGGTAGCCAATGCCTCGTCACCAACATAATCCCATCACCAACTTCAAGAAACCGCTTGCAAAGGTAACGAAGCTTCTCATAAGATACACAGCTAGTGGGGTGTCACTTGAGGCAGACTGGCCAAAGTATCAAAAGAATGTGTATTTGGGTGAGCAACTAGCAGGAATCACTATGACACTCATAGGGTAGCCAATGCCTCGTCACCAGCATAATCACATCAGCAACTTCAAGGAACCCCTGGCAAAAGTTACAATGACTCTTATGATACACAACTAGTGGCGTAGCTATCAGGCAGACTGGAAAGACTATCTAAAAAATGTGTATTTGGGTGAAGAACTGGCAGGAATCTCTATGACTCTCTTGAGGTAGCCAATGCCTCGTCACCAACAGAATCAAATCAGCAACTTCTAGAAACCCCTGGCAAAAGTAACGATGTTTTTCTTAAGATACACAACTGGTGGCGTATCGCTTCAGGCACACTGGAAACAGTATCTAAAAAATGTGTATTTGGGTGAGCAACTGGCACGAAACACTGTGACTCTCATAGGGTAGCCAATATCTCGTCACCAGTATAATCACAGCTTCAAAGTCAAGAAACCGCTGGCAAGAGTAACGATGTTTCTCTTAAGATACACAACTAGTGGCGTATCGCTTCAGGCAGACTGGCCACAGTATCTCAAAATGTGTATTTGGGTGAGCAACTGGCAGGAAGCACTATGACTCTCTTCAGGTAGCCAATGCCTCATCACCAACATAATCCCATCACCAACTTCAAGAAACCGCTTGCAAAGGTAACGAAGCTTCTCATAAGATACACAGCTAGTGGGGTGTCACTTGAGGCAGACTGGCCAAAGTATCAAAAAAATGTGTATTTGGGTGAGCAACTAGCAGGAATCACTATGACACTCATAGGGTAGCCAATGCCTCGTCACCAGCATAATCACATCAGCAACTTCAAGAAACCCCTGGCAAAAGTTACAATGACTCTTAAGATACACAACTAGTGGCGTAGCTATCAGGCAGACTGGAAAGAGTATCTAAAAAATGTGTATTTGGGTGAAGACTGGCAGGAATCTCTATGACTCTCTTGAGGTAGCCAATGCCTCGTCACCAGCAGAACCAAATCAGCAACTTCTAGAAACCCCTGGCAAGAGTAACGATGTTTCTCTTAAGATACACAACTAGTGGCGTATCGCTTCAGGCAGACTGGCCACAGTATCTCAAAATGTGTATTTGGGTGAGCAACTGGCAGGAAGCACTATGACTCTCTTAAGGTAGCCAATGCCTCGTCACCAACATAATCCCATCACCAACTTCAAGAAACCACTTGCAAAGGTAACGAAGCTTCTCATAAGATACACAGCTAGTGGGGTGTCACTTGAGGCAGACTGGCCAAAGTATCAAAAAAATGTGTATTTGGGTGAGCAACTAGCAGGAATCACTATGACACTCATAGGGTAGCCAATGCCTCGTCACCAGCATAATCACATCACCAACTTCAAGAAACCCCTGGCAAAAGTTACAATGACTCTTAAGATACACAACTAGTGGCGTAGCTATCAGGCAGACTGGAAAGAGTATCTAAAAAATGTGTATTTGGGTGAACACTTGCAGGAATCTCTATGACTCTCTTGAGGTAGCCAATGCCTCGTCACCAGCAGAACCAAATCAGCAACTTCTAGAAACCCCTGGCAAGAGTAACGATGTTTCTCTTAAGATACACAACTAGTGGCGTATCGCTTCAGGCAGACTGGCCACAGTATCTCAAAATGTGTATTTGGGTGAGCAACTGGCAGGAAGCACTATGACTCTCTTAAGGTAGCCAATGCCTCGTCACCAACATAATCCCATCACCAACTTCAAGAAACCGCTTGCAAAGGTAACGAAGCTTCTCATAAGATACACAGCTAGTGGGGTGTCACTTGAGGCAGACTGGCCAAAGTATCAAAAAAATGTGTATTTGGGTGAGCAACTAGCAGGAATCACTATGACACTCATAGGGTAGCCAATGCCTCGTCACCAGCATAATCACATCAGCAACTTCAAGAAACCCCTGGCAAAAGTTACAATGACTCTTAAGATACACAACTAGTGGCGTAGCTATCAGGCAGACTGGAAAGAGTATCTAAAAAATGTGTATTTGGGTGAAGACTGGCAGGAATCTCTATGACTCTCTTGAGGTAGCCAATGCCTCGTCACCAGCAGAACCAAATCAGCAACTTCTAGAAACCCCTGGCAAAAGTAACGATGTTTCTCTTAAGATACACAACTAGTGGCGTATCGCTTCAGGCACACTGGAAACAGTATCTAAAAAATGTGTATTTGGGTGAGCAACTGGCAGGAAACACTGTGACTCTCTTAGGGTAGCCAATATCTCGTCACCAGTATAATCACAGCTTCAAAGTCAAGAAACCGCTGGCAAGAGTAACGATGTTTCTCTTAAGATACACAACTAGTGGCGTATCGCTTCAGGCAGACTGGCCACAGTATCTCAAAATGTGTATTTGGGTGAGCAACTGGCAGGAAGCACTATGACTCTCTTAAGGTAGCCAATGCCTCGTCACCATCATAATCCCATCACCAACTTCAAGAAACCGCTTGCAAAGGTAACGAAGCTTCTCATAAGATACACAGCTAGTGGGGTGTCACTTGAGGCAGACTGGCCAAAGTATCAAAAGAATGTGTATTTGGGTGAGCAACTAGCAGGAATCACTATGACACTCATAGGGTAGCCAATGCCTCGTCACCAGCATAATCACATCAGCAACTTCAAGAAACCCCTGGCAAAAGTTACAATGACTCTTAAGATACACAACTAGTGGCGTAGCTATCAGGCAGACTGGAAAGAGTATCTAAAAAATGTGTATTTGGGTGAAGAACTGGCAGGAATCTCTATGACTCTCTTGAGGTAGCCAATGCCTCGTCACCAGCAGAATCAAATCAGCAACTTCTAGAAACCCCTGGCAAAAGTAACGATGTTTCTCTTAAGATACACAACTAGTGGCGTATCGCTTCAGGCACACTGGAAACAGTATCTAAAAAATGTGTATTTGGGTGAGCAACTGGCACGAAACACTGTGACTCTCTTAGGGTAGCCAATATCTCGTCACCAGTATAATCACAGCTTCAAAGTCAAGAAACCGCTGGCAAGAGTAACGATATTTCTCTTAAGATACACAACTAGTGGCGTATCGCTTCAGGCAGACTGGCCACAGTATCTCAAAATGTGTATTTGGGTGAGCAACTGGCAGGAAGCACTATGACTCTCTTAAGGTAGCCAATGCCTTGTCACCAACATAATCCCAACACCAACTTCAAGAAACCGCTTGCAAAGGTAACGAAGCTTCTCATAAGATACACAGCTAGTGGGGTGTCACTTGAGGCAGACTGGCCAAAGTATCAAAAAAATGTGTATTTGGGTGAGCAACTAGCAGGAATCTCTATGACACTCATAGGGTAGCCAATGCCTCGTCACCAGCATAATCACATCAGCAACTTCAAGAAACCCCTGGCAAAAGTTACAATGACTCTTAAGATACACAACTAGTGGCGTAGCTATCAGGCAGACTGGAAAGAGTATCTAAAAAATGTGTATTTGGGTGAAGAACTGGCAGGAATCTCTATGACTCTCTTGAGGTAGCCAATGCCTCGTCACCAGCAGAACCAAATCAGCAACTTCTAGAAACCCCTGGCAAAAGTAACGATGTTTCTCTTAAGATACACAACTAGTGGCGTATCGCTTCAGGCACACTGGAAACAGTATCTAAAAAATGTGTATTTGGGTGAGCAACTGGCAGGAAACACTGTGACTCTCTTAGGGTAGCCAATATCTCGTCACCAGTATAATCACAGCTTCAAAGTCAAGAAACCGCTGGCAAGAGTAACGATGTTTCTCTTAAGATACACAACTAGTGGCGTATCGCTTCAGGCAGACTGGCCACAGTATCTCAAAATGTGTATTTGGGTGAGCAACTGGCAGGAAGCACTATGACTCTCTTAAGTTAGCCAATGCCTTGTCACCAACATAATCCCAACACCAACTTCAAGAAACCGCTTGCAAAGGTAACGAAGCTTCTCATAAGATACACAGCTAGTGGGGTGTCACTTGAGGCAGACTGGCCAAAGTATCAAAAAAATGTGTATTTGGGTGAGCAACTAGCAGGAATCACTATGACACTCATAGGGTAGCCAATGCCTCGTCACCAGCATAATCACATCAGCAACTTCAAGAAACCCCTGGCAAAAGTTACAATGACTCTTAAGATACACAACTAGTGGCGTAGCTATCAGGCAGACTGGAAAGAGTATCTAAAAAATGTGTATTTGGATGAGCAACTGGCAGGAAACACTGTGACTCTCTTAGGGTAGCCAATATCTCGTCACCAGTATTATCACAGCTTCAAAGTCAAGAAACCGCTGGCAAGAGTAACGATGTTTCTCTTAAGATACACAACTAGTGGCGTATCGCTTCAGGCAGACTGGCCACAGTATCTCAAAATGTGTATTTGGGTGAGCAACTGGCAGGAAGCACTATGACTCTCTTAAGGTAGCCAATGCCTCGTCACCAACATAATCCCATCACCAACTTCAAGAAACCGCTTGCAAAGGTAACGAAGCTTCTCATAAGATACACAGCTAGTGGGGTGTCACTTGAGGCAGACTGGCCAAAGTATCAAAAAAATGTGTATTTGGGTGAGCAACTAGCAGGAATCACTATGACACTCATAGGGTAGCCAATGCCTCGTCACCAGCATAATCACATCAGCAACTTCAAGAAACCCCTGGCAAAAGTTACAATGACTCTTAAGATACACAACTAGTGGCGTAGCTATCAGGCAGACTGGAAAGAGTATCTAAAAAATGTGTATTTGGGTGAAGACTGGCAGGAATCTCTATGACTCTCTTGAGGTAGCCAATGCCTCGTCACCAGCAGAACCAAATCAGCAACTTCTAGAAACCCCTGGCAAAAGTAACGATGTTTCTCTTAAGATACACAACTAGTGGCGTATCGCTTCAGGCACACTGGAAACAGTATCTAAAAAATTTGTATTTGGGTGAGCAACTGGCAGGAAACACTGTGACTCTCTTAGGGTAGCCAATATCTCGTCACCAGTATAATCACAGCTTCAAAGTCAAGAAACCGCTGGCAAGAGTAACGATGTTTCTCTTAAGATACACAACTAGTGGCGTATCGCTTCAGGCAGACTGGCCACAGTATCTCAAAATGTGTATTTGGGTGAGCAACTGGCAGGAAGCACTATGACTCTCTTAAGGTAGCCAATGCCTCGTCACCAACATAATCCCAACACCAACTTCAAGAAACCGCTTGCAAAGGTAACGAAGCTTCTCATAAGATACACAGCTAGTGGGGTGTCACTTGAGGCAGACTGGCCAGAGTATCAAAAAAATGTGTATTTGGGTGAGCAACTAGCAGGAATCACTATGACACTCATAGGGTAGCCAATGCCTCGTCACCAGCATAATCACATCAGCAACTTCAAGAAACCCCTGGCAAAAGTTACAATGACTCTTAAGATACACAACTAGTGGCGTAGCTATCAGGCAGACTGGTAAGAGTATCTAAAAAATGTGTATTTGGGTGAAGAACTGGCAGGAATCTCTATGACTCTCTTGAGGTAGCCAATGCCTCGTCACCAGCAGAATCAAATCAGCAACTTCTAGAAACCCCTGGCAAAAGTAACGATGTTTCTCTTAAGATACACAACTAGTGGCGTATCGCTTCAGGCACACTGGAAACAGTATCTAAAAAATGTGTATTTGGGTGAGCAACTGGCACGAAACACTGTGACTCTCTTAGGGTAGCCAATATCTCGTCACCAGTATAATCACAGCTTCAAAGTCAAGAAACCGCTGGCAAGAGTAACGATGTTTCTCTTAAGATACACAACTAGTGGCGTATCGCTTCAGGCAGACTGGCCACAGTATCTCAAAATGTGTATTTGGGTGAGCAACTGGCAGGAAGCACTATGACTCTCTTAAGGTAGCCAATGCCTTGTCACCAACATAATCCCATCACCAACTTCAAGAAACCGCTTGCAAAGGTAACGAAGCTTCTCATAAGATACACAGCTAGTGGGGTGTCACTTGAGGCAGACTGGCCAAAGTATCAAAAGAATGTGTATTTGGGTGAGCAACTAGCAGGAATCACTATGACACTCATAGGGTAGCCAATGCCTCGTCACCAGCATAATCACATCAGCAACTTCAAGGAACCCCTGGCAAAAGTTACAATGACTCTTATGATACACAACTAGTGCCGTAGCTATCAGGCAGACTGGAAAGACTATCTAAAAAATGTGTATTTGGGTGAAGAACTGGCAGGAATCTCTATGACTCTCTTGAGGTAGCCAATGCCTCGTCACCAACAGAATCAAATCAGCAACTTCTAGAAACCCCTGGCAAAAGTAACGATGTTTTTCTTAAGATACACAACTGGTGGCGTATCGCTTCAGGCACACTGGAAACAGTATCTAAAAAATGTGTATTTGGGTGAGCAACTGGCACGAAACACTGTGACTCTCATAGGGTAGCCAATATCTCGTCACCAGTATAATCACAGCTTCAAAGTCAAGAAACCGCTGGCAAGAGTAACGATGTTTCTCTTAAGATACACAACTAGTGGCGTATCGCTTCAGGCAGACTGGCCACAGTATCTCAAAATGTGTATTTGGGTGAGCAACTGGCAGGAAGCACTATGACTCTCTTCAGGTAGCCAATGCCTCATCACCAACATAATCCCATCACCAACTTCAAGAAACCGCTTGCAAAGGTAACGAAGCTTCTCATAAGATACACAGCTAGTGGGGTGTCACTTGAGGCAGACTGGCCAAAGTATCAAAAAAATGTGTATTTGGGTGAGCAACTAGCAGGAATCACTATGACACTCATAGGGTAGCCAATGCCTCGTCACCAGCATAATCACATCAGCAACTTCAAGAAACCCCTGGCAAAAGTTACAATGACTCTTAAGATACACAACTAGTGGCGTAGCTATCAGGCAGACTGGAAAGAGTATCTAAAAAATGTGTATTTGGGTGAAGACTGGCAGGAATCTCTATGACTCTCTTGAGGTAGCCAATGCCTCGTCACCAGCAGAACCAAATCAGCAACTTCTAGAAACCCCTGGCAAGAGTAACGATGTTTCTCTTAAGATACACAACTAGTGGCGTATCGCTTCAGGCAGACTGGCCACAGTATCTCAAAATGTGTATTTGGGTGAGCAACTGGCAGGAAGCACTATGACTCTCTTAAGGTAGCCAATGCCTCGTCACCAACATAATCCCATCACCAACTTCAAGAAACCACTTGCAAAGGTAACGAAGCTTCTCATAAGATACACAGCTAGTGGGGTGTCACTTGAGGCAGACTGGCCAAAGTATCAAAAAAATGTGTATTTGGGTGAGCAACTAGCAGGAATCACTATGACACTCATAGGGTAGCCAATGCCTCGTCACCAGCATAATCACATCACCAACTTCAAGAAACCCCTGGCAAAAGTTACAATGACTCTTAAGATACACAACTAGTGGCGTAGCTATCAGGCAGACTGGAAAGAGTATCTAAAAAATGTGTATTTGGGTGAACACTTGCAGGAATCTCTATGACTCTCTTG
Source organism: Schistocerca nitens (assembly GCF_023898315.1). Lineage (NCBI taxonomy): Eukaryota > Metazoa > Arthropoda > Insecta > Orthoptera > Acrididae > Schistocerca > Schistocerca nitens. Next base: position 103,934,766 of record NC_064616.1, on the reverse strand, counting down.
AGGTAGCCAATGCCTCGTCACCAGCAGAACCAAATCAGCAACTTCTAGAAACCCCTGGCAAGAGTAACGATGTTTCTCTTAAGATACACAACTAGTGGCGTATCGCTTCAGGCAGACTGGCCACAGTATCTCAAAATGTGTATTTGGGTGAGCAACTGGCAGGAAGCACTATGACTCTCTAAAGGTAGCCAATGCCTCGTCACCAACATAATCCCATCACCAACTTCAAGAAACCGCTTGCAAAGGTAACGAAGCTTCTCATAAGATACACAGCTAGTGGGGTGTCACTTGAGGCAGACTGGCCAAAGTATCAAAAAAATGTGTATTTGGGTGAGCAACTAGCAGGAATCACTATGACACTCATAGGGTAGCCAATGCCTCGTCACCAGCATAATCACATCAGCAACTTCAAGAAACCCCTGGCAAAAGTTACAATGACTCTTAAGATACACAACTAGTGGCGTAGCTATCAGGCAGACTGGAAAGAGTATCTAAAAAATGTGTATTTGGGTGAAGACTGGCAGGAATCTCTATGACTCTCTTGAGGTAGCCAATGCCTCGTCACCAGCAGAACCAAATCAGCAACTTCTAGAAACCCCTGGCAAAAGTAACGATGTTTCTCTTAAGATACACAACTAGTGGCGTATCGCTTCAGGCACACTGGAAACAGTATCTAAAAAATGTGTATTTGGGTGAGCAACTGGCAGGAAACACTGTGACTCTCTTAGGGTAGCCAATATCTCGTCACCAGTATAATCACAGCTTCAAAGTCAAGAAACCGCTGGCAAGAGTAACGATGTTTCTCTTAAGATACACAACTAGTGGCGTATCGCTTCAGGCAGACTGGCCACAGTATCTCAAAATGTGTATTTGGGTGAGCAACTGGCAGGAAGCACTATGACTCTCTTAAGGTAGCCAATGCCTCGTCACCAACATAATCCCAACACCAACTTCAAGAAACCGCTTGCAAAGGTAACGAAGTTTCTCATAAGATACACAGCTAGTGGGGTGTCACTTGAGGCAGACTGGCCAAAGTATCAAAAAAATGTGTATTTGGGTGAGCAACTAGCAGGAATCACTATGACACTCATAGGGTAGCCAATGCCTCGTCACCAGCATAATCACATCAGCAACTTCAAGAAACCCCTGGCAAAAGTTACAATGACTCTTAAGATACACAACTAGTGGCGTAGCTATCAGGCAGACTGGTAAGAGTATCTAAAAAATGTGTATTTGGGTGAAGAACTGGCAGGAATCTCTATGACTCTCTTGAGATAGCCAATGCCTCGTCACCAGCAGAATCAAATCAGCAACTTCTAGAAACCCCTGGCAAAAGTAACGATGTTTCTCTTAAGATACACAACTAGTGGCGTATCGCTTCAGGCACACTGGAAACAGTATCTAAAAAATGTGTATTTGGGTGAGCAACTGGCACGAAACACTGTGACTCTCTTAGGGTAGCCAATATCTCGTCACCAGTATAATCACAGCTTCAAAGTCAAGAAACCGCTGGCAAGAGTAACGATGTTTCTCTTAAGATACACAACTAGTGGCGTATCGCTTCAGGCAGACTGGCCACAGTATCTCAAAATGTGTATTTGGGTGAGCAACTGGCAGGAAGCACTATGACTCTCTTCAGGTAGCCAATGCCTCATCACCAACATAATCCCATCACCAACTTCAAGAAACCGCTTGCAAAGGTAACGAAGCTTCTCATAAGATACACAGCTAGTGGGGTGTCACTTGAGGCAGACTGGCCAAAGTATCAAAAAAATGTGTATTTGGGTGAGCAACTAGCAGGAATCACTATGACTCTCATAGGGTAGCCAATGCCTCGTCACCAGCATAATCACATCAGCAACTTCAAGAAACCCCTGGCAAAAGTTACAATGACTCTTAAGATACACAACTAGTGGCGTAGCTATCAGGCAGACTGGAAAGAGTATCTAAAAAATGTGTATTTGGGTGAAGACTGGCAGGAATCTCTATGACTCTCTTGAGGTAGCCAATGCCTCGTCACCAGCATAACCAAATCAGCAACTTCTAGAAACCCCTGGCAAGAGTAACGATGTTTCTCTTAAGATACACAACTAGTGGCGTATCGCTTCAGGCAGACTGGCCACAGTATCTCAAAATGTGTATTTGGGTGAGCAACTGGCAGGAAGCACTATGACTCTCTTAAGGTAGCCAATGCCTCGTCACCAACATAATCCCATCACCAACTTCAAGAAACCACTTGCAAAGGTAACGAAGCTTCTCATAAGATACACAGCTAGTGGGGTGTCACTTGAGGCAGACTGGCCAAAGTATCAAAAAAATGTGTATTTGGGTGAGCAACTAGCAGGAATCACTATGACACTCATAGGGTAGCCAATGCCTCGTCACCAGCATAATCACATCAGCAACTTCAAGAAACCCCTGGCACAAGTTACAATGACTCTTAAGATACACAACTAGTGGCGTAGCTATCAGGCAGACTGGAAAAAGTATCTAAAAAATGTGTATTTGGGTGAAGACTGGCAGGAATCTCTATGACTCTCTTGAGGTAGCCAATGCCTCGTCACCAGCAGAACCAAATCAGCAACTTCTAGAAACCCCTGGCAAGAGTAACGATGTTTCTCTTAAGATACACAACTAGTGGCGTATCGCTTCAGGCAGACTGGCCACAGTATCTCAAAATGTGTATTTGGGTGAGCAACTGGCAGGAAGCACTATGACTCTCTTAAGGTAGCCAATGCCTCGTCACCAACATAATCCCATCACCAACTTCAAGAAACCGCTTGCAAAGGTAACGAAGCTTCTCATAAGATACACAGCTAGTGGGGTGTCACTTGAGGCAGACTGGCCAAAGTATCAAAAAAATGTGTATTTGGGTGAGCAACTAGCAGGAATCACTATGACACTCATAGGGTAGCCAATGCCTCGTCACCAGCATAATCACATCAGCAACTTCAAGAAACCCCTGGCAAAAGTTACAATGACTCTTAAGATACACAACTAGTGGCGTAGCTATCAGGCAGACTGGAAAGAGTATCTAAAAAATGTGTATTTGGGTGAAGACTGGCCGGAATCTCTATGACTCTCTTGAGGTAGCCAATGCCTCGTCACCAGCAGAACCAAATCAGCAACTTCTAGAAACCCCTGGCAAAAGTAACGATGTTTCTCTTAAGATACACAACTAGTGGCGTATCGCTTCAGGCACACTGGAAACAGTATCTAAAAAATGTGTATTTGGGTGAGCAACTGGCACGAAACACTGTGACTCTCTTAGGGTAGCCAATATCTCGTCACCAGTATAATCACAGCTTCAAAGTCAAGAAACCGCTGGCAAGAGTAACGATGTTTCTCTTAAGATACACAACTAGTGGCGTATCGCTTCAGGCAGACTGGCCACAGTATCTCTAAATGTGTATTTGGGTGAGCAACTGGCAGGAAGCACTATGACTCTCTTAAGGTAGCCAATGCCTCGTCACCAACATAATCCCAACACCAACTTCAAGAAACCGCTTGCAGAGGTAACGAAGTTTCTCATAAGATACACAGCTAGTGGGGTGTCACTTGAGGCAGACTGGCCAAAGTATCAAAAAAATGTGTATTTGGATGAGCAACTAGCAGGAATCACTATGACACTCATAGGGTAGCCAATGCCTCGTCACCAGCATAATCACATCAGCAACTTCAAGAAACCCCTGGCAAAAGTTACAATGACTCTTAAGATACACAACTAGTGGCGTAGCTATCAGGCAGACTGGTAAGAGTATCTAAAAAATGTGTATTTGGGTGAAGAACTGGCAGGAATCTCTATGACTCTCTTGAGATAGCCAATGCCTCGTCACCAGCAGAATCAAATCAGCAACTTCTAGAAACCCCTGGCAAAAGTAACGATGTTTCTCTTAAGATACACAACTAGTGGCGTATCGCTTCAGGCACACTGGAAACAGTATCTAAAAAATGTGTATTTGGGTGAGCAACTGGCACGAAACACTGTGACTCTCTTAGGGTAGCCAATATCTCGTCACCAGTATAATCACAGCTTCAAAGTCAAGAAACCGCTGGCAAGAGTAACGATGTTTCTCTTAAGATACACAACTAGTGGCGTATCGCTTCAGGCAGACTGGCCACAGTATCTCAAAATGTGTATTTGGGTGAGCAACTGGCAGGAAGCACTATGACTCTCTTAAGGTAGCCAATGCCTCGTCACCAACATAATCCCAACACCAACTTCAAGAAACCGCTTGCAAAGGTAACGAAGCTTCTCATAAGATACACAGCTAGTGGGGTGTCACTTGAGGCAGACTGGCCAAAGTATCAAAAAAATGTGTATTTGGGTGAGCAACTAGCAGGAATCACTATGACACTCATAGGGTAGCCAATGCCTCGTCACCAGCATAATCACATCAGCAACTTCAAGAAACCCCTGGCAAAAGTTACAATGACTCTTAAGATACACAACTTGTGGCGTAGCTATCAGGCAGACTGGTAAGAGTATCTAAAAAATGTGTATTTGGGTGAAGAACTGGCAGGAATCTCTATGACTCTCTTGAGGTAGCCAATGCCTCGTCACCAGCAGAATCAAATCAGCAACTTCTAGAAACCCCTGGCAAAAGTAACGATGTTTCTCTTAAGATACACAACTAGTGGCGTATCGCTTCAGGCACACTGGAAACAGTATCTAAAAAATGTGTATTTGGGTGAGCAACTGGCACGAAACACTGTGACTCTCTTAGGGTAGCCAATATCTCGTCACCAGCATAATCACAGCTTCAAAGTCAAGAAACCGCTGGCAAGAGTAACGATGTTTCTCTTAAGATACACAACTAGTGGCGTATCGCTTCAGGCAGACTGGCCACAGTATCTCAAAATGTGTATTTGGGTGAGCAACTGGCAGGAAGCACTATGACTCTCTTAAGGTAGCCAATGCCTCGTCACCAACATAATCCCATCACCAACTTCAAGAAACCGCTTGCAAAGGTAACGAAGCTTCTCATAAGATACACAGCTAGTGGGGTGTCACTTGAGGCAGACTGGCCAAAGTATCAAAAAAATGTGTATTTGGGTGAGCAACTAGCAGGAATCACTATGACTCTCATAGGGTAGCCAATGCCTCGTCACCAGCATAATCACATCAGCAACTTCAAGAAACCCCTGGCAAAAGTTACAATGACTCTTAAGATACACAACTAGTGGCGTAGCTATCAGGCAGACTGGAAAGAGTATCTAAAAAATGTGTATTTGGGTGAAGACTGGCAGGAATCTCTATGACTCTCTTGAGGTAGCCAATGCCTCGTCACCAGCAGAACCAAATCAGCAACTTCTAGAAACCCCTGGCAAGAGTAACGATGTTTCTCTTAAGATACACAACTAGTGGCGTATCGCTTCAGGCAGACTGGCCACAGTATCTCAAAATGTGTATTTGGGTGAGCAACTGGCAGGAAGCACTATGACTCTCTTAAGGTAGCCAATGCCTCGTCACCAACATAATCCCATCACCAACTTCAAGAAACCACTTGCAAAGGTAACGAAGCTTCTCATAAGATACACAGCTAGTGGGGTGTCACTTGAGGCAGACTGGCCAAAGTATCAAAAAAATGTGTATTTGGGTGAGCAACTAGCAGGAATCACTATGACACTCATAGGGTAGCCAATGCCTCGTCACCAGCATAATCACATCAGCAACTTCAAGAAACCCCTGGCACAAGTTACAATGACTCTTAAGATACACAACTAGTGGCGTAGCTATCAGGCAGACTGGAAAAAGTATCTAAAAAATGTGTATTTGGGTGAAGACTGGCAGGAATCTCTATGACTCTCTTGAGGTAGCCAATGCCTCGTCACCAGCAGAACCAAATCAGCAACTTCTAGAAACCCCTGGCAAGAGTAACGATGTTTCTCTTAAGATACACAACTAGTGGCGTATCGCTTCAGGCAGACTGGCCACAGTATCTCAAAATGTGTATTTGGGTGAGCAACTGGCAGGAAGCACTATGACTCTCTTAAGGTAGCCAATGCCTCGTCACCAACATAATCCCATCACCAACTTCAAGAAACCGCTTGCAAAGGTAACGAAGCTTCTCATAAGATACACAGCTAGTGGGGTGTCACTTGAGGCAGACTGGCCAAAGTATCAAAAAAATGTGTATTTGGGTGAGCAACTAGCAGGAATCACTATGACACTCATAGGGTAGCCAATGCCTCGTCACCAGCATAATCACATCAGCAACTTCAAGAAACCCCTGGCAAAAGTTACAATGACTCTTAAGATACACAACTAGTGGCGTAGCTATCAGGCAGACTGGAAAGAGTATCTAAAAAATGTGTATTTGGGTGAAGACTGGCCGGAATCTCTATGACTCTCTTGAGGTAGCCAATGCCTCGTCACCAGCAGAACCAAATCAGCAACTTCTAGAAACCCCTGGCAAAAGTAACGATGTTTCTCTTAAGATACACAACTAGTGGCGTATCGCTTCAGGCACACTGGAAACAGTATCTAAAAAATGTGTATTTGGGTGAGCAACTGGCACGAAACACTGTGACTCTCTTAGGGTAGCCAATATCTCGTCACCAGTATAATCACAGCTTCAAAGTCAAGAAACCGCTGGCAAGAGTAACGATGTTTCTCTTAAGATACACAACTAGTGGCGTATCGCTTCAGGCAGACTGGCCACAGTATCTCTAAATGTGTATTTGGGTGAGCAACTGGCAGGAAGCACTATGACTCTCTTAAGGTAGCCAATGCCTCGTCACCAACATAATCCCAACACCAACTTCAAGAAACCGCTTGCAGAGGTAACGAAGTTTCTCATAAGATACACAGCTAGTGGGGTGTCACTTGAGGCAGACTGGCCAAAGTATCAAAAAAATGTGTATTTGGATGAGCAACTAGCAGGAATCACTATGACACTCATAGGGTAGCCAATGCCTCGTCACCAGCATAATCACATCAGCAACTTCAAGAAACCCCTGGCAAAAGTTACAATGACTCTTAAGATACACAACTAGTGGCGTAGCTATCAGGCAGACTGGTAAGAGTATCTAAAAAATGTGTATTTGGGTGAAGAACTGGCAGGAATCTCTATGACTCTCTTGAGATAGCCAATGCCTCGTCACCAGCAGAATCAAATCAGCAACTTCTAGAAACCCCTGGCAAAAGTAACGATGTTTCTCTTAAGATACACAACTAGTGGCGTATCGCTTCAGGCACACTGGAAACAGTATCTAAAAAATGTGTATTTGGGTGAGCAACTGGCACGAAACACTGTGACTCTCTTAGGGTAGCCAATATCTCGTCACCAGTATAATCACAGCTTCAAAGTCAAGAAACCGCTGGCAAGAGTAACGATGTTTCTCTTAAGATACACAACTAGTGGCGTATCGCTTCAGGCAGACTGGCCACAGTATCTCAAAATGTGTATTTGGGTGAGCAACTGGCAGGAAGCACTATGACTCTCTTAAGGTAGCCAATGCCTCGTCACCAACATAATCCCAACACCAACTTCAAGAAACCGCTTGCAAAGGTAACGAAGCTTCTCATAAGATACACAGCTAGTGGGGTGTCACTTGAGGCAGACTGGCCAAAGTATCAAAAAAATGTGTATTTGGGTGAGCAACTAGCAGGAATCACTATGACACTCATAGGGTAGCCAATGCCTCGTCACCAGCATAATCACATCAGCAACTTCAAGAAACCCCTGGCAAAAGTTACAATGACTCTTAAGATACACAACTTGTGGCGTAGCTATCAGGCAGACTGGTAAGAGTATCTAAAAAATGTGTATTTGGGTGAAGAACTGGCAGGAATCTCTATGACTCTCTTGAGGTAGCCAATGCCTCGTCACCAGCAGAATCAAATCAGCAACTTCTAGAAACCCCTGGCAAAAGTAACGATGTTTCTCTTAAGATACACAACTAGTGGCGTATCGCTTCAGGCACACTGGAAACAGTATCTAAAAAATGTGTATTTGGGTGAGCAACTGGCACGAAACACTGTGACTCTCTTAGGGTAGCCAATATCTCGTCACCAGCATAATCACAGCTTCAAAGTCAAGAAACCGCTGGCAAGAGTAACGATGTTTCTCTTAAGATACACAACTAGTGGCGTATCGCTTCAGGCAGACTGGCCACAGTATCTCAAAATGTGTATTTGGGTGAGCAACTGGCAGGAAGCACTATGACTCTCTTAAGGTAGCCAATGCCTCGTCACCAACATAATCCCATCACCAACTTCAAGAAACCGCTTGCAAAGGTAACGAAGCTTCTCATAAGATACACAGCTAGTGGGGTGTCACTTGAGGCAGACTGGCCAAAGTATCAAAAAAATGTGTATTTGGGTGAGCAACTAGCAGGAATCACTATGACACTCATAGGGTAGCCAATGCCTCGTCACCAGCATAATCACATCAGCAACTTCAAGAAACCCCTGGCAAAAGTTACAATGACTCTTAAGATACACAACTAGTGGCGTAGCTATCAGGCAGACTGGAAAGAGTATCTAAAAAATGTGTATTTGGGTGAAGACTGGCCGGAATCTCTATGACTCTCTTGAGGTAGCCAATGCCTCGTCACCAGCAGAACCAAATCAGCAACTTCTAGAAACCCCTGGCAAAAGTAACGATGTTTCTCTTAAGATACACAACTAGTGGCGTATCGCTTCAGGCACACTGGAAACAGTATCTAAAAAATGTGTATTTGGGTGAGCAACTGGCAGGAAACACTGTGACTCTCTTAGGGTAGCCAATATCTCGTCACCAGTATAATCACAGCTTCAAAGTCAAGAAACCGCTGGCAAGAGTAACGATGTTTCTCTTAAGATACACAACTAGTGGCGTATCGCTTCAGGCAGACTGGCCACAGTATCTCTAAATGTGTATTTGGGTGAGCAACTGGCAGGAAGCACTATGACTCTCTTAAGGTACCCAATGCCTCGTCACCAACATAATCCCAACACCAACTTCAAGAAACCGCTTGCAAAGGTAACGAAGTTTCTCATAAGATACACAGCTAGTGGGGTGTCACTTGAGGCAGACTGGCCAAAGTATCAAAAAAATGTGTATTTGGATGAGCAACTAGCAGGAATCACTATGACACTCATAGGGTAGCCAATGCCTCGTCACCAGCATAATCACATCAGCAACTTCAAGAAACCCCTGGCAAAAGTTACAATGACTCTTAAGATACACAACTAGTGGCGTAGCTATCAGGCAGACTGGTAAGAGTATCTAAAAAATGTGTATTTGGGTGAAGAACTGGCAGGAATCTCTATGACTCTCTTGAGGTAGCCAATGCCTCGTCACCAGCAGAATCAAATCAGCAACTTCTAGAAACCCCTGGCAAAAGTAACGATGTTTCTCTTAAGATACACAACTAGTGGCGTATCGCTTCAGGCACACTGGAAACAGTATCTAAAAAATGTGTATTTGGGTGAGCAACTGGCACGAAACACTGTGACTCTCTTAGGGTAGCCAATATATCGTCACCAGTATAATCACAGCTTCAAAGTCAAGAAACCGCTGGCAAGAGTAACGATGTTTCTCTTAAGATACACAACTAGTGGCGTATCGCTTCAGGCAGACTGGCCACAGTATCTCAAAATGTGTATTTGGGTGAGCAACTGGCAGGAAGCACTATGACTCTCTTAAGGTAGCCAATGGCTCGTCACCAACATAATCCCAACACCAACTTCAAGAAACCGCTTGCAAAGGTAACGAAGCTTCTCATAAGATACACAGCTAGTGGGGTGTCACTTGAGGCAGACTGGCCAAAGTATCAAAAAAATGTGTATTTGGGTGAGCAACTAGCAGGAATCACTATGACACTCATAGGGTAGCCAATGCCTCGTCACCAGCATAATCACATCAGCAACTTCAAGAAACCCCTGGCAAAAGTTACAATGACTCTTAAGATACACAACTAGTGGCGTAGCTATCAGGCAGACTGGTAAGAGTATCTAAAAAATGTGTATTTGGGTGAAGAACTGGCAGGAATCTCTATGACTCTCTTGAGGTAGCCAATGCCTCGTCACCAGCAGAATCAAATCAGCAACTTCTAGAAACCCCTGGCAAAAGTAACGATGTTTCTCTTAAGATACACAACTAGTGGCGTATCGCTTCAGGCACACTGGAAACAGTATCTAAAAAATGTGTATTTGGGTGAGCAACTGGCACGAAACACTGTGACTCTCTTAGGGTAGCCAATATCTCGTCACCAGTATAATCACAGCTTCAAAGTCAAGAAACCGCTGGCAAGAGTAACGATGTTTCTCTTAAGATACACAACTAGTGGCGTATCGCTTCAGGCAGACTGGCCACAGTATCTCAAAATGTGTATTTGGGTGAGCAACTGGCAGGAAGCACTATGACTCTCTTAAGGTAGCCAATGCCTCGTCACCAACATAATCCCATCACCAACTTCAAGAAACCGCTTGCAAAGGTAACGAAGCTTCTCATAAGATACACAGCTAGTGGGGTGTCACTTGAGGCAGACTGGCCAAAGTATCAAAAGAATGTGTATTTGGGTGAGCAACTAGCAGGAATCACTATGACACTCATAGGGTAGCCAATGCCTCGTCACCAGCATAATCACATCAGCAACTTCAAGAAACCCCTGGCAAAAGTTACAATGACTCTTATGATACACAACTAGTGGCGTAGCTATCAGGCAGACTGGAAAGACTATCTAAAAAATGTGTATTTGGGTGAAGAACTGGCAGGAATCTCTATGACTCTCTTGAGGTAGCCAATGCCTCGTCACCAACAGAATCAAATCAGCAACTTCTAGAAACCCCTGGCAAAAGTAACGATGTTTTTCTTAAGATACACAACTGGTGGCGTATCGCTTCAGGCACACTGGAAACAGTATCTAAAAAATGTGTATTTGGGTGAGCAACTGGCACGAAACACTGTGACTCTCTTAGGGTAGCCAATATCTCGTCACCAGTATAATCACAGCTTCAAAGTCAAGAAACCGCTGGCAAGAGTAACGATGTTTCTCTTAAGATACACAACTAGTGGCGTATCGCTTCAGGCAGACTGGCCACAGTATCTCAAAATGTGTATTTGGGTGAGCAACTGGCAGGAAGCACTATGACTCTATTAAGGTAGCCAATGCCTCATCACCAACATAATCCCATCACCAACTTCAAGAAACCGCTTGCAAAGGTAACGAAGCTTCTCATAAGATACACAGCTAGTGGGGTGTCACTTGAGGCAGACTGGCCAAAGTATCAAAAAAATGTGTATTTGGGTGAGCAACTAGCAGGAATCACTATGACACTCATAGGGTAGCCAATGCCTCGTCACCAGCATAATCACATCAGCAACTTCAAGAAACCCCTGGCAAAAGTTACAATGACTCTTAAGATACACAACTAGTGGCGTAGCTATCAGGCAGACTGGAAAGAGTATCTAAAAAATGTGTATTTGGGTGAAGACTGGCAGGAATCTCTATGACTCTCTTGAGGTAGACAATGCCTCGTCACCAGCAGAACCAAATCAGCAACTTCTAGAAACCCCTGGCAAGAGTAACGATGTTTCTCTTAAGATACACAACTAGTGGCGTATCGCTTCAGGCAGACTGGCCACAGTATCTCAAAATGTGTATTTGGGTGAGCAACTGGCAGGAAGCACTATGACTCTCTTAAGGTAGCCAATGCCTTGTCACCAACATAATCCCATCACCAACTTCAAGAAACCACTTGCAAAGGTAACGAAGCTTCTCATAAGATACACAGCTAGTGGGGTGTCACTTGAGGCAGACTGGCCAAAGTATCAAAAAAATGTGTATTTGGGTGAGCAACTAGCAGGAATCACTATGACACTCATAGGGTAGCCAATGCCTCGTCACCAGCATAATCACATCAGCAACTTCAAGAAACCCCTGGCAAAAGTTACAATGACTCTTAAGATACACAACTAGTGGCGTAGCTATCAGGCAGACTGGAAAGAGTATCTAAAAAATGTGTATTTGGGTGAAGACTGGCAGGAATCTCTATGACTCTCTTGAGGTAGCCAATGCCTCGTCACCAGCAGAACCAAATCAGCAACTTCTAGAAACCCCTGGCAAGAGTAACGATGTTTCTCTTAAGATACACAACTAGTGGCGTATCGCTTCAGGCAGACTGGCCACAGTATCTCAAAATGTGTATTTGGGTGAGCAACTGGCAGGAAGCACTATGACTCTCTTAAGGTAGCCAATGCCTCGTCACCAACATAATCCCATCACCAACTTCAAGAAACCGCTTGCAAAGGTAACGAAGCTTCTCATAAGATACACAGCTAGTGGGGTGTCACTTGAGGCAGACTGGCCAAAGTATCAAAAAAATGTGTATTTGGGTGAGCAACTAGCAGGAATCACTATGACACTCATAGGGTAGCCAATGCCTCGTCACCAGCATAATCACATCAGCAACTTCAAGAAACCCCTGGCAAAAGTTACAATGACTCTTAAGATACACAACTAGTGGCGTAGCTATCAGGCAGACTGGAAAGAGTATCTAAAAAATGTGTATTTGGGTGAAGACTGGCAGGAATCTCTATGACTCTCTTGAGGTAGCCAATGCCTCGTCACCAGCATAACCAAATCAGCAACTTCTAGAAACCCCTGGCAAAAGTAACGATGTTTCTCTTAAGATACACAACTAGTGGCGTATCGCTTCAGGCACACTGGAAACAGTATCTAAATAATGTGTATTTGGGTGAGCAACTGGCAGGAAACACTGTGACTCTTTTAGGGTAGCCAATATCTCGTCACCAGTATAATCACAGCTTCAAAGTCAAGAAACCGCTGGCAAGAGTAACGATGTTTCTCTTAAGATACACAACTAGTGGCGTATCGCTTCAGGCAGACTGGCCACAGTATCTCAAAATGTGTATTTGGGTGAGCAACTGGCAGGAAGCACTATGACTCTCTTAAGGTAGCCAATGCCTCGTCACCAACATAATCCCATCACCAACTTCAAGAAACCGCTTGCAAAGGTAACGAAGCTTCTCATAAGATACACAGCTAGTGGGGTGTCACTTGAGGCAGACTGGCCAAAGTATCAAATGAATGTGTATTTGGGTGAGCAACTAGCAGGAATCACTATGACACTCATAGGGTAGCCAATGCCTCGTCACCAGCATAATCACATCAGCAACTTCAAGAAACCCCTGGCAAAAGTTACAATTACTCTTATGATACACAACTAGTGGCGTAGCTATCAGGCAGACTGGAAAGACTATCTAAAAAATGTGTATTTGGGTGAAGAACTGGCAGGAATCTCTATGACTCTCTTGAGGTAGCCAATGCCTCGTCACCAGCAGAACCAAATCAGCAACTTCTAGAAACCCCTGGCAAAAGTAACGATGTTTCTCTTAAGATACACAACTAGTGGCGTATCGCTTCAGGCACACTGGAAACAGTATCTAAAAAATGTGTGGGTGAGCAACTGGCAGGAAACACTGTGACTCTCTTAGGGTAGCCAATATCTCGTCACCAGTATAATCACAGCTTCAAAGTCAAGAAACCGCTGGCAAGAGTAACGATGTTTCTCTTAAGATACACAACTAGTGGCGTATCGCTTCAGGCAGACTGGCCACAGTATCTCAAAATGTGTATTTGGGTGAGCAACTGGCAGGAAGCACTATGACTCTCTTAAGGTAGCCAATGCCTTGTCACCAACATAATCCCAACACCAACTTCAAGAAACCGCTTGCAAAGGTAACGAAGCTTCTCATAAGATACACAGCTAGTGGGGTGTCACTTGAGGCAGACTGGCCAAAGTATCAAAAAAATGTGTATTTGGGTGAGCAACTAGCAGGAATCACTATGACACTCATAGGGTAGCCAATGCCTCGTCACCAGCATAATCACATCAGCAACTTCAAGAAACCCCTGGCAAAAGTTACAATGACTCTTAAGATACACAACTAGTGGCGTAGCTATCAGGCAGACTGGTAAGAGTATCTAAAAAATGTGTATTTGTGTGAAGAACTGGCAGGAATCTCTATGACTCTCTTGAGGTAGCCAATGCCTCGTCACCAGCAGAATCAAATCAGCAACTTCTAGAAACCCCTGGCAAAAGTAACGATGTTTCTCTTAAGATACACAACTAGTGGCGTATCGCTTCAGGCACACTGGAAACAGTATCTAAAAAATGTGTATTTGGGTGAGCAACTGGCACGAAACACTGTGACTCTCTTAGGGTAGCCAATATCTCGTCACCAGTATAATCACAGCTTCAAAGTCAAGAAACCGCTGGCAAGAGTAACGATGTTTCTCTTAAGATACACAACTAGTGGCGTATCGCTTCAGGCAGACTGGCCACAGTATCTCAAAATGTGTATTTGGGTGAGCAACTGGCAGGAAGCACTATGACTCTCTTATGGTAGCCAATGCCTCGTCACCAACATAATCCCATCACCAACTTCAAGAAACCGCTTGCAAAGGTAACGAAGCTTCTCATAAGATACACAGCTAGTGGGGTGTCACTTGAGGCAGACTGGCCAAAGTATCAAAAGAATGTGTATTTGGGTGAGCAACTAGCAGGAATCACTATGACACTCATAGGGTAGCCAATGCCTCGTCACCAGCATAATCACATCAGCAACTTCAAGAAACCCCTGGCAAAAGTTACAATGACTCTTAAGATACACAACTAGTGGCGTAGCTATCAGGCAGACTGGAAAGAGTATCTAAAAAATGTGTATTTGGGTGAAGACTGGCAGGAATCTCTATGACTCTCTTGAGGTAGCCAATGCCTCGTCACCAGCATAACCAAATCAGCAACTTCTAGAAACCCCTGGCAAAAGTAACGATGTTTCTCTTAAGATACACAACTAGTGGCGTATCGCTTCAGGCACACTGGAAACAGTATCTAAAAAATGTGTATTTGGGTGAGCAACTGGCAGGAAACACTGTGACTCTCTTAGGGTAGCCAATATCTCGTCACCAGTATAATCACAGCTTCAAAGTCAAGAAACCGCTGGCAAGAGTAACGATGTTTCTCTTAAGATACACAACTAGTGGCGTATCGCTTCAGGCAGACTGGCCACAGTATCTCAAAATGTGTATTTGGGTGAGCAACTGGCAGAAAGCACTATGACTCTCTTAAGGTAGCCAATGCCTCGTCACCAACATAATCCCATCACCAACTTCAAGAAACCGCTTGCAAAGGTAACGAAGCTTCTCATAAGATACACAGCTAGTGGGGTGTCACTTGAGGCAGACTGGCCAAAGTATCAAAAGAATGTGTATTTGGGTGAGCAACTAGCAGGAATCACTATGACACTCATAGGGTAGCCAATGCCTCGTCACCAGCATAATCACATCAGCAACTTCAAGAAACCCCTGGCAAAAGTTACAATGACTCTTAAGATACACAACTAGTGGCGTAGCTATCAGGCAGACTGGAAAGAGTATCTAAAAAATGTGTATTTGGGTGAAGACTGGCAGGAATCTCTATGACTCTCTTGAGGTAGCCAATGCCTCGTCACCAGCATAACCAAATCAGCAACTTCTAGAAACCCCTGGCAAAAGTAACGATGTTTCTCTTAAGATACACAACTAGTGGCGTATCGCTTCAGGCACACTGGAAACAGTATCTAAAAAATGTGTATTTGGGTGAGCAACTGGCAGGAAACACTGTGACTCTCTTAGGGTAGCCAATATCTCGTCACCAGTATAATCACAGCTTCAAAGTCAAGAAACCGCTGGCAAGAGTAACGATGTTTCTCTTAAGATACACAACTAGTGGCGTATCGCTTCAGGCAGACTGGCCACAGTATCTCAAAATGTGTATTTGGGTGAGCAACTGGCAGGAAGCACTATGACTCTCTTAAGGTAGCCAATGCCTCGTCACCAACATAATCCCATCACCAACTTCAAGAAACCGCTTGCAAAGGTAACGAAGCTTCTCATAAGATACACAGCTAGTGGGGTGTCACTTGAGGCAGACTGGCCAAAGTATCAAAAGAATGTGTATTTGGGTGAGCAACTAGCAGGAATCACTATGACACTCATAGGGTAGCCAATGCCTCGTCACCAGCATAATCACATCAGCAACTTCAAGAAACCCCTGGCAAAAGTTACAATGACTCTTAAGATACACAACTAGTGGCGTAGCTATCAGGCAGACTGGAAAGAGTATCTAAAAAATGTGTATTTGGGTGAAGACTGGCAGGAATCTCTATGACTCTCTTGAGGTAGCCAATGCCTCGTCACCAGCATAACCAAATCAGCAACTTCTAGAAACCCCTGGCAAAAGTAACGATGTTTCTCTTAAGATACACAACTAGTGGCGTATCGCTTCAGGCACACTGGAAACAGTATCTAAAAAATGTGTATTTGGGTGAGCAACTGGCAGGAAACACTGTGACTCTCTTAGGGTAGCCAATATCTCGTCACCAGTATAATCACAGCTTCAAAGTCAAGAAACCGCTGGCAAGAGTAACGATGTTTCTCTTAAGATACACAACTAGTGGCGTATCGCTTCAGGCAGACTGGAAACAGTATCTAAAAAATGTGTATTTGGGTGAGCAACTGGCACGAAACACTGTGACTCTCTTAGGGTAGCCAATATCTCGTCACCAGTATTATCACAGCTTCAAAGTCAAGAAACCGCTGGCAAGAGTAACGATGTTTCTCTTAAGATACACAACTAGTGGCGTATCGCTTCAGGCAGACTGGCCACAGTATCTCAAAATGTGTATTTTGGTGAGCAACTGGCAGGAAGCACTATGACTCTCTTAAGGTAGCCAATGGCTCGTCACCAACATAATCCCATCACCAACTTCAAGAAACCGCTTGCAAAGGTAACGAAGCTTCTCATAAGATACACAGCTAGTGGGGTGTCACTTGAGGCAGACTGGCCAAAGTATCAAAAGAATGTGTATTTGGGTGAGCAACTAGCAGGAATCACTATGACACTCATAGGGTAGCCAATGCCTCGTCACCAGCATAATCACATCAGCAACTTCAAGAAACCCCTGGCAAAAGTTACAATGACTCTTAAGATACACAACTAGTGGCGTAGCTATCAGGCAGACTGGAAAGAGTATCTAAAAAATGTGTATTTGGGTGAAGAACTGGCAGGAATCTCTATGACTCTCTTGAGGTAGCCAATGCCTCGTCACCAGCAGAATCAAATCAGCAACTTCTAGAAACCCCTGGCAAAAGTAACGATGTTTCTCTTAAGATACACAACTAGTGGCATATCGCTTCAGGCACACTGGAAACAGTATCTAAAAAATGTGTATTTGGGTGAGCAACTGGCACGAAACACTGTGACTCTCTTAGGGTAGCCAATATCTCGTCACCAGTATAATCACAGCTTCAAAGTCAAGAAACCGCTGGCAAGAGTAACGATGTTTCTCTTAAGATACACAACTAGTGGCGTATCGCTTCAGGCAGACTGGCCACAGTATCTCAAAATGTGTATTTGGGTGAGCAACTGGCAGGAAGCACTATGACTCTCTTAAGGTAGCCAATGCCTCGTCACCAACATAATCCCATCACCAACTTCAAGAAACCGCTTGCAAAGGTAACGAAGCTTCTCATAAGATACACAGCTAGTGGGGTGTCACTTGAGGCAGACTGGCCAAAGTATCAAAAGAATGTGTATTTGGGTGAGCAACTAGCAGGAATCACTATGACACTCATAGGGTAGCCAATGCCTCGTCACCAGCATAATCACATCAGCAACTTCAAGAAACCCCTGGCAAAAGTTACAATGACTCTTAAGATACACAACTAGTGGCGTAGCTATCAGGCAGACTGGAAAGAGTATCTAAAAAATGTGTATTTGGGTGAAGACTGGCAGGAATCTCTATGACTCTCTTGAGGTAGCCAATGCCTCGTCACCAGCATAACCAAATCAGCAACTTCTAGAAACCCCTGGCAAAAGTAACGATGTTTCTCTTAAGATACACAACTAGTGGCGTATCGCTTCAGGCACACAGGAAACAGTATCTAAAAAATGTGTATTTGGGTGAGCAACTGGCAGGAAACACTGTGACTCTCTTAGGGTAGCCAATATCTCGTCACCAGTATAATCACAGCTTCAAAGTCAAGAAACCGCTGGCAAGAGTAACGATGTTTCTCTTAAGATACACAACTAGTGGCGTATCGCTTCAGGCAGACTGGCCACAGTATCTCAAAATGTGTATTTGGGTGAGCAACTGGCAGGAAGCACTATGACTCTCTTAAGGTAGCCAATGCCTCGTCACCAACATAATCCCATCACCAACTTCAAGAAACCGCTTGCAAAGGTAACGAAGCTTCTCATAAGATACACAGCTAGTGGGGTGTCACTTGAGGCAGACTGGCCAAAGTATCAAAAGAATGTGTATTTGGGTGAGCAACTAGCAGGAATCACTATGACACTCATAGGGTAGCCAATGCCTCGTCACCAGCATAATCACATCAGCAACTTCAAGAAACCCCTGGCAAAAGTTACAATGACTCTTAAGATACACAACTAGTGGCGTAGCTATCAGGCAGACTGGAAAGAGTATCTAAAAAATGTGTATTTGGGTGAGCAACTGGCAGGAAACACTGTGACTCTCTTAGGGTAGCCAATATCTCGTCACCAGTATAATCACAGCTTCAAAGTCAAGAAACCGCTGGCAAGAGTAACGATGTTTCTCTTAAGATACACAACTAGTGGCGTATCGCTTCAGGCAGACTGGCCACAGTATCTCAAAATGTGTATTTGGGTGAGCAACTGGCAGGAAGCACTATGACTCTCTTAAGGTAGCCAATGCCTCGTCACCAACATAATCCCATCACCAACTTCAAGAAACCGCTTGCAAAGGTAACGAAGCTTCTCATAAGATACACAGCTAGTGGGGTGTCACTTGAGGCAGACTGGCCAAAGTATCAAAAGAATGTGTATTTGGGTGAGCAAGTAGCAGGAATCACTATGACGCTCATAGGGTAGCCAATGCCTCGTCACCAGCATAATCACATCAGCAACTTCAAGAAACCCCTGGCAAAAGTTACAATGACTCTTAAGATACACAACTAGTGGCGTAGCTATCAGGCAGACTGGAAAGAGTATCTAAAAAATGTGTATTTGGGTGAGCAACTGGCAGGAAACACTGTGACTCTCTTAGGGTAGCCAATATCTCGTCACCAGTATAATCACAGCTTCAAAGTCAAGAAACCGCTGGCAAGAGTAACGATGTTTCTCTTAAGATACACAACTAGTGGCGTATCGCTTCAGGCAGACTGGAAACAGTATCTAAAAAATGTGTATTTGGGTGAGCAACTGGCACGAAACACTGTGACTCCCTTAGGGTAGCCAATATCTCGTCACCAGTATAATCACAGCTTCAAAGTCAAGAAACGGCTAGCAAGAGTAACGATGTTTCTCTTAAGATACACAACTAGTGGCGTATCGCTTCAGGCAGACTGGCCGCAGTATCTCAAAATGTGTATTTGGGTGAGCAACTGGCAGGAAGCACTATGACTCTCTTAAGGTAGCCAATGCCTCGTCACCAACATAATCCCATCATCAACTTCAAGAAACCGCTTGCAAAGGTAACGAAGCTTCTCATAAGATACACAGCTAGTGGGGTGTCACTTGAGGCAGACTGACCAAAGTATCAAAAAAATGTGTATTTGGGTGAGCAACTAGCAGGAATCACTATGACACTCATAGGGTAGCCAATGGCTCGTCACCAGCATAATCACATCAGCAACTTCAAGAAACCCCTGGCAAAAGTTACAATGACTCTAAGATACACAACTAGTGGCGTAGCTATCAGGTAGACTGGAAAGAGTATCTAAAAAATGTGTATTTGGATGAGCAACTGGCAGGAAACACTGTGACTCTCTTAGGGTAGCCAATATCTCGTCACCAGTATTATCACAGCTTCAAAGTCAAGAAACCGCTGGCAAGAGTAACGATGTTTCTCTTAAGATACACAACTAGTGGCGTATCGCTTCAGGCAGACTGGAAAGAGTATCTAAAAAATGTGTATTTGGGTGAACAACTGGCACGAAACAATGTGACTCTCTTAGGGTAGCCAATATCTCGTCACCAGTATAATCACAGCTTCAAAGTCAAGAAACCGCTGGCAAGAGTAACGATGTTTCTCTTAAGATACACAACTAGTGGCGTATCGCTTCAGGCAGACTGGAAACAGTATCTAAAAAATGTGTATTTGGGTGAGCAACTGGCACGAAACACTGTGACTCTCTTAGGGTAGCCAATATCTCGTCACCAGTATTATCACAGCTTCAAAGTCAAGAAACCGCTGGCAAGAGTAACGATGTTTCTCTTAAGATACACAACTAGTGGCGTATCGCTTCAGGCAGACTGGCCACAGTATCTCAAAATGTGTATTTTGGTGAGCAACTGGCAGGAAGCACTATGACTCTCTTAAGGTAGCCAATGGCTCGTCACCAACATAATCCCATCACCAACTTCAAGAAACCGCTTGCAAAGGTAACGAAGCTTCTCATAAGATACACAGCTAGTGGGGTGTCACTTGAGGCAGACTGGCCAAAGTATCAAAAGAATGTGTATTTGGGTGAGCAACTAGCAGGAATCACTATGACACTCATAGGGTAGCCAATGCCTCGTCACCAGCATAATCACATCAGCAACTTCAAGAAACCCCTGGCAAAAGTTACAATGACTCTTAAGATACACAACTAGTGGCGTAGCTATCAGGCAGACTGGAAAGAGTATCTAAAAAATGTGTATTTGGGTGAAGAACTGGCAGGAATCTCTATGACTCTCTTGAGGTAGCCAATGCCTCGTCACCAGCAGAATCAAATCAGCAACTTCTAGAAACCCCTGGCAAAAGTAACGATGTTTCTCTTAAGATACACAACTAGTGGCATATCGCTTCAGGCACACTGGAAACAGTATCTAAAAAATGTGTATTTGGGTGAGCAACTGGCAGGAAACACTGTGACTCTCTTAGGGTAGCCAATATCTCGTCACCAGTATAATCACAGCTTCAAAGTCAAGAAACCGCTGGCAAGAGTAACGATATTTCTCTTAAGATACACAACTAGTGGCGTATCGCTTCAGGCAGACTGGCCACAGTATCTCAAAATGTGTATTTGGGTGAGCAACTGGCAGGAAGCACTATGACTCTCTTAAGGTAGCCAATGCCTCGTCACCAACATAATCCCATCACCAACTTCAAGAAACCGCTTGCAAAGGTAACGAAGCTTCTCATAAGATACACAGCTAGTGGGGTGTCACTTGAGGCAGACTGGCCAAAGTATCAAAAGAATGTGTATTTGGGTGAGCAACTAGCAGGAATCACTATGACACTCATAGGGTAGCCAATGCCTCGTCACCAGCATAATCACATCAGCAACTTCAAGAAACCCCTGGCAAAAGTTACAATGACTCTTAAGATACACAACTAGTGGCGTAGCTATCAGGCAGACTGGAAAGAGTATCTAAAAAATGTGTATTTGGGTGAAGACTGGCAGGAATCTCTATGACTCTCTTGAGGTAGCCAATGCCTCGTCACCAGCATAACCAAATCAGCAACTTCTAGAAACCCCTGGCAAAAGTAACGATGTTTCTCTTAAGATACACAACTAGTGGCGTATCGCTTCAGGCACACTGGAAACAGTATCTAAAAAATGTGTATTTGGGTGAGCAACTGGCACGAAACACTGTGACTCTCTTAGGGTAGCCAATATCTCGTCACCAGTATAATCACAGCTTCAAAGTCAAGAAACCGCTGGCAAGAGTAACGATGTTTCTCTTAAGATACACAACTAGTGGCGTATCGCTTCAGGCAGACTGGCCACAGTATCTCAAAATGTGTATTTGGGTGAGCAACTGGCACGAAACACTGTGACTCTCTTAGGGTAGCCAATATCTCGTCACCAGTATAATCACAGCTTCAAAGTCAAGAAACCGCTGGCAAGAGTAACGATGTTTCTCTTAAGATACACAACTAGTGGCGTATCGCTTCAGGCAGACTGGCCACAGTATCTCAAAATGTGTATTTGGGTGAGCAACTGGCAGGAAGCACTATGACTCTCTTAAGGTAGCCAATGCCTCGTCACCAACATAATCCCATCACCAACTTCAAGAAACCGCTTGCAAAGGTAACGAAGCTTCTCATAAGATACACAGCTAGTGGGGTGTCACTTGAGGCAGACTGGCCAAAGTATCAAAAGAATGTGTATTTGGGTGAGCAACTAGCAGGAATCACTATGACACTCATAGGGTAGCCAATGCCTCGTCACCAGCATAATCACATCAGCAACTTCAAGAAACCCCTGGCAAAAGTTACAATGAATCATAAGATACACAACTAGTGGCGTAGCTATCAGGCAGACTGGAAAGAGTATCTAAAAAATGTGTATTTGGGTGAAGACTGGCAGGAATCTCTATGACTCTCTTGAGGTAGCCAATGCCTCGTCACCAGCATAACCAAATCAGCAACTTCTAGAAACCCCTGGCAACAGTAACGATGTTTCTCTTAAGATACACAACTAGTGGCGTATCGCTTCAGGCACACAGGAAACAGTATCTAAAAAATGTGTATTTGGGTGAGCAACTGGCAGGAAACACTGTGACTCTCTTAGGGTAGCCAATATCTCGTCACCAGTATAATCACAGCTTCAAAGTCAAGAAACCGCTGGCAAGAGTAACGATGTTTCTCTTAAGATACACAACTAGTGGCGTATCGCTTCAGGCAGACTGGCCACAGTATCTCAAAATGTGTATTTGGGTGAGCAACTGGCAGGAAGCACTATGACTCTCTTAAGGTAGCCAATGCCTCGTCACCAACATAATCCCATCACCAACTTCAAGAAACCGCTTGCAAAGGTAACGAAGCTTCTCATAAGATACACAGCTAGTGGGGTGTCACTTGAGGCAGACTGGCCAAAGTATCAAAAGAATGTGTATTTGGGTGAGCAACTAGCAGGAATCACTATGACACTCATAGGGTAGCCAATGCCTCGTCACCAGCATAATCACATCAGCAACTTCAAGAAACCCCTGGCAAAAGTTACAATGACACTTAAGATACACAACTAGTGGCGTAGCTATCAGGCAGACTGGAAAGAGTATCTAAAAAATGTGTATTTGGGTGAAGACTGGCAGGAATCTCTATGACTCTCTTGAGGTAGCCAATGCCTCGTCACCAGCATAACCAAATCAGCAACTTCTAGAAACCCCTGGCAAAAGTAACGATGTTTCTCTTAAGATACACAACTAGTGGCGTATCGCTTCAGGCACACTGGAAACAGTATCTAAAAAATGTGTATTTGGGTGAGCAACTGGCAGGAAACAGTGTGACTCTCTTAGGGTAGCCAATATCTCGTCACCAGTATAATCACAGCTTCAAAGTCAAGAAACCGCTGGCAAGAGTAACGATGTTTCTCTTAAGATACACAACTAGTAGCGTATCGCTTCAGGCAGACTGGCCACAGTATCTCAAAATGTGTATTTGGGTGAGCAACTGGCAGGAAGCACTATGACTCTCTTAAGGTAGCCAATGCCTCGTCACCAACATAATCCCATCACCAACTTCAAGAAACCGCTTGCAAAGGTAACGAAGCTTCTCATAAGATACACAGCTAGTGGGGTGTCACTTGAGGCAGACTGGCCAAAGTATCAAAAAAATGTGTATTTGGGTGAGCAACTAGCAGGAATCACTATGACACTCATAGGGTAGCCAATGCCTCGTCACCAGCATAATCACATCAGCAACTTCAAGAAACCCCTGGCAAAAGTTACAATGACTCTTAAGATACACAACTAGTGGCGTAGCTATCAGGCAGACTGGAAAGAGTATCTAAAAAATGTGTATTTGGGTGAAGAACTGGCAGGAATCTATATGACTCTCTTGAGGTAGCCAATGCCTCGTCACCAGCAGAATCAAATCAGCAACTTCTAGAAACCCCTGGCAAAAGTAACGATGTTTCTCTTAAGATACACAACTAGTGGCGTATCGCTTCAGGCAGACTGGAAACAGTATCTAAAAAATGTGTATTTGGGTGAGCAACTGGCACGAAACACTGTGACTCTCTTAGGGTAGCCAATATCTCGTCACCAGTATAATCACAGCTTCAAAGTCAAGAAACCGCTGGCAACAGTAACGATGTTTCTCTTAAGATACACAACTAGTGGCGTATCGCTTCAGGCAGACTGGCCACAGTATCTCAAAATGTGTATTTGGGTGAGCAACTGGCAGGAAGCACTATGACTCTCTTAAGGTAGCCAATGCCTCGTCACCAACATAATCCCATCACCAACTTCAAGAAACCGCTTGCAAAGGTAACGAAGCTTCTCATAAGATACACAGCTAGTGGGGTGTCACTTGAGGCAGACTGGCCAAAGTATCAAAGAATGTGTATTTGGGTGAGCAACTAGCAGGAATCACTATGACACTCATAGGGTAGCCAATGCCTCGTCACCAGCATAATCACATCAGCAACTTCAAGAAACACCCGGCAAAAGTTACAATGACTCTTAAGATACACACCTAGTGGCGTAGCTATCAGGCAGACTGGAAAGAGTATCTAAAAAATGTGTATTTGGGTGAAGAACTGGCAGGAATCTCTATGACTCTCTTGAGGTAGCGAATGCTTCGTCACCAGCAGAATCAAATCAGCAACTTCTAGAAACCCCCTTCAAAAGTAACGATGTTTCTCTTAAGATACACAACTAGTGGCGTATCGCTTCAGGCACACTGGAAACAGTATCTAAAAAATGTGTATTTGGGTGAGCAACTGGCACGAAACACTGTGACTCTCTTAGGGTAGCCAATATCTCGTCACCAGTATAATCACAGCTTCAAAGTCAAGAAACCGCTGGCAAGAGTAACGATGTTTCTCTTAAGATACACAACTAGTGGCGTATCGCTTCAGGCAGACTGGCCACAGTATCTCAAAATGTGTATTTGGGTGAGCAACTGGCAGGAAGCACTATGACTCTCTTAAGGTAGCCAATGCCTCGTCACCAACATAATCCCATCACCAACTTCAAGAAACCGCTTGCAAAGGTAACGAAGCTTCTCATAAGATACACAGCTAGTGGGGTGTCACTTGAGGCAGACTGGCCAAAGTATCAAAAAAATGTGTATTTGGGTGAGCAACTAGCAGGAACCACTATGACACTCATAGGGTAGCCAATGGCTCGTCACCAGCATAATCACATCAGCAACTTCAAGAAACCCCTGGCAAAAGTTACAATGACTCTTAAGATACACAACTAGTGGCGTAGCTATCAGGCAGACTGGAAAGAGTATCTAAAAAATGTGTATTTGGGTGAAGAACTGGCAGGAATCTCTATGACTCTCTTGAGGTAGCCAATGCCTCGTCACCAGCAGAATCAAATCAGCAACTTCTAGAAACCCCTGGCAAAAGTAACGATGTTTCTCTTAAGATACACAACTAGTGGCGTATCGCTTCAGGCAAACTGGCAACAGTATCTAAAATTGTGTATTTGGGTGAGCAACTGGCAGGAAGCACTATGACTCTCTTAAGGTAGCCAATTCCTCGTCACCAACATAATCCCATCACCAACTTCAAGAAACCGCTTGCAAAGGTAACGAAGCTTCTCATAAGATACACAGCTAGTGGGGTGTCACTTGAGGCAGACTGGCCAAAGTATCAAAAAAAATGTGTATTTGGGTGAGCAACTAGCAGGAATCACTATGACACTCATAGGGAAGCCAATGCCTCGTCACCAGCATAATCACATCAGCAACTTCAAGAAACCCCTGGCAAAAGTTACAATGACTCTTAAGATACACAACTAGTGGCGTAGCTATCAGGCAGACTGGAAAGAGTATCTAAAAAATGTGTATTTGGGTGAAGAACTGGCAGGAATCTCTATGACTCTCTTGAGGTAGCCAATGCCTCGTCACCAGCAGAATCAAATCAGCAACTTCTACAAACCCCTGGCAAAAGTAACGATGTTTCTCTTAAGATACACAACTAGTGGCGTATCGCTTCAGGCACACAGGAAACAGTATCTAAAAAATGTGTATTTGGGTGAGCAACTGGCAGGAAACACTGTGACTCTCTTAGGGTAGCCAATATCTCGTCACCAGTATAATCACAGCTTCAAAGTCAAGAAACCGCTGGCAAGAGTAACGATGTTTCTCTTAAGATACACAACTAGTGGCGTATCGCTTCAGGCAGACTGGCCACAGTATCTCAAAATGTGTATTTGGGTGAGCAACTGGCAGGAAGCACTATGACTCTCTTAAGGTAGCCAATGCCTCGTCACCAACATAATCCCATCACCAACTTCAAGAAACCGCTTGCAAAGGTAACGAAGCTTCTCATAAGATACACAGCTAGTGGGGTGTCACTTGAGGCAGACTGGCCAAAGTATCAAAAGAATGTGCATTTGGGTGAGCAACTAGCAGGAATCACTATGACACTCATAGGGTAGCCAATGCCTCGTCACCAGCATAATCACATCAGCAACTTCAAGAAACCCCTGGCAAAAGTTACAATGACACTTAAGATACACAACTAGTGGCGTAGCTATCAGGCAGACTGGAAAGAGTATCTAAAAAATGTGTATTTGGGTGAAGACTGGCAGGAATCTCTATGACTCTCTTGAGGTAGCCAATGCCTCGTCACCAGCATAACCAAATCAGCAACTTCTAGAAACCCCTGGCAAAAGTAACGATGTTTCTCTTAAGATACACAACTAGTGGCGTATCGCTTCAGGCACACTGGAAACAGTATCTAAAAAATGTGTATTTGGGTGAGCAACTGGCAGGAAACAGTGTGACTCTCTTAGGGTAGCCAATATCTCGTCACCAGTATAATCACAGCTTCAAAGTCAAGAAACCGCTGGCAAGAGTAACGATGTTTCTCTTAAGATACACAACTAGTAGCGTATCGCTTCAGGCAGACTGGCCACAGTATCTCAAAATGTGTATTTGGGTGAGCAACTGGCAGGAAGCACTATGACTCTCTTAAGGTAGCCAATGCCTCGTCACCAACATAATCCCATCACCAACTTCAAGAAACCGCTTGCAAAGGTAACGAAGCTTCTCATAAGATACACAGCTAGTGGGGTGTCACTTGAGGCAGACTGGCCAAAGTATCAAAGAATGTGTATTTGGGTGAGCAACTAGCAGGAATCACTATGACACTCATAGGGTAGCCAATGCCTCGTCACCAGCATAATCACATCAGCAACTTCAAGAAACACCTGGCAAAAGTTACAATGACTCTTAAGATACACACCTAGTGGCGTAGCTATCAGGCAGACTGGAAAGAGTATCTAAAAAATGTGTATTTGGGTGAAGAACTGGCAGGAATCTCTATGACTCTCTTGAGGTAGCGAATGCTTCGTCACCAGCAGAATCAAATCAGCAACTTCTAGAAACCCCCTTCAAAAGTAACGATGTTTCTCTTAAGATACACAACTAGTGGCGTATCGCTTCAGGCACACTGGAAACAGTATCTAAAAAATGTGTATTTGGGTGAGCAACTGGCACGAAACACTGTGACTCTCTTAGGGTAGCCAATATCTCGTCACCAGTATAATCACAGCTTCAAAGTCAAGAAACCGCTGGCAAGAGTAACGATGTTTCTCTTAAGATACACAACTAGTGGCGTATCGCTTCAGGCAGACTGGCCACAGTATCTCAAAATGTGTATTTGGGTGAGCAACTGGCAGGAAGCACTATGACTCTCTTAAGGTAGCCAATGCCTCGTCACCAACATAATCCCATCACCAACTTCAAGAAACCGCTTGCAAAGGTAACGAAGCTTCTCATAAGATACACAGCTAGTGGGGTGTCACTTGAGGCAGACTGGCCAAAGTATCAAAAAAATGTGTATTTGGGTGAGCAACTAGCAGGAACCACTATGACACTCATAGGGTAGCCAATGGCTCGTCACCAGCATAATCACATCAGCAACTTCAAGAAACCCCTGGCAAAAGTTACAATGACTCTTAAGATACACAACTAGTGGCGTAGCTATCAGGCAGACTGGAAAGAGTATCTAAAAAATGTGTATTTGGGTGAAGAACTGGCAGGAATCTCTATGACTCTCTTGAGGTAGCCAATGCCTCGTCACCAGCAGAATCAAATCAGCAACTTCTAGAAACCCCTGGCAAAAGTAACGATGTTTCTCTTAAGATACACAACTAGTGGCGTATCGCTTCAGGCAAACTGGCAACAGTATCTAAAATTGTGTATTTGGGTGAGCAACTGGCAGGAAGCACTATGACTCTCTTAAGGTAGCCAATTCCTCGTCACCAACATAATCCCATCACCAACTTCAAGAAACCGCTTGCAAAGGTAACGAAGCTTCTCATAAGATACACAGCTAGTGGGGTGTCACTTGAGGCAGACTGGCCAAAGTATCAAAAAAAATGTGTATTTGGGTGAGCAACTAGCAGGAATCACTATGACACTCATAGGGAAGCCAATGCCTCGTCACCAGCATAATCACATCAGCAACTTCAAGAAACCCCTGGCAAAAGTTACAATGACTCTTAAGATACACAACTAGTGGCGTAGCTATCAGGCAGACTGGAAAGAGTATCTAAAAAATGTGTATTTGGGTGAAGAACTGGCAGGAATCTCTATGACTCTCTTGAGGTAGCCAATGCCTCGTCACCAGCAGAATCAAATCAGCAACTTCTACAAACCCCTGGCAAAAGTAACGATGTTTCTCTTAAGATACACAACTAGTGGCGTATCGCTTCAGGCACACTGGAAACAGTATCTAAAAAATGTGTATTTGGGTGAGCAACTGGCACGAAACACTGTGACTCTCTTAGGGTAGCCAATATCTCGTCACCAGTATAATCACAGCTTCAAAGTCAAGAAACCGCTGGCAAGAGTAACGATGTTTCTCTTAAGATACACAACTAGTGGCGTATCGCTTCAGGCAGACTGGCCGCAGTATCCCAAAATGTGTATTTGGGTGAGCAACTGGCAGGAAGCACTATGACTCTCTTAAGGTAGCCAATGCCTCGTCACCAACATAATCCCATCACCAACTTCAAGAAACCGCTTGCAAAGGTAACGAAGCTTCTCATAAGATACACAGCTAGTGGGGTGTCACTTGAGGCAGACTGACCAAAGTATCAAAAAAATGTGTATTTGGGTGAGCAACTAGCAGGAATCACTATGACACTAATAGGGTAGCCAATGGCTCGTCACCACCATAATCACATCAGCAACTTCAAGAAACCCCTGGCAAAAGTTACAATGTCTCTAAGATACACAACTAGTGGCGTAGCTATCAGGTAGACTGGAAAGAGTATCTAAAAAATGTGTATTTGGATGAGCAACTGGCAGGAAACACTGTGACTCTCTTAGGGTAGCCAATATCTCGTCACCAGTATTATCACAGCTTCAAAGTCAAGAAACCGCTGGCAAGAGTAACGATGTTTCTCTTAAGATACACAACTAGTGGCGTATCGCTTCAGGCAGACTGGAAAGAGTATCTAAAAAATGTGTATTTGGGTGAACAACTGGCACGAAACACTGTGACTCTCTTAGGGTAGCCAATATCTCGTCACCAGTATAATCACAGCTTCAAAGTCAAGAAACCGCTGGCAAGAGTAACGATGTTTCTCTTAAGATACACAACTAGTGGCGTATCGCTTCAGGCACACTGGAAACAGTATCTAAAAAATGTGTATTTGGGTGAGCAACTGGCACGAAACACTGTGACTCTCTTAGGGTAGCCAATATCTCGTCACCAGTATTATCACAGCTTCAAAGTCAAGAAACCGCTGGCAAGAGTAACGATGTTTCTCTTAAGATACACAACTAGTGGCGTATCGCTTCAGGCAGACTGGCCACAGTATCTCAAAATGTGTATTTGGGTGAGCAACTGGCAGGAAGCACTATGACTCTCTTAAGGTAGCCAATGCCTCGTCACCAACATAATCCCATCACCAACTTCAAGAAACCGCTTGCAAAGGTAACGAAGCTTCTCATAAGATACACAGCTAGTGGGGTGTCACTTGAGGCAGACTGGCCAAAGTATCAAAAGAATGTGTATTTGGGTGAGCAACTAGCAGGAATCACTATGACACTCATAGGGTAGCCAATGCCTCGTCACCAGCATAATCACATCAGCAACTTCAAGAAACCCCTGGCAAAAGTTACAATGAATCTTAAGATACACAACTAGTGGCGTAGCTATCAGGCAGACTGGAAAGAGTATCTAAAAAATGTGTATTTGGGTGAAGACTGGCAGGAATCTCTATGACTCTCTTGAGGTAGCCAATGCCTCGTCACCAGCATAACCAAATCAGCAACTTCTAGAAACCCCTGGCAACAGTAACGATGTTTCTCTTAAGATACACAACTAGTGGCGTATCGCTTCAGGCACACAGGAAACAGTATCTAAAAAATGTGTATTTGGGTGAGCAACTGGCAGGAAACACTGTGACTCTCTTAGGGTAGCCAATATCTCGTCACCAGTATAATCACAGCTTCAAAGTCAAGAAACCGCTGGCAAGAGTAACGATGTTTCTCTTAAGATACACAACTAGTGGCGTATCGCTTCAGGCAGACTGGCCACAGTATCTCAAAATGTGTATTTGGGTGAGCAACTGGCAGGAAGCACTATGACTCTCTTAAGGTAGCCAATGCCTCGTCACCAACATAATCCCATCACCAACTTCAAGAAACCGCTTGCAAAGGTAACGAAGCTTCTCATAAGATACACAGCTAGTGGGGTGTCACTTGAGGCAGACTGGCCAAAGTATCAAAAGAATGTGTATTTGGGTGAGCAACTAGCAGGAATCACTATGACACTCATAGGGTAGCCAATGCCTCGTCACCAGCATAATCACATCAGCAACTTCAAGAAACCCCTGGCAAAAGTTACAATGACTCTTAAGATACACAACTAGTGGCGTAGCTATCAGGCAGACTGGAAAGAGTATCTAAAAAATGTGTATTTGGGTGAAGACTGGCAGGAATCTCTATGACTCTCTTGAGGTAGCCAATGCCTCGTCACCAGCATAACCAAATCAGCAACTTCTAGAAACCCCTGGCAAAAGTAACGATGTTTCTCTTAAGATACACAACTAGTGGCGTATCGCTTCAGGCACACTGGAAACTGTATCTAAAAAATGTGTATTTGGGTGAGCAACTGGCAGGAAACACTGTGACTCTCTTAGGGTAGCCAATATCTCGTCACCAGTATAATCACAGCTTCAAAGTCAAGAAACCGCTGGCAAGAGTAACGATGTTTCTCTTAAGATACACAACTAGTAGGCGTATCGCTTCAGGCAGACTGGCCACAGTATCTCAAAATGTGTATTTGGGTGAGCAACTGGCAGGAAGCACTATGACTCTCTTAAGGTAGCCAATGCCTCGTCACCAACATAATCCCATCACCAACTTCAAGAAACCGCTTGCAAAGGTAACGAAGCTTCTCATAAGATACACAGCTAGTGGGGTGTCACTTGAGGCAGACTGGCCAAAGTATCAAAAAAATGTGTATTTGGGTGAGCAACTAGCAGGAATCACTATGACACTCATAGGGTAGCCAATGCCTCGTCACCAGCATAATCACATCAGCAACTTCAAGAAACCCCTGGCAAAAGTTACAATGACTCTTAAGATACACAACTAGTGGCGTAGCTATCAGGCAGACTGGAAAGAGTATCTAAAAAATGTGTATTTGGGTGAAGAACTGGCAGGAATCTATATGACTCTCTTGAGGTAGCCAATGCCTCGTCACCAGCAGAATCAAATCAGCAACTTCTAGAAACCCCTGGCAAAAGTAACGATGTTTCTCTTAAGATACACAACTAGTGGCGTATCGCTTCAGGCAGACTGGAAACAGTATCTAAAAAATGTGTATTTGGGTGAGCAACTGGCACGAAACACTGTGACTCTCTTAGGGTAGCCAATATCTCGTCACCAGTATAATCACAGCTTCAAAGTCAAGAAACCGCTGGCAACAGTAACGATGTTTCTCTTAAGATACACAACTAGTGGCGTATCGCTTCAGGCAGACTGGCCACAGTATCTCAAAATGTGTATTTGGGTGAGCAACTGGCAGGAAGCACTATGACTCTCTTAAGGTAGCCAATGCCTCGTCACCAACATAATCCCATCACCAACTTCAAGAAACCGCTTGCAAAGGTAACGAAGCTTCTCATAAG
Organism: Schistocerca nitens; assembly: GCF_023898315.1. Classification (NCBI taxonomy): domain Eukaryota; kingdom Metazoa; phylum Arthropoda; class Insecta; order Orthoptera; family Acrididae; genus Schistocerca; species Schistocerca nitens. The sequence continues at coordinate 103,902,683 of NC_064616.1, read as the reverse complement.
ATACACAGCTGGTGGGGTGTCACTTGAGGCAGACTGGCCAAAGTATCAAAGAATGTGTATTTGGGTGAGCAACTAGCAGGAATCACTATGACACTCATAGGGTAGCCAATGCCTCGTCACCAGCATAATCACATCAGCAACTTCAAGAAACACCTGGCAAAAGTTACAATGACTCTTAAGATACACACCTAGTGGCGTAGCTATCAGGCAGACTGGAAAGAGTATCTAAAAAATGTGTATTTGGGTGAAGAACTGGCAGGAATCTCTATGACTCTCTTGAGGTAGCGAATGCTTCGTCACCAGCAGAATCAAATCAGCAACTTCTAGAAACCCCCTTCAAAAGTAACGATGTTTCTCTTAAGATACACAACTAGTGGCGTATCGCTTCAGGCACACTGGAAACAGTATCTAAAAAATGTGTATTTGGGTGAGCAACTGGCACGAAACACTGTGACTCTCTTAGGGTAGCCAATATCTCGTCACCAGTATAATCACAGCTTCAAAGTCAAGAAACCGCTGGCAAGAGTAACGATGTTTCTCTTAAGATACACAACTAGTGGCGTATCGCTTCAGGCAGACTGGCCACAGTATCTCAAAATGTGTATTTGGGTGAGCAACTGGCAGGAAGCACTATGACTCTCTTAAGGTAGCCAATGCCTCGTCACCAACATAATCCCATCACCAACTTCAAGAAACCGCTTGCAAAGGTAACGAAGCTTCTCATAAGATACACAGCTAGTGGGGTGTCACTTGAGGCAGACTGGCCAAAGTATCAAAAAAATGTGTATTTGGGTGAGCAACTAGCAGGAACCACTATGACACTCATAGGGTAGCCAATGGCTCGTCACCAGCATAATCACATCAGCAACTTCAAGAAACCCCTGGCAAAAGTTACAATGACTCTTAAGATACACAACTAGTGGCGTAGCTATCAGGCAGACTGGAAAGAGTATCTAAAAAATGTGTATTTGGGTGAAGAACTGGCAGGAATCTCTATGACTCTCTTGAGGTAGCCAATGCCTCGTCACCAGCAGAATCAAATCAGCAACTTCTAGAAACCCCTGGCAAAAGTAACGATGTTTCTCTTAAGATACACAACTAGTGGCGTATCGCTTCAGGCACACTGGAAACAGTATCTAAAAAATGTGTATTTGGGTGAGCAACTGGCACGAAACACTGTGACTCTCTTAGGGTAGCCAATATCTCGTCACCAGTATAATCACAGCTTCAAAGTCAAGAAACCGCTGGCAAGAGTAACGATGTTTCTCTTAAGATACACAACTAGTGGCGTATCGCTTCAGGCAGACTGGCCGCAGTATCTCAAAATGTGTATTTGGGTGAGCAACTGGCAGGAAGCACTATGACTCTCTTAAGGTAGCCAATGCCTCGTCACCAACATAATCCCATCACCAACTTCAAGAAACCGCTTGCAAAGGTAACGAAGCTTCTCATAAGATACACAGCTAGTGGGGTGTCACTTGAGGCAGACTGACCAAAGTATCAAAAAAATGTGTATTTGGGTGAGCAACTAGCAGGAATCACTATGACACTAATAGGGTAGCCAATGGCTCGTCACCACCATAATCACATCAGCAACTTCAAGAAACCCCTGGCAAAAGTTACAATGTCTCTAAGATACACAACTAGTGGCGTAGCTATCAGGTAGACTGGAAAGAGTATCTAAAAAATGTGTATTTGGATGAGCAACTGGCAGGAAACACTGTGACTCTCTTAGGGTAGCCAATATCTCGTCACCAGTATTATCACAGCTTCAAAGTCAAGAAACCGCTGGCAAGAGTAACGATGTTTCTCTTAAGATACACAACTAGTGGCGTATCGCTTCAGGCAGACTGGAAAGAGTATCTAAAAAATGTGTATTTGGGTGAACAACTGGCACGAAACACTGTGACTCTCTTAGGGTAGCCAATATCTCGTCACCAGTATAATCACAGCTTCAAAGTCAAGAAACCGCTGGCAAGAGTAACGATGTTTCTCTTAAGATACACAACTAGTGGCGTATCGCTTCAGGCACACTGGAAACAGTATCTAAAAAATGTGTATTTGGGTGAGCAACTGGCACGAAACACTGTGACTCTCTTAGGGTAGCCAATATCTCGTCACCAGTATTATCACAGCTTCAAAGTCAAGAAACCGCTGGCAAGAGTAACGATGTTTCTCTTAAGATACACAACTAGTGGCGTATCGCTTCAGGCAGACTGGCCACAGTATCTCAAAATGTGTATTTTGGTGAGCAACTGGCAGGAAGCACTATGACTCTCTTAAGGTAGCCAATGGCTCGTCACCAACATAATCCCATCACCAACTTCAAGAAACCGCTTGCAAAGGTAACGAATCTTCTCATAAGATACACAGCTAGTGGGGTGTCACTTGAGGCAGACTGGCCAAAGTATCAAAAGAATGTGTATTTGGGTGAGCAACTAGCAGGAATCACTATGACACTCATAGGGTAGCCAATGCCTCGTCACCAGCATAATCACATCAGCAACTTCAAGAAACCCCTGGCAAAAGTTACAATGACTCTTAAGATACACAACTAGTGGCGTAGCTATCAGGCAGACTGGAAAGAGTATCTAAAAAATGTGTATTTGGGTGAAGAACTGGCAGGAATCTCTATGACTCTCTTGAGGTAGCCAATGCCTCGTCACCAGCAGAATCAAATCAGCAACTTCTAGAAACCCCTGGCAAAAGTAACGATGTTTCTCTTAAGATACACAACTAGTGGCATATCGCTTCAGGCACACTGGAAACAGTATCTAAAAAATGTGTATTTGGGTGAGCAACTGGCACGAAACACTGTGACTCTCTTAGGGTAGCCAATATCTCGTCACCAGTATAATCACAGCTTCAAAGTCAAGAAACCGCTGGCAAGAGTAACGATGTTTCTCTTAAGATACACAACTAGTGGCGTATCGCTTCAGGCAGACTGGCCACAGTATCTCAAAATGTGTATTTGGGTGAGCAACTGGCAGGAAGCACTATGACTCTCTTAAGGTAGCCAATGCCTCGTCACCAACATAATCCCATCACCAACTTCAAGAAACCGCTTGCAAAGGTAACGAAGCTTCTCATAAGATACACAGCTAGTGGGGTGTCACTTGAGGCAGACTGGCCAAAGTATCAAAAAAATGTGTATTTGGGTGAGCAACTAGCAGGAACCACTATGACACTCATAGGGTAGCCAATGGCTCGTCACCAGCATAATCACATCAGCAACTTCAAGAAACCCCTGGCAAAAGTTACAATGACTCTTAAGATACACAACTAGTGGCGTAGCTATCAGGCAGACTGGAAAGAGTATCTAAAAAATGTGTATTTGGGTGAAGAACTGGCAGGAATCTCTATGACTCTCTTGAGGTAGCCAATGCCTCGTCACCAGCAGAATCAAATCAGCAACTTCTAGAAACCCCTGGCAAAAGTAACGATGTTTCTCTTAAGATACACAACTAGTGGCGTATCGCTTCAGGCAAACTGGCCACAGTATCTAAAATTGTGTATTTGGGTGAGCAACTGGCAGGAAGCACTATGACTCTCTTAAGGTAGCCAATTCCACGTCACCAACATAATCCCATCACCAACTTCAAGAAACCGCTTGCAAAGGTAACGAAGCTTCTCATAAGATACACAGCTAGTGGGGTGTCACTTGAGGCAGACTGGCAAAAGTATCAAAAAAAATGTGTATTTGGGTGAGCAACTAGCAGGAATCACTATGACACTCATAGAGTAGCCAATGCCTCGTCACCAGCATAATCAAATCAGCAACTTCTAGAAACCCCTGGCAAAAGTAACGTTGTTTCTCTTAAGATACACAACTAGTGGCGTATCGCTTCAGGCACACTGGAAACAGTATCTAAAAAATGTGTATTTAAATGAGGAACTGGCACGAAACACTGTGACTCTCTTAGTGTAGCCAATATCTCGTCACTAGTATAATCACAGCTTCAAAGTCAAGAAACCGCTGGCAAGAGTAACGATGTTTCTCTTAAGATACACAACTAGTGGCGTATCGCTTCAGGCAGACTGGCCACAGTATCTCAAAATGTGTATTTGGGTGAGCAACTGGCAGGAAGCACTATGACTCTCTTAAGGTAGCCAATGCCTCGTCACCAACATAATCCCATCACCAACTTCAAGAAACCGCTTGCAAAGGTAACGAAGCTTCTCATAAGATACACAGCTAGTGGGGTGTCACTTGAGGCAGACTGGCCAAAGTATCAAAAAAATGTGTATTTGGGTGAGCAACCAGCAGGAATCACTATGACACTCATAGGGTAGCCAATGCCTCGTCACCAGCATAATCACATCAGCAACTTCAAGAAACCCCTGGCAAAAGTTACAATGACTCTTAAGATACACAACTAGTGGCGTAGCTATCAGGCAGACTGGAAAGAGTATCTAAAATATGTGTATTTGGGTGAAGAACTGGCAGGAATCTCTATGACTCTCTTGAGGTAGCCAATGCCTCGTCACCAGCAGAATCAAATCAGTACCTTCTAGAAACCCCTGGCAAAAGTAACGATGTTTCTCTTAAGATACACAACTAGTTGCGTATCGCTTCAGGCACACTGGAAACAGTATCTAAATAATGTGTATTTGGGTGAACAACTGGCACGAAACACTGTGACTCTCTTAGGGTAGCCAATATCTCGTCACCAGTATAATCACAGCTTCAAAGTCAAGAAACCGCTGGCAAGAGTAACGATGTTTCTCTTAAGATACACAACTAGTGGCGTATCGCTTCAGGCAGACTCGCCACAGTATCTCAAAATGTGTATTTGGGTGAGCAACTGGCAGGAAGCACTATGACTCTCTTAAGGTAGCCGATGCCTCGTCACCAACATAATCCCATCACCAACTTCAAGAAACCGCTTGCAAAGGTAACGAAGCTTCTCATAAGATACACAGCTAGTGGGGTGTCACTTGAGGCAGACTGGCCAAAGTATCAAAAAAATGTGTATTTGGGTGAGCAACTAGCAGGAATCACTATGACACTCATAGGGTAGCCAATGCCTCGTCACCAGCATAATCACATCAGCAACTTCAAGAAACCCCTGGCAAAAGTTACAATGACTCTTAAGATACACAACTAGTGGCGTAGCTATCAGGCAGACTGGAAAGAGTATCTAAAAAATGTGTATTTGGGTGAAGAACTGGCAGGAATCTCTATGACTCTCTTGAGGTAGCCAATGCCTCGTCTCCAGCAGAATCAAATCAGCAACTTCTAGAAACCCCTGGCAAAAGTAACGATGTTTCTCTTAAGATACACAACTAGTGGCGTATCGCTTCAGGCACACTGGAAACAGTATCTACAAAATGTGTATTTTGGTGAGCAACTGGCACGAAACACTGTGACTCTCTTAGGGTAGCCAATATCTCGTCACCAGTATAATCACAGCTTCAAAGTCAAGAAACCGCTGGCAAGAGTAACGATGTTTCTCTTAAGATACACAACTAGTGGCGTATCGCTTCAGGCAGACTGGCCACAGTATCTCAAAATGTGTATTTGGGTGAGCAACTGGCAGGAAGCACTATGACTCTCTTAAGGTAGCCGATGCCTCGTCACCAACATAATCCCATCACCAACTTCAAGAAACCGCTTGCAAAGGTAACGAAGCTTCTCATAAGATACACAGCTAGTGGGGTGTCACTTGAGGCAGACTGGCCAAAGTATCAAAAAAATGTGTATTTGGGTGAGCAACTAGCAGGAATCACTATGACACTCATAGGGTAGCCAATGCCTCGTCACCAGCATAATCACATCAGCAACTTCTAGAAACCCCTGGCAAAAGTAACGATGTTTCTCTTAAGATACACAACTAGTGGCGTATCGCTTCAGGCACACTGGAAACAGTATCTAAAAAATGTGTATTTGGGTGAGCAACTGGCACGAAACACTGTGACTCTCTTAGGGTAGCCAATATCTCGTCACCAGTATAATCACAGCTTCAAAGTCAAGAAACCGCTGGCAAGAGTAACGATGTTTCTCTTAAGATACACAACTAGTGGCGTATCGCTTCAGGCAGACTGGCCACAGTATCTCAAAATGTGTATTTGGGTGAGCAACTGGCAGGAAGCACTATGACTCTTTTAAGGTAGCCAATGCCTCGTCACCAACATAATCCCATCACCTACTTCAAGAAACCGCTTGCAAAGGTAACGAAGCTTCTCATAAGATACACAGCTAGTGGGGTGTCACTTGAGGCAGACTGGCGAAAGTATCAAAAAAATGTGTATTTGGGTGAGCAACCAGCAGGAATCACTATGACACTCATAGGGTAGCCAATGCCTCGTCACCAGCATAATCACATCAGCAACTTCAAGAAACCCCTGGCAAAAGTTACAATGACTCTTAAGATACACAACTAGTGGCGTAGCTATCAGGCAGACTGGAAAGAGTATCTAAAAAATGTGTATTTGGGTGAAGAACTGGCAGGAATCTATATGACTCTCTTGAGGTAGCCAATGCCTCGTCAGCAGCAGAATCAAATCAGCAACTTCTAGAAACCCCTTCTCTTAAGATACACAACTAGTGGCGTATCGCTTCAGGCACACTGGAAACAGTATCTAAAAAATGTGTATTTGGGTGAGCAACTGGCACGAAACACTGTGACTCTCTTAGGGTAGCCAATATCTCGTCACCAGTATAATCACAGCTTCAAAGTCAAGAAACCGCTGGCAAGAGTAACGATGTTTCTCTTAAGATACACAACTAGTGGCGTATCGCTTCAGGCAGACTGGCCACAGTATCTCAAAATGTGTATTTGGGTGAGCAACTGGCAGGAAGCACTATTACTCTCTTAAGGTAGCCAATGCCTCGTCACAAACATAATCCCATCACCAACTTCAAGAAACCGCTTGCAAAGGTAACGACGCTTCTCATAAGATACACAGCTAGTGGGGTGTCACTTGAGGCAGACTGGCCAAAGTATCAAAAAATGTGTATTTGGGTGAGCAACTAGCAGGAATCACTATGACACTCATATGGTAGCCAATGCCTCGTCACCAGCATAATCACATCAGCGACTTCAAGAAACACCTGGCAAAAGTTACAATGACTCTTAAGATACACAACTAGTGGCGTAGCTATCAGGCAGACTGGAAAGAGTATCTAAAAAATGTGTATTTGGGTGAAGAACTGGCAGGAATCTCTATGACTCTCTTGAGGTAGCCAATGCTTCGTCACCAGCAGAATCAAATCAGCAACTTCTAGAAACCACCTTCAAAAGTAACGATGTTTCTCTTAAGATACACAACTAGTGGCGTATCGCTTCAGGCACACTGGAAACAGTATCTAAAAAATGTGTATTTGGGTGAGCAACTGGCACGAAACACTGTGACTCTCTTAGGGTAGACAATATCTCGTCACCAGTATTATCACAGCTTCAAAGTCAAGAAACCGCCTGCAAGAGTAACGATGTTTCTCTTAAGATACACAACTAGTGGCGTATCGCTTCAATCAGTGGGACTAATGACCTCAGCAGTTGAGTCCCATAGTGCTCAGAGCCATTTGAGCTTCAATCAGACTGGCCACAGTATCTCAAAATGTGTATTTTGGTGAGCAACTGGCAGGAAGCACTATGACTCTCTTAAGGTAGCCAATGCCTCGTCACCAACATAATCCCATCACCAACTTCAAGAAACCGCTTGCAAAGGTAACGAAGCTTCTCATAAGATACACAGCTAGTGGGGTGTCACTTGAGGCAGACTGGCCAAAGTATCAAAAGAATGTGTATTTGGGTGAGCAACTAGCAGGAATCACTATGACACTCATAGGGTAGCCAATGCCTCGTCACCAGCATAATCACATCAGCAACTTCAAGAAACCCCTGGCAAAAGTTACAATGACTCTAAGATACACAACTAGTGGCGTAGCTATCAGGCAGACTGGAAAGAGTATCTAAAAAATGTGTATTTGGATGAGCAACTGGCAGGAAACACTGTGACTCTCTTAGGGTAGCCAATATCTCGTCACCAGTACAATCACATCTTCAAAGTCAAGAAACCGCTGGCAAGAGTAACGATGTTTCTCTTAAGATACACAACTAGTGGCGTATCGCTTCAGGCAGACTGGAAAGAGTATCTAAAAAATGTGTATTTGGGTGAGCAACTGGCACGAAACACTGTGACTCTCTTAGGGTAGCCAATATCTCGTCACCAGTATAATCACAGCTTCAAAGTCAAGAAACCGCTGGCAAGAGTAACGATGTTTCTCTTAAGATACACAACTAGTGGCGTATCGCTTCAGGCACACTGGAAACAGTATCTAAAAAATGTGTATTTGGGTGAGCAACTGGCACGAAACACTGTGACTCTCTTAGGGTAGCCAATATCTCGTCACCAGTATTATCACAGCTTCAAAGTCAAGAAACCGCTGGCAAGAGTAACGATGTTTCTCTTAAGATACACAACTAGTGGCGTATCGCTTCAGGCAGACTGGCCACAGTATCTCAAAATGTGTATTTGGGTGAGCAACTGGCAGGAAGCACTATTACTCTCTTAAGGTAGCCAATGCCTCGTCACCAACGTAATCCCATCACCAACTTCAAGAAACCGCTTGCAAAGGTAACGAAGCTTCTCATAAGATACACAGCTAGTGGGGTGTCACTTGAGGCAGACTGGCGAAAGTATCAAAAAAATGTGTATTTGGGTGAGCAACTAGCAGGAATCACTATGACACTCATAGGGTAGCCAATGCCTCGTCACCAGCATAATCACATCAGCAACTTCAAGAAACCCCTGGCAAAAGTTACAATGACTCTTAAGATACACAACTAGTGGCGTAGCTATCAGGCAGACTGGAAAGAGTATCTAAAAAATGTGTATTTGGGTGAAGAACTGGCAGGAATCTCTATGACTCTCTTGAGGTAGCCAATGCCTCGTCACCAGCAGAATCAAATCAGCAACTTCTAGAAACCCCTGGCAAAAGTAACGATGTTTCTCTTAAGATACGTAACTAGTGGCATATCGCTTCAGGCACACTGGAAACAGTATCTAAAAAATGTGTATTTGGGTGAGCAACTGGCACGAAACACTGTGACTCTCTTAGGGTAGCCAATATCTCGTCACCAGTATAATCACAGCTTCAAAGTCAAGAAACCGCTGGCAAGAGTAACGATGTTTCTCTTAAGATACACAACTAGTGGCGTATCGCTTCAGGCAGACTGGCCACAGTATCTCAAAATGTGTATTTTGGTGAGCAACTGGCAGGAAGCACTATGACTCTCTTAAGGTAGCCAATGCCTCGTCACCAACATAATCCAATCACCAACTTCAAGAAACCGCTTGCAAAGGTAACGAAGCTTCTCATAAGATACACAGCTAGTGGGGTGTCACTTGAGGCAGACTGGCCAAAGTATCAAAAGAATGTGTATTTGGGTGAGCAACTAGCAGGAATCACTATGACACTCATAGGGTAGCCAATGCCTCGTCACCAGCATAATCACATCAGCAACTTCAAGAAACCCCTGGCAAAAGTTACAATGACTCTTAAGATACACAACTAGTGGCGTAGCTATCAGGCAGACTGGAAAGAGTATCTAAAAAATGTGTATTTGGGTGAAGAACTGGCAGGAATCTCTATGACTCTCTTGAGGTAGCCAATGCCTCGTCACCAGCAGAATCAAATCAGCAACTTCTAGAAACCCCTGGCAAAAGTAACGATGTTTCTCTTAAGATACGTAACTAGTGGCATATCGCTTCAGGCACACTGGAAACAGTATCTAAAAAATGTGTATTTGGGTGAGCGACTGGCACGAAACACTGTGACTCTCTTAGGGTAGCCAATATCTCGTCACCAGTATAATCACAGCTTCAAAGTCAAGAAACCGCTGGCAAGAGTAACGATGTTTCTCTTAAGATACACAACTAGTGGCGTATCGCTTCAGGCAGACTGGCCACAGTATCTCAAAATGTGTATTTGGGTGAGCAACTGGCAGGAAGCACTATGACTCTCTTAAGGTAGCCAATGCCTCGTCACCAACATAATCCCATCACCAACTTCAAGAAACCGCTTGCAAAGGTAACGAAGCTTCTCATAAGATACACAGCTAGTGGGGTGTCACTTGAGGCAGACTGGCCAAAGTATCAAAAAAATGTGTATTTGGGTGAGCAACTAGCAGGAATCACTATGACACTCATAGGGTAGCCAATGCCTCGTCACCAGCATAATCACATCAGCAACTTCAAGAAACCCCTGGAAAAAGTTACAATGACTCTTAAGATACACAACTAGTGGCGTAGCTATCAGGCAGACTGGAAAGAGTATCTAAAAAATGTGTATTTGGGTGAAGAACTGGCAGGAATCTATATGACTCTCTTGAGGTAGCCAATGCCTCGTTACCAGCAGAATCAAATCAGCAACTTCTAGAAACCCCTTCTCTTAAGATACACAACTAGTGGCGTATCGCTTCAGGCACACTGGAAACAGTATCTAAAAAATGTGTATTTGGGTGAGCAACTGGCACGAAACACTGTGACTCTCTTAGGGTAGCCAATATCTCGTCACCAGTATAATCACAGCTTCAAAGTCAAGAAACCGCTGGCAAGAGTAACGATGTTTCTCTTAAGATACACAACTAGTGGCGTATCGCTTCAGGCAGACTGGCCACAGTATCTCAAAATGTGTATTTGGGTGAGCAACTGGCAGGAAGCACTATGACTCTCTTAAGGTAGCCAATGCCTTGTCACCAACATAATCCCATCACCAACTTCAAGAAACCGCTTGCAAAGGTAACGAAGCTTCTCATAAGATACACAGCTGGTGGGGTGTCACTTGAGGCAGACTGGCCAAAGTATCAAAAAAATGTGTATTTGGGTGAGCAACTAGCAGGAATCACTATGACACTCATAGGGTAGCCAATGCCTCGTCACCAGCATAATCACATCAGCAACTTCAAGAAACCCCTGGCAAAAGTTACAATGACTCTTAAGATACACAACTAGTGGCGTAGCTATCAGGCAGACTGGTAAGAGTATCTAAAAAATGTGTATTTGGGTGAAGAACTGGCAGGAATCTCTATGACTCTCTTGAGGTAGCCAATGCCTCGTCACCAGCAGAATCAAATCAGCAACTTCTAGAAACCTCTCGCAAAAGTAACGATGTTTCTCTTAAGATACACAACTAGTGGCGTATCGCTTCAGGCACACTGGAAACAGTATCTAAAAAATGTGTATTTGGGTGAGCAACTGGCAGGAAGCACTATGACTCTCTTAAGGTAGCCAATGCCTCGTCACCAACATAATCCAATCACCAACTTCAAGAAACCGCTTGCAAAGGTAACGAAGCTTCTCATAAGATACACAGCTAGTGGGGTGTCACATGAGGCAGACTGGCCAAAGTATCAAAAGAATGTGTATTTGGGTGAGCAACTAGCAGGAATCACTATGACACTCATAGGGTAGCCAATGCCTCGTCACCAGCATAATCACATCAGCAACTTCAGGAAACCCCTGGCAAAAGTTACAATGACTCTAAGATACACAACTAGTGGCGTAGCTATCAGGCAGACTGGAAAGAGTATCTAAAAAATGTGTATTTGGATGAGCAACTGGCAGGAAACACTGTGACTCTCTTAGGGTAGCCAATATCTCGTCACCAGTACAATCACATCTTCAAAGTCAAGAAACCGCTGGCAAGAGTAACGATGTTTCTCTTAAGATACACAACTAGTGGCGTATCGCTTCAGGCAGACTGGAAACAGTATCTAAAAAATGTGTATTTGGGTGAGCAACTGGCAGGAAGCACTATGACTCTCTTAAGGTAGCCAATGCCTCGTCACCAACATAATCCAATCACCAACTTCAAGAAACCGCTTGCAAAGGTAACGAAGCTTCTCATAAGATACACAGCTAGTGGGGTGTCACTTGAGGCAGACTGGCCAAAGTATCAAAAGAATGTGTATTTGGGTGAGCAACTAGCAGGAATCACTATGACACTCATAGGGTAGCCAATGCCTCGTCACCAGCATAATCACATCAGCAACTTCAAGAAACCCCTGGCAAAAGTTACAATGACTCTTAAGATACACAACTAGTGGCGTAGCTATCAGGCAGACTGGAAAGAGTATCTAAAAAATGTGTATTTGGGTGAAGAACTGGCAGGAATCTCTATGACTCTCTTGAGGTAGCCAATGCCTCGTCACCAGCAGAATCAAATCAGCAACTTCTAGAAACCCCTGGCAAAAGTAACGATGTTTCTCTTAAGATACGTAACTAGTGGCATATCGCTTCAGGCACACTGGAAACAGTATCTAAAAAATGTGTATTTGGGTGAGCAACTGGCACGAAACACTGTGACTCTCTTAGGGTAGCCAATATCTCGTCACCAGTATAATCACAGCTTCAAAGTCAAGAAACCGCTGGCAAGAGTAACGATGTTTCTCTTAAGATACACAACTAGTGGCGTATCGCTTCAGGCAGACTGGCCACAGTATCTCAAAATGTGTATTTTGGTGAGCAACTGGCAGGAAGCACTATGACTCTCTTAAGGTAGCCAATGCCTCGTCACCAACATAATCCAATCACCAACTTCAAGAAACCGCTTGCAAAGGTAACGAAGCTTCTCATAAGATACACAGCTAGTGGGGTGTCACTTGAGGCAGACTGGCCAAAGTATCAAAAGAATGTGTATTTGGGTGAGCAACTAGCAGGAATCACTATGACACTCATAGGGTAGCCAATGCCTCGTCACCAGCATAATCACGTCAGCAACTTCAAGAAACCCCTGGCAAAAGTTACAATGACTCTTAAGATACACAACTAGTGGCGTAGCTATCAGGCAGACTGGAAAGAGTATCTAAAAAATGTGTATTTGGGTGAAGAACTGGCAGGAATCTCTATGACTCTCTTGAGGTAGCCAATGCCTCGTCACCAGCAGAATCAAATCAGCAACTTCTAGAAACCCCTGGCAAAAGTAACGATGTTTCTCTTAAGATACGTAACTAGTGGCATATCGCTTCAGGCACACTGGAAACAGTATCTAAAAAATGTGTATTTGGGTGAGCGACTGGCACGAAACACTGTGACTCTCTTAGGGTAGCCAATATCTCGTCACCAGTATAATCACAGCTTCAAAGTCAAGAAACCGCTGGCAAGAGTAACGATGTTTCTCTTAAGATACACAACTAGTGGCGTATCGCTTCAGGCAGACTGGCCACAGTATCTCAAAATGTGTATTTGGGTGAGCAACTGGCAGGAAGCACTATGACTCTCTTAAGGTAGCCAATGCCTCGTCACCAACATAATCCCATCACCAACTTCAAGAAACCGCTTGCAAAGGTAACGAAGCTTCTCATAAGATACACAGCTAGAGGGGTGTCACTTGAGGCAGACTGGCCAAAGTATCAAAAGAATGTGTATTTGGGTGAGCAACTAGCAGGAATCACTATGACACTCATAGGGTAGCCAATGCCTCGTCACCAGCATAATCACATCAGCAACTTCAAGAAACCCCTGGCAAAAGTTACAATGACTCTTAAGATACACAACTAGTGGCGTAGCTATCAGGCAGACTGGAAAGAGTATCTAAAAAATGTGTATTTGGGTGAAGAACTGGCAGGAATCTCTATGACTCTCTTGAGGTAGCCAATGCCTCGTCACCAGCAGAATCAAATCAGCAACTTCTAGAAACCCCTGGCAAAAGTAACGATGTTTCTCTTAAGATACGTAACTAGTGGCATATCGCTTCAGGCACACTGGAAACAGTATCTAAAAAATGTGTATTTGGGTGAGCAACTGGCACGAAACACTGTGACTCTCTTAGGGTAGCCAATATCTCGTCACCAGTATAATCACAGCTTCAAAGTCAAGAAACCGCTGGCAAGAGTAACGATGTTTCTCTTAAGATACACAACTAGTGGCGTATCGCTTCAGGCAGACTGGCCACAGTATCTCAAAATGTGTATTTTGGTGAGCAACTGGCAGGAAGCACTATGACTCTCTTAAGGTAGCCAATGCCTCGTCACCAACATAATCCAATCACCAACTTCAAGAAACCGCTTGCAAAGGTAACGAAGCTTCTCATAAGATACACAGCTAGTGGGGTGTCACTTGAGGCAGACTGGCCAAAGTATCAAAAGAATGTGTATTTGGGTGAGCAACTAGCAGGAATCACTATGACACTCATAGGGTAGCCAATGCCTCGTCACCAGCATAATCACATCAGCAACTTCAAGAAACCCCTGGCAAAAGTTACAATGACTCTTAAGATACACAACTAGTGGCGTAGCTATCAGGCAGACTGGAAAGAGTATCTAAAAAATGTGTATTTGGGTGAAGAACTGGCAGGAATCTCTATGACTCTCTTGAGGTAGCCAATGCCTCGTCACCAGCAGAATCAAATCAGCAACTTCTAGAAACCCCTGGCAAAAGTAACGATGTTTCTCTTAAGATACGTAACTAGTGGCATATAGCTTCAGGCACACTGGAAACAGTATCTAAAAAATGTGTATTTGTGTGAGCGACTGGCACGAAACACTGTGACTCTCTTAGGGTAGCCAATATCTCGTCACCAGTATAATCACAGCTTCAAAGTCAAGAAACCGCTGGCAAGAGTAACGATGTTTCTCTTAAGATACACAACTAGTGGCGTATCGCTTCAGGCAGACTGGCCACAGTATCTCAAAATGTGTATTTGGGTGAGCAACTGGCAGGAAGCACTATGACTCTCTTAAGGTAGCCAATGCCTCGTCACCAACATAATCCCATCACCAACTTCAAGAAACCGCTTGCAAAGGTAACGAAGCTTCTCATAAGATACACAGCTAGAGGGGTGTCACTTGAGGCAGACTGGCCAAAGTATCAAAAAAATGTGTATTTGGGTGAGCAACTAGCAGGAATCACTATGACACTCATAGGGTAGCCAATGCCTCGTCACCAGCATAATCACATCAGCAACTTCAAGAAACCCCTGGAAAAAGTTACAATGACTCTTAAGATACACAACTAGTGGCGTAGCTATCAGGCAGACTGGAAAGAGTATCTAAAAAATGTGTATTTGGGTGAAGAACTGGCAGGAATCTATATGACTCTCTTGAGGTAGCCAATGCCTCGTTACCAGCAGAATCAAATCAGCAACTTCTAGAAACCCCTTCTATTAAGATACACAACTAGTGGCGTATCGCTTCAGGCACACTGGAAACAGTATCTAAAAAATGTGTATTTGGGTGAGCAACTGGCACGAAACACTGTGACACTCTTAGGGTAGCCAATATCTCGTCACCAGTATAATCACAGCTTCAAAGTCAAGAAACCGCTGGCAAGAGTAACGATGTTTCTCTTAAGATACACAACTAGTGGCGTATCGCTTCAGGCAGACTGGCCACAGTATCTCAAAATGTGTATTTGGGTGAGCAACTGGCAGGAAGCACTATTACTCTCTTAAGGTAGCCAATGCCTCGTCACCAACATAATCCCATCACCAACTTCAAGAAACCGCTTGCAAAGGTAACGACGCTTCTCATAAGATACACAGCTAGTGGGGTGTCACTTGAGGCAGACTGGCCAAAGTATCAAAAAAATGTGTATTTGGGTGAGCAACTAGCAGGAATCACTATGACACTCATATGGTAGCCAATGCCTCGTCACCAGCATAATCACATCAGCGACTTGAAGAAACACCTGGCAAAAGTTACAATGACTCTTAAGATACACAACTAGTGGCGTAGCTATCAGGCAGACTGGAAAGAGTATCTAAAAAATGTGTATTTGGGTGAAGAACTGGCAGGAATCTCTATGACTCTCTTGAGGTAGCCAATGCTTCGTCACCAGCAGAATCAAATCAGCAACTTCTAGAAACCACCTTCAAAAGTAACGATGTTTCTCTTAAGATACACAACTAGTGGCGTATCGCTTCAGGCACACTGGAAACAGTATCTAAAAAATGTGTATTTGGGTGAGCAACTGGCACGAAACACTGTGACTCTCTTAGGGTAGCCAATATCTCGTCACCAGTATAATCACAGCTTCAAAGTCAAGAAACCGCTGGCAAGAGTAACGATGTTTCTCTTAAGATACACAACTAGTGGCGTATCGCTTCAGGCAGACTGGCCACAGTATCTCAAAATGTGTATTTGGGTGAGCAACTGGCAGGAAGCACTATGTCTCTCTTAAGGTAGCCAATGCCTCGTCACCAACATAATCCCATCACCAACTTCAAGAAACCGCTTGCAAAGGTAACGAAGCTTCTCATAAGATACACAGCTAGTGGGGTGTCACTTGAGGCAGACTGACCAAAGTATCAAAAAAATGTGTATTTGGGTGAGCAACTAGCAGGAATCACTATGACACTCATAGGGTAGCCAATGCCTCGTCACCAGCATAATCACATCAGCAACTTCAAGAAACCCCTGGCAAAAGTTACAATGACTCTAAGATACACAACTAGTGGCGTAGCTATCAGGCAGACTGGAAAGAGTATCTAAAAAATGTGTATTTGGATGAGCAACTGGCAGGAAACACTGTGACTCTCTTAGGGTAGCCAATATCTCGTCACCAGTACTATCACATCTTCAAAGTCAAGAAACCGCTGACAAGAGTAACGATGTTTCTCTTAAGATACACAACTAGTGGCGTATCGCTTCAGGCAGACTGGAAAGAGTATCTAAAAAATGTGTATTTGGGTGAGCAACTGGCACGAAACACTGTGACTCTCTTAGGGTAGCCAATATCTCGTCACCAGTATTATCACAGCTTCAAAGTCAAGAAACCGCTGGCAAGAGTAACGATGTTTCTCTTAAGATACACAACTAGTGGCGTATCGCTTCAGGCAGACTGGCCACAGTATCTCAA
Source organism: Schistocerca nitens (assembly GCF_023898315.1). Classification (NCBI taxonomy): domain Eukaryota; kingdom Metazoa; phylum Arthropoda; class Insecta; order Orthoptera; family Acrididae; genus Schistocerca; species Schistocerca nitens. The sequence goes on along the minus strand of NC_064616.1, from coordinate 103,885,880 downwards.
AATGTGTATTTTGGTGAGCAACTGGCAGGAAGCACTATGACTCTCTTAAGGTAGCCAATGCCTCGTCACCAACATAATCCCATCACAAACTTCAAGAAACCGCTTGCAAAGGTAACGAAGCTTCTCATAAGATACACAGCTCGTGGGGTGTCACTTGAGGCAGACTGGCCAAAGTATCAAAAGAATGTGTATTTGGGTGAGCAACTAGCAGGAATCACTATGACACTCATAGGGTAGCCAATGCCTCGTCACCAGCATAATCACATCAGCAACTTCAAGAAACCCCTGGCAAAAGTTACAATGACTCTAAGATACACAACTAGTGGCGTAGCTATCAGGCAGACTGGAAAGAGTATCTAAAAAATGTGTATTTGGGTGAAGACTGGCAGGAATCTCTATGACTCTCTTGAGGTAGCCAATGCCTCGTCACCAGCAGAATCAAATCAGCAACTTCTAGAAACCCCTGGCAAAAGTAACGATGTTTCTCTTAAGATACACAACTAGTGGCGTATCGCTTCAGGCACACTGGAAACAGTATCTAATAAATGTGTATTTTGGTGAGCAACTGGCACGAAACACTGTGACTCTCTTAGGGTAGCCAATATCTCGTCACCAGTATAATCACAGCTTCAAAGTCAAGAAACCGCTGGCAAGAGTAACGATGTTACTCTTAAGATACACAACTAGTGGCGTATCGCTTCAGGCAGACTGGCCACAGTATCTCAAAATGTGTATTTGGGTGAGCAACTGGCCGGAAGCACTATGACTCTCTTAAGGTAGCCAATGCCTCGTCACCAACATAATCCCATCACCAACTTCAAGAAACCGCTTGCAAAGGTAACGAAGCTTCTCATAAGATACACAGCTAGTGGGGTGTCACTTGAGGCAGACTGGCCAAAGTATCAAAAAAATGTGTATTTGGGTGAGCAACTAGCAGGAATCACTATGACACTCATAGGGTAGCCAATGCCTCGTCACCAGCATAATCACATCAGCAACTTCAAGAAACCCCTGGCAAAAGTTACAATGACTCTTAAGATACACAACTAGTGGCGTAGCTATCAGGCAGACTGGAAAGAGTATCTAAAAAATGTGTATTTGGGTGAAGAACTGGCAGGAATCTATATGACTCTCTTGAGGTAGCCAATGCCTCGTCACCAGCAGAATCAAATCAGCAACTTCTAGAAACCCTAGCAAAAGTAACGATGTTTCTCTTAAGATACACAACTAGTGGCGTATCGCTTCAGGCACACTGGAAACAGTATCTAAAAAATGTGTATTTGGGTGAGCAACAGGCACGAAACACTGTGACTCTCTTAGGGTAGCCAATATCTCGTCACCAGTATAATCACAGCTTCAAAGTCAAGAAACCGCTGGCAAGAGTAACGATGTTTCTCTTAAGATACACAACTAGTGGCGTATCGCTTCAGGCAGACTGGCCACAGTATCTCAAAATGTGTATTTGGGTGAGCAACTGGCGGGAAGCACTATGACTCTCTGAAGGTACCCAATGCCTCGTCACCAACATAATCCCATCACCAACTTCAAGAAACCGCTTGCAAAGGTAACGAAGCTTCTCATAAGATACACAGCTAGTGGGGTGTCACTTGAGGCAGACTGGCCAAAGTATCAAAAAAATGTGTATTTGGGTGAGCAACTAGCAGGAATCACTATGACACTCATAGGGTAGCCAATGCCTCGTCACCAGCATAATCACATCAGCAACTTCAAGAAACCCCTGGCAAAAGTTACAATGACTCTAAGATACACAACTAGGGGCGTAGCTATCAGGCAGACTGGAAAGAGTATCTAAAAAATGTGTATTTGGATGAGCAACTGGCAGGAAACACTGTGACTCTCTTAGGGTAGCCAATATCTCGTCACCAGTACTATCACATCTTCAAAGTCAAGAAACCGCTGGCAAGAGTAACGATGTTTCTCTTAAGATACACAACTAGTGGCGTATCGCTTCAGGCAGACTGGCCACAGTATCTTAAAATGTGTATTTGGGTGAGCAACTGGCAGGAAGCACTGTGTCTCTCTTAAGGTAGCCAATGCCTCGTCACCAACATAATCCCATCACCAACTTCAAGAAACCGCTTGCAAAGGTAACGAAGCTTCTCATAAGATACACAGCTAGTGGGGTGTCACTTGAGGCAGACTGACCAAAGTATCAAAAAAATGTGTATTTGGGTGAGCAACTAGCAGGAATCACTATGACACTCATAGGGTAGCCAATGCCTTGTCACCAGCATAATCACATCAGCAACTTCAAGAAACCCCTGGCAAAAGTTACAATGACTCTAAGATACACAACTAGTGGCGTAGCTATCAGGCAGACTGGAAAGAGTATCTAAAAAATGTGTATTTGGATGAGCAACTGGCAGGAAACACTGTGACTCTCTTAGGGTAGCCAATATCTCGTCACCAGTACTATCACATCTTCAAAGTCAAGAAACCGCTGGCAAGAGTAACGATGTTTCTCTTAAGATACACAAGTAGTGGCGTATCGCTTCAGGCACACTGGAAACAGTATCTAAAAAATGTGTATTTGGGTGAGCAACTGGCACGAAACACTGTGACTCTCTTAGGGTAGCCAATATCTCGTCACCAGTATAACCACAGCTTCAAAGTCAAGAAACCGCTGTCAAGAGTAACGATGTTTCTCTTAAGATACACAACTAGTGGCGTATCGCTTCAGGCACACTGGCCACAGTATCTCAAAATGTGTATTTGGGTGAGCAACTGGCAGGAAGCACTATGACTCTCTTAAGGTAGCCAATGCCTCGTCACCAACATAATCCGATCACCAACTTCAAGAAACCGCTTGCAAAGGTAACGAAGCTTCTCATAAGATACACAGCTAGTGGGGTGTCCTTGAGGCAGACTGGCCAAAGTATCAAAAAAATGTGTATTTGGGTGAGCAACTAGCAGGAATCACTATGACACTCATAGGGTAGCCAATGCCTCGTCACCAGCATAATCACATCAGCAACTTCAAGAAACCCCTGGCAAAAGTTACAATGACTCTTAAGATACACAACTAGTGGCGTAGCTATCAGGCAGACTGGAAAGAGTATCTAAAAAATGTGTATTTGGGTGAAGAACTGGCAGGAATCTATATGACTCTCTTGAGGTAGCCAATGCCTCGTCACCAGCACAATCAAATCAGCAACTTCTAGAAACCCTAGCAAAAGTAACGATGTTTCTCTTAAGATACACAACTAGTGGCGTATCGCTTCAGGCACACTGGAAACAGTATCTAAAAAATGTGTATTTGTGTGAGCAACTGGCACGAAACACTGTGACTCTCTTAGGGTAGCCAATATCTCGTCACCAGTATAATCACAGCTTCAAAGTCAAGAAACCGCTGGCAAGAGTAACGATGTTTCTCTTAAGATACACAACTAGTGGCGTATCGCTTCAGGCAGACTGGCCACAGTATCTCAAAATGTGTATTTGGGTGAGCAACTGGCAGGAAGCACTATGACTCTCTTAAGGTAGCCAATGCCTCGTCACCAACATAATCCCATCACCAACTTCAAGAAACCGCTTGCAAAGGTAACGAAGCTTCTCATAAGATACACAGCTAGTGGGGTGTCACTTGAGGCAGACTGGCCAAAGTATCAAAAAAATGTGTATTTGGGTGAGCAACTAGCAGGAATCACTATGACACTCATAGGGTAGCCAATGCCTCGTCACCAGCATAATCACATCAGCAACTTCAAGAAACCCCTGGCAAAAGTTACAATGACTCTAAGATACACAACTAGTGGCGTAGCTATCAGGCAGACTGGAAAGAGTATCTAAAAAATGTGTATTTGGATGAGCAACTGGCAGGAAACACTGTGACTCTCTTAGGGTAGCCAATATCTCGTCACCAGTACTATCACATCTTCAAAGTCAAGAAACCGCTGGCAAGAGTAACGATGTTTCTCTTAAGATACACAACTAGTGGCGTATCGCTTCAGGCACACTGGAAACAGAATCTAAAAAATGTGTATTTGGGTGAGCAACTGGCACGAAACACTGTGACTCTCTTAGGGTAGCCAATATCTCGTCACCAGTATAACCACAGCTTCAAAGTCAAGAAACCGCTGTCAAGAGTAACGATGTTTCTCTTAAGATACACAACTAGTGGCGTATCGCTTCAGGCACACTGGCCACAGTATCTCAAAATGTGTATTTGGGTGAGCAACTGGCAGGAAGCACTATGACTCTCTTAAGGTAGCCAATGCCTCGTCACCAACATAATCCGATCACCAACTTCAAGAAACCGCTTGCAAAGGTAACGAAGCTTCTCATAAGATACACAGCTAGTGGGGTGTCCTTGAGGCAGACTGGCCAAAGTATCAAAAAAATGTGTATTTGGGTGAGCAACTAGCAGGAATCACTATGACACTCATAGGGTAGCCAATGCCTCGTCACCAGCATAATCACATCAGCAACTTCAAGAAACCCCTGGCAAAAGTTACAATGACTCTTAAGATACACAACTAGTGGCGTAGCTATCAGGCAGACTGGAAAGAGTATCTAAAAAATGTGTATTTGGGTGAAGAACTGGCAGGAATCTCTATGACTCTCTTGAGGTAGCCAATGCTTCGTCACCAGCAGAATCAAATCAGCAACTTCTAGAAACCACCTTCAAAAGTAACGATGTTTCTCTTAAGATACACAACTAGTGGCGTATCGCTTCAGGCACACTGGAAACAGTATCTAAAAAATGTGTATTTGGGTGAGCAACTGGCACGAAACACTGTGACTCTCATAGGGTAGCCAATATCTCGTCACCAGTATTATCACAGCTTCAAAGTCAAGAAACCGCTGGCAAGAGTAACGATGTTTCTCTTAAGATACACAACTAGTGGCGTATCGCTTCAGGCAGACTGGCCACAGTATCTCAAAATGTGTATTAGGGTGAGCAACTGGCAGGAAGCACTATGACTCTCTTAAGGTAGCCAATGCCTCGTCACCAACATAATCCCATCACCAACTTCAAGAAACCGCTTGCAAAGGTAACGAAGCTTCTCATAAGATACACAGCTAGTGGGTTGTCACTTGAGGCAGACTGGCCAAAGTATCAAAAAATTGTGTATTTGGGTGAGCAACTAGCAGGAATCACTATGACACTCATATGGTAGCCAATGCCTCGTCACCAGCATAATCACATCAGCAACTTCAAGAAACCCCTGGCAAAAGTTACAATGACTCTTAAGATACACAACTAGTGGCGTAGCTATCAGGCAGACTGGAAAGAGTATCTAAAAAATGTGTATTTGGGTGAAGAACTGGCAGGAATCTATGTGACTCTCTTGAGGTAGCCAATGCCTCGTCACCAGCACAATCAAATCAGCAACTTCTAGAAACCCTAGCAAAAGTAACGATGTTTCTCTTAAGATACACAACTAGTGGCGTATCGCTTCAGGCACACTGGAAACAGTATCTAAAAAATGTGTATTTGTGTGAGCAACTGGCACGAAACACTGTGACTCTCTTAGGGTAGCCAATATCTCGTCACCAGTATAATCACAGCTTCAAAGTCAAGAAACCGCTGGCAAGAGTAACGATGTTTCTCTTAAGATACACAACTAGTGGCGTATCGCTTCAGGCAGACTGGCCACAGTATCTCAAAATGTGTATTTGGGTGAGCAACTGGCTGGAAGCACTATGACTCTCTTAAGGTAGCCAATGCCTCGTCACCAACATAATCCCATCACCAACTTCAAGAAACCGCTTGCAAAGGTAACGAAGCTTCTCATAAGATACACAGCTAGTGGGGTGTCACTTGAGGCAGACTGGCCAAAGTATCAAAAAAATGTGTATTTGGGTGAGCAACTAGCAGGAATCACTATGACACTCATAGGGTAGCCAATGCCTCGTCACCAGCATAATCACATCAGCAACTTCAAGAAACCCCTGGCAAAAGTTACAATGACTCTTAAGATACACAACTAGTGGCGTAGCTATCAGGCAGACTGGAAAGAGTATCTAAAAAATGTGTATTTGGGTGAAGAACTGGCAGGAATCTCTATGACTCTCTTGAGGTAGCCAATGCTTCGTCACCAGCAGAATCAAATCAGCAACTTCTAGAAACCACCTTCAAAAGTAACGATGTTTCTCTTAAGATACACAACTAGTGGCGTATCGCTTCAGGCACACTGGAAACAGTATCTAAAAAATGTGTATTTGGGTGAGCAACTGGCACGAAACACTGTGACTCTCTTAGGGTAGCCAATATCTCGTCACCAGTATTATCACAGCTTCAAAGTCAAGAAACCGCTGGCAAGAGTAACGATGTTTCTCTTAAGATACACAACTAGTGGCGTATCGCTTCAGGCACACTGGAAACAGTATCTAAAAAATGTGTATTTGGGTGAGCAACTGGCAGGAAGCACTATGACTCTCTTAAGGTAGCCAATGCCTCGTCACCAACATAATCCCATCACCAACTTCAAGAAACCGCTTGCAAAGGTAACGAAGCTTCTCATAAGATACACAGCTAGTGGGGTGTCACTTGAGGCAGACTGGCCAAAGTATCAAAAAAATGTGTATTTGGGTGAGCAACTAGCAGGAATCACTATGACACTCATAGGGTAGCCAATGCCTCGTCACCAGCATAATCACATCAGCAACTTCAAGAAACCCCTGGCAAAAGTTACAATGACTCTTAAGATACACAACTAGTGGCGTAGCTATCAGGCAGACTGGAAAGAGTATCTAAAAAATGTGTATTTGGGTGAAGAACTGGCAGGAATCTATATGACTCTCTTGAGGTAGCCAATGCCTCGTCACCAGCAGAATCAAATCAGCAACTTCTAGAAACCCTAGCAAAAGTACGATGTTTCTCTTAAGATACACAACTAGTGGCGTATCGCTTCAGGCACACTGGAAACAGTATCTAAAAAATGTGTATTTGGGTGAGCACTGGCACGAAACACTGTGACTCTCTTAGGGTAGCCAATATCTCGTCACCAGTATAACCACAGCTTCAAAGTCAAGAAACCGCTGGCAAGAGTAACGATGTTTCTCTTAAGATACACAACTAGTGGCGTATCGCTTCAGGCAGACTGGCCACAGTATCTCAAAATGTGTATTTGGGTGAGCAACTGGCAGGAAGCACTATGACTCTCTTAAGGTAGCCAATGCCTCGTCACCAACATAATCCGATCACCAACTTCAAGAAACCGCTTGCAAAGGTAACGAAGCTTCTCATAAGATACACAGCTAGTGGGGTGTCACTTGAGGCAGACTGGCCACAGTATCAAAAAAATGTGTATTTGGGTGAGCAACTAGCAGGAATCACTATGACACTCATAGGGTAGCCAATGCCTCGTCACCAGCATCATCACATCAGCAACTTCAAGAAACCCCTGGCAAAAGTTACAATGACTCATAAGATACACAACTAGTGGCGTAGCTATCAGGCAGACTGGAAAGTGTATCTAAAAAATGTGTAATTGTGTGAAGAACTGGCAGGAATCTCTATGACTCTCTTGAGGTAGCCAATGCTTCGTCACCAGCAGAATCAAATCAGCAACTTCTAGAACCCCATTTCAAAAGTAACGATGTTTCTCTTAAGATACACAACTAGTGGCGTATCGCTTCAGGCACACTGGAAACAGTACCTAAAAAATGTGTATTTGGGTGAGCAACTGGCACGAAACACTGTGACTCTCTTAGGGTAGCCAATATCTCGTCACCAGTATAATCACAGCTTCAAAGTCAAGAAACCGCTGGCAACAGTAACGATGTTTCTCTTAAGATACACAACTAGTGGCGTATCGCTTCAGGCAGACTGGCCACAGTATCTCAAAATGTGTATTTGGGTGAGCAACTGGCAGGAAGCACTATGACTCTCTTAAGGTAGCCAATGCCGCGTCACCAACATAATCCCATCACCAACTTCAAGAAACCGCTTGCAAAGGTAACGAAGCTTCTCATAAGATACACAGCTAGTGGGGTGTCACTTGAGGCAGACTGGCCAAAGTATCAAAAAAATGTGTATTTGGGTGAGCAACTAGCAGGAATCACTATGACACTCATAGGGTAGCCAAGGCCTAGTCACCAGCATAATCACATCAGCAACTTCAAGAAACCCCTGGCAAAAGTTACAATGACTCTTAAGATACACAACTAGTGGCGTAGCTATCAGGCAGACTGGAAAGAGTATCTAAAAAATGTGTATTTGGGTGAAGAACTGGCAGGAATCTCTATGACTCTCTTGAGGTAGCCAATGCCTCGTCACCAGCAGAATCAAATCAGCAACTTCTAGAAACCCCTGGCAAAAGTAACGATGTTTCTCTTAAGATACACAACTAGTGGCGTATCGCTTCAGGCAGACTGGCTGCAGTATCTCAAAATGTGTATTTGGGTGAGCAACTGGCAGGAAGCACTATGACTCTCTTAAGGTAGCCAATGCCTCGTCACGAACATAATCCCAACACCAACTTCAAGAAACCGCTTGCAAATGTAACGAAGCTTCTCATAAGATACACAGCTAGTGGGCTGTCACTTGAGGCAGACTGGCCAAAGTATCTAAAAAATGTGTATTTGTGTGAGCAACTAGCAGGAATCACTATGACACTCATAGGGTAGCCAATGCCTAGTCACCAGCATAATCACATCAGCAACTTCAAGAAACCCCTGGCAAAAGTTACAATGACACTTAAGATACACAACTAGTGGCGTAGCTATCAGGCAGACTGGAAAGAGTATCTAAAAAAATGTGTATTTGGGTGAAGAACTGTCAGGAATCTCTATGACTCTCTTGAGGTAGCCAATGCTTCGTCACCAGCAGAATCAAATCAGCAACTTCTAGAAACCCCTTTCAAAAGTAACGATGTTTCTCTTAAGATACACAACTAGTGGCGTATCGCTTCAGGCACACTGGAAACAGTATCTAAAAAATGTGTATTTGGATGAGCAACTGGCAGGAAACACTGTGACTCTCTTAGGGTAGCCAATATCTCGTCACCAGTATAATCACATCTTCAAAGTCAAGAAACCGCTGGCAAGAGTAACGATGTTTCTCTTAAGATACACAACTAGTGGCGTATCGCTTCAGGCAGACTGGCCACAGTATCTCAAAATGTGTATTTGGGTGAGCAACTGGCAGAAAGCACTATGACTCTCTTAAGGTAGCCAATGCCTCGTCACCAACATAATCCCATCACCAACTTCAAGAAACCGCTTGCAAAGGTAACAAAGCTTCTCATAAGATACACAGCTAGTGGGCTGTCACTTGAGGCAGACTGGCCAAAGTATCTAAAAAATGTGTATTTGGGTGAGCAACTAGCAGGAATCACTATGACACTCATAGGGTAGCCAATGCCTAGTCACCAGCATAATCACATCAGCAACTTCAAGAAACCCCTGGCAAAAGTTACAATGACACTTAAGATACACAACTAGTGGCGTAGCTATCAGGCAGACTGGAAAGAGTATCTAAAAAATGTGTATTTGGGTGAAGAACTGGCAGGAATCTCTATGACTCTCTTGAGGTAGCCAATGCTTCGTCACCAGCAGAATCAAATCAGCAACTTCTAGAAACCACCTTCAAAAGTAACGATGTTTCTCTTAAGATACACAACTAGTGGCGTATCGCTTCAGGCACACTGGAAACAGTATCTAAAAAATGTGTATTTGGGTGAGCAACTGGCACGAAACACTGTGACTCTCTTAGGGTAGCCAATATCTCGTCACCAGTATTATCACAGCTTCAAAGTCAAGAAACCGCTGGCAAGAGTAACGATGTTTCTCTTAAGATACACAACTAGTGGCGTATCGCTTCAGGCACACTGGAAACAGTATCTAAAAAATGTGTATTTGGGTGAGCAACTGGCACGAAACACTGTGACTCTCTTAGGGTAGCCAATATCTCGTCACCAGTATAATCACAGCTTCAAAGTCAAGAAACCGCTGGCAAGAGTAACGATGTTTCTCTTAAGATACACAACTAGTGGCGTATCGCTTCAGGCAGACTGGCCACAGTATCTCAAAATGTGTATTTGGGTGAGCAACTGGCAGGGAGCACTATGACTCTCTTAAGGTAGCCAATGCCGCGTCACCAACATAATCCCATCACCAACTTCAAGAAACCGCTTGCAAAGGTAACGAAGCTTCTCATAAGATACACAGCTAGTGGGGTGTCACTTGAGGCAGACTGGCCAAAGTATCAAAAAAATGTGTATTTGGGTAAGCAACTAGCAGGAATCACTATGACACTCATAGGGTAGCCAATGCCTCGTCACCAGCATAATCACATCAGCAACTTCAAGAAACCCCTGGCAAAAGTTACAATGACTCTTAAGATACACAACTAGTGGCGTAGCTATCAGGCAGACTGGAAAGAGTATCTAAAAAATGTGTATTTGGGTGAAGAACTGGCAGGAATCTCTATGACTCTCTTGAGGTAGCCAATGCTTCGTCACCAGCAGAATCAAATCAGCAACTTCTAGAAACCACCTTCAAAAGTAACGATGTTTCTCTTAAGATACACAACTAGTGGCGTATCGCTTCAGGCACACTGGAAACAGTATCTAAAAAATGTGTATTTGGGTGAGCAACTGGCACGAAACACTGTGACTCTCTTAGGGTAGCCAATATCTCGTCACCAGTATTATCACAGCTTCAAAGTCAAGAAACCGCTGGCAAGAGTAACGATGTTTCTCTTAAGATACACAACTAGTGGCGTATCGCTTCAGGCACACTGGAAACAGTATCTAAAAAATGTGTATTTGGGTGAGCAACTGGCACGAAACACTGTGACTCTCTTAGGGTAGCCAATATCTCGTCACCAGTATAATCACAGCTTCAAAGTCAAGAAACCGCTGGCAAGAGTAACGACGTTTCTCTTAAGATACACAACTAGTGGCGTATCGCTTCAGGCAGACTGGCCACAGTATCTCAAAATGTGTATTTGGGTGAGCAACTGGCAGGAAGCACTATGACTCTCTTAAGGTAGACAATGCCTCGTCACCAACATAATCCCATCACCAACTTCAAGAAACCGCTTGCAAAGGTAACGAAGCTTCTCATAAGATACACAGCTAGTGGGGTGTCACTTGAGGCAGACTGGCCAAAGTATCAAAAAAATGTGTATTTGGGTGAGCAACTAGCAGGAATCACTATGACACTCATAGGGTAGCCAATGCCTCGTCACCAGCATAATCACATCAGCAACTTCAAGAAACCCCTGGCAAAAGTTACAATGACTCTTAAGATACACAACTAGTGGCGTAGCTATCAGGCAGACTGGAAAGAGTATCTAAAAAATGTGTATTTGGGTGAAGAACTGGCAGGAATCTATATGACTCTCTTGAGGTAGCCAATGCCTCGTCACCAGCAGAATCAAATCAGCAACTTCTAGAAACCCTAGCAAAAGTACGATGTTTCTCTTAAGATACACAACTAGTGGCGTATCGCTTCAGGCACACTGGAAACAGTATCTAAAAAATGTGTATTTGGGTGAGCACTGGCACGAAACACTGTGACTCTCTTAGGGTAGCCAATATCTCGTCACCAGTATAACCACAGCTTCAAAGTCAAGAAACCGCTGGCAAGAGTAACGATGTTTCTCTTAAGATACACAACTAGTGGCGTATCGCTTCAGGCAGACTGGCCACAGTATCTCAAAATGTGTATTTGGGTGAGCAACTGGCAGGAAGCACTATGACTCTCTTAAGGTAGCCAATGCCTCGTCACCAACATAATCCGATCACCAACTTCAAGAAACCGCTTGCAAAGGTAACGAAGCTTCTCATAAGATACACAGCTAGTGGGGTGTCACTTGAGGCAGACTGGCCAAAGTATCAAAAAAATGTGTATTTGGGTGAGCAACTAGCAGGAATCACTATGACACTCATAGGGTAGCCAATGCCTCGTCACCAGCATCATCACATCAGCAACTTCAAGAAACCCCTGGCAAAAGTTACAATGACTCATAAGATACACAACTAGTGGCGTAGCTATCAGGCAGACTGGAAAGTGTATCTAAAAAATGTGTATTGTGTGAAGAACTGGCAGGAATCTCTATGACTCTCTTGAGGTAGCCAATGCTTCGTCACCAGCAGAATCAAATCAGCAACTTCTAGAACCCCATTTCAAAAGTAACGATGTTTCTCTTAAGATACACAACTAGTGGCGTATCGCTTCAGGCACACTGGAAACAGTATATAAAAAATGTGTATTTGGGTGAGCAACTGGCACGAAACACTGTGACTCTCTTAGGGTAGCCAATATCTCGTCACCAGTATAATCACAGCTTCAAAGTCAAGAAACCGCTGGCAACAGTAACGATGTTTCTCTTAAGATACACAACTAGTGGCGTATCGCTTCAGGCAGACTGGCCACAGTATCTCAAAATGTGTATTTGGGTGAGCAACTGGCAGGAAGCACTATGACTCTCTTAAGGTAGCCAATGCCGCGTCACCAACATAATCCCATCACCAACTTCAAGAAACCGCTTGCAAAGGTAACGAAGCTTCTCATAAGATACACAGCTAGTGGGGTGTCACTTGAGGCAGACTGGCCAAAGTATCAAAAAAATGTGTATTTGGGTGAGCAACTAGCAGGAATCACTATGACACTCATAGGGTAGCCAAGGCCTAGTCACCAGCATAATCACATCAGCAACTTCAAGAAACCCCTGGCAAAAGTTACAATGACTCTTAAGATACACAACTAGTGGCGTAGCTATCAGGCAGACTGGAAAGAGTATCTAAAAAATGTGTATTTGGGTGAAGAACTGGCAGGAATCTCTATGACTCTCTTGAGGTAGCCAATGCCTCGTCACCAGCAGAATCAAATCAGCAACTTCTAGAAACCCCTGGCAAAAGTAACGATGTTTCTCTTAAGATACACAACTAGTGGCGTATCGCTTCAGGCAGACTGGCTGCAGTATCTCAAAATGTGTATTTGGGTGAGCAACTGGCAGGAAGCACTATGACTCTCTTAAGGTAGCCAATGCCTCGTCACGAACATAATCCCAACACCAACTTCAAGAAACCGCTTGCAAATGTAACGAAGCTTCTCATAAGATACACAGCTAGTGGGCTGTCACTTGAGGCAGACTGGCCAAAGTATCTAAAAAATGTGTATTTGGGTGAGCAACTAGCAGGAATCACTATGACACTCATAGGGTAGCCAATGCCTAGTCACCAGCATAATCACATCAGCAACTTCAAGAAACCCCTGGCAAAAGTTACAATGACACTTAAGATACACAACTAGTGGCGTAGCTATCAGGCAGACTGGAAAGAGTATCTAAAAAAATGTGTATTTGGGTGAAGAACTGTCAGGAATCTCTATGACTCTCTTGAGGTAGCCAATGCTTCGTCACCAGCAGAATCAAATCAGCAACTTCTAGAAACCCCTTTCAAAAGTAACGATGTTTCTCTTAAGATACACAACTAGTGGCGTATCGCTTCAGGCACACTGGAAACAGTATCTAAAAAATGTGTATTTGGATGAGCAACTGGCAGGAAACACTGTGACTCTCTTAGGGTAGCCAATATCTCGTCACCAGTATAATCACATCTTCAAAGTCAAGAAACCGCTGGCAAGAGTAACGATGTTTCTCTTAAGATACACAACTAGTGGCGTATCGCTTCAGGCAGACTGGCCACAGTATCTCAAAATGTGTATTTGGGTGAGCAACTGGCAGAAAGCACTATGACTCTCTTAAGGTAGCCAATGCCTCGTCACCAACATAATCCCATCACCAACTTCAAGAAACCGCTTGCAAAGGTAACGAAGCTTCTCATAAGATACACAGCTAGTGGGCTGTCACTTGAGGCAGACTGGCCAAAGTATCTAAAAAATGTGTATTTGGGTGAGCAACTAGCAGGAATCACTATGACACTCATAGGGTAGCCAATGCCTAGTCACCAGCATAATCACATCAGCAACTTCAAGAAACCCCTGGCAAAAGTTACAATGACACTTAAGATACACAACTAGTGGCGTAGCTATCAGGCAGACTGGAAAGAGTATCTAAAAAATGTGTATTTGGGTGAAGAACTGGCAGGAATCTCTATGACTCTCTTGAGGTAGCCAATGCTTCGTCACCAGCAGAATCAAATCAGCAACTTCTAGAAACCACCTTCAAAAGTAACGATGTTTCTCTTAAGATACACAACTAGTGGCGTATCGCTTCAGGCACACTGGAAACAGTATCTAAAAAATGTGTATTTGGGTGAGCAAATGGCACGAAACACTGTGACTCTCTTAGGGTAGCCAATATCTCGTCACCAGTATTATCACAGCTTCAAAGTCAAGAAACCGCTGGCAAGAGTAACGATGTTTCTCTTAAGATACACAACTAGTGGCGTATCGCTTCAGGCACACTGGAAACAGTATCTAAAAAATGTGTATTTGGGTGAGCAACTGGCACGAAACACTGTGACTCTCTTAGGGTAGCCAATATCTCGTCACCAGTATAATCACAGCTTCAAAGTCAAGAAACCGCTGGCAAGAGTAACGATGTTTCTCTTAAGATACACAACAAGTGGCGTATCGCTTCAGGCAGACTGGCCACAGTATCTCAAAATGTGTATTTGGGTGAGCAACTGGCAGGAAGCACTATGACTCTCTTAAGGTAGCCAATGCCTCGTCACCAACATAATCCCATCACCAACTTCAAGAAACCGCTTGCAAAGGTAACGAAGCTTCTCATAAGATACACAGCTAGTGGGGTGTCACTTGAGGCAGACTGGCCAAAGTATCAAAAAAATGTGTATTTGGGTGAGCAACTAGCAGGAATCACTATGACACTCATAGGGTAGCCAATGCCTCGTCACCAGCATAATCACATCAGCAACTTCAAGAAACCCCTGGCAAAAGTTACAATGACTCTTAAGATACACAACTAGTGGCGTAGCTATCAGGCAGACTGGAAAGAGTATCTAAAAAATGTGTATTTGGGTGAAGAACTGGCAGGAATCTATATGACTCTCTTGAGGTAGCCAATGCCTCGTCACCAGCAGAATCAAATCAGCAACTTCTAGAAACCCTAGCAAAAGTACGATGTTTCTCTTAAGATACACAACTAGTGGCGTATCGCTTCAGGCACACTGGAAACAGTATCTAAAAAATGTGTATTTGGGTGAGCACTGGCACGAAACACTGTGACTCTCTTAGGGTAGCCAATATCTCGTCACCAGTATAACCACAGCTTCAAAGTCAAGAAACCGCTGGCAAGAGTAACGATGTTTCTCTTAAGATACACAACTAGTGGCGTATCGCTTCAGGCAGACTGGTCACAGTATTTCAAAATGTGTATTTGGGTGAGCAACCGGCAGGAAGCACTATGACTCTCTTAAGGTAGCCAATGCCTCGTCACCAACATAATCCGATCACCAACTTCAAGAAACCGCTTGCAAAGGTAACGAAGCTTCTCATAAGATACACAGCTAGTGGGGTGTCACTTGAGGCAGACTGGCCAAAGTATCAAAAAAATGTGTATTTGGGTGAGCAACTAGCAGGAATCACTATGACACTCATAGGGTAGCCAATGCCTCGTCACTAGCATAATCACATCAGCAACTTCAAGAAACCCCTGGCAAAAGTTACAATGACTCATAAGATACACAACTAGTGGCGTAGCTATCAGGCAGACTGGAAAGTGTATCTAAAAAATGTGTATTTGTGTGAAGAACTGGCAGGAATCTCTATGACTCTCTTGAGGTAGCCAATGCTTCGTCACCAGCAGAATCAAATCAGCAACTTCTAGAACCCCATTTCAAAAGTAACGATGTTTCTCTTAAGATACACAACTAGTGGCGTATCGCTTCAGGCACACTGGAAACAGTATCTAAAAAATGTGTATTTGGGTGAGCAACTGGCACGAAACACTGTGACTCTCTTAGGGTAGCCAATATCTCGTCACCAGTATAATCACAGCTTCAAAGTCAAGAAACCGCTGGCAAGAGTAACGATGTTTCTCTTAAGATACACAACTAGTGGCGTATCGCTTCAGGCAGACTGGCCACAGTATCTCAAAATGTGTATTTGGGTGAGCAACTGGCAGGGAGCACTATGACTCTCTTAAGGTAGCCAATGCCGCGTCACCAACATAATCCCATCACCAACTTCAAGAAACCGCTTGCAAAGGTACCGAAGCTTCTCATAAGATACACAGCTAGTGGGGTGTCACTTGAGGCAGACTGGCCAAAGTATCAAAAAAATGTGTATTTGGGTGAGCAACTAGCAGGAATCACTATGACACTCATAGGGTAGCCAAGGCCTAGTCACCAGCATAATCACATCAGCAACTTCAAGAAACCCCTGGCAAAAGTTACAATGACTCTTAAGATACACAACTAGTGGCGTAGCTATCAGGCAGACTGGAAAGAGTATCTAAAAAATGGGTATTTGGGTGAAGAACTGGCAGGAATCTCTATGACTCTCTTGAGGTAGCCAATGCCTCGTCACCAGCAGAATCAAATCAGCAACTTCTAGAAACCCCTGGCAAAAGTAACGATGTTTCTCTTAAGATACACAACTAGTGGCGTATCGCTTCAGGCAGACTGGCTGCAGTATCTCAAAATGTGTATTTGGGTGAGCAACTGGCAGGAAGCACTATGACTCTCTTAAGGTAGCCAATGCCTCGTCACGAACATAATCCCAACACCAACTTCAAGAAACCGCTTGCAAATGTAACGAAGCTTCTCATAAGATACACAGCTAGTGGGCTGTCACTTGAGGCAGACTGGCCAAAGTATCTAAAAAATGTGTATTTGGGTGAGCAACTAGCAGGAATCACTATGACACTCATAGGGTAGCCAATGCCTAGTCACCAGCATAATCACATCAGCAACTTCAAGAAACCCGTGGCAAAAGTTACAATGACTCTTAAGATACACAACTAGTGGCGTAGCTATCAGGCAGACTGGAAAGAGTATCTAAAAAAATGTGTATTTGGGTGAAGAACTGTCAGGAATCTCTATGACTCTCTTGAGGTAGCCAATGCTTCGTCACCAGCAGAATCAAATCAGCAACTTCTAGAAACCCCTTTCAAAAGTAACGATGTTTCTCTTAAGATACACAACTAGTGGCGTATCGCTTCAGGCACACTGGAAACAGTATCTAAAAAATGTGTATTTGGATGAGCAACTGGCAGGAAACACTGTGACTCTCTTAGGGTAGCCAATATCTCGTCACCAGTATAATCACATCTTCAAAGTCAAGAAACCGCTGGCATGAGTAACGATATTTCTCTTAAGATACACAACTAGTGGCGTATCGCTTCAGGCAGACTGGCCACAGTATCTCAAAATGTGTATTTGGGTGAGCAACTGGCAGGAAGCACTATGTCTCTCTTAAGGTAGCCAATGCCTCGTCACCAACATAATCCCATCACCAACTTCAAGAAACCGCTTGCAAAGGTAACGAAGCTTCTCATAAGATACACAGCTAGTGGGGTGTCACTTGAGGCAGACTGACCAAAGTATCAAAAAAATGTGTATTTGGGTGAGCAACTAGCAGGAATCACTATGACACTCATAGGGTAGCCAATGCCTCGTCACCAGCATAATCACATCAGCAACTTCAAGAAACCCCTGGCCAAAGTTACAATGACTCTAAGATACACAACTAGTGGCGTAGCTATCAGGCAGACTGGAAAGAGTATCTAAAAAATGTGTATTTGGATGAGCAACTGGCAGGAAACACTGTGACTCTCTTAGGGTAGCCAATATCTCGTCACCAGTACTATCACATCTTCAAAGTCAAGAAACCGCTGGCAAGAGTAACGATGTTTCTCTTAAGATACACAACTAGTGGCGTATCGCTTCAGGCAGACTGGCCACAGTATCTCAAAATGTGTATTTGGGTGAGCAACTGGCAGGAAGCACTATGTCTCTCTTAAGGTAGCCAATGCCTCGTCACCAACATAATCCCATCACCAACTTCAAGAAACCGCTTGCAAAGGTAACGAAGCTTCTCATAAGATACACAGCTAGTGGGGTGTCACTTGAGGCAGACTGACCAAAGTATCAAAAAAATGTGTATTTGGGTGAGCAACTAGCAGGAATCACTATGACACTCATAGGGTAGCCAATGCCTCGTCACCAGCATAATCACATCAGCAACTTCAAGAAACCCCTGGCAAAAGTTACAATGACTCTAAGATACACAACTAGTGGCGTAGCTATCAGGCAGACTGGAAAGAGTATCTAAAAAATGTGTATTTGGATGAGCAACTGGCAGGAAACACTGTGACTCTCTTAGGGTAGCCAATATCTCGTCACCAGTACTATCACATCTTCAAAGTCAAGAAACCGCTGGCAAGAGTAACGATGTTTCTCTTAAGATACACAACTAGTGGCGTATCGCTTCAGGCAGACTGGCCACAGTATCTCAAAATGTGTATTTTGGTGAGCAACTGGCAGGAAGCACTATGACTCTCTTAAGGTAGCCAATGCCTCGTCACCAACATAATCCCATCACCAACTTCAAGAAACCGCTTGCAAAGGTAACGAAGCTTCTCATAAGATACACAGCTAGTGGGGTGTCACTTGAGGCAGACTGGCCAAAGTATCAAAAAAATGTGTATTTGGGTGAGCAACTAGCAGGAATCACTATGACACTCATAGGGTAGCCAATGCCTCGTCACCAGCATAATCACATCAGCAACTTCAAGAAACCCCTGGCAAAAGTTACAATGACTCTTAAGATACACAACTAGTGGCGTAGCTATCAGGCAGACTGGAAAGAGTATCTAAAAAATGTGTATTTGGGTGAAGAACTGGCAGGAATCTATATGGCTCTCTTGAGGTAGCCAATGCCTCGTCACCAGCAGAATCAAATCAGCAACTTCTAGAAACCACCTTCAAAAGTAACGATGTTTCTCTTAAGATACACAACTAGTGGCGTATCGCTTCAGGCACACTGGAAAAAGTATCTAAAAAATGTGTATTTGGGTGAGCAACTGGCACGAAACACTGTGACCCTCTTAGGGTAGCCAATATCTCGTCACCAGTATTATCACAGCTTCAAAGTCAAGAAACCGCTGGCAAGAGTAACGATGTTTCTCTTAAGATACACAACTAGTGGCGTATCGCTTCAGGCACACTGGAAACAGTATCTAAAAAATGTGTATTTGGGTGAGCAACTGGCACGAAACACTGTGACTCTCTTAGGGTAGCCAATATCTCGTCACCAGTATAATCACAGCTTCAAAGTCAAGAAACCGCTGGCAAGAGTAACGATGTTTCTCTTAAGATACACAACTAGTGGCGTATCGCTTCAGGCAGACTGGCCACAGTATCTCAAAATGTGTATTTGGGTGAGCAACTGGCAGGAAGCACTATGACTCTCTTAAGGTAGCCAATGCCTCGTCACCAACATAATCCCATCACCAACTTCAAGAAACCGCTTGCAAAGGTAACGAAGCTTCTCATAAGATACACAGCTAGTGGGGTGTCACTTGAGGCAGACTGGCCAAAGTATCAAAAAAATGTGTATTTGGGTGAGCAACTAGCAGGAATCACTATGACTCTCATAGGGTAGCCAATGCCTCGTCACCAGCATAATCACATCAGCAACTTCAAGAAACCCCTGGCAAAAGTTACAATGACTCTTAAGATACTCAACTAGTGGCGTAGCTATCAGGCAGACTGGAAAGAGTATCTAAAAAATGTGTATTTGGGTGAAGAACTGGCAGGAATCTATATGACTCTCTTGAGGTAGCCAATGCCTCGTCACCAGCAGAATCAAATCAGCAACTTCTAGAAACCCTAGCAAAAGTAACGATGTTTCTCTTAAGATACACAACTAGTGGCGTATCGCTTCAGGCACACTGGAAACAGTATCTAAAAAATGTGTATTTGGGTGAGCAACTGGCACGAAACACTGTGACTCTCTTAGGGTTGCCAATATCTCGTCACCAGTATAACCACAGCTTCAAAGTCAAGAAACCGCTGGCAAGAGTAACGATGTTTCTCTTAAGATACACAACTAGTGGCGTATCGCTTCAGGCACACTGGCCACAGTATCTCAAAATGTGTACTTGGGTGAGCAACTGGCAGGAAGCACTATGACTCTCTTAAGGTAGCCAATGCCTCGTCACCAACATAATCCGATCACCAACTTCAAGAAACCGCTTGCAAAGGTAACGAAGCTTCTCATAAGATACACAGCTAGTGGGGTGTCCTTGAGGCAGACTGGCCAAAGTATCAAAAAAATGTGTATTTGGGTGAGCAACTAGCAGGAATCACTATGACACTCATAGGGTAGCCAATGCCTCGTCACCAGCATAATCACATCAGCAACTTCAAGAAACCCCTGGCAAAAGTTACAATGACTCTTAAGATACACAACTAGTGGCGTAGCTATCAGGCAGACTGGAAAGAGTATCTAAAAAATGTGTATTTGGGTGAAGAACTGGCAGGAATCTCTATGACTCTCTTGAGGTAGCCAATGCTTCGTCACCAGCAGAATCAAATCAGCAACTTCTAGAAACCACCTTCAAAAGTAACGATGTTTCTCTTAAGATACACAACTAGTGGCGTATCGCTTCAGGCACACTGGAAACAGTATCTAAAAAATGTGTATTTGGGTGAGCAACTGGCACGAAACACTGTGACTCTCTTAGGGTAGCCAATATCTCGTCACCAGTATTATCACAGCTTCAAAGTCAAGAAACCGCTGGCAAGAGTAACGATGTTTCTCTTAAGATACACAACTAGTGGCGTATCGCTTCAGGCAGACTGGCCACAGTATCTCAAAATGTGTATTTGGGTGAGCAACTGGCAGGAAGCACTATGACTCTCTTAAGGTAGCCAATGCCTCGTCACCAACATAATCCCATCACCAACTTCAAGAAACCGCTTGCAAAGGTAACGAAGCTTCTCATAAGATACACAGCTAGTGGGGTGTCACTTGAGGCAGACTGGCCAAAGTATCAAAAAAATGTGTATTTGGGTGAGCAACTAGCAGGAATCACTATGACACTCATAGGGTAGCCAATGCCTCGTCACCAGCATAATCACATCCTCAACTTCAAGAAACCCCTGGCAAAAGTTACAATGACTCTTAAGATACACAACTAGTGGCGTAGCTATCAGGCAGACTGGAAAGAGTATCTAAAAAATGTGTATTTGGGTGAAGACTGGCAGGAATCTCTATGACTCTCTTGAGGTAGCCAATGCCTCGTCACCAGCAGAATCAAATCAGCAACTTCTAGAAACCCCTGGCAAAAGTAACGATGTTTCTCTTAAGATACACAACTAGTGGCGTATCGCTTCAGGCACACTGGAAACAGTATCTAAAAAATGTGTATTTGGGTGAGCAACTGGCACGAAACACTGTGACTCTCTTAGGGTAGCCAATATCTCGTCACAGTATAATCACAGCTTCAAAGTCAAGAAACCGCTGGCAAGAGTAACGATGTTTCTCTTAAGATACACAACTAGTGGCGTATCGCTTCAGGCAGACTGGCCACAGTATCTCAAAATGTGTATTTGGGTGAGCAACTGGCAGGAAGCACTATGACTCTCTTAAGGTAGCCAATGCCTCGTCACCAACATAATCCCATCACCAACTTCAAGAAACCGCTTGCAAAGGTAACGAAGCTTCTCATAAGATACACAGCTAGTGGGGTGTCACTTGAGGCAGACTGGCCAAAGTATCAAAAAAATGTGTATTTGGGTGAGCAACTAGCAGGAATCACTATGACACTCATAGGGTAGCCAATGCCTCGTCACCAGCATAATCACATCAGCAACTTCAAGAAACCCCTGGCAAAAGTTACAATGACTCTTAAGATACACAACTAGTGGCGTAGCTATCAGGCAGACTGGAAAGAGTATCTAAAAAATGTGTATTTGGGTGAAGAACTGGCAGGAATCTATATGACTCTCTTGAGGTAGCCAATGCCTCGTCACCAGCAGAATCAAATCAGCAACTTCTAGAAACCCTAGCAAAAGTAACGATGTTTCTCTTAAGATACACAACTAGTGGCGTATCGCTTCAGGCACACTGGAAACAGTATCTAAAAAATGTGTATTTGGGTGAGCACTGGCACGAAACACTGTGACTCTCTTAGGGTAGCCAATATCTCGTCACCAGTATAACCACAGCTTCAAAGTCAAGAAACCGCTGGCAAGAGTAACGATGTTTCTCTTAAGATACACAACTAGTGGCGTATCGCTTCAGGCAGACTGGCCACAGTATCTCAAAATGTGTATTTGGGTGAGCAACTGGCAGGAAGCACTATGACTCTCTTAAGGTAACCAATGCCTCGTCACCAACATAATCCCATCACCAACTTCAGGAAACCGCTTGCAAAGGTAACAAAGCTTCTCATAAGATACACAGCTAGGGGGTGTCACTTGAGGCAGACTGGCCAAAGTATCAAAAAAATGTGTATTTGGGTGAGCAACTAGCAGGAATAACTATGACACTCATAGGGTAGCCAATGCCTCGTCACCAGCATCATCACATCAGCAACTTCAAGAAACCCCTGGCAAAAGTTACAATGACTCATAAGATACACAACTAGTGGCGTAGCTATCAGGCAGACTGGAAAGTGTATCTAAAAAATGTGTATTTGTGTGAAGAACTGGCAGGAATCTCTATGACTCTCTTGAGGTAGCCAATGCTTCGTCACCAGCAGAATCAAATCAGCAACTTCTAGAACCCCATTTCAAAAGTAACGATGTTTCTCTTAAGATACACAACTAGTGGCGTATCGCTTCAGGCACACTGGAAACAGTATCTAAAAAATGTGTATTTGGGTGAGCAACTGGCACGAAACACTGTGACTCTCTTAGGGTAGCCAATATCTCGTCACCAGTATAATCACAGCTTCAAAGTCAAGAAACCGCTGGCAACAGTAACGATGTTTCTCTTAAGATACACAACTAGTGGCGTATCGCTTCAGGCAGACTGGCCACAGTATCTCAAAATGTGTATTTGGGTGAGCAACTGGCAGGAAGCACTATGACTCTCTTAAGGTAGCCAATGCCGCGTCACCAACATAATCCCATCACCAACTTCAAGAAACCGCTTGCAAAGGTAACGAAGCTTCTCATAAGATACACAGCTAGTGGGGTGTCACTTGAGGCAGACTGGCCAAAGTATCAAAAAAATGTGTATTTGGGTGAGCAACTAGCAGGAATCACTATGACACTCATAGGGTAACCAAGGCCTAGTCACCAGCATAATCACATCAGCAACTTCAAGAAACCCCTGGCAAAAGTTACAATGACTCTTAAGATACACAACTAGTGGCGTAGCTATCAGGCAGACTGGAAAGAGTATCTAAAAAATGTGTATTTGTGTGAAGAACTGGCAGGAATCTCTATGACTCTCTTGAGGTTGCCAATGCCTCGTCACCAGCAGAATCAAATCAGCAACTTCTAGAAACCCCTGGCAAAAGTAACGATGTTTCTCTTAAGATACACAACTAGTGGCGTATCGCTTCAGGCAGACTGGCTGCAGTATCTCAAAATGTGTATTTGGGTGAGCAACTGGCAGGAAGCACTATGACTCTCTTAAGATAGCCAATGCCTCGTCACGAACATAATCCCAACACCAACTTCAAGAAACCGCTTGCAAATGTAACGAAGCTTCTCATAAGATACACAGCTAGTGGGCTGTCACTTGAGGCAGACTGGCCAAAGTATCTAAAAAATGTGTATTTGGGTGAGCAACTAGCAGGAATCACTATGACACTCATAGGGTAGCCAATGCCTAGTCACCAGCATAATCACATCAGCAACTTCAAGAAACCCCTGGCAAAAGTTACAATGACTCTTAAGATACACAACTAGTGGCGTAGCTATCAGGCAGACTGGAAAGAGTATCTAAAAAAATGTGTATTTGGGTGAAGAACTGTCAGGAATCTCTATGACTCTCTTGAGGTAGCCAATGCTTCGTCACCAGCAGAATCAAATCAGCAACTTCTAGAAACCCCTTTCAAAAGTAACGATGTTTCTCTTAAGATACACAACTAGTGGCGTATCGCTTCAGGCACACTGGAAACAGTATCTAAAAAATGTGTATTTGGATGAGCAACTGGCAGGAAACACTGTGACTCTCTTAGGGTAGCCAATATCTCGTCACCAGTATAATCACATCTTCAAAGTCAAGAAACCCCTGGCAAGAGTAACGATGTTTCTCTTAAGATACACAACTAGTGGCGTATCGCCTCAGGCACACTGGAAACAGTATCTAAAAAATGTGTATTTGGGTGAGCAACTGGCACGAAACACTGTGACTCTCTTAGGGTAACCAATATCTCGTCACCAGTATAATCACATCTTCAAAGTCAAGAAACCGCTGGCATGAGTAACGATATTTCTCTTAAGATACACAACTAGTGGCGTATCGCTTCAGGCAGACTGGCCACAGTATCTCAAAATATGTATTTGGGTGAGCAACTGGCAGAAAGCACTATGACTCTCTTAAAGTAGCCAATGCCTCGTCACCAACATAATCCCATCACCAACTTCAAGAAACCGCTTGCAAAGGTAACGAAGCTTCTCATAAGATACACAGCTAGTGGGGTGTCACTTGAGGCAGACTGGCCAAAGTATCAAAAAAATGTGTATTTGGGTGAGCAACTAGCAGGAATCACTATGACACTCATAGGGTAGCCAATGCCTCGTCACCAGCTTAATCACATCAGCAACTTCAAGAAACCCCTGGCAAAAGTTACAATGACTCTTAAGATACACAACTAGTGGCGTAGCTATCAGGCAGACTGGAAAGAGTATCTAAAAAATGTGTATTTGGGTGAAGAACTGGCAGGAATCTCTATGACTCTCTTGAGGTAGCCAATGCTTCGTCACCAGCAGAATCAAATCAGCAACTTCTAGAAACCACCTTCAAAAGTAACGATGTTTCTCTTAAGATACACAACTAGTGGCGTATCGCTTCAGGCACACTGGAAACAGTATTAAAAAATGTGTATTTGGGTGAGCAACTGGCACGAAACACTGTGACTCTCTTAGGGTAGCCAATATTTCGTCACCAGTATAATCACAGCTTCAAAGTCAAGAAACCGCTGGCAAGAGTAACGATGTTTCTCTTAAGATACACAACTAGTGGCGTATCGCTTCAGGCAGACTGGCCACAGTATCTCAAAATGTGTATTTGGGTGAGCAACTGGCGGGAAGCACTATGACTCTCTTAAGGTACCCAATGCCTCGTCACCAACATAATCCCATCACCAACTTCAAGAAACCGCTTGCAAAGGTAACGAAGCTTCTCATAAGATACACAGCTAGTGGGGTGTCACTTGAGGCAGACTGGCCAAAGTATCAAAAAAATGTGTATTTGGGTGAGCAATTAGCAGGAATCACTATGACACTCATAGGGTAGCCAATGCCTCGTCACCAGCATAATCACATCAGCAACTTCAAGAAACCCCTGGCAAAAGTTACAATGACTCTTAATATACACAACTAGTGGCGTAGCTATCAGGCAGACTGTAAGGAGTATCTGAAAAATGTGTATTTGGGTGAAGAACTGGCAGGAATCTCTATGACTCTCTTGAGGTAGCCAATGCTTCGTCACCAGCACAATCAAATCAGCAACTTCTAGAAACCCCTGGCAAAAGTAACGATGTTTCTCTTAAGATACACAACTAGTGGCGTATCGCTTCAGGAACACTGAAAACAGTATCTAAAAAATGTGTATTTGGGTGAGCAACTGGCACGAAACACTGTGACTCTCTTAGGGTAGTCAATATCTCGTCACCAGTATAATCACAGCTTCAAAGTCAAGAAACCGCTGGCAAGAGTAACGATGTTTCTCTTAAGATACACAACTAGTGGCGTATCGCTTCAGGCACACTGGCCACAGTATCTCAAAATGTGTATTTGGGTGAGCAACTGGCAGGAAGCACTATGACTCTCTTTAGGTAACCAATGCATCGTCACCAACATAATCCCATCACCAACTTCAAGAAACCGCTTGCAAAGGTAACGAAGCTTCTCATAAGATACACAGCTAGTGGGGTGTCACTTGAGGCAGACTGACCAAAGTATCAAAAAAATGTGTATTTGGGTGAGCAACTAGCAGGAATCACTATACACTCATAGGGTAGCCAATGCCTCGTCACCAGCATAATCACATCAGCAACTTCATGAAACCCCTGGCAAAAGTTACAATGACTCTTAAGATACACAACTAGTGGCGTAGCTATCAGGCAGACTGGAAAGAGTATCTAAAAAATGTGTATTTGGATGAGCAACTGGCAGGAAACACTGTGACTCTCTTAGGGTAGCCAATATCTCGTCACCAGTACAATCACATCTTCAAAGTCAAGAAACCGCTGGCAAGAGTAACGATGTTTCTCTTAAGATACACAACTAGTGGCGTATCGCTTCAGGCAGACTGGAAACAGTATCTAAAAAATGTGTATTTGGGTGAGCAACTGGCACGAAACACTGTGACTCTCTTAGGGTAGCCAATATCTCGTCACCAGTATAATCACAGCTTCAAAGTCAAGAAACCGCTGGCAAGAGTAACGATGTTTCTCTTAAGATACACAACTAGTGGCGTATCGCCTCAGGCACACTGGAAACAGTATCTAAAAAATGTGTATTTGGGTGAGCAACTGGCACGAAATACTGTGACTCTCTTAGGGTAACCAATATCTCGTCACCAGTATAATCACATCTTCAAAGTCAAGAAACCGCTGGCATGAGTAACGATATTTCTCTTAAGATACACAACTAGTGGCGTATCGCTTCAGGCAGACTGGCCACAGTATCTCAAAATGTGTATTTGGGTGAGCAACTGGCAGGAAGCACTATGACTCTCTTAAGGTAGCCAATGCCTCGTCACCAACATAATCCCATCACCAACTTCAAGAAACCGCTTGCAAAGGTAACGAAGCTTCTCATAAGATACACAGCTAGTGGGGTGTCACTTGAGGCAGACTGGCCAAAGTATCAAAAAAATGTGTATTTGGGTGAGCAACTAGCAGGAATCACTATGACACTCATAGGGTAGCCAATGCCTCGTCACCAGCTTAATCACATCAGCAACTTCAAGAAACCCCTGGCAAAAGTTACAATGACTCTTAAGATACACAACTAGTGGCGTAGCTATCAGGCAGACTGGAAAGAGTATCTAAAAAATGTGTATTTGTGTGAAGAACTGGCAGGAATCTCTATGACTCTCTTGAGGTAGCCAATGCTTCGTCACCAGCAGAATCAAATCAGCAACTTCTAAAAACCACCTTCAAAAGTAACGATGTTTCTCTTAAGATACACAACTAGTGGCGTATCGCTTCAGGCACACTGGAAACAGTATTAAAAAATGTGTATTTGGGTGAGCAACTGGCACGAAACACTGTGACTCTCTTAGGGTAGCCAATATTTCGTCACCAGTATAATCACAGCTTCAAAGTCAAGAAACCGCTGGCAAGAGTAACGATGTTTCTCTTAAGATACACAACTAGTGGCGTATCGCTTCAGGCAGACTGGCCACAGTATCTCAAAATGTGTATTTGGGTGAGCAACTGGCGGGAAGCACTATGACTCTCTTAAGGTACCCAATGCCTCGTCACCAACATAATCCCATCACCAACTTCAAGAAACCGCTTGCAAAGGTAACGAAGCTTCTCATAAGATACACAGCTAGTGGGGTGTTACTTGAGGCAGACTGGCCAAAGTATCAAAAAAATGTGTATTTGGGTGAGCAACTAGCAGGAATCACTATGACACTCATAGGGTAGCCAATGCCTCGTCACCAGCATAATCACATCAGCAACTTCAAGAAACCCCTGGCAAAAGTTACAATGACTCTTAATATACACAACTAGTGGCGTAGCTATCAGGCAGACTGGAAAGAGTATCTAAAAAATGTGTATTTGGGTGAAGAACTGGCAGGAATCTCTATGACTCTCTTGAGGTAGCCAATGCTTCGTCACCAGCACAATCAAATCAGCAACTTCTAGAAACCCCTGGCAAAAGTAACGATGTTTCTCTTAAGATACACAACTAGTGGCGTATCGCATCAGGAACACTGGAAACAGTATCTAAAAAATGTGTATTTGGGTGAGCAACTGGCACGAAACACTGTGACTCTCTTAGGGTAGTCAATATCTCGTCACCAGTATAATCACAGCTTCAAAGTCAAGAAATCGCTGGCAAGAGTAACGATGTTTCTCTTAAGATACACAACTAGTGGCGTATCGCTTCAGGCACACTGGCCACAGTATCTCAAAATGTGTATTTGGGTGAGCAACTGGCAGGAAGCACTATGACTCTCTTTAGGTAACCAATGCATCGTCACCAACATAATCACATCACCAACTTCAAGAAACCGCTTGCAAAGGTAACGAAGCTTCTCATAAGATACACAGCTAGTGGGGTGTCACTTGAGGCAGACTGACCAAAGTATCAAAAAAATGTGTATTTGGGTGAGCAACTAGCAGGAATCACTATACACTCATAGGGTAGCCAATGCCTCGTCACCAGCATAATCACATCAGCAACTTCAAGAAACCCCTGGCAAAAGTTACAATGACTCTTAAGATACACAACTAGTGGCGTAGCTATCAGGCAGACTGGAAAGAGTATCTAAAAAATGTGTATTTGGATGAGCAACTGGCAGGAAACACTGTGACTCTCTTAGGGTAGCCAATATCTCGTCACCAGTACAATCACATCTTCAAAGTCAAGAAACCGCTGGCAAGAGTAACGATGTTTCTCTTAAGATACACAACTAGTGGCGTATCGCTTCAGGCAGACTGGAAAGAGTATCTAGAAAATGTGTATTTGCGTGAGCAACTGGCTCGAAACACTGTGTCTCTCTTAGGGTAGCCAATATCTCGTCACCAGTATAATCACAGCTTCAAAGTCAAGAAACCGCTGGCAAGAGTAACGATGTTTCTCTTAAGATACACAACTAGTGGCGTATCGCTTCAGGCAGACTGGAAACAGTATCTAAAAAATGTGTATTTGGGTGAGCAACTGGCACGAAACACTGTGACTCTCTTAGGGTAGCCAATATCTCGTCACCAGTATTATCACAGCTTCAAAGTCAAGAAACCGCTGGCAAGAGTAACGATGTTTCTCTTAAGATACACAACTAGTGGCGTATCGCTTCAGGCAGACTGGCCACAGTATCTCAAAATGTGTACTTGGGTGAGCAACTGGCAGGAAGCAGTATGACTCTCTTAAGGTAGCCAATGCCTCGTCACCAACATAATCCCATCACCAACTTCAAGAAACCGCTTGCAAAGGTAACGAAGCTTCTCATAAGATACACAGCTAGTGGGGTGTCACTTGAGGGAGACTGGCCAAAGTATCAAAAAAATGTGTATTTGGGTGAGCAACTAGCAGGAATCACTATGACACTCATAGGGTAGCCAATGCCTCGTCACCAGCATAATCACATCAGCAACTTCAAGAAACCCCTGGCAAAAGTTACAATGACTCTTAAGATACACAACTAGTGGCGTAGCTATCAGGCAGACTGGAAAGAGTATCTAAAAAATGTGTATTTGGGTGAAGAACTGGCAGGAATCTCTATGACTCTCTTGAGGTAGCCAATGCCTCGTCACCAGCAGAATCAAATCAGTACCTTCTAGAAACCCCTGGCAAAAGTAACGATGTTTCTCTTAAGATACACAACTAGTGGCGTATCGCTTCAGGCACACTGGAAACAGTATCTAAAAAATGTGTATTTGGGTGAGCAACTGGCACGAAACACTGTGACTCTCTTAGGGTAGCCAATATCTCGTCACCAGTATAATCACAGCTTCAAAGTCAAGAAACCGCTGGCAAGAGTAACGATGTTTCTCTTAAGATACACAACTAGTGGCGTATCGCTTCAGGCAGACTGGCCACAGTATCTCAAAATGTGTATTTGGGTGAGCAACCGGCAGGAAGCACTATGAATCTCTTAAGGTAGCCAATGCCTCGTCACCAACATAATCCCATCACCAACTTCAAGAAACCGCTTGCAAAGGTAACGACGCTTCTCATAAGATACACAGCTAGTGGGGTGTCACTTGAGGCAGACTGGCCAAAGTATCAAAAAAATGTGTATTTGGGTGAGCAACTAGCAGGAATCACTATGACACTCATATTGTAGCCAATGCCTCGTCACCAGCATAATCACATCAGCAACTTCAAGAAACACCTGGCAAAAGTTACAATGACTCTTAAGATACACAACTAGTGGCGTAGCTATCAGGCAGACTGGAAAGAGTATCTAAAAAATGTGTATTTGGGTGAAGAACTGGCAGGAATCTCTATGACTCTCTTGAGGTAGCCAATGCTTCGTCACCAGCAGAATCAAATCAGCAACTTCTAGAAACCACCTTCAAAAGTAACGATGTTTCTCTTAAGATACACAACTAGTGGCGTATCGCTTCAGGCACACTGGAAACAGTATCTAAAAAAATGTGTATTTGGGTGAGCAACTGGCACGAAACACTGTGACTCTCTTAGGGTAGCCAATATCTCGTCACCAGTATAATCACAGCTTCAAAGTCAAGAAACCGCTGGCAAGAGTAACGATGTTTCTCTTAAGATACACAACTAGTGGCGTATCGCTTCAGGCAGACTGGCCACAGTATCTCAAAATGTGTATTTGGGTGAGCAACTGGCAGGAAGCACTATGTCTCTCTTAAGGTAGCCAATGCCTCGTCACCAACATAATCCCATCACCAACTTCAAGAAACCGCTTGCAAAGGTAACGAAGCTTCTCATAAGATACACAGCTAGTGGGGTGTCACTTGAGGCAGACTTACCAAAGTATCAAAAAAATGTGTATTTGGGTGAGCAACTAGCAGGAATCACTATGACACTCATAGGGTAGCCAAGGCCTAGTCACCAGCATAATCACATCAGCAACTTCAAGAAACCCCTGGCAAAAGTTACAATGACTCTTAAGATACACAACTAGTGGCGTAGCTATCAGGCAGACTGGAAAGAGTATCTAAAAAATGTGTATTTGTGTGAAGAACTGGCAGGAATCTCTATGACTCTCTTGAGGTAGCCAATGCCTCGTCACCAGCAGAATCAAATCAGCAACTTCTAGAAACCCCTGGCAAAAGTAACGATGTTTCTCTTAAGATACACAACTAGTGGCGTATCGCTTCAGGCAGACTGGCTGCAGTATCTCAAAATGTGTATTTGGGTGAGCAACTGGCAGGAAGCACTATGACTCTCTTAAGGTAGCCAATGCCTCGTCACGAACATAATCCCAACACCAACTTCAAGAAACCGCTTGCAAATGTAACGAAGCTTCTCATAAGATACACAGCTAGTGGGCTGTCACTTGAGGCAGACTGGCCAAAGTATCTAAAAAATGTGTATTTGGGTGAGCAACTAGCAGGAATCACTATGACACTCATAGGGTAGCCAATGCCTAGTCACCAGCATAATCACATCAGCAACTTCAAGAAACCCCTGGCAAAAGTTACAATGACTCTTAAGATACACAACTAGTGGCGTAGCTATCAGGCAGACTGGAAAGAGTATCTAAAAAAATGTGTATTTGGGTGAAGAACTGTCAGGAATCTCTATGACTCTCTTGAGGTAGCCAATGCTTCGTCACCAGCAGAATCAAATCAGCAACTTCTAGAAACCCCTTTCAAAAGTAACGATGTTTCTCTTAAGATACACAACTAGTGGCGTATCGCTTCAGGCACACTGGAAACAGTATCTAAAAAATGTGTATTTGGATGAGCAACTGGCAGGAAACACTGTGACTCTCTTAGGGTAGCCAATATCTCGTCACCAGTATAATCACATCTTCAAAGTCAAGAAACCCCTGGCAAGAGTAACGATGTTTCTCTTAAGATACACAACTAGTGGCGTATCGCCTCAGGCACACTGGAAACAGTATCTAAAAAATGTGTATTTGGGTGAGCAACTGGCACGAAACACTGTGACTCTCTTAGGGTAACCAATATCTCGTCACCAGTATAATCACATCTTCAAAGTCAAGAAACCGCTGGCATGAGTAACGATATTTCTCTTAAGATACACAACTAGTGGCGTATCGCTTCAGGCAGACTGGCCACAGTATCTCAAAATATGTATTTGGGTGAGCAACTGGCAGAAAGCACTATGACTCTCTTAAAGTAGCCAATGCCTCGTCACCAACATAATCCCATCACCAACTTCAAGAAACCGCTTGCAAAGGTAACGAAGCTTCTCATAAGATACACAGCTAGTGGGGTGTCACTTGAGGCAGACTGGCCAAAGTATCAAAAAAATGTGTATTTGGGTGAGCAACTAGCAGGAATCACTATGACACTCATAGGGTAGCCAATGCCTCGTCACCAGCTTAATCACATCAGCAACTTCAAGAAACCCCTGGCAAAAGTTACAATGACTCTTAAGATACACAACTAGTGGCGTAGCTATCAGGCAGACTGGAAAGAGTATCTAAAAAATGTGTATTTGGGTGAAGAACTGGCAGGAATCTCTATGACTCTCTTGAGGTAGCCAATGCTTCGTCACCAGCAGAATCAAATCAGCAACTTCTAGAAACCACCTTCAAAAGTAA
Organism: Schistocerca nitens; assembly: GCF_023898315.1. Taxonomy (NCBI): domain Eukaryota; kingdom Metazoa; phylum Arthropoda; class Insecta; order Orthoptera; family Acrididae; genus Schistocerca; species Schistocerca nitens. The sequence goes on along the minus strand of NC_064616.1, from coordinate 103,853,396 downwards.
CGATGTTTCTCTTAAGATACACAACTAGTGGCGTATCGCTTCAGGCACACTGGAAACAGTATTAAAAAATGTGTATTTGGGTGAGCAACTGGCACGAAACACTGTGACTCTCTTAGGGTAGCCAATATCTCGTCACCAGTATTATCACAGCTTCAAAGTCAAGAAACCGCTGGCAAGAGTAACGATGTTTCTCTTAAGATACACAACTAGTGGCGTATCGCTTCAGGCAGACTGGCCACAGTATCTCAAAATGTGTATTTGGGTGAGCAACTGGCAGGAAGCAGTATGACTCTCTTAAGGTGGCCAATGCCTCGTCACCAACATAATCCCATCACCAACTTCAAGAAACCGCTTGCAAAGGTAACGAAGCTTCTCATAAGATACACAGCTAGTGGGGTGTCACTTGAGGGAGACTGGCCAAAGGATCAAAAAAATGTGTATTTGGGTGAGCAACTAGCAGGAATCACTATGACACTCATAGGGTAGCCAATGCCTCGTCACCAGCATAATCACATCAGCAACTTCAAGAAACCCCTGGCAAAAGTTACAATGACTCTTAAGATACACAACTAGTATCGTAGCTATCAGGCAGACTGGAAAGAGTATCTAAAAAATGTGTATTTGGGTGAAGAACTGGCAGGAATCACTATGACTCTCTTGAGGTAGCCAATGCCTCGTCACCAGCAGAATCAAATCAGTACCTTCTAGAAACCCCTGGCAAAAGTAACGATGTTTCTCTTAAGATACACAACTAGTGGCTTATCGCTTCAGGCACACTGGAAACAGTATCTAAAAAATGTGTATTTGGGTGAGCAACTGGCACGAAACACTGTGACTCTCTTAGGGTAGCCAATATCTCGTCACCAGTATAATCACAGCTTCAAAGTCAAGAAACCGCTGGCAAGAGTAACGATGTTTCTCTTAAGATACACAACTAGTGGCGTATCGCCTCAGGCACACTGGAAACAGTATCTAAAAAATGTGTATTTGGGTGAGCAACTGGCACGAAATACTGTGACTCTCTTAGGGTATCCAATATCTCGTCACCAGTATAATCACATCTTCAAAGTCAAGAAACCGCTGGCATGAGTAACGATATTTCTCTTAAGATACACAACTAGTGGCGTATCGCTTCAGGCAGACTGGCCACAGTATCTCAAAATATGTATTTGGGTGAGCAACTGGCAGAAAGCACTATGACTCTCTTAAAGTAGCCAATGCCTCGTCACCAACATAATCCCATCACCAACTTCAAGAAACCGCTTGCAAAGGTAACGAAGCTTCTCATAAGATACACAGCTAGTGGGGTGTCACTTGAGGCAGACTGGCCAAAGTATCAAAAAAATGTGTATTTGGGTGAGCAACTAGCAGGAATCACTATGACACTCATAGGGTAGCCAATGCCTCGTCACCAGCTGAATCACATCAGCAACTTCAAGAAACCCCTGGCAAAAGTTACAATGACTCTTAAGATACACAACTAGTGGCGTAGCTATCAGGCAGACTGGAAAGAGTATCTAAAAAATGTGTATTTGTGTGAAGAACTGGCAGGAATCTCTATGACTCTCTTGAGGTAGCCAATGCTTCGTCACCAGCAGAATCAAATCAGCAACTTCTAAAAACCACCTTCAAAAGTAACGATGTTTCTCTTAAGATACACAACTAGTGGCGTATCGCTTCAGGCACACTGGAAACAGTATTAAAAAATGTGTATTTGGGTGAGCAACTGGCACGAAACACTGTGACTCTCTTAGGGTAGCCAATATTTCGTCACCAGTATAATCACAGCTTCAAAGTCAAGAAACCGCTGGCAAGAGTAACGATGTTTCTCTTAAGATACACAACTAGTGGCGTATCGCTTCAGGCAGACTGGCCACAGTATCTCAAAATGTGTATTTGGGTGAGCAACTGGCGGGAAGCACTATGACTCTCTTAAGGTACCCAATGCCTCGTCACCAACATAATCCCATCACCAACTTCAAGAAACCGCTTGCAAAGGTAACGAAGCTTCTCATAAGATACACAGCTAGTGGGGTGTCACTTGAGGCAGACTGGCCAAAGTATCAAAAAAATGTGTATTTGGGTGAGCAACTAGCAGGAATCACTATGACACTCATAGGGTAGCCAATGCCTCGTCACCAGCATAATCACATCAGCAACTTCAAGAAACCCCTGGCAAAAGTTACAATGACTCTTAATATACACAACTAGTGGCGTAGCTATCAGGCAGACTGGAAAGAGTATCTAAAAAATGTGTATTTGGGTGAAGAACTGGCAGGAATCTCTATGACTCTCTTGAGGTAGCCAATGCTTCGTCACCAGCAGAATCAAATCAGCAACTTCTAGAAACCACCTTCAAAAGTAACGATGTTTCTCTTAAGATACACAACTAGTGGCGTATCGCTTCAGGCACACTGGAAACAGTATTAAAAAATGTGTATTTGGGTGAGCAACTGGCACGAAACACTGTGACTCTCTTAGGGTAGCCAATATCTCGTCACCAGTATTATCACAGCTTCAAAGTCAAGAAACCGCTGGCAAGAGTAACGATGTTTCTCTTAAGATACACAACTAGTGGCGTATCGCTTCAGGCAGACTGGCCACAGTATCTCAAAATGTGTATTTGGGTGAGCAACTGGCAGGAAGCAGTATGACTCTCTTAAGGTAGCCAATGCCTCGTCACCAACATAATCCCATCACCAACTTCAAGAAACCGCTTGCAAAGGTAACGAAGCTTCTCATAAGATACACAGCTAGTGGGGTGTCACTTGAGGGAGACTGGCCAAAGGATCAAAAAAATGTGTATTTGGGTGAGCAACTAGCAGGAATCACTATGACACTCATAGGGTAGCCAATGCCTCGTCACCAGCATAATCACATCAGCAACTTCAAGAAACCCCTGGCAAAAGTTACAATGACTCTTAAGATACACAACTAGTATCGTAGCTATCAGGCAGACTGGAAAGAGTATCTAAAAAATGTGTATTTGGGTGAAGAACTGGCAGGAATCACTATGACTCTCTTGAGGTAGCCAATGCCTCGTCACCAGCAGAATCAAATCAGTACCTTCTAGAAACCCCTGGCAAAAGTAACGATGTTTCTCTTAAGATACACAACTAGTGGCTTATCGCTTCAGGCACACTGGAAACAGTATCTAAAAAATGTGTATTTGGGTGAGCAACTGGCACGAAACACTGTGACTCTCTTAGGGTAGCCAATATCTCGTCACCAGTATAATCACAGCTTCAAAGTCAAGAAACCGCTGGCAAGAGTAACGATGTTTCTCTTAAGATACACAACTAGTGGCGTATCGCCTCAGGCACACTGGAAACAGTATCTAAAAAATGTGTATTTGGGTGAGCAACTGGCACGAAATACTGTGACTCTCTTAGGGTAACCAATATCTCGTCACCAGTATAATCACATCTTCAAAGTCAAGAAACCGCTGGCATGAGTAACGATATTTCTCTTAAGATACACAACTAGTGGCGTATCGCTTCAGGCAGACTGGCCACAGTATCTCAAAATATGTATTTGGGTGAGCAACTGGCAGAAAGCACTATGACTCTCTTAAAGTAGCCAATGCCTCGTCACCAACATAATCCCATCACCAACTTCAAGAAACCGCTTGCAAAGGTAACGAAGCTTCTCATAAGATACACAGCTAGTGGGGTGTCACTTGAGGCAGACTGGCCAAAGTATCAAAAAAATGTGTATTTGGGTGAGCAACTAGCAGGAATCACTATGACACTCATAGGGTAGCCAATGCCTCGTCACCAGCTGAATCACATCAGCAACTTCAAGAAACCCCTGGCAAAAGTTACAATGACTCTTAAGATACACAACTAGTGGCGTAGCTATCAGGCAGACTGGAAAGAGTATCTAAAAAATGTGTATTTGTGTGAAGAACTGGCAGGAATCTCTATGACTCTCTTGAGGTAGCCAATGCTTCGTCACCAGCAGAATCAAATCAGCAACTTCTAAAAACCACCTTCAAAAGTAACGATGTTTCTCTTAAGATACACAACTAGTGGCGTATCGCTTCAGGCACACTGGAAACAGTATTAAAAAATGTGTATTTGGGTGAGCAACTGGCACGAAACACTGTGACTCTCTTAGGGTAGCCAATATTTCGTCACCAGTATAATCACAGCTTCAAAGTCAAGAAACCGCTGGCAAGAGTAACGATGTTTCTCTTAAGATACACAACTAGTGGCGTATCGCTTCAGGCAGACTGGCCACAGTATCTCAAAATGTGTATTTGGGTGAGCAACTGGCGGGAAGCACTATGACTCTCTTAAGGTACCCAATGCCTCGTCACCAACATAATCCCATCACCAACTTCAAGAAACCGCTTGCAAAGGTAACGAAGCTTCTCATAAGATACACAGCTAGTGGGGTGTCACTTGAGGCAGACTGGCCAAAGTATCAAAAAAATGTGTATTTGGGTGAGCAACTAGCAGGAATCACTATGACACTCATAGGGTAGCCAATGCCTCGTCACCAGCATAATCACATCAGCAACTTCAAGAAACCCCTGGCAAAAGTTACAATGACTCTTAATATACACAACTAGTGGCGTAGCTATCAGGCAGACTGGAAAGAGTATCTAAAAAATGTGTATTTGGGTGAAGAACTGGCAGGAATCTCTATGACTCTCTTGAGGTAGCCAATGCTTCGTCACCAGCACAATCAAATCAGCAACTTCTAGAAACCCCTGGCAAAAGTAACGATGTTTCTCTTAAGATACACAACTAGTGGCGTATCGCATCAGGAACACTGGAAACAGTATCTAAAAAATGTGTATTTGGGTGAGCAACTGGCACGAAACACTGTGACTCTCTTAGGGTAGTCAATATCTCGTCACCAGTATAATCACAGCTTCAAAGTCAAGAAACCGCTGGCAAGAGTAACGATGTTTCTCTTAAGATACACAACTAGTGGCGTATCGCTTCAGGCACACTGGCCACAGTATCTCAAAATGTGTATTTGGGTGAGCAACTGGCAGGAAGCACTATGACTCTCTTTAGGTAACCAATGCATCGTCACCAACATAATCACATCACCAACTTCAAGAAACCGCTTGCAAAGGTAACGAAGCTTCTCATAAGATACACAGCTAGTGGGGTGTCACTTGAGGCAGACTGACCAAAGTATCAAAAAAATGTGTATTTGGGTGAGCAACTAGCAGGAATCACTATACACTCATAGGGTAGCCAATGCCTCGTCACCAGCATAATCACATCAGCAACTTCAAGAAACCCCTGGCAAAAGTTACAATGACTCTTAAGATACACAACTAGTGGCGTAGCTATCAGGCAGACTGGAAAGAGTATCTAAAAAATGTGTATTTGGATGAGCAACTGGCAGGAAACACTGTGACTCTCTTAGGGTAGCCAATATCTCGTCACCAGTACAATCACATCTTCAAAGTCAAGAAACCGCTGGCAAGAGTAACGATGTTTCTCTTAAGATACACAACTAGTGGCGTATCGCTTCAGGCAGACTGGAAAGAGTATCTAGAAAATGTGTATTTGCGTGAGCAACTGGCTCGAAACACTGTGTCTCTCTTAGGGTAGCCAATATCTCGTCACCAGTATAATCACAGCTTCAAAGTCAAGAAACCGCTGGCAAGAGTAACGATGTTTCTCTTAAGATACACAACTAGTGGCGTATCGCTTCAGGCAGACTGGAAACAGTATCTAAAAAATGTGTATTTGGGTGAGCAACTGGCACGAAACACTGTGACTCTCTTTGGGTAGCCAATATCTCGTCACCAGTATTATCACAGCTTCAAAGTCAAGAAACCGCTGGCAAGAGTAACGATGTTTCTCTTAAGATACACAACTAGTGGCGTATCGCTTCAGGCAGACTGGCCACAGTATCTCAAAATGTGTACTTGGGTGAGCAACTGGCAGGAAGCAGTATGACTCTCTTAAGGTAGCCAATGCCTCGTCACCAACATAATCCCATCACCAACTTCAAGAAACCGCTTGCAAAGGTAACGAAGCTTCTCATAAGATACACAGCTAGTGGGGTGTCACTTGAGGGAGACTGGCCAAAGTATCAAAAAAATGTGTATTTGGGTGAGCAACTAGCAGGAATCACTATGACACTCATAGGGTAGCCAATGCCTCGTCACCAGCATAATCACATCAGCAACTTCAAGAAACCCCTGGCAAAAGTTACAATGACTCTTAAGATACACAACTAGTGGCGTAGCTATCAAGCAGACTGGAAAGAGTATCTAAAAAATGTGTATTTGGGTGAAGAACTGGCAGGAATCTCTATGACTCTCTTGAGGTAGCCAATGCCTCGTCACCAGCAGAATCAAATCAGTACCTTCTAGAAACCCCTGGCAAAAGTAACGATGTTTCTCTTAAGATACACAACTAGTGGCGTATCGCTTCAGGCACACTGGAAACAGTATCTAAAAAATGTGTATTTGGGTGAGCAACTGGCACGAAACACTGTGACTCTCTTAGGGTAGCCAATATCTCGTCACCAGTATAATCACAGCTTCAAAGTCAAGAAACCGCTGGCAAGAGTAACGATGTTTCTCTTAAGATACACAACTAGTGGCGTATCGCTTCAGGCAGACTGGCCACAGTATCTCAAAATGTGTATTTGGGTGAGCAACCGGCAGGAAGCACTATGAATCTCTTAAGGTAGCCAATGCCTCGTCACCAACATAATCCCATCACCAACTTCAAGAAACCGCTTGCAAAGGTAACGACGCTTCTCATAAGATACACAGCTAGTGGGGTGTCACTTGAGGCAGACTGGCCAAAGTATCAAAAAAATGTGTATTTGGGTGAGCAACTAGCAGGAATCACTATGACACTCATATTGTAGCCAATGCCTCGTCACCAGCATAATCACATCAGCAACTTCAAGAAACACCTGGCAAAAGTTACAATGACTCTTAAGATACACAACTAGTGGCGTAGCTATCAGGCAGACTGGAAAGAGTATCTAAAAAATGTGTATTTGGGTGAAGAACTGGCAGGAATCTCTATGACTCTCTTGAGGTAGCCAATGCTTCGTCACCAGCAGAATCAAATCAGCAACTTCTAGAAACCACCTTCAAAAGTAACGATGCTTCTCTTAAGATACACAACTAGTGGCGTATCGCTTCAGGCACACTGGAAACAGTATCTAAAAAAATGTGTATTTGGGTGAGCAACTGGCACGAAACACTGTGACTCTCTTAGGGTAGCCAATATCTCGTCACCAGTATAATCACAGCTTCAAAGTCAAGAAACCGCTGGCAAGAGTAACGATGTTTCTCTTAAGATACACAACTAGTGGCGTATCGCTTCAGGCAGACTGGCCACAGTATCTCAAAATGTGTATTTGGGTGAGCAACTGGCAGGAAGCACTATGTCTCTCTTAAGGTAGCCAATGCCTCGTCACCAACATAATCCCATCACCAACTTCAAGAAACCGCTTGCAAAGGTAACGAAGCTTCTCATAAGATACACAGCTAGTGGGGTGTCACTTGAGGCAGACTTACCAAAGTATCAAAAAAATGTGTATTTGGGTGAGCAACTAGCAGGAATCACTATGACACTCATAGGGTAGCCAATGCCTCGTCACCAGCATAATCACATCAGCAACTTCAAGAAACCCCTGGCAAAAGTTACAATGACTCTAAGATACATAACTAGTGGCGTAGCTATCAGGCAGACTGGAAAGAGTATCTAAAAAATGTGTATTTGGATGAGCAAATGGCAGGAAACACTGACTCTCTTAGGGTAGCCAATATCTCGTCAGCAGTACTATCACATCTTAAAAGTCAAGAAACCGCTGGCAAGAGTAACGATGTTTCTCTTAAGATACACAACTAGTGGCGTATCGCTTCAGGCAGACTGGAAAGAGTATCTAAAAAATGTGTATTTGGGTGAGCAACTGGCACGAAACACTGTGACTCTCTTAGGGTAGCCAATATCTCGTCACCAGTATTATCACAGCTTCAAAGTCAAGAAACCGCTGGCAAGAGTAACGATGTTTCTCTTAAGATACACAACTAGTGGCGTATCGCTTCAGGCAGACTGGCCACAGTATCTCAAAATGTGTATTTGGGTGAGCAACTGGCAGGAAGCACTATGACTCTCTTAAGGTAGCCAATGCCTCGTCACCAACATAATCCCATCACCAACTTCAAGAAACCGCTTGCAAAGGTAACGACGCTTCTCATAAGATACACAGCTAGTGGGGTGTCACTTGAGGCAGACTGGCCAAAGTATCAAAAAAATGTGTATTTGGGTGAGCAACTAGCAGGAATCACTATGATACTCATATGGTAGCCAATGCCTCGTCACCAGCATAATCACATCAGCAACTTCAAGAAACACCTGGCAAAAGTTACAATGACTCTTAAGATACACAACTAGTGGCGTAGCTATCAGGCAGACTGGAAAGAGTATCTAAAAAATGTGTATTTGGGTGAAGAACTGGCAGGAATCTCTATGACTCTCTTGAGGTAGCCAATGCTTCGTCACCAGCAGAATCAAATCAGCAACTTCTAGAAACCCCCTTCAAAAGTAACGATGTTTCTCTTAAGATACACAACTAGTGGCGTATCGCTTCAGGCACACTGGAAACAGTATCTAAAAAATGTGTATTTGGGTGAGCAACTGGTACGAAACGCTGTGACTCTCTTAGGGTAGCCAATATCTCGTCACCAGTATAATCACAGCTTCAAAGTCAAGAAACCGCTGGCAAGAGTAACGATGTTTCTCTTAAGATACACAACTAGTGGCGTATCGCTTCAGGCAGACTGGCCACAGTATCTCAAAATGTGTATTTGGGTGAGCAACTGGCAGGAAGCACTATGTCTCTCTTAAGGTAGCCAATGCCTCGTCACCAACATAATCCCTTCACCAACTTCAAGAAACCGCTTGCAAAGGTAACGAAGCTTCTCATAAGATACACAGCTATTGGGGTGTCACTTGAGGCAGACTGACCAAAGTATCAAAAAAATGTGTATTTGGGTGAGCAACTAGCAGGAATCACTATGACACTCATAGGGTAGCCAATGCCTCGTCACCAGCATAATCACATCAGCAACTTCAAGAAACCCCTGGCAAAAGTTACAATGACTCTAAGTTACACAACTAGTGGCGTAGCTATCAGGCAGACTGGAAAGAGTATCTAAAAAATGTGTATTTGGATGAGCAACTGGCAGGAAACACTGTGACTCTCTTAGGGTAGCCAATATCTCGTCACCAGTACTATCACATCTTCAAAGTCAAGAAACCGCTGGCAAGAGTAACGATGTTTCTCTTAAGATACACAACTAGTGGCGTATCGCTTCAGGCAGACTGGAAAGAGTATCTAAAAAATGTGTATTTGGGTGAAGAACTGGCAGGAATCTCTATGACTCTCTTGAGGTAGCCAATGCCTCGTCACCAGCAGAATCAAATCAGCAACTTCTAGAAACCCCTGGCAAAAGTAACGATGTTTCTCTTAAGATACACAACTAGTGGCTTATCGCTTCAGGCACACTGGAAACAGTATCTAAAAAATGTGTATTTGGGTGAGCAACTGGCACGAAACACTGTGACTCTCTTAGGGAAACCAATATCTCGTCACCAGTATAATCACATCTTCAAAGTCAAGAAACCGCTGGCAAGAGTAACGATGTTTCTCTTAAGATACACAACTAGTGGCGTATCGCTTCAGGCAGACTGGCCACAGTATCTCAAAATGTGTATTTGGGTGAGCAACTGGCCGGAAGCACTATGACTCTCTTAAGGTAGCCAATGCCTCGTCACCAACATAATCCCATCACCAACTTCAAGAAACCGCTTGCAAAGGTAACGAAGCTTCTCATAAGATACACAGCTAGTGGGGTGTCACTTGAGGCAGACTGGCCAAAGTATCAAAAAAATGTGTATTTGGGTGAGCAACTAGCAGGAATCACTATGACACTCATAGGGTAGCCAATGCCTCGTCACCAGCATAATCACATCAGCAACTTCAAGAAACCCCTAGCAAAAGTTACAATGACTCTTAAGATACACAACTAGTGGCGTAGCTATCAGGCAGACTGGAAAGAGTATCTAAAAAATGTGTATTTGGGTGAAGAACTGGCAGGAAACTCTATGACTCTCTTGAGGTAGCCAATGCTTCGTCACCAGCACAATCAAATCAGCAACTTCTAGAAACCCCCTTCAAAAGTAACGATGTTTCTCTTAAGATACACAACTAGTGGCGTATCGCTTCAGGCACACTGGAAACAGTATCTAAAAAATGTGTATTTGGGTGAGCAACTGGCACGAAACACTGTGACTCTCTTAGGGTAGCCAATATCTCGTCACCAGTATTATCACAGCTTCAAAGTCAAGAAACCGCTGGCAAGAGTAACGATGTTTCTCTTAAGATACACAACTAGTGGCGTATCGCTTCAGGCAGACTGGCCACAGTATCTCAAAATGTGTATTTGGGTGAGCAACTGGCAGGAAGCACTATGACTCTCTTAAGGTAGCCAATGCCTCGTCACCAACATAATCCCATCACCAACTTCAAGAAACCGCTTGCAAAGGTAACGACGCTTCTCATAAGATACACAGCTAGTGGGGTGTCACTTGAGGCAGACTGGCCACAGTATCAAAAAAATGTGTATTTGGGTGAGCAACTAGCAGGAATCACTATGATACTCATATGGTAGCCAATGCCTCGTCACCAGCATAATCACATCAGCAACTTCAAGAAACACCTGGCAAAAGTTACAATGACTCTTAAGATACACAACTAGTGGCGTAGCTATCAGGCAGACTGGAAAGAGTATCTAAAAAATGTGTATTTGGGTGAAGAACTGGCAGGAATCTCTATGACTCTCTTGAAGTAGCCAATGCTTCGTCACCAGCAGAATCAAATCAGCAACTTCTAGAAACCCCCTTCAAAAGTAACGATGTTTCTCTTAAGATACACAACTAGTGGCGTATCGCTTCAGGCACACTGGAAACAGTATCTAAAAAATGTGTATTTGGGTGAGCAACTGGCACGAAACACTGTGACTCTCTTAGGGTAGCCAATATCTCGTCACCAGTATAATCACAGCTTCAAAGTCAATAAACCGCTGGCAAGAGTAACGATGTTCCTCTTAAGATACACAACTAGTGGCGTATCGCTTCAGGCAGACTGGCCACAGTATCTCAAAATGTGTATTTGGGTGAGCAACTGGCAGGAAGCACTATGTCTCTCTTAAGGTAGCCAATGCCTCGTCACCAACATAATCCCATCACCAACTTCAAGAAACCGCTTGCAAAGGTAACGAAGCTTCTCATAAGATACACAGCTATTGGGGTGTCACTTGAGGCAGACTGACCAAAGTATCAAAAAAATGTGTATTTGGGTGAGCAACTAGCAGGAATCACTATGACACTCATAGGGTAGCCAATGCCTCGTCACCAGCATAATCACATCAGCAACTTCAAGAAACCCCTGGCAAAAGTTACAATGACTCTAAGTTACACAACTAGTGGCGTAGCTATCAGGCAGACTGGAAAGAGTATCTAAAAAATGTGTATTTGGATGAGCAACTGGCAGGAAACACTGTGACTCTCTTAGGGTAGCCAATATCTCGTCACCAGTACTATCACATGTTCAATGTCAAGAAACCGCTGGCAAGAGTAACGATGTTTCTCTTAAGATACACAACTAGTGGCGTATCGCTTCAGGCAGACTGGAAAGAGTATCTAAAAAATGTGTATTTGGGTGAAGAACTGGCAGGAATCTCTATGACTCTCTTGAGGTAGCCAATGCTTCGTCACCAGCAGAATCAAATCAGCAACTTCTAGAAACCCCCTTCAAAAGTAACGATGTTTCTCTTAAGATACACAACTAGTGGCGTATCGCTTCAGGCACACTGGAAACAGTATCTAAAAAATGTGTATTTGGGTGAGCAACTGGCACGAAACACTGTGACTCTCTTAGGGTAGCCAATATCTCGTCACCAGTATAATCACAGCTTCAAAGTCAATAAACCGCTGGCAAGAGTAACGATGTTCCTCTTAAGATACACAACTAGTGGCGTATCGCTTCAGGCAGACTGGCCACAGTATCTCAAAATGTGTATTTGGGTGAGCAACTGGCAGGAAGCACAATGTCTCTCTTAAGGTAGCCAATGCCTCGTCACCAACATAATCCCATCACCAACTTCAAGAAACCGCTTGCAAAGGTAACGAAGCTTCTCATAAGATACACAGCTATTGGGGTGTCACTTGAGGCAGACTGACCAAAGTATCAAAAAAATGTGTATTTGGGTGAGCAACTAGCAGGAATCACTATGACACTCATAGGGTAGCCAATGCCTCGTCACCAGCATAATCACATCAGCAACTTCAAGAAACCCCTGGCAAAAGTTACAATGACTCTAAGTTACACAACTAGTGGCGTAGCTATCAGGCAGACTGGAAAGAGTATCTAAAAAATGTGTATTTGGATGAGCAACTGGCAGGAAACACTGTGACTCTCTTAGGGTAGCCAATATCTCGTCACCAGTACTATCACATCTTCAATGTCAAGAAACCGCTGGCAAGAGTAACGATGTTTCTCTTAAGATACACAACTAGTGGCGTATCGCTTCAGGCAGACTGGAAAGAGTATCTAAAAAATGTGTATTTGGGTGAAGAACTGGCAGGAATCTCTATGACTCTCTTGAGGTAGCCAATGCCTCGTCACCAGCAGAATCAAATCAGCAACTTCTAGAAACCCCTGGCAAAAGTAACGATGTTTCTCTTAAGATACACAACTAGTGGCTTATCGCTTCAGGCACACTGGAAACAGTATCTAAAAAATGTGTATTTGGGTGAGCAACTGGCACGAAACACTGTGACTCTCTTAGGGAAACCAATATCTCGTCACCAGTATAATCACATCTTCAAAGTCAAGAAACCGCTGGCAAGAGTAACGATGTTTCTCTTAAGATACACAACTAGTGGCGTATCGCTTCAGGCAGACTGGCCACAGTATCTCAAAATGTGTATTTGGGTGAGCAACTGGCCGGAAGCACTATGACTCTCTTAAGGTAGCCAATGCCTCGTCACCAACATAATCCCATCACCAACTTCAAGAAACCGCTTGCAAAGGTAACGAAGCTTCTCATAAGATACACAGCTAGTGGGGTGTCACTTGAGGCAGACTGGCCAAAGTATCAAAAAAATGTGTATTTGGGTGAGCAACTAGCAGGAATCACTATGACACTCATAGGGTAGCCAATGCCTCGTCACCAGCATAATCACATCAGCAACTTCAAGAAACCCCTAGCAAAAGTTACAATGACTCTTAAGATACACAACTAGTGGCGTAGCTATCAGGCAGACTGGAAAGAGTATCTAAAAAATGTGTATTTGGGTGAAGAACTGGCAGGAATCTCTATGACTCTCTTGAGGTAGCCAATGCCTCGTCACCAGCAGAATCAAATCAGCAACTTCTAGAAACCCCTGGCAAAAGTAACGATGTTTCTCTTAAGATACACAACTAGTGGCGTATCGCTTCAGGCACACTGGAAACAGTATCTAAAAAATGTGTATTTGGGTGAGCAACTGGCACGAAACACTGTGACTCTCATAGGGTAGCCAATATCTCGTCACCAGTATAATCACAGCTTCAAAGTCAAGAAACCGCTGGCAAGAGTAACGATGTTTCTCTTAAGATACACAACTAGTGGCGTATCGCTTCAGGCAGACTGGCCACAGTATCTCAAAATGTGTATTTGGGTGAGCAACTGGCAGGAAGCACTATGACTCTCTTAAGGTAGCCAATGCCTCGTCACCAACATAATCCCATCACCAACTTCAAGAAACCGCTTGCAAAGGTAACGAAGCTTCTCATAACATACACAGCTAGTGGGGTGTCACTTGAGGCAGACTGGCCAAAGTATCAAAAAAATGTGTATTTGGGTGAGCAACTAGCAGGAATCACTATGACACTCATAGGGTAGCCAATGCCTCGTCACCAGCATAATCACATCAGCAACTTCAAGAAACCCCTGGCAAAAGTTACAATGACTCTTAAGATACACAACTAGTGGCGTAGCTATCAGGCAGACTGGAAAGAGTATCTAAAAAATGTGAATTTGGGTGAAGAACTGGCAGGAATCTCTATGACTCTCTTGAGGTAGCCAATGCCTCGTCACCAGCAGAATCAAATCAGCAACTTATAGAAACCCCTGGCAAAAGTAACGATGTTTCTCTTAAGATACACAACTAGTGGCTTATCGCTTCAGGCACACTGGAAACAGTATCTAAAAAATGTGTATTTGGGTGAGCAACTGGCACGAAACACTGTGACTCTCTTAGGGAAACCAATATCTCGTCACCAGTATAATCACAGCTTCAAAATCAAGAAACCGCTGGCAAGAGTAATGATGTTTCGCTTAAGATACACAACTAGTGGCGTATCGCTTCAGGCAGACTGGCCACAGTATCTCAAAATGTGTATTTGGGTGAGCAACTGGCAGGAAGCACTATGACTCTCTTAAGGTAGCCAATGCCTCGTCACCAACATAATCCCATCACCAACTTCAAGAAACCGCTTGCAAATTAACGAAGCTTCTCATAAGATACACAGCTAGTGGGGTGTCACTTGAGGCAGACTGGCCAAAGTACCAAAAAAAGGTGTATTTGGGTGAGCAACTAGCAGGAATCACTATGACACTCATAGGGTAGCCAATGCCTCGTCACCAGCATAATCACATCAGCAACTTCAAGAAACCCCTGGCAAAGTTACAATGACTCTTAAGATACACAACTAGTGGCGTAGCTATCAGGCAGACTGGAAAGAGTATCTAAAAAATGTGTATTTGGATGAGCAACTGGCAGGAAACACTGTGACTCTCTTAGGGTAGCCAATATCTCGTCACCAGTATAATCACAGCTTCAAAGTCAAGAAACCGCTGGCAAGAGTAACGATGTTTCTCTTAAGATACACAACTAGTGGCGTATCTATCAGGCAGACTGGAAAGAGTATCTAAAAAATGTGTATTTGGGTGAAGAACTGGCAGGAATCTCTATGACTCTCTTGAGGTAGCCAGTGATTCGTCACCAGCAGAATCAAATCAGCAACTTCTAGAAACCCCTGGCAAAAGTAACGATGTTTCTCTTAAGATACGCAACTAGTGGCGTATCGCTTCAGGCACACTGGAAACAGTATCTAAAAAATGTGTATTTGGGTGAGCAACTGGCACGAAACACTGTGACTCTCTTAGGGTAGCCAATATCTCGTCACCAGTATAATCACAGCTTCAAAGTCAAGACACCGCTGGCAAGAGTAACGATGTTTCGCTTAAGATACACAACTAGTGGCGTATCGCTTCAGGCAGACTGGCCACAGTATCTCAAAATGTGTATTTGGGTGAGCAACTGGCAGGAAGCACTATGACTCTCTTAAGGTAACCAATGCCTCGTCACCAACATAATCACATCACCAACTTCAAGAAACCGCTTGCAAAGGTAACGAAGCTTCTCATAACATACACAGCTAGTGGGGTGTCACTTGAGGCAGACTGGCCAAAGTATCAAAAAAATGTGTATTTGGGTGAGCAACTAGCAGGAATCACTATGACACTCATAGGGTAGCCAATGCCTCGTCACCAGCATAATCACATCAGCAACTTCAAGAAACCTCTGGCAAAAGTTACAATGACTCTTAAGATACACAACTAGTGGCGTAGCTATCAGGCAGACTGGACAGAGTATCTAAAAAATGTGTATTTGGGTGAAGAACTGGCAGGAATCTCTATGACTCTCTTGAGGTAGCCAATGCCTCGTCACCAGCAGAATCAAATCAGCAACTTCTAGAAACCCCTGGCAAAAGTAACGATGTTTCTCTTAAGATACACAACTAGTGGCTTATCGCTTCAGGCACACTGGAAACAGTATCTAAAAAATGTGTATTTGGGTGAGCAACTGGCACGAAACACTGTGACTCTCTTAGGGAAACCAATATCTCGTCACCAGTATAATCACATCTTCAAAGTCAAGAAACCGCTGGCAAGAGTAACGATGTTTCTCTTAAGATACACAACTAGTGGCGTATCGCTTCAGGCAGACTGGCCACAGTATCTAAAAATGTGTATTTGGGTGAGCAACTGGCAGGAAGCACTATGACTCTCTTAAGGTAGCCAATGCCTCGTCACCAACATAATCCCATCACCAACTTCAAGAAACCGCTTGCAAAGGTAACGAAGCTTCTCATAAGATACACAGCTAGTGGGGTGTCACTTGAGGCAGACTGGCCATAGTATCAAAAAAATGTGTATTTGGGTGAGCAACTAGCAGGAATCACTATGACACTCATAGGGTAGCCAATGCTTCGTCACCAGCATAATCACATCAGCGACTTCAAGAAACCCCTGGCAAAAGTTACAATGACTCTTAAGATACACAACTAGTGGCGTAGCTATCAGGCAGACTGGAAAGAGTATTTAAAAAATGTGTATTTGGATGAGCAACTGGCAGGAAACACTGTGACTCTCTTAGGGTAGCCAATATCTCGTCACCAGTATAATCACATCTTCAAAGTCAAGAAACCGCCGGCAAGAGTAACGATGTTTCTCTTAAGATACACAACTAGTGGCGTATCGCTTCAGGCAGACTGGCCACAGTATCTCAAAATGTGTATTTGGGTGAGCAACTGGCAGGAAGCACTATGACTCTCTTAAGGTAGCCAATGCCTCGTCACCAACATAATCCCATCACCAACTTCAAGAAACCGCTTGCAAAGGTAACGAAGCTTCTCATAAGATACACAGCTAGTGGGGTGTCACTTGAGGCAGACTGGCCAAAGTACCAAAAAAAGGTGTATTTGGGTGAGCAACTAGCAGGAATCACTATGACACTCATAGGGTAGCCAATGCCTCGTCACCAGCATAATCACATCAGCAACTTCAAGAAACCCCTGGCAAAAGTTACAATGACTCTTAAGATACACAACTAGTGGCGTATCTATCAGGCAGACTGGAAAGAGTATCTAAAAAATGTGTATTTGGGTGAAGAACTGGCAGGAATCTCTATGACTCTCTTGAGGTAGCCAATGGTTCGTCACCAGCACAATCAAATCAGCAACTTCTAGAAACCCCCTTCAAAAGTAACGCTGTTTCTCTTAAGATACACAACTAGTGGCGTATCGCTTCAGGCACACTGGAAACAGTATCTAAAAAATGTGTATTTGGGTGAGCAACTGGCACGAAACACTGTGACTCTCTTAGGGTAGCCAATATCTCGTCACCAGTATTATCACAGCTTCAAAGTCAAGAAACCGCTGGCAAGAGTAACGATGTTTCTCTTAAGATACACAACTAGTGGCGTATCGCTTCAGGCAGACTGGCCACAGTATCTCAAAATGTGTATTTGGGTGAGCAACTGGCAGGAAGCACTATGACTCTCTTAAGGTAGCCAATGCCTCGTCACCAACATAATCCCATCACCAACTTCAAGAAACCGCTTGCAAAGGTAACGACGCTTCTCATAAGATACACAGCTAGTGGGGTGTCACTTGAGGCAGACTGGCCAAAGTATCAAAAAAATGTGTATTTGGGTGAGCAACTAGCAGGAATCACTATGATACTCATATGGTAGCCAATGCCTCGTCACCAGCATAATCACATCAGCAACTTCAAGAAACACCTGGCAAAAGTTACAATGACTCTTAAGATACACAACTAGTGGCGTAGCTATCAGGCAGACTGGAAAGAGTATCTAAAAAATGTGTATTTGGGTGAAGAACTGGCAGGAATCTCTATGACTCTGTTGAGGTAGCCAATGCTTCGTCACCAGCAGAATCAAATCAGCAACTTCTAGAAACCCCCTTCAAAAGTAACGATGTTTCTCTTAAGATACACAACTAGTGGCGTATCGCTTCAGGCACACTGGAAACAGTATCTAAAAAATGTGTATTTGGGTGAGCAACTGGCACGAAACACTGTGACTCTCTTAGGGTAGCCAATATCTCGTCACCAGTATAATCACAGCTTCAAAGTCAAGAAACCGCTGGCAAGAGTAACGATGTTTCTCTTAAGATACACAACTAGTGGCGTATCGCTTCAGGCAGACTGGCCACAGTATCTCAAAATGTGTATTTGGGTGAGCAACTGGCAGGAAGCACTATGTCTCTCTTAAGGTAGCCAATGCCTCGTCACCAACATAATCCCATCACCAACTTCAAGAAACCGCTTGCAAAGGTAACGAAGCTTCTCATAAGATACACAGCTATTGGGGTGTCACTTGAGGCAGACTGACCAAAGTATCAAAAAAATGTGTATTTGGGTGAGCAACTAGCAGGAATCACTATGACACTCATAGGGTAGCCAATGCCTCGTCACCAGCATAATCACATCAGCAACTTCAAGAAACCCCTGGCAAAAGTTACAATGACTCTAAGTTACACAACTAGTGGCGTAGCTATCAGGCAGACTGGAAAGAGTATCTAAAAAATGTGTATTTGGATGAGCAACTGGCAGGAAACACTGTGACTCTCTTAGGGTAGCCAATATCTCGTCACCAGTACTATCACATCTTCAAAGTCAAGAAACCGCTGGCAAGAGTAACGATGTTTCTCTTAAGATACACAACTAGTGGCGTATCGCTTCAGGCAGACTGGAAAGAGTATCTAAAAAATGTGTATTTGGGTGAAGAACTGGCAGGAATCTCTATGACTCTCTTGAGGTAGCCAATGCCTCGTCACCAGCAGAATCAAATCAGCAACTTCTAGAAACCCCTGGCAAAAGTAACGATGTTTCTCTTAAGATACACAACTAGTGGCTTATCGCTTCAGGCACACTGGAAACAGTATCTAAAAAATGTGTATTTGGGTGAGCAACTGGCACGAAACACTGTGACTCTCTTAGGGAAACCAATATCTCGTCACCAGTATAATCACATCTTCAAAGTCAAGAAACCGCTGGCAAGAGTAACGATGTTTCTCTTAAGATACACAACTAGTGGCGTATCGCTTCAGGCAGACTGGCCACAGTATCTCAAAATGTGTATTTGGGTGAGCAACTGGCCGGAAGCACTATGACTCTCTTAAGGTAGCCAATGCCTCGTCACCAACATAATCCCATCACCAACTTCAAGAAACCGCTTGCAAAGGTAACGAAGCTTCTCATAAGATACACAGCTAGTGGGGTGTCACTTGAGGCAGACTGGCCAAAGTATCAAAAAAATGTGTATTTGGGTGAGCAACTAGCAGGAATCACTATGACACTCATAGGGTAGCCAATGCCTCGTCACCAGCATAATCACATCAGCAACTTCAAGAAACCCCTAGCAAAAGTTACAATGACTCTTAAGATACACAACTAGTGGCGTAGCTATCAGGCAGACTGGAAAGAGTATCTAAAAAATGTGTATTTGGGTGAAGAACTGGCAGGAATCTCTATTACTCTCTTGAGGTAGCCAATGCCTCGTCACCAGCAGAATCAAATCAGCAACTTCTAGAAACCCCTGGCAAAAGTAACGATGTTTCTCTTAAGATACACAACTAGTGGCGTATCGCTTCAGGCACACTGGAAACAGTATCTAAAAAATGTGTATTTGGGTGAGCAACTGGCACGAAACACTGTGACTCTCATAGGGCAGCCAATATCTCGTCACCAGTATAATCACAGCTTCAAAGTCAAGAAACCGCTGGCAAGAGTAACGATGTTTCTCTTAAGATACACAACTAGTGGCGTATCGCTTCAGGCAGACTGGCCACAGTATCTCAAAATGTGTATTTGGGTGAGCAACTGGCAGGAAGCACTATGACTCTCTTAAGGTAGCCAATGCCTCGTCACCAACATAATCCCATCACCAACTTCAAGAAACCGCTTGCAAAGGTAACGAAGCTTCTCATAACATACACAGCTAGTGGGGTGTCACTTGAGGCAGACTGGCCAAAGTATCAAAAAAATGTGTATTTGGGTGAGCAACTAGCAGGAATCACTATGACACTCATAGGGTAGCCAATGCCTCGTCACCAGCATAATCACATCAGCAACTTCAAGAAACCCCTGGCAAAAGTTACAATGACTCTTAAGATACACAACTAGTGGCGTAGCTATCAGGCAGACTGGAAAGAGTATCTAAAAAATGTGAATTTGGGTGAAGAACTGGCAGGAATCTCTATGACTCTCTTGAGGTAGCCAATGCCTCGTCACCAGCAGAATCAAATCAGCAACTTATAGAAACCCCTGGCAAAAGTAACGATGTTTCTCTTAAGATACACAACTAGTGGCTTATCGCTTCAGGCACACTGGAAACAGTATCTAAAAAATGTGTATTTGGGTGAGCAACTGGCACGAAACACTGTGACTCTCTTAGGGAAACCAATATCTCATCACCAGTATAATCACAGCTTCAAAATCAAGAAACCGCTGGCAAGAGTAATGATGTTTCTCTTAAGATACACAACTAGTGGCGTATCGCTTCAGGCAGACTGGCCACAGTATCTCAAAATGTGTATTTGGGTGAGCAACTGGCAGGAAGCACTATGACTCTCTTAAGGTAGCCAATGCCTCGTCACCAACATAATCCCATCACCAACTTCAAGAAACCGCTTGCAATTTAACGAAGCTTCTCATAAGATACACAGCTAGTGGGGTGTCACTTGAGGCAGACTGGCCAAAGTACCAAAAAAAGGTGTATTTGGGTGAGCAACTAGCAGGAATCACTATGACACTCATAGGGTAGCCAATGCCTCGTCACCAGCATAATCACATCAGCAACTTCAAGAAACCCCTGGCAAAAGTTACAATGACTCTTAAGATACACAACTAGTGGCGTAGCTATCAGGCAGACTGGAAAGAGTATCTAAAAAATGTGAATTTGGGTGAAGAACTGGCAGGAATCTCTATGACTCTCTTGAGGTAGCCAATGCCTCGTCACCAGCAGAATCAAATCAGCAACTTATAGAAACCCCTGGCAAAAGTAACGATGTTTCTCTTAAGATACACAACTAGTGGCTTATCGCTTCAGGCACACTGGAAACAGTATCTAAAAAATGTGTATTTGGGTGAGCAACTGGCACGAAACACTGTGACTCTCTTAGGGAAACCAATATCTCATCACCAGTATAATCACAGCTTCAAAATCAAGAAACCGCTGGCAAGAGTAATGATGTTTCTCTTAAGATACACAACTAGTGGCGTATCGCTTCAGGCAGACTGGCCACAGTATCTCAAAATGTGTATTTGGGTGAGCAACTGGCAGGAAGCACTATGACTCTCTTAAGGTAGCCAATGCCTCGTCACCAACATAATCCCATCACCAACTTCAAGAAACCGCTTGCAAATTAACGAAGCTTCTCATAAGATACACAGCTAGTGGGGTGTCACTTGAGGCAGACTGGCCAAAGTACCAAAAAAAGGTGTATTTGGGTGAGCAACTAGCAGGAATCACTATGACACTCATAGGGTAGCCAATGCCTCGTCACCAGCATAATCACATCAGCAACTTCAAGAAACCCCTGGCAAAAGTTACAATGACTCTAAGTTACACAACTAGTGGCGTAGCTATCAGGCAGACTGGAAAGAGTATCTAAAAAATGTGTATTTGGATGAGCAACTGGCAGGAAACACTGTGACTCTCTTAGGGTAGCCAATATCTCGTCACCAGTACCATCACATCTTCAAAGTCAAGAAACCGCTGGCAAGAGTAACGATGTTTCTCTTAAGATACACAACTAGTGGCGTATCGCTTCAGGCAGACTGGAAAGAGTATCTAAAAAATGTGTATTTGGGTGAAGAACTGGCAGGAATCTCTATGACTCTCTTGAGGTAGCCAATGCCTCGTCACCAGCAGAATCAAATCAGCAACTTCTAGAAACCCCTGGCAAAAGTAACGATGTTTCTCTTAAGATACACAACTAGTGGCTTATCGCTTCAGGCACACTGGAAACAGTATCTAAAAAATGTGTATTTGGGTGAGCAACTGGCACGAAACACTGTGACTCTCTTAGGGAAACCAATATCTCGTCACCAGTATAATCACATCTTCAAAGTCAAGAAACCGCTGGCAAGAGTAACGATGTTTCTCTTAAGATACACAACTAGTGGCGTATCGCTTCAGGCAGACTGGCCACAGTATCTCAAAATGTGTATTTGGGTGAGCAACTGGCCGGAAGCACTATGACTCTCTTAAGGTAGCCAATGCCTCGTCACCAACATAATCCCATCACCAACTTCAAGAAACCGCTTGCAAAGGTAACGAAGCTTCTCATAAGATACACAGCTAGTGGGGTGTCACTTGAGGCAGACTGGCCAAAGTATCAAAAAATGTGTATTTGGGTGAGCAACTAGCAGGAATCACTATGACACTCATAGGGTAGCCAATGCCTCGTCACCAGCATAATCACATCAGCAACTTCAAGAAACCCCTAGCAAAAGTTACAATGACTCTTAAGATACACAACTAGTGGCGTAGCTATCAGGCAGACTGGAAAGAGTATCTAAAAAATGTGTATTTGGGTGAAGAACTGGCAGGAATCTCTATTACTCTCTTGAGGTAGCCAATGCCTCGTCACCAGCAGAATCAAATCAGCAACTTCTAGAAACCCCTGGCAAAAGTAACGATGTTTCTCTTAAGATACACAACTAGTGGCTTATCGCTTCAGGCACACTGGAAACAGTATCTAAAAAATGTGTATTTGGGTGAGCAACTGGCACGAAACACTGTGACTCTCTTAGGGAAACCAATATCTCATCACCAGTATAATCACAGCTTCAAAATCAAGAAACCGCTGGCAAGAGTAATGATGTTTCTCTTAAGATACACAACTAGTGGCGTATCGCTTCAGGCAGACTGGCCACAGTATCTCAAAATGTGTATTTGGGTGAGCAACTGGCAGGAAGCACTATGACTCTCTTAAGGTAGCCAATGCCTCGTCACCAACATAATCCCATCACCAACTTCAAGAAACCGCTTGCAAATTAACGAAGCTTCTCATAAGATACACAGCTAGTGGGGTGTCACTTGAGGCAGACTGGCCAAAGTACCAAAAAAAGGTGTATTTGGGTGAGCAACTAGCAGGAATCACTATGACACTCATAGGGTAGCCAATGCCTCGTCACCAGCATAATCACATCAGCAACTTCAAGAAACCCCTGGCAAAAGTTACAATGACTCTTAAGATACACAACTAGTGGCGTAGCTATCAGGCAGACTGGAAAGAGTATCTAAAAAATGTGTATTTGGATGAGCAACTGGCAGGAAACACTGTGACTCTCTTAGGGTAGCCAATATCTCGTCACCAGTATAATCACAGCTTCAAAGTCAAGAAACCGCTGGCAAGAGTAACGATGTTTCTCTTAAGATACACAACTAGTGGCGTATCTATCAGGCAGACTGGAAAGAGTATCTAAAAAATGTGTATTTGGGTGAAGAACTGGCAGGAATCTCTATGACTCTCTTGAGGTAGCCAGTGATTCGTCACCAGCAGAATCAAATCAGCAACTTCTAGAAACCCCTGGCAAAAGTAACGATGTTTCTCTTAAGATACGCAACTAGTGGCGTATCGCTTCAGGCACACTGGAAACAGTATCTAAAAAATGTGTATTTGGGTGAGCAACTGGCACGAAACACTGTGACTCTCTTAGGGTAGCCAATATCTCGTCACCAGTATAATCACAGCTTCAAAGTCAAGACACCGCTGGCAAGAGTAACGATGTTTCGCTTAAGATACACAACTAGTGGCGTATCGCTTCAGGCAGACTGGCCACAGTATCTCAAAATGTGTATTTGGGTGAGCAACTGGCAGGAAGCACTATGACTCTCTTAAGGTAACCAATGCCTCGTCACCAACATAATCACATCACCAACTTCAAGAAACCGCTTGCAAAGGTAACGAAGCTTCTCATAACATACACAGCTAGTGGGGTGTCACTTGAGGCAGACTGGCCAAAGTATCAAAAAAATGTGTATTTGGGTGAGCAACTAGCAGGAATCACTATGACACTCATTGGGTAGCCAATGCCTCGTCACCAGCATAATCACATCAGCAACTTCAAGAAACCTCTGGCAAAAGTTACAATGACTCTTAAGATACACAACTAGTGGCGTAGCTACCAGGCAGACTGGAAAGAGTATCTAAAAAATGTGTATTTGGGTGAAGAACTGGCAGGAATCTCTATGACTCTCTTGAGGTAGCCAATGCCTCGTCACCAGCAGAATCAAATCAGCAACTTCTAGAAACCCCTGGCAAAAGTAACGATGTTTCTCTTAAGATACACAACTAGTGGCTTATCGCTTCAGGCACACTGGAAACAGTATCTAAAAAATGTGTATTTGGGCGAGCAACTGGCACGAAACACTGTGACTCTCTTAGGGAAACCAATATCTCGTCACCAGTATAATCACAGCTTCAAAGTCAAGAAACCGCTGGCAAGAGTAACGATGTTTCTCTTAAGATACACAACTAGTGGCGT
Source organism: Schistocerca nitens (assembly GCF_023898315.1). NCBI lineage: Eukaryota > Metazoa > Arthropoda > Insecta > Orthoptera > Acrididae > Schistocerca > Schistocerca nitens. Next base: position 103,828,984 of record NC_064616.1, on the reverse strand, counting down.
ATCGCTTCAGGCAGACTGGCCACAGTATCTCAAAATGTGTATTTGGGTGAGCAACTGGCAGGAAGCACTATGACTCTCTTAAGGTAGCCAATGCCTTGTCACCAACATAATCCCATCACCAACTTCAAGAAACCGCTTGCAAAGGTAACGATGCTTCTCGTAAGATACACAGCTAGTGGGGTGTCACTTGAGGCAGACTGGCCAAAGTATCAAAAAAATGTGTATTTGGGTGAGCAACTAGCAGGAATCACTATGACACTCATAGGACAGCCAATGCCTCGTCACCAGCATAATCACATCAGCAACTTCAAGAAACCCCTGGCAAAAGTTACAATGACTCTTAAGATACACAACTAGTGGCGTAGCTATCAGGCAGACTGGAAAGAGTATCTAAAAAATGTGTATTTGGATGAGCAACTGGCAGGAAACACTGTGACTCTCTTAGGGTAGCCAATATCTCGTCACCAGTATAATCACAGCTTCAAAGTCAAGAAACCGCTGGCAAGAGTAACGATGTTTCTCTTAAGATACACAACTAGTGGCGTATCGCTTCAGGCAGACTGGCCACAGTATCTCAAAATGTGTATTTGGGTGAGCAACTGGCAGGAAGCACTATGACTCTCTTAAGGTAGCCAATGCCTTGTCACCAACATAATCCCATCACCAACTTCAAGAAACCGCTTGCAAAGGTAACGATGCTTCTCGTAAGATACACAGCTAGTGGGGTGTCACTTGAGGCAGACTGGCCAAAGTATCAAAAAAATGTGTATTTGGGTGAGCAACTATCAGGAATCACTATGACACTCATAGGGTAGCCAATGCCTCGTCACCAGCATAATCACATCAGCAACTTCAAGAAACCCCTGGCAAAAGTTACAATGACTCTTAAGATACACAACTAGTGGCGTAGCTATCAGGCAGACTGGAAAGAGTATCTAAAAAATGTGAATTTGGGTGAAGAACTGGCAGGAATCTCTATGACTCTCTTGAGGTAGCCAATGCCTCGTCACCAGCAGAATCAAATCAGCAACTTCTAGAAACCCCTGGCAAAAGTAACGATGTTTCTCTTAAGATACACAACTAGTGGCTTATCGCTTCAGGCACACTGGAAACAGTATCTAAAAAATGTGTATTTGGGTGAGCAACTGGCACGAAACACTGTGACTCTCTTAGGGAAACCAATATCTCGTCACCAGTATAATCACATCTTCAAAGTCAAGAAACCGCTGGCAAAGGTAACGATGTTTCTCTTAAGCTACACAACTAGTGGCGTATCGCTTCAGGCAGACTGGCCACAGTATCTCAAAATGTGTATTTGGGTGAGCAACTGGCAGGAAGCACTATGACTCTCTTAAGTTAGCCAATGCCTCGTCACCAACATAATCCCATCACCAACTTCAAGAAACCGCTTGCAAAGGTAACGAAGCTTCTCATAAGATACAGAGCTAGTGGGGTGTCACTTGAGGCAGACTGGCCAAAGTATCAAAAAAATGTGTATTTGGGTGAGCAACTAGCAGGAATCACTATGACACTCATAGGGTAGCCAATGCCTCGTCACCAGCATAATCACATCAGCAACTTCAAGAAACCCCTGGCAAAAGTTACAATGACTCTTAAGATACACAACTAGTGGCGTAGCTATCAGGCAGACTGGAAAGTGTATCTAAAAAATGTGTATTTGGATGAGCAACTGGCAGGAAACACTGTGACTCTCTTAGGGTAGCCAATATCTCGTCACCAGTATAATCACATCTTCAAAGTCAAGAAACCGCTGGCAAGAGTAACGATGTTTCTCTTAAAATACACAACTAGTGGCGTATCGCTTCAGGCAGACTGGCCACAGTATCTCAAAATGTGTATTTGGGTGAGCAACTGGCAGGAAGCACTATGACTCTCTTAAGGTAGCCAATGCCTTGTCACCAACATAATCCCATCACCAACTTCAAGAAACCGCTTGCAAAGGTAACGATGCTTCTCATAAGATACACAGCTAGTGGGGTGTCACTTGAGGCAGACTGGCCAAAGTATCAAAAAAATGTGTATTTGGGTGAGCAACTAGCAGGAATCACTATGACACTCATAGGGTAGCCAATGCCTCGTCACCAGCATAATCACATCAGCAACTTCAAGAAACCCCTGGCAAAAGTTACAATGACTCTTAAGATACACAACTAGTGGCGTAGCTATCAGGCAGACTGGAAAGAGTATCTAAAAAATGTGTATTTGGATGAGCAACTGGCAGGAAACACTGTGACTCTCTTAGGGTAGCCAATATCTCGTCACCAGTATAATCACAGCTTCAAAGTCAAGAAACCGCTGGCAAGAGTAACGATGTTTCTCTTAAGATACACAACTAGTGGCGTATCGCTTCAGGCAGACTGGCCACAGTATCTCAAAATGTGTATTTGGGTGAGCAACTGGCAGGAAGCACTATGACTCTCTTAAGGTAGCCAATGCCTTGTCACCAACATAATCCCATCACCAACTTCAAGAAACCGCTTGCAAAGGTAACGATGCTTCTCGTAAGATACACAGCTAGTGGGGTGTCACTTGAGGCAGACTGGCCAAAGTATCAAAAAAATGTGTATTTGGGTGAGCAACTAGCAGGAATCACTATGACACTCATAGGATAGCCAATGCCTCGTCACCAGCATAATCACATCAGCAACTTCAAGAAACCCCTGGCAAAAGTTACAATGACTCTTAAGATACACAACTAGTGGCGTAGCTATCAGGCAGACTGGAAAGAGTATCTAAAAAATGTGAATTTGGGTGAAGAACTGGCAGGAATCTCTATGACTCTCTTGAGGTAGCCAATGCCTCGTCACCAGCAGAATCAAATCAGCAACTTCTAGAAACCCCTGGCAAAAGTAACGATGTTTCTCTTAAGATACACAACTAGTGGCTTATCGCTTCAGGCACACTGGAAACAGTATCTAAAAAATGTGTATTTGGGTGAGCAACTGGCACGAAACACTGTGATTCTCTTAGGGAAACCAATATCTCGTCACCAGTATAATCACAGCTTCAAAGTCAAGAAACCGCTGGCAAGAGTAACGATGTTTCTCTTAAGATACACAACTAGTGGCGTATCGCTTCAGGCAGACTGGCCACAGTATCTCAAAATGTGTATTTGGGTGAGCAACTGGCAGGAAGCACTATGACTCTCTTAAGGTAGCCAATGCCTCGTCACCAACATAATCCCATCACCAACTTCAAGAAACCGCTTGCAAAGGTAACGAAGCTTCTCATAACATACACAGCTAGTGGGGTGTCACTTGGGGCAGACTGGCCAAAGTATCTAAAAAATGTGTATTTGGGTGAGCAACTAGCAGGAATCACTATGACACTCATAGGGTAGCCAATGCCTCGTCACCAGCATAATCACATCAGCAACTTCAAGAAACCCCTGGCAAAAGTTACAATGACTCTTAAGATACACAACTAGTGGCGTAGCTATCAGGCAGACTGCAAAGAGTATCTAAAAAATGTGTATTTGGATGAGCAACTGGCACGAAACACTGTGACTCTCTTAGGGTAGCCAATATCTCGTCACCAGTATAATCACATCTTCAAAGTCAAGAAACCGCTGGCAAGAGTAACGATGTTTCTCTTAAGATACACAACTAGTGGCGTATCGCTTCAGGCAGACTGGCCACAGTATCTCAAAATGTGTATTTGGGTGAGCAACTGGCAGGAAGCACTATGACTCTCTTAAGGTAGCCAATGCCTAGTCACCAACAAAATCCCATCACCAACTTCAAGAAACCGCTTGCAAAGGTAAAGATGCTTCTCATAAGATACACAGCTAGTGGGGTGTCACTTGAGGCAGACTGGCCAAAGTATCAAAAAAATGTGCATTTGGGTGAGCAACTAGCAGGAATCACTATGACACTCATAGGGTAGCCAATGCCTCGTCACCAGCATAATCACATCAGCAACTTCAAGAAACCCCTGGCAAAAGTTACAATGACTCTTAAGATACACAACTAGTGGCGTAGCTATCAGGCAGACTGGAAAGAGTATCTAAAAAAGGTGTATTTGGGTGAAGAACTGGCAGGAATCTCTATGACTCTCTTGAGGTAGCCAATGCCTCGTCACCAGCAGAATCAAATCAGCAACTTCTAGAAACCCCTGGCAAAAGTAACGATGTTTCTCTTAAGATACACAACTAGTGGCTTATCGCTTCAGGCAGACTGGCCACAGTATCTCAAAATGTGTATTTGGGTGAGCAACTAGCAGGAATCACTATGACACTCATAGGGTAGCCAATGCCTCGTCACCAGCATAATCACATCAGCAACTTCTAGAAACCCCTGGCAAAAGTTACAATGACTCTTAAGATACACCACTAGTGGCGTAGCTATCAGGCAGACTGGAAAGAGTATCTAAAAAATGTGTATTTGGATGAGCAACTGGCAGGAAACACTGTGACTCTCTTAGGGTAGCCAATATCTCGTCACCAGTATAATCACAGCTTCAAAGTCAAGAAACCGCTGGCAAGAGTAACGATGTTTCTCTTAAGATACACAACTAGTGGCGTATCGCTTCAGGCAGACTGGCCACAGTATCTCAAAATGTGTATTTGGGTGAGCAACTGGCAGGAAGCACTATGACTCTCTTAAGGTAGCCAATGCCTTGTCACCAACATAATCCCATCACCAACTTCAAGAAACCGCTTGCAAAGGTAACGATGCTTCTCGTAAGATACACAGCTAGTGGGGTGTCACTTGAGGCAGACTGGCCAAAGTATCAAAAAAATGTGTATTTGGGTGAGCAACTAGCAGGAATCACTATGACACTCATAGGGTAGCCAATGCCTCGTCACCAGCATAATCACATCAGCAACTTCAAGAAACCCCTGGCAAAAGTTACAATGACTCTTAAGATACACAACTAGTGGCGTAGCTATCAGGCAGACTGAAAAGAGTATCTAAAAAATGTGAATTTGGGTGAAGAACTGGCAGGAATCTCTATGACTCTCTTGAGGTAGCCTATGCCTCGTCACCAGCAGAATCAAATCAGCAACTTCTAGAAACCCTGGCAAAAGTAACGATGTTTCTCTTAAGATACGCAACTAGTGGCGTATCGCTTCAGGCACACTGGAAACAGTATCTAAAAAATGTGTATTTGGGTGAGCAACTGGCACGAAACACTGTGACTCTCTTAGGGTAGCCAATATCTCGTCACCAGTATAATCACAGCTTCAAAGTCAAGAAACCGCTGGCAAGAGTAACGATGTTTCTCTTAAGATACACAACTAGTGGCGTATCGCTTCAGGCAGACTGGCCACAGTATCTCAAAATGTGTATTTGGGTGAGCAACTGGCAGGAAGCACTATGACTCTCTTAAAGTAGCCAATGCCTCGTCACCAACATAATCCCATCACCAACTTCAAGAAACCGCTTGCAAAGGTAACGAAGCTTCTCATAACATACACAGCTAGTGGGGTGTCACTTGAGGCAGACTGGCCAAAGTATCAAAAAAATGTGTATTTGGGTGAGCAACTAGCAGGAATCACTATGACACTCATAGGGTAGCCAATGCCTCGTCACCAGCATAATCACATCAGCAACTTCAAGAAACCCCTGGCAAAAGTTACAATGACTCTTAAGATACACAACTAGTGGCGTAGCTATCAGGCAGACTGGAAAGAGTATCTAAAAAATGTGTATTTGGGTGAAGAACTGGCAGGAATCTCTATGACTCTCTTGAGGTAGCCAATGCCTCGTCACCAGCAGAATCAAATCAGCAACTTCTAGAAACCCCTGGCAAAAGTAACGATGTTTCTCTTAAGATACACAACTAGTGGCTTATCGCTTCAGGCAGACTGGCCACAGTATCTCAAAATGTGTATTTGGGTGAGCCACTAGCAGGAATCACTATGACACTCATAGGGTAGCCAATGCCTCGTCACCAGCATAATCACATCAGCAACTTCTAGAAACCCCTGGCAAAAGTTACAATGACTCTTAAGATACACCACTAGTGGCGTAGCTATCAGGCAGACTGGAAAGAGTATCTAAAAAATTTGTATTTGGATGAGCAACTGGCACGAAACACTGTGACCCTCTTAGGGTAGCCAATATCTCGTCACCAGTATAATCACGTCTTCAAAGTCAAGAAACCGCTGGCAAGAGTAACGATGTTTCTCTTAAGATACACAACTAGTGGCGTATCGCTTCAGGCAGACTGGCCACAGTATCTCAAAATGTGTATTTGGGTGAGCAACTGGCAGGAAGCACTATGACTCTCTTAAGGTAGCCAATGCCTCGTCACCAACATAATCCCATCACCAACTTCAAGAAACCGCTTGCAAAGGTAACGAAGCTTCTCATAAGATACACAGCTAGTGGGGTGTCACTTGAGGCAGACTGGCCAAAGTATCAAAAAATGTGTATTTGGGTGGGCAACTAGCAGGAATCACTATGACACTCATAGGGTAGCCAATGCCTCGTCACCAGCATAATCACATCAGCAACTTCAAGAAACCCCTGGCAAAAGTTACAATGACTCTTAAGATACACAACTAGTGGCGTAGCTATCAGGCAGACTGGAAAGAGTATCTAAAAAATGTGTATTTGGGTGAAGAACTGGCAGGAATCTCTATGACTCTCTTGAGGTAGCCAATGCTTCGTCACCAGCAGAATCAAATCAGCAAATTCTAGAAACCCCTGGCAAAAGTAACGATGTTTCTCTTAAGATACACAACTAGTGGGGTATCGCTTCAGGCACACTGGAAACAGTATCTAAAAAATGTGTATTTGGGTGAGCAACTGGCACGAAACACTGTGACTCTTTTAGGGAAACCAATATCTCGTCACCAGTATAATCACATCTTCAAAGTCAAGAAACCGCTGGCAAGAGTAACGATGTTTCTCTTAAGATACACAACTAGTGGCGTATCGCTTCAGGCAGACTGGCCACAGTATCTCAAAATGTGTATTTGGGTGAGCAACTGGCAGGAAGCACTATGACTCTCTTAAGGTAGCCAATGCCTCGTCACCAACATAATCCCATCACCAACTTCAAGAAACCGCTTGCAAAGGTAACGAAGCTTCTCATAACATACACAGCTAGTGGGGTGTCACTTGAGGCAGACTGGCCAAAGTATCAAAAAAATGTGTATTTGGGTGAGCAACTAGCAGGAATCACTATGACACTCATAGGGTAGCCAATGCCTCGTCACCAGCATAATCACATCAGCAACTTCAAGAAACCCCTGGCAAAAGTTACAATGACTCTTAAGATACACAACTAGTGGCGTAGCTATCAGGCAGACTGGAAAGAGTATCTAAAAAATGTGTATTTGGATGAGCAACTGGCACGAAACACTGTGACTCTCTTAGTGTAGCCAATATCTCGTCACCAGTATAATCACATCTTCAAAGTCAAGAAACCGCTGGCAAGAGTAACGATGTTTCTCTTAAGATACACAACTAGTGGCGTATCGCTTCAGGCAGACTGGCCACAGTATCTCAAAATGTGTATTTGGGTGAGCAACTGGCAGGAAGCACTATGACACTCTTAAGGTAGCCAATGCCTTGTCACCAACAAAATCCCATCACCAACTTCAAGAAACCGCTTGCAAAGGTAAAGATGCTTCTCATAAGATACACAGCTAGTGGGGTGTCACTTGAGGCAGACTGGCCAAAGTATCAAAAAAATGTGTATTTGGGTGAGCAACTAGCAGGAATCATTATGACACTCATAGGGTCGCCAATGCCTCGTCACCAGCATAATCACATCAGCAACTTCAAGAAACCCCTGGCAAAAGTTACAATGACTCTTAAGATACACAACTAGTGGCGTAGCTATCAGGCAGACTGGAAAGAGTATCTAAAAAATGTGTATTTGGGTGAAGAACTGGCAGGAATCTCTATGACTCTCTTGAGGTAGCCAATGCCTCGTCACCAGCAGAATCAAATCAGCAACTTCTAGAAACCCCTGGCAAAAGTAACGATGTTTCTCTTAAGATACACAACTAGTGGCTTATCGCTTCAGGCAGACTGGCCACAGTATCTCAAAATGTGTATTTGGGTGAGCAACTAGCAGGAATCACTATGACACTCATAGGGTAGCCAATGCCTCGTCACCAGCATAATCACATCAGCAACTTCTAGAAACCCCTGGCAAAAGTTACAATGACTCTTAAGATACACCACTAGTGGCGTAGCTATCAGGCAGACTGGAAAGAGTATCTAAAAAATGTGTATTTGGATGAGCAACTGGCAGGAAACACTGTGACTCTCTTAGGGTAGCCAATATCTCGTCACCAGTATAATCACAGCTTCAAAGTCAAGAAACCGCTGGCAAGAGTAACGATGTTTCTCTTAAGATACACAACTAGTGGCGTATCGCTTCAGGCAGACTGGCCACAGTATCTCAAAATGTGTATTTGGGTGAGCAACTGGCAGGAAGCACTATGACTCTCTTAAGGTAGCAATGCCTTGTCACCAACATAATCCCATCACCAACTTCAAGAAACCGCTTGCAAAGGTAACGATGCTTCTCGTAAGATACACAGCTAGTGGGGTGTCACTTGAGGCAGACTGGCCAAAGTATCAAAAAAATGTGTATTTGGGTGAGCAACTAGCAGGAATCACTATGACACTCATAGGGTAGCCAATGCCTCGTCACCAGCATAATCACATCAGCAACTTCAAGAAACCCCTGGCAAAAGTTACAATGACTCTTAAGATACACAACTAGTGGCGTAGCTATCAGGCAGACTGGAAAGAGTATCTAAAAAATGTGAATTTGGGTGAAGAACTGGCAGGAATCTCTATGACTCTCTTGAGGCAGCCAATGCCTCGTCACCAGCAGAATCAAATCAGCAACTTCTAGAAACCCCTGGCAAAAGTAACGATGTTTCTCTTAAGATAAACAACTAGTGGCTTATCGCTTCAGGCACACTGGAAACAGTATCTAAAAAATGTGTGTTTGGGTGAGCAACTGGCACGAAACACTGACTCTCTTAGGGAAACCAATATCTCGTCACCAGTATAATCACAGCTTCAAAGTCAAGAAACCGCTGGCAAGAGAAATGATGTTTCTCTTAATATACACAACTAGTGGCGTATCGCTTCAGGCAGACTGGCCACAGTATCTCAAAATGTGTATTTGGGTGAGCAACTGGCTGGAAGCACTATGACTCTCTTAAGGTAGCCAATGCCTCGTCACCAACATAATCCCATCACCAACTTCAAGAAACCGCTTGCAAAGGTAACGAAGCTTCTCATAAGATACACAGCTAGTGGGGTGTCACTTGAGGCAGACTGGCCAAAGTACCAAAAAAAGGTGTATTTGGGTGAGCAACTAGCAGGAATCACTATGACACTCATAGGGTAGCCAATGCCTCGTCACCAGCATAATCACATCAGCAACTTCAAGAAACCCCTGGCAAAAGTTACAATGACTCTTAAGATACACAACTAGTGGCGTATCTAACAGGCAGACTGGAAAGAGTATCTAAAAAATGTGTATTTCGGTGAAGAACTGGCAGGAATCTCTATGACACTCATAGGGTAGCCAATGCCTCGTCACCAGCATAATCACATCAGCAACTTCTAGAAACCCCTGGCAAAAGTTACAATGACTCTTAAGATACACCACTAGTGGCGTAGCTATCAGGCAGACTGGAAAGAGTATCTAAAAAATTTGTATTTGGATGAGCAACTGGCACGAAACACTGTGACCCTCTTAGGGTAGCCAATATCTCGTCACCAGTATAATCACGTCTTCAAAGTCAAGAAACCGCTGGCAAGAGTAACGATGTTTCTCTTAAGATACACAACTAGTGGCGTATCGCTTCAGGCAGACTGGCCACAGTATCTCAAAATATGTATTTGGGTGAGCAACTGGCAGAAAGCACTATGACTCTCTTAAGGTAGCCAATGCCTCGTCACCAACATAATCCCATCACCAACTTCAAGAAACCGCTTGCAAAGGTAACGAAGCTTCTCATAACATACACAGCTAGTGGGGTGTCACTTGAGGCAGACTGGCCAAAGTATAAAAAAAATGTTTATTTGGGTGAGCAACTAGCAGGAATCACTATGACACTCATAGGGTAGCCAATGCCTCGTCACCAGCATAATCACATCAGCAACTTCAAGAAACCCCTGGCAAAAGTTACAATGACTCTTAAGATACACAACTAGTGGCGTAGCTATCAGGCAGACTGTAAAGAGTATCTAAAAAATGTGTATTTGGGTGAAGAACTGGCAGGAATCTCTATGACTCTCTTGAGGTAGCCAATGCCTCGTCACCAGCAGAATCAAATCAGCAACTTCTAGAAACCCCTGGCAAAAGTAACGATGTTTCTCTTAAGATACACAACTAGTGGCTTATCGCTTCAGGCAGAATGGCCACAGTATCTCAAAATGTGTATTTGGGTGAGCAACTAGCAGGAATCACTATGACACTCATAGGGTAGCCAATGCCTCGTCACCAGCATAATCACATCAGCAACTTCTAGAAACCCCTGGCAAAAGTTACAATGACTCTTAAGATACACCACTAGTGGCGTAGCTATCAGGCAGACTGGAAAGAGTATCTAAAAAATGTGTATTTGGATGAGCAACTGGCAGGAAACACTGTGACTCTCTTAGGGTAGCCAATATCTCGTCACCAGTATAATCACAGCTTCAAAGTCAAGAAACCGCTGGCTAGAGTAACGATGTTTCTCTTAAGATACACAACTAGTGGCGTATCGCTTCAGGCAGACTGGCCACAGTATCTCAAAATGTGTATTTGGGTGAGCAACTGGCAGGAAGCACTATGACTCTCTTAAGGTAGCCAATGCCTTGTCACCAACATAATCCCATCACCAACTTCAAGAAACCGCTTGCAAAGGTAACGATGCTTCTCGTAAGATACACAGCTAGCGGGGTGTCACTTGAGGCAGACTGGCCAAAATATCAAAAAAATGTGTATTTGGGTGTGCAACTAGCAGGAATCACTATGACACTCATAGGGTAGCCAATGCCTCGTCACCAGCATAATCACATCAGCAACTTCAAGAAACCCCTGGCAAAAGTTACAATGACTCTTAAGATACACAACTAGTGGCGTATCTAACAGGCAGACTGGAAAGAGTATCTAAAAAATGTGTATTTCGGTGAAGAACTGGCAGGAATCTCTATGACTCTCTTGAGGTAGCCAATGCCTCGTCACCAGCACAATCAAATCAGCAACTTCTAGAAACCCCTGGCAAAAGTAACGATGTTTCTCTTAAGATACGCAACTAGTGGCGTATCGCTTCAGGCACACTGGAAACAGTATCTAAAAAATGTGTATTTGGGTGAGCAACTGGCACGAAACACTGTGACTCTCTTAGGGTAGCCAATATCTCGTCACCAGTATAATCACAGCTTCAAAGTCAAGAAACCGCTGGCAAGAGTAACGATGTTTCTCTTAAGATACACAACTAGTGGCGTATCGCTTCAGGCAGACTGGCCACAGTATCTCAAAATGTGTATTTGGGTGAGCAACTGGCAGGAAGCACTATGACTCTCTTAAGGTAGCCAATGCCTCGTCACCAACATAATCCCATCACCAACTTCAAGAAACCGCTTGCAAAGGTAACGAAGCTTCTCATAACATACACAGCTAGTGGGGTGTCACTTGAGGCAGACTGGCCAAAGTATCAAAAAATGTGTATTTGGGTGAGCAACTAGCAGGAATCACTATGACACTCATAGGGTAGCCAATGCCTCGTCACCAGCATAATCACATCAGCAACTTCAAGAAACCCCTGGCAAAAGTTACAATGACTCTTAAGATACACAACTAGTGGCGTAGCTATCAGGCAGACTGGAAAGGGTATCTAAAAAATGTGTATTTGGATGAGCAACTGGCACGAAACACTGTGACTCTCTTAGGGTAGCCAATATCTCGTCACCAGTATAATCACATCTTCAAAGTCAAGAAACCGCTGGCAAGAGTAACGATGTTTCTCTTAAGATACACAACTAGTGGCGTATCGCTTCAGGCAGACTGGCCACAGTATCTCAAAATGTGTATTTGGGTGAGCAACTGGCAGGAAGCACTATGACTCTCTTAAGGTAGCCAATGCCTTGTCACCAACAAAATCGCATCACCAACTTCAAGAAACCGCTTGCAAAGGTAAAGATGCTTCTCATAAGATACACAGCTAGTGGGGTGTCACTTGAGGCAGACTGGCCAAAGTATCAAAAAAATGTGTATTTGGGTGAGCAACTAGCAGGAATCACTATGACACTCATAGGGTAGCCAATGCCTCGTCACCAGCATAATCACATCAGCAACTTCAAGAAACCCCTGGCAAAAGTTACAATGACTCTTAAGATACACAACTAGTGGCGTAGCTATCAGGCAGACTGGAAAGAGTATCTAAAAAATGTGTATTTGGGTGAAGAACTGGCAGGAATCTCTATGACTCTCTTGAGGTAGCCAATGCCTCGTCACCAGCAGAATCAAATCAGCAACTTCTAGAAACCCCTGGCAAAAGTAACGATGTTTCTCTTAAGATACACAACTAGTGGCTTATCGCTTCAGGCAGACTGGCCACAGTATCTCAAAATGTGTATTTGGGTGAGCCACTAGCAGGAATCACTATGACACTCATAGGGTAGCCAATGCCTCGTCACCAGCATAATCACATCAGCAACTTCTAGAAACCCCTGGCAAAAGTTACAATGACTCTTAAGATACACCACTAGTGGCGTAGCTATCAGGCAGACTGGAAAGAGTATCTAAAAAATTTGTATTTGGATGAGCAACTGGCACGAAACACTGTGACCCTCTTAGGGTAGCCAATATCTCGTCACCAGTATAATCACGTCTTCAAAGTCAAGAAACCGCTGGCAAGAGTAACGATGTTTCTCTTAAGATACGCAACTAGTGGCGTATCGCTTCAGGCAGACTGGCCACAGTATCTCAAAATGTGTATTTGGGTGAGCAACTGGCAGGAAGCACTATGACTCTCTTAAGGTAGCCAATGCCTCGTCACCAACATAATCCCATCACCAACTTCAAGAAACCGCTTGCAAAGGTAACGAAGCTTCTCATAAGATACACAGCTAGTGGGGTGTCACTTGAGGCAGACTGGCCAAAGTATCAAAAAATGTGTATTTGGGTGAGCAACTAGCAGGAATCACTATGACACTCATAGGGTAGCCAATGCCTCGTCACCAGCATAATCACATCAGCAACTTCAAGAAACCCCTGGCAAAAGTTACAATGACTCTTAAGATACACAACTAGTGGCGTAGCTATCAGGCAGACTGGAAAGAGTATCTAAAAAATGTGTATTTGGGTGAAGAACTGGCAGGAATCTCTATGACTCTCTTGAGGTAGCCAATGCTTCGTCACCAGCAGAATCAAATCAGCAAATTCTAGAAACCCCTGGCAAAAGTAACGATGTTTCTCTTAAGATACACAACTAGTGGCGTATCGCTTCAGGCACACTGGAAACAGTATCTAAAAAATGTGTATTTGGGTGAGCAACTGGCACGAAACACTGTGACTCTCTTAGGGAAACCAATATCTCGTCACCAGTATAATCACATCTTCAAAGTCAAGAAACCGCTGGCAAGAGAAACGATGTTTCTCTTAAGATACACAACTAGTGGCGTATCGCTTCAGGCAGACTGGCCACAGTATCTCAAAATGTGTATTTGGGTGAGCAACTGGCAGAAAGCACTATGACTCTCTTAAGGTAGCCAATGCCTCGTCACCAACATAATCCCATCACCAACTTCAAGAAACCGCTTGCAAAGGTAACGAAGCTTCTCATAACATACACAGCTAGTTGGGTGTCACTTGAGGCAGACTGGCCAAAGTATCAAAAAAATGTGTATTTGGGTGAGCAACTAGCAGGAATCACTATGACACTCATAGGGTAGCCAATGCCTCGTCACCAGCATAATCACATCAGCAACTTCAAGAAACCCCTGGCAAAAGTTACAATGACTCTTAAGATACACAACTAGTGGCGTAGCTATCAGGCAGACTGGAAAGAGTATCTAAAAAATGTGTATTTGGATGAGCAACTGGCACGAAACACTGTGACTCTCTTAGGGTAGCCAATATCTCGTCACCAGTATAATCACATCTTCAAAGTCAAGAAACCGCTGGCAAGAGTAACGATGTTTCTCTTAAGATACACAACTAGTGGCGTATCGCTTCAGGCAGACTGGCCACAGTATCTCAAAATGTGTATTTGGGTGAGCAACTGGCACAAAGCACTATGACTCTCTTAAGGTAGCCAATGCCTTGTCACCAACAAAATCCCATCACCAACTTCAAGAAACCGCTTGCAAAGGTAAAGATGCTTCTCATAAGATACACAGCTAGTGGGGTGTCACTTGAGGCAGACTGGCCAAAGTATCAAAAAAATGTGTATTTGGGTGAGACACTAGCAGGAATCATTATGACACTCATAGGGTAGCCAATGCCTCGTCACCAGCATAATCACATCAGCAACTTCAAGAAACCCCTGGCAAAAGTTACAATGACTCTTAAGATACACAACTAGTGGCGTAGCTATCAGGCAGACTGGAAAGAGTATCTAAAAAATGTGTATTTGGGTGAAGAACTGGCAGGAATCTCTATGACTCTCTTGAGGTAGCCAATGCCTCGTCACCAGCAGAATCAAATCAGCAACTTCTAGAAACCCCTGGCAAAAGTAACGATGTTTCTCTTAAGATACACAACTAGTGGCTTATCGCTTCAGGCAGACTGGCCACAGTATCTCAAAATGTGTATTTGGGTGAGCAACTAGCAGGAATCACTATGACACTCATAGGGTAGCCAATGCCTCGTCACCAGCATAATCACATCAGCAACATCTAGAAACCCCTGGCAAAAGTTACAATGACTCTTAAGATACACCACTAGTGGCGTAGCTATCAGGCAGACTGGAAAGAGTATCTAAAAAATGTGTATTTGGATGAGCAACTGGCAGGAAACACTGTGACTCTCTTAGGGTAGCCAATATCTCGTCACCAGTATAATCACAGCTTCAAAGTCAAGAAACCGCTGGCAAGAGTAACGATGTTTCTCTTAAGATACACAACTAGTGGCGTATCGCTTCAGGCAGACTGGCCACAGTATCTCAAAATGTGTATTTGGGTGAGCAACTGGCAGGAAGCACTATGACTCTCTTAAGGTAGTCAATGCCTTGTCACCAACATAATCCCATCACCAACTTCAAGAAACCGCTTGCAAAGGTAACGATGCTTCTCGTAAGATACACAGCTAGTGGGGTGTCACTTGAGGCAGACTGGCCAAAGTATCAAAAAAATGTGTATTTGGGTGAGCAACTAGCAGGAATCACTATGACACTCATAGGGTAGCCAATGCCTCGTCACCAGCATAATCACATCAGCAACTTCAAGAAACCCCTGGCAAAAGTTACAATGACTCTTAAGATACACAACTAGTGGCGTAGCTATCAGGCAGACTGGAAAGAGTATCTAAAAAATGTGAATTTGGGTGAAGAACTGGCAGGAATCTCTATGACTCTCTTGAGGCAGCCAATGCCTCGTCACCAGCAGAATCAAATCAGCAACTTCTAGAAACCCCTGGCAAAAGTAACGATGTTTCTCTTAAGATAAACAACTAGTGGCTTATCGCTTCAGGCACACTGGAAACAGTATCTAAAAAATGTGTATTTGGGTGAGCAACTGGCACGAAACACTGTGACTCTCTTAGGGAAACCAATATCTCGTCACCAGTATAATCACAGCTTCAAAGTCAAGAAACCGCTGGCAAGAGTAATGATGTTTCTCTTAAGATACACAACTAGTGGCGTATCGCTTCAGGCAGACTGGCCACAGTATCTCAAAATGTGTATTTGGGTGAGCAACTGGCTGGAAGCACTATGACTCTCTTAAGGTAGCCAATGCCTCGTCACCAACATAATCCCATCACCAACTTCAAGAAACCGCTTGCAAAGGTAACGAAGCTTCTCATAAGATACACAGCTAGTGGGGTGTCACTTGAGGCAGACTGGCCAAAGTATCAAAAAAAGGTGTATTTGGGTGAGCAACTAGCAGGAATCACTATGACACTCATAGGGTAGCCAATGCCTCGTCACCAGCATAATCACATCAGCAACTTCAAGAAACCCCTGGCAAAAGTTACAATGACTCTTAAGATACACAACTAGTGGCGTATCTAACAGGCAGACTGGAAAGAGTATCTAAAAAATGTGTATTTCGGTGAAGAACTGGCAGGAATCTCTATGACTCTCTTGAGGTAGCCAATGCCTCGTCACCAGCATAATCACATCAGCAACTTCTAGAAACCCCTGGCAAAAGTTACAATGACTCTTAAGATACACCACTAGTGGCGTAGCTATCAGGCAGACTGGAAAGAGTATCTAAAAAATTTGTATTTGGATGAGCAACTGGCACGAAACACTGTGACCCTTTTAGGGTAGCCAATATCTCGTCACCAGTATAATCACGTCTTCAAAGTCAAGAAACCGCTGGCAAGAGTAACGATGTTTCTCTTAAGATACACAACTAGTGGCGTATCGCTTCAGGCAGACTGGCCACAGTATCTCAAAATGTGTATTTGGGTGAGCAACTGGCAGGAAGCACTATGACTCTCTTAAGGTAGCCAATGCCTTGTCACCAACATAATCCCATCACCAACTTCAAGAAACCGCTTGCAAAGGTAACGATGCTTCTCGTAAGATACACAGCTAGTGGGGTGTCACTTGAGGCAGACTGGCCAAAGTATCAAAAAAATGTGTATTTGGGTGAGACACTAGCAGGAATCATTATGACACTCATAGGGTAGCCAATGCCTCGTCACCAGCATAATCACATCAGCAACTTCAAGAAACCCCTGGCAAAAGTTACAATGACTCTTAAGATACACAACTAGTGGCGTAGCTATCAGGCAGACTGGAAAGAGTATCTAAAAAATGTGTATTTGGGTGAAGAACTGGCAGGAATCTCTATGACTCTCTTGAGGTAGCCAATGCCTCGTCACCAGCAGAATCAAATCAGCAACTTCTAGAAACCCCTGGCAAAAGTAACGATGTTTCTCTTAAGATACACAACTAGTTGCTTATCGCTTCAGGCAGACTGGCCACAGTATCTCAAAATGTGTATTTGGGTGAGCAACTAGCAGGAATCACTATGACACTCATAGGGTAGCCAATGCCTCGTCACCAGCATAATCACATCAGCAACTTCTAGAAACCCCTGGCAAAAGTTACAATGACTCTTAAGATACACCACTAGTGGCGTAGCTATCAGGCAGACTGGAAAGAGTATCTAAAAAATGTGTATTTGGATGAGCAACTGGCAGGAAACACTGTGACTCTCTTAGGGTAGCCAATATCTCGTCACCAGTATAATCACAGCTTCAAAGTCAAGAAACCGCTGGCAAGAGTAACGATGTTTCTCTTAAGATACACAACTAGTGGCGTATCGCTTCAGGCAGACTGGCCACAGTATCTCAAAATGTGTATTTGGGTGAGCAACTGGCAGGAAGCACTATGACTCTCTTAAGGTAGTCAATGCCTTGTCACCAACATAATCCCATCACCAACTTCAAGAAACCGCTTGCAAAGGTAACGATGCTTCTCGTAAGATACACAGCTAGTGGGGTGTCACTTGAGGCAGACTGGCCAAAGTATCAAAAAAATGTGTATTTGGGTGAGCAACTAGCAGGAATCACTATGACACTCATAGGGTAGCCAATGCCTCGTCACCAGCATAATCACATCAGCAACTTCAAGAAACCCCTGGCAAAAGTTACAATGACTCTTAAGATACACAACTAGTGGCGTAGCTATCAGGCAGACTGGAAAGAGTATCTAAAAAATGTGAATTTGGGTGAAGAACTGGCAGGAATCTCTATGACTCTCTTGAGGCAGCCAATGCCTCGTCACCAGCAGAATCAAATCAGCAACTTCTAGAAACCCCTGGCAAAAGTAACGATGTTTCTCTTAAGATAAACAACTAGTGGCTTATCGCTTCAGGCACACTGGAAACAGTATCTAAAAAATGTGTATTTGGGTGAGCAACTGGCACGAAACACTGTGACTCTCTTAGGGAAACCAATATCTCGTCACCAGTATAATCACAGCTTCAAAGTCAAGAAACCGCTGGCAAGAGTAATGATGTTTCTCTTAAGATACACAACTAGTGGCGTATCGCTTCAGGCAGACTGGCCACAGTATCTCAAAATGTGTATTTGGGTGAGCAACTGGCTGGAAGCACTATGACTCTCTTAAGGTAGCCAATGCCTCGTCACCAACATAATCCCATCACCAACTTCAAGAAACCGCTTGCAAAGGTAACGAAGCTTCTCATAAGATACACAGCTAGTGGGGTGTCACTTGAGGCAGACTGGCCAAAGTACCAAAAAAAGGTGTATTTGGGTGAGCAACTAGCAGGAATCACTATGACACTCATAGGGTAGCCAATGCCTCGTCACCAGCATAATCACATCAGCAACTTCAAGAAACCCCTGGCAAAAGTTACAATGACTCTTAAGATACACAACTAGTGGCGTATCTAACAGGCAGACTGGAAAGAGTATCTAAAAAATGTGTATTTCGGTGAAGAACTGGCAGGAATCTCTATGACTCTCTTGAGGTAGCCAATGCCTCGTCACCAGCATAATCACATCAGCAACTTCTAGAAACCCCTGGCAAAAGTTACAATGACTCTTAAGATACACCACTAGTGGCGTAGCTATCAGGCAGACTGGAAAGAGTATCTAAAAAATTTGTATTTGGATGAGCAACTGGCACGAAACACTGTGACCCTTTTAGGGTAGCCAATATCTCGTCACCAGTATAATCACAGCTTCAAAGTCAAGAAACCGCTGGCAAGAGTAACGATGTTTCTCTTAAGATACACAACTAGTGGCGTATCGCTTCAGGCAGACTGGCCACAGTATCTCAAAATGTGTATTTGGGTGAGCAACTGGCAGGAAGCACTATGACTCTCTTAAGGTAGTCAATGCCTTGTCACCAACATAATCCCATCACCAACTTCAAGAAACCGCTTGCAAAGGTAACGATGCTTCTCGTAAGATACACAGCTAGTGGGGTGTCACTTGAGGCAGACTGGCCAAAGTATCAAAAAAATGTGTATTTGGGTGAGCAACTAGCAGGAATCACTATGACACTCATAGGGTAGCCAATGCCTCGTCACCAGCATAATCACATCAGCAACTTCAAGAAACCCCTGGCAAAAGTTACAATGACTCTTAAGATACACAACTAGTGGCGTAGCTATCAGGCAGACTGGAAAGAGTATCTAAAAAATGTGAATTTGGGTGAAGAACTGGCAGGAATCTCTATGACTCTCTTGAGGCAGCCAATGCCTCGTCACCAGCAGAATCAAATCAGCAACTTCTAGAAACCCCTGGCAAAAGTAACGATGTTTCTCTTAAGATAAACAACTAGTGGCTTATCGCTTCAGGCACACTGGAAACAGTATCTAAAAAATGTGTATTTGGGTGAGCAACTGGCACGAAACACTGTGACTCTCTTAGGGAAACCAATATCTCGTCACCAGTATAATCACAGCTTCAAAGTCAAGAAACCGCTGGCAAGAGTAATGATGTTTCTCTTAAGATACACAACTAGTGGCGTATCGCTTCAGGCAGACTGGCCACAGTATCTCAAAATGTGTATTTGGGTGAGCAACTGGCTGGAAGCACTATGACTCTCTTAAGGTAGCCAATGCCTCGTCACCAACATAATCCCATCACCAACTTCAAGAAACCGCTTGCAAAGGTAACGAAGCTTCTCATAAGATACACAGCTAGTGGGGTGTCACTTGAGGCAGACTGGCCAAAGTACCAAAAAAAGGTGTATTTGGGTGAGCAACTAGCAGGAATCACTATGACACTCATAGGGTAGCCAATGCCTCGTCACCAGCATAATCACATCAGCAACTTCAAGAAACCCCTGGCAAAAGTTACAATGACTCTTAAGATACACAACTAGTGGCGTATCTAACAGGCAGACTGGAAAGAGTATCTAAAAAATGTGTATTTCGGTGAAGAACTGGCAGGAATCTCTATGACTCTCTTGAGGTAGCCAATGCCTCGTCACCAGCATAATCACATCAGCAACTTCTAGAAACCCCTGGCAAAAGTTACAATGACTCTTAAGATACACCACTAGTGGCGTAGCTATCAGGCAGACTGGAAAGAGTATCTAAAAAATTTGTATTTGGATGAGCAACTGGCACGAAACACTGTGACCCTTTTAGGGTAGCCAATATCTCGTCACCAGTATAATCACGTCTTCAAAGTCAAGAAACCGCTGGCAAGAGTAACGATGTTTCTCTTAAGATACACAACTAGTGGCGTATCGCTTCAGGCAGACTGGCCACAGTATCTCAAAATGTGTATTTGGGTGAGCAACTGGCAGGAAGCACTATGACTCTCTTAAGGTAGCCAATGCCTCGTCACCAACATAATCCCATCACCAACTTCAAGAAACCGCTTGCAAAGGTAACGAAGCTTCTCATAAGATACACAGCTAGTGGGGTGTCACTTGAGGCAGACTGGCCAAAGTATCAAAAAATGTGTATTTGGGTGAGCAACTAGCAGGAATCACTATGACACTCATAGGGTAGCCAATGACTCGTCACCAGCATAATCACATCAGCAACTTCAAGAAACCCCTGGCAAAAGTTACAATGACTCTTAAGATACACAACTAGTGGCGTAGCTATCAGGCAGACTGGAAAGAGTATCTAAAAAATGTGTATTTGGGTGAAGAACTGGCAGGAATCTCTATGACTCTCTTGAGGTAGCCAATGCTTCGTCACCAGCAGAATCAAATCAGCAAATTCTAGAAACCCCTGGCAAAAGTAACGATGTTTCTCTTAAGATACACAACTAGTGGCGTATCGCTTCAGGCACACTGGAAACAGTATCTAAAAAATGTGTATTTGGGTGAGCAACTGGCACGAAACACTGTGACTCTCTTAGGGAAACCAATATCTCGTCACCAGTATCATCACATCTTCAAAGTCAAGAAACCGCTGGCAAGAGTAACGATGTTTCTCTTAAGATACACAACTAGTGGCGTATCGCTTCAGGCAGACTGACCACAGTATCTCAAAATATGTATTTGGGTGAGCAACTGGCAGAAAGCACTATGACTCTCTTAAGGTAGCCAATGCCTCGTCACCAACATAATCCCATCACCAACTTCAAGAAACCGCTTGCAAAGGTAACGAAGCTTCTCATAACATACACAGCTAGTGGGGTGTCACTTGAGGCAGACTGGCCAAAGTATCAAAAAAATGTGTATTTGGGTGAGCAACTAGCAGGAATCACTATGACACTCATAGGGTTGCCAATGCCTCGTCACCAGCATAATCACGTCAGCAACTTCAAGAAACCCCTGGCAAAAGTTACAATGACTCTTAAGATACACAACTAGTGGCGTAGCTATCAGGCAGACTGGAAAGAGTATCTAAAAAATGTGTATTTGGGTGAAGAACTGGCAGGAATCTCTATGACTCTCTTGAGGTAGCCAATGCCTCGTCACCAGCAGAATCAAATCAGCAACTTCTAGAAACCCCTGGCAAAAGTAACGATGTTTCTCTTAAGATACACAACTAGTGGCTTATCGCTTCAGGCAGAATGGCCACAGTATCTCAAAATGTGTATTTGGGTGAGCAACTAGCAGGAATCACTATGACACTCATAGGGTAGCCAATGCCTCGTCACCAGCATAATCACATCAGCAACTTCTAGAAACCCCTGGCAAAAGTTACAATGACTCTTAAGATACACAACTAGTGGCGTAGCTATCAGGCAGACTGGAAAGAGTATCTAAAAAATGTGAATTTGGGTGAAGAACTGGCAGGAATCTCTATGACTCTCTTGAGGTAGCCAATGCCTCGTCACCAGCAGAATCAAATCAGCAACTTCTAGAAACCCCTGGCAAAAGTAACGATGTTTCTCTTAAGATACACAACTAGTGGCTTATCGCTTCAGGCACACTGGAAACAGTATCTAAAAAATGTGTATTTGGTTTAGCAACTGGCACGAAACACTGTGACTCTCTTAGGGAAACCAATATCTCGTCACCAGTATAATCACAGCTTCAAAGTCAAGAAACCGCTGGCAAGAGTAATGATGTTTCTCTTAAGATACACAACTAGTGGCGTATCGCTTCAGGCAGACTGGCCACAGTATCTCAAAATGTGTATTTGGGTGAGCAACTGGCTGGAAGCACTATGACTCTCTTAAGGTAGCCAATGCCTCGTCACCAACATAATCCCATCACCAACTTCAAGAAACCGCTTGCAAAGGTAACGAAGCTTCTCATAAGATACACAGCTAGTGGGGTGTCACTTGAGGCAGACTGGCCAAAGTACCAAAAAAAGGTGTATTTGGGTGAGCAACTAGCAGGAATCACTATGACACTCATAGGGTAGCCAATGCCTCGTCACCAGCATAATCACATCAGCAACTTCAAGAAACCCCTGGCAAAAGTTACAATGACTCTTAAGATACACAACTAGTGGCGTATCTAACAGGCAGACTGGAAAGAGTATCTAAAAAATGTGTATTTCGGTGAAGAACTGGCAGGAATCTCTATGACTCTCTTGAGGTAGCCAATGCCTCGTCACCAGCACAATCAAATCAGCAACTTCTAGAAACCCCTGGCAAAAGTAACGATGTTTCTCTTAAGATACGCAACTAGTGGCGTATCGCTTCAGGCACACTGGAAACAGTATCTAAAAAATGTGTATTTGGGTGAGCAACTGGCACGAAACACTGTGACTCTCTTAGGGTAGCCAATATCTCGTCACCAGTATAATCACAGCTTCAAAGTCAAGAAACCGCTGGCAAGAGTAACGATGTTTCTCTTAAGATACACAACTAGTGGCGTATCGCTTCAGGCAGACTGGCCACAGTATCTCAAAATGTGTATTTGGGTGAGCAACTGGCAGGAAGCACTATGACTCTCTTAAGGTAGCCAATGCCTCGTCACCAACATAATCCAATCACCAACTTCAAGAAACCGCTTGCAAAGGTAACGAAGCTTCTCATAACATACACAGCTAGTGGGGTGTCACTTGAGGCAAACTGGCCAAAGTATCAAAAAATGTGTATTTGGGTGAGCAACTAGCAGGAATCACTATGACACTCATAGGGTAGCCAATGCCTCGTCACCAGCATAATCACATCAGCAACTTCAAGAAACCCCTGGCAAAAGTTACAATGACTCTTAAGATACACAACTAGTGGCGTAGCTATCAGGCAGACTGGAAAGAATATCTAAAAAATGTGTATTTGGATGAGCAACTGGCACGAAACACTGTGACTCTCTTAGGGTAGCCAATATCTCGTCACCAGTATAATCACATCTTCAAAGTCAAGAAACCGCTGGCAAGAGTAACGATGTTTCTCTTAAGATACACAACTAGTGGCGTATCGCTTCAGGCAGACTGGCCACAGTATCTCAAAGTGTGTATTTGGGTGAGCAACTGGCAGGAAGCACTATGAATCCCTTAAGGTAGCCAATGCCTTGTCACCAACAAAATCCCATCACCAACTTCAAGAAACCGCTTGCAAAGGTAAAGATGCTTCTCATAAGATACACAGCTAGTGGGAAGTCACTTGAGGCAGACTGGCCAAAGTATCAAAAAAATGTGTATTTGGGTGAGCAACTAGCAGGAATCACTATGACACTCATAGGGTAGCCAATGCCTCGTCACCAGCATAATCACATCAGCAACTTCAAGAAACCCCTGGCAAAAGTTACAATGACTCTTAAGATACACAACTAGTGGCGTAGCTATCAGGCAGACTGAAAAGAGTATCTAAAAAATGTGTATTTGTGTGAAGAACTGGCAGGACTCTCTATGACTCTCTTGAGGTAGCCAATGCCTCGTCACCAGCAGAATCAAATCAGCAACTTCTAGAAACCCCTGGCAAAAGTAACGATGTTTCTCTTAAGATACACAACTAGTGGCTTATCGCTTCAGGCAGACTGGCCACAGTATCTCAAAATGTGTATTTGGGTGAGCAACTAGCAGGAATCACTATGACACTCATAGGGTAGCCAATGCCTCGTCACCAGCATAATCACATCAGCAACTTCTAGAAACCCCTGGCAAAAGTTACAATGACTCTTAAGATACACCACTAGTGGCGTAGCTATCAGGCAGACTGGAAAGAGTATCTAAAAAATTTGTATTTGGATGAGCAACTGGCACGAAACACTGTGACCCTCTTAGGGTAGCCAATATCTCGTCACCAGTATAATCACGTCTTCAAAGTCAAGAAACCGCTGGCAAGAGTAACGATGTTTCTCTTAAGATACACAACTAGTGGCGTATCGCTTCAGGCAGACTGGCCACAGTATCTCAAAATGTGTATTTGGAAGAGCAACTGGCAGGAAGCACTATGACTCTCTTAAGGTAGCCAATGCCTCGTCACCAACATAATCCCATCACCAACTTCAAGAAACCGCTTGCAAAGGTAACGAAGCTTCTCATAAGATACACAGCTAGTGGGGTGCCACTTGAGGCAGACTGGCCAAAGTATCAAAAAATGTGTATTTGGGTGAGCAACTAGCAGGAATCACTATGACACTCATAGGGTAGCCAATGCCTCGTCACCAGCATAATCACATCAGCAACTTCAAGAAACCCCTGGCAAAAGTTACAATGACTCTTAAGATACACAACTTGTGGCGTAGCTATCAGGCAGACTGGAAAGAGTATCTAAAAAATGTGTATTTGGGTGAAGAACTGGCAGGAATCTCTATGACTCTCTTGAGGTAGCCAATGCTTCGTCACCAGCAGAATCAAATCAGCAAATTCTAGAAACCCCTGGCAAAAGTAACGATGTTTCTCTTAAGATATACAACTAGTGGCGTATCGCTTCAGGCACACTGGAAACAGTATCTAAAAAATGTGTATTTGGGTGAGCAACTGGCACGAAACACTGTGACTCTCTTAGGGAAACCAATATCTCGTCACCAGTATAATCACATCTTCAAAGTCAAGAAACCGCTGGCAAGAGTAACGATGTTTCTCTTAAGATACACAACTAGTGGCGTATCGCTTCAGGCAGACTGGCCACAGTATCTCAAAATGTGTATTTGGGTGAGCAACTGGCAGAAAGCACTATGACTCTCTTAAGGTAGCCAATGCCTCGTCAGCAACATAATCACATCACCAACTTCAAGAAACCGCTTGCAAAGGTAACGAAGCTTCTCATAACATACACAGCTAGTGGGGTGTCACTTGAGGCAGACTGGCGAAAGTATCAAAAAAATTTGTATTTGGGTGTGCAACTAGCAGGAATCACTATGACACTCATAGGGTAGCCAATGCCTCGTCACCAGCATAATCACATCAGCAACTTCAAGAAACCCCTGGCAAAAGTTACAATGACTCTTAAGATACACAACTAGTGGCGTAGCTATCAGGCAGACTGGAAAGAGTATCTAAAAAATGTGTATTGGGATGAGCAACTGGCAGGAAACACTGTGACTCTCTTAGTGTAGCCAATATCTCGTCACCAGTATAATCACATCTTCAAAGTCAAGAAACCGCTGGCAAGAGTAACGATGTTTCTCTTAAGATACACAACTAGTGGCGTATCGCTTCAGGCAGACTGGAAAGAGTATCTAAAAATGTGTATTTGGGTGAAGAACTGGCAGGAATCTCTATGACTCTCTTGAGGTAGCCAATGCCTCGTCACCAGCAGAATCAAATCAGCAACTTCTAGCAACCCCTGGCAAAAGTAACGATGTTTCTCTTAAGATACACAACTAGTGGCGTATCGCTTCAGGCACACTAGAAACAGTATCTAAAAAATGTGTATTTGGATGAGCAACTGGCAGGAAACACTGTGACTCTCTTAGGGTAGCCAATATCTCGTCACCAGTATAATCACATCTTCAAAGTCAAGAAACCGCATGCATGAGTAACGATGTTTCTCTTAAGATACACAACTAGTGGCTTATCGCTTCAGGCAGACTGGAAAGAGTATCTAAAAAATGTGTATTTGGGTGAAGAACTGGCAGGAATCTCTATGACTCTCTTGAGGTAGCCAATGCCTCGTCACCAGCAGAATCAAATCAGCAACTTCTAGAAACCCCTGGCAAAAGTAACGATGTTTCTCTTAAGATACACAACTAGTGGCGTATCGCTTCAGGCACACTGGAAACAGTATCTAAAAAATGTGTATTTGGGTGAGCAACTGGCAGGAAACACTGTGACTCTCTTAGGGTAGCCAATATCTCGTCACCACTATAATCACATCTTCAAAGTCAAGAAACCGCTGGCAAGAGTAACGATGTTTCTCTTAAGATACACAACTAGTGGCGTATCGCTTCAGGCAGACTGGCCACAGTATCTCAAAATGTGTATTTGGGTGAGCAACTGGCAGGAAGCACTATGACTCTCTTAAGGTAGCCAATGCCTCGTCACCAACATAATCCCATCACCAACTTCAAGAAACCGCTTGCAAAGGTACCGAAGCTTCTCATAAGATACACAGCTAGTGGGGTGTCACTTGAGGCAGACTGGCCAAAGTACCAAAAAAAGGTGTATTTGGGTGAGCAACTAGCAGGAATCACTATGACACTCATAGGGTAGCCAATGCCTCGTCACCAGCATAATCACATCAGCAACTTCAAGAAACCCCTGGCAAAAGTTACAATGACTCTTAAGATACACAACTAGTGGCGTATCTAACAGGCAGACTGGAAAGAGTATCTAAAAAATGTGTATTTCGGTGAAGAACTGGCAGGAATCTCTATGACTCTCTTGAGGTAGCCAATGCCTCGTCACCAGCACAATCAAATCAGCAACTTCTAGGAACCCCTGGCAAAAGTAACGATGTTTCTCTTAAGATACGCAACTAGTGGCGTATCGCTTCAGGCACACTGGAAACAGTATCTAAAAAATGTGTATTTGGGTGAGCAACTGGCACGAAACACTGTGACTCTCTTAGGGTAGCCAATATCTCGTCACCAGTATAATCACAGCTTCAAAGTCAAGAAACCGCTGGCAAGAGTAACGATGTTTCTCTTAAGATACACAACTAGTGGCGTATCGCTTCAGGCAGACTGGCCACAGTATCTCAAAATGTGTATTTGGGTGAGCAACTGGCAGGAAGCACTATGACTCTCTTAAGGTAGCCAATGCCTCGTCACCAACATAATCCAATCACCAACTTCAAGAAACCGCTTGCAAAGGTAACGAAGCTTCTCATAACATACACAGCTAGTGGGGTGTCACTTGAGGCAGACTGGCCAAAGTATCAAAAAATGTGTATTTGGGTGAGCAACTAGCAGGAATCACTATGACACTCATAGGGTAGCCAATGCCTCGTCACCAGCATAATCACATCAGCAACTTCAAGAAACCCCTGGCAAAAGTTACAATGACTCTTAAGATACACAACTAGTGGCGTAGCTATCAGGCAGACTGGAAAGAGTATCTAAAAAATGTGTATTTGGATGAGCAACTGGCACGAAACACTGTGACTCTCTTAGGGTAGCCAATATCTCGTCACCAGTATAATCACATCTTCAAAGTCAAGAAACCGCTGGCAAGAGTAACGATGTTTCTCTTAAGATACACAACTAGTGGCGTATCGCTTCAGGCAGACTGGCCACAGTATCTCAAAATGTGTATTTGGGTGAGCAACTGGCAGGAAGCACTATGAATCTCTTAAGGTAGCCAATGCCTTGTCACCAACAAAATCCCATCACCAACTTCAAGAAACCGCTTGCAAAGGTAAAGATGCTTCTCATAAGATACACAGCTAGTGGGAAGTCACTTGAGGCAGACTGGCCAAAGTATCAAAAAAATGTGTATTTGGGTGAGCAACTAGCAGGAATCACTATGACACTCATAGGGTAGCCAATGCCTCGTCACCAGCATAATCACATCAGCAACTTCAAGAAACCCCTGGCAAAAGTTACAATGACTCTTAAGATACACAACTAGTGGCGTAGCTATCAGGCAGACTGGAAAGAGTATCTAAAAAATGTGTATTTGTGTGAAGAACTGGCAGGAATCTCTATGACTCTCTTGAGGTAGCCAATGCCTCGTCACCAGCAGAATCAAATCAGCAACTTCTAGAAACCCCTGGCAAAAGTAACGATGTTTCTCTTAAGATACACAACTAGTGGCTTATCGCTTCAGGCAGACTGGCCACAGTATCTCAAAATGTGTATTTGGGTGAGCAACTAGCAGGAATCACTATGACACTCATAGGGTAGCCAATGCCTCGTCACCAGCATAATCACATCAGCAACTTCAAGAAACCCCTGGCAAAAGTTACAATGACTCTTAAGATACACAACTAGTGGCGTAGCTATCAGGCAGACTGGAAAGAGTATCTAAAAAATGTGTATTTGGATGAGCAACTGGCACGAAACACTGTGACTCTCTTAGGGTAGCCAATATCTCGTCACCAGTATAATCACATCTTCAAAGTCAAGAAACCGCTGGCAAGAGTAACGATGTTTCTCTTAAGATACACAACTAGTGGCGTATCGCTTCAGGCAGACTGGCCACAGTATCTCAAAATGTGTATTTGGGTGAGCAACTGGCAGGAAGCACTATGAATCTCTTAAGGTAGCCAATGCCTTGTCACCAACAAAATCCCATCACCAACTTCAAGAAACCGCTTGCAAAGGTAAAGATGCTTCTCATAAGATACACAGCTAGTGGGAAGTCACTTGAGGCAGACTGGCCAAAGTATCAAAAAAATGTGTATTTGGGTGAGCAACTAGCAGGAATCACTATGACACTCATAGGGTAGCCAATGCCTCGTCACCAGCATAATCACATCAGCAACTTCAAGAAACCCCTGGCAAAAGTTACAATGACTCTTAAGATACACAACTAGTGGCGTAGCTATCAGGCAGACTGGAAAGAGTATCTAAAAAATGTGTATTTGTGTGAAGAACTGGCAGGAATCTCTATGACTCTCTTGAGGTAGCCAATGCCTCGTCACCAGCAGAATCAAATCAGCAACTTCTAGAAACCCCTGGCAAAAGTAACGATGTTTCTCTTAAGATACACAACTAGTGGCTTATCGCTTCAGGCAGACTGGCCACAGTATCTCAAAATGTGTATTTGGGTGAGCAACTAGCAGGAATCACTATGACACTCATAGGGTAGCCAATGCCTCGTCACCAGCATAATCACATCAGCAACTTCTAGAAACCCCTGGCAAAAGTTACAATGACTCTTAAGATACACCACTAGTGGCGTAGCTATCAGGCAGACTGGAAAGAGTATCTAAAAAATTTGTATTTGGATGAGCAACTGGCACGAAACACTGTGACCCTCTTAGGGTAGCCAATATCTCGTCACCAGTATAATCACGTCTTCAAAGTCAAGAAACCGCTGGCAAGAGTAACGATGTTTCTCTTAAGATACACAACTAGTGGCGTATCGCTTCAGGCAGACTGGCCACAGTATCTCAAAATGTGTATTTGGAAGAGCAACTGGCAGGAAGCACTATGACTCTCTTAAGGTAGCCAATGCCTCGTCACCAACATAATCCCATCACCAACTTCAAGAAACCGCTTGCAAAGGTAACGAAGCTTCTCATAAGATACACAGCTAGTGGGGTGCCACTTGAGGCAGACTGGCCAAAGTATCAAAAAATGTGTATTTGGGTGAGCAACTAGCAGGAATCACTATGACACTCATAGGGTAGCCAATGCCTCGTCACCAGCATAATCACATCAGCAACTTCAAGAAACCCCTGGCAAAAGTTACAATGACTCTTAAGATACACAACTAGTGGCGTAGCTATCAGGCAGACTGGAAAGAGTATCTAAAAAATGTGTATTTGGGTGAAGAACTGGCAGGAATCTCTATGACTCTCTTGAGGTAGCCAATGCTTCGTCACCAGCAGAATCAAATCAGCAAATTCTAGAAACCCCTGGCAAAAGTAACGATGTTTCTCTTAAGATACACAACTAGTGGCGTATCGCTTCAGGCACACTGTAAACAGTATCTAAATAATGTGTATTTGGGTGAGCAACTGGCACGAAACACTGTGACTCTCTTAGGGAAACCAATATCTCGTCACCAGTATAATCACATCTTCAAAGTCAAGAAACCGCTGGCAAGAGTAACGATGTTTCTCTTAAGATACACAACTAGTGGCGTATCGCTTCAGGCAGACTGGCCACAGTATCTCAAAATGTGTATTTGGGTGAGCAACTGGCAGAAAGCACTATGACTCTCTTAAGGTAGCCAATGCCTCGTCAGCAACATAATCACATCACCAACTTCAAGAAACCGCTTGCAAAGGTAACGAAGCTTCTCATAACATACACAGCTAGTGGGGTGTCACTTGAGGCAGACTGGCGAAAGTATCAAAAAAATTTGTATTTGGGTGTGCAACTAGCAGGAATCACTATGACACTCATAGGGTAGCCAATGCCTCGTCACCAGCATAATCACATCAGCAACTTCAAGAAACCCCTGGCAAAAGTTACAATGACTCTTAAGATACACAACTAGTGGCGTAGCTATCAGGCAGACTGGAAAGAGTGTCTAAAAAATGTGTATTGGGATGAGCAACTGGCAGGGAACACTGTGACTCTCTTAGTGTAGCCAATATCTCGTCACCAGTATAATCACATCTTCAAAGTCAAGAAACCGCTGGCAAGAGTAACGATGTTTCTCTTAAGATACACAACTAGTGGCGTATCGCTTCAGGCAGACTGGAAAGAGTATCTAAAAATGTGTATTTGGGTGAAGATCTGGCAGGAATCTCTATGACTCTCTTGAGGTAGCCAATGCCTCGTCACCAGCAGAATCAAATCAGCAACTTCTAGCAACCCCTGGCAAAAGTAACGATGTTTCTCTTAAGATACACAACTAGTGTCGTATCGCTTCAGGCACACTAGAAACAGTATCTAAAAAATGTGTATTTGGATGAGCAACTGGCAGGAAACACTGTGACTCTCTTAGGGTAGCCAATATCTCGTCACCAGTATAATCACATCTTCAAAGTCAAGAAACCGCATGCAAGAGTAACGATGTTTCTCTTAAGATACACAACTAGTGGCTTATCGCTTCAGGCAGACTGGAAAGAGTATCTAAAAAATGTGTATTTGGGTGAAGAACTGGCAGGAATCTCTATGACTCTCTTGAGGTAGCCAATGCCTCGTCACCAGCAGAATCAAATCAGCAACTTCTAGAAACCCCTGGCAAAAGTAACGATGTTTCTCTTAAGATACACAACTAGTGGCGTATCGCTTCAGGCACACTAGAAACAGTATCTAAAAAATGTGTATTTGGGTGAGCAACTGGCACGAAACACTGTGACTCTCTTAGGGTTAGCAATATCTCGTCACCAGTATAATCACATCTTCAAAGTCAAGAAACCGCTGGCAAGAGTAACGATGTTTCTCTTAAGATGCACAACTAGTGGCGTATCGCTTCATGCAGACTGGCCACAGTATCTCAAAATGTGTATTTGGGTGAGCAACTGGCAGGAAGCACTATGACTCTCTTAAGGTAGCCAATGCCTCGTTACCAACATAATCCCATCACCAACTTCAGGAAACCGCTTGCAAAGGTAACGAAGCTTCTCATAAGATACACAGCTAGTGGGGTGTCACTTGAGGCAGACTGGCCAAAGTATCAAAAATATGTGTATTTGGGTGAGCAACTAGCAGGACTCACTATGACACTCATAGGGTAGCCAATGCCTCGTCACCAGCATAATCACATCAGCAACTTCAAGAAACCCCTGGCAAAAGTTACAATGACTCTTAAGATACACAACTAGTGGCGTAGCTATCAGGCAGACTGGAAAGAGTATCTAAAAAATGTGTATTTGGGTGAAGAACTGGCAGGAATCTCTATGACTCTCTTGAGGTAGCCAATGCCTCGTCACCAGCAGAATCAAATCAGCAACTTCTAGAAACCCCTGGCAAAAGTAACGATGTTTCTCTTAAGATGCACAACTAGTGGCGTATCGCTTCAGGCACACTAGAAACAGTATCTAAAAAATGTGTATTTGGGTGAGCAACTGGCACGAAACACTGTGACTCTCTTAGGGTAACCAATATCTCGTCACCAGTATAATCACATCTTCAAAGTCAAGAAACCGCTGGCAAGAGCAACGATGTTTCTCTTAAGATACACAACTAGTGCCGTATCGCTTCAGGCAGACTGGCCACAGTATCTCAAAATGTGTATTTGGGTGAGCAACTGGCAGGAAGCACTATCACTCTCTTAAGGTAGCCAATGCCTCGTCACCAACATAATCCCATCACCAACTTCAAGAAACCGCTTGCAAAGGTAACGATGCTTCTCATAAGATACACAGCTAGTAGGGTGTCACTTGATCAGACTGGCCAAAGTATCAAAATAATGTGTATTTGGGTGAGCAACTAGCAGGAATCACTATGACACTCATAGGGTAACCAATGCCTCGTCACCAGCATAATCACATCAGCAACTTCAAGAAACCCCTGGCAAAAGTTACAATGACTCTTAAGATACACAACTAGTGGCGTAGTTATCAGGCAGACTGGAAAGAGTGTCTAAAAAATGTGTATTGGGATGAGCAACTGGCAGGGAACACTGTGACTCTCTTAGTGTAGCCAATATCTCGTCACCAGTATAATCACATCTTCAAAGTCAAGAAACCGCTGGCAAGAGTAACGATGTTTCTCTTAAGATACACAACTAGTGGCGTATCGCTTCAGGCAGACTGGAAAGAGTATCTAAAAATGTGTATTTGGGTGAAGATCTGGCAGGAATCTCTATGACTCTCTTGAGGTAGCCAATGCCTCGTCACCAGCAGAATCAAATCAGCAACTTCTAGCAACCCCTGGCAAAAGTAACGATGTTTCTCTTAAGATACACAACTAGTGTCGTATCGCTTCAGGCACACTAGAAACAGTATCTAAAAAATGTGTATTTGGATGAGCAACTGGCAGGAAACACTGTGACTCTCTTAGGGTAGCCAATATCTCGTCACCAGTATAATCACATCTTCAAAGTCAAGAAACCGCATGCAAGAGTAACGATGTTTCTCTTAAGATACACAACTAGTGGCTTATCGCTTCAGGCAGACTGGAAAGAGTATCTAAAAAATGTGTATTTGGGTGAAGAACTGGCAGGAATCTCTATGACTCTCTTGAGGTAGCCAATGCCTCGTCACCAGCAGAATCAAATCAGCAACTTCTAGAAACCCCTGGCAAAAGTAACGATGTTTCTCTTAAGATACACAACTAGTGGCGTATCGCTTCAGGCACACTAGAAACAGTATCTAAAAAATGTGTATTTGGGTGAGCAACTGGCACGAAACACTGTGACTCTCTTAGGGTTAGCAATATCTCGTCACCAGTATAATCACATCTTCAAAGTCAAGAAACCGCTGGCAAGAGTAACGATGTTTCTCTTAAGATGCACAACTAGTGGCGTATCGCTTCATGCAGACTGGCCACAGTATCTCAAAATGTGTATTTGGGTGAGCAACTGGCAGGAAGCACTATGACTCTCTTAAGGTAGCCAATGCCTCGTTACCAACATAATCCCATCACCAACTTCAGGAAACCGCTTGCAAAGGTAACGAAGCTTCTCATAAGATACACAGCTAGTGGGGTGTCACTTGAGGCAGACTGGCCAAAGTATCAAAAATGTGTGTATTTGGGTGAGCAACTAGCAGGACTCACTATGACACTCATAGGGTAGCCAATGCCTCGTCACCAGCATAATCACATCAGCAACTTCAAGAAACCCCTGGCAAAAGTTACAATGACTCTTAAGATACACAACTAGTGGCGTAGCTATCAGGCAGACTGGAAAGAGTATCTAAAAAATGTGTATTTGGGTGAAGAACTGGCAGGAATCTCTATGACTCTCTTGAGGTAGCCAATGCCTCGTCACCAGCAGAATCAAATCAGCAACTTCTAGAAACCCCTGGCAAAAGTAACGATGTTTCTCTTAAGATGCACAACTAGTGGCGTATCGCTTCAGGCACACTAGAAACAGTATCTAAAAAATGTGTATTTGGGTGAGCAACTGGCACGAAACACTGTGACTCTCTTAGGGTAACCAATATCTCGTCACCAGTATAATCACATCTTCAAAGTCAAGAAACCGCTGGCAAGAGCAACGATGTTTCTCTTAAGATACACAACTAGTGCCGTATCGCTTCAGGCAGACTGGCCACAGTATCTCAAAATGTGTATTTGGGTGAGCAACTGGCAGGAAGCACTATCACTCTCTTAAGGTAGCCAATGCCTCGTCACCAACATAATCCCATCACCAACTTCAAGAAACCGCTTGCAAAGGTAACGATGCTTCTCATAAGATACACAGCTAGTGGGGTGTCACTTGATCAGACTGGCCAAAGTATCAAAATAATGTGTATTTGGGTGAGCAACTAGCAGGAATCACTATGACACTCATAGGGTAACCAATGCCTCGTCACCAGCATAATCACATCAGCAACTTCAAGAAACCCCTGGCAAAAGTTACAATGACTCTTAAGATACACAACTAGTGGCGTAGCTATCAGGCAGAGTGGAAAGAGTATCTGAAAAATGTGTATTTGGATGAGCAACTGGCACGAAACACTGTGACTCTCTTAGGGTAGCCAATATCTCGTCACCAGTATAATCACATCTTCAAAGTCAAGAAACCGCTGGCAAGAGTAACGATGTTTCTCTTAAGATACACAACTAGTGGCGTATCGCTTCAGGCAGACTGGCCACAGTATCTCAAAATGTGTATTTGGGTGAGCAACTGGCAGAAAGCACTATGACTCTCTTAAGGTAGCCAATGCCTCGTCACCAACATAATCACATCACCAACTTCAAGAAACCGCTTGCAAAGGTAACGAAGCTTCTCATAAGATACACAGCTAGTGGGGTGTTACTTGAGGCAGACTGGCCAAAGTATCAAAAAAATGTGTATTTGGGTGAGCAACTAGCAGGAATCACTATGACACTCATAGGGTAGCCAATGCCTCGTCACCAGCATAATCACATCAGCAACTTCTAGAAACCCCTAGCAAAAGTTACAATGACTCTTAAGATACACAACTAGTGGCGTAGCTATCAGGCAGACTGGAAAGAGTATTTAAAAAATGTGTATTTGGGTGAAGAACTGGCAGGAATCTCTATGACTCTCTTGAGGTAGCCAATGCTTCGTCACCAGCAGAATCAAATCAGCAACTTCTAGAAATCCCTTTCAAAAGTAACGATGTTTCTCTTAAGATACACAAGTAGTGGCGTATCGCTTCAGGCACACTGGAAACAGTATCTAAAAAATGTGTATTTGGGTGAGCAACTGGCACGAAACACTGTGACTCTCTTAGGGTAACCCATATCTCGTCACCAGTATAATCACAGCTTCAAAGTCAAGAAACCGCTGGCAAGAGTAACGATGTTTCTCTTAAGATACACAACTAGTGGCGTATTGCTTCAGGCAGACTGGCCACAGTATCTCAAAATGTGTATTTGGGTGAGCAACTGGCAGGAAGCACTATGACTCTCTTAAGGTAGCCAATGCCTCGTCACCAACATAATCACATCACCAACTTCAGGAAACCGCTTGCAAAGGTAACGAAGCTTCTCATAAGATACACAGCTAGTTGGGTGTCACTTGAGGCAGACTGGCCAAAGTATCAAAAAAGTGTGTATTTGGGTGAGCAACTAGCAGGAATCACTACGACACTCATAGGGTAGCCAATGCCTCGTCACCAGCATAATCACATCAGCAACTTCAAGAAACCCCTGGCAAATGTTACAATGACTCTTAAGATACACAACTAGTGGCGTAGCTATCAGGCAGACTGGAAAGAGTATCTAAAAAATGTGTATTTGGATGAGCAACTGGCAGGAAACACTGTGACTCTCTTAGGGTAGCCAATATCTCGTCACCAGTATAATCACATCTTCAAAGTCAAGAAACCGCTGGCAAGAGCAACGATGTTTCTCTTAAGATACACAACTAGTGGCGTATCGCTTCAGGCAGACTGGCCACAGTATCTCAAAATGTGTATTTGGGTGAGCAAATGGCAGAAAGCACTATGACTCTCTTAAGGTAGCCAATGCCTCGTCACCAACATAATCACATCACCAACTTCAAGAAACCGCTTGCAAAGGTAACGAAGCTTCTCATAAGATACACAGCTAGTGGGGTGTCACTTGAGGCAGACTGGCCAAAGTATCAAAAAAATGTGTATTTGGGTGAGCAACTAGCAGGAATCACTATGACACTCATAGGGTAGCCAATGCCTCGTCACCAGCATAATCACATGAGCAACTTCTAGAAACCCCTGGCAAAAGTTACAATGACTCTTAAGATACACAACTAGTGGCGTAGCTATCAGGCAGACTGGAAAGAGTATCTATAAATGTGTATTTGGATGAGCATCTGGCAGGAAACACTGTGACTCTCTTAGGGTAGCCAATATCTCGTCACCAGTATAATCACATCTTCAAAGTCAAGAAACCGCTGGCAAGAGCAACGATGTTTCTCTTAAGATACACAAATAGTGGCGTATCGCTTCAGGCAGACTGGCCACAGTATCTCAAAATGTGTATTTGGGTGAGCAACTGGCAGGAAGCACTATGACTCTCTTAAGGTAGCCAATGCCTCGTCACCAACATAATCCCATCACCAACTTCAAGAAACCGCTTGCAAAGGTAACGATGCTTCTCATAAGATACACAGCTAGTGGTGTGTCACTTGAGGCAGACTGGCCAAAGTATCAAAAAAATGTGTATTTGGGTGAGCAACTAGCAGGAATCACTATGACACTCATAGGGTAACCAATGCCTCGTCACCAGCATAATCACATCAGCAACTTCAAGAAACCCCTGGCAAAAGTTACAATGACTCTTAAGATACACAACTAGTGGCGTAGCTATCAGGCAGACTGGAAAGAGTATCTAAAAAATGTGTATTTGGGTGAAGAACTGGCAGGAATCTCTATGACTCTCTTGAGGTAGCCAATGCCTCGTCACCAGCAGAATCAAATCAGCAACTTCTAGAAACCCCTGGCAAAAGTAACGATGTTTCTCTTAAGATACACAACTAGTGGCGTATCGCTTCAGGCACACTGGAAACAGTATCTAAAAAATGTGTATTTGGGTGAGCAACTGGCACGAAACACCGTGACTCTCTTAGGGTAACCAATATCTCGTCACCAGTATAATCACATCTTCAAAGTCAAGAACCGCTGGCAAGAGTAACGATGTTTCTCTTAAGATACACAACTAGTGGCGTATCGCTTCAGGCACACTGGCCACAGTATCTCAAAATGTGTATTTGGGTGAGCAACTGGCAGGAAGCACTATGACTCTCTTAAGGTAGCCAATGCCTCGTCACCAACATAATCACATCACCAACTTCAGGAAACCGCTTGCAAAGGTAACGAAGCTTCTCATAAGATACACAGCTAGTGGGGTGTCACTTGAGGCAGACTGGCCAAAGTATCAAAAAAATGTGTATTTGGGTGAGCAACTAGCAGGAGTCACTATGACACTCATAGGGTAACCAATGCCTCGTCACCAGCATAATCACATCAGCAACTTCAAGAAGCCCCTGGCAAAAGTTACAATGACTCTTAAGATGCACAACTAGTGGCGTAGCTATCAGGCAGACTGGAAAGAGTATCTAAATAATGTGTATTTGGATGAGCAACTGGCACGAAACACTGTGACTCTCTTAGGGTAGCCAATATCTCGTCACCAGTATAATCACATCTTCAAAGTCAAGAAACCGCTGGCAAGAGTAACGATGTTTCTCTTAAGATACACAACTAGTGGCGTATCGCTTCAGGCAGACTGGCCACAGTATCTCAAAATGTGTATTTGGGTGAGCAACCGGCAGAAAGCACTATGACTCTCTTAAGGTAGCCAATGCCTCGTCACCAACATAATCACATCACCAACTTCAAGAAACCGCTTGCAAAGGTAACGAAGCTTCTCATAAGATACACAGCTAGTTGGGTGTCACTTGAGGCAGACTGGCCAAAGTATCAAAAAAATGTGTATTTGGGTGTGCAACTAGCAGGAATCACTATGACACTCATAGGGTAGCCAATGCCTCGTCACCAGCATAATCACATCAGCAACTTCAAGAAACCCCTGGCAAAAGTTACAATGAGTCTTAAGATACACAACTAGTGGCGTAGCTATCAGGCAGACTGGAAAGAGTATCTAAAAAACGTGTATTGGGATGAGCAACTGGCAGGAAACACTGTGACTCTCTTAGGGTAGCCAATATCTCGTCACCAGTATAATCACATCTTCAAAGTCAATAAACCGCTGGCAAGAGTAACGATGTTTCTCTTAAGATACACAACTAGTGGCGTATCGCTTCAGGCAGACTGGAAAGAGTATCTAAAGAATGTGTATTTGGGTGAAGAACTGGCAGGAATCTCTATGACTCTCTTGAGGTAGCCAATGCCTCGTCACCAGCAGAATCAAATCAGCAACTTCTAGAAACCCCTTTCAAAAGTAACGATGTTTCTCTTAAGATACACAACTAGTGGCGTATCGCTTCAGGCACACTAGAAACAGTATCTAAAAAATGTGTATTTGGGTGAGCAACTGGCACGAAACACTGTGACTCTCTTAGGGTTACCAATATCTCGTCACCAGTATAATCACATCTTAAAAGTCAAGAATCCGCTGGCAAGAGTAACGATGTTTCTCTTAAGATACACAACTAGTGGCGTATCGCTTCAGGCAGACTGGCCACAGTATCTCAAAATGTGTATTTGGGTGAGCAACTGGCAGGAAGCACTGTGACTCTCTTAAGGTAGCCAATGCCTCGTCACCAACATAATCGCATCACCAACTTCAGGAAACCGCTTGCAAAGGTAACGAAGCTTCTCATAAGATACACAGCTAGTGGGGTGTCACTTGAGGCAGACTGGCCAAAGTATCAAAAAAATGTGTATTTGGGTGAGCAACTAGCAGGAATCACTATGACACTCATAGGGTAGCCAATGCCTCGTCACCAGCATAATCACATCAGCAACTTCAAGAAACCCCTGGCAAAAGTTACAATGACTCTTAAGATACACAACTAGTGGCGTAGCTATCAGGCAGACTGGAAAGAGTATCTAAAAAATGTGTATTTGGGTGAAGAACTGGCAGGAATCTGTATAACTCTCTTGAGGTAGCCAATGCCTCGTCACCAGCAGAATCAAATCAGCAACTTCTAGAAACCCCTGGCAAAAGTAACGATGTTTCTCTTAAGATACACAACTAGTGGCGTATCGCTTCAGGCACACTGGAAACAGTATCTAAAAAATGTGTATTTGGGTGAGCAACTGGCACGAAACACTGTGACTCCCTTAGGGTAACCAATATCTCGTCACCAGTATAATCACAGCTTCAATGTCAAGAAACCGCTGGCAAGAGTAACGATGTTTCTCTTAAGATACACAACTAGTGGCGTATCGCTTCAGGCAGACTGGCCACAGTATCTCAAAATGTGTATTTGGGTGAGCAACTGGCAGGAAGCACTATGAC
Source organism: Schistocerca nitens (assembly GCF_023898315.1). Taxonomy (NCBI): domain Eukaryota; kingdom Metazoa; phylum Arthropoda; class Insecta; order Orthoptera; family Acrididae; genus Schistocerca; species Schistocerca nitens. The sequence goes on along the minus strand of NC_064616.1, from coordinate 103,789,482 downwards.
TCTCTTAAGGTAGCCAATGCCTCGTCACCAACATAATCACATCACCAACTTCAGGAAACCGCTTGCAAAGGTAACGAAGCTTCACATAAGATACACAGCTAGTGGGGTGTCACTTGAGGCAGACTGGCCAAAGTATCAAAAAAGTGTGTATTTGGGTGAGCAACTAGCAGGAATCACTATGACACTCATAGGGTAGCCAATGCCTCGTCACCAGCATAATCACATCAGCAACTTCAAGAAACCCCTGGCAAAAGTTACAATGACACTTAAGATACACAACTAGTGGCGTAGCTATCAGGCAGACTGGAAAGAGTATCTAAAAAATGTGTATTTGGATGAGCAACTGGCAGGAAACACTGTGACTCTCTTAGGGTAGCCAATATCTCGTCACCAGTATAATCACATCTTCAAAGTCAAGAAACCGCTGGCAAGAGCAACGATGTTTCTCTTAAGATACACAAATAGTGGCGTATCGCTTCAGGCAGACTGGCCACAGTATCTCAAAATGTGTATTTGGGTGAGCAACTGGCAGGAAGCACTATGACTCTCTTAAGGTAGCCAATGCCTCGTCACCAACATAATCCCATCACCAACTTCAAGAAACCGCTTGCAAAGGTAACGATGCTTCTCATAAGATACACAGCTAGTGGGGTGTCACTTGAGGCAGACTGGCCAAAGTATCAAAAAAATGTGTATTTGGGTGAGCAACTAGCAGGAATCACTATGACACTCATAGGGTAACCAATGCCTCGTCACCAGCATAATCACATCAGCAACTTCAAGAAACCCCTGGCAAAAGTTACAATGACTCTTAAGATACACAACTAGTGGCGTAGCTATCAGGCAGACTGGAAAGAGTATCTAAAAAATGTGTATTTGGGTGAAGAACTGGCAGGAATCTCTATGACTCTCTTGAGGTAGCCAATGCCTCGTCACCAGCAGAATCAAATCAGCAACTTCTAGAAACCCCTGGCAAAAGTAACGATGTTTCTCTTAAGATACACAACTAGTGGCGTATCGCTTCAGGCACACTGGAAACAGTATCTAAAAAATGTGTATTTGGGTGAGCAACTGGCACGAAACACTGTGACTCTCTTAGGGAAACCAATATCTCGTCACCAGTATAATCACATCTTCAAAGTCAAGAAACCGCTGGCAAGAGTAACGATGTTTCTCTTAAGATACACAACTAGTGGCGTATCGCTTCAGGCAGACTGGCCACAGTATCTCAAAATGTGTATTTGGGTGAGCAACCGGCAGAAAGCACTATGACTCTCTTAAGGTAGCCAATGCCTCGTCACCAACATAATCACATCACCAACTTCAAGAAACCGCTTGCAAAGGTAACGAAGCTTCTCATAAGATACACAGCTAGTTGGGTGTCACTTGAGGCAGACTGGCCAAAGTATCAAAAAAATGTGTATTTGGGTGTGCAACTAGCAGGAATCACTATGACACTCATAGGGTAGCCAATGCCTCGTCACCAGCATAATCACATCAGCAACTTCAAGAAACCCCTGGCAAAAGTTACAATGAGTCTTAAGATACACAACTAGTGGCGTAGCTATCAGGCAGACTGGAAAGAGTATCTAAAAAATGTGTATTGGGATGAGCAACTGGCAGGAAACACTGTGACTCTCTTAGGGTAGCCAATATCTCGTCACCAGTATAATCACATCTTCAAAGTCAATAAACCGCTGGCAAGAGTAACGATGTTTCTCTTAAGATACACAACTAGTGGCGTATCGCTTCAGGCAGACTGGAAAGAGTATCTAAAGAATGTGTATTTGGGTGAAGAACTGGCAGGAATCTCTATGACTCTCTTGAGGTAGCCAATGCCTCGTCACCAGCAGAATCAAATCAGCAACTTCTAAAAACCCCTTTCAAAAGTAACGATGTTTCTCTTAAGATACACAACTAGTGGCGTATCGCTTCAGGCACACTAGAAACAGTATCTAAAAAATGTGTATTTGGGTGAGCAACTGGCACGAAACACTGTGACTCTCTTAGGGTTACCAATATCTCGTCACCAGTATAATCACATCTTAAAAGTCAAGAATCCGCTGGCAAGAGTAACGATGTTTCTCTTAAGATACACAACTAGTGGCGTATCGCTTCAGGCAGACTGGCCACAGTATCTCAAAATGTGTATTTGGGTGAGCAACTGGCAGGAAGCACTGTGACTCTCTTAAGGTAGCCAATGCCTCGTCACCAACATAATCGCATCACCAACTTCAGGAAACCGCTTGCAAAGGTAACGAAGCTTCTCATAAGATACACAGCTAGTGGGGTGTCACTTGAGGCAGACTGGCCAAAGTATCAAAAAAATGTGTATTTGGGTGAGCAACTAGCAGGAATCACTATGACACTCATAGGGTAGCCAATGCCTCGTCACCAGCATAATCACATCAGCAACTTCAAGAAACCCCTGGCAAAAGTTACAATGACTCTTAAGATACACAACTAGTGGCGTAGCTATCAGGCAGACTGGAAAGAGTATCTAAAAAATGTGTATTTGGGTGAAGAACTGGCAGGAATCTGTATAACTCTCTTGAGGTAGCCAATGCCTCGTCACCAGCAGAATCAAATCAGCAACTTCTAGAAACCCCTGGCAAAAGTAACGATGTTTCTCTTAAGATACACAACTAGTGGCGTATCGCTTCAGGCACACTGGAAACAGTATCTAAAAAATGTGTATTTGGGTGAGCAACTGGCACGAAACACTGTGACTCCCTTAGGGTAACCAATATCTCGTCACCAGTATAATCACAGCTTCAATGTCAAGAAACCGCTGGCAAGAGTAACGATGTTTCTCTTAAGATACACAACTAGTGGCGTATCGCTTCAGGCAGACTGGCCACAGTATCTCAAAATGTGTATTTGGGTGAGCAACTGGCAGGAAGCACTATGACTCTCTTAAGGTAGGCAATGCCTCGTCACCAACATAATCACATCACCAACTTCAGGAAACCGCTTGCAAAGGTAACGAAGCTTCTCATAAGATACACAGCTAGTTGGGTGTCACTTGAGGCAGACTGGCCAAAGTATCAAAAAAATGTGTATTTGGGTGTGCAACTTGTTGTGTCGATTCCCTAAGGTCTCGACACAATGAGTGGCTAGGTGCACGCGAAACTAACGCAGACGGGCGTAAATTCTGAAACAGGAGACTGGATGAAAACTATAAAGAAAAGAAGAGAGATTTTAATATACTTAACTTTAATGTAGTCTTGTTCTTGTTGAAATACATCTCTTGCATAGTAGTAAGCAATTAGCAATGATACACATGGCGCCTTGCTAGGTAGTAGCGATGGACTAGCTGAAGGCTATTTAATCTGTCTCTCGGCAAATGAGAGGAATACTTGGTAGGTCTAGTCGCAAGCTATGTCGTCCGTACAACTGGGGCGAGGTCAAGTCCGTGTCTTGTGACCTGCCATGTGGTGGCGCTAGGATTGCGAGTACACAGTGGCGACACGCGGGTCCGACATGTACTACAGGACCGCGGCCGATTTAAGTTACCACCTAGCAAGTGTGGTGTCTAGCGGTGACACCACATTCCTCCCCCGCAAATCGGCGAACGGTCGTGAGATAAGGCTTCCGCCCGCCGTGGGGAGGACCCCATGTTGACGTATGCGATGAGGTGGGGAGCCTAACAACAGGCGAGGCTGTGCCACCCGCACCCGGCCATTCGGTCCGAGGGGAGCTAGGAAACGCCTGCAAACCTAGTCCAGGGTGCACGTCAACATGAGGTGTATGCGCACGTAATGAGACAGAAGGGTCGACCTCCATGAGGTCGGAGCACCCGACGGGCGAAGACGACATCTGGTCCGGAGCGGGCAAGAGGTCCATGGCGGAGGACGGCTGGTCACGGGAAGCGAGCGGCGGCGCGTGACCCAGGGAGGCGCCATGCGGTTGCAGCGAAGCGTCCGCTGCGGGCGGCGCCGGCGGCGGCTGCGGCGGCGCGACGCCATGAGGCAAAATGGAAGGCATCGTCGGTAACACCTGGGGATGAGGCGAGCCAGTAGATGGGTCCCCAAGGCGCTGACCGGACGGCTCCGTCGCTGAAAGCAGACGGGGAGCGGCAGAACCCAGGCGACGACAGAGGCGCAGCTGATTGAGATGCCGACGCACCTCACCAGAGGCCCCCAAAACCAAATACATCGCGCGGCCGAGGCAGCGAAGAATGCGCCCTGCGAGCCAACGCTGTGAACCGCGATAGTTGCGATAATAGACAACGTCGCCAGGAACAAAAACAGGAGTCTGCCGCTGCACAGGAACCTGATGTGGCGGATGCAACAAAGACATCAAAGTTCGATGAGGACGACCATGGAGCAATTCAGCCGGCGATCGACCATCGCGGGGCTGAGAGCGATATGAGGACAAAAAGAGCAACAAAGCGTCCTCCCGAGAATGCGACTCTTTCAACTTCAACATCTGCGACTTGAAAGTCCGGACCAATCGTTCAGCGGCACCGTTTGACTGAGGCGAAAACGGCGCGGATGTCAGATGTTGAATACCATTGGCCTTGCAGAATGACTGAAATTCTGCGGACATGGATTGTGGGCCATTGTCGGAAACAATAGTCTGCGGAAGACCTTCAATGCAAAAGATAGCAGACAAGGCTTGGATTGTGGCAGAAGACGTCGTGGAAGACATCCGGACAACAAAAGGAAAATTACTGAAAGCATCGACCACAACCAACCATCGAGCATTCCAGAATGGACCAGCAAAATCGATGTGCAAGCGTTGCCAAGGGGAAGTGGCTTTCGGCCATGCAAAGAATTTCCGCGGCGGTGCGGATTGTTGTTCGGCACACGCCACGCAAGAGGAGCACATATTTGTAATCGCAGCATCGATTCCGAACCAAGTACAGTGCTGTCGAGCAAGTTGTTTCGTTCGCACTATACCCCAATGTCCTTGGTGAAGAAGCTTTAAGACAGAGGACTGTAACGAACGTGGGACCACGACTCGGGATTGATCATTATCGGAACGCAACAACAAAACACCACGTCGGACAAAAAGTCTCTCCTTGTGAGCAAAAAAACGGCGAACCAAAGGATCCTCGATCCGTGACTTTGACAAGGGCCATTGCGTAGCAACAAAACGCAAAACGGGAGCAAGGACAGGGTCAGCAGCTGTGGCAGTAGCTACACGACGAAAATCAATCGGAAACGATGCGACCACGTCATCGGCTTCCGAATCAATGAACATGCAAGCAAGTTCGGAAGAATCGAATGCATTATCCACAGCAACAGGCAAACGGGACAACGCATCAGCGTTGCCGTGCTTAGCAGTGGACCGATACAAGATATCGTAGCGGTACTGCGAGAGAAAAAGTGACCAGCGAATGAATTTCTGCGCTGTACGTGGAGGTACAGGCTTGTTCGGATGAAAAAGCGATGTCAAAGGCTTGTGGTCCGTGATGATGGTAAAGTGACGACCATACAAGAAATCGTGAAACTTTGTTACACCAAACACAAGAGCCAAAGCTTCCTTCTCTATTTGTGAATAATTTCGTTGCGCAGATGAGAGCAATTTGGACGCAAAGGCAATAGGGCGATCATGCGAGCCATCCTTGTGCGCAAGCACAGCACCGATCCCGAAATCCGATGCATCAACCATCAACAAAAGGGGTTTTCGGGGATCGAATGGCGTAAGGCAAGTATTTGAAAGTAACGCCGATTTCAACTGGCGAAAGGCGCGTTCGCATTCCGTCGTCCAGACGAACGGAACACCTTTACGGCGTAATCGATGAAGCGGAGCTGAAATGGAAGAAGCATTGCGCACAAATCGGTGATAATAATTTACCTTACCCAGCACACTCTGTAGCTGTTTTAAGTTCTGCGGTGACGGCAAGTCCTGAATGGCACGAAGGTGCTCTGGACTCGGATGTATACCTTGGGCGTTAAGGACATGGCCCAGGTACGGTAAGTCACGAGCAAAAAACACACATTTGTCCTTCCTCAAGCGAAGACCATTCTGACGCAAGACCTGAAATAATGTTCGGAGATTCTGCAAATGTTCTGCTTCTGTCTTTCCTGAGATTACAATATCGTCCAGATAGTTCGCAGCTGTAGGGACCGACGCACAAATAGTTTGTAAATATTGCTGAAACAAAGCAGGGGCGGATGCACACCCGAATGGCAGTCTTTTGAAGCGATACAAGCCAAGATGCGTGTTTACCACTAAGACGCGCTGGGATTCTTCGTCCACAGGTATTTGCAAGTACGCATCTGCTAGGTCCAATTTTGAAAAATATTTTCCCGGGCACAGTTTGTCAAAAAGATCTTCCGGGCGGGGCAAAGGAAAAGTAGCAGTCACAAGTTGTGGATTCACAGTTGCCTTGAAGTCCACACAAAGTCTCAATTTTCCGGAAGGTTTGGGCAAAATTACTAAGGGCGAGGCCCAGAGAGAAGCCTGCACTCGTTCAATGACACCTTGAGATTCTAAGTCGGCTAATGTTCGTGCGACCTCATCACGCAATGCGTGGGGAACATTGCGCGCTCTGAAAAATTTCGGTTGCGCGTTGTCTTTCAGTTCCAAATGCGCTTCATAGTTCTTAGCGCAACCAAGGCCCGGTGCAAAAATGTCTGCAAATTCTTCACAAAGACTAGAAACACTGGCGGAAGGCACAGTCTGATTCACTGATAGGACCTGATTCACTATAGACAAATTAAACAATTGAAACAAATCTAAACCAAACAAGTTCACGGCACTAGAGGAACGAAGAACATAAAATGACACAAGTTTTGTCTGTCCCTTGTATGTTGCAATAAGGCTGCACTGTCCTAACACAGGTATGTGCTGTCCTGAGTAACTAGTTAACGTAACATTTGCGGCACGCAATGGCGGGGCGCCCAGTTGTTTGTACGTGTCGTGATTGAGCAAGGAAACTGCAGCTCCGGTATCGAGCTGGAATGGTATCACTTTTCCTGCAAAGTCTAAGTCCACAAAAAGTTTATTGTCTAGTTGACGACAAGAGCGACTGTCTCGTGCAATTTGAACTGATACAGGTCCAGAAGCACTTGCAACTTTACGGGATTGCCGGCGACGTCGACGCACACTGTGGGTGGGACGAACACAGTCACTGTTAGCTAAAGTGACACTGGACGGGTGGGAATGAACTACATGAATGTCCATGGGCGAAGGTCCACTAGCCTGATTGTCCTGGGTGCGATTCCGGCGCGAAGCAAAGGGCCTGGAATTTGTGTGATTGTCTGATCTAAGCTTTTTCTGGCAAACACTTTGTACATGTCCTTTCTTTTGGCAGTAAAAGCAAATAGCTTGGCGTGACGGGCAATTTGCACGCGAATGTCTAGTAGCACACCGCGGGCAAGATTTCACTGCATTTGCTTGCGTACGCGGCGCACGTGGTTGCAACCTAGGCGGCCGCAGCGAAGTCGGGCGCGAGGGCCGCTTAGCGTCCCGTGCAGCGGGCCCGGCGGGCCGATTAATGTGACACACTGCTGGCGAAGTTTCAAATGATGCCTGAGCAAAGTCAAGTGTGTCTTGCCTGTCCAATATGTCTATCACTTGTTGCAGGGAGGGATTAACTAGCTTCAAAATCTGTTCCTTTATGCGAACATCAGAAACGTTCTGTGCAATTGCATCACGCACCATAGTATCTGAATATGGGAGGCCACATTCACAGGCAAACGCGCAGTCTCTAGTAAGTCCTTGCAAAGTTGCTACCCACTCCCTGTTAGTCTGACCGGCCGTACGTTTTGTACGAAAAAACGTATACCGTTTTGCAACAACATTAACTGTTTCTTTGAAATAGGCATCTAAAGCCGACAAAATTTCCTCGTAGGTCAGAGTTGCTACGTCGCGTCGGGGAAACAATTTCACTATCACCCGGTAGGTAGACACACCGACACAAGAAAGCAAAAACGGCTGCCGCTCTTTACCTTGAATTCCATAAGCAGTGAGGTGGAAGTTGAACTGATCGGCCCACTCAGTCCAGCTTTCGGTTGTGGCCTCGAAGGGCCTAAATGGCGGTGCGACAGCGTTGTGTGGCTGCGGTAGCGAAGAAGCGGCTGCCGCCGCATCGGTTTGCAGCGCACGTTGACCCTGGACGAGCTGTCCAAGGGCTTCCAATAACGCCTGCGTCTGCTGATTCTGCAAGCGAAAAAATTCGGACAGTACATCTGGAGAATGCGGCGAAGCCATGACACAAGCAAATTAGAGCAAGTATAACACAAAGACTGCAACGTGGGCGCGGTATCACTCCTCGGCGCCAAAATATTGTTGTGTCGATTCCCTAAGGTCTCGACACAATGAGTGGCTAGGTGCACGCGAAACTAACGCAGACGGGCGTAAATTCTGAAACAGGAGACTGGATGAAAACTATAAAGAAAAGAAGAGAGATTTTAATATACTTAACTTTAATGTAGTCTTGTTCTTGTTGAAATACATCTCTTGCATAGTAGTAAGCAATTAGCAATGATACACATGGCGCCTTGCTAGGTAGTAGCGATGGACTAGCTGAAGGCTATTTAATCTGTCTCTCGGCAAATGAGAGGAATACTTGGTAGGTCTAGTCGCAAGCTATGTCGTCCGTACAACTGGGGCGAGGTCAAGTCCGTGTCTTGTGACCTGCCATGTGGTGGCGCTAGGATTGCGAGTACACAGTGGCGACACGCGGGTCCGACATGTACTACAGGACCGCGGCCGATTTAAGTTACCACCTAGCAAGTGTGGTGTCTAGCGGTGACACCACACAACTAGCAGGAATCACTATGACACTCATAGGGTAGCCAATGCCTCGTCACCAGCATAATCACATCAGCAACTTCAAGAAACCCCTGGCAAAAGTTACAATGAGTCTTAAGATACACAACTAGTGGCGTAGCTATCAGGCAGACTGGAAAGAGTATCTAAAAAATGTGTATTGGGATGAGCAACTGGCAGGAAACACTGTGACTCTCTTAGGGTAGCCAATATCTCGTCACCAGTATAATCACATCTTCAAAGTCAATAAACCGCTGGCAAGAGTAACGATGTTTCTCTTAAGATACACAACTAGTGGCGTATCGCTTCAGGCAGACTGGAAAGAGTATCTAAAGAATGTGTATTTGGGTGAAGAACTGGCAGGAATCTCTATGACTCTCTTGAGGTAGCCAATGCCTCGTCACCAGCAGAATCAAATCAGCAACTTCTAGAAACTCCTTTCAAAAGTAACGATGTTTCTCTTAAGATACACAACTAGTGGCGTATCGCTTCAGGCACACTAGAAACAGTATCTAAAAAATGTGTATTTGGGTGAGCAACTGGCACGAAACACTGTGACTCTCTTAGGGTTACCAATATCTCGTCACCAGTATAATCACATCATAAAAGTCAAGAATCCGCTGGCAAGAGTAACGATGTTTCTCTTAAGATACACAACTAGTGGCGTATCGCTTCAGGCAGACTGGCCACAGTATCTCAAAATGTGTATTTGGGTGAGCAACTGGCAGGAAGCACTGTGACTCTCTTAAGGTAGCCAATGCCTCGTCACCAACATAATCGCATCACCAACTTCAGGAAACCGCTTGCAAAGGTAACGAAGCTTCTCATAAGATACACAGCTAGTGGGGTGTCACTTGAGGCAGACTGGCCAAAGTATCAAAAAAATGTGTATTTGGGTGAGCAACTAGCAGGAATCACTATGACACTCATAGGGTAGCCAATGCCTCGTCACCAGCATAATCACATCAGCAACTTCAAGAAACCCCTGGCAAAAGTTACAATGACTCTTAAGATACACAACTAGTGGCGTAGCTATCAGGCAGACTGGAAAGAGTATCTAAAAAATGTGTATTTGGGTGAAGAACTGGCAGGAATCTGTATAACTCTCTTGAGGTAGCCAATGCCTCGTCACCAGCAGAATCAAATCAGCAACTTCTAGAAACCCCTGGCAAAAGTAACGATGTTTCTCTTAAGATACACAACTAGTGGCGTATCGCTTCAGGCACACTGGAAACAGTATCTAAAAAATGTGTATTTGGGTGAGCAACTGGCACGAAACACTGTGACTCCCTTAGGGTAACCAATATCTCGTCACCAGTATAATCACAGCTTCAATGTCAAGAAACCGCTGGCAAGAGTAACGATGTTTCTCTTAAGATACACAACTAGTGGCGTATCGCTTCAGGCAGACTGGCCACAGTATCTCAAAATGTGTATTTGGGTGAGCAACTGGCAGGAAGCACTATGACTCTCTTAAGGTAGCCAATGCCTCGTCACCAACATAATCACATCACCAACTTCAGGAAACCGCTTGCAAAGGTAACGAAGCTTCTCATAAGATACACAGCTAGTGGGGTGTCACTTGAGGCAGACAGGCCAAAGTATCAAAAAAGTGTGTATTTGGGTGAGCAACTAGCAGGAATCACTATGACACTCATAGGGTAGCCAATGCCTCGTCACCAGCATAATCACATCAGCAACTTCAAGAAACCCCTGGCAAAAGTTACAATGACACTTAAGATACACAACTAGTGGCGTAGCTATCAGGCAGACTGGAAAGAGTATCTAAAAAATGTGTATTTGGATGAGCAACTGGCAGGAAACACTGTGACTCTCTTAGGGTAGCCAATATCTCGTCACCAGTATAATCACATCTTCAAAGTCAAGAAACCGCTGGCAAGAGCAACGATGTTTCTCTTAAGATACACAACTAGTGGCGTATCGCTTCAGGCAGACTGGCCACAGTATCTCAAAATGTGTATTTGGTTGAGCAACTGGCAGGAAGCACTATGACTCTCTTAAGGTAGCCAATGCCTCGTCACCAACATAATCCCATCACCAACTTCAAGAAACCGCTTGCAAAGGTAACGATGCTTCTCATAAGATACACAGCTAGTGGGGTGTCACTTGAGGCAGACTGGCCAAAGTATCAAAAAAATGTGTATTTGGGTGAGCAACTAGCAGGAATCACTATGACACTCATAGGGTAACCAATGCCTCGTCACCAGCATAATCACATCAGCAACTTCAAGAAACCCCTGGCAAAAGTTACAATGACTCTTAAGATGCACAACTAGTGGCGTAGCTATCAGGCAGACTGGAAAGAGTATCTAAAAAATGTGTATTTGGATGAGCAACTGGCACGAAACACTGTGACTCTCTTAGGGTAGCCAATATCTCGTCACCAGTATAATCACATCTTCAAAGTCAAGAAACCGCTGGCAAGAGTAACGATGTTTCTCTTAAGATACACAACTAGTGGCGTATCGCTTCAGGCAGACTGGCCACAGTATCTCAAAATGTGTATTTGGGTGAGCAACTGGCAGAAAGCACTATGACTCTCTTAAGGTAGCCAATGCCTCGTCACCAACATAATCACATCACCAACTTCAAGAAACCGCTTGCAAAGGTAACGAAGCTTCTCATAAGATACACAGCTAGTGGGGTGTCACTTGAGGCAGACTGGCCAAAGTATCAAAAAAATGTGTATTTGGGTGAGCAACTAGCAGGAATCACTATGACACTCATAGGGTATCCAATGCCTCGTCACCAGCATAATCACATCAGCAACTTCTAGAAACCCCTGGCAAAAGTTACAATGACTCTTAAGATACACAACTAGTGGCGTAGCTATCAGGCAGACTGGAAAGAGTATCTATAAATGTGTATTTGGATGAGCATCTGGCAGGAAACACTGTGACTCTCTTAGGGTAGCCAATATCTCGTCACCAGTATAATCACATCTTCAAAGTCAAGAAACCGCTGGCAAGAGCAACGATGTTTCTCTTAAGATACACAAATAGTGGCGTATCGCTTCAGGCACACTGGCCACAGTATCTCAAAATGTGTATTTGGGTGAGCAACTGGCAGGAAGCACTATGACTCTCTTAAGGTAGCCAATGCCTCGTCACCAACATAATCCCATCACCAACTTCAAGAAACCGCTTGCAAAGGTAACGATGCTTCTCATAAGATACACAGCTAGTGGGGTGTCACTTGAGGCAGACTGGCCAAAGTATCAAAAAAATGTGTATTTGGGTGAGCAACTAGCAGGAATCACTATGACACTCATAGGGTAACCAATGCCTCGTCACCAGCATAATCACATCAGCAACTTCAAGAAACCCCTGGCAAAAGTTACAATGACTCTTAAGATACACAACTAGTGGCGTAGCTATCAGGCAGACTGGAAAGAGTATCTAAAAAATGTGTATTTGGGTGAAGAACTGGCAGGAATCTCTATGACTCTCTTGAGGTAGCCAATGCCTCGTCACCAGCAGAATCAAATCAGCAACTTCTAGAAACCCCTGGCAAAAGTAACGATGTTTCTCTTAAGATACACAACTAGTGGCGTATCGCTTCAGGCACACTGGAAACAGTATCTAAAAAATGTGTATTTGGGTGAGCAACTGGCACGAAACACTGTGACTCTCTTAGGGAAACCAATATCTCGTCACCAGTATAATCACATCTTCAAAGTCAAGAAACCGCTGGCAAGAGTAACGATGTTTCTCTTAAGATACACAACTAGTGGCGTATCGCTTCAGGCAGACTGGCCACAGTATCTCAAAATGTGTATTTGGGTGAGCAACCGGCAGAAAGCACTATGACTCTCTTAAGGTAGCCAATGCCTCGTCACCAACATAATCACATCACCAACTTCAAGAAACCGCTTGCAAAGGTAACGAAGCTTCTCATAAGATACACAGCTAGTTGGGTGTCACTTGAGGCAGACTGGCCAAAGTATCAAAAAAATGTGTATTTGGGTGTGCAACTAGCAGGAATCACTATGACACTCATAGGGTAGCCAATGCCTCGTCACCAGCATAATCACATCAGCAACTTCAAGAAACCCCTGGCAAAAGTTACAATGAGTCTTAAGATACACAACTAGTGGCGTAGCTATCAGGCAGACTGGAAAGAGTATCTAAGAAATGTGTATTGGGATGAGCAACTGGCAGGAAACACTGTGACTCTCTTAGGGTAGCCAATATCTCGTCACCAGTATAATCACATCTTCAAAGTCAATAAACCGCTGGCAAGAGTAACGATGTTTCTCTTAAGATACACAACTAGTGGCGTATCGCTTCAGGCAGACTGGAAAGAGTATCTAAAGAATGTGTATTTGGGTGAAGAACTGGCAGGAATCTCTATGACTCTCTTGAGGTAGCCAATGCCTCGTCACCAGCAGAATCAAATCAGCAACTTCTAGAAACCCCTTTCAAAAGTAACGATGTTTCTCTTAAGATACACAACTAGTGGCGTATCGCTTCAGGCACACTAGAAACAGTATCTAAAAAATGTGTATTTGGGTGAGCAACTGGCACGAAACACTGTGACTCTCTTAGGGTTACCAATATCTCGTCACCAGTATAATCACATCTTAAAAGTCAAGAATCCGCTGGCAAGAGTAACGATGTTTCTCTTAAGATACACAACTAGTGGCGTATCGCTTCAGTCAGACTGGCCACAGTATCTCAAAATGTGTATTTGGGTGAGCAACTGGCAGGAAGCACTGTGACACTCTTAAGGTAGCCAATGCCTCGTCACCAACATAATCGCATCACCAACTTCAGGAAACCGCTTGCAAAGGTAACGAAGCTTCTCATAAGATACACAGCTAGTGGGGTGTCACTTGAGGCAGACTGGCCAAAGTATCAAAAAAATGTGTATTTGGGTGAGCAACTAGCAGGAATCACTATGACACTCATAGGGTAGCCAATGCCTCGTCACCAGCATAATCACATCAGCAACTTCAAGAAACCCCTGGCAAAAGTTACAATGACTCTTAAGATACACAACTAGTGGCGTAGCTATCAGGCAGACTGGAAAGAGTATCTAAAAAATGTGTATTTGGGTGAAGAACTGGCAGGAATCTGTATAACTCTCTTGAGGTAGCCAATGCCTCGTCACCAGCAGAATCAAATCAGCAACTTCTAGAAACCCCTGGCAAAAGTAACGATGTTTCTCTTAAGATACACAACTAGTGGCGTATCGCTTCAGGCACACTGGAAACAGTATCTAAAAAATGTGTATTTGGGTGAGCAACTGGCACGAAACACTGTGACTCCCTTAGGGTAACCAATATCTCGTCACCAGTATAATCACAGCTTCAATGTCAAGAAACCGCTGGCAAGAGTAACGATGTTTCTCTTAAGATACACAACTAGTGGCGTATCGCTTCAGGCAGACTGGCCACTGTATCTCAAAATGTGTATTTGGGTGAGCAACTGGCAGGAAGCACTATGACTCTCTTAAGGTAGCCAATGCCTCGTCACCAACATAATCACATCACCAACTTCAGGAAACCGCTTGCAAAGGTAACGAAGCTTCTCATAAGATACACAGCTAGTTGGGTGTCACTTGAGGCAGACTGGCCAAAGTATCAAAAAAATGTGTATTTGGGTGTGCAACTAGCAGGAATCACTATGACACTCATAGGGTAGCCAATGCCTCGTCACCAGCATAATCACATCAGCAACTTCAAGAAACCCCTGGAAAAAGTTACAATGACTCTTAAGATACACAACTAGTGGCGTAGCTATCAGGCAGACTGGAAAGAGTATCTAAAAAATGTGTATTGGGATGAGCAACTGGCAGGAAACACTGTGACTCTCTTAGGGTAGCCAATATCTCGTCACCAGTATAATCACATCTTCAAAGTCAATAAACCGCTGGCAAGAGTAACGATGTTTCTCTTAAGATACACAACTAGTGGCGTATCGCTTCAGGCAGACTGGAAAGAGTATCTAAAGAATGTGTATTTGGGTGAAGAACTGGCAGGAATCTCTATGACTCTCTTGAGGTAGCCAATGCCTCGTCACCAGCAGAATCAAATCAGCAACTTCTAGAAACCCCTTTCAAAAGTAACGATGTTTCTCTTAAGATACACAACTAGTGGCGTATCGCTTCAGGCACACTAGAAACAGTATCTAAAAAATGTGTATTTGGGTGAGCAACTGGTACGAAACACTGTGACTCTCTTAGGGTTACCAATATCTCGTCACCAGTATAATCACATCTTAAAAGTCAAGAATCCGCTGGCAAGAGTAACGATGTTTCTCTTAAGATACACAACTAGTGGCGTATCGCTTCAGGCAGACTGGCCACAGTATCTCAAAATGTGTATTTGGGTGAGCAACTGGCAGGAAGCACTGTGACTCTCTTAAGGTAGCCAATGCCTCGTCACCAACATAATCGCATCACCAACTTCAGGAAACCGCTTGCAAAGGTAACGAAGCTTCTCATAAGATACACAGCTAGTGGGGTGTCACTTGAGGCAGACTGGCCAAAGTATCAAAAAAATGTGTATTTGGGTGAGCAACTAGCAGGAATCACTATGACACTCATAGGGTAGCCAATGCCTCGTCACCAGCATAATCACATCAGCAACTTCAAGAAACCCCTGGCAAAAGTTACAATGACTCTTAAGATACACAACTAGTGGCGTAGCTATCAGGCAGACTGGAAAGAGTATCTAAAAAATGTGTATTTGGGTGAAGAACTGGCAGGAATCTGTATAACTCTCTTGAGGTAGCCAATGCCTCGTCACCAGCAGAATCAAATCAGCAACTTCTAGAAACCCCTGGCAAAAGTAACGATGTTTCTCTTAAGATACACAACTAGTGGCGTATCGCTTCAGGCAGACTGGCCACAGTATCTCAAAATGTGTATTTGGGTGAGCAACTGGCAGGAAGCACTATGACTCTCTTAAGGTAGCCAATGCCTCGTCACCAACATAATCACATCACCAACTTCAGGAAACCGCTTGCAAAGGTAACGAAGCTTCTCATAAGATACACAGCTAGTGGGGTGTCACTTGAGGCAGACTGGCCAAAGTATCAAAAAAGTGTGTATTTGGGTGAGCAACTAGCAGGAATCACTATGACACTCATAGGGTAGCCAATGCCTCGTCACCAGCATAATCACATCAGCAACTTCAAGAAACCCCTGGCAAAAGTTACAATGACTTTAAGATACACAACTAGTGGCGTAGCTATCAGGCAGACTGGAAAGAGTATCTAAAAAATGTGTATTGGGATGAGCAACTGGCAGGAAACACTGTGACTCTCTTAGGGTAGCCAATATCTCGTCACCAGTATAATCACATCTTCAAAGTCAAGAAACCGCTGGCAAGAGTAACGATGTTTCTCTTAAGATACACAACTAGTGGCGTATCGCTTTATTCAGACTGGAAAGAGTATCTAAAAAATGTGTATTTGGGTGAAGAACTGGCAGGAATCTCTATGACTCTCTTGAGGTAGCCAATGCCTCGTCACCAGCAGAATCAAATCAGCAACTTCTAGAAACCCCTTTCAAAAGTAACGATGTTTCTCTTAAGATACACAACTAGTGGCGTATCGCTTCAGGCACACTAGAAACAGTATCTAAAAAATGTGTATTTGGGTGAGCAACTGGCACGAAACACTGTGACTCCCTTAGGGTAACCAATATCTCGTCACCAGTATAATCACAGCTTCAATGTCAAGAAACCGCTGGCAAGAGTAACGATGTTTCTCTTAAGATACACAACTAGTGGCGTATCGCTTCAGGCAGACTGGCCACAGTATCTCAAAATGTGTATTTGGGTGAGCAACTGGCAGGAAGCACTATGACTCTCTTAAGGTAGCCAATGCCTCGTCACCAACATAATCACATCACCAACTTCAGGAAACCGCTTGCAAAGGTAACGAAGCTTCTCATAAGATACACAGCTAGTGGGGTGTCACTTGAGGCAGACAGGCCAAAGTATCAAAAAAGTGTGTATTTGGGTGAGCAACTAGCAGGAATCACTATGACACTCATAGGGTAGCCAATGCCTCGTCACCAGCATAATCACATCAGCAACTTCAAGAAACCCCTGGCAAAAGTTACAATGACACTTAAGATACACAACTAGTGGCGTAGCTATCAGGCAGACTGGAAAGAGTATCTAAAAAATGTGTATTTGGATGAGCAACTGGCAGGAAACACTGTGACTCTCTTAGGGTAGCCAATATCTCGTCACCAGTATAATCACATCTTCAAAGTCAAGAAACCGCTGGCAAGAGCAACGATGTTTCTCTTAAGATACACAACTAGTGGCGTATCGCTTCAGGCAGACTGGCCACAGTATCTCAAAATGTGTATTTGGTTGAGCAACTGGCAGGAAGCACTATGACTCTCTTAAGGTAGCCAATGCCTCGTCACCAACATAATCCCATCACCAACTTCAAGAAACCGCTTGCAAAGGTAACGATGCTTCTCATAAGATACACAGCTAGTGGGGTGTCACTTGAGGCAGACTGGCCAAAGTATCAAAAAAATGTGTATTTGGGTGAGCAACTAGCAGGAATCACTATGACACTCATAGGGTAACCAATGCCTCGTCACCAGCATAATCACATCAGCAACTTCAAGAAACCCCTGGCAAAAGTTACAATGACTCTTAAGATGCACAACTAGTGGCGTAGCTATCAGGCAGACTGGAAAGAGTATCTAAAAAATGTGTATTTGGATGAGCAACTGGCACGAAACACTGT
The DNA here is from genome assembly GCF_023898315.1 of Schistocerca nitens. NCBI lineage: Eukaryota > Metazoa > Arthropoda > Insecta > Orthoptera > Acrididae > Schistocerca > Schistocerca nitens. The sequence continues at coordinate 103,772,014 of NC_064616.1, read as the reverse complement.
GACTCTCTTAGGGTAGCCAATATCTCGTCACCAGTATAATCACATCTTCAAAGTCAAGAAACCGCTGGCAAGAGTAACGATGTTTCTCTTAAGATACACAACTAGTGGCGTATCGCTTCAGGCAGACTGGCCACAGTATCTCAAAATGTGTATTTGGGTGAGCAACTGGCAGAAAGCACTATGACTCTCTTAAGGTAGCCAATGCCTCGTCACCAACATAATCACATCACCAACTTCAAGAAACCGCTTGCAAAGGTAACGAAGCTTCTCATAAGATACACAGCTAGTGGGGTGTCACTTGAGGCAGACTGGCCAAAGTATCAAAAAAATGTGTATTTGGGTGAGCAACTAGCAGGAATCACTATGACACTCATAGGGTATCCAATGCCTCGTCACCAGCATAATCACATCAGCAACTTCTAGAAACCCCTGGCAAAAGTTACAATGACTCTTAAGATACACAACTAGTGGCGTAGCTATCAGGCAGACTGGAAAGAGTATCTATAAATGTGTATTTGGATGAGCATCTGGCAGGAAACACTGTGACTCTCTTAGGGTAGCCAATATCTCGTCACCAGTATAATCACATCTTCAAAGTCAAGAAACCGCTGGCAAGAGCAACGATGTTTCTCTTAAGATACACAAATAGTGGCGTATCGCTTCAGGCACACTGGCCACAGTATCTCAAAATGTGTATTTGGGTGAGCAACTGGCAGGAAGCACTATGACTCTCTTAAGGTAGCCAATGCCTCGTCACCAACATAATCCCATCACCAACTTCAAGAAACCGCTTGCAAAGGTAACGATGCTTCTCATAAGATACACAGCTAGTGGGGTGTCACTTGAGGCAGACTGGCCAAAGTATCAAAAAAATGTGTATTTGGGTGAGCAACTAGCAGGAATCACTATGACACTCATAGGGTAACCAATGCCTCGTCACCAGCATAATCACATCAGCAACTTCAAGAAACCCCTGGCAAAAGTTACAATGACTCTTAAGATACACAACTAGTGGCGTAGCTATCAGGCAGACTGGAAAGAGTATCTAAAAAATGTGTATTTGGGTGAAGAACTGGCAGGAATCTCTATGACTCTCTTGAGGTAGCCAATGCCTCGTCACCAGCAGAATCAAATCAGCAACTTCTAGAAACCCCTGGCAAAAGTAACGATGTTTCTCTTAAGATACACAACTAGTGGCGTATCGCTTCAGGCACACTGGAAACAGTATCTAAAAAATGTGTATTTGGGTGAGCAACTGGCACGAAACACTGTGACTCTCTTAGGGAAACCAATATCTCGTCACCAGTATAATCACATCTTCAAAGTCAAGAAACCGCTGGCAAGAGTAACGATGTTTCTCTTAAGATACACAACTAGTGTCGTATCGCTTCAGGCAGACTGGCCACAGTATCTCAAAATGTGTATTTGGGTGAGCAACCGGCAGAAAGCACTATGACTCTCTTAAGGTAGTCAATGCCTCGTCACCAACATAATCACATCACCAACTTCAAGAAACCGCTTGCAAAGGTAACGAAGCTTCTCATAAGATACACAGCTAGTTGGGTGTCACTTGAGGCAGACTGGCCAAAGTATCAAAAAAATGTGTATTTGGGTGTGCAACTAGCAGGAATCACTATGACACTCATAGGGTAGCCAATGCCTCGTCACCAGCATAATCACATCAGCAACTTCAAGAAACCCCTGGCAAAAGTTACAATGAGTCTTAAGATACACAACTAGTGGCGTAGCTATCAGGCAGACTGGAAAGAGTATCTAAGAAATGTGTATTGGGATGAGCAACTGGCAGGAAACACTGTGACTCTCTTAGGGTAGCCAATATCTCGTCACCAGTATAATCACATCTTCAAAGTCAATAAACCGCTGGCAAGAGTAACGATGTTTCTCTTAAGATACACAACTAGTGGCGTATCGCTTCAGGCAGACTGGAAAGAGTATCTAAAGAATGTGTATTTGGGTGAAGAACTGGCAGGAATCTCTATGACTCTCTTGAGGTAGCCAATGCCTCGTCACCAGCAGAATCAAATCAGCAACTTCTAGAAACCCCTTTCAAAAGTAACGATGTTTCTCTTAAGATACACAACTAGTGGCGTATCGCTTCAGGCACACTAGAAACAGTATCTAAAAAATGTGTATTTGGGTGAGCAACTGGCACGAAACACTGTGACTCTCTTAGGGTTACCAATATCTCGTCACCAGTATAATCACATCTTAAAAGTCAAGAATCCGCTGGCAAGAGTAACGATGTTTCTCTTAAGATACACAACTAGTGGCGTATCGCTTCAGTCAGACTGGCCACAGTATCTCAAAATGTGTATTTGGGTGAGCAACTGGCAGGAAGCACTGTGACACTCTTAAGGTAGCCAATGCCTCGTCACCAACATAATCGCATCACCAACTTCAGGAAACCGCTTGCAAAGGTAACGAAGCTTCTCATAAGATACACAGCTAGTGGGGTGTCACTTGAGGCAGACTGGCCAAAGTATCAAAAAAATGTGTATTTGGGTGAGCAACTAGCAGGAATCACTATGACACTCATAGGGTAGCCAATGCCTCGTCACCAGCATAATCACATCAGCAACTTCAAGAAACCCCTGGCAAAAGTTACAATGACTCTTAAGATACACAACTAGTGGCGTAGCTATCAGGCAGACTGGAAAGAGTATCTAAAAAATGTGTATTTGGGTGAAGAACTGGCAGGAATCTGTATAACTCTCTTGAGGTAGCCAATGCCTCGTCACCAGCAGAATCAAATCAGCAACTTCTAGAAACCCCTGGCAAAAGTAACGATGTTTCTCTTAAGATACACAACTAGTGGCGTATCGCTTCAGGCACACTGGAAACAGTATCTAAAAAATGTGTATTTGGGTGAGCAACTGGCACGAAACACTGTGACTCCCTTAGGGTAACCAATATCTCGTCACCAGTATAATCACAGCTTCAATGTCAAGAAACCGCTGGCAAGAGTAACGATGTTTCTCTTAAGATACACAACTAGTGGCGTATCGCTTCAGGCAGACTGGCCACTGTATCTCAAAATGTGTATTTGGGTGAGCAACTGGCAGGAAGCACTATGACTCTCTTAAGGTAGCCAATGCCTCGTCACCAACATAATCACATCACCAACTTCAGGAAACCGCTTGCAAAGGTAACGAAGCTTCTCATAAGATACACAGCTAGTTGGGTGTCACTTGAGGCAGACTGGCCAAAGTATCAAAAAAATGTGTATTTGGGTGTGCAACTAGCAGGAATCACTATGACACTCATAGGGTAGCCAATGCCTCGTCACCAGCATAATCACATCAGCAACTTCAAGAAACCCCTGGCAAAAGTTACAATGACTCTTAAGATACACAACTAGTGGCGTAGCTATCAGGCAGACTGGAAAGAGTATCTAAAAAATGTGTATTGGGATGAGCAACTGGCAGGAAACACTGTGACTCTCTTAGGGTAGCCAATATCTCGTCACCAGTATAATCACATCTTCAAAGTCAATAAACCGCTGGCAAGAGTAACGATGTTTCTCTTAAGATACACAACTAGTGGCGTATCGCTTCAGGCAGACTGGAAAGAGTATCTAAAGAATGTGTATTTGGGTGAAGAACTGGCAGGAATCTCTATGACTCTCTTGAGGTAGCCAATGCCTCGTCACCAGCAGAATCAAATCAGCAACTTCTAGAAACCCCTTTCAAAAGTAACGATGTTTCTCTTAAGATACACAACTAGTGGCGTATCGCTTCAGGCACACTAGAAACAGTATCTAAAAAATGTGTATTTGGGTGAGCAACTGGTACGAAACACTGTGACTCTCTTAGGGTTACCAATATCTCGTCACCAGTATAATCACATCTTAAAAGTCAAGAATCCGCTGGCAAGAGTAACGATGTTTCTCTTAAGATACACAACTAGTGGCGTATCGCTTCAGGCAGACTGGCCACAGTATCTCAAAATGTGTATTTGGGTGAGCAACTGGCAGGAAGCACTGTGACTCTCTTAAGGTAGCCAATGCCTCGTCACCAACATAATCGCATCACCAACTTCAGGAAACCGCTTGCAAAGGTAACGAAGCTTCTCATAAGATACACAGCTAGTGGGGTGTCACTTGAGGCAGACTGGCCAAAGTATCAAAAAAATGTGTATTTGGGTGAGCAACTAGCAGGAATCACTATGACACTCATAGGGTAGCCAATGCCTCGTCACCAGCATAATCACATCAGCAACTTCAAGAAACCCCTGGCAAAAGTTACAATGACTCTTAAGATACACAACTAGTGGCGTAGCTATCAGGCAGACTGGAAAGAGTATCTAAAAAATGTGTATTTGGGTGAAGAACTGGCAGGAATCTGTATAACTCTCTTGAGGTAGCCAATGCCTCGTCACCAGCAGAATCAAATCAGCAACTTCTAGAAACCCCTGGCAAAAGTAACGATGTTTCTCTTAAGATACACAACTAGTGGCGTATCGCTTCAGGCAGACTGGCCACAGTATCTCAAAATGTGTATTTGGGTGAGCAACTGGCAGGAAGCACTATGACTCTCTTAAGGTAGCCAATGCCTCGTCACCAACATAATCACATCACCAACTTCAGGAAACCGCTTGCAAAGGTAACGAAGCTTCTCATAAGATACACAGCTAGTGGGGTGTCACTTGAGGCAGACTGGCCAAAGTATCAAAAAAGTGTGTATTTGGGTGAGCAACTAGCAGGAATCACTATGACACTCATAGGGTAGCCAATGCCTCGTCACCAGCATAATCACATCAGCAACTTCAAGAAACCCCTGGCAAAAGTTACAATGACTTTAAGATACACAACTAGTGGCGTAGCTATCAGGCAGACTGGAAAGAGTATCTAAAAAATGTGTATTGGGATGAGCAACTGGCAGGAAACACTGTGACTCTCTTAGGGTAGCCAATATCTCGTCACCAGTATAATCACATCTTCAAAGTCAAGAAACCGCTGGCAAGAGTAACGATGTTTCTCTTAAGATACACAACTAGTGGCGTATCGCTTTATTCAGACTGGAAAGAGTATCTAAAAAATGTGTATTTGGGTGAAGAACTGGCAGGAATCTCTATGACTCTCTTGAGGTAGCCAATGCCTCGTCACCAGCAGAATCAAATCAGCAACTTCTAGAAACCCCTTTCAAAAGTAACGATGTTTCTCTTAAGATACACAACTAGTGGCGTATCGCTTCAGGCAGACTGGCCACAGTATCTCAAAATGTGTATTTGGGTGAGCAACTGGCAGGAAGCACTATGACTCTCTTAAGGTCGCCAATGCCTCGTCACCAACATAATCCCATCACCAAATTCAGGAAACCGTTTGCAAAGGTAACGAAGCTTCTCATAAGATACACAGCTAGTGGGGTGTCACTTGAGACAGACTGGCCAAAGTATCAAAAAAATGTGTATTTGGGTGAGCAACTAGCAGGAATCACTATGACACTCATAGGGTAGCCAATGCCTCGTCACCAGCATAATCACATCAGCAACTTCAAGAAACCCCTGGCAAAAGTTACAATGACTCTTAAGATACACAACTAGTGGCGTAGCTATCAGGCAGACTGGAAAGAGTATCTAAAAAATGTGTATTTGGGTGAAGAACTGGCAGGAATCTCTATGACTCTCTTGAGGTAGCCAATGCCTCGTCACCAGCAGAATCAAATCAGCAACTTCTAGAAACCCCTGGCAAAAATAACGATGTTTCTCTTAAGATACACAACTAGTGGCGTATCGCTTCAGGCACACTGGAAACAGTATCTAAAAAATGTGTATTTGGGTGAGCAACTGGCACGAAACACTGTGACTCCCTTAGGGTAACCAATATCTCGTCACCAGTATAATCACAGCTTCAAAGTCAAGAAACCGCTGGCAAGTGTAACGATGTTTCTCTTAAGATACACAACTAGTGGCGTATCGCTTCAGGCAGACTGGCCACAGTATCTCAAAATGTGTATTTGGGTGAGCAACTGGCAGGAAGCACTATGACACTCATAGGGTAGCCAATGCCTCGTCACCAGCATAATCACATCAGCAACTTCAAGAAACTCCTGGCAAAAGTTACAATGACTCTTAAGATACACAACTAGTGGCGTAGCTATCAGGCAGACTGGAAAGAGTATCTAAAAATGTGTATTGGGATGAGCAACTGGCAGGAAACACTGTGACTCTCTTAGGGTAGCCAATATCTCGTCACCAGTATAATCACATCTTCAAAGTCAAGAAACCGCTGGCAAGAGTAACGATGTTTCTTTTAAGATACACAACTAGTGGCGTATCGCTTCAGGCAGACTGGAAAGAGTATCTAAAAAATGTGTATTTGGGTGAAGAACTGGCAGGAATCTCTATGACTCTCTTGAGGTAGCCAATGCCTCGTCACCAGCAGAATCAAATCAGCAACTTCTAGAAACCCCTTTCAAAAGTAACGATGTTTCTCTTAAGATACACAACTAGTGGCGTATCGCTTCAGGCACACTAGAAACAGTATCTAAAAAATGTGTATTTGGGTGAGCAACTGGCACGAAACACTGTGACTCTCTTAGGGTTACCAATATCTCGTCACCAGTATAATCACATCTTCAAAGTCAAGAAACCGCTGGCAAGAGTAACGATGTTTCTCTTAAGATACACAACTAGTGGCGTATCGCTTCAGGCAGACTGGCCACAGTATCTCAAAATGTGTATTTGGGTGAGCAACTGGCAGGAAGCACTATGACTCTCTTAAGGTAACCAATGCCTCGTCACCAACATAATCCCATCACCAACTTCAGGAAACCGCTTGCAAAGGTAACAAAGCTTCTCATAAGATACACAGCTAGGGGGTGTCACTTGAGGCAGACTGGCCAAAGTATAAAAAAAATGTGTATTTGGGTGAGCAACTAGCACGAATCACTATGACACTCATAGGGTAGCCAATGCCTCGTCACCAGCATAATCACATCAGCAACTTCAAGAAACCCCTGGCAAAAGTTACAATGACTCTTAAGATACACAACTAGTGGCGTAGCTATCAGGCAGACTGGAAAGAGTATCTAAAAAATGTGTATTGGGATGAGCAACTGGCAGGAAACACTGTGACTCTCTTAGGGTAGCCAATATCTCGTCACCAGTATAATCACATCTTCAAAGTCAAGAAACCGCTGGCAAGAGTAACGATGTTTCTCTTAAGATACACAACTAGTGGCGTATCGCTTCAGGCAGACTGGAAAGAGTATCTAAAAAATGTGTATTTGGGTGAAGAACTGGCAGGAATCTCTATGACTCTCTTGAGGTAGCCAATGCCTCGTCACCAGCAGAATCAAATCAGCAACTTCTAGAAACCCCTTTCAAAAGTAACGATGTTTCTCTTAAGATACACAACTAGTGGCGTATCGCTTCAGGCACACTAGAAACAGTATCTAAAAAATGTGTATTTGGGTGAGCAACTGGCACGAAACACTGTGACTCTCTTAGGGTTACCAATATCTCGTCACCAGTATAATCACATCTTCAAAGTCAAGAAACCGCTGGCAAGAGTAACGATGTTTCTCTCAAGATACACAACTAGTGGCGTATCGCTTCAGGCAGACTGGCCACAGTATCTCAAAATGTGTATTTGGGTGAGCAACTGGCAGGAAGCACTATGACTCTCTTAAGGTAACCAATGCCTCGTCACCAACATAATCCCATCACCAACTTCAGGAAACCGCTTGCAAAGGTAACAAAGCTTCTCATAAGATACACAGCTAGGGGGTGTCACTTGAGGCAGACTGGCCAAAGTATCAAAAAAATGTGTATTTGGGTGAGCAACTAGCAGGAATCACTATGACACTCATAGGGTAGCCAATGCCTCGTCACCAGCATAATCACATCAGCAACTTCAAGAAACCCCTGGCAAAAGTTACAATGACTCTTAAGATACACAACTAGTGGCGTAGCTATCAGGCAGACTGGAAAGAGTATCTAAAAAATGTGTATTTGGGTGAAGAACTGGCAGGAATCTCTATGACTCTCTTGAGGTAGCCAATGCTTCGTCACCAGCAGAATCAAATCAGCAACTTCTAGAAATCCCTTTCAAAAGTAACGATGTTTCTCTTAAGATACACAACTAGTGGCGTATCGCTTCAGGCACACTGGAAACAGTATCTAAAAAATGTGTATTTGGGTGAGCAACTGGCACGAAACACTGTGACTCTCTTAGGGAAACCAATATCTCGTCACCAGTATAATCACATCTTCAAAGTCAAGAAACCGCTGGCAAGAGTAACGATGTTACTCTTAAGATACACAACTAGTGGCGTATTGCTTCAGGCAGACTGGCCACAGTATCTCAAAATGTGTATTTGGGTGAGCAACTGGCAGGAGGCACTATGACTCTCTTAAGGTAGCCAATGCCTCGTCACCAACATAATCACATCACCAACTTCAAGAAACCGCTTGCAAAGGTAACGAAGCTTCTCATAAGATACACAGCTAGTGGGGGGTCACTTGAGGCAGACTGGCCAAAGTATCAAAAAAATGTGTATTTGGGTGAGCAAATAGTAGGAATCACTATGACACTCATAGGGTAGCCAATGCCTCGTCACCAGCATAATCACATCAGCAACTTCTAGAAACCCCTGGCAAAGTTACAATGACTCTTAAGATACACAACTAGTGGCGTAGCTATCAGGCAGACTGGAAAGAGTATCTAAAAAATGTGTATTTGGATGAGCAACTGGCACGAAACACTGTGACTCTCTTAGGGTAGCCAATATCTCGTCACCAGTATAATCACATCTTCAAAGTCAAGAAACCGCTGGCAAGAGTAACGATGTTTCTCTTAAGATACACAACTAGTGGCGTATCGCTTCAGGCAGACTGGCCACAGTATCTCAAAATGTGTATTTGGGTGAGCAACTGGCAGGAAGCACTATGACTCTCTTAAGGTAGCCAATGCCTCGTCACCAACATAATCACATCACCAACTTCAGGAAACCGCTTGCAAAGGTGACGAAGCTTCTCATAAGATACACAGCTAGTGGGGTGTCACTTGAGGCAGACTGGCCAAAGTATCAAAAAAGAGTGTATTTGGGTGAGCAACTAGCAGGAATCACTATGACACTCATAGGGTAGCCAATGCCTCGTCACCAGCATAATCACATCAGCAACTTCAAGAAACCCCTGGCAAAAGTTACAATGACTCTTAAGATACACAACTAGTGGCGTAGCTATCAGGCAGACTGGAAAGAGTATCTAAAAAATGTGTATTTGGATGAGCAACTGGCAGGAAACACTGTGACTCTCTTAGGGTAGCCAATATCTCGTCACCAGTATAATCACATCTTCAAAGTCAAGAAACCGCTGGCAAGAGCAACGATGTTTCGCTTAAGATACACAACTAGTGGCGTATCGCTTCAGGCAGACTGGCCACAGTATCTCAAAATGTGTATTTGGGTGAGCAACAGGCAGGAAGCACTATGACTCTCTTAAGGTAGCCAATGCCTCGTCACCAACATAATCCCATCACCAACTTCAAGAAACCGCTTGCAAAGGTAACGATGCTTCTCATAAGATACACAGCTAGTGGGATGTCACTTGAGGCAGACTGGCCAAAGTATCAAAAAAATGTGTATTTGGGTGAGCAACTAGCAGGAATCACTATGACACTCATAGGGTAACCAATGCCTCGTCACCAGCATAATCACATCAGCAACTTCAAGAAACCCCTGGCAAAAGTTACAATGACTCTTAAGATACACAACTAGTGGCGTAGCTATCAGGCAGACTGGAAAGAGTATCTAAAAAATGTGTATTTGGGTGAAGAACTGGCGGGAATCTCTATGACTCTCTTGAGGTAGCCAATGCTTCGTCACCAGCAGAATCAAATCAGCAACTTCTAGAAATCCCTTTCAAAAGTAACGATGTTTCTCTTAAGATACACAACTAGTGGCGTATCGCTTCAGGCACACTGGAAACAGTATCTAAAAAATGTGTATTTGGGTGAGCAACTGGCACGAAACACTGTGACTCTCTTAGGGAAACCAATATCTCGTCACCTGTATAATCACATCTTCAAAGTCAAGAAACCGCTGGCAAGAGTAACGATGTTTCTCTAAAGATACACAACTAGTGGCGTATTGCTTCAGGCAGACTGGCCACAGTATCTCAAAATGTGTATTTGGGTGAGCAACTGGCAGGAGGCACTATGACTCTCTTAAGGTAGCCAATGCCTCGTCACCAACATAATCACATCACCAACTTCAAGAAACCGCTTGCAAAGGTAACGAAGCTTCTTATAAGATACACAGCTAGTGGGGTGTCACTTGAGGCAGACTGGCCAAAGTATCAAAAAAATGTGTATTTGGGTGAGCAAATAGCAGGAATCACTGTGACATTCATAGGGTAGCCAATGCCTCGTCACCAGCATAATCACATCAGCAACTTCAAGAAACCCCTGGCAAAAGTTACAATGACTCTTAAGATACACAACTAGTGGCGTATCGCTTCAGGCACACTGGAAACAGTATCTAAAAAATGTGTATTTGGGTGAGCAACTGGCACGAAACACTGTGACTCTCTTAGGGTAGCCAATATCTCGTCACCAGTATAATCACAGCTTCAAAGTCAAGAAACCGCTGGCAAGAGTAACGATGTTTCTCTTAAGATACACAACTAGTGGCGTATCGCTTCAGGCAGACTGGAAAGAGTATCTAAAAAATGTGTATTTGGGTGAAGAACTGGCAGGAATCTCTATGACTCTCTTGAGGTAGCCAATGCCTCGTCACCAGCAGAATCAAATCAGCAACTTCTAGAAACCCCTTTCAAAAGTAACGATGTTTCTCTTAAGATACACAACTAGTGGCGTATCGCTTCAGGCACACTAGAAACAGTATCTAAAAAATGTGTATTTGGGTGAGCAACTGGCACGAAACACTGTGACTCTCTTAGGGTTACCAATATCTCGTCACCAGTATAATCACATCTTCAAAGTCAAGAAACCGCTGGCAAGAGTAACGATGTTTCTCTCAAGATACACAACTAGTGGCGTATCGCTTCAGGCAGACTGGCCACAGTATCTCAAAATGTGTATTTGGGTGAGCAACTGGCAGGAAGCACTATGACTCTCTTAAGGTAACCAATGCCTCGTCACCAACATAATCCCATCACCAACTTCAGGAAACCGCTTGCAAAGGTAACAAAGCTTCTCATAAGATACACAGCTAGGGGGTGTCACTTGAGGCAGACTGGCCAAAGTATCAAAAAAATGTGTATTTGGGTGAGCAACTAGCAGGAATCACTATGACACTCATAGGGTAGCCAATGCCTCGTCACCAGCATAATCACATCAGCAACTTCAAGAAACCCCTGGCAAAAGTTACAATGACTCTTAAGATACACAACTAGTGGCGTAGCTATCAGGCAGACTGGAAAGAGTATCTAAAAAATGTGTATTTGGGTGAAGAACTGGCAGGAATCTCTATGACTCTCTTGAGGTAGCCAATGCCTCGTCACCAGCAGAATCAAATCAGCAACTTCTAGAAACCCCTGGCAAAAGTAACGATGTTTCTCTTAAGATACACAACTAGTGGCGTATCGCTTCAGGCACACTAGAAACAGTATCTAAAAAATGTGTATTTGGGTGAGCAACTGGCACGAAATACTGTGACTCCCTTAGGGTAACCAATATCTCGTCACCAGTATAATCACATCTTCAAAGTCAAGAAACCGCTGGCAAGAGTAACGATGTTTCTCTTAAGATACACAACTAGTGGCGTATCGCTTCAGGCACACTGGAAACAGTATCTAAAAAATGTCTATTTGGGTGAGCAACTGGCACGAAACACTGTGACTCCCTTAGGGTAACCAATGTCTCGTCACCAGTATAATCACAGCTTCAAAGTCAAGAAACCGCTGGCAAGAGTAACGATGTTTCTCTTAAGATACACAACTAGTGGCGTATCGCTTCAGGCAGACTGGCCACAGTATCTCAAAATGTGTATTTGGGTGAGCAACTGGCAGGAAGCACTATGACTCTCTTAAGGTAGCCAATGCCTCGTCACCAACATAATCACATCACCAACTTCAGGAAACCGCTTGCAAAGGTGACGAAGCTTCTCATAAGATACACAGCTAGTGGGGTGTCACTTGAGGCAGACTGGCCAAAGTATCAAAAAAGAGTGTATTTGGGTGAGCAACTAGCAGGAATCACTATGACACTCATAGGGTAGCCAATGCCTCGTCACCAGCATAATCACATCAGCAACTTCAAGAAACCCCTGGCAAAAGTTACAATGACTCTTAAGATACACAACTAGTGGCGTAGCTATCAGGCAGACTGGAAAGAGTATCTAAAAAATGTGTATTTGGATGAGCAACTGGCAGGAAACACTGTGACTCTCTTAGGGTAGCCAATATCTCGTCACCAGTATAATCACATCTTCAAAGTCAAGAAACCGCTGGCAAGAGCAACGATGTTTCGCTTAAGATACACAACTAGTGGCGTATCGCTTCAGGCAGACTGGCCACAGTATCTCAAAATGTGTATTTGGGTGAGCAACAGGCAGGAAGCACTATGACTCTCTTAAGGTAGCCAATGCCTCGTCACCAACATAATCCCATCACCAACTTCAAGAAACCGCTTGCAAAGGTAACGATGCTTCTCATAAGATACACAGCTAGTGGGATGTCACTTGAGGCAGACTGGCCAAAGTATCAAAAAAATGTGTATTTGGGTGAGCAACTAGCAGGAATCACTATGACACTCATAGGGTAACCAATGCCTCGTCACCAGCATAATCACATCAGCAACTTCAAGAAACCCCTGGCAAAAGTTACAATGACTCTTAAGATACACAACTAGTGGCGTAGCTATCAGGCAGACTGGAAAGAGTATCTAAAAAATGTGTATTTGGGTGAAGAACTGGCGGGAATCTCTATGACTCTCTTGAGGTAGCCAATGCTTCGTCACCAGCAGAATCAAATCAGCAACTTCTAGAAATCCCTTTCAAAAGTAACGATGTTTCTCTTAAGATACACAACTAGTGGCGTATCGCTTCAGGCACACTGGAAACAGTATCTAAAAAATGTGTATTTGGGTGAGCAACTGGCACGAAACACTGTGACTCTCTTAGGGAAACCAATATCTCGTCACCTGTATAATCACATCTTCAAAGTCAAGAAACCGCTGGCAAGAGTAACGATGTTTCTCTAAAGATACACAACTAGTGGCGTATTGCTTCAGGCAGACTGGCCACAGTATCTCAAAATGTGTATTTGGGTGAGCAACTGGCAGGAGGCACTATGACTCTCTTAAGGTAGCCAATGCCTCGTCACCAACATAATCACATCACCAACTTCAAGAAACCGCTTGCAAAGGTAACGAAGCTTCTTATAAGATACACAGCTAGTGGGGTGTCACTTGAGGCAGACTGGCCAAAGTATCAAAAAAATGTGTATTTGGGTGAGCAAATAGCAGGAATCACTGTGACATTCATAGGGTAGCCAATGCCTCGTCACCAGCATAATCACATCAGCAACTTCAAGAAACCCCTGGCAAAAGTTACAATGACTCTTAAGATACACAACTAGTGGCGTATCGCTTCAGGCACACTGGAAACAGTATCTAAAAAATGTGTATTTGGGTGAGCAACTGGCACGAAACACTGTGACTCTCTTAGGGAAACCAATATCTCGTCACCAGTATAATCACATCTTCAAAGTCAAGAAACCGCTGGCAAGAGTAACGATGTTACTCTTAAGATACACAACTAGTGGCGTATTGCTTCAGGCAGACTGGCCACAGTATCTCAAAATGTGTATTTGGGTGAGCAACTGGCAGGAGGCACTATGACTCTCTTAAGGTAGCCAATGCCTCGTCACCAACATAATCACATCACCAACTTCGAGAAACCGCTTGCAAAGGTAACGAAGCTTCTCATAAGATACACAGCTAGTGGGGGGTCACTTGAGGCAGACTGGCCAAAGTATCAAAAAAATGTGTATTTGGGTGAGCAAATAGTAGGAATCACTATGACACTCATAGGGTAGCCAATGCCTCGTCACCAGCATAATCACATCAGCAACTTCAAGAAACCCCTGGCAAAGTTACAATGACTCTTAAGATACACAACTAGTGGCGTAGCTATCAGGCAGACTGGAAAGAGTATCTAAAAAATGTGTATTTGGATGAGCAACTGGCACGAAACACTGTGACTCTCTTAGGGTAGCCAATATCTCGTCACCAGTATAATCACATCTTCAAAGTCAAGAAACCGCTGGCAAGAGTAACGATGTTTCTCTTAAGATACACAACTAGTGGCGTATCGCTTCAGGCAGACTGGCCACAGTATCTCAAAATGTGTATTTGGGTGAGCAACTGGCAGAAAGCACTATGACTCTCTTAAGGTAGCCAATGTCTCGTCACCAACATAATCACATCACCAACTTCAAGAAACCGCTTGCAAAGGTAACGAAGCTTCTCATAAGATACACAGCTAGTGGGGTGTCACTTGAGGCAGATTGGCCAAAGTATCAAAAAAATGTGTATTTGGGTGAGCAACTAGCAGGAATCACTATGACACTCAAAGGGTAGCCAATGCCTCGTCACCAGCATAATGACATCAGCAACTTCAAGAAACCCCTGGCAAAAGATACAATGACTCTTAAGATACACATCTAGTGGCGTAGCTATCAGGCAGACTGGAAAGAGTATCTAAAAAATGTGTATTTGGATGAGCAACTGGCAGGAAACACTGTGACTCTCTTAGGGTAGCCAATATCTCGTCACCAGTATAATCACATCTTCAAAGTCAAGAAACCGCTGGCAAGAGTAACGATGTTTCTCTTAAGATACACAACTAGTGGCGTATCGCTTCAGGCAGACTGGAAAGAGTATCTAAAAAATGTGTATTTGGGTGAAGAACTGGCAGGAATCTCTATGACTCTCTTGAGGTAGCCAATGCCTCGTCACCAGCAGAATCAAATCAGCAACTTCTAGAAACCCCTGGCAAAAGTAACGATGTTTCTCTTAAGATACACAACTAGTGGCGTATCGCTTCAGGCACACTAGAAACAGTATCTAAAAAATGTGTATTTGGGTGAGCAACTGGCACGAAACACTGTGACTCTCTTAGGGAAACCAATATCTCGTCACCAGTATAATCACATCTTCAAAGTCAAGAAACCGCTGGCAAGAGTAACGATGTTACTCTTAAGATACACAACTAGTGGCGTATTGCTTCAGGCAGACTGGCCACAGTATCTCAAAATGTGTATTTGGGTGAGCAACTGGCAGGAGGCACTATGACTCTCTTAAGGTAGCCAATGCCTCGTCACCAACATAATCACATCACCAACTTCAAGAAACCGCTTGCAAAGGTAACGAAGCTTCTCATAAGATACACAGCTAGTGGGGGGTCACTTGAGGCAGACTGGCCAAAGTATCAAAAAAATGTGTATTTGGGTGAGCAAATAGTAGGAATCACTATGACACTCATAGGGTAGCCAATGCCTCGTCACCAGCATAATCACATCAGCAACTTCAAGAAACCCCTGGCAAAGTTACAATGACTCTTAAGATACACAACTAGTGGCGTAGCTATCAGGCAGACTGGAAAGAGTATCTAAAAAATGTGTATTTGGATGAGCAACTGGCACGAAACACTGTGACTCTCTTAGGGTAGCCAATATCTCGTCACCAGTATAATCACATCTTCAAAGTCAAGAAACCGCTGGCAAGAGTAACGATGTTTCTCTTAAGATACACAACTAGTGGCGTATCGCTTCAGGCAGACTGGCCACAGTATCTCAAAATGTGTATTTGGGTGAGCAACTGGCAGAAAGCACTATGACTCTCTTAAGGTAGCCAATGTCTCGTCACCAACATAATCACATCACCAACTTCAAGAAACCGCTTGCAAAGGTAACGAAGCTTCTCATAAGATACACAGCTAGTGGGGTGTCACTTGAGGCAGATTGGCCAAAGTATCAAAAAAATGTGTATTTGGGTGAGCAACTAGCAGGAATCACTATGACACTCAAAGGGTAGCCAATGCCTCGTCACCAGCATAATGACATCAGCAACTTCAAGAAACCCCTGGCAAAAGATACAATGACTCTTAAGATACACATCTAGTGGCGTAGCTATCAGGCAGACTGGAAAGAGTATCTAAAAAATGTGTATTTGGATGAGCAACTGGCAGGAAACACTGTGACTCTCTTAGGGTAGCCAATATCTCGTCACCAGTATAATCACATCTTCAAAGTCAAGAAACCGCTGGCAAGAGTAACGATGTTTCTCTTAAGATACACAACTAGTGGCGTATCGCTTCAGGCAGACTGGAAAGAGTATCTAAAAAATGTGTATTTGGGTGAAGAACTGGCAGGAATCTCTATGACTCTCTTGAGGTAGCCAATGCCTCGTCACCAGCAGAATCAAATCAGCAACTTCTAGAAACCCCTGGCAAAAGTAACGATGTTTCTCTTAAGATACACAACTAGTGGCGTATCGCTTCAGGCACACTAGAAACGGTATCTAAAAAATGTGTATTTGGGTGAGCAACTGGCACGAAATACTGTGACTCCCTTAGGGTAACCAATATCTCGTCACCAGTATAATCACATCTTCAAAGTCAAGAAACCGCTGGCAAGAGTAACGATGTTTCTCTTAAGATACACAACTAGTGGCGTATCGCTTCAGGCACACTGGAAACAGTATCTAAAAAATGTGTATTTGGGTGAGCAACTGGCACGAAACACTGTGACTCCCTTAGGGTAACCAATGTCTCGTCACCAGTATAATCACAGCTTCAAAGTCAAGAAACCGCTGGCAAGAGTAACGATGTTTCTCTTAAGATACACAACTAGTGGCGTATCGCTTCAGGCAGACTGGCCACAGTATCTCAAAATGTGTATTTGGGTGAGCAACTGGCAGGAAGCACTATGACTCTCTTAAGGTAGCCAATGCCTCGTCACCAACATAATCGCATCACCAACTTCAGGAAACCGCTTGCAAAGGTAACGAAGCTTCTCATAAGATACACAGCTAGTGGGGTGTCACTTGAGGCAGACTGGCCAAAGTATCAAAAAAGAGTGTATTTGGGTGAGCAACTAGCAGGAATCACTATGACACTCACAGGGTAGCCAATGCCTCGTCACCAGCATAATCACATCAGCAACTTCTAGAAACCCCTGGCAAAAGTTACAATGACTCTTAAGATACACAACTAGTGGCGTAGCTATCAGGCAGACTGGAAAGAGTATCTAAAAAATGTGTATTTGGATGAGCAACTGGCAGGAAACACTGTGACTCTCTTAGGGTAGCCAATATCTCGTCACCAGTATAATCACATCTTCAAAGTCAAGAAACCGCTGGCAAGAGCAACGATGTTTCGCTTAAGATACACAACTAGTGGCGTATCGCTTCAGGCAGACTGGCCACAGTATCTCAAAATGTGTATTTGGGTGAGCAACTGGCAGGACGCACTATGACTCTCTTAAGGTAACCAATGCCTCGTCACCAACATAATCCCATCACCAACTTCAGGAAACCGCTTGCAAAGGTAACAAAGCTTCTCATAAGATACACAGCTAGGGGGTGTCACTTGAGGCAGACTGGCCAAAGTATCAAAAAAATGTGTATTTGGGTGAGCAACTAGCAGGAATCACTATGACACTCATAGGGTAGCCAATGCCTCGTCACCAGCATAATCACATCAGCAACTTCAAGAAACCCCTGGCAAAAGTTACAATGACTCTTAAGATACACAACTAGTGGCGTAGCTATCAGGCAGACTGGAAAGAGTATCTAAAAAATGTGTATTTGGGTGAAGAACTGGCAGGAATCTCTATGACTCTCTTGAGGTAGCCAATGCCTCGTCACCAGCAGAATCAAATCAGCAACTTCTAGAAACCCCTGGCAAAAGTAACGATGTTTCTCTTAAGATACACAACTAGTGGCGTATCGCTTCAGGCACACTAGAAACAGTATCTAAAAAATGTGTATTTGGGTGAGCAACTGGCACGAAACACTGTGACTCCCTTAGGGTAACCAATATCTCGTCACCAGTATAATCACATCTTCAAAGTCAAGAAACCGCTGGCAAGAGTAACGATGTTTCTCTAAAGATACACAACTAGTGGCGTATCGCTTCAGGCACACTGGAAACAGTATCTAAAAAATGTGTATTTGGGTGAGCAACTGGCACGAAACACTGTGACTCCCTTAGGGTAACCAATGTCTCGTCACCAGTATAATCACAGCTTCAAAGTCAAGAAACCGCTGGCAAGAGTAACGATGTTTCTCTTAAGATACACAACTAGTGGCGTATCGCTTCAGGCAGACTGGCCACAGTATCTCAAAATGTGTATTTGGGTGAGCAACTGGCAGGAAGCACTATGACTCTCTTAAGGTAGCCAATGTCTCGTCACCAACATAATCACATCACCAACTTCAGGAAACCGCTTGCAAAGGTAACGAAGCTTCTCATAAGATACACAGCTAGTGGGGTGTCACTTGAGGCAGACTGGCCAAAGTATCAAAAAAGAGTGTATTTGGGTGAGCAACTAGCAGGAATCACTATGACACTCATAGGGTAGCCAATGCCTCGTCACCAGCATAATCACATCAGCAACTTCAAGAAACCCCTGGCAAAAGTTACAATGACTCTTAAGATACACAACTAGTGGCGTAGCTATCAGGCAGACTGGAAAGAGTATCTAAAAAATGTGTATTTGGATGAGCAACTGGCAGGAAACACTGTGACTCTCTTAGGGTAGCCAATATCTCGTCACCAGTATAATCACATCTTCAAAGTCAAGAAACCGCTGGCAAGAGCAACGATGTTTCGCTTAAGATACACAACTAGTGGCGTATCGCTTCAGGCAGACTGGCCACAGTATCTCAAAATGTGTATTTGGGTGAGCAACTGGCAGGAAGCACTATGACTCTCTTAAGGTAGCCAATGTCTCGTCACCAACATAATCACATCACCAACTTCAGGAAACCGCTTGCAAAGGTAACGAAGCTTCTCATAAGATACACAGCTAGTGGGGTGTCACTTGAGGCAGACTGGCCAAAGTATCAAAAAAGAGTGTATTTGGGTGAGCAACTAGCAGGAATCACTATGACACTCATAGGGCAGCCAATGCCTCGTCACCAGCATAATCACATCAGCAACTTCAAGAAACCCCTGGCAAAAGTTACAATGACTCTTAAGATACACAACTAGTGGCGTAGCTATCAGGCAGACTGGAAAGAGTATCTAAAAAATGTGTATTTGGATGAGCAACTGGCAGGAAACACTGTGACTCTCTTAGGGTAGCCAATATCTCGTCACCAGTATAATCACATCTTCAAAGTCAAGAAACCGCTGGCAAGAGCAACGATGTTTCGCTTAAGATACACAACTAGTGGCGTATCGCTTCAGGCAGACTGGCCACAGTATCTCAAAATGTGTATTTGGGTGAGCAACTGGCAGGAAGCACTATGACTCTCTTAAGGTAGCCAATGCCTCGTCACCAACATAATCCCATCACCAACTTCAAGAAACCGCTTGCAAAGGTAACGATGCTTCTCATAAGATACACAGCTAGTGGGGTGTCACTTGAGGCAGACTGGCCAAAGTATCAACAAAATGTGTATTTGGGTGAGCAACTAGCAGGAATCACTATGACACTCATAGGGTAACCAATGCCTCGTCACCAGCATAATCACATCAGCAACTTCAAGATACCCCTGGCAAAAGTTACAATGACTCTTAAGATACACAACTAGTGGCGTAGCTATCAGGCAGACTGGAAAGAGTATATAAAAAATGTGTATTTGGATGAGCAACTGGCACGAAACACTGTGACTCTCTTAGGGTAGCCAATATCTCGTCACCAGTATAATCACATCTTCAAAGTCAAGAAACCGCTGGCAAGAGTAACGATGTTTCTCTTAAGATACACAACTAGTGGCGTATCGCTTCAGGCAGACTGGCCACAGTATCTCAAAATGTGTATTTGGGTGAGCAACTGGCAGAAAGCACTATGACTCTCTTAAGGTAGCCAATGCCTCGTCACCAACATAATCACATCACCAACTTCAAGAAACCGCTTGCAAAGGTAACGAAGCTTCTCATAAGATACACAGCTAGTGGGGTGTCACTTGAGGCAGATTGGCCAAAGTATCAAAAAAATGTGTATTTGGGTGAGCAACTAGCAGGAATCACTATGTCACTCATAGGGTAGCCAATGCCTCGTCACCAGCATAATGACATCAGCAACTTCAAGAAACCCCTGGCAAAAGTTACAATGACTCTTAAGATACACAACTAGTGGCGTAGCTATCAGGCAGACTGGAAAGAGTATCTAAAAAATGTGTATTTGGGTGAAGAACTGGCAGGAATCTCTATGACTCTCTTGAGGTAGCCAATGCCTCGTCACCAGCAGAATCAAATCAGCAACTTCTAGAAACCCCTGGCAAAAGTAACGATGTTTCTCTTAAGATACACAACTAGTGGCGTATCGCTTCAGGCACACTGGAAACAGTATCTAAAAAATGTGTATTTGGGTGAGCAACTGGCACGAAACACTGTGACTCCCTTAGGGTAACCAATATCTCGTCACCAGTATAATCACAGCTTCAAAGTCAAGAAACCGCTGGCAAGAGTAACGATGTTTCTCTTAAGATACACAACTAGTGGCGTATCGCTTCAGGCAGACTGGCCACAGTATCTCAAAATGTGTATTTGGGTGAGCAACTGGCAGGAAGCACTATGACTCTCTTAAGGTAGCCAATGCCTCGTCACCAACTTAATTACATCACCAACTTCAGGAAACCGCTTGCAAAGGTAACGAAGCTCCTCATAAGATACACAGCTAGTGGGGTGTCACTTGAGGCAGACTGGCCAAAGTATCAAAAAAGTGTGTATTTGGGTGAGCAACTAGCAGGAATCACTATGACACTCATAGGGTAGCCAATGCCTCGTCACCAGCATAATGACATCAGCAACTTCAAGAAACCCCTGGCAAAAGTTACAATGACTCTTAAGATACACAACTAGTGGCGTAGCTATCAGGCAGACTGGAAAGAGTATCTAAAAAATGTGTATTTGGATGAGCAACGGGCAGGAAACACTGTGACTCTCTTAGGGTAGCCAATATCTCGTCACCAGTATAATCACATCTTCAAAGTCAAGAAACCGCTGGCAAGAGCAACGATGTTTCTCTTAAGATACACAACTAGTGGCGTATCGCTTCAGGCAGACTGGCCACAGTATCTCAAAATGTGTATTTGGGTGAGCAACTGGCAGGAAGCACTATGACTCTCTTAAGGTAGCCAATGCCTCGTCACCAACATAATCCCATCTCCAACTTCAAGAAACCGCTTGCAAAGGTAACGATGCTTCTCTTAAGATACACAGCTAGTGGGGTGTCACTTGAGGCAGACTGGCCAAAGTATCAAAAAAATGTGTATTTGGGTGAGCAACTAGCAGGAATCACTATGACACTCATAGGGTAACCAATGCCTCGTCACCAGCATAATCACATCAGCAACTTCAAGAAACCCCTGGCAAAAGTTACAATGACTCTTAAGATACACAACTAGTGGCGTAGCTATCAGGCAGACTGGAAAGAGTATCTAAGAAATGTGTATTTGGGTGAAGAACTGGCAGGAATCTCTATGACTCTCTTGAGGTAGCCAATGCTTCGTCACCAGCAGAATCAAATCAGCAACTTCTAGAAATCCCTTTCAAAAGTAACGATGTTTCTCTTAAGATACACAACTAGTGGCGTATCGCTTCAGGCAGACTGGCCACAGTATCTCAAAATGTGTATTTGGGTGAGCAACTGGCAGGAAGCACTATGACTCTCTTAAGGTAGCCAATGCCTCGTCACCAACATAATCCCATCACCAACTTCAAGAAACCGCTTGCAAAGGTAACGATGCTTCTCATAAGATACACAGCTAGTGGGGTGTCACTTGAGGCAGACTGGCCAAAGTATCAAAAAAATGTGTGTTTGGGTGAGCAACTAGCAGGGATCACTATGACACTCATAGGGTAACCAATGCCTCGTCACCAGCATAATCACATCAGCAACTTCAAGAAACCCCTGGCAAAAGTTACAATGACTCTTAAGATACACAACTAGTGGCGTAGCTATCAGGCAGACTGGAAAGAGTATCTATAAATGTGTATTTGGATGAGCAACTGGCAGGAAACACTGTGACTCTCTTAGGGTAGCCAATATCTCGTCACCAGTATAATCACATCTTCAAAGTCAAGAAACCGCTGGCAAGAGCAACGATGTTTCTCTTAAGATACACAACTAGTGGCGTATCGCTTCAGGCAGACTGGCCACAGTATCTGAAAATGTGTATTTGGGTGAGCAACTGGCAGGAAGCACTATGACTCTCTTAAGGTAGCCAATGCCTCGTCACCAACATAATGCCATCACCAACTTCAAGAAACCGCTTGCAAAGGTAACGATGCTTCTCATAAGATACACAGCTAGTGGGGTGTCACTTGAGGCAGACTGGCCAAAGTATCAAAAAAATGTGTATTTGGGTGAGCAACTAGCAGGAATCACTATGACACTCATAGGGTAACCAATGCCTCGTCACCAGCATAATCACATCAGCAACTTCAAGAAACCCCTGGCAAAAGTTACAATGACTCTTAAGATACACAACTAGTGGCGTAGCTATCAGGCAGACTGGAAAGAGTATCTAAAAAATGTGTATTTTGGTGAAGAACTGGCAGGAATCTCTATGACTCTCTTGAGGTAGCCAATGCTTCGTCACCAGCAGAATCAAATCAGTAACTTCTAGAAATCCCTTTCAAAAGTAACGATGTTTCTCTTAAGATACACAACTAGTGGCGTATCGCTTCAGGCACACTGGAAACAGTATCTAAAAATGTGTATTTGGGTGAGCAACTGGCACGAAACACTGTGACTCTCTTAGGGAAACCAATATCTCGTCACCAGTATAATCACATCTTCAAAGTCAAGAAACCGCTGGCAAGAGTAACGATGTTTCTCTAAAGATACACAACTAGTGGCGTATTGCTTCAGGCAGACTGGCCACAGTATCTCAAAATGTGTATTTGGGTGAGCAACTGGCAGGAGGCACTATGACTCTCTTAAGGTAGCCAATGCCTCGTCACCAACATAATCACATCACCAACTTCAAGAAACCGCTTGCAAAGGTAACGAAGCTTCTCATAAGATACACAGCTAGTGGGGTGTCACTTGAGGCAGACTGGCCAAAGTATCAAAAAAATGTGTATTTGGGTGAGCAAATAGCAGGAATCACTGTGACATTCATACTGTAGCCAATGCCTCGTCACCAGCATAATCACATCAGCAACTTCAAGAAACCCCTGGCAAAAGTTACAATGACTCTTAAGATACACAACTAGTGGCGTATCGCTTCAGGCACACTGGAAACAGTATCTAAAAAATGTGTATTTGTGTGAGCAACTGGCACGAAACACTGTGACTCTCTTAGGGTAGCCAATATCTCGTCACCAGTATAATCACATCTTCAAAGTCAAGAAACCGCTGGCAAGAGTAACGATGTTACTCTTAAGATACACAACTAGTGGCGTATTGCTTCAGGCAGACTGGCCACAGTATCTCAAAATGTGTATTTGGGTGAGCAACTGGCAGGAAGCACTATGACTCTCTTAAGGTAGCCAATGCCTCGTCACCAACATAATCACATCACCAACTTCAAGAAACCGCTTGCAAAGGTAACGAAGATTCTCATGAGATACACAGCTAGTGGGGGGTCACTTGAGGCAGACTGGCCAAAGTATCAAAAAAATGTGTATTTGGGTGAGCAAATAGTAGGAATCACTATGACACTCATAGGGTAGCCAATGCCTCGTCACCAGCATAATCACATCAGCAACTTCAAGAAACCCCTGGCAAAAGTTACAATGATTCTTAAGATACACAACTAGTGGCGTAGCTATCAGGCAGACTGGAAAGAGTATCTAAAAAATGTGTATTTGGATGAGCAACTGGCACGAAACACTGTGACTCTCTTAGGGTAGCCAATATCTCGTCCCCAGTATAATCACATCTTCAAAGTCAAGAAACCGCTGGCAAGAGTAACGATGTTTATCTTAAGATACACAACTAGTGGCGTATCGCTTCAGGCAGACTGGCCACAGTATCTCAAAATGTGTATTTGGGTGAGCAACTGGCAGAAAGCACTATGACTCTCTTAAGATAGCCAATGCCTCGTCACCAACATAATCACATCACCAACTTCAAGAAACCGCTTGCAAAGGTAACGAAGCTTCTCATAAGATACACAGCTAGTGTGGTGTCACTTGAGGCAGATTGGCCAAAGTATCAAAAAAATGTGTATTTGGGTGAGCAACTAGCAGGAATCACTATGACACTCATAGGGTAGCCAATGCCTCGTCACCAGCATAATGACATCAGCAACTTCAAGTAACCCCTGGCAAAAGTTACAATGACTCTTAAGATACACAACTAGTGGCGTAGCTATCAGGCAGACTGGAAAGAGTATCTAAAAAATGTGTATTTGGGTGAAGAACTGGCAGGAATCTCTATGACTCTCTTGAGGTAGCCAATGCCTCGTCACCAGCAGAATCAAATCAGCAACTTCTAGAAACCCCTGGCAAAAGTAACGATGTTTCTCTTAAGATACACAACTAGTGGCGTATCGCTTCAGGCACACTGGAAACAGTATCTAAAAAATGTGTATTTGGGTGAGCAACTGGCACGAAACACTGTGACTCTCTTAGGGAAACCAATATCTCGTCACCAGTATAATCACATCTTCAAAGTCAAGAAACCGCTGGCAAGAGTAACGATGTTTCTCTTAAGATACACAACTAGTGGCGCATCGCGTCAGGCAGACTGGCCACAGTATCTCAAAATGTGTATTTGGGTGAGCAACTGGCAGAAAGCACTATGACTCTCTTAAGGTAGCCAATGCCTCGTCACCAACATTATCACATCACCAACTTCAAGAAACTGCTTGCAAAGGTAACGAAGCTTCTCATAAGATACACAGCTGGTTGGGTGTCACTTGAGGCAGACTGGCCAAAGTATCAAAAAAATGTGTAGTTGGGTGTGCAACTAGCAGGAATCACTATGACACTCATAGGGTAGCCAATGCCTCGTCACCAGCATAATCACATCAGCAACTTCAAGAAACCCCTGGCAAAAGTTACAATGACTCTTAAGATACACAACTAGTGGCGTAGCTATCAGGCAGACTGGAAAGAGTATCTAAAAAATGTGTATTGGGATGAGCAACTGGCAGGAAACACTGTGACTCTCTTAGGGTAGCCAATATCTCGTCACCAGTATAATCACATCTTCAAAGTCAAGAAACCGCTGGCAAGAGTAACGATGTTTCTCTTAAGATACACAACTAGTGGCGTATCGCTTCAGGCAGACTGGAAAGAGTATCTAAAAAATGTGTATTTGGGTGAAAAACTGGCAGGAATCTCTATGACTCTCTTGAGGTAGCCAATGCCTCGTCACCAGCAGAATGAAATCAGCAACTTCTAGAAACCCCTGGCAAAAGGAACGATGTTTCTCTTAAGATACACAACTAGTGGCGTATCGCTTCAGGCACACTGGAAACAGTATCTAAAAAATGTGTATTTGGGTGAGCAACTGGCACGAAACACTGTGACTCCCTTAGGGTAACCAATATCTCGTCACCAGTATAATCACAGCTTCAAAGTCAAGAAACCGCTGGCAAGAGTAACGATGTTTCTCTTAAGATACACAACTAGTGGCGTATCGCTTCAGGCAGACTGGCCACAGTATCTCAAAATGTGTATTTGGGTGAGCAACTGGCAGGAAGCACTATGACTCTCTTAAGGTAGCCAATGCCTCGTCACCAACTTAATCACATCACCAACTTCAGGAAACCGCTTGCAAAGGTAACGAAGCTCCTCATAAGATACACAGCTAGTGGGGTATCACTTGAGGCAGACTGGCCAAAGTATCAAAAAAGTGTGTATTTGGGTGAGCAACTAGCAGGAATCACTATGACACTCATAGGGTAACCAATGCCTCGTCACCAGCATAATCACATCAGCAACTTCAAGAAACCCCTGGCAAAAGTTACAATGACTCTTAAGATACACAACTAGTGGCGTAGCTATCAGGCAGACTGGAAAGAGTATCTAAGAAATGTGTATTTTGGTGAAGAACTGGCAGGAATCTCTATGACTCTCTTGAGGTAGCCAATGCTTCGTCACCAGCAGAATCAAATCAGCAACTTCTAGAAATCCCTTTCAAAAGTAACGATGTTTCTCTTAAGATACACAACTAGTGGCGTATCGCTTCAGGCACACTGGAAACAGTATCTAAAAATGTGTATTTGGGTGAGCAACTGGCACGAAACACTGTGACTCTCTTAGGGAAACCAATATCTCGTCACCAGTATAATCACATCTTCAAAGTCAAGAAACCGCTGGCAAGAGTAACGATGTTTCTCTAAAGATACACAACTAGTGGCGTATTGCTTCAGGCAGACTGGCCACAGTATCTCAAAATGTGTATTTGGGTGAGCAACTGGCAGGAGGCACTATGACTCTCTTAAGGTAGCCAATGCCTCGTCACCAACATAATCACATCACCAACTTCAAGAAACCGCTTGCAAAGGTAACGAAGCTTCTCATAAGATACACAGCTAGTGGGGTGTCACTTGAGGCAGACTGGCCAAAGTATCAAAAAAATGTGTATTTGGGTGAGCAAATAGCAGGAATCACTGTGACATTCATACTGTAGCCAATGCCTCGTCACCAGCATAATCACATCAGCAACTTCAAGAAACCCCTGGCAAAAGTTACAATGACTCTTAAGATACACAACTAGTGGCGTATCGCTTCAGGCACACTGGAAACAGTATCTAAAAAATGTGTATTTGTGTGAGCAACTGGCACGAAACACTGTGACTCTCTTAGGGAAACCAATATCTCGTCACCAGTATAATCACATCTTCAAAGTCAAGAAACCGCTGGCAAGAGTAACGATGTTACTCTTAAGATACACAACTAGTGGCGTATTGCTTCAGGCAGACTGGCCACAGTATCTCAAAATGTGTATTTGGGTGAGCAACTGGCAGGAAGCACTATGACTCTCTTAAGGTAGCCAATGCCTCGTCACCAACATAATCACATCACCAACTTCAAGAAACCGCTTGCAAAGGTAACGAAGATTCTCATGAGATACACAGCTAGTGGGGGGTCACTTGAGGCAGACTGGCCAAAGTATCAAAAAAATGTGTATTTGGGTGAGCAAATAGTAGGAATCACTATGACACTCATAGGGTAGCCAATGCCTCGTCACCAGCATAATCACATCAGCAACTTCAAGAAACCCCTGGCAAAAGTTACAATGATTCTTAAGATACACAACTAGTGGCGTAGCTATCAGGCAGACTGGAAAGAGTATCTAAAAAATGTGTATTTGGATGAGCAACTGGCACGAAACACTGTGACTCTCTTAGGGTAGCCAATATCTCGTCACCAGTATAATCACATCTTCAAAGTCAAGAAACCGCTGGCAAGAGTAACGATGTTTATCTTAAGATACACAACTAGTGGCGTATCGCTTCAGGCAGACTGGCCACAGTATCTCAAAATGTGTATTTGGGTGAGCAACTGGCAGAAAGCACTATGACTCTCTTAAGATAGCCAATGCCTCGTCACCAACATAATCACATCACCAACTTCAAGAAACCGCTTGCAAAGGTAACGAAGCTTCTCATAAGATACACAGCTAGTGTGGTGTCACTTGAGGCAGATTGGCCAAAGTATCAAAAAAATGTGTATTTGGGTGAGCAACTAGCAGGAATCACTATGACACTCATAGGGTAGCCAATGCCTCGTCACCAGCATAATGACATCAGCAACTTCAAGTAACCCCTGGCAAAAGTTACAATGACTCTTAAGATACACAACTAGTGGCGTAGCTATCAGGCAGACTGGAAAGAGTATCTAAAAAATGTGTATTTGGGTGAAGAACTGGCAGGAATCTCTATGACTCTCTTGAGGTAGCCAATGCCTCGTCACCAGCAGAATCAAATCAGCAACTTCTAGAAACCCCTGGCAAAAGTAACGATGTTTCTCTTAAGATACACAACTAGTGGCGTATCGCTTCAGGCACACTGGAAACAGTATCTAAAAAATGTGTATTTGGGTGAGCAACTGGCACGAAACACTGTGACTCTCTTAGGGAAACCAATATCTCGTCACCAGTATAATCACATCTTCAAAGTCAAGAAACCGCTGGCAAGAGTAACGATGTTTCTCTTAAGATACACAACTAGTGGCGCATCGCGTCAGGCAGACTGGCCACAGTATCTCAAAATGTGTATTTGGGTGAGCAACTGGCAGAAAGCACTATGACTCTCTTAAGGTAGCCAATGCCTCGTCACCAACATTATCACATCACCAACTTCAAGAAACTGCTTGCAAAGGTAACGAAGCTTCTCATAAGATACACAGCTGGTTGGGTGTCACTTGAGGCAGACTGGCCAAAGTATCAAAAAAATGTGTAGTTGGGTGTGCAACTAGCAGGAATCACTATGACACTCATAGGGTAGCCAATGCCTCGTCACCAGCATAATC
This sequence comes from Schistocerca nitens, assembly GCF_023898315.1. Taxonomy (NCBI): domain Eukaryota; kingdom Metazoa; phylum Arthropoda; class Insecta; order Orthoptera; family Acrididae; genus Schistocerca; species Schistocerca nitens. The sequence continues at coordinate 103,743,416 of NC_064616.1, read as the reverse complement.
ACATCAGCAACTTCAAGAAACCCCTGGCAAAAGTTACAATGACTCTTAAGATACACAACTAGTGGCGTAGCTATCAGGCAGACTGGAAAGAGTATCTAAAAAATGTGTATTGGGATGAGCAACTGGCAGGAAACACTGTGACTCTCTTAGGGTAGCCAATATCTCGTCACCAGTATAATCACATCTTCAAAGTCAAGAAACCGCTGGCAAGAGTAACGATGTTTCTCTTAAGATACACAACTAGTGGCGTATCGCTTCAGGCAGACTGGAAAGAGTATCTAAAAAATGTGTATTTGGGTGAAGAACTGGCAGGAATCTCTATGACTCTCTTGAGGTAGCCAATGCCTCGTCACCAGCAGAATCAAATCAGCAACTTCTAGAAACCCCTGGCAAAAGGAACGATGTTTCTCTTAAGATACACAACTAGTGGCGTATCGCTTCAGGCACACTGGAAACAGTATCTAAAAAATGTGTATTTGGGTGAGCAACTGGCACGAAACACTGTGACTCCCTTAGGGTAACCAATATCTCGTCACCAGTATAATCACAGCTTCAAAGTCAAGAAACCGCTGGCAAGAGTAACGATGTTTCTCTTAAGATACACAACTAGTGGCGTATCGCTTCAGGCAGACTGGCCACAGTATCTCAAAATGTGTATTTGGGTGAGCAACTGGCAGGAAGCACTATGACTCTCTTAAGGTAGCCAATGCCTCGTCACCAACTTAATCACATCACCAACTTCAGGAAACCGCTTGCAAAGGTAACGAAGCTCCTCATAAGATACACAGCTAGTGGGGTGTCACTTGAGGCAGACTGGCCAAAGTATCAAAAAAGTGTGTATTTGGGTGAGCAACTAGCAGGAATCACTATGACACTCATAGGGTAACCAATGCCTCGTCACCAGCATAATCACATCAGCAACTTCAAGAAACCCCTGGCAAAAGTTACAATGACTCTTAAGATACACAACTAGTGGCGTAGCTATCAGGCAGACTGGAAAGAGTATCTAAGAAATGTGTATTTGGGTGAAGAACTGGCAGGAATCTCTATGACTCTCTTGAGGTAGCCAATGCTTCGTCACCAGCAGAATCAAATCAGCAACTTCTAGAAATCCCTTTCAAAAGTAACGATGTTTCTCTTAAGATACACAACTAGAGGCGTATCGCTTCAGGCAGACTGGCCACAGTATCTCAAAATGTGTATTTGGGTGAGCAACTGGCAGGAAGCACTATGACTCTCTTAAGGGTGCCAATGCCTCGTCACCAACATAATCCCATCACCAACTTCAAGAAACCGCTTGCAAAGGTAACGATGCTTCTCATAAGATACACAGCTAGTGGGGTGTCACTTGAGGCAGACTGGCCAAAGTATCAAAAAAATGTGTGTTTTGGTGAGCAACTAGCAGGGATCACTATGACACTCATAGGGTAACCAATGCCTCGTCACCAGCATAATCACATCAGCAACTTCAAGAAACCCCTGGCAAAAGTTACAATGACTCTTAAGATACACAACTAGTGGCGTAGCTATCAGGCAGACTGGAAAGAGTATCTATAAATGTGTATTTGGATGAGCAACTGGCAGGAAACACTGTGACTCTCTTAGGGTAGCCAATATCTCGTCACCAGTATAATCACATCTTCAAAGTCAAGAAACCGCTGGCAAGAGCAACGATGTTTCTCTTAAGATACACAACTAGTGGCGTATCGCTTCAGGCAGACTGGCCACAGTATCTCAAAATGTGTATTTGGGTGAGCAACTGGCAGGAAGCACTATGACTCTCTTAAGGTAGCCAATGCCTCGTCACCAACATAATCACATCACCAACTTCAAGAAACCGCTTGCAAAGGTAACGAAGATTCTCATGAGATACACAGCTAGTGGGGGGTCACTTGAGGCAGACTGGCCAAAGTATCAAAAAAATGTGTATTTGGGTGAGCAAATAGTAGGAATCACTATGACACTCATAGGGTAGCCAATGCCTCGTCACCAGCATAATCACATCAGCAACTTCAAGAAACCCCTGGCAAAAGTTACAATGATTCTTAAGATACACAACTAGTGGCGTAGCTATCAGGCAGACTGGAAAGAGTATCTAAAAAATGTGTATTTGGATGAGCAACTGGCACGAAACACTGTGACTCTCTTAGGGTAGCCAATATCTCGTCACCAGTATAATCACATCTTCAAAGTCAAGAAACCGCTGGCAAGAGTAACGATGTTTATCTTAAGATACACAACTAGTGGCGTATCGCTTCAGGCAGACTGGCCACAGTATCTCAAAATGTGTATTTGGGTGAGCAACTGGCAGAAAGCACTATGACTCTCTTAAGATAGCCAATGCCTCGTCACCAACATAATCACATCACCAACTTCAAGAAACCGCTTGCAAAGGTAACGAAGCTTCTCATAAGATACACAGCTAGTGTGGTGTCACTTGAGGCAGATTGGCCAAAGTATCAAAAAAATGTGTATTTGGGTGAGCAACTAGCAGGAATCACTATGACACTCATAGGGTAGCCAATGCCTCGTCACCAGCATAATGACATCAGCAACTTCAAGTAACCCCTGGCAAAAGTTACAATGACTCTTAAGATACACAACTAGTGGCGTAGCTATCAGGCAGACTGGAAAGAGTATGTAAAAAATGTGTATTTGGGTGAAGAACTGGCAGGAATCTCTATGACTCTCTTGAGGTAGCCAATGCCTCGTCACCAGCAGAATCAAATCAGCAACTTCTAGAAACCCCTGGCAAAAGTAACGATGTTTCTCTTAAGATACACAACTAGTGGCGTATCGCTTCAGGCACACTGGAAACAGTATCTAAAAAATGTGTATTTGGGTGAGCAACTGGCACGAAACACTGTGACTCTCTTAGGGAAACCAATATCTCGTCACCAGTATAATCACATCTTCAAAGTCAAGAAACCGCTGGCAAGAGTAACGATGTTTCTCTTAAGATACACAACTAGTGGCGCATCGCGTCAGGCAGACTGGCCACAGTATCTCAAAATGTGTATTTGGGTGAGCAACTGGCAGAAAGCACTATGACTCTCTTAAGGTAGCCAATGCCTCGTCACCAACATTATCACATCACCAACTTCAAGAAACTGCTTGCAAAGGTAACGAAGCTTCTCATAAGATACACAGCTGGTTGGGTGTCACTTGAGGCAGACTGGCCAAAGTATCAAAAAAATGTGTAGTTGGGTGTGCAACTAGCAGGAATCACTATGACACTCATAGGGTAGCCAATGCCTCGTCACCAGCATAATCACATCAGCAACTTCAAGAAACCCCTGGCAAAAGTTACAATGACTCTTAAGATACACAACTAGTGGCGTAGCTATCAGGCAGACTGGAAAGAGTATCTAAAAAATGTGTATTGGGATGAGCAACTGGCAGGAAACACTGTGACTCTCTTAGGGTAGCCAATATCTCGTCACCAGTATAATCACATCTTCAAAGTCAAGAAACCGCTGGCAAGAGTAACGATGTTTCTCTTAAGATACACAACTAGTGGCGTATCGCTTCAGGCAGACTGGAAAGAGTATCTAAAAAATGTGTATTTGGGTGAAGAACTGGCAGGAATCTCTATGACTCTCTTGAGGTAGCCAATGCCTCGTCACCAGCAGAATCAAATCAGCAACTTCTAGAAACCCCTGGCAAAAGGAACGATGTTTCTCTTAAGATACACAACTAGTGGCGTATCGCTTCAGGCACACTGGAAACAGTATCTAAAAAATGTGTATTTGGGTGAGCAACTGGCACGAAACACTGTGACTCCCTTAGGGTAACCAATATCTCGTCACCAGTATAATCACAGCTTCAAAGTCAAGAAACCGCTGGCAAGAGTAACGATGTTTCTCTTAAGATACACAACTAGTGGCGTATCGCTTCAGGCAGACTGGCCACAGTATCTCAATATGTGTATTTGGGTGAGCAACTGGCAGGAAGCACTATGACTCTCTTAAGGTAGCCAATGCCTCGTCACCAACTTAATCACATCACCAACTTCAGGAAACCGCTTGCAAAGGTAACGAAGCTCCTCATAAGATACACAGCTAGTGGGGTGTCACTTGAGGCAGACTGGCCAAAGTATCAAAAAAGTGTGTATTTGGGTGAGCAACTAGCAGGAATCACTATGACACTCATAGGGTAACCAATGCCTCGTCACCAGCATAATCACATCAGCAACTTCAAGAAACCCCTGGCAAAAGTTACAATGACTCTTAAGATACACAACTAGTGGCGTAGCTATCAGGCAGACTGGAAAGAGTATCTAAGAAATGTGTATTTGGGTGAAGAACTGGCAGGAATCTCTATGACTCTCTTGAGGTAGCCAATGCTTCGTCACCAGCAGAATCAAATCAGCAACTTCTAGAAATCCCTTTCAAAAGTAACGATGTTTCTCTTAAGATACACAACTAGAGGCGTATCGCTTCAGGCAGACTGGCCACAGTATCTCAAAATGTGTATTTGGGTGAGCAACTGGCAGGAAGCACTATGACTCTCTTAAGGGTGCCAATGCCTCGTCACCAACATAATCCCATCACCAACTTCAAGAAACCGCTTGCAAAGGTAACGATGCTTCTCATAAGATACACAGCTAGTGGGGTGTCACTTGAGGCAGACTGGCCAAAGTATCAAAAAAATGTGTGTTTGGGTGAGCAACTAGCAGGGATCACTATGACACTCATAGGGTAACCAATGCCTCGTCACCAGCATAATCACATCAGCAACTTCAAGAAACCCCTGGCAAAAGTTACAATGACTCTTAAGATACACAACTAGTGGCGTAGCTATCAGGCAGACTGGAAAGAGTATCTATAAATGTGTATTTGGATGAGCAACTGGCAGGAAACACTGTGACTCTCTTAGGGTAGCCAATATCTCGTCACCAGTATAATCACATCTTCGAAGTCAAGAAACCGCTGGCAAGAGCAACGATGTTTCTCTTAAGATACACAACTAGTGGCGTATCGCTTCAGGCAGACTGGCCACAGTATCTCAAAATGTGTATTTGGGTGAGCAACTGGCAGGAAGCACTATGACTCTCTTAAGGTAGCCAATGCCTCGTCACCAGCATAATCACATCAGCAACTTCAAGAAACCCCTGGCAAAAGTTACAATGACTCTTAAGATACACAACTAGTGGCGTATCGCTTCAGGCACACTGGAAACAGTATCTAAAAAATGTGTATTTGTGTGAGCAACTGGCACGAAACACTGTGACTCTCTTAGGGAAACCAATATCTCGTCACCAGTATAATCACATCTTCAAAGTCAAGAAACCGCTGGCAAGAGTAACGATGTTACTCTTAAGATACACAACTAGTGGCGTATTGCTTCAGGCAGACTGGCCACAGTATCTCAAAATGTGTATTTGGGTGAGCAACTGGCAGGAAGCACTATGACTCTCTTAAGGTAGCCAATGCCTCGTCACCAGCATAATCACATCAGCAACTTCAAGAAACCCCTGGCAAAAGTTACAATGATTCTTAAGATACACAACTAGTGGCGTAGCTATCAGGCAGACTGGAAAGAGTATCTAAAAAATGTGTATTTGGATGAGCAACTGGCACGAAACACTGTGACTCTCTTAGGGTAGCCAATATCTCGTCACCAGTATAATCACATCTTCAAAGTCAAGAAACCGCTGGCAAGAGTAACGATGTTTATCTTAAGATACACAACTAGTGGCGTATCGCTTCAGGCAGACTGGCCACAGTATCTCAAAATGTGTATTTGGGTGAGCAACTGGCAGAAAGCACTATGACTCTCTTAAGATAGCCAATGCCTCGTCACCAACATAATCACATCACCAACTTCAAGAAACCGCTTGCAAAGGTAACGAAGCTTCTCATAAGATACACAGCTAGTGTGGTGTCACTTGAGGCAGATTGGCCAAAGTATCAAAAAAATGTGTATTTGGGTGAGCAACTAGCAGGAATCACTATGACACTCATAGGGTAGCCAATGCCTCGTCACCAGCATAATGACATCAGCAACTTCAAGTAACCCCTGGCAAAAGTTACAATGACTCTTAAGATACACAACTAGTGGCGTAGCTATCAGGCAGACTGGAAAGAGTATCTAAAAAATGTGTATTTGGGTGAAGAACTGGCAGGAATCTCTATGACTCTCTTGAGGTAGCCAATGCCTCGTCACCAGCAGAATCAAATCAGCAACTTCTAGAAACCCCTGGCAAAAGTAACGATGTTTCTCTTAAGATACACAACTAGTGGCGTATCGCTTCAGGCACACTGGAAACAGTATCTAAAAAATGTGTATTTGGGTGAGCAACTGGCACGAAACACTGTGACTCTCTTAGGGAAACCAATATCTCGTCACCAGTATAATCACATCTTCAAAGTCAAGAAACCGCTGGCAAGAGTAACGATGTTTCTCTTAAGATACACAACTAGTGGCGCATCGCGTCAGGCAGACTGGCCACAGTATCTCAAAATGTGTATTTGGGTGAGCAACTGGCAGAAAGCACTATGACTCTCTTAAGGTAGCCAATGCCTCGTCACCAACATTATCACATCACCAACTTCAAGAAACTGCTTGCAAAGGTAACGAAGCTTCTCATAAGATACACAGCTGGTTGGGTGTCACTTGAGGCAGACTGGCCAAAGTATCAAAAAAATGTGTAGTTGGGTGTGCAACTAGCAGGAATCACTATGACACTCATAGGGTAGCCAATGCCTCGTCACCAGCATAATCACATCAGCAACTTCAAGAAACCCCTGGCAAAAGTTACAATGACTCTTAAGATACACAACTAGTGGCGTAGCTATCAGGCAGACTGGAAAGAGTATCTAAGAAATGTGTATTTGGGTGAAGAACTGGCAGGAATCTCTATGACTCTCTTGAGGTAGCCAATGCTTCGTCACCAGCAGAATCAAATCAGCAACTTCTAGAAATCCCTTTCAAAAGTAACGATGTTTCTCTTAAGATACACAACTAGAGGCGTATCGCTTCAGGCAGACTGGCCACAGTATCTCAAAATGTGTATTTGGGTGAGCAACTGGCAGGAAGCACTATGACTCTCTTAAGGGTGCCAATGCCTCGTCACCAACATAATCCCATCACCAACTTCAAGAAACCGCTTGCAAAGGTAACGATGCTTCTCATAAGATACACAGCTAGTGGGGTGTCACTTGAGGCAGACTGGCCAAAGTATCAAAAAAATGTGTGTTTGGGTGAGCAACTAGCAGGGATCACTATGACACTCATAGGGTAACCAATGCCTCGTCACCAGCATAATCACATCAGCAACTTCAAGAAACCCCTGGCAAAAGTTACAATGACTCTTAAGATACACAACTAGTGGCGTAGCTATCAGGCAGACTGGAAAGAGTATCTATAAATGTGTATTTGGATAAGCAACTGGCAGGAAACACTGTGACTCTCTTAGGGTAGCCAATATCTCGTCACCAGTATAATCACATCTTCAAAGTCAAGAAACCGCTGGCAAGAGCAACGATGTTTCTCTTAAGATACACAACTAGTGGCGTATCGCTTCAGGCAGACTGGCCACAGTATCTCAAAATGTGTATTTGGGTGAGCAACTGGCAGGAAGCACTATGACTCTCTTAAGGTAGCCAATGCCTCGTCACCAACATAATGCCATCACCAACTTCAAGAAACCGCTTGCAAAGGTAACGATGCTTCTCATAAGATACACAGCTAGTGGGGTGTCACTTGAGGCAGACTGGCCAAAGTATCAAAAAAATGTGTATTTGGGTGAGCAACTAGCAGGAATCACTATGACACTCATAGGGTAACCAATGCCTCGTCACCAGCATAATCACATCAGCAACTTCAAGAAACCCCTGGCAAAAGTTACAATGACTCTTAAGATACACAACTAGTGGCGTAGCTATCAGGCAGACTGGAAAGAGTATCTAAAAAATGTGTATTTTGGTGAAGAACTGGCAGGAATCTCTATGACTCTCTTGAGGTAGCCAATGCTTCGTCACCAGCAGAATCAAATCAGCAACTTCTAGAAATCCCTTTCAAAAGTAACGATGTTTCTCTTAAGATACACAACTAGTGGCGTATCGCTTCAGGCACACTGGAAACAGTATCTAAAAATGTGTATTTGGGTGAGCAACTGGCACGAAACACTGTGACTCTCTTAGGGAAACCAATATCTCGTCACCAGTATAATCACATCTTCAAAGTCAAGAAACCGCTGGCAAGAGTAACGATGTTTCTCTAAAGATACACAACTAGTGGCGTATTGCTTCAGGCAGACTGGCCACAGTATCTCAAAATGTGTATTTGGGTGAGCAACTGGCAGGAGGCACTATGACTCTCTTAAGGTAGCCAATGCCTCGTCACCAACATAATCACATCACCAACTTCAAGAAACCGCTTGCAAAGGTAACGAAGCTTCTCATAAGATACACAGCTAGTGGGGTGTCACTTGAGGCAGACTGGCCAAAGTATCAAAAAAATGTGTATTTGGGTGAGCAAATAGCAGGAATCACTGTGACATTCATACTGTAGCCAATGCCTCGTCACCAGCATAATCACATCAGCAACTTCAAGAAACCCCTGGCAAAAGTTACAATGACTCTTAAGATACACAACTAGTGGCGTATCGCTTCAGGCACACTGGAAACAGTATCTAAAAAATGTGTATTTGTGTGAGCAACTGGCACGAAACACTGTGACTCTCTTAGGGAAACCAATATCTCGTCACCAGTATAATCACATCTTCAAAGTCAAGAAACCGCTGGCAAGAGTAACGATGTTACTCTTAAGATACACAACTAGTGGCGTATTGCTTCAGGCAGACTGGCCACAGTATCTCAAAATGTGTATTTGGGTGAGCAACTGGCAGGAAGCACTATGACTCTCTTAAGGTAGCCAATGCCTCGTCACCAACATAATCACATCACCAACTTCAAGAAACCGCTTGCAAAGGTAACGAAGATTCTCATGAGATACACAGCTAGTGGGGGGTCACTTGAGGCAGACTGGCCAAAGTATCAAAAAAATGTGTATTTGGGTGAGCAAATAGTAGGAATCACTATGACACTCATAGGGTAGCCAATGCCTCGTCACCAGCATAATCACATCAGCAACTTCAAGAAACCCCTGGCAAAAGTTACAATGATTCTTAAGATACACAACTAGTGGCGTAGCTATCAGGCAGACTGGAAAGAGTATCTAAAAAATGTGTATTTGGATGAGCAACTGGCACGAAACACTGTGACTCTCTTAGGGTAGCCAATATCTCGTCACCAGTATAATCACATCTTCAAAGTCAAGAAACCGCTGGCAAGAGTAACGATGTTTATCTTAAGATACACAACTAGTGGCGTATCGCTTCAGGCAGACTGGCCACAGTATCTCAAAATGTGTATTTGGGTGAGCAACTGGCAGGAAGCACTATGACTCTCTTAAGGTAGCCAATGCCTCGTCACCAACATAATGCCATCACCAACTTCAAGAAACCGCTTGCAAAGGTAACGATGCTTCTCATAAGATACACAGCTAGTGGGGTGTCACTTGAGGCAGACTGGCCAAAGTATCAAAAAAATGTGTATTTGGGTGAGCAACTAGCAGGAATCACTATGACACTCATAGGGTAACCAATGCCTCGTCACCAGCATAATCACATCAGCAACTTCAAGAAACCCCTGGCAAAAGTTACAATGACTCTTAAGATACACAACTAGTGGCGTAGCTATCAGGCAGACTGGAAAGAGTATCTAAAAAATGTGTATTTTGGTGAAGAACTGGCAGGAATCTCTATGACTCTCTTGAGGTAGCCAATGCTTCATCACCAGCAGAATCAAATCAGCAACTTCTAGAAATCCCTTTCAAAAGTAACGATGTTTCTCTTAAGATACACAACTAGTGGCGTATCGCTTCAGGCACACTGGAAACAGTATCTAAAAATGTGTATTTGGGTGAGCAACTGGCACGAAACACTGTGACTCTCTTAGGGAAACCAATATCTCGTCACCAGTATAATCACATCTTCAAAGTCAAGAAACCGCTGGCAAGAGTAACGATGTTTCTCTAAAGATACACAACTAGTGGCGTATTGCTTCAGGCAGACTGGCCACAGTATCTCAAAATGTGTATTTGGGTGAGCAACTGGCAGGAGGCACTATGACTCTCTTAAGGTAGCCAATGCCTCGTCACCAACATAATCACATCACCAACTTCAAGAAACCGCTTGCAAAGGTAACGAAGCTTCTCATAAGATACACAGCTAGTGGGGTGTCACTTGAGGCAGACTGGCCAAAGTATCAAAAAAATGTGTATTTGGGTGAGCAAATAGCAGGAATCACTGTGACATTCATACTGTAGCCAATGCCTCGTCACCAGCATAATCACATCAGCAACTTCAAGAAACCCCTGGCAAAAGTTACAATGACTCTTAAGATACACAACTAGTGGCGTATCGCTTCAGGCACACTGGAAACAGTATCTAAAAAATGTGTATTTGTGTGAGCAACTGGCACGAAACACTGTGACTCTCTTAGGGAAACCAATATCTCGTCACCAGTATAATCACATCTTCAAAGTCAAGAAACCGCTGGCAAGAGTAACGATGTTACTCTTAAGATACACAACTAGTGGCGTATTGCTTCAGGCAGACTGGCCACAGTATCTCAAAATGTGTATTTGGGTGAGCAACTGGCAGGAAGCACTATGACTCTCTTAAGGTAGCCAATGCCTCGTCACCAACATAATCACATCACCAACTTCAAGAAACCGCTTGCAAAGGTAACGAAGATTCTCATGAGATACACAGCTAGTGGGGGGTCACTTGAGGCAGACTGGCCAAAGTATCAAAAAAATGTGTATTTGGGTGAGCAAATAGTAGGAATCACTATGACACTCATAGGGTAGCCAATGCCTCGTCACCAGCATAATCACATCAGCAACTTCAAGAAACCCCTGGCAAAAGTTACAATGATTCTTAAGATACACAACTAGTGGCGTAGCTATCAGGCAGACTGGAAAGAGTATCTAAAAAATGTGTATTTGGATGAGCAACTGGCACGAAACACTGTGACTCTCTTAGGGTAGCCAATATCTCGTCACCAGTATAATCACATCTTCAAAGTCAAGAAACCGCTGGCAAGAGTAACGATGTTTATCTTAAGATACACAACTAGTGGCGTATCGCTTCAGGCAGACTGGCCACAGTATCTCAAAATGTGTATTTGGGTGAGCAACTGGCAGAAAGCACTATGACTCTCTTAAGATAGCCAATGCCTCGTCACCAACATAATCACATCACCAACTTCAAGAAACCGCTTGCAAAGGTAACGAAGCTTCTCATAAGATACACAGCTAGTGTGGTGTCACTTGAGGCAGATTGGCCAAAGTATCAAAAAAATGTGTATTTGGGTGAGCAACTAGCAGGAATCACTATGACACTCATAGGGTAGCCAATGCCTCGTCACCAGCATAATGACATCAGCAACTTCAAGTAACCCCTGGCAAAAGTTACAATGACTCTTAAGATACACAACTAGTGGCGTAGCTATCAGGCAGACTGGAAAGAGTATCTAAAAAATGTGTATTTGGGTGAAGAACTGGCAGGAATCTCTATGACTCTCTTGAGGTAGCCAATGCCTCGTCACCAGCAGAATCAAATCAGCAACTTCTAGAAACCCCTGGCAAAAGTAACGATGTTTCTCTTAAGATACACAACTAGTGGCGTATCGCTTCAGGCACACTGGAAACAGTATCTAAAAAATGTGTATTTGGGTGAGCAACTGGCACGAAACACTGTGACTCTCTTAGGGAAACCAATATCTCGTCACCAGTATAGTCACATCTTCAAAGTCAAGAAACCGCTGGCAAGAGTAACGATGTTTCTCTTAAGATACACAACTAGTGGCGCATCGCGTCAGGCAGACTGGCCACAGTATCTCAAAATGTGTATTTGGGTGAGCAACTGGCAGAAAGCACTATGACTCTCTTAAGGTAGCCAATGCCTCGTCACCAACATTATCACATCACCAACTTCAAGAAACTGCTTGCAAAGGTAACGAAGCTTCTCATAAGATACACAGCTGGTTGGGTGTCACTTGAGGCAGACTGGCCAAAGTATCAAAAAAATGTGTAGTTGGGTGTGCAACTAGCAGGAATCACTATGACACTCATAGGGTAGCCAATGCCTCGTCACCAGCATAATCACATCAGCAACTTCAAGAAACCCCTGGCAAAAGTTACAATGACTCTTAAGATACACAACTAGTGGCGTAGCTATCAGGCAGACTGGAAAGAGTATCTAAAAAATGTGTATTGGGATGAGCAACTGGCAGGAAACACTGTGACTCTCTTAGGGTAGCCAATATCTCGTCACCAGTATAATCACATCTTCAAAGTCAAGAAACCGCTGGCAAGAGTAACGATGTTTCTCTTAAGATACACAACTAGTGGCGTATCGCTTCAGGCAGACTGGAAAGAGTATCTAAAAAATGTGTATTTGGGTGAAGAACTGGCAGGAATCTCTATGACTCTCTTGAGGTAGCCAATGCCTCGTCACCAGCAGAATCAAATCAGCAACTTCTAGAAACCCCTGGCAAAAGGAACGATGTTTCTCTTAAGATACACAACTAGTGGCGTATCGCTTCAGGCACACTGGAAACAGTATCTAAAAAATGTGTATTTGGGTGAGCAACTGGCACGAAACACTGTGACTCCCTTAGGGTAACCAATATCTCGTCACCAGTATAATCACAGCTTCAAAGTCAAGAAACCGCTGGCAAGAGTAACGATGTTTCTCTTAAGATACACAACTAGTGGCGTATCGCTTCAGGCAGACTGGCCACAGTATCTCAAAATGTGTATTTGGGTGAGCAACTGGCAGGAAGCACTATGACTCTCTTAAGGTAGCCAATGCCTCGTCACCAACTTAATCACATCACCAACTTCAGGAAACCGCTTGCAAAGGTAACGAAGCTCCTCATAAGATACACAGCTAGTGGGGTGTCACTTGAGGCAGACTGGCCAAAGTATCAAAAAAGTGTGTATTTGGGTGAGCAACTAGCAGGAATCACTATGACACTCATAGGGTAGCCAATGCCTCGTCACCAGCATAATCACATCAGCAACTTCAAGAAACCCCTGGCAAAAGTTACAATGACTCTTAAGATACACAACTAGTGGCGTAGCTATCAGGCAGACTGGAAAGAGTATCTAAAAAATGTGTATTTGGATGAGCAACGGGCAGGAAACACTGTGACTCTCTTAGGGTAGCCAATATCTCGTCACCAGTATAATCACATCTTCAAAGTCAAGAAACCGCTGGCAAGAGTAACGATGTTTCTCTTAAGATACACAACTAGTGGCGTATCGCTTCAGGCACACTGGAAACAGTATCTAAAAAATGTGTATTTGGGTGAGCAACTGGCACGAAACACTGTGACTCCCTTAGGGTAACCAATATCTCGTCACCAGTATAATCACAGCTTCAAAGTCAAGAAACCGCTGGCAAGAGTAACGATGTTTCTCTTAAGATACACAACTAGTGGCGTATCGCTTCAGGCAGACTGGCCACAGTATCTCAAAATGTGTATTTGGGTGAGCAACTGGCAGGAAGCACTATGACTCTCTTAAGGTAGCCAATGCCTCGTCACCAACTTAATCACATCACCAACTTCAGGAAACCGCTTGCAAAGGTAACGAAGCTCCTCATAAGATACACAGCTAGTGGGGTGTCACTTGAGGCAGACTGGCCAAAGTATCAAAAAAGTGTGTATTTGGGTGAGCAACTAGCAGGAATCACTATGACACTCATAGGGTAGCCAATGCCTCGTCACCAGCATAATCACATCAGCAACTTCAAGAAACCCCTGGCAAAAGTTACAATGACTCTTAAGATACACAACTAGTGGCGTAGCTATCAGGCAGACTGGAAAGAGTATCTAAGAAATGTGTATTTGGGTGAAGAACTGGCAGGAATCTCTATGACTCTCTTGAGGTAGCCAATGCTTCGTCACCAGCAGAATCAAGTCAGCAACTTCTAGAAATCCCTTTCAAAAGTAACGATGTTTCTCTTAAGATACACAACTAGTGGCGTATCGCTTCAGGCAGACTGGCCACAGTATCTCAAAATGTGTATTTGGGTGAGCAACTGGCACGAAACACTGTGACTCTCTTAGGGAAACCAATATCTCGTCACCAGTATAATCACATCTTCAAAGTCAAGAAACCGCTGGCAAGAGTAACGATGTTTCTCTTAAGATACACAACTAGTGGCGCATCGCGTCAGGCAGACTGGCCACAGTATCTCAAAATGTGTATTTGGGTGAGCAACTGGCAGAAAGCACTATGACTCTCTTAAGGTAGCCAATGCCTCGTCACCAACATTATCACATCACCAACTTCAAGAAACTGCTTGCAAAGGTAACGAAGCTTCTCATAAGATACACAGCTGGTTGGGTGTCACTTGAGGCAGACTGGCCAAAGTATCAAAAAAATGTGTAGTTGAGTGTGCAACTAGCAGGAATCACTATGACACTCATAGGGTAGCCAATGCCTCGTCACCAGCATAATCACATCAGCAACTTCAAGAAACCCCTGGCAAAAGTTACAATGACTCTTAAGATACACAACTAGTGGCGTAGCTATCAGGCAGACTGGAAAGAGTATCTAAGAAATGTGTATTTGGGTGAAGAACTGGCAGGAATCTCTATGACTCTCTTGAGGTAGCCAATGCTTCGTCACCAGCAGAATCAAATCAGCAACTTCTAGAAATCCCTTTCAAAAGTAACGATGTTTCTCTTAAGATACACAACTAGAGGCGTATCGCTTCAGGCAGACTGGCCACAGTATCTCAAAATGTGTATTTGGGTGAGCAACTGGCAGGAAGCACTATGACTCTCTTAAGGGTGCCAATGCCTCGTCACCAACATAATCCCATCACCAACTTCAAGAAACCGCTTGCAAAGGTAACGATGCTTCTCATAAGATACACAGCTAGTGGGGTGTCACTTGAGGCAGACTGGCCAAAGTATCAAAAAAATGTGTGTTTGGGTGAGCAACTAGCAGGGATCACTATGACACTCATAGGGTAACCAATGCCTCGTCACCAGCATAATCACATCAGCAACTTCAAGAAACCCCTGGCAAAAGTTACAATGACTCTTAAGATACACAACTAGTGGCGTAGCTATCAGGCAGACTGGAAAGAGTATCTATAAATGTGTATTTGGATAAGCAACTGGCAGGAAACACTGTGACTCTCTTAGGGTAGCCAATATCTCGTCACCAGTATAATCACATCTTCAAAGTCAAGAAACCGCTGGCAAGAGCAACGATGTTTCTCTTAAGATACACAACTAGTGGCGTATCGCTTCAGGCAGACTGGCCACAGTATCTCAAAATGTGTATTTGGGTGAGCAACTGGCAGGAAGCACTATGACTCTCTTAAGGTAGCCAATGCCTCGTCACCAACATAATGCCATCACCAACTTCAAGAAACCGCTTGCAAAGGTAACGATGCTTCTCATAAGATACACAGCTAGTGGGGTGTCACTTGAGGCAGACTGGCCAAAGTATCAAAAAAATGTGTATTTGGGTGAGCAACTAGCAGGAATCACTATGACACTCATAGGGTAACCAATGCCTCGTCACCAGCATAATCACATCAGCAACTTCAAGAAACCCCTGGCAAAAGTTACAATGACTCTTAAGATACACAACTAGTGGCGTAGCTATCAGGCAGACTGGAAAGAGTATCTAAAAAATGTGTATTTTGGTGAAGAACTGGCAGGAATCTCTATGACTCTCTTGAGGTAGCCAATGCTTCGTCACCAGCAGAATCAAATCAGCAACTTCTAGAAATCCCTTTCAAAAGTAACGATGTTTCTCTTAAGATACACAACTAGTGGCGTATCGCTTCAGGCACACTGGAAACAGTATCTAAAAATGTGTATTTGGGTGAGCAACTGGCACGAAACACTGTGACTCTCTTAGGGAAACCAATATCTCGTCACCAGTATAATCACATCTTCAAAGTCAAGAAACCGCTGGCAAGAGTAACGATGTTTCTCTAAAGATACACAACTAGTGGCGTATTGCTTCAGGCAGACTGGCCACAGTATCTCAAAATGTGTATTTGGGTGAGCAACTGGCAGGAGGCACTATGACTCTCTTAAGGTAGCCAATGCCTCGTCACCAACATAATCACATCACCAACTTCAAGAAACCGCTTGCAAAGGTAACGAAGCTTCTCATAAGATACACAGCTAGTGGGGTGTCACTTGAGGCAGACTGGCCAAAGTATCAAAAAAATGTGTATTTGGGTGAGCAAATAGCAGGAATCACTGTGACATTCATACTGTAGCCAATGCCTCGTCACCAGCATAATCACATCAGCAACTTCAAGAAACCCCTGGCAAAAGTTACAATGACTCTTAAGATACACAACTAGTGGCGTATCGCTTCAGGCACACTGGAAACAGTATCTAAAAAATGTGTATTTGTGTGAGCAACTGGCACGAAACACTGTGACTCTCTTAGGGAAACCAATATCTCGTCACCAGTATAATCACATCTTCAAAGTCAAGAAACCGCTGGCAAGAGTAACGATGTTACTCTTAAGATACACAACTAGTGGCGTATTGCTTCAGGCAGACTGGCCACAGTATCTCAAAATGTGTATTTGGGTGAGCAACTGGCAGGAAGCACTATGACTCTCTTAAGGTAGCCAATGCCTCGTCACCAACATAATCACATCGCCAACTTCAAGAAACCGCTTGCAAAGGTAACGAAGATTCTCATGAGATACACAGCTAGTGGGGGGTCACTTGAGGCAGACTGGCCAAAGTATCAAAAAAATGTGTATTTGGGTGAGCAAATAGTAGGAATCACTATGACACTCATAGGGTAGCCAATGCCTCGTCACCAGCATAATCACATCAGCAACTTCAAGAAACCCCTGGCAAAAGTTACAATGATTCTTAAGATACACAACTAGTGGCGTAGCTATCAGGCAGACTGGAAAGAGTATCTAAAAAATGTGTATTTGGATGAGCAACTGGCACGAAACACTGTGACTCTCTTAGGGTAGCCAATATCTCGTCACCAGTATAATCACATCTTCAAAGTCAAGAAACCGCTGGCAAGAGTAACGATGTTTATCTTAAGATACACAACTAGTGGCGTATCGCTTCAGGCAGACTGGCCACAGTATCTCAAAATGTGTATTTGGGTGAGCAACTGGCAGAAAGCACTATGACTCTCTTAAGATAGCCAATGCCTCGTCACCAACATAATCACATCACCAACTTCAAGAAACCGCTTGCAAAGGTAACGAAGCTTCTCATAAGATACACAGCTAGTGTGGTGTCACTTGAGGCAGATTGGCCAAAGTATCAAAAAAATGTGTATTTGGGTGAGCAACTAGCAGGAATCACTATGACACTCATAGGGTAGCCAATGCCTCGTCACCAGCATAATGACATCAGCAACTTCAAGTAACCCCTGGCAAAAGTTACAATGACTCTTAAGATACACAACTAGTGGCGTAGCTATCAGGCAGACTGGAAAGAGTATCTAAAAAATGTGTATTTGGGTGAAGAACTGGCAGGAATCTCTATGACTCTCTTGAGGTAGCCAATGCCTCGTCACCAGCAGAATCAAATCAGCAACTTCTAGAAACCCCTGGCAAAAGTAACGATGTTTCTCTTAAGATACACAACTAGTGGCGTATCGCTTCAGGCACACTGGAAACAGTATCTAAAAAATGTGTATTTGGGTGAGCAACTGGCACGAAACACTGTGACTCTCTTAGGGAAACCAATATCTCGTCACCAGTATAGTCACATCTTCAAAGTCAAGAAACCGCTGGCAAGAGTAACGATGTTTCTCTTAAGATACACAACTAGTGGCGCATCGCGTCAGGCAGACTGGCCACAGTATCTCAAAATGTGTATTTGGGTGAGCAACTGGCAGGAAGCACTATGACTCTCTTAAGGTAGCCAATGCCTCGTCACCAACATTATCACATCACCAACTTCAAGAAACTGCTTGCAAAGGTAACGAAGCTTCTCATAAGATACACAGCTGGTTGGGTGTCACTTGAGGCAGACTGGCCAAAGTATCAAAAAAATGTGTAGTTGGGTGTGCAACTAGCAGGAATCACTATGACACTCATAGGGTAGCCAATGCCTCGTCACCAGCATAATCACATCAGCAACTTCAAGAAACCCCTGGCAAAAGTTACAATGACTCTTAAGATACACAACTAGTGGCGTAGCTATCAGGCAGACTGGAAAGAGTATCTAAAAAATGTGTATTGGGATGAGCAACTGGCAGGAAACACTGTGACTCTCTTAGGGTAGCCAATATCTCGTCACCAGTATAATCACATCTTCAAAGTCAAGAAACCGCTGGCAAGAGTAACGATGTTTCTCTTAAGATACACAACTAGTGGCGTATCGCTTCAGGCAGACTGGAAAGAGTATCTAAAAAATGTGTATTTGGGTGAAGAACTGGCAGGAATCTCTATGACTCTCTTGAGGTAGCCAATGCCTCGTCACCAGCAGAATCAAATCAGCAACTTCTAGAAACCCCTGGCAAAAGGAACGATGTTTCTCTTAAGATACACAACTAGTGGCGTATCGCTTCAGGCACACTGGAAACAGTATCTAAAAAATGTGTATTTGGGTGAGCAACTGGCACGAAACACTGTGACTCCCTTAGGGTAACCAATATCTCGTCACCAGTATAATCACAGCTTCAAAGTCAAGAAACCGCTGGCAAGAGTAACGATGTTTCTCTTAAGATACACAACTAGTGGCGTATCGCTTCAGGCAGACTGGCCACAGTATCTCAAAATGTGTATTTGGGTGAGCAACTGGCAGGAAGCACTATGACTCTCTTAAGGTAGCCAATGCCTCGTCACCAACTTAATCACATCACCAACTTCAGGAAACCGCTTGCAAAGGTAACGAAGCTCCTCATAAGATACACAGCTAGTGGGGTGTCACTTGAGGCAGACTGGCCAAAGTATCAAAAAAGTGTGTATTTGGGTGAGCAACTAGCAGGAATCACTATGACACTCATAGGGTAGCCAATGCCTCGTCACCAGCATAATCACATCAGCAACTTCAAGAAACCCCTGGCAAAAGTTACAATGACTCTTAAGATACACAACTAGTGGCGTAGCTATCAGGCAGACTGGAAAGAGTATCTAAAAAATGTGTATTTGGATGAGCAACGGGCAGGAAACACTGTGACTCTCTTAGGGTAGCCAATATCTCGTCACCAGTATAATCACATCTTCAAAGTCAAGAAACCGCTGGCAAGAGTAACGATGTTTCTCTTAAGATACACAACTAGTGGCGTATCGCTTCAGGCACACTGGAAACAGTATCTAAAAAATGTGTATTTGGGTGAGCAACTGGCACGAAACACTGTGACTCCCTTAGGGTAACCAATATCTCGTCACCAGTATAATCACAGCTTCAAAGTCAAGAAACCGCTGGCAAGAGTAACGATGTTTCTCTTAAGATACACAACTAGTGGCGTATCGCTTCAGGCAGACTGGCCACAGTATCTCAAAATGTGTATTTGGGTGAGCAACTGGCAGGAAGCACTATGACTCTCTTAAGGTAGCCAATGCCTCGTCACCAACTTAATGACATCACCAACTTCAGGAAACCGCTTGCAAAGGTAACGAAGCTCCTCATAAGATACACAGCTAGTGGGGTGTCACTTGAGGCAGACTGGCCAAAGTATCAAAAAAGTGTGTATTTGGGTGAGCAACTAGCAGGAATCACTATGACACTCATAGGGTAGCCAATGCCTCGTCACCAGCATAATCACATCAGCAACTTCAAGAAACCCCTGGCAAAAGTTACAATGACTCTTAAGATACACAACTAGTGGCGTAGCTATCAGGCAGACTGGAAAGAGTATCTAAGAAATGTGTATTTGGGTGAAGAACTGGCAGGAATCTCTATGACTCTCTTGAGGTAGCCAATGCTTCGTCACCAGCAGAATCAAGTCAGCAACTTCTAGAAATCCCTTTCAAAAGTAACGATGTTTCTCTTAAGCTACACAACTAGTGGCGTATCGCTTCAGGCAGACTGGCCACAGTATCTCAAAATGTGTATTTGGGTGAGCAACTGGCAGGAAGCACTATGACTCTCTTAAGGTAGCCAATGCCTCGTCACCAACATAATCCCATCACCAACTTCAAGAAACCGCTTGCAAAGGTAACGATGCTTCTCGTAAGATACACAGCTAGTGGGGTGTCACTTGAGGCAGACTGGCCAAAGTATCAAAAAAATGTGTATTTGGGTGAGCAACTAGCAGGAATCACTATGACACTCATAGGGTAACCAATGCCTCGTCACCAGCATAATCACATCAGCAACTTCAAGAAACCCCTGGCAAAAGTTACAATGACTCTTAAGATACACAACTAGTGGCGTAGCCATCAGGCAGACTGGAAAGAGTATCTAAAAAATGTGTATTTGGGTGAAGAACTGGCAGGAATCTCTATGACTCTCTTGAGGTAGCCAATGCTTCGTCACCAGCAGAATCAAATCAGCAACTTCTAGAAATCCCTTTCAAAAGTAACGATGTTTCTCTTAAGATACACAACTAGTGGCGTATCGCTTCAGGCAGACTGGCCACAGTATCTCAAAATGTGTATTTGGGTGAGCAACTGGCAGAAAGCACTATGACTCTCTTAAGGTAGCCAATGCCTCGTCACCAACATTATCACATCACCAACTTCAAGAAACTGCTTGCAAAGGTAACGAAGCTTCTCATAAGATACACAGCTGGTTGGGTGTCACTTGAGGCAGACTGGCCAAAGTATCAAAAAAATGTGTAGTTGGGTGTGCAACTAGCAGGAATCACTATGACACTCATAGGGTAGCCAATGCCTCGTCACCAGCATAATCACATCAGCAACTTCAATAAACCCCTGGCAAAAGTTACAATGACTCTTAAGATACATAACTAGTGGCGTAGCTATCAGGCAGACTGGAAAGAGTATCTAAAAAATGTGTATTGGGATGAGCAACTGGCAGGAAACACTGTGACTCTCTTAGGGTAGCCAATATCTCGTCACCAGTATAATCACATCTTCAAAGTCAAGAAACCGCTGGCAAGAGTAACGATGTTTCTCTTAAGATACACAACTAGTGGCGTATCGCTTCAGGCAGACTGGAAAGAGTATCTAAAAAATGTGTATTTGGGTGAAGGACTGGCAGGAATCTCTATGACTCTCTTGAGGTAGCCAATGCCTCGTCACCAGCAGAATCAAATCAGCAACTTCTAGAAACCCCTGGCAAAAGGAACGATGTTTCTCTTAAGATACACAACTAGTGGCGTATCGCTTCAGGCACACTGGAAACAGTATCTAAAAAATGTGTATTTGGGTGAGCAACTGGCACGAAACACTGTGACTCCCTTAGGGTAACCAATATCTCGTCACCAGTATAATCACAGCTTCAAAGTCAAGAAACCGCTGGCAAGAGTAACGATGTTTCTCTTAAGATACACAACTAGTGGCGTATCGCTTCAGGCAGACTGGCCACAGTATCTCAAAATGTGTATTTGGGTGAGCAACTGGCAGGAAGCACTATGACTCTCTTAAGGTAGCCAATGCCTCGTCACCAACTTAATCACATCACCAACTTCAGGAAACCGCTTGCAAAGGTAACGAAGCTCCTCATAAGATACACAGCTAGTGGGGTGTCACTTGAGGCAGACTGGCCAAAGTATCAAAAAAGTGTGTATTTGGGTGAGCAACTAGCAGGAATCACTATGACACTCATAGGGTAGCCAATGCCTCGTCACCAGCATAATCACATCAGCAACTTCAAGAAACCCCTGGCAAAAGTTACAATGACTCTTAAGATACACAACTAGTGGCGTAGCTATCAGGCAGACTGGAAAGAGTATCTAAAAAATGTGTATTTGGATGAGCAACGGGCAGGAAACACTGTGACTCTCTTAGGGTAGCCAATATCTCGTCACCAGTATAATCACATCTTCAAAGTCAAGAAACCGCTGGCAAGAGTAACGATGTTTCTCTTAAGATACACAACTAGTGGCGTATCGCTTCAGGCACACTGGAAACAGTATCTAAAAAATGTGTATTTGGGTGAGCAACTGGCACGAAACACTGTGACTCCCTTAGGGTAACCAATATCTCGTCACCAGTATAATCACAGCTTCAAAGTCAAGAAACCGCTGGCAAGAGTAACGATGTTTCTCTTAAGATACACAACTAGTGGCGTATCGCTTCAGGCAGACTGGCCACAGTATCTCAAAATGTGTATTTGGGTGAGCAACTGGCAGGAAGCACTATGACTCTCTTAAGGTAGCCAATGCCTCGTCACCAACTTAATCACATCACCAACTTCAGGAAACCGCTTGCAAAGGTAACGAAGCTCCTCATAAGATACACAGCTAGTGGGGTGTCACTTGAGGCAGACTGGCCAAAGTATCAAAAAAGTGTGTATTTGGGTGAGCAACTAGCAGGAATCACTATGACACTCATAGGGTAGCCAATGCCTCGTCACCAGCATAATCACATCAGCAACTTCAAGAAACCCCTGGCAAAAGTTACAATGACTCTTAAGATACACAACTAGTGGCGTAGCTATCAGGCAGACTGGAAAGAGTATCTAAGAAATGTGTATTTGGGTGAAGAACTGGCAGGAATCTCTATGACTCTCTTGAGGTAGCCAATGCTTCGTCACCAGCAGAATCAAGTCAGCAACTTCTAGAAATCCCTTTCAAAAGTAACGATGTTTCTCTTAAGATACACAACTAGTGGCGTATCGCTTCAGGCAGACTGGCCACAGTATCTCAAAATGTGTATTTGGGTGAGCAACTGGCAGGAAGCACTATGACTCTCTTAAGGTAGCCAATGCCTCGTCACCAACATAATCCCATCACCAACTTCAAGAAACCGCTTGCAAAGGTAACGATGCTTCTCGTAAGATACACAGCTAGTGGGGTGTCACTTGAGGCAGACTGGCCAAAGTATCAAAAAAATGTGTATTTGGGTGAGCAACTAGCAGGAATCACTATGACACTCATAGGGTAACCAATGCCTCGTCACCAGCATAATCACATCAGCAACTTCAAGAAACCCCTGGCAAAAGTTACAATGACTCTTAAGATACACAACTAGTGGCGTAGCCATCAGGCAGACTGGAAAGAGTATCTAAAAAATGTGTATTTGGGTGAAGAACTGGCAGGAATCTCTATGACTCTCTTGAGGTAGCCAATGCTTCGTCACCAGCAGAATCAAATCAGCAACTTCTAGAAATCCCTTTCAAAAGTAACGATGTTTCTCTTAAGATACACAACTAGTGGCGTATCGCTTCAGGCAGACTGGCCACAGTATCTCAAAATGTGTATTTGGGTGAGCAACTGGCAGGAAGCACTAAGACTCTCTTAAGGTAGCCAATGCCCCGTCACCAACATAATCCCATCACCAACTTCAAGAAACCGCTTGCAAAGGTAACGATGCTTCTCATAAGATACACAGCTAGTGGGGTGTCACTTGAGGCAGACTGGCCAAAGTATCAAAAAAATGTGTATTTGGGTGAGCAACTAGCAGGAATCACTATGACACTCATAGGGTAACCAATGCCTCGTCACCAGCATAATCACATCAGCAACTTCAAGAAACCCCTGGCAAAAGTTACAATGACTCTTAAGATACACAACTAGTGGCGTATCGCTTCAGGCACACTGGAAACAGTATTTAAAAAATGTGTATTTGGGTGAGCAACTGGCACGAAACACTGTGACTCTCTTAGGGAAACCAATATCTCGTCACCAGTATAATCACATCTTCAAAGTCAAGGAACCGCTGGCAAGAGTAACGATGTTTCTCTTAAGATACACAACTAGTGGCGTATCGCGTCAGGCTGACGCCACAGTATCTCAAAATGTGTATTTGGGTGAGCAACTGGCAGAAAGCACTATGACTCTCTTAAGGTAGCCAATGCCTCGTCACCAACTTAATCACATCACCAACTTCAAGAAACCGCTTGCAAAGGTAACGAAGCTTCTCATAAGATACACAGCTGATTGGGTGTCACTTGAGGCAGACTGGCCAAAGTATCAAAAACATTTGTATTTAGGTGTGCAACTAGCAGGAATCACTATGACACTCATAGGGTAGCCAATGCCTCGTCACCAGCATAATCACATCAGCAACTTCAAGAAACCCCTGGCAAAAGTTACAATGACTCTTAAGATACACAACTAGTGGCGTAGCTATCAGGCAGACTGGAAAGAGTATCTAAAAAATGTGTATTGGGATGAGCAACTGGCAGGAAACACTGTGACTCTCTTAGGGTAGCCAATATCTCGTCACCAGTATAATCACATCTTCAAAGTCAAGAAACCGCTGGCAAGAGTAACGATGTTTCTCTTAAGATACACAACTAGTGGCGTATCGCTTCAGGCAGACTGGAAAGAGTATCTAAAAAATGTGTATTTGGGTGAAGAACTGGCAGGAATCTCTATGACTCTCTTGAGGTAGCCAATGCCTCGTCACCAGCAGAATCAAATCAGCAACTTCTAGAAACCCCTGGCAAAAGTAACGATGTTTCTCTTAAGATACACAACTAGTGGCGTATCGCTTCAGGCACACTGGAAACAGTATCTAAAAAATGTGTATTTGGGTGAGCAACTGGCACGAAACACTGTGACTCCCTTAGGGTAACCAATATCTCGTCACCAGTATAATCACAGCTTCAAAGTCAAGAAACCGCTGGCAAGAGTAACGATGTTTCTCTTAAGATACACAACTAGTGGCGTATCGCTTCAGGCAGACTGGCCACAGTATCTCAAAATGTGTATTTGGGTGAGCAACTGGCAGGAAGCACTATGACTCTCTTAAGGTAGCCAATGCCTCGTCACCAACATAATCACATCACCAACTTCAGGAAACCGCTTGCAAAGGTAACGAAGCTTCTCATATGATACACAGCTAGTGGGGTGTCACTTGAGGCAGACTGGCCAAATTATCAAAAAATTGTGTATTTGGGTGAGCAACTAGCAGGAATCACTATGACACTCATAGGGTAGCCAATGCCTCGTCACCAGCATAATCACATCAGCAACTTCAAGAAACCCCTGGCAAAAGTTACAATGACTCTCAAGATACACAACTAGTGGCGTAGCTATCAGGCAGACTGGAAAGAGTATCTAAAAATGTGTATTTGGATGAGCAACTGGCAGGAAACACTGTGACTCTCTTAGGGTAGCCAATATCTCGTCACCAGTATAATCACATCTTCAAAGTCAAGAGACCGCTGGCAAGAGCAACGATGTTTCTCTTAAGATACACAACTAGTGGCGTATCGCTTCAGGCAGACTGGCCACAGTATCTCAAAATGTGTATTTGGGTGAGTAACTGGCAGGAAGCACTATGACTCTCTTAAGGTAGCCAATGCCTCGTCACCAACATAATCCCATCACCAACTTCAAGAAACCGCTTGCAAAGGTAACGATGCTTCTCGTAAGATACACGGCTAGTGGGGTGTCACTTGAGGCAGACTGGCCAAAGTATCAAAAAAATGTGTGTTTGGGTGAGCAACTAGCAGGAATCACTATGACACTCATAGGGTAACCAATGCCTCGTCACCAGCATAATCACATCAGCAACTTCAAGAAACCCCTGGCGAAAGTTACAATGACTCTTAAGATACACAACTAGTGGCGTAGCTATCAGGCAGACTGGAAAGAGTATCTAAAAAATGTGTATTTGGGTGAAGAACTGGCAGGAATCTCTATGACTCTCTTGAGGTAGCCAATGCTTCGTCACCAGCAGAATCAAATCAGCAACTTCTAGAAATCCCTTTCAAAAGTATCGATGTTTCTCTTAAGATACACAACTAGTGGCGTATCGCTTCAGGCAGACTGGCCACAGTATCTCAAAATGTGTATTTGGGTGAGCAACTGGCAGGAAGCACTATGACTCTCTTAAGGTAGCCAATGCCTCGTCACCAACATAATCCCATCACCAACTTCAAGAAACCGCTTGCAAAGGTAACGATGCTTCTCATAAGATACACAGCTAGTGGGGTGTCACTTGAGGCAGACTGGCCAAAGTATCAAAAAAATGTGTATTTGGGTGAGCAACTAGCAGGAATCACTATGACACTCATAGGGTACCAATTCCTCGTCATCAGCATAATCACATCAGCAACTTCAAGAAACCCCTGGCAAAAGTTACAATGACTCTTAAGATACACAACTAGTGGCGTAGCTATCAGGCAGACTGGAAAGAGTATCTATAAATGTGTATTTGGATGAGCAACTGGCAGGAAACACTGTGACTCTCTTAGGGTAGCCAATATCTCGTCACCAGTATAATCACATCTTCAAAGTCAAGAAACCGCTGGCAAGAGCAACGATGTTTCTCTTAAGATACACAACTAGTGGCGTATCGCTTCAGGCAGACTGGCCACAGTATCTCAAAATGTGTATTTGGGTGAGCAACTGGCAGGAAGCACTATGACTCTCTTAAGGTAGCCAATGCCTCGTCACCAACATAATCCCATCACCAACTTCAAGAAACCGCTTGCAAAGGTAACGATGCTTCTCATAAGATACACATCTAGTGGGGTGTCACTTGAGGCAGACTGGCCAAAGTATCAAAAAAATTTGTATTTGGGTGAGCAACTAGCAGGAATCACTATGACACTCATAGGGTAACCAATGCCTCGTCACCAGCATAATCACATCAGCAACTTCAAGAAACCCCTGGCAAAAGTTACAATGACTCTTAAGATACACAACTAGTAGCGTATCGCTTCAGGCACACTGGAAACAGTATCTAAAAAATGTGTATATGGGTGAGCAACTGGCACGAAACGCTGTGACTCTCTTAGGGAAACCAATATCTCGTCACCAGTATAATCACATCTTCAAAGTCAAGGAACCGCTGGCAAGAGTAACGATGTTTCTCTTAAGATACACAACTAGTGGCGTATCGCGTCAGGCTGACTGGCCACAGTATCTCAAAATGTGTATTTGGGTGAGCAACTGGCAGAAAGCACTATGACTCTCTTAAGGTAGCCAATGCCTCGTCACCAACATAATCACATCACCAACTTCAAGAAACCGCTTGCAAAGGTAACGAAGCTTCTCATAAGATACACAGCTGATTGGGTGTCACTTGAGGCAGACTGGCCAAAGTATCAAAAAAATGTGTATTTGGGTGTGCAACTAGCAGGAATCACTATGACACTCATAGGGTAGCCAATGCCTCGTCACCAGCATAATCACATCAGCAACTTCAAGAAACCCCTGGCAAAAGTTACAATGACTCTTAAGATACACAACTAGTGGCGTAGCTATCAGGCAGACTGGGAACAGTATCTAAAAATGTGTATTTGGATGAGCAACTGGCAGGAAACACTGTGACTCTCTTAGGGTAGCCAATATCTCGTCACCAGTATAATCACATCTTCAAAGTCAAGAAACCGCTGGCAAGAGTAACGATGTTTCTCTTAAGATACACAACTAGTGGCGTATCGCTTCAGGCAGACTGGAAAGAGTATCTAAAAAATGTGTATTTGGGTGAAGAACTGGCAGGAATCTCTATGACTCTCTTGAGGTAGCCAATGCCTCGTCACCAGCAGAATCAAATCAGCAACTTCTAGAAACCCCTGGCAAAAGTAACGATGTTTCTCTTAAGATACACAACTAGTGGCGTATCGCTTCAGGCACACTGGAAACAGTATCTAAAAAATGTGTATTTGGGTGAGCAACTGGCACGAAACACTGTGACTCCCTTAGGGTAACCAATATCTCGTCACCAGTATAATCACAGCTTCAAAGTCAAGAAACCGCTGGCAAGAGTAACGATGTTTCTCTTAAGATACACAACTAGTGGCGTATCGCTTCAGGCAGACTGGCCACAGTATCTCAAAATGTGTATTTGGGTGACCAACTGGCAGGAAGCACTATGACTCTCTTAAGGTAGCCAATGCCTCGTCACCAACATAATCACATCACCAACTTCAGGAAACCGCTTGCAAAGGTAACGAAGCTTCTCATATGATACACAGCTAGTGGGGTGTCACTTGAGGCAGACTGGCCAAATTATCAAAAAATTGTGTATTTGGGTGAGCAACTAGCAGGAATCACTATGACACTCATAGGGTAGCCAATGCCTCGTCACCAGCATAATCACATCAGCAACTTCAAGAAACCCCTGGCAAAAGTTACAATGACTCTCAAGATACACAACTAGTGGCGTAGCTATCAGGCAGACTGGAAAGAGTATCTAAAAATGTGTATTTGGATGAGCAACTGGCAGGAAACACTGTGACTCTCTTAGGGTAGCCAATATCTCGTCACCAGTATAATCACATCTTCAAAGTCAAGAGACCGCTGGCAAGAGCAACGATGTTTCTCTTAAGATACACAAATAGTGGCGTATCGCTTCAGGCAGACTGGCCACAGTATCTCAAATGTGTATTTGGGTGAGCAACTGGCAGGAAGCACTATGACTCTCTTAAGGTAACCAATGCCTCGTCACCAACATAATCCCATCACCAACTTCAAGAAACCGCTTGCAAAGGTAACGATGCTTCTCGTAAGATACACAGCTAGTGGGGTGTCACTTGAGGCAGACTGGCCAAAGTATCAAAAAAATGTGTATTTGGGTGAGCAACTAGCAGGAATCGCTATGACACTCATAGGGTAACCAATGCCTCGTCACCAGCATAATCACATCAGCAACTTTAAGAAACCCATGGCAAAAGTTACAATGACTCTTGAGATACACAACTAGTGGCGTAGCTATCAGGCAGACTGGAAAGAGTATCTAAAAAATGTGTATTTGGGTGAAGAACTGGCAGGAATCTCTATGACTCTCTTGAGGTAGCCAATGCTTCGTCACCAGCAGAATCAAATCAGCAAATTCTAGAAATCCCTTTCAAAAGTACCGATGTTTCTCTTAAAATACACAACTAGTGGCGTATCGCTTCAGGCAGACTGGCCACAGTATCTCAAAATGTGTATTTGGGTGAGCAACTGGCAGGAAGCACTATGACTCTCTTAAGGTAGCCAATGCCTCGTCACCAACATAATCCCATCACCAACTTCAAGAAACCGCTTGCAAAGGTAACGATGCTTCTCATAAGATACACAGCTAGTGGGGTGTCACTTGAGGCAGACTGGCCAAAGTATCAAAAAAATGTGTATTTGGGTGAGCAACTAGCAGGAATCACTATGACACTCATTGGGTAACCAATGCCTCGTCACCAGCATAATCACATCAGCAACTTCAAGAAACCCCTGGCAAAAGTTACAATGACTCTTAAGATGCACAACTAGTGGCGTAGCTATCAGGCAGACTGGAAAGAGTATCTATAAATGTGTATTTGGATGAGCAACTGGCACGAAACACTGTGACTCTCTTAGGGTAGCCAATATCTCGTCACCAGTATAATCACATCTTCAAAGTCAAGAAACCGCTGGCAAGAGCAACGATGTTTCTCTTAAGATACACAACTAGTGGCGTATCGCTTCAGGCAGACTGGCCACAGTATCTCAAAATGTGTATTTGGGTGAGTAACTGGCAGGAAGCACTATGACTCTCTTAAGGTAGCCAATGCCTCGTCACCAACATAATCCCATCACCAACTTCAAGAAACCGCTTGCAAAGGTAACGATGCTTCTCGTAAGATACACGGCTAGTGGGGTGTCACTTGAGGCAGACTGGCCAAAGTATCAAAAAAATGTGTGTTTGGGTGAGCAACTAGCAGGAATCACTATGACACTCATAGGGTAACCAATGCCTCGTCACCAGCATAATCACATCAGCAACTTCAAGAAACCCCTGGCGAAAGTTACAATGACTCTTAAGATACACAACTAGTGGCGTAGCTATCAGGCAGACTGGAAAGAGTATCTAAAAAATGTGTATTTGGGTGAAGAACTGGCAGGAATCTCTATGACTCTCTTGAGGTAGCCAATGCTTCGTCACCAGCAGAATCAAATCAGCAACTTCTAGAAATCCCTTTCAAAAGTATCGATGTTTCTCTTAAGATACACAACTAGTGGCGTATCGCTTCAGGCAGACTGGCCACAGTATCTCAAAATGTGTATTTGGGTGAGCAACTGGCAGGAAGCACTATGACTCTCTTAAGGTAGCCAATGCCTCGTCACCAACATAATCCCATCACCAACTTCAAGAAACCGCTTGCAAAGGTAACGATGCTTCTCATAAGATACACAGCTAGTGGGGTGTCACTTGAGGCAGACTGGCCAAAGTATCAAAAAAATGTGTATTTGGGTGAGCAACTAGCAGGAATCACTATGACACTCATAGGGTACCAATTCCTCGTCATCAGCATAATCACATCAGCAACTTCAAGAAACCCCTGGCAAAAGTTACAATGACTCTTAAGATACACAACTAGTGGCGTAGCTATCAGGCAGACTGGAAAGAGTATCTATAAATGTGTATTTGGATGAGCAACTGGCAGGAAACACTGTGACTCTCTTAGGGTAGCCAATATCTCGTCACCAGTATAATCACATCTTCAAAGTCAAGAAACCGCTGGCAAGAGCAACGATGTTTCTCTTAAGATACACAACTAGTGGCGTATCGCTTCAGGCAGACTGGCCACAGTATCTCAAAATGTGTATTTGGGTGAGCAACTGGCAGAAAGCACTATGACTCTCTTAAGGTAGCCAATGCCTCGTCACCAACATAATCACATCACCAACTTCAAGAAACCGCTTGCAAAGGTAACGAAGCTTCTCATAAGATACACAGCTGATTGGGTGTCACTTGAGGCAGACTGGCCAAAGTATCAAAAAAATGTGTATTTGGGTGTGCAACTAGCAGGAATCACTATGACACTCATAGGGTAGCCAATGCCTCGTCACCAGCATAATCACATCAGCAACTTCAAGAAACCCCTGGCAAAAGTTACAATGACTCTTAAGATACACAACTAGTGGCGTAGCTATCAGGCAGACTGGGAAGAGTATCTAAAAATGTGTATTTGGATGAGCAACTGGCAGGAAACACTGTGACTCTCTTAGGGTAGCCAATATCTCGTCACCAGTATAATCACATCTTCAAAGTCAAGAAACCGCTGGCAAGAGCAACGATGTTCCTCTTAAGATACACACTCTAGTGGCGTATCGCTTCAGGCAGACTGGCCACAGTATCTCAAAATGTGTATTTGGGTGAGCAACTGGCAGGAAGCACTATGACTCTCTTAAGGTAGCCAATGCCTCGTCACCGACATAATCCCATCACCAACTTCAAGAAACCGCTTGCAAAGGTAACGATGCTTCTCATAAGATACACAGCTAGTGGGGTGTCACTTGAGGCAGACTGGCCAAAGTATCAAAAAAATGTGTATTTGGGTGAGCAACTAGCAGGAATCACTATGACACTCATAGGGTAACCAATACCTCGTCACCAGCATAATCACATCAGCTACTTCAAGAGACCCCTGGCAAAAGTTCCAATGACTCTTAAGATGCACAACTAGTGGCGTAGCTATCAGGCAGACTGGAAAGAGTATCTATAAATGTGTATTTGGATGACCAACTGGCAGGAAACACTGTGACTCTCTTAGGGTAGCCAATATCTCGTCACCAGTATAATCACATCTTCAAAGTCAAGAAACCGCTGGCAAGAGCAACGATGTTTCTCTTAAGATACACAACTAGTGGCGTATCGCTTCAGGCAGACTGGCCACAGTATCTCAAAATGTGTATTTGGGTGAGCAACTGGCAGGAAGCACTATGACTCTCTTAAGGTAGCCAATGCCTCGTCACCAACATAATCCCATCACCAACTTCAAGAAACCGCTTGCAAAGGTAACGATGCTTCTCATAAGATACACAGCTAGTGGGGTGTCACTTGAGGCAGACTGGCCAAAGTATCAAAAAAATTTATATTTGGGTGAGCAACTACCAGGAATCACTATGACACTCATAGGGTACCAATTCCTCGTCATCAGCATAATCACATCAGCAACTTCAAGAAACCCCTGGCAAAAGTTACAATGACTCTTAAGATACACAACTAGTGGCGTAGCTATCAGGCAGACTGGAAAGAGTATCTATAAATGTGTATTTGGATGAGCAACTGGCAGGAAGCACTGTGACTCTCTTAGGGTAGCCAATATCTCGTCACCAGTATAATCACATCTTCAAAGTCAAGAAACCGCTGGCAAGAGCAACGATGTTTCTCTTAAGATACACAACTAGTGGCGTATCGCTTCAGGCAGACTGGCCACAGTATCTCAAAATGTGTATTTGGGTGAGCAACTATCAGGAAGCACTATGACTCTCTTAAGGTAGCCAATGCCTCGTCACCAACATTATCCCACCACCAACTTCAAGAAACCGCTTGCAAAGGTAACGATGCTTCTCATAAGATACACATCTAGTGGGGTGTCACTTGAGGCAGACTGGCCAAAGTATCAAAAAAATGTGTATTTGGGTGAGCAACTAGCAGGAATCACTATGACACTCATAGGGTAACCAATGCCTCGTCACCAGCATAATCACATCAGCAACTTTAAGAAACCCCTGGCAAAAGTTACAATGACTCTTAAGATACACAACTAGTGGCGTATCGCTTCAGGCACACTGGAAACAGTATCTAAAAAATGTGTATATGGGTGAGCAACTGGCACGAAACACTGTGACTCTCTTAGGGAAACCAATATCTCGTCACCAGTATAATCACATCTTCAAAGTCAAGGAACCGCTGGCAAGAGTAACGATGTTTCTCTTAAGATACACAACTAGTGGCGTATCGCGTCAGGCTGACTGGCCACAGTATCTCAAAATGTGTATTTGGGTGAGCAACTGGCAGAAAGCACTATGACTCTCATAAGGTAGCCAATGCCTCGTCACCAACATAATCACATCACCAACTTCAAGAAACCGCTTGCAAAGGTAACGATGCTTCTCATAAGATACACAGCTGATTGGGTGTCACTTGAGGCATACTGGCCAAAGTATCAAAAAAATGTGTATTTGGGTGTGCAACTAGCAGGAATCACTATGACACTCATAGGGTAGCCAATGCCTCGTCACCAGCATAATCACATCAGCAACTTCAAGAAACCCCTGGCAAAAGTTACAATGACTCTTAAGATACACAACTAGTGGCGTAGCTATCAGGCAGACTGGGAAGAGTATCTAAAAATGTGTATTTGGATGAGCAACTGGCAGGAAACACTGTGACTCTCTTAGGGTAGCCAATATCTCGTCACCAGTATAATCACATCTTCAAAGTCAAGAAACCGCTGGCAAGAGCAACGATGTTCCTCTTAAGATACACACTCTAGTGGCGTATCGCTTCAGGCAGACTGGCCACAGTATCTCAAAATGTGTATTTGGGTGAGCAACTGGCAGGAAGCACTATGACTCTCTTAAGGTAGCCAATGCCTCGTCACCAACATAATCCCATCACCAACTTCAAGAAACCGCTTGCAAAGGTAACGATGCTTCTCATAAGATACACAGCTAGTGGTGTGTCACTTGAGGCAGACTGGCCAAAGTATCAAAAAAATGTGTATTTGGGTGAGCAACTAGCAGGAATCACTATGACACTCATAGGGTAACCAATGCCTCGTCACCAGCATAATCACATCAGCAACTTCAAGAGACCCCTGGCAAAAGTTCCAATGACTCTTAAGATGCACAACTAGTGGCGTAGCTATCAGGCAGACTGGAAAGAGTATCTATAAATGTGTATTTGGATGACCAACTGGCAGGAAACACTGTGACTCTCTTAGGGTAGCCAATATCTCGTCACCAGTATAATCACATCTTCAAAGTCAAGAAACCGCTGGCAAGAGCAACGATGTTTCTCTTAAGATACACAACTAGTGGCGTATCGCTTCAGGCAGACTGGCCACAGTATCTCAAAATGTGTATTTGGGTGAGCAACTGGCAGGAAGCACTATGACTCTCTTAAGGTAGCCAATGCCTCGTCACCAACATAATCCCATCACCAACTTCAAGAAACCGCTTGCAAAGGTAACGATGCTTCTCGTGAGATACACAGCTAGTGGGGTGTCACTTGAGGCAGACTGGCCAAAGTATCAAAAAAATGTGTATTTGGGTGAGCAACTAGCAGGAATCACTATGACACTCATAGGGTAACCAATGCCTCGTCACCAGCATAATCACATCAGCAACTTCAAGAAACCCCTGGCGAAAGTTACAATGACTCTTAAGATACACAACTAGTGGCGTAGCTATCAGGCAGACTGGAAAGAGTATCTAAAAAATGTGTATTTGGGTGAAGAACTGGCAGGAATCTCTATGACTCTCTTGAGGTAGCCAATGCTTCGTCACCAGCAGAATCAAATCAGCAACTTCTAGAAATCCCTTTCAAAAGTATCGATGTTTCTCTTACGATACACAACTAGTGGCGTATCGCTTCAGGCAGACTGGCCACAGTATCTCAAAATGTGTATTTGGGTGAGCAACTGGCAGGAAGCACTATGACTCTCTTAAGGTAGCCAATGCCTCGTCACCAACATAATCCCATCACCAACTTCAAGAAACCGCTTGCAAAGGTAACGATGCTTCTCATAAGATACACAGCTAGTGGGGTGTCACTTGAGGCAGACTGGCCAAAGTATCAAAAAAATGTGTATTTGGGTGAGCAACTAGCAGGAATCACTATGACATTCATAGGGTACCAATTCCTCGTCACCAGCATAATCACATCAGCAACTTCAAGAAACCCCTGGCAAAGAGTTACAATGACTCTTAAGATACACAACTAGTGGCGTAGCTATCAGGCAGACTGGAAAGAGTATCTATAAATGTGTATTTGGATGAGCAACTGGCAGGAAACACTGTGACTCTCTTAGGGTAGCCAATATCTCGTCACCAGTATAATCACATCTTCAAAGTCAAGAAACCGCTGGCAAGAGCAACGATGTTTCTCTTAAGATACACAACTAGTGGCGTATCGCTTCAGGCAGACTGGCCACAGTATGTCAAAATGTGTATTTGGGTGAGCAACTGGCAGGAAGCACTATGACTCTCTTAAGGTAGCCAATGCCTCGTCACCAACATAATCCCATCACCAACTTCAAGAAACCGCTTGCAAAGGTAACGATGCTTCTCATAAGATACACAGCTAGTGGGGTGTCACTTGAGGCAGACTGGCCAAAGTATCAAAAAATGTGTATTTGGGTGAGCAACTAGCAGGAATCACTATGACACTCATAGGGTAACCAATGCCTCGTCACCAGCATAATCACATCAGCAACTTCAAGAAACCCCTGGCAAAAGTTACAATGACTCTTAAGATGCACAACTAGTGGCGTAGCTATCAGGCAGACTGGAAAGAGTATCTATAAATGTGTATTTGGATGACCAACTGGCAGGAAACACTGTGACTCTCTTAGGGTAGCCAATATCTCGTCACCAGTATAATCACATCTTCAAAGTCAAGAAACCGCTGGCAAGAGCAACGATGTTTCTCTTAAGATACACAACTAGTGGCGTATCGCTTCAGGCAGACTGGCCACAGTATCTCAAAATGTGTATTTGGGTGAGCAACTGGCAGGAAGCACTATGACTCTCTTAAGGTAGCCAATGCCTCGTCACCAACATAATCCCATCACCAACTTCAAGAAACCGCTTGCAAAGGTAACGATGCTTCTCGTAAGATACACAGCTAGTGGGGTGTCACTTGAGGCAGACTGGCCAAAGTATCAAAAATATGTGTATTTGGGTGAGCAACTAGCAGGAATCACTATGACACTCATAGGGTAACCAATGCCTCGTCACCAGCATAATCACATCAGCAACTTCAAGAAACCCCTGGCAAAAGTTACAATGACTCTTAAGATGCACAACTAGTGGCGTAGCTATCAGGCAGACTGGAAAGAGTATCTATAAATGTGTATTTGGATGAGCAACTGGCAGGAAACACTGTGACTCTCTTAGGGTAGCCAATATCTCGTCACCAGTATAATCACATCTTCAAAGTCAAGAAACCGCTGGCAAGAGCAACGATGTTTCTCTTAAGATACACAACTAGTGGCGTATCGCTTCAGGCAGACTGGCCACAGTAT
Organism: Schistocerca nitens; assembly: GCF_023898315.1. Lineage (NCBI taxonomy): Eukaryota > Metazoa > Arthropoda > Insecta > Orthoptera > Acrididae > Schistocerca > Schistocerca nitens. The sequence goes on along the minus strand of NC_064616.1, from coordinate 103,707,339 downwards.
CTCAAAATGTGTATTTGGGTGAGCAACTGGCAGGAAGCACTATGACTCTCTTAAGGTAGCCAATGCCTCGTCACCAACATAATCCCATCACCAACTTCAAGAAACCGCTTGCAAAGGTAACGATGCTTCTCGTAAGATACACAGCTAGTGGGGTGTCACTTGAGGCAGACTGGCCAAAGTATCAAAAAAATGTGTATTTGGGTGAGCAACTAGCAGGAATCACTATGACACTCATAGGGTAACCAATGCCTCGTCACCAGCATAATCACATCAGCAACTTCAAGAAACCCCTGGCGAAAGTTACAATGACTCTTAAGATACACAACTAGTGGCGTAGCTATCAGGCAGACTGGAAAGAGTATCTAAAAAATGTGTATTTGGGTGAAGAACTGGCAGGAATCTCTATGACTCTCTTGAGGTAGCCAATGCTTCGTCACCAGCAGAATCAAATCAGCAACTTCTAGAAATCCCTTTCAAAAGTATCGATGTTTCTCTTAAGATACACAACTAGTGGCGTATCGCTTCAGGCAGACTGGCCACAGTATCTCAAAATGTGTATTTGGGTGAGCAACTGGCAGGAAGCACTATGACTCTCTTAAGGTAGCCAATGCCTCGTCACCGACATAATCCCATCACCAACTTCAAGAAACCGCTTGCAAAGGTAACGATGCTTCTCATAAGATACACAGCTAGTGGGGTGTCACTTGAGGCAGACTGGCCAAAGTATCAAAAAAATGTGTATTTGGGTGAGCAACTAGCAGGAATCACTATGACACTCATAGGGTAACCAATGCCTCGTCACCAGCATAATCACATCAGCAACTTCAAGAGACCCCTGGCAAAAGTTCCAATGACTCTTAAGATGCACAACTAGTGGCGTAGCTATCAGGCAGACTGGAAAGAGTATCTATAAATGTGTATTTGGATGACCAACTGGCAGGAAACACTGTGACTCTCTTAGGGTAGCCAATATCTCGTCACCAGTATAATCACATCTTCAAAGTCAAGAAACCGCTGGCAAGAGCAACGATGTTTCTCTTAAGATACACAACTAGTGGCGTATCGCTTCAGGCAGACTGGCCACAGTATCTCAAAATGTGTATTTGGGTGAGCAACTGGCAGGAAGCACTATGACTCTCTTAAGGTAGCCAATGCCTCGTCACCAACATAATCCCATCACCAACTTCAAGAAACCGCTTGCAAAGGTAACGATGCTTCTCATAAGATACACAGCTAGTGGGGTGTCACTTGAGGCAGACTGGCCAAAGTATCAAAAAAATGTATATTTGGGTGAGCAACTACCAGGAATCACTATGACACTCATAGGGTACCAATTCCTCGTCATCAGCATAATCACATCAGCAACTTCAAGAAACCCCTGGCAAAAGTTACAATGACTCTTAAGATACACAACTAGTGGCGTAGCTATCAGGCAGACTGGAAAGAGTATCTATAAATGTGTATTTGGATGAGCAACTGGCAGGAAGCACTGTGACTCTCTTAGGGTAGCCAATATCTCGTCACCAGTATAATCACATCTTCAAAGTCAAGAAACCGCTGGCAAGAGCAACGATGTTTCTCTTAAGATACACAACTAGTGGCGTATCGCTTCAGGCAGACTGGCCACAGTATCTCAAAATGTGTATTTGGGTGAGCAACTGGCAGGAAGCACTATGACTCTCTTAAGGTAGCCAATGCCTCGTCACCAACATTATCCCACCACCAACTTCAAGAAACCGCTTGCAAAGGTAACGATGCTTCTCATAAGATACACATCTAGTGGGGTGTCACTTGAGGCAGACTGGCCAAAGTATCAAAAAAATGTGTATTTGGGTGAGCAACTAGCAGGAATCACTATGACACTCATAGGGTAACCAATGCCTCGTCACCAGCATAATCACATCAGCAACTTTAAGAAACCCCTGGCAAAAGTTACAATGACTCTTAAGATACACAACTAGTGGCGTATCGCTTCAGGCACACTGGAAACAGTATCTAAAAAATGTGTATATGGGTGAGCAACTGGCACGAAACACTGTGACTCTCTTAGGGAAACCAATATCTCGTCACCAGTATAATCACATCTTCAAAGTCAAGGAACCGCTGGCAAGAGTAACGATGTTTCTCTTAAGATACACAACTAGTGGCGTATCGCGTCAGGCTGACTGGCCACAGTATCTCAAAATGTGTATTTGGGTGAGCAACTGGCAGAAAGCACTATGACTCTCTTAAGGTAGCCAATGCCTCGTCACCAACATAATCACATCACCAACTTCAAGAAACCGCTTGCAAAGGTAACGATGCTTCTCATAAGATACACAGCTGATTGGGTGTCACTTGAGGCAGACTGGCCAAAGTATCAAAAAAATGTGTATTTGGGTGTGCAACTAGCAGGAATCACTATGACACTCATAGGGTAGCCAATGCCTCGTCACCAGCATAATCACATCAGCAACTTCAAGAAACCCCTGGCAAAAGTTACAATGACTCTTAAGATACACAACTAGTGGCGTAGCTATCAGGCAGACTGGGAAGAGTATCTAAAAATGTGTATTTGGATGAGCAACTGGCAGGAAACACTGTGACTCTCTTAGGGTAGCCAATATCTCGTCACCAGTATAATCACATCTTCAAAGTCAAGAAACCGCTGGCAAGAGCAACGATGTTCCTCTTAAGATACACACTCTAGTGGCGTATCGCTTCAGGCAGACTGGCCACAGTATCTCAAAATGTGTATTTGGGTGAGCAACTGGCAGGAAGCACTATGACTCTCTTAAGGTAGCCAATGCCTCGTCACCAACATAATCCCATCACCAACTTCAAGAAACCGCTTGCAAAGGTAACGATGCTTCTCATAAGATACACAGCTAGTGGGGTGTCACTTGAGGCAGACTGGCCAAAGTATCAAAAAAATGTGTATTTGGGTGAGCAACTAGCAGGAATCACTATGACACTCATAGGGTAACCAATGCCTCGTCACCAGCATAATCACATCAGCAACTTCAAGAGACCCCTGGCAAAAGTTCCAATGACTCTTAAGATGCACAACTAGTGGCGTAGCTATCAGGCAGACTGGAAAGAGTATCTATAAATGTGTATTTGGATGACCAACTGGCAGGAAACACTGTGACTCTCTTAGGGTAGCCAATATCTCGTCACCAGTATAATCACATCTTCAAAGTCAAGAAACCGCTGGCAAGAGCAACGATGTTTCTCTTAAGATACACAACTAGTGGCGTATCGCTTCAGGCAGACTGGCCACAGTATCTCAAAATGTGTATTTGGGTGAGCAACTGGCAGGAAGCACTATGACTCTCTTAAGGTAGCCAATGCCTCGTCACCAACATAATCCCATCACCAACTTCAAGAAACCGCTTGCAAAGGTAACGATGCTTCTCGTAAGATACACAGCTAGTGGGGTGTCACTTGAGGCAGACTGGCCAAAGTATCAAAAAAATGTGTATTTGGGTGAGCAACTAGCAGGAATCACTATGACACTCATAGGGTAACCAATGCCTCGTCACCAGCATAATCACATCAGCAACTTCAAGAAACCCCTGGCGAAAGTTACAATGACTCTTAAGATACACAACTAGTGGCGTAGCTATCAGGCAGACTGGAAAGAGTATCTAAAAAATGTGTATTTGGGTGAAGAACTGGCAGGAATCTCTATGACTCTCTTGAGGTAGCCAATGCTTCGTCACCAGCAGAATCAAATCAGCAACTTCTAGAAATCCCTTTCAAAAGTATCGATGTTTCTCTTACGATACACAACTAGTGGCGTATCGCTTCAGGCAGACTGGCCACAATATCTCAAAATGTGTATTTGGGTGAGCAACTGGCAGGAAGCACTATGACTCTCTTAAGGTAGCCAATGCCTCGTCACCAACATAATCCCATCACCAACTTCAAGAAACCGCTTGCAAAGGTGACGATGCTTCTCATAAGATACACAGCTAGTGGGGTGTCACTTGAGGCAGACTGGCCAAAGTATCAAAAAAATGTGTATTTGGGTGAGCAACTAGCAGGAATCACTATGACATTCATAGGGTACCAATTCCTCGTCACCAGCATAATCACATCAGCAACTTCAAGAAACCCCTGGCAAAGAGTTACAATGACTCTTAAGATACACAACTAGTGGCGTAGCTATCAGGCAGACTGGAAAGAGTATCTATAAATGTGTATTTGGATGAGCAACTGGCAGGAAACACTGTGACTCTCTTAGGGTAGCCAATATCTCGTCACCAGTATAATCACATCTTCAAAGTCAAGAAACCGCTGGCAAGAGCAACGATGTTTCTCTTAAGATACACAACTAGTGGCGTATCGCTTCAGGCAGACTGGCCACAGTATGTCAAAATGTGTATTTGGGTGAGCAACTGGCAGGAAGCACTATGACTCTCTTAAGGTAGCCAATGCCTCGTCACCAACATAATCCCATCACCAACTTCAAGAAACCGCTTGCAAAGGTAACGATGCTTCTCGTAAGATACACAGCTAGTGGGGTGTCACTTGAGGCAGACTGGCCAAAGTATCAAAAAAATGTGTATTTGGGTGAGCAACTAGCAGGAATCACTATGACACTCATAGGGTAACCAATGCCTCGTCACCAGCATAATCACATCAGCAACTTCAAGAAACCCCTGGCAAAAGTTACAATGACTCTTAAGATGCACAACTAGTGGCGTAGCTATCAGGCAGACTGGAAAGAGTATCTATAAATGTGTATTTGGATGAGCAACTGGCAGGAAACACTGTGACTCTCTTAGGGTAGCCAATATCTCGTCACCAGTATAATCACATCTTCAAAGTCAAGAAACCGCTGGCAAGAGCAACGATGTTTCTCTTAAGATACACAACTAGCGGCGTATCGCTTCAGGCAGACTGGCCACAGTATCTCAAAATGTGTATTTGGGTGAGCAACTGGCAGGAAGCACTATGACTCTCTTAAGTTGCCAATGCCTCGTCACCAACATAATCCCATCACCAACTTCAAGAAACCGCTTGCAAAGGTAACGATGCTTCTCGTAAGATACACAGCTAGTGGGGTGTCACTTGAGGCAGACTGGCCAAAGTATCAAAAAAATGTGTATTTGGGTGAGCAACTAGCAGGAATCACTATGACACTCATAGGGTAACCAATGCCTCGTCACCAGCATAATCACATCAGCAACTTCAAGAAACCCCTGGCGAAAGTTACAATGACTCTTAAGATACACAACTAGTGGCGTAGCTATCAGGCAGACTGGAAAGAGTATCTAAAAAATGTGTATTTGGGTGAAGAACTGGCAGGAATCTCTATGACTCTCTTGAGGTAGCCAATGCTTCGTCACCAGCAGAATCAAATCAGCAACTTCTAGAAATCCCTTTCAAAAGTATCGATGTTTCTCTTAAGATACACAACTAGTGGCGTATCGCTTCAGGCAGACTGGCCACAGTATCTCAAAATGTGTAATTGGGTGAGCAACTGGCAGGAAGCACTATGACTCTCTTAAGGTAGCCAATGCCTCGTCACCAACATAATCCCATCACCAACTTCAAGGAACCGCTTGCAAAGGTAACGATGCTTCTCATAAGATACACAGCTAGTGGGGTGTCACTTGAGGCAGACTGGCCAAAGTATCAAAAAAATGTGTATTTGGGTGAGCAACTAGCAGGAATCACTATGACACTCATAGGGTAACCAATGCCTCGTCACCAGCATAATCACATCAGCAACTTCAAGAGACCCCTGGCAAAAGTTCCAATGACTCTTAAGATGCACAACTAGTGGCGTAGCTATCAGGCAGACTGGAAAGAGTATCTATAAATGTGTATTTGGATGACCAACTGGCAGGAAACACTGTGACTCTCTTAGGGTAGCCAATATCTCGTCACCAGTATAATCACATCTTCAAAGTCAAGAAACCGCTGGCAAGAGCAACGATGTTTCTCTTAAGATACACAACTAGTGGCGTATCGCTTCAGGCAGACTGGCCACAGTATCTCAAAATGTGTATTTGGGTGAGCAACTGGCAGGAAGCACTATGACTCTCTTAAGGTAGCCAATGCCTCGTCACCAACATAATCCCATCACCAACTTCAAGAAACCGCTTGCAAAGGTAACGATGCTTCTCATAAGATACACAGCTAGTGGGGTGTCACTTGAGGCAGACTGGCCAAAGTATCAAAAAAATGTATATTTGGGTGAGCAACTACCAGGAATCACTATGACACTCATAGGGTACCAATTCCTCGTCATCAGCATAATCACATCAGCAACTTCAAGAAACCCCTGGCAAAAGTTACAATGACTCTTAAGATACACAACTAGTGGCGTAGCTATCAGGCAGACTGGAAAGAGTATCTATAAATGTGTATTTGGATGAGCAACTGGCAGGAAGCACTGTGACTCTCTTAGGGTAGCCAATATCTCGTCACCAGTATAATCACATCTTCAAAGTCAAGAAACCGCTGGCAAGAGCAACGATGTTTCTCTTAAGATACACAACTAGTGGCGTATCGCTTCAGGCAGACTGGCCACAGTATCTCAAAATGTGTATTTGGGTGAGCAACTGGCAGGAAGCACTATGACTCTCTTAAGGTAGCCAATGCCTCGTCACCAACATTATCCCACCACCAACTTCAAGAAACCGCTTGCAAAGGTAACGATGCTTCTCATAAGATACACATCTAGTGGGGTGTCACTTGAGGCAGACTGGCCAAAGTATCAAAAAAATGTGTATTTGGGTGAGCAACTAGCAGGAATCACTATGACACTCATAGGGTAACCAATGCCTCGTCACCAGCATAATCACATCAGCAACTTTAAGAAACCCCTGGCAAAAGTTACAATGACTCTTAAGATACACAACTAGTGGCGTATCGCTTCAGGCACACTGGAAACAGTATCTAAAAAATGTGTATATGGGTGAGCAACTGGCACGAAACACTGTGACTCTCTTAGGGAAACCAATATCTCGTCACCAGTATAATCACATCTTCAAAGTCAAGGAACCGCTGGCAAGAGTAACGATGTTTCTCTTAAGATACACAACTAGTGGCGTATCGCGTCAGGCTGACTGGCCACAGTATCTCAAAATGTGTATTTGGGTGAGCAACTGGCAGAAAGCACTATGACTCTCTTAAGGTAGCCAATGCCTCGTCACCAACATAATCACATCACCAACTTCAAGAAACCGCTTGCAAAGGTAACGATGCTTCTCATAAGATACACAGCTGATTGGGTGTCACTTGAGGCAGACTGGCCAAAGTATCAAAAAAATGTGTATTTGGGTGTGCAACTAGCAGGAATCACTATGACACTCATAGGGTAGCCAATGCCTCGTCACCAGCATAATCACATCAGCAACTTCAAGAAACCCCTGGCAAAAGTTACAATGACTCTTAAGATACACAACTAGTGGCGTAGCTATCAGGCAGACTGGGAAGAGTATCTAAAAATGTGTATTTGGATGAGCAACTGGCAGGAAACACTGTGACTCTCTTAGGGTAGCCAATATCTCGTCACCAGTATAATCACATCTTCAAAGTCAAGAAACCGCTGGCAAGAGCAACGATGTTCCTCTTAAGATACACACTCTAGTGGCGTATCGCTTCAGGCAGACTGGCCACAGTATCTCAAAATGTGTATTTGGGTGAGCAACTGGCAGGAAGCACTATGACTCTCTTAAGGTAGCCAATGCCTCGTCACCAACATAATCCCATCACCAACTTCAAGAAACCGCTTGCAAAGGTAACGATGCTTCTCATAAGATACACAGCTAGTGGGGTGTCACTTGAGGCAGACTGGCCAAAGTATCAAAAAAATGTGTATTTGGGTGAGCAACTAGCAGGAATCACTATGACACTCATAGGGTAACCAATGCCTCGTCACCAGCATAATCACATCAGCAACTTCAAGAGACCCCTGGCAAAAGTTCCAATGACTCTTAAGATGCACAACTAGTGGCGTAGCTATCAGGCAGACTGGAAAGAGTATCTATAAATGTGTATTTGGATGACCAACTGGCAGGAAACACTGTGACTCTCTTAGGGTAGCCAATATCTCGTCACCAGTATAATCACATCTTCAAAGTCAAGAAACCGCTGGCAAGAGCAACGATGTTTCTCTTAAGATACACAACTAGTGGCGTATCGCTTCAGGCAGACTGGCCACAGTATCTCAAAATGTGTATTTGGGTGAGCAACTGGCAGGAAGCACTATGACTCTCTTAAGGTAGCCAATGCCTCGTCACCAACATAATCCCATCACCAACTTCAAGAAACCGCTTGCAAAGGTAACGATGCTTCTCGTAAGATACACAGCTAGTGGGGTGTCACTTGAGGCAGACTGGCCAAAGTATCAAAAAAATGTGTATTTGGGTGAGCAACTAGCAGGAATCACTATGACACTCATAGGGTAACCAATGCCTCGTCACCAGCATAATCACATCAGCAACTTCAAGAAACCCCTGGCGAAAGTTACAATGACTCTTAAGATACACAACTAGTGGCGTAGCTATCAGGCAGACTGGAAAGAGTATCTAAAAAATGTGTATTTGGGTGAAGAACTGGCAGGAATCTCTATGACTCTCTTGAGGTAGCCAATGCTTCGTCACCAGCAGAATCAAATCAGCAACTTCTAGAAATCCCTTTCAAAAGTATCGATGTTTCTCTTACGATACACAACTAGTGGCGTATCGCTTCAGGCAGACTGGCCACAATATCTCAAAATGTGTATTTGGGTGAGCAACTGGCAGGAAGCACTATGACTCTCTTAAGGTAGCCAATGCCTCGTCACCAACATAATCCCATCACCAACTTCAAGAAACCGCTTGCAAAGGTGACGATGCTTCTCATAAGATACACAGCTAGTGGGGTGTCACTTGAGGCAGACTGGCCAAAGTATCAAAAAAATGTGTATTTGGGTGAGCAACTAGCAGGAATCACTATGACATTCATAGGGTACCAATTCCTCGTCACCAGCATAATCACATCAGCAACTTCAAGAAACCCCTGGCAAAGAGTTACAATGACTCTTAAGATACACAACTAGTGGCGTAGCTATCAGGCAGACTGGAAAGAGTATCTATAAATGTGTATTTGGATGAGCAACTGGCAGGAAACACTGTGACTCTCTTAGGGTAGCCAATATCTCGTCACCAGTATAATCACATCTTCAAAGTCAAGAAACCGCTGGCAAGAGCAACGATGTTTCTCTTAAGATACACAACTAGTGGCGTATCGCTTCAGGCAGACTGGCCACAGTATGTCAAAATGTGTATTTGGGTGAGCAACTGGCAGGAAGCACTATGACTCTCTTAAGGTAGCCAATGCCTCGTCACCAACATAATCCCATCACCAACTTCAAGAAACCGCTTGCAAAGGTAACGATGCTTCTCGTAAGATACACAGCTAGTGGGGTGTCACTTGAGGCAGACTGGCCAAAGTATCAAAAAAATGTGTATTTGGGTGAGCAACTAGCAGGAATCACTATGACACTCATAGGGTAACCAATGCCTCGTCACCAGCATAATCACATCAGCAACTTCAAGAAACCCCTGGCAAAAGTTACAATGACTCTTAAGATGCACAACTAGTGGCGTAGCTATCAGGCAGACTGGAAAGAGTATCTATAAATGTGTATTTGGATGAGCAACTGGCAGGAAACACTGTGACTCTCTTAGGGTAGCCAATATCTCGTCACCAGTATAATCACATCTTCAAAGTCAAGAAACCGCTGGCAAGAGCAACGATGTTTCTCTTAAGATACACAACTAGTGGCGTATCGCTTCAGGCAGACTGGCCACAGTATCTCAAAATGTGTATTTGGGTGAGCAACTGGCAGGAAGCACTATGACTCTCTTAAGTTGCCAATGCCTCGTCACCAACATAATCCCATCACCAACTTCAAGAAACCGCTTGCAAAGGTAACGATGCTTCTCGTAAGATACACAGCTAGTGGGGTGTCACTTGAGGCAGACTGGCCAAAGTATCAAAAAAATGTGTATTTGGGTGAGCAACTAGCAGGAATCACTATGACACTCATAGGGTAACCAATGCCTCGTCACCAGCATAATCACATCAGCAACTTCAAGAAACCCCTGGCGAAAGTTACAATGACTCTTAAGATACACAACTAGTGGCGTAGCTATCAGGCAGACTGGAAAGAGTATCTAAAAAATGTGTATTTGGGTGAAGAACTGGCAGGAATCTCTATGACTCTCTTGAGGTAGCCAATGCTTCGTCACCAGCAGAATCAAATCAGCAACTTCTAGAAATCCCTTTCAAAAGTATCGATGTTTCTCTTAAGATACACAACTAGTGGCGTATCGCTTCAGGCAGACTGGCCACAGTATCTCAAAATGTGTAATTGGGTGAGCAACTGGCAGGAGGCACTATGACTCTCTTAAGGTAGCCAATGCCTCGTCACCAACATAATCCCATCACCAACTTCAAGGAACCGCTTGCAAAGGTAACGATGCTTCTCATAAGATACACAGCTAGTGGGGTGTCACTTGAGGCAGACTGGCCAAAGTATCAAAAAAATGTGTATTTGGGTGAGCAACTAGCAGCAATCACTATGACACTCATAGGGTACCAATTTCTCGTCACCAGCATAATCACATCAGCAACTTCAAGAAACCCCTGGCAAAAGTTACAATGACTCTTAAGATACACAACTAGTGGCGTAGCTATCAGGCAGACTGGAAAGAGTATCTATAAATGTGTATTTAGATGAGCAACTGGCAGGAAACACTGTGACTCTCTTAGGGTAGCCAATATCTCGTCACCAGTATAATCACATCTTCAAAGTCAAGAAACCGCTGGCAAGAGCAACGATGTTTCTCTTAAGATACACAACTAGTGGCGTATCGCTTCAGGCAGACTGGCCACAGTATGTCAAAATGTGTATTTGGGTGAGCAACTGGCAGGAAGCACTATGACTCTCTTAAGGTAGCCAATGCCTCGTCACCAACATAATCCCATCACCAACTTCAAGAAACCGCTTGCAAAGGTAACGATGCTTCTCATAAGATACACAGCTAGTGGGGTGTCACTTGAGGCAGACTGGCCAAAGTATCAAAAAAATGTGTATTTGGGTGAGCAACTAGCAGGAATCACTATGACACTCATAGGGTAACCAATGCCTCGTCACCAGCATAATCACATCAGCAACTTCAAGAAACCCCTGGCAAAAGTTACAATGACTCTTAAGATACACAACTAGTGGCGTAGCTATCAGGCAGACTGGAAAGAGTATCTAAAAAATGTGTATTTGGGTGAAGAACTGGCAGGAATCTCTATGACTCTCTTGAGGTAGCCAATGCTTCGTCACCAGCAGAATCAAATCAGCAACTTCTAGAAATCCCTTTCAAAAGTAACGATGTTTCTCTTAAGATACACAACTAGTGGCGTATCGCTTCAGGCAGACTGGCCACAGTATCTCAAAATGTGTAATTGGGTGAGCAACTGGCAGGAAGCACTATGACTCTCTTAAGGTAGCCAATGCCTCGTCACCAACATAATCCCATCACCAACTTCAAGAAACCGCTTGCAAAGGTAACGATGCTTCTCATAAGATACACAGCTAGTGGGGTGTCACTTGAGGCAGACTGGCCAAAGTATCAAAAAAATGTGTATTTGGGTGAGCAACTAGCAGGAATCACTATGACACTCATAGGGTAACCAATGCCTCGTCACCAGCATAATCACATCAGCAACTTCAAGAAACCCCTGGCAAAAGTTACAATGACTCTTAAGATACACAACTAGTGGCGTAGCTATCAGGCAGACTGGAAAGAGTATCTATAAATGTGTATTTGGATGAGCAACTGGCAGGAAACACTGTGACTCTCTTAGGGTAGCCAATATCTCGTCACCAGTATAATCACATCTTCAAAGTCAAGAAACCGCTGGCAAGAGCAACAATGTTTCTCTTAAGATACACAACTAGTGGCGTATCGCTTCAGGCAGACTGGCCACAGTATCTCAAAATGTGTGTTTGGGTGAGCAACGGGCAGGAAGCACTAAGACTCTCTTAAGGAAGCCAATGCCTCGTCACCAACATAATCCCATCACCAACTTCAAGAAACCGCTTGCAAAGGTAACGATGCTTCTCATAAGATACACAGCTAGTGGGGTGTCACTTGAGGCAGACTGGCCAAAGTATCAAAAAAATGTGTGTTTGGGTGAGCAACTAGCAGGAATCACTATGACACTCATAGGGTAACCAATGCCTCGTCACCAGCATAATCACATCAGCAATTTCAAGAAACACCTGGCAAAAGTTACAATGACTCTTAAGATACACAACTAGTGGCGTAGCTATCAGGCAGACTGGAAAGAGTATCTAAAAAATGTGTATTGGGATGAGCAACTGGCAGGAAACACTGTGACTCTCTTAGGGTAGCCAATATCTCGTCACCAGTATAATCACATCTTCAAAGTCAAGAAACCGCTGGCAAGAGTAATGATGTTTCTCTTAAGATATACAACTAGTGGCGTAGCTATCAGGCAGACTGGAAAGAGTATCTATAAAATGTGTATTTGGGTGAAGAACTGGCAGGAATCTCTATGACTCTCTTAAGGTAGCCAATGCCTCGTCACCAGCAGAATCAAATCATCAACTTCTAGAAACCCCTGGCAAAAGTAACGATGTTTCTCTTAAGATACACAACTAGTGGCGTATCGCTTCAGACACACTGGAAACAGTATCTAAAAAATGTGTATTTGGGTGAGCAACTGGCAGGAAACACTGTGACTCTCTTAGGGTAGCCAATATCTCGTCACCAGTATAATCACAGCTTCAAAGTCAAGAAACCGCTGGCAAGAGTAACGATGTTTCTCTTAAGATACACAACTAGTGGCGTATCGCTTCAGGCAGACTGGCCACAGTATCTCAAAATGTGTATTTGGGTGAGCAACTGGCAGGAAGCACTATGACTCTCTTAAGGTAGCCAATGCCTCGTCACAAACATAATCCCATCACCAACTTCAAGAAACCGCTTGCAAAGGTAACGAAGCTTCTCATAAGATACACAGCTAGTGGGGTGTCACTTGAGGCAGACTGGCCAAAGTATCAAAAAAATGTGTATTTGGGTGAGCAACTAGCAGGAATCACTATGACACTCATAGGGTAGCCAAAGCCTCGTCACCAGCATAAGCACATCAGCAACTTCAAGAAACCCCTGGCAAAAGTTACAATGACTCTTAAGATACACAACTAGTGGCGTAGCTATCAGGCAGACTGGAAAGAGTATCTAAAAAATGTGTATTTGGGTGAAGAACTGGCAGGAATCTTTATGACTCTCTTGAGGTAGCCAATGCCTCGTCACCAGCAGAATCAAATCAGCAACTTCTAGAAACCCCTGTCAAAAGTAACGATGTTTCTCTTAAGATACACAACTAGTGGCGTATCGCTTCAGGCACACTGGAAACAGTATCTAAAAATGTGTATTTGGGTGAGCAACTGGCACGAAACACTGTGACTCTCTTAGGGTAACCAATATCTCGTCACCAGTATAATCACATCTTCAAAGTCAAGAAACCGCTGGCAAGAGTAACGATGTTTCTCTTAAGATACGCAACTAGTGGGGTATCGCTTCAGGCAGACTGGCCACAGTATCAAAAAAATGTGTATTTGGGTGATCAACTAGCAGGAATCACTATGACACTCATAGGGTAGCCAATGCCTCGTCACCAGCATAATCACATCAGCAACTTCAAGAAACCCCTGGCAAAAGTTACAATGACTCTTAAGATACACAACTAGTGGCGTATCTATCAGGCAGACTGGAAAGAGTATCTAAAAATGTGTATTTGGGTGAAGAACTGGCAGGAATCTCTATGACTCTCTTGAGGTAGCCAATGCTTCGTCACCAGCAGAATCATATCAGCAACTTCTAGAAACACCTTTCAAAAGTAACGAGGTTTCTCTTAAGATACACAACTAGTGGCGTATCGCTTCAGGCACACTGGAAACAGTATCTAAAAAATGTGTATTTGGGTTACTAACTTGCACGAAACACTGTGACTCTCTTAGGGTAGCCAATATCTCGTCACCAGTATAATCACAGCTTCAAAGTCAAGAAACCGCTGGCAAGAGTAATGATGTTTCTCTTAAGATACACAACTAGTGGCGTATCGCTACAGGCAGACTGGCCACAGTATCTCAAAATGTGTATTAGGGTGAGCAACTGGCAGGAAGCACTATGACTCTCTTAAGGTAGTCAATGCCTCGTCACCAACATAATCCCATCACCAACTTCAGGAAACCGCTTGCAAAGGTAACGAAGCTTCTCATAAGATACACAGCTAGTGGGGTGTCACTTGAGGCAGACCGGCCAAAGTATCAAAAAAATGTGTATTTGGGTGATCAACTAGCAGGAATCACTATGACACTCATAGGGTAGCCAATGCCTCGTCACCAGCACAATCACATCAGCAACTTCAAGAAACCCCTGGCAAAAGTTGCAATGACTCTTAAGATACACAACTAGTGGCGTAGCTATCAGGCAGACTGGAAAGAGTATCTAAAAAATGTGTATTTGGGTGAAGAACTGGCAGGAATCTCTATGACTCTCTTGAGGTAGCCAATACTTCGTCACCAGCAGAATCATATCAGCAACTTCTAGAAACCCCTTTCAAAAGTAACGATGTTTCTCTTAAGATACACAACTAGTGGCGTATCGCCTCAGGCACACTCGAAACAGTATCTAAAAAATGTGTATTTGGGTGAGCAACTGGCAGGAAACACTGTGACTCTCTTAGGGTAGCCAATATCTCGTCACCAGTATAATCACATCTTCAAAGTCAAGAAACCGCTGGCAAGAGTAACGATGTTTCTCTTAATATACACAACTAGTGGCGTATCGCTTCAGGCACACTGGAAACAGTATCTAAAAAATGTGTATTTGGGTGAGCAACTGGCACGAAACACTGTGACTCTCTTAGGGTAACCAATATCTCGTCACCAGTATAATCACATCTTCAAAGTCAAGAAACCGCTGGCAAGAGTAACGATGTTTCTCTTAAGATACACAACTAGTGGCGTATCGCTTCAGGCAGACTGGCCACAGTATCTCAAAATGTGTATTTGGGTGAGCAACTGGCAGGAAGCACTATGACTCTCTTAAGGTAGCAAATGCCTCGTCACCAACATAATCCCATCACCAACTACAGGAAACCGCTTGCAAAGGTAACGAAGCTTCTCATAAGATACACAGCTAGTGGGGTGTCACTTGAGGCAGACTGGCCAAAGTATCAAAAAAATGTGTATTTGGGTTGACAACTAGCAGGAATCACTATGACACTCATAGGGTAGCCAATGCCTCGTCACCAGCATAATCACATCAGCAACTTCAAGAAACCCCTGGCAAAAGTTACAATGACTCTTAAGATACACAACTAGTGGCGTAGCTATCAGGAAGACTGGAAAGAGTATCTAAAAAATGTGTATTTGGGTGAAGAACTGGCAGGAATCTCTATGACTCTCTTGAGGTACCCAATGCCTCGTCACCAGCAGAATCAAATCAGCAACTTCTAGAAACCCCTTTCAAAAGTAACGATGTTTCTCTTAAGATACACAACTAGTGGCGTATCGCTTCAGGCACACTGGAAACAGTATCTAAAAAATGTCTATTTGGGTGAGCAACTGGCACGAAACACTGTGACTCTCTTAGGGTAGCCAATATCTCGTCACCAGTATAATCACATCTTCAAAGTCAAGAAACCGCTGGCAAGAGTAACGATGTTTCTCTTAAGATACACAACTAGTGGCGTATCGCTTCAGGCAGACTGGCCACAGTATCTCAAAATGTGTATTTGGGTGAGCAACTGGCACGAAACACTGTGACTCTCTTAGGGTAGCCAATATCTCGTCACCAGTATAATCACAGCTTCAAAGTCAAGAAACCGCTGGCAAGAGTAACGATGTTTCTCTTAAGATACACAACTAGTGGCGTATCGCTTCAGGCAGACTATATCTCAAAATGTGTATTTGGGTGAGCAACTGGCAGGAAGCACTATGACTCTCTTAAGGTAGCCAATGCCTCGTCACCAACATAATCCCATCACCAACTTCAAGAAACCGCTTGCAAAGGTAACGAAGCTTCTCATAAGATACACAGCTAGTGGCGTGTCACTTGAGGCAGACTGGCCAAAGTATCAAAAAAATGTGTATTTGGGTGAGCAACTAGCAGGAATCACTATGACACTCATAGGGTAGCCAATGCCTCGTCACCAGCATATTCACATCAGCAACTTCAAGAAACCCCTGGCAAAAGTTACAATGACTCTTAAGATACACAACTAGTGGCGTAGCTATCAGGCAGACTGGAAAGAGTATCTAAAAAATGTGTATTTGTGTGAAGAACTGGCAGGAATCTCTATGACTCTCTTGAGGTAGCCAATGCCTCGTCACCAGCAGAATCAAATCAGCAACTTCTAGAAACCCCTTTCAAAAGTAACGATGTTTCTCTTAAGATACACAACTAGTGGCGTATCGCTTCAGGCACACTGGAAACAGTATCTAAAAAATGTGTATTTGGGTGAGCAACTGGCAGGAAGCACTATGACTCTCTTAAGGTAGCCAATATCTCGTCACCAACATAATCACACCACCAACTTCAGGAAACCGCTTGCAAAGGTAACGAAGCTTCTCATAAGATACACAGCTAGTGGGGTGTCACTTGAGGCAGACTGGCCAAAGTATCAAAAAAATGTGTATTTGGGTGAGCAACTAGCAGGAATCACTATGACACTCATAGGGTAGCCAATGCCTCGTCACCAGCATAATCACATCAGCAACTTCAAGAAACCCCTGGCAAAAGTTACAATGACTCTTAAGATACACAACTAGTGGCGTAGCTATCAGGCAGACTGGAAAGAGTATCTATAAATGTGTATTTGGGTGAAGAACTGGCAGGAATCTCTATAGCTCTCTTAGGGTAGCCAATATCTCGTCACCAGTATAATCACATCTTCAAAGTCAAGAAACCGCTGGCAAGAGCAACGATGTTTCCCTTAAGATACACAACTAGTGGCGTATCGCTTCAGGCAGACTGGCCACAGTATCTCAAAATGTGTATTTGGGTGAGCAACTGGCAGGAAGCACTATGACTCTCTTAAGGTAGCCAATGCCTCGTCACCAACATAATCCCATCACCAACTTCAAGAAACCGCTTGCAAAGGTAACGATGGTTCTCATAGGATACACAGCTAGTGGGGTGTCACTTGAGGCAGACTGGCCAAAGTATCAAAAAAATGTGTATTTGGGTGAGCAACTAGCAGGAATGACTATGACACTCATAGGGTAACCAATGCCTCGTCACCAGCATAATCACATCAGCAACTTCAAGAAACCCCTGGCAAAAGTTACAATGACTCTTAAGATACACAACTAGTGGCGTAGCTATCAGGCATACTGGAAAGAGTATCTAAAAAATGTGTATTTGGGTGAAGAACTGGCAGGAATCTCTATGACTCTCTTGAGGTAGCCAATGCCTCGTCACCAGCAGAATCAAATCAGCAACTTCTAGAAACCCCTAACAAAAGTAACGATGTTTCTCTTAAGATACACAACTAGTGGCGTATCGCTTCAGGCACACTGGAAACAGTATCTAAAAAATGTGTATTTGGGTGAGCAACTGGCACGAAACACTGTGACTCTCTTAGGGTACTCAATATCTCGTCACCAGTGTAATCACATCTTCAAAGTCAAGAAACCGCTGGCAAGAGTAACGATGTTTCTCTTAAGATACACAATTAGTGGAGTATCGCTTCAGGCAGAGTGGCCACAGTATCTCAAAATGTGTATTTGGGTGAGCAACTGGCAGGAAGCACTATGACTCTCTTAAGGTAGCCAATGCCTCGTCACCAACATAATCCCATCACCAACTTCAAGAAACCGCTTGCAAAGGTAACGAAGCTTCTCATAAGATACACAGCTAGTGGCGTGTCACTTGAGGCAGACTGGCCAAAGTATCAAAAAAATGTGTATTTGGGTGAGCAACTAGCAGGAATCACTATGACACTCATAGGGTAGCCAATGCCTCGTCACCAGCATAATCACATCAGCAACTTCAAGAAACCCCTGGCAAAAGTTACAATGACTCTTAAGATACACAACTAGTGGCGTAGCTATCAGGCAGACCGGAAAGAGTATCTAAAAAATGTGTATTTGTGTGAAGAACTGGCAGGAATCTCTATGACTCTCTTGAGGTAGCCAATGCCTCGTCACCAGCATAATCAAATCAGCAACTTCTAGAAACCCCTTTCAAAAGTAACGATGTTTCTCTTAAGATACACAACTAGTGGCGTATCGCTTCAGGCACACTGGAAACAGTATCTAAAAAATGTGTATTTGGGTGAGCAACTGGCACGAAACACTGTGACTCCCTTAGGGTAACCAATATCTCGTCACCAGTATAATCACAGCTTAAAAGTCAAGAAACCACTAGCAAGAGTAACGATGTTTCTCTTAAGATACACAACTAGTGGCGTATCGCTTCAGGCAGACTGGCCACAGTATCTCAAAATGTGTATTTGGGTGAGCAACTGGCAGGAAGCACTATGACTCTCTTAAGGTAGCCAATGCCTCGTCACCAACATAATCACACCACCAACTTCAGGAAACCGCTTGCAAAGGTAACGAAGCTTCTCATAAGATACACAGCTAGTGGGGTGTCACTTGAGGCAGACTGGCCAAAGTATCAAAAAAATGTGTATTTGGGTGAGCAACTAGCAGGAATCACTATGACACTCATAGGGTAGCCAATGCCTCGTCACCAGCATAATCACATCAGCAACTTCAAGAAACCCCTGGCAAAAGTTACAATGACTCTTAAGATACACAACTAGTGGCGTAGCTATCAGGCAGACTGGAAAGAGTATCTATAAATGTGTATTTGGGTGAAGAACTGGCAGGAATCTCTATGACTCTCTTAGGGTAGCCAATATCTCGTCACCAGTATAATCACATCTTCAAAGTCAAGAAACCGCTGGCAAGAGCAACGATGTTTCCCTTAAGATACACAACTAGTGGCGTATCGCTTCAGGCAGACTGGCCACAGTATCTCAAAATGTGTATTTGGGTGAGCAACTGGCAGGAAGCACTATGACTCTCTTAAGGTAGCCAATGCCTCGTCACCAACATAATCCCATCACCAACTTCAAGAAACCGCTTGCAAAGGTAACGATGGTTCTCATAGGATACACAGCTAGTGGGGTGTCACTTGAGGCAGACTGGCCAAAGTATCAAAAAAATGTGTATTTGGGTGAGCAACTAGCAGGAATGACTATGACACTCATAGGGTAACCAATGCCTCGTCACCAGCATAATCACATCAGCAACTTCAAGAAACCCCTGGCAAAAGTTACAATGACTCTTAAGATACACAACTAGTGGCGTAGCTATCAGGCATACTGGAAAGAGTATCTAAAAAATGTGTATTTGGGTGAAGAACTGGCAGGAATCTCTATGACTCTCTTGAGGTAGCCAATGCCTCGTCACCAGCAGAATCAAATCAGCAACTTCTAGAAACCCCTAACAAAAGTAACGATGTTTCTCTTAAGATACACAACTAGTGGCGTATCGCTTCAGGCACACTGGAAACAGTATCTAAAAAATGTGTATTTGGGTGAGCAACTGGCACGAAACACTGTGACTCTCTTAGGGTACTCAATATCTCGTCACCAGTGTAATCACATCTTCAAAGTCAAGAAACCGCTGGCAAGAGTAACGATGTTTCTCTTAAGATACACAATTAGTGGCGTATCGCTTCAGGCAGAGTGGCCACAGTATCTCAAAATGTGTATTTGGGTGAGCAACTGGCAGGAAGCACTAGGACTCTCTTAAGGTAGCCAATGCCTCGTCACCAACATAATCCCAACACCAACTTCAAGAAACCGCTTGCAAAGGTAACGAAGCTTCTCATAAGATACACAGCTAGTGGGGTGTCACTTGAGGCAGACTGGCCAAAGTATCAAAAAAATGTGTATTTGGGTGAGCAACTAGCAGGAATCACTATGACACTCATAGGGTAGCCAATGACTCGTCACCAGCATAATCATATCAGCAACTTCAAGAAACCCCTCGCAAAAGTTACAATGACTCTTAAGATACACAACTAGTGGCGTAGCTATCAGGCAGACTGGAAAGAGTATCTAAAAAATGTGTATTTGGGTGAAGAACTGGCAGGAATCTCTATGACTCTCTTGAGGTAGCCAATGCCTCGTCACCAGCAGAATCAAATCAGCAACTTCTAGAAACCCCTTTCAAAAGTAATGATGTTTCTCTTAAGATACACAACTAGTGGCGTATCGCTTCAGGCAGACTGGCCACAGTATCTCAAAATGTGTATTTGGGTGAGCAACTGGCAGGAAGCACTATGACTCTCTTAAGGTAGCCAATGCCTCGTCACCAACATAATCCCATCACCAACTTCAAGAAACCGCTTGCAAAGGTAACGAAGCTTCTCATAAGATACACAGCTAGTGGCGTGTCACTTGAGGCAGACTGGCCAAAGTATCAAAAAAATGTGTATTTGGGTGAGCAACTAGCAGGAATCACTATGACACTCATAGGGTAGCCAATGCCTCGTCACCAGCATAATCACATCAGCAACTTCAAGAAACCCCTGGCAAAAGTTACAATGACTCTTAAGATACACAACTAGTGGCGTAGCTATCAGGCAGACCGGAAAGAGTATCTAAAAAATGTGTATTTGTGTGAAGAACTGGCAGGAATCTCTATGACTCTCTTGAGGTAGCCAATGCCTCGTCACCAGCATAATCAAATCAGCAACTTCTAGAAACCCCTTTCAAAAGTAACGATGTTTCTCTTAAGATACACAACTAGTGGCGTATCGCTTCAGGCACACTGGAAACAGTATCTAAAAAATGTGTATTTGGGTGAGCAACTGGCACGAAACACTGTGACTCCCTTAGGGTAACCAATATCTCGTCACCAGTATAATCACAGCTTAAAAGTCAAGAAACCACTAGCAAGAGTAACGATGTTTCTCTTAAGATACACAACTAGTGGCGTATCGCTTCAGGCAGACTGGCCACAGTATCTCAAAATGTGTATTTGGGTGAGCAACTGGCAGGAAGCACTATGACTCTCTTAAGGTAGCCAATGCCTCGTCACCAACATAATCACACCACCAACTTCAGGAAACCGCTTGCAAAGGTAACGAAGCTTCTCATAAGATACACAGCTAGTGGGGTGTCACTTGAGGCAGACTGGCCAAAGTATCAAAAAAATGTGTATTTGGGTGAGCAACTAGCAGGAATCACTATGACACTCATAGGGTAGCCAATGCCTCGTCACCAGCATAATCACATCAGCAACTTCAAGAAACCCCTGGCAAAAGTTACAATGACTCTTAAGATACACAACTAGTGGCGTAGCTATCAGGCAGACTGGAAAGAGTATCTATAAATGTGTATTTGGGTGAAGAACTGGCAGGAATCTCTATGACTCTCTTAGGGTAGCCAATATCTCGTCACCAGTATAATCACATCTTCAAAGTCAAGAAACCGCTGGCAAGAGCAACGATGTTTCCCTTAAGATACACAACTAGTGGCGTATCGCTTCAGGCAGACTGGCCACAGTATCTCAAAATGTGTATTTGGGTGAGCAACTGGCAGGAAGCACTATGACTCTCTTAAGGTAGCCAATGCCTCGTCACCAACATAATCCCATCACCAACTTCAAGAAACCGCTTGCAAAGGTAACGATGGTTCTCATAAGATACACAGCTAGTGGGGTGTCACTTGAGGCAGACTGGCCAAAGTATCAAAAAAAATGTGTATTTGGGTGAGCAACTAGTAGGAATCACTATGACACTCATAGGGTAACCAATGCCTCGTCACCAGCATAATCACATCAGCAACTTCAAGAAACCCCTGGCAAAAGTTACAATGACTCTTAAGATACACAACTAGAGGCGTAGCTATCAGGCAGACTGGAAAGAGTATGTAAAAAATGTGTATTTGGGTGAAGAACTGGCAGGAATCTCTATGACTCTCTTGAGGTAGCCAATGCTTCGTCACCAGCAGAATCAAATCAGCAACTTCTAGTAATCCCTTTCAAAAGTAACGATGTTTCTCTTAAGATACACAACTAGTGGCGGATCGCTTCAGGCACACTGGAAACAGTATCTAAAAAATGTGTATTTGGGTGAGCAACTGGCACGAAACACTGTGACTCTCTTAGGGTAGCCAATATCTCGTCACCAGTATCATCACATCTTCAAAGTCAAGAAACCGCTGGCAAGAGTAACGATGTTTCTCTTAAGATACACAACTAGTGGCGTATCGCTTCAGGCAGACTGGCCACAGTATCTCAAAATGTGTATTTGGGTGAGCAACTGGCACGAAACACTGTGACTCTCTTAGGGTATCCAATATCTCGTCACCAGTATAATCACAGCTTCAAAGTCAAGAAACCGCTGGCAAGAGTAACGATGTTTCTCTTAAGATACACAACTAGTGGCGTATCGCTTCAGGCACACTGGAAACAGTATCTAAAAAATGTGTATTTGGGTGAGCAACTGGCACGAAACACTGTGACTCTCTTAGGGAAACCAATATCTCGTCACCAGTATAATCACATCTTCAAAGTCAAGAAACCGCTGGCAAGAGTAACGATGTTTCTCTTAAGATACACAACTAGTGGCGTATCGCTTCAGGCACACTGGAAACAGTATCTAAAAAATGTGTATTTGGATGAGCAACTGGCACGAAACACTGTGACTCTCTTAGGGTAGCCAATATCTCGTCACCAGTATAATCACATCTTCAAAGTCAAGAAACCGCTGGCAAGAGTAACGATGTTTCTCTTAAGATACACAACTAGTGGCGTAGCTATCAGGCATACTGGAAAGAGTATCTAAAAAATGTGTATTTGGGTGAAGAACTGGCAGGAATCTCTATGACTCTCTTGAGGTAGCCAATGCCTCGTCACCAGCAGAATCAAATCAGCAACTCCTAGAAACCCCTGGCAAAAGTAACGATGTTTCTCTTAAGATACACAACTAGTGGCGTATCGCTTCAGGCACACTGGAAACAGTATCTAAAAAATGTGTATTTGGGTGAGCAACTGGCACGAAACACTGTGACTCCTTTAGGGTAACCAATATCTCGTCACCAGTATAATCACAGCTTAAAAGTCAAGAAACCACTGGCAAGAGTAACGATGTTTCTCTTAAGATACACAACTAGTGGCGTATCGCTTCAGGCAGACTGGCCACAGTATCTCAAAATGTGTATTTGGGTGAGCAACTGGCAGGAAGCACTATGACTCTCTTAAGGTAGCCAATGCCTCGTCACCAACATAATCACACCACCAACTTCAGGAAACCGCTTGCAAAGGTAACGAAGCTTCTCATAAGATACACAGCTAGTGGGGTGTCACTTGAGGCAGACTGGCCAAAGTATCAAAAAAATGTGTATTTGGGTGAGCAACTAGCAGGAATCACTATGACACTCATAGGGTAGCCAATGCCTCGTCACCAGCATAATCACATCAGCAACTTCAAGAAACCCCTGGCAAAAGTTACAATGACTCTTAAGATACACAACTAGTGGCGTAGCTATCAGGCAGACTGGAAAGAGTATCTAAAAAATGTGTATTTGGGTGAAGAACTGGCAGGAATCTCTATGACTCTCTTGAGGTAGCCAATGCCTCGTCACCAGCAGAATCAAATCAGCAACTTCTAGAAACCCCTAACAAAAGTAACGATGTTTCTCTTAAGATACACAACTAATGGCGTATCGCTTCAGGCACACTGGAAACAGTATCTAAAAAATGTGTATTTGGGTGAGCAACTGGCACGAAACACTGTGACTCTCTTAGGGTAGCCAATATCTCGTCACCAGTATAATCACATCTTCAAAGTCAAGAAACCGCTGGCAAGAGTAACGATGTTTCTCTTAAGATACACAATTAGTGGCGTATCGCTTCAGGCAGAGTGGCCACAGTATCTCAAAATGTGTATTTGGGTGAGCAACTGGCAGGAAGCACTAGGACCCTCTTAAGGTAGCCAATGCCTCGTCACCAACATAATCCCATCACCAACTTCAAGAAACCGCTTGCAAAGGTAACGAAGCTTCTCATAAGATACACAGCTAGTGGGGTGTCACTTGAGGCAGACTGGCCAAAGTATCAAAAAAATGTGTATTTGGGTGAGCAACTAGCAGGAATCACTATGACACTCATAGGGTAGCCAATGACTCGTCACCAGCATAATCACATCAGCAACTTCAA
Source organism: Schistocerca nitens (assembly GCF_023898315.1). Taxonomy (NCBI): domain Eukaryota; kingdom Metazoa; phylum Arthropoda; class Insecta; order Orthoptera; family Acrididae; genus Schistocerca; species Schistocerca nitens. The sequence continues at coordinate 103,683,080 of NC_064616.1, read as the reverse complement.
GAAACCCCTCGCAAAAGTTACAATGACTCTTAAGATACACAACTAGTGGCGTAGCTATCAGGCAGACTGGAAAGAGTATCTAAAAAATGTGTATTTGGGTGAAGAACTGGCAGGAATCTCTATGACTCTCTTGAGGTAGCCAATGCCTCGTCACCAGCAGAATCAAATCAGCAACTTCTAGAAACCCCTTTCAAAAGTAACGATGTTTCTCTTAAGATACAAAACTAGTGGCGTATCGCTTCAACCACACAGGAAACAGTATCTAAAAAATGTGTATTTGGGTGAGCAACTGGCACGAAACATTGTGACTCTCTTAGGGTAGCCAATATCTCGTCACCAGTATAATCACATCTTCAAAGTCAAGAAACCGCTGGCAAGAGTAACGATGTTTCTCTTAAGATACACAATTAGTGGCGTATCGCTTCAGGCAGAGTGGCCACAGTATCTCAAAATGTGTATTTGGGTGAGCAACTGGCAGGAAGCACTAGGACTCTCTTAAGGTAGCCAATGCCTCGTCACCAACATAATCCCATCACCAACTTCAAGAAACCGCTTGCAAAGGTAACGAAGCTTCTCATAAGATACACAGATAGTGGCGTGTCACTTGAGGCAGACTGGCTAAAGTATCAAAAAAATGTGTATTTGAGTGAGCAACTAGCAGGAATCACTATGACACTCATAGGGTAGCCAATGCCTCGTCACCAGCATAATCACATCAGCAACTTCAAGAAACCTCTGGCAAAAGTTACAATGACCCTTAAGATACACAACTAGTGGCGTAGCTATCAGGCAGACTGGAAAGAGTATCTAAAAGATGTGTATTTGGGTGAAGAACTGGCAGGAATCTCTATGACTCTCTTGAGGTAGCCAATGCCTCGTCACCAGCATAATCACATCAGCAACTTCAAGAAACCCCTGGCAAAAGTTACAATGACTCTTAAGATACACAACTAGTGGCGTAGCTATCAGGCAGACTGGAAAGAGTATCTAAAAAATGTGTATTTGGGTGAAGAACTGGCAGGAATCTCTATGACTCTCTTGAGGTAGCCAATGCCTCGTCACCAGCAGAATCAAATCAGCAACTTCTAGAAACCCCTTTCAAAAGTAACGATGTTTCTCTTAAGATACACAACTAGTGGCGTATCGCTTCAGGCACACTGGAAACAGTATCTAAAAAATGTCTATTTGGGTGAGCAACTGGCACGAAACACTGTGACTCTCTTAGGGTAGCCAATATCTCGTCACCAGTATAATCACATCTTCAAAGTCAAGAAACCGCTGGCAAGAGTAACGATGTTTCTCTTAAGATACACAACTAGTGGCGTATCGCTTCAGGCAGACTGGCCACAGTATCTCAAAATGTGTATTTGGGTGAGCAACTGGCACGAAACACTGTGACTCTCTTAGGGTAGCCAATATCTCGTCACCAGTATAATCACAGCTTCAAAGTCAAGAAACCGCTGGCAAGAGTAACGATGTTTCTCTTAAGATACACAACTAGTGGCGTATCGCTTCAGGCAGACTGGCCACAGTATCTCAAAATGTGTATTTGGGTGAGCAACTGGCAGGAAGCACTAGGACTCTCTTAAGGTAGCCAATGCCTCGTCACCAACATAATCCCATCACCAACTTCAAGAAACCGCTTGCAAAGGTAACGAAGCTTCTCATAAGATACACAGCTAGTGGGGTGTCACTTGAGGCAGACTGGCCAAAGTATCAAAAAAATGTGTATTTGGGTGAGCAACTAGCAGGAATCACTATGACACTCATAGGGTAGCCAATGACTCGTCACCAGCATAATCACATCAGCAACTTCAAGAAACCCCTCGCAAAAGTTACAATGACTCTTAAGATACACAACTAGTGGCGTAGCTATCAGGCAGACTGGAAAGAGTATCTAAAAAATGTGTATTTGGGTGAAGAACTGGCAGGAATCTCTATGACTCTCTTGAGGTAGCCAATGCCTCGTCACCAGCAGAATCAAATCAGCAACTTCTAGAAACCCCTTTCAAAAGTAATGATGTTTCTCTTAAGATACACAACTAGTGGCGTATCGCATCAGGCAGACTGGCCATAGTATCTCAAAATGTGTATTTGGGTGAGCAACTGGCAGGAAGCACTATGACTCTCTTAAGGTAGCCAATGCCTCGTCACCAACATAATCCCATCACCAACTTCAAGAAACCGCTTGCAAAGGTAACGAAGCTTCTCATAAGATACACAGATAGTGGCGTGTCACTTGAGGCAGACTGGCTAAAGTATCAAAAAAATGTGTATTTGAGTGAGCAACTAGCAGGAATCACTATGACACCCATAGGGTAGTCAATGCCTCGTCACCAGCATAATCACATCAGCAACTTCAAGAAACCTCTGGCAAAAGTTACAATGACCCTTAAGATACACAACTAGTGGCGTAGCTATCAGGCAGACTGGAAAGAGTATCTATAAGATGTGTATTTGGGTGAAGAACTGGCAGGAATCTCTATGACTCTCTTGAGGTAGCCAATGCCTCGTCACCAGCATAATCACATCAGCAACTTCAAGAAACCCCTGGCAAAAGTTACAATGACTCTTAAGATACACAACTAGTGGCGTAGCTATCAGGCAGACTGGAAAGAGTATCTAAAAAATGTGTATTTGGGTGAAGAACTGGCAGGAATCTCTATGACTCTCTTGAGGTAGTCAATGCCTCGTCACCAGTATAATCACAGCTTCAAAGTCAAGAAACCGCTGGCAAGAGTAACGATGTTTCTCTTAAGATACACAACTAGTGGCGTATCGCTTCAGGCAGACTGTATCTCAAAATGTGTATTTGGGTGAGCAACTGGCAGGAAGCACTATGCCTCTCTTAAGGTAGCCAATGCCTCGTCACCAACATAATCCCATCACCAACTTCAAGAATCCGCTTGCAAAGGTAACGATGCTTCTCATAAGATACACAGCTAGTGGGGTGTCACTTGAGGCAGACTGGCCAAAGTATCAAAAAAATGTGTATTTGGGTGAGCAACTAGCGGGAATCACTATGACACTCATAGGGTAACCAATGCCTCGTCACCAGCATAATCACATCAGCAACTTCAAGAAACCCCTGCCAAAAGTTACAATGACTCTTAAGATACACAACTAGTGGCGTAGCTATCAGGCAGACTGGAAAGAGTATGTAAAAAATGTGTATTTGGGTGAAGAACTGGCAGGAATCTCTATGACTCTCTTAGGGTAGCCAATATCTCGTCACCAGTATAATCACATCTTCAAAGTCAAGAAACCGCTGGCAAGAGCAACGATGTTTCTCTTAAGATACACAACTAGTGGCGTATCGCTTCAGGCAGACTGGCCACAGTATCTCAAAATGTGTATTTGGGTGAGCAACTGGCAGGAAGCACTATGACTCTCTTAAGGTAGCCAATGCCTCGTCACCAACATAATCACATCACCAACTTCAGGAAACCGCTTGCAAAGGTAACGAAGCTTCTCATAAGATACACAGCTAGTGGGGTGTCACTTGAGGCAGACTGGCCAAAGTATCAAAAAAATGTGTATTTGGGTGAGCAACTAGCAGGAATCACTATGACACTCATAGGGTAGCCAATGCCTCGTCACCAGCATAATCACATCAGCAACTTCAAGAAACCCCTGGCAAAAGTTACAATGACTCTTAAGATACACAACTAGTGGCGTAGCTATCAGGCAGACTGGAAAGAGTATCTATAAATGTGTATTTGGGTGAAGAACTGGCAGGAATCTCTATGACTCTCTTAGGGTAGCCAATATCTCGTCACCAGTATAATCACATCTTCAAAGTCAAGAAACCGCTGGCAAGAGCAACGATGTTTCTCTTAAGATACACAACTAGTGGCGTATCGCTTCAGGCAGACTGGCCACAGTATCTCAAAATGTGTATTTGGGTGAGCAACTGGCAGGAAGCACTATGACTCTCTTAAGGTAGCCAATACCTCGTCACCAGCAGAATCAAATCAGCAACTTCAAGAAACCGCTTGCAAAGGTAACGAAGCTTCTCATAAGATACACAGATAGTGGCGTGTCACTTGAGGCAGACTGGCCAAAGTATCAAAAAAATGTGTATTTGGGTGAGCAACTAGCAGGAATCACTATGACACTCATAGGGTAGCCAATGCCTCGTCACCAGCATAATCACATCAGCAACTTCAAGAAACCTCTGGCAAAAGTTACAATGACTCTTAAGATACACAACTAGTGGCGTAGCTATCAGGCAGACTGGAAAGAGTATCTAAAAGATGTGTATTTGGGTGAAGAACTGGCAGGAATCTCTATGACTCTCTTGAGGTAGCCAATGCCTCGTCACCAGCATAATCACATCAGCAACTTCAAGAAACCCCTGGCAAAAGTTACAATGACTCTTAAGATACACAACTAGTGGCGTAGCTATCAGGCAGACTGGAAAGAGTATCTAAAAAATGTGTATTTGGGTGAAGAACTGGCAGGAATGTGTATGACTCTCTTGAGGTAGCCAATGCCTCGTCACCAGCAGAATCAAATCAGCAACTTCTAGAAACCCCTTTCAAAAGTAACGATGTTTCTCTTAAGATACACAACTAGTGGCGTATCGCTTCAGGCACACTGGAAACAGTATCTAAAAAATGTGTATTTGGGTGAGCAACTGGCACGAAACACTGTGACTCTCTTAGGGTAGCCAATATCTCGTCACCAGTATAATCACAGCTTCAAAGTCAAGAAACCGCTGGCAAGAGTAACGATGTTTCTCTTAAGATACACAACTAGTGGCGTATCGCTTCAGGCAGACTGTATCTCAAAATGTGTATTTGGGTGAGCAACTGGCAGGAAGCACTATGACTCTCTTAAGGTAGCCAATGCCTCGTCACCAACATAATCCCATCACCAACTTCAAGAAACCGCTTGCAAAGGTAACGAAGCTTCTCATAAGATACACAGCTAGTGGCGTGTCACTTGAGGCAGACTGGCCAAAGTATCAAAAAAATGTGTATTTGGGTGAGCAACTAGCAGGAATCACTATGACACTCATAGGGTAGCCAATGCCTCGTCACCAGCATAATCACGTCAGCAACTTCAAGAAACCCCTGGCAAAAGTTCCAATGACTCTTAAGATACACAACTAGTGGCGTAGCTATCAGGCAGACTGGAAAGAGTATCTATAAATGTGTATTTGGGTGAAGAACTGGCAGGAATCTCTATGCCTCTCTTAGGGTAGCCAATATCTCGTCACCAACATAATCCCATCACCAACTTCAAGAAACCGTTTGCAAAGGTAACGAAGCTTCTCATAAGATAAGCAGCTAGTGGCGTGTCACTTGAGGCAGACTGGCCAAAGTATCAAAAAAATGTGTATTTGGGTGAGCAACTAGCAGGAATCACTATGACACTCATAGGGTAGCCAATGCCTCGTCACCAGCATAATCACATCAGCAACTTCAAGAAACCCCTGGCAAAAGTTACAATGACTCTTAAGATACACAACTAGTGGCGTAGCTATCAGGCATACTGGAAAGAGTATCTAAAAAATGTGTATTTGGGTGAAGAACTGGCAGGAATCTCTATGACTCTCTTGAGGTAGCCAATGCCTCGTCACCAGCAGAATCAAATCAGCAACTTCTAGAAACCCCTAACAAAAGTAACGATGTTTCTCTTAAGATACACAACTAGTGGCGTATCGCTTCAGGCACACTGGAAACAGTATCTAAAAAATGTGTATTTGGGTGAGCAACTGGCACGAAACACTGTGACTCTCTTAGGGAAGCCAATATCTCGTCACCAGTATAATCACATCTTCAAAATCAAGAAACCGCTGGCAAGAGTAACTTTGTTTCTCTTAAGATACACAATTAGTGGCGTATCGCTTCAGGCAGACTGGCCACAGTATCTCAAAATGTGTATTTGGGTGAGCAACTGGCAGGAAGCACTAGGACACTCTTAAGGTAGCCAATGCCTCGTCACCAACATAATCCCATCACCAACTTCAAGAAACCACTTGCAAAGGTAACGAAGCTTCTCATAAGATACACAGCTAGTGGGGTGTCACTTGAGGCAGACTGGCCAAAGTATCAAAAAAATGTGTATTTGGGTGAGCAACTAGCAGGAATCACTATGACACTCATAGGGTAGCCAATGACTCGTCACCAGCATAACCACATCACAACTTCAAGAAACCCCTCGCAAAAGTTACAATGACTCTTAAGATACACAACTAGTGGCGTAGCTATCAGGCAGACTGGAAAGAGTATCTAAAAGATGTGTATTTGGGTGAAGAACTGGCAGGAATCTCTATGATTCTCTTGAGGTAGCCAATGCCTCGTCACCAGCATAATCACATCAGCAACTTCAAGAAACCCCTGGCAAAAGTTACAATGACTCTTAAGATACACAACTAGTGGCGTAGCTATCAGGCAGACTGGAAAGAGTATCTAAAAAATGTGTATTTGGGTGAAGAACTGGCCGGAATCTCTATGACTCTCTTGAGGTAGCCAATGCCTCGTCACCAGCAGAATCAAATCAGCAACTTCTAGAAACCCCTTTCAAAAGTAACGATGTTTCTCTTAAGATACACAACTAGTGGCGTATCGCTTCAGGCAGACTGGCCACAGTATCTCAAAATGTGTATTTGGGTGAGCAACTGGCAGGAAGCACTATGACTCTCTTAAGGTAGCCAATGCCTCGTCACCAACATAATCACATCACCAACTTCAGGAAACCGCTTGCAAAGGTAACGAAGCTTCTCATAAGATACACAGCTAGTGGGGTGTCACTTGAGGCAGACTGGCCAAAGTATCAAAAAAATGTGTATTTGGGTGAGCAACTAGCAGGAATCACTATGACACTCATAGGGTAGCCAATGCCTCGTCACCAGCATAATCACATCAGCAACTTCAAGAAACCCCTGGCAAAAGTTACAATGACTCTTAAGATACACAACTAGTGGCGTAGCTATCAGGCAGACTGGAAAGAGTATCTATAAATGTGTATTTGGGTGAAGAACTGGCAGGAATCTCTACGACTCTCTTAGGGTAGCCAATATCTCGTCACCAGTATAATCACATCTTCAAAGTCAAGAAACCGCTGGCAAGAGCAACGATGTTTCTCTTAAGATACACAACTAGTGGCGTATCGCTTCAGGCAGACTGTATCTCAAAATGTGTATTTGGGTGAGCAACTGGCAGGAAGCACTATGACTCTCTTAAGGTAGCCAATGCCTCGTCACCAACATAATCCCATCACCAACTTCAAGATTCCGCTTGCAAAGGTAACGATGCTTCTCATAAGATACACAGCTAGTGGGGTGTCACTTGAGGCAGACTGGCCAAAGTATCAAAAAAATGTGTATTTGGGTGAGCAACTGGCACGAAACACTGTGACTCTCTTAGGGTAGCCAATATCTCGTCACCAGTATAATCGCAGCTTCAAAGTCAAGAAACCGCTGGCAAGAGTAACGATGTTTCTCTTAAGATACACAACTAGTGGCGTATCGCTTCAGGCAGACTGTATCTCAAAATGTGTATTTGGGTGAGCAACTGGCAGGAAGCACTATGACTCTCTTAAGGTAGCCAATGCCTCGTCACCAACATAATCCCATCACCAACTTCAAGAATCCGCTTGCTAAGGTAACGATGCTTCTCATAAGATACACAGCTAGTGGGGTGTCACTTGAGGCAGACTGGCCAAAGTATCAAAAAAATGTGTATTTGGGTGAGCAACTAGCAGGAATCACTATGACACTCATAGGGTAACCAATGCCTCGTCACCACCATAATCACATCAGCAACTTCAAGAAACCCCTGGCAAAAGTTACAATGACTCTTAAGATACACAACTAGTGGCGTAGCTATCAGGCAGACTGGAAAGAGTATGTAAAAAATGTGTATTTGGGTGAAGAACTGGCAGGAATCTCTATGACTCTCTTAGGGTAGCCAATATCTCGTCACCAGTATAATCACAGCTTCAAAGTCAAGAAACCGCTGGCAAGAGCAACGATGTTTCTCTTAAGATACACAACTAGTGGCGTATCGCTTCAGGCAGACTGGCCACAGTATCTCAAAATGTGTATTTGGGTGAGCAACTGGCAGGAAGCACTATGACTCTCTTAAGGTAGCCAATGCCTCGTCACCAACATAATCACATCACGAACTTCAGGAAACCGCTTGCAAAGGTAACGAAGCTTCTCATAAGATACACAGCTAGTGGGGTGTCACTTGAGGCAGACTGGCCAAAGTATCAAAAAAATGTGTATTTGGGTGAGCAACTAGCAGGAATCACTATGACACTCATAGGGTAGCCAATGCCTCGTCACCAGCTTTATCACATCAGCAACTTCAAGAAACCCCTGGCAAAAGTTACAATGACTCTTAAGATACACAACTAGTGGCGTAGCTATCAGGCAGACTGGAAAGAGTATCTATAAATGTGTATTTGGGTGAAGAACTGGCAGGAATCTCTATGACTCTCTTAGGGTAGCCAATATCTCGTCACCAGTATAATCACATCTTCAAAGTCAAGAAACCGCTGGCAAGAGCAACGATGTTTCTCTTAAGATACACAACTAGTGGCGTATCGCTTCAGGCAGACTGGCCACAGTATCTCAAAATGTGTATTTGGGTGAGCAACTGGCAGGAAGCACTATGACTCTCTTAAGGTAGCCAATACCTCGTCACCAGCAGAATCAAATCAGCAACTTCTAGAAACCCCTAACAAAAGTAACGATGTTTCTCTTAAGATACACAACTAGTGGCGTATCGCTTCAGGCACACTGGAAACAGTATCTAAAAAATGTGTATTTGGGTGAGCAACTGGCACGAAACACTGTGACTCTCTTAGGGTAGCCAATATCTCGTCACCAGTATAATCACATCTTCAAAGTCAAGAAACCGCTGGCAAGAGTAACGATGTTTCTCTTAAGATACACAATTAGTGGCGTATCGCTTCAGGCAGAGTGGCCACAGTATCTCAAAATGTGTATTTGGGTGAGCAACTGGCAGGAAGCACTAGGACTCTCTTAAGGTAGCCAATGCCTCGTCACCAACATAATCCCATTACCAACTTCAAGAAACCGCTTGCAAAGGTAACGAAGCTTCTCATAAGATACACAGCTAGTGGGGTGTCACTTGAGGCAGACTGGCCAAAGTATCAAAAAAATGTGTATTTGGGTGAGCAACTAGCAGGAATCACTATGACACTCATAGGGTAGCCAATGCCTCGTCACCAGCATAATCACATCAGCAACCTCAAGAAACCCCTCGCAAAAGTTACAATGACTCTTAAGATACACAACTAGTGGCGTAGCTATCAGGCAGACTGGAAAGAGTATCTAAAAATGTGTATTTGGGTGAAGAACTGGCAGGAATCTCTATAACTCTCTTGAGGTAGCCAATGCCTCGTCACCAGCAGAATCAAATCAGCAACTTCTAGAAACCCCTTTCAAAAGTAATGATGTTTCTCTTAAGATACACAACTAGTGGCGTATCGCTTCAGGCAGACTGGCCACAGTATCTCAAAATGTGTATTTGGGTGAGCAACTGGCAGGAAGCACTATGACTCTCTTAAGGTAGCCAATGCCTCGTCACCAACATAATCCCATCACCAACATCAAGAAACCGCTTGCAAAGGTAACGAAGCTTCTCATAAGATACACAGATAGTGGCGTGTCACTTGAGGCAGACTGGCCAAAGTATCAAAAAAATGTGTATTTGGGTGAGCAACTAGCAGGAATCACTATGACACTCATAGGGTAGCCAATGCCTCGTCACCAGCATAATCACATCAGCAACTTCAAGAAACCTCTGGCAAAAGTTACAATGACTCTTAAGATACACAACTAGTGGCGTAGCTATCAGGCAGACTGGAAAGAGTATCTAAAAGATGTGTATTTGGGTGAAGAACTGGCAGGAATCTCTATGACTCTCTTGAGGTAGCCAATGCCTCGTCACCAGCAAAATCACATCAGCAACTTCAAGAAACCCCTGGCAAAAGTTACAATGACTCTTAAGATACACAAGTAGTGGCGTAACTATCAGGCAGACTGGAAAGAGTATCTAAAAAATGTGTATTTGGGTGAAGAACTGGCAGGAATCTCTATGACTCTCTTGAGGTAGCCAATGCCTCGTCACCAGCAGAATCAAATCAGCAACTTCTAGAAACCCCTTTCAAAAGTAACGATGTTTCTCTTAAGATACACAACTAGTGGCGTATCGCTTCAGGCACACTGGAAACAGTATCTAAAAAATGTGTATTTGGGTGAGCAACTGGCACGAAACACTGTGACTCTCTTAGGGTAGCCAATATCTCGTCACCAGTATAATCACAGCTTCAAAGTCAAGAAACCGCTGGCAAGAGTAACGATGTTTCTCTTAAGATACACAACTAGTGGCGTATCGCTTCAGGCAGACTGTATCTCAAAATGTGTATTTGGGTGCGCAACTGGCAGGAAGCACTATGACTCTCTTAAGGTAGCCAATGCCTCGTCACCAACATAATCCCATCACCAACTTCAAGAAACCGCTTGCAAAGGTAACGAAGCTTCTCATAAGATACACAGCTAGTGGCGTGTCACTTGAGGCAGACTGGCCAAAGTATCAAAAAAATGTGTATTTGGGTGAGCAACTAGCAGGAATCACTATGACACTCATAGGGTAGCCAATGCCTCGTCACCAGCATAATCACGTCAGCAACTTCAAGAAACCCCTGGCAAAAGTTCCAATGACTCTTAAGATACACAACTAGTGGCGTAGCTATCAGGCAGACTGGAAAGAGTATCTATAAATGTGTATTTGGGTGAAGAACTGGCAGGAATCTCTATGACTCTCTTAGGGTAGCCAATATCTCGTCACCAGTATAATCACATCTTCAAAGTCAAGAAACCGCTGGCAAGAGCAACGATGTTTCCCTTAAGATACACAACTAGTGGCGTATCGCTTCAGGCAGACTGGCCACAATATCTCAAAATGTGTATTTGGGTGAGCAACTGGCAGGAAGCACTATGACTCTCTTAAGGTAGCCAATGCCTCGTCACCAACATAATCCCATCACCAACTTCAAGAAACCGCTTGCAAAGGTAACGATGCTTCTCATAAGATACACAGCTAGGGGGGTGTCACTTGAGGCAGACTGGCCAAAGTATCAAAAAAATGTGTATTTGGGTGAGCAACTAGCAGGAATCACTATGACACTCATAGGGTAGCCAATGCCTCGTCACCAGCATAATCACATCAGCAACTTCAAGAAACCTCTGGCAAAAGTTACAATGACTCTTAAGATACACAACTAGTGGCGTAGCTATCAGGCAGACTGGAAAGAGTATCTAAAAGATGTGTATTTGGGTGAAGAACTGGCAGGAATCTCTATGACTCTCTTGAGGTAGCCAATGCCTCGTCACCAGCATAATCACATCAGCAACTTCAAGAAACAACTGGCAAAAGTTACAATGACTCTTAAGATACACAACTAGTGGCGTAGCTATCAGGCAGACTGGAAAGAGTATCTAAAAAATGTGTATTTGGGTGAAGAACTGGCAGGAATCTCTATGACTCTCTTGAGGTAGCCAATGCCTCGTCACCAGCAGAATCGAATCAGCAACTTCTAGAAACCCCTTTCAAAAGTAACGATGTTTCTCTTAAGATACACAACTAGTGGCGTATCGCTTCAGGCACACTGGAAACAGTATCTAAAAAATGTGTATTTGGGTGAGCAACTGGCACGAAACACTGTGACTCTCTTAGGGTAGCCAATATCTCGTCACCAGTATAATCACATCTTCAAAGTCAAGAAACCGCTGGCAAGAGTAACGATGTTTCTCTTAAGATACACAACTAGTGGCGTATCGCTTCAGGCAGACTGGCCACAGTATCTCAAAATGTGTATTTGGGTGAGCAACTGGCAGAAAGCAATATGACTCTCTTAAGGAGCCAATGCCTCGTCACCGACATAATCACATCACCAACTTCAAGAAACCGCTTGCAAAGGTAACGAAGCTTCTCATAAGATACACAGCTAGTGGGGTGTCACTTGAGGCAGACTGGCCAAAGTATCAAAAAAATGTGTATTTGGGTGAGCAACTAGCAGGAATCACTATGACACTCATAGGGTAGCCAATGCTTCGTCACCAGCATAATCACATAAGCAACTTCAAGAAACCCCTGGCAAAAGTTACAATGACTCTTAAGATACACAACTAGTGGCGTAGCTATCAGGCAGACTGGAAAGAGTATCTAAAAAATGTGTATTGGGATGAGCAACTGGCAGGAAACACTGTGACTCTCTCAGGGTAGCCAATATCTCGTCACCAGTATAATCACATCTTCAAAGTCAAGAAACCGCTGGCAAGAGTAACGATGTTTCTCTTAAGATACACAACTAGTGGCGTATCGCTTCAGGCAGACTGGCCACAGTATCTCAAAATGTGTATTTGGGTGAGCAACTGGCAGAAAGCAATATGACTCTCTTAAGGTAGCCAATGCCTCGTCACCGACATAATCACATCACCAACTTCAAGAAACCGCTTGCAAAGGTAACGAAGCTTCTCATAAGATACACAGCTAGTGGGGTGTCACTTGAGGCAGACTGGCCAAAGTATCAAAAAAATGTGTATTTGGGTGAGCAACTAGCAGGAATCACTATGACACTCATAGGGTAGCCAATGCCTCGTCACCAGCATAATCACATCAGCAACTTCAAGAAACCTCTGGCAAAAGTTACAATGACTCTTAAGATACACAACTAGTGGCGTAGCTATCAGGCAGACTGGAAAGAGTATCTAAAAGATGTGTATTTGGGTGAAGAACTGGCAGGAATCTCTATGACTCTCTTGAGGTAGCCAATGCCTCGTCACCAGCATAATCACATCAGCAACTTCAAGAAACCCCTGGCAAAAGTTACAATGACTCTTAAGATACACAACTAGTGGCGTAGCTATCAGGCAGACTGGAAAGAGTATCTAAAAAATGTGTATTTGGGTGAAGAACTGGCAGGAATCTCTATGACTCTCTTGAGGTAGCCAATGCCTCGTCACCAGCAGAATCAAATCAGCAACTTCTAGAAACCCCTTTCAAAAGTAACGATGTTTCTCTTAAGATACACAACTAGTGGCGTATCGCTTCAGGCACACTGGAAACAGTATCTAAAAAATGTGTATTTGGGTGAGCAACTGGCACGAAACACTGTGACTCTCTTAGGGTAGCCAATATCTCGTCACCAGTATAATCACAGCTTCAAAGTCAAGAAACCGCTGGCAAGAGTAACGATGTTTCTCTTAAGATACACAACTAGTGGCGTATCGCTTCAGGCAGACTGTATCTCAAAATGTGTATTTGGGTGAGCAACTGGCAGGAAGCACTATGACTCTCTTAAGGTAGCCAATGCCTCGTCACCAACATAATCCCATCACCAACTTCAAGAAACCGCTTGCAAAGGTAACGAAGCTTCTCATAAGATACACAGCTAGTGGGGTGTCACTTGAGGCAGACTGGCCAAAGTATCAAAAAAATGTGTATTTGGGTGAGCAACTAGCAGGAATCACTATGACACTCATAGGGTAGCCAATGCCTCGTCACCAGCATAATCACATCAGCAACTTCAAGAAACCTCTGGCAAAAGTTACAATGACTCTTAAGATACACAACTAGTGGCGTAGCTATCAGGCAGACTGGAAAGAGTATCTAAAAGATGTGTATTTGGGTGAAGAACTGGCAGGAATCTCTATGACTCTCTTGAGGTAGCCAATGCCTCGTCACCAGCATAATCACATCAGCAACTTCAAGAAACCCCTGGCAAAAGTTACAATGACTCTTAAGATACACAACTAGTGGCGTAGCTATCAGGCAGACTGGAAAGAGTATCTAAAAAATGTGTATTTGGGTGAAGAACTGGCAGGAATCTCTATGACTCTCTTGAGGTAGCCAATGCCTCGTCACCAGCAGAATCAAATCAGCAACTTCTAGAAACCCCTTTCAAAAGTAACGATGTTTCTCTTAAGATACACAACTAGTGGCGTATCGCTTCAGGCACACTGGAAACAGTATCTAAAAAATGTGTATTTGGGTGAGCAACTGGCACGAAACACTGTGACTCTCTTAGGGTAGCCAATATCTCGTCACCAGTATAATCACAGCTTCAAAGTCAAGAAACCGCTGGCAAGAGTAACGATGTTTCTCTTAAGATACACAACTAGTGGCGTATCGCTTCAGGCAGACTGTATCTCAAAATGTGTATTTGGGTGAGCAACTGGCAGGAAGCACTATGACTCTCTTAAGGTAGCCAATGCCTCGTCACCAACATAATCCCATCACCAACTTCAAGAAACCGCTTGCAAAGGTAACGAAGCTTCTCATAAGATACACAGCTAGTGGCGTGTCACTTGAGGCAGACTGGCCAAAGTATCAAAAAAATGTGTATTTTGGTGAGCAACTAGCAGGAATCACTATGACACTCATAGGGTAGCCAATGCCTCGTCACCAGCATAATCACGTCAGCAACTTCAAGAAACCCCTGGCAAAAGTTCCAATGACTCTTAAGATACACAACTAGTGGCGTAGCTATCAGGCAGACTGGAAAGAGTATCTATAAATGTGTATTTGGGTGAAGAACTGGCAGGAATCTCTATGACTCTCTTAGGGTAGCCAATATCTCGTCACCAACATAATCCCATCACCAACTTCAAGAAACCGTTTGCAAAGGTAACGAAGCTTCTCATAAGATAAGCAGCTAGTGGCGTGTCACTTGAGGCAGACTGGCCAAAGTATCAAAAAAATGTGTATTTGGGTGAGCAACTAGCAGGAATCACTATGACACTCATAGGGTAGCCAATGCCTCGTCACCAGCATAATCACATCAGCAACTTCAAGAAACCCCTGGCAAAAGTTACAATGACTCTTAAGATACACAACTAGTGGCGTAGCTATCAGGCATACTGGAAAGAGTATCTAAAAAATGTGTATTTGGGTGAAGAACTGGCAGGAATCTCTATGACTCTCTTGAGGTAGCCAATGCCTCGTCACCAGCAGAATCAAATCAGCAACTTCTAGAAACCCCTAACAAAAGTAACGATGTTTCTCTTAAGATACACAACTAGTGGCGTATCGCTTCAGGCACACTGGAAACAGTATCTAAAAAATGTGTATTTGGGTGAGCAACTGGCACGAAACACTGTGACTCTCTTAGGGTAGCCAATATCTCGTCACCAGTATAATCACATCTTCAAAATCAAGAAACCGCTGGCAAGAGTAACGATGTTTCTCTTAAGATACACAATTAGTGGCGTATCGCTTCAGGCAGAGTGGCCACAGTATCTCAAAATGTGTATTTGGGTGAGCAACTGGCAGGAAGCACTAGGACTCTCTTAAGGTAGCCAATGCCTCGTCTCCAACATAATCCCATCACCAACTTCAAGAAACCGCTTGCAAAGGTAACGAAGCTTCTCATAAGATACACAGCTAGTGGGGTGTCACTTGAGGCAGACTGGCCAAAGTATCAAAAAAATGTGTATTTGGGTGAGCAACTAGCAGGAATCACTACGACACTCATAGGGTAGCCAATGACTCGTCACCAGCATAATCACATCAGCAACTTCAAGAAACCCCTCGCAAAAGTTACAATGACTCTTAAGATACACAACTAGTGGCGTAGCTATCAGGCAGACTGGAAAGAGTATCTAAAAGATGTGTATTTGGGTGAAGAACTGGCAGGAATCTCTATGATTCTCTTGAGGTAGCCAATGCCTCGTCACCAGCATAATCACATCAGCAACTTCAAGAAACCCCTGGCAAAAGTTACAATGACTCTTAAGATACACAACTAGTGGCGTAGCTATCAGGCAGACTGGAAAGAGTATCTAAAAAATGTGTATTTGGGTGAAGAACTGGCCGGAATCTCTATGACTCTCTTGAGGTAGCCAATGCCTCGTCACCAGCAGAATCAAATCAGCAACTTCTAGAAACCCCTTTCAAAAGTAACGATGTTTCTCTTAAGATACACAACTAGTGGCGTATCGCTTCAGGCACACTGGAAACAGTATCTAAAAAATGTGTATTTGGGTGAGCAACTGGCACGAAACACTGTGACTCTCTTAGGGTAGCCAATATCTCGTCACCAGTATAAACACAGCTTCAAAGTCAAGAAACCGCTGGCAAGAGTAACGATGTTTCTCTTAAGATACACAACTAGTGGCGTATCGCTTCAGGCAGACTGTATCTCAAAATGTGTATTTGGGTGAGCAACTGGCAGGAAGCACTATGACTCTCTTAAGGTAGCCAATGCCTCGTCACCAACATAATCCCATCACCAACTTCAAGAATCCGCTTGCAAAGGTAACGATGCTTCTCATAAGATACACAGCTAGTGGGGTGTCACTTGAGGCAGACTGGCCAAAGTATCAAAAAAATGTGTATTTGGGTGAGCAACTAGCAGGAATCACTATGACACTCATAGGGTAACCAATGCCTCGTCACCAGCATAATCACATCAGCAACTTCAAGAAACCCCTGGCAAAAGTTACAATGACTCTTAAGATACACAACTAGTGGCGTAGCTATCAGGCAGACTGGAAAGAGTATGTAAAAAATGTGTATTTGGGTGAAGAACTGGCAGGAATCTCTATGACTCTCTTAGGGTAGCCAATATCTCGTCACCAGTATAATCACATCTTCAAAGTCAAGAAACCGCTGGCAAGAGCAACGATGTTTCTCTTAAGATACACAACTAGTGGCGTATCGCTTCAGGCAGACTGGCCACAGTATCTCAAAATGTGTATTTGGGTGAGCAACTGGCAGGAAGCACTATGACTCTCTTCAGGTAGCCAATGCCTCGTCACCAACATAATCACATCACCAACTTCAGGAAACCGCTTGCAAAGGTAACGAAGCTTCTCATAAGATACACAGCTAGTGGGGTGTCACTTGAGGCAGACTGGCCAAAGTATCAAAAAAATGTGTATTTGGGTGAGCAACTAGCAGGAATCACTATGACACTCATAGGGTAGCCAATGCCTCGTCACCAGCATAATCACATCAGCAACTTCAAGAAATCCCTGGCAAAAGTTACAATGACTCTTAAGATACACAACTAGTGGCGTAGCTATCAGGCAGACTGGAAAGAGTATCTATAAATGTGTATTTGGGTGAAGAACTGGCAGGAATCTCTATGACTCTCTTAGGGTAGCCAATATCTCGTCACCAGTATAATCACATCTTCAAAGTCAAGAAACCGCTGGCAAGAGCAACGATGTTTCTCTTAAGATACACAACTAGTGGCGTATCGCTTCAGGCAGACTGGCCACAGTATCTCAAAATGTGTATTTGGGTGAGCAACTGGCAGGAAGCACTATGACTCTCTTAAGGTAACCAATACCTCGTCACCAGCAGAATCAAATCAGCAACTTCTAGAAACCCCTAACAAAAGTAACGATGTTTCTCTTAAGATACACAACTAGTGGCGTATCGCTTCAGGCACACTGGAAACAGTATCTAAAAAATGTGTATTTGGGTGAGCAACTGGCACGAAACACTGTGACTCTCTTAGGGTAGCCAATATCTCGTCACCAGTATAATCACAGCTTCAAAGTCAAGAAACCGCTGGCAAGAGTAACGATGTTTCTCTTAAGATACACAACTAGTGGCGTATCGCTTCAGGCAGACTGTATCTCAAAATGTGTATTTGGGTGAGCAACTGGCAGGAAGCACTATGACTCTCTTAAGGTAGCCAATGCCTCGTCACCAACATAATCCCATCACCAACTTCAAGAATCCGCTTGCAAAGGTAACGATGCTTCTCATAAGATACACAGCTAGTGGGGTGTCACTTGAGGCAGACTGGCCAAAGTATCAAAAAAATGTGTATTTGGGTGAGCAACTAGCAGGAATCACTATGACACTCATAGGGTAACCAATGCCTCGTCACCAGCATAATCACATCAGCAACTTCAAGAAACCCCTGGCAAAAGTTACAATGACTCTTAAGATACACAACTAGTGGCGTAGCTATCAGGCAGACTGGAAAGAGTATGTAAAAAATGTGTATTTGGGTGAAGAACTGGCAGGAATCTCTATGACTCTCTTAGGGTAGCCAATATCTCGTCACCAGTATAATCACATCTTCAAAGTCAAGAAACCGCTGGCAAGAGCAACGATGTTTCTCTTAAGATACACAACTAGTGGCGTATCGCTTCAGGCAGACTGGCCACAGTATCTCAAAATGTGTATTTGGGTGAGCAACTGGCAGGAAGCACTATGACTCTCTTCAGGTAGCCAATGCCTCGTCACCAACATAATCACATCACCAACTTCAGGAAACCGCTTGCAAAGGTAACGAAGCTTCTCATAAGATACACAGCTAGTGGGGTGTCACTTGAGGCAGACTGGCCAAAGTATCAAAAAAATGTGTATTTGGGTGAGCAACTAGCAGGAATCACTATGACACTCATAGGGTAGCCAATGCCTCGTCACCAGCATAATCACATCAGCAACTTCAAGAAATCCCTGGCAAAAGTTACAATGACTCTTAAGATACACAACTAGTGGCGTAGCTATCAGGCAGACTGGAAAGAGTATCTATAAATGTGTATTTGGGTGAAGAACTGGCAGGAATCTCTATGACTCTCTTAGGGTAGCCAATATCTCGTCACCAGTATAATCACATCTTCAAAGTCAAGAAACCGCTGGCAAGAGCAACGATGTTTCTCTTAAGATACACAACTAGTGGCGTATCGCTTCAGGCAGACTGGCCACAGTATCTCAAAATGTGTATTTGGGTGAGCAACTGGCAGGAAGCACTATGACTCTCTTAAGGTAGCCAATACCTCGTCACCAGCAGAATCAAATCAGCAACTTCTAGAAACCCCTTTCAAAAGTAACGATGTTTCTCTTAAGATACACAACTAGTGGCGTATCGCTTCAGGCACACTGGAAACAGTATCTAAAAAATGTGTATTTGGGTGAGCAACTGGCACGAAACACTGTGACTCTCTTAGGGTAGCCAATATCTCGTCACCAGTATAATCACAGCTTCAAAGTCAAGAAACCGCTGGCAAGAGTAACGATGTTTCTCTTAAGATACACAACTAGTGGCGTATCGCTTCAGGCAGACTGTATCTCAAAATGTGTATTTGGGTGAGCAACTGGCAGGAAGCACTATGACTCTCTTAAGGTAGCCAATGCCTCGTCACCAACATAATCCCATCACCAACTTCAAGAAACCGCTTGCAAAGGTAACGAAGCTTCTCATAAGATACACAGCTAGTGGGGTGTCACTTGAGGCAGACTGGCCAAAGTATCAAAAAAATGTGTATTTGGGTGAGCAACTAGCAGGAATCACTATGACACTCATAGGGTAGCCAATGCCTCGTCACCAGCATAATCACATCAGCAACTTCAAGAAACCTCTGGCAAAAGTTACAATGACTCTTAAGATACACAACTAGTGGCGTAGCTATCAGGCAGACTGGAAAGAGTATCTAAAAGATGTGTATTTGGGTGAAGAACTGGCAGGAATCTCTATGACCCTCTTGAGGTAGCCAATGCCTCGTCACCAGCATAATCACATCAGCAACTTCAAGAAACCCCTGGCAAAAGTTACAATGACTCTTAAGATACACAACTAGTGGCGTAGCTATCAGGCAGACTGGAAAGAGTATCTAAAAAATGTGTATTTGGGTGAAGAACTGGCAGGAATCTCTATGACTCTCTTGAGGTAGCCAATGCCTCGTCACCAGCAGAATCAAATCAGCAACTTCTAGAAACCCCTTTCAAAAGTAACGATGTTTCTCTTAAGATACACAACTAGTGGCGTATCGCTTCAGGCACACTGGAAACAGTATCTAAAAAATGTGTATTTGGGTGAGCAACTGGCACGAAACACTGTGACTCTCTTAGGGTAGCCAATATCTCGTCACCAGTATAATCACAGCTTCAAAGTCAAGAAACCGCTGGCAAGAGTAACGATGTTTCTCTTAAGATACACAACTAGTGGCGTATCGCTTCAGGCAGACTGTATCTCAAAATGTGTATTTGGGTGAGCAACTGGCAGGAAGCACTATGACTCTCTTAAGGTAGCCAATGCCTCGTCACCAACATAATCCCATCACCAACTTCAAGAAACCGCTTGCAAAGGTAACGAAGCTTCTCATAAGATACACAGCTAGTGGCGTGTCACTTGAGGCAGACTGGCCAAAGTATCAAAAAAATGTGTATTTTGGTGAGCAACTAGCAGGAATCACTATGACACTCATAGGGTAGCCAATGCGTCGTCACCAGCATAATCACGTCAGCAACTTCAAGAAACCCCTGGCAAAAGTTCCAATGACTCTTAAGATACACAACTAGTGGCGTAGCTATCAGGCAGACTGGAAAGAGTATCTATAAATGTGTATTTGGGTGAAGAACTGGCAGGAATCTCTATGACTCTCTTAGGGTAGCCAATATCTCGTCACCAACATAATCCCATCACCAACTTCAAGAAACCGTTTGCAAAGGTAACGAAGCTTCTCATAAGATAAGCAGCTAGTGGCGTGTCACTTGAGGCAGACTGGCCAAAGTATCAAAAAAATGTGTATTTGGGTGAGCAACTAGCAGGAATCACTATGACACTCATAGGGTAGCCAATGCCTCGTCACCAGCATAATCACATCAGCAACTTCAAGAAACCCCTGGCAAAAGTTACAATGACTCTTAAGATACACAACTAGTGGCGTAGCTATCAGGCATACTGGAAAGAGTATCTAAAAAATGTGTATTTGGGTGAAGAACTGGCAGGAATCTCTATGACTCTCTTGAGGTAGCCAATGCCTCGTCACCAGCAGAATCAAATCAGCAACTTCTAGAAACCCCTAACAAAAGTAACGATGTTTCTCTTAAGATACACAACTAGTGGCGTATCGCTTCAGGCACACTGGAAACAGTATCTAAAAAATGTGTATTTGGGTGAGCAACTGGCACGAAACACTGTGACTCTCTTAGGGTAGCCAATATCTCGTCACCAGTATAATCACATCTTCAAAATCAAGAAACCGCTGGCAAGAGTAACGATGTTTCTCTTAAGATACACAATTAGTGGCGTATCGCTTCAGGCAGAGTGGCCACAGTATCTCAAAATGTGTATTTGGGTGAGCAACTGGCAGGAAGCACTAGGACTCTCTTAAGGTAGCCAATGCCTCGTCTCCAACATAATCCCATCACCAACTTCAAGAAACCGCTTGCAAAGGTAACGAAGCTTCTCATAAGATACACAGCTAGTGGGGTGTCACTTGAGGCAGACTGGCCAAAGTATCAAAAAAATGTGTATTTGGGTGAGCAACTAGCAGGAATCACTACGACACTCATAGGGTAGCCAATGACTCGTCACCAGCATAATCACATCAGCAACTTCAAGAAACCCCTCGCAAAAGTTACAATGACTCTTAAGATACACAACTAGTGGCGTAGCTATCAGGCAGACTGGAAAGAGTATCTAAAAGATGTGTATTTGGGTGAAGAACTGGCAGGAATCTCTATGATTCTCTTGAGGTAGCCAATGCCTCGTCACCAGCATAATCACATCAGCAACTTCAAGAAACCCCTGGCAAAAGTTACAATGACTCTTAAGATACACAACTAGTGGCGTAGCTATCAGGCAGACTGGAAAGAGTATCTAAAAAATGTGTATTTGGGGGAAGAACTGGCCGGAATCTCTATGACTCTCTTGAGGTAGCCAATGCCTCGTCACCAGCAGAATCAAATCAGCAACTTCTAGAAACCCCTTTCAAAAGTAACGATGTTTCTCTTAAGATACACAACTAGTGGCGTATCGCTTCAGGCACACTGGAAACAGTATCTAAAAAATGTGTATTTGGGTGAGCAACTGGCACGAAACACTGTGACTCTCTTAGGGTAGCCAATATCTCGTCACCAGTATAATCACAGCTTCAAAGTCAAGAAACCGCTGGCAAGAGTAACGATGTT
The DNA here is from genome assembly GCF_023898315.1 of Schistocerca nitens. Classification (NCBI taxonomy): domain Eukaryota; kingdom Metazoa; phylum Arthropoda; class Insecta; order Orthoptera; family Acrididae; genus Schistocerca; species Schistocerca nitens. Next base: position 103,661,157 of record NC_064616.1, on the reverse strand, counting down.
TCTCTTAAGATACACAACTAGTGGCGTATCGCTTCAGGCAGACTGTATCTCAAAATGTGTATTTGGGTGAGCAACTGGCAGGAAGCACTATGACTCTCTTAAGGTAGCCAATGCCTCGTCACCAACATAATCCCATCACCAACTTCAAGAATCCGCTTGCAAAGGTAACGATGCTTCTCATAAGATACACAGCTAGTGGGGTGTCACTTGAGGCAGACTGGCCAAAGTATCAAAAAAATGTGTATTTGGGTGAGCAACTAGCAGGAATCACTATGACACTCATAGGGTAACCAATGCCTCGTCACCAGCATAATCACATCAGCAACTTCAAGAAACCCCTGGCAAAAGTTACAATGACTCTTAAGATACACAACTAGTGGCGTAGCTATCAGGCAGACTGGAAAGAGTATGTAAAAAATGTGTATTTGGGTGAAGAACTGGCAGGAATCTCTATGACTCTCTTAGGGTAGCCAATATCTCGTCACCAGTATAATCACATCTTCAAAGTCAAGAAACCGCTGGCAAGAGCAACGATGTTTCTCTTAAGATACACAACTAGTGGCGTATCGCTTCAGGCAGACTGGCCACAGTATCTCAAAATGTGTATTTGGGTGAGCAACTGGCAGAAAGCACTATGACTCTCTTCAGGTAGCCAATGCCTCGTCACCAACATAATCACATCACCAACTTCAGGAAACCGCTTGCAAAGGTAACGAAGCTTCTCATAAGATACACAGCTAGTGGGGTGTCACTTGAGGCAGACTGGCCAAAGTATCAAAAAAATGTGTATTTGGGTGAGCAACTAGCAGGAATCACTATGACACTCATAGGGTAGCCAATGCCTCGTCACCAGCATAATCACATCAGCAACTTCAAGAAATCCCTGGCAAAAGTTACAATGACTCTTAAGATACACAACTAGTGGCGTAGCTATCAGGGAGACTGGAAAGAGTATCTATAAATGTGTATTTGGGTGAAGAACTGGCAGGAATCTCTATGACTCTCTTAGGGTAGCCAATATCTCGTCACCAGTATAATCACATCTTCAAAGTCAAGAAACCGCTGGCAAGAGCAACGATGTTTCTCTTAAGATACACAACTAGTGGCGTATCGCTTCAGGCAGACTGGCCACAGTATCTCAAAATGTGTATTTGGGTGAGCAACTGGCAGGAAGCACTATGACTCTCTTAAGGTAGCCAATACCTCGTCACCAGCAGAATCAAATCAGCAACTTCTAGAAACCCCTAACAAAAGTAACGATGTTTCTCTTAAGATACACAACTAGTGGCGTATCGCTTCAGGCACACTGGAAACAGTATCTAAAAAATGTGTATTTGGGTGAGCAACTGGCACGAAACACTGTGACTCTCTTAGGGTAGCCAATATCTCGTCACCAGTATAATCACATCTTCAAAGTCAAGAAACCGCTGGCAAGAGTAACGATGTTTCTCTTAAGATACACAATTAGTGGCGTATCGCTTCAGGCAGAGTGGCCACAGTATCTCAAAATGTGTATTTGGGTGAGCAACTGGCAGGAAGCACTAGGACTCTCTTAAGGTAGCCAATGCCTCGTCACCAACATAATCCCATCACCAACTTCAAGAAACCGCTTGCAAAGGTAACGAAGCTTCCCATAAGATACACAGCTAGTGGGGTGTCACTTGAGGCAGACTGGCCAAAGTATCAAAAAAATGTGTATTTGGGTGAGCAACTAGCAGGAATCACTATGACACTCATAGGGTAGCCAATGCCTCGTCACCAGCATAATCACATCAGCAACCTCAAGAAACCCCTCGCAAAAGTTACAATGACTCTTAAGATACACAACTAGTGGCGTAGCTATCAGGCAGACTGGAAAGAGTATCTTAAAAATGTGTATTTGGGTGAAGAACTGGCAGGAATCTCTATAACTCTCTTGAGGTAGCCAATGCCTCGTCACCAGCAGAATCAAATCAGCAACTTCTAGAAACCCCTTTCAAAAGTAATGATGTTTCTCTTAAGATACACAACTAGTGGCGTATCGCTTCAGGCAGACTGGCCACAGTATCTCAAAATGTGTATTTGGGTGAGCAACTGGCAGGAAGCACTATGACTCTCTTAAGGTAGCCAATGCCTCGTCACCAACATAATCCCATCACCAACTTCAAGAAACCGCTTGCAAAGGTAACGAAGCTTCTCATAAGATACACAGATAGTGGCGTGTCACTTGAGGCAGACTGGCCAAAGTATCAAAAAAATGTGTATTTGGGTGAGCAACTAGCAGGAATCACTATGACACTCATAGGGTAGCCAATGCCTCGTCACCAAGCATAATCACATCAGCAACTTCAAGAAACCTCTGGCAAAAGTTACAATGACTCTTAAGATACACAACTAGTGGCGTAGCTATCAGGCAGACTGGAAAAAGTATCTAAAAGATGTGTATTTGGGTGAAGAACTGGCAGGAATCTCTATGACTCTCTTGAGGTAGCCAATGCCTCGTCACCAGCATAATCACATCAGCAACTTCAAGAAACCCCTGGCAAAAGTTACAATGACTCTTAAGATACACAACTAGTGGCGTAGCTATCAGGCAGACTGGAAAGAGTATCTAAAAAATGTGTATTTGGGTGAAGAACTGGCAGGAATCTCTATGACTCTCTTGAGGTAGCCAATGCCTCGTCACCAGCAGAATCAAATCAGCAACGTCTAGAAACCCCTTTCAAAAGTAACGATGTTTCTCTTAAGATACACAACTAGTGGCGTATCGCTTCAGGCACACTGGAAACAGTATCTAAAAAATGTGTATTTGGGTGAGCAACTGGCACGAAACACTGTGACTCTCTTAGGGTAGCCAATATCTCGTCACCAGTATAATCACAGCTTCAAAGTCAAGAAACCGCTGGCAAGAGTAACGATGTTTCTCTTAAGATACACAACTAGTGGCGTATCGCTTCAGGCAGACTGTATCTCAAAATGTGTATTTGGGTGAGCAACTGGCAGGAAGCACTATGACTCTCTTAAGGTAGCCAATGCCTCGTCACCAACATAATCCCATCACCAACTTCAAGAAACCGCTTGCAAAGGTAACGAAGCTTCTCATAAGATACACAGCTAGTGGCGTGTCAATTGAGGCAGACTGGCCAAAGTATCAAAAAAATGTGTATTTGGGTGAGCAACTAGCAGGAATCACTATGACACTCATAGGGTAGCCAATGCCTCGTCACCAGCATAATCACGTCAGCAACTTCAAGAAACCCCTGGCAAAAGTTCCAATGACTCTTAAGATACACAACTAGTGGCGTAGCTATCAGGCAGACTGGAAAGAGTATCTATAAATGTGTATTTGGGTGAAGAACTGGCAGGAATCTCTATGACTCTCTTAGGGTAGCCAATATCTCGTCACCAGTATAATCACATCTTCAAAGTCAAGAAACCGCTGGCAAGAGCAACGATGTTTCCCTTAAGATACACAACTAGTGGCGTATCGCTTCAGGCAGACTGGCCACAGTATCTCAAAATGTGTATTTGGGTGAGCAACTGGCAGGAAGCACTATGACTCTCTTAAGGTAGCCAATGACTCGTCACCAACATAATCCCATCACCAACTTCAAGAAACCGCTTGCAAAGGTAACGAAGCTTCTCATAAGATACACAGATAGTGGCGTGTCACTTGAGGCAGACTGGCCAAAGTATCAAAAAAATGTGTATTTGGGTGAGCAACTAGCAGGAATCACTATGACACTCATAGGGTAGCCAATGCCTCGTCACCAGCATAATCACATCAGCAACTTCAAGAAACCTCTGGCAAAAGTTACAATGACACTTAAGATACACAACTAGTGGCGTAGCTATCAGGCAGACTGGAAAAAGTATCTAAAAGATGTGTATTTGGGTGAAGAACTGGCAGGAATCTCTATGACTCTCTTGAGGTAGCCAATGCCTCGTCACCAGCATAATCACATCAGCAACTTCAAGAAACCCCTGGCAAAAGTTACAATGACTCTTAAGATACACAACTAGTGGCGTAGCTATCAGGCAGACTGGAAAGAGTATCTAAAAAATGTGTATTTGGGTGAAGAACTGGCAGGAATCTCTATGACTCTCTTGAGGTAGCCAATGCCTCGTCACCAGCAGAATCAAATCAGCAACGTCTAGAAACCCCTTTCAAAAGTAACGATGTTTCTCTTAAGATACACAACTAGTGGCGTATCGCTTCAGGCACACTGGAAACAGTAACTAAAAAATGTGTATTTGGGTGAGCAACTGGCACGAAACACTGTGACTCTCTTAGGGTAGCCAATATCTCGTCACCAGTATAATCACAGCTTCAAAGTCAAGAAACCGCTGGCAAGAGTAACGATGTTTCTCTTAAGATACACAACTAGTGGCGTATCGCTTCAGGCAGACTGTATCTCAAAATGTGTATTTGGGTGAGCAACTGGCAGGAAGCACTATGACTCTCTTAAGGTAGCCAATGCCTCGTCACCAACATAATCCCATCACCAACTTCAAGAAACCGCTTGCAAAGGTAACGAAGCTTCTCATAAGATACACAGCTAGTGGCGTGTCAATTGAGGCAGACTGGCCAAAGTATCAAAAAAATGTGTATTTGGGTGAGCAACTAGCAGGAATCACTATGACACTCATAGGGTAACCTATGCCTCGTCACAAGCATAATCACATCAGCAACTTCAAGAAACCCCTGGCAAAAGTTACAATGACTCTTAAGATACACAACTAGTGGCGTAGCTATCAGGCAGACTGGAAAGAGTATGTAAAAAATGTGTATTTGGGTGAAGAACTGGCAGGAATCTCTATGACTCTCTTGAGGTAGCCAATGCTTCGTCACCAGCAGAATCAAATCAGCAACTTCTAGAAACCCCTGGCAAAAGTAACGATGTTTCTCTTAAGATACACAACTAGTGGCGTATCGCTTCAGGCACACTGGAAACAGTATCTAAAAAATGTGTATTTGGGTGAGCAACTGGCACGAAACACTGTGACTCTCTTAGGGAAACCAATATCTCGTCACCAGTATAATCACATCTTCAAAGTCAAGAAACCGCTGGCAAGAGTAACGATGTTTCTCTTAAGATACACAACTAGTGGCGTATCGCTTCAGGCAGACTGGCCACAGTATCTCAAAATGTGTATTTGGGTGAGCAACTGGCAGAGCGCAATATGACTCTCTTAAGGTAGCCAATGCCTCGTCACCGACATAATCACATCACCAACTTCAAGAAACCGCTTGCAAAGGTAACGAAGCTTCTCATAAGATACACAGCTAGTGGGGTGTCACTTGAGGCAGACTGGCCAAAGTATCAAAAAAATGTGTATTTGGGTGAGCAACTAGCAGGAATCACTATGACACTCATAGGGTAGCCAATGCTTCGTCACCAGCATAATCACATCAGCAACTTCAAGAAACCCCTGGCAAAAGTTACAATGACTCTTAAGATACACAACTAGTGGCGTAGCTATCAGGCAGACTGGAAAGAGTATCTAAAAAATGTGTATTGGGATGAGCAACTGGCAGGAAACACTGTGACTCTCTCAGGGTAGCCAATATCTCGTCACCAGTATAATCACATCTTAAAAGTCAAGAAACCGCTGGCAAGAGTAACGATGTTTCTCTTAAGATATACAACTAGTGGCGTATCGCTTCAGGCAGACTAGAAAGAGTATCTAAAAAATGTGTATTTGGGTGAAGAACTGGCAGGAATCTCTATGACTCTCTTGAGGTAGCCAATGCCTCGTCACCAGCAGAATCAAATCAGCAACTTCTAGAAACCCCTGGCAAAAGTAACGATGTTTCTCTTAAGATACACAACTAGTGGCGTATCGCTTCAGGCACACTAGAAACAGTATCTAAAAAATGTGTATTTGGGTGAGCAACTGGCACGAAACACTGTGACTCTCTTAGTGTTACCAATATCTCGTCACCAGTATAATCACATCTTCAAAGTCAAGAAACCGCAGGCAAGAGTAACGATGTTTCTCTTAAGATACACAACTAGTGGCGTATCACTTCAGGCAGACTGGCCACAGTATCTCAAAATGTGTATTTGGGTGAGCAACTGGCAGAAAGCAATATGACTCTCTTAAGGTAGCCAATGCCTCGTCACCGACATAATCACATCACCAACTTCAAGAAACCGCTTGCAAAGGTAACGAAGCTTCTCATAAGATACACAGCTAGTGGGGTGTCACTTGAGTCAGACTGGCCAAAGTATCAAAAAAATTTGTATTTGGGTGAGCAACTAGCAGGAATCACTATGACACTCATAGGGTAGCCAATGCCTCGTCACCAGCATAATCACATCAGCAACTTCAAGAAACCCCTGGCAAAGTTACAATGACTCTTAAGATACACAACTAGTGGCGTAGCTATCAGGCAGACTGGAAAGAGTATCTATAAATGTGTATTTGGGTGAAGAACTGGCAGGAATCTCTATGACTCTCTTAGGGTAGCCAATATCTTGTCACCAGTATAATCACATCTTCAAAGTCAAGAAACCGCTGGCAAGAGCAACGATGTTTCTCTTAAGACACACAACTAGTGGCGTATCGCTTCAGGCAGACTGGCCACAGTATCTCAAAATGTGTATTTGGGTGAGCAACTGGCAGGAAGCACTATGACTCTCTTAAGGTAGCCAATGCCTCGTCACCAACATAATCACATCACCAACTTCAGGAAACCGCTTGCAAAGGTAACGAAGCTTCTCATAAGATACACAGCTAGTGGGGTGTCACTTGAGGCAGACTGGCCAAAGTATCAAAAAAATGTGTATTTGGGTGAGCAACTAGCAGGAATCACTATGACACTCATAGGGTAGCCAATGCTTCGTCACCAGCATAATCACATCAGCAACTTCAAGAAACCCCTGGCAAAAGTTACAATGACTCTTAAGATACACAACTAGTGGCGTAGCTATCAGGCAGACTGGAAAGAGTATCTAAAAAATGTGTATTGGGATGAGCAACTGGCAGGAAACACTGTGACTCTCTCAGGGTAGCCAATATCTCGTCACCAGTATAATCACATCTTCAAAGTCAAGAAACCGCTGGCAAGAGTAACGATGTTTCTCTTAAGATATACAACTAGTGGCGTATCGCTTCAGGCAGACTAGAAAGAGTATCTAAAAAATGTGTATTTGGGTGAAGAACTGGCAGGAATCTCTATGACTCTCTTGAGGTAGCCAATGCCTCGTCACCAGCAGAATCAAATCAGCAACTTCTAGAAACCCCTGGCAAAAGTAACGATGTTTCTCTTAAGATACACAACTAGTGGCGTATCGCTTCAGGCACACTAGAAACAGTATCTAAAAAATGTGTATTTGGGTGAGCAACTGGCACGAAACACTGTGACTCTCTTAGTGTTACCAATATCTCGTCACCAGTATAATCACATCTTCAAAGTCAAGAAACCGCAGGCAAGAGTAACGATGTTTCTCTTAAGATACACAACTAGTGGCGTATCGCTTCAGGCAGACTGGCCACAGTATCTCAAAATGTGTATTTGGGTGAGCAACTGGCAGAAAACCATATGACTCTCTTAAGGTAGCCAATGCCTCGTCACCGACATAATCACATCACCAACTTCAAGAAACCGCTTGCAAAGGTAACGAAGCTTCTCATAAGATACACAGCTAGTGGGGTGTCACTTGAGGCAGACTGGCCAAAGTATCAAAGAATTGTGTATTTGGGTGAGCAACTAGCAGGAATCACTATGACACTCATAGGGTAGCCAATGCCTCGTCACCAGCATAATCACATCAGCAACTTCAAGAAACCCCTGGCAAAAGTTACAATGACTCTTAAGATACACAACTAGTGGCGTAGCTATCAGGCAGAGTGGAAAGAGAATCTAAAAAATGTGTATTTGGGTGAAGAACTGGCAGGAATCTCTATGACTCTCTTGAGGTAGCCAATGCTTCGTCACCAGCAGAATCAAATCAGCAACTTCTAGAAATCCCTTTCAAAAGTAACGATGTTTCTCTTAAGATACACAACTAGTGGCGTATCGCTTCAGGCACACTGGAAACAGTATCTAAAAAATGTGTATTTGGGTGAGCAACTGGCACGAAACACTGCGACTCTCTTAGGGAAACCAATATCTCGTCACCAGTATAATCACATCTTCAAAGTCAAGAAACCGCTGACAAGAGTAACGATGTTTCTCTTAAGATACACAACTAGTGGCGTATCGCTTCAGGCAGACTGGCCACAATATCTCAAAATGTGTATTTGGGTGAGCAACTGGCAGAAAGCAATATGACTCTCTTAAGGTAGCCAATGCCTCGTCACCGACATAATCACATCACCAACTTCAAGAAACCGCTTGCAAAGGTAACGAAGCTTCTCATAAGATACACAGCTAGTGGGGTGTCACTTGAGGCAGACTGGCCAAAGTATCAAAAAAATGTGTATTTGGGTGAGCAACTAGCAGGAATCACTATGACACTCATAGGGTAGCCAATGCCTCGTCACCAGCATAATCACATCAGCAACTTCAAGAAACCCCTGGCAAAAGTTACAATGACTCTTAAGATACACAACTAGTGGCGTAGCTATCAGGCAGACTGGAAAGAGTATCTAAAAAATGTGTATTTGGATGAGCAACTGGAAGGAAACACTGTGACTCTCTTAGGGTAGCCAATATCTCGTCACCAGTATAATCACATCTTCAAAGTCAAGAAACCGCTGGCAAGAGTAACGATGTTTCTCTTAAGATACACAACTAGTGGCGTATCGCTTCAGGCAGACTGGCCACAGTATCTCAAAATGTGTATTTGGGTGAGCAACTGGCAGGAAGCACTATGACTCTCTTAAGGTAGCCAATGCCTAGTCACCAACATAATTCCATCACCAACTTCAGGAAACCGCTTGCAAAGCTAACGAAGCTTCTCATAAGATACACAGCTAGTGGGGTGTCACTTGAGGAGACTTGCCAAAGTATCAAAAAAATGTGTATTTGGGTGAGCAACTAGCAGGAATCACTATGACACTCATAGGGCAGCCAATGCCTCGTCATCAGCATAATCACATCAGCAACTTCAAGAAACCCCTGGCAAAAGTTACAATGACTCTTAAGATACACAACTAGTGGCATAGCTATCAGGCAGACTGGAAAGAGTATCTAAAAAATGTGTATTTGGGTGAAGAACTGGCAGGAATCTCTATGACTCTCTTGAGGTAGCCAATGACTCGTCAACAGCAGAATCAAATCAGCAACTTCTAGAAACCCCTTTCAAAAGTAACGATGTTTCTCTTAAGATACACAACTAGTGGCGTATCGCTTCAGGCACACTGGAAACAGTATCTAAAAAATGTGTATTTGGGTGAGCAACTGGCACGAAACACTGTGACTCTCTTAGGGAAACCAATATCTCGTCACCAGTATAATCACATCTTCAAAGTCAAGAAACCGCTGGCAAGAGTAACGATGTTTCTCTTAAGATACACAACTAGTGGCGTATCGCTTCAGGCAGACTGGCCACAGTATCTCAAAATGTGTATTTGGGTGAGCAACTGGCAGGAAGCACTATGACTCTCTTAAGGTAGTCAATGCCTCGTCACCAACATAATCACATCACCAACTTCAAGAAACCGCTTGCAAAGGTAACGAAGCTTCTCATAAGATACACAGCTAGTGGGGTGTCACTTGAGGCAGACTGGCCAAAGTATCAAAAAAATGTGTATTTGGGTGAGCAACTAGCAGGAATCACTATGACACTCATAGGGTAGCCAATGCCTCGTCACCAGCATAATCACATCAGCAACTTCAAGAAACCCCTGGCAAAAGTTACAATGACTCGTAAGATAAACAACTAGTGGCGTAGCTATCAGGCAGACTGGAAAGAGTATCTAAAAAATGTGTATTTGGATGAGCAACTGGCAGGAAACACTGTGACTCTCTTAGGGTAGCCAATATCTCGTTACCAGTATAATCACATCTTCAAAGTCAAGAAACCGCTGGCAAGAGTAACGATGTTTCTCTTAAGATACACAACTAGTGGCGTATCGCTTCAGGCACACTGGAAACCGTATCTAAAAAATGTGTATTTGGGTGAGCAACTGGCACGAAACACTGTGACTCTCTTAGGGTAACCAATATCTCGTCACCAGTATAATCACATCCTCAAAGTCAAGAAACCGCTGGCAAGAGTAACGATGTTTCTCTTAAGATACACAACTAGTGGCGTATCGCTTCAGGCAGACTGGCCACAGTATCTCAAAATGTGTATTTGGGTGAGCAACTGGCAGAGCGCAATATGACTCTCTTAAGGTAGCCAATGCCTCGTCACCGACATAATCACATCACCAACTTCATGAAACCGCTTGCAAAGGTAACGAAGCTTCTCATAAGATACACAGCTAGTGGGGTGTCACTTGAGGCAGACTGGCCAAAGTATCAAAAAAATGTGTATTTGGGTGAGCAACTAGCAGGAATCACTATGACACTCATAGGGTAGCCAATGCTTCGTCACCAGCATAATCACATCAGCAACTTCAAGAAACCCCTGGCAAAAGTTACAATGACTCTTAAGATACACAACTAGTGGCGTAGCTATCAGGCAGACTGGAAAGAGTATCTAAAAAATGTGTATTGGGATGAGCAACTGGCAGGAAACACTGTGACTCTCTCAGGGTAGCCAATATCTCGTCACCAGTATAATCACATCTTCAAAGTCAAGAAACCGCTGGCAAGAGTAACGATGTTTCTCTTAAGATATACAACTAGTGGCGTATCGCTTCAGGCAGACTAGAAAGTGTATCTAAAAAATGTGTATTTGGGTGAAGAACTGGCAGGAATCTCTATGACTCTCTTGAGGTAGCCAATGCCTCGTCACCAGCAGAATCAAATCAGCAACTTCTAGAAACCCCTGGCAAGAGTAACGATGTTTCTCTTAAGATACACAACTAGTGGCGTATCGCTTCAGGCACACTGGAAACAGTATCTAAAAAATGTGTATTTGGGTGAGCAACTGGCACGAAACACTGTGACTCTCTTAGTGTTACCAATATCTCGTCACCAGTATAATCACATCTTCAAAGTCAAGAAACCGCAGGCAAGAGTAACGATGTTTCTCTTAAGATACACAACTAGTGGCGTATCACTTCAGGCAGACTGGCCACAGTATCTCAAAATGTGTATTTGGGTGAGCAACTGGCAGAAAGCAATATGACTCTCTTAAGGTAGCCAATGCCTCGTCACCGACATAATCACATCACCAACTTCAAGAAACCGCTTGCAAAGGTAACGAAGCTTCTCATAAGATACACAGCTAGTGGGGTGTCACTTGAGTCAGACTGGCCAAAGTATCAAAAAAATTTGTATTTGGGTGAGCAACTAGCAGGAATCACTATGACACTCATAGGGTAGCCAATGCCTCGTCACCAGCATAATCACATCAGCAACTTCAAGAAACCCCTGGCAAAGTTACAATGACTCTTAAGATACACAACTAGTGGCGTAGCTATCAGGCAGACTGGAAAGAGTATCTATAAATGTGTATTTGGGTGAAGAACTGGCAGGAATCTCTATGACTCTCTTAGGGTAGCCAATATCTTGTCACCAGTATAATCACATCTTCAAAGTCAAGAAACCGCTGGCAAGAGCAACGATGTTTCTCTTAAGATACACAACTAGTGGCGTATCGCTTCAGGCAGACTGGCCACAGTATCTCAAAATGTGTATTTGGGTGAGCAACTGGCAGGAAGCACTATGACTCTCTTAAGGTAGCCAATTCCTCGTCACCAACATAATCACATCACCAACTTCAGGAAACCGCTTGCAAAAGTAACGAAGCTTCTCATAAGATACACAGCTAGTGGGGTGTCACTTGAGGCAGACTGGCCAAAGTATCAAAAAAATGTGTATTTGGGTGAGCAACTAGCAGGAATCACTATGACACTCATAGGGTAGCCAATGCTTCGTCACCAGCATAATCACATCAGCAACATCAAGAAACCCCTGGCAAAAGTTACAATGACTCTTAAGATACACAATTAGTGGCGTAGCTATCAGGCACACTGGAAAGAGTATCTAAAAAATGTGTATTGGGATGAGCAACTGGCAGGAAACACTGTGACTCTCTCAGGGTAGCCAATATCTCGTCACCAGTATAATCACATCTTCAAAGTCAAGAAACCGCTGGCAAGAGTAACGATGTTTCTCTTAAGATATACAACTAGTGGCGTATCGCTTCAGGCAGACTAGAAAGAGTATCTAAAAAATGTGTATTTGGGTGAAGAACTGGCAGGAATCTCTATGACTCTCTTGAGGTAGCCAATGCCTCGTCACCAGCAGAATCAAATCAGCAACTTCTAGAAACCCCTGGCAAAAGTAACGATGTTTCTCTTAAGATACACAACTAGTGGCGTATCGCTTCAGGCACACTAGAAACAGTATCTAAAAAATGTGTATTTGGGTGAGCAACTGGCACGAAACACTGTGACTCTCTTAGTGTTACCAATATCTCGTCACCAGTATAATCACATCTTCAAAGTCAAGAAACCGCAGGCAAGAGTAACGATGTTTCTCTTAAGATACACAACTAGTGGCGTATCGCTTCAGGCAGACTGGCCACAGTATCTCAAAATGTGTATTTGGGTGAGCAACTGGCAGAAAACCATATGACTCTCTTAAGGTAGCCAATGCCTCGTCACCGACATAATCACATCACCAACTTCAAGAAACCGCTTGCAAAGGTAACGAAGCTTCTCATAAGATACACAGCTAGTGGGGTGTCACTTTAGGCAGACTGGCCAAAGTATCAAAGAATTGTGTATTTGGGTGAGCAACTAGCAGGAATCACTATGACACTCATAGGGTAGCCAATGACTCGTCACCAGCATAATCACATCAGCAACTTCAAGAAACCCCTGGCAAAAGTTACAATGACTCTTAAGATACACAACTAGTGGCGTAGCTATCAGGCAGAGTGGAAAGAGAATCTAAAAAATGTGTATTTGGGTGAAGAACTGGCAGGAATCTCTATGACTCTCTTGAGGTAGCCAATGCTTCGTCACCAGCAGAATCAAATCAGCAACTTCTAGAAATCCCTTTCAAAAGTAACGATGTTTCTCTTAAGATACACAACTAGTGGCGTATCGCTTCAGGCACACTGGAAACAGTATCTAAAAAATGTGTATTTGGGTGAGCAACTGGCACGAAACACTGCGACTCTCTTAGGGAAACCAATATCTCGTCACCAGTATAATCACATCTTCAAAGTCAAGAAACCGCTGACAAGAGTAACGATGTTTCTCTTAAGATACACAACTAGTGGCGTATCGCTTCAGGCAGACTGGCCACAATATCTCAAAATGTGTATTTGGGTGAGCAACTGGCAGAAAGCAATATGACTCTCTTAAGGTAGCCAATGCCTCGTCACCGACATAATCACATCACCAACTTCAAGAAAACGCTTGCAAAGGTAACGAAGCTTCTCATAAGATACACAGCTAGTGGGGTGTCACTTGAGGCAGACTGGCCAAAGTATCAAAAAAATGTGTATTTGGGTGAGCAACTAGCAGGAATCACTATGACACTCATAGGGTAGCCAATGCCTCGTCACCAGCATAATCACATCAGCAACTTCAAGAAACCCCTGGCAAAAGTTACAATGACTCTTAAGATACACAACTAGTGGCGTAGCTATCAGGCAGACTGGAAAGAGTATCTAAAAAATGTGTATTTGGATGAGCAACTGGAAGGAAACACTGTGACTCTCTTAGGGTAGCCAATATCTCGTCACCAGTATAATCACATCTTCAAAGTCAAGAAACCGCTGGCAAGAGTAACGATGTTTCTCTTAAGATACACAACTAGTGGCGTATCGCTTCAGGCAGACTGGCCACAGTATCTCAAAATGTGTATTTGGGTGAGCAACTGGCAGGAAGCACTATGACTCTCTTAAGGTGGCCAATGCCTAGTCACCAACATAATTCCATCACCAACTTCAGGAAACCGCTTGCAAAGCTAACGAAGCTTCTCATAAGATACACAGCTAGTGGGGTGTCACTTGAGGAGACTTGCCAAAGTATCAAAAAAATGTGTATTTGGGTGAGCAACTAGCAGGAATCACTATGACACTCATAGGGCAGCCAATGCCTCGTCATCAGCATAATCACATCAGCAACTTCAAGAAACCCCTGGCAAAAGTTACAATGACTCTTAAGATACACAACTAGTGGCATAGCTATCAGGCAGACTGGAAAGAGTATCTAAAAAATGTGTATTTGGGTGAAGAACTGGCAGGAATCTCTATGACTCTCTTGAGGTAGCCAATGACTCGTCAACAGCAGAATCAAATCAGCAACTTCTAGAAACCCCTTTCAAAAGTAACGATGTTTCTCTTAAGATACACAACTAGTGGCGTATCGCTTCAGGCACACTGGAAACAGTATCTAAAAAATGTGTATTTGGGTGAGCAACTGGCACGAAACACTGTGACTCTCTTAGGGAAACCAATATCTCGTCACCAGTATAATCACATCTTCAAAGTCAAGAAACCGCTGGCAAGAGTAACGATGTTTCTCTTAAGATACACAACTAGTGGCGTATCGCTTCAGGCAGACTGGCCACAGTATCTCAAAATGTGTATTTGGGTGAGCAACTGGCAGGAAGCACTATGACTCTCTTAAGGTAGTCAATGCCTCGTCACCAACATAATCACATCACCAACTTCAAGAAACCGCTTGCAAAGGTAACGAAGCTTCTCATAAGATACACAGCTAGTGGGGTGTCACTTGAGGCAGACTGGCCAAAGTATCAAAAAAATGTGTATTTGGGTGAGCAACTAGCAGGAATCACTATGACACTCATAGGGTAGCCAATGCCTCGTCACCAGCATAATCACATCACCAACTTCAAGAAACCGCTTGCAAAGGTAACGAAGCTTCTCATAAGATACACAGCTAGTGGGGTGTCACTTGAGGCAGACTGGCCAAAGTATCAAAAAAATGTGTATTTGGGTGAGCAACTAGCAGGAATCACTATGACACTCATAGGTTAGCCAATGCCTCGTCACCAGCATAATCACATCAGCAACTTCAAGAAACCCCTGGCAAAAGTTATAATGACTCTTAAGATACACAACTAGTGGCGTAGCTATCAGGCAGACTGGAAAGCGTATCTAAATAATGTGTATTTGGGTGAAGAACTGGCAGGAATCTCTATGACTCTCTTGAGGTAGCCAATAATTCGTCACCAGCAGAATCAAATCAGCAACTTCTAGAAACCCCTTTCAAAAGTAACGATGTTTCTCTTAAGATACACAACTAGTGGCGTATCGCTTCAGGCACACTGGAAACAGTATCTAAAAAATGTGTATTTGGGTAAGCAACTGGCACGAAACACTGTGACTCTCTTAGGGTAGCCAATATCTCGTCACCAGTATAATCACAGCTTCAAAGTCAAGAAACCGCTGGCAAGAGTAACGATGTTTCTCTTAAGATACACAACTAGTGGCGTATCGCTTCAGGCAGACTGGCCACAGTATCTCAAAATGTGTATTTCGGTGAGCAACTGGCAGGAAGCACTATGACTCTCTTAAGGTAGCCAATGCCTCGTCACCAACATAATCCCATCACCAACTTCAAGAAACCGCTTGCAAAGGTAACGAAGCTTCTCATAAGATACACAGCTAAAGGGGTGTCACTTGAGGCAGACTGGCCAAAGTATCAAAAGAATGTGTATTTGGGTGAGCAACTAGCAGGAATCACTATGAGACTCATAGGGTAGCCAATGCCTCGTCACCAGCATAATCACATCAGCAACTTCAAGAAGCCCGTGGCAAAAGTTACAATGACTCTTAAGATACACAACTAGTGGCGTAGCTATCAGGCAGACTGGAAAGAGTATCTAAAAAATGTGTATTTGGATGAGCAACTGGCAGGAAACACTGTGACTCTCTTAGGGTAGCCAATATCTCGTCACCAGTATAATCACATCTTCAAAGTCAAAAAACCGCTGGCAAGAGTAACGATGTTTCTCTTAAGATACACAACTAGTGGCGTATCGCTTCAGGCAGACTGGCCACAGTATCTCAAAATGTGTATTTGGGTGAGCAACTGGCAGAAAGCACTATGACTCTCTTAAGGTAGCCAATGCCTCGTCACCAACATAATCACATCACCAACTTCAAGAAACCGCTTGCAAAGGTAACGAAGCTTCTCATAAGATACACAGCTAGTGGGGTGTCACTTGAGGCAGACTGGCCAAAGTATCAAAAAAATGTGTATTTGGGTGAGCAACTAGCAGGAATCACTATGACACTCATACGGCAGCCAATGCCTCGTCACCAGCATAATCACATCAGCAACTTCAAGAAACCCCTAGCAAAAGTTACAATGACTCTTAAGATACACAACTAGTGACGTAGCTATCAGGCAGACTGGAAAGAGTATCTAAAAAATGTGTATTTGGGTGAAGAACTGGCAGGAATCTCTATGACTCTCTTGAGGTAGCCAATAATTCGTCACCAGCAGAATCAAATCAGCAACTTCTAGAAACCCCTTTCAAAAGTAACGATGTTTCTCTTAAGATACACAACTAGTGGCGTATCGCTTCAGGCACACTGGAAACAGTATCTAAAAAATGTGTATTTGGGTAAGCAACTGGCACGAAACACTGTGACTCTCTTAGGGTAGCCAATATCTCGTCACCAGTATAATCACAGCTTCAAAGTCAAGAAACCGCTGGCAAGAGTAACGATGTTTCTCTTAAGATACACAACTAGTGGCGTATCGCTTCAGGCAGACTGGCCACAGTATCTCAAAATGTGTATTTGGGTGAGCAACTGGCAGGAAGCACTATGACTCTCTTAGGGTAGCCAATGCCTCGTCACCAACATAATCCCATCACCAACTTTAAGAAACCGCTTGCAAAGGTAACGAAGCTTCTCATAAGATACACAGCTAGTGGGGTGTCACTTGAGGCAGACTGGCCAAAGTATCAAAAAAATGTGTATTTGGGTGAGCAACTAGCAGGAATCACTATGACACTCATAGGGTAGCCAATGCCTCGTCACCAGCATAATCACATCAGCAACTTCAAGAAACCCCTGGCAAAAGTTACAATGACTCTTAAGATACACAACTAGTGGCGTAGCTATCAGGCAGACTGTAAAGAGTATCTAAAAAATGTGTATTTGGGTGAGCAACTGGCACGAAACACTGTGACTCTCTTAGGGAAACCAATATCTCGTCACCAGTATAATCACATCTTCAAAGTCAAGAAACCGCTGGCAAGAGTAACGATGTTTCTCTTAAGATACACAACTAGTGGCGTATCGCTTCAGGCACACTGGAAACAGTATCTAAAAAATGTGTATTTGGGTGAGCAACTGGCACGAAACACTGTGACTCTCTTAGGGAAACCAATATCTCGTCACCAGTATAATCACATCTTCAAAGTCAAGAAACCGCTGGCAAGAGTAACGATGTTTCTCTTAAGATACACAACTAGTGGCGTATCGCTTCAGGCAGACTGGAAACAGTATCTAAAAAATGTGTATTTGGGTAAGCAACTGGCACGAAACACTGTGACTCTCTTAGGGTAGCCAATATCTCGTCACCAGTATAATCACAGCTTCAAAGTCAAGAAACCGCTGGCAAGAGTAACGATGTTTCTCTTAAGATACACAACTAGTGGCGTATCGCTTCAGGCAGACTGGCCACAGTATCTCAAAATGTGTATTTGGGTGAGCAACTGGCAGGAAGCACTATGATTCTCTTAAGGTAGCCAATGCCTCGTCACCAACATAATCCCATCACCAACTTTAAGAAACCGCTTGCAAAGGTAACGAAGCTTCTCATAAGATACACAGCTAGTGGGGTGTCACTTGAGGCAGACTGGCCAAAGTATCAAAAAAATGTGTATTTGGGTGAGCAACTAGCAGGAATCACTATGACACTCATAGGGTAGCCAATGCCTCGTCACCAGCATAATCACATCAGCAACTTCAAGAAACCCCTGGCAAAAGTTACAATGACTCTTAAGATACACAACTAGTGGCGTAGCTATCAGGCAGACTGGAAAGAGTATGTAAAAAATGTGTATTTGGGTGAAGAACTGGCAGTAATCTCTATGACTCTCTTGAGGTAGCCAATGCCTCGTCACCAGCATAATCACATCAGCAACTTCAAGAAACCCCTGGCAAAAGTTACAATGACTCTTAAGATACACAACTAGTGGCGTAGCTATCAGGCAGACTGGAAAGAGTATCTAAAAAATGTGTATTTGGATGAGCAACTGGCAGGAAACACTGTGACTCTCTTAGGGTAGCCAATATGTCGTCACCAGTATAATCACATCTTCAAAGTCAAGAAACCGCTGGCAAGAGTAACGATGTTTCTCTTAAGATACACAACTAGTGGCGTATCGCTTCAGGCACACTGGAAACAGTATCTAAAAAATGTGTATTTGGGTGAGCAACTGGCACGAAACACTGTGACTCTCTTAGGGTAACCAATATCTCGACACCAGTATAATCACATCCTCAAAGTCAAGAAACCGCTGGCAAGAGTAACGATGTTTCTCTTAAGATACACAACTAGTGGCGTATCGCTTCAGGCAGACTGGCCACAGTATCTCAAAATGTGTATTTGGGTGAGCAACTGGCAGAAAGCACTATGACTCTCTTAAGGTAGCCAATGCATCATCACCAACATAATCACATCACCAACTTCAAGAAACCGCTTCCAAAGGTAACGAAGCTTCTGATAAGATACACAGATAGTGGGGTGTCACTTGAGGCAGACTGGCCAAAGTATCAAAAAAATGTGTATTTGGGTGAGCAACTAGCAGGAATCACTATGACACTCATAGGGTAGCCAATGCCTCGTCACCAGCATAATCACATCAGCAACTTCAAGAAACCCCTGGCAAAAGTTATAATGACTCTTAAGATACACAACTAGTGGCGTAGCTATCAGGCAGACTGGAAAGAGTATCTAAATAATGTATATTTGGGGGAAGAACTGGCAGGAATCTCTATGACTCTCTTGAGGTAGCCAATAATTCGTCACCAGCAGAATCAAATCAGCAACTTCTAGAAACCCCTTTCAAAAGTAACGATGTTTCTCTTAAGATACACAACTAGTGGCGTATCGCTTCAGGCACACTGGAAACAGTATCTAAAAAATGTGTATTTGGAAAAGCAACTGGCACGAAACACTGTGACTCTCTTAGGGTAGCCAATATCTCGTCACCAGTATAATCACAGCTTCAAAGTCAAGAAACCGCTGGCGAGAGTAACGATGTTTCTCTTAAGATACACAACTAGTGGCGTATCGCTTCAGGCAGACTGGCCACAGTATCTCAAAATGTGTATTTCGGTGAGCAACTGGCAGGAAGCACTATGACTCTCTTAAGGTATCCAATGCCTCGTCACCAACATAATCCCATCACCAACTTCAAGAAACCGCTTGCAAAGGTAACGAAGCTTCTCATAAGATACACAGCTAGTGGGGTGTCACTTGAGGCAGACTGGCCAAAGTATCAAAAAAATGTGTATTTGGGTGAGCAACTAGCAGGAATCACTATGACACTCATAGGGTAGCCAATGCCTCGTCACCAGCATAATCACATCAGCAACTTCAAGAAACCCCTGGCAAAAGTTACAATGACTCTTAAGATACACAACTAGTGGCGTAGCTATCAGGCAGACTGGAAAGAGTATCAAAAAAATGTGTATTTGGGTGAGCAACTAGCAGGAATCACTATGACACTCATAGGGTAGCCAATGCCTCGTCACCAGCATAATCACATCAGCAACTTCAAGAAACCCCTGGCAAAAGTTACAATGACTCTTAAGATACACAACTAGTGGCGTAGCTATCAGGCAGACTGGAAAGAGTATCTAAAAAATGTGTATTTGGATGAGCAACTGGCAGGAAACACTGTGACTCTCTTAGGGTAGCCAATATCTCGTCACCAGTATAATCACAGCTTCAAAGTCAAGAAACCGCTGGCAAGAGTAACGATGTTTCTCTTAAGATACACAACTAGTGGCGTATCGCTTCAGGCAGACTGGCCACAGTATCTCAAAATGTGTATTTGGGTGAGCAACTGGCAGGAAGCACTATGACTCTCTTAAGGTAGCCAATGCCTAGTCACCAACATAATTCCATCACCAACTTCAGGAAACCGCTTGCAAAGCTAACGAAGCTTCTCATAAGATACACAGCTAGTGGGGTGTCACTTGAGGAGACTTGCCAAAGTATCAAAAAAATGTGTATTTGGGTGAGCAACTAGCAGGAATCACTATGACAGTCATAGGGCAGCCAATGCCTCGTCATCAGCATAATCACATCAGCAACTTCAAGAAACCCCTGGCAAAAGTTACAATGACTCTTAAGATACACAACTAGTGGCGTAGCCATCAGGCAGACTGGAAAGAGTATCTAAAAAATGTGTATTTGGGTGAAGAACTGGCAGGAATCTCTATGACTCTCTTGAGGTAGCCAATGATTCGTCAACAGCAGAATCAAATCAGCAACTTCTAGAAACCCCTTTCAAAAGTAACGATGTTTCTCTTAAGATACACAACTAGTGGCGTATCGCTTCAGGCACACTGGAAACAGTATCTAAAAAATGTGTATTTGGGTGAGCAACTGGCACGAAACACTGTGACTCTCTTAGGGAAACCAATATCTCGTCACCAGTATAATCACATCTTCAAAGTCAAGAAACCGCTGGCAAGAGTAACGATGTTTCTCTTAAGATACACAACTAGTGGCGTATCGCTGCAGGCAGACTGGCCACAGTATCTCAAAATGTGTATTTGGGTGAGCAACTGGCAGGAAGCACTATGACTCTCTTAAGGTAGTCAATGCCTCGTCACCAACATAATCACATCACCAACTTCAAGAAACCGCTTGCAAAGGTAACGAAGCTTCTCATAAGATACACAGCTAGTGGGGTGTCACTTGAGGCAGACTGGCCAAAGTATCAAAAAAATGTGTATTTGGGTGAGCAAATAGCAGGAATCACTATGACACTCATAGGGTAGCCAATGCCTCGTCACCAGCATAATCACATCAGCAACTTCAAGAAACCCCTGGCAAAAGTTACAATGACTCTTAAGATACACAACTAGTGGCGTAGCTATCAGGCAGACTGTAAAGAGTATCTAAAAAATGTGTATTTGGATGAGCAACTGGCAGGAAACACTGTGACTCTCTTAGGGTAGCCAATATCTCGTCACCAGTATAATCACATCTTCAAAGTCAAGAAACCGCTGGCAAGAGTAACGATATTTCTCTTAAGATACACAACTAGTGGCGTATCGCTTTAGGCACACTGGAAACAGTATCTAAAAAATGTGTATTTGGGTGAGCAACTGGCACGAAACACTGTGACTCTCTTAGGGTAGCCAATATCTCGTCACCAGTATAATCACATCTTCAAAGTCAAGAAACCGCTGGCAAGAGTAACGATGTTTCTCTTAAGATACACAACTAGTGGCGTATCGCTTCAGGCAGACTGGCCACAGTATCTCAAAATGTGTATTTGGGTGAGCAACTGGCAGGAAGCACTATGACTCTCTTAAGGTAGTCAATGCCTCGTCACCAACATAATCACATCACCAACTTCAAGAAACCGCTTGCAAAGGTAACGAAGCTTCTCATAAGATACACAGCTAGTGGGGTGTCACTTGAGGCAGACTGGCCAAAGTATCAAAAAAATGTGTATTTGGGTGAGCAACTAGCAGGAATCACTATGACACTCATAGGGTAGCCAATGCCTCGTCACCAGCATAATCACATCAGCAACTTCAAGAAACCCCTGGCAAAAGTTACAATGACTCTTAAGATACACAACTAGTGGCGTAGCTATCAGGCAGACTGGAAAGAGTATCTAAAAAATGTGTATTTGGATGAGCAACTGGCAGGAAACACTGTGACTCTCTTAGGGTATCCAATATCTCGTCACCAGTATAATCACATCTTCAAAGTCAAGAAACCGCTGGCAAGAGTAACGATGTTTCTCTTAAGATACACAACTAGTGGCGTATCGCTTCAGGCAGACTGGCCACAGTATCTCAAAATGTGTATTTGGGTGAGCAACTGGCAGGAAGCACTATGACTCTCTTAAGGTAGCCAATGCCTAGTCACCAACATAATCCCATCACCAACTTCAGGAAACCGCTTGCAAAGCTAACGAAGCTTCTCATAAGATACACAGCTAGTGGGGTGTCACTTGAGGAGACTTGCCAAAGTATCAAAAAAAGGTGTATTTGGGTGAGCAACTAGCAGGAATCACTATGACACTCATAGGGCAGCCAATGCCTCGTCACCAGCATAATCACATCAGCAACTTCAAGAAACCCCTGGCAAAAGTTATAATGACTCTTAAGATACACAACTAGTGGCGTAGCTATCAGGCAGACTGGAAAGAGTATCTAAATAATGTATATTTGGGGGAAGAACTGGCAGGAATCTCTATGACTCTCTTGAGGTAGCCAATAATTCGTCACCAGCAGAATCAAATCAGCAACTTCTAGAAACCCCTTTCAAAAGTAACGATGTTTCTCTTAAGATACACAACTAGTGGCGTATCGCTTCAGGCACACTGGAAACAGTATCTAAAAAATGTGTATTTGGAAAAGCAACTGGCACGAAACACTGTGACTCTCTTAGGGTAGCCAATATCTCGTCACCAGTATAATCACAGCTTCAAAGTCAAGAAACCGCTGGCGAGAGTAACGATGTTTCTCTTAAGATACACAACTAGTGGCGTATCGCTTCAGGCAGACTGGCCACAGTATCTCAAAATGTGTATTTCGGTGAGCAACTGGCAGGAAGCACTATGACTCTCTTAAGGTAGCCAATGCCTCGTCACCAACATAATCCCATCACCAACTTCAAGAAACCGCTTGCAAAGGTAACGAAGCTTCCCATAAGATACACAGCTAGTGGGGTGTCACTTGAGGCAGACTGGCCAAAGTATCAAAAAAATGTGTATTTGGGTGAGCAACTAGCAGGAATCACTATGACACTCATAGGGTAGCCAATGCCTCGTCACCAGCATAATCACATCAGCAACTTCAAGAAACCCCTGGCAAAAGTTACAATGACTCTTAAGATACACAACTAGTGGCGTAGCTATCAGGCAGACTGGAAAGAGTATCTAAAAAATGTGTATTTTGGTGAAGAACTGGCAGGAATCTCTATGACTCTCTTGAGGTAGCCAATGCCTCGTCACCAGCATAATCACATCAGCAACTTCAAGAAACCCCTGGCAAAAGTTACAATGACTCTTAAGATACACAACTAGTGGCGTAGCTATCAGGCAGACTGGAATGAGTATCTAAAAAATGTGTATTTGGATGAGCAACTGGCAGGAAACACTGTGACTCTCTTAGGGTAGCCAATATCTCGTCACCAGTATAATCACATCTTCAAAGTCAAGAAACCGCTGGCAAGAGTAACGATGTTTCTCTTAAGATACACAACTAGTGGCGTATCGCTTCAGGCAGACTGGCCACAGTATCTCAAAATGTGTATTTGTGTGAGCAACTGGCAGAAAGCACTATGACTCTCTTAACGTAGCCAATGCCTCGTCACCAACATAATCACATCACCAACTTCAAGAAACCGCTTGCAAAGGTAACGAAGCTTCTCATAAGATACACAGCTAGTGGGGTGTCACTTGAGGCAGACTGGCCAAAGTATCAAAAAAATGTGTATTTGGGTGAGCAACTAGCAGGAATCACTATGACACTCATAGGGTAGCCAATGCCTCGTCACCAGCATAATCACATCAGCAACTTCAAGAAACCCCTGGCAAAAGTTACAATGACTCTTAAGATACACAACTAGTGGCGTAGCTATCAGGCAGACTGGAAAGAGTATCTAAAAAATGTGTATTTGGATGAGCAACTGGCAGGAAACACTGTGACTCTCTTAGGGTAGCCAATATCTCGTCACCAGTATAATCACAGCTTCAAAGTCAAGAAACCGCTGGCAAGAGTAACGATGTTTCTCTTAAGATACACAACTAGTGGCGTATCGCTTCAGGCAGACTGGCCACAGTATCTCAAAATGTGTATTTGGGTGAGCAACTGGCAGGAAGCACTATGACTCTCTTAAGGTAGCCAATGCCTAGTCACCAACATAATTCCATCACCAACTTCAGGAAACCGCTTGCAAAGCTAACGAAGCTTCTCATAAGATACACAGCTAGTGGGGTGTCACTTGAGGAGACTTGCCAAAGTATCAAAAAAATGTGTATTTGGGTGAGCAACTAGCAGGAATCACTATGACACTCATAGGGCAGCCAATGCCTCGTCATCAGCATAATCACATCAGCAACTTCAAGAAACCCCTGGCAAAAGTTACAATGACTCTTAAGATACACAACTAGTGGCGTAGCCATCAGGCAGACTGGAAAGAGTATCTAAAAAATGTGTATTTGGGTGAAGAACTGGCAGGAATCTCTATGACTCTCTTGAGGTAGCCAATGATTCGTCAACAGCAGAATCAAATCAGCAACTTCTAGAAACCCCTTTCAAAAGTAACGATGTTTCTCTTAAGATACACAACTAGTGGCGTATCGCTTCAGGCACACTGGAAACAGTATCTAAAAAATGTGTATTTGGGTGAGCAACTGGCACGAAACACTGTGACTCTCTTAGGGAAACCAATATCTCGTCACCAGTATAATCACATCTTCAAAGTCAAGAAACCGCTGGCAAGAGTAACGATGTTTCTCTTAAGATACACAACTAGTGGCGTATCGCTGCAGGCAGACTGGCCACAGTATCTCAAAATGTGTATTTGGGTGAGCAACTGGCAGGAAGCACTATGACTCTCTTAAGGTAGTCAATGCCTCGTCACCAACATAATCACATCACCAACTTCAAGAAACCGCTTGCAAAGGTAACGAAGCTTCTCATAAGATACACAGCTAGTGGGGTGTCACTTGAGGCAGACTGGCCAAAGTATCAAAAAAATGTGTATTTGGGTGAGCAAATAGAAGGAATCACTATGACACTCATAGGGTAGCCAATGCCTCGTCACCAGCATAATCACATCAGCAACTTCAAGAAACCCCTGGCAAAAGTTACAATGACTCTTAAGATACACAACTAGTGGCGTAGCTATCAGGCAGACTGTAAAGAGTATCTAAAAAATGTGTATTTGGATGAGCAACTGGCAGGAAACACTGTGACTCTCTTAGGGTAGCCAATATCTCGTCACCAGTATAATCACATCTTCAAAGTCAAGAAACCGCTGGCAAGAGTAACGATATTTCTCTTAAGATACACAACTAGTGGCGTATCGCTTTAGGCACACTGGAAACAGTATCTAAAAAATGTGTATTTGGGTGAGCAACTGGCACGAAACACTGTGACTCTCTTAGGGTAGCCAATATCTCGTCACCAGTATAATCACATCTTCAAAGTCAAGAAACCGCTGGCAAGAGTAACGATGTTTCTCTTAAGATACACAACTAGTGGCGTATCGCTTCAGGCAGACTGGCCACAGTATCTCAAAATGTGTATTTGGGTGAGCAACTGGCAGGAAGCACTATGACTCTCTTAAGGTAGTCAATGCCTCGTCACCAACATAATCACATCACCAACTTCAAGAAACCGCTTGCAAAGGTAACGAAGCTTCTCATAAGATACACAGCTAGTGGGGTGTCACTTGAGGCAGACTGGCCAAAGTATCAAAAAAATGTGTATTTGGGTGAGCAACTAGCAGGAATCACTATGACACTCATAGGGTAGCCAATGCCTCGTCACCAGCATAATCACATCAGCAACTTCAAGAAACCCCTGGCAAAAGTTACAATGACTCTTAAGATACACAACTAGTGGCGTAGCTATCAGGCAGACTGGAAAGAGTATCTAAAAAATGTGTATTTGGATGAGCAACTGGCAGGAAACACTGTGACTCTCTTAGGGTATCCAATATCTCGTCACCAGTATAATCACATCTTCAAAGTCAAGAAACCGCTGGCAAGAGTAACGATGTTTCTCTTAAGATACACAACTAGTGGCGTATCGCTTCAGGCAGACTGGCCACAGTATCTCAAAATGTGTATTTGGGTGAGCAACTGGCAGGAAGCACTATGACTCTCTTAAGGTAGCCAATGCCTAGTCACCAACATAATCCCATCACCAACTTCAGGAAACCGCTTGCAAAGCTAACGAAGCTTCTCATAAGATACACAGCTAGTGGGGTGTCACTTGAGGAGACTTGCCAAAGTATCAAAAAAAGGTGTATTTGGGTGAGCAACTAGCAGGAATCACTATGACACTCATAGGGCAGCCAATGCCTCGTCACCAGCATAATCACATCAGCAACTTCAAGAAACCCCTGGCAAAAGTTACAATGGATCTTAAGATACACAACTAGTGGCGTAGCTATCAGGCAGACTGGAAAGAGTATCTAAAAAATGTGTATTTGGGTGAAGAACTGGCAGGAATCTCTATGACTCTCTTGAGGTAGCCAATGATTCGTCACCAGCAGAATCAAATCAGCAACTTCTAGAAACCCCTTTTAAAAGTAACGATGTTTCTCTTAAGATACACAACTAGTGGCGTATCGCTTCAGGCACACTGGAAACAGTATCTAAAAAATGTGTATTTGGGTGTGCAACTGGCACGAAACACTGTGACTCTCTTAGGGAAACCAATATCTCGTCACCAGTATAATCACATCTTCAAAGTCAAGAAACCGCTGGCAAGAGTAACGATGTTTCTCTTAAGATACACAACTAGTGGCGTATCGCTGCAGGCAGACTGGCCACAGTATCTCAAAATGTGTATTTGGGTGAGCAACTGGCAGGAAGCACTATGACTCTCTTAAGGTAGTCAATGCCTCGTCACCAACATAATCACATCACCAACTTCAAGAAACCGCTTGCAAAGGTAACGAAGCTTCTCATAAGATACACAGCTAGTGGGGTGTCACTTGAGGCAGACTGGCCAAAGTATCAAAAAAATGTGTATTTGGGTGAGCAAATAGAAGGAATCACTATGACACTCATAGGGTAGCCAATGCCTCGTCACCAGCATAATCACATCAGCAACTTCAAGAAACCCCTGGCAAAAGTTACAATGACTCTTAAGATACACAACTAGTGGCGTAGCTATCAGGCAGACTGTAAAGAGTATCTAAAAAATGTGTATTTGGATGAGCAACTGGCAGGAAACACTGTGACTCTCTTAGGGTAGCCAATATCTCGTCACCAGTATAATCACATCTTCAAAGTCAAGAAACCGCTGGCAAGAGTAACGATATTTCTCTTAAGATACACAACTAGTGGCGTATCGCTTTAGGCACACTGGAAACAGTATCTAAAAAATGTGTATTTGGGTGAGCAACTGGCACGAAACACTGTGACTCTCTTAGGGTAGCCAATATCTCGTCACCAGTATAATCACATCTTCAAAGTCAAGAAACCGCTGGCAAGAGTAACGATGTTTCTCTTAAGATACACAACTAGTGGCGTATCGCTTCAGG
This sequence comes from Schistocerca nitens, assembly GCF_023898315.1. Taxonomy (NCBI): domain Eukaryota; kingdom Metazoa; phylum Arthropoda; class Insecta; order Orthoptera; family Acrididae; genus Schistocerca; species Schistocerca nitens. Next base: position 103,633,686 of record NC_064616.1, on the reverse strand, counting down.
CAGACTGGCCACAGTATCTCAAAATGTGTATTTGGGTGAGCAACTGGCAGGAAGCACTATGACTCTCTTAAGGTAGTCAATGCCTCGTCACCAACATAATCACATCACCAACTTCAAGAAACCGCTTGCAAAGGTAACGAAGCTTCTCATAAGATACACAGCTAGTGGGGTGTCACTTGAGGCAGACTGGCCAAAGTATCAAAAAAATGTGTATTTGGGTGAGCAACTAGCAGGAATCACTATGACACTCATAGGGTAGCCAATGCCTCGTCACCAGCATAATCACATCAGCAACTTCAAGAAACCCCTGGCAAAAGTTACAATGACTCTTAAGATACACAACTAGTGGCGTAGCTATCAGGCAGACTGGAAAGAGTATCTAAAAAATGTGTATTTGGATGAGCAACTGGCAGGAAACACTGTGACTCTCTTAGGGTATCCAATATCTCGTCACCAGTATAATCACATCTTCAAAGTCAAGAAACCGCTGGCAAGAGTAACGATGTTTCTCTTAAGATACACAACTAGTGGCGTATCGCTTCAGGCAGACTGGCCACAGTATCTCAAAATGTGTATTTGGGTGAGCAACTGGCAGGAAGCACTATGACTCTCTTAAGGTAGCCAATGCCTAGTCACCAACATAATCCCATCACCAACTTCAGGAAACCGCTTGCAAAGCTAACGAAGCTTCTCATAAGATACACAGCTAGTGGGGTGTCACTTGAGGAGACTTGCCAAAGTATCAAAAAAAGGTGTATTTGGGTGAGCAACTAGCAGGAATCACTATGACACTCATAGGGCAGCCAATGCCTCGTCACCAGCATAATCACATCAGCAACTTCAAGAAACCCCTGGCAAAAGTTACAATGGATCTTAAGATACACAACTAGTGGCGTAGCTATCAGGCAGACTGGAAAGAGTATCTAAAAAATGTGTATTTGGGTGAAGAACTGGCAGGAATCTCTATGACTCTCTTGAGGTAGCCAATGATTCGTCACCAGCAGAATCAAATCAGCAACTTCTAGAAACCCCTTTTAAAAGTAACGATGTTTCTCTTAAGATACACAACTAGTGGCGTATCGCTTCAGGCACACTGGAAACAGTATCTAAAAAATGTGTATTTGGGTGTGCAACTGGCACGAAACACTGTGACTCTCTTAGGGAAACCAATATCTCGTCACCAGTATAATCACATCTTCAAAGTCAAGAAACCGCTGGCAAGAGTAACGAAGTTTCTCTTAAGATACACAACTAGTGGCGTATCGCCTCAGGCAGACTGGCCACAGTATCTCAAAATGTGTATTTGGGTGAGCAACTGGCAGGAAGCACTATGACTCTCTTAAGGTAGTCAATGCCTCGTCACCAACATAATCACATCACCAACTTCAAGAAACCGCTTGCAAAGGTAACGAAGCTTCTCATAAGATACACAGCTAGTGGGGTGTCACTTGAGGCAGACTGGCCAAAGTAAAAAAAAAATGTGTATTTGGGTGAGCAAATAGCAGGAATCACTATGACACTCATAGGGTAGCCAATGCCTCGTCACCAGCATAATCACATCAGCAACTTCAAGAAACCCCTGGCAAAAGTAACAATGACTCTTAAGATACACAACTAGTGGCGTAGCTATCAGGCAGACTGTAAAGAGTATCTAAAAAATGTGTATTTGGATGAGCAACTGGCAGGAAACACTGTGACTCTCTTATGGTAGCCAATATCTCGTCACCAGTATAATCACATCTTCAAAGTCAAGAAACCGCTGGCAAGAGCAACGATGTTTCTTTTAAGATACACAACTAGTGGCGTATCGCTTCAGGCACACTGGAAACAGTATCTAAAAAATGTGTATTTGGGTGAGCAACTGGCACGAAACACTGTGACTCTCTTAGGGTAACCAATATCTCGTCACCAGTATAATCACATCCTCAAAGTCAAGAAACCGCTGGCAAGAGTAACGATGTTTCTCTTAATATACACAACTAGTGGCGTATCGCTTCAGGCAGACTGGCCACAGTATCTCAAAATGTGTATTTGGGTGAGCAACTGGCACGAAACACTGTGACTCTCTTAGGGTAGCCAATATCTCGTCACCAGTATAATCACAGCTTCAAAGTCAAGAAACCGCTGGCAAGAGTAATGATGTTTCTCTTAAGATACACAACTAGTGGCGTATCGCTTCAGGCAGACTGGCCACAGTATCTCAAAATGTGTATTTGGGTGAGCAACTGGCAGAAAGCACTATGACTCTCTTAAGGTAGCCAATGCCTAGTCACCAACATAATCCCATCACCAACTTCAGGAAACCGCTTGCAAAGCTAACGAAGCTTCTCATAAGATACACAGCTAGTGGGGTGTCACTTGAGGAGACTTGCCAAAGTATCAAAAAAATGTGTATTTGGGTGAGCAACTAGCAGGAATCACTATGACACTCATAGGGCAGCCAATGCCTCGTCACCAGCATAATCACATCAGCAACTTCAAGAAACCCCTGGCAAAAGTTACAATGATTGTTAAGATACACAACTAGTGGCGTAGCTATCAGGCAGACTGGAAAGAGTATCAAAAAAATGTGTATTTGGGTGAAGAACTGGCAGGAATCTCTATGACTCTCTTGAGGTAGCCAATGATTCGTCACCAGCTGAATCAAATCAGCAACTTCTAGAAACCCCTTTTAAAAGTAACGATGTTTCTCTTAAGATACACAACTAGTGGCGTATCGCTTCAGGCACACTGGAAACAGTATCTAAAAAATGTGTATTTGGGTGTGCAACTGGCACGAAACACTGTGACTCTCTTAGGGAAACCAATATCTCGTCACCAGTATAATCACATCTTCAAAGTCAAGAAACCGCTGGCAAGAGTAACGAAGTTTCTCTTAAGATACACAACTAGTGGCGTATCGCCTCAGGCAGACTGGCCACAGTATCTCAAAATGTGTATTTGGGTGAGCAACTGGCAGGAAGCACTATGACTCTCTTAAGGTAGTCAATGCCTCGTCACCAACATAATCACATCACCAACTTCAAGAAACCGCTTGCAAAGGTAACGAAGCTTCTCATAAGATACACAGCTAGTGGGGTGTCACTTGAGGCAGACTGGCCAAAGTATCAAAAAAATGTGTATTTGGGTGAGCAAATAGCAGGAATCACTATGACACTCATAGGGTAGCCAATGCCTCGTCACCAGCATAATCACATCAGCAACTTCAAGAAACCCCTGGCAAAAGTAACAATGACTCTTAAGATACACAACTAGTGGCGTAGCTATCAGGCAGACTGTAAAGAGTATCTAAAAAATGTGTATTTGGATGAGCAACTGGCAGGAAACACTGTGACTCTCTTAGGGTAGCCAATATCTCGTCACCAGTATAATCACATCTTCAAAGTCAAGAAACCGCTGGCAAGAGTAACGATGTTTCTTTTAAGATACACAACTAGTGGCGTATCGCTTCAGGCACACTGGAAACAGTATCTAAAAAATGTGTATTTGGGTGAGCAACTGGCACGAAACACTGTGACTCTCTTAGGGTAACCAATATCTCGTCACCAGTATAATCACATCCTCAAAGTCAAGAAACCGCTGGCAAGAGTAACGATGTTTCTCTTAAGATACACAACTAGTGGCGTATCGCTTCAGGCAGACTGGCCACAGTATCTCAAAATGTGTATTTGGGTGAGCAACTGGCAGAAAGCACTATGACTCTCTTAAGGTAGCCAATGCCTCGTCACCAACATAATCACATCACCAACTTCAAGAAACCGCTTGCAAAGGTAACGAAGCTTCTCATAAGATACACAGCTAGTGGGGTGTCACTTGAGGCAGACTGGCCAAAGTATCAAAAAAATGTGTATTTGGGTGAGCAACTAGCAGGAATCACTATGACACTCATAGGGTAGCCAATGCCTCGTCACCAGCATAATCACATCAGCAACTTCAAGAAACCCCTGGCAAAAGTTACAATGACTCTTAAGATACACAACTAGTGGCGTAGCTATCAGGCAGACTGGAAGGAGTATCTAAAAAATGTGTGTTTGGTGAAGAACTGGCAGGAATCTCTATGACTCTCTTGAGGTAGCCAGTGCTTCGTCACCAGCAGAATCAAATCAGCAACTTCTAGAACCCCTTTCAAAAGTAACGATGTTTCTCTTAAGATACACAACTAGTTTCGTATCGCTTCAGGCACACTGGAAACAGTATCTAAAAAATGTGTATTTGGGTGAGCAACTGGCACGAAACACTGTGACTCTCTTAGGGTAACCAATATCTCGTCACCAGTATAATCACATCCTCAAAGTCAAGAAACCGCTGGCAAGAGTAACGATGTTTCTCTTAAGATACACAACTAGTGGCGTATCGCTTCAGGCAGACTGGCCACAGTATCTCAAAATGTGTATTTGGGTGAGCAACTGGCAGAAAGCACTATGACTCTCTTAAGGTAGCCAATGCCTCGTCACCAACATAATCACATCACCAACTTCAAGAAACCGCTTGCAAAGGTAACGAAGCTTCTCATAAGATACACAGCTAGTGGGGTGTCACTTGAGGCAGACTGGCCAAAGTATCAAAAAAATGTGTATTTGGGTGAGCAACTAGCATGAATCACTATGACACTCATAGGGTAGCCAATGCCTCGTCACCAGCATAATCACATCAGCAACTTCAAGAAACCCCTGGCAAAAGTTACAATGACTCTTAAGATACACAACTAGTGGCGTTGCTATCAGGCAGACTGGAAAGAGTATCTAAAAAATGTGTATTTGGGTGAAGAACTGGCAGGAATCTCTATGACTCTCTTGAGGTAGCCAATAATTCGTCACCAGCAGAATCAAATCAGCAACTTCTAGAAACCCCTTTCAAAAGTAACGATGTTTCTCTTAAGATACACAACTAGTGGCGTATCGCTTCAGGCACACTGGAAACAGTATCTAAAAAATGTGTATTTGGGTGAGCAACTGGCACGAAACACTGTGACTCTCTTAGGGTAACCAATATCTCGTCACCAGTATAATCACATCTTCAAAGTCAAGAAACCGCTGGCAAGAGTAACGATGTTTCTCTTAAGATACACAACTAGTGGCGTATCGCGTCAGGCAGACTGGCCACAGTATCTCAAAATGTGTATTTGGGTGAGCAACTGGCGGAAAGCACTATGACTCTCTTAAGGTAGCCAATGCCTCGTCACCAACATAATCACATCACCAACTTCAAGAAACCGCTTGCAAAGGTAACGAAGCTTCTCATAAGATACACAGCTAGTGGGGTGTCACTTGAGGCAGACTGGCCAAAGTATCAAAAAAATGTGTATTTGGGTGAGCAACTAGCAGGAATCACTATGACACTCATAGGGTAGCCATGCCTCGTCACCAGCATAATCACATCAGCAACTTCAAGAAACCCCTGGCAAAAGTTACAATGACTCTTAAGATACACAACTAGTGGCGTAGCTATCAGGCAGACTGGAAAGAGTATCTAAAAAATGTGTATTTGGGTGAAGAACTGGCAGGAATCTCTATGACTCTCTTGAGGTAGCCAATAATTCGTCACCAGCAGAATCAAATCAGCAACTTCTAGAAACCCCTTTCAAAAGTAACGATGTTTCTCTTAAGATACACAACTAGTGGCGTATCGCTTCAGGCAGACTGGCCACAGTATCTCAAAATGTGCATTTGGGTGAGCAATGGCAATAAGCACTATGACTCTCTTAAGGTAGCCAATGCCTCGTCACCAACATAATCCCATCACCAACTTCAGGAAACCGCTTGCAAAGGTAATGAAGCTTCTCATAAGATACACAGCTAGTGGGGTGTCACTTGAGGCAGACTGGACAAAGTATCAAAAAAATGTGTATTTGGGTGAGCAACTAGCAGGAATCACTATGACACTCATAGGGTAGCCAATGCCTCGTCACCAGCATAATCACATCAGCAACTTCAAGAAACCCCTGGCAAAAGTTACAATGACTCTTAAGATACACAACTAGTGGCGTAGCTATCAGGCAGACTGGAAGGAGTATCTAAAAAATGTGTGTTTGGTGAAGAACTGGCAGGAATCTCTATGACTCTCTTGAGGTAGCCAGTGCTTCGTCACCAGCAGAATCAAATCAGCAACTTCTAGAACCCCTTTCAAAAGTAACGATGTTTCTCTTAAGATACACAACTAGTTTCGTATCGCTTCAGGCACACTGGAAACAGTATCTAAAAAATGTGTATTTGGGTGAGCAACTGGCACGAAACACTGTGACTCTCTTAGGGTAACCAATATCTCGTCACCAGTATAATCACATCCTCAAAGTCAAGAAACCGCTGGCAAGAGTAACGATGTTTCTCTTAAGATACACAACTAGTGGCGTATCGCTTCAGGCAGACTGGCCACAGTATCTCAAAATGTGTATTTGGGTGAGCAACTGGCAGAAAGCACTATGACTCTCTTAAGGTAGCCAATGCCTCGTCACCAACATAATCACATCACCAACTTCAAGAAACCGCTTGCAAAGGTAACGAAGCTTCTCATAAGATACACAGCTAGTGGGGTGTCACTTGAGGCAGACTGGCCAAAGTATCAAAAAAATGTGTATTTGGGTGAGCAACTAGCATGAATCACTATGACACTCATAGGGTAGCCAATGCCTCGTCAACAGCATAATCACATCAGCAACTTCAAGAAACCCCTGGCAAAAGTTACAATGACTCTTAAGATACACAACTAGTGGCGTAGCTATCAGGCAGACTGGAAAGAGTATCTAAAAAATGTGTATTTGGGTGAAGAACTGGCAGGAATCTCTATGACTCTCTTGAGGTAGCCAATAATTCGTCACCAGCAGAATCAAATCAGCAACTTCTAGAAACCCCTTTCAAAAGTAACGATGTTTCTCTTAAGATACACAACTAGTGGCGTATCGCTTCAGGCACACTGGAAACAGTATCTAAAAAATGTGTATTTGGGTAAGCAACTGGCACGAAACACTGTGACTCTCTTAGGGTAGCCAATATCTCGTCACCAGTATAATCACATCTTCAAAGTCAAGAAACCGCTGGCAAGAGTAACGATGTTTCTCTTAAGATACACAACTAGTGGCGTATCGCTTCAGGCAGACTGGCCACAGTCTCTCAAAATGTGTATTTGGGTGAGCAACTGGCTGGAAGCACTATGACTCTCTGAAGGTAGTCAATGCCTCGTCACCAACATAATCACATCACCAACTTCAAGAAACCGCTTGCAAAGGTAACGAAGCTTCTCATAAGATACACAGCTAGTGGGGTGTCACTTGAGGCAGACTGGCCAAAGTATCAGAAAAATGTGTATTTGGGTGAGCAAATATCAGGAATCACTATGACACTCATAGGGTAGCCAATGCCTCGTCACCAGCATAATCACATCAGCAACTTCAAGAAACCCCTGGCAAAAGTTACAATGACTCTTAAGATACACAACTAGTGGCGTAGCTATCAGGCAGACTGTAAAGAGTATCTAAAAAATGTGTATTTGGATGAGCAACTGGCAGGAAACACTGTGACTCTCTTAGGGTAGCCAATATCTCGTCACCAGTATAATCACATCTTCAAAGTCAAGAAACCGCTGGCAAGAGTAACGATGTTTCTCTTAAGATACACAACTAGTGGCGTATCGCTTCAGGCACACTGGAAACAGTATCTAAAAAATGTGTATTTGGGTGAGCAGCTGGCACGAAACACTGTGTCTCTCTTAGGGTAACCAATATCTCGTCACCAGTATAATCACATCTTCAAAGTCAAGAAACCGCTGGCAAGAGTAACGATGTTTCTCTTAAGATACACAACTAGTGGCGTATCGCTTCAGGCAGACTGGCCACAGTATCTCAAAATGTGTATTTGGGTGAGCAACTGGCAGAAAGCACTATGACTCTCTTAAGGTAGCCAATGCCTCGTCACCAACATAATCACATCACCAACTTCAAGAAACCGCTTGCAAAGGTAACGAAGCTTCTCATAAGATACACAGCTAGTGGGGTGTCACTTGAGGCAGACTGGCCAAAGTATCAAAAAAATGTGTATTTGGGTGAGCAACTAGCAGGAATCACTATGACACTCATAGGGTAGCCAATGCCTCGTCACCAGCATAATCACATCAGCAACTTCAAGAAACCCCTGGCAAAAGTTACAATGACTCTTAAGATACACAACTAGTGGCGTAGCTATCAGGCAGACTGGAAAGAGTATCTAAAAAATGTTTATTTGGGTGAAGAACTGGCAGGAATCTCTATGACTCTCTTGAGGTAGCCAATAATTCGTCACCAGCAGAATCAAATCAGCAACTTCTAGAAACCCCTTTCAAAAGTAACGATGTTTCTCTTAAGATACACAACTAGTGGCGTATCGCTTCAGGCAGACTGGCCACAGTATCTCAAAATGTGCATTTGGGTGAGCAATGGCAATAAGCACTATGACTCTCTTAAGGTAGCCAATGCCACGTCACCAACATAATCCCATCACCAACTTCAGGAAACCGCTTGCAAAGGTAATGAAGCTTCTCATAAGATACACAGCTAGTGGGGTGTCACTTGAGGCAGACTGGACAAAGTATCAAAAAAATGTGTATTTGGGTGAGCAACAAGCAGGAATCACTATGACACTCATAGGGTAGCCAATGCCTCGTCACCAGCATAATCACATCAGCAACTTCAAGAAACCCCTGGCAAAAGTTTCAATGACTCTTAAGATACACAACTAGTGGCGTAGCTATCACGCAGACTGGAAGGAGTATCTAAAAAATGTGTGTTTGGTGAAGAACTGGCAGGAATCTCTATGACTCTCTTGAGGTAGCCAGTGCTTCGTCACCAGCAGAATCAAATCAGCAACTTCTAGAACACCTTTCAAAAGTAACGATGTTTCTCTTAAGATACACAACTAGTGGCGTATCGCTTCAGGCACACTGGAAACAGTATCTAAAAAATGTGTATTTGGGTGAGCAACTGGCACGAAACACTGTGACTCTCTTAGGGTAACCAATATCTCGTCACCAGTATAATCACATCTTCAAAGTCAAGAAACCGCTGGCAAGAGTAACGATGTTTCTCTTAAGATACACAACTAGTGGCGTATCGCTTCAGGCAGACTGGCCACAGTATCTCAAAATGTGTATTTGGGTGAGCAACTGGCAGAAAGCACTATGACTCTCTTAAGGTAGCCACTGCCTCGTCACCAACATAATCACATCACCAACTTCAAGAAACCGCTTGCAAAGGTAACGAAGCTTCTCATAAGATACACAGCTAGTGGGGTGTCACTTGAGGCAGACTGGCCAAAGTATCAAAAAAATGTGTATTTGGGTGAGCAACTAGCAGGAATCACTATGACACTCATAGGGTAGCCAATGCCTTGTCACCAGCATAATCACATCAGCAACTTCAAGAAACCCCTGGCAAAAGTTACAATGACTCTTAAGATACACAACTAGTGGCGTAGCTATCAGGCAGACTGGAAAGAGTATCTAAAAAATGTGTATTTGGGTGAAGAACTGGCAGGAATCTCTATGACTCTCTTGAGGTAGCCAATAATTCGTCACCAGCAGAATCAAATCAGCAACTTCTAGAAACCCCTTTCAAAAGTAACGATGTTTCTCTTAAGATACACAACTAGTGGCGTATCGCTTCAGGCAGACTGGCCACAGTATCTCAAAATGTGCATTTGGGTGAGCAATGGCAATAAGCACTATGACTCTCTTAAGGTAGCCAATGCCACGTCACCAACATAATCCCATCACCAACTTCAGGAAACCGCTTGCAAAGGTAATGAAGCTTCTCATAAGATACACAGCTAGTGGGGTGTCACTTGAGGCAGACTGGACAAAGTATCAAAAAAATGTGTATTTGGGTGAGCAACTAGCAGGAATCACTATGACACTCATAGGGTAGCCAATGCCTCGTCACCAGCATAATCACATCAGCAACTTCAAGAAACCCCTGGCAAAAGTTACAATGACTCTTAAGATACACAACTAGTGGCGTAGCTATCAGGCAGACTGGAAGGAGTATCTAAAAAATGTGTGTTTGGTGAAGAACTGGCAGGAATCTCTATGACTCTCTTGAGGTAGCCAGTGCTTCGTCACCAGCAGAATCAAATCAGCAACTTCTAGAACCCCTTTCAAAAGTAACGATGTTTCTCTTAAGATACACAACTAGTTTCGTATCGCTTCAGGCACACTGGAAACAGTATCTAAAAAATGTGTATTTGGGTGAGCAACTGGCACGAAACACTGTGACTCTCTTAGGGTAACCAATATCTCGTCACCAGTATAATCACATCCTCAAAGTCAAGAAACCGCTGGCAAGAGTAACGATGTTTCTCTTAAGATACACAACTAGTGGCGTATCGCTTCAGGCAGACTGGCCACAGTATCTCAAAATGTGTATTTGGGTGAGCAACTGGCAGAAAGCACTATGACTCTCTTAAGGTAGCCAATGCCTCGTTACCAACATAATCACATCACCAACTTCAAGAAACCGCTTGCAAAGGTAACGAAGCTTCTCATAAGATACACAGCTAGTGGGGTGTCACTTGAGGCAGACTGGCCAAAGTATCAAAAAAATGTGTATTTGGGTGAGCAACTAGCAGGAATCACTATGACACTCATAGGGTAGCCAATGCCTCGTCACCAGCATAATCACATCAGCAACTTCAAGAAACCCCTGGCAAAAGTTACAATGACTCTTAAGATACACAACTAGTGGCGTAGCTATCAGGCAGACTGGAAAGAGTATCTAAAAAATGTGTATTTGGGTGAAGAACTGGCAGGAATCTCTATGACTCTCTTGAGGTAGCCAATAATTCGTCACCAGCAGAATCAATTCAGCAACTTCTAGAAACCCCTTTCAAAAGTAACGATGTTTCTCTTAAGATACACAACTAGTGGCGTATCGCTTCAGGCACACTGGAAACAGTATCTAAAAAATGTGTATATGGGTAAGCAACTGGCACGAAACATTGTGACTCTCTTAGGGTAGCCAATATCTCGTCACCACTATAATCACATCTTCAAAGTCAAGAAACCGCTGGCAAGAGTAACGATGTTTTTCTTAAGATACACAACTAGTGGCGTATCGCTTCAGGCAGACTGGCCACAGTATCTCAAAATGTGCATTTGGGTGAGCAATGGCAATAACCACTATGACTCTCTTAAGGTAGCCAATGCATCGTCACCAACATAATCCCATCACCAACTTCAGGAAACCGCTTGCAAAGGAAACGAAGCTTCTCATAAGATACACAGCTAGTGGGGTGTCACTTGAGGCAGACTGGACAAAGTATCAAAAAATGTGTATTTGGGTGAGCAACTAGCAGGAATCACTATGACACTCATAGGGTAGCCAATGCCTCGTCACCAGCATAATCACATCAGCAACTTCAAGAAACCCCTGGCAAAAGTTACAATGACTCTTAAGATACACAACTAGTGGCGTAGCTATCAGGCAGACTGGAAAGAGTATCTAAAAAATGTGTATTTGGGTGAAGAACTGGCAGGAATCTCTATGACTCTCTTGAGGTAGCCAATGCCTCGTCACCAGCAGAATCAAATCAGCAACTTCTAGAAACCCCAGGCAAAAGTAACGATGTTTCTCTTAAGATACACAACTAGTGGCGTATCGCTTCAGGCACACTGGAAACAGTATCTAAAAAATGTGTATTTGGGTGAGCAACTGGCACGAAACACTGTGACTCTCTTAGGGTAACCAATATCTCGTCACCAGTATAATCACATCTTCAAAGTCAAGAAACCGCTGGCAAGAGTAACGATGTTTCTCTTAAGATACACAACTAGTGGCGTATCGCTTCAGGCAGACTGGCCACAGTATCTCAAAATGTGTATTTGGGTGAGCAACTGGCAGGAAGCACTATGACTCTCTTAAGGTAGTCAATGCCTCGTCACCAACATAATCACATCACCAACTTCAAGAAACCGCTTGCAAAGGTAACGAAGCTTATCATAAGATACACAGCTAGTGGGGTGTCACTTGAGGCAGACTGGCCAAAGTATCAAAAAAATGTGTATTTGGGTGAGCAAATAGCAGGAATCACTATGACACTCATAGGGTAGCCAATGCCTCGTCACCAGCATAATCACATCAGCAACTTCAAGAAACCCCTGGCAAAAGTTACAATGACTCTTAAGATACACAACTAGTGGCGTAGCTATCAGGCAGACTGGAAAGAGTATCTAAAAAATGTGTATTTGGATGAGCAACTGGCAGGAAACACTGTGACTCTCTTAGGGTAGCCAATATCTCGTCACCAGTATAATCACATCTTCAAAGTCAAGAAACCGCTTTCAAGAGTAACGATGTTTCTCTTAAGATACACAACTAGTGGCGTATCGCTTCAGGCACACTGGAAACAGTATCTAAAAAATGTGTATTTTGGTGAGCAACTGGCACGAAACACTGTGACTCTCTTAGGGTAACCAATATCTCGTCACCAGTATAATCACATCCTCAAAGTCAAGAAACCGCTGGCAAGAGTAACGATGTTTCTCTTAAGATACACAACTAGTGGCGTATCGCTTCAGGCAGACTGGCCACAGTATCTCAAAATGTGTATATGGGTGAGCAACTGGCAGAGAGCACTATGACTCTCTTAAGGTAGCCAATGCCTCGTCACCAACATAATCCCACCACCAACTTCAAGAAACCGCTTGCAAAGGTAACGAAGCTTCTCATAAGATACACAGCTAGTGGGGTGTCACTTGAGGCAGACTGGCCAAAGTATCAAAAAAATGTGTATTTGGGTGAGCAACTAGCAGGAATCACTATGACACTCATAGGGTAGCCAATGCCTCGTCACCAGCATAATCACATCAGCAACTTCAAGAAACCCCTGGCAAAAGTTACAATGACTCTTAAGATACACAACTAGTGGCGTAGCTATCAGGCAGACTGGAAAGAGTATCTCAAAAATGTGTATTTGGGTGAAGAACTGGCAGGAATCTCTATGACTCTCTTGAGGTAGCCAATGCCTCGTCACCAGCAGAATCAAATCAGCAACTTCTAGAAACCCCTGGCAAAAGTAACGATGTTTCTCTTAAGATACACAACTAGTGGCGTATCGCTTCAGGCACACTGGCCACAGTATCTCAAAATGTGTATTTGGGTGAGCAACTGGCAGGAAGCGCTATGACTCTCTTAAGGTAGCCAATGCCTAGTCACCAACATAATCCCATCACCAACTTCAGGAAACCGCTTGCAAAGCTAACGAAGCTTCTCATGATATACTCAGCTAGTGGGGTGTCACTTGAGGAGACTTGCCAAAGTATCAAAAAAATGTGTATTTGGGTGAGCAACTAGCAGGAATCACTATGACACTCATAGGGTAGACAATGCCTCGTCACCAGCATAATCACATCAGCAACTTCAAGAAACCCCTGGCAAAAGTTACAATGACTCTTAAGATACACAACTAGTGGCGTAGCTATCAGGCAGACTGGAAAGAGTATCTAAAAAATGTGTATTTGGGTGAAGAACTGGCAGGAAGCTCTATGACTCTCTTGAGGTAGCCAATGCCTCGTCACCAGCAGAATCAAATCAGCAACTTCTAGAAACCCCTGGCAAAAGTAACGATGTTTCTCTTAAGATACACAACTAATGGCGTATCGCTTCAGGCACACGAAACAGTATCTAAAAAATGTGTATTTGGGTGAGCAACCGGCACCAAACACTGTGACTCTCTTAGGGTAACCAATATCTCGTCACCAGTACAATCACAGCTTCAAAGTCAAGAAACCGCTGGCAAGAGTAACGATGTTTCTCTTAAGATACACAACTAGTGGCGTATCGCTTCAGGCAGACTGGCCACAGTATCTCAAAATGTGTATTTTGGTGAGCAACTGGCAGGAAGCACTATGACTCTCTTAAGGTAGCCAATGCCTCGTCACCTACATAATCCCATCACCAACTTCAAGAAACCGCTTGCAAAGGTAACGAAGCTTCTCATAAGATACACAGCTAGTGGGGTGTCACTTGAGGCAGACTGGCCAAAGTATCAAAAAAATGTGTATTTGGGTGAGCAACTAGCAGGAATCACTATGACACTCATAGGGTAGCCAATGCCTCGTCACCAGCATAATCACATCAGCAACTTCTAGAAACCCCTGGCAAAAGTTACAATGACTCTTAAGATACACAACTAGTGGCGTAGCTATCAGGCAGACTGGAAAGAGTATCTAAAAAATGTGTATTTGGGTGAAGAACTGGCAGGAATCTCTATGACTCTCTTGAGGTAGGCAATGCCTCGTCACCAGCTGAATCAAATCAGCAACTTCTAGAAACCCCTGGCAAAAGTAACGATGTTTCTCTTAAGATACACAACTAGTGGCGTATCGCTTCAGGCACACTGGAAACAGTATCTAAAAAATGTGTATTTGGGTGAGCAACTAGCACGAAACACTGTGACTCTCTTAGGGTAACCAATATCTCGTCACCAGTATAATCACATCTTCAAAGTCAAGAAACCGCTGGCAAGAGTAACGATGTTTCTCTTAAGATACACAACTAGTGGCGTATCGCTTCAGGCAGACTGGCCACAGTATCTCAAAATGTGTATTTGGGTAAGCAACTGGCAGAAAGCACTATGACCCTCTTAACGTAGCCAAAGCCTCGTCACCAACATAATCACATCATCAACTTCAAGAAACCGCTTGCAAAGGTAACGAAGCTTCTCATAAGATACACAACTAGTGGGGTGTCACTTGAGGCAGACTGGCCAAAGTATCAAAAAAATGTGTATTTGGGTGAGCAACTAGCAGGAATCACTATGACACTCATAGGGTAGCCAATGCCTCGTCACCAGCATAATCACATCAGCAACTTCAAGAAACCCCTGGCAAAAGTTACAATGACTCTAAAGATACACAACTAGTGGCGTAGCTATCAGGCAGACTGGAAAGAGTATCTAAAAATTTGTATTTGGATGAGCAACTGGCAGGAAACACTGTGACTCTCTTAGGGTAGCCAATATCTCGTCACCAGTATAATCACATCTTCAAAGTCAAGAAACCGCTGGCAAGAGTAACGATGTTTCTCTTAAGATACACAACTAGTGGCGTATCGCTTCAGGCAGACTGACCACAGTATCTCAAAATGTGTATTTGGGTGAGCAACTGGCAATAAGCACTATGACTCTCTTAAGGAAGCCAATGCCTCGTCACCAACATAATCCCATCACCAACTTCAGGAAACCGCTTGCAAAGGTAACGAAGCTTCTCATAAGATACACAGCTAGTGGGGTGTCACTTGAGGCAGACTGGCCAAAGTATCAAAAAAATGTGTATTTGGGTGAGCAACTAGCAGGAATCACTATGACACTCATAGGGTAGCCAATGCCTCGTCACCAGCATAATCACATCAGCAACTTCAAGAAACCCCTGGCAAAAGTTACAATGACTCTTAAGATACACAACTAGTGGCGTAGCTATCAGGCAGACTGGAAAGAGTATCTAAAAAATGTGTATTTGGGTGAAGAACTGGCAGGAATCTCTATGACTCTCTTGAGGTAGCCAATGCTTCGTCACCAGCAGAATCAAATCAGCAACTTCTAGAAAACCCTTTCAAAAGTAACGATGTTTCTCTTAAGATACACAACTAGTGGCGTATCGCTTCAGGCACACTGGAAACAGTATCTAAAAAATGTGTATTTGGGTGAGCAACTGGCACGAAACACTGTGACTCTCTTAGGGTAGCCAATATCTCGTCACCAGTATAATCACATCTTCAAAGTCAAGAAACCGCTGGCAAGAGTAACGATGTTTCTCTTAAGATACACAACTAGTGGCGTATCGCTTCAGGCAGACTGGCCACAGTATCTCAAAATGTGTATTTGGGTAAGCAACTGGCAGAAAGCACTATGACCCTCTTAACGTAGCCAAAGCCTCGTCACCAACATAATCACATCATCAACTTCAAGAAACCGCTTGCAAAGGTAACGAAGCTTCTCATAAGATACACAACTAGTGGGGTGTCACTTGAGGCAGACTGGCCAAAGTATCAAAAAAATGTGTATTTGGGTGAGCAACTAGCAGGAATCACTATGACACTCATAGGGTAGCCAATGCCTCGTCACCAGCATAATCACATCAGCAACTTCAAGAAACCCCTGGCAAAAGATACAATGACTCTAAAGATACACAACTAGTGGCGTAGCTATCAGGCAGACTGGAAAGAGTATCTAAAAATTTGTATTTGGATGAGCAACTGGCAGGAAACACTGTGACTCTCTTAGGGTAGCCAATATCTCGTCACCAGTATAATCACATCTTCAAAGTCAAGAAACCGCTGGCAAGAGTAACGATGTTTCTCTTAAGATACACAACTAGTGGCGTATCGCTTCAGGCAGACTGGCCACAGTATCTCAAAATGTGTATTTGGGTGAGCAACTGGCAATAAGCACTATGACTCTCTTAAGGAAGCCAATGCCTCGTCACCAACATAATCCCATCACCAACTTCAGGAAACCGCTTGCAAAGGTAACGAAGCTTCTCATAAGATACACAGCTAGTGGGGTGTCACTTGAGGCAGACTGGCCAAAGTATCAAAAAAATGTGTATTTGGGTGAGCAACTAGCAGGAATCACTATGACACTCATAGGGTAGCCAATGCCTCGTCACCAGCATAATCACATCAGCAACTTCAAGAAACCCCTGGCAAAAGTTACAATGACTCTTAAGATACACAACTAGTGGCGTAGCTATCAGGCAGACTGGAAAGAGTATCTAAAAAATGTGTATTTGGGTGAAGAACTGGCAGGAATCTCTATGACTCTCTTGAGGTAGCCAATGCTTCGTCACCAGCAGAATCAAATCAGCAACTTCTAGAAAACCCTTTCAAAAGTAACGATGTTTCTCTTAAGATACACAACTAGTGGCGTATCGCTTCAGGCACACTGGAAACAGTATCTAAAAAATGTGTATTTGGGTGAGCAACTGGCACGAAACACTGTGACTCTCTTAGGGTAGCCAATATCTCGTCACCAGTATAATCACATCTTCAAAGTCAAGAAACCGCTGGCAAGAGTAACGATGTTTCTCTTAAGATACACAACTAGTGGCGTATCGCTTCAGGCAGACTGGCCACAGTATCTCAAAATGTGTATTTGGGTGAGCAACTGGCAGGAAGCACTATGACTCTCTTAAGGTAGCCAATGCCTAGTCACCAACATAATCCCATCACCAACTTCAGGAAACCGCTTGCAAAGGTAACGAAGCTTCTCATAAGATACACAGCTAGTGGGGTGTTATTTGAGGCAGACTGGCCAAAGTATCAAAAAAATGTGTATTTGGGTGAGCAACTAGCAGGAATCACTATGACACTCATAGGGTAGCCAATGCCTCGTCACCAGCATAATCACATCAGCAACTTCAAGAAACCCCTGGCAAAAGTTACAATGACTCTTAAGATACACAACTAGTGGCGTAGCTATCAGGCAGACTGGAAAGAGTATCTAAAAAATGTGTATTTGGGTGAAGAACTGGCAGGAATCTCTATGACTCTCTTGAGGTAGCCAATGCCTCGTCACCAGCAGAATCAAATCAGCAACTTCTAGAAACCCCTGGCCAAAGTAACGATGTTTCTCTTAAGATACACAACTAGTGGCGTATCGCTTCAGGCACACTGGAAACAGTATCTAAAAAATGTGTATTTGGGTGAGCAACTGGCACGAAAAACTGTGACTCTTTTAGGGTAACCAATATCTCGTCACCAGTATAATCACATCTTCAAAGTCAAGAAACCGCTGGCAAGAGTAACGATGTTTCTCTTAAGATACACAACTAGTGGCGTATCGCTTCAGGCAGACTGGCCACAGTATCTCAAAATATGTATTTGGGTGAGCAACTGGCAGGAAGCACTATGACTCTCTTAAGGTAGCCAATGCCTAGTCACCAACATAATCCCATCACCAACTTCAGGAAACCGCTTGCAAAGGTAACGAAGCTTCTCATAAGATACACAGCTAGTGGGGTGTCACTTGAGGCAGACTGTCCAAAGTATCAAAAAAATGTGTATTTGGGTGAGCAACTAGCAGGAATCACTATGACACTCATAGGGCAGCCAATGCCTCGTCACCAGCATAATCACATCAGCAACTTCAAGAAACCCCTGGCAAAAGTTACAATGACTCTTAAGATACACAACTAGTGGCGTAGCTATCAGGCAGACTGTAAAGAGTATGTAAAAAATGTGTATTTGGGTTCAGAACTGGCAGGAATCTCTATGGCTCTCTTGAGGTAGCCAATGCCTCGTCACCAGCAGAATCAAATCAGCAACTTCTAGAAACCCCTGGCAAAAGTAACGATGTTTCTCTTAAGATACACAACTAGTGGCGTATCGCTTCAGGCACACTGGAAACAGTATCTAAAAAATGTGTATTTGGGTGAGCAACTGGCACGAAACACTGTCACTCTCTTAGGGTAGCCAATATCTCGTCACCAGTGTAATCACAGCTTCAAAGTCAAGGAACCGCTGGCAAGAGTAACGATGTTTCTCTTAAGATACACAACTAGTGGCGTATCGCTTCAGGCAGACTGGCCACAGTATCTCAAAATGTCTATTTGGGTGAGCAACTGGCAGGAAGCACTATGACTCTCTTAAGGTAGCCAATGCTTCGTCACCAACATAATCCCATCACCAACTTCAAGAAACCGCTTGCAAAGGTAACGAAGCTTCTCATAAGATACACAGCTAGTGGGGTTTCACTTGAGGCAGACTGGCCAAAGTATCAAAAAAATGTGTATTTGGGTGAGCAACTAGCAGGAATCACTATGACACTCATAGGGCAGCCAATGCCTCGTCACCAGCATAATCACATCAGCAACTTCAAGAAACCCCTGGCAAAAGTTACAATGACTCTTAAGATACACAACTAGTGGCGTAGCTATCAGGCAGACTGGAAAGAGTATCTAAAAAATGTGTATTTGGATGAGCAACTGGCAGGAAACACTGTGACTCTCTTAGGGTAGCCAATATCTCGTCACCAGTATAATCACATCTTCAAAGTCAAGAAACCGCTGGCAAGAGTAACGATGTTTCTCTTAAGATACACAACTAGTGGCGTATCGCTTCAGGCAGACTGGCCACAGTATCTCAAAATGTGTATTTGGGTGAGCAACTGGCAGGAAGCACTATGACTCTCTTAAGGTAGCCAATGCCTAGTCACCAACATAATCCCATCACCAACTTCAGGAAACCGCTTGCAAAGGTAACGAAGCTTCTCATAAGATACACAGCTAGTGGGGTGTCACTTGAGGCAGACTGGCCAAAGTATCAAAAAATGTGTATTTGGGTGAGCAACTAGCAGGAATCACTATGACACTCATAGGGTAGCCAATGCCTCGTCACCAGCATAATCACATCAGCAACTTCAAGAAACCCCTGGCAAAAGTTACAATGACTCTTAAGATACACAACTAGTGGCGTAGCTATCAGGCAGACTGGAAAGAGTATCTAAAAAATGTGTATTTGGGTGAAGAACTGGCAGGAATCTCTATGACTCTCTTGAGGTAGCCAATGCCTCGTCACCAGCAGAATCAAATCAGCAACTTCTAGAAACCCCTGGCCAAAGTAACGATGTTTCTCTTAAGATACACAACTAGTGGCGTATCGCTTCAGGCACACTGGAAACAGTATCTAAAAAATGTGTATTTGGGTGAGCAACTGGCACGAAAAACTGTGACTCTCTTAGGGTAACCAATATCTCGTCACCAGTATAATCACATCTTCAAAGTCAAGAAACCGCTGGCAAGAGTAACGATGTTTCTCTTAAGATACACAACTAGTGGCGTATCGCCTCAGGCAGACTGGCCACAGTATCTCAAAATGTGTATTTGGGTGAGCAACTGGCAGGAAGCACTATGACTCTCTTAAGGTAGTCAATGCCTCGTCACCAACATAATCACATCACCAACTTCAAGAAACCGCTTGCAAAGGTATCGAAGCTTCTCATAAGATACACAGCTAGTGGGGTGTCACTTGAGGCAGACTGGCCAAAGTATCAAAAAATGTGTATTTGGGTGAGCAAATAGCAGTAATCACTATGACACTCATAGGGTAGCCAATGCCTCGTCACCAGCATAATCACATCAGCAACTTCAAGAAACCCCTGGCAAAAGTAACAATGACTCTTAAGATACACAACTAGTGGCGTAGCTATCAGTCAGACTGAAAAGAGTATCTAAAAAATGTGTATTTGGATGAGCAACTGGCAGGAAACACTGTGACTCTCTTAGGGTAGCCAATATCTCGTCACCAGTATAATCACATCTTCAAAGTCAAGAAACCGCTGGCAAGAGTAACGATGTTCCTTTTAAGATACACAACTAGTGGCGTATCGCTTCAGGCACACTGGAAACAGTATCTAAAAAATGTGTATTTGGGTGAGCAACTGGCACGAAACACTGTGACTCCCTTAGGGTAACCAATATCTCGTCACCAGTATAATCACATCCTCAAAGTCATGGAACCGCTGGCAAGAGTAACGATGTTTCTCTTAAGATACACAACTAGTGGCGTATCGCTTCAGGCAGACTGGCCACAGTATCTCAAAATGTGTATTTCGGTGAGCAACTGGCAGGAAGCACTATGACTCTCTTAAGGTAGCCAATGCCTCGTCACCAACATAATCCCATCACCAACTTCAAGAAACCGCTTGCAAAGGTAACGAAGCTTCTCATAAGATACACAGCTAGTGGGGTGTCACTTGAGGCAGACTGGCCAAAGTATCAAAAAAATGTGTATTTGGGTGAGCAACTAGCAGGAATCACTATGACACTCATAGGGCAGCCAATGCCTCGTCACCAGCATAATCACATCAGCAACTTCAAGAAACCCCTGGCAAAAGTTACAATGACTCTTAAGATACACAACTAGTGGCGTAGCTATCAGGCACACTGGAAACAGTATCTAAAAAATGTGTATTTGGATGAGCAACTGGCAGGAAACACTGTGACTCTCTTAGGGTAGCCAATATCTCGTCACCAGTATAATCACATCTTCAAAGTCAAGAAACCGCTGGCAAGAGTAACGATGTTTCTCTTAAGCTACACAACTAGTGGCGTATCGCTTCAGGCAGACTGGCCACAGTATCTCAAAATGTGTATTTGGGTGAGCAATGGCAATAAGCACTATGACTCTCTTAAGGTAGCCAATGCCTCGTCACCAACATAATCCCATCACCAAATTCAGGAAACCGCTTGCAAAGGTAACGAAGCTTCTCATAAGATACACAGCTAGTGGGGTGTCACTTGAGGCAGACTGGACAAAGTATCAAAAAAATGTGTATTTGGGTGAGCAACTAGCAGGAATCACTATGACACTCATAGGGTAGCCAATGCCTCGTCACCAGCATAATCACATCAGCAACTTCAAGAAACCCCTGGCAAAAGTTACAATGACTCTTAAGATACACAACTAGTGGCGTAGCTATCAGGCAGACTGGAAAGAGTATCTAAAAAATGTGTATTTGGGTGAAGAACTCGCAGGAATCTCTATGACTCTCTTGAGGTAGCCAGTGCTTCGTCACCAGCAGAATCAAATCAGCAACTTCTAGAACCCCTTTCAAAAGTAACGATGTTTCTCTTAAGATACACAACTAGTGGCGTATCGCTTCAGGCACACTGGAAACAGTATCTAAAAAATGTGTATTTGGGTGAGCAACTGGCACGAAACACTGTGACTCCCTTAGGGTAACCAATATCTCGTCACCAGTATAATCACATCCTCAAAGTCATGGAACCGCTGGCAAGAGTAACGATGTTTCTCTTAAGATACACAACTAGTGGCGTATCGCTTCAGGCAGACTGGCCACAGTATCTCAAAATGTGTATTTCGGTGAGCAACTGGCAGGAAGCACTATGACTCTCTTAAGGTAGCCAATGCCTCGTCACCAACATAATCCCATCACCAACTTCAAGAAACCGCTTGCAAAGGTAACGAAGCTTCTCATAAGATACACAGCTAGTGGGGTGTCACTTGAGGCAGACTGGCCAAAGTATCAAAAAAATGTGTATTTGGGTGAGCAACTAGCAGGAATCACTATGACACTCATAGGGCAGCCAATGCCTCGTCACCAGCATAATCACATCAGCAACTTCAAGAAACCCCTGGCAAAAGTTACAATGACTCTTAAGATACACAACTAGTGGCGTAGCTATCAGGCACACTGGAAACAGTATCTAAAAAATGTGTATTTGGATGAGCAACTGGCAGGAAACACTGTGACTCTCTTAGGGTAGCCAATATCTCGTCACCAGTATAATCACATCTTCAAAGTCAAGAAACCGCTGGCAAGAGTAACGATGTTTCTCTTAAGCTACACAACTAGTGGCGTATCGCTTCAGGCAGACTGGCCACAGTATCTCAAAATGTGTATTTGGGTGAGCAATGGCAATAAGCACTATGACTCTCTTAAGGTAGCCAATGCCTCGTCACCAACATAATCCCATCACCAAATTCAGGAAACCGCTTGCAAAGGTAACGAAGCTTCTCATAAGATACACAGCTAGTGGGGTGTCACTTGAGGCAGACTGGACAAAGTATCAAAAAAATGTGTATTTGGGTGAGCAACTAGCAGGAATCACTATGACACTCATAGGGTGGCCAATGCCTCGTCACCAGCATAATCACATCAGCAACTTCAAGAAACCCCTGGCAAAAGTTACAATGACTCTTAAGATACACAACTAGTGGCGTAGCTATCAGGCAGACTGGAAATAGTATCTAAAAAATGTGTATTTGGGTGAAGAACTCGCAGGAATCTCTATGACTCTCTTGAGGTAGCCAGTGCTTCGTCACCAGCAGAATCAAATCAGCAACTTCTAGAACCCCTTTCAAAAGTAACGATGTTTCTCTTAAGATACACAACTAGTGGCGTATCGCTTCAGGCACACTGGAAACAGTATCTAAAAAATGTGTATTTGGGTGAGCAACTGGCACGAAACACTGTGACTCTCTTAGGGTAGCCAATATCTCGTCACCAGTATAATCACAGCTTCAAAGTCAAGAAACCGCTGGCAAGAGTAACGATGTTTCTCTTAAGATACACAACTAGTGGCGTATCGCTTCAGGCAGACTGGCCACAGTACCTCAAAATGTGTATTTGGGTGAGCAAATGGCAGGAAGCACTATGACTCTCTTAAGGTTGCCAATGCCTAGTCACCAACATAATCCCATCACCAACTTCAGGAAACCGCTTGCAAAGGTAACGAAGCTTCTCATAAGATACACAGCTAGTGGGGTGTCACTTGAGGCAGACTGGACAAAGTATCAAAAAAATGTGTATTTGGTTGAGCAACTAGCAGGAATCACTATGACACTCATAGGGTACCCAATGCCTCGTCACCAGCATAATCACATCAGCAACTTCAAGAATCCCCTGGCAAAAGTTACAATGACTCTTAAGATACACAACTAGTGGCGTAGCTATGAGGCAGACTGTAAAGAGTATCTAAAAAATGTGTATTTGGATGAGCAACTGGCAGGAAACACTGTGACCTTCTTAGGGTAGCCAATATCTCGTCACCAGTATAATCACATCTTCAAAGTCAAGAAACCGCTGGCAAGAGTAACGATGTTTCTCTTAAGATACACAACTATTGGCGTATCGCTTCAGGCAGACTGGCCACAGTATCTCAAAATGGGTATTTGGGTGAGCAATGGCAATATACAATTTGACTCTCTTAAAGTTGCCAATGCCTCTTCACCAACATAATCCCATCACAAACTTCCGGAAACCGCTTGCAAAGGTAACGAAGCTTCTCATAAGATACACAGCTAGTGGGGTGTCACTTGAGGCAGACTGGCCAAAGTATCAAAAAAATGTGTATTTGGGTGAGCAACTAGCAGGAATCACTATGACACTCATAGGGTAGCCAATGCCTCGTCACCAGCATAATCACATCAGCAACTTCAAGAAACCCCTGGCAAGAGTTACAATGACTCTTAAGATACACAACTAGTGGCGTAGCTATCAGGCAGACTGAAAAGAGTATCTAAAAAATGTGTATTTGGGTGAAGAACTGGCAGGAATCTCTATGACTCTCTTGAGGTAGCCAGTGCTTCGTCACCAGCAGAATCAAATCAGCAACTTCTAGAAACCCTTTCAAAAGTAACGATGTTTCTCTTCAGATACACAACTAGTGGCGTATCGCTTCAGGCACACTGGAAACAGTATCTAAAAAATGTGTATTTGGGTGAGCAACTGGCACGAAACACTGTGACTCTCTTAGGGTAGCCAAGATCTCGTCACCAGTATAATCACAGCTTCAAAGTCAAGAAACCGCTGGCAAGAGTAACGACGTTTCTCTTAAGATACACAACTAGTAGCGTATCGCTTCAGGCAGACTGGCCACAGTATCTCAAAATGTGTACTTTGGTGAGCAACTGGCAGGAAGATCTATGACTCTCTTAAGGTAGCCAATGCCTCGTCACCAGCAGAATCAAATCAGCAACTTCTAGAAACCCCTGGCAAAAGTAACGATGTTTCTCTTAAGATACACAACTAGTGGCGTATCGCTTCAGGCACACTGGCCACAGTATCTCAAAATGTGTATTTGGGTGAGCAACTGGCAGGAAGCGCTATGACTCTCTTGAGGTAGCCAATGCCTAGTCACCAACATAATCCCATCACCAACTTCAGGAAACCGCTTGCAAAGCTAACGAAGCTTCTCATAAGATACACAGCTAGTGGGGTGTCACTTGAGGAGACTTGCCAAAGTATCAAAAAAATGTGTATTTGGGTGAGCAACTAGCAGGAATCACTATGACACTCATAGGGCAGCCAATGCCTCGTCACCAGCATAATCACATCAGCAACTTCTAGAAACCCCTGGCAAAAGTTACAATGACTCTTAAGATACTCAACTAGTGGCGTAGCTATCAGGCAGACTGGAAAGAGTATCTAAAAAATGTGTATTTGGGTGATGAACTGGCAGGAATCTCTATGACTCTCTTGAGGTAGCCAATGCCTCGTCACCAGCAGAATCAAATCAGCAACTTCTAGAAACCCCTACCAATAGTAACGATGTTTCTCTGAAGATACACAACTAGTGGCGTATCGCTTCAGGCACACTGGAAACAGTATCTAAAAAATGTGTATTTGGGTGAGCAACTAGCACGAAACACTGTGACTCTCTTAGGGTAACCAATATCTCGTCACCAGTATAATCACATCTTCAAAGTCAAGAAACCGCTGGCAAGAGTAACGATGTTTCTCTTAAGATACACAACTAGTGGCGTATCGCTTCAGGCAGACTGGCCACAGTATCTCAAAATGTGTATTTGGGTGAGCAACTGGCAGAAAGCATAATGACTCTCTTAACGTAGCCAAAGCCTCGTCACCAACATAATCACATCACCAACTTCAAGAAACCGCTTGCAAAGGTAACGAAGCTTCTCATAAGATACACAACTAGTGGGGTGTCACTTGAGGCAGACTGGCCAAAGTATCAAAAAAATGTGTATTTGGGTGAGCAACTAGCAGGAATCACTATGACACTCATAGGGTAGCCAATGCCTCATCACCAGCATAATCACATCAGCAACTTCAAGAAACCCCTGGCAAAAGTTACAATGACTCTTAAGATACACAACTAGTGGCGTAGCTATCAGGCAGACTGGAAAGAGTATCTAAAAATGTGTATTTAAATGAGCAACTGGCAGGAAACACTGTGACTCTCTTAGGGTAGCCAATATCTCGTCACCAGTATAATCACATCTTCAAAGTCAAGAAACCGCTGGCAAGAGTAACGATGTTTCTCTTTAGATACACAACTAGTGGCGTATTGCTTCAGGCAGACTGGCCACAGTATCTCAAAATGTGTATTTGGGTGAGCAACTGGCAATAAGCACTATGACTCTCTTAAGGAAGCCAATGCCTCGTCACCAACATAATCCCATCTCCAACTTCAGGAAACCGCTTGCAAAGGTAACGAAGCTTCTCATAAGATACACAGCTAGTGGGGTGTCACTCGAGGCAGACTGGCCAAAGTATCAAAAAAATGTGTATTTGGGTGAGCAACTAGCAGGAATCACTATGACACTCATAGGGTAGCCAATGCCTCGTCACCAGCATAATCACATCAGCATCTTCAAGAAACCCCTGGCAAAAGTTACAATGACTCTTAAGATACACAACTAGTGGCGTAGCTATCAGGCAGACTGGAAAGAGTATCTAAAAAAGGTGTATTTGGGTGAAGAACTGGCAGGAATCTCTATGACTCTCTAGAGGTAGCCAATGCTTCGTCACCAGCAGAATCAAATCAGCAACTTCTAGAAAACCCTTTCAAAAGTAACGAAGTTTCTCTTAAGATACACAACTAGTGGCGTATCGCTTCAGGCACACTGGAAACAGTATCTAAAAAATGTGTATTTGGGTGAGCAACTGGCACGAAACACTGTGACTCTCTTAGGGTAACCAATATCTCGTCACCAGTATAATCACATCTTCAAAGTCAAGAAACCGCTGGCAAGAGTAACGATGTTTCTCTTAAGATACACAACCAGTGGCGTATCGCTTCAGGCAGACTGGCCACAGTATCTCAAAATGTGTATTTGGGTGAGCAACTGGCAGAAAGCACTATGACTCTCTTCAGGTAGCCAATGCCTCGTCACCAACATTATCACATCACCAACTTCAAGAAACCGCTTGCAAAGGTAACGAAGCTTCTCATAAGATACACAGCTAGTGGGGTGTCTCTTTAGGCAGACTGGCCAAAGTATCAAAAAAATGTGTATTTGGGTGAGCAACTAGCAGGAATCACTATGACACTCATAGGGTAGCCAATGCTACGTCACCAGTATAATCACATCTTCAAAGTGAAGAAACCGCTGGCAAGAGTAACGATGTTTCTCTTAAGATACACAACTAGTGGCGTATCGCTTCAGGCAGACTGGAAACAGTATCTAAAAAATGTGTATTTGGGTGAGCAACTGGCACGAAAAACTGTGACTCTCTTAGGGTAACCAATATCTCGTCACCAGTATAATCACATCTTCAAAGTCAAGAAACCGCTGGCAAGAGTAACGATGTTTCTCTTAAGATACACAACTAGTGGCGTATCGCCTCAGGCAGACTGGCCACAGTAACTCAAAATGTGTATTTGGGTGAGCAACTGGCAGGAAGCACTATGACTCTCTTAAGGTAGCCAATGCCTAGTCACCAACATAATCCCATCACCAACTTCAGGAAACCGCTTGCAAAGGTAACGAAGCTTCTCATAAGATACACAGCTAGTGGGGTGTCACTTGAGGCAGACTGGCCAAAGTATCAAAAAAATGTGTATTTGGGTGAGCAACTAGCAGGAATCACTATGACACTCATAGGGCAGCCAATGCCTCGTCACCAGCATAATGACATCAGCTACTTCAAGAAACCCCTGGCAAAAGATACAATGACTCTTAAGATACACAACTAGTGGCGTAGCTATCAGGCAGACTGGAAAGAGTATCTAAAAAAGTGTATTTGGGTGAAGAACTGGCAGGAATCTCTATGACTCTCTTGAGGTAGCCAATGCTTCGTCACCAGCAGAATCAAATCAGCAACTTCTAGAAAACCCTTTCAAAAGTAACGATGTTTCTCTTAAGATACACAACTAGTGGCGTATCGCTTCAGGCACATTGGAAACAGTATCTAAAAATTTGTATTTGGGTGAGCAACTGGCACGAAACACTGTGACTCTCTTAGGGTAACCAATATCTCGTCACCAGTATAATCACATCTTCAAAGTCAAGAAACCGCTGGCAAGAGTAACGATGTTTCTCTTAAGATACACAACTAGTGGCGTATCGCTTCAGGCAGACTGGCCACAGTATCTCCAAATGTGTATTTGGGTGAGCAACTGGCAGAAAGCACTATGACTCTCTTAAGGTAGCCAATGCCTCGTCACCAACATTATCACATCACCAACTTCAAGAAACCGCTTGCAAAGGTAACGAAGCTTCTCATAAGATACACAGCTAGTGGGGTGTCACGTGAGGCAGACTGGCCAAAGTAGCAAAAAAATGTGTATTTGGGTGAGCAACTAGCATGAAACACTATGACACTCATAGGGCAGCCAATGCCTCGTCACCAGCATAATCACATCAGCAACTTCAAGAAACCCCTGGCAAAAGTTACAATGACTCTTAAGATACACAACTAGTGGCGTAGCTATCAGGCAGACTGGAAAGAGTATCTAAAAAATGTGTATTTGGATGAGCAACTGGCAGGAAACACTGTGACTCTCTTAGGGTAGCCAATATCTCGTCACCAGTATAATCACATCTTCAAAGTCAAGAAACCGCTGGCAAGAGTAACGATGTTTCTCTTAAGATACACAACTAGTGGCGTATCGCTTCAGGCAGACTGGCCACAGTAACTCAAAATGTGTATTTGTTTGAGCAACTGGCAGGAAGCACTATGACTCTCTTAAGGTAGTCAATGCCTAGTCACCAACATAATCCCATCACCAACTTCAGGAAACCGCTGGCAAAGGTAACGAAGCTTCTCATAAGATACACAGCTAGTGGGGCGTCATTTGAGGCAGACTGGCCAAAGTATCAAAAAAATGTGTATTTGGGTGAGCAACTAGCAGGAATCACTATGACACTCATAGGGTAGCCAATGCCTCATCACCAGCATAATCACATCAGCAACTTCAAGAAACCCCTGGCAAAAGTTACAATGACTCTTAAGATACACAACTAGTGGCGTAGCTATCAGGCAGACTGTAAAGAGTATCTAAAAAATGTGTATTTGGGTGAAGAACTGGCAGGAATCTCTATGACTCTCTTGAGGTAGCCAATGCCTCGTCACCAGCAGAATCAAATCAGCAACTTCTAGAAACCCCTGGCAAAAGTAACGATAATTCTCTTAAGATACACAACTAGTGGCGTATCGCTTCAGGCACACTGGAAACAGTATCTAAAAAATGTGTATTTGGGTGAGCAACTGGCAGAAAGCACTATGACTCTCTTAAGGTAGCCAATGCCTCGTCACCAACATTATCACATCACCAACTTCAAGAAACCGCTTGCAAAGGTAACGAAGCTTCTCATAAGATACACAGCTAGTGGGGTGTCACGTGAGGCAGACTGGCCAAAGTAGCAAAAAAATGTGTATTTGGGTGAGCAACTAGCATGAAACACTATGACACTCATAGGGCAGCCAATGCCTCGTCACCAGCATAATCACATCAGCAACTTCAAGAAACCCCTGGCAAAAGTTACAATGACTCTTAAGATACACAACTAGTGGCGTAGCTATCAGGCAGACTGGAAAGAGTATCTAAAAAATGTGTATTTGGATGAGCAACTGGCAGGAAACACTGTGACTCTCTTAGGGTAGCCAATATCTCGTCACCAGTATAATCACATCTTCAAAGTCAAGAAACCGCTGGCAAGAGTAACGATGTTTCTCTTAAGATACACAACTAGTGGCGTATCGCTTCAGGCAGACTGGCCACAGTAACTCAAAATGTGTATTTGTTTGAGCAACTGGCAGGAAGCACTATGACTCTCTTAAGGTAGTCAATGCCTAGTCACCAACATAATCCCATCACCAACTTCAGAAAACCGCTGGCAAAGGTAACGAAGCTTCTCATAAGATACACAGCTAGTGGGGTGTCATTTGAGGCAGACTGGCCAAAGTATCAAAAAAATGTGTATTTGGGTGAGCAACTAGCAGGAATCACTATGACACTCATAGGGTAGCCAATGCCTCATCACCAGCATAATCACATCAGCAACTTCAAGAAACCCCTGGCAAAAGTTACAATGACTCTTAAGATACACAACTAGTGGCGTAGCTATCAGGCAGACTGTAAAGAGTATCTAAAAAATGTGTATTTGGGTGAAGAACTGGCAGGAATCTCTATGACTCTCTTGAGGTAGCCAATGCCTCGTCACCAGCAGAATCAAATCAGCAACTTCTAGAAACCCCTGGCAAAAGTAACGATGTTTCTCTTAAGATACACAACTAGTGGCGTATCGCTTCAGGCACACTGGAAACAGTATCTAAAAAATGTGTATTTGGGTGAGCAACTGGCACGAAAAACTGTGACTCTCTTAGGGTAACCAATATCTCGTCACCAGTATAATCACATCTTCAAAGTCAAGAAACCGCTGGCAAGAGTAACGATGTTTCTCTTTAGATACACAACTAGTGGCGTATCGCATCAGGCAGACTGGCCACAGTATCTCAAAATGTGTATTTGGGTGAGCAACTGGCAGGAAGCACTAGACTCTCTTAAGGTAGCCAATGCCTAGTCACCAACATAATCCCATCACAAACTTCAGGAAACCGCTTGCAAAGGTAACGAAGCTTCTCATAAGATACACAGCTAGTGGGGTGTCACTTGAGGCAGACTGGCCAAAGTATCAAAAAAATGTGTATTTGGGTGAGCAACTAGCAGGAATCACTATGACACTCATAGGGCAGCCAATGCCTCGTCACCAGCATAATCACATCAGCAACTTCAAGAAACCCCTGGCAAAAGTTACAATGACTCTTAAGATACACAACTAGTGGCGTATCTATCAGGCAAACTGGAAAGAGTATCTAAAAAATGTGTATTTGGATGAGCAACTGGCAGGAAACACTGTGACTCTCTTAGGGTAGCCAATATCTCGTCACCAGTATAATCACATCTTCAAAGTCAAGAAACTGCTGGCAAGAGTAACGATGTTTCTCTTAAGATACACAACTAGTGGCGTATCGCTTCAGGCAGACTGGCCACAGTATTTCAAAATGTGTATTTGGGTGAGAAACTGGCAGGAAGCACTATGACTCTCTTAAGGTAGCTAATGCCTCGTCACCAACATAATCCCATCACCAACTTCAAGAAACCGCTTGCAAAGGTAACGAAGCTTCTCATAAGATACACAGCTAGTGGGGTGTCACTTGAGGCAGACTGGCCAAAGTATCAAAAAAATGTGTATTTGGGTGAGCAACTAGCAGGAATCACTATTACACTCATAGGGTAGCCAATGCCTCGTCACCAGCATAATCACATCAGCAACTTCAAGAAACCCCTGGCAAAAGTTACAATGACTCTTAAGATACACAACTAGTGGCGTAGCTATCAGGCAGACTGGAAAGAGTATCTAAAAAATGTGTATTTGGGTGAAGAACTGGCAGGAATCTCTATGACTCTCCTGAGGTAGCCAATGCCTCGTCACCAGCAGAATCAAATCAGCAACTTCTAGAAACCCCTGGCAAAGGTAACGATGTTTCTCTTAAGATACACAACTAGTGGCGTATCGCTTCAGGCACACTAGAAACAGTATCTAAAAAATGTGTATTTGCGTGAGCAACTGGCACGAAACACTGTGACTCTCTTAGGGTAACCAATATCTCGTCACCAGTATAATCACATCTTCAAAGTCAAGAAACCGCTGGCAAGAGTAACGATGTTTCTCTTAAGATACACAACTAGTGGCGTATCGCTTCAGGCAGACTGGCCACAGTATCTCAAAATGTGTATTTGGGTGAGCAACTGGCAGGAAGCACTATGACTCTCTTAAGGTAGCCAATGCCTCGTCACCAACAAATCCCATCACCAACTTCAGGAAACCGCTTGCAAAGGTAACGAAGCTTCTCATAAGATACACAGCTAGTGGGGTGTCACTTTAGGCAGACTGGCCAAAGTATCAAAAAAATGTGTATTTGGGTGAGCAACTAGCAGGAATCACTATGACACTCATAGGGTAGCCAATGCCTCGTCACCAGCATAATCACATCAGCAACTTCAAGAAACCCCTGGCAAAAGTTACAATGACTCTTAAGATACACAACTAGTGGCGTAGCTATCAGGCAGACTGTGAAGAGTATCTAAAGAATGTGTATTTGGGTGAAGAACTGGCAGGAATCTCTATGTCTCTCTTGAGGTAGCCAATGCTTCGTCACCAGCAGAATCAAATCAGCAACTTCTAGAAACCCCTTTCAAAAGTAACGATGTTTCTCTTAAGATACACAACTAGTGGCGTATCGCCTCAGGCACACTGGAAACAGTATCTAAAAAATGTGTATTTGGGTGAGCAACTGGCACGAAACACTGTGACTCTCTTAGGGTAACCAATATCTCGTCACCAGTATAATCACATCTTCAAAGTCAAGAAACCGCTGGCAAGAGTAACGATGCTTCTCTTAAGATACACAACTAGTGGCGTATCGCTTCAGGCAGACTGGCCACAGTATCTCAAAATGTGTATTTGGGTGAGCAACTGGCAGGAAGCACTATGACTCTCTTAAGGTAGCCAATGCCTCGTCACCAACATAATCCCATCACCAACTTCAGGAAACCGCTTGCAAAGGTAACGAAGCTTCTCATAAGATACACAGCTAGTGGGGTGTCACTTTAGGCAGACTGGCCAAAGTATCAAAAAAATGTGTATTTGGGTGAGCAACTGGCAGGAATCACTATGACACTCATAGGGCAGCCAATGCCTCGTCACCAGCATAATCACATCAGCAACTTCAAGAAACCCCTGGCAAAAGTTACAATGACTCTTAAGATACACAACTAGTGGCGTAGCTATCAGGCAGACTGGAAAGAGTATCTAAAAAATGTGTATTTGGGTGAAGAACTGGCAGGAATCTCAATGACTCTCTTGAGGTAGCCAATGATTCGTCACCAGCAGAATCAAATCAGCAACTTCTAGAAACCCCTTTCAAAAGTAACGATGTTTCTCTTAAGATACACAACTAGTGGCGTATCGCTTCAGGCACACTGGAAACAGTATCTAAAAAATGTGTATTTGGGTGAGCAACTGGCACGAAACACTGTGACTCTCTTAGGGTAGCCAATATCTCGTCACCAGTATAATCACAGCTTCAAAGTCAAGAAACCGCTGGCAAGAGTAACGATGTTTCTCTTTAGATACACAACTCGTGGCGTATCGCTTCAGGCAGACTGGCCACAGTATCTCAAAATGTGTATTTGGGTGAGCAACTGGCAGGAAGCACTATGACTCTCTTAAGGAAGCCAATGCCTCGTCACCAACATAATCCCATCACCAACTTCAAGAAACCGCTTGCAAAGGTAACGAAACTTCTCATAAGATACGCAGCTAGTGGGGTGTCACTTGAGGCAGACTGGCCAAAGTATCAAAAAAATGTGTATTTGGGTGAGCAACTAGCAGGAATCACTATGACACTCATAGGGTAGCCAATGCCTCGTCACCAGCATAATCACATCAGCAACTTCAAGAAACCCCTGGCAAAAGTTACAATGACTCTTAAGATACACAACTAGTGGCGTAGCTATCAGGCAGACTGGAAAGAGTATCTAAAAAATGTGTATTTGGATGAGCAACTGGCAGGAAACACTGTGACTCTCTTAGGGTAGCCAATATCTCGTCACCAGTATAATCACATCTTCAAAGTAAAGAAACCGCTGGCAAGAGTAACGATGTTTCTCTTAAGATACACAACTAGTGGCGTATCGCTTCAGGCAGACTGGCCACAGTATCTCAAAATGTGTATTTGGGTGAGCAACGGGCAGGAAGCACTATGACTCTCTTAAGATAGCCAATGCCTCGTCACCAACATAATCCCATCACCAACTTCAGGAAACCGCTTGCAAAGGTAACGAAGCTTCTCATAAGATACACAGCTAGTGGGGTGTCACTTTAGGCAGACTGGCCAAAGTATCTAAAAAATGTGTATTTGGGTGAGCAACTAGCAGGAATCACTATGACACTCATAGGGTAGCCAATGCCTCGTCACCAGCATAATCACATCAGCAACTTCAAGAAACCCCTGGCAAAAGTTACAATGACTCTTAAGATACACAACTAGTGGCGTAGCTATCAGGCAGACTGTAAAGAGTATCTAAAAAATGTGTATTTGGGTGAAGAACTGGCAGGAATCTCTATGACTCTCTTGAGGTAGCCAATGCTTCGTCACCAGCAGAATCAAATCAGCAACTTCTAGAAACCCCTTTCAAAAGTAACGATGTTTCTCTTAAGATACACAACTAGTGGCGTATCGCCTCAGGCACACTGGAAACAGTATCTAAAAAATGTGTATTTGGGTGAAGAACTGGCAGGAATCTCTATGACTCTCTTGAGGTAGCCAATAATTCGTCACCAGTATAATCACATCTTCAAAGTCAAGAAACCGCTGGCAAGAGTAACGATGTTTCTCTTAAGATACACAACTAGTGGCGTATCGCTTCAGGCAGACTGGCCACAGTATCTCAAAATGTGTATTTGGGTGAGCAACTGGCAGGAAGCACTATGACTCTCTTAAGGTAGCCAATGCCTCGTCACCAACATAATCACAGCACCAACTTCAAGAAACCGCTTGCATAGGTAACGAAGCTTCTCATAAGATACACAGCTAGTGGGGTGTCACTTGAGGCAGACTGGCCAAAGTATCAAAAAAATGTGTATTTGGGTGAGCAACTAGCAGGAATCACTATGACACTCATAGGGCAGCCAATGCCTCGTCACCAGCATAATCACATCAGCAACTTCAAGAAACCCCTGGCAAAAGTTACAATGACTCTTAAGATACACAACTAGTGGCGTAGCTATGAGGCAGACTGGAAAGAGTATCTAAAAATGTGTATTTTGGGTGAAGAACTGGCAGGAATCTCTATGACTCTCTTGAGGTAGCCAATGATTCGTCACCAGCAGAATCAAATCAGCAACTTCTAGAAACCCCTTTCAAAAGTAACGATTTTCTCTTAAGATACACAACTACTGGCGTATCGCTTCAGGCACACTGGCAACAGTATCTCAAAAATGTGTATTTGGGTGAGCAACTGGCACGAAACAATGTGACTCTCTTAGGGTAGCCAATATCTCGTCACCAGTACAATCACAGCTTCAAAGTCAAGAAACCGCTGGCAAGAGTAACGATGTTTCTCTTAAGATACACAACTAGTGGCGTATCGCTTCAGGCAGACTGGCCACGGTATCTCAAAATGTCTATTTGGGTGAGCAACTGGCAGGAAGCACTATGACTCTCTTAAGGTAGCCAATGCCTCGTCACCAATATAATCCCATCACCAACTTCAAGAAACCGCTTGCATAGGTAACGAAGCTTCTCATAAGATACACAGCTAGTGGGGTGTCACTTGAGGCAGACTGGCCAAAGTATCAAAAAAATGTGTATTTGGGTGAGCAACTAGACGGAATCACTATGACACTCATAGAGTAGCCAATGCCTCGTCACCAGCATAATCACATCAGCAACTTCAAGAAACCCCTGGCAAAAGTTACAATGACTCTTAAGATACACAACTAGTGGCGTAGCTATCAGGCAGACAGGAAAGAGTATCTACAAAATGTGTATTTGGGTGAAGAACTGGCAGGAATCTCTATGACTCTCTTGAGGTAGCCAATGCCTCGTCACCAGCAGAATCAAATCAGCAACTTCTAGAAACCCCTGGCAAAAGTAACGATGTTTCTCTTAAGATACACAACTAGTGGCGTAGCTATCAGGCACACTGGAAACAGTATCTAAAAAATGTGTATTTGGGTGAAGAACTGGCAGGAAACACTGTGACTCTCTTAGGGTAGCCAATATCTCGTCACCAGTATAATCACATCTTCCAAGTCAAGAAACTGCTGGCAAGAGTAACGATGTTTCTCTTAAGATACACAACTAGTGGCGTATCGCTTCAGGCAGACTGGCCACAGTATCTCAAAATGTGTATTTGGGTGAGCAACTGGCAGGAAGCACTATGACTCTCTTAAGGTAGCTAATGCCTCGTCACCAACATAATCCCATCACCAACTTCAAGAAACCGCTTGCAAAGGTAACGAAGCTTCTCATAAGATACACAGCTAGTGGGGTGTCACTTGAGGCAGACTGGCCAAAGTATCAAAAAAATGTGTATTTGTGTGAGCAACTAGCAGGAATCACTATGACACTCATAGGGTAGCCAATGCCTCGTCACCAGCATAATCACATCAGCAACTTCAAGAAACCCCTGGCAAAAGTTACAATGACTCTTAAGATACACAACTAGTGGCGTAGCTATCAGGCAGACTGTAAAGAGTATCTAAAAAATGTGTATTTGGGTGAAGAACTGGCAGGAATCTCTATGACTCTCTTGAGGTAGCCAATGCCTCGTCACCAGCAGAATCAAATCAGCAACTTCTAGATCCCCTGGCAAAAGTAACGAAGTTTCTCTTAAGATACACAACTAGTGGCGTATCGCTTCAGGCACACTAGAAACAGTATCTAAAAAATGTGTATTTGGGTGAGCAACTGGCACGAAACACTGTGACTCTCTTAGGGTAACCAATATCTCGTCACCAGTATAATCACATCTTCAAAGTCAAGAAACCGCGGGCAAGAGTAACGATGTTTCTCTTAAGATACACAACTAGTGGCGTATCGCTTCAGGCAGACTGGCCACAGTATCTCAAAATGTGTATTTGGGTGAGCAACTGGCAGGAAGCACTATGACTCTCTGAAGGTAGCCAATGCCTTGTCACCAACATAATCCCATCACCAACTTCAGGAAACCGCTTGCAAAGGTAACGAAGCTTCTCATAAGATACACAGCTAGTGGGGTGTCACTTGAGGCAGACTGGCCAAAGTATCAAAAAAATGTGTATTTGGGTGAGCAACTAGCAGGAATCACTATGACACTCATAGGGCAGCCAATGCCTCGTCACCAGCATAATCACATCAGCAACTTCAAGAAACCCCTGGCAAAAGTTACAATGACTCTTAAGATACACAACTAGTGGCGTAGCTATCAGGCAGACTGGAAAGAGTATCTAAAAAATGTGTATTTGGGTGAAGAACTGGCAGGAATCTCAATGACTCTCTTGAGGTAGCCAATGATTCGTCACCAGCAGAATCAAATCAGCAACTTCTAGAAACCCCTTTCAAAAGTAACGATGTTTCTCTTAAGATACACAACTAGTGGCGTATCGCTTCAGGCACACTGGAAACAGTATCTAAAAAATGTGTATTTGGGTGAGCAACTGGCACGAAACACTGTGACTCTCTTAGGGTAGCCAATATCTCGTCACCAGTATAATCACATCTTCAAAGTCAAGAAACCGCTGGCAAGAGTAACGATGTTTCTCTTAAGATACACAACTAGTGGCGTATCGCTTCAGGCAGACTGGCCACAGTATCTCTAAATGTGTATTTGGGTGAGCAACGGGCAGGAAGCACTATGACTCTCTTAAGATAGCCAATGCCTCGTCACCAACATAATCCCATCACCAACTTCAGGAAACCGCTTGCAAAGGTAACGAAGCTTCTCATAAGATACACAGCTAGTGGGGTGTCACTTTAGGCAGACTGGCCAAAGTATCTAAAAAATGTGTATTTGGGTGAGCAACTAGCAGGAATCACTATGACACTCATAGGGTAGCCAATGCCTCGTCACCAGCATAATCACATCAGCAACTTCAAGAAACCCCTGGCAAAAGTAACAATGACTCTTAAGATACACAACTAGTGGCGTAGCTATCAGGCAGACTGTAAAGAGTATCTAAAAAATGTGTATTTGGGTGAAGAATTGGCAGGAATCTCTATGACTCTCTTGAGGTAGCCAATGCTTCGTCACCAGCAGAATCAAATCAGCAACTTCTAGAAACCCCTTTCAAAAGTAACGATTTTCTCTTAAGATACACAACTAGTGGCGTATCGCTTCAGGCACACTGGCAACAGTATCTAAAAAATGTGTATTTGGGTGAGCAACTGGCACGAAACACTGTGACTCTCTTAGGGTAGCCAATATCTCGTCACCAGTATAATCACAGCTTCAAAGTCAAGAAACCGCTGGCAAGAGTAACGATGTTTCTCTTAAGATACACAACTAGTGGCGTATCGCTTCAGGCAGACTGGCCACGGTATCTCAAAATGTCTATTTGGGTGAGCAACTGGCAGGAAGCACTATGACTCTCTTAAGGTAGCCAATGCCTCGTCACCAACATAATCCCATCACCAACTTCAAGAAACCGCTTGCATAGGTAACGAAGCTTCTCATAAGATACACTGCTAGTGGGGTGTCACTTGAGGTAGACTTGCCAAAGTATCAAAAAAATGTGTATTTGGGTGAGCAACTAGACGGAATCACTATGACACTCATAGAGTAGCCAATGCCTCGTCACCAGCATAATCACATCAGCAACTTCAAGAAACCCCTGGCAAAAGTTACAATGACTCTTAAGATACACAACTAGTGGCGTAGCTATCAGGCAGACAGGAAGGAGTATCTAAAAAATGTGTATTTGGGTGAAGAACTGGCAGGAATCTCTATGACTCTCTTGAGGTAGCCAATGCCTCGTCACCAGCAGAATCAAATCAGCAACTTCTAGAAACCCCTGGCAAAAATAACGATGTTTCTCTTAAGATACACAACTAGTGGCGTATCGCTTCAGGCACACTGGAAACAGTATCTAAAAAATGTGTATTTGGGTGAGCAACTGGCACGAAACACTGTGACTCTCTTAGGGTAACCAATATCTCGTCACCAGTATAATCACATCTTCAAAGTCAAGAAACCGCTGGCAAGAGTAACGATGTTTCTCTTAAGATACACAACTAGTGGCGTATCGCTTCAGGCAGACTGGCCACAGTATCTCAAAATGTGTATTTGGGTGAGCAACTGGCAAAAAGCACTATGACTCTCTGAAGGTAGCCAATGCCTCGTCACCAACATAATCACATCACCAACTTCAAGAAACCGCTTGCAAAGGTAACGCAGCTTCTCATAAGATACACAGCTACTGGGGTGTCACTTGAGGCAGACTGGCCAAAGTATCAAAAAAATGTGTATTTGGGTGAGCAACTAGCAGGAATCACTATGACACTCATAGGGTAGCCAATGCCTCGTCACCAGCATAATCACATCAGCAACTTCAAGAAACCCCTGGCAACAGTTACAATGACTCTTAAGATACACAACTAGTGGCGTAGCTATCAGGCAGACTGGAAAGAGTATCAAAAAAATGTGTATTTGGATGAGCAACTGGCAGGAAACACTGTGACTCTCTTAGGGTAGCCAATATCTCGTCACCAGTATAATCACATCTTCAAAGTCAAGAAACCGCTGGCAAGAGTAACGATGTTTCTCTTGAGATACACAACTAGTGGCGTATCGCTTTAGGCAGACTGGCCACAGTATCTCAAAATGTGTATTTGGGTGAGCAACTGGCAGGAAGCACTATGACTCTCTTAAGGTAGCCAATGCCTCGGCCTCAACATAATCCCATCACCAACTTCAGGAAACCGCTTGCAAAGGTAACGAAGCTTCTCATAAGATACACAGCTAGTGGGGTGTCACTTGAGGCAGACTGGCCAAAGTATCAAAAAAATGTGTATTTGGGTGAGCAACTAGCAGGAATCACTATGACACTCATAGGGTAGCCAATGCCTCGTCACCAGCATAATCACATCAGCAACTTCAAGAAACCCCTGGCAAAAGTTACAATGACTCTTAAGATACACAACTAGTGGCGTAGCTATCAGGCAGACTGTAAAGAGTATCTAAAAAATGTGTATTTGGGTGAAGAACTGGCAGGAATCTCTATGACTCTCTTGAGGTAGCCAATGCTTCGTCACCAGCAGAATCAAATCAGCAACTTCTAGAAACCCCTTTCAAAAGTAACGATGTTTCTCTTAAGATACACAACTAGTGGCGTATCGCCTCAGGCACACTGGAAACAGTATCTAAAAAATGTGTATTTGGGTGAAGAACTGGCAGGAATCTCTATGACTCTCTTGAGGTAGCCAATAATTCGTCACCAGTATAATCACATCTTCAAAGTCAAGAAACCGCTGGCAAGAGTAACGATGTTTCTCTTAAGATACACAACTAGTGGCGTATCGCTTCAGGCAGACTGGCCACAGTATCTCAAAATGTGTATTTGGGTGAGCAACTGGCAGGAAGCACTATGACTCTCTTAAGGTAGCCAATGCCTCGTCACCAACATAATCCCATCACCAACTTCAAGAAACCGCTTGCATAGGTAACGAAGCTTCTCATAAGATACACAGCTAGTGGGGTGTCACTTGAGGCAGACTGGCCAAAGTATCAAAAAAATGTGTATTTGGGTGAGCAACTAGCAGGAATCACTATGACACTCATAGGGCAGCCAATGCCTCGTCACCAGCATAATCACATCAGCAACTTCAAGAAACCCCTGGCAAAAGTTACAATGACTCTTAAGATACACAACTAGTGGCGTAGCTATCAGGCAGACAGGAAGGAGTATCTAAAAAATGTGTATTTGGGTGAAGAACTGGCAGGAATCTCTATGACTCTCTTGAGGTAGCCAATGCCTCGTCACCAGCAGAATCAAATCAGCAACTTCTAGAAACCCCTGGCAAAAGTAACGATGTTTCTCTTAAGATACACAACTAGTGGCGTATCGCTTCAGGCACACTGGAAACAGTATCTAAAAAATGTGTATTTGGGTGAGCAACTGTCACGAAACACTGTGACTCTCTTAGGGTTGCCAATATCTCGTCACCAGTACAATCACATCTTCAAAGTCAAGAAACCGCTGGCAAGAGTAACGATGTTTCTCTTAAGATACACAACTAGTGGCGTATCGCTTCAGGCAGACTGGCCACAGTATCTCAAAATGTGTATTTGGGTGAGCAACTGGCAGGAAGCACTATGACTCTCTTAAGGTAGCCAATGCCTCGTCACCAACATAATCCCATCACCAACTTCAGGAAACCACTTGCAAAGGTAACGAAGCTTCTCATAAGATACACAGCTAGTGGGGTGTCACTTGAGGCAGACTGGCCAAAGTATCAAAAAAATGTGTAATTGGGTGAGCAACTAGCAGGAATCACTATGACACTCATAGGGCAGCCAAT
The DNA here is from genome assembly GCF_023898315.1 of Schistocerca nitens. Lineage (NCBI taxonomy): Eukaryota > Metazoa > Arthropoda > Insecta > Orthoptera > Acrididae > Schistocerca > Schistocerca nitens. The sequence goes on along the minus strand of NC_064616.1, from coordinate 103,592,890 downwards.
GCCTCGTCACCAGCATAATCACATCAGCAACTTCAAGAAACCCCTGGCAAAAGTTACAATGACTCTTAAGATACACAACTAGTGGCGTAGCTATCAGGCAGACTGGAAAGAGTATCTAAAAAATGTGTATTTGGGTGAAGAACTGGCAGGAATCTCTATGACTCTCTTGAGGTAGCCAGTGATTCGTCACCAGCAGAATCAAATCAGCAACTTCTAGAAACCCCTTTCAAAAGTAACGATGTTTCTCTTAAGATACACAACTAGTGGCGTATCGCTTCAGGCACACTGGCAACAGTATCTAAAAAATGTGTATTTGGGTGAGCAACTGGCACGAAACACTGTGACTCTCTTAGGGTAACCAATATCTCGTCACCAGTATAATCACATCTTCAAAGTCAAGAAACCGCTGGCAAGAGTAACGATGTTTCTCTTAAGATACACAACTAGTGGCGTATCGCTTCAGGCAGACTGGCCACAGTATCTCAAAATGTGTATTTGGGTTAGCAACTGGCAGAAAGCACTATGACTCTCTTAAGGTAGCTAATGCCTCGTCACCAACATAATCCCATCACCAACTTCAGGAAACCGCTTGCAAAGGTAACGAAGCTTCTCATAAGATACACAGCTAATGGGGTGTCACTTGAGGCAGACTGGCCAAAGTATCAAAAAAATGTGTATTTGGGTGAGCAACTAGCAGGAATCACTATGACACTCATAGGGTAGCCAATGCCTCGTCACCAGCATAATCACATCAGCAACTTCAAGAAACCCCTGGCAAAAGTTACAATGACTCTTAAGATACACAACTAGTGGCGTAGCTATCAGGCAGACTGGAAAGAGTATCCAAAAAATGTGTATTTGGGTGAAGAACTGGCAGGAATCTCTATGACTCTCTTGAGGTAGCCAATGATTCGTCACCAGCAGAATCAAATCAGCAACTTCTAGAAACCCCTTTCAAAAGTAACGATGTTTCTCTTAAGATACACAACTAGTGGCGTATCGCTTCAGGCACACTGGAAACAATATCTAAAAAATGTGTATTTGGGTGAGCAACTGGCACGAAACACTGTGACTCTCTTAGGGTAACCAATATCTCGTCACCAGTATAATCACATCTTCAAAGTCAAGAAACCGCTGGCAAGAGTAACGATGTTTCTCTTAAGATACACAACTAGTGGCGTATCGCTTCAGGCAGACTGGCCACAGTATCTCAAAATGTGTATTTGGGTGAGCAACTGGCAGAAAGCACTATGACTCTCTTAAGGTAGCCAATGCCTCGTCACAAACATAATCCCATCACCAACTTCAGGAAACCGCTTGCAAAGTTAACGAAGCTTCTCATAAGATACACAGCTAGTGGGGTGTCACTTGAGGCAGACTGGCCAAAGTATCAAAAAAATGTGTATTTGGGTGAGCAACTAGCAGGAATCACTATGACACTCATAGGGCAGACAATGCCTCGTCACCAGCATAATCACATCAGCAACTTCAAGAAACCCCTGGCAAAAGTTACAATGACTCTTAAGATACACAACTAGTGGCGTAGCTATCAGGCAGACTGGAAAGAGTATCTAAAAAATGTGTATTTGTGTGAAGAACTGGCAGGAATCTCTATGACTCTCTTGAGGTAGCCTATGATTCGTCACCAGCAGAATCAAATCAGCAACTTCTAGAAACCCCTTTCAAAAGTAACGATGTTTCTCTTAAGATACACAACTAGTGGCGTATCGCTTGAGGCACACTGGAAACAGTATCTAAAAAATGTGTATTTGGGTGAGCAACTGGCACGAAACACTGTGACTCTCTTAGGGTTGCCAATATCTCGTCACCAGTACAATCACATCTTCAAAGTCAAGAAACCGCTGGCAAGAGTAACGATGTTTCTCTTAAGATACACAACTAGTGGCGTATCGCTTCAGGCAGACCGGCCACGGTATCTCAAAATGTCTATTTGGGTGAGCAACTGGCAGGAAGCACTATGACTCTCTTAAGGTAGCCAATGCCTCGTCACCAACATAATCACATCACCAACTTCAAGAAACCGCTTGCATAGGTAACGAAGCTTCTCATAATTTACACAGCTAGTGGGGTGTCACTTGAGGCAGACTGGCCAAAGTATCAAAAAATGTGTATTTGGGTGAGCAACTAGACGGAATCACTATGACACTCATAGAGTAGCCAATGCCTCGTCACCAGCATAATCACATCAGCAACTTCAAGAAACCCCTGGCAAAAGTTACAATGACTCTTAAGATACACAACTAGTGGCGTAGCTATCAGGCAGACAGGAAAGAGTATCTAAAAAATGTGTATTTGGGTGAAGAACTGGCAGGAATCTCTATGACTCTCTTGAGGTAGCCAATGCCTCGTCACCAGCAGAATCAAATCAGCAACTTCTAGAAACCCCTGGCAAAAGTAACGATGTTTCTCTTAAGATACACAACTAGTGGCGTATCGCTTCAGGCACACTGGAAACAGTATCTAAAAAATGTGTATTTGGGTGAGCAACTGGCAGGAAACACTGTGACTCTCTTAGGGTTGGCAATATCTCGTCACCAGTACAATCACATCTTCAAAGTCAAGAAACCGCTGGCAAGAGTAACGATGTTTCTCTTAAGATACACAACTAGTGGCGTATCGCTTCAGGCAGACTGGCCACAGTATCTCAAAATGTGTATTTGGGTGAGCAACTGGCAAAAAGCACTATGACTCTCTGAAGGTAGCCAATGCCTCGTCACCAACGTAATCACATCACCAACTTCAAGAAACCGCTTGCAAAGGTAACGCAGCTTCTCATAAGATACACAGCTAGTGGGGTGTCACTTGAGGCAGACTGGCCAAAGTATCAAAAAAATGTGTATTTGGGTGAGCAACAAGCAGGAATCACTATGACACTCATAGGGTAGCCAATGCCTCGTCACCAGCATAATCACATCAGCAACTTCAAGAAACCCCTGGCAACAGTTACAATGACTCTTAAGATACACAACTAGTGGCGTAGCTATCAGGCAGACTGGAAAGAGTATCTAAAAAATGTGTATTTGTGTGAAGAACTGGCAGGAATCTCTATGACTCTCTTGAGGTAGCCTATGATTCGTCACCAGCAGAATCAAATCAGCAACTTCTAGAAACCCCTTTCAAAAGTAACGATGTTTCTCTTAAGATACACAACTAGTGGCGTATCGCTTCAGGCACACTGGAAACAGTATCTAAAAAATGTGTACTTGGGTGAGCAACTGGCACGAAACACTGTGACTCTCTTAGGGTTGCCAATATCTCGTCACCAGTACAATCACATCTTCAAAGTCAAGAAACCGCTGGCAAGAGTAACGATGTTTCTCTTAAGATACACAACTAGTGGCGTATCGCTTCAGGCAGACTGGCCACAGTATCTCAAAATGTGTATTTGGGTGAGCAACTGGCAGAAAGCACTATGACTCTCTGAAGGTAGCCAATGCCTCGTCACCAACATAATCACATTACCAACTTCAAGAAACCGCTTGCAAAGGTAACGCAGCTTCTCATAAGATACACAGCTAGTGGGGTGTCACTTGAGGCAGACTGGCCAAAGTATCAAAAAAATGTGTATTTGGGTGAGCAACTAGCAGGAATCACTATGACACTCATAGGGTAGCCAATGCCTCGTCACCAGCATAATCACATCAGCAACTTCAAGAAACCCCTGGCAAAAGTTACAATGACTCTTAAGATACACAACTAGTGGCGTAGCTATCAGGCAGACTGGAAAGAGTATCTAAAAAATGTGTATTTGGGTGAAGAACTGGCAGGAATCTCTATGACTCTCTTGAGGTAGCCTATGATTCGTCACCAGCAGAATCAAATCAGCAACTTCTAGAAACCCCTTTCAAAAGTAACGATGTTTCTCTTAAGATACACAATTAGTGGCGTATCGCTTCAGGCACACTGGAAACAGTATCTAAAAAATGTGTATTTGGGTGAGCAACTGGCACGAAACACTGTGACTCTCTTAGGGTTGCCAATATCTCGTCACCAGTACAATCACATCTTCAAAGTCAAGAAACCGCTGGCAAGAGTAACGATGTTTCTCTTAAGATACACAAATAGTGGCGTATCGCTTCAGGCAGACTGGCCACAGTATCTCAAAATGTGTATTTGGGTGAGCAACTGGGAGAAAGCACTATGACTCTCTGAAGGTAGCCAATGCCTCGTCACCAACATAATCACATCACCAACTTCAAGAAACCGCTTGCAAAGGTAACGCAGCTTCTCATAAGATACACAGCTAGTGGGGTGTCACTTGAGGCAGACTGGCCAAAGTATCAAAAAAATGTGTATTTGGGTGAGCAACTAGCAGGAATCACTATGACACTCATAGGGTAGCCAATGCCTCGTCACCAGCATAATCACATCAGCAACTTCTAGAAACCCCTGGCAAAAGTTACAATGACTCTTAAGATACACAACTAGTGGCGTAGCTATCAGGCAGACTGGAAAGAGTATCAAAACAATGTGTATTTGGATGAGCAACTGGCAGGAAACACTGTGACTCTCTTAGGGTAGCCAATATCTCGTCACCAGTATAATCACATCTTCAAAGTCAAGAAACCGCTGGCAAGAGTAACGATGTTTCTCTTAAGATACACAACTAGTGGCGTATGGCTTCAGGCAGACTGGCCACAGTATCTCAAAATGTGTATTTGGGTTAGCAACTGGCAGAAAGCACTATGACTCTCTTAAGGTAGCCAATGCCTCGTCACCAACATAATCCCATCACCAACTTCAGGAAACCGCTTGCAAAGGTAACGAAGCTTCTCATAAGATACACAGCTAATGGGGTGTCACTTGAGGCAGACTGGCCAAAGTATCAAAAAAATGTGTATTTGGGTGAGCAACTAGCAGGAATCACTATGACACTCATAGGGTAGCCAATGCCTCGTCACCAGCATAATCACATCAGCAACTTCAAGAAACCCCTGGCAAAAGTTACAATGACTCTTAAGATACACAACTAGTGGCGTAGCTATCAGGCAGACTGGAAAGAGTATCTAAAAAATGTGTATTTGGGTGAAGAACTGGCAGGAATCTCTATGACTCTCTTGAGGTAGCCAGTGATTCGTCACCAGCAGAATCAAATCAGCAACTTCTAGAAACCCCTTTCAAAAGTAACGATGTTTCTCTTAAGATACACAACTAGTGGCGTATCGCTTCAGGCACACTGGAAACAGTATCTAAAAATGTGTATTTGGGTGAGCAACTGGCACGAAACACTGTGACTCTCTTAGGGTTGCCAATATCTCGTCACCAGTACAATCACATCTTCAAAGTCAAGAAACCGCTGGCAAGAGTAACGATGTTTCTCTTAAGATACACAACTAGTGGCGTATCGCTTCAGGCAGACTGGCCACGGTATCTCAAAATGTCTATTTGGGTGAGCAACTGGCAGGAAGCACTATGACTCTCTTAAGGTAGCCAATGCCTCGTCACCAACATAATCCCATCACCAACTTCAAGAAACCGCTTGCATAGGTAACGAAGCTTCTCATAAGATACACAGCTAGTGGGGTGTCACTTGAGGCAGACTGGCCAAAGTATCAAAAAAATGTGTACTTGGGTGAGCAACTAGACGGAATCACTATGACACTCATAGAGTAGCCAATGCCTCGTCACCAGCATAATCACATCAGCAACTTCAAGAAACCCCTGGCAAAAGTTACAATGACTCTTAAGATACACAACTAGTGGCGTAGCTATCAGGCAGACAGGAAAGAGTATCTAAAAAATGTGTATTTGGGTGAAGAACTGGCAGGAATCTCTATGACTCTCTTGAGGTAGCCAATGCCTCGTCACCAGCAGAATCAAATCAGCAACTTCTAGAAACCCCTGGCAAAAGTAACGATGTTTCTCTTAAGATACACAACTAGTGGCGTATCGCTTCAGGCATCTGGAAACAGTATCTAAAAAATGTGTATTTGGGTGAGCAACTGGCAGGAAACACTGTGACTCTCTTAGGGTTGGCAATATCTCGTCACCAGTACAATCACATCTTCAAAGTCAAGAAACCGCTGGCAAGAGTAACGATGTTTCTCTTAAGATACACAACTAGTGGCGTATCGCTTCAGGCAGACTGGCCACAGTATCTCAAAATGTGTATTTGGGTGAGCAACTGGCAGGAAGCACTATGACTCTCTTAAGGTAGCCAATGCCTCGGCCTCAACATAATCCCATCACCAACTTCAGGAAACCGCTTGCAAAGGTAACGAAGCTTCTCATAAGATACACAGCTAGTGGGGTGTCACTTGAGGCAGACTGGCCAAAGTATCAAAAAAATGTGTATTTGGGTGAGCAACTAGCAGGAATCACTATGACACTCATAGGGCAGCCAATGCCTCGTCACCAGCATAATCACATCAGCAACTTCAAGAAACCCCTGGCAAAAGTTACAATGACTCTTAAGATACACAACTAGTGGCGTAGCTATCAGGCAGACTGGAAAGAGTATCTAAAAAATGTGTATTTGGGTGAAGAACTGGCAGGAATCTCTATGGCTCTCTTGAGGTAGCCAGTGATTCGTCACCAGCAGTATCAAATCAGCAACTTCTAGAAACCCCTTTCAAAAGTAACGATGTTTCTCTTAAGATACACAACTAGTGGCGTATCGCTTTAGGCACACTGGAAACAGTATCTAAAAAATGTGTATTTGGGTGAGCAACTGGCACGAAACACTGTGACTCTCTTAGGGTAACCAATATCTCGTCACCAGTATAATCACATCTTCAAAGTCAAGAAACCGCTGGCAAGAGTAACGATGTTTCTCTTAAGATACACAACTAGTGGCGTATCGCTTCAGGCAGACTGGCCACAGTATCTCAAAATGTGTATTTGGGTGAGCAACTGGCAGAAAGCACTATGACTCTCTGAAGGTAGCCAATGCCTCGTCACCAACATAATCACATTACCAACTTCAAGAAACCGCTTGCAAAGGTAACGCAGCTTCTCATAAGATACACAGCTAGTGGGGTGTCACTTGAGGCAGACTGGCCAAAGTATCAAAAAAATGTGTATTTGGGTGAGCAACTAGCAGGAATCACTATGACACTCATAGGGTAGCCAATGCCTCGTCACCAGCATAATCACATCAGCAACTTCAAGAAACCCCTGGCAAAAGTTACAATGACTCTTAAGATACACAACTAGTGGCGTAGCTATCAGGCAGACTGGAAAGAGTATCTAAAAAATGTGTATTTGGGTGAAGAACTGGCAGGAATCTCTATGACTCTCTTGAGGTAGCCTATGATTCGTCACCAGCAGAATCAAATCGGCAACTTCTAGAAACCCCTTTCAAAACTAACGATGTTTCTCTTAAGATACACAATTAGTGGCGTATCGCTTCAGGCACACTGGAAACAGTATCTAAAAAATGTGTATTTGGGTGAGCAACTGGCACGAAACACTGTGACTCTCTTAGGGTTGCCAATATCTCGTCACCAGTACAATCACATCTTCAAAGTCAAGAAACCGCTGGCAAGAGTAACGATGTTTCTCTTAAGATACACAAATAGTGGCGTATCGCTTCAGGCAGACTGGCCACAGTATCTCAAAATGTGTATTTGGGTGAGCAACTGGGAGAAAGCACTATGACTCTCTGAAGGTAGCCAATGCCTCGTCACCAACATAATCACATCACCAACTTCAAGAAACCGCTTGCAAAGGTAACGCAGCTTCTCATAAGATACACAGCTAGTGGGGTGTCACTTGAGGCAGACTGGCCAAAGTATCAAAAAAATGTGTATTTGGGTGAGCAACTAGCAGGAATCACTATGACACTCATAGGGTAGCCAATGCCTCGTCACCAGCATAATCACATCAGCAACTTCTAGAAACCCCTGGCAAAAGTTACAATGACTCTTAAGATACACAACTAGTGGCGTAGCTATCAGGCAGACTGGAAAGTGTATCAAAACAATGTGTATTTGGATGAGCAACTGGCAGGAAACACTGTGACTCTCTTAGGGTAGCCAATATCTCGTCACCAGTATAATCACATCTTCAAAGTCAAGAAACCGCTGGCAAGAGTAACGATGTTTCTCTTAAGATACACAACTAGTGGCGTATGGCTTCAGGCAGACTGGCCACAGTATCTCAAAATGTGTATTTGGGTTAGCAACTGGCAGAAAGCACTATGACTCTCTTAAGGTAGCCAATGCCTCGTCACCAACATAATCCCATCACCAACTTCAGGAAACCGCTTGCAAAGGTAACGAAGCTTCTCATAAGATACACAGCTAATGGGGTGTCACTTGAGGCAGACAGGCCAAAGTATCAAAAAAATGTGTATTTGGGTGAGCAACTAGCAGGAATCACTATGACACTCATAGGGTAGCCAATGCCTCGTCACCAGCATAATCACATCAGCAACTTCAAGAAACCCCTGGCAAAAGTTACAATGACTCTTAAGATACACAACTAGTGGCGTAGCTATCAGGCAGACTGGAAAGAGTATCTAAAAAATGTGTATTTGGGTGAAGAACTGGCAGGAATCTCTATGACTCTCTTGAGGTAGCCAGTGATTCGTCACCAGCAGAATCAAATCAGCAACTTCTAGAAACCCCTTTCAAAAGTAACGATGTTTCTCTTAAGATACACAACTAGTGGCGTATCGCTTCAGGCACACTGGAAACAGTATCTAAAAATGTGTATTTGGGTGAGCAACTGGCACGAAACACTGTGACTCTCTTAGGGTTGCCAATATCTCGTCACCAGTACAATCACATCTTCAAAGTCAAGAAACCGCTGGCAAGAGTAACGATGTTTCTCTTAAGATACACAACTAGTGGCGTATCGCTTCAGGCAGACTGGCCACGGTATCTCAAAATGTCTATTTGGGTGAGCAACTGGCAGGAAGCACTATGACTCTCTTAAGGTAGCCAATGCCTCGTCACCAACATAATCCCATCACCAACTTCAAGAAACCGCTTGCATAGGTAACGAAGCTTCTCATAAGATACACAGCTAGTGGGGTGTCACTTGAGGCAGACTGGCCAAAGTATCAAAAAAATGTGTACTTGGGTGAGCAACTAGACGGAATCACTATGACACTCATAGAGTAGCCAATGCCTCGTCACCAGCATAATCACATCAGCAACTTCAAGAAACCCCTGGCAAAAGTTACAATGACTCTTAAGATACACAACTAGTGGCGTAGCTATCAGGCAGACAGGAAAGAGTATCTAAAAAATGTGTATTTGGGTGAAGAACTGGCAGGAATCTCTATGACTCTCTTGAGGTAGCCAATGCCTCGTCACCAGCAGAATCAAATCAGCAACTTCTAGAAACCCCTGGCAAAAGTATCGATGTTTCTCTTAAGATACACAACTAGTGGCGTATCGCTTCAGGCATCTGGAAACAGTATCTAAAAAATGTGTATTTGGGTGAGCAACTGGCAGGAAACACTGTGACTCTCTTAGGGTTGGCAATATCTCGTCACCAGTACAATCACATCTTCAAAGTCAAGAAACCGCTGGCAAGAGTAACGATGTTTCTCTTAAGATACACAACTAGTGGCGTATCGCTTCAGGCAGACTGGCCACAGTATCGCAAAATGTGTATTTGGGTGAGCAACTGGCAAAAAGCACTATGACTCTCTGAAGGTAGCCAATGCCTCGTCACCAACGTAATCACATCACCAACTTCAAGAAACCGCTTGCAAATGTAACGCAGCTTCTCATAAGATACACAGCTAGTGGGGTGTCACTTGAGGCAGACTGGCCAAAGTATCAAAAAAATGTGTATTTGGGTGAGCAACAAGCAGGAATCACTATGACACTCATAGGGTAGCCAATGCCTCGTCACCAGCATAATCACATCAGCAACTTCAAGAAACCCCTGGCAACAGTTACAATGACTCTTAAGATAGACAACTAGTGGCGTAGCTATCAGGCAGACTGGAAAGAGTATCAAAAAAATGTGTATTTGGATGAGCAACTGGCAGGAAACACTGTGACTCTCTTAGGGTAGCCAATATCTCGTCACCAGTATAATCACATCTTCAAAGTCAAGAAACCGCTGGCAAGAGTAACGATGTTTCTCTTGAGATACACAACTAGTGGCGTATCGCTTTAGGCAGACTGGCCACAGTATCTCAAAATGTGTATTTGGGTGAGCAACTGGCAGGAAGCACTATGACTCTCTTAAGGTAGCCAATGCCTCGGCCTCAACATAATCCCATCACCAACTTCAGGAAACCGCTTGCAAAGGTAACGAAGCTTCTCATAAGATACACAGCTAGTGGGGTGTCACTTGAGGCAGACTGGCCAAAGTATCAAAAAAATGTGTATTTGGGTGAGCAACTAGCAGGAATCACTATGACACTCATAGGGCAGCCAATGCCTCGTCACCAGCATAATCACATCAGCAACTTCAAGAAACCCCTGGCAAAAGTTACAATGACTCTTAAGATACACAACTAGTGGCGTAGCTATCAGGCAGACTGGAAAGAGTATCTAAAAAATGTGTATTTGGGTGAAGAACTGGCAGGAATCTCTATGACTCTCTTGAGGTAGCCAGTGATTCGTCACCAGCAGTATCAAATCAGCAACTTCTAGAAACCCCTTTCAAAAGTAACGATGTTTCTCTTAAGATACACAACTAGTGGCGTATCGCTTCAGGCACACTGGAAACAGTATCTAAAAAATGTGTATTTGGGTGAGCAACTGGCACGAAACACTGTGACTCTCTTAGGGTAACCAATATCTCGTCACCAGTATAATCACATCTTCAAAGTCAAGAAACCGCTGGCAAGAGTAACGATGTTTCTCTTAAGATACACAACTAGTGGCGTATCGCTTCAGGCAGACTGGCCACAGTATCTCAAAATGTGTATTTGGGTGAGCAACTGGCAGAAAGCACTATGACTCTCTTAAGGTAGCCAATGCCTCGTCACAAACATAATCCCATCACCAACTTCAAGAAACCGCTTGCAAAGGTAACGAAGCTTCTCATAAGATACACAGCTAGTGCGGTGTCACTTGAGGCAGACTGGCCAAAGTATCAAAAAAATGTGTATTTGGGTGAGCAACTAGCAGGAATCACTAAGACACTCATAGGGCAGACAATGCCTCGTCACCAGCATAATCACATCAGCAACTTCAAGAAACCCCTGGCAAAAGTTACAATGACTCTTAAGATACACAACTAGTGGCGTAGCTATCAGGCAGACTGGAAAGAGTATCTAAAAAATGTGTATTTGTGTGAAGAACTGGCAGGAATCTCTATGACTCTCTTGAGGTAGCCTATGATTCGTCACCAGCAGAATCAAATCAGCAACTTCTAGAAACCCCATTCAAAAGTAACGATGTTTCTCTTAAGATACACAACTAGTGGCGTATCGCTTCAGGCACACTGGAAACAGTATCTAAAAAATGTGTATTTGGGTGAGCAACTGGCACGAAACACTGTGACTCTCTCAGGGTTGCCAATATCTCGTCACCAGTACAATCACATCTTCAAAGTCAAGAAACCGCTGGCAAGAGTAACGATGTTTCTCTTAAGATACACAACTAGTGGCGTATCGCTTCAGGCAGACTGGCCACAGTATCTCAAAATGTGTATTTGGGTGAGCAACTGGCAGAAAGCACTATGACTCTCTGAAGGTAGCCAATGCCTCGTCACCAACATAATCACATTACCAACTTCAAGAAACCGCTTGCAAAGGTAACGCAGCTTCTCATAAGATACACAGCTAGTGGGGTGTCACTTGAGGCAGACTGGCCAAAGTATCAAAAAAATGTGTATTTGGGTGAGCAACTAGCAGGAATCACTATGACACTCATAGGGTAGCCAATGCCTCGTCACCAGCATAATCACATCAGCAACTTCAAGAAACCCCTGGCAAAAGTTACAATGACTCTTAAGATACACAACTAGTGGCGTAGCTATCAGGCAGACTGGAAAGAGTATCTAAAAAATGTGTATTTGGGTGAAGAACTGGCAGGAATCTCTATGACTCTCTTGAGGTAGCCTATGATTCGTCACCAGCAGAATCAAATCAGCAACTTCTAGAAACCCCTTTCAAAAGTAACGATGTTTCTCTTAAGATACACAATTAGTGGCGTATCGCTTCAGGCACACTGGAAACAGTATCTAAAAAATGTGTATTTGGGTGAGCAACTGGCACGAAACACTGTGACTCTCTTAGGGTTGCCAATATCTCGTCACCAGTACAATCACATCTTCAAAGTCAAGAAACCGCTGGCAAGAGTAACGATGTTTCTCTTAAGATACACAACTAGTGGCGTATCGCTTCAGGCAGACTGGCCACAGTATCTCAAAATGTGTATTTGGGTGAGCAACTGGCAGAAAGCACTATGACTCTCTGAAGGTAGCCAATGCCTCGTCACCAACATAATCACATCACCAACTTCAAGAAACCGCTTGCAAAGGTAACGCAGCTTCTCATAAGATACACAGCTAGTGGGGTGTCACTTGAGGCAGACTGCCCAAAGTATCAAAAAAATGTGTATTTGGGTGAGCAACTAGCAGGAATCACTATGACACTCATAGGGTAGCCAATGCCTCGTCACCAGCATAATCACATCAGCAACTTCAAGAAACCCCTGGCAAAAGTTACAATGACTCTTAAGATACACAACTAGTGGCGTAGCTATCAGGCAGACTGGAAAGAGTATCAAAAAAATGTGTATTTGGATGAGCAACTGGCAGGAAACACTGTGACTCTCTTAGGGTAGCCAATATCTCGTCACCAGTATAATCACATCTTCAAAGTCAAGAAACCGCTGGCAAGAGTAACGATGTTTCTCTTAAGATACACAACTAGTGGCGTATCGCTTCAGGCAGACTGGCCACAGTATCTCAAAATGTGTATTTGGGTTAGCAACCGGCAGGAAGCACTATGACTCTCTTAAGGTAGCCAATGCCTCGGCCTCAACATTATCCCATCACCAACTTCAGGAAACCGCTTGCAAAGGTAACGAAGCTTCTCATAAGATACACAGCTAGTGGGGTGTCACTTGAGGCAGACTGGCCAAAGTATCAAAAAAATGTGTATTTGGGTGAGCAACTAGCAGGAATCACTATGACACTCATAGGGCAGCCAATGCCTCGTCACCAGCATAATCACATCAGCAACTTCAAGAAACCCCTGGCAAAAGTTACAATGACTCTTAAGATACACAACTAGTGGCGTAGCTATCAGGCAGACTGGAAAGAGTATCTAAAAAATGTGTATTTGGGTGAAGAACTGGCAGGAATCTCTATGACTCTCTTGAGGTAGCCTATGATTCGTCACCAGCAGAATCAAATCAGCAACTTCTAGAAACCCCTTTCAAAAGTAACGATGTTTCTCTTAAGATACACAACTAGTGGCGTATCGCTTCAGGCACACTGGAAACAGTATCTAAAAAATGTGTATTTGGGTGAGCAACTGGGACGAAACACTGTGACTCTCTTAGGGTTGCCAATATCTCGTCACCAGTACAATCACATCTTCAAAGTCAAGAAACCGCTGGCAAGAGTAACGATGTTTCTCTTAAGATACACAACTAGTGGCGTATCGCTTCAGGCACACTGGCCACAGTATCTCAAAATGTGTATTTGGGTGAGCAACTGGCAGGAAGCACTATGACTCTCTTAAGGTAGCCAATGCCTCGGCCTCAACATAATCCCATCACCAACTTCAGGAAACCGCTTGCAAAGGTAACGAAGCTTCTCATAAGATACACAGCTAGTGGGGTGTCACTTGAGGCAGACTGGCCAAAGTATCAAAAAAATGTGTATTTGGGTGAGCAACTAGCAGGAATCACTATGACACTCATAGGGCAGCCAATGCCTCGTCACCAGCATAATCACATCAGCAACTTCAAGAAACCCCTGGCAAAAGTTACAATGACTCTTAAGATACACAACTAGTGGCGTAGCTATCAGGCAGACTGGAAAGAGTATCTAAAAAATGTGTATTTGGGTGAAGAACTGGCAGGAATCTCTATGACTCTCTTGAGGTAGCCAGTGATTCGTCACCAGCAGTATCAAATCAGCAACTTCTAGAAACCCCTTTCAAAAGTAACGATGTTTCTCTTAAGATACACAACTAGTGGCGTATCGCTTCAGGCACACTGGAAACAGTATCTAAAAAATGTGTATTTGGGTGAGCAACTGGCACGAAACACTGTGACTCTCTTAGGGTAACCAATATCTCGTCACCAGTATAATCACATCTTCAAAGTCAAGAAACCGCTGGCAAGAGTAACGATGTTTCTCTTAAGATACACAACTAGTGGCGTATCGCTTCAGGCAGACTGGCCACAGTATCTCAAAATGTGTATTTGGGTGAGCAACTGGCAGAAAGCACTATGACTCTCTTAAGGTAGCCAATGCCTCGTCACAAACATAATCCCATCACCAACTTCAGGAAACCGCTTGCAAAGGTAACGAAGCTTCTCATAAGATACACAGCTAGTGCGGTGTCACTTGAGGCAGACTGGCCAAAGTATCAAAAAAATGTGTATTTGGGTGAGCAACTAGCAGGAATCACTAAGACACTCATAGGGCAGACAATGCCTCGTCACCAGCATAATCACATCAGCAACTTCAAGAAACCCCTGGCAAAAGTTACAATGACTCTTAAGATACACAACTAGTGGCGTAGCTATCAGGCAGACTGGAAAGAGTATCTAAAAAATGTGTATTTGTGTGAAGAACTAGCAGGAATCTCTATGACTCTCTTGAGGTAGCCTATGATTCGTCACCAGCAGAATCAAATCAGCAACTTCTAGAAACCCCTTTCAAAAGTAACGATGTTTCTCTTAAGATACACAACTAGTGGCGTATCGCTTCAGGCACACTGGAAACAGTATCTAAAAAATGTGTATTTGGGTGAGCAACTGGCACGAAACACTGTGACTCTCTTAGGGTTGCCAATATCTCGTCACCAGTACAATCACATCTTCAAAGTCAAGAAACCGCTGGCAAGAGTAACGATGTTTCTCTTAAGATACACAACTAGTGGCGTATCGCTTCAGGCAGACTGGCCACAGTATCTCAAAATGTGTATTTGGGTGAGCAACTGGCAGAAAGCACTATGACTCTCTGAAGGTAGCCAATGCCTCGTCACCAACATAATCACATTACCAACTTCAAGAAACCGCTTGCAAAGGTAACGCAGCTTCTCATAAGATACACAGCTAGTGGGGTGTCACTTGAGGCAGACTGGCCAAAGTATCAAAAAAATGTGTATTTGGGTGAGCAACTAGCAGGAATCACTATGACACTCATAGGGTAGCCAATGCCTCGTCACCAGCATAATCACATCAGCAACTTCAAGAAACCCCTGGCAAAAGTTACAATGACTCTTAAGATACACAACTAGTGGCGTAGCTATCAGGCAGACTGGAAAGAGTATCTAAAAATGTGTATTTGGGTGAAGAACTGGCAGGAATCTCTATGACTCTCTTGAGGTAGCCTATGATTCGTCACCAGCAGAATCAAATCAGCAACTTCTAGAAACCCCTTTCAAAAGTAACGATGTTTCTCTTAAGATACACAATTAGTGGCGTATCGCTTCAGGCACACTGGAAACAGTATCTAAAAAATGTGTATTTGGGTGAGCAACTGGCACGAAACACTGTGACTCTCTTAGGGTTGCCAATATCTCGTCACCAGTACAATCACATCTTCAAAGTCAAGAAACCGCTGGCAAGAGTAACGATGTTTCTCTTAAGATACACAACTAGTGGCGTATCGCTTCAGGCAGACTGGCCACAGTATCTCAAAATGTGTATTTGGGTGAGCAACTGGCAGAAAGCACTATGACTCTCTGAAGGTAGCCAATGCCTCGTCACCAACATAATCACATCACCAACTTCAAGAAACCGCTTGCAAAGGTAACGCAGCTTCTCATAAGATACACAGCTAGTGGGGTGTCACTTGAGGCAGACTGGCCAAAGTATCAAAAAAATGTGTATTTGGGTGAGCAACTAGCAGGAATCACTATGACACTCATAGGGTAGCCAATGCCTCGTCACCAGCATAATCACATCAGCAACTTCAAGAAACCCCTGGCAAAAGTTACAATGACTCTTAAGATACACAACTAGTGGCGTAGCTATCAGGCAGACTGGAAAGAGTATCAAAAAAATGTGTATTTGGATGAGCAACTGGCAGGAAACACTGTGACTCTCTTAGGGTAGCCAATATCTCGTCACCAGTATAATCACATCTTCAAAGTCAAGAAACCGCTGGCAAGAGTAACGATGTTTCTCTTAAGATACACAACTAGTGGCGTATCGCTTCAGGCAGACTGGCCACAGTATCTCAAAATGTGTATTTGGGTTAGCAACTGGCAGGAAGCACTATGACTCTCTTAAGGTAGCCAATGCCTCGGCCTCAACATTATCCCATCACCAACTTCAGGAAACCGCTTGCAAAGGTAACGAAGCTTCTCATAAGATACACAGCTAGTGGGGTGTCACTTGAGGCAGACTGGCCAAAGTATCAAAAAAATGTGTATTTGGGTGAGCAACTAGCAGGAATCACTATGACACTCATAGGGCAGCCAATGCCTCGTCACCAGCATAATCACATCAGCAACTTCAAGAAACCCCTGGCAAAAGTTACAATGACTCTTAAGATACACAACTAGTGGCGTAGCTATCAGGCAGACTGGAAAGAGTATCCAAAAAATGTGTATTTGGGTGAAGAACTGGCAGGAATCTCTATGACTCTCTTGAGGTAGCCTATGATTCGTCACCAGCAGAATCAAATCAGCAACTTCTAGAAACCCCTTTCAAAAGTAACGATGTTTCTCTTAAGATACACAACTAGTGGCGTATCGCTTCAGGCACACTGGAAACAGTATCTAAAAAATGTGTATTTGGGTGAGCAACTGGCACGAAACACTGTGACTCTCTTAGGGTTGCCAATATCTCGTCACCAGTACAATCACATCTTCAAAGTCAAGAAACCGCTGGCAAGAGTAACGATGTTTCTCTTAAGATACACAACTAGTGGCGTATCGCCTCAGGCAGACTGGCCACAGTATCTCAAAATGTGTATTTGGGTGAGCAACTGGCAGAAAGCACTATGACTCTCTGAAGGTAGCCAATGCCTCGTCACCAACATAATCACATCACCAACTTCAAGAAACCGCTTGCAAAGGTAACGCAGCTTCTCATAAGATACACAGCTAGTGGGGTGTCACTTGAGGCAGACTGGCCAAAGTATCAAAAAAATGTGTATTTGGGTGAGCAACTAGCAGGAATCACTATGACACTCATAGGGTAGCCAATGCCTCGTCACCAGCATAATCACATCAGCAACTTCAAGAAACCCCTGGCAAAAGTTACAATGACTCTTAAGATACACAACTAGTGGCGTAGCTATCAGGCAGACTGGAAAGAGTATCTAAAAAATGTGTATTTGGGTGAAGAACTGGCAGGAATCTCTATGACTCTCTTGAGGTAGCCTATGATTCGTCACCAGCAGAATCAAATGAGCAACTTCTAGAAACCCCTTTCAAAAGTAACGATGTTTCTCTTAAGATACACAATTAGTGGCGTATCGCTTCAGGCACACTGGAAACAGTATCTAAAAAATGTGTATTTGGGTGAGCAACTGGCACGAAACACTGTGACTCTCTTAGGGTTGCCAATATCTCGTCACCAGTACAATCACATCTTCAAAGTCAAGAAACCGCTGGCAAGAGTAACGATGTTTCTCTTAAGATACACAACTAGTGGCGTATCGCTTCAGGCAGACTGGCCACAGTATCTCAAAATGTGTATTTGGGTGAGCAACTGGCAGAAAGCACTATGACTCTCTGAAGGTAGCCAATGCCTCGTCACCAACATAATCACATCACCAACTTCAAGAAACCGCTTGCAAAGGTAACGCAGCTTCTCATAAGATACACAGCTAGTGGGGTGTCACTTGAGGCAGACTGGCCAAAGTATCAAAAAAATGTGTATTTGGGTGAGCAACTAGCAGGAATCACTATGACACTCATAGGGTAGCCAATGCCTCGTCACCAGCATAATCACATCAGCAACTTCAAGAAACCCCTGGCAAAAGTTACAATGACTCTTAAGATACACAACTAGTGGCGTAGCTATCAGGCAGACTGGAAAGAGTATCAAAAAAATGTGTATTTGGATGAGCAACTGGCAGGAAACACTGTGACTCTCTTAGGGTAGCCAATATCTCGTCACCAGTATAATCACATCTTCAAAGTCAAGAAACCGCTGGCAAGAGTAACGATGTTTCTCTTAAGATACACAACTAGTGGCGTATCGCTTCAGGCAGACTGGCCACAGTATCTCAAAATGTGTATTTGGGTTAGCAACTGGCAGGAAGCACTATGACTCTCTTAAGGTAGCCAATGCCTCGGCCTCAACATTATCCCATCACCAACTTCAGGAAACCGCTTGCAAAGGTAACGAAGCTTCTCATAAGATACACAGCTAGTGGGGTGTCACTTGAGGCAGACTGGCCAAAGTATCAAAAAAATGTGTATTTGGGTGAGCAACTAGCAGGAATCACTATGACACTCATAGGGCAGCCAATGCCTCGTCACCAGCATAATCACATCAGCAACTTCAAGAAACCCCTGGCAAAAGTTACAATGACTCTTAAGATACACAACTAGTGGCGTAGCTATCAGGCAGACTGGAAAGAGTATCTAAAAAATGTGTATTTGGGTGAAGAACTGGCAGGAATCTCTATGACTCTCTTGAGGTAGCCTATGATTCGTCACCAGCAGAATCAAATCAGCAACTTCTAGAAACCCCTTTCAAAAGTAACGATGTTTCTCTTAAGATACACAACTAGTGGCGTATCGCTTCAGGCACACTGGAAACAGTATCTAAAAAATGTGTATTTGGGTGAGCAACTGGCACGAAACACTGTGACTCTCTTAGGGTTGCCAATATCTCGTCACCAGTACAATCACATCTTCAAAGTCAAGAAACCGCTGGCAAGAGTAACGATGTTTCTCTTAAGATACACAACTAGTGGCGTATCGCTTCAGGCACACTGGCCACAGTATCTCAAAATGTGTATTTGGGTGAGCAACTGGCAGGAAGCACTATGACTCTCTTAAGGTAGCCAATGCCTCGGCCTCAACATAATCCCATCACCAACTTCAGGAAACCGCTTGCAAAGGTAACGAAGCTTCTCATAAGATACACAGCTAGTGGGGTGTCACTTGAGGCAGACTGGCCAAAGTATCAAAAAAATGTGTATTTGGGTGAGCAACTAGCAGGAATCACTATGACACTCATAGGGCAGCCAATGCCTCGTCACCAGCATAATCACATCAGCAACTTCAAGAAACCCCTGGCAAAAGTTACAATGACTCTTAAGATACACAACTAGTGGCGTAGCTATCAGGCAGACTGGAAAGAGTATCTAAAAAATGTGTATTTGGGTGAAGAACTGGCAGGAATCTCTATGACTCTCTTGAGGTAGCCAGTGATTCGTCACCAGCAGTATCAAATCAGCAACTTCTAGAAACCCCTTTCAAAAGTAACGATGTTTCTCTTAAGATACACAACTAGTGGCGTATCGCTTCAGGCACACTGGAAACAGTATCTAAAAAATGTGTATTTGGGTGAGCAACTGGCACGAAACACTGTGACTCTCTTAGGGTAACCAATATCTCGTCACCAGTATAATCACATCTTCAAAGTCAAGAAACCGCTGGCAAGAGTAACGATGTTTCTCTTAAGATACACAACTAGTGGCGTATCGCTTCAGGCAGACTGGCCACAGTATCTCAAAATGTGTATTTGGGTGAGCAACTGGCAGAAAGCACTATGACTCTCTTAAGGTAGCCAATGCCTCGTCACAAACATAATCCCATCACCAACTTCAGGAAACCGCTTGCAAAGGTAACGAAGCTTCTCATAAGATACACAGCTAGTGCGGTGTCACTTGAGGCAGACTGGCCAAAGTATCAAAAAAATGTGTATTTGGGTGAGCAACTAGCAGGAATCACTAAGACACTCATAGGGCAGACAATGCCTCGTCACCAGCATAATCACATCAGCAACTTCAAGAAACCCCTGGCAAAAGTTACAATGACTCTTAAGATACACAACTAGTGGCGTAGCTATCAGGCAGACTGGAAAGAGTATCTAAAAAATGTGTATTTGTGTGAAGAACTGGCAGGAATCTCTATGACTCTCTTGAGGTAGCCTATGATTCGTCACCAGCAGAATCAAATCAGCAACTTGTAGAAACCCCTTTCAAAAGTAACGATGTTTCTCTTAAGATACACAACTAGTGGCGTATCGCTTCAGGCACACTGGAAACAGTATCTAAAAAATGTGTATTTGGGTGAGCAACTGGCACGAAACACTGTGACTCTCTTAGGGTTGCCAATATCTCGTCACCAGTACAATCACATCTTCAAAGTCAAGAAACCGCTGGCAAGAGTAACGATGTTTCTCTTAAGATACACAACTAGTGGCGTATCGCTTCAGGCAGACTGGCCACAGTATCTCAAAATGTGTATTTGGGTGAGCAACTGGCAGAAAGCACTATGACTCTCTGAAGGTAGCCAATGCCTCGTCACCAACATAATCACATTACCAACTTCAAGAAACCGCTTGCAAAGGTAACGCAGCTTCTCATAAGATACACAGCTAGTGGGGTGTCACTTGAGGCAGACTGGCCAAAGTATCAAAAAAATGTGTATTTGGGTGAGCAACTAGCAGGAATCACTATGACACTCATAGGGTAGCCAATGCCTCGTCACCAGCATAATCACATCAGCAACTTCAAGAAACCCCTGGCAAAAGTTACAATGACTCTTAAGATACACAACTAGTGGCGTAGCTATCAGGCAGACTGGAAAGAGTATCTAAAAATGTGTATTTGGGTGAAGAACTGGCAGGAATCTCTATGACTCTCTTGAGGTAGCCTATGATTCGTCACCAGCAGAATCAAATCAGCAACTTCTAGAAACCCCTTTCAAAAGTAACGATGTTTCTCTTAAGATACACAATTAGTGGCGTATCGCTTCAGGCACACTGGAAACAGTATCTAAAAAATGTGTATTTGGGTGAGCAACTGGCACGAAACACTGTGACTCTCTTAGGGTTGCCAATATCTCGTCACCAGTACAATCACATCTTCAAAGTCAAGAAACCGCTGGCAAGAGTAACGATGTTTCTCTTAAGATACACAACTAGTGGCGTATCGCTTCAGGCAGACTGGCCACAGTATCTCAAAATGTGTATTTGGGTGAGCAACTGGCAGAAAGCACTATGACTCTCTGAAGGTAGCCAATGCCTCGTCACCAACATAATCACATCACCAACTTCAAGAAACCGCTTGCAAAGGTAACGCAGCTTCTCATAAGATACACAGCTAGTGGGGTGTCACTTGAGGCAGACTGGCCAAAGTATCAAAAAAATGTGTATTTGGGTGAGCAACTAGCAGGAATCACTATGACACTCATAGGGTAGCCAATGCCTCGTCACCAGCATAATCACATCAGCAACTTCAAGAAACCCCTGGCAAAAGTTACAATGACTCTTAAGATACACAACTAGTGGCGTAGCTATCAGGCAGACTGGAAAGAGTATCAAAAAAATGTGTATTTGGGTGAAGAACTGGCAGGAATCTCTATGACTCTCTTGAGGTAGCCTATGATTCGTCACCAGCAGAATCAAATCAGCAACTTCTAGAAACCCCTTTCAAAAGTAACGATGTTTCTCTTAAGATACACAACTAGTGGCGTATCGCTTCAGGCACACTGGAAACAGTATCTAAAAAATGTGTATTTGGGTGAGCAACTGGCACGAAACACTGTGACTCTCTTAGGGTTGCCAATATCTCGTCACCAGTACAATCACATCTTCAAAGGCAAGAAACCGCTGGCAAGAGTAACGATGTTTCTCTTAAGATACACAACTAGTGGCGTATCGCCTCAGGCAGACTGGCCACAGTATCTCAAAATGTGTATTTGGGTGAGCAACTGGCAGAAAGCACTATGACTCTCTGAAGGTAGCCAATGCCTCGTCACCAACATAATCACATCACCAACTTCAAGAAACTGCTTGCAAAGGTAACGCAGCTTCTCATAAGATACACAGCTAGTGGGGTGTCACTTGAGGCAGACTGGCCAAAGTATCAAAAAAATGTGTATTTGGGTGAGCAACAACAGGAATCACTATGACACTCATAGGGTAGCCAATGCCTCGTCACCAGCATAATCACATCAGCAACTTCAAGAAACCCCTGGCAAAAGTTACAATGACTCTTAAGATACACAACTAGTGGCGTAGCTATCAGGCAGACTGGAAAGAGTATCTAAAAAATGTGTATTTGGGTGAAGAACTGGCAGGAATCTCTATGACTCTCTTGAGGTAGCCTATGATTCGTCACCATTAGAAACAAATCAGCAACTTCTAGAAACCCCTTTCAAAAGTAACGATGTTTCTCTTAAGATACACAATTAGTGGCGTATCGCTTCAGGCACACTGGAAACAGTATCTAAAAAATGTGTATTTGGGTGAGCAACTGGCACGAAACACTGTGACTCTCTTAGGGTTGCCAATATCTCGTCACCAGTACAATCACATCTTCAAAGTCAAGAAACCGCTGGCAAGAGTAACGATGTTTCTCTTAAGATACACAACTAGTGGCGTATCGCTTCAGGCAGACTGGCCACAGTATCTCAAAATGTGTATTTGGGTGAGCAACTGGCAGAAAGCACTATGACTCTCTGAAGGTAGCCAATGCCTCGTCACCAACATAATCACATCACCAACTTCAAGAAACCGCTTGCAAAGGTAACGCAGCTTCTCATAAGATACACAGCTAGTGGGGTGTCACTTGAGGCAGACTGGCCAAAGTATCAAAAAAATGTGTATTTGGGTGAGCAACTAGCAGGAATCACTATGACACTCATAGGGTAGCCAATGCCTCGTCACCAGCATAATCACATCAGCAACTTCAAGAAACCCCTGGCAAAAGTTACAATGACTCTTAAGATACACAACTAGTGGCGTAGCTATCAGGCAGACTGGAAAGAGTATCAAAAAAATGTGTATTGGGATGAGCAACTGGCAGGAAACACTGTGACTCTCTTAGGGTAGCCAATATCTCGTCACCAGTATAATCACATCTTCAAAGTCAAGAAACCGCTGGCAAGAGTAACGATGTTTCTCTTAAGATACACAACTAGTGGCGTATCGCTTCAGGCAGACTGGCCACAGTATCTCAAAATTTGTATTTGGGTGAGCAACTGGCAGGAAGCACTATGACTCTCTTAAGGTAGCCAATGCCTCGGCCTCAACATAATCCCATCACCAACTTCAGGAAACCGCTTGCAAAGGTAACGAAGCTTCTCATAAGATACACAGCTAGTGGGGTGTCACTTGAGGCAGACTGGCCAAAGTATCAAAAAAATGTGTATTTGGGTGAGCAACTAGCAGGAATCACTATGACACTCATAGGGCAGCCAATGCCTCGTCACCAGCATAATCACATCAGCAACTTCAAGAAACCCCTGGCAAAAGTTACAATGACTCTTAAGATACACAACTAGTGGCGTAGCTATCAGGCAGACTGGAAAGAGTGTCTAAAAAATGTGTATTTGGGTGAAGAACTGGCAGGAATCTCTATGACTCTCTTGAGGTAGCCAGTGATTCGTCACCAGCAGAATCAAATCAGCAACTTCTAGAATCCCCTTTCAAAAGTAACGATGTTTCTCTTAAGATACACAACTAGTGGCGTATCGCTTCAGGCACACTGGAAACAGTATCTAAAAAATGTGTATTTGGGTGAGCAACTGGCACGAAACACTGTGACTCTCTTAGGGTAACCAATATCTCGTCACCAGTATAATCACAGCTTCAAAGTCAAGAAACCGCTGGCAAGAGTAACGATGTTTCTCTTAAGATACACAACTAGTGGCGTATCGCTTTAGGCAGACTGGCCACAGTATCTCAAAATGTGTATTTGGGTGAGCAACTGGGAGGAAGCACTATGACTCTCTTAAGGTAGCCAATGCCTCGTCACCAACATAATCCCATCACCAACTTCAAGAAACCGCTTGCAAAGGTAACGAAGCTTCTCATAAGATACACAGCTAGTGGGGTGTCACTTGAGGCAGACTGGCCAAAGTATCAAAAAAATGTGTATTTGGGTGAGCAACTAGCAGGAATCACTACGACACTCATAGGGTAGCCAATGCCTCGTCACCAGCATAATCACATCAGCAACTTCAAGAAACCCCTGGCAAAAGTTACAATGACTCTTAAGATACACAACTAGTGGCGTAGCTATCAGGCAGACTGGAAAGAGTATCAAAACAATGTGTATTTGGATGAGCAACTGGCACGAAACACTGTGACTCTCTTAGGGTAACCAATATCTCGTCACCAGTATAATCACATCTTCAAAGTCAAGAAACCGCTGGCAAGAGTAACGATGTTTCTCTTAAGATACACAACTAGTGGCGTATCGCTTCAGGCAGACTGGCCACAGTATCTCAAAATGTGTATTTGGGTGAGCAACTGGCAGAAAGCACTATGACGCTCTTAAGGTAGCCAATGCCTCGTCACAAACATAATCCCATCACCAACTTCAGGAAACCGCTTGCAAAGTTAACGAAGCTTCTCATAAGATACACAGCTAGTGGGGTGTCACTTGAGGCAGACTGGCCAAAGTATCAAAAAAATGTGTATTTGTGTGAGCAACTAGCAGGAATCACTATGACACTCATAGGGCAGACAATGCCTCGTCACCAGCATAATCACATCAGCAACTTCAAGAAACCCCTGGCAAAAGTTACAATGACTCTTAAGATACACAACTAGTGGCGTAGATATCAGGCAGACTGGAAAGAGTATCTAAAAAATGTGTATTTGTGTGAAGAACTGGCAGGAATCTCTATGACTCTCTTGAGGTAGCCTATGATTCGTCACCAGCAGAATCAAATCATCAACTTCTAGAAACCCCTTTCAAAAGTAACGATGTTTCTCTTAAGATACACAACTAGTGGCGTATCGCTTCAGGCACACTGGAAACAGTATCTAAAAATGTGTATTTGGGTGAGCAACTGGCACGAAACACTGTGACTCTCTTAGGGTTGCCAATATCTCGTCACCAGTACAATCACATCTTCAAAGTCAAGAAACCGCTGGCAAGAGTAACGATGTTTCTCTTAAGATACACAACTAGTGGCGTATCGCTTCAGGCAGACTGGCCACAGTATCTCAAAATGTGTATTTGGGTGAGCAACTGGCAGAAAGCACTATGACTCTCTGAAGGTAGCCAATGCCTCGTCACCAACATAATCACATCACCAACTTCAAGAAACCGCTTGCAAAGGTAACGCAGCTTCTCATAAGATACACAGCTAGTGGGGTGTCACTTGAGGCAGACTGGCCAAAGTATCAAAAAAATGTGTATTTGGGTGACCAACTAGCAGGAATCACTATGACACTCATAGGGTAGCCAATGCCTCGTCACCAGCATAATCACATCAGCAACTTCAAGAAACCCCTGGCAAAAGTTACAATGACTCTTAAGATACACAACTAGTGGCGTAGCTATCAGGCAGACTGGAAAGAGTATCAAAACAATGTGTATTTGGATGAGCAACTGGCAGGAAACACTGTGACTCTCTTAGGGTAGCCAATATCTCGTCACCAGTACAATCACATCTTCAAAGTCAAGAAACCGCTGGCAAGAGTAACGATGTTTCTCTTAAGATACACAACTAGTGGCGTATCGCTTCAGGCAGACTGGCCACAGTATCTCAAAATGTGTATTTGGGTGAGCAACTGGCAGGAAGCACTATGACTCTCTTAATGTAGCCAATGCCTCGTCACCAACATAATCCCATCACCAACTTCAGGAAACCGCTTGCAAAGGTAACGAAGCTTCTCATAAGATACACAGCTAGTGGGGTGTCACTTGAGGCAGACTGGCCAAAGTATCAAAAAAATGTGTATTTGGGTGAGCAACTAGCAGGAATCACTATGACACTCATAGGGCAGCCAATGCCTCGTCACCAGCATAATCACATCAGGTACTTCAAGAAACCCCTGGCAAAAGTTACAATGACTCTTAAGATACACAACTAGTGGCGTAGCTATCAGGCAGACTGGAAAGAGTATCTAAAAAATGTGTATTTGTGTGAAGAACTGGCAGGAATCTCTATGACTCTCTTGAGGTAGCCTATGATTCGTCACCAGCAGAATCAAATCAGCAACTTCTAGAAACCCCTTTCAAAAGTAACGATGTTTCTCTTAAGATACACAACTAGTGGCGTATCGCTTCAGGCACACTGGAAACAGTATCTAAAAATGTGTATTTGGGTGAGCAAGTGGCACGAAACACTGTGACTCTCTTAGGGTTGCCAATATCTCGTCACCAGTACAATCACATCTTCAAAGTCAAGAAACCGCTGGCAAGAGTAACGATGTTTCTCTTAAGATACACAACTAGTGGCGTATCGCTTCAGGCAGACTGGCCACAGTATCTCAAAATGTGTATTTGGGTGAGCAACTGGCAGAAAGCACTATGACTCTCTGAAGGTAGCCAATGCCTCGTCACCAACATAATCACATCACCAACTTCAAGAAACCGCTTGCAAAGGTAACGCAGCTTCTCATAAGATACACAGCTAGTGGGGTGTCACTTGAGGCAGACTGGCCAAAGTATCAAAAAAATGTGTATTTGGGTGAGCAACTAGCAGGAATCACTATGACACTCATAGGGTAGCCAATGCCTCGTCACCAGCATAATCACATCAGCAACTTCAAGAAACCCCTGGCAAAAGTTACAATGACTCTTAAGATACACAACTAGTGGCGTAGCTATCAGGCAGACTGGAAAGAGTATCAAAACAATGTGTATTTGGATGAGCAACTGGCAGGAAACACTGTGACTCTCTTAGGGTAGCCAATATCTCGTCACCAGTACAATCACATCTTCAAAGTCAAGAAACTGCTGGCAAGAGTAACGATGTTTCTCTTAAGATACACAACTAGTGGCGTATCGCTTCAGGCAGACTGGCCACAGTATCTCAAAATGTGTATTTGGGTGAGCAACTGGCAGGAAGCACTATGACTCTCTTAAGGTAGCCAATGCCTCGTCACCAACATAATCCCATCACCAACTTCAGGAAACCGCTTGCAAAGGTAACGAAGCTTCTCATAAGATACACAGCTAGTGGGGTGTCACTTGAGGCAGACTGGCCAAAGTATCAAAAAAATGTGTATTTGGGTGAGCAACTAGCAGGAATCACTATGACACTCATAGGGCAGCAAATGCCTCGTCACCAGCATAATCACATCAGCAACTTCAAGAAACCCCTGGCAAAAGTTACAATGACTCTTAAGATACACAACTAGTGGCGTAGCTATCAGGCAGACTGGAAAGAGTATCTAAAAAATGTGTATTTGGGTGAAGAACTGGCAGGAATCTCTATGACTCTCTTGAGGTAGCCAGTGATTCGTCACCAGCAGAATCAAATCAGCAACTTCTAGAAACCCCTTTCAAAAGTAACGATGTTTCTCTTAAGATACACAACTAGTGGCGTATCGCTTCAGGCACACTGGAAACAGTATCTAAAAAATGTGTATTTGGGTGAGCAACTGGCACGAAACACTGTGACTCTCTTAGGGTAACCAATATCTCGTCACCAGTATAATCACATCTTCAAAGTCAAGAAACCGCTGGCAAGAGTAACGATGTTTCTCTTAAGATACACAACTAGTGGCGTATCGCTTCAGGCAGACTGGCCACAGTATCTCAAAATGTGTATTTGGGTGAGCAACTGGCAGAAAGCACTATGACTGTCTTAAGGTAGCCAATGCCTCGTCACAAACATAATCCCATCACCAACTTCAGGAAACCGCTTGCAAAGTTAACGAAGCTTCTCATAAGATACACAGCTAGTGGGGTGTCACTTGAGGCAGACTGGCCAAAGTATCAAAAAAATGTGTATTTGGGTGAGCAACTAGCAGGAATCACTATGACACTCATAGGGCAGACAATGCCTCGTCACCAGCATAATCACATCAGCAACTTCAAGAAACCCCTGGCAAAAGTTACAATGACTCTTAAGATACACAACTAGTGGCGTAGCTATCAGGCAGACTGGAAAGAGTATCTAAAAAATGTGTATTTGTGTGAAGAACTGGCAGGAATCTCTATGACTCTCTTGAGGTAGCCTATGATTCGTCACCAGCAGAATCAAATCAGCAACTTCTAGAAACCCCTTTCAAAAGTAACGATGTTTCTCTTAAGATACACAACTAGTGGCGTATCGCTTCAGGCACACTGGAAACAGTATCTAAAAATGTGTATTTGGGTGAGCAACTGGCACGAAACACTGTGACTCTCTTAGGGTTGCCAATATCTCGTCGCCAGTACAATCACATCTTCAAAGTCAAGAAACCGCTGGCAAGAGTAACGATGTTTCTCTTAAGATACACAACTAGTGGCGTATCGCTTCAGGCAGACTGGCCACAGTATCTCAAAATGTGTATTTGGGTAAGCAACTTCCAGGAAGCACTATGACTCTCTTAAGGTAGCCAATGCCTCGTCACCAACATAATGCCATCACCAACTTCAGGAAACCGCTTGCAAAGGTAACGAAGCTTCTCATAAGATACACAGCTAGTGGGGTGTCACTTGAGGCAGACTGGCCAAAGTATCAAAAAAATGTGTATTTGGGTGAGCAACTAGCAGGAATCACTATGACACTCATAGGGCAGACAATGCCTCGTCACCAGCATAATCACATCAGCAACTTCAAGAAACCCCTGGCAAAAGTTACAATGACTCTTAAGATACACAACTAGTGGCGTAGCTATCAGGCAGACTGGAAAGAGTATCTAAAAAATGTGTATTTGGGTGAAGAACTGGCAGGAATCTCTATGACTCTCTTGAGGTAGCCTATGATTCGTCACCAGCAGAATCAAATCAGCAACTTCTAGAAACCCCTTTCAAAAGTAACGATGTTTCTCTTAAGATACACAATTAGTGGCGTATCGCTTCAGGCACACTGGAAACAGTATCTAAAAAATGTGTATTTGGGTGAGCAACTGGCACGAAACACTGTGACTCTCTTAGGGTTGCCAATATCTCGTCACCAGTATAATCACAGCTTCAAAGTCAAGAAACCCCTGGCAAGAGTAACGATGTTTCTCTTAAGATACACAACTAGTGGCGTATCGCTTCAGGCAGACTGGCCACAGTATCTCAAAATGTGTATTTGGGTGAGCAACTGGCAGGAAGCACTATGACTCTCTTAAAGTAGCCAATGCCTCGTCACCAACATAATCCCATCACCAACTTCAGGAAACCGCTTGCAAAGGTAACGAAGCTTCTCATAAGATACACAGCTAGTGGGGTGTCACTTGAGGCAGACTGGCCAAAGTATCAAAAAAATGTGTATTTGGGTGAGCAACTAGCAGGAATCACTATGACACTCATAGGGCAGCCAATGCCTCGTCACCAGCATAATCACATCAGCAACTTCAAGAAACCCCTGGCAAAAGTTACAATGACTCTTAAGATACACAACTAGTGGCGTAGCTATCAGGCAGACTGGAAAGAGTATTTAAAAAATGTGTATTTGGGTGAAGAACTGGCAGGAATCTCTATGACTCTCTTGAGGTAGCCAGTGATTCGTCACCAGCAGAATCAAATCAGCAACTTCTAGAAACCCCTTTCAAAAGTAACGATGTTTCTCTTAAGATACACAACTAGTGGCGTATCGCTTCAGGCACACTGGAAACAGTATCTAAAAAATGTGTATTTGGGTGAGCAACTGGCACGAAACACTGTGACTCTCTTAGGGTAACCAATATCTCGTCACCAGTATAATCACATCTTCAAAGTCAAGAAACCGCTGGCAAGAGTAACGATGTTTCTCTTAAGATACACAACTAGTGGCGTATCGCTTCAGGCAGACTGGCCACAGTATCTCAAAATGTGTATTTGGGTGAGCAACTGGCAGAAAGCACTATGACGCTCTTAAGGTAGCCAATGCCTCGTCACAAACATAATCCCATCATCAACTTCTGGAAACCGCTTGCAAAGTTAACGAAGCTTCTCATAAGATACACAGCTAGTGGGGTGTCACTTGAGGCAGACTGGCCAAAGTATCAAAAAAATGTGTATTTGGGTGAGCAACTAGCAGGAATCACTATGACACTCATAGGGCAGACAATGCCTCGTCACCAGCATAATCACATCAGCAACTTCAAGAAACCCCTGGCAAAAGTTACAATGACTCTTAAGATACACAACTAGTGGCGTAGCTATCAGGCAGACTGGAAAGAGTATCTAAAAAATGTGTATTTGTGTGAAGAACTGGCAGGAATCCCTATGACTCTCTTGAGGTAGCCTATGATTCGTCACCAGCAGAATCAAATCAGCAACTTCTAGAAACCCCTTTCAAAAGTAACGATGTTTCTCTTAAGATACACAACTAGTGGCGTATCGCTTCAGGCACACTGGAAACAGTATTTAAAAATGTGTATTTGGGTGAGCAACTGGCACGAAACACTGTGACTCTCTTAGGGTTGCCAATATCTCGTCACCAGTACAATCACATCTTCAAAGTCAAGAAACCGCTGGCAAGAGTAACGATGTTTCTCTTAAGATACACAACTAGTGGCGTATCGCTTCAGGCAGACTGGCCACAGTATCTCAAAATGTGTATTTGGGTGAGCAACTGGCAGAAAGCACTATGACTCTCTGAAGGTAGCCAATGCCTCGTCACCAACATAATCACATCACCAACTTCAAGAAACCGCTTGCAAAGGTAACGCAGCTTCTCATAAGATACACAGCTAGTGGGGTGTCACTTGAGGCAGACTGGCCAAAGTATCAAAAAAATGTGTATTTGGGTGAGCAACTAGCAGGAATCACTATGACACTCATAGGGTAGCCAATGCCTCGTCACCAGCATAATCACATCAGCAACTTCAAGAAACCCCTGGCAAAAGTTACAATGACTCTTAAGATACACAACTAGTGGCGTAGCTATCAGGCAGACTGGAAAGAGTATCAAAACAATGTGTATTTGGATGAGCAACTGGCAGGAAACACTGTGACTCTCTTAGGGTAGCCCATATCTCGTCACCAGTACAATCACATCTTCAAAGTCAAGAAACTGCTGGCAAGAGTAACGATGTTTCTCTTAAGATACACAACTAGTGGCGTATCGCTTCAGGCAGACTGGCCACAGTATCTCAAAATGTGTATTTGGGTGAGCAACTGGCAGGAAGCACTATGACTCTCTTAAGGTAGCCAATGCCTCGTCACCAACATAATCCCATCACCAACTTCAGGAAACCGCTTGCAAAGGTAACGAAGCTTCTCATAAGATACACAGCTAGTGGGGTGTCACTTGAGGCAGACTGGCCAAAGTATCAAAAAAATGTGTATTTGGGTGAGCAACTAGCAGGAATCACTATGACACTCATAGGGCAGCAAATGCCTCGTCACCAGCATAATCACATCAGCAACTTCAAGAAACCCCTGGCAAAAGTTACAATGACTCTTAAGATACACAACTAGTGGCGTAGCTATCAGGCAGACTGGAAAGAGTATCTAAAAAATGTGTATTTGGGTGAAGAACTGGCAGGAATCTCTATGACTCTCTTGAGGTAGCCAGTGATTCGTCACCAGCAGAATCAAATCAGCAACTTCTAGAAACCCCTTTCAAAAGTAACGATGTTTCTCTTAAGATACACAACTAGTGGCGTATCGCTTCAGGCACACTGGAAACAGTATCTAAAAAATGTGTATTTGGGTGAGCAACTGGCACGAAACACTGTGACTCTCTTAGGGTAACCAATATCTCGTCACCAGTATAATCACATCTTCAAAGTCAAGAAACCGCTGGCAAGAGTAACGATGTTTCTCTTAAGATACACAACTAGTGGCGTATCGCTTCAGGCAGACTGGCCACAGTATCTCAAAATGTGTATTTGGGTGAGCAACTGGCAGAAAGCACTATGACTCTCTTAAGGTAGCCAATGCCTCGTCACAAACATAATCCCATCACCAACTTCAGGAAACCGCTTGCAAAGGTAACGAAGCTTCTCATAAGATACACAGCTAGTGGGGTGTCACTTGAGGCAGACTGGCCAAAGTATCAAAAAAATGTGTATTTGGGTGAGCAACTAGCAGGAATCACTATGACACTCATAGGGCAGACAATGCCTCGTCACCAGCATAATCACATCAGCAACTTCAAGAAACCCCTGGCAAAAGTTACAATGACTCTTAAGATACACAACTAGTGGCGTAGCTATCAGGCAGACTGGAAAGAGTATCTAAAAAATGTGTATTTGTGTGAAGAACTGGCAGGAATCTCTATGACTCTCTTGAGGTAGCCTATGATTCGTCACCAGCAGAATCAAATCAGCAACTTCTAGAAACCCCTTTCAAAAGTAACGATGTTTCTCTTAAGATACACAATTAGTGGCGTATCGCTTCAGGCACACTGGAAACAGTATCTAAAAAATGTGTATTTGGGTGAGCAACTGGCACGAAACACTGTGACTCTCTTAGGGTTGCCAATATCTCGTCACCAGTATAATCACAGCTTCAAAGTCAAGAAACCCCTGGCAAGAGTAACGATGTTTCTCTTAAGATACACAACTAGTGGCGTATCGCTTCAGGCAGACTGGCCACAGTATCTCAAAATGTGTATTTGGGTGAGCAACTGGCAGGAAGCACTATGACTCTCTTAAGGTAGCCAATGCCTCGTCACCAACATAATCCCATCACCAACTTCAGGAAACCGCTTGCAAAGGTAACGAAGCTTCTCATAAGATACACAGCTAGTGGGGTGTCACTTGAGGCAGACTGGCCAAAGTATCAAAAAAATGTGTATTTGGGTGAGCAACTAGCAGGAATCACTATGACACTCATAGGGCAGCCAATGCCTCGTCACCAGCATAATCACATCAGCAACTTCAAGAAACCCCTGGCAAAAGTTACAATGACTCTTAAGATACACAACTAGTGGCGTAGCTATCAGGCAGACTGGAAAGAGTATTTAAAAAATGTGTATTTGGGTGAAGAACTGGCAGGAATCTCTATGACTCTCTTGAGGTAGCCAGTGATTCGTCACCAGCAGAATCAAATCAGCAACTTCTAGAAACCCCTTTCAAAAGTAACGATGTTTCTCTTAAGATACACAACTAGTGGCGTATCGCTTCAGGCACACTGGAAACAGTATCTAAAAAATGTGTATTTGGGTGAGCAACTGGCACGAAACACTGTGACTCTCTTAGGGTAACCAATATCTCGTCACCAGTATAATCACATCTTCAAAGTCAAGAAACCGCTGGCAAGAGTAACGATGTTTCTCTTAAGATACACAACTAGTGGCGTATCGCTTCAGGCAGACTGGCCACAGTATCTCAAAATGTGTATTTGGGTGAGCAACTGGCAGAAAGCACTATGACGCTCTTAAGGTAGCCAATGCCTCGTCACAAACATAATCCCATCACCAACTTCAGGAAACCGCTTGCAAAGTTAACGAAGCTTCTCATAAGATACACAGCTAGTGGGGTGTCACTTGAGGCAGACTGGCCAAAGTATCAAAAAAATGTGTATTTGGGTGAGCAACTAGCAGGAATCACTATGACACTCATAGGGCAGACAATGCCTCGTCACCAGCATAATCACATCAGCAACTTCAAGAAACCCCTGGCAAAGGTTACAATGACTCTTAAGATACACAACTAGTGGCGTAGCTATCAGGCAGACTGGAAAGAGTATCTAAAAAATGTGTATTTGTGTGAAGAACTGGCAGGAATCTCTATGACTCTCTTGAGGTAGCCTATGATTCGTCACCAGCAGAATCAAATCAGCAACTTCTAGAAACCCCTTTCAAAAGTAACGATGTTTCTCTTAAGATACACAACTAGTGGCGTATCGCTTCAGGCACACTGGAAACAGTATCTAAAAATGTGTATTTGGGTGAGCAACTGGCACGAAACACTGTGACTCTCTTAGGGTTGCCAATATCTCGTCACCAGTACAATCACATCTTCAAAGTCAAGAAACCGCTGGCAAGAGTAACGATGTTTCTCTTAAGATACACAACTAGTGGCGTATCGCTTCAGGCAGACTGGCCACAGTATCTCAAAATGTGTATTTGGGTGAGCAACTGGCAGATAGCACTATGACTCTCTGAAGGTAGCCAATGCCTCGTCACCAACATAATCACATCACCAACTTCAAGAAACCGCTTGCAAAGGTAACGCAGCTTCTCATAAGATACACAGCTAGTGGGGTGTCACTTGAGGCAGACTGGCCAAAGTATCAAAAAAATGTGTATTTGGGTGAGCAACTAGCAGGAATCACTATGACACTCATAGGGTAGCCAATGCCTCGTCACCAGCATAATCACATCAGCAACTTCAAGAAACCCCTGGCAAAAGTTACAATGACTCTTAAGATACACAACTAGTGGCGTAGCTATCAGGCAGACTGGAAAGAGTATCAAAACAATGTGTATTTGGATGAGCAACTGGCAGGAAACACTGTGACTCTCTTAGGGTAGCCAATATCTCGTCACCAGTACAATCACATCTTCAAAGTCAAGAAACCGCTGGCAAGAGTAACGATGTTTCTCTTAAGATACACAACTAGTGGCGTATCGCTTCAGGCAGACTGGCCACAGTATCTCAAAATGTGTATTTGGGTGAGCAACTGGCAGGAAGCACTATGACTCTCTTAAGGTAGCCAATGCCTCGTCACCAACATAATCCCATCACCAACTTCAAGAAACCGCTTGCAAAGGTAACGAAGCTTCTCATAAGATACACAGCTAGTGGGGTGTCACTTGAGGCAGACTGGCCAAAGTATCAAAAAAATGTGTATTTGGGTGAGCAACTAGCAGGAATCACTATGACACTCATAGGGCAGCCAATGCCTCGTCACCAGCATAATCACATCAGCAACTTCAAGAAACCCCTGGCAAAAGTTACAATGACTCTTAAGATACACAACTAGTGGCGTAGCTATCAGGCAGACTGGAAAGAGTATCTAAAAAATGTGTATTTGGGTGAAGAACTGGCAGGAATCTCTATGACTCTCTTGAGGTAGCCAGTGATTCGTCACCAGCAGAATCAAATCAGCAACTTCTAGAAACCCCTTTCAAAAGTAACGATGTTTCTCTTAAGATACACAACTAGTGGCGTATCGCTTCAGGCACACAGGAAACAGTATCTAAAAAATGTGTATTTGGGTGAGCAACTGGCACGAAACACTGTGACTCTCTTAGGGTAACCAATATCTCGTCACCTGTATAATCACATCTTCAAAGTCAAGAAACCGCTGGCAAGAGTAACGATGTTTCTCTTAAGATACACAACTAGTGGCGTATCGCTTCAGGCAGACTGGCCACAGTATCTCAAAATGTGTATTTGGGTGAGCAACTGGCAGAAAGCACTATGACTCTCTGAAGGTAGCCAATGCCTCGTCACAAACATAATCCCATCACCAACTTCAGGAAACCGCTTGCAAAGTTAACGAAGCTTCTCATAAGATACACAGCTAGTGGGGTGTCACTTGAGGCAGACTGGCCAAAGTATCAAAAAAATGTGTATTTGGGTGAGCAACTAGCAGGAATCACTATGACACTCATAGGGCAGACAATGCCTCGTCACCAGCATAATCACATCAGCAACTTCAAGAAACCCCTGGCAAAAGTTACAATGACTCTTAAGATACACAACTAGTGGCGTAGCTATCAGGCAGACTGGAAAGAGTATCTAAAAAATGTGTATTTGTGTGAAGAACTGGCAGGAATCTCTATGACTCTCTTGAGGTAGCCTATGATTCGTCACCAGCAGAATCAAATCAGCAACTTCTAGAAACCCCTTTCAAAAGTAACGATGTTTCTCTTAAGATACACAACTAGTGGCGTATCGCTTCAGGCACACTGGAAACAGTATCTAAAAATGTGTATTTGGGTGAGCAACTGGCACGAAACACTGTGACTCTCTTAGGGTTGCCAATATCTCGTCACCAGTACAATCACATCTTCAAAGTCAAGAAACCGCTGGCAAGAGTAACGATGTTTCTCTTAAGATACACAACTAGTGGCGTATCGCTTCAGGCAGACTGGCCACAGTATCTCAAAATGTGTATTTGGGTAAGCAACTTCCAGGAAGCACTATGACTCTCTTAAGGTAGCCAATGCCTCGTCACCAACATAATCCCATCACCAACTTCAGGAAACCGCTTGCAAAGGTAACGAAGCTTCTCATAAGATACACAGCTAGTGGGGTGTCACTTGAGGCAGACTGGCCAAAGTATCAAAAAAATGTGTATTTGGGTGAGCAACTAGCAGGAATCACTATGACACTCATAGGGCAGACAATGCCTCGTCACCAGCATAATCACATCAGCAACTTCAAGAAACCCCTGGCAAAAGTTACAATGACTCTTAAGATACACAACTAGTGGCGTAGCTATCAGGCAGACTGGAAAGAGTATCTAAAAAATGTGTATTTGTGTGAAGAACTGGCAGGAATCTCTATGACTCTCTTGAGGTAGCCTATGATTCGTCACCAGCAGAATCAAATCAGCAACTTCTAGAAACCCCTTTCAAAAGTAACGATGTTTCTCTTAAGATACACAATTAGTGGCGTATCGCTTCAGGCACACTGGAAACAGGATCTAAAAAATGTGTATTTGGGTGAGCAACTGGCACGAAACACTGTGACTCTCTTAGGGTTGCCAATATCTCGTCACCAGTATAATCACAGCTTCAAAGTCAAGAAACCCCTGGCAAGAGTAACGATGTTTCTCTTAAGATACACAACTAGTGGCGTATCGCTTCAGGCAGACTGGCCACAGTATCTCAAAATGTGTATTTGGGTGAGCAACTGGCAGGAAGCACTATGACTCTCTTAAGGTAGCCAATGCCTCGTCACCAACATAATCCCATCACCAACTTCAAGAAACCGCTTGCAAAGGTAACGAAGCTTCTCATAAGATACACAGCTAGTGGGGTGTCACTTGAGGCAGACTGGCCAAAGTATCAAAAAAATGTGTATTTGGGTGAGCAACTAGCAGGAATGACTATGACACTCATAGGGTAGCCAATGCCTCGTCACCAGCATAATCACATCAGCAACTTCAAGAAACCCCTGGCAAAAGTTACAATGACTCTTAAGATACACAACTAGTGGCGTAGCTATCAGGCAGACTGGAAAGAGTATCTAAAAAATGTGTATTTGGGTGAAGAACTGGCAGGAATCTCTATGACTCTCTTGAGGTAGCCTATGATTCGTCACCAGCAGAATCAAATCAGCAACTTCTAGAAACCCCTTTCAAAAGTAACGATGTTTCTCTTAAGATACACAACTAGTGGCGTATCGCTTCAGGCACACTGGAAACAGTATCTAAAAATGTGTATTTGGGTGAGCAACTGGCACGAAACACTGTGACTCTCTTAGGGTTGCCAATATCTCGTCACCAGTACAATCACATCTTCAAAGTCAAGAAACCGCTGGCAAGAGTAACGATGTTTCTCTTAAGATACACAACTAGTGGCGTATCGCTTCAGGCAGACTGGCCACAGTATCTCAAAATGTGTATTTGGGTAAGCAACTGGCAGGAAGCACTATGACTCTCTGAAGGTAGCCAATGCCTCGTCACCAACATAATCCCATCACCAACTTCAAGAAACCGCTTGCAAAGGTAACGAAGCTTCTCATAAGATACACAGCTAGTGGGGTGTCACTTGAGGCAGACTGGCCAAAGTATCAAAAAAATGTGTATTTGGGTGAGCAACTAGCAGGAATCACTATGACACTCATAGGGCAGACAATGCCTCGTCACCAGCATAATCACATCAGCAACTTCAAGAAACCCCTGGCAAAAGTTACAATGACTCTTAAGATACACAACTAGTGGCGTAGCTATCAGGCAGACTGGAAAGAGTATCTAAAAAATGTGTATTTGTGTGAAGAACTGGCAGGAATCTCTATGACTCTCTTGAGGTAGCCTATGATTCGTCACCAGCAGAATCAAATCAGCAACTTCTAGAAACCCCTTTCAAAAGTAACGATGTTTCTCTTAAGATACACAACTAGTGGCGTATCGCTTCAGGCACACTGGAAACAGTATCTAAAAATGTGTATTTGGGTGAGCAACTGGCACGAAACACTGTGACTCTCTTAGGGTTGCCAATATCTCGTCACCAGTACAATCACATCTTCAAAGTCAAGAAACCGATGGCAAGAGTAACGATGTTTCTCTTAAGATACACAACTAGTGGCGTATCGCTTCAGGCAGACGCCACAGTATCTCAAAATGTGTATTTGGGTGAGCAACTGGCAGAAAGCACTATGACTCTCTGAAGGTAGCCAATGCCTCGTCACCAACATAATCACATCACCAACTTCAAGAAACCGCTTGCAAAGGTAACGCAGCTTCTCATAAGATACACAGCTAGTGGGGTGTCACTTGAGGCAGACTGGCCAAAGTATCAAAAAAATGTGTATTTGGGTGAGCAACTAGCAGGAATGACTATGACACTCATAGGGTAGCCAATGCCTCGTCACCAGCATAATCACATCAGCAACTTCAAGAAACCCCTGGCAAAAGTTACAATGACTCTTAAGATACACAACTAGTGGCGTAGCTATCAGGCAGACTGGAAAGAGTATCTAAAAAATGTGTATTTGGGTGAAGAACTGGCAGGAATCTCTATGACTCTCTTGAGGTAGCCTATGATTCGTCACCAGCAGAATCAAATCAGCAACTTCTAGAAACCCCTTTCAAAAGTAACGATGTTTCTCTTAAGATACACAATTAGTGGCGTATCGCTTCAGGCACACTGGAAACAGTATCTAAAAAATGTGTATTTGGGTGAGCAACTGGCACGAAACACTGTGACTCTCTTAGGGTTGCCAATATCTCGTCACCAGTATAATCACAGCTTCAAAGTCAAGAAACCCCCGGCAAGAGTAACGATGTTTCTCTTAAGATACACAACTAGTGGCGTATCGCTTCAGGCAGACTGGCCACAGTATCTCAAAATGTGTATTTGGGTAAGCAACTGGCAGGAAGCACTATGACTCTCTTAAGGTAGCCAATGCCTCGTCACCAACATAATCCCATCACCAACTTCAGGAAACCGCTTGCAAAGGTAACGAAGCTTCTCATAAGATACACAGCTAGTGGGGTGTCACTTGAGGCAGACTGGCCAAAGTATCAAAAAAATGTGTATTTGGGTGAGCAACTAGCAGGAATCACTATGACACTCATAGGGCAGCCAATGCCTCGTCACCAGCATAATCACATCAGCAACTTCAAGAAACCGCTTGCAAAAGTTACAATGACTCTTAAGATACACAACTAGTGGCGTAGCTATCAGGCAGACTGGAAAGAGTATCTAAAAAATGTGTATTTGGGTGAAGAACTGGCAGGAATCTCTATGACTCTCTTGAGGTAGCCAGTGATTCGTCACCAGCAGAATCAAATCAGCAACTTCTAGAAACCCCTTTCAAAAGTAACGATGTTTCTCTTAAGATACACAACTAGTGGCGTATCGCTTCAGGCACACTGGAAACAGTATCTAAACAATGTGTATTTGGGTGAGCAACTGGCACGAAACACTGTGACTCTCTTAGGGTAACCAATATCTCGTCACCAGTATAATCACATCTTCAAAGTCAAGAAACCCCTGGCAAGAGTAACGATGTTTCTCTTAAGATACACAACTAGTGGCGTATCGCTTCAGGCAGACTGGCCACAGTATCTCAAAATGTGTATTTGGGTGAGCAACTGGCAGAAAGCACTATGACTCTCTGAAGGTAGCCAATGCCTCGTCACAAACATAATCCCATCACCAACTTCAGGAAACCGCTTGCAAAGTTAACGAAGCTTCTCATAAGATACACAGCTAGTGGGGTGTCACTTGAGGCAGACTGGCCAAAGTATCAAAAAAATGTGTATTTGGGTGAGCAACTAGCAGGAATCACTATGACACTCATAGGGCAGACAATGCCTCGTCACCAGCATAATCACATCAGCAACTTCAAGAAACCCCTGGCAAAAGTTACAATGACTCTTAAGATACACAACTAGTGGCGTAGCTATCAGGCAGACTGGAAAGAGTATCTAAAAAATGTGTATTTGTGTGAAGAACTGGCAGGAATCTCTATGACTCTCTTGAGGTAGCCTATGATTCGTCACCAGCAGAATCAAATCAGCAACTTCTAGAAACCCCTTTCAAAAGTAACGATGTTTCTCTTAAGATACACAACTAGTGGCGTATCGCTTCAGGCACACTGGAAACAGTATCTAAAAATGTGTATTTGGGTGAGCAACTGGCACGAAACACTGTGACTCTCTTAGGGTTGCCAATATCTCGTCACCAGTACAATCACATCTTCAAAGTCAAGAAACCGCTGGCAAGAGTAACGATGTTTCTCTTAAGATACACAACTAGTGGCGTATCGCTTCAGGCAGACTGGCCACAGTATCTCAAAATGTGTATTTGGGTGAGCAACTGGCAGGAAGCACTATGACTCTCTTAAGGTAGCCAATGCCTCGTCACCAACATAATCCCATCACCAACTTCAAGAAACCGCTTGCAAAGGTAACGAAGCTTCTCATAAGATACACAGCTAGTAGGGTGTCACTTGAGGCAGACTGGCCAAAGTATCAAAAAAATGTGTATTTGGGTGAGCAACTAGCAGGAATGACTATGACACTCATAGGGTAGCCAATGCCTCGTCACCAGCATAATCACATCAGCAACTTCAAGAAACCCCTGGCAAAAGTTACAATGACTCTTAAGATACACAACTAGTGGCGTAGCTATCAGGCAGACTGGAAAGAGTATCTAAAAAATGTGTATTTGTGTGAAGAACTGGCAGGAATCTCTATGACTCTCTTGAGGTAGCCTATGATTCGTCACCAGCAGAATCAAATCAGCAACTTCTAGAAACCCCTTTCAAAAGTAACGATGTTTCTCTTAAGATACACAACTAGTGGCGTATCGCTTCAGGCACACTGGAAACAGTATCTAAAAAATGTGTATTTGGGTGAGCAACTGGCCGAAACACTGTGACTCTCTTAGGGTATCCAATATCTCGTCACCAGTATAATCACATCTTCAAAGTCAAGAAACCGCTGGCAAGAGTAACGATGTTTCTCTTAAGATACACAACTAGTGGCGTATCGCTTCAGGCAGACTGGCCACAGTATCTCAAAATGTGTATTTGGGTGAGCAACTGGCAGAAAGCACTATGACTCTCTTAAGGTAGCCAATGCCTCGTCACAAACATAATCCCATCACCAACTTCAGGAAACCGCTTGCAAAGGTAACGAAGCTTCTCATAAGATACACAGCTAGTGGGGTGTCACTTGAGGCAGACTGGCCAAAGTATCAAAAAAATGTGTATTTGGGTGAGCAACTAGCAGGAATCACTATGACACTCATAGGGCAGACAGTGCCTCGTCACCAGCATAATCACATCAGCAACTTCAAGAAAACCCTGGCAAAAGTTACAATGACTCTTAAGATACACAACTAGTGGCGTAGCTATCAGGCAGACTGGAAAGAGTATCTAAAAAATGTGTATTAGTGTGAAGAACTGGCAGGAATCTCTATGACTCTCTTGATGTAGCCTATGATTCGTCACCAGCAGAATCAAATCAGCAACTTCTAGAAACCCCTTTCAAAAGTAACGATGTTTCTCTTAAGATACACAACTAGTGGCGTATCGCTTCAGGCACACTGGAAACAGTATCTAAAAATGTGTATTTGGGTGAGCAACTGGCACGAAACACTGTGACTCTCTTAGGGTTGCCAATATCTCGTCACCAGTACAATCACATCTTCAAAGTCAAGAAACCGCTGGCAAGAGTAACGATGTTTCTCTTAAGATACACAACTAGTGGCGTATCGCTTCAGGCAGACTGGCCACAGTATCTCAAAATGTGTATTTGGGTGAGCAACTGGCAGAAAGCACTATGACTCTCTGAAGGTAGCCAATGCCTCGTCACCAACATAATCCCATCACCAACTTCAAGAAACCGCTTGCAAAGGTAACGAAGCTTCTCATAAGATACACAGCTAGTGGGGTGTCACTTGAGGCAGACTGGCCAAAGTATCAAAAAAATGTGTATTTGGGTGAGCAACTAGCAGGAATGACTATGACACTCATAGGGTAGCCAATGCCTCGTCACCAGCATAATCACATCAGCAACTTCAAGAAACCCCTGGCAAAAGTTACAATGACTCTTAAGATACACAACTAGTGGCGTAGCTATCAGGCAGACTGGAAAGAGTATCTAAAAAATGTGTATTTGTGTGAAGAACTGGCAGGAATCTCTATGACTCTCTTGAGGTAGCCTATGATTCGTCACCAGCAGAATCAAATCAGCAACTTCTAGAAACCCCTTTCAAAAGTAACGATGTTTCTCTTAAGATACACAACTAGTGGCGTATCGCTTCAGGCACACTGGAAACAGTATCTAAAAAATGTGTATTTGGGTGAGCAACTGGCCGAAACACTGTGACTCTCTTAGGGTAACCAGTATCTCGTCACCAGTATAATCACATCTTCAAAGTCAAGAAACCGCTGGCAAGAGTAACGATGTTTCTCTTAAGATACACAACTAGTGGCGTATCGCTTCAGGCAGACTGGCCACAGTATCTCAAAATGTGTATTTGGGTGAGCAACTGGCAGAAAGCACTATGACTCTCTTAAGGTAGCCAATGCCTCGTCACCAACATAATCCCATCACCAACTTCAGGAAACCGCTTGCAAAGGTAACGAAGCTTCTCATAAGATACACAGCTAGTGGGGTGTCACTTGAGGCAGACTGGCCAAAGTATCAAAAAAATGTGTATTTGGGTGAGCAACTAGCAGGAATCACTATGACACTCATAGGGCAGACAGTGCCTCGTCACCAGCATAATCACATCAGCAACTTCAAGAAACCCCTGGCAAAAGTTACAATGACTCTTAAGATACACAACTAGTGGCGTAGCTATCAGGCAGACTGGAACGAGTATCTAAAAAATGTGTATTTGTGTGAAGAACTGGCAGGAATCTCTATGACTCTCTTGAGGTAGCCTATGATTCGTCACCAGCAGAATCAAATCAGCAACTTCTAGAAACCCCTTTCAAAAGTAACGATGTTTCTCTTAAGATACACAACTAGTGGCGTATCGCTTGAGGCACACTGGAAACAGTATCTAAAAAATGTGTATT
This sequence comes from Schistocerca nitens, assembly GCF_023898315.1. Classification (NCBI taxonomy): domain Eukaryota; kingdom Metazoa; phylum Arthropoda; class Insecta; order Orthoptera; family Acrididae; genus Schistocerca; species Schistocerca nitens. The sequence continues at coordinate 103,549,658 of NC_064616.1, read as the reverse complement.
TGGGTGAGCAACTGGCACGAAACACTGTGACTCTCTTAGGGTTGCCAATATCTCGTCACCAGTACAATCACATCTTCAAAGTCAAGAAACCGCTGGCAAGAGTAACGATGTTTCTCTTAAGATACACAACTAGTGGCGTATCGCTTCAGGCAGACTGGCCACAGTATCTCAAAATGTGTATTTGGGTGAGCAACTGGCAGAAAGCACTATGACTCTCTGAAGGTAGCCAATGCCTCGTCACCAACATAATCACATCACCAACTTCAAGAAACCGCTTGCAAAGGTAACGAAGCTTCTCATAAGATACACAGCTAGTGGGGTGTCACTTGAGGCAGACTGGCCAAAGTATCAAAAAAATGTGTATTTGGGTGAGCAACTAGCAGGAATCGCTATGACACTCATAGGGCAGACAATGCCTCGTCACCAGCATAATCACATCAGCAACTTCAAGAAACCCCTGGCAAAAGTTACAATGACTCTTAAGATACATAACTAGTGGCGTAGCTATCAGGCAGACTGGAAAGAGTATCTAAAAAATGTGTATTTGTGTGAAGAACTGGCAGGAATCTCTATGACTCTCTTGAGGTAGCCTATGATTCGTCACCAGCAGAATCAAATCAGCAACTTCTAGAAACCCCTTTCAAAAGTAACGATGTTTCTCTTAAGATACACAACTAGTGGCGTATCGCTTCAGGCACACTGGAAACAGTATCTAAAAAAAGTGTATTTGGGTGAGCAACTGGCACGAAACACTGTGACTCTCTTAGGGTTGCCAATATCTCGTCACCAGTACAATCACATCTTCAAAGTCAAGAAACCGCTGGCAAGAGTAACGATGTATCTCTTAAGATACACAACTAGTGGCGTATCGCTTCAGGCAGACTGGCCACAGTATCTCAAAATGTGTATTTGGGTGAGCAACTGGCAGAAAGCACTATGACTCTCTGAAGGTAGCCAATGCCTCGTCACCAACATAATCACATCACCAACTTCAAGAAACCGCTTGCAAAGGTAAAGCAGCTTCTCATAAGATACACAGCTAGTGGGGTGTCACTTGAGGCAGACTGGCCAAAGTATCAAAAAAATGTGTATTTGGGTGAGCAACTAGCAGGAATCACTATGACACTCATAGGGCAGACAGTGCCTCGTCACCAGCATAATCACATCAGCAACTTCAAGAAACCCCTGGCAAAAGTTACAATGACTCTTAAGATACACAACTAGTGGCGTAGCTATCAGGCAGACTGGAAAGAGTATCTAAAAAATGTGTATTTGGGTGAAGAACTGGCAGGAATCTCTATGACTCTCTTGAGGTAGCCTATGATTCGTCACCAGCAGAATCAAATCAGCAACTTCTAGAAACCCCTTTCAAAAGTAACGATGTTTCTCTTAAGATACACAACTAGTGGCGTATCGCTTGAGGCACACTGGAAACAGTATCTAAAAAATTTGTATTTGGGTGAGCAACTGGCACGAAACACTGTGACTCTCTTAGGGTTGCCAATATCTCGTCACCAGTACAATCACATCTTCAAAGTCAAGAAACCGCTGGCAAGAGTAACGATGTTTCTCTTAAGATACACAACTAGTGGCGTATCGCTTCAGGCAGACTGGCCACAGTATCTCAAAATGTGTATTTGGGTGAGCAACTGGCAGAAAGCACTATGACTCTCTGAAGGTAGCCAATGCCTCGTCACCAACATAATCACATCACCAACTTCAAGAAACCGCTTGCAAAGGTAACGCAGCTTCTCATAAGATACACAGCTAGTGGGGTGTCACTTGAGGCAGACTGGCCAAAGTATCAAAAAAATGTGTATTTGGGTGAGCAACTAGCAGGAATCACTATGACACTCATAGGGTAGCCAATGCCTCGTCACCAGCATAATCACATCAGCAACTTCAAGAAACCCCTGGAAAAAGTTAGAATGACTCTTAAGATACACAACTAGTGGCGTAGCTATCAGGCAGACTGGAAAGAGTATCTAAAAAATGTGTATTTGGGTGAAGAACTGGCAGGAATCTCTATGACTCTCTTGAGGTAGCCTATGATTCGTCACCAGCAGAATCAAATCAGCAACTTCTAGAAACCCCTTTCAAAAGTAACGATGTTTCTCTTAAGATACACAACTAGTGGCGTATCGCTTCAGGCACACTGGAAACAGTATCTAAAAAATGTGTATTTGGGTGAGCAACTGGCACGAAACACTGTGACTCTCTTAGGGTTGCCAATATCTCGTCACCAGTACAATCACATCTTCAAAGTCAAGAAACCGCTGGCAAGAGTAACGATGTTTCTCTTAAGATACACAACTAGTGGCGTATCGCTTCAGGCAGACTGGCCACAGTATCTCAAAATGTGTATTTGGGTGAGCAACTGGCAGGAAACACTATGACTCTCTTAAGGTAGCCAATGCCTCGTCACCAACATAATCCCATCACCAACTTCAAGAAACCGCTTGCAAAGGTAACGAAGCTTCTCATAAGATACACAGCTAGTGGGGTGTCACTTGAGGCAGACTGGCCAAAGTATCAAAAAAATTTGTATTTGGGTGAGCAACTAGCAGGAATCGCTATGACACTCATAGGGCAGACAATGCCTCGTCACCAGCATAATCACATCAGCAACTTCAAGAAACCCCTGGCAAAAGTTACAATGACTCTTAAGATACACAACTAGTGGCGTAGCTATCAGGCAGACTGGAAAGAGTATCTAAAAAATGTGTATTTGTGTGAAGAACTGGCAGGAATCTCTATGACTCTCTTGAGGTAGCCTATGATTCGTCACCAGCAGGATCAAATCAGCAACTTCTAGAAACCCCTTTCAAAAGTAACGATGTTTCTCTTAAGATACACAACTAGTGGCGTATCGCTTCAGGCACACTGGAAACAGTATCTAAAAAATGTGTATTTGGGTGAGCAACTGGCACGAAACACTGTGACTCTCTTAGGGTTGCCAATATCTCGTCACCAGTACAATCACATCTTCAAAGTCAAGAAACCGCTGGCAAGAGTAACGATGTATCTCTTAAGATACACAACTAGTGGCGTATCGCTTCAGGCAGACTGGCCACAGTATCTCAAAATGTGTATTTGGGTGAGCAACTGGCAGAAAGCACTATGACTCTCTGAAGGTAGCCAATGCCTCGTCACCAACATAATCACATCACCAACTTCAAGAAACCGCTTGCAAAGGTAACGCAGCTTCTCATAAGATACACAGCTAGTGGGGTGTCACTTGAGGCAGACTGGCCAAAGTATCAAAAAAATGTGTATTTGGGTGAGCAACTAGCAGGAATCACTATGACACTCATAGGGTAGCCAATGCCTCGTCACCAGCATAATCACATCAGCAACTTCAAGAAACCCCTGGCAAAAGTTACAATGACTCTTAAGATACACAACTAGTGGCGTAGCTATCAGGCAGACTGGAAAGAGTATCTAAAAAATGTGTATTTGGGTGAAGAACTGGCAGGAATCTCTATGACTCTCTTGAGGTAGCCTATGATTCGTCACCAGCAGAATCAAATCAGCAACTTCTAGAAACCCCTTTCAAAAGTAACGATGTTTCTCTTAAGATACACAATTAGTGGCGTATCGCTTCAGGCACACTGGAAACAGTATCTAAAATGTGTATTTGGGTGAGCAACTGGCACGAAACACTGTGACTCTCTTAGGGTTGCCAATATCTCGTCACCAGTACAATCACATCTTCAAAGTCAAGAAACCGCTGGCAAGAGTAACGATGTTCCTCTTAAGATACACAACTAGTGGCGTATCGCTTCAGGCAGACTGGCCACAGTATCTCAAAATGTGTATTTGGGTGAGCAACTGGCAGAAAGCACTATGACTCTCTGAAGGTAGCCAATGCCGCGTCACCAACATAATCACATCACCAACTTCAAGAAACCGCTTGCAAAGGTAACGCAGCTTCTCATAAGATACACAGCTAGTGGGGTGTCACTTGAGGCAGACTGGCCAAAGTATCAAAAAAATGTGTATTTGGGTGAGCAACTAGCAGGAATCACTATGACACTCATAGGGTAGCCAATGCCTCGTCACCAGCATAATCACATCAGCAACTTCAAGAAACCCCTGGCAAAAGTCACAATGACTCTTAAGATACACAACTAGTGGCGTAGCTATCAGGCAGACTGGAAAGAGTATCAAAAAAATGTGTATTTGGATGAGCAACTGGCAGGAAACACTGTGACTCTCTTAGGGTAGCCAATATCTCGTCACCAGTATAATCACATCTTCAAAGTCAAGAAAATGCTGGCAAGAGTAACGATGTTTCTCTTAAGATACACAACTAGTGGCGTATCGCTTCAGGTAGACTGGCCACAGTATCTCAAAATGTGTATTTGGGTGAGCAACTGGCAGGAAGCACTATGACTCTCTTAAGGTAGCCAATGCCTCGTCACCAACATAATCACATCACCAACTTCAAGAAACCGCTTGCAAAGGTAACGCAGCTTCTCATAAGATACACAGCTAGTGGGGTGTCACTTGAGGCAGACTGGCCAAAGTATCAAAAAAATGTGTATTTGGGTGAGCAACTAGCAGGATTCACTATGACACTCATAGGGTAGCCAATGCCTCGTCACCAGCATAATCACATCAGCAACTTCAAGAAACCCCTGGCAAAAGTTACAATGACTCTTAAGATACACAACTAGTGGCGTAGCTATCAGGCAGACTGGAAAGAGTATCTAAAAAATGTGTATTTGGGTGAAGAACTGGCAGGAATCTCTATGACTCTCTTGAGGTAGCCTATGATTCGTCACCAGCAGAATCAAATCAGCAACTTCTAGAAACCCCTTTCAAAAGTAACGATGTTTCTCTTAAGATACACAATTAGTGGCGTATCGCTTCAGGCACACTGGAAACAGTATCTAAAAAATGTGTATTTGGGTGAGCAACTGGCACGAAACACTGTGACTCTCTTAGGGTTGCCAATATCTCGTCACCAGTATAATCACAGCTTCAAAGTCAAGAAACCCCTGGCAAGAGTAACGATGTTTCTCTTAAGATACACAACTAGTGGCGTATCGCTTCAGGCAGACTGGCCACAGTATCTCAAAATGTGTATTTGGGTGAGCAACTGGCAGAAAGCACTATGACTCTCTGAAGGTAGCCAATGCCTCGTCACCAACATAATCACATCACCAACTTCAAGAAACCGCTTGCAAAGGTAACGAAGCTTCTCATAAGATACATAGCTAGTGGGGTGTCACTTGAGGCAGACTGGCCAAAGTATCAAAAAAATGTGTATTTGGGTGAGCAACTAGCAGGAATCACTATGACACTCATAGGGCAGACAGTGCCTCGTCACCAGCATAATCACATCAGCAACTTCAAGAAACCCCTGGCAAAAGTTACAATGACTCTTAAGATACACAACTAGTGGCGTAGCTATCAGGCAGACTGGAAAGGGTATCTAAAACATGTGTATTTGGGTGAAGAACTGGCAGGAATCTCTATGACTCTCTTGAGGTAGCCTATGATTCGTCACCAGCAGAATCAAATCAGCAACTTCTAGAAACCCCTTTCAAAAGTAACGATGTTTCTCTTAAGATACACAATTAGTGGCGTATCGCTTCAGGCACACTGAAAACAGTATCTAAAAAATGTGTATTTGGGTGAGCAACTGGCACGAAACACTGTGACTCTCTTAGGGTTGCCAATATCTCGTCACCAGTACAATCACATCTTCAAAGTCAAGAAACCGCTGGCAAGAGTAACGATGTTTCTCTTAAGATACACAACTAGTGGCGTATCGCTTCAGGCAGACTGGCCACAGTATCTCAAAATGTGTATTTGGGTGAGCAACTGGCAGAAAGCACTATGACTCTCTGAAGGTAGCCAATGCCTCGTCACCAACATAATCACATCACCAACTTCAAGAAACCGCTTGCAAAGGTAAAGCAGCTTCTCATAAGATACACAGCTAGTGGGGTGTCACTTGAGGCAGACTGGCCAAAGTATCAAAAAAATGTGTATTTGGGTGAGCAACTAGCAGGAATCACTATGACACTCATAGGGCAGACAGTGCCTCGTCACCAGCATAATCACATCAGCAACTTCAAGAAACCCCTGGCAAAAGTTACAATGACTCTTAAGATACACAACTAGTGGCGTAGCTATCAGGCAGACTGGAAAGAGTATCTAAAAAATGTGTATTTGGGTGAAGAACTGGCAGGAATCTCTATGACTCTCTTGAGGTAGCCTATGATTCGTCACCAGCAGAATCAAATCAGCAACTTCTAGAAACCCCTTTCAAAAGTAACGATGTTTCTCTTAAGATACACAACTAGTGGCGTATCGCTTGAGGCACACTGGAAACAGTATCTAAAAAATGTGTATTTGGGTGAGCAACTGGCACGAAACACTGTGACTCTCTTAGGGTTGCCAATATCTCGTCACCAGTACAATCACATCTTCAAAGTCAAGAAACCGCTGGCAAGAGTAACGATGTTTCTCTTAAGATACACAACTAGTGGCGTATCGCTTCAGGCAGACTGGCCACAGTATCTCAAAATGTGTATTTGGGTGAGCAACTGGCAGAAAGCACTATGACTCTCTGAAGGTAGCCAATGCCTCGTCACCAACATAATCACATCACCAACTTCAAGAAACCGCTTGCAAAGGTAACGCAGCTTCTCATAAGATACACAGCTAGTGGGGTGTCACTTGAGGCAGACTGGCCAAAGTATCAAAAAAATGTGTATTTGGGTGAGCAACTAGCAGGAATCACTATGACACTCATAGGGTAGCCAATGCCTCGTCACCAGCATAATCACATCAGCAACTTCAAGAAACCCCTGGAAAAAGTTAGAATGACTCTTAAGATACACAACTAGTGGCGTAGCTATCAGGCAGACTGGAAAGAGTATCTAAAAAATGTGTATTTGGGTGAAGAACTGGCAGGAATCTCTATGACTCTCTTGAGGTAGCCTATGATTCGTCACCAGCAGAATCAAATCAGCAACTTCTAGAAACCCCTTTCAAAAGTAACGATGTTTCTCTTAAGATACACAACTAGTGGCGTATCGCTTCAGGCACACTGGAAACAGTATCTAAAAAATGTGTATTTGGGTGAGCAACTGGCACGAAACACTGTGACTCTCTTAGGGTTGCCAATATCTCGTCACCAGTACAATCACATCTTCAAAGTCAAGAAACCGCTGGCAAGAGTAACGATGTTTCTCTTAAGATACACAACTAGTGGCGTATCGCTTCAGGCAGACTGGCCACAGTATCTCAAAATGTGTATTTGGGTGAGCAACTGGCAGGAAGCACTATGACTCTCTTAAGGTAGCCAATGCCTCGTCACCAACATAATCCCATCACCAACTTCAAGAAACCGCTTGCAAAGGTAACGAAGCTTCTCATAAGATACACAGCTAGTGGGGTGTCACTTGAGGCAGACTGGCCAAAATATCAAAAAAATGTGTATTTGGGTGAGCAACTAGCAGGAATCGCTATGACACTCATAGGGCAGACAATGCCTCGTCACCAGCATAATCACATCAGCAACTTCAAGAAACCCCTGGCAAAAGTTACAATGACTCTTAAGATACACAACTAGTGGCGTAGCTATCAGGCAGACTGGAAAGAGTATCTAAAAAATGTGTATTTGTGTGAAGAACTGGCAGGAATCTCTATGACTCTCTTGAGGTAGCCTATGATTCGTCACCAGCAGGATCAAATCAGCAACTTCTAGAAACCCCTTTCAAAAGTAACGATGTTTCTCTTAAGATACACAACTAGTGGCGTATCGCTTCAGGCACACTGGAAACAGTATCTAAAAAATGTGTATTTGGGTGAGCAACTGGCACGAAACACTGTGACTCTCTTAGGGTTGCCAATATCTCGTCACCAGTACAATCACATCTTCAAAGTCAAGAAACCGCTGGCAAGAGTAACGATGTATCTCTTAAGATACACAACTAGTGGCGTATCGCTTCAGGCAGACTGGCCACAGTATCTCAAAATGTGTATTTGGGTGAGCAACTGGCAGAAAGCACTATGACTCTCTGAAGGTAGCCAATGCCTCGTCACCAACATAATCACATCACCAACTTCAAGAAACCGCTTGCAAAGGTAACGCAGCTTCTCATAAGATACACAGCTAGTGGGGTGTCACTTGAGGCAGACTGGCCAAAGTATCAAAAAAATGTGTATTTGGGTGAGCAACTAGCAGGAATCACTATGACACTCATAGGGTAGCCAATGCCTCGTCACCAGCATAATCACATCAGCAACTTCAAGAAACCCCTGGCAAAAGTTACAATGACTCTTAAGATACACAACTAGTGGCGTAGCTATCAGGCAGACTGGAAAGAGTATCTAAAAAATGTGTATTTGGGTGAAGAACTGGCAGGAATCTCTATGACTCTCTTGAGGTAGCCTATGATTCGTCACCAGCAGAATCAAATCAGCAACTTCTAGAAACCCCTTTCAAAAGTAACGATGTTTCTCTTAAGATACACAATTAGTGGCGTATCGCTTCAGGCACACTGGAAACAGTATCTAAAATGTGTATTTGGGTGAGCAACTGGCACGAAACACTGTGACTCTCTTAGGGTTGCCAATATCTCGTCACCAGTACAATCACATCTTCAAAGTCAAGAAACCGCTGGCAAGAGTAACGATGTTTCTCTTAAGATACACAACTAGTGGCGTATCGCTTCAGGCAGACTGGCCACAGTATCTCAAAATGTGTATTTGGGTGAGCAACTGGCAGAAAGCACTATGACTCTCTGAAGGTAGCCAATGCCGCGTCACCAACATAATCACATCACCAACTTCAAGAAACCGCTTGCAAAGGTAACGCAGCTTCTCATAAGATACACAGCTAGTGGGGTGTCACTTGAGGCAGACTGGCCAAAGTATCAAAAAAATGTGTATTTGGGTGAGCAACTAGCAGGAATCACTATGACACTCATAGGGTAGCCAATGCCTCGTCACCAGCATAATCACATCAGCAACTTCAAGAAACCCCTGGCAAAAGTTACAATGACTCTTAAGATACACAACTAGTGGCGTAGCTATCAGGCAGACTGGAAAGAGTATCAAAAAAATGTGTATTTGGATGAGCAACTGGCAGGAAACACTGTGACTCTCTTAGGGTAGCCAATATCTCGTCACCAGTATAATCACATCTTCAAAGTCAAGAAAATGCTGGCAAGAGTAACGATGTTTCTCTTAAGATACACAACTAGTGGCGTATCGCTTCAGGTAGACTGGCCACAGTATCTCAAAATGTGTATTTGGGTGAGCAACTGGCAGGAAGCACTATGACTCTCTTAAGGTAGCCAATGCCTCGTCACCAACATAATCACATCACCAACTTCAAGAAACCGCTTGCAAAGGTAACGCAGCTTCTCATAAGATACACAGCTAGTGGGGTGTCACTTGAGGCAGACTGGCCAAAGTATCAAAAAAATGTGTATTTGGGTGAGCAACTAGCAGGAATCACTATGACACTCATAGGGTAGCCAATGCCTCGTCACCAGCATAATCACATCAGCAACTTCAAGAAACCCCTGGCAAAAGTTACAATGACTCTTAAGATACACAACTAGTGGCGTAGCTATCAGGCAGACTGGAAAGAGTATCTAAAAAATGTGTATTTGGGTGAAGAACTGGCAGGAATCTCTATGACTCTCTTGAGGTAGCCTATGATTCGTCACCAGCAGAATCAAATCAGCAACTTCTAGAAACCCCTTTCAAAAGTAACGATGTTTCTCTTAAGATACACAATTAGTGGCGTATCGCTTCAGGCACACTGGAAACAGTATCTAAAAAATGTGTATTTGGGTGAGCAACTGGCACGAAACACTGTGACTCTCTTAGGGTTGCCAATATCTCGTCACCAGTATAATCACAGCTTCAAAGTCAAGAAACCCCTGGCAAGAGTAACGATGTTTCTCTTAAGATACACAACTAGTGGCGTATCGCTTCAGGCAGACTGGCCACAGTATCTCAAAATGTGTATTTGGGTGAGCAACTGGCAGAAAGCACTATGACTCTCTGAAGGTAGCCAATGCCTCGTCACCAACATAATCACATCACCAACTTCAAGAAACCGCTTGCAAAGGTAACGAAGCTTCTCATAAGATACATAGCTAGTGGGGTGTCACTTGAGGCAGACTGGCCAAAGTATCAAAAAAATGTGTATTTGGGTGAGCAACTAGCAGGAATCACTATGACACTCATAGGGCAGACAGTGCCTCGTCACCAGCATAATCACATCAGCAACTTCAAGAAACCCCTGGCAAAAGTTACAATGACTCTTAAGATACACAACTAGTGGCGTAGCTATCAGGCAGACTGGAAAGAGTATCTAAAACATGTGTATTTGGGTGAAGAACTGGCAGGAATCTCTATGACTCTCTTGAGGTAGCCTATGATTCGTCACCAGCAGAATCAAATCAGCAACTTCTAGAAACCCCTTTCAAAAGTAACGATGTTTCTCTTAAGATACACAATTAGTGGCGTATCGCTTCAGGCACACTGGAAACAGTATCTAAAAAATGTGTATTTGGGTGAGCAACTGGCACGAAACACTGTGACTCTCTTAGGGTTGCCAATATCTCGTCACCAGTACAATCACATCTTCAAAGTCAAGAAACCGCTGGCAAGAGTAACGATGTTTCTCTTAAGATACACAACTAGTGGCGTATCGCTTCAGGCAGACTGGCCACAGTATCTCAAAATGTGTATTTGGGTGAGCAACTGGCAGGAAGCACTATGACTCTCTTAAGGTAGCCAATGCCTCGTCACCAACATAATCCCATCACCAACTTCAAGAAACCGCTTGCAAAGGTAACGAAGCTTCTCATAAGATACACAGCTAGTGGGGTGTCACTTGAGGCAGACTGGCCAAAGTATCAAAAAAATGTGTATTTGGGTGAGCAACTAGCAGGAATCGCTATGACACTCATAGGGCAGACAATGCCTCGTCACCAGCATAATCACATCAGCAACTTCAAGAAACCCCTGGCAAAAGTTACAATGACTCTTAAGATACACAACTAGTGGCGTAGCTATCAGGCAGACTGGAAAGAGTATCTAAAAAATGTGTATTTGGGTGAAGAACTGGCAGGAATCTCTATGACTCTCTTGAGGTAGCCTATGATTCGTCACCAGCAGAATCAAATCAGCAACTTCTAGAAACCCCTTTCAAAAGTAACGATGTTTCTCTTAAGATACACAATTAGTGGCGTATCGCTTCAGGCACACTGGAAACAGTATCTAAAAAATGTGTATTTGGGTGAGCAACTGGCACGAAACACTGTGACTCTCTTAGGGTTGCCAATATCTCGTCACCAGTACAATCACATCTTCAAAGTCAAGAAACCGCTGGCAAGAGTAACGATGTTTCTCTTAAGATACACAACTAGTGGCGTATCGCTTCAGGCAGACTGGCCACAGTATCTCAAAATGTGTATTTGGGTGAGCAAGTGGCAGAAAGCACTATGACTCTCTGAAGGTAGCCAATGCCTCGTCACCAACATAATCACATCACCAACTTCAAGAAACCGCTTGCAAAGGTAACGCAGCTTCTCATAAGATACACAGCTAGTGGGGTGTCACTTGAGGCAGACTGGCCAAAGTATCAAAAAAATGTGTATTTGGGTGAGTAACTAGCAGGAATCACTATGACACTCATAGGGTAGCCAATGCCTCGTCACCAGCATAATCACATCAGCAACTTCAAGAAACCCCTGGCAAAAGTTACAATGACTCTTAAGATACACAACTAGTGGCGTAGCTATCAGGCAGACTGGAAAGAGTATCAAAAAAATGTGTATTTGGATGAGCAACTGGTAGGAAACACTGTGACTCTCTTAGGGTAGCCAATATCTCGTCACCAGTATAATCACATCTTCAAAGTCAAGAAACCGCTGGCAAGAGTAACGATGTTTCTCTTAAGATACACAACTAGTGGCGTATCGCTTCAGGCAGACTGGCCACAGTATCTCAAAATGTGTATTTGGGTGAGCAACTGGCAGGAAGCACTATGACTCTCTTAAGGTAGCCAATGCTTCGTCACCAACATAATCACATCACCAACTTCAAGAAGCCGCTTGCAAAGGTAACGCAGCTTCTCATAAGATACACAGCTAGTGGGGTGTCACTTGAGGCAGACTGGCCAAAGTATCAAAAAAATGTGTATTTGGGTGAGCAACTAGCAGGAATCACTATGACACTCATAGGGCAGACAATGCCTCGTCACCAGCAAAATCACATCAGCAACTTCAAGAAACCCCTGGCAAAAGTTACAATGACTCTTAAGATACACAACTAGTGGCGTAGCTATCAGGCAGACTGGAAAGAGTATCTAAAAAATGTGTATTTGGGTGAAGAACTGGCAGGAATCTCTATGACTCTCTTGAGGTAGCCTATGATTCGTCACCAGCAGAATCAAATCAGCAACTTCTAGAAACCCCTTTCAAAAGTAACGATGTTTCTCTTAAGATACACAATTAGTGGCGTATCGCTTCAGGCACACTGGAAACAGTATCTAAAAAATGTGTATTTGGGTGAGCAACTGGCACGAAACACTGTGACTCTCTTAGGGTTGCCAATATCTCGTCACCAGTATAATCACATCTTCAAAGTCAAGAAACCCCTGGCAAGAGTAACGATGTTTCTCTTAAGATACACAACTAGTGGCGTATCGCTTCAGGCAGACTGGCCACAGTATCTCAAAATGTGTATTTGGGTGAGCAACTGGCAGGAAGCACTATGACTCTCTTAAGGTAGCCAATGCCTCGTCACCAACATAATCCCATCACCAACTTCAAGAAACCGCTTGCAAAGGTAACGAAGCTTCTCATAAGATACACAGCTAGTGGGGTGTCACTTGAGGCAGACTGGCCAAAGTATCAAAAAAATGTGTATTTGGGTGAGCAACTAGCAGGAATGACTATGACACTCATAGGGTAGCCAATGCCTCGTCACCAGCATAATCACATCAGCAACTTCAAGAAACCCCTGGCAAAAGTTACAATGACTCTTAAGATACACAACTAGTGGCGTAGCTATCAGGCAGACTGGAAAGAGTATCTAAATAATGTGTATTTGTGTGAAGAACTGGCAGGAATCTCTATGACTCTCTTGAGGTAGCCTATGATTCGTCACCAGCAGAATCAAATCAGCAACTTCTAGAAACCCCTTTCAAAAGTAACGATGTTTCTCTTAAGATACACAACTAGTGGCGTATCGCTTCAGGCACACTGGAAACAGTATCTAAAAAATGTGTATTTGGGTGAGCAACTGGCCGAAACACTGTGACTCTCTTAGGGTAACCAATATCTCGTCACCAGTATAATCACATCTTCAAAGTCAAGAAACCGCTGGCAAGAGTAACGATGTTTCTCTTAAGATACACAACTAGTGGCGTATCGCTTCAGGCAGACTGGCCACAGTATCTCAAAATGTGTATTTGGGTGAGCAACTGGCAGGAAGCACTATGACTCTCTTAAGGTAGCCAATGCCTCGTCACCAACATAATCCCATCACCAACTTCAAGAAACCGCTTGCAAAGGTAACGAAGCTTCTCATAAGATACACAGCTAGTGGGGTGTCACTTGAGGCAGACTGGCCAAAGTATCAAAAAAATGTGTATTTGGGTGAGCAACTAGCAGGAATCGCTATGACACTCATAGGGCAGACAATGCCTCGTCACCAGCATAATCACATCAGCAACTTCAAGAAACCCCTGGCAAAAGTTACAATGACTCTTAAGATACACAACTAGTGGCGTAGCTATCAGGCAGACTGGAAAGAGTATCTAAAAAATGTGTATTTGTGTGAAGAACTGGCAGGAATCTCTATGACTCTCTTGAGGTAGCCTATGATTCGTCACCAGCAGAATCAAATCAGCAACTTCTAGAAACCCCTTTCAAAAGTAACGATGTTTCTCTTAAGATACACAATTAGTGGCGTATCGCTTCAGGCACACTGGAAACAGTATCTAAAAAATGTGTATTTGGGTGAGCAACTGGCACGAAACACTGTGACTCTCTTAGGGTTGCCAATATCTCGTCACCAGTACAATCACATCTTCAAAGTCAAGAAACCGCTGGCAAGAGTAACGATGTTTCTCTTAAGATACACAACTAGTGGCGTATCGCTTCAGGCAGACTGGCCACAGTATCTCAAAATGTGTATTTGGGTGAGCAACTGGCAGGAAGCACTATGACTCACTTAAGGTTGCCAATGCCTCGTCACCAACATAATCCCATCACCAACTTCAAGAAACCGCTTGCAAAGGTAACGAAGCTTCTCATAAGATACACAGCTAGTGGGGTGTCACTTGAGGCAGACTGGCCAAAGTATCAAAAAAATGTGTATTTGGGTGAGCAACTAGCAGGAATCGCTATGACACTCATAGGGCAGACAATGCCTCGTCACCAGCATAATCACATCAGCAACTTCAAGAAACCCCTGGCAAAAGTTACAATGACTCTTAAGATACACAACTAGTGGCGTAGCTATCAGGCAGACTGGAAAGAGTATCTAAAAAATGTGTATTTGTGTGAAGAACTGGCAGGAATCTCTATGACTCTCTTGAGGTAGCCTATGATTCGTCACCAGCAGAATCAAATCAGCAACTTCTAGAAACCCCTTTCAAAAGTAACGATGTTTCTCTTAAGATACACAACTAGTGGCGTATCGCTTGAGGCACACTGGAAACAGTATCTAAAAAATGTGTATTTGGGTGAGCAACTGGCACGAAACACTGTGACTCTCTTAGGGTTGCCAATATCTCGTCACCAGTACAATCACCTCTTCAAAGTCAAGAAACCGCTGGCAAGAGTAACGATGTTTCTCTTAAGATACACAACTAGTGGCGTATCGCTTCAGGCAGACTGGCCACAGTATCTCAAAATGTGTATTTGGGTGAGCAACTGGCAGAAAGCACTATGAATCTCTGAAGGTAGCCAATGCCTCGTCACCAACATAATCACATCACCAACTTCAAGAAACCGCTTGCAAAGGTAACGCAGCTTCTCATAAGATACACAGCTAGTGGGGTGTCACTTGAGGCAGACTGGCCAAAGTATCAAAAAAATGTGTATTTGGGTGAGCAACTAGCAGGAATCACTATGACACTCATAGGGTAGCCAATGCCTCGTCACCAGCATAATCACATCAGCAACTTCAAGAAACCCCTGGCAAAAGTTACAATGACTCTTAAGATACACAACTAGTGGCGTAGCTATCAGGCAGACTGGAAAGAGTATCTAAAAAATGTGTATTTGGGTGAAGAACTGGCAGGAATCTCTATGACTCTCTTGAGGTAGCCTATGATTCGTCACCAGCAGAATCAAATCAGCAACTTCTAGAAACCCCTTTCAAAAGTAACGATGTTTCTCTTAAGATACACAATTAGTGGCGTATCGCTTCAGGCACACTGGAAACAGTATCTAAAAAATGTGTATTTGGGTGAGCAACTGGCACGAAACACTGTGACTCTCTTAGGGTTGCCAATATCTCGTCACCAGTACAATCACATCTTCAAAGTCAAGAAACCGCTGGCAAGAGTAACGATGTTTCTCTTAAGATACACAACTAGTGGCGTATCGCTTCAGGCAGACTGGCCACAGTATCTCAAAATGTGTATTTGGGTGAGCAACTGGCAGAAAGCACTATGACTCTCTGAAGGTAGCCAATGCCTCGTCACCAACATAATCACATCACCAACTTCAAGAAACCGCTTGCAAAGGTAACGCAGCTTCTCATAAGATACACAGCTAGTGGGGTGTCACTTGAGGCAGACTGGCCAAAGTATCAAAAAAATGTGTATTTGGGTGAGCAACTAGCAGGAATCACTATGACACTCATAGGGTAGCCAATGCCTCGTCACCAGCATAATCACATCAGCAACTTCAAGAAACCCCTGGCAAAAGTTACAATGACTCTTAAGATACACAACTAGTGGCGTAGCTATCAGGCAGACTGGAAAGAGTATCAAAAAAATGTGTATTTGGATGAGCAACTGGCAGGAAACACTGTGACTCTCTTAGGGTAGCCAATATCTCGTCACCAGTATAATCACATCTTCAAAGTCAAGAAACCGCTGGCAAGAGTAACGATGTTTCTCTTAAGATACAAAACTAGTGGCGTATCGCTTCAGGCAGACTGGCCACAGTATCTCAAAATGTGTATTTGGGTGAGCAACTGGCAGGAAGCACTATGACTCTCTTAAGGTAGCCAATGCCTCGGCCTCAACATAATCCCATCACCAACTTCAGGAAACCGCTTGCAAAGGTAACGAAGCTTCTCATAAGATACACAGCTAGTGGGGTGTCACTTGAGGCAGACTGGCCAAAGTATCAAAAAAATGTGTATTTGGGTGAGCAACTAGCAGGAATCACTATGACACTCATAGGGCAGCCAATGCCTCGTCACCAGCATAATCACATCAGCAACTTCAAGAAACCCCTGGCAAAAGTTACAATGACTCTTAAGATACACAACTAGTGGCGTAGCTATCAGGCAGACTGGAAAGAGTATCTAAAAAATGTGTATTTGGGTGAAGAACTGGCAGGAATCTCTATGACTCTCTTGAGGTAGCCAATGCCTCGTCACCAGCAGAATCAAATCAGCAACTTCTAGAAACCCCTGGCAAAAGTAAAGATGTTTCTCTTAAGATACACAACTAGTGGCGTATCGCTTGAGGCACACTGGAAACAGTATCTAAAAAATATGTATTTGGGTGAGCAACTGGCACGAAACACTGTGAGTCTCTTAGGGTAACCAATATCTCGTCACCAGTATAATCACATCTTCAAAGTCAAGAAACCGCTGGCAAGAGTAACGATGTTTCTCTTAAGATACACAACTAGTGGCGTATCGCTTCAGGCAGACTGGCCACAGTATCTCAAAATGTGTATTTGGGTGAGCAACTGGCAGAAAGCACTATGACTCTCTTAAGGTAGCCAATGCCTCGTCACAAACATAATCCCATAACCAACTTCAGGAAACCGCTTGCAAAGTTAACGAAGCTTCTCATAAGATACACAGCTAGTGGGGTGTCACGTGAGGCAGACTGGCCAAAGTATCAAAAAAATGTGTATTTGGGTGAGCAACTAGCAGGAATCACTATGACACTCACAGGGCAGACAATGCCTCGTCACCAGCATAATCACATCAGCAACTTCAAGAAACCCCTGGCAAAAGTTACAATGACTCTTAAGATACACAACTAGTGGCGTAGCTATCAGGCAGACTGGAAAGAGTATCTAAAAAATGAGTATTTGTGTGAAGAACTGGCAGGAATCTCTATGACTCTCTTGAGGTAGCCTATGATTCGTCACCAGCAGAATCAAATCAGCAACTTCTAGAAACCCCTTTCAAAAGGAACGATGTTTCTCTTAAGATACACAACTAGTGGCGTATCGCTTCAGGCACACTGGAAACAGTATCTAAAAATGTGTATTTGGGTGAGCAACTGGCACGAAACACTGTGACTCTCTTAGGGTTGCCAATATCTCGTCACCAGTACAATCACATCTTCAAAGTCAAGAAACCGCTGGCAAGAGTAACGATGTTTCTCTTAAGATACACAACTAGTGGCGTATCGCTTCAGGCAGACTGGCCACAGTATCTCAAAATGTGTATTTGGGTGAGCAACTGGCAGGAAGCACTATGACTCTCTTAAGGTAGCCAATGCCTCGTCACCAACATAATCCCATCACCAACTTCAGGAAACCGCTTGCAAAGGTAACGAAGCTTCTCATAAGATACACAGCTAGTGGGGTGTCACTTGAGGCAGACTGGCCAAAGTATCAAAAAAATGTGTATTTGGGTGAGCAACTAGCAGGAATCACTATGACACTCATAGGGCAGCCAATGCCTCGTCACCAGCATAATCACATCAGCAACTTCAAGAAACCCCTGGCAAAAGTTACAATGACTCTTAAGATACACAACTAGTGGCGTAGCTATCAGGCAGACTGGAAAGAGTATCTAAAAAATGTGTATTTGGGTGAAGAACTGGCAGGAATCTCTATGACTCTCTTGAGGTAGCCTATGATTCGTCACCAGCAGAATCAAATCAGCAACTTCTAGAAACCCCTTTCAAAAGTAACGATGTTTCTCTTAAGATACACAATTAGTGGCGTATCGCTTCAGGCACACTGGAAACAGTATCTAAAAAATGTGTATTTGGGTGAGCAACTGGCACGAAACACTGTGACTCTCTTAGGGTTGCCAATATCTCGTCACCAGTACAATCACATCTTCAAAGTCAAGAAACCGCTGGCAAGAGTAACGATGTTTCTCTTAAGATACACAACTAGTGGCGTATCGCTTCAGGCAGACTGGCCACAGTATCTCAAAATCTGTATTTGGGTGAGCAACTGGCAGAAAGCACTATGACTCTCTGAAGGTAGCCAATGCCTCGTCACCAACATAATCACATCACCAACTTCAAGAAACCGCTTGCAAAGGTAACGCAGCTTCTCATAAGATACACAGCTAGTGGGGTGTCACTTGAGGCAGACTGGCCAAAGTATCAAAAAAATGTGTATTTGGGTGAGCAACTAGCAGGAATCACTATGACACTCATAGGGTAGCCAATGCCTCGTCACCAGCATAATCACATCAGCAACTTCAAGAAACCCCTGGCAAAAGTTACAATGACTCTTAAGATACACAACTAGTGGCGTAGCTATCAGGCAGACTGGAAAGAGTATCAAAAAAATGTGTATTTGGATGAGCAACTGGCAGGAAACACTGTGACTCTCTTAGGGTAGCCAATATCTCGTCACCAGTATAATCACATCTTCAAAGTCAAGAAACCGCTGGCAAGAGTAACGATGTTTCTCTTAAGATACACAACTAGTTGCGTATCGCTTCAGGCAGACTGGCCACAGTATCTCAAAATGTGTATTTGGGTGAGCAACTGGCAGGAAGCACTATGACTCTCTTAAGGTAGCCAATGCCTCGGCCTCAACATAATCCCATCACCAACTTCAGGAAACCGCTTGCAAAGGTAACGAAGCTTCTCATAAGATACACAGCTAGTGGGGTGTCACTTGAGGCAGACTGGCCAAAGTATCAAAAAAATGTGTATTTGGGTGAGCAACTAGCAGGAATCACTATGACACTCATAGGGCAGCCAATGCCTCGTCACCAGCATAATCACATCAGCAACTTCAAGAAACCCCTGGCAAAAGTTACAATGACTCTTAAGATACACAACTAGTGGCGTACTTATCAGGCAGACTGGAAAGAGTATCTAAAAAATGTGTATTTGGGTGAAGAACTGGCAGGAATCTCTATGACTCTCTTGAGGTAGCCAGTGATTCGTCACCAGCAGAATCAAATCAGCAACTTCTAGAAACCCCTTTCAAAAGTAACGATGTTTCTCTTAAGATACACAACTAGTGGCGTATCGCTTCAGGCACACTGGAAACAGTATCTAAAAAATGTGTATTTGGGTGAGCAACTGGCACGAAACACTGTGACTCTCTTAGGGTAACCAATATCTCGTCACCAGTATAATCACATCTTCAAAGTCAAGAAACCGCTGGCAAGAGTAACGATGTTTCTCTTAAGATACACAACTAGTGGCGTATCGCTTCAGGCAGACTGGCCACAGTATCTCAAAATGTGTATTTGGGTGAGCAACTGGCAGAAAGCACTATGACTCTCTTAAGGTAGCTGATGCCTCGTCACAAACATAATCCCATCACCAACTTCAGGAAACCGCTTGCAAAGGTAACGAAGCTTCTCATAAGATACACAGCTAGTGGGGTGTCACCTGAGGCAGACTGGCCAAAGTATCAAAAAAATGTGTATTTGGGTGAGCAACTAGCAGGAATCACTATGACACTCATAGGGCAGACAATGCCTCGTCACCAGCATAATCACATCAGCAACTTCAAGAAACCCCTGGCAAAAGTTACAATGACTCTTAAGATACACAACTAGTAGCGTAGCTATCAGGCAGACTGGAAAGAGTATCTAAAAAATGTGTATTTGGGTGAAGAACTGGCAGGAATCTCTATGACTCACTTGAGGTAGCCTATGATTCGTCACCAGCAGAATCAAATCAGCAACTTCTAGAAACCCCTGGCAAAAGTAAAGATGTTTCTCTTAAGATACACAACTAGTGGCGTATCGCTTGAGGCACACTGGAAACAGTATCTAAAAAATGTGTATTTGGGTGAGCAACTGGCACGAAACACTGTGACTCTCTTAGGGTTGCCAATATCTCGTCACCAGTACAATCACATCTTCAAAGTCAAGAAACCGCTGGCAAGAGTAACGATGTTTCTCTTAAGATACACAACTAGTGGCGTATCGCTTCAGGCAGACTGGCCACAGTATCTCAAAATGTGTATTTGGGTGAGCAACTGGCAGAAAGCACTATGACTCTCTTAAGGTAGCCAATGCCTCGTCACCAACATAATCCCATCACCAACTTCAAGAAACCGCTTGCAAAGGTAACGAAGCTTCTCATAAGATACACAGCTAGTGGGGTGTCACTTGAGGCAGACTGGCCAAAATATCAAAAAAATGTGTATTTGGGTGAGCAACTAGCAGGAATCGCTATGACACTCATAGGGCAGACAATGCCTCGTCACCAGCATAATCACATCAGCAACTTCAAGAAACCCCTGGCAAAAGTTACAATGACTCTTAAGATACACAACTAGTGGCGTAGCTATCAGGCAGACTGGAAAGAGTATCTAAAAAATGTGTATTTGTGTGAAGAACTGGCAGGAATCTCTATGACTCTCTTGAGGTAGCCTATGATTCGTCACCAGCAGGATCAAATCAGCAACTTCTAGAAACCCCTTTCAAAAGTAACGATGTTTCTCTTAAGATACACAACTAGTGGCGTATCGCTTCAGGCACACTGGAAACAGTATCTAAAAAATGTGTATTTGGGTGAGCAACTGGCACGAAACACTGTGACTCTCTTAGGGTTGCCAATATCTCGTCACCAGTACAATCACATCTTCAAAGTCAAGAAACCGCTGGCAAGAGTAACGATGTATCTCTTAAGATACACAACTAGTGGCGTATCGCTTCAGGCAGACTGGCCACAGTATCTCAAAATGTGTATTTGGGTGAGCAACTGGCAGAAAGCACTATGACTCTCTGAAGGTAGCCAATGCCTCGTCACCAACATAATCACATCACCAACTTCAAGAAACCGCTTGCAAAGGTAACGCAGCTTCTCATAAGATACACAGCTAGTGGGGTGTCACTTGAGGCAGACTGGCCAAAGTATCAAAAAAATGTGTATTTGGGTGAGCAACTAGCAGGAATCACTATGACACTCATAGGGTAGCCAATGCCTCGTCACCAGCATAATCACATCAGCAACTTCAAGAAACCCCTGGCAAAAGTTACAATGACTCTTAAGATACACAACTAGTGGCGTAGCTATCAGGCAGACTGGAAAGAGTATCTAAAAAATGTGTATTTGGGTGAAGAACTGGCAGGAATCTCTATGACTCTCTTGAGGTAGCCTATGATTCGTCACCAGCAGAATCAAATCAGCAACTTCTAGAAACCCCTTTCAAAAGTAACGATGTTTCTCTTAAGATACACAATTAGTGGCGTATCGCTTCAGGCACACTGGAAACAGTATCTAAAATGTGTATTTGGGTGAGCAACTGGCACGAAACACTGTGACTCTCTTAGGGTTGCCAATATCTCGTCACCAGTACAATCACATCTTCAAAGTCAAGAAACCGCTGGCAAGAGTAACGATGTTTCTCTTAAGATACACAACTAGTGGCGTATCGCTTCAGGCAGACTGGCCACAGTATCTCAAAATGTGTATTTGGGTGAGCAACTGGCAGAAAGCACTATGACTCTCTGAAGGTAGCCAATGCCGCGTCACCAACATAATCACATCACCAACTTCAAGAAACCGCTTGCAAAGGTAACGCAGCTTCTCATAAGATACACAGCTAGTGGGGTGTCACTTGAGGCAGACTGGCCAAAGTATCAAAAAAATGTGTATTTGGGTGAGCAACTAGCAGGAATCACTATGACACTCATAGGGTAGCCAATGCCTCGTCACCAGCATAATCACATCAGCAACTTCAAGAAACCCCTGGCAAAAGTTACAATGACTCTTAAGATACACAACTAGTGGCGTAGCTATCAGGCAGACTGGAAAGAGTATCAAAAAAATGTGTATTTGGATGAGCAACTGGCAGGAAACACTGTGACTCTCTTAGGGTAGCCAATATCTCGTCACCAGTATAATCACATCTTCAAAGTCAAGAAAATGCTGGCAAGAGTAACGATGTTTCTCTTAAGATACACAACTAGTGGCGTATCGCTTCAGGTAGACTGGCCACAGTATCTCAAAATGTGTATTTGGGTGAGCAACTGGCAGGAAGCACTATGACTCTCTTAAGGTAGCCAATGCCTCGTCACCAACATAATCACATCACCAACTTCAAGAAACCGCTTGCAAAGGTAACGCAGCTTCTCATAAGATACACAGCTAGTGGGGTGTCACTTGAGGCAGACTGGCCAAAGTATCAAAAAAATGTGTATTTGGGTGAGCAACTAGCAGGAATCACTATGACACTCATAGGGTAGCCAATGCCTCGTCACCAGCATAATCACATCAGCAACTTCAAGAAACCCCTGGCAAAAGTTACAATGACTCTTAAGATACACAACTAGTGGCGTAGCTATCAGGCAGACTGGAAAGAGTATCTAAAAAATGTGTATTTGGGTGAAGAACTGGCAGGAATCTCTATGACTCTCTTGAGGTAGCCTATGATTCGTCACCAGCAGAATCAAATCAGCAACTTCTAGAAACCCCTTTCAAAAGTAACGATGTTTCTCTTAAGATACACAATTAGTGGCGTATCGCTTCAGGCACACTGGAAACAGTATCTAAAAAATGTGTATTTGGGTGAGCAACTGGCACGAAACACTGTGACTCTCTTAGGGTTGCCAATATCTCGTCACCAGTACAATCACATCTTCAAAGTCAAGAAACCGCTGGCAAGAGTAACGATGTTTCTCTTAAGATACACAACTAGTGGCGTATCGCTTCAGGCAGACTGGCCACAGTATCTCAAAATGTGTATTTGGGTGAGCAACTGGCAGAAAGCACTATGACTCTCTGAAGGTAGCCAATGCCTCGTCACCAACATAATCACATCACCAACTTCAAGAAACCGCTTGCAAAGGTAACGCAGCTTCTCATAAGATACACAGCTAGTGGGGTGTCACTTGAGGCAGACTGGCCAAAGTATCAAAAAAATGTGTATTTGGGTGAGTAACTAGCAGGAATCACTATGACACTCATAGGGTAGCCAATGCCTCGTCACCAGCATAATCACATCAGCAACTTCAAGAAACCCCTGGCAAAAGTTACAATGACTCTTAAGATACACAACTAGTGGCGTAGCTATCAGGCAGACTGGAAAGAGTATCAAAAAAATGTGTATTTGGATGAGCAACTGGTAGGAAACACTGTGACTCTCTTAGGGTAGCCAATATCTCGTCACCAGTATAATCACATCTTCAAAGTCAAGAAACCGCTGGCAAGAGTAACGATGTTTCTCTTAAGATACACAACTAGTGGCGTATCGCTTCAGGCAGACTGGCCACAGTATCTCAAAATGTGTATTTGGGTGAGCAACTGGCAGGAAGCACTATGACTCTCTTAAGGTAGCCAATGCTTCGTCACCAACATAATCACATCACCAACTTCAAGAAGCCGCTTGCAAAGGTAACGCAGCTTCTCATAAGATACACAGCTAGTGGGGTGTCACTTGAGGCAGACTGGCCAAAGTATCAAAAAAATGTGTATTTGGGTGAGCAACTAGCAGGAATCACTATGACACTCATAGGGCAGACAATGCCTCGTCACCAGCAAAATCACATCAGCAACTTCAAGAAACCCCTGGCAAAAGTTACAATGACTCTTAAGATACACAACTAGTGGCGTAGCTATCAGGCAGACTGGAAAGAGTATCTAAAAAATGTGTATTTGGGTGAAGAACTGGCAGGAATCTCTATGACTCTCTTGAGGTAGCCTATGATTCGTCACCAGCAGAATCAAATCAGCAACTTCTAGAAACCCCTTTCAAAAGTAACGATGTTTCTCTTAAGATACACAATTAGTGGCGTATCGCTTCAGGCACACTGGAAACAGGATCTAAAAAATGTGTATTTGGGTGAGCAACTGGCACGAAACACTGTGACTCTCTTAGGGTTGCCAATATCTCGTCACCAGTATAATCACATCTTCAAAGTCAAGAAACCCCTGGCAAGAGTAACGATGTTTCTCTTAAGATACACAACTAGTGGCGTATCGCTTCAGGCAGACTGGCCACAGTATCTCAAAATGTGTATTTGGGTGAGCAACTGGCAGGAAGCACTATGACTCTCTTAAGGTAGCCAATGCCTCGTCACCAACATAATCCCATCACCAACTTCAAGAAACCGCTTGCAAAGGTAACGAAGCTTCTCATAAGATACACAGCTAGTGGGGTGTCACTTGAGGCAGACTGGCCAAAGTATCAAAAAAATGTGTATTTGGGTGAGCAACTAGCAGGAATGACTATGACACTCATAGGGTAGCCAATGCCTCGTCACCAGCATAATCACATCAGCAACTTCAAGAAACCCCTGGCAAAAGTTACAATGACTCTTAAGATACACAACTAGTGGCGTAGCTATCAGGCAGACTGGAAAGAGTATCTAAATAATGTGTATTTGTGTGAAGAACTGGCAGGAATCTCTATGACTCTCTTGAGGTAGCCTATGATTCGTCACCAGCAGAATCAAATCAGCAACTTCTAGAAACCCCTTTCAAAAGTAACGATGTTTCTCTTAAGATACACAACTAGTGGCGTATCGCTTCAGGCACACTGGAAACAGTATCTAAAAAATGTGTATTTGGGTGAGCAACTGGCCGAAACACTGTGACTCTCTTAGGGTAACCAATATCTCGTCACCAGTATAATCACATCTTCAAAGTCAAGAAACCGCTGGCAAGAGTAACGATGTTTCTCTTAAGATACACAACTAGTGGCGTATCGCTTCAGGCAGACTGGCCACAGTATCTCAAAATGTGTATTTGGGTGAGCAACTGGCAGGAAGCACTATGACTCTCTTAAGGTAGCCAATGCCTCGTCACCAACATAATCCCATCACCAACTTCAAGAAACCGCTTGCAAAGGTAACGAAGCTTCTCATAAGATACACAGCTAGTGGGGTGTCACTTGAGGCAGACTGGCCAAAGTATCAAAAAAATGTGTATTTGGGTGAGCAACTAGCAGGAATCGCTATGACACTCATAGGGCAGACAATGCCTCGTCACCAGCATAATCACATCAGCAACTTCAAGAAACCCCTGGCAAAAGTTACAATGACTCTTAAGATACACAACTAGTGGCGTAGCTATCAGGCAGACTGGAAAGAGTATCTAAAAAATGTGTATTTGTGTGAAGAACTGGCAGGAATCTCTATGACTCTCTTGAGGTAGCCTATGATTCGTCACCAGCAGAATCAAATCAGCAACTTCTAGAAACCCCTTTCAAAAGTAACGATGTTTCTCTTAAGATACACAATTAGTGGCGTATCGCTTCAGGCACACTGGAAACAGTATCTAAAAAATGTGTATTTGGGTGAGCAACTGGCACGAAACACTGTGACTCTCTTAGGGTTGCCAATATCTCGTCACCAGTACAATCACATCTTCAAAGTCAAGAAACCGCTGGCAAGAGTAACGATGTTTCTCTTAAGATACACAACTAGTGGCGTATCGCTTCAGGCAGACTGGCCACAGTATCTCAAAATGTGTATTTGGGTGAGCAACTGGCAGGAAGCACTATGACTCACTTAAGGTTGCCAATGCCTCGTCACCAACATAATCCCATCACCAACTTCAAGAAACCGCTTGCAAAGGTAACGAAGCTTCTCATAAGATACACAGCTAGTGGGGTGTCACTTGAGGCAGACTGGCCAAAGTATCAAAAAAATGTGTATTTGGGTGAGCAACTAGCAGGAATCGCTATGACACTCATAGGGCAGACAATGCCTCGTCACCAGCATAATCACATCAGCAACTTCAAGAAACCCCTGGCAAAAGTTACAATGACTCTTAAGATACACAACTAGTGGCGTAGCTATCAGGCAGACTGGAAAGAGTATCTAAAAAATGTGTATTTGTGTGAAGAACTGGCAGGAATCTCTATGACTCTCTTGAGGTAGCCTATGATTCGTCACCAGCAGAATCAAATCAGCAACTTCTAGAAACCCCTTTCAAAAGTAACGATGTTTCTCTTAAGATACACAACTAGTGGCGTATCGCTTGAGGCACACTGGAAACAGTATCTAAAAAATGTGTATTTGGGTGAGCAACTGGCACGAAACACTGTGACTCTCTTAGGGTTGCCAATATCTCGTCACCAGTACAATCACCTCTTCAAAGTCAAGAAACCGCTGGCAAGAGTAACGATGTTTCTCTTAAGATACACAACTAGTGGCGTATCGCTTCAGGCAGACTGGCCACAGTATCTCAAAATGTGTATTTGGGTGAGCAACTGGCAGAAAGCACTATGAATCTCTGAAGGTAGCCAATGCCTCGTCACCAACATAATCACATCACCAACTTCAAGAAACCGCTTGCAAAGGTAACGCAGCTTCTCATAAGATACACAGCTAGTGGGGTGTCACTTGAGGCAGACTGGCCAAAGTATCAAAAAAATGTGTATTTGGGTGAGCAACTAGCAGGAATCACTATGACACTCATAGGGTAGCCAATGCCTCGTCACCAGCATAATCACATCAGCAACTTCAAGAAACCCCTGGCAAAAGTTACAATGACTCTTAAGATACACAACTAGTGGCGTAGCTATCAGGCAGACTGGAAAGAGTATCTAAAAAATGTGTATTTGGGTGAAGAACTGGCAGGAATCTCTATGACTCTCTTGAGGTAGCCTATGATTCGTCACCAGCAGAATCAAATCAGCAACTTCTAGAAACCCCTTTCATAAGTAACGATGTTTCTCTTAAGATACACAATTAGTGGCGTATCGCTTCAGGCACACTGGAAACAGTATCTAAAAAATGTGTATTTGGGTGAGCAACTGGCACGAAACACTGTGACTCTCTTAGGGTTGCCAATATCTCGTCACCAGTACAATCACATCTTCAAAGTCAAGAAACCGCTGGCAAGAGTAACGATGTTTCTCTTAAGATACACAACTAGTGGCGTATCGCTTCAGGCAGACTGGCCACAGTATCTCAAAATGTGTATTTGGGTGAGCAACTGGCAGAAAGCACTATGACTCTCTGAAGGTAGCCAATGCCTCGTCACCAACATAATCACATCACCAACTTCAAGAAACCGCTTGCAAAGGTAACGCAGCTTCTCATAAGATACACAGCTAGTGGGGTGTCACTTGAGGCAGACTGGCCAAAGTATCAAAAAAATGTGTATTTGGGTGAGCAACTAGCAGGAATCACTATGACACTCATAGGGTAGCCAATGCCTCGTCACCAGCATAATCACATCAGCAACTTCAAGAAACCCCTGGCAAAAGTTACAATGACTCTTAAGATACACAACTAGTGGCGTAGCTATCAGGCAGACTGGAAAGAGTATCAAAAAAATGTGTATTTGGATGAGCAACTGGCAGGAAACACTGTGACTCTCTTAGGGTAGCCAATATCTCGTCACCAGTATAATCACATCTTCAAAGTCAAGAAACCGCTGGCAAGAGTAACGATGTTTCTCTTAAGATACAAAACTAGTGGCGTATCGCTTCAGGCAGACTGGCCACAGTATCTCAAAATGTGTATTTGGGTGAGCAACTGGCAGGAAGCACTATGACTCCCTTAAGGTAGCCAATGCCTCGGCCTCAACATAATCCCATCACCAACTTCAGGAAACCGCTTGCAAAGGTAACGAAGCTTCTCATAAGATACACAGCTAGTGGGGTGTCACTTGAGGCAGACTGGCCAAAGTATCAAAAAAATGTGTATTTGGGTGAGCAACTAGCAGGAATCACTATGACACTCATAGGGCAGCCAATGCCTCGTCACCAGCATAATCACATCAGCAACTTCAAGAAACCCCTGGCAAAAGTTACAATGACTCTTAAGATACACAACTAGTGGCGTAGCTATCAGGCAGACTGGAAAGAGTATCTAAAAAATGTGTATTTGGGTGAAGAACTGGCAGGAATCTCTATGACTCTCTTGAGGTAGCCAATGCCTCGTCACCAGCAGAATCAAATCAGCAACTTCTAGAAACCCCTGGCAAAAGTAAAGATGTTTCTCTTAAGATACACAACTAGTGGCGTATCGCTTGAGGCACACTGGAAACAGTATCTAAAAAATGTGTATTTGGGTGAGCAACTGGCACGAAACACTGTGACTCTCTTAGGGTTGCCAATATCTCGTCACCAGTACAATCACATCTTCAAAGTCAAGAAACCGCTGGCAAGAGTAACGATGTTTCTCTTAAGATACACAAATAGTGGCGTATCGCTTTAGGCAGACTGGCCACAGTATCTCAAAATGTGTATTTGGGTGAGCAACTGGCAGGAAGCACTATGACTCTCTTAAGGTAGCCAATGCCTCGTCACCAACATAATCCCATCACCAACTTCAAGAAACCGCTTGCAAAGGTAACGAAGCTTCTCATAAGATACACAGCTAGTGGGGTGTCACTTGAGGCAGACTGGCCAAAGTATCAAAAAAATGTGTATTTGGGTGAGCAACTTGCAGGAATCACTACGACACCCATAGGGTAGCCAATGCCTCGTCACCAGCATAATCACATCAGCAACTTCAAGAAACCCCTGGCAAAAGTTACAATGACTCTTAAGATACACAACTAGTGGCGTAGCTATCAGGCAGACTGGAAAGAGTATCAAAACAATGTGTATTTGGATGAGCAACTGGCAGGAAACACTGTGACTCTCTTAGGGTAGCCAATATCTCGTCACCAGTACAATCACATCTTCAAAGTCAAGAAACCGCTGGCAAGAGTAACGATGTTTCTCTTAAGATATACAACTAGTGGCGTATCGCTTCAGGCAGACTGGCCACAGTATCTCAAAATGTGTATTTGGGTGAGCAACTGGCAGGAAGCACTATGACTCTCTTAAGGTAGCCAATGCCTCGTCACCAACATAATCCCATCACCAACTTCAGGAAACCGCTTGCAAAGGTAACAAAGCTTCTCATAAGATACACAGCTAGTGGGGTGTCACTTGAGGCAGACTGGCCAAAGTATCAAAAAAATGTGTATTTGGGTGAGCAACTAGCAGGAATCACTATGACACTCATATGGCAGCCAATGCCTCGTCACCAGCATAATCACATTAGCAACTTCAAGAAACCCCTGGCAAAAGTTACAATGACTCTTAAGATACACAACTAGTGGCGTAGCTATCAGGCAGACTGGAAATAGTATCTAAAAAATGTGTATTTGGGTGAAGAACTGGCAGGAATCTCTATGACTCTCTTGAGGTAGCCAGTGATTCGTCACCAGCAGAATCAAATCAGCAACTTCTAGAAACCCCTTTCAAAAGTAACGATGTTTCTCTTAAGATACACAACTAGTGGCGTATCGCTTCAGGCACACTGGAAACAGTATCTAAAAAATATGTATTTGGGTGAGCAACTGGCACGAAACACTGTGAGTCTCTTAGGGTAACCAATATCTCGTCACCAGTATAATCACATCTTCAAAGTCAAGAAACCGCTGGCAAGAGTAACGATGTTTCTCTTAAGATACACAACTAGTGGCGTATCGCTTCAGGCAGACTGGCCACAGTATCTCAAAATGTGTATTTGGGTGAGCAACTGGCAGAAAGCACTATGACTCTCTTAAGGTAGCCAATGCCTCGTCACAAACATAATCCCATAACCAACTTCAGGAAACCGCTTGCAAAGTTAACGAAGCTTCTCATAAGATACACAGCTAGTGGGGTGTCACGTGAGGCAGACTGGCCAAAGTATCAAAAAAATGTGTATTTGGGTGAGCAACTAGCAGGAATCACTATGACACTCACAGGGCAGACAATGCCTCGTCACCAGCATAATCACATCAGCAACTTCAAGAAACCCCTGGCAAAAGTTACAATGACTCTTAAGATACACAACTAGTGGCGTAGCTATCAGGCAGACTGGAAAGAGTATCTAAAAAATGAGTATTTGTGTGAAGAACTGGCAGGAATCTCTATGACTCTCTTGAGGTAGCCTATGATTCGTCACCAGCAGAATCAAATCAGCAACTTCTAGAAACCCCTTTCAAAAGGAACGATGTTTCTCTTAAGATACACAACTAGTGGCGTATCGCTTCAGGCACACTGGAAACAGTATCTAAAAATGTGTATTTGGGTGAGCAACTGGCACGAAACACTGTGACTCTCTTAGGGTTGCCAATATCTCGTCACCAGTACAATCACATCTTCAAAGTCAAGAAACCGCTGGCAAGAGTAACGATGTTTCTCTTAAGATACACAACTAGTGGCGTATCGCTTCAGGCAGACTGGCCACAGTATCTCAAAATGTGTATTTGGGTGAGCAACTGGCAGGAAGCACTATGACTCTCTTAAGGTAGCCAATGCCTCGTCACCAACATAATCCCATCACCAACTTCAGGAAACCGCTTGCAAAGGTAACGAAGCTTCTCATAAGATACACAGCTAGTGGGGTGTCACTTGAGGCAGACTGGCCAAAGTATCAAAAAAATGTGTATTTGGGTGAGCAACTAGCAGGAATCACTATGACACTCATAGGGCAGCCAATGCCTCGTCACCAGCATAATCACATCAGCAACTTCAAGAAACCCCTGGCAAAAGTTACAATGACTCTTAAGATACACAACTAGTGGCGTAGCTATCAGGCAGACTGGAAAGAGTATCTAAAAAATGTGTATTTGGGTGAAGAACTGGCAGGAATCTCTATGACTCTCTTGAGGTAGCCTATGATTCGTCACCAGCAGAATCAAATCAGCAACTTCTAGAAACCCCTTTCAAAAGTAACGATGTTTCTCTTAAGATACACAATTAGTGGCGTATCGCTTCAGGCACACTGGAAACAGTATCTAAAAAATGTGTATTTGGGTGAGCAACTGGCACGAAACACTGTGACTCTCTTAGGGTTGCCAATATCTCGTCACCAGTACAATCACACCTTCAAAGTCAAGAAACCGCTGGCAAGAGTAACGATGTTTCTCTTAAGATACACAACTAGTGGCGTATCGCTTCAGGCAGACTGGCCACAGTATCTCAAAATCTGTATTTGGGTGAGCAACTGGCAGAAAGCACTATGACTCTCTGAAGGTAGCCAATGCCTCGTCACCAACATAATCACATCACCAACTTCAAGAAACCGCTTGCAAAGGTAACGCAGCTTCTCATAAGATACACAGCTAGTGGGGTGTCACTTGAGGCAGACTGGCCAAAGTATCAAAAAAATGTGTATTTGGGTGAGCAACTAGCAGGAATCACTATGACACTCATAGGGTAGCCAATGCCTCGTCACCAGCATAATCACATCAGCAACTTCAAGAAACCCCTGGCAAAAGTTACAATGACTCTTAAGATACACAACTAGTGGCGTAGCTATCAGGCAGACTGGAAAGAGTATCAAAAAAATGTGTATTTGGATGAGCAACTGGCAGGAAACACTGTGACTCTCTTAGGGTAGCCAATATCTCGTCACCAGTATAATCACATCTTCAAAGTCAAGAAACCGCTGGCAAGAGTAACGATGTTTCTCTTAAGATACACAACTAGTTGCGTATCGCTTCAGGCAGACTGGCCACAGTATCTCAAAATGTGTATTTGGGTGAGCAACTGGCAGGAAGCACTATGACTCTCTTAAGGTAGCCAATGCCTCGGCCTCAACATAATCCCATCACCAACTTCAGGAAACCGCTTGCAAAGGTAACGAAGCTTCTCATAAGATACACAGCTAGTGGGGTGTCACTTGAGGCAGACTGGCCAAAGTATCAAAAAAATGTGTATTTGGGTGAGCAACTAGCAGGAATCACTATGACACTCATAGGGCAGCCAATGCCTCGTCACCAGCATAATCACATCAGCAACTTCAAGAAACCCCTGGCAAAAGTTACAATGACTCTTAAGATACACAACTAGTGGCGTACTTATCAGGCAGACTGGAAAGAGTATCTAAAAAATGTGTATTTGGGTGAAGAACTGGCAGGAATCTCTATGACTCTCTTGAGGTAGCCAGTGATTCGTCACCAGCAGAATCAAATCAGCAACTTCTAGAAACCCCTTTCAAAAGTAACGATGTTTCTCTTAAGATACACAACTAGTGGCGTATCGCTTCAGGCACACTGGAAACAGTATCTAAAAAATGTGTATTTGGGTGAGCAACTGGCACGAAACACTGTGACTCTCTTAGGGTAACCAATATCTCGTCACCAGTATAATCACATCTTCAAAGTCAAGAAACCGCTGGCAAGAGTAACGATGTTTCTCTTAAGATACACAACTAGTGGCGTATCGCTTCAGGCAGACTGGCCACAGTATCTCAAAATGTGTATTTGGGTGAGCAACTGGCAGAAAGCACTATGACTCTCTTAAGGTAGCCGATGCCTCGTCACAAACATAATCCCATCACCAACTTCAGGAAACCGCTTGCAAAGGTAACGAAGCTTCTCATAAGATACACAGCTAGTGGGGTGTCACCTGAGGCAGACTGGCCAAAGTATCAAAAAAATGTGTATTTGGGTGAGCAACTAGCAGGAATCACTATGACACTCATAGGGCAGACAATGCCTCGTCACCAGCATAATCACATCAGCAACTTCAAGAAACCCCTGGCAAAAGTTACAATGACTCTTAAGATACACAACTAGTAGCGTAGCTATCAGGCAGACTGGAAAGAGTATCTAAAAAATGTGTATTTGGGTGAAGAACTGGCAGGAATCTCTATGACTCTCTTGAGGTAGCCTATGATTCGTCACCAGCAGAATCAAATCAGCAACTTCTAGAAACCCCTGGCAAAAGTAAAGATGTTTCTCTTAAGATACACAACTAGTGGCGTATCGCTTGAGGCACACTGGAAACAGTATCTAAAAAATGTGTATTTGGGTGAGCAACTGGCACGAAACACTGTGACTCTCTTAGGGTTGCCAATATCTCGTCACCAGTACAATCACATCTTCAAAGTCAAGAAACCGCTGGCAAGAGTATCGATGTTTCTCTTAAGATACACAACTAGTGGCGTATCGCTTCAGGCAGACTGGCCACAGTATCTCAAAATGTGTATTTGGGTGAGCAACTGGCAGAAAGCACTATGACTCTCTGAAGGTAGCCAATGCCTCGTGACCAACATAATCACATCACCAACTTCAAGAAACCGCTTGCAAAGGTAACGCAGCTTCTAATAAGATACACAGCTAGTGGGGTGTCACTTGAGGCAGACTGGCCAAAGTATCAAAAAAATGTGTATTTGGGTGAGCAACTAGCAGGAATCACTATGACACTCATAGGGTAGCCAATGCCTCGTCACCAGCATAATCACATCAGCAACTTCAAGAAACCCCTGGCAAAAGTTACAATGACTCTTAAGATACACAACTAGTGGCGTAGCTATCAGGCAGACTGGAAAGAGTATCAAAAAAATGTGTATTTGGATGAGCAACTGGCAGGAAACACTGTGACTCTCTTAGGGTAGCCAATATCTCGTCACCAGTATAATCACATCTTCAAAGTCAAGAAACCGCTGGCAAGAGTAACGATGTTTCTCTTAAGATACACAACTAGTGGCGTATCGCTTCAGGCAGACTGGCCACAGTATCTCAAAATGTGTATTTGGGTGAGCAACTGGCAGGAAGCACTATGACTCTCTTAAGGTAGCCAATGCCTCGGCCTCAACATAATCCCATCACCAACTTCAGGAAACCGCTTGCAAAGGTAATGAAGCTTCTCATAAGATACACAGCTAGTGGGGTGTCACTTGAGGCAGACTGGCCAAAGTATCAAAAAAATGTGTATTTGGGTGAGCAACTAGCAGGAATCACTATGACACTCATAGGGCAGCCAATGCCTCGTCACCAGCATAATCACATCAGCAACTTCAAGAAACCCCTGGCAAAAGTTACAATGACTCTTAAGATACACAACTAGTGGCGTAGCTATCAGGCAGACTGGAAAGAGTATCTAAAAAATGTGTATTTGGGTGAAGAACTGGCAGGAATCTCTATGACTCTCTTGAGGTAGCCAGTGATTCGTCACCAGCAGAATCAAATCAGCAACTTCTAGAATCCCCTTTCAAAAGTAACGATGTTTCTCTTAAGATACACAACTAGTGGCGTATCGCTTCAGGCACACTGGAAACAGTATCTAAAAAATGTGTATTTGGGTGAGCAACTGGCACGAAACACTGTGACTCTCTTAGGGTAACCAATATCTCGTCACCAGTATAATCACAGCTTCAAAGTCAAGAAACCGCTGGCAAGAGTAACGATGTTTCTCTTAAGATACACAAATAGTGGCGTATCGCTTTAGGCAGACTGGCCACAGTATCTCAAAATGTGTATTTGGGTGAGCAACTGGCAGGAAGCACTATGACTCTCTTAAGGTAGCCAATGCCTCGTCACCAACATAATCCCATCACCAACTTCAAGAAACCGCTTGCAAAGGTAACGAAGCTTCTCATAAGATACACAGCTAGTGGGGTGTCACTTGAGGCAGACTGGCCAAAGTATCAAAAAAATGTGTATTTGGGTGAGCAACTTGCAGGAATCACTACGACACCCATAGGGTAGCCAATGCCTCGTCACCAGCATAATCACATCAGCAACTTCAAGAAACCCCTGGCAAAAGTTACAATGACTCTTAAGATACACAACTAGTGGCGTAGCTATCAGGCAGACTGGAAAGAGTATCAAAACAATGTGTATTTGGATGAGCAACTGGCAGGAAACACTGTGACTCTCTTAGGGTAGCCAATATCTCGTCACCAGTACAATCACATCTTCAAAGTCAAGAAACCGCTGGCAAGAGTAACGATGTTTCTCTTAAGATATACAACTAGTGGCGTATCGCTTCAGGCAGACTGGCCACAGTATCTCAAAATGTGTATTTGGGTGAGCAACTGGCAGGAAGCACTATGACTCTCTTAAGGTAGCCAATGCCTCGTCACCAACATAATCCCATCACCAACTTCAGGAAACCGCTTGCAAAGATAACAAAGCTTCTCATAAGATACACAGCTAGTGGGGTGTCACTTGAGGCAGACTGGCCAAAGTATCAAAAAAATGTGTATTTGGGTGAGCAACTAGCAGGAATCACTATGACACTCATATGGCAGCCAATGCCTCGTCACCAGCATAATCACATTAGCAACTTCAAGAAACCCCTGGCAAAAGTTACAATGACTCTTAAGATACACAACTAGTGGCGTAGCTATCAGGCAGACTGGAAAGAGTATCTAAAAAATGTGTATTTGGGTGAAGAACTGGCAGGAATCTCTATGACTCTCTTGAGGTAGCCAGTGATTCGTCACCAGCAGAATCAAATCAGCAACTTCTAGAAACCCCTTTCAAAAGTAACGATGTTTCTCTTAAGATACACAACTAGTGGCGTATCGCTTCAGGCACACTGGAAACAGTATCTAAAAAATATGTATTTGGGTGAGCAACTGGCACGAAACACTGTGAGTCTCTTAGGGTAACCAATATCTCGTCACCAGTATAATCACATCTTCAAAGTCAAGAAACCGCTGGCAAGAGTAACGATGTTTCTCTTAAGATACACAACTAGTGGCGTATCGCTTCAGGCAGACTGGCCACAGTATCTCAAAATGTGTATTTGGGTGAGCAACTGGCAGAAAGCACTATGACTCTCTTAAGGTAGCCAATGCCTCGTCACAAACATAATCCCATCACCAACTTCAGGAAACCGCTTGCAAAGTTAACGAAGCTTCTCATAAGATACACAGCTAGTGGGGTGTCACTTGAGGCAGACTGGCCAAAGTATCAAAAAAATGTGTATTTGGGTGAGCAACTAGCAGGAATCACTATGACACTCATAGGGCAGACAATGCCTCGTCACCAGCATAATCACATCAGCAACTTCAAGAAACCCCTGGCAAAAGTTACAATGACTCTTAAGATACACAACTAGTGGCGTAGCTATCAGGCAGACTGGAAAGAGTATCTAAAAAATGTGTATTTGTGTGAAGAACTGGCAGGAATCTCTATGACTCTCTTGAGGTAGCCTATGATTCGTCACCAGCAGAATCAAATCAGCAACTTCTAGAAACCCCTTTCAAAAGGAACGATGTTTCTCTTAAGATACACAACTAGTGGCGTATCGCTTCAGGCACACTGGAAACAGTATCTAAAAATGTGTATTTGGGTGAGCAACTGGCACGAAACACTGTGACTCTCTTAGGGTTGCCAATATCTCGTCACCAGTACAATCACATCTTCAAAGTCAAGAAACCGCTGGCAAGAGTAACGATGTTTCTCTTAAGATACACAACTAGTGGCGTATCGCTTCAGGCAGACTGGCCACAGTATCTCAAAATGTGTATTTGGGTGAGCAACTGGCAGGAAGCACTATGACTCTCTTAAGGTAGCCAATGCCTCGTCACCAACATAATCCCATCACCAACTTCAGGAAACCGCTTGCAAAGGTAACGAAGCTTCTCATAAGATACACAGCTAGTGGGGTGTCACTTGAGGCAGACTGGCCAAAGTATCAAAAAAATGTGTATTTGGGTGAGCAACTAGCAGGAATCACTATGACACTCATAGGGCAGCCAATGCCTCGTCACCAGCATAATCACATCAGCAACTTCAAGAAACCCCTGGCAAAAGTTACAATGACTCTTAAGATACACAACTAGTGGCGTAGCTATCAGGCAGACTGGAAAGAGTATCTAAAAAATGTGTATTTGGGTGAAGAACTGGCAGGAATCTCTATGACTCTCTTGAGGTAGCCTATGATTCGTCACCAGCAGAATCAAATCAGCAACTTCTAGAAACCCCTTTCAAAAGTAACGATGTTTCTCTTAAGATACACAACTAGTGGCGTATCGCTTCAGGCACACTGGAAACAGTATCTAAAAAATGTGTATTTGGGTGAGCAACTGGCACGAAACACTGTGACTCTCTTAGGGTAACCAATATCTCGTCACCAGTATAATCACATCTTCAAAGTCAAGAAACCGCTGGCAAGAGTAACGATGTTTCTCTTAAGATACACAACTAGTGGCGTATCGCTTCAGGCAGACTGGCCACAGTATCTCAAAATGTGTATTTGGGTGAGCAACTGGCAGAAAGCACTATGACTCTCTTAAGGTAGCCAATACCTCGTCACAAACATAATCCCATCACCAACTTCAGGAAACCGCTTGCAAAGTTAACGAAGCTTCTCATAAGATACACAGCTAGTGGGGTGTCACTTGAGGCAGACTGGCCAAAGTATCAAAAAAATGTGTATTTGGGTGAGCAACTAGCAGGAATCACTATGACACTCATAGGGCAGCCAATGCCTCGTCACCAGCATAATCACATCAGCAACTTCAAGAAACCCCTGGCAAAAGTTACAATGACTCTTAAGATACACAACTAGTGGCGTAGCTATCAGGCAGACTGGAAAGAGTATCTAAAAAATGTGTATTTGGGTGAAGAACTGGCAGGAATCTCTATGACTCTCTTGAGGTAGCCTATGATTCGTCACCAGCAGAATCAAATCAGCAACTTCTAGAAACCCCTTTCAAAAGTAACGATGTTTCTCTTAAGATACACAATTAGTGGCGTATCGCTTCAGGCACACTGGAAACAGTATCTAAAAAATGTGTATTTGGGTGAGCAACTGGCACGAAACACTGTGACTCTCTTAGGGTTGCCAATATCTCGTCACCAGTACAATCACATCTTCAA
Source organism: Schistocerca nitens (assembly GCF_023898315.1). Lineage (NCBI taxonomy): Eukaryota > Metazoa > Arthropoda > Insecta > Orthoptera > Acrididae > Schistocerca > Schistocerca nitens. The sequence continues at coordinate 103,511,746 of NC_064616.1, read as the reverse complement.
AGTCAAGAAACCGCTGGCAAGAGTAACGATGTTTCTCTTAAGATACACAACTAGTGGCGTATCGCTTCAGGCAGACTGGCCACAGTATCTCAAAATCTGTATTTGGGTGAGCAACTGGCAGAAAGCACTATGACTCTCTGAAGGTAGCCAATGCCTCGTCACCAACATAATCACATCACCAACTTCAAGAAACCGCTTGCAAAGGTAACGCAGCTTCTCATAAGATACACAGCTAGTGGGGTGTCACTTGAGGCAGACTGGCCAAAGTATCAAAAAAATGTGTATTTGGGTGAGCAACTAGCAGGAATCACTATGACACTCATAGGGTAGCCAATGCCTCGTCACCAGCATAATCACATCAGCAACTTCAAGAAACCCCTGGCAAAAGTTACAATGACTCTTAAGATACACAACTAGTGGCGTAGCTATCAGGCAGACTGGAAAGAGTATCAAAAAAATGTGTATTTGGATGAGCAACTGGCAGGAAACACTGTGACTCTCTTAGGGTAGCCAATATCTCGTCACCAGTATAATCACATCTTCAAAGTCAAGAAACCGCTGGCAAGAGTAACGATGTTTCTCTTAAGATACACAACTAGTTGCCTATCGCTTCAGGCAGACTGGCCACAGTATCTCAAAATGTGTATTTGGGTGAGCAACTGGCAGGAAGCACTATGACTCTCTTAAGGTAGCCAATGCCTCGGCCTCAACATAATCCCATCACCAACTTCAGGAAACCGCTTGCAAAGGTAACGAAGCTTCTCATAAGATACACAGCTAGTGGGGTGTCACTTGAGGCAGACTGGCCAAAGTATCAAAAAAATGTGTATTTGGGTGAGCAACTAGCAGGAATCACTATGACACTCATAGGGCAGCCAATGCCTCGTCACCAGCATAATCACATCAGCAACTTCAAGAAACCCCTGGCAAAAGTTACAATGACTCTTAAGATACACAACTAGTGGCGTAGCTATCAGGCAGACTGGAAAGAGTATCTAAAAAATGTGTATTTGGGTGAAGAACTGGCAGGAATCTCTATGACTCTCTTGAGGTAGCCAGTGATTCGTCACCAGCAGAATCAAATCAGCAACTTCTAGAAACCCCTTTCAAAAGTAACGATGTTTCTCTTAAGATACACAACTAGTGGCGTATCGCTTCAGGCACACTGGAAACAGTATCTAAAAAATGTGTATTTGGGTGAGCAACTGGCACGAAACACTGTGACTCTCTTAGGGTAACCAATATCTCGTCACCAGTATAATCACATCTTCAAAGTCAAGAAACCGCTGGCAAGAGTAACGATGTTTCTCTTAAGATACACAACTAGTGGCGTATCGCTTCAGGCAGACTGGCCACAGTATCTCAAAATGTGTATTTGGGTGAGCAACTGGCAGAAAGCACTATGACTCTCTTAAGGTAGCCGATGCCTCGTCACAAACATAATCCCATCACCAACTTCAGGAAACCGCTTGCAAAGGTAACGAAGCTTCTCATAAGATACACAGCTAGTGGGGTGTCACCTGAGGCAGACTGGCCAAAGTATCAAAAAAATGTGTATTTGGGTGAGCAACTAGCAGGAATCACTATGACACTCATAGGGCAGACAATGCCTCGTCACCAGCATAATCACATCAGCAACTTCAAGAAACCCCTGGCAAAAGTTACAATGACTCTTAAGATACACAACTAGTGGCGTAGCTATCAGGCAGACTGGAAAGAGTATCTAAAAAATGTGTATTTGGGTGAAGAACTGGCAGGAATCTCTATGACTCTCTTGAGGTAGCCTATGATTCGTCACCAGCAGAATCAAATCAGCAACTTCTAGAAACCCCTTTCAAAAGTAACGATGTTTCTCTTAAGATACACAACTAGTGGCGTATCGCTTGAGGCACACTGGAAACAGTATCTAAAAAATGTGTATTTGGGTGAGCAACTGGCACGAAACACTGTGACTCTCTTAGGGTTGCCAATATCTCGTCACCAGTACAATCACATCTTCAAAGTCAAGAAACCGCTGGCAAGAGTAACGATGTTTCTCTTAAGATACACAACTAGTGGCGTATCGCTTCAGGCAGACTGGCCACAGTATCTCAAAATGTGTATTTGGGTGAGCAACTGGCAGAAAGCACTATGACTCTCTGAAGGTAGCCAATGCCTCGTCACCAACATAATCACATCACCAACTTCAAGAAACCGCTTGCAAAGGTAACGCAGCTTCTCATAAGATACACAGCTAGTGGGGTGTCACTTGAGGCAGACTGGCCAAAGTATCAAAAAAATGTGTATTTGGGTGAGCAACTAGCAGGAATCACTATGACACTCATAGGGCAGACAATGCCTCGTCACCAGCATAATCACATCAGCAACTTCAAGAAACCCCTGGCAGAAGTTACAATGACTCTTAAGATACACAACTAGTGGCGTAGCTATCAGGCAGACTGGAAAGAGTATCTAAAAAATGTGTATTTGGGTGAATAACTGGCAGGAATCTCTATGACTCTCTTGAGGTAGCCTATGATTCGTCACCAGCAGAATCAAATCAGCAACTTCTAGAAACCCCTTTCAAAAGTAACGATGTTTCTCTTAAGATACACAATTAGTGGCGTATCGCTTCAGGCACACTGGAAACAGTATCTAAAAAATGTGTATTTGGGTGAGCAACTGGCACGAAACACTGTGACTCTCTTAGGGTTGCCAATATCTCGTCACCAGTACAATCACATCTTCAAAGTCAAGAAACCGCTGGCAAGAGTAACGATGTTTCTCTTAAGATACACAACTAGTGGCGTATCGCTTCAGGCAGACTGGCCACAGTATCTCAAAATGTGTATTTGGGTGAGCAACTGGCAGAAAGCACTATGACTCTCTGAAGGTAGCCAATGCCTCGTCACCAACATAATCACATCACCAACTTCAAGAAACCGCTTGCAAAGGTAACGCAGCTTCTCATAAGATACACAGCTAGTGGGGTGTCACTTGAGGCAGACTGGCCAAAGTATCAAAAAAATGTGTATTTGGGTGAGCAACTAGCAGGAATCACTATGACACTCATAGGGCAGACAATGCCTCGTCACCAGCATAATCACATCAGCAACTTCAAGAAACCCCTGGCAAAAGTTACAATGACTCTTAAGATACACAACTAGTGGCGTAGCTATCAGGCAGACTGGAAAGAGTATCTAAAAAATGTGTATTTGGGTGAATAACTGGCAGGAATCTCTATGACTCTCTTGAGGTAGCCTATGATTCGTCACCAGCAGAATCAAATCAGCAACTTCTAGAAACCCCTTTCAAAAGTAACGATGTTTCTCTTAAGATACACAATTAGTGGCGTATCGCTTCAGGCACACTGGAAACAGTATCTAAAAAATGTGTATTTGGGTGAGCAACTGGCACGAAACACTGTGACTCTCTTAGGGTTGCCAATATCTTGTCACCAGTACAATCACATCTTCAAAGTCAAGAAACCGCTGGCAAGAGTAACGATGTTTCTCTTAAGATACACAACTAGTGGCGTATCGCTTCAGGCAGACTGGCCACAGTATCTCAAAATCTGTATTTGGGTGAGCAACTGGCAGAAAGCACTATGACTCTCTGAAGGTAGCCAATGCCTCGTCACCAACATAATCACATCACCAACTTCAGGAAACCGCTTGCAAAGGTAACGCAGCTTCTCATAAGATACACAGCTAGTGGGGTGTCACTTGAGGCAGACTGGCCAAAGTATCAAAAAAATGTGTATTTGGGTGAGCAACTAGCAGGAATCACTATGACACTCATAGGGTAGCCAATGCCTCGTCACCAGCATAATCACATCAGCAACTTCAAGAAACCCCTGGCAAAAGTTACAATGACTCTTAAGATACACAACTAGTGGCGTAGCTATCAGGCAGACTGGAAAGAGTATCAAAAAAATGTGTATTTGGATGAGCAACTGGCAGGAAACACTGTGACTCTCTTAGGGTAGCCAATATCTCGTCACCAGTATAATCACATCTTCAAAGTCAAGAAACCGCTGGCAAGAGTAACGATGTTTCTCTTAAGATACACAACTAGTGGCGTATCGCTTCAGGCAGACTGGCCACAGTATCTCAAAATGTGTATTTGGGTGAGCAACTGGCAGGAAGCACTATGACTCTCTTAAGGTAGCCAATGCCTCAGCCTCAACATAATCCCATCACCAACTTCAGGAAACCGCTTGCAAAGGTAACGAAGCTTCTCATAAGATACACAGCTAGTGGGGTGTCACTTGAGGCAGACTGGCCAAAGTATCAAAAAAATATGTATTTGGGTGAGCAACTAGCAGGAATCACTATGACACTTATAGGGCAGCCAATGCCTCGTCACCAGCATAATCACATCAGCAACTTCAAGAAACCCCTGGCAAAAGTTACAATGACTCTTAAGATACACAACTAGTGGCGTAGCTATCAGGCAGACTGGAAAGAGTATCTAAAAAATGTGTATTTGGGTGAAGAACTGGCAGGAATCTCTATGACTCTCTTGAGGTAGCCAGTGATTCGTCACCAGCAGAATCAAATCAGCAACTTCTAGAAACCCCTTTCAAAAGTAACGATGTTTCTCTTAAGATACACAACTAGTGGCGTATCGCTTCAGGCACACTGGAAACAGTATCTAAAAAATGTGTATTTGGGTGAGCAACTGGCACGAAACACTGTGACTCTCTTAGGGTAACCAATATCTCGTCACCAGTATAATCACATCTTCAAAGTCAAGAAACCGCTGGCAAGAGTAACGATGTTTCTCTTAAGATACACAACTAGTGGCGTATCGCTTCAGGCAGACTGGCCACAGTATCTCAAAATGTGTATTTGGGTGAGCAACTGGCAGAAAGCACTATGACTCTCTTAAGGTAGCCAATGCCTCGTCACAAACATAATCCCATCACCAACTTCAGGAAACCGCTTGCAAAGGTAACGAAGCTTCTCATAAGATACACAGCTAGTGGGGTGTCACCTGAGGCAGACTGGCCAAAGTATCAAAAAAATGTGTATTTGGGTGAGCAACTAGCAGGAATCACTATGACACTCATAGGGCAGACAATGCCTCGTCACCAGCATAATCACATCAGCAACTTCAAGAAACCCCTGGCAAAAGTTACAATGACTCTTAAGATACACAACTAGTGGCGTAGCTATCAGGCAGACTGGAAAGAGTATCTAAAAAATGTGTATTTGTGTGAAGAACTGGCAGGAATCTCTATGACTCTCTTGAGGTAGCCTATGATTCGTCACCAGCAGAATCAAATCAGCAACTTCTAGAAACCCCTTTCAAAAGTAACGATGTTTCTCTTAAGATACACAACTAGTGGCGTATCGCTTGAGGCACACTGGAAACAGTATCTAAAAAATGTGTATTTGGGTGAGCAACTGGCACGAAACACTGTGACTCTCTTAGGGTTGCCAATATCTCGTCACCAGTACAATCACATCTTCAAAGTCAAGAAACCGCTGGCAAGAGTAACGATGTTTCTCTTAAGATACACAACTAGTGGCGTATCGCTTCAGGCAGACTGGCCACAGTATCTCAAAATGTGTATTTGGGTGAGCAACTGGCAGAAAGCACTATGACTCTCTGAAGGTAGCCAATGCCTCGTCACTAACATAATCACATCACCAACTTCAAGAAACCGCTTGCAAAGGTAACGCAGCTTCTCATAAGATACACAGCTAGTGGGGTGTCACTTGAGGCAGACTGGCCAAAGTATCAAAAAAATGTGTATTTGGGTGAGCAACTAGCAGGAATCACTATGACACTCATAGGGCAGACAATGCCTCGTCACCAGCATAATCACATCAGCAACTTCAAGAAACCCCTGGCAAAAGTTACAATGACTCTTAAGATACACAACTAGTGGCGTAGCTATCAGGCAGACTGGAAAGAGTATCTAAAAAATGTGTATTTGGGTGAATAACTGGCAGGAATCTCTATGACTCTCTTGAGGTAGCCTATGATTCGTCACCAGCAGAATCAAATCAGCAACTTCTAGAAACCCCTTTCAAAAGTAACGATGTTTCTCTTAAGATACACAATTAGTGGCGTATCGCTTCAGGCACACTGGAAACAGTATCTAAAAAATGTGTATTTGGGTGAGCAACTGGCACGAAACACTGTGACTCTCTTAGGGTTGCCAATATCTCGTCACCAGTACAATCACATCTTCAAAGTCAAGAAACCGCTGGCAAGAGTAACGATGTTTCTCTTAAGATACACAACTAGTGGCGTATCGCTTCAGGCAGACTGGCCACAGTATCTCAAAATCTGTATTTGGGTGAGCAACTGGCAGAAAGCACTATGACTCTCTGAAGGTAGCCAATGCCTCGTCACCAACATAATCACATCACCAACTTCAAGAAACCGCTTGCAAAGGTAACGCAGCTTCTCATAAGATACACAGCTAGTGGGGTGTCACTTGAGGCAGACTGGCCAAAGTATCAAAAAAATGTGTATTTGGGTGATCAACTAGCAGGAATCACTATGACACTCATAGGGTAGCCAATGCCTCGTCACCAGCATAATCACATCAGCAACTTCAAGAAACCCCTGGCAAAAGTTACAATGACTCTTAAGATACACAACTAGTGGCGTAGCTATCAGGCAGACTGGAAAGAGTATCAAAAAAATGTGTATTTGGATGAGCAACTGGCAGGAAACACTGTGACTCTCTTAGGGTAGCCAATATCTCGTCACCAGTATAATCACATCTTCAAAGTCAAGAAACCGCTGGCAAGAGTAACGATGTTTCTCTTAAGATACACAACTAGTGGCGTATCGCTTCAGGCAGACTGGCCACAGTATCTCAAAATGTGTATTTGGGTGAGCAACTGGCAGGAAGCACTATGACTCTCTTAAGGTAGCCAATGCCTCGGCCTCAACATAATCCCATCACCAACTTCAGGAAACCGCTTGCAAAGGTAACGAAGCTTCTCATAAGATACACAGCTAGTGGGGTGTCACTTGAGGCAGACTGGCCAAAGTATCAAAAAAATGTGTATTTGGGTGAGCAACTAGCAGGAATCACTATGACACTCATAGGGCAGCCAATGCCTCGTCACCAGCATAATCACATCAGCAACTTCAAGAAACCCCTGGCAAAAGTTACAATGACTCTTAAGATACACAACTAGTGGCGTAGCTATCAGGCAGACTGGAAAGAGTATCTAAAAAATGTGTATTTGTGTGAAGAACTGGCAGGAATCTCTATGACTCTCTTGAGGTAGCCTATGATTCGTCACCAGCAGAATCAAATCAGCAACTTCTAGAAACCCCTTTCAAAAGTAACGATGTTTCTCTTAAGATACACAACTAGTGGCGTATCGCTTGAGGCACACTGGAAACAGTATCTAAAAAATGTGTATTTGGGTGAGCAACTGGCACGAAACACTGTGACTCTCTTAGGGTTGCCAATATCTCGTCACCAGTACAATCACATCTTCAAAGTCAAGAAACCGCTGGCAAGAGTAACGATGTTTCTCTTAAGATACACAACTAGTGGCGTATCGCTTCAGGCAGACTGGCCACAGTATCTCAAAATGTGTATTTGGGTGAGCAACTGGCAGAAAGCACTATGACTCTCTGAAGGTAGCCAATGCCTCGTCACCAACATAATCACATCACCAACTTCAAGAAACCGCTTGCAAAGGTAACGCAGCTTCTCATAAGATACACAGCTAGTGGGGTGTCACTTGAGGCAGACTGGCCAAAGTATCAAAAAAATGTGTATTTGGGTGAGCAACTAGCAGGAATCACTATGACACTCATAGGGTAGCCAATGCCTCGTCACCAGCATAATCACATCAGCAACTTCAAGAAACCCCTGGCAAAAGTTACAATGACTCTTAAGATACACAACTAGTGGCGTAGCTATCAGGCAGACTGGAAAGAGTATCTAAAAAATGTGTATTTGGGTGAAGAACTGGCAGGAATCTCTATGACTCTCTTGAGGTAGCCTATGATTCGTCACCAGCAGAATCAAATCAGCAACTTCTAGAAACCCCTTTCAAAAGTAACGATGTTTCTCTTAAGATACACAATTAGTGGCGTATCGCTTCAGGCACACTGGAAACAGTATCTAAAAAATGTGTATTTGGGTGAGCAACTGGCACGAAACACTGTGACTCTCTTAGGGTTGCCAATATCTCGTCACCAGTACAATCACATCTTCAAAGTCAAGAAACCGCTGGCAAGAGTAACGATGTTTCTCTTAAGATACACAACTAGTGGCGTATCGCTTCAGGCAGACTGGCCACAGTATCTCAAAATCTGTATTTGGGTGAGCAACTGGCAGAAAGCACTATGACTCTCTGAAGGTAGCCAATGCCTCGTCACCAACATAATCACATCACCAACTTCAAGAAACCGCTTGCAAAGGTAACGCAGCTTCTCATAAGATACACAGCTAGTGGGGTGTCACTTGAGGCAGACTGGCCAAAGTATCAAAAAAATGTGTATTTGGGTGAGCAACTAGCAGGAATCACTATGACACTCATAGGGTAGCCAATGCCTCGTCACCAGCATAATCACATCAGCAACTTCAAGAAACCCCTGGCAAAAGTTACAATGACTCTTAAGATACACAACTAGTGGCGTAGCTATCAGGCAGACTGGAAAGAGTATCAAAAAAATGTGTATTTGGATGAGCAACTGGCAGGAAACACTGTGACTCTCTTAGGGTAACCAATATCTCGTCACCAGTATAATCACATCTTCAAAGTCAAGAAACCGCTGGCAAGAGTAACGATGTTTCTCTTAAGATACACAACTAGTGGCGTATCGCTTCAGGCAGACTGGCCACAGTATCTCAAAATGTGTATTTGGGTGAGCAACTGGCAGGAAGCACTATGACTCTCTTAAGGTAGCCAATGCCTCGGCCTCAACATAATCCCATCACCAACTTCAGGAAACCGCTTGCAAAGGTAACGAAGCTTCTCATAAGATACACAGCTAGTGGGGTGTCACTTGAGGCAGACTGGCCAAAGTATCAAAAAAATGTGTATTTGGGTGAGCAACTAGCAGGAATCACTATGACACTCATAGGGCAGCCAATGCCTCGTCACCAGCATAATCACATCAGCAACTTCAAGAAACCCCTGGCAAAAGTTACAATGACTCTTAAGATACACAACTAGTGGCGTAGCTATCAGGCAGACTGGAAAGAGTATCTAAAAAATGTGTATTTGGGTGAAGAACTGGCAGGAATCTCTATGACTCTCTTGAGGTAGCCAGTGATTCGTCACCAGCAGAATCAAATCAGCAACTTCTAGAAACCCCTTTCAAAAGTAACGATGTTTCTCTTAAGATACACAACTAGTGGCGTATCGCTTCAGGCACACTGGAAACAGTATCTAAAAAATGTGTATTTGGGTGAGCAACTGGCACGAAACACTGTGACTCTCTTAGGGTAACCAATATCTCGTCACCAGTATAATCACATCTTCAAAGTCAAGAAACCGCTGGCAAGAGTAACGATGTTTCTCTTAAGATACACAACTAGTGGCGTATCGCTTCAGGCAGACTGGCCACAGTATCTCAAAATGTGTATTTGGGTGAGCAACTGGCAGAAAGCACTATGACTCTCTTAAGGTAGCCAATGCCTCGTCACAAACATAATCCCATCACCAACTTCAGGAAACCGCTTGCAAAGGTAACGAAGCTTCTCATAAGATACACAGCTAGTGGGGTGTCACCTGAGGCAGACTGGCCAAAGTATCAAAAAAATGTGTATTTGGGTGAGCAACTAGCAGGAATCACTATGACACTCATAGGGCAGACAATGCCTCGTCACCAGCATAATCACATCAGCAACTTCAAGAAACCCCTGGCAAAAGTTACAATGACTCTTAAGATACACAACTAGTGGCGTAGCTATCAGGCAGACTGGAAAGAGTATCTAAAAAATGTGTATTTGTGTGAAGAACTGGCAGGAATCTCTATGACTCTCTTGAGGTAGCCTATGATTCGTCACCAGCAGAATCAAATCAGCAACTTCTAGAAACCCCTTTCAAAAGTAACGATGTTTCTCTTAAGATACACAACTAGTGGCGTATCGCTTGAGGCACACTGGAAACAGTATCTAAAAAATGTGTATTTGGGTGAGCAACTGGCACGAAACACTGTGACTCTCTTAGGGTTGCCAATATCTCGTCACCAGTACAATCACATCTTCAAAGTCAAGAAACCGCTGGCAAGAGTAACGATGTTTCTCTTAAGATACACAACTAGTGGCGTATCGCTTCAGGCAGACTGGCCACAGTATCTCAAAATGTGTATTTGGGTGAGCAACTGGCAGAAAGCACTATGACTCTCTGAAGGTAGCCAATGCCTCGTCACCAACATAATCACATCACCAACTTCAAGAAACCGCTTGCAAAGGTAACGCAGCTTCTCATAAGATACACAGCTAGTGGGGTGTCACTTGAGGCAGACTGGCCAAAGTATCAAAAAAATGTGTATTTGGGTGAGCAACTAGCAGGAATCACTATGACACTCATAGGGTAGCCAATGCCTCGTCACCAGCATAATCACATCAGCAACTTCAAGAAACCCCTGGCAAAAGTTACAATGACTCTTAAGATACACAACTAGTGGCGTAGCTATCAGGCAGACTGGAAAGAGTATCTAAAAAATGTGTATTTGGGTGAAGAACTGGCAGGAATCTCTATGACTCTCTTGAGGTAGCCTATGATTCGTCACCAGCAGAATCAAATCAGCAACTTCTAGAAACCCCTTTCAAAAGTAACGATGTTTCTCTTAAGATACACAATTAGTGGCGTATCGCTTCAGGCACACTGGAAACAGTATCTAAAAAATGTGTATTTGGGTGAGCAACTGGCACGAAACACTGTGACTCTCTTAGGGTTGCCAATATCTCGTCACCAGTACAATCACATCTTCAAAGTCAAGAAACCGCTGGCAAGAGTAACGATGTTTCTCTTAAGATACACAAATAGTGGCGTATCGCTTCAGGCAGACTGGCCACAGTATCTCAAAATGTGTATTTGGGTGAGCAACTGGCAGAAAGCACTATGACTCTCTGAAGGTAGCCAATGCCTCGTGACCAACATAATCACATCACCAACTTCAAGAAACCGCTTGCAAAGGTAACGCAGCTTCTCATAAGATACACAGCTAGTGGGGTGTCACTTGAGGCAGACTGGCCAAAGTATCAAAAAAATGTGTATTTGGGTGAGCAACTAGCAGGAATCACTATGACACTCATAGGGTAGCCAATGCCTCGTCACCAGCATAATCACATCAGCAACTTCAAGAAACCCCTGGCAAAAGTTACAATGACTCTTAAGATACACAACTAGTGGCGTAGCTATCAGGCAGACTGGAAAGAGTATCAAAAAAATGTGTATTTGGATGAGCAACTGGCAGGAAACACTGTGACTCTCTTAGGGTAGCCAATATCTCGTCACCAGTATAATCACATCTTCAAAGTCAAGAAACCGCTGGCAAGAGTAACGATGTTTCTCTTAAGATACACAACTAGTGGCGTATCGCTTCAGGCAGACTGGCCACAGTATCTCAAAATGTGTATTTGGGTGAGCAACTGGCAGGAAGCACTATGACTCTCTTAAGGTAGCCAATGCCTCGGCCTCAACATAATCCCATCACCAACTTCAGGAAACCGCTTGCAAAGGTAACGAAGCTTCTCATAAGATACACAGCTAGTGGGGTGTCACTTGAGGCAGACTGGCCAAAGTATCAAAAAAATGTGTATTTGGGTGAGCAACTAGCAGGAATCACTATGACACTCATAGGGCAGCCAATGCCTCGTCACCAGCATAATCACATCAGCAACTTCAAGAAACCCCTGGCAAAAGTTACAATGACTCTTAAGATACACAACTAGTGGCGTAGCTATCAGGCAGACTGGAAAGAGTATCTAAAAAATGTGTATTTGGGTGAAGAACTGGCAGGAATCTCTATGACTCTCTTGAGGTAGCCAGTGATTCGTCACCAGCAGAATCAAATCAGCAACTTCTAGAATCCCCTTTCAAAAGTAACGATGTTTCTCTTAAGATACACAAGTAGTGGCGTATCGCTTCAGGCACACTGGAAACAGTATCTAAAAAATGTGTATTTGGGTGAGCAACTGGCACGAAACACTGTGACTCTCTTAGGGTAACCAATATCTCGTCACCAGTATAATCACAGCTTCAAAGTCAAGAAACCGCTGGCAAGAGTAACGATGTTTCTCTTAAGATACACAAATAGTGGCGTATCGCTTTAGGCAGACTGGCCACAGTATCTCAAAATGTGTATTTGGGTGAGCAACTGGCAGGAAGCACTATGACTCTCTTAAGGTAGCCAATGCCTCGTCACCAACATAATCCCATCACCAACTTCAAGAAACCGCTTGCAAAGGTAACGAAGCTTCTCATAAGATACACAGCTAGTGGGGTGTCACTTGAGGCAGACTGGCCAAAGTATCAAAAAAATGTGTATTTGGGTGAGCAACTAGCAGGAATCACTACGACACTCATAGGGTAGCCAATGCCTCGTCACCAGCATAATCACATCAGCAACTTCAAGAAACCCCTGGCAAAAGTTACAATGACTCTTAAGATACACAACTAGTGGCGTAGCTATCAGGCAGACTGGAAAGAGTATCAAAACAATGTGTATTTGGATGAGCAACTGGCAGGAAACACTGTGACTCTCTTAGGGTAGTCAATATCTCGTCACCAGTACAATCACATCTTCAAGTCAAGAAACCGCTGGCAAGAGTAACGATGTTTCTCTTAAGATATACAACTAGTGGCGTATCGCTTCAGGCAGACTGGCCACAGTATCACAAAATGTGTATTTGGGTGAGCAACTGGCAGGAAGCACTATGACTCTCTTAAGGTAGCCAATGCCTCGTCACCAACATAATCCCATCACCAACTTCAGGAAACCGCTTGCAAAGGTAACGAAGCTTCTCATAAGATACACAGCTAGTGGGGTGTCACTTGAGGCAGACTGGCCAAAGTATCAAAAAAATGTGTATTTGGGTGAGCAACTAGCAGGAATCACTATGACACTCATAGGGCAGCCAATGCCTCGTCACCAGCATAATCACATCAGCAACTTCAAGAAACCCCTGGCAAAAGTTACAATGACTCTTAAGATACACAACTAGTGGCGTAGCTATCAGGCAGACTGGAAAGAGTATCTAAAAAATGTGTATTTGGGTGAAGAACTGGCAGGAATCTCTATGACTCTCTTGAGGTAGCCAGTGTTTCGTCACCAGCAGAATCAAATCAGCAACTTCTAGAAACCCCTTTCAAAAGTAACGATGTTTCTCTTAAGATACACAACTAGTGGCGTATCGCTTGAGGCACACTGGAAACAGTATCTAAAAAATGTGTATTTGGGTGAGCAACTGGCACGAAACACTGTGACTCTCTTAGGGTAACCAATATCTCGTCACCAGTATAATCACATCTTCAAAGTCAAGAAACCGCTGGCAAGAGTAACGATGTTTCTCTTAAGATACACAACTAGTGGCGTATCGCTTCAGGCAGACTGGCCACAGTATCTCAAAATGTGTATTTGGGTGAGCAACTGGCAGAAAGCACTATGACTCTCTTAAGGTAGCCAATGCCTCGTCACAAACATAATCCCATCACCAACTTCAGGAAACCGCTTGCAAAGTTAACGAAGCTTCTCATAAGATACACAGCTAGTGGGGTGTCACTTGAGGCAGACTGGCCAAAGTATCAAAAAAATGTGTATTTGGGTGAGCAACTAGCAGGAATCACTATGACACTCATAGGGCAGACAATGCCTCGTCACCAGCATAATCACATCAGCAACTTCAAGAAACCCCTGGCAAAAGTTACAATGACTCTTAAGATACACAACTAGTGGCGTAGCTATCAGGCAGACTGGAAAGAGTATCTAAAAAATGTGTATTTGTGTGAAGAACTGGCAGGAATCTCTATGACTCTCTTGAGGTAGCCTATGATTCGTCACCAGCAGAATCAAATCAGCAACTTCTAGAAACCCCTTTCAAAAGTAACGATGTTTCTCTTAAGATACACAACTAGTGGCGTATCGCTTCAGGCACACTGGAAACAGTATCTAAAAATGTGTATTTGGGTGAGCAACTGGCACGAAACACTGTGACTCTCTTAGGGTTGCCAATATCTCGTCACCAGTACAATCACATCTTCAAAGTCAAGAAACCGCTGGCAAGAGTAACGATGTTTCTCTTAAGATACACAACTAGTGGCGTATCGCTTCAGGCAGACTGGCCACAGTATCTCAAAATGTGTATTTGGGTGAGCAACTGGCAGGAAGCACTATGACTCTCTTAAGGTAGCCAATGCCTCGTCATTAACATAATCCCATCACCAACTTCAGGAAACCGCTTGCAAAGGTAACGAAGCTTCTCATAAGATACACAGCTAGTGGGGTGTCACTTGAGGCAGACTGGCCAAAGTATCAAAAAAATGTGTATTTGGGTGAGCAACTAGCAGGAATCACTATGACACTCATAGGGCAGCCAATGCCTCGTCACCAGAATAATCACATCAGCAACTTCAAGAAACCCCTGGCAAAAGTTACAATGACTCTTAAGATACACAACTAGTGGCGTAGCTATCAGGCAGACTGGAAAGAGTATCTAAAAAATGTGTATTTGGGTGAAGAACTGGCAGGAATCTCTATGACTCTCTTGAGGTAGCCAGTGATTCGTCACCAGCAGAATCAAATCAGCAACTTCTAGAAACCCCTTTCAAAAGTAACGATGTTTCTCTTAAGATACACAACTAGTGGCGTATCGCTTCAGGCACACTGGAAACAGTATCTAAAAAATGTGTATTTGGGTGAGCAACTGGCACGAAACACTGTGACTCTCTTAGGGTAACCAATATCTCGTCACCAGTATAATCACATCTTCAAAGTCAAGAAACCGCTGGCAAGAGTAACGATGTTTCTCTTAAGATACACAACTAGTGGCGTATCGCTTCAGGCAGACTGGCCACAGTATCTCAAAATGTGTATTTGGGTGAGCAACTGGCAGAAAGCACTATGACTCTCTTAAGAAGCCAATGCCTCGTCACAAACATAATCCCATCACCAACTTCAGGAAACCGCTTGCAAAGTTAACGAAGCTTCTCATAAGATACACAGCTAGTGGGGTGTCACTTGAGGCAGACTGGCCAAAGTATCAAAAAAATGTGTATTTGGGTGAGCAACTAGCAGGAATCACTATGACACTCATAGGGCAGACAATGCCTCGTCACCAGCATAATCACATCAGCAACTTCAAGAAACCCCTGGCAAAAGTTACAATGACTCTTAAGATACACAACTAGTGGCGTAGCTATCAGGCAGACTGGAAAGAGTATCTAAAAAATGTGTATTTGTGTGAAGAACTGGCAGGAATCTCTATGACTCTCTTGAGGTAGCCTATGATTCGTCACCAGCAGAATCAAATCAGCAACTTCTAGAAACCCCTTTCAAAAGTAACGATATTTCTCTTAAGATACACAACTAGTGGCGTATCGCTTCAGGCACACTGGAAACAGTATCTAAAAATGTGTATTTGGGTGAGCAACTGGAACGAAACACTGTGACTCTCTTAGGGTTGCCAATATCTCCTCACCAGAACAATCACATCTTCAAAGTCAAGAAACCGCTGGCAAGAGTAACGATGTTTCTCCTAAGATACACAACTAGTGGCGTATCGCTTCAGGCAGACTGGCCACAGTATCTCAAAATGTGTATTTGGGTGAGCAACTGGCAGGAAGCACTATGACTCTCTTAAAGTAGCCAATGCCTCGTCACCAACATAATCCCATCACCAACTTCAAGAAACCGCTTGCAAAGGTAACGAAGCTTCTCATAAGATACACAGCTAGTGGGGTGTCACTTGAGGCAGACTGGCCAAAGTATCAAAAAAATGTGTATTTGGGTGAGCAACTAGCAGGAATCACTACGACACTCATAGGGTAGCCAATGCCTCGTCACCAGCATAATCACATCAGCAACTTCAAGAAACCCCTGGCAAAAGTTACAATGACTCTTAAGATACACAACTAGTGGCGTAGCTATCAGGCAGACTGGAAAGAGTATCAAAACAATGTGTATTTGGATGAGCAACTGGCAGGAAACACTGTGACTCTCTTAGGGTAGCCAATATCTCGTCACCAGTACAATCACATCTTCAAAGTCAAGAAACCGCTGGCAAGAGTAACGATGTTTCTCTTAAGATATACAACTAGTGGCGTATCGCTTCAGGCAGACTGGCCACAGTATCTCAAAATGTGTATTTGGGTGAGCAACTGGCAGGAAGCACTATGACTCTCTTAAGGTAGCCAATGCCTCGTCACCAACATAATCCCATCACCAACTTCAGGAAACCGCTTGCAAAGGTAACGAAGCTTCTCATAAGATACACAGCTAGTGGGGTGTCACTTGAGGCAGACTGGCCAAAGTATCAAAAAAATGTGTATTTGGGTGAGCAACTAGCAGGAATCACTATGACACTCATAGGGCAGCCAATGCCTCGTCACCAGCATAATCACATCAGCAACTTCAAGAAACCCCTGGCAAAAGTTACAATGACTCTTAAGATACACAACTAGTGGCGTAGCTATCAGGCAGACTGGAAAGAGTATCTAAAAAATGTGTATTTGGGTGAAGAACTGGCAGGAATCTCTATGACTCTCTTGAGGTAGCCAGTGATTCGTCACCAGCAGAATCAAATCAGCAACTTCTAGAAACCCCTTTCAAAAGTAACGATGTTTCTCTTAAGATACACAACTAGTGGCGTATCGCTTCAGGCACACTGGAAACAGTATCTAAAAAATGTGTATTTGGGTGAGCAACTGGCACGAAACACTGTGACTCTCTTAGGGTAACCAATATCTCGTCACCAGTATAATCACATCTTCAAAGTCAAGAAACCGCTGGCAAGAGTAACGATGTTTCTCTTAAGATACACAACTAGTGGCGTATCGCTTCAGGCAGACTGGCCACAGTATCTCAAAATGTGTATTTGGGTGAGCAACTGGCAGAAAGCACTATGACTCTCTTAAGGTAGCCAATGCCTCGTCACAAACATAATCCCATCACCAACTTCAGGAAACCGCTTGCAAAGTTAACGAAGCTTCTCATAAGATACACAGCTAGTGGGGTGTCACTTGAGGCAGACTGGCCAAAGTATCAAAAAAATGTGTATTTGGGTGAGCAACTAGCAGGAATCACTATGACACTCATAGGGCAGACAATGCCTCGTCACCAGCATAATCACATCAGCAACTTCAAGAAACCCCTGGCAAAAGTTACAATGACTCTTAAGATACACAACTAGTGGCGTAGCTATCAGGCAGACTGGAAAGAGTATCTAAAAAATGTGTATTTGTGTGAAGAACTGGCAGGAATCTCTATGACTCTCTTGAGGTAGCCTATGATTCGTCACCAGCAGAATCAAATCAGCAACTTCTAGAAACCCCTTTCAAAAGTAACGATGTTTCTCTTAAGATACACAACTAGTGGCGTATCGCTTCAGGCACACTGGAAACAGTATCTAAAAATGTGTATTTGGGTGAGCAACTGGCACGAAACACTGTGACTCTCTTAGGGTTGCCAATATCTCGTCACCAGTACAATCACATCTTCAAAGTCAAGAAACCGCTGGCAAGAGTAACGATGTTTCTCTTAAGATACACAACTAGTGGCGTATCGCTTCAGGCAGACTGGCCACAGTATCTCAAAATGTGTATTTAGGTGAGCAACTGGCAGGAAGCACTATGACTCTCTTAAGGTAGCCAATGCCTCGTCACCAACATAATCCCATCACCAACTTCAGGAAACCGCTTGCAAAGGTAACGAAGCTTCTCATAAGATACACAGCTAGTGGGGTGTCACTTGAGGCAGACTGGCCAAAGTATCAAAAAAATGTGTATTTGGGTGAGCAACTAGCAGGAATCACTATGACACTCATAGGGCAGCCAATGCCTCGTCACCAGCATAATCACATCAGCAACTTCAAGAAACCCCTGGCAAAAGTTACAATGACTCTTAAGATACACAACTAGTGGCGTAGCTATCAGGCAGACTGGAAAGAGTATCTAAAAAATGTGTATTTGGGTGAAGAACTGGCAGGAATCTCTATGACTCTCTTGAGGTAGCCAGTGATTCGTCACCAGCAGAATCAAATCAGCAACTTCTAGAAACCCCTTTCAAAAGTAACGATGTTTCTCTTAAGATACACAACTAGTGGCGTATCGCTTCAGGCACACTGGAAACAGTATCTAAAAAATGTGTATTTGGGTGAGCAACTGGCACGAAACACTGTGACTCTCTTAGGGTAACCAATATCTCGTCACCAGTATAATCACATCTTCAAAGTCAAGAAACCGCTGGCAAGAGTAACGATGTTTCTCTTAAGATACACAACTAGTGGCGTATCGGCTCAGGCAGACTGGCCACAGTATCTCAAAATGTGTATTTGGGTGAGCAACTGGCAGAAAGCACTATGACTCTCTTAAGAAGCCAATGCCTCGTCACAAACATAATCCCATCACCAACTTCAGGAAACCGCTTGCAAAGTTAACGAAGCTTCTCATAAGATACACAGCTAGTGGGGTGTCACTTGAGGCAGACTGGCCAAAGTATCAAAAAAATGTGTATTTGGGTGAGCAACTAGCAGGAATCACTATGACACTCATAGGGCAGACAATGCCTCGTCACCAGCATAATCACATCAGCAACTTCAAGAAACCCCTGGCAAAAGTTACAATGACTCTTAAGATACACAACTAGTGGCGTAGCTATCAGGCAGACTGGAAAGAGTATCTAAAAAATGTGTATTTGTGTGAAGAACTGGCAGGAATCTCTATGACTCTCTTGAGGTAGCCTATGATTCGTCACCAGCAGAATCAAATCAGCAACTTCTAGAAACCCCTTTCAAAAGTAACGATGTTTCTCTTAAGATACACAACTAGTGGCGTATCGCTTCAGGCACACTGGAAACAGTATCTAAAAATGTGTATTTGGGTGAGCAACTGGCACGAAACACTGTGACTCTCTTAGGGATGCCAATATCTCGTCACCAGTACAATCACATCTTCAAAGTCAAGAAACCGCTGGCAAGAGTAACGATGTTTCTCTTAAGATACACAACTAGTGGCGTATCGCTTCAGGCAGACTGGCCACAGTATCTCAAAATGTGTATTTGGGTGAGCAACTGGCAGGAAGCACTATGACTCTCTTAAGGTAGCCAATGCCTCGTCACCAACATAATCCCATCACCAACTTCAGGAAACCGCTTGCAAAGGTAACGAAGCTTCTCATAAGATACACAGCTAGTGGGGTGTCACTTGAGGCAGACTGGCCAAAGTATCAAAAAAATGTGTATTTGGGTGAGCAACTAGCAGGAATCACTATGACACTCATAGGGCAGCCAATGCCTCGTCACCAGCATAATCACATCAGCAACTTCAAGAAACCCCTGGCAAAAGTTACAATGACTCTTAAGATACACAACTAGTGGCGTAGCTATCAGGCAGACTGGAAAGAGTATCTAAAAAATGTGTATTTGGGTGAAGAACTGGCAGGAATCTCTATGACTCTCTTGAGGTAGCCAGTGATTCGTCACCAGCAGAATCAAATCAGCAACTTCTAGAAACCCCTTTCAAAAGTAACGATGTTTCTCTTAAGATACACAACTAGTGGCGTATCGCTTCAGGCACACTGGAAACAGTATCTAAAAAATGTGTATTTGGGTGAGCAACTGGCACGAAACACTGTGACTCTCTTAGGGTAACCAATATCTCGTCACCAGTATAATCACATCTTCAAAGTCAAGAAACCGCTGGCAAGAGTAACGATGTTTCTCTTAAGATACACAACTAGTGGCGTATCGCTTCAGGCAGACTGGCCACAGTATCTCAAAATGTGTATTTGGGTGAGCAACTGGCAGAAAGCACTATGACTCTCTTAAGAAGCCAATGCCTCGTCACAAACATAATCCCATCACCAACTTCAGGAAACCGCTTGCAAAGTTAACGAAGCTTCTCATAAGATACACAGCTAGTGGGGTGTCACTTGAGGCAGACTGGCCAAAGTATCAAAAAAATGTGTATTTGGGTGAGCAACTAGCAGGAATCACTATGACACTCATAGGGCAGCCAATGCCTCGTCACCAGCATAATCACATCAGCAACTTCAAGAAACCCCTGGCAAAAGTTACAATGACTCTTAAGATACACAACTAGTGGCGTAGCTATCAGGCAGACTGGAAAGAGTATCTAAAAAATGTGTATTTGTGTGAAGAACTGGCAGGAATCTCTATGACTCTCTTGAGGTAGCCTATGATTCGTCACCAGCAGAATCAAATCAGCAACTTCTAGAAACCCCTTTCAAAAGTAACGATGTTTCTCTTAAGATACACAACTAGTGGCGTATCGCTTCAGGCACACTGGAAACAGTATCTAAAAATGTGTATTTGGGTGAGCAACTTGAACGAAACACTGTGACTCTCTTAGGGTTGCCAATATCTCGTCATCAGTACAATCACATCTTCAAAGTCAAGAAACCGCTGGCAAGAGTAACGATGTTTCTCTTAAGATACACAACTAGTGGCGTATCGCTTCAGGCACACTGGAAACAGTATCTAAAAAATGTGTATTTGGGTGAGCAACTGGCACGAAACACTGTGACTCTCTTAGGGTAACCAATATCTCGTCACCAGTATAATCACAGCTTCAAAGTCAAGAAACCGCTGGCAAGAGTAACGATGTTTCTCTTAAGATATACAACTAGTGGCGTATCGCTTCAGGCAGACTGGCCACAGTATCTCAAAATGTGTATTTGGGTGAGCAACTGGCAGGAAGCACTATGACTCTCTTAAGGTTGCCAATGCCTCGTCACCAACATAATCCCATCACCAACTTCAGGAAACCGCTTGCAAAGGTAACGAAGCTTCTCAAAAGATACACAGCTAGTGGGGTGTCACTTGAGGCAGACTGGCCAAAGTATCAAAAAAATGTGTATTTGGGTGAGCAACTAGCAGGAATCACTATGACACTCATAGGGCAGCCAATGCCTCGTCACCAGCATAATCACATCAGCAACTTCAAGAAACCCCTGGCAAAAGTTACAATGACTCTTAAGATACACAACTAGTGGCGTAGCTATCAGGCACACTGGAAAGAGTATCTAAAAAATGTGTATTTGTGTGAAGAACTGGCAGGAATCTCTATGACTCTCTTGAGGTAGCCAGTGATTCGTCACCAGCAGAATCAAATCAGCAACTTCTAGAAACCCCTTTCAAAAGTAACGATGTTTCTCTTAAGATACACAACTAGTGGCGTATCGCTTCAGGCACACTGGAAACAGTATCTAAAAAATGTGTATTTGGGTGAGCAACTGGCACGAAACACTGTGACTCTCTTAGGGTAACCAATATCTCGTCACCAGTATAATCACATCTTCAAAGTCAAGAAACCGCTGGCAAGAGTAACGATGTTTCTCTTAAGATACACAACTAGTGGCGTATCGCTTCAGGCAGACTGGCCACAGTATCTCAAAATGTGTATTTGGGTGAGCAACTGGCAGGAAGCACTATGACTCTCTTAAGGTAGCCAATGCCTCGTCACCAACATAATCCCATCACCAACTTCAGGAAACCGCTTGCAAAGGTAACGAAGCTTCTCATAAGATACACAGCTAGTGGGGTGTCACTTGAGGCAGACTGGCCAAAGTATCAAAAAAATGTGTATTTGGGTGAGCAACTAGCAGGAATCACTATGACACTCATAGGGCAGCCAATGCCTCGTCACCAGCATAATCACATCAGCAACTTCAAGAAACCCCTGGCAAAAGTTACAATGACTCTTAAGATACACAACTAGTGGCGTAGCTATCAGGCAGACTGGAAAGAGTATCTAAAAAATGTGTATTTGGGTGAAGAACTGGCAGGAATCTCTATGACTCTCTTGAGGTAGCCTATGATTCGTCACCAGCAGAATCAAATCAGCAACTTCTAGAAACCCCTTTCAAAAGTAACGATGTTTCTCTTAAGATACACAACTAGTGGCGTATCGCTTCAGGCACACTGGAAACAGTATCTAAAAATGTGTATTTGGGTGAGCAACTGGCACGAAACACTGTGACTCTCTTAGGGTTGCCAATATCTCGTCACCAGTACAATCACATCTTCAAAGTCAAGAAACCGCTGGCAAGAGTAACGATGTTTCTCTTAAGATACACAACTAGTGGCGTATCGCTTCAGGCAGACTGGCCACAGTATCTCAAAATGTGTATTTGGGTGAGCAACTGGCAGGAAGCACTATGACTCTCTTAAGGTAGCCAATGCCTCGTCACCAACATAATCCCATCACCAACTTCAGGAAACCGCTTGCAAAGGTAACGAAGCTTCTCATAAGATACACAGCTAGTGGGGTGTCACTTGAGGCAGACTGGCCAAAGTATCAAAAAAATGTGTATTTGGGTGAGCAACTAGCAGGAATCACTATGACACTCATAGGGCAGCCAATGCCTCGTCACCAGCATAATCACATCAGCAACTTCAAGAAACCCCTGGCAAAAGTTACAATGACTCTTAAGATACACAACTAGTGGCGTAGCTATCAGGCAGACTGGAAAGAGTATCTAAAAAATGTGTATTTGTGTGAAGAACTGGCAGGAATCTCTATGACTCTCTTGAGGTAGCCTATGATTCGTCACCAGCAGAATCAAATCAGCAACTTCTAGAAACCCCTTTCAAAAGTAACGATGTTTCTCTTAAGATACACAACTAGTGGCGTATCGCTTCAGGCACACTGGAAACAGTATCTAAAAATGTGTATTTGGGTGAGCAACTGGAACGAAACACTGTGACTCTCTTAGGGTTGCCAATATCTCGTCACCAGTACAATCACATCTTCAAAGTCAAGAAACCGCTGGCAAGAGTAACGATGTTTCTCTTAAGATACACAACTAGTGGCGTATCGCTTCAGGCACACTGGAAACAGTATCTAAAAAATGTGTATTTGGGTGAGCAACTGGCACGAAACACTGTGACTCTCTTAGGGTAACCAATATCTCGTCACCAGTATAATCACAGCTTCAAAGTCAAGAAACCGCTGGCAAGAGTAACGATGTTTCTCTTAAGATATACAACTAGTGGCGTATCGCTTCAGGCAGACTGGCCACA
The DNA here is from genome assembly GCF_023898315.1 of Schistocerca nitens. Classification (NCBI taxonomy): domain Eukaryota; kingdom Metazoa; phylum Arthropoda; class Insecta; order Orthoptera; family Acrididae; genus Schistocerca; species Schistocerca nitens. The sequence continues at coordinate 103,488,564 of NC_064616.1, read as the reverse complement.
GTATCTCAAAATGTGTATTTGGGTGAGCAACTGGCAGGAAGCACTATGACTCTCTTAAGGTAGCCAATGCCTCGTCACCAACATAATCCCATCACCAACTTCAGGAAACCGCTTGCAAAGGTAACGAAGCTTCTCAAAAGATACACAGCTAGTGGGGTGTCACTTGAGGCAGACTGGCCAAAGTATCAAAAAAATGTGTATTTGGGTGAGCAACTAGCAGGAATCACTATGACACTCATAGGGCAGCCAATGCCTCGTCACCAGCATAATCACATCAGCAACTTCAAGAAACCCCTGGCAAAAGTTACAATGACTCTTAAGATACACAACTAGTGGCGTAGCTATCAGGCAGACTGGAAAGAGTATCTAAAAAATGTGTATTTGGGTGAAGAACTGGCAGGAATCTCTATGACTCTCTTGAGGTAGCCAGTGATTCGTCACCAGCAGAATCAAATCAGCAACTTCTAGAAACCCCTTTCAAAAGTAACGATGTTTCTCTTAAGATACACAACTAGTGGCGTATCGCTTCAGGCACACTGGAAACAGTATCTAAAAAATGTGTATTTGGGTGAGCAACTGGCACGAAACATTGTGACTCTCTTAGGGTAACCAATATCTCGTCACCAGTATAATCACATCTTCAAAGTCAAGAAACCGCTGGCAAGAGTAACGATGTTTCTCTTAAGATACACAACTAGTGGCGTATCGCTTCAGGCAGACTGGCCACAGTATCTCAAAATGTGTATTTGGGTGAGCAACTGGCAGGAAGCACTATGACTCTCTTAAGGTAGCCAATGCCTCGTCACCAACATAATCCCATCACCAACTTCAGGAAACCGCTTGCAAAGTTAACGAAGCTTCTCATAAGATACACAGCTAGTGGGGTGTCACTTGAGGCAGACTGGCCAAAGTATCAAAAAAATGTGTATTTGGGTGAGCAACTAGCAGGAATCACTATGACACTCATAGGGCAGACAATGCCTCGTCACCAGCATAATCACAACAGCAACTTCAAGAAACCCCTGGCAAAAGTTACAATGACTCTTAAGATACACAACTAGTGGCGTAGCTATCAGGCAGACTGGAAAGAGTATCTAAAAAATGTGTATTTGTGTGAAGAACTGGCAGGAATCTCTATGACTCTCTTGAGGTAGCCTATGATTCGTCACCAGCAGAATCAAATCAGCAACTTCTAAAACCCCTTTCAAAAGTAACGATGTTTCTCTTAAGATACACAACTAGTGGCGTATCGCTTCAGGCACACTGGAAACAGTATCTAAAAATGTGTATTTGGGTGAGCAACTGGCACGAAACACTGTGACTCTCTTAGGGTTGCCAATATCTCGTCACCAGTACAATCACATCTTCAAAGTCAAGAAACCGCTGGCAAGAGTAACGATGTTTCTCTTAAGATACACAACTAGTGGCGTATCGCTTCAGGCAGACTGGCCACAGTATCTCAAAATGTGTATTTGGGTGAGCAACTGGCAGGAAGCACTATGACTCTCTTAAGGTAGCCAATGCCTCGTCACCAACATAATCCCATCACCAACTTCAGGAAACCGCTTGCAAAGGTAACGAAGCTTCTCATCAGATACACAGCTAGTGGGGTGTCACTTGAGGCAGACTGGCCAAAGTATCAAAAAAATGTGTATTTGGGTGAGCAACTAGCAGGAATCACTATGACACTCATAGGGCAGCCAATGCCTCGTCACCAGCATAATCACATCAGCAACTTCAAGAAACCCCTGGCAAAAGTTACAATGACTCTTAAGATACACAACTAGTGGCGTAGCTATCAGGCAGACTGGAAAGAGTATCTAAAAAATGTGTATTTGGGTGAAGAACTGGCAGGAATCTCTATGACTCTCTTGAGGTAGCCAGTGATTCGTCACCAGCAGAATCAAATCAGAAACTTCTAGAAACCCCTTTCAAAAGTAACGATGTTTCTCTTAAGATACACAACTAGTGGCGTATCGCTTCAGGCACACTGGAAACAGTATCGAAAAAATGTGTATTTGGGTGAGCAACTGGCACGAAACACTGTGACTCTCTTAGGGTAACCAATATCTCGTCACCAGTATAATCACATCTTCAAAGTCAAGAAACCGCTGGCAAGAGTAACGATGTTTCTCTTAAGATACACAACTAGTGGCGTATCGCTTCAGGCAGACTGGCCACAGTATCTCAAAATGTGTATTTGGGTGAGCAACTGGCAGAAAGCACTATGACTCTCTTAAGGTAGCCAATGCCTCGTCACAAACATAATCCCATCGCCAACTTCAGGAAACCGCTTGCAAAGTTAACGAAGCTTCTCATAAGATACACAGCTAGTGGGGTGTCACTTGAGGCAGACTGGCCAAAGTATCAAAAAAATGTGTATTTGGGTGAGCAACTAGCAGGAATCACTATGACACTCATAGGGCAGACAATGCCTCGTCACCAGCATAATCACATCAGCAACTTCAAGAAACCCCTCGCAAAAGTTACAATGACTCTTAAGATACACAACTAGAGGCGTAGCTATCAGGCAGACTGGAAAGAGTATCTAAAAAATGTGTATTTGTGTGAAGAACTGGCAGGAATCTCTATGACTCTCTTGAGGTAGCCTATGATTCGTCACCAGCAGAATCAGATCAGCAACTTCTAGAAACCCCTTTCAAAAGTAACGATGTTTCTCTTAAGATACACAACTAGTGGCGTATCGCTTCAGGCACACTGGAAACAGTATCTAAAAATGTGTATTTGGGTGAGCAACTGGCACGAAACACTGTGACTCTCTTAGGGTTGCCAATATCTCGTCACCAGTACAATCACATCTTCAAAGTCAAGAAACCGCTGGCAATAGTAACGATGTTTCTCTTAAGATACACAACTAGTGGCGTATCGCTTCAGGCAGACTGGCCACAGTATCTCAAAATGTGTATTTGGGTGAGCAACTGGCAGAAAGCACTATGACTCTCTGAAGGTAGCCAATGCCTCGTCACCAACATAATCCCATCACCAACTTCAGGAAACCGCTTGCAAAGGTAACGAAGCTTCTCATAAGATACACAGCTAGTGGGGAGTCACTTGAGGCAGACTGGCCAAAGTATCAAAAAAATGTGTATTTGGGTGAGCAACTAGCAGGAATCACTATGACACTCATAGGGCAGCCAATGCCTCGTCACCAGCATAATCACATCAGCAACTTCAAGAAACCCCTGGCAAAAGTTACAATGACTCTTAAGATACACAACTAGTGGCGTAGCTATCAGGCAGACTGGAAAGAGTATCTAAAAAATGTGTATTTGGGTGAAGAACTGGCAGGAATCTCTATGACTCTCTTGAGGTAGCCAGTGATTCGTCACCAGCAGAATCAAATCAGCAACTTCTAGAAACCCCTTTCAAAAGTAACGATGTTTCTCTTAAGATACACAACTAGTGGCGTATCGCTTCAGGCACACTGGAAACAGTATCTAAAAAATGTGTATTTGGGTGAGCAACTGGCACGAAACACTGTGACTCTCTTAGGGTAACCAATATCTCGTCACCAGTATAATCACATCTTCAAAGTCAAGAAACCGCTGGCAAGAGTAACGATGTTTCTCTTAAGATACACAACTAGTGGCGTATCGCTTCAGGCAGACTGGCCACAGTATCTCAAAATGTGTATTTGGGTGAGCAACTGGCAGAAAGCACTATGACTCTCTTAAGGTAGCCAATGCCTCGTCACAAACATAATCCCATCACCAACTTCAGGAAACCGCTTGCAAAGTTAACGAAGCTTCTCATAAGATACACAGCTAGTGGGGTGTCACTTGAGGCAGACTGGCCAAAGTATCAAAAAAATGTGTATTTGGGTGAGCAACTAGCAGGAATCACTATGACACTCATAGGGCAGACAATGCCTCGTCACCAGCATAATCACATCAGCAACTTCAAGAAACCCCTGGCAAAAGTTACAATGACTCTTAAGATACACAACTAGTGGCGTAGCTATCAGGCAGACTGGAAAGAGTATCTAAAAAATGTGTATTTGTGTGAAGAACTGGCAGGAATCTCTATGACTCTCTTGAGGTAGCCTATGATTCGTCACCAGCAGAATCAAATCAGCAACTTCTAGAAACCCCTTTCAAAAGTAACGATGTTTCTCTTAAGATACACAACTAGTGGCGTATCGCTTCAGGCACACTGGAAACAGTATCTAAAAATGTGTATTTGGGTGAGCAACTGGCACGAAACACTGTGACTCTCTTAGGGTTGCCAATATCTCGTCACCAGTACAATCACATCTTCAAAGTCAAGAAACCGCTGGCAAGAGCAACGATGTTTCTCTTAAGATACACAACTAGTGGCGTATCGCTTCAGGCAGACTGGCCACAGTATCTCAAAATGTGTATTTGGGTGAGCAACTGGCAGGAAGCACTATGACTCTCTTAAGGTAGCCAATGCCTCGTCACCAACATAATCCCATCACCAACTTCAGGAAACCGCTTGCAAAGGTAACGAAGCTTCTCATAAGATACACAGCTAGTGGGGTGTCACTTGAGGCAGACTGGCCAAAGTATCAAAAAAATGTGTATTTGGGTGAGCAACTAGCAGGAATCACTATGACACTCATAGGGCAGCCAATGCCTCGTCACCAGCATAATCACATCAGCAACTTCAAGAAACCCCTGGCAAAAGTTACAATGACTCTTAAGATACACAACTAGTGGCGTAGCTATCAGGCAGACTGGAAAGAGTATCTAAAAAATGTGTATTTGGGTGAAGAACTGGCAGGAATCTCTATGACTCTCTTGAGGTAGCCAGTGATTCGTCACCAGCAGAATCAAATCAGCAACCTCTAGAAACCCCTTTCAAAAGTAACGATGTTTCTCTTAAGATACACAACTAGTGGCGTATCGCTTCAGGCACACTGGAAACAGTATCTAAAAAATGTGTATTTGGGTGAGCAACTGGCACGAAACACTGTGACTCTCTTAGGGTAACCAATATCTCGTCACCAGTATAATCACATCTTCAAAGTCAAGAAACCGCTGGCAAGAGTAACGATGTTTCTCTTAAGATACACAACTAGTGGCGTATCGCTTCAGGCAGACTGGCCACAGTATCTCAAAATGTGTATTTGGGTGAGCAACTGGCAGAAAGCACTATGACTCTCTTAAGGTAGCCAATGCCTCGTCACAAACATAATCCCATCACCAACTTCAGGAAACCGCTTGCAAAGTTAACGAAGCTTCTCATAAGATACACAGCTAGTGGGGTGTCACTTGAGGCAGACTGGCCAAAGTATCAAAAAAATGTGTATTTGGGTGAGCAACTAGCAGGAATCACTATGACACTCATAGGGCAGACAATGCCTCGTCACCAGCATAATCACATCAGCAACTTCAAGAAACCCCTGGCAAAAGTTACAATGACTCTTAAGATACACAACTAGTGGCGTAGCTATCAGGCAGACTGGAAAGAGTATCTAAAAAATGTGTATTTGTGTGAAGAACTGGCAGGAATCTCTATGACTCTCTTGAGGTAGCCTATGATTCGTCACCAGCAGAATCAAATCAGCAACTTCTAGAAACCCCTTTCAAAAGTAACGATGTTTCTCTTAAGATACACAACTAGTGGCGTATCGCTTCAGGCACACTGGAAACAGTATCTAAAAATGTGTATTTGGGTGAGCAACTGGCACGAAACACTGTGACTCTCTTAGGGTTGCCAATATCTCGTCACCAGTACAATCACATCTTCAAAGTCAAGAAACCGCTGGCAAGAGTAACGATGTTTCTCTTAAGATACACAACTAGTGGCGTATCGCTTCAGGCAGACTGGCCACAGTATCTCAAAATGTGTATTTGGGTGAGCAACTGGCAGAAAGCACTATGACTCTCTTAAGAAGCCAATGCCTCGTCACAAACATAATCCCATCACCAACTTCAGGAAACCGCTTGCAAAGTTAACGAAGCTTCTCATAAGATACACAGCTAATGGGGTGTCACTTGAGGCAGACTGGCCAAAGTATCAAAAAAATGTGTATTTGGGTGAGCAACTAGCAGGAATCACTATGACACTCATAGGGCAGACAATGCCTCGTCACCAGCATAATCACATCAGCAACTTCAAGAAACCCCTGGCAAAAGTTACAATGACTCTTAAGATACACAACTAGTGGCGTAGCTATCAGGCAGACTGGAAAGAGTATCTAAAAAATGTGTATTTGTGTGAAGAACTGGCAGGAATCTCTATGACTCTCTTGAGGTAGCCTATGATTCGTCACCAGCAGAATCAAATCAGCAACTTCTAGAAACCCCTTTCAAAAGTAACGATGTTTCTCTTAAGATACACAATTAGTGGCGTATCGCTTCAGGCACACTGGAAACAGTATCTAAAAATGTGTATTTGGGTGAGCAACTGGCACGAAACACTGTGACTCTCTTAGGGTTGCCAATATCTCGTCACCAGTACAATCACATCTTCAAAGTCAAGAAACCGCTGGCAAGAGTAACGATGTTTCTCTTAAGATACACAACTAGTGGCGTATCGCTTCAGGCAGACTGGCCACAGTATCTCAAAATGTGTATTTGGGTGAGCAACTGGCAGAAAGCACTATAACTCTCTGAAGGTAGCCAATGCCTCGTCACCAACATAATCACATCACCAACTTCAAGAAACCGCTTGCAAAGGTAACGCAGCTTCTCATAAGATACACAGCTAGTGGGGTGTCACTTGAGGCAGACTGGCCAAAGTATCAAAAAAATGTGTATTTGGGTGAGCAACTAGCAGGAATCACTATGACACTCATAGGGTAGCCAATGCCTCGTCACCAGCATAATCACATCAGCAACTTCAAGAAACCCCTGGCAAAAGTTACAATGACTCTTAAGATACACAACTAGTGGCGTAGCTATCAGGCAGACTGGAAAGAGTATCTAAAAAATGTGTATTTGGGTGAAGAACTGGCAGGAATCTCTATGACTCTCTTGAGGTAGCCTATGATTCGTCACCAGCACAATCAAATCAGCAACTTCTAGAAACCCCTTTCAAAAGTAACGATGTTTCTCTTAAGATACACAATTAGTGGCGTATCGCTTCAGGCACACTGGAAACAGTATCTAAAAAATGTGTATTTGGGTGAGCAACTGGCACGAAACACTGTGACTCTCTTAGGGTTGCCAATATCTCGTCACCAGTATAATCACAGCTTCAAAGTCAAGAAACCCCTGGCAAGAGTAACGATGTTTCTCTTAAGATACACAACTAGTGGCGTATCGCTTCAGGCAGACTGGCCACAGTATCTCAAAATGTGTATTTGGGTGAGCAACTGGCAGGAAGCACTATGACTCTCTTAAGGTAGCCAATGCCTCGTCACCAACATAATCCCATCACCAACTTCAAGAAACCGCTTGCAAAGGTAACGAAGCTTCTCATAAGATACACAGCTAGTGGGGTGTCACTTGAGGCAGACTGGCCAAAGTATCAAAAAAATGTGTATTTGGGTGAGCAACTAGCAGGAATCACTACGACACTCATAGGGTAGCCAATGCCTCGTCACCAGCATAATCACATCAGCAACTTCAAGAAACCCCTGGCAAAAGTTACAATGACTCTTAAGATACACAACTAGTGGCGTAGCTATCAGGCAGACTGGGAAGAGTATCAAAACAATGTGTATTTGGATGAGCAACTGGCAGGAAACACTGTGACTCTCTTAGGGTAGCCAATGTCTCGTCACCAGTACAATCACATCTTCAAAGTCAAGAAACCGCTGGCAAGAGTAACGATGTTTCTCTTAAGATATACAACTAGTGGCGTATCGCTTCAGGCAGACTGGCCACAGTATCTCAAAATGTGTATTTGGGTGAGCAACTGGCAGGAAGCACTATGACTCTCTTAAGGTAGCCAATGCCTCGTCACCAACATAATCCCATCACCAACTTCAGGAAACCGCTTGCAAAGGTAACGAAGCTTCTCATAAGATACACAGCTAGTGGGGTGTCACTTGAGGCAGACTGGCCAAAGTATCAAAAAAATGTGTATTTGGGTGAGCAACTAGCAGGAATCACTATGACACTCATAGGGCAGCCAATGCCTCGTCACCAGCATAATCACATCAGCAACTTCAAGAAACCCCTGGCAAAAGTTACAATGACTCTTAAGATACACAACTAGTGGCGTAGCTATCAGGCAGACTGGAAAGAGTATCTAAAAAATGTGTATTTGGGTGAAGAACTGGCAGGAATCTCTATGACTCTCTTGAGGTAGCCAGTGATTCGTCACCAGCAGAATCAAATCAGCAACTTCTAGAAACCCCTTTCAAAAGTAACGATGTTTCTCTTAAGATACACAACTAGTGGCGTATCGCTTCAGGCACACTGGAAACAGTATCTAAAAATGTGTATTTGGGTGAGCAACTGGCACGAAACACTGTGACTCTCTTAGGGTTGCCAATATCTCGTCACCAGTACAATCACATCTTCAAAGTCAAGAAACCGCTGGCAAGAGTAACGATGTTTCTCTTAAGATACACAACTAGTGGCGTATCGCTTCAGGCAGACTGGCCACAGTATCTCAAAATGTGTATTTGGGTGAGCAACTGGCAGAAAGCACTATGACTCTCTGAAGGTAGCCAATGCCTCGTCACCAACATAATCACATCACCAACTTCAAGAAACCGCTTGCAAAGGTAACGCAGCTTCTCATAAGATACACAGCTAGTGGGGTGTCACTTGAGGCAGACTGGCCAAAGTATCAAAAAAATGTGTATTTGGGTGAGCAACTAGCAGGAATCACTATGACACTCATAGGGTAGCCAATGCCTCGTCACCAGCATAATCACATCAGCAACTTCAAGAAACCCCTGGCAAAAGTTACAATGACTCTTAAGATACACAACTAGTGGCGTAGCTATCAGGCAGACTGGAAAGAGTATCTAAAAAATGTGTATTTGGGTGAAGAACTGGCAGGAATCTCTATGACTCTCTTGAGGTAGCCTATGATTCGTCACCAGCACAATCAAATCAGCAACTTCTAGAAACCCCTTTCAAAAGTAACGATGTTTCTCTTAAGATACACAATTAGTGGCGTATCGCTTCAGGCACACTGGAAACAGTATCTAAAAAATGTGTATTTGGGTGAGCAACTGGCACGAAACACTGTGACTCTCTTAGGGTTGCCAATATCTCGTCACCAGTATAATCACAGCTTCAAAGTCAAGAAACCCCTGGCAAGAGTAACGATGTTTCTCTTAAGATACACAACTAGTGGCGTATCGCTTCAGGCAGACTGGCCACAGTATCTCAAAATGTGTATTTGGGTGAGCAACTGGCAGGAAGCACTATGACTCTCTTAAGGTAGCCAATGCCTCGTCACCAACATAATCCCATCACCAACTTCAAGAAACCGCTTGCAAAGGAAACGAAGCTTCTCATAAGATACACAGCTAGTGGGGTGTCACTTGAGGCAGACTGGCCAAAGTATCAAAAAAATGTGTATTTGGGTGAGCAACTAGCAGGAATCACTACGACACTCATAGGGTAGCCAATGCCTCGTCACCAGCATAATCACATCAGCAACTTCAAGAAACCCCTGGCAAAAGTTACAATGACTCTTAAGATACACAACTAGTGGCGTAGCTATCAGGCAGACTGGGAAGAGTATCAAAACAATGTGTATTTGGATGAGCAACTGGCAGGAAACACTGTGACTCTCTTAGGGTAGCCAATGTCTCGTCACCAGTACAATCACATCTTCAAAGTCAAGAAACCGCTGGCAAGAGTAACGATGTTTCTCTTAAGATATACAACTAGTGGCGTATCGCTTCAGGCAGACTGGCCACAGTATCTCAAAATGTGTATTTGGGTGAGCAACTGGCAGGAAGCACTATGACTCTCTTAAGGTAGCCAATGCCTCGTCACCAACATAATCCCATCACCAACTTCAGGAAACCGCTTGCAAAGGTAACGAAGCTTCTCATAAGATACACAGCTAGTGGGGTGTCACTTGAGGCAGACTGGCCAAAGTATCAAAAAAATGTGTATTTGGGTGAGCAACTAGCAGGAATCACTATGACACTCATAGGGCAGCCAATGCCTCGTCACCAGCATAATCACATCAGCAACTTCAAGAAACCCCAGGCAAAAGTTACAATGACTCTTAAGATACACAACTAGTGGCGTAGCTATCAGGCAGACTGGAAAGAGTATCTAAAAAATGTGTATTTGGGTGAAGAACTGGCAGGAATCTCTATGACTCTCTTGAGGTAGCCAGTGATTCGTCACCAGCAGAATCAAATCAGCAACTTCTAGAAACCCCTTTCAAAAGTAACGATGTTTCTCTTAAGATACACAACTAGTGGCGTATCGCTTCAGGCACACTGGAAACAGTATCTAAAAAATGTGTATTTGGGTGAGCAACTGGCACGAAACACTGTGACTCTCTTAGGGTAACCAATATCTCGTCACCAGTATAATCACATCTTCAAAGTCAAGAAACCGCTGGCAAGAGTAACGATGTTTCTCTTAAGATACACAACTAGTGGCGTATCGCTTCAGGCAGACTGGCCACAGTATCTCAAAATGTGTATTTGGGTGAGCAACTGGCAGAAAGCACTATGACTCTCTTAAGGTAGCCAATGCCTCGTCACAAACATAATCCCATCACCAACTTCAGGAAACCGCTTGGAAAGTTAACGAAGCTTCTCATAAGATACACAGCTAGTGGGGTGTCACTTGAGGCAGACTGGCCAAAGTATCAAAAAAATGTGTATTTGGGTGAGCAACTAGCAGGAATCACTATGACACTCATAGGGCAGACAATGCCTCGTCACCAGCATAATCACATCAGCAACTTCAAGAAACCCCTGGCAAAAGTTACAATGACTCTTAAGATACACAACTAGTGGCGTAGCTATCAGGCAGACTGGAAAGAGTATCTAAAAAATGTGTATTTGTGTGAAGAACTGGCAGGAATCTCTATGACTCTCTTGAGGTAGCCTATGATTCGTCACCAGCAGAATCAAATCAGCAACTTCTAGAAACCCCTTTCAAAAGTAACGATGTTTCTCTTAAGATACACAACTAGTGGCGTATCGCTTCAGGCAGACTGGCCACAGTATCTCAAAATGTGTATTTGGGTGAGCAACTGGCAGGAAGCACTATGACTCTCTTAAGGTAGCCAATGCCTCGTCACCAACATAATCCCATCACCAACTTCAAGAAACCGCTTGCAAAGGTAACGAAGCTTCTCATAAGATACACAGCTAGTGGGGTGTCACTTGAGGCAGACTGGCCAAAGTATCAAAAAAATGTGTATTTGGGTGAGCAACTAGCAGGAATCACTACGACACTCATAGGGTAGCCAATGCCTCGTCACCAGCATAATCACATCAGCAACTTCAAGAAACCCCTGGCAAAAGTTACAATGACTCTTAAGATACACAACTAGTGGCGTAGCTATCAGGCAGACTGGGAAGAGTATCAAAACAATGTGTATTTGGATGAGCAACTGGCAGGAAACACTGTGACTCTCTTAGGGTAGCCAATATCTCGTCACCAGTACAATCACATCTTCAAAGTCAAGAAACCGCTGGCAAGAGTAACGATGTTTCTCTTAAGATATACAACTAGTGGCGTATCGCTTCAGGCAGACTGGCCACAGTATCTCAAAATGTGTATTTGGGTGAGCAACTGGCAGGAAGCACTATGACTCTCTTAAGGTAGCCAATGCCTCGTCACCAACATAATCCCATCACCAACTTCAGGAAACCGCTTGCAAAGGTAACGAAGCTTCTCATAAGATACACAGCTAGTGGGGTGTCACTTGAGGCAGACTGGCCAAAGTATCAAAAAAATGTGTATTTGGGTGAGCAACTAGCAGGAATCACTATGACACTCATAGGGCAGCCAATGCCTCGTCACCAGCATAATCACATCAGCAACTTCTAGAAACCCCTGGCAAAAGTTACAATGACTCTTAAGATACACAACTAGTGGCGTAGCTATCAGGCAGACTGGAAAGAGTATCTAAAAAATGTGTATTTGGGTGAAGAACTGGCAGGAATCTCTATGACTCTCTTGAGGTAGCCAGTGATTCGTCACCAGCAGAATGAAATCAGCAACTTCTAGAAACCCCTTTCAAAAGTAACGATGTTTCTCTTAAGATACACAACTAGTGGCGTATCGCTTCAGGCACACTGGAAACAGTATCTAAAAAATGTGTATTTGGGTGAGCAACTGGCACGAAACACTGTGACTCTCTTAGGGTAACCAATATCTCGTCACCAGTATAATCACATCTTCAAAGTCAAGAAACCGCTGGCAAGAGTAACGATGTTTCTCTTAAGATACACAACTAGTGGCGTATCGCTTCAGGCAGACTGGCCACAGTATCTCAAAATGTGTATTTGGGTGAGCAACTGGCAGAAAGCACTATGACTCTCTGAAGGTAGCCAATGCCTCGTCACCAACATAATCCCATCACCAACTTCAAGAAACCGCTTGCAAAGGTAACGAAGCTTCTCATAAGATACACAGCTAGTGGGGTGTCACTTGAGGCAGACTGGCCAAAGTATCAAAAGAATGTGTATTTGGGTGAGCAACTAGCAGGAATCACTATGACACTCATAGGGCAGCCAATGCCTCGTCACCAGCATAATCACATCAGCAACTTCAAGAAACCCCTGGCAAAAGTTACAATGACTCTTAAGATACACAACTAGTGGCGTAGCTATCAGGCAGACTGGAAAGAGTATCTAAAAAATGTGTATTTGGGTGAAGAACTGGCAGGAATCTCTATGACTCTCTTGAGGTAGCCAGTGATTCGTCACCAGCAGAATCAAATCAGCAACTTCTAGAAACCCCTTTCAAAAGTAACGATGTTTCTCTTAAGATACACAACTAGTGGCGTATCGCTTCAGGCACACTGGAAACAGTATCTACAAAATGTGTATTTGGGTGAGCAACTGGCACGAAACACTGTGACTCTCTTAGGGTAACCAATATCTCGTCACCAGTATAATCACATCTTCAAAGTCAAGAAACCGCTGGCAAGAGTAACGATGTTTCTCTTAAGATACACAACTAGTGGCGTATCGCTTCAGGCAGACTGGCCACAGTATCTCAAAATGTGTATTTGGGTGAGCAACTGGCAGAAAGCACTATGACTCTCTTAAGAAGCCAATGCCTCGTCACAAACATAATCCCATCACCAACTTCAGGAAACCGCTTGCAAAGTTAACGAAGCTTCTCATAAGATACACAGCTAGTGGGGTGTCACTTGAGGCAGACTGGCCAAAGTATCAAAAAAATGTGTATTTGGGTGAGCAACTAGCAGGAATCACTATGACACTCATAGGGCAGACAATGCCTCGTCACCAGCATAATCACATCAGCAACTTCAAGAAACCCCTGGCAAAAGTTACAATGACTCTTAAGATACACAACTAGTGGCGTAGCTATCAGGCAGACTGGAAAGAGTATCTAAAAAATGTGTATTTGTGTGAAGAACTGGCAGGAATCTCTATGACTCTCTTGAGGTAGCCTATGATTCGTCACCAGCAGAATCAAATCAGCAACTTCTAGAAACCCCTTTCAAAAGTAACGATGTTTCTCTTAAGATACACAACTAGTGGCGTATCGCTTCAGGCACACTGGAAACAGTATCTAAAAATGTGTATTTGGGTGAGCAACTGGCACGAAACACTGTGACTCTCTTAGGGTTGCCAATATCTCGTCACCAGTACAATCACATCTTCAAAGTCAAGAAACCGCTGGCAAGAGTAACGATGTTTCTCTTAAGATACACAACTAGTGGCGTATCGCTTCAGGCAGACTGGCCACAGTATCTCAAAATGTGTATTTGGGTGAGCAACTGGCAGAAAGCACTATGACTCTCTGAAGGTAGCCAATGCCTCGTCACCAACATAATCACATCACCAACTTCAAGAAACCGCTTGCAAAGGTAACGCAGCTTCTCATAAGATACACAGCTAGTGGGGTGTCACTTGAGGCAGACTGGCCAAAGTATCAAAAAATGTGTATTTGGGTGAGCAACTAGCAGGAATCACTATGACACTCATAGGGTAGCCAATGCCTCGTCACCAGCATAATCACATCAGCAACTTGAAGAAACCCCTGGCAAAAGTTACAATGACTCTTAAGATACACAACTAGTGGTGTAGCTATCAGGCAGACTGGAAAGAGTATCTAAAAAATGTGTATTTGGGTGAAGAACTGGCAGGAATCTCTATGACTCTCTTGAGGTAGCCTATGATTCGTCACCAGCACAATCAAATCAGCAACTTCTAGAAACCCCTTTCAAAAGTAACGATGTTTCTCTTAAGATACACAATTAGTGGCGTATCGCTTCAGGCACACTGGAAACAGTATCTAAAAAATGTGTATTTGGGTGAGCAACTGGCACGAAACACTGTGACTCTCTTAGGAGGAGGAGATTAGTGTTTAACGTCCCGTCGACAACGAGGTCATTAGAGACGGAGCGCATGCTCGGGTGAGGGAAGGATGGGGAAGGAAATCGGCCGTGCCCTTTCAAAGGAACCATCCTGGCATTTGCCTGAAGCGATTTAGGGAAATCACGGAAAACCTAAATCAGGATGGCCGGAGACGGGATTGAAACGTCGTCCTCCCGAATGCGATGACTCTCTTAGGGTTGCCAATATCTCGTCACCAGTATAATCACAGCTTCAAAGTCAAGAAACCCCTGGCAAGAGTAACGATGTTTCTCTTAAGATACACAACTAGTGGCGTATCGCTTCAGGCAGACTGGCCACAGTATCTCAAAATGTGTATTTGGGTGAGCAACTGGCAGGAAGCACTATGACTCTCTTAAGGTAGCCAATGCCTCGTCACCAACATAATCCCATCACCAACTTCAAGAAACCGCTTGCAAAGGTAACGAAGCTTCTCATAAGATACACAGCTAGTGGGGTGTCACTTGAGGCAGACTGGCCAAAGTATCAAAAAAATGTGTATTTGGGTGAGCAACTAGCAGGAATCACTATGACACTCATAGGGTAGCCAATGCCTCGTCACCAGCATAATCACATCAGCAACTTCAAGAAACCCCTGGCAAAAGTTACAATGACTCTTAAGATACACAACTAGTGGCGTAGCTATCAGGCAGACTGGAAAGAGTATCTAAAAAATGTGTATTTGGGTGAAGAACTGGCAGGAATCTCTATGACTCTCTTGAGGTAGCCAATGCCTCGTCACCAGCAGAATCAAATCAGCAACTTCTAGAAACCCCTGGCAAAAGTAACGATGTTTCTCTTAAGATACACAACTAGTGGCGTATCGCTTCAGGCACACTGGAAACAGTATCTAAAAAATGTGTATTTGGGTGAGCAACTGGCCGAAACACTGTGACTCTCTTAGGGTAACCAATATCTCGTCACCAGTATAATCACATCTTCAAAGTCAAGAAACCGCTGGCAAGAGTAACGATGTTTCTCTTAAGATACACAACTAGTGGCGTATCGCTTCAGGCAGACTGGCCACAGTATCTCAAAATGTGTATTTGGGTGAGCAACTGGCAGAAAGCACTATGACTCTCTTAAGGTAGCCAATGCCTCGTCACAAACATAATCCCATCACCAACTTCAGGAAACCGCTTGCAAAGGTAACGAAGCTTCTCATAAGATACACAGCTAGTGGGGTGTCACTTGAGGCAGACTGGCCAAAGTATCAAAAAAATGTGTATTTGGGTGAGCAACTAGCAGGAATCACTATGACACTCATAGGGCAGACAATGCCTCGTCACCAGCATAATCACATCAGCAACTTCAAGAAACCCCTGGCAAAAGTTACAATGACTCTTAAGATACACAACTAGTGGCGTAGCTATCAGGCAGACTGGAAAGAGTATCTAAAAAATGTGTATTTGTGTGAAGAACTGGCAGGAATCTCTATGACTCTCTTGAGGTAGCCTATGATTCGTCACCAGCAGAATCAAATCAGCAACTTCTAGAAACCCCTTTCAAAAGTAACGATGTTTCTCTTAAGATACACAACTAGTGGCGTATCGCTTGAGGCACACTGGAAACAGTATCTAAAAAATGTGTATTTGGGTGAGCAACTGGCACGAAACACTGTGACTCTCTTAGGGTTGCCAATATCTCGTCACCAGTACAATCACATCTTCAAAGTCAAGAAACCGCTGGCAAGAGTAACGATGTTTCTCTTAAGATACACAACTAGTGGCGTATCGCTTCAGGCAGACTGGCCACAGTATCTCAAAATGTGTATTTGGGTGAGCAACTGGCAGAAAGCACTATGACTCTCTGAAGGTAGTCAATGCCTCGTCACCAACATAATCACATCACCAACTTCAAGAAACCGCTTGCAAAGGTAACGCAGCTTCTCATAAGATACACAGCTAGTGGGGTGTCACTTGAGGCAGACTGGCCAAAGTATCAAAAAAATGTGTATTTGGGTGAGCAACTAGCAGGAATCACTATGACACTCATAGGGTAGCCAATGCCTCGTCACCAGCATAATCACATCAGCAACTTCAAGAAACCCCTGGCAAAAGTTACAATGACTCTTAAGATACACAACTAGTGGCGTAGCTATCAGGCAGACTGGAAAGAGTATCTAAAAAATGTGTATTTGGGTGAAGAAC
This sequence comes from Schistocerca nitens, assembly GCF_023898315.1. Lineage (NCBI taxonomy): Eukaryota > Metazoa > Arthropoda > Insecta > Orthoptera > Acrididae > Schistocerca > Schistocerca nitens. The sequence goes on along the minus strand of NC_064616.1, from coordinate 103,471,947 downwards.
TGGCAGGAATCTCTATGACTCTCTTGAGGTAGCCTATGATTCGTCACCAGCAGAATCAAATCAGCAACTTCTAGAAACCCCTTTCAAAAGTAACGATGTTTCTCTTAAGATACACAACTAGTGGCGTATCGCTTCAGGCACACTGGAAACAGTATCTAAAAAATGTGTATTTGGGTGAGCAACTGGCACGAAACACGGTGACTCTCTTAGGGTTGCCAATATCTCATCACCAGTACAATCACATCTTCAAAGTCAAGAAACCGCTGGCAAGAGTAACGATGTTTCTCTTAAGATACACAACTAGTGGCGTATCGCTTCAGGCAGACTGGCCACAGTATCTCAAAATGTGTATTTGGGTGAGCAACTGGCAGAAAGCACTATGACTCTCTGAAGGTAGCCAATGCCTCGTCACCAACATAATCACATCACCAACTTCAAGAAACCGCTTGCAAAGGTAACGCAGCTTCTCATAAGATACACAGCTAGTGGGGTGTCACTTGAGGCAGACTGGCCAAAGTATCAAAAAAATGTGTATTTGGGTGAGCAACTAGCAGGAATCACTATGACACTCATAGGGTAGCCAATGCCTCGTCACCAGCATAATCACATCAGCAACTTCAAGAAACCCCTGGCAAAAGTTACAATGACTCTTAAGATACACAACTAGTGGCGTAGCTATCAGGCAGACTGGAAAGAGTATCTAAAAAATGTGTATTTGGGTGAAGAACTGGCAGGAATCTCTATGACTCTCTTGAGGTAGCCAATGCCTCGTCACCAGCAGAATCAAATCAGCAACTTCTAGAAACCCCTGGCAAAAGTAACGATGATTCTCTTAAGATACACAACTAGTGGCGTATCGCTTCAGGCACACTGGAAACAGTATCTAAAAATGTGTATTTGGGTGAGCAACTGGCACGAAACACTGTGGCTCTCTTAGGGTAACCACTATCTCGTCACCAGTATAATCACATCTTCAAAGTCAAGAAACCGCTGGCAAGAGTAACGATGTTTCTCTTAAGATACACAACTAGTGGCGTATCGCTTCAGGCAGACTGGCCACAGTATCTCAAAATGTGTATTTGGGTGAGCAACTGGCAGAAAGCACTATGACTCTCTTAAGGTAGCCAATGCCTCGTCACAAACATAATCCCATCACCAAGTTCAGGAAACCGCTTGCAAAGGTAACGAAGCTTCTCATAAGATACACAGCTAGTGGGGTGTCACTTGAGGCAGACTGGCCAAAGTATCAAAAAAATGTGTATTTGGGTGAGCAACTAGCAGGAATCGCTATGACACTCATAGGGCAGACAATGCCTCGTCACCAGCATAATCACATCAGCAACTTCAAGAAACCCCTGGCAAAAGTTACAATGACTCTTAAGATACACAACTAGTGGCGTAGCTATCAGGCAGACTGGAAAGAGTATCTAAAAAATGTGTATTTGTGTGAAGAACTGGCAGGAATCTCTATGACTCTCTTGAGGTAGCCTATGATTCGTCACCAGCAGAATCAAATCAGCAACTTCTAGAAAGCCCTTTCAAAAGTAACGATGTTTCTCTTAAGATACACAACTAGTGGCGTATCGCTTCAGGCACACTGGAAACAGTATCTAAAAAATGTGTATTTGGGTGAGCAACTGGCACGAAACACTGTGACTCTCTTAGGGTTGCCAATATCTCGTCACCAGTACAATCACATCTTCAAAGTCAAGAAACCGCTGGCAAGAGTAACGATGTTTCTCTTAAGATACACAACTAGTGGCGTATCGCTTCAGGCAGACTGGCCACAGTATCTCAATATGTGTATTTGGGTGAGCAACTGGCAGGAAGCACTATGACTCTCTTAAGGTAGCCAATGCCTCGTCACCAACATAATCCCATCACCAACTTCAAGAAACCGCTTGCAAAGGTAACGAAGCTTCTCATAAGATACACAGCTAGTGGGGTGTCACTTGAGGCAGACTGGCCAAAGTATCAAAAAAATGTGTATTTGGGTGAGCAACTAGCAGGAATCACTATGACACTCATAGGGTAGCCAATGCCTCGTCACCAGCATAATCACATCAGCAACTTCAAGAAACCCCTGGCAAAAGTTACAATGACTCTTAAGATACACAACTAGTGGCGTAGCTATCAGGCAGACTGGAAAGAGTATCTAAAAAATGTGTATTTGGGTGAAGAACTGGCAGGAATCTCTATGACTCTCTTGAGGTAGCCAATGCCTCGTCACCAGCAGAATCAAATCAGCAACTTCTAGAAACCCCTGGCAAAAGTAACGATGTTTCTCTTAAGATACACAACTAGTGGCGTATCGCTTCAGGCACACTGGAAACAGTATCTAAAAAATGTGTATTTGGGTGAGCAACTGGCACGAAACACTGTGACTCTCTTAGGGTAACCAATATCTCGTCACCAGTATAATCACATCTTCAAAGTCAAGAAACCGCTGGCAAGAGTAACGATGTTTCTCTTAAGATACACAACTAGTGGCGTATCGCTTCAGGCAGACTGGCCACAGTATCTCAAAATGTGTATTTGGGTGAGCAACTGGCAGAAAGCACTATGACTCTCTTAAGGTAGCCATGCCTCGTCACAAACATAATCCCATCACCAACTTCAGGAAACCGCTTGCAAAGGTAACGAAGCTTCTCATAAGATACACAGTTAGTGGGGTGTCACTTGAGGCAGACTGGCCAAAGTATCAAAAAAATGTGTATTTGGGTGAGCAACTAGCAGGAATCACTATGACACTCATAGGGTAGCCAATGCCTCGTCACCAGCATAATCACATCAGCAACTTCAAGAAACCCCTGGCAAAAGTTACAATGACTCTTAAGATACACAACTAGTGGCGTAGCTATCAGGCAGACTGGAAAGAGTATCTAAAAAATGTGTATTTGGGTGAAGAACTGGCAGGAATCTCTCTGACTCTCTTGAGGTAGCCTATGATTCGTCACCAGCAGAATCAAATCAGCAACTTCTAGAAACCCCTTTCAAAAGTAACGATGTTTCTCTTAAGATACACAATTAGTGGCGTATCGCTTCAGGCACACTGGAAACAGTATCTAAAAAATGTGTATTTGGGTGAGCAACTGGCACGAAACACTGTGACTCTCGTAGGGTTGCCAATATCTCGTCACCAGTACAATCACATCTTCAAAGTCAAGAAACCGCTGGCAAGAGTAACGATGTTTCTCTTAAGATACACAACTAGTGGCGTATCGCTTCAGGCAGACTGGCCACAGTATCTCAAAATGTGTATTTGGGTGAGCAACTGGCAGGAAGCACTATGACTCTCTTAAGGTAGACAATGCCTCGTCACAAACATAATCCCATCACCAACTTCAAGAAACCGCTTGCAAAGGTTACGAAGCTTCTCATAAGATACACAGCTAGTGGTGTGTCACTTGAGGCAGACTGGCCAAAGTATCAAAAAAATGTGTATTTGGGTGAGCAACTAGCAGGAATCACTATGACACTCATAGGGTAGCCAATGCCTCGTCACCAGCATAATCACATCAGCAACTTCAAGAAACCCCTGGCAAAAGTTACAATGACTCTTAAGATACACAACTAGTGGCGTAGCTATCAGGCAGACTGGAAAGAGTATCTAAAAAATGTGTATTTGGGTGAAGAACTGGCAGGAATCTCTATGACTCTCTTGAGGTAGCCAATGCCTCGTCACCAGCAGAATCAAATCAGCAACTTCTAGAAACCCCTGGCAAAAGTAACGATGTTTCTCTTAAGATACACAACTAGTGGCGTATCGCTTCAGGCACACTGGAAACAGTATCTAAAAAATGTGTATTTGGGTGAGCAACTGGCACGAAACACTGTGACTCTCTTAGGGTTGCCAATATCTCGTCACCAGTACAATCACACCTTCAAAGTCAAGAAACCGCTGGCAAGAGTAACGATGTTTCTCTTAAGATACACAACTAGTGGCGTATCGCTTCAGGCAGACTGGCCACAGTATCTCAAAATGTGTATTTGGGTGAGCAACTGGCAGGAAGCACTATGACTCTCTTAAGGTAGCCAATGCCTCGTCACCAACATAATCCCATCACCAACTTCAGGAAACCGCTTGCAAAGGTAACGAAGCTTCTCATAAGATACACAGCTAGTGGGGTGTCACTTGAGGCAGACTGGCCAAAGTTTCAAAAAAATGTGTATTTGGGTGAGCAACTAGCAGGAATCACTATGACACACATAGGGCAGCCAATGCCTCGTCACCAGCATAATCACATCAGCAACTTCAAGAAACCCCTGGCAAAAGTTACAATGACTCTTAAGATACACAACTAGTGGCGTAGCTATCAGGCAGACTGGAAAGAGTATCTAAAAAATGTGTATTTGGGTGAAGAACTGGCAGGAATCTCTATGACTCTCTTGAGGTAGCCTATGATTCGTCACCAGCAGAATCAAATCAGCAACTTCTAGAAACCCCTTTCAAAAGTAACGATGTTTCTCTTAAGATACACAATTAGTGGCGTATCGCTTCAGGCACACTGGAAACAGTATCTAAAAAATGTGTATTTGGGTGAGCAACTGGCACGAAACACTGTGGCTCTCTTAGGGTAACCAATATCTCGTCACCAGTATAATCACATCTTCAAAGTCAAGAAACCGCTGGCAAGAGTAACGATGTTTCTCTTAAGATACACAACTAGTGGCGTATCGCTTCAGGCAGACTGGCCACAGTATCTCAAAATGTGTATTTGGGTGAGCAACTGGCAGAAAGCACTATGACTCTCTTAAGGTAGCCAATGCCTCGTCACAAACATAATCCCATCACCAAGTTCAGGAAACCGCTTGCAAAGGTAACGAAGCTTCTCATAAGATACACAGCTAGTGGGGTGTCACTTGAGGCAGACTGGCCAAAGTATCAAAAAAATGTGTATTTGGGTGAGCAACTAGCAGGAATCGCTATGACACTCATAGGGCAGACAATGCCTCGTCACCAGCATAATCACATCAGCAACTTCAAGAAACCCCTGGCAAAAGTTACAATGACTCTTAAGATACACAACTAGTGGCGTAGCTATCAGGCAGACTGGAAAGAGTATCTAAAAAATGTGTATTTGTGTGAAGAACTGGCAGGAATCTCTATGACTCTCTTGAGGTAGCCTATGATTCGTCACCAGCAGAATCAAATCAGCAACTTCTAGAAAGCCCTTTCAAAAGTAACGATGTTTCTCTTAAGATACACAACTAGTGGCGTATCGCTTCAGGCACACTGGAAACAGTATCTAAAAAATGTGTATTTGGGTGAGCAACTGGCACGAAACACTGTGACTCTCTTAGGGTTGCCAATATCTCGTCACCAGTACAATCACATCTTCAAAGTCAAGAAACCGCAGGCAAGAGTAACGATGTTTCTCTTAAGATACACAACTAGTGGCGTATCGCTTCAGGCAGACTGGCCACAGTATCTCAAAATGTGTATTTGGGTGAGCAACTGGCAGGAAGCACTATGACTCTCTTAAGGTAGCCAATGCCTCGTCACCAACATAATCCCATCACCAACTTCAAGAAACCGCTTGCAAAGGTAACGAAGCTTCTCATAAGATACACAGCTAGTGGGGTGTCACTTGAGGCAGACTGGCCAAAGTATCAAAAAAATGTGTATTTGGGTGAGCAACTAGCAGGAATCACTATGACACTCATAGGGTAGCCAATGCCTCGTCACCAGCATAATCACATCAGCAACTTCAAGAAACCCCTGGCAAAAGTTACAATGACTCTTAAGATACACAACTAGTGGCGTAGCTATCAGGCAGACTGGAAAGAGTATCTAAAAAATGTGTATTTGGGTGAAGAACTGGCAGGAATCTCTATGACTCTCTTGAGGTAGCCAATGCCTCGTCACCAGCAGAATCAAATCAGCAACTTCTAGAAACCCCTGGCAAAAGTAACGATGTTTCTCTTAAGATACACAACTAGTGGCGTATCGCTTCAGGCACACTGGAAACAGTATCTAAAAAATGTGTATTTGGGTGAGCAACTGGCACGAAACACTGTGACTCTCTTAGGGTTGCCAATATCTCGTCACCAGTACAATCACACCTTCAAAGTCAAGAAACCGCTGGCAAGAGTAACGATGTTTCTCTTAAGATACACAACTAGTGGCGTATCGCTTCAGGCAGACTGGCCACAGTATCTCAAAATGTGTATTTGGGTGAGCAACTGGCAGGAAGCACTATGACTCTCTTAAGGTAGCCAATGCCTCGTCACCAACATAATCCCATCACCAACTTCAGGAAACCGCTTGCAAAGGTAACGAAGCTTCTCATAAGATACACAGCTAGTGGGGTGTCACTTGAGGCAGACTGGCCAAAGTATCAAAAAAATGTGTATTTGGGTGAGCAACTAGCAGGAATCACTATGACACACATAGGGCAGCCAATGCCTCGTCACCAGCATAATCACATCAGCAACTTCAAGAAACCCCTGGCAAAAGTTACAATGACTCTTAAGATACACAACTAGTGGCGTAGCTATCAGGCAGACTGGAAAGAGTATCTAAAAAATGTGTATTTGGGTGAAGAACTGGCAGGAATCTCTATGACTCTCTTGAGGTAGCCTATGATTCGTCACCAGCAGAATCAAATCAGCAACTTCTAGAAACCCCTTTCAAAAGTAACGATGTTTCTCTTAAGATACACAATTAGTGGCGTATCGCTTCAGGCACACTGGAAACAGTATCTAAAAAATGTGTATTTGGGTGAGCAACTGGCACGAAACACTGTGGCTCTCTTAGGGTAACCAATATCTCGTCACCAGTATAATCACATCTTCAAAGTCAAGAAACCGCTGGCAAGAGTAACGATGTTTCTCTTAAGATACACAACTAGTGGCGTATCGCTTCAGGCAGACTGGCCACAGTATCTCAAAATGTGTATTTGGGTGAGCAACTGGCAGAAAGCACTATGACTCTCTTAAGGTAGCCAATGCCTCGTCACAAACATAATCCCATCACCAAGTTCAGGAAACCGCTTGCAAAGGTAACGAAGCTTCTCATAAGATACACAGCTAGTGGGGTGTCACTTGAGGCAGACTGGCCAAAGTATCAAAAAAATGTGTATTTGGGTGAGCAACTAGCAGGAATCGCTATGACACTCATAGGGCAGACAATGCCTCGTCACCAGCATAATCACATCAGCAACTTCAAGAAACCCCTGGCAAAAGTTACAATGACTCTTAAGATACACAACTAGTGGCGTAGCTATCAGGCAGACTGGAAAGAGTATCTAAAAAATGTGTATTTGTGTGAAGAACTGGCAGGAATCTCTATGACTCTCTTGAGGTAGCCTATGATTCGTCACCAGCAGAATCAAATCAGCAACTTCTAGAAAGCCCTTTCAAAAGTAACGATGTTTCTCTTAAGATACACAACTAGTGGCGTATCGCTTCAGGCACACTGGAAACAGTATCTAAAAAATGTGTATTTGGGTGAGCAACTGGCACGAAACACTGTGACTCTCTTAGGGTTGCCAATATCTCGTCACCAGTACAATCACATCTTCAAAGTCAAGAAACCGCAGGCAAGAGTAACGATGTTTCTCTTAAGATACACAACTAGTGGCGTATCGCTTCAGGCAGACTGGCCACAGTATCTCAAAATGTGTATTTGGGTGAGCAACTGGCAGGAAGCACTATGACTCTCTTAAGGTAGCCAATGCCTCGTCACCAACATAATCCCATCACCAACTTCAAGAAACCGCTTGCAAAGGTAACGAAGCTTCTCATAAGATACACAGCTAGTGGGGTGTCACTTGAGGCAGACTGGCCAAAGTATCAAAAAAATGTGTATTTGGGTGAGCAACTAGCAGGAATCACTATGACACTCATAGGGTAGCCAATGCCTCGTCACCAGCATAATCACATCAGCAACTTCAAGAAACCCCTGGCAAAAGTTACAATGACTCTTAAGATACACAACTAGTGGCGTAGCTATCAGGCAGACTGGAAAGAGTATCTAAAAAATGTGTATTTGGGTGAAGAACTGGCAGGAATCTCTATGACTCTCTTGAGGTAGCCAATGCCTCGTCACCAGCAGAATCAAATCAGCAACTTCTAGAAACCCCTGGCAAAAGTAACGATGTTTCTCTTAAGATACACAACTAGTGGCGTATCGCTTCAGGCACACTGGAAACAGTATCTAAAAAATGTGTATTTGGGTGAGCAACTGGCACGAAACACTGTGACTCTCTTAGGGTAACCAATATCTCGTCACCAGTATAATCACATCTTCAAAGTCAAGAAACCGCTTTCAAGAGTAACGATGTTTCTCTTAAGATACACAACTAGTGGCGTATCGCTTCAGGCAGACTGGCCACAGTATCTCAAAATGTGTATTTGGGTGAGCAACTGGCAGAAAGCACTATGACTCTCTTAAGGTAGCCATGCCTCGTCGCAAACATAATCCCATCACCAACTTCAGGAAACCGCTTGCAAAGGTAACGAAGCTTCTCATAAGATACACAGTTAGTGGGGTGTCACTTGAGGCAGACTGGCCAAAGTATCAAAAAAATGTGTATTTGGGTGAGCAACTAGCAGGAATCACTATGACACTCATAGGGTAGCCAATGCCTCGTCACCAGCATAATCACATCAGCAACTTCAAGAAACCCCTGGCAAAAGTTACAATGACTCTTAAGATACACAACTAGTGGCGTAGCTATCAGGCAGACTGGAAAGAGTATCTAAAAAATGTGTATTTGGGTGAAGAACTGGCAGGAATCTCTCTGACTCTCTTGAGGTAGCCTATGATTCGTCACCAGCAGAATCAAATCAGCAACTTCTAGAAACCCCTTTCAAAAGTAACGATGTTTCTCTTAAGATACACAATTAGTGGCGTATCGCTTCAGGCACACTGGAAACAGTATCTAAAAAATGTGTATTTGGGTGAGCAACTGGCACGAAACACTGTGACTCTCTTAGGGTTGCCAATATCTCGTCACCAGTACAATCACATCTTCAAAGTCAAGAAACCGCTGGCAAGAGTAACGATGTTTCTCTTAAGATACACAACTAGTGGCGTATCGCTTCAGGCAGACTGGTCACAGTATCTCAAAATGTGTATTTGGGTGAGCAACTGGCAGGAAGCACTATGACTCTCTTAAGGTAGCCAATGCCTCGTCACAAACATAATCCCATCACCAACTTCAAGAAACCGCTTGCAAAGGTAACGAAGCTTCTCATAAGATACACAGCTAGTGGGGTGTCACTTGAGGCAGACTGGCCAAAGTATCAAAAAAATGTGTATTTGGGTGAGCAACTAGCAGGAATCACTATGACACTCATAGGGTAGCCAATGCCTCGTCACCAGCATAATCACATCAGCAACTTCAAGAAACCCCTGGCAAAAGTTACAATGACTCTTAAGATACACAACTAGTGGCGTAGCTATCAGGCAGACTGGAAAGAGTATCTAAAAAATGTGTATTTGGGTGAAGAACTGGCAGGAATCTCTATGACTCTCTTGAGGTAGCCAATGCCTCGTCACCAGCAGAATCAAATCAGCAACTTCTAGAAACCCCTGGCAAAAGTAACGATGTTTCTCTTAAGATACACAACTAGTGGCGTATCGCTTCAGGCAGACTGGTCACAGTATCTCAAAATGTGTATTTGGGTGAGCAACTGGCAGGAAGCACTATGACTCTCTTAAGGTAGCCAATGCCTCGTCACCAACATAATCCCATCACCAACTTCAAGAAACCGCTTGCAAAGGTAACGAAGCTTCTCATACGATACACAGCTAGTGGGGTGTCACTTGAGGCAGACTGGCCAAAGTATCAAAAAAATGTGTATTTGGGTGAGCAACTAGCAGGAATCACTATGACACTCATAGGGTAGCCAATGCCTCGTCACCAGCATAATCACATCAGCAACTTCAAGAAACCCCTGGCAAAAGTTACAATGACTCTTAAGATACACAACTAGTGGCGTAGCTATCAGGCAGACTGGAAAGAGTATCTAAAAAATGTGTATTTGGGTGAAGAACTGGCAGGAATCTCTATGACTCTCTTGAGGTAGCCAATGCCTCGTCACCAGCAGAATCAAATCAGCAACTTCTAGAAACCCCTGGCAAAAGTAACGATGTTTCTCTTAAGATACACAACTAGTGGCGTATCGCTTCAGGCACACTGGAAACAGTATCTAAAAAATGTGTATTTGGGTGAGCAACTGGCACGAAACACTGTGACTCTCTTAGGGTAACCAATATCTCGTCACCAGTATAATCACATCTTCAAAGTCAAGAAACCGCTGGCAAGAGTAACGATGTTTCTCTTAAGATACACAACTAGTGGCGTATCGCTTCAGGCAGACTGGACACAGTATCTCAAAATGTGTATTTGGGTGAGCAACTGGCAGAAAGCACTATGACTCTCTGAAGGTAGCCAATGCCTCGTCGCAAACATAATCCCATCACCAACTTCAGGAAACCGCTTGCAAAGGTAACGAAGCTTCTCATAAGATACACAGCTAGTGGGGTGTCACTTGAGGCAGACTGGCCAAAGTATCAAAAAAATGTGTATTTGGGTGAGCAACTAGCAGGTATCGCTATGACACTCATAGGGCAGACAATGCCTCGTCACCAGCATAATCACATCAGCAACTTCAAGAAACCCCTGGCAAAAGTTACAATGACTCTTAAGATACACAACTAGTGGCGTAGCTATCAGGCAGACTGGAAAAAGTATCTAAAAATGTGTATTTGGGTGAAGAACTGGCAGGAATCTCTATGACTCTCTTGAGGTAGCCTATGATTCGTCACCAGCACAATCAAATCAGCAACTTCTAGAAACCCCTTTCAAAAGTAACGATGTTTCTCTTAAGATACACAATTAGTGGCGTATCGCTTCAGGCACACTGGAAACAGTATCTAAAAAATGTGTATTTGGGTGAGCAACTGGCACGAAACACTGTGACTCTCTCAGGGTAACCAATATCTCGTCACCAGTACAATCACATCTTCAAAGTCAAGAAACCGCTGGCAAGAGTAACGATGTTTCTCTTAAGATACACAACTAGTGGCGTATCGCTTCAGGCAGACTGGCCACAGTATCTCAAAATGTGTATTTGGGTGAGCAACTGGCAGGAAGCACTATGACTCTCTTAAGGTAGCCAATGCCTCGTCACCAACATAATCCCATCACCAACTTCAAGAAACCGCTTGCAAAGGTAACGAAGCTTCTCATAAGATACACAGCTAGTGGGGTGTCACTTGAGGCAGACTGGCCAAAGTATCAAAAAAATGTGTATTTGGGTGAGCAACTAGCAGGAATCACTATGACACTCATAGGGTAGCCAATGCCTCGTCACCAGCATAATCACATCAGCAACTTCAAGAAACCCCTGGCAAAAGTTACAATGACTCTTAAGATACACAACTAGTGGCGTAGCTATCAGGCAGACTGGAAAGAGTATCTAAAAAATGTGTATTTGGGTGAAGAACTGGCAGGAATCTCTATGACTCTCTTGAGGTAGCCAATGCCTCGTCACCAGCAGAATCAAATCAGCAACTTCTAGAAACCCCTGGCAAAAGTAACGATGTTTCTCTTAAGATACACAACTAGTGGCGTATCGCTTCAGGCACACTGGAAACAGTATCTAAAAAATGTGTATTTGGGTGAGCAACTGGCACGAAACACTGTGACTCTCTTAGGGTTGCCAATATCTCGTCACCAGTACAATCACACTTCAAAGTCAAGAAACCGCTGGCAAGAGTAACGATGTTTCTCTTAAGATACACAACTAGTGGCGTATCGCTTCAGGCAGACTGGCCACAGTATCTCAAAATGTGTATTTGGATGAGCAACTGGCAGGAAGCACTATGACTCTCTTAAGGTAGCCAATGCCTCGTCACCAACATAATCCCATCACCAACTTCAGGAAACCGCTTGCAAAGGTAACGAAGCTTCTCATAAGATACACAGCTAGTGGGGTGTCACTTGAGGCAGACTGGCCAAAGTATCAAAAAAATGTGTATTTGGGTGAGCAACTAGCAGGTATCGCTATGACACTCATAGGGCAGACAATGCCTCGTCACCAGCATAATCACATCAGCAACTTCAAGAAACCCCTGGCAAAAGTTACAATGACTCTTAAGATACACAACTAGTGGCGTAGCTATCAGGCAGACTGGAAAGAGTATCTAAAAATGTGTATTTGGGTGAAGAACTGGCAGGAATCTCTATGACTCTCTTGAGGTAGCCTATGATTCGTCACCAGCACAATCAAATCAGCAACTTCTAGAAACCCCTTTCAAAAGTAACGATGTTTCTCTTAAGATACACAATTAGTGGCGTATCGCTTCAGGCACACTGGAAACAGTATCTAAAAAATGTGTATTTGGGTGAGCAACTGGCACGAAACACTGTGACTCTCTCAGGGTAACCAATATCTCGTCACCAGTACAATCACATCTTCAAAGTCAAGAAACCGCTGGCAAGAGTAACGATGTTTCTCTTAAGATACACAACTAGTGGCGTATCGCTTCAGGCAGACTGGCCACAGTATCTCAAAATGTGTATTTGGGTGAGCAACTGGCAGAAAGCACTATGACTCTCTTAAGGTAGCCAATGCCTCGTCACCAACATAATCCCATCACCAACTTCAAGAAACCGCTTGCAAAGGTAACGAAGCTTCTCATAAGATACACAGCTAGTGGGGTGTCACTTGAGGCAGACTGGCCAAAGTATCAAAAAAATGTGTATTTGGGTGAGCAACTAGCAGGAATCACTATGACACTCATAGGGTAGCCAATGCCTCGTCACCAGCATAATCACATCAGCAACTTCAAGAAACCCCTGGCAAAAGTTACAATGACTCTTAAGATACACAACTAGTGGCGTAGCTATCAGGCAGACTGGAAAGAGTATCTAAAAAATGTGTATTTGGGTGAAGAACTGGCAGGAATCTCTATGACTCTCTTGAGGTAGCCAATGCCTCGTCACCAGCAGAATCAAATCAGCAACTTCTAGAAACCCCTGGCAAAAGTAACGATGTTTCTCTTAAGATACACAACTAGTGGCGTATCGCTTCAGGCACACTGGAAACAGTATCTAAAAAATGTGTATTTGGGTGAGCAACTGGCACGAAACACTGTGACTCTCTTAGGGTATCCAATATCTCGTCACCAGTATAATCACATCTTCAAAGTCAAGAAACCGCTGGCAAGAGTAACGATGTTTCTCTTAAGATACACAACTAGTGGCGTATCGCTTCAGGCAGACTGGCCACAGTATCTCAAAATGTGTATTTGGGTGAGCAACTGGCAGAAAGCACTATGACTCTCTGAAGGTAGCCAATGCCTCGTCGCAAACATAATCCCATCACCAACTTCAGGAAACCGCTTGCAAAGGTAACGATGCTTCTCATAAGATACACAGCTAGTGGGGTGTCACTTGAGGCAGACTGGCCAAAGTATCAAAAAAATGTGTATTTGGGTGAGCAACTAGCAGGAATCGCTATGACACTCATAGGACAGACAATGCCTCGTCACCAGCATAATCACATCAGCAACTTCAAGAAACCCCTGGCAAAAGTTACAATGACTCTTAAGATACACAACTAGTGGCGTAGCTATCAGGCAGACTGGAAAGAGTATCTAAAAATGTGTATTTGTGTGAAGAACTGGCAGGAATCTCTATGACTCTCTTGAGGTAGCCAATGCCTCGTCACCAGCAGAATCAAATCAGCAACTTCTAGAAACCCCTGGCAAAAGTAACGATGTTTCTCTTAAGATACACAACTAGTGGCGTATCGCTTCAGGCACACTGGAAACAGTATCTAAAAAATGTGTATTTGGGTGAGCAACTGGCACGAAACACTGTGACTCTCTTAGGGTTGCCAATATCTCGTCACCAGTACAATCACACTTCAAAGTCAAGAAACCGCTGGCAAGAGTAACGATGTTTCTCTTAAGATACACAACTAGTGGCGTATCGCTTCAGGCAGACTGGCCACAGTATCTCAAAATGTGTATTTGGGTGAGCAACTGGCAGGAAGCACTATGACTCTCTTAAGGTAGCCAATGCCTCGTCACCAACATAATCCCATCACCAACTTCAGGAAACCGCTTGCAAAGGTAACGAAGCTTCTCATAAGATACACAGCTAGTGGGGTGTCACTTGAGGCAGACTGGCCAAAGTATCAAAAAAATGTGTATTTGGGTGAGCAACTAGCAGGAATCACTATGACACTCATAGGGCAGACAATGCCTCGTCACCTGCATAATCACATCAGCATCTTCAAGAAACCCCTGGCAAAAGTTACAATGACTCTTAAGATACACAACTAGTGGCGTAGCTATCAGGCAGACTGGAAAGAGTATCTAAAAAATGTGTATTTGGGTGAAGAACTGGCAGGAATCTCTATGACTCTCTTGAGGTAGCCTATGATTCGTCACCAGCAGAATCAAATCAGCAACTTCTAGAAACCCCTTTCAAAAGTAACGATGTTTCTCTTAAGATACACAACTAGTGGCGTATCGCTTCAGGCACACTGGAAACAGTATCTAAAAAATGTGTATTTGGGTGAGCAACTGGCACGAAACACTGTGACTCTCTTAGGGTTGCCAATATCTCGTCACCAGTACAATCACATCTTCAAAGTCAAGAAACCGCTGGCAAGAGTAACGATGTTTCTCTTAAGATACACAACTAGTGGCGTATCGCTTCAGGCAGACTGGCCACAGTATCTCAAAATGTGTATTTGGGTGAGCAACTGGCAGAAAGCACTATGACTCTCTGAAGGTAGCCAATGCCTCGTCACCAACATAATCCCATCACCAACTTCAGGAAACCGCTTGCAAAGGTAACGATGCTTCTCATAAGATACACAGCTAGTGGGGTGTCACTTGAGGCAGACTGGCCAAAGTATCAAAAAAATGTGTATTTGGGTGAGCAACTAGCAGGAATCGCTATGACACTCATAGGACAGACAATGCCTCGTCACCAGCATAATCACATCAGCAACTTCAAGAAACCCCTGGCAAAAGTTACAATGACTCTTAAGATACACAACTAGTGGCGTAGCTATCAGGCAGACTGGAAAGAGTATCTAAAAATGTGTATTTGTGTGAAGAACTGGCAGGAATCTCTATGACTCTCTTGAGGTAGCCAATGCCTCGTCACCAGCAGAATCAAATCAGCAACTTCTAGAAACCCCTGGCAAAAGTAACGATGTTTCTCTTAAGATACACAACTAGTGGCGTATCGCTTCAGGCACACTGGAAACAGTATCTAAAAAATGTGTATTTGGGTGAGCAACTGGCACGAAACACTGTGACTCTCTTAGGGTTGCCAATATCTCGTCACCAGTACAATCACACTTCAAAGTCAAGAAACCGCTGGCAAGAGTAACGATGTTTCTCTTAAGATACACAACTAGTGGCGTATCGCTTCAGGCAGACTGGCCACAGTATCTCAAAATGTGTATTTGGGTGAGCAACTGGCAGGAAGCACTATGACTCTCTTAAGGTAGCCAATGCCTCGTCACCAACATAATCCCATCACCAACTTCAGGAAACCGCTTGCAAAGGTAACGAAGCTTCTCATAAGATACACAGCTAGTGGGGTGTCACTTGAGGCAGACTGGCCAAAGTATCAAAAAAATGTGTATTTGGGTGAGCAACTAGCAGGAATCACTATGACACTCATAGGGCAGACAATGCCTCGTCACCTGCATAATCACATCAGCATCTTCAAGAAACCCCTGGCAAAAGTTACAATGACTCTTAAGATACACAACTAGTGGCGTAGCTATCAGGCAGACTGGAAAGAGTATCTAAAAAATGTGTATTTGGGTGAAGAACTGGCAGGAATCTCTATGACTCTCTTGAGGTAGCCTATGATTCGTCACCAGCAGAATCAAATCAGCAACTTCTAGAAACCCCTTTCAAAAGTAACGATGTTTCTCTTAAGATACACAACTAGTGGCGTATCGCTTCAGGCACACTGGAAACAGTATCTAAAAAATGTGTATTTGGGTGAGCAACTGGCACGAAACACTGTGACTCTCTTAGGGTTGCCAATATCTCGTCACCAGTACAATCACATCTTCAAAGTCAAGAAACCGCTGGCAAGAGTAACGATGTTTCTCTTAAGATACACAACTAGTGGCGTATCGCTTCAGGCAGACTGGCCACAGTATCTCAAAATGTGTATTTGGGTGAGCAACTGGCAGAAAGCACTATGACTCTCTGAAGGTAGCCAATGCCTCGTCACCAACATAATCACATCACCAACTCCAAGAAACCGCTTGCAAAGGTAACGCAGCTTCTCATAAGATACACAGCTAGTGGGGTGTCACTTGAGGCAGACTGGCCAAAGTATCAAAAAAATGTGTATTTGGGTGAGCAACTAGCAGGAATCACTATGACACTCATAGGGTAGCCAATGCCTCGTCACCAGCATAATCACATCAGCAACTTGAAGAAACCCCTGGCAAAAGTTACAATCACTCTTAAGATACACAACTAGTGGCGTAGCTATCAGGCAGACTGGAAAGAGTATCTAAAAAATGTGTATTTGGGTGAAGAACTGGCAGGAATCTCTATGACTCTCTTGAGGTAGCCTATGATTCGTCACCAGCAGAATCAAATCAGCAACTTCTAGAAACCCCTTTCAAAAGTAACGATGTTTCTCTTAAGATACACAATTAGTGGCGTATCGCTTCAGGCACACTGGAAACAGTATCTAAAAAATGTGTATTTGGGTGAGCAACTGGCACGAAACACTGTGACTCTCTTAGGGTTGCCAATATCTCGTCACCAGTACAATCACATCTTCAAAGTCAAGAAACCGCTGGCAAGAGTAACGATGTTTCTCTTAAGATACACAACTAGTGGCGTATCGCTTCAGGCAGACTGGCCACAGTATCTCAAAATGTGTATTTGGGTGAGCAACTGGCAGGAAACACTATGACTCTCTTAAGGTAGCCAATGCCGCATCACCAACATAATCCCATCACCAACTTCAAGAAACCGCTTGCAAAGGTAACGAAGCTTCTCATAAGATACACAGTTAGTGGGGTGTCACTTGAGGCAGACTGGCCAAAGTATCAAAAAAATGTGTATTTGGGTGAGCAACTAGCAGGAATCACTATGACACTCATAGGGTAGCCAATGCCTCGTCACCAGCATAATCACATCAGCAACTTCAAGAAACCCCTGGCAAAAGTTACAATGACTCTTAAGATACACAACTAGTGGCGTAGCTATCAGGCAGACTGGAAAGAGTATCTAAAAAATGTGTATTTGGGTGAAGAACTGGCAGGAATCTCTATGACTCTCTTGAGGTAGCCAATGCCTCGTCACCAGCAGAATCAAATCAGCAACTTCTAGAAACCCCTGGCAAAAGTAACGATGTTTCTCTTAAGATACACAACTAGTGGCGTATCGCTTCAGGCACACTGGAAACAGTATCTAAAAAATGTGTATTTGGGTGAGCAACTGGCACGAAACACTGTGACTCTCTTAGGGTAACCAATATCTCGTCACCAGTATAATCACATCTTCAAAGTCAAGAAACCGCTGGCAAGAGTAACGATGTTTCTCTTAAGATACACAACTAGTGGCGTATCGCTTCAGGCAGACTGGCCACAGTATCTCAAAATGTGTATTTGGGTGAGCAACTGGCAGAACGCACTATGACTCTCTGAAGGTAGCCAATGCCTCGTCGCAAACATAATCCCATCACCAACTTCAGGAAACCGCTTGCAAAGGTAACGATGCGTCTCATAAGATACACAGCTAGTGGGGTGTCACTTGAGGCAGACTGGCCAAAGTATCAAAAAAATGTGTATTTGGGTGAGCAACTAGCAGGAATCGCTATGACACTCATAGGGCAGACAATGCCTCGTCACCAGCATAATCACATCAGCAACTTCAAGAAACCCCTGGCAAAAGTTACAATGACTCTTAAGATACACAACTAGTGGCGTAGCTATCAGGCAGACTGGAAAGAGTATCTAAAAATGTGTATTTGTGTGAAGAACTGGCAGGAATCTCTATGACTCTCTTGAGGTAGCCAATGCCTCGTCACCAGCAGAATCAAATCAGCAACTTCTAGAAACCCCTGGCAAAAGTAACGATGTTTCTCTTAAGATACACAACTAGTGGCGTATCGCTTCAGGCACACTGGAAACAGTATCTAAAAAATGTGTATTTGGGTGAGCAACTGGCACGAAACACTGTGACTCTCTTAGGGTTGCCAATATCTCGTCACCAGTACAATCACACTTCAAAGTCAAGAAACCGCTGGCAAGAGTAACGATGTTTCTCTTAAGATACACAACTAGTGGCGTATCGCCTCAGGCAGACTGGCCACAGTATCTCAAAATGTGTATTTGGGTGAGCAACTGGCAGGAAGCACTATGACTCTCTTAAGGTAGCCAATGCCTCGTCACCAACATAATCCCATCACCAACTTCAGGAAACCGCTTGCAAAGGTAACGAAGCTTCTCATAAGATACACAGCTAGTGGGGTGTCACTTGAGGCAGACTGGCCAAAGTATCAAAAAAATGTGTATTTGGGTGAGCAACTAGCAGGAATCACTATGACACTCATAGGGCAGACAATGCCTCGTCACCTGCATAATCACATCAGCATCTTCAAGAAAGCCCTGGCAAAAGTTACAATGACTCTTAAGATACACAACTAGTGGCGTAGCTATCAGGCAGACTGGAAAGAGTATCTAAAAAATGTGTATTTGGGTGAAGAACTGGCAGGAATCTCTATGACTCTCTTGAGGTAGCCTATGATTCGTCACCAGCAGAATCAAATCAGCAACTTCTAGAAACCCCTTTCAAAAGTAACGATGTTTCTCTTAAGATACACAACTAGTGGCGTATCGCTTCAGGCACACTGGAAACAGTATCTAAAAAATGTGTATTTGGGTGAGCAACTGGCACGAAACACTGTGACTCTCTTAGGGTTGCCAATATCTCGTCACCAGTACAATCACATCTTCAAAGTCAAGAAACCGCTGGCAAGAGTAACGATGTTTCTCTTAAGATACACAACTAGTGGCGTATCGCTTCAGGCAGACTGGCCACAGTATCTCAAAATGTGTATTTGGGTGAGCAACTGGCAGAAAGCACTATGACTCTCTGAAGGTAGCCAATGCCTCGTCACCAACATAATCACATCACCAACTCCAAGAAACCGCTTGCAAAGGTAACGCAGCTTCTCATAAGATACACAGCTAGTGGGGTGTCACTTGAGGCAGACTGGCCAAAGTATCAAAAAAATGTGTATTTGGGTGAGCAACTAGCAGGAATCACTATGACACTCATAGGGTAGCCAATGCCTCGTCACCAGCATAATCACATCAGCAACTTCAAGAAACCCCTGGCAAAAGTTACAATGACTCTTAAGATACACAACTAGTGGCGTAGCTATCAGGCAGACTGGAAAGAGTATCTAAAAAATGTGTATTTGGGTGAAGAACTGGCAGGAATCTCTATGACTCTCTTGAGGTAGCCTATGATTCGTCACCAGCAGAATCAAATCAGCAACTTCTAGAAACCCCTTTCAAAAGTAACGATGTTTCTCTTAAGATACACAATTAGTGGCGTATCGCTTCAGGCACACTGGAAACAGTATCTAAAAAATGTGTATTTGGGTGAGCAACTGGCACGAAACACTGTGACTCTCTTAGGGTTGCCAATATCTCGTCACCAGTACAATCACATCTTCAAAGTCAAGAAACCGCTGGCAAGAGTAACGATGTTTCTCTTAAGATACACAACTAGTGGCGTATCGCTTCAGGCAGACTGGCCACAGTATCTCAAAATGTGTATTTGGGTGAGCAACTGGCAGGAAGCACTATGACTCTCTTAAGGTAGCCAATGCCGCATCACCAACATAATCCCATCACCAACTTCAAGAAACCGCTTGCAAAGGTAACGAAGCTTCTCATAAGATACACAGTTAGTGGGGTGTCACTTGAGGCAGACTGGCCAAAGTATCAAAAAAATGTGTATTTGGGTGAGCAACTAGCAGGAATCACTATGACACTCATAGGGTAGCCAATGCCTCGTCACCAGCATAATCACATCAGCAACTTCAAGAAACCCCTGGCAAAAGTTACAATGACTCTTAAGATACACAACTAGTGGCGTAGCTATCAGGCAGACTGGAAAGAGTATCTAAAAAATGTGTATTTGGGTGAAGAACTGGCAGGAATCTCTATGACTCTCTTGAGGTAGCCAATGCCTCGTCACCAGCAGAATCAAATCAGCAACTTCTAGAAACCCCTGGCAAAAGTAACGATGTTTCTCTTAAGATACACAACTAGTGGCGTATCGCTTCAGGCACACTGGAAACAGTATCTAAAAAATGTGTATTTGGGTGAGCAACTGGCACGAAACACTGTGACTCTCTTAGGGTTGCCAATATCTCGTCACCAGTACAATCACATCTTCAAAGTCAAGAAACCGCTGGCAAGAGTAACGATGTTTCTCTTAAGATACACAACTAGTGGCGTATCGCTTCAGGCAGACGGGCCACAGTATCTCAAAATGTGTATTTGGGTGAGCAACTGGCAGGAAGCACTATGACTCTCTTAAGGTAGCCAATGCCTCGTCACCAACATAATCCCATCACCAACTTCAGGAAACCGCTTGCAAAGGTAACGCAGCTTCTCATAAGATACACAGCTAGTGGGGTGTCACTTGAGGCAGACTGGCCAAAGTATCAAAAAAATGTGTATTTGGGTGAGCAACTAGCAGGAATCACTATGACACTCATAGGGTAGCCAATGCCTCGTCACCAGCATAATCACATCAGCAACTTCAAGAAACCCCTGGCAAAAGTTACAATGACTCTTAAGATACACAACTAGTGGCGTAGCTATCAGGCAGACTGGAAAGAGTATCTAAAAAATGTGTATTTGGGTGAAGAACTGGCAGGAATCTCTATGACTCTCTTGAGGTAGCCAATGCCTCGTCACCAGCAGAATCAAATCAGCAACTTCTAGAAACCCCTGGCAAAAGTAACGATGTTTCTCTTAAGATACACAACTAGTGGCGTATCGCTTCAGGCACACTGGAAACAGTATCTAAAAAATGTGTATTTGGGTGAGCAACTGGCACGAAACACTGTGACTCTCTTAGGGTTGCCAATATCTCGTCACCAGTACAATCACATCTTCAAAGTCAAGAAACCGCTGGCAAGAGTAACGATGTTTCTCTTAAGATACACAACTAGTGGCGTATCGCTTCAGGCAGACGGGCCACAGTATCTCAAAATGTGTATTTGGGTGAGCAACTGGCAGGAAGCACTATGACTCTCTTAAGGTAGCCAATGCCTCGTCACCAACATAATCCCATCACCAACTTCAGGAAACCGCTTGCAAAGGTAACGCAGCTTCTCATAAGATACACAGCTAGTGGGGTGTCACTTGAGGCAGACTGGCCAAAGTATCAAAAAAATGTGTATTTGGGTGAGCAACTAGCAGGAATCACTATGACACTCATAGGGCAGCCAATGCCTCGTCACCAGCATAATCACATCAGCAACTTCAAGAAACCCCTGGCAAAAGTTACAATGACTCTTAAGATACACAACTAGTGGCGTAGCTATCAGGCAGACTGGAAAGAGTATCTAAAAAATGTGTATTTGGGTGAAGAACTGGCAGGAATCTCTATGACTCTCTTGAGGTAGCCAGTGATTCGTCACCAGCAGAATCAAATCAGCAACTTCTAGAAACCCCTTTCAAAAGTAACGATGTTTCTCTTAAGATACACAATTAGTGGCGTATCGCTTCAGGCACACTGGAAACAGTATCTAAAAAATGTGTATTTGGGTGAGCAACTGGCACGAAACACTGTGACTCTCTTAGGGATGCCAATATCTCGTCACCAGTACAATCACATCTTCAAAGTCAAGAAACCGCTGGCAAGAGTAACGATGTTTCTCTTAAGATACACAACTAGTGGCGTATCGCTTCAGGCAGACTGGCCACAGTATCTCAAAATGTGTATTTGGGTGAGCAACTGGCAGGAAGCACTATGACTCTCTTAAGGTAGCCAATGCCTCGTAACCAACTTAATCCCATCACCAACTTCAAGAAACCGCTTGCAAAGGTAACGAAGCTTCTCATAAGATACACAGCTAGTGGGGTGTCACTTGAGGCAGACTGGCCAAAGTATCAAAAAAATGTGTATTTGTGTGAGCAACTAGCAGGAATCACTATGACACTCATAGGGTAGCCAATGCCTCGTCACCAGCATAATCACATCAGCAACTTCAAGAAACCCCTGGCAAAAGTTACAATGACTCTTAAGATACACAACTAGTAGCGTAGCTATCAGGCAGACTGGAAAGAGTATCTAAAAAATGTGTATTTGGGTGAAGAACTGGCAGGAATCTCTATGACTCTCTTGAGGTAGCCAATCCCTCGTCACCAGCAGAATCAAATCAGCAACTTCTAGAAACCCCTGGCAAAAGTAACGATGTTTCTCTTAAGATACACAACTAGTGGCGTATCGCTTCAGGCACACTGGAAACAGTATCTAAAAAATGTGTATTTGGGTGAGCAACTGGCACGAAACACTGTGACTCTCTTAGGGTAACCAATATCTCGTCACCAGTATAATCACATCTTCAAAGTCAAGAAACCGCTGGCAAGAGTAACGATGTTTCTCTTAAGATATACAACTAGTGGCGTATCGCTTCAGGCAGACTGGCCACAGTATCTCAAAATGTGTATTTGGGTGAGCAACTGGCAGAAAGCACTATGACTCTCTGAAGGTAGCCAATGCCTCGTCGCAAACATAATCCCATCACCAACTTCAGGAAACCGCTTGCAAAGGTAACGAAGCTTCTCATAAGATACACAGCTAGTGGGGTGTCACTTGAGGCAGACTGGCCAAAGTATCAAAAAAATGTGTATTTGGGTGAGCAACTAGCAGGAATCGCTATGACACTCATAGGGCAGACAATGCCTCGTCACCAGCATAATCACATCAGCAACTTCAAGAAACCCCTGGCAAAAGTTACAATGACTCTTAAGATACACAACTAGTGGCGTAGCTATCAGGCAGACTGGAAAGAGTATCTAAAAATGTGTATTTGTGTGAAGAACTGGCAGGAATCTCTATGACTCTCTTGAGGTAGCCAATGCCTCGTCACCAGCAGAATCAAATCAGCAACTTCTAGAAACCCCTGGCAAAAGTAAAGATGTTTCTCTTAAGATACACAACTAGTGGCGTATCGCTTCAGGCACACTGGAAACAGTATCTAAAAAATGTGTATTTGGGTGAGCAACTGGCACGAAACACTGTGACTCTCTTAGGGTTGCCAATATCTCGTCACCAGTACAATCACATCTTCAAAGTCAAGAAACCGCTGGCAAGAGTAACGATGTTTCTCTTAAGATACACAACTAGTGGCGTATCGCTTCAGGCAGACTGGCCACAGTATCTCAAAATGTGTATTTGGGTGAGCAACTGGCAGGAAGCACTATGACTCTCTTAAGGTAGCCAATGCCTCGTCACCAACATAATCCCATCACCAACTTCAGGAAACCGCTTGCAAAGGTAACGAAGCTTCTCATAAGATACACAGCTAGTGGGGTGTCACTTGAGGCAGACTGGCCAAAGTATCAAAAAAATGTGTATTTGGGTGAGCAACTAGCAGGAATCACTATGACACTCATAGGGCAGCCAATGCCTCGTCACCAGCATAATCACATCAGCAACTTCAAGAAACCCCTGGCAAAAGTTACAATGACTCTTAAGATACACAACTAGTGGCGTAGCTATCAGGCAGACTGGAAAGAGTATCTAAAAAATGTGTATTTGTGTGAAGAACTGGCAGGAATCTCTATGACTCTCTTGAGGTAGCCAGTGATTCGGCACCAGCAGAATCAAATCAGCAACTTCTAGAAACCCCTTTCAAAAGTAACGATGTTTCTCTTAAGATACACAACTAGTGGCGTATCGCTTCAGGCACACTGGAAACAGTATCTAAAAAATGTGTATTTGGGTGAGCAACTGGCACGAAACACTGTGACTCTCTTAGGGTAACCAATATCTCGTCACCAGTATAATCACAGCTTCAAAGTCAAGAAACCGCTGGCAAGAGTAACGATGTTTCTCTTAAGATACACAACTAGTGGCGTATCGCTTCAGGCAGACTGGCCACAGTATCTCAAAATGTGTATTTGGGTGAGCAACTGGCAGAAAGCACTATGACTCTCTTAAGGTAGCCAATGCCTCGTCACAAACATAATCCCATCACCAATTTCAGGAAACCGCTTGCAAAGGTAACGAAGCTTCTCATAAGATACACAGCTAGTGGGGTGTCACTTGAGGCAGACTGGCCAAAGTATCAAAAAAATGTGTATTTGGGTGAGCAACTAGCAGGAATCACTATGACACTCATAGGGCAGACAATGCCTCGTCACCAGCATAATCACATCAGCATCTTCAAGAAACCCCTGGCAAAAGTTACAATGACTCTTAAGATACACAACTAGTGGCGTAGCTATCAGGCAGACTGGAAAGAGTATCTAAAAAAATGTGTATTTGGGTGAAGAACTGGCAGGAATCTCTATGACTCTCTAGAGGTAGCCTATGATTCGTCACCAGCAGAATCAAATCAGCAACTTCTAGAAACCCCTTTCAAAAGTAACGATGTTTCTCTTAAGATAAACAATTAGTGGCGTATCGCTTCAGGCACACTGGAAACAGTATCTAAAAAATGTGTATTTGGGTGAGCAACTGGCACGAAACACTGTGACTCTCTTAGGGTTGCCAATATCTCGTCACCAGTACAATCACATCTTCAAAGTCAAGAAACCGCTGGCAAGAGTAACGATGTTTCTCTTAAGATACACAACTAGTGGCGTATCGCTTCAGGCAGACTGGCCACAGTATCTCAAAATGTGTATTTGGGTGAGCAACTGGCAGGAAGCACTATGACTCTCTTAAGGTAGCCAATGCCGAATCACCAACATAATCCCATCACCAACTTCAAGAAACCGCTTGCAAAGGTAACGAAGCTTCTCATAAGATACACAGTTAGTGGGGTGTCACTTGAGGCAGACTGGCCAAAGTATCAAAAAAATGTGTATTTGGGTGAGCAACTAGCAGGAATCACTATGACACTCATAGGGTAGCCAATGCCTCGTCACCAGCATAATCACATCAGCAACTTCAAGAAACCCCTGGCAAAAGTTACAATGACTCTTAAGATACACAACTAGTGGCGTAGCTATCAGGCAGACTGGAAAGAGTATCTAAAAAATGTGTATTTGGGTGAAGAACTGGCAGGAATCTCTATGACTCTCTTGAGGTAGCCAATGCCTCGTCACCAGCAGAATCAAATCAGCAACTTCTAGAAACCCCTGGCAAAAGTAACGATGTTTCTCTTAAGATACACAACTAGTGGCGTATCGCTTCAGGCACACTGGAAACAGTATCTAAAAAATGTGTATTTGGGTGAGCAACTGGCACGAAACACTGTGACTCTCTTAGGGTTGCCAATATCTCGTCACCAGTACAATCACACCTTCAAAGTCAAGAAACCGCTGGCAAGAGTAACGATGTTTCTCTTAAGATACACAACTAGTGGCGTATCGCTTCAGGCACACTGGAAACAGTATCTCAAAATGTGTATTTGGGTGAGCAACTGGCAGAAAGCACTATGACTCTCTGAAGGTAGCCAATGCCTCGTCACCAACATAATCACATCACCAACTTCAAGAAACCGCTTGCAAAGGTAACGCAGCTTCTCATAAGATACACAGCTAGTGGGGTGTCACTTGAGGCAGACTGGCCAAAGTATCAAAAAAATGTGTATTTGGGTGAGCAACTAGCAGGAATCACTATGACACTCATAGGGTAGCCAATGCCTCGTCACCAGCATAATCACATCAGCAACTTCAAGAAACCCCTGGCAAAAGTTACAATGACTCTTAAGATACACAACTAGTGGCGTAGCTATCAGGCAGACTGGAAAGAGTATCTAAAAAATGTGTATTTGGGTGAAGAACTGGCAGGAATCTCTATGACTCTCTTGAGGTAGCCAATGCCTCGTCACCAGCAGAATCAAATCAGCAACTTCTAGAAACCCCTGGCAAAAGTAACGATGTTTCTCTTAAGATACACAACTAGTGGCGTATCGCTTCAGGCACACTGGAAACAGTATCTAAAAAATGTGTATTTGGGTGAGCAACTGGCACGAAACACTGTGACTCTCTTAGGGTTGCCAATATCTCGTCACCAGTACAATCACATCTTCAAAGTCAAGAAACCGCTGGCAAGAGTAACGATGTTTCTCTTAAGATACACAACTAGTGGCGTATCGCTTCAGGCAGACGGGCCACAGTATCTCAAAATGTGTATTTGGGTGAGCAACTGGCAGAAAGCACTATGACTCTCTTAAGGTAGCCAATGCCTCGTCACCAACATAATCCCATCACCAACTTCAGGAAACCGCTTGCAAAGGTAACGCAGCTTCTCATAAGATACACAGCTAGTGGGGTGTCACTTGAGGCAGACTGGCCAAAGTATCAAAAAAATGTGTATTTGGGTGAGCAACTAGCAGGAATCACTATGACACTCATAGGGCAGCCAATGCCTCGTCACCAGCATAATCACATCAGCAACTTCAAGAAACCCCTGGCAAAAGTTACAATGACTCTTAAGATACACAACTAGTGGCGTAGCTATCAGGCAGACTGGAAAGAGTATCTAAAAAATGTGTATTTGGGTGAAGAACTGGCAGGAATCTCTATGACTCTCTTGAGGTAGCCAGTGATTCGTCACCAGCAGAATCAAATCAGGAACTTCTAGAAACCCCTTTCAAAAGTAACGATGTTTCTCTTAAGATACACAACTAGTGGCGTATCGCTTCAGGCACACTGGAAACAGTATCTAAAAAATGTGTATTTGGGTGAGCAACTGGCACGAAACACTGTGACTCTCTTAGGGTAACCAATATCTCGTCACCAGTATAATCACATCTTCAAAGTCAAGAAACCGCTGGCAAGAGTAACGATGTTTCTCTTAAGATACACAACTAGTGGCGTATCGCTTCAGGCAGACTGGCCACAGTATCTCAAAATGTGTATTTGGGTGAGCAACTGGCAGAAAGCACTATGACTCTCTTAAGGTAGCCAATGCCTCGTCACAAACATAATCCCATCACCAACTTCAGGAAACCGCTTGCAAAGGTAACGAAGCTTCTCATAAGATACACAGCTAGTGGGGTGTCACTTGAGGCAGACTGGCCAAAGTATCAAAAAAATGTGTATTTGGGTGAGCAACTAGCAGGAATCACTATGACACTCATAGGGCAGACAATGCCTCGTCACCAGCATAATCACATCAGCAACTTCAAGAAACCCCTGGCAAAAGTTACAATGACTCTTAAGATACACAACTAGTGGCGTAGCTATCAGGCAGACTGGAAAGAGTATCTAAAAAATGTGTATTTGGGTGATGAACTGGCAGGAATCTCTATGACTCTCTTGAGGTAGCCAGTGATTCGTCACCAGCAGAATCAAATCAGCAACTTCTAGAAACCCCTTTCAAAAGTAACGATGTTTCTCTTAAGATACACAACTAGTGGCGTATCGCTTCAGGCACACTGGAAACAGTATCTAAAAAATGTGTATTTGGGTGAGCAACTGGCACGAAACACTGTGACTCTCTTAGGGTAACCAATATCTCGTCACCAGTATAATCACATCTTCAAAGTCAAGAAACCGCTGGCAAGAGTAACGATGTTTCTCTTAAGATACACAACTAGTGGCGTATCGCTTCAGGCAGACTGGCCACAGTATCTCAAAATGTGTATTTGGGTGAGCAACTGGCAGAAAGCACTATGACTCTCTTAAGGTAGCCAATGCCTCGTCACAAACATAATCCCATCACCAACTTCAGGAAACCGCTTGCAAAGGTAACGAAGCTTCTCATAAGATACACAGCTAGTGGGGTGTCACTTGAGGCAGACTGGCCAAAGTATCAAAAAAATGTGTATTTGGGTGAGCAACTAGCAGGAATCACTATGACACTCATAGGGCAGACAATGCCTCGTCACCAGCATAATCACATCAGCAACTTCAAGAAACCCCTGGCAAAAGTTACAATGACTCTTAAGATACACAACTAGTGGCGTAGCTATCAGGCAGACTGGAAAGAGTATCTAAAAAATGTGTATTTGGGTGAAGAACTGGCAGGAATCTCTATGACTCTCTTGAGGTAGCCTATGATTCGTCACCAGCAGAATCAAATCAGCAACTTCTAGAAACCCCTTTCAAAAGTAACGATGTTTCTCTTAAGATACACAACTAGTGGCGTATCGCTTCAGGCACACTGGAAACAGTATCTAAAAAATGTGTATTTGGGTGAGCAACTGGCACGAAACACTGTGACCCTCTTAGGGTTGCCAATATCTCGTCACCAGTACAATCACATCTTCAAAGTCAAGAAACCGCTGGCAAGAGTAACGATGTTTCTCTTAAGATACACAACTAGTGGCGTATCGCTTCAGGCAGACTGGCCACAGTATCTCAAAATGTGTATTTGGGTGAGCAACTGGCAGAAAGCACTATGACTCTCTGAAGGTAGCCAATGCCTCGTCACCAACATAATCACATCACCAACTTCAAGAAACCGCTTGCAAAGGTAACGCAGCTTCTCATAAGATACGCAGCTAGTGGGGTGTCACTTGAGGCAGACTGGCCAAAGTATCAAAAAAATGTGTATTTGGGTGAGCAACTAGCAGGAATCACTATGACACTCATAGGGTAGCCAATGCCTCGTCACCAGCATAATCACATCAGCAACTTCAAGAAACCCCTGGCAAAAGTTACAATGACTCTTAAGATACACAACTAGTGGCGTAGCTATCAGGCAGACTGGAAAGAGTATCTAAAAAATGTGTATTTGGGTGAAGAACTGGCAGGAATCTCTATGACTCTCTTGAGGTAGCCTATGATTCGTCACCAGCAGAATCAAATCAGCAACTTCTAGAAACCCCTTTCAAAAGTAACGATGTTTCTCTTAAGATACACAATTAGTGGCGTATCGCTTCAGGCACACTGGAAACAGTATCTAAAAAATGTGTATTTGGGTGAGCAACTGGCACGAAACACTGTGACTCTCTTAGGGTTGCCTATAACTCGTCACCAGTACAATCACATCTTCAAAGTCAAGAAACCGCTGGCAAGAGTAACGATGTTTCTCTTAAGATACACAACTAGTGGCGTATCGCTTCAGGCAGACTGGCCACAGTATCTCAAAATGTGTATTTGGGTGAGCAACTGGCAGAAAGCACTATGACTCTCTGAAGGTAGCCAATGCCTCGTCACCAACATAATCACATCACCAACTTCAAGAAACCGCTTGCAAAGGTAACGCAGCTTCTCGTAAGATACACAGCTAGTGGGGTGTCACTTGAGGCAGACTGGCCAAAGTATCAAAAAAATGTGTATTTGGGTGAGCAACTAGCAGGAATCACTATGACACTCATAGGGTAGCCAATGCCTCGTCACCAGCATAATCACATCAGCAACTTCAAGAAACCCCTGGCAAAAGTTACAATGACTCTTACGATACACAACTAGTGGCGTAGCTATCAGGCAGACTGGAAAGAGTATCAAAAAAATGTGTATTTGGATGAGCGACTGGCAGGAAACACTGTGACTCTCTTAGGGTAGCCAATATCTCGTCACCAGTATAATCACATCTTCAAAGTCAAGAAACCGCTGGCAAGAGTAACGATGTTTCTCTTAAGATACACAACTAGTGGCGTATCGCTTCAGGCAGACTGGCCACAGTATCTCAAAATGTGTATTGGGGTGAGCAACTGGCAGGAAGCACTATGACTCTCTTAAGGTAGCCAATGCCTCGTCACCAACATAATCCCATCACCAACTTCAGGAAACCGCTTGCAAAGGTAACGAAGCTTCTCATACGATACACAGCTAGTGGGGTGTCACTTGAGGCAGACTGGCCAAAGTATCAAAAAAATGTGTATTTGGGTGAGCAACTAGCAGGAATCACTATGACACTCATAGGGCAGCCAATGCCTCGTCACCAGCATAATCACATCAGCAACTTCAAGAAACCCCTGGCAAAAGTTACAATGACTCTTAAGATACACAACTAGTGGCGTAGCTATCAGGCAGACTGGAAAGAGTATCTAAAAAATGTGTATTTGGGTGAAGAACTGGCAGGAATCTCTATGACTCTCTTGAGGTAGCCAGTGATTCGTCACCAGCAGAATCAAATCAGCAACTTCTAGAAACCCCTTTCAAAAGTAACGATGTTTCTCTTAAGATACACAACTAGTGGCGTATCGCTTCAGGCACACTGGAAACAGTATCTAAAAAATGTGTATTTGGGTGAGCAACTGGCACGAAACACTGTGACTCTCTTAGGGTAACCAATATCTCGTCACCAGTATAATCACATCTTCAAAGTCAAGAAACCGCTGGCAAGAGTAACGATGTTTCTCTTAAGATACACAACTAGTGGCGTATCGCTTCAGGCAGACTGGCCACAGTATCTCCAAATGTGTATTTGGGTGAGCAACTGGCAGAAAGCACTATGACTCTCTTAACGTAGCCAATGCCTCGTCACAAACATAATCCCATCACCAACTTCAGGAAACCGCTTGCAAAGGTAACGAAGCTTCTCATAAGATACACAGCTAGTGGGGTGTCACTTGAGGCAGACTGGCCAAAGTATCAAAAAAATGTGTATTTGGGTGAGCAACTAGCAGGAATCACTATGACACTCATAGGGCAGACAATGCCTCGTCACCAGCATAATCACATCAGCAACTTCAAGAAACCCCTGGCAAAAGTTACAATGACTCTTAAGATACACAACTAGTGGCGTAGCTATCAGGCAGACTGGAAAGAGTATCTAAAAATGTGTATTTGTGTGAAGAACTGGCAGGAATCTCTATGACTCTCTTGAGGTAGCCTATGATTCGTCACCAGCAGAATCAAATCAGCAACTTATAGAAACCCCTTTCAAAAGTAACGATGTTTCTCTTAAGATACACAACTAGTGGCGTATCGCTTCAGGCACACTGGAAACAGTATCTAAAAAATGTGTATTTGGGTGAGCAACTGGCACGAAACACTGTGACTCTCTTAGGGTTGCCAATATCTCGTCACCAGTACAGTCACATCTTCAAAGTCAAGAAACCGCTGGCAAGAGTAACGATGTTTCTCTTAAGATACACAACTAGTGGCGTATCGCTTCAGGCAGACTGGCCACAGTATCTCAAAATGTGTATTTTGGTGAGCAACTGGCAGAAAGCACTATGACTCTCTGAAGGTAGCCAATGCCTCGTCACCAACATAATCACATCACCAACTTCAAGAAACCGCTTGCAAAGGTAACGCAGCTTTTCATAAGATACACAGCTAGTGGGGTGTCACTTGAGGCAGACTGGCCAAAGTATCAAAAAAATGTGTATTTGGGTGAGCAACTAGCAGGAATCACTATGACACTCATAGGGTAGCCAATGCCTCGTCACCAGCATAATCACATCAGCAACTTCTAGAAACCCCTGGCAAAAGTTACAATGACTCGTAAGATACACAACTAGTGGCGTAACTATCAGGCAGACTGGAAAGAGTATCTAAAAAATGTGTATTTGGGTGAAGAACTGGCAGGAATCTCTATGACTCTCTTGAGGTAGCCTATGATTCGTCACCAGCAGAATCAAATCAGCAACTTCTAGAAACCCCTTTCAAAAGTAACGATGTTTCTCTTAAGATACACAATTAGTGGCGTATCGCTCAGGCACACTGGAAACAGTATCTAAAAAATGTGTATTTGGGTGAGCAACTGGCACGAAACACTGTGACTCTCTTAGGGTTGCAAATATCTCGTCACCAGTACAATCACATCTTCAAAGTCAAGAAACCGCTGGCAAGAGTAACGATGTTTCTCTTAAGATACACAACTAGTGGCGTATCGCTTCAGGCAGACTGGCCACAGTATCTCAAAATGTGTATTTGGGTGAGCAACTGGCAGAAAGCACTATGACTCTCTGAAGGTAGCCAATGCCTCGTCACCAACATAATCACATCACCAACTTCAAGAAACCGCTTGCAAAGGTAACGCAGCTTCTCATAAGATACACAGCTAGTGGGGTGTCACTTGAGGCAGACTGGCCAAAGTATCAAAAAAATGTGTATTTGGGTGAGCAACTAGCAGGAATCACTATGACACTCATAGGGCAGACAATGCCTCGTCACCAGCATAATCACATCAGCAACTTCAAGAAACCCCTGGCAAAAGTTACAATGACTCTTAAGATACACAACTAGTGGCGTAGCTATCAGGCAGACTGCAAAGAGTATCAAAAAAATGTGTATTTGGATGAGCAACTGGCAGGAAACACTGTGACTCTCTTAGGGTAGCCAATATCTCGTCACCAGTATAATCACATCTTCAAAGTCAAGAAACCGCTGGCAAGAGTAACGATGTTTCTCTTAAGATACACAACTAGTGGCGTATCGCTTCAGGCAGACTGGCCACAGTATCTCAAAATGTGTATTTGGGTGAGCAACTGGCAGGAAGCACTATGACTCTCTTAAGGTAGCCAATGCCTTGTCACCAACATAATCCCATCACCAACTTCAGGAAACCGCTTGCAAAGGTAACGAAGCTTCTCATACGATACACAGCTAGTGGGGTGTCACTTGAGGCAGACTGGCCAAAGTATCAAAAAAATGTGTATTTGGGTGAGCAACTAGCAGGAATCTCTATGACACTCATAGGGCAGCCAATGCCTCGTCACCAGCATAATCACATCAGCAACTTCAAGAAACCCCTGGCAAAAGTTACAATGACTCTTGAGATACACAACTAGTGGCGTAGCTATCAGGCAGACTGGAAACGGTATCTAAAAAATGTGTATTTGTGTGAAGAACTGGCAGGAATCTCTATGACTCTCTTGAGGTAGCCAGTGATTCGTCACCAGCAGAATCAAATCAGCAACTTCTAGAAACCCCTTTCAAAAGTAACGATGTTTCTCTTAAGATACACAACTAGTGGCGTATCGCTTCAGGCACACTGGAAACAGTATCTAAAAAATGTGTATTTGGGTGAGCAACTGGCACGAAACACTGTGACTCTCTTAGGGTAACCAATATCTCGTCACCAGTATAATCACATCTTCAAAGTCAAGAAACCGCTGGCAAGAGTAACGATGTTTCTCTTAAGATACACAACTGGTGGCGTATCGCTTCAGGCAGACTGGCCACAGTATCTCAAAATGTGTATTTGGGTGAGCAACTGGCAGAAAGCACTATGACTCTCTTAAGGTAGCCAATGCCTCGTCACAAACATAATCCCATCACCAACTTCAGGAAACCGCTTGCAAAGGTAACGAAGCTTCTCATAAGATACACAGCTAGTGGGGTGTCACTTGAGGCAGACTGGCCAAAGTATCAAAAAAATGTGTATTTGGGTGAGCAACTAGCAGGAATCACTATGACACTCATAGGGCAGACAATGCCTCGTCACCAGCATAATCACATCAGCAACTTCAAGAAACCCCTGGCAAAAGTTACAATGACTCTTAAGATACACAACTAGTGGCGTAGCTATCAGGCAGACTGGAAAGAGTATCTAAAAAATGTGTATTTGTGTGAAGAACTGGCAGGAATCTCTATGACTCTCTTGAGGTAGCCTATGATTCGTCACCAGCAGAATCAAATCAGCAACTTCTAGAAACCCCTTTCAAAAGTAACGATGTTTCTCTTAAGATACACAACTAGTGGCGTATCGCTTCAGGCACACTGGAAACAGTATCTAAATAATGTGTATTTGGGTGAGCAACTGGCACGAAACACTGTGACTCTCTTAGGGTTGCCAATATCTCGTCACCAGTACAATCACATCTTCAAAGTCAAGAAACCGCTGGCAAGAGTAACGATGTTTCTCTTAAGATACACAACTAGTGGCGTATCGCTTCAGGCAGACTGGCCACAGTATCTCAAAATGTGTATTTGGGTGAGCAACTTGCAGAAAGCACTATGACTCTCTGAAGGTAGCCAATGCCTCGTCACCAACATAATCACATCACCAACTTCAAGAAACCGCTTGCAAAGGTAACGCAGCTTCTCATAAGATACACAGCTAGTGGGGTGTCACTTGAGGCAGACTGGCCAAAGTATCAAAAAAATGTGTATTTGGGTGAGCAACTAGCAGGAATCACTATGACACTCATAGGGTAGCCTATGCCTCGTCACCAGCATAATCACATCAGCAACTTCAAGAAACCCCTGGCAAAAGTTACAATGACTCTTAAGATACACAACTAGTGGCGTATCTATCAGGCAGACTGGAAAGAGTATCAAAAAAATGTGTATTTGGATGAGCAACTGGCAGGAAACACTGTGACTCTCTTAGGGTAGCCAATATCTCGTCACCAGTATAATCACATCTTCAAAGTCAAGAAACCGCTGGCAAGAGTAACGATGTTTCTCTTAAGATACACAACTAGTGGCGTATCGCTTCAGGCAGACTGGCCACAGTATCTCAAAATGTGTATTTGGGTGAGCAACTGGCAGGAAGCACTACGACTCTCTTAAGGTAGCCAATGCCTCGTCACCAACATAATCCCATCACCTACTTCAGGAAACCGCTTGCAAAGGTAACGAAGCTTCTCATACGATACACAGCTAGTGGGGTGTCACTTGAGGCAGACTGGCCAAAGTATCAAAAAAATGTGTATTTAGGTGAGCAACTAGCAGGAATCACTATGACACTCATAGGGCAGCCAATGCCTCGTCACCAGCATAATCACATCAGCAACTTCAAGAAACCCCTGGCAAAAGTTACAATGACTCTTAAGATACACAACTAGTGGCGTAGCTATCAGGCAGACTGGAAAGAGTATCTAAAAAATGTGTATTTGGGTGAAGAACTGGCAGGAATCTCTATGACTCTCTTGAGGTAGCCAGTGATTCGTCACCAGCAGAATCAAATCAGCAACTTCTAGAATCCCCTTTCAAAAGTTACGATGTTTCTCTTAAGATACACAACTAGTGGCGTATCGCTTCAGGCACAGTGGAAACAGTATCTAAAAAATGTGTATTTGGGTGAGCAACTGGCACGAAACACTGTGACTCTCTTAGGGTAACCAATATCTCGTCACCAGTATAATCACAGCTTCAAAGTCAAGAAACCGCTGGCAAGAGTAACGATGTTTCTCTTAAGATACACAACTAGTGGCGTATCGCTTCAGGCAGACTGGCCGCAGTATCTCAAAATGTGTATTTGGGTGAGCAACTGGCAGGAAGCACTATGACTCTCTTAAGGTAGCCAATGCCTCGTCACCAACATAATCCCATCACCAACTTCAAGAAACCGCTTGCAAAGGTAACAAAGCTTCTCATAAGATACACAGCTAGTGGGGTGTCACTTGAGGCAGACTGGCCAAAGTATCAAAAAAATGTGTATTTGGGTGAGCAACTAGCAGGAATCACTATGACACTCATAGGGCAGCCAATGCCTCGTCACCAGCATAATCACATCAGCAACTTCAAGAAACCCCTGGCAAAAGTTACAATGACTCTTAAGATACACAACTAGTGGCGTAGCTATCAGGCAGACTGGAAAGAGTATCAAAACAATGTGTATTTTGATGAGCAACTGGCAGGAAACACTGTGACTCTCTTAGAGTAGCCAATATCTCGTCACCAGTATAATCACATCTTCAAAGTCAAGAAACCGCTGGCAAGAGTAACGATGTTTCTCTTAAGATACACAACTAGTGGCGTATCGTTTCAGGCAGACGCCACAGTATCTCAAAATGTGTATTTGGGTGAGCAACTGGCAGAAAGCACTATGACTCTCTTAAGGTAGCCAATGCCTCGTCACCAACATAATCCCATCACCAACTTCAGGAAACCGCTTGCAAAGCTAACGAAGCTTCTCATAAGATACACAGCTAGTGGGGTGTCACTTGAGGCAGACTGGCCAAAGTATCAAAAAAATGTGTATTTGGGTGAGCAACCAGCAGGAATCACTATGACACTCATAGGGCAGACAATGCCTCGTTACCAGCATAATCACATCAGCAACTTCAAGAAACCCCTGGCAAAAGTTACAAGGACTCTTAAGATACACAACTAGTGGCGTAGCTATCAGGCAGACTGGAAAGAGTATCTAAAAAATGTGTATTTGGGTGAAGAACTGGCAGGAATCTCTATGACTCTCTTGAAGTAGCCAATGATTCGTCACCAGCAGAATCAAATCAGCAACTTCTAGAAACCCCTTTCAAAAGTAACGATGTTTCTCTTAAGATACACAACTAGTGGCGTATCGCTTCAGGCACACTGGAAACAATATCTAAAAAATGTGTATTTGGGTGAGCAACTGGCACGAAACACTGTGACTCTCTTAGGGTAACCAATATCTCGTCACCAGTATAATCACATCTTCAAAGTCAAGAAACCGCTGGCAAGAGTAACGATGTTTCTCTTAAGATACACAACTAGTGGCGTATCGCTTCAGGCAGACAGGCCACAGTATCTCAAAATGTGTATTTGGGTGAGCAACTGGCAGAAAGCACTATGACTCTCTTAAGGTAGCCAATGCCTCGTCACCAACATAATGCCATCACCAACTTCAA
Organism: Schistocerca nitens; assembly: GCF_023898315.1. Lineage (NCBI taxonomy): Eukaryota > Metazoa > Arthropoda > Insecta > Orthoptera > Acrididae > Schistocerca > Schistocerca nitens. The sequence continues at coordinate 103,435,312 of NC_064616.1, read as the reverse complement.
AAAACCGCTTGCAAAGGTAACGAAGCTTCTCATAAGATACACAGCTAGTGGGGTGTCACTTGAGGCAGACTGGCCAAAGTATCAAAAAAATGTGTATTTGGGTGTGCAACTAGCAGGAATCACTATGACACTCATAGGGTAGCCAATGCCTCGTCACCAGCATAATCACATCAGCAACTTCAAGAAACCCCTGGGAAAAGTTACAATGACTCTTAAGATACACAACTAGTGGCGTATCTATCAGGCAGACTGGAAAGAGTATCAAAAAAATGTGTATTTGGATGAGCAACTGGCAGGAAACACTGTGACTCTCTTAGGGTAGCCAATATCTCGTCACCAGTATAATCACATCTTCAAAGTCAAGAAACCGCTGGCAAGAGTAACGATGTTTCTCTTAAGATACACAACTAGTGGCGTATCGCTTCAGGCAGACTGGCCACAGTATCTCAAAATGTGTATTTGGGTGAGCAACTGGCAGGAAGCACTATGACTCTCTTAAGGTAGCCAATGCCTCGTCACCAACATAATCCCATCACCTACTTCAGGAAACCGCTTGCAAAGGTAACGAAGCTTCTCATACGATACACAGCTAGTGGGGTGTCACTTGAGGCAGACTGGCCAAAGTATCAAAAAAATGTGTATTTAGGTGAGCAACTAGCAGGAATCACTATGACACTCATAGGGCAGCCAATGCCTCGTCACCAGCATAATCACATCAGCAACTTCAAGAAACCCCTGGCAAAAGTTACAATGACTCTTAAGATACACAACTAGTGGCGTAGCTATCAGGCAGACTGGAAAGAGTATCTAAAAAATGTGTATTTGGGTGAAGAACTGGCAGGAATCTCTATGACTCTCTTGAGGTAGCCAGTGATTCGTCACCAGCAGAATCAAATCAGCAACTTCTAGAATCCCCTTTCAAAAGTTACGATGTTTCTCTTAAGATACACAACTAGTGGCGTATCGCTTCAGGCACAGTGGAAACAGTATCTAAAAAATGTGTATTTGGGTGAGCAACTGGCACGAAACACTGTGACTCTCTTAGGGTAACCAATATCTCGTCACCAGTATAATCACAGCTTCAAAGTCAAGAAACCGCTGGCAAGAGTAACGATGTTTCTCTTAAGATACACAACTAGTGGCGTATCGCTTCAGGCAGACTGGCCGCAGTATCTCAAAATGTGTAATTGGGTGAGCAACTGGCAGGAAGCACTATGACTCTCTTAAGGTAGCCAATGCCTCGTCACCAACATAATCCCATCACCAACTTCAAGAAACCGCTTGCAAAGGTAACAAAGCTTCTCATAAGATACACAGCTAGTGGGGTGTCACTTGAGGCAGACTGGCCAAAGTATCAAAAAAATGTGTATTTGGGTGAGCAACTAGCAGGAATCACTATGACACTCATAGGGCAGCCAATGCCTCGTCACCAGCATAATCACATCAGCAACTTCAAGAAACCCCTGGCAAAAGTTACAATGACTCTTAAGATACACAACTAGTGGCGTAGCTATCAGGCAGACTGGAAAGAGTATCAAAACAATGTGTATTTTGATGAGCAACTGGCAGGAAACACTGTGACTCTCTTAGAGTAGCCAATATCTCGTCACCAGTATAATCACATCTTCAAAGTCAAGAAACCGCTGGCAAGAGTAACGATGTTTCTCTTAAGATACACAACTAGTGGCGTATCGCTTCAGGCAGACGCCACAGTATCTCAAAATGTGTATTTGGGTGAGCAACTGGCAGAAAGCACTATGACTCTCTTAAGGTAGCCAATGCCTCGTCACCAACATAATCCCATCACCAACTTCAGGAAACCGCTTGCAAAGGTAACGAAGCTTCTCATAAGATACACAGCTAGTGGGGTGTCACTTGAGGCAGACTGGCCAAAGTATCAAAAAAATGTGTATTTGGGTGAGCAACCAGCAGGAATCACTATGACACTCATAGGGCAGACAATGCCTCGTCACCAGCATAATCACATCAGCAACTTCAAGAAACCCCTGGCAAAAGTTACAAGGACTCTTAAGATACACAACTAGTGGCGTAGCTATCAGGCAGACTGGAAAGAGTATCTAAAAAATGTGTATTTGGGTGAAGAACTGGCAGGAATCTCTATGACTCTCTTGAAGTAGCCAATGATTCGTCACCAGCAGAATCAAATCAGCAACTTCTAGAAACCCCTTTCAAAAGTAACGATGTTTCTCTTAAGATACACAACTAGTGGCGTATCGCTTCAGGCACACTGGAAACAATATCTAAAAAATGTGTATTTGGGTGAGCAACTGGCACGAAACACTGTGACTCTCTTAGGGTAACCAATATCTCGTCACCAGTATAATCACATCTTCAAAGTCAAGAAACCGCTGGCAAGAGTAACGATGTTTCTCTTAAGATACACAACTAGTGGCGTATCGCTTCAGGCAGACAGGCCACAGTATCTCAAAATGTGTATTTGGGTGAGCAACTGGCAGAAAGCACTATGACTCTCTTAAGGTAGCCAATGCCTCGTCACCAACATAATGCCATCACCAACTTCAAAAAACCGCTTGCAAAGGTAACGAAGCTTCTCATAAGATACACAGCTAGTGGGGTGTCACTTGAGGCAGACTGGCCAAAGTATCAAAAAAATGTGTATTTGGGTGTGCAACTAGCAGGAATCACTATGACACTCATAGGGTAGCCAATGCCTCGTCACCAGCATAATCACATCAGCAACTTCAAGAAACCCCTGGGAAAAGTTACAATGACTCTTAAGATACACAACTAGTGGCGTAGCTATCAGGCAGACTGGAAAGAGTATCTAAAAAATGTGTATTTGGATGAAGAACTGGCAGGAATCTCTATGACTCTCTTGAGGTAGCCAATGCCTCGTCACCAGCAGAATCAAATCAGCAACTTCTAGAAACCCCTGGCAAAAGTAACGATGTTTCTCTTAAGATACACAACTAGTGGCGTATCGCTTCAGGCACACTGGAAACAGTATCTAAAAAATGTGTATTTGGGTGAGCAACTGGCACGAAACACTGTGACTCTCTTAGGGTAGCCAATATCTCGTCACCAGTATAATCACATCTTCAAAGTCAAGAAACCGCTGGCAAGAGTGACGATGTTTCTCTTAAGATACACAACTAGTGGCGTATCGCTTCAGGCAGACTGGCCACAGTATCTCAAAATGTGTATTTGGGTGAGCAACTGGCAGAAAGCACTATGACTCTCTTAAGGTAGCCAATGCCTCGTCACCAACATAATCCCATCACCAACTTCAGGAAACCGCTTGCAAAGGTAACGAAGCTTCTCATAAGATACACAGCTAGTGGGGTGTCACTTGAGGCAGACTGGCCAAAGTATCAAAAAAATGTGTATTTGGGTGAGCAACTAGCAGGAATCACTATGACACTCATAGGGCAGACAATGCCTCGTCACCAGCATAATCACATCAGCAACTTCAAGAAACCCCTGGCAAAAGTTACAATGACTCTTAAGATACACAACTAGTGGCGTAGCTATCAGGCAGACTGGAAAGAGTATCTAAAAAATGTGTATTTGGGTGAAGAACTGGAAGGAATCTCTATGACTCTCTTGAGGTAGCCAATGATTCGTCACCAGCAGAATCAAATCAGCAACTTCTAGAAACCCCTTTCAAAAGGAACGATGTTTCTCTTAAGATACACAATTAGTGGCGTATCGCTTCAGGCACACTGGAAACAGTATCTAAAAAATGTGTATTTGGGTGAGCAACTGGCACGAAACACTGTGACTCTCTTAGGGTAGCCAATATCTCGTCACCAGTATAATCACAGCTTCAAAGTCAAGAAACCGCTGGCAAGAGTAACGATGTTTCTCTTAAGATACACAACTAGTGGCGTATCGCTTCAGGCAGACTGGCCACAGTATCTCAAAATGTGTATTTGGGTGAGCAACTGGCAGAAAGCACTATGACTCTCTTAAGGTAGCCAATGCCTCGTCACCAACATAATGCCATCACCAACTTCAAGAAACCGCTTGCAAAGGTAACGAAGCTTCTCATAAGATACACAGCTAGTGGGTTGTCACTTGAGGCAGACTGGCCAAAGTATCAAAAAAATGTGTATTTGGGTGTGCAACTAGCAGGAATCACTATGACACTCATAGGGTAGCCAATGCCTCGTCACCAGCATAATCACATCAGCAACTTCAAGAAACCCCTGGGAAAAGTTACAATGACTCTTAAGATACACAACTAGTGGCGTAGCTATCAGGCAGACTGGAAAGAGTATCTAAAAAATGTGTATTTGGGTGAAGAACTGGCAGGAATCTCTATGACTCTCTTGAGGTAGCCAATGCCTCGTCACCAGCATAATCACATCAGGAACTTCAAGAAACCCCTGGCAAAAGTTACAATGACTCTTAAGATACACAACTAGTGGCGTAGCTATCAGGTAGATTGGAAAGAGTATCTAAAAAATGTGTATTTAGGTGAAGAACTGGCAGGAATCTCTATGACTCTCTTGAGGTAGCCTATGATTCGTCACCAGCAGAATCAAATCAGCAACTTCTAGAAACCCCTTTCAAAAGTAACGATGTTTCTCTTAAGATACACAACTAGTGGCGTATCGCTTCAAACACACTGGAAACAGTATCTAAAAAATGTGTATTTGGGTGAGCAACTGGCACGAAACACTATGACTCTCTTAGGGTAACCAATATCTCGTCACCAGTATAATCACATCTTCAAAGTCAAGAAACCGCTGGCAAGAGTAACGATGTTTCTCTTAAGATACACAACTAGTGGCGTATCGCTTCAGGCAGACTGGCCACAGTATCTCAAAATGTGTATTTGGGTGAGCAACTGGAAGAAAGCACTATGACTCTCTTAAGGTAGCCAATGCCTCGTCACCAACATAATCCCATCACCAACTTCAGGAAACCGCTTGCAAAGGTAACGAAGCTTCTCATAAGATACACAGCTAGTGGGGTGTCACTTGAGGCAGACTGGCCAAAGTATCAAAAAAATGTGTATTTGGGTGAGCAACTAGCAGGAATCACTATGACACTCATAGGGCAGACAATGCCTCGTCACCAGCATAATCACATCAGCAACTTCAAGAAACCCCTGGCAAAAGTTACAATGACTCTTAAGATACACAACTAGTGGCGTAGCTATCAGGCAGACTGGAAAGAGTATCTAAAAAATGTGTATTTGGGTGAAGAACTGGCAGGAATCTCTATGACTCTCTTGAGGTAGCCAATGATTCGTCACCAGCAGAATCAAATCAGCAACTTCTAGAAACCCCTTTCAAAAGTAACGATGTTTCTCTTAAGATACACAACTAGTGGCGTATCGCTTCAGGCACACTGGAAACAATATCTAAAAAATGTGTATTTGGGTGAGCAACTGGCACGAAACACTGTGACTCTCTTAGGGTAACCAATATCTCGTCACCAGTATAATCACATCTTCAAAGTCAAGAAACCGCTGGCAAGAGTAACGATGTTTCTCTTAAGATACACAACTAGTGGCGTATCGCCTCAGGCAGACTGGCCACAGTATCTCAAAATGTGTATTTGGGTGAGCAACTGGCAGAAAGCACTATGACTCTCTTAAGGTAGCCAATGCCTCGTCACCAACAGAATGCCATCACCAACTTCAAGAAACCGCTTGCAAAGGTAACGAAGCTTCTCATAAGATACACAGCTAGTGGGGTGTCACTTGAGGCAGACTGGCCAAAGTATCAAAAAAATGTGTATTTGGGTGAGCAACTAGCAGGAATCACTATGACACTCATAGGGCAGACAATGCCTCGTCACCAGCATAATCACATCAGCAACTTCAAGAAACCCCTGGCAAAAGTTACAATGACTCTTAAGATACACAACTAGTGGCGTAGCTATCAGGCAGATTGGAAAGAGTATCTAAAAAATGTGTATTTGGGTGGAGAACTGGCAGGAATCTCTATGACTCTCTTGAGGTAGCCTATGATTCGTCACCAGCAGAATCAAATCAGCAACTTCTAGAAAACCCTTTCAAAAGTAACGATGTTTCTCTTAAGATACACAACTAGTGGCGTATCGCTTCAGGCACACTGGAAACAGTATCTAAAAATGTGTATTTGGGTGAGCAACTGGCACGAAACACTGTGACTCTCTTAGGGTAACCAATATCTCGTCACCAGTATAATCACATCTTCAAAGTCAAGAAACCGCTGGCAAGAGTAACGATGTTTCTCTTAAGATACACAACTAGTGGCGTATCGCTTCAGGCAGACTGGCCACAGTATCTCAAAATGTGTATTTGGGTGAGCAACTGGCAGAAAGCACTATGACTCTCTTAAGGTAGCCAATGCCTCGTCACCAACATAATCCCATCACCAACTTCAGGAAACCGCTTGCAAAGGTAACGAAGCTTCTCATAAGATACACAGCTAGTGGGGTGTCACTTGAGGCAGACTGGCCAAAGTATCAAAAAAATGTGTATTTGGGTGAGCAACTAGCAGGAATCACTATGACACTCATAGGGCAGACAATGCCTCGTCACCAACATAATCACATCAGCAACTTCAAGAAACCCCTGGCAAAAGTTACAATGACTCTTAAGATACACAACTAGTGCCGTAGCTATCAGGCAGACTGGAAAGAGTATCTAAAAAATGTGTATTTGGGTGAAGAACTGGCAGAAATCTCTATGACTCTCTTGAGGTAGCCTAAGATTCGTCACCAGCAGAATCAAATTAGCAACTTCTAGAAACCCGTTTCAAAAGTAACGATGTTTCTCTTAAGATACACAACTAGTGGCGTATCGCTTCAGGCACACTGGAAACAGTATCTAAAAAATGTGTATTTGGGTGAGCAACTGGCACGAAACACTGTGACTCTCTTAGGGTAACCAATATCTCGTCACCAGTATAATCACATCTTCAAAGTCAAGAAACCGCTGGCAAGAGTAACGATGTTTCTCTTAAGATACACAACTAGTGGCGTATCGCTTCAGGCAGACTGGCCACAGTATCTCAAAATGTGTATTTGGGTGAGCAACTGGCAGAAAGCACTATGACTCTCTTAAGGTAGCCAATGCCTCGTCACCAACATAATCCCATCACCAACTTCAGGAAACCGCTTGCAAAGGTAACGAAGCTTCTCATAAGATACACAGTTAGTGGGGTGTCACTTGAGGCAGACTGGCCAAAGTATCAAAAAAATGTGTATTTGGGTGTGCAACTAGCAGGAATCACTATGACACTCATAGGGTAGCCAATGCCTCGTCACCAGCATAATCACATCAGCAACTTCAAGAAACCCCTGGGAAAAGTTACAATGACTCTTAAGATACACAACTAGTGGCGTAGCTATCAGGCAGACTGGAAAGAGTATCTAAAAAATGTGTATTTGGGTGAAGAACTGGCAGGAATCTCTATGACTCTCTTGAGGTAGCCAATGCCTCGTCACCAGCAGAATCAAATCAGCAACTTCTAGAAACCCCTGGCAAAAGTAACGATGTTTCTCTTAAGATACACAACTAGTGGCGTATCGCTTCAGGCAGACTGGCCACAGTATCTCAAAATGTGTATTTGGGTGAGCAACTGGCAGGAAGCACTATGACTCTCTTAAGGTAGCCAATGCCTCGTCACCAACATAATCCCATCACCAACTTCAAGAAACCGCTTGCAAAGGTAACGAAGCTTCTCATAAGATACACAGCTAGTGGGGTGTCACTTGAGGCAGACTGGCCAAAGTATCAAAAAAATGTGTATTTGGGTGAGCAACTAGGAGGAATCACTATGACACTCATAGGGTAGCCAATGCCTCGTCACCAGCATAATCACATCAGCAACTTCAAGAAACCCCTGGCAAAAGTTACCATGACTCTTAAGATACACAACTAGTGGCGTAGCTATCAGGCAGACTGGAAAGAGTATCTAAAAAATGTGTATTTGGGTGAAGAACTGGCAGGAATCTCTATGACTCTCTTGAGGTAGCCAATGCCTCGTCACCAGCATAATCACATCAGCAACTTCAAGAAACCCCTGGCAAAAGTTACAATGACTCTTAAGATACACAACTAGTGGCGTAGCTATCAGGCAGACTGGAAAGAGTATCTAAAAAATGTGTATTTGGATGAGCAACTGGCAGGAAACACTGTGACTCTCTTGAGGTAGCCAATGCCTCGTCACCAGTAGAATCAAATCAGCAACTTCTAGAAACCCCTGGCAAAAGTAACGATGTTTCTCTTAAGATACACAACTAGTGGCGTATCGCTTCAGGCACACTGGAAACAGTATCTAAAAAATGTGTATTTGGGTGAGCAACTGGCACGAAACACTGTGACTCTCTTAGGGTAACCAATATCTCGTCACCAGTAAAATCACATCTTCAAAGTCAAGAAACCGCTGGCAAGAGTAACGATGTTTCTCTTAAGATACACAACTAGTGGCGTATCGCTTCAGGCAGACTGGCCACAGTATCTCAAAATGTGTATTTGGGTGAGCAACTGGCAGGAAGCACTATGACTCTCTTAAGGTAGCCAATGCCTTGTCACCAACATAATCACATCACCAACTTCAAGAAACCGCTTGCAAAGGTAACGAAGCTTCTCATAAGATACACAGCTAGTGGGGTGTCACTTGAGGCAGACTGGGCAAAGTATCAAAAAAATGTGTATTTGGGTGAGCAACTAGCAGGAATCACTATGACACTCATAGGGTAGCCAATGCCTCGTCACCAGCATAATCACATCAGCAACTTCAAGAAACCCCTGGCAAAAGTTACAATGACTCTTAAGATACACAACTAGTGGCGTAGCTATCAGGCAGACTGGAAAGAGTATCTAAAAAATGTGTATTTGGGTGAAGAACTGGCAGGAATCTCTATGATTCTCTTGAGGTAGCCAATGATTCGTCACCAGCAGAATCAAATCAGCAACTTCTAGAAACCCCTTTCAAAAGTAACGATGTTTCTCTTAAGATACACAACTAGTGGCGTATCGCTTCAGGCACACTGGAAACAGTATCTAAAAAATGTGTATTTGGGTGAGCAACTGGCACGAAACACTGTGACTCTCTTAGGGTAACCAATATCTCGTCACCAGTATAATCACATCTTCAAAGTCAAGAAACCGCTGGCAAGAGCAACGATGTTTCTCTTAAGATACACAACTAGTGGCGTATCGCTTCAGGCAGACTGGCCACAGTATCTCAAAATGTGTATTTGGGTGAGCAACTGGCAGAAAGCACTATAACTCTCTTAAGGTAGCCAATGCCTCGTCACCAACATATTCACATCACCAAATTCAAGAAACCGCTTGCAAAGGTAACGAAGCTTCTCATAAGATACACAGCTAGTGGGGTGTCACTTGAGGCAGACTGGCCAAAGTATCAAAAAAATGTGTATTTGAATGAGCAACTAGCAGGAATCACTATGACACTCATAGGGTAGCCAATGCCTCGTCACCAGCATAATCACATCAGCAACTTCAAGAAACCCCTGGCAAAAGTTACAATGACTCTTAAGATACACAACTAGTGGCGTAGCTATCAGGCAGATTGGAAAGAGTATCTAAAAAATGTGTATTTGGGTGAAGAACTGGCAGGAATCTCTATGACTCTCTTGAGGTAGCCAATGCCTCGTCACCAGCAGAATCAAATCAGCAACTTCTAGAAACCCCTTTCAAAAGTAACGATGTTTCTCTTAAGATACACAACTAGTGGCGTATCGCTTCAGGCACACTGGAAACAGTATCTAAAAATGTGTATTTGGGTGAGCAACTGGCAGGAAACACTGTGACTCTCTTAGGGTAACCAATATCTCGTCACCAGTATAATCACATCTTCAAAGTCAAGAAACCGCTGGCAAGAGTAACGATGTTTCTCTTAAGATACACAACTAGTGGCGTATCGCTTCAGGCAGACTGGCCACAGTATCTCAAAATGTGTATTTGGGTGAGCAACTGGCAGAAAGCACTATAACTCTCTGAAGGTAGCCAATGCCTCGTCACCAACATAATCACATCACCAACTTCAAGAAACCGCTTGCAGCTTCTCATAAGATACACAGCTAGTGGGGTGTCACTTGAGGCAGACTGGCCAAAGTATCAAAAAAATGTGTATTTGGGTGAGCAACTAGCAGGAATCACTATGACACTCATAGGGTAGCCAATGCCTCGTCACCAGCATAATCACATCAGCAACTTCAAGAAACCCCTGGCAAAAGTTACAATGACTCTTAAGATACACAACTAGTGGCGTAGCTATCAGGCAGACTGGAAAGAGTATCTAAAAAATTTGTATTTGGATGAGCAACTGGCAGGAAACACTGTGACTCTCTTAGGGTAGCCAATATCTCGTCACCAGTATAATCACATCTTCAAAGTCAAGAAACCGCTGGCAAGAGTAACGATGTTTCTCTTAAGATACACAACTAGTGGCGTATCGCCTCAGGCAGACTGGCCACAGTATCTCAAAATGTGTATTTGGGTGAGCAACTGGCAGAAAGCACTATGACTCTCTTAAGGTAGCCAATGCCTCGTCACCAACAGAATGCCATCACCAACTTCAAGAAACCGCTTGCAAAGGTAACGAAGCTTCTCATAAGATACACAGCTAGTGGGGTGTCACTTGAGGCAGACTGGCCAAAGTATCAAAAAAATGTGTATTTGGGTGAGCAACTAGCAGGAATCACTATGACACTCATAGGGCAGACAATGCCTCGTCACCAGCATAATCACATCAGCAACTTCAAGAAACCCCTGGCAAAAGTTACAATGACTCTTAAGATACACAACTAGTGGCGTAGCTATCAGGCAGATTGGAAAGAGTATCTAAAAAATGTGTATTTGGGTGGAGAACTGGCAGGAATCTCTATGACTCTCTTGAGGTAGCCTATGATTCGTCACCAGCAGAATCAAATCAGCAACTTCTAGAAAACCCTTTCAAAAGTAACGATGTTTCTCTTAAGATACACAACTAGTGGCGTATCGCTTCAGGCACACTGGAAACAGTATCTAAAAATGTGTATTTGGGTGAGCAACTGGCACGAAACACTGTGACTCTCTTAGGGTAACCAATATCTCGTCACCAGTATAATCACATCTTCAAAGTCAAGAAACCGCTGGCAAGAGTAACGATGTTTCTCTTAAGATACACAACTAGTGGCGTATCGCTTCAGGCAGACTGGCCACAGTATCTCAAAATGTGTATTTGGGTGAGCAACTGGCAGAAAGCACTATGACTCTCTTAAGGTAGCCAATGCCTCGTCACCAACATAATCCCATCACCAACTTCAGGAAACCGCTTGCAAAGGTAACGAAGCTTCTCATAAGATACACAGCTAGTGGGGTGTCACTTGAGGCAGACTGGCCAAAGTATCAAAAAAATGTGTATTTGGGTGAGCAACTAGCAGGAATCACTATGACACTCATAGGGCAGACAATGCCTCGTCACCAACATAATCACATCAGCAACTTCAAGAAACCCCTGGCAAAAGTTACAATGACTCTTAAGATACACAACTAGTGCCGTAGCTATCAGGCAGACTGGAAAGAGTATCTAAAAAATGTGTATTTGGGTGAAGAACTGGCAGAAATCTCTATGACTCTCTTGAGGTAGCCTAAGATTCGTCACCAGCAGAATCAAATTAGCAACTTCTAGAAACCCGTTTCAAAAGTAACGATGTTTCTCTTAAGATACACAACTAGTGGCGTATCGCTTCAGGCACACTGGAAACAGTATCTAAAAAATGTGTATTTGGGTGAGCAACTGGCACGAAACACTGTGACTCTCTTAGGGTAACCAATATCTCGTCACCAGTATAATCACATCTTCAAAGTCAAGAAACCGCTGGCAAGAGTAACGATGTTTCTCTTAAGATACACAACTAGTGGCGTATCGCTTCAGGCAGACTGGCCACAGTATCTCAAAATGTGTATTTGGGTGAGCAACTGGCAGAAAGCACTATGACTCTCTTAAGGTAGCCAATGCCTCGTCACCAACATAATCCCATCACCAACTTCAGGAAACCGCTTGCAAAGGTAACGAAGCTTCTCATAAGATACACAGTTAGTGGGGTGTCACTTGAGGCAGACTGGCCAAAGTATCAAAAAAATGTGTATTTGGGTGTGCAACTAGCAGGAATCACTATGACACTCATAGGGTAGCCAATGCCTCGTCACCAGCATAATCACATCAGCAACTTCAAGAAACCCCTGGGAAAAGTTACAATGACTCTTAAGATACACAACTAGTGGCGTAGCTATCAGGCAGACTGGAAAGAGTATCTAAAAAATGTGTATTTGGGTGAAGAACTGGCAGGAATCTCTATGACTCTCTTGAGGTAGCCAATGCCTCGTCACCAGCAGAATCAAATCAGCAACTTCTAGAAACCCCTGGCAAAAGTAACGATGTTTCTCTTAAGATACACAACTAGTGGCGTATCGCTTCAGGCAGACTGGCCACAGTATCTCAAAATGTGTATTTGGGTGAGCAACTGGCAGGAAGCACTATGACTCTCTTAAGGTAGCCAATGCCTCGTCACCAACATAATCCCATCACCAACTTCAAGAAACCGCTTGCAAAGGTAACGAAGCTTCTCATAAGATACACAGCTAGTGGGGTGTCACTTGAGGCAGACTGGCCAAAGTATCAAAAAAATGTGTATTTGGGTGAGCAACTAGGAGGAATCACTATGACACTCATAGGGTAGCCAATGCCTCGTCACCAGCATAATCACATCAGCAACTTCAAGAAACCCCTGGCAAAAGTTACCATGACTCTTAAGATACACAACTAGTGGCGTAGCTATCAGGCAGACTGGAAAGAGTATCTAAAAAATGTGTATTTGGGTGAAGAACTGGCAGGAATCTCTATGACTCTCTTGAGGTAGCCAATGCCTCGTCACCAGCATAATCACATCAGCAACTTCAAGAAACCCCTGGCAAAAGTTACAATGACTCTTAAGATACACAACTAGTGGCGTAGCTATCAGGCAGACTGGAAAGAGTATCTAAAAAATGTGTATTTGGATGAGCAACTGGCAGGAAACACTGTGACTCTCTTGAGGTAGCCAATGCCTCGTCACCAGTAGAATCAAATCAGCAACTTCTAGAAACCCCTGGCAAAAGTAACGATGTTTCTCTTAAGATACACAACTAGTGGCGTATCGCTTCAGGCACACTGGAAACAGTATCTAAAAAATGTGTATTTGGGTGAGCAACTGGCACGAAACACTGTGACTCTCTTAGGGTAACCAATATCTCGTCACCAGTAAAATCACATCTTCAAAGTCAAGAAACCGCTGGCAAGAGTAACGATGTTTCTCTTAAGATACACAACTAGTGGCGTATCGCTTCAGGCAGACTGGCCACAGTATCTCAAAATGTGTATTTGGGTGAGCAACTGGCAGGAAGCACTATGACTCTCTTAAGGTAGCCAATGCCTTGTCACCAACATAATCACATCACCAACTTCAAGAAACCGCTTGCAAAGGTAACGAAGCTTCTCATAAGATACACAGCTAGTGGGGTGTCACTTGAGGCAGACTGGGCAAAGTATCAAAAAAATGTGTATTTGGGTGAGCAACTAGCAGGAATCACTATGACACTCATAGGGTAGCCAATGCCTCGTCACCAGCATAATCACATCAGCAACTTCAAGAAACCCCTGGCAAAAGTTACAATGACTCTTAAGATACACAACTAGTGGCGTAGCTATCAGGCAGACTGGAAAGAGTATCTAAAAAATGTGTATTTGGGTGAAGAACTGGCAGGAATCTCTATGATTCTCTTGAGGTAGCCAATGATTCGTCACCAGCAGAATCAAATCAGCAACTTCTAGAAACCCCTTTCAAAAGTAACGATGTTTCTCTTAAGATACACAACTAGTGGCGTATCGCTTCAGGCACACTGGAAACAGTATCTAAAAAATGTGTATTTGGGTGAGCAACTGGCACGAAACACTGTGACTCTCTTAGGGTAACCAATATCTCGTCACCAGTATAATCACATCTTCAAAGTCAAGAAACCGCTGGCAAGAGCAACGATGTTTCTCTTAAGATACACAACTAGTGGCGTATCGCTTCAGGCAGACTGGCCACAGTATCTCAAAATGTGTATTTGGGTGAGCAACTGGCAGAAAGCACTATAACTCTCTTAAGGTAGCCAATGCCTCGTCACCAACATATTCACATCACCAAATTCAAGAAACCGCTTGCAAAGGTAACGAAGCTTCTCATAAGATACACAGCTAGTGGGGTGTCACTTGAGGCAGACTGGCCAAAGTATCAAAAAAATGTGTATTTGAATGAGCAACTAGCAGGAATCACTATGACACTCATAGGGTAGCCAATGCCTCGTCACCAGCATAATCACATCAGCAACTTCAAGAAACCCCTGGCAAAAGTTACAATGACTCTTAAGATACACAACTAGTGGCGTAGCTATCAGGCAGATTGGAAAGAGTATCTAAAAAATGTGTATTTGGGTGAAGAACTGGCAGGAATCTCTATGACTCTCTTGAGGTAGCCAATGCCTCGTCACCAGCAGAATCAAATCAGCAACTTCTAGAAACCCCTTTCAAAAGTAACGATGTTTCTCTTAAGATACACAACTAGTGGCGTATCGCTTCAGGCACACTGGAAACAGTATCTAAAAATGTGTATTTGGGTGAGCAACTGGCAGGAAACACTGTGACTCTCTTAGGGTAACCAATATCTCGTCACCAGTATAATCACATCTTCAAAGTCAAGAAACCGCTGGCAAGAGTAACGATGTTTCTCTTAAGATACACAACTAGTGGCGTATCGCTTCAGGCAGACTGGCCACAGTATCTCAAAATGTGTATTTGGGTGAGCAACTGGCAGAAAGCACTATAACTCTCTGAAGGTAGCCAATGCCTCGTCACCAACATAATCACATCACCAACTTCAAGAAACCGCTTGCAGCTTCTCATAAGATACACAGCTAGTGGGGTGTCACTTGAGGCAGACTGGCCAAAGTATCAAAAAAATGTGTATTTGGGTGAGCAACTAGCAGGAATCACTATGACACTCATAGGGTAGCCAATGCCTCGTCACCAGCATAATCACATCAGCAACTTCAAGAAACCCCTGGCAAAAGTTACAATGACTCTTAAGATACACAACTAGTGGCGTAGCTATCAGGCAGACTGGAAAGAGTATCTAAAAAATTTGTATTTGGATGAGCAACTGGCAGGAAACACTGTGACTCTCTTAGGGTAGCCAATATCTCGTCACCAGTATAATCACATCTTCAAAGTCAAGAAACCGCTGGCAAGAGTAACGATGTTTCTCTTAAGATACACAACTAGTGGCGTATCGCTTCAGGCAGACTGGCCACAGAATCTCAAAATGTGTATTTGGGTGAGCAACTGGCAGGAAGCACTATGACTCTCTTAAGGTAGCCAATGCCTCGTCACCAACATAATCCCATCACCAACTTCAGGAAACCGCTTGCAAAGGTAACGATGCTTCTCATAAGATACACAGCTAGTGGGGTGTCACTTGAGGCAGACTGGCCAAAGTATCAAAAAATGTGTATTTGGGTGAGCAACTAGCAGGAATCACTATGACACTCATAGGGTAGCCAATGCCTCGTCACCAGCATAATCACATCAGCAACTTCAAGAAACCCCTGGCAAAAGTTACAATGACTCTTAAGATACACAACTAGTGGCGTAGCTATCAGGCAGACTGGAAAGAGTATCTAAAAAATGTGTATTTGGGTGAAGAACTGGCAGGAATCTCTATGACTCTCTTGAGGTAGCCAATGCCTCGTCACCAGCAGAATCAAATCAGCAACTTCTAGAAACCCCTGGCAAAAGTAACGATGTTTCTCTTAAGATACACAACTAGTGGCGTATCGCTTCAAGCACACTGAAAACAGTATCTAAAAAATGTGTATTTGGGTGAGCAACTGGCAGGAAACACTGTGACTCTCTTAGGGTAACCAATATCTCGTCACCAGTATAATCACATCTTCAAAGTCAAGAAACCGCTGGCAAGAGTAACGATGTTTCTCTTAAGATACACAACTAGTGGCGTATCGCTTCAGGCAGACTGGCCACAGTATCTCAAAATGTGTATTTGGGTGAGCAACTGGCAGAAAGCACTATAACTCTCTGAAGGTAGCCAATGCCTCGTCACCAACATAATCACATCACCAACTTCAAGAAACCGCTTGCAGCTTCTCATAAGATACACAGCTAGTGGGGTGTCACTTGAGGCAGACTGGCCAAAGTATCAAAAAAATGTGTATTTGGGTGAGCAACTAGCAGGAATCACTATGACACTCATAGGGTAGCCAATGCCTCGTCACCAGCATAATCACATCAGCAACTTCAAGAAACCCCTGGCAAAAGTTACAATGACTCTTAAGATACACAACTAGTGGCGTAGCTATCAGGCAGACTGGAAAGAGTATCTAAAAAATTTGTATTTGGATGAGCAACTGGCAGGAAACACTGTGACTCTCTTAGGGTAGCCAATATCTCGTCACCAGTATAATCACATCTTCAAAGTCAAGAAACCGCTGGCAAGAGTAACGATGTTTCTCTTAAGATACACAACTAGTGGCGTATCGCTTCAGGCAGACTGGCCACAGAATCTCAAAATGTGTATTTGGGTGAGCAACTGGCAGGAAGCACTATGACTCTCTTAAGGTAGCCAATGCCTCGTCACCAACATAATCCCATCACCAACTTCAGGAAACCGCTTGCAAAGGTAACGATGCTTCTCATAAGTTACACAGCTAGTGGGGTGTCACTTGAGGCAGACTGGCCAAAGTATCAAAAAATGTGTATTTGGGTGAGCAACTAGCAGGAATCACTATGACACTCATAGGGTAGCCAATGCCTCGTCACCAGCATAATCACATCAGCAACTTCAAGAAACCCCTGGCAAAAGTTACAATGACTCTTAAGATACACAACTAGTGGCGTAGCTATCAGGCAGACTGGAAAGAGTATCTAAAAAATGTGTATTTGGATGAGCAACTGGCAGGAAACACTGTGACTCTCTTAGGGTAGCCAATATCTTGTCACCAGTATAATCACATCTTCAAAGTCAAGAAACCGCTGGCAAGAGTAACGATGTTTCTCTTAAGATACACAACTAGTGGCGTATCGCTTCAGGCAGACTGGCCACAGTATCTCAAAATGTGTATTTGGGTGAGCAACTGGCAGGAAGCACTATGACTCTCTTAAGGTAGCCAATGCCTCGTCACCAACATAATCCCATCACCAACTTCAGGAAACCGCTTGCAAAGGTAACGAAGTTTCTCATAAGATACACAGCTAGTGGGGTGTCACTTGAGGCAGACTGGCCAAAGTATCAAAAAAATGTGTATTTGGGTGAGCAACTAGCAGGAATCACTATGACACTCATAGGGCAGCCAATGCCTCGTCACCAGCATAATCACATCAGCAACTTCAAGAAACCCCTGGCAAAAGTTACAATGACTCTTAAGATACACAACTAGTGGCGTAGCTATCAGGCAGACTGGAAAGAGTATCTAAAAAATGTGTATTTGTGTGAAGAACTGGCATTAATCTCTATGACTCTCTTGAGGTAGCCAATGATTCGTCACCAGCAGAATCAAATCAGCAACATCTAGAAACCCCTTTCAAAAGTAACGATGTTTCTCTTAAGATACACAACTAGTGGCGTATCGCTTCAGGCACAATGGAAACAGTATCTAAAAAATGTGTATTTGGGTGAGCAACTGGCACGAAACACTGTGACTCTCTTAGGGTAACCAATATCTCGTCACCAGAATAATCACATCTTCAAAGTCAAGAAACCGCTGGCAAGAGTAACGATGTTTCTCTTAAGATACACAACTAGTGGCGTATCGCTTCAGGCAGACTGGCCACAGAATCTCAAAATGTGTATTTGGGTGAGCAACTGGCAGGAAGCACTATGACTCTCTTAAGGTAGCCAATGCCTCGTCACCAACATAATCCCATCACCAACTTCAGGAAACCGCTTGCAAAGGTAACGATGCTTCTCATAAGATACACAGCTAGTGGGGTGTCACTTGAGGCAGACTGGCCAAAGTATCAAAAAATGTGTATTTGGGTGAGCAACTAGCAGGAATCACTATGACACTCATAGGGTAGCCAATGCCTCGTCACCAGCATAATCACATCAGCAACTTCAAGAAACCCCTGGCAAAAGTTACAATGACTCTTAAGATACACAACTAGTGGCGTAGCTATCAGGCAGACTGGAAAGAGTATCTAAAAAATGTGTATTTGGGTGAAGAACTGGCAGGAATCTCTATGACTCTCTTGAGGTAGCCAATGCCTCGTCACCAGCAGAATCAAATCAGCAACTTCTAGAAACCCCTGGCAAAAGTAACGATGTTTCTCTTAAGATACACAACTAGTGGCGTATCGCTTCAAGCACACTGAAAACAGTATCTAAAAAATGTGTATTTGGGTGAGCAACTGGCAGGAAACACTGTGACTCTCTTAGGGTAACCAATATCTCGTCACCAGTATAATCACATCTTCAAAGTCAAGAAACCGCTGGCAAGAGTAACGATGTTTCTCTTAAGATACACAACTAGTGGCGTATCGCTTCAGGCAGACTGGCCACAGTATCTCAAAATGTGTATTTGGGTGAGCAACTGGCAGAAAGCACTATAACTCTCTGAAGGTAGCCAATGCCTCGTCACCAACATAATCACATCACCAACTTCAAGAAACCGCTTGCAGCTTCTCATAAGATACACAGCTAGTGGGGTGTCACTTGAGGCAGACTGGCCAAAGTATCAAAAAAATGTGTATTTGGGTGAGCAACTAGCAGGAATCACTATGACACTCATAGGGTAGCCAATGCCTCGTCACCAGCATAATCACATCAGCAACTTCAAGAAACCCCTGGCAAAAGTTACAATGACTCTTAAGATACACAACTAGTGGCGTAGCTATCAGGCAGACTGGAAAGAGTATCTAAAAAATTTGTATTTGGATGAGCAACTGGCAGGAAACACTGTGACTCTCTTAGGGTAGCCAATATCTCGTCACCAGTATAATCACATCTTCAAAGTCAAGAAACCGCTGGCAAGAGTAACGATGTTTCTCTTAAGATACACAACTAGTGGCGTATCGCTTCAGGCAGACTGGCCACAGAATCTCAAAATGTGTATTTGGGTGAGCAACTGGCAGGAAGCACTATGACTCTCTTAAGGTAGCCAATGCCTCGTCACCAACATAATCCCATCACCAACTTCAGGAAACCGCTTGCAAAGGTAACGATGCTTCTCATAAGATACACAGCTAGTGGGGTGTCACTTGAGGCAGACTGGCCAAAGTATCAAAAAATGTGTATTTGGGTGAGCAACTAGCAGGAATCACTATGACACTCATAGGGTAGCCAATGCCTCGTCACCAGCATAATCACATCAGCAACTTCAAGAAACCCCTGGCAAAAGTTACAATGACTCTTAAGATACACAACTAGTGGCGTAGCTATCAGGCAGACTGGAAAGAGTATCTAAAAAATGTGTATTTGGATGAGCAACTGGCAGGAAACACTGTGACTCTCTTAGGGTAGCCAATATCTTGTCACCAGTATAATCACATCTTCAAAGTCAAGAAACCGCTGGCAAGAGTAACGATGTTTCTCTTAAGATACACAACTAGTGGCGTATCGCTTCAGGCAGACTGGCCACAGTATCTCAAAATGTGTATTTGGGTGAGCAACTGGCAGGAAGCACTATGACTCTCTTAAGGTAGCCAATGCCTCGTCACCAACATAATCCCATCACCAACTTCAGGAAACCGCTTGCAAAGGTAACGAAGTTTCTCATAAGATACACAGCTAGTGGGGTGTCACTTGAGGCAGACTGGCCAAAGTATCAAAAAAATGTGTATTTGGGTGAGCAACTAGCAGGAATCACTATGACACTCATAGGGCAGCCAATGCCTCGTCACCAGCATAATCACATCAGCAACTTCAAGAAACCCCTGGCAAAAGTTACAATGACTCTTAAGATACACAACTAGTGGCGTAGCTATCAGGCAGACTGGAAAGAGTATCTAAAAAATGTGTATTTGTGTGAAGAACTGGCATTAATCTCTATGACTCTCTTGAGGTAGCCAATGATTCGTCACCAGCAGAATCAAATCAGCAACATCTAGAAACCCCTTTCAAAAGTAACGATGTTTCTCTTAAGATACACAACTAGTGGCGTATCGCTTCAGGCACAATGGAAACAGTATCTAAAAAATGTGTATTTGGGTGAGCAACTGGCACGAAACACTGTGACTCTCTTAGGGTAACCAATATCTCGTCACCAGAATAATCACATCTTCAAAGTCAAGAAACCGCTGGCAAGAGTAACGATGTTTCTCTTAAGATACACAACTAGTGGCGTATCGCTTCAGGCAGACTGGCCACAGTATCTCAAAATGTGTATTTGGGTGAGCAACTGGCAGAAAGCACTATGACACTCTTAAGGTAGCCAATGCCTCGTCACCAACATAATCACATCACCAACTTCATGAAACCGCTTGCAAAGGTAACGAAGCTTCTCATAAGATACACAGCTAGTAGGGTGTCACTTGAGGCAGACTGGCCAAAGTATCAAAAAAATGTGTATTTGGGTGAGCAACTAGCAGGAATCACTATGACACTCATAGGGTAGCCAATGCCTCGACACCAGCATAATCACATCAGCAACTTCAAGAAACCCCTGGCAAAAGTAACGATGTTTCTCTTAAGATACACAACTACTGGCGTAGCTATCAGGCAGACTGGAAAGAGTATCTAAAAATGTGTATTTGGATGAGCAACTGGCAGGAAACACTGTGACTCTCTTAGGGTAGCCAATATCTCGTCACCAGTATAATCACATCTTCAAAGTCAAGAAACCGCTGGCAAGAGTAACGATGTTTCTCTTAAGATACACATCTAGTGGCGTATCGCTTCAGGCAGACTGGCCACAGAATCTCAAAATGTGTATTTGGGTGAGCAACTGGCCGGAAGCACTATGACTCTCTTAAGGTAGCCAATGCCTCGTCACCAACATAATCCCATCACCAACTTCAGGAAACCGCTTGCAAAGGTAACGATGCTTCTCATAAGATACACAGCTAGTGGGGTGTCACTTGAGGCAGACTGGCCAAAGTATCAAAAAATGTGTATTTGGGTGAGCAACTAGCAGGAATCACTATGACACTCATAGGGTAGCCAATGCCTCGTCACCAGCATAATCACATCAGCAACTTCAAGAAACCCCTGGCAAAAGTTACAATGACTCTTAAGATACACAACTAGTGGCGTAGCTATCAGGCAGACTGGAAAGAGTATCTAAAAAATGTGTATTTGGGTGAAGAACTGGCAGGAATCTCTATGACTCTCTTGAGGTAGCCAATGCCTCGTCACCAGCAGAATCAAATCAGCAACTTCTAGAAACCCCTGGCAAAAGTAACGATGTTTCTCTTAAGATACACAACTAGTGGCGTATCGCTTCAAGCACACTGAAAACAGTATCTAAAAAATGTGTATTTGGGTGAGCAACTGGCAGGAAACACTGTGACTCTCTTAGGGTAACCAATATCTCGTCACCAGTATAATCACATCTTCAAAGTCAAGAAACCGCTGGCAAGAGTAACGATGTTTCTCTTAAGATACACAACTAGTGGCGTATCGCTTCAGGCAGACTGGCCACAGTATCTCAAAATGTGTATTTGGGTGAGCAACTGGCAGAAAGCACTATAACTCTCTGAAGGTAGCCAATGCCTCGTCACCAACATAATCACATCACCAACTTCAAGAAACCGCTTGCAGCTTCTCATAAGATACACAGCTAGTGGGGTGTCACTTGAGGCAGACTGGCCAAAGTATCAAAAAAATGTGTATTTGGGTGAGCAACTAGCAGGAATCACTATGACACTCATAGGGTAGCCAATGCCTCGTCACCAGCATAATCACATCAGCAACTTCAAGAAACCCCTGGCAAAAGTTACAATGACTCTTAAGATACACAACTAGTGGCGTAGCTATCAGGCAGACTGGAAAGAGTATCTAAAAAATTTGTATTTGGATGAGCAACTGGCAGGAAACACTGTGACTCTCTTAGGGTAGCCAATATCTCGTCACCAGTATAATCACATCTTCAAAGTCAAGAAACCGCTGGCAAGAGTAACGATGTTTCTCTTAAGATACACAACTAGTGGCGTATCGCTTCAGGCAGACTGGCCACAGAATCTCAAAATGTGTATTTGGGTGAGCAACTGGCAGGAAGCACTATGACTCTCTTAAGGTAGCCAATGCCTCGTCACCAACATAATCCCATCACCAACTTCAGGAAACCGCTTGCAAAGGTAACGATGCTTCTCATAAGATACACAGCTAGTGGGGTGTCACTTGAGGCAGACTGGCCAAAGTATCAAAAAATGTGTATTTGGGTGAGCAACTAGCAGGAATCACTATGACACTCATAGGGTAGCCAATGCCTCGTCACCAGCATAATCACATCAGCAACTTCAAGAAACCCCTGGCAAAAGTTACAATGACTCTTAAGATACACAACTAGTGGCGTAGCTATCAGGCAGACTGGAAAGAGTATCTAAAAAATGTGTATTTGGATGAGCAACTGGCAGGAAACACTGTGACTCTCTTAGGGTAGCCAATATCTTGTCACCAGTATAATCACATCTTCAAAGTCAAGAAACCGCTGGCAAGAGTAACGATGTTTCTCTTAAGATACACAACTAGTGGCGTATCGCTTCAGGCAGACTGGCCACAGTATCTCAAAATGTGTATTTGGGTGAGCAACTGGCAGGAAGCACTATGACTCTCTTAAGGTAGCCAATGCCTCGTCACCAACATAATCCCATCACCAACTTCAGGAAACCGCTTGCAAAGGTAACGAAGTTTCTCATAAGATACACAGCTAGTGGGGTGTCACTTGAGGCAGACTGGCCAAAGTATCAAAAAAATGTGTATTTGGGTGAGCAACTAGCAGGAATCACTATGACACTCATAGGGCAGCCAATGCCTCGTCACCAGCATAATCACATCAGCAACTTCAAGAAACCCCTGGCAAAAGTTACAATGACTCTTAAGATACACAACTAGTGGCGTAGCTATCAGGCAGACTGGAAAGAGTATCTAAAAAATGTGTATTTGTGTGAAGAACTGGCATTAATCTCTATGACTCTCTTGAGGTAGCCAATGATTCGTCACCAGCAGAATCAAATCAGCAACATCTAGAAACCCCTTTCAAAAGTAACGATGTTTCTCTTAAGATACACAACTAGTGGCGTATCGCTTCAGGCACAATGGAAACAGTATCTAAAAAATGTGTATTTGGGTGAGCAACTGGCACGAAACACTGTGACTCTCTTAGGGTAACCAATATCTCGTCACCAGAATAATCACATCTTCAAAGTCAAGAAACCGCTGGCAAGAGTAACGATGTTTCTCTTAAGATACACAACTAGTGGCGTATCGCTTCAGGCAGACTGGCCACAGTATCTCAAAATGTGTATTTGGGTGAGCAACTGGCAGAAAGCACTATGACACTCTTAAGGTAGCCAATGCCTCGTCACCAACATAATCACATCACCAACTTCATGAAACCGCTTGCAAAGGTAACGAAGCTTCTCATAAGATACACAGCTAGTAGGGTGTCACTTGAGGCAGACTGGCCAAAGTATCAAAAAAATGTGTATTTGGGTGAGCAACTAGCAGGAATCACTATGACACTCATAGGGTAGCCAATGCCTCGACACCAGCATAATCACATCAGCAACTTCAAGAAACCCCTGGCAAAAGTAACGATGTTTCTCTTAAGATACACAACTACTGGCGTAGCTATCAGGCAGACTGGAAAGAGTATCTAAAAATGTGTATTTGGATGAGCAACTGGCAGGAAACACTGTGACTCTCTTAGGGTAGCCAATATCTCGTCACCAGTATAATCACATCTTCAAAGTCAAGAAACCGCTGGCAAGAGTAACGATGTTTCTCTTAAGATACACATCTAGTGGCGTATCGCTTCAGGCAGACTGGCCACAGAATCTCAAAATGTGTATTTGGGTGAGCAACTGGCCGGAAGCACTATGACTCTCTTAAGGTAGCCAATGCCTCGTCACCAACATAATCCCATCACCAACTTCAGGAAACCGCTTGCAAAGGTAACGAAGCTTCTCATAAGATACACAGCTAGTGGGGTGTCACTTGAGGCAGACTGGCCAAAGTATCAAAAAAATGTGTATTTGGGTGAGCAACTAGCAGGAATCACTATGACTCTCATAGGGCAGCCAATGCCTCGTCACCAGCATAATCACATCAGCAACTTCAAGAAACCCCTGGCCAAAGTTACAATGACTCTTAAGATACACAACTAGTGGCGTAGCTATCAGGCAGACTGGAAAGAGTATCTAAAAAATGTGTATTTGGGTGAAGAACTGGCAGCAATCTCTATGACTCTCTTGAGGTAGCCAATGATTCGTCACCAGCAGAATAAAATCAGCAACTTCTAGAAACCCCTGGCAAAAGTAACGATGTTTCTCTTAAGATACACAACTAGTGGCGTATCGCTTCAGGCACACTGGAAACAGTATCTAAAAAATGTGTATTTGGGTGAGCAACTGGCACGAAACACTGTGACTCTCTTAGGGTAACCAATATCTCGTCACCAGTATAATCACATCTTCAAAGTCAAGAAACCGCTGGCAAGAGTAACGATGTTTCTCTTAAGATACACAACTAGTGGCGTATCGCTTCAGGCAGACTGGCCACAGAATTTCAAAATGTGTATTTGGGTGAGCAACTGGCAGGAAGCACTATGACTCTCTTAAGGTAGCCAATGCCTCGTCACCAACATAATCCCATCACCAACTTCAGGAAACCGCTTGCAAAGGTAACGAAGCTTCTCATAAGATACACAGCTAGTGGGGTGTCACTTGAGGCAGACTGGCCAAAGTATCAAAAAAATGTGTATTTGGGTGAGCAACTAGCAGGAATCACTATGACTCTCATAGGGCAGCCAATGCCTCGTCACCAGCATAATCACATCAGCAACTTCAAGAAACCCCTGGCCAAAGTTACAATGACTCTTAAGATACACAACTAGTGGCGTAGCTATCAGGCAGACTGGAAAGAGTATCTAAAAAATGTGTATTTGGGTGAAGAACTGGCAGCAATCTCTATGACTCTCTTGAGGTAGCCAATGATTCGTCACCAGCAGAATAAAATCAGCAACTTCTAGAAACCCCTGGCAAAAGTAACGATGTTTCTCTTAAGATACACAACTAGTGGCGTATCGCTTCAGGCACACTGGAAACAGTAGCTAAAAAATGTGTATTTGGGTGAGCAACTGGCACGAAACACTGTGACTCTCTTAGGGTAACCAATATCTCGTCACCAGTATAATCACATCTTCAAAGTCAAGAAACCGCTGGCAAGAGTAACGATGTTTCTCTTAAGATACACAACTAGTGGCGTATCGCTTCAGGCAGACTGGCCACAGAATTTCAAAATGTGTATTTGGGTGAGCAACTGGCAGGAAGCACTATGACTCTCTTAAGGTAGCCAATGCCTCGTCACCAACATAATCCCATCACCAACTTCAGGAAACCGCTTGCAAAGGTAACGAAGCTTCTCATAAGATACACAGCTAGTGGGGTGTCACTTGAGGCAGACTGGCCAAAGTATCAAAAAAATGTGTATTTGGGTGAGCAACTAGCAGGAATCACTATGACACTCATAGGGCAGCCAATGCCTCGTCACCAGCATAATCACATCAGCAACTTCAAGAAACCCCTGGCAAAAGTTACAATGACTCTTAAGATACACAACTAGTGGCGTAGCTATCAGGCAGACTGGAAAGAGTATCTAAAAAATGTGTATATGGGTGAAGAACTGGCAGGAATCTCTATGATTCTCTTGAGGTAGCCAATGATTCGTCACCAGCAGAATCAAATCAGCAATTTCTAGAAACCCCTTTCAAAAGTAACGATGTTTCTCTTAAGATACACAACTAGTGGCGTATCGCTTCAGGCACACTGGAAACAGTATCTAAAAAATGTGTATTTGGGTGAGCAACTGGCACGAAACACTGTGACTCTCTTAGGGTAACCAATATCTCGTCACCAGTATAATCACATCTTCAAAGTCAAGAAACCGCTGGCAAGAGCAACGATGTTTCTCTTAAGATACACAACTAGTGGCGTATCGCTTCAGGCAGACTGGCCACAGTATCTCAAAATGTGTATTTGGGTGAGCAACTGGCAGAAAGCACTATGACTCTCTGAAGGTAGCCAATGCCTCGTCACCAACATAATCACATCACCAACTTCAAGAAACCGCTTGCAGCTTCTCATAAGATACACAGCTAGTGGGGTGTCACTTGAGGCAGACTGGCCAAAGTATCAAAAAAATGTGTAATTGGGTGAGCAACTAGCAGGAATCACTATGACACTCATAGGGTAGCCAATGCCTCGTCACCAGCATAATCACATCAGCAACTTCAAGAAACCCCTGGCAAAAGTTACAATGACTCTTAAGATACACAACTAGTGGCGTAGCTATCAGGCAGACTGGAAAGAGTATCTAAAAAATGTGTATTTGGATGAGCAACTGGCAGGAAACACTGTGACTCTCTTAGGGTAGCCAATATCTCGTCACCAGTATAATCACATCTTCAAAGTCAAGAAACCGCTGGCAAGAGTAACGATGTTTCTCTTAAGATACACAACTAGTGGCGTATCGCTTCAGGCAGACTGGCCACAGAATCTCAAAATGTGTATTTGGGTGAGCAACTGGCAGGAAGCACTATGACTCTCTTAAGGTAGCCAATTCCACGTCACCAACATAATCCCTTCACCAACTTCAGGAAACCGCTTGCAAAAGTAACGAAGCTTCTCATAAGATACACAGCTAGTGGGGTGTCACTTGAGGCAGACTGGCCAAAGTATCAAAAAAATGTGTATTTGGGTGAGCAACTAGCAGGAATCACTATGACACTCATAGGGCAGCCAATGCCTCGTCACCAGCATAATCACATCAGCAACTTCAAGAAACCCCTGGCAAAAGTTAGAATGACTCTTAAGATACACAACTAGTGGCGTAGCTATCAGGCAGACTGGAAAGAGTATCTAAAAAATGTGTATTTGGGTGAAGATCTGGCAGGAATTTCTATGATTCTCTTGAGGTAGCCAATGATTCGTCACCAGCAGAATCAAATCAGCAATTTCTAGAAACCCCTTTCAAAAGTAACGATGTTTCTCTTAAGATACACAACTAGTGGCGTATCGCTTCAGGCACACTGGAAACAGTATCTAAAAAATGTGTATTTGGGTGAGCAACTGGCACGAAACACTGTGACTCTCTTAGGGTAACCAATATCTCGTCACCAGTATAATCACATCTTTCTAAGTCAAGAAACCGCTGGCAAGAGTAACGATGTTTCTCTTAAGATACACAACTAGTGGCATATCGCTTCAGGCAGACTGGCCACAGTATCTCAAAATGTGTATTTGGGTGAGCAACTGGCAGAAAGCACTATGACTCTCTGAAGGTAGCCAATGCCTCGTCACCAACATAATCACATCACCAACTTCAAGAAACCGCTTGCAGCTTCTCATAAGATACACAGCTAGTGGGGTGTCACTTGAGGCAGACTGGCCAAAGTATCAAAAAAATGTGTATTTGGGTGAGCAACTAGCAGGAATCACTATGACACTCATAGGGTAGCCAATGCCACGTCACCAGCATAATCACATCAGCAACTTCAAGAAACCCCTGGCAAAAGTTACAATGACTCTTAAGATACACAACTAGTGGCGTAGCTATCAGGCAGACTGGAAAGAGTATCTAAAAAATGTGTATTTGGATGAGTAACTGGCAGGAAACACTGTGACTCTCTTAGGGTAGCCAATATCTCGTCACCAGTATAATCACATCTTCAAAGTCAAGAAACCGCTGGCAAGAGTAACGATGTTTCTCTTAAGATACACAACTAGTGGCGTATCGCTTCAGGCAGACTGGCCACAGTATCTCAAAATGTGTATTTGGGTGAGCAACTGGCAGAAAGCACTATGACTCTCTTAAGGTAGCCAATGCCTCGTCACCAACATAATCCCATCACCAACTTCAGGAAACCGCTTGCAAAGGTAACGAAGCTTCTCATAAGATACACAGCTAGTGGGGTGTCACTTGAGGCAGACTGGCCAAAGTATCAAAAAAATGTGTATTTGGGTTAGCAACTAGCAGGAATCACTATGACACTCATAGGGCAGACAATGCCTCGTCACCAGCATAATCACATCAGCAACTTCAAGAAACCCCTGGCAAAAGTTACAATGACTCTTAAGATACACAACTAGTGGCGTAGCTATCAGGCAGACTGGAAAGAGTATCTAAAAAATGTGTATTTGGGTGAAGAACTGGCAGGAATCTCTATGACTCTCTTGAGGTAGCCTATGATTCGTCACCAGCAGAATCAAATCAGCAACTTCTAGAAACCCCTGGCAAAAGTAACGATGTTTCTCTTAAGATACACAACTAGTGGCGTATCGCTTCAGGCACACTGGAAACAGTATCAAAAAAATGTGTATTTGGGTGAGCAACTGGCACGAAACACTGTGACTCTCTTAGGGTAACCAATATCTCGTCACCAGTATTATCACATCTTCAAAGTCAAGAAACCGCTGGCAAAAGTAACGATGTTTCTCTTAAGATACACAACTAGTGGCGTATCGCTTCAGGCACACTGGAAACAGTATCTAAAAAATGTGTATTTGGGTGAGCAACTGGCACGAAACACTGTGACTCTCTTAGGGTTGCCAATATCTCGTCACCAGTACAATCACATCTTCAAAGTCAAGAAACCGCTGGCAAGAGTAACAATGTTTCTCTTAAGATACACAACTAGTGGCGTATCGCTTCAGGCAGACTGGCCACAGTATCTCAAAATGTGTATTTGGGTGAGCAACTGGCAGAAAGCACTATGACTCTCTGAAGGTAGCCAATGCCTCGTCACCAACATAATCACATCACCAACTTCAAGAAACCGCTTGCAAAGGTAACGCAGCTTCTCATAAGATACACAGCTAGTGGGGTGTCACTTGAGGCAGACTGGCCAAAGTATCAAAAAAATGTGTATTTGGGTGAGCAACTAGCAGGAATCACTATGACACTCATAGGGTAGCCAATGCCTCGTCACCAGCATAATCACATCAGCAACTTCAAGAAACCCCTGGCAAAAGTTACAATGACTCTTAAGATACACAACTAGTGGCGTAGCTATCAGGCAGACTGGAAAGAGTATCAAAAAAAATGTGTATTTGGATGAGCAACTGGCAGGAAACACTGTGACTCTCTTAGGGTAGCCAATATCTCGTCACCAGTATAATCACATCTTCAAAGTCAAGAAACCGCTGGCAAGAGTAACGATGTTTCTCTTAAGATACACAACTAGTGGCGTATCGCTTCAGGCAGACTGGCCACAGTATCTCAAAATGTGTATTTGGGTGAGCAACTGGCAGGAAGCACTATGACTCTCTTAAGGTAGCCAATGCCTCGTCACCAACATAATCCCATCACCAACTTCAGGAAACCGCTTGCAAAGGTAACGAAGCTTCTCATAAGATACACAGCTAGTGGGGTGTCACTTGAGGCAGACTGGCCAAAGTATCAAAAAAATGTGTATTTGGGTGAGCAACTAGCAGGGATCACTATGACACTCATAGGGTAGCCAATGCCTCGTCACCAGCATAATCACATCAGCAACTTCAAGAAACCCCTGGCAAAAGTTACAATGACTCTTAAGATACACAACTAGTGGCGTAGCTATCAGGCAGACTGGAAAGAGTATCTAAAAAATGTGTATTTGGATGAGCAACGGGCAGGAAACACTGTGACTCTCTTAGGGTAGCCAATATCTCGTCACCAGTATAATCACATCTTCAAAGTCAAGAAACCGCTGGCAAGAGTAACGATGTTTCTCTTAAGATACACAACTAGTGGCGTATCGCTTCAGGCAGACTGGCCACAGAATCTCAAAATGTGTATTTGGGTGAGCAACTGGCCGGAAGCACTATGACTCTCTTAAGGTAGCCAATGCCTCGTCACCAACATAATCCCATCACCAACTTCAGGAAACCGCTTGCAAAGGTAACGAAGCTTCTCATAAGATACACAGCTAGTGGGGTGTCACTTGAGGCAGACTGGCCAAAGTATCAAAAAAATGTGTATTGGGGTGAGCAACTAGCAGGAATCACTATGACACTCATAGGGCAGCCAATGCCTCGTCACCAGCATAATCACATCAGCAACTTCAAGAAACCCCTGGCAAAAGTTACAATGACTCTTAAGATACACAACTAGTGGCGTAGCTATCAGGCAGACTGGAAAGAGTATCTAAAAAATGTGTATTTGGGTGAAGAACTGGCAGGAATCTCTATGACTCTCTTGAGGTAGCCAATGCCTCGTCACCAGTAGAATCAAATCAGCAACTTCTAGAAACCCCTGGCAAAAGTAACGATGTTTCTCTTAAGATACACAACTAGTGGCGTATCGCTTCAGGCACACTGGAAACAGTATCTAAAAAATGTGTATTTGGGTGAGCAACTGGCACGAAACACTGTGACTCTCTTAGGGTAACCAATATCTCGTCACCAGTATAATCACATCTTCAAAGTCAAGAAACCGCTGGCAAGAGTAACGATGTTTCTCTTAAGATACACAACCAGTGGCGTATCGCTTCAGGCAGACTGGCCACAGTATCTCAAAATGTGTATTTGGGTGAGCAACTGGCAGAAAGCACTATGACTCTCTTAAGGTAGGCAATGCCTCGTCACCAACATAATCACATCACCAACTTCATGAAACCGCTTGCAAAGGTAACGAAGCTTCTCATAAGATACACAGCTAGTGGGGTGTCACTTGAGGCAGACTGGCCAAAGTATCAAAAAAATGTGTATTTGGGTGAGCAACTAGCAGGAATCACTATGACACTCATAAGGTAGCCAATGCCCCGTCACCAGCATAATCACATCAGCTACTTCAAGAAACCCCTGGCAAAAGTTACAATGACTCTTAAGATACACAACTAGTGGCGTAGCTATCAGGCAGACTGGAAAGAGTATCTAAAAAATGTGTATTTGGATAAGCAACTGGCAGGAAACACTGTGACTCTCTTAGGGTAGCCAATATCTCGTCACCAGTATAATCACATCTTCAAAGTCAAGAAACCGCTGGCAAGAGTAACGATGTTTCTCTTAAGATACACAACTAGTGGCGTATCGCTTCAGGCACACTGGAAACAGTATCTAAAAAATGTGTATTTGGGTGAGCAACTGGCACGAAACACTGTGACTCTCTTAGGGTAACCAATATCACGTCACCAGTATAATCACATCTTCAAAGTCAAGAAACCGCTGGCAAGAGTAACGATGTTTCTCTTAAGATACACAACTAGTGGCGTATCGCTTCAGGCAGACTGGCCACAGTATCTCAAAATGTGTATTTGGGTGAGCAACTGGCAGAAAGCACTATGACTCTCTTAAAGTAGCCAATGCCTCGTCACCAACATAATCCCATCACCAACTTCAAGAAACCGCTTGCAAAGGTAACGAAGCTTTTCATAAGATACACAGCTGGTGGGGTGTCACTTGAGGCAGTTTGGCCAAAGTATCAAAAAAATGTGTATTTGGGTGAGCAACTAGCAGGAATCACTATGACACTCATAGGTTAGCCAATGCCTCGTCACCAGCATAATCACATCAGCAACTTCAAGAAACCCCTGGCAAAAGTTACAATGACTCTTAAGATACACAACTAGTGGCGTAGCTATCAGGCAGACTGGAAAGAGTATCTAAAAAATGTGTATTTGGATGAGCAACTGGCAGGAAACACTGTGACTCTCTTAGGGTAAACAGTATGTCGTCACCAGTATAATCACATCTTCAAATTCAAGAAACCGCTGGCAAGAGTAACGATGTTTCTCTTAAGATACACAACTAGTGGCGTATCGCTTCAGGCAGACTGGCCACAGTATCTCAAAATGTGTATTTGGGTGAGCAACTGGCAGGAAGCACTATGACTCTCTTAAGGTAGCCAATGCCTCGTCACCAACATAATCCCATCACCAACTTCAAGAAACCGCTTGCAAAGGTAACGAAGCTTCTCATAAGATACACAGCTAGTGGGGTGTCACTTGAGGCAGACTGGCCAAAGTATCAAAAAAATGTATATTTGGGTGAGTAACTAGCAGGAATCACTACGACACTCATAGGGTAGCCAATGCCTAGTCACCAGCATAATCACATCAGCAACTTCAAGAAACCCCTGGCAAAAGTTACAATGACTCTTAAGATACACAACTAGTGGCGTAGCTATCAGGCAGACTGGAAAGAGTATCTAAAAAATGTGTATTTGTGTGAAGAACTGGCAGGAATCTCTATGACTCTCTTGAGGTAGCCAATGCCTCGTCACCAGCAGAATCAAATCAGCAACTTCTAGAAACCCCTGGCAAAAGTAACGATGTTTCTCTTAAGATACACAACTAGTGGCGTATCGCTTCAGGCAGACTGGCCACAGTATCTCAAAATGTGTATTTGGGTGAGCAACTGGCAGAAAGCACTATGACTCTCTTAAGGTAGCCAATGCCTCGTCACCAACATAATCCCATCACCAACTTCAGGAAACCGCTTGCAAAGGTAACGAAGCTTCTCATAAGATACACAGCTAGTGGGGTGTCACTTGAGGCAGACTGGCCAAAGTATCAAAAAAATGTGTATTTGGGTGAGCAACTAGCAGGAATCACTATGACACACATAGGGCAGACAATGCCTCGTCACCAGCATAATCACATCAGCAACTTCAAGAAACCCCTGGCAAAAGCTACAATGACTCTTAAGATACACAACTAGTGGCGTAGCTATCAGGCAGACTGGAAAGAGTATCTAAAAAATGTGTATTTGGGTGAAGAACTGGCAGGAATCTCTATGACTCTCTTGAGGTAGCCAATGCCTCGTCACCAGCATAATCACATCAGCAACTTCAAGAAACCCCTGGCAAAAGTTACAATGACTCTTAAGATACACAACTAGTGGCGTAGCTATCAGGCAGACTGGAAAGAGTATCTAAAAAATGTGTATTTGGATGAGCAACTGGCAGGAAACACTGTGACTCTCTTGAGGTAGCCAATGCCTCGTCACCAGTAGAATCAAATCAGCAACTTCTAGAAACCCCTGGCAAAAGTAACGATGTTTCTCTTAAGATACACAACTAGTGGCGTATCGCTTCAGGCACACTGGAAACAGTATCTAAAGAATGTGTATTTGGGTGAGCAACTGGCACGAAACACTGTGACTCTCTTAGGGTAACCAATATCTCGTCACCAGTATTATCACATCTTCAAAGTCAAGAAACCGCTGGCAAAAGTAACGATGTTTCTCTTAAGATACACAACTAGTGGCGTATCGCTTCAGGCACACTGGAAACAGTATCTAAAAAATGTGTATTTGGGTGAGCAACTGGCACGAAACACTGTGACTCTCTTAGGGTTGCCAATATCTCGTCACCAGTACAATCACATCTTCAAAGTCAAGAAACCGCTGGCAAGAGTAACAATGTTTCTCTTAAGATACACAACTAGTGGCGTATCGCTTCAGGCAGACTGGCCACAGTATCTCAAAATGTGTATTTGGGTGAGCAACTGGCAGAAAGCACTATGACTCTCTGAAGGTAGCCAATGCCTCGTCACCAACATAATCACATCACCAACTTAAAGAAACCGCTTGCAAAGGTAACGCAGCTTCTCATAAGATACACAGCTAGTGGGGTGTCACTTGAGGCAGACTGGCCAAAGTATCAAAAAAATGTGTATTTGGGTGAGCAACTAGCAGGAATCACTATGACACTCATAGGGTAGCCAATGCCTCGTCACCAGCATAATCACATCAGCAACTTCAAGAAACCCCTGGCAAAAGTTACAATGACTCTTAAGATACACAACTAGTGGCGTAGCTATCAGGCAGACTGGAAAGAGTATCAAAAAAATGTGTATTTGAAATAGCAACTGGCAGGAAACACTGTGACTCTCTTAGGGTAGCCAATATCTCGTCACCAGTATAATCACATCTTCAAAGTCAAGAAACCGCTGGCAAGAGTAACGATGTTTCTCTTAAGATACACAACTAGTGGCGTATCGCTTCAGGCAGACTGGCCACAGTATCTCAAAATGTGTATTTGGGTGAGCAACTGGCAGGAAGCACTATGACTCTCTTAAGGTAGCCAATGCCTCGTCACCAACATAATCCCATCACCAACTTCAGGAAACCGCTTGCAAAGGTAACGAAGCTTCTCATAAGATACACAGCTAGTGGGGTGTCACTTGAGGCAGACTGGCCAAAGTATCAAAAAAATGTGTATTTGGGTGAGCAACTAGCAGGAATCACTATGACACTCATAGGGTAGCCAATGCCTCGTCACCAGCATAATCACATCAGCAACTTCAAGAAACCCCTGGCAAAAGTTACAATGACTCTTAAGATACACAACTAGTGGCGTAGCTATCAGGCAGACTGGAAAGAGTATCTAAAAAATGTGTATTTGGATGAGCAACTGGCAGGAAACACTGTGACTCTCTTAGGGTAGCCAATATCTCGTCACCAGTATAATCACATCTTCAAAGTCAAGAAACCGCTGGCAAGAGTAACGATGTTTCTCTTAAGATACACAACTAGTGGCGTATCGCTTCAGGCAGACTGGCCACAGAATCTCAAAATGTGTATTTGGGTGAGCAACTGGCCGGAAGCACTATGACTCTCTTAAGGTAGCCAATGCCTCGTCACCAACATAATCCCATCACCAACTTCAGGAAACCGCTTGGAAAGGTAACGAAGCTTCTCATAAGATACACAGCTAGTGGGGTGTCACTTGAGGCAGACTGGCCAAAGTATCAAAAAAATGTGTATTGGGGTGAGCAACTAGCAGGAATCACAATGACACTCATAGGGCAGCCATTGCCTCGTCACCAGCATAATCACATCAGCAACTTCAAGAAACCCCTGGCAAAAGTTACAATGACTCTTAAGATACACAACTAGTGGCGTAGCTATCAGGCAGACTGGAAAGAGTATCTAAAAAATGTGTATTTGGGTGAAGAACTGGCAGGAATCTCTATGACTCTCTTGAGGTAGCCAATGCCTCGTCACCAGTAGAATCAAATCAGCAACTTCTAGAAACCCCTGGCAAAAGTAACGATGTTTCTCTTAAGATACACAACTAGTGGCGTATCGCTTCAGGCACACTGGAAACAGTATCTAAAAAATGTGTATTTGGGTGAGCAACTGGCACGAAACACTGTGACTCTCTTAGGGTAACCAATATCTCGTCACCAGTATAATCACATCTTCAAAGTCAAGAAACCGCTGGCAAGAGTAACGATGTTTCTCTTAAGATACACAACCAGTGGCGTATCGCTTCAGGCAGACTGGCCACAGTATCTCAAAATGTGTATTTGGGTGAGCAACTGGCAGAAAGCACTATGACTCTCTTAAGGTAGGCAATGCCTCGTCACCAACATAATCACATCACCAACTTCATGAAACCGCTTGCAAAGGTAACGAAGCTTCTCATAAGATACACAGCTAGTGGGGTGTCACTTGAGGCAGACTGGCCAAAGTATCAAAAAAATGTGTATTTGGGTGAGCAACTAGCAGGAATCACTATGACACTCATAAGGTAGCCAATGCCCCGTCACCAGCATAATCACATCAGCAACTTCAAGAAACCCCTGGCAAAAGTTACAATGACTCTTAAGATACACAACTAGTGGCGTAGCTATCAGGCAGACTGGAAAGAGTATCTAAAAAATGTGTATTTGGATAAGCAACTGGCAGGAAACACTGTGACTCTCTTAGGGTAGCCAATATCTCGTCACCAGTATAATCACATCTTCAAAGTCAAGAAACCGCTGGCAAGAGTAACGATGTTTCTCTTAAGATACACAACTAGTGGCGTATCGCTTCAGGCACACTGGAAACAGTATCTAAAAAATGTGTATTTGGGTGAGCAACTGGCACGAAACACTGTGACTCTCTTAGGGTAACCAATATCACGTCACCAGTATAATCACATCTTCAAAGTCAAGAAACCGCTGGCAAGAGTAACGATGTTTCTCTTAAGATACACAACTAGTGGCGTATCGCTTCAGGCAGACTGGCCACAGTATCTCAAAATGTGTATTTGGGTGAGCAACTGGCAGAAAGCACTATGACTCTCTTAAAGTAGCCAATGCCTCGTCACCAACATAATCCCATCACCAACTTCAAGAAACCGCTTGCAAAGGTAACGAAGCTTTTCATAAGATACACAGCTGGTGGGGTGTCACTTGAGGCAGTTTGGCCAAAGTATCAAAAAAATGTGTATTTGGATGAGCAACTAGCAGGAATCACTATGACACTCATAGGTTAGCCAATGCCTCGTCACCAGCATAATCACATCAGCAACTTCAAGAAACCCCTGGCAAAAGTTACAATGACTCTTAAGATACACAACTAGTGGCGTAGCTATCAGGCAGACTGGAAAGAGTATCTAAAAAATGTGTATTTGGATGAGCAACTGGCAGGAAACACTGTGACTCTCTTAGGGTAAACAGTATGTCGTCACCAGTATAATCACATCTTCAAATTCAAGAAACCGCTGGCAAGAGTAACGATGTTTCTCTTAAGATACACAACTAGTGGCGTATCGCTTCAGGCAGACTGGCCACAGTATCTCAAAATGTGTATTTGGGTGAGCAACTGGCACGAAGCACTATGACTCTCTTAAGGTAGCCAATGCCTCGTCACCAACATAATCCCATCACCAACTTCAAAAAACCGCTTGCAAAGGTAACGAAGCTTCTCATAAGATACACAGCTAGTGGGGTGTCACTTGAGGCAGACTGGCCAAAGTATCAAAAAAATGTATATTTGGGTGAGTAACTAGCAGGAATCACTACGACACTCATAGGGTAGCCAATGCCTAGTCACCAGCATAATCGCATCAGCAACTTCAAGAAACCCCTGGCAAAAGTTACAATGACTCTTAAGATACACAACTAGTGGCGTAGCTATCAGGCAGACTGGAAAGAGTATCTAAAAAATGTGTATTTGTGTGAAGAACTGGCAGGTATCTCTATGACTCTCTTGAGGTAGCCAATGCCTCGTCACCAGCAGAATCAAATCAGCAACTTCTAGAAACCCCTGGCAAAAGTAACGATGTTTCTCTTAAGATACACAACTAGTGGCGTATCGCTTCAGGCACACTGGAAACAGTATCTAAAAAATGTGTATTTGGGTGAGCAACTGGCACGAAACACTGTGACTCTCTTAGGGTAGCCAATATCTCGTCACCAGTATAATCACATCTTCAAAATCAAGAAACCACTGGCAAGAGTAACGATGTTTCTCTTAAGATACACAACTAGTGGCGTATCGCTTCAGGCAGACTGGCCGCAGTATCTCAAAATGTGTATTTGGGTGAGCAACTGGTAGGAAGCACTATGACTCTCTTAAGGTAGCCAATGCCTCGTCACGAACATAATCCCAACACCAACTTCAAGAAACCGCTTGCAAATGTAACGAAGCTTCTCATAAGATACACAGCTAGTGGGGTGTCACTTGAGGCAGACTGGCCAAAGTATCAAAAAAATGTGTATTTGGGTGAGCAACTAGCAGGAATCACTATGACACTCATAGGGTAGCCAATGCCTCGTCACCAGCATAATCACATCAGCAACTTCAAGAAACCCCTGGCAAAAGTTACAATGACTCTTAAGATACACAACTAGTGGCGTAGCTATCAGGCAGACTGGAAAGAGTATCTAAAAAATGTGTATTTGGGTGAAGAACTGGCAGGAATCTCTATGACTCTCTTGAGGTAGCCAATGCTTCGCCACCAGCAGAATCAAATCAGCAACTTCTAGAAACCCCTTTCAAAAGTAACGATGTTTCTCTTAAGATACGCAACTAGTGGCGTATCGCTTCAGGCACACTGGAAACAGTGTCTAAAAAATGTGTATTTGGATGAGCAACTGGCAGGAAACGCTGTGACTCTCTTAGGGTAGCCAATATCTTGTCACCAGTATAATCACATCTTCAATGTCAAGAAACCGCTGGCAAGAGTAACGATGTTTCTCTTAAGATACACAACTAGTGGCGTATCGCCTCAGGCACACTGGAAACAGTATCTAAAAAATTTGTATTTGGGTGAGCAACTGGCACGAAACACTGTGACTCTCTTAGGGTAACCAATATCTCGTCACCAGTATAATCACATCTTCAAAGTCAAGAAACCGCTGGCGAGAGTAACGATGTTTCTCTTAAGATACACAACTAGTGGCGTATCGCTTCAGGCAGA
Source organism: Schistocerca nitens (assembly GCF_023898315.1). Taxonomy (NCBI): domain Eukaryota; kingdom Metazoa; phylum Arthropoda; class Insecta; order Orthoptera; family Acrididae; genus Schistocerca; species Schistocerca nitens. The sequence goes on along the minus strand of NC_064616.1, from coordinate 103,396,954 downwards.
CTGGCCACAGTATCTCAAAATGTGTATTTGGGTGAGCAACTGGCAGAAAGCACTATGACTCTCTTAAAGTAGCCAATGCCTCGTCACCAACATAATCCCATCACCAACTTCAAGAAACCGCTTGCAAAGGTAACGAAGCTTTTCATAAGATACACAGCTGGTGGGGTGTCACTTGAGGCAGTTTGGCCAAAGTATCAAAAAAATGTGTATTAGGGTGAGCAACTAGCAGGAATCACTATGACACTCATAGGTTAGCCAATGCCTCGTCACCAGCATAATCACATCAGCAACTTCAAGAAACTACTGGCAAAAGTTACAATGACTCTTAAGATACACAACTAGTGGCGTAGCTATCAGGCAGACTGGAAAGAGTATCTAAAAAATGTGTATTTGGATGAGCAACTGGCAGGAAACACTGTGACTCTCTTAGGGTAGCCAATATCTCGTCACCAGTATAATCACATCTTCAAAGTCAAGAAACCGCTGGCAACAGTAACGATGTTTCTCTTAAGATACACAACTAGTGGCGTATCGCTTCAGGCACACTGGAAACAGTATCTAAAAAATGTGTATTTGGGTGAGCAACTGGCACGAAACACTGTGACTCTCTTAGGGTAGCCAATATCTCGTCACCAGTATAATCACAGCTTCAAAGTCAAGAAACCGCTGGCAAGAGTAACGATGTTTCTCTTAAGATACACAACTAGTGGCGTATCGCTTCAGGCAGACTGGCCACAGTATCTCAAAATGTGTATTTGGGTGAGCAACTGGCAGGAAGCACTATGACTCTCTTAAAGTAGGCAATGCCTCGTCACCAACATAATCCCATCACCAACTTCAAGAAACCGCTTGCAAAGGTAACGAAGCTTCTCATAAGATACACAGCTAGTGGGGTGTCACATGAGGCAGACTGGCCAAAGTATCAAAAAAATGTGTATTTGGGTGAGCAACTAGCAGGAATCACTATGACACTCATAGGGTAGCCAATGCCTAGTCACCAGCATAATCACATCAGCAACTTCAAGAAACCCCTGGCAAAAGTTACAATGACTCTTAAGATACACAACTAGTGGCGTAGCTATCAGGCAGACTGGAAAGAGTATCTAAAAAAATGTTTATTTGGGTGAAGAACTGGCAGGAATCTCTATGACTCTCTTGAGGTAGCCAATGCCTCGTCACCAGCAGAATCAAATCAGCAACTTCTAGAAACCCCTGGCAAAAGTAACGATGTTTCTCTTAAGATACACAAATAGTGGCGTATCGCTTCAGGCACACTGGAAACAGTATCTAAAAAATGTGTATTTGGGTGAGCAACTGGCACGAAACACTGTGACTCTCTTAGGGTAGCCAATATCTCGTCACCAGTATAACCACAGCTTCAAAGTCAAGAAACCGCTGGCAAGAGTAACGATGTTTCTCTTAAGATACACAACTAGTATCGTATCGCTTCAGGCAGACTGGCCACAGTATCTCAAAATGTGTATTTGGGTGAGCAACTGGCAGGGAGCACTATGACTCTCTTAAGGTAGCCAATGCCTCGTCACCAACATAATCCGATCACCAACTTCAAGAAACCGCTTGCAAAGGTAACGAAGGTTCTCATAAGATACACAGCTAGTGGGGTGTCACTTGAGGCAGACTGGCCAAAGTATCAAAAAAATGTGTATTTGGGTGAGCAACTAGGAGGAATCACTATGACACTCATAGGGTAGCCAATGCCTCGTCACCAGCATCATCACATCAGCAACTTCAAGAAACCCCTGGCAAAAGTTACAATGACTCTTAAGATACACAACTAGTGGCGTAGCTATCAGGCAGACTGGAAAGTGTATCTAAAAAATGTGTATTTGTGTGAAGAACTGGCAGGATTCTCTATGACTCTCTTGAGGTAGCCAATGCTTCGTCACCAGCAGAATCAAATCAGCATCTTCTAGAACCCCATTTCAAAAGTAACGATGTTTCTCTTAAGATACACAACTAGTGGCGTATCGCTTCAGGCACACTGGAAACAGTATCTAAAAATGTGTATTTGGGTGAGCAACTGCCACGAAACACTGTGACTCTCTTAGGGTAGCCAATATCTCGTCACCAGTATAATCACAGCTTCAAAGTCAAGAAACCGCTGGCAAGAGTAACGATGTTTCTCTTAAGATACACAACTAGTGGCGTATCGCTTCAGGCAGACTGGCCACAGTATCTCAAAATGTGTATTTGGGTGAGCAACTGGCAGGAAGCACTATGACTCTCTTAAGGTAGCCAATGCCGCGTCACCAACATAATCCCATCACCAACTTCAAGAAACCGCTTGCAAAGGTAACGAAGCTTCTCATAAGATACACAGCTAGTGGGGTGTCACTTGAGGCAGACTGGCCAAAGTATCAAAAAAATGTGTATTTGGGTGAGCAACTAGCAGGAATCACTATGACACTCATAGGGTAGCCAATGCCTAGTCACCAGCATAATCACATCAGCAACTTCAAGAAACCCCTGGCAAAAGTTACAATGACTCTTAAGATACACAACTAGTGGCGTAGCTATCAGGCAGACTGGAAAGAGTATCTAAAAAATGTGTATTTGTGTGAAGAACTGGCAGGAATCTCTATGACTCTCTTGAGGTAGCCAATGCCTCGTCACCAGCAGAATCAAATCAGCAACTTCTAGAAACCCCTGGCAAAAGTAACGATGTTTCTCTTAAGATACACAACTAGTGGCGTATCGCTTCAGGCACACTGGAAACAGTATCTAAAATATGTGTATTTGGGTAAGCAACTGGCACGAAACACTGTGACTCTCTTAGGGTAGCCAATATCTCGTCACCAGTATAATCACATCTTCAAAATCAAGAAACCGCTGGCAAGAGTAACGATGTTTCTCTTAAGATACACAACTAGTGGCGTATCGCTTCAGGCAGACTGGCCGCAGTATCTCAAAATGTGTATTTGGGTGAGCAACTGGCAGGAAGCACTATGACTCTCTTAAGGTAGCCAATGCCTCGTCACGAACATAATCCCAACACCAACTTCAAGAAACCGCTTGCAAATGTAACGAAGCTTCTCATAAGATACACAGCTAGTGGGCTGTCACTTGAGGCAGACTGGCCAAAGTATCAAAAAAATGTGTATTTGGGTGAGCAACTAGCAGGAATCACTATGACACTCATAGGGTAGCCAATGCCTCTTCACCAGCATAATCACATTAGCAACTTCAAGTAACCCCTGGCAAAAGTTACGATGACTCTTAAGATACACAACTAGTGGCGTAGCTATCAGGCAGACTGGAAAGAGTATCTAAAAAAATGTGTATTTGGGTGAAGAACTGGCAGGAATCTCTATGACTCTCTTGAGGTAGCCAATGCTTCGTCACCAGCAGAATCAAATCAGCAACTTCTAGAAACCCCTTTCAAAAGTAACGATGTTTCTCTTAAGATACACAACTAGTGGCGTATCGCTTCAGGCACACTGGAAACAGTATCTAAAAAATGTGTATTTGGATGAGCAACTGGCAGGAAACACTGTGACTCTCTTAGGGTAGCCAATATCTCGTCACCAGTATAATCACATCTTCAAAGTCAAGAAACCGCTGGCAAGAGTAACGATGTTTCTCTTAAGATACACAACTAGTGGCGTATCGCCTCAGGCACACTGGAAACAGTATCTAAAAAATGTGTATTTGGGTGAGCAACTGGCACGAAACACTGTGACTCTCTTAGGTCAACCAATATCTCGTCACCAGTATAATCACATCTTCAAAGTCAAGAAACCGCTGGCAAGAGTAACGATATTTCTCTTAAGATACACAACTAGTGGCGTATCGCTTCAGGCACACTGGAAACAGTATCTAAAAAATGTGTATTTGGATGAGCAACTGGCAGGAATCACTATGACACTCATAGGTTAGCCAATGCCTCGTCACCAGCATAATCACATCAGCAACTTCAAGAAACTACTGGCAAAAGTTACAATGACTCTTAAGATACACAACTAGTGGCGTAGCTATCAGGCAGACTGGAAAGAGTATCTAAAAAATGTGTATTTGGGTGAGCAACTGGCAGGAAGCACTATGACTCTCTTAAGGTAGCCAATGCCTCGTCACCAACATAATCCCATCACCAACTTCAAGAAAACGCTTGCAAAGGTAACGAAGCTTCTCATAAGATACACAGCTAGTGGGGTGTCACTTGAGGCAGACTGGCCAAAGTATCAAAAAAATGTGTATTTGGGTGAGCAACTAGCAGGAATCACTATGACACTCATAGGGTAGCCAATGCCTAGTCACCAGCATAATCACATCAGCAACTTCAAGAAACCCCTGGCAAAAGTTACAATGACTCTTAAGATACACAACTAGTGGCGTAGCTATCAGGCAGACTGGAAAGAGTATCTAAAAAAATGTGTATTTGGGTGAAGAACTGGCAGGAATCTCTATGACTCTCTTGAGGTAGCCAATGCCTCGTCACCAGCAGAATCAAATCAGCAACTTCTAGAAACCCCTGGCAAAAGTAACGATGTTTCTCTTAAGATACACAACTAGTGGCGTATCGCTTCAGGCACACTGGAAACAGTATCTAAAAAATGTGTATTTGGGTGAGCAACTGGCACGAAACACTGTGACTCTCTTAGGGTAGCCAATATCTCGTCACCAGTATAACCACAGCTTCAAAGTCAAGAAACCGCTGGCAAGAGTAACGATGTTTCTCTTAAGATACACAACTAGTGGCGTATCGCTTCAGGCAGACTGGCCACAGTATCTCAAAATGTGTATTTGGGTGAGCAACTGGCAGGAAGCACTATGACTCTCTTAAGGTTGCCAATGCCTCGTCACCAACATAATCCGATCACCAACTTCAAGAAACCGCTTGCAAAGGTACCGAAGCTTCTCATAAGATACACAGCTAGTGGGGTGTCACTTGAGGCAGATTTGCCAAAGTATCAAAAAAAGTGTATTTGGGTGAGCAACTAGCAGGAATCACTATGACACTCATAGGGTAGCCAATGCCTCGTCACCAGCATAATCACATCAGCAACTTCAAGAAACCCCTGGCAAAAGTTACAATGACTCTTAAGATACACAACTAGTGGCGTAGCTATCAGGCAGACTGGAAAGAGTATCTAAAAAATGTGTATTTGGGTGAAGAACTGGCAGGAATCTCTATGACTCTCTTGAGGTAGCCAATGCCTCGTCACCAGCAGAATAAAATCAGCAACTTCTAGAAACCCCTGGCAAAAGTAACAATGTTTCTCTTAAGATACACAACTAGTGGCGTATCGCTTCAGGCAGACTGGCCACAGTATCTCAAAATGTGTATTTGGGTGAGCAACTGGCAGAAAGCACTATGACTCTCTTAAAGTAGCCAATGCCTCGTCACCAACATAATCCCATCACCAACTTCAAGAAACCGCTTGCAAAGGTAACGAAGCTTTTCATAAGATACACAGCTGGTGGGGTGTCACTTGAGGCAGTATGGCCAAAGTATCAAAAAAATGTGTATTTGGGTGAGCAACTAGCAGGAATCACTATGACACTCATAGGTTAGCCAATGCCTCGTCACCAGCATAATCACATCAGCAACTTCAAGAAACCCCTGGCAATAGTTACAATGACTCTTAAGATACACAACTAGTGGCGTAGCTATCAGGCAGACTGGAAAGAGTATCTAAAAAATGTGTATTTGTGTGAAGAACTGGCAGGAATCTCTATGACTCTCTTGAGGTAGCCAATGCCTCGTCACCAGCAGAATCAAATCAGCAACTTCTAGAAACCTGTGGCAAAAGTAACGATGTTTCTCTTAAGATACACAACTAGTGGCGTATCGCTTCAGGCACATGGGAAACAGTATCTAAAAAATGTGTATTTGGGTGAGCAACTGGCACGAAACACTGTGACTCTCTTAGGGTAGCCAATATCTCGTCACCAGTATAATCACATCTTCAAAATCAAGAAACCGCTGGCAAGAGTAACGATGTTTCTCTTAAGATACACAACTAGTGGCGTATCGCTTAGGGCAGACTGGCCGCAGTATCTCAAAATGTGTATTTGGGTGAGCAACTGGCAGGAAGCACTATGACTCTCTTAAGGTAGCCAATGCCTCGTCATGAACATAATCCCAACACCAACTTCAAGAAACCGCTTGCAAATGTAACGAAGCTTCTCATAAGATACACAGCTAGTGGGCTGTCACTTGAGGCAGACTGGCCAAAGTATCAAAAAAATGTGTATTTGGGTGAGCAACTAGCAGGAATCACTATGACACTCATAGGGTAGCCAATGCCTCGTCACCAGCATAATCACATCAGCAACTTCAAGAAACCCCTGGCAAAAGTTACAATGACTCTTAAGATACACAACTAGTGGCGTAGCTATCAGGCAGACTGGAAAGAGTATCTAAAAAATGTGTATTTGGGTGAAGAACTGGCAGGAATCTCTATGACTCTCTTGAGGTAGCCAATGCTTCGTCACCAGCAGAATCAAATCAGCAACTTCTAGAAACCCCTTTCAAAAGTAACGATGTTTCTCTTAAGATACACAACTAGTGGCGTATCGCTTCAGGCACACTGGAAACAGTATCTAAAAAATGTGTATTTGGGTGAGCAACTGGCAGGAAACACTGTGACTCTCTTAGGGTAGCCAATATCTCGTCACCAGTATAATCACATCTTCAAAGTCAAGAAACCGCTGGCAAGAGTAACGATGTTTCTCTTAAGATACACAACTAGTGGCGTATCGCTTCAGGCAGACTGGCCACAGTATCTCAAAATGTGTATTTGGGTGAGCAACTGGCAGAAAGCACTATGACTCTCTTAAAGTAGCCAATGCCTCGTCACCAACATAAACCCATCACCAACTTCAAGAAACCGCTTGCAAATGTAACGAAGCTTTTCATAAGATACACAGCTGGTGGGGTGTCACTTGAGGCAGTTTGGCCAAAGTATCAAAGAAATGTGTATTTGGGTGAGCAACTAGCAGGAATCACTATGACACTCATAGGTTAGCCAATGCCTCGTCACCAGCATAATCACATCAGCAACTTCAAGAAACTACTGGCAAAAGTTACAATGACTCTTAAGATACACAACTAGTGGCGTAGCTATCAGGCAGACTGGAAAGAGTATCTAAAAAATGTGTATTTGGGTGAGCAACTGGCAGGAAGCACTATGACTCTCTTAAGGTAGCCAATGCCTCGTCACCAACATAATCCCATCACCAACTTCAAGAAACCGCTTGCAAAGGTAACGAAGCTTCTCATAAGATACACAGCTAGTGGGGTTTCACTTGAGGCAGACTGGCCAAAGGATCAAAAAAATGTGTATTTGGGTGAGCAACTAGCAGGAATCACTATGACACTCATAGGGTAGCCAATGCCTCGTCACCAGCAGAATCAAATCAGCAACTTCTAGAAACCCCTGGCAAAAGTAACGATGTTTCTCTTAAGATACACAACTAGTGGCGTATCGCTTCAGGCACACTGGAAACAGTATCTAAAAAATGTGTATTTGGGTGAGCAACTGGCACGAAACACTGTGACTCTCTTAGGGTAGCCAATATCTCGTCACCAGTATAATCACATCTTCAAAATCAAGAAACCGCTGGCAAGAGTAACGATGTTTCTCTTAAGATACACAACTAGTGGCGTATCGCTTCAGGCAGACTGGCCGCAGTATCTCAAAATGTGTATTTGGGTGAGCAACTGGCAGGAAGCACTATGACTCTCTTAAGGTAGCCAATGCCTCGTCATGAACATAATCCCAACACCAACTTCAAGAAACCGCTTGCAAATGTAACGAAGCTTCTCATAAGATACACAGCTAGTGGGCTGTCACTTGAGGCAGACTGGCCAAAGTATCAAAAAAATGTGTATTTGGGTGAGCAACTAGCAGGAATCACTATGACACTCATAGGGTAGCCAATGCCTCGTCACCAGCATAATCACATCAGCAACTTCAAGAAACCCCTGGCAAAAGTTACAATGACTCTTAAGATACACAACTAGTGGCGTAGCTATCAGGCAGACTGGAAAGAGTATCTAAAAAATGTGTATTTGGGTGAAGAACTGGCAGGAATCTCTATGACTCTCTTGAGGTAGCCAATGCTTCGTCACCAGCAGAATCAAATCAGCAACTTCTAGAAACCCCTTTCAAAAGTAACGATGTTTCTCTTAAGATACACAACTAGTGGCGTATCGCTTCAGGCAGACTGGCCACAGTATCTCAAAATGTGTATTTGGGTGAATAACTGGCAGAAAGCACTATGACTCTCTTAAAGTAGCCAATGCCTCGTCACCAACATAAACCCATCACCAACTTCAAAAACCGCTTGCAAAGGTAACGAAGCTTTTCATAAGATACACAGCTGGTGGGGTGTCACTTGAGGCAGTTTGGCCAAAGTATCAAAAAAATGTGTATTTGGGTGAGCAACTAGCAGGAATCACTATGACACTCATAGGTTAGCCAATGCCTCGTCACCAGCATAATCACTTCAGCAACTTCAAGAAACTACTGGCAAAAGTTACAATGACTCTTAAGATACACAACTAGTGGCGTAGCTATCAGGCAGACTGGAAAGAGTATCTAAAAAATGTGTATTTGGGTGAGCAACTGGCAGGAAGCACTATGACTCTCTTAAGGTAGCCAATGCCTCGTCACCAACATAATCCCATCACCAACTTCAAGAAACCGCTTGCAAAGGTAACGAAGCTTCTCATAAGATACACAGCAAGTTGGGTTTCACTTGAGGCAGACTGGCCAAAGGATCAAAAAAATGTGTATTTGGGTGAGCAACTAGCAGGAATCACTATGACACTCATAGGGTAGCCAATGCCTCGTCACCAGCAGAATCAAATCAGCAACTTCTAGAAACCCCTGGCAAAAGTAACGATGTTTCTCTTAAGATACACAACTAGTGGCGTATCGCTTCAGGCACACTGGAAACAGTATCTAAAAAATGTGTAATTGGGTGAGCAGCTGGCACGAAACACTGTGACTCTCTTAGGGTAGCCAATATCTCGTCACCAGTATAACCACAGCTTCAAAGTCAAGAAACCGCTGGCAAGAGTAACGATGTTTCTCTTAAGATACACAACTAGTGGCGTATCGCTTCAGGCAGACTGGCCACAGTATCTCAAAATGTGTATTTGGGTGAGCAACTGGCAGAAAGCACTATGACTCTCTTAAGGTAGCCAATGCCTCGTCACCAACATAATCCGATCACCAACTTCAAGAAACCGCTTGCAAAGGTAACGAAGCTTCTCATAAGATACACAGCTAGTGGGGTGTCACTTGAGGCAGACTGGCCAAAGTATCAAAAAAATGAGTATTTGGGTGAGCAACTAGCAGGAATCACTATGACACTCGTAGGGTAGCCAATGCCTCGTCACCAGCATAATCACATCAGCAACTTCAAGAAACCCCTGGCAAAAGTTACAATGACTCTTAAGATACACAACTAGTGGCGTAGCTATCAGGCAGACTGGAAAGAGTATCTAAAAAATGTGTATTTGGATGAGCAACTGGCAGGAAACACTGTGACTCTCTTAGGGTAACCAATATGTCGTCACCAGTATAATCACATCTTCAAATTCAAGAAACCGCTGGCAAGAGTAACGATGTTTCTCTTAAGATACACAACTAGTGGCGTATCGCTTCAGGCAGACTGGCCACAGTATCTCAAAATGTGTATTTGGGTGAGCAACTGGCAGGAAGCACTATGACTCTCTTAAGGTAGCGAATGCCTCGTCACCAACATAATCCCATCACCATCTTCAAGAAACCGCTTGCAAATGTAACGAAGCTTCTCATAAGATACACAGCTAGTGGGGTGTCACTTGAGGCAGACTGGCCAAAGTATCAAAAAAATGTGTATTTGGGTGAGCAACTAGCAGGAATCACTATGACACTCATAGGGTAGCCAATGCCTCGTCACCAGCATCATCACATCAGCAACTTCAAGAAACCCCTGGCAAAAGTTACAATGACTCATAAGATACACAACTAATGGCGTAGCTATCAGGCAGACTGGAAAGTGTATCTAAAAAATGTGTATTTGTGTGAAGAACTGGCAGGAATCTCTATGACTCTCTTGAGGTAGCCAATGCTTCGTCACCAGCAGAATCAAATCAGCAACTTCTAGAAACCCATTTCAAAAGTAACGATGTTTCTCTTAAGATACACAACTAGTGGCGTATCGCTTCAGGCACACTGGAAACAGTATCTAAAAAATGTGTATTTGGGTGAGCAACTGGCACGAAACACTGTGACTCTCTTAGGGTAGCCAATATCTCGTCACCAGTATAATCACAGCTTCAAAGTCAAGAAACCGCTGGCAAGAGTAACGATGTTTCTCTTAAGATACACAACTAGTGGCGTATCGCTTCAGGCAGACTGGCCACAGTATCTCAAAATGTGTATTTGGGAGAGCAACTGGCAGGAAGCACTATGACTCTCTTAAGGTAGCCAATGCCTCGTCACCAACATAATCCCATCACCAACTTCAAGAAACCGCTTGCAAAGGTAACGAAGCTTCTCATAAGATACACAGCTAGTGGGGTGTCACTTGAGGCAGACTGGCCAAAGTATCAAAAAAATGTGTATTTGGGTGAGCAACTAGCAGGAATCACTATGACACTCATAGGGTAGCCAATGCCTAGTCACCAGCATAATCACATCAGCAACTTCAAGAAACCCCTGGCAAAAGTTACAATGACTCTTAAGATACACAACTAGTGGCGTAGCTATCAGGCAGACTGGAAAGAGTATCTAAAAAATGTGTATTTGTGTGAAGAACTGGCAGGAATCTCTATGACTCTCTTGAGGTAGCCAATGCCTCGTCACCAGCAGAATCAAATCAGCAACTTCTAGAAACCCCTGGCAAAAGTAACGATGTTTCTCTTAAGATACACAACTAGTGGCGTATCGCTTCAGGCACACTGGAAGCAGTATCTAAAAAAGGTGTATTTGGGTGAGCAACTGGCACGAAACACTGTGACTCTCTTAGGGTAGCCAATATCTCGTCACCAGTATAATCACATCTTCAAAATCAAGAAACCGCTGGCAAGAGTAACGATGTTTCTCTTAAGATACACAACTAGTGGCGTATCGCCTCAGGCACACTGGAAACAGTATCTAAAAAATGTGTATTTGGGTGAGCAACTGGCACGAAACACTGTGACTCTCTTAGGGTAACCAATATCTCGTCACCAGTATAATCACATCTTCAAAGTCAAGAAACCGCTGGCAAGAGTAACGATATTTCTCTTAAGATACACAACTAGTGGCGTATCGCTTCAGTCAGACTGGCCACAGTATCTCAAAATGTGTATTTGGGTGAGCAACTGGCAGAAAGCACTATGACTCTCTTAAAGTAGCCGATGCCTCGTCACCAACATAATCCCATCACCAACTTCAAGAAACCGCTTGCAAAGGTAACGAAGCTTTTCATAAGATACACAGCTGGTGGGGTGTCACTTGAGGCAGTTTGGCCAAAGTATCAAAAAAATGTGTATTTGGGTGAGCAACTAGCAGGAATCACTATGACACTCATAGGTTAGCCAATGCCTAGTCACCAGCATAATCACATCAGCAACTTCAAGAAACTACTGGCAAAAGTTACAATGACTCTTAAGATACACAACTAGTGGCGTAGCTATCAGGCAGACTGGAAAGAGTATCTAAAAAATGTGTATTTGGGTGAGCAACTGGCAGGAAGCACTATGACTCTCTTAAGGTAGCCAATGCCTCGTCACCAACATAATCCCATCACCAACTTCAAGAAAACGCTTGCAAAGGTAACGAAGCTTCTCATAAGATACACAGCTAGTGGGGTGTCACTTGAGGCAGACTGGCCAAAGTATCAAAAAAATGTGTATTTGGGTGAGCAACTAGCAGGAATCACTATGACACTCATAGGGTAGCCAATGCCTAGTCACCAGCATAATCACATCAGCAACTTCAAGAAACCCCTGGCAAAAGTTACAATGACTCTTAAGATACACAACTAGTGGCGTAGCTATCAGGCAGACTGGAAAGAGTATCTAAAAAAATGTGTATTTGGGTGAAGAACTGGCAGGAATCTCTATGACTCTCTTGAGGTAGCCAATGCCTCGTCATCAGCAGAATCAAATCAGCAACTTCTAGAAACCCCTGGCAAAAGTTACGATGTTTCTCTTAAGATACACAACTAGTGGCGTATCGCTTCAGGCAGACTGGCCACAGTATCTCAAAATGTGTATTTGGGTGAGCAACTGGCAGGAAGCACTATGACTCTCTTAAGGTAGCGAATGCCTCGTCACCAACATAATCCCATCACCATCTTCAAGAAACCGCTTGCAAATGTAACGAAGCTTCTCATAAGATACACAGCTAGTGGGGTGTCACTTGAGGCAGACTGGCCAAAGTATCAAAAAAATGTGTATTTGGGTGAGCAACTAGCAGGAATCACTATGACACTCATAGGGTAGCCAATGCCTCGTCACCAGCATCATCACATCAGCAACTTCAAGAAACCCCTGGCAAAAGTTACAATGACTCATAAGATACACAACTAGTGGCGTAGCTATCAGGCAGACTGGAAAGTGTATCTAAAAAATGTGTATTTGTGTGAAGAACTGGCAGGAATCTCTATGACTCTCTTGAGGTAGCCAATGCTTCGTCACCAGCAGAATCAAATCAGCAACTTCTAGAAACCCATTTCAAAAGTAACGATGTTTCTCTTAAGATACACAACTAGTGGCGTATCGCTTCAGGCACACTGGAAACAGTATCTAAAAAATGTGTATTTGGGTGAGCAACTGGCACGAAACACTGTGACTCTCTTAGGGTAGCCAATATCTCGTCACCAGTATAATCACAGCTTCAAAGTCAAGAAACCGCTGGCAAGAGTAACGATGTTTCTCTTAAGATACACAACTAGTGGCGTATCGCTTCAGGCAGACTGGCCACAGTATCTCAAAATGTGTATTTGGGAGAGCAACTGGCAGGAAGCACTATGACTCTCTTAAGGTAGCCAATGCCTCGTCACCAACATAATCCCATCACCAACTTCAAGAAACCGCTTGCAAAGGTAACGAAGCTTCTCATAAGATACACAGCTAGTGGGGTGTCACTTGAGGCAGACTGGCCAAAGTATCAAAAAAATGTGTATTTGGGTGAGCAACTAGCAGGAATCACTATGACACTCATAGGGTAGCCAATGCCTAGTCACCAGCATAATCACATCAGCAACTTCAAGAAACCCCTGGCAAAAGTTACAATGACTCTTAAGATACACAACTAGTGGCGTAGCTATCAGGCAGACTGGAAAGAGTATCTAAAAAATGTGTATTTGGGTGAGCAACTGGCAGGAAGCACTATGACTCTCTTAAGGTAGCCAATGCCTCGTCACCAACATAATCCCATCACCAACTTCAAGAAAACGCTTGCAAAGGTAACGAAGCTTCTCATAAGATACACAGCTAGTGGGGTGTCACTTGAGGCAGACTGGCCAAAGTATCAAAAAAATGTGTATTTGGGTGAGCAACTAGCAGGAATCACTATGACACTCATAGGGTAGCCAATGCCTAGTCACCAGCATAATCACATCAGCAACTTCAAGAAACCCCTGGCAAAAGTTACAATGACTCTTAAGATACACAACTAGTGGCGTAGCTATCAGGCAGACTGGAAAGAGTATCTAAAAAAATGTGTATTTGGGTGAAGAACTGGCAGGAATCTCTATGACTCTCTTGAGGTAGCCAATGCCTCGTCACCAGCAGAATCAAATCAGCAACTTCTAGAAACCCCTGGCAAAAGTTACGATGTTTCTCTTAAGATACACAACTAGTGGCGTATCGCTTCAGGCACACTGGAAACAGTATCTAAAAAATGTGTATTTGGGTGAGCAACTGGCACGAAACACTGTGACTCTCTTAGGGTAGCCAATATCTCGTCACCAGTATAACCACAGCTTCAAAGTCAAGAAACCGCTGGCAAGAGTAACGATGTTTCTCTTAAGATACACAACTAGTGGCGTATCGCTTCAGGCAGACTGGCCACAGTATCTCAAAATGTGTATTTGGGTGAGCAACTGGCAGGAAGCACTATGACTCTCTTAAGGTAGCCAATGCCTCGTCACCTACATAATCCGATCACCAACTTCAAGAAACCGCTTGCAAAGGTAACGAAGCTTCTCATAAGATACACAGCTAGTGGGGTGTCACTTGAGGCAGATTTCCCAAAGTATCAAAAAAATGTGTATTTGGGTGAGCAACTAGCAGGAATCACTATGACACTCATAGGGTAGCCAATGCCTCGTCACCAGCACAATCACATCAGCAACTTCAAGAAACCCCTGGCAAAAGTTACAATGACTCTTAAGATACACAACTAGTGGCGTAGCTATCAGGCAGACTGGAAAGAGTATCTAAAAAATGTGTATTTGGGTGAAGAACTGGCAGGAATCTCTATGACTCTCTTGAGGTAGCCAATGCCTCGTCACCAGCAGAATCAAATCAGCAACTTCTAGAAACCCCTGGCAAAAGTAACAATGTTTCTCTTAAGATACACAACTAGTGGCGTATCGCTTCAGGCAGACTGGCCACAGTATCTCAAAATGTGTATTTGGGTGAGCAACTGGCAGAAAGCACTATGACTCTCTTAAAGTAGCCAATGCCTCGTCACCAACATAATCCCATCACCAACTTCAAGAAACCGCTTGCAAAGGTAACGAAGCTTTTCATAAGATACACAGCTGGTGGGGTGTCACTTGAGGCAGTTTGGCCAAAGTATCAAAAAAATGTGTATTTGGGTGAGCAACTAGCAGGAATCACTATGACACTCATAGGTTAGCCAATGCCTCGTCACCAGCATAATCACATCAGCAACTTCAAGTAACCCCTGGCAATAGTTACAATGACTCTTAAGATACACAACTAGTGGCGTAGCTATCAGGCAGACTGGAAAGTGTATCTAAAAAATGTGTATTTGGATGAGCAACTGGTAGGAAACACTGTGACTCTCTTAGGGTAACCAATATGTCGTCACCAGTATAATCACATCTTCAAATTCAAGAAACCGCTGGCAAGAGTAACGATGTTTCTCTTAAGATACACAACTAGTGGCGTATCGCTTCAGGCAGACTGGCCACAGTATCTCAAAATGTGTATTTGGGTGAGCAACTGGCAGGAAGCACTATGACTCTCTTAAGGTAGCGAATGCCTCGTCACCAACATAATCCCATCACCAACTTCAAGAAACCGCTTGCAAATGTAACGAAGCTTCTCATAAGATACACAGCTAGTGGGGTGTCACTTGAGGCAGACTGGCCAAAGTATCAAAAAAATGTGTATTTGGGTGAGCAACTAGCAGGAATCACTATGACACTCATACGGTAGCCAATGCCTCGTCACCAGCATCATCACATCAGCAACTTCAAGAAACCCCTGGCAAAAGTTACAATGACTCTTAAGATACACAACTAGTGGCGTAGCTATCAGGCAGACTGGAAAGAGTATCTAAAAAATGTGTATTTGTGTGAAGAACTGGCAGGAATCTCTATGACTCTCTTGAGGTAGCCAATGCCTCGTCACCAGCAGAATCAAATCAGCAACTTCTAGAAACCCCTGGCAAAAGTAACGATGTTTCTCTTAAGATACACAACTAGTGGCGTATCGCTTCAGGCACATGGGAAACAGTATCTAAAAAATGTGTATTTGGGTGAGCAACTGGCACGAAACACTGTGACTCTCTTAGGGTAGCCAATATCTCGTCACCAGTATAATCACATCTTCAAAATCAAGAAACCGCTGGCAAGAGTAACGATGTTTCTCTTAAGATACACAACTAGTGGCGTATCGCTTCAGGCAGACTAGCCGCAGTATCTCAAAATGTGTATTTGGGTGAGCAACTGGCAGGAAGCACTATGACTCTCTTAAGGTAGCCAATGCCTCGTCACGAACATAATCCCAACACCAACTTCAAGAAACCGCTTGAAAATGTAACGAAGCTTCTCATAAGATACACAGCTAGTGGGCTGTCACATGAGGCAGACTGGCCAAAGTATCAAAAAAATGTGTATTTGGGTGAGCAACTAGCAGGAATCACTATGACACTCATAGGGTAGCCAATGCCTCGTCACCAGCATAATCACATCAGCAACTTCAAGAAACCCCTGGCAAAAGTTACAATGACTCTTAAGATACACAACTAGTGGCGTAGCTATCAGGCAGACTGGAAAGAGTATCTAAAAAATGTGTATTTGTGTGAAGAACTGGCAGGAATCTCTATGACTCTCTTGAGGTAGCCAATGCCTCGTCACCAGCAGAATCAAATCAGCAACTTCTAGAAACCCCTGGCAAAAGTAACGATGTTTCTCTTAAGATACACAACTAGTGGCGTATCGCTTCAGGCACACTGGAAGCAGTATCTAAAAAAGGTGTATTTGGGTGAGCAACTGGCACGAAACACTGTGACTCTCTTAGGGTAGCCAATATCTCGTCACCAGTATAATCACATCTTCAAAATCAAGAAACCGCTGGCAAGAGTAACGATGTTTCTCTTAAGATACACAACTAGTGGCGTATCGCCTCAGGCACACTGGAAACAGTATCTAAAAAATGTGTATTTGGGTGAGCAACTGGCACGAAACACTGTGACTCTCTTAGGGTAACCAATATCTCGTCACCAGTATAATCACATCTTCAAAGTCAAGAAACCGCTGGCAAGAGTAACGATATTTCTCTTAAGATACACAACTAGTGGCGTATCGCTTCAGGCAGACTGGCCACAGTATCTCAAAATGTGTATTTGGGTGAGCAACTGGCAGAAAGCACTATGACTCTCTTAAAGTAGCCGATGCCTCGTCACCAACATAATCCCATCACCAACTTCAAGAAACCGCTTGCAAAGGTAACGAAGCTTTTCATAAGATACACAGCTGGTGGGGTGTCACTTGAGGCAGTTTGGCCAAAGTATCAAAAAAATGTGTATTTGGGTGAGCAACTAGCAGGAATCACTATGACACTCATAGGTTAGCCAATGCCTAGTCACCAGCATAATCACATCAGCAACTTCAAGAAACTACTGGCAAAAGTTACAATGACTCTTAAGATACACAACTAGTGGCGTAGCTATCAGGCAGACTGGAAAGAGTATCTAAAAAATGTGTATTTGGGTGAGCAACTGGCTGGAAGCACTATGACTCTCTTAAGGTAGCCAATGCCTCGTCACCAACATAATCCCATCACCAACTTCAAGAAAACGCTTGCAAAGGTAACGAAGCTTCTCATAAGATACACAGCTAGTGGGGTGTCACTTGAGGCAGACTGGCCAAAGTATCAAAAAAATGTGTATTTGGGTGAGCAACTAGCAGGAATCACTATGACACTCATAGGGTAGCCAATGCCTAGTCACCAGCATAATCACATCAGCAACTTCAAGAAACCCCTGGCAAAAGTTACAATGACTCTTAA
Organism: Schistocerca nitens; assembly: GCF_023898315.1. Classification (NCBI taxonomy): domain Eukaryota; kingdom Metazoa; phylum Arthropoda; class Insecta; order Orthoptera; family Acrididae; genus Schistocerca; species Schistocerca nitens. Next base: position 103,379,520 of record NC_064616.1, on the reverse strand, counting down.
GATACACAACTAGTGGCGTAGCTATCAGGCAGACTGGAAAGAGTATCTAAAAAAATGTGTATTTGGGTGAAGAACTGGCAGGAATCTCTATGACTCTCTTGAGGTAGCCAATGCCTCGTCACCAGCAGAATCAAATCAGCAACTTCTAGAAACCCCTGGCAAAAGTAACAATGTTTCTCTTAAGATACACAACTAGTGGCGTATCGCTTCAGGCAGACTGGCCACAGTATCTCAAAATGTGTATTTGGGTGAGCAACTGGCAGAAAGCACTATGACTCTCTTAAAGTAGCCAATGCCTCGTCACCAACATAATCCCATCACCAACTTCAAGAAACCGCTTGCAAAGGTAACGAAGCTTTTCATAAGATACACAGCTGGTGGGGTGTCACTTGAGGCAGTTTGGCCAAAGTATCAAAAAAATGTGTATTTGGGTGAGCAACTAGCAGGAATCACTATGACACTCATAGGTTAGCCAATGCCTCGTCACCAGCATAATCACATCAGCAACTTCAAGTAACCCCTGGCAATAGTTACAATGACTCTTAAGATACACAACTAGTGGCGTAGCTATCAGGCAGACTGGAAAGAGTATCTAAAAAATGTGTATTTGGATGAGCAACTGGTAGGAAACACTGTGACTCTCTTAGGGTAACCAATATGTCGTCACCAGTATAATCACATCTTCAAATTCAAGAAACCGCTGGCAAGAGTAACGATGTTTCTCTTAAGATACACAACTAGTGGCGTATCGCTTCAGGCAGACTGGCCACAGTATCTCAAAATGTGTATTTGGGTGAGCAACTGGCAGGAAGCACTATGACTCTCTTAAGGTAGCGAATGCCTCGTCACCAACATAATCCCATCACCAACTTCAAGAAACCGCTTGCAAATGTAACGAAGCTTCTCATAAGATACACAGCTAGTGGGGTGTCACTTGAGGCAGACTGGCCAAAGTATCAAAAAAATGTGTATTTGGGTGAGCAACTAGCAGGAATCACTATGACACTCATACGGTAGCCAATGCCTCGTCACCAGCATCATCACATCAGCAACTTCAAGAAACCCCTGGCAAAAGTTACAATGACTCTTAAGATACACAACTAGTGGCGTAGCTATCAGGCAGACTGGAAAGAGTATCTAAAAAATGTGTATTTGTGTGAAGAACTGGCAGGAATCTCTATGACTCTCTTGAGGTAGCCAATGCCTCGTCACCAGCAGAATCAAATCAGCAACTTCTAGAAACCCCTGGCAAAAGTAACGATGTTTCTCTTAAGATACACAACTAGTGGCGTATCGCTTCAGGCACATGGGAAACAGTATCTAAAAAATGTGTATTTGGGTGAGAAACTGGCACGAAACACTGTGACTCTCTTAGGGTAGCCAATATCTCGTCACCAGTATAATCACATCTTCAAAATCAAGAAACCGCTGGCAAGAGTAACGATGTTTCTCTTAAGATACACAACTAGTGGCGTATCGCTTCAGGCAGACTAGCCGCAGTATCTCAAAATGTGTATTTGGGTGAGCAACTGGCAGGAAGCACTATGACTCTCTTAAGGTAGCCAATGCCTCGTCACGAACATAATCCCAACCCCAACTTCAAGAAACCGCTTGAAAATGTAACGAAGCTTCTCATAAGATACACAGCTAGTGGGCTGTCACATGAGGCAGACTGGCCAAAGTATCAAAAAAATGTGTATTTGGGTGAGCAACTAGCAGGAATCACTATGACACTCATAGGGTAGCCAATGCCTCGTCACCAGCATAATCACATCAGCAACTTCAAGAAACCCCTGGCAAAAGTTACAATGACTCTTAAGATACACAACTAGTGGCGTAGCTATCAGGCAGACTGGAAAGAGTATCTAAAAAATGTGTATTTGGGTGAAGAACTGGCAGGAATCTCTATGACTCTCTTGAGGTAGCCAATGCTTCGTCACCAGCAGAATCAAATCAACAACTTCTAGAAACCCCTTTCAAAAGTAACGATGTTTCTCTTAAGATACACAACTAGTGGCGTATCGCTTCAGGCAGACTGGAAACAGTATCTAAAAAATGTGTATTTGGACGAGCAACTGGCAGGAAACACTGTGACTCTCTTAGGGTAGCCAATATCTCGTCACCAGTATAATCACATCTTCAAAGTCAAGAAACCGCTGGCAAGAGTAACGATGTTTCTCTTAAGATACACAACTAGTGGCGTATCGCTTCAGGCAGACTGGCCACAGTATCTCAAAATGTGTATTTGGGTGAGCAACTGGCAGGAAGCACTATGACTCTCTTAAGGTAGCCAATGCCTCGTCACCAACATAATCCCATCACCAACTTCAAGAAACCGCTTGCAAAGGTAACGAAGCTTCTCATAAGATACACAGCTAGTGGGGTGTCACTTGAGGCAGACTGGCCAAAGTATCAAAAAAATGTGTATTTGGGTGAGCAACTAGCAGGAATCACTATGACACTCATAGGGTAGCCAATGCCTAGTCACCAGCATAATCACATCAGCAACTTCAAGAAACCCCTGGCAAAAGTTACAATGACTCTTAAGATACACAACTAGTGGCGTAGCTATCAGGCAGACTGGAAAGAGTATCTAAAAAATGTGTATTTGTGTGAAGAACTGGCAGGAATCTCTATGACTCTCTTGAGGTAGCCAATGCCTCGTCACCAGCAGAATCAAATCAGCAACTTCTAGAAACCCCTGGCAAAAGTAACGATGTTTCTCTTAAGATACACAACTAGTGGCGTATCGCTTCAGGCACACTGGAAACAGTATCTAAAAAATGTGTATTTGGGTGAGCAACTGGCACGAAACACTGTGACTCTCTTAGGGTAGCCGATATCTCGTCACCAGTATAACCACAGCTTCAAAGTCAAGAAACCGCTGGCAAGAGTAACGATGTTTCTCTTAAGACACACAACTAGTGGCGTATCGCTTCAGGCAGACTGGCCACAGTATCTCAAAATGTGTATTTGGGTGAGCAACTGGCAGAAAGCACTATGACTCTCTTAAGGTAGCCAATGCCTCGTCACCAACATAATCCGATCACCAACTTCAAGAAACCGCTTGCAAAGGTAACGAAGCTTCTCATAAGATACACAGCTAGTGGGGTGTCACTTGAGGCAGACTGGCCAAAGTATCAAAAAAATGAGTATTTGGGTGAGCAACTAGCAGGAATCACTATGACACTCGTAGGGTAGCCAATGCCTCGTCACCAGCATAATCACATCAGCAACTTCAAGAAACCCCTGGCAAAAGTTACAATGACTCTTAAGATACACAACTAGTGGCGTAGCTATCAGGCAGACTGGAAAGAGTATCTAAAAAATGTGTATTTGGGTGAAGAACTGGCAGGAATCTCTATGACTCTCTTGAGGTAGCCGATGCCTCGTCACCAGCAGAATCAAATCAGCAACTTCTAGAAACCCCTGGCAAAAGTAACAATGTTTCTCTTAAGATACTCAATTAGTGGCGTATCGCTTCAGGCAGACTGGCCACAGTATCTCAAAATGTGTATTTGGGTGACCAACTGGCAGAAAGCACTATGACTCTCTTAAAGTAGCCAATGCCTCGTCACCAACATAATCCCATCAGCAACTTCAAGAAACCGCTTGCAAAGGTAACGAAGCTTCTCATAAGATACACAGCTGGTGGGGTGTCACTTGAGGCAGTTTGGCCAAAGTATCAAAAAAATGTGTATTTGGGTGAGCAACTAGCAGGAATCACTATGACACTCATAGGTTAGCCAATGCCTCGTCACCAGCATAATCACATCAGCAACTTCAAGAAACCCCTGGCAAAAGTTACAATGACTCTTAAGATACACAACTAGTGGCGTAGCTATCAGGCAGACTTGAAAGAGTATCTAAAAAATGTGTATTTGGATGAGCAACTGGCAGGAAACACTGTGACTCTCTTAGGGTAACCAATATGTCGTCACCAGTATAATCACATCTTCAAATTCAAGAAACCGCTGGCAAGAGTAACGATGTTTCTCTTAAGATACACAACTAGTGGCGTATCGCTTCAGGCAGACTGGCCACAGTATCTCAAAATGTGTATTTGGGTGAGCAACTGGCAGGAAGCACTATGACTCTCTTAAGGTAGCGAATGCCTCGTCACCAACATAATCCCATCACCAACTTCAAGAAACCGCTTGCAAATGTAACGAAGCTTCTCATAAGATACGCAGCTAGTGGGGTGTCACTTGAGGCAGACTGGCCAAAGTATCAAAAAAATGTGTATTTGGGTGAGCAACTAGCAGGAATCACTATGACACTCATAGGGTAGCCAATGCCTCGTCACCAGCATCATCACATCAGCAACTTCAAGAAACCCCTGGCAAAAGTTACAATGACTCATAAGATACACAACTAGTGGCGTAGCTATCAGGCAGACTGGAAACTGTATCTAAAAAATGTGTATTTGTGTGAAGAACTGGCAGGAATCTCTATGACTCTCTTGAGGTAGCCAATGCTTCGTCACCAGCAGAATCAAATCAGCAACTTCTAGAAACCCATTTCAAAAGTAACGATGTTTCTCTTAAGATACACAACTAGTGGCGTATCGCTTCAGGCACACTGGAAACAGTATCTAAAAAATGTGTATTTGGGTGAGCAACTGGCACGAAACACTGTGACTCTCTTAGGGTAGCCAATATCTCGTCACCAGTATAATCACAGCTTCAAAGTCAAGAAACCGCTGGCAAGAGTAACGATGTTTCTCTTAAGATACACAACTAGTGGCGTATCGCTTCAGGCAGACTGGCCACAGTATCTCAAAATGTGTATTTGGGTGAGCAACTGGCAGTAAGCACTATGACTCTCTTAAGGTAGCCAATGCCTCGTCACCAACATAATCCCATCACCAACTTCAAGGAACCGCTTGCAAAGGTAACGAAGCTTCTCATAAGATACACAGCTAGTGGGGTGTCACTTGAGGCAGACTGGCCAAAGTATCAAAAAAATGTGTATTTGGGTGAGCAACTAGCAGGAATCACTATGACACTCATACGGTAGCCAATGCCTCGTCACCAGCATCATCACATCAGCAACTTCAAGAAACCCCTGGCAAAAGTTACAATGACTCTTAAGATACACAACTAGTGGCGTAGCTATCAGGCAGACTGGAAAGAGTATCTAAAAAATGTGTATTTGTGTGAAGAACTGGCAGGAATCTCTATGACACTCTTGAGGTAGCCAATGCCTCGTCACCAGCAGAATCAAATCAGCAACTTCTAGAAACCCCCGGCAAAAGTAACGATGTTTCTCTTAAGATACACAACTAGTGGCGTATCGCTTCAGGCACATGGGAAACAGTATCTAAAAAATGTGTATTTGGGTGAGCAACTGGCACGAAACACTGTGACTCCCTTAGGGTAGCCAATATCTCGTCACCAGTATAATCACATCTTCAAAATCAAGAAACCGCTGGCAAGAGTAACGATGTTTCTCTTAAGATACACAACTAGTGGCGTATCGCTTCAGGCAGACTGGCCACAGTATCTCAAAATGTGTATTTGGGTGACCAACTGGCAGAAAGCACTATGACTCTCTTAAAGTAGCCAATGCCTCGTCACCAACATAATCCCATCAGCAACTTCAAGAAACCGCTTGCAAAGGTAACGAAGCTTTTCATAAGATACACAGCTGGTGGGGTGTCACTTGAGGCAGTTTGGCCAAAGTATCAAAAAAATGTGTATTTGGGTGAGCAACTAGCAGGAATCACTATGGTTAGCCAATGCCTCGTCACCAGCATAATCACATCAGCAACTTCAAGAAACCCCTGGCAAAAGTTACAATGACTCTTAAGATACACAACTAGTGGCGTAGCTATCAGGCAGACTGGAAAGAGTATCTAAAAAATGTGTATTTGGATGAGCAACTGGCAGGAAACACTGTGACTCTCTTAGGGTAACCAATATGTCGTCACCAGTATAATCACATCTTCAAATTCAAGAAACCGCTGGCAAGAGTAACGATGTTTCTCTTAAGATACACAACTAGTGGCGTATCGCTTCAGGCAGACTGGCCACAGTATCTCAAAATGTGTATTTGGGTGAGCAACTGGCAGGAAGCACTATGACTCTCTTAAGGTAGCGAATGCCTCGTCACCAACATAATCCCATCACCAACTTCAAGAAACCGCTTGCAAATGTAACTAAGCTTCTCATAAGATACACAGCTAGTGGGGTGTCACTTGAGGCAGACTGGCCAAAGTATCAAAAAAATGTGTATTTGGGTGAGCAACTAGCAGGAATCACTATGACACTCATAGGGTAGCCAATGCCTCGTCACCAGCATCATCACATCAGCAACTTCAAGAAACCCCTGGCAAAAGTTACAATGACTTATAAGATACACAACTAGTGGCGTAGCTATCAGGCAGACTGGAAAGAGTATCTAAAAAAGGTGTATTTGTGTGAAGAACTGGCAGGAATCTCTATGACTCTCTTGAGGTAGCCAATGCCTCGTCACCAGCAGAATCAAATCAGCAACTTCTAGAAACCGCTGGCAAAAGTAACGATGTTTCTCTTAAGATACACAACTAGTGGCGTATCGCTTCAGGCACACTGGAAGCAGTATCTAAAAAAGGTGTATTTGGGTGAGCAACTGGCACGAAACACTGTGACTCTCTTAGGGTAGCCAATATCTCGTCACCAGTATAATCACATCTTCAAAATCAAGAAACCGCTGGCAAGAGTAACGATGTTTCTCTTAAGATACACAACTAGTGGCGTATCGCCTCAGGCACACTGGAAACAGTATCTAAAAAATGTGTATTTGGGTGAGCAACTGGCACGAAACACTGTGACTCTCTTAGGGTAACCAATATCTCGTCACCAGTATAATCACATCTTCAAAGTCAAGAAACCGCTGGCAAGAGTAACGATATTTCTCTTAAGATACAAAACTAGTGGCGTATCGCTTCAGGCAGACGCCACAGTATCTCAAAATGTGTATTTGGGTGAGCAACTGGCAGAAAGCACTATGACTCTCTTAAAGTAGCCAATGCCTCGTCACCAACATAATCCCATCACCAACTTCAAGAAACCGCTTGCAAAGGTAACGAAGCTTTTCATAAGATACACAGCTGGTGGGGTGTCACTTGAGGCAGTTTGGCCAAAGTATCAAAAAAATGTGTATTTGGGTGAGCAACTAGCAGGAATCACTATGACACTCATAGGTTAGCCAATGCCTAGTCACCAGCATAATCACATCAGCAACTTCAAGAAACTACTGGCAAAAGTTACAATGACTCTTAAGATACACAACTAGTGGCGTAGCTATCCGGCAGACTGGAAAGAGTATCTAAAAAATGTGTATTTGGGTGAGCAACTGGCAGGAAGCACTATGACTCTCTTAAGGTAGCCAATGCCTCGTCACCAACATAATCCCATCACCAACTTCAAGAAAACGCTTGCAAAGGTAACGAAGCTTCTCATAAGATACACAGCTAGTGGGGTGTCACTTGAGGCAGACTGGCCAAAGTATCAAAAAAATGTGTATTTGGGTGAGCAACTAGCAGGAATCACTATGACACTCATAGGGTAGCCAATGCCTAGTCACCAGCATAATCACATCAGCAACTTCAAGAAACCCCTGGCAAAAGTTACAATGACTCTTAAGATACACAACTAGTGGCGTAGCTATCAGGCAGACTGGAAAGAGTATCTAAAAAAATGTGTATTTGGGTGAAGAACTGGCAGGAATCTCTATGACTCTCTTGAGGTAGCCAATGCCTCGTCACCAGCAGAATCAAATCAGCAACTTCTAGAAACCCCTGGCAAAAGTTACGATGTTTCTCTTAAGATACACAACTAGTGGCGTATCGCTTCAGGCACACTGGAAACAGTATCTAAAAAATGTGTATTTGGGTGAGCAACTGGCACGAAACACTGTGACTCTCTTAGGGTAGCCAATATCTCGTCACCAGTATAACCACAGCTTCAAAGTCAAGAAACCGCTGGCAAGAGTAACGATGTTTCTCTTAAGATACACAACTAGTGGCGTATCGCTTCAGGCAGACTGGCCACAGTATCTCAAAATGTGTATTTGGGTGAGCAACTGGCAGGAAGCACTATGACTCTCTTAAGATAGCCAATGCCTCGTCACCTACATAATCCGATCACCAACTTCAAGAAACCGCTTGCAAAGGTAACGAAGCTTCTCATAAGATACACAGCTAGTGGGGTGTCACTTGAGTCAGATTTGCCAAAGTATCAAAAAAATGTGTATTTGGGTGAGCAACTAGCAGGAATCACTATGACACTCATAGGGTAGCCAATGCCTCGTCACCAGCATAATCAAATCAGCAACTTCAAGAAACCCCTGGCAAAAGTTACAATGACTCTTAAGATACACAACTAGTGGCGTAGCTATCAGGCAGACTGGAAAGAGTATCTAAAAATGTGTATTTGGGTGAAGAACTGGCAGGAATCTCTATGACTCTCTTGAGGTAGCCAATGCCTCGTCACCAGCAGAATCAAATCAGCAACTTCTAGAAACCCCTGGCAAAAGTAACAATGTTTCTCTTAAGATACACAACTAGTGGCGTATCGCTTCAGGCAGACTGGCCACAGTATCTCAAAATGTGTATTTGGGTGAGCAACTGGCAGAAAGCACTATGACTCTCTTAAAGTAGCCAATGCCTCGTCACCAACATAATCCCATCACCAACTTCAAGAAACCGCTTGCAAAGGTAACGAAGCTTTTCATAAGATACACAGATGGTGGGGTGTCACTTGAGGCAGTTTGGCCAAAGTATCAAAAAAATGTGTATTTGGGTGAGCAACTAGCAGGAATCACTATGACACTCATAGGTTAGCCAATGCCTCGTCACCAGCATAATCACATCAGCAACTTCAAGAAACCCCTGGCAATAGTTACAATGACTCTTAAGATACACAACTAGTGGCGTAGCTATCAGGCAGACTGGAAAGAGTATCTAAAAAATGTGTATTTGGATGAGCAACTGGTAGGAAACACTGTGACTCTCTTAGGGTAACCAATATGTCGTCACCAGTATAATCACATCTTCAAATTCAAGAAACCGCTGGCAAGAGTAACGATGTTTCTCTTAAGGTACACAACTAGTGGCGTATCGCTTCAGGCAGACTGGCCACAGTATCTCAAAATGTGTATTTGGGTGAGCAATTGGCAGGAAGCACTATGACTCTCTTAAGGTAGCGAATGCCTCGTCACCAACATAATCCCATCACCAACTTCAAGAAACCGCTTGCAAATGTAACGAAGCTTCTCATAAGATACACAGCTAGTGGGGTGTCACTTGAGGCAGACTGGCCAAAGTATCAAAAAAATGTGTATTTGGGTGAGCAACTAGCAGGAATCACTATGACACTCATACGGTAGCCAATGCCTCGTCACCAGCATCATCACATCAGCAACTTCAAGAAACCCCTGGCAAAAGTTACAATGACTCTTAAGATACACAACTAGTGGCGTAGCTATCAGGCAGACTGGAAAGAGTATCTAAAAAATGTGTATTTGTGTGAAGAACTGGCAGGAATCTCTATGACTCTCTTGAGGTAGCCAATGCCTCGTCACCAGCAGAATCAAATCAGCAACTTCTAGAAACCCCTGGCAAAAGTAACGATGTTTCTCTTAAGATACACAACTAGTGGCGTATCGCTTCAGGCACATGGGAAACAGTATCTAAAAAATGTGTATTTGGGTGAGCAACTGGCACGAAACACTGTGACTCTCTTAGGGTAGCCAATATCTCGTCACCAGTATAATCACATCTTCAAAATCAAGAAACCGCTGGCAAGAGTAACGATGTTTCTCTTAAGATACACAACTAGTGGCGTATCGCTTCAGGCAGACTGGCCGCAGTATCTCAAAATGTGTATTTGGGTGAGCAACTGGCTGGAAGCACTATGACTCTCTTAAGGTAGCCAATGCCTCGTCACGAACATAATCCCAACACCAACTTCAAGAAACCGCTTGAAAATGTAACGAAGCTTCTCATAAGATACACAGCTAGTGGGCTGTCACTTGAGGCAGACTGGCCAAAGTATCAAAAAAATGTGTATTTGGGTGTGCAACTAGCAGGAATCACTATGACACTCATAGGGTAGCCAATGCCTCGTCACCAGCATAATCACAGCAGCAACTTCAAGAAACCCCTGGCAAAAGTTACAATGACTCTTAAGATACACAACTAGTGGCGTAGCTATCAGGCAGACTGGTAAGAGTATCTAAAAAATGTGTATTTGGGTGAAGAACTGGCAGGAATCTCTATGACTCTCTTGAGGTAGCCAATGCTTCGTCACCAGCAGAATCAAATCAGCAACTTCTAGAAACCCCTTTCAAAAGTAACGATGTTTCTCTTAAGATACACAACTAGTGGCGTATCGCTTCAGGCACACTGGAAACAGTATCTAAAAAATGTGTATTTGGACGAGCAACTGGCAGGAAACACTGTGACTCTCTTAGGGTAGCCAATTTCTCGTCACCAGTATAATCACATCTTCAAAGTCAAGAAACCGCTGGCAAGAGTAACGATGTTTCTCTTAAGATACACAACTAGTGGCGTATCGCTTCAGGCAGACTGGCCACAGTATCTCAAAATGTGTATTTGGGTGAGCAACTGGCAGGAAGCACTATGACTCTCTTAAGGTAGCCAATGCCTCGTCACCAACATAATCTTATCACCAACTTCAAGAAACCGCTTGCAAAGGTAACGAAGCTTCTCATAAGATACACAGCTAGTGGGGTGTCACTTGAGGCAGATTTGCCAAAGTATCAAAAAAATGTGTATTTGGGTGAGCAACTAGCAGGAATCACTATGACACTCATAGGGTAGCCAATGGCTCGTCACCAGCATAATCAAATCAGCAACTTCAAGAAACCCCTGGCAAAAGTTACAATGACTCTTAAGATACACAACTAGTGGCGTAGCTATCAGGCAGACTGGAAAGAGTATCTAAAAAATGTGTATTTGGGTGAAGAACTGGCAGGAATCTCTATGACTCTCTTGAGGTAGCCAATGCCTCGTCACCAGCAGAATCAAATCAGCAACTTCTAGAAACCCCTGGCAAAAGTAACAATGTTTCTCTTAAGATACACAACTAGTGGCGTATCGCTTCAGGCAGACTGGCCACAGTATCTCAAAATGTGTATTTGGGTGAGCAACTGGCAGAAAGCACTATGACTCTCTTAAAGTAGCCAATGCCTCGTCACCAACATAATCCCATCACCAACTTCAAGAAACCGCTTGCAAAGGTAACGAAGCTTTTCATAAGATACACAGATGGTGGGGTGTCACTTGAGGCAGTTTGGCCAAAGTATCAAAAAAATGTGTATTTGGGTGAGCAACTAGCAGGAATCACTATGACACTCATAGGCTAGCCAATGCCTCGTCACCAGCATAATCACATCAGCAACTTCAAGAAACCCCTGGCAATAGTTACAATGACTCTTAAGATACACAACTAGTGGCGTAGCTATCAGGCAGACTGGAAAGAGTATCTAAAAATTGTGTATTTGGATGAGCAACTGGTAGGAAACAATGTGACTCTCTTAGGGTAACCAATATGTCGTCACCAGTATAATCACATCTTCAAATTCAAGAAACAGCTGGCAAGAGTAACGATGTTTCTCTTAAGATACACAACTAGTGGCGTATCGCTTCAGGCAGACTGGCCACAGTATCTCAAAATGTGTATTTGGGTGAGCAACTGGCAGGAAGCACTATGACTCTCTTAAGGTAGCGAATGCCTCGTCACCAACATAATCCCATCACCAACTTCAAGAAACCGCTTGCAAATGTAACGAAGCTTCTCATAAGATACACAGCTAGTGGGGTGTCACTTGAGGCAGACTGGCCAAAGTATCAAAAAAATGTGTATTTGGGTGAGCAACTAGCAGGAATCACTATGACACTCATACGGTAGCCAATGCCTCGTCACCAGCATCATCACATCAGCAACTTCAAGAAACCCCTGGCAAAAGTTACAATGACTCTTAAGATACACAACTAGTGGCGTAGCTATCAGGCAGACTGGAAAGAGTATCTAAAAAATGTGTATTTGTGTGAAGAACTGGCAGGAATCTCTATGACTCTCTTGAGGTAGCCAATGCCTCGTCACCAGCAGAATCAAATCAGCAACTTCTAGAAACCCCTGGCAAAAGTAACGATGTTTCTCTTAAGATACACAACTAGTGGCGTATCGCTTCAGGCACATGGGAAACAGTATCTAAAAAATGTGTATTTGGGTGAGCAACTGGCACGAAACACTGTGACTCTCTTAGGGTAGCCAATATCTCGTCACCAGTATAATCACATCTTCAAAATCAAGAAACCGCTGGCAAGAGTAACGATGTTTCTCTTAAGATACACAACTAGTGGCGTATCGCTTCAGGCAGACTGGCCGCAGTATCTCAAAATGTGTATTTGGGTGAGCAACTGGCAGGAAGCACTATGACTCTCTTAAGGTAGCCAATGCCTCGTCACGAACATAATCCCAACACCAACTTCAAGAAACCGCTTGAAAATGTAACAAAGCTTCTCATAAGATACACAGCTAGTGGGCTGTCACTTGAGGCAGACTGGCCAAAGTATCAAAAAAATGTGTATTTGGGTGAGCAACTAGCAGGAATCACTATGACACTCATAGGGTAGCCAATGCCTCGTCACCAGCATAATCACAGCAGCAACTTCAAGAAACCCCTGGCAAAAGTTACAATGACTCTTAAGATACACAACTAGTGGCGTAGCTATCAGGCAGACTGGAAAGAGTATCTAAAAAATGTGTATTTGGGTGAAGAACTGGCAGGAATCTCTATGACTCTCTTGAGGTAGCCAATGCTTCGTCACCAGCAGAATCAAATCAGCAACTTCTAGAAACCCCTTTCAAAAGTAACGATGTTTCTCTTAAGATACACAACTAGTGGCGTATCGCTTCAGGCACACTGGAAACAGTATCTAAAAAATGTGTATTTGGACGAGCAACTGGCAGGAAACACTGTGACTCTCTTAGGGTAGCCAATATCTCGTCACCAGTATAATCACATCTTCAAAGTCAAGAAACCGCTGGCAAGAGTAACGATGTTTCTCTTAAGATACACAACTAGTGGCGTATCGCTTCAGGCAGACTGGCCACAGTATCTCAAAATGTGTATTTGGGTGAGCAACTGGCAGGAAGCACTATGACTCTCTTAAGGTAGCCAATGCCTCGTCACCAACATAATCTTATCACCAACTTCAAGAAACCGCTTGCAAAGGTAACGAAGCTTCTCATAAGATACACAGCTAGTGGGGTGTCACTTGAGGCAGACTGGCCAAAGTATCAAAAAAATGTGTATTTGGGTGAGCAACTAGCAGGAATCACTATGACACTCATAGGGTAGCCAATGCCTAGTCACCAGCATAATCACATCAGCAACTTCAAGAAACCCCTGGCAAAAGTTACAATGACTCTTAAGATACACAACTAGTGGCGTAGCTATCAGGCAGACTGGAAAGAGTATCTAAAAAATGTGTATTTGTGTGAAGAACTGGCAGGAATCTCTATGACTCTCTTGAGGTAGCCAATGCCTCGTCACCAGCAGAATCAAATCAGCAACTTCTAGAAACCCCTGGCAAAAGTAACGATGTTTCTCTTAAGATACACAACTAGTGGCGTATCGCTTCAGGCACACTGGAAGCAGTATCTAAAAAAGGTGTATTTGGGTGAGCAACTGGCACGAAACACTGTGACTCTCTTAGGGTAGCCAATATCTCGTCACCAGTATAATCACATCTTCAAAATCAAGAAACCGCTGGCAAGAGTAACGATGTTTCTCTTAAGATACACAACTAGTGGCGTATCGCTTCACGCAGACTGGCCGCAGTATCTCAAAATGTGTATTTGGGTGAGCAACTGGCAGGAAGCACTATGACTCTCTTAAGGTAGCCAATGCCTCGTCACGAACATAATCCCAACACCAACTTCAAGAAACCGCTTGCAAATGTAACGAAGCTTCTCATAAGATACACAGCTAGTGGGCTGTAACTTGAGGCAGACTGGCCAAAGTATCAAAAAAATGTGTATTTGGGTGAGCAACTAGCAGGAATCACTATGACACTCATAGGGTAGCCAATGCCTAGTCACCAGCATAATCACATCAGCAACTTCAAGAAACCCCTGGCAAAAGTTACAATGACTCTTAAGATACACAACTAGTGGCGTAGCTATCGGGCAGACTGGAAAGAGTATCTAAAAAATGTGTATTTGGATGAGCAACTGGCAGGAAACACTGTGACTCTCTTAGGGTAGCCAATATCTCGTCACCAGTATAATCACATCTTCAAAGTCAAGAAACCGCTGGCAAGAGTAACGATGTTTCTCTTAAGATACACAACTAGTGGCGTATCGCTTCAGGCACACTGGAAACAGTATCTAAAAAATGTGTATTTGGGTGAGCAAATGGCACGAAACACTGTGACTCTCTTAGGGTAGCCAATATCTCGTCACCAGTATAATCACATCTTCAAAGTCAAGAAACCGCTGGCAAGAGTAACGATGTTTCTCTTAAGATACACAATTAGTGGCGTATCGCCTCAGGCACACTGGAAACAGTATCAAAAAAATGTGTATTTGGGTGAGCAACTGGCACGAAACACTGTGACTCTCTTAGGGTAGCCAATATCTCGTCACCAGTATAACCACAGCTTCAAAGTCAAGAAACCGCTGGCAAGAGTAACGATGTTTCTCTTAAGATACACAACTAGTGGCGTATCGCTTCAGGCAGACTGGCCACAGTATCTCAAAATGTGTATTTGGGTGAGCAACTGGCAGGAAGCACTATGACTCTCTTAAGGTAGCCAATGCCTCGTCACCAACATAATCCGATCACCAACTTCAAGAAACCGCTTGCAAAGGTAACGAAGCTTCTCATAAGATACACAGCTAGTGGGGTGTCACTTGAGGCAGATTTGCCAAAGTATCAAAAAAATGTGTATTTGGGTGAGCAACTAGCAGGAATCACTATGACACTCATAGGGTAGCCAATGCCTCGTCACCAGCATAATCACATCAGCAACTTCAAGAAACCCCTGGCAAAAGTTACAATGACTCTTAAGATACACAACTAGTGGCGTAGCTATCAGGCAGACTGGAAAGAGTATCTAAAAAATGTGTATTTGGGTGAAGAACTGGCAGGAATCTCTATGACTCTCTTGAGGTAGCCAATGCCTCGTCACCAGCAGAATCAAATCAGCAACTTCTAGAAACCCCTGGCAAAAGTAACAATGTTTCTCTTAAGATACACAACTAGTGGCGTATCGCTTCAGGCAGACTGGCCACAGTATCTCAAAATGTGTATTTGGGTGAGCAACTGGCAGAAAGCACTATGACTCTCTTAAAGTAGCCAATGCCTCGTCACCAACATAATCCCATCACCAACTTCAAGAAACCGCTTGCAAAGGTAACGAAGCTTTTCATAAGATACACAGCTGGTAGGGTGTCACTTGAGGCAGTTTGGCCAAAGTATCAAAAAAATGTGTATTTGGGTGAGCAACTAGCAGGAATCACTATGACACTCATAGGTTAGCCAATGCCTCGTCACCAGCATAATCACATCAGCAACTTCAAGAAACCCCTGGCAATAGTTACAATGACTCTTAAGATACACAACTACTGGCGTAGCTATCAGGCAGACTGGAAAGAGTATCTAAAAAATGTGTATTTGGACGAGCAACTGGCAGGAAACACTGTGACTCTCTTAGGGTAGCCAATATCTCGTCACCAGTATAATCACATATTCAAGGTCAAGAAACCGCTGGCAAGAGTAACGATGTTTCTCTTAAGATACACAACTAGTGGCGTATCGCTTCAGGCAGACTGGCCACAGTATCTCAAAATGTGTATTTGGGTGAGCAACTGGCAGGAAGCACTATGACTCTCTTAAGGTAGCCAATGCCTCGTCACCAACATAATCCCATCACCAACTTCAAGAAACCGCTTGCAAAGGTAACGAAGCTTCTCATAAGATACACAGCTAGTGGGGTGTCACTTGAGGCAGACTGGCCAAAGTATCAAAAAAATGTGTATTTGGGTGAGCAACTAGCAGGAATCACTATGACACTCATAGGGTAGCCAATGCCTAGTCACCAGCATAATCACATCAGCAACTTCAAGAAACCCCTGGCAAAAGTTACAATGACTCTTAAGATACACAACTAGTGGCGTAGCTATCAGGCAGACTGGAAAGAGTATCTAAAAAATGTGTATTTGTGTGAAGAACTGGCAGGAATCTCTATGACTCTCTTGAGGTAGCCAATGCCTCGTCACCAGCAGAATCAAATCAGCAACTTCTAGAAACCCCTGGCAAAAGTAACGATGTTTCTCTTATGATACACAACTAGTGGCGTATCGCTTCAGGCACACTGGAAGCAGTATCTAAAAAAGGTGTATTTGGGTGAGCAACTGGCACGAAACACTGTGACTCTCTTAGGGTAGCCAATATCTCGTCACCAGTATAACCACAGCTTCAAAGTCAAGAAACCGCTGGCAAGAGTAACGATGTTTCTCTTAAGATACACAACTAGTGGCGTATCGCTTCAGGCAGACTGGCCACAGTATCTCAAAATGTGTATTTGGGTGAGCAACTGGCAGGAAGCACTATGACTCTCTTAAAGTAGCCAATGCCTCGTCACCAACTTAATCCCATCACCAACTTCAAGAAACCGCTTGCAAAGGTAACGAAGCTTTTCATAAGATACACAGATGGTGGGGTGTCACTTGAGGCAGTTTGGCCAAAGTATCAAAAAAATGTGTATTTGGGTGAGCAACTAGCAGGAATCACTATGACACTCATAGGTTAGCCAATGCCTCGTCACCAGCATAATCACATCAGCAACTTCAAGAAACCCCTGGCAATAGTTACAATGACTCTTAAGATACACAACTAGTGGCGTAGCTATCAGGCAGACTGGAAAGAGTATCTAAAAAATGTGTATTTGGATGAGCAACTGGTAGGAAACACTGTGACTCTCTTAGGGTAACCAATATGTCGTCACCAGTATAATCACATCTTCAAATTCAAGAAACCGCTGGCAAGAGTAACGATGTTTCTCTTAAGGTACACAACTAGTGGCGTATCGCTTCAGGCAGACTGGCCACAGTATCTCAAAATGTGTATTTGGGTGAGCAATTGGCAGGAAGCACTATGACTCTCTTAAGGTAGCGAATGCCTCGTCACCAACATAATCCCATCACCAACTTCAAGAAACCGCTTGCAAATGTAACGAAGCTTCTCATAAGATACACAGCTAGTGGGGTGTCACTTGAGGCAGACTGGCCAAAGTATCAAAAAAATGTGTATTTGGGTGAGCAACTAGCAGGAATCACTATGACACTCATACGGTAGCCAATGCCTCGTCACCAGCATCATCACATCAGCAACTTCAAGAAACCCCTGGCAAAAGTTACAATGACTCTTAAGATACACAACTAGTGGCGTAGCTATCAGGCAGACTGGAAAGAGTATCTAAAAAATGTGTATTTGTGTGAAGAACTGGCAGGAATCTCTATGACTCTCTTGAGGTAGCCAATGCCTCGTCACCAGCAGAATCAAATCAGCAACTTCTAGAAACCCCTGGCAAAAGTAACGATGTTTCTCTTAAGATACACAACTAGTGGCGTATCGCTTCAGGCACATGGGAAACAGTATCTAAAAAATGTGTATTTGGGTGAGCAACTGGCACGAAACACTGTGACTCTCTTAGGGTAGCCAATATCTCGTCACCAGTATAATCACATCTTCAAAATCAAGAAACCGCTGGCAAGAGTAACGATGTTTCTCTTAAGATACACAACTAGTGGCGTATCGCTTCAGGCAGACTGGCCGCAGTATCTCAAAATGTGTATTTGGGTGAGCAACTGGCAGGAAGCACTATGACTCTCTTAAGGTAGCCAATGCCTCGTCACGAACATAATCCCAACACCAACTTCAAGAAACCGCTTGAAAATGTAACGAAGCTTCTCATAAGATACACAGCTAGTGGGCTGTCACTTGAGGCAGACTGGCCAAAGTATCAAAAAAATGTGTATTTGGGTGTGCAACTAGCAGGAATCACTATGACACTCATAGGGTAGCCAATGCCTCGTCACCAGCATAATCACAGCAGCAACTTCAAGAAACCCCTGGCAAAAGTTACAATGACTCTTAAGATACACAACTAGTGGCGTAGCTATCAGGCAGACTGGTAAGAGTATCTAAAAAATGTGTATTTGGGTGAAGAACTGGCAGGAATCTCTATGACTCTCTTGAGGTAGCCAATGCTTCGTCACCAGCAGAATCAAATCAGCAACTTCTAGAAACCCCTTTCAAAAGTAACGATGTTTCTCTTAAGATACACAACTAGTGGCGTATCGCTTCAGGCACACTGGAAACAGTATCTAAAAAATGTGTATTTGGACGAGCAACTGGCAGGAAACACTGTGACTCTCTTAGGGTAGCCAATTTCTCGTCACCAGTATAATCACATCTTCAAAGTCAAGAAACCGCTGGCAAGAGTAACGATGTTTCTCTTAAGATACACAACTAGTGGCGTATCGCTTCAGGCAGACTGGCCACAGTATCTCAAAATGTGTATTTGGGTGAGCAACTGGCAGGAAGCACTATGACTCTCTTAAGGTAGCCAATGCCTCGTCACCAACATAATCTTATCACCAACTTCAAGAAACCGCTTGCAAAGGTAACGAAGCTTCTCATAAGATACACAGCTAGTGGGGTGTCACTTGAGGCAGATTTGCCAAAGTATCAAAAAAATGTGTATTTGGGTGAGCAACTAGCAGGAATCACTATGACACTCATAGGGTAGCCAATGGCTCGTCACCAGCATAATCAAATCAGCAACTTCAAGAAACCCCTGGCAAAAGTTACAATGACTCTTAAGATACACAACTAGTGGCGTAGCTATCAGGCAGACTGGAAAGAGTATCTAAAAAATGTGTATTTGGGTGAAGAACTGGCAGGAATCTCTATGACTCTCTTGAGGTAGCCAATGCCTCGTCACCAGCAGAATCAAATCAGCAACTTCTAGAAACCCCTGGCAAAAGTAACAATGTTTCTCTTAAGATACACAACTAGTGGCGTATCGCTTCAGGCAGACTGGCCACAGTATCTCAAAATGTGTATTTGGGTGAGCAACTGGCAGAAAGCACTATGACTCTCTTAAAGTAGCCAATGCCTCGTCACCAACATAATCCCATCACCAACTTCAAGAAACCGCTTGCAAAGGTAACGAAGCTTTTCATAAGATACACAGATGGTGGGGTGTCACTTGAGGCAGTTTGGCCAAAGTATCAAAAAAATGTGTATTTGGGTGAGCAACTAGCAGGAATCACTATGACACTCATAGGCTAGCCAATGCCTCGTCACCAGCATAATCACATCAGCAACTTCAAGAAACCCCTGGCAATAGTTACAATGACTCTTAAGATACACAACTAGTGGCGTAGCTATCAGGCAGACTGGAAAGAGTATCTAAAAATTGTGTATTTGGATGAGCAACTGGTAGGAAACAATGTGACTCTCTTAGGGTAACCAATATGTCGTCACCAGTATAATCACATCTTCAAATTCAAGAAACAGCTGGCAAGAGTAACGATGTTTCTCTTAAGATACACAACTAGTGGCGTATCGCTTCAGGCAGACTGGCCACAGTATCTCAAAATGTGTATTTGGGTGAGCAACTGGCAGAAAGCACTATGACTCTCTTAAGGTAGCGAATGCCTCGTCACCAACATAATCCCATCACCAACTTCAAGAAACCGCTTGCAAATGTAACGAAGCTTCTCATAAGATACACAGCTAGTGGGGTGTCACTTGAGGCAGACTGGCCAAAGTATCAAAAAAATGTGTATTTGGGTGAGCAACTAGCAGGAATCACTATGACACTCATACGGTAGCCAATGCCTCGTCACCAGCATCATCACATCAGCAACTTCAAGAAACCCCTGGCAAAAGTTACAATGACTCTTAAGATACACAACTAGTGGCGTAGCTATCAGGCAGACTGGAAAGAGTATCTAAAAAATGTGTATTTGGGTGAAGAACTGGCAGGAATCTCTATGACTCTCTTGAGGTAGCCAATGCTTCGTCACCAGCAGAATCAAATCAGCAACTTCTAGAAACCCCTTTCAAAAGTAACGATGTTTCTCTTAAGATACACAACTAGTGGCGTATCGCTTCAGGCACACTGGAAACAGTATCTAAAAAATGTGTATTTGGGTGAGCAACTGGCACGAAACACTGTGACTCTCTTAGGGTAGCCAATATCTCGTCACCAGTATAATCACATCTTCAAAGTCAAGAAACCGCTGGCAAGAGTAACGATGTTTCTCTTAAGATACACAACTAGTGGCGTATCGCTTCAGGCAGACTGGCCACAGTATCTCAAAATGTGTATTTGGGTGAGCAACTGGCAGGAAGCACTATGACTCTCTTAAGGTAGCCAATGCCTCGTCACCAACATAATCTTATCACCAACTTCAAGAAACCGCTTGCAAAGGTAACGAAGCTTCTCATAAGATACACAGCTAGTGGGGTGTCACTTGAGGCAGACTGGCCAAAGTATCAAAAAAATGTGTATTTGGGTGAGCAACTAGCAGGAATCACTATGACACTCATAGGGTAGCCAATGCCTAGTCACCAGCATAATCACATCAGCAACTTCAAGAAACCCCTGGCAAAAGTTACAATGACTCTTAAGATACACAACTAGTGGCGTAGCTATCAGGCAGACTGGAAAGAGTATCTAAAAAATGTGTATTTGTGTGAAGAACTGGCAGGAATCTCTATGACTCTCTTGAGGTAGCCAATGCCTCGTCACCAGCAGAATCAAATCAGCAACTTCTGGAAACCCCTGGCAAAAGTAACGATGTTTCTCTTAAGATACACAACTAGTGGCGTATCGCTTCAGGCACACTGGAAGCAGTATCTAAAAAAGGTGTATTTGGGTGAGCAACTGGCACGAAACACTGTGACTCTCTTAGGGTAGCCAATATCTCGTCACCAGTATAATCACATCTTCAAAATCAAGAAACCGCTGGCAAGAGTAACGATGTTTCTCTTAAGATACACAACTAGTGGCGTATCGCTTCACGCAGACTGGCCGCAGTATCTCAAAATGTGTATTTGGGTGAGCAACTGGCAGGAAGCACTATGACTCTCTTAAGGTAGCCAATGCCTCGTCACGAACATAATCCCAACACCAACTTCAAGAAACCGCTTGCAAATGTAACGAAGCTTCTCATAAGATACACAGCTAGTGGGCTGTAACTTGAGGCAGACTGGCCAAAGTATCAAAAAAATGTGTATTTGGGTGAGCAACTAGCAGGAATCACTATGACACTCATAGGGTAGCCAATGCCTAGTCACCAGCATAATCACATCAGCAACTTCAAGAAACCCCTGGCAAAAGTTACAATGACTCTTAAGATACACAACTAGTGGCGTAGCTATCGGGCAGACTGGAAAGAGTATCTAAAAAATGTGTATTTGGATGAGCAACTGGCAGGAAACACTGTGACTCTCTTAGGGTAGCCAATATCTCGTCACCAGTATAATCACATCTTCAAAGTCAAGAAACCGCTGGCAAGAGTAACGATGTTTCTCTTAAGATACACAACTAGTGGCGTATCGCTTCAGGCACACTGGAAACAGTATCTAAAAAATGTGTATTTGGGTGAGCAACTGGCACGAAACACTGTGACTCTCTTAGGGTAACCTATATCTCGTCACCAGTATAATCACATCTTCAAAGTCAAGAAACCGCTGGCAAGAGTAACGATATTTCTCTTAAGATACACAACTAGTGGCGTATCGCCTCAGGCAGACTGGCCACAGTATCTCAATATGTGTATTTGGGTGAGCAACTGGCAGAAAGCACTATGACTCTCTTAAAGTAGCCAATGCCTCGTCACCAACATAATCCCATCACCAACTTCAAGAAAACGCTTGCAAAGGTAACGAAGCTTCTCATAAGATACACAGCTAGTGGGGTGTCACTTGAGGCAGACTGGCCAAAGTATCAAAAAAATGTGTATTTGGGTGAGCAACTAGCAGGAATCACTATGACACTCATAGGGTAGCCAATGCCTAGTCACCAGCATAATCACATCAGCAACTTCAAGAAACCCCTGGCAAAAGTTACAATGACTCTTAAGATACACAACTGGTGGCGTAGCTATCAGGCAGACTGGAAAGAGTATCTAAAAAAATGTGTATTTGGGTGAAGAACTGGCAGGAATCTCTATGACTCTCTTGAGGTAGCCAATGCCTCGTCACCAGCAGAATCAAATCAGCAACTTCTAGAAACCCCTGGCAAAAGTTACGATGTTTCTCTTAAGATACACAACTAGTGGCGTATCGCTTCAGGCACACTGGAAACAGTATCAAAAAAATGTGTATTTGGGTGAGCAACTGGCACGAAACACTGTGACTCTCTTAGGGTAGCCAATATCTCGTCACCAGTATAACCACAGCTTCAAAGTCAAGAAACCGCTGGCAAGAGTAACGATGTTTCTCTTAAGATACACAACTAGTGGCGTATCGCTTCAGGCAGACTGGCCACAGTATCTCAAAATGTGTATTTGGGTGAGCAACTGGCAGGAAGCACTATGACTCTCTTAAGGTAGCCAATGCCTCGTCACCAACATAATCCGATCACCAACTTCAAGAAACCGCTTGCAAAGGTAACGAAGCTTCTCATAAGATACACAGCTAGTGGGGTGTCACTTGAGGCAGATTTGCCAAAGTATCAAAAAAATGTGTATTTGGGTGAGCAACTAGCAGGAATCACTATGACACTCATAGGGTAGCCAATGCCTCGTCACCAGCATAATCACATCAGCAACTTCAAGAAACCCCTGGCAAAAGTTACAATGACTCTTAAGATACACAACTAGTGGCGTAGCTATCAGGCAGACTGGAAAGAGTATCTAAAAAATGTGTATTTGGGTGAAGAACTGGCAGGAATCTCTATGACTCTCTTGAGGTAGCCAATGCCTCGTCACCAGCAGAATCAAATCAGCAACTTCTAGAAACCCCTGGCAAAAGTAACAATGTTTCTCTTAAGATACACAACTAGTGGCGTATCGCTTCAGGCAGACTGGCCACAGTATCTCAAAATGTGTATTTGGGTGAGCAACTGGCAGAAAGCACTATGACTCTCTTAAAGTAGCCAATGCCTCGTCACCAACATAATCCCATCACCAACTTCAAGAAACCGCTTGCAAAGGTAACGAAGCTTTTCATAAGATACACAGCTGGTGGGGTGTCACTTGAGGCAGTTTGGCCAAAGTATCAAAAAAATGTGTATTTGGGTGAGCAACTAGCAGGAATCACTATGACACTCATAGGTTAGCCAATGCCTCGTCACCAGCATAATCACATCAGCAACTTCAAGAAACCCCTGGCAATAGTTACAATGACTCTTAAGATACACAACTACTGGCGTAGCTATCAGGCAGACTGGAAAGAGTATCTAAAAAATGTGTATTTGGACGAGCAACTGGCAGGAAACACTGTGACTCTCTTAGGGTAGCCAATATCTCGTCACCAGTATAATCACATATTCAAGGTCAAGAAACCGCTGGCAAGAGTAACGATGTTTCTCTTAAGATACACAACTAGTGGCGTATCGCTTCAGGCAGACTGGCCACAGTATCTCAAAATGTGTATTTGGGTGAGCAACTGGCAGGAAGCACTATGACTCTCTTAAGGTAGCCAATGCCTCGTCACCAACATAATCCCATCACCAACTTCAAGAAACCGCTTGCAAAGGTAACGAAGCTTCTCATAAGATACACAGCTAGTGGGGTGTCACTTGAGGCAGACTGGCCAAAGTATCAAAAAAATGTGTATTTGGGTGAGCAACTAGCAGGAATCACTATGACACTCATAGGGTAGCCAATGCCTAGTCACCAGCATAATCACATCAGCAACTTCAAGAAACCCCTGGCAAAAGTTACAATGACTCTTAAGATACACAACTAGTGGCGTAGCTATCAGGCAGACTGGAAAGAGTATCTAAAAAATGTGTATTTGTGTGAAGAACTGGCAGGAATCTCTATGACTCTCTTGAGGTAGCCAATGCCTCGTCACCAGCAGAATCAAATCAGCAACTTCTAGAAACCCCTGGCAAAAGTAACGATGTTTCTCTTATGATACACAACTAGTGGCGTATCGCTTCAGGCACACTGGAAGCAGTATCTAAAAAAGGTGTATTTGGGTGAGCAACTGGCACGAAACACTGTGACTCTCTTAGGGTAGCCAATATCTCGTCACCAGTATAACCACAGCTTCAAAGTCAAGAAACCGCTGGCAAGAGTAACGATGTTTCTCTTAAGATACACAACTAGTGGCGTATCGCTTCAGGCAGACTGGCCACAGTATCTCAAAATGTGTATTTGGGTGAGCAACTGGCAGGAAGCACTATGACTCTCTTAAGGTAGCCAATGCCTCGTCACCAACATAATCCGATCACCAACTTCAAGAAACCGCTTGCAAAGGTACGAAGCTTCTCATAAGATACACAGCTAGTGGGGTGTCACTTGAGGCAGATTTGCCAAAGTATCAAAAAAATGTGTATTTGGGTGAGCAACTAGCAGGAATCACTATGACACTCATAGGGTAGCCAATGCCTCGTCACCAGCATAATCACATCAGCAACTTCAAGAAACCCCTGGCAAAAGTTACAATGACTCTTAAGATACACAACGAGTGGCGTAGCTATCAGGCAGACTGGAAAGAGTATCTAAAAAATGTGGATTTGGGTGAAGAACTGGCAGGAATCTCTATGAATCTCTTGAGGTAGCCAATGCCTCGTCACCAGCAGAATCAAATCAGCAACTTCTAGAAACGCCTGGCAAAAGTAACAATGTTTCTCTTAAGATACACAACTAGTGGCGTATCGCTTCAGGCAGACTGGCCACAGTATCTCAAAATGTGTATTTGGGTGAGCAACTGGCAGAAAGCACTATGACTCTCTTAAAGTAGCCAATGCCTCGTCACCAACATAATCCCATCACCAACTTCAAGAAACCGCTTGCAAAGGTAACGAAGCTTTTCATAAGATACACAGCTGGTGGGGTGTCACTTGAGGCAGTTTGGCCAAAGTATCAAAAAAATGTGTATTTGGGTGAGCAACTAGCAGGAATCACTATGACACTCATAGGTTAGCCAATGCCTCGTCACCAGCATAATCACATCAGCAACTTCAAGAAACCCCTGGCAATAGTTTCAATGACTCTTAAGATACACAACTAGTGGCGTAGCTATCAGGCAGACTGGAAAGAGTATCTAAAAAATGTGTATTTGGATGAGCAACTGGTAGGAAACACTGTGACTCTCTTAGGGTAACCAATATGTCGTCACCAGTATAATCACATCTTCAAATTCAAGAAACCGCTAGCAAGAGTAACGATGTTTCTCTTAAGATACACAACTAGTGGCGTATCGCTTCAGGCAGACTGGCCACAGTATCTCAAAATGTGTATTTGGGTGAGCAACTGGCAGGAAGCACTATGACTCTCTTAAGGTAGCCAATGCCTCGTCACCAACATAATCCCATCACCAACTTCAAGAAACCGCTTGCAAATGTAACGAAGCTTCTGATAAGATACACAGCTAGTGGGGTGTCACTTGAGGCAGACTGGCCAAAGTATCAAAAAAATGTGTAT
Source organism: Schistocerca nitens (assembly GCF_023898315.1). Taxonomy (NCBI): domain Eukaryota; kingdom Metazoa; phylum Arthropoda; class Insecta; order Orthoptera; family Acrididae; genus Schistocerca; species Schistocerca nitens. Next base: position 103,353,823 of record NC_064616.1, on the reverse strand, counting down.
TTGGGTGAGCAACTAGCAGGAATCACTATGACACTCATAGGGTAGCCAATGCCTCGTCACCAGCATCATCACATCAGCAACTTCAAGAAACCCCTGGCAAAAGTTACAATGACTCTTAAGATACACAACTAGTGGCGTAGCTATCAGGCAGACTGGAAAGAGTATCTAAAAAATGTGTATTTGGGTGAGCAACTGGCAGGAAGCACTATGATTCTCTTAAGGTAGCCAATGCCTCGTCACCAACATAATCCCATCACCAACTTGAAGAAACCGCTTGCAAAGGTAACGAAGCTTCTCATAAGATACACAGCTAGTGGGGTTTCACTTGAGGCAGACTGGCCAAAGGATAAAAAAAATGTGTATTTGGGTGAAGAACTGGCAGGAATCTCTATGACTCTCTTGAGGTAGCCAATGCTTCGTCACCAGCAGAATCAAATCAGCAACTTCTAGAAACCCCTATCAAAAGTAACGATGTTTCTCTTAAGATACACAACTAGTGGCGTATCGCTTCAGGCACACTGGAAACAGTATCTAAAAAATGTGTATTTGGATGAGCAACTGGCAGGAAACACTGTGACTCTCTTAGGGTAGCCAATATCTCGTCACCAGTATAATCACATCTTCAAAGTCAAGAAACCGCTGGCAAGAGTAACGATGTTTCTCTTAAGATACACAACTAGTGGCGTATCGCTTCAGGCAGACTGGCCACAGTATCTCAAAATGTGTATTTGGGTGAGCAACTGGCAGAAAGCACTATGACTCTCTTAAGGTAGCCAATGCCTCGTCACCAACATAATCCGATCACCAACTTCAAGAAAGCGCTTTCAAAGGTAACGAAGCTTCTCATAAGATACACAGCTAGTGGGGTGTCACTTGAGGCAGACTGGCCAAAGTATCAAAAAAATGTGTATTTGGGTAAGCAACTAGCAGGAATCACTATGACACTCGTAGGGTAGCCAATGCCTCGTCACCAGCATAATCACATCAGCAACTTCAAGAAACCCCTGGCAAAAGTTACAATGACACTTAAGATACACAACTAGTGGCGTAGCTATCAGGCAGACTGGAAAGAGTATCTAAAAAATGTGTATTTGGGTGAAGAACTGGAAGGAATCTCTATGACTCTCTTGAGGTAGCCAATGCCTCGTCACCAGCAGAATCAAATCAGCAACATCTAGAAACCCCTGGCAAAAGTAACAATGTTTCTCTTAAGATACAAAATTAGTGGCGTATCGCTTCAGGCAGACTGGCCACAGTATCTCAAAATGTGTATTTGGGTGACAAACTGGCAGAAAGCACTATGACTCTCTTAAAGTAGCCAATGCCTCGTCACCAACATAATCCCATCACCAACTTCAAGAAACCGCTTGCAAAGTTAACGAAGCTTTTCATAAGATACACAGCTGGTGGGGTGTCACTTGAGGCAGTTTGGCCAAAGTATCAAAAAAATGTGTATTTGGGTGAGCAACTAGCAGGAATCACTATGACACTCATAGGTTAGCCAATGCCTCGTCACCAGCATAATCACATCAGCAACTTCAAGAAACCCCTGGCAAAAGTTACAATGACTCTTAAGATACACAACTAGTGGCGTAGCTATCAGGCAGACTGGAAAGAGTATCTAAAAAATGTGTATTTGGATGAGCAACTGGCAGGAAACGCTGTGACTCTCTTAGGGTAACCAATATGTCGTCACCAGTATAATCACATCTTCAAATTCAAGAAACCGCTGGCAAGAGTAACGATGTTTCTCTTAAGATACACAACTAGTGGCGTATCGCTTCAGGCAGACTGGCCACAGTATCTCAAAATGTGTATTTGGGTGAGCAACTGGCAGGAAGCACTATGACTCTCTTAAGGTAGCGAATGCCTCGTCACCAACATAATCCCATCACCAACTTCAAGAAACCGCTTGCAAATGTAACGAAGCTTCTCATAAGATACACAGCTAGTGGGGTGTCACTTGAGGCAGACTGGCCAAAGTATCAAAAAAATGTGTATTTGGGTGAGCAACTAGCAGGAATCACTATGACACTCATAGGGTAGCCAATGCCTCGTCACCAGCATCATTACATCAGCAACTTCAAGAAACCCCTGGCAAAAGTTACAATGACTCATAAGATACACAACTAGTGGCGTAGCTATCAGGCAGACTGGAAAGTGTATCTAAAAAATGTGTATTTGTGTGAAGAACTGGCAGGAATCTCTATGACTCTCTTGAGGTAGCCAATGCTTCGTCACCAGCAGAATCAAATCAGCAACTTCTAGAAACCCCTGGCAAAAGTAACGATGTTTCTCTTAAGATACACAACTAGTGGCGTATCGCTTCAGGCACACTGGAAACAGTCTCTAAAAAATGTGTATTTGGGTGAGCAACTGGCACGAAACACTGTGACTCTCTTTGGGTAGCCAATATCTCGTCACCAGTATAATCACAGCTTCAAAGTCAAGAAACCGCTGGCAAGAGTAACGATGTTTCTCTTAAGATACACAACTAGTGGCGTATCGCTTCAGGCAGACTGGCCACAGTATCTCAAAATGTGTATTTGGGTGAGCAACTGGCAGGAAGCACTATGACTCTCTTAAGGTAGCCAATGCCTCGTCACCAACATAATCCCATCACCAACTTCAAGAAACCGCTTGCAAAGGTAACGAAGCTTCTCATAAGATACACAGCTAGTGGGGTGTCACTTGAGGCAGACTGGCCAAAGTATCAAAAAAATGTGTATTTGGGTGAGCAACTAGCAGGAATCACTATGACACTCATAGGGTAGCCAATGCCTAGTCACCAGCATAATCACATCAGCAACTTCAAGAAACCCCTGGCAAAAGTTACAATGACTCTTAAGATACACAACTAGTGGCGTAGCTATCAGGCAGACTGGAAAGAGTATCTAAAAAATGTGTATTTGTGTGAAGAACTGGCAGGAATCTCTATGACTCTCTTGAGGTAGCCAATGCCTCGTCACCAGCAGAATCAAATCAGCAACTTCTAGAAACCCCTGGCAAAAGTAACGATGTTTCTCTTAAGATACACAACTAGTGGCGTATCGCTTCAGGCACACTGGAAGCAGTATCTAAAAAAGGTGTATTTGGGTGAGCAACTGGCACGAAACACTGTGACTCTCTTAGGGTAGCCAATATCTCGTCACCAGTATAATCACATCTTCAAAATCAAGAAACCGCTGGCAAGAGAAACGATGTTTCTCTTAAGATACACAACTAGTGGCGTATCGCTTCAGGCAGACTAGCCGCAGTATCTCAAAATGTGTATTTGGGTGAGCAACTGGCAGGAAGCACTATGACTCTCTTAAGGTAGCCAATGCCTCGTCACGAACATAATCCCAACACCAACTTCAAGAAACCGCTTGCAAATGTAACGAAGCTTCTCATAAGATACACAGCTAGTGGGCTGTCACTTGAGGCAGACTGGCCAAAGTATCAAAATAATGTGTATTTGGGTGAGCAACTAGCAGGAATCACTATGACACTCATAGGGTAGCCAATGCCTCGTCACCAGCATAATCACATCAGCAACTTCAAGAAACCCCTGGCAAAAGTTACAATGACTCTTAAGATACACAACTAGTGGCGTAGCTATCAGGCAGACTGGAAAGAGTATCTAAAAAATGTGTATTTGGGTGAAGAACTGGCAGGAATCTCTATGACTCTCTTGAGGTAGCCAATGCTTCGTCACCAGCAGAATCAAATCTGCAACTTCTAGAAACCCCTTTCAAAAGTAACGATGTTTCTCTTAAGATACACAACTATTGGCGTATCGCTTCAGGCACACTGGAAACAGTATCTAAAAAATGTGTATTTGGATGAGCAACTGGCAGGAAACACTGTGACTCTCTTAGGGTAGCCAATATCTCGTCACCAGTATAATCACATCTTCAAAGTCAAGAAACCGCTGGCAAGAGTAACGATGTTTCTCTTAAGATACACAACTAGTGGCGTATCGCTTCAGGCACACTGGAAACAGTATCTAAAAAATGTGTATTTGGGTGAGCAACTGGCACGAAACACTGTGACTCTCTTAGGGTAACCAATATGTCGTCACCAGTATAATCACATCTTCAAAGTCAAGAAACCGCTGGCAAGAGTATCGATGTTTCTCTTAAGATACACAACTAGTGGCGTATCGCTTCAGGCAGACTGGCCACAGTATCTCAAAATGTGTATTTGGGTGAGCAACTGGCAGGAAGCACTATGACTCTCTTAAGGTAGCCAATGCCTCGTCACCAACATAATCCCATCACCAACTTCAAGAAACCGCTTGCAAAGGTAACGAAGCTTCTCATAAGATACACAGCTAGTGGGGTGTCACTTGAGGCAGACTGGCCAAAGTATCAAAAAAATGTGTATTTGGGTGAGCAACTAGCAGGAATCACTATGACACTCATAGGGTAGCCAATGCCTCGTCACCAGCATAATCACATCAGCAACTTCAAGAAACCCCTGGCAAAAGTTACAATGACTCATAAGATACACAACTAGTGGCGTAGCTATCAGGCAGACTGGAAAATGTATCTAAAAAATGTGTATTTGGGTGAAGAACTGGCAGGAATCTCTATGACTCTCTTGAGGTAGCCAATGCTTCGTCACCAGCAGAATCAAATCAGCAACTTCTAGAAACCCCTTTAAAAAGTAACGATGTTTCTCTTAAGATACACAACTAGTGGCGTATCGCTTCAGGCACACTGGAAACAGTATCTAAAAAATGTGTATTTGGGTGAGCAACTGGCACGAAACACTGTGACTCTCTTAGGGTAGCCAATATCTCGTCACCAGTATAATCACAGCTTCAAAGTCAAGAAACCGCTGGCAAGAGTAACGATGTTTCTCTTAAGATACACAACTAGTGGCGTATCGCTTCAGGCAGACTGGCCACAGTATCTAAAAATGTGTATTTGGGTGAGCAACTGGCAGGAAGCACTATGACTCTCTTAAGGTAGCCAATGCCTCGTCACCAACATAGTCCCATCACCAACTTCAAGAAACCGCTTGCAAAGGTAACGAAGCTTCTCATAAGATACACAGCTAGTGGGGTGTCACTTGAGGCAGACTGGCCAAAGTATCAAAAAAATGTGTATTTGGGTGAGCAACTAGCAGGAATCACTATGACACTCATAGGGTAGCCAATGCCTAGTCACCAGCATAATCACATCAGCAACTTCAAGAAACCCCTGGCAAAAGTTACAATGACTCTTAAGATACACAACTAGTGGCGTAGCTATCAGGCAGACTGGAAAGAGTATCTAAAAAATGTGTATTTGGGTGAAGAACTGGCAGGAATCTCTATGAGTCTCTTGAGGTAGCCAATGCCTCGTCACCAGCAGAATCAAATCAGCAACTTCTAGAAACCCCTGGCAAAAGTAACAATGTTTCTCTTAAGATACACAACTAGTGGCGTATCGCTTCAGGGACACTGGAAACAGTATCTAAAAAATGTGTATTTGGGTGAGCAACTGGCACGAAACACTGTGACTCTCTTAGGGTAACCAATATCTCGTCACCAGTATAATCACATCTTCAAAGTCAAGAAACCGCTGGCAAGAGTAACGATGTTTCTCTTAAGATACACAACTAGTGGCGTATGGCTTCAGGCTGACTGGCCACAGTATCTCAAAATGTGTATTTGGGTTAGCAACTGGCAGGAAGCACTATGACTCTCTTAAGGTAGCGAATGCCTCGTCACCAACGTAATCCCATCACCAACTTCAAGAAACCGCTTGCAAATGTAACGAAGCTTCTCATAAGATACACAGCTAGTGGGGTGTCACTTGAGGCAGACTGGCCAAAGTATCAAAAAAATGTGTATTTGGGTGAGCAACTAGCAGGAATCACTATGACACTCATAGGGTAGCCAATGCCTCGTCACCAGCATAATCACATCAGCAACTTCAGAAACCCCTGGCAAAAGTTACAATGTTTCTTCAGATACACAACTAGTGGCGTAGCTATCAGGCAGACTGGAAAGTGTATCTAAAAAATGTGTATTTGTGTGAAGAACTGGCAGGAATCTCTATGACTCTCTTGAGGTAGCCAATGCTTCGTCACCAGCAGAATCAAATCAGCAACTTCTAGAAACCCCTTTCAAAAGTAACGATGTTTCTCTTAAGATACACAACTAGTGGCGTATCGCTTCAGGCAGACTGGCCACAGTATCTCAAAATGTGTATTTGGGTGAGCAACTGGCAGGAAGCACTATGACTCTCTTAAGGTAGCCAATGCCTCGTCACCAACATAATCCCATCACCAACTTCAAGAAACCGCTTGCAAAGGTAACGAAGCTTCTCATAAGATACACAGCTAGTGGGGTGTCACTTGAGGCAAAGTATCAAAAAAATGTGTATTTGGGTGAGCAACTAGCAGGAAACACTATGACACTCATAGGGTTGCCAATGCCTCGTCACCAGCATAATCACATCAGCAACTTCAAGAAACCCCTGGCAAAAGTTACAATGACTCTTAAGATACACAACTAGTGGCGTAGCTATAAGGCAGACTGGAAAGAGTATCTAAAAAATGTGTATTTGGGTGAAGAACTGGCAGGAATCTCTATGACTCTCTTGAGGTAGCCAATGCTTCGTCACCAGCAGAATCAAATCAGCAACTTCTAGAAACCCCTTTCAAAAGTAACGATGTTTCTCTTAAGATACACAACTAGTGGCGTATCGCGTCAGGCACACTGGAAACAGTATCTAAAAAATGTGTATTTGGGTGAGCAACTGGCACGAAACACTGAGACTCTCTTAGGGTAGCCAATATCTCGTCACCAGTATAATCACAGCTTCAAAGTCAAGAAACCGCTGGCAAGAGTAACGATGTTTCTCTTAAGATACACAACTAGTGGCGTATCGCTTCAGGCAGACTGGCCACAGTATCTCAAAATGTGTATTTGGGTAAGCAACTGGCAGGAAGCACTATGACTCTCTTAAGGTAGCCAATGCCTCGTCACCAACATAATCCCATCACCAACTTCAAGAAACCGCTTGCAAAGGTAACGTAGCTTCTCATAAGATACACAGCTAGTGGGGTGTCACTTGAGGCAGACTGGCCAAAGTATCAAAAAAATGTGTATTTGGGTGAGCAACTAGCAGGAATCACTATGACACTCATAGGGTAGCCAATGCCTCGTCACAAGCATAATCACATCAGCAACTTCAAGAAACCCCTGGCAAAAGTTACAATGACTCTTAAGATACACAACTAGTGGCGTAGCTATCAGGCAGACTGGAAAGAGTATCTAAAAAATGTGTATTTGGGTGAAGAACTGGCAGGAATCTCTATGACTCTCTTGAGGTAGCCAATGCTTCGTCACCAGCAGAATCAAATCAGCAACTTCTAGAAACCCCTTTCAAAAGTAACGATGTTTCTCTTAATATACACAACTAGTGGCGTATCGCTTCAGGCACACTGGAAACAGTATCTAAAAAATGTGTATTTGGGTGAGCAACTGGCACGAAACACTGTGACTCTCTTAGGGTAACCCATATCTCGTCACCAGTATAATCACATCTTCTAAGTCAAGAAACCGCTGGCAAGAGTAACGATGTTTCTCTTAAGATACACAGCTAGTGGGGTGTCACTTGAGGCAGACTGGCCGCAGTATCTCAAAATGTGTATTTGGGTGAGCAACTGGCAGAAAGCACTATGACTCTCTTAAGGTAGCCAATGCCTCGTCACCAACATAATCACATCACCAACTTCAAGAAACCGCTTGCAAAGATAACGAAGCTTCTCATAAGATACACAGCTAGTGGGGTGTCACTTGAGGCAGACTGGCCAAAGTATCAAAAAAATGTGTATTTGGGTGAGCAACTAGCAGGAATCACTATGACACTCATAGGGTAGCCAATGCCTCGTCACCAGCAGAATCAAATCAGCAACTTCTAGAAACCCATGGCAAAAGTAACGATGTTTCTCTTAAGATACACAACTAGTGGCGTATCGCTTCAGGCACACTGGAAACAGTATCTAAAAAATGTGTATTTGGTTGAGCAACTGGCACGAAACACTGTGACTCTCTTAGGGTAACCAATATCTCGTCACCAGTATAATCACATCTTCAAAGTCAAGAAACCGCTGGCAAGAGTAACGATGTTTCTCTTAAGATACACAACTAGTGGCGTATCGCTTCAGGCACACTGGAAACAGTATCTAAAAAATGTGTATTTGGGTGAGCAACTGGCACGAAACACTGTGACTCTCTTAGGGTAACCAATATCTCGTCACCAGTATAATCACATCTTCAAAGTCAAGAAACCGCTGCAAGAGTAACGATGTTTCTCTTAAGATACACAACTAGTGGCGTATCGCTTCAGGCAGACTGGCCACAGTATCTGAAAATGTGTATTTGGGTGAGCAACTGGCAGGAAGCACTATGACTCTCTTAAGGTAGCCAATGCCTCGTCACCAACATAATCCCATCACCAACTTCAAGAAACCGCTTGCAAAGGTAACGAAGCTTCTCAAAAGATACACAGCTAGTGGGGTGTCACTTGAGGCAGACTGGCCAAAGTATCAAAAAAATGTGTATTTGGGTGAGCAACTAGCAGGAATCACTATGACACTCATAGGGTAGCCAATGCCTCGTCACCAGCATAATCACATCAGCAACTTCAAGAAACCCTTGGCAAAAGTTACAATGACTCTTAAGATACACAACTAGTGGCGTAGCTATAAGGCAGACTGGAAAGAGTATCTAAAAAATGTGTATTTGTGTGAAGAACTGGCAGGAATCTCTATGACTCTCTTGAGGTAGCCAATGCTTCGTCACCAGCAGAATCAAATCAGCAACTTCTAGAAACCCCTTTCAAAAGTAACGATGTTTCTCTTAAGATACACAACTATTGGCGTATCGCTTCAAGCACACTGGAAACAGTATCTAAAAAATGTGTATTTGGGTGAGCAACTGGCACGAAACACTGTGACTCTCTTAGGGTAGCCAATATCTCGTCACCAGTACAATCACAGCTTCAAAGTCAAGAAACCGCTGGCAAGAGTAACGATGTTTCTCTTAAGATACACAACTAGTGGCGTATCGCTTCAGGCAGACTGGCCACAGTATCTCAAAATGTGTATTTGGGTGAGCAACTGGCAGGAAGCACTATGACTCTCTTAAGGTAGCCAATGCCTCGTCACCAACATAATCCCATCACCAACTTCAAGAAACCGCTTGCAAAGGTAACGAAGCTTCTCATAAGATACACAGCTAGTGGGGTGTCACTTGAGGCAGACTGGCCAAAGTATCAAAAAAAAGTGTATTTGGGTGAGCAACTAGCAGGAATCACTATGACACTCATAGGGTAGCCAATGCCTCGTCACCAGCATAATCACATCAGCAACTTCAAGAAACCCCTGGCAAAAGTTACAATGACTCTTAAGATACACAACTAGTGGCGCAGCCATCAGGCAGACTGGAAAGGGTATCTAAAAAATGTGTATTTGGGTGAAGAACTGGCAGGAATCTCTATGACTCTCTTGACGTAGCCAATGCTTCGTCACCAGCAGAATCAAATCAGCAACTTCTAGAAACCCCTTTCAAAAGTAACGATGTTTCTCTTAAGATACACAACTAGTGGCGTATCGCTTCAGGCACACTGGAAACAGTATCTAAAAAATGTGTATTTGGGTGAGCAACTGGCACGACACACTGTGACTCTCTTAGGGTAGCCAATATCTCGTCACCAGTATAATCACAGCTTCAAAGTCAAGAAACCGCTGGCAAGAGTAACGATGTTTCTCTTAAGATACACAACTAGTGGTGTATCGCCTCACGCAGACTGCCACAGTATCTCAAAATGGTATTTGGGTGAGCAACTGGCAGGTAGCACTATGACTCTCTTAAGGTAGCGAATGCCTCGTCACCAACATAATCCCATCACCAACTTCAAGAAACCGCTTGCAAAGGTAACGAAGCTTCTCATAAGATACACAGCTAGTGGGGTGTCACTTGAGGCAGACTGGCCAAAGTATCAAAAAAATGTGTATTTGGGTGAGCAACAAGCAGGAATCACTATGACACTCATAGGGTAGCCAATGCCTCGTCACCAGCATAATCACATCAGCAACTTCAAGAATCCGCTGGCAATAGTTACAATGACTCTTAAGATACACAACTAGTGGCGTAGCTATCAGGCAGACTGGAAAGAGTATCTAAAAAATGTGTATTTGGGTGAAGAACTGGCAGGAATCTCTATGACTCTCTTGAGGTAGCCAATGCTTCGTCACCAGCAGAATCAAATCAGCAACTTCTAGAAACCCCTTTCAAAAGTAACGATGTTTCTCTTAAGATACACAACTAGTGGCGTATCGCTTCAGGCACACTGGAAACAGTATCTAAAAAATGTGTATTTGTGTGAGCAACTGGCACGACACACTGTGACTCTCTTAGGGTAGCCAATATCTCGTCACCAGTATAATCACAGCTTCAAAGTCAAGAAACCGCTGGCAAGAGTAACGATGTTTCTCTTAAGATACACAACTAGTGGCGTATCGCCTCACGCAGACTGCCATAGTATCTCAAAATGTGTATTTGGGTGAGCAACTGGCAGGTAGCACTATGACTCTCTTAAGGTAGCGAATGCCTCGTCACCAACATAATCCCATCACCAACTTCAAGAAACCGCTTGCAAAGGTAACGAAGCTTCTCATAAGATACACAGCTAGTGGGGTGTCACTTGAGGTAGACTGGCCAAAGTATCAAAAAAATGTGTATTTGGGTGAGCAACTAGCAGGAATCACTATGACACTCATAGGGTACCCAATGCCTCGTCACCAGCTTAATCACATCAGCAACTTCAAGAAACCCCTGGCAAAAGTTACAATGACTCTTAAGATACACAACTAGTGGCGTAGCTATCAGGCAGACTGGAAAGAGTATCTAACAAATGTGTATTTGGGTGAAAAACTGGGAGGAATCTCTATGACTCTCTTGAGGTAGCCAATGCCTCGTCACCAGCAGAATCAAATCAGCAACTTCTAGAAACCCCTGGCAAAAGTAACGATGTTTCTCTTAAGATACACAACTAGTGGCGTATCGCTTCAGGCACACTGGAAACAGTATCTAAAAAATGTGTATTTGGGTGACCAACTGGCACGAAACACTGTGACTCTCTTAGGGTAACCAATATCTCGTCACCAGTATAATCACATCTTCAAAATCAAGAAACCGCTGGCAAGAGTAACGATGTTTCTCTTAAGATACACAACTAGTGGCGTATCGCTTCACGCAGACTGGCCACAGTATCTCAAAATGTGTATTTGGGTGAGCAACTGGCAGGAAGCACTATGACTCTCTTAAGGTAGCCAATGAATCGTCACCAACATAATCCCATCACCAACTTCAAGAAACCGCTTGCAAAGGTAACGAAGCTTCTCATAAGATACACAGCTAGTGGGGTGTCACTTGAGGCAGACTGGCCAAAGTATCAAAAAAATATGTATTTGGGTGAGCAACTAGCAGGAATCACTATGACTCTCATAGGGTAGCCAATGCCTCGTCACCAGCATAATCACATCAGCAACTTCAAGAAACCCCTGGCAAAAGTTACAATGACTCTTAAGATACACAACTAGTGGCGTAGCTATCAGGCAGACTGGAAAGAGTATCTAAAAAATGTGTATTTGGGTGAAGAACTGGCAGGAATCTCTATGACTCTCTTGAGGTAGCCAATGCTTCGTCACCAGCAGAATCAAATCAGCAACTTCTAGAAACCCCTTTCAAAAGTAACGATGTTTCTCTTAAGATACACAACTAGTGGCGTATCGCTTCAGGCACACTGGAAACAGTATCTAAAAAATGTGTATTTGGGTGAGCAACTGGCACGAAACACTGTGACTCTCTTAGGGTAGCCAATATCTCGTCACCAGTATAATCACAGCTTCAAAGGCAAGAAACCGCTGGCAAGAGTAACGATGTTTCTCTTAAGATACACAACTAGTGGCGTATCGCTTCAGGCAGACTGGCCACAGTATCTCAAAATGTGTATTTGGGTGAGCAACTGGCAGGAAGCACTATGACTCTCTTCAGGTAGCCAATGCCTCGTCACCAACATAATCCCATCACCAACTTCAAGAAACCGCTTGCAAAGGTAACGAAGCTTCTCATAAGATACACAGCTAGTGGGGTGTCACTTGAGGCAGACTGGCCAAAGTATCAAAAAAATGTGTATTTGGGTGAGCAACTAGCAGGAATCACTATGACACTCATAGGGTACCCAATGCCTCGTCACCAGCATAATCACATCAGCAACTTCAAGAAACCCCTGGCAAAAGTTACAATGACTCTTAAGATACACAACTAGTGGCGTAGCTACCAGGCAGACTGGAAAGAGTATCAAAAAAATGTGTATTTGGGTGAAGAACTGGCAGGAATCTCTATGACTCTCTTGAGGTAGCCAATGCCTCGTCACCAGCAGAATCAAATCAGCAACTTCTAGAAACCCCTGGCAAAAGTAACGATGTTTCTCTTAAGATACACAACTAGTGGCGTATCGCTTCAGGCACACTGGAAACAGTATCTAAAAAATGTGTATTTGGGTGACCAACTGGCACGAAACACTGTGACTCTCTTAGGGTAACCAATATCTCGTCACCAGTATAATAACATCTTCAAAATCAAGAAACCGCTGGCAAGAGTAACGATGTTTCTCTTAAGATACACAACTAGTGGCGTATCGCTTCAGGCAGACTGGCCGCAGTATCTCAAAATGTGTATTTGGGTGAGCAACTGGCAGAAAGCACTATGACTCTCTTAAGGTAGCCAATGCCTCGTCACTAACATAATCACATCACCAACTTCAAGAAACCGCTTGCAAAGGTAACGAAGCTTCTCATAAGATACACAGCTAGTTGGGTGTCACTTGAGGCAGACTGGCCAAAGTATCAAAAAAATGTGTATTTGGGTGAGCAACTAGCAGGAATCACTATGACACTCATAAGGTAGCCAATGCCTCGTCACCAGCATAATCACATCAGCAACTTCGAGAAACCCCTGGCAAAAGTTACAATGACTCTTAAGATACACAACTAGTGGCGTATCTATCAGGCAGACTGGAAAGAGTATCTAAAAAATGTGTATTTGGGTGAAGAACTGGCAGGAATCTCTATGACTCTCTTGAGGTAGCCAATGCTTCGTCACCAGCAGAATCAAATCAGCAACTTCTAGAAACCCCTTTCAAAAGTAACGATGTTTCTCATAAGATAGACAACTAGTGGCGTATCGCTTCAGGCACACTGGAAACAGTATCTAAAAAATGTGTATTTGGGTGAGCAACTGGCACGAAACACTGTGACTCTCTTAGGGTAGCCAATATCTCGTCACCAGTATAATAACAACTTCAAAGTCAAGAAACCGCTGGCAAGAGTAACGATGTTTCTCTTAAGATACACAACTAGTGGCGTATCGCTTCAGGCAGACTGGCCACAGTATCTCAAAATGTGTATTTGGGTGAGCAACTGGCAGGAAGCACTATGACTCTCTTAAGGCAGCCAATGCCTCGTCACCAACATAATCCCATCACCAACTTCAGGAAACCGCTTGCAAAGATATCGAAGCTTCTCATAAGATACACAGCTAGTGGGGTGTCACTTGAGGCAGACTGGCCAAAGTATCAAAAAAATGTGTATTTGGGTGAGCAACTAGCAGGAATCACTATGACACTCATAGGGTAGCCAATGCCTCGTCACCAGCATAATCACATCAGCAACTTCAAGAAACCCCTGGCAAAAGTTACAATGACTCTTAAGATACACAACTAGTGGCGTAGCTATCAGGCAGACTGGAAAGAGTATCTAAAAAATGTGTATTTGGGTGAAGAACTGGCAGGAATCTCTATGACTCTCTTGAGGTAGCCAATGCCTCGTCACCAGCAGAATCAAATCAGCAACTTCTAGAAACCCCTGGCAAAAGTAACGATGTTTCTCTTAAGATACACAACTAGTGGCGTACCGCTTCAGGCCCACAGGAAAGAGTATCTAACGAATGTGTATTTGGGTGAGCAACTGGCACGAAACACTGTGACTCTCTTAGGGTAACCAATATCTCGTCACCAGTATAATCTCATCCTCAAAATCAAGAAACCGCTGGCAAGAGTAACGATGTTTCTCTTAAGATACACAACTAGTGGCGTATCGCTTCAGGCAGACTGGCCACAGTATCTCAAAATGTGTATTTGGGTGAGCAACTGGCAGAAAGCACTATGACTCTCTTAAGGTAGCCAATGCCTCGTCACAAACATAATCCCATCACCAACTTCAAGAAACCGCTTGCTAAGGTAACGAAGCTTCTCATAAGATACACAGCTAGTGGGGTGTCACTTGAGGCAGACTGGCCAAAGTATCAAAAAAATGTGTATTTGGGTGAGCAACTAGCAGTAATCACTATGACACTCATAGGGTAGCGAATGCCTCGTCACCAGCATAATCACATCAGCAACTTCAAGAAACCCCTGGCAAAAGTTACAATGACTCTTAAGATACACAACTAGTGGCGTAGCTATCAGCCAGACTGGAAAGAGTATCTAAAAAATGTGTATTTGGGTGAAGAACTGGCAGGAATCTCTATGACTCTCTTGAGGTAGCCAATGCCTCGTCCCAGCAGAATCAAATCAGCAACTTCCAGAAACCCCTGGCAAAAGTAACGATGTTTCTCTTAAGATACACAACTAGTGGCGTATCGCTTCAGGCACACTGGAAACAGTATCTAAAAAATGTGTATTAGGGTGAGCAACTGGTACGAAACACTGTGACTCTCTTAGGGTAACCAATATCTCGTCACCAGTATAATCTCATCTTCAAAATCAAGAAACCGCTGGCAAGAGTAACGATGTTTCTCTTAAGATACACAACTAGTGGCGTATCGCATCACGCAGACTGGCCACAGTATCTCAAAATGTGTATTTGGGTGAGCAACTGGCAGAAAGCACTATGAATCTCTTAAGGTAGCCAATGCCTCGTCACCAACATAATCACATCACCAACTTCAAGAAACCGCATGCAAAGGTAACGAAGCTTCTCATAAGATACACAGCTAGTTGGGTGTCACTTGAGGCAGACTGGCCAAAGTATCAAAAAAATGTGTATTTGGGTGAGCAACTAGCAGGAATCACTATGACACTCATAGGGTAGCCAATGCCTCGTCACCAGCATAATCACATCAGCAACTTAAAGAAACCCCTGGCAAAAGTTACAATGACTCTTAAGATACACAACTAGTGGCGTAGCTATCAGGCAGACTGGAAAGAGTATCTAAAAAATGTGTATTTGGATGAGCAACTGGCAGGAAACACTGTAACTCTCTTAGGGTAGCCAATATCTCGTCACCAGTATAATCACATCTTCATAGTCAAGAAACCGCTGGCAACAGTAACGATGTTTCTCTTAAGATACACAACTAGAGGCGTATAGCTTCAGGCACACTGGAAACAGTATCTAAAAAATGTGTATTTGGGTGAGCAACTGGCACGAAACACTGTGACTCTCTTAGGGTAACCAATATCTCGTCACCAATATAATCACAGCTTCAAAGTCAAGAAACCGCTGGCAAGAGTAACGATGTTTCTCTTAAGATACACAACTAGTGGCGTATCGCTTAAGGCAGACTGGTCACAGTATCTCAAAATGTGTATTTGGGTGAGCAACTGGCAGAAAGCACTATGACTCTCTTAAGGTAGGCAATGCCTCGTCACCAACATAATCCCATCACCCACTTCAAGAAACCGCTTGCAAAGGTAACGAAGCTTCTCATAAGATACACAGCTAGTGGGGTGTCACTTGAGGCAGACTGGCCAAAGTATCAAAAAAATGTGTATTTGGGAGAGCAACTAGCAGGAATCACTATGACACTCATAGGGTAGCCAATGCCTCGTCACCAGCATAATCACATCAGCAACTTCAAGAAACCCCTGGCAAAAGTTACAATGACTCTTAAGATACACAACTAGTGGCGTAGCTATCAGGCAGACTGGCAAGTGTATCTAAAAAATGTGTATTTGGATGAGCAACTGGCAGGAAACACTGTGACTCTCTTAGGGTAGCCAATATCTCGTCACCAGTATAATCACATCTTCAATGTCAAGAAACCGCTGGCAAGAGTAACGATGTTTCTCTTAAGATACACAACTAGTGGCGTATCGCTTCAGGCAGACTGGCCACAGTATCTCATAATGTGTATTTGGGTGAGCAACTGGCAGAAAGCACACTGACTCTCTTAAGGTAGGCAATGCCTCGTCACCAACATAATCCCATCACCAACTTCAAGAAACCGCTTGCAAAGGTAACGAAGCTTCTCATAAGATACACAGCTAGTGGGGTGTCACTTGAGGCAGACTTGCCAAAGTATCAAAAAAATGTGTATTTGGGTGAGCAACTAGCAGGAATCACTATGACACTCATAGGGTAGCCAATGCCTCGTCACCAGCATAATCACATCAGCAACCTCAAGAAACCCCTGGCAAAAGTTACAATGACTCTTAAGATACACAACTAGTGGCGTAGCTATCAGGCAGACTGGAAATAGTATCTAAAAAATGTGTATTTGGGTGAAGAACTGGCAGGAATCTCTATGACTCTCTTGAGGTAGCCAATGCTTCGTCACCAGCAGAATCAAATCAGCAACTTCTAGAAACTCCTTTCAAAAGTAACGATGTTTCTCTTAAGATACACAACTAGTGGCGTATCGCTTCAGGCACACTGGAAACAGCATCTAAAGAATGTGTATTTGGGTGAGCAACTAGCAGGAATCACTATGACACTCATAGGGTAGCCAATGCCTCGTCACCAGCATAATCACATCAGCAACTTCAAGAAACCCCTGGCAAAAGTTACAATGACTCTTAAGATACACAACTAGTGGCGTAGCTATCAGGCAGACTGGAAAGAGTATCTAAAAAATGTGTATTTGGGTGAAGAACTGGCAGGAATCTCTATGACTCTCTTGAGGTAGCCAATGTTTCGTCACCAGCTGAATCAAATCAGCAACTTCTAGAAACCCCTTTCAAAAGTAACGATGTTTCTCTTAAGATACACAACTAGTGGCGTATCGCTTCAGGCACACTGGAAACAGTATCTAAAAAATGTGTATTTGGGTGAGCAACTGGCACGAAACACTGTGACTCTCTTAGGGTAGCCAATATCTCGTCACCAGTATAATCACATCTTCAAAGTCAAGAAACCGCTGGCAAGAGTAACGATGTTTCTCTTAAGATACACAACTAGTGGCGTATCGCTTCAGGCAGACTGGCCACAGTATCTCAAAATGTGTATTTGGGTGAGCAACTGGCAGAAAGCACACTGACTCTCTTAAGGTAGGCAATGCCTCGTCACCAACATAATCCCATCACCAACTTCAAGAAACCGCTTGCAAAGGTAACGAAGCTTCTCATAAGATACACAGCTAGTGGGGTGTCACTTGAGGCAGACTGGCCAAAGTATCAAAAAAATGTGTATTTGGGTGAGCAACTAGCAGGAATCACTATGAAACTCATAGGGTAGCCAATGCTTCGTCACCAGCATAATCACATCAGCAACTTCAAGAAACCCCTGGCAAAAGTTACAATGACTCTTAAGATACACAACTAGTGGCGTAGCTATCAGGCAGACTGGAAAGAGTATCTAAAAAATGTGTATTTGGATGAGCAACTGGCAGGAAACACTGTGACTCTCTTAGGGTAGCCAATATCTCGTCACCAGTATAATCACATCTTCAAAGTCAAGAAACCGCTGGCAAGAGTAACGATGTTTCTCTTAAGATCCACAACTAGTGGCGTATCGCTTCAGGCACACTGGAAACAGTATCTAAAAAATGTGTATTTGGGTGAGCAACTGGCACGAAACACTGTGACTCTCTTAGGGTAACCAATATCTCGTCACCAGTATAATCTCATCTTCAAAATCAAGAAACCGCTGGCAAGAGTAACGATGTTTCTTATTAAGATACACAACTAGTGGCGTATCGCTTCAGGCAGACTGGCCACAGTATCTCAAAATGTGTATTTGGGTGAGCAACTGGCAGGAAGCACTATGACTCTCTTAAGGTAGGCAATGCCTCGTCACCAACATAATCCCATCACCAACTTCAAGAAACCGCTTGCAAAGGTAACGAAGCTTCTCATAAGATACACAGCTAGTGGGGTGTCACTTGAGGCAGACTGGCCAAAGTATCAAAAAAATGTGTATTTGGGTGAGCAACTAGCAGGAATCACTATGACACTCATAGGGTAGCCAATGCCTCGTCACCAGCATAATCACATCAGCAACTTCAAGAAACCCCTGGCAAAAGTTACAATGACTCTTAAGATACACAACTAGTGGCGTAACTATCAGGCAGACTGGAAAGAGTATCAAAAAAATGTGTATTTGGATGAGCAACTGGCAGAAAACACTGTGACTCTCTTAGGGTAGCCAATATCTCGTCACCAGTATAATCACATCTTCAAAGTCAAGAAACCGCTGGCAAGAGTAACGATGTTTCTCTTAAGATACACAACTAGTGGCGTATCGCTTCAGGCACACTGGAAACAGTATCTAAAAAATGTGTATTTCGGTGAGCAACTGGCACGAAACACTGTGACTCTCTTAGGGTAGCCAATATCTCGTCACCAGTATAATCACAGCTTCAAAGTCAAGAAACCGCTGGCAAGAGTAACGATGTTTCTCTTAAGATACGCAACTAGTGGCGTATCGCTTCACGCAGACTGGCCACAGTATCTCAAAATGTGTATTTGGGTGAGCAACTGGCAGGAAGCACTGTGACTCTCTTAAGGTAGCCAATGCCTCATCACCAACATAATCCCATCACCAACTTCAAGAAACCGCTTGCAAAGGTAACGAAGCTTCTCATAAGATACACAGCTAGTGGGGTGTCACTTGAGGCAGACTGGCCAAAGTATCAAAAAAATGTGTATTTGGGTGAGCAACTAGCAGGAATCACTATGACACTCATAGGGTAGCCAATGCCTCGTCACCAGCATAATCACATCAGCAACTTCAAGAAACCCCTGGCAAAAGCTACAATGACTCTTAAGATACACAACTAGTGGCGTAGCTATCAGGCAGACTGGAAAGAGTATCTAAAAAATGTGTATTTGGGTGAAGAACTGGCAGGAATCTCTATGACTCTCTTGAGGTAGCCAATGTCTCGTCACCAGCAGAATCAAATCAGCAACTTCCAGAAACCCCTGGCAAAAGTAACGATGTTTCTCTTAAGATACACAACTAGTGGCGTATCGCTTCAGGCACACTGGAAACAGTATCTAAAAAATGTGTATTTGGGTGAGCAACTGGCACGAAACACTGTGACTCTCTTAGGGTAACCAATATCTCCTCACCAGTATAATCTCATCTTCAAAATCAAGAAACCGCTGGCAAGAGTAACGATGTTTCTCTTAAGATACACAACTAGTGGCGTATCGCTTCAGGCAGACTGGCCAAAGTATCTCAAAATGTGTATTTGGGTGAGCAACTGGCAGAAAGCACTATGACTCTCTTAAGGTAGCCAATGCCTCGTCACCAACATAATCACATCACCAACTTCAAGAAACCGCTTGCAAAGGTAACGAAGCTTCTCATAAGATACACAGCTAGTGGGGTGTCACTTGAGGCGGACTGGCCAAAGTATCAAAAAAATGTGTATTTGGGAGAGCAACTAGCAGGAATCACTCTGACACTCAGAGGGTAGCCAATGCCGCGTCACCAGCATAATCACATCAGCAACTTCAAGAAACCCCTGGCAAAAGTTACAATGACTCTTAAGATACACAACTAGTGGCGTAGCTATCAGGCAGACTGGAAAGAGTATCTAAAAAATGTGTATTTGGATGAGCAACTGGCAGGAAACACTGTGACTCTCTTAGGGTAGCCAATATCTCGTCACCAGTATAATCACATCTTCATAGGCAAGAAACCGCTGGCAACAGTAACGATGTTTCTCTTAAGATACACAACTAGAGGCGTATAGCTTCAGGCACTTTGGAAACAGTATCTAAAAAATGTGTATTTGGGTGAGCAACTGGCACGAAACACTGTGACTCTCTTAGGGTAGCCAATATCTCGTCACCAGTATAATCACAGCTTCAAAGTCAAGAAACCGCTGGCAAGAGTAACGATGTTTCTTTTAAGATACACAACTAGTGGCGTATCGCTTATGGCAGACTGGTCACAGTATCTCAAAATGTGTATTTGAGTGAGCAACTGGCAGAAAGCACTATGACTCTCTTAAGGTAGGCAATGCCTCGTCACCAACATAATCCCATCACCAACTTCAAGAAACCGCTTGCAAAGGTAACGAAGCTTCTCATAAGATACACAGCTAGTGGGGTGTCACTTGAGGCGGACTGGCCAAAGTATCAAAAAAATGTGTATTTGGGAGAGCAACTGGCAGGAAACACTGTGACTCTCTTAGGGTAGCCAATATCTCGTCACCAGTATAATCACATCTTCAAAGTCAAGAAACCGCTGGCAAGAGTAACGATGTTTCTCTTAAGATACACAACTAGTGGCGTATCGCTTCAGGCACACTGGAAACAGTATCTAAAAAATGTGTATTTCGGTGAGCAACTGGCACGAAACACTGTGACTCTCTTAGGGTAGCCAATATCTCGTCACCAGTATAATCACAGCTTCAAAGTCAAGAAACCGCTGGCAAGAGTAACGATGTTTCTCTTAAGATACGCAACTAGTGGCGTATCGCCTCACGCAGACTGGCCACAGTATCTCAAAATGTGTATTTGGGTGAGAAACTGGCAGGAAGCACTGTGACTCTCTTAAGGTAGCCAATGCCTCATCACCAACATAATCCCATCACCAACTTCAAGAAACCGCTTGCAAAGGTAACGAAGCTTCTCATAAGATACACAGCTAGTGGGGTGTCACTTGAGGCAGACTGGCCAAAGTATCAAAAAAATGTGTGTTTGGGTGAGCAACTAGCAGGAATCACTATGACACTCATAGGGTAGCCAATGCCTCGTCACCAGCATAATCACATCAGCAACTTCAAGAAACCCCTGGCAAAAGTTACAATGACTCTTAAGATACACAACTAGTGGCGTAGCTATCAGGCAGACTGGAAATAGTATCTAAAAAATGTGTATTTGGGTGAAGAACTGGCAGGAATCTCTATGACTCTCTTGAGGTAGCCAATGCTTCGTCACCAGCAGAATCAAATCAGCAACTTCTAGAAACTCCTTTCAAAAGTAACGATGTTTCTCTTAAGATACACAACTA
This sequence comes from Schistocerca nitens, assembly GCF_023898315.1. Taxonomy (NCBI): domain Eukaryota; kingdom Metazoa; phylum Arthropoda; class Insecta; order Orthoptera; family Acrididae; genus Schistocerca; species Schistocerca nitens. Next base: position 103,332,592 of record NC_064616.1, on the reverse strand, counting down.
GTGGCGTATCGCTTCAGGCACACTGGAAACAGTATCTAAAAAATGTGTATTTGGGTGAGCAACTGGCACGAAACACGGTGACTCTCTTAGGGTAACCAATATCTCGTCACCAGTATAATCACATCATCAAAATCAAGAAACCGCTGGCAAGAGTAACGATGTTTCTCTTAAGATACACAACTAGTGGCGTATCGCTTCAGGCAGACTGGTCACAATATCTCAAAATGTGTATTTGGGTGAGCAACTGGCAGGAAGCACTATGACTCTCTTAAGGTAGCCAATGCCTCGTCACCAACATAATCACATCACCAACTTCAAGAAACCGCTTGCAAAGGTAACGAAGCTTCTCATAAGATACACAGCTAGTTGGGTGTCACTTGAGGCAGGCTGGCCAAAGTATCAAAAAAATGTGTATTTGGGTGAGCAACTAGCAGGATTCACTATGACACTCATAGGGTAGCCAATGCCTCGTCACCAGCATAATCACATCAGCAACTTCAAAAAACCCCTGGCAAAAGTTACAAGACTCTTAAGATACACAACTAGTGGCGTAGCTATCAGGCAGACTGGAAAGAGTAATCAAAAATATGAATTTGGATGAGCAACTGGCAGGAAACACTGTGACTCTCTTAGGGTAGCCAATATCTCGTCACCAGTATAATCACATCTTCAAAGTCAAGAAACCGCTGGCAAGAGTAACGATGTTTCTCTTAAGATACACAACTAGTGGCGTATCGCTTCAGGCACACTGGAAACAGTATCTAAAAAATGTGTATTTCGGTGAGCAACTGGCACGAAACACTGTGACTCTCTTAGGGTAGCCAATATCTCGTCACCAGTATAATCACAGCTTCAAAGTCAAGAAACCGCTGGCAAGAGTAACGATGTTTCTCTTAAGATACGCAACTAGTGGCGTATCGCTTCACGCAGACTGGCCACAGTATCTCAAAATGTGTATTTGGGTGAGAAACTGGCAGGAAGCACTGTGACTCTCTTAAGGTAGCCAATGCCTCATCACCAACATAATCCCATCACCAACTTCAAGAAACCGCTTGCAAAGGTAACGAAGCTTCGCATAAGATACACAGCTAGTGGGGTGTCACTTGAGGCAGACTGGCCACAGTATCAAAAAAATGTGTGTTTGGGGGAGCAACTAGCAGGAATCACTATGACACTCATAGGGTAGCCAATGCCTCGTCACCAGCATAATCACATCAGCAACTTCAAGAAACCCTGGCAAAAGTTACAATGACTCTTAAGATACACAACTAGTGGCGTAGCTATCAGGCAGACTGGAAATAGTATCTAAAAAATGTGTATTTGGGTGAAGAACTGGCAGGAATCTCTATGACTCTCTTGAGGTAGCCAATGCTTCGTCACCAGCAGAATCAAATCAGCAACTTCTAGAAACTCCTTTCAAAAGTAACGATGTTTCTCTTAAGATACACAACTAGTGGCGTATCGCTTCAGGCACACTGGAAACAGTATCTAAAAAATGTGTATTTGGGTGAGCAACTGGCACGAAACACGGTGACTCTCTTAGGGTAACCAATATCTCGTCACCAGTTTAATCACATCATCAAAATCAAGAAACCGCTGGCAAGAGTAACGATGTTTCTCTTAAGATACACAACTAGTGGCGTATCGCTTCAGGCAGACTGGTCACAATATCTCAAAATGTGTATTTGGGTGAGCAACTGGCAGGAAGCACTATGACTCTCTTAAGGTAGCCAATGCCTCGTCACCAACATAATCACATCACCAACTTCAAGAAACCGCTTGCAAAGGTAACGAAGCTTCTCATAAGATACACAGCTAGTTGGGTGTCACTTGAGGCAGACTGGCCAAAGTATCAAAAAAATGTGTATTTGGGTGAGCAACTAGCAGGATTCACTATGACACTCATAGGGTAGCCAATGCCTCGTCACCAGCATAATCACATCAGCAACTTCAAGAAACCCCTGGCAAAAGTTACAAGACTCTTAAGATACACAACTAGTGGCGTAGCTATCAGGCAGACTGGAAAGAGTAATCAAAAATGTGAATTTGGATGAGCAACTGGCAGGAAACACTGTGACTCTCTTAGGGTAGCCAATATCTCGTCACCAGTATAATCACATCTTCAAAGTCAAGAAACCGCTGGCAAGAGTAACGATGTTTCTCTTAAGATACACAACTAGTGGCGTATCGCTTCAGGCAGACTGGTCACAATATCTCAAAATGTGTATTTGGGTGAGCAACTGGCAGGAAGCACTATGACTCTGTTAAGGTAGGCAATGCCTCGTCACCAACATAATCCCATCACCAACTTCAAGAAACGGCTTGCAAATTAACGAAGCTTCTCATAAGATACACAGCTAGTGGGGTGTCACTTGAGGCAGACTGGCCAAAGTATGAAAAAAATGTGTATTTGGGTGAGCAACTAGCAGGAATAACTATGACACTCATAGGGTAGCCAATGCCTCGTCACCAGCATAATCACATCAGCAACTTCAAGAAACCCCTGGCAAAAGTTACACTGACTCTTAAGATACACAACTAGTGGCGTAGCTATCAGGCAGACTGGAAAGAGTATCTAAAAAATGTGTATTTCGGTGAGCAACTGGCACGAAACACTGTGACTCTGTTAGGGTAACCAATATCTCGTCACCAGTATAATCACATCTTCAAAGTCAAGAAACCGCTGGCAAGAGTAACGATGTTTCTCTTAAGATACACAACTAGTGGCGTATCGCTTCAGGCAGACTGGAAACAGTATCTAAAAAATGTGTATTTGGGTGAGCAACTGGCACGAAACACTGTGACTCTCTTAGGGTAACCAATATCTCCTCACCAGTATAATCTCATCTTCAAAATCAAGAAACCGCTGGCAAGAGTAACGATGTTTCTCTTAAGATACACAACTAGTGGCGTATCGCTTCAGGCAGACTGGCCAAAGTATCTCAAAATGTGTATTTGGGTGAGCAACTGGCAGAAAGCACTATGACTCTCTTAAGGTAGCCAATGCCTCGTCACCAACATAATCACATCACCAACTTCAAGAAACCGCTTGCAAAGGTAACGAAGCTTCTCATAAGATACACAGCTAGTGGGGTGTCACTTGAGGCGGACTGGCCAAAGTATCAAAAAAATGTGTATTTGGGTGAGCAACTAGCAGGAATCACTATGACACTCATAGGGCAGCCAATGCCTCGTCACCAGCATAATCACATCAGCAACTTCAAGAAACCCCTGGCAAAAGTTACAATGACTCTTAAGTTACACAACTAGTGGCGTAGCTATCAGGCAGACTGGAAAGAGTATCTAAAAAATGTGTATTTGGGTGAAGAACTGGCAGGAATCTCTATGACTCTCTTGAGGTAGCCAATGCCTCGTCACCAGCAGAATCAAATCAGCAACTTCCAGAAACCCCTGGCAAAAGTAACGATGTTTCTCTTAAGATACACAACTAGTGGCGTATCGCTTCAGGCACACTGGAAACAGTATCTAAAAAATGTGTATTTGGGTGAGCAACTGGCACGAAACACTGTGACTCTCTTAGGGTAACCAATATCTCCTCACCAGTATAATCTCATCTTCAAAATCAAGAAACCGCTGGCAAGAGTAACGATGTTTCTCTTAAGATACACAACTAGTGGCGTATCGCTTCAGGCAGACTGGCCACAGTATCTCAAAATGTGTATTTGGGTGAGCAACTGGCAGAAAGCACTATGACTCTCTTAAGGTAGGCAATGCCTCGTCACCAACATAATCCCATCACCAACTTCAAGAAACCGCTTGCAAAGGTAACGAAGCTTCTCATAAGATACACAGCTAGTGGGGTGTCACTTGAGGCAGACTGGCCAAAGTATCAAAAAAATGTGTATTTGGGTGAGCAACTAGCAGGAATCACTATGACACTCATAGGGTAGCCAATGCCTCGTCACCAGCATAATCACATCAGCAACTTCAAGAAACCCCTGGCAAAAGTTACAATGACTCTTAAGATACACAACTAGTGGCGTAGCTATCAGGCAGACTGGAAATAGTATCTAAAAAATGTGTATTTGGGTGAAGAACTGGCAGGAATCTCTATGACCCTCTTGAGGTAGCCAATGCTTCGTCACCAGCAGAATCAAATCAGCAACTTCTAGAAACTCCTTTCAAAAGTAACGATGTTTCTCTTAAGGTACACAACTAGTGGCGTATCGCTTCAGGCACACTGGAAACAGTATCTAAAAAATGTGTATTTGGGTGAGCAACTAGCAGGAATCACTATGACACTCATAGGGTAGCCAATGCCTCGTCACCAGCATAATCACATCAGCAACTTCAAGAAACCCCTGGCATAAGTTACAATGACTCTTAAGATACACAACTAGTGGCGTAGCTATCAGACAGACTGGAAAGAGTATCTAAAAAATGTGTATTTGGATGAGCAACTGGCAGGAAACACTGTGACTCTCTTAGGGTAGCCAATATCTCGTCACCAGTATAATCACATCTTCAAAGTCAAGAAACCGCTGGCAAGAGTAACGATGTTTCTCTTAAGATACACAACTAGTGGCGTATCGCTTCAGGCAGATTGGTCACAATATCTCAAAATGTGTATTTGGGTGAGCAACTGGCAGGAAGCACTATGACTCTCTTAAGGTAGGCAATGCCTCGTCACCAACATAATCCCATCACCAACTTCAAGAAACCGCTTGCAAATTAACGAAGCTTCTCATAAGATACACAGCTAGTGGGGTGTCACTTGAGGCAGACTGGCCAAAGTATGAAAAAAATGTGTATTTGGGTGAGCAACTAGCAGGAATCTCTATGACACTCATAGGGTAGCCAATGCCTCGTCACCAGCATAATCACATCAGCAACTTCAAGAAACCCCTGGCAAAAGTTACACTGACTCTTAAGATACACAACTAGTGGCGTAGCTATCAGGCAGACTGGAAAGAGTATCTAAAAAATGTGTATTTGGATGAGCAACTGGCAGGAAACACTGTGACTCTCTTAGGGTAGCCAATATCTCGTCACCAGTATAATCACATCTTCAAAGTCAAGAAACCGCTGGCAAGAGTAACGATGTTTCTCTTAAGATACACAACTAGTGGCGTATCGCTTTAGGCACACTGGAAACAGTATCTAAAAATGTGTATTTCGGTGAGCAACTGGCACGAAACACTGTGACTCTGTTAGGGTAACCAATATCTCGTCACCAGTATAATCACATCTTCAAAGTCAAGAAACCGTTGGCAAGAGTAACGATGTTTCTCTTAAGATACACAACTAGTGGCGTATCGCTTCAGGCAGACTGGCCACAGTATCTCAAAATGTGTATTTGGGTGAGCAACTGGCAGGAAGCACTATGACTCTCTTAAGGTAGCCAATGCCTCGTCACCAACATAATCCCATCACCAACTTCAAGAAACCGCTTGCAAAGGTAACGAAGCTTCTCATAAGATACACAGCTAGTGGGGTGTCACTTGAGGCAGACTGGCCAAAGTATCAAAAAAATGTGTATTTGGGTGAGCAACTAGCAGGAATCACTATGACACTCATAGGGTAGCCAATGCCTCGTCACCAGCATAATCACATCAGCAACTTCAAGAAACCCCTCGCAAAAGTTACAATGACTCTTAAGATACACAACTAGTGGCGTAGCTATCAGGCAGACTGGAAAGAGTATCTAAAAAATGTGTATTTGGGTGAAGAACTGGCAGGAAACACTGTGACTCTCTTAGGGTAGCCAATATCTCGTCACCAGTATAATCACATCTTCAAAGTCAAGAAACCGCTGGCAAGAGTAACGATGTTTCTCTTAAGATACACAACTAGTGGCGTATCGCTTCAGGCAGACTGGTCACAATATCTCAAAATGTGTATTTGGGTGAGCAACTGGCAGGAAGCACTATGACTCTCTTAAGGTAGGCAATGCCTCGTCACCAACATAATCCCATCACCAACTTCAAGAAACCGCTTGCAAATTAACGAAGCTTCTCATAAGATACACAGCTAGTGGGGTGTCACTTGAGGCAGACTGGCCAAAGTATGAAAAAAATGTGTATTTGGGTGAGCAACTAGCAGGAATCTCTATGACACTCATAGGGTAGCCAATGCCTCGTCACCAGCATAATCACATCAGCAACTTCAAGAAACCCCTGGCAAAAGTTACACTGACTCTTAAGATACACAACTAGTGGCGTAGCTATCAGGCAGACTGGAAAGAGTATCTAAAAAATGTGTATTTGGATGAGCAACTGGCAGGAAACACTGTGACTCTCTTAGGGTAGCCAATATCTCGTCACCAGTATAATCACATCTTCAAAGTCAAGAAACCGCTGGCAAGAGTAACGATGTTTCTCTTAAGATACACAACTAGTGGCGTATCGCTTTAGGCACACTGGAAACAGTATCTAAAAAATGTGTATTTCGGTGAGCAACTGGCACGAAACACTGTGACTCTGTTAGGGTAACCAATATCTCGTCACCAGTATAATCACATCTTCAAAGTCAAGAAACCGCTGGCAAGAGTAACGATGTTTCTCTTAAGATACACAACTAGTGGCGTATCGCTTCAGGCAGACTGGCCACAGTATCTCAAAATGTGTATTTGGGTGAGCAACTGGCAGGAAGCACTATGACTCTCTTAAGGTAGCCAATGCCTCGTCACCAACATAATCCCATCACCAACTTCAAGAAACCGCTTGCAAAGGTAACGAAGCTTCTCATAAGATACACAGCTAGTGGGGTGTCACTTGAGGCAGACTGGCCAAAGTATCAAAAAAATGTGTATTTGGGTGAGCAACTAGCAGGAATCACTATGACACTCATAGGGTAGCCAATGCCTCGTCACCAGCATAATCACATCAGCAACTTCAAGAAACCCCTCGCAAAAGTTACAATGACTCTTAAGATACACAACTAGTGGCGTAGCTATCAGGCAGACTGGAAAGAGTATCTAAAAAATGTGTATTTGGGTGAAGAACTGGCAGGAATCTCTATGACTCTCTTGAGGTAGCCAATGCCTCGTCACCAGCAGAATCAAATCAGCAACTTCTAGAAACCGCTGGCAAAAGTAACGATGTTTCTCTTAAGATACACAACTAGTGGCGTATCGCTTCAGGCACACTGGAAACAGTATCTAAAAAATGTGTATTTGGGTGACCAACTGGCACGAAACACTGTGACTCTCTTAGGGTAACCAATATCTCGTCACCAGTATAATCACATCTTCAAAATCAATAAACCGCTGGCAAGAGTAACGATGTTTCTCTTAAGATACACAACTAGTGGCGTATCGCTTCAGGCAGACTGGCCGCAGTATCTCAAAATGTGTATTTGGGTGAGCAACTGGCAGAAAGCACTATGACTCTCTTAAGGTATCCAATGCCTCGTCACCAACATAATCACATCACCAACTTCAAGAAACCGCTTGCAAAGGTAACGAAGCTTCTCATAAGATACACAGCTAGTGGGGTGTCACTTGAGGCAGACTGGCCAAAGTATCAAAAAAATGTGTATTTGGGTGAGCAACTAGCAGGAATCACTATGACACTCATAGGGTAGCCAATGCCTCGTCACCAGCATAATCACATCAGCAACTTCAAGAAACGCCTGGCAAAAGTTACAATGACTCTTAAGATACACAACTAGTAGCGTAGCTATCAGGCAGACTGGAAAGGGTATCAAAAAAATGTGTATTTGGATGAGCAACTGGCAGGAAACACTGTGACTCTCTTAGGGTAGCCAATATCTCGTCACCAGTATAATCACATCTTCAAAGTCAAGAAACCGCTGGCAAGAGTAACGATGTTTCTCTTAAGATACACAACTAGTGGCGTATCGCTTCAGGCACACTGGAAACAGTATCTAAAAAATGTGTATTTCGGTGAGCAACTGGCACGAAACACTGTGACTCTGTTAGGGTAACCAATATCTCGTCACCAGTATAATCACATCTTCAAAGTCAAGAAACCGCTGGCAAGAGTAACGATGTTTCTCTTAAGATACACAACTAGTGGCGTATCGCTTCAGGCAGACTGGCCACAGTATCTCAAAATGTGTATTTGGGTGAGCAACTGGCAGGAAGCACTATGACTCTCTTAAGGTAGCCAATGCCTCGTCACCAACATAATCCTATCACCAACTTCAAGAAACCGCTTGCAAAGGTAACGAAGCTTCTCATAAGATACACAGCTAGTGGGGTGTCACTTGAGGCAGCCTGGCAAAAGTATCAAAAAAATTTGTATTTGGGTGAGCAACTAGCAGGAATCTCTATGACTCTCTTGAGGTAGCCAATGCTTCGTCACCAGCAGAATCAAATCAGCAACTTCTAGAAACTCCTTTCAAAAGTAACGATGTTTTACTTAAGATACACAACTAGTGGCGTATCGCTTCAGGCACACTGGAAACAGTATCTAAAAAATGTGTATTTGGGTGAGCAACTGGCACGAAACACTGTGACTCTCTTAGGGTAGCCAATATGTCGTCACCAGTATAATCACATCTTCAAAGTCAAGAAACCGCTGGCAAGAGTAACGATGTTTCTCTTAAGATACACAACTAGTGGCGTATCGCTTCAGGCAGACTGGCCACAGTATCTCAAAATGTGTATTTGGGTGAGCAACTGGCAGAAAGCACTATGACTCTCTTAAGGTAGGCAATGCCTCGTCACCAACATAATCCCATCACCAACTTCAAGAAACCGCTTGCAAAGGTAACGAAGCTTCTCATAAGATACACAGCTAGTGGGGTGTCACTTGAGGCAGACTGGCCAAAGTATCAAAAAAATGTGTATTTGGGTGAGCAACTAGCAGGAATCACTATGACACTCATAGGGTAGCCAATGCCTCGTCACCAGCATAATCACATCAGCAACTTCAAGAAACCCCTGGCAAAAGTTACAATGACTCTTAAGATACACAACTAGTGGCGTAGCTATCAGGCAGACTGGAAAGAGTATCTAAAAAATGTGTATTTGGGTGAAGAACTGGCAGGAATCTCTATGACCCTCTTGAGGTAGCCAATGCTTCGTCACCAGCAGAATCAAATCAGCAACTTCTAGAAACTCCTTTCAAAAGTAACGATGTTTCTCTTAAGGTACACAACTAGTGGCGTATCGCTTCAGGCACACTGGAAACAGTATCTAAAAAATGTGTATTTGGGTGAGCAACTAGCAGGAATCACTATGACACTCATAGGGTAGCCAATGCCTCGTCACCAGCATAATCACATCAGCAACTTCAAGAAACCCCTGGCATAAGTTACAATGACTCTTAAGATACACAACTAGTGGCGTAGCTATCAGACAGACTGGAAAGAGTATCTAAAAAATGTGTATTTGGATGAGCAACTGGCAGGAAACACTGTGACTCTCTTAGGGTAGGCAATATCTCGTCACCAGTATAATCACATCTTCAAAGTCAAGAAACCGCTGGCAAGAGTAACGATGTTTCTCTTAAGATACACAACTAGTGGCGTATCGCTTCAGGCAGATTGGTCACAATATCTCAAAATGTGTATTTGGGTGAGCAACTGGCAGGAAGCACTATGACTCTCTTAAGGTAGGCAATGCCTCGTCACCAACATAATCCCATCACCAACTTCAAGAAACCGCTTGCAAATTAACGAAGCTTCTCATAAGATACACAGCTAGTGGGGTGTCACTTGAGGCAGACTGGCCAAAGTATGAAAAAAATGTGTATTTGGGTGAGCAACTAGCAGGAATCTCTATGACACTCATAGGGTAGCCAATGCCTCGTCACCAGCATAATCACATCAGCAACTTCAAGAAACCCCTGGCAAAAGTTACACTGACTCTTAAGATACACAACTAGTGGCGTAGCTATCAGGCAGACTGGAAAGAGTATCTAAAAAATGTGTATTTGGATGAGCAACTGGCAGGAAACACTGTGACTCTCTTAGGGTAGCCAATATCTCGTCACCAGTATAATCACATCTTCAAAGTCAAGAAACCGCTGGCAAGAGTAACGATGTTTCTCTTAAGATACACAACTAGTGGCGTATCGCTTTAGGCACACTGGAAACAGTATCTAAAAATGTGTATTTCGGTGAGCAACTGGCACGAAACACTGTGACTCTGTTAGGGTAACCAATATCTCGTCACCAGTATAATCACATCTTCAAAGTCAAGAAACCGCTGGCAAGAGTAACGATGTTTCTCTTAAGATACACAACTAGTGGCGTATCGCTTCAGGCAGACTGGCCACAGTATCTCAAAATGTGTATTTGGGTGAGCAACTGGCAGGAAGCACTATGACTCTCTTAAGGTAGCCAATGCCTCGTCACCAACATAATCCCATCACCAACTTCAAGAAACCGCTTGCAAAGGTAACGAAGCTTCTCATAAGATACACAGCTAGTGGGGTGTCACTTGAGGCAGACTGGCCAAAGTATCAAAAAAATGTGTATTTGGGTGAGCAACTAGCAGGAATCACTATGACACTCATAGGGTAGCCAATGCCTCGTCACCAGCATAATCACATCAGCAACTTCAAGAAACCCCTCGCAAAAGTTACAATGACTCTTAAGATACACAACTAGTGGCGTAGCTATCAGGCAGACTGGAAAGAGTATCTAAAAAATGTGTATTTGGGTGAAGAACTGGCAGGAAACACTGTGACTCTCTTAGGGTAGCCAATATCTCGTCACCAGTATAATCACATCTTCAAAGTCAAGAAACCGCTGGCAAGAGTAACGATGTTTCTCTTAAGATACACAACTAGTGGCGTATCGCTTCAGGCAGACTGGTCACAATATCTCAAAATGTGTATTTGGGTGAGCAACTGGCAGGAAGCACTATGACTCTCTTAAGGTAGGCAATGCCTCGTCACCAACATAATCCCATCACCAACTTCAAGAAACCGCTTGCAAATTAACGAAGCTTCTCATAAGATACACAGCTAGTGGGGTGTCACTTGAGGCAGACTGGCCAAAGTATGAAAAAAATGTGTATTTGGGTGAGCAACTAGCAGGAATCTCTATGACACTCATAGGGTAGCCAATGCCTCGTCACCAGCATAATCACATCAGCAACTTCAAGAAACCCCTGGCAAAAGTTACACTGACTCTTAAGATACACAACTAGTGGCGTAGCTATCAGGCAGACTGGAAAGAGTATCTAAAAAATGTGTATTTGGATGAGCAACTGGCAGGAAACACTGTGACTCTCTTAGGGTAGCCAATATCTCGTCACCAGTATAATCACATCTTCAAAGTCAAGAAACCGCTGGCAAGAGTAACGATGTTTCTCTTAAGATACACAACTAGTGGCGTATCGCTTTAGGCACACTGGAAACAGTATCTAAAAAATGTGTATTTCGGTGAGCAACTGGCACGAAACACTGTGACTCTGTTAGGGTAACCAATATCTCGTCACCAGTATAATCACATCTTCAAAGTCAAGAAACCGCTGGCAAGAGTAACGATGTTTCTCTTAAGATACACAACTAGTGGCGTATCGCTTCAGGCAGACTGGCCACAGTATCTCAAAATGTGTATTTGGGTGAGCAACTGGCAGGAAGCACTATGACTCTCTTAAGGTAGCCAATGCCTCGTCACCAACATAATCCCATCACCAACTTCAAGAAACCGCTTGCAAAGGTAACGAAGCTTCTCATAAGATACACAGCTAGTGGGGTGTCACTTGAGGCAGACTGGCCAAAGTATCAAAAAAATGTGTATTTGGGTGAGCAACTAGCAGGAATCACTATGACACTCATAGGGTAGCCAATGCCTCGTCACCAGCATAATCACATCAGCAACTTCAAGAAACCCCTCGCAAAAGTTACAATGACTCTTAAGATACACAACTAGTGGCGTAGCTATCAGGCAGACTGGAAAGAGTATCTAAAAAATGTGTATTTGGGTGAAGAACTGGCAGGAAACTCTATGACTCTCTTGAGGTAGCCAATGCCTCGTCACCAGCAGAATCAAATCAGCAACTTCTAGAAACCGCTGGCAAAAGTAACGATGTTTCTCTTAAGATACACAACTAGTGGCGTATCGCTTCAGGCACACTGGAAACAGTATCTAAAAAATGTGTATTTGGGTGACCAACTGGCACGAAACACTGTGACTCTCTTAGGGTAACCAATATCTCGTCACCAGTATAATCACATCTTCAAAATCAATAAACCGCTGGCAAGAGTAACGATGTTTCTCTTAAGATACACAACTAGTGGCGTATCGCTTCAGGCAGACTGGCCGCAGTATCTCAAAATGTGTATTTGGGTGAGCAACTGGCAGAAAGCACTATGACTCTCTTAAGGTAGCCAATGCCTCGTCACCAACATAATCACATCACCAACTTCAAGAAACCGCTTGCAAAGATAACGAAGCTTCTCATAAGATACACAGCTAGTGGGGTGTCACTTGAGGCAGACTGGCCAAAGTATCAAAAAAATGTGTATTTGGGTGAGCAACTAGCAGGAATCACTATGACACTCATAGGGTAGCCAATGCCTCGTCACCAGCATAATCACATCAGCAACTTCAAGAAACGCCTGGCAAAAGTTACAATGACTCTTAAGATACACAACTAGTAGCGTAGCTATCAGGCAGACTGGAAAGGGTATCAAAAAAATGTGTATTTGGATGAGCAACTGGCAGGAAACACTGTGACTCTCTTAGGGTAGCCAATATCTCGTCACCAGTATAATCACATCTTCAAAGTCAAGAAACCGCTGGCAAGAGTAACGATGTTTCTCTTAAGATACACAACTAGTGGCGTATCGCTTCAGGCACACTGGAAACAGTATCTAAAAAATGTGTATTTCGGTGAGCAACTGGCACGAAACACTGTGACTCTGTTAGGGTAACCAATATCTCGTCACCAGTATAATCACATCTTCAAAGTCAAGAAACCGCTGGCAAGAGTAACGATGTTTCTCTTAAGATACACAACTAGTGGCGTATCGCTTCAGGCAGACTGGCCACAGTATCTCAAAATGTGTATTTGGGTGAGCAACTGGCAGGAAGCACTATGACTCTCTTAAGGTAGCCAATGCCTCGTCACCAACATAATCCTATCACCAACTTCAAGAAACCGCTTGCAAAGGTAACGAAGCTTCTCATAAGATACACAGCTAGTGGGGTGTCACTTGAGGCAGCCTGGCAAAAGTATCAAAAAAATTTGTATTTGGGTGAGCAACTAGCAGGAATCTCTATGACTCTCTTGAGGTAGCCAATGCTTCGTCACCAGCAGAATCAAATCAGCAACTTCTAGAAACTCCTTTCAAAAGTAACGATGTTTTACTTAAGATACACAACTAGTGGCGTATCGCTTCAGGCACACTGGAAACAGTATCTAAAAAATGTGTATTTGGGTGAGCAACTGGCACGAAACACTGTGACTCTCTTAGGGTAGCCAATATGTCGTCACCAGTATAATCACATCTTCAAAGTCAAGAAACCGCTGGCAAGAGTAACGATGTTTCTCTTAAGATACACAACTAGTGGCGTATCGCTTCAGGCAGACTGGCCACAGTATCTCAAAATGTGTATTTGGGTGAGCAACTGGCAGAAAGCACTATGACTCTCTTAAGGTAGGCAATGCCTCGTCACCAACATAATCCCATCACCAACTTCAAGAAACCGCTTGCAAAGGTAACGAAGCTTCTCATAAGATACACAGCTAGTGGGGTGTCACTTGAGGCAGACTGGCCAAAGTATCAAAAAAATGTGTATTTGGGTGAGCAACTAGCAGGAATCACTATGACACTCATAGGGTAGCCAATGCCTCGTCACCAGCATAATCACATCAGCAACTTCAAGAAACCCCTGGCAAAAGTTACAATGACTCTTAAGATACACAACTAGTGGCGTAGCTATCAGACAGACTGGAAAGAGTATCTAAAAAACGTGTATTTGGATGAGCAACTGGCAGGAAACACTGTGACTCTCTTAGGGTAGCCAATATCTCGTCACCAGTATAATCACATCTTCAAAGTCAAGAAACCGCTGGCAAGAGTAACGATGTTTCTCTTAAGATACACAACTAGTGGCGTATCGCTTCAGGCACACTGGAAACAGTATCTAAAAAATGTGTATTTGGGTGACCAACTGGCACGAAACACTGTGACTCTCTTAGGGTAACCAATATCTCGTCACCAGTATAATCACATCTTCAAAATCAATAAACCGCTGGCAAGAGTAACGATGTTTCTCTTAAGATACACAACTAGTGGCATATCGCTTCAGGCAGACTGGCCGCAGTATCTCAAAATGTGTATTTGGGTGAGCAACTGGCAGAAAGCACTATGACTCTCTTAAGGTAGCCAATGCCTCGTCACCAACATAATCACATCACCAACTTCAAGAAACCGCTTGCAAAGGTAACGAAGCTTCTCATAAGATACACAGCTAGTTGGGTGTCACTTGAGGCAGACTGGCCAAAGTATCAAAAAAATGTGTATTTGGGTGAGCAACTAGCAGGAATCACTATGACACTCATAGGGTAGCCAATGCCTCGTCACCAGCATAATCACATCAGCAACTTCAAGAAACCCCTGGCAAAAGTTACAAGACTCTTAAGATACACAACTAGTGGCGTAGCTATCAGGCAGACTGGAAAGAGTATCTAAAAAATGTGAATTTGGATGAGCAACTGGCAGGAAACACTGTGACTCTCTTAGGGTAGCCAATATCTCGTCACCAGTATAATCACATCTTCAAAGTCAAGAAACCGCTGGCAAGAGTAACGATGTTCCTCTTAAGATACACAACTAGTGGCGTATCGCTTCAGGCACACTGGAAACAGTATCTAAAAAATGTGTATTTGGGTGAGCAACTGGCACGAAACACTGTGACTCTCTTAGGGTAGCCAATATCTCGTCACCAGTATAATCACAGCTTCAAAGTCAAGAAACCGCTGGCAAGAGTAACGATGTTTCTCTTAAGATACACAACTAGTGGCGTATCGCTTCACGCAGACTGGCCACAGTATCTCAAAATGTGTATTTGGGTGAGCAACTGGCAGGAAGCACTGTGACTCTCTTAAGGTAGCCACAGCCTCATCACCAACATAATCCCATCACCAACTTCAAGAAACCGCTTGCAAAGGTAACGAAGCTTCTCATAAGATACACAGCTAGTGGGGTGTCACTTGAGGCAGACTGGCCAAAGTATCAAAAAAATGTGTATTTGGGTGAGCAACTAGCAGGAATCACTATGACACTCATAGGGTAGCCAATGCCTCGTCACCAGCATAATCACATCAGCAACTTCGAGAAACCCCTCGCAAAAGTTACAATGACTCTTAAGATACACAACTAGTGGCGTAGCTATCAGGCAGACTGGAAATAGTATCTAAAAAATGTGTATTTGGGTGAAGAACTGGCAGGAATCTCTATGACTCTCTTGAGGTAGCCAATGCTTCGTCACCAGCAGAATCAAATCAGCAACTTCTAGAAACTCCTTTCAAAAGTAACGATGTTTCTCTTAAGATACACAACTAGTGGCGTATCGCTTCAGGCACACTGGAAACAGTATCTAAAAAATGTGTATTTGGGTGAGCAACTGGCACGAAACACTGTGACTCTCTTAGGGTAACCAATATCTCGTCACCAGTATAATCACAGCTTCAAAGTCAAGAAACCGCTGGCAACAGTAACGATGTTTCTCTTAAGATACACAACTAGTGGCGTATCGCTTCAGGCAGACTGGCCACAGTATCTCAAAATGTGTATTTGGGTGAGCAACTGGCAGGAAGCACTATGACTCTCTTAAGGTAGCCAATGCCTCGTCACCAACATAATCCCATCACCAACTTCAGGAACCCGCTTGCAAAGGTAACGAAGCTTCTCATAAGATACACAGCTAGTGGGGTGTCACTTGAGGCAGACTGGCCAAAGTATCAAACAAATGTGTATTTGGGTGAGCAACTAGCAAGAATCACTATGACACTCATAGGGTAGCCAATGCCTCGTCACCAGCATAATCACATCAGCAACTTCAAGAAACCCCTGGCAAAAGTTACAATGACTCTTAAGATACACAACTAGTGGCGTAGCTATCAGGCAGACTGGAAAGAGTATCTAAAAAATGTGTATTTGGGTGAAGAACTGGCCGGAATCTCTATGACTCTCTTGAGGTAGCCAATGCTTCGTCACCAGCAGAATCAAATCAGCAACTTCTAGAAACCCCTTTCAAAAGTAACGATGTTTCTCTTAAGATACACAACTAGTGGCGTATCGCTTCAGGCACACTGGAAACAGTATCTAAAAAATGTGTATTTGGGTGACCAACTGGCACGAAACACTGTGACTCTCTTAGGGTAACCAATATCTCGTCACCAGTATAATCACATCTTCAAAATCAAGAAACCGCTGGCTAGAGTAACGATGTTTCTCTTAAGATACACATCTAGTGGCGTATCGCTTCAGGCAGACTGGCCGCAGTATCTCAAAATGTGTATTTGGGTGAGCAACTGGCAGAAAGCACTATGACTCTCTTAAGGTAGCCAATGCCTCGTCACCAACATAATCACATCACCAACTTCAAGAAACCGCTTGCAAAGGTAACGAAGCTTCTCATAAGATACACAGCTAGTTGGGTGTCACTTGAGGCAGACTGGCCAAAGTATCAAAAAAATGTGTATTTGGGTGAGCAACTAGCAGGAATCACTATGACACTCATAGGGTAGCCAATGCCTCGTCACCAGCATAATCACATCAGCAACTTCAAGAAACCCCTGGCAAAAGTTACAAGACTCTTAAGATACACAACTAGTGGCGTAGCTATCAGGCAGACTGGAAAGAGTAACCAAAAATGTGAATTCGGATGAGCAACTGGCAGGAAACACTGTGACTCTCTTAGGGTAGCCAATATCTCGTCACCAGTATAGTCACATCTTCAAAGTCAAGAAACCGCTGGCAAGAGTAACGATGTTTCTCTTAAGATACACAACTAGTGGCGTATCGCTTCAGGCAGACTGGTCACAATATCTCAAAATGTGTATTTGGGTGAGCAACTGGCAGGAAGCACTATGACTCTCTTAAGGTAGGCAATGCCTCGTCACCAACATAATCCCATCACCAACTTCAAGAAACCGCTTGCAAATTAACGAAGCTTCTCATAAGATACACAGCTAGTGGGGTGTCACTTGAGGCAGACTGGCCAAAGTATCAAAAAAATGTGTATTTGGGTGAGCAACTAGCAGGAATCACTATGACACTCATAGGGTAGCCAATGCCTCGTCACCAGCATAATCACATCAGCAACTTCAAGAAACCCCTGGCAAAAGTTACAATGACTCTTAAGATACACAACTAGTGGCGTAGCTATCAGGCAGACTGGAAAGAGTATCTAAAAAATGTGTATTTGGATGAGCAACTGGCAGGAAACACTGTGACTCTCTTAGGGTAGCCAATATCTCGTCACCAGTATAATCACATCTTCAAAGTCAAGAAACCGCTGGCAAGAGTAACGATGTTTCTCTTAAGATACACAACTAGTGGCGTATCGCTTTAGGCACACTGGAAACAGTATCTAAAAAATGTGTATTTCGGTGAGCAACTGGCACGAAACACTGTGACTCTGTTAGGGTAACCAATATCTCGTCACCAGTATAATCACATCTTCAAAGTCAAGAAACCGCTGGCAAGAGTAACGATGTTTCTCTTAAGATACACAACTAGTGGCGTATCGCTTCAGGCAGACTGGCCACAGTATCTCAAAATGTGTATTTGGGTTAGCAACTGGCAGAAAGCACTATGACTCTCTTAAGGTAGCCAATGCATCGTCACCAACATAATCCCATCACCAACATCAAGAAACCGTTTGCAAAGGTAACGAAGCTTCTCATAAGATACACAGCTAGTGGGGTGTCACTTGAGGCAGACTGGCCAAAGTATCAAAAAAATGTGTATTTGGGTGAGCAACTAGCAGGAATCACTATGACACTCATAGGGTAGCCAATGCCTCGTCACCAGCATAATCACATCAGCAACTTCGAGAAACCCCTCGCAAAAGTTACAATGACTCTTAAGATACACAACTAGTGGCGTAGCTATCAGGCAGACTGGAAATAGTATCTAAAAAATGTGTATTTGGGTGAAGAACTGGCAGGAATCTCTATGACTCTCTTGAGGTAGCCAATGCTTCGTCACCAGCAGAATCAAATCAGCAACTTCTAGACACTCCTTTCAAAAGTAACGATGTTTCTCTTAAGATACATAACTAGTGGCGTATCGCTTCAGGCACACTGGAAACAGTATCTAAAAAATGTGTATTTGGGTGAGCAACTGGCACGAAACACTGTGACTCTCTTAGGGTAGCCAATATCTCGTCACCAGTATAATCACAGCTTCAAAGTCAAGAAACCGCTGGCAAGAGTAACGATGTTTCTCTTAAGATACACAACTAGTGGCGTATCGCTTCACGCAGACTGGCCACAGTATCTCAAAATGTGTATTTGGGTGAGCAACTGGCAGGAAGAACTATGACTCTCTTAAGGTAGCCAATGCCTCGTCACCAACATAATCCCATCACCAACTTCAAGAAACCGCTTGCAAAGGTAACGAAGCTTCTCATAAGATACACAGCTAGTGGGGTGTCACTTGAGGCAGACTGGCCAAAGTATCAAAAAATTGTGTATTTGGGTGAGCAACTAGCAGGAATCACTATGACACTCATAGGTTAGCCAATGCCTCGTCACCAGCATAATCACATCAGCAACTTCAAGAAACCCCTGGCAAAAGTTACAATGACTCTTAAGATACACAACTAGTGGCGTAGCTATCAGGCAGACTGGAAAGAGTATCTAAAAAATGTGTATTTGGGTGAAGAACTGGCAGGAATCTCTATGACTCTCTTGAGGTAGCCAATGCCTCGTCACCAGCGGAATCAAATCAGCAACTTCCAGAAACCCCTGGCAAAAGTAACGATGTTTCTCTTAAGATACACAACTAGAGGCGTATCGCTTCAGGCACACTGGAAACAGTATCTAAAAAATGTGAATTTGGGTGAGCAACTGGCACGAAACACTGTGACTCTCTTAGGGTAACCAATATCTCGTCACCAGTATAATCTCATCTTCAAAATCAAGAAACCGCTGCCAAGAGTAACGATGTTTCTCTTAAGATACACAACTAGTGGCGTATCGCTTCAGGCAGACTGGCCACAGTATCACAAAATGTGTATTTGGGTGAGCAACTGGCAGAAAGCACTATGACTCTCTTAAGGTAGCCAATGCCTCGTACCAACATAATCACATCACCAACTTCAAGAAACCGCATGCAAAGGTAACGAAGCTTCTCATAAGATACACAGCTAGTTGGGTGTCACTTGAGGCAGACTGGCCAAAGTATCAAAAAAATGTGTATTAGGGTGAGCAACTAGCAGGAATCTCTATGACACTCATAGGGTAGCCAATGCCTCGTCACCAGCATAATCACATCAGCAACTTCAAGAAACCCCTGGCAAAAGTTACAATGACTCTTAAGATACACAACTAGTGGCGTAGCTATCAGGCAGACTGGAAAGAGTATCTAAAAAATGTGTATTTGGATGAGCAACTGGCAGGAAACACTGTGACTCTCTTAGGGTAGCCAATATCTCGTCACCAGTATAATCACAGCTTCAAAGTCAAGAAACCGCTGGCAAGAGTAACGATGTTTCTCTTAAGATACACAACTAGTGGCGTATCGTTTCACGCAGACTGGCCACAGTATCTCAAAATGTGTATTTGGGTGAGCAACTGGCAGGAAGCACTATGACTCACTTAAGGTAGCCAATGCCTCGTCACCAACATAATCCCATCACCAACTTCAAGAAACCGCTTGCAAAGGTAACGAAGCTTCTCATAAGATACACAGCTAGTGGGGTGTCACTTGAGGCAGACTGGCCAAAGTATCGAAAAAATGTGTATTTGGGTGAGCAACTAGCAGGAATCACTATGACACTCATAGGGTAGCCAATGCCTCGTCACCAGCATAATCACATCAGCAACTTCAAGAAACCCCTGGCAAAAGTTACAATGACTCTTAAGATACACAACTAGTGGCGTAGCTATCAGGCAGACTGGAAATAGTATCTAAAAAATGTGTATTTGGGTGAAGAACTGGCAGGAATCTCTATGACTCTCTTGAGGTAGCCAATGCCTCGTCACCAGCAGAATCAAATCAGCAACTTCCAGAAACCCCTGGCAAAAGTAACGATGTTTCTCTTAAGATACACAACTAGTGGCGTATCGCTTCAGGCACACTGGAAACAGTATCTAAAAAATGTGTATTTGGGTGAGCAACTGGCACGAAACACGGTGACTCTCTTAGGGTAGCCAATATCTCGTCACCAGTATAATCACATCTTCAAAATCAAGAAACCGCTCTCAAGAGTAACGATGTTTCTCTTAAGATACACAACTAGTGGCGTATCGCCTCAGGCAGACTGGCCGCAGTATCTCAAAATGTGTATTTGGGTGAGCAACTGGCAGAAAGCACTATGACTCTCTTAAGGTAGCCAATGCCTCGTCACCAACATAATCACATCACCAACTTCAAGAAACCGCTTGCAAAGGTAACGAAGCTTCTCATAAGATACACAGCTAGTTGGGTGTCACTTGAGGCAGACTGGCCAAAGTATCAAAAAAATGTGTATTTGGGTGAGCAACTAGCAGGAATCACAATGACACTCATAGGGTAGCCAATGCCTCGTCACCAGCATAATCACATCAGCAACTTCAAGAAACCCCTGGCAAAAGCTACAATGACTCTTAAGATACACAACTAGTGGCGTAGCTATCAGGCAGACTGGAAAGAGAATCTAAAAAATGTGAATTTAGATGAGCAACTGGCAGGAAACACTGTGACTCTCTTAGGGTAGCCAATATCTCGTCACCAGTATAATCACATCTTCAAAGTCAAGAAACCGCTGGCAAGAGTAACGATGTTCCTCTTAAGATACACAACTAGTGGCGTATCGCTTCAGGCACACTGGAAACAGTATCTAAAAAATGTGTATTTGGGTGAGCAACTGGCACGAAACACTGTGACTCTCTTAGGGTAGCCAATATCTCGTCACCAGTATAATCACAGCTTCAAAGTCAAGAAACCGCTGGCAAGAGTAACGATGTTTCTCTTAAGATACACAACTAGTGGCGTATCGCTTCAGGCAGACTGGTCACAATATCTCAAAATGTGTATTTGGTTGAGCAACTGGCAGGAAGCACTATGACTCTCTTAAGGTAGGCAATACCTCGTCACCAATATAATCCCATCACCAACTTGAAGAAACCGCTTGCAAATTAACGAAGCTTCTCATAAGATACACAGCTAGTGGGGTGTCACTTGAGGCAGACTGGCCAAAGTATCAAAAAAATGTGTATTTGGGTGAGCAACTAGCAGGAATCACTATGACACTCATAGGGTAGCCAATGACTCGTCACCAGCTTAATCACATCAGCAACTTCAAGAAACCCCTGGCAAAAGTTACAATGACTCTTAAGATACACAACTAGTGGCGTAGCTATCAGGCAGACTGGAAAGAGTATCTAAAAAAATGTGTATTTGGATGAGCAACTGGCAGGAAACACTGTGACTCTCTTAGGGTAGCCAATATCTCGTCACCAGTATAATCACATCTTCAAAGTCAAGAAACCGCTGGCAAGAGTGACGATGTTTCTCTTAAGATACAGAACTAGTGGCGTATCGCTTCAGGCAGACTGGCCACAGTATCTCAAAATGTGTATTTGGGTGAGCAACTGGCAGGAAGCACTATGACTCTCTTAAGGTAGCCAATGCCTCGTCACCAACATAATCCCATCACCAACTTCAAGAAACCGCTTGCAAAGGTAACGAAGCTTCTCATAAGATTCACAGCTAGTGGGGTGTCACTTGAGGCAGACTGGCCAAAGTATCAAAAAAATGTGTATTTGGGTGAGCAACTAGCAGGAATCACTATGACACTCATAGGGTAGCCAATGCCTCGTCACCAGCATAATCACATCAGCAACTTCAAGAAAGCCCTGGCAAAAGTTACAATGACTCTTAAGATACACAACTAGTGGCGTAGCTATCAGGCAGACTCGCAAGTGTATCTAAAAAATGTGTATTTGGATGAGCAACTGGCAGGAAACACTGTGACTCTCTTTGGGTAGCCAATATCTCGTCACCAGTATAATCACATCTTCAAAGTCAAGAAACCGCTGGCAAGAGTAACGATGTTTCTCTTAAGATACACAACTAGTGGCGTATCGCTTCAGGCAGACTGGCCACAGTATCTCAAAATGTGTATTTGGGTGAGCAACTGGCAGAAAGCACTATGACTCTCTTAAGGTAGGCAATGCCTCGTCACCAACATAATCCCATCACCAACTTCAAGAAACCGCTTGCAAAGGTAACGAAGCTTCTCATAAGATACACAGCTAGTGGGGTGTCACTTGAGGCAGACTGGCCAAAGTATCAAAAAAATGTGTATTTGGGTGAGCAACTAGCAGGAATCACTATGACACTCATAGGGTAGCCAATGCCTCGTCACCAGCATAATCACATCAGCAACTTCAAGAAACCCCTGGCAAAAGTTACAATGACTCTTAAGATACACAACTAGTGGCGTAGCTATCAGGCAGACTGGAAATAGTATCTAAAAAATGTGTATTTGGGTGAAGAACTGGCAGGAATCTCTATGACTCTCTTGAGGTAGCCAATGCTTCGTCACCAGCAGAATCAAATCAGCAACTTCTAGAAACTCCTTTCAAAAGTAACGATGTTTCTCTTAAGATACACAACTAGTGGCGTATCGCTTCAGGCACACTGGAAACAGTATCTAAAAAATGTGTATTTGGGTGAGCAACTGGCACGAAACACGGTGACTCTCTTAGGGTAGCCAATATCTCGTCACCAGTATAATCACATCTTCAAAGTCAAGAAACTGCTGGCAAGAGTAACGATGTTTCTCTTAAGATACACAACTAGTGGCGTATCGCTTTAGGCACACTGGAAACAGTATCTAAAAAATGTGTATTTCGGTGAGCAACTGGCACGAAACACTGTGACTCTGTTAGGGTAACCAATATCTCGTCACCAGTATAATCACATCTTCAAAGTCAAGAAACCGCTGGCAAGAGTAACGATGTTTCTCTTAAGATACACAACTAGTGGCGTATCGCTTCAGGCAGACTGGCCACAGTATCTCAAAATGTGTATTTGGGTTAGCAACTGGCAGGAAGCACTATGACTCTCTTAAGGTAGCCAATGCATCGTCACCAACATAATCCCATCACCAACTTCAAGAAACCGCTTGCAAAGGTAACGAAGCTTCTCATAAGATACACAGCTAGTGGGGTGTCACTTGAGGCAGACTGGCCAAAGTATCAAAAAAATGTGTATTTGGGTGAGCAACTAGCAGGAATCACTATAACACTCATAGGGTAGCCAATGCCTCGTCACCAGCATAATCACATCAGCAACTTCAAGAAACCTCTCGCAAAAGTTACAATGACTCTTAAGATACACAACTAGTGGCGTAGCTATCAGGCAGACTGGAAATAGTATCTAAAAAATGTGTATTTGGGTGAAGAACTGGCAGGAATCTCTATGACTCTCTTGAGGTAGCCAATGCTTCGTCACCAGCAGAATCAAATCAGCAACTTCTAGAAACTTCTTTCAAAGGTAACGATGTTTCTCTTAAGATACACAACTAGTGGCGTATCGCTTCAGGCACACTGGAAACAGTATCTAAAAAATGTGTATTTGGGTGAGCAACTGGCACGAAACACTGTGACTCTCTTAGGGTAGCCAATATCTCGTCACCAGTATAATCACAGCTTCAAAGTCAAGAAACCGCTGGCAAGAGTAACGATGTTTCTCTTAAGATACACAACTAGTGGCGTATCGCTTCACGCAGACTGGCCACAGTATCTCAAAATGTGTATTTGGGTGAGCAACTGGCAGGAAGAACTATGACTCTCTTAAGGTAGCCAATGCCTCGTCACCAACATAATCCCATCACCAACTTCAAGAAACCGCTTGCAAAGGTAACGAAGCTTCTCATAAGATACACAGCTAGTGGGGTGTCACTTGAGGCAGACTGGCCAAAGTATCAAAAAAATGTGTATTTGGGTGAGCAACTAGCAGGAATCACTATGACACTCATAGGTTAGCCAATGCCTCGTCACCAGCATAATCACATCAGCAACTTCAAGAAACCCCTGGCAAAAGTTACAATGACTCTTAAGATACACAACTAGTGGCGTAGCTATCAGGCAGACTGGAACGAGTATCTAAAAAATGTGTATTTGGGTGAAGAACTGGCAGGAATCTCTATGACTCTCTTGAGGTAGCCAATGCCTCGTCACCAGCGGAATCAAATCAGCAACTTCCAGAAACCCCTGGCAAAAGTAACGATGTTTCTCTTAAGATACACAACTAGTGGCGTATCGCTTCAGGCACACTCGAAACAGTATCTAAAAAATGTGAATTTGGGTGAGCAACTGGCACGAAACACTGTGACTCTCTTAGGGTAACCAATATCTCGTCACCAGTATAATCTCATCTTCAAAATCAAGAAACCGCTGGCAAGAGTAACGATGTTTCTCTTAAGATACACAACTAGTGGCGTATCGCTTCAGGCAGACTGGCCACAGTATCTCAAAATGTGTATTTGGGTGAGCAACTGGCAGAAAGCACTATGACTCTCTTAAGGTAGCCAATGCCTCGTACCAACATAATCACATCACCAACTTCAAGAAACCGCATGCAAAGGTAACGAAGCTTCTCATAAGATACACAGCTAGTTGGGTGTCACTTGAGGCAGACTGCCCAAAGTATCAAAAAAATGTGTATTAGGGTGAGCAACTAGCAGGAATCTCTATGACACTCATAGGGTAGCCAATGCCTCGTCACCAGCATAATCACATCAGCAACTTCAAGAAACCCCTGGCAAAAGTTACAATGACACTTAAGATACACAACTAGTGGCGTAGCTATCAGGCAGACTGGAAAGAGTATCTAAAAATGTGTATTTGGATGAGCAACTGGCAGGAAACACTGTGACTCTCTTAGGGTAGCCAATATCTCGTCACCAGTATAATCACAGCTTCAAAGTCAAGAAACCGCTGGCAAAAGTAACGAATGTTTCTCTTAAGATACACAACTAGTGGCGTATCGTTTCACGCAGACTGGCCACAGTATCTCAAAATGTGTATTTGGGTGAGCAACTGGCAGGAAGCACTATGACTCTCTTAAGGTAGCCAATGCCTCGTCACCAACATAATCACATCACCAACTTCAAGAAACCGCTTGCAAAGGTAACGAAGCTTCTCATAAGATACACTGCTAGTGGGGTGTCACTTGAGGCAGACTGGCCAAAGTATCAAAAAAATGTGTATTTGGGTGAGCAACTAGCAGGAATCACTATGACACTCATAGGGTAGCCAATGCCTCGTCACCAGCATAATTACATCAGCAACTTCAAGAAACCCCTGGCAAAAGTTACAATGACTCTTAAGATACACAACTAGTGGCGTAGCTATCAGGCAGACTGGAAATAGTATCTAAAAAATGTGTATTTGGGTGAAGAACTGCAGGAATCTCTATGACTCTCTTGAGGTAGCCAATGCCTCGTCACCAGCAGAATCAAATCAGCAACTTCCAGAAACCCCTGGCAAAAGTAACGATGTTTCTCTTAAGATACACAACTAGTGGCGTATCGCTTCAGGCACACTGGAAACAGTATCTAAAAAATGTGTATTTGGGTGAGCAACTGGCACGAAACACGGTGACTCTCTTAGGGTAGCCAATATCTCGTCACCAGTATAATCACATCTTCAAAATCAAGAAACCGCTGGCAAGAGTAACGATGTTTCTCTTAAGATACACAACTAGTGGCGTATCGCCTCAGGCAGACTGGCCGCAGTATCTCAAAATGTGTATTTGGGTGAGCAACTGGCAGAAAGCACTATGACTCTCTTAAGGTAGCCAATGCCTCGTCACCAACATAATCACATCACCAACTTCAAGAAACCGCTTGCAAAGGTAACGAAATTTCTCATAAGATACACAGCTAGTTGGGTGTCACTTGAGGCAGACTGGCCAAAGTATCAAAAAAATGTGTATTTGTGTGAGCAACTAGCAGGAATCACTATGACACTCATAGGGTAGCCAATGCCTCGTCACCAGCATAATCACATCAGCAACTTCAAGAAACCCCTGGCAAAAGTTACAATGACTCTTAAGATACACAACTAGTGGCGTAGCTATCAGGCAGACTGGAAAGAGAATCTAAAAAATCTGAATTTGGATGAGCAACTGGCAGGAAACACTGTGACTCTCTTAGGGTAGCCAATATCTCGTCACCAGTATAATCACATCTTCAAAGTCAAGAAACCGCTGGCAAGAGTAACGATGTTCCTCATAAGATACACAACTAGTGGCGTATCGCTTCAGGCACACTGGAAACAGTATCTAAAAAATGTGTATTTGGGTGAGCAACTGGCACAAACACTGTGACTCTCTTAGGGTAGCCAATATCTCGTCACCAGTATAATCACAGCTTCAAAGTCAAGAAACCGCTGGCAAGAGTAACGATGTTTCTCTTAAGATACACAACTAGTGGCGTATCGCTTCAGGCAGACTGGCCACAGTATCTCCAAATGTGTATTTGGGTGAGCAACTGGCAGGAAGCACTATGACTCTCTTAAGGTAGCCAATGCCTCGTCACCAACATAATCCCATCACCAACTTCAGGAACCCGCTTGCAAAGGTAACGAAGCTTCTCATAAGATACACAGCTAATTGGGTGTCACTTGAGGCAGACTGGCCAAAGTATCAAAAAAATGTGTATTTGGGTGAGCAACTAGCAGGAATCACTATGACACTCATAGGGTAGCCAATGCCTCGTCACCAGCATAATCACATCAGCAACTTCAAGAAACCCCTGGCAAAAGTTACAATGACTCTTAAGATACACAACTAGTGGCGTAGCTATCAGGCAGACTGGAAAGAGTATCTAAAAAATGTGTATTTGGGTGAAGAACTGGCAGGAATCTCTATGACTCTCTTGAGGTAGCCAATGCTTCGTCACCAGCAGAATCAAATCAGCAACTTCTAGAAACCCCTTTCAAAAGTAACGATGTTTCTCTTAAGATACACAACTAGTGGCGTATCGCTTCAGGCACACTGGAAACAGTATCTAAAAAATGTGTATTTGGGTGAGCAACTGGCACAAAACACTGTGACTCTCTTAGGGTAGCCAATATCTCGTCACCAGTATAATCACATCTTCAAAATCAAGAAACCACTGGCAAGAGTAACGATGTTTCTCTTAAGATACACAACTAGTGGCGTATCGCTTCAGGCAGACTGGCCGCAGTATCTCAAAATGTGTATTTGGGTGAGCAACTGGCAGAAAGCACTATGACTCTCTTAAGGTAGCCAATGCCTCGTCACCAACATAATCACATCACCAACTTCAAGAAACCGCTTGCAAAGGTAACGAAGCTTCTCATAAGATTCACAGCTAGTGGGGTGTCACTTGAGGCAGACTGGCCAAAGTATCAAAAAAATGTGTATTTGGGTGAGCAACTAGCAGGAATCACTATGACACTCATAGGGTAGCCAATGCCTCGTCACCAGCATAATCACATCAGCAACTTCATGAAACCCCTGGCAAAAGTTACAATGACTCTTAAGATACACAACAAGTGGCGTAGCTATCAGGCAGACTCGCAAGTGTATCTAAAAAATGTGTATTTGGATGAGCAACTGGCAGGAAACACTGTGACTCTCTTTGGGTAGCCAATATCTCGTCACCAGTATAATCACATCCTCAAAGTCAAGAAACCGCTGGCAAGAGTAACGATGTTTCTCTTAAGATACACAACTAGTGGCGTATCGCTTCAGGCAGACTGGCCACAGTATCTCAAAATGTGTATTTGGGTGAGCAACTGGCAGGAAGCACTATGACTCTCTTAAGGTAGCCAATGCCTCGTCACCAACATAATCCCATCACCAACTTCAGGAACCCGCTTGCAAAGGTAACGAAGCTTCTCATAAGATACACAGCTAGTGGGGTGTCACTTGAGGCAGACTGGCCAAAGTATCAAACAAATGTGTATTTGGGTGAGCAACTAGCAGGAATCACTATGACACTCATAGGGTAGCCAATGCCTCGTCACCAGCATAATCACATCAGCAACTTCAAGAAACCCCTGGCAAAAGTTACAATGACTCTTAAGATACACAACTAGTGGCGTAGCTATCAGGCAGACTGGAAAGAGTATCTAAAAAATGTGTATTTGGGTGAAGAACTGGCAGGAATCTCTATGACTCTCTTGAGGTAGCCAATGCTTCGTCACCAGCAGAATCAAATCAGCAACTTCTAGAAACCCCTTTCAAAAGTAACGATGTTTCTCTTAAGATACACAACTAGTGGCGTATCGCTTCAGGCACACTGGAAACAGTATCTAAAAAATGTGTATTTGGGTGAGCAACTGGCACAAAACACTGTGACTCTCTTAGGGTAGCCAATATCTCGTCACCAGTATAATCACATCTTCAAAATCAAGAAACCGCTGGCAAGAGTAACGATGTTTCTCTTAAGATACACAACTAGTGGCGTATCGCTTCAGGCAGACTGGCCGCAGTATCTCAAAATGTGTATTTGGGTGAGCAACTGGCAGAAAGCACTATGACTCTCTTAAGGTAGCCAATGCCTCGTCACCAACATAATCACATCACCAACTTCAAGAAACCGCTTGCAAAGGTAACGAAGCTTCTCATAAGATTCACAGCTAGTGGGGTGTCACTTGAGGCAGACTGGCCAAAGTATCAAAAAAATGTGTATTTGGGTGAGCAACTAGCAGGAATCACTATGACACTCATAGGGTAGCCAATGCCTCGTCACCAGCATAATCACATCAGCAACTTCATGAAACCCCTGGCAAAAGTTACAATGACTCTTAAGATACACAACAAGTGGCGTAGCTATCAGGCAGACTCGCAAGTGTATCTAAAAAATGTGTATTTGGATGAGCAACTGGCAGGAAACACTGTGACTCTCTTTGGGTAGCCAATATCTCGTCACCAGTATAATCACATCCTCAAAGTCAAGAAACCGCTGGCAAGAGTAACGATGTTTCTCTTAAGATACACAACTAGTGGCGTATCGCTTCAGGCAGACTGGCCACAGTATCTCAAAATGTGTATTTGGGTGAGCAACTGGCAGGAAGCACTATGACTCTCTTAAGGTAGCCAATGCCTCGTCACCAACATAATCCCATCACCAACTTCAGGAACCCGCTTGCAAAGGTAACGAAGCTTCTCATAAGATACACAGCTAGTGGGGTGTCACTTGAGGCAGACTGGCCAAAGTATCAAACAAATGTGTATTTGGGTGAGCAACTAGCAGGAATCACTATGACACTCATAGGGTAGCCAATGCCTCGTCACCAGCATAATCACATCAGCAACTTCAAGAAACCCCTGGCAAAAGTTACAATGACTCTTAAGATACACAACTAGTGGCGTAGCTATCAGGCAGACTGGAAAGAGTATCTAAAAAATGTGTATTTGGGTGAAGAACTGGCAGGAATCTCTATGACTCTCTTGAGGTAGCCAATGTTTCGTCACCAGCAGAATCAAATCAGCAACTTCTAGAAACCCCTTTCAAAAGTAACGATGTTTCTCTTAAGATACACAACTAGTGGCGTATCGCTTCAGGCACACTGGAAACAGTATCTAAAAAATGTGTATTTGGGTGAGCAACTGGCACGAAACACTGTGACTCTCTTAGGGTAGCCAATATCTCGTCACCAGTATAATCACATCTTCAAAATCAAGAAACCGCTGGCAAGAGTAACGATGTTTCTCTTAAGATACACAACTAGTGGCGTATCGCTTCAGGCAGACTGGCCGCAGTATCTCAAAATGTGTATTTGGGTGAGCAACTGGCAGAAAGCACTATGACTCTCTTAAGGTAGCCAATGCCTCGTCACCAACATAATCCCATCACCAACTTCAGGAACCCGCTTGCAAAGGTAACGAAGCTTCTCATAAGATACACAGCTAGTTGGGTGTCACTTGAGGCAGACTGGCCAAAGTATCAAAAAAATGTGTATTTGTGTGAGCAACTAGCAGGAATCACTATGACACTCATAGGGTAGCCAATGCCTCGTCACCAGCATAATCACATCAGCAACTTCAAGAAACCCCTGGCAAAAGTTACAATGACTCTTAAGATACACAACTAGTGGCGTAGCTATCAGGCAGACTGGAAAGAGAATCTAAAAAATCGGAATTTGGATGAGCAACTGGCAGGAAACACTGTGACTCTCTTAGGGTAGCCAATATCTCGTCACCAGTATAATCACATCTTCAAAGTCAAGAAACCGCTGGCAAGAGTAACGATGTTCCTCATAAGATACACAACTAGTGGCGTATCGCTTCAGGCACACTGGAAACAGTATCTAAAAAATGTGTATTTGGGTGAGCAACTGGCACAAACACTGTGACTCTCTTAGGGTAGCCAATATCTCGTCACCAGTATAATCACAGCTTCAAAGTCAAGAAACCGCTGGCAAGAGTAACGATGTTTCTCTTAAGATACACAACTAGTGGCGTATCGCTTCAGGCAGACTGGCCACAGTATCTCCAAATGTGTATTTGGGTGAGCAACTGGCAGGAAGCACTATGACTCTCTTAAGGTAGCCAATGCCTCGTCACCAACATAATCCCATCACCAACTTCAGGAACCCGCTTGCAAAGGTAACGAAGCTTCTCATAAGATACACAGCTAATTGGGTGTCACTTGAGGCAGACTGGCCAAAGTATCAAAAAAATGTGTATTTGGGTGAGCAACTAGCAGGAATCACTATGACACTCATAGGGTAGCCAATGCCTCGTCACCAGCATAATCACATCAGCAACTTCAAGAAACCCCTGGCAAAAGTTACAATGACTCTTAAGATACACAACTAGTGGCGTAGCTATCAGGCAGACTGGAAAGAGTATCTAAAAAATGTGTATTTGGGTGAAGAACTGGCAGGAATCTCTATGACTCTCTTGAGGTAGCCAATGCTTCGTCACCAGCAGAATCAAATCAGCAACTTCTAGAAACCCCTTTCAAAAGTAACGATGTTTCTCTTAAGATACACAACTAGTGGCGTATCGCTTCAGGCACACTGGAAACAGTATCTAAAAAATGTGTATTTGGGTGAGCAACTGGCACAAAACACTGTGACTCTCTTAGGGTAGCCAATATCTCGTCACCAGTATAATCACATCTTCAAAATCAAGAAACCACTGGCAAGAGTAACGATGTTTCTCTTAAGATACACAACTAGTGGCGTATCGCTTCAGGCAGACTGGCCGCAGTATCTCAAAATGTGTATTTGGGTGAGCAACTGGCAGAAAGCACTATGACTCTCTTAAGGTAGCCAATGCCTCGTCACCAACATAATCACATCACCAACTTCAAGAAACCGCTTGCAAAGGTAACGAAGCTTCTCATAAGATTCACAGCTAGTGGGGTGTCACTTGAGGCAGACTGGCCAAAGTATCAAAAAAATGTGTATTTGGGTGAGCAACTAGCAGGAATCACTATGACACTCATAGGGTAGCCAATGCCTCGTCACCAGCATAATCACATCAGCAACTTCATGAAACCCCTGGCAAAAGTTACAATGACTCTTAAGATACACAACAAGTGGCGTAGCTATCAGGCAGACTCGCAAGTGTATCTAAAAAATGTGTATTTGGATGAGCAACTGGCAGGAAACACTGTGACTCTCTTTGGGTAGCCAATATCTCGTCACCAGTATAATCACATCCTCAAAGTCAAGAAACCGCTGGCAAGAGTAACGATGTTTCTCTTAAGATACACAACTAGTGGCGTATCGCTTCAGGCAGACTGGCCACAGTATCTCAAAATGTGTATTTGGGTGAGCAACTGGCAGGAAGCACTATGACTCTCTTAAGGTAGCCAATGCCTCGTCACCAACATAATCCCATCACCAACTTCAGGAACCCGCTTGCAAAGGTAACGAAGCTTCTCATAAGATACACAGCTAGTGGGGTGTCACTTGAGGCAGACTGGCCAAAGTATCAAACAAATGTGTATTTGGGTGAGCAACTAGCAGGAATCACTATGACACTCATAGGGTAGCCAATGCCTCGTCACCAGCATAATCACATCAGCAACTTCAAGAAACCCCTGGCAAAAGTTACAATGACTCTTAAGATACACAACTAGTGGCGTAGCTATCAGGCAGACTGGAAAGAGTATCTAAAAAATGTGTATTTGGGTGAAGAACTGGCAGGAATCTCTATGACTCTCTTGAGGTAGCCAATGCTTCGTCACCAGCAGAATCAAATCAGCAACTTCTAGAAACCCCTTTCAAAAGTAACGATGTTTCTCTTAAGATACACAACTAGTGGCGTATCGCTTCAGGCACACTGGAAACAGTATCTAAAAAATGTGTATTTGGGTGAGCAACTGGCACAAAACACTGTGACTCTCTTAGGGTAGCCAATATCTCGTCACCAGTATAATCACATCTTCAAAATCAAGAAACCGCTGGCAAGAGTAACGATGTTTCTCTTAAGATACACAACTAGTGGCGTATCGCTTCAGGCAGACTGGCCGCAGTATCTCAAAATGTGTATTTGGGTGAGCAACTGGCAGAAAGCACTATGACTCTCTTAAGGTAGCCAATGCCTCGTCACCAACATAATCACATCACCAACTTCAAGAAACCGCTTGCAAAGGTAACGAAGCTTCTCATAAGATTCACAGCTAGTGGGGTGTCACTTGAGGCAGACTGGCCAAAGTATCAAAAAAATGTGTATTTGGGTGAGCAACTAGCAGGAATCACTATGACACTCATAGGGTAGCCAATGCCTCGTCACCAGCATAATCACATCAGCAACTTCATGAAACCCCTGGCAAAAGTTACAATGACTCTTAAGATACACAACAAGTGGCGTAGCTATCAGGCAGACTCGCAAGTGTATCTAAAAAATGTGTATTTGGATGAGCAACTGGCAGGAAACACTGTGACTCTCTTTGGGTAGCCAATATCTCGTCACCAGTATAATCACATCCTCAAAGTCAAGAAACCGCTGGCAAGAGTAACGATGTTTCTCTTAAGATACACAACTAGTGGCGTATCGCTTCAGGCAGACTGGCCACAGTATCTCAAAATGTGTATTTGGGTGAGCAACTGGCAGGAAGCACTATGACTCTCTTAAGGTAGCCAATGCCTCGTCACCAACATAATCCCATCACCAACTTCAGGAACCCGCTTGCAAAGGTAACGAAGCTTCTCATAAGATACACAGCTAGTGGGGTGTCACTTGAGGCAGACTGGCCAAAGTATCAAACAAATGTGTATTTGGGTGAGCAACTAGCAGGAATCACTATGACACTCATAGGGTAGCCAATGCCTCGTCACCAGCATAATCACATCAGCAACTTCAAGAAACCCCTGGCAAAAGTTACAATGACTCTTAAGATACACAACTAGTGGCGTAGCTATCAGGCAGACTGGAAAGAGTATCTAAAAAATGTGTATTTGGGTGAAGAACTGGCAGGAATCTCTATGACTCTCTTGAGGTAGCCAATGTTTCGTCACCAGCAGAATCAAATCAGCAACTTCTAGAAACCCCTTTCAAAAGTAACGATGTTTCTCTTAAGATACACAACTAGTGGCGTATCGCTTCAGGCACACTGGAAACAGTATCTAAAAAATGTGTATTTGGGTGAGCAACTGGCACGAAACACTGTGACTCTCTTAGGGTAGCCAATATCTCGTCACCAGTATAATCACATCTTCAAAATCAAGAAACCGCTGGCAAGAGTAACGATGTTTCTCTTAAGATACACAACTAGTGGCGTATCGCTTCAGGCAGACTGGCCGCAGTATCTCAAAATGTGTATTTGGGTGAGCAACTGGCAGAAAGCACTATGACTCTCTTAAGGTAGCCAATGCCTCGTCACCAACATAATCCCATCACCAACTTCAGGAACCCGCTTGCAAAGGTAACGAAGCTTCTCATAAGATACACAGCTAGTGGGGTGTCACTTGAGGCAGACTGGCCAAAGTATCAAACAAATGTGTATTTGGGTGAGCAACTAGCAGGAATCACTATGACACTCATAGGGTAGCCAATGCCTCGTCACCAGCATAATCACATCAGCAACTTCAAGAAACCCCTGGCAAAAGTTACAATGACTCTTAAGATACACAACTAGTGGCGTAGCTATCAGGCAGACTGGAAAGAGTATCTAAAAAATGTGTATTTGGGTGAAGAACTGGCAGGAATCTCTATGACTCTCTTGAGGTAGCCAATGTTTCGTCACCAGCAGAATCAAATCAGCAACTTCTAGAAACCCCTTTCAAAAGTAACGATGTTTCTCTTAAGATACACAACTAGTGGCGTATCGCTTCAGGCACACTGGAAACAGTATCTAAAAAATGTGTATTTGGGTGAGCAACTGGCACAAAACACTGTGACTCTCTTAGGGTAGCCAATATCTCGTCACCAGTATAATCACATCTTCAAAATCAAGAAACCGCTGGCAAGAGTAACGATGTTTCTCTTAAGATACACAACTAGTGGCGTATAGCTTCAGGCAGACTGGCCGCAGTATCTCAAAATGTGTATTTGGGTGAGCAACTGGCAGAAAGCACTATGACTCTCTTAAGGTAGCCAATGCCTCGTCACCAACATAATCACATCACCAACTTCAAGAAACCGCTTGCAAAGGTAACGAAGCTTCTCATAAGATTCACAGCTAGTGGGGTGTCACTTGAGGCAGACTGGCCAAAGTATCAAAAAAATGTGTATTTGGGTGAGCAACTAGCAGGAATCACTATGACACTCATAGGGTAGCCAATGCCTCGTCACCAGCATAATCACATCAGCAACTTCAAGAAACCCCTGGCAAAAGTTACAATGACTCTTAAGATACACAACTAGTGGCGTAGCTATCAGGCAGACTGGAAAGAGTATCTAAAAAATGTGTATTTGGGTGAAGAACTGGCAGGAATCTCTATGACTCTCTTGAGGTAGCCAATGTTTCGTCACCAGCAGAATCAAATCAGCAACTTCTAGAAACCCCTTTCAAAAGTAACGATGTTTCTCTTAAGATACACAACTAGTGGCGTATCGCTTCAGGCACACTGGAAACAGTATCTAAAAAATGTGTATTTGGGTGAGCAACTGGCACGAAACACTGTGACTCTCTTAGGGTAGCCAATATCTCGTCACCAGTATAATCACATCTTCAAAATCAAGAAACCGCTGGCAAGAGTGACGATGTTTCTCTTAAGATACAGAACTAGTGGCGTATCGCTTCAGGCAGACTGGCCACAGTATCTCAAAATGTGTATTTGGGTGAGCAACTGGCAGGAAGCACTATGACTCTCTTAAGGTAGCCAATGCCTCGTCACCAACATAATCCCATCACCAACTTCAAGAAACCGCTTGCAAAGGTAACGAAGCTTCTCATAAGATTCACAGCTAGTGGGGTGTCACTTGAGGCAGACTGGCCAAAGTATCAAAAAAATGTGTATTTGGGTGAGCAACTAGCAGGAATCACTATGACACTCATAGGGTAGCCAATGCCTCGTCACCAGCATAATCACATCAGCAACTTCATGAAACCCCTGGCAAAAGTTACAATGACTCTTAAGATACACAACAAGTGGCGTAGCTATCAGGCAGACTCGCAAGTGTATCTAAAAAATGTGTATTTGGATGAGCAACTGGCAGGAAACACTGTGACTCTCTTTGGGTAGCCAATATCTCGTCACCAGTATAATCACATCCTCAAAGTCAAGAAACCGCTGGCAAGAGTAACGATGTTTCTCTTAAGATACACAACTAGTGGCGTATCGCTTCAGGCAGACTGGCCACAGTATCTCAAAATGTGTATTTGGGTGAGCAACTGGCAGGAAGCACTATGACTCTCTTAAGGTAGCCAATGCCTCGTCACCAACATAATCCCATCACCAACTTCAGGAACCCGCTTGCAAAGGTAACGAAGCTTCTCATAAGATACACAGCTAGTGGGGTGTCACTTGAGGCAGACTGGCCAAAGTATCAAACAAATGTGTATTTGGGTGAGCAACTAGCAGGAATCACTATGACACTCATAGGGTAGCCAATGCCTCGTCACCAGCATAATCACATCAGCAACTTCAAGAAACCCCTGGCAAAAGTTACAATGACTCTTAAGATACACAACTAGTGGCGTAGCTATCAGGCAGACTGGAAAGAGTATCTAAAAAATGTGTATTTGGGTGAAGAACTGGCAGGAATCTCTATGACTCTCTTGAGGTAGCCAATGCTTCGTCACCAGCAGAATCAAATCAGCAACTTCTAGAAACCCCTTTCAAAAGTAACGATGTTTCTCTTAAGATACACAACTAGTGGCGTATCGCTTCAGGCACACTGGAAACAGTATCTAAAAAATGTGTATTTGGGTGAGCAACTGGCACAAAACACTGTGACTCTCTTAGGGTAGCCAATATCTCGTCACCAGTATAATCACATCTTCAAAATCAAGAAACCGCTGGCAAGAGTAACGATGTTTCTCTTAAGATACACAACTAGTGGCGTATCGCTTCAGGCAGACTGGCCGCAGTATCTCAAAATGTGTATTTGGGTGAGCAACTGGCAGAAAGCACTATGACTCTCTTAAGGTAGCCAATGCCTCGTCACCAACATAATCACATCACCAACTTCAAGAAACCGCTTGCAAAGGTAACGAAGCTTCTCATAAGATTCACAGCTAGTGGGGTGTCACTTGAGGCAGACTGGCCAAAGTATCAAAAAAATGTGTATTTGGGTGAGCAACTAGCAGGAATCACTATGACACTCATAGGGTAGCCAATGCCTCGTCACCAGCATAATCACATCAGCAACTTCATGAAACCCCTGGCAAAAGTTACAATGACTCTTAAGATACACAACAAGTGGCGTAGCTATCAGGCAGACTCGCAAGTGTATCTAAAAAATGTGTATTTGGATGAGCAACTGGCAGGAAACACTGTGACTCTCTTTGGGTAGCCAATATCTCGTCACCAGTATAATCACATCCTCAAAGTCAAGAAACCGCTGGCAAGAGTAACGATGTTTCTCTTAAGATACACAACTAGTGGCGTATCGCTTCAGGCAGACTGGCCACAGTATCTCAAAATGTGTATTTGGGTGAGCAACTGGCAGGAAGCACTATGACTCTCTTAAGGTAGCCAATGCCTCGTCACCAACATAATCCCATCACCAACTTCAGGAACCCGCTTGCAAAGGTAACGAAGCTTCTCATAAGATACACAGCTAGTGGGGTGTCACTTGAGGCAGACTGGCCAAAGTATCAAACAAATGTGTATTTGGGTGAGCAACTAGCAGGAATCACTATGACACTCATAGGGTAGCCAATGCCTCGTCACCAGCATAATCACATCAGCAACTTCAAGAAACCCCTGGCAAAAGTTACAATGACTCTTAAGATACACAACTAGTGGCGTAGCTATCAGGCAGACTGGAAAGAGTATCTAAAAAATGTGTATTTGGGTGAAGAACTGGCAGGAATCTCTATGACTCTCTTGAGGTAGCCAATGTTTCGTCACCAGCAGAATCAAATCAGCAACTTCTAGAAACCCCTTTCAAAAGTAACGATGTTTCTCTTAAGATACACAACTAGTGGCGTATCGCTTCAGGCACACTGGAAACAGTATCTAAAAAATGTGTATTTGGGTGAGCAACTGGCACGAAACACTGTGACTCTCTTAGGGTAGCCAATATCTCGTCACCAGTATAATCACATCTTCAAAATCAAGAAACCGCTGGCAAGAGTAACGATGTTTCTCTTAAGATACACAACTAGTGGCGTATCGCTTCAGGCAGACTGGCCGCAGTATCTCAAAATGTGTATTTGGGTGAGCAACTGGCAGAAAGCACTATGACTCTCTTAAGGTAGCCAATGCCTCGTCACCAACATAATCCCATCACCAACTTCAGGAACCCGCTTGCAAAGGTAACGAAGCTTCTCATAAGATACACAGCTAGTGGGGTGTCACTTGAGGCAGACTGGCCAAAGTATCAAACAAATGTGTATTTGGGTGAGCAACTAGCAGGAATCACTATGACACTCATAGGGTAGCCAATGCCTCGTCACCAGCATAATCACATCAGCAACTTCAAGAAACCCCTGGCAAAAGTTACAATGACTCTTAAGATACACAACTAGTGGCGTAGCTATCAGGCAGACTGGAAAGAGTATCTAAAAAATGTGTATTTGGGTGAAGAACTGGCAGGAATCTCTATGACTCTCTTGAGGTAGCCAATGTTTCGTCACCAGCAGAATCAAATCAGCAACTTCTAGAAACCCCTTTCAAAAGTAACGATGTTTCTCTTAAGATACACAACTAGTGGCGTATCGCTTCAGGCACACTGGAAACAGTATCTAAAAAATGTGTATTTGGGTGAGCAACTGGCACAAAACACTGTGACTCTCTTAGGGTAGCCAATATCTCGTCACCAGTATAATCACATCTTCAAAATCAAGAAACCGCTGGCAAGAGTAACGATGTTTCTCTTAAGATACACAACTAGT
Organism: Schistocerca nitens; assembly: GCF_023898315.1. Taxonomy (NCBI): domain Eukaryota; kingdom Metazoa; phylum Arthropoda; class Insecta; order Orthoptera; family Acrididae; genus Schistocerca; species Schistocerca nitens. Next base: position 103,294,039 of record NC_064616.1, on the reverse strand, counting down.
GGCGTATAGCTTCAGGCAGACTGGCCGCAGTATCTCAAAATGTGTATTTGGGTGAGCAACTGGCAGAAAGCACTATGACTCTCTTAAGGTAGCCAATGCCTCGTCACCAACATAATCACATCACCAACTTCAAGAAACCGCTTGCAAAGGTAACGAAGCTTCTCATAAGATTCACAGCTAGTGGGGTGTCACTTGAGGCAGACTGGCCAAAGTATCAAAAAAATGTGTATTTGGGTGAGCAACTAGCAGGAATCACTATGACACTCATAGGGTAGCCAATGCCTCGTCACCAGCATAATCACATCAGCAACTTCAAGAAACCCCTGGCAAAAGTTACAATGACTCTTAAGATACACAACTAGTGGCGTAGCTATCAGGCAGACTGGAAAGAGTATCTAAAAAATGTGTATTTGGGTGAAGAACTGGCAGGAATCTCTATGACTCTCTTGAGGTAGCCAATGTTTCGTCACCAGCAGAATCAAATCAGCAACTTCTAGAAACCCCTTTCAAAAGTAACGATGTTTCTCTTAAGATACACAACTAGTGGCGTATCGCTTCAGGCACACTGGAAACAGTATCTAAAAAATGTGTATTTGGGTGAGCAACTGGCACGAAACACTGTGACTCTCTTAGGGTAGCCAATATCTCGTCACCAGTATAATCACATCTTCAAAATCAAGAAACCGCTGGCAAGAGTGACGATGTTTCTCTTAAGATACAGAACTAGTGGCGTATCGCTTCAGGCAGACTGGCCACAGTATCTCAAAATGTGTATTTGGGTGAGCAACTGGCAGGAAGCACTATGACTCTCTTAAGGTAGCCAATGCCTCGTCACCAACATAATCCCATCACCAACTTCAAGAAACCGCTTGCAAAGGTAACGAAGCTTCTCATAAGATTCACAGCTAGTGGGGTGTCACTTGAGGCAGACTGGCCAAAGTATCAAAAAAATGTGTATTTGGGTGAGCAACTAGCAGGAATCACTATGACACTCATAGGGTAGCCAATGCCTCGTCACCAGCATAATCACATCAGCAACTTCATGAAACCCCTGGCAAAAGTTACAATGACTCTTAAGATACACAACAAGTGGCGTAGCTATCAGGCAGACTCGCAAGTGTATCTAAAAAATGTGTATTTGGATGAGCAACTGGCACGAAACACGGTGACTCTCTTAGGGTAGCCAATATCTCGTCACCAGTATAATCACAGCTTCAAAGTCAAGAAACCGCTGGCAAGAGTAACGATGTTTCTCTTAAGATACACAACTAGTGGCGTATCGCTTCAGGCAGACTGGCCACAGTATCTCAAAATGTGTATTTGGGTGAGCAACTGGCAGGAAGCACTATGACTCTCTTAAGGTAGCCAATGCCTCGTCACCAACATAATCCCATCACCAACTTCAGGAACCCGCTTGCAAAGGTAACGAAGCTTCTCATAAGATACACAGCTAGTGGGGTGTCACTTGAGGCAGACTGGCCAAAGTATCAAACAAATGTGTATTTGGGTGAGCAACTAGCAGGAATCACTATGACACTCATAGGGTAGCCAATGCCTCGTCACCAGCATAATCACATCAGCAACTTCAAGAAACCCCTGGCAAAAGTTACAATGACTCTTAAGATACACAACTAGTGGCGTAGCTATCAGGCAGACTGGAAATAGTATCTAAAAAATGTGTATTTGGGTGAAGAACTGGCAGGAATCTCTATGACTCTCTTGAGGTAGCCAATGCTTCGTCACCAGCAGAATCAAATCAGCAACTTCTAGAAACTCATTTCAAAAGTAACGATGTTTCTCTTAAGATACACAACTAGTGGCGTATCGCTTCAGGCACACTGGAAACAGTATCTAAAAAATGTGTATTTGGGTGAGCAACTGGCACGAAACACTGTGACTCTCTTAGGGTAGCCAATATCTCGTCACCAGTATAATCACATCTTCAAAATCAAGAAACCGCTGGCAAGAGTGACGATGTTTCTCTTAAGATACAGAACTAGTGGCGTATCGCTTCAGGCAGACTGGCCACAGTATCTCAAAATGTGTATTTGGGTGAGCAACTGGCAGGAAGCACTATGACTCTCTTAAGGTAGCCAATGCCTCGTCACCAACATAATCCCATCACCAACTTCAAGAAACCGCTTGCAAAGGTAACGAAGCTTCTCATAAGATTCACAGCTAGTGGGGTGTCACTTGAGGCAGACTGGCCAAAGTATCAAAAAAATGTGTATTTGGGTGAGCAACTAGCAGGAATCACTATGACACTCATAGGGTAGCCAATGCCTCGTCACCAGCATAATCACATCAGCAACTTCATGAAACCCCTGGCAAAAGTTACAATGACTCTTAAGATACACAACAAGTGGCGTAGCTATCAGGCAGACTCGCAAGTGTATCTAAAAAATGTGTATTTGGATGAGCAACTGGCACGAAACACGGTGACTCTCTTAGGGTAGCCAATATCTCGTCACCAGTATAATCACAGCTTCAAAGTCAAGAAACCGCTGGCAAGAGTAACGATGTTTCTCTTAAGATACACAACTAGTGGCGTATCGCTTCAGGCAGACTGGCCACAGTATCTCAAAATGTGTATTTGGGTGAGCAACTGGCAGGAAGCACTATGACTCTCTTAAGGTAGCCAATGCCTCGTCACCAACATAATCCCATCACCAACTTCAGGAACCCGCTTGCAAAGGTAACGAAGCTTCTCATAAGATACACAGCTAGTGGGGTGTCACTTGAGGCAGACTGGCCAAAGTATCAAACAAATGTGTATTTGGGTGAGCAACTAGCAGGAATCACTATGACACTCATAGGGTAGCCAATGCCTCGTCACCAGCATAATCACATCAGCAACTTCAAGAAACCCCTGGCAAAAGTTACAATGACTCTTAAGATACACAACTAGTGGCGTAGCTATCAGGCAGACTGGAAATAGTATCTAAAAAATGTGTATTTGGGTGAAGAACTGGCAGGAATCTCTATGACTCTCTTGAGGTAGCCAATGCTTCGTCACCAGCAGAATCAAATCAGCAACTTCTAGAAACTCATTTCAAAAGTAACGATGTTTCTCTTAAGATACACAACTAGTGGCGTATCGCTTCAGGCACACTGGAAACAGTATCTAAAAAATGTGTATTTGGGTGAGCAACTGGCACGAAACACGGTGACTCTCTTAGGGTAGCCAATATCTCGTCACCAGTATAATCACAGCTTCAAAGTCAAGAAACCGCTGGCAAGAGTAACGATGTTTCTCTTAAGATACACAACTAGTGGCGTATCGCTTCAGGCAGACTGGCCACAGTATCTCAAAATGTGTATTTGGGTGAGCAACTGGCAGGAAGCACTATGACTCTCTTAAGGTTGCCAATGCCTCGTCACCAACATAATCCCATCACCAACTTCAGGAACCCGCTTGCAAAGGTAACGAAGCTTCTCATAAGATACAAAGCTAGTGGGGTGTCACTTGAGGCAGACTGGCCAAAGTATCAAACAAATGTGTATTTGGGTGAGCAACTAGCAGGAATCACTATGACACTCATAGGGTAGCCAATGCCTCGTCACCAGCATAATCACATCAGCAACTTCAAGAAACCCCTGGCAAAAGTTACAATGACTCTTAAGATACACAACTAGTGGCGTAGCTATCAGGCAGACTGGAAAGAGTATCTAAAAAATGTGTATTTGGGTGAAGAACTGGCAGGAATCTCTATGACTCTCTTGAGGTAGCCAATGTTTCGTCACCAGCAGAATCAAATCAGCAACTTCTAGAAACCCCTTTCAAAAGTAACGATGTTTCTCTTAAGATACACAACTAGTGGCGTATCGCTTCAGGCACACTGGAAACAGTATCTAAAAAATGTGTATTTGGGTGAGCAACTGGCACGAAACACTGTGACTCTCTTAGGGTAGCCAATATCTCGTCACCAGTATAATCACATCTTCAAAATCAAGAAACCGCTGGCAAGAGTAACGATGTTTCTCTTAAGATACACAACTAGTGGCGTATCGCTTCAGGCAGACTGGCCACAGTATCTCAAAATGTGTATTTGGGTGAGCAACTGGCAGGAAGCACTATGACTCTCTTAAGTAAGCCAATGCCTCGTCACCAACATAATCCCATCACCAACTTCAAGAAACCGCTTGCAAAGGTAACGAAGCTTCTCATAAGATACACAGCTAGTGGGGTTTCACTTGAGGCAGAGTGGCCAAAGTATCAAAAAAATGTGTATTTGGGTGAGCAACTAGCAGGAATCACTATGACACTCATAGGGTAGCCAATGCCTCGTCACCAGCATAATCACATCAGCAACTTCAAGAAACCCCTGGCAAAAGTTACAATGACTCTTAAGATACATAACTAGTGGCGTAGCTATCAGGCAGACTCGCAAGTGTATCTAAAAAATGTGTATTTGGATGAGCAACTGGCACGAAACACGGTGACTCTCTTAGGGTAGCCAATATCTCGTCACCAGTATAATCACAGCTTCAAAGTCAAGAAACCGCTGGCAAGAGTAACGATGTTTCTCTTAAGATACACAACTAGTGGCGTATCGCTTCAGGCAGACTGGCCACAGTATCTCAAAATGTGTATTTGGGTGAGCAACTGGCAGGAAGCACTATGACTCTCTTAAGGTAGCCAATGCCTCGTCACCAACATAATCCCATCACCAACTTCAGGAACCCGCTTGCAAAGGTAACGAAGCTTCTCATAAGATACACAGCTAGTGGGGTGTCACTTGAGGCAGACTGGCCAAAGTATCAAACAAATGTGTATTTGGGTGAGCAACTAGCAGGAATCACTATGACACTCATAGGGTAGCCAATGCCTCGTCACCAGCATAATCACATCAGCAACTTCAAGAAACCCCTGGCAAAAGTTACAATGACTCTTAAGATACACAACTAGTGGCGTAGCTATCAGGCAGACTGGAAAGAGTATCTAAAAAATGTGTATTTGGGTGAAGAACTGGCAGGAATCTCTATGACTCTCTTGAGGTAGCCAATGTTTCGTCACCAGCAGAATCAAATCAGCAACTTCTAGAAACCCCTTTCAAAAGTAACGATGTTTCTCTTAAGATACACAACTAGTGGCGTATCGCTTCAGGCACACTGGAAACAGTATCTAAAAAATGTGTATTTGGGTGAGCAACTGGCACGAAACACTGTGACTCTCTTAGGGTAGCCAATATCTCGTCACCAGTATAATCACATCTTCAAAATCAAGAAACCGCTGGCAAGAGTAACGATGTTTCTCTTAAGATACACAACTAGTGGCGTATCGCTTCAGGCAGACTGGCCACAGTATCTCAAAATGTGTATTTGGGTGAGCAACTGGCAGGAAGCACTATGACTCTCTTAAGTAAGCCAATGCCTCGTCACCAACATAATCCCATCACCAACTTCAAGAAACCGCTTGCAAAGGTAACGAAGCTTCTCATAAGATACACAGCTAGTGGGGTTTCACTTGAGGCAGAGTGGCCAAAGTATCAAAAAAATGTGTATTTGGGTGAGCAACTAGCAGGAATCACTATGACACTCATAGGGTAGCCAATGCCTCGTCACCAGCATAATCACATCAGCAACTTCAAGAAACCCCTGGCAAAAGTTACAATGACTCTTAAGATACACAACTAGTGGCGTAGCTATCAGGCAGACTCGCAAGTGTATCTAAAAAATGTGTATTTGGATGAGCAACTGGCAGGAAACACTGTGACTCTCTTTGGGTAGCCAATATCTCGTCACCAGTATAATCACATCTTCAAAGTCAAGAAACCGCTGGCAAGAGTAACGATGTTTCTCTTAAGATACACAACTAGTGGCGTATCGATTCAGGCAGACTGGCCACAGTATCTCAAAATGTGTATTTGGGTGAGCAACTGGCAGAAAGCACTATGACTCTCTTAAGGTAGGCAATGCCTCGTCACCAACATAATCCCATCACCAACTTCAAGAAACCGCTTGCAAAGGTAACGAAGCTTCTCATAAGATACACAGCTAGTGGGGTGTCACTTGAGGCAGACTGGCCAAAGTATCAAAAAAATGTGTATTTGGGTGAGCAACTGGCAGGAATCACTATGACACTCATAGGGTAGCCAATGCCTCGTCATCAGCATAATCACATCAGCAACTTCAAGAAACCCCTGGCAAAAGTTACAATGACTCTTAAGATACACAACTAGTGGCGTAGCTATCAGGCAGACTGGAAAGAGTATCTAAAAAATGTGTATTTGGGTGAAGAACTGGCAGGAATCTCTATGACTCTCTTGAGGTAGCCAATGCTTCGTCACCAGCAGAATCAAATCAGCAACTTCTAGAAACCCCTTTCAAAAGTAACGATGTTTCTCTTAAGATACACAACTAGTGGCGTATCGCTTCAGGCACACTGGAAACAGTATCTAAAAAATGTGTATTTGGGTGAGCAACTGGCACGGAACACTGTGACTCTCTTAGGGTAGCCAATATCTCGTCACCAGTATAATCACATCTTCAAAATCAAGAAACCGCTGGCAAGAGTAACGATGTTTCTCTTAAGATACACAACTAGTGGCGTATCGCTTCAGGCAGACTGGCCGCAGTATCTCAAAATGTGTATTTGGGTGAGCAACTGGCAGAAAGCACTATGACTCTCTTAAGGTAGCCAATGCCTCGTCACCAACATAATCACATCACCAACTTCAAGAAACCGCTTGCAAAGGTAACGAAGCTTCTCATAAGATACACAGCTAGTTGGGTGTCACTTGAGGCAGACTGGACAAAGTATCAAAAAAATGTGTATTTGGGTGAGCAACTAGCAGGAATCTCTATGACACTCATAGGGTAGCCAATGCCTCGTCACCAGCATAATCACATCAGCAACTTCATGAAACCCCTGGCAAAAGTTACAATGACTCTTAAGATACACAACTAGTGGCGTAGCTATCAGGCAGACTGGAAAGAGAATCTAAAAAATGTGAATTTGGATGAGCAACTGGCAGGAAACACTGTGACTCTCTTAGGGTAGCCAATATCTCGTCACCAGTATAATCACATCTTCAAAGTCAAGAAACCGCTGGCAAGAGTAACGATGTTCCTCTTAAGATACACAACTAGTGGCGTATCGCTTCAGGCACACTGGAAACAGTATCTAAAAAATGTGTATTTGGGTGAGCAACTAGCACGAAACACTGTGACTCTCTTAGGGTAGCCAATATCTCGTCACCAGTATAATCACAGCTTCAAAGTCAAGAAACCTCTGGCAAGAGTAACGATGTTTCTCTTAAGATACACAACTAGTGGCGTATCGCTTCAGGCAGACTGGTCACAATATCTCAAAATGTGTATTTGGTTGAGCAACTGGCAGGAAGCACTATGACTCTCTTAAGGTAGCCAATACCTCGTCACCAACATAATCCCATCACCAACTTCAAGAAACCGCTTGCAAATTAACGAAGCTTCTCATAAGATACACAGCTAGTGGGGTGTCACTTGAGGCAGACTGGCCAAAGTATCAAAAAAATGTGTATTTGGGTGAGCAACTAGCAGGAATCACTATGACACTCATAGGGTAGCCAATGCCTCGTCACCAGCTTAATCACATCAGCAACTTCAAGAAACCCCTGGCAAAAGTTACAATGACTCTTAAGATACACAACTAGTGGCGTAGCTATCAGGCAGACTGGAAAGAGTATCTAAAAAATGTGTATTTGGATGAGCAACTGGCAGGAAACACTGTGACTCTCTTAGGGTAGCCAATATCACGTCACCAGTATAATCACATCTTCAAAGTCAAGAAACCGCTGGCAAGAGTAACGATGTTTCTCTTAAGATACACAACTAGTGGCGTATCGCTTCAGGCACACTGGAAACAGTATCTAAAAAATGTGTATTTCGGTGAGCAACTGGCACGAAACACTGTGACTCTGTTAGGGTAACCAATATCTCGTCACCAGTATAATCACATCTTCAAAGTCAAGAAACCGCTGGCAAGAGTGACGATGTTTCTCTTAAGATACAGAACTAGTGGCGTATCGCTTCAGGCAGACTGGCCACAGTATCTCAAAATGTGTATTTGGGTGAGCAACTGGCAGGAGGCACTATGACTCTCTTAAGTAAGCCAATGCCTCGTCACCAACATAATCCCATCACCAACTTCAAGAAACCGCTTGCAAAGGTAACGAAGCTTCTCATAAGATACACAGCTAGTGGGGTTTCACTTGAGGCAGACTGGCCAAAGTATCAAAAAAATGTGTATTTGGGTGAGCAACTAGCAGGAATCACTATGACACTCATAGGGTAGCCAATGCCTCGTCACCAGCATAATCACATCAGCAACTTCAAGAAACCCCTGGCAAAAGTTACAATGACTCTTAAGATACACAACTAGTGGCGTAGCTATCAGGCAGACTGGAAAGAGTATCTAAAAAATGTGTATTTGGGTGAAGAACTGGCAGGAATCTCTATGACTCTCTTGAGGTAGCCAATGCCTCGTCACCAGCAGAATCAAATCAGCAACTTCCAGAAACCCCTGGCAAAAGTAACGATGTTTCTCTTAAGATACACAACTAGTGGCGTATCGCTTCAGGCACACTGGAAACAGTATCTAAAAAATGTGTATTTGGGTGAGCAACTGGCACGAAACACGGTGACTCTCTTAGGGTAGCCAATATCTCGTCACCAGTATAATCACATCTTCAAAATCAAGAATCCGCTGGCAAGAGTAACGATGTTTCTCTTAAGATACACAACTAGTGGCGTATCGCCTCAGGCAGACTGGCCGCAGTATCTCAAAATGTGTATTTGGGTGAGCAACTGGCAGAAAGCACTATGACTCTCTTAAGGTAGCCAATGCCTCGTCACCAACATAATCACATCACCAACTTCAAGAAACCGCTTGCAAAGGTAACGAAGCTTCTCATAAGATACACAGCTAGTTGGGTGTCACTTGAGGCAGACTGGCCAAAGTATCAAAAAAATGTGTATTTGGGTGAGCAACTAGCAGGAATCACTATGACACTCATAGGGTAGCCAATGCCTCGTCACCAGCATAATCACATCAGCAACTTCAAGAAACCCCTGGCAAAAGTTACAATGACTCTTAAGATACACAACTAGTGGCGTAGCTATCAGGCAGACTGGAAAGAGAATCTAAAAAATCTGGATTTGGATGAGCAACTGGCAGGAAACACTGTGACTCTCTTAGGGTAGCCAATATCTCGTCACCAGTATAATCACATCTTCAAAGTCAAGAAACCGCTGGCAAGAGTAACGATGTTCCTCTTAAGATACACAACTAGTGGCGTATCGCTTCAGGCACACTGGAAACAGTATCTAAAAAATGTGTATGTGGGTGAGCAACTGGCACGAAACACTGTGACTCTCTTAGGGTAGCCAATATCTCGTCACCAGTATAATCACAGCTTCAAAGTCAAGAAACCGCTGGCAAGAGTAACGATGTTTCTCTTAAGATACACAACTAGTGGCGTATCGCTTCAGGCAGACTGGTCACAATATCTCAAAATGTGTATTTGGTTGAGCAACTGGCAGGAAGCACTATGACTCTCTTAAGGTCGCCAATGCCTCGTCACCAACATAATCCCATCACCAACTTCAAGAAACCGCTTGCAAAGGTAACGAAGCTTCTCATAAGATACACAGCTAGTGGGGTGTCACTTGAGGCAGACTGGCCAAAGTATCAAAAAAATGTGTATTTGGGTGAGCAACTAGCAGGAATCACTATGACACTCATAGGGTAGCCAATGCCTCGTCACCAGCATAATCACATCAGCAACTTCAAGAAACCCCTGGCAAAAGTTACAATGACTCTTAAGATACACAACTAGTGGCGTAGCTATCAGGCAGACTGGAAATAGTATCTAAAAAGTGTGTATTTGGGTGAAGAACTGGCAGGAATCTCTATGACTCTCTTGAGGTAGCCAATGCTTCGTCACCAGCAGAATCAAATCAGCAACTTCTAGAAACTCCTTTCAAAAGTAACGATGTTTCTCTTAAGATACACAACTAGTGGCGTATCGCTTCAGGCACGCTGGAAACAGTATCTAAAAAATGTGTATTTGGGTGAGCAACTGGCACAAAACACTGTGACTCTCTTAGGGTAGCCAATATCTCGTCACCAGTATAATCACAGCTTCAAAGTCAAGAAACCGCTGCAAGAGTAACGATGTTTCTCTTAAGATACACAACTAGTGGCGTATCGTTTCACGCAGACTGGCCACAGTATCTCAAAATGTGTATTTGGGTGAGCAACTGGCAGGAAGCACTATGACTCTCTTAAGGTAGCCAATGCCTCGTCACCAACATAATCCCATCACCAACTTCAAGAAACCGCCTGCAAAGGTAACGAAGCTTCTCATAAGATACACAGCTAGTGGGGTGTCACTTGAGGCAGACTGGCCAAAGTATCAAAAAAATGTGTATTTGGGTGAGCAACTAGCAGGAATCACTATGACACTCATAGGGTAGCCAATGCCTCGTCACCAGCATAATCACATCAGCAACTTCAAGAAACCCCTGGCAAAAGTTACAATGACTCTTAAGATACACAACTAGTGGCGTAGCTATCAGGCAGACTGGAAAGAGAATCTAAAAAATCTGAATTTGGATGAGCAACTGGCAGGAAACACTGTGACTCTCTTAGGGTAGCCAATATCTCGTCACCAGTATAATCACATCTTCAAAGTCAAGAAACCGCTGGCAAGAGTAACGATATTTCTCTTAAGATACACACCTAGTGGCGTATCGCTTCAGGCACACTGGAAACAGTATCTAAAAATGTGTATTTCGGTGAGCAATTGGCACGAAACACTGTGACTCTGTTAGGGTAACCAATATCTCGTCACCAGTATAATCACAGCTTCAAAGTCAAGAAACCGCTGGCAAGAGTAACGATGTTTCTCTTAAGATACACAACTAGTGGCGTATCGTTTCACGCAGACTGGCCACAGTATCTCAAAATGTGTATTTGGGTGAGCAACTGGCAGGAAGCACTATGACTCTCTTAAGGTAGCCAATGCCTAGTCACCAACATAATCCCATCACCAACTTCAAGAAACCGCTTGCAAAGGTAACGAAGCTTCTCATAAGATACACAGCTAGTGGGGTGTCACTTGAGGCAGACTGGCCAAAGTATCAAAAATATGTGTATTTGGGTGAGCAACTAGCAGGAATCACTATGACACTCATAGGGTAGCCAATGCCTCGTCACCAGCATAATCACATCAGCAACTTCAAGAAACCCCTGGCAAAAGTTACAATGACTCTTAAGATACACAACTAGTGGCGTAGCTATCAGGCAGACTGGAAAGAGTATCTAAAAAATGTGTATTTGGGTGAAGAACTGGCAGGAATCTCTATGACTCTCGTGAGGTAGCCAATGCCTCGTCACCAGCAGAATCAAATCAGCAACTTCCAGAAACCCCTGGCAAAAGTAACGATGTTTCTCTTAAGATACACAACTAGTGGCGTATCGCTTCAGGCACACTGGAAACAGTATCTAAAAAATGTGTATTTGGGTGAGCAACTGGCACGAAACACTGTGACTCTCTTAGGGTAACCAATATCTCGTCACCAGTATAATCTCATCTTCAAAATCAAGAAACCGCTGGCAAGAGTAACGATGTTTCTCTTAAGATACACAACTAGAGGCGTATAGCTTCAGGCACATTGGAAACAGTATCTAAAAAATGTGTATTTGGGTGAGCAACTGGCACGAAACACTGTGACTCTCTTAGGGTAGCCAATATCTCGTCACCAGTATAATCACAGCTTCAAAGTCAAGAAACCGCTGGCAAGAGTAACGATGTTTCTCTTAAGATACACAACTAGTGGCGTATCGCTTCAGGCAGACTGGTCACAATATCTCAAAATGTGTATTTGGTTGAGCAACTGGCAGGAAGCACTATGACTCTCTTAAGGTCGCCAATGCCTCGTCACCAACATAATCCCATCACCAACTTCAAGAAACCGCTTGCAAAGGTAACGAAGCTTCTCATAAGATACACAGCTAGTGGGGTGTCACTTGAGGCAGACTGGCCAAAGTATCAAAAAAATGTGTATTTGGGTGAGCAACTAGCAGGAATCACTATGACACTCATAGGGTAGCCAATGCCTCGTCACCAGCAGAATCACATCAGCAACTTCAAGAAACCCCTGGCAAAAGTTACAATGACTCTTAAGATACACAACTAGTGGCGTAGCTATCAGGCAGACTGGAAATAGTATCTAAAAAATGTGTATTTGGGTGAAGAACTGGCAGGAATCTCTATGACTCTCTTGAGGTAGCCAATGCTTCGTCACCAGCAGAATCAAATCAGCAACTTCTAGAAACTCCTTTCAAAAGTAACGATGTTTCTCTTAAGATACACAACTAGTGGCGTATCGCTTCAGGCACACTGGAAACAGTATCTAAAAAATGTGTATTTGGGTGAGCAACTGGCACAAAACACTGTGACTCTCTTAGGGTAGCCAATATCTCGTCACCAGTATAATCACAGCTTCAAAGTCAAGAAACCGCTGGCAAGAGTAACGATGTTTCTCTTAAGATACACAACTAGTGGCGTATCGTTTCACGCAGACTGGCCACAGTATCTCAAAATGTGTATCTGGGTGAGCAACTGGCAGGAAGCACTATGACTCTCTTAAGGTAGCCAATGCCTCGTCACCAACATAATCCCATCACCAACTTCAAGAAACCGCCTGCAAAGGTAACGAAGCTTCTCATAAGATACACAGCTAGTGGGGTGTCACTTGAGGCAGACTGGCCAAAGTACCAAAAAAAGGTGTATTTGGGTGAGCAACTAGCAGGAATCACTATGACACTCATAGGGTAGCCAATGCCTCGTCACCAGCATAATCACATCAGCAACTTCAAGAAACCCCTGGCAAAAGTTACAATGACTCTTAAGATAAACAACTAGTGGCGTAGCTATCAGGCAGACTGGAAAGGGTGTCTAAAAAATGTGTATTTGGGTGAAGAACTGGCAGGAATCTCTATGACTCTCTTGAGGTAGCCAATGCTCGTCACCAGCAGAATCAAATCAGCAACTTCCAGAAACCCCTGGCAAAAGTAACGATGTTTCTCTTAAGATACACAACTGGTGGCGTATCGCTTCAGGCACACTGGAAACAGTATCTAAAAAATGTGTATTTGGGTGAGCAACTGGCACGAAACACGGTGACTCTCTTAGGGTAGCCAATATCTCGTCACCAGTATAATCACAGCTTCAAAGTCAAGAAACCGCTGGCAAGAGTAACGATGTTTCTCTTAAGATACACAACTAGTGGCGTATCGCTTCAGGCAGACTGGCCACAGTATCTCAAAATGTGTATTTGGGTGAGCAACTGGCAGGAAGCACTATGACTCTCTTAAGGTAGCCAATGCCTCGTCACCAACATAATCCCATCACCAACTTCAGGAACCCGCTTGCAAAGGTAACGAAGCTTCTCATAAGATACACAGCTAGTGGGGTGTCACTTGAGGCAGACCGGCCAAAGTATCAAACAAATGTGTATTTGGGTGAGCAACTAGCAGGAATCACTATGACACTCATAGGGTAGCCAATGCCTCGTCACCAGCATAATCACATCAGCAACTTCAAGAAACCCCTGGCAAAAGTTACAATGACTCTTAAGATACACAACTAGTGGCGTAGCTATCAGGCGGGACTGGAAAGAGTATCTAAAAAATGTGTATTTGGGTGAAGAACTGGCAGGAATCTCTATGACTCTCTTGAGGTAGCCAATGCTTCGTCACCAGCAGAATCAAATCAGCAACTTCTAGAAACTCCTTTCAAAAGTAACGATGTTTCTCTTAAGATACACAACTAGTGGCGTATCGCTTCAGGCACACTGGAAACAGTATCTAAAAAATGTGTATTTGGGTGAGCAGCTGGCACAAAACACTGTGACTCTCTTAGGGTAGCCAATATCTCGTCACCAGTATAATCACAGCTTCAAAGTCAAGAAACCGCTGGCAAGAGTAACGATGTTTCTCTTAAGATACACAACTAGTGGCGTATCGTTTCACGCAGACTGGCCACAGTATCTCAAAATGTGTATTTGGGTGAGCAACTGGCAGGAAGCACTATGACTCTCTTAAGGTAGCCAATGCCTCGTCACCAACATAATCCCATCACCAACTTCAAGAAACCGCCTGCAAAGGTAACGAAGCTTCTCATAAGATACACAGCTAGTGGGGTGTCACTTGAGGCAGACTGGCCAAAGTATCAAAAAAATGTGTATTTGGGTGAGCAACTAGCAGGAATCACTATGACACTCATAGGGTAGCCAATGCCTCGTCACCAGCATAATCACATCAGCAACTTCAAGAAACCCCTGGCAAAAGTTACAATGACTCTTAAGATACACAACTAGTGGCGTAGCTATCAGGCAGACTGGAAAGAGAATCTAAAAAATCTGAATTTGGATGAGCAACTGGCAGGAAACACTGTGACTCTCTTAGGGTAGCCAATATCTCGTCACCAGTATAATCACATCTTCAAAGTCAAGAAACCGCTGGCAAGAGTAACGATATTTCTCTTAAGATACACACCTAGTGGCGTATCGCTTCAGGCACACTGGAAACAGTATCTAAAAATGTGTATTTCGGTGAGCAATTGGCACGAAACACTGTGACTCTGTTAGGGTAACCAATATCTCGTCACCAGTATAATCACAGCTTCAAAGTCAAGAAACCGCTGGCAAGAGTAACGATGTTTCTCTTAAGATACACAACTAGTGGCGTATCGTTTCACGCAGACTGGCCACAGTATCTCAAAATGTGTATTTGGGTGAGCAACTGGCAGGAAGCACTATGACTCTCTTAAGGTAGCCAATGCCTAGTCACCAACATAATCCCATCACCAACTTCAAGAAACCGCTTGCAAAGGTAACGAAGCTTCTCATAAGATACACAGCTAGTGGGGTGTCACTTGAGGCAGACTGGCCAAAGTATCAAAAAAATGTGTATTTGGGTGAGCAACTGGCTCGAAACACTGTGACTCTCTTAGGGTAACCAATATCTCGTCACCAGTATAATCTCATCTTCAAAATCAAGAAACCGCTGGCAAGAGTAACGATGTTTCTCTTAAGATACACAACTAGAGGCGTATAGCTTCAGGCACATTGGAAACAGTATCTAAAAAATGTGTATTTGGGTGAGCAACTGGCACGAAACACTGTGACTCTCTTAGGGTAGCCAATATCTCGTCACCAGTATAATCACAGCTTCAAAGTCAAGAAACCGCTGGCAAGAGTAACGATGTTTCTCTTAAGATACACAACTAGTGGCGTATCGCTTCAGGCAGACTGGTCACAATATCTCAAAATGTGTATTTGGTTGAGCAACTGGCAGGAAGCACTATGACTCTCTTAAGGTCGCCAATTCCTCGTCACCAACATAATCCCATCACCAACATCAAGAAACCGCTTGCAAAGGTAACGAAGCTTCTCATAAGATACACAGCTAGTGGGGTGTCACTTGAGGCAGACTGGCCAACGTATCAAAAAAATGTGTATTTGGGTGAGCAACTAGCAGGAATCACTATGACACTCATAGGGTAGCCAATGCCTCGTCACCAGCATAATCACATCAGCAACTTCAAGAAACCCCTGGCAAAAGTTACAATGACTCTTAAGATACACAACTAGTGGCGTAGCTATCAGGCAGACTGGAAAGAGTATCTAAAAAATGTGTATTTGGGTGAAGAACTGGCAGGAATCTCTATGACTCTCTTGAGGTAGCCAATGCTTCGTCACCAGCAGAATCAAATCAGCAACTTCTAGAAACCCCTTTCAAAAGTAACGATGTTTCTCTTAAGATACACAACTAGTGGCGTATCGCTTCAGGCACACTGGAAACAGTATCTAAAAAACGTGTATTTGGGTGAGCAACTGGCACGAAACACTGTGACTCTCTTAGGGTAGCCAATATCTCGTCACCAGTATAATCACATCTTCAAAATCAAGAAACCGCTGGCAAGAGTAACGATGTTTCTCTTAAGATACACAACTAGTGGCGTATCGCTTCAGGCAGACTGGCCGCAGTATCTCAAAATGTGTATTTGGGTGAGCAACTGGCAGAAAGCACTATGACTCTCTTAAGGTAGCCAATGCCTCGTCACCAACATAATCACATCACCAACTTCAAGAAACCGCTTGCAAAGGTAACGAAGCTTCTCATAAGATACACAGCTAGTTGGGTGTCACTTGATGCAGACTGGCCAAAGTATCAAAAAAATGTGTATTTGGGTGAGCAACTAGCAGGAATCACTATGACACTCATAGGGTAGCCAATGCCTCGTCACCAGCATAATCACATCAGCAACTTCAAGAAACCCCTGACAAAAGTTACAATGACTCTTAAGATACACAACTAGTGGCGTAGCTATCAGGCAGACTGGAAAGAGAATCTAAAAAATCTGAATTTGGATGAGCAACTGGCAGGAAACACTGTGACTCTCTTAGGGTAGCCAATATCTCGTCACCAGTATAATCACATCTTCAAAGTCAAGAAACCGCTGGCAAGAGTAACGATATTTCTCTTAAGATACACACCTAGTGGCGTATCGCTTCAGGCACACTGGAAACAGTATCTAAAAAATGTGTATTTGGGTGAGCAACTGGCACGAAACACGGTGACTCTCTTAGGGTAGCCAATATCTCGTCACCAGTATAATCACAGCTTCAAAGTCAAGAAACCGCTGGCAAGAGTAACGATGTTTCTCTTAAGATACACAACTAGTGGCGTATCGCTTCAGGCAGACTGGCCACAGTATCTCAAAATGTGTATTTGGGTGAGCAACTGGCAGGAAGCACTATGACTCTCTTAAGGTAGCCTATGCCTCGTCACCAACATAATCCCATCACCAACTTCAGGAACCCGCTTGCAAAGGTAACGAAGCTTCTCATAAGATACACAGCTAGTGGGGTGTCACTTGAGGCAGACCGGCCAAAGTATCAAACAAATGTGTATTTGGGTGAGCAACTAGCAGGAATCACTATGACACTCATAGGGTAGCCAATGCCTCGTCACCAGCATAATCACATCAGCAACTTCAAGAAACCCCTGGCAAAAGTTACAATGACTCTTAAGATACACAACTAGTGGCGTAGCTATCAGGCGGGACTGGAAAGAGTATCTAAAAAATATGTATTTGGGTGAAGAACTGGCAGGAATCTCTATGACTCTCTTGAGGTAGCCAATGCTTCGTCACCAGCAGAATCAAATCAGCAACTTCTAGAAACTCCTTTCAAAAGTAACGATGTTTCTCTTAAGATACACAACTAGTGGCGTATCGCTTCAGGCACACTGGAAACAGTATCTAAAAAATGTGTATTTGGGTGAGCAACTGGCACAAAACACTGTGACTCTCTTAGGGTAGCCAATATCTCGTCACCAGTATAATCACAGCTTCAAAGTCAAGAAACCGCTGGCAAGAGTAACGATGTTTCTCTTAAGATACACAACTAGTGGCGTATCGTTTCACGCAGACTGGCCACAGTATCTCAAAATGTGTATTTGGGTGAGCAACTGGCAGGAAGCACTATGACTCTCTTAAGGTAGCCAATGCCTCGTCACCAACATAATCCCATCACCAACTTCAAGAAACCGCCTGCAAAGGTAACGAAGCTTCTCATAAGATACACAGCTAGTGGGGTGTCACTTGAGGCAGACTGGCCAAAGTATCAAAAAAATGTGTATTTGGGTGAGCAACTAGCAGGAATCACTATGACACTCATAGGGTAGCCAATGCCTCGTCACCAGCATAATCACATCAGCAACTTCAAGAAACCCCTGGCAAAAGTTACAATGACTCTTAAGATACACAACTAGTGGCGTAGCTATCAGGCAGACTGGAAAGAGAATCTAAAAAATCTGAATTTGGATGAGCAACTGGCAGGAAACACTGTGACTCTCTTAGGGTAGCCAATATCTCGTCACCAGTATAATCACATCTTCAAAGTCAAGAAACCGCTGGCAAGAGTAACGATATTTCTCTTAAGATACACACCTAGTGGCGTATCGCTTCAGGCACACTGGAAACAGTATCTAAAAATGTGTATTTCGGTGAGCAATTGGCACGAAACACTGTGACTCTGTTAGGGTAACCAATATCTCGTCACCAGTATAATCACAGCTTCAAAGTCAAGAAACCGCTGGCAAGAGTAACGATGTTTCTCTTAAGATACACAACTAGTGGCGTATCGTTTCACGCAGACTGGCCACAGTATCTCAAAATGTGTATTTGGGTGAGCAACTGGCAGGAAGCACTATGACTCTCTTAAGGTAGCCAATGCCTAGTCACCAACATAATCCCATCACCAACTTCAAGAAACCGCTTGCAAAGGTAACGAAGCTTCTCATAAGATACACAGCTAGTGGGGTGTCACTTGAGGCAGACTGGCCAAAGTATCAAAAAAATGTGAATTTGGGTGAGCAACTGGCTCGAAACACTGTGACTCTCTTAGGGTAACCAATATCTCGTCACCAGTATAATCTCATCTTCAAAATCAAGAAACCGCTGGCAAGAGTAACGATGTTTCTCTTAAGATACACAACTAGAGGCGTATAGCTTCAGGCACATTGGAAACAGTATCTAAAAAATGTGTATTTGGGTGAGCAACTGGCACGAAACACTGTGACTCTCTTAGGGTAGCCAATATCTCGTCACCAGTATAATCACAGCTTCAAAGTCAAGAAACCGCTGGCAAGAGTAACGATGTTTCTCTTAAGATACACAACTAGTGGCGTATCGCTTCAGGCAGACTGGTCACAATATCTCAAAATGTGTATTTGGTTGAGCAACTGGCAGGAAGCACTATGACTCTCTTAAGGTCGCCAATGCCTCGTCACCAACATAATCCCATCACCAACTTCAAGAAACGCTTGCAAAGGTAACGAAGCTTCTCATAAGATACACAGCTAGTGGGGTGTCACTTGAGGCAGACTGGCCAAAGTATCAAAAAAATGTGTATTTGGGTGAGCAACTAGCAGGAATCACTATGACACTCATAGGGTAGCCAATGCCTCGTCACCAGCATAATCACATCAGCAACTTCAAGAAACCCCTGGCAAAAGTTACAATGACTCTTAAGATACACAACTAGTGGCGTAGCTATCAGGCAGACTGGAAAGAGTATCTAAAAAATGTGTATTTGGGTGAAGAACTGGCAGGAATCTCTATGACTCTCTTGAGGTAGCCAATGCTTCGTCACCAGCAGAATCAAATCAGCAACTTCTAGAAACCCCTTTCAAAAGTAACGATGTTTCTCTTAAGATACACAACTAGTGGCGTATCGCTTCAGGCACACTGGAAACAGTATCTAAAAAACGTGTATTTGGGTGAGCAACTGGCACGAAACACTGTGACTCTCTTAGGGTAGCCAATATCTCGTCACCAGTATAATCACATCTTCAAAATCAAGAAACCGCTGGCAAGAGTAACGATGTTTCTCTTAAGATACACAACTAGTGGCGTATCGCTTCAGGCAGACTGGCCGCAGTATCTCAAAATGTGTATTTGGGTGAGCAACTGGCAGAAAGCACTATGACTCTCTTAAGGTAGCCAATGCCTCGTCACCAACATAATCACATCACCAACTTCAAGAAACCGCTTGCAAAGGTAACGAAGCTTCTCATAAGATACACAGCTAGTTGGGTGTCACTTGATGCAGACTGGCCAAAGTATCAAAAAAATGTGTATTTGGGTGAGCAACTAGCAGGAATCACTATGACACTCATAGGGTAGCCAATGCCTCGTCACCAGCATAATCACATCAGCAACTTCAAGAAACCCCTGGCAAAAGTTACAATGACTCTTAAGATACACAACTAGTGGCGTAGCTATCAGGCAGACTGGAAAGAGAATCTAAAAAATCTGAATTTGGATGAGCAACTGGCAGGAAACACTGTGACTCTCTTAGGGTAGCCAATATCTCGTCACCAGTATAATCACATCTTCAAAGTCAAGAAACCGCTGGCAAGAGTAACGATATTTCTCTTAAGATACACACCTAGTGGCGTATCGCTTCAGGCACACTGGAAACAGTATCTAAAAATGTGTATTTCGGTGAGCAATTGGCACGAAACACTGTGACTCTGTTAGGGTAACCAATATCTCGTCACCAGTATAATCACAGCTTCAAAGTCAAGAAACCGCTGGCAAGAGTAACGATGTTTCTCTTAAGATACACAACTAGTGGCGTATCGTTTCACGCAGACTGGCCACAGTATCTCAAAATGTGTATTTGGGTGAGCAACTGGCAGGAAGCACTATGACTCTCTTAAGGTAGCCAATGCCTAGTCACCAACATAATCCCATCACCAACTTCAAGAAACCGCTTGCAAAGGTGACGAAGCTTCTAATAAGATACACAGCTAGTGGGGTGTCACTTGAGGCAGACTGGCCAAAGTATCAAAAAAATGTGTATTTGGGTGAGCAACTAGCAGGAATCACTATGACACTCATAGGGTAGCCAATGCCTCGTCACCAGCATAATCACATCAGCAACTTCAAGAAACCCCTGGCAAAAGTTACAATGACTCTTAAGATACACAACTAGTGGCGTAGCTATCAGGCAGACTGGAAAGAGTATCTAAAAAATGTGTATTTGGGTGAAGAACTGGCAGGAATCTCTATGACTCTCTTGAGGTAGCCAATGCCTCGTCACCAGCAGAATCAAATCAGCAACTTCCAGAAACCCCTGGCAAAAGTAACGATGTTTCTCTTAAGATACACAACTAGTGGCGTATCGCTTCAGGCACACTGGAAACAGTATCTAAAAAATGTGTATTTGGGTGAGCAACTGGCACGAAACACTGTGACTCTCTTAGGGTAACCAATATCTCGTCACCAGTATAATCTCATCTTCAAAATCAAGAAACCGCTGGCAAGAGTAACGATGTTTCTCTTAAGATACACAACTAGAGGCGTATAGCTTCAGGCACATTGGAAACAGTATCTAAAAAATGTGTATTTGGGTGAGCAACTGGCACGAAACACTGTGACTCTCTTAGGGTAGCCAATATCTCGTCACCAGTACAATCACAGCTTCAAAGTCAAGAAACCGCTGGCAAGAGTAACGATGTTTCTCTTAAGATACACAACTAGTGGCGTATCGCTTCAGGCAGACTGGTCACAATATCTCAAAATGTGTATTTGGTTGAGCAACTGGCAGGAAGCACTATGACTCTCTTAAGGTCGCCAATGCCTCGTCACCAACATAATCCCATCACCAACTTCAAGAAACCGCTTGCAAAGGTAACGAAGCTTCTCATAAGATACACAGCTAGTGGGGTGTCACTTGAGGCAGACTGGCCAAAGTATCAAAAAAATGTGTATTTGGGTGAGCAACTAGCAGGAATCACTATGACACTCATAGGGTAGCCAATGCCTCGTCACCAGCATAATCACATCAGCAACTTCAAGAAACTCCTGGCAAAAGTTACAATGACTCTTAAGATACACAACTAGTGGCGTAGCTATCAGGCAGACTGGAAATAGTATCTAAAAAATGTGTATTTGGGTGAAGAACTGGCAGGAATCTCTATGACTCTCTTGAGGTAGCCAATGCTTCGTCACCAGCAGAATCAAATCAGCAACTTCTAGAAACTCCTTTCAAAAGTAACGATGTTTCTCTTAAGATACACAACTAGTGGCGTATCGCTTCAGGCACACTGGAAACAGTAACTAAAAAATGTGTATTTGGGTGAGCAACTGGCACAAAACACTGTGACTCTCTTAGGGTAGCCAATATCTCGTCACCAGTATAATCACAGCTTCAAAGTCAAGAAACCGCTGGCAAGAGTAACGATGTTTCTCTTAAGATACACAACTAGTGGCGTATCGTTTCACGCAGACTGGCCACAGTATCTCAAAATGTGTATTTGGTTGAGCAACTGGCAGGAAGCACTATGACTCTCTTAAGGTAGCCAATGCCTCGTCACCAACATAATCCCATCACCAACTTCAAGAAACCGCCTGCAAAGGTAACGAAGCTTCTCATAAGATACACAGCTAGTGGGGTGTCACTTGAGGCAGACTGGCCAAAGTATCAAAAAAATGTGTATTTGGGTGAGCAACTAGCAGGAATCACTATGACACTCATAGGGTAGCCAATGCCTCGTCACCAGCATAATCACATCAGCAACTCCAAGAAACCCCTGGCAAAAGTTACAATGACTCTTAAGATAAACAACTAGTGGCGTAGCTATCAGGCAGACTGGAAAGGGTGTCTAAAAAATGTGTATTTGGGTGAAGAACTGGCAGGAATCTCTATGACTCTCTTGAGGTAGCCAATGCCTCGTCACCAGCAGAATCAAATCAGCAACTTCCAGAAACCCCTGGCAAAAGTAACGATGTTTCTCTTAAGATACACAACTAGTGGCGTATCGCTTCAGGCACACTGGAAACAGTATCTAAAAAATGTGTATTTGGGTGAGCAACTGGCACGAAACACGGTGACTCTCTTAGGGTAGCCAATATCTCGTCACCAGTATAATCACAGCTTCAAAGTCAAGAAACCGCTGGCAAGAGTAACGATGTTTCTCTTAAGATACACAACTAGTGGCGTATCGCTTCAGGCAGACTGGCCACAGTACCTCAAAATGTGTATTTGGGTGAGCAACTGGCAGGAAGCACTATGACTCTCTTAAGGTAGCCAATGCCTCGTCACCAACATAATCCCATCACCAACTTCAGGAACCCGCTTGCAAAGGTAACGAAGCTTCTCATAAGATACACAGCTAGTGGGGTGTCACTTGAGGCAGACCGGCCAAAGTATCAAACAAATGTGTATTTGGGTGAGCAACTAGCAGGAATCACTATGACACTCATAGGGTAGCCAATGCCTCGTCACCAGCATAATCACATCAGCAACTTCAAGAAACCCCTGGCAAAAGTTACAATGACTCTTAAGATACACAACTAGTGGCGTAGCTATCAGGCAGACTGGAAAGAGTATCTAAAAAATGTGTATTTGGGTGAAGAACTGGCAGGAATATCTATGACTCTCTTGAGGTAGCCAATGCTTCGTCACCAGCAGAATCAAATCAGCAACTTCTAGAAACCCCTTTCAAAAGTAACGATGTTTCTCTTAAGATACACAACTAGTGGCGTATCGCTTCAGGCACACTGGAAACAGTATCTAAAAAACGTGTATTTGGGTGAGCAACTGGCACGAAACACTGTGACTCTCTTAGGGTAGCCAATATCTCGTCACCAGTATAATCACATCTTCAAAATCAAGAAACCGCTGGCAAGAGTAACGATGTTTCTCTTAAGATACACAACTAGTGGCGTATCGCTGCAGGCAGACTGGCCGCAGTATCTCAAAATGTGTATTTGGGTGAGCAACTGGCAGAAAGCACTATGACTCTCTTAAGGTAGCCAATGCCTCGTCACCAACATAATCACATCACCAACTTCAAGAAACCGCTTGCAAAGGTAACGAAGCTTCTCATAAGATACACAGCTAGTTGGGTGTCACTTGATGCAGACTGGCCAAAGTATCAAAAAAATGTGTATTTGGGTGAGCAACTAGCAGGAATCACTATGACACTCATAGGGTAGCCAATGCCTCGTCACCAGCATAATCACATCAGCAACTTCAAGAAACCCCTGGCAAAAGTTACAATGACTCTTAAGATACACAACAAGTGGCGTAGCTATCAGGCAGACTGGAAAGAGAATCTAAAAAATCTGAATTTGGATGAGCAACTGGCAGGAAACACTGTGACTCTCTTAGGGTAGCCAATATCTCGTCACCAGTATAATCACATCTTCAAAGTCAAGAAACCGCTGGCAAGAGTAACGATATTTCTCTTAAGATACACACCTAGTGGCGTATCGCTTCAGGCACACTGGAAACAGTATCTAAAAATGTGTATTTCGGTGAGCAATTGGCACGAAACACTGTGACTCTGTAAGGGTAACCAATATCTCGTCACCAGTATAATCACAGCTTCAAAGTCAAGAAACCGCTGGCAAGAGTAACGATGTTTCTCTTAAGATACACAACTAGTGGCGTATCGTTTCACGCAGACTGGCCACAGTATCTCAAAATGTGTATTTGGGTGAGCAACTGGCAGGAAGCACTATGACTCTCTTAAGGTAGCCAATGCCTAGTCACCAACATAATCCCATCACCAACTTCAAGAAACCGCTTGCAAAGGTAACGAAGCTTCTCATAAGATACACAGCTAGTGGGGTGTCACTTGAGGCAGACTGGCCAAAGTATCAAAAAAATGTGTATTTGGGTGAGCAACTAGCAGGAATCACTATGACACTCATAGGGTAGCCAATGCCTCGTCACCAGCATAATCACATCAGCAACTTCAAGAAACCCCTGGCAAAAGTTACAATGACTCTTAAGATACACAACTAGTGGCGTAGCTATCAGGCAGACTGGAAAGAGTATCTAAAAAATGTGTATTTGGGTGAAGAACTGGCAGGAATCTCTATGACTCTCTTGAGGTAGCCAATGCCTCGTCACCAGCAGAATCAAATCAGCAACTTCCAGAAACCCCTGGCAAAAGTAACGATGTTTCTCTTAAGATACACAACTAGTGGCGTATCGCTTCAGGCACACTGGAAACAGTATCTAAAAAATGTGTATTTGGGTGAGCAACTGGCACGAAACACTGTGACTCTCTTAGGGTAACCAACATCTCGTCACCAGTATAATCTCATCTTCAAAATCAAGAAACCGCTGGCAAGAGTAACGATGTTTCTCTTAAGATACACAACTAGAGGCGTATAGCTTCAGGCACATTGGAAACAGTATCTAAAAAATGTGTATTTGGGTGAGCAACTGGCACGAAACACTGTGACTCTCTTAGGGTAGCCAATATCTCGTCACCAGTATAATCACAGCTTCAAAGTCAAGAAACCGCTGGCAAGAGTAACGATGTTTCTCTTAAGATACACAACTAGTGGCGTA
This sequence comes from Schistocerca nitens, assembly GCF_023898315.1. NCBI lineage: Eukaryota > Metazoa > Arthropoda > Insecta > Orthoptera > Acrididae > Schistocerca > Schistocerca nitens. The sequence continues at coordinate 103,269,103 of NC_064616.1, read as the reverse complement.
TCGCTTCATTCAGACTGGTCACAGTATCTCAAAATGTGTATTTGGGTGAGCAACTGGCAGAAAGCACTATGACTCTCTTAAGGTAGGCAATGCCTCGTCACCAACATAATCCCATCACCAACTTCAAGAAACCGCTTGCAAAGGTAACGAAGCTTCTCATAAGATACACAGCTAGTGGGGTGTCACTTGAGGCAGACTGGCCAAAGTATCAAAAAAATGTGTATTTGGGAGAGCAACTAGCAGGAATCACTATGACACTCATAGGGTAGCCAATGCCTCGTCACCAGCATAATCACATCAGCAACTTCAAGAAACCCCTGGCAAAAGTTACAATGACTCGTAAGATACACAACTAGTGGCGTAGCTATCAGGCAGACTGGCAAGTGTATCTAAAAAATGTGTATTTGGATGAGCAACTGGCAGGAAACCCTGTGACTCTCTTAGGGTAGCCAATATCTCGTCACCAGTATAATCACATCTTCAAAGTCAAGAAACCGCTGGCAAGAGTAACGATGTTTCTCTTAAGATACACAACTAGTGGCGTATCGCTTCAGGCAGACTGGCCACAGTATCTCAAAATGTGTATTTGGGTGAGCAACTGGCAGAAAGCACTATGACTCTCTTAAGGTAGCCAATGCCTCGTCACCAACATAATCCCATCACCAACTTCAAGAAACCACTTGCAAAGGTAGCGAAGCTTCTCATAAGATACACAGCTAGTGGGGTGTCACTTGAGGCAGACTGGCCAAAGTATCAAAAAAATGTGTATTTGGGTGAGCAACTAGCAGGAATCACTATGACACTCATAGGGTAGCCAATGCCTCGTCACCAGCATAATCACATCAGCAACTTCAAGAAACCCCTGGCAAAAGTTACAATGACTCTTAAGATACACAACTAGTGGCGTAGCTATCAGGCAGACTGGAAATAGTATCTAAAAATGTGTATTTGGGTGAAGAACTGGCAGGAATCTCTATGACTCTTTTGAGGTAGCCAATGCTTCGTCACCAGCAGAATCAAATCAGCAACTTCTAGAAACTCCTTTCAAAAGTAACGATGTTTCTCTTAAGATACACAACTAGTGGCGTATCGCTTCAGGCACACTGGAAACAGTATCTAAAAAATGTGTATTTGGGTGAGCAACTGGCACGAAACACTGTGACTCTCTTAGGGTAACCAATATCTCGTCACCAGTATAATCTCATCCTCAAAATCAAGAAACCGCTGGCAAGAGTAACGATGTTTCTCTTAAGATACACAACTAGTGGCGTATCGCTTCAGGCAGACTGGCCACAGTATCTCAAAATGTGTATTTGGGTGAGCAACTGGCAGAAAGCACTATGACTCTCTTAAGGTAGCCAATGCCTCGTCACCAACATAATCACATCACCAACTTCAAGAAACCGCATGCAAAGGTAACGAAGCTTCTCATAAGATACACAGCTAGTTGGGTATCACTTGAGGCAGACTGGCCAAAGTATCAAAAAAATGTGTATTTGGGTGTGCAACTAGCAGGAATCACTATGACACTCATAGGGTAGCCAATGCCTCGTCACCAGCATAATCACATCAGCAACTTCAAGAAACCCCTGGCAAAAGTTACAATGACTCTTAAGATACACAACTAGTGGCGTAGCTATCAGGCAGACTGGAAAGAGTATCTAAAAAATGTGTATTTGGATGAGCAACTGGCAGGAAACACTGTGACTCTCTTAGGGTAGCCAATATCTCGTCTCCAGTATACTCACATCTTCAAAGTCAAGAAACCGCTGGCAAGAGTAACGATGTTTCTCTTAAGATACACAACTAGAGGCGTATAGCTTCAGGCACATTGGAAACAGTATCTAAAAAATGTGTATTTGGGTGAGCAACTGGCACGAAACACTGTGACTCTCTTAGGGTAGCCAATATCTCGTCACCAGTATAATCACAGCTTCAAACTCAAGAAACCGCTGGCAAGAGTAACGATGTTTCTCTTAAGACACACAACTAGTGGCGTATCGCTTCATTCAGACTGGTCACAGTATCTCAAAATGTGTATTTGGGTGAGCAACTGGCAGAAAGCACTATGACTCTCTTAAGGTAGGCAATGCCTCGTCACCAACATAATCCCATCACCAACTTCAAGAAACCGCTTGCAAAGGTAACGAAGCTTCTCATAAGATACACAGCTAGTGGGGTGTCACTTGAGGCAGACTGGCCAAAGTATCAAAATAATGTGTATTTGGGAGAGCAACTAGCAGGAATCACTGTGACACTCATAGGGTAGCCAATGCCTCGTCACCAGCATAATCACATCAGCAACTTCAAGAAACCCCTGGCAAAAGTTACAATGACTCTTAAGATACACAACTAGTGGCGTAGCTATCAGGCAGACTGGCAAGTGTATCTAAAAAATGTGTATTTGGATGAGCAACTGGCAGGAAACCCTGTGACTCTCTTAGGGTAGCCAATATCTCGTCACCAGTATAATCACATCTTCAAAGTCAAGAAACCGCTGGCGAGAGTAACGATGTTTCTCTTAAGATACACAACTAGTGGCGTATCGCTTCAGGCAGACTGGCCACAGTATCTCAAAATGTGTATTTGGGTGAGCAACTGGCAGAAAGAACTATGACTCTCTTAAGGCAGGCAATGCCTCGTCACCAACATAATCCCATCACCAACTTCAAGAAACCGCTTGCAAAGGTAACGAAGCTTCTCATAAGATACTCAGCTAGTGGGGTGTCACTTGAGGCAGACTGGCCAAAGTATCAAAAAAATGTGTATTTGGGTGAGCAACTAGCAGGAATCACTATGACACTCATAGGGTAGCCAATGCCTCGTCACCAGCATAATCACATCAGCAACTTCTAGAAACCCCTGGCAAAAGTAACGATGTTTCTCTTAAGATACACAACTAGTGGCGTATCGCTTCACGCAGACTGGCCACAGTATCTCAAAATGTGTATTTGGGTGAGCAACTGGCAGAAAGCACTATGACTCTCTTAAGGTAGGCAATGCCTCGTCACCAACATAATCCCATCACCAACTTCAAGAAACCGCTTGCAAAGGTAACGAAGCTTCTCATAAGATACACAGCTAGTGGGGTGTCACTTGAGGCAGACTGGCCAAAGTATCAAAAAAATGTGTGTTTGGGTGAGCAACTAGCAGGAATCACTATGACACTCATAGGGTAGCCAATGCCTCGTCACCAGCATAATCACATCAGCAACTTCAAGAAACCCCTGGCAAAAGTTACAATGACTCTTAAGATACACAACTAGTGGCGTAGCTATCAGGCAGACTGGAAATAGTTTCTAAAAAATGTGTATTTGGGTGAAGAACTGGCTGGAATCTCTATGACTCTCTTGAGGTAGCCAATGCTTCGTCACCAGCAGAATCAAATCAGCAACTTCTAGAAACTCCTTTCAAAAGTAACGATGTTTCTCTTAAGATACACAACTAGTGGCGTATCGCTTCAGGCACACTGGAAACAGTATCTAAAAAATGTGTATTTGGTTGAGCAACTGGCACGAAACACTGTGACTCTCTTAGGGTAGCCAATATCTCGTCACCAGTATAATCACAGCTTCAAAGTCAAGAAACCGCTGGCAAGAGTAACGATGTTTCTCTTAAGATACACAACTAGTGGCGTATCGCTTCACGCAGACTGGCCACAGTATCTCAAAATGTGTATTTGGGTGAGCAACTGGCAGGAAGCACTATGAATCTCTTAAGGTAGCCAATGCCTCGTCACCAACATAATCCCATCACCAACTTCAAGAAACCGCTTGCAAAGGTAACAAAGCTTCTCATAAGATACACAGCTAGTGGGGTGTCACTTGAGGCAGACTGGCCAAAGTATCAAAAAAATGTGTATTTGGGTGAGCAACTAGCAGGAATCACGATGACACTCATAGGGTAGCCAATGCCTCGTCACCAGCATAATCACATCAGCAACTTCAAGAAACCCCTGGCAAAAGTTACAATGACTCTTAAGATACACAACTAGTGGCGTAGCTATCAGGCAGACTGGAAAGAGTATCTAAAAAATGTGTATTTGGGTGAAGAACTGGCAGGAATCTCTATGACTCTCTTGAGGTAGCCAATGCCTCGTCACCAGCAGAATCAAATCAGCAACTTCCAGAAACCCCTGGCAAAAGTAACGATGTTTCTCTTAAGATACACAACTAGTGGTGTATCGCTTCAGGCACACTGGAAACAGTATCTAAAAAATGTGTATTTGGGTGAGCAACTGGCACGAAACACTGTGACTCTCTTAGGGTAACCAATATCTCGTCACCAGTATAATCTCATCCTCAAAATCAAGAAACCGCTGGCAAGAGTAACGATGTTTCTCTTAAGATACACAACTAGTGGCGTATCGCTTCAGGCAGACTGGCCACAGTATCTCAAAATGTGTATTTGGGTGAGCAACTGGCAGAAAGCACTATGACTCTCTTAAGGTAGCCAATGCCTCGTCACCAACATAATCACATCACCAACTTCAAGAAACCGTATGCAAAGGTAACGAAGCTTCTCATAAGATACACAGCTAGTTGGGTATCACTTGAGGCAGACTGGCCAAAGTATCAAAAAAATGTGTATTTGGGTGAGCAACTAGCAGGAATCACTATGACACTCATAGGGTAGCCAATGCCTCGTCACCAGCATAATCACATCAGCAACTTCAAGAAACCCCTGGCAAAAGTTACAATGACTCTTAAGATACACAACTAGTGGCGTAGCTATCAGGCAGACTGGAAAGAGTATCTAAAAAATGTGTATTTGGATGAGCAACTGGCAGGAAACACTGTGACTCTCTTAGGGTAGCCAATATCTCGTCTCCAGTATACTCACATCTTCAAAGTCAAGAAACCGCTGGCAAGAGTAACGATGTTTCTCTTAAGATACACAACTAGAGGCGTATAGCTTCAGGCACACTGGAAACAGTATCTAAAAAATGTATATTTGGGTGAGCAACTGGCACGAAACACTGTGACTCTCTTAGGGTAGCCAATATCTCGTCACCAGTATAATCACAGCTTCAAACTCAAGAAACCGCTGGCAAGAGTAACGATGTTTCTCTTAAGATACACAACTAGTGGCGTATCGCTTCATTCAGACTGGTCACAGTATCTCAAAATGTGTATTTTGGTGAGCAACTGGCAGAAAGCACTATGACTCTCTTAAGGTAGGCAATGCCTCGTCACCAACATAATCCCATCACCAACTTCAAGAAACCGCTTGCAAAGGTAACGAAGCTTCTCATAAGATACACAGCTAGTGGGGTGTCACTTGATGCAGACTGGCCAAAGTATCAAAAAAATGTGTATTTGGGAGAGCAACTAGCAGGAATCACTGTGACACTCATAGGGTAGCCAATGCCTCGTCACCAGCATAATCACATCAGCAACTTCAAGAAACCCCTGGCAAAAGTTACAATGACTCTTAAGATACACAACTAGTGGCGTAGCTATCAGGCAGAATGGCAAGTGTATCTAAAAAATGTGTATTTGGATGAGCAACTGGCAGGAAACCCTGTGACTCTCTTAGGGTAGCCAATATCTCGTCACCAGTATAATCACATCTTCAAAGTCAAGAAACCGCTGGCGAGAGTAACGATGTTTCTCTTAAGATACACAACTAGTGGCGTATCGCTTCAGGCAGACTGGCCACAGTATCTCAAAATGTGTATTTGGGTGAGCAACTGGCAGAAAGCACTATGACTCTCTTAAGGTAGGCAATGCCTCGTCACCAACATAATCCCATCACCAACTTCAAGAAACCGCTTGCAAAGGTAACGAAGCTTCTCATAAGATACACAGCTAGTGGGGTGTCACTTGAGGCAGACTAGCCAAAGTATCAAAAAAATGTGTATTTGGGTGAGCAACTAGCAGGAATCACTATGACACTCATAGGGTAGCCAATGCCTCGTCACCAGCATAATCACATCAGCAACTTCTAGAAACCCCTGGCAAAAGTAACGATGTTTCTCTTAAGATACACAACTAGTGGCGTATCGCTTCAGGCACACTGGAAACAGTATCTAAAAATGTGTATTTAGGTGAGCAACTGGCACGAAACACTGCGACTCTCTTAGGGTAGCCAATATCTCGTCACCAGTATAATCACAGCTTCAAAGTCAAGAAACCGCTGGCAAGAGTAACGATGTTTCTCTTAAGATACACAACTAGTGGCGTATCGCTTCACGCAGACTGGCCACAGTATCTCAAAATGTGTATTTGGGTGAGCAACTGGCAGGAAGCACTATGACTCTCTTAAGGTAGCCAATGCCTCGTCACCAACATAATCCCATCACCAACTTCAAGAAACCGCTTGCAAAGGTAACGAAGCTTCTCATAAGATACACAGCTAGTGGGGTGTCACTTGAGGCAGACTGGCCAAAGTATCAAAAAAATGTGTATTTGGGTGAGCAACTAGCAGGAATCTCTATGACACCCATAGGGTAGCCAATGCCTCGTCACCAGCATAATCACATCAGCAACTTCAAGAAACCCCTGGCAAAAGTTACAATGACTCTTAAGATACACAACTAGTGGCGTAGCTATCAGGCAGACTGGAAAGATTATCTAAAAATGTGTATTTGGGTGAAGAACTGGCAGGAATCTCTATGACTCTCTTGAGGTAGCCAATGCCTCGTCACCAGCAGAATCAAATCAGCAACTTCTAGAAACCCCTGGCAAAAGTAACGATGTTTCTCTTAAGATACACAACTAGTGGCGTATCGCTTCAGGCACACTGGAAACAGTATCTAAAAAATGTGTTTTTGGGTGAGCAACTGGCACGAAACACTGTGACTATCTTAGGGTAACCAATATCTCGTCACCAGTATAATCACATCATCAAAGTCAAGAAACCACTGGCAAGAGTAACGATGTTTCTCTTAAGATACACAACTAGTGGCGTATCGCTTCAGGCAGACGCCACAGTATCTCAAAATGTGTATTTGGGTGAGCAACTGGCAGAAAGCACTATGACTCTCTTAAGGTAGCCAATGCCTCGTCACCAACATAATCCCATCACCAACTTCAAGAAACCGCTTGCAAAGGTAACGAAGCTTCTCATAAGATACACAACTAGTGGGGTGTCACTTGAGGCAGACTGGCCAAAGTATCAAAAAAATGTGTATTTGGGTGAGCAACTAGCAGGAATCACTATGACACTCATAGGGTAGCCAATGCCTCGTCACCAGCATAATCACATCAGCAACTTCAAGAAACCCCTGGCAAAAGTTACAATGACTCTTAAGATACACAACTAGTGGCGTAGCTATCAGGCAGACTGGAAAGAGTATCTAAAAAATGTGTATTTGGGTGAAGAACTGGCAGGAATCTCTATGACTCTCTTGAGGTAGCCAATGCCTCGTCACCAGCAGAATCAAATCAGCAACTTCTAGAAACCCCTGGCAAAAGTAACGATGTTTCTCTTAAGATACACAACTAGTGGCGTATCGCTTCAGGCACACTGGAAACAGTATCTAAAAAATGTGTATTTGGGTGAGCAACTGGCACGAAACACTGTGACTATCTTAGGGTAACCAATATCTCGTCACCAGTATAATCACATCATCAAAGTCAAGAAACCGCTGGCAAGAAAAACGATGTTTCTCTTAAGATACACAACTAGTGGCGTATCGCTTCAGGCAGACTGGCCACAGTATCTCAAAATGTGTATTTGGGTGAGCAACTGGCAGAAAGCACTATGACTCTCTTAAGGTAGCCAATGCCTCGTCACCAACATAATCCCATCACCAACTTCAAGAAACCGCTTGCAAAGGTAACGAAGCTTCTCATAAGATACACAGCTAGTGGGGTGTCACTTGAGGCAGACTGGCCAAAGTATCAAAAAAATATGTATTTGCGTGAGCAACTAGCAGGAATCACTATGACACTCATAGGGTAGCCAATGCCTCGTCACCAGCATAATCACATCAGCAACTTCAAGAAACCCCTGGCAAAAGTTACAATGACTCTTAAGATACACAACTAGTGGCGTAGCTATCAGGCAGACTGGAAAGAGTATCTAAAAAATGTGTATTTGGGTGAAGAACTGGCAGGAATCTCTATGACTCTCTTGAGGTAGCCAATGCCTCGTCACCAGCAGAATCAAATCAGCAACTTCTAGAAACCCCTGGCAAAAGTAACGATGTTTCTCTTAAGATACACAACTAGTGGCGTATCGCTTCAGGCAGACTGGCCACAGTATCTCAAAATGTGTATTTGGGTGAGCAACTGGCAGGAAGCACTATGACTCTCTTAAGGTAGCCAATGCCTCGTCACCAACATAATCCCATCACCAACTCCAAGAAACCGCTTGCAAAGGTAACGAAACTTCTCATAAGATACACAGCTAGTGGGGTGTCACTTGATGCAGACTGGCCAAAGTATCAAAAAAATGTGTATTTGGGTGAGCAACTAGCAGGAATCACTATGACACTCATAGGGTAGCCAATGTCTCGTCACCAGCATAATCACATCAGCAACTTCAAGAAACCCCTGGCAAAAGTTACAATGTCTCTTAAGATACACAACTAATGGCGTAGCTATCAGGCAGACTGGAAAGAGTATCTAAAAAATGTGTATTTGGATGAAGAACTGGCAGGAATCTCTATGACTCTCTTGAGGTAGCCAATGCCTCGTCACCAGCAGAATCAAATCAGCAACTTCTAGAAACCCCTGGCAAAAGTAACGATGTTTCTCTTAAGATACACAACTAGTGGCGTATCGCTTCAGGCACACTGGAAACAGTATCTAAAAAATGTGTATTTGGGTGAGCAACTTGCACGAAACACTGTGACTCTCTTAGGGTAGCCAATATCTCGTCACCAGTATAATCACAGCTTCAAAGTCAAGAAACCGCTGGCAAGAGTAACGATGTTTCTCTTAAGATACACAACTAGTGGAGTATCGCTTCAGGCAGACTGGCCACAGTATCTCAAAATGTGTATTTGGGTGAGCAACTGGCAGGAAGCACTATGACTCTCTTAAGGTAGCCAATGCCTCGTCACCAACATAATCCCATCACCAACTTCAAGAAACCGCTTGCAAAGGTAACGAAGATTCTCATAAGATACACAGCTAGTGAGGTGTCACTTGAGGCAGACTGACCAAAGTATCAAAAAAATGTGTATTTGGGTGAGCAACTAGCAGGAATCACTATGACACTCATAGGGTAGCCAATGCCTCGTCACCTGCATAATCACATCAGAAACTTCAAGAAACCCCTGGCAAAAGTTACAATGACTCTTAAGATACACAACTAGTGGCGTAGCTATCAGGCAGACAGGAAAGAGTATCTAAAAAATGTGTATTTGGGTGAAGAACTGGCAGGAATCTCTATGACTCTCTTGAGGTAGCCAATGCCTCGTCACCAGCAGAATCAAATCAGCAACTTCTAGAAACCCCTGGCAAAAGTAACGATGTTTCTCTTAAGATACACAACTAGTGGCGTATCGCTTCAGGCACACTGGAAACAGTATCTAAAAAATGTGTATTTGGGTGAGCAACTTGCACGAAACACTGTGACTCTCTTAGGGTAGCCAATATCTCGTCACCAGTATAATCACAGCTTCAAAGTCAAGAAACCGCTGGCAAGAGTAACGATGTTTCTCTTAAGATACACAACTAGTGGAGTATCGCTTCAGGCAGACTGGCCACAGTATCTCAAAATGTGTATTTGGGTGAGCAACTGGCAGGAAGCACTATGACTCTCTTAAGGTAGCCAATGCCTCGTCACCAACATAATCCCATCACCAACTTCAAGAAACCGCTTGCAAAGGTAACGAAGCTTCTCATAAGATACACAGCTAGTGGGGTGTCACTTGAGGCAGACTGACCAAAGTATCAAAAAAATGTGTATTTGGGTGAGCAACTAGCAGGAATCACTATGACACTCATAGGGTAGCCAATGCCTCGTCACCAGCATAATCACATCAGCAACTTCAAGAAACCCCTGGCAAAAGTTACAATGACTCTTAAGATACACAACTAGTGGCGTAGCTATCAGGCAGACTGGAAAGAGTATCTGAAAAATGTGTATTTGGGTGAAGAACTGGCAGGAATCTCTATGACTCTCTTGAGGTAGCCAATGCCTCGTCACCAGCAGAATCAAATCAGCAACTTCTAGAAACCCCTGGCAAAAGTAACGATGTTTCTCTTAAGATACACAACTAGTGGCGTATCGCTTCAGGCAGACTGGCCACAGTATCTCAAAATGTGTATTTGGGTGAGCAACTGGCAGGAAGCACTATGACTCTCTTAAGGTAGCCAATGCCTCGTCACCAACATAATCCCATCACCAACTCCAAGAAACCGCTTGCAAAGGTAACGAAACTTCTCATAAGATACACAGCTAGTGGGGTGTCACTTGATGCAGACTGGCCAAAGTATCAAAAAAATGTGTATTTGGGTGAGCAACTAGCAGGAATCACTATGACACTCATAGGGTAGCCAATGTCTCGTCACCAGCATAATCACATCAGCAACTTCAAGAAACCCCTGGCAAAAGTTACAATGTCTCTTAAGATACACAACTAATGGCGTAGCTATCAGGCAGACTGGAAAGAGTATCTAAAAAATGTGTATTTGGGTGAAGAACTGGCAGGAATCTCTATGACTCTCTTGAGGTAGCCAATGCCTCGTCACCAGCAGAATCAAATCAGCAACTTCTAGAAACCCCTGGCAAAAGTAACGATGTTTCTCTTAAGATACACAACTAGTGGCGTATCGCTTCAGGCACACTGGAAACAGTATCTAAAAAATGTGTATTTGGGTGAGCAACTTGCACGAAACACTGTGACTCTCTTAGGGTAGCCAATATCTCGTCACCAGTATAATCACAGCTTCAAAGTCAAGAAACCGCTGGCAAGAGTAACGATGTTTCTCTTAAGATACACAACTAGTGGCGTATCGCTTCAGGCAGACTGGCCACAGTATCTCAAAATGTGTATTTGGGTGAGCAACTGGCAGAAAGCACTATGACTCTCTTAAGGTAGCCAATGCCTCGTCACCAACATAATCCCATCACCAACTTCAAGAAACCGCTTGCAAAGGTAACGAAGCTTCTCATAAGATACACAGCTAGTGGGGTGTCACTTGAGGCAGACTGGCCAAAGTATCAAAAAAATATGTATTTGCGTGAGCAACTAGCAGGAATCACTATGACACTCATAGGGTAGCCAATGCCTCGTCACCAGCATAATCACATCAGCAACTTCAAGAAACCCCTGGCAAAAGTTACAATGACTCTTAAGATACACAACTAGTGGCGTAGCTATCAGGCAGACTGGAAAGAGTATCTAAAAATGTGTATTTGGATGAAGAACTGGCAGGAATCTCTATGACTCTCTTGAGGTAGCCAATGCCTCGTCACCAGCAGAATCAAATCAGCAACTTCTAGAAACCCCTGGCAAAAGTAACGATGTTTCTCTTAAGATACACAACTAGTGGCGTATCGCTTCAGGCACACTGGAAACAGTATCTAAAAAATGTGTATTTGGGTGAGCAACTGGCACGAAACACTGTGACTATCTTAGGGTAACCAATATCTCGTCACCAGTATAATCACATCATCAAAGTCAAGAAACCGCTGGCAAGAGTAGCGATGTTTCTCTTAAGATACACAACTAGTGGCGTATCGCTTCAGGCAGACTGGCCACAGTATCTCAAAATGTGTATTTGGGTGAGCAACTGGCAGAAAGCACTATGACTCTCTTAAGGTAGCCAATGCCTCGTCACCAACATAATCCCATCACCAATTTCAAGAAACCGCTTGCAAAGGTAACGAAGCTTCTCATAAGATACACAACTAGTGGGGTGTCACTTGAGGCAGACTGGCCAAAGTATCAAAAAAATATGTATTTGGGTGAGCAACTAGCAGGAATCACTATGACACTCATAGGGTAGCCAATGCCTCGTCACCAGCATAATCACATCAGCAACTTCAAGAAACCCCTGGCAAAAGTTACAATGACTCTTAAGATACACAACTAGTGGCGTAGCTATCAGGCAGACTGGAAAGAGTATCTAAAAAATGTGTATTTGGGTGAAGAACTGGCAGGAATCTCTATGACTCTCTTGAGGTAGCCAATGCCTCGTCACCAGCGGAATCAAATCAGCAACTTCTAGAAACCCCTGGCAAAAGTAACGATGTTTCTCTTAAGATACACAACTAGTGGCGTATCGCTTCAGGCAGACTGGCCACAGTATCTCAAAATGTGTATTTGGGTGAGCAACTGGCAGGAAGCACTATGACTCTCTTAAGGTAGCCAATGCCTCGTCACCAACATAATCCCAACACCAACTTCAAGAAACCGCTTGCAAAGGTAACGAAGCTTCTCATAAGATACACAGCTAGTGGGGTGTCACTTGAGGCAGACTGACCAAAGTATCAAAAAAATGTGTATTTGGGTGAGCAACTAGCAGGAATCACTATGACACTCATAGGGTAGCCAATGCCTCGTCACCTGCATAATCACATCAGAAACTTCAAGAAACCCCTGGCAAAAGTTACAATGACTCTTAAGATACACAACTAGTGGCGTAGCTATCAGGCAGACAGGAAAGAGTATCTAAAAAAAGTGTATTTGGGTGAAGAACTGGCAGGAATCTCTATGACTCTCTTGAGGTAGCCAATGCCTCGTCCCCAGCAGAATCAAATCAGCAACTTCTAGAAACCCCTGGCAAAAGTAACGATGTTTCTCTTAAGATACACAACTAGTGGCGTATCGCTTCAGGCACACTGGAAACAGTATCTAAAAAATGTGTATTTGGGTGAACAACTGGCACGAAACACTGCGACTCTCTTAGGGTAACCAATATCTCGTCACCAGTATAATCACAGCTTCAAAGTCAAGAAACCGCTGGCAAGAGTAACGATGTTTCTCTTAAGATACACAACTAGTGGCGTATCGCTTCAGGCAGACTGGCCACAGTATCTCAAAATGTGTATTTGGGTGAGCAACTGGCAGGAAGCACTATGACTCTCTTAAGGTAGCCAATGCCTCGTCACCAACATAATCCCATCACCAACTTCAAGAAACCGCTTGCAAAGGTAACGAAGCTTCTCATAAGATACACAGCTAGTGGGGTGTCACTTGAGGCAGACTGGTCAAAGTATCAAAAAAATGTGTATTTGGGTGAGCAACTAGCAGGAATCACTATGACACTCATAGGGTAGCCAATGCATCGTCACCAGCATAATCACATCAGCAACTTCAAGAAACCCCTGGCAAAAGTTACAATGACTCTTAAGATACACAACTAGTGGCGTAGCTATCAGGCAGACTGGAAAGAGTATCTAAAAAATGTGTATTTGGGTGAAGAACTGGCAGGAATCTCTATGACTCTCTTGAGGTAGCCAATGCCTCGTCACCAGCAGAATGAAATCAGCAACTTCTAGAAACCCCTGGCAAAAGTAACGATGTTTCTCTTAAGATACACAACTAGTGGCGTATCGCTTCAGGCACACGAAACAGTATCTAAAAAATGTGTATTTGGGTGAGCAACTGGCACGAAACACTGTGACTATCTTAGGGTAACCAATATCTCGTCACCAGTATAATCACAGCTTCAAAGTCAAGAAACCGCTGGCAAGAGTAACGATGTTTCTCTTAAGATACACAACTAGTGGCGTATCGCTTCAGGCAGACTGGCCACAGTATCTCAAAATGTGTATTTGGGTGAGCAACTGGCAGGAAGCACTATGACTCTCTTAAGGTAGCCAATGCCTCGTCACCAACATAATCCCATCACCAACTTCAAGAAACCGCTTGCAAAGGTAACGAAGCTTCTCATAAGATACACAGCTAGTGGGGTGTCACTTGAGGCAGACTGGCCAAAGTATCAAAAAAATGTGTATTTGGGTGAGCAACTAGCAGGAATCACTATGACACTCATAGGGTAGCCAATGCCTCGTCACCAGCATAATCACATCAGCAACTTCAAGAAACCCCTGGCAAAAGTTACAATGACTCTTAAGATACACAACTAGTGGCGTAGCTATCAGGCAGACTGGAAAGAGTATCTAAAAAATGTGTATTTGGGTGAAGAACTGGCAGGAATCTCTATGACTCTCTTGGAGTAGCCAATGCCTCGTCACCAGCAGAATGAAATCAGCAACTTCTAGAAAACCCTGGCAAAAGTAACGATGTTTCTCTTAAGATACACAACTAGTGGCGTATCGCTTCAGGCACACTGGAAACAGTATCTAAAAAATGTGTATTTGGGTGAGCAACTGGCACGAAACACTGTGACTATCTTAGGGTAACCAATATCTCGTCACCAGTATAATCACATCATCAAAGTCAAGAAACCGCTGGCAAGAGTAACGATGTTTCTCTTAAGATACACAACTAGTGGCGTATCGCTTCAGGCAGACTGGCCACAGTATCTCAAAATGTGTATTTGGGTGAGCAACTGGCAGAAAGCACTATGACTCTCTTAAGGTAGCCAATGCCTCGTCACCAACATAATCCCATCATCAACTTCAAGAAACCGCTTGGAAAGGTAACGAAGCTTCTCATAAGATACACAACTAGTGGGGTGTCACTTGAGGCAGACTGGCCAAAGTATCAAAAAAATGTGTATTTGGGTGAGCAACTAGCAGGAATCACTATGACACTCATAGGGTAGCCAATGCCTCGTCACCAGCATAATCACATTAGCAACTTCAAGAAACCCCTGGCAAAAGTTACAATGACTCTTAAGATACACAACTAGTGGCGTAGCTATCAGGCAGACTGGAAAGAGTATCTAAAAAATGTGTATTTGGGTGAAGAACTGGCAGGAATCTCTATGACTCTCTTGAGGTAGCCAATGCCTCGTCACCAGCAGAATCAAATCAGCAACTTCTAGAAACCCCTGGCAAAAGTAACGATGTTTCTCTTAAGATACACTACTAGTGGCGTATCGCTTCAGGCAGACTGGCCACAGTATCTCAAAATGTGTATTTGGGTGAGCAACTGGCAGGAAGCACTATGACTCTCTTAAGGTAGCCAATGCCTCGTCACCAACATAATCCCATAACCAACTTCAAGAAACCGCTTGCAAAGGTAACGAAACTTCTCATAAGATACACAGATAGTGCGGTGTCACTTGAGGCAGACTGGCCAAAGTATCAAAAAAATGTGTATTTGGGTGAGCAACTAGCAGGAATCACTATGACACTCATAGGGTAGCCAATGCCTCGTCACCAGCATAATCACATCAGCAACTTCAAGAAACCCCTGGCAAAAGTTACAATGACTCTTAAGATACACAACTAGTGGCGTAGCTATCAGGCAGACTGAAAACAGTATCTAAAAAATGTGTATTTGGGTGAGCAACTGGCACGAAACACTGTGACTCTCTTAGGGTAGCCAATATCTCGTCACCAGTATAATCACAGCTTCAAAGTCAAGAAACCGCTGGCAAGAGTAACGATGTTTCTCTTAAGATACACAACTAGTGGAGTATCGCTTCAGGCAGACTGGCCACAGTATCTCAAAATGTGTATTTGGGTGAGCAACTGGCAGGAAGCACTATGACTCTCTTAAGGTAGCCAATGCCTCGTCACCAACATAATCCCATCACCAACTTCAAGAAACCGCTTGCAAAGGTAACGAAGCTTCTCATAAGATACACAGCTAGTGGGGTGTCACTTGAGGCAGACTGGCCAAAGTATCAAAAAAATGTGTATTTGGGTGAGCAACTAGCAGGAATCACTATGACACTCATAGGGTAGCCAATGCCTCGTCACCAGCATAATCACATCAGCAACTTCAAGAAACCCCTGGCAAAAGTTACAATGACTCTTAAGATACACAACTAGTGGCGTAGCTATCAGGCAGACTGGAAAGAGTATCTAAAAAATGTGTATTTGGGTGAAGAACTGGCAGGAATCTCTATGACTCTCTTGAGGTAGCCAATGCCTCGTCACCAGCAGAATGAAATCAGCAACTTCTAGAAACCCCTGGCAAAAGTAACGATGTTTCTCTTAAGATACACAACTAGTGGCGTATCGCTTCAGGCACACTGGAAACAGTATCTAAAAAATGTGTATTTGGGTGAGCAACTGGCACGAAACACTGTGACTATCTTAGGGTAACCAATATCTCGTCACCAGTATAATCACATCATCAAAGTCAAGAAACCGCTGGCAAGAGTAACGATGTTTCTCTTAAGATACACAACTAGTGGCGTATCGCTTCAGGCAGACTGGCCACAGTATCTCAAAATGTGTATTTGGGTGAGCAACTGGCAGGAAGCACTATGACTCTCTTAAGGTAGCCAATGACTCGTCACCAACATAATCCCATCACCAACTTCAAGAAACCGCTTGCAAAGGTAACGAAACTTCTCATAAGATACACAGCTAGTGGGGTGTCACTTGATGCAGACTGGCCAAAGTATCAAAAAAATGTGTATTTGGGTGAGCAACTAGCTGGAATCACTATGACACTCATAGGGTAGCCAATGTCTCGTCACCAGCATAATCACATCAGCAACTTCAAGAAACCCCTGGCAAAAGATACAATGACTCTTAGGATACACAACTAGTGGCGTAGCTATCAGGCAGACTGAAAAGAGTATCTAAAAAATGTGTATTTGGGTGAGCAACTGGCACGAAACACTGCGACTCTCTTAGGGTAACCAATATCTCGTCACCAGTATAATCACAGCTTCAAAGTCAAGAAACCGCTGGCAAGAGTAACGATGTTTCTCTTAAGATACACAACTAGTGGCGTATCGCTTCACTCAGACTGGCCACAGTATCTCAAAATGTGTATTTGGGTGAGCAACTGGCAGGAAGCACTATGACTCTCTTAAGGTAGCCAATGCCTCGTCACCATCATAATCCCATCACCAACTTCAAGAAACCGCTTGCAAAGGTAACGAAGCTTCTCATAAGATACACAGCTAGTGGGGTGTCACTTGAGGCAGACTGGCCAAAGTATCAAAAAAATGTGTATTTGGGTGAGCAACTAGCAGGAATCACTATGACACTCATAGGGTAGCCAATGCCTCGTCACCAGCATAATCACATCAGCAACTTCAAGAAACCCCTGGCAAAAGTTACAATGACTCTTAAGATACACAACTAGTGGCGTAGCTATCAGGCAGACTGGAAAGAGTATCTAAAAAATGTGTATTTGTGTGAAGAACTGGCAGGAATCTCTATGACTCTCTTGAGGTAGCCAATGCCTCGTCACCAGCAGAATGAAATCAGCAACTTCTAGAAACCCCTGGCAAAAGTAACGATGTTTCTCTTAAGATCCACAACTAGTGGCGTATCGCTTCAGGCAGACTGGCCACAGTATCTCAAAATGTGTATTTGGGTGAGCAACTGGCAGGAAGCACTATGACTCTCTTAAGGTAGCCAATGCCTCGTCACCAACATAATCCCATCACCAACTTCAAGAAACCGCTTGCAAAGGTAACGAAGCTTCTCATAAGATACACAGCTAGTGGGGTGTCACTTGAGGCAGACTGGTCAAAGTATCAAAAAAATGTGTATTTGGGTGAGCAACTAGCAGGAATCACTATGACACTCATAGGGTAGCCAATGCATCGTCACCAGCATAATCACATCAGCAACTTCAAGAAACCCCTGGCAAAAGTTACAATGACTCTTAAGATACACAACTAGTGGCGTAGCTATCAGGCAGACTGGAAAGAGTATCTAAAAAATGTGTATTTGGGTGAAGAACTGGCAGGAATCTCTATGACTCTCTTGAGGTAGCCAATGCCTCGTCACCAGCAGAATGAAATCAGCAACTTCTAGAAACCCCTGGCAAAAGTAACGATGTTTCTCTTAAGATACACAACTAGTGGCGTATCGCTTCAGGCACACGAAACAGTATCTAAAAAATGTGTATTTGGGTGAGCAACTGGCACGAAACACTGTGACTATCTTAGGGTAACCAATATCTCGTCACCAGTATAATCACAGCTTCAAAGTCAAGAAACCGCTGGCAAGAGTAACGATGTTTCTCTTAAGATACACAACTAGTGCCGTATCGCTTCAGGCAGACTGGCCACAGTATCTCAAAATGTGTATTTGGGTGAGCAACTGGCAGGAAGCACTATGACTCTCTTAAGGTAGCCAATGCCTCGTCACCAACATAATCCCATCACCAACTTCAAGAAACCGCTTGCAAAGGTAACGAAGCTTCTCATAAGATACACAGCTAATGGGGTGTCACTTGAGGCAGACTGGCCAAAGTATCAAAAAAATGTGTATTTGGGTGAGCAACTAGCAGGAATCACTATGACACTCATAGGGTAGCCAATGCCTCGTCACCAGCATAATCACATCAGCAACTTCAAGAAACCCCTGGCAAAAGTTACAATGACTCTTAAGATACACAACTAGTGGCGTAGCTATCAGGCAGACTGGAAAGAGTATCTAAAAAATGTGTATTTGTGTGAAGAACTGGCAGGAATCTCTATGACTCTCTTGAGGTAGCCAATGCCTCGTCACCAGCAGAGTGAAATCAGCAACTTCTAGAAAACCCTGGCAAAAGTAACGATGTTTCTCTTAAGATACACTACTAGTGGCGTATCGCTTCAGGCACACTGGAAACAGTATCTAAAAAATGTGTATTTGGGTGAGCAACTGGTACGAAACACTGTGACTATCTTAGGGTAACCAATATCTCGTCACCAGTATAATCACATCATCAAAGTCAAGAAACCGCTGGCAAGAGTAACGATGTTTCTCTTAAGATACACAACTAGTGGCGTATCGCTTCAGGCAGACTGGCCACAGTATCTCAAAATGTGTATTTGGGTGAGCAACTGGCAGGAAGCACTATGACTCTCTTAAGGTAGCCAATGCCTCGTCACCAACATAATCCCATCACCAACTTCAAGAAACCGCTTGCTAAGGTAACGAAGCTTCTCATAAGATACACAGCTAGTGGGGTGTCACTTGAGGCAGACTGGTCAAAGTATCAAAAAAATGTGTATTTGGTTGAGCAACTAGCAGGAATCACTATGACACTCATAGGGTAGCCAATGCATCGTCACCAGCATAATCACATCAGCAACTTCAAGAAACCCCTGGCAAAAGTTACAATGACTCTTAAGATACACAACTAGTGGCGTAGCTATCAGGCAGACTGGAAAGAGTATCTAAAAAATGTGTATTTGTGTGAAGAACTGGCAGGAATCTCTATGACTCTCTTGAGGTAGCCAATGCCTCGTCACCAGCAGAATGAAATCAGCAACTTCTAGAAAACCCTGGCAAAAGTAACGATGTTTCTCTTAAGATACACAACTAGTGGCGTATCGCTTCAGGCACACTGGAAACAGTATCTAAAAAATGTGTATTTGGGTGAGCAACTGGCACGAAAAACTGTGACTATCTTAGGGTAACCAATATCTCGTCACCAGTATAATCACAGCTTCAAAGTCAAGAAACCGCTGGCAAGAGTAACGATGTTTCTCTTAAGATACACAACTAGTGGCGTATCGCTTCAGGCAGACTGGCCACAGTATCTCAAAATGTGTATTTGGGTGAGCAACTGGCAGGAAGCACTGTGACTCTCTTAAGGTAGCCAATGCCTCGTCACCAACATAATCTCATCACCAACTTCAAGAAACCGCTTGCAAAGGTAACGAAGCTTCTCATAAGATACACAGCTAGTGGGGTGTCACTTGAGGCAGACTGGTCAAAGTATCAAAAAAATGTGTATTTGGGTGAGCAACTAGCAGGAATCACTATGACACTCATAGGGTAGCCAATGCATCGTCACCAGCATAATCACATCAGCAACTTCAAGAAACCCCTGGCAAAAGTTACAATGACTCTTAAGATACACAACTAGTGGCGTAGCTATCAGGCAGACTGGAAAGAGTATCTAAAAAATGTGTATTTGGGTGAAGAACTGGCAGGAATCTCTATGACTCTCTTGAGGTAGCCAATGCCTCGTCACCAGCAGAATGAAATCAGCAACTTCTAGAAACCCCTGGCAAAAGTAACGATGTTTCTCTTAAGATACACAACTAGTGGCGTATCGCTTCAGGCACACGAAACAGTATCTAAAAAATGTGTATTTGGGTGAGCAACTGGCACGAAACACTGTGACTATCTTAGGGTAACCAATATCTCGTCACCAGTATAATCACAGCTTCAAAGTCAAGAAACCGCTGGCAAGAGTAACGATGTTTCTCTTAAGATACACAACTAGTGGCGTATCGCTTCAGGCAGACTGGCCACAGTATCTCAAAATGTGTATTTGGGTGAGCAACTGGCAGGAAGCACTAAGACTCTCTTAAGGTAGCCAATGCCTCGTCACCAACATAATCCCATCACCAACTTCAAGAAACCGCTTGCAAAGGTAACGAAGCTTCTCATAAGATACACAGCTAGTGGGGTGTCACTTGAGGCAGACTGGCCAAAGTATCAAAAAAATGTGTATTTGGGTGAGCAACTAGCAGGAATCACTATGACACTCATAGGGTAGCCAATGCCTCGTCACCAGCATAATCACATCAGCAACTTCAAGAAACCCCTGGCAAAAGTTACAATGACTCTTAAGATACACAACTAGTGGCGTAGCTATCAGGCAGACTGGAAAGAGTATCTAAAAAATGTGTATTTGTGTGAAGAACTGGCAGGAATCTCTATGACTCTCTTGAGGTAGCCAATGCCTCGTCACCAGCAGAATGAAATCAGCAACTTCTAGAAAACCCTGGCAAAAGTAACGATGTTTCTCTTAAGATACACAACTAGTGGCGTATCGCTTCAGGCACACTGGAAACAGTATCTAAAAAATGTGTATTTGGGTGAGCAACTGGCACGAAACACTGTGACTATCTTAGGGTAACCAATATCTCGTCACCAGTATAATCACATCATCAAAGTCAAGAAACCGCTGGCAAGAGTAACGATGTTTCTCTTAAGATACACAACTAGTGGCGTATCGCTTCAGGCAGACTGGCCACAGTATCTCAAAATGTGTATTTGGGTGAGCAACTGGCAGAAAGCACTATGACTCTCTTAAGGTAGCCAATGCCTCGTCACCAACATAATCCCATCATCAACTTCAAGAAACCGCTTGGAAAGGTAACGAAGCATCTCATAAGATACACAACTAGTGGGGTGTCACTTGAGGCAGACTGGCCAAAGTATCAAAAAAATGTGTATTTGGGTGAGCAACTAGCAGGAATCACTATGACACTCATAGGGTAGCCAATGCCTCGTCACCAGCATAATCACATTAGCAACTTCAAGAAACCCCTGGCAAAAGTTACAATGACTCTTAAGATACACAACTAGTGGCGTAGCTATCAGGCAGACTGGAAAGAGTATCTAAAAAATGTGTATTTGGGTGAAGAACTGGCAGGAATCTCTATGACTCTCTTGAGGTAGCCAATGCCTCGTCACCAGCAGAATCAAATCAGCAACTTCTAGAAACCCCTGGCAAAAGTAACGATGTTTCTCTTAAGATACACTACTAGTGGCGTATCGCTTCAGGCAGACTGGCCACAGTATCTCAAAATGTGTATTTGGGTGAGCAACTGGCAGGAAGCACTATGACTCTCTTAAGGTAGCCAATGCCTCGTCACCAACATAATCCCATCACCAACTTCAAGAAACCGCTTGCAAAGGTAACGAAACTTCTCATAAGATACACAGATAGTGCGGTGTCACTTGAGGCAGACTGGCCAAAGTATCAAAAAAATGTGTAATTGGGTGAGCAACTAGCAGGAATCACTATGACACTCATAGGGTAGCCAATGCCTCGTCACCAGCATAATCACATCAGCAACTTCAAGAAACCCCTGGCAAAAGTTACAATGACTCTTAAGATACACAACTAGTGGCGTAGCTATCAGGCAGACTGAAAACAGTATCTAAAAAATGTGTATTTGGGTGAGCAACTGGCACGAAACACTGTGACTCTCTTAGGGTAGCCAATATCTCGTCACCAGTATAATCACAGCTTCAAAGTCAAGAAACCGCTGGCAAGAGTAACGATGTTTCTCTTAAGATACACAACTAGTGGAGTATCGCTTCAGGCAGACTGGCCACAGTATCTCAAAATGTGTATTTGGGTGAGCAACTGGCAGGAAGCACTATGACTCTCTTAAGGTAGCCAATGCCTCGTCACCAACATAATCCCATCACCAACTTCAAGAAACCGCTTGCAAAGGTAACGAAGCTTCTCATAAGATACACAGCTAGTGGGGTGTCACTTGAGGCAGACTGGCCAAAGTATCAAAAAAATGTGTATTTGGGTGAGCAACTAGCAGGAATCACTATGACACTCATAGGGTAGCCAATGCCTCGTCACCAGCATAATCACATCAGCAACTTCAAGAAACCCCTGGCAAAAGTTACAATGACTCTTAAGATACACAACTAGTGGCGTAGCTATCAGGCAGACTGGAAAGAGTATCTAAAAAATGTGTATTTGGGTGAAGAACTGGCAGGAATCTCTATGACTCTCTTGAGGTAGCCAATGCCTCGTCACCAGCAGAATGAAATCAGCAACTTCTAGAAACCCCTGGCAAAAGTAACGATGTTTCTCTTAAGATACACAACTAGTGGCGTATCGCTTCAGGCAGACTGGCCACAGTATCTCAAAATGTGTATTTGGGTGAGCAACTGGCAGGAAGCACTATGACTCTCTTAAGGTAGCCAATGACTCGTCACCAACATAATCCCATCACCAACTTCAAGAAACCGCTTGCAAAGGTAACGAAACTTCTCATAAGATACACAGCTAGTGGGGTGTCACTTGATGCAGACTGGCCAAAGTATCAAAAAAATGTGTATTTGGGTGAGCAACTAGCAGGAATCACTATGACACTCATAGGGTAGCCAATGTCTCGTCACCAGCATAATCACATCAGCAACTTCAAGAAACCCCTGGCAAAAGATACAATGACTCTTAAGATACACAACTAGTGGCGTAGCTATCAGGCAGACTGAAAAGAGTATCTAAAAAATGTGTATTTGGGTGAGCAACTGGCACGAAACACTGCGACTCTCTTAGGGTAACCAATATCTCGTCACCAGTATAATCACAGCTTCAAAGTCAAGAAACCGCTGGCAAGAGTAACGATGTTTCTCTTAAGATACACAACTAGTGGCGTATCGCTTCACTCAGACTGGCCACAGTATCTCAAAATGTGTATTTGGGTGAGCAACTGGCAGGAAGCACTATGACTCTCTTAAGGTAGCCAATGCCTCGTCACCATCATAATCCCATCACCAACTTCAAGAAACCGCTTGCAAAGGTAACGAAGCTTCTCATAAGATACACAGCTAGTGGGGTGTCACTTGAGGCAGACTGGCCAAAGTATCAAAAAAATGTGTATTTGGGTGAGCAACTAGCAGGAATCACTATGACACTCATAGGGTAGCCAATGCCTCGTCACCAGCATAATCACATCAGCAACTTCAAGAAACCCCTGGCAAAAGTTACAATGACTCTTAAGATACACAACTAGTGGCGTAGCTATCAGGCAGACTGGAAAGAGTATCTAAAAAATGTGTATTTGGGTGAAGAACTGGCAGGAATCTCTATGACTCTCTTGAGGTAGCCAATGCCTCGTCACCAGCAGAATGAAATCAGCAACTTCTAGAAACCCCTGGCAAAAGTAACGATGTTTCTCTTAAGATCCACAACTAGTGGCGTATCGCTTCAGGCACACTGGAAACAGTATCTAAAAAATGTGTATTTGGGTGAGCAACTGGCACGAAACACTGTGACTATCTTAGGGTAACCAATATCTCGTCACCAGTATAATCACATCATCAAAGTCAAGAAACCGCTGGCAAGAGTAACGATGTTTCTCTTAAGATACACAACTAGTGGCGTATCGCTTCAGGCAGACTGGCCACAGTATCTCAAAATGTGTATTTGGGTGAGCAACTGGCAGAAAGCACTATGACTCTCTTAAGGTAGCCAATGCCTCGTCACCAACATAATCCCATCATCAACTTCAAGAAACCGCTTGGAAAGGTAACGAAGCTTCTCATAAGATACACAACTAGTGGTGTGTCACTTGAGGCAGACTGGCCAGAGTATCAAAAAAATGTGTATTTGGGTGAGCAACTAGCAGGAATCACTATGACACCCATAGGGTAGCCAATGCCTCGTCACCAGCATAATCACATCAGCAACTTCAAGAAACCCCTGGCAAAAGTTACAATGACTCTTAAGATACACAACTAGTGGCGTAGCTATCAGGCAGACTGGAAAGAGTATCTAAAAAATGTGTATTTGGGTGAAGAACTGGCAGGAATCTCTATGACTCTCTTGAGGTAGCCAATGCCTCGTCACCAGCAGAATCAAATCAGCAACTTCTAGAATCCCCTGGCAAAAGTAACGATGTTTCTCTTAAGATACACAACTAGTGGCGTATCGCTTCAGGCAGACTGGCCACAGTATCTCAAAATGTGTATTTGGGTGAGCAACTGGCAGGAAGCACTATGACTCTCTTAAGGTAGCCAATGCCTCGTCACCAACATAATCCCATCACCAACTTCAAGAAACCGCTTGCAAAGGTAACGAAACTTCTCATAAGATACACAGCTAGTGCGGTGTCACTTGAGGCAGACTGGCCAAAGTATCAAAAAAATGTGTATTTGGGTGAGCAACTAGCAGGAATCACTATGACACTCATAGGGTAGCCAATGCCTCGTCACCAGCATAATCACATCAGCAACTTCAAGAAACCCCTGGCAAAAGTTACAATGACTCTTAAGATACACAACTAGTGGCGTAGCTATCAGGCAGACTGAAAACAGTATCTAAAAAATGTGTATTTGGGTGAGCAACTGGCACGAAACACTGTGACTCTCTTAGGGTAGCCAATATCTCGTCACCAGTATAATCACAGCTTCAAAGTCAAGAAACCGCTGGCAAGAGTAACGATGTTTCTCTTAAGATACACAACTAGTGGAGTATCGCTTCAGGCAGACTGGCCACAGTATCTCAAAATGTGTATTTGGGTGAGCAACTGGCAGGAAGCACTATGACTCTCTTAAGGTAGCCAATGCCTCGTCACCAACATAATCCCATCACCAACTTCAAGAAACCGCTTGCAAAGGTAACGAAACTTCTCATAAGATACACAGCTAGTGGGGTGTCACTTGATGCAGACTGGCCAAAGTATCAAAAAAATGTGTATTTGGGTGAGCAACTAGCAGGAATCACTATGACACTCATAGGGTAGCCAATGCCTCGTCACCAGCATAATCACATCAGCAACTTCAAGAAACCCCTGGCAAAAGTTACAATGACTCTTAAGATACACAACTAGTGGCGTAGCTATCAGGCAGACTGGAAAGAGTATCTAAACAATGTGTATTTGGGTGAAGAACTGGCAGGAATCTCTATGACTCTCTTGAGGTAGCCAATGCCTCGTCACCAGCAGAATGAAATCAGCAACTTGTAGAAACCCCTGGCAAAAGTAACGATGTTTCTCTTAAGATACACAACTAGTGGCGTATCGCTTCAGGCACACTGGAAACAGTATCTAAAAAATGTGTATTTGGGTGAGCAACTGGCACGAAACACTGTGACTATCTTAGGGTAACCAATATCTCGTCACCAGTATAATCACATCATCAAAGTCAAGAAACCGCTGGCAAGAGTAACGATGTTTCTCTTAAGATACACAACTAGTGGCGTATCGCTTCAGGCAGACTGGCCACAGTATCTCAAAATGTGTATTTGGGTGAGCAACTGGCAGAAAGCACTATGACTCTCTTAAGGTAGCCAATGCCTCGTCACCAACATAATCCCATCATCAACTTCAAGAAACCGCTTGGAAAGGTAACGAAGCTTCTCATAAGATACACAACTAGTGGGGTGTCACTTGAGGCAGACTCGCCAAAGTATCAAAAAAATGTGTATTTGGGTGAGCAACTGGCAGAAAGCACTATGACTCTCTTAAGGTAGCCAATGCCTCGTCACCAACATAATCCCATCACCAACTTCAAGAAACCGCTTGCAAAGGTAACGAAACTTCTCATAAGATACACAGCTAGTGGGGTGTCACTTGATGCAGACTGGCCAAAGTATCAAAAAAATGTGTATTTGGGTGAGCAACTAGCAGGAATCACTATGACACTCATAGGGTAGCCAATGTCTCGTCACCAGCATAATCACATCAGCAACTTCAAGAAACCCCTGGCAAAAGTTACAATGTCTCTTAAGATACACAACTAATGGCGTAGCTATCAGGCAGACTGGAAAGAGTATCTAAAAAATGTGTATTTGGGTGAAGAACTGGCAGGAATCTCTATGACTCTCTTGAGGTAGCCAATGCCTCGTCACCAGCAGAATCAAATCAGCAACTTCTAGAAACCCCTGGCAAAAGTAACGATGTTTCTCTTAAGATACACAACTAGTGGCGTATCGCTTCAGGCAGACTGGCCACAGTATCTCAAAATGTGTATTTGGGTGAGCAACTGGCAGGAAGCACTATGACTCTCTTAAGGTAGCCAATGCCTCGTCACCAACATAATCCCAACACCAACTTCAAGAAACCGCTTGCAAAGGTAACGAAACTTCTCATAAGATACACAGCTAGTGCGGTGTCACTAGAGGCAGACTGGCCAAAGTATCAAAAAAATGTGTATTTGGGTGAGCAACTAGCAGGAATCACTATGACACTCATAGGGTAGCCAATGCCTCGTCACCAGCATAATCACATCAGCAACTTCAAGAAACCCCTGGCAAAAGTTACAATGACTCTTAAGATACACAACTAGTGGCGTAGCTATCAGGCAGACTGAAAAGAGTATCTAAAAAATGTGTATTTGGGTGAGCAACTGGCACGAAACACTGCGACTCTCTTAGGGTAACCAATATCTCGTCACCAGTATAATCACAGCTTCAAAGTCAAGAAAGCGCTGGCAAGAGTAACGATGTTTCTCTTAAGATACACAACTAGTGGCGTATCGCTTCAGGCAGACTGGCCACAGTATCTCAAAATGTGTATTTGGGTGAGCAACTGGCAGGAAGCACTATGACTCTCTTAAGGTAGCCAATGCCTCGTCACCAACATAATCCCATCACCAACTTCAAGAAACCGCTTGCAAAGGTAACGAAGCTTCTCATAAGATACACAGCTAGTGGGGTGTCACTTGACGCAGACTGGCCAAAGTATCAAAAAAATGTGTATTTGGGTGAGCA
The DNA here is from genome assembly GCF_023898315.1 of Schistocerca nitens. NCBI lineage: Eukaryota > Metazoa > Arthropoda > Insecta > Orthoptera > Acrididae > Schistocerca > Schistocerca nitens. The sequence continues at coordinate 103,241,958 of NC_064616.1, read as the reverse complement.
ACTAGCAGGAATCACTATGACACTCATAGGGTAGCCAATGCCTCGTCACCAGCATAATCACATCAGCAACTTCAAGAAACCCCTGGCAAAAGTTACAATGACTCTTAAGATACACAACTAGTGGCGTAGCTATCAGGCAGACTGGAAAGAGTATCTAAAAAATGTGTATTTGGGTGAAGAACTGGCAGGAATCTCTATGACTCTCTTGAGGTAGCCAATGCCTCGTCACCAGCAGAATGAAATCAGCAACTTCTAGAAACCCCTGGCAAAAGTAACGATGTTTCTCTTAAGATACACAACTAGTGGCGTATCGCTTCAGGCACACTGGAAACAGTATCTAAAAAATGTGTATTTGGGTGAGCAACTGGCACGAAACACTGTGACTCTCTTAGGGTAGCCAATATCTCGTCACCAGTATAATCACAGCTTCAAAGTCAAGAAACCGCTGGCAAGAGTAACGATGTTTCTCTTAAGATACACAACTAGTGGAGTATCGCTTCAGGCAGACTGGCCACAGTATCTCAAAATGTGTATTTGGGTGAGCAACTGGCAGGAAGCACTATGACTCTCTTAAGGTAGCCAATGCCTCGTCACCAACATAATCCCATCACCAACTTCAAGAAACCGCTTGCAAAGGTAACGAAACTTCTCATAAGATACACAGCTAGTGGGGTGTCACTTGATGCAGACTGGCCAAAGTATCAAAAAAATGTGTATTTGGGTGAGCAACTAGCAGGAATCACTATGACACTCATAGGGTAGCCAATGTCTCGGCACCAGCATAATCACATCAGCAACTTCAAGAAACCCCTGGCAAAAGTTACAATGTCTCTTAAGATACACAACTAATGGCGTAGCTATCAGGCAGACTGGAAAGAGTATCTAAAAAATGTGTATTTGGGTGAAGAACTGGCAGGAATCTCTATGACTCTCTTGAGGTAGCCAATGCCTCGTCACCAGCAGAATAAAATCAGCAACTTCTAGAAACCCCTGGCAAAAGTAACGATGTTTCTCTTAAGATACACAACTAGTGGCGTATCGCTTCAGGCAGACTGGCCACAGTATCTCAAAATGTGTATTTGGGTGAGCAACTGGCAGGAAGCACTATGACTCTCTTAAGGTAGCCAATGCCTCGTCACCAACATAATCCCATCACCAACTTCAAGAAACCGCTTGCAAAGGTAACGAAACTTCTCATAAGATACACAGCTAGTGCGGTGTCACTTGAGGCAGACTGGCCAAAGTATCAAAAAAATGTGTATTTGGGTGAGCAACTAGCAGGAATCACTATGACACTCATAGGGTAGCCAATGCCTCGTCACCAGCATAATCACATCAGCAACTTCAAGAAACCCCTGGCAAAAGTTACAATGACTCTTAAGATACACAACTAGTGGCGTAGCTATCAGGCAGACTGAAAAGAGTATCTAAAAAATGTGTATTTGGGTGAGCAACTGGCACGAAACACTGCGACTCTCTTAGGGTAACCAATATCTCGTCACCAGTATAATCACAGCTTCAAAGTCAAGAAAGCGCTGGCAAGAGTAACGATGTTTCTCTTAAGATACACAACTAGTGGCGTATCGCTTCAGGCAGACTGGCCACAGTACCTCAAAATGTGTATTTGGGTGAGCAACTGGCAGGAAGCACTATGACTCTCTTAAGGTAGCCAATGCCTCGTCACCAACATAATCCCATCACCAACTTCAAGAAACCGCTTGCAAAGGTAACGAAGCTTCTCATAATATACACAGCTAGTGGGGTGTCACTTGAGGCAGACTGGCCAAAGTATCAAAAAAATGTGTATTTGGGTGAGCAACTAGCAGGAATCACTATGACACTCATAGGGTAGCCAATGCCTCGTCACCAGCATAATCACATCAGCAACTTCAAGAAACCCCTGGCAAAAGTTACAATGACTCTTAAGATACACAACTAGTGGCGTAGCTATCAGGCAGACTGGAAAGAGTATCTAAAAAATGTGTATTTGGGTGAAGAACTGGCAGGAATCTCTATGACTCTCTTGAGGTAGCCAATGCCTCGTCACCAGCAGAATGAAATCAGCAACTTCTAGAAACCCCTGGCAAAAGTAACGATGTTTCTCTTAAGATACACAACTAGTGGCGTATCGCTTCAGGCACACTGGAAACAGTATCTAAAAAATGTGTATTTGGGTGAGCAACTGGCACGAAACACTGTGACTATCTTAGGGTAACCAATATCTCGTCACCAGTATAATCACATCATCAAAGTCAAGAAACCGCTGGCAAGAGTAACGATGTTTCTCTTAAGATACACAACTAGTGGCGTATCGCTTCAGGCAGACTGGCCACAGTATCTCAAAATGTGTATTTGGGTGAGCAACTGGCAGAAAGCACTATGTCTCTCTTAAGGTAGCCAATGCCTCGTCACCAACATAATCCCATCATCAACTTCAAGAAACCGCTTGGAAAGGTAACGAAGCTTCTCATAAGATACACAACTAGTGGGGTGTCACTTGAGGCAGACTGGCCAAAGTATCAAAAAAATGTGTATTTGGGTGAGCAACTAGCAGGAATCACTATGACACTCATAGGGTAGCCAATGCCTCGTCACCAGCATAATCACATCAGCAACTTCAAGAAACCCCTGGCAAAAGTTACAATGACTCTTAAGATACACAACTAGTGGCGTAGCTATCAGGCAGACTGGAAAGAGTATCTAAAAAATGTGTATTTGGGTGAAGAACTGGCAGGAATCTCTATGTCTCTCTTGAGGTAGCCAATGCCTCGTCACCAGCAGAATCAAATCAGCAACTTCTAGAAACCCCTGGCAAAAGTAACGATGTTTCTCTTAAGATACACAACTAGTGACGTATCGCTTCAGGCAGACTGGCCACAGTATCTCAAAATGTGTATTTGGGTGAGCAACTGGCAGGAAGCACTATGACTCTCTTAAGGTAGCCAATGCCTCGTCACCAACATAATCCCATCACCAACTTCAAGAAACCGCTTGCAAAGGTAACGAAGCTTCTCATAAGATACACAGCTAGTGGGGTGTCACTTGAGGCAGACTGGCCAAAGTATCAAAAAAATGTGTATTTGGGTGAGCAACTAGCAGGAATCACTATGACACTCATAGGGTAGCCAATGCCTCGTCACCTGCATAATCACATCAGCAACTTCAAGAAACCCCTGGCAAAAGTTACAATGACTCTTAAGATACACAACTAGTGGCGTAGCTATCAGGCAGACTGGAAAGAGTATCTAAAAAATGTGTAATTGGGTGAAGAACTGGCAGGAATCTCTATGACTCTCTTGAGGTAGCCAATGCCTCGTCACCAGCAGAATCAAATCAGCAACTTCTAGAAACCCCTGGCAAAAGTAACGATGTTTCTCTTAAGATACACAACTAGTGGCGTATCGCTTCAGGCACACTGGAAACAGTATCTAAAAAATGTGTATTTGGGTGAGCAACTGGCACGAAACACTGCGACTCTCTTAGGGTAACCAATATCTCGTCACCAGTATAATCACATCATCAAAGTCAAGAAACCGCTGGCAAGAGTAACGATGTTTCTCTTAAGATACACAACTAGTGGCGTATCGCTTCAGGCAGACTTGCCACAGTATCTCAAAATGTGTATTTGGGTGAGCAACTGGCAGAAAGCACTATGACTCTCTTAAGGTAGCCAATGCCTCGTCACCAACATAATCCCATCACCAACTTCAAGAAACCGCTTGGAAAGGTAACGAAGCTTCTCATAAGATACACAACTAGTGGGGTGTCACTTGAGGCAGACTGGCCAAAGTATCAAAAAAAATGTGTATTTGGGTGAGCAACTAGCAGGAATCACTATGACACTCATAGGGTAGCCAATGCCTCGTCACCAGCATAATCACATCAGCAACTTCAAGAAACCCCTGGCAAAAGTTACAATGACTCTTAAGATACACAACTAGTGGCGTAGCTATCAGGCAGACTGGAAAGAGTATCTAAAAAATGTGTATTTGGGTGAAGAACTGGCAGGAATCTCTATGACTCTCTTGAGGTAGCCAATGCCTCGTCACCAGCAGAATCAAATCAGCAACTTCTAGAAACCCCTGGCAAAAGTAACGATGTTTCTCTTAAGATACACAACTAGTGGCGTATCGCTTCAGGCAGACTGGCCACAGTATCTCAAAATGTGTATTTGGGTGAGCAACTGGCAGGAAGCACTATGACTCTCTTAATGTAGCCAATGCCTCGTCACCAACATAATCCCATCACCAACTTCAAGAAACCGCTTGCAAAGGTAACAAAGCTTCTCATAAGATACACAGCTAGTGGGGTGTCACTTGAGGCAGACTGGCCAAAGTATCAAAAAAATGTGTATTTGGGTGAGCAACTAGCAGGAATCACTATGACACTCATAGGGTAGCCAATGCCTCGTCACCAGCATAATCACATCAGCAACTTCAAGAAACCCCTGGCAAAAGTTACAATGACTCTTAAGATACACAACTAGTGGCGTAGCTATCAGGCAGACTGGAAAGAGTATCTAAAAAATGTGTATTTGGGTGAAGAACTGGCAGGAATCTCTATGACTCTCTTGAGGTAGCCAATGCCTCGTCACCAGCAGAATGAAATCAGCAACTTCTAGAAACCCCTGGCAAAAGTAACGATGTTTCTCTTAAGATACACAACTAGTGGCGTATCGCTTCAGGCACACTGGAAACAGTATCTAAAAAATGTGTATTTGGGTGAGCAACTGGCACGAAACACTGTGACTATCTTAGGGTAACCAATATCTCGTCACCAGTATAATCACATCATCAAAGTCAAGAAACCGCTGGCAAGAGTAACGATGTTTCTCTTAAGATACACAACTAGTGGCGTATCGCTTCATGCAGACTGGCCACAGTATCTCAAAATGTGTATTTGGGTGAGCAACTGGCAGAAAGCACTATGACTCTCTTAAGGTAGCCAATGCCTCGTCACCAACATAATCCCATCATCAACTTCAAGAAACCGCTTGGAAAGGTAACGAAGCTTCTCATAAGATACACAACTAGTGGGGTGTCACTTGAGGCAGACTGGCCAAAGTATCAAAAAAATGTGTATTTGGGTGAGCAACTAGCAGGAATCACTATGACACTCATAGGGTAGCCAATGCCTCGTCACCAGCATAATCACATCAGCAACTTCAAGAAACCCCTGGCAAAAGTTACAATGACTCTTAAGATACACAACTAGTGGCGTAGCTATCAGGCAGACTGGAAAGAGTATCTAAAAAATGTGTATTTGGGTGAAGAACTGGCAGGAATCTCTATGACTCTCTTGAGGTAGCCAATGCCTCGTCACCAGCAGAATCAAATCAGCAACTTCTAGAAACCCCTGGCAAAAGTAACGATGTTTCTCTTAAGATACACAACTAGTGGCGTATCGCTTCAGGCAGACTGGCCACAGTATCTCAAAATGTGTATTTGGGTGAGCAACTGGCAGGAAGCATTATGACACTCTTAAGGTAGCCAATGCCTCGTCACCAACATAATCCCATCACCAACTTCAAGAAATCGCTTGCAAAGGTAACGAAACTTCTCATAAGATACACAGCTAGTGGGGTGTCACTTGATGCAGACTGGCCAAAGTATCAAAAAAATGTGTATTTGGGTGAGCAACTAGCAGGAATCACTATGACACTCATAGGGTAGCCAATGTCTCGTCACCAGCATAATCACATCAGCAACTTCAAGAAACCCCTGGCAAAAGTTACAATGTCTCTTAAGATACACAACTAATGGCGTAGCTATCAGGCAGACTGGAAAGAGTATCTAAAAAATGTGTATTTGTGTGAAGAACTGGCAGGAATCTCTATGACTCTCTTGAGGTAGCCAATGCCTCGTCACCAGCAGAATCAAATCAGCAACTTCTAGAAACCCCTTTCAAAAGTAACGATGTTTCCCTTAAGATACGCAACTAGTGGCGTATCGCTTCAGGCACACTGGAAACAGTATCTAAAAAATGTGTATTTGGGTGAGCAACTGGCACGAAACACTGTGACTCTCTTAGGGTAGCCAATATCTCGTCACCAGTATAATCACAGCTTCAAAGTCAAGAAACCGCTGGCAAGAGTAACGATGTTTCTCTTAAGATACACAACTAGTGGAGTATCGCTTCAGGCTGACTGGCCACAGTATCTCAAAATGTGTATTTGGGTGAGCAACTGGCAGGAAGCACTATGACTCTCTTAAGGTAGCCAATGCCTCGTCACCAACATAATCCCATCACCAACTTCAAGAAACCGCTTGCAAAGGTAACGAAGCTTCTCATAAGATACACAGCTAGTGGGGTGTCACTTGAGGCAGACTGGCCAAAGTATCAAAAAAATGTGTATTTGAGTGAGCAAGTAGAAGGAATCACTATGACACTCATAGGGTAGCCAATGCCTCGTCACCTGCATAATCACATCAGCAACTTCAAGAAACCCCTGGCAAAAGTTACAATGACTCTTAAGATACACAACTAGTGGCGTAGCTATCAGGCAGACTGGAAAGAGTATCTAAAAAATGTGTATTTGGGTGAAGAACTGGCAGGAATCTCTATGACTCTCTTGAGGTAGCCAATGCCTAGTCACCAGCAGAATCAAATCAGCAATTTCTAGAAACCCCTGGCTAAAGTAACGATGTTTCTCTTAAGATACACAACTAGTGGCGTATCGCTTCAGGCAGACTTGCCACAGTATCTCAAAATGTGTATTTGGGTGAGCAACTGGCAGAAAGCACTATGACTCTCTTAAGGTAGCCAATGCCTCGTCACCAACATAATCCCATCACCAACTTCAAGAAACCGCTTGCAAAGGTAACGAAGCTTCTCATAAGATACACAACTAGTGGGGTGTCACTTGAGGCAGACTGGCCAAAGTATCAAAAAAATGTGTATTTGGGTGAGCAACTGGCAGAAAGCACTATGACTCTCTTAAGGTAGCCAATGCCTCGTCACCAACATAATCCCATCACCAACTTCAAGAAACCGCTTGCAAAGGTAACGAAACTTCTCATAAGATACACAGCTAGTGGGGTGTCACTTGATGCAGACTGGCCAAAGTATCAAAAAAATGTGTATTTGGGTGAGCAACTAGCAGGAATCACTATGACACTCATAGGGTAGCCAATGTCTCGTCACCAGCATAATCACATCAGCAACTTCAAGAAACCCCTGGCAAAAGTTACAATGTCTCTTAAGATACACAACTAATGGCGTAGCTATCAGGCAGACTGGAAAGAGTATCTAAAAAATGTGTATTTGGGTGAAGAACTGGCAGGAATCTCTATGACTCTCTTGAGGTAGCCAATGCCTCGTCACCAGCAGAATCAAATCAGCAACTTCTAGAAACCCCTGGCAAAAGTAACGATGTTTCTCTTAAGATACACAACTAGTGGCGTATCGCTTCAGGCAGACTGGCCACAGTATCTCAAAATGTGTATTTGGGTGAGCAACTGGCAGGAAGCACTATGACTCTCTTAAGGTAGCCAATGCCTCGTCACCAACATAATCCCAACACCAACTTCAAGAAACCGCTTGCAAAGGTAACGAAACTTCTCATAAGATACACAGCTAGTGCGGTGTCACTTGAGGCAGACTGGCCAAAGTATCAAAAAAATGTGTATTTGGGTGAGCAACTAGCAGGAATCACTATGACACTCATAGGGTAGCCAATGCCTCGTCACCAGCATAATCACATCAGCAACTTCAAGAAACCCCTGGCAAAAGTTACAATGACTCTTAAGATACACAACTAGTGGCGTAGCTATCAGGCAGACTGAAAAGAGTATCTAAAAAATGTGTATTTGGGTGAGCAACTGGCACGAAACACTGCGACTCTCTTAGGGTAACCAATATCTCGTCACCAGTATAATCACAGCTTCAAAGTCAAGAAAGCGCTGGCAAGAGTAACGATGTTTCTCTTAAGATACACAACTAGTGGCGTATCGCTTCAGGCAGACTGGCCACAGTATCTCAAAATGTGTATTTGGGTGAGCAACTGGCAGGAAGCACTATGACTCTCTTAAGGTAGCCAATGCCTCGTCACCAACATAATCCCATCACCAACTTCAAGAAACCGCTTGCAAAGGTAACGAAGCTTCTCATAAGATACACAGCTAGTGGGGTGTCACTTGAGGCAGACTGGCCAAAGTATCAAAAAAATGTGTATTTGGGTGAGCAACTAGCAGGAATCACTATGACACTCATAGGGTAGCCAATGCCTCGTCACCAGCATAATCACATCAGCAACTTCAAGAAACCCCTGGCAAAAGTTACAATGACTCTTAAGATACACAACTAGTGGCGTAGCTATCAGGCAGACTGGAAAGAGTATCTAAAAAATGTGTATTTGGGTGAAGAACTGGCAGGAATCTCTATGACTCTCTTGAGGTAGCCAATGCCTCGTCACCAGCAGAATGAAATCAGCAACTTCTAGAAACCCCTGGCAAAAGTAACGATGTTTCTCTTAAGATACACAACTAGTGGCGTATCGCTTCAGGCACACTGGAAACAGTATCTAAAAAATGTGTATTTGGGTGAGCAACTGGCACGAAACACTGTGACTATCTTAGGGTAACCAATATCTCGTCACCAGTATAATCACATCATCAAAGTCAAGAAACCGCTGGCAAGAGTAACGATGTTTCTCTTAAGATACCCAACTAGTGGCGTATCGCTTCAGGCAGACTGGCCACAGTATCTCAAAATGTGTATTTGGGTGAGCAACTGGCAGAAAGCACTATGACTCTCTTAAGGTAGCCAATGCCTCGTCACCAACATAATCCCATCATCAACTTCAAGAAACCGCTTGGAAAGGTAACGAAGCTTCTCATAAGATACACAACTAGTGGTGTGTCACTTGAGGCAGACTGGCCAAAGTATCAAAAAAATGTGTATTTGGGTGAGCAACTAGCAGGAATCACTATGACACTCAAGGGTAGCCAATGCCTCGTCACCAGCATAATCACATCAGCAACTTCAAGAAACCCCTGGCAAAAGTTACAATGACTCTTAAGATACACAACTAGTGGCGTAGCTATCAGGCAGACTGGAAAGAGTATCTAAAAAATGTGTATTTGGGTGAAGAACTGGCAGGAATCTCTATGACTCTCTTGAGGTAGCCAATGCCTCGTCACCAGCAGAATCAAATCAGCAACTTCTAGAAACCCCTGGCAAAAGTAACGATGTTTCTCTTAAGATACACAACTAGTGGCGTATCGCTTCAGGCAGACTGGCCACAGTATCTCAAAATGTGTATTTGGGTGAGCAACTGGCAGGAAGCACTATGACTCTCTTAAGGTAGCCAATGCCTCGTCACCAACATAATCCCATCACCAACTTCAAGAAACCGCTTGCAAAGGTAACGAAACTTCTCATAAGATACACAGCTAGTGCGGTGTCACTTGAGGCAGACTGGCCAAAGTATCAAAAAAATGTGTATTTGGGTGAGCAACTAGCAGGAATCACTATGACACTCATAGGGTAGCCAATGCCTCGTCACCAGCATAATCACATCAGCAACTTCAAGAAACCCCTGGCAAAAGTTACAATGACTCTTAAGATACACAACTAGTGGCGTAGCTATCAGGCAAACTGAAAACAGTATCTAAAAATTGTGTATTTGGGTGAGCAACTGGCACGAAACACTGTGACTCTCTTAGGGTAGCCAATATCTCGTCACCAGTATAATCACAGCTTCAAAGTCAAGAAACCGCTGGCAAGAGTAACGATGTTTCTCTTAAGATACACAACTAGTGGAGTATCGCTTCAGGCAGACTGGCCACAGTATCTCAAAATGTGTATTTGGGTGAGCAACTGGCAGGAAGCACTATGACTCTCTTAAGGTAGCCAATGCCTCGTCACCAACATAATCCCATCACCAACTTCAAGAAACCGCTTGCAAAGGTAACGAAACTTCTCATAAGATACACAGCTAGTGGGGTGTCACTTGATGCAGACTGGCCAAAGTATCAAAAAAATGTGTATTTGGGTGAGCAACTAGCAGGAATCACTATGACACTCATAGGGTAGCCAATGCCTCGTCACCAGCATAATCACATCAGCAACTTCAAGAAACCCCTGGCAAAAGTTACAATGACTCTTAAGATACACAACTAGTGGCGTAGCTATCAGGCAGACTGAAAAGAGTATCTAAAAAATGTGTATTTGGGTGAGCAACTGGCACGAAACACTGCGACTCTCTTAGGGTAACCAATATCTCGTCACCAGTATAATCACAGCTTCAAAGTCAAGAAAGCGCTGGCAAGAGTAACGATGTTTCTCTTAAGATACACAACTAGTGGCGTATCGCTTCAGGCAGACTGGCCACAGTATCTCAAAATGTGTATTTGGGTGAGCAACTGGCAGGAAGCACTATGACTCTCTTAAGGTAGCCAATGCCTCGTCACCAACATAATCCCATCACCAACTTCAAGAAACCGCTTGCAAAGGTAACGAAGCTTCTCATAATATACACAGCTAGTGGGGTGTCACTTGAGGCAGACTGGCCAAAGTATCAAAAAAATGTGTATTTGGGTGAGCAACTAGCAGGAATCACTATGACACTCATAGGGTAGCCAATGCCTCGTCACCAGCATAATCACATCAGCAACTTCAAGAAACCCCTGGCAAAAGTTACAATGACTCTTAAGATACACAACTAGTGGCGTAGCTATCAGGCAGACTGGAAAGAGTATCTAAAAAATGTGTATTTGGGTGAAGAACTGGCAGGAATCTCTATGACTCTCTTGAGGTAGCCAATGCCTCGTCACCAGCAGAATGAAATCAGCAACTTCTAGAAACCCCTGGCAAAAGTAACGATGTTTCTCTTAAGATACACAACTAGTGGCGTATCGCTTCAGGCACACTGGAAACAGTATCTAAAAAATGTGTATTTGGGTGAGCAACTGGCACGAAACACTGTGACTATCTTAGGGTAACCAATATCTCGTCACCAGTATAATCACATCATCAAAGTCAAGAAACCGCTGGCAAGAGTAACGATGTTTCTCTTAAGATACCCAACTAGTGGCGTATCGCTTCAGGCAGACTGGCCACAGTATCTCAAAATGTGTATTTGGGTGAGCAACTGGCAGAAAGCACTATGACTCTCTTAAGGTAGCCAATGCCTCGTCACCAACATAATCCCATCATCAACTTCAAGAAACCGCTTGGAAAGGTAACGAAGCTTCTCATAAGATACACAACTAGTGGTGTGTCACTTGAGGCAGACTGGCCAAAGTATCAAAAAAATGTGTATTTGGGTGAGCAACTAGCAGGAATCACTATGACACTCAAGGGTAGCCAATGCCTCGTCACCAGCATAATCACATCAGCAACTTCAAGAAACCCCTGGCAAAAGCTACAATGACTCTTAAGATACACAACTAGTGGCGTAGCTATCAGGCAGACTGGAAAGAGTATCTAAAAAATGTGTATTTGGGTGAAGAACTGGCAGGAATCTCTATGACTCTCTTGAGGTAGCCAATGCCTCGTCACCAGCAGAATCAAATCAGCAACTTCTAGAAACCCCTGGCAAAAGTAACGATGTTTCTCTTAAGATACACAACTAGTGGCGTATCGCTTCAGGCAGACTGGCCACAGTATCTCAAAATGTGTATTTGGGTGAGCAACTGGCAGGAAGCACTATGACTCTCTTAAGGTAGCCAATGCCTCGTCAACAACATAATCCCATCACCAACTTCAAGAAACCGCTTGCAAAGGTAACGAAACTTCTCATAAGATACACAGCTAGTGCGGTGTCACTTGAGGCAGACTGGCCAAAGTATCAAAAAAATGTGTATTTGGGTGAGCAACTAGCAGGAATCACTATGACACTCATAGGGTAGCCAATGCCTCGTCACCAGCATAATCACATCAGCAACTTCAAGAAACCCCTGGCAAAAGTTACAATGACTCTTAAGATACACAACTAGTGGCGTAGCTATCAGGCAAACTGAAAACAGTATCTAAAAATTGTGTATTTGGGTGAGCAACTGGCACGAAACACTGTGACTCTCTTAGGGTAGCCAATATCTCGTCACCAGTATAATCACAGCTTCAAAGTCAAGAAACCGCTGGCAAGAGTAACGATGTTTCTCTTAAGATACACAACTAGTGGAGTATCGCTTCAGGCAGACTGGCCACAGTATCTCAAAATGTGTATTTGGGTGAGCAACTGGCAGGAAGCACTATGACTCTCTTAAGGTAGCCAATGCCTCGTCACCAACATAATCCCATCACCAACTTCAAGAAACCGCTTGCAAAGGTAACGAAACTTCTCATAAGATACACAGCTAGTGGGGTGTCACTTGATGCAGACTGGCCAAAGTATCAAAAAAATGTGTATTTGGGTGAGCAACTAGCAGGAATCACTATGACACTCATAGGGTAGCCAATGTCTCGGCACCAGCATAATCACATCAGCAACTTCAAGAAACCCCTGGCAAAAGTTACAATGTCTCTTAAGATACACAACTAATGGCGTAGCTATCAGGCAGACTGGAAAGAGTATCTAAAAAATGTGTATTTGGGTGAAGAACTGGCAGGAATCTCTATGACTCTCTTGAGGTAGCCAATGCCTCGTCACCAGCAGAATCAAATCAGCAACTTCTAGAAACCCCTGGCAAAAGTAACGATGTTTCTCTTAAGATACACAACTAGTGGCGTATCGCTTCAGGCAGACTGGCCACAGTATCTCAAAATGTGTATTTGGGTGAGCAACTGGCAGGAAGCACTATGACTCTCTTAAGGTAGCCAATGCCTCGTCACCAACATAATCCCATCACCAACTTCAAGAAACCGCTTGCAAAGGTAACGAAACTTCTCATAAGATACACAGCTAGTGCGGTGTCACTTGAGGCAGACTGGCCAAAGTATCAAAAAAATGTGTATTTGGGTGAGCAACTAGCAGGAATCACTATGACACTCATAGGGTAGCCAATGCCTCGTCACCAGCATAATCACATCAGCAACTTCAAGAAACCCCTGGCAAAAGTTACAATGACTCTTAAGATACACAACTAGTGGCGTAGCTATCAGGCAGACTGAAAAGAGTATCTAAAAAATGTGTATTTGGGTGAGCAACTGGCACGAAACACTGCGACTCTCTTAGGGTAACCAATATCTCGTCACCAGTATAATCACAGCTTCAAAGTCAAGAAAGCGCTGGCAAGAGTAACGATGTTTCTCTTAAGATACACAACTAGTGGCGTATCGCTTCAGGCAGACTGGCCACAGTATCTCAAAATGTGTATTTGGGTGAGCAACTGGCAGGAAGCACTATGACTCTCTTAAGGTAGCCAATGCCTCGTCACCAACATAATCCCATCACCAACTTCAAGAAACCGCTTGCAAAGGTAACGAAGCTTCTCATAATATACACAGCTAGTGGGGTGTCACTTGAGGCAGACTGGCCAAAGTATCAAAAAAATGTGTATTTGGGTGAGCAACTAGCAGGAATCACTATGACACTCATAGGGTAGCCAATGCCTCGTCACCAGCATAATCACATCAGCAACTTCAAGAAACCCCTGGCAAAAGTTACAATGACTCTTAAGATACACAACTAGTGGCGTAGCTATCAGGCAGACTGGAAAGAGTATCTAAAAAATGTGTATTTGGGTGAAGAACTGGCAGGAATCTCTATGACTCTCTTGAGGTAGCCAATGCCTCGTCACCAGCAGAATGAAATCAGCAACTTCTAGAAACCCCTGGCAAAAGTAACGATGTTTCTCTTAAGATACACAACTAGTGGCGTATCGCTTCAGGCACACTGGAAACAGTATCTAAAAAATGTGTATTTGGGTGAGCAACTGGCACGAAACACTGTGACTATCTTAGGGTAACCAATATCTCGTCACCAGTATAATCACATCATCAAAGTCAAGAAACCGCTGGCAAGAGTAACGATGTTTCTCTTAAGATACACAACTAGTGGCGTATCGCTTCAGGCAGACTGGCCACAGTATCTCAAAATGTGTATTTGGGTGAGCAACTGGCAGAAAGCACTATGACTCTCTTAAGGTAGCCAATGCCTCGTCACCAACATAATCCCATCATCAACTTCAAGAAACCGCTTGGAAAGGTAACGAAGCTTCTCATAAGATACACAACTAGTGGGGTGTCACTTGAGGCAGCCTGGCCAAAGTATCAAAAAAATGTGTATTTGGGTGAGCAACTAGCAGGAATCACTATGACACTCATAGGGTAGCCAATGCCTCGTCACCAGCATAATCACATCAGCAACTTCAAGAAACCCCTGGCAAAAGTTACAATGACTCTTAAGATACACAACTAGTGGCGTAGCTATCAGGCAGACTGGAAAGAGTATCTAAAAAATGTGTATTTGGGTGAAGAACTGGCAGGAATCTCTATGACTCTCTTGAGGTAGCCAATGCCTCGTCACCAGCAGAATCAAATCAGCAACTTCTAGAAACCCCTGGCAAAAGTAACGATGTTTCTCTTAAGATACACAACTAGTGGCGTATCGCTTCAGGCAGACTGGCCACAGTATCTCAAAATGTGTATTTGGGTGAGCAACTGGCAGGAAGCACTATGACTCTCTTAAGGTAGCCAATGCCTCGTCACCAACATAATCCCATCACCAACTTCAAGAAACCGCTTGCAAAGGTAACGAAGCTTCTCATAAGATACACAGCTAGTGGGGTGTCACTTGAGGCAGACTGGCCAAAGTATCAAAAAAATGTGTATTTGGGTGAGCAACTAGCAGGAATCACTATGACACTCATAGGGTAGCCAATGCCTCGTCACCTGCATAATCACATCAGCAACTTCAAGAAACCCCTGGCAAAAGTTACAATGACTCTTAAGATACACAACTAGTGGCGTAGCTATCAGGCAGACTGGAAAGAGTATCTAAAAAATGTGTAATTGGGTGAAGAACTGGCAGGAATCTCTATGACTCTCTTGAGGTAGCCAATGCCTCGTCACCAGCAGAATCAAATCAGCAACTTCTAGAAACCCCTGGCAAAAGTAACGATGTTTCTCTTAAGATACACAACTAGTGGCGTATCGCTTCAGGCACACTGGAAACAGTATCTAAAAAATGTGTATTTGGGTGAGCAACTGGCACGAAACACTGCGACTCTCTTAGGGTAACCAATATCTCGTCACCAGTATAATCACATCAGCAACTTCAAGAAACCGCTTGGAAAGGTAACGAAGCTTCTCATAAGATACACAACTAGTGGGGTGTCACTTGAGGCAGACTGGCCAAAGTATCAAAAAAAATTTGTGTTTGGGTGAGCAACTAGCAGGAATCACTATGACACTCATAGGGTAGCCAATGCCTCGTCACCAGCATAATCACATCAGCAACTTCAAGAAACCCCTGGCAAAAGTTACAATGACTCTTAAGATACACAACTAGTGGCGTAGCTATCAGGCAGACTGGAAAGAGTATCTAAAAAATGTGTATTTGGGTGAAGAACTGGCAGGAATCTCTATGACTCTCTTGAGGTAGCCAATGCCTCGTCACCAGCAGAATGAAATCAGCAACTTCTAGAAACCCCTGGCAAAAGTAACGATGTTTCTCTTAAGATACACAACTAGTGGCGTATCGCTTCAGGCACACTGGAAACAGTATCTAAAAAATGTGTATTTGGGTGAGCAACTGGCACGAAACACTGTGACTATCTTAGGGTAACCAATATCTCGTCACCAGTATAATCACATCATCAAAGTCAAGAAACCGCTGGCAAGAGTAACGATGTTTCTCTTAAGATACACAACTAGTGGCGTATCGCTTCATGCAGACTGGCCACAGTATCTCAAAATGTGTATTTGGGTGAGCAACTGGCAGAAAGCACTATGACTCTCTTAAGGTAGCCAATGCCTCGTCACCAACATAATCCCATCATCAACTTCAAGAAACCGCTTGGAAAGGTAACGAAGCTTCTCATAAGATACACAACTAGTGGGGTGTCACTTGAGGCAGACTGGCCAAAGTATCAAAAAAATGTGTATTTGGGTGAGCAACTAGCAGGAATCACTATGACACTCATAGGGTAGCCAATGCCTCGTCACCAGCATAATCACATCAGCAACTTCAAGAAACCCCTGGCAAAAGTTACAATGACTCTTAAGATACACAACTAGTGGCGTAGCTATCAGGCAGACTGGAAAGAGTATCTAAAAAATGTGTATTTGGGTGAAGAACTGGCAGGAATCTCTATGACTCTCTTGAGGTAGCCAATGCCTCGTCACCAGCAGAATCAAATCAGCAACTTCTAGAAACCCCTGGCAAAAGTAACGATGTTTCTCTTAAGATACACAACTAGTGGCGTATCGCTTCAGGCAGACTGGCCACAGTATCTCAAAATGTGTATTTGGGTGAGCAACTGGCAGGAAGCATTATGACTCTCTTAAGGTAGCCAATGCCTCGTCACCAACATAATCCCATCACCAACTTCAAGAAATCGCTTGCAAAGGTAACGAAACTTCTCATAAGATACACAGCTAGTGGGGTGTCACTTGATGCAGACTGGCCAAAGTATCAAAAAAATGTGTATTTGGGTGAGCAACTAGCAGGAATCACTATGACACTCATAGGGTAGCCAATGTCTCGTCACCAGCATAATCACATCAGCAACTTCAAGAAACCCCTGGCAAAAGTTACAATGTCTCTTAAGATACACAACTAATGGCGTAGCTATCAGGCAGACTGGAAAGAGTATCTAAAAAATGTGTATTTGTGTGAAGAACTGGCAGGAATCTCTATGACTCTCTTGAGGTAGCCAATGCCTCGTCACCAGCAGAATCAAATCAGCAACTTCTAGAAACCCCTTTCAAAAGTAACGATGTTTCCCTTAAGATACGCAACTAGTGGCGTATCGCTTCAGGCACACTGGAAACAGTATCTAAAAAATGTGTATTTGGGTGAGCAACTGGCACGAAACACTGTGACTCTCTTAGGGTAGCCAATATCTCGTCACCAGTATAATCACAGCTTCAAAGTCAAGAAACCGCTGGCAAGAGTAACGATGTTTCTCTTAAGATACACAACTAGTGGAGTATCGCTTCAGGCTGACTGGCCACAGTATCTCAAAATGTGTATTTGGGTGAGCAACTGGCAGGAAGCACTATGACTCTCTTAAGGTAGCCAATGCCTCGTCACCAACATAATCCCATCACCAACTTCAAGAAACCGCTTGCAAAGGTAACGAAGCTTCTCATAAGATACACAGCTAGTGGGGTGTCACTTGAGGCAGACTGGCCAAAGTATCAAAAAAATGTGTATTTGAGTGAGCAAGTAGAAGGAATCACTATGACACTCATAGGGTAGCCAATGCCTCGTCACCTGCATAATCACATCAGCAACTTCAAGAAACCCCTGGCAAAAGTTACAATGACTCTTAAGATACACAACTAGTGGCGTAGCTATCAGGCAGACTGGAAAGAGTATCTAAAAAATGTGTATTTGGGTGAGCAACTGGCACGAAACACTGCGACTCTCTTAGGGTAACCTATATCTCGTCACCAGTATAATCACATCATCAAAGTCAAGAAACCGCTGGCAAGAGTAACGATGTTTCTCTTAAGATACACAACTAGTGGCGTATCGCTTCAGGCAGACTTGCCACAGTATCTCAAAATGTGTATTTGGGTGAGCAACTGGCAGAAAGCACTATGACTCTCTTAAGGTAGCCAATGCCTCGTCACCAACATAATCCCATCACCAACTTCAAGAAACCGCTTGGAAAGGTAACGAAGCTTCTCATAAGATACACAACTAGTGGGGTGTCACTTGAGGCAGACTGGCCAAAGTATCAAAAAAAATGTGTATTTGGGTGAGCAACTAGCAGGAATCACTATGACACTCATAGGGTAGCCAATGCCTCGTCACCAGCATAATCACATCAGCAACTTCAAGAAACCCCTGGCAAAAGTTACAATGACTCTTAAGATACACAACTAGTGGCGTAGCTATCAGGCAGACTGGAAAGAGTATCTAAAAAATGTGTATTTGGGTGAAGAACTGGCAGGAATCTCTATGACTCTCTTGAGGTAGCCAATGCCTCGTCACCAGCAGAATCAAATCAGCAACTTCTAGAAACCCCTGGCA
This sequence comes from Schistocerca nitens, assembly GCF_023898315.1. Taxonomy (NCBI): domain Eukaryota; kingdom Metazoa; phylum Arthropoda; class Insecta; order Orthoptera; family Acrididae; genus Schistocerca; species Schistocerca nitens. The sequence goes on along the minus strand of NC_064616.1, from coordinate 103,223,870 downwards.
AAAGTAACGATGTTTCTCTTAAGATACACAACTAGTGGCGTATCGCTTCAGGCAGACTGGCCACAGTATCTCAAAATGTGTATTTGGGTGAGCAACTGGCAGGAAGCACTATGACTCTCTTAATGTAGCCAATGCCTCGTCACCAACATAATCCCATCACCAACTTCAAGAAACCGCTTGCAAAGGTAACAAAGCTTCTCATAAGATACACAGCTAGTGGGGTGTCACTTGAGGCAGACTGGCCAAAGTATCAAAAAAATGTGTATTTGGGTGAGCAACTAGCAGGAATCACTATGACACTCATAGGGTAGCCAATGCCTCGTCACCAGCATAATCACATCAGCAACTTCAAGAAACCCCTGGCAAAAGTTACAATGACTCTTAAGATACACAACTAGTGGCGTAGCTATCAGGCAGACTGGAAAGAGTATCTAAAAAATGTGTATTTGGGTGAAGAACTGGCAGGAATCTCTATGACTCTCTTGAGGTAGCCAATGCCTCGTCACCAGCAGAATGAAATCAGCAACTTCTAGAAACCCCTGGCAAAAGTAACGATGTTTCTCTTAAGATACACAACTAGTGGCGTATCGCTTCAGGCACACTGGAAACAGTATCTAAAAAATGTGTATTTGGGTGAGCAACTGGCACGAAACACTGTGACTATCTTAGGGTAACCAATATCTCGTCACCAGTATAATCACATCATCAAAGTCAAGAAACCGCTGGCAAGAGTAACGATGTTTCTCTTAAGATACACAACTAGTGGCGTATCGCTTCATGCAGACTGGCCACAGTATCTCAAAATGTGTATTTGGGTGAGCAACTGGCAGAAAGCACTATGACTCTCTTAAGGTAGCCAATGCCTCGTCACCAACATAATCCCATCATCAACTTCAAGAAACCGCTTGGAAAGGTAACGAAGCTTCTCATAAGATACACAACTAGTGGGGTGTCACTTGAGGCAGACTGGCCAAAGTATCAAAAAAATGTGTATTTGGGTGAGCAACTAGCAGGAATCACTATGACACTCATAGGGTAGCCAATGCCTCGTCACCAGCATAATCACATCAGCAACTTCAAGAAACCCCTGGCAAAAGTTACAATGACTCTTAAGATACACAACTAGTGGCGTAGCTATCAGGCAGACTGGAAAGAGTATCTAAAAAATGTGTATTTGGGTGAAGAACTGGCAGGAATCTCTATGACTCTCTTGAGGTAGCCAATGCCTCGTCACCAGCAGTATCAAATCAGCAACTTCTAGAAACCCCTGGCAAAAGTAACGATGTTTCTCTTAAGATACACAACTAGTGGCGTATCGCTTCAGGCAGACTGGCCACAGTATCTCAAAATGTGTATTTGGGTGAGCAACTGGCAGGAAGCATTATGACTCTCTTAAGGTAGCCAATGCCTCGTCACCAACATAATCCCATCACCAACTTCAAGAAATCGCTTGCAAAGGTAACGAAACTTCTCATAAGATACACAGCTAGTGGGGTGTCACTTGATGCAGACTGGCCAAAGTATCAAAAAAATGTGTATTTGGGTGAGCAACTAGCAGGAATCACTATGACACTCATAGGGTAGCCAATGTCTCGTCACCAGCATAATCACATCAGCAACTTCAAGAAACCCCTGGCAAAAGTTACAATGTCTCTTAAGATACACAACTAATGGCGTAGCTATCAGGCAGACTGGAAAGAGTATCTAAAAAATGTGTATTTGTGTGAAGAACTGGCAGGAATCTCTATGACTCTCTTGAGGTAGCCAATGCCTCGTCACCAGCAGAATCAAATCAGCAACTTCTAGAAACCCCTTTCAAAAGTAACGATGTTTCCCTTAAGATACGCAACTAGTGGCGTATCGCTTCAGGCACACTGGAAACAGTATCTAAAAAATGTGTATTTGGGTGAGCAACTGGCACGAAACACTGTGACTCTCTTAGGGTAGCCAATATCTCGTCACCAGTATAATCACAGCTTCAAAGTCAAGAAACCGCTGGCAAGAGTAACGATGTTTCTCTTAAGATACACAACTAGTGGAGTATCGCTTCAGGCTGACTGGCCACAGTATCTCAAAATGTGTATTTGGGTGAGCAACTGGCAGGAAGCACTATGACTCTCTTAAGGTAGCCAATGCCTCGTCACCAACATAATCCCATCACCAACTTCAAGAAACCGCTTGCAAAGGTAACGAAGCTTCTCATAAGATACACAGCTAGTGGGGTGTCACTTGAGGCAGACTGGCCAAAGTATCAAAAAAATGTGTATTTGAGTGAGCAAGTAGAAGGAATCACTATGACACTCATAGGGTAGCCAATGCCTCGTCACCTGCATAATCACATCAGCAACTTCAAGAAACCCCTGGCAAAAGTTACAATGACTCTTAAGATACACAACTAGTGGCGTAGCTATCAGGCAGACTGGAAAGAGTATCTAAAAAATGTGTATTTGGGTGAAGAACTGGCAGGAATCTCTATGACTCTCTTGAGGTAGCCAATGCCTAGTCACCAGCAGAATCAAATCAGCAATTTCTAGAAACCCCTGGCTAAAGTAACGATGTTTCTCTTAAGATACACAACTAGTGGCGTATCGCTTCAGGCAGACTGGCCACAGTATCCAAAATGTGTATTTGGGTGAGCAACTGGCAGGAAGCACTATGACTCTCTTAAGGTAGCCAATGCCTCGTCACCAACATAATCCCATCACCAACTTCTAGAAACCGCTTGCAAAGGTAACGAAACTTCTCATAAGATACACAGCTAGTGGGGTGTCACTTGAGGCAGACTGGCCAAAGTATCAAAAAAATGTGTATTTGGGTGAGCAACTAGCTGGAATCACTATGATACTCATAGGGTAGCCAATGCCTCGTCACCAGCATAATCACATAAGCAACTTCAAGAAACCCCTGGCAAAAGTTACAATGACTCTTAAGATACACAACTAGTGGCGTAGCTATCAGGCAGACTGGAAAGAGTATCTAAAAAATGTGTATTTGGGTGAAGAACTGGCAGGAATCTCTATGACTCTCTTGAGGTAGCCAATGCCTCGTCACCAGCAGAATCAAATCAGCAACTTCTATAAACCCCTGGCAAAAGTAACGATGTTTCTCTTAAGATACACAACCAGTGGCGTATCGCTTCAGGCACACTGGAAACAGTACCTAAAAAATGTGTATTTGGGTGAGCAACTGGCACGAAACACTGTGACTATCTTAGGGTAACCAATATCTCGTCACCAGTATAATCACATCTTCAAAGTCAAGAAACCGCTGGCAAGAGTAACGATGTTTCTCTTAAGATACACAACTAGTGGAGTATCGCTTCAGGCAGACTGGCCACAGTATCTCAAAATGTGTATTTGGGTGAGCAACTGGCAGGAAGCACTATGACTCTCTTAAGGTAGCCAATGCCTCGTCACCAACATAATCCCATCACCAACTTCAAGAAACCGCTTGCAAAGGTAACGAAACTTCTCATAAGATACACAGCTAGTGGGGTGTCACTTGAGGCAGACTGGCCAAAGTATCAAAAAAATGTGTATTTGGGTGAGCAACTAGCAGGAATCACTATGACACTCATAGGGTAGCCAATGCCTCGTCACCAGCATAATCACATAAGCAACTTCAAGAAACCCCTGGCAAAAGTTACAATGACTCTTAAGATACACAACTAGTGGCGTAGCTATCAGGCAGACTGGAAAGAGTATCTAAAAAATGTGTATTTGGGTGAAGAACTGGCAGGAATCTCTATGACTCTCTTGAGGTAGCCAATGCCTCGTCACCAGCAGAATCAAATCAGCAACTTCTAGAAACCCCTGGCAAAAGTAGCGATGTTTCTCTTAAGATACACAACTAGTGGCGTATCGCGTCAGGCAGACTGGCCACAGTATCTCAAAATTTGTATTTGGGTGAGCAACTGGCAGGAAGCACTATGACTCTCTTAAGGTAGCCAATGCCTCGTCACCAACATAATCCCATCACCAACTTCAAGAAACCGCTTGCAAAGGTAACGAAACTTCTCATAAGATACACAGCTAGTGGGGTGTCACTTGAGGCAGACTGGCCAAAGTATCAAAAAATGTGTATTTGGGTGAGCAACTAGCAGGAATCACTATGACACTCATAGGGTAGCCAATGCCTCGTCACCAGCATAATCACATCAGCAACTTCAAGAAACCCCTGGCAAAAGTTACAATGACTCTTACGATACACAACTAGTGGCGTAGCTATCAGGCAGACTGGAAAGAGTATCTAAAAAATGTGTATTTGGGTGAAAAACTGGCAGGAATCTCTATGACTCTCTTGAGGTAGCCAATGCCTCGTCACCAGCAGAATCAAATCAGCAACTTCTAGAAACCCCTGGCAAAAGTAACGATGTTTCTCTTAAGATACACAACTAGTGGCGTATCGCTTCAGGCACACTGGAAACAGTATCTAAAAATGTGTATTTGGGTGAGCAACTGGCACGAAACACTGTAACTATCTTAGGGTAACCAATATCCCGTCACCAGTATAATCACATCTTCAAAGGCAAGAAACCGCTGGCAAGAGTAACGATGTTTCTCTTAAGATAAACAACTAGTGGCGTATCGCTTCAGGCAGACTGGCCACAGTATCTCAAAATGTGTACTTGGGTGAGCAACTGGCAGAAAGCACTATGACTCTCTTAAGATAGTCAATGCCTCGTCACCAACATAATCACATCACCAAATTCAAGAGACCGCTTGCAAAGGTAACGAAGCTTCTCATAAGATACACAACTAGTGGGGTGTCACTTGAGGCAGACTGGCCAAAGTATCAAAAAAATGTGTATTTGGGTGAGCAACTAGCTGGAATCACTATGACACTCATAGGGTAGCCAATGCCTCGTCACCAGCATAATCACATCAGCAACTTCAAGAAACCCCTGGCAAAAGTTACAATGACTCTTAAGACACACAACTAGTGGCGTAGCTATCAGGCAGACTGGAAAGAGTATCTAAAAAATGTGTATTTGGGTGAAGAACTGGCAGGAATCTCTATGACTCTCTTGAGGTAGCCAATGCCTCGTCACCAGCAGAATCAAATCAGCAACTTCTAGAAACCCCTGGCAAAAGTAACGATGTTTCTCTTAAGATACACAACTAGTGGCGTATCGCTTCAGGCAGACTGGAAACAGTATCTAAAAAATGTGTATTTGGGTGAGCAACTGGCACGAAACACTGTGACTATCTTAGGGTAACCAATATCTCGTCACCAGTATAATCACATCTTCAAAGATAAGAAACCGCTGGCAAGAGTAACGATGTTTCTCTTAAGATACACAACTAGTGGAGTATCGCTTCAGGCAGACTGGCCACAGTATCTCAAAATGTGTATTTGGGTGAGCAACTGGCAGGAAGCACTATGACTCTCTTAAGGTAGCCAATGCCTCGTCACCAACATAATCCCATCACCAACTTCAAGAAACCGCTTGCAAAGGTAACGAAACTTCTCATAAGATACACAGCTAGTGGGGTGTCACTTGAGGCAGACTGGCCAAAGTATCAAAAAAATGTGTATTTGGGTGAGCAACTAGCAGGAATCACTATGACACTCATAGGGTAGCCAATGCCTCGTCACCAGCATAATCACATCAGCAACTTCAAGAAACCCCTGGCAAAAGTTACAATGACTCTTAAGATACACAACTAGTGGCTTAGCTATCAGGCAGACTGGAAAGAGTATCTAAAAAATGTGTATTTGGGTGAAGAACTGGCAGGAATCTCTATGACTCTCTTGAGGTAGCCAATGCCTCGTCACCAGCAGAATCAAATCAGCAACTTCTAGAAACCCCTGGCTAAAGTAACGATGTTTCTCTTAAGATACACAACTAGTGGCGTATCGCTTCAGGCAGACTGGCCACAGTATCTCAAAATGTGTATTTGGGTGAGCAACTGCAGGAAGCACTATGACTCTCTTAAGGTAGCCAATGCCTCGTCACCAACATAATCCCATCACCAACTTCAAGATACCGCTTGCAAAGGTAACGAAACTTCTCATAAGATACACAGCTAGTGGGGTGTCACTTGAGGCAGACTGGCCAAAGTATCAAAAAAATGTGTATTTGGGTGAGCAACTAGCTGGAATCACTATGACACTCATAGGGTAGCCAATGCCTCGTCACCAGCATAATCACATCAGCAACTTCAAGAAACCCCTGGCAAAAGTTACAATGACTCTTAAGACACACAACTAGTGGCGTAGCTATCAGGCAGACTGGAAAGAGTATCTAAAAAATGTGTATTTGGGTGAAGAACTGGCAGGAATCTCTATGACTCTCTTGAGGTAGCCAATGCCTCGTCACCAGCAGAATCAAATCAGCAACTTCTAGAAACCCCTGGCAAAAGTAACGATGTTTCTCTTAAGATACACAACTAGTGGCGTATCGCTTCAGGCAGACTGGAAACAGTATCTAAAAAATGTGTATTTGGGTGAGCAACTGGCACGAAACACTGTGACTATCTTAGGGTAACCAATATCTCGTCACCAGTATAATCACATCTTCAAAGATAAGAAACCGCTGGCAAGAGTAACGATGTTTCTCTTAAGATACACAACTAGTGGAGTATCGCATCAGGCAGACTGGCCACAGTATCTCAAAATGTGTATTTGGGTGAGCAACTGGCAGGAAGCACTATGACTCTCTTAAGGTAGCCAATGCCTCGTCACCAACATAATCCCATCACCAACTTCAAGAAACCGCTTGCAAAGGTAACAAAACTTCTCATTAGATACACAGCTAGTGGGGTGTCACTTGAGGCAGACTGGCCAAAGTATCAAAAAAATGTGTATTTGGGTGAGCAACTAGCAGGAATCACTATGACACTCATAGGGTAGCCAATGCCTCGTCACCAGCATAATCACATCAGCAACTTCAAGAAACCCCTGGCAAAAGTTACAATGACTCTTAAGATACACAACTAGTGGCTTAGCTATCAGGCAGACTGGAAAGAGTATCTAAAAAATGTGTATTTGGGTGAAGAACTGGCAGGAATCTCTATGACTCTCTTGAGGTAGCCAATGCCTCGTCACCAGCAGAATCAAATCAGCAACTTCTAGAAACCCCTGGCTAAAGTAACGATGTTTCTCTTAAGATACACAACTAGTGGCGTATCGCTTCAGGCAGACTGGCCACAGTATCTCAAAATGTGTATTTGGGTGAGCAACTGGCAGGAAGCACTATGACTCTCTTAAGGTAGCCAATGCCTCGTCACCAACATAATCCCATCACCAACTTCAAGAAACCGCTTGCAAAGGTAACGAAACTTCTCATAAGATACACAGCTAGTGGGGTGTCACTTGAGGCAGACTGGCCAAAGTATCAAAAAAATGTGTATTTGGGTGAGCAACTAGCTGGAATCACTATGACATTCATAGGGTAGCCAATGCCTCGTCACCAGCATAATCACATAAGCAACTTCAAGAAACCCCTGGCAAAAGTTACAATGACTCTTAAGATACACAACTAGTGGCGTAGCTATCAGGCAGACTGGAAAGAGTATCTAAAAAATGTGTATTTGGGTGAAGAACTGGCAGGAATCTCTATGACTCTCTTGAGGTAGCCAATGCCTCGTCACCAGCAGAATCAAATCAGCAACTTCTAGAAACCCCTGGCAAAAGTAGCGATGTTTCTCTTAAGATACACAACTAGTGGCGTATCGCGTCAGGCAGACTGGCCACAGTATCTCAAAATTTGTATTTGGGTGAGCAACTGGCAGGAAGCACTATGACTCTCTTAAGGTAGCCAATGCCTCGTCACCAACATAATCCCATCACCAACTTCAAGAAACCGCTTGCAAAGGTAACGAAACTTCTCATAAGATACACAGCTAGTGGGGTGTCACTTGAGGCAGACTGGCCAAAGTATCAAAAAATGTGTATTTGGGTGAGCAACTAGCAGGAATCACTATGACACTCATAGGGTAGCCAATGCCTCGTCACCAGCATAATCACATCAGCAACTTCAAGAAACCCCTGGCAAAAGTTACAATGACTCTTACGATACACAACTAGTGGCGTAGCTATCAGGCAGACTGGAAAGAGTATCTAAAAAATGTGTATTTGGGTGAAGAACTGGCAGGAATCTCTATGACTCTCTTGAGGTAGCCAATGCCTCGTCACCAGCAGAATCAAATCAGCAACTTCTAGAAACCCCTGGCAAAAGTAACGATGTTTCTCTTAAGATACACAACTAGTGGCGTATCGCTTCAGGCACACTGGAAACAGTATCTAAAAATGTGTATTTGGGTGAGCAACTGGCACGAAACACTGTAACTATCTTAGGGTAACCAATATCCCGTCACCAGTATAATCACATCTTCAAAGGCAAGAAACCGCTGGCAAGAGTAACGATGTTTCTCTTAAGATACACAACTAGTGGCGTATCGCTTCAGGCAGACTGGCCACAGTATCTCAAAATGTGTACTTGGGTGAGCAACTGGCAGAAAGCACTATGACTCTCTTAAGATAGTCAATGCCTCGTCACCACCATAATCACATCACCAAATTCAAGAAACCGCTTGCAAAGGTAACGAAGCTTATCATAAGATACACAACTAGTGGGGTGTCACTTGAGGCAGACTGGCCAAAGTATCAAAAAAATGTGTATTTGGGTGAGCAACTAGCTGGAATCACTATGACACTCATAGGGTAGCCAATGCCTCGTCACCAGCATAATCACATCAGCAACTTCAAGAAACCCCTGACAAAAGTTACAATGACTCTTAAGACACACAACTAGTGGCGTAGCTATCAGGCAGACTGGAAAGAGTATCTAAAAAATGTGTATTTGGGTGAAGAACTGGCAGGAATCTCTATGACTCTCTTGAGGTAGCCAATGCCTCGTCACCAGCAGAATCAAATCAGCAACTTCTAGAAACCCCTGGCAAAAGTAACGATGTTTCTCTTAAGATACACAACTAGTGGCGTATCGCTTCAGGCACACTGGAAACAGTATCTAAAAAATGTGTATTTGGGTGAGCAACTGGCACGAAACACTGTGACTATCTTAGGGTAACCAATATCTCGTCACCAGTATAATCACATCTTCAAAGATAAGAAACCGCTGGCAAGAGTAACGATGTTTCTCTTAAGATACACAACTAGTGGAGTATCGCTTCAGGCAGACTGGCCACAGTATCTCAAAATGTGTATTTGGGTGAGCAACTGGCAGGAAGCACTATGACTCTCTTAAGGTAGCCAATGCCTCGTCACCAACATAATCCCATCACCAACTTCAAGAAACCGCTTGCAAAGGTAACGAAACTTCTCATAAGATACACAGCTAGTGGGGTGTCACTTGAGGCAGACTGGCCAAAGTATCAAAAAAATGTGCATTTGGGTGAGCAACTAGCAGGAATCACTATGACACTCATAGGGTAGCCAATGCCTCGTCACCAGCATAATCACATCAGCAACTTCAAGAAACCCCTGGCAAAAGTTACAATGACTCTTAAGATACACAACTAGTGGCTTAGCTATCAGGCAGACTGGAAAGAGTATCTAAAAAATGTGTATTTGGGTGAAGAACTGGCAGGAATCTCTATGACTCTCTTGAGGTAGCCAATGCCTCGTCACCAGCAGAATCAAATCAGCAACTTCTAGAAACCCCTGGCTAAAGTAACGATGTTTCTCTTAAGATACACAACTAGTGGCGTATCGCTTCAGGCAGACTGGCCACAGTATCTCAAAATGTGTATTTGGGTGAGCAACTGGCAGGAAGCACTATGACTCTCTTAAGGTAGCCAATGCCTCGTCACCAACATAATCCCATCACCAACTTCAAGAAACCGCTTGCAAAGGTAACGAAACTTCTCATAAGATACACAGCTAGTGGGGTGTCACTGGAGGCAGACTGGCCAAAGTATCAAAAAAATGTGTATTTGGGTGAGCAACTAGCTGGAATCACTATGACACTCATAGGGTAGCCAATGCCTCGTCACCAGCATAATCACATAAGCAACTTCAAGAAACCCCTGGCAAAAGTTACAATGACTCTTAAGATACACAACTAGTGGCGTAGCTATCAGGCAGACTGGAAAGAGTATCTAAAAAATGTGTATTTGGGTGAAGAACTGGCAGGAATCTCTATGACTCTCTTGAGGTAGCCAATGCCTCGTCACCAGCAGAATCAAATCAGCAACTTCTAGAAACCCCTGGCAAAAGTAACGATGTTTCTCTTAAGATACACAACTAGTGGCGTATCGCTTCAGGCAGACTGGCCACAGTATCTCAAAATGTGTATTTGGGTGAGCAACTGGCAGGAAGCACTATGACTCTCTTAAGGTAGCCAATGCCTCGTCACCAACATAATCCCATCACCAACTTCAAGAAACCGCTTGCAAAGGTAACGAAACTTCTCATAAGATACACAGCTAGTGGGGTGTCACTTGAGGCAGACTGGCCAAAGTATCAAAAAATGTGTATTTGGGTGAGCAACTAGCAGGAATCACTATGACACTCATAGGGTAGCCAATGCCTCGTCACCAGCATAATCACATCAGCAACTTCAAGAAACCCCTGGCAAAAGTTACAATGACTCTTACGATACACAACTAGTGGCGTAGCTATCAGGCAGACTGGAAAGAGTATCAAAAAAATGTGTATTTGGGTGAAGAACTGGCAGGAATCTCTATGACTCTCTTGAGGTAGCCAATGCCTCGTCACCAGCAGAATCAAATCAGCAACTTCTAGAAACCCCTGGCAAAAGTAACGATGTTTCTCTTAAGATACACAACTAGTGGCGTATCGCTTCAGGCACACTGGAAACAGTATCTAAAAAATGTGTATTTGGGTGAGCAACTGGCACGAAACACTGTAACTATCTTAGGGTAACCAATATCCCGTCACCAGTATAATCACATCTTCAAAGGCAAGAAACCGCTGGCAAGAGTAACGATGTTTCTCTTAAGATACACAACTAGTGGCGTATCGCTTCAGGCAGACTGGCCACAGTATCTCAAAATGTGTATTTGGGTGAGCAACTGGCAGGAAGCACTATGACTCTCTTATGGTAGCCAATGCCTCGTCACCAACATAATCCCATCACCAACTTCAAGAAACCGCTTGCAAAGGTAACGAAACTTCTCATAAGATACACAGCTAGTGGGGTGTCACTTGAGGCAGACTGGCCAAAGTATCAAAAAAATGTGTATTTGGGTGAGCAACTAGCTGGAATCACTATGACACTCATAGGGTAGCCAATGCCTCGTCACCAGCATAATCACATCAGCAACTTCAAGAAACCCCTGGCAAAAGTTACAATGACTCTTAAGACACACAACTAGTGGCGTAGCTATCAGGCAGACTGGAAAGAGTATCTAAAAAATGTGTATTTGGGTGAAGAACTGGCAGGAATCTCTATGACTCTCTTGAGGTAGCCAATGCCTCGACGCCAGCAGAATCAAATCAGCAACTTCTAGAAACCCCTGGCAAAAGTAACGATGTTTCTCTTAAGATACACAACTAGTGGCGTATCGCTTCAGGCACACTGGAAACAGTATCTAAAAAATGTGTATTTGGGTGAGCAACTGGCACGAAACACTGTGACTATCTTAGGGTAACCAATATCTCGTCACCAGTATAATCACATCTTCAAAGTCAAGAAACCGCTGGCAAGAGTAACGATGTTTCTCTTAAGATACACAACTAGTGTAGTATCGCTTCAGGCAGACTGGCCACAGTATCTCAAAATGTGTATTTGGGTGAGCAACTGGCAGGAAGCACTATGACTCTCTTAAGGTAGCCAATGCCTCGTCACCAACATAATCCCATCACCAACTTCAAGAAACCGCTTGCAAAGGTAACGAAACTTCTCATAAGATACACAGCTAGTGGGGTGTCACTTGAGGCAGACTGGCCAAAGTATCAAAAAAATGTGTATTTGGGTGAGCAACTAGCAGGAATCACTATGACACTCATAGGGTAGCCAATGCCTCGTCACCAGCATAATCACATCAGCAACTTCTAGAAACCCCTGGCAAAAGTTACAATGACTCTTAAGATACACAACTAGTGGCTTAGCTATCAGGCAGACTGGAAAGAGTATCTAAAAAATGTGTATTTGGGTGAAGAACTGGCAGGAATCTCTATGACTCTCTTGAGGTAGCCAATGCCTCGTCACCAGCAGAATCAAATCAGCAACTTCTAGAAACCCCTGGCTAAAGTAACGATGTTTCTCTTAAGATACACAACTAGTGGCGTATCGCTTCAGGCAGACTGGCCACAGTATCTCAAAATGTGTATTTGGGTGAGCAACTGGCAGGAAGCACTATGACTCTCTTAAGGTAGCCCATGCCTCGTCACCAACATAATCCCATCACCAACTTCAAGAAACCGCTTGCAAAGGTAACGAAACTTCTCATAAGATACACAGCTAGTGGGGTGTCACTTGAGGCAGACTGGCCAACGTATCAAAAAAATGTGTATTTGGGTGAGCAACTAGCTGGAATCACTATGACACTCATAGGGTAGCCAATGCCTCGTCACCAGCATAATCACATAAGCAACTTCAAGAAACCCCTGGCAAAAGTTACAATGACTCTTAAGATACACAACTAGTGGCGTAGCTATCAGGCAGACTGGAAAGAGTATCTAAAAAATGTGTATTTGGGTGAAGAACTGGCAGGAATCTCTATGACTCTCTTGAGGTAGCCAATGCCTCGTCACCAGCAGAATCAAATCAGCAACTTCTAGAAACCCCTGGCAAAAGTAACGATGTTTCTCTTAAGATACACAACTAGTGGCGTATCGCTTCAGGCAGACTGGCCACAGTATCTCAAAATTTGTATTTGGGTGAGCAACTGGCAGGAAGCACTATGACTCTCTTAAGGTAGCCAATGCCTCGTCACCAACATAATCCCATCACCAACTTCAAGAAACCGCTTGCAAAGGTAACGAAACTTCTCATAAGATACACAGCTAGTGGGGTGTCACTTGAGGCAGACTGGCCAAAGTATCAAAAAATGTGTATTTGGGTGAGCAACTAGCAGGAATCACTATGACACTCATAGGGTAGCCAATGCCTCGTCACCAGCATAATCACATCAGCAACTTCAAGAAACCCCTGGCAAAAGTTACAATGACTCTTACGATACACAACTAGTGGCGTAGCTATCAGGCAGACTGGAAAGAGTATCTAAAAAATGTGTATTTGGGTGAAGAACTGGCAGGAATCTCTATGACTCTTTTGAGGTAGCCAATGCCTCGTCACCAGCAGAATCAAATCAGCAACTTCTAGAAACCCCTGGCAAAAGTAACGATGTTTCTCTTAAGATACACAACTAGTGGCGTATCGCTTCAGGCACACTGGAAACAGTATCTAAAAATGTGTATTTGGGTGAGCAACTGGCACGAAACACTGTAACTATCTTAGGGTAACCAATATCCCGTCACCAGTATAATCACATCTTCAAAGGCAAGAAACCGCTGGCAAGAGTAACGATGTTTCTCTTAAGATACACAACTAGTGGCGTATCGCTTCAGGCAGACTGGCCACAGTATCTCAAAATGTGTATTTGGGTGAGCAACTGGCAGGAAGCACTATGACTCTCTTATGGTAGCCAATGCCTCGTCACCAACATAATCCCATCACCAACTTCAAGAAACCGCTTGCAAAGGTAACGAAACTTCTCATAAGATACACAGCTAGTGGGGTGTCACTTGAGGCAGACTGGCCAAAGTATCAAAAAAATGTGTATTTGGGTGAGCAACTAGCTGGAATCACTATGACACTCATAGGGTAGCCAATGCCTCGTCACCAGCATAATCACATCAGCAACTTCAAGAAACCCCTGGCAAAAGTTACAATGACTCTTAAGACACACAACTAGTGGCGTAGCTATCAGGCAGACTGGAAAGAGTATCTAAAAAATGTGTATTTGGGTGAAGAACTGGCAGGAATCTCTATGACTCTCTTGAGGTAGCCAATGCCTCGACGCCAGCAGAATCAAATCAGCAACTTCTAGAAACCCCTGGCAAAAGTAACGATGTTTCTCTTAAGATACACAACTAGTGGCGTATCGCTTCAGCCACACTGGAAACAGTATCTAAAAAATGTGTATTTGGGTGAGCAACTGGCACGAAACACTGTGACTATCTTAGGGTAACCAATATCTCGTCACCAGTATAATCACATCTTCAAAGTCAAGAAACCGCTGGCAAGAGTAACGATGTTTCTCTTAAGATACACAACTAGTGTAGTATCGCTTCAGGCAGACTGGCCACAGTATCTCAAAATGTGTATTTGGGTGAGCAACTGGCAGGAAGCACTATGACTCTCTTAAGGTAGCCAATGCCTCGTCACCAACATAATCCCATCACCAACTTCAAGAAACCGCTTGCAAAGGTAACGAAACTTCTCATAAGATACACAGCTAGTGGGGTGTCACTTGAGGCAGACTGGCCAAAGTATCAAAAAAATGTGTATTTGGGTGAGCAACTAGCAGGAATCACTATGACACTCATAGGGTAGCCAATGCCTCGTCACCAGCATAATCACATCAGCAACTTCTAGAAACCCCTGGCAAAAGTTACAATGACTCTTAAGATACACAACTAGTGGCTTAGCTATCAGGCAGACTGGAAAGAGTATCTAAAAAATGTGTATTTGGGTGAAGAACTGGCAGGAATCTCTATGACTCTCTTGAGGTAGCCAATGCCTCGTCACCAGCAGAATCAAATCAGCAACTTCTAGAAACCCCTGGCTAAAGTAACGATGTTTCTCTTAAGATACACAACTAGTGGCGTATCGCTTCAGGCAGACTGGCCACAGTATCTCAAAATGTGTATTTGGGTGAGCAACTGGCAGGAAGCACTATGACTCTCTTAAGGTAGCCCATGCCTCGTCACCAACATAATCCCATCACCAACTTCAAGAAACCGCTTGCAAAGGTAACGAAACTTCTCATAAGATACACAGCTAGTGGGGTGTCACTTGAGGCAGACTGGCCAACGTATCAAAAAAATGTGTATTTGGGTGAGCAACTAGCTGGAATCACTATGACACTCATAGGGTAGCCAATGCCTCGTCACCAGCATAATCACATAAGCAACTTCAAGAAACCCCTGGCAAAAGTTACAATGACTCTTAAGATACACAACTAGTGGCGTAGCTATCAGGCAGACTGGAAAGAGTATCTAAAAAATGTGTATTTGGGTGAAGAACTGGCAGGAATCTCTATGACTCTCTTGAGGTAGCCAATGCCTCGTCACCAGCAGAATCAAATCAGCAACTTCTAGAAACCCCTGGCAAAAGTAACGATGTTTCTCTTAAGATACACAACTAGTGGCGTATCGCTTCAGGCAGACTGGCCACAGTATCTCAAAATTTGTATTTGGGTGAGCAACTGGCAGGAAGCACTATGACTCTCTTAAGGTAGCCAATGCCTCGTCACCAACATAATCCCATCACCAACTTCAAGAAACCGCTTGCAAAGGTAACGAAACTTCTCATAAGATACACAGCTAGTGGGGTGTCACTTGAGGCAGACTGGCCAAAGTATCAAAAAATGTGTATTTGGGTGAGCAACTAGCAGGAATCACTATGACACTCATAGGGTAGCCAATGCCTCGTCACCAGCATAATCACATCAGCAACTTCAAGAAACCCCTGGCAAAAGTTACAATGACTCTTACGATACGCAACTAGTGGCGTAGCTATCAGGCAGACTGGAAAGAGTATCTAAAAAATGTGTATTTGGGTGAAGAACTGGCAGGAATCTCTATGACTCTTTTGAGGTAGCCAATGCCTCGTCACCAGCAGAATCAAATCAGCAACTTCTAGAAACCCCTGGCAAAAGTAACGATGTTTCTCTTAAGATACACAACTAGTGGCGTATCGCTTCAGGCACACTGGAAACAGTATCTAAAAATGTGTATTTGGGTGAGCAACTGGCACGAAACACTGTAACTATCTTAGGGTAACCAATATCCCGTCACCAGTATAATCACATCTTCAAAGGCAAGAAACCGCTGGCAAGAGTAACGATGTTTCTCTTAAGATACACAACTAGTGGCGTATCGCTTCAGGCAGACTGGCCACAGTATCTAAAAATGTGTACTTGGGTGAGCAACTGGCAGAAAGCACTATGACTCTCTTAAGATAGTCCATGCCTCGTCACCAACATAATCACATCACCAAATTCAAGAAACCGCTTGCAAAGGTAACGAAGCTTCTCATAAGATACACAACTAGTGGGGTGTCACTTGAGGCAGACTGGCCAAAGTATCAAAAAAATGTGTATTTGGGTGAGCAACTAGCTGGAATCACTATGACACTCATAGGGTAGCCAATGCCTCGTCACCAGCATAATCACATCAGCAACTTCAAGAAAACCCTGGCAAAAGTTACAATGACTCTTAAGACACACAACTAGTGGCGTAGCTATCAGGCAGACTGGAAAGAGTATCTAAAAAATGTGTATTTGGGTGAAGAACTGGCAGGAATCTCTATGACTCTCTTGAGGTAGCCAATGCCTCGTCACCAGCAGAATCAAATCAGCAACTTCTAGAAACCCCTGGCAAAAGTAACGATGTTTCTCTTAAGATACACAACTAGTGGCGTATCGCTTCAGGCACACTGGAAACAGTATCTAAAAAATGTGTATTTGGGTGAGCAACTGGCACGAAACACTGTGAATATCTTAGGGTAACCAATATCTCGTCACCAGTATAATCACATCTTCAAAGTCAAGAAACCGCTGGCAAGAGTAACGATGTTTCTCTTAAGATACACAACTAGTGGAGTATCGCTTCAGGCAGACTGGCCACAGTATCTCAAAATGTGTATTTGGGTGAGCAACTGGCAGGAAGCACTATGACTCTCTTAAGGTAGCCAATGCCTTGTCACCAACATAATCCCATCACCATCTTCAAGAAACCGCTTGCAAAGGTAACGAAACTTCTCATAAGATACACAGCTAGTGGGGTGTCACTTGAGGCAGACTGGCCAAAGTATCAAAAAAATGTGTATTTGGGTGAGCAACTAGCAGGAATCACTATGACACTCATAGGGTAGCCAATGCCTCGTCACCAGCATAATCACATCAGCAACTTCTAGAAACCCCTGGCAAAAGTTACAATGACTCTTAAGATACACAACTAGTGGCTTAGCTATCAGGCAGACTGGAAAGAGTATCTAAAAAATGTGTATTTAGGTGAAGAACTGGCAGGAATCTCTATGACTCTCTTGAGGTAGCCAATGCCTCGTCACCAGCAGAATCAAATCAGCAACTTCTAGAAACCCCTGGCTAAAGTAACGATGTTTCTCTTAAGATACACAACTAGTGGCGTATCGCTTCAGGCAGACGCCACAGTATCTCAAAATGTGTATTTGGGTGAGCAACTGGCAGGAAGCACTATGACTCTCTTAAGGTAGCCAATGCCTCATCACCAACATAATCCCATCACCAACTTCAAGAAACCGCTTGCAAAGGTAACGAATCTTCTCATAAGATACACAGCTAGTGGGGTGTCACTTGAGGCAGACTGGCCAAAGTATCAAAAAAATGTGTATTTGGGTGAGCAACTAGCTGGAATCACTATGACACTCATAGGGTAGGCAATGCCTCGTCACCAGCATAATCACATAAGCAACTTCAAGAAACCCCTGGCAAAAGTTACAATGACTCTTAAGATACACAACTAGTGGCGTAGCTATCAGGCAGACTGGAAAGAGTATCTAAAAAATGTGTATTTGGGTGAAGAACTGGCAGGAATCTCTATGACTCTCTTGAGGTAGCCAATGCCTCGTCACCAGCAGAATCAAATCAGCAACTTCTAGAAACCCCTGGCAAAAGTAACGATGTTTCTCTTAAGATACACAACTAGCGGCGTATCGCTTCAGGCAGACTGGCCACAGTATCTCAAAATGTGTATTTGGGTGAGCAACTGGCAGGAAGCACTATGACTCTCTTAAGGTAGCCAATGCCTCGTCACCAACATAATCCCATCACCAACTTCAAGAAACCGCTTGCAAAGGTAACGAAACTTCTCATAAGATACACAGCTAGTGGGGTGTCACTTGAGGCAGACTGGCCAAAGTATCAAAAAAATGTGCATTTGGGTGAGCAACTAGCAGGAATCACTATGACACTCATAGGGTAGCCAATGCCTCGTCACCAGCATAATCACATCAGCAACTTCAAGAAACCCCTGGCAAAAGTTACAATGACTCTTAAGATACACAACTAGTGGCTTAGCTATCAGGCAGACTGGAAAGAGTATCTAAAAAATGTGTATTTGGGTGAAGAACTGGCAGGAATCTCTATGACTCTCTTGAGGTAGCCAATGCCTCGTCACCAGCAGAATCAAATCAGCAACTTCTAGAAACCCCTGGCAAAAGTAACGATGTTTCTCTTAAGATACACAACTAGTGGCGTATCGCTTCAGGCACACTGGAAACAGTGTCTAAAAAATGTGTATTTGGGTGAGCAACTGGCACGAAACACTGTAACTATCTTAGGGTAACCAATATCTCGTCACCAGTATAGTCACATCTTCAAAGGCAAGAAACCGCTGGCAAGAGTAACGATGTTTCTCTTAAGATACACAACTAGTGGCGTATCGCTTCAGGCAGACTGGCCACAGTATCTCAAAATGTGTATTTAGGTGAGCAACTGGCAGGAAGCACTATGACTCTCTTAAGGTAGCCAATGCCTCGTCACCAACATAATCCCATCACCAACTTCAAGAAACCGCTTGCAAAGGTAACGAAACTTCTCATAAGATACACAGCTAGTGGGGTGTCACTTGAGGCAGACTGGCCAAAGTATCAAAAAAATGTGTATTTGGGTGAGCAACTAGCTGGAATCACTATGACACTCATAGGGTAGCCAATGCCTCGTCACCAGCATAATCACATAAGCAACTTCAAGAAACCCCTGGCAAAAGTTACAATGACTCTTAAGATACACAACTAGTGGCGTAGCTATCAGGCAGACTGGAAAGAGTATCTAAAAAATGTGTATTTGGGTGAAGAACTGGCAGGAATCTCTATGACTCTCTTGAGGTAGCCAATGCCTCGTCACCAGCAGAATCAAATCAGCAACTTCTAGAAACCCCTGGCAAAAGTAACGATGTTTCTCTTAAGATACACAACTAGTGGCGTATCGCTTCAGGCAGACTGGCCACAGTATCTCAAAATTTGTATTTGGGTGAGCAACTGGCAGGAAGCACTATGACTCTCTTAAGGTAGCCAATGCCTCGTCACCAACATAATCCCATCACCAACTTCAAGAAACCGCTTGCAAAGGTAACGAAACTTCTCATAAGATACACAGCTAGTGGGCTGTCACTTGAGGCAGACTGGCCAAAGTATCAAAAAATGTGTATTTGGGTGAGCAACTAGCAGGAATCACTATGACACTCATAGGGTAGCCAATGCCTCGTCACCAGCATAAACACATCAGCAACTTCAAGAAACCCTTGGCAAAAGTTACAATGACTCTTACGATACACAACTAGTGGCGTAGCTATCAGGCAGACTGGAAAGAGTATCTAAATAATGTGTATTTGGGTGAAGAACTGGCAGGAATCTCTATGACTCTCTTGAGGTAGCCAATGCCTCGTCACCAGCAGAATCAAATCAGCAACTTCTAGAAACCCCTGGCAAAAGTAACGATGTTTCTCTTAAGATACACAACTAGTGGCGTATCGCTTCAGGCACACTGGAAACAGTATCTAAAAAATGTGTATTTGGGTGAGCAACTGGCACGAAACACTGTGACTATCTTAGGGTAACCAATATCTCGTCACCAGTATAATCACATCTTCAAAGTCAAGAAACCGCTGGCAAGAGTAACGATGTTTCTCTTAAGATACACAACTAGTGGGGTATCGCTTCAGGCAGACTGGCCACAGTATCTCAAAATGTGTATTTGGGTGAGCAACTGGCAGGAAGCACTATGACTCTCTTAAGGTAGCCAATGCCACGTCACCAACATAATCCCATCACCAACTTCAAGAAACCGCTTGCAAAGGTAACGAAACTTCTCATAAGATACACAGCTAGTGGGGTGTCACTTGAGGCAGACTGGCCAAAGTATCAAAAAAATGTGTATTTGGGTGAGCAACTAGCAGGAATCACTATGACACTCATAGGGTAGCCAATGCCTCGTCACCAGCATAATCACATCAGCAACTTCAAGAAACCCCTGCCAAAAGTTACAATGACTCTTAAGATACACAACTAGTGGCTTAGCTATCAGGCAGACTGGAAAGAGTATCTAAAAAATGTGTATTTGGGTGAAGAACTGGCAGGAATCTCTATGACTCTCTTGAGGTAGCCAATGCCTCGTCACCAGCAGAATCAAATCAGCAACTTCTAGAAACCCCTGGCTAAAGTAACGATGTTTCTCTTAAGATACACAACTAGTGGCGTATCGCTTCAGGCAGACTGGCCACAGTATCTCAAAATGTGTATTTGGGTGAGCAACTGGCAGGAAGCACTATGACTCTCTTAAGGTAGCCAATGCCTCGTCACCAACATAATCCCATCACCAACTTCAAGAAACCGCTTGCAAAGGTAACGAAACTTCTCATAAGATACACAGCTAGTGGGGTGTCACTTGAGGCAGACTGGCCAAAGTATCAAAAAAATGTGTATTTGGGTGAGCAACTAGCTGGAATCACTATGACACTCATAGGGTAGCCAATGCCTCGTCACCAGCATAATCACATAAGCAACTTCAAGAAACCCCTGGCAAAAGTTACAATGACTATTAAGATACACAACTAGTGGCGTAGCTATCAGGCAGACTTTAAAGAGTATCTAAAAAATGTGTATTTGGGTGAAGATCTGGCAGGAATCTCTATGACTCTCTTGAGGTAGCCAATGCCTCGTCACCAGCAGAATCAAATCAGCAACTTCTAGAAACCCCTGGCAAAAGTAACGATGTTTCTCTTAAGATACACAACTAGTGGCGTATCGCTTCAGGCAGACTGGCCACAGTATCTCAAAATGTGTATTTGGGTGAGCAACTGGCAGGAAGCACTATGACTCTCTTAAGGTAGCCAATGCCTCGTCACCAACATAATCCCATCACCAACTTCAAGAAACCGCTTGCAAAGGTAACGAAACTTCTCATAAGATACACAGCTAGTGGGGTGTCACTTGAGGCAGACTGGCCAAAGTATCAAAAAATGTGTATTTGGGTGAGCAACTAGCAGGAATCACTATGACACTCATAGGGTAGCCAATGCCTCGTCACCAGCATAATCACATCAGCAACTTCAAGAAACCTCTGGCAAAAGTTACAATGACTCTTACGATACACAACTAGTGGCGTAGCTATCAGGCAGACTGGAAAGAGTATCTAAAAAATGTGTATTTGGGTGAAGAACTGGCAGAAATCTCTATGACTCTCTTGAGGTAGCCAATGCCTCGTCACCAGCAGAATCAAATCATCAACTTCTAGATACCCCTGGCAAAAGTAACGATGTTTCTCTTAAGATACACAACTAGTGGCGTATCGCTTCAGGCACACTGGAAACAGTATCTAAAAAATGTGTATTTGGGTGAGCAACTGGCACGAAACACTGTAACTATCTTAGGGTAACCAATATCTCGTCACCAGTATAGTCACATCTTCAAAGGCAAGAAACCGCTGGCAAGAGTAACGATGTTTCTCTTAAGATACACAACTAGTGGCGTATCGCTTCAGGCAGACTGGCCACAGTATCTCAAAATGTGTACTTGGGTGAGCAACTGGCAGAAAGCACTATGACTCTCTTAAGGTAGTCAATGCCTCGTCACCAACATAATCCCATCACCAAATTCAAGAAACCGCTGGCAAAGGTAACGAGGCTTCTCATAAGATACACAACTAGTGGGGTGTCACTTGAGGCAGACTGGCCAAAGTATCAAAAAAATGTGTATTTGGGTGAGCAACTAGCAGGAATCACTATGACACTCATAGGGTAGCCAATGCCTCGTCACCAGCATAATCACATCAGCAACTTCAAGAAACCCCTGGCAAAAGTTACAATGACTCTTAAGATACACAACTAGTGGCGTAGCTATCAGGCAGACTGGAAAGAGTATCTAAAAAATGTGTATTTGGGAGAAGAACTGGCAGGAATCTCTATGACTCTCTTCAGGTAGCCAATGCCTCGTCACCAGCAGAATCAAATCAGCAACTTCTAGAAACCCCTGGCAAAAGTAACGATGTTTCTCTTAAGATACACAACTAGTGGCGTATCGCTTCAGGCACACTGGAAGCAGTATCAAAAAAATGTGTATTTGGGTGAGCAACTTGCACGAAACACTGTGACTATCTTAGGGTAAGCAATATCTCGTCACCAGTATAATCACATCTTCAAAGTCAAGAAACCGCTGGCAAGAGTAACGATGTTTCTCTTGCGATACACAACTAGTGGCGTATCGCTTCAGGCAGACTGGCCACAGTATCTCAAAATGTGTATTTGGGTGAGCAACTGGCAGGAAGCACTATGACTCTCTTAAGGTAGCCAATGCCTCGTCACCAACATAATCCCATCACCAACTTCAAGAAACCGCTAGCAAAGGTAACGAAACTTCTCATAAGATACACAGCTAGTGGGGTGTCACTTGAGGCAGACTGGCCAAAGTATCAAAAAAATATGTATTTGGGTGAGCAATTAGCAGGAATCACTATGACACTCATAGGGTAGCCAATGCCTCGTCACCAGCATAATCACATCAGCAACTTCAAGAAACCCCTGGCAAAAGTTACAATGACTCTTAAGATACACAACTAGTGGCGTAGCTATCAGGCAGACTGGAAAGAGTATCTAAAAAATGTGTATTTGGGAGAAGAACTGGCAGGAATCTCTATGACTCTCTTGAGGTAGCCAATGCCTCGTCACCAGCAGAATCAAATCAGCAACTTCTAGAAACCCCTGGCTAAAGTAACGATGTTTCTCTTAAGATACACAACTAGTGGCGTATCGCTTCAGGCAGACTGGCCACAGTATCTCAAAATGTGTATTTGGGTGAGCAACTGGCAGGAAGCACTATGACTCTCTTAAGGTAGCCAATGCCTCGTCACCAACATAATCCCATCACCAACTTCAAGAAACCGCTTGCAAAGGTAACGAAACTTCTCATAAGATACACAGCTAGTGGGGTGTCACTTGAGGCAGACTGGCCAAAGTATCAAAAAAATGTGTATTTGGGTGAGCAACTAGCTGGAATCACTATGACACTCATAGGGTAGCCAATGCCTCGTCACCAGCATAATCACATAAGCAACTTCAAGAAACCCCTGGCAAAAGTTACAATGACTCTTAAGATACACAACTAGTGGCGTAGCTATCAGGCAGACTTTAAAGAGTATCTAAAAAATGTGTATTTGGGTGAAGATCTGGCAGGAATCTCTATGACTCTCTTGAGGTAGCCAATGCCTCGTCACCAGCAGAATCAAATCAGCAACTTCTAGAAACCCCTGGCAAAAGTAACGATGTTTCTCTTAAGATACACAACTAGTGGCGTATCGCTTCAGGCAGACTGGCCACAGTATCTCAAAATGTGTATTTGGGTGAGCAACTGGCAGGAAGCACTATGACTCTCTTAAGGTAGCCAATGCCTCGTCACCAACATAATCCCATCACCAACTTCAAGAAACCGCTTGCAAAGGTAACGAAACTTCTCATAAGATACACAGCTAGTGGGGTGTCACTTGAGGCAGACTGGCCAAAGTATCAAAAAATGTGTATTTGGGTGAGCAACTAGCAGGAATCACTATGACACTCATAGGGTAGCCAATGCCTCGTCACCAGCATAATCACATCAGCAACTTCAAGAAACCTCTGGCAAAAGTTACAATGACTCTTACGATACACAACTAGTGGCGTAGCTATCAGGCAGACTGGAAAGAGTATCTAAAAAATGTGTATTTGGGTGAAGAACTGGCAGAAATCTCTATGACTCTCTTGAGGTAGCCAATGCCTCGTCACCAGCAGAATCAAATCATCAACTTCTAGATACCCCTGGCAAAAGTAACGATGTTTCTCTTAAGATACACAACTAGTGGCGTATCGCTTCAGGCACACTGGAAACAGTATCTAAAAAATGTGTATTTGGGTGAGCAACTGGCACGAAACACTGTAACTATCTTAGGGTAACCAATATCTCGTCACCAGTATAGTCACATCTTCAAAGGCAAGAAACCGCTGGCAAGAGTAACGATGTTTCTCTTAAGATACACAACTAGTGGCGTATCGCTTCAGGCAGACTGGCCACAGTATCTCAAAATGTGTACTTGGGTGAGCAACTGGCAGAAAGCACTATGACTCTCTTAAGGTAGTCAATGCCTCGTCACCAACATAATCCCATCACCAAATTCAAGAAACCGCTGGCAAAGGTAACGAAGCTTCTCATAAGATACACAACTAGTGGGGTGTCACTTGAGGCAGACTGGCCAAAGTATCAAAAAAATGTGTATTTGGGTGAGCAACTAGCAGGAATCACTATGACACTCATAGGGTAGCCAATGCCTCGTCACCAGCATAATCACATCAGCAACTTCAAGAAACCCCTGGCAAAAGTTACAATGACTCTTAAGATACACAACTAGTGGCGTAGCTATCAGGCAGACTGGAAAGAGTATCTAAAAAATGTGTATTTGGGAGAAGAACTGGCAGGAATCTCTATGACTCTCTTCAGGTAGCCAATGCCTCGTCACCAGCAGAATCAAATCAGCAACTTCTAGAAACCCCTGGCAAAAGTAACGATGTTTCTCTTAAGATACACAACTAGTGGCGTATCGCTTCAGGCACACTGGAAGCAGTATCAAAAAAATGTGTATTTGGGTGAGCAACTTGCACGAAACACTGTGACTATCTTAGGGTAAGCAATATCTCGTCACCAGTATAATCACATCTTCAAAGTCAAGAAACCGCTGGCAAGAGTAACGATGTTTCTCTTGCGATACACAACTAGTGGCGTATCGCTTCAGGCAGACTGGCCACAGTATCTCAAAATGTGTATTTGGGTGAGCAACTGGCAGGAAGCACTATGACTCTCTTAAGGTAGCCAATGCCTCGTCACCAACATAATCCCATCACCAACTTCAAGAAACCGCTAGCAAAGGTAACGAAACTTCTCATAAGATACACAGCTAGTGGGGTGTCACTTGAGGCAGACTGGCCAAAGTATCAAAAAAATATGTATTTGGGTGAGCAATTAGCAGGAATCACTATGACACTCATAGGGTAGCCAATGCCTCGTCACCAGCATAATCACATCAGCAACTTCAAGAAACCCCTGGCAAAAGTTACAATGACTCTTAAGATACACAACTAGTGGCGTAGCTATCAGGCAGACTGGAAAGAGTATCTAAAAAATGTGTATTTGGGAGAAGAACTGGCAGGAATCTCTATGACTCTCTTGAGGTAGCCAATGCCTCGTCACCAGCAGAATCAAATCAGCAACTTCTAGAAACCCCTGGCTAAAGTAACGATGTTTCTCTTAAGATACACAACTAGTGGCGTATCGCTTCAGGCAGACTGGCCACAGTATCTCAAAATGTGTATTTGTGTGAGCAACTGACAGGAAGCACTATGACTCTCTTAAGGTAGCCAATGCCTCGTCACCAACATAATCCCATCACCAACTTCAAGAAACCGCTTGCAAAGGTAACGAAACTTCTCATAAGATACACAGCTAGTGGGGTGTCACTTGAGGCAGACTGGCCAAAGTATCAAAAAAATGTGTATTTGGGTGAGCAACTAGCTGGAATCACTATGACACTCATAGGGTAGCCAATGCCTCGTCACCAGCATAATCACATAAGCAACTTCAAGAAACCCCTGGCAAAAGTTACAATGACTCTTAAGATACACAACTAGTGGCGTAGCTATCAGGCAGACTGGAAAGAGTATCTAAAAAATGTGTATTTGGGTGAAGAACTGGCAGGAATCTCTATGACTCTCTTGAGGTAGCCAATGCCTCGTCACCAGCAGAATCAAATCAGCAACTTCTAGAAACCCCTGGCAAAAGTAACGATGTTTCTCTTAAGATACACCACTAGTGGCGTATCGCTTCTGGCAGACTGGCCACAGTATCTCAAAATGTGTATTTGGGTGAGCAACTGGCAGGAAGCACTATGACTCTCTTAAGGTAGCCAATGCCTCGTCACCAACATAATCACATCACCAACTTCAAGAAACCGCTTGCAAAGGTAACGAAACTTCTCATAAGATACACAGCTAGTGGGGTGTCACTTGAGGCAGACTGGCCAAAGTATCAAAAAAATTTGTATTTGGGTGAGCAACTAGCTGGAATCACTATGACACTCATAGGGTAGCCAATGCCTCGTCACCAGCATAATCACATAAGCAACTTCAAGAAACCCCTGGCAAAAGTTACAATGACTCTTAAGATACACAACTAGTGGCGTAGCTATCAGGCAGACTGGAAAGAGTATGTAAAAAATGTGTATTTGGGTGAAGAACTGGCAGGAATCTCTATGACTCTCTTGAGGTAGCCAATGCCTCGTCACCAGCAGAATCAAATCAGCAACTTCTAGAAACCCAAGGCAAAAGTAACGATGTTTCTCTTAAGATACACAACTAGTGGCGTATCGCTTCAGGCAGACTGGCCACAGTATCTCAAAATGTGTATTTGGGTGAGCAACTGGCAGGAAGCACTATGACTCTCTTAAGGTAGCCAATGCCTCGTCACCAACATAATCCCATCACCAACTTCAAGAAACCGCTTGCAAAGGTAACGAAACTTCTCATAAGATACACAGCTAGTGGGGTGTCACTTGAGGCAGACTGGCCAAAGTATCAAAAAAT
This sequence comes from Schistocerca nitens, assembly GCF_023898315.1. Classification (NCBI taxonomy): domain Eukaryota; kingdom Metazoa; phylum Arthropoda; class Insecta; order Orthoptera; family Acrididae; genus Schistocerca; species Schistocerca nitens. Next base: position 103,197,077 of record NC_064616.1, on the reverse strand, counting down.
GTGTATTTGGGTGAGCAACTAGCAGGAATCACTATGACACTCATAGGGTAGCCAATGCCTCGTCACCAGCATAATCACATCAGCAACTTCAAAAAACCCCTGGCAAAAGTTACAATGACTCTTAAGACACACAACTAGTGGCGTAGCTATCAGGCAGACTGGAAAGAGTATCTAAAAAATGTGTATTTGGGTGAAGAACTGGCAGGAATCTCTATGACTCTCTTGAGGTAGCCAATGCCTCGTCACCAGCAGAATCAAATCAGGAACTTCTAGAAACCCCTGGCAAAAGTAACGATGTTTCTCTTAAGATACACAACTAGTGGCGTATCGCTTCAGGCACACTGGAAACAGTATCTAAAAAATGTGTATTTGGGTGAGCAACTGGCACGAAACACTGTGACTATCTTAGGGTAACCAATATCTCGTCACCAGTATAATCACATCTTCAAAGTCAAGAAACCGCTGGCAAGAGTAACGATGTTTCTCTTAAGATACACAACTAGTGGAGTATCGCTTCAGGCAGACTGGCCACAGTGTCTCAAAATGTGTATTTGGGTGAGCAACTGGCAGGAAGCACTATGACTCTCTTAAGGTAGCCAATGCCTCGTCACCAACATAATCCCATCACCAACTTCAAGAAACCGCTAGCAAAGGTAACGAAACTTCTCATAAGATACACAGCTAGTGGGGTGTCACTTGAGGCAGACTGGCCAAAGTATCAAAAAAATGTGTATTTGGGTGAGCAACTAGCAGGAATCACTATGACACTCATAGGGTAGCCAATGCCTCGTCACCAGCATAATCACATCAGCAACTTCAAGAAACCCCTGGCAAAAGTTACAATGACTCTTAAGATACACAACTAGTGGCTTAGCTATCAGGCAGACTGGAAAGAGTATCTAAAAAATGTGTATTTGGGTGAAGAACTGGCAGGAATCTCTATGACTCTCTTGAGGCAGCCAATGCCTCGTCACCAGCAGAATCAAATCAGCAACTTCTAGAAACCCCTGGCTAAAGTAACGATGTTTCTCTTAAGATACACAACTAGTGGCGTATCGCTTCAGGCAGACTGGCCACAGTATCTCAAAATGTGTATTTGGGTGAGCAACTGGCAGGAAGCACTATGACTCTCTTAAGGTAACCAATGCCTCGTCACCAACATAATCCCATCACCAACTTCAAGAAACCGCTTGCAAAGGTAACGAAACTTCTCATAAGATACACAGCTAGTGGGGTGTCACTTGAGGCAGACTGGCCAAAGTATCAAAAAAATTTGTATTTGGGTGAGCAACTAGCTGGAATCACTATGACACTCATAGGGTAGCCAATGCCTCGTCACCAGCATAATCACATAAGCAACTTCAAGAAACCCCTGGCAAAAGTTACAATGACTCTTAAGATACACAACTAGTGGCGTAGCTATCAGGCAGACTGGAAAGAGTATCTAAAAAATGTGTATTTGGGTGAAGAACTGGCAGGAATCTCTATGACTCTCTTGAGGTAGCCAATGCCTCGTCACCAGCAGAATCAAATCAGCAACTTCTAGAAACCCAAGGCAAAAGTAACGATGTTTCTCTTAAGATACACAACTAGTGGCGTATCGCTTCAGGCAGACTGGCCACAGTATCTCAAAATGTGTATTTGGGTGAGCAACTGGCAGGAAGCACTATGACTCTCTTAAGGTAGCCAATGCCTCGTCACCAACATAATCCCATCACCAACTTCAAGAAACCGCTTGCAAAGGTAACGAAACTTCTCATAAGATACACAGCTAGTGGGGTGTCACTTGAGGCAGACTGGCCAAAGTATCAAAAAATGTGTATTTGGGTGAGCAACTAGCAGGAATCACTATGACACTCATAGGGTAGCCAATGCCTCGTCACCAGCATAATCACATCAGCAACTTCAAAAAACCCCTGGCAAAAGTTACAATGACTCTTAAGACACACAACTAGTGGCGTAGCTATCAGGCAGACTGGAAAGAGTATCTAAAAAATGTGTATTTGGGTGAAGAACTGGCAGGAATCTCTATGACTCTCTTGAGGTAGCCAATGCCTCGTCACCAGCAGAATCAAATCAGCAACTTCTAGAAACCCCTGGCAAAAGTAACGATGTTTCTCTTAAGATACACAACTAGTGGCGTATCGCTTCAGGCACACTGGAAACAGTATCTAAAAAATGTGTATTTGGGTGAGCAACTGGCACGAAACACTGTGACTATCTTAGGGTAACCAATATCTCGTCACCAGTATAATCACATCTTCAAAGTCAAGAAACCGCTGGCAAGAGTAACGATGTTTCTCTTAAGATACACAACTAGTGGAGTATCGCTTCAGGCAGACTGGCCACAGTGTCTCAAAATGTGTATTTGGGTGAGCAACTGGCAGGAAGCACTATGACTCTCTTAAGGTAGCCAATGCCTCGTCACCAACATAATCCCATCACCAACTTCAAGAAACCGCTAGCAAAGGTAACGAAACTTCTCATAAGATACACAGCTAGTGGGGTGTCACTTGAGGCAGACTGGCCAAAGTATCAAAAAAATGTGTATTTGGGTGAGCAACTAGCAGGAATCACTATGACACTCATAGGGTAGCCAATGCCTCGTCACCAGCATAATCACATCAGCAACTTCAAGAAACCCCTGGCAAAAGTTACAATGACTCTTAAGATACACAACTAGTGGCTTAGCTATCAGGCAGACTGGAAAGAGTATCTAAAAAATGTGTATTTGGGTGAAGAACTGGCAGGAATCTCTATGACTCTCTTGAGGCAGCCAATGCCTCGTCACTAGCAGAATCAAATCAGCAACTTCTAGAAACCCCTGGCTAAAGTAACGATGTTTCTCTTAAGATACACAACTAGTGGCGTATCGCTTCAGGCAGACTGGCCACAGTATCTCAAAATGTGTATTTGGGTGAGCAACTGGCAGGAAGCACTATGACTCTCTTAAGGTAGACAATGCCTCGTCACCAACATAATCCCATCACCAACTTCAAGAAACCGCTTGCAAAGGTAACGAAACTTCTCATAAGATACACAGCTAGTGGGGTGTCACTTGAGGCAGACTGGCCAAAGTATCAAAAAAATGTGTATTTGGGTGAGCAACTAGCAGGAATCACTATTACACTCATAGGGTAGCCAATGCCTCGTCACCAGCATAATCACATAAGCAACTTCAAGAAACCCCTGGCAAAAGTTACAATGACACTTAAGATACACAACTAGTGGCGTAGCTATCAGGCAGACTGGAAAGAGTATCTAAAAAATGTGTATTTGGGTGAAGAACTGGCAGGTATGTCTATGACTCTCTTGAGGTAGCCAATGCCTCGTCACCAGCAGAATCAAATCAGCAACTTCTAGAAACCCCTGGCAAAAGTAACGATGTTTCTCTTAAGATACACAACTAGTGGCGTATCGCTTCAGGCAGACTGGCCACAGTATCTCAAAATGTGTATTTGGGTGAGCAACTGGCAGGAAGCACTATGACTCTCTTAAGGTAGCCAATGCCTCGTCACCAACATAATCCCATCACCAACTTCAAGAAACCGCTTGCAAAGGTAACGAAACTTCTCATAAGATACACAGCTAGTGGGGTGTCACTTGAGGCAGACTGGCCAAAGTATCAAAAAATGTGTATTTGGGTGAGCAACTAGCAGGAATCACTATGACACTCATAGGGTAGCCAATGCCTCGTCACCAGCATAATCACATCAGCAACTTCAAGAAACCTCTGGCAAAAGTTACAATGACTCTTACGATACACAACTAGTGGCGTAGCTATCAGGCAGACTGGAAACAGTATCTAAAAAATGTGTATTTGGGTGAGCAACTGGCACGAAACACTGTGACTATCTTAGGGTAACCAATATCTCGTCACCAGTATAATCACATCTTCAAAGTCAAGAAACCGCTGGCAAGAGTAACGATGTTTCTCTTAAGATACACAACTAGTGGAGTATCGCTTCAGGCAGACTGGCCACAGTGTCTCAAAATGTGTATTTGGGTGAGCAACTGGCAGGAAGCACTATGACTCTCTTAAGGTAGCCAATGCCTCGTCACCAACATAATCCCATCACCAACTTCAAGAAACCGCTAGCAAAGGTAACGAAACTTCTCATAAGATACACAGCTAGTGGGGTGTCAATTGAGGCAGACTGGCCAAAGTATCAAAAAAATGTGTATTTGGGTGAGCAACTAGCAGGAATCACTATGACACTCATAGGGTAGCCAATGCCTCGTCACCAGCATAATCACATCAGCAACTTCAAGAAACCCCTGGCAAAAGTTACAATGACTCTTAAGATACACAACTAGTGGCTTAGCTATCAGGCAGACTGGAAAGAGTATCTAAAAAATGTGTATTTGGGTGAAGAACTGGCAGGAATCTCTATGACTCTCTTGAGGCAGCCAATGCCTCGTCACCAGCAGAATCAAATCAGCAACTTCTAGAAACCCCTGGCTAAAGTAACGATGTTTCTCTTAAGATACACAACTAGTGGCGTATCGCTTCAGGCAGACTGGCCACAGTATCTCAAAATGTGTATTTGGGTGAGCAACTGGCAGGAAGCACTATGACTCTCTTAAGGTAACCAATGCCTCGTCACCAACATAATCCCATCACCAACTTCAAGAAACCGCTTGCAAAGGTAACGAAACTTCTCATAAGATACACAGCTAGTGGGGTGTCACTTGAGGCAGACTGGCCAAAGTATCAAAAAAATTTGTATTTGGGTGAGCAACTAGCTGGAATCACTATGACACTCATAGGGTAGCCAATGCCTCGTCACCAGCATAATCACATAAGCAACTTCAAGAAACCCCTGGCAAAAGTTACAATGACTCTTAAGATACACAACTAGTGGCGTAGCTATCAGGCAGACTGGAAAGAGTATCTAAAAAATGTGTATTTGGGTGAAGAACTGGCAGGAATCTCTATGACTCTCTTGAGGTAGCCAATGCCTCGTCACCAGCAGAATCAAATCAGCAACTTCTAGAAACCCAAGGCAAAAGTAACGATGTTTCTCTTAAGATACACAACTAGTGGCGTATCGCTTCAGGCAGACTGGCCACAGTATCTCAAAATGTGTATTTGGGTGAGCAACTGGCAGGAAGCACTATGACTCTCTTAAGGTAGCCAATGCCTCGTCACCAACATAATCCCATCACCAACTTCAAGAAACCGCTTGCAAAGGTAACGAAACTTCTCATAAGATACACAGCTAGTGGGGTGTCACTTGAGGCAGACTGGCCAAAGTATCAAAAAATGTGTATTTGGGTGAGCAACTAGCAGGAATCACTATGACACTCATAGGGTAGCCAATGCCTCGTCACCAGCATAATCACATCAGCAACTTCAAAAAACCCCTGGCAAAAGTTACAATGACTCTTAAGACACACAACTAGTGGCGTAGCTATCAGGCAGACTGGAAAGAGTATCTAAAAAATGTGTATTTGTGTGAAGAACTGGCAGGAATCTCTATGACTCTCTTGAGGTAGCCAATGCCTCGTCACCAGCAGAATCAAATCAGCAACTTCTAGAAACCCCTGGCAAAAGTAACGATGTTTCTCTTAAGATACACAACTAGTGGCGTATCGCTTCAGGCACACTGGAAACAGTATCTAAAAAATGTGTATTTGGGTGAGCAACTGGCACGAAACACTGTGACTATCTTAGGGTAACCAATATCTCGTCACCAGTATAATCACATCTTCAAAGTCAAGACACCGCTGGCAAGAGTAACGATGTTTCTCTTAAGATACACAACTAGTGGAGTATCGCTTCAGGCAGACTGGCCACAGTGTCTCAAAATGTGTATTTGGGTGAGCAACTGGCAGGAAGCACTATGACTCTCTTAAGGTAGCCAATGCCTCGTCACCAACATAATCCCATCACCAACTTCAAGAAACCGCTAGCAAAGGTAACGAAACTTCTCATAAGATACACAGCTAGTGGGGTGTCACTTGAGGCAGACTGGCCAAAGTATCAAAAAAATGTGTATTTGGGTGAGCAACTAGCTGGAATCACTATGACACTCATAGGGTAGCCAATGCCTCGTCACCAGCATAATCACATCAGCAACTTCAAGAAACCCCTGGCAAAAGTTACAATGACTCTTAAGATACACAACTAGTGGCTTAGCTATCAGGCAGACTGGAAAGAGTATCTAAAAAATGTGTATTTGGGTGAAGAACTGGCAGGAATCTCTATGACTCTCTTGAGGCAGCCAATGCCTCGTCACTAGCAGAATCAAATCAGCAACTTCTAGAAACCCCTGGCTAAAGTAACGATGTTTCTCTTAAGATACACAACTAGTGGCGTATCGCTTCAGGCAGACTGGCCACAGTATCTCAAAATGTGTATTTGGGTGAGCAACTGGCAGGAAGCACTATGACTCTCTTAAGGTAGACAATGCCTCGTCACCAACATAATCCCATCACCAACTTCAAGAAACCGCTTGCAAAGGTAACGAAACTTCTCATAAGATACACAGCTAGTGGGGTGTCACTTGAGGCAGACTGGCCAAAGTATCAAAAAAATGTGTATTTGGGTGAGCAACTAGCAGGAATCACTATTACACTCATAGGGTAGCCAATGCCTCGTCACCAGCATAATCACATAAGCAACTTCAAGAAACCCCTGGCAAAAGTTACAATGACACTTAAGATACACAACTAGTGGCGTAGCTATCAGGCAGACTGGAAAGAGTATCTAAAAAATGTGTATTTGGGTGAAGAACTGGCAGGTATGTCTATGACTCTCTTGAGGTAGCCAATGCCTCGTCACCAGCAGAATCAAATCAGCAACTTCTAGAAACCCCTGGCAAAAGTAACGATGTTTCTCTTAAGATACACAACTAGTGGCGTATCGCTTCAGGCAGACTGGCCACAGTATCTCAAAATGTGTATTTGGGTGAGCAACTGGCAGGAAGCACTATGACTCTCTTAAGGTAGCCAATGCCTCGTCACCAACATAATCCCATCACCAACTTCAAGAAACCGCTTGCAAAGGTAACGAAACTTCTCATAAGATACACAGCTAGTGGGGTGTCACTTGAGGCAGACTGGCCAAAGTATCAAAAAATGTGTATTTGGGTGAGCAACTAGCAGGAATCACTATGACACTCATAGGGTAGCCAATGCCTCGTCACCAGCATAATCACATCAGCAACTTCAAGAAACCTCTGGCAAAAGTTACAATGACTCTTACGATACACAACTAGTGGCGTAGCTATCAGGCAGACTGGAAACAGTATCTAAAAAATGTGTATTTGGGTGAGCAACTGGCACGAAACACTGTGACTATCTTAGGGTAACCAATATCTCGTCACCAGTATAATCACATCTTCAAAGTCAAGAAACCGCTGGCAAGAGTAACGATGTTTCTCTTAAGATACACAACTAGTGGAGTATCGCTTCAGGCAGACTGGCCACAGTGTCTCAAAATGTGTATTTGGGTGAGCAACTGGCAGGAAGCACTATGACTCTCTTAAGGTAGCCAATGCCTCGTCACCAACATAATCCCATCACCTACTTCAAGAAACCGCTAGCAAAGGTAACGAAACTTCTCATAAGATACACAGCTAGTGGGGTGTCACTTGAGGCAGACTGGCCAAAGTATCAAAAAAATGTGTATTTGGGTGAGCAACTAGCAGGAATCACTATGACACTCATAGGGTAGCCAATGCCTCGTCACCAGCATAATCACATCAGCAACTTCAAGAAACCCCTGGCAAAAGTTACAATGACTCTTAAGATACACAACTAGTAGCTTAGCTATCAGGCAGACTGGAAAGAGTATCTAAAAAATGTGTATTTGGGTGAAGAACTGGCAGGAATCTCTATGACTCTCTTGAGGCAGCCAATGCCTCGTCACCAGCAGAATCAAATCAGCAACTTCTAGAAACCCCTGGCTAAAGTAACGATGTTTCTCTTAAGATACACAACTAGTGGCGTATCGCTTCAGGCAGACTGGCCACAGTATCTCAAAATGTGTATTTGGGTGAGCAACTGGCAGGAAGCACTATGACTCTCTTAAGGTAACCAATGCCTCGTCACCAACATAATCCCATCACCAACTTCAAGAAACCGCTTGCAAAGGTAACGAAACTTCTCATAAGATACACAGCTAGTGGGGTGTCACTTGAGGCAGACTGGCCAAAGTATCAAAAAAATTTGTATTTGGGTGAGCAACTAGCTGGAATCACTATGACACTCATAGGGTAGCCAATGCCTCGTCACCAGCATAATCACATAAGCAACTTCAAGAAACCCCTGGCAAAAGTTACAATGACTCTTAAGATACACAACTAGTGGCGTAGCTATCAGGCAGACTGGAAAGAGTATCTAAAAAATGTGTATTTGGGTGAAGAACTGGCAGGAATCTCTATGACTCTCTTGAGGTAGCCAATGCCTCGTCACCAGCAGAATCAAATCAGCAACTTCTAGAAACCCAAGGCAAAAGTAACGATGTTTCTCTTAAGATACACAACTAGTGGCGTATCGCTTCAGGCAGACTGGCCACAGTATCTCAAAATGTGTATTTGGGTGAGCAACTGGCAGGAAGCACTATGACTCTCTTAAGGTAGCCAATGCCTCGTCACCAACATAATCCCATCACCAACTTCAAGAAACCGCTTGCAAAGGTAACGAAACTTCTCATAAGATACACAGCTAGTGGGGTGTCACTTGAGGCAGACTGGCCAAAGTATCAAAAAATGTGTATTTGGGTGAGCAACTAGCAGGAATCACTATGACACTCATAGGGTAGCCAATGCCTCGTCACCAGCATAATCACATCAGCAACTTCAAAAAACCCCTGGCAAAAGTTACAATGACTCTTAAGACACACAACTAGTGGCGTAGCTATCAGGCAGACTGGAAAGAGTATCTAAAAAATGTGTATTTGGGTGAAGAACTGGCAGGAATCTCTATGACTCTCTTGAGGTAGCCAATGCCTCGTCACCAGCAGAATCAAATCAGCAACTTCTAGAAACCCCTGGCAAAAGTAACGATGTTTCTCTTAAGATACACAACTAGTGGCGTATCGCTTCAGGCACACTGGAAACAGTATCTAAAAAATGTGTATTTGGGTGAGCAACTGGCACGAAACACTGTGACTATCTTAGGGTAACCAATATCTCGTCACCAGTATAATCACATCTTCAAAGTCAAGAAACCGCTGGCAAGAGTAACGATGTTTCTCTTAAGATACACAACTAGTGGAGTATCGCTTCAGGCAGACTGGCCACAGTGTCTCAAAATGTGTATTTGGGTGAGCAACTGGCAGGAAGCACTATGACTCTCTTAAGGTAGCCAATGCCTCGTCACCAACATAATCCCATCACCAACTTCAAGAAACCGCTAGCAAAGGTAACGAAACTTCTCATAAGATACACAGCTAGTGGGGTGTCACTTGAGGCAGACTGGCCAAAGTATCAAAAAAATGTGTATTTGGGTGAGCAACTAGCAGGAATCACTATGACACTCATAGGGTAGCCAATGCCTCGTCACCAGCATAATCACATCAGCAACTTCAAGAAACCCCTGGCAAAAGTTACAATGACTCTTAAGATACACAACTAGTGGCTTAGCTATCAGGCAGACTGGAAAGAGTATCTAAAAAATGTGTATTTGGGTGAAGAACTGGCAGGAATCTCTATGACTCTCTTGAGGCAGCCAATGCCTCGTCACTAGCAGAATCAAATCAGCAACTTCTAGAAACCCCTGGCTAAAGTAACGATGTTTCTCTTAAGATACACAACTAGTGGCGTATCGCTTCAGGCAGACTGGCCACAGTATCTCAAAATGTGTATTTGGGTGAGCAACTGGCAGGAAGCACTATGACTCTCTTAAGGTAGCCAATGCCTCGTCACCAACATAATCCCATCACCAACTTCAAGAAACCGCTTGCAAAGGTAACGAAACTTCTCATAAGATACACAGCTAGTGGGGTGTCACTTGAGGCAGACTGGCCAAAGTATCAAAAAAATGTGTATTTGGGTGAGCAACTAGCAGGAATCACTATTACACTCATAGGGTAGCCAATGCCTCGTCACCAGCATAATCACATAAGCAACTTCAAGAAACCCCTGGCAAAAGTTACAATGACACTTAAGATACACAACTAGTGGCGTAGCTATCAGGCAGACTGGAAAGAGTATCTAAAAAATGTGTATTTGGGTGAAGAACTGGCAGGAATGTCTATGACTCTCTTGAGGTAGCCAATGCCTCGTCACCAGCAGAATCAAATCAGGAACTTCTAGAAACCCCTGGCAAAAGTAACGATGTTTCTCTTAAGATACACAACTAGTGGCGTATCGCTTCAGGCAGACTGGCCACAGTATCTCAAAATGTGTATTTGGGTGAGCAACTGGCAGGAAGCACTATGACTCTCTTAAGGTAGCCAATGCCTCGTCACCAACATAATCCCATCACCAACTTCAAGAAACCGCTTGCAAAGGTAACGAAACTTCTCATAAGATACACAGCTAGTGGGGTGTCACTTGAGGCAGACTGGCCAAAGTATCAAAAAATGTGTATTTGGGTGAGCAACTAGCAGGAATCACTATGACACTCATAGGGTAGCCAATGCCTCGTCACCAGCATAATCACATCAGCAACTTCAAGAAACCTCTGGCAAAAGTTACAATGACTCTTACGATACACAACTAGTGGCGTAGCTATCAGGCAGACTGGAAAGAGTATCTAAAAAATGTGTATTTGGGTGAAGAACTGGCAGAAATCTCTATGACTCTCTTGAGGTAGCCAATGCCTCGTCACCAGCAGAATCAAATCAGCAACTTCTAGAAACCCCTGGCAAAAGTAACGATGTTTCTCTTAAGATACACAACTAGTGGCGTATCGCTTCAGGCACACTGGAAACAGTATATAAAATATGTGTATTTGGGTGAGCAACTGGCACGAAACACTGTAACTATCTTAGGGTAACCAATATCTCGTCACCAGTATAGTCACATCTTCAAAGGCAAGAAACCGCTGGCAAGAGTAACGATGTTTCTCTTAAGATACACAACTAGTGGCGTATCGCTTCAGGCAGACTGGCCACAGTATCTCAAAATGTGTACTTGGGTGAGCAACTGGCAGAAAGCACTATGACTCTCTTAAGGTAGTCAATGCCTCGTCACCAACATAATCCCATCACCAAATTCAAGAAACCGCTGGCAAAGGTAACGAAGCTTCTCATAAGATACACAACTAGTGGGGTGTCACTTGAGGCAGACTGGCCAAAGTATCAAAAAAATGTGTATTTGGGTGAGCAACTAGCTGGAATCACTATGACACTCATAGGGTAGCCAATGCCTCGTCACCAGCATAATCACATCAGCAACTTCAAGAAACCCCTGGCAAAAGTTACAATGACTCTTAAGACACACAACTAGTGGCGTAGCTATCAGGCAGACTGGAAAGAGTATCTAAAAAATGTGTATTTGGGTGAAGAACTGGCAGGAATCTCTATGACTCTCTTGAGGTAGCCAATGCCTCGTCACCAGCAGAATCAAATCAGCAACTTCTAGAAACCCCTGGCAAAAGTAACGATGTTTCTCTTAAGATACACAACTAGTGGCGTATCGCTTCAGGCACACTGGAAGCAGTATCAAAAAAATGTGTATTTGGGTGAGCAACTGGCACGAAACACTGTGACTATCTTAGGTTAAGCAATATCTCGTCACCAGTATAATCACATCTTCAAAGTCAAGAAACCGCTGGCAAGAGTAACGATGTTTCTCTTAAGATACACAACTAGTGGCGTATCGCTTCAGGCAGACTGGCCACAGTATCTCAAAATGTGTATTTGGGTGAGCAACTGGCAGGAAGCACTATGACTCTCTTAAGGTAGCCAATGCCTCGTCACCAACATAATCCCATCACCAACTTCAAGAAACCGCTAGCAAAGGTAACGAAACTTCTCATAAGATACACAGCTAGTGGGGTGTCACTTGAGGCAGACTGGCCAAAGTATCAAAAAAATGTGTATTTGGGTGAGCAACTAGCAGGAATCACTATGACACTCATAGGGTAGCCAATGCCTCGTCACCAGCATAATCACATCAGCAAGTTCAAGAAACCCCTGGCAAAAGTTACAATGACTCTTAAGATACACAACTAGTGGCGTAGCTATCAGGCAGACTGGAAAGAGTATCTAAAAAATGTGTATTTGGGAGAAGAACTGGCAGGAATCTCTATGACTCTCTTGAGGTAGCCAATGCCTCGTCACCAGCAGAATCAAATCAGCAACTTCTAGAAACCCCTGGCTAAAGTAACGATGTTTCTCTTAAGATACACCACTAGTGGCGTATCGCTTCTGGCAGACTGGCCACAGTATCTCAAAATGTGTATTTGGGTGAGCAACTGGCAGGAAGCACTATGACTCTCTTAAGGTAGCCAATGCCTCGTCACCAACATAATCCCATCACCAACTTCAAGAAACCGCTTGCAAAGGTAACGAAACTTCTCATAAGATACACAGCTAGTGGGGTGTCACTTGAGGCAGACTGGCCAAAGTATCAAAAAAATTTGTATTTGGGTGAGCAACTAGCTGGAATCACTATGACACTCATAGGGTAGCCAATGCCTCGTCACCAGCATAATCACATAAGCAACTTCAAGAAACCCCTGGCAAAAGTTACAATGACTCTTAAGATACACAACTAGTGGCGTAGCTATCAGGCAGACTGGAAAGAGTATCTAAAAAATGTGTATTTGGGTGAAGAACTGGCAGGAATCTCTATGACTCTCTTGAGGTAGCCAATGCCTCGTCACCAGCAGAATCAAATCAGCAACTTCTAGAAACCCAAGGCAAAAGTAACGATGTTTCTCTTAAGATACACAACTAGTGGCGTATCGCTTCTGGCAGACTGGCCACAGTATCTCAAAATGTGTATTTGGGTGAGCAACTGGCAGGAAGCACTATGACTCTCTTAAGGTAGCCAATGCCTCGTCACCAACATAATCCCATCACCAACTTCAAGAAACCGCTTGCAAAGGTAACGAAACTTCTCATAAGATACACAGCTAGTGGGGTGTCACTTGAGGCAGACTGGCCAAAGTATCAAAAAATGTGTATTTGGGTGAGCAACTAGCAGGAATCACTATGACACTCATAGGGTAGCCAATGCCTCGTCACCAGCATAATCACATCAGCAACTTCAAAAAACCCCTGGCAAAAGTTACAATGACTCTTAAGACACACAACTAGTGGCGTAGCTATCAGGCAGACTGGAAAGAGTATCTAAAAAATGTGTATTTGGGTGAAGAACTGGCAGGAATCTCTATGACTCTCTTGAGGTAGCCAATGCCTCGTCACCAGCAGAATCAAATCAGGAACTTCTAGAAACCCCTGGCAAAAGTAACGATGTTTCTCTTAAGATACACAACTAGTGGCGTATCGCTTCAGGCACACTGGAAACAGTATCTAAAAAATGTGTATTTGGGTGAGCAACTGGCACGAAACACTGTGACTATCTTAGGGTAACCAATATCTCGTCACCAGTATAATCACATCTTCAAAGTCAAGAAACCGCTGGCAAGAGTAACGATGTTTCTCTTAAGATACACAACTAGTGGAGTATCGCTTCAGGCAGACTGGCCACAGTGTCTCAAAATGTGTATTTGGGTGAGCAACTGGCAGGAAGCACTATGACTCTCTTAAGGTAGCCAATGCCTCGTCACCAACATAATCCCATCACCAACTTCAAGAAACCGCTAGCAAAGGTAACGAAACTTCTCATAAGATACACAGCTAGTGGGGTGTCACTTGAGGCAGACTGGCCAAAGTATCAAAAAAATGTGTATTTGGGTGAGCAACTAGCAGGAATCACTATGACACTCATAGGGTAGCCAATGCCTCGTCACCAGCATAATCACATCAGCAACTTCAAGAAACCCCTGGCAAAAGTTACAATGACTCTTAAGATACACAACTAGTGGCTTAGCTATCAGGCAGACTGGAAAGAGTATCTAAAAAATGTGTATTTGGGTGAAGAACTGGCAGGAATCTCTATGACTCTCTTGAGGCAGCCAATGCCTCGTCACCAGCAGAAACAAATCAGCAACTTCTAGAAACCCCTGGCTAAAGTAACGATGTTTCTCTTAAGATACACAACTAGTGGCGTATCGCTTCAGGCAGACTGGCCACAGTATCTCAAAATGTGTATTTGGGTGAGCAACTGGCAGGAAGCACTATGACTCTCTTAAGGTAGCCAATGCCTCGTCACCAACATAATCCCATCACCAACTTCAAGAAACCGCTTCCAAAGGTAACGAAACTTCTCATAAGATACACAGCTAGTGGGGTGTCACTTGAGGCAGACTGGCCAAAGTATCAAAAAAATGTGTATTTGGGTGAGCAACTAGCAGGAATCACTATTACACTCATAGGGTAGCCAATGCCTCGTCACCAGCATAATCACATAAGCAACTTCAAGAAACCCCTGGCAAAAGTTACAATGACACTTAAGATACACAACTAGTGGCGTAGCTATCAGGCAGACTGGAAAGAGTATCTAAAAAATGTGTATTTGGGTGAAGAACTGGCAGGAATCTCTATGACTCTCTTGAGGTAGCCAATGCCTCGTCACCAGCAGAATCAAATCAGCAACTTCTAGAAACCCCTGGCAAAAGTAACGATGTTTCTCTTAAGATACACAACTAGTGGCGTATCGCTTCAGGCAGACTGGCCACAGTATCTCAAAATGTGTATTTGGGTGAGCAACTGGCAGGAAGCACTATGACTCTCTTAAGGTAGCCAATGCCTCGTCACCAACATAATCCCATCACCAACTTCAAGAAACCGCTTGCAAAGGTAACGAAACTTCTCATAAGATACACTGCTAGTGGGGTGTCACTTGAGGCAGACTGGCCAAAGTATCAAAAAATGTGTATTTGGGTGAGCCACTAGCAGGAATCACTATGACACTCATAGGGTAGCCAATGCCTCGTCACCAGCATAATCACATCAGCAACTTCAAGAAACCCCTGGCAAAAGTTACAATGACTCTTACGATACACAACTAGTGGCGTAGCTATCAGGCAGACTGGAAAGAGTATCTAAAAAATGTGTATTTGGGTGAAGAACTGGCAGGAATCTCTATGACTCTCTTGAGGTAGCCAATACTTCGTCACCAGCAGAATCAAATCAGCAACTTCTAGAAACCCCTGGCAAAAGTAACGATGTTTCTCTTAAGATACACAACTAGTGGCGTATCGCTTCAGGCAGACTGGCCACAGTATCTCAAAATGTGTACTTGGGTGAGCAACTGGCAGAAAGCACTATGACTCTCTTAAGGTAGTCAATGCCTCGTCACCAACATAATCACATCACCAAATTCAAGAAACCGCTTGCAAAGGTAACGAAGCTTCTCATAAGATACACAACTAGTGGGGTGTCACTTGAGGCAGACTGGCCAAAGTATCAAAAAAATGTGTATTTGGGTGAGCAACTAGCTGGAATCACTATGACACTCATAGGGTAGCCAATGCCTCGTCAGCAGCATAATCACATCAGCAACTTCAAGAAACCCCTGGCAAAAGTTACAATGATGCTTAAGACACACAACTAGTGGCGTAGCTATCAGGCAGACTGGAAAGAGTATCTAAAAAATGTGTATTTGGGTGAAGAACTGGCAGGAATCTCTATGACTCTCTTGAGGTAGCCAATGCCTCGTCACCAGCAGAATCAAATCAGCAACTTCTAGAAACCCCTGGCTAAAGTAACGATGTTTCTCTTAAGATACACAACTAGTGGCGTATCGCTTCAGGCAGACTGGAAACAGTATCTAAAAAATGTGTATTTGGGTGAGCAACTGGCACGAAACACTGTGACTATCTTAGGGTAACCAATATCTCGTCACCAGTATAATCACATCTTCAAAGTCAAGAAACCGCTGGCAAGAGTAACGATGTTTCTCTTAAGATACACAACTAGTGGAGTATCGCTTCAGGCAGACTGGCCACAGTGTCTCAAAATGTGTATTTGGGTGAGCAACTGGCAGGAAGCACTATGACTCTCTTAAGGTAGCCAATGCCTCGTCACCAACATAATCCCATCACCAACTTCAAGAAACCGCTAGCAAAGGTAACGAAACTTCTCATAAGATACACAGCTAGTGGGGTGTCACTTGAGGCAGACTGGCCAAAGTATCAAAAAAATGTGTATTTGGGTGAGCAACTAGCAGGAATCACTATGACACTCATAGGGTAGCCAATGCCTCGTCACCAGCATAATCACATCAGCAACTTCAAGAAACCCCTGGCAAAAGTTACAATGACTCTTAAGATACACAACTAGTGGCTTAGCTATCAGGCAGACTGGAAAGAGTATCTAAAAAATGTGTATTTGGGTGAAGAACTGGCAGGAATCTCTATGACTCTCTTGAGGCAGCCAATGCCTCGTCACCAGCAGAAACAAATCAGCAACTTCTAGAAACCCCTGGCTAAAGTAACGATGTTTCTCTTAAGATACACAACTAGTGGCGTATCGCTTCAGGCAGACTGGCCACAGTATCTCAAAATGTGTATTTGGGTGAGCAACTGGCAGGAAGCACTATGACTCTCTTAAGGTAGCCAATGCCTCGTCACCAACATAATCCCATCACCAACTTCAAGAAACCGCTTCCAAAGGTAACGAAACTTCTCATAAGATACACAGCTAGTGGGGTGTCACTTGAGGCAGACTGGCCAAAGTATCAAAAAAATGTGTATTTGGGTGAGCAACTAGCAGGAATCACTATTACACTCATAGGGTAGCCAATGCCTCGTCACCAGCATAATCACATAAGCAACTTCAAGAAACCCCTGGCAAAAGTTACAATGACACTTAAGATACACAACTAGTGGCGTAGCTATCAGGCAGACTGGAAAGAGTATCTAAAAAATGTGTATTTGGGTGAAGAACTGGCAGGAATCTCTATGAGTCTCTTGAGGTAGCCAATGCCTCGTCACCAGCAGAATCAAATCAGCAACTTCTAGAAACCCCTGGCAAAAGTAACGATGTTTCTCTTAAGATACACAACTAGTGGCGTATCGCTTCAGGCAGACTGGCCACAGTATCTCAAAATGTGTATTTGGGTGAGCAACTGGCAGGAAGCACTATGACTCTCTTAAGGTAGCCAATGCCTCGTCACCAACATAATCCCATCACCAACTTCAAGAAACCGCTTGCAAAGGTAACGAAACTTCTCATAAGATACACTGCTAGTGGGGTGTCACTTGAGGCAGACTGGCCAAAGTATCAAAAAATGTGTATTTGGGTGAGCCACTAGCAGGAATCACTATGACACTCATAGGGTAGCCAATGCCTCGTCACCAGCATAATCACATCAGCAACTTCAAGAAACCCCTGGCAAAAGTTACAATGACTCTTACGATACACAACTAGTGGCGTAGCTATCAGGCAGACTGGAAAGAGTATCTAAAAAATGTGTATTTGGGTGAAGAACTGGCAGGAATCTCTATGACTCTCTTGAGGTAGCCAATGCTTCGTCACCAGCAGAATCAAATCAGCAACTTCTAGAAACCCCTGGCAAAAGTAACGATGTTTCTCTTAAGATACACAACTAGTGGCGTATCGCTTCAGGCAGACTGGCCACAGTATCTCAAAATGTGTACTTGGGTGAGCAACTGGCAGAAAGCACTATGACTCTCTTAAGGTAGTCAATGCCTCGTCACCAACATAATCACAACACCAAATTCAAGAAACCGCTTGCAAAGGTAACGAAGCTTCTCATAAGATACACAACTAGTGGGGTGTCACTTGAGGCAGACTGGCCAAAGTATCAAAAAAATGTGTATTTGGGTGAGCAACTAGCTGGAATCACTATGACACTCATAGGGTAGCCAATGCCTCGTCAGCAGCATAATCACATCAGCAACTTCAAGAAACCCCTGGCAAAAGTTACAATGATGCTTAAGACACACAACTAGTGGCGTAGCTATCAGGCAGACTGGAAAGAGTATCTAAAAAATGTGTATTTGGGTGAAGAACTGGCAGGAATCTCTATGACTCTCTTGAGGTAGCCAATGCCTCGTCACCAGCAGAATCAAATCAGCAACTTCTAGAAACCCCTGGCTAAAGTAACGATGTTTCTCTTAAGATACACAACTAGTGGCGTATCGCTTCAGGCAGACTGGAAACAGTATCTAAAAAATGTGTATTTGGGTGAGCAACTGGCACGAAACACTGTGACTATCTTAGGGTAACCAATATCTCGTCACCAGTATAATCACATCTTCAAAGTCAAGAAACCGCTGGCAAGAGTAACGATGTTTCTCTTAAGATACACAACTAGTGGAGTATCGCTTCAGGCAGACTGGCCACAGTGTCTCAAAATGTGTATTTGGGTGAGCAACTGGCAGGAAGCACTATGACTCTCTTAAGGTAGCCAATGCCTCGTCACCAACATAATCCCATCACCAACTTCAAGAAACCGCTAGCAAAGGTAACGAAACTTCTCATAAGATACACAGCTAGTGGGGTGTCACTTGAGGCAGACTGGCCAAAGTATCAAAAAAATGTGTATTTGGGTGAGCAACTAGCAGGAATCACTATGACACTCATAGGGTAGCCAATGCCTCGTCACCAGCATAATCACATCAGCAACTTCAAGAAACCCCTGGCAAAAGTTACAATGACTCTTAAGATACACAACTAGTGGCTTAGCTATCAGGCAGACTGGAAAGAGTATCTAAAAAATGTGTATTTGGGTGAAGAACTGGCAGGAATCTCTATGACTCTCTTGAGGCAGCCAATGCCTCGTCACCAGCAGAATCAAATCAGCAACTTCTAGAAACCCCTGGCTAAAGTAACGATGTTTCTCTTAAGATACACAACTAGTGGCGTATCGCTTCAGGCAGACTGGCCACAGTATCTCAAAATGTGTATTTGGGTGAGCAACTGGCAGGAAGCACTATGACTCTCTTAAGGTAGCCAATGCCTCGTCACCAACATAATCCCATCACCAACTTCAAGAAACCGCTTGCAAAGGTAACGAAACTTCTCATAAGATACACAGCTAGTGGGGTGTCACTTGAGGCAGACTGGCCAAAGTATCAAAAAAATGTGTATTTGGGTGAGCAACTAGCAGGAATCACTATTACACTCATAGGGTAGCCAATGCCTCGTCACCAGCATAATCACATAAGCAACTTCAAGAAACCCCTGGCAAAAGTTACAATGACACTTAAGATACACAACTAGTGGCGTAGCTATCAGGCAGACTGGAAAGAGTATCTAAAAAATGTGTATTTGGGTGAAGAACTGGCAGGAATCTCTATGACTCTCTTGAGGTAGCCAATGCCTCGTCACCAGCAGAATCAAATCAGCAACTTCTAGAAACCCCTGGCAAAAGTAACGATGTTTCTCTTAAGATACACAACTAGTGGCGTATCGCTTCAGGCAGACTGGCCACAGTATCTCAAAATGTGTATTTGGGTGAGCAACTGGCAGGAAGCACTATGACTCTCTTAAGGTAGCCAATGCCTCGTCACGAACATAATCCCATCACCAACTTCAAGAAACCGCTTGCAAAGGTAACGAAACTTCTCATAAGATACACAGCTAGTGGGGTGTCACTTGAGGCAGACTGGCCAAAGTATCAAAAAATGTGTATTTGGGTGAGCAACTAGCAGGAATCACTATGACACTCATAGGGTAGCCAATGCCTCGTCACCAGCATAATCACATCAGCAACTTCAAGAAACCCCTGGCAAAAGTTACAATGACTCTTACGATACACAACTAGTGGCGTAGCTATCAGGCAGACTGGAAAGAGTATCTAAAAAATGTGTATTTGGGTGAAGAACTGGCAGGAATCTCTATGACTCTCTTGAGGTAGCCAATGCTTCGTCACCAGCAGAATCAAATCAGCAACTTCTAGAAACCCCTGGCAAAAGTAACGATGTTTCTCTTAAGATACACAACTAGTGGCGTATCGCTTCAGGCAGACTGGCCACAGTATCTCAAAATGTGTACTTGGGTGAGCAACTGGCAGAAAGCACTATGACTCTCTTAAGGTAGTCAATGCCTCGTCACCAACATAATCACATCACCAAATTCAAGAAACCGCTTGCAAAGGTAACGAAGCTTCTCATAAGATACACAACTAGTGGGGTGTCACTTGAGGCAGACTGGCCAAAGTATCAAAAAAATGTGTATTTGGGTGAGCAACTAGCTGGAATCACTATGACACTCATAGGGTAGCCAATGCCTCGTCAGCAGCATAATCACATCAGCAACTTCAAGAAACCCCTGGCAAAAGTTACAATGATGCTTAAGACACACAACTAGTGGCGTAGCTATCAGGCAGACTGGAAAGAGTATCTAAAAAATGTGTATTTGGGTGAAGAACTGGCAGGAATCTCTATGACTCTCTTGAGGTAGCCAATGCCTCGTCACCAGCAGAATCAAATCAGCAACTTCTAGAAACCCCTGGCTTAAGTAACGATGTTTCTCTTAAGATACACAACAAGTGGCGTATCGCTTCAGGCAGACTGGCCACAGTATCTCAAAATGTGTATTTGGGTGAGCAACTGGCAGGAAGCACTATGACTCTCTTAAGGTAGCCAATGCCTCGTCACCAACATAATCCCATCACCAACTTCAAGATAACGCTTGCAAAGGTAACGAAACTTCTCATAAGATACACAGCTAGTGGGGTGTCACTTGAGGCAGACTGGCCAAAGTATCAAAAAAATGTGTATTTGGGTGAGCAACTAGCAGGAATCACTATGACACTCATAGGGTAGCCAATGCCTCGTCACCAGCATAATCACATCAGCAACTTCAAGAAACCCCTGGCAAAAGTTACAATGACTCTTACGATACACAACTAGTGGCGTAGCTATCAGGCAGACTTGAAAGAGTATCTAAAAAATGTGTATTTGGGTGAAGAACTGGCAGGAATCTCTATGACTCTCTTGAGGTAGCCAATGCTTCGTCACCAGCAGAATCAAATCAGCAACTTCTAGAAACCCCTGGCAAAAGTAACGATGTTTCTCTTAAGATACACAACTAGTGGCGTATCGCTTCAGGCACACTGGAAACAGTATCTAAAAAATGTGTATTTGGGTGAGCAACTGGCACGAAACACTGTAACTATCTTAGGGTAACCAATATCTCGTCACCAGTATAATCACATCTTCAAAGGCAAGAAACCGCTGGCAAGAGTAACGATGTTTCTCTTAAGATACACAACTAGTGGCGTATCGCTTCAGGCAGACTGGCCACAGTATCTCAAAATGTGTACTTGGGTGAGCAACTGGCAGAAAGCACTATGACTCTCTTAAGGTAGTCAATGCCTCGTCACCAACATAATCACATCACCAAATTCAAGAAACCGCTTGCAAAGGTAACGAAGCTTCTCATAAGATACACAACTAGTGGGGTGTCACTTGAGGCAGACTGGCCAAAGTATCAAAAAAATGTGTATTTGGGTGAGCAACTAGCAGGAATCACTATGACACTCATAGGGTAGCCAATGCCTCGTCACCAGCATAATCACATCAGCAACTTCAAGAAACCCCTGGCAAAAGTTACAATGACTCTTAAGATACACAACTAGTGGCGTAGCTATCAGGCAGACTGGAAAGAGTATCTAAAAAATGTGTATTTGGGAGAAGAACTGGCAGGAATCTCTATGACTCTCTTGAGGTAGCCAATGCCTCGTCACCAGCAGAATCAAATCAGCAACTTCTAGAAACCCCTGGCAAAAGTAACGATGTTTCTCTTAAGATACACAACTAGTGGCGTATCGCTTCAGGCAGACTGGCCACAGTATCTCAAAATGTGTATTTGTGTGAGCAACTGGCAGGAAGCACTATGACTCTCTTAAGGTAGCCAATGCCTCGTCACCAACATAATCCCATCACCAACTTCAAGAAACCGCTTGCAAAGGTAACGAAACTTCTCATAAGATACACAGCTAGTGGGGTGTCACTTGAGGCAGACTGGCCAAAGTATCAAAAAATGTGTATTTGGGTGAGCAACTAGCAGGAATCACTATGACACTCATAGGGTAGCCAATGCCTCGTCACCAGCATAATCACATCAGCAACTTCAAGAAACCTCTGGCAAAAGTTACAATGACTCTTACGATACACAACTAGTGGCGTAGCTATCAGGCAGACTGGAAAGAGTATCTAAAAAATGTGTATTTGGGTGAAGAACTGGCAGAAATCTCTATGACTCTCTTGAGGTAGCCAATGCCTCGTCACCAGCAGAATCAAATCAGGAACTTCTAGAAACCCCTGGCAAAAGTAACGATGTTTCTCTTAAGATACACAACTAGTGGCGTATCGCTTCAGGCACACTGGAAACAGTATCTAAAAAATGTGTATTTGGGTGAGCAACTGGCACGAAACACTGTAACTATCTTAGGGTAACCAATATCTCGTCACCAGTATAGTCACATCTTCAAAGGCAAGAAACCGCTGGCAAGAGTAACGATGTTTCTCTTAAGATACACAACTAGTGGCGTATCGCTTCAGGCAGACTGGCCACAGTATCTCAAAATGTGTACTTGGGTGAGCAACTGGCAGAAAGCACTATGACTCTCTTAAGGTAGTCAATGCCTCGTCACCAACATAATCCCATCACCAAATTCAAGAAACCGCTTGCAAAGGTAACGAAGCTTCTCATAAGATACACAACTAGTGGGGTGTCACTTGAGGCAGACTGGCCAAAGTATCAAAAAAATGTGTATTTGGGTGAGCAACTAGCTGGAATCACTATGACACTCATAGGGTAGCCAATGCCTCGTCACCAGCATAATCACATCAGCAACTTCAAGAAACCCCTGGCAAAAGTTACAATGACTCTTAAGACACACAACTAGTGGCGTAGCTATCAGGCAGACTGGAAAGAGTATCTAAAAAATGTGTATTTGGGTGAAGAACTGGCAGGAATCTCTATGACTCTCTTGAGGTAGCCAATGCCTCGTCACCAGCAGAATCAAATCAGCAACTTCTAGAAACCCCTGGCAAAAGTAACGATGTTTCTCTTAAGATACACAACTAGTGGCGTATCGCTTCAGGCACACTGGAAGCAGTATCAAAAAAATGTGTATTTGGGTGAGCAACTGGCACGAAACACTGTGACTATCTTAGGGTAAGCAATATCTCGTCACCAGTATAATCACATCTTCAAAGTCAAGAAACCGCTGGCAAGAGTAACGATGTTTCTCTTAAGATACACAACTAGTGGCGTATCGCTTCAGGCAGACTGGCCACAGTATCTCAAAATGTGTATTTGGGTGAGCAACTGGCAGGAAGCACTATGACTCTCTTAAGGTAGCCAATGCCTCGTCACCAACATAATCCCATCACCAACTTCAAGAAACCGCTAGCAAAGGTAACGAAACTTCTCATAAGATACACAGCTAGTGGGGTGTCACTTGAGGCAGACTGGCCAAAGTATCAAAAAAATGTGTATTTGGGTGAGCAACTAGCAGGAATCACTATGACACTCATAGGGTAGCCAATGCCTCGTCACCAGCATAATCACATCAGCAAGTTCAAGAAACCCCTGGCAAAAGTTACAATGACTCTTAAGATACACAACTAGTGGCGTAGCTATCAGGCAGACTGGAAAGAGTATCTAAAAAATGTGTATTTGGGAGAAGAACTGGCAGGAATCTCTATGACTCTCTTGAGGTAGCCAATGCCTCGTCACCAGCAGAATCAAATCAGCAACTTCTAGAAACCCCTGGCTAAAGTAACGATGTTTCTCTTAAGATACACCACTAGTGGCGTATCGCTTCTGGCAGACTGGCCACAGTATCTCAAAATGTGTATTTGGGTGAGCAACTGGCAGGAAGCACTATGACTCTCTTAAGGTAGCCAATGCCTCGTCACCAACATAATCCCATCACCAACTTCAAGAAACCGCTTGCAAAGGTAACGAAACTTCTCATAAGATACACAGCTAGTGGGGTGTCACTTGAGGCAGACTGGCCAAAGTATCAAAAAAATTTGTATTTGGGTGAGCAACTAGCTGGAATCACTATGACACTCATAGGGTAGCCAATGCCTCGTCACCAGCATAATCACATAAGCAACTTCAAGAAACCCCTGGCAAAAGTTACAATGACTCTTAAGATACACAACTAGTGGCGTAGCTATCAGGCAGACTGGAAAGAGTATCTAAAAAATGTGTATTTGGGTGAAGAACTGGCAGGAATCTCTATGACTCTCTTGAGGTAGCCAATGCCTCGTCACCAGCAGAATCAAATCAGCAACTTCTAGAAACCCAAGGCAAAAGTAACGATGTTTCTCTTAAGATACACAACTAGTGGCGTATCGCTTCTGGCAGACTGGCCACAGTATCTCAAAATGTGTATTTGGGTGAGCAACTGGCAGGAAGCACTATGACTCTCTTAAGGTAGCCAATGCCTCGTCACCAACATAATCCCATCACCAACTTCAAGAAACCGCTTGCAAAGGTAACGAAACTTCTCATAAGATACACAGCTAGTGGGGTGTCACTTGAGGCAGACTGGCCAAAGTATCAAAAAATGTGTATTTGGGTGAGCAACTAGCAGGAATCACTATGACACTCATAGGGTAGCCAATGCCTCGTCACCAGCATAATCACATCAGCAACTTCAAAAAACCCCTGGCAAAAGTTACAATGACTCTTAAGACACACAACTAGTGGCGTAGCTATCAGGCAGACTGCAAAGAGTATCTAAAAAATGTGTATTTGGGTGAAGAACTGGAAGGAATCTCTATGACTCTCTTGAGGTAGCCAATGCCTCGTCACCAGCAGAATCAAATCAGGAACTTCTAGAAACCCCTGGCAAAAGTAACGATGTTTCTCTTAAGATACACAACTAGTGGCGTATCGCTTCAGGCACACTGGAAACAGTATCTAAAAAATGTGTATTTGGGTGAGCAACTGGCACGAAACACTGTGACTATCTTAGGGTAACCAATATCTCGTCACCAGTATAATCACATCTTCAAAGTCAAGAAACCGCTGGCAAGAGTAACGATGTTTCTCTTAAGATACACAACTAGTGGCGTATCGCTTCAGGCATACTGGAAACAGTATCTAAAAAATGTGTATTTGGGTGAGCAACTGGCAGGAAGCACTATGACTCTCTTAAGGTAGCCAATGCCTCGTCACCAACATAATCCCATCACCAACTTCAAGAAACCGCTAGCAAAGGTAACGAAACTTCTCATAAGATACACAGCTAGTGGGGTGTCACTTGAGGCAGACTGGCCAAAGTATCAAAAAAATGTGTATTTGGGTGAGCAACTAGCAGGAATCACTATGACACTCATAGGGTAGCCAATGCCTCGTCACCAGCATAATCACATCAGCAACTTCAAGAAACCCCTGGCAAAAGTTACAATGACTCTTAAGATACACAACTAGTGGCTTAGCTATCAGGCAGACTGGAAAGAGTATCTAAAAAATGTGTATTTGGGTGAAGAACTGGCAGGAATCTCTATGACTCTCTTGAGGCAGCCAATGCCTCGTCACCAGCAGAAACAAATCAGCAACTTCTAGAAACCCCTGGCTAAAGTAACGATGTTTCTCTTAAGATACACAACTAGTGGCGTATCGCTTCAGGCAGACTGGCCACAGTATCTCAAAATGTGTATTTGGGTGAGCAACTGGCAGGAAGCACTATGACTCTCTTAAGGTAGCCAATGCCTCGTCACCAACATAATCCCATCACCAACTTCAAGAAACCGCTTGCAAAGGTAACGAAACTTCTCATAAGATACACAGCTAGTGGGGTGTCACTTGAGGCAGACTGGCCAAAGTATCAAAAAAATGTGTATTTGGGTGAGCAACTAGCAGGAATCACTATTACACTCATAGGGTAGCCAATGCCTCGTCACCAGCATAATCACATAAGCAACTTCAAGAAACCCCTGGCAAAAGTTACAATGACACTTAAGATACACAACTAGTGGCGTAGCTATCAGGCAGACTGGAAAGAGTATCTAAAAAATGTGTATTTGGGTGAAGAACTGGCAGGAATCTCTATGACTCTCTTGAGGTAGCCAATGCCTCGTCACCAGCAGAATCAAGTCAGCAACTTCTAGAAACCCCTGGCAAAAGTAACGATGTTTCTCTTAAGATACACAACTAGTGGCGTATCGCTTCAGGCAGACTGGCCACAGTATCTCAAAATGTGTATTTGGGTGAGCAACTGGCAGGAAGCACTATGACTCTCTTAAGGTAGCCAATGCCTCGTCACGAACATAATCCCATCACCAACTTCAAGAAACCGCTTGCAAAGGTAACGAAACTTCTCATAAGATACACAGCTAGTGGGGTGTCACTTGAGGCAGACTGGCCAAAGTATCAAAAAATGTGTATTTGGGTGAGCCACTAGCAGGAATCACTATGACACTCATAGGGTAGCCAATGCCTCGTCACCAGCATAATCACATCAGCAACTTCAAGAAACCCCTGGCAAAAGTTACAATGACTCTTACGATACACAACTAGTGGCGTAGCTATCAGGCAGACTGGAAAGAGTATCTAAAAAATGTGTATTTGGGTGAAGAACTGGCAGGAATCTCTATGACTCTCTTGAGGTAGCCAATGCTTCGTCACCAGCAGAATCAAATCAGCAACTTCTAGAAACCCCTGGCAAAAGTAACGATGTTTCTCTTAAGATACACAACTAGTGGCGTATCGCTTCAGGCAGACTGGCCACAGTATCTCAAAATGTGTACTTGGGTGAGCAACTGGCAGAAAGCACTATGACTCTCTTAAGGTAGTCAATGCCTCGTCACCAACATAATCACATCACCAAATTCAAGAAACCGCTTGCAAAGGTAACGAAGCTTCTCATAAGATACACAACTAGTGGGGTGTCACTTGAGGCAGACTGGCCAAAGTATCAAAAAAATGTGTATTTGGGTGAGCAACTAGCTGGAATCACTATGACACTCATAGGGTAGCCAATGCCTCGTCAGCAGCATAATCACATCAGCAACTTCAAGAAACCCCTGGCAAAAGTTACAATGATGCTTAAGACACACAACTAGTGGCGTAGCTATCAGGCAGACTGGAAAGAGTATCTAAAAAATGTGTATTTGGGTGAAGAACTGGCAGGAATCTCTATGACTCTCTTGAGGTAGCCAATGCCTCGTCACCAGCAGAATCAAATCAGCAACTTCTAGAAACCCCTGGCTAAAGTAACGATGTTTCTCTTAAGATACACAACTAGTGGCGTATCGCTTCAGGCAGACTGGAAACAGTATCTAAAAAATGTGTATTTGGGTGAGCAACTGGCACGAAACACTGTGACTATCTTAGGGTAACCAATATCTCGTCACCAGTATAATCACATCTTCAAAGTCAAGAAACCGCTGGCAAGAGTAACGATGTTTCTCTTAAGATACACAACTAGTGGAGTATCGCTTCAGGCAGACTGGCCACAGTGTCTCAAAATGTGTATTTGGGTGAGCAACTGGCAGGAAGCACTATGACTCTCTTAAGGTAGCCAATGCCTCGTCACCAACATAATCCCATTACCAACTTCAAGAAACCGCTAGCAAAGGTAACGAAACTTCTCATAAGATACACAGCTAGTGGGGTGTCACTTGAGGCAGACTGGCCAAAGTATCAAAAAAATGTGTATTTGGGTGAGCAACTAGCAGGAATCACTATGACACTCATAGGGTAGCCAATGCCTCGTCACCAGCATAATCACATCAGCAACTTCAAGAAACCCCTGGCAAAAGTTACAATGACTCTTAAGATACACAACTAGTGGCTTAGCTATCAGGCAGACTGGAAAGAGTATCTAAAAAATGTGTATTTGGGTGAAGAACTGGCAGGAATCTCTATGACTCTCTTGAGGCAGCCAATGCCTCGTCACCAGCAGAATCAAATCAGCAACTTCTAGAAACCCCTGGCTAAAGTAACGATGTTTCTCTTAAGATACACAACTAGTGGCGTATCGCTTCAGGCAGACTGGCCACAGTATCTCAAAATGTGTATTTGGGTGAGCAACTGGCAGGAAGCACTATGACTCTCTTAAGGTAGCCAATGCCTCGTCACCAACATAATCCCATCACCAACTTCAAGAAACCGCTTGCAAAGGTAACGAAACTTCTCATAAGATACACAGCTAGTGGGGTGTCACTTGAGGCAGACTGGCCAAAGTATCAAAAAAATGTGTATTTGGGTGAGCAACTAGCAGGAATCACTATTACACTCATAGGGTAGCCAATGCCTCGTCACCAGCATAATCACATAAGCAACTTCAAGAAACCCCTGGCAAAAGTTACAATGACACTTAAGATACACAACTAGTGGCGTAGCTATCAGGCAGACTGGAAAGAGTATCTAAAAAATGTGTATTTGGGTGAAGAACTGGCAGGAATCTCTATGACTCTCTTGAGGTAGCCAATGCCTCGTCACCAGCAGAATCAAATCAGCAACTTCTAGAAACCCCTGGCAAAAGTAACGATGTTTCTCTTAAGATACACAACTAGTGGCGTATCGCTTCAGGCAGACTGGCCACAGTATCTCAAAATGTGTATTTGGGTGAGCAACTGGCAGGAAGCACTATGACTCTCTTAAGGTAGCCAATGCCTCGTCACGAACATAATCCCATCACCAACTTCAAGAAACCGCTTGCAAAGGTAACGAAACTTCTCATAAGATACACAGCTAGTGGGGTGTCACTTGAGGCAGACTGGCCAAAGTATCAAAAAATGTGTATTTGGGTGAGCAACTAGCAGGAATCACTATGACACTCATAGGGTAGCCAATGCCTCGTCACCAGCATAATCACATCAGCAACTTCAAGAAACCCCTGGCAAAAGTTACAATGACTCTTACGATACACAACTAGTGGCGTAGCTATCAGGCAGACTGGAAAGAGTATCTAAAAAATGTGTATTTGGGTGAAGAACTGGCAGGAATCTCTATGACTCTCTTGAGGTAGCCAATGCTTCGTCACCAGCAGAATCAAATCAGCAACTTCTAGAAACCCCTGGCAAAAGTAACGATGTTTCTCTTAAGATACACAACTAGTGGCGTATCGCTTCAGGCAGACTGGCCACAGTACCTCAAAATGTGTACTTGGGTGAGCAACTGGCAGAAAGCACTATGACTCTCTTAAGGTAGTCAATGCCTCGTCACCAACATAATCACATCACCAAATTCAAGAAACCGCTTGCAAAGGTAACGAAGCTTCTCATAAGATACACAACTAGTGGGGTGTCACTTGAGGCAGACTGGCCAAAGTATCAAAAAAATGTGTATTTGGGTGAGCAACTAGCAGGAATCACTATGACACTCATAGGGTAGCCAATGCCTCGTCACCAGCATAATCACATCAGCAACTTCAAGAAACCCCTGGCAAAAGTTACAATGACTCTTAAGATACACAACTAGTGGCGTAGCTATCAGGCAGACTGGAAAGAGTATCTAAAAAATGTGTATTTGGGAGAAGAACTGGCAGGAATCTCTATGACTCTCTTGAGGTAGCCAATGCCTCGTCACCAGCAGAATCAAATCAGCAACTTCTAGAAACCCCTGGCAAAAGTAACGATGTTTCTCTTAAGATACACAACTAGTGGCGTATCGCTTCAGGCAGACTGGCCACAGTATCTCAAAATGTGTATTTGTGTGAGCAACTGGCAGGAAGCACTATGACTCTCTTAAGGTAGCCAATGCCTCGTCACCAACATAATCCCATCACCAACTTCAAGAAACCGCTTGCAAAGGTAACGAAACTTCTCATAAGATACACAGCTAGTGGGGTGTCACTTGAGGCAGACTGGCCAAAGTATCAAAAAAATGTGTATTTGGGTGAGCAACTAGCTGGAATCACTATGACACTCATAGGGTAGCCAATGCCTCGTCACCAGCATAATCACATAAGCAACTTCAAGAAACCCCTGGCAAAAGTTACAATGACTCTTAAGATACACAACTAGTGGCGTAGCTATCAGGCAGACTGGAAAGAGTATCTAAAAAATGTGTATTTGGGTGAAGAACTGGCAGGAATCTCTATGACTCTCTTGAGGTAGCCAATGCCTCGTCACCAGCAGAATCAAATCAGCAACTTCTAGAAACCCCTGGCAAAAGTAACGATGTTTCTCTTAAGATACACCACTAGTGGCGTATCGCTTCTGGCAGACTGGCCACAGTATCTCAAAATGTGTATTTGGGTGAGCAACTGGCAGGAAGCACTATGACTCTCTTAAGGTAGCCAATGCCTCGTCACCAACATAATCCCATCACCAACTTCAAGAAACCGCTTGCAAAGGTAACGAAACTTCTCATAAGATACACAGCTAGTGGGGTGTCACTTGAGGCAGACTGGCCAAAGTATCAAAAAAATGTGTATTTGGGTGAGCAACTAGCTGGAATCACTATGACACTCATAGGGTAGCCAATGCCTCGTCACCAGCATAATCACATAAGCAACTTCAAGAAACCCCTGGCAAAAGTTACAATGACTCTTAAGATACACAACTAGTGGCGTAGCTATCAGGCAGACTGGAAAGAGTATCTAAAAAATGTGTATTTGGGTGAAGAACTGGCAGGAATCTCTATGACTCTCTTGAGGTAGCCAATGCCTCGTCACCAGCAGAATCAAATCAGCAACTTCTAGAAACCCAAGGCAAAAGTAACGATGTTTCTCTTAAGATACACAACTAGTGGCGTATCGCTTCAGGCAGACTGGCCACAGTATCTCAAAATGTGTATTTGGGTGAGCAACTGGCAGGAAGCACTATGACTCTCTTAAGGTAGCCAATGCCTCGTCACCAACATAATCCCATCGCCAACTTCAAGATACCGCTTGCAAAGGTAACGAAACTTCTCATAAGATACACAGCTAGTGGGGTGTCACTTGAGGCAGACTGGCCAAAGTATCAAAAAAATGTGTATTTGGGTGAGCAACTAGCAGGAATCACTATGACACTCATAGGGTAGCCAATGCCTCGTCACCAGCATAATCACATCAGCAACCTCAAGAAACCCCTGGCAAAAGTGACAATGACTCTTAAGATACACAACTAGTGGCGTAGCTATCAGGCAGACTGGAAAGAGTATCTAAAAAATGTGTATTTGGGTGAAGAACTGGCAGGAATCTCTATGACTCTCTTGAGGTAGCCAATGCCTCGTCACCAGCAGAATCAAATCAGCAACTTCTAGAAACCCCTGGCAAAAGTAACGATGTTTCTCTTAAGATACACAACTAGTGGCGTATCGCTTCAGGCACACTGGAAACAGTATCTAAAAAATGTGTATTTGGGTGAGCAACTCTCACGAAACACTGTGACTATCTTAGGGTAAGCAATATCTCGTCACCAGTATAATCACATCTTCAAAGTCAAGAAACCGCTGGCAAGAGTAACGATGTTTCTCTTAAGATACACAACTAGTGGCGTATCGCTTCAGGCAGACTGGCCACAGTATCTCAAAATGTGTATTTGGGTGAGCAACTGGCAGGAAGCACTATGACTCTCTTAAGTTAGCCAATGCCTCGTCACCAACATAATCCCATCACCAACTTCAAGAAACCGCTAGCAAAGGTAACGAAACTTCTCATAAGATACACAGCTAGTGGGGTGTCACTTGAGGCAGACTGGCCAAAGTATCAAAAAAATGTGTATTGGGTGAGCAACTAGCTGGAATCACTATGACACTCATAGGGTAGCCAATGCCTCGTCACCAGCATAATCACATAAGCAACTTCAAGAAACCCCTGGCAAAAGTTACAATGACTCTTAAGATACACAACTAGTGGCGTAGCTATCAGGCAGACTGGAAAGAGTATCTAAAAAATGTGTATTTGGGTGAAGAACTGGCAGGAATCTCTATGACTCTCTTGAGGTAGCCAATGCCTCGTCACCAGCAGAATCAAATCAGCAACTTCTAGAAACCCCTGGCAAAAGTAACGATGTTTCTCTTAAGATACACCACTAGTGGCGTATCGCTTCTGGCAGACTGGCCACAGTATCTCAAAATGTGTATTTGGGTGAGCAACTGGCAGGAAGCACTATGACTCTCTTAAGGTAGCCAATGCCTCGTCACCAACATAATCCCATCACCAACTTCAAGAAACCGCTTGCAAAGGTAACGAAACTTCTCATAAGATACACAGCTAGTGGGGTGTCACTTGAGGCAGACTGGCCAAAGTATCAAAAAAATGTGTATTTGGGTGAGCAACTAGCTGGAATCACTATGACACTCATAGGGTAGCCAATGCCTCGTCACCAGCATAATCACATAAGCAACTTCAAGAAACCCCTGGCAAAAGTTACAATGACTCTTAAGATACACAACTAGTGGCGTAGCTATCAGGCAGACTGGAAAGAGTATCTAAAAAATGTGTATTTGGGTGAAGAACTGGCAGGAATCTCTATGACTCTCTTGAGGTAGCCAATGCCTCGTCACCAGCAGAATCAAATCAGCAACTTCTAGAAACCCAAGGCAAAAGTAACGATGTTTCTCTTAAGATACACAACTAGTGGCGTATCGCTTCAGGCAGACTGGCCACAGTATCTCAAAATGTGTATTTGGGTGAGCAACTGGCAGGAAGCACTATGACTCTCTTAAGGTAGCCAATGCCTCGTCACCAACATAATCCCATCACCAACTTCAAGAAACCGCTTGCAAAGGTAACGAAGCTTCTCATAAGATACACAGCTAGTGGGGTGTCACTTGAGGCAGACTGGCCAAAGTATCAAAAAAATGTGTATTTGGGTGAGCAACTAGCAGGAATCACTATGACACTCATAGGGTAGCCAATGCCTCGTCACCAGCATAATCACATAAGCAACTTCAAGAAACCCCTGGCAAAAGTTACAATGACTCTTAAGATACACAACTAGTGGCGTAGTTATCAGGCAGACTGGAAAGAGTATCTAAAAAATGTGTATTTGGGTGAAGAACTGGCAGGAATCTCTATGACTCTCTTGAGGTAGCCAATGCCTCGTCACCAGCAGAATCAAATCAGCAACTTCTAGAATCCCCTGGCAAAAGTAACGATGTTTCTCTTAAGATACACAACTAGTGGCGTATCGCTTCAGGCAGACTGGCCACAGTATCTCAAAATGTGTATTTGGGTGAGCAACTGGCAGGAAGCACTATGACTCTCTTAAGGTAGCCAATGCCTCGTCACCAACATAATCCCATCACCAACTTCAAGAAACCGCTTGCAAAGGTAACGAAACTTCTCATAAGATACACAGCTAGTGGGGTGTCACTTGAGGCAGACTGGCCAAAGTATCAAAAAATGTGTATTTGGGTGAGCAACTAGCATGAATCACTATGACACTCATAGGGTAGCCAATGCCTCGTCACCAGCATAATCACATCAGCAACTTCAAGAAACCCCTGGCAAAAGTTACAATGACTCTTACGATACACAACTAGTGGCGTAGCTATCAGGCAGACTGGAAAGAGTATCTAAAAAATGTGTATTTGGGTGAAGAACTGGCAGGAATCTCTATGACTCTCTTGAGGTAGCCAATGCTTCGTCACCAGCAGAATCAAATCAGCAACTTCTAGAAACCCCTGGCAAAAGTAACGATGTTTCTCTTAAGATACACAACTAGTGGCGTATCGCTTCAGGCACACTGGAAACAGTATCTAAAAAATGTGTATTTGGGTGAGCAACTGGCACGAAACACTGTAACTATCTTAGGGTAACCAATATCTCGTCACCAGTATAATCACATCTTCAAAGGCAAGAAACCGCTGGCAAGAGTAACGATGTTTCTCTTAAGATACACAACTAGTGGCGTTTCGTTTCAGGCAGACTGGCCACAGTATCTCAAAATGTGTACTTGGGTGAGCAACTGGCAGAAAGCACTATGACTCTCTTAAGGTAGTCAATGCCTCGTCACCAACATAATCACATCACCAAATTCAAGAAACCACTTGCAAAGGTAACGAAGCTTCTCATAAGATACACAACTAGTGGGGTGTCACTTGAGGCAGACTGGCCAAAGTATCAAAAAAATGTGTATTTGGGTGAGCAACTAGCTGGAATCACTATGACACTCATAGGGTAGCCAATGCCTCGTCACCAGCATAATCACATCAGCAACTTCAAGAAACCCCTGGCAAAAGTTACAATGACGCTTAAGACACACAACTAGTGGCGTAGCTATCAGGCAGACTGGAAAGAGTATCTAAAAAATGTGTATTTGGGTGAAGAACTGGCAGGAATCTCTATGACTCTCTTGAGGAAGCCAATGCCTCGTCACCAGCAGAATCAAATCAGCAACTTCTAGAAACCTCTGGCTAAAGTAACGATGTTTCTCTTAAGATACACAACTAGTGGCGTATCGTTTCAGGCAGACTGGCCACAGTATCTCAAAATGTGTATTTGGGTGAGCAACTGGCAGGAAGCACTATGACTCTCTTAAGGTAGCCAATGCCTCGTCACCAACATAATCCCATCACCAACTTCAAGATACCGCTTGCAAAGGTAACGAAACTTCTCATAAGATACACAGCTAGTGGGGTGTCACTTGAGGCAGACTGGCCAAAGTATCAAAAAAATGTGTATTTGGGTGAGCAACTAGCAGGAATCACTATGACACTCATAGGGTAGCCAATGCCTCGTCACCAGCATAATCACATCAGCAACCTCAAGAAACCCCTGGCAAAAGTGACAATGACTCTTAAGATACACAACTAGTGGCGTAGCTATCAGGCAGACTGGAAAAAGTATCTAAAAAATGTGTATTTGGGTGAAGAACTGGCAGGAATCTCTATGACTCTCTTGAGGTAGCCAATGCCTCGTCACCAGCAGAATCAAATCAGCAACTTCTAGAAACCCCTGGCAAAAGTAACGATGATTCTCTTAAGATACACAACTAGTGGCGTATCGCTTCAGGCACACTGGAAACAGTATCTAAAAAATGTGTATTTGGGTGAGCAACTGGCACGAAACACTGTGACTATCTTAGGGTAAGCAATATCTCGTCACCAGTATAATCACATCTTCAAAGTCAAGAAACCGCTGGCAAGAGTAACGATGTTTCTCTTAAGATACACAACTAGTGGCGTATAGCTTCAGGCAGACTGGCCACAGTATCTCAAAATGTGTATTTGGGTGAGCAACTGGCAGGAAGCACTATGACTCTCTTAAGGTAGCCAATGCCTCGTCACCAACATAATCCCATCACCAACTTCAAGAAACCGCTAGCAAAGGTAACGAAACTTCTCATAAGATACACAGCTAGTGGGGTGTCACTTGAGGCAGACTGGCCAAAGTATCAAAAAATGTGTATTTGGGTGAGCAACTAGCAGGAATCACTATGACACTCATAGGGTAGCCAATGCCTCGTTACCAGCATAATCACATCAGCAACTTCAAGAAACCCCTGGCAAAAGTTACAATGACTCTTAAGATACACAACTAGTGGCGTAGCTATCAGGCAGACTGGAAAGAGTATCTAAAAAATGTGTATTTGGGAGAAGAACTGGCAGGAATCTCTATGACTCTCTTGAGGTAGACAAAGCCTCATCACCCGCAGAATCAAATCAGCAACTTCTAGAAACCCCTGGCAAAAGTAACGATGTTTTTCTTAAGATACAAAACTAGTGGCGTATCGCTTCAGGCAGACTGGGCACAGTATCTCAAAATGTGTATTTGGGTGAGCAACTGGCAGGAAGCACTATGACTCTCTTAAGGTAGCCAATGCCTCGTCACCAACATAATCCCATCACCAACTTCAAGAAACCGCTTGCAAAGGTAACGAAACTTCTCATAAGATACACAGCTAGTGGGGTGTCACTTGAGGCAGACTGGCCAAAGTATCAAAAAAATGTGTATTTGGGTGAGCAACTAGCAGGAATCAGTATGACACTCATAGGGTAGCCAATGCCTCGTCACCAGCATAATCACATCAGCAATTTCAAGAAACCCCTGGCAAAAGTTACAATGACTCTTAAGATACACAACTAGTGGCGTAGCTATCAGGCAGACTGAAAAGAGTATCTAAAAAATGTGTATTTGGGTGAAGAACTGGCAGGAATCTCTATGACTCTCTTGAGGTAGCCAATGCTTCGTTACCAGCAGAATCAAATCAGCAACTTCTAGAAACCCCTTTCAAAAGTAACGATGTTTCTCTTAAGATACACAACTAGTGGCGTATCGCTTCAGGCACACTGGAAACAGTATCTAAAAAATGTGTATTTGGGTGAGCAACTGGCACGAAACACTGTGACTCTCTTAGGGTAGCCAATATCTCGTCACCAGTATAATCACAGCTTCAAAGTCAAGAAACCGCTGGCAAGAGTAACGATGTTTCTCTTAAGATACACAACTAGTGGCGTATCGCTTCAGGCAGACTGGCCACAGTATCTCAAAATGTGTATTTGGGTGAGCAACAGGCAGGAAGCACTATGACTCTCTTAAGGTAGCCAATGCCTCGTCACCAACATAAACCCATCACCATCTTCAAGAAACCGCTTGCAAAGGTAACGAAGCTTCTCATAAGATACACAGCTAGTGGGGTGTCACTTGAGGCAGACTGGCCAAAGTATCAAAAAAATGTGTATTTGGGTGAGCAACTATCAGGAATCACTATGACACTCATAGGTTTGCCAATGCCTCGTCACCAGCATAATCACATCAGCAACTTCAAGAAACCCCTGGCAAAAGTTACAATGACTCTTAAGATACACAACTAGTGGCGTAGCTATCAGGCAGACTGGAAAGAGTATCTAAAAAATGTGTATTTGGGTGAAGAACTGGCAGGAATCTCTATGACTCTCTTGAGGTAGCCAATGCCTCGTCACCAGCAGAATCAAATCAGCAACTTCTAGAAACCCCTGTCAAAAGTAACGATGTTTCTCTTAAGATACACAACTAGTGGCGTATCGCTTCAGGCACACTGGAAACAGTATCTAAGAAATGTGTATTTGGGTGAGCAACTGGCACGAAACACTGTGACTATCTTAGGGTAAGCAATATCTCGTCACCAGTATAATCACATCTTCAAAGTCAAGAAACCGCTGGCAAGAGTAACGATGTTTCTCTTAAGATACACAACTAGTGGCGTATAGCTTCAGGCAGACTGGCCACAGTATCTCAAAATGTGTATTTGGGTGAGCAACTGGCATGAAGCACTATGACTCTCTTAAGGTAGCCAATGCCTCGTCACCAACATAATCCCATCACCAACTTCAAGAAACCGCTAGCAAAGGTAACGAAACTTCTCATAAGATACACAGCTAGTGGGGTGTCACTTGAGGCAGACTGGCCAAAGTATCAAAAAATGTGTATTTGGGTGAGCAACTAGCAGGAATCACTATGACACTCATAGGGTAGCCAATGCCTCGTTACCAGCATAATCACATCAGCAACTTCAAGAAACCCCTGGCAAAAGTTACAATGACTCTTAAGATACACAACTAGTGGCGTAGCTATCAGGCAGACTGGAAAGAGTATCTAAAAAATGTGTATTTGGGAGAAGAACTGGCAGGAATCTCTATGACTCTCTTGAGGTAGACAAAGCCTCGTCACCCGCAGAATCAAATCAGCAACTTCTAGAAACCCCTGGCAAAAGTAACGATGTTTTTCTTAAGATACAAAACTAGTGGCGTATCGCTTCAGGCAGACTGGGCACAGTATCTCAAAATGTGTATTTGGGTGAGCAACTGGCAGGAAGCACTATGACTCTCTTAAGGTAGCCAATGCCTCGTCACCAACATAATCCCATCACCAACTTCAAGAAACCGCTTGCAAAGGTAACGAAACTTCTCATAAGATACACAGCTAGTGGGGTGTCACTTGAGGCAGACTGGCCAAAGTATCAAAAAAATGTGTATTTGGGTGAGCAACTAGCAGGAATCAGTATGACACTCATAGGGTAGCCAATGCCTCGTCACCAGCATAATCACATCAGCAATTTCAAGAAACCCCTGGCAAAAGTTACAATGACTCTTAAGATACACAACTAGTGGCGTAGCTATCAGGCAGACTGAAAAGAGTATCTAAAAAATGTGTATTTGGGTGAAGAACTGGCAGGAATCTCTATGACTCTCTTGAGGTAGCCAATGCTTCGTTACCAGCAGAATCAAATCAGCAACTTCTAGAAACCCCTTTCAAAAGTAACGATGTTTCTCTTAAGATACACAACTAGTGGCGTATCGCTTCAGGCACACTGGAAACAGTATCTAAAAAATGTGTATTTGGGTGAGCAACTGGCACGAAACACTGTGACTCTCTTAGGGTAGCCAATATCTCGTCACCAGTATAATCACAGCTTCAAAGTCAAGAAACCGCTGGCAAGAGTAACGATGTTTCTCTTAAGATACACAACTAGTGGCGTATCGCTTCAGGCAGACTGGCCACAGTATCTCAAAATGTGTATTTGGGTGAGCAACAGGCAGGAAGCACTATGACTCTCTTAAGGTAGCCAATGCCTCGTCACCAACATAAACCCATCACCATCTTCAAGAAACCGCTTGCAAAGGTAACGAAGCTTCTCATAAGATACACAGCTAGTGGGGTGTCACTTGAGGCAGACTGGCCAAAGTATCAAAAAAATGTGTATTTGGGTGAGCAACTATCAGGAATCACTATGACACTCATAGGTTTGCCAATGCCTCGTCACCAGCATAATCACATCAGCAACTTCAAGAAACCCCTGGCAAAAGTTACAATGACTCTTAAGATACACAACTAGTGGCGTAGCTATCAGGCAGACTGGAAAGAGTATCTAAAAAATGTGTATTTGGGTGAAGAACTGGCAGGAATCTCTATGACTCTCTTGAGGTAGCCAATGCCTCGTCACCAGCAGAATCAAATCAGCAACTTCTAGAAACCCCTGTCAAAAGTAACGATGTTTCTCTTAAGATACACAACTAGTGGCGTATCGCTTCAGGCACACTGGAAACAGTATCGAAAAAATGTGTATTTGGGTGAGCAACTGGCACGAAACACTCTGACTATCTTAGGGTAACCAATATCTCGTCACCAGTATAATCACATCTTCAAAGTCAAGAAACCGCTGGCAAGAGTAACGATGTTTCTCTTAAGATACACAACTAGTGGCGTATCGCTTCAGGCAGACTGGCCACAGTATCTCGAAATGTGTATTTGGGTGAGCAACTGGCAGGAAGCACTATGACTCTCTTAAGGTAGCCAATGCCTCGTCACCAACATAAACCCATCACCAACTTCAGGAAACCGCTTGCAAAGGTAACGAAGCTTCTCATAAGATACACAGCTAGTGGGGTGTCACTTGAGGCCGACTGGCCAAAGTATCAAAAAAATGTGTATTTGGGTGAGCAACTAGCAGGAATCACTATGACACTCATAGGGTAGCCAATGCCTCGTCACCAGCATAATCACATCAGCAACTTCAAGAAACCCCTGGCAAAAGTTACAATGACTCTTAAGATACACAACTATTGGCGTAGCTATCAGGCAGACTGGAAAGAGTATCTAAAAAATGTGTATTTGGGTGAAGAACTGGCAGGAATCTCTATGGCTCTCTTGAGGTAGCCAATGCCTCGTCACCAGCAGAATCAAATCAGCAACTTCTAGAAACCCCTGGCAAAAGTAACGATGTTTCTCTTAAGATACACAACTAGTGGCGTATCGCTTCAGGCACACTGGAAACAGTATCTAAAAAATGTGTATTTGGGTGAGCAACTGGCACGAAACACTGTGACTATCTTAGGGTAACCAATATCTCGTCGCCAGTATAATCACATCTTCAAAGTCAAGAAACCGCTGGCAAGAGTAACGATGTTTCTCTTAAGATACACAACTAGTGGCGTATCGCTTCAGGCAGACTGGCCACAGTATCTCAAAATGTGTATTTGGGTGAGCAAGTGGCAGGAGGCACTATGACTCTCTTAAGGTAGCCAATGCCTCGTCACCAACATAATCCCATCACCAACTTCAAGATACCGCTTGCAAAGGTAACGAAACTTCTCATAAGATACACAGCTAGTGGGGTGTCACTTGAGGCAGACTGGCCAAAGTATCAAAAAAAAGGGTATTTGGGTGAGCAACTAGCAGGAATCACTATGACACTCATAGGGTAGCCAATGCCTCGTCACCAGCATAATCACATCAGCAACTTCAAGAAACCCCTGGCAAAAGTTACAATGACTCTTAAGATACACAACTAGTGGCGTAGCTATCAGGCAGACTGGAAAGAGTATCTAAAAAATGTGTATTTGGGTGAAGAACTGGCAGGAATCTCTATGACTCTCTTGAGGTAGCCAATGCCTCGTCACCAGCAGAATGAAATCAGCAACTTCTAGAAACCCCTGGCAAAAGTAACGATGTTTCTCTTAAGATACACAAATAGTGGCGTATCGCTTCAGGCAGACTGGCCACAGTATCTCAAAATGTGTATTTCGGTGAGCAACTGGCAGGAAGCACTATGAATCTCTTAAGGTAGCCAATGCCTCGTCACCAACATAATCCCATCACCAACTTCAAGAAACCGCTTGCAAAGGTAACGAAACTTCTCATAAGATACACAGCTAGTGGGGTGTCACTTGAGGCAGACTGGCCAAAGTATCAAAAAAATGTGTATTTGGGTGAGCAACTAGCAGGAATCACTATGACACTCATAGGGTAGCCAATGCCTCGTCACCAGCATAATCACATCAGCAACTTCAAGAAACCCCTGGCAAAAGTTACAATGACTCTTAAGATACACAACTAGTGGCGTAGCTATCAGGCAGACTGAAAAGAGTATCAAAAAATGTGTATTTGGGTGAAGAACTGGCAGGAATCTCTATGACTCTCTTGAGGTAGCCAATGCCTCGTCACCAGCAGAATCAAATCAGCAACTTCTAGAAACCCCTGGCAAAAGTAACGATGTTTCTCTTAAGATACACAACTAGTGGCGTATCGCTTCAGGCACACTGGAAACAGTATCTAAAAAATGTGTATTTGGGTGAGCAACTGGCACGAAACACTGTAACTATCTTAGGGTAACCAATATCTCGTCACCAGTATAATCACATCTTCAAAGGCAAGAAACCGCTGGCAAGAGTAACGATGTTTCTCTTAAGATACACAACTAGTGGCGTTTCGTTTCAGGCAGACTGGCCACAGTATCTCAAAATGTGTACTTGGGTGAGCAACTGGCAGAAAGCACTATGACTCTCTTAAGGTAGTCAATGCCTCGTCACCAACATAATCACATCACCAAATTCAAGAAACCGCTTGCAAAGGTAACGAAGCTTCTCATAAGATACACAACTAGTGGGGTGTCACTTGAGGCAGACTGGCCAAAGTATCAAAAAAATGTGTATTTGGGTGAGCAACTAGCTGGAATCACTATGACACTCATAGGGTAGCCAATGCCTCGTCACCAGCATAATCACATCAGCAACTTCAAGAAACCCCTGGCAAAAGTTACAATGACGCTTAAGACACACAACTAGTGGCGTAGCTATCAGGCAGACTGGAAAGAGTATCTAAAAAATGTGTATTTGGGTGAAGAACTGGCAGGAATCTCTATGACTCTCTTGAGGAAGCCAATGCCTCGTCACCAGCAGAATCAAATCAGCAACTTCTAGAAACCCCTGGC
Source organism: Schistocerca nitens (assembly GCF_023898315.1). Taxonomy (NCBI): domain Eukaryota; kingdom Metazoa; phylum Arthropoda; class Insecta; order Orthoptera; family Acrididae; genus Schistocerca; species Schistocerca nitens. The sequence continues at coordinate 103,155,542 of NC_064616.1, read as the reverse complement.
TAAAGTAACGATGTTTCTCTTAAGATACACAACTAGTGGCGTATCGTTTCAGGCAGACTGGCCACAGTATCTCAAAATGTGTATTTGGGTGAGCAACTGGCAGGAAGCACTATGACTCTCTTAAGGTAGCCAATGCCTCGTCACCAACATAATCCCATCACCAACTTCAAGATACCGCTTGCAAAGGTAACGAAACTTCTCATAAGATACACAGCTAGTGGGGTGTCACTTGAGGCAGACTGGCCAAAGTATCAAAAAAATGTGTATTTGGGTGAGCAACTAGCAGGAATCACTATGACACTCATAGGGTAGCCAATGCCTCGTCACCAGCATAATCACATCAGCAACCTCAAGAAACCCCTGGCAAAAGTGACAATGACTCTTAAGATACACAACTAGTGGCGTAGCTATCAGGCAGACTGGAAAAAGTATCTAAAAAATGTGTATTTGGGTGAAGAACTGGCAGGAATCTCTATGACTCTCTTGAGGTAGCCAATGCCTCGTCACCAGCAGAATCAAATCAGCAACTTCTAGAAACCCCTGGCAAAAGTAACGATGATTCTCTTAAGATACACAACTAGTGGCGTATCGCTTCAGGCACACTGGAAACAGTATCTAAAAAATGTGTATTTGGGTGAGCAACTGGCACGAAACACTGTGACTATCTTAGGGTAAGCAATATCTCGTCACCAGTATAATCACATCTTCAAAGTCAAGAAACCGCTGGCAAGAGTAACGATGTTTCTCTTAAGATACACAACTAGTGGCGTATAGCTTCAGGCAGACTGGCCACAGTATCTCAAAATGTGTATTTGGGTGAGCAACTGGCAGGAAGCACTATGACTCTCTTAAGGTAGCCAATGCCTCGTCACCAACATAATCCCATCACCAACTTCAAGAAACCGCTAGCAAAGGTAACGAAACTTCTCATAAGATACACAGCTAGTGGGGTGTCACTTGAGGCAGACTGGCCAAAGTATCAAAAAATGTGTATTTGGGTGAGCAACTAGCAGGAATCACTATGACACTCATAGGGTAGCCAATGCCTCGTTACCAGCATAATCACATCAGCAACTTCAAGAAACCCCTGGCAAAAGTTACAATGACTCTTAAGATACACAACTAGTGGCGTAGCTATCAGGCAGACTGGAAAGAGTATCTAAAAAATGTGTATTTGGGAGAAGAACTGGCAGGAATCTCTATGACTCTCTTGAGGTAGACAAAGCCTCGTCACCCGCAGAATCAAATCAGCAACTTCTAGAAACCCCTGGCAAAAGTAACGATGTTTTTCTTAAGATACAAAACTAGTGGCGTATCGCTTCAGGCAGACTGGGCACAGTATCTCAAAATGTGTATTTGGGTGAGCAACTGGCAGGAAGCACTATGACTCTCTTAAGGTAGCCAATGCCTCGTCACCAACATAATCCCATCACCAACTTCAAGAAACCGCTTGCAAAGGTAACGAAACTTCTCATAAGATACACAGCTAGTGGGGTGTCACTTGAGGCAGACTGGCCAAAGTATCAAAAAAATGTGTATTTGGGTGAGCAACTAGCAGGAATCAGTATGACACTCATAGGGTAGCCAATGCCTCGTCACCAGCATAATCACATCAGCAATTTCAAGAAACCCCTGGCAAAAGTTACAATGACTCTTAAGATACACAACTAGTGGCGTAGCTATCAGGCAGACTGAAAAGAGTATCTAAAAAATGTGTATTTGGGTGAAGAACTGGCAGGAATCTCTATGACTCTCTTGAGGTAGCCAATGCTTCGTTACCAGCAGAATCAAATCAGCAACTTCTAGAAACCCCTTTCAAAAGTAACGATGTTTCTCTTAAGATACACAACTAGTGGCGTATCGCTTCAGGCACACTGGAAACAGTATCTAAAAAATGTGTATTTGGGTGAGCAACTGGCACGAAACACTGTGACTCTCTTAGGGTAGCCAATATCTCGTCACCAGTATAATCACAGCTTCAAAGTCAAGAAACCGCTGGCAAGAGTAACGATGTTTCTCTTAAGATACACAACTAGTGGCGTATCGCTTCAGGCAGATTGGCCACAGTATCTCAAAATGTGTATTTGGGTGAGCAACAGGCAGGAAGCACTATGACTCTCTTAAGGTAGCCAATGCCTCGTCACCAACATAAACCCATCACCATCTTCAAGAAACCGCTTGCAAAGGTAACGAAGCTTCTCATAAGATACACAGCTAGTGGGGTGTCACTTGAGGCAGACTGGCCAAAGTATCAAAAAAATGTGTATTTGGGTGAGCAACTATCAGGAATCACTATGACACTCATAGGTTTGCCAATGCCTCGTCACCAGCATAATCACATCAGCAACTTCAAGAAACCCCTGGCAAAAGTTACAATGACTCTTAAGATACACAACTAGTGGCGTAGCTATCAGGCAGACTGGAAAGAGTATCTAAAAAATGTGTATTTGGGTGAAGAACTGGCAGGAATCTCTATGACTCTCTTGAGGTAGCCAATGCCTCGTCACCAGCAGAATCAAATCAGCAACTTCTAGAAACCCCTGTCAAAAGTAACGATGTTTCTCTTAAGATACACAACTAGTGGCGTATCGCTTCAGGCACACTGGAAACAGTATCTAAGAAATGTGTATTTGGGTGAGCAACTGGCACGAAACACTGTGACTATCTTAGGGTAAGCAATATCTCGTCACCAGTATAATCACATCTTCAAAGTCAAGAAACCGCTGGCAAGAGTAACGATGTTTCTCTTAAGATACACAACTAGTGGCGTATAGCTTCAGGCAGACTGGCCACAGTATCTCAAAATGTGTATTTGGGTGAGCAACTGGCAGGAAGCACTATGACTCTCTTAAGGTAGCCAATGCCTCGTCACCAACATAATCCCATCACCAACTTCAAGAAACCGCTAGCAAAGGTAACGAAACTTCTCATAAGATACACAGCTAGTGGGGTGTCACTTGAGGCAGACTGGCCAAAGTATCAAAAAATGTGTATTTGGGTGAGCAACTAGCAGGAATCACTATGACACTCATAGGGTAGCCAATGCCTCGTTACCAGCATAATCACATCAGCAACTTCAAGAAACCCCTGGCAAAAGTTACAATGACTCTTAAGATACACAACTAGTGGCGTAGCTATCAGGCAGACTGGAAAGAGTATCTAAAAAATGTGTATTTGGGAGAAGAACTGGCAGGAATCTCTATGACTCTCTTGAGGTAGACAAAGCCTCGTCACCCGCAGAATCAAATCAGCAACTTCTAGAAACCCCTGGCAAAAGTAACGATGTTTTTCTTAAGATACAAAACTAGTGGCGTATCGCTTCAGGCAGACTGGGCACAGTATCTCAAAATGTGTATTTGGGTGAGCAACTGGCAGGAAGCACTATGACTCTCTTAAGGTAGCCAATGCCTCGTCACCAACATAATCCCATCACCAACTTCAAGAAACCGCTTGCAAAGGTAACGAAACTTCTCATAAGATACACAGCTAGTGGGGTGTCACTTGAGGCAGACTGGCCAAAGTATCAAAAAAATGTGTATTTGGGTGAGCAACTAGCAGGAATCAGTATGACACTCATAGGGTAGCCAATGCCTCGTCACCAGCATAATCACATCAGCAATTTCAAGAAACCCCTGGCAAAAGTTACAATGACTCTTAAGATACACAACTAGTGGCGTAGCTATCAGGCAGACTGAAAAGAGTATCTAAAAAATGTGTATTTGGGTGAAGAACTGGCAGGAATCTCTATGACTCTCTTGAGGTAGCCAATGCTTCGTTACCAGCAGAATCAAATCAGCAACTTCTAGAAACCCCTTTCAAAAGTAACGATGTTTCTCTTAAGATACACAACTAGTGGCGTATCGCTTCAGGCACACTGGAAACAGTATCTAAAAAATGTGTATTTGGGTGAGCAACTGGCATGAAACACTGTGACTCTCTTAGGGTAGCCAATATCTCGTCACCAGTATAATCACAGCTTCAAAGTCAAGAAACCGCTGGCAAGAGTAACGATGTTTCTCTTAAGATACACAACTAGTGGCGTATCGCTTCAGGCAGACTGGCCACAGTATCTCAAAATGTGTATTTGGGTGAGCAACAGGCAGGAAGCACTATGACTCTCTTAAGGTAGCCAATGCCTCGTCACCAACATAAACCCATCACCATCTTCAAGAAACCGCTTGCAAAGGTAACGAAGCTTCTCATAAGATACACAGCTAGTGGGGTGTCACTTGAGGCAGACTGGCCAAAGTATCAAAAAAATGTGTATTTGGGTGAGCAACTATCAGGAATCACTATGACACTCATAGGTTTGCCAATGCCTCGTCACCAGCATAATCACATCAGCAACTTCAAGAAACCCCTGGCAAAAGTTACAATGACTCTTAATATACACAACTAGTGGCGTAGCTATCAGGCAGACTGGAAAGAGTATCTAAAAAATGTGTATTTGGGTGAAGAACTGGCAGGAATCTCTATGACTCTCTTGAGGTAGCCAATGCCTCGTCACCAGCAGAATCAAATCAGCAACTTCTAGAAACCCCTGTCAAAAGTAACGATGTTTCTCTTAAGATACACAACTAGTGGCGTATCGCTTCAGGCACACTGGAAACAGTATCGAAAAAATGTGTATTTGGGTGAGCAACTGGCACGAAACACTCTGACTATCTTAGGGTAACCAATATCTCGTCACCAGTATAATCACATCTTCAAAGTCAAGAAACCGCTGGCAAGAGTAACGATGTTTCTCTTAAGATACACAACTAGTGGCGTATCGCTTCAGGCAGACTGGCCACAGTATCTCAAAATGTGTATTTGGGTGAGCAACTGGCAGGAAGCACTATGACTCTCTTAAGGTAGCCAATGCCTCGTCACCAACATAAACCCATCACCAACTTCAGGAAACCGCTTGCAAAGGTAACGAAGCTTCTCATAAGATACACAGCTAGTGGGGTGTCACTTGAGGCCGACTGGCCAAAGTATCAAAAAAATGTGTATTTGGGTGAGCAACTAGCAGGAATCACTATGACACTCATAGGGTAGCCAATGCCTCGTCACCAGCATAATCACATCAGCAACTTCAAGAAACCCCTGGCAAAAGTTACAATGACTCTTAAGATACACAACAATTTTCGTAGCTATCAGGCAGACTGGAAAGAGTATCTAAAAAATGTGTATTTGGGTGAAGAACTGGCAGGAATCTCTATGGCTCTCTTGAGGTAGCCAATGCCTCGTCACCAGCAGAATCAAATCAGCAACTTCTAGAAACCCCTGGCAAAAGTAACGATGTTTCTCTTAAGATACACAACTAGTGGCGTATCGCTTCAGGCACACTGGAAACAGTATCTAAAAAATGTGTATTTGGGTGAGCAACTGGCACGAAACACTGTGACCATCTTAGGGTAACCAATATCTCGTCGCCAGTATAATCACATCTTCAAAGTCAAGAAACCGCTGGCAAGAGTAACGATGTTTCTCTTAAGATACACAACTAGTGGCGTATCGCTTCAGGCAGACTGGCCACAGTATCTCAAAATGTGTATTTGGGTGAGCAAGTGGCAGGAGGCACTATGACTCTCTTAAGGTAGCCAATGCCTCGTCACCAACATAATCCCATCACCAACTTCAAGATACCGCTTGCAAAGGTAACGAAACTTCTCATAAGATACACAGCTAGTGGGGTGTCACTTGAGGCAGACTGGCCAAAGTATCAAAAAAAAGGGTATTTGGGTGAGCAACTAGCAGGAATCACTATGACACTCATAGGGTAGCCAATGCCTCGTCACCAGCATAATCACATCAGCAACTTCAAGAAACCCCTGGCAAAAGTTACAATGACTCTTAAGATACACAACTAGTGGCGTAGCTATCAGGCAGACTGGAAAGAGTATCTAAAAAATGTGTATTTGGGTGAAGAACTGGCAGGAATCTCTATGACTCTCTTGAGGTAGCCAATGCCTCGTCACCAGCAGAATGAAATCAGCAACTTCTAGAAACCCCTGGCAAAAGTAACGATGTTTCTCTTAAGATACACAAATAGTGGCGTATCGCTTCAGGCAGACTGGCCACAGTATCTCAAAATGTGTATTTCGGTGAGCAACTGGCAGGAAGCACTATGAATCTCTTAAGGTAGGCAATGCCTCGTCACCAACATAATCCCATCACCAACTTCAAGAAACCGCTTGCAAAGGTAACGAAACTTCTCATAAGATACACAGCTAGTGGGGTGTCACTTGAGGCAGACTGGCCAAAGTATCAAAAAAATGTGTATTTGGGTGAGCAACTAGCAGGAATCACTATGACACTCATAGGGTAGCCAATGCCTCGTCACCAGCATAATCACATCAGCAACTTCAAGAAACCCCTGGCAAAAGTTACAATGACTCTTAAGATACACAACTAGTGGCGTAGCTATCAGGCAGACTGAAAAGAGTATCAAAAAATGTGTATTTGGGTGAAGAACTGGCAGGAATCTCTATGACTCTCTTGAGGTAGCCAATGCTTCGTTACCAGCAGAATCAAATCAGCTACTTCTAGAAACCCCTTTCAAAAGTAACGATGTTTCTCTTAAGATACACAACTAATGGCGCATCGCTTCAGGCACACTGGTAACAGTATCTAAAAAATGTGTATTTGGGTGAGCAACTGGCACGAAACACTGTGACTCTCTTAGGGTAGCCAATATCTCGTCACCAGTATAATCACAGCTTCAAAGTCAAGAAACTGCTGGCAAGAGTAACGATGTTTCTCTTAAGATACACAACTAGTGGCGTATCGCTTCAGTCAGACTGGCCACAGTATCTCAAAATGTGTATTTGGGTGAGCAACTGGCAGGAAGCACTATGACTCTCTTAAGGTAGCCAATGCCTCGTCACCAACATAATCCCATCACCAACTTCAAGAAACCGCTAGCAAAGGTAACGAAACTTCTCATAAGATACACAGCTAGTGGGGTGTCACTTGAGGCAGACTGGCCAAAGTATCAAAAAAAAGTGTATTTGGGTGAGCAACTAGCAGGAATCACTATGACACTCATAGGGTAGCCAATGCCTCGTCACCAGCATAATCACATCAGCAACTTCAAGAAACCCCTGGCAAAAGTTACAATGACTCTTAAGATACACAACTAGTGGCGTAGCTATCAGGCAGACTGGAAAGAGTATCTAAAAAATGTGTATTTGGGAGAAGAACTGGCAGGAATCTCTATGACTCTCTTGAGGTAGCCAATGACTCGTCACCCGCAGAATCAAATCAGCAACTTCTAGAAACCCCTGGCAAAAGTAACGATGTTTCTCTTAAGATACAAAACTAGTGGCGTATCGCTTCAGGCAGACTGGCCACAGTATCTCAAAATGAGTATTTGGGTGAGCAACTGGCAGGAAGCACTATGACTCTCTTAAGGTAACCAATGCCTCGTCACCAACATAATCCCATCACCAACTTCAAGAAACCGCTTGCAAAGGTAACGAAACTTCTCATAAGATACACAGCTAGTGGGGTGTCACTTGAGGCAGACTGGCCAAAGTATCAAAAAAATGTGTATTTGGGTGAGCAACTAGCAGGAATCACTATGACACTCATAGGGTAGCCAATGCCTCGTCACCAGCATAATCACATCAGCAACTTCAAGAAACCCCTGGCAAAAGTTACAATGACTCTTAAGATACACAACTAGTGGCGTAGCTATCAGGCAGAGTGAAAAGAGTATCTAAAAAATGTGTATTTGGGTGAAGAACTGGCAGGAATCTCTATGACTCTCTTGAGGTAGCCAATGCTTCGTTACCAGCAGAATCAAATCAGCAACTTCTAGAAACCCCTTTCAAAAGTAACGATGTTTCTCTTAAGATACACAACTAGTGGCGTATCGCTTCAGGCACACTGGAAACAGTATTTAAAAAATCTGTATTAGGATGAGCAACTGGCACGAAACACTGTGACTCTCTTAGGGTAGCCAATATCTCGTCACCAGTATAATCACAGCTTCAAAGTCAAGAAACCGCTGGCAAGAGTAACGATGTTTCTCTTAAGATACACAACTAGTGGCGTATCGCTTCAGGCAGACTGGCCACAGCATCTCAAAATGTGTATTTGGGTGAGCAACTGGCAGGAAGCACTATGACTCTCTTAACGTAGCCAATGCCTCGTCACCAACATAAACCCATCACCAACTTCAAGAAACCGCTTGCAAAGGTAACGAAGCTTCTCATAAGATACACAGCTAGAGGGGTGTCACTTGAGGCAGACTGGCCAAAGTATCAAAAAAATGTGTATTTGGGTGAGCAACTAGCAGGAATCACTATGACACTCATAGGGTAGCCAATGCCTCGTCACCAGCATAATCACATCAGCAACTTCAAGAAACCCCTGGCAAAAGTTACAATGACTCTTAAGATACACAACTAGTGGCGTAGCTATCAGGCAGACTGGAAAGAGTATCTAAACAATGTGTATTTGGGTGAAGAACTGGCAGGAATCTCTATGACTCTCTTGAGGTAGCCAATGCCTCGTCACCCTCAGAATCAAATCAGCAACTTCTAGAAACCCCTGGCAAAAGTAACGATGTTTCTCTTAAGATACAAAACTAGTGGCGTATCGCTTCAGGCAGACTGGCCACAGTATCTCCAGATGTGTATTTGGGTGAGCAACTGGCATTAAGCACTATGACTCTCTTAAGGTAGCCAATGCCTCGTCACCAACATAAACCCATCACCAACTTCAAGAAACCGCTTGCAAAGGTAACGAAGCTTCTCATAAGATACACAGCTAGTGGGGTGTCACTTGAGGCAGACTGGCCAAAGTATCAAAAAAATGTGTATTTGGGTGAGCAACTAGCAGGAATCACTATGACACTCATAGGGTAGCCAACGCCTCGTCACCAGCATAATCACATCAGCAACTTCAAGAAACCCCTGGCAAAAGTTACAATGACTCTTAAGATACACAACTAGTGGCGTAGCTATCAGGCAGACTGGAAAGAGTATCTAAAAAATGTGTATTTGGGTGAAGAACTGGCAGGAATCTCTATGACTCTCTTGAGGTAGCCAATGCCTCGTCACCAGCAGAATCAAATCAGCAACTTCTAGAAACCCCTGGCAAAAGTAACGATGTTTCTCTTAAGATACACAACTAGTGGCGTATCGCTTCAGGCACACTGGAAACAGTATCTAAAAAATGTGTATTTGGGTGAGCAACTGGCACGAAACACTGTGACTATCTTAGGGTAACCAATATCTCGTCACCAGTATAATCACATCTTCAAAGTCAAGAAACCGCTGGCAAGAGTAACGATGTTTCTCTTAAGATACACAACTAGTGGCGTATCGCTTCAGGCAGACTGGCCACAGTATCTCAAAATGTGTATTTGGGTGAGCAACTGGCAGAAAGCACTATGACTCTCTAAAGTGAGCCAATGCCTCGTCACCAACATAATCACATCACCAACTTCAAGAAACCGCTTGCAAAGGTAACGAAGCTTCTCATAAGATACACAACTAGTGGGGTGTCACTAGAGGCAGACTGGCCAAAGTATCAAAAAAATGTGTATTTGGTTGAGCAACTAGCAGGAATCACTATGACACTCATAGGGTAGCCAATGCCTCGTCACCAGCATAATCACATCAGCAACTTCAAGAAACCCCTGGCAAAAGTAACAATGACTCTTAAGATACACAACTAGTGGCGTAGCTATCAGGCAAACTGGAAAGAGTATCTAAAAAATGTGTATTTGAGTGTGGAACTGGCAGGAATCTCTATGACTCTCTTGAGGTAGCCAATGCCTCGTCACCAGCAGAATCAAATCAGCAACTTCTAGAAACCCCTGGCAAAAGTAACGATGTTTCTCTTAAGATACACAACTAGTGGCGTATCGCTTCAGGCAGACTGGCCACAGTATCTCAAAATGTGTATTTGGGTGAGCAACTGGCAGGAAGCACTATGACTCTCTTAAGGTAGCCAATGCCTCGTCACCAACATAATCCAATCACCAACTTCAAGAAACCGCTTGCAAAGGTAACGAAACTTCTCATAAGATACACAGCTAGTGGGGTGTCACTTGAGGCAGACTGGCCAAAGTATCAAAAAAATGTGTATTTGGGTGAGCAACTAGCAGGAATCACTATGACACTCATAGGGTAGCCAATGCCTCGTCACCAGCATAATAACATCAGCAACTTCAAGAAACCCCTGGCAAAAGTTACAATGACTCTTAAGATACACAACTAGTGGCGTAGCTATCAGGCAGACTGGAAAGAGTATCTAAAAAATGTGTATTTGGATGAGCAACTGGCAGGAAACACTGTGACTCTCTTAGGGTAGCCAATATCTCGTCACCAGTATAATCACATCAGCAACTTCAAGAAACCCCTGGCAAAAGGTACAATGACTCTTAAGTTACACAACTAGTGGCGTAGCTATCAGGCAGACTGGAAAGAGTATCTAAAAAATGTGTATTTGGATGAGCAACTGGCAGGAAACACTGTGACTCTCTTAGGGTAGCCAATATCTCGTCACCAGTATAATCACATCAGCAACTTCAAGAAACCCCTGGCAAAAGTTACAATGACTCTTAAGTTACACAACTAGTGGCGTAGCTATCAGGCAGACTGGAAAGAGTATCTAAAAAATGTGTATTTGGGTGAGCAACTGGCACGAAACACTGTGACGCTCTTAGGCTAGCCAATATCTCGTCACCAGTATAATCACAGCTTCAAAGTCAAGAAACCGCTGGCAAGAGTAACGATGTTTCTCTTAAGATACACAACTAGTGGCGTATCCCTTCAGGCAGACTGGCCACATTATCTCAAAATGTGTATTTGGGTGAGCAACTGGCAGAAAGCACTATGACTCTCTTAAGGTAGCCAATGCCTCGTCACCAACATTATCACATCACCAACTTCAAGAAACCGCTTGCAAAGGTAACGAAGCTTCTCATAAGATACACAGCTAGTGGGGTGTCACTTGAGGCGGACTGGCCAAAGTATCTCAAAATGTGTATTTGGGTGAGCAACTGGCAGGAAGCACTATGACTCTCTTAAGGTAGCCAATGACTCGTCACCAACATAATCCCATCACCAACCTCAGGAAACCGCTTGCAAAGGTAACGAAGCTTCTCATAAGATACACATCTAGTGGGGTGTCACTTGAGGCAGACTGGCCAAAATATCAAAAAAATGTGTATTTGGGTGAGCAACTAGCAGGAATCCCTATGACACTCATAGGGTTTCCAATGCCTCGTCACCAACATAATCACATCAGTAACTTCAAGAAACCCCTGGCAAAAGTTACAATGACTCTTAAGATACACAACTAGTGGCGTAGCTATCAGGCAGACTGGAAAGAGTATCTAAAAAATGTGTATTTGGGTGAAGAACTGGCAGGAATCTCTATGACTCTCTTGAGGTAGCCAATGCTTCGTCACCAGCAGAATCAAATCAGCAACTTCTAGAAACCCCTTTCAAAAGCAACGATGTTTCTCTTAAGATACACAACTAGTGGCGTATCGCTTCAGGCACACTGGAAACAGTATCTAAAAAATGTGTATTTGGGTGAGCAACTGGCACGAAACACTGTGACTCTCTTAGGGTAGCCAATATGTCGTCACCAGTATAATCACAGCTTCAAAGTCAAGAAACCGCTGGCAAGAGTAACGATGTTTCTCTTAAGATACACAACTAGTGGCGTATCGCTTCAGGCAGACTGGCCACAGTATCTCAAAATGTGTATTTGGGTGAGCAACTGGCAGGAAGCACTATGACTCTCTTAACGTAGCCAATGCCTCGTCACCAACATAATCCCATCACCAACTTCAGGAAACCGCTTGCAAAGGTAACGAAGCTTCTCATAAGATACACAGCTAGTGGGGTGTCACTTGAGGCAGACTGGCCAAAGTATCAAAAAAATGTGTATTTGGGTGACCAACTAGCAGGAATCACTATGACACTCATAGGGTAGCCAATGCCTCGTCACCAGCATAATCACTTCAGCAACTTCAAGAAACCCCTGGCAAAAGTTACAGTGACTCTTAAGATACACAACTAGTGGCGTAGCTATCAGGCAGACTGGAAAGAGTCTCTAAAAAATGTGTATTTGGGTGAAGAACTGGCAGGAATCTCTATGACTCTCTTGAGGTAGCCAATGCCTCGTCACCAGCAGAATCAAATCAGCAACTTCTAGAAACCTCTTTCAAAAGTAACGATGTTTCCCTTAAGATACGCAACTAGTGGCGTATCGCTTCAGGCACACTGGAAACAGTATCTAAAAAATGTGTATTAGGGTGAGCAACTGGCACGAAACACAGTGACTCTCTTTGGGTAACCAATATCTCGTCACCAGTATAATCACATCTTCAAAGTCAAGAAACCGCTGGCAAGAGTAACGATGTTTCTCTTAAGATACACAACTAGTGGCGTATCGCTTCAGGCAGACGCCACAGTATCTCAAAATGTGTATTTGGGTGAGCAACTGGCAGGAAGCACTATGACTCTCTTAAGGTAGCCAATGCCTCGTCACCAACATAATCCCATCACCAACTTCAGGAAACCGCTTGCAAAGGTAACGAAGCTTCTCATAAGATACACAGGTAGTGGGGTGTCGCTTGAGGCAGACTGGCCAAAGTATCAAAAAAATGTGTATTTGGGTGAGCAACTAGCAGGAATCACTATGACACTCATAGGGTAGCCAATGCCTCGTCACCAGCATAATCACATCAGCAACTTCAAGAAACCCCTGGCAAAAGTTACAATGACTCTTAAGATACACAACTAGTGGCGTAGCTATCAGGCAGACTGGAAAGAGTATCTAAAAAATGTGTATTTGGGTGAAGAACTGGCAGGAATCTCTATGACTCTCTTGAGGTAGCCAATGCTTCGTCACCAGCAGAATCAAATCAGCAACTTCTAGAAACCCCTTTCAAAAGTAACGATGTTTCTCTTAAGATACACAACTAGTGGCGTATCGCTTCAGGCACACTGGAAACAGTATCTAAAAAATGTGTATTTGGGTGAGCAACTGGCACGAAACACTGTGACTCTCTTCGGGTAGCCAATATCTCGTCACCAGTATAATCACAGTTTCAAAGTCAAGAAACCGCTGGCAAGAGTAACGATGTTTCTCTTAAGATACACAACTAGTGGCGTATCGCTTCAGGCAGACTGGAAACAGTATCTCAAAATGTGTATTTGGGTGAGCAACTGGCAGGAAGCACTATGACTCTCTTAAGGTAGCCAATGCCTCGTCACCAACATAATCCCATCACCAACTTCAAGAAACCGCTTGCAAAGGTAACGAAGCTTCTCATAAGATACACAGCTAGTGGGGTGTCACTTGAGGCAGACTGGCCAAAGTATCAAAAAAATGTGTATTTGGGTGAGCAACTAGCAGGAATCACTATGACACTCATAGGGTAGACAATGCCTCGTCACCAGCATAATCACATCAGCAACTTCAAGAAACCCCTGGCAAAAGTTACAATGACTCTTAAGATACACAACTAGTGGCGTAGCTATCAGGCAGACTGGAAAGAGTATCTAAAAAATGTGTATTTGAATGAGCAACTGGCAGGAAGCACTATGACTCTCTTAAGGTAGCCAATGCCTCGTCACCAACATAATCCCATCACCAACTTCAAGAAACCGCTTGCAAAGGTAACGAAGCTTCTCATAAGATACACAGCTAGTGGGGTGTCACTTGAGGCAGACTGGCCAAAGTATCAAAAAAATGTGTATTTGGGTGAGCAACTAGCAGGAATCACTATGACACTCATAGGGTAGCCAATGCCTCGTCACCAGCATAATCACATCAGCAACTTCAAGAAACCCCTGGCAAAAGTTACAATGACTCTTAAGATACACAACTAGTGGCGTAGCTATCAGGCAGACTGGAAAGAGTATCTAAAAAATGTGTATTTGGATGAGCAACTGGCAGGAAGCACTATGACTCTCTTAAGATAGCCAATGCCTCGTCACCAACATAATCCCATCACCAACTTCAAGAAACCGCTTGCAAAGGTAACGAAGCTTCTCATAAGATACAAAGCTAGTGGGGTGTCACTTGAGGCAGACTGGCCAAAGTATCAAAAAAATGTGTATTTGGGTGAGCAACTAGCAGGAATCACTATGACACTCATAGGGTAGCCAATGCCTCGTCACCAGCATAATCACATCAGCAACTTCAAGAAACCCCTGGCAAAAGTTACAATGACTCTTAAGATACACAACTAGTGGCGTAGCTATCAGGCAGACTGGAAAGAGTATCTAAAAATGTGTATTTGGGTGAAGAACTGGCAGGAATGTCTATGACTCTTTTGAGGTAGCCAATGCCTCGTCACCAGCAGAATCAAATCAGCAACTTCTAGAAACCCCTGGCAAAAGTAACGATGTTTCTCTTAAGATACACAACTAGTGGCGTATCGCTTCAGGCACACTGGAAACAGTATCTAAAATATGTGTATTTGGGTGAGCAACTGGCACGAAACACTGTGACTCTCTTAGGGTAGCCAATATCTCGTCACCAGTATAATCACAGCTTCAAAGTCAAGAAACCGCTGGCAAGAGTAACGATGTTTCTCTTAAGATACACAACTAGTGGCGTATCGCTTCAGGCAGACGCCACAGTATCTCAAAATGTGTATTTGGGTGAGCAACTGGCAGGAAGCACTATGACTCTCTTAAGGTAGCCAATGCCTTGTCACCAACATAATCCCATCACCAACTTCAAGAAACCGCTTGCAAAGGTAACGAAGCTTCTCATAAGATACACAGCTAGTGGGGTGTCACTTAAGGCAGACTGGCCAAAGTATCAAAAAAATGTGTATTTGGGTGAGCAACTAGCAGGAATCACTATGACACTCATTGGGTAGCCAATACCTCGTCACCAGCATAATCACATCAGCAACTTCAAGAAACCCCTGGCAAAAGTTACAATGACTCTTAAGATACACAACTAGTGGCGTAGCTATCAGGCAGACTGGAAAGAGCATCTAATAAATGTGTATTTGGATGAGCAACTGGCAGGAAGCACTATGACTCTCTTAAGGTAGCCAATGCCTCGTCACCAACATAATCCCATCACCAACTTCAAGAAACCGCTTGCAAAGGTAACGAAGCTTCTCATAAGATACACAGCTAGTGGGGTGTCACTTGAGGCAGACTGTCCAAAGTATCAAAAAAATGTGTATTTGGGTGAGCAACTAGCAGGAATCACTATGACACTCATAGGGTAGCCAATGCCTCGTCACCAGCATAATCACATCAGCAACTTCAAGAAACCCCTGGCAAAAGTTACAATGACTCTTAAGATACACTACTAGTGGCGTAGCTATCAGGCAGACTGGAAAGAGTATCTAAAAATGTGTATTTGGGTGAAGAACTGGCAGGAATCTCTATGACTCTCTTGAGGTAGCCAATGCCTCGTCACCAGCAGAATCAAATCAGCAACTTCTAGAAACCCCTGGCAAAAGTAACGATGTTTCTCTTAAGATACACAACTAGTGGCGTATCGCTTCAGGCACACTGGAAACAGTATCTAAGGAATGTGTATTTGGGTGAGCAACTGGCACGAAACACTGTGACTCTCTTAGGGTAGCCAATATCTCGTCACCAGTATAATCACAGCTTCAAAGTCAAGAAACCGCTGGCAAGAGTAACGATGTTTCTCTTAAGATACACAACTAGTGGCGTATCGCTTCAGGCAGACTGGCCACAGTATCTCAAAATGTGTATTTGGGTGAGCAACTGGCAGGAAGCACTATGTCTCTCTGAAGGTAGCCAATGCCTCGTCACCAACATAATCCCATCACCAACTTCAAGAAACCGCTTGCAAAGGTAACGAAGCTTCTCATAAGATACACAGCTAGTGGGGTGTCACTTGAGGCAGACTGGCCAAAGTATCAAAAAAATGTGTATTTGGGTGAGCATCTAGCAGGAATCACTATGACACTCATAGGGTAGCCAATGCCTCGTCACCAGCATAATCACATCAGCAACTTCAAGAAACCCCTGGCAAAAGTTACAATGACTCTTAAGATACACAACTAGTGGCGTAGCTATCAGGCAGACTAGAAAGAGTATCTAAAAAATGTGTATTTGGGTGAAGAACTGGCAGGAATCTCTATGACTCTCTTGAGGTAGCCAATGCCTCGTCACCAGCAGAATCAAATTAGCAACTTCTAGAAACCCCTGGCAAAAGTGACGATGTTTCTCTTAAGATACACAACTAGTGGCGTATCGCTTCAGGCACACTGGAAACAGTATAACAAAATGTGTATTTGGGTGAGCAACTGGCAGGAAGCACTATGACTCTCTTAAGGTAGCCAATGCCTCGTCACCAACATAATCCCATCACCAACTTCAAGAAACCGCTTGCAAAGGTAACGAAGCTTCTCGTAAGATACACAGCTAGTGGGGTGTCACTTGAGGCAGACTGGCCAAAGTATCAAAAAATGTGTATTTGGGTGAGCAACTAGCAGGAATCAATATGACACTCATGGGGTAGCCAATGCCTCGTCACCAGCATAATCACATCAGCAACTTCAAGAAACCCCTGGCAAAAGTTACAATGACTCTTAAGATACACAACTAGTGGCGTAGCTATCAGGCAGACTGGAAAGAGTATCTAAAAAATGTGTATTTGGATGAGCAACTGGCAGGAAACACTGTGACTCTCTTTGGGTAGCCAATATCTCGTCATCAGTAAATCACATCTTCAAAGTCAAGAAACCGCTGGCAAGAGTAACGATGTTTCTCTTAAGATACACAACTAGTGGCGTATCGCTTCAGGCAGGCTGGCCACAGTATCTCAAAATGTGTATTTGGGTGAGCAACTGGCAGGAAGCATTATGACACTCATAGGGTAGCCAATGCCTCGTCACCAGCATAATCACATCAGCAACTTCAAGAAACCCCTGGCAAAAGTTACAATGACTCTTAAGATACACAACTAGTGGCGTAGCTATCAGGCAGACTGGAAAGAGTATCTAAAAAATGTGTATTTGGATGAGCAACTGGCAGGAAGCACTATGTCTCTCTTAAGGTAGGCAATGCTTCGTCACCAACATAATCCCATCACCAACTTCAAGAAACCGCTTGCAAAGGTAACGAAGCTTCTCATAAGATACACAGCTAGTGGGGTGTCACTTGAGGCAGACTGGCCAAAGTATCAAAAAATGTGTATTTGGGTGAGCAACTAGCGGGAATCACTATGACACTCATAGGGTAGCCAATGCCTCGTCACCAGCATAATCACATCAGCAACTTCAAGAAACCCCTGGCAAAAGTTACAATGACTCTTAAGATACACAACTAGTGGCGTAGCTATCAGGCAGACTGGAAAGAGTATCTAAAAATGTGTATTTGGGTGAAGAACTGGCAGGAATCTCTATGACTCTCTTGAGGTAGCCAATGCCTCGTCACCAGCAGAATCAAATCAGCAACTTCTAGAAACCCCTGGCAAAAGTAACGATGTTTCTCTTAAGATACACAACTAGTGGCGTATCGCTTCAGGCACACTGGAAACAGTATCCAAAAAATGTGTATTTGGGTGAGCAACTGGCACGAAACACTGTGACTCTCTTAGGGTAACCAATATCTCGTCACCAGTATAATCACATCTTCAAAGTCAAGAAACCGCTGGCAAGAGTAACGATGTTTCTCTTAAGATACACAACTAGTGGCGTATCGCTTCAGGCAGACTGGCCACAGTATATCAAAATGTGTATTTGGGTGAGCAACTGGCAGGAAACACTATGACTCTCTTAAGGTAGCCAATGCCTCGTCACCAACATAATCCCATCACCAACTTCAGGAAACCGCTTGCAAAGGTAACGAAGCTTCTCATAAGATACACAACTAGTGGGGTGTCACTTGAGGCAGACTGGCCAAAATATAAAAAAAATGTGTATTTGGGTGAGCAACTAGCAGGAATCCCTATGACACTCATAGGGTTTCCAATGCCTCGTCACCAGCATAATCACATCAGCAACTTCAAGAAACCCCTGGCAAAAGTTACAATGACTCTTAAGATACACAACTAGTGGCGTAGCTATCACGCAGACTGGAAAGAGTATCTAAAAAATGTGTATTTGGGTGAAGAACTGGCAGGAATCTCTATGACTCTCTTGAGGTAGCCAATGCTTCGTCACCAGCAGAATCAAATCAGCAACTTCTAGAAACCCCTTTCAAAAGTAACGATGTTCCTCTTAAGATACGCAACTAGTGGCGTATCGCTTCAGGCACACTGGAAACAGTATCTAAAAAATGTGTATTTGGGTGCGCAACTGGCACGAAACACTGTGACTCTCTTAGGGTAGCCAATATCTCGTCACCAGTATAATCACAGCTTCAAAGTCAAGAAACCGCTGGCAAGAGTAACGATGTTTCTCTTAAGATACACAACTAGTGGCGTATCGCTTCAGGCACACTGGAAACAGTATCTAAAAAATGTGAATTTGGGTGAGCAACTGGCACGAAACACAGTGACTCTCTTAGGGTAACCAATATCTCGTCACCAGTATAATCACATCTTCAAAGTCAAGAAACCGCTGGCAAGAGTAACGATGTTTCTCTTAAGATACACAACTAGTGGCGTATCGCTTCAGGCAGACTGGCTACAGTATCTCAAAATGTGTAATTGGGTGAGCAACTGGCAGGAAGCACTATGACTCTCTTAAGGTAGCCAATGCCTCGTCACCAACATAATCCCATCACCAACTTCAGGAAACCGCTTGCAAAGGTAACGAAGCTTCTCATAAGATACACAGCTAGTGGGGTGTCACATGAGGCAGACTGGCCAAAGTATCAAAAAAATGTGTATTTGGGTGAGCAACTAGCAGGAATCACTGTGACACTCATAGGGAAGCCAATGCCTCGTCACCAGAATAATCACATCAGCAACTTCAAGAAACCCCTGGCAAAAGTTACAATGAATCTTAAGATACACAACTAGTGGCGTAGCTATCAGGCAGACTGGAAAGAGTATCTAAAAAATGTGTATTTGGGTGAAGAACTGGCAGGAATCTCTATGACTCTCTTGAGGTAGCCAATGCTTCGTCACCAGCAGAATCAAATCAGCAACTTCTAGAAACCCCTTTCAAAAGTAACGATGTTTCTCTTAAGATACACAACTAGTGGCGTATCGCTTCAGGCACACTGGAAACAGAATCTAAAAAATGTGAATTTGGGTGAGCAACTGGCACGAAACACTGTGACTCTCTTAGGGTAGCCAATATCTCGTCACCAGTATAATCACAGCTTCAAAGTCAAGAAACCGCTGGCAAGAGTAACGATGTTTCTCTTAAGATACACAACTAGTGGCGTATCGCTTCAGGCAGACTGGAAACAGTATCTAAAAAATGTGTATTTGGGTGAGCAACTGGCACGAAACACTGTGACTCTCTTAGGGTAGCCAATATCTCGTCACCAGTATGATCACAGCTTCAAAGTCAAGAAACCGCTGGCAAGAGTAACGATGTTTCTCTTAAGATACACAACTAGTGGCGTATCGCTTCAGGCAGACTGGAAACAGTATCTCAAAATGTGTATTTGGGTGAGCAACTGGCAGGAAGCACTATGACTCTCTTAAGGTGGCCAATGCCTCGTCACCAACATAATCCCATCACCAACTTCAAGAAACCGCTTGCAAAGGTAACGAAGCTTCTCATAAGATACACAGCTAGTGGGGTGTCACTTGAGGCAGACTGGCCAAAGTATCAAAAAAATGTGTATTTGGGTGAGCAACTAGCAGGAATCACTATGACACTCATAGGGTAGCCAATGCCTCGTCACCAGCATAATCACATCAGCAACTTCAAGAAACCCCTGGCAAAAGTTACAATGACTCTTAAGATACACAACTAGTGGCGTAGCTATCAGGCAGACTGGAAAGAGTATCTAAAAAATGTGTATTTGGATGAGCAACTGGCAGGAAGCACTATGAATCTCTTAAGGTAGCCAATGCCTCGTCACCAACGTAATCCCATCACCAACTTCAAGAAACCGCTTGCAAAGGTAACGAAGCTTCTCATAAGATACACAGCTGGTGGGGTGTCACTTGAGGCAGACTGGCCAAAGTATCAAAAAAATTTGTATTTGGGTGAGCAACTAGCAGGAATCACTATGACACTCATAGGGTAACCAATGCCTCGTCACCAGCATAATCACATCAGCAACTTCAAGAAACCCCTGGCAAAAGTTACAATGACTCTTAAGATACACAACTAGTGGCGTAGCTATCACGCAGACTGGAAAGAGTATCTAAAAAATGTGTATTGGGTGAAGAACTTGCAGGAATCTCTATGACTCTCTTGAGGTAGCCAATGCTTCGTCACCAGCAGAATCAAATCAGCAACTTCTAGAAACCCCTTTCAAAAGTAACGATGTTTCTCTTAAGATACACAACTAGTGGCGTATCGCTTCAGGCACACTGGAAACAGTATCTAAAAAATGTGTATTTGGGTGAGCAACTGGCACGAAACACTGTGACTCTCTTAGGGTAGCCAATATCTCGTCACCAGTATAATCACAGCTTCAAAGTCAAGAAACCGCTGGCAAAAGTAACGATGTTTCTCTTAAGATACACAACTAGTGGCGTATCGCTTCAGGCAGACTGGCCACAGTATCTCAAAATGTGTATTTGGGTGAGCAACTGGCAGGAAGCACTATGACTCTCTTAAGGTAGCCAATGCCTCGTCACCAACATAATCCCATCACCAACTTCAGGAAACCGCTTGCAAAGGTAACGAAGCTTCTCATAAGATACACAGCTAGTGGGGTGTCACTTGAGGCAGACTGGCCAAAGTATCAAAAAAATGTGTATTTGGGTGACCAACTAGCAGGCATCACTATGACACTCATAGGGTAGCCAATGCCTCGTCACCAGCATAATCACATCAGCAACTTCAAGAAACCCCTGGCAAAAGTTACAATGACTCTTAAGATACACAATTAGTGGCGTAGCTATCAGGTAGACTGGAAAGAGTATCTAAAAAATGTGTATTTGGGTGAAGAACTGGCAGGAATCTCTATGACTCTCTTGAGGTAGCCAATGCTTCGTCACCAGCAGAATCAAATCAGCAACTTCTAGAAACCCCTTTCAAAAGTAACGATGTTTCTCTTAAGATACACAACTAGTGGCGTATCGCTTCAGGCACACTGGAAACAGTATCTAAAAAATGTGTATTTGGGTGAGCAACTGGCACGAAACACTGTGACTCTCTTAGGGTAGCCAATATCTCGTCACCAGTATAATCACAGCTTCAAAGTCAAGAAACCGCTGGCAAGAGTAACGATGTTTCTCTTAAGATACACAACTAGTGGTGTATCGCTTCAGGCAGACTGGCCACAGTATCTCAAAATGTGTATTTGGGTGAGCAACTGGCAGGAAGTACTATGACTCTCTTAAGGTAGCCAATGCCTCGTCACCAACGTAATCCCATCACCAACTTCAGGAAACCGCTTGCAAAGGTAACGAAGCTTCTCATAAGATACACAGCTAGTGGGGTGTCACTTGAGGCAGACTGGCCAAAGTATCAAAAAAATGTGTATTTGGGTGAGCAACTAGCAGGAATCACTATGACACTCATAGGGTAGCCAATGCCTCGTCACCATCATAATCACATCAGCAACTTCAAGAAACCCCTGGCAAAAGTTACAATGACTCTTAAGATACACAACTAGTGGCGTAGCTATCAGGCAGACTGGAAAGAGTATCTAAAAAATGTGTATTTGGGTGAAGAACTGGCAGGAATCTCTATGTCTCTCTTGAGGTAGCCAATGCCTCGTCACCAGCAGAATCAAATCAGCAACTTCTAGAAACCCCTGGCAAAAATAACGATGTTTCTCTTAAGATACACAACTAGTGGCGTATCGCTTCAGGCACACTGGAAACAGTATCTAAAAAATGTGTATTTGGGTGAGCAACTGGCACGAAACACTGTGACTCTCTTAGGGTAGCCAATATCTCGTCACCAGTATAATCACAGCTTCAAAGTCAAGAAACCGCAGGCAAGAGTAACGATGTTTCTCTTAAGATACACAACTAGTGGCGTATCGCTTCAGGTAGACTGGCCACAGTATCTCAAAATGTGTATTTGGGTGAGCAACTGGCAGGAAGCACTATGACTCTCTTAAGGTAGCCAATGCCTCGTCACCAACATAATCCCATCACCAACTTCAGGAAACCGCTTACAAAGGTAACGAAGCTTCTCATAAGATACACAGCTAGTGGGGTGTCACTTGAGGCAGACTGGCCAAAGTATCAAAAAAATGTGTATTTGGGTGACCAACTAGTAGGAATCACTATGACACTCATAGGGTAGCCAATGCCTCGTCACCAGCATATTCACATCAGCAACTTCAAGAAACCCCTGGCAAAAGTTACAATGACTCTTAAGATACACAACTAGTGGCGTAGCTATCAGGTAGACTGGAAAGAGTATCTAAAAAATGTGTATTTGGGTGAAGAACTGGCAGGAATCTCTATGACTCTCTTGAGGTAGCCAATGCTTCGTCACCAGCAGAATCAAATCAGCAACTTCTAGAAACTCCTTTCAAAAGTAACGATGTTTCTCTTAAGATACACATCTAGTGGCGTATCGCTTCAGGCACACTGGAAACAGTATCTAAAAAATGTGTATTTGGGTGAGCAACTGGCACGAAACACTGTGACTCTCTTAGGGTAGCCAATATCTCGTCACCAGTATAATCACAGCTTCAAAGTCAAGAATCCGCTGGCAAGAATAACGATGTTTCTCTTAAGATACACAACTAGTGGCGTATCGCTTCAGGCAGACTGGCCACAGTATCTCAAAATGTGTATTTGGGTGAGCTACTGGCAGGAAGCGCTATGACTCTCTTAAGTTAGCCAATGCCTCGTCACCAACATAATCCCATCACCAACTTCAGGAAACCGCTTGCAAAGGTAACGAAGCTTCTCATAAGATACACAGCTAGTGGGGTGTCACTTGAGGCAGACTGGCAAAAGTATCAAAAAAATGTGTATTTGGGTGAGCAACTAGCAGGAATCACTATGACACTCATAGGGTAGCCAATGCCTCGTCACCAGCATAATCACATCAGCAACTTCAAGAAACCCCTGGCAAAAGTTACAATGACTCTTAAGATACACAACTAGTGGCGTAGCTATCAGGCAGACTGGAAATAGTATCTAAAAAATGTTTATTTGGGTGAAGAACTGGCAGGAATCTCTATGACTCTCTTGAGGTAGCCAATGCCTCGTCACCAGCAGAATCAAATCAGCAACTTCTAGAAACCCCTGGCAAAAATAACGATGTTTCTCTTAAGATACACAACTAGTGGCGTATCGCTTCAGGCACACTGGAAACAGTATCTAAAAAATGTGTATTTGGGTGAGCAACTGCCACGAAACACTGTGACTCTCTTAGGGCAGGCAATATCTCGTCACCAGTATAATCACAGCTTCAAAGTCAAGAAACCGCTGGCAAGAGTAACGATGTTTCTCTTAAGATACACAACTAGTGGCGTATCGCTTCAGGTAGACTGGCCACAGTATCTCAAAATGTGTATTTGGGTGAGCAACTGGCAGGAAGCACTATGACTCTCTTAAGGTAGCCAATGCCTAGTCACCAACATAATCCCATCACCAACTTCAGGAACCCGCTTGCAAAGGTAACGAAGCTTCTCATAAGATACACAGCTAGTGGGGTGTCACTTGAGGCAGACTGGCCAAAGTATCAAAAAAATGTGTATTTGGGTGAGCAACTAGCAGGAATCACTATGACACTCATAGGGTAGCCAATGCCTCGTCACCAGCATAATCACATCAGCCACTTCAAGAAACCCCTGGCAAAAGTTACAATGACTCTTAAGATACACAACTAGTGGCGTAGCTATCAGGCAGACTGGAAAGAGTATCTAAAAAATGTTTATTTGGGTGAAGAACTGGCAGGAATCTCTATGACTCTCTTGAGGTAGCCAATGCCTCGTCACCAGCAGAATCAAATCAGCAACTTCTAGAAACCCCTGGCAAAAATAACGATGTTTCTCTTAAGATACACAACTAGTGGCGTATCGCTTCAGGCACACTAGAAACATTATCTAAAAAATGAGTATTTGGGTGAGCAACTGGCACGAAACACTGTGACTCTCTTAGGGCAGCCAATATCTCGTCACCAGTATAATCACAGCTTCAAAGTCAAGAAACCGCTGGCAAGAGTAACGATGTTTCTCTTAAGATACACAACTAGTGGCGTATCGCTTCAGGTAGACTGGCCACAGTATCTCAAAATGTGTATTTGGGTGAGCAACTGGCAGGAAGCACTATGACTCTCTTAAGGTAGCCAATGCCTCGTCACCAACATAATCCCATCACCAACTTCAGGAAACCGCTTGCAAAGGTAACGAAGCTTCTCATAAGATACACAGCTAGTGGGGTGTCACTTGAGGCAGACTGGCCAAAGTATCAAAAAAATGTGTGTTTGGGTGACCAACTAGCAGGCATCACTATGACACTCATAGGGTAGCCAATGCCTCGTCACCAGCATAATCACATCAGCAACTTCAAGAAACCCCTGGCAAAAGTTACAATGACTCTTAAGATACACAACTAGTGGCGTAGCTATCAGGCAGACTGGAAAGAGTATCTAAAAAATGTTTATTTGGGTGAAGAACTGGCAGGAATCTCTATGACTCTCTTGAGGTAGCCAATGCCTCGTCACCAGCAGAATCAAATCAGCAACTTCTAGAAACCCCTGGCAAAAATAACGATGTTTCTCTTAAGATACACAACTAGTGGCGTATCGCTTCAGGCACACTGGAAACAGTATCTAAAAAATGTGTATTTGGGTGAGCAACTGCCACGAAACACTGTGACTCTCTTAGGGCAGCCAATATCTCGTCACCAGTATAATCACAGCTTCAAGGTCAAGAAACCGCTGGCAAGAGTAACGATGTTTCTCTTAAGATACACAACTAGTGGCGTATCGCTTCAGGTAGACTGGCCACAGTATCTCAAAATGTGTATTTGGGTGAGCAACTGGCAGGAAGCACTATGACTCTCTTAAGGTAGCGAATGCCTAGTCACCAACATAATCCCATCACCAACTTCAGGAAACCGCTTACAAAGGTAACGAAGCTTCTCATAAGATACACAGCTAGTGGGGTGTCACTTGAGGCAGACTGGCCAAAGTATCAAAAAAATGTGTATTTGGGTGACCAACTAGTAGGAATCACTATGACACTCATAGGGTAGCCAATGCCTCGTCACCAGCATAATCACATCAGCAACTTCAAGAAACCCCTGGCAAAAGTTACAATGACTCTTAAGATACACAACTAGTGGCGTAGCTATCAGGTAGACTGGAAAGAGTATCTAAAAAATGTGTATTTGGGTGAAGAACTGGCAGGAATCTCTATGACTCTCTTGAGGTAGCCAATGCTTCGTCACCAGCTGAATCAAATCAGCAACT
Organism: Schistocerca nitens; assembly: GCF_023898315.1. Taxonomy (NCBI): domain Eukaryota; kingdom Metazoa; phylum Arthropoda; class Insecta; order Orthoptera; family Acrididae; genus Schistocerca; species Schistocerca nitens. Next base: position 103,130,110 of record NC_064616.1, on the reverse strand, counting down.
TCTAGAAACTCCTTTCAAAAGTAACGATGTTTCTCTTAAGATACACATCTAGTGGCGTATCGCTTCAGGCACACTGGAAACAGTATCTAAAAAATGTGTATTTGGGTGAGCAACTGGCACAAAACACTGTGACTCTCTTAGGGTAGCCAATATCTCGTCACCAGTATAATCACAGCTTCAAAGTCAAGAATCCGCTGGCAAGAATAACGATGTTTCTCTTAAGATACACAACTAGTGGCGTATCGCTTCAGGCAGACTGGCCACAGTATCTCAAAATGTGTATTTGGGTGAGCTACTGGCAGGAAGCGCTATGACTCTCTTAAGGTAGCCAATGCCTCGTCACCAACATAATCCCATCACCAACTTCAGGAAACCGCTTGCAAAGGTAACGAAGCTTCTCATAAGATACACAGCTAGTGGGGTGTCACTTGAGGCAGACTGGCCAAAGTATCAAAAAAATGTGTATTTGGGTGAGCAACTAGCAGGAATCACTATGACACTCGTAGGGTAGCCAATGCCTCGTCACCAGCATAATCACATCAGCATCTTCAAGAAACCCCTGGCAAAAGTTACAATGACTCTTAAGATACACAACTAGTGGCGTAGCTATCAGGCAGACTGGAAAGAGTATCTAAAAAATGTGTATTTGGGTGAAGAACTGGCAGGAATCTCTATGACTCTCTTGAGGTAGCCAATACCTCGTCACCGGCAGAATCAAATCAGCAACTTCTAGAAACCCCTGGCAAAAATAACGATGTTACTCTTAAGAAACACAACTAGTGGCGTATCGCTTCAGGCACACTGGAAACAGTATCTAAAAAATGTGTATTTGGGTGAGCAACTGGCACGAAACACTGTGACTCTCTTAGGGCAGCCAATATCTCGTCACCAGTATAATCACAGCTTCAAAGTCAAGAAACCGCTGGCAAGAGAAACGATGTTTCTCTTAAGATACACAACTAGTGGCGTATCGCTTCAGGTAGACGCCACAGTATCTCAAAATGTGTATTTGGGTGAGCAACTGGCAGGAAGCACTATGACTCTCTTAAGGTAGCCAATGCCTCGTCACCAACATAATCCCATCACCAACTTCAAGAAACCGCTTGCAAAGGTAACGAAGCTTCTCATAAGATACACAGCTAGTGGGGTGTCACTTGAGGCAGACTGGCCAAAGTATCAAAAAAATGTGTATTTGGGTGATCAACTAGCAGGAATCACTATGACACTCATAGGGTAGCCAATGCCTCGTCACCAGCATAATCACATCAGCAACTTCAAGAAACCCCTGGCAAAAGTTACAATGACTCTTAAGATACACAACTAGTGGCGTAGCTATCAGGTAGACTGGAAAGAGTATCTAAAAAATGTGTATTTGGGTGAAGAACTGGCAGGAATCTCTATGACTCTCTTGAGGTAGCCAATGCTTTGTCACCAGCAGAATCAAATCAGCAACTTCTAGAAACTCCTTTCAAAAGTAACGATGATTCTCTTAAGATACACATCTAGTGGCGTATCGCTTCAGGCACACTGGAAACAGTATCTAAAAAATGTGTATTTGGGTGAGCAACTGGCACGAAACACTGTGACTCTCTTAGGGTAGCCAATATCTCGTCACCAGTATAATCACAGCTTCAAAGTCAAGAAACCGCTGGCAAGAATAACGATGTTTCTCTTAAGATACACAACTAGTGGCGTATCGCTTCAGGCAGACTGGCCACAGTATCTAAAATGTGTATTTGGGTGAGCTACTGGCATTAAGCGCTATGACTCTCTTAAGGTAGCCAATGCCTCGTCACCAACATAATCCCATCACCAACTTCAGGAAACCGTTTGCAAAGGTAACGAAGCTTCTCATAAGATACACAGCTAGTGGGGTGTCACTTGAGGCAGACTGGCCAAAGTATCAAAAAAATGTGTATTTGGGTGAGCAACTAGCAGGAATCACTATGACACTCATAGGGTAGCCAATGCCTCGTCACCAGCATAATCACATCAGCAACTTCAAGAAACCCCTGGCAAAAGTTACAATGACTCTTAAGATACACAACTAGTGGCGTAGCTATCAGGCAGACTGGAAAGAGTATCTAAAAAATGTGTATTTGGGTGAAGAACTGGCAGGAATCTCTATGACTCTCTTGAGGTAGCCAATGCCTCGTCACCAGCAGAATCAAATCAGCAACTTCTAGAAACCCCTTTCAAAAGTAACGATGTTTCTCTTAAGATACACAACTAGTGGAGTATCGCTTCAGGCACACTGGAAACAGTATCTAAATAATGTGTATTTGGGTGAGCAACTGGCACGAAACACTGTGACTCTCTTAGGGTAGCCAATATCTCGTCACCAGTATAATCACAGCTTCAAAGTCAAGATACCGCTGGCAAGACAAACGATGTTTCTCTTAAGATACACAACTAGTGGTGTATCGCTTCAGGCAGACTGGCCACAGTATCTCAAAATGTGTATTTGGGTGAGCAACTGGCAGGAAGCACTATGACTCTCTTAAGGTAGCCAATGCCTTTCACCAACATAATCCCATCACCAACTTCAGGAAACCGCTTGCAAAGGTAACGAAGCTTCTCATAAGATACACAGCTAGTGGGGTGTCACTTGAGGCAGACTGGCCAAAGTATCAAAAAAATGTATATTTGGGTGAGCAACTAGCAGGAATCACAATGACACTCATAGGGTAGCCAATGCCTCGTCACCAGCATAATCACATCAGCAACTTCAAGAAACCCCAGGCAAAAGTTACAATGACTCTTAAGATACACAACTAGTGGCGTAGCTAACAGGCAGACTGGAAAGAGTATCTAAAAAATGTGTATTTGGGTGAAGAACTGGCAGGAATCTCTATGACTCTCTTGAGGTAGCCAATGCCTCGTCACCAGCAGAATCAAATCAGCAACTTCTAGAAACCCCTGGCAAAAATAACGATGTTTCTCTTAAGATACACAACTAGTGGCGTATCGCTCCAGGCACACTGGAAACAGTATCTAAAAAATGTGTATTTGGGTGAGCAACTGGCACGAAACACTGTGACTCTCTTAGGGTAGCCAATATCTCGTCACCAGTATAATCACAGCTTCAAAGTCAAGAAACCGCTGGCAAGAATAACGATGTTTCTCTTAAGATACACAACTAGTGGCGTATCGCTTCAGGTAGACTGGCCACAGTATCTCAAAATGTGTATTTGGGTGAGCAACTGGCAGGAAGCACTATGACTCTCTTAAGGTAACCAATGCCTCGTCACCAACATAATCCCATCACCAACTTCAAGAAACCGCTTGCAAAGGTAACGAAGCTTCTCATAAGATACACAGCTAGTGGGGTGTCACTTGAGGCAGACTGGCCAAAGTATCAAAAAAATGTGTATTTGGGTGAGCAACTAGCAGGAATCACTATGACACTCATAGGGTAGCCAATGCCTCGTCACCAGCATAATCACATCAGCAACTTCAAGAAACCCCTGGCAAAAGTTACAATGACTCTTAAGATACACAACTAGTGGCGTAGCTATCAGGCAGACTGGAAAGAGTATCTAAAAAATGTGTATTTGGGTGAAGAACTGGCAGGAATCTCTATGACTCTCTTGAGGTAGCCAATGCCTCGTCACCAGCAGAATCAAATGAGCAACTTCTAGAAACCCCTGGCAAAAGTAACGATGTTTCTCTTAAGATACACAACTAGTGGCGTATCGCTTCAGGCACACTGGAAACAGTATCTAAAAAATGTGTATTTGGGTGAGCAACTGGCACGAAACACTGTGACTCTCTTAGGGTAACCAATATCTCGTCACCAGTATAATCACATCTTCAAAGTCAAGAAACCGCTGGCAAGAGTAACGATGTTTCTCTTAAGATACACAACTAGTGGCGTATCGCTTCAGGCAGACTGGCCACAGTATCTCAAAATAAGTATTTGGGTGAGCAACTGGCAGAAAGCACTATGACTCTCTTAAGGTAGCCAATGCCTCGTCACCAACATTATCACATCACCAACTTCAAGAAACCGCTTGCAAAGGTAACGAAGCTTCTCATAAGATACACAGCTAGTGGGGTGTCACTTGAGGCAGACTGGCCAAAGTATCAAAAAAATGTGTATTTGGGTGATCAACTAGCAGGAATCACTATGACACTCATAGGGTAGCCAATGCCTCGTCACCAGCATAATCACATCAGCAACTTCAAGAAACCCCTGGCAAAAGTTACAATGACTCTTAAGATACACAACTAGTGCCGTAGCTATCAGGCAGACTGGAAAGGGTATATAAAAATGTGTATTTGGATGAGCAACTGGCAGGAAACACTGTGACTCTCTTAGGGTAGCCAATATCTCGTCACCAGTATAATCCCATCTTCACAGTCAAGAAACCGCTGGCAAGAGTAACGATGTTTCTCTTAAGATACACAACTAGTGGCGTATCGCTTCAGGCAGACTGGCCACAGTATCTCAAAATGTGTATTTGGGTGAGCAACTGGCAGAAAGCACTATGACTCTCTTAAGGTAGCCAATGCCTCGTCACCAACATACATCACCAACTTCAAGAAACCGCTTGCAAAGGTAACGAAGCTTCTCATAAGATACACAGCTAGTGGGGTGTCACTTGAGGCAGACTGGCCAAAGTATCAAAAAAATGTGTATTTGGGTGAGCAACTAGCAGGAATCACTATGACACTCATAGGGTAGCCAATGCCTCGTCACCAGCATAATCACATCAGCAACTTCAAGAAACCCCTGGCAAAAGTTACAATGACTCTTAAGATACACAACTAGTGGCGTAGCTATCAGGCAGACTTTAAAGAGTATCTAAAAAATGTGTATTTGGATGAGCAACTGGCAGGAAACACTGTGACTCTCTTAGGGGAGCCAATATCTCGTCACCAGTATAATCCCATCTTCAAAGTCAAGAAACCGCTGGCAAGAGTAACGATGTTTCTCTTAAGATACACAACTAGTGGCGTATCGCTTCAGGCAGACTGGCCACAGTATCTCAAAATGTGTATTTGGGCGAGCAACTGGCAGGAAGCACTATGACTCTCTTAAGGTAGCCAATGCCTCGTCACCAACTTAATCCCATCACCAACTTCAGGAAACCGCTTGCAAAGGTAACGAAGTTTCTCATAAGATACACAGCTAGTGGGGTGTCACTTGAGGCAGACTGGCCAAAGTATCAAAAAAATGTGTATTTGGGTGAGCAACTAGCAGGAATCACTATGACACTCATAGGGTAGCCAATGCCTCGTCACCAGCATAATCACATCAGCAACTTCAAGAAACCCCTGGCAAAAGTTACAATGACTCTTAAGATACACAACTAGTGGCGTAGCTATCAGGCAGACTGGAAAGAGTATCTAAAAAATGTGTATTTGGGTGAAGAACTGGCAGGAATCTCTATGACTCTCTTGAGGTAGCCAATGCCTCGTCACCAGCAGAATCAAATCAGCAACTTCTAGAAACCCCTGGCAAAAGTAACGATGTTTCTCTTAAGATACACAACTAGTGGCGTATTGCTTCAGGCACACTGGACACAGTATCTAAAAAATGTGTATTTGGGTGAGCAACTGGCACGAAACACTGTGACTCTCTTAGGGTAACCAATATCTCGTCACCAGTATAATCACATCTTCAAAGTCAAGAAACCGCTGGCCAGAGTAACGATGTTTCTCTCAAGATACACAACTAGTGGCGTATTGCTTCAGGCAGACTGGCCACAGTATCTCAAAATGTGTATTTGGGTGAGCAACTGGCAGGAAGCACTATGACTCTCTTAAGGTAGCCAATGCCTCGTCACCAACATAATCCCATCACCAACTACAAGAAACCGCTTGCAAATGTAACGAAGCTTCTCATAAGATGCACAGCTAGTGGGGTGTCACTTGAGACAGACTGGCCAAAGTATCAAAAAAATGTGTATTTGGGTGATCAACTAGCAGGAATCACTATGACACTCATAGGGTAGCCAATGCCTCGTCACCAGCATAATCACATCAGCAACTTCAAGAACCCCTGGCAAAAGTTACAATGACTCTTAAGATACACAACTAGTGGCGTAGCTATCAGGCAGACTGGAAAGAGTATCTTAAAATGTGTATTTGGATGAGCAACTGGCAGGAAACACTGTGACTCTCTTAGGGTAGCCAATATCTCGTCACCAGTATAATCACATCTTCAAAGTCAAGAAACCGCTGGCAAGAGTAACGATGTTTCTCTTAACATACACAACTAGTGGCGTATCGCTTCAGGCACACTGGAAACAGTATCTAAAAAATGTGTATTTGGGTGAGCAACTGGCACGAAACACTGTGACTCTCTTAGGGTAACCAATATCTCGTCACCAGTATAATCACATCTTCAAAGTCAAGAAACCGCTGGCAAGAGTAACGATGTTTCTCTTAAGATACACAACTAGTGGCGTATCGCCTCAGGCAGACTGGCCACAGTATCTCAAAATGTGTATTTGGGTGAGCAACTGGCAGAAAGCACTATGACTCTCTTAAGGTAGCCAATGCCTCGTCACCAACATTATCACATCACCAACTTCAAGAAACCGCTTGCAAAGGTAACGAAGCTTCTCATAAGATACACAGCTAGTGGGGTGTCACTTGAGGCAGACTGGCCAAAGTATCAAAAAAATGTGTATTTGGGTGAGCAACTAGCAGGAATCACTATGACACTCATAGGGTAGCCAATGCCTCGTCACCAGCATAATCACATCAGCAACTTCAAGAAACCCCTGGCAAAAGTTACAATGACTCTTAAGATACACAACTAGTGCCGTAGCTATCAGGCAGACTGGAAAGAGTATCTAAAAAATGTGTATTTGGGTGAAGAACTGGCAGGAATCTCTATGACACTCTTGAGGTAGCCAATGCCTCGTCACCAGCAGAATCAAATCAGCAACATCTAGAAACCCCTGGCAAAAGTAACGATGTTTCTCTTAAGATACACAACTAGTGGCGTATTGCTTCAGGCACACTGGACACAGTATCTAAAAAATGTGTATTTGGGTGAGCAACTGGCACGAAACACTGTGACTCTCTTAGGGTAACCAATATCTCGTCACCAGTATAATCACATCTTCAAAGTCAAGAAACCGCTGGCAAGAGTAACGATGTTTCTCTTAAGATACACAACTAGTGGCGTATCGCTTCAGGCAGACTGGCCACAGTATCTCAAAATGTGTATTTGGGTGAGCAACTGGCAGGAAGCACTATGACTCTCTTAAGGTAGCCAATGCCTCGTCACCAACATAATCCCATCACCAACTACAAGAAACCGCTTGCGAATGTAACGAAGCTTCTCATAAGATACACAGCTAGTGGGGTGTCACTTGAGACAGACTGGCCAAAGTATCAAAAAATGTGTATTTGGGTGAGCAACTAGCAGGAATCACTATGACACTCATAGGGTAGCCAATGCCTCGTCACCAGCATAATCACATCAGCAACTTCAAGAACCCCTGGCAAAAGTTACAATGACTCTTAAGATACACAACTAGTGGCGTAGCTATCAGGCAGACTGGAAAGAGTATCTAAAAATGTGTATTTGGATGAGTAACTGGCAGGAAACACTGTGACTCTCTTAGGGTAGCCAATATCTCGTCACCAGTATAATCACATCTTCAAAGTCAAGAAACCGCTGGCAAGAGTAACGATGTTTCTCTTAACATACACAACTAGTGGCGTATCGCTTCAGGCATACTGGAAACAGTATCTAAAAAATGTGTATTTGGGTGAGCAACTGGCACGAAACACTGTGACTCTCTTAGGGTAACCAATATCTCGTCACCTGTATAATCACATCACCAACTTCAAGAAACCGCTTGCAAAGGTAACGAAGCTTCTCATAAGATACACAGCTAGTGGGGTGTCACTTGAGGCAGACTGGCCAAAGTATCAAAAAAATGTGTATTTGGGTGAGTAACTAGCAGGAATCACTATGACACTCATAGGGTAGCCAATGCCTCGTCACCAGCATAATCACATCAGCAACTTCAAGAAACCCCTGGCAAAAGTTGCAATGACTCTTAAGATACACAACTAGTGGCGTAGCTATCAGGCAGACTGGAATGAGTATCTAAAAAATGTGTATTTGGGTGAAGAACTGGCAGGAATCTCTAAGACCCTCTTGAGGTAGCCAATGCTTCGTCACCATCAGAATCAAATCAGCAACGTCTAGAAACCCCTGGCAAAAGTAACAATGTTTCTCTTAAGATACACAACTAGTGGCGTATCGCTTCAGGCACACTGGAAACAGTATCTAAAAAATGTGTATTTGGGTGAGAACTGGCACGAAACACTGTGACTCTCTTAGGGTAACCAATATCTCGTCACCAGTATAATCACATCTTCAAAGTCAAGAAACCGCTGGCAAGAGTAACGATGTTTCTCTTAAGATACACAACTGGTGGCGTATCGCTTCAGGCAGACTGGCCACAGAATCTCAAAATGTGTATTTGGGTGAGCAACTGGCAGAAAGCACTATGACTCTCTTAAGGTAGCCAATGCCTCGTCACCAACATAATCACATCACCAACTTCAAGAAACCCTTTGCAAAGGTAACGAAGCTTCTCATAAGATACACAGCTAGTGGGGTGTCACTTGAGGCAGACTGGCCAAAGTATCAAAAAAATGTGTATTTGGGTGAGCAACTAGCAGGAATCACTATGACACTCATAGGGTAGCCAATGCATCGTCAACAGCATAATCACATCAGCAACTTCAAGAAACCCCTGGCAAAAGTTACAATGACTCTTAAGATACACAACTAGTGGCGTAGCTATCAGGCAGACTGGAAAGAGTATCTTAAAATGTGTATTTGGATGAGCAACTGGCAGGAAACACTGTGACTCTCTTAGGGTAGCCAATATCTCGTCACCAGTATAATCACATCTTCAAAGTTAAGAAACCGCTGGCAAGAGTAACGATGTTTCTCTTAACATACACAACTAGTGGCGTATCGCTTCAGGCACACTGGAAACAGTATCTAAAAAATGTGTATTTGGGTGAGCAACTGGCACGAAACACTGTGACTCTCTTAGGGTAACCAATATCTCGTCAACAGTATAATCACATCTTCAAAGTCAAGAAACCGCTGGCAAGAGTAACGATGTTTCTCTTAAGATACACAACTAGTGGCGTATCGCCTCAGGCAGACTGGCCACAGTATCTCAAAATGTGTATTTGGGTGAGCAACTAGCAGAAAGCACTATGACTCTCTTAAGGTAGCCAATGCCTCGTCACCAACATTATCACATCACCAACTTCAAGAAACCGCTTGCAAAGGTGACGAAGCTTCTCATAAGATACACAGCTAGTGAGGTGTCACTTGAGGCAGACTGGCCAAAGTATCAAAAAAATGTGTATTTGGGTGAGCAACTAGCAGGAATCACTATGACACTCATATGGTAGCCAATGCCTCGTCACCAGCATAATCACATCAGCAACTTCAAGAAACCCCTGGCAAAAGTTACAATGACTCTTAAGATACACAACTAGTGGCGTAGCTATCAGGCAGACTGGAAAGAGTATCTAAAAAATGTGTATTTGGATGAGCAACTGGCAGGAAACACTGTGACTCTCTTAGGGTAGCCAATATCTCGTCACCAGTATAATCCCATCTTCAAAGTCAAGAAACCGCTGGCAAGAGTAACGATGTTTCTCTTAAGATACACAACTAGTGGCGTATCGCTTCAGGCAGACTGGCCACAGTATCTCAAAATGTGTATTTGGGTGAGCAACTGGCAGGAAGCACTATGACTCTCTTAAGGTAGCCAATGCCTCGTCACCAACATAATCCCATCACCAACTTCAGGAAACCGCTTGCAAAGGTAACGAAGCTTCTCATAAGATACACAGCTAGTGGGGTGTCACTTGAGGCAGACTGGCCAAAGTATCAAAAAAATGTGTATTTGGGTGAGCAACTAGCAGGAATCACTATGACACTCATAGGGTAGCCAATGCCTCGTCACCAGCAGAATCACATCAGCAACTTCAAGAAACCCCTGGCAAAAGTTACAATGACTCTTAAGATACACAACTAGTGCCGTAGCTATCAGGCAGACTGGAAAGAGTATCTAAAAAATGTGTATTTGTGTGAAGAACTGGCAGGAATCTCTATGACACTCTTGAGGTAGCCAATGCCTCGTCACCAGCAGAATCAAATCAGCAACATCTAGAAACCCCTGGCAAAAGTAACGATGTTTCTCTTAAGATACACAACTAGTGGCGTATTGCTTCAGGCACACTGGACACAGTATCTAAAAAATGTGTATTTGGGTGAGCAACTGGCACGAAACACTGTGACTCTCTTAGGGTAACCAATATCTCGTCACCAGTATAATCACATCTTCAAAGTCAAGAAACCGCTGGCAAGAGTAACGATGTTTCTCTTAAGATACACAACTAGTGGCGTATCGCTTCAGGCAGACTGGCCACAGTATCTCAAAATGTGTATTTGGGTGAGCAACTGGCAGGAAGCACTATGACTCTCTTAAGGTAGCCAATGCCTCGTCACCAACATAATCCCATCACCAACTACAAGAAACCGCTTGCAAATGTAACGAAGCTTCTCATAAGATACACAGCTAGTGGGGTGTCACTTGAGACAGACTGGCCAAAGTATCAAAAAAATGTGTATTTGGGTGAGCAACTAGCAGGAATCACTATGACACTCATAGGGTAGCCAATGCCTCGTCACCAGCATAATCACATCAGCAACTTCAAGAACCCCTGGCAAAAGTTACAATGACTCTTAGGATACACAACTAGTGGCGTAGCTATCAGGCAGACTGGAAAGAGTATCTAAAAATGTGTATTTGGATGAGCAACTGGCAGGAAACACTGTGACTCTCTTAGGGTAGCCAATATCTCGTCACCAGTATAATCACATCTTCAAAGTCAAGAAACCGCTGGCAAGAGTAACGATGTTTCTCTTAACATACACAACTAGTGGCGTATCGCTTCAGGCACACTGGAAACAGTATCTAAAAAATGTGTATTTGGGTGAGCAACTGGCACGAAACACTGTGACTCTCTTAGGGTAACCAATATCTCGTCACCAGTATAATCACATCACCAACTTCAAGAAACCGCTTGCAAAGGTAACGAAGCTTCTCATAAGATACACAGCTAGTATGGTGTCACTTGAGGCAGACTGGCCAAAGTATCAAAAAAATGTGTATTTGGGTGAGCAACTAGCAGGAATCACTATGACACTCATAGGGTAGCCAATGCCTCGTCACCAGCATAATCGCATCAGCAACTTCAAGAAACCCCTGGCAAAAGTTACAATGACTCTTAAGATACACAACTAGTTTCGTAGCTATCAGGCAGACTGGAAAGAGTATCTAAAAAATGTGTATTTGGGTGAAGAACTGGCAGGAATCTCTATGACTCTCTTGAGGTAGCCAATGCTTCGTCACCAGCAGAATCAAATCAGCAACTTCTAGAAACCCCTTTCAAAAGTAACGATGTTTCTCTTAAGATACACAACTAGTGGCGTTTCGCTTCAGGCTCACTGGAAACAGTATCTAAAAAATGTGTATTTGGGTGAGCAACTGGCACGAAACACTGTGACTCTCTTAGGGTAACCAATATCTCGTCACCAGTATAATCACATCTTCAAAGTCAAGAAACCGCTGGCAAGAGTAACGATGTTTCTCTTAAGATACACAACTAGTGGCGTATCGCTTCAGGCAGACTGGCCACAGTATCTCAAAATGTGTATTAGGGTGAGCAACTGGCAGGAGGCACTATGACTCTCTTAAGGTAGCCAATGCCTCGTCACCAACATAATCCCATCACCAACTTCAAGAAACCGCTTGCAAATGTAACGAAGCTTCCCATAAGATACACAGCTAGTGGGGTGTCACTTGAGGCAGACTGGCCAAAGTATCAAAAAAATGTGTATTTGGGTGAGCAACTAGCAGGAATCACTATGACACTCATAGGGTAGCCAATGCCTCGTCACCAGCATAATCACATCAGCAATTTCAGGAAACCCCTGGCAAAAGTTAAAATGACTCTTAAGATACACAACTAGTGGCGTAGCTATCAGGCAGACTGGAAAGAGTATCTAAAAAATGTGTATTTGGGTGAAGAACTGGCAGGAATCTCTATGACTCTCTTGAGGTAGCCAATGCCTCGTCACCAGCAGAATCAAATCAACAACTTCTAGAAACCCCTGGCAAAAGTAACGATGTTTCTCTTAAGATACACAACTAGTGGCGTATCGCTTCAGGCACACTGGACACAATATCTAAAAAATGTGTATTTGGGTGAGCAACTGGCACGAAACACTGTGACTCTCTTAGGGTAACCAATATCTCGTCAACAGTATAATCACATCTTCAACGTCAAGAAGCCGCTGGCAAGAGGAACGATGTTTCTCATAAGATACACAACTAGTGGCGTATCGCTTCAGGCAGACTGGCCACAGTATCTCAAAATGTGTATTTGGGTGAGCAACTGGCAGGAAGCACTATGACTCTCTTAAGGTAGCCAATGCATCGTCACCAACATAATCCCATCACCAACTTCAAGAAACCGCTTGCAAATGTAACGAAGCTTCTTATAAGATACACAGCTAGTGGGGTGTCACTTGAGACAGACTGGCCAAAGTATCAAAAAAATGTGTATTTGGGTGAGCAACTAGCAGGAATCACTATGACACTCATAGGGTAGCCAATGCCTCGTCACCAGCATAATCACATCAGCAACTTCAAGAACCCCTGGCAAAAGTTACAATGACTCTTAAGATACACAACTAGTGGCGTAGCTATCAGGCAGACTGGAAAGAGTATCTAAAAATGTGTATTTGGATGAGCAACTGGCAGGAAACACTGTGACTCTCTTAGGGTAGCCAATATCTCGTAACCAGTATAATCACATCTTCAAAGTCAAGAAACCGCTGGCAAGAGTAACGATGTTTCTCTTAAGATACACAACTAGTGGCGTATCGCTTCAGGCATACTGGAAACAGTATCTAAAAAATGTGTATTTGGGTGAGCAACTGGCACGAAACACTGTGACTCTCTTAGGGTAACCAATATCTCGTCACCAGTATAATCACATCACCAACTTCAAGAAACCGCTTGCAAAGGTAACGAAGCTTCTCATAAGATACACAGCTAGTGGGGTGTTACTTGAGGCAGACTGGCCAAAGTATCAAAAAAATGTGTATTTGGGTGAGCAACTAGCAGGATTCACTATGACACTCATAGGGTAGCCAATGCCTCGTCACCAGCATAATCACATCAGCAACTTCAAGAAACCCCTGGCAAAAGTTACAATGACTCTTAAGATACACAACTAGTGGCGTAGCTATCCGGCAGACTGGAAAGAGTATCTAAAAAATGTGTATTTGGGTGAAGAACTGGCAGGAATCTCTATGACTCTCTTGAGGTTACCAATGCTTCGTCACCAGCAGAATCAAATCAGCATCTTCTAGAAACACCTTTCAAAAGTAACGATGTTTCTCTTAAGATACACAACTAGTGGCGTATCGCTTCAGGCACACTGGCCACAGTATCTCAAAATGTGTATTTGGGTGAGCAACTGGCAGAAAGCACTATGACTCTCTTAAGGTAGCCAATGCCTCGTCACGAACATAATCACATCACCAACTTCAAGAAACCGCTTGCAAAGGTAACGAAGCTTCTCATAAGATACACAGCTAGTGGGGTGTCACTGGAGGCAGACTGGCCAAAGTATCAAAAAAATGTGTATTTGGGTGAGCAACTGGCACGTAACACTGTGACTCCCTTAGGGTAACCAATATCTCGTCACCAGTATAATCACATCACCAACTTCAAGAAACCGCTTGCAAAGGTAACGAAGCTTCTCATAAGATACACAGCTAGTGGGGTGTCACTTGAGGCAGACTGGCCAAAGTATAAAAAAAATGTGTATTTGGGTGAGCAACTAGCAGGAATCACTATGACACTCATAGGGTAGCTAATGCCTCGTCACCAGCATAATCACATCAGCAACTTCAAGAAACCCCTGGCAAAAGTTACAATGACTCTTAAGATACACAACTAGTGGCGTAGCTATCAGGCAGACTGGAAAGAGTATCTAAAAAATGTGTATTTGGATGAGCAACTGGTAGGAAACACTGTGACTCTCTTAGGGTAGCCAATATCTCGTCACCAGTATAATCACATCTTCAAAGTCAAGAAACCGCTGGCAAGAGTAACGATGTTTCTCTCAAGATACACAACTAGTGGCGTATCGCTTCAGGCACACTGGAAACTGTATCTAAAAAATGTGTATTTGGGTGAGCAACTGGCACGAAACACTGTGACTCTCTTAGGGTAACCAATATCTCGTCAACAGTATAATCACATCTTCAACGTCAAGAAACCGCTGGCAAGAGTAACGATGTTTCTCTTAAGATACACAACTAGTGGCGTATCGCTTCAGGCAGACTGGCCAAAGTATCAAAAAAATGTGTATTTGGGTGAGCAACTAGCAGGAATCACTATGACACTCATAGGGTAGCCAATGCCTAGTCACCAGCATAATCACATCAGCAACTTCAAGAACCCCTGGCAAAAGTTACAATGACTCTTAAGATACACAACTAGTGGCGTAGCTATCAGGCAGACTGGAAAGAGTATCTAAAAATGTGTATTTGGATGAGCAACTGGCAGGAAACACTGTGACTCTCTTAGGGTAGCCAATATCTCGTAACCAGTATAATCACATCTTCAAAGTCAAGAAACCGCTGGCAAGAGTAACGATGTTTCTCTTAAGATACACAACTAGTGGCGTATCGCATCAGGCATACTGGAAACAGTATCTAAAAAATGTGTATTTGGGTGAGCAACTGGCACGAAACACTGTGACTCTCTTAGGGTAACCAATATCTCGTCACCAGTATAATCACATCACCAACTTCAAGAAACCGCTTGCAAAGGTAACGAAGCTTCTCATAAGATACACAGCTAGTGGGGTGTTACTTGAGGCAGACTGGCCAAAGTATCAAAAAAATGTGTATTTGTGTGAGCAACTAGCAGGAATCACTATGACACTCATAGGGTAGCCAATGCCTCGTCACCAGCATATTCACATCAGCAACTTCAAGAAACCCCTGGCAAAAGTTACAATGACTCTTAAGATACACAACTAGTGGCGTAGCTATCCGGCAGACTGGAAAGAGTATCTAAAAAATGTGTATTTGGGTGAAGAACTGGCAGGAATCTCTATGACTCTCTTGAGGTAGCCAATGCTTCGTCACCAGCAGAATCAAATCAGCAACTTCTAGAAACCCCTTTCAAAAGTAACGATGTTTCTCTTAAGATACACAACTAGTGGCGTATCGCTTCAGGCACACTGGAAATAGTATCGAAAAAATGTGTATTTGGGTGAG
Organism: Schistocerca nitens; assembly: GCF_023898315.1. NCBI lineage: Eukaryota > Metazoa > Arthropoda > Insecta > Orthoptera > Acrididae > Schistocerca > Schistocerca nitens. Next base: position 103,114,737 of record NC_064616.1, on the reverse strand, counting down.
CAACTGGCACGAAACACTGTGACTCTCTTAGGGTAACCAATATCTCGTCACCAGTATAATGACATCTTCAAAGTCAAGAAACCGCTGGCAAGAGTAACGATGTTTCTCTTAAGATACACAACTAGTGGCGTATCGCTTCAGGCAGACGCCTCAGTATCTCAAAATGTGTATTTGGGTGAGCAACTCGCAGGAAGCACTATGACTCTCTTAAGGTAGCCAATGCCTCGTCACCAACATAATCCCATCACCAACTTCAGGTAACCGCTTGCAAAGGTAACCAAGCTTCTCATAAGATACACAGGTAGTTGGGTGTCACTTGAGGCAGACTGGCCAAAGTATCAAAAAAATGTGTATTTGGGTGAGCAACTAGCAGGAATCACTATGACACTCATAGGGTAGCCAATGCCTCGTCACCAGCATAATCACATCAGCAACTTCAAGAACCCCTGGCAAAAGTTACAGTGACTCTTAAGATACACAACTAGTGGCGTAGCTATCAGGCAGACTGGAAAGAGTATCTAAAATTGTGTATTTGGATGAACAACTGGCAGGAAACACTGTGACTCTCTTAGGGTAGCCAATATCTCGTCACCAGTATAATCACATCTTCAAAGTCAAGAAACCGCTGGCAAGAGTAACGATGTTTCTCTTAACATACACAACTAGTGGCGTATCGCTTCAGGCACACTGGAAACAGTATCTAAAAAATGTGTATTTGGGTGAGCAACTGGCACGAAACACTGTGACTCTGTTAGGGTAACCAATATCTCGTCACCAGTATAATCACATCTTCAAAGTCAAGAAACCGCTGGCAAGAGTAACGATGTTTCTCTTAAGATACACAACTAGTGGCGTATCGCTTCAGGCAGACGCCTCAGTATCTCAAAATGTGTATTTGGGTGAGCAACTGGCAGGAAGCACTATGACTCTCTTAAGGTAGCCAATGCCTCGTCACCAACATAATCCCATCACCAACTTCAGGAAGCCGCTTGCAAAGGTAACCAAGCTTCTCTTAAGATACACAGCTAGTGGGGTGTCACTTGAGGCAGACTGGCCAAAGTATCAAAAAAATGTGTATTTGGGTGAGCAACTAGCAGGAATCACTATGACACTCATAGGGTAGCCAATGCCTCGTCACCAGCATAATCACATCAGCAACTTCAAGAAACCCCTCGCAAAAGTTACAATGACTCTTAAAATACACAACTAGTGGCGTAGCTATCATGCAGACTGGAAAGAGTATCTAAAAAATGTGTATTTGGGTGAAGAACTGGCAGGAATCTCTATGACTCTCTTGAGGTAGCCAATGCTTCGTCACCAGCAGAATCAAATCAGCAACTTCTAGAAACCCCTTTCAAAAGTAACGATGTTTCTCTTAAGATACACAACTAGTGGCGTATCGCTTCAGGCACACTGGACACAATATCTAAAAAATGTGTATTTGGGTGAGCAACTGGCACGAAACACTGTGACTCTCTTAGGGTAACCAATATCTCGTCAACAGTATAATCACATCTTCAACGTCAAGAAACCGCTGGCAAGAGTAACGATGTTTCTCTTAAGATACACAACTAGTGGCGTATCGCTTCAGGCAGACTGGCCACAGTATCTCAAAATGTGTATTTGGGTGAGCAACTGGCAGGAAGCACTATGACTCTCTTAAGGTAGCCAATGCATCGTCACCAACATAATCCCATCACCAACTTCAAGAAACCGCTTGCAAATGTAACGAAGCTTCTTATAAGATACACAGCTAGTGGGGTGTCACTTGAGACAGACTGGCCAAAGTATCAAAAAAATGTGTATTTGGGTGAGCAACTAGCAGGAATCACTATGACACTCATAGGGTAGCCAATGCCTAGTCACCAGCATAATCACATCAGCAACTTCAAGAACCCCTGGCAAAAGTTACAATGACTCTTAAGATACACAACTAGTGGCGTATCGCATCAGGCATACTGGAAACAGTATCTAAAAAATGTGTATTTGGGTGAGCAACTGGCACGAAACACTGTGACTCTCTTAGGGTAACCAATATCTCGTCACCAGTATAATCACATCACCAACTTCAAGAAACCGCTTGCAAAGGTAACGAAGCTTCTCATAAGATACACAGCTAGTGGGGTGTTACTTGAGGCAGACTGGCCAAAGTATCAAAAAAATGTGTATTTGTGTGAGCAACTAGCAGGAATCACTATGACACTCATAGGGTAGCCAATGCCTCGTCACCAGCATATTCACATCAGCAACTTCAAGAAACCCCTGGCAAAAGTTACAATGACTCTTAAGATACACAACTAGTGGCGTAGCTATCCGGCAGACTGGAAAGAGTATCTAAAAAATGTGTATTTGGGTGAAGAACTGGCAGGAATCTCTATGACTCTCTTGAGGTAGCCAATGCTTCGTCACCAGCAGAATCAAATCAGCAACTTCTAGAAACCCCTTTCAAAAGTAACGATGTTTCTCTTAAGATACACAACTAGTGGCGTATCGCTTCAGGCACACTGGAAATAGTATCGAAAAAATGTGTATTTGGGTGAGCAACTGGCACGAAACACTGTGACTCTCTTAGGGTAACCAATATCTCGTCACCAGTATAATGACATCTTCAAAGTCAAGAAACCGCTGGCAAGAGTAACGATGTTTCTCTTAAGATACACAACTAGTGGCGTATCGCTTCAGGCAGACGCCTCAGTATCTCAAAATGTGTATTTGGGTGAGCAACTGGCAGGAAGCACTATGACTCTCTTAAGGTAGCCAATGCCTCGTCACCAACATAATCCCATCACCAACTTCAGGTAACCGCTTGCAAAGGTAACCAAGCTTCTCATAAGATACACAGCTAGTTGGGTGTCACTTGAGGCAGACTGGCCAAAGTATCAAAAAAATGTGTATTTGGGTGAGCAACTAGCAGGAATCACTATGACACTCATAGGGTAGCCAATGCCTCGTAACCAGCATAATCACATCAGCAACTTCAAGAAACCCCTGGCAAAAGTTACAATGACTCTTAAGATAGACAACTTGTGGCGAAGCTATCAGGCAGACTGGAAAGAGTATCTAAAAAATGTGTATTTGGGTGAAGAACTGGCAGGAATCTCTATGACTCTCTTGAGGTAGCCAATGCTTCGTCACCAGCAGAATCAAATCAGCAACTTCTAGGAACCCCTTTCAAAAGTAACGATGTTTCTCTTAAGATACACAACTAGTGGCGTATCGCTTCAGGCAGACTGGCCACAGAATCTCAAAATGTGTATTTGGGTGAGCAACTGGCAGAAAGCACTATGACTCTCTTAAGGTAGCCAATGCCTCGTCACCAACATAATCACATCACCAACTTCAAGAAACCGCTAGCAAAGGTAACGAAGCTTCTCATAAGATACACAGCTAGTGGGGTGTCACTTGAGGCAGACTGGCCAAAGTATCAAAAAAATGTGTATTTGGGTGAGCAACTAGCAGGAATCACTATGACACTCATAGGGTAGCCAATGCCTCGTCACCAGCATAATCACATCAGCAACTTCAAGAAACCCCTGGCAAAAGTTACAATGACTCTTAAGATACACAACTAGTGGCGTAGCTATCAGGCAGACTGGAAAGAGTATCTAAAAAATGTGTATTTGGGTGAAGAACTGGCAGGAATCTCTATGACCCTCTTGAGGTAGCCAATGCTTCGTCACCAGCAGAATCAAATCAGCAACGTCTAGAAACCCCTGGCAAAAGTAACAATGTTTCTCTTAAGATACACAACTAGTGGCGTATCGCTTCAGGCACACTGGAAACAGTATCTAAAAAATGTGTATTTGGGTGAGAACTGGCACGAAACACTGTGACTCTCTTAGGGTAACCAATATCTCGTCACCAGTATAATCACATCTTCAAAGTCAAGAAACCGCTGGCAAGAGTAACGATGTTTCTCTTAAGATACACAACTGGTGGCGTATCGCTTCAGGCAGACGCCACAGAATCTCAAAATGTGTATTTGGGTGAGCAACTGGCAGAGAGCACTATGACTCTCTTAAGGTAGCCAATGCCTCGTCACCAACATAATCACATCACCAACTTCAAGAAACCGCTTGCAAAGGTAACGAAGCTTCTCATAAGATACACAGCTAGTGAGGTGTCACTTGAGGCAGACTGGCCAAAGTATCAAAAAAATGTGTATTTGGGTGAGCAACTAGCAGGAATCACTATGACACTCATAGGGTAGCCAATGCCTCGTCAACAGCATAATCACATCAGCAACTTCAAGAAACCCCTGGCAAAAGTTACAATGACTCTTAAGATACACAACTAGTGGCGTAGCTATCAGGCAGACTGGAAAGAGTATCTAAAAAATGTGTATTTGGGTGAAGAACTGGCAGGAATCTCTATGACTCTCTTGAGGTAGCCAATGCTTCGTCACCAGCAGAATCAAATCAGCAACTTCTAGAAACCCCTTTCAAAAGTAACGATGTTTCTCTTAAGATACACAACTAGTGGCGTATCGCTTCAGGCACACTGGAAACAGTATCTAAAAAATGTGTATTTGGGTGAGCAACTGGCACGAAACACTGTGACTCTCTTAGGGTAACCAATATCTCGTCACCAGTATAATCACATCTTCAATGTCATGAAACGGCTGGCGAGAGTAACGATGTTTCTCTTAAGATACACAACTAGTGGCGTATCGCTTCATGCAGACGCCTCAGTATCTCAAAATGTGTATTTGGGTGAGCAACTGGCAGGAAGCACTATGACTCTCTTAAGGTAGCCAATGCCTCGTCACCAACATAATCCCATCACCAACTTCAGGAAACCGCTTGCAAAGGTCACCAAGCTTCTCATAAGATACACAGCTAGTGGGGTGTCACTTGAGGCAGACTGGCCAAAGTATCAAAAAAATGTGTATTTGGGTGAGCAACTAGCAGGAATCACTATGACACTCATAGGGTAGCCAATGCCTCGTAACCAGCATAATCACATCAGCAACTTCAAGAAACCCCTGGCAAAAGTTACAATGACTCTTAAGATAGACAACTTGTGGCGAAGCTATCAGGCAGACTGGAAAGAGTATCTAAAAAATGTGTATTTGGGTGAAGAACTGGCAGGAATCTCTATGACTCTCTTGAGGTAGCCAATGCTTCGTCACCAGCAGAATCAAATCAGCAACTTCTAGGAACCCCTTTCAAAAGTAACGATGTTTCTCTTAAGATACACAACTAGTGGCGTATCGCTTCAGGCAGACTGGCCACAGTATCTCAAAATATGTATTTGGGTGAGCAACTGGCAGGAAGCACTATGACTCTCTTAAGGTAGCCAATGACTCGTCACCAACATAATCCCATCACCAACTTCAAGAAACCGCTTGCAAAGGTAACGAAGCTTCTCATAAGATACACAGCTAGTGGGGTGTCACTTGAGGCAGACTGGCCAAAGTATCAAAAAAATGTGTATTTGTGTGAGCAACTAGCAGGAATCACTATGACACTCATAGGGTAGCCAATGCCTCGTCACCAGCATAATCACATCAGCAACTTCAAGAAACCCCTGGCAAAAGTTACAATGACTCTTAAGATACACAACTAGTGGCGTAGCTATCAGGCAGACTGGAAAGAGTATCTAAAAAATGTGTATTTGGGTGAAGAACTGGCAGGAATCTCTATGACCCTCTTGAGATAGCCAATGCTTCGTCACCAGCAGAATCAAATCAGAAACTTCTAGAAACCCCTGGCAAAAGTAACAATGTTTCTCTTAAGATACCCAACTAGTGGCGTATCGCTTCAGGCACACTGGAAACAGTATCTAAAAAATGTGTATTTGTGTGAGAACTGGCACGAAACACTGTGACTCTCTTAGGGTAACCAATATCTCGTCACCAGTATAATCACATCTTCAAAGTCAAGAAACCGCTGACAAGAGTAACGATGTTTCTCTTAAGATACACAACTGGTGGCGTATCGCTTCAGGCAGACTGGCCACAGAATCTCAAAATGTGTATTTGGGTGAGCAACGGGCAGAAAGCACTATGACTCTCTTAAGGTAGCCAATGCCTCGTCACCAACATAATCACATCACCAACTTCAAGAAACCGCTTGCATAGGTAACGAAGCTTCTCATAAGATACACAGCTAGTGGGGTGTCACTTGAGGCAGACTGGCCAAAGTATCAAAAAAATGTGTATTTGGGTGAGCAACTAGCAGGAATCACTATGACACTCATAGGGTAGCCAATGCCTCGTCACCAGCATAATCACATCAGCAACTTCAAGATACCCCTGGCAAAAGTTACAATGACTCTTAAGATACACAACTAGTGGCGTAGCTATCAGGCAGACTGGAAAGAGTATCTAAAAATGTGTATTTGGATGAGCAACTGGCAGGAAACACTGTGACTCTCTTAGGGTAGCCAATATCTCGTAACCAGTATAATCACATCTTCAAAGTCAAGAAACCGCTGGCAAGAGTAACGATGTTTCTCTTAAGATACACAACTAGTGGCGTATCGCTTCAGGCATACTGGAAACAGTATCTCAAAATATGTATTTGGGTGAGCAACTGGCAGGAAGCACTATGACTCTCTTAAGGTAGCCAATGACTCGTCACCAACATAATCCCATCACCAACTTCAAGAAACCGCTTGCAAAGGTAACGAAGCTTCTCATAAGATACACAGCTAGTGGGGTGTCACTTGAGGCAGACTGGCCAAAGTATCAAAAAAATGTGTATTTGGGTGAGCAACTAGCAGGAATCACTATGACACTCATAGGGTAGCCAATGCCTCGTCACCAGCATAATCACATCAGCAACTTCAAGAAACCCCTGGCAAAAGTTACAATGACTCTTAAGATACACAACTAGTGGCGTAGCTATCAGGCAGACTGGAAAGAGTATCTAAAAATGTGTATTTGGGTGAAGAACTGGCAGGAATCTCTATGACCCTCTTGAGGTAGCCAATGCTTCGTCACCAGCAGAATCAAATCAGCAACGTCTAGAAACCCCTGGCAAAAGTAACAATGTTTCTCTTAAGATACACAACTAGTGGCGTATCGCTTCAGGCACACTGGAAACAGTATCTAAAAAATGTGTATTTGGGTGAGAACTGGCACGAAACACTGTGACTCTCTTAGGGTAACCAATATCTCGTCACCAGTATAATCACATCTTCAAAGTCAAGAAACCGCTGGCAAGAGTAACGATGTTTCTCTTAAGATACACAACTGGTGGCGTATCGCTTCAGGCAGACTGGCCACAGTATCTCAAAATATGTATTTGGGTGAGCAACTGGCAGGAAGCACTATGACTCTCTTAAGGTAGCCAATGACTCGTCACCAACATAATCCCATCACCAACTTCAAGAAACCGCTTGCAAAGGTAACGAAGCTTCTCATAAGATACACAGCTAGTGGGGTGTCACTTGAGGCAGACTGGCCAAAGTATCAAAAAAATGTGTATTTGGGTGAGCAAATAGCAGGAATCACTATGACACTCATAGGGTAGCCAATGCCTCGTCACCAGCATAATCACATCAGCAACTTCAAGAAACCCCTGGCAAAAGTTACAATGACTCTTAAGATACACAACTAGTGGCGTAGCTATCAGGCAGACTGGAAAGAGTATCTAAAAAATGTGTATTTGGGTGAAGAACTGGCAGGAATCTCTATGACCCTCTTGAGGTAGCCAATGCTTCGTCACCAGCAGAATCAAATCAGAAACTTCTAGAAACCCCTGGCAAAAGTAACAATGTTTCTCTTAAGATACCCAACTAGTGGCGTATCTTTTCAGGCACACTGGAAACAGTATCTAAAAAATGTGTATTTGTGTGAGAACTGGCACGAAACACTGTGACTCTCTTAGGGTAACCAATATCTCGTCACCAGTATAATCACATCTTCAAAGTCAAGAAACCGCTGACAAGAGTAACGATGTTTCTCTTAAGATACACAACTGGTGGCGTATCGCTTCAGGCAGACTGGCCACAGAATCTCAAAATGTGTATTTGGGTGAGCAACGGGCAGAAAGCACTATGACTCTCTTAAGGTAGCCAATGCCTCGTCACCAACATAATCACATCACCAACTTCAAGAAACCGCTAGCAAAGGTAACGAAGCTTCTCATAAGATACACAGCTAGTGGGGTGTCACTTGAGGCAGACTGGCCAAAGTATCAAAAAAATGTGTATTTGGGTGAGCAACTAGCAGGAATCACTATGACACTCATAGGGTAGCCAATGCCTCGTCACCAGCATAATCACATCAGCAACTTCAAGATACCCCTGGCAAAAGTTACAATGACTCTTAAGATACACAACTAGTGGCGTAGCTATCAGGCAGACTGGAAAGAGTATCTAAAAATGTGTATTTGGGTGAGCAACTGGCAGGAAACACTGTGACTCTCTTAGGGTAGCCAATATCTCGTAACCAGTATAATCACATCTTCAAAGTCAAGAAACCGCTGGCAAGAGTAACGATGTTTCTCTTAAGATACACAACTAGTGGCGTATCGCTTCAGGCATACTGGAAACAGTATCTCAAAATATGTATTTGGGTGAGCAACTGGCAGGAAGCACTATGACTCTCTTAAGGTAGCCAATGACTCGTCACCAACATAATCCCATCACCAACTTCAAGAAACCGCTTGCAAAGGTAACGAAGCTTCTCATAAGATACACAGCTAGTGGGGTGTCACTTGAGGCAGACTGGCCAAAGTATCAAAAAAATGTGTATTTGGGTGAGCAACTAGCAGGAATCACTATGACACTCATAGGGTAGCCAATGCCTCGTCACCAGCATAATCACATCAGCAACTTCAAGAAACCCCTGGCAAAAGTTACAATGACTCTTAAGATAGACAACTTGTGGCGAAGCTATCAGGCAGACTGGAAAGAGTATCTAAGAAATGTGTATTTGGGTGAAGAACTGGCAGGAATCTCTATGACCCTCTTGAGGTAGCCAATGCTTCGTCACCAGCAGAATCAAATCAGCAACGTCTAGAAACCCCTGGCAAAAGTAACAATGTTTCTCTTAAGATACACAACTAGTGGCGTATCGCTTCAGGCACACTGGAAACAGTATCTAAAAAATGTGTATTTGGGTGAGAACTGGCACGAAACACTGTGACTCTCTTAGGGTAACCAATATCTCGTCACCAGTATAATCACATCTTCAAAGTCAAGAAACCGCTGGCAAGAGTAACGATGTTTCTCTTAAGATACACAACTGGTGGCGTATCGCTTCAGGCAGACTGGCCACAGAATCTCAAAATGTGTATTTGGGTGAGCAACTGGCAGAAAGCACTATGACTCTCTTAAGGTAGCCAATGCCTCGTCACCAACATAATCACATCACCAACTTCAAGAAACCGCTTGCAAAGGTAACGAAGCTTCTCATAAGATACACAGCTAGTGGGGTGTCACTTGAGGCAGACTGGCCAAAGTATCAAAAAAATGTGTATTTGGGTGAGCAACTAGCAGGAATCACTATGACACTCATAGGGTAGCCAATGCCTCGTCACCAGCATAATCACATCAGCAACTTCAAGAAACCCCTGGCAAAAGTTACAATGACTCTTAAGATACACAACTAGTGGCGTAGCTATCAGGCAGACTGGAAAGAGTATCTAAAAATGTGTATTTGGATGAGCAACTGGCAGGAAACACTGTGACTCTCTTAGGTTAGCCAATATCTCGTAACCAGTATAATCACATCTTCAAAGTCAAGAAACCGCTGGCAAGAGTAACGATGTTTCTCTTAAGATACACAACTAGTGGCGTATCGCTTCAGGCATACTGGAAACAGTATCTAAAAAATGTGTATTTGGGTGAGCAACTGGCACGAAACACTGTGACTCTCTTAGGGTAACCAATATCTCGTCACCAGTATAATCACATCACCAACTTCAAGAAACCGCTTGCAAAAGTAACGAAGCTTCTGATATGATACACAGCTAGTGGGGTGTTACTTGAGGCAGACTGGCCAAAGTATCAAAAAAATGTGTATTTGGGTGAGCAACTAGCAGGAATCACTATGACACTCATAGGGTAGCCAATGCCTCGTCACCAGCATAATCACAACAGCAACTTCAAGAAACCCCTGGCAAAAGTTACAATGACTCTTAAGATACACAACTAGTGGCGTAGCTATCAGGCAGACTGGAAAGAGTATCTAAAAAATGTGAATTTGAATGAGCAACTGGCAGGAAACACTGTGACTCTCTTAGGGTAGCCAATATCCCGTCACCAGTATAATCACATCTTCAAAGTCAAGAAACCGCTGGCAAGAGTAACGATGTTTCTCTTAAGATACACAACTAGTGGCGTATCGCTACAGGCACACTGGAAACAGTATCTAAAAAATGTGTATTTGGGTGAGCAACTGGCACAAAACACTGTGACTCTCTTAGGGTAACCAATATCTCGTCACCAGTATAATCACATCACCAACTTCAAGAAACCGCTTGCAAAGGTAACGAAGCTTCTCATAAGATACACAGCTAGTGGGGTGTTACTTGAGGCAGACTGGCCAAAGTATCAAAAAAATGTGTATTTGGGTGAGCAACTAGCAGGAATCACTATGACACTCATAGGGTAGCCAATGCCTCGTCACCAGCATAATCACATCAGCAACTTCAAGAAACCCCTGGTAAAAGTTACAATGACTCTTAAGATACACAACTAGTGGCGTAGCTATCCGGCAGACTGGAAAGAGTATCTAAAAAATGTGTATTTGGGTGAAGAACTGGCAGGAATCTCTATGATTCTCTTGAGGTAGCCAATGCTTCGTCACCAGCAGAATCAAATCAGCAACTTCTAGAAACCCCTTTCAAAAGTAACGATGTTTCTCTTAAGATACACAACTAGTGGCGTATCGCTTCAGGCACACTGGAAACAGTATCTAAAAAATGTGTATTTGGGTGACCAACTGGCACGAAACACTGTGACTCTCTTAGGGTAACCAATATCTCGTCACCAGTATAATCACATCTTCAAAGTCAAGAAACCGCTGGCAAGAGTAACGATGTTTCTCTTAAGATACACAACTAGTGGCGTATCGCTTCAGGCAGACTGGCCTCAGTATCTCAAAATGTGTATTTGGGTGAGCAACTGGCAGGAAGCACTATGACTCTCTTAAGGTAGCCAATGCCTCGTCACCAACATAATCCCATCACCAACTTCAGGAAACCGCTTGCAAAGGTAACCAAGCTTCTCATAAGATACACAGCTAGTGGGGTGTCACTTGAGGCATACTGGCCAAAGTATCAAAAAAATGTGTATTTGGGTGAGCAACTAGCAGGAATCACTATGACACTCATAGGGTAGCCAATGCCTCGTCACCAGCATAATCACATCAGCAACTTCAAGAAACCCCTGGCAAAAGTTACAATGACTCTTAAGATAGACAACTTGTGGCGAAGCTATCAGGCAGACTGGAAAGAGTATCTAAGAAATGTGTATTTGTGTGAAGAACTGGCAGGAATCTCTATGACTCTCTTGAGGTAGTCAATGCCTCGTCACCAGCAGAATCAAATCAGCAACTTCTAGAAACCCCTGGCAAAAGTAACTATGTTTCTCTTAAGATACACAACTAGTGGCGTATCGCTTCAGGCACACTGGAAACAGTATCTAAAAAATGTGTATTTGGGTGAGAACTGGCACGAAACACTGTGACTCTCTTAGGGTAACCAATAACTCGTCACCAGTATAATCACATCTTCAAAGTCAAGAAACCGCTGGCAAGAGTAACGATGTTTCTCTTAAGATACACAACTGGTGGCGTATCGCTTCAGGCAGACGCCACAGTATCTCAAAATGTGTATTTGGGTGAGCAACTGGCAGAAAGCACTATGACTCTCTTAAGGTAGCCAATGCCTCGTCACCAACATAATCACATCACCAACTTCAAGAAACCGCTTGCAAAGGTAACGAAGCTTCTCATAAGATACACAGCTAGTGGGGTGTCACTTGAGGCAGACTGGCCAAAGTATCAAAAAAATGTGTATTTGGGTGAGCAACTAGCAGGAATCAGTATGACACTCATAGGGTAGCCAATGCCTCGTCACCAGCATAATCACATCAGCAACTTCAAGAAACCCCTGGCAAAAGTTACAATGACTCTTAAGATACACAACTAGTGGCGTAGCTATCAGGCAGACTGGAAAGAGTATCTAAAAAATGTGAATTTGAATGAGCAACTGGCAGGAAACACTGTGACTCTCTTAGGGTAGCCAATATCTCGTCACCAGTATAATCACATCTTCAAAGTCAAGAAACCGCTGGCAAGAGTAACGATGTTTCTCTTAAGATACACAACTAGTGGCGTATCGCTTCAGGCACACTGGAAACAGTATCTAAAAAATGTGTATTTGGGTGAGCAACTGGCACGAAACACTGTGACTCTCTTAGGGTAACCAATATCTAGTCACCAGTATAATCACATCTTCAAAGTCAAGAAACCGCTGGCAAGAGTAACGATGTTTCTCTTAAGATACACAACTGGTGGCGTATCGCTTCAGGCAGACTGGCCACAGAATCTCAAAATGTGTATTTGGGTGAGCAACTGGCAGAAAGCACTATGACTCTCTTAAGGTAGCCAATGCCTCGACACCAACATAATCACATCACCAACTTCAAGAAACCGCTTGCAAAGGTAACGAAGCTTCTCATAAGATACACAGGTAGTGGGGTGTCACTTGAGGCAGACTGGCCAAAGTATCAAAATAATGTGTATTTGGGTGAGCAACTAGCAGGAATCACTATGACACTCATAGGGTAGCCAATGCCTCGTCACCAGCATAATCACATCAGCAACTTCAAGAAACCCCTGGCAAAAGTTACAACGACTCTTAAGATAGACAACTTGTGGCGTAGCTATCAGGCAGACTGGAAAGAGTATCTAAAAAATGTGTATTTGGGTGAAGAACTGGCAGGAATCTCTATGACTCTCTTGAGGTAGCCAATGCTTCGTCACCAGCAGAATCAAATCAGCAACTTCTAGGAACCCCTTTCAAAAGCAACGATGTTTCTCTTAAGATACACAACTAGTGGCGTATCGCTTCAGGCAGACTGGCCACAGTATCTCAAAACATGTATTTGGGTGAGCAACTGGCAGGAAGCACTATGACACTCTTAAGGTAGCCAATGCCTCGTCACCAACATAATCCCATCACCAACTTCAAGAAACCGCTTGCAAAGGTAACGAAGCTTCTCATAAGATACACAGCTAGTGGGGTGTCACTTGAGGCAGACTGGCCAAAGTATCAAAAAAATGAGTATTTGGGTGAGCAACTAGCAGGAATCACTATGACACTCATAGGGTAGCCAATGCCTCGTCACCAGCATAATCACATCAGCAACTTCAAGAAACCCCTGGCAAAAGTTACAATGACTCTTAAGATACACAACTAGTGGCGTAGCTATCAGGCAGACTGGAAAGAGTATCTAAAAAATGTGTATTTGGGTGAAGAACTGGCAGGAATCTCTATGACTCTCTTGAGGTAGTCAATGCCTCGTCACCAGCAGAATCAAATCAGCAACTTCTAGAAACCCCTGGCAAAAGTAACTATGTTTCTCTTAAGATACACAACTAGTGGCGTATCGCTTCAGGCACACTGGAAACAGTATCTAAAAAATGTGTATTTGGGTGAGAACTGGCACGAAACAATGTGACTCTCTTAGGGTAACCAATAACTCGTCACCAGTATAATCACATCTTCAAAGTCAAGAAACCGCTGGCAAGAGTAACGATGTTTCTCTTAAGATACACAACTGGTGGCGTATCGCTTCAGGCAGACTGGCCACAGTATCTCAAAATGTGTATTTGGGTGAGCAACTGGCAGAAAGCACTATGACTCTCTTAAGGTAGCCAATGCCTCGTCACCAACATAATCACATCACCAACTTCAAGAAACCGCTTGCAAAGGTAACGAAGCTTCTCATAAGATACACAGCTAGTGGGGTGTCACTTGAGGCAGACTGGCCAAAGTATCAAAAAAATGTGTATTTGGGTGAGCAACTAGCAGGAATCAGTATGACACTCATAGGGTAGCCAATGCCTCGTCACCAGCATAATCACATCAGCAACTTCAAGAAACCCCTGGCAAAAGTTACAATGACTCTTAAGATACACAACTAGTGGCGTAGCTATCAGGCAGACTGGAAAGAGTATCTAAAAAATGTGAATTTGAATGAGCAACTGGCAGGAAACACTGTGACTCTCTTAGGGTAGCCAATATCTCGTCACCAGTATAATCACATCTTCAAAGTCAAGAAACCGCTGGCAAGAGTAACGATGTTTCTCTTAAGATACACAACTAGTGGCGTATCGCTTCAGGCACACTGGAAACAGTATCTAAAAAATGTGTATTTGGGTGAGAACTGGCACGAAACACTGTGACTCTCTTAGGGTAACCAATATCTCGTCACCAGTATAATCACATCTTCAAAGTCAAGAAACCGCTGGCAAGAGTAACGATGTTTCTCTTAAGATACACAACTGGTGGCGTATCGCTTCAGGCAGACTGGCCACAGTATCTCAAAATGTGTATTTGGGTGAGCAACTGGCAGAAAGCACTATGACTCTCTTAAGGTAGCCAATGCCTCGTCACCAACATAATCACATCACCAACTTCAAGAAACCGCTTGCAAAGGTAACGAAGCTTCTCATAAGATACACAGCTAGTGGGGTGTCACTTGAGGCAGACTGGCCAAAGTATCAAAAAAATGTGTATTTGGGTGAGCAACTAGCAGGAATCACTATGACACTCATAGGGTAGCCAATGCCTCGTCACCAGCATAATCACATCAGCAACTTCAAGAAACCCCTGGCAAAAGTTACAATGACTCTTAAGATACACAACTAGTGGCGTAGCTATCAGGCAGACTGGAAAGAGTATCTAAAAAATGTGAATTTGAATGAGCAACTGGCTGGAAACACTGTGACTCTCTTAGGGTAGCCAATATCTCGTCACCAGTATAATCACATCTTCAAAGTCAAGAAACCGCTGGCAAGAGTAACGATGTTTCTCTTAAGATACACAACTAGTGGCGTATCGCTACAGGCACACTGGAAACAGTATCTAAAAAATGTGTATTTGGGTGAGCAACTGGCACAAAACACTGTGACTCTCTTAGGGTAACCAATAACTCGTCACCAGTATAATCACATCTTCAAAGTCAAGAAACCGCTGGCAAGAGTAACGATGTTTCTCTTAAGATACCCAACTAGTGGCGTATCGCTTCAGGCAGACTGGCCACAGTATCTCAAAATGTGTATTTGGGTGAGCAACTGGCAGGAAGCACTATGACTCTCTTAAGGTAGCCAATGCCTCGTCACCAACATAATCCCATCACCAACTTCAGGAAACCGCTTGCAAAGGTAACGAAGCTTCTCATAAGATACACAGCTAGTGGGGTGTCACTTGAGGCAGACTGGCCAAAGTATCAAAAAAATGTGTATTTGGGTGAGCAACTAGCAGGAATCACTATGACACTCATAGGGTAGCCAATGCCTCGTCACCAGCATAATCACATCAGCAACTTCAAGAAACCCCAAGCAAAAGATACAATGACTCTTAAGATACACAACTAGTGGCGTAGCTATCAGGCAGACTGGAAAGAGTATCTAAAAAATGTGTATTTGGGTGAAGAACAGGCAGGAATCTCTATGACTCTCTTGAGGTAGCCAATGCTTCGTCACCAGCAGAATCAAATCAGCAACTTCTAGAAACCCCTTTCAAAAGTAACGATGTTTCTCTTAAGATACACAACTAGTGGTGTATCGCTTCAGGCACACTGGAAACAGTATCTAAAAAATGTGTATTTGGGTGAGCAACTGGCACGAAACATTGTGACTCTCTTAGGGTAACCAATATCTCGTCACCAGTATAATCACATCTTCAAAGTCAAGAAACCGCTGGCAAGAGTAACGATGTTTCTCTTAAGATACACTACTAGTGGCGTATCGCTTCAGGCAGACTGGCCACAGTATCTCAAAACATGTATTTGGGTGAGCAACTGGCAGGAAGCACTACGACTCTCTTAAGGTAGCCAATGCCTCGTCACCAACATAATCACATCACCAACTTCAAGAAACCGCTTGCAAAGGTAACGAAGCTTCTCATAAGATACACAGCTAGTGGGGTGTCACTTGAGGCAGACTGGCCAAAGTATCAAAAAAATGTGTATTTGGGTGAGCAACTAGCAGGAATCAGTATGACACTCATAGGGTAGCCAATGCCTCGTCACCAGCATAATCACATCAGCAACTTCAAGAAACCCCTGGCAAAAGTTACAATGACTCTTAAGATACACAACTAGTGGCGTAGCTATCAGGCAGACTGGAAAGAGTATCTAAAAAATGTGTATTTGGATGAGCAACTGGCAGGAAACACTGTGACTCTCTTAGGGTAGCCAATATCTCGTCACCAGTATAATCACGTCTTCAAAGTCAAGAAACCGCTGGCAAGAGTAACGATTTTTCTCTTAAGATACACAACTAGTGGCGTATCGCTTCAGGCACACTGGAAACAGTATCTAAAAAATGTGTATTTGGGTGAGCAACTGGCACGAAACACTGTGACTCTCTTAGGGTAACCAATATCTCGTCACCAGTATAATCACATCTTCAAAGTCAAGAAACCGCTGGCAAGAGTAACGATGTTTCTCTTAAGATACCCAACTAGTGGCGTATCGCTTCAGGCAGACTGGCCACAGTATCTCAAAATGTGTATTTGGGTGAGCAACTGGCAGGAAGCACTATGACTCTCTTAAGGTAGCCAATGCCTCGTCACCAACATAATCCCATCACCAACATCAGGAAACCGCTTGCAAAGGTAACGAAGCTTCTCATAAGATACACAGCTAGTGGGGTGTCACTTGAGGCAGACTGGCCAAAGTATCAAAAAAATGTGTATTTGGGTGAGCAACTAGCAGGAATCACTATGACACTCATAGGGTAGCCAATGCCTCGTCACCAGCATAATCACATCAGCAACTTCAAGAAACCCCAAGCAAAAGATACAATGACTCTTAAGATACACAACTAGTGGCGTAGCTATCAGGCAGACTGGAAAGAGTATCTAAAAAATGTGTATTTGGGTGAAGAACAGGCAGGAATCTCTATGACTCTCTTGAGGTAGCCAATGCTTCGTCACCAGCAGAATCAAATCAGCAACTTCTAGAAACCCCTTTCAAAAGTAACGATGTTTCTCTTAAGATACACAACTAGTGGTGTATCGCTTCAGGCACACTGGAAACAGTATCTAAAAAATGTGTATTTGGGTGAGCAACTGGCACGAAACATTGTGACTCTCTTAGGGTAACCAATATCTCGTCACCAGTATAATCACATCTTCAAAGTCAAGAAACCGCTGGCAAGAGTAACGATGTTTCTCTTAAGATACACTACTAGTGGCGTATCGCTTCAGGCAGACTGGCCACAGTATCTCAAAACATGTATTTGGGTGAGCAACTGGCAGGAAGCACTACGACTCTCTTAAGGTAGCCAATGCCTCGTCACCAACATAATCACATCACCAACTTCAAGAAACCGCTTGCAAAGGTAACGAAGCTTCTCATAAGATACACAGCTAGTGGGGTGTCACTTGAGGCAGACTGGCCAAAGTATCAAAAAAATGTGTATTTGGGTGAGCAACTAGCAGGAATCACTATGACACTCATAGGGTAGCCAATGCCTCGTCACCAGCATAATCACATCAGCAACTTCAAGAAACCCCTGGCAAAAGTTACAATGACTCTTAAGATACACAACTAGTGGCGTAGCTATCAGGCAGACTGGAAAGAGTATCTAAAAAATGTGTATTTGCATGAGCAACTGGCAGGAAACACTGTGACTCTCTTAGGGTAGCCAATATCTCGTCACCAGTATAATCACGTCTTCAAAGTCAAGAAACCGCTGGCAAGAGTAACGATGTTTCTCTTAAGATACACAACTAGTGGCGTATCGCTTCAGGCACACTGGAAACAGTATCTAAAAAATGTGTATTTGGGTGAGCAACTGGCACGAAACACTGTGACTCTCTTAGGGTAACCAATATCTCGTCACCAGTATAATCACATCTTCAAAGTCAAGAAACCGCTGGCAAGAGTAACATTGTTTCTCTTAAGATACACAACTAGTGGCGTATCGCCTCAGGCAGACTGGCCACAGTATCTCAAAATGTGTATTTGGGTGAGCAACTGGCAGAAAGCACTATGACTCTCTTAAGGTAGCCAATGACTCGTCACCAACATAATCACATCACCAACTTCAAGAAACCGCTTGCAAAGGTAACGAAGCTTCTCATAAGATACACAGCTAGTGGGGTGTCACTTGAGGCAGACTGGCCAAAGTATCAAAAAAATGTGTATTTGGGTGAGCAACTAGCAGGAATCACTATGACACTCATAGGGTAGCCAATGCCTCGTCACCAGCATAATCACATCAGCAACTTCAAGAAACCCCTGGCAAAAGTTACAATGACTCTTAAGATACACAACTAGTGGCGTAGCTATCAGGCAGACTGGAAAGAGTATCTAAAAAATGTGTATTTGGATGAGCAACTGGCAGGAAACACTGTGACTCTCTTAGGGTAGCCAATATCTCGTCACCAGTATAATCACATCTTCAAAGTCAAGAAACCGCTGGCAAGAGTAACGATGTTTCTCTTAAGATACACAACTAGTGGCGTATCGCTTCAGGCACACTGGAAACAGTATCTAAAAAATGTGTATTTGGGTGAGCAAATGGCACGAAACACTGTGACTCTCTTAGGGTAACCAATATCTCGTTACCAGTATAATCACATCTTCAAAGTCAAGAAACCGCTGGCAAGAGTAACGATGTTTCTCTTAAGATACACAACTAGTGGTGTATCGCTACAGGCACACTGGAAACAGTATCTAAAAAATGTGTATTTGGGTGAGCAACTGGCACAAAACACTGTGACTCTCTTAGGGTAACCAATAACTCGTCACCAGTATAATCACATCTTCAAAGTCAAGAAACCGCTGGCAAGAGTAACGATGTTTCTCTTAAGATACCCAACTAGTGGCGTATCGCTTCAGGCAGACTGGCCACAGTATCTCAAAATGTGTATTTGGGTGAGCAACTGGCAGGAAGCACTATGACTCTCTTAAGGTAGCCAATGCCTCGTCACCAACATAATCCCATCACCAACTTCAGGAAACCGCTTGCAAAGGTAACGAAGCTTCTCATAAGATACACAGCTAGTGGGGTGTCACTTGAGGCAGACTGGCCAAAGTATCAAAAAATGTGTATTTGGGTGAGCAACTAGCAGGAATCACTATGACACTCATAGGGTAGCCAATGCCTCCTCACCAGCATAATCACATCAGCAACTTCAAGAAACCCCAAGCAAAAGATACAATGACTCTTAAGATACACAACTAGTGGCGTAGCTATCAGGCACACTGGAAAGAGTATCTAAAAAATGTGTATTTGGGTGAAGAACAGGCAGGAATCTCTATGACTCTCTTGAGGTAGCCAATGCTTCGTCACCAGCAGAATCAAATCAGCAACTTCTAGAAACCCCTTTCAAAAGTAACGATGTATCTCTTAAGATACACAACTAGTGGTGTATCGCTTCAGGCACACTGGAAACAGTATCTAAAAAATGTGTATTTGGGTGAGAACTGGCACGAAACACTGTGACTCTCTTAGGGTAACCAATATCTCGTCACCAGTATAATCACATCTTCAAAGTCAAGAAACCGCTGGCAAGAGTAACGATGTTTCTCTTAAGATACACTACTAGTGGCGTATCGCTTCAGGCAGACTGGCCACAGTATCTCAAAACATGTATTTGGGTGAGCAACTGGCAGGAAGCACTATGACTCTCTTAAGGTAGCCAATGCATCGTCACCAACATAATCACATCACCAACGTCAAGAAACCGCTTGCAAAGGTAACGAAGCTTCTCATAAGATACACAGCTAGTGGGGTGTCACTTGAGGCAGACTGGCCAAAGTATCAAAAAAATGTGTATTTGGGTGAGCAACTAGCAGGAATCACTATGACACTCATAGGGTAGCCAATGCCTCGTCACCAGCATAATCACATCAGCAACTTCAAGAACCCCTGGCAAAAGTTACAATGACTCTTAAGATACACAACTAGTGGCGTAGCTATCAGGCAGACTGGAAAGAGTATCTAAAAATGTGTATTTGCATGAGCAACTGGCAGGAAACACTGTGACTCTCTTAGGGTAGCCAATATCTCGTCACCAGTATAATCACATCTTCAAAGTCAAGAAACCGCTGGCAAGAGTAACGATGTTTCTCTTAAGATACACAACTAGTGGCGTATCGCTTCAGGCACACTGGCCACAGTATCTCAAAATGTGTATTTGGGTGAGCAACTGGCAGAAAGCACTATGACTCTCTTAAGGTAGCCAATGCCTCGTCACCAACATAATCACATCACCAACTTCAAGAAACCGCTTGCAAAGGTAACGAAGCTTCTCATAAGATACACAGCTAGTGGGGAGTCACTTGAGGCAGACTGGCCAAAGTATCAAAAAAATGTGTATTTGGGTGAGCAACTAGCAGGAATCAGTATGACACTCATAGGGTAGCCAATGCCTCGTCACCAGCATAATCACATCAGCAACTTCAAGAAACCCCTGGCAAAAGTTACAATGACTCTTAAGATACACAACTAGTGGCGTAGCTATCAGGCAGACTGGAAAGAGTATCTAAAAAATGTGTATTTGGATGAGCAACTGGCAGGAAACACTGTGACTCTCTTAGGGTAGCCAATATCTCGTCACCAGTATAATCACGTCTTCAAAGTCAAGAAACCGCTGGCAAGAGTAACGATGTTTCTCTTAAGATACCCAACTAGTAGCGTATCGCTTCAGGCACACTGGAAACAGTATCTAAAAAATGTGTATTTGGGTGAGCAACTGGCACGAAACACTGTGACTCTCTTAGGGTAACCAATATCTCGTCACCAGTATAATCACATCTTCAAAGTCAAGAAACCGCTGGCAAGAGTAACAATGTTTCTCTTAAGATACACAACTAGTGGCGTATCGCCTCAGGCAGACTGGCCACAGTATCTCAAAATGTGTATTTGGGTGAGCAACTGGCAGAAAGCACTATGACTCTCTTAAGGTAGCCAATGCCTCGTCACCAACATAATCACATCACCAACTTCAAGAAACCGCTTGCAAAGGTAACGAAGCTTCTCATAAGATACACAGCTAGTGGGGTGTCACCTGAGGCAGACTGGCCAAAGTATCAAAAAAATGTGTATTTGGGTGAGCAACTAGCAGGAATCACTATGACACTCATAGGGTAGCCAATGCCTCCTCACCAGCATAATCACATCAGCAACTTCAAGAAACCCCAAGCAAAAGATACAATGACTCTTAAGATACACAACTAGTGGCGTAGCTATCAGGCACACTGGAAAGAGTATCTAAAAAATGTGTATTTGGGTGAAGAACAGGCAGGAATCTCTATGACTCTCTTGAGGTAGCCAATGCTTCGTCACCAGCAGAATCAAATCAGCAACTTCTAGAAACCCCTTTCAAAAGTAACGATGTTTCTCTTAAGATACACAACTAGTGGTGTATCGCTTCAGGCACACTGGAAACAGTATCTAAAAAATGTGTATTTGGGTGAGAACTGGCACGAAACACTGTGACTCTCTTAGGGTAACCAATATCTCGTCACCAGTATAATCACATCTTCAAAGTCAAGAAACCGCTGGCAAGAGTAACGATGTTTCTCTTAAGATACACTACTAGTGGCGTATCGCTTCAGGCAGACTGGCCACAGTATCTCAAAACATGTATTTGGGTGAGCAACTGGCAGGAAGCACTATGACTCTCTTAAGGTAGCCAATGCATCGTCACCAACATAATCACATCACCAACGTCAAGAAACCGCTTGCAAAGGTAACGAAGCTTCTCATAAGATACACAGCTAGTGGGGTGTCACTTGAGGCAGACTGGCCAAAGTATCAAAAAAATGTGTATTTGGGTGAGCAACTAGCAGGAATCACTATGACACTCATAGGGTAGCCAATGCCTCGTCACCAGCATAATCACATCAGCAACTTCAAGAACCCCTGGCAAAAGTTACAATGACTCTTAAGATACACAACTAGTGGCGTAGCTATCAGGCAGACTGGAAAGAGTATCTAAAAATGTGTATTTGCATGAGCAACTGGCAGGAAACACTGTGACTCTCTTAGGGTAGCCAATATCTCGTCACCAGTATAATCACATCTTCAAAGTCAAGAAACCGCTGGCAAGAGTAACGATGTTTCTCTTAAGATACACAACTAGTGGCGTATCGCTTCAGGCACACTGGCCACAGTATCTCAAAATGTGTATTTGGGTGAGCAACTGGCAGAAAGCACTATGACTCTCTTAAGGTAGCCAATGCCTCGTCACCAACATAATCACATCACCAACTTCAAGAAACCGCTTGCAAAGGTAACGAAGCTTCTCATAAGATACACAGCTAGTGGGGAGTCACTTGAGGCAGACTGGCCAAAGTATCAAAAATATGTGTATTTGGGTGAGCAACTAGCAGGAATCAGTATGACACTCATAGGGTAGCCAATGCCTCGTCACCAGCATAATCACATCAGCAACTTCAAGAAACCCCTGGCAAAAGTTACAATGACTCTTAAGATACACAACTAGTGGCGTAGCTATCAGGCAGACTGGAAAGAGTATCTAAAAAATGTGTATTTGGATGAGCAACTGGCAGGAAACACTGTGACTCTCTTAGGGTAGCCAATATCTCGTCACCAGTATAATCACGTCTTCAAAGTCAAGAAACCGCTGGCAAGAGTAACGATGTTTCTCTTAAGATACCCAACTAGTGGCGTATCGCTTCAGGCACACTGGAAACAGTATCTAAAAAATGTGTATTTGGGTGAGCAACTGGCACGAAACACTGTGACTCTCTTAGGGTAACCAATATCTCGTCACCAGTATAATCACATCTTCAAAGTCAAGAAACCGCTGGCAAGAGTAACAATGTTTCTCTTAAGATACACAACTAGTGGCGTATCGCCTCAGGCAGACTGGCCACAGTATCTCAAAATGTGTATTTGGGTGAGCAACTGGCAGAAAGCACTATGACTCTCTTAAGGTAGCCAATGCCTCGTCACCAACATAATGACATCACCAACTTCAAGAAACCGCTTGCAAAGGTAACGAAGCTTCTCATAAGATACACAGCTAGTGGGGTGTCACCTGAGGCAGACTGGCCAAAGTATCAAAAAAATGTGTATTTGGGTGAGCAACTAGCAGGAATCACTATGACACTCATAGGGTAGCCAATGCCTCGTCACCAGCATAATCACATCAGACACTTCAAGAAACCCCTGGCAAAAGTTACAATGACTCTTAAGATACACAACTAGTGGCGTAGCTATCAGGCAGACTGGAAAGAGTATCTAAAAAATGTGTATTTGGATGAGCAACTGGCAGGAAACACTGTGACTCTCTTAGGGTAGCCAGTATCTCGTCACCAGTATAATCACATCTTCAAAGTCAAGAAACCGCTGGCAAGAGTAACGATGTTTCTCTTAAGATACACAACTAGTGGCGTATCGCTTCAGGCACACTGGAAACAGTATCTAAAAAATGTGTATTTGGGTGAGCAAATGGCACGAAACACTGTGACTCTCTTAGGGTAACCAATATCTCGTTACCAGTATAATCACATCTTCAAAGTCAAGAAACCGCTGGCAAGAGTAACGATGTTTCTCTTAAGATACACAACTAGTGGCGTATCGCTTCAGGCACACTGGCCACAGTATCTCAAAATGTGTATTTGGGTGAGCAACTGGCAGGAAGCACTATGACTCTCTTAAGGTAGCCAATGCCCCGTCACCAACATAATCCCATCACCAACTTCAGGAAACCGCTAGCAAAGCAAACGATGCTTCTCATAAGATACACAGCTAGTGGGGTGTCACTTGAGGCAGACTGGCCAAAGTATCAAAAAAATGTGTATTTGGGTGAGCAACTAGCAGGAATCACTATGACACTCATAGGGTAGCCAATGCCTCGTCACCAGCATAATCACATCAGCAACTTCAAGAAACCCCTGGCAAAAGTTACAATGACTCTTAAGATACACAACTAGTGGCGTAGCTATCAGGCAGACTGGAAAGAGTATCTAATAATGTGTATTTGGTTGAAGAACTGGCAGGAATTTCTATGACTCTCTTGAGGAAGCCAATGCTTCGTCACCAGCAGAATCAAATCAGCAACTTCTAGAAACCCCTTTCAAAAGTAACGATGTTTCTCTTAAGATACACAACTAGTGGCGTATCGCTTCAGGCACACTGGAAACAGTATCTAAAAAATGTGTATTTGGGTGAGCAACTGGCACGAAACACTGTGACTCTCTTAGGGTAGCCAATATCTCGTCACCAGTATAATCACAGCTTCAAAGTCAAGAAACCGCTGGCAGGAGTAACGATGTTTCTCTTAAGATACACAACTAGTGCCGTATCGCTTCAGGCAGACTGGCCACAGTATCTCAAAATGTGTATTTGGGTGAGCAACTGGCAGGAAGCACTATGACTCTCTTAAGGTAGCCAATGCCTCGTCACCAACATAATCCCATCACCAACTTCAGGAAACCGCTTGCAAAGGTAACGAAGCTTCTCATAAGATACACAGCTAGTGGGGTGTCACTTGAGGCAGACTGGCCAAAGTATCAAAAAAATGTGTATTTGGGTGAGCAACTAGCAGGAATCACTATGACACTCATAGGGTAGCCAATGCCTCGTCACCAGCATAATCACATCAGCAACTTCAAGAAACCCCAAGCAAAAGATACAATGACTCTTAAGATACACAACTAGTGGCGTAGCTATCAGGCAGACTGGAAAGAGTATCTAAAAAATGTGTATTTGGGTGAAGAACAGGCAGGAATCTCTATGACTCTCTTGAGGTAGCCAATGCTTCGTCACCAGCAGAATCAAATCAGCAACTTCTAGAAACCCCTTTCAAAAGTAACGATGTTTCTCTTAAGATACACAACTAGTGGTGTATCGCTTCAGGCACACTGGAAACAGTATCTAAATAATGTGTATTTGGGTGAGAACTGGCACGAAACACTGTGACTCTCTTAGGGTAACCAATATCTCGTCACCAGTATAATCACATCTTCAAAGTCAAGAAACCGCTGGCAAGAGTAACGATGTTTCTCTTAAGATACACTACTAGTGGCGTATCGCTTCAGGCAGACTGGCCACAGTATCTCAAAACATGTATTTGGGTGAGCAACTGGCAGGAAGCACTATGACTCTCTTAAGTTAGCCAATGCCTCGTCACCAACATAATCCCATCACCAACTTCAAGAAACCGCTTGCAAAGGTAACGAAGCTTCTCATAAGATACACAGCTAGTGGGGTGTCACTTGAGGCAGACTGGCCAAAGTATCAAAAAAATGTGTATTTGGGTGAGCAACTAGCAGGAATCACTATGACACTCATAGGGTAGCCAATGCCTCGTCACCAGCATAATCACATCAGCAACTTCAAGAACCCCTGGCAAAAGTTACAATGACTCTTAAGATACACAACTAGTGGCGTAGCTATCAGGCAGACTGGAAAGAGTATCTAAAAATGTGTATTTGCATGAGCAACTGGCAGGAAACACTGTGACTCTCTTAGGGTAGCCAATATCTCGTCACCAGTATAATCACATCTTCAAAGTCAAGAAACCGCTGGCAAGAGTAACGATGTTTCTCTTAAGATACACAACTAGTGGCGTATCGCTTCAGGCACACTGGCCACAGTATCTCAAAATGTGTATTTGGGTGAGCAACTGGCAGAAAGCACTATGACTCTCTTAAGGTAGCCAATGCCTCGTCACCAACATAATCACATCACCAACTTCAAGAAACCGCTTGCAAAGGTAACGAAGCTTCTCATAAGATACACAGCTAGTGGGGTGTCACTTGAGGCAGACTGGCCAAAGTATCAAAAAAATGTGTATTTGGGTGAGCAACTAGCAGGAATCACTATGACACTCATAGGGTAGCCAATGCCTCGTCACCAGCATAATCACATCAGCAACTTCAAGAACCCCTGGCAAAAGTTACAATGACTCTTAAGATACACAACTAGTGGCGTAGCTATCAGGCAGACTGGAAAGAGTATCTAAAAATGTGTATTTGCATGAGCAACTGGCAGGAAACACTGTGACTCTCTTAGGGTAGCCAATATCTCGTCACCAGTATAATCACATCTTCAAAGTCAAGAAACCGCTGGCAAGAGTAACGATGTTTCTCTTAAGATACACAACCAGTGGCGTATCGCTTCAGGCACACTGGCCACAGTATCTCAAAATGTGTATTTGGGTGAGCAACTGGCAGAAAGCACTATGACTCTCTTAAGGTAGCCAATGCCTCGTCACCAACATAATCACATCACCAACTTCAAGAAACCGCTTGCAAAGGTAACGAAGCTTCTCATAAGATACACAGCTAGTGGGGTGTCACTTGAGGCAGACTGGCCAAAGTATCAAAAAATGTGTATTTGGGTGAGCAACTAGCAGGAATCAGTATGATACTCATAGGGTAGCCAATGCCTCGTCACCAGCATAATCACATCAGCAACTTCAAGAAACCCCTGGCAAAAGTTACAATGACTCTTAAGATACACAACTAGTGGCGTAGCTATCAGGCAGACTGGAAAGAGTATCTAAAAAATGTGTATTTGGATGAGCAACTGGCAGGAAACACTGTGACTCTCTTAGGGTAGCCAATATCTCGTCACCAGTATAATCACGTCTTCAAAGTCAAGAAACCGCTGGCAAGAGTAACGATGTTTCTCTTAAGATACACAACTAGTGGCGTATCGCTTCAGGCACACTGGAAACAGTATCTAAAAAATGTGTATTTGGGTGAGCAACTGGCACGAAACACTGTGACTCTCTTAGGGTAACCAATATCTCGTCACCAGTATAATCACATCTTCAAAGTCAAGAAACCGCTGGCAAGAGTAACAATGTTTCTCTTAAGATACACAACTAGTGGCGTATCGCCTCAGGCAGACTGGCCACAGTATCTCAAAATGTGTATTTGGGTGAGCAACTGGCAGAAAGCACTATGACTCTCTTAAGGTAGCCAATGCCTCGTCACCAACATAATCACATCACCAACTTCAAGAAACCGCTTGCAAAGGTAACGAAGCTTCTCATAAGATACACAGCTAGTGGGGTGTCACTTGAGGCAGACTGGCCAAAGTATCAAAAAAATGTGTATTTGGGTGAGCAACTAGCAGGAATCACTATGACACTCATAGGGTAGCCAATGCCTCGTCACCAGCATAATCACATCAGCAACTTCAAGAAACCCCTGGCAAAAGTTACAATGACTCTTAAGATACACAACTAGTGGCGTAGCTATCAGGCAGACTGGAAAGAGTATCTAAAAAATGTGTATTTGGATGAGCAACTGGCAGGAAACACTGTGACTCTCTTAGGGTAGCCAATATCTCGTCACCAGTATAATCACATCTTCAAAGTCAAGAAACCGCTGGCAAGAGTAACGATGTTTCTCTTAAGATACACAACTAGTGGCGTATCGCTTCAGGCACACTGGAAACAGTATCTAAAAAATGTGTATTTGGGTGAGCAAATGGCACGAAACACTGTGACTCTCTTAGGGTAACCAATATCTCGTTACCAGTATAATCACATCTTCAAAGTCAAGAAACCGCTGGCAAGAGTAACGATGTTTCTCTTAAGATACACAACTAGTGGCGTATCGCTTCAGGCACACTGGAAACTGTATCTAAAAAATGTGTATTTGGGTGAGCAACTGGCACGAAACACTGTGACTCTCTTAGGGTAGCCAATATCTCGTCACCAGTATAATCACAGCTTCAAAGTCAAGAAACCGCTGGCAGGAGTAACGATGTTTCTCTTAAGATACACAACTAGTGCCGTATCGCTTCAGGCAGACTGGCCACAGTATCTCAAAATGTGTATTTGGGTGAGCAACTGGCAGGAAGCACTATGACTCTCTTGAGGTAGCCAATGCCTCGTCACCAACATAATCCCATCACCAACTTCAAGAAACCGCTTGCAAAGGTAACGAAGCTTCTCATAAGATACACAGCTAGTGGGGTGCCACTTGAGGCAGACTGGCCAAAGTATCAAAAAAATGTGTATTTGGGTGAGCAACTAGCAGCAATCACTATGACACTCATGGGGTAGCCAATGCCTCGTCACCAGCATAATCACATCAGCAACTACAAGAAACCCCTGGCAAAAGTTACAATGACTCTTAAGATACACAACTAGTGGCGTAGCTATCAGGCAGACTGGAAAGAGTATCTAAAAAATGTGTATTTGGGTGAAGAACTGGCAGGAATCTCTATGACTCTCTTGAGGTAGCCGATGCCTCGTCACCAGCAGAATCAAATCAGCAACTTCTAGAATCCCCTGGCAAAAGTAACGATGTTTCTCTTAAGATACACAACTAGTGGCGTATCGCCTCAGGCACACTGGAAACAGTATCTAAAAAATGTGTATTTGGGTGAGCAACTGGCACGAAACACTGTGACTCTCTTAGGGTAACCAATATCTCGTCACCAGTATAATCACATCTTCAAAGGCAAGAAACCGCTGGCAAGAGTAACGATGTTTCTCTTAAGTTACACAACTAGTGGCGTATCGCTTCAGGCAGACTGGCCACAGTATCTCAAAATGTGTATTTGGGTGAGCAACTGGCAGGAAGCACTATGACTCTCTTAAGGTAGCCAATGCCTCGTCACCAACATAATCCCATCACCAACTTCATGAAACCGCTTGCAAAGGTAACGAAGCTTCTCATAAGATACACAGCTAGTGGGGTGTCACTTGAGGCAGACTGGCCAAAGTATCAAAAAAATGTGTATTTGGGTGAGCAACTAGCAGGAATCACTATGACACTCATAGGGTAGACAATGCCTCGTCACCAGCATAATCACATCAGCAACTTCAAGAAACCCCTGGCAAAAGTTACAATGACTCTTAAGATACACAACTAGTGGCGTAGCTATCAGGCAGACTGGAAAGAGTATCTAAAAATGTGTATTTGCATGAGCAACTGGCAGGAAACACTGTGACTCTCTTAGGGTAGCCAATATCTCGTCACCAGTATAATCACATCTTCAAAGGCAAGAAACCGCTGGCAAGAGTAACGATGTTTCTCTTAAGTTACACAACTAGTGGCGTATCGCTTCAGGCACACTGGCCACAGTATCTCAAAATGTGTATTTGGGTGAGCAACTGGCAGAAAGCACTATGACTCTCTTAGGGTAGCCAATGCCTCGTCACCAACATAATCACATCACCAACTTCAAGAAACCGCTTGCAAAGGTAACGAAGCTTCTCATAAGATACACAGCTAGTGGGGTGTCACTTGAGGCAGACTGGCCAAAGTATCAAAAAAATGTGTATTTGGGTGAGCAACTAGCAGGAATCAGTATGACACTCATAGGGTAGCCAATGCCTCGTCACCAGCATAATCACATCAGCAACTTCAAGAAACCCGTGGCAAAAGTTACAATGACTCTTAAGATACACAACTAGTGGCGGAGCTATCAGGCAGACTGGAAAGAGTATCTAAAAAATGTGTATTTGGATGAGCAACTGGCAGGAAACACTGTGACTCTCTTAGGGTAGCCAATATCTCGTCACCAGTATAATCACGTCTTCAAAGTCAAGAAACCGCTGGCAAGAGTAACGATGTTTCTCTTAAGATACACAACTAGTGGCGTATCGCTTCAGGCACACTGGAAACAGTATCTAAAAATGTGTATTTGGGTGAGCAACTGGCACGAAACACTGTGACTCTCTTAGGGTAAGCAATATCTCGTTACCAGTATAATCACATCTTCAAAGTCAAGAAACCGCTGGCAAGAGTAACGATGTTTCTCTTAAGATGCACAACTAGTGGCGTATCGCTTCAGGCACACTGGCCACAGTATCTCAAAATGTGTATTTGGGTGAGCAACTGGCAGGAAGCACTATGACACTCTT
This sequence comes from Schistocerca nitens, assembly GCF_023898315.1. NCBI lineage: Eukaryota > Metazoa > Arthropoda > Insecta > Orthoptera > Acrididae > Schistocerca > Schistocerca nitens. The sequence goes on along the minus strand of NC_064616.1, from coordinate 103,084,729 downwards.
AAGGTAGCCAATGCCTCGTCACCAACATAATCCCATCACCAACTTCAGGAAACCGCTAGCAAAGCAAACGATGCTTCTCATAAGATACACAGCTAGTGGGGTGTCACTTGAGGCAGACTGGCCAAAGTATCAAAAAAATGTGTATTTGGGTGAGCAACTAGCAGGAATCACTATGACACTCATAGGGTAGCCAATGCCTCGTCACCAGCATAATCACATCAGCAACTTCAAGAAACCCCTGGCAAAAGTTACAATGACTCTTAAGATACACAACTAGTGGCGTAGCTATCAGGCAGACTGGAAAGAGTATCTAAAAATGTGTATTTGGTTGAAGAACTGGCAGGAATCTCTATGACTCTCTTGAGGAAGCCAATGCTTCGTCACCAGCAGAATCAAATCAGCAACTTCTAGAAACACCTTTCAAAAGTAACGATGTTTCTCTTAAGATACACAACTAGTGGTGTATCGCTTCAGGCACACTGGAAACAGTATCTAAAAAATGTGTATTTGGGTGAGCAACTGGCACGAAACACTCTGACTCTCTTAGGGTAGCCAATATCTCGTCACCAGTATAATCACAGCTTCAAAGTCAAGAAACCGCTGGCAGGAATAACGATGTTTCTCTTAAGATACACAACTAGTGCCGTATCGCTTCAGGCAGACTGGCCACAGTATCTCAAAATGTGTATTTGGGTGAGCAACTGGCAGGAAGCACTATGACTCTCTTGAGGTAGCCAATGCCTCGTCACCAACATAATCCCATCACCAACTTCAAGAAACCGCTTGCAAAAGTAACGAAGCTTCTCATAAGATACACAGCTAGTGGGGTGCCACTTGAGGCAGACTGGCCAAAGTATCAAAAAAATGTGTATTTGGGTGAGCAACTAGCAGGAATCACTATGACACTCATGGGGTAGCCAATGCCTCGTCACCAGCATAATCACATCAGCAACTACAAGAAACCCCTGGCAAAAGTTACAATGACTCTTAAGATACACAACTAGTGGCGTAGCTATCAGGCAGACTGGAAAGAGTATCTAAAAAATGTGTATTTGGGTGAAGAAGTGGCAGGAATCTCTATGACTCTCTTGAGGTAGCCAATGCCTCGTCACCAGCAGAATCAAATCAGCAACTTCTAGAATCCCCTGGCAAAAGTAACGATGTTTCTCTTAAGATACACAACTAGTGGCGTATCGCTTCAGGCACACTGGAAACAGTATCTAAAAAATGTGTATTTGGGTGAGCAACTGGCACGAAACACTGTGACTCTCTTAGGGTAACCAATATCTCGTCACCAGTATAATCACATCTTCAAAGGCAAGAAACCGCTGGCAAGAGTAACGATGTTTCTCTTAAGTTACACAACTAGTGGCGTATCGCTTCAGGCAGACTGGCCACAGTATCTCAAAATGTGTATTTGGGTGAGCAACTGGCAGGAAGCACTATGACTCTCTTAAGGTAGCCAATGCCTCGTCACCAACATAATCCCATCACCAACTTCAAGAAACCGCTTGCAAAGGTAACGAAGCTTCTCATAAGATACACAGCTAGTGGGGTGTCACTTGAGGCAGACTGGCCAAAGTATCAAAAAAATGTGTATTTGGGTGAGCAACTAGCAGGAATCACTATGACACTCATAGGGTAGCCAATGCCTCGTCACCAGCATAATCACATCAGCAACTTCAAGAAACCCCTGGCAAAAGTTACAATGACTCTTAAGATACACAACTAGTGGCGTAGCTATCAGGCAGACTGGAAAGAGTATCTAAAAATGTGTATTTGCATGAGCAACTGGCAGGAAACACTGTGACTCTCTTAGGGTAGCCAATATCTCGTCACCAGTATAATCACATCTTCAAAGTCAAGAAACCGCTGGCAAGAGTAACGATGTTTCTCTTAAGATACACAACTAGTGGCGTATCGCTTCAGGCACACTGGCCACAGTATCTCAAAATGTGTATTTGGGTGAGCAACTGGCAGGAAGCACTATGACTTTCTTAAGGTAGCCAATGCCTCGTCACCAACATAATCACATCACCAACTTCAAGAAACCGCTTGCAAAGGTAACGAAGCTTCTCATAAGATACACAGCTAGTGTGGTGTCACTTGAGGCAGACTGGCCAAAGTATCAAAAAAATGTGTATTTGGGTGAGCAACTAGCAGGAATCACTATGACACTCATAGGGTAGCCAATGCCTCGTCACCAGCATAATCACATCAGCAACTTCAAGAAACCCCTGGCAAAAGATACAATGACTCTTAAGATACACAACTAGTGGCGTAGCTATCAGGCAGACTGGAAAGAGTATCTAAAAAATGTGTATTTGGGTGAAGAACAGGCAGGAATCTCTATGACTCTCTTGAGGTAGCCAATGCTTCGTCACCAGCAGAATCAAATCAGCAACTTCTAGAAACCCCTTTCAAAAGTAACGATGTTTCTCTTAAGATACACAACTAGTGGTGTATCGCTTCAGGCACACTGGAAACAGTATCTAAAAAATGTGTATTTGGGTGAGCAACTGGCACGAAACATTGTGACTCTCTTAGGGTAACCAATATCTCGTCACCAGTATAATCACATCTTCAAAGTCAAGAAACCGCTGGCAAGAGTAACGATGTTTCTCTTAAGATACACTACTAGTGGCGTATCGCTTCAGGCAGACTGGCCACAGTATCTCAAAACATGTATTTGGGTCAGCAACTGGCAGGAAGCACTATGACTCTCTTAAGGTAGCCAATGCCTCGTCACCAACATAATCCCATCACCAACTTCAAGAAACCGCTTGCAAAGGTAACGAAGCTTCTCATAAGATACACAGCTAGTGGGGTGTCACTTGAGGCAGACTTGCCAAAGTATCAAAAAAATGTGTATTTGGGTGAGCAACTAGCAGGAATCACTATGACACTCATAGGGTAGCCAATGCCTCGTCACCAGCATAATCACATCAGCAACTTCAAGAACCCCTGGCAAAAGTTACAATGACTCTTAAGATACACAACTAGTGGCGTAGCTATCAGGCAGACTGGAAAGAGTATCTAAAAATGTGTATTTGCATGAGCAACTGGCAGGAAACACTGTGACTCTCTTAGGGTAGCCAATATCTCGTCACCAGTATAATCACATCTTCAAAGTCAAGAAACCGCTGGCAAGAGTAACGATGTTTCGTTTAAGATACACAACTAGTGGCGTATCGCTTCAGGGACACTGGCCACAGTATCTCAAAATGTGTATTTGGGTGAGCAACTGGCAGAAAGCACTATGACTCTCTTAAGGTAGCCAATGCCTCGTCACCAACATAATCACATCACCAACTTCAAGAAACCGCTTGCAAAGGTAACGAAGCTTCTCATAAGATACACAGCTAGTGGGGTGTCACTTGAGGCAGACTGGCCAAAGTATCAAAAAAATGTGTATTTGGGTGAGCAACTAGCAGGAATCAGTATGACACTCATAGGGTAGCCAATGCCTCGTCACCAGCATAATCACATCAACAACTTCAAGAAACCCCTGGCAAAAGTTACAATGACTCTTAAGATACACAACTAGTGGCGTAGCTATCAGGCAGACTGGAAAGAGTATCTAAAAAATGTGTATTTGGATGAGCAACTGGCAGGAAACACTGTGACTCTCTTAGGGTAGCCAATATCTCGTCACCAGTATAATCACGTCTTCAAAGTCAAGAAACGCTGGCAAGAGCAACGATGTTTCTCTTAAGATACACAACTAGTGGCGTATCGCTTCAGGCACACTGGAAACAGTATCTAAAAAATGTGTATTTGGGTGAGCAACTGGCACGAAACACTGTGACTCTCTTAGGGTAGCCAATATCTCGTCACCAGTATAATCACAGCTTCAAAGTCAAGAAACCGCTGGCAGGAATAACGATGTTTCTCTTAAGATACACAACTAGTGCCGTATCGCTTCAGGCAGACTGGCCACAGTATCTCAAAATGTGTATTTGGGTGAGCAACTGGCAGGAAGCACTATGACTCTCTTAAGGTAGCCAATGCCTCGTCACCAACATAATCCCATCACCAACTTCAAGAAACCGCTTGCAAAGGTAACGAAGCTTCTCATAAGATACACAGCTAGTGTGGTGTCACTTGAGGCAGACTGGCCAAAGTATCAAAAAAATGTGTATTTGGGTGAGCAACTAGCAGGAATCACTATGACACTCATAGGGTAGCCAATGCCTCGTCACCAGCATAATCACATCAGCAACTTCAAGAACCCCTGGCAAAAGTTACAATGACTCTTAAGATACACAACTAGTGGCGTAGCTATCAGGCAGACTGGAAAGAGTATCTAAAAAATGTGTATTTGGGTGAAGAACTGGCAGGAATCTCTATGACTCTCTTGAGGTAGCCAATGCCTCGTCACCAGCAGAATCAAATCAGCAACTTCTAGAATCCCCTGGCAAAAGTAACGATGTTTCTCTTAAGATACACAACTAGTGGCGTATCGCTTCAGGCACACTGGAAACAGTATCTAAAAAATGTGTATTTGGGTGAGCAACTGGCACGAAACACTGTGACTCTCTTAGGGTAACCAATATCTCGTCACCAGTATAATCACATCTTCAAAGGCAAGAAACCGCTGGCAAGAGTAACGATGTTTCTCTTAAGTTACACAACTAGTGGCGTATCGCTTCAGGCAGACTGGCCACAGTATCTCAAAATGTGTATTTGGGTGAGCAACTGGCAGGAAGCACTATGACTCTCTTAAGGTAGCCAATGCCTCGTCACCAACATAATCCCATCACCAACTTCAAGAAACCGCTTGCAAAGGTAACGAAGCTTCTCATAAGATACACAGCTAGTGGGGTGTCACTTGAGGCAGACTGGCCAAAGTATCAAAAAAATGTGTATTTCGGTGAGCAACTAGCAGGAATCAGTATGACACTCATAGGGTAGCCAATGCCTCGTCACCAGCATAATCACATCAACAACTTCAAGAAACCCCTGGCAAAAGTTACAATGACTCTTAAGATACACAACTAGTGGCGTAGCTATCAGGCAGACTGGAAAGAGTATCTAAAAAATGTGTATTTGGATGAGCAACTGGCAGGAAACACTGTGACTCTCTTAGGGTAGCCAATATCTCGTCACCAGTATAATCACGACTTCAAAGTCAAGAAACCGCTCGCAAGAGCAACGATGTTTCTCTTAAGATACACAACTAGTGGCGTATCGCTTCAGGCACACTGGAAACAGTATCTAAAAAATGTGTATTTGGGTGAGCAACTGGCACGAAACACTGTGACTCTCTTAGGGTAGCCAATATCTCGTCACCAGTATAATCACAGCTTCAAAGTCAAGAAACCGCTGGCAGGAATAACGATGTTTCTCTTAAGATACACAACTAGTGCCGTATCGCTTCAGGCAGACTGGCCACAGTATCTCAAAATGTGTATTTGGGTGAGCAACTGGCAGAAAGCACTATGACTCTCTTAAGGTAGCCAATACCTCGTCACCAACATAATCACATCACCAACTTCAAGAAACCGCTTGCAAAGGTAACGAAGCTTCTCATAAGATACACAGCTAGTGGGGTGTCACTTGAGGCAGACTGGCCAAAGTATCAAAAAAATGTGTATTTGGGTGAGCAACTAGCAGGAATCAGTATGACACTCATAGGGTAGCCAATGCCTCGTCACCAGCATAATCACATCAACAACTTCAAGAAACCCCTGGCAAAAGTTACAATGACTCTTAAGATACACAACTAGTGGCGTAGCTATCAGGCAGACTGGAAAGAGTATCTAAAAAATGTGTATTTGGATGAGCAACTGGCAGGAAACACTGTGACTCTCTTAGGGTAGCCAATATCTCGTCACCAGTATAATCACGTCTTCAAAGTCAAGAAACCGCTGGCAAGAGCAACGATGTTTCTCTTAAGATACACAACTAGTGGCGTATCGCTTCAGGCACACTGGAAACAGTATCTAAAAAATGTGTATTTGGGTGAGCAACTGGCACGAAACACTGTGACTCTCTTAGGGTAGCCAATATCTCGTCACCAGTATAATCACAGCTTCAAAGTCAAGAAACCGCTGGCAGGAATAACGATGTTTCTCTTAAGATACACAACTAGTGCCGTATCGCTTCAGGCAGACTGGCCACAGTATCTCAAAATGTGTATTTGGGTGAGCAACTGGCAGGAAGCACTATGACTCTCTTAAGGTAGCCAATGCCTCGTCACCAACATAATCCCATCACCAACTTCAAGAAACCGCTTGCAAATGTAACGAAGCTTCTCATAAGATACACAGCTAGTGTGGTGTCACTTGAGGCAGACTGGCCAAAGTATCAAAAAAATGTGTATTTGGGTGAGCAACTAGCAGGAATCACTATGACACTCATAGGGTAGCCAATGCCTCGTCACCAGCATAATCACATCAGCAACTTCAAGAACCCCTGGCAAAAGTTACAATGACTCTTAAGATACACAACTAGTGGCGTAGCTATCAGGCAGACTGGAAAGAGTATCTAAAAAATGTGTATTTGGGTGAAGAACTGGCAGGAATCTCTATGACTCTCTTGAGGTAGCCAATGCCTCGTCACCAGCAGAATCAAATCAGCAACTTCTAGAATCCCCTGGCAAAAGTAACGATGTTTCTCTTAAGATACACAACTAGTGGCGTATCGCTTCAGGCACACTGGATACAGTATCTAAAAAATGTGTATTTGGGTGAGCAACTGGCACGAAACACTGTGACTCTCTTAGGGTAACCAATATCTCGTCACCAGTATAATCACATCTTCAAAGGCAAGAAACCGCTGGCAAGAGTAACGATGTTTCTCTTAAGATACACAACTAGTGGCGTATCGCTTCAGGCACACTGGCCACAGTATCTCAAAATGTGTATTTGGGTGAGCAACTGGCAGAAAGCACTATGACTCTCTTAAGGTAGCCAATGCCTCGTCACCAACATAATCACATCACCAACTTCTAGAAACCGCTTGCAAAGGTAACGAAGCTTCTCATAAGATACACAGCTAGTGGGGAGTCACTTGAGGCAGACTGGCCAAAGTATCAAAAAAATGTGTATTTGGGTGAGCAACTAGCAGGAATCACTATGACACTCATAGGGTAGCCAATGCCTCGTCACCAGCATAATCACATCAGCAACTTCAAGAAACCCCTGGCAAAAGTTACAATGACTCTTAAGATACACAACTAGTGGCGTAGCTATCAGGCAGACTGGAAAGAGTATCTAAAAAATGTGTATTTGGATGAGCAACTGGCAGGAAACACTGTGACTATCTTAGGGTAGCCAATATCTCGTCACCAGTATAATCACGTCTTCAAAGTCAAGAAACCGCTGGCAAGAGTAACGATGTTTCTCTTAAGATACCCAACTAGTGGCGTATCGCTTCAGGCAGACTGGAAACAGTATCTAAAAAATGTGTATTTGGGTGAGCAACTGGCACGAAACACTGTGACTCTCTTAGGGTAACCAATATCTCGTCACCAGTATAATCACATCTTCAAAGTCAAGAAACCGCTGGCAAGAGTAACAATGTTTCTCCTAAGATACACAACTAGTGGCGTATCGCCTCAGGCAGACTGGCCACAGTATCTCAAAATGTGTATTTGGGTGAGCAACTGGCAGAAAGCACTATGACTCTCTTAAGGTAGCCAATGCCTCGTCACCAACATAATCACATTACCAACTTCAAGAAACCGCTTGCAAAGGTAACGAAGCTTCTCATAAGATACACAGCTAGTGGGGTGTCACTTGAGGCAGACTGGCCAAAGTATCAAAAAAATGTGTATTTGGGTGAGCAACTAGCAGGAATCACTATGACACTCATAGGGTAGCCAATGCCTCGTCACCAGCATAATCACATCAGCAACTTCAAGAAACCCCTGGCAAAAGATACAATGACTCTTAAGATACACAACTAGTGGCGTAGCTATCAGGCAGACTGGAAAGAGTATCTAAAAAATGTGTATTTGGGTGAAGAACAGGCAGGAATCTCTATGACTCTCTTGAGGTAGCCAATGCTTCGTCACCAGCAGAATCAAATCAGCAACTTCTAGAAACCCCTTTCAAAAGTAACGATGTTTCTCTTAAGATACACAACTAGTGGTGTATCGCTTCAGGCACACTGGAAACAGTATCTAAAAAATGTGTATTTGGGTGAGCAACTGGCACGAAACATTGTGACTCTCTTAGGGTAACCAATATCTCGTCACCAGTATAATCACATCTTCAAAGTCAAGAAACCGCTGGCAAGAGTAACGATGTTTCTCTTAAGATACACTACTAGTGGCGTATCGCTTCAGGCAGACTGGCCACAGTATCTCAAAACATGTATTTGGGTGAGCAACTGGCAGGAAGCACTATGACTCTCTTGAGGTAGCCAATGCCTCGTCACCAACATAATCCCATCACCAACTTCAAGAAACCGCTTGCAAAGGTAACGAAGCTTCTCATAAGATACACAGCTAGTGGGGTGTCACTTGAGGCAGACTGGCCAAAGTATCAAAAAAATGTGTATTTGGGTGAGCAACTAGCAGGAATCACTATGACACTCATAGGGTAGCCAATGCCTCGTCACCAGCATAATCACATCAGCAACTTCAAGAAACCCCTGGCAAAAGTTACAATGACTCTTAAGATACACAACTAGTGGCGTAGCTATCAGGCAGACTGGAAAGAGTATCTAAAAATGTGTATTTGCATGAGCAACTGGCAGGAAACACTGTGACTCTCTTAGGGTAGCCAATATCTCGTCACCAGTATAATCACATCTTCAAAGTCAAGAAACCGCTGGCAAGAGTAACGATGTTTCTCTTAAGATACACAACTAGTGGCGTATCGCTTCAGGCACACTGGCCACAGTATCTCAAAATGTGTATTTGGGTGAGCAACTGGCAGAAAGCACTATGACTCTCTTAAGGTAGCCAATGCCTCGTCACCAACATAATCACATCACCAACTTCAAGAAACCGCTTGCAAAGGTAACGAAGCTTCTCATAAGATACACAGCTAGTGGGGAGTCACTTGAGGCAGACTGGCCAAAGTATCAAAAAAATGTGTATTTGGGTGAGCAACTAGCAGGAATCAGTATGACACTCATAGGGTAGCCAATGCCTCGTCACCAGCATAATCACATCAGCAACTTCAAGAAACCCCTGGCAAAAGTTACAATGACTCTTAAGATACACAACTAGTGGCGTAGCTATCAGGCAGACTGGAAAGAGTATCTAAAAATGTGTATTTGCATGAGCAACTGGCAGGAAACACTGTGACTCTCTTAGGGTAGCCAATATCTCGTCACCAGTATAATCACATCTTCAAAGTCAAGAAACCGCTGGCAAGAGTAACGATGTTTCTCTTAAGATACACAACTAGTGGCGTATCGCTTCAGGCACACTGGCCACAGTATCTCAAAATGTGTATTTGGGTGAGCAACTGGCAGAAAGCACTATGACTCTCTTAAGGTAGCCAATGCCTCGTCACCAACATAATCACATCACCAACTTCAAGAAACCGCTTGCAAAGGTAACGAAGCTTCTCATAAGATACACAGCTAGTGGGGTGTCACTTGAGGCAGACTGGCCAAAGTATCAAAAAAATGTGTATTTGGGTGAGCAACTAGCAGGAATCACTATGACACTCATAGGGTAGCCAATGCCTCGTCACCAGCATAATCACATCAGCAACTTCAAGAAACCCCTGGCAAAAGATACAATGACTCTTAAGATACACAACTAGTGGCGTAGCTATCAGGCAGACTGGAAAGAGTATCTAAAAAATGTGTATTTGGGTGAAGAACTGGCAGGAATCTCTATGACTCTCTTGAGGTAGCCAATGCTTCGTCACCAGCAGAATCAAATCAGCAACTTCTAGAAACCCCTTTCAAAAGTAACGATGTTTCTCTTAAGATACACAACTAGTGGTGTATCGCTTCAGGCACACTGGAAACAGTATCTAAAAAATGTGTATTTGGGTGAGCAACTGGCACGAAACATTGTGACTCTCTTAGGGTAACCAATATCTCGTCACCAGTATAATCACATCTTCAAAGTCAAGAAACCGCTGGCAACAGTAACGATGTTTCTCTTAAGATACACTACTAGTGGCGTATCGCTTCAGGCAGACTGGCCACAGTATCTCAAAACATGTATTTGGGTGAGCAACTGGCAGGAAGCACTATGACTCTCTTAAGGTAGCCAATGCCTCGTCACCAACATAATCCCATCACCAACTTCAAGAAACCGCTTGCAAAGGTAACGAAGCTTCTCATAAGATACACAGCTAGTGGGGTGTCACTTGAGGCAGACTGGCCAAAGTATCAAAAAAATGTGTATTTGGGTGAGCAACTAGCAGGAATCACTATGACACTCATAGGGTAGCCAATGCCTCGTCACCAGCATAATCACATCAGCAACTTCAAGAACCCCTGGCAAAAGTTACAATGACTCTTAAGATACACAACTAGTGGCGTAGCTATCAGGCAGACTGGAAAGAGTATCTAAAAATGTGTATTTGCATGAGCAACTGGCAGGGAACACTGTGACTCTCTTAGGGTAGCCAATATCTCGTCACCAGTATAATCACATCTTCAAAGTCAAGAAACCGCTGGCCAGAGTAACGATGTTTCGTTTAAGATACACAACTAGTGGCGTATCGCTTCAGGCACACTGGCCACAGTATCTCAAAATGTGTATTTGGGTGAGCAACTGGCAGAAAGCACTATGACTCTCTTAAGGTAGCCAATGCCTCGTCACCAACATAATCACATCACCAACTTTAAGAAACCGCTTGCAAAGGTAACGAAGCTTCTCATAAGATACACAGCTAGTGGGGTGTCACTTGAGGCAGACTGGCCAAAGTATCAAAAAAATGTGTATTTCGGTGAGCAACTAGCAGGAATCAGTATGACACTCATAGGGTAGTCAATGCCTCGTCACCAGCATAATCACATCAACAACTTCAAGAAACCCCTGGCAAAAGTTACAATGACTCTTAAGATACACAACTAGTGGCGTAGCTATCAGGCAGACTGGAAAGAGTATCTAAAAAATGTGTATTTGGATGAGCAACTGGCAGGAAACACTGTGACTCTCTTAGGGTAGCCAATATCTCGTCACCAGTATAATCACGTCTTCAAAGTCAAGAAACCGCTGGCAAGAGCAACGATGTTTCTCTTAAGATACACAACTAGTGGCGTTTCGCTTCAGGCACACTGGAAACAGTATCTAAAAAATGTGTATTTGGGTGAGCAACTGGCACGAAACACTGTGACTCTCTTAGGGTAACCAATATCTCGTTACCAGTATAATCACATCTTCAAAGTCAAGAAACCGCTGGCAAGAGTAACGATGTTTCTCTTAAGATACACAACTAGTGGCGTATCGCCTCAGGCACACTGGCCACAGTATCTCAAAATGTGTATTTGGGTGAGCAACTGGCAGGAAGCACTATGACTCTCTTAAGGTAGCCAATGCCTCGTCACCAACATAATCCCATCACCAACTTCAGGAAACCGCTAGCAAAGCAAACGATGCTTCTCATAAGATACACACCTAGTGGGGTGTCACTTGAGGCAGACTGGCCAAAGTATCAAAAAAATGTGTATTTGGGTGAGCAACTAGCAGGAATCACTATGACACTCATAGGGTAGCCAATGCCTCGTCACCAGCATAATCACATCAGCAACTTCAAGAAACCCCTGGCAAAAGTTACAATGACTCTTAAGATACACAACTAGTGGCGTAGCTATCAGGCAGACTGGAAAGAGTATCTAAAAATGTGTATTTGGTTGAAGAACTGGCAGGAATCTCTATGACTCTCTTGAGGAAGCCAATGCTTCGTCACCAGCAGAATCAAATCAGCAACTTCTAGAAACCCCTTTCAAAAGTAACGATGTTTCTCTTAAGATACACAACTAGTGGCGTTTCGCTTCAGGCACACTGGAAACAGTATCTAAAAAATGTGTATTTGGGTGAGCAACTGGCACGAAACACTGTGACTCTCTTAGGGTAGCCAATATCTCGTCACCAGTATAATCACAGCTTCAAAGTCAAGAAACCGCTGGCAGGAATAACGATGTTTCTCTTAAGATACACAAATAGTGCCGTATCGCTTCAGGCAGACTGGCCACAGTATCTCAAAATGTGTATTTGGGTGAGCAACTGGCAGGAAGCACTATGACTCTCTTGAGGTAGCCAATGCCTCGTCACCAACATAATCCCATCACCAACTTCAAGAAACCGCTTGCAAAGGTAACGAAGCTTCTCATAAGATACACAGCTAGTGGGGTGCCACTTGAGGCAGACTGGCCAAAGTATCAAAAAAATGTGTATTTGGGTGAGCAACTAGCAGGAATCACTATGACACTCATGGGGTAGCCAATGCCTCGTCACCAGCATAATCACATCAGCAACTACAAGAAACCCCTGGCAAAAGTTACAATGACTCTTAAGATACACAACTAGTGGCGTAGCTATCAGGCAGACTGGAAAGAGTATCTAAAAATGTGTATTTGCATGAGCAACTGGCAGGAAACACTGTGACTCTCTTAGGGTAGCCAATATCTCGTCACCAGTATAATCACATCTTCAAAGTCAAGAAACCGCTGGCAAGAGTAACGATGTTTCTCTTAAGATACACAACTAGTGGCGTATCGCTTCAGGCACACTGGCCACAGTATCTCAAAATGTGTATTTGGGTGAGCATCTGGCAGAAAGCACTATGACTCTCTTAAGGTAGCCAATGCCTCGTCACCAACATAATCACATCACCAACTTCAAGAAACCGCTTGCAAAGGTAACGAAGCTTCTCATAAGATACACAGCTAGTGGGGAGTCACTTGAGGCAGACTGGCCAAAGTATCAAAAAAATGTGTATTTGGGTGAGCAACTAGCAGGAATCAGTATGACACTCATAGGGTAGCCAATGCCTCGTCACCAGCATAATCACATCAGCAACTTCAAGAAACCCCTGGCAAAAGTTACAATGACTCTTAAGGTACACAACTAGTGGCGTAGCTATCAGGCAGACTGGAAAGAGTATCTAAAAAATGTGTATTTGGATGAGCAACTGGCAGGAAACACTGTGACTCTCTTAGGGTAGCCAATATCTCGTCACCAGTATAATCACGTCTTCAAAGTCAAGAAACCGCTGGCAAGAGTAACGATGTTTCTCTTAAGATACCCAACTAGTGGCGTATCGCTTCAGGCAGACTGGAAAGAGTATCTAAAAAATGTGTATTTGGGTGAGCAACTGGCACGAAACACTGTGACTCTCTTAGGGTAACCAATATCTCGTCACCAGTATAATCACATCTTCAAAGTCAAGAAACCGCTGGCAAGAGTAACAATGTTTCTCCTAAGATACACAACTAGTGGCGTATCGCCTCAGGCAGACTGGCCACAGTATCTCAAAATGTGTATTTGGGTGAGCAACTGGCAGAAAGCACTATGACTCTCTTAAGGTACCCAATGCCTCGTCACCAACATAATCACATCACCAACTTCAAGAAACCGCTTGCAAAGGTAACGAAGCTTCTCATAAGATACACAGCTAGTGGGGTGTCACTTGAGGCAGACTGGCCAAAGTATCAAAAAAATGTGTATTTGGGTGAGCAACTAGCAGGAATCACTATGACACTCATAGGGTAGCCAATGCCTCGTCACCAGCATAATCACATCAGCAACTTCAAGAAACCCCTGGCAAAAGATACAATGACTCTTAAAATACACAACTAGTGGCGTAGCTATCAGGCAGACTGGAAAGAGTATCTAAAAAATGTGTATTTGGGTGAAGAACAGGCAGGAATCTCTATGACTCTCTTGAGGTAGCCAATGCTTCGTCACCAGCAGAATCAAATCAGCAACTTCTAGAAACCCCTTTCAAAAGTAACGATGTTTCTCTTAAGATACACAACTAGTGGTGAATCGCTTCAGGCACACTGGAAACAGTATCTAAAAAATGTGTATTCGGGTGAGCAACTGGCACGAAACATTGTGACTCTCTTAGGGTAACCAATATCTCGTCACCAGTATAATCACATCTTCAAAGTCAAGAAACCGCTGGCAAGAGTAACGATGTTTCTCTTAAGATACACTACTAGTGGCGTATCGCTTCAGGCAGACTGGCCACAGTATCTCAAAACATGTATTTGGGTGAGCAACTGGCAGGAAGCACTATGACTCTCTTAAGGTAGCCAATGCCTCGTCACCAACATAATCCCATCACCAACTTCAAGAAACCGCTTGCAAAGGTAACGAAGCTTCTCATAAGATACACAGCTAGTGGGGTGTCACTTGAGGCAGACTGGCCAAAGTATCAAAAAAATGTGTATTTGGGTGAGCAACTAGCAGGAATCACTATGACACTCATAGGGTAGCCAATGCCTCGTCACCAGCATAATCACATCAGCAACTTCAAGAAACCCCTGGCAAAAGTTACAATGACTCTTAAGATACACAACTAGTGGCGTAGCTATCAGGCAGACTGGAAAGAGTATCTAAAAATGTGTATTTGCATGAGCAACTGGCAGGAAACACTGTGACTCTCTTAGGGTAGCCAATATCTCGTCACCAGTATAATCACATCTTCAAAGTCAAGAAACCGCTGGCAAGAGTAACGATGTTTCTCTTAAGATACACAACTAGTGGCGTATCGCTTCAGGCACACTGGCCACAGTATCTCAAAATGTGTATTTGGGTGAGCAACTGGCAGAAAGCACTATGACTCTCTTAAGGTAGCCAATGCCTCGACACCAACATAATCACATCACCAACTTCAAGAAACCGCTTGCAAAGGTAACGAAGCTTCTCATAAGATACACAGCTAGTGGGGAGTCACTTGAGGCAGACTGGCCAAAGTATCAAAAAAATGTGTATTTGGGTGAGCAACTAGCAGGAATCAGTATGACACTCATAGGGTAGCCAATGCCTCGTCACCAGCATAATCACATCAGCAACTTCAAGAAACCCCTGGCAAAAGTTACAATGACTCTTAAGATACACAACTAGTGGCGTAGCTATCAGGCAGACTGGAAAGAGTATCTAAAAAATGAGTATTTGGATGAGCAACTGGCAGGAAACACTGTGACTCTCTTAGGGTAGCCAATATCTCGTCACCAGTATAATCACGTCATCAAAGTCAAGAAACCGCTGGCAAGAGTAACGATGTTTCTCTTAAGATACCCAACTAGTGGCGTATCGCTTCAGGCACACTGGAAACAGTATCTAAAAAATGTGTATTTGGGTAAGCAACTGGCACGAAACACTGTGACTCTCTTAGGGTAACCAATATCTCGTCACCAGTATAATCACATCTTCAAAGTCAAGAAACCGCTGGCAAGAGTAACAATGTTTCTCCTAAGATACACAACTAGTGGCGTATCGCCTCAGGCAGACTGGCCACAGTATCTCAAAATGTGTATTTGGGTGAGCAACTGGCAGAAAGCACTATGACTCTCTTAAGGTAGCCAATGCCTCGTCACCAACATAATCACATCACCAACTTCAAGAAACCGCTTGCAAAGGTAACGAAGCTTCTCATAAGATACACAGCTAGTGGGGTGTCACTTGAGGCAGACTGGCCAAAGTATCAAAAAAATGTGTATTTGGGTGAGCAACTAGCAGGAATCACTATGACACTCATAGGGTAGCCAATGCCTCGTCACCAGCATAATCACATCAGCAACTTCAAGAAACCCCTGGCAAAAGATACAATGACTCTTAAGATACACAACTAGTGGCGTAGCTATCAGGCAGACTGGAAAGAGTATCTAAAAAATGTGTATTTGGGTGAAGAACAGGCAGGAATCTCTATGACTCTCTTGAGGTAGCCAATGCTTCGTCACCAGCAGAATCAAATCAGCAACTTCTAGAAACCCCTTTCAAAAGTAACGATGTTTCTCTTAAGATACACAACTAGTGGTGTATCGCTTCAGGCACACTGGAAACAGTATCTAAAAAATGTGTATTTGGGTGAGCAACTGGCACGAAACATTGTGACTCTCTTAGGGTAACCAATATCTCGTCACCAGTATAATCACATCTTCAAAGTCAAGAAACCGCTGGCAAGAGTAACGATGTTTCTCTTAAGATACACTACTAGTGGCGTATCGCTTCAGGCAGACTGGCCACAGTATCTCAAAACATGTATTTGGGTGAGCAACTGGCAGGAAGCACTATGACTCTCTTAAGGTAGCCAATGCCTCGTCACCAACATAATCCCATCACCAACTTCAAGAAACCGCTTGCAAAGGTAACGAAGCTTCTCATAAGATACACAGCTAGTGGGGTGTCACTTGAGGCAGACTGGCCAAAGTATCAAAAAAATGTGTATTTGGGTGAGCAACTAGCAGGAATCACTATGACACTCATAGGGTAGCCAATGCCTCGTCACCAGCATAATCACATCAGCAACTTCAAGAACCCCTGGCAAAAGTTACAATGACTCTTAAGATACACAACTAGTGGCGTAGCTATCAGGCAGACTGGAAAGAGTATCTAAAAATGTGTATTTGCATGAGCAACTGGCAGGAAACACTGTGACTCTCTTAGGGTAGCCAATATCTCGTCACCAGTATAATCACATCTTCAAAGTCAAGAAACCGCTGGCAAGAGTAACGATGTTTCTCTTAAGATACACAACTAGTGGCGTATCGCTTCAGGCACACTGGCCACAGTATCTCAAAATGTGTATTTGGGTGAGCAACTGGCAGAAAGCACTATGACTCTCTTAAGGTAGCCAATGCCTCGTCACCAACATAATCACATCACCAACTTCAAGAAACCGCTTGCAAAGGTAACGAAGCTTCTCATAAGATACACAGCTAGTGGGGTGTCACTTGAGGCAGACTGGCCAAAGTATCAAAAAAATGTGTATTTGGGTGAGCAACTAGCAGGAATCAGTATGACACTCATAGGGTAGCCAATGCCTCGTCACCAGCATAATCACATCAGCAACTTCAAGAAACCCCTGGCAAAAGTTACAATGACTCTTAAGATACACAACTAGTGGCATAGCTATCAGGCAGACTGGAAAGAGTATCTAAAAAATGTGTATTTGGATGAGCAACTGGCAGGAAACAGTGTGACTCTCATAGGGTAGCCAATATCTCGTCACCAGTATAATCACGTCTTCAAAGTCAAGAAACCGCTGGCAAGGGTAACGATGTTTCTCTTAAGATACACAACTAGTGGCGTATCGCTTCAGGCACACTGGAAACAGTATCTAAAAAATGTGTATTTGGGTGAGCAACTGGCACGAAACACTGTGACTCTCTTAGGGTAACCAATATCTCGTCACCAGTATAATCACATCTTCAAAGTCAAGAAACCGCTGGCAAGAGTAACAATGTTTCTCTTAAGATACACAACTAGTGGCGTATCGCCTCAGGCAGACTGGCCACAGTATCTCAAAATGTGTATTTGGGTGAGCAACTGGCAGAAAGCACTATGACTCTCTTAAGGTAGCCAATGCCTCGTCACCAACATAATCACATCACCAACTTCAAGAAACCGCTTGCAAAGGTAACGAAGCTTCTCATAAGATACACAGCTAGTGGGGTGTCACTTGAGGCAGACTGGCCAAAGTATCAAAAAAATGTGTATTTGGGTGAGCAACTAGCAGGAATCACTATGACACTCATAGGGTAGCCAATGCCTCGTCACCAGCATAATCACATCAGCAACTTCAAGAAACCCCTGGCAAAAGTTACAATGACTCTTAAGATACACAACTAGTGGCGTAGCTATCAGGCAGACTGGAAAGAGTATCTAAAAAATGTGTATTTGGATGAGCAACTGGCAGGAAACACTGTGACTCTCTTAGGGTAGCCAATATCTCGTCACCAGTATAATCACATCTTCAAAGTCAAGAAACCGCTGGCAAGAGTAACGATGTTTCTCTTAAGATACACAACTAGTGGCGTATCGCTTCAGGCACACTGGAAACAGTATCTAAAAAATGTGTATTTGGGTGAGCAAATGGCACGAAACACTGTGACACTCTTAGGGTAACCAATATCTCGTTACCAGTATAATCACATCTTCAAAGTCAAGAAACCACTGGCAAGAGTAACGATGTTTCTCTTAAGATACACAACTAGTGGCGTATCGCTTCAGGCACACTGGCCACAGTATCTCAAAATGTGTATTTGGGTGAGCAACTGGCAGGAAGCACTATGACTCTCTTAAGGTAGCCAATGCCTCGTCACCAACATAATCCCATCACCAACTTCAGGAAACCGCTAGCAAAGCAAACGATGCTTCTCATAAGATACACAGATAGTGGGGTGTCACTTGAGGCAGACTGGCCAAAGTATCAAAAAAATGTGTATTTGGGTGAGCAACTAGCAGGAATCACTATGACACTCATAGGGTAGCCAATGCCTCGTCACCAGCATAATCACATCAGCAACTTCAAGAAACCCCAGGCAAAAGTTACAATGACTCTTAAGATACACAACTAGTGGCGTAGCTATCAGGCAGACTGGAAAGAGTATCTAAAAATGTGTATTTGGTTGAAGAACTGGCAGGAATCTCTATGACTCTCTTGAGGAAGCCAGTGCTTCGTCACCAGCAGAATCAAATCAGCAACTTCTAGAAACCCCTTTCAAAAGTAACGATGTTTCTCTTAAGATACACAACTAGTGGCGTATCGCTTCAGGCACACTGGAAACAGTATCTAAAAAATGTGTATTTGGGTGAGCAACTGGCACGAAACACTGTGACTCTCTTAGGGTAGCCAATATCTCGTCACCAGTATAATCACAGCTTCAAAGTCAAGAAACCGCTGGCAGGAGTAACGATGTTTCTCTTAAGATACACAACTAGTGCCGTATCGCTTCAGGCAGACTGGCCACAGTATCTCAAAATGTGTATTTGGGTGAGCAACTGGCAGGAAGCACTATGACTCTCTTGAGGTAGCCAATGCCTCGTCACCAACATAATCCCATCACCAACTTCAAGAAACCGCTTGCAAAGGTAACGAAGCTTCTCATAAGATACACAGCTAGTGGGGTGTCACTTGAGGCAGACTGGCCAAAGTATCAAAAAAATGTGTATTTGGGTGAGCAACTAGCAGGAATCACTATGACACTCATAGGGTAGCCAATGCCTCGTCACCAGCATAATCACATCAGCAACTTCAAGAAACCCCTGGCAAAAGTTACAATGACTCTTAAGATACACAACTAGTGGCGTAGCTATCAGGCAGACTGGAAAGAGTATCTAAAAATGTGTATTTGGGTGAAGAACTGGCAGGAATCTCTATGACTCTCTTGAGGTAGCCAATGCCTCGTCACCAGCAGAATCAAATCAGCAACTTCTAGAAACCCCTGGCAAAAGTAACGATGTTTCTCTTAAGATACACAACTAGTGGCGTATCGCTTCAGGCACACTGGAAACAGTATCTAAAAAATGTGTATTTGGGTGAGCAACTGGCACGAAACACTGTGACTCTCTTAGGGTAACCAATATCTCTTCACCAGTATAATCACATAATCAAAGGCAAGAAACCGCTGGCAAGAGTAACGATGTTTCTCTTAAGATACACAACTAGTGGCGTATCGCTTCAGGCACACTGGCAACAGTATCTAAAAAATGTGTATTTGGGTGAGCAACTGGCACGAAACACTGTGACTCTCTTAGGGTAGCCAATATCTCGTCACCAGTATAATCACAGCTTCAAAGTCAAGAAACCGCTGGCAGGAGTAACGATGTTTCTCTTAAGATACACAACTAGTGCCGTATCGCTTCAGGCAGACTGGCCACAGTATCTCAAAATGTGTATTAGGGTGAGCAACTGGCAGAAAGCACTATGACTCTCTTAAGGTAGCCAATGCCTCGTCACCAACATAATCCCATCACCAACTTCAAGAAACCGCTTGCAAAGGTAACGAAGCTTCTCATAAGATACACAGCTAGTGGGGTGTCACTTGAGGCAGACTGGCCAAAGTATCAAAAAAATGTGTATTTGGGTGAGCAACTAGCAGGAATCACTATGACACTCATAGGGTAGCCAATGCCTCGTCACCAGCATAATCACATCAGCAACTTCAAGAAACCCCTGGCAAAAGTTACAATGACTCTTAAGATACACAACAAGTGGCGTAGCTATCAGGCAGACTGGAAAGAGTATCTAAAAAATGTGTATTTGGGTGAAGAACTGGCAGGAATCTCTATGACTCTCTTGAGGTAGCCAATGCCTTGTCACCAGCAGAATCAAATCAGCAACTTCTAGAAACCCCTGGCAAAAGTAACGATGTTTCTCTTAAGATACACAACTAGTGGCGTATCGCTTCAGGCACACTGGCCACAGTATCCCAAAATGTGTATTTGGGTGAGCAACTGGCAGAAAGCACTATGACTCTCTTAAGGTAGCCAATGCCTCCTCACCAACATAATCACATCACCAACTTCAAGAAACCGCTTGCAAAGGTAACGAAGCTTCTCATAAGATACACAGCTAGTGGGGAGTCACTTGAGGCAGACTGGCCAAAGTATCAAAAAAATGTGTATTTGGGTGAGCAACTAGCAGGAATCAGTATGACACTCATAGGGTAGCCAATGCCTCGTCACCAGCATAATCACATCAGCAACTTCAAGAAACCCCTGGCAAAAGTTACAATGACTGTTAAGATACACAACTAGTGGCGTAGCTATCAGGCAGACTGGAAAGAGTATCTAAAAAATGTGTATTTGGATGAGCAACTGGCAGGAAACACTGTGACTCTCTTAGGGTAGCCAATATCTCGTCACCAGTATAATCACGTCTTCAAAGTCAAGAAACCGCTGGCAAGAGTAACGATGTTTCTCTTAAGATACCCAACTAGTGGCGTATCGCTTCAGGCACACTGGAAACAGTATCTAAAAAATGTGTATTTGGGTGAGCAACTGGCACGAAACACTGTGACTCTCTTAGGGTAACCAATATCTCGTCACCAGTATAATCACATCTTCAAAGTCAAGAAACCGCTGGCAAGAGTAACAATGTTTCTCCTAAGATACACAACTAGTGGCGTATCGCCTCAGGCAGACTGGCCACAGTATCTCAAAATGTGTATTTGGGTGAGCAACTGGCAGAAAGCACTATGACTCTCTTAAGGTAGCCAATGCCTCGTCACCAACATAATCACATCACCAACTTCAAGAAACCGCTTGCAAAGGTAACGAAGCTTCTCATAAGATACACAGCTAGTGGGGTGTCACTTGAGGCAGACTGGCCAAAGTATCAAAAAAATGTGTATTTGGGTGAGCAACTAGCAGGAATCACTATGACACTCATAGGGTAGCCAATGCCTCGTCACCAGCATAATCACATCAGCAACTTCAAGAAACCCCTGGCAAAAGATACAATGACTCTTAAGATACACAACTAGTGGCGTAGCTATCAGGCAGACTGGAAAGAGTATCTAAAAAATGTGTATTTGGGTGAAGAACAGGCAGGAATCTCTATGACTCTCTTGAGGTAGCCAATGCTTCGTCACCAGCAGAATCAAATCAGCAACTTCTAGAAACCCCTTTCAAAAGTAACGATGTTTCTCTTAAGATACACAACTAGTGGTGTATCGCTTCAGGCACACTGGAAACAGTATCTAAAAAATGTGTATTTGGGTGAGCAACTGGCACGAAACATTGTGACTCTCTTAGGGTAACCAATATCTCGTCACCAGTATAATCACATCTTCAAAGTCAAGAAACCGCTGGCAAGAGTAACGATGTTTCTCTTAAGATACACTACTAGTGGCGTATCGCTTCAGGCAGACTGGCCACAGTATCTCAAAACATGTATTTGGGTGAGCAACTGGCAGGAAGCACTATGACTCTCTTAAGGTAGCCAATGCCTCGTCACCAACATAATCCCATCACCAACTTCAAGAAACCGCTTGCAAAGGTAACGAAGCTTCTCATAAGATACACAGCTAGTGGGGTGTCACTTGAGGCAGACTGGCCAAAGTATCAAAAAAATGTGTATTTGGGTGAGCAACTAGCAGGAATCACTATGACACTCATAGGGTAGCCAATGCCTCGTCACCAGCATAATCACATCAGCAACTTCAAGAACCCCTGGCAAAAGTTACAATGACTCTTAAGATACACAACTAGTGGCGTAGCTATCAGGCAGACTGGAAAGAGTATCTAAAAATGTGTATTTGCATGAGCAACTGGCAGGAAACACTGTGACTCTCTTAGGGTAGCCAATATCTCGTCACCAGTATAATCACATCTTCAAAGTCAAGAAACCGCTGGCAAGAGTAACGATGTTTCTCTTAAGATACACAACTAGTGGCGTATCGCTTCAGGCACACTGGCCACAGTATCTCAAAATGTGTATTTGGGTGAGCAAGTGGCAGAAAGCACTATGACTCTCTTAAGGTAGCCAATGCCTCGTCACCAACATAATCACATCACCAACTTCAAGAAACCGCTTGCAAAGGTAACGAAGCTTCTCATAAGATACACAGCTAGTGGGGTGTCACTTGAGGCAGACTGGCCAAAGTATCAAAAAAATGTGTATTTGGGTGAGCAACTAGCAGGAATCAGTATGACACTCATAGGGTAGCCAATGCCTCGTCACCAGCATAATCACATCAGCAACTTCAAGAAACCCCTGGCAAAAGTTACAATGACTCTTAAGATACACAACTAGTGGCATAGCTATCAGGCAGACTGGAAAGAGTATCTAAAAAATGTGTATTTGGATGAGCAACTGGCAGGAAACACTGTGACTCTCTTAGGGTAGCCAATATCTCGTCACCAGTATAATCACGTCTTCAAAGTCAAGAAACCGCTGGCAAGGGTAACGATGTTTCTCTTAAGATACACAACTAGTGGCGTATCGCTTCAGGCACACTGGAAACAGTATCTAAAAAATGTGTATTTGGGTGAGCAACTGGCACGAAACACTGTGACTCTCTTAGGGTAACCAATATCTCGTCACCAGTATAATCACATCTTCAAAGTCAAGAAACCGCTGGCAAGAGTAACAATGTTTCTCTTAAGATACACAACTAGTGGCGTATCGCCTCAGGCAGACTGGCCACAGTATCTCAAAATGTGTATTTGGGTGAGCACCTGGCAGAAAGCACTATGACTCTCTTAAGGTAGCCAATGCCTCGTCACCAACATAATCACATCACCAACTTCAAGAAACCGCTTGCAAAGGTAACGAAGCTTCTCATAAGATACACAGCTAGTGGGGTGTCACTTGAGGCAGACTGGCCAAAGTATCAAAAAAATGTGTATTTGGGTGAGCAACTAGCAGGAATCACTATGACACTCATAGGGTAGCCAATGCCTCGTCACCAGCATAATCACATCAGCAACTTCAAGAAACCCCTGGCAAAAGTTACAATGACTCTTAAGATACACAACTAGTGGCGTAGCTATCAGGCAGACTGGAAAGAGTATCTAAAAAATGTGTATTTGGATGAGCAACTGGCAGGAAACACTGTGACTCTCTTAGGGTAGCCAATATCTCGTCACCAGTATAATCACATCTTCAAAGTCAAGAAACCGCTGGCAAGAGTAACGATGTTTCTCTTAAGATACACAACTAGTGGCGTATCGCTTCAGGCACACTGGAAACAGTATCTAAAAAATGTGTATTTGGGTGAGCAAATGGCACGAAACACTGTGACTCTCTTAGGGTAACCAATATCTCGTTACCAGTATAATCACATCTTCAAAGTCAAGAAACCGCTGGCAAGAGTAACGATGTTTCTCTTAAGATACACAACTAGTGGCGTATCGCTTCAGGCACACTGGCCACAGTATCTCAAAATGTGTATTTGGGTAGGCAACTGGCAGGAAGCACTATGACTCTCTTAAGGTAGCCAATGCCTCGTCACCAACATAATCCCATCACCAACTTCAGGAAACCGCTAGCAAAGCAAACGATGCTTCTCATAAGATACACAGATAGTGGGGTGTCACTTGAGGCAGACTGGCCAAAGTATCAAAAAAATGTGTATTTGGGTGAGCAACTAGCAGGAATCACTATGACACTCATAGGGTAGCCAATGGCTCGTCACCAGCATAATCACATCAGCAACTTCAAGAAACCCCAGGCAAAAGTTACAATGACTCTTAAGATACACAACTAGTGGCGTAGCTATCAGGCAGACTGGAAAGGGTATCTAAAAAATGTGTATTTGGGTGAAGAACTGGCAGGAATCTCAATGACTCTCTTGAGGTAGCCAATGCCTTGTCACCAGCAGAATCAAATCAGCAACTTCTAGAAACCCCTGTCAAAAGTAACGATGTTTCTCTTAAGATACACAACTAGTGACGTATCGCTTCAGGCACACTGGAAACAGTATCTAAAAAATGTGTATTTGTGTGAGCAACTGGCTAGAAACACTGTGACTCTCTTAGGGTAGCCAATATCTCGTCACCAGTATAATCACATCTTCAAATTCAAGAAACCGCTGGCAGGAGTAGCGATGTTTCTCTTAAGATACACAACTAGTGCCGTATCGCTTCAGGCAGAGTGGCCACAGTATCTCAAAATGTGTATTTGGGTGAGCAACTGGCAGGAAGCACTATGACTCTCTTAAGGTAGCCAATGCCTCGTCACCAACATAATCCCATCACCAACTTCAGGAAACCGCTAGCAAAGCAAACGATGCTTCTCATAAGATACACAGCTAGTGGGGTGTCACTTGAGGCAGACTGGCCAAAGTATCAAAAAAATGTGTATTTGGGTGAGCAACTAGCAGGAATCACTATGACACTCATAGGGTAGCCAATGCCTCGTCACCAGCATAATCACATCAGCAACTTCAAGAAACCCCTGGCAAAAGTTACAATGACTCTTAAGATACACAACTAGTGGCGTAGCTATCAGGCAGACTGGAAAGAGTATCTAAAAAATGTGTATTTGGGTGAAGAACTGGCAGGAATCTCTATGACTCTCTTCAGGTAGCCAATGCCTCGTCACCAGCAGAATCAAATCAGCAACTTCTAGAAACCCCTGGCAAAAGTAACGATGTTTCTCTTAAGATACACAACTAGTGGCGTATCGCTTCAGGCACACTGGAAACAGTATCTAAAAATGTGTATTTGGGTGAGCAACTGGCACGAAACACTGTGACTCTCTTAGGGTAACCAATATCTCGTCACCAGTATAATCACATCTTCAAATTCAAGAAACCGATGGCAAGAGTAACGATGTTTCTCTTAAGATACACAACTAGTGGCGTATCGCTTCAGGCACACTGGAAACAGTATCTAAAAAATGTGTATTTGGGTGAGCAACTGGCACGAAACACTGTGACTCTCTTAGGGTAACCAATATCTCGTCACCAGTATAATCACATCTTCAAAGGCAAGAAACCGCTGGCAAGAGTAACGATGTTTCTCTTAAGATACACAACTAGTGGCGTATCGCTTCAGGCAGACTGGCCACAGTATCTCAAAATGTTTATTTGGGTGAGCAACTGGCAGGAAGCACTATGACTCTCTTAAGGTAGCCAATGCCTCGTCACCAACATAATCCCATCACCAACTTCAAGAAACCGCTTGCAAAAGTAACGAAGCTTCTCATAAGATACACAGCTAGTGGGGTGTCACTTGAGGCAGACTGGCCAAAGTATCAAAAAAATGTGTATTTGTATGAGCAACTAGCAGGAATCACTATGACACTCATAGGGTAGCCAATGCCTCGTCACCAGCATAATCACATCAGCAACTTCAAGAAACCCCTGGCAAAAGTTACAATGACTCTTAAGATACACAACTAGTGGCGTAGCTATCAGGCAGACTGGAAAGAGTATCTAAAATATGTGTATTTTGGTGAAGAACTGGCAGGAATCTCTATGACTCTCTTGAGGTAGCCAATGCCTTGTCACCAGCAGAATCAAATCAGCAACTTCTAGAAACCCCTGGCAAAAGTAACGATGTTTCTCTTAAGATACACAACTAGTGGCGTATCGCTTGAGGCACACTGGAAACAGTATCTAAAAAATGTGTATTTGGGTGAGCAACTGGCACGAAACACTGTGACTCTCTTAGGGTAACCAATATCTCGTCACCAGTATAATCACATCTTCAAAGGCAAGAAACCGCTGGCAAGAGTAACGATGTTTCTCTTAAGATACACAACTAGTGGCGTATCGCTTCAGGCACACTGGCCACAGTTTCTCAAAATGTGTATTTGGGTGAGCAACTTGCAGAAAGCACTATGACTCTCTTAAGGTAGCCAATGCCTCGTCACCAACATAATCACATCACCAACTTCAAGATACCGCTTGCAAAGGTAACGAAGCTTCTCATAAGATACACAGCTAGTGGGGTGTCACTTGAGGCAGACTGGCCAAAGTATCAAAAAAATGTGTATTTGGGTGAGCAACTAGCAGGAATCACTATGACACTCATAGGGTAGCCAATGCCTCGTCACCAGCATAATCACATCAGCAACTTCAAGAAACCCCTGGCAAAAGTTACAATGACTCTTAAGATACACAACTAGTGGCGTAGCTATCAGGCAGACTGGAAAGAGTATCTAAAAAATGTGTATTTGGGTGAAGAACTGGCAGGAATCTCTATGACTCTCTTGAGGTAGCCAATGCCTCGTCACCAGCAGAATCAAATCAGCAACTTCTAGAAACCCCTGGCAAAAGTAACGATGTTTCTCTTAAGATACACAACTAGTGGCGTATCGCTTCAGGCACACTGGAAACAGTATCTAAAAAATGTGTATTTGGGTGAGCAACTGGCACGAAACACTGTGACTCTCTTAGGGTAACCAATATCTCGTCACCAGTATAGTCACATCTTCAAAGTCAAGAAACCGCTGGCAAGAGTAACGATGTTTCTCTTAAGTTACACAACTAGTGGCGTATCGCTTCAGGCAGACTGGCCACAGTATCTCAGAATGTGTATTTGGGTGAGCAACTGTCAGGAAGCACTATGACTCTCTTAAGGTAGCCAATGCCTCGTCACCAACATAATCCCATCACCAACTTCAAGAAACCGCTTGCAAAGGTAACGAAGCTTCTCATAAGATACACAGCTAGTGGGGTGTCACTTGAGGCAGACTGGCCAAAGTATCAAAAAAATGTGTATTTGGGTGAGCAACTAGCAGGAATCAGTATGACACTCATAGGGTAGCCAATGCCTCGTCACCAGCATAATCACATCAGCAACTTCAAGAAACCCCTGGCAAAAGTTACAATGACTCTTAAGATACACAACTAGTGGCGTAGCTATCAGGCAGACTGGAAAGAGTATCTAAAAAATGTGTATTTGGGTGAAGAACTGGCAGGAATCTCTATGACTCTCTTGAGGTAGCCAATGCCTTGTCACCAGCAGAATCAAATCAGCAACTTCTAGAAACCCCTGGCAAAAGTAACGATGTTTCTCTTAAGATACACAACTAGTGGCGTATCGCTTCAGGCACACTGGCCACAGTGTCTCAAAATGTGTATTTGGGTGAGCAACTTGCAGAAAGCACTATGACTCTCTTAAGGTAGCCAATGCCTCGTCACCAACATAATCACATCACCAACTTCAAGAAACCGCTTGCAAAGGAAACGAAGCTTCTCATAAGATACACAGCTAGTGGGGTGTCACTTGAGGCAGACTGGCCAAAGTATCAAAAAAATGTGTATTTTGGTGAGCAACTAGCAGGAATCACTATGACACTCATAGGGTAGCCAATGCCTCGTCACCAGCATAATCACATCGGCAACTTCAAGAAACCCCTGGCAAAAGTTACAATGACTCTTAAGATACACAACTAGTGGCGTAGCTATCAGGCAGACTGGAAAGAGTATCTAAAAAATGTGTATTTGGGTGAAGAACTGGCAGGAATCTCTATGACTCTCTTGAGGTAGCCAATGCCTCGTCACCAGCAGAATCAAATCAGCAACTTCTAGAAACCCCTGGCAAAAGTAACGATGTTTCTCTTAAGATACACAACTAGTGGCGTATCGCTTCAGGCACACTGGAAACAGTATCTAAAAAATGTGTATTTGGGTGAGCAACTGGCACGAAACACTGTGACTCTCTTAGGGTAACCAATATCTCGTCACCAGTATAATCACATCTTCAACTTCTAGAAACCCCTGGCAAAAGTAACGATGTTTCTCTTAAGATACACAACTAGTGGCGTATCGCTTCAGGCACACTGGAAACAGTATCTAAAAAATGTGTATTTGGGTGAGCAACTGGCACGAAACACTGTGACTCTCTTAGGGTAACCAATATCTCGTCACCAGTATAATCACATCTTCAAATTCAAGAAACCGCTGGCAGGAGTAACGATGTTTCTCTTAAGATACACAACTAGTGCCGTATCGCTTCAGGCAGACTGGCCACAGTATCTCAAAATGTGTATTTGGGTGAGCAACTGGCAGGAAGCACTATGACTCTCTTAAGGTAGCCAATGCCTCGTCACCAACATAATCCCATCACCAACTTCAGGAAACCGCTAGCAAAGCAAACGATGCTTCTCATAAGATACACAGCTAGTGGGGTGTCACTTGAGGCAGACTGGCCAAAGTATCAAAAAAATGTGTATTTGGGTGAGCAACTAGCAGGAATCACTATGACACTCATAGGGTAGCCAATGCCTCGTCACCAGCATAATCACATCAGCAACTTCAAGAAACCCCTGGCAAAAGTTACAATGACTCTTAAGATACACAACTAGTGGCGTAGCTATCAGGCAGACTGGAAAGAGTATCTAAAAAATGTGTATTTGGGTGAAGAACTGGCAGGAATCTCTATGACTCTCTTGAGGTAGCCAATGCCTCGTCACCAGCAGAATCAAATCAGCAACTTCTAGAAACCCCTGGCAAAAGTAACGACGTTTCTCTTAAGATACACAACTAGTGGCGTATCGCTTCAGGCACACTGGAAACAGTATCTAAAAAATGTGTATTTGGGTGAGCAACTGGCACGAAACACTGTGACTCTCTTAGGGTAACCAATATCTCGTCACCAGTATAATCACATCTTCAACTTCTAGAAACCCCTGGCAAAAGTAACGATGTTTCTCTTAAGATACACAACTAGTGGCGTATCGCTTCAGGCACACTGGAAACAGTATCTAAAAAATGTGTATTTGGGTGAGCAACTGGCACGAAACACTGTGACTCTCTTAGGGTAACCAATATCTCGTCACCAGTATAATCACATCTTCAAATTCAAGAAACCGCTGGCAGGAGTAACGATGTTTCTCTTAAGATACACAACTAGTGCCGTATCGCTTCAGGCAGACTGGCCACAGTATCTCAAAATGTGTATTTGGGTGAGCAACTGGCAGGAAGCACTATGACTCTCTTAAGGTACCCAATGCCTCGTCACCAACATAATCCCATCACCAACTTCAGGAAACCGCTAGCAAAGCAAACGATGCTTCTCATAAGATACACAGCTAGTGGGGTGTCACTTGAGGCAGACTGGCCAAAGTATCAAAAAAATGTGTATTTGGGTGAGCAACTAGCAGGAATCACTATGACACTCATAGGGTAGCCAATGCCTCGTCACCAGCATAATCACATCAGCAACTTCAAGAAACCCCTGGCAAAAGTTACAATGACTCTTAAGATACACAACTAGTGGCGTAGCTATCAGGCAGACTGGAAAGTGTATCTAAAAAATGTGTATTTGGGTGAAGAACTGGCAGGAATCTCTATGACTCTCTTCAGGTAGCCAATGCCTCGTCACCAGCAGAATCAAATCAGCAACTTCTAGAAACCCCTGGCAAAAGTAACGATGTTTCTCTTAAGATACCCAACTAGTGGCGTATCGCTTCAGGCACACTGGAAACAGTATCTAAAAAATGTGTATTTGGGTGAGCAACTGGCACGAAACACTGTGAGTCTCTTAGGGTAACCAATATCTCGTCACCAGTATAATCACATCTTCAAATTCAAGAAACCGATGGCAAGAGTAACGATGTTTCTCTTAAGATACACAACTAGTGGCGTATCGCTTCAGGCACACTGGAAACAGTATCTAAAAAATGTGTATTTGGGTGAGCAACTGGCACGAAACACTGTGACTCTCTTAGGGTAACCAATATCTCGTCACCAGTATAATCACATCTTCAAAGGCAAGAAACCGCTGGCAAGAGTAACGATGTTTCTCTTAAGATACACAACTAGTGGCGTATCGCTTCAGGCAGACTGGCCACAGTATCTCAAAATGTTTATTTGGGTGAGCAACTGGCAGGAAGCACTATGACTCTCTTAAGGTAGCCAATGCCTCGTCACCAACATAATCCCATCACCAACTTCAAGAAACCGCTTGCAAAAGTAACGAAGCTTCTCATAAGATACACAGCTAGTGGGGTGTCACTTGAGGCAGACTGGCCAAAGTATCAAAAAAATGTGTATTTGTATGAGCAACTAGCAGGAATCACTATGACACTCATAGGGTAGCCAATGCCTCGTCACCAGCATAATCACATCAGCAACTTCAAGAAACCCCTGGCAAAAGTTACAATGACTCTTAAGATACACAACTAGTGGCGTAGCTATCAGGCAGACTGGAAAGAGTATATAAAATATGTGTATTTGGGTGAAGAACTGGCAGGAATCTCTATGACTCTCTTGAGGTAGCCAATGCCTTGTCACCAGCAGAATCAAATCAGCAACTTCTAGAAACCCCTGGCAAAAGTAACGATGTTTCTCTTAAGATACACAACTAGTGGCGTATCGCTTGAGGCACACTGGAAACAGTATCTAAAAAATGTGTATTTGGGTGAGCAACTGGCACGAAACACTGTGACTCTCTTAGGGTAACCAATATCTCGTCACCAGTATAATCACATCTTCAAAGGCAAGAAACCGCTGGCAAGAGTAACGATGTTTCTCTTAAGATACACAACTAGTGGCGTATCGCTTCAGGCACACTGGAAACAGTATCTAAAAAATGTGTATTTGGGTGAGCAACTGGCACGAAACACTGTGACTCTCTTAGGGTAACCAATATCTCGTCACCAGTATAATCACATCTTCAAATTCAAGAAACCGCTGGCAAGAGTAACGATGTTTCTCTTAAGATATACAACTAGTGGCGTATAGCTTCAGGCACACTGGCCACAGTATCTCAAAATGTGTATTTGGGTGAGCAACTTGCAGAAGGCACAATGACTCTCTTAAGGTAGCCAATGCCTCGTCACCAACATAATCACATCACCAACTTCAAGAAA
Organism: Schistocerca nitens; assembly: GCF_023898315.1. Taxonomy (NCBI): domain Eukaryota; kingdom Metazoa; phylum Arthropoda; class Insecta; order Orthoptera; family Acrididae; genus Schistocerca; species Schistocerca nitens. Next base: position 103,053,581 of record NC_064616.1, on the reverse strand, counting down.
CCGCTTGCAAAGGTAACGAAGCTTCTCATAAGATACACAGCTAGTGGGGTGTCACTTGAGGCAGACTGGCCAAAGTATCAAAAAAATGTGTATTTGGGTGAGCAACTAGCAGGAATCACTATGACACTCATAGGGTAGCCAATGCCTCGTCACCAGCATAATCACATCAGCAACTTCAAGAAACCCCTGGCAAAAGTTACAATGACTCTTAAGATACACAACTAGTGGCGTAGCTATCAGGCAGACTGGAAAGAGTATCTAAAAAATGTGTAGTTGGGTGAAGAACAGGCAGGAATCTCTATGACTCTCTTGAGGTAGCCAATGCCTCGTCACCAGCAGAATCAAATCAGCAACTTCTAGAAACCCCTGGCAAAAGTAACGATGTTTCTCTTAACATACACAACTAGTGGCGTATCGCTTCAGGCACACTGGAAACAGTATCTAAAAAATGTGTATTTGGGTGAGCAACTGGCACGAAACACTGTGACTCTCTTAGGGTAACCAATATCTCGTCACCAGTATAGTCACATCTTCAAAGTCAAGAAACCGCTGGCAAGAGTAACGATGTTTCTCTTAAGTTACACAACTAGTGGCGTATCGCTTCAGGCACACTGGCCACAGAATCTCAAAATGTGTATTTGGGTGAGCAACTGGCAGAAAGCACTATGACTCTCTTAAGGTAGCCAATGCCTCGTCACCAACATAATCACATCACCAACTTCAAGAAACCGCTTGCAAAGGTAACGAAGCTTCTCATAAGATACACAGCTAGTGGGGTGTCACTTGAGGCAGACTGGCCAAAGTATCAAAAACATGTGTATTTGGGTGAGCAATTAGCAGGAATCACTATGACACTCATAGAGTAGCCAATGCCTCGTCACCAGCATAATCACATCAGCAACTTCAAGAAACCCCTGGCAAAAGTTACAATGACTCTTAAGATACACAACTAGTGGCGTAGCTATCAGGCAGACTGGAAAGAGTATCTAAAAAATGTGTATTAGGATGAGCAACTGGCAGGAAACACTGTGACTCTCTTAGGGTAGCCAATATCTCGTCACCAGTATAATCACATCTTCAAAGTCAAGAAACCGCTGGCAAGAGTAACGATGTTTCTCTTAAGATACACAACTAGTGGCGTATCGCTACAGGCACACTGGAAACATTATCTAAAAAATGTGTATTTGGGTGAGCAACTGGCACGAAACACTGTGACTCTCTTAGGGTAGCCAATATCTCGTCACCAGTATAATCACAGCTTCAAAGTCAAGAAACCGCTGGCAAGAGTAACGATGTTTCTCTTAAGATACACAACTAGTGGCGTATCGCTTCAGGCAGACTGGCCACAGTATCTCAAAATGTGTATTTGGGTGAGCAACTGGCAGGAAGCACTATGACTCTCTTAAGGTAGCCAATGCCTCGTCACCAACATAATCACATCACCAACTTCAAGAAACCGCTTGCAAAGGTAACGAAGCTTCTCATAAGATACACAGCTAGTGGGGTGTCACTTGAGGCAGACTGGCCAAAGTATCAAAAAAATGTGTATTTGGGTGAGCAACTAGCAGGAATCACTATGACACTCATAGGGTAGCCAATGCCTCGTCACCAGCATAATCACATCAGCAACTTCAAGAAACCCCTGGCAAAAGTTACAATGACTCTTAAGATACACAACTAGTGGCGTAGCTATCAGGCAGACTGGAAAGAGTATCTAAAAAATGTGTATTTGGGTGAAGAACTGGCAGGAATCTCTATGACTCTCTTGAGGTAGCCAATGCCTCGTCACCAGCAGAATCAAATCAGCAACTTCTAGAAACCCCTGGCAAAAGTAACGATGTTTCTCTTAAGATACACAACTAGTGGCGTATCGCTTCAGGCACACTGGAAACAGTATCTAAAAAATGTGTATTTGGGTGAGCAACTGGCACGAAACACTGTGACTCTCTTAGGGTAACCAATATCTCGTCACCAGTATAGTCACATCTTCAAAGTCAAGAAACCGCTGGCAAGAGTAACGATGTTTCTCTTAAGATACACAACTAGTGGCGTATCGCTTCAGGCACACTGGCCACAGAATCTCAAAATGTGTATTTGGGTGAGCAACTGGCAGAAAGCACTATGACTCTCTTAAGGTAGCCAATGCCTCGTCACCAACATAATCACATCACCAACTTCAAGAAACCGCTTGCAAAGGTAACGAAGCTTCTCATAAGATACACAGCTAGTGGGGTGTCACTTGAGGCAGACTGGCCAAAGTATCAAAAAAATGTGTATTTGGGTGAGCAACTAGCAGGAATCTCTATGACACTCATAGGGTAGCCAATGCCTCGTCACCAGCATAATCACATCAGCAACTTCAAGAAACCCCTAGCAAAAGTTACAATGACTCTTAAGATACACAACTAGTGGCGTAGCTATCAGGCAGACTGGAAAGAGTATCTAAAAAATGTGTATTTGGGTGGAGAACTGGCAGGAATCTCTATGACACTCTTGAGGTAGCGAATGCCTCGTCACCAGCAGAATCAAATCAGCAACTTCTAGAAACCCCTGGCAAAAGTAACGATGTTTCTCTTAAGATACACAACTAGTGGCGTATCGCTTCAGGCACACTGGAAACAGTATCTAAAAAATGTGTATTTGGGTGAGCAACTGGCACGAAACACTGTGACTCTCTTAGGGTAACCAATATCTCGTCACCAGTATAGTCACATCTTCAAAGTCAAGAAACCGCTGGCAAGAGTAACGATGTTTCTCTTAAGATACACAACTAGTGGCGTATCGCTTCAGGCACACTGGCCACAGAATCTCAAAATGTGTATTTGGGTGAGCAACTGGCAGAAAGCACTATGACTCTCTTAAGGTAGCCAATGCCTCGTCACCAACATAATCACATCACCAACTTCAAGAAACCGCTTGCAAAGGTAACGAAGCTTCTCATAAGATACACAGCTAGTGGGGTGTCACTTGAGGCAGACTGGCCAAAGTATCAAAAAAATTTGTATTTGGGTGAGCAACTAGCAGGAATCTCTATGACACTCATAGGGTAGCCAATGCCTCGTCACCAGCATAATCACATCAGCAACTTCAAGAAACCCCTAGCAAAACTTACAATGACTCTTAAGATACACAACTAGTGGCGTAGCTATCAGGCAGACTGGAAAGAGTATCTAAAAAATGTGTATTTGGGTGGAGAACTGGCAGGAATCTCTATGACACTCTTGAGGTAGCGAATGCCTCGTCACCAGCAGAATCAAATCAGCAACTTCTAGAAACCCCTGGCAAAAGTAACGATGTTTCTCTTAACATACACAACTAGTGGCGTATCGCTTCAGGCACACTGGAAACAGTATCTAAAAAATGTGTATTTGGGTGAGCAACTGGCACGAAACACTGTGACTCTCTTAGGGTAGCCAATGCCTCGTCACCAACATAATCACATCACCAACTTCAAGAAACCGCTTGCAAAGGTAACGAAGCTTCTCATAAGATACACAGCTAGTGGGGTGTCACTTGAGGCAGACTGGCCAAAGTATCAAAAAAATGTGTATTTGGGCGAGCAACTAGCAGGAATCACTATGACGCTCATAGGGTAGCCAATGCCTCGTCACCAGCATAATGACATCAGCAACTTCAAGAAACCCCTGGCAAAAGTTACAATGACTCTTAAGATACACAATTAGTGGCGTCGCTATCAGGCAGACTGGAAAGAGTATCTAAAAAATGTGTATTTGGATGAGCATCTGGCAGGAAACACTGTGACTCTCTTAGGGTAGCCAATATCCCGTCATCAGTATAATCACATCTTCAAAGTCAAGAAACCGCTGGCAAGAGTAACGATGTTTCTCTTAAGATACACAACTAGTGGCGTATCGCTACAGGCACACTGGAAACATTATCTAAAAAATGTGTATTTGGGTGAGCAACTGGCACGAAACACTGTGACTCTCTTAGGGTAGCCAATATCTCGTCACCAGTATAATCACAGCTTCAAAGTCAAGAAACCGCTGGCAAGAGTAACGATGTTTCTCTTAAGATACACAACTAGTGGCGTATCGCTTCAGGCAGACTGGACACAGTATCTCAAAATGTGTATTTGGGTGAGCAACTTGCAGAAGGCACTATGACTCTCTTAAGGTAGCCAATGCCTCGTCACCAACATAATCCCATCACCAACTTCAAGAAACCGCTTGCAAAGGTAACGAAGCTTCTCATAAGATACACAGCTAGTGGGGTGTCACTTGAGGCAGACTGGCCAAAGTATCAAAAAAATGTGTATTTGGGCGAGCAACTAGCAGGAATCACTATGACGCTCATAGGGTAGCCAATGCCTCGTCACCAGCATAATGACATCAGCAACTTCAAGAAACCCCTGGCAAAAGTTACAATGACTCTTAAGATACACAATTAGTGGCGTCGCTATCAGGCAGACTGGAAAGAGTATCTAAAAAATGTGTATTTGGATGAGCATCTGGCAGGAAACACTGTGACTCTCTTAGGGTAGCCAATATCCCGTCATCAGTATAATCACATCTTCAAAGTCAAGAAACCGCTGGCAAGAGTAACGATGTTTCTCTTAAGATACACAACTAGTGGCGTATCGCTACAGGCACACTGGAAACATTATCTAAAAAATGTGTATTTGGGTGAGCAACTGGCACGAAACACTGTGACTCTCTTAGGGTAGCCAATATCTCGTCACCAGTATAATCACAGCTTCAAAGTCAAGAAACCGCTGGCAAGAGTAACGATGTTTCTCTTAAGATACACAACTAGTGGCGTATCGCTTCAGGCAGACTGGCCACAGTATCTCAAAATGTGTATTTGGGTGAGCAACTTGCAGAAGGCACTATGACTCTCTTAAGGTAGCCAATGCCTCGTCACCAACATAATCACATCACCAACTTCAAGAAACCGCTTGCAAAGGTAACGAAGCTTCTCATAAGATACACAGCTAGTGGGGTGTCACTTGAGGCAGACTGGCCAAAGTATCAAAAAAATGTGTATTTGGGTGAGCAACTAGCAGGAATCACTATGACACTCATAGGGTAGCCAATGCCTCGTCACCAGCATAATCACATCAGCAACTTCAAGAAACCCCTGGCAAAAGTTACAATGACTCTTAAGATACACAACTAGTGGCGTAGCTATCAGGCAGACTGGAAAGAGTATCTAAAAAATGTGTATTTGTGTGAAGAACTGGCAGGAATCTCTATGACTCTCTTGAGGTAGCCAATGCCTCGTCACCAGCAGAATCAAATCAGCAACTTCTAGAAACCCCTGGCAAAAGTAACGATGTTTCTCTTAAGATACACAACTAGTGGCGTATCGCATCAGGCACACTGGAAACAGTATCTAAAAAATGTGTATTTGGGTGAGCAACTGGCACGAAACACTGTGACTCTCTTAGGGTAACCAATATCTCGTCACCAGTATAGTCACATCTTCAAAGTCAAGAAACCGCTGGCAAGAGTAACGATGTTTCTCTTAAGATACACAACTAGTGGCGTATCGCTTCAGGCACACTGGCCACAGAATCTCAAAATGTGTATTTGGGTGAGCAACTGGCAGAAAGCACTATGACTCTCTTAAGGTAGCCAATGCCTCGTCACCAACATAATCACATCACCAACTTCAAGAAACCGCTTGCAAAGGTAACGAAGCTTCTCATAAGATACACAGCTAGTGGGGTGTCACTTGAGGCAGACTGGCCAAAGTATCAAAAACATGTGTATTTGGGTGAGCAACTAGCAGGAATCACTATGACACTCATAGAGTAGCCAATGCCTCGTCACCAGCATAATCACATCAGCAACTTCAAGAAACCCCTGGCAAAAGTTACAATGACTCTTAAGATACACAACTAGTGGCGTAGCTATCAGGCAGACTGGAAAGAGTATCTAAAAAATGTGTATTAGGATGAGCAACTGGCAGGAAACACTGTGACTCTCTTAGGGTAGCCAATATCTCGTCACCAGTATAATCACATCTTCAAAGTCAAGAAACCGCTGGCAAGAGTAACGATGTTTCTCTTAAGATACACAACTAGTGGCGTATCGCTACAGGCACACTGGAAACATTATCTAAAATATGTGTATTTGGGTGAGCAACTGGCACGAAACACTGTGACTCTCTTAGGGTAACCAATATCTCGTCACCAGTATAATCACATCTTCAAAGGCAAGAAACCGCTGGCAAGAGTAACGATGTTTCTCTTAAGATACACAACTAGTGTCGTATCGCTTCAGGCAGACTGGCCACAGTATCTCAAAATGTGTATTTGGGTGAGCAACTGGCAGGAAGCACTATGACTCTCTTAAGGTAGCCAATGCCTCGTCACCAACATAATCCCATCACCAACTTCAAGAAACCGCTTGCAAAGGTAACGAAGCTTCTCATAAGATACACAGCTAGTGGGGTGTCACTTGAGGCAGACTGGCCAAAGTATCAAAAAAATGTGTCTTTGGGTGAGCAACTAGCAGGAATCACTATGACACTCATAGGGTAGCCAATGCCTCGTCACCACCATAATCACATCAGCAACTTCAAGAAACCCCTGGCAAAAGTTACAATGACTCTTAAGATACACAACTAGTGGCGTAGCTATCAGGCAGACTGGAAAGAGTATCTAAAAAATGTGTATTTGGGTGAAGAACTGGCAGGAATCTCTATGACTCTCTTGAGGTAGCCAATGCCTTGTCACCAGGAGAATCAAATCAGCAACTTCTAGAAACCCCTGGCAAAAGTAACGATGTTTCTCTTAAGATACACAACTAGTGGCGTATCGCTTCAGGCACACTGGAAACAGTATCTAAAAAATGTGTATTTGGGTGAGCAACTGGCACGAAACACTGTGACTCTCTTAGGGTAGCCAATATCTCGTCACCAGTATAATCACAGCTTCAAAGTCAAGAAACCGCTGGCAAGAGTAACGATGTTTCTCTTAAGATACACAACTAGTGGCGTATCGCTTCAGGCAGACTGGCCACAGTATCTCAAAATGTGTATTTGGGTGAGCAACTGGCAGGAAGCACTATGACTCTCTTAAGGTAGCCAATGCCTCGTCACCAACATAATCACTTCACCAACTTCAAGAAACCGCTTGCAAAGGTAACGAAGCTTCTCATAAGATACACAGCTAGTGGGGTGTCACTTGAGGCAGACTGGCCAAAGTATCAAAAAAATGTGTATTTGGGTGAGCAACTAGCAGGAATCTCTATGACACTCATAGGGTAGCCAATGCCTCGTCACCAGCATAATCACATCAGCAACTTCAAGAAACCCCTAGCAAAAGTTACAATGACTCTTAAGATACACAACTAGTGGCGTAGCTATCAGGCAGACTGGAAAGAGTATCTAAAAAATGTGTATTTGGGTGGAGAACTGGCAGGAATCTCTATGACACTCTTGAGGTTGCGAATGCCTCGTCACCAGCAGAATCAAATCAGCAACTTCTAGAAACCCCTGGCAAAAGTAACGATGTTTCTCTTAACATACACAACTAGTGGCGTATCGCTTCAGGCACACTGGAAACAGTATCTAAAAAATGTGTATTTGGGTGAGCAACTGGCACGAAACACTGTGACTCTCTTAGGGTAACCAATATCTCGTCACCAGTATAATCACATCTTCAAAGTCAAGAAACCGCTGGCAAGAGTAACGATGTTTCTCTTAAGATACACAACTAGTGGCGTATCGCTTCAGGCACACTGGCCACAGTATCTCAAAATGTGTATTTGGGTGAGCAACTGGCAGAAAGCACTATGACTCTGTTAAGGTAGCCAATGCCTCGTCACCAACATAATCACATCACCAACTTCAAGAAACCGCTTGCAAAGGTAACGAAGCTTCTCATAAGATACACAGCTAGTGGGGTGTCACTTGAGGCAGACTGGCCAAAGTATCAAAAAAATGTGTATTTGGGCGAGCAACTAGCAGGAATCACTATGACGCTCATAGGGTAGCCAATGCCTCGTCACCAGCATAATGACATCAGCAACTTCAAGAAACCCCTGGCAAAAGTTACAATGACTCTTAAGATACACAATTAGTGGCGTCGCTATCAGGCAGACTGGAAAGAGTATCTAAAAAATGTGTATTTGGATGAGCATCTGGCAGGAAACACTGTGACTCTCTTACGGTAGCCAATATCCCGTCATCAGTATAATCACATCTTCAAAGTCAAGAAACCGCTGGCAAGAGTAACGATGTTTCTCTTAAGATACACAACTAGTGGCGTATCGCTACAGGCACACTGGAAACATTATCTAAAAAATGTGTATTTGGGTGAGCAACTGGCACGAAACACTGTGACTCTCTTAGGGTAACCAATATCTCGTCACCAGTATAATCACATCTTCAAAGGCAAGAAACCGCTGGCAATAGTAACGATGTTTCTCTTAAGATACACAACTAGTGGCGTATCGCTTCAGGCAGACTGGCCACAGTATCTCAAAATGTGTATTTGGTTGAGCAACTGGCAGGAAGCACTATGACTCTCTTAAGGTAGCCAATGCCTCGTCACCAACATAATCCCATCACCAACTTCAAGAAACCGCTTGCAAAGGTAACGAAGCTTCTCATAAGATACACAGCTAGTGGGGTGTCACTTGAGGCAGACTGGCCAAAGTATCAAAAAATGTGTCTTTGGGTGAGCAACTAGCAGGAATCACTATGACACTCATAGGGTAGCCAATGCCTCGTCACCAGCATAATCACATCAGCAACTTCAAGAAACCCCTGGCAAAAGTTACAATGACTCTTAAGATACACAACTAGTGGCGTCGCTATCAGGCAGACTGGAAAGAGTATCTAAAAAATGTGTATTTGGGTGAAGAACTGGCAGGAATCTCTATGACTCTCTTGAGGTAGCCAATGCCTTGTCACCAGGAGAATCAAATCAGCAACTTCTAGAAACCCCTGGCAAAAGTAACGATGTTTCTCTTAAGATACACAACTAGTGGCGTATCGCTTCAGGCAGACTGGCCACAGTATCTCAAAATGTGTATTTGGGTGAGCAACAGGCAGGAAGCACTATGACTCTCTTAAGGTAGCCAATGCCTCGTCACCAACATAATCCCATCACCAACTTCAAGAAACCGCTTGCAAAGGTAACGAAGCTTCTCATAAGATACACAGCTAGTGGGGTGTCACTTGAGGCAGACTGGCCAAAGTATCAAAAAAATGTGTATTTGGGTGAGCAACTAGCAGGAATCTCTATGACACTCATAGGGTAGCCAATGCCTCGTCACCAGCATAATCACATCAGCAACTTCAAGAAACCCCTAGCAAAAGTTACAATGACTCTTAAGATACACAACTTGTGGCGTAGCTATCAGGCAGACTGGAAAGAGTATCTAAAAAATGTGTATTTGGGTGGAGAACTGGCAGGAATCTCTATGACACTCTTGAGGTAGCGAATGCCTCGTCACCAGCAGAATCAAATCAGCAACTTCTAGAAACCCCTGGCAAAAGTAACGATGTTTCTCTTAACATACACAACTAGTGGCGTATCGCTTCAGGCACACTGGAACCAGTATCTAAAAAATGTGTATTTGGGTGAGCAACTGGCACGAAACTCTGTGACTCTCTTAGGGTAACCAATATCTCGTCACCAGTATAATCACATCTTCAAAGTCAAGAAACCGCTGACAAGAGTAACGATGTTTTACTTAAGATACACAACTAGTGGCGTATCTCTTCAGGCACACTGGCCACAGTATCTCAAAATGTGTAATTGGGTGAGCAACTGGCAGGAAGCACTATGACTCTCTTAAGGTAGCCAATGCATCGTCACCAACATAATCCCATCACCAACTTCAAGAAACCGCTTGCAAAGGTAACGAAGCTTCTCATAAGATACACAGCTAGTGGGGTGTCACTTGAGGCAGACTGGCCAAAGTATCAAAAAAATGTGTATTTGGGCGAGCAACTAGCAGGAATCACTATGACGCTCATAGGGTAGCCAATGCCTCGTCACCAGCATAATGACATCAGCAACTTCAAGAAACCCCTGGCAAAAGTTACAATGACTCTTAAGATACACAATTAGTGGCGTAGCTATCAGGCAGACTGGAAAGAGTATCTAAAAAAGGTGTATTTGGATGAGCAACTGGCAGGAAACACTGTGACTCTCTTAGGGTAGCCAATATCCCGTCATCAGTATAATCACATCTTCAGAGTCAAGAAACCGCTGGCAAGAGTAACGATGTTTCTCTTAAGATACACAACTAGTGGCGTATCGCTTCAGGCACACTGGAACCAGTATCTAAAAAATGTGTATTTGGGTGAGCAACTGGCACGAAACTCTGTGACTCTCTTAGGGTAACCAATATCTCGTCACCAGTATAATCACATCTTCAAAGTCAAGAAACCGCTGACAAGAGTAACGATGTTTTACTTAAGATACACAACTAGTGGCGTATCGCTTCAGGCACACTGGCCACAGTATCTCAAAATGTGTAATTGGGTGAGCAACTGGCAGGAAGCACTATGACTCTCTTAAGGTAGCCAATGCATCGTCACCAACATAATCCCATCACCAACTTCAAGAAACCGCTTGCAAAGGTAACGAAGCTTCTCATAAGATACACAGCTAGTGGGGTGTCACTTGAGGCAGACTGGCCAAAGTATCAAAAAAATGTGTATTTGGGTGAGCAACTAGCAGGAATCACTATGACACTCATAGGGTAGCCAATGCCTCGTCACCAGCATAATCACATCAGCAACTTCAAGAAACCCCTGGCAAAAGTTACAATGACTCTTAAGATACACAACTAGTGGCGTAGCTATCAGGCAGACTGGAAACAGTATCTAAAAAATGTGTATTTGGTTGAAGAACTGGCAGGAATCTCTATGACTCTCTTGAGGAAGCCAATGCTTCGTCACCAGCAGAATCAAATCAGCAACTTCTAGAAACCCCTTTCAAAAGTAACGATGTTTCTCTTAAGATACATAACTTGTGGCGTATCGCTTCAGGCACACTGGAAACAGTATCTAAAAAATGTGTATTTGGGTGAGCAACTGGCACGAAACACTGTGACTCTTTTAGGGTAGCCAATATCTCGTCACCAGTATAATCACAGCTTCAAAGTCAAGAAACCGCTGGCAAGAGTAACGATGTTTCTCTTAAGATACACAACTAGTGGCGTATCGCTTCAGGCAGACTGGCCACATATCTCAAAATGTGAATTTGGGTGAGCAACTGGCAGGAAGCACTATGACTCTCTTAAGGTAGCCAATGCCTCGTCACCAACATAATCCCATCACCAACTTCAAGAAAACCGCTTGCAAAGGTAACGAAGCTTCTCATAAGATACACAGCTAGTGGGGTGTCACTTGAGGCAGACTGGCCAAAGTATCAAAAAAATGTGTATTTGGGTGAGCAACTAGCAGGAATCTCTATGACACTCATAGGGTAGCCAATGCCTCGTCACCAGCATAATCACATCAGCAACTTCAAGAAACCCCTAGCAAAAGTTACAATGACTCTTAAGATACACAACTAGTGGCGTAGCTATCAGGCAGACTGGAAAGAGTATCAAAAAAATGTGTATTTGGGTGGAGAACTGGCAGGAATCTCTATGACTCTCTTGAGGTAGCCAATGCCTCGTCACCAGCAGAATCAAATCAGCAACTTCTAGAAACCCCTGGCAAAAGTAACGATGTTTCTCTTAACATACACAACTAGTGGCGTATCGCTTCAGGCACACTGGAAACAGTATCTAAAAAATGTGTATTTGGGTGAGCAACTGGCACGAAACACTGTGACTCTCTTAGGGTAACCAATATCTCGTCACCAGTATAATCACATCTTCAAAGTCAAGAAACCGCTGGCAAGAGTAACGATGTTTCTCTTAAGATACACAACTAGTGGCGTATCGCTTCAGGCACACTGGCCACAGTATCTCAAAATAAGTATTTGGGTGAGCAACTGGCAGAAAGCACTATGACTCTCTTAAGGTAGCCAATGCCTCGTCACCAACATAATCACATCACCAACTTCAAGAAACCGCTTGCAAAGGTAACGAAGCTTCTCATAAGATACACAGCTAGTGGGGTGTCACTTGAGGCAGACTGGCCAAAGTATCAAAAAAATGTGTATTTGGGCGAGCAACTAGCAGGAATCACTATGACGCTCATAGGGTAGCCAATGCCTCGTCACCAGCATAATGACATCAGCAACTTCAAGAAACCCCTGGCAAAAGTTACAATGACTCTTAAGATACACAATTAGTGGCGTCGCTATCATGCAGACTGGAAAGAGTATCTAAAAAATGTGTATTTGGATGAGCAACTGGCAGGAAACACTGTGACTCTCTTAGGGTAGCCAATATCTCGTCACCAGTATAATCACATCTACAAAGTCAAGAAACCGCTGGCAAGAGTAACGATGTTTCTCTTAAGATACACAACTAGTGGCGTATCGCTACAGGCACACTGGAAACAGTATCTAAAAAATGTGTATTTGGGTGAGCAACTGGCACGAAACACTGTGACTCTCTTAGGGTAACCAATATCTCGTCACCAGTATAATCACATCTTCAAAGTCAAGAAACCGCTGGCAAGAGTAACGATGTTTCTCTTAAGATACACAACTAGTGGCGTATCGCTTCAGGCAGACTGGCCACAGTATCTCAAAATGTGTATTTGGGTGAGCAACTGGCAGGAAGCACTATGACTCTCTTAAGGTAGCCAATGCCTCGTCACCAACATAATCCCATCACCAACTTCAGGAAACCGCTTGCAAAGGTAACGAAGCTTCTCATAAGATACACAGCTAGTGGGGTGTCACTTGAGGCAGACTGGCCAAAGTATCAAAAAAATGTGTATTTGGGTGAGCAACTAGCAGGAATCACTATGACACTCATAGGGAAGCCAATGCCTCGTCACCAGCATAATCACATCAGCAACTTCAAGAAACCCCTGGCAAAAGTTACAATGACTCTTAAGATACACAACTAGTGGCGTAGCTATTAGGCAGACTGGAAAGAGTATCTAAAAAATGTGTATTTGGGTGAAGAACTGGCAGGAATCTCTATGACTCTCTTGAGGTAGCCAATGATTCGTCACCAGCAGAATCAAATCAGCAACTTCTAGAAACCCCTTTCAAAAGTAACGATGTTTCTCTTAAGATACACAACTAGTGGCGTATCGCCTCAGGCACACTGGAAACAGTATCTAAAAAATGTGTATTTGGGTGAGCAACTAGCAGGAATCACTATGACACTCATAGGGTAGCCAATGCCTCGTCACCAGCATAATCACATCAGCAACTTCAAGAAACCCCTGGCAAAAGTTACAATGACTCTTAAGATACACAACTAGTGGCGTAGCTATCAGGCAGACTGGAAAGAGTATCTAAAAAATGTGTATTTGGGTGAAGAACTGGCAGGAATCTCTATGACTCTCTTGGGGTAGCCAATGCCTTGTCACCAGCAGAATTAAATCAGCAACATCTAGAAACCCCTGGCAAAAGTAACGATGTTTCTATTAAGATACACAACTAGTGGCGTATCGCCTCAGGCACACTGGAAACAGTATCTAAAAAATGTGTATTTGGGTGAGCAACTGGCACGAAACACTGTGACTCTCTTAGGGTAACCAATATCTCGTCACCAGTATAATCACATCTTCAAAGTCAAGAAACCGCTGGCAAGAGTAACGATGTTTCTCTTAAGATACACAACTAGTGGCGTATCGCTTCAGGCACACTGGCCACAGTATCTCAAAATAAGTATTTGGGTGAGCAACTGGCAGAAAGCACTATGACTCTCTTAAGGTAGCCAATGCCTCGTCACCAACATAATCACATCACCAACTTCAAGAAACCGCTTGCAAAGGTAACGAAGCTTCTCATAAGATACACAGCTAGTGGGGTGTCACTTGAGGCAGACTGGCCAAAGTATCAAAAAAATGTGTATTTGGGCGAGCAACTAGCAGGAATCACTATGACGCTCATAGGGTAGCCAATGCCTCGTCACCAGCATAATGACATCAGCAACTTCAAGAAACCCCTGGCAAAAGTTACAATGACTCTTAAGATACACAATTAGTGGCGTCGCTATCATGCAGACTGGAAAGAGTATCTAAAAAATGTGTATTTGGATGAGCAACTGGCAGGAAACACTGTGACTCTCTTAGGGTAGCCAATATCTCGTCACCAGTATAATCACATCTACAAAGTCAAGAAACCGCTGGCAAGAGTAACGATGTTTCTCTTAAGATACACAACTAGTGGCGTATCGCTACAGGCACACTGGAAACAGTATCTAAAAAATGTGTATTTGGGTGAGCAACTGGCACGAAACACTGTGACTCTCTTAGGGTAACCAATATCTCGTCACCAGTATAATCACATCTTCAAAGTCAAGAAACCGCTGGCAAGAGTAACGATGTTTCTCTTAAGATACACAACTAGTGGCGTATCGCTTCAGGCAGACTGGCCACAGTATCTCAAAATGTGTATTTGGGTGAGCAACTGGCAGGAAGCACTATGACTCTCTTAAGGTAGCCAATGCCTCGTCACCAACATAATCCCATCACCAACTTCAGGAAACCGCTTGCAAAGGTAACGAAGCTTCTCATAAGATACACAGCTAGTGGGGTGTCACTTGAGGCAGACTGGCCAAAGTATCAAAAAAATGTGTATTTGGGTGAGCAACTAGCAGGAATCACTATGACACTCATAGGGAAGCCAATGCCTCGTCACCAGCATAATCACATCAGCAACTTCAAGAAACCCCTGGCAAAAGTTACAATGACTCTTAAGATACACAACTAGTGGCGTAGCTATTAGGCAGACTGGAAAGAGTATCTAAAAAATGTGTATTTGGGTGAAGAACTGGCAGGAATCTCTATGACTCTCTTGAGGTAGCCAATGATTCGTCACCAGCAGAATCAAATCAGCAACTTCTAGAAACCCCTTTCAAAAGTAACGATGTTTCTCTTAAGATACACAACTAGTGGCGTATCGCCTCAGGCACACTGGAAACAGTATCTAAAAAATGTGTATTTGGGTGAGCAACTAGCAGGAATCACTATGACACTCATAGGGTAGCCAATGCCTCGTCACCAGCATAATCACATCAGCAACTTCAAGAAACCCCTGGCAAAAGTTACAATGACTCTTAAGATACACAACTAGTGGCGTAGCTATCAGGCAGACTGGAAAGAGTATCTAAAAAATGTGTATTTGGGTGAAGAACTGGCAGGAATCTCTATGACTCTCTTGGGGTAGCCAATGCCTTGTCACCAGCAGAATTAAATCAGCAACATCTAGAAACCCCTGGCAAAAGTAACGATGTTTCTATTAAGATACACAACTAGTGGCGTATCGCCTCAGGCACACTGGAAACAGTATCTAAAAAATGTGTATTTGGGTGAGCAACTGGCACGAAACACTGTGACTCTCTTAGGGTAACCAATATCTCGTCACCAGTATAATCACAGCTTCAAAGTCAAGAAACCGCTGGCAAGAGTAACGATGTATCTCTTAAGATACACAACTAGTGGCGTATCGCTTCAGGCAGACTGGCCACAGTATCTCAAAATGTGTATTTGGGTGAGCAACTGGCAGGAAGCACTATGACTCTCTTAAGGTAGCCGATGCCTCGTCACCAACATAATCCCATCTCCAACTTCTGGAAACCGCTTGCAAAGGTAACAAAGCTTCTCATAAGATACACAGCTAGTGGGGTGTCACTTGAGGCAGACTGGCCAAAGTATCAAAAAAATGTGTATTTGGGCGAGCAACTAGCAGGAATCACTATGACGCTCATAGGGTAGCCAATGCCTCGTCACCAGCATAATGACATCAGCAACTTCAAGAAACCCCTGGCAAAAGTTACAATGACTCTTAAGATACACAACTAGTGGCGTCGCTATCAGGCAGACTGGAAAGAGTATCTAAAAGATGTGTATTTGGGTGAAGAACTGGCAGGAATCTCTATGACTCTCTTGAGGTAGCCAATGCCTTGTCACCAGGAGAATCAAATCAGCAACTTCTAGAAACCCCTGGCAAAAGTAACGATGTTTCTCTTAAGATACACAACTAGTGGCGTATCGCTTCAGGCAGACTGGCCACAGTATCTCAAAATGTGTATTTGGGTGAGCAACTGGCAGGAAGCACTATGACTCTCTTAAGGTAGCCAATGCCTCGTCACCAACATAATCCCATCACCAACTTCAAGAAACCGCTTGCAAAGGTAACGAAGCTTCTCATAAGATACACAGCTAGTGGGGTGTCACTTGAGGCAGACTGGCCAAAGTATCAAAAAAATGTGTATTTGGGTGAGCAACTAGCAGGAATCTCTATGACACTCATAGGGTAGCCAATGCCTCGTCACCAGCATAATCACATCAGCAACTTCAAGAAACCCCTAGCAAAAGTTACAATGACTCTTAAGATACACAACTTGTGGCGTAGCTATCAGGCAGACTGGAAAGAGTATCTAAAAATGTGTATTTGGGTGGAGAACTGGCAGGAATCTCTATGACACTCTTGAGGTAGCGAATGCCTCGTCACCAGCAGAATCAAATCAGCAACTTCTAGAAACCCCTGGCAAAAGTAACGATGTTTCTCTTAACATACACAACTAGTGGCGTATCGCTTCAGGCACACTGGAAACAGTATCTAAAAAATGTGTATTTGGGTGAGCAACTGGCACGAAACACTGTGACTCTCTTAGGGTAACCAATATCTCGTCACCAGTATAATCACATCTTCAAAGTCAAGAAACCGCTGGCAAGAGTAACGATGTTTCTCTTAAGATACACAACTAGTGGCGTATCGCTTCAGGCACACTGGCCACAGTATCTCAAAATGTGTATTTGGGTGAGCAACTGGCAGAAAGCACTATGACTCTCTTAAGGTAGCCAATGCCTCGTCACCAACATAATCACATCACCAACTTCAAGAAACCGCTTGCAAAGGTAACGAAGCTTCTCATAAGATACACAGCTAGTGGGGTGTCACTTGAGGCAGACTGGCCAAAGTATCAAAAAAATGTGTATTTGGGCGAGCAACTAGCAGGAATCACTATGACGCTCATAGGGTAGCCAATGCCTCGTCACCAGCATAATGACATCAGCAACTTCAAGAAACCCCTGGCAAAAGTTACAATGACTCTTAAGATACACAATTAGTGGCGTAGCTATCAGGCAGACTGGAAAGAGTATCCAAAAAAGGTGTATTTGGATGAGCAACTGGCAGGAAACACTGTGACTCTCTTAGGGTAGCCAATATCCCGTCATCAGTATAATCACATCTTCAGAGTCAAGAAACCGCTGGCAAGAGTAACGATGTTTCTCTTAAGATACACAACTAGTGGCGTATCGCTTCAGGCACACTGGAAACAGTATCTAAAAAATGTGTATTTGGGTGAGCAACTGGCACGAAATTCTGTGACTCTCTTAGGGTAACCAATATCTCGTCACCAGTATAATCACATCTTCAAAGTCAAGAAACCGCTGACAAGAGTAACGATGTTTTACTTAAGATACACAACTAGTGGCGTATCGCTTCAGGCACACTGGCCACAGTATCTCAAAATGTGTAATTGGGTGAGCAACTGGCAGGAAGCACTATGACTCTCTTAAGGTAGCCAATGCATCGTCACCAACATAATCCCATCACCAACTTCAAGAAACCGCTTGCAAAGGTAACGAAGCTTCTCATAAGATACACAGCTAGTGGGGTGTCACTTGAGGCAGACTGGCCAAAGTATCAAAAAAATGTGTATTTGGGTGAGCAACTAGCAGGAATCACTATGACACTCATAGGGTAGCCAATGCCTCGTCACCAGCATAATCACATCAGCAACTTCAAGAAACCCCTGGCAAAAGTTACAATGACTCTTAAGATACACAACTAGTGGCGTAGCTATCAGGCAGACTGGAAACAGTATCTAAAAAATGTGTATTTGGTTGAAGAACTGGCAGGAATCTCTATGACTCTCTTGAGGAAGCCAATGCTTCGTCACCAGCAGAATCAAATCAGCAACTTCTAGAAACCCCTTTCAAAAGTAACGATGTTTCTCTTAAGATACATAACTTGTGGCGTATCGCTTCAGGCACACTGGAAACAGTATCTAAAAAATGTGTATTTGGGTGAGCAACTGGCACGAAACACTGTGACTCTTTTAGGGTAGCCAATATCTCGTCACCAGTATAATCACAGCTTCAAAGTCAAGAAACCGCTGGCAAGAGTAACGATGTTTCTCTTAAGATACACAACTAGTGGCGTATCGCTTCAGGCAGACTGGCCACATATCTCAAAATGTGAATTTGGGTGAGCAACTGGCAGGAAGCACTATGACTCTCTTAAGGTAGCCAATGCCTCGTCACCAACATAATCCCATCACCAACTTCAAGAAACCGCTTGCAAAGGTAACGAAGCTTCTCATAAGATACACAGCTAGTGGGGTGTCACTTGAGGCAGACTGGCCAAAGTATCAAAAAAATGTGTATTTGGGTGAGCAACTAGCAGGAATCTCTATGACACTCATAGGGTAGCCAATGCCTCGTCACCAGCATAATCACATCAGCAACTTCAAGAAACCCCTAGCAAAAGTTACAATGACTCTTAAGATACACAACTAGTGGCGTAGCTATCAGGCAGACTGGAAAGAGTATCTAAAAAATGTGTATTTGGGTGGAGAACTGGCAGGAATCTCTATGACTCTCTTGAGGTAGCCAATGCCTCGTCACCAGCAGAATCAAATCAGCAACTTCTAGAAACCCCTGGCAAAAGTAACGATGTTTCTCTTAACATACACAACTAGTGGCGTATCGCTTCAGGCACACTGGAAACAGTATCTAAAAAATGTGTATTTGGGTGAGCAACTGGCACGAAACACTGTGACTCTCTTAGGGTAACCAATATCTCGTCACCAGTATAATCACATCTTCAAAGTCAAGAAACCGCTGGCAAGAGTAACGATGTTTCTCTTAAGATACACAACTAGTGGCGTATCGCTTCAGGCACACTGGCCACAGTATCTCAAAATAAGTATTTGGGTGAGCAACTGGCAGAAAGCACTATGACTCTCTTAAGGTAGCCAATGCCTCGTCACCAACATAATCACATCACCAACTTCAAGAAACCGCTTGCAAAGGTAACGAAGCTTCTCATAAGATACACAGCTAGTGGGGTGTCACTTGAGGCAGACTGGCCAAAGTATCAAAAAAATGTGTATTTGGGCGAGCAACTAGCAGGAATCACTATGACGCTCATAGGGTAGCCAATGCCTCGTCACCAGCATAATGACATCAGCAACTTCAAGAAACCCCTGGCAAAAGTTACAATGACTCTTAAGATACACAATTAGTGGCGTCGCTATCATGCAGACTGGAAAGAGTATCTAAAAAATGTGTATTTGGATGAGCAACTGGCAGGAAACACTGTGACTCTCTTAGGGTAGCCAATATCTCGTCACCAGTATAATCACATCTACAAAGTCAAGAAACCGCTGGCAAGAGTAACGATGTTTCTCTTAAGATACACAACTAGTGGCGTATCGCTACAGGCACACTGGAAACAGTATCTAAAAAATGTGTATTTGGGTGAGCAACTGGCACGAAACACTGTGACTCTCTTAGGGTAACCAATATCTCGTCACCAGTATAATCACATCTTCAAAGTCAAGAAACCGCTGGCAAGAGTAACGATGTTTCTCTTAAGATACACAACTAGTGGCGTATCGCCTCAGGCACACTGGAAACAGTATCTAAAAAATGTGTATTTGGGTGAGCAACTAGCAGGAATCACTATGACACTCATAGGGTAGCCAATGCCTCGTCACCAGCATAATCACATCAGCAACTTCAAGAAACCCCTGGCAAAAGTTACAATGACTCTTAAGATACACAACTAGTGGCGTAGCTATCAGGCAGACTGGAAAGAGTATCTAAAAAATGTGTATTTGGGTGAAGAACTGGCAGGAATCTCTATGACTCTCTTGGGGTAGCCAATGCCTTGTCACCAGCAGAATTAAATCAGCAACATCTAGAAACCCCTGGCAAAAGTAACGATGTTTCTATTAAGATACACAACTAGTGGCGTATCGCCTCAGGCACACTGGAAACAGTATCTAAAAAATGTGTATTTGGGTGAGCAACTGGCACGAAACACTGTGACTCTCTTAGGGTAACCAATATCTCGTCACCAGTATAATCACAGCTTCAAAGTCAAGAAACCGCTGGCAAGAGTAACGATGTTTCTCTTAAGATACACAACTAGTGGCGTATCGCTTCAGGCACACACGCCACAGTATCTCAAAATGTGTATTTGGGTGAGCAACTGGCAGGAAGCACTATGACTCTCTTAAGGTAGCCGATGCCTCGTCACCAACATAATCCCATCTCCAACTTCTGGAAACCGCTTGCAAAGGTAACGAAGCTTCTCATAAGATACACAGCTAGTGGGGTGTCACTTGAGGCAGACTGGCCAAAGTATCAAAAAAATGTGTATTTGGGTGAGCAACTAGCAGGAATCACTATGACACTCATAGGGTAGCCAATGCCTCGTCACCAGCATAATCACATCAGCAACTTCAAGAAACCCCTGGCAAAAGTTACAATGACTCTTAAGATACACAACTAGTGGCGTAGCTATCAGGCAGACTGGAAAGAGTATCTAAAAAATGTGTATTTGGGTGAAGAACTGGCAGGAATCTCTATGACTCTCTTGAGGTAGCCAATGCCTCGTCACCAGCAGAATCAAATCAGCAACTTCTAGAAACCCCTGGCAAAAGTAACGATGTTTCTCTTAAGATACACAACTAGTGGCGTATCGCTTCAGGCACACTGGAAACAGTATCTAAAAAATGTGTATTTGGGTGAGCAACTGGCACGAAACACTGTGACTCTATTAGGGTAACCAATATCTCGTCACCAGTATAATCACATCTTCAAATTCAAGAAACCGCTGGCAAGAGTAACGATGTTTCACTTAAGATACACAACTAGTGGCGTATCGCTTCAGGCACACTGGCCACAGTATCTCAAAATGTGTATTTGGGTGAGCAACTTGCAGAAGGCACTATGACTCTCTTAAGGTAGCCAATGCCTCGTCACCAACATAATCCCATCACCAACTTCAAGAAACCGCTTGCAAAGGTAACGAAGCTTCTCATAAGAGACACAGCTAGTGGGGTGTCACTTGAGGCAGACTGGCCAAAGTATCAAAAAAATGTGTATTTTGGTGAGCAACTAGCAGCAATCACTATGACACTCATAGGGTAGCCAATGCCTCGTCACCAGCATAATCACATCAGCAACATCAAGAAACCCCTGGCAAAAGTTACAATGACTCTTAAGATACACAACTAGTGGCGTAGCTATCAGGCAGACTGGAAAGACTATCTAAAAAATGTGTATTTGGGTGAAGAACTGGCAGGAATCTCTATGACACTCTTGAGGTAGCCAATGCCTCGTCACCAGCAGAATCAAATCAGCAACTTCTAGAAACCCCTGGCAAAAGTAACGATGTTTCTCTTAAGATACACAACTAGTGGCGTATCGCTTCAGGCACACTGGAAACAGTATCTAAAAAATGTGTATTTGGGTGAGCAACTGGCACGAAACACTGTGACTCTCTTAGGGTAACCAATATCTCGTCACCAGTATAATCACATCTTCAAAGTCAAGAAACCGCTGGCAAGAGTAACGATGTTTCTCTTAAGATACACAACTAGTGGCGTATCGCTTCAGGCACACTGGCCACAGTATCTCAAAATGTGTATTTGGGTGAGCAACTGGCAGAAAGCACTATGACTCTCTTAAGGTAGCCAATGCCTCGTCACCAACATAATCACATCACCAACTTCAAGAAACCGCTTGCAAAGGTAACGAAGCTTCTCATAAGATACACAGCTAGTGGGGTGTCACTTGAGGCAGACTGGCCAAAGTATCAAAAACACGTGTATTTGGGTGAGCAACTAGCAGGAATCACTATGACACTCATAGGGTAGCCAATGCCTCGTCACCAGCATAATCACATCAGCAACTTCAAGAAACCCCTGGCAAAAGTTACAATGACTCTTAAGATACACAACTAGTGGCGTAGCTATCAGGCAGACTGGAAAGAGTATCTAAAAAATGTGTATTAGGATGAGCAACTGGCAGGAAACACTGTGACTCTCTTAGAGTAGCCAATATCTCGTCACCAGTATAATCACATCTTCAAAGTCAAGAAACCGCTGGCAAGAGTAACGATGTTTCTCTTAAGATACACAACTAGTGGCGTATCGCTACAGGCACACTGGAAACAGTATCTAAAAAATGTGTATTTGGGTGAGCAACTGGCACGAAACACTGTGACTCTCTTAGGGTAACCAATATCTCGTCACCAGTATAATCACATCTTCAAAGGCAAGAAACCGCTGGCAAGAGTAACGATGTTTCTCTTAAGATACACAACTAGTGGCGTATCGCTTCAGGCAGACTGGCCACAGTATCTCAAAATGTGTATTTGGCTGAGCAACTGGCAGGAAGCACTATGACTCTCTTAAGGTAGCCAATGCCTCGTCACCAACATAATCCCATCACCAACTTCAAGAAACCGCTTGCAAAGGTAACGAAGCTTCTCATAAGATACACAGCTAGTGGGGTGTCACTTGAGGCAGACTGGCCAAAGTATCAAAAAAATGTGTCTTTGGGTGAGCAACTAGCAGGAATCACTATGACACTCAT
The DNA here is from genome assembly GCF_023898315.1 of Schistocerca nitens. NCBI lineage: Eukaryota > Metazoa > Arthropoda > Insecta > Orthoptera > Acrididae > Schistocerca > Schistocerca nitens. The sequence continues at coordinate 103,030,889 of NC_064616.1, read as the reverse complement.
AGGGTAGCCAATGCCTCGTCACCAGCATAATCACATCAGCAACTTCAAGAAACCCCTGGCAAAAGTTACAATGACTCTTAAGATACACAACTAGTGGCGTAGCTATCAGGCAGACTGGAAAGAGTATCTAAAAAATGTGTATTTGGGTGAAGAACTGGCAAGAATCTCTATGACTCTCTTGAGGTAGCCAATGCCTTGTCACCAGCAGAATCAAATCAGCAACTTCTAGAAACCCCTGGCAAAAGTAACGATGTTTCTCTTAAGATACACAACTAGTGGCGTATCGCTTCAGGCACACTGGAAACAGTATCTAAAAAATGTGTATTTGGGTGAGCAACTGGCACGAAACACTGTGACTCTCTTAGGGTAACCAATATCTCGTCACCAGTATAATCACATCTTCAAAGGCAAGAAACCGCTGGCAAGAGTAACGATGTTTCTCTTAAGATACACAACTAGTGGCGTATCGCTTCAGGCACACTGGCCACAGTATCTCAAAATGTGTATTTGGGTGAGCAACTGGCAGAAAGCACTATGACTCTCTTAAGGTAGCCAATGCCTCGTCACCAACATAATCACATCACCAACTTCAAGAAACCGCTTGCAAAGGTAACGAAGCTTCTCATAAGATACACAGCTAGTGGGGTGTCACTTGAGGCTGACTGGCCAAAGTATCAAAAACACGTGTATTTGGGTGAGCAATTAGCAGGAATCACTATGACACTCATAGGGTAGCCAATGCCTCGTCACCAGCATAATCACATCAGCAACTTCAAGAAACCCCTGGCAAAAGTTACAATGACTCTTAAGATACACAACTAGTGGCGTAGCTATCAGGCAGACTGGAAAGAGTATCTAAAAAATGTGTATTAGGATGAGCAACTGGCAGGAAACACTGTGAATCTCTTAGGGTAGCCAATATCTCGTCACCAGTATAATCACATCTTCAAAGTCAAGAAACCGCTGGCAAGAGTAACGATGTTTCTCTTAAGATACACAACTAGTGGCGTATCGCTACAGGCACACTGGAAACAGTATCTAAAAAATGTGTATTTGGGTGAGCAACTGGCACGAAACACTGTGACTCTCTTAGGGTAACCAATATCTCGTCACCAGTATAATCACATCTTCAAAGGCAAGAAACCGCTGGCAAGAGTAACGATGTTTCTCTTAAGATACACAACTAGTGGCGTATCGCTTCAGGCAGACTGGCCACAGTATCTCAAAATGTGTATTTGGGTGAGCAACTGGCAGGAAGCACTATGACTCTCTTAAGGTAGCCGATGCCTCGTCACCAACATAATCCCATCTCCAACTTCTGGAAACCGCTTGCAAAGGTAACGAAGCTTCTCATAAGATACACAGCTAGTGGGGTGTCACTTGAGGCAGACTGGCCAAAGTATCAAAAAAATGTGTATTTGGGTGAGCAACTAGCAGGAATCACTATGACACTCATAGGGTAGCCAATGCCTCGTCACCAGCATAATCACATCAGCAACTTCAAGAAACCCCTGGCAAAAGTTACAATGACTCTTAAGATACACAACTAGTGGCGTAGCTATCAGGCAGACTGGAAAGAGTATCTAAAAAATGTGTATTTGGGTGAAGAACTGGCAGGAATCTATATGACTCTCTTGAGGTAGCCAATGCCTCGTCACCAGCAGAATCAAATCAGCAACTTCTAGAAACCCCTGGCAAAAGTAACGATGTTTCTCTTAAGATACACAACTAGTGGCGTATCGCTTCAGGCACACTGGAAACAGTATCTAAAAAATGTGTATTTGGGTGAGCAACTGGCACGAAACACTGTGACTCTCTTAGGGTAACCAATATCTCGTCACCAGTATAATCACATCTTCAAATTCAAGAAACCGCTGGCAAGAGTAACGATGTTTCTCTTAAGATACACAACTAGTGGCGTATCGCTTCAGGCACACTGGCCACAGTATCTCAAAATGTGTATTTGGGTGAGCAACTTGCAGAAGGCACTATGACTCTCTTAAGGTAGCCAATGCCTCGTCACCAACATAATCACATCACCAACTTCAAGAAACCGCTTGCAAAGGTAACGAAGCTTCTCATAAGAGACACAGCTAGTGGGGTGTCACTTGAGGCAGACTGGCCAAAGTATCAAAAAAATGTGTATTTTGGTGAGCAACTAGCAGCAATCACTATGACACTCATAGGGTAGCCAATGCCTCGTCACCAGCATAATCACATCAGCAACATCAAGAAACCCCTGGCAAAAGTTACAATGACTCTTAAGATACACAACTAGTGGCGTAGCTATCAGGCAGACTGGAAAGACTATCTAAAAAATGTGTATTTGGGTGAAGAACTGGCAGGAATCTCTATGACTCTCTTGAGGTAGCCAATGCCTCGTCACCAGCAGAATCAAATCAGCAACTTCTAGAAACCCCTGGCAAAAGTAACGATGTTTCTCTTAAGATACACAACTAGTGACGTATCGCTTCAGGCACACTGGAAACAGTATCTAAAAAATGTGTATTTGGGTGAGCAACTGGCACGAAACACTGTGACTCTCTTAGGGTAACCAATATCTCGTCACCAGTATAATCACATCTTCAAAGTCAAGAAACCGCTGGCAAGAGTAACGATGTTTCTCTTAAGATACACAACTAGTGGCGTATCGCTTCAGGCACACTGGCCACAGTATCTCAAAATGTGTATTTGGGTGAGCAACTGGCAGAAAGCACTATGACTCTCTTAAGGTAGCCAATGCCTCGTCACCAACATAATCACATCACCAACTTCAAGAAACCGCTTGCAAAGGTAACGAAGCTTCTCATAAGATACACAGCTAGTGGGGTGTCACTTGAGGCAGACTGGCCAAAGTATCAAAAACACGTGTATTTGGGTGAGCAACTAGCAGGAATCACTATGACACTCATAGGGTAGCCAATGCCTCGTCACCAGCATAATCACATCAGCAACTTCAAGAAACCCCTGGCAAAAGTTACAATGACTCTTAAGATACACAACTAGTGGCGTAGCTATCAGGCAGACTGGAAAGAGTATCTAAAAAATGTGTATTTGGGTGAAGAACTGGCAGGAATCTCTATGACTCTCTTGAGGTAGCCAATGCCTTGTCACCAGCAGAATCAAATCAGCAACTTCTAGAAACCCCTGGCAAAAGTAACGATGTTTCTCTTAAGATACACAACTAGTGGCGTATCGCTTCAGGCACACTGGAAACAGTATCTAAAAAATGTGTATTTGGGTGAGCAACTGGCACGAAACACTGTGACTCTCTTAGGGTAACCAATATCTCGTCACCAGTATAATCACATCTTCAAAGGCAAGAAACCGCTGGCAAGAGTAACGATGTTTCTCTTAAGATACACAACTAGTGGCGTATCGCTTCAGGCACACTGGCCACAGTATCTCAAAATGTGTATTTGGGTGAGCAACTGGCAGAAAGCACTATGACTCTCTTAAGGTAGCCAATGCCTCGTCACCAACATAATCACATCACCAACTTCAAGAAACCGCTTGCAAAGGTAACGAAGCTTCTCATAAGATACACAGCTAGTGGGGTGTCACTTGAGGCTGACTGGCCAAAGTATCAAAAACACGTGTATTTGGGTGAGCAATTAGCAGGAATCACTATGACACTCATAGGGTAGCCAATGCCTCGTCACCAGCATAATCACATCAGCAACTTCAAGAAACCCCTGGCAAAAGTTACAATGACTCTTAAGATACACAACTAGTGGCGTAGCTATCAGGCAGACTGGAAAGAGTATCTAAAAAATGTGTATTAGGATGAGCAACTGGCAGGAAACACTGTGAATCTCTTAGGGTAGCCAATATCTCGTCACCAGTATAATCACATCTTCAAAGTCAAGAAACCGCTGGCAAGAGTAACGATGTTTCTCTTAAGATACACAACTAGTGGCGTATCGCTACAGGCACACTGGAAACAGTATCTAAAAAATGTGTATTTGGGTGAGCAACTGGCACGAAACACTGTGACTCTCTTAGGGTAACCAATATCTCGTCACCAGTATAATCACATCTTCAAAGGCAAGAAACCGCTGGCAAGAGTAACGATGTTTCTCTTAAGATACACAACTAGTGGCGTATCGCTTCAGGCAGACTGGCCACAGTATCTCAAAATGTGTATTTGGGTGAGCAACTGGCAGGAAGCACTATGACTCTCTTAAGGTAGCCAATGCCACGTCACCAACATAATCCCATCACCAACTTCAAGAAACCGCTTTCAAAGGTAACGAAGCTTCTCATAAGATACACAGCTAGTGGGGTGTCACTTGAGGCAGACTGGCCAAAGTATCAAAAAAATGTGTCTTTGGGTGAGCAACTAGCAGGAATCACTATGACACTCATAGGGTAGCCAATGCCTCGTCACCAGCATAATCACATCAGCAACTTCAAGAAACCCCTGGCAAAAGTTACAATGACTCTTAAGATACACAACTAGTGGCGTAGCTATCAGGCAGACTGGAAAGAGTATCTAAAAAATGTGTATTTGTGTGAAGAACTGGCAGGAATCTCTATGACTCTCTTGAGGTAGCCAATGCCTTTTCACCAGCAGAATCAAATCAGCAACTTCTAGAAACCCCTGGCAAAAGTAACGATGTTTCTCTTAAGATACACAACTAGTGGCGTATCGCTTCAGGCACACTGGAAACAGTATCTAAAAAATGTGTATTTGGGTGAGCAACTGGCACGAAACACTGTGACTCTCTTAGGGTAACCAATATTTCGTCACCAGTATAATCACATCTTCAAAGGCAAGAAACCGCTGGCAAGAGTAACGATGTTTCTCTTAAGATACACAACTAGTGGCGTATCGCTTCAGGCACACTGGCCACAGTATCTAAAAATGTGTATTTGGGTGAGCAACTGGCAGAAAGCACTATGACTCTCTTAAGGTAGCCAATGCCTCGTCACCAACATAATCCCATCACCAACTTCAAGAAACCGCTTGCAAAGGTAACGAAGCTTCTCATAAGATACACAGCTAGTGGGGTGTCACTTGAGGCAGACTGGCCAAAGTATCAAAAAAATATGTATGTGTGCGAGCAACTAGCAGGAATCACTATGACACTCATAGGGCAGCCAATGCCTCGTCACCAGCATAATGACATCAGCAACTTCAAGAAACCCCTGGCAAAAGTTACAATGACTCTTAAGATACACAACTAGTGGCGTCGCTATCAGGCAGACTGGAAAGAGTATCTAAAAAATGTGTATTTGGATGAGCAACTGGCAGGAAACACTGTGACTCTCTTAGGGTAGCCAATATCTCGTCACCAGTATAATCACATCTACAAAGTCAAGAAACCGCTGGCAAGAGTAACGATGTTTCTCTTAAGATACACAACTAGTGGCGTATCGCTACAGGCACACTGGAAACAGTATCTAAAAAATGTGTATTTGGGTGAGCAACTGGCACGAAACACTGTGACTCTCTTAGGGTAACCAATATCTCGTCACCAGTATAATCACATCTTCAAAGGCAAGAAACCGCTGGCAAGAGTAACGATGTTTCTCTTAAGATACACAACTAGTGGCGTATCGCTTCAGGCAGACTGGCCACAGTATCTCAAAATGTGTAATTGGGTGAGCAACTGGCAGGAAGCACTATGACTCTCTTAAGGTAGCCAATGCCTCGTCACCAACATAATCCCATCACCAACTTCAAGAAACCGCTTGCAAAGGTAACGAAGCTTCTCATAAGATACACAGCTAGTGGGGTGTCACTTGAGGCAGACAGGCCAAAGTATCAAAAAAATGTGTATTTGGGTGAGCAACTAGCAGGAATCACTATAACACTCATAGGGTAGCCAATGCCTCGTCACCAGCATAATCACATCAGCAACTTCAAGAAACCCCTGGCAAAAGTTACAATGACTCTTAAGATACACAACTAGTGGCGTAGCTATCAGGCAGACTGGAAAGAGTATCTAAAAAATGTGTATTTGGGTGAAGAACTGGCAGGAATCTCTATGACTCTCTTGAGGTAGCCAATGCCTCGACACCAGCATAACCACATCAGCAACTTCAAGAAACCCCTGGCAAAAGTTACAATGACTCTTAAGATACACAACTAGTGGCGTAGCTATCAGGCAGACTGGAAAGAGTATCTAAAAAATGTGTATTTGGGTGAAGAACTGGCAGGAATCTCTATGACTCTCTTGAGGTAGCCAATGCCTTGTCACCAGCAGAATCAAATCAGCAACTTCTAGAAACCCCTGGCAAAAGTAACGATGTTTCTCTTAAGATACACAACTAGTGGCGTATCGCTTCAGGCACACTGGCCACAGTATCTCAAAATGTGTATTTGGGTGAGCAACTGGCAGGAAGCACTATGACTCTCTTAAGGTAGCCAATGCCTCGTCACCAACATAATCACATCACCAACTTCAAGAAACCGCTTGCAAAGGTAACGAAGCTTCTCATAAGAGACACAGCTAGTGGGGTGTCACTTGAGGCAGACTGGCCAAAGTATCAAAAAAATGTGTATTTTGGTGAGCAACTAGCAGCAATCACTATGACACTCATAGGGTAGCCAATGCCTCGTCACCAGCATAATCACATCAGCAACATCAAGAAACCCCTGGCAAAAGTTACAATGACTCTTAAGATACACAACTAGTGGCGTAGCTATCAGGCAGACTGGAAAGACTATCTAAAAAATGTGTATTTGGGTGAAGAACTGGCAGGAATCTCTATGACTCTCTTGAGGTAGCCAATGCCTCGTCACCAGCAGAATCAAATCAGCAACTTCTAGAAACCCCTGGCAAAAGTAACGATGTTTCTCTTAAGATACACAACTAGTGACGTATCGCTTCAGGCACACTGGAAACAGTATCTAAAAAATGTGTATTTGGGTGAGCAACTGGCACGAAACACTGTGACTCTCTTAGGGTAACCAATATCTCGTCACCAGTATAATCACATCTTCAAAGTCAAGAAACCGCTGGCAAGAGTAACGATGTTTCTCTTAAGATACACAACTAGTGGCGTATCGCTTCAGGCACACTGGCCACAGTATCTCAAAATGTGTATTTGGGTGAGCAACTGGCAGAAAGCACTATGACTCTCTTAAGGTAGCCAATGCCTCGTCACCAACATAATCACATCACCAACTTCAAGAAACCGCTTGCAAAGGTAACGAAGCTTCTCATAAGATACACAGCTAGTGGGGTGTCACTTGAGGCAGACTGGCCAAAGTATCAAAAACACGTGTATTTGGGTGAGCAACTAGCAGGAATCACTATGACACTCATAGGGTAGCCAATGCCTCGTCACCAGCATAATCACATCAGCAACTTCAAGAAACCCCTGGCAAAAGTTACAATGACTCTTAAGATACACAACTAGTGGCGTAGCTATCAGGCAGACTGGAAAGAGTATCTAAAAAATGTGTATTTGGGTGAAGAACTGGCAGGAATCTCTATGACTCTCTTGAGGTAGCCAATGCCTTGTCACCAGCAGAATCAAATCAGCAACTTCTAGAAACCCCTGGCAAAAGTAACGATGTTTCTCTTAAGATACACAACTAGTGGCGTATCGCTTCAGGCACACTGGAAACAGTATCTAAAAAATGTGTATTTGGGTGAGCAACTGGCACGAAACACTGTGACTCTCTTAGGGTAACCAATATCTCGTCACCAGTATAATCACATCTTCAAAGGCAAGAAACCGCTGGCAAGAGTAACGATGTTTCTCTTAAGATACACAACTAGTGGCGTATCGCTTCAGGCACACTGGCCACAGTATCTCAAAATGTGTATTTGGGTGAGCAACTGGCAGAAAGCACTATGACTCTCTTAAGGTAGCCAATGCCTCGTCACCAACATAATCACATCACCAACTTCAAGAAACCGCTTGCAAAGGTAACGAAGCTTCTCATAAGATACACAGCTAGTGGGGTGTCACTTGAGGCTGACTGGCCAAAGTATCAAAAACACGTGTATTTGGGTGAGCAATTAGCAGGAATCACTATGACACTCATAGGGTAGCCAATGCCTCGTCACCAGCATAATCACATCAGCAACTTCAAGAAACCCCTGGCAAAAGTTACAATGACTCTTAAGATACACAACTAGTGGCGTAGCTATCAGGCAGACTGGAAAGAGTATCTAAAAAATGTGTATTAGGATGAGCAACTGGCAGGAAACACTGTGAATCTCTTAGGGTAGCCAATATCTCGTCACCAGTATAATCACATCTTCAAAGTCAAGAAACCGCTGGCAAGAGTAACGATGTTTCTCTTAAGATACACAACTAGTGGCGTATCGCTACAGGCACACTGGAAACAGTATCTAAAAAATGTGTATTTGGGTGAGCAACTGGCACGAAACACTGTGACTCTCTTAGGGTAACCAATATCTCGTCACCAGTATAATCACATCTTCAAAGGCAAGAAACCGCTGGCAAGAGTAACGATGTTTCTCTTAAGATACACAACTAGTGGCGTATCGCTTCAGGCAGACTGGCCACAGTATCTCAAAATGTGTATTTGGGTGAGCAACTGGCAGGAAGCACTATGACTCTCTTAAGGTAGCCAATGCCACGTCACCAACATAATCCCATCACCAACTTCAAGAAACCGCTTTCAAAGGTAACGAAGCTTCTCATAAGATACACAGCTAGTGGGGTGTCACTTGAGGCAGACTGGCCAAAGTATCAAAAAAATGTGTCTTTGGGTGAGCAACTAGCAGGAATCACTATGACACTCATAGGGTAGCCAATGCCTCGTCACCAGCATAATCACATCAGCAACTTCAAGAAACCCCTGGCAAAAGTTACAATGACTCTTAAGATACACAACTAGTGGCGTAGCTATCAGGCAGACTGGAAAGAGTATCTAAAAAATGTGTATTTGTGTGAAGAACTGGCAGGAATCTCTATGACTCTCTTGAGGTAGCCAATGCCTTTTCACCAGCAGAATCAAATCAGCAACTTCTAGAAACCCCTGGCAAAAGTAACGATGTTTCTCTTAAGATACACAACTAGTGGCGTATCGCTTCAGGCACACTGGAAACAGTATCTAAAAAATGTGTATTTGGGTGAGCAACTGGCACGAAACACTGTGACTCTCTTAGGGTAACCAATATTTCGTCACCAGTATAATCACATCTTCAAAGGCAAGAAACCGCTGGCAAGAGTAACGATGTTTCTCTTAAGATACACAACTAGTGGCGTATCGCTTCAGGCACACTGGCCACAGTATCTAAAAATGTGTATTTGGGTGAGCAACTGGCAGAAAGCACTATGACTCTCTTAAGGTAGCCAATGCCTCGTCACCAACATAATCCCATCACCAACTTCAAGAAACCGCTTGCAAAGGTAACGAAGCTTCTCATAAGATACACAGCTAGTGGGGTGTCACTTGAGGCAGACTGGCCAAAGTATCAAAAAAATATGTATTTGTGCGAGCAACTAGCAGGAATCACTATGACACTCATAGGGCAGCCAATGCCTCGTCACCAGCATAATGACATCAGCAACTTCAAGAAACCCCTGGCAAAAGTTACAATGACTCTTAAGATACACAACTAGTGGCGTCGCTATCAGGCAGACTGGAAAGAGTATCTAAAAAATGTGTATTTGGATGAGCAACTGGCAGGAAACACTGTGACTCTCTTAGGGTAGCCAATATCTCGTCACCAGTATAATCACATCTACAAAGTCAAGAAACCGCTGGCAAGAGTAACGATGTTTCTCTTAAGATACACAACTAGTGGCGTATCGCTACAGGCACACTGGAAACAGTATCTAAAAAATGTGTATTTGGGTGAGCAACTGGCACGAAACACTGTGACTCTCTTAGGGTAACCAATATCTCGTCACCAGTATAATCACATCTTCAAAGGCAAGAAACCGCTGGCAAGAGTAACGATGTTTCTCTTAAGATACACAACTAGTGGCGTATCGCTTCAGGCAGACTGGCCACAGTATCTCAAAATGTGTAATTGGGTGAGCAACTGGCAGGAAGCACTATGACTCTCTTAAGGTAGCCAATGCCTCGTCACCAACATAATCCCATCACCAACTTCAAGAAACCGCTTGCAAAGGTAACGAAGCTTCTCATAAGATACACAGCTAGTGGGGTGTCACTTGAGGCAGACAGGCCAAAGTATCAAAAAAATGTGTATTTGGGTGAGCAACTAGCAGGAATCACTATAACACTCATAGGGTAGCCAATGCCTCGTCACCAGCATAATCACATCAGCAACTTCAAGAAACCCCTGGCAAAAGTTACAATGACTCTTAAGATACACAACTAGTGGCGTAGCTATCAGGCAGACTGGAAAGAGTATCTAAAAAATGTGTATTTGGGTGAAGAACTGGCAGGAATCTCTATGACTCTCTTGAGGTAGCCAATGCCTCGACACCAGCATAACCACATCAGCAACTTCAAGAAACCCCTGGCAAAAGTTACAATGACTCTTAAGATACACAACTAGTGGCGTAGCTATCAGGCAGACTGGAAAGAGTATCTAAAAAATGTGTATTTGGGTGAAGAACTGGCAGGAATCTCTATGACTCTCTTGAGGTAGCCAATGCCTTGTCACCAGCAGAATCAAATCAGCAACTTCTAGAAACCCCTGGCAAAAGTAACGATGTTTCTCTTAAGATACACAACTAGTGGCGTATCGCTTCAGGCACACTGGCCACAGTATCTCAAAATGTGTATTTGGGTGAGCAACTGGCAGGAAGCACTATGACTCTCTTAAGGTAGCCAATGCCTCGTCACCAACATAATCCCATCACCAACTTCAAGAAACCGCTTGCAAAGGTAACGAATCTTCTCATAAGATACACAGCTAGTGGGGTGTCACTTGAGGCAGACTGGCCAAAGTATCAAAAAAATGTGTATTTGGGTGAGCAACTAGCAGGAATCACTATGACAATCATAGGGTAGCCAATGCCTCGTCACCAGCATAATCACATCAGCAACTTCAAGAAACCCCTGGCAAAAGTTACAATGACTCTTAAGATACACAACTAGTGGCGTAGCTATCAGGCAGACTGGAAAGAGTATCTAAAAAATGTGTATTTGGTTGAAGAACTGGCAGGAATCTCTATGACTCTCTTGAGGAAGCCAATGCTTCGTCACCAGCAGAATCAAATCAGCAACTTCTAGAAACCCCTTTCAAAAGTAACGATGTTTCTCTTAAGATACATAACTTGTGGCGTATCGCTTCAGGCACACTGGAAACAGTATCTAAAAAATGTGTATTTGGGTGAGCAACTGGCACGAAACACTGTGACTCTCTTAGGGTAGCCAATATCTCGTCACCAGTATAATCACAGCTTCAAAGTCAAGAAACCGCTGGCAAGAGTAACGATGTTTCTCTTAAGATACACAACTAGTGGCGTATCGCTTCAGGCACACTGGCCACAGTATCTCAAAATGTGTATTTGGGTGAGCAACTGGCAGAAAGCACTATGACTCTCTTAAGGTAGCCAATGCCTCGTCACCAACATAATCACATCACCAACTTCAAGAAACCGCTTGCAAAGGTAACGAAGCTTCTCATAAGATACACAGCTAGTGGGGTGTCACTTGAGGCAGACTGGCCAAAGTATCAAAAACACGTGTATTTGGGTGAGCAACTAGCAGGAATCACTATGACACTCATAGGGTAGCCAATGCCTCGTCACCAGCATAATCACATCAGCAACTTCAAGAAACCCTTGGCAAAAGTTACAATGACTCTTAAGATACACAACTAGTGGCGTAGCTATCAGGCAGACTGGAAAGAGTATCTAAAAAATGTGTATTAGGATGAGCAACTGGCAGGAAACACTGTGACTCTCTTAGGGTAGCCAATATCTCGTCACCAGTATAATCACATCTTCAAAGTCAAGAAACCGCTGGCAAGAGTAACGATGTTTCTCTTAAGATACACAACTAGTGGCGTATCGCTACAGGCACACTGGAAACAGTATCTAAAAAATGTGTATTTGGGTGAGCAACTGGCACGAAACACTGTGACTCTCTTAGGGTAACCAATATCTCGTCACCAGTATAATCACATCTTCAAAGGCAAGAAACCGCTGGCAAGAGTAACGATGTTTCTCTTAAGATACACAACTAGTGGCGTATCGCTTCAGGCAGACTGGCCACAGTATCTCAAAATGTGTATTTGGGTGAGCAACTGGCAGGAAGCACTATGACTCTCTTAAGGTAGCCAATGCCTCGTCACCAACATAATCCCATCACCAACTTCAAGAAACCGCTTGCAAAGGTAACGAAGCTTCTCATAAGATACACAGCTAGTGGGGTGTCACTTGAGGCAGACTGGCCAAAGTATCAAAAAAATGTGTCTTTGGGTGAGCAACTAGCAGGAATCACTATGACACTCATAGGGTAGCCAATGCCTCGTCACCAGCATAATCACATCAGCAACTTCAAGAAACCCCTGGCAAAAGTTACAATGACTCTTAAGATACACAACTAGTGGCGTAGCTATCAGGCAGACTGGAAAGAGTATCTAAAAAATGTGTATTTGTGTGAAGAACTGGCAGGAATCTCTATGACTCTCTTGAGGTAGCCAATGCCTTGTCACCAGCAGAATCAAATCAGCAACTTCTAGAAACCCCTGGCAAAAGTAACGATGTTTCTCTTAAGATACACAACTAGTGGCGTATCGCTTCAGGCACACTGGAAACAGTATCTAAAAAATGTGTATTTGGGTGAGCAACTGGCACGAAACACTGTGACTCTCTTAGGGTAACCAATATCTCGTCACCAGTATAATCACATCTTCAAAGGCAAGAAACCGCTGGCAAGAGTAACGATGTTTCTCTTAAGATACACAACTAGTGGCGTATCGCTTCAGGCAGACTGGCCACAGTATCTCAAAATGTGTATTTGGGTGAGCAACTGGCAGGAAGCACTATGACTCTCTTAAGGTAGCCAATGCCTCGTCACCAACATAATCCCATCACCAACTTCAAGAAACCGCTTGCAAAGGTAACGAATCTTCTCATAAGATACACAGCTAGTGGGGTGTCACTTGAGGCAGACTGGCCAAAGTATCAAAAAAATGTGTATTTGGGTGAGCAACTAGCAGGAATCACTATGACACTCATAGGGTAGCCAATGCCTCGTCACCAGCATAATCACATCAGCAACTTCAAGAAACCCCTGGCAAAAGTTACAATGACTCTTAAGATACACAACTAGTGGCGTAGCTATCAGGCAGACTGGAAAGAGTATCTAAAAATGTGTATTTGGGTGAAGAACTGGCAGGAATCTCTATGACTCTCTTGAGGTAGCCAATGCCTCGACACCAGCATAACCACATCAGCAACTTCAAGAAACCCCTGGCAAAAGTTACAATGACTCTTAAGATACACAACTAGTGGCGTAGCTATCAGGCAGACTGGAAAGAGTATCTAAAAAATGTGTATTTGGGTGAAGAACTGGCAGGAATCTCTATGACTCTCTTGAGGTAGCCAATGCCTTGTCACCAGCAGAATCAAATCAGCAACTTCTAGAAACCCCTGGCAAAAGTAACGATGTTTCTCTTAAGATACACAACTAGTGGCGTATCGCTTCAGGCACACTGGCCACAGTATCTCAAAATGTGTATTTGGGTGAGCAACTGGCAGGAAGCACTATGACTCTCTTAAGGTAGCCAATGCCTCGTCACCAACATAATCCCATCACCAACTTCAAGAAACCGCTTGCAAAGGTAACGAAGCTTCTCATAAGATACACAGCTAGTGGGGTGTCACTTGAGGCAGACTGGCCAAAGTATCAAAAAAATGTGTCTGTGGGTGAGCAACTAGCAGGAATCACTATGACACTCATAGGGTAGCCAATGCCTCGTCACCAGCATAATCACATCAGCAACTTCAAGAAACCCCTGGCAAAAGTTACAATGACTCTTAAGATACACAACTAGTGGCGTAGCTATCAGGCAGACTGGAAAGAGTATCTAAAAAATGTGTATTTGTGTGAAGAACTGGCAGGAATCTCTATGACTCTCTTGAGGTAGCCAATGCCTTGTCACCAGCAGAATCAAATCAGCAACTTCTAGAAACCCCTGGCAAAAGTAACGATGTTTCTCTTAAGATACACAACTAGTGGCGTATCGCTTCAGGCACACTGGAAACAGTATCTAAAAAATGTGTATTTGGGTGAGCAACTGGCACGAAACACTGTGACTCTCTTAGGGTAACCAATATCTCGTCACCAGTATAATCACATCTTCAAAGGCAAGAAACCGCTGGCAAGAGTAACGATGTTTCTCTTAAGATACACAACTAGTGGCGTATCGCTTCAGGCAGACTGGCCACAGTATCTCAAAATGTGTATTTGGGTGAGCAACTGGCAGGAAGCACTATGACTCTCTTAAGGTAGCCAATGCCTCGTCACCAACATAATCCCATCACCAACTTCAAGAAACCGCTTGCAAAGGTAACGAATCTTCTCATAAGATACACAGCTAGTGGGGTGTCACTTGAGGCAGACTGGCCAAAGTATCAAAAAAATGTGTATTTGGGTGAGCAACTAGCAGGAATCACTATGACACTCATAGGGTAGCCAATGCCTCGTCACCAGCATAATCACATCAGCAACTTCAAGAAACCCCTGGCAAAAGTTACAATGACTCTTAAGATACACAACTAGTGGCGTAGCTATCAGGCAGACTGGAAAGAGTATCTAAAAAATGTGTATTTGGTTGAAGAACTGGCAGGAATCTCTATGACTCTCTTGAGGAAGCCAATGCTTCGTCACCAGCAGAATTAAATCAGCAACTTCTAGAAACCCCTTTCAAAAGTAACGATGTTTCTCTTAAGATACATAACTTGTGGCGTATCGCTTCAGGCACACTGGAAACAGTATCTAAAAAATGTGTATTTGGGTGAGCAACTGGCACGAAACACTGTGACTCTCTTAGGGTAGCCAATATCTCGTCACCAGTATAATCACAGCTTCAAAGTCAAGAAACCGCTGGCAAGAGTAACGATGTTTCTCTTAAGATACACAACTAGTGGCGTATCGCTTCAGGCACACTGGCCACAGTATCTCAAAATGTGTATTTGGGTGAGCAACTGGCAGAAAGCACTATGACTCTCTTAAGGTAGCCAATGCCTCGTCACCAACATAATCACATCACCAACTTCAAGAAACCGCTTGCAAAGGTAACGAAGCTTCTCATAAGATACACAGCTAGTGGGGTGTCACTTGAGGCAGACTGGCCAAAGTATCAAAAACACGTGTATTTGGGTGAGCAACTAGCAGGAATCACTATGACACTCATAGGGTAGCCAATGCCTCGTCACCAGCATAATCACATCAGCAACTTCAAGAAACCCTTGGCAAAAGTTACAATGACTCTTAAGATACACAACTAGTGGCGTAGCTATCAGGCAGACTGGAAAGAGTATCTAAAAAATGTGTATTAGGATGAGCAACTGGCAGGAAACACTGTGACTCTCTTAGGGTAGCCAATATCTCGTCACCAGTATAATCACATCTTCAAAGTCAAGAAACCGCTGGCAAGAGTAACGATGTTTCTCTTAAGATACACAACTAGTGGCGTATCGCTACAGGCACACTGGAAACAGTATCTAAAAAATGTGTATTTGGGTGAGCAACTGGCACGAAACACTGTGACTCTCTTAGGGTAACCAATATCTCGTCACCAGTATAATCACATCTTCAAAGGCAAGAAACCGCTGGCAAGAGTAACGATGTTTCTCTTAAGATACACAACTAGTGGCGTATCGCTTCAGGCAGACTGGCCACAGTATCTCAAAATGTGTATTTGGGTGAGCAACTGGCAGGAAGCACTATGACTCTCTTAAGGTAGCCAATGCCTCGTCACCAACATAATCCCATCACCAACTTCAAGAAACCGCTTGCAAAGGTAACGAAGCTTCTCATAAGATACACAGCTAGTGGGGTGTCACTTGAGGCAGACTGGCCAAAGTATCAAAAAAATGTGTCTTTGGGTGAGCAACTAGCAGGAATCACTATGACACTCATAGGGTAGCCAATGCCTCGTCACCAGCATAATCACATCAGCAACTTCAAGAAACCCCTGGCAAAAGTTACAATGACTCTTAAGATACACAACTAGTGGCGTAGCTATCAGGCAGACTGGAAAGAGTATCTAAAAAATGTGTATTTGTGTGAAGAACTGGCAGGAATCTCTATGACTCTCTTGAGGTAGCCAATGCCTTGTCACCAGCAGAATCAAATCAGCAACTTCTAGAAACCCCTGGCAAAAGTAACGATGTTTCTCTTAAGATACACAACTAGTGGCGTATCGCTTCAGGCACACTGGAAACAGTATCTAAAAAATGTGTATTTGGGTGAGCAACTGGCACGAAACACTGTGACTCTCTTAGGGTAACCAATATCTCGTCACCAGTATAATCACATCTTCAAAGGCAAGAAACCGCTGGCAAGAGTAACGATGTTTCTCTTAAGATACACAACTAGTGGCGTATCGCTTCAGGCAGACTGGCCACAGTATCTCAAAATGTGTATTTGGGTGAGCAACTGGCAGGAAGCACTATGACTCTCTTAAGGTAGCCAATGCCTCGTCACCAACATAATCCCATCACCAACTTCAAGAAACCGCTTGCAAAGGTAACGAATCTTCTCATAAGATACACAGCTAGTGGGGTGTCACTTGAGGCAGACTGGCCAAAGTATCAAAAAAATGTGTATTTGGGTGAGCAACTAGCAGGAATCACTATGACACTCATAGGGTAGCCAATGCCTCGTCACCAGCATAATCACATCAGCAACTTCAAGAAACCCCTGGCAAAAGTTACAATGACTCTTAAGATACACAACTAGTGGCGTAGCTATCAGGCAGACTGGAAAGAGTATCTAAAAATGTGTATTTGGGTGAAGAACTGGCAGGAATCTCTATGACTCTCTTGAGGTAGCCAATGCCTCGACACCAGCATAACCACATCAGCAACTTCAAGAAACCCCTGGCAAAAGTTACAATGACTCTTAAGATACACAACTAGTGGCGTAGCTATCAGGCAGACTGGAAAGAGTATCTAAAAAATGTGTATTTGGGTGAAGAACTGGCAGGAATCTCTATGACTCTCTTGAGGTAGCCAATGCCTTGTCACCAGCAGAATCAAATCAGCAACTTCTAGAAACCCCTGGCAAAAGTAACGATGTTTCTCTTAAGATACACAACTAGTGGCGTATCGCTTCAGGCACACTGGCCACAGTATCTCAAAATGTGTATTTGGGTGAGCAACTGGCAGGAAGCACTATGACTCTCTTAAGGTAGCCAATGCCTCGTCACCAACATAATCCCATCACCAACTTCAAGAAACCGCTTGCAAAGGTAACGAAGCTTCTCATAAGATACACAGCTAGTGGGGTGTCACTTGAGGCAGACTGGCCAAAGTATCAAAAAAATGTGTCTGTGGGTGAGCAACTAGCAGGAATCACTATGACACTCATAGGGTAGCCAATGCCTCGTCACCAGCATAATCACATCAGCAACTTCAAGAAACCCCTGGCAAAAGTTACAATGACTCTTAAGATACACAACTAGTGGCGTAGCTATCAGGCAGACTGGAAAGAGTATCTAAAAAATGTGTATTTGTGTGAAGAACTGGCAGGAATCTCTATGACTCTCTTGAGGTAGCCAATGCCTTGTCACCAGCAGAATCAAATCAGCAACTTCTAGAAACCCCTGGCAAAAGTAACGATGTTTCTCTTAAGATACACAACTAGTGGCGTATCGCTTCAGGCACACTGGAAACAGTATCTAAAAAATGTGTATTTGGGTGAGCAACTGGCACGAAACACTGTGACTCTCTTAGGGTAACCAATATCTCGTCACCAGTATAATCACATCTTCAAAGGCAAGAAACCGCTGGCAAGAGTAACGATGTTTCTCTTAAGATACACAACTAGTGGCGTATCGCTTCAGGCAGACTGGCCACAGTATCTCAAAATGTGTATTTGGGTGAGCAACTGGCAGGAAGCACTATGACTCTCTTAAGGTAGCCAATGCCTCGTCACCAACATAATCCCATCACCAACTTCAAGAAACCGCTTGCAAAGGTAACGAATCTTCTCATAAGATACACAGCTAGTGGGGTGTCACTTGAGGCAGACTGGCCAAAGTATCAAAAAAATGTGTATTTGGGTGAGCAACTAGCAGGAATCACTATGACACTCATAGGGTAGCCAATGCCTCGTCACCAGCATAATCACATCAGCAACTTCAAGAAACCCCTGGCAAAAGTTACAATGACTCTTAAGATACACAACTAGTGGCGTAGCTATCAGGCAGACTGGAAAGAGTATCTAAAAAATGTGTATTAGGATGAGCAACTGGCAGGAAACACTGTGACTCTCTTAGGGTAGCCAATATCTCGTCACCAGTATAATCACATCTTCAAAGTCAAGAAACCGCTGGCAAGAGTAACGATGTTTCTCTTAAGATACACAACTAGTGGCGTATCGCTTCAGGCACACTGGCCACAGTATCTCAAAATGTGTATTTGGGTGAGCAACTGGCAGAAAGCACTATGACTCTCTTAAGGTAGCCAATGCCTCGTCACCAACATAATCCCATCACCAACTTCAAGAAACCGCTTGCAAAGGTAACGAAGCTTCTCATAAGATACACAGCTAGTGGGGTGTCACTTGAGGCAGACTGGCCAAAGTATCAAAAACACGTGTATTTGGGTGAGCAACTAGCAGGAATCACTATGACACTCATAGGGTAGCCAATGCCTCGTCACCAGCATAATCACATCAGCAACTTCAAGAAACCCCTGGCAAAAGTTACAATGACTCTTAAGATACACAACTAGTGGCGTAGCTATCAGGCAGACTGGAAAGAGTATCTAAAAAATGTGTATTAGGATGAGCAACTGGCAGGAAACACTGTGACTCTCTTAGGGTAGCCAATATCTCGTCACCAGTATAATCACATCTTCAAAGTCAAGAAACCGCTGGCAAGAGTAACGATGTTTCTCTTAAGATACACAACTAGTGGCGTATCGCTACAGGCACACTGGAAACAGTATCTAAAAAATGTGTATTTGGGTGAGCAACTGGCACGAAACACTGTGACTCTCTTAGGGTAACCAATATCTCGTCACCAGTATAATCACATCTTCAAAGGCAAGAAACCGCTGGCAAGAGTAACGATGTTTCTCTTAAGATACACAACTAGTGGCGTATCGCTTCAGGCAGACTGGCCACAGTATCTCAAAATGTGTATTTGGGTGAGCAACTGGCAGGAAGCACTATGACTCTCTTAAGGTAGCCAATGCCTCGTCACCAACATAATCCCATCACCAACTTCAAGAAACCGCTTGCAAATGTAATGAAGCTTCTCATAAGATACACAGCTAGTGGGGTGTCACTTGAGGCAGACTGGCCAAAGTATCAAAAAAATGTGTCTTTGGGTGAGCAACTAGCAGGAATCACTATGACACTCATAGGGTAGCCAATGCCTCGTCACCAGCATAATCACATCAGCAACTTCAAGAAACCCCTGGCAAAAGTTACAATGACTCTTAAGATACACAACTAGTGGCGTAGCTATCAGGCAGACTGGAAAGAGTATCTAAAAAATGTGTATTTGTGTGAAGAACTGGCAGGAATCTCTTTGACTCTCTTGAGGTAGCCAATGCCTTGTCACCAGCAGAATCAAATCAGCAACTTCTAGAAACCCCTGGCAAAAGTAACGATGTTTCTCTTAAGATACACAACTAGTGGCGTATCGCTTCAGGCACACTGGAAACAGTATCTAAAAAATGTGTATTTGGGTGAGCAACTGGCACGAAACACTGTGACTCTCTTAGGGTAACCAATATCT
The DNA here is from genome assembly GCF_023898315.1 of Schistocerca nitens. NCBI lineage: Eukaryota > Metazoa > Arthropoda > Insecta > Orthoptera > Acrididae > Schistocerca > Schistocerca nitens. Next base: position 103,011,051 of record NC_064616.1, on the reverse strand, counting down.
CGTCACCAGTATAATCACATCTTCAAAGGCAAGAAACCGCTGGCAAGAGTAACGATGTTTCTCTTAAGATACACAACTAGTGGCGTATCGCTTCAGGCAGACTGGCCACAGTATCTCAAAATGTGTATTTGGGTGAGCAACTGGCAGGAAGCACTATGACTCTCTTAAGGTAGCCAATGCCTCGTCACCAACATAATCCCATCACCAACTTCAAGAAACCGCTTGCAAAGGTAACGAATCTTCTCATAAGATACACAGCTAGTGGGGTGTCACTTGAGGCAGACTGGCCAAAGTATCAAAAAAATGTGTATTTGGGTGAGCAACTAGCAGGAATCACTATGACACTCATAGGGTAGCCAATGCCTCGTCACCAGCATAATCACATCAGCAACTTCAAGAAACCCCTGGCAAAAGTTACAATGACTCTTAAGATACACAACTAGTGGCGTAGCTATCAGGCAGACTGGAAAGAGTATCTAAAAAATGTGTATTTGGTTGAAGAACTGGCAGGAATCTCTATGACTCTCTTGAGGAAGCCAATGCTTCGTCACCAGCAGAATTAAATCAGCAACTTCTAGAAACCCCTTTCAAAAGTAACGATGTTTCTCTTAAGATACATAACTTGTGGCGTATCGCTTCAGGCACACTGGAAACAGTATCTAAAAAATGTGTATTTGGGTGAGCAACTGGCACGAAACACTGTGACTCTCTTAGGGTAGCCAATATCTCGTCACCAGTATAATCACTGCTTCAAAGTCAAGAAACCGCTGGCAAGAGTAACGATGTTTCTCTTAAGATACACAACTAGTGGCGTATCGCTTCAGGCACACTGGCCACAGTATCTCAAAATGTGTATTTGGGTGAGCAACTGGCAGAAAGCACTATGACTCTCTTAAGGTAGCCAATGCCTCGTCACCAACATAATCCCATCACCAACTTCAAGAAACCGCTTGCAAAGGTAACGAAGCTTCTCATAAGATACACAGCTAGTGGGGTGTCACTTGAGGCAGACAGGCCAAAGTATCAAAAAAATGTGTATTTGTGCGAGCAACTAGCAGGAATCACTATGACACTCATAGGGTAGCCAATGCCTCGTCACCAGCATAATGACATCAGCAACTTCAAGAAACCCCTGGCAAAAGTTACAATGACTCTTAAGATACACAACTAGTGGCGTCGCTATCAGGCAGACTGGAAAGAGTATCTAAAAAATGTGTATTTGGATGAGCAACTGGCAGGAAACACTGTGACTCTCTTAGGGTAGCCAATATCTCGTCACCAGTATAATCACATCTACAAAGTCAAGAAACCGCTGGCAAGAGTAACGATGTTTCTCTTAAGATACACAACTAGTGGCGTATCGCTACAGGCACACTGGAAACAGTATCTAAAAAATGTGTATTTGGGTGAGCAACTGGCACGAAACACTGTGACTCTCTTAGGGTAACCAATATCTCGTCACCAGTATAATCACATCTTCAAAGGCAAGAAACCGCTGGCAAGAGTAACGATGTTTCTCTTAAGATACACAACTAGTGGCGTATCGCTTCAGGCACACTGGCCACAGTATCTCAAAATGTGTAATTGGGTGAGCAACTGGCAGGAAGCACTATGACTCTCTTAAGGTAGCCAATGCCTCGTCACCAACATAATCCCATCACCAACTTCAAGAAACCGCTTGCAAAGGTAACGAAGCTTCTCATAAGATACACAGCTAGTGGGGTGTCACTTGAGGCAGACAGGCCAAAGTATCAAAAAAATGTGTATTTGGGTGAGCAACTAGCAGGAATCACTATGACACTCATAGGGTAGCCAATGCCTCGTCACCAGCATAATCACATCAGCAACTTCAAGAAACCCCTGGCAAAAGTTACAATGACTCTTAAGATACACAACTAGTTGCGTAGCTATCAGGCAGACTGGAAAGAGTATCTAAAAAATGTGTATTTGGGTGAAGAACTGGCAGGAATCTCTATGACTCTCTTGAGGTAGCCAATGCCTCGACACCAGCATAACCACATCAGCAACTTCAAGAAACCCCTGGCAAAAGTTACAATGACTCTTAAGATACACAACTAGTGGCGTAGCTATCAGGCAGACTGGAAAGAGTATCTAAAAATGTGTATTTGGGTGGAGAACTGGCAGGGATCTCTATGACTCTCTTGAGGTAGCCAATGCCTCGTCACCAGCAGAATCAAATCAGCAACTTCTAGAAACCCCTGGCAAAAGTAACGATGTTTCTCTTAAGATACACAACTAGTGGCGTATCGCTTCAGGCACACTGGAAACAGTATCTAAAAAATGTGTATTTGGGTGAGCAACTGGCACGAAACACTGTGACTCTCTTAGGGTAACCAATATCTCGTCACCAGTATAATCACATCTTCAAAGTCAAGAAACTGCTGGCAAGAGTAACGATGTTTCTCTTAAGATACACAACTAGTGGCGTATCGCTTCAGGCAGACTGGCCACAGTATCTCAAAATGTGTATTTGGGTGAGAAACTGGCAGGAAGCACTATGACTCTCTTAAGGTAGCCAATGCCTCGTCACCAACATAATCACATCACCAACTTCAAGAAACCGCTTGCAAAGGTAACGAAGCTTCTCATAAGATACACAGCTAGTGGGGTGTCACTTGAGGCAGACTGGCCAAAGTATCAAAAAAATGTGTCTTTGGGTGAGCAACTAGCAGGAATCACTATGACACTCATAGGGTAGCCAATGCCTCGTCACCAGTATAATCACATCAGCAACTTCAAGAAACCCCTGGCAAAAGTTACAATGACTCTTAAGATACACAACTAGTGGCGTAGCTATCAGGCAGACTGGAAAGAGTATCTAAAAAATGTGTATTTGGGTGAAGAACTGGCAGGAATCTCTATGACTCTCTTGAGGTAGCCAATGCCTTGTCACCAGCAGAATCAAATCAGCAACTTCTAGAAACCCCTGGCAAAAGTAACGATGTTTCTCTTAAGATACACAACTAGTTGCGTATCGCTTCAGGCACACTGGAAACAGTATCTAAAAAATGTGTATTTGGGTGAGCAACTGCCACGAAACACTGTGACTCTCTTAGGGTAACCAATATCTCGTCACCAGTATAATCACATCTTCAAAGGCAAGAAACCGCTGGCAAGAGTAACGATGTTTCTCTTAAGATACACAACTAGTGGCGTATCGCTTCAGGCAGACTGGCCACAGTATCTCAAAATGTGTATTTGGGTGAGCAACTGGCAGGAAGCACTATGACTCTCTTAAGGTAGCCAATGCCTCGTCACCAACATAATCCCATCACCAACTTCAAGAAACCGCTTGCAAAGGTAACGAATCTTCTCATAAGATACACAGCTAGTGGGGTGTCACTTGAAGCAGACTGGCCAAAGTATCAAAAAAATGTGTATTTGGGTGAGAAACTAGCAGGAATCACTATGACACTCATAGGGTAGCCAATGCCTCGTCACCAGCATAATCACATCAGCAACTTCAAGAAACCCCTGGCAAAAGTTACAATGACTCTTAAGATACACAACTAGTGGCGTAGCTATCAGGCAGACTGGAAAGAGTATCTAAAAAATGTGTATTTGGTTGAAGAACTGGCAGGAATCTCTATGACTCTCTTGAGGAAGCCAATGCTTCGTCACCAGCAGAATCAAATCAGCAACTTCTAGAAACCCCTTTCAAAAGTAACGATGTTTCTCTTAAGATACATAACTTGTGGCGTATCGCTTCAGGCACACTGGAAACAGTATCTAAAAAATGTGTATTTGGGTGAGCAACTGGCACGAAACACTGTGACTCTCTTAGGGTAGCCAATATCTCGTCACCAGTATAATCACAGCTTCAAAGTCAAGAAACCGCTGGCAAGAGTAACGATGTTTCTCTTAAGATACACAACTAGTGGCGTATCGCTTCAGGCACACTGGCCACAGTATCTCAAAATGTGTATTTGGGTGAGCAACTGGCAGAAAGCACTATGACTCTCTTAAGGTAGCCAATGCCTCGTCACCAACATAATCACATCACCAACTTCAAGAAACCGCTTGCAAAGGTAACGAAGCTTCTCATAAGATACACAGCTAGTGGGGTGTCACTTGAGGCAGACTGGCCAAAGTATCAAAAAAATGTGTATTTGGGCGAGCAACTAGCAGGAATCACTATGACACTCATAGGGTAGCCAATGCCTCGTCACCAGCATAATGACATCAGCAACTTCAAGAAACCCCTGGCAAAAGTTACAATGACTCTTAAGATACACAACTAGTGGCGTCGCTATCAGGCAGACTGGAAAGAGTATCTAAAAAATGTGTATTTGGATGAGCAACTGGCAGGAAACACTGTGACTCTCTTAGGGTAGCCAATATCTCGTCACCAGTATAATCACATCTACAAAGTCAAGAAACCGCTGGCAAGAGTAACGATGTTTCTCTTAAGATACACAACTAGTGGCGTATCGCTACAGGCACACTGGAAACAGTATCTAAAAAATGTGTATTTGGGTGAGCAACTGGCACGAAACACTGTGACTCTCTTAGGGTAACCAATATCTCGTCACCAGTATAATCACATCTTCAAAGGCAAGAAACCGCTGGCAAGAGTAACGATGTTTCTCTTAAGATACACAACTAGTGGCGTATCGCTTCAGGCAGACTGGCCACAGTATCTCAAAATGTGTAATTGGGTGAGCAACTGGCAGGAAGCACTATGACTCTCTTAAGGTAGCCAATGCCTCGTCACCAACATAATCCCATCACCAACTTCAAGAAACCGCTTGCAAAGGTAACGAAGCTTCTCATAAGATACACAGCTAGTGGGGTGTCACTTGAGGCAGACAGGCCAAAGTATCAAAAAAATGTGTATTTGGGTGAGCAACTAGCAGGAATCACTATGACACTCATAGGGTAGCCAATGCCTCGTCACCAGCATAATCACATCAGCAACTTCAAGAAACCCCTGGCAAAAGTTACAATGACTCTTAAGATACACAACTAGTGGCGTAGCTATCAGGCAGACTGGAAAGAGTATCTAAAAAATGTGTATTTGGGTGAAGAACTGGCAGGAATCTCTATGACTCTCTTGAGGTAGCCAATGCCTCGACACCAGCATAACCACATCAGCAACTTCAAGAAACCCCTGGCAAAAGTTACAATGACTCTTAAGATACACAACTAGTGGCGTAGCTATCAGGCAGACTGGAAAGAGTATCTAAAAATGTGTATTTGGGTGGAGAACTGGCAGGGATCTCTATGACTCTCTTGAGGTAGCCAATGCCTCGTCACCAGCAGAATCAAATCAGCAACTTCTAGAAACCCCTGGCAAAAGTAACGATGTTTCTCTTAAGATACACAACTAGTGGCGTATCGCTTCAGGCACACTGGAAACAGTATCTAAAAAATGTGTATTTGGGTGAGCAACTGGCACGAAACACTGTGACTCTCTTAGGGTAACCAATATCTCGTCACCAGTATAATCACATCTTCAAAGTCAAGAAACTGCTGGCAAGAGTAACGATGTTTCTCTTAAGATACACAACTAGTGGCGTATCGCTTCAGGCAGACTGGCCACAGTATCTCAAAATGTGTATTTGGGTGAGCAACTGGCAGGAAGCACTATGACTCTCTTAAGGTAGCCAATGCCTCGTCACCAACATAATCACATCACCAACTTCAAGAAACCGCTTGCAAAGGTAACGAAGCTTCTCATAAGATACACAGCTAGTGGGGTGTCACTTGAGGCAGACTGGCCAAAGTATCAAAAAAATGTGTCTTTGGGTGAGCAACTAGCAGGAATCACTATGACACTCATAGGGTAGCCAATGCCTCGTCACCAGTATAATCACATCAGCAACTTCAAGAAACCCCTGGCAAAAGTTACAATGACTCTTAAGATACACAACTAGTGGCGTAGCTATCAGGCAGACTGGAAAGAGTATCTAAAAAATGTGTATTTGGGTGAAGAACTGGCAGGAATCTCTATGACTCTCTTGAGGTAGCCAATGCCTTGTCACCAGCAGAATCAAATCAGCAACTTCTAGAAACCCCTGGCAAAAGTAACGATGTTTCTCTTAAGATACACAACTAGTGGCGTATCGCTTCAGGCACACTGGAAACAGTATCTAAAAAATGTGTATTTGGGTGAGCAACTGCCACGAAACACTGTGACTCTCTTAGGGTAACCAATATCTCGTCACCAGTATAATCACATCTTCAAAGGCAAGAAACCGCTGGCAAGAGTAACGATGTTTCTCTTAAGATACACAACTAGTGGCGTATCGCTACAGGCACACTGGAAACAGTATCTAAAAAATGTGTATTTGGGTGAGCAACTGGCACGAAACACTGTGACTCTCTTAGGGTAACCAATATCTCGTCACCAGTATAATCACATCTTCAAAGGCAAGAAACCGCTGGCAAGAGTAACGATGTTTCTCTTAAGATATACAACTAGTGGCGTATCGCTTCAGGCAGACTGGCCACAGTATCTCAAAATGTGTAATTGGGTGAGCAACTGGCAGGAAGCACTATGACTCTCTTAAGGTAGCCAATGCCTCGTCACCAACATAATCCCATCACCAACTTCAAGAAACCGCTTGCAAAGGTAACGAAGCTTCTCATAAGATACACAGCTAGTGGGGTGTCACTTGAGGCAGACAGGCCAAAGTATCAAAAAAATGTGTATTTGGGTGAGCAACTAGCAGGAATCACTATGACACTCATAGGGTAGCCAATGCCTCGTCACCAGCATAATCACATCAGCAACTTCAAGAAACCCCTGGCAAAAGTTACAATGACTCTTAAGATACACAACTAGTGGCGTAGCTATCAGGCAGACTGGAAAGAGTATCTAAAAAATGTGTATTTGGTTGAAGAACTGGCAGGAATCTCTATGACTCTCTTGAGGAAGCCAATGCTTCGTCACCAGCAGAATCAAATCAGCAACTTCTAGAAACCCCTTTCAAAAGTAACGATGTTTCTCTTAAGATACATAACTTGTGGCGTATCGCTTCAGGCACACTGGAAACAGTATCTAAAAAATGTGTATTTGGGTGAGCAACTGGCACGAAACACTGTGACTCTCTTAGGGTAGCCAATATCTCGTCACCAGTATAATCACAGCTTCAAAGTCAAGAAACCGCTGGCAAGAGTAACGATGTTTCTCTTAAGATACACAACTAGTGGCGTATCGCTTCAGGCACACACGCCACAGTATCTCAAAATGTGTATTTGGGTGAGCAACTGGCAGAAAGCACTATGACTCTCTTAAGGTAGCCAATGCCTCGTCACCAACATAATCACATCACCAACTTCAAGAAACCGCTTGCAAAGGTAACGAAGCTTCTCATAAGATACACAGCTAGTGGGGTGTCACTTGAGGCAGACTGGCCAAAGTATCAAAAACACGTGTATTTGGGCGAGCAACTAGCAGGAATCACTATGACACTCATAGGGTAGCCAATGCCTCGTCACCAGCATAATGACATCAGCAACTTCAAGAAACCCCTGGCAAAAGTTACAATGACTCTTAAGATACACAACTAGTGGCGTCGCTATCAGGCAGACTGGAAAGAGTATCTAAAAAATGTGTATTTGGATGAGCAACTGGCAGGAAACACTGTGACTCTCTTAGGGTAGCCAATATCTCGTCACCAGTATAATCACATCTACAAAGTCAAGAAACCGCTGGCAAGAGTAACGATGTTTCTCTTAAGATACACAACTAGTGGCGTATCGCTACAGGCACACTGGAAACAGTATCTAATAAATGTGTATTTGTGTGAGCAACTGGCACGAAACACTGTGACTCTCTTAGGGTAACCAATATCTCGTCACCAGTATAATCACATCTTCAAAGGCAAGAAACCGCTGGCAAGAGTAACGATGTTTCTCTTAAGATATACAACTAGTGGCGTATCGCTTCAGGCAGACTGGCCACAGTATCTCAAAATGTGTAATTGGGTGAGCAACTGGCAGGAAGCACTATGACTCTCTTAAGGTAGCCAATGCCTCGTCACCAACATAATCCCATCACCAACTTCAAGAAACCGCTTGCAAAGGTAACGAAGCTTCTCATAAGATACACAGCTAGTGGGGTGTCACTTGAGGCAGACAGGCCAAAGTATCAAAAAAATGTGTATTTGGGTGAGCAACTAGCAGGAATCACTATGACACTCATAGGGTAGCCAATGCCTCGTCACCAGCATAATCACATCAGCAACTTCAAGAAACCCCTGGCAAAAGTTACAATGACTCTTAAGATACACAACTAGTGGCGTAGCTATCAGGCAGACTGGAAAGAGTATCTAAAAAATGTGTATTTGGTTGAAGAACTGGCAGGAATCTCTATGACTCTCTTGAGGAAGCCAATGCTTCGTCACCAGCAGAATCAAATCAGCAACTTCTAGAAACCCCTTTCAAAAGTAACGATGTTTCTCTTAAGATACATAACTTGTGGCGTATCGCTTCAGGCACACTGGAAACAGTATCTAAAAAATGTGTATTTGGGTGAGCAACTGGCACGAAACACTGTGACTCTCTTAGGGTAGCCAATATCTCGTCACCAGTATAATCACAGCTTCAAAGTCAAGAAACCGCTGGCAAGAGTAACGATGTTTCTCTTAAGATACACAACTAGTGGCGTATCGCTTCAGGCACACTGGCCACAGTATCTCAAAATGTGTATTTGGGTGAGCAACTGGCAGAAAGCACTATGACTCTCTTAAGGTAGCCAATGCCTCGTCACCAACATAATCACATCACCAACTTCAAGAAACCGCTTGCAAAGGTAACGAAGCTTCTCATAAGATACACAGCTAGTGGGGTGTCACTTGAGGCAGACTGGCCAAAGTATCAAAAAAATGTGTATTTGGGCGAGCAACTAGCAGGAATCACTATGACACTCATAGGGTAGCCAATGCCTCGTCACCAGCATAATGACATCAGCAACTTCAAGAAACCCCTGGCAAAAGTTACAATGACTCTTAAGATACACAACTAGTGGCGTCGCTATCAGGCAGACTGGAAAGAGTATCTAAAAAATGTGTATTTGGATGAGCAACTGGCAGGAAACACTGTGACTCTCTTAGGGTAGCCAATATCTCGTCACCAGTATAATCACATCTACAAAGTCAAGAAACCGCTGGCAAGAGTAACGATGTTTCTCTTAAGATACACAACTAGTGGCGTATCGCTACAGGCACACTGGAAACAGTATCTAAAAAATGTGTATTTGGGTGAGCAACTGGCACGAAACACTGTGACTCTCTTAGGGTAACCAATATCTCGTCACCAGTATAATCACATCTTCAAAGGCAAGAAACCGCTGGCAAGAGTAACGATGTTTCTCTTAAGATACACAACTAGTGGCGTATCGCTTCAGGCAGACTGGCCACAGTATCTCAAAATGTGTAATTGGGTGAGCAACTGGCAGGAAGCACTATGACTCTCTTAAGGTACCCAATGCCTCGTCACCAACATAATCCCATCACCAACTTCAAGAAACCGCTTGCAAAGGTAACGAAGCTTCTCATAAGATACACAGCTAGTGGGGTGTCACTTGAGGCAGACAGGCCAAAGTATCAAAAAAATGTGTATTTGGGTGAGCAACTAGCAGGAATCACTATGACACTCATAGGGTAGCCAATGCCTCGTCACCAGCATAATCACATCAGCAACTTCAAGAAACCCCTGGCAAAAGTTACAATGACTCTTAAGATACACAACTAGTGGCGTAGCTATCAGGCAGACTGGAAAGAGTATCTAAAAAATGTGTATTTGGGTGAAGAACTGGCAGGAATCTCTATGACTCTCTTGAGGTAGCCAATGCCTCGACACCAGCATAATCACACCAGCAACTTCAAGAAACCCCTGGCAAAAGTTACAATGACTCTTAAGATACACAACAAGTGGCGTAGCTATCAGGCAGACTGGATAGAGTATCTAAAAAATGTGTATTAGGTTGAAGAACTGGCAGGAATCTCTATGACTCTCTTGAGGAAGCCAATGCTTCGTCACCATCAGAATCAAATCAGCAACTTCTAGAAACCCCTTTCAAAAGTAACGATGTTTCTCTTAAGATACATAACTTGTGGCGTATCGCTTCAGGCACACTGGAAACAGTATCTAAAAAATGTGTATTTGGGTGAGCAACTGGCACGAAACACTGTGACTCTCTTAGGGTAGCCAATATCTCGTCACCAGTATAATCACAGCTTCAAAGTCAAGAAACCGCTGGCAAGAGTAACGATGTTTCTCTTAAGATACACAACTAGTGGCGTATCGCTACAGGCACACTGGAAACAGTATCTAAAAAATGTGTATTTGGGTGAGCAACTGGCACGAAACACTGTGACTCTCTTAGGGTAACCAATATCTCGTCACCAGTATAATCACATCTTCAAAGGCAAGAAACCGCTGGCAAGAGTAACGATGTTTCTCTTAAGATACACAACTAGTGGCGTATCGCTTCAGGCAGACTGGCTACAGTATCTCAAAATGTGTAATTGGGTGAGCAACTGGCAGGAAGCACTATGACTCTCTTAAGGTAGCCAATGCCTCGTCACCAACATAATCCCATCACCAACTTCAAGAAACCGCTTGCAAATGTAACGAAGCTTCTCATAAGATACACAGCTAGTGGGGTGTCACTTGAGGCAGACAGGCCAAAGTATCAAAAAAATGTGTATTTGGGTGAGCAACTAGCAGGAATCACTATGACACTCATAGGGTAGCCAATGCCTCGTCACCAGCATAATCACATCAGCAACTTCAAGAAACCCCTGGCAAAAGTTACAATGACTCTTAAGATACACAACTAGTGGCGTAGCTATCAGGCAGACTGGAAAGAGTATCTAAAAAATGTGTATTTGGGTGAAGAACTGGCAGGAATCTCTATGACTCTCTTGAGGTAGCCAATGCCTCGACACCAGCATAATCACATCAGCAACTTCAAGAAACCCCTGGCAAAAGTTACAATGACTCTTAAGATACACAACTAGTGGCGTAGCTATCAGGCAGACTGGAAAGAGTATCTAAAAATGTGTATTTGGGGGACCGGCAGGGATCTCTATGACTCTCTTGAGGTAGCCAATGCCTCGTCACCAGCAGAATCAAATCAGCAACTTCTAGAAACCCCTGGCAAAAGTAACGATGTTTCTCTTAAGATACACAACTAGTGGCGTATCGCTTCAGGCACACTGGCCACAGTATCTCAAAATGTGTATTTGGGTGAGCAACTGGCAGAAAGCACTATGACTCTCTTAAGGTAGCCAATGCCTCGTCACCAACATAATCACATCACCAACTTCAAGAAACCGCTTGCAAAGGTAACGAAGCTTCTCATAAGATACACAGCTAGTGGGGTGTCACTTGAGGCAGACTGGCCAAAGTATCAAAAAAATGTGTATTTGGGCGAGCAACTAGCAGGAATCACTATGACACTCATAGGGTAGCCAATGCCTCGTCACCAGCATAATGACATCAGCAACTTCAAGAAACCCCTGGCAAAAGTTACAATGACTCTTAAGATACACAACTAGTGGCGTAGCTATCAGGCAGACTGGAAAGAGTATCTAAAAAATGTGTATTTGGATGAGCAACTGGCAGGAAACACTGTGACTCTCTTAGGGTAGCCAATATCTCGTCACCAGTATAATCACATCTTCAAAGTCAAGAAACCGCTGGCAAGAGTAACGATGTTTCTCTTAAGATACACAACTAGTGGCGTATCGCTTCAGGCACACTGGAAACAGTATCTAAAAAATGTGTATTTGGGTGAGCAACTGGCACGAAACACTGTGACTCTCTTAGGGTAACCAATATCTCGTCACCAGTATAATCACATCTTCAAAGTCAAGAAACCTCTGACAAGAGTAACGATGTTTTACTTAAGATACACAACTAGTGCCGTATCGCTTCAGGCAGACTGGCCACAGTATCTCAATATGTGTATTTGGGTGAGCAACTGGCAGAAAGCACTATGACTCTCTTTAGGTAGCCAATGCCTCGTCACCAACATAGTCACATCACCAACTTCAAGAAACCGCTTGCAAAGGTATGAAGTTTCTCATAAGATACACAGCTAGTGGGGTGTCACTTGAGGCAGACTGGCCAAAGTATCAAAAACATGTGTATTTGGGTGAGCAACTAGCAGGAATCACTATGACAATCATAGGGTAGCCAATGCCTCGTCACCAGCATAATCACATCAGCAACTTCAAGAAACCCCTGGCAAAAGTTACAATGACTCTTAAGATACACAACTAGTGGCGTAGCTATCAGGCAGACTGGAAAGAGTATCTAAAAAATGTGTATTTGGATGAGCAACTGGCAGGAAACACTGTGACTCTCTTAGGGTAGCCAATATCTCGTCACCAGTATAATCACATCTACAAAGTCAAGAAACCGCTGGCAAGAGTAACGATGTTTCTCTTAAGATACACAACTAGTGGCGTATCGCTACAGGCACACTGGAAACAGTATCTAAAAAATGTGTATTTGGGTGAGCAACTGGCACGAAACACTGTGACTCTCTTAGGGTAACCAATATCTCGTCACCAGTATAATCACATCTTCAAAGTCAAGAAACCGCTGGCAAGAGTAACGATGTTTCTCTTAAGATACACAACTAGTTGCGTATCGCTTCAGGCAGACTGGCCACAGTATCTCAAAATGTGTATTTGGGTGAGCAACTGGCAGGAAGCACTATGACTCTCTTAAGGTAGCCAATGCCTCTTCAGCAACATAACCCCATCACCAACTTCAGTAAACCGCTTGCAAAGGTAACGAAGCTTCTCATAAGATACACAGCTAGTGGGGTGTCACTTGAGGCAGACTGGCCAAAGTATCAAAAAAATGTGTATTTGGGTGAGCAACTAGCAGGAATCACTATGACACTCATAGGGTAGCCAATGCCTCGTCACCAGCATAATCACATCAGCAACTTCAAGAAACCCCTGGCAAAAGTTACAATGACACTTAAGATACACAACTAGTGGCGTAGCTATCAGGCAGACTGGAAAGAGTATCTAAAAAATGTGTATTTGGGTGAAGAACTGGCAGGAATCTCTATGACTCTCTTGAGGTAGCCAATGATTCGTCACCAGCAGAATCAAATCAGCAACATCTAGAAACCCCTTTCAAAAGTAACGATGTTTCTCTTAAGATACACAACTAGTGGCGTATCGCCTCAGGCACACTGGAAACAGTATCTAAAAAATGTGTATTTGGGTGAGCAACTAGCAGGAATCACTATGACACTCATAGGGTAGCCAATGCCTCGTCACCAGCATAATCACATCAGCAACTTCAAGAAACCCCTGGCAAAAGTTACAATGACTCTTAAGATACACAACTAGTGGCGTAGCTATCAGGCAGACTGGAAAGAGTATCTAAAAAATTTGTATTTGGTTGAGCAACTAGCAGGAAACACTATGACACTCATAGGGTAGCCAATGCCTCGTCACCAGCATAATCACATCAGCAACTTCAAGAAACCCCAGGCAAAAGTTACAATGACTCTTAAGATACACAACTAGTGGCGTAGCTATCAGGCAGACTGGAAAGAGTATCTAAAAATGTGTATTTGGGTGAAGAACTGGCAGGAATCTCTATGATTCTCTTGAGGTAGCCAATGCCTCGTCACCAGCAGAATCAAATCAGCAACTTCTAGAAACCCCTTTCAAAAGTAACGATGTTTCTCTTAAGATACACAACTAGTGGCGTATCGCTTCAGGCACACTGGAAACAGTATCTAAAAAATGTGTATTTCGGTGAGCAACTGGCACGAAACACTGTGACTCTCTTAGGGTAGCCAATATCTCGTCACCAGTATAATCACATCTTCAAAGTCAAGAAACCGCTGGCAAGAGTAACGATGTTTCTCTTAAGATACACAATTAGTGGCGTATCGCTTCAGGCAGAGTGGCCACAGTATCTCAAAATGTGTATTTGGGTGAGCAACTGGCAGGAAGCACTAGGACTCTCTTAAGGTAGCCAATGCATCGTCACCAACATAATCCCATCACCAACTTCAAGAAGCCGCTTGCAAAGGTAACGAAGCTTCTCATAAGATACACAGCTAGTGGGGTGTCACTTGAGGCAGACTGGCCAAAGTATCAAAAAAATGTGTATTTGTGTGAGCAACTAGCAGGAATCACTATGACACTCATAGGGTAGCCAATGCCTCGTCACCAACATAATCACATCAGTAACTTCAAGAAACCCCTGGCAAAAGTTACAATGACTCTTACGATACACAACTAGTGGCGTAGCTATCATGCAGACTGGAAAGAGTATCTAAAAAATGTGTATTTGGGTGAAGAACTGGCAGGAATCTCTATGACTCTCTTGAGGTAGCCAATGCCTCGTCACCAGTAGAATCGAATCAGCAACTTCTAGAAACCCCTGGCAAAAGTAACGATGTTTCTCTTAAGATACACAACTAGTGGCGTATCGCTTCAGGCACACTGGAAACAGTATCTAAAAAATGTGTATTTGGGTGAGCAACTGGCACGAACACTGTGACTCTCTTAGGGTATCCAATATCTCGTCACCAGTATAATCACAGCTTCAAAGTCAAGAAACCGCTGGCAAGAGTAACGATGTTTCTCTTAAGATACACAACTAGTGGCGTATCGCTTCAGGCAGACTGGCCACAGTATCTCAAAATGTGTATTTAGGTGAGCAACTGGCAGGAAGCACTATGACTCTCTTAAGGTAGCCAATGCCTCGTCACCAACATAATCCCATCACCAACTTCAAGAAACCGCTTGCAAAGGTAACGAAGCTTGTCATAAGATACACAGCTAGTGGGGTGTCACTTGTGGCAGACTGGCCAAAGTATCAAAAAAATTTGTATTTGGTTGAGCAACTAGCAGGAAACACTATGACACTCATAGGGTAGCCAATGCCTCGTCACCAGCATAATCACATCAGCAACTTCAAGAAACCCCAGGCAAAAGTTACAATGACTCTTAAGATACACAACTAGTGGCGTAGCTATCAGGCAGACTGGAAAGAGTATCTAAAAATGTGTATTTGGGTGAAGAACTGGCAGGAATCTCTATGACTCTCTTGAGGTAGCCAATGCCTCGTCACCAGCAGAATCAAATCAGCAACTTCTAGAAACCCCTTTCAAAAGTAACGATGTTTCTCTTAAGATACACAACTAGTGGCGTATCGCTTCAGGCACACTGGAAACAGTATCTAAAAAATGTGTATTTGGGTGAGCAACTGGCAGGAAACACTGTGACTCTCTTAGGGTACCCAATATCTCGTCACCAGTATAATCACATCTTCAAAGTCAAGAAACCGCTGGCAAGAGTAACGATGTTTCTCTTAAGATACACAACTAGTGGCGTATCGCTTCAGGCAGACTGTATCTCAAAATGTGTATTTGGGTGAGCAACTGGCAGGAAGCACTATGACTCTCTTAAGGTAGCCAATACCTCGTCACCAACATAATCCCATCACCAACTTCAAGAAACCGCTTG
This sequence comes from Schistocerca nitens, assembly GCF_023898315.1. Classification (NCBI taxonomy): domain Eukaryota; kingdom Metazoa; phylum Arthropoda; class Insecta; order Orthoptera; family Acrididae; genus Schistocerca; species Schistocerca nitens. The sequence goes on along the minus strand of NC_064616.1, from coordinate 102,995,566 downwards.
CAAAGGTAACGAAGCTTCTCATAAGATAAGCAGCTAGTGGCGTGTCACTTGAGGCAGACTGGCCAAAGTATCAAAAAAATGTGTATTTGGGTGAGCAACTAGCAGGAATCACTATGACACTCATAGGGTAGCCAATGCCTCGTCACCAGCATAATCACATCAGCAACTTCAAGAAACCCCTGGCAAAAGTTACAATGACTCTTAAGATACACAACTAGTGGCGTAGCTATCAGGCATACTGGAAAGAGTATCTAAAAAATGTGTATTTGGGTGAAGAACTGGCAGGAATCTCTATGACTCTCTTGAGGTAGCCAATGCCTCGTCACCAGCAGAATCAAATCAGCAACTTCTAGAAACCCCTAACAAAAGTGACGATGTCTCTCTTAAGATACACAACTAGTGGCGTATCGCTTCAGGCACACTGGAAACAGTATCTAAAAAATGTGTATTTGGGTGAGCAACTGGCACGAAACACTGTGACTCTCTTAGGGTAGCCAATATCTCGTCACCAGTATAATCACATCTTCAAAGTCAAGAAACCGCTGGCAAGAGTAACGATGTTTCTCTTAAGATACACAACTAGTGGCGTATCGCTTCAGGCAGACTGGCCACAGTATCTCAAAATGTGTATTTGGGTGAGCAACTGGCACTAAACACTGTGACTCTCTTAGGGTAGCCAATATCTCGTCACCAGTATAATCACAGCTTCAAAGTCAAGAAACCGCTGGCAAGAGTAACGATGTTTCTCTTAAGATACACAACTAGTGGCGTATCGCTTCAGGCAGACTGTATCTCAAAATGTGTATTTGGGTGAGCAACTGGCAGGAAGCACTATGACTCTCTTAAGGTAGCCAATGCCTCGTCACCAACATAATCCCATCACCAACTTCAAGAAACCGCTTGCAAAGGTAACGAAGCTTCTCATAAGATACACAGCTAGTGGCGTGTCACTTGAGGCAGACTGGCCAAAGTATCAAACAAATGTGTATTTGGGTGAGCAACTAGCAGGAATCACTATGACACTCATAGGGTAGCCAATGCCTCGTCACCAGCATAATCACATCAGCAACTTCAAGAAACCCCTGGCAAAAGTTACAATGACTCTTAAGATACACAACTAGTGGCGTAGCTATCAGGCAGACTGGAAAGAGTATCTAAAAAATGTGTCTTTGGGTGAAGAAATGGCAGGATTCTCTTTGACTCTCTTGAGGTAGCCAATGCCTCGTCACCAGCAGAATCAAATCAGCAACTTCTAGAAACCCCTTTCAAAAGTAACGATGTTTCTCTTAAGATACACAACTAGTGGCGTATCGCTTCAGGCACACTGGAAACAGTGTCTAAAAAATGTGTATTTGGGTGAGGAACTGGCACGAAACACTGTGACTCTCTTAGGGTAGCCAATATCTCGTCACCAGTATAATCACATCTTCAAAGTCAAGAAACCGCTGGCAAGAGTAACGATGTTTCTCTTAAGATACACAACTAGTGGCGTATCGCTTCAGGCAGACTGGAAACAGTATCTAAAAAATGTGTATTTGGAGGAGCAACTGGCACGAAACACTGTGACTCTCTTAGGGTAGCCAATGCCTCGTCACCAACATAATCCCATCACCAACTTCAAGAAACCGCTTGCAAAGGTAACGAAGCTTCTCATAAGATACACAGCTAGTGGGGTGTCACTTGAGGCAGACTTGCGAAAGTATCAAAAAAATGTGTATTTGGGTGAGCAACTAGCAGGAATCACTATGACACTCATAGGGTAGCCAATGCCTCGTCACCAGCATAATCACATCAGCAACTTCAAGAAACCCCTGGCAAAAGTTACAATGACTCTTAAGATACACAACTAGTGGCGTAGCTATCAGGCAGACTGGAAAGAGTATCTAAAAAATGTGTATTTGGGTGAAGAACTGGCAGGAATCTCTATGACTCTCTTGAGGTAGCCAATGCCTCGTCACCAGCAGAATCAAATCAGCAACTTCTAGAAACCCCTGGCAAAAGTAACGATGTTTCTCTTAAGATACACAACTAGTGGCGTATCGCTTCAGGCACACTGGAAACAGTATCTCAAAATGTGTATTTGGGTGAGCAACTGGCACGAAACACTGTGACTCTCTTAGGGTAGCCAATATCTCGTCACCAGTATAATCACAGCTTCAAAGTCAAGAAACCGCTGGCAAGAGTAACGATCTTTCTCTTAAGTTACACAACTAGTGGCGTATCGCTTCAGGCAGACTGTATCTCAAAATGTGTATTTGGGTGAGCAACTGGCAGGAAGCACTATGACTCTCTTAAGGTAGCCAATGCCTCGTCACCAACATAATCCCATCACCAACTTCAAGAAACCGCTTGCAAAGGTAACGAAGCTTCTCATAAGATACACAGCTAGTGGGGTGTCACTTGAGGCAGACTTGCGAAAGTATCAAAAAAATGTGTATTTGGGTGAGCAACTAGCAGGAATCACTATGACACTCATAGGGTAGCCAATGCCTCGTCACCAGCATAATCACATCAGCAACTTCAAGAAACCCCTGGCAAAAGTTACAATGACTCTTAAGATACAAACTAGTGGCGTAGATATCAGGCAGACTGGAAAGAGTATCTAAAAAATGTGTATTTGGGTGAAGAACTGGCAGGAATCTCTATGACTCTCTTGAGGTAGCCAATGCCTCGTCACCAGCAGAATCAAATCAGCAACTTCTAGAAACCCCTTTCAAAAGTAAAGATGAGTCTCTTAAGATACACAACTAGTGGCGTATCGCTTCAGGCACACTGGAAACAGTATCTCAAAATGTGTATTTTGGTGAGCAACTGGCACGAAACACTGTGACTCTCTTAGGGTAGCCAATATCTCGTCACCAGTATAATCACATCTTCAAAGTCAAGAAACCGCTGGCAAGAGTAACGATGTTTCTCTTAAGATACACAACTAGTGGCGTATCGCTTCAGGCAGACTGGAAACAGTATCTAAAAAATGTGTATTTGGGTGAGCAACTGGCACGAAACACTGTGACTCTCTTAGGGTAGCCAATATCTCGTCACCAGTATAATCACATCTTCAAAGTCAAGAAACCGCTGGCAAGAGTAACGATGTTTCTCTTAAGATACACAACTAGTGGCGTATCGCTTCAGGCAGACTGGCCATAGTATCTCAAAATGTGTATTTGGGTGAGCAACTGGCACGAAACACTGTGACTCTCTTAGGGTAGCCAATATCTCGTCACCAGTATAATCACAGCTTCAAAGTCAAGAAACCGCTGGCAAGAGTAACGATGTTTCTCTTAAGATACACAACTAGTGGCGCATCGCTTCAGGCAGACTGTATCTCAAAATGTGTATTTGGGTGAGCAACTGGCAGGAAGCACTATGACTCTCTTAAGGTAGCCAATGCCTCGTCACCAACATAATCCCATCACCAACTTCAAGAAACCGCTTGCAAAGGTAACGAAGCTTCTCATAAGATACACAGCTAGTGGCGTGTCACTTGAGGCAGACTGGCCAAAGTATCAAAAAAATGTGTATTTGGTCGAGCAACTAGCAGGAATCACTATGACACTCATAGGGTAGCCAATGCCTCGTCACCAGCATAATCACATCAGCAACTTCAAGAAACCCCTGGCAAAAGTTACAATGACTCTTAAGATACACAACTAGTGGCGTAGCTATCAGGCAGACTGGAAAGAGTATCTAAAAAATGTGTATTTGGGTGAAGAACTGGCAGGATTCTCTATGACTCTCTTGAGGTAGCCAATGCCTCGTCACCAGCAGAATCAAATCAGCAACTTCTAGAAACCCCTTTCAAAAGTAACGACGTTTCTCTTAAGATACACAACTAGTGGCGTATCGCTTCAGGCACACTGGAAACAGTGTCTAAAAAATGTGTATTTGGGTGAGCAACTGGCACGAAACACTGTGACTCTCTTAGGGTAGCCAATATCTCGTCACCAGTATAATCACATCTTCAAAGTCAAGAAACCGCTGGCAAGAGTAACGATGTTTCTCTTAAGATACACAACTAGTGGCGTATCGCTTCAGGCAGACTGGAAACAGTATCTAAAAAATGTGTATTTGGGTGAGCAACTGGCACGAAACACTGTGACTCTCTTAGGGTAGCCAATGCCTCGTCACCAACATAATCCCATCACCAACTTCAAGAAACCGCTTGCAAAGGTAACGAAGCTTCTCATAAGATACACAGCTAGTGGGGTGTCACTTGAGGCAGACTTGCGAAAGTATCAAAAAAATGTGTATTTGGGTGAGCAACTAGCAGGAATCACTATGACACTCATAGGGTAGCCAATGCCTCGTCACCAGCATAATCACATCACCAACTTCAAGAAACCCCTGGCAAAAGTTACAATGACTCTTAAGATACACAACTAGTGGCGTAGATATCAGGCAGACTGGAAAGAGTATCTAAAAAATGTGTATTTGGGTGAAGAACTGGCAGGAATCTCTATGACTCTCTTGAGGTAGCCAATGCCTCGTCACCAGCAGAATCAAATCAGCAACTTCTAGAAACCCCTTTCAAAAGTAAAGATGAGTCTCTTAAGATACACAACTAGTGGCGTATCGCTTCAGGCACACTGGAAACAGTATCTCAAAATGTGTATTTTGGTGAGCAACTGGCACGAAACACTGTGACTCTCTTAGGGTAGCCAATATCTCGTCACCAGTATAATCACATCTTCAAAGTCAAGAAACCGCTGGCAAGAGTAACGATGTTTCTCTTAAGATACACAACTAGTGGCGTATCGCTTCAGGCAGACTGGAAACAGTATCTAAAAAATGTGTATTTGGAGGAGCAACTGGCACGAAACACTGTGACTCTCTTAGGGTAGCCAATGCCTCGTCACCAACATAATCCCATCACCAACTTCAAGAAACCGCTTGCAAAGGTAACGAAGCTTCTCATAAGATACACAGCTAGTGGGGTGTCACTTGAGGCAGACTTGCGAAAGTATCAAAAAAATGTGTATTTGGGTGAGCAACTAGCAGGAATCACTATGACACTCATAGGGTAGCCAATGCCTCGTCACCAGCATAATCACATCAGCAACTTCAAGAAACCCCTGGCAAAAGTTACAATGACTCTTAAGATACACAACTAGTGGCGTAGCTATCAGGCAGACTGGAAAGAGTATCTAAAAAATGTGTATTTGGGTGAAGAACTGGCAGGAATCTCTATGACTCTCTTGAGGTAGCCAATGCCTCGTCACCAGCAGAATCAAATCAGCAACTTCTAGAAACCCCTGGCAAAAGTAACGATGTTTCTCTTAAGATACACAACTAGTGGCGTATCGCTTCAGGCACACTGGAAACAGTATCTCAAAATGTGTATTTGGGTGAGCAACTGGCACGAAACACTGTGACTCTCTTAGGGTAGCCAATATCTCGTCACCAGTATAATCACAGCTTCAAAGTCAAGAAACCGCTGGCAAGAGTAACGATGTTTCTCTTAAGATACACAACTAGTGGCGTATCGCTTCAGGCAGACTGTATCTCAAAATGTGTATTTGGGTGAGCAACTGGCAGGAAGCACTATGACTCTCTTAAGGTAGCCAATGCCTCGTCACCAACATAATCCCATCACCAACTTCAAGAAACCGCTTGCAAAGGTAACGAAGCTTCTCATAAGATACACAGCTAGTGGCGTGTCACTTGAGGCAGACTGGCCAAAGTATCAAAAAAATGTGTATTTGGTCGAGCAACTAGCAGGAATCACTATGACACTCATAGGGTAGCCAATGCCTCGTCACCAGCATAATCACATCAGCAACTTCAAGAAACCCCTGGCAAAAGTTACAATGACTCTTAAGATACACAACTAGTGGCGTAGCTATCAGGCAGACTGGAAAGAGTATCTAAAAAATGTGTATTTGGGTGAAGAACTGGCAGGATTCTCTATGACTCTCTTGAGGTAGCCAATGCCTCGTCACCAGCAGAATCAAATCAGCAACTTCTAGAAACCCCTTTCAAAAGTAACGACGTTTCTCTTAAGATACACAACTAGTGGCGTATCGCTTCAGGCACACTGGAAACAGTGTCTAAAAAATGTGTATTTGGGTGAGCAACTGGCACGAAACACTGTGACTCTCTTAGGGTAGCCAATATCTCGTCACCAGTATAATCACATCTTCAAAGTCAAGAAACCGCTGGCAAGAGTAACGATGTTTCTCTTAAGATACACAACTAGTGGCGTATCGCTTCAGGCAGACTGGAAACAGTATCTAAAAAATGTGTATTTGGGTGAGCAACTGGCACGAAACACTGTGACTCTCTTAGGGTAGCCAATGCCTCGTCACCAACATAATCCCATCACCAACTTCAAGAAACCGCTTGCAAAGGTAACGAAGCTTCTCATAAGATACACAGCTAGTGGGGTGTCACTTGAGGCAGACTTGCGAAAGTATCAAAAAAATGTGTATTTGGGTGAGCAACTAGCAGGAATCACTATGACACTCATAGGGTAGCCAATGCCTCGTCACCAGCATAATCACATCACCAACTTCAAGAAACCCCTGGCAAAAGTTACAATGACTCTTAAGATACACAACTAGTGGCGTAGATATCAGGCAGACTGGAAAGAGTATCTAAAAAATGTGTATTTGGGTGAAGAACTGGCAGGAATCTCTATGACTCTCTTGAGGTAGCCAATGCCTCGTCACCAGCAGAATCAAATCAGCAACTTCTAGAAACCCCTTTCAAAAGTAAAGATGAGTCTCTTAAGATACACAACTAGTGGCGTATCGCTTCAGGCACACTGGAAACAGTATCTCAAAATGTGTATTTTGGTGAGCAACTGGCACGAAACACTGTGACTCTCTTAGGGTAGCCAATATCTCGTCACCAGTATAATCACAGCTTCAAAGTCAAGAAACCGCTGGCAAGAGTAACGATGTTTCTCTTAAGTTACACAACTAGTGGCGTATAGCTTCAGGCAGACTGGCCACAGTATCTCAAAATGTGTATTTGGGTGAGCAACTGGCACGAAACACTGTGACCCTCTTAGGGTAGCCAATATCTCGTCACCAGTATAATCACAGCTTCAAAGTCAAGAAACCGCTGGCAAGAGTAACGATGTTTCTCTTAAGATACACAACTAGTGGCGTATCGCTTCAGGCAGACTGGAAACAGTATCTAAAAAATGTGTATTTGGGTGAGCAACTGGCAGGAAGCACTATGACTCTCTTGAGGTAGCCAATGCCTCGTCACCAACATAATCCCATCACCAACTTCAAGAAACCGCTTGCAAAGGTAACGAAGCTTCTCATAAGATAAGCAGCTAGTGGGGTGTCACTTGAGGCAGACTGGCCAAAGTATCAAAAAAATGTGTATTTGGGTGAGCAACTATCAGGAATCACTATGACACTCATAGGGTAGCCAACGCCTCGTCACCAGCATAATCACATCAGCAACTTCAAGAAACCCCTGGCAAAAGTTACAATGACTCTTAAGATACACAACTAGTGGCGTAGCTATCATGCAGACTGGAAAGAGTATCTAAAAAATGTGTATTTGGGTGAAGAACTGGCAGGAATCTCTATGACTCTCTTGAGGTAGCCAATGCCTCGTCACCAGCAGAATCAAATCAGCAACTTCTAGAAACCCCTGGCAAAAGTAACGATGTTTCCCTTAAGATACACAACTAGTGGCGTATCGCTTCAGGCACACTGGAAACAGTATCTAAAAAATGTGTATTTGGGTGAGCAACTGGCACGAAACACTGTGACTCTCTTAGGGTAGCCAATATCTCGTCACCAGTATAATCACATCTTCAATGTCAAGAAACCGCTGGCAAGAGTAACGATGTTTCTCTTAAGATACACATCTAGTGGCGTATCGATTCAGGCAGACTGGAAACAGTATCTAAAAAATGTGTATTCGGGTGAGCAACTGGCACGAAACACTGTGACCCTCTTAGGGTAGCCAATATCTCGTCACCAGTATTATCACAGCTTCAAAGTCAAGAAACCGCTGGCAAGAGTAACGATGTTTCTCTTAACATACACAACTAGTGGCGTATCGCTTCAGGCAGACTGTATCTCAAAATGTGTATTTGGGTGAGCAACTGGCAGGAAGCACTATGACTCTCTTAAGGTAGCCAATGCCTCGTCACCAACATAATCCCATCACCAACATCAAGAAACCGCTTGCAAAGGTAACGAAGCTTCTCATAAGATACACAGCTAGTGGCGTGTCACTTGAGGCAGACTGGCCAAAGTATCAAAAAAATGTGTATTTGGGTGAGCAACTAGCAGGAATCACTATGACACTCATAGGGTAGCCAATGCCTCGTCACCAGCATAATCACATCAGCAACTTCAAGAAACCCCTGGCAAAAGTTACAATGACTCTTAAGATACACAACTAGTGGCGTAGCTATCAGGCAGACTGGAAAGAGTATCTAAAAAATGTGTATTTGGGTGAAGAACTGGCAGGAATCTCTATGACTCTCTTTAGGTAGCCAATGCCTCGTCACCAGCAGAATCAAATCAGCAACTTCTAGAAACCCCTGGCAAAAGTAACGATGTTTCTCTTAAGATACACAACTAGTGGCGTATCGCCTCAGGCACACTGGAAACAGTGTCTAAAAATGGTGTATTTGGGTGAGCAACTGGCACGAAACACTGTGACTCTCTTAGGGTAGCCAATATCTCGTCACCAGTATAATCACATCTTCAAAGTCAAGAAACCGCTGGCAAGAGTAACGATGTTTCTCTTAAGATACACAACTAGTGGCGTATCGCTTCAGGCAGACTGGAAACAGTATCTAAAAAATGTGTATTTGGGTGAGCAACTGGCACGAAACACTGTGACTCTCTTAGGGTAGCCAATGCCTCGTCACCAACATAATCCCATCACCAACTTCAAGAAACCGCTTGCAAAGGTAATGAAGCTTCTCATAAGATACACAGCTAGTGGGGTGTCACTTGAGGCAGACTTGCGAAAGTATCAAAAAAATGTGTATTTGGGTGAGCAACTAGCAGGAATCACTATGACACTCATAGGGTAGCCAATGCCTCGTCACCAGCATAATCACATCAGCAACTTCAAGAAACCCCTGGCAAAAGTTACAATGACTCTTAAGATACACAACTAGTGGCGTAGCTATCAGGCAGACTGGAAAGAGTATCTAAAAAATGTGTATTTGGGTGAAGAACTGGCAGGAATCTCTATGACTCTCTTGAGGTAGCCAATGCCTCGTCACCAGCAGAATCAAATCTGCAACTTCTAGAAACCCCTTTCAAAAGTAAAGATGTTTCTCTTAAGATACACAACTAGTGGCGTATCGCTTCAGGCACACTGGAAACAGTATCTAAAAAATGTGTATTTGGGTGAGCAACTGGCACGAAACACTGTGACTCTCTTAGGGTAGCCAAAATCTCGTCACCAGTATAATCACATCTTCAAAGTCAAGAAACCGCTGGCAAGAGTAACGATGTTTCTCTTAAGATACACAACTAGTGGCGTATCGCTTCAGGCAGACTGGCCACAGTATCTCAAAATGTGTATTTGGGTGAGCAACTGGCACGAAACACTGTGACTCTCTTAGGGTAGCCAATATCTCGTCACCAGTATAATCACAGCTTCAAAGTCAAGAAACCGCTGGCAAGAGTAACGATGTTTCTCTTAAGTTACACAACTAGTGGCGTATCGCTTCAGGCAGACTGGCCACAGTATCTCAAAATGTGTATTTGGGTGAGCAACTGGCAGGAAGCACTATGACTCTCTTAAGGTAGCCAATGCCTCGTCACCAACATAATCCCATCACCAACTTCAAGAAACCGCTTGCAAATTTAACGAAGCTTCTCATAAGATACACAGCTAGTGGGGTGTCACTTGAGGCAGACTGGCCAAAGTATCAAAAAAATGTGTATTTGGGTGAGCAACTAGCAGGAATCACTATGACACTCATAGGGCAGCCAATGCCTCGTCACCAGCATAACCACATCAGCAACTTCAAGAAACCCCTGGCAAAAGTTACAATGACTCTTAAGATACACAACTAGTGGCATAGCTATCAGGCAGACTGGAAAGAGTATCTAAAAATGTGTATTAGGGTGAAGAACTGGCAATCTCTATGACTCTCTTGAGGTAGCCAATGCCTCGTCACCAGTAGAATCAAATCAGCAACTTCTAGAAACCCCTTTCAAAAGTAACGATATTTCTCTTAAGATACACAACTAGTGGCGTATCGCTTCAGGCACACTGGAAACAGTATCTAAAAAATGTGTATTTGTGTGAGCAACTGGCACGAAACACTGTGACTCTCTTAGGGTAGCCAATATCTCGTCAACAGTATAATCACATCTTCAAAGTCAAGAAACCGCTGGCAAGAGTAACGATGTTTCACTTAAGATACACAACTAGTGGCGTATCGCTTCAGGCAGACTGGCCACAGTATCTCAAAATGTGTATTTGGGTGAGCAACTGGCAGGAAGCACTATGACTCTCTTATGGTAGCCAATGCCTCGTCACCAACATAATCCCATCACCAACTTCAAGAAACCGCTTGCAAAGGTAACGAAGCTTCTCATAAGATACACAGCTAGTGGGGTGTCACTTGAGGCAGACTGGCCAAAGTATCAAAAAATTTTGTATTTGGTTGAGCAACTAGCAGGAATCACTATGACACTCATAGGGTAGCCAATGCCTCGTCACCAGCATAATCACATCAGCAACTTCAAGAAACCCCTGGCAAAAGTTACAATGACTCTTAAGATACACAACTAGTGGCGTAGCTATCAGGCAGACTGGAAAGAGTATCTAAAAATGTGTATTTGGGTGAAGAACTGGCAGGAATCTCTATGACTCTCTTGAGGTAGCCAATGCCTCGTCACCAGCAGAATCAAATCAGCAAATTCTAGAAACCCCTTTCAAAAGTAACGATGTTTCTCTTAAGATACACAACTAGTGGCGTATCGCTTCAGGCACACTGGAAACAGTATCTAAAAAATGTGTATTTGGGTGAGCAACTGGCAGGAAACACTGTGACTCTCTTAGGGTAGCCAATATCTCGTCACCAGTATAATCACATCTTCAAAGTCAAGAAACCGCTGGCAAGAGTAACGATGTTTCTCTTAAGATACACAACTAGTGGCGTATCGCTTCAGGCAGACTGGCCACAGTATCTCAAAATATGTATTTGGGTGAGCAACTGGCAGGAAGCACTATGACTCTCTTATGGTAGCCAATGCCTCGTCACCAACATAATCCCATCACCAACTTCAAGAAACCGCTTGCAAAGGTAACGAAGCTTCTCATAAGATACACAGCTAGTGGGGTGTCACTTGAGGCAGACTGGCCAAAGTATCAAAAAAATGTGTATTTGGGTGAGCAACTAGCAGGAATCACTATGACACTCATAGGGTAGCCAATGCCTCGTCACCAGCATAATCACATCAGCAACATCAAGAAACCCCTGGCAAAAGTTACCATGACTCTTAAGATACACAACTAGTGGCGTAGCTATCAGGCAGACTGGAAAGAGTATCTAAAAAATGTGTATTTGGGTGAAGAACTGGCAGGAATCTAAATGACTCTCTTGAGGTAGCCAATGCCTCGTCACCAGCAGAATCAAATCAGCAACTTCTACAAACCCCTTTCAAAAGTAACGATGTTTCTCTTAAGATACACAACTAGTGGCGTATCGCTTCACGCACACTGGAAACAGTATCTAAAAAATGTGTATTTGGGTGAGCAACTGGCAGGAAACACTGTGACTCTCTTAGGGTAGCCAATATCTCGTCACCAGTATAATCACATCTTCAAAGTCAAGAAACCGCTGGCAAGAGTAACGATGTTTCTCTAAAGATACTCAACTAGTGGCGTATCGCCTCAGGCAGACTGGCCACAGTATCTCAAAATGTGTATTTGGGTGAGCAACTGGCAGGAAGCACTATGACTCTCTTAAGGTAGCCAATGCCTCGTCACCAACACAATCCCATCACCAACTTCAAGAAACCGCTTGCAAAGGTAACGAAGCTTCTCATAAGATACACACCTAGTGGGGTGTCACTTGAGGCAGACTGGCCAAAGTATCAAAAAAAATGTGTATTTGGGTGAGCAAATAGCAGGAATCACTATGACACTCATAGGGTAGCCAATGCCTCGTCACCAGCATAATCACATCAGCAACTTCAAGAAACCCCTGGCAAAAGTTACAATGACTCTTAAGATACACAACTAGTGGCGTAGCTATCAGGCAGACTGGAAAGAGTATCTAAAAAATGTGTATTTGGGTGAAGAACTGGCAGGAATCTCTATGACTCTCTTGAGGTAGCCAATGCCTCGTCACCAGCAGAATCAAATCAGCAACTTCTAGAAACCCCTGGCAAAAGTAACGATGTTTCTCTTAAGATACACAACTAGTGGCGTATCGCTTCAGGCACACTGGAAACAGTATCTAAAAAATGTGTATTTGGGTGAGCAACTGGCAGGAAACACTGTGACTCTCTTAGGGTAGCCAATATCTCGTCACCAGTATAATCACAGCTTCAAAGTCAAGAACCCGCTGGCAAGAGTAACGATGTTTCTCTTAAGATACACAACTAGTGGCGTATCGCTTCAGGCAGACTGGCCACAGTATCTCAAAATGTGTATTTGGGTGAGCAACTGGCAGGAAGCACTATGACTCTCTTAAGGAAGCCAATGCCTCGTCACCTAACATAATCCCATCACCAACTTCAAGAAACCGCTTACAAAGGTAACGAAGCTTCTCATAAGATTCACAGCTAGTGGGGTGTCACTTGAGGCAGACTGGCCAAAGTATCAAAAAAATGTGTATTTGGGTGAGCAACTAGCAGGAATCACTATGACACTCATAGGGTAGCCAATGCCTCGTCACCAGCATAATCACATCAGCAACTTCAAGAAACCCCTGGCAAAAGTTACAATGACTCTTAAGATACACAACTAGTGGCGTAGCTATCAGGCAGACTGGAAAGAGTATCTAAAAAATGTGTATTTGGGTGAAGAACTGGCAGGAATCTCTATGACTCTCTTGAGGTAGCCAATGCCTCGTCACCAGCAGAATCAAATCAGCAACTTCTAGAAACCCCTTTCAAAAGTAACGATGTTTCTCTTAAGATACACAACTAGTGGCGTATCGCTTCAGGCACACTGGAAACAGTATCTAAAAAATGTGTATTTGGGTGAGCAACTGGCACGAAACACTGTGACTCTCTTAGGGTAGCCAATATCTCGTCACCAGTATAATCACAGCTTCAAAGTCAAGAAACCGCTGGCAAGAGTAACGATGTTTCTCTTAAGATACACAACTAGTGGCGTATCGCTTCAGGCAGACTGTATCTCAAAATGTGTATTTGGGTGAGCAACTGGCAGGAAGCACTATGACTCTCTTATGGTAGCCAATGCCTCGTCACCAACATAATCCCATCACCAACTTCAAGAAACCGCTTGCAAAGGTAACGAAGCTTCTCATAAGATACACAGCTAGTGGTGTGTCACTTGAGGCAGACTGGCCAAAGTATCAAAAAAATTTGTATTTGGTTGAGCAACTAGCAGGAATCACTATGACACTCATAGGGTAGCCAATGCCTCGTCACCAGCATAATCACATCAGCAGCTTCAAGAAACCCCTGGCAAAAGTTACAATGACTCTTAAGATACACAACTAGTGGCGTAGCTATCAGGCAGACTGGAAAGAGTATCTAAAAATGTGTATTTGGGTGAAGAACTGGCAGGAATCTCTATGACTCTCTTGAGGTAGCCAATGCCTCGTCACCAGCAGAATCAAATCAGCAACTTCTAGAAACCCCTTTCAAACGTAACGATGTTTCTCTTAAGATACACAACTAGTGGCGTATCGATTCAGGCACACTGGAAACAGTATCTAAAAAATGTGTATTTGGGTGAGCAACTGGCAGGAAACACTGTGACTCTCTTAGGGTAGCCAATATCTCGTCACCAGTATAATCACATCTTCAAAGTCAAGAAACCGCTGGCAAGAGTAACGATGTTTCTCTTAAGATACACAACTAGTGGCGTATCGCTCCAGGCAGACTGGCCACAGTATCTCAATATATGTATTTGGGTGAGCAACTGGCAGGAAGCACTATGACTCTCTTATGGTAGCCAATGCCTCGTCACCAACATAATCCCATCACCAACTTCAAGAAACCGCTTGCAAAGGTAACGAAGCTTCTCATAAGATACACAGCTAGTGGGGTGTCACTTGAGGCAGACTGGCCAAAGTATCAAAAAAATGTGTATTTGGGTGAGCAACTAGCAGGAATCACTATGACACTCATAGGGTAGCCAATGCCTCGTCACCACCATAATCACATCAGCAACATCAAGAAACCCCTGGCAAAAGTTACCATGACTCTTAAGATACACAACTAGTGGCGTAGCTATCAGGCAGACTGGAAAGAGTATCTAAAAATTTTGTATTTGGGTGAAGAACTGGCAGGAATCTCTATGACTCTCTTGAGGTAGCCAATGCCTCGTCACCAGCAGAATCAAATCAGCAACTTCTAGAAACCCCTTTCAAAAGTAACGATGTTTCTCTTAAGATACACAACTAGTGGCGTAGCTATCAGGCACACTGGAAACAGTATCTAAAAAATGTGTATTTGGGTGAGCAACTGGCAGGAAACACTGTGACTCTCTTAGGGTAGCCAATATCTCGTCACCAGTATAATCACATCTTCAAAGTCAAGAAACCGCTGGCAAGAGTAACGATGTTTCTCTAAAGATACACAACTAGTGGCGTATCGCTTCAGGCAGACTGGCCACAGTATCTCAAAATGTGTATTTGGGTGAGCAACTGGCAGGAAGCACTATGACTCTCTTAAGGTAGCCAATGCCTCGTCACCAACACAATCCCATCACCAACTTCAAGAAACCGCTTGCAAAGGTAACGAAGCTTCTCATAAGATACACACCTAGTGGGGTGTCACTTGAGGCAGACTGGCCAAAGTATCAAAAAAATGTGTATTTGGGTGAGCAACTAGCAGGAATCACTATGACACTCATAGGGTAGCCAATGCCTCGTCACCAGCATAATCACATCAGCAACTTCAAGAAACCCCTGGCAAAAGTTACAATGACTCTTAAGATACACAACTAGTGGCGTAGCTATCAGGCAGACTGGAAAGAGTATCTAAAAAATGTGTATTTGGGTGAAGAACTGGCAGGAATCTCTATGACTCTCTTGAGGTAGCCAATGCCTCGTCACCAGCAGAATCAAATCAGCAACTTCTAGAAACCCCTTTCAAAAGTAACGATGTTTCTCTTAAGATACACAACTAGTGGCGTATCGCTTCAGGCACACTGGAAACAGTATCTAAAAAATGTGTATTTGGGTGAGCAACTGGCACGAAACACTGTGACTCTCTTAGGGTAGCCAATATCTCGTCACCAGTATAATCACAGCTTCAAAGTCAAGAAACCGCTGGCAAGAGTAACGATGTTTCTCTTAAGATACACAACTAGTGGCGTATCGCTTCAGGCAGACTGTATCTCAAAATGTGTATTTGGGTGAGCAACTGGCAGGAAGCACTATGACTCTCTTAAGATAGCCAATGCCTCGTCACCAACATAATCCCATCACCAACTTCAAGAAACCGCTTGCAAAGGTAACGAAGCTTCTCATAAGATACACAGCTAGTGGCGTGTCACTTGAGGCAGACTGGCCAAAGTATCAAAATAATGTGTATTTGGGTGAGCAACTAGCAGGAATCACTATGACACTCATAGGGTAGCCAATGCCTCGTCACCAGCATAATCACATCTGCAACTTCAAGAAACCCCTGGCAAAAGTTACAATGACTCTTAAGATACACAACTAGTGGCGTAGCTATCAGGCAGACTGGAAAGAGTATCTAAAAAATGTGTATTTGGGTGAAGAACTGGCAGGAATCTCTATGACTCTCTTGAGGTAGCCAATGCCTCGTCACCAGCAGAATCAAATCAGCAACTTCTAGAAACCCCTTTCAAAAGTAACGATGTTTCTCTTAAGATACACAACTAGTGGCGTATCGCTTCAGGCACACTGGAAACAGTATCTAAAAAATATGTATTTGGGTGAGCAACTGGCACGAAACACTGTGACTCTCTTAGGGTAGCCAATATCTCGTCACCAGTATAATCACATCTTCAAAGTCAAGAAACCGCTGGCAAGAGTAACGATGTTTCTCTTAAGATACACAACTAGTGGCGTATCGCTTCAGGCAGACTGGAAACAGTATCTAAAAAATGTGTATTTGGGTGAGCAACTGGCAGGAAGCACTATGACTCTCTTGAGGTAGCCAATGCCTCGTCACCAACATAATCCCATCACCAACTTCAAGAAACCGCTTGCAAAGGTAACGAAGCTTCTCATAAGATACACAGCTAGTGGGGTGTCACTTGAGGCAGACTGGCCAAAGTATCAAAAAAATGTGTATTTGGGTGAGCAACTAGCAGGAATCACTATGACACTCATAGGGTAGCCAATGCCTCGTCACCAGCATAATCACATCAGCAACTTCAAGAAACCCCTGGCAAAAGTTACAATGACTCTTAAGATACACAACTAGTGGCGTAGCTATCAGGCAGACTGGAAAGAGTATCTAAAAAATGTGTATTTGGGTGAAGAACTGGCAGGAATCTCTATGACTCTCTTGAGGTAGCCAATGCCTCGTCACCAGCAGAATCAAATGAGCAACTTCTAGAAACCCCTTTCAAAAGTAACGATGTTTCTCTTAAGATACACAACTAGTGGCGTATCGCTTCAGGCACACTGGAAACAGTATCTAAAAAATGTGTATTTGGGTGAGCAACTGGCACGAAACACTGTGACTCTCTTAGGGTAGCCAATATCTCGTCACCAGTATAATCACATCTTCAAAGTCAAGAAACCGCTGGCAAGAGTAACGATGTTTCTCTTAAGATACACAACTAGTGGCGTATCGCTTCAGGCAGACTGGAAACAGTATCTAAAAAATGTGTATTTGGGTGAGCAACTGGCACGAAACACTGTGACTCTCTTAGGGTAGCCAATGCCTCGTCACCAACATAATCCCATCACCAACTTCAAGAAACCGCTTGCAAAGGTAACGAAGCTTCTCATAAGATACACAGCTAGTGGGGTGTCACTTGAGGCAGACTGGCGAAAGTATCAAAAAAATGTGTATTTGGGTGAGCAACTAGCAGGAATCACTATGACACTCATAGGGTAGCCAATGCCTCGTCACCAGCATAATCACATCAGCAACTTCAAGAAACCCCTGGCAAAAGTTACAATGACTCTTAAGATACACAACTAGTGGCGTAGCTATCAGGCAGACTGGAAAGAGTATCTAAAAAATGTGTATTTGGGTGAAGAACTGGCAGGAATCTCTATGACTCTCTTGAGGTAGCCAATGCCTCGTCACCAGCAGAATCAAATCAGCAACATCTAGAAACCCCTTTCAAAAGTAACGATGTTTCTCTTAAGATACACAACTAGTGGCGTATCGCTTCAGGCACACTGGAAACAGTATCTAAAAAATGTGTATTTGGGTGAGCAACTGGCAGGAAACACTGTGACTCTCTTAGGGTAACCAATATCTCGTCACCAGTATAATCACATCTTCAAAGTCAAGAAACCGCTGGCAAGAGTAACGATGTTTCTCTTAAGATACACAACTAGTGGCGTATCGCTTCAGGCAGACTGGCCACAGTATCTCAAAATGTGTATTTGGGTGAGCTACTGGCACGAAACACTGTGACTCTCTTAGGGTAGCCAATATCTCGTCACCAGTATAATCACAGCTTCAAAGTCAAGAAACCGCTAGCAAGAGTAACGATGTTTCTCTTAAGATACACAACTAGTGGCGTATCGCTTCAGGCAGACTGGCCAAAGTATCAAAAAAATGTGTATTTGGGTGAGCAACTGGCAGGAAGCACTATGACTCTCTTAAGGTAGCCAATACCTCGTCACCAACATAATCCCATCACCAACTTCAAGAAACCGTTTGCAAAGGTAACGAAGCTTCTCATAAGATAAGTAGCTAGTGGCGTGTCACTTGAGGCAGACTGGCCAAAGTATCAAAAAAATGTGTATTTGGGTGAGCAACTAGCAGGAATCACTATGACACTCATAGGGTAGCCAATGCCTCGTCACCAGCATAATCACATCAGCAACTTCAAGAAACCCCTGGCAAAAGTTACAATGACTCTTAAGATACACAACTAGTGGCGTAGCTATCAGGCAGACTGGAAAGAGTATCTAAAAAATGTGTATTTGGGTGAAGAACTGGCAGGAATCTCTATGACTCTCTTGAGGTAGCCAATGCCTCGTCACCAGCAGAATCAAATCAGCAACATCGAGAAACCCCTTTCAAAAGTAACGATGTTTCTCTTAAGATACACAACTAGTGGCGTATCGCTTCAGGCACACTGGAAACAGTATCTAAAAAATGTGTATTTGGGTGAGCAACTGGCAGGAAACACTGTGACTCTCTTAGGGTAACCAATATCTCGTCACCAGTATAATCACATCTTCAAAGTCAAGAAACCGCTGGCAAGAGTAACGATGTTTCTCTTAAGATACACAACTAGTGGCGTATCGCTTCAGGCAGACTGGCCACAGTATCTCAAAATGTGTATTTGGGTGAGCTACTGGCACGAAACACTGTGACTCTCTTAGGGTAGCCAATATCTCGTCACCAGTATAATCACATCTTCAAAGTCAAGAAACCGCTGGCAAGAGTAACGATGTTTCTCTTAAGATACACAACTAGTGGCGTATCGCTTCAGGCAGACTGGAAACAGTATCTAAAAAATGTGTATTTGGGTGAGCAACTGGCAGGAAGCACTATGACTCTCTTGAGGTAGCCAATGCCTCGTCACCAACATAATCCCATCACCAACTTCAAGAAACCGCTTGCTAAGGTAACGAAGCTTCTCATAAGATACACAGCTAGTGGGGTGTCACTTGAGGCAGACTGGCCAAAGTATCAAAAAAATGTGTATTTGGGTGAGCAACTAGCAGGAATCACTATGACACTCATAGGGTAGCCAATGCCTCGTCACCAGCATAATCACATCAGCAACTTCAAGAAACCCCTGGCAAAAGTTACAATGACTCTTAAGATACACAACTAGTGGCGTAGCTATCAGGCAGACTGGAAAGAGTATCTAAAAAATGTGTATTTGGGTGAAGAACTGGCAGGAATCTCTATGACTCTCTTGAGGTAGCCAATGCCTCGTCACCAGCAGAATCAAATGAGCAACTTCTAGAAACCCCTTTCAAAAGTAACGATGTTTCTCTTAAGATACACAACTAGTGGCGTATCGCTTCAGGCACACTGGAAACAGTATCTAAAAAATGTGTATTTGGGTGAGCAACTGGCACGAAACACTGTGACTCTCTTAGGGTAGCCAATATCTCGTCACCAGTATAATCACATCTTCAAAGTCAAGAAACCGCTGGCAAGAGTA
This sequence comes from Schistocerca nitens, assembly GCF_023898315.1. Classification (NCBI taxonomy): domain Eukaryota; kingdom Metazoa; phylum Arthropoda; class Insecta; order Orthoptera; family Acrididae; genus Schistocerca; species Schistocerca nitens. Next base: position 102,976,132 of record NC_064616.1, on the reverse strand, counting down.
ACGATGTTTCTCTTAAGATACACAACTAGTGGCGTATCGCTTCAGGCAGACGAAACAGTATCTAAAAAATGTGTATTTGGGTGAGCAACTGGCACGAAACACTGTGACTCTCTTAGGGTAGCCAATGCCTCGTCACCAACATAATCCCATCACCAACTTCAAGAAACCGCTTGCAAAGGTAACGAAGCTTCTCATAAGATACACAGCTAGTGGGGTGTCACTTGAGGCAGACTGGCGAAAGTATCAAAAAAATGTGTATTTGGGTGAGCAACTAGCAGGAATCACTATGACACTCATAGGGTAGCCAATGCCTCGTCACCAGCATAATCACATCAGCAACTTCAAGAAACCCCTGGCAAAAGTTACAATGACTCTTAAGATACACAACTAGTGGCGTAGCTATCAGGCAGACTGGAAAGAGTATCTAAAAAATGTGTATTTGGGTGAAGAACTGGCAGGAATCTCTATGACTCTCTTGAGGTAGCCAATGCCTCGTCACCAGCAGAATCAAATCAGCAACATCTAGAAACCCCTTTCAAAAGTAACGATGTTTCTCTTAAGATACACAACTAGTGGCGTATCGCTTCAGGCACACTGGAAACAGTATCTAAAAAATGTGTATTTGGGTGAGCAACTGGCAGGAAACACTGTGACTCTCTTAGGGTAACCAATATCTCGTCACCAGTATAATCACATCTTCAAAGTCAAGAAACCGCTGGCAAGAGTAACGATGTTTCTCTTAAGATACACAACTAGTGGCGTATCGCTTCAGGCAGACTGGCCACAGTATCTCAAAATGTGTATTTGGGTGAGCTACTGGCACGAAACACTGTGACTCTCTTAGGGTAGCCAATATCTCGTCACCAGTATAATCACAGCTTCAAAGTCAAGAAACCGCTGGCAAGAGTAACGATGTTTCTCTTAAGATACACAACTAGTGGCGTATCGCTTCAGGCAGACTGGCCAAAGTATCAAAAAAATGTGTATTTGGGTGAGCAACTGGCAGGAAGCACTATGACTCTCTTAAGGTAGCCAATACCTCGTCACCAACATAATCCCATCACCAACTTCAAGAAACCGTTTGCAAAGGTAACGAAGCTTCTCATAAGATAAGCAGCTAGTGGCGTGTCACTTGGGGCAGACTGGCCAAAGTATCAAAAAAATGTGTATTTGGGAGAGCAACTAGCAGGAATCACTATGACACTCATAGGGTAGCCAATGCCTCGTCACCAGCATAATCACATCAGCAACTTCAAGAAACCCCTGGCAAAAGTTACAATGACTCTTAAGATACACAACTAGTGGCGTAGCTATCAGGCAGACTGGAATGAGTATCTAAAAAATGTGTATTTGGGTGAAGAACTGGCAGGAATCTCTATGACTCTCTTGAGGTAGCCAATGCCTCGTCACCAGTAGAATCAAATCAGCAACTTCTGGAAACCCCTTTCAAAAGTAACGATGTTTCTCTTAAGATACACAACTAGTGGCGTATCGCTTCAGGCACACTGGAAACAGTATCTAAAAAATGTGTATTTGGGTGAGCAACTGGCACGAAACACTGTGACTCTCTTAGGGTAGCCAATATCTCGTCACCAGTATAATCACATCTTCAAAGTCAAGAAACCGCTGGCAAGAGTAACGATGTTTCTCTTAAGATACACAACTAGTGGCGTATCGCTTCAGGCAGACTGGCCACAGTATCTCAAAATGTGTATTTGGGTGAGCAACTGGCAGGAAGCACTATGACTCTCTTAAGGTAGCCAATGCCTCGTCACCAACATAATCCCATCACCAACTTCAAGAAACCGCTTGCAAAGGTAACGAAGCTTCTCATAAGATACACAGATAGTGGCGTGTCACTTGAGGCAGACTGGCCAAAGTATCAAAAAATATGTGTATTTGGGTGAGCAACTAGCAGGAATCACTATGACACTCATAGGGTAGCCAATGCCTCGTCACCAGCATAATCACATCAGCAACTTCAAGAAACCCCTGGCAAAAGTTACAATGACTCTTAAGATACACAACTAGTGGCGTAGCTATCAGGCAGACTGGAAAGAGTATCTAAAAGAAGTGTATTTGTGTGAAGAACTGGCAGGAATCTCTATGACTCTCTTGAGGTAGCCAATGCCTCGTCACCAGCATAATCACATCAGCAACTTCAAGAAACCCCTGGCAAAAGTTACAATGACTCTTAAGATACACAACTAGTGGCGTAGCTATCAGGCAGACTGGAAAGAGTATCTAAAAAATGTGTATTTGGGTGAAGAACTGGCAGGAATCTCTATGACTCTCTTGAGGTAGCCAATGCCTCGTCACCAGTAGAATCAAATCAGCAACTTCTAGAAACCCCTTTCAAAAGTAACGATGTTTCTCTTAAGATACACAACTAGTGGCGTATCGCTTCAGGCACACTGGAAACAGTATCTAAAAAATGTGTATTTGGGTGAGCAACTGGCACGAAACACTGTGACTCTCTTAGGGTAGCCAATATCTCGTCACCAGTATAATCACATCTTCAAAGAAAGAAACCGCTGGCAAGAGTAACGATGTTTCTCTTAAGATACACAACTAGTGGCGTATCGCTTCAGGCAGACTGGAAACAGTATCTAAAAAATGTGTATTTGGGTGAGCAACTGGCACGAAACACTGTGACTCTCTTAGGGTAGCCAATGCCTCGTCACCAACATAATCCCATCACCAACTTCAAGAAACCGCTTGCAAAGGTAACGAAGCTTCTCATAAGATACACAGGTAGTGGGGTGTCACTTGAGGCAGACTGGCGAAAGTATCAAAAAAATGTGTATTTGGGTGAGCAACTAGCAGGAATCACTATGACACTCATAGGGTAGCCAATGCCTCGTCACCAGCATAATCACATCAGCAACTTCAAGAAACCCCTGGCAAAAGTTACAATGACTCTTAAGATACACAACTAGTGGCGTAGCTATCAGGCAGACTGGAAAGAGTATCTAAAAGAAGTGTATTTGGGTGAAGAACTGGCAGGAATCTCTATGACTCTCTTGAGGTAGCCAATGCCTCGTCACCAGCATAATCACATCAGCAACTTCAAGAAACCCCTGGCAAAAGTTACAATGACTCTTAAGATACACAACTAGTGGCGTAGCTATCAGGCAGACTGGAAAGAGTATCTAAAAAATGTGTATTTGGGTGAAGAACTGGCAGGAATCTCTATGACTCTCTTGAGGTAGCCAATGCCTCGTCACCAGCAGAATCAAATGAGCAACTTCTAGAAACCCCTTTCAAAAGTAACGATGTTTCTCTTAAGATACACAACTAGTGGCGTATCGCTTCAGGCACACTGGAAACAGTATCTAAAAAATGTGTATTTGGGTGAGCAACTGGCACGAAACACTGTGACTCTCTTAGGGTAGCCAATATCTCGTCACCAGTATAATCACATCTTCAAAGTCAAGAAACCGCTGGCAAGAGTAACGATGTTTCTCTTAAGATACACAACTAGTGGCGTATCGCTTCAGGCAGACTGGAAACAGTATCTAAAAAATGTGTATTTGGGTGAGCAACTGGCACGAAACACTGTGACTCTCTTAGGGTAGCCAATGCCTCGTCACCAACATAATCCCATCACCAACTTCAAGAAACCGCTTGCAAAGGTAACGAAGCTTCTCATAAGATACACAGCTAGTGGGGTGTCACTTGAGGCAGACTGGCGAAAGTATCAAAAAAATGTGTATTTGGGTGAGCAACTAGCAGGAATCACTATGACACTCATAGGGTAGCCAATGCCTCGTCACCAGCATAATCACATCAGCAACTTCAAGAAACCCCTGGCAAAAGTTACAATGACTCTTAAGATACACAACTAGTGGCGTAGCTATCAGGCAGACTGGAAAGAGTATCTAAAAAATGTGTATTTGGGTGAAGAACTGGCAGGAATCTCTATGACTCTCTTGAGGTAGCCAATGCCTCGTCACCAGCAGAATCAAATCAGCAACATCTAGAAACCCCTTTCAAAAGTAACGATGTTTCTCTTAAGATACACAACTAGTGGCGTATCGCTTCAGGCACACTGGAAACAGTATCTAAAAAATGTGTATTTGGGTGAGCAACTGGCAGGAAACACTGTGACTCTCTTAGGGTAACCAATATCTCGTCACCAGTATAATCACATCTTCAAAGTCAAGAAACCGCTGGCAAGAGTAACGATGTTTCTCTTAAGATACACAACTAGTGGCGTATCGCTTCAGGCAGACTGGCCACAGTATCTCAAAATGTGTATTTGGGTGAGCTACTGGCACGAAACACTGTGACTCTCTTAGGGTAGCCAATATCTCGTCACCAGTATAATCACAGCTTCAAAGTCAAGAAACCGCTGGCAAGAGTAACGATGTTTCTCTTAAGATACACAACTAGTGGCGTATCGCTTCAGGCAGACTGGCCAAAGTATCAAAAAAATGTGTATTTGGGTGAGCAACTGGCAGGAAGCACTATGACTCTCTTAAGGTAGCCAATACCTCGTCACCAACATAATCCCATCACCAACTTCAAGAAACCGTTTGCAAAGGTAACGAAGCTTCTCATAAGATAAGCAGCTAGTGGCGTGTCACTTGGGGCAGACTGGCCAAAGTATCAAAAAAATGTGTATTTGGGAGAGCAACTAGCAGGAATCACTATGACACTCATAGGGTAGCCAATGCCTCGTCACCAGCATAATCACATCAGCAACTTCAAGAAACCCCTGGCAAAAGTTACAATGACTCTTAAGATACACAACTAGTGGCGTAGCTATCAGGCAGACTGGAATGAGTATCTAAAAAATGTGTATTTGGGTGAAGAACTGGCAGGAATCTCTATGACTCTCTTGAGGTAGCCAATGCCTCGTCACCAGTAGAATCAAATCAGCAACTTCTAGAAACCCCTTTCAAAAGTAACGATGTTTCTCTTAAGATACACAACTAGTGGCGTATCGCTTCAGGCACACTGGAAACAGTATCTAAAAAATGTGTATTTGGGTGAGCAACTGGCACGAAACACTGTGACTCTCTTAGGGTAGCCAATATCTCGTCACCAGTATAATCACATCTTCAAAGTCAAGAAACCGCTGGCAAGAGTAACGATGTTTCTCTTAAGATACACAACTAGTGGCGTATCGCTTCAGGCAGACTGGCCACAGTATCTCAAAATGTGTATTTGGGTGAGCAACTGGCAGGAAGCACTATGACTCTCTTAAGGTAGCCAATGCCTCGTCACCAACATAATCCCATCACCAACTTCAAGAAACCGCTTGCAAAGGTAACGAAGCTTCTCATAAGATACACAGATAGTGGCGTGTCACTTGAGGCAGACTGGCCAAAGTATCAAAAAATATGTGTATTTGGGTGAGCAACTAGCAGGAATCACTATGACACTCATAGGGTAGCCAATGCCTCGTCACCAGCATAATCACATCAGCAACTTCAAGAAACCCCTGGCAAAAGCTACAATGACTCTTAAGATACACAACTAGTAGCGTAGCTATCAGGCAGACTGGAAAGAGTATCTAAAAGAAGTGTATTTGGGTGAAGAACTGGCAGGAATCTCTATGACTCTCTTGAGGTAGCCAATGCCTCGTCACCAGCATAATCACATCAGCAACTTCAAGAAACCCCTGGCAAAAGTTACAATGACTCTTAAGATACACAACTAGTGGCGTAGCTATCAGGCAGACTGGAAAGAGTATCTAAAAAATGTGTATTTGGGTGAAGAACTGGCAGGAATCTCTATGACTCTCTTGAGGTAGCCAGTGCCTCGTCACCAGCAGAATCAAATCAGCAACTTCTAGAAACCCCTTTCAAAAGTAACGATGTTTCTCTTAAGATACACAACTAGTGGCGTATCGCTTCAGGCACACTGGAAACAGTATCTAAAAAATGTGTATTTGGGTGAGCAACTGGCACGAAACACTGTGACTCTCTTAGGGTAGCCAATATCTCGTCACCAGTATAATCACATCTTCAAAGAAAGAAACCGCTGGCAAGAGTAACGATGTTTCTCTTAAGATACACAACTAGTGGCGTATCGCTTCAGGCAGACTGGAAACAGTATCTAAAAAATGTGTATTTGGGTGAGCAACTGGCACGAAACACTGTGACTCTCTTAGGGTAGCCAATGCCTCGTCACCAACATAATCCCATCACCAACTTCAAGAAACCGCTTGCAAAGGTAACGAAGCTTCTCATAAGATACACAGGTAGTGGGGTGTCACTTGAGGCAGACTGGCGAAAGTATCAAAAAAATGTGTATTTGGGTGAGCAACTAGCAGGAATCACTATGACACTCATAGGGTAGCCAATGCCTCGTCACCAGCATAATCACATCAGCAACTTCAAGAAACCCCTGGCAAAAGTTACAATGACTCTTAAGATACACAACTAGTGGCGTAGCTATCAGGCAGACTGGAAAGAGTATCTAAAAGAAGTGTATTTGGGTGAAGAACTGGCAGGAATCTCTATGACTCTCTTGAGGTAGCCAATGCCTCGTCACCAGCATAATCACATCAGCAACTTCAAGAAACCCCTGGCAAAAGTTACAATGACTCTTAAGATACACAACTAGTGGCGTAGCTATCAGGCAGACTGGAAAGAGTCTCTAAAAAATGTGTATTTGGGTGAAGAACTGGCAGGAATCTCTATGACTCTCTTGAGGTAGCCAATGCCTCGTCACCAGCAGAATCAAATCAGCAACTTCTAGAAACCCCTTTCAAAAGTAACGATGTTTCTCTTAAGATACACAACTAGTGGCGTATCGCTTCAGGCACACTGGAAACAGTATCTAAAAAATGCGTATTTGGGTGAGCAACTGGCACGAAACACTGTGACTCTCTTAGGGTAGCCAATATCTCGTCACCAGTATAATCACATCTTCAAAGTCAAGAAACCGCTGGCAAGAGTAACGATGTTTCTCTTAAGATACACAACTAGTGGCGTATCGCTTCAGGCAGACTGGCCACGGTATCTCAAAATGTGTATTTGGGTGAGCAACTGGCAGGAAGCACTATGACTCTCTTAAGGTAGCCAATGCCTCGTCACCAACATAATCCCATCACCAACTTCAAGAAACCGCTTGCAAAGGTAACGAATCTTCTCATAAGATAAGCAGCTAGTGGCGTGTCACTTGAGGCAGACTGGCCAAAGTATCAAAAAAATGTGTATTTGGGTGATCAACTAGCAGGAATCACTATGACACTCATAGGGTAGCCAATGCCTCGTCACCAGCATAATCACATCAGCAACTTCAAGAAACCCCTGGCAAAAGTTACAATGACTCTTAAGATACACAACTAGTGGCGTAGCTATCAGGCATACTGGAAAGAGTATCTAAAAAATGTGTATTTGGGTGAAGAACTGGCAGGAATCTCTATGACTCTCTTGAGGTAGCCAATGCCTCGTCACCAGCAGAATCAAATCAGCAACTTCTAGAAACCCCTAACAAAAGTAACGATGTTTCTCTTAAGATACACAATTAGTGGCGTATCGCTTCAGGCAGACTGGCCACAGTATCTCAAAATGTGTATTTGGGTGAGCAACTGGCAGGAAGCACTAGGACTCTCTTAAGGTAGCCAATGCCTCGTCACCAACATAATCCCATCACCAACTTCAAGAAACCGCTTGCAAAGGTAACGAAGCTTCTCATAAGATACACAGCTAGTGGGGTGTCACTTGAGGCACTGGCCAAAGTATCAAAAAAATGTGTATTTGGGTGAGCAACTAGCAGGAATCACTATGACACTCATAGGGTAGCCAAAGCCTCGTCACCAGCATAATCACATCAGCAACTTCAAGAAACCCCTCGCAAAAGTTACAATGACTCTTAAGATACACAACTAGTGGCGTAGCTATCAGGCAGACTGGAAAGAGTACCTAAAAAATGTGTATTTGGGTGAAGAACTGGCAGGAATCTCTGTGACTCTCTTGAGGTAGCCAATGCCTCGTCACCAGCAGAATCAAATCAGCAACTTCTAGAAACCCCTTTCAAAAGTAATGATGTTTCTCTTAAGATACACAACTAGTGGCGTATCGCTTCAGGCACACTGGAAACAGTATCTAAAAAATGTGTATTTGGGTGAGCAACTGGCACGAAACACTGTGACTCTCTTAGGGTAGCCAATATCTCGTCACCAGTATAATCACATCTTCAAAGTCAAGAAACCGCTGGCAAAAGTAACGATGTTTCTCTTAAGATACACAACTAGTGGCGTATCGCTTCAGGCAGACTGGCCACAGTATCTCAAAATGTGTATTTGGGAGAGCAACTGGCAGGGAGCACTATGACTCTCTTAAGGTAGCCAATGCCTCGTCACCAACATAATCCCATCACCAACTTCAAGAAACCGCTTGCAAAGGTAACGAAGCTTCTCATAAGATACACAGCTAGTGGGGTGTCACTTGAGGCAGACTGGCCAAAGTATCAAAAAAATGTGTATTTGGGTGAGCAACTAGCAGGAATCACTATGACACTCATAGGGTAGCCAATGCCTCGTCACCAGCATAATCACATCAGCAACTTCACGAAACCCCTGGCAAAAGTTACAATGACTCTTAAGATACACAACTAGTGGCGTAGCTATCAGGCAGACTGGAAAGAGTATCTAAAAAATGTGTATTTGGGTGAAGAACTGGCAGGAGTCTCTATATGGCTCGCTTGAGGTAGCCAATGCCTCGTCACCAGCAGAATCAAATCAGCAACTTCTAGAAACCCCTTTCAAAAGTAACGATGTTTCTCTTAAGATACACAACTAGTGGCGTATCGCTTCAGGCACACTGGAAACAGTATCTAAAAAATGTGTATTTGGGTGAGCAACTGGCACGAAACACTGTGACTCTCTTAGGGTAGCCAATATCTCGTCACCAGTATAATCACAGCTTCAAAGTCAAGAAACCGCTGGCAAGAGTAACGATGTTTCTCTTAAGATACACAACTAGTGGCGTATCGCTTCAGGCAGACTGGCCACAGTATCTCAAAATGTGTATTTGGGTGAGCAACTGGCAGGAAGGACTATGACTCTCTTAAGGTAGCCAATACCTCGTCACCAACATAATCCCATCACCAACTTCAAGAAACCGCTTGCAAAGGTAACGAAGCTTCTCATAAGATACACAGCTAGTGGGGTGTCACTTGAGGCAGACTGGCCAAAGTATCAAAAAAATGTGTATTTGGGTGAGCAACTAGCAGGAATCACTATGACACTCATAGGGTAGCCAATGGCTCGTCACCAGCATAATCACATCAGCAACTTCAAGAGACCCCTGGCAAAAGTTACAATGACTCTTAAGATACACAACTAGTGGCGTAGCTATCAGGCAGACTGGAAATAGTATCTAAAAAATGTGTATTTGGGTGAAGAACTGGCAGGAATCTCTATGACTCTCTTGAGGTAGCCAATGCCTCGTCACCAGCAGAATCAAATCAGCAACTTCTAGAAACCCCTTTCAAAAGTAACGATGTTTCTCTTAAGATACACAACTAGTGGCGTATCGCTTCAGGCACACTGGAAACAGTATCTAAAAAATGTGTATTTGGGTGAGCAACTGGCACGAAACACTGTGACTCTCTTAGGGTAGCCAATATCTCGTCACCAGTATAATCACATCTTCAAAGTCAAGAAACCGCTGGCAAGAGTAACGATGTTTCTCTTAAGATACACAACTAGTGGCGTATCGCTTCAGGCAGACTGGCCACAGTATCTCAAAATGTGTATTTGGGAGAGCAACTGGCAGGGAGCACTATGACTCTCTTAAGGTAGCCAATGCCTCGTCACCAACATAATCCCATCACCAACTTCAAGAAACCGCTTGCAAAGGTAACGAAGCTTCTCATAAGATACACAGCTAGTGGGGTGTCACTTGAGGCAGACTGGCCAAAGTATCAAAAAAATGTGTATTTGGGTGAGCAACTAGCAGGAATCACTATGACACTCATAGGGTAGCCAATGCCTCGTCACCAGCATAATCACATCAGCAACTTCACGAAACCCCTGGCAAAAGTTACAATGACTCTTAAGATACACAACTAGTGGCGTAGCTATCAGGCAGACTGGAAAGAGTATCTAAAAAATGTGTATTTGGGTGAAGAACTGGCAGGAGTCTCTATATGGCTCTCTTGAGGTAGCCAATGCCTCGTCACCAGCAGAATCAAATCAGCAACTTCTAGAAACCCCTTTCAAAAGTAACGATGTTTCTCTTAAGATACACAACTAGTGGCGTATCGCTTCAGGCACACTGGAAACAGTATCTAAAAAATGTGTATTTGGGTGAGCAACTGGCACGAAACACTGTGACTCTCTTAGGGTAGCCAATATCTCGTCACCAGTATAATCACAGCTTCAAAGTCAAGAAACCGCTGGCAAGAGTAACGATGTTTCTCTTAAGATACACAACTAGTGGCGTATCGCTTCAGGCAGACTGGCCACAGTATCTCAAAATGTGTATTTGGGTGAGCAACTGGCAGGAAGGACTATGACTCTCTTAAGGTAGCCAATACCTCGTCACCAACATAATCCCATCACCAACTTCAAGAAACCGCTTGCAAAGGTAACGAAGCTTCTCATAAGATACACAGCTAGTGGGGTGTCACTTGAGGCAGACTGGCCAAAGTATCAAAAAAATGTGTATTTGGGTGAGCAACTAGCAGGAATCACTATGACACTCATAGGGTAGCCAATGGCTCGTCACCAGCATAATCACATCAGCAACTTCAAGAGACCCCTGGCAAAAGTTACAATGACTCTTAAGATACACAACTAGTGGCGTAGCTATCAGGCAGACTGGAAATAGTATCTAAAAAATGTGTATTTGGGTGAAGAACTGGCAGGAATCTCTATGACTCTCTTGAGGTAGCCAATGCTTCGTCACCAGCAGAATCAAATCAGCAACTTCTAGAAACCCCTTTCAAAAGTAACGATGTTTCTCTTAAGATACACAACTAGTGGCGTATCGCTTCAGGCACACTGGAAACAGTATCTAAAAAATGTGTATTTGGGTGAGCAACTGGCAGGAAACACTGTGACTCTCTTAGGGTAACCAATATCTCGTCACCAGTATAATCACAGCTTCAAAGTCAAGAAACCGCTGGCAAGAGTAACGATGTTTCTCTTAAGATACACAACTAGTGGCGTATCGCTTCAGGCAGACTGGCCACAGTATCTCAAAATGTGTATTTGGGTGAGCAACTGGCAGGAAGCACTATGACTCTCTTAAGTTAGCCAATGCCTCGTCACCAACATAATCCCATCACCAACTTCAAGAAACCGCTTGCTAAGGTAACGAAGCTTCTCATAAGATACACAGCTAGTGGGGTGTCACTTGAGGCAGACTGGCCAAAGTATCAAAATAATGTGTATTTGGGTGAGCAACTAGCAGGAATCACTATGACACTCATAGGGTAGCCAATGCCTCGTCACCAGCATAATCACATCAGCAACTTCAAGAAACCCCTGGCAAAAGTTACAATGACTCTTAAGATACACAACTAGTGGCGTAGCTATCAGGCAGACTGGAAAGAGTATCTAAAAAATGTGTATTTGGGTGAAGAACTGGCAGGAATCTCTATGACTCTCTTGAGGTAGCCAATGCCTCGTCACCAGCAGAATCAAATCAGCAACTTCTAGAAACCCCTGGCAAAAGTAACGATGTTTCTCTTAAGATACACAACTAGTGGCGTATCGCTTCAGGCACACTGGAAACAGTATCTAAAAAATGTGTATTTGGGTGAGCAACTGGCAGGAAACACTGTGACTCTCTTAGGGTAGCCAATATCTCGTCACCAGAATAATCACAGCTTCAAAGTCAAGAAACCGCTGGCAAGAGTAACGATGTTTCTCTTAAGATACACAACTAGTGGCGTATCGCTTCAGGCAGACTGGCCACAGTATCCCAAAATGTGTATTTGGGTGAGCAACTGGCAGGAAGCACTATGACTCTCTTAAGGTAGCCAATGCCTCGTCACCTAACATAATCCCATCACCAACTTCAAGAAACCGCTTGCAAAGGTAACGAAGCATCTCATAAGATACACAGCTAGTGGGGTGTCACTTGAGGCAGACTGGCCAAAGTATCAAAAAAATGTGTATTTGGGTGAGCAACTAGCAGGAATCACTATGACACTCATAGGGTAGCCAATGCCTCGTCACCAGCATAATCACATCAGCAACTTCAAGAAACCCCTGGCAAAAGTTACAATGACTCTTAAGATACACAACTAGTGGCGTAGCTATCAGGCAGACTGGAAAGAGTATCTAAAAAATGTGTATTTGGGTGAAGAACTGGCAGGAATCTCTATGACTCTCTTGAGGTAGCCAATGCCTCGTCACCAGTAGAATCAAATCAGCAACTTCTAGAAACCCCTTTCAAAAGTAACGATGTTTCTCTTAAGATACACAACTAGTGGCGTATCGCTTCAGGCACACTGGAAACAGTATCTAAAAAATGTGTATTTGGGTGAGCAACTGGCACGAAACACTGTGACTCTCTTAGGGTAGTCAATATCTCGTCACCAGTATAATCACATCTTCAAAGTCAAGCAACCGCTGGCAAGAGTAACGATGTTTCTCTTAAGATACACAACTAGTGGCGTATCGCCTCAGGCAGACTGGCCACAGTATCTCAAAATGTGTATTTGGGTGAGCAACTGGCAGGAAGCACTATGACTCTCTGAAGGTAGCCAATGCCTCGTCACCAACATAATCCCATCACCAACTTCAAGAAACCGCTTGCAAAGGTAACGAAGCTTCTCATAAGGTACACCGCTAGTGGGGTGTCACTTGAGGCAGACTGGCGAAAGCATAAAAAAAAATGTGTATTTGTGTGAGCAACTAGCAGGAATCACTATGACACTCATAGGGTAGCCAATGCCTCGTCACCAGCATAATCACATCAGCAACTTCAAGAAACCCCTGGCAAAAGTTACAATGACTCTTAAGATACACAAATAGTGGCGTAGCTATCAGGCAGACTGGAAATAGTATCTAAAAAATGTGTATTTGGGTGAAGAACTGGCAGGAATCTCTATGACTCTCTTGAGGTAGCCAATGCCTCGTCACCAGCAGAATCAAATCAGCAACTTCTAGAAACCCCTGGCAAAAGTAACGATGTTTCTCTTAAGATACACAACTAGTGGCGTATCGCTTCAGGCACATTGGAAACAGTATCTAAAAAATGTGTATTTGGGTGAGCAACTGGCAGGAAGCACTATGACTCTCTTAAGTTAGCCAATGCCTCGTCACCAACATAATCCCATCACCAACTTCAAGAAACCGCTTGCAAAGGTAACGAAGCTTCTCATAAGATACACAGCTAGTGGGGTGTCACTTGAGGCAGACTGGCCAAAGTATCAAAAAAATGTGTATTTGGGTGAGCAACTAGCAGGAATCACTATGACACTCATAGGGTAGCCAATGCCTCGTCACCAGCATAATCACATCAGCAACTTCAAGAAACCCCTGGCAAAAGTTACAATGACTCTTAAGATACACAACTAGTGGCGTAGCTATCAGGCAGACTGGAAAGAGTATCTAAAAAATGTGTATTTGGGTGAAGAACTGGCAGGAATCTCTATGTCTCTCTTGAGGTTGCCAATGCCTCGTCACCAGCAGAATCAAATCAGCAACTTCTAGAAACCCCTGGCAAAAGTAACGATGTTTCTCTTAAGATACACAACTAGTGGCGTATCGCTTCAGGCACACTGGAAACAGTATCTAAAAAATGTGTATTTGGGTGAGCAACTGGCAGGAAACACTGTGACTCTCTTAGGGTAGCCAATATCTCGTCACCAGTATAATCACAGCTTCAAAGTCAAGAAACCGCTGGCAAGAGTAACGATGTTTCTCTTAAGATACACAACTAGTGGCGTATCGCTTCAGGCAGACTGGCCACAGTATCTCAAAATGTGTATTTCGGTGAGCAACTGGCAGGAAGCACTATGACTCTCTTAAGGTAGCCAATGCCTCGTCACCTAACATAATCCCATCACCAACTTCAAGAAACCGCTTGCAAAGGTAACGAAGCTTCTCATAAGATACACAGCTAGTGGGGTGTCACTTGAGGCAGACTGGCCAAAGTATCAAAAAAATGTGTATTTGGGTGAGCAACTAGCAGGAATCACTATGACACTCATAGGGTAGCCAATGCCTCGTCACCAGCATAATCACATCAGCAACTTCAAGAAACCCCTGGCAAAAGTTACAATGACTCTTAAGATACACAACTAGTGGCGTAGCTATCAGGCAGACTGGAAAGAGTATCTAAAAAATGTGTATTTGGGTGAAGAACTGGCAGGAATCTCTATGACTCTCTTGAGGTACCCAGTGCCTCGTCACCAGTAGAATCAAATCAGCAACTTCTAGAAACCCCTTTCAAAAGTAACGATGTTTCTCTTAAGATACACAACTAGTGGCGTATCGCTTCAGGCACACTGGAAACAGTATCTAAAAAATGTGTATTTGGGTGAGCAACTGGCACGAAACACTGTGACTCTCTTAGGGTAGTCAATATCTCGTCACCAGTATAATCACATCTTCAAAGTCAAGCAACCGCTGGCAAGAGTAACGATGTTTCTCTTAAGATACACAACTAGTGGCGTATCGCTTCCGGCAGACTGGCCACAGTATCTCAAAATGTGTATTTGGGTGAGCAACTGGCAGGAAGCACTATGACTCTCTTAAGGTAGCCAATCCTCGTCACCAACATAATCCCATCACCAACTTCAAGAAACCGCTTGCAAAGGTAACGAAGCTTCTCATAAGGTACACCGCTAGTGGGGTGTCACTTGAGGCAGACTGGCGAAAGCATCAAAAAAAATGTGTATTTGTGTGAGCAACTAGCAGGAATCACTATGACACTCATAGGGTAGCCAATGCCTCGTCACCAGCATAATCACATCAGCAACTTCAAGAAACCCCTGGCAAAAGTTACAGTGACTCTTAAGATACACAACTAGTGGCGTAGCTATCAGGCAGACTGGAAAGAGTATCTAAAAAATGTGTATTTGGGTGAAGAACTGGCAGGAATCTCTATGACTCTCTTGAGGTAGCCAATGCCTCGTCACCAGCAGAATCAAATCAGCAACTTCTAGAAACCCCTGGCAAAAGTAACGATGTTTCTCTTAAGATACACAACTAGTGGCGTATCGCTTCAGGCACACTGGAAACAGTATCTAAAAAATGTGTATTTGGGTGAGCAACTGGCAGGAAACACTGTGACTCTCTTAGGGTAGCCAATATCTCGTCACCAGTATAATCACAGCTTCAAAGTCAAGAAACCGCTGACAAGAGTAACGATGTTTCTCTTAAGATACACAACTAGTGGCGTATCGCTTCAGGCAGACTGGCCACAGTATCTCAAAATGTGTATTTCGGTGAGCAACTGGCAGGAAGCACTATGACTCTCTTAAGGTAGCCAATGCCTCGTCACCTAACATAATCCCATCACCAACTTCAAGAAACCGCTTGCAAAGGTAACGAAGCTTCTCATAAGATACACAGCTAGTGGGGTGTCACTTGAGGAAGACTGGCCAAAGTATCAAAAAAATGTGTATTTGGGTGAGCAACTAGCAGGAATCACTATGACACTCATAGGGTAGCCAATGCCTCGTCACCAGCATAATCACATCAGCAACTTCAAGAAACCCCTGGCTAAAGTTACAATGACTCTTAAGATACACAAGTAGTGGCGTAGCTATCAGGCAGACTGGATAGAGTATCTAAAAAATGTGTATTTGGGTGAAGAACTGGCAGGAACTCTATGACTCTCTTGAGGTAGCCAATGCCTCGTCACCAGCAGAATCAAATCAGCAACTTCTAGAAACCCCTGGCAAAAGTAACGATGTTTCTCTTAAGATACACAACTAGTGAGGTATCGCTTCAGGCACACTGGAAAAAGTATCTAAAAATGTGTATTTGGGTGAGCAACTGGCAGGAAACACTGTGACTCTCTTAGGGTAGCCAATATCTCGTCACCAGTATAATCACAGCTTCAAAGTCAAGAAACCGCTGGCAAGAGTAACGATGTTTCTCTTAAGATACACAACTAGTGGCGTATCGCTTCAGGCAGACTGGCCACAGTATCTCAAGATGTGTATTTGGGTGAGCAACTGGCAGGAAGCACTATGACTCTCTTAAGGTAGCCAATGCCTCGTCACCTAACATAATCCCATCACCAACTTCAAGAAACCGCTTGCAAAGGTAACGAAGCTTCTCATAAGATACACAGCTAGTGGGGTGCCACTTGAGGCAGACTGGCCAAAGTATCAAAAAAATGTGTATTTGGGTGAGCAACTAGCAGGAATCACTATGACACTCATAGGGTAGCCAATGCCTCGTCACCAGCATAATCACATCAGCAACTTCAAGAAACCCCTGGCAAAAGTTACAATGACTCTTAAGATACACAACTAATGGCGTAGCTATCAGGCAGACTGGAAAGAGTATCTAAAAAATGTGTATTTGGGTGAAGAACTGGCAGGAATCTCTATGACTCTCTTGAGGTAGCCAATGCCTCGTCACCAGTAGTATCAAATCAGCAACTTCTAGAAACCCCTTTCAAAAGTAACGATGTTTCTCTTAAGATACACAACTAGTGGCGTATCGCTTCAGGCACACTGGAAACAGTATCTAAAAAATGTGTATTTGGGTGAGCAACTGGCAGGAAACACTGTGACTCTCTTAGGGTAGCCAATATCTCGTCACCAGAATAATCACAGCTTCAAAGTCAAGAAACCGCTGGCAAGAGTAACGATGTTTCTCTTAAGATACACAACTAGTGGCGTATCGCTTCAGGCAGACTGGCCACAGTATCTCAAAATGTGTATTTGGGTGAGCAACTGGCAGGAAGCACTATGACTCTCTTAAGGTAGCCAATGCCTCGTCACCTAACATAATCCCATCACCAACTTCAAGAAACCGCTTGCAAAGGTAACGAAGCTTCTCATAAGATACACAGCTAGTGGGGTGTCACTTGAGGCAGACTGGCCAAAGTATCAAAAAAATGTGTATTTGGGTGAGCAACTAGCAGGAATCACTATGACACTCATAGGGTAGCCAATGCCTCGTCACCAGCATAATCACATCAGCAACTTCAAGAAACCCCTGGCAAAAGTTACAATGACTCTTAAGATACACAACTAGTGGCGTAGCTATCAGGCAGACTGGAAAGAGTATCTAAAAAATGTGTATTTGGGTGAAGAACTGGCAGGAATCTCTATGACTCTCTTGAGGTACCCAATGCCTCGTCACCAGTAGAATCAAATCAGCAACTTCTAGAAACCCCTTTCAAAAGTAACGATGTTTCTCTTAAGATACACAACTAGTGGCGTATCGCTTCAGGCACACTGGAAACAGTATCTAAAAAATGTGTATTTGGGTGAGCAACCTGCACGAAACACTGTGACTCTCTTAGGGTAGTCAATATCTCGTCACCAGTATAATCACATCTTCAAAGTCAAGCAACCGCTGGCAAGAGTAACGATGTTTCTCTTAAGATACACAACTAGTGGCGTATCGCTTCAGGCAGACTGGCCACAGTATCTCAAAATGTGTATTTGGGTGAGCAACTGGCAGGAAGCACTATGACTCTCTTAAGGTAGCCAATGCCTCGTCACCTAACATAATCCCATCACCAACTTCAAGAAACCGCTTGCAAAGGTAACGAAGCTTCTCATAAGATACACAGCTAGTGGGGTGTCACTTGAGGCAGACTGGCCAAAGTATCAAAAAAATGTGTATTTGGGTGAGCAACTAGCAGGAATCACTATGACACTCATAGGGTAGCCAATGCCTCGTCACCAGCATAATCACATCAGCAACTTCAAGAAACCCCTGGCAAAAGTTACAATGACTCTTAAGATACACAAGTAGTGGCGTAGCTATCAGGCAGACTGGATAGAGTATCTAAAAAATGTGTATTTGGGTGAAGAACTGGCAGGAACTCTATGACTCTCTTGAGGTAGCCAATGCCTCGTCACCAGCAGAATCAAATCAGCAACTTCTAGAAACCCCTGGCAAAAGTAACGATGTTTCTCTTAAGATACACAACTAGTGAGGTATCGCTTCAGGCACACTGGAAAAAGTATCTAAAAATGTGTATTTGGGTGAGCAACTGGCAGGAAACACTGTGACTCTCTTAGGGTAGCCAATATCTCGTCACCAGTATAATCACAGCTTCAAAGTCAAGAAACCGCTGGCAAGAGTAACGATGTTTCTCTTAAGATACACAACTAGTGGCGTATCGCTTCAGGCAGACTGGCCACAGTATCTCAAGATGTGTATTTGGGTGAGCAACTGGCAGGAAGCACTATGACTCTCTTAAGGTAGCCAATGCCTCGTCACCTAACATAATCCCATCACCAACTTCAAGAAACCGCTTGCAAAGGTAACGAAGCTTCTCATAAGATACACAGCTAGTGGGGTGCCACTTGAGGCAGACTGGCCAAAGTATCAAAAAAATGTGTATTTGGGTGAGCAACTAGCAGGAATCACTATGACACTCATAGGGTAGCCAATGCCTCGTCACCAGCATAATCACATCAGCAACTTCAAGAAACCCCTGGCAAAAGTTACAATGACTCTTAAGATACACAACTAATGGCGTAGCTATCAGGCAGACTGGAAAGAGTATCTAAAAAATGTGTATTTGGGTGAAGAACTGGCAGGAATCTCTATGACTCTCTTGAGGTAGCCAATGCCTCGTCACCAGTAGTATCAAATCAGCAACTTCTAGAAACCCCTTTCAAAAGTAACGATGTTTCTCTTAAGATACACAACTAGTGGCGTATCGCTTCAGGCACACTGGAAACAGTATCTAAAAAATGTGTATTTGGGTGAGCAACTGGCAGGAAACACTGTGACTCTCTTAGGGTAGCCAATATCTCGTCACCAGAATAATCACAGCTTCAAAGTCAAGAAACCGCTGGCAAGAGTAACGATGTTTCTCTTAAGATACACAACTAGTGGCGTATCGCTTCAGGCAGACTGGCCACAGTATCTCAAAATGTGTATTTGGGTGAGCAACTGGCAGGAAGCACTATGACTCTCTTAAGGTAGCCAATGCCTCGTCACCTAACATAATCCCATCACCAACTTCAAGAAACCGCTTGCAAAGGTAACGAAGCTTCTCATAAGATACACAGCTAGTGGGGTGTCACTTGAGGCAGACTGGCCAAAGTATCAAAAAAATGTGTATTTGGGTGAGCAACTAGCAGGAATCACTATGACACTCATAGGGTAGCCAATGCCTCGTCACCAGCATAATCACATCAGCAACTTCAAGAAACCCCTGGCAAAAGTTACAATGACTCTTAAGATACACAACTAGTGGCGTAGCTATCAGGCAGACTGGAAAGAGTATCTAAAAAATGTGTATTTGGGTGAAGAACTGGCAGGAATCTCTATGACTCTCTTGAGGTACCCAATGCCTCGTCACCAGTAGAATCAAATCAGCAACTTCTAGAAACCCCTTTCAAAAGTAACGATGTTTCTCTTAAGATACACAACTAGTGGCGTATCGCTTCAGGCACACTGGAAACAGTATCTAAAAAATGTGTATTTGGGTGAGCAACCTGCACGAAACACTGTGACTCTCTTAGGGTAGTCAATATCTCGTCACCAGTATAATCACATCTTCAAAGTCAAGCAACCGCTGGCAAGAGTAACGATGTTTCTCTTAAGATACACAACTAGTGGCGTATCGCTTCAGGCAGACTGGCCACAGTATCTCAAAATGTGTATTTGGGTGAGCAACTGGCAGGAAGCACTATGACTCTCTTAAGGTAGCCAATGCCTCGTCACCTAACATAATCCCATCACCAACTTCAAGAAACCGCTTGCAAAGGTAACGAAGCTTCTCATAAGATACACAGCTAGTGGGGTGTCACTTGAGGCAGACTGGCCAAAGTATCAAAAAAATGTGTATTTGGGTGAGCAACTAGCAGGAATCACTATGACACTCATAGGGTAGCCAATGCCTCGTCACCAGCATAATCACATCAGCAACTTCAAGAAACCCCTGGCAAAAGTTACAATGACTCTTAAGATACACAACTAGTGGCGTAGCTATCAGGCAGACTGGAAAGAGTATCTAAAAAATGTGTATTTGGGTGAAGAACTGGCAGGAATCTCTATGACTCTCTTGAGGTACCCAATGCCTCGTCACCAGTAGAATCAAATCAGCAACTTCTAGAAACCCCTTTCAAAAGTAACGATGTTTCTCTTAAGATACACAACTAGTGGCGTATCGCTTCAGGCACATTGGAAACAGTATCTAAAAAATGTGTATTTGGGTGAGCAACTGGCACGAAACACTGTGACTCTCTTAGGGTAGTCAATATCTCGTCACCAGTATAATCACATCTTCAAAGTCAAGCAACCGCTGGCAAGAGTAACGATGTTTCTCTTAAGATACACAACTAGTGGCGTATCGCTTCAGGCAGACTGGCCACAGTATCTCAAAATGTGTATTTGGGTGAGCAACTGGCAGGAAGCACTATGACTCTCTTAAGGTAGCCAATGCCTCGTCACCAACATAATCCCATCACCAACTTCAAGAAACCGCTTGCAAAGGTAACGAATCTTCTCATAAGATACACAGCTAGTGGGGTGTCACTTGAGGCAGACTGGCCAAAGTATCAAAAAAATGTGTATTTGGGTGAGCAACTAGCAGGAATCACTATGACACTCATAGGGTAGCCAATGCCTCGTCACCAGCATAATCACATCAGCAACTTCAAGAAACCCCTGGCAAAAGTTACAATGACTCTTAAGATACACAACTAGTGGCGTAGCTATCAGGCAGACTGGAAAGAGTATCTAAAAAATGTGTATTTGGGTGAAGAACTGGCAGGAATCTCTATGACTCTCTTGAGGTACCCAATGCCTCGTCACCAGTAGAATCAAATCAGCAACTTCTAGAAACCCCTTTCAAAAGTAACGATGTTTCTCTTAAGATACACAACTAGTGGCGTATCGCTTCAGGCACACTGGAAACAGTATCTAAAAAATGTGTATTTGGGTGAGCAACTGGCACGAAACACTGTGACTCTCTTAGGGTAGTCAATATCTCGTCACCAGTATAATCACATCTTCAAAGTCAAGCAACCGCTGGCAAGAGTAACGATGTTTCTCTTAAGATACACAACTA
The DNA here is from genome assembly GCF_023898315.1 of Schistocerca nitens. Lineage (NCBI taxonomy): Eukaryota > Metazoa > Arthropoda > Insecta > Orthoptera > Acrididae > Schistocerca > Schistocerca nitens. The sequence continues at coordinate 102,954,989 of NC_064616.1, read as the reverse complement.
GTGGCGTATCGCTTCAGGCAGACTGGCCACAGTATCTCAAAATGTGTATTTGGGTGAGCAACTGGCAGGAAGCACTATGACTCTCTTAAGGTAGCCAATGCCTCGTCACCAACATAATCCCATCACCAACTTCAAGAAACCGCTTGCAAAGGTAACGAAGCTTCTCATAAGGTACACCGCTAGTGGGGTGTCACTTGAGGCAGACTGGCGAAAGCATCAAAAAAAATGTGTATTTGTGTGTGCAACTAGCAGGAATCACTATGACACTCATAGGGTAGCCAATGCCTCGTCACCAGCATAATCACATCAGCAACTTCAAGAAACCCCTGGCAAAAGTTACAATGACTCTTAAGATACACAAATAGTGGCGTAGCTATCAGGCAGACTGGAAAGAGTATCTAAAAAATGTGTATTTGGGTGAAGAACTGGCAGGAATCTCTATGACTCTCTTGAGGTAGCCAATGCCTCGTCACCAGCAGAATCAAATCAGCAACTTCTAGAAACCCCTGGCAAAAGTAACGATGTTTCTCTTAAGATACACAACTAGTGGCGTATCGCTTCAGGCACACTGGAAACAGTATCTAAAAAATGTGTATTTGGGTGAGCAACTGGCAGGAAACACTGTGACTCTCTTAGGGTAGCCAATATCTCGTCACCAGTATAATCACAGCTTCAAAGTCAAGAAACCGCTGGCAAGAGTAACGATGTTTCTCTTAAGATACACAACTAGTGGCGTATCGCTTCAGGCAGACTGGCCACAGTATCTCAAAATGTGTATTTGGGTGAGCAACTGGCAGGAAGCACTATGACTCTCTTACGGTAGCCAATGCCTCGTCACCTAACATAATCCCATCACCAACTTCAAGAAACCGCTTGCAAAGGTAACGAAGCTTCTCATAAGATACACAGCTAGTGGGGTGTCACTTGAGGAAGACTGGCCAAAGTATCAAAAAAATGTGTATTTGGGTGAGCAACTAGCAGGAATCACTATGACACTCATAGGGTAGCCAATGCCTCGTCACCAGCATAATCACATCAGCAACTTCAAGAAAACCCTGGCTAAAGTTACAATGACTCTTAAGATACACAACTAGTGGCGTAGCTATCAGGCAGACTGGAAAGAGTATCTAAAAAATGTGTATTTGGGTGAAGAACTGGCAGGAACTCTATGACTCTCTTGAGGTAGCCAATGCCTCGTCACCAGCAGAATCAAATCAGCAACTTCTAGAAACCCCTGGCAAAAGTAACGATGTTTCTCTTAAGATACACAACTAGTGGCGTATCGCTTCAGGCACACTGGAAAAAGTATCTAAAAAATGTGTATTTGGGTGAGCAACTGGCACGAAACACTGTGACTCTCTTAGGGTAGCCAATATCTCGTCACCAGCATAATCACAGCTTCAAAGTCAAGAAACCGCTGGCAAGAGTAACGATGTTTCTCTTAAGATACACAACTAGTGGCGTATCGCTTCCGGCAGACTGGCCACAGTATCTCAAAATGTGTATTTGGGTGAGCAACTGGCAGGAAGCACTATGACTCTCTTAAGGTAGCCAATGCCTCGTCACCTAACATAATCCCATCACCAACTTCAAGAAACCGCTTGCAAAGGTAACGAAGCTTCTCATAAGATACACAGCTAGTGGGGTGTCACTTGAGGCAGACTGGCCAAAGTATCAAAAAAATGTGTATTTGGGTGAGCAACTAGCAGGAATCACTATGACACTCATAGGGTAGCCAATGCCTCGTCACCAGCATAATCACATCAGCAACTTCAAGAAACCCCTGGCTAAAGTTACAATGACTCTTAAGATACACAACTAGTGGCGTAGCTATCAGGCAGACTGGAAAGAGTATCTAAAAAATGTGTATTTGGGTGAAGAACTGGCAGGAATCTCTATGACTCTCTTGAGGTGGCCAATGCCTCGTCACCAGCAGAATCAAATCAGCAACTTCTAGAAACCCCTGGCAAAAGTAACGATGTTTCTCTTAAGATACACAACTAGTGGCGTATCGCTTCAGGCACACTGGAAACAGTATCTAAGAAATGTGTATTTGGGTGAGCAACTGGCAGGAAACATTGTGACTCTCTTAGGGTAGCCAATATCTCGTCACCAGTATAATCACAGCTTCAAAGTCAAGAAACCGCTGGCAAGAGTAACGATGTTTCTCTTAAGATACACAACTAGTGGCGTATCGCTTCAGGCAGACTGGCCACAGTATCTCAAAATGTGTATTTGGGTGAGCAACTGGCAGGAAGCACTATGACTCTCTTAAGGTAGCCAATGCCTCGTCACCAACATAATCCCATCACCAACTTCAAGAAACCGCTTGCAAAGGTAACGAAGCTTCTCATAAGATACACAGCTAGTGGGGTGTCACTTGAGGCAGACTGGCCAAAGTATCAAAAAAATGTGTATTTGGGTGAGCAACTAGCAGGAATCACTATGACACTCATAGGGTAGCCAATGCCTCGTCACCAGCATAATCACATCAGCAACTTCAAGAAACCCCTGGCAAAAGTTACAATGACTCTTAAGATACACAACTAGTGGCGTAGCTATCAGGCAGACTGGAAAGAGTATCTAAAAAATGTGTATTTGGGTGAAGAACTGGCAGGAATCTCTATGACTCTCTTGAGGTAGCCAATGCCTCGTCACCAGCAGAATCAAATCAGCAACTTCTAGAAACCCCTGGCAAAAGTAACGATGTTTCTCTTAAGATACACAACTAGTGGCGTATCGCTTCAGGCACACTGGAAACAGTATCTAAAAAATGTGTATTTGGGTGAGCAACTGGCAGGAAACACTGTGACTCTCTTAGGGTAGCCAATATCTCGTCACCAGTATAATCACAGCTTCAAAGTCAAGAAACCGCTGGCAAGAGTAACGATGTTTCTCTTAAGATACACAACTAGTGGCGTATCGCTTCAGGCAGACTGGCCACAGTATCTCAAAATGTGTATTTGGGTGAGCAACTGGCAGGAAGCACTATGACTCTCTTAAGGTAGCCAATGCCTCGTCACCAACATAATCCCATCACCAACTTCAAGAAACCGCTTGCAAAGGTAACGAAGCTTCTCATAAGATACACCGCTAGTGGGGTGTCACTTGAGGCAGACTGGCGAAAGCATAAAAAAAAATGTGTATTTGGGTGAGCAACTAGCAGGAATCACTATGACACTCATAGGGTAGCCGATGCCTCGTCACCAGCATAACCACATCAGCAACTTCAAGAAACCCCTGGCAAAAGTTACAATGACTCTTAAGATACACAACTAGTGGCGTAGCTACCAGGCAGACTGGAAATAGTATCTAAAAATGTGTATTTGGGTGAAGAACTGGCAGGAATCTCTATGACTCTCTTGAGGTAGCCAATGCCTCGTCACCAGCAGAATCAAATCAGCAACTTCTAGAAACCCCTTTCAAAAGTAACGATGTTTCTCTTAAGATACACAACTAGTGGCGTATCGCTTCAGGCACATTGGAAACAGTATCTAAAAAATGTGTATTTGGGTGAGCAACTGGCACGAAACACTGTGACTCTCTTAGGGTAGTCAATATCTCGTCACCAGTATAATCACATCTTCAAAGTCAAGCAACCGCTGGCAAGAGTAACGATGTTTCTCTTAAGATACACAACTAGTGGCGTATCGCTTCAGGCAGACTGGCCACAGTATCTCAAAATGTGTATTTGGGTGAGCAACTGGCAGGAAGCACTATGACTCTCTTAAGTTAGCCAATGCCTCGTCACCAACATAATCCCATCACCAACTTCAAGAAACCGCTTGCAAAGGTAACGAAGCTCCTCATAAGATACACAGCTAGTGGGGTGTCACTTGAGGCAGACTGGCCAAAGTATCAAAAAAATGTGTATTTGGGTGAGCAACTAGCAGGTATCACTATGACACTCATAGGGTAGCCAATGCCTCGTCACCAGCATAATCACATCAGCAACTTCAAGAAACCCCTGGCAAAAGTTACAATGACTCTTAAGATACACAACTAGTGGCGTAGCTATCAGGCAGACTGGAAAGAGTATCTAAAAAATGTGTATTTGGGTGAAGAACTGGCAGGAATCTCTATGACTCTCTTGAGGTAGCCAATGCCTCGTCACCAGCAGAATCAAATCAGCAACTTCTAGAAACCCCTGGCAAAAGTAACGATGTTTCTCTTAAGATACACAACTAGTGGCGTATCGCTTCAGGCACACTGGAAACAGTATCTAAAAAATGTGTATTTGGGTGAGCAACTGGCACGAAACACTGTGACTCTCTTAGGGTAGCCAATATCTCGTCACCAGTATAATCACAGCTTCGAAGTCAAGAAACCGCTGGCAAGAGTAACGATGTTTCTCTTAAGATACACAACTAGTGGCGTATCGCTTCAGGCAGACTGGCCACAGTATCTCAAAATGTGTATTTGGGTGAGCAACTGGCAGGAAGCACTATGACTCTCTTAAGGTAGCCAATGCCTCGTCACCAACATAATCCCATCACCAACTTCAAGAAACCGCTTGCAAAGGTAACGAAGCTTCTCATAAGATACACAGCTAGTGGGGTGTCACTTGAGGCAGACTGGCCAAAGTATCAAAAAAATGTGTATTTGGGTGAGCAACTAGCAGGAATCACTATGACACTCATAGGGTAGCCAATGCCTCGTCACCAGCATAATCACATCAGCAACTTCAAGAAACCCCTGGCAAAAGTTACAATGACTCTTAAGATACACAACTAGTGGCGTAGCTATCAGGCAGACTGGAAAGAGTATCTAAAAAATGTGTATTTGGGTGAAGAACTGGCAGGAATCTCTATGACTCTCTTGAGGTAGCCAATGCCTCGTCACCAGCAGAATCAAATCAGCAACTTCTAGAAACCCCTGGCAAAAGTAACGATGTTTCTCTTAAGATACACAACTAGTGGCGTATCGCTTCAGGCACACTGGAAACAGTATCTAAAAAATGTGTATTTGTTTGAGCAACTGGCAGGAAACACTGTGACTCTCTTAGGGTAGCCAATATCTCGTCACCAGTATAATCACAGCTTCAAAGTCAAGAAACCGCTGGCAAGAGTAACGATGTTTCTCTTAAGATACACAACTAGTGGCGTATCGCTTCAGGCAGACTGGCCACAGTATCTCAAAATGTGTATTTGGGTGAGCAACTGGCAGGAAGCACTATGACTCTCTTAAGGTAGCCAATGCCTCGTCACCAACATAATCCCATCACCAACTTCAAGAAACCGCTTGCAAAGGTAACGAAGCTTCTCATAAGATACACCGCTAGTGGGGTGTCACTTGAGGCAGACTGGCGAAAGCATAAAAAAAAATGTGTATTTGGGTGAGCAACTAGCAGGTATCACTATGACACTCATAGGGTAGCCAATGCCTCGTCACCAGCATAATCACATCAGCAACTTCAAGAAACCCCTGGCAAAAGTTACAATGACTCTTAAGATACACAACTAGTGGCGTAGCTATCAGGCAGACTGGAAAGAGTATCTAAAAAATGTGTATTTGGGTGAAGAACTGGCAGGAATCTCTATGACTCTCTTGAGGTAGCCAATGCCTCGTCACCAGCAGAATCAAATCAGCAACTTCTAGAAACCCCTGGCAAAAGTAACGATGTTTCTCTTAAGATACACAACTAGTGGCGTATCGCTTCAGGCACACTGGAAACAGTATCTAAAAAATGTGTATTTGGGTGAGCAACTGGCAGGAAACACTGTGACTCTCTTAGGGTAGCCAATATCTCGTCACCAGTATAATCACAGCTTCAAAGTCAAGAAACCGCTGGCAAGAGTAACGATGTTTCTCTTAAGATACACAACTAGTGGCGTATCGCTTCAGGCAGACTGGCCACAGTATCTCAAAATGTGTATTTGGGTGAGCAACTGGCAGGAAGCACTATGACTCTCTTAAGGTAGCCAATGCCTCGTCACCTAACATAATCCCATCACCAACTTCAAGAAACCGCTTGCAAAGGTAACGAAGCTTCTCATAAGATACACAGCTAGTGGGGTGTCACTTGAGGAAGACTGGCCAAAGTATCAAAAAAATGTGTATTTGGGTGAGCAACTAGCAGGAATCACTATGACACTCATAGCGTAGCCAATGCCTCGTCACCAGCATAATCACATCAGCAACTTCAAGAAACCCCTGGCTAAAGTTACAATGACTCTTAAGATACACAACTAGTGGCGTAGCTATCTGGCAGACTGGAAAGAGTATCTAAAAAATGTGTATTTGGGTGAAGAACTGGCAGGAACTCTATGACTCTCTTGAGGTAGCCAATGCCTCGTCACTAGCAGAATCAAATCAGCAACTTCTAGAAACCCCTGGCAAAAGTAACGATGTTTCTCTTAAGATACACAACTAGTGGCGTATCGCTTCAGGCACACTGGAAAAAGTATCTAAAAAATGTGTATTTGGGTGAGCAACTGGCACGAAACACTGTGACTCTCTTAGGGTAGCCAATATCTCGTCACCAGTATAATCACAGCTTCAAAGTCAAGAAACCGCTGGCAAGAGTAACGATGTTTCTCTTAAGATACACAACTAGTGGCGTATCGCTTCAGGCAGACTGGCCACAGTATCTCAAAATGTGTATTTGGGTGAGCAACTGGCAGGAAGCACTATGACTCTCTTAAGGTAGCCAATGCCTCGTCACCTAACATAATCCCATCACCAACTTCAAGAAACCGCTTGCAAAGGTAACGAAGCTTCTCATAAGATACACAGCTAGTGGGGTGTCACTTGAGGCAGACTGGCCAAAGTATCAAAAAAATGTGTATTTGGGTGAGCAACTAGCAGGAATCACTATGACACTCATAGGGTAGCCAATGCCTCGTCACCAGCATAATCACATCAGCAACTTCAAGAAACCCCTGGCAAAAGTTACAATGACTCTTAAGATACACAACTAGTGGCGTAGCTATCAGGCAGACTGGAAAGAGTATCTAAAAAATGTGTATTTGGGTGAAGAACTGGCAGGAATCTCTATGACTCTCTTGAGGTAGCCAATGCCTCGTCACCAGCAGAATCAAATCAGCAACTTCTAGAAACCCCTGGCAAAAGTAACGATGTTTCTCTTAAGATACACAACTAGTGGCGTATCGCTTCAGGCACACTGGAAACAGTATCTAAAAAATGTGTATTTGGGTGAGCAACTGGCAGGAAACACTGTGACTCTCTTAGGGTAGCCAATATCTCGTCACCAGTATAATCACAGCTTCAAAGTCAAGAAACCGCTGGCAAGAGTAACGATGTTTCTCTTAAGATACACAACTAGTGGCGTATCGCTTCAGGCAGACTGGCCACAGTATCTCAAAATGTGTATTTCGGTGAGCAACTGGCAGGAAGCACTATGACTCTCTTAAGGTAGCCAATGCCTCGTCACCTAACATAATCCCATCACCAACTTCAAGAAACCGCTTGCAAAGGTAACGAAGCTTCTCATAAGATACACAGCTAGTGGGGTGTCACTTGAGGAAGACTGGCCAAAGTATCAAAAAAATGTGTATTTGGGTGAGCAACTAGCAGGAATCACTATGACACTCATAGCGTAGCCAATGCCTCGTCACCAGCATAATCACATCAGCAACTTCAAGAAACCCCTGGCTAAAGTTACAATGACTCTTAAGATACACAACTAGTGGCGTAGCTATCTGGCAGACTGGAAAGAGTATCTAAAAAATGTGTATTTGGGTGAAGAACTGGCAGGAACTCTATGACTCTCTTGAGGTAGCCAATGCCTCGTCACCAGCAGAATCAAATCAGCAACTTCTAGAAACCCCTGGCAAAAGTAACGATGTTTCTCTTAAGATACACAACTAGTGGCGTATCGCTTCAGGCACACTGGAAAAAGTATCTAAAAAATGTGTATTTGGGTGAGCAACTGGCACGAAACACTGTGACTCTCTTAGGGTAGCCAATATCTCGTCACCAGTATAATCACAGCTTCAAAGTCAAGAAACCGCTGGCAAGAGTAACGATGTTTCTCTTAAGATACACAACTAGTGGCGTATCGCTTCAGGCAGACTGGCCACAGTATCTCAAAATGTGTATTTGGGTGAGCAACTGGCAGGAAGCACTATGACTCTCTTAAGGTAGTCAATGCCTCGTCACCTAACATAATCCCATCACCAACTTCAAGAAACCGCTTGCAAAGGTAACGAAGCTTCTCATAAGATACACAGCTAGTGGGGTGTCACTTGAGGCAGACTGGCCAAAGTATCAAAAAAATGTGTATTTGGGTGAGCAACTAGCAGGAATCACTATGACACTCATAGGGTAGCCAATGCCTCGTCACCAGCATAATCACATCAGCAACTTCAAGAAACCCCTGGCAAAAGTTACAATGACTCTTAAGATACACAACTAATGGCGTAGCTATCAGGCAGACTGGAAAGAGTATCTAAAAAATGTGTATTTGGGTGAAGAACTGGAAGGAATCTCTATGACTCTCTTGAGGTAGCCAATGCCTCGTCACCAGTAGAATCAAATCAGCAACTTCTAGAAACCCCTGGCAAAAGTAACGATGTTTCTCTTAAGATACACAACTAGTGGCGTATCGCTTCAGGCACACTGGAAACAGTATCTAAAAAATGTGTATTTGGGTGAGCAACTGGCAGGAAACACTGTGACTCTCTTAGGGTAGCCAATATCTCGTCACCAGTATAATCACAGCTTCGAAGTCAAGAAACCGCTGGCAAGAGTAACGATGTTTCTCTTAAGATACACAACTAGTGGCGTATCGCTTCAGGCAGACTGGCCACAGTATCTCAAAATGTGTATTTGGGTGAGCAACTGGCAGGAAGCACTATGACTCTCTTAAGGTAGCCAATGCCTCGTCACCAACATAATCCCATCACCAACTTCAAGAAACCGCTTGCAAAGGTAACGAAGCTTCTCATAAGATACACAGCTAGTGGGGTGTCACTTGAGGCAGACTCGCCAAAGTATCAAAAAAATGTGTATTTGGGTGAGCAACTAGCAGGAATCACTATGACACTCATAGGGTAGCCAATGCCTCGTCACCAGCATAATCACATCAGCAACTTCAAGAAACCCCTGGCAAAAGTTACAATGACTCTTAAGATACACAACTAGTGGCGTAGCTATCAGGCAGACTGGAAAGAGTATCTAAAAAATGTGTATTTGGGTGAAGAACTGGCAGGAATCTCTATGACTCTCTTGAGGTAGCCAATGCCTCGTCACCAGCAGAATCAAATCAGCAACTTCTAGAAACCCCTGGCAAAAGTAACGATGTTTCTCTTAAGATACACAACTAGTGGCGAATCGCTTCAGGCACACTGTAAACAGTATCTAAAAAATGTGTATTTGGGTGAGCAACTGGCACGAAACACTGTGACTCTCTTAGGGTAGCCAATATCTCGTCACCAGTATAATCACAGCTTCAAAGTCAAGAACCCGCCGGCAAGAGTAACGATGTTTCTCTTAAGATACACAACTAGTGGCGTATCGCTTCACGCAGACTGGCCACAGTATCTCAAAATGTGTATTTGGGTGAGCAACTGGCAGGAAGCACTATGACTCTCTTAAGGTAGCCAATGCCTCGTCACCAACATAACCACATCACCAACTTCAAGAAACCGCTTGCAAAGGTAACGAAGCTTCTCATAAGATACACCGCTAGTGGGGTGTCACTTGAGGCAGACTGGCGAAAGCATAAAAAAAATGTGTATTTGGGTGAGCAACTAGCAGGAATCACTATGACACTCATAGGGTAGCCAATGCCTCGTCACCAGCATAACCACATCAGCAACTTCAAGAAACCCCTGGCAAAAGTTACAATGACTCTTAAGATACACAACTAGTGGCGTAGCTACCAGGCAGACTGGAAATAGTATCTAAAAATGTGTATTTGGGTGAAGAACTGGCAGGAATCTCTATGACTCTCTTGAGGTAGCCAATGCCTCGTCACAAGCAGAATCAAATCAGCAACTTCTAGAAACCCCTTTCAAAAGTAACGATGTTTCTCTTAAGATACACAACTAGTGGCGTATCGCTTCAGGCACATTGGAAACAGTATCTAAAAAATGTGTATTTGGGTGAGCAACTGGCACGAAACACTGTGACTCTCTTAGGGTAACCAATATCTCGTCACCAGTATAATCACAGCTTCAAAGTCAAGAAACCGCTGGCAAGAGTAACGATGTTTCTCTTAAGATACACAACTAGTGGCGTATCGCTTCAGGCAGACTGGCCACAGTATCTCAAAATGTGTATTTGGGTGAGCAACTGGCAGGAAGCACTATGACTCTCTTAAGGTAGCCAATGCCTCGTCACCTAACATAATCCCATCACCAACTTCAAGAAACCGCTTGCAAAGGTAACGAAGCTTCTCATAAGATACACAGCTAGTGGGGTGTCACTTGAGGCAGACTGGCCAAAGTATCAAAAAAATGTGTATTTGGGTGAGCAACTAGCAGGAATCACTATGACACTCATAGGGTAGCCAATGCCTCGTCACCAGCATAATCACATCAGCAACTTCAAGAAACCCCTGGCAAAAGTTACAATGACTCTTAAGATACACAACTAATGGCGTAGCTATCAGGCAGACTGGAAAGAGTATCTAAAAAATGTGTATTTGGGTGAAGAACTGGAAGGAATCTCTATGACTCTCTTGAGGTAGCCAATGCCTCGTCACCAGTAGAATCAAATCAGCAACTTCTAGAAACCCCTGGCAAAAGTAACGATGTTTCTCTTAAGATACACAACTAGTGGCGTATCGCTTCAGGCACACTGGAAACAGTATCTAAAAAATGTGTATTTGGGTGAGCAACTGGCAGGAAACACTGTGACTCGCTTAGGGTAGCCAATATCTCGTCACCAGTATAATCACAGCTTCGAAGTCAAGAAACCGCTGGCAAGAGTAACGATGTTTCTCTTAAGATACACAACTAGTGGCGTATCGCTTCAGGCAGACTGGCCACAGTATCTCAAAATGTGTATTTGGGTGAGCAACTGGCAGGAAGCACTATGACTCTCTTAAGGTAGCCAATGCCTCGTCACCAACATAATCCCATCACCAACTTCAAGAAACCGCTTGCAAAGGTAACGAAGCTTCTCATAAGATACACAGCTAGTGGGGTGTCACTTGAGGCAGACTCGCCAAAGTATCAAAAAAATGTGTATTTGGGTGAGCAACTAGCAGGAATCACTATGACACTCATAGGCTAGCCAATGCCTCGTCACCAGCATAATCACATCAGCAACTTCAAGAAACCCCTGGCAAAAGTTACAATGACTCTTAAGATACACAACTAGTGGCGTAGCTATCAGGCAGACTGGAAAGAGTATCTAAAAAATGTGTATTTGGGTGAAGAACTGGCAGGAATCTCTATGACTCTCTTGAGGTAGCCAATGCCTCGTCACCAGCAGAATCAAATCAGCAACTTCTAGAAACCCCTGGCAAAAGTAACGATGTTTCTCTTAAGATACACAACTAGTGGCGAATCGCTTCAGGCACACTGTAAACAGTATCTAAAAAATGTGTATTTGGGTGAGCAACTGGCACGAAACACTGTGACTCTCTTAGGGTAGCCAATATCTCGTCACCAGTATAATCACAGCTTCAAAGTCAAGAACCCGCCGGCAAGAGTAACGATGTTTCTCTTAAGATACACAACTAGTGGCGTATCGCTTCAGGCAGACTGGCCACAGTATCTCAAAATGTGTATTTGGGTGAGCAACTGGCAGGAAGCACTATGACTCTCTTAAGGTAGCCAATGCCTCGTCACCAACATAACCACATCACCAACTTCAAGAAACCGTTTGCAAAGGTAACGAAGCTTCTCATAAGATACACCGCTAGTGGGGTGTCACTTGAGGCAGACTGGCGAAAGCATAAAAAAAATGTGTATTTGGGTGAGCAACTAGCAGGAATCACTATGACACTCATAGGGTAGCCAATGCCTCGTCACCAGCATAACCACATCAGCAACTTCAAGAAACCCCTGGCAAAAGTTACAATGACTCTTAAGATACACAACTAGTGGCGTAGCTACCAGGCAGACTGGAAATAGTATCTAAAAATGTGTATTTGGGTGAAGAACTGGCAGGAATCTCTATGACTCTCTTGAGGTAGCCAATGCCTCGTCACCAGCAGAATCAAATCAGCAACTTCTAGAAACCCCTTTCAAAAGTAACGATGTTTCTCTTAAGATACACAACTAGTGGCGTATCGCTTCAGGCACATTGGAAACAGTATCTAAAAAATGTGTATTTGGGTGAGCAACTGGCACGAAACACTGTGACTCTCTTAGGGTAACCAATATCTCGTCACCAGTATAATCACAGCTTCAAAGTCAAGAAACCGCTGGCAAGAGTAACGATGTTTCTCTTAAGATACACAACTAGTGGCGTATCGCTTCAGGCAGACTGGCCACAGTATCTCAAAATGTGTATTTGGGTGAGCAACTGGCAGGAAGCACTATGACTCTCTTAAGGTAGCCAATGCCTCGTCACCTAACATAATCCCATCACCAACTTCAAGAAACCGCTTGCAAAGGTAACGAAGCTTCTCATAAGATACACAGCTAGTGGGGTGTCACTTGAGGCAGACTGGCCAAAGTATCAAAAAAATGTGTATTTGGGTGAGCAACTAGCAGTAATCACTATGACACTCATAGGGTAGCCAATGCCTCGTCACCAGCATAATCACATCAGCAACTTCAAGAAACCCCTGGCAAAAGTTACAATGACTCTTAAGATACACAACTAGTGGCGTATCTAACAGGCAGACTGGAAAGAGTATCTAAAAAATGTGTATTTGGGTGAAGAACTGGCAGGAATCTCTATGACTCTCTTGAGGTAGCCAATGCCTCGTCACCAGTAGAATCAAATCAGCAACTTCTAGAAACCCCTTTCAAAAGTAACGATGTTTCTCTTAAGATACACAACTAGTGGCGTATCGCTTCAGGCACACTGGAAACAGTATCTAAAAAATGTGTATTTGGGTGAGCAACTGGCACGAAACACTGTGACTCTCTTAGGGTAACCAATATCTCGTCACCAGTATAATCACATCTTCAAAGTCAAGAAACCGCTGGCAAGAAAAACGATGTTTCTCTTAAGATACACAACTAGTGGCGTATCGCTTCAGGCAGACTGGCCACAGTATCTCAAAATGTGTATTTGGGTGAGCAACTGGCAGGAAGCACTATGACTCTCTTAAGTTAGTCAATGCCTCGTCACCAACATAATCCCATCACCAACTTCAAGAAACCGCTTGCAAAGGTAACGAAGCTTCTCATAAGATACACAGCTAGTGGGGTGTCACTCTAGGCAGACTGGCCAAAGTATCAAAAAAATGTGTATTTGGGTTAGCAACTAGCAGGAATCACTATGACACTCATAGGATAGCCAATGCCTCGTCACCAGCATAATCACATCAGCAACTTCAAGAAACCCCTGGCAAAAGTTACAATGAGTCTTAAGATACACAACTAGTGGCGTAGCTATCAGGCAGACTGGAAAGAGTATCTAAAAAATGTGTATTTGGGTGAAGAACTGGCAGGAATCTCTATGACTCTCTTGAGGTAGCCAATGCCTCGTCACCAGCAGAATCAAATCAGCAACTTCTAGAAACCCCTGGCAAAAGTAACGATGTTTCTCTTAAGATACACAACTAGTGGCGTATCGCTTCAGGCACACTGGAAACAGTATCTAAAAAATGTGTATTTGGGTGAGCAACTGGCAGGAAACACTGTGACTCTCTTAGGGTAGCCAATATCTCGTCACCAGTATAATCACAGCTTCAAAGTCAAGAACCCGCTGGCAAGAGTAACGATGTTTCTCTTAAGATACACAACTAGTGGCGTATCGCTTCAGGCAGACTGGCCACAGTATCTCAAAATGTGTATTTGGGTGAGCAACTGGCAGGAAGCACTATGACTCTCTTAAGGTAGCCAATGCCTCGTCACCTAACGTAATCCCATCACCAACTTCAAGAAACCGCTTGCAAAGGTAACGAAGCTTCTCATAAGATACACAGCTAGTGGGGTGTCACTTGAGGCAGACTGGCCAAAGTATCAAAAAAATGTGTATTTGGGTGAGCAACTAGCAGGAATCACTATGACACTCATAGGGTAGCCAATGCCTCGTCACCAGCATAATCACATCAGCAACTTCAAGAAACCCCTGGCAAAAGTTACAATGACTCTTAAGATACACAACTAGTGGCGTAGCTATCAGGCAGACTGGAAGAGTATCTAAAAAATGTGTGTTTGGGTGAAGAACTGGCAGGAATCTCTATGACTCTCTTGAGGTAGCCAATGCCTCGTCACCAGTAGAATCAAATCAGCAACTTCTAGAAACTCCTTTCAAAAGTAACGATGTTTCTCCTAAGATACACAACTAGTGGCGTATCGCTTCAGGCACACTGGAAACAGTATCTAAAAAATGTGTATTTGGGTGAGCAACTGGCAGGAAACACTGTGACTCTCTTAGGGTTGCCAATATCTCGTCACCACTATAATCACAGCTTCAAAGTCAAGAAACCGCTGGCAAGAGTAACGATGTTTCTCTTAAGATACACAACTAGTGGCGTATCGCTTCAGGCAGACTGGCCACAGTATCTCAGAATGTGTATTTGGGTGAGCAACTGGCAGGAAGCACTATGACTCTCTTAAGGTAGCCAATGCCTCGTCACCTAACATAATCCCATCACCAACTTCAAGAAACCGCTTGCAAAGGTAACGAAGCTTCTCATAAGATACACAGCTAGTGGGGTGTCACTTGAGGAAGACTGGCCAAAGTATCAAAAAAATGTGTATTTGGGTGAGCAACTAGCAGGAATCACTATGACACTCATAGGGTAGCCAATGCCTCGTCACCAGCATAATCACATCAGCAACTTCAAGAAACCCCTGGCTAAAGTTACAATGACTCTTAAGATACACAACTAGTGGCGTAGCTATCTGGCAGACTGGAAAGAGTATCTAAAAAATGTGTATTTGGGTGAAGAACTGGCAGGAATCTCTATGACTCTCTTGAGGTAGCCAATGCCTCGTCACCAGCAGAATCAAATCAGCAACTTCTAGAAACCCCAGGCAAAAGTAACGATGTTTCTCTTAAGATACACAACTAGTGGCGTATCGCTTCAGGCACACTGGAAAAAGTATCTAAAAAATGTGTATTTGGGTGAGCAACTGGCACGAAACACTGTGACTCTCTTAGGGTAGCCAATATCTCGTCACCAGTATAATCACAGCTTCAAAGTCAAGAAACCGCTGGCAAGAGTAACGATGTTTCTCTTAAGATACACAACTAGTGGCGTATCGCTTCAGGCAGACTGGCCACAGTATCTCAAAATGTGTATTTGGGTGAGCAACTGGCAGGAAGCACTATGACTCTCTTAAGTTAGTCAATGCCTCGTCACCAACATAATCCCATCACCAACTTCAAGAAACCGCTTGCAAAGGTAACGAAGCTTCTCATAAGATACACAGCTAGTGGGGTGTCACTCTAGGCAGACTGGCCAAAGTATCAAAAAAATGTGTATTTGGGTGAGCAACTAGCAGGAATCACTATGACACTCATAGGATAGCCAATGCCTCGTCACCAGCATAATCACATCAGCAACTTCAAGAAACCCCTGGCAAAAGTTACAATGAGTCTTAAGATACACAACTAGTGGCGTAGCTATCAGGCAGACTGGAAAGAGTATCTAAAAAATGTGTATTTGGGTGAAGAACTGGCAGGAATCTCTATGACTCTCTTGAGGTAGCCAATGCCTCGTCACCAGCAGAATCAAATCAGCAACTTCTAGAAACCCCTGGCAAAAGTAACGATGTTTCTCTTAAGATACACAACTAGTGGCGTATCGCTTCAGGCACACTGGAAACAGTATCTAAAAAATGTGTATTTGGGTGAGCAACTGGCAGGAAACACTGTGACTCTCTTAGGGTAGCCAATATCTCGTCACCACTATAATCACAGCTTCAAAGTCAAGAACCCGCTGGCAAGAGTAACGATGTTTCTCTTAAGATACACAACTAGTGGCGTATCGCTTCAGGCAGACTGGCCACAGTATCTCAAAATGTGTATTTGGGTGAGCAACTGGCAGGAAGCACTATGACTCTCTTAAGGTAGCCAATGCCTCGTCACCTAACATATTCCCATCACCAACTTCAAGAAACCCCTGGCAAAAGTTACAATGACTCTTAAGATACACAACTAGTGGCGTAGCTATCAGGCAGACTGGAAGAGTATCTAAAAAATGTGTGTTTGGGTGAAGAACTGGCAGGAATCTCTATGAGTCTCTTGAGGTAGCCAATGCCTCGTCACCAGTAGAATCAAATCAGCAACTTCTAGAAACTCCTTTCAAAAGTAACGATGTTTCTCTTAAGATACACAACTAGTGGCGTATCGCTTCAGGCACACTGGAAACAGTATCTAAAAAATGTGTATTTGGGTGAGCAACTGGCAGGAAACACTGTGACTCTCTTAGGGTTGCCAATATCTCGTCACCACTATAATCACAGCTTCAAAGTCAAGAAACCGCTGGCAAGAGTAACGATGTTTCTCTTAAGATACACAACTAGTGGCGTATCGCTTCAGGCAGACTGGCCACAGTATCTCAGAATGTGTATTTGGGTGAGCAACTGGCAGGAAGCACTATGACTCTCTTAAGGTAGCCAATGCCTCGTCACCTAACATAATCCCATCACCAACTTCAAGAAACCGCTTGCAAAGGTAACGAAGCTTCTCATAAGATACACAGCTAGTGGGGTGTCACTTGAGGAAGACTGGCCAAAGTATCAAAAAAATGTGTATTTGGGTGAGCGACTAGCAGGAATCACTATGACACTCATAGGGTAGCCAATGCCTCGTCACCAGCATAATCACATCAGCAACTTCAAGAAACCCCTGGCTAAAGTTACAATGACTCTTAAGATACACAACTAGTGGCGTAGCTATCTGGCAGACTGGAAAGAGTATCTAAAAAATGTGTATTTGGGTGAAGAACTGGCAGGAATCTCTATGACTCTCTTGAGGTAGCCAATGCCTCGTCACCAGCAGAATCAAATCAGCAACTTCTAGAAACCCCAGGCAAAAGTAACGATGTTTCTCTTAAGATACACAACTAGTGGCGTATCGCTTCAGGCACACTGGAAAAAGTATCTAAAAAATGTGTATTTGGGTGAGCAACTGGCACGAAACACTGTGACTCTCTTAGGGTAGCCAATATCTCGTCACCAGTATAATCACAGCTTCAAAGTCAAGAAACCGCTGGCAAGAGTAACGATGTTTCTCTTAAGATACACAACTAGTGGCGTATCGCTTCAGGCAGACTGGCCACAGTATCTCAAAATGTGTATTTGGGTGAGCAACTGGCAGGAAGCACTATGACTCTCTTAAGTTAGTCAATGCCTCGTCACCAACATAATCCCATCACCAACTTCAAGAAACCGCTTGCAAAGGTAACGAAGCTTCTCATAAGATACACAGCTAGTGGGGTGTCACTCTAGGCAGACTGGCCAAAGTATCAAAAAAATGTGTATTTGGGTGAGCAACTAGCAGGAATCACTATGACACTCATAGGATAGCCAATGCCTCGTCACCAGCATAATCACATCAGCAACTTCAAGAAACCCCTGGCTAAAGTTACAATGACTCTTAAGATACACAACTAGTGGCGTAGCTATCAGGCAGACTGGAAGAGTATCTAAAAAATGTGTGTTTGGGTGAAGAACTGGCAGGAATCTCTATGACTCTCTTGAGGTAGCCAATGCCTCGTCACCAGTAGAATCAAATCAGCAACTTCTAGAAACTCCTTTCAAAAGTAACGATGTTTCTCTTAAGATACACAACTAGTGGCGTATCGCTTCAGGCACACTGGAAACAGTATCTAAAAAATGTGTATTTGGGTGAGCAACTGGCAGGAAACACTGTGACTCTCTTAGGGTAGCCAATATCTCGTCACCACTATAATCACAGCTTCAAAGTCAAGAACCCGCTGGCAAGAGTAACGATGTTTCTCTTAAGATACACAACTAGTGGCGTATCGCTTCAGGCAGACTGGCCACAGTATCTCAAAATGTGTATTTGGGTGAGCAACTGGCAGGAAGCACTATGACTCTCTTAAGGTAGCCAATGCCTCGTCACCTAACATAATCCCATCACCAACTTCAAGAAACCGCTTGCAAAGGTAACGAAGCTTCTCATAAGATACACAGCTAGTGGGGTGTCACTTGAGGCAGACTGGCCAAAGTATCAAAAAAATGTGTATTTGGGTGAGCAACTAGCAGGAATCACTATGACACTCATAGGGTAGCCAATGCCTCGTCACCAGCATAATCACATCAGCAACTTCAAGAAACCCCTGGCAAAAGTTACAATGACTCTTAAGATACACAACTAGTGGCGTAGCTATCAGGCAGACTGGAAGAGTATCTAAAAAATGTGTGTTTGGGTGAAGAACTGGCAGGAATCTCTATGACTCTCTTGAGGTAGCCAATGCCTCGTCACCAGTAGAATCAAATCAGCAACTTCTAGAAACTCCTTTCAAAAGTAACGATGTTTCTCTTAAGATACACAACTAGTGGCGTATCGCTTCAGGCACACTGGAAACAGTATCTAAAAAATGTGTATTTGGGTGAGCAACTGGCAGGAAACACTGTGACTCTCTTAGGGTTGCCAATATCTCGTCACCACTATAATCACAGCTTCAAAGTCAAGAAACCGCTGGCAAGAGTAACGATGTTTCTCTTAAGATACACAACTAGTGGCGTATCGCTTCAGGCAGACTGGCCACAGTATCTCAGAATGTGTATTTGGGTGAGCAACTGGCAGGAAGCACTATGACTCTCTTAAGGTAGCCAATGCCTCGTCACCTAACATAATCCCATCACCAACTTCAAGAAACCGCTTGCAAAGGTAACGAAG
Organism: Schistocerca nitens; assembly: GCF_023898315.1. Classification (NCBI taxonomy): domain Eukaryota; kingdom Metazoa; phylum Arthropoda; class Insecta; order Orthoptera; family Acrididae; genus Schistocerca; species Schistocerca nitens. The sequence goes on along the minus strand of NC_064616.1, from coordinate 102,936,077 downwards.
CTTCTCATAAGATACACAGCTAGTGGGGTGTCACTTGAGGAAGACTGGCCAAAGTATCAAAAAAATGTGTATTTGGGTGAGCAACTAGCAGGAATCACTATGACACTCATAGGGTAGCCAATGCCTCGTCACCAGCATAATCACATCAGCAACTTCAAGAAACCCCTGGCTAAAGTTACAATGACTCTTAAGATACACAACTAGTGGCGTAGCTATCTGGCAGACTGGAAAGAGTATCTAAAAAATGTGTATTTGGGTGAAGAACTGGCAGGAATCTCTATGACTCTCTTGAGGTAGCCAATGCCTCGTCACCAGCAGAATCAAATCAGCAACTTCTAGAAACCCCAGGCAAAAGTAACGATGTTTCTCTTAAGATACACAACTAGTGGCGTATCGCTTCAGGCACACTGGAAAAAGTATCTAAAAAATGTGTATTTGGGTGAGCAACTGGCACGAAACACTGTGACTCTCTTAGGGTAGCCAATATCTCGTCACCAGTATAATCACAGCTTCAAAGTCAAGAAACCGCTGGCAAGAGTAACGATGTTTCTCTTAAGATACACAACTAGTGGCGTATCGCTTCAGGCAGACTGGCCACAGTATCTCAAAATGTGTATTTGGGTGAGCAACTGGCAGGAAGCACTATGACTCTCTTAAGGTAGCCAATGCCTCGTCACCTAACATAATCCCATCACCAACTTCAAGAAACCGCTTGCAAAGGTAACGAAGCTTCTCATAAGATACACAGCTAGTGGGGTGTCACTTGAGGCAGACTGGCCAAAGTATCAAAAAAATGTGTATTTGGGTGAGCAACTAGCAGGAATCACTATGACACTCATAGGGTAGCCAATGCCTCGTCACCAGCATAATCACATCAGCAACTTCAAGAAACCCCTGGCAAAAGTTACAATGACTCTTAAGATACACAACTAGTGGCGTAGCTATCAGGCAGACTGGAAAGAGTATCTAAAAAATGTGTATTTGGGTGAAGAACTGGCAGGAATCTCTATGACTCTCTTGAGGTAGCCAATGCCTCTTCACCAGCAGAATCAAATCAGCAACTTCTAGAAACCCCTGGCAAAAGTAACGATGTTTCTCTTAAGATACACAACTAGTGGCGTATCGCTTCAGGCACACTGGAAACAGTATCTAAAAAATGTGTATTTGGGTGAGCAACTGGCACGAAACACTGTGACTCTCTTAGGGTAACCAATATCTCGTCACCAGTATAATCACATCTTCAAAGTCAAGAAACCGCTGGCAAGAAAAACGATGTTTCTCTTAAGATACACAACTAGTGGCGTATCGCTTCAGGCAGACTGGCCACAGTATCTCAAAATGTGTATTTGGGTGAGCAACTGGCAGGAAGCACTATGACTCTCTTAAGTTAGTCAATGCCTCGTCACCAACATAATCCCATCACCAACTTCAAGAAACCGCTTGCAAAGGTAACGAAGCTTCTCATAAGATACACAGCTAGTGGGGTGTCACTCTAGGCAGACTGGCCAAAGTATCAAAAAAATGTGTATTTGGGTGAGCAACTAGCAGGAATCACTATGACACTCATAGGATAGCCAATGCCTCGTCACCAGCATAATCACATCAGCAACTTCAAGAAACCCCTGGCAAAAGTTACAATGAGTCTTAAGATACACAACTAGTGGCGTAGCTATCAGGCAGACTGGAAAGAGTATCTAAAAAATGTGTATTTGGGTGAAGAACTGGCAGGAATCTCTATGACTCTCTTGAGGTAGCCAATGCCTCGTCACCAGCAGAATCAAATCAGCAACTTCTAGAAACCCCTGGCAAAAGTAACGATGTTTCTCTTAAGATACACAACTAGTGGCGTATCGCTTCAGGCACACTGGAAACAGTATCTAAAAAATGTGTATTTGGGTGAGCAACTGGCAGGAAACACTGTGACTCTCTTAGGGTAGCCAATATCTCGTCACCACTATAATCACAGCTTCAAAGTCAAGAACCCGCTGGCAAGAGTAACGATGTTTCTCTTAAGATACACAACTAGTGGCGTATCGCTTCAGGCAGACTGGCCACAGTATCTCAAAATGTGTATTTGGGTGAGCAACTGGCAGGAAGCACTATGACTCTCTTAAGGTAGCCAATGCCTCGTCACCTAACATAATCCCATCACCAACTTCAAGAAACCGCTTGCAAAGGTAACGAAGCTTCTCATAAGATACACAGCTAGTGGGGTGTCACTTGAGGAAGACTGGCCAAAGTATCAAAAAAATGTGTATTTGGGTGAGCAACTAGCAGGAATCACTATGACACTCATAGGGTAGCCAATGCCTCGTCACCAGCATAATCACATCAGCAACTTCAAGAAACCCCTGGCAAAAGTTACAATGACTCTTAAGATACACAACTAGTGGCGTAGCTATCAGGCAGACTGGAAGAGTATCTAAAAAATGTGTGTTTGGGTGAAGAACTGGCAGGAATCTCTATGACTCTCTTGAGGTAGCCAATGCCTCGTCACCAGTAGAATCAAATCAGCAACTTCTAGAAACTCCTTTCAAAAGTAACGATGTTTCTCTTAAGATACACAACTAGTGGCGTATCGCTTCAGGCACACTGGAAACAGTATCTAAAAAATGTGTATTTGGGTGAGCAACTGGCAGGAAACACTGTGACTCTCTTAGGGTAGCCAATATCTCGTCACCACTATAATCACAGCTTCAAAGTCAAGAACCCGCTGGCAAGAGTAACGATGTTTCTCTTAAGATACACAACTAGTGGCGTATCGCTTCAGGCAGACTGGCCACAGTATCTCAAAATGTGTATTTGGGTGAGCAACTGGCAGGAAGCACTATGACTCTCTTAAGGTAGCCAATGCCTCGTCACCTAACATAATCCCATCACCAACTTCAAGAAACCGCTTGCAAAGGTAACGAAGCTTCTCATAAGATACACAGCTAGTGGGGTGTCACTTGAGGCAGACTGGCCAAAGTATCAAAAAAATGTGTATTTGGGTGAGCAACTAGCAGGAATCACTATGACACTCATAGGGTAGCCAATGCCTCGTCACCAGCATAATCACATCAGCAACTTCAAGAAACCCCTGGCAAAAGTTACAATGACTCTTAAGATACACAACTAGTGGCGTAGCTATCAGGCAGACTGGAAGAGTATCTAAAAAATGTGTGTTTGGGTGAAGAACTGGCAGGAATCTCTATGACTCTCTTGAGGTAGCCAATGCCTCGTCACCAGTAGAATCAAATCAGCAACTTCTAGAAACTCCTTTCAAAAGTAACGATGTTTCTCTTAAGATACACAACTAGTGGCGTATCGCTTCAGGCACACTGGAAACAGTATCTAAAAAATGTGTATTTGGGTGAGCAACTGGCAGGAAACACTGTGACTCTCTTAGGGTTGCCAATATCTCGTCACCACTATAATCACAGCTTCAAAGTCAAGAAACCGCTGGCAAGAGTAACGATGTTTCTCTTAAGATACACAACTAGTGGCGTATCGCTTCAGGCAGACTGGCCACAGTATCTCAGAATGTGTATTTGGGTGAGCAACTGGCAGGAAGCACTATGACTCTCTTAAGGTAGCCAATGCCTCGTCACCTAACATAATCCCATCACCAACTTCAAGAAACCGCTTGCAAAGGTAACGAAGCTTCTCATAAGATACACAGCTAGTGGGGTGTCACTTGAGGAAGACTGGCCAAAGTATCAAAAAAATGTGTATTTGGGTGAGCAACTAGCAGGAATCACTATGACACTCATAGGGTAGCCAATGCCTCGTCACCAGCATAATCACATCAGCAACTTCAAGAAACCCCTGGCTAAAGTTACAATGACTCTTAAGATACACAACTAGTGGCGTAGCTATCTGGCAGACTGGAAAGAGTATCTAAAAAATGTGTATTTGGGTGAAGAACTGGCAGGAATCTCTATGACTCTCTTGAGGTAGCCAATGCCTCGTCACCAGCAGAATCAAATCAGCAACTTCTAGAAACCCCAGGCAAAAGTAACGATGTTTCTCTTAAGATACACAACTAGTGGCGTATCGCTTCAGGCACACTGGAAAAAGTATCTAAAAAATGTGTATTTGGGTGAGCAACTGGCACGAAACACTGTGACTCTCTTAGGGTAGCCAATATCTCGTCACCAGTATAATCACAGCTTCAAAGTCAAGAAACCGCTGGCAAGAGTAACGATGTTTCTCTTAAGATACACAACTAGTGGCGTATCGCTTCAGGCAGACTGGCCACAGTATCTCAAAATGTGTATTTGGGTGAGCAACTGGCAGGAAGCACTATGACTCTCTTAAGGTAGCCAATGCCTCGTCACCTAACATAATCCCATCACCAACTTCAAGAAACCGCTTGCAAAGGTAACGAAGCTTCTCATAAGATACACAGCTAGTGGGGTGTCACTTGAGGCAGACTGGCCAAAGTATCAAAAAAATGTGTATTTGGGTGAGCAACTAGCAGGAATCACTATGACACTCATAGGGTAGCCAATGCCTCGTCACCAGCATAATCACATCAGCAACTTCAAGAAACCCCTGGCAAAAGTTACAATGACTCTTAAGATACACAACTAGTGGCGTAGCTATCAGGCAGACTGGAAAGAGTATCTAAAAAATGTGTATTTGGGTGAAGAACTGGCAGGAATCTCTATGACTCTCTTGAGGTAGCCAATGCCTCTTCACCAGCAGAATCAAATCAGCAACTTCTAGAAACCCCTGGCAAAAGTAACGATGTTTCTCTTAAGATACACAACTAGTGGCGTATCGCTTCAGGCACACTGGAAACAGTATCTAAAAAATGTGTATTTGGGTGAGCAACTGGCACGAAACACTGTGACTCTCTTAGGGTAACCAATATCTCGTCACCAGTATAATCACATCTTCAAAGTCAAGAAACCGCTGGCAAGAAAAACGATGTTTCTCTTAAGATACACAACTAGTGGCGTATCGCTTCAGGCAGACTGGCCACAGTATCTCAAAATGTGTATTTGGGTGAGCAACTGGCAGGAAGCACTATGACTCTCTTAAGTTAGTCAATGCCTCGTCACCAACATAATCCCATCACCAACTTCAAGAAACTGCTTGCAAAGGTAACGAAGCTTCTCATAAGATACACAGCTAGTGGGGTGTCACTCTAGGCAGACTGGCCAAAGTATCAAAAAAATGTGTATTTGGGTGAGCAACTAGCAGGAATCACTATGACACTCATAGGATAGCCAATGCCTCGTCACCAGCATAATCACATCAGCAACTTCAAGAAACCCCTGGCAAAAGTTACAATGAGTCTTAAGATACACAACTAGTGGCGTAGCTATCAGGCAGACTGGAAAGAGTATCTAAAAAATGTGTATTTGGGTGAAGAACTGGCAGGAATCTCTATGACTCTCTTGAGGTAGCCAATGCCTCGTCACCAGCAGAATCAAATCAGCAACTTCTAGAAACCCCTGGCAAAAGTAACGATGTTTCTCTTAAGATACACAACTAGTGGCGTATCGCTTCAGGCACACTGGAAACAGTATCTAAAAAATGTGTATTTGGGTGAGCAACTGGCAGGAAACACTGTGACTCTCTTAGGGTAGCCAATATCTCGTCACCAGTATAATCACAGCTTCAAAGTCAAGAACCCGCTGGCAAGAGTAACGATGTTTCTCTTAAGATACACAACTAGTGGCGTATCGCTTCAGGCAGACTGGCCACAGTATCTCAAAATGTGTATTTGGGTGAGCAACTGGCAGGAAGCACTATGACTCTCTTAAGGTAGCCAATGCCTCGTCACCTAACATAATCCCATCACCAACTTCAAGAAACCGCTTGCAAAGGTAACGAAGCTTCTCATAAGATACACAGCTAGTGGGGTGTCACTTGAGGCAGACTGGCCAAAGTATCAAAAAAATGTGTATTTGGGTGAGCAACTAGCAGGAATCACTATGACACTCATAGGGTAGCCAATGCCTCGTCACCAGCATAATCACATCAGCAACTTCAAGAAACCCCTGGCAAAAGTTACAATGACTCTTAAGATACACAACTAGTGGCGTAGCTATCAGGCAGACTGGAAGAGTATCTAAAAAATGTGTGTTTGGGTGAAGAACTGGCAGGAATCTCTATGACTCTCTTGAGGTAGCCAATGCCTCGTCACCAGTAGAATCAAATCAGCAACTTCTAGAAACTCCTTTCAAAAGTAACGATGTTTCTCTTAAGATACACAACTAGTGGCGTATCGCTTCAGGCACACTGGAAACAGTATCTAAAAAATGTGTATTTGGGTGAGCAACTGGCAGGAAACACTGTGACTCTCTTAGGGTAGCCAATATCTCGTCACCACTATAATCACAGCTTCAAAGTCAAGAACCCGCTGGCAAGAGTAACGATGTTTCTCTTAAGATACACAACTAGTGGCGTATCGCTTCAGGCAGACTGGCCACAGTATCTCAAAATGTGTATTTGGGTGAGCAACTGGCAGAAAGCACTATGACTCTCTTAAGGTAGCCAATGCCTCGTCACCAACATAATCACATCACCAACTTCAAGAAACCGCTTGCAAAGGTAACGAAGCTTCTCATAAGATACAAAGCTAGTGGGGTGTCACTTGAGGCAGACTGGCCAAAGTATCAAAAAAATGTGTATTTGGGTGAGCAACTAGCAGGAATCACTATGACACTCATAGGGTAGCCAATGCCTCGTCACCAGCATAATCACATCAGCAACTTCAAGAAACCCCTGGCAAAAGTTACAATGACTCTTAAGATACACAACTAGTGGCGTAGCTATCAGGCAGACTGGAAGAGTATCTAAAAAATGTGTGTTTGGGTGAAGAACTGGCAGGAATCTCTATGACTCTCTTGAGGTAGCCAATGCCTCGTCACCAGTAGAATCAAATCAGCAACTTCTAGAAACTCCTTTCAAAAGTAACGATGTTTCTCTTAAGATACACAACTAGTGGCGTATCGCTTCAGGCACACTGGAAACAGTATCTAAAAAATGTGTATTTGGGTGAGCAACTGGCAGGAAACACTGTGACTCTCTTAGGGTAGCCAATATCTCGTCACCACTATAATCACAGCTTCAAAGTCAAGAAACCGCTGGCAAGAGTAACGATGTTTCTCTTAAGATACACAACTAGTGGCGTATCGCTTCAGGCAGACTGGCCACAGTATCTCAAAATGTGTATTTGGGTGAGCAACTGGCAGGAAGCACTATGACTCTCTTAAGGTAGCCAATGCCTCGTCACCAACATAATCCCATCACCAACTTCAAGAAACCGCTTGCAAAGGTAACGAAGCTTCTCATAAGATACACAGCTAGTGGGGTGTCACTTGAGGCAGACTGGCCAAAGTATCAAAAAAATGTGTATTTGGGTGAGCAACTAGCAGGTATCACTATGACACTCATAGGGTAGCCAATGCCTCGTCACCAGCATAATCACATCAGCAACTTCAAGAAATCCCTGGCAAAAGTTACAATGACCCTTAAGATACACAACTAGTGGCGTAGCTATCAGGCAGACTGGAAGAGTATCTAAAAAATGTGTGTTTGGGTGAAGAACTGGCAGGAATCTCTATGACTCTCTTGAGGTAGCCAATGCCTCGTCACCAGTAGAATCAAATCAGCAACTTCTAGAAACTCCTTTCAAAAGTAACGATGTTTCTCTTAAGATACACAACTAGTGGCGTATCGCTTCAGGCACACTGGAAACAGTATCTAAAAAATGTGTATTTGGGTGAGCAACTGGCAGGAAACACTGTGACTCTCTTAGGGTAGCCAATATCTCGTCACCACTATAATCACAGCTTCAAAGTCAAGAAACCGCTGGCAAGAGTAACGATGTTTCTCTTAAGATACACAACTACTGGCGTATCGCTTCAGGCAGACTGGCCACAGTATCTCAAAATGTGTATTTGGGTGAGCAACTGGCAGGAAGCACTATGACTCTCTTAAGGTAGCCAATGCCTCGTCACCAACATAATCCCATCACCAACTTCAAGAAACCGCTTGCAAAGGTAACGAAGCTTCTCATAAGATACACAGCTAGTGGGGTGTCACTTGAGGCAGACTGGCCAAAGTATCAAAAAAATGTGTATTTGGGTGAGCAACTAGCAGGAATCACTATGACACTCATAGGGTAGCCAATGCCTCGTCACCAGCATAATCACATCAGCAACTTCAAGAAACCCCTGGCAAAAGTTACAATGACTCTTAAGATACACAACTAGTGGCGTAGCTATCAGGCAGACTGGAAAGAGTATCTAAAAAATGTGTATTTGGGTGAAGAACTGGCAGGAATCTCTATGACTCTCTTGAGGTAGCCAATGCCTCGTCACCAGCAGAATCAAATCAGCAACTTCTAGAAACCCCTGGCAAAAGTAACGATGTTTCTCTTAAGATACACAACTAGTGGCTTATCGCTTCAGGCACACTGGAAACAGTATCTAAAAAATGTGTATTTGGGTGAGCAACTGGCACGAAACACTGTGACTCTCTTAGGGTAGCCAATATCTTGTCACCAGTATAATCACAGCTTCAAAGTCAAGAACCCGCTGGCAAGAGTAACGATGTTTCTCTTAAGATACACAACTAGTGGCGTTTCGCTTCAGGCAGACTGGCCACAGTATCTCAAAATGTGTATTTGGGTGAGCAACTGGCAGGAAGCACTATGACTCTCTTAAGGTAGCCAATGCCTCGTCACCAACATAATCCCATCACCAACTTCAAGAAACCGCTTGCAAAGGTAACGAAGCTTCTCATAAGATACACAGCTAGTGGGGTGTCACTTGAGGCAGACTGGCGAAAGCATAAAAAAAAATGTGTATTTGGGTGAGCAACTAGCAGGAATCACTATGACACTCATAGGGTAGCCAATGCCTCGTCACCAGCATAATCACATCAGCAACTTCAAGAAACCCCTGGCAAAAGTTACAATGACTCTTAAGATACACAACTAGTGGCGTAGCTATCAGGCAGACTGGAAAGAGTATATAAAAAATGTGTATTTGGGTGAAGAACTGGCAGGAATCTCTATGACTCTCTTGAGGTAGCCAATGCCTCGTCACCAGCAGAATCAAATCAGCAACTTCTAGAAACCCCTGGCAAAAGTAACGATGTTTCTTTTAAGATACACAACTAGTGGCGTATCGCTTCAGGCACACTGGAAACAGTATCTAAAAAATGTGTATTTGGGTGAGCAACTGGCACGAAACACTGTGACTCTCTTAGGGTAGCCAATATCTCGTCACCACTATAATCACATCTTCAAAGTCAAGAAACCGCTGGCAAGAGTAACGATGTTTCTCTTAAGATACACAACTAGTGGCGTATCGCTTCAGGCAGACTGGCCACTGTATCTCAAAATGTGTATTTGGGTGAGCAACTGGCAGGAAGCACTATGACTCTCTTAAGGTAGTCAATGCCTCGTCACCAACATAATCCCATCACCAACTTCAAGAAACCGCTTGCAAAGGTAACGAAGCTTCTCATAAGATACACAGCTAGTGGGGTGTCACTTGAGGCAGACTGGCCAAAGTATCAAAAAAATGTGTATTTGCGTGAGCAACTAGCAGGAATCACTATGACACTCATAGGGTAGCCAATGCCTCGTCACCAGCATAATCACATCAGCAACTTCAAGAAACCCCTGGCAAAAGTTACAATGACTCTTAAGATACACAACTAGTGGCGTAGCTATCAGGCAGACTGGAAAGAGTATATAAAAAATGTGTATTTGGGTGAAGAACTGGCAGGAATCTCTATGACTCTCTTGAGGTAGCCAATGCCTCGTCACCAGCAGAATCAAATCAGCAACTTCTAGAAACCCCTGGCAAAAGTAACGATGTTTCTTTTAAGATACACAACTAGTGGCGTATCGCTTCAGGCACACTGGAAACAGTATCTAAAAAATGTGTATTTGGGTGAGCAACTGGCACGAAACACTGTGACTCTCTTAGGGTAGCCAATATCTCGTCACGAGTATAATCACAGCTTCAAAGTCAAGAACCCGCTGGCAAGAGTAACGATGTTTCTCTTAAGATACACAACTAGTTGCGTTTCGCTTCAGGCAGACTGGCCACAGTATCTCAAAATGTGTATTTGGGTGAGCAACTGGCAGGAAGCACTATGACTCTCTTAAGGTAGCCAATGCCTCGTCACCAACATAATCCCATCACCAACTTCAAGAAACGGCTTGCAAAGGTAACGAAGCTTCTCATAAGATACACCGCTAGCGGGGTGTCACTTGAGGCAGACTGGCGAAAGCATAAAAAAAAATGTGTATTTGGGTGAGCAACTAGCAGGAATCACTATGACACTCATAGGGTAGCCAATGCCTCGTCACCAGCATAATCACATCAGCAACTTCAAGAAACGCCTGGCAAAAGTTACAATGACTCTTAAGATACACAACTAGTGGCGTAGCTATCAGGCAGACTGGAAAGAGTATCTAAAAAATGTGTATTTGGGTGAAGAACTGGCAGGAATCTCTATGACTCTCTTGAGGTAGCCAATGCCTCGTCACCAGTAGAATCAAATCAGCAACTTCTAGAAACCCCTTTCAAAAGTAACGATGTTTCTCTTAAGATACACAACTAGTGGCGTATCGCTTCAGGCACACTGGAAACAGTATCTAAAAAATGTGTATTTGGGTGAGCAACTGGCAGGAAACACTGTGACTCTCTTAGGGTAACCAATATCTCGTCACCAGTATAATCACATCTTCAAAGTCAAGAAACCGCTGGCAAGAGTAACGATGTTTCTCTTAAGATACACAACTACTGGCGTATCGCTTCAGGCAGACTGGCCACAGTATCTCAAAATGTGTATTTGGGTGAGCAACTGGCAGGAAGCACTATGACTCTCTTAAGTTAGTCAATGCCTCGTCACCAACATAATCCCATCACCAACTTCAAGAAACCGCTTGCAAAGGTAACGAAGCTTCTCATAAGATACACAGCTAGTGGGGTGTCACTCTAGGCAGAGTAGCCAAAGTATCAAAAAAATGTGTATTTGGGTGAGCAACTAGCAGGAATCACTATGACACTCATAGGGTAGCCAATGCCTCGTCACCAGCATAATCACATCAGCAACTTCAAGAAACCCCTGGCAAAAGTTACAATGACTCTTAAGATACACAACTAGTGGCGTAGCTATCAGGCAGACTGGAAGAGTATCTAAAAAATGTGTGTTTGGGTGAAGAACTGGCAGGAATCTCTATGACTCTCTTGAGGTAGCCAATGCCTCGTCACCAGTAGAATCAAATCAGCAACTTCTAGAAACTCCTTTCAAAAGTAACGATGTTTCTCTTAAGATACACAACTAGTGGCGTATCGCTTCAGGCACACTGGAAACAGTATCTAAAAAATGTGTATTTGGGTGAGCAACTGGCAGGAAACACTGTGACTCTTTTAGGGTAGCCAATATCTCGTCACCAGTATAATCACAGCTTCAAAGTCAAGAACCCGCTGGCAAGAGTAACGATGTTTCTCTTAAGATACACAACTAGTGGCGTATCGCTTCAGGCAGACTGGCCACAGTATCTCAAAATGTGTATTTGGGTGAGCAACTGGCAGGAAGCACTATGACTTTCTTAAGGTAGCCAATGCCTCGTCACCTAACATAATCCCATCACCAACTTCAAGAAACCGCTTGCAAAGGTAACGAAGCTTCTCATAAGATACACAGCTAGTGGGGTGTCACTTGAGGCAGACTGGCCAAAGTATCAAAAAAATGTGTATTTGGGTGAGCAACTTGCAGGAATCACTATGACACTCATAGGGTAGCCAATGCCTCGTCACCAGCATAATCACATCAGCAACTTCAAGAAACCCCTGGCAAAAGTTACAATGACTCTTAAGATACACAACTAGTGGCGTAGCTATCAGGCAGACTGGAAGAGTATATAAAAAATGTGTGTTTGGGTGAAGAACTGGCAGGAATCTCTATGACTCTCTTGAGGTAGCCAATGCCTCGTCACCAGTAGAATCAAATCAGCAACTTCTAGAAACTCGTTTCAAAAGTAACGATGTTTCTCTTAAGATACACAACTAGTGGCGTATCGCTTCAGGCACACTGGAAACAGTATCTAAAAAATGTGTATTTGGGTGAGCAACTGGCAGGAAACACTGTGACTCTCTTAGGGTTGCCAATATCTCGTCACCACTATAATCACAGCTTCAAAGTCAAGAAACCGCTGGCAAGAGTAACGATGTTTCTCTTAAGATACACAACTAGTGGCGTATCGCTTCAGGCAGACTGGCCACAGTATCTCAAAATGTGTATTTGGGTGAGCAACTGGCAGGAAGCACTATGACTCTCTTAAGGTAGCCAATGCCTCGTCACCTAACATAATCCCATCACCAACTTCAAGAAACCGCTTGCAAAGGTAACGAAGCTTCTCATAAGATACACAGCTAGTGGGGTGTCACTTGAGGAAGACTGGCCAAAGTATCAAAAAAATGTGTATTTGGGTGAGCAACTAGCAGGAATCACTATGACACTCATAGGGTAGCCAATGCCTCGTCACCAGCATAATCACATCAGCAACTTCAAGAAACCCCTGGCTAAAGTTACAATGACTCTTAAGATACACAACTAGTGGCGTAGCTATCTGGCAGACTGGAAAGAGTATCTAAATAATGTGTATTTGGGTGAAGAACTGGCAGGAATCTCTATGACTCTCTTGAGGTAGCCAATGCCTCGTCACCAGCAGAATCAAATCAGCAACTTCTAGAAACCCCAGGCAAAAGTAACGATGTTTCTCTTAAGATACACAACTAGTGGCGTATCGCTTCAGGCACACTGGAAAAAGTATCTAAAAAATGTGTATTTGGGTGAGCAACTGGCACGAAACACTGTGACTCTCTTAGGGTAGCCAATATCTCGTCACCAGTATAATCACAGCTTCAAAGTCAAGAAACCGCTGGCAAGAGTAACGATGTTTCTCTTAAGATACACAACTAGTGGCGTATCGCTTCAGGCAGACTGGCCACAGTATCTCAAAATGTGTATTTGGGTGAGCAACTGGCAGGAAGCACTATGACTCTCTTAAGGTAGCCAATGCCTCGTCACCTAACATAATCCCATCACCAACTTCAAGAAACCGCTTGCAAAGGTAACGAAGCTTCTCATAAGATACACAGCTAGTGGGGTGTCACTTGAGGCAGACTGGCCAAAGTATCAAAAAAATGTGTATTTGGGTGAGCAACTAGCAGGAATCACTATGACACTCATAGGGTAGCCAATGCCTCGTCACCAGCATAATCACATCAGCAACTTCAAGAAACCCCTGGCAAAAGTTACAATGACTCTTAAGATACACAACTAATGGCGTAGCTATCAGGCAGACTGGAAAGAGTATCTAAAAAATGTGTATTTGGGTGAAGAACTGGAAGGAATCTCTATGACTCTCTTGAGGTAGCCAATGCCTCGTCACCAGTAGAATCAAATCAGCAACTTCTAGATACCCCTGGCAAAAGTAACGATGTTTCTCTTAAGATACACAACTAGTGGCGTATCGCTTCAGGCACACTGGAAACAGTATCTAAAAAATGTGTATTTGGGTGAGCAACTGGCAGGAAACACTGTGACTCTCTTAGGGTAGCCAATATCTCGTCACCAGTATAATCACTGCTTCGAAGTCAAGAAACCGCTGGCAAGAGTAACGATGTTTCTCTTAAGATACACAACTAGTGGCGTATCGCTTCAGGCAGACTGGCCACAGTATCTCAAAATGTGTATTTGAGTGAGCAACTGGCAGGAAGCACTATGACTCTCTTAAGGTAGCCAATGCCTCGTCACCAACATAATCCCATCACCAACTTCAAGAAACCGCTTGCAAAGGTAACGAAGCTTCTCATAAGATACACAGCTAGTGGGGTGTCACTTGAGGCAGACTCGCCAAAGTATCAAAAAAATGTGTATTTGGGTGAGCAACTAGCAGGAATCACTATGACACTCATAGGGTAGCCAATGCCTCGTCACCAGCATAATCACATCAGCAACTTCAAGAAACCCCTGGCAAAAGTTACAATGACTCTTAAGATACACAACTAGTGGCGTAGCTATCAGGCAGACTGGAAAGAGTATCTAAAAAATGTGTATTTGGGTGAAGAACTGGCAGGAATCTCTATGACTCTCTTGAGGTAGCCAATGCCTCGTCACCAGCAGAATCAAATCAGCAACTTCTAGAAACCCCTGGCAAAAGTAACGATGTTTCTCTTAAGATACACAACAAGTGGCGTATCGCTTCAGGCACACTGGAAACAGTATCTAAAAAATGTGTATTTGGGTGAGCAACTGGCACGAAACACTGTGACTCTCTTAGGGTAACCAATATCTCGTCACCAGTATAATCACATCTTCAAAGTCAAGAAACCGCTGGCAAGAAAAACGATGTTTCTCTTAAGATACACAACTAGTGGCGTATCGCTTCAGGCAGACTGGCCACAGTATCTCAAAATGTGTATTTGGGTGAGCAACTGGCAGGAAGCACTATGACTCTCTTAAGTTAGTCAATGCCTCGTCACCAACATAATCCCATCACCAACTTCAAGAAACCGCTTGCAAAGGTAACGAAGCTTCTCATAAGATACACAGCTAGTGGGGTGTCACTTGAGGCAGACTGGCCAAAGTATCAAAAAAATGTGTATTTGGGTGAGCAACTAGCAGGAATCACTATGACACTCATAGGGTAGCCAATGCCTCGTCACCAGCATAATCACATCAGCAACTTCAAGAAACCCCTGGCAAAAGTTACAATGACTCTTAAGATACACAACTAATGGCGTAGCTATCAGGCAGACTGGAAAGAGTATCTAAAAAATGTGTATTTGGGTGAAGAACTGGAAGGAATCTCTATGACTCTCTTGAGGTAGCCAATGCCTCGTCACCAGTAGAATCAAATCAGCAACTTCTAGAAACCCCTGGCAAAAGTAACGATGTTTCTCTTAAGATACACAACTAGTGGCGTATCGCTTCAGGCACACTGGAAACAGTATCTAAAAAATGTGTATTTGGGTGAGCAACTGGCAGGAAACACTGTGACTCTCTTAGGGTAGCCAATATCTCGTCACCAGTATAATCACAGCTTCGAAGTCAAGAAACCGCTGGCAAGAGTAACGATGTTTCTCTTAAGATACACAACTAGTGGCGTATCGCTTCAGGCAGACTGGCCACAGTATCTCAAAATGTGTATTTGGGTGAGCAACTGGCAGGAAGCACTATGACTCTCTTAAGTTAGTCAATGCCTCGTCACCAACATAATCCCATCACCAACTTCAAGAAACTGCTTGTAAAGGTAACGAAGCTTCTCATAAGATACACAGCTAGTGGGGTGTCACTCTAGGCAGACTGGCCAAAGTATCAAAAAAATGTGTATTTGGGTGAGCAACTAGCAGGAATCACTATGACACTCATAGGATAGCCAATGCCTCGTCACCAGCATAATCACATCAGCAACTTCAAGAAACCCCTGGCAAAAGTTACAATGAGTCTTAAGATACACAACTAGTGGCGTAGCTATCAGACAGACTGGAAAGAGTATCTTAAAGATGTGTATTTGGGTGAAGAACTGGCAGGAATCTCTATGACTCTCTTGAGGTAGCCAATGCCTCGTCACCAGCAGAATCAAATCAGCAACTTCTAGAAACCCCTGGCAAAAGTAACGATGTTTCTCTTAAGATACACAACTAGTGGCGTATCGCTTCAGGCACACTGGAAACAGTATCTAAAAAATGTGTATTTGGGTGAGCAACTGGCAGGAAACACTGTGACTCTCTTAGGGTAGCCAATATCTCGTCACCAGTATAATCACAGCTTCAAAGTCAAGAACCCGCTGGCAAGAGTAACGATGTTTCTCTTAAGATACACAACAAGTGGCGTATCGCTTCAGGCAGACTGGCCACAGTATCTCAAAATGTGTATTTGGGTGAGCAACTGGCAGGAAGCACTATGACTCTCTTAAGGTAGCCAATGCCTCGTCACCAACATAATCCCATCACCAACTTCTAGAAACCGCTTGCAAAGGTAACGAAGCTTCTCATAAGATACACAGCTAGTGGGGTGTCACTTGAGGCGGACTGGCCAAAGCATCAAAAAAATGTGTATTTGGGTGAGCAACTAGCAGGAATCACTATGACACTCATAGGATAGCCAATGCCTCGTCACCAGCATAATCACATCAGCAACTTCAAGAAATCCCTGGCAAAAGTTACAATGACTCTTAAGATACACAACTAGTGGCGTAGCTATCAGGCAGACTGGAAGAGTATCTAAAAAATGTGTGTTTGGGTGAAGAACTGGCAGGAATCTCTATGACTCTCTTGAGGTAGCCAATGCCTCGTCACCAGTAGAATCAAATCAGCAACTTCTAGAAACTCCTTTCAAAAGTAACGATGTTTCTCTTAAGATACACAACTAGTGGCGTATCGCTTCAGGCACACTGGAAACAGTATCTAAAAAATGTGTATTTGGGTGAGCAACTGGCAGGAAACACTGTGACTCTCTTAGGGTAGCCAATATCTCGTCACCACTATAATCACAGCTTCAAAGTCAAGAACCCGCTGGCAAGAGTAACGATGTTTCTCTTAAGATACACAACTAGTGGCGTATCGCTTCAGGCAGACTGGCCACAGTATCTCAAAATGTGTATTTGGGTGAGCAACTGGCAGGAAGCACTATGACTCTCTTAAGGTAGCCAATGCCTCGTCACCTAACATAATCCCATCACCAACTTCAAGAAACCGCTTGCAAAGGTAACGAAGCTTCTCATAAGATACACAGCTAGTGGGGTGTCACTTGAGGCAGACTGGCCAAAGTATCAAAAAAATGTGTATTTGGGTGAGCAACTAGCAGGAATCACTATGACACTCATAGGGTAGCCAATGCCTCGTCACCAGCATAATCACATCAGCAACTTCAAGAAACCCCTGGCAAAAGTTACAATGACTCTTAAGATACACAACTAGTGGCGTAGCTATCAGGCAGACTGGAAGAGTATCTAAAAAATGTGTGTTTGGGTGAAGAACTGGCAGGAATCTCTATGACTCTCTTGAGGTAGCCAATGCCTCGTCACCAGTAGAATCAAATCAGCAACTTCTAGAAACTCCTTTCAAAAGTAACGATGTTTCTCTTAAGATACACAACTAGTGGCGTATCGCTTCAGGCACACTGGAAACAGTATCTAAAAAATGTGTATTTGGGTGAGCAACTGGCAGGAAACACTGTGACTCTCTTAGGGTAGCCAATATCTCGTCACCACTATAATCACAGCTTCAAAGTCAAGAAACCGCTGGCAAGAGTAACGATGTTTCTCTTAAGATACACAACTAGTGGCGTATCGCTTCAGGCAGACTGGCCACAGTATCTCAAAATGTGTATTTGGGTGAGCAACTGGCAGGAAGCACTATGACTCTCTTAAGGTAGCCAATGCCTCGTCACCAACATAATCCCATCACCAACTTCTAGAAACCGCTTGCAAAGGTAACGAAGCTTCTCATAAGATACACAGCTAGTGGGGTGTCACTTGAGGCGGACTGGCCAAAGTATCAAAAAAATGTGTATTTGGGTGAGCAACTAGCAGGAATCACTATGACACTCATAGGGTAGCCAATGCCTCGTCACCAGCATAATCACATCAGCAACTTCAAGAAATCCCTGGCAAAAGTTACAATGACTCTTAAGATACACAACTAGTGGCGTAGCTATCAGGCAGACTGGAAGAGTATCTAAAAAATGTGTGTTTGGGTGAAGAACTGGCAGGAATCTCTATGACTCTCTTGAGGTAGCCAATGCCTCGTCACCAGTAGAATCAAATCAGCAACTTCTAGAAACTCCTTTCAAAAGTAACGATGTTTCTCTTAAGATACACAACTAGTGGCGTATCGCTTCAGGCACACTGGAAACAGTATCTAAAAAATGTGTATTTGGGTGAGCAACTGGCAGGAAACACTGTGACTCTCTTAGGGTAGCCAATATCTCGTCACCACTATAATCACAGCTTCAAAGTCAAGAACCCGCTGGCAAGAGTAACGATGTTTCTCTTAAGATACACAACTAGTGGCGTATCGCTTCAGGCAGACTGGCCACAGTATCTCAAAATGTGTATTTGGGTGAGCAACTGGCAGGAAGCACTATGACTCTCTTAAGGTAGCCAATGCCTCGTCACCTAACATAATCCCATCACCAACTTCAAGAAACCGCTTGCAAAGGTAACGAAGCTTCTCATAAGATACACAGCTAGTGGGGTGTCACTTGAGGCAGACTGGCCAAAGTATCAAAAAAATGTGTATTTGGGTGAGCAACTAGCAGGAATCACTATGACACTCATAGGGTAGCCAATGCCTCGTCACCAGCATAATCACATCAGCAACTTCAAGAAACCCCTGGCTAAAGTTACAATGACTCTTAAGATACACAACTAGTGGCGTAGCTATCAGGCAGACTGGAAGAGTATCTAAAAAATGTGTGTTTGGGTGAAGAACTGGCAGGAATCTCTATGACTCTCTTGAGGTAGCCAATGCCTCGTCACCAGTAGAATCAAATCAGCAACTTCTAGAAACTCCTTTCAAAAGTAACGATGTTTCTCTTAAGATACACCACTAGTGGCGTATCGCTTCAGGCACACTGGAAACAGTATCTAAAAAATGTGTATTTGGGTGAGCAACTGGCAGGAAACACTGTGACTCTCTTAGGGTAGCCAATTTCTCGTCACCACTATAATCACAGCTTCAAAGTCAAGAAACCGCTGGCAAGAGTAACGATGTTTCTCTTAAGATACACAACTAGTGGCGTATCGCTTCAGGCAGACTGGCCACAGTATCTCAAAATGTGTATTTGGGTGAGCAACTGGCAGGAAGCACTATGACTCTCTTAAGGTAGCCAATGCCTCGTCACCAACATAATCCCATCACCAACTTCTAGAAACCGCTTGCAAAGGTAACGAAGCTTCTCATAAGATACACAGCTAGTGGGGTGTCACTTGAGGCGGACTGGCCAAAGTATCAAAAAAATGTGTATTTGGGTGAGCAACTAGCAGGAATCACTATGACACTCATAGGGTAGCCAATGCCTCGTCACCAGCATAATCACATCAGCAACTTCAAGAAATCCCTGGCAAAAGTTACAATGACTCTTAAGATACACAACTAGTGGCGTAGCTATCAGGCAGACTGGAAGAGTATCTAAAAAATGTGTGTTTGGGTGAAGAACTGGCAGGAATCTCTATGACTCTCTTGAGGTAGCCAATGCCTCGTCACCAGTAGAATCAAATCAGCAACTTCTAGAAACTCCTTTCAAAAGTAACGATGTTTCTCTTAAGATACACAACTAGTGGCGTATCGCTTCAGGCACACTGGAAACAGTATCTAAAAAATGTGTATTTGGGTGAGCAACTGGCAGGAAACACTGTGACTCTCTTAGGGTAGCCAATATCTCGTCACCAGTATAATCACAGCTTCAAAGTCAAGAACCCGCTGGCAAGAGTAACGATGTTTCTCTTAAGATACACAACTAGTGGCGTTTCGCTTCAGGCAGACTGGCCACAGTATCTCAAAATGTGTATTTGGGTGAGCAACTGGCAGGAAGCACTATGACTCTCTTAAGGTAGCCAATGCCTCGTCACCAACATAATCCCATCACCAACTTCAAGAAACGGCTTGCAAAGGTAACGAAGCTTCTCATAAGATACACCGCTAGCGGGGTGTCACTTGAGGCAGACTGGCGAAAGCATAAAAAAAAATGTGTATTTGGGTGAGCAACTAGCAGGAATCACTATGACACTCATAGGGTAGCCAATGCCTCGTCACCAGCATAATCACATCAGCAACTTCAAGAAACCCCTGGCAAAAGTTACAATGAGTCTTAAGATACACAACTAGTGGCGTAGCTATCAGGCAGACTGGAAAGAGTATCTAAAAATTGTGTATTTGGGTGAAGAACTGGCAGGAATCTCTATGACTCTCTTGAGGTAGCCAATGCCTCGTCACCAGCAGAATCAAATCAGCAACTTCTAGAAACCCCTGGCAAAAGTAACGATGTTTCTCTTAAGATACACAACTAGTGGCGTATCGCTTCAGGCACACTGGAAACAGTATCTAAAAAATGTGTATTTGGGTGAGCAACTGGCAGGAAACACTGTGACTCTCTTAGGGTAGCCAATATCTCGTCACCAGTATAATCACAGCTTCAAAGTCAAGAAACCGCTGGCAAGAGTAACGATGTTTCTCTTAAGATACACAACTAGTGGCGTATCGCTTCAGGCAGACTGGCCACAGTATCTCAAAATGTGTATTTGGGTGAGCAACTGGCAGGAAGCACTATGACTCTCTTAAGGTAGCCAATGCCTCGTCACCTAACATAATCCCATCACCAACTTCAAGAAACCGCTTGCAAAGGTAACGAAGCTTCTCATAAGATACACAGCTAGTGGGGTGTCACTTGAGGCAGACTGGCCAAAGTATCAAAAAAATGTGTATTTGCGTGAGCAACTAGCAGGAATCACTATGACACTCATAGGGTAGCCAATGCCTCGTCACCAGCATAATCACATCAGCAACTTCAAGAAACCCCTGGCAAAAGTTACAATGACTCTTAAGATACACAACTAGTGGCGTAGCTATCAGGCAGACTGGAAGAGTATCTAAAAAATGTGTGTTTGGGTGAAGAACTGGCAGGAATCTCTATGACTCTCTTGAGGTAGCCAATGCCTCGTCACCAGTAGAATCAAATCAGCAACTTCTAGAAACTCCTTTCAAAAGTAACGATGTTTCTCTTAAGATACACAACTAGTGGCGTATCGCTTCAGGCACACTGGAAACAGTATCTAAAAAATGTGTATTTGGGTGAGCAACTGGCAGGAAACACTGTGACTCTCTTAGGGTAGCCAATATCTCGTCACCACTATAATCACATCTTCAAAGTCAAGAAACCGCTGGCAAGAGTAACGATGTTTCTCTTAAGATACACAACTAGTGGCGTATCGCTTCAGGCAGACTGGCCACTGTATCTCAAAATGTGTATTTGGGTGAGCAACTGGCAGGAAGCACTATGACTCTCTTAAGGTAGTCAATGCCTCGTCACCAACATAATCCCATCACCAACTTCAAGAAACCGCTTGCAAAGGTAACGAAGCTTCTCATAAGATACACAGCTAGTGGGGTGTCACTTGAGGCAGACTGGCCAAAGTATCAAAAAAATGTGTATTTGCGTGAGCAACTAGCAGGAATCACTATGACACTCATAGGGTAGCCAATGCCTCGTCACCAGCATAATCACATCAGCAACTTCAAGAAACCCCTGGCAAAAGTTACAATGACTCTTAAGATACACAACTAGTGGCGTAGCTATCAGGCAGACTGGAAGAGTATCTAAAAAATGTGTGTTTGGGTGAAGAACTGGCAGGAATCTCTATGACTCTCTTGAGGTAGCCAATGCCTCGTCACCAGTAGAATCAAATCAGCAACTTCTAGAAACTCCTTTCAAAAGTAACGATGTTTCTCTTAAGATACACAACTAGTGGCGTATCGCTTCAGGCACACTGGAAACAGTATCTAAAAAATGTGTATTTGGGTGAGCTACTGGCACGAAACACTGTGACTCTCTTAGGGTAGCCAATGCTTCGTCACCAACATAATCCCATCACCAACTTCAAGAAACCGCTTGCAAAGGTAACGAAGCTTCTCATAAGATACACCGCTAGTGGGGTGTCACTTGAGGCAGACTGGCATAAGCATCAAAAAAAATGTGTATTTGGGTGAGCAACTAGCAGGAATCACTATGACACTCATAGGGTAGCCAATGCCTCGTCACCAGCATAATCACATCAGCAACTTCAAGAAACCCCTGGCAAAAGTTACAATGACTCTTAAGATACACAACTAGTGGCGTAGCTATCAGGCAGACTGGAAAGAGTATCTAAAAAATGTGTATTTGGGTGAAGAACTGGCAGGAATCTCTATGACTCTCTTGAGGTAGCCAATGCCTCGTCACCAGCAGAATCAAATCAGCAACTTCTAGAAACCCCTGGCAAAAGTAACGATGTTTCTCTTAAGATACACAACTAGTGGCGTATCGCTTCAGGCACACTGGAAACAGTATCTAAAAAAATGTGTATTTGGGTGAGCAACTGGCACGAAACACTGTGACTCTCTTAGGGTAGCCAATATCTCGTCACCAGTATAATCACAGCTTCAAAGTCAAGAACCCGCTGGCAAGAGTAACGATGTTTCTCTTAAGATACACAACTAGTGGCGTTTCGCTTCAGGCAGACTGGCCACAGTATCTCAAAATGTGTATTTGGGTGAGCAACTGGCAGGAAGCACTATGACTCTCTTAAGGTAGCCAATGCCTCGTCACCAACATAATCCCATCACCAACTTCAAGAAACCGCTTGCAAAGGTAACGAAGCTTCTCATAAGATACACCGCTAGTGGGGTGTCACTTGAGGCAGACTGGCGAAAGCATAAAAAAAATGTGTATTTGGGTGAGCAACTAGCAGGAATCACTATGACACTCATAGGGTAGCCAATGCCTCGTCACCAGCATAATCACATCAGCAACTTCAAGAAAGCCCTGGCAAAAGTTACAATGAGTCTTAAGATACACAACTAGTGGCGTAGCTACCAGGCAGACTGGAAATAGTATCTAAAAACGTGTATTTGGGTGAAGAACTGGCAGGAATCTCTATGACTCTCTTGAGGTAGCCAATGCCTCGTCACCAGCAGAATCAAATCAGCAACTTCTAGAAACCCCTTTCAAAAGTAACGATGTTTCTCTTAAGATACACAACTAGTGGCGTATCGCTTCAGGCACACTGGAAACAGTATCTAAAAAATGTGTATTTGGGTGAGCAACTGGCACGAAACACTGTGACTCTCTTAGGGTAGCAAATATCTCGTTACCAGTATAATCACATCTTCAAAGTCAAGAAACCGCTGGCAAGAGTAACGATGTTTCTCTTAAGATACACAACTAGTGGCGTATCGCTTCAGGCACATTGGAAACAGTATCTAAAAAATGTGGATTTGGGTGAGCAACTGGCAGGAAACACTGTGACTCTCTTAGGGTAGCCAATATCTCGTCACCACTATAATCACATCTTCAAAGTCAAGAAACCGCTGGCAAGAGTAACGATGTTTCTCTTAAGATACACAACTAGTGGCGTATCGCTTCAGGCAGACTGGCCACAGTATCTCAAAATGTGTATTTGGGTGAGCAACTGGCAGGAAGCACTATGACTCTCTTAAGGTAGCCAATGCCTCGTCACCTAACATAATCCCATCACCAACTTCAAGAAACCGCTTGCAAAGGTAACGAAGCTTCTCATAAGATACACAGCTAGTGGCGTGTCACTTGAGGCAGACTGGCCAAAGTATCAAAAAAATGTGTATTTGCGTGAGCAACTAGCAGGAATCACTATGACACTCATAGGGTAGCCAATGCCTCGTCACCAGCATAATCACATCAGCAACTTCAAGAAACCCCTGGCAAAAGTTACAATGACTCTTAAGATACACAACTAGTGGCGTAGCTATCAGGCAGACTGGAAGAGTATCTAAAAAATGTGTGTTTGGGTGAAGAACTGGCAGGAATCTCTATGACTCTCTTGAGGTAGCCAATGCCTCGTCACCAGTAGAATCAAATCAGCAACTTCTAGAAACTCCTTTCAAAAGTAACGATGTTTCTCTTAAGATACACAACTAGTGGCGTATCGCTTCAGGCACACTGGAAACAGTATCTAAAAAATGTGTATTTGGGTGAGCAACTGGCAGGAAACACTGTGACTCTCTTAGGGTAGCCAATATCTCGTCACCACTATAATCACATCTTCAAAGTCAAGAAACCGCTGGCAAGAGTAACGATGTTTCTCTTAAGATACACAACTAGTGGCGTATCGCTTCAGGCAGACTGGCCACTGTATCTCAAAATGTGTATTTGGGTGAGCAACTGGCAGGAAGCACTATGACTCTCTTAAGGTAGTCAATGCCTCGTCACCAACATAATCCCATCACCAACTTCAAGAAACCGCTTGCAAAGGTAACGAAGCTTCTCATAAGATACACAGCTAGTGGGGTGTCACTTGAGGCAGACTGGCCAAAGTATCAAAAAAATGTGTATTTGCGTGAGCAACTAGCAGGAATCACTATGACACTCATAGGGTAGCCAATGCCTCGTCACCAGCATAATCACATCAGCAACTTCAAGAAACCCCTGGCAAAAGTTACAATGACTCTTAAGATACACAACTAGTGGCGTAGCTATCAGGCAGACTGGAAGAGTATCTAAAAAATGTGTGTTTGGGTGAAGAACTGGCAGGAATCTCTATGACTCTCTTGAGGTAGCCAATGCCTCGTCACCAGTAGAATCAAATCAGCAACTTCTAGAAACTCCTTTCAAAAGTAACGATGTTTCTCTTAAGATACACAACTAGTGGCGTATCGCTTCAGGCACACTGGAAACAGTATCTAAAAAATGTGTATTTGGGTGAGCTACTGGCACGAAACACTGTGACTCTCTTAGGGTAGCCAATGCTTCGTCACCAACATAATCCCATCACCAACTTCAAGAAACCGCTTGCAAAGGTAACGAAGCTTCTCATAAGATACACCGCTAGTGGGGTGTCACTTGAGGCAGACTGGCATAAGCATCAAAAAAAATGTGTATTTGGGTGAGCAACTAGCAGGAATCACTATGACACTCATAGGGTAGCCAATGCCTCGTCACCAGCATAATCACATCAGCAACTTCAAGAAACCCCTGGCAAAAGTTACAATGACTCTTAAGATACACAACTAGTGGCGTAGCTATCAGGCAGACTGGAAAGAGTATCTAAAAAATGTGTATTTGGGTGAAGAACTGGCAGGAATCTCTATGACTCTCTTGAGGTAGCCAATGCCTCGTCACCAGCAGAATCAAATCAGCAACTTCTAGAAACCCCTGGCAAAAGTAACGATGTTTCTCTTAAGATACACAACTAGTGGCGTATCGCTTCAGGCACACTGGAAACAGTATCTAAAAAAATGTGTATTTGGGTGAGCAACTGGCACGAAACACTGTGACTCTCTTAGGGTAGCCAATATCTCGTCACCAGTATAATCACAGCTTCAAAGTCAAGAACCCGCTGGCAAGAGTAACGATGTTTCTCTTAAGATACACAACTAGTGGCGTTTCGCTTCAGGCAGACTGGCCACAGTATCTCAAAATGTGTATTTGGGTGAGCAACTGGCAGGAAGCACTATGACTCTCTTAAGGTAGCCAATGCCTCGTCACCAACATAATCCCATCACCAACTTCAAGAAACCGCTTGCAAAGGTAACGAAGCTTCTCATAAGATACACCGCTAGTGGGGTGTCACTTGAGGCAGACTGGCGAAAGCATAAAAAAAATGTGTATTTGGGTGAGCAACTAGCAGGAATCACTATGACACTCATAGGGTAGCCAATGCCTCGTCACCAGCATAATCACATCAGCAACTTCAAGAAAGCCCTGGCAAAAGTTACAATGACTCTTAAGATACACAACTAGTGGCGTAGCTACCAGGCAGACTGGAAATAGTATCTAAAAACGTGTATTTGGGTGAAGAACTGGCAGGAATCTCTATGACTCTCTTGAGGTAGCCAATGCCTCGTTACCAGCAGAATCAAATCAGCAACTTCTAGAAACCCCTTTCAAAAGTAACGATGTTTCTCTTAAGATACACAACTAGTGGCGTATCGCTTCAGGCACACTGGAAACAGTATCTAAAAAATGTGTATTTGGGTGAGCAACTGGCACGAAACACTGTGACTCTCTTAGGGTAGCAAATATCTCGTTACCAGTATAATCACATCTTCAAAGTCAAGAAACCGCTGGCAAGAGTAACGATGTTTCTCTTAAGATACACAACTAGTGGCGTATCGCTTCAGGCACATTGGAAACAGTATCTAAAAAATGTGGATTTGGGTGAGCAACTGGCAGGAAACACTGTGACTCTCTTAGGGTAGCCAATATCTCGTCACCACTATAATCACATCTTCAAAGTCAAGAAACCGCTGGCAAGAGTAACGATGTTTCTCTTAAGATACACAACTAGTGGCGTATCGCTTCAGGCAGACTGGCCACAGTATCTCAAAATGTGTATTTGGGTGAGCAACTGGCAGGAAGCACTATGACTCTCTTAAGGTAGCCAATGCCTCGTCACCTAACATAATCCCATCACCAACTTCAAGAAACCGCTTGCAAAGGTAACGAAGCTTCTCATAAGATACACAGCTAGTGGCGTGTCACTTGAGGCAGACTGGCCAAAGTATCAAAAAAATGTGTATTTGGGTGAGCAACTAGCAGGAATCACTATGACACTCATAGGGTAGCCAATGCCTCGTCACCAGCATAATCACATCAGCAACTTCAAGAAACCCCTGGCAAAAGTTACAATGACTCTTAAGATACACAACTAGTGGCGTAGCTATCAGGCAGACTGGAAAGAGTATCTAAAAAATGTGTATTTGGGTGAAGAACTGGCAGGAATCTCTATGACTCTCTTGAGGTAGCCAATGCCTCGTCACCAGCAGAATCAAATCAGCAACTTCTAGAAACCCCTGGCAAAAGTAACGATGTTTCTCTTAAGATGCACAACTAGTGGCGTATCGCTTCAGGCACACTGGAAACAGTATCTAAAAAATGTGTATTTGGGTGAGCAACTGGCACGAAACACTGTGACTCTCTTAGGGTAGCCAATATCTCGTCACCAATATAATCACAGCTTCAAAGTCAAGAAACCGCTGGCAAGAGTAACGAAGTTTCTCTTAAGTTACACAACTAGTGGCGTATCGCTTCAGGCAGACTGGCCACAATATCTCAAAATGTGTATTTGGGTGAGCAACTGGCAGGAAGCACTATGACTCTCTTAAGGTAGCCAATGCCTCGTCACCAACATAATCCCATCACCAACTTCAAGAAACCGCTTGCAAAGGTAACGAAGCTTCTCATAAGATACACCGCTAGTGGGGTGTCACTTGAGGCAGACTGGCGAAAGCATCAAAAAAAATGTGTATTTGGGTGAGCAACTAGCAGGAATCACTATGACACTCATAGGGTAGCCAATGCCTCGTCACCAGCATAATCACATCAGCAACTTCAAGAAACCCCTGGCAAAAGTTACAATGACTCTTAAGATACACAACTAGTGGCGTAGCTATCAGGCAGACTGGAAAGAGTATCTAAAAAATGTGTATTTGGGTGAAGAACTGGCAGGAATCTCTATGACTCTCTTGAGGTAGCCAATGCCTCGTCACCAGCAGAATCAAATCAGCAACTTCTAGAAACCCCTGGCAAAAGTAACGATGTTTCTCTTAAGATACACAACTAGTGGCGTATCGCTTCAGGCACACTGGAAACAGTATCTAAAAAAATGTGTATTTGGGTGAGCAACTGGCACGAAACACTGTGACCCTCTTAGGGTAGCCAATATCTCGTCACCAGTATAATCACAGCTTCAAAGTCAAGAACCCGCTGGCAAGAGTAACGATGTTTCTCTTAAGATACACAACTAGTGGCGTTTCGCTTCAGGCACACTGGCCACAGTATCTCAAAATGTGTATTTGGGTGAGCAACTGGCAGGAAGCACTATGACTCTCTTAAGGTAGCCAATGCCTCGTCACCAACATAATCCCATCACCAACTTCAAGAAACCGCTTGCAAAGGTAACGAAGCTTCTCATAAGATACACCGCTAGTGGGGTGTCACTTGAGGCAGACTGGCGAAAGCATAAAAAAAATGTGTATTTGGGTGAGCAACTAGCAGGAATCACTATGACACTCATAGGGTAGCCAATGCCTCGTCACCAGCATAATCACATCAGCAACTTCAAGAAAGCCCTGGCAAAAGTTACAATGACTCTTGAGATACACAACTAGTGGCGTAGCTACCAGGCAGACTGGAAATAGTATCTAAAAATGTGTATTTGGGTGAAGAACTGGCAGGAATCTCTATGACTCTCTTGAGGTAGCCAATGCCTCGTCACCAGCAGAATCAAATCAGCAACTTCTAGAAACCCATTTCAAAAGTAACGATGTTTCTCTTAAGATACACAACTAGTGGCGTATCGCTTCAGGCACACTGGAAACAGTATCTAAAAAACGTGTATTTGGGTGAGCAACTGGCACGAAACACTGTGACTCTCTTAGGGTAGCAAATATCTCGTCACCAGTATAATCACATCTTCAAAGTCAAGAAACCGCTGGCAAGAGTAACGATGTTTCTCTTAAGATACACAACTAGTGGCGTATCGCTTCAGGCACATTGGAAACAGTATCTAAAAAATGTGTATTTGGGTGAGCAACTGGCAGGAAACACTGTGACTCTCTTAGGGTAGCCAATATCTCGTCACCACTATAATCACATCTTCAAAGTCAAGAAACCGCTGGCAAGAGTAACGATGTTTCTCTTAAGATACACAACTAGTGGCGTATCGCTTCAGGCAGACTGGCCACAGTATCTCAAAATGTGTATTTGGGTGAGCAACTGGCAGGAAGCACTATGACTCTCTTAAGGTAGCCAATGCCTCGTCACCTAACATAATCCCATCACCAACTTCAAGAAACCGCTTGCAAAGGTAACGAAGCTTCTCATAAGATACACAGCTAGTGGGGTGTCACTTGAGGCAGACTGGCCAAAGTATCAAAAAAATGTGTATTTGGGTGAGCAACTAGCAGGAATCACTATGACACTCATAGGGTAGCCAATGCCTCGTCACCAGCATAATCACATCAGCAACTTCAAGAAACCCCTGGCAAAAGTTACAATGACTCTTAAGATACACAACTAGTGGCGTAGCTATCAGGCAGACTGGAAGAGTATCTAAAAAATGTGTGTTTGGGTGAAGAACTGGCAGGAATCTCTATGACTCTCTTGAGGTAGCCAATGCCTCGTCACCAGTAGAATCAAATCAGCAACTTCTAGAAACTCCTTTCAAAAGTAACGATGTTTCTCTTAAGATACACAACTAGTGGCGTATCGCTTCAGGCACACTGGAAACAGTATCTAAAAAATGTGTATTTGGGTGAGCAACTGGCAGGAAACACTGTGACTCTCTTAGGGTAGCCAATATCTCGTCACCACTATAATCACATCTTCAAAATCAAGAAACCGCTGGCAAGAGTAACGATGTTTCTCTTAAGATACACAACTAGTGGCG
The DNA here is from genome assembly GCF_023898315.1 of Schistocerca nitens. Lineage (NCBI taxonomy): Eukaryota > Metazoa > Arthropoda > Insecta > Orthoptera > Acrididae > Schistocerca > Schistocerca nitens. Next base: position 102,906,922 of record NC_064616.1, on the reverse strand, counting down.
TATCGCTTCAGGCAGACTGGCCACTGTATCTCAAAATGTGTATTTGGGTGAGCAACTGGCAGGAAGCACTATGACTCTCTTAAGGTAGTCAATGCCTCGTCACCAACATAATCCCATCACCAACTTCAAGAAACCGCTTGCAAAGGTAACGAAGCATCTCATAAGATACACAGCTAGTGGGGTGTCACTTGAGGCAGACTGGCCAAAGTATCAAAAAAATGTGTATTTGGGTGAGCAACTAGCAGGAATCACTATGACACTCATAGGGTAGCCAATGCCTCGTCACCAGCATAATCACATCAGCAACTTCAAGAAACCCCTGGCAAAAGTTACAATGACTCTTAAGATACACAACTAGTGGCGTAGCTATCAGACAGACTGGAAAGAGTATCTAAAAAATGTGTATTTGGGTGAAGAACTGGCAGGAATCTCTATGACTCTCTTGAGGTAGCCAATGCCTCGTCACCAGCAGAATCAAATCAGCAACTTCTAGAAACCCCTGGCAAAAGTAACGATGTTTCTCTTAAGATGCACAACTAGTGGCGTATCGCTTCAGGCAGACTGGCCACAATATCTCAAAATGTGTATTTGGGTGAGCAACTGGCAGGAAGCACTATGACTCTCTTAAGGTAGCCAATGCCTCGTCACCAACATAATCCCATCACCAACTTCAAGAAACCGCTTGCAAAGGTAACGAAGCTTCTCATAAGATACACCGCTAGTGGGGTGTCACTTGAGGCAGACTGGCGAAAGCATCAAAAAAAATGTGTATTTGGGTGAGCAACTAGCAGGAATCACTATGACACTCATAGGGTAGCCAATGCCTCGTCACCAGCATAATCACATCAGCAACTTCAAGAAACCCCTGGCAAAAGTTACAATGACTCTTAAGATACACAACTAGTGGCGTAGCTATCAGGCAGACTGGAAAGAGTATCTAAAAAATGTGTATTTGGGTGAAGAACTGGCAGGAATCTCTATGACTCTCTTGAGGTAGCCAATGCCTCGTCACCAGCAGAATCAAATCAGCAACTTCTAGAAACCCCTGGCAAAAGTAACGATGTTTCTCTTAAGATACACAACTAGTGGCGTATCGCTTCAGGCACACTGGAAACAGTATCTAAAAAAATGTGTATTTGGGTGAGCAACTGGCACGAAACACTGTGACTCTCTTAGGGTAGCCAATATCTCGTCACCAGTATAATCACAGCTTCAAAGTCAAGAACCCGCTGGCAAGAGTAACGATGTTTCTCTTAAGATACACAACTAGTGGCGTTTCGCTTCAGGCAGACTGGCCACAGTATCTCAAAATGTGTATTTGGGTGAGCAACTGGCAGGAAGCACTATGACTCTCTTAAGGTAGCCAATGCCTCGTCACCAACATAATCCCATCACCAACTTCAAGAAACCGCTTGCAAAGGTAACGAAGTTTCTCATAAGATACACCGCTAGTGGGGTGTCACTTGAGGCAGACTGGCGAAAGCATAAAAAAAATGAGTATTTGGGTGAGCAACTAGCAGGAATCACTATGACACTCATAGGGTAGCCAATGCCTCGTCACCAGCATAATCACATCAGCAACTTCAAGAAAGCCCTGGCAAAAGTTACAATGACTCTTAAGATACACAACTAGTGGCGTAGCTACCAGGCAGACTGGAAATAGTATCTAAAAATGTGTATTTGGGTGAAGAACTGGCAGGAATCTCTATGACTCTCTTGAGGTAGCCAATGCCTCGTCACCAGCAGAATCAAATCAGCAACTTCTAGAAACCCCTTTCAAAAGTAACGATGTTTCTCTTAAGATACACAACTAGTGGCGTATCGCTTCAGGCACACTGGAAACAGTATCTAAAAAATGTGTATTTGGGTGAGCAACTGGCACGAAACACTGTGACTCTCTTAGGGTAGCAAATATCTCGTCACCAGTATAATCACATCTTCAAAGTCAAGAAACCGCTGGCAAGAGTAACGATGTTTCTCTTAAGATACACAACTAGTGGCGTATCGCTTCAGGCACATTGGAAACAGTATCTAAAAAATGTGGATTTGGGTGAGCAACTGGCAGGAAACACTGTGACTCTCTTAGGGTAGCCAATATCTCGTCACCACTATAATCACATCTTCAAAGTCAAGAAACCGCTGGCAAGAGTAACGATGTTTCTCTTAAGATACACAACTAGTGGCGTATCGCTTCAGGCAGACTGGCCACAGTATCTCAAAATGTGTATTTGGGTGAGCAACTGGCAGGAAGCACTATGACTCTCTTAAGGTAGCCAATGCCTCGTCACCTAACATAATCCCATCACCAACTTCAAGAAACCGCTTGCAAAGGTAACGAAGCTTCTCATAAGATACACAGCTAGTGGGGTGTCACTTGAGGCAGACTGGCCAAAGTATCAAAAAAATGTGTATTTGGGTGAGCAACTAGCAGGAATCACTATGACACTCATAGGGTAGCCAATGCCTCGTCACCAGCATAATCACATCAGCAACTTCAAGAAACCCCTGGCAAAAGTTACAATGACTCTTAAGATACACAACTAGTGGCGTAGCTATCAGGCAGACTGGAAGAGTATCTAAAAAATGTGTGTTTGGGTGAAGAACTGGCAGGAATCTCTATGACTCTCTTGAGGTAGCCAATGCCTCGTCACCAGTAGAATCAAATCAGCAACTTCTAGAAACACCTTTCAAAAGTAACGATGTTTCTCTTAAGATACACAACTAGTGGCGTATCGCTTCAGGCACACTGGAAACAGTATCTAAAAAATGTGTATTTGAGTGAGCAACTGGCAGGAAACACTGTGACTCTCTTAGGGTAGCCAATATCTCGTCACAACTATAATCACATCTTCAAAGTCAAGAAACCGCTGGCAAGAGTAACGATGTTTCTCTTAAGATACACAACTAGTGGCGTATCGCTTCAGGCAGACTGGCCACAGTATCTCAAAATGTGTATTTGGGTGAGCAACTGGCACGAAGCACTATGACTCTCTTAAGGAAGCCAATGCCTCGTCACCAACATAATCCCATCACCAACTTCAAGAAACCGCTTGCAAAGGTAACGAAGCTTCTCATAAGATACACAGCTAGTGGGGTGTCACTTGAGGCAGACTGGCCAAAGTATCAAAAAAATGTGTATTTGGGTGAGCAACTAGCAGGAATCACTATGACACTCATAGGGTAGCCAATGCCTCGTCACCAGCATAATCACATCAGCAACTTCAAGAAACCCTTGGCAAAAGTTACAATGACTCTTAAGATACACAACTAGTGGCGTAGCTATCAGGCTTACTGGAAAGAGTATCTAAAAAATGTGTATTTGGGTGAAGAACTGGCAGGAATCTCTATGACTCTCTTGAGGTAGCCAATGCCTCGTCACCAGCAGAATCAAATAAGCAACTTCTAGAAACCCCTGGCAAAAGTAACGATGTTTCTCTTAAGATACACAACTAGTGGCGTATCGCTTCAGGAACACTGGAAACAGTATCTAAAAAATGTGTATTTGGGTGAGCAACTGGCTGGAAACACTGTGACTCTCTTAGGGTAGCCAATATCTCGTCACCACTATAATCACAGCTTCAAAGTCAAGAAACCGCTGGCAAGAGTAACGATGTTTCTCTTAAGATACACAACTAGTGGCGTATCGCTTCAGGCAGACTGGCCACAGTATCTCAAAATGTGTATTTGGGTGAGCAACTGGCAGGAAGCACTATGACTCTCTTAAGGTAGCCAATGCCTCGTCACCAACATAATCCCATCACCAACTTCAAGAAACCGCTTGCAAAGGTAACGAAGCTTCTCATAAGATACACAGCTAGTGGGGTGTCACTTGAGGCAGACTGGCCAAAGTATCAAAAAAATGTGTATTTGGGTGAGCAACTAGCAGGAATCACTATGACACTCATATGGTAGCCAATGCCTCGTCACCAGCATAATCACATCAGCAACTTCAAGAAACCCCTGGCAAAAGTTACAATGACTCTTAAGATACACAACTAGTGGCGTAGCTATCAGGCAGACTGGAAAGAGTATCTAAAAAATGTGTATTTGGGTGAAGAACTGGCAGGAATCTCTATGACTCTCTTGAGGTAGCCAATGCCTCATCACCAGCAGAATCAAATCAGCAACTTCTAGAAACCCCTGGCAAAAGTAACGATGTTTCTCTTAAGATGCACAACTAGTGGCGTATCGCTTCAGGCACACTGGAAACAGTATCTAAAAAATGTGTATTTGGGTGAGCAACTGGCACGAAACACTGTGACTCTCTTAGGGTAGCCAATATCTCGTCACCAGTATAATCACAGCTTCAAAGTCAAGAACCCGCTGGCAAGAGTAACGATGTTTCTCTTAAGATACACAACTAGTGGCGTTTCGCTTCAGGCAGACTGGCCACAGTATCTCAAAATGTGTATTTGGGTGAGCAACTGGCAGGAAGCACTATGACTCTCTTAAGGTAGCCAATGCCTCGTCACCAACATAATCCCATCACCAACTTCAAGAAACCGCTTGCAAAGGTAACGAAGCTTCTCATAAGATACACAGCTAGTGGGGTGTCACTTGAGGCAGACTGGCCAAAGTATCAAAAAAATGTGTACGTGGTCGAGCAACTAGCAGGAATCACTATGACACTCATAGGGTAGCCAATGCCTCGTCACCAGCAATATCACATCAGCAACTTCAAGAAACCCCTGGCAAAAGTTACAATGACTCTTAAGATACACAACTAGTGGCGTAGCTATCAGGCAGACTGGAAAGAGTATCTAAAAAATGTGTATTTGGGTGAAGAACTGGCAGGAATCTCTATGACTCTCTTGAGGTAGCCAATGCCTCGTCACCAGCAGAATCAAATCAGCAACTTCTAGAAACCCCTGGCAAAAGTAACGATGTTTCTCTTAAGATACAGAACTAGTGGCGTATCGCTTCAGGCACACTGGAAACAGTATCTAAAAAATGTGTATTTCGGTGAGCAACTGGCACGAAACACTGTGACTCTCTTAGGGTAGCCAATATCTCGTCACCAGTATAATCACAGCTTCAAAGTCAAGAAACCGCTGGCAAGAGTAACGATGTTTCTCGTAAGATACACAACTAGTGGCGTATCGCTTCAGGCAGACTGGCCACAGTATCTCAAAATGTGTATTTGGGTGAGCAACTGGCAGGAAGCACTATGACTCTCTTAAGGTAGCCAATGCCTCGTCACCAACATAATCCCATCACCAACTTCAAGAAACCGCTTGCAAAGGTAACGAAGCTTCTCATAAGATACACAGCTAGTGGGGTGTCACTTGAGGCAGACTGGCCAAAGTATCAAAAAAATGTGTATTTGGGAGAGCAACTAGCAGGAATCACTATGACACTCATAGGGTAGCCAATGCCTCGTCACCAGCATAATCACATCAGCAACTTCAAGAAACCCCTGGCAAAAGTTACAATGACTCTTAAGATACACAACTAGTGGCGTAGCTATCAGGCAGACTGGAAAGAGTATCTAAAAAATGTGTATTTGGGTGAAGAACTGGCAGGAATCTCTATGACTCTCTTGAGGTAGCCAATGCCTCGTCACCAGCAGAATCAAATCAGCAACTTCTAGAAACCCCTTTCAAAAGTAACGATGTTTCTCTTAAGATACACAACTAGTGGCGTATCGCTTCAGGCACATTGGAAACAGTATCAAAAAAATGTGTATTTGGGTGAGCAACTGGCACGAAACACTGTGACTCTCTTAGGGTAACCAATATCTCGTCACCAGTATAATCACAGCTTAAAAGTCAAGAAACCGCTGGCAAGAGTAAGGATGTTTCTCTTAAGATACACAACTAGTGGCGTATCGCTTCAGGCAGACAGGCCACAGTATCTCAAAATGTGTATTTGGGTGAGCAACTGGCAGGAAGCACTATGACTCTCTTAAGTTAGCCAATGCCTCGTCACCAACATAATCCCATCACCAACTTCAAGAAACCGCTTGCAAAGGTAACGAAGCTTCTCATAAGATACACAGCTAGTGGGGTGTCACTTGAGGCAGACTAGCCAAAGTATAAAAAAAATGTGTATTTGGGTGAGCAACTAGCAGGAATCACTATGACACTCATAGGGTAGCCAATGCCTCGTCACCAGCATAATCACATCAGCAACTTCAAGAAACCCCTGGCAAAAGTTACAATGACTCTTAAGATACACAACTAGTGGCGTAGCTATCAGGCAGACTGGAAAGAGTATCTAAAAAATGTGTATTTGGGTGAAGAACTGGCAGGAATCTCTACGACTCTCTGAGGTAGCCAATGCCTCGTCACCAGCAGAATCAAATCAGCAACTTCTAGAAACCCCTGGCAAAAGTAACGATGTTTCTCTTAAGATACACAACTAGTGGCGTATCGCTTCAGGCACACTGGAAACAGTATCTAAAAAATGTGTATTTTTGTGAGCAACTGGCAGGAAACACTGTGACTCTCTTAGGGTAGCCAATATCTCGTCACCAGTATAATCACAGCTTCAAAGTCAAGAAACCGCTGGCAAGAGTAACGATGTTTCTCTTAAGATACACAACTAGTGGCGTATCGCTTCAGGCAGACTGGCCACAGTATCTCAAAATGTGTATTTGGGTGAGCAACTGGCAGGAAGCACTATGACTCTCTTAAGGTAGCCAATGCCTCGTCACCAACATAATCCCATCACCAACTTCAAGAAACCGCTTGCAAAGGTAACGAAGCTTCTCATAAGATACACAGCTAGTGGGGTGTCACTTGAGGCAGACTGGCCAAAGTATCAAAAAAATGTGTATTTGGGTGAGCAACTAGCAGGAATCACTATGACACTCATATGGTAGCCAATGCCTCGTCACCAGCATAATCACATCAGCAACTTCAAGAAACCCCTGGCAAAAGTTACAATGACTCTTAAGATACACAACTAGTGGCGTAGCTATCAGGCAGACTGGAAAGAGTATCTAAAAAATGTGTATTTGGGTGAAGAACTGGCAGGAATCTCTATGACTCTCTTGAGGTAGCCAATGCCTCATCACCAGCAGAATCAAATCAGCAACTTCTAGAAACCCCTGGCAAAAGTAACGATGTTTCTCTTAAGATGCACAACTAGTGGCGTATCGCTTCAGGCACACTGGAAACAGTATCTAAAAAATGTGTATTTGGGTGAGCAACTGGCACGAAACACTGTGACTCTCTTAGGGTAGCCAATATCTCGTCACCAGTATAATCACAGCTTCAAAGTCAAGAACCCGCTGGCAAGAGTAACGATGTTTCTCTTAAGATACACAACTAGTGGCGTTTCGCTTCAGGCAGACTGGCCACAGTATCTCAAAATGTGTATTTGGGTGAGCAACTGGCAGGAAGCACTATGACTCTCTTAAGGTAGCCAATGCCTCGTCACCAACATAATCCCATCACCAACTTCAAGAAACCGCTTGCAAAGGTAACGAAGCTTCTCATAAGATACACAGCTAGTGGGGTGTCACTTGAGGCAGACTAGCCAAAGTATCAAAAAAATGTGTATTTGGGAGAGCAACTAGCAGGAATCACTATGACACTCATAGGGTAGCCAATGCCTCGTCACCAGCATAATCACATCAGCAACTTCAAGAAACCCCTGGCAAAAGTTACAATGACTCTTAAGATACACAACTAGTGGCGTAGCTATCAGGCAGACTGGAAGAGTATCTAAAAAATGTGTGTTTGGGTGAAGAACTGGCAGGAATCTCTATGACTCTCTTGAGGTAGCCAATGCCTCGTCACCAGTAGAATCAAATCAGCAACTTCTAGAAACTCCTTTCAAAAGTAACGATGTTTCTCTTAAGATACACAACTAGTGGCGTATCGCTTCAGGCACACTGGAAACAGTATCTAAAAAATGTGTATTTGGGTGAGCAACTGGCAGGAAACACTGTGACTCTCTTAGGGTAGCCAATATCTCGTCACCACTATAATCACATCTTCAAAGTCAAGAAACCGCTGGCAAGAGTAACGATGTTTCTCTTAAGATACACAACTAGTGGCGTATCGCTTCAGGCAGACTGGCCACAGTATCTCAAAATGTGTATTTGGGTGAGCAACTGGCAGGAAGCACTATGACTCTCTTAAGGTAGCCAATGCCTCGTCACCAACATAATCCCATCACCAACTTCAAGAAACCGCTTGCAAAGGTAACGAAGCTTCTCATAAGATACACAGCTAGTGGGTTGTCACTTGAGGCAGACTGGCCAAAGCATCAAAAAAATGTGTATTTGGGTGAGCAACTAGCAGGAATCACTATGACACTCATAGGGTAGCCAATGCCTCGTCACCAGCATAATCACATCAGCAACTTCAAGAAACCCCTGGCAAAAGTTACAATGACCCTTAAGATACACAACTAGTGGCGTAGCTATCAGGCAGACTGGAAAGAGTATCTAAAAAATGTGTATTTGGGTGAAGAACTGGCAGGAATCTCTATGACTCTCTTGAGGTAGCCAATGCCTCGTCACCAGCAGAATCAAATCAGCAACTTCTAGAAACCCCTTTCAAAAGTAACGAGGTTTCTCTTAAGATACACAACTAGTGGCGTATCGCTTCAGGCACACTGGAAACAGTATCTAAAAAATGTGTATTTGGGTGAGCAACTGGCAGGAAACACTATGACTCTCTTAGGGTAGCCAATATCTCGTCACCAGTATAATCACAGCTTCAAAGTCAAGAAACCGCTGGCAAGAGTAACGATGTTTCTCTTAAGATACACAACTAGTGGCGTATCGCTTCAGGCAGACTGGCCACAGTATCTCAAAATGTGTATTTGGGTGAGCAACTGGCAGGAAGCACTATGACTCTCTTAAGGTAGCCAATGCCTCGTCACCTAACATAATCCCATCACCAACTTCAAGAAACCGCTTGCAAAGGTAACGAAGCTTCTCATAAGATACACAGCTAGTGGGGTGTCACTCTAGGCAGACTGGCCAAAGTATCAAAAAAATGTGTATTTGGGTGAGCAACTAGCAGGAATCACTATGACACTCATAGGGTAGCCAATGCCTCGTCACCAGCATAATCACATCAGCAACTTCAAGAAACCCCTGGCAAAAGTTACAATGAGTCTTGAGATACACAACTAGTGGCGTAGCTATCAGGCAGACTGGAAAGAGTATCTAAAAAATGTGTATTTGGGTGAAGAACTGGCAGGAATCTCTATGACTCTCTTGAGGTAGCCAATGCCTCGTCACCAGCAGAATCAAATCAGCAACTTCTAGAAACCCCTGGCAAAAGTAACGATGTTTCTCTTAAGATACACAACTAGTGGCGTATCGCTTCAGGCACACTGGAAACAGTATCTAAAAAATGTGTATTTGGGTGAGCAACTGGCAGGAAACACTGTGACTCTCTTAGGGTAGCCAATATCTCGTCACCAGTATAAGCACAGCTTCAAAGTCAAGAACCCGCTGGCAAGAGTAACGATGTTTCTCTTAAGATACACAACTAGTGGCGTATCGCTTCAGGCAGACTGGCCACAGTATCTCAAGATGTGTATTTGGGTGAGCAACTGGCAGGAAGCACTATGACTCTCTTAAGGTAGCCAATGCCTCGTCACCTAACATAATCCCATCACCAACTTCAAGAAACCGCTTGCAAAGGTAACGAAGCTTCTCATAAGATACACAGCTAGTGGGGTGTCACTTGAGGCAGACTGGCCAAAGTATCAAAAAAATGTGTATTTGGGTGAGCAACTAGCAGGAATCACTATGACACTCATAGGGTAGCCAATGCCTCGTCACCAGCATAATCACATCAGCAACTTCAAGAAACCCCTGGCAAAAGTTACAATGACTCTTAAGATACACAACTAGTGGCGTAGCTATCAGGCAGACTGGAAGAGTATCTAAAAAATGTGTGTTTGGGTGAAGAACTGGCAGGAATCTCTATGACTCTCTTGAGGTAGCCAATGCCTCGTCACCAGTAGAATCAAATCAGCAACTTCTAGAAACTCCTTTCAAAAGTAACGATGTTTCTCTTAAGATACACAACTAGTGGCGTATCGCTTCAGGCACACTGGAAACAGTATCTAAAAAATGTGTATTTGGGTGAGCAACTGGCACGAAACACTGTGACTCTCTTAGGGTAGCCAATATCTCGTCACCAGTATAATCACATCTTCAAAGTCAAGAAACCGTTGGCAAGAGTAACGATGTTTCTCTTAAGATACACAACTAGTGGCGTATCGCTTCAGGCAGACTGGCCACAGTATCTCAAAATGTGTATTTGGGTGAGCAACTGGCAGGAAGCACTATGACTCTCTTAAGGTAGCCAATGCCATGTCACCAACATAGTCCCATCACCAACTTCAAGAAACCGCTTGCAAAGGTAACGAAGCTTCTCATAAGATACACAGCTAGTGGGGTGTCACTTGAGGCAGACTGGCCAAAGTATCAAAAAAATGTGTATTTGGGTGAGCAACTAGCAGGAATCACTATGACACTCATAGGGTAGCCAATGCCTCGTCACCAGCATAATCACATCAGCAACTTCAAGAAACCCCTGGCAAAAGTTACAATGACTCTTAAGATACACAACTAGTGGCGTAGCTATCAGGCAGACTGGAAAGAGTATCTAAAAAATGTGTATTTGGGTGAAGAACTGGCAGGAATCTCTATGACTCTCTTGAGGTAGCCAATGCCTCATCACCAGCAGAATCAAATCAGCAACTTCTAGAAACCCCTGGCAAAAGTAACGATGTTTCTCTTAAGATGCACAACTAGTGGCGTATCGCTTCAGGCACACTGGAAACAGTATCTAAAAATGTGTATTTGGGTGAGCAACTGGCACGAAACACTGTGACTCTCTTAGGGTAGCCAATATCTCGTCACCAGTATAATCACAGCATCAAAGTCAAGAAACCGCTGGCAAGAGTAACGATGTTTCTCTTAAGATACACAACTAGTGGCGTATCGCTTCAGGCAGACTGGCCACAGTATCTCAAAATGTGTATTTGGGTGAGCAACTGGCAGGAAGCACTATGACTCTCTTAAGGTAGCCAATGCCTCGTCACCAACATAATCCCATCACCAACTTCAAGAAACCGCTTGCAAAGGTAACGAAGCTTCTCATAAGATACACAGCTAGTGGGTTGTCACTTGAGGCAGACTGGCCAAAGCATCAAAAAAATGTGTATTTGGGTGAGCAACTAGCAGGAATCACTATGACACTCATAGGGTAGCCAATGCCTCGTCACCAGCATAATCACATCAGCAACTTCAAGAAACCCCTGTCAAAAGTTACAATGACTCTTAAGATACACAACTAGTGGCGTAGCTATCAGGCATACTGGAAAGAGTATCTAAAAAATGTGTATTTGGGTGAAGAACTGGCAGGAATCTCTATGACTCTCTTGAGGTAGCCAATGCCTCATCACCAGCAGAATCAAATCAGCAACTACTAGAAACTCCTTTCAAAAGTAACGATGTTTCTCTTAAGATACACAACTAGTGGCGTATCGCTTCAGGCACACTGGAAACAGTATCTAAAGAATGTGTATTTGGGTGAGCAACTGGCAGGAAACACTGTGACTCTCTTAGGGTAGCCAATATCTCGTCACCACTATAATCACATCTTCAAAGTCAAGAAACCGCTGGCAAGAGTAACGATGTTTCTCTTAAGATACACAACTAGTGGCGTATCGCTTCAGGCAGACTGGCCACAGTATCTCAAAATGTGTATTTGGGTGAGCAACTGGCAGGAAGCACTATGACTCTCTTAAGGTAGCCAATGCCTCGTCACCAACATAATCCCATCACCAACTTCAAGAAACCGCTTGCAAAGGTAACGAAGCTTCTCATAAGATACACAGCTAGTGGGGTGTCACTTGAGGCAGACTGGCCAAAGTATCAAAAAAATGTGTATTTGGGTGAGCAACTAGCAGGAATCACTATGACACTCATAGGGTAGCCAATGCCTCGTCACCAGCATAATCACATCAGCAACTTCAAGAAACCCCTGGCAAAAGTTACAATGACTCTTAAGATACACAACTAGTGGCGTAGCTATCAGGCAGACTGGAAATAGTATCTAAAAAATGTGTATTTGGGTGAAGAACTGGCAGGAATCTCTATGACTCTCTTGAGGTAGCCAATGCCTCATCACCAGCAGAATCAAATCAGCAACTTCTAGAAACCCCTGGCAAAAGTAACGATGTTTCTCTTAAGATGCACAACTAGTGGCGTATCGCTTCAGGCACACTGGAAACAGTATCTAAAAAATGTGTATTTGGGTGAGCAACTGGCACGAAACACTGTGACTCTCTTAGGGTAGCCAATATCTCGTCACCAGTATAATCACAGCTTCAAAGTCAAGAAACCGCTGGCAAGAGTAACGATGTTTCTCTTAAGATACACAACTAGTGGCGTATCGCTTCAGGCAGACTGGCCACAATATCTCAAAATGTGTATTTGGGTGAGCAACTGGCAGGAAGCACTATGACTCTCTTAAGGTAGCCAATGCCTCGTCACCAACATAATCCCGTCACCAACTTCAAGAAACCGCTTGCAAAGGTAACGAAGCTTCTCATAAGATACACAGCTAGTGGGGTGTCACTTGAGGCAGACTGGCCAAAGTATCAAAAAAATGTGCATTTGGGTGAGCAACTAGCAGGAATCACTATGACACTCATAGGGTAGCCAATGCCTCGTCACCAGCATAATCACATCAGCAACTTCAAGAAACCCCTGGCAAAAGTTACAATGACTCTTAAGATACACAACTAGTGGCGTAGCTATCAGGCAGACTGGAAGAGTATCTAAAAAATGTGTGTTTGGGTGAAGAACTGGCAGGAATCTCTATGACTCTTTTGAGGTAGCCAATGCCTCGTCACCAGTAGAATCAAATCAGCAACTTCTAGAAACTCCTTTCAAAAGTAACGATGTTTCTCTTAAGATACACAACTAGTGGCGTATCGCTTCAGGCACACTGGAAACAGTATCTAAAAAATGTGTATTTGGGTGAGCAACTGGCAGGAAACACTGTGACTCTCTTAGGGTAGCCAATATCTCGTCACCACTATAATCACATCTTCAAAGTCATGAAACCGCTGGCAAGAGTAACGATGTTTCTCTTAAGATACACAACTAGTGGCGTATCGCTTCAGGCAGACTGGCCACAGTATCTCAAAATGTGTATTTGGGTGAGCAACTGGCAGGAAGCACTATGACTCTCTTAAGGTAGCCAATGCCTCGTCACCAACATAATCCCATCACCAACTTCAAGAAACCGCTTGCAAAGGTAACGAAGCTTCTCATAAGATACACAGCTAGTGGGGTGTCACTTGAGGCAGACTGGCCAAAGTATCAAAAAAATGTGTATTTGGGTGAGCAACTAGCAGGAATCACTATGACACTCATAGGGTAGCCAATGCCTCGTCACCAGCATAATCACATCAGCAACTTCAAGAAACCCCTGGCAAAAGTTACAATGACTCTTAAGATACACAACTAGTGGCGTAGCTATCAGGCAGACTGGAAAGAGTATCTAAAAAATGTGTATTTGGGTGAAGAACTGGCAGGAACCTCTATGACTCTCTTGAGGTAGCCAATGCCTCATCACCAGCAGAATCAAATCAGCAACTTCTAGAAACCCCTGGCAAAAGTAACGATGTTTCTCTTAAGATGCACAACTAGTGGCGTATCGCTTCAGGCACACTGGAAACAGTATCTAAAAATGTGTATTTGGGTGAGCAACTGGCACGAAACACTGTGACTCTCTTAGGGTAGCCAATATCTCGTCACCAGTATAATCACAGCTTCAAAGTCAAGAAACCGCTGGCAAGAGTAACGATGTTTCTCTTAAGATACACAACTAGTGGCGTATCGCTTCAGGCAGACTGGCCACAATATCTCAAAATGTGTATTTGGGTGAGCAACTGGCAGGAAGCACTATGACTCTCTTAAGGTAGCCAATGCCTCGTCACCAACATAATCCCATCACCAACTTCAAGAAACCGCTTGCAAAGGTAACGAAGCTTCTCATAAGATACACCGCTAGTGGGGTGTCACTTGAGGCAGACTGGCGAAAGCATAAAAAAAAATGTGTATTTGGGTGAGCAACTAGCAGGAATCACTATGACACTCATAGGGTAGCCAATGCCTCGTCACCAGCATAATCACATCAGCAACTTCAAGAAACCCCTGGCAAAAGTTACAATGACTCTTAAGATACACAACTAGTGGCGTAGCTACCAGGCAGACTGGAAATAGTATCTAAAAATGTGTATTTGGGTGAGCAACTGGCACGAAACACTGTGACTCTCTTAGGGTAGCCAATATCTCGTCACCAGTATAATCACAGCTTCAAAGTCAAGAAACCGCTGGCAAGAGTAACGATGTTTCTCTTAAGATACACAACTAGTGGCGTATCGCTTCAGGCAGACTGGCCACAGTATCTCAAAATGTGTATTTGGGTGAGCAACTGGCAGGAAGCACTATGACTCTCTTAAGGTAGCCAATGCCTCGTCACCATCATAATCCCATCACCAACTTCAAGAAACCGCTTGCAAAGGTAACGAAGCCTCTCATAAGATACACAGCTAGTGGGGTGTCACTTGAGGCAGACTGGCCAAAGTATCAAAAAAATGTGTATTTGGGTGAGCAACTAGCAGGAATCACTATGACACTCATAGGGTAGCCAATGCCTCGTCACCAGCATAATCACATCAGCAACTTCAAGAAACCCCTGGCAAAAGTTACAATGACTCTTAAGATACACAACTAGTGGCGTAGCTATCAGGCAGACTGGAAAGAGTATCTAAAAAATGTGTATTTGGGTGAAGAACTGGCAGGAATCTCTATGACTCTCTTGAGGTAGCCAATGCCTCGTCACCAGCAGAATCAAATCAGCAACTTCTAGAAACCCCTGGCAAAAGTAACGATGTTTCTCTTAAGATACACAACTAGTGGCGTATCGCTTCAGGCACACTGGAAACAGTATCTAAAAAATGTGTATTCGGGTGAGCAACTGGCAGGAAACACTGTGACTCTCTTAGGGTAGCCAATATCTCGTCACCATTATAATCACAGCTTCAAAGTCAAGAAACCGCTGGCAAGAGTAACGATGTTTCTCTTAAGATACACAACTAGTGGCGTTTCGCTTCAGGCAGACTGGCCACAGTATCTCAAAATGTGTATTTGGGTGAGCAACTGGCAGGAAGCATTATGACTCTCTTAAGATAGCCAATGCCTCGTCACCAACATAATCCCATCACCAACTTCAAGAAACCGCTTGCAAAGGTAACGAAGCTTCTCATAAGATACACAGCTAGTGGGGTGTCACTTGAGGCAGACTGGCCAAAGTATCAAAAAAATGTGTATTTGGGTGAGCAACTAGCAGGAGTCACTATGACACTCATAGGGTAGCCAATGCCTCGTCACCAGCATAATCACATCAGCAACTTCAAGAAACCCCTGGCAAAAGTTACAATGACTCTTAAGATACACAACTAGTGGCGTAGCTATCAGGCAGACTGGAAAGAGTATCTAAAAAATGTGTATTTGGGTGAAGAACTGGCAGGAATCTCTATCTCTCTCTTGAGGTAGCCAATGCCTCGTCACCAGCAGAATCAAATCAGCAACTTCTACAAACCCCTGGCAAAAGTAACGATGTTTCTCTTAAGATACACAACTAGTGGCGTATCGCTTCAGGCAGACTGGCCACAGTATCTCAAAATGTGTATTTGGGTGAGCAACTGGCAGGAAGCACTATGACTCTCTTAAGGTAGCCAATGCCTCGTCACCAACATAATCCCATCACCAACTTCAAGAAACCGCTTGCAAAGGTAACGAAGCTTCTCATAAGATACACCGCTAGTGGGGTGTCACTTGAGGCAGACTGGCGAAACCATCAAAAAAAATGTGTATTTGGTTGAGCAACTAGCAGGAATCACTATGACACTCATAGGGTAGCCAATGCCTCGTCACCAGCATAATCACATCAGCAACTTCAAGAAACCCCTGGCAAAAGTTACAATGACTCTTAAGATACACAACTAGTGGCGTAGCTATCAGGCAGACTGGAAATAGTATCTAAAAAATGTGTATTTGGGTGAAGAACTGGCAGGAATCTCTATGACTCTCTTGAGGTAGCCAATGCCTCGTCACCAGCAGAATCAAATCAGCAACTTCTAGAAACCCCTGGCAAAAGTAACGATGTTTCTCTTAAGATACACAACTAGTGGCGTATCGCTCCAGGCACACTGGAAACAGTATCTAAAAAATGTGTATTTGGGTGAGCAACTGGCATGAAACCCTGTGACTCTCTTAGGGTAACCAATATGTCGTCACCAGTATAATCACATCTTCAAAGTCAAGAAACCGCTGGCAAGAGTAACGATGTTTCTCTTAAGATACACAACTAGTGGCGTATCGCTTCAGGCAGACTGGCCACAGTATCTCAAAATGTGTATTTGGGTGAGCAACTGGCAGGAAGCACTATGACTCTCTTAAGGTAGCCAATGCCTCGTCACCAACATAATCCCATCACCAACTTCAAGAAACCGCTTGCAAAGGTAACGAAGCTTCTCATAAGATACACAGCTAGTGGGGTGTCACTTGAGGCAGACCGGCCAAAGTATCAAAGAAATGTGTATTTGGGTGAGCAACTAGAAGGAATCACTATGACACTCATAGGGTAGCCAATGCCTCGTCACCAGCATAATCACATCAGCAACTTCAAGAAACCCCTGGCAAAAGTTACAATGACTCTTAAGATACACAACTAGTGGCGTAGCTATCAGGCAGACTGGAAAGAGTATCTAAAAAATGTGTATTTGGGTGAAGAACTGGCAGGAATCTCCATGACTCTCTTGAGGTAGCCAATGCCTCGTCACCAGCAGAATCAAATCAGCAACTTCTAGAAACCCCTGGCAAAAGTAACGATGTTTCTCTTAAGATACACAACTAGTGGCGTATCGCTTCAGGCACACTGGAAACAGTATCTAAAAAATGTGTATTTGGGTGAGGAACTGGCAGGAAACACTGTGACTCTCTTAGGGTAGCCAATATCTCGTCACCAGTATAATCACAGCTTCAAAGTCAAGAAACCGCTGGCAAGAGTAACGATGTTTCTCTTAAGATACACAACTAGTGGCGTATCGCTTCAGGCAGACTGGCCACAGTATCTCAAAATGTGTATTTGGGTGAGCAACTGGCAGGAAGCGTAATGACTCTCTTAAGGTAGCCAATGCCTCGTCACCAACATAATCCCTTCACCAACTTCAAGAAACCGCTTGCAAAGGTAACGAAGCTTCTCATAAGATACACAGCTAGTGGGGTGTCACTTGAGGCAGACCGGCCGAAGTATCAAAAAAATGTGTATTTGGTTGAGCAACTAGCAGGAATCACTATGACACTCATAGGGTAGCCAATGCCTCG
Source organism: Schistocerca nitens (assembly GCF_023898315.1). Taxonomy (NCBI): domain Eukaryota; kingdom Metazoa; phylum Arthropoda; class Insecta; order Orthoptera; family Acrididae; genus Schistocerca; species Schistocerca nitens. Next base: position 102,889,536 of record NC_064616.1, on the reverse strand, counting down.
TCACCAGCATAATCTCATCAGCAACTTCAAGAAACCCCTGGCAAAAGTTACAATGACTCTTAAGATACACAACTAGTGGCGTAGCTATCAGGCAGACTGGAACGAGTATCTAAAAAATGTGTATTTGGGTGAAGAACTGGCAGGAATCTCTATGACTCTCTTGAGGTAGCCAATGCCTCGTCACCAGCAGAATCAAATCAGCAACTTCTAGAAACCCCTTTCAAAAGTAAAGATGTTTCTCTTAAGATACACAACTAGTGGCGTATCGCTTCAGGCACACTGGAAACAGTATCTAAAAAATGTGTATTTGGGTGAGCAACTGGCAGGAAACACTGTGACTCTCTTAGGGTAACCAATATCTCGTCACCAGTATAATCACAACTTCAAAGTCAAGAAACCGCTGGCAAGAGTAACGATGTTTCTCTTAAGATACACAACTAGTGGCGTATCGCTTCAGGCAGACTGGCCACAGTATCTCAAAATGTGTATTTGGGTGAGCAACTGGCAGGAAGCACTATGACTCTCTTAAGGTAGCCAATGCCTCGTCACCAACATAATCCCATCACCAACTTCAAGAAACCGCTTGCAAAGGTAACGAAGCTTCTCATAAGATAAACAGCTAGTGGGGTGTCACTTGAGGCAGACTGGCCAAAGTATCAAAAAAATGTGTATTTGGGTGAGCAACTAGCAGGAATCACTATGACACTCATAGGGTAGCCAATGCCTCGTCACCAGCATAATCACATCAGCAACTTCAAGAAACCCCTGGCAAAAGTTACAATGACTCTTAAGATACACAACTAGTGGCGTAGCTATCAGGCAGACTGGAAAGAGTATCTAAAAAATGTGTATTTGGGTGAAGAACTGGCAGGAATCTCTATGACTCTCTTGAGGTAGCCAATGCCTCGTCACCAGCAAAATCAAATCAGCAACTTCTACAAACCCCTGGCAAAAGTAACGATGTTTCTCTTAAGATACACAACTAGTGGCGTATCGCTTCAGGCACACTGGAAACAGTATCTAAAAAATGTGTATTTGGGTGAGCAACTAGCACGAAACACTGTGACTCTCTTAGGGTAGCCAATATCTCGTCACCAGTATAATCACATCTTCAAAGTCAAGAAACCGCTGGCAAGAGTAACGATGTTTCTCTTAAGATACACAACTAGTGGCGTATCGCTTCAGGCAGACTGGCCACAGTATCTCAAAATGTGTATTTGGGTGAGCAACTGGCAGGAAGCACTATGACTCTCTTAAGGTAGCCAATGCCTCGTCACCAACATAATCCCATCACCAACTTCAAGAAACCGCTTGCAAAGGTAACGAAGCTTCTCATAAGATACACAGCTAGTGGGGTGTCACTTGAGGCAGACTGGCCAAAGTATCAAAAAAATGGGTATTTGGGTGAGCAACTAGCAGGAATCACTATGACACTCATAGGGTAGCCAATGCCTCGTCACCAGCATAATCACATCAGCAACTTCAAGAAACCCCTGGCAAAAGTTACAATGACTCTTAAGATACACAACTAGTGGCGTAGCTATCAGGCAGACTGGAAAGAGTATCTAAAAAATGTGTATTTGGGTGAAGAACTGGCAGGAATCTCTATGACTCTCTTGAGGTAGCCAATGCCTCGTCACCAGCAGAATCAAATCAGCAACTTCTAGAAACCCCTTTCAAAAGTAACGATGTTTCTCTTAAGATACACAACTAGTGGCGTATCGCTTCAGGCACACTGGAAACAGTATCTAAAAAATGTGTATTTGGGTGAGCAACTGGCAGGAAACACTGTGACTCTCTTAGGGTAGCCAATATCTCGTCACCAGTATAATCACATCTTCAAAGTCAAGAAACCGCTGGCAAGAGTAACGATGTTTCTCTTAAGATACACAACTAGTGGCGTATCGCTTCAGGCAGACTGGCCACAGTATCTCAAAATGTGTATTTGGGTGAGCAACTGGCAGGAAGCACTATGACTCTCTTAAGGTAGCCAATGCCTCGTCACCAAAACAATCCCATCACCAACTTCAAGAAACCGCTTGCAAAGGTAACGAAGCTTCTCATAAGATACACAGCTAGTGGGGTGTCACTTGAGGCAGACCGGCCGAAGTATCAAAAAAATGTGTATTTGGGTGAGCAACTTGCAGGAATCACTATGACACTCATAGGGTAGCCAATGCCTCGTCACCAGCATAATCTCATCAGCAACTTCAAGAAACCCCTGGCAAAAGTTACAATGACTCTTAAGATACACAACTAGTGGCGTAGCTATCAGGCAGACTGGAAAGAGTATCTAAAAAATGTGTATTTGGGTGAAGAACTGGCAGGAATCTCTATGACTCTCTTGAGGTAGCCAATGCCTCGTCACCAGCAGAATCAAATCAGCAACTTCTAGAAACCCCTTTCAAAAGCAACGATGTTTCTCTTAAGATACACAACTAGTGGCGTATCGCTTCAGGCACACTGGAAACAGTATCTAAAAAATGTGTATTTGGGTGAGCAACTGGCAGGAAACACTGTGACTCTCTTAGGGTAACCAATATCTCGTCAACAGTATAATCACAGCTTCAAAGTCAAGAAACCGCTGGCAAGAGTAACGATGTTTCTCTTAAGATACACAACTAGTGGCGTATCGCTTCAGGCAGACTGGCCACAGTATCTCAAAATGTGTATTTGGGTGAGCAACTGGCAGGAAGCACTATGACTCTCTTAAGGTAGCCAATGCCTCGTCACCAACATAATCCCATCAACAACTTCAAGAAACCGCTTGCAAAGGTAACGAAGCTTCTCATAAGATACACAGCTAGTGGGGTGTCACTTGAGGCAGACTGGCCGAAGTATCAAAAAAATGTGTATTTTGGTGAGCAACTTGCAGGAATCACTATGACACTCATAGGGTAGCCAATGCCTCGTCACCAGCATAATCTCATCAGCAACTTCAAGAAACCCCTGGCAAAAGTTACAATGACTCTTAAGATACACAACTAGTGGCGTAGCTATCAGGCAGACTGGAAAGAGTATCTAAAAAATGTGTATTTGGGTGAAGAACTGGCAGGAATCTCTATGACTCTCTTGAGGTAGCCAATGCCTCGTCACCAGCAGAATCAAATCAGCAACTTCTAGAAACCCCTTTCAAAAGCAACGATGTTTCTCTTAAGATACACAACTAGTGGCGTATCGCTTCAGGCACACTGGAAACAGTATCTAAAAAATGTGTATTTCGGTGAGCAACTGGCAGGAAACACTGTGACTCTCTTAGGGTAACCAATATCTCGTCACCAGTATAATCACAGCTTCAAAGTCAAGAAACCGCTGGCAAGAGTAACGATGTTTCTCTTAAGATACACAACTAGTGGCGTATCGCTTCAGGCAGACTGGCCACAGTATCTCAAAATGTGTATTTGGGTGAGCAACTGGCAGGAAGCACTATGACTCTCTTAAGGTAGCCAATGCCTCGTCACCAACATAATCCCATCACCAACTTCAAGAAACCGCGTGCAAAGGTAACGAAGCTTCTCATAAGATACACAGCTAGTGGGGTGTCACTTGAGGCAGACTGGCCAAAGTATCAAAAAAATGTGTATTTGGGTGAGCAACTAGCAGGAATCACTATGACACTCATAGGGTAGCCAATGCCTCGTCACCAGCATAATCACATCAGCAACTTCAAGAAACCCCTGGCAAAAGTTACAATGACTCTTAAGATACACAACTAGTGGCGTAGCTATCAGGCAGACTGGAAAGAGTATCTAAAAAATGTGTATTTGTGTGAAGAACTGGCAGGAATCTCTATGACTCTCTTGAGGTAGCCAATGCCTCGTCACCAGCAGAATCAAACCAGCAACTTCTACAAACCCCTGGCAAAAGTAACGATGTTTCTCTTAAGATACACAACTAGTGGCGTATCGCTTCAGGCACACTGGAAACAGTATCTAAAGAATGTGTATTTGGGTGAGCAACTGGCAGGAAACACTGTGACTCTCTTAGGGTAGCCAATATCTCGTCACCAGTATAATCACAGCTTCAAAGTCGAGAAACCGCTGGCAAGAGTAACGATGTTTCTCTTAAGATACACAACTAGTGGCGTATCGCTTCAGGCAGACTGGCCACAGTATCTCAAGATGTGTATTTGGGTGAGCAACTGGCAGGAAGCACTATGACTCTCTTAAGGTAGCCAATGCCTCGTCACCAACATAATCCCATCACCAACTTCAAGAAACCGCTTGCAAAGGTAACGAAGCTTCTCATAAGATACACAGCTAGTGGGGTGTCACTTGAGGCAGACTGGCCAAAGTATCAAAAAAATGTGTATTTGGGTGAGCAACTAGCAGGAATCACTATGACACTCATAGGGTAGCCAATGCCTCGTCACCAGCATTATCACATCAGCAACTTCAAGAAACCCCTGGCAAAAGTTACAATGACTCTTAAGATACACAACTAGTGGCGTAGCTATCAGGCAGACTGGAAAGAGTATCTAAAAAATGTGTATTTGGGTGAAGAACTGGCAGGAATCTCTATGACTCTCTTGAGGTAGCCAATGCCTCGTCACCAGCAAAATCAAATCAGCAACTTCTACAAACCCCTGGCAAAAGTAACGATGTTTCTCTTAAGATACACAACTAGTGGCGTATCGCTTCAGGCACACTGGAAACAGTATCTAAAAAATGTGTATTTGTGTGAGCAACTAGCACGAAACACTGTGACTCTCTTAGGGTAGCCAATATCTCGTCACCAGTATAATCACATCTTCAAAGTCAAGAAACCGCTGGCAAGAGTAACGATGTTTCTCTTAAGATACACAACTAGTGGCGTATCGCTTCAGGCAGACTGGCCACAGTATCTCAAAATGTGTATTTGGGTGAGCAACTGGCAGGAAGCACTATGACTCTCTTAAGGTAGCCAATGCCTCGTCACCAACATAATCCCATCACCAACTTCAAGAAACCGCTTGCAAAGGTAACGAAGCTTCTCATAAGATACATCTAGTGGGGTGTCACTTGAGGCAGACTGGCCAAAGTATCAAAAAAATGTGTATTTGGGTGAGCAACTAGCAGGAATCACTATGACACTCATAGGGTAGCCAATGCCTCGTCACCAGCATAATCACATCAGCAACTTCAAGAAACCCCTGGCAAAAGTTACAATGACTCTTAAGATACACAACTAGTGGCGTAGCTATCAGGCAGACTGGAAAGAGTATCTAAAAAATGTGTATTTGGGTGAAGAACTGGTAGGAATCTCTATGACTCTCTTGAGGTAGCCAATGCCTCGTCACCAGCAGAATCAAATCAGCAACTTCTAGAAACCCCTTTCAAAAGTAACGATGTTTCTCTTAAGATACACAACTAGTGGGGTATCGCTTCAGGCACACTGGAAACAGTATCTAAAAAATGTGTATTTGGGTGAGCAACTGGCAGGAAACACTGTGACTCTCTTAGGGTAGCCAATATCTCGTCACCAGTATAATCACATCTTCAAAGTCAAGAAACCGCTGGCAAGAGTAACGATGTTTCTCTTAAGATACACAACTAGTGGCGTATCGCTTCAGGCAGACTGGCCACAGTATCTCAAAATGTGTATTTGGGTGAGCAACTGGCAGGAAGCACTATGACTCTCTTAAGGTAGCCAATGCCTCGTCACCAACACAATCCCATCACCAACTTCAAGAAACCGCTTGCAAAGGTAACGAAGCTTCTCATAAGATACACAGCTAGTGGGGTGTCACTTGAGGCAGACCGGCCGAAGTATCAAAAAAATGTGTATTTGGGTGAGCAACTTGCAGGAATCACTATGACACTCATAGGGTAGCAAATGCCTCGTCACCAGCATAATCTCATCAGCAACTTCAAGAAACCCCTGGCAAAAGTTACAATGACTCTTAAGATACACAACTAGTGGCGTAGCTATCAGGCAGACTGGAAAGAGTATCTAAAAAATGTGTATTTGGGTGAAGAACTGGCAGGAATCTCTATGACTCTCTTGAGGTAGCCAATGCCTCGTCACCAGCAGAATCAAATCAGCAACTTCTAGAAACCCCTTTCAAAAGCAACGATGTTTCTCTTAAGATACACAACTAGTGGCGTATCGCTTCAGGCACACTGGAAACAGTATCTAAAAAATGTGTATTTGGGTGAGCAACTGGCACGAAACACTGTGACTCTCTTAGGGTAACCAATATCTCGTCACCAGTATAATCACAGCTTCAAAGTCAAGAAACCGCTCGCAAGAGTAACGATGTTTCTCTTAAGATACACAACTAGTGGCGTATCGCTTCAGGCAGACTGGCCACAGTATCTCAAAATGTGTATTTGGGTGAGCAACTGGCAGGAAGCACTATGACTCTCTTAAGGTAGCCAATGCCTCGTCACCAACATAATCCCATCAACAACTTCAAGAAACCGCGTGCAAAGGTAACGAAGCTTCTCATAAGATACACAGCTAGTGGGGTGTCACTTGAGGCAGACTGGCCGAAGTATCAAAAAAATGTGTATTTTGGTGAGCAACTTGCAGGAATCACTATGACACTCATAGGGTAGCCAATGCCTCGTCACCAGCATAATCTCATCAGCAACTTCAAGAAACCCCTGGCAAAAGTTACAATGACTCTTAAGATACACAACTAGTGGCGTAGCTATCAGGCAGACTGGAAAGAGTATCTAAAAAATGTGTATTTGGGTGAAGAACTGGCAGGAATCTCTATGACTCTCTTGAGGTAGCCAATGCCTCGTCACCAGCAGAATCAAATCAGCAACTTCTAGAAACCCCTTTCAAAAGCAACGATGTTTCTCTTAAGATACACAACTAGTGGCGTATCGCTTCAGGCACACTGGAAACAGTATCTAAAAAATGTGTATTTCGGTGAGCTACTGGCAGGAAACACTGTGACTCTCTTAGGGTAACCAATATCTCGTCACCAGTATAATCACAGCTTCAAAGTCAAGAAACCGCTGGCAAGAGTAACGATGTTTCTCTTAAGATACACAACTAGTGGCGTATCGCTTCAGGCAGACTGGCCACAGTATCTCAAAATGTGTATTTGGGTGAGCAACTGGCAGGAAGCACTATGACTCTCTTAAGGTAGCCAATGCCTCGTCACCAACAAAATCCCATCACCAACTTCAAGAAACCGCGTGCAAAGGTAACGAAGCTTCTCATAAGATACACAGCTAGTGGGGTGTCACTTGAGGCAGACTGGCCAAAGGATCAAAAAAATGTGTATTTGGGTGAGCAACTAGCAGGAATCACTATGACACTCATAGGGTAGCCAATGCCTCGTCACCAGCATAATCACATCAGCAACTTCAAGAAACCCCTGGCAAAAGTTACAATGACTCTTAAGATACACAACTAGTGGCGTAGCTATCAGGCAGACTGGAAAGAGTATCTAAAAAATGTGTATTTGTGTGAAGAACTGGCAGGAATCTCTATGACTCTCTTGAGGTAGCCAATGCCTCGTCACCAGCAGAATCAAATCAGCAACTTCTAGAAACCCCTGGCAAAAGTAACGATGTTTCTCTTAAGATACACAACTAGTGGCGTATCGCTTCAGGCACACTGGAAACAGTATCTAAAGAATGTGTATTTGGGTGAGCAACTAGCACGAAACACTGTGACTCTCTTAGGGTAGCCAATATCTCGTCACCAGTATAATCACAGCTTCAAAGTCAAGAAACCTCTGGCAAGAGTAACGATGTTTCTCTTAAGATACACAACTAGTGGCGTATCGCTTCAGGCAGACTGGCCACAGTATCTCAAAATGTGTATTTGGGTGAGCAACTGGCAGGAAGCACTATGACTCTCTTAAGGTAGCCAATGCCTCGTCACCAACATAATCCCATCACCAACTTCAAGAAACCGCTTGCAAAGGTAACGAAGCTTCTCATAAGATACACAGCTAGTGGGGTGTCACTTGAGGCAGACTGGCCGAAGTATCAAAAAAATGTGTATTTGGGTGAGCAACTATCAGGAATCACTATGACACTCATAGGGTAGCCAATGCCTCGTCACCAGCATAATCACATCAGCAACTTCAAGAAACCCCTGGCAAAAGTTACAATGACTCTTAAGATACACAACTAGTGGCGTAGCTATCAGGCAGACTGGAAAGAGTATCTAAAAAATGTGTATTTGGGTGAAGAACTGGCAGGAATCTCTATGACTCTCTTGAGGTAGCCAATGCCTCGTCACCAGCAGAATCAAATCAGCAACTTCTAGAAACCCCTTTCAAAAGTAACGATGTTTCTCTTAAGATACACAACTAGTGGGGTATCGCTTCAGGCACACTGGAAACAGTATCTAAAAAATGTGTATTTGGGTGAGCAACTGGCAGGAAACACTGTGACTCTCTTAGGGTAGCCAATATCTCGTCACCAGTATAATCACATCTTCAAAGTCAAGAAACCGCTGGCAAGAGTAACGATGTTTCTCTTAAGATACACAACTAGTGGCGTATCGCTTCAGGCAGACTGGCCACAGTATCTCAAAATGTGTATTTGGGTGAGCAACTGGCAGGAAGCACCATGACTCTCTTAAGGTAGCCAATGCCTCGTCACCAACATAATCCCATCACCAACTTCAAGAAACCGCTTTCAAAGGTAACGAAGCTTCTCATAAGATACACAGCTAGTGGGGTGTCACTTGAGGCAGACCGGCCGAAGTATCAAAAAAATGTGTATTTGGGTGAGCAACTAGCAGGAATCACTATGACACTCATAGGGTAGCCAATGCCTCGTCACCAGCATAATCTCATCAGCAACTTCAAGAAACCCCTGGCAAAAGTTACAATGACTCTTAAGATACACAACTAGTGGCGTAGCTATCAGGCAGACTGGAAAGAGTATCTAAAAAATGTGTATTTGGGTGAAGAACTGGCAGGAATCTCTATGACTCTCTTGAGGTAGCCAATGCCTCGTCACCAGCAGAATCAAATCAGCAACTTCTAGAAACCCCTTTCAAAAGTAACGATGTTTCTCTTAAGATACACAACTAGTGGCGTATCGCTTCAGGCACACTGGCCACAGTATCTTAAAAATGTGTATTTGGGTGAGCAACTGGCAGGAAACACTGTGACTCTCTTAGGGTAACCAATATCTCGTCACCAGTATAATCACAGCTTCAAAGTCAAGAAACCGCTGGCAAGAGTAACGATGTTTCTCTTAAGATACACAACTAGTGGCGTATCGCTTCAGGCAGACTGGCCACAGTATCTCAAAATGTGTATTTGGGTGAGCAACTGGCAGGAAGCACTATGACTCTCTTAAGGTAGCCAATGCCTCGTCACCAACATAATCCCATCACCAACTTCAAGAAACCGCTTGCAAAGGTAACAAAGCTTCTCATAAGATACACAGCTAGTGGGGTGTCACTTGAGGCAGACTGGCCAAAGTATCAAAAAAATGTGTATTTGGGTGAGCAACTAGCAGGAATCACTATGACACTCATAGGGTAGCCAATGCCTCGTCACCAGCATAATCACATCAGCAACTTCAAGAAACCCCTGGCAAAAGTTACAATGACTCTTAAGATACACAACTAGTGGCGTAGCTATCAGGCAGACTGGAAAGAGTATCTAAAAAATGTGTATTTGGGTGAAGAACTGGCAGGAATCTCTATGACTCTCTTGAGGTAGCCAATGCCTCGTCACCAGCAGAATCAAATCAGCAACTTCTACAAACCCCTGGCAAAAGTAACGATGTTTCTCTTAAGATACACAACTAGTGGCGTATCGCTTCAGGCACACTGGAAACAGTATCTAAAAAATGTGTATTTGGGTGAGCAACTGGCAGGAAACACTGTGACTCTCTTAGGGTAGCCAATATCTCGTCACCAGTATAATCACAGCTTCAAAGTCAAGAAACCGCTGGCAAGAGTAACGATGTTTCTCTTAAGATACACAACTAGTGGCGTATCGCTTCAGGCAGACTGGCCACAGTATCTCAAGATGTCTATTTGGGTGAGCAACTGGCAGGAAGCACTATGACTCTCTTAAGGTAGCCAATGCCTCGTCACCAACATAATCCCATCACCAACTTTAAGAAACCGCTTGCAAAGGTAACGAAGCTTCTCATAAGATACACAGCTAGTGGGGTGTCACTTGAGGCAGACTGGCCAAAGTATCAAAAAAATGTGTATTTGGGTGAGCAACTAGCAGGAATCACTATGACACTCATAGGGTAGCCAATGCCTCGTCACCAGCATTATCACATCAGCAACTTCAAGAAACCCCTGGCAAAAGTTACAATGACTCTTAAGATACACAACTAGTGGCGTAGCTATCAGGCAGACTGGAAAGAGTATCTAAAAAATGTGTATTTGGGTGAAGAACTGGCAGGAATCTCTATGACTCTCTTGAGGTAGCCAATGCCTCGTCACCAGTAGAATCAAATCAGCATCTTCTAGAAACCCCTGGCAAAAGTAACGATGTTTCTCTTAAGATACACAACTAGTGGGGTATCGCTTCAGGCACACTGGAAACAGTATCTATAAAATGTGTATTTGGGTGAGCAACTGGCAGGAAACACTGTGACTCTCTTAGGGTAACCAATATCTCGTCACCAGTATAATCACAGCTTCAAAGTCAAGAAACCGCTGGCAAGAGTAACGATGTTTCTCTTAAGATACACAACTAGTGGCGTATCGCTTCAGGCAGACTGGCCACAGTATCTCAAGATGTCTATTTGGGTGAGCAACTGGCAGGAAGCACTATGACTCTCTTAAGGTAGCCAATGCCTCGTCACCAACATAATCCCATCACCAACTTCAAGAAACCGCTTGCAAAGGTAACGAAGCTTCTCATAAGATACACAGCTAGTGGGGTGTCACTTGAGGCAGACTGGCCAAAGTATCAAAAAAATGTGTATTTGGGTGAGCAACTAGCAGGAATCACTATGACACTCATAGGGTAGCCAATGCCTCGTCACCAGCATTATCACATCAGCAACTTCAAGAAACCCCTGGCAAAAGTTACAATGACTCTTAAGATACACAACTAGTGGCGTAGCTATCAGGCAGACTGGAAAGAGTATCTAAAAAATGTGTATTTGGGTGAAGAACTGGCAGGAATCTCTATGACTCTCTTGAGGTAGCCAATGCCTCGTCACCAGCAGAATCAAATCAGCAACTTCTAGAAACCCCTTTCAAAAGTAACGATGTTTCTCTTAAGATACACAACTAGTGGCGTATCGCTTCAGGCACACTGGCCACAGTATCTTAAAAATGTGTATTTGGGTGAGCAACTGGCAGGAAACACTGTGACTCTCTTAGGGTAACCAATATCTCGTCACCAGTATAATCACAGCTTCAAAGTCAAGAAACCGCTGGCAAGAGTAACGATGTTTCTCTTAAGATACACAACTAGTGGCGTATCGCTTCAGGCAGACTGGCCACAGTATCTCAAAATGTGTATTTGGGTGAGCAACTGGCAGGAAGCACTATGACTCTCTTAAGGTAGCCAATGCCTCGTCACCAACATAATCCCATCACCAACTTCAAGAAACCGCTTGCAAAGGTAACAAAGCTTCTCATAAGATACACAGCTAGTGGGGTGTCACTTGAGGCAGACTGGCCAAAGTATCAAAAAAATGTGTATTTGGGTGAGCAACTAGCAGGAATCACTATGACACTCATAGGGTAGCCAATGCCTCGTCACCAGCATAATCACATCAGCAACTTCAAGAAACCCCTGGCAAAAGTTACAATGACTCTTAAGATACACAACTAGTGGCGTAGCTATCAGGCAGACTGGAAAGAGTATCTAAAAAATGTGTATTTGGGTGAAGAACTGGCAGGAATCTCTATGACTCTCTTGAGGTAGCCAATGCCTCGTCACCAGCAGAATCAAATCAGCAACTTCTACAAACCCCTGGCAAAAGTAACGATGTTTCTCTTAAGATACACAACTAGTGGCGTATCGCTTCAGGCACACTGGAAACAGTATCTAAAAAATGTGTATTTGGGTGAGCAACTGGCAGGAAACACTGTGACTCTCTTAGGGTAGCCAATATCTCGTCACCAGTATAATCACAGCTTCAAAGTCAAGAAACCGCTGGCAAGAGTAACGATGTTTCTCTTAAGATACACAACTAGTGGCGTATCGCTTCAGGCAGACTGGCCACAGTATCTCAAGATGTCTATTTGGGTGAGCAACTGGCAGGAAGCACTATGACTCTCTTAAGGTAGCCAATGCCTCGTCACCAACATAATCCCATCACCAACTTCAAGAAACCGCTTGCAAAGGTAACGAAGCTTCTCATAAGATACACAGCTAGTGGGGTGTCACTTGAGGCAGACTGGCCAAAGTATCAAAAAAATGTGTATTTGGGTGAGCAACTAGCAGGAATCACTATGACACTCATAGGGTAGCCAATGCCTCGTCACCAGCATTATCACATCAGCAACTTCAAGAAACCCCTGGCAAAAGTTACAATGACTCTTAAGATACACAACTAGTGGCGTAGCTATCAGGCAGACTGGAAAGAGTATCTAAAAAATGTGTATTTGGGTGAAGAACTGGCAGGAATCTCTATGACTCTCTTGAGGTAGCCAATGCCTCGTCACCAGTAGAATCAAATCAGCATCTTCTAGAAACCCCTGGCAAAAGTAACGATGTTTCTCTTAAGATACACAACTAGTGGGGTATCGCTTCAGGCACACTGGAAACAGTATCTATAAAATGTGTATTTGGGTGAGCAACTGGCAGGAAACACTGTGACTCTCTTAGGGTAACCAATATCTCGTCACCAGTATAATCACAGCTTCAAAGTCAAGAAACCGCTGGCAAGAGTAACGATGTTTCTCTTAAGATACACAACTAGTGGCGTATCGCTTCAGGCAGACTGGCCACAGTATCTCAAGATGTCTATTTGGGTGAGCAACTGGCAGGAAGCACTATGACTCTCTTAAGGTAGCCAATGCCTCGTCACCAACATAATCCCATCACCAACTTCAAGAAACCGCTTGCAAAGGTAACGAAGCTTCTCATAAGATACACAGCTAGTGGGGTGTCACTTGAGGCAGACTGGCCAAAGTATCAAAAAAATGTGTATTTGGGTGAGCAACTAGCAGGAATCACTATGACACTCATAGGGTAGCCAATGCCTCGTCACCAGCATTATCACATCAGCAACTTCAAGAAACCCCTGGCAAAAGTTACAATGACTCTTAAGATACACAACTAGTGGCGTAGCTATCAGGCAGACTGGAAAGAGTATCTAAAAAATGTGTATTTGGGTGAAGAACTGGCAGGAATCTCTATGACTCTCTTGAGGTAGCCAATGCCTCGTCACCAGTAGAATCAAATCAGCATCTTCTAGAAACCCCTGGCAAAAGTAACGATGTTTCTCTTAAGATACACAACTAGTGGCGTATCGCTTCAGGCACACTGGAAACATTATCTATAAAATGTGTATTTGGGTGAGCAACTAGCACGAAAAACTGTGACTCTCTTAGGGTAGCCAATATCTCGTCACCAGTATAATCACAGCTTCAAAGTCAAGAAACCGCTGGCAAGAGTAACGATGTTTCTCTTAAGATACACAACTAGTGGCGTATCGCTTCAGGCAGACTGGCCACAGTATCTCAAAATGTGTATTTGGGTGAGCAACTGGCAGGAAGCACTATGACTCTCTTAAGGTAGCCAATGCCTCGTCACCAACATAATCCCATCACCAACTTCAAGAAACCGCTTGCAAAGGTAACGAAGCTTCTCATAAGATACACAGCTAGTGGGGTGTCACTTGAGGCAGACTGGCCGAAGTATCAAAAAAATGTGTATTTGGGTGAGCAACTAGCAGGAATCACTATGACACTCATAGGGTAGCCAATGCCTCGTCACCAGCATAATCACATCAGCAACTTCAAGAAACCCCTGGCAAAAGTTACAATGACTCTTAAGATACACAACTAGTGGCGTAGCTATCAGGCAGACTGGAAAGAGTATCAAAAAAATGTGTATTTGGGTGAAGAACTGGCAGGAATCTCTATGACTCTCTTGAGGTAGCCAATGCCTCGTCACCAGCAGAATCAAATCAGCAACTTCTAGAAACCCCTTTCAAAAGTAACGATGTTTCTCTTAAGATACACAACTAGTGGGGTATCGCTTCAGGCACACTGGAAACAGTATCTAAAAATGTGTATTTGGGTGAGCAACTGGCAGGAAACACTGTGACTCTCTTAGGGTAGCCAATATCTCGTCACCAGTATAATCACATCTTCAAAGTCAAGAAACCGCTGGCAAGAGTAACGATGTTTCTCTTAAGATACACAACTAGTGGCGTATCGCTTCAGGCAGACTGGCCACAGTATCTCAAAATGTGTATTTGGGTGAGCAACTGGCAGGAAGCACCATGACTCTCTTAAGGTAGCCAATGCCTCGTCACCAACATAATCCCATCACCAACTTCAAGAAACCGCTTGCAAAGGTAACGAAGCTTCTCATAAGATACACAGCTAGTGTGGTGTCACTTGAGGCAGACCGGCCGAAGTATCAAAAAAATGTGTATTTGGGTGAGCAACTAGCAGGAATCACTATGACACTCATAGGGTAGCCAATGCCTCGTCACCAGCATAATCTCATCAGCAACGTCAAGAAACCCCTGGCAAAAGTTACAATGACTCTTAAGATACACAACTAGTGGCGTAGCTATCAGGCAGACTGGAAAGAGTATCTAAAAAATGTGTATTTGGGTGAAGAACTGGCAGGAATCTCTATGACTCTCTTGAGGTAGCCAATGCCTCGTCACCAGCAGAATCAAATCAGCAACTTCTAGAAACCCCTTTCAAAAGTAACGATGTTTCTCTTAAAATACACAACTAGTGGCGTATCGCTTCAGGCACACTGGAAACAGTATCTAAAAAATGTGTATTTGGGTGAGCAACTGGCAGGAAACACTGTGACTCTCTTAGGGTAGCCAATATCTCGTCACCAGTATAATCACAGCTTCAAAGTCAAGAAACCGCTGGCAAGAGTAACGATGTTTCTCTTAAGATACACAACTAGTGGCGTATCGCTTCAGGCAGACTGGCCACAGTATCTCAAGATGTGTATTTGGGTGAGCAACTGGCAGGAAGCACAATGACTATCTTAAGGTAGCCAATGCCTCGTCACCAACATAATCCCATCACCAACTTCAAGAAACCGCTTGCAAAGGTAACGAAGCTTCTCATAAGATACACAGCTAGTGGGGTGTCACTTGAGGCAGACTGGCCAAAGTATCTAAAAAATGTGTATTTGGGTGAGCAACTAGCAGGAATCACTATGACACTCATAGGGTAGCCAATGCCTCGTCACCAGCATAATCTCATCAGCAACGTCAAGAAACCCCTGGCAAAAGTTACAATGACTCTTAAGATACACAACTAGTGGCGTAGCTATCAGGCAGACTGGAAAGAGTATCTAAAAAATGTGTATTTGGGTGAAGAACTGGCAGGAATCTCTATGACTCTCTTGAGGTAGCCAATGCCTCGTCACCAGCAGAATCAAATCAGCAACTTCTAGAAACCCCTTTCAAAAGTAACGATGTTTCTCTTAAAATACACAACTAGTGGCGTATCGCTTCAGGCACACTGGAAACAGTATCTAAAAAATGTGTATTTGGGTGAGCAACTGGCAGGAAACACTGTGACTCTCTTAGGGTAGCCAATATCTCGTCACCAGTATAATCACAGCTTCAAAGTGAAGAAACCGCTGGCAAGAGTAACGATGTTTCTCTTAAGATACACAACTAGTGGCGTATCGCTTCAGGCAGACTGGCCACAGTATCTCAAGATGTGTATTTGGGTGAGCAACTGGCAGGAAGCACAATGACTATCTTAAGGTAGCCAATGCCTCGTCACCAACATAATCCCATCACCAACTTCAAGAAACCGCTTGCAAAGGTAACGAAGCTTCTCATAAGATACACAGCTAGTGGGGTGTCACTTGATGCAGACTGGCCAAAGTATCAAAAAAATGTGTATTTGGGTGATCAACTAGCAGGAATC
This sequence comes from Schistocerca nitens, assembly GCF_023898315.1. Classification (NCBI taxonomy): domain Eukaryota; kingdom Metazoa; phylum Arthropoda; class Insecta; order Orthoptera; family Acrididae; genus Schistocerca; species Schistocerca nitens. The sequence continues at coordinate 102,873,555 of NC_064616.1, read as the reverse complement.
ACTATGACACTCATAGGGTAGCCAATGCCTCGTCACCAGCATTATCACATCAGCAACTTCAAGAAACCCCTGGCAAAAGTTACAATGACTCTTAAGATACACAACTAGTGGCGTAGCTATCAGGCAGACTGGAAAGAGTATCTAAAAAATGTGTATTTGGGTGAAGAACTGGCAGGAATCTCTATGACTCTCTTGAGGTAGCCAATGCCTCGTCACCAGTAGAATCAAATCAGCATCTTCTAGAAACCCCTGGCAAAAGTAACGATGTTTCTCTTAAGATACACAACTAGTGGGGTATCGCTTCAGGCACACTGGAAACAGTATCTAAAAAATGTGTATTTGGGTGAGCAACTGGCAGGAAACACTGTGACTCTCTTAGGGTAGCCAATATCTCGTCACCAGTATAATCACATCTTCAAAGTCAAGAAACCGCTGGCAAGAGTAACGATGTTTCTCTTAAGATACACAACTAGTGGCGTATCGCTTCAGGCAGACTGGCCACAGTATCTCAAAATGTGTATTTGGGTGAGCAACTGGCAGGAAGCACCATGACTCTCTTAAGGTAGCCAATGCCTCGTCACCAACATAATCCCATCACCAACTTCAAGAAACCGCTTGCAAAGGTAACGAAGCTTCTCATAAGATACACAGCTAGTGTGGTGTCACTTGAGGCAGACCGGCCGAAGTATCAAAAAAATGTGTATTTGGGTGAGCAACTAGCAGGAATCACTATGACACTCATAGGGTAGCCAATGCCTCGTCACCAGCATAATCTCATCAGCAACGTCAAGAAACCCCTGGCAAAAGTTACAATGACTCTTAAGATACACAACTAGTGGCGTAGCTATCAGGCAGACTGGAAAGAGTATCTAAAAAATGTGTATTTGGGTGAAGAACTGGCAGGAATCTCTATGACTGTCTTGAGGTAGCCAATGCCTCGTCACCAGCAGAATCAAATCAGCAACTTCTAGAAACCCCTTTCAAAAGTAACGATGTTTCTCTTAAAATACACAACTAGTGGCGTATCGCTTCAGGCACACTGGAAACAGTATCTAAAAAATGTGTATTTGGGTGAGCAACTGGCAGGAAACACTGTGACTCTCTTAGGGTAGCCAATATCTCGTCACCAGTATAATCACAGCTTCAAAGTCAAGAAACCGCTGGCAAGAGTAACGATGTTTCTCTTAAGATACACAACTAGTGGCGTATCGCTTCAGGCAGACTGGCCACAGTATCTCAAGATGTGTATTTGGGTGAGCAACTGGCAGGAAGCACAATGACTATCTTAAGGTAGCCAATGCCTCGTCACCAACATAATCCCATCACCAACTTCAAGAAACCGCTTGCAAAGGTAACGAAGCTTCTCATAAGATACACAGCTAGTGGGGTGTCACTTGAGGCAGACTGGCCAAAGTATCAAAAAAATGTGTATTTGGGTGATCAACTAGCAGGAATCACTATGACACTCATAGGGTAGCCAATGCCTCGTCACCAGCATTATCACATCAGCAACTTCAAGAAACCCCTGGCAAAAGTTACAATGACTCTTAAGATACACAACTAGTGGCGTAGCTATCAGGCAGACTGGAAAGAGTATCTAAAAAATGTGTATTTGGGTGAAGAACTGGCAGGAATCTCTATGACTCTCTTGAGGTAGCCAATGCCTCGTCACCAGCAGAATCAAATCAGCAACTTCTAGAAACCCCTTTCAAAAGCAACGATGTTTCTCTTAAGATACACAACTAGTGGCGTATCGCTTCAGGCACACTGGAAACAGTATCTAAAAAATGTGTATTTCGGTGAGCAACTGGCAGGAAACACTGTGACTCTCTTAGGGTAACCAATATCTCGTCACCAGTATAATCACAGCTTCAAAGTCAAGAAACCGCTGGCAAGAGTAACGATGTTTCTCCTAAGATACACAAATAGTGGTGTATCGCTTCAGGCAGACTGGCCACAGTATCTCAAAATGTGTATTTGGGTGAGCAACTGGCAGGAAGCACTATGACTCTCTTAAGGTAGCCAATGCCTCGTCACCAACATAATCCCATCACCAACTTCAAGAAACCGCTTGCAAAGGTAACGAAGCTTCTCATAGGATACACAGCTAGTGGGGTGTCACTTGAGGCAGACTGGCCAAAGTATCAAAAAAATGTGTATTTGGGTGAGCAACTAGCAGGAATCACTATGACACTCATAGGGTAGCCAATGCCTCGTCACCAGCATAATCACATCAGCAACTTCAAGAAACCCATGGCAAAAGTTACAATGACTCTTAAGATACACAACTAGTGGCGTAGCCATCAGGCAGACTGGAAAGAGTATCTAAAAAATGTGTATTTGGGTGAAGAACTGGCAGGAATCTCTATGACTCTCTTGAGGTAGCCAATGCTTCGTCACCAGCAGAATCAAATCAGCAACTTCTAGAAACCCCTTTCTAAAGTAACGATGTTTCTCTTAAGATACACAACTAGTGGCGTATCGCTTCAGGCACACTGGAAACAGTATCTAAAAAATGTGTATTTGGGTGAGCAACTGGCAGGAAACACTGTGACTCTCTTAGGGTAGCCAATATCTCGTCACCAGTATAATCACAGCTTCAAAGTCAAGAAACCGCTGGCAAGAGTAACGATGTTTCTCTTAAGATACACAACTAGTGGCGTATCGCTTCAGGCAGACTGGCCACAGTATCTCAAAATGTGTATTTGGGTGAGCAACTGGCAGGAAGCACTATGACTCTCTTAAGGTAGCCAATGCCTCGTCACCAACATAATCCCATCACCAACTTCAAGAAACCGCTTGCAAAGGTAACGAAGCTTCTCATAAGATACACAGCTAGTGGGGTGTCACTTGAGGCAGACTGGCCGAAGTATCAAAAAAATGTGTATTTGGGTGAGCAACTTGCAGGAATCACTATGACACTCATAGGGTAGCCAATGCCTCGTCACCAGCATAATCTCATCAGCAACTTCAAGAAACCCCTGGCAAAAGTTACAATGACTCTTAAGATACACAACTAGTGGCGTAGCTATCAGGCAGACTGGAAAGAGTATCTAAAAAATGTGTATTTGGGTGAAGAACTGGCAGGAATCTCTATGACTCTCTTGAGGTAGCCAATGCCTCGTCACCAGCAGAATCAAATCAGCAACTTCTAGAAACCCCTTTCAAAAGCGACTATGTTTCTCTTAAGATACACAACTAGTGGCGTATCGCTTCAGGCACACTGGAAACAGTATCTAAAAAATGTGTAATTGGGTGAGCAACTGGCAGGAAACACTGTGACTCTCTTAGGGTAACCAATATCTCGTCACCAGTATAATCACAGCTTCAAAGTCAAGAAACCGCTGGCAAGAGTAACGATGTTTCTCTTAAGATACACAACTAGTGGCGTATCGCTTCAGGCAGACTGGCCACAGTATCTCAAAATGTGTATTTGGGTGAGCAACTGGCAGGAAGCACTATGACTCTCTTAAGGTAGCCAATGCCTCGTCACCAACATAATCCCATCACCAACTTCAAGAAACCGCTTGCAAAGGTAACGAAGCTTCTCATAAGATACACAGCTAGTGGGGTGTCACTTGAGGCAGACTGGCCAAAGTATCAAAAAAATGTGTATTTGGGTGAGCAACTAGCAGGAATCACTATGATACTCATAGGGTAGCCAATGCCTCGTCACCAGCATTATCACATCAGCAACTTCAAGAAACCCCTGGCAAAAGTTACAATGACTCTTAAGATACACAACTAGTGGCGTAGCTATCAGGCAGACTGGAAAGAGTATCTAAAAAATGTGTATTTGAGTGAAGAACTGGCAGGAATCTCTATGACTCTCTTGAGGTAGCCAATGCCTCGTCACCAGTAGAATCAAATCAGCATCTTCTAGAAACCCCTGGCAAAAGTAACGATGTTTCTCTTAAGATACACAACTAGTGGCGTATCGCTTCAGGCACACTGGAAACAGTATCTAAAAAATGTGTATTTGGGTGAGCAACTGGCAGGAAACACTGTGACTCTCTTAGGGTAGCCAATATCTCGTCACCAGTATAATCACAGCTTCAAAGTCAAGAAACCGCTGGCAAGAGTAACGATGTTTCTCTTAAGATACACAACTAGTGGCGTATCGCTTCAGGCAGACTGGCCACAGTATCTCAAAATGTGTATTTGGGTGAGCAACTGGCAGGAAGCACTATGACTCTCTTAAGGTAGCCAATGCCTCGTCACCAACATAATCCCATCACCAACTTCAAGAAACCGCTTGCAAAGGTAACGAAGCTTCTCATAAGATACACAGCTAGTGGGGTGTCACTTGAGGCAGACCGGCCGAAGTATCAAAAAAATGTGTATTTGGGTGAGCAACTTGCAGGAATCACTATGACACTCATAGGGTAGCCAATGCCTCGTCACCAGCATAATCTCATCAGCAACTTCAAGAAACCCCTGGCAAAAGTTACAATGACTCTTAAGATACACAACTAGTGGCGTAGCTATCAGGCAGACTGAAAAGAGTATCTAAAAAATGTGTATTTGGGTGAAGAACTGGCAGGAATCTCTATGACTCTCTTGAGGTAGCCAATGCCTCGTCACCAGCAGAATCAAATCAGCAACTTCTAGAAACCCCTTTCAAAAGCAACGATGTTTCTCTTAAGATACACAACTAGTGGCGTATCGCTTCAGGCACACTGCAAACAGTATCTAAAAAATGTGTATTTGGGTGAGCAACTGGCAGGAAACACTGTGACTCTCTTAGGGTAACCAATATCTCGTCACCAGTATAATCACAGCTTCAAAGTCAAGAAACCGCTGGCAAGAGTAACGATGTTTCTCTTAAGATACACAACTAGTGGCGTATCGATTCAGGCAGACTGGCCACAGTACCTCAAAATGTGTATTTGAGTGAGCAAATGGCAGGAAGCACTATGACTCTCTTAAGGTAGGCAATGCCTCGTCACCAACATAATCACATCACCAACTTCAAGAAACCGCTTGCAAAGGTAACGAAGCTTCTCATAAGATACACAGCTAGTGGGGTGTCACTTGAGGCAGACTGGCCAAAGTATCAAAAAAATGTGTATTTGGGTGAGCAACTAGCAGGAATCACTATGATACTCATAGGGTAGCCAATGCCTCGTCACCAGCATTATCACATCAGCAACTTCAAGAAACCCCTGGCAAAAGTTACAATGACTCTTAAGATACACAACTAGTGGCGTAGCTATCAGGCAGACTGGAAAGAGTATCTAAAAAATGTGTATTTGGGTGAAGAACTGGCAGGAATCTCTATGACTCTCTTGAGGTAGCCAATGCCTCGTCACCAGTAGAATCAAATCAGCATCTTCTAGAAACACCTGGCAAAAGTAACGATGTTTCTCTTAAGATACACAACTAGTGGCGTATCGCTTCAGGCACACTGGAAACAGTATCTAAAAAATGTGTATTTGGGTGAGCAACTAGCACGAAACACTGTGACTCTCTTAGGGTAGCCAATATCTCGTCACCAGTATAATCACAGCTTCAAAGTCAAGAAACCGCTGGCAAGAGTAACGATGTTTCTCTTAAGATACACAACTAGTGGCGTATCGCTTCAGGCAGACTGGCCACAGTATCTCAAAATGTGTATTTGGGTGAGCAACTGGCAGGAAGCACTATGACTCTCTTAAGGTAGCCAATGCCTCGTCACCAACATAATCCAATCACCAACTTCAAGAAACCGCTTGCAAAGGTAACGAAGCTTCTCATAAGATACACAGCTAGTGGGGTGTCACTTGAGGCAGACTGGCCAAAGTATCAAAAAAATGTGTATTTGGGTGAGCAACTAGCAGGAATCACTATGACACTCATAGGGTAGCCAATGCCTCGTCACCAGCATTATCACATCAGCAACTTCAAGAAACCCCTGGCAAAAGTTACAATGACTCTTAAGATACACAACTAGTGGCGTAGCTATCAGGCAGACTGGAAAGAGTATCTAAAAAATGTGTATTTGGGTGAAGAACTGGCAGGAATCTCTATGACTCTCTTGAGGTAGCCAATGCCTCGTCACCAGCAGAATCAAATCAGCAACTTCTAGAAACCCCTTTCAAAAGTAACGATGTTTCTCTTAAGATACACAACTAGTGGCGTATCGCTTCAGGCACACTGGAAACAGTATCTAAAAAATGTGTATTTGGGTGAGCAACTGGCACGAAACACTGTGACTCTCTTAGGGTAGCCAATATCTCGTCACCAGTATAATCACAGCTTCAAAGTCAAGAAACCGCTGGCAAGAGTAACGATGTTTCTCTTAAGATACACAACTAGTGGCGTATCGCTTCAGGCAGACTGGCCACAGTATCTCAAAATGTGTATTTGGGTGAGCAACTGGCAGGAAGCACTATGACTCTCTTAAGGTAGCCAATGCCTCGTCACCAACATAATCCCATCACCAACTTCAAGAAACCGCTTGCAAAGGTAACGAAGCTTCTCATAAGATACACAGCTAGTGGGGTGTCACTTGAGGCAGACCGGCCGAAGTATCAAAAAAATGTGTATTTGGGTGAGCAACTTGCAGGAATCACTATGACACTCATAGGGTAGCCAATGCCTCGTCACCAGCATAATCTCATCAGCAACTTCAAGAAACCCCTGGCAAAAGTTACAATGACTCTTAAGATACACAACTAGTGGCGTAGCTATCAGGCAGACTGGAAAGAGTATCTAAAAAATGTGTATTTGGGTGAAGAACTGGCAGGAATCTCTATGACTCTCTTGAGGTAGCCAATGCCTCGTCACCAGCAGAATCAAATCAGCAACTTCTAGAAACCCCTTTCAAAAGTAACGACGTTTCTCTTAAGATACACAACTAGTGGCGTATCGCTTCAGGCACACTGGAAACAGTATCTAAAAAATGTGTATTTGGGTGAGCAACTGGCAGGAAACACTGTGACTCTCTTAGGGTAGCCAATATCTCGTCACCAGTATAATCACAGCTTCAAAGTCAAGAAACCGCTGGCAAGAGTAACGATGTTTCTCTTAAGATACACAACTAGTGGCGTATCGCTTCAGGCAGACTGGCCACAGTATCTCAAAATGTGTATTTGGGTGAGCAACTGGCAGGAAGCACTATGACTCTCTTAAGGTAGCCAATGCCTCGTCACCAACATAATCCCATCACCAACTTCAAGAAACCGCTTGCAAAGGTAACGAAGCTTCTCATAAGATACACAGCTAGTGGGGTGTCACTTGAGGCAGACTGGCCGAAGTATCAAAAAAATGTGTATTTGGGTGAGCAACTTGCAGGAATCACTATGACACTCATAGGGTAGCCAATGCCTCGTCACCAGCATACTCTCATCAGCAACTTCAAGAAACCCCTGGCAAAAGTTACAATGACTCTTAAGATACACAACTAGTGGCGTAGCTATCAGGCAGACTGGAAAGAGTATCTAAAAAATGTGTATTTGGGTGAAGAACTGGCAGGAATCTCTATGACTCTCTTGAGGTAGCCAATGCCTCGTCACCAGCAGAATCAAATCAGCAACTTCTAGAAACCCCTTTCAAAAGCAACGATGTTTCTCTTAAGATACACAACTAGTGGCGTATCGCTTCAGGCACACTGGAAACAGTATCTAAAAAATGTGTATTTCGGTGAGCAACTGGCAGGAAACACTGTGACTCTCTTAGGGTAACCAATATCTCGTCACCAGTATAATCACAGCTTCAAAGTCAAGAAACCGCTGGCAAGAGTAACGATGTTTCTCTTAAGATACACAAATAGTGGTGTATCGCTTCAGGCAGACTGGCCACAGTATCTCAAAATGTGTATTTGGGTGAGCAACTGGCAGGAAGCACTATGACTCTCTTAAGGTAGCCAATGCCTCGTCACCAACATAATCCCATCACCAACTTCAAGAAACCGCGTGCAAAGGTAACGAAGCTTCTCATAAGATACACAGCTAGTGGGGTGTCACTTGAGGCAGACTGGCCAAAGTATCAAAAAAATGTGTATTTGGGTGAGCAACTAGCAGGAATCACTATGATACTCATAGGGTAGCCAATGCCTCGTCACCAGCATTATCACATCAGCAACTTCAAGAAACCCCTGGCAAAAGTTACAATGACTCTTAAGATACACAACTAGTGGCGTAGCTATCAGGCAGACTGGAAAGAGTATCTAAAAAATGTGTATTTGGGTGAAGAACTGGCAGGAATCTCTATGACTCTCTTGAGGTAGCCAATGCCTCGTCACCAGTAGAATCAAATCAGCATCTTCTAGAAACACCTGGCAAAAGTAACGATGTTTCTCTTAAGATACACAACTAGTGGCGTATCGCTTCAGGCACACTGGAAACAGTATCTAAAAAATGTGTATTTGGGTGAGCAACTAGCACGAAACACTGTGACTCTCTTAGGGTAGCCAATATCTCGTCACCAGTATAATCACAGCTTCAAAGACAAGAAACCGCTGGCAAGAGTAACGATGTTTCTCTTAAGATACACAACTAGTGGCGTATCGCTTCAGGCAGACTGGCCACAGTATCTCAAAATGTGTATTTGGGTGAGCAACTGGCAGGAAGCACTATGACTCTCTTAAGGTAGCCAATGCCTCGTCACCAACATAATCCAATCACCAACTTCAAGAAACCGCTTGCAAAGGTAACGAAGCTTCTCATAAGATACACAGCTAGTGGGGTGTCACTTGAGGCAGACTGGCCAAAGTATCAAAAAAATGTGTATTTGGGTGAGCAACTAGCAGGAATCACTATGACACTCATAGGGTAGCCAATGCCTCGTCACCAGCATTATCACATCAGCAACTTCAAGAAACCCCTGGCAAAAGTTACAATGACTCTTAAGATACACAACTAGTGGCGTAGCTATCAGGCAGACTGGAAAGAGTATCTAAAAAATGTGTATTTGGGTGAAGAACTGGCAGGAATCTCTATGACTCTCTTGAGGTAGCCAATGCCTCGTCACCAGCAGAATCAAATCAGCAACTTCTAGAAACCCCTTTCAAAAGTAACGATGTTTCTCTTAAGATACACAACTAGTGGCGTATCGCTTCAGGCACACTGGAAACAGTATCTAAAAAATGTGTATTTGGGTGAGCAACTGGCAGGAAACACTGTGACTCTCTTAGGGTAGCCAATATCTCGTCACCAGTATAATCACAGCTTCAAAGTCAAGAAACCGCTGGCAAGAGTAACGATGTTTCTCTTAAGATACACAACTAGTGGCGTATCGCTTCAGGCAGACTGGCCACAGTATCTCAAAATGTGTATTTGGGTGAGCAACTGGCAGGAAGCACTATGACTCTCTTAAGGTAGCCAATGCCTCGTCACCAACATAATCCCATCACCAACTTCAAGAAACCGCTTGCAAAGGTAACGAAGCTTCTCATAAGATACACAGCTAGTGGGGTGTCACTTGAGGCAGACCGGCCGAAGTATCAAAAAAATGTGTATTTGGGTGAGCAACTTGCAGGAATCACTATGACACTCATAGGGTAGCCAATGCCTCGTCACCAGCATAATCTCATCAGCAACTTCAAGAAACCCCTGGCAAAAGTTACAATGACTCTTAAGATACACAACTAGTGGCGTAGCTATCAGGCAGACTGGAAAGAGTATCTAAAAAATGTGTATTTGGGTGAAGAACTGGCAGGAATCTCTATGACTCTCTTGAGGTAGCCAATGCCTCGTCACCAGCAGAATCAAATCAGCAACTTCTAGAAACCCCTTTCAAAAGTAACGATGTTTCTCTTAAGATACACAACTAGTGGCGTATCGCTTCAGGCACACTGGAAACAGTATCTAAAAAATGTGTATTTGGGTGAGCAACTGGCAGGAAACACTGTGACTCTCTTAGGGTAGCCAATATCTCGTCACCAGTATAATCACAGCTTCAAAGTCAAGAAACCGCTGGCAAGAGTAACGATGTTTCTCTTAAGATACACAACTAGTGGCGTATCGCTTCAGGCAGACTGGCCACAGTATCTCAAAATGTGTATTTGGGTGAGCAACTGGCAGGAAGCACTATGACTCTCTTAAGGTAGCCAATGCCTCGTCACCAACATAATCCCATCACCAACTTCAAGAAACCGCTTGCAAAGGTAACGAAGCTTCTCATAAGATACACAGCTAGTGGGGTGTCACTTGAGGCAGACTGGCCGAAGTATCAAAAAAATGTGTATTTGGGTGAGCAACTTGCAGGAATCACTATGACACTCATAGGGTAGCCAATGCCTCGTCACCAGCATACTCTCATCAGCAACTTCAAGAAACCCCTGGCAAAAGTTACAATGACTCTTAAGATACACAACTAGTGGCGTAGCTATCAGGCAGACTGGAAAGAGTATCTAAAAAATGTGTATTTGGGTGAAGAACTGGCAGGAATCTCTATGACTCTCTTGAGGTAGCCAATGCCTCGTCACCAGCAGAATCAAATCAGCAACTTCTAGAAACCCCTTTCAAAAGCAACGATGTTTCTCTTAAGATACACAACTAGTGGCGTATCGCTTCAGGCACACTGGAAACAGTATCTAAAAAATGTGTATTTCGGTGAGCAACTGGCAGGAAACACTGTGACTCTCTTAGGGTAACCAATATCTCGTCACCAGTATAATCACAGCTTCAAAGTCAAGAAACCGCTGGCAAGAGTAACGATGTTTCTCTTAAGATACACAAATAGTGGTGTATCGCTTCAGGCAGACTGGCCACAGTATCTCAAAATGTGTATTTGGGTGAGCAACTGGCAGGAAGCACTATGACTCTCTTAAGGTAGCCAATGCCTCGTCACCAACATAATCCCATCACCAACTTCAAGAAACCGCGTGCAAAGGTAACGAAGCTTCTCATAAGATACACAGCTAGTGGGGTGTCACTTGAGGCAGACTGGCCAAAGTATCAAAAAAATGTGTATTTGGGTGAGCAACTAGCAGGAATCACTATGACACTCATAGGGTAGCCAATGCCTCGTCACCAGCATAATCACATCAGCAACTTCAAGAAACCCCTGGCAAAAGTTACAATGACTGTTAAGATACACAACTAGTGGCGTAGCTATCAGGCAGACTGGAAAGAGTATCTAAAAAATGTGTATTTGTGTGAAGAACTGGCAGGAATCTCTATGACTCTCTTGAGGTAGCCAATGCCTCGTCACCAGCAGAATCAAATCAGCAACTTCTACAAACCCCTGGCAAAAGTAACGATGTTTCTCTTAAGATACACAACTAGTGGCGTATCGCTTCAGGCACACTGGAAACAGTATCTAAAGAATGTGTATTTGGGTGAGCAACTGGCACGAAACACTGTGACTCTCTTAGGGTAGCCAATATCTCGTCACCAGTATAATCACAGCTTCAAAGTCAAGAAACTGCTGGCAAGAGTAACGATGTTTCTCTTAAGATACACAACTAGTGGCGTATCGCTTCAGGCAGACTGGCCACAGTATCTCAAGATGTGTATTTGGGTGAGCAACTGGCAGGAAGCACCATGACTCTCTTAAGGTAGCCAATGCCTCGTCACCAACATAATCCCATCACCAACTTCAAGAAACCGCTTGCAAAGGTAACGAAGCTTCTCATAAGATACACAGCTAGTGGGGTGTCACTTGAGGCAGACCGGCCGAAGTATCAAAAAAATGTGTATTTGGGTGAGCAACTAGCAGGAATCACTATGACACTCATAGGGTAGCCAATGCCTCGTCACCAGCATAATCTCATCAGCAACTTCAAGAAACCCCTGGCAAAAGTTACAATGACTCTTAAGATACACAACTAGTGGCGTAGCTATCAGGCAGACTGGAAAGAGTATCTAAAAAATGTGTATTTGGGTGAAGAACTGGCAGGAATCTCTATGACTCTCTTGAGGTAGCCAATGCCTCGTCACCAGCAGAATCAAATCAGCAACTTCTAGAAACCCCTTTCAAAAGTAACGATGTTTCTCTTAAGATACACAACTAGTGGCGTATCGCTTCAGGCACACTGGAAACAGTATCTAAAAAATGTGTATTTGGGTGAGCAACTGGCAGGAAACACTGTGACTCTCTTAGGGTAACCAATATCTCGTCACCAGTATAATCACAGCTTCAAAGTCAAGAAACCGCTGGCAAGAGTAACGATGTTTCTCTTAAGATACACAACTAGTGGCGTATCGCTTCAGGCAGACTGGCCACAGTATCTCAAAATGTGTATTTGGGTGAGCAACTGGCAGGAAGCACTATGACTCTCTTAAGGTAGCCAATGCCTCGTCACCAACATAATCCCATCACCAACTTCAAGAAACCGCTTGCAAAGGTAACAAAGCTTCTCATAAGATACACAGCTAGTGGGGTGTCACTTGAGGCAGACTGGCCAAAGTATCAAAAAAATGTGTATTTGGGTGAGCAACTAGCAGGAATCACTATGACACTCATAGGGTAGCCAATGCCTCGTCACCAGCATAATCACATCAGCAACTTCAAGAAACCCCTGGCAAAAGTTACAATGACTCTTAAGATACACAACTAGTGGCGTAGCTATCAGGCAGACTGGAAAGAGTATCTAAAAAATGTGTATTTGGGTGAAGAACTGGCAGGAATCTCTATGACTCTCTTGAGGTAGCCAATGCCTCGTCACCAGCAGAATCAAATCAGCAACTTCTACAAACCCCTGGCAAAAGTAACGATGTTTCTCTTAAGATACACAACTAGTGGCGTATCGCTTCAGGCACACTGGAAACAGTATCTAAAAAATGTGTATTTGGGTGAGCAACTGGCAGGAAACACTGTGACTCTCTTAGGGTAGCCAATATCTCGTCACCAGTATAATCACAGCTTCAAAGTCAAGAAACCGCTGGCAAGAGTAACGATGTTTCTCTTAAGATACACAACTAGTGGCGTATCGCTTCAGGCAGACTGGCCACAGTATCTCAAGATGTGTATTTGGGTGAGCAACTGGCAGGAAGCACTATGACTCTCTTAAGGTAGCCAATGCCTCGTCACCAACATAATCCCATCACCAACTTCAAGAAACCGCTTGCAAAGGTAACGAAGCTTCTCATAAGATACACAGCTAGTGGGGTGTCACTTGAGGCAGACTGGCCAAAGTATCAAAAAAATGTGTATTTGGGTGATCAACTAGCAGGAATCACTATGACACTCATAGGGTAGCCAATGCCTCGTCACCAGCATTATCACATCAGCAACTTCAAGAAACCCCTGGCAAAAGTTACAATGACTCTTAAGATACACAACTAGTGGCGTAGCTATCAGGCAGACTGGAAAGAGTATCTAAAAAATGTGTATTTGGGTGAAGAACTGGCAGGAATCTCTATGACTCTCTTGAGGTAGCCAATGCCTCGTCACCAGTAGAATCAAATTAGCATCTTCTAGAAACCCCTGGCAAAAGTAACGATGTTTCTCTTAAGATACACAACTAGTGGCGTATCGCTTCAGGCACACTGGAAACAGTATCTAAAAAATGTGTGTTGGGTGAGCAACTAGCACGAAACACTGTGACTCTCTTAGGGTAGCCAATATCTCGTCACCAGTATAATCACAGCTTCAAAGTCAAGAAACCGCTGGCAAGAGTAACGATGTTTCTCTTAAGATACACAACTAGTGGCGTATCGCTTCAGGCAGACTGGCCACAGTATCTCAAAATGTGTATTTGGGTGAGCAACTGGCAGGAAACACTATGACTCTCTTAAGGTAGCCAATGCCTCGTCACCAACATAATCCCATCACCAACTTCAAGAAACCGCTTGCAAAGGTAACGAAGCTTCTCATAAGATACACAGCTAGTGGGGTGTCACTTGAGGCAGACTGGCCAAAGTATCAAAAAAATGTGTATTTGGGTGAGCAACTAGCAGGAATCACTATGACACTCATAGGGTAGCCAATGCCTCGTCACCAGCATAATCACATCAGCAACTTCAAGAAACCCCTGGCAAAAGTTACAATGACTCTTAAGATACACAACTAGTGGCGTAGCCATCAGGCAGACTGGAAAGAGTATCTAAAAAATGTGTATTTGGGTGAAGAACTGGCAGGAATCTCTATGACTCTCTTGAGGTAGCCAATGCCTCGTCACCAGTAGAATCAAATTAGCATCTTCTAGAAACCCCTGGCAAAAGTAACGATGTTTCTCTTAAGATACACAACTAGTGGCGTATCGCTTCAGGCACACTGGAAACAGTATCTAAAAAATGTGTGTTGGGTGAGCAACTAGCACGAAACACTGTGACTCTCTTAGGGTAGCCAATATCTCGTCACCAGTATAATCACAGCTTCAAAGTCAAGAAACCGCTGGCAAGAGTAACGATGTTTCTCTTAAGATACACAACTAGTGGCGTATCGCTTCAGGCAGACTGGCCACAGTATCTCAAAATGTGTATTTGGGTGAGCAACTGGCAGGAAACACTATGACTCTCTTAAGGTAGCCAATGCCTCGTCACCAACATAATCCCATCACCAACTTCAAGAAACCGCTTGCAAAGGTAACGAAGCTTCTCATAAGATACACAGCTAGTGGGGTGTCACTTGAGGCAGACTGGCCAAAGTATCAAAAAAATGTGTATTTGGGTGAGCAACTAGCAGGAATCACTATGACACTCATAGGGTAGCCAATGCCTCGTCACCAGCATAATCACATCAGCAACTTCAAGAAACCCCTGGCAAAAGTTACAATGACTCTTAAGATACACAACTAGTGGCGTAGCCATCAGGCAGACTGGAAAGAGTATCTAAAAAATGTGTATTTGGGTGAAGAACTGGCAGGAATCTCTATGACTCTCTTGAGGTAGCCAATGCTTCGTCACCAGCAGAATCAAATCAGCAACTTCTAGAAACCCCTTTCAAAAGTAACGATGTTTCTCTTAAGATACACAACTAGTGGCGTATCGCTTCAGGCACACTGGAAACAGTATCTAAAAAATGTGTATTTGGGTGAGCAACTGGCACGAAACACTGTGACTCTCTTAGGGTAGCCAATATCTCGTCACCAGTATAATCACAGCTTCAAAGTCAAGAAACCGCTGGCAAGAGTAACGATGTTTCTCTTAAGATACACAACTAGTGGCGTATCGCTTCAGGCAGACTGGCCACAGTATCTCAAAATGTGTATTTGTGTGAGCAACTGGCAGGAAGCACTATGACTCTCTTAAGGTAGCCAATGCCTCGTCACCAACATAATCCCATCACCAACTTCAAGAATCCGCTTGCAAAGGTAACGAAGCTTCTCATAAGATACACAGCTAGTGGGGTGTCACTTGAGGCAGACTGGCCAAAGTATCAAAAAAATGTGTATTTGGGTGAGCAACTAGCAGGAATCACTATGACACTCATAGGGTAGCCAATGCCTCGTCACCAGCATAATCACATCAGCAACTTCAAGAAACCCCTGGCAAAAGTTACAATGACTGTTAAGATACACAACTAGTGGCGTAGCTATCAGGCAGACTGGAAAGAGTATGTAAAAAATGTGTATTTGGGTGAAGAACTGGCAGGAATCTCTATGACTCTCTTGAGGTAGCCAATGCCTCGTCACCAGCAGAATCAAATCAGCAACTTCTACAAACCCCTGGCAAAAGTAACGATGTTTCTCTTAAGATACACAACTAGTGGCGTATCGCTCCAGGCACACTGGAAACAGTATCTAAAAAATGTGTATTTGATTGAGCAACTGGCAGGAAACACTGTGACTCTCTTAGGGTAGCCAATATCTCGTCACCAGTATAATCACAGCTTCAAAGTCAAGAAACCGCTGGCAAGAGTAACGATGTTTCTCTTAAGATACACAACTAGTGGCGTATCGCTTCAGGCAGACTGGCCACAGTATCTCAAGATGTGTATTTGGGTGAGCAACTGGCAGGAAGCACTATGACTCTCTTAAGGTAGCCAATGCCTCGTCACCAACATAATCCCATCACCAACTTCAAGAAACCGCTTGCAAAGGTAACGAAGCTTCTCATAAGATACACAGCTAGTGGGGTGTCACTTGAGGCAGACTGGCCAAAGTATCAAAAAAATGTGTATTTGGGTGAGCAACTAGCAGGAATCACTATGACACTCATAGGGTAGCCAATGCCTCGTCACCAGCATTATCACATCAGCAACTTCAAGAAACCCCTGGCAAAAGTTACAATGACTCTTAAGATACACAACTAGTGGCGTAGCTATCAGGCAGACTGGAAAGAGTATCTAAAAAATGTGTATTTGGGTGAAGAACTGGCAGGAATCTCTATGACTCTCTTGAGGTAGCCAATGCCTCGTCACCAGTAGAATCAAATCAGCATCTTCTAGAAACCCCTGGCAAAAGTAACGATGTTTCTCTTAAGATACACAACTAGTGGCGTATCGCTTCAGGCACACTGGAAACAGTATCTAAAAAATGTGTATTTGGGTGAGCAACTAGCACGAAACACTGTGACTCTCTTAGGGTAGCCAATATCTCGTCACCAGTACAATCACAGCTTCAAAGTCAAGAAACCGCTGGCAAGAGTAACGATGTTTCTCTTAAGATACACAACTAGTGGCGTATCGCTTCAGGCAGACTGGCCACAGTATCTCAAAATGTGTATTTGGGTGAGCAACTGGCAGGAAGCACTATGACTCTCTTAAGGTAGCCAATGCCTCGTCACCAACATAATCCCATCACCAACTTCAAGAAACCGCTTGCAAAGGTAACGAAGCTTCTCATAAGATACACAGCTAGTGGGGTGTCACTTGAGGCAGACTGGCCAAAGTATCAAAAAAAATGTGTATTTGGGTGAGCAACTAGCAGGAATCACTATGACACTCATAGGGTAGCCAATGCCTCGTCACCAGCATAATCACATCAGCAACTTCAAGAAACCCCTGGCAAAAGTTACAATGACTCTTAAGATACACAACTAGTGGCGTAGCCATCAGGCAGACTGGAAAGAGTATCTAAAAAATGTGTATTTGGGTGAAGAACTGGCAGGAATCTCTATGACTCTCTTGAGGTAGCCAATGCTTCGTCACCAGCAGAATCAAATCAGCAACTTCTAGAAACCCCTTTCAAAAGTAACGATGTTTCTCTTAAGATACACAACTAGTGGCGTATCGCTTCAGGCACACTGGAAACTGTATCTAAAAAATGTGTATTTGGGTGAGCAACTGGCACGAAACACTGTGACTCTCTTAGGGTAGCCAATATCTCGTCACCAGTATAATCACAGCTTCAAAGTCAAGAAACCGCTGGCAAGAGTAACGATGTTTCTCTTAAGATACACAACTAGTGGCGTATCGCTTCAGGCAGACTGGCCACAGTATCTCAAAATGTGTATTTGGGTGAGCAACTGGCAGGAAGCACTATGACTCTCTTAAGGTAGCCAATGCCTCGTCACCAACATAATCCCATCACCAACTTCAAGAAACCGCTTGCAAAGGTAACGAAGCTTCTCATAAGATACACAGCTAGTGGGGTGTCACTTGAGGCAGACTGGCCAAAGTATCAAAAAAATGTGTATTTGGGTGAGCAACTAGCAGGAATCACTATGACACTCATAGGGTAGCCAATGCCTCGTCACCAGCATAATCACATCAGCAACTTCAAGAAACCCCTGGCAAAAGTTACAATGATTCTTAAGATACACAACTAGTGGCGTAGCTATCAGGCAGACTGGAAAGAGTATCTAAAAAATGTGTATTTGGGTGAAGAACTGGCAGGAATCTCTATGACTCTCTTGAGGTAGCCAATGCCTCGTCACCAGCAGAATCAAATCAGCAATTTCTAGAAACCCCATTCAAAAGTAACGATGTTTCTCTTAAGATACACAACTAGTGGCGTATCGCTTCAGGCACACTGGAAACAGTATCTAAAAAATGTGTATTTGGGTGAGCAACTGGCACGAAACACTGTGACTCTCTTAGGGTAGCCAATATCTCGTCACCAGTATAATCACAGCTTCAAAGTCAAGAAACCGCTGGCAAGAGTAACGATGTTTCTCTTAAGATACACAACTAGTGGCGTATCGCTTCAGGCAGACTGGCCACAGTATCACAAAATGTGTATTTGGGTGAGCAACTGGCAGGAAGCACTATGACTCTCTTAAGGTAGCCAATGCCTCGTCACCAACATAATCCCATCACCAACTTCAAGAAACCGCTTGCAAAGGTAACGAAGCTTCTCATAAGATACACAGCTAGTGGGGTGTCACTTGAGGCAGACTGGCCAAAGTATCAAAAAAATGTGTATTTGGGTAAGCAACTAGAAGGAATCACTATGACACTCATAGGGTAGCCAATGCCTCGTCACCAGCATAATCACATCAGCAACTTCAAGAAACCCCTGGCAAAAGTTACAATGACTCTTAAGATACACAACTAGTGGCGTAGCTATCAGGCAGACTGGAAAGAGTATCTAAAAAATGTGTATTTGGGTGAAGAACTGTCAGGAATCTCTATGACTCTCTTCAGGTAGCCAATGCCTCGTCACCAGCAGAATCAAATCAGCAACTTCTAGAAACCCCTGGCAAAAGTAACGATGTTTCTCTTAAGATACACAACTAGTGGCGTATCGCTTCAGGCACACTGGAAGCAGTATCTAAAAAATGTGTATTTGGGTGAGCAACTGGCACGAAACACTGTGACTCCCTTAGGGTAGCCAATATCTCGTCACCAGTATAATCACAGCTTCAAAGTCAAGAAACCGCTGGCAAGAGTAACGATGTTTCTCTTAAGATACACAACTAGTGGCGTATCGCTTCAGGCAGACTGGCCACAGTATCTCAAAATGTGTATTTGGGGGAGCAACTGGCAGGAAGCACCATGACTCTCTTAAGGTAGCCAATGCCTCGTCACCAACATAATCCCATCACCAACTTCAAGAAACCGCTTGCAAAGGTAACGAAGCTTCTCATAAGATACACAGCTAGTGGGGTGTCACTTGAGGCAGACCGGCCGAAGTATCAAAAAAATGTGTATTTGGGTGAGCAACTAGCAGGAATCATCATGACACTCATAGGGTAGCCAATGCCTCGTCACCAGCATAATCTCATCAGCAACTTCAAGAAACCCCTGGCAAAAGTTACAATGACTCTTAAGATACACAACTAGTTGCGTAGCTATCAGGCAGACTGGAAAGAGTATCTAAAAAATGTGTATTTGGGTGAAGAACTGGCAGGAATCTCTATGACTCTCTTGAGGTAGCCAATGCCTCGTCACCAGCAGAATCAAATCAGCAACTTTTAGAAACCCCTTTCAAAAGTAACGATGTTTCTCTTAAGATACACAACTAGTGGCGTATCGCTTCAGGCACACTGGAAACAGTATCTCAAAATGTGTATTTGGGTGAGCAACTGGCCGGAAGCACTATGACTCTCTTAAGGTAGCCAATACCTCGTCACCAAAATAATCCCATCACCAACTTCAAGAAACCGCTTGCAAAGGTAACGAAGCTTCTCATAAGATACACAGCTAGTGGGGTGTCACTTGAGGCAGACTGGCCAAAGTATCAAAAAAATGTGTATTTGGGTGAGCAACTAGCAGGAATCACTATGACACTCATAGGGTAGCCAATGCCTCGTCACCAGCATAATCACATCAGCAACTTCAAGAAACCCCTGGCAAAAGTTACAATGACTCTTAAGATACACAACAAGTGGCGTAGCTGTCAGGCAGACTGGAAAGAGTATCAAAAAAATGTGTATTTGGGTGAAGAACTGGCAGGAATCTCTATGACTCTCTTGAGGTAGCCAATGCCTCGTCACCAGCAGAATCAAATCAGCAACTTCTAGAAACCCTTGGCAAAAGTAACGATGTTTCTCTTAAGATACACAACTAGTGGCGTATCGCTTCAGGCACACTGGAAACAGTATCTAAAAAATGTGTATTTGGGTGAGCAACTGGCACGAAACACTGAGACTCTCGTAGGGTAGCCAATATCTCGTCACCAGTATAATCACAGCTTCAAAGTCAAGAAACCGCTGGCAAGAGTAACGATGTTTCTCTTAAGATACACAACTAGTGGCGTATCGCTTCAGGCAGACTGGAAAGAGTATCTAAAAAATGTGTATTTGGGTGAAGAACTGGCAGGAATCTCTATGACTCTCTTGAGGTAGCCAATGCCTCGTCACCAGCAGAATCAAATCAGCAACTTCTAGAAACCCCTGGCAAAAGTAACGATGTGTCTCTTAAGATACACAACTAGTGGCGTATCGCTTCAGGGAGACTGGCCACAGTATCTCAAAATGTGTATTTGGGTGAGCAACTGGCAGGAAGCACTACGACTCTCTTAAGGTAGCCAATGCCTCGTCACCAACATAATCCCATCACCAACTTCAAGAAACCGCTTGCAAAGGTAACGAAGCTTCTCATAAGATACACAGCTAGTGGGGTGTCACTTGAGGCAGACTGGCCAAAGTATCAAAAAAATGTGTATTTGGGTGAGCAACTAGCAGGAATCACTATGACACTCATAGGGTAGCCAATGCCTCGTCACCAGCATAATCACATCAGCAACTTCAAGAAACCCCTGGCAAAAGTTACAATGACTCTTAAGATACACAACTAGTGGCGTAGCTATCAGGCAGACTGGAAAGAGTATCTAAAAAATGTGTATTTGGGTGAAGAACTGGCAGGAATCTCTATGACTCTCTTGAGGTAGCCAATGCCTCGTCACCAGCAGAATCAAATCAGCAACTTCTAGAAACCCCTGGCAAAAGTAACGATGTTTCTCTTAAGATACACAACTAGTGGCGTATCGCTTCAGGCATACTGGAAACAGTATCTAAAAATGTGTATTTGGGTGAGCAACTGGCACGAAACACTGTGACTCTCTTAGGGTAGCCAATATCTCGTCACCAGTATAATCACAGCTTCAAAGTCAAGAAACCGCTGGCAAGGGTAACGATGTTTCTCTTAAGATACACAACTAGTGGCGTATCGCTTCAGGCAGACTGGCCACAGTATCTCAAAATATGTATTTGGGTGAGCAACTGGCAGGAAGCACTATGACTCTCTTAAGGTAGCCAATGCCTCGTCACCAACATAATCCCATCACCAACTTCAAGAAACCGCTTGCAAAGGTAACGAAGCTTCTCATAAGATACACAGCTAGTGGGGTGTCACTTGAGGCAGACTGGCCAAAGTATCAAAAAAATGTGTATTTGGGTGAGCAACTAGCAGGAATCACTATGACACTCATAGGGTAGTCAATGCCTCGTCACCAGCATAATCACATCAGCAACTTCAAGATACCCCTGGCAAAAGTTACAATGACTCTTTAGATACACAACTAGTGGCGTAGCTATCAGGCAGACTGGAAAGAGTATCTAAAAAATCTGTATTTGGGTGAAGAACTGGCAGAAATCTCTATGACTCTCTTGAGGTAGCCAATGCCTCGTCACCAGCAGAATCAAATCAGCAACTTCTAGAAATCCCTGGCAAAAGTAACGATGTTTCTCTTAAGATACACAATTAGTGGCGTATCGCTTCAGGCACACTGGAAACAGTATCTAAAAAATGTGTATTTGGGTGAGCAACTGGCACGAAACACTGTGACTCTCTTAGGGTAGCCAATATCTCGTCACCAGTATAATCACAGCTTCAAAGTCAAGAAACCGCTGGCAAGAGTAACGATGTTTCTCTTAAGATACACAACTAGTGGCGTATCGCTTCAGGGAGACTGGCCACAGTATCTCAAAATGGGTATTTGGGTGAGCAACTGGCAGGAAGCACTACGACTCTCTTAAGGTAGCCAATGTCTCGTCACCAACATAATCCCATCACCAACTTCAAGAAACCGCTTGCAAAGGTAACGAAGCTTCTCATAAGATACACAGCTAGTGGGGTGTCACTTGAGGCAGACTGGCCAAAGTATCAAAAAAATGTGTATTTGGGTGAGCAACTAGCAGGAATCACTATGACACTCATAGGGTAGCCAATGCCTCGTCACCAGCATAATCACATCAGCAACTTCAAGAAACCCCTGGCAAAAGTTACAATGACTCTTAAGATATACAACTAGTGGCGTAGCTATCAGGCAGACTGGAAAGAGTATCTAAAAAATGTGTATTTGGGTGAAAAACTGGCAGGAATCTCTATGACTCTCTTGAGGTAGCCAATGCCTCGTCACCAGCAGAATCAAATCAGCAACTTCTAGAAACCCCTGGCAAAAGTAACGATGTTTCTCTTAAGATACACAACTAGTGGCGTATCGCTTCAGGCACACTGGAAACAGTATCTAAAAAATGTGTATTTGGGTGAGCAACTGGCACGAAACACTGTGACTCTCTTAGGGTAGCCAATATCTCGTCACCAGTATAATCACAGCTTCAAAGTCAAGAAACCGCTGGCAAGAGTAACGATGTTTCTCTTAAGATACACAACTAGTGGCGTATCGCTTCAGGCAGACTGGCCACAGTATCTCAAAATGTGTATTTGGGTGAGCAACTGGCAGGAAGCACTATGACTCTCTTAAGGTAGCCAATGCCTCGTCACCAACATAATCCCATCACCAACTTCAAGAAACCGCTTGCAAAGGTAACGAAGCTTCTCATAAGATACACAGCTAGTGGGGTGTCACTTGAGGCAGACTGGCCAAAGTATCAAAAAAATGTGTATTTGGGTGAGCAACTAGCAGGAATCACTATGACACTCATAGGGTAGCCAATGCCTCGTCACCAGCATAATCACATCAGCAACTTCAAGAAACCCCTGGCAAAAGTTACAATGACTCTTAAGATACACAACTAGTGGCGTAGCTATCAGGCAGACTGGAAAGAGTATCTAAAAAATGTGTATTTGGGTGAAGAACTGGCAGGAATCTCTATGACTCTCTTGAGGAGGCCAATGCCTCGTCACCAGCAGAATCAAATCAGCAACTTCTAGAAACCCCTGTCAAAAGTAACGATGTTTCTCTTAAGATACACAACTAGGGGCGTATCGCTTCAGGCACACTGGAAACAGTATCTAAAAAATGTGTATTTGGGTGAGCAACTGCCACGAAACACTGTGACTCTCTTAGAGTAGCCAATATCTCGTCACCAGCATAATCACAGCTTCAAAGTCAAGAAACCGCTGGCAAGAGTAACGATGTTTCTCTTAAGATACACAACTAGTGGCGTATCGCTTCAGGCACACTGGAAACAGTATCTAAAAAATGTGTATTTGGGTGAGCAACTGGCACGAAACACTGTGACTCTCTTAGAGTAGCCAATATCTCGTCACCAGTATAATCACAGCTTCAAAGTCAAGAAACCGCTGGCAAGAGTAACGATGTTTCTCTTAAGATACACAACTAGTGGCGTATCGCTTCAGGCAGACTGGCCATAGTATCTCAAAATGTGTATTTGGGTGAGCAACTGGCAGGAAGCACTATGACTCTCTTAAGGTAGCCAATGCCTCGTCACCAACATTATCCCATCACCAACTTCAAGAAACCGCTTGCAAAGGTAACGAAGCTTCTAATAAGATACACAGCTAGTGGGGTGTCACTTGAGGCAGACTGGCCACAGTATCTCAAAATGTGTATTTGGGTGAGCAACTGGCAGGAAGCACTATGACTCTGTTAAGGTAGCCAATGCCTCGTCACCAACATAATCCCATCACCAACTTCAAGAAACCGCTTGCAAAGGTAACGAAGCTTCTCATAAGATACACAGCTAGAGCGGTGTCACTTGAGGCAGACTGGCCAAAGTATCAAAAAAATGTGTATTTGGGTTAGCAACTAGCAGGAATCACTATGACACTCATAGGGTAGCCAATGCCTCGTCACCAGCATAATCACATCAGCAACTTCAAGAAACACCTGGCAAAAGTTACAATGACTCTTAAGCTACACAACTAGTGGCGTAGCTATCAGGCAGACTGGAAAGAGTATCTAAAAAATGTGTATTTGGTGAAGAACTGGCAGGAATCTCTATGACTCTCTTGAGGTAGCCAATGCCTCGTCACCAGCAGAATCAAATCAGCAACTTCTAGAAACCCCTGGCAAAAGAAACGATGTTTCTCTTAAGATACACAACTAGTGGCGTATCGCTTCAGGCATACTGGAAACAGTATCTAAAAATGTGTATTTGGGTGAGCAACTGGCACGAAACACTGTGACTCTCTTAGGGTAGCCAATATCTCGTCACCAGTATAATCACAGCTTCAAAGTCAAGAAACCGCTGGCAAGAGTAACGATGTTTCTCTTAAGATACACAACTAGTGGCGTATCGCTTCAGGCACACTGGCCACAGTATCTCAAAATGTGTATTTGGGTGAGCAACTGGCAGGAAGCACTATGACTCTCTTAAGGTAGCCAATGCCTCGTCACCAACATAATCCCATCACCAACTTTAAGAAACCGCTTGCAAAGGTAACGAAGCTTCTCATAAGATACACAGCTAGTGGGTTGTCACTTGAGGCAGACTGGCCAAAGTATCAAAAAAATGTGTATTTGGGTGAGCAACTAGCAGGAATCACTATGACACTCATAGGGTAGTCAATGCCTCGTCACCAGCATAATCACATCAGCAACTTCAAGAAACCCCTGGCAAAAGTTACAATGACTCTTAAGATACACAACTAGTGGCGTAGCTATCAGGCAGACTGGAAAGAGTATCTAAAAAATGTGTATTTGGGTGAAGAACTGGCAGGAATCTCTATAACTCTCTTGAGGTAGCCAATGCCTCGTCACCAGCAGAATCAAATCAGCAACTTCTAGAAACCCCTGGCAAAAGTAACGATGTGTCTCTTAAGATACACAACTAGTGGCGTATCGCTTCAGGCACACTGGAAACAGTATCTAAAAAATGTGTATGTGGGTGAGCAACTGGCACGAAACACTGTGACTCTCTTAGGGTAGCCAATATCTCGTCACCAGTATAATCACAGCTTCAAAGTCAAGAAACCGCTGGCAAGAGTAACGATGTTTCTCTTAAGATACACAACTAGTGGCGTATCGCTTCAGGGAGACTGGCCACAGTATCTCAAAATGTGTATTTGGGTGAGCAACTGGCAGGAAGCACTACGACTCTCTTAAGGTAGCCAATGCCTCGTCACCAACATAATCCCATCACCAACTTCAAGAAACCGCTTGCAAAGGTAACGAAGCTTCTCATAAGATACACAGCTAGTGGGGTGTCACTTGAGGCAGACTGGCCAAAGTATCAAAAAAATGTGTATTTGGGTGAGCAACTAGCAGGAATCACTATGACACTCATAGGGTAGCCAATGCCTCGTCACCAGCATAATCACATCAGCAACTTCAAGAAACCCCTGGCAAAAGTTACAATGACTCTTAAGATACACAACTAGTGGCGTAGCTATCAGGCAGACTGGAAAGAGTATCTAAAAAATGTGTATTTGGGTGAAGAACTGGCAGGAATCTCTATGACTCTCTTGAGGAGGCCAATGCCTCGTCACCAGCAGAATCAAATCAGCAACTTCTAGAAACCCCTGTCAAAAGTAACGATGTTTCTCTTAAGATACACAACTAGGGGCGTATCGCTTCAGGCACACTGGAAACAGTATCTAAAAAATGTGTATTTGGGTGAGCAACTGCCACGAAACACTGTGACTCTCTTAGAGTAGCCAATATCTCGTCACCAGCATAATCACAGCTTCAAAGTCAAGAAACCGCTGGCAAGAGTAACGATGTTTCTCTTAAGATACACAACTAGTGGCGTATCGCTTCAGGCACACTGGAAACAGTATCTAAAAAATGTGTATTTGGGTGAGCAACTGGCACGAAACACTGTGACTCTCTTAGAGTAGCCAATATCTCGTCACCAGTATAATCACAGCTTCAAAGTCAAGAAACCGCTGGCAAGAGTAACGATGTTTCTCTTAAGATACACAACTAGTGGCGTATCGCTTCAGGCAGACTGGCCATAGTATCTCAAAATGTGTATTTGGGTGAGCAACTGGCAGGAAGCACTATGACTCTCTTAAGGTAGCCAATGCCTCGTCACCAACATTATCCCATCACCAACTTCAAGAAACCGCTTGCAAAGGTAACGAAGCTTCTAATAAGATACACAGCTAGTGGGGTGTCACTTGAGGCAGACTGGCCACAGTATCTCAAAATGTGTATTTGGGTGAGCAACTGGCAGGAAGCACTATGACTCTGTTAAGGTAGCCAATGCCTCGTCACCAACATAATCCCATCACCAACTTCAAGAAACCGCTTGCAAAGGTAACGAAGCTTCTCATAAGATACACAGCTAGAGCGGTGTCACTTGAGGCAGACTGGCCAAAGTATCAAAAAAATGTGTATTTGGGTTAGCAACTAGCAGGAATCACTATGACACTCATAGGGTAGCCAATGCCTCGTCACCAGCATAATCACATCAGCAACTTCAAGAAACACCTGGCAAAAGTTACAATGACTCTTAAGCTACACAACTAGTGGCGTAGCTATCAGGCAGACTGGAAAGAGTATCTAAAAAATGTGTATTTGGTGAAGAACTGGCAGGAATCTCTATGACTCTCTTGAGGTAGCCAATGCCTCGTCACCAGCAGAATCAAATCAGCAACTTCTAGAAACCCCTGGCAAAAGAAACGATGTTTCTCTTAAGATACACAACTAGTGGCGTATCGCTTCAGGCATACTGGAAACAGTATCTAAAAATGTGTATTTGGGTGAGCAACTGGCACGAAACACTGTGACTCTCTTAGGGTAGCCAATATCTCGTCACCAGTATAATCACAGCTTCAAAGTCAAGAAACCGCTGGCAAGAGTAACGATGTTTCTCTTAAGATACACAACTAGTGGCGTATCGCTTCAGGCACACTGGCCACAGTATCTCAAAATGTGTATTTGGGTGAGCAACTGGCAGGAAGCACTATGACTCTCTTAAGGTAGCCAATGCCTCGTCACCAACATAATCCCATCACCAACTTTAAGAAACCGCTTGCAAAGGTAACGAAGCTTCTCATAAGATACACAGCTAGTGGGTTGTCACTTGAGGCAGACTGGCCAAAGTATCAAAAAAATGTGTATTTGGGTGAGCAACTAGCAGGAATCACTATGACACTCATAGGGTAGTCAATGCCTCGTCACCAGCATAATCACATCAGCAACTTCAAGAAACCCCTGGCAAAAGTTACAATGACTCTTAAGATACACAACTAGTGGCGTAGCTATCAGGCAGACTGGAAAGAGTATCTAAAAAATGTGTATTTGGGTGAAGAACTGGCAGGAATCTCTATAACTCTCTTGAGGTAGCCAATGCCTCGTCACCAGCAGAATCAAATCAGCAACTTCTAGAAACCCCTGGCAAAAGTAACGATGTGTCTCTTAAGATACACAACTAGTGGCGTATCGCTTCAGGCACACTGGAAACAGTATCTAAAAAATGTGTATGTGGGTGAGCAACTGGCACGAAACACTGTGACTCTCTTAGGGTAGCCAATATCTCGTCACCAGTATAATCACAGCTTCAAAGTCAAGAAACCGCTGGCAAGAGTAACGATGTTTCTCTTAAGATACACAACTAGTGGCGTATCGCTTCAGGGAGACTGGCCACAGTATCTCAAAATGTGTATTTGGGTGAGCAACTGGCAGGAAGCACTACGACTCTCTTAAGGTAGCCAATGCCTCGTCACCAACATAATCCCATCACCAACTTCAAGAAACCGCTTGCAAAGGTAACGAAGCTTCTCATAAGATACACAGCTAGTGGGGTGTCACTTGAGGCAGACTGGCCAAAGTATCAAAAAAATGTGTATTTGGGTGAGCAACTAGCAGGAATCACTATGACACTCATAGGGTAGCCAATGCCTCGTCACCAGCATAATCACATCAGCAACTTCAAGAAACCCCTGGCAAAAGTTACAATGACTCTTAAGATACACAACTAGTGGCGTAGCTATCAGGCAGACTGGAAAGAGTATCTAAAAAATGTGTATTTGGGTGAAGAACTGGCAGGAATCTCTATGACTCTCTTGAGGTAGCCAATGCCTCGTCACCAGCAGAATCAAATCAGCAACTTCTAGAAACCCCTGGCAAAAGTAACGATGTTTCTCTTAAGATACACAACTAGTGGCGTATCGCTTCAGGCATACTGGAAACAGTATCTAAAAATGTGTATTTGGGTGAGCAACTGGCACGAAACACTGTGACTCTCTTAGGGTAGCCAATATCTCGTCACCAGTATAATCACAGCTTCAAAGTCAAGAAACCGCTGGCAAGAGTAACGATGTTTCTCTTAAGATAGACAACTAGTGGCGTATCGCTTCAGGCAGACTGGCCACAGTATCTCAAAATATGTATTTGGGTGAGCAACTGGCAGGAAGCACTATGACTCTCTTAAGGTAGCCAATGCCTCGTCACCAACATAATCCCATCACCAACTTCAAGAAACCGCTTGCAAAGGTAACGAAGCTTCTCATAAGATACACAGCTAGTGGGGTGTCACTTGAGGCAGACTGGCCAAAGTATCAAAAAAATGTGTATTTGGGTGAGCAACTAGCAGGAATCACTATGACACTCATAGGGTAGTCAATGCCTCGTCACCAGCATAATCACATCAGCAACTTCAAGATACCCCTGGCAAAAGTTACAATGACTCTTAAGATACACAACTAGTGGCGTAGCTATCAGGCAGACTGGAAAGAGTATCTAAAAAATCTGTATTTGGGTGAAGAACTGGCAGGAATCTCTATGACTCTCTTGAGGTAGCCAATGCCTCGTCACCAGCAGAATCAAATCAGCAACTTCTAGAAATCCCTGGCAAAAGTAACGATGTTTCTCTTAAGATACACAATTAGTGGCGTATCGCTTCAGGCACACTGGAAACAGTATCTAAAAAATGTGTATTTGGGTGAGCAACTGGCACGAAACACTGTGACTCTCTTAGGGTAGCCAATATCTCGTCACCAGTATAATCACAGCTTCAAAGTCAAGAAACCGCTGGCAAGAGTAACGATGTTTCTCTTAAGATACACAACTAGTGGCGTATCGCTTCAGGGAGACTGGCCACAGTATCTCAAAATGGGTATTTGGGTGAGCAACTGGCAGGAAGCACTACGACTCTCTTAAGGTAGCCAATGTCTCGTCACCAACATAATCCCATCACCAACTTCAAGAAACCGCTTGCAAAGGTAACGAAGCTTCTCATAAGATACACAGCTAGTGGGGTGTCACTTGAGGCAGACTGACCAAAGTATCAAAAAAATGTGTATTTGGGTGAGCAACTAGCAGGAATCACTATGACACTCATAGGGTAGCCAATGCCTCGTCACCAGCATAATCACATCAGCAACTTCAAGAAACCCCTGGCAAAAGTTACAATGACTCTTAAGATATACAACTAGTGGCGTAGCTATCAGGCAGACTGGAAAGAGTATCTAAAAAATGTGTATTTGGGTGAAAAACTGGCAGGAATCTCTATGACTCTCTTGAGGTAGCCAATGCCTCGTCACCAGCAGAATCAAATCAGCAACTTCTAGAAACCCCTGGCAAAAGTAACGATGTTTCTCTTAAGATACACAACTAGTGGCGTATCGCTTCAGGCACACTGGAAACAGTATCTAAAAAATGTGTATTTGGGTGAGCAACTGGCACGAAACACTGTGACTCTCTTAGGGTAGCCAATATCTCGTCACCAGTATAATCACAGCTTCAAAGTCAAGAAACCGCTGGCAAGAGTAACGATGTTTCTCTTAAGATACACAACTAGTGGCGTATCGCTTCAGGCAGACTGGCCACAGTATCTCAAAATGTGTATTTGGGTGAGCAACTGGCAGGAAGCACTATGACTCTCTTAAGGTAGCCAATGCCTCGTCACCAACATAATCCCATCACCAACTTCAAGAAACCGCTTGCAAAGGTAACGAAGCTTCTCATAAGATACACAGCTAGTGGGGTGTCACTTGAGGCAGACTGGCCAAAGTATCAAAAAAATGTGTATTTGGGTGAGCAACTAGCAGGAATCACTATGACACTCATAGGGTAGCCAATGCCTCGTCACCAGCATAATCACATCAGCAACTTCAAGAAACCCCTGGCAAAAGTTACAATGACTCTTAAGATACACAACTAGTGGCGTAGCTATCAGGCAGACTGGAAAGAGTATCTAAAAAATTTGTATTTGGGTGAAGAACTGGCAGGAATCTCTATGACTCTCTTGAGGTAGCCAATGCCTCGTCACCAGCAGAATCAAATCAGCAACTTCTAGAAACCCCTGTCAAAAGTAACGATGTTTCTCTTAAGATACACAACTAGGGGCGTATCGCTTCAGGCACACTGGAAACAGTATCTAAAAAATGTGTATTTGGGTGAGCAACTGGCACGAAACACTGTGACTCTCTTAGAGTAGCCAATATCTCGTCACCAGCATAATCACAGCTTCAAAGTCAAGAAACCGCTGGCAAGAGTAACGATGTTTCTCTTAAGATACACAACTAGTGGCGTATCGCTTCAGGCACACTGGAAACAGTATCTAAAAAATGTGTATTTGGGTGAGCAACTGGCACGAAACACTGTGACTCTCTTAGAGTAGCCAATATCTCGTCACAAGTATAATCACAGCTTCAAAGTCAAGAAACCGCTGGCAAGAGTAACGATGTTTCTCTTAAGATACACAACTAGTGGCGTATCGCTTCAGGCAGACTGGCCATAGTATCTCAAAATGTGTATTTGGGTGAGCAACTGGCAGGAAGCACTATGACTCTCTTAAGGTAGCCAATGCCTCGTCACCAACATTATCCCATCACCAAATTCAAGAAACCGCTTGCAAAGGTAACGAAGCTTCTAATAAGATACACAGATAGTGGGGTGTCACTTGAGGCAGACTGGCCAAAGTATCAAAAAAATGTGTATTTGGGTTAGCAACTAGCAGGAATCACTATGACACTCATAGGGTAGCCAATGCCTCGTCACCAGCATAATCACATCAGCAACTTCAAGAAACACCTGGCAAAAGTTACAATGACTCTTAAGCTACACAACTAGTGGCGTAGCTATCAGGCAGACTGGAAAGTGTATCTAAAAAATGTGTATTTGGGTGAAGAACTGGCAGGAATCTCTATGACTCTCTTGAGGTAGCAAATGCCTCGTCACCAGCAGAATCAAATCAGCAACTTCTAGAAACCCCTGGCAAAAGAAACGATGTTTCTCTTAAGATACACAACTAGTGGCGTATCGCTTCAGGCATACTGGAAACAGTATCTAAAAATGTGTATTTGGGTGAGCAACTGGCACGAAACACTGTGACTCTCTTAGGGTAGCCAATATCTCGTCACCAGTATAATCACAGCTTCAAAGTCAAGAAACCGCTGGCAAGAGTAACGATGTTTCTCTTAAGATACACAACTAGTGGCGTATCGCTTCAGGCACACTGGCCACAGTATCTCAAAATGTGTATTTGGGTGAGCAACTGGCAGGAAGCACTATGACTCTCTTAAGGTAGCCAATGCCTCGTCACCAACATAATCCCATCACCAACTTTAAGAAACCGCTTGCAAAGGTAACGAAGCTTCTCATAAGATACACAGCTAGTGGGGTGTCACTTGAGGCAGACTGGCCAAAGTATCAAAAAAATGTGTATTTGGGTGAGCAACTAGCAGGAATCACTATGACACTCATAGGGTAGTCAATGCCTCGTCACCAGCATAATCACATCAGCAACTTCAAGAAACCCCTGGCAAAAGTTACAATGACTCTTAAGATACACAACTAGTGGCGTAGCTATCAGGCAGACTGGAAAGAGTATCTAAAAAATGTGTATTTGGGTGAAGAACTGGCAGGAATCTCTATGACTCTCTTGAGGTAGCCAATGCCTCGTCACCAGCAGAATCAAATCAGCAACTTCTAGAAACCCCTGGCAAAAGTAACGATGTTTCTCTTAAGATACACAACTAGTGGCGTATCGCTTCAGGCATACTGGAAACAGTATCTAAAAATGTGTATTTGGGTGAGCAACTGGCACGAAACACTGTGACTCTCTTAGGGTAGCCAATATCTCGTCCCCAGTATAATCACAGCTTCAAAGTCAAGAAACCGCTGGCAAGAGTAACGATGTTTCTCTTAAGATACACAACTAGTGGCGTATCGCTTCAGGCACACTGGCCACAGTATCTCAAAATGTGTATTTGGGTGAGCAACTGGCAGGAAGCACTATGACTCTCTTAAGGTAGCCAATGCCTCGTCACCAACATAATCCCATCACCAACTTCAAGAAACCGCTTGCAAAGGTAACGAAGCTTCTCATAAGATACACAGCTAGTGGGGTGTCACTTGAGGCAGACTGGCCAAAGTATCAAAAAAATATGTATTTGGGTGAGCAACTAGCAGGAATCACTATGACACTCATAGGGTAGCCAATGCCTCATCACCAGCATAATCACATCAGCAACTTCAAGAAACCCCTGGCAAAAGTTACAATGACTCTTAAGATACACAACTAGTGGCGTAGCTATCAGGCAGACTGGAAAGAGTATCTAAAAAATGTGTATTTGGGTGAAGAACTGGCAGGAATCTCTATAACTCTCTTGAGGTAGCCAATGCCTCGTCACCAGCAGAATCAAATCAGCAACTTCTAGGAACCCCTGGCAAAAGTAACGATGTTTCTCTTAAGATACACAACTAGTGGCGTATCGCTTCAGGCACACTGGAAACAGTATATAAAAAATGTGTATTTGGGTGAGCAACTGGCACAAAACACTGTGACTCTCTTAGGGTAGCCAATATCTCGTCACCAGTATAATCACAGCTTCAAAGTCAAGAAACCGCTGGCAAGAGTAACGATGTTTCTCTTAAGATACACAACTAGTGGCGTATCGCTTCAGGCAGACTGGAAAGAGTATCTAAAAAATGTGTATTTGGTTGAAGAACTGGCAGGGATCTCTATGACTCTCTTGAGGTAGCCAATGCCTCGTCACCAGCAGAATCAAATCAGCAACTTCTAGAAACCCCTGGCAAAAGTAACGATGTTTCTCTTAAGATACACAACTAGTGGCGTATCGCTTCAGGCACACTGGAAACAGTATCTAAAAAAATGTGTATTTGGGTGAGCAACTGGCACGAAACACTGTGACTCTCTTAGGGTAGCCAATATCTCGTCACCAGTATAATCACAGCTTCAAAGTCAAGAAACCGCTGGCAAGAGTAACGATGTTTCTCTTAAGATACACAACTAGTGGCGTATCGCTTCAGGCAAACTGGCCACAGTATATCAAAATGTGTATTTGGGTGAGCAACTGGCAGGAAGCACTATGACTCTCTTAAGGTAGCCAATGCCTCGTCACCAACATAATCCCATCACCAACTTCAAGAAACCGCTTGCAAAGGTAACGAAGCTTCTCATAAGATACACAGCTAGTAGGGTGTCACTTGAGGCAGACTGGCCAAAGTATCAAAAAAATGTGTATTTGGGTGAGCAACTAGCAGGAATCACTATGACACTCATAGGGTAGCCAATGCCTCGTCACCAGCATAATCACATCAGCAACTTCAAGAAACCCCTGGCAAAAGTTACAATGACTCTTAAGATACACAACTAGTGGCGTAGCTATCAGGCAGACTGGAAAGAGTATCTAAAAAATGTGTATTTGGTTGAAGAACTGGCAGGGATCTCTATGACTCTCTTGAGGTAGCCAATGCCTCGTCACCAGCAGAATCAAATCAGCAACTTCTAGAAACCCCTGGCAAAAGTAACGATGTTTCTCTTAAGATACACAACTAGTGGCGTATCGCTTCAGGCACACTGGAAACAGTATCTAAAAAAATGTGTATTTGGGTGAGCAACTGGCACGAAACACTGTGACTCTCTTAGGGTAGCCAATATCTCGACACCAGTATAATCACAGCTTCAAAGTCAAGAAACCGCTGGCAAGAGTAACGATGTTTCTCTTAAGATACACAACTAGTGGCGTATCGCTTCAGGCAAACTGGCCACAGTATATCAAAATCTGTATTTGGGTGAGCAACTGGCAGAAAGCACTATGACTCTCTTAAGGTAGCCAATGCCTCGTCACCAACATAATCCCATCACCAACTTCAAGAAACCGCTTGCAAAGGTAACGAAGCTTCTCATAAGATACACAGCTAGTGGGGTGTCACTTGAGGCAGACTGGCCAAAGTATCAAAAAAATGTGTATTTGGGTGAGCAACTAGCAGGAATCACTATGACACTCATAGGGTAGCCAATGCCTCGTCACCAGCATAATCACATCAGCAACTTCAACAAACCCCTGGCAAAAGTTACAATGACTCTTAAGATACACAACTAGTGGCGTAGCTATCAGGCAGACTGGAAAGAGTATCTAAAAAATGTGTATTTGGGTGAAGAACTGGCAGGAATCTCTATGACTCTTTTGAGGTAGCCAATGCCTCGTCACCAGCAGAATCAAATCAGCAACTTCTAGAAACCCCTGGCAAAAGTAACGATGTTTCTCTTAAGATACACAACTAGTGGCTTATCGCTTCAGGCACACTGGAAACAGTATCTAAAAAATGTGTATTTGGGTGAGCAACTGGCACGAAACACTGTGACTCTCTTAGGGTAGCCAATATCTCGTCACCAGTATAATCACAGCTTCAAAGTCAAGAAACCGCTGGCAAGAGTAACGATGTTTCTCTTAAGATACACAACTAGTGGCGTATCGCTTCAGGCACACTGGAAACAGTATCTAAAAAATGTGTATTTGGGTGAGCAACTGGCACGAAACACTGTGACTCTCTTAGGGTAGCCAATATCTCGTCACCAGTATAATCACAGCTTCAAAGTCAAGAAACCGCTGGCAAGAGTAACGATGTTTCTCTTAAGATACACAACTAGTGGCGTATCGCTTCAGGCACACTGGAAACAGTATCTAAAAAATGTGTATTTGGGTGAGCAACTGGCACGAAACACTGTGACTCTCTTAGGGTAGCCAATATCTCGTCACCAGTATGATCACAGCTTCAAAGTCAAGAAACCGCTGGCAAGAGTAACGATGTTTCTCTTAAGATACACAACTAGTGGCGTATTGCCTCAGGCAGACTGGCCACAGTATCTCAAAATGTGTATTTGGGTGAGCAACTGGCAGGAAGCACTATGACTCTCTTAAGGTAGCCAATGCCTCGTCACCAACATAATCCCATCACCAACTTCAAGAAACCGCTTGCAAAGGTAACGAAGCTTCTCATATGATACACAGCTAGTGGGGTGTCACTTGAGGCAGACTGGCCACAGTATCACAAAATGTGTATTTGGGTGAGCAACTGGCAGGAAGCACTATGAGTCTCTTAAGGTAGCCAATGCCTCGTCACCAACATAATCCCATCACCAACTTCAAGAAACCGCTTGCAAAGGTAACGAAGCTTCTCATAAGATAAACAGCTAGTGGGGTGTCACTTGAGGCAGACCGGCCAAAGTATCAAAAAAATGTGTATTTGGGAGAGCAACTAGCAGGAATCACTATGACACTCATAGGGGAGCCAATGCCTCGTCACCAGCATAATCACATCAGCAACTTCAAGAAACCCCTGGCAAAAGTTACAATGACTCTTAAGATACACAACTAGTGGCGTAGCTATCAGGCAGACTGGAAAGAGTATCTAAAAAATGTGTATTTGGGTGAAGAACTGGCAGGAATCTCTATGACTCTCTTGAGGTAGCCAATGCCTCGTCACCAGCAGAATCAAATCAGCAACTTCTAGAAACCCCTGTCAAAAGTAACGATGTTTCTCTTAAGATACACAACTAGGGGCGTATCGCTTCAGGCACACTGGAAACAGTATCTAAAAAATGTGTATTTGGGTGAGCAACTGGCACGAAACACTGTGACTCTCTTAGAGTAGCCAATATCTCGTCACCAGCATAATCACAGCTTCAAAGTCAAGAAACCGCTGGCAAGAGTAACGATGTTTCTCTTAAAATACACAACTAGTGGCGTATCGCTTCAGGCACACTGGAAACAGTATCTAAAAAATGTGTATTTGGGTGAGCAACTGGCACGAAACACTGTGACTCTCTTAGAGTAGCCAATATCTCGTCACCAGTATAATCACAGCTTCAAAGTCAAGAAACCGCTGGCAAGAGTAACGATGTTTCTCTTAAGATACACAACTAGTGGCGTATCGCTTCAGGCAGACTGGCCATAGTATCTCAAAATGTGTATTTGGGTGAGCAACTGGCAGGAAGCACTATGACTCTCTTAAGGTAGCCAATGCCTCGTCACCAACATTATCCCATCACCAACTTCAAGAAACCGCTTGCAAAGGTAACGAAGCTTCTAATAAGATACACAGATAGTGGGGTGTCACTTGAGGCAGACTGGCCACAGTATCTCAAAATGTGTATTTGGGTGAGCAACTGGCAGGAAGCACTATGACTCTCTTAAGGTAGCCAATGCCTCGTCACCAACATAATCCCATCACCAACTTCAAGAAACCGCTTGCAAAG
Source organism: Schistocerca nitens (assembly GCF_023898315.1). NCBI lineage: Eukaryota > Metazoa > Arthropoda > Insecta > Orthoptera > Acrididae > Schistocerca > Schistocerca nitens. The sequence continues at coordinate 102,837,259 of NC_064616.1, read as the reverse complement.
GTAACGAAGCTTCTCATAAGATACACAGCTAGTGCGGTGTCACTTGAGGCAGACTGGCCAAAGTATCAAAAAAATGTGTATTTGGGTTAGCAACTAGCAGGAATCACTATGACACTCATAGGGTAGCCAATGCCTCGTCACCAGCATAATCACATCAGCAACTTCAAGAAACACCTGGCAAAAGTTACAATGACTCTTAAGCTACACAACTAGTGGCGTAGCTATCAGGCAGACTGGAAAGTGTATCTAAAAAATGTGTATTTGGGTGAAGAACTGGCAGGAATCTCTATGACTCTCTTGAGGTAGCAAATGCCTCGTCACCAGCAGAATCAAATCAGCAACTTCTAGAAACCCCTGGCAAAAGAAACGATGTTTCTCTTAAGATACACAACTAGTGGCGTATCGCTTCAGGCATACTGGAAACAGTATCTAAAAATGTGTATTTGGGTGAGCAACTGGCACGAAACACTGTGACTCTCTTAGGGTAGCCAATATCTCGTCACCAGTATAATCACAGCTTCAAAGTCAAGAAACCGCTGGCAAGAGTAACGATGTTTCTCTTAAGATACACAACTAGTGGCGTATCGCTTCAGGCAAACTGGCCACAGTATATCAAAATGTGTATTTGGGTGAGCAACTGGCAGGAAGCACTATGACTCTCTTAAGGTAGCCAATGCCTCGTCACCAACATAATCCCATCACCAACTTCAAGAAACCGCTTGCAAAGGTAACGAAGCTTCTCATAAGATACACAGCTAGTAGGGTGTCACTTGAGGCAGACTGGCCAAAGTATCAAAAAAATGTGTATTTGGGTGAGCAACTAGCAGGAATCACTATGACACTCATAGGGTAGCCAATGCCTCGTCACCAGCATAATCACATCAGCAACTTCAAGAAACCCCTGGCAAAAGTTACAATGACTCTTAAGATACACAACTAGTGGCGTAGCTATCAGGCAGACTGGAAAGAGTATCTAAAAAATGTGTATTTGGTAGAAGAACTGGCAGGGATCTCTATGACTCTCTTGAGGTAGCCAATGCCTCGTCACCAGCAGAATCAAATCAGCAACTTCTAGAAACCCCTGGCAAAAGTAACGATGTTTCTCTTAAGATACACAACTAGTGGCGTATCGCTTCAGGCACACTGGAAACAGTATCTAAAAAAATGTGTATTTGGGTGAGCAACTGGCACGAAACACTGTGACTCTCTTAGGGTAGCCAATATCTCGTCCCCAGTATAATCACAGCTTCAAAGTCAAGAAACCGCTGGCAAGAGTAACGATGTTTCTCTTAAGATACACAACTAGTGGCGTATCGCTTCAGGCACACTGGCCACAGTATCTCAAAATGTGTATTTGGGTGAGCAACTGGCAGGAAGCACTATGACTCTCTTAAGGTAGCCAATGCCTCGTCACCAACATAATCCCATCACCAACTTCAAGAAACCGCTTGCAAAGGTAACGAAGCTTCTCATAAGATACACAGCTAGTGGGGTGTCACTTGAGGCAGACTGGCCAAAGTATCAAAAAAATATGTATTTGGGTGAGCAACTAGCAGGAATCACTATGACACTCATAGGGTAGCCAATGCCTCATCACCAGCATAATCACATCAGCAACTTCAAGAAACCCCTGGCAAAAGTTACAATGACTCTTAAGATACACAACTAGTGGCGTAGCTATCAGGCAGACTGGAAAGAGTATCTAAAAAATGTGTATTTGGGTGAAGAACTGGCAGGAATCTCTATAACTCTCTTGAGGTAGCCAATGCCTCGTCACCAGCAGAATCAAATCAGCAACTTCTAGGAACCCCTGGCAAAAGTAACGATGTTTCTCTTAAGATACACAACTAGTGGCGTATCGCTTCAGGCACACTGGAAACAGTATATAAAAAATGTGTATTTGGGTGAGCAACTGGCACAAAACACTGTGACTCTCTTAGGGTAGCCAATATCTCGTCACCAGTATAATCACAGCTTCAAAGTCAAGAAACCGCTGGCAAGAGTAACGATGTTTCTCTTAAGATACACAACTAGTGGCGTATCGCTTCAGGCAGACTGGAAAGAGTATCTAAAAAATGTGTATTTGGTTGAAGAACTGGCAGGGATCTCTATGACTCTCTTGAGGTAGCCAATGCCTCGTCACCAGCAGAATCAAATCAGCAACTTCTAGAAACCCCTGGCAAAAGTAACGATGTTTCTCTTAAGATACACAACTAGTGGCGTATCGCTTCAGGCACACTGGAAACAGTATCTAAAAAAATGTGTATTTGGGTGAGCAACTGGCACGAAACACTGTGACTCTCTTAGGGTAGCCAATATCTCGTCACCAGTATAATCACAGCTTCAAAGTCAAGAAACCGCTGGCAAGAGTAACGATGTTTCTCTTAAGATACACAACTAGTGGCGTATCGCTTCAGGCAAACTGGCCACAGTATATCAAAATGTGTATTTGGGTGAGCAACTGGCAGGAAGCACTATGACTCTCTTAAGGTAGCCAATGCCTCGTCACCAACATAATCCAATCACCAACTTCAAGAAACCGCTTGCAAAGGTAACGAAGCTTCTCATAAGATACACAGCTAGTAGGGTGTCACTTGAGGCAGACTGGCCAAAGTATCAAAAAAATGTGTATTTGGGTGAGCAACTAGCAGGAATCACTATGACACTCATAGGGTAGCCAATGCCTCGTCACCAGCATAATCACATCAGCAACTTCAAGAAACCCCTGGCAAAAGTTACAATGACTCTTAAGATACACAACTAGTGGCGTAGCTATCAGGCAGACTGGAAAGAGTATCTAAAAAATGTGTATTTGGTTGAAGAACTGGCAGGGATCTCTATGACTCTCTTGAGGTAGCCAATGCCTCGTCACCAGCAGAATCAAATCAGCAACTTCTAGAAACCCCTGGCAAAAGTAACGATGTTTCTCTTAAGATACACAACTAGTGGCGTATCGCTTCAGGCACACTGGAAACAGTATCTAAAAAAATGTGTATTTGGGTGAGCAACTGGCACGAAACACTGTGACTCTCTTAGGGTAGCCAATATCTCGTCACCAGTATAATCACAGCTTCAAAGTCAAGAAACCGCTGGCAAGAGTAACGATGTTTCTCTTAAGATACACAACTAGTGGCGTATCGCTTCAGGCAAACTGGCCACAGTATATCAAAATCTGTATTTGGGTGAGCAACTGGCAGAAAGCACTATGACTCTCTTAAGGTAGCCAATGCCTCGTCACCAACATAATCCCATCACCAACTTCAAGAAACCGCTTGCAAAGGTAACGAAGCTTCTCATAAGATACACAGCTAGTGGGGTGTCACTTGAGGCAGACTGGCCAAAGTATCAAAAAAATGTGTATTTGGGTGAGCAACTAGCAGGAATCACTATGACACTCATAGGGTAGCCAATGCCTCGTCACCAGCATAATCACATCAGCAACTTCAACAAACCCCTGGCAAAAGTTACAATGACTCTTATGATACACAACTAGTGGCGTAGCTATCAGGCAGACTGGAAAGAGTATCTAAAAAATGTGTATTTGGGTGAAGAACTGGCAGGAATCTCTATGACTCTTTTGAGGTAGCCAATGCCTCGTCACCAGCAGAATCAAATCAGCAACTTCTAGAAACCCCTGGCAAAAGTAACGATGTTTCTCTTAAGATACACAACTAGTGGCTTATCGCTTCAGGCACACTGGAAACAGTATCTAAAAAATGTGTATTTGGGTGAGCAACTGGCACGAAACACTGTGACTCTCTTAGGGTAGCCAATATCTCGTCACCAGTATAATCACAGCTTCAAAGTCAAGAAACCGCTGGCAAGAGTAACGATGTTTCTCTTAAGATACACAACTAGTGGCGTATCGCTTCAGGCACACTGGAAACAGTATCTAAAAAATGTGTATTTGGGTGAGCAACTGGCACGAAACACTGTGACTCTCTTAGGGTAGCCAATATCTCGTCACCAGTATAATCACAGCTTCAAAGTCAAGAAACCGCTGGCAAGAGTAACGATGTTTCTCTTAAGATACACAACTAGTGGCGTATCGCTTCAGGCACACTGGAAACAGTATCTAAAAAATGTGTATTTGGGTGAGCAACTGGCACGAAACACTGTGACTCTCTTAGGGTAGCCAATATCTCGTCACCAGTATAATCACAGCTTCAAAGTCAAGAAACCGCTGGCAAGAGTAACGATGTTTCTCTTAAGATACACAACTAGTGGCGTATTGCCTCAGGCAGACTGGCCACAGTATCTCAAAATGTGTATTTGGGTGAGCAACTGGCAGGAAGCACTATGACTCTCTTAAGGTAGCCAATGCCTCGTCACCAACATAATCCCATCACCAACTTCAAGAAACCGCTTGCAAAGGTAACGAAGCTTCTCATATGATACACAGCTAGTGGGGTGTCACTTGAGGCAGACTGGCCACAGTATCTCAAAATGTGTATTTGGGTGAGCAACTGGCAGGAAGCACTATGAGTCTCTTAAGGTAGCCAATGCCTCGTCACCAACATAATCCCATCACCAACTTCAAGAAACCGCTTGCAAAGGTAACGAAGCTTCTCATAAGATAAACAGCTAGTGGGGTGTCACTTGAGGCAGACCGGCCAAAGTATCAAAAAAATGTGTATTTGGGAGAGCAACTAGCAGGAATCACTATGACACTCATAGGGGAGCCAATGCCTCGTCACCAGCATAATCAAATCAGCAACTTCAAGAAACCCCTGGCAAAAGTTACAATGACTCTTAAGATACACAACTAGTGGCGTAGCTATCAGGCAGACTGGAAAGAGTATCTAAAAAATGTGTATTTGGGTGAAGAACTGGCAGGAATCTCTATGACTCTCTTGAGGTAGCCAATGCCTCGTCACCAGCAGAATCAAATCAGCAACTTCTAGAAACCCCTGTCAAAAGTAACGATGTTTCTCTTAAGATACACAACTAGGGGCGTATCGCTTCAGGCACACTGGAAACAGTATCTAAAAAATGTGTATTTGGGTGAGCAACTGGCACGAAACACTGTGACTCTCTTAGAGTAGCCAATATCTCGTCACCAGCATAATCACAGCTTCAAAGTCAAGAAACCGCTGGCAAGAGTAACGATGTTTCTCTTAAGATACACAACTAGTGGCGTATCGCTTCAGGCACACTGGAAACAGTATCTAAAATATGTGTATTTGGGTGAGCAACTGGCACGTAACACTGTGACTCTCTTAGAGTAGCCAATATCTCGTCACCAGTATAATCACAGCTTCAAAGTCAAGAAACCGCTGGCAAGAGTAACGATGTTTCTCTTAAGATACACAACTAGTGGCGTATCGCTTCAGGCAGACTGGCCATAGTATCTCAAAATGTGTATTTGGGTAAGCAACTGGCAGGAAGCACTATGACTCTCTTAAGGTAGCCAATGCCTCGTCACCAACATTATCCCATCACCAACTTCAAGAAACCGCTTGCAAAGGTAACGAAGCTTCTAATAAGATACACAGATAGTGGGGTGTCACTTGAGGCAGACTGGCCACAGTATCTCAAAATGTGTATTTGGGTGAGCAACTGGCAGGAAGCACTATGACTCTCTTAAGGTAGCCAATGCCTCGTCACCAACATAATCCCATCACCAACTTCAAGAAACCGCTTGCAAAGGTAACGAAGCTTCTCATAAGATACACAGCTAGTGCGGTGTCACTTGAGGCAGACTGGCCAAAGTATCAAAAAAATGTGTATTTGGGTTAGCAACTAGCAGGAATCACTATGACACTCATAGGGTAGCCAATGCCTCGTCACCAGCATAATCACATCAGCAACTTCAAGAAACACCTGGCAAAAGTTACAATGACTCTTAAGCTACACAACTAGTGGCGTAGCTATCAGGCAGACTGGAAAGTGTATCTAAAAAATGTGTATTTGGGTGAAGAACTGGCAGGAATCTCTATGACTCTCTTGAGGTAGCAAATGCCTCGTCACCAGCAGAATCAAATCAGCAACTTCTAGAAACCCCTGGCAAAAGAAACGATGTTTCTCTTAAGATACACAACTAGTGGCGTATCGCTTCAGGCATACTGGAAACAGTATCTAAAAATGTGTATTTGGGTGAGCAACTGGCACGAAACACTGTGACTCTCTTAGGGTAGCCAATATCTCGTCACCAGTATAATCACAGCTTCAAAGTCAAGAAACCGCTGGCAAGAGTAACGATGTTTCTCTTAAGATACACAACTAGTGGCGTATCGCTTCAGGCACACTGGCCACAGTATCTCAAAATGTGTATTTGGGTGAGCAACTGGCAGGAAGCACTATGACTCTCTTAAGGTAGCCAATGCCTCGTCACCAACATAATCCCATCACCAACTTTAAGAAACCGCTTGCAAAGGTAACGAAGCTTCTCATAAGATACACAGCTAGTGGGGTGTCACTTGAGGCAGACTGGCCAAAGTATCAAAAAAATGTGTATTTGGGTGAGCAACTAGCAGGAATCACTATGACACTCATAGGGTAGTCAATGCCTCGTCACCAGCATAATCACATCAGCAACTTCAAGAAACCCCTGGCAAAAGTTACAATGACTCTTAAGATACACAACTAGTGGCGTAGCTATCAGGCAGACTGGAAAGAGTATCTAAAAAATGTGTATTTGGGTGAAGAACTGGCAGGAATCTCTACGACTCTCTTGAGGTACCCAATGCCTCGTCACCAGCAGAATCAAATCAGCAACTTCTAGAAACCCCTGGCAAAAGTAACGATGTTTCTCTTAAGATACACAACTAGTGGCGTATCGCTTCAGGCATACTGGAAACAGTATCTAAAAATGTGTATTTGGGTGAGCAACTGGCACGAAACACTGTGACTCTCTTAGGGTAGCCAATATCTCGTCACCAGTATAATCACAGCTTCAAAGTCAAGAAACCGCTGGCAAGAGTAACGATGTTTCTCTTAAGATACACAACTAGTGGCGTATCGCTTCAGGCACACTGGCCACAGTATCTCAAAATGTGTATTTGGGTGAGCAACTGGCAGGAAGCACTATGACTCTCTTAAGGTAGCCAATGCCTCGTCACCAACATAATCCCATCACCAACTTCAAGAAACCGCTTGCAAAGGTAACGAAGCTTCTCATAAGATACACAGCTAGTGGGGTGTCACTTGAGGCAGACTGGTCAAAGTATCAAAAAAATATGTATTTGGGTGAGCAACTAGCAGGAATCACTATGACACTCATAGGGTAGCCAATGCCTCATCACCAGCATAATCACATCAGCAACTTCAAGAAACCCCTGGCAAAAGTTACAATGACTCTTAAGATACACAACTAGTGGCGTAGCTATCAGGCAGACTGGAAAGAGTATCTAAAAAATGTGTATTTGGGTGAAGAACTGGCAGGAATCTCTATAACTCTCTTGAGGTAGCCAATGCCTCGTCACCAGCAGAATCAAATCAGCAACTTCTAGGAACCCCTGGCAAAAGTAACGATGTTTCTCTTAAGATACACAACTAGTGGCGTATCGCTTCAGGCACACTGGAAACAGTATATAAAAAATGTGTATTTGGGTGAGCAACTGGCACAAAACACTGTGACTCTCTTAGGGTAGCCAATATCTCGTCACCAGTATAATCACAGCTTCAAAGTCAAGAAACCGCTGGCAAGAGTAACGATGTTTCTCTTAAGATACACAACTAGTGGCGTATCGCTTCAGGCAGACTGGAAAGAGTATCTAAAAAATGTGTATTTGGTTGAAGAACTGGCAGGGATCTCTATGACTCTCTTGAGGTAGCCAATGCCTCGTCACCAGCAGAATCAAATCAGCAACTTCTAGAAACCCCTGGCAAAAGTAACGATGTTTCTCTTAAGATACACAACTAGTGGCGTATCGCTTCAGGCACACTGGAAACAGTATCTAAAAAAATGTGTATTTGGGTGAGCAACTGGCACGAAACACTGTGACTCTCTTAGGGTAGCCAATGCCTCGTCACCAGCATAATCACATCAGCAACTTCAACAAACCCCTGGCAAAAGTTACAATGACTCTTAAGATACACAACTAGTGGCGTAGCTATCAGGCAGACTGGAAAGAGTATCTAAAAAATGTGTATTTGGGTGAAGAACTGGCAGGAATCTCTATGACTCTTTTGAGGTAGCCAATGCCTCGTCACCAGCAGAATCAAATCAGCAACTTCTAGAAACCCCTGGCAAAAGTAACGATGTTTCTCTTAAGATACACAACTAGTGGCTTATCGCTTCAGGCACACTGGAAACAGTATCTAAAAAATGTGTATTTGGGTGAGCAACTGGCACGAAACACTGTGACTCTCTTAGGGTAGCCAATATCTCGTCACCAGTATAATCACAGCTTCAAAGTCAAGAAACCGCTGGCAAGAGTAACGATGTTTCTCTTAAGATACACAACTAGTGGCGTATCGCTTCAGGCACACTGGAAACAGTATCTAAAAAATGTGTATTTGGGTGAGCAACTGGCACGAAACACTGTGACTCTCTTAGGGTAGCCAATATCTCGTCACCAGTATAATCACAGCTTCAAAGTCAAGAAACCGCTGGCAAGAGTAACGATGTTTCTCTTAAGATACACAACTAGTGGCGTATCGCTTCAGGCACACTGGAAACAGTATCTAAAAAATGTGTATTTGGGTGAGCAACTGGCACGAAACACTGTGACTCTCTTAGGGTAGCCAATATCTCGTCACCAGTATAATCACAGCTTCAAAGTCAAGAAACCGCTGGCAAGAGTAACGATGTTTCTCTTAAGATACACAACTAGTGGCGTATTGCCTCAGGCAGACTGGCCACAGTATCTCAAAATGTGTATTTGGGTGAGCAACTGGCAGGAAGCACTATGACTCTCTTAAGGTAGCCAATGCCTCGTCACCAACATAATCCCATCACCAACTTCAAGAAACCGCTTGCAAAGGTAACGAAGCTTCTCATATGATACACAGCTAGTGGGGTGTCACTTGAGGCAGACTGGCCACAGTATCTCAAAATGTGTATTTGGGTGAGCAACTGGCAGGAAGCACTATGAGTCTCTTAAGGTAGCCAATGCCTCGTCACCAACATAATCCCATCACCAACTTCAAGAAACCGCTTGCAAAGGTAACGAAGCTTCTCATAAGATAAACAGCTAGTGGGGTGTCACTTGAGGCAGACCGGCCAAAGTATCAAAAAAATGTGTATTTGGGAGAGCAACTAGCAGGAATCACTATGACACTCATAGGGGAGCCAATGCCTCGTCACCAGCATAATCACATCAGCAACTTCAAGAAACCCCTGGCAAAAGTTACAATGACTCTTAAGATACACAACTAGTGGCGTAGCTATCAGGCAGACTGGAAAGAGTATCTAAAAAATGTGTATTTGGGTGAAGAACTGGCAGGAATCTCTATGACTCTCTTGAGGTAGCCAATGCCTCGTCACCAGCAGAATCAAATCAGCAACTTCTAGAAACCCCTGGCAAAAGTAAAGATGTTTCTCTTAAGATACACAACTAGTGGCGTATCGCTTCAGGCACACTGGAAACAGTATCTAAAAAATGTGTATTTGGGTGAGCAACTGGAACGAAAAACTGACTCTCTTAGGGTAGCCAATATCTCGTCACCAGTATAATCACAGCTTCAAAGTCAAGAAACCGCTGGCAAGAGTAACGATGTTTCTCTTAAGATACACAACTAGTGGCGTATCGCTTCAGGCAGTCTGGCCACAGTATCTCAAAATGTGTATTTGGGTGAGCAACTAGCAGGAAGCACTATGACTCTCTTAAGGTAGCCAATGCATCGTCACCAACATAATCCCATCACCAACTTCAAGAAACCGCTTGCAAAGGTAACGAAATTCTCATAAGATACACAGCTAGTGGGGTGTCACTTGAGGCAGACTGGCCAAAGTATCAAAAAATGTGTATTTGGGTGAAGAACTGGCAGGGATCTCTATGACTCTCTTGAGGTAGCTAATGCCTCGTCACCAGCAGAATCAAATCAGCAACTTCTAGAAACCCCTGGCAAAAGTAACGATGTTTCTCTTAAGATACACAACTAGTGGCGTATCGCTTCAGGCACACTGGAAACAGTATCTAAAAAATGTGTATTTGGGTGAGCAACTGGCACGAAACACTGTGACTCTCTTAGGGTAGCCAATATCTCGTCACCAGTATAATCACAGCTTCAAAGTCAAGAAACCGCTGGCAAGAGTAACGATGTTTCTCTTAAGATACACAACTAGTGGCGTATCGCTTCAGGCAAACTGGCCACAGTATATCAAAATGTGTATTTGGGTGAGCAACTGGCAGGAAGCACTATGACTCTCTTAAGGTAGCCAATGCCTCGTCACCAACATAATCCCATCACCAACTTCAAGAAACCGCTTGCAAAGGTAACGAAGCTTCTCATAAGATACACAGCTAGTGGGGTGTCACTTGAGGCAGACTGGCCAAAGTATCAAAAAAATGTGTATTTGGGTGAGCAACTAGCAGGAATCACTATGACACTCATAGGGTAGCCAATGCCTCGTCACCAGCATAATCACATCAGCAACTTCAAGAAACCCCTGGCAAAAGTTACAATGACTCTTAAGATACACAACTAGTGGCGTAGCTATCAGGCAGACTGGAAAGAGTATCTAAAAAATGTGTATTTGGGTGAAGAACTGGCAGGAATCTCTATGACTCTCTTGAGGTAGCCAATGCCTCGTCACCAGCAGAATCAAATCAGCAACTTCTAGAAACCCCTGGCAAAAGTAACGATGTTTCTCTTAAGATACACAACTAGTGGCTTATCGCTTCAGGCACACTGGAAACAGTATCTAAAAAATGTGTATTTGGGTGAGCAACTGGCACGAAACACTGTGACTCTCTTAGGGTAGCCAATATCTCGTCACCAGTATAATCACAGCTTCAAAGTCAAGAAACCGCTGGCAAGAGTAACGATGTTTCTCTTAAGATACACAACTAGTGGCGTATCGCTTCAGGCACACTGGCCACAGTATCTCAAAATGTGTATTTGGGTGAGCAACTGGCAGGAAGCACTAAGACTCTCTTAAGGTAGCCAATGCCTCGTCACCAACATAATCCCATCACCAACTTCAAGAAACCGCTTGCAAAGGTAACGAAGCTTCTCATAAGATACACAGCTAGTGGGGTGTCACTTGAGGCAGACTGGCCAAAGTATCAAAAAATGTGTATTTGGGTGAAGAACTGGCAGGGATCTCTATGACTCTCTTGAGGTAGCTAATGCCTCGTCACCAGCAGAATCAAATCAGCAACTTCTAGAAACCCCTGGCAAAAGTAACGATGTTTCTCTTAAGATACACAACTAGTGGCGTATCGCTTCAGGCACACTGGAAACAGTATCTAAAAAATGTGTATTTGGGTGAGCAACTGGCACGAAACACTGTGACTCTCTTAGGGTAGCCAATATCTCGTCACCAGTATAATCACAGCTTCAAAGTCAAGAAACCGCTGGCAAGAGTAACGATGTTTCTCTTAAGATACACAACTAGTGGCGTATCGCTTCAGGCAAACTGGCCACAGTATATCAAAATGTGTATTTGGGTGAGCAACTGGCAGGAAGCACTATGACTCTCTTAAGGTAGCCAATGCCTCGTCACCAACATAATCCCATCACCAACTTCAAGAAACCGCTTGCAAAGGTAACGAAGCTTCTCATAAGATACACAGCTAGTGGGGTGTCACTTGAGGCAGACTGGCCAAAGTATCATAAAAATGTGTATTTGGGTGAGCAACTAGCAGGAATCACTATGACACTCATAGGGTAGCCAATGCCTCGTCACCAGCATAATCACATCAGCAACTTCAAGAATCCCCTGGCAAAAGTTACAATGACTCTTAAGATACACAACTAGTGGCGTAGCTATCAGGCAGACTGGAAAGAGTATCTAAAAAATGTGTATTTGGGTGAAGAACTGGCAGGAATCTCTATGACTCTCTTGAGGTAGCCAATGCCTCGTCACCAGCAGAATCAAATCAGCAACTTCTAGAAACCCCTGGCAAAAGTAACGATGTTTCTCTTAAGATACACAACTAGTGGCGTATCGCTTCAGGCACACTGGAAACAGTATCTAAAAAATGTGTATTTGGGTGAGCAACTGGCACGAAACACTGTGACTCTCTTAGGGTAGCCAATATCTTGTCACCAGTATAAACACAGCTTCAAAGTCAAGAAACCGCTGGCAAGAGTAACGATGTTTCTCTTAAGATACACAACTAGTGGCGTATCGCTTCAGGCAGTCTGGCCACAGTATCTCAAAATGTGTATTTGGGTGAGCAACTAGCAGGAAGCACTATGACTCTCTTAAGGTAGCCAATGCATCGTCACCAACATAATCCCATCACCAACTTCAAGAAACCGCTTGCAAAGGTAACGAAACTTCTCATAAGATACACAGCTAGTGGGGTTTCACTTGAGGCAGACTGGCCAAAGTATCAATAAATGTGTATTTGGGTGAAGAACTGGCAGGGATCTCTATGACTCTCTTGAGGTAGCTAATGCCTCGTCACCAGCAGAATCAAATCAGCAACTTCTAGAAACCCCTGGCAAAAGTAACGATGTTTCTCTTAAGATACACAACTAGTGGCGTATCGCTTCAGGCACACTGGAAACAGTATCTAAAAAATGTGTATTTGGGTGAGCAACTGGCACGAAACACTGTGACTCTCTTAGGGTAGCCAATATCTCGTCACCAGTATAATCACAGCTTCAAAGTCAAGAAACCGCTGGCAAGAGTAACGATGTTTCTCTTAAGATACACAACTAGTGGCGTATCGCTTCAGGCAAACTGGCCACAGTATATCAAAATGTGTATTTGGGTGAGCAACTGGAAGGAAGCACTATGACTCTCTTAAGGTAGCCAATGCCTCGTCACCAACATAATCCCATCACCAACTTCAAGAAACCGCTTGCAAAGGTAACGAAGCTTCTCATAAGATACACAGCTAGTGGGGTGTCACTTGAGGCAGACTGGCCAAAGTATCAAAAAAATGTGTATTTGGGTGAGCAACTAGCAGGAATCACTATGACACTCATAGGGTAGCCAATGCCTCGACACCAGCATAATCACATCAGCAACTTCAAGAAACCCCTGGCAAAAGTTACAATGACTCTTAAGATACACAACTAGTGGCGTAGCTATCAGGCAGACTGGAAAGAGTATCTAAAAAATGTGTATTTGGGTGAAGAACTGGCAGGAATCTCTATGACTCTCTTGAGGTAGCCAATGCCTCGTCACCAGCAGAATCAAATCAGCAACTTCTAGAAACCCCTGGCAAAAGTAACGATGTTTCTCTTAAGATACACAACTAGTGGCTTATCGCTTCAGGCACACTGGAAACAGTATCTAAAAAATGTGTATTTGGGTGAGCAACTGGCACGAAACACTGTGACTCTCTTAGGGTAGCCAATATCTCGTCACCAGTATAATCACAGCTTCAAAGTCAAGAAACCGCTGGCAAGAGTAACGATGTTTCTCTTAAGATACACAACTAGTGGCGTATCGCTTCAGGCAGACTGGCCACAGTATCTCAAAATGTGTATTTGGGTGAGCAACTGGCAGGAAGCACTAAGACTCTCTTAAGGTAGCCAATGCCTCGTCACCAACATAATCCCATCACCAACTACAAGAAACCGCTTGCAAAGGTAACGAAGCTTCTCATAAGATACACAGCTAGTGGGGTGTCACTTGAGGCAGACTGGCCAAAGTATCAAAAAAATGTGTATTTGGGTGAGCAACTAGCAGGAATCACTATGACACTCATAGGGTAGCCAATGCCTCGTCACCAGCATAATCACATCAGCAACTTCAAGAAACCCCTGGCAAAAGTTACAATGACTCTTAAGAAACACAACTAGTGGCGTAGCTATCAGGCAGACTGGAAAGAGTATCTAAAAAATGTGTTTTTGGGTGAAGAACTGGCAGGAATCTCTATGACTTTCTTGAGGTAGCCAATGCCTCGTCACCAGCAGAATCAAATCAGCAACTTCTAGAAACCCCTGGCAAAAGTAACGATGTTTCTCTTAAGATACACAACTAGTGGCTTATCGCTTCAGGCACACTGGAAACAGTATCTAAAAATGTGTATTTGGGTGAGCAACTGGCACGAAACACTGTGACTCTCTTAGGGTAGCCAATATCTCGTCACCAGTATAATCACAGCTTCAAAGTCAAGAAACCGCTGGCAAGAGTAACGATGTTTCTCTTAAGATACACAACTAGTGGCGTATCGCATCAGGCAGACTGGCCACAGTATCTCAAAATGTGTATTTGGGTGAGCAACTGGCAGGAAGCACTATGACTCTCTTAAGGTAGCCAATGCCCCGTCACCAACATAATCCCATCACCAACTTCAAGAAACCGTTTGCAAAGGTAACGAAGCTTCTCATAAGATACACAGCTAGTGGGGTGTCACTTGAGGCAGACTGGCCAAAGTATCAAAAAAATGTGTATTTGGGTGAGCAACTAGCAGGAATCACTATGACACTCATAGGGTAGCCAATGCCTCGTCACCAGCATAATCACATCAGCAACTTCAAGAAACCCCTGGCAAAAGCTACAATGACTCTTAAGATACACAACTAGTGGCGTAGCTATCAGGCAGACTGGAAAGAGTATCTAAAAAATGTGTATTTGGGTGAAGAACTGGCAGGAATCTCTATGACTCTCTTGAGGTAGCCAATGCCTCGTCACCAGCAGAATCAAATCAGCAACTTCTAGAAACCCCTGGCAAAAGTAACGATGTTTCTCTTAAGATACACAACTAGTGGCGTATCGCTTCAGGCACACTGGAAACAGTATCTAAAAAATGTGTATTTTGGTGAGCAACTGGCACGAAACACTGTGACTCTCTTAGGGTAGCCAATATCTCGTCACCAGTATAATCACAGCTTCAAAGTCAAGAAACCGCTGGCAAGAGTAACGATGTTTCTCTTAAGATACACAACTAGTGGCGTATCGCTTCAGGCAGACTGGCCACAGTATCTCAAAATGTGTATTTGGGTGAGCAACTGGCAGGAAGCACTATGACTCTCTTAAGGTAGCCAATGCATCGTCACCAACATAATCCCATCACCAACTTCAAGAAACCGCTTGCAAAGGTAACGAAGCTTCTCATAAGATACACAGCTAGTGGGGTGTCACTTGAGGCAGACTGGCCAAAGTATCATAAAAATGTGTATTTGGGTGAGCAACTAGCAGGAATCACTATGACACTCATAGGGTAGCCAATGCCTCGTCACCAGCATAATCACATCAGCAACTTCAAGAATCCCCTGGCAAAAGTTACAATGACTCTTAAGATACACAACTAGTGGCGTAGCTATCAGGCAGACTGGAAAGAGTATCTAAAAAATGTGTATTTGGGTGAAGAACTGGCAGGAATCTCTATGACTCTCTTGAGGTAGCCAATGCCTCGTCACCAGCAGAATCAAATCAGCAACTTCTAGAAACCCCTGGCAAAAGTAACGATGTTTCTCTTAAGATACACAACTAGTGGCGTATCGCTTCAGGCACACTGGAAACAGTATCTAAAAAATGTGTATTTGGGTGAGCAACTGGCACGAAACACTGTGACTCTCTTAGGGTAGCCAATATCTCGTCACCAGTATAATCACAGCTGCAAAGTCAAGAAACCACTGGCAAGAGTAACGATGTTTCTCTTAAGATACACAACTAGTGGCGTATCGCTTCAGGCAGACTGGCCACAGTATCTCAAAATGTGTATTTGGGTGAGCAACTGGCAGGAAGCACTATGACTCTCTTAAGGTAGCCAATGCCTCGTCACCAACATAATCCCATCACCAACTTCAAGAAACCGCTTGCAAAGGTAACGAAGCTTCTCATAAGATACACAGCTAGTGGGGTGTCACTTGAGGCAGACTGGCCAAAGTATCAAAAAAATGTGTATTTGGGTGAGCAACTAGCAGGAATCACTATGACACTCATAGGGTAGCCAATGCCTCGTCACCAGCATAATCACATCAGCAACTTCAAGAAACCCCTGGCAAAAGTTACAATGACTCTTAAGATACACAACTAGTGGCGTAGCTATCAGGCAGACTGGAAAGAGTATCTAAAAAATGTGTATTTGGGTGAAGAACTGGCAGGAATCTCTATGACTCTCTTGAGGTAGCCAATGCCTCGTCACCAGCAGAATCAAATCAGCAACTTCTAGAAACCCCTGGCAAAAGTAACGATGTTTCTCTTAAGATACACAACTAGTGGCGTATCGCTTCAGGCACACTGGAAACAGTATCTAAAAAATGTGTATTTGGGTGAGCAACTGGCACGAAACACTGTGACTCTCTTAGGGTAGCCAATATCTTGTCACCAGTATAAACACAGCTTCAAAGTCAAGAAACCGCTGGCAAGAGTAACGATGTTTCTCTTAAGATACACAACTAGTGGCGTATCGCTTCAGGCAGTCTGGCCACAGTATCTCAAAATGTGTATTTGGGTGAGCAACTAGCAGGAAGCACTATGACTCTCTTAAGGTAGCCAATGCATCGTCACCAACATAATCCCATCACCAACTTCAAGAAACCGCTTGCAAAGGTAACGAAACTTCTCATAAGATACACAGCTAGTGGGGTTTCACTTGAGGCAGACTGGCCAAAGTATCAATAAATGTGTATTTGGGTGAAGAACTGGCAGGGATCTCTATGACTCTCTTGAGGTAGCTAATGCCTCGTCACCAGCAGAATCAAATCAGCAACTTCTAGAAACCCCTGGCAAAAGTAACGATGTTTCTCTTAAGATACACAACTAGTGGCGTATCGCTTCAGGCACACTGGAAACAGTATCTAAAAAATGTGTATTTGGGTGAGCAACTGGCACGAAACACTGTGACTCTCTTAGGGTAGCCAATATCTCGTCACCAGTATAATCACAGCTTCAAAGTCAAGAAACCGCTGGCAAGAGTAACGATGTTTCTCTTAAGATACACAACTAGTGGCGTATCGCTTCAGGCAGACTGGCCACAGTATCTCAAAATGTGTATTTGGGTGAGCAACTGGCAGGAAGCACTAAGACTCTCTTAAGGTAGCCAATGCCTCGTCACCAACATAATCCCATCACCAACTACAAGAAACCGCTTGCAAAGGTAACGAAGCTTCTCATAAGATACACAGCTAGTGGGGTGTCACTTGAGGCAGACTGGCCAAAGTATCAAAAAAATGTGTATTTGGGTGAGCAACTAGCAGGAATCACTATGACACTCATAGGGTAGCCAATGCCTCGTCACCAGCATAATCACATCAGCAACTTCAAGAAACCCCTGGCAAAAGTTACAATGACTCTTAAGAAACACAACTAGAGGCGTAGCTATCAGGCAGACTGGAAAGAGTATCTAAAAAATGTGTTTTTGGGTGAAGAACTGGCAGGAATCTCTATGACTTTCTTGAGGTAGCCAATGCCTCGTCACCAGCAGAATCAAATCAGCAACTTCTAGAAACCCCTGGCAAAAGTAACGATGTTTCTCTTAAGATACACAACTAGTGGCTTATCGCTTCAGGCACACTGGAAACAGTATCTAAAAATGTGTATTTGGGTGAGCAACTGGCACGAAACACTGTGACTCTCTTAGGGTAGCCAATATCTCGTCACCAGTATAATCACAGCTTCAAAGTCAAGAAACCGCTGGCAAGAGTAACGATGTTTCTCTTAAGATACACAACTAGTGGCGTATCGCATCAGGCAGACTGGCCACAGTATCTCAAAATGTGTATTTGGGTGAGCAACTGGCAGGAAGCACTATGACTCTCTTAAGGTAGCCAATGCCCCGTCACCAACATAATCCCATCACCAACTTCAAGAAACCGCTTGCAAAGGTAACGAAGCTTCTCATAAGATACACAGCTAGTGGGGTGTCACTTGAGGCAGACTGGCCAAAGTATCAAAAAAATGTGTATTTGGGTGAGCAACTAGCAGGAATCACTATGACACTCATAGGGTAGCCAATGCCTCGTCACCAGCATAATCACATCAGCAACTTCAAGAAACCCCTGGCAAAAGCTACAATGACTCTTAAGATACACAACTAGTGGCGTAGCTATCAGGCAGACTGGAAAGAGTATCTAAAAAATGTGTATTTGGGTGAAGAACTGGCAGGAATCTCTATGACTCTCTTGAGGTAGCCAATGCCTCGTCACCAGCAGAATCAAATCAGCAACTTCTAGAAACCCCTGGCAAAAGTAACGATGTTTCTCTTAAGATACACAACTAGTGGCGTATCGCTTCAGGCACACTGGAAACAGTATCTAAAAAATGTGTATTTTGGTGAGCAACTGGCACGAAACACTGTGACTCTCTTAGGGTAGCCAATATCTCGTCACCAGTATAATCACAGCTTCAAAGTCAAGAAACCGCTGGCAAGAGTAACGATGTTTCTCTTAAGATACACAACTAGTGGCGTATCGCTTCAGGCAGACTGGCCACAGTATCTCAAAATGTGTATTTGGGTGAGCAACTGGCAGGAAGCACTATGACTCTCTTAAGGTAGCCAATGCATCGTCACCAACATAATCCCATCACCAACTTCAAGAAACCGCTTGCAAAGGTAACGAAGCTTCTCATAAGATACACAGCTAGTGGGGTGTCACTTGAGGCAGACTGGCCAAAGTATCATAAAAATGTGTATTTGGGTGAGCAACTAGCAGGAATCACTATGACACTCATAGGGTAGCCAATGCCTCGTCACCAGCATAATCACATCAGCAACTTCAAGAATCCCCTGGCAAAAGTTACAATGACTCTTAAGATACACAACTAGTGGCGTAGCTATCAGGCAGACTGGAAAGAGTATCTAAAAAATGTGTATTTGGGTGAAGAACTGGCAGGAATCTCTATGACTCTCTTGAGGTAGCCAATGCCTCGTCACCAGCAGAATCAAATCAGCAACTTCTAGAAACCCCTGGCAAAAGTAACGATGTTTCTCTTAAGATACACAACTAGTGGCGTATCGCTTCAGGCACACTGGAAACAGTATCTAAAAAATGTGTATTTGGGTGAGCAACTGGCACGAAACACTGTGACTCTCTTAGGGTAGCCAATATCTCGTCACCAGTATAATCACAGCTGCAAAGTCAAGAAACCACTGGCAAGAGTAACGATGTTTCTCTTAAGATACACAACTAGTGGCGTATCGCTTCAGGCAGACTGGCCACAGTATCTCAAAATGTGTATTTGGGTGAGCAACTGGCAGGAAGCACTATGACTCTCTTAAGGTAGCCAATGCCTCGTCACCAACATAATCCCATCACCAACTTCAAGAAACCGCTTGCAAAGGTAACGAAGCTTCTCATAAGATACACAGCTAGTGGGGTGTCACTTGAGGCAGACTGGCCAAAGTATCAAAAAAATGTGTATTTGGGTGAGCAACTAGCAGGAATCACTATGACACTCATAGGGTAGCCAATGCCTCGTCACCAGCATAATCACATCAGCAACTTCAAGAAACCCCTGGCAAAAGTTACAATGACTCTTAAGATACACAACTAGTGGCGTAGCTATCAGGCAGACTGGAAAGAGTATCTAAAAAAAGTGTATTTGGGTGAAGAACTGGCAGGAATCTCTATGACTCTCTTGAGGTAGCCAATGCCTCGTCACCAGCAGAATCAAATCAGCAACTTCTAGAAACCCCTGGCAAAAGTAACGATGTTTCTCTTAAGATACACAACTAGTGGCTTATCGCTTCAGGCACACTGGAAACAGTATCTAAAAAATGTGTATTTGGGTGAGCAACTGGCACGAAACACTGTGACTCTCTTAGGGTAGCCAATATCTCGTCACCAGTATAATCACAGCTTCAAAGTCAAGAAACCGCTGGCAAGAGTAACGATGTTTCTCTTAAGATACACAACTAGTGGCGTATCGCTTCAGGCAGACTGGCCACAGTATCTCAAAATGTGTATTTGGGTGAGCAACTGGCAGGAAGCACTAAGACTCTCTTAAGGTAGCCAATGCCTCGTCACCAACATAATCCCATCACCAACTACAAGAAACCGCTTGCAAAGGTAACGAAGCTTCTCATAAGATACACAGCTAGTGGGGTGTCACTTGAGGCAGACTGGCCAAAGTATCAAAAAAATGTGTATTTGGGTGAGCAACTAGCAGGAATCACTATGACACTCATAGGGTAGCCAATGCCTCGTCACCAGCATAATCACATCAGCAACTTCAAGAAACCCCTGGCAAAAGTTACAATGACTCTTAAGAAACACAACTAGTGGCGTAGCTATCAGGCAGACTGGAAAGAGTATCTAAAAAATGTGTTTTTTGGTGAAGAACTGGCAGGAATCTCTATGACTTTCTTGAGGTAGCCAATGCCTCGTCACCAGCAGAATCAAATCAGCAACTTCTAGAAACCCCTGGCAAAAGTAACGATGTTTCTCTTAAGATACACAACTAGTGGCTTATCGCTTCAGGCACACTGGAAACAGTATCTAAAAATGTGTATTTGGGTGAGCAACTGGCACGAAACACTGTGACTCTCTTAGGGTAGCCAATATCTCGTCACCAGTATAATCACAGCTTCAAAGTCAAGAAACCGCTGGCAAGAGTAACGATGTTTCTCTTAAGATACACAACTAGTGGCGTATCGCATCAGGCAGACTGGCCACAGTATCTCAAAATGTGTATTTGGGTGAGCAACTGGCAGGAAGCACTATGACTCTCTTAAGGTAGCCAATGCCCCGTCACCAACATAATCCCATCACCAACTTCAAGAAACCGTTTGCAAAGGTAACGAAGCTTCTCATAAGATACACAGCTAGTGGGGTGTCACTTGAGGCAGACTGGCCAAAGTATCAAAAAAATGTGTATTTGGGTGAGCAACTAGCAGGAATCACTATGACACTCATAGGGTAGCCAATGCCTCGTCACCAGCATAATCACATCAGCAACTTCAAGAAACCCCTGGCAAAAGCTACAATGACTCTTAAGATACACAACTAGTGGCGTAGCTATCAGGCAGACTGGAAAGAGTATCTAAAAAATGTGTATTTGGGTGAAGAACTGGCAGGAATCTCTATGACTCTCTTGAGGTAGCCAATGCCTCGTCACCAGCAGAATCAAATCAGCAACTTCTAGAAACCCCTGGCAAAAGTAACGATGTTTCTCTTAAGATACACAACTAGTGGCGTATCGCTTCAGGCACACTGGAAACAGTATCTAAAAAATGTGTATTTTGGTGAGCAACTGGCACGAAACACTGTGACTCTCTTAGGGTAGCCAATATCTCGTCACCAGTATAATCACAGCTTCAAAGTCAAGAAACCGCTGGCAAGAGTAACGATGTTTCTCTTAAGATACACAACTAGTGGCGTATCGCTTCAGGCAGACTGGCCACAGTATCTCAAAATGTGTATTTGGGTGAGCAACTGGCAGGAAGCACTATGACTCTCTTAAGGTAGCCAATGCATCGTCACCAACATAATCCCATCACCAACTTCAAGAAACCGCTTGCAAAGGTAACGAAGCTTCTCATAAGATACACAGCTAGTGGGGTGTCACTTGAGGCAGACTGGCCAAAGTATCATAAAAATGTGTATTTGGGTGAGCAACTAGCAGGAATCACTATGACACTCATAGGGTAGCCAATGCCTCGTCACCAGCATAATCACATCAGCAACTTCAAGAATCCCCTGGCAAAAGTTACAATGACTCTTAAGATACACAACTAGTGGCGTAGCTATCAGGCAGACTGGAAAGAGTATCTAAAAAATGTGTATTTGGGTGAAGAACTGGCAGGAATCTCTATGACTCTCTTGAGGTAGCCAATGCCTCGTCACCAGCAGAATCAAATCAGCAACTTCTAGAAACCCCTGGCAAAAGTAACGATGTTTCTCTTAAGATACACAACTAGTGGCGTATCGCTTCAGGCACACTGGAAACAGTATCTAAAAAATGTGTATTTGGGTGAGCAACTGGCACGAAACACTGTGACTCTCTTAGGGTAGCCAATATCTCGTCACCAGTATAATCACAGCTGCAAAGTCAAGAAACCACTGGCAAGAGTAACGATGTTTCTCTTAAGATACACAACTAGTGGCGTATCGCTTCAGGCAGACTGGCCACAGTATCTCAAAATGTGTATTTGGGTGAGCAAATGGCAGGAAGCACTATGACTCTCTTAAGGTAGCCAATGCCTCGTCACCAACATAATCCCATCACCAACTTCAAGAAACCGCTTGCAAAGGTAACGAAGCTTCTCATAAGATACACAGCTAGTGGGGTGTCACTTGAGGCAGACTGGCCAAAGTATCAAAAAAATGTGTATTTGGGTGAGCAACTAGCAGGAATCACTATGACACTCATAGGGTAGCCAATGCCTCGTCACCAGCATAATCACATCAGCAACTTCAAGAAACCCCTGGCAAAAGTTACAATGACTCTTAAGATACACAACTAGTGGCGTAGCTATCAGGCAGACTGGAAAGAGTATCTAAAAAATGTGTATTTGGGTGAAGAACTGGCAGGAATCTCTATGACACTCTTGAGGTAGCCAATGCCTCGTCACCAGCAGAATCAAATCAGCAACTTCTAGAAACCCCTGGCAAAAGTAACGATGTTTCTCTTAAGATACACAACTAGTGGCTTATCGCTTCAGGCACACTGGAAACAGTATCTAAAAAATGTGTATTTGGGTGAGCAACTGGCACGAAACACTGTGACTCTCTTAGGGTAGCCAATATCTCGTCACCAGTATAATCACAGCTTCAAAGTCAAGAAACCGCTGGCAAAAGTAACGATGTTTCTCTTAAGATACACAACTAGTGGCGTATCGCTTCAGGCAGACTGGCCACAGTATCTCAAAATGTGTATTTGGGTGAGCAACTGGCAGGAAACACTATGACTCCTTTAAGGTAGCCAATACATCGTCACCAACATAATCCCATCACGAACTTCAAGAAACCGCTTGCAAAGGTAACGAAGCTTCTCATAAGATACACAGCTAGTGGGGTGTCACTTGAGGCAGACTGGCCAAAGCATCAAAAAAATGTGTATTTGGGTGAGCAACTAGCAGGAATCACTATGACACTCATAGGGTAGCCAATTCCTCGTCACCAGCATAATCACATCAGCAACTTCAAGAAACCCCTGGCAAAAGTTACAATGACTCTTAAGATACACAACTAGTGGCGTAGCTATCAGGCAGACTGGAAAGAGTATCTAAAAAATGTGTTTTTGGGTGAAGAACTGGCAGGAATCTCTATGACTCTCTTGAGGTAGCCAATGCCTCGTCACCAGCAGAATCAAATCAGCAACTTCTAGAAACCCCTGGCAAAAGTAACGATGTTTCTCTTAAGATACACAACTAGTGGCTTATCGCTTCAGGCACACTGGAAACAGTATCTAAAAAATGTGTATTTGGGTGAGCAACTGGCACGAAACACTGTGACTCTCTTAGGGTAGCCAATATCTCGTCACCAGTATAATCACAGCTTCAAAGTCGAGAAACCGCTGGCAAGAGTAACGATGTTTCTCTTAAGATACACAACTAGTGGCGTATCGCTTCAGGCAGACTGGCCACAGTATCTCAAAATGTGTATTTGGGTGAGCAACTGGCAGGAAGCACTATGACTCTCTTAAGGTAGCCAATGCCTTGTCACCAACATAATCCCATCACCAACTTCAAGAAACCGCTTGCAAAGGTAACGAAGCTTCTCATAAGATACACAGCTAGTGGGGTGTCACTTGAGGCAGACTGGCCAAAGTATCAAAAAGATGTGTATTTGGGTGAGCAACTAGCAGGAATCACTATGACACTCATAGGGTCGCCAATGCCTCGTCACCAGCATAATCACATCAGCAACTTCAAGAAACCCCTGGCAAAAGTTACAATGACTCTTAAGATACACAACTAGTGGCGTAGCTATCAGGCAGACTGGAAAGAGTATCTAAAAAATGTGTATTTGGGTGTAGAACTGGCAGGAATCTCTATGACTCTCTTGAGGTAGCCAATGCCTCGTCACCAGCAGAATCAAATCAGCAACTTCTAGAAACCCCTGGCAAAAGTAACGATGTTTCTCTTAAGATACACAACTAGTGGCGTATCGCTTCAGGCACACTGGAAACAGTATCTAAAAAATGTGTATTTGGGTGAGCAACTGGCACGAATCACTGTGACTCTCTTATGGTAGCCAATATCTCGTCACCAGTATAATCACAGCTTCAAAGTCAAGAAACCGCTGGCAAGAGTAACGATGTTTCTCTTAAGATACACAACTAGTGGCGTATCGCTTCAGGCAGACTGGCCACAGTATCTCAAAATGTGTATTTGGGTGAGCAACTGGCAGGAAGCACTATGACTCTCTTAAGGTAGCCAATGCATCGTCACCAACATAATCCCATCACCAACTTCAAGAAACCGCTTGCAAAGGTAACGAAGCTTCTCATAAGATACACAGCTAGTGGGGTGTCACTTGAGGCAGACTGGCCAAAGTATCAAAAAAATGTGTATTTGGGTGAGCAACTAGCAGGAATCACTATGACACTCATAGGGTAGCCAATGGCTCGTCACCAGCATAATCACATCAGCAACTTCAAGAAACCCCTGGCAAAAGTTACAATGACTCTTAAGATACACAACTAGTGGCGTAGCTATCAGGCAGACTGGAAAGAGTATCTAAAAAATGTGTATTTGGGTGAAGAACTGGCAGGAATCTCTATGACTCTCTTGAGGTAGCCAATGCCTCGTCACCAGCAGAATCAAATCAGCAACTTCTAGAAACCCCTGGCAAAAGTAACGATGTTTCTCTTAAGATACACAACTAGTGGCGTATCGCTTCAGGCACACTGGAAACAGTATCTAAAAAATGTGTATTTGGGTGAGCAACTGGCACGAAACACTGTGACTCTCTTAGGGTAGCCAATATCTCGTCACCAGTGTAATCACAGCTTCAACGTCAAGAAACCGCTGGCAAGAGTAACGATGTTTCTCTTAAGATACACAACTTGTGGCGTATCGCTTCAGGCAGACTGGCCACAGTATCTCAAAATGTGTATTTGGGTGAGCAACTGGCAGGAAGCACTATGACTCTCTTAAGGTAGCCAATGCCTCGTCACCAACATAATCCCATCACCAACTTCAAGAAACCGCTTGCAAAGGTAACGAAGCTTCTCATAAGATACACAGCTAGTGGGGTGTCACTTGAGGCAGACTGGCCAAAGTATCAAAAAAATGTGTATTTAAGTGAGCAACTAGCAGGAATCACTATGACACTCATAGGGTAGCCAATGGCTCGTCACCAGCATAATCACATCAGCAACTTCAAGAAACCCCTGGCAAAAGTTACAATGACTCTTAAGATACACAACTAGTGGCGTAGCTATCAGGCAGACTGGAAAGAGTATCTAAAAAATGTGTATTTGGGTGAAGAACTGGCAGGAATCTCTATGACTATCTTGAGGTAGCCAATGCCTCGTCACCAGCAGAATCAAATCAGCAACTTCTAGAAACCCCTGGCAAAAGTAACGATGTTTCTCTTAAGATACACAACTAGTGGCTTATCGCTTCAGGCACACTGGAAACAGTATCTAAAAAATGTGTATTTGGGTGAGCAATTGGCACGAAACACTGTGACTCTCTTAGGGTAGCCAATATCTCGTCACCAGTATAATCGCAGCTTCAAAGTCAAGAAACCGCTGGCAAGAGAAACGATGTTTCTCTTAAGATACACAACTAGTGGCGTATCGCTTCAGGCAGACTGGCCACAGTATCTCAAAATGTGTATTTGGGTGAGCAACTGGCAGGAAGCACTATGACTCTCTTAAGGTAGCCAATGCCTCGTCACCAACATAATCCCATCACCAACTTCAAGAAACCGCTTGCAAAGGTAACGAAGCTTCTCATAAGATACACAGCTAGTCGGGTGCCACTTGAGGCAGACTGGCCAAAGTATCAAAAAAATGTGTATTTGGGTGAGCAACTAGCAGGAATCACTATGACACTCATAGGGTAGCCAATGGCTCGTCACCAGCATAATCACATCAGCAACTTCAAGAAACCCCTGGCAAAAGTTACAATGACTCTTAAGATACACAACTAGTGGCGTAGCTATCAGGCAGACTGGAAAGAGTATCTAAAAAATGTGTATTTGGGTGAAGAACTGGCAGGAATCTCTATGACTCTCTTGAGGTAGCCAATGCCTCGTCACCAGCAGAATCAAATCAGCAACTTCTAGAAACCCCTGGCAAAAGTAACGATGTTTCTCTTAAGATACACAACTAGTGGCGTATCGCTTCAGGCACACTGGAAACAGTATCTAAAAAATGTGTATTTGGGTGAGCAACTGGCACGAAACACTGTGACTCTCTTAGGGTAGCCAATATCTCGTCACCAGTGTAATCACAGCTTCAACGTCAAGAAACCGCTGGCAAGAGTAACGATGTTTCTCTTAAGATACACAACTAGTGGCGTATCGCTTCAGGCAGACTGGCCACAGTATCTCAAAATGTGTATTTGGGTGAGCAACTGGCAGGAAGCACTATGACTCTCTTAAGGTAGCCAATGCCTCGTCACCAACATAATCCCATCACCAACTTCAAGAAACCGCTTGCAAAGGTAACGAAGCTTCTCATAAGATACACAGCTAGTGGGGTGTCACTTGAGGCAGACTTTCCAAAGTATCAAAAAAATGTGTATTTAAGTGAGCAACTAGCAGGAATCACTATGACACTCATAGGGTAGCCAATGGCTCGTCACCAGCATAATCACATCAGCAACTTCAAGAAACCCCTGGCAAAAGTTACAATGATTCTTAAGATACACAACTAGTGGCGTAGCTATCAGGCAGACTGGAAAGAGTATCTAAAAAATGTGTATTTGGGTGAAGAACTGGCAGGAATCTCTATGACTCTCTTGAGGTAGCCAATGCCTCGTCACCAGCAGAATCAAATCAGCAACTTCTAGAAACCCCTGGCAAAAGTAACGATGTTTCTCTTAAGATACACAACTAGTGGCGTATCGCTTCAGGCAGACTGGCCACAGTATCTCAAAATGTGTATTTGGGTGAGCAACTGGCAGGAAGCACTATGACTCTCTTAAGGTAGCCAATGCCTCGTCACCAACATAATCCCATCACCAACTTCAAGAAACCGCTTGCAAAGGTAACGAAGCTTCTCATAAGATACACAGCTAGTGGGGTGTCACTTGAGGCAGACTTTCCAAAGTATCAAAAAAATGTGTATTTAAGTGAGCAACTAGCAGGAATCACTATGACACTCATAGGGTAGCCAATGGCTCGTCACCAGCATAATCACATCAGCAACTTCAAGAAACCCCTGGCAAAAGTTACAATGACTCTTAAGATACACAACTAGAGGCGTAGCTATCAGGCAGACTGGAAAGAGTATCTAAAAAATGTGTATTTGGGTGAAGAACTGGCAGGAATCTCTATGACACTCTTGAGGTAGCCAATGCCTCGTCACCAGCAGAATCAAATCAGCAACTTCTAGAAACCCCTGGCAAAAGTAACGATGTTTCTCTTAAGATACACAACTAGTGGCTTAGTGCTTCAGGCACACTGGAAACAGTATCTAAAAAATGTGTATTTGGGTGAGCAACTGGCACGAAACACTGTGACTCTCTTAGGGTAGCCAATATCTCGTCACCAGTATAATCACAGCTTCAAAGTCAAGAAACCGCTGGCAAGAGTAACGATGTTTCTCTTAAGATACACAACTAGTGGCGTATCGCTTCAGGCAGACTGGCCACAGTATCTCAAAATGTGTATTTGGGTGAGCAACTGGCAGGAAGCACTATGACTCTCTTAAGGTAGCCAATGCCTCGTCACCAACATAATCCCATCACCAACTTCAAGAAACCGCTTGCAAAGGTAACGAAGCTTCTCATAAGATACACAGCTAGTGGGGTGTCACTTGAGGCAGACTTTCCAAAGTATCAAAAAAATGTGTATTTAAGTGAGCAACTAGCAGGAATCACTATGACACTCATAGGGTAGCCAATGGCTCGTCACCAGCATAATCACATCAGCAACTTCAAGAAACCCCTGGCAAAAGTTACAATGACTCTTAAGATACACAACTAGAGGCGTAGCTATCAGGCAGACTGGAAAGAGTAAAAAAAAAATGTGTATTTGGGTGAAGAACTGGCAGGAATCTCTATGACACTCTTGAGGTAGCCAATGCCTCGTCACCAGCAGAATCAAATCAGCAACTTCTAGAAACCCCTGGCAAAAGTAACGATGTTTCTCTTAAGATACACAACTAGTGGCTTAGTGCTTCAGGCACACTGGAAACAGTATCTAAAAAATGTGTATTTGGGTGAGCAACTGGCACGAAACACTGTGACTCTCTTAGGGTAGCCAATATCTCGTCACCAGTATAATCACAGCTTCAAAGTCAAGAAACCGCTGGCAAGAGTAACGATGTTTCTCTTAAGATACACAACTAGTGGCGTATCGCTTCAGGCAGACTGGCCACAGTATCTCAAAATGTGTATTTGGGTGAGCAACTGGCAGGAAGCACTATGACTCTCTTAAGGTAGCCAATGCCTCGTCACCAACATAATCCCATCACCAACTTCAAGAAACCGCTTGCAAAGGTAACGAAGCTTCTCATAAGATACACAGCTAGTGGGGTGTCACTTGAGGCAGACTTTCCAAAGTATCAGAAAAATGTGTATTTAAGTGAGCAACTAGCAGGAATCACTATGACACTCATAGGGTAGCCAATGGCTCGTCACCAGCATAATCACATCAGCAACTTCAAGAAACCGCTTGCAAAGGTAACGAAGCTTCTCATAAGATACACAGCTAGTGGGGTGTCACTTGAGGCAGACAGGCCAAAGTATCAAAAAAATGTGTATTTGGGTGAGCAACTAGCAGGAATCACTATTACACTCATAGGGTAGCCAATGCCTCGTCACCAGCATAATCACATCAGCAACTTCAAGAAACCCCTGGCAAAAGTTACAATGACTCTTAAGATACACAACTAGTGGCGTAGCTATCAGGCAGACTGGAAAGAGTATCTAAAAAATGTGTATTTGGGTGAAGAACTGGCAGGAATCTCTATGACTCTCTTGAGGTAGCCAATGCCTCGTCACCAGCAGAATCAAATCAGCAACTTCTAGAAACCCCTGGCAAAAGTAACGATGTTTCTCTTAAGATACACAACTAGTGGCGTATCGCTTCAGGCACACTGGAAACAGTATCTAAAAAATGTGTATTTGGGTGAGCAACTGGCACGAAACACTGTGACTCTCTTAGGGTAGCCAATATCTCGTCACCAGTATAATCACAGCTTCAAAGTCAAGAAACCGCTGGCAAGAGTAACGATGTTTCTCTTAAGATACACAACTAGTGGCGTATCGCTTCAGGCAGACTGGCCACAGTATCTCAAAATGTGTATTTGGGTGAGCAACTGGCAGGAAGCACTATGACTCTCTTAAGGTAGCCAATGCATCGTCACCAACATAATCCCATCACCAATTTCAAGAAACCGCTTGCAAAGGTAACGAAGCTTCTCATAAGATACACAGCTAGTGGTGTGTCACTTGAGGCAGACTGGCCAAAGTATCAAAAAAATGTGTATTTGGGTGAGCAACTAGCAGGAATCACTATGACACTCATAGGGTAGCCAATGCCTCGTCACCAGCATAATCACATCAGCAACTTCAAGAAACCCCTGGCAAAAGTTACAATGACTCTTAAGATACACAACTAGTGGCGTAGCTATCAGGCAGACTGGAAAGAGTATCTAAAAAATGTGTATTTGGGTGAAGAACTGGCAGGAATCTCTATGACTCTCTTGAGGTAGCCAATGCCACGTCACCAGCAGAATCAAATCAGCAACTTCTAGAAACCCCTGGCAAAAGTAACGATGTTTCTCTTAAGATATACAACTAGTGGCGTATCGCTTCAGGCACACACGAAACAGTATCTAAAAAATGTGTATTTGGGTGAGCAACTGGCACGAAACACTGTGACTCTCTTAGGGTAGCCAATATCTCGTCACCAGTATAATCACAGCTTCAAAGTCAAGAAACCGCTGGCAAGAGTAACGATGTTTCTCTTAAGATACACAACTAGTGGCGTATCGCTTCAGGCAGACTGGCCACAGTATCTCAAAATGTGTATTTGGGTGAGCAACTGGCAGGAAGCACTATGACTCTCTTAAGGTAGCCAATGCCTCGTCACCAACATAATCCCATCACCAACTTCAAGAAACCGCTTGCAAAGGTAACGAAGCTTCTCATAAGATACACAGCTAGTGGGGTGTCACTTGAGGCAGACAGGCCAAAGTATCAAAAAAATGTGTATTTGGGTGAGCAACTAGCAGGAATCACTATTACACTCATAGGGTAGCCAATGCCTCGTCACCAGCATAATCACATCAGCAACTTCAAGAAACCCCTGGCAAAAGTTACAATGACTCTTAAGATACACAACTAGTGGCGTAGCTATCAGGCAGACTGGAAAGAGTATCTAAAAAATGTGTATTTGGGTGAAGAACTGGCAGGAATCTCTATGACTCTCTTGAGGTAGCCAATGCCTCGTCACCAGCAGAATCAAATCAGCAACTTCTAGAAACCCCTGGCAAAAGTAACGATGTTTCTCTTAAGATACACAACTAGTGGCGTATCGCTTCAGGCACACTGGAAACAGTATCTAAAAAATGTGTATTTGGGTGAGCAACTGGCACGAAACACTGTGACTCTCTTAGGGTAGCCAATATCTCGTCACCAGTATAATCACAGCTTCAAAGTCAAGAAACCGCTGGCAAGAGTAACGATGTTTCTCTTAAGATACACAACTAGTGGCGTATCGCTTCAGGCAGACTGGCCACAGTATCTCAAAATGTGTATTTGGGTGAGCAACTGGCAGGAAGCACTATGACTCTCTTAAGGTAGCCAATGCATCGTCACCAACATAATCCCATCACCAATTTCAAGAAACCGCTTGCAAAGGTAACGAAGCTTCTCATAAGATACACAGCTAGTGGGGTGTCACTTGAGGCAGACTGGCCAAAGTATCAAAAAAATGTGTATTTGGGTGAGCAACTAGCAGGAATCACTATGACACTCATAGGGTAGCCAATGCCTCGTCACCAGCATAATCACATCAGCAACTTCAAGAAACCCCTGGCAAAAGTTACAATGACTCTTAAGATACACAACTAGTGGCGTAGCTATCAGGCAGACTGGAAAGAGTATCTAAAAAATGTGTATTTGGGTGAAGAACTGGCAGGAATCTCTATGACTCTCTTGAGGTAGCCAATGCCACGTCACCAGCAGAATCAAATCAGCAACTTCTAGAAACCCCTGGCAAAAGTAACGATGTTTCTCTTAAGATATACAACTAGTGGCGTATCGCTTCAGGCACACACGAAACAGTATCTAAAAAATGTGTATTTGGGTGAGCAACTGGCACGAAACACTGTGACTCTCTTAGGGTAGCCAATATCTCGTCACCAGTATAATCACAGCTTCAAAGTCAAGAAACCGCTGGCAAGAGTAACGATGTTTCTCTTAAGATACACAACTAGTGGCGTATCGCTTCAGGCAGACTGGCCACAGTATCTCAAAATGTGTATTTGGGTGAGCAACTGGCAGGAAGCACTATGACTCTCTTAAGGTAGCCAATGCCTCGTCACCAACATAATCCCATCACCAACTTCAAGAAACCGCTTGCAAAGGTAACGAAGCTTCTCATAAGATACACAGCTAGTGGGGTGTCACTTAAGGCAGACTGGCAAAAGTATCAAAAAAATGTGTATTTGGGTGAGCAACTAGCAGGAATCAATATGACACTCATAGGGTAGCCAATGCCTCGTCACCAGCATAATCACATCAGCAACTCCAAGAAACCCCTGGCAAAAGTTACAATGACTCTTAAGATACACAACTAGTGGCGTAGCTATCAGGCAGACTGGAAAGAGTATCTAAAAAATGTGTATTTGGGTGAAGAACTGGCAGGAATCTCTATGACTCTCTTGTGGTAGCCAATGCCTCGTCACCAGCAGAATCAAATCAGCAACTTCTAGAAACCCCTGGCAAAAGTAACGATGTTTCTCTTAAGATACACAACTAGTGGCGTATCGCTTCAGGCAGACTGGCCACAGTATCTCAAAATGTGTATTTGGGTGAGCAACTGGCAGGAAGCACTATGACTCTCTTAAGGTAGCCAATGCCTCGTCACCAACATAATCCCATCACCAACTTCAAGAAACCGCTTGCAAAGGTAACGAAGCTTCTCATAAGATACACACCTAGTGGGGTGTCACTTGAGGCAGACTGGCAAAAGTATCAAAAAAATGTGTATTTGGGTGAGCAACTAGCAGGAATCACTATGACACTCATAGAGTAGCCAATGCCTCGTCACCAGCAGAATCAAATCAGCAACTTCTAGAAACCCCTGGCAAAAGTAACGTTGTTTCTCTTAAGATACACAACTAGTGGCGTATCGCTTCAGGCATACTGGAAACAGTATCTAAAAAATGTGTATTTGGGTGAGCAACTGGCACGAAACACTGTGACTCTCTTAGGGTAGCCAATATCTCGTCACCAGTATAATCACAGCTTCAAAGTCAAGAAACCGCTGGCAAGAGTAACGATGTTTCTCTTAAGGTACACAACTAGTGGCGTATCGCTTCAGGCAGACTGGCCACAGTATCTCAAAATGTGTATTTGGGTGAGCAACTGGCAGGAAGCACTATGACTCTCTTAAGGTAGCCAATGCCTCGTCACCAACATAATCCCATCACCAACTTCAAGAAACCGCTTGCAAAGGTAACGAAGCTTCTCATAAGATACACAGCTAGTGGGGTGTCACTTGAGGCAGACTGGCCAAAGTATCAAAAAAATGTGTATTTGGGTGAGCAACTAGCAGGAATCACTATGACACTCATAGGGTAGCCAATGCCTCGTCACCAGCATAATCACATCAGCAACTTCAAGAAACCCCTGGCAAAAGTTACAATGACTCTTAAGATACACAACTAGTGGCGTAGCTATCAGGCAGACTGGAAAGAGTATGTAAAAAATGTGTATTTGGGTGAAGAACTGGCAGGAATCTCTATGACTCTCTTGAGGTAGCAATGCCTCGTCACCAGCAGAATCAAATCAGCAACTTCTAGAAACCCCTGGCAAAAGTAACGATGTTTCTCTTAAGATACACAACTAGTGGCGTATCGCTTCAGGCACACTGGAAACAGTATCTAAAAAATGTGTATTTGGGTGAGCAACTGGCACGAAACACTGTGACTCTCTTAGGGTAGCCAATATCTCGTCACCAGTATAATCACAGCTTCAAAGTCAAGAAACCGCTGGCAAGAGTAACGATGTTTCTCTTAAGATACACAACTAGTGGCGTATCGCTTCAGGCAGACTGGCCACAGTATCTCAAAATGTGTATTTGGGTGAGCAACTGGCAGGAAGCACTATGACTCTCTTAAGGTAGCCAATGCCTCGTCACCAACATAATCCCATCACCAACTTCAAGAAACCGCTTGCAAAGGTAACGAAGCTTCTCATAAGATACACAGCTAGTGGGGTGTCACTTGAGGCAGACTGGCAAAAGTATCAAAAAAATGTGTATTTGGGTGAGCAACTAGCAGGAATCAATATGACACTCATAGGGTAGCCAATGCCTCGTCACCAGCATAATCACATCAGCAACTCCAAGAAACCCCTGGCAAAAGTTACAATGACTCTTAAGATACACAACTAGTGGCGTAGCTATCAGGCAGACTGGAAAGAGTATCTAAAAAATGTGTATTTGGGTGAAGAACTGGCAGGAATCTCTATGACTCTCTTGTGGTAGCCAATGCCTCGTCACCAGCAGAATCAAATCAGCAACTTCTAGAAACCCCTGGCAAAAGTAACGATGTTTCTCTTAAGATACACAACTAGTGGCGTATCGCTTGAGGCAGACTGGCCACAGTATCTCAAAATGTGTATTTGGGTGAGCAACTGGCAGGAAGCACTATGACCCTGTTAAGGTAGCCAATGCCTCGTCACCAACATAATCCCATCACCAACTTCAAGAAACCGCTTGCAAAGGTAACGAAGCTTCTCATAAGATACACAGCTAGTGGGGTGTCACTTGAGGCAGACTGGCAAAAGTATCAAAAAAATGTGTATTTGGGTGAGCAATTAGCAGGAATCAATATGACACTCATAGGGTAGCCAATGCCTCGTCACCAGCATAATCACATCAGCAACTTCAAGAAACCCCTGGCAAAAGTTACAATGACTCTTAAGATACACAACTAGTGGCGTAGCTATCAGGCAGACTGGAAAGAGTATCTAAAAAATGTGTATTTGGGTGAAGAACTGGCAGGAATCTCTATGACTCTCTTGTGGTAGCCAATGCCTCGTCACCAGCAGAATCAAATCAGCAACTTCTAGAAACCCCTGGCAAAAGTTACGATGTTTCTCTTAAGATACACAACTAGTGGCGTATCGCTTCAGGCAGACTGGCCACAGTATCTCAAAATGTGTATTTGGGTGAGCAACTGGCAGGAAGCACTATGACCCTGTTAAGGTAGCCAATGCCTCGTCACCAACATAATCCCATCACCAACTTCAAGAAACCGCTTGCAAAGGTAACGAAGCTTCTCATAAGATACACAGCTAGTGGGGTGTCACTTGAGGCAGACTGGCCAAAGTATCAAAAAAATGTGTATTTGGGTGAGAAACTAGCAGGAATCACTATGACACTCATAGGGTAGCCAATGCCTCGTCACCAGCATAATCACATCAGCAACTTCAAGAAACCCCTGGCAAAAGTTACAATGACTCTTAAGATACACAACTAGTAGCGTAGCTATCAGGCAGACTGGAAAGAGTATCTAAAAAATGTGTATTTGGGTGAAGAACTGGCAGGAATCTCTATGACTCTCTTGAGGTAGCCAATGCCTCGTCACCAGCAGAATCAAATCAGCAACTTCTAGAAACCCCTGGCAAAAGTAACGATGTTTCTCTTAAGATACACAACTAGTGGCGTATCGCTTCAGGCACACACGAAACAGTATCTAAAAAATGGGTATTTGGGTGAGCAACTGGCACGAAACTCTGTGACTCTCTTAGGGTAGCCAATATCTCGTCACCAGTATAATCACAGCTTCAAAGTCAAGAAACCGCTGGCAAGAGTAACGATGTTTCTCTTAAGATACACAACTAGTGGCGTATCGCTTCAGGCAGACTGGCCACAGTATCTCAAAATGTGTATTTGGGTGAGCAACTGGCAGGAAGCACTATGACTCTCTTAAGGTAGCCAATGCCTCGTCACCAACATAATCCCATCACCAACTTCAAGAAACCGCTTGCAAAGGTAACGAAGCTTCTCATAAGATACACAGCTAGTGGGGTGTCACTTGAGGCAGACAGGCCAAAGTATCAAAAAAATGTGTATTTGGGTGAGCAACTAGCAGGAATCACTATTACACTCATAGGGTAGCCAATGCCTCGTCACCAGCATAATCACATCAGCAACTTCAAGAAACCCCTGGCAAAAGTTACAATGACTCTTAAGATACACAACTAGTGGCGTAGCTATCAGGCAGACTGGAAAGAGTATCTAAAAAATGTGTATTTGGGTGAAGAACTGGCAGGAATCTCTATGACTCTCTTGAGGTAGCCAATGCCTCGTCACCAGCAGAATCAAATCAGCAACTTCTAGAAACCCCTGGCAAAAGTAACGATGTTTCTCTTAAGATACACAACTAGTGGCGTATCGCTTCAGGCACACTGGAAACAGTATCTAAAAAAATGTGTATTTGGGTGAGCAACTGGCACGAAACACTGTGACTCTCTTAGGGTAGCCAATATCTCGTCACCAGTATAATCACAGCTTCAAAGTCAAGAAACCGCTGGCAAGAGTAACGATGTTTCTCTTAAGATACACAACTAGTGGCGTATCGCTTCAGGCAGACTGGCCACAGTATCTCAAAATGTGTATTTTGGTGAGCAACTGGCAGGAAGCACTATGACTCTCTTAAGGTAGCCAATGCCTCGTCACCAACATAATCCCATCACCAACTTCAAGAAACCGCTTGCAAAGGTAACGAAGCTTCTCATAAGATACACAGCTAGTGGGGTGTCACTTGAGGCAGACAGGCCAAAGTATCAAAAAAATGTGTATTTGGGTGAGCAACTAGCAGGAATCACTATTACACTCATAGGGTAGCCAATGCCTCGTCACCAGCATAATCACATCAGCAACTTCAAGAAACCCCTGGCAAAAGTTACAATGACTCTTAAGATACACAACTAGTGGCGTAGCTATCAGGCAGACTGGAAAGAGTATCTAAAAAATGTGTATTTGGGTGAAGAACTGGCAGGAATCTCTATGACTCTCTTGAGGTAGCCAATGCCTCGTCACCAGCAGAATCAAATCAGCAACTTCTAGAAACCCCTGGCAAAAGTAACGATGTTTCTCTTAAGATACACAACTAGTGGCGTATCGCTTCAGGCACACTGGAAACAGTATCTAAAAAATGTGTATTTGGGTGAGCAACTGGCACGAAACACTGTGACTCTCTTAGGGTAGCCAATATCTCGTCACCAGTATAATCACAGCTTCAAAGTCAAGAAACCGCTGGCAAGAGTAACGATGTTTCTCTTAAGATACACAACTAGTGGCGTATCGCTTCAGGCAGACTGGCCACAGTATCTCAAAATGTGTATTTGGGTGAGCAACTGGCAGGAAGCACTATGACTCTCTTAAGGTAGCCAATGCATCGTCACCAACATAATCCCATCACCAATTTCAAGAAACCGCTTGCAAAGGTAACGAAGCTTCTCATAAGATACACAGCTAGTGGGGTGTCACTTGAGGCAGACTGGCCAAAGTATCAAAAAAATGTGTATTTGGGTGAGCAACTAGCAGGAATCACTATGACACTCATAGGGTAGCCAATGCCTCGTCACCAGCATAATCACATCAGCAACTTCAAGAAACCCCTGGCAAAAGTTACAATGACTCTTAAGATACACAACTAGTGGCGTAGCTATCAGGCAGACTGGAAAGAGTATCTAAAAAATGTGTATTTGGGTGAAGAACTGGCAGGAATCTCTATGACTCTCTTGAGGTAGCCAATGCCACGTCACCAGCAGAATCAAATCAGCAACTTCTAGAAACCCCTGGCAAAAGTAACGATGTTTCTCTTAAGATATACAACTAGTGGCGTATCGCTTCAGGCACACACGAAACAGTATCTAAAAAATGTGTATTTGGGTGAGCAACTGGCACGAAACACTGTGACTCTCTTAGGGTAGCCAATATCTCGTCACCAGTATAATCACAGCTTCAAAGTCAAGAAACCGCTGGCAAGAGTAACGATGTTTCTCTTAAGATACACAACTAGTGGCGTATCGCTTCAGGCAGACTGGCCACAGTATCTCAAAATGTGTATTTGGGTGAGCAACTGGCAGGAAGCACTATGACTCTCTTAAGGTAGCCAATGCCTCGTCACCAACATAATCCCATCACCAACTTCAAGAAACCGCTTGCAAAGGTAACGAAGCTTCTCATAAGATACACAGCTAGTGGGGTGTCACTTAAGGCAGACTGGCAAAAGTATCAAAAAAATGTGTATTTGGGTGAGCAACTAGCAGGAATCAATATGACACTCATAGGGTAGCCAATGCCTCGTCACCAGCATAATCACATCAGCAACTCCAAGAAACCCCTGGCAAAAGTTACAATGACTCTTAAGATACACAACTAGTGGCGTAGCTATCAGGCAGACTGGAAAGAGTATCTAAAAAATGTGTATTTGGGTGAAGAACTGGCAGGAATCTCTATGACTCTCTTGTGGTAGCCAATGCCTCGTCACCAGCAGAATCAAATCAGCAACTTCTAGAAACCCCTGGCAAAAGTAACGATGTTTCTCTTAAGATACACAACTAGTGGCGTATCGCTTCAGGCAGACTGGCCACAGTATCTCAAAATGTGTATTTGGGTGAGCAACTGGCAGGAAGCACTATGACTCTCTTAAGGTAGCCAATGCCTCGTCACCAACATAATCCCATCACCAACTTCAAGAAACCGCTTGCAAAGGTAACGAAGCTTCTCATAAGATACACACCTAGTGGGGTGTCACTTGAGGCAGACTGGCAAAAGTATCAAAAAAATGTGTATTTGGGTGAGCAACTAGCAGGAATCACTATGACACTCATAGAGTAGCCAATGCCTCGTCACCAGCAGAATCAAATCAGCAACTTCTAGAAACCCCTGGCAAAAGTAACGTTGTTTCTCTTAAGATACACAACTAGTGGCGTATCGCTTCAGGCATACTGGAAACAGTATCTAAAAAATGTGTATTTGGGTGAGCAACTGGCACGAAACACTGTGACTCTCTTAGGGTAGCCAATATCTCGTCACCAGTATAATCACAGCTTCAAAGTCAAGAAACCGCTGGCAAGAGTAACGATGTTTCTCTTAAGGTACACAACTAGTGGCGTATCGC
This sequence comes from Schistocerca nitens, assembly GCF_023898315.1. Classification (NCBI taxonomy): domain Eukaryota; kingdom Metazoa; phylum Arthropoda; class Insecta; order Orthoptera; family Acrididae; genus Schistocerca; species Schistocerca nitens. The sequence continues at coordinate 102,798,807 of NC_064616.1, read as the reverse complement.
TTCAGGCAGACTGGCCACAGTATCTCAAAATGTGTATTTGGGTGAGCAACTGGCAGGAAGCACTATGACTCTCTTAAGGTAGCCAATGCCTCGTCACCAACATAATCCCATCACCAACTTCAAGAAACCGCTTGCAAAGGTAACGAAGCTTCTCATAAGATACACAGCTAGTGGGGTGTCACTTGAGGCAGACTGGCCAAAGTATCAAAAAAATGTGTATTTGGGTGAGCAACTAGCAGGAATCACTATGACACTCATAGGGTAGCCAATGCCTCGTCACCAGCATAATCACATCAGCAACTTCAAGAAACCCCTGGCAAAAGTTACAATGACTCTTAAGATACACAACTAGTGGCGTAGCTATCAGGCAGACTGGAAAGAGTATGTAAAAAATGTGTATTTGGGTGAAGAACTGGCAGGAATCTCTATGACTCTCTTGAGGTAGCAATGCCTCGTCACCAGCAGAATCAAATCAGCAACTTCTAGAAACCCCTGGCAAAAGTAACGATGTTTCTCTTAAGATACACAACTAGTGGCGTATCGCTTCAGGCACACTGGAAACAGTATCTAAAAAATGTGTATTTGGGTGAGCAACTGGCACGAAACACTGTGACTCTCTTAGGGTAGCCAATATCTCGTCACCAGTATAATCACAGCTTCAAAGTCAAGAAACCGCTGGCAAGAGTAACGATGTTTCTCTTAAGATACACAACTAGTGGCGTATCGCTTCAGGCAGACTGGCCACAGTATCTCAAAATGTGTATTTGGGTGAGCAACTGGCAGGAAGCACTATGACTCTCTTAAGGTAGCCAATGCCTCGTCACCAACATAATCCCATCACCAACTTCAAGAAACCGCTTGCAAAGGTAACGAAGCTTCTCATAAGATACACAGCTAGTGGGGTGTCACTTGAGGCAGACTGGCAAAAGTATCAAAAAAATGTGTATTTGGGTGAGCAACTAGCAGGAATCAATATGACACTCATAGGGTAGCCAATGCCTCGTCACCAGCATAATCACATCAGCAACTCCAAGAAACCCCTGGCAAAAGTTACAATGACTCTTAAGATACACAACTAGTGGCGTAGCTATCAGGCAGACTGGAAAGAGTATCTAAAAAATGTGTATTTGGGTGAAGAACTGGCAGGAATCTCTATGACTCTCTTGTGGTAGCCAATGCCTCGTCACCAGCAGAATCAAATCAGCAACTTCTAGAAACCCCTGGCAAAAGTAACGATGTTTCTCTTAAGATACACAACTATTGGCGTATCGCTTCAGGCAGACTGGCCACAGTATCTCAAAATGTGTATTTGGGTGAGCAACTGGCAGGAAGCACTATGACCCTGTTAAGGTAGCCAATGCCTCGTCACCAACATAATCCCATCACCAACTTCAAGAAACCGCTTGCAAAGGTAACGAAGCTTCTCATAAGATACACAGCTAGTGGGGTGTCACTTGAGGCAGACTGGCAAAAGTATCAAAAAAATGTGTATTTGGGTGAGCAATTAGCAGGAATCAATATGACACTCATAGGGTAGCCAATGCCTCGTCACCAGCATAATCACATCAGCAACTTCAAGAAACCCCTGGCAAAAGTTACAATGACTCTTAAGATACACAACTAGTGGCGTAGCTATCAGGCAGACTGGAAAGAGTATCTAAAAAATGTGTATTTGGGTGAAGAACTGGCAGGAATCTCTATGACTCTCTTGTGGTAGCCAATGCCTCGTCACCAGCAGAATCAAATCAGCAACTTCTAGAAACCCCTGGCAAAAGTTACGATGTTTCTCTTAAGATACACAACTAGTGGCGTATCGCTTCAGGCAGACTGGCCACAGTATCTCAAAATGTGTATTTGGGTGAGCAACTGGCAGGAAGCACTATGACCCTGTTAAGGTAGCCAATGCCTCGTCACCAACATAATCCCATCACCAACTTCAAGAAACCGCTTGCAAAGGTAACGAAGCTTCTCATAAGATACACAGCTAGTGGGGTGTCACTTGAGGCAGACTGGCCAAAGTATCAAAAAAATGTGTATTTGGGTGAGAAACTAGCAGGAATCACTATGACACTCATAGGGTAGCCAATGCCTCGTCACCAGCATAATCACATCAGCAACTTCAAGAAACCCCTGGCAAAAGTTACAATGACTCTTAAGATACACAACTAGTAGCGTAGCTATCAGGCAGACTGGAAAGAGTATCTAAAAAATGTGTATTTGGGTGAAGAACTGGCAGGAATCTCTATGACTCTCTTGAGGTAGCCAATGCCTCGTCACCAGCAGAATCAAATCAGCAACTTCTAGAAACCCCTGGCAAAAGTAACGATGTTTCTCTTAAGATACACAACTAGTGGCGTATCGCTTCAGGCACACACGAAACAGTATCTAAAAAATGGGTATTTGGGTGAGCAACTGGCACGAAACTCTGTGACTCTCTTAGGGTAGCCAATATCTCGTCACCAGTATAATCACAGCTTCAAAGTCAAGAAACCGCTGGCAAGAGTAACGATGTTTCTCTTAAGATACACAACTAGTGGCGTATCGCTTCAGGCAGACTGGCCACAGTATCTCAAAATGTGTATTTGGGTGAGCAACTGGCAGGAAGCACTATGACTCTCTTAAGGTAGCCAATGCCTCGTCACCAACATAATCCCATCACCAACTTCAAGAAACCGCTTGCAAAGGTAACGAAGCTTCTCATAAGATACACAGCTAGTGGGGTGTCATTGAGGCAGACTGGCAAAAGTATCAAAAAAATGTGTATTTGGGTGAGCAACTAGCAGGAATCACTATGACACTCATAGAGTAGCCAATGCCTCGTCACCAGCAGAATCAAATCAGCAACTTCTAGAAACCCCTGGCAAAAGTAACGTTGTTTCTCTTAAGATACACAACTAGTGGCGTATCGCTTCAGGCACACTGGAAACAGTATCTAAAAAATGTGTATTTGGGTGAGCTACTGGCACGAAACACTGTGACTCTCTTAGGGTAGCCAATATCTCGTCACCAGTATAATCACAGCTTCAAAGTCAAGAAACCGCTGGCAAGAGTAACGATGTTTCTCTTAAGATACACAACTAGTGGCGTATCGCTTCAGCCACACTGGAAACAGTATCTAAAAAATGTGTATTTGGGTGAGCAACTGGCACGAAACACTGTGACTCTCTTAGGGTAGCCAATATCTCGTCACCAGTATAATCACAGCTTCAAAGTCAAGAAACCGCTGGCAAGAGTAACGATGTTTCTCTTAAGATACACAACTAGTGGCGTATCGCTTCAGGCAGACTGGCCACAGTATCTCAAAATGTGTATTTGGGTGAGCAACTGGCAGGAAGCACTATGACTCTCTTAAGGTAGCCAATGCCTCGTCACCAACATAATCCCATCACCGACTTCAAGAAACCGCTTGCAAAGGTAACGAAGCTTCTCATAAGATACACAGCTAGTGGGGTGTCACTTGAGGCAGACTGGCAAAAGTATCAAAAAAATGTGTATTTGGGTGAGCAACTAGCAGGAATCAATATGACACTCATAGGGTAGCCAATGCCTCGTCACCAGCATAATCACATCAGCAACTTCAAGAAACCCCTGGCAAAAGTTACAATGACTCTTAAGATACACAACTAGTGGCGTAGCTATCAGGCAGACTGGAAAGAGTATCTAAAAAATGTGTATTTGGGTGAAGAACTGGCAGGAATCTCTATGACTCTCTTGAGGTAGCCAATGCCTCGTCACCAGCAGAATCAAATCAGCAACTTCTAGAAACCCCTGGCAAAATTAACGATGTTTCTCTTAAGATACACAACTAGTGGCGTATCGCTTCAGGCAGACTGGCCACAGCATCCCAAAATGTGTATTTCGGTGAGCAACTGGCAGGAAGCACTATGACTCTCTTAAGGTAGCCAATGCCTCGTCACCAACATAATCCCATCACCGACTTCAAGAAACCGCTTGCAAAGGTAACGAAGCTTCTCATAAGATACACAGCTAGTGGGGTGTCAGTTGAGGCAGACTGGCAAAAGTATCAAAAAAATGTGTATTTGGGTGAGCAACTAGCAGGAATCAATATGACACTCATAGGGTAGCCAATGCCTCGTCACCAGCATAATCACATCAGCAACTTCAAGAAACCCCTGGCAAAAGTTACAATGACTCTTAAGATACACAACTAGTGGCGTAGCTATCAGGCAGACTGGAAAGAGTATCTAAAAAATGTGTATTTGGGTGAAGAACTGGCAGGAATCTCTATGACTCTCTTGTGGTAGCCAATGCCTCGTCACCAGCAGAATCAAATCAGCAACTTCTAGAAACCCCTGGCAAAATTAACGATGTTTCTCTTAAGATACACAACTAGTGGCGTATCGCTTCAGGCAGACTGGCCACAGTATCTAAAAAATGTGTATTTGGGTGAGCAACTGGCACGAAACACTGTGACTCTCTTAGGGTAGCCAATATCTCGTCACCAGTATAATCACAGCTTCAAAGTCAAGAAACCGCTGGCAAGAGTAACGATGTTTCTCTTAAGATACACAACTAGTGGCGTATCGCTTCAGGCAGACTGGCCACAGCATCTCAAAATGTTTATTTCGGTGAGCAACTGGCAGGAAGCACTATGACGCTCTTAAGGTAGCCAATGCCTCGTCACCAACATAATCCCATCACCAACTTCAAGAAACCGCTTGCAAAGGTAACGAAGCTTCTCATAAGATACACAGCTAGTGGGGTGTCACTTGAGGCAGACTGGCCAAAGTATCAAAAAAATGTGTATTTGGGTGAGCAACTAGCAGGAATCACTATGACACTCATAGGGTAGCCAATGCCTCGTCACCAGCAGAATCAAATCAGCAACTTCTAGAAACCCCTGGCAAAAGTAACGTTGTTTCTCTTAAGATACACAACTAGTGGCGTATCGCTTCAGGCACACTGGAAACAGTATCTAAAAAAAGTGTATTTGGGTGAGCAACTGGCACGAAACACTGTGACTCTCTTAGGGTAGCCAATATCTCGTCACCAGTATAATCACAGCTTCAAAGTCAAGAAACCGCTGGCAAGAGTAACGATGTTTATCTTAAGATACACAACTAGTGGCGTATCGCTTCAGGCAGACTGGCCACAGTATCTCATAATGTGTATTTGGGTGAGCAACTGGCAGGAAGCACTATGACTCTCTTAAGGTAGCCAATGCCTCGTCACCAACATAATCCCATCACCAACTTCAAGAAACCGCTTGCAAAGGTAACGAAGCTTCTCATAAGATACACAGCTAGTGGGGTGTCACTTGAGGCAGACTGGCCAAGGTATCAAAAGAATGTGTATTTGGGTGAAAAACTAGCAGGAATCACTATGACACTCATAGGGTAGCCAATGCCTCGTCACCAGCATAATCACATCAGCAACTTCAAGAAACCCCTGGCAAAAGTTACAATGACTCTTAAGATACACAACTAGTGGCGTAGCTATCAGGCAGACTGGTAAGAGTATCTAAAAAATGTGTATTTGGGTGAAGAACTGGCAGGAATCTCTATGACTCTCTTGAGGTAGCCAATGCCTCGTCACCAGCAGAATCAAATCAGCAACTTCTAGAAACCCCTGGCAAAAGTAACGATGTTTCTCTTAAGATACACAACTAGTGGCGTATCGCTTCAGGCACACTGGAAACAGTATCTAAAAAATGTGTATTTGGGTGAGCAACTGGCACGAAACACTGTGACTCTCTTAGGGTAGCCAATATCTCGTCACCAGTATAATCACAGCTTCAAAGTCAAGAAACCGCTGGCAAGAGTAACGATGTTTCTCTTAAGATACACAACTAGTGGCGTATCGCTTCAGGCAGACTGGCCACAGTATCTCAAAATGTGTATTTGGGTGAGCAACTGGCAGGAAGCACTATGACTCTCTTAAGGTAGCCAATGCCTCGTCACCAACATAATCCCATCACCAACTTCAAGAAACCGCTTGCAAAGGTAACGAAGCTTCTCATAAGATACACAGCTAGTGGGGTGTCACTTGAGGCAGACTGGCCAAAGTATCAAAAAAATGTGTATTTGGGTGAGCAACTAGCAGGAATCACTATGACACTCATAGGGTAGCCAATGACTCGTCACCAGCATAATCACATCAGCAACTTCAAGAAACCCCTGGCAAAAGTTACAATGACTCTTAAGATACGCAACTAGTGGCGTAGCTATCAGGCAGACTGGAAAGAGTATCTAAAAAATGTGTATTTGGGTGAAGAACTGGCAGGAATCTCTATGACGCTCTTGAGGTAGCCAATGCCTCGTCACCAGCAGAATCAAATCAGCAACTTCTAGAAACCCCTGGCAAAAGTAACGATGTTTCTCTTAAGATACACAACTAGTGGCGTATCGCTTCAGGCACACACGAAACAGTATCTAAAAAATGTGTATTTGGGTGAGCAACTGGCACGAAACACTGTGACTCTCTTAGGGTAGCCAATATCTCGTCACCAGTATAATCACAGCTTCAAAGTCAAGAAACCGCTGGCAAGAGTAACGATGTTTCTCTTAAGATACACAACTAGTGGCGTATCGCTTCAGGCAGACTGGCCACAGTATCTCATAATGTGTATTTGGGTGAGCAACTGGCAGGAAGCACTATGACTCTCTTAAGGTAGCCAATGCCTCGTCACCAACATAATCCCATCACCAACTTCAAGAAACCGCTTGCAAAGGTAACGAAGCTTCTCATAAGATACACAGCTAGTGGGGTGTCACTTGAGGCAGACTGGCCAAAGTATCAAAAGAATGTGTATTTGGGTGAGCAACTAGCAGGAATCACTATGACACTCATAGGGTAGCCAATGCCTCGTCACCAGCATAATCACATCAGCAACTTCAAGAAACCCCTGGCAAAAGTTACAATGACTCTTAAGATACACAACTAGTGGCGTAGCTATCAGGCAGACTGGAAAGAGTATCTAAAAAATGTGTATTTGGGTGAAGAACTGGCAGGAATCTCTATGACTCTCTTGAGGTAGCCAATGCCTCGTCACCAGCAGAATGAAATCAGTACCTTCTAGAAACCCCTGGCAAAAGTAACGATGTTTCTCTTAAGATACACAACTAGTTGCGTATCGCTTCAGGCACACTGGAAACAGTATCTAAAAAATGTGTATTTGGGTGAACAACTGGCACGAAACACTGTGACTCTCTTAGGGTAGCCAATATCTCGTCACCAGTATAATCACAGCTTCAAAGTCAAGAAACCGCTGGCAAGAGTAACGATGTTTCTCTTAAGGTACACAACTAGTGGCGTATCGCTTCAGGCAGACTGGCCACAGTATCTCAAAATGTGTATTTGGGTGAGCAACTGGCAGGAAGCACTATGACTCTCTTAAGGTAGCCAATGCCTCGTCACCAACATAATCCCATCACCAACTTCAAGAAACCGCTTGCAAAGGTAACGAAGCTTCTCATAAGATACACAGCTAGTGGGGTGTCACTTGAGGCAGACTGGCCAAAGTATCAAAAAAATGTGTATTTGGGTGAGCAACTAGCAGGAATCACTATGACACTCATAGGGTAGCCAATGCCTCGTCACCAGCATAATCACATCAGCAACTTCAAGAAACCCCTGGCAAAAGTTACAATGACTCTTAAGATACACAACTAGTGGCGTAGCTATCAGGCAGACTGGAAAGAGTATGTAAAAAATGTGTATTTGGGTGAAGAACTGGCAGGAATCTCTATGACTCTCTTGAGGTAGCAATGCCTCGTCACCAGCAGAATCAAATCAGCAACTTCTAGAAACCCCTGGCAAAAGTAACGATGTTTCTCTTAAGATACACAACTAGTGGCGTATCGCTTCAGGCACACTGGAAACAGTATCTAAAAAATGTGTATTTGGGTGAGCAACTGGCACGAAACACTGTGACTCTCTTAGGGTAGCCAATATCTCGTCACCAGTATAATCACAGCTTCAAAGTCAAGAAACCGCTGGCAAGAGTAACGATGTTTCTCTTAAGATACACAACTAGTGGCGTATCGCTTCAGGCAGACTGGCCACAGTATCTCAAAATGTGTATTTGGGTGAGCAACTGGCAGGAAGCACTATGACTCTCTTAAGGTAGCCAATGCCTCGTCACCAACATAATCCCATCACCAACTTCAAGAAACCGCTTGCAAAGGTAACGAAGCTTCTCATAAGATACACAGCTAGTGGGGTGTCACTTGAGGCAGACTGGCAAAAGTATCAAAAAAATGTGTATTTGGGTGAGCAACTAGCAGGAATCAATATGACACTCATAGGGTAGCCAATGCCTCGTCACCAGCATAATCACATCAGCAACTCCAAGAAACCCCTGGCAAAAGTTACAATGACTCTTAAGATACACAACTAGTGGCGTAGCTATCAGGCAGACTGGAAAGAGTATCTAAAAAATGTGTATTTGGGTGAAGAACTGGCAGGAATCTCTATGACTCTCTTGTGGTAGCCAATGCCTCGTCACCAGCAGAATCAAATCAGCAACTTCTAGAAACCCCTGGCAAAAGTAACGATGTTTCTCTTAAGATACACAACTAGTGGCGTATCGCTTCAGGCAGACTGGCCACAGTATCTCAAAATGTGTATTTGGGTGAGCAACTGGCAGGAAGCACTATGACCCTGTTAAGGTAGCCAATGCCTCGTCACCAACATAATCCCATCACCAACTTCAAGAAACCGCTTGCAAAGGTAACGAAGCTTCTCATAAGATACACAGCTAGTGGGGTGTCACTTGAGGCAGACTGGCAAAAGTATCAAAAAAATGTGTATTTGGGTGAGCAATTAGCAGGAATCAATATGACACTCATAGGGTAGCCAATGCCTCGTCACCAGCATAATCACATCAGCAACTTCAAGAAACCCCTGGCAAAAGTTACAATGACTCTTAAGATACACAACTAGTGGCGTAGCTATCAGGCAGACTGGAAAGAGTATCTAAAAAATGTGTATTTGGGTGAAGAACTGGCAGGAATCTCTATGACTCTCTTGTGGTAGCCAATGCCTCGTCACCAGCAGAATCAAATCAGCAACTTCTAGAAACCCCTGGCAAAAGTTACGATGTTTCTCTTAAGATACACAACTAGTGGCGTATCGCTTCAGGCAGACTGGCCACAGTATCTCAAAATGTGTATTTGGGTGAGCAACTGGCAGGAAGCACTATGACCCTGTTAAGGTAGCCAATGCCTCGTCACCAACATAATCCCATCACCAACTTCAAGAAACCGCTTGCAAAGGTAACGAAGCTTCTCATAAGATACACAGCTAGTGGGGTGTCACTTGAGGCAGACTGGCCAAAGTATCAAAAAAATGTGTATTTGGGTGAGAAACTAGCAGGAATCACTATGACACTCATAGGGTAGCCAATGCCTCGTCACCAGCATAATCACATCAGCAACTTCAAGAAACCCCTGGCAAAAGTTACAATGACTCTTAAGATACACAACTAGTAGCGTAGCTATCAGGCAGACTGGAAAGAGTATCTAAAAAATGTGTATTTGGGTGAAGAACTGGCAGGAATCTCTATGACTCTCTTGAGGTAGCCAATGCCTCGTCACCAGCAGAATCAAATCAGCAACTTCTAGAAACCCCTGGCAAAAGTAACGATGTTTCTCTTAAGATACACAACTAGTGGCGTATCGCTTCAGGCACACACGAAACAGTATCTAAAAAATGGGTATTTGGGTGAGCAACTGGCACGAAACTCTGTGACTCTCTTAGGGTAGCCAATATCTCGTCACCAGTATAATCACAGCTTCAAAGTCAAGAAACCGCTGGCAAGAGTAACGATGTTTCTCTTAAGATACACAACTAGTGGCGTATCGCTTCAGGCAGACTGGCCACAGTATCTCAAAATGTGTATTTGGGTGAGCAACTGGCAGGAAGCACTATGACTCTCTTAAGGTAGCCAATGCCTCGTCACCAACATAATCCCATCACCAACTTCAAGAAACCGCTTGCAAAGGTAACGAAGCTTCTCATAAGATACACAGCTAGTGGGGTGTCATTGAGGCAGACTGGCAAAAGTATCAAAAAAATGTGTATTTGGGTGAGCAACTAGCAGGAATCACTATGACACTCATAGAGTAGCCAATGCCTCGTCACCAGCAGAATCAAATCAGCAACTTCTAGAAACCCCTGGCAAAAGTAACGTTGTTTCTCTTAAGATACACAACTAGTGGCGTATCGCTTCAGGCACACTGGAAACAGTATCTAAAAAATGTGTATTTGGGTGAGCTACTGGCACGAAACACTGTGACTCTCTTAGGGTAGCCAATATCTCGTCACCAGTATAATCACAGCTTCAAAGTCAAGAAACCGCTGGCAAGAGTAACGATGTTTCTCTTAAGATACACAACTAGTGGCGTATCGCTTCAGCCACACTGGAAACAGTATCTAAAAAATGTGTATTTGGGTGAGCAGCTGGCACGAAACACTGTGACTCTCTTAGGGTAGCCAATATCTCGTCACCAGTATAATCACAGCTTCAAAGTCAAGAAACCGCTGGCAAGAGTAACGATGTTTCTCTTAAGATACACAACTAGTGGCGTATCGCTTCAGGCAGACTGGCCACAGTATCTCAAAATGTGTATTTGGGTGAGCAACTGGCAGGAAGCACTATGACTCTCTTAAGGTAGCCAATGCCTCGTCACCAACATAATCCCATCACCGACTTCAAGAAACCGCTTGCAAAGGTAACGAAGCTTCTCATAAGATACACAGCTAGTGGGGTGTCACTTGAGGCAGACTGGCAAAAGTATCAAAAAAATGTGTATTTGGGTGAGCAACTAGCAGGAATCAATATGACACTCATAGGGTAGCCAATGCCTCGTCACCAGCATAATCACATCAGCAACTTCAAGAAACCCCTGGCAAAAGTTACAATGACTCTTAAGATACACAACTAGTGGCGTAGCTATCAGGCAGACTGGAAAGAGTATCTAAAAAATGTGTATTTGGGTGAAGAACTGGCAGGAATCTCTATGACTCTCTTGAGGTAGCCAATGCCTCGTCACCAGCAGAATCAAATCAGCAACTTCTAGAAACCCCTGGCAAAATTAACGATGTTTCTCTTAAGATACACAACTAGTGGCGTATCGCTTCAGGCAGACTGGCCACAGCATCCCAAAATGTGTATTTCGGTGAGCAACTGGCAGGAAGCACTATTACTCTCTTAAGGTAGCCAATGCCTCGTCACCAACATAATCCCATCACCGACTTCAAGAAACCGCTTGCAAAGGTAACGAAGCTTCTCATAAGATACACAGCTAGTGGGGTGTCAGTTGAGGCAGACTGGCAAAAGTATCAAAAAAATGTGTATTTGGGTGAGCAACTAGCAGGAATCAATATGACACTCATAGGGTAGCCAATGCCTCGTCACCAGCATAATCACATCAGCAACTTCAAGAAACCCCTGGCAAAAGTTACAATGACTCTTAAGATACACAACTAGTGGCGTAGCTATCAGGCAGACTGGAAAGAGTATCTAAAAAATGTGTATTTGGGTGAAGAACTGGCAGGAATCTCTATGACTCTCTTGTGGTAGCCAATGCCTCGTCACCAGCAGAATCAAATCAGCAACTTCTAGAAACCCCTGGCAAAATTAACGATGTTTCTCTTAAGATACACAACTAGTGGCGTATCGCTTCAGGCAGACTGGCCACAGTATCTAAAAAATGTGTATTTGGGTGAGCAACTGGCACGAAACACTGTGACTCTCTTAGGGTAGCCAATATCTCGTCACCAGTATAATCACAGCTTCAAAGTCAAGAAACCGCTGGCAAGAGTAACGATGTTTCTCTTAAGATACACAACTAGTGGCGTATCGCTTCAGGCAGACTGGCCACAGCATCTCAAAATGTGTATTTCGGTGAGCAACTGGCAGGAAGCACTATGACGCTCTTAAGGTAGCCAATGCCTCGTCACCAACATAATCCCATCACCAACTTCAAGAAACCGCTTGCAAAGGTAACGAAGCTTCTCATAAGATACACAGCTAGTGGGGTGTCACTTGAGGCAGACTGGCCAAAGTATCAAAAAAATGTGTATTTGGGTGAGCAACTAGCAGGAATCACTATGACACTCATAGGGTAGCCAATGCCTCGTCACCAGCAGAATCAAATCAGCAACTTCTAGAAACCCCTGGCAAAAGTAACGTTGTTTCTCTTAAGATACACAACTAGTGGCGTATCGCTTCAGGCACACTGGAAACAGTATCTAAAAAAAGTGTATTTGGGTGAGCAACTGGCACGAAACACTGTGACTCTCCTAGGGTAGCCAATATCTCGTCACCAGTATAATCACAGCTTCAAAGTCAAGAAACCGCTGGCAAGAGTAACGATGTTTATCTTAAGATACACAACTAGTGGCGTATCGCTTCAGGCAGACTGGCCACAGTATCTCATAATGTGTATTTGGGTGAGCAACTGGCAGGAAGCACTATGACTCTCTTAAGGTAGCCAATGCCTCGTCACCAACATAATCCCATCACCAACTTCAAGAAACCGCTTGCAAAGGTAACGAAGCTTCTCATAAGATACACAGCTAGTGGGGTGTCACTTGAGGCAGACTGGCCAAGGTATCAAAAGAATGTGTATTTGGGTGAAAAACTAGCAGGAATCACTATGACACTCATAGGGTAGCCAATGCCTCGTCACCAGCATAATCACATCAGCAACTTCAAGAAACCCCTGGCAAAAGTTACAATGACTCTTAAGATACACAACTAGTGGCGTAGCTATCAGGCAGACTGGTAAGAGTATCTAAAAAATGTGTATTTGGGTGAAGAACTGGCAGGAATCTCTATGACTCTCTTGAGGTAGCCAATGCCTCGTCACCAGCAGAATCAAATCAGCAACTTCTAGAAACCCCTGGCAAAAGTAACGATGTTTCTCTTAAGATACACAACTAGTGGCGTATCGCTTCAGGCACACTGGAAACAGTATCTAAAAAATGTGTATTTGGGTGAGCAACTGGCACGAAACACTGTGACTCTCTTAGGGTAGCCAATATCTCGTCACCAGTATAATCACAGCTTCAAAGTCAAGAAACCGCTGGCAAGAGTAACGATGTTTCTCTTAAGATACACAACTAGTGGCGTATCGCTTCAGGCAGACTGGCCACAGTATCTCAAAATGTGTATTTGGGTGAGCAACTGGCAGGAAGCACTATGACTCTCTTAAGGTAGCCAATGCCTCGTCACCAACATAATCCCATCACCAACTTCAAGAAACCGCTTGCAAAGGTAACGAAGCTTCTCATAAGATACACAGCTAGTGGGGTGTCACTTGAGGCAGACTGGCCAAAGTATCAAAAAAATGTGTATTTGGGTGAGCAACTAGCAGGAATCACTATGACACTCATAGGGTAGCCAATGACTCGTCACCAGCATAATCACATCAGCAACTTCAAGAAACCCCTGGCAAAAGTTACAATGACTCTTAAGATACGCAACTAGTGGCGTAGCTATCAGGCAGACTGGAAAGAGTATCTAAAAAATGTGTATTTGGGTGAAGAACTGGCAGGAATCTCTATGACGCTCTTGAGGTAGCCAATGCCTCGTCACCAGCAGAATCAAATCAGCAACTTCTAGAAACCCCTGGCAAAAGTAACGATGTTTCTCTTAAGATACACAACTAGTGGCGTATCGCTTCAGGCACACACGAAACAGTATCTAAAAAATGTGTATTTGGGTGAGCAACTGGCACGAAACACTGTGACTCTCTTAGGGTAGCCAATATCTCGTCACCAGTATAATCACAGCTTCAAAGTCAAGAAACCGCTGGCAAGAGTAACGATGTTTCTCTTAAGATACACAACTAGTGGCGTATCGCTTCAGGCAGACTGGCCACAGTATCTCATAATGTGTATTTGGGTGAGCAACTGGCAGGAAGCACTATGACACTCATAGGGTAGCCAATGCCTCGTCACCAGCATAATCACATCAGCAACTTCAAGAATCCCCTGGCAAAAGTTACAATGACTCTTAAGATACACAACTAGTGGCGTAGCTATCAGGCAGACTGGAAAGAGTATCTAAAAAATGTGTATTTGGGTGAAGACTGGCAGGAATCTCTATGACTCTCTTGAGGTAGCCAATGCCTCGTCACCAGCAGAACCAAATCAGCAACTTCTAGAAACCCCTGGCAAAAGTAACGATGTTTCTCTTAAGATACACAACTAGTGGCGTATCGCTTCAGGCACACTGGAAACAATATCTAAAAAATGTGTATTTGGGTGAGCAACTGGCAGGAAACACTGTGAATCTCTTAGGGTAGCCTATATCTCGTCACCAGTATAATCACAGCTTCAAAGTCAAGAAACCGCTGGCAAGAGTAACGATGTTTCTCTTAAGATACACAACTAGTGGCGTATCGCTTCAGGCAGACTGGCCACAGTATCTCAAAATGTGTATTTGGGTGAGCAACTGGCAGGAAGCACTATGACTCTCTTAAGGTAGCCAATGCCTTGTCACCAACATAATCCCAACACCTACTTAGAGAAACCGCTTGCAAAGGTAACGAAGCTTCTCATAAGATACACAGCTAGTGGGGTGTCACTTGAGGCAGACTGGCCAAAGTATCAAAAAAATGTGTATTTGGGTGAGCAACTAGCAGGAATCACTATGACACTCATAGGGTAGCCAATGCCTCGTCACCAGCATAATCACATCAGCAACTTCAAGAAACCCCTGGCAAAAGTTACAATGACTCTTAAGATACACAACTAGTGGCGTAGCTATCAGGCAGACTGGTAAGAGTATCTAAAAAATGTGTATTTGGGTGAAGAACTGGCAGGAATCTCTATGACTCTCTTGAGGTAGCCAATGCCTCGTCACCAGCAGAATCAAATCACCAACTTCTAGAAACCCCTGGCAAAAGTAACGATGTTTCTCTTAAGATACACAACTAGTGGCGTATCGCTTCAGGCACACTGGAAACAGTATCTAAAAAATGTGTATTTGGGTGAGCAACTGGCACGAAACACTGTGACTCTCTTAGGGTAGCCAATATCTCGTCACCAGTATAATCACAGCTTCAAAGTCAAGAAACCGCTGGCAAGAGTAACGATGTTTCTCTTAAGATACACAACTAGTGGCGTATCGCTTCAGGCAGACTGGCCACAGTATCTCAAAATGTTTATTTGGGTGAGCAACTGGCAGGAAGCACTATGACTCTCTTAAGGTAGCCAATGCCTCGTCACCAACATAATCCCATCACCAACTTCAAGAAACCGCTTGCAAAGGTAACGAAGCTTCTCATAAGATACACAGCTAGTGGGGTGTCACTTGAGGCAGACTGGCCAAAGTATCAAAAGAATGTGTATTTGGGTGAGCAACTAGCAGGAATCACTATGACACTCATAGGGTAGCCAATGCCTCGTCACCAGCATAATCACATCAGCAACTTCAAGAAACCCCTGGCAAAAGTTACAATGGCTCTTAAGATACACAACTAGTGGCGTAGCTATCAGGCAGACTGGAAAGAGTATCTAAAAATTGTGTATTTGGGTGAAGACTGGCAGGAATCTCTATGACTCTCTTGAGGTAGCCAATGCCTCGTCACCAGCAGAGCCAAATCAGCAACTTCTAGAAACCCCTGGCAAAAGTAACGATGTTTCTCTTAAGATACACAACTAGTGGCGTATCGCTTCAGGCACACTGGAAACAGTATCTAAAAAATGGGAATTTGGTGAGCAACTGGCAGGAAACACTGTGACTCTCTTAGGGTAGCCAATATCTCGTCACCAGTATAATCACAGCTTCAAAGTCAAGAAACCGCTGGCAAGAGTAACGATGTTTCTCTTAAGATACACAACTAGTGGCGTATCGCTTCAGGCAGACTGGCCACAGTATCTCAAAATGTGTATTTGGGTGAGCAACTGGCAGGAAGCACTATGACTCTCTAAAGGTAGCTAATGCCTTGTCACCAATATAATCCCAACACCAACTTCAAGAAACCGCTTGCAAAGGTAACGAAGCTTCTCATAAGATACACAGCTAGTGGGGTGTCACTTGAGGCAGAATGGCCAAAGTATCAAAAAAATGTGTATTTGGGTGAGCAAGTAGCAGGAATCACTATGACACTCATAGAGTAGCCAATGCCTCGTCACCAGCAGAATCAAATCAGCAACTTCTAGAAACCCCTGGCAAAAGTAACGTTGTTTCTCTTAAGATACACAACTAGTGGCGTATCGCTTCAGGCACACTGGAAACAGTATCTAAAAAATGTGTATTTGGGTGAGCAACTGGCACGAAACACTGTGACTCTCTTAGGGTAGCCAATATCTCGTCACCAGTATAATCACAGCTTCAAAGTCAAGAAACCGCTGGCAAGAGTAACGATGTTTCTCTTAAGATACACAACTAGTGGCGTATCGCTTCAGGCAGACTGGCCACAGTATCTCAAAATGTGTATTTGGGTGAGCAACTGGCAGGAAGCACTATGACTCTCTTAAGGTAGCCAATGCCTCGTCACCAACATAATCCCATCACCAACTTCAAGAAACCGCTTGCAAAGGTAACGAAGCTTCTCATAAGATACACAGCTAGTGGGGTGTCACTTGAGGCAGACTGGCAAAAGTATCAAAAAAATGTGTATTTGGGTGAGCAACTAGCAGGAATCACTATGACACTCATAGAGTAGCCAATGCCTCGTCACCAGCAGAATCAAATCAGCAACTTCTAGAAACCCCTGGCAAAAGTATCGTTGTTTCTCTTAAGATACACAACTAGTGGCGTATCGCTTCAGGCACACTGGAAACTATCTAAAAAATGTGTATTTGGGTGAGCAACTGGCACGAAACACTGTGACTCTCTTAGGGTAGCCAATATCTCGTCATCAGTATAATCACAGCTTCAAAGTCAAGAAACCGCTGGCAAGAGTAACGATGTTTCTCTTAAGATACACAACTAGTGGCGTATCGCTTCAGCCACACTGGAAACAGTATCTAAAAAATGTCTATTTGGGTGAGCAACTGGCACGAAACACTGTGACTCTCTTAGGGTAGCCAATATCTCGTCACCAGTATAATCACAGCTTCAAAGTCAAGAAACCGCTGGCAAGAGTAACGATGTTTCTCTTAAGATACACAACTAGTGGCGTATCGCTTCAGGCAGACTGGCCACAGTATCGCAAAATGTGTATTTGGGTGAGCAACTGGCAGGAAGCACTATGACTCTCTTAAGGTAGCCAATGCCTCGTCACCAACATAATCCCATCACCAACTTCAAGAAACCGCTTGCAAAGGTAACGAAGCTTCTCATAAGATACACAGCTAGTGGGGTGTCACTTGAGGCAGACTGGCCAAAGTATCAAAAAAATGTTTATTTGGGTGAGCAACTAGCAGGAATCACTATGACACTCATAGGGTAGCCAATGACTCGTCACCAGCATAATCACATCAGCAACTTCAAGAAACCCCTGGCAAAAGTTACAATGACTCTTAAGATACGCAACTAGTGGCGTAGCTATCAGGCAGACTGGAAAGAGTATCTAAAAAATGTGTATTTGGGTGAAGAACTGGCAGGAATCTCTATGACGCTCTTGAGGTAGCCAATGCCTCGTCACCAGCAGAATCAAATCAGCAACTTCTAGAAACCCCTGGCAAAAGTAACGATGTTTCTCTTAAGATACACAACTAGTGGCGTATCGCTTCAGGCACACACGAAACAGTATCTAAAAAATGTGTATTTGGGTGAGCAACTGGCACGAAACACTGTGACACTCTTAGGGTAGCCAATATCTCGTCACCAGTATAATCACAGCTTCAAAGTCAAGAAACCGCTGGCAAGAGTAACGATGTTTCTCTTAAGATACACAACTAGTGGCGTATCGCTTCAGGCAGACTGGCCACAGTATCTCATAATGTGTATTTGGGTGAGCAACTGGCAGGAAGCACTATGACTCTCTTAAGGTAGCCAATGCCTCGTCACCAACATAATCCCATCACCAACTTCAAGAAACCGCTTGCAAAGGTAACGAAGCTTCTCATAAGATACACAGCTAGTGGGGTGTCACTTGAGGCAGACTGGCCAAAGTATCAAAAGAATGTGTATTTGGGTGAGCAACTAGCAGGAATCACTATGACACTCATAGGGTAGCCAATGCCTCGTCACCAGCATAATCACATCAGCAACTTCAAGAAACCCCTGGCAAAAGTTACAATGACTCTTAAGATACACAACTAGTGGCGTAGCTATCAGGCAGACTGGAAAGAGTATCTAAAAAATGTGTATTTGGGTGAAGAACTGGCAGGAATCTCTATGACTCTCTTGAGGTAGCCAATGCCTCGTCACCAGCAGAATCAAATCAGCAACTTCTAGAAACCCCTGGCAAAAGTAACGATGTATCTCTTAAGATACACAACTAGTGGCGTATCGCTTCAGGCACACTGGAAACAGTATCTAAAAAATGTTTATTTGGGTGAGCAACTGGCACGAAACACTGTGACTCTCTTAGGGTAGCCAATATCTCGTCACCAGTATAATCACAGCTTCAAAGTCAAGAAACCGCTGGCAAGAGTAACGATGTTTCTCTTAAGATACACAACTAGTGGCGTATCGCTTCAGGCAGACTGGCCACAGTATCTCAAAATGTGTATTTGGGTGCGCAACTGGCAGGAAGCACTATGATTCTCTTAAGGTAGCCAATGCCTCGTCACCAACATAATCCCATCACCAACTTCAAGAAACCGCTTGCAAAGGTAACGAAGCTTCTCATAAGATACACAGCTAGTGGGGTGTCACTTGAGGCAGACTGGCCAAAGTATCAAAAGAATGTGTATTTGGGTGAGCAACTAGCAGGAATCACTATGACACTCATAGGGTAGCCAATGCCTCGTCACCAGCATAATCACATCAGCAACTTCAAGAAACCCGTGGCAAAAGTTACAATTACTCTTAAGATACACAACTAGTGGCGTAGCTATCAGGCAGACTGGAAAGAGTATCTAAAAAATGTGTATTTGGGTGAAGAACTGGCAGGAATCTCTATGACTCTCTTGAGGTAGCCAATGCCTCGTCACCACCAGAATCAAATCAGCAACTTCTAGAAACCCCTGGCAAAAGTAACGATGTTTCTCTTAAGATACACAACTAGTGGCGTATCGCTTCAGGCACACTGGAAACAGTATCTAAAAAATGTGTATTTGGGTGAACAACTGGCACGAAACACTGTGACTCTCTTAGGGTAGCCAATATCTCGTCACCAGTATAATCACAGCTTCAAAGTCAAGAAACCGCTGGCAAGAGTAACGATGTTTCTCTTAAGATACACAACTAGTGGCGTATCGCTTCAGGCAGACTGGCCACAGTATCTCAAAATGTGTATTTGGGTGAGCAACTGGCAGGAAGCACTATGACTCTCTTAAGGTAGCCAATGCCTCGTCACCAACATAATCCCATCACCAACTTCAAGAAACCGCTTGCAAAGGTAACGAAGCTTCTCATAAGATACACAGCTAGTGGGGTGTCACTTGAGGCAGACTGGCCAAAGTATCAAAAAAATGTGTATTTGGGTGAGCAACTAGCAGGAATCACTATGACACTCATAGGGTAGCCAATGCCTCGTCACCAGCATAATCACATCAGCAACTTCAAGAAACCCCTGGCAAAAGCTACAATGACTCTGAAGATACACAACTAGTGGCGTAGCTATCAGGCAGACTGGAAAGAGTATCTAAAAAATGTGTATTTGGGTGAAGACTGGCAGGAATCTCTATGACTCTCTTGAGGTAGCCAATGCCTCGTCACCAGCAGAACCAAATCAGCAACTTCTAGAAACCCCTGGCAAAAGTAACGATGTTTCTCTTAAGATACACAACTAGTGGCGTATCGCTTCAGGCACACTGGAAACAATATCTAAAAAATATGTATTTGGGTGAGCAACTGGCAGGAAACACTGTGAATCTCTTAGGGTAGCCTATATCTCGTCACCAGTATAATCACAGCTTCAAAGTCAAGAAACCGCTGGCAAGAGTAACGATGTTTCTCTTAAGATACACAACTAGTGGCGTATCGCTTCAGGCAGACTGGCCACAGTATCTCAAAATGTGTATTTGGGTGAGCATTTGGCAGGAAGCACTATGACTCTCTTAAGGTAGCCAATGCCTTGTCACCAACATAATCCCAACACCTACTTCAAGAAACCGCTTGCAAAGGTAACGAAGCTTCTCATAAGATACACAGCTAGTGGGGTGTCACTTGAGGCAGACTGGCCAAAGTATCAAAAAAATGTGTATTTGGGTGAGCAACTAGCAGGAATCACTATGACACTCATAGGGTAGCCAATGCCTCGTCACCAGCATAATCACATCAGCAACTTAAAGAAACCCCTGGCAAAAGTTACAATGACTCTTAAGATACACAACTAGTGGCGTAGCTATCAGGCAGACTGGAAAGAGTATCTAAAAAATGTGTATTTGGGTGAAGAACTGGCAGGAATCTCTATGACTCTCTTGAGGTAGCCAATGCCTCGTCACCAGCAGAATCAAATCAGCAACTTCTAGAAACCCCTGGCAAAAGTAACGATGTTTCTCTTAAGATACACAACTAGTGGCGTATCGCTTCAGGCACACTGGAAACAGTTTCTAAAAAATGTGTATTTGGGTGAGCAACTGGCACGAAACACTGTGACTCTCTTAGGGTAGCCAATATCTCGTCACCAGTATAATCACAGCTTCAAAGTCAAGAAACCGCTGGCAAGAGTAACGATGTTTCTCTTAAGATACACAACTAGTGGCGTATCGCTTCAGGCAGACTGGCCACAGTATCTCAAAATGTGTATTTGGGTGAGCAACTGGCAGGAAGCACTATGACTATCTTAAGGTAGCCAATGCCTCGTCACCAACATAATCCCATCACCAACTTCAAGAAACCGCTTGCAAAGGTAACGAAGCTTCTCATAAGATACACAGCTAGTGGGGTGTCACTTGAGGCAGACTGGCCAAAGTATCAAAAAAATGTGTATTTGGGTGAGCAACTAGCAGGAATCACTATGACACTCATAGGGTAGCCAATGCCTCGTCACCAGCATAATCACATCAGCAACTTCAAGAAACCCCTGGCAAAAGTTACAATGACTCTTAAGATACACAACTAGTGGCGTAGCTATCAGGCAGACTGGAAAGAGTATCTAAAAAATGTGTATTTGGGTGAAGACTGGCAGGAATCTCTATGACTCTCTTGAGGTAGCCAATGCCTCGTCACCAGCAGAACCAAATCAGCAACTTCTAGAAACCCCTGGCAAAAGTAACGATGTTTCTCTTAAGATACACAACTAGTGGCGTATCGCTTCAGGCACACTGGAAACAGTATCTAAAAAATGTGTATTTGGGTGAGCAACTGGCAGGAAACACTGTGACTCTCTTAGGGTAGCCAATATCTCGTCACCAGTATAATCACAGCTTCAAAGTCAAGAAACCGCTGGCAAGAGTAACGATGTTTCTCTTAAGATACACAACTAGTGGCGTATCGCTTCAGGCAGACTGGCCACAGTATCTCAAAATGTGTATTTGGGTGAGCAACTGGCAGGAAGCACTATTACTCTCTAAAGGTAGCCAATGCCTTGTCACCAACATAATCCCAACACCAACTTCAAGAAACCGCTTGCAAAGGTAACGAAGCTTCTCATAAGATACACAGCTAGTGGGGTGTCACTTGAGGCAGACTGGCCAAAGTATCAAAAAAATGTGTATTTGGGTGAGCAACTAGCAGGAATCACTATGACACTCATAGGGTAGCCAATGCCTCGTCACCAGCATAATCACATCAGCAACTTCAAGAAACCCCTGGCAAAAGTTACAATGACTCTTAAGATACACAACTAGTGGCGTAGCTATCAGGCAGACTGGTAAGAGTATCTAAAAAATGTGTATTTGGGTGAAGAACTGGCAGGAATCTCTATGACTCTCTTGAGGTAGCCAATGCCTCGTCACCAGCAGAATCAAATCAGCAACTTCTAGAAACCCCTGGCAAAAGTAACGATGTTTCTCTTAAGATACACAACTAGTGGCGTATCGCTTCAGGCACACTGGAAACAGTATCTAAAAAATGTGTATTTGGGTGAGCAACTGGCACGAAACACTGTGACTCTCTTAGGGTAGCCAATATCTCGTCACCAGTATAATCACAGCTTCAAAGTCAAGAAACCGCTGGCAAGAGTAACGATGTTTCTCTTAAGATACACAACTAGTGGCGTATCGCTTCAGGCAGACTGGCCACAGTATCTCAAAATGTGTATTTGGGTGAGCAACTGGCAGGAAGCACTATGACTCTCTTAAGGTAGCCAATGCCTCGTCACCAACATAATCCCATCACCAACTTCAAGAAACCGCTTGCAAAGGTAACGAAGCTTCTCATAAGATACACAGCTAGTGGGGTGTCACTTGAGGCAGACTGGCCAAAGTATCAAAAAAATGTGTATTTGGGTGAGCAACTAGCAGGAATCACTATGACACTCATAGGGTAGCCAATGCCTCGTCACCAGCATAATCACATCAGCAACTTAAAGAAACCCCTGGCAAAAGTTACAATGACTCTTAAGATACACAACTAGTGGCGTAGCTATCAGGCAGACTGGAAAGAGTATCTAAAAAATGTGTATTTGGGTGAAGAACTGGCAGGAATCTATATGACTCTCTTGAGGTAGCCAATGCCTCGTCACCAGCAGAATCAAATCAGCAACTTCTAGAAACCCCTGGCAAAAGTAACGATGTTTCCCTTAAGATACACAACTAGTGGCGTATCGCTTCAGGCACACTGGAAACAGTATCTAAAAAATGTGTATTTGGGTGAGCAACTGGCAGGAAACACTGTGACTCTCTTAGGGTAGCCAATATCTCGTCACCAGTATAATCACAGCTTCAAAGTCAAGAAACCGCTGGCAAGAGTAACGATGTTTCTCTTAAGATACACAACTAGTGGCGTATCGCTTCAGGCAGACTGGCCACAGTATCTCAAAATGTGTATTTGGGTGAGCAACTGGCAGGAAGCACTATTACTCTCTTAAGGTAGCCAATGCCTCGTCACCAACATAATCCCATCACCAACTTCAAGAAACCGCTTGCAAAGGTAACGAAGCTTCTCATAAGATACACAGCTAGTGGGGTGTCACTTGAGGCAGACTGGCCAAAGTATCAAAAAAATGTGTATTTGGGTGAGCAACTAGCAGGAATCACTATGACACTCATAGGGTAGCCAATGCCTCGTCACCAGCATAATCACATCAGCAACTTCAAGAAACCCCTGGCAAAAGTTACAATGACTCTTAAGATACACAACTAGTGGCGTAGCTATCAGGCAGACTGGAAAGAGTATCTAAAAAATGTGTATTTGGGTGAAGACTGGCAGGAATCTCTATGACTCTCTTGAGGTAGCCAATGCCTCGTCACCAGCAGAACCAAATCAGCAACTTCTAGAAACCCCTGGCAAAAGTAACGATGTTTCTCTTAAGATATACAACTAGTGGCGTATCGCTTCAGGCACACTGCAAACAGTATCTAAAAAATGTGTATTTGGGTGAGCAACTGGCACGAAACACTGTGACTCTCTTAGGGTAGTCAATATCTCGTCACCAGTATAATCACAGCTTCAAAGTCAAGAAACCGCTGGCAAGAGTAACGATGTTTCTCTTAAGATACACAACTAGTGGCGTATCGCTTCAGGCAGACGCCACAGTATCTCAAAATGTGTATTTGGGTGAGCAACTGGCAGAAAGCATTATGACTCTCTTAAGGTAGCCAATGCCTTGTCACCAACATAATCCCAACACCAACTTCAAGAAACCGCTTGCAAAGGTAACGAAGCTTCTCATAAGATACACAGCTAGTGGGGTGTCACTTGAGGCAGACTGGCCAAAGTATCAAAAAAATGTGTATTTGGGTGAGCAACTAGCAGGAATCACTATGACACTCATAGGGTAGCCAATGCCTCGTCACCAGCATAATCACATCAGCAACTTCAAGAAACCCCTGGCAAAAGTTACAATGACTCTTAAGATACACAACTAGTGGCGTAGCTATCAGGCAGACTGGTAAGAGTATCTAAAAAATGTGTATTTGGGTGAAGAACTGGCAGGAATCTCTATGACTCTCTTGAGGTAGCCAATGCCTCGTCACCAGCAGAATCAAATCAGCAACTTCTAGAAACCCCTGGCAAAAGTAACAATGTTTCCCTTAAGATACACAACTAGTGGCGTATCGCTTCAGGCACACTGGAAACAGTATCTAAAAAATGTGTATTTGGGTGAGCAACTGGCACGAAACACTGTGACTCTCTTAGGGTAGCCAATATCTCGTCACCAGTATAATCACAGCTTCAAAGTCAAGAAACCGCTGGCAAGAGTAACGATGTTTCTCTTAAGATACACAACTAGTGGCGTATCGCTTCAGGCAGACTGGCCACAGTATCTCAAAATGTGTATTTGGGTGAGCAACTGGCAGGAAGCACTATGACTCTCTTAAGGTAGCCAATGCCTCGTCACCAACATAATCCCATCACCAACTTCAAGAAACCGCTTGCAAAGGTAACGACGCTTCTCATAAGATACACAGCTAGTGGGGTGTCACTTGAGGCAGACTGGCCAAAGTATCAAAAAAATGTGTATTTGGGTGAGCAACTAGCAGGAATCACTATGACACTCATAGGGTAGCCAATGCCTCGTCACCAGCATAATCACATCAGCAACATCAAGAAACACCTGGCAAAAGTTACAATGACTCTTAAGATACACAACTAGTGGCGTAGCTATCAGGCAGACTGGAAAGAGTATCTAAAAAATGTGTATTAGGGTGAAGAACTGGCAGGAATCTCTATGACTCTCTTGAGGTAGCCAATGCTTCGTCACCAGCAGAATCAAATCAGCAACTTCTAGAAACCCCCTTCAAAAGTAACGATGTTTCTCTTAAGATACACAACTAGTGGCGTATCGCTTCAGGCACACTGGAAACAGTATCTAAAAAATGTGTATTTGGGTGAGCAACTGGCACGAAACACTGTGACTCTCTTAGGGTAGCCAATATCTCGTCACCAGTATAATCACAGCTTCAAAGTCAAGAAACCGCTAGCAAGAGTAACGATGTTTCTCTTAAGATACACTACTAGTGGCGTATCGCTTCAGGCAGACTGGCCGCAGTATCTCAAAATGTGTATTTGGGTGAGCAACTGGCAGGAAGCACTATGACTCTCTTAAGGTAGCCAATGCCTCGTCACCAACATAATCCCATCACCAACTTCAAGAAACCACTTGCAAAGGTAACGAAGCTTCTCATAAGATACACAGCTAGTGGGGTGTCACTTGAGGCAGACTGACCAAAGTATCAAAAAAATGCGTATTTGGGTGAGCAACTAGCAGGAATCACTATGACACTCATAGGGTAGCCAATGCCTCGTCACCAGCATAATCACATCAGCAACTTCAAGAAACCCCTGGCAAAAGTTACAATGACTCTAAGATACACAACTAGTGGCGTAGCTATCAGGCAGACTGGAAAGAGTATCTAAAAAATGTGTATTTGGATGAGCAACTGGCAGGAAACACTGTGACTCTCTTAGGGTAGCCAATATCTCGTCACCAGTATTATCACAGCTTCAAAGTCAAGAAACCGCTGGCAAGAGTAACGATGTTTCTCTTAAGATACACAACTAGTGGCGTAGCTATCAGGCAGACTGGAAAGAGTATCTAAAAAATGTGTATTTGGGTGAACAACTGGCACGAAACACTGTGACTCTCTTAGTGTAGCCAATATCTCGTCACCAGTATAATCACAGCTTCAAAGTCAAGAAACCGCTGGCAAGAGTAACGATGTTTCTCTTAAGATACACAACTAGTGGCGTATCGCTTCAGGCACACTGGAAACAGTATCTAAAGAAAGTGTATTTGGGTGAGCAACTGGCACGAAACACTGTGACTCTCTTAGGGTAGCCAATATCTCGTCACCAGTATAATCACAGCTTCAAAGTCAAGAAACCGCTGGCAAGAGTAACGATGTTTCTCTTAAGATACACAACTAGTGGCGTATCGCTTCAGGCAGACTGGCCACAGTATCTCAAAATGTGTATTTGGGTGAGCAACTGGCAGGAAGCACTATGACTCTCTTAAGGTAGCCAATGCCTCGTCACCAACATAATCCCATCATCAACTTCTAGAAACCGCTTGCAAAGGTAACGAAGCTTCTCATAAGATACACAGCTAGTGGGGTGTCACTTGAGGCAGACTGGCCAAAGTATCAAAAAAATGTGTATTTGGGTGAGCAACTAGCAGGAATCACTATGACACTCATAGGGTAGCCAATGCCTCGTCACCAGCATAATCACATCAGCAACTTCAAGAAACCCCTGGCAAAAGTTACAATGACTCTTAAGATACACAACTAGTGGCGTAGCTATCAGGCAGACTGGAAAGAGTATCTAAAAAATGTGTATTTGGGTGAAGAACTGGCAGGAATCTCTATGACTCTCTTGAGGTAGCCAATGCCTCGTCACCAGCACAATCAAATCAGCAACTTCTACAAACCCCTGGCAAAAGTAACGATGTTTCTCTTAAGATACACAACTAGTGGCGTATCGCTTCAGGCAGACTGGCCACAGTATCTCAAAATGTGTATTTGGGTGAGCAACTGGCAGGAAGCACTATGACTCTCTTAAGGTAGCCGATGCCTCGTCACCAACATAATCCCATCACCAACTTCAAGAAACCGCTTGCAAAGGTAACGAAGCTTCTCATAAGATACACAGCTAGTGGGGTGTCACTTGAGGCAGACTGGCCAAAGTATCAAAAAAATGTGTATTTGGGTGAGCAACTAGCAGGAATCACTATGACACTCATGGGGTAGCCAATGCCTCGTCACCAGCATAATCACATCAGCAACATCAAGAAACACCTGGCAAAAGTTACAATGACTCTTAAGATACACAACTAGTGGCGTAGCTATCAGGCAGACTGGAAAGAGTATCTAAAAAATGTGTATTTGGGTGAAGACTGGCAGGAATCTCTATGACTCTCTTGAGGTAGCCAATGCCTCGTCACCAGCAGAACCAAATCAGCAACTTCTAGAAACCCCTGGCAAAAGTAACGATGTTTCTCTTAAGATACACAACTAGTGGCGTATCGCTTCAGGCACACTGCAAACAGTATCTAAAAAATGTGTATTTGGGTGAGCAACTGGCACGAAACACTGTGACTCTCTTAGGGTAGTCAATATCTCGTCACCAGTATAATCACAGCTTCAAAGTCAAGAAACCGCTGGCAAGAGTAACGATGTTTCTCTTAAGATACACAACTAGTGGCGTATCGCTTCAGGCAGACGCCACAGTATCTCAAAATGTGTATTTGGGTGAGCAACTGGCAGAAAGCATTATGACTCTCTTAAGGTAGCCAATGCCTTGTCACCAACATAATCCCAACACCAACTTCAAGAAACCGCTTGCAAAGGTAACGAAGCTTCTCATAAGATACACAGCTAGTGGGGTGTCACTTGAGGCAGACTGGCCAAAGTATCAAAAAAATGTGTATTTGGGTGAGCAACTAGCAGGAATCACTATGACACTCATAGGGTAGCCAATGCCTCGTCACCAGCATAATCACATCAGCAACTTCAAGAAACCCCTGGCAAAAGTTACAATGACTCTTAAGATACACAACTAGTGGCGTAGCTATCAGGCAGACTGGTAAGAGTATCTAAAAAATGTGTATTTGGGTGAAGAACTGGCAGGAATCTCTATGACTCTCTTGAGGTAGCCAATGCCTCGTCACCAGCAGAATCAAATCAGCAACTTCTAGAAACCCCTGGCAAAAGTAACGATGTTTCCCTTAAGATACACAACTAGTGGCGTATCGCTTCAGGCACACTGGAAACAGTATCTAAAAAATGTGTATTTGGGTGAGCAACTGGCACGAAACACTGTGACTCTCTTAGGGTAGCCAATATCTCGTCACCAGTATAATCACAGCTTCAAAGTCAAGAAACCGCTGGCAAGAGTAACGATGTTTCTCTTAAGATACACAACTAGTGGCGTATCGCTTCAGGCAGACTGGCCACAGTATCTCAAAATGTGTATTTGGGTGAGCAACTGGCAGGAAGCACTATGACTCTCTTAAGGTAGCCAATGCCTCGTCACCAACATAATCCCATCACCAACTTCAAGAAACCGCTTGCAAAGGTAACGACGCTTCTCATAAGATACACAGCTAGTGGGGTGTCACTTGAGGCAGACTGGCCAAAGTATCAAAAAAATGTGTATTTGGGTGAGCAACTAGCAGGAATCACTATGACACTCATAGGGTAGCCAATGCCTCGTCACCAGCATAATCACATCAGCAACATCAAGAAACACCTGGCAAAAGTTACAATGACTCTTAAGATACACAACTAGTGGCGTAGCTATCAGGCAGACTGGAAAGAGTATCTAAAAAATGTGTATTTGGTTGAAGAACTGGCAGGAATCTCTATGACTCTCTTGAGGTAGCCAATGCTTCGTCACCAGCAGAATCAAATCAGCAACTTCTAGAAACCCCCTTCAAAAGTAACGATGTTTCTCTTAAGATACACAACTAGTGGCGTATCGCTTCAGGCACACTGGAAACAGTATCTAAAAAATGTGTATTTGGGTGAGCAACTGGCACGAAACACTGTGACTCTCTTAGGGTAGCCAATATCTCGTCACCAGTATAATCACAGCTTCAAAGTCAAGAAACCGCTAGCAAGAGTAACGATGTTTCTCTTAAGATACACTACTAGTGGCGTATCGCTTCAGGCAGACTGGCCGCAGTATCTCAAAATGTGTATTTGGGTGAGCAACTGGCAGGAAGCACTATGACTCTCTTAAGGTAGCCAATGCCTCGTCACCAACATAATCCCATCACCAACTTCAAGAAACCACTTGCAAAGGTAACGAAGCTTCTCATAAGATACACAGCTAGTGGGGTGTCACTTGAGGCAGACTGACCAAAGTATCAAAAAAATGCGTATTTGGGTGAGCAACTAGCAGGAATCACTATGACACTCATAGGGTAGCCAATGCCTCGTCACCAGCATAATCACATCAGCAACTTCAAGAAACCCCTGGCAAAAGTTACAATGACTCTAAGATACACAACTAGTGGCGTAGCTATCAGGCAGACTGGAAAGAGTATCTAAAAAATGTGTATTTGGATGAGCAACTGGCAGGAAACACTGTGACTCTCTTAGGGTAGCCAATATCTCGTCACCAGTATTATCACAGCTTCAAAGTCAAGAAACCGCTGGCAAGAGTAACGATGTTTCTCTTAAGATACACAACTAGTGGCGTATCGCTTCAGGCAGACTGGAAAGAGTATCTAAAAAATGTGTATTTGGGTGAACAACTGGCACGAAACACTGTGACTCTCTTAGTGTAGCCAATATCTCGTCACCAGTATAATCACAGCTTCAGAGTCAAGAAACCGCTGGCAAGAGTAACGATGTTTCTCTTAAGATACACAACTAGTGGCGTATCGCTTCAGGCACACTGGAAACAGTATCTAAAGAAAGTGTATTTGGGTGAGCAACTGGCACGAAACACTGTGACTCTCTTAGGGTAGCCAATATCTCGTCACCAGTATAATCACAGCTTCAAAGTCAAGAAACCGCTGGCAAGAGTAACGATGTTTCTCTTAAGATACACAACTAGTGGCGTATCGCTTCAGGCAGACTGGCCACAGTATCTCAAAATGTGTATTTGGGTGAGCAACTGGCAGGAAGCACTATGACTCTCTTAAGGTAGCCAATGCCTCGTCACCAACATAATCCCATCATCAACTTCTAGAAACCGCTTGCAAAGGTAACGAAGCTTCTCATAAGATACACAGCTAGTGGGGTGTCACTTGAGGCAGACTGGCCAAAGTATCAAAAAAATGTGTATTTGGGTGAGCAACTAGCAGGAATCACTATGACACTCATAGGGTAGCCAATGCCTCGTCACCAGCATAATCACATCAGCAACTTCAAGAAACCCCTGGCAAAAGTTACAATGACTCTTAAGATACACAACTAGTGGCGTAGCTATCAGGCAGACTGGAAAGAGTATCTAAAAAATGTGTATTTGGGTGAAGAACTGGCAGGAATCTCTATGACTCTCTTGAGGTAGCCAATGCCTCGTCACCAGCACAATCAAATCAGCAACTTCTACAAACCCCTGGCAAAAGTAACGATGTTTCTCTTAAGATACACAACTAGTGGCGTATCGCTTCAGGCAGACTGGCCACAGTATCTCAAAATGTGTATTTGGGTGAGCAACTGGCAGGAAGCACTATGACTCTCTTAAGGTAGCCGATGCCTCGTCACCAACATAATCCCATCACCAACTTCAAGAAACCGCTTGCAAAGGTAACGAAGCTTCTCATAAGATACACAGCTAGTGGGATGTCACTTGAGGCAGACTGGCCAAAGTATCAAAAAAATGTGTATTTGGGTGAGCAACTAGCAGGAATCACTATGACACTCATAGGGTAGCCAATGCCTCGTCACCAGCATAATCACATCAGCAACATCAAGAAACACCTGGCAAAAGTTACAATGACTCTTAAGATACACAACTAGTGGCGTAGCTATCAGGCAGACTGGAAAGAGTATCTAAAAAATGTGTATTTGGGTGAAGAACTGGCAGGAATCTCTATGACTCTCTTGAGGTAGCCAATGCTTCGTCACCAGCAGAATCAAATCAGCAACTTCTAGAAACCCCCTTCAAAAGTAACGATGTTTCTCTTAAGATACACAACTAGTGGCGTATCGCTTCAGGCACACTGGAAACAGTATCTAAAAAATGTGTATTTGGGTGAGCAACTGGCACGAAACACTGTGACTCTCTTAGGGTAGCCAATATCTCGTCACCAGTATAATCACAGCTTCAAAGTCAAGAAACCGCTAGCAAGAGTAACGATGTTTCTCTTAAGATACACTACTAGTGGCGTATCGCTTCAGGCAGACTGGCCACAGTATCTCAAAATGTGTATTTGGGTGAGCAACTGGCAGGAAGCACTATGACTCTCTTAAGGTAGCCAATGCCTCGTCACCAACATAATCCCATCACCAACTTCAAGAAACCACTTGCAAAGGTAACGAAGCTTCTCATAAGATACACAGCTAGTGGGGTGTCACTTGAGGCAGACTGACCAAAGTATCAAAAAAATGCGTATTTGGGTGAGCAACTAGCAGGAATCACTATGACACTCATAGGGTAGCCAATGCCTCGTCACCAGCATAATCACATCAGCAACTTCAAGAAACCCCTGGCAAAAGTTACAATGACTCTAAGATACACAACTAGTGGCGAAGCTATCAGGCAGACTGGAAAGAGTATCTAAAAAATGTGTATTTGGATGAGCAACTGGCAGGAAACACTGTGACTCTCTTAGGGTAGCCAATATCTCGTCACCAGTATTATCACAGCTTCAAAGTCAAGAAACCGCTGGCAAGAGTAACGATGTTTCTCTTAAGATACACAACTAGTGGCGTATCGCTTCAGGCAGACTGGAAAGAGTATCTAAAAAATGTGTATTTGGGTGAACAACTGGCACGAAACACTGTGACTCTCTTAGTGTAGCCAATATCTCGTCACCAGTATAATCACAGCTTCAAAGTCAAGAAACCGCTGGCAAGAGTAACGATGTTTCTCTTAAGATACACAACTAGTGGCGTATCGCTTCAGGCACACTGGAAACAGTATCTAAAGAAAGTGTATTTGGGTGAGCAACTGGCACGAAACACTGTGACTCTCTTAGGGTAGCCAATATCTCGTCACCAGTATAATCACAGCTTCAAAGTCAAGAAACCGCTGGCAAGAGTAACGATGTTTCTCTTAAGATACACAACTAGTGGCGTATCGCTTCAGGCAGACTGGCCACAGTATCTCAAAATGTGTATTTGGGTGAGCAACTGGCAGGAAGCACTATGACTCTCTTAAGGTAGCCAATGCCTCGTCACCAACATAATCCCATCATCAACTTCTAGAAACCGCTTGCAAAGGTAACGAAGCTTCTCATAAGATACACAGCTAGTGGGGTGTCACTTGAGGCAGACTGGCCAAAGTATCAAAAAAATGTGTATTTGGGTGAGCAACTAGCAGGAATCACTATGACACTCATAGGGTAGCCAATGCCTCGTCACCAGCATAATCACATCAGCAACTTCAAGAAACCCCTGGCAAAAGTTACAATGACTCTTAAGATACACAACTAGTGGCGTAGCTATCAGGCAGACTGGAAAGAGTATCTAAAAAATGTGTATTTGGGTGAAGAACTGGCAGGAATCTCTATGACTCTCTTGAGGTAGCCAATGCCTCGTCACCAGCACAATCAAATCAGCAACTTCTACAAACCCCTGGCAAAAGTAACGATGTTTCTCTTAAGATACACAACTAGTGGCGTATCGCTTCAGGCAGACTGGCCACAGTATCTCAAAATGTGTATTTGGGTGAGCAACTGGCAGGAAGCACTATGACTCTCTTAAGGTAGCCGATGCCTCGTCACCAACATAATCCCATCACCAACTTCAAGAAACCGCTTGCAAAGGTAACGAAGCTTCTCATAAGATACACAGCTAGTGGGGTGTCACTTGAGGCAGACTGGCCAAAGTATCAAAAAAATGTGTATTTGGGAGAGCAACTAGCAGGAATCACTATGACACTCATAGGGTAGCCAATGCCTCGTCACCAGCATAATCACATCAGCAACTTCAAGAAACCCCTGGCAAAAGTTACAATGACTCTTAAGATACACAACTAGTGGCGTAGCTATCAGGCAGACTGGAAAGAGTATCTAAAAAATGTGTATTTGGGTGAAGAACTGGCAGGAATCTCTATGACTCTCTTGAGGTAGCCAATGCCTCGTCACCAGCAGAATCAAATCAGCAACTTCTACAAACCCCTGGCAAAAGTAACGATGTTTCTCTTAAGATACACAACTAGTGGCGTATCGCTTCAGGCACACTGCAAACAGTATCTAAAAAATGTGTATTTGGGTGAGCAACTGGCACGAAACACTGTGACTCTCTTAGGGTAGCCAATATCTCGTCACCAGTATAATCACAGCTTCAAAGTCAAGAAACCGCTGGCAAGAGTAACGATGTTTCTCTTAAGATACACAACTAGTGGCGTATCGCTTCAGGCAGACTGGCCACAGTATCTCAAAATGTGTATTTGGGTGAGCAACTGGCAGGAAGCACTATGACTCTCTTAAGGTAGCCAATGCCTCGTCACCAACATAATCCCATCACCAACTTCAAGAAACCGCTTGCAAAGGTAACGACGCTTCTCATAAGATACACAGCTAGTGGGGTGTCACTTGAGGCAGACTGGCCAAAGTATCAAAAAAATGTGTATTTGGGTGAGCAACTAGCAGGAATCACTATGACACTCATAGGGTAGCCAATGCCTCGTCACCAGCATAATCACATCAGCAACATCAAGAAACACCTGGCAAAAGTTACAATGACTCTTAAGATACACAACTAGTGGCGTAGCTATCAGGCAGACTGGAAAGAGTATCTAAAAAATGTGTATTTGGGTGAAGAACTGGCAGGAATCTCTATGACTCTCTTGAGGTAGCCAATGCTTCGTCACCAGCAGAATCAAATCAGCAACTTCTAGAAACCCCCTTCAAGAGTAACGATGTTTCTCTTAAGATACACAACTAGTGGCGTATCGCTTCAGGCACACTGGAAACAGTATCTAAAAAATGTGTATTTGGGTGAGCAACTGGCACGAAACACTGTGACTCTCTTAGGGTAGCCAATATCTCGTCACCAGTATAATCACAGCTTCAAAGTCAAGAAACCGCTAGCAAGAGTAACGATGTTTCTCTTAAGATACACTACTAGTGGCGTATCGCTTCAGGCAGACTGGCCGCAGTATCTCAAAATGTGTATTTGGGTGAGCAACTGGCAGGAAGCACTATGACTCTCTTAAGGTAGCCAATGCCTCGTCACCAACATAATCCCATCACCAACTTCAAGAAACCACTTGCAAAGGTAACGAAGCCTCTCATAAGATACACAGCTAGTGGGGTGTCACTTGAGGCAGACTGACCAAAGTATCAAAAAAATGTGTATTTGGGTGAGCAACTAGCAGGAATCACTATGACACTCATAGGGTAGCCAATGCCTCGTCACCAGCATAATCACATCAGCAACTTCAAGAAACCCCTGGCAAAAGTTACAATGACTCTAAGATACACAACTAGTGGCGTAGCTATCAGGCAGACTGGAAAGAGTATCTAAAAAATGTGTATTTGGATGAGCAACTGGCAGGAAACACTGTGACTCTCTTAGGGTAGCCAATATCTCGTCACCAGTATTATCACAGCTTCAAAGTCAAGAAACCGCTGGCAAGAGTAACGATGTTTCTCTTAAGATACACAACTAGTGGCGTATCGCTTCAGGCAGACTGGAAAGAGTATCTAAAAAATGTGTATTTGGGTGAACAACTGGCACGAAACACTGTGACTCTCTTAGTGTAGCCAATATCTCGTCACCAGTATAATCACAGCTTCAAAGTCAAGAAACCGCTGGCAAGAGTAACGATGTTTCTCTTAAGATACACAACTAGTGGCGTATCGCTTCAGGCACACTGGAAACAGTATCTAAAGAATGTGTATTTGGGTGAGCAACTGGCACGAAACACTTTGACTCTCTTAGGGTAGCCAATATCTCGTCACCAGTATAATCACAGCTTCAAAGTCAAGAAACCGCTGGCAAGAGTAACGATGTTTCTCTTAAGATACACAACTAGTGGCGTATCGCTTCAGGCAGACTGGCCACAGTATCTCAAAATGTGTATTTGGGTGAGCAACTGGCAGGAAGCACTATGACTCTCTTAAGGTAGCCAATGCCTCGTCACCAACATAATCCCATCACCAACTTCAAGAAACCGCTTGCAAAGGTAACGAAGCTTCTCATAAGATACACAGCTAGTGGGGTGTCACTTGAGGCAGACTGGCCAAAGTATCAAAAAAATGTGTATTTGGGTGAGCAACTAGCAGGAACCACTATGACACTCATAGGGTAGCCAATGGCTCGTCACCAGCATAATCACATCAGCAACTTCAAGAAACCCCTGGCAAAAGTTACAATGACTCTTAAGATACACAACTAGTGGCGTAGCTATCAGGGAGACTGGAAAGAGTATCTAAAAAATGTGTATTTGGGTGAAGAACTGGCAGGAATCTCTATGACTCTCTTGAGGTAGCCAATGCCTCGTCACCAGCAGAATCAAATCAGCAACTTCTAGAAACCCCTGGCAAAAGTAACGATGTTTCTCTTAAGATACACAACTAGTGGTGTATCGCTTCAGGCACACTGCAAACAGTATCTAAAAAATG
Organism: Schistocerca nitens; assembly: GCF_023898315.1. Lineage (NCBI taxonomy): Eukaryota > Metazoa > Arthropoda > Insecta > Orthoptera > Acrididae > Schistocerca > Schistocerca nitens. The sequence goes on along the minus strand of NC_064616.1, from coordinate 102,763,480 downwards.
TGTATTTGGGTGAGCAACTGGCACGAAACACTGTGACTCTCTTAGGGTAGCCAATATCTCGTCACCAGTATAATCACAGCTTCAAAGTCAAGAAACCGCTGGCAAGAGTAACGATGTTTCTCTTAAGATACACAACTAGTGGCGTATCGCTTCAGGCAGACTGGCCACAGTATCTCAAAATGTGTATTTGGGTGAGCAACTGGCAGGAAGCACTATGACACTCATAGGGTAGCCAATGCCTCGTCACCAGCATAATCACATCAGCAACTTCAAGAAACCCCTGGCAAAAGTTACAATGACTCTTAAGATACACAACTAGTGGCGTAGCTATCAGGCAGACTGGAAAGAGTATCTAAAAAATGTGTATTTGGGTGAAGAACTGGCAGGAATCTCTATGACACTCTTGAGGTAGCCAATGCCTCGTCACCAGCAGAATCAAATCAGTACCTTCTAGAAACCCCTGGCAAAAGTAACGATGTTTCTCTTAAGATACACAACTAGTTGCGTATCGCTTCAGGCACACTGGAAACAGTATCTAAATAATGTGTATTTGGGTGAACAACTGGCACGAAACACTGTGACTCTCTTAGGGTAGCCAATATCTCGTCACCAGTATAATCACAGCTTCAAAGTCAAGAAACCGCTGGCAAGAGTAACGATGTTTCTCTTAAGATACACAACTAGTGGCGTATCGCTTCAGGCAGACTGGCCACAGTATCTCAAAATGTGTATTTGGGTGAGCAACTGGCAGGAAGCACTATGACTCTCTTAAGGTAGCCGATGCCTCGTCACCAACATAATCCCATCACCAACTTCATGAAACCGCTTGCAAAGGTAACGAAGCTTCTCATAAGATACACAGCTAGTGGGGTGTCACTTGAGGCAGACTGGCCAAAGTATCAAAAAAATGTGTATTTGGGTGAGCAACTAGCAGGAATCACTATGACACTCATAGGGTAGCCAATGCCTCGTCACCAGCATAATCACATCAGCAACTTCAAGAAACCCCTGGCAAAAGTTACAATGACTCTTAAGATACACAACTAGTGGCGTAGCTATCAGGCAGACTGGAAAGAGTATCTAAAAAATGTGTATTTGGGTGAAGAACTGGCAGGAATCTCTATGACTCTCTTGAGGTAGCCAATGCCTCGTCACCAGCAGAATCAAATCAGCAACTTCTACAAACCCCTGGCAAAAGTAACGATGTTTCTCTTAAGATACACAACTAGTGGCGTATCGCTTCAGGCACACTGCAAACAGTATCTAAAAAATGTGTATTTGGGTGAGCAACTGGCACGAAACACTGTGACTCTCTTAGGGTAGCCAATATCTCGTCACCAGTATAATCACAGCTTCAAAGTCAAGAAACCGCTGGCAAGAGTAACGATGTTTCTCTTAAGATACACAACTAGTGGCGTATCGCTTCAGGCAGACTGGCCACAGTATCTCAAAATGTGTATTTGGGTGAGCAACTGGCAGGAAGCACTATGACTCTCTTAAGGTAGCCAATGCCTCGTCACCAACATAATCCCATCACCAACTTCATGAAACCGCTTGCAAAGGTAACGAAGCTTCTCATAAGATACACAGCTAGTGGGGTGTCACTTGAGGCAGACTGGCCAAAGTATCAAAAAAATGTGTATTTGGGTGAGCAACTAGCAGGAATCACTATGACACTCATAGGGTAGCCAATGCCTCGTCACCAGCATAATCACATCAGCAACTTCAAGAAACCCCTGGCAAAAGTTACAATGACTCTTAAGATACACAACTAGTGGCGTAGCTATCAGGCAGACTGGAAAGAGTATCTAAAAAATGTGTATTTGGGTGAAGAACTGGCAGGAATCTCTATGACACTCTTGAGGTAGCCAATGCCTCGTCACCAGCAGAATCAAATCAGAACCTTCTAGAAACCCCTGGCAAAAGTAACGATGTTTCTCTTAAGATACACAACTAGTGGCGTATCGCTTCAGGCACACTGGAAACAGTATCTAAAAAATGTGTATTTGGGTGAGCAACTGGCACGAAACACTGTGACTCTCTTGGGGTAGCCAATATCTCGTCACCAGTATAATCACAGCTTCAAAGTCAAGAAACCGCTGGCAAGAGTAACGATGTTTCTCTTAAGATACACAACTAGTGGCGTATCGCTTCAGGCAGACTGTATCTCAAAATGTGTATTTGGGTGAGCAACTGGCAGGAAGCACTATGACTCTCTTAAGATAGCCAATGCTTCGTCACCAACATAATCCCATCACCAACTTCAAGAAACCGCTTGCAAAGGTAACGAAGCTTCTCATAAGATACACAGCTAGTTGCGTGTCACTTGAGGCAGACTGGCCAAAGTATCAAAAAAATGTGTATTTGGGTGAGCAACTAGCAGGAATCACTATGACACTCATAGGGTAGCCAATGCCTCGTCACCAGCATAATCAAATCAGCAACTTCAAGAAACCCCTGGCAAAAGTTACAATGACTCTTAAGATACACAACTAGTGGCGTAGCTATCAGGCAGACTGGAAAGAGTATCTAAAAAATGTGTATTTGGGTGAAGAACTGGCAGGAATCTCTATGACGCTCTTGAGGTAGCCAATGCCTCGTCACCAGCAGAATCAAATCAGCAACTTCTAGAAACCCCTGGCAAAAGTAACGATGTTTCTCTTAAGATACACAACTAGTGGCGTATCGCTTCAGGCACACTGGAAACAGTATCTAAAAAATGTGTATTTGGGTGAGCAACTGGCACGAAACACTGTGACTCTCTTGGGGTAGCCAATATCTCGTCACCAGTATAATCACAGCTTCAAAGTCAAGAAACCGCTGGCAAGAGTAACGATGTTTCTCTTAAGATACACAACTAGTGGCGTATCGCTTCAGGCAGACTGTATCTCAAAATGTGTATTTGGGTGAGCAACTGGCAGGAAGCACTATGACTCTCTTAAGATAGCCAATGCTTCGTCACCAACATAATCCCATCACCAACTTCAAGAAACCGCTTGCAAAGGTAACGAAGCTTCTCATAAGATACACAGCTAGTGGCGTGTCACTTGAGGCAGACTGGCCAAAGTATCAAAAAAATGTGTATTTGGGTGAGCAACTAGCAGGAATCACTATGACACTCATAGGGTAGCCAATGCCTCGTCACCAGCATAATCACATCAGCAACTTCAAGAAACCCCTGGCAAAAGTTACAATGACTCTTAAGATACACAACTAGTGGCGTAGCTATCAGGCAGACTGGAAAGAGTATCTAAAAAATGTGTATTTGGGTGAAGAACTGGCAGGAATCTCTATGACTCTCTTGAGGTAGCCAATGCCTCGTCACCAGCAGAATCAAATCAGCAACTTCTAGAAACCCCTGGCAAAAGTAACGTTGTTTCTCTTAAGATACACAACTAGTGGCGTATCGCTTCAGGCACACTGGAAACAGTATCTAAAAAATGTGTATTTGGGTGAGGAACTGGCACGAAACACTGTGACTCTCTTAGGGTAGCCAATATTTCGTCACTAGTATAATCACAGCTTCAAAGTCAAGAAACCGCTGGCAAGAGTAACGATGTTTCTCTTAAGATACACAACTAGTGGCGTATCGCTTCAGGTAGACTGGCCACAGTATCTCAAAATGTGTATTTGGGTGAGCAACTGGCAGGAAGCACTATGACTCTCTTAAGGTAGCCAATGCATCGTCACCAACATAATCCCATCACCAACTTCAAGAAACCGCTTGCAAAGGTAACGAAGCTTCTCATAAGATACACAGCTAGTGGGGTGTCACTTGAGGCAGACTGGCCAAAGTATCAAAAAAATGTGTATTTGGGTGAGCAACTAGCAGGAATCACTATGACACTCATAGGGTATCCAATGCCTCGTCACCAGCATAATCACATCAGCAACTTCAAGAAACCCCTGGCAAAAGTTACAATGACTCTTAAGATACACAACTAGTGGCGTAGCTATCAGGCAGACTGGAAAGATTATCTAAAAAATGTGTATTTGGGTGAAGAACTGGCAGGAATCTCTATGACTCTCTTGAGGTAGCCAATGCCTCGTCACCAGCAGAATCAAATCAGCAACTTCTAGGAACCCCTTGCAAAAGTAACGATGTTTCTCTTAAGATACACAACTAGTGGCGTATCGCTTCAGGCACATTGGAAACAGTATCTAAAAAATGTGTATTTGGGTGAGCAACTGGCACGAAACACTGTGACTCTCTTAGGGTAGCCAATATCTCGTCACCAGTATAATCACAGCTTCAAAGTCAAGAAACCGCTGGCAAGAGTAACGATGTTTCTCTTAAGATACACAACTAGTGGCGTATCGCTTCAGGCAGACTGGCCACAGTATCTCAAAATGTGTATTTGGGTGAGCAACTGGCAGGAAACACTATGACTCTCTTAAGGTAGCCAATGCCTCGTCACCAACATAATCCCATCACCAACTTCAAGAAACCGCTTGCAAAGATAACGAAGCTTCTCATAAGATACACAGCTAGTGGGGTGTCACTTGAGGCAGACTGGCCAAAGTATCAAAAAAATGTGTATTTGGGTGAGCAACTAGCAGGAATCACTATGACACTCATAGGGTAGCCAATGCCTCGTCACCAGCATAATCACATCAGCAACTTCAAGAAACCCCTGGCAAAAGTTACAATGACTCTTAAGATACACAACTAGTGGCGTAGCTATCAGGCAGACTGGAAAGAGTATCTAAAAAATGTGTATTTGGGTGAAGAACTGGCAGGAATCTCTATGACTCTCTTGAGGTAGCCAATGCCTCGTCACCAGCAGAATCAAATCAGCAACTTCTACAAACCCCTGGCAAAGGTAACGATGTTTCTCTTAAGATACACAACTAGTGGCGTATCGCTTCAGGCACACTGCAAACAGTATCTAAAAAATGTGTATTTGGGTGAGCAACTGGCACGAAACACTGTGACTCTCTTAGGGTAGCCAATATCTCGTCACCAGTATAATCACAGCTTCAAAGTCAAGAAACCGCTGGCAAGAGTAACGATGTTTCTCTTAAGATACACAACTAGTGGCGTATCGCTTCAGGCAGACTGGCCACAGTATCTCAAAATGTGTATTTGGGTGAGCAACTGGCAGGAAACACTATGACTCTCTTAAGGTAGCCAATGCCTCGTCACCAACATAATCCCATCACCAACTTCAAGAAACCGCTTGCAAAGGTAACGAAGCTTCTCATAAGATACACAGCTAGTGGGGTGTCACTTGAGGCAGACTGGCCAAAGTATCAAAAAAATGTGTATTTGGGTGAGCAACTAGCAGGAATCACTATGACACTCATAGGGTAGCCAATGCCTCGTCACCAGCATAATCACATCAGCAACTTCAAGAAACCCCTGGCAAAAGTTACAATGACTCTTAAGATACACAACTAGTGGCGTAGCTATCAGGCAGACTGGAAAGAGTATCTAAAAAATGTGTATTTGGGTGAAGAACTGGCAGGAATCTCTATGACTCTCTTGAGGTAGCCAATGCCTCGTCACCAGCAGAATCAAATCAGCAACTTCTAGAAACCCCTGGCAAAAGTAACGATGTTTCTCTTAAGATACACAACTAGTGGCGTATCGCTTCAGGCACACTGGAAACAGTATCTAAAAAATGTGTATTTGGGTGAGCAACTGGCACGAAACACTGTGACTCTCTTAGGGTAGCCAATATCTCGTCACCAGTATAATCACAGCTTCAAAGTCAAGAAACCGCTGGCAAGAGTAACGATGTTTCTCTTAAGATACACAACTAGTGGCGTATCGCTTCAGGCAGACTGGCCACAGTATCTCAAAATGTGTATTTGGGTGAGCAACTGGCAGGAAGCACTATGACTCTCTTAAGGTAGCCAATGCCTCGTCACCAACATAATCCCATCACCAACTTCATGAAACCGCTTGCAAAGGTAACGAAGCTTCTCATAAGATACACAGCTAGTGGGGTGTCACTTGAGGCAGACTGGCCAAAGTATCAAAAAAATGTGTATTTGGGTGAGCAACTAGCAGGAATCACTATGACACTCATAGGGTAGCCAATGCCTCGTCACCAGCATAATCACATCAGCAACTTCAAGAAACCCCTGGCAAAAGTTACAATGACTCTTAAGATACACAACTAGTGGCGTAGCTATCAGGCAGACTGGAAAGAGTATCTAAAAAATGTGTATTTGGGTGAAGAACTGGCAGGAATCTCTATGACACTCTTGAGGTAGCCAATGCCTCGTCACCAGCAGAATCAAATCAGTACCTTCTAGAAACCCCTGGCAAAAGTAACGATGTTTCTCTTAAGATACACACCTAGTTGCGTATCGCTTCAGGCACACTGGAAACAGTATCTAAATAATGTGTATTTGGGTGAACAACTGGCACGAAACACTGTGACTCTCTTAGGGTAGCCAATATCTCGTCACCAGTATAATCACAGCTTCAAAGTCAAGAAACCGCTGGCAAGAGTAACGATGTTTCTCTTAAGATACACAACTAGTGGCGTATCGCTTCAGGCAGACTGGCCACAGTATCTCAAAATGTGTATTTGGGTGAGCAACTGGCAGGAAGCACTATGACTCTCTTAAGGTAGCCAATGCCTCGTCACCAACATAATCCCATCACCAACTTCATGAAACCGCTTGCAAAGGTAACGAAGCTTCTCATAAGATACACAGCTAGTGGGGTGTCACTTGAGGCAGACTGGCCAAAGTATCAAAAAAATGTGTATTTGGGTGAGCAACTAGCAGGAATCACTATGACACTCATAGGGTAGCCAATGCCTCGTCACCAGCATAATCACATCAGCAACTTCAAGAAACCCCTGGCAAAAGTTACAATGACTCTTAAGATACACAACTAGTGGCGTAGCTATCAGGCAGACTGGAAAGAGTATCTAAAAAATGTGTATTTGGGTGAAGAACTGGCAGGAATCTCTATGACGCTCTTGAGGTAGCCAATGCCTCGTCACCAGCAGAATCAAATCAGTAACTTCTAGAAACCCCTGGCAAAAGTAACGATGTTTCTCTTAAGATACACAACTAGTGGCGTTTCGCTTCTGGCACACTGGAAACAGTATCTAAAAAATGTGTATTTGGGTGAGCAACTGGCACGAAACACTGTGACTCTCTTAGGGTAGCCAATATCTCGTCACCAGTATAATCACAGCTTCAAAGTCAAGAAACCGCTGGCAAGAGTAACGATGTTTCTCTTAAGATACACAACTAGTGGCGTATCGCTTCAGGCAGACTGGCCACAGTATCTCATAATGTGTATTTGGGTGAGCAACTGGCAGGAAGCACTATGACTCTCTTAAGGTAGCCAATGACTCGTCACCAACATAATCCCATCACCAACTTCAAGAAACCGCTTGCAAAGGTAACGAAGCTTCTCAAAAGATACACAGCTAGTGGGGTGTCACTTGAGGCAGACTGGCCAAAGTATCAAAAGAATGTGTATTTGGGTGAGCAACTAGCAGGAATCACTATGACACTCATAGGGTAGCCAATGCCTCGTCACCAGCATAATCACATCAGCAACTTCAAGAAACCCCTGGCAAAAGTTACAATGACTCTTAAGATACACAACTAGTGGCGTAGCTATCTGGCAGACTGGAAAGAGTATCTAAAAAATGTGTATTTGGTTGAAGAACTGCCAGGAATCTCTATGACTCTCTTGAGGTAGCCAATGCCTCGTCACCAGCAGAATCAAATCAGCAACTTCTAGAAACCCCTGGCAAAAGTAACGATGTTTCTCTTAAGATACACAACTAGTGGCGTATCGCTTCAGGCACACTGGAAACAGTATCTAAAAAATGTGTATTTGGGTGAGCAACTGGCACGAAACACTGTGACTCTCTTAGGGTAGCCAATATCTCGTCACCAGTATAATCACAGCTTCAAAGTCAAGAAACCGCTGGCAAGAGTAACGATGTTTCTCTTAAGATACACAACTAGTGGCGTATCGCTTCAGGCAGACTGGCCACAGTATCTCAAAATGTGTATTTGGGTGAGCAACTGGCAAGAAGCACTATGACTCTCTTAAGGTAGCCAATGCCTCGTCACCAACATAATCCCATCACCAACTTCATGAAACCGCTTGCAAAGGTAACGAAGCTTCTCATAAGATACACAGCTAGTGGGGTGTCACTTGAGGCAGACTGGCCAAAGTATCAAAAAAATGTGTATTTGGGTGAGCAACTAGCAGGAATCACTATGACACTCATAGGGTAGCCAATGCCTCGTCACCAGCATAATCACATCAGCAACTTCAAGAAACCCCTGGCAAAAGTTACAATGACTCTTAAGATACACAACTAGTGGCGTAGCTATCAGGCAGACTGGAAAGAGTATCTAAAAAATGTGTATTTGGGTGAAGAACTGGCAGGAATCTCTATGACTCTCTTGAGGTAGCCACTGCCTCGTCACCAGCAGAATCAAATCAGCAACTTCTAGAAACCCCTGGCAAAAGTAACGATGTTTCTCTTAAGATACACAACTAGTGGCGTATCGCTTCAGGCACACTGGAAACAGTATCTACAAAATGTGTATTTGGGTGAGCAACTGGCACGAAACACTGTGACTCTCTTAGGGTAGCCAATATCTCGTCACCAGTATAATCACAGCTTCAAAGTCAAGAAACCGCTGGCAAGAGTAACGATGTTTCTCTTAAGATACACAACTAGTGGCGTATCGCTTCAGGCAGACTGGCCACAGTATTTCAAAATGTGTATTTGGGTGAGCAACTGGCAGGAAGCACTATGACTCTCTTAAGGTAGCCAATGCCTCGTCACCAACATAATCCCATCACCAACTTCAAGAAACCGCTTGCAAAGGTAACGAAGCTTCTCATAAGATACACAGCTAGTGGGGTGTCACTTGAGGCAGACTGGCCAAAGTATCAAAAAAATGTGTATTTGGGTGAGCAACTAGCAGGAATCACTATGACACTCATAGGGTAGCCAATGCCTCGTCACCAGCATAATCACATCAGCAACTTCAAGAAACCCCTGGCAAAAGTTACAATGACTCTTAAGATACACAACTAGTGGCGTAGCTATCAGGCAGACTGGAAAGATTATCTAAAAAATGTGTATTTGGGTGAAGAACTGGCAGGAATCTCTATGACTCTCTTGAGGTAGCCAATGCTTCGTCACCAGCAGAATCAAATCAGCAACTTCTAGAAACCCCTTGCAAAAGTAACGATGTTTCTCTTAAGATACACAACTAGTGGCGTATCGCTTCAGGCACACTGGAAACAGTATCTAAAAAATGTGTATTTGGGTGAGCAACTGGCACGAAACACTGTGACTCTCTTAGGGTAGCCAATATCTCGTCACCAGTATAATCACAGCTTCAAAGTCAAGAAACCGCTGGCAAGAGTAACGATGTTTCTCTTAAGATACACAACTAGTGGCGTATCGCTTCAGGCAGACTGGCCACAGTATCTCAAAATGTGTATTTGGGTGAGCAACTGGGAGGAAACACTATGACTCTCTTAAGGTAGCCAATGCCTCGTCACCAACATAATCCCATCACCAACTTCAAGAAACCGCTTGCAAAGGTAACGAAGCTTCTCATAAGATACACAGCTAGTGGGGTGTCACTTGAGGCAGACTGGCCAAAGTATCAAAAGAATGTGTATTTGGGTGAGCAACTAGCAGGAATCACTATGACACTCATAGGGTAGCCAATGCCTCGTCACCAGCATAATCACATCAGCAACTTCAAGAAACCCCTGGCAAAAGTTACAATGACTCTTAAGATACACAACTAGTGGCGTAGCTATCAGGCAGACTGGAAAGAGTATCTAAAAAATGTGTATTTGGGTGAAGAACTGGCAGGAATCTCTATGACTCTCTTGAGGTAGCCAATGCCTCGTCACCAGCAGAATCAAATCAGCAACTTCTAGAAACCCCTGGCAAAAGTAACGATGTTTCTCTTAAGATACACAACTAGTGGCGTATCGCTTCAGGCACACTGGAAACAGTATCTAAAAAATGTGTATTTGGGTGAGCAACTGGCACGAAACACTGTGACTCTCTTAGGGTAGCCAATATCTCGTCACCAGTATAATCACAGCTTCAAAGTCAAGAAACCGCTGGCAAGAGTAACGATGTTTCTCTTAAGATACACAACTAGTGGCGTATCGCTTCAGGCAGACTGGCCACAGTATCTCAAAATGTGTATTTGGGTGAGCAACTGGCAGGAAGCACTATGACTCTCTTAAGGTAGCCAATGCCTCGTCACCAACATAATCCCATCACCAACTTCAAGAAACCGCTTGCAAAGGTAACGAAGCTTCTCAAAAGATACACAGCTAGTGGGGTGTTACTTGAGGCAGACTGGCCAAAGTATCAAAAGAATGTGTATTTGGGTGAGCAACTAGCAGGAATCGCTATGACACTCATAGGGTAGCCAATGCCTCGTCACCAGCATAATCACATCAGCAACTTCAAGAAACCCCTGGCAAAAGTTACAATGACTCTTAAGATACACAACTAGTGGCGTAGCTATCAGGCAGACTGGAAAGAGTATCTAAAAAATGTGTATTTGGGTGAAGAACTGGCAGGAATCTATATGACTCTCTTGAGGTAGCCAATGCCTCGTCACCAGCAGAATCAAATCAGCAACTTCTAGAAACCCCTGGCAAAAGTAACGATGTTTCTCTTAAGATACACATCTAGTGGCGTATCGCTTCAGGCACACTGGAAACAGTATGTAAAAAATGTGTATTTGGGTGAGCAACTGGCACGAAACACTGTGACTCTCTTAGGGTAGCCAATATCTCGTCACCAGTATAATCACAGCTTCAAAGTCAAGAAACCGCTGGCAAGAGTAACGATGTTTCTCTTAAGATACACAACTAGTGGCGTATCGCTTCAGGCAGACTGGCCACAGTATCTCAAAATGTGTATTTGGGTGAGCAACTGGCAGGAAGCACTATGACTCTCTTAAGGTAGCCAATGCCTCGTCACCAACATAATCCCATCACCAACTTCAAGAAACCGCTTGCAAAGGTAACGACGCTTCTCATAAGATACACAGCTAGTGGGGTGTCACTTGAGGCAGACTGGCCAAAGTATCAAAAAAATGTGTATTTGGGTGAGCAACTAGCAGGAATCACTATGACACTCATAGGGTAGCCAATGCCTCGTCACCAGCATAATCACATCAGCAACTTCAAGAAACCCCTGGCAAAAGTTACAATGACTCTTTAGATACACAACTAGTGGCGTAGCTATCAGGCAGACTGGAAAGAGTATCTAAAAAATGTGTATTTGGGTGAAGAACTGGCAGGAATCTCTATGACTCTCTTGAGGTAGCCAATGCTTCGTCACCAGCAGAATCAAATCAGCAACTTCTAGAAACCCCCTTCAAAAGTAACGATTTTTCTCTTAAGATACACAACTAGTGGCGTATCGCTTCAGGCACACTGGAAACAGTATCTAAAAAATGTGTATTTGGGTGAGCAACTGGCACGAAACACTGTGACTCTCTTAGGGTAGCCAATATCTCGTCACCAGTATAATCACAGCTTCAAAGTCAAGAAACCGCTAGCAAGAGTAACGATGTTTCTCTTAAGATACACAACTAGTGGCGTATCGCTTCAGGCAGACTGGCCACAGTATCTCAAAATGTGTATTTGGGTGAGCAACTGGCAGGAAACACTATGACTCTCTTAAGGTAGCCAATGCCTCGTCACCAACATAATCCCATCACCAACTTCAAGAAACCGCTTGCAAAGGTAACGAAGCTTCTCATAAGATACACAGCTAGTGGGGTGTCACTTGAGGCAGACTGGCCAAAGTATCAAAAAAATGTGTATTTGGGTGAGCAACTAGCAGGAATCACTATGACACTCATAGGGTAGCCAATGCCTCGTCACCAGCATAATCACATCAGCAACTTCAAGAAACCCCTGGCAAAAGTTACAATGACTCTTAAGATACACAACTAGTGGCGTAGCTATCAGGCAGACTGGAAAGAGTATCTAAAAAATGTGTATTTGGGTGAAGAACTGGCAGGAATCTCTATGACTCTCTTGAGGTAGCCAATGCCTCGTCACCAGCAGAATCAAATCAACAACTTCTAGAAACCCCTGGCAAAAGTAACGATGTTTCTCTTAAGATACACAACTAGTGGCGTATCGCTTCAGGCACACTGGAAACAGTATCTAAAAAATGTGTATTTGGGTGAGCAACTGGCACGAAACACTGTGACTCTCTTAGGGTAGCCAATATCTCGTCACCAGTATAATCACAGCTTCAAAGTCAAGAAACCGCTGGCAAGAGTAACGATGTTTCTCTTAAGATACACAACTAGTGGCGTATCGCTTCAGGCAGACTGGCCACAGTATCTCAAAATGTGTATTTGGGTGAGCAACTGGCAGGAAGCACTATGACTCTCTTAAGGTAGCCAATGCCTCGTCACCAACATAATCCCATCACCAACTTCAAGAAACCGCTTGCAAAGGTAACGAAGCTTCTCATAAGATACACAGCTAGTGGGGTGTCACTTGAGGCAGACTGGCCAAAGTATCAAAAAAATGTGTATTTGGGTGAGCAACTAGCAGGAATCACTATGACACTCATAGGGTAGCCAATGCCTCGTCACCAGCATAATCACATCAGCAACTTCAAGAAACCCCCGGCAAAAGTTACAATGACTCTTAAGATACACAACTAGTGGCGTAGCTATCAGGCAGACTGGAAAGAGTATCTAAAAAATGTGTATTTGGGTGAAGAACTGGCAGGAATCTCTACGACACTCTTGAGGTAGCCAATGCCTCGTCACCAGCAGAATCAAATCAGCAACTTCTAGAAACCCCTGGCAAAAGTAACGATGTTTCTCTTAAGATACACAACTAGTGGCGTATCGCTTCAGGCACACTGGAAACAGTATCTAAAAAATGTGTATTTGGGTGAGCAACTGGCACGAAACACTGTGACTCTCTTAGGGTAGCCAATATCTCGTCACCAGTATAATCACAGCTTCAAAGTCAAGAAACGGCTGGCAAGAGTAACGATGTTTCTCTTAAGATACACAACTAGTGGCGTATCGCTTCAGGCAGACTGGCCACAGTATCTCATGATGTGTATTTGGGTGAGCAACTGGCAGGAAGCACTATGACTCTCTTAAGGTAGCCAATGCCTCGTCACCAACATAATCCCATCACCAACTTCAAGAAACCGCTTGCAAAGGTAACGAAGCTTCTCATAAGATACACAGCTAGTGGGGTGTCACTTGAGGCAGACTGGCCAAAGTATCAAAAGAATGTGTATTTGGGTGAGCAACTAGCAGGAATCACTATGACACTCATAGGGTAGCCAATGCCTCGTCACCAGCATAATCACATCAGCAACTTCAAGAAACCCCTGGCAAAAGTTACAATGACTCTTAAGATACACAACTAGTGGCGTAGCTATCAGGCAGACTGGAAAGAGTATCTAAAAAATGTGTATTTGGGTGAAGAACTGGCAGGAATCTCTATGACTCTCTTGAGGTAGCCAATGCCTCGTCACCAGCAGAATCAAATCAGCAACTTCTAGAAACCCCTGGCAAAAGTAACGATGTTTCTCTTAAGATACACAACTAGTGGCGTATCGCTTCAGGCACACTGGAAACAGTATCTACAAAATGTGTATTTGGGTGAGCAACTGGCACGAAACACTGTGACTCTCTTAGGGTAGCCAATATCTCGTCACCAGTATAATCACAGCTTCAAAGTCAAGAAACCGCTGGCAAGAGTAACGATGTTTCTCTTAAGATACACAACTAGTGGCGTATCGCTTCAGGGAGACTGGCCACAGTATCTCAAAATGTGTATTTGGGTGAGCAACTGGCAGGAAGCACTATGACTCTCTTAAGGTAGCCAATGCCTCGTCACCAACATAATCCCATCACCAACTTCAAGAAACCGCTTGCAAAGGTAACGAAGCTTCTCATAAGATACACAGCTAGTGGGGTGTCACTTGAGGTAGACTGGCCAAAGTATCAAAAAAATGTGTATTTGGGTGAGCAACTAGCAGGAATCACTATGACACTCATAGGGTAGCCAATGCCTCGTCACCAGCATAATCACATCAGCAACTTCAAGAAACACCTGGCAAAAGTTACAATGACTCTTTAGATACACAACTAGTGGCGTAGCTATCAGGCAGCCTGGAAAGAGTATCTAAAAAATGTGTATTTGGGTGAAGAACTGGCAGGAATCTCTATGACTCTCTTGAGGTAGCCAATGCTTCGTCACCAGCAGAATCAAATCAGCAACTTCTAGAAACCCCCTTCAAAAGTAACGATGTTTCTCTTAAGATACACAACTAGTGGCGTATCGCTTCAGGCACACTGGAAACAGTATCTAAAAAATGTGTATTTGGGTGAGCAACTGGCACGAAACACTGTGACTCTCTTAGGGTAGCCAATATCTCGTCACCAGTATAATCACAGCTTCAAAGTCAAGAAACCGCTGGCAAGAGTAACGATGTTTCTCTTAAGATACACAACTAGTGGCGTATCGCTTCAGGCACACTGGAAACAGTATCTAAAAAATGTGTATTTGGGTGAGCAACTGGCACGAAACACTGTGACTCTCTTAGGGTAGCCAATATCTCGTCACCAGTATTATCACAGCTTCAAAGTCAAGAAACCGCTGGCAAGAGTAACGATGTTTCTCTTAAGATACACAACTAGTGGCGTATCGCTTCAGGCAGACTGGCCACAGTATCTCAAAATGTGTATTTTGGTGAGCAACTGGCAGGAAGCACAATGACTCTCTTAAGGTAGCCAATGCCTCGTCACCAACATAATCCCATCACCAACTTCAAGAAACTGCTTGCAAAAGTAACGAAGCTTCTCATAAGATACACAGCTAGTGGGGTGTCACTTGAGGCAGACTGGCCAAAGTATCAAAAGAATGTGTATTTGGGTGAGCAACTAGCAGGAATCACTATGACACTCATAGGGTAGCCAATGCCTCGTCACCAGCATAATCACATCAGCAACTTCAAGAAACCCCTGGCAAAAGTTACAATGACTTAAGATACACAACTAGTGGCGTAGCTATCAGGCAGACTGGAAAGAGTATCAAAAAATGTATATTTGGGTGAAGACTGGCAGGAATCTCTATGACTCTCTTGAGGTAGCCAATGCCTCGTCACCAGCAGAATCAAATCAGCAACTTCTAGAAACCCCTGGCAAAAGTAACGATGTTTCTCTTAAGATACACAACTAGTGGCGCATCGCTTCAGGCACACTGGAAACAGTATCTAAAAAATGTGTATTTGGGTGAGCAACTGGCACGAAACACTGTGACTCTCTTAGGGTAGCCAATATCTCGTCACCAGTATAATCACAGCTTCAAAGTCAAGAAACCGCTGGCAAGAGTAACGATGTTTCTCTTAAGATACACAACTAGTGGCGTATCGCTTCAGGCAGACTGGCCACAGTATCTCAAAATGTGTATTTGGGTGAGCAACTGGCAGGAAGCACTATGACTCTCTTAAGGTAGCCAATGCCTCGTCACCAACATAATCCCATCACCAACTTCAAGAAACCGCTTGCAAAGGTAACGAAGCTTCTCATAAGATACACAGCTAGTGGGGTGTCACTTGAGGCAGACTGGCCAAAGTATCAAAAAAATGTGTATTTGGGTGAGCAACTTGCAGGAATCACTATGACACTCATAGGGTAGCCAATGCCTCGTCACCAGCATAATCACTTCAGCAACTTCAAGAAACCCCTGGCAAAAGTTACAATGACTCTTAAGATACACAACTAGTGGCGTTGCTATCAGGCAGACTGGAAAGAGTATCTAAAAAATGTGTATTTTGGTGAACAACTGGCAGGAATCTATATGACTCTCTTGAGGTAGCCAATGCCTCGTCACCAGCACAATCAAATCAGCAACTTCTAGAAACCCCCTTCAAAAGTAACGATGTTTCTCTTAAGATACACAACTAGTGGCGTATCACTTCAGGCACACTGGAAACAGTATCTATAAATGTGTATTTGGGTGAGCAACTGGCACGAAACACTGTGACTCTCTTAGGGTAGCCAATATCTCGTCACCAGTATAATCACAGCTTCAAAGTCAAGAAACCGCTGGCAAGAGTAACGATGTTTCTCTTAAGATACACAACTAGTGGCGTATCGCTTCAGGCAGACTGGCCACAGTATCTCAAAATGTGTATTTGGGTGAGCAACTGGCAGGAAGCACTATGACTCTCTTAAGGTAACCAATGCATCGTCACCAACATAATCCCATCACCAACATCAAGAAACCGCTTGCAAAGGTAACGAAGCTTCTCATAAGATACACAGCTAGTGGGGTGTCACTTGAGGCAGACTGACCAAAGTATCAAAAATTGTGTATTTGGGTGAGCAACTAGCAGGAATCACTATACACTCATAGGGTAGCCAATGCCTCGTCACCAGCATAATCACATCAGCAACTTCAAGAAACCCCTGGCAAAAGTTACAATGACTCTTAAGATACACAACTAGTGGCGTAGCTATGAGGCAGACTGGAAAGAGTATCTAAAAAATGTGTATTTGGGTGAAGAACTGGCAGGAATCTCTATGACTCTCTTGAGGTAGCCAATGCCTCGTCACCAGCAGAATCAAATCAGTACCTTCTAGAAACCCCTGGCAAAAGTAACGATGTTTCTCTTAAGATACACAACTAGTGGCGTATCGCTTCAGGCACACTGGAAACAGTATCTAAAAAATGTGTATTTGGGTGAGCAACTGGCACGAAACACTGTGACACTCTTAGGGTAGCCAATATCTCGTCACCAGTATAATCACAGCTTCAAAGTCAAGAAACCGCTGGCAAGAGTAACGATGTTTCTCTTAAGATACACAACTAGTGGCGTATCGCTTCAGGCAGACTGGCCACAGTATCTCAAAATGTGTATTTGGGTGAGCAACCGGCAGGAAGCACTATGAATCTCTTAAGGTAGCCAATGCCTCGTCACCAACATAATCCCATCACCAACTTCAAGAAACCGCTTGCAAAGGTAACGACGCTTCTCATAAGATACACAGCTAGTGGGGTGTCACTTGAGGCAGACTGGCCAAAGTATCAAAAATATGTGTATTTTGGTGAGCAACTAGCAGGAATCACTATGACACTCATATGGTAGCCAATGCCTCGTCACCAGCATAATCACATCAGCAACTTCAAGAAACACCTGGCAAAAGTTACAATGACTCTTAAGATACACAACTAGTGGCGTAGCTATCAGGCAGACTGGAAAGAGTATCTAAAAAATGTGTATTTGGGTGAAGAACTGGCAGGAATCTCTATGACTCTCTTGAGGTAGCCAATGCTTCGTCACCAGCAGAATCAAATCAGCAACTTCTAGAAACCCCCTTCAAAAGTAACGATGTTTCTCTTAAGATACACAACTAGTGGCGTATCGCTTCAGGCACACACGAAACAGTATCTAAAAAATGTGTATTTGGGTGAGCAACTGGCACGAAACACTGTGACTCTTTTAGGGTAGCCAATATCTCGTCACCAGTATAATCACAGCTTCAAAGTCAAGAAACCGCTGGCAAGAGTAACGATGTTTCTCTTAAGATACACAACTAGTGGCGTATCGCTTCAGGCAGACTGGCCACAGTATCTCAAAATGTGTAATTGGGTGAGCAACTGGCAGGAAGCACTATGTCTCTCTTAAGGTAGCCAATGCCTCGTCACCAACATAATCCCATCACCAACTTCAAGAAACCGCTTGCAAAGGTAACGAAGCTTCTCATAAGATACACAGCTAGTGGGGTGTCACTTGAGGCAGACTGACCAAAGTATCAAAAAAATGTGTATTTGGGTGAGCAACTAGCAGGAATCACTATGACACTCATAGGGTAGCCAATGCTTCGTCACCAGCATAATCACATCAGCAACTTCAAGAAACCCCTGGCAAAAGTTACAATGACTCTAAGATACACAACTAGTGGCGTAGCTATCAGGCAGACTGGAAAGAGTATCTAAAAAATGTGTATTTGGATGAGCAACTGGCAGGAAACACTGTGACTCTCTTAGGGTAGCCAATATCTCGTCACCAGTACTATCACATCTTCAAAGTCAAGAAACCGCTGGCAAGAGTAACGATGTTTCTCTTAAGATACACAACTAGTGGCGTATCGCTTCAGGCAGACTGGAAAGAGTATCTAAAAAATGTGTATTTGGGTGAAGAACTGGCAGGAATCTCTATGACTCTCTTGAGGTAGCCAATGCCTCGTCACCAGCAGAATCAAATCAGCAACTTCTAGAAACCCCTGGCAAAAGTAACGATGTTTCTCTTAAGATACACAACTAGTGGCTTATCGCTTCAGGCACACTGGAAACAGTATCTAAAAAATGTGTATTTGGGTGAGCAACTGGCACGAAACACTGTGACTCTCTTAGGGAAACCAATATCTCGTCACCAGTATAATCACATCTTCAAAGTCAAGAAACCGCTGGCAAGAGTAACGATGTTTCTCTTAAGATACACAACTAGTGGCGTATCGCTTCAGGCAGACTGGCCACAGTATCTCAAAATGTGTATTTGGGTGAGCAACTGGCAGGAAGCGCTATGACTCTCTTAAGGTAGCCAATGCCTCGTCACCAACATAATCCCATCACCAACTTCAAGAAACCGCTTGCAAAGGTAACGAAGCTTCTCATAAGATACACAGCTAGTGGGGTGTCACTTGAGGCAGACTGGCCAAAGTATCAAAAAAATGTGTATTTGGGTGAGCAACTAGCAGGAATCACTATGACACTCATAGGGTAGCCAATGCCTCGTCACCAGCATAATCACATCAGCAACTTCAAGAAACCCCTGGCAAAAGTTACAATGACTCTTAAGATACACAACTAGTGGCGTAGCTATCAGGCAGACTGGAAAGAGTATCTAAAAAATGTGTATTTGGGTGAAGAACTGGCAGGAATCTCTATGACTCTCTTGAGGTAGCCAATGCCTCGTCACCAGCAGAATCAAATCAGCAACTTCTAGAAACCCCTGGCAAAAGTAACGATGTTTCTCTTAAGATACACAACTAGTGGCGTATCGCTTCAGGCACACTGGAAACAGTATCTAAAAAATGTGTATTTGGGTGAGCAACTGGCACGAAACACTGTGACTCTCTTAGGGTAGCCAATATCTCGTCACCAGTATAATCACAGCTTCAAAGTCAAGAAACCGCTGGCAAGAGTGACGATGTTTCTCTTAAGATACACAACTAGTGGCGTATCGCTTCAGGCAGACTGGCCACAGTATCTCAAAATGTGTATTTGGGTGAGCAACTGGCAGGAAGCACTATGACTCTCTTAAGGTAGCCAATGCCTCGTCACCAACATAATCCCATCACCAACTTCAAGAAACCGCTTGCAAAGGTAACGAAGCTTCTCATAAGATACACAGCTAGTGGGGTGTCACTTGAGGCAGACTGGCCAAAGTATCAAAAAAATGTGTATTTGGGTGAGCAACTAGCAGGAATCACTATGACACTCATAGGGTAGCCAATGCCTCGTCACCAGCATAATCACATCAGCAACTTCAAGAAACCCCTGGCAAAAGTTACAATGACTCTAAGATACACAACTAGTGGCGTAGCTATCAGGCAGACTGGAAAGAGTATCTAAAAAATGTGTATTTGGATGAGCAACTGGCAGGAAACACTGTGACTCTCTTAGGGTAGCCAATATCTCGTCACCAGTACTATCACATCTTCAAAGTCAAGAAACCGCTGGCAAGAGTAACGATGTTTCTCTTAAGATACACAACTAGTGGCGTATCGCTTCAGGCAGACTGGAAAGAGTATCTAAAAAATGTGTATTTGGGTGAGCAACTGGCACGAAACACTGTGACTCTCTTAGGGTAACCAATATCTCGTCACCAGTATAATCACAGCTTCAAAGTCAAGAAACCGCTGGCAAGAGTAACGATGTTTCTCTTAAGATACACAACTAGTGGCGTATCGCTTCAGGCAGACCGGAAACAGTATCTAAAAAATGTGTATTTGGGTGAGCAACTGGCACGAAACACTGTGACTCTCTTAGGGTAGCCAATATCTCGTCACCAGTATTATCACAGCTTCAAAGTCAAGAAACCGCTGGCAAGAGTAACGATGTTTCTCTTAAGATACACAACTAGTGGCGTATCGCTTCAGGCAGACTGGAAAGAGTATCTAAAAAATGTGTATTTGGGTGAGCAACTGGCACGAAACACTGTGACTCTCTTAGGGTAACCAATATCTCGTCACCAGTATAATCACAGCTTCAAAGTCAAGAAACCGCTGGCAAGAGTAACGATGTTTCTCTTAAGATACACAACTAGTGGCGTATCGCTTCAGGCAGACTGGAAAGAGTATCTAAAAAATGTGTATTTGGGTGAAGAACTGGCAGGAATCTCTATGACTCTCTTGAGGTAGCCAATGCTTCGTCACCAGCAGAATCAAATCAGCAACTTCTAGAAACCCCCTTCAAAAGTAACGATGTTTCTCTTAAGATACACAACTAGTGGCGTATCGCTTCAGGCACACACGAAACAGTATCTAAAAAATGTGTATTTGGGTGAGCAACTGGCACGAAACACTGTGACACTCTTAGGGTAGCCAATATCTCGTCACCAGTACTATCACATCTTCAAAGTCAAGAAACCGCTGGCAAGAGTAACGATGTTTCTCTTAAGATACACAACTAGTGGCGTATCGCTTCAGGCAGACTGGAAAGAGTATCTAAAAAATGTGTATTTGGGTGAGCAACTGGCACGAAACACTGTGACTCTCTTAGGGTAACCAATATCTCGTCACCAGTATAATCACAGCTTCAAAGTCAAGAAACCGCTGGCAAGAGTAACGATGTTTCTCTTAAGATACACAACTAGTGGCGTATCGCTTCAGGCAGACTGGAAACAGTATCTAAAAAATGTGTATTTGGGTGAGCAACTGGCACGAAACACTGTGACTCTCTTAGGGTAGCCAATATCTCGTCACCAGTATTATCACAGCTTCAAAGTCAAGAAACCGCTGGCAAGAGTAACGATGTTTGTCTTAAGATACACAACTAGTGGCGTATCGCTTCAGGCAGACTGGCCACAGTATCTCAAAATGTGTATTTGGGTGAGCAACTGGCAGGAAGCACTATGACTCTCTTAAGGTAGCCAATGCCTCGTCACCAACATAATCCCATCACCAACTTCAAGAAACCGCTTGCAAAGGTAACGAATCTTCTCATAAGATACACAGCTAGTGGGGTGTCACTTGAGGGAGACTGGCCAAAGTATCAAAAAAATGTGTATTTGGGTGAGCAACTAGCAGGAATCACTATGACACTCATAGGGTAGCCAATGCCTCGTCACCAGCATAATCACATCAGCAACTTCAAGAAACCCCTGGCAAAAGTTACAATGACTCTTAAGATACACAACTAGTGGCGTAGCTATGAGGCAGACTGGAAAGAGTATCTAAAAAATGTGTATTTGGGTGAAGAACTGGCAGGAATCTCTATGACACACTTGAGGTAGCCAATGCCTCGTCACCAGCAGAATCAAATCAGTACCTTCTAGAAACCCCTGGCAAAAGTAACGATGTTTCTCTTAAGATACACAACTAGTGGCGTATCGCTTCAGGCACACTGGAAACAGTATCTAAAAAATGTGTATTTGGGTGAGCAACTGGCACGAAACACTGTGACACTCTTAGGGTAGCCAATATCTCGTCACCAGTATAATCACAGCTTCAAAGTCAAGAAACCGCTGGCAAGAGTAACGATGTTTCTCTTAAGATACACAACTAGTGGCGTATCGCTTCAGGCAGACTGGCCACAGTATCTCAAAATGTGTATTTGGGTGAGCAACCGGCAGGAAGCACTATGAATCTCTTAAGGTAGCCAATGCCTCGTCACCAACATAATCCCATCACCAACTTCAAGAAACCGCTTGCAAAGGTAACGACGCTTCTCATAAGATACACAGCTAGTGGGGTGTCACTTGAGGCAGACTGGCCAAAGTATCAAAAAAATGTGTATTTGGGTGAGCAACTAGCAGGAATCACTATGACACTCATATGGTAGCCAATGCCTCGTCACCAGCATAATCATAATCAGCAACTTCAAGAAACACCTGGCAAAAGTTACAATGACTCTTAAGATACACAACTAGTGGCGTAGCTATCAGGCAGACTGGAAAGAGTATCTAAAAAATGTGTATTTGGGTGAAGAACTGGCAGGAATCTCTATGACTCTCTTGAGGTAGCCAATGCTTCGTCACAAGCAGAATCAAATCAGCAACTTCTAGAAACCCCCTTCAAAAGTAACGATGTTTCTCTTAAGATACACAACTAGTGGCGTATCGCTTCAGGCACACACGAAACAGTATCTAAAAAATGTGTATTTGGGTGAGCAACTGGCACGAAACACTGTGACTCTCTTAGGGTAGCCAATATCTCGTCACCAGTATAATCACAGCTTCAAAGTCAAGAAACCGCTGGCAAGAGTAACGATGTTTCTCTTAAGATACACAACTAGTGGCGTATCGCTTCAGGCAGACTGGCCACAGTATCTCAAAATGTGTATTTGGGTGAGCAACTGGCAGGAAGCACTATGTCTCTCTTAAGGTAGCCAATGCCTCGTCACCAACATAATCCCATCACCAACTTCAAGAAACCGCTTGCAATGGTAACGAAGCTTCTCATAAGATACACAGCTAGTGGGGTGTCACTTGAGGCAGACTGACCAAAGTATCAAAAAAATGTGTATTTGGGTGAGCAACTAGCAGGAATCACTATGACACTCATAGGGTAGCCAATGCCTCGTCACCAGCATAATCACATCAGCAACTTCAAGAAACCCCTGGCAAAAGTTACAATGACTCTAAGATACACAACTAGTGGCGTAGCTATCAGGCAGACTGGAAAGAGTATCTAAAAAATGTGTATTTGGATGAGCAACTGGCAGGAAACACTGTGTCTCTCTTAGGGTAGCCAATTCTCGTCACCAGTACTATCACATCTTCAAAGTCAAGAAACCGCTGGCAAGAGTAACGATGTTTCTCTTAAGATACACAACTAGTGGCGTATCGCTTCAGGCAGACTGGAAAGAGTATCTAAAAAATGTGTATTTGGGTGAGCAACTGGCACGAAACACTGTGACTCTCTTAGGGTAACCAATATCTCGTCACCAGTATAATCACAGCTTCAAAGTCAAGAAACCGCTGGCAAGAGTAACGATGTTTCTCTTAAGATACACAACTAGTGGCGTATCGCTTCAGGCAGACTGGAAACAGTATCTAAAAAATGTGTATTTGGGTGAGCAACTGGCACGAAACACTGTGACTCTCTTAGGGTAGCCAATATCTCGTCACCAGTATAATCACAGCTTCAAAGTCAAGAAACCGCTGGCAAGAGTAACGATGTTTCTCTTAAGATACACAACTAGTGGCGTATCGCTTCAGGCAGACCGGAAACAGTATCTAAAAAATGTGTATTTGGGTGAGCAACTGGCACGAAACACTGTGACTCTCTTAGGGTAGCCAATATCTCGTCACCAGTATTATCACAGCTTCAAAGTCAAGAAACCGCTGGCAAGAGTAACGATGTTTCTCTTAAGATACACAACTAGTGGCGTATCGCTTCAGGCAGACTGGAAAGAGTATCTAAAAAATGTGTATTTGGGTGAGCAACTGGCACGAAACACTGTGACTCTCTTAGGGTAACCAATATCTCGTCACCAGTATAATCACAGCTTCAAAGTCAAGAAACCGCTGGCAAGAGTAACGATGTTTCTCTTAAGATACACAACTAGTGGCGTATCGCTTCAGGCAGACTGGAAAGAGTATCTAAAAAATGTGTATTTGGGTGAAGAACTGGCAGGAATCTCTATGACTCTCTTGAGGTAGCCAATGCTTCGTCACCAGCAGAATCAAATCAGCAACTTCTAGAAACCCCCTTCAAAAGTAACGATGTTTCTCTTAAGATACACAACTAGTGGCGTATCGCTTCAGGCACACACGAAACAGTATCTAAAAAATGTGTATTTGGGTGAGCAACTGGCACGAAACACTGTGACACTCTTAGGGTAGCCAATATCTCGTCACCAGTACTATCACATCTTCAAAGTCAAGAAACCGCTGGCAAGAGTAACGATGTTTCTCTTAAGATACACAACTAGTGGCGTATCGCTTCAGGCAGACTGGAAAGAGTATCTAAAAAATGTGTATTTGGGTGAGCAACTGGCACGAAACACTGTGACTCTCTTAGGGTAACCAATATCTCGTCACCAGTATAATCACAGCTTCAAAGTCAAGAAACCGCTGGCAAGAGTAACGATGTTTCTCTTAAGATACACAACTAGTGGCGTATCGCTTCAGGCAGACTGGAAACAGTATCTAAAAAATGTGTATTTGGGTGAGCAACTGGCACGAAACACTGTGACTCTCTTAGGGTAGCCAATATCTCGTCACCAGTATTATCACAGCTTCAAAGTCAAGAAACCGCTGGCAAGAGTAACGATGTTTGTCTTAAGATACACAACTAGTGGCGTATCGCTTCAGGCAGACTGGCCACAGTATCTCAAAATGTGTATTTGGGTGAGCAACTGGCAGGAAGCACTATGACTCTCTTAAGGTAGCCAATGCCTCGTCACCAACATAATCCCATCACCAACTTCAAGAAACCGCTTGCAAAGGTAACGAAGCTTCTCATAAGATACACAGCTAGTGGGGTGTCACTTGAGGGAGACTGGCCAAAGTATCAAAAAAATGTGTATTTGGGTGAGCAACTAGCAGGAATCACTATGACACTCATAGGGTAGCCAATGCCTCGTCACCAGCATAATCACATCAGCAACTTCAAGAAACCCCTGGCAAAAGTTACAATGACTCTTAAGATACACAACTAGTGGCGTAGCTATGAGGCAGACTGGAAAGAGTATCTAAAAAATGTGTATTTGGGTGAAGAACTGGCAGGAATCTCTATGACACACTTG
Organism: Schistocerca nitens; assembly: GCF_023898315.1. Taxonomy (NCBI): domain Eukaryota; kingdom Metazoa; phylum Arthropoda; class Insecta; order Orthoptera; family Acrididae; genus Schistocerca; species Schistocerca nitens. The sequence continues at coordinate 102,738,513 of NC_064616.1, read as the reverse complement.
AGGTAGCCAATGCCTCGTCACCAGCAGAATCAAATCAGTACCTTCTAGAAACCCCTGGCAAAAGTAACGATGTTTCTCTTAAGATACACAACTAGTGGCGTATCGCTTCAGGCACACTGGAAACAGTATCTAAAAAATGTGTATTTGGGTGAGCAACTGGCACGAAACACTGTGACACTCTTAGGGTAGCCAATATCTCGTCACCAGTATAATCACAGCTTCAAAGTCAAGAAACCGCTGGCAAGAGTAACGATGTTTCGCTTAAGATACACAACTAGTGGCGTATCGCTTCAGGCAGACTGGCCACAGTATCTCAAAATGTGTATTTGGGTGAGCAACCGGCAGGAAGCACTATGAATCTCTTAAGGTAGCCAATGCCTCGTCACCAACATAATCCCATCACCAACTTCAAGAAACCGCTTGCAAAGGTAACGACGCTTCTCATAAGATACACAGCTAGTGGGGTGTCACTTGAGGCAGACTGGCCAAAGTATCAAAAAAATGTGTATTTGGGTGAGCAACTAGCAGGAATCACTATGACACTCATATGGTAGCCAATGCCTCGTCACCAGCATAATCACATCAGCAACTTCAAGAAACACCTGGCAAAAGTTACAATGACTCTTAAGATACACAACTAGTGGCGTAGCTATCAGGCAGACTGGAAAGAGTATCTAAAAAATGTGTATTTGGGTGAAGAACTGGCAGGAATCTCTATGACTCTCTTGAGGTAGCCAATGCTTCGTCACAAGCAGAATCAAATCAGCAACTTCTAGAAACCCCCTTCAAAAGTAACGATGTTTCTCTTAAGATACACAACTAGTGGCGTATCGCTTCAGGCACACACGAAACAGTATCTAAAAAATGTGTATTTGGGTGAGCAACTGGCACGAAACACTGTGACTCTCTTAGGGTAGCCAATATCTCGTCACCAGTATAATCACAGCTTCAAAGTCAAGAAACCGCTGGCAAGAGTAACGATGTTTCTCTTAAGATACACAACTAGTGGCGTATCGCTTCAGGCAGACTGGCCACAGTATCTCAAAATGTGTATTTGGGTGAGCAACTGGCAGGAAGCACTATGTCTCTCTTAAGGTAGCCAATGCCTCGTCACCAACATAATCCCATCACCAACTTCAAGAAACCGCTTGCAATGGTAACGAAGCTTCTCATAAGATACACAGCTAGTGGGGTGTCGCTTGAGGCAGACTGACCAAAGTATCAAAAAAATGTGTATTTGGGTGAGCAACTAGCAGGAATCACTATGACACTCATAGGGTAGCCAATGCCTCGTCACCAGCATAATCACATCAGCAACTTCAAGAAACCCCTGGCAAAAGTTACAATGACTCTAAGATACACAACTAGTGGCGTAGCTATCAGGCAGACTGGAAAGAGTATCTAAAAAATGTGTATTTGGATGAGCAACTGGCAGGAAACACTGTGTCTCTCTTAGGGTAGCCAATTCTCGTCACCAGTACTATCACATCTTCAAAGTCAAGAAACCGCTGGCAAGAGTAACGATGTTTCTCTTAAGATACACAACTAGTGGCGTATCGCTTCAGGCAGACTGGAAAGAGTATCTAAAAAATGTGTATTTGGGTGAGCAACTGGCACGAAACACTGTGACTCTCTTAGGGTAACCAATATCTCGTCACCAGTATAATCACAGCTTCAAAGTCAAGAAACCGCTGGCAAGAGTAACGATGTTTCTCTTAAGATACACAACTAGTGGCGTATCGCTTCAGGCAGACTGGAAACAGTATCTAAAAAATGTGTATTTGGGTGAGCAACTGGCACGAAACACTGTGACTCTCTTAGGGTAGCCAATATCTCGTCACCAGTATTATCACAGCTTCAAAGTCAAGAAACCGCTGGCAAGAGTAACGATGTTTCTCTTAAGATACACAACTAGTGGCGTATCGCTTCAGGCAGACTGGCCACAGTATCTCAAAATGTGTATTTGGGTGAGCAACTGGCAGGAAGCACTATGACTCTCTTAAGGTAGCCAATGCCTCGTCACCAACATAATCCCATCACCAACTTCAAGAAACCGCTTGCAAAGGTAAAGAAGCTTCTCATAAGATACACAGCTAGTGGGGTGTCTCTTGAGGGAGACTGGCCAAAGTATCAAAAAAATGTGTATTTGGGTGAGCAACTAGCAGGAATCACTATGACACTCATAGGGTAGCCAATGCTTCGTCACCAGCAGAATCAAATCAGCAACTTCTAGAAACCCCCTTCAAAAGTAACGATGTTTCTCTTAAGATACACAACTACTGGCGTATCGCTTCAGGCACACACGAAACAGTATCTAAAAAATGTGTATTTGGGTGAGCAACTGGCACGAAACACTGTGACTCTCTTAGGGTAGCCAATATCTCGTCACCAGTATAATCACAGCTTCAAAGTCAAGAAACCGCTGGCAAGAGTAACGATGTTTCTCTTAAGATACACAACTAGTGGCGTATCGCTTCAGGCAGACTGGCCACAGTATCTCAAAATGTGTATTTGGGTGAGCAACTGGCAGGAAGCACTATGTCTCTCTTATGGTAGCCAATGCCTCGTCACCAACATAATCCCATCACCAACTTCAAGAAACCGCTTGCAAAGGTAACGAAGCTTCTCATAAGATACACAGCTAGTGGGGTGTCACTTGAGGCAGACTGACCAAAGTATCAAAAAAATGTGTATTTGGGTGAGCAACTAGCAGGAATCACTATGACACTCATAGGGTAGCCAATGCCTCGTCACCAGCATAATCACATCAGCAACTTCAAGAAACCCCTGGCAAAAGTTACAATGACTCTAAGATACACAACTAGTGGCGTAGCTATCAGGCAGACTGGAAAGAGTATCTAAAAAATGTGTATTTGGATGAGCAACTGGCAGGAAACACTGTGACTCTCTTAGGGTAGCCAATATCTCGTCACCAGTACTATCACATCTTCAAAGTCAAGAAACCGCTGGCAAGAGTAACGATGTTTCTCTTAAGATACACAACTAGTGGCGTATCGCTTCAGGCAGACTGGAAAGAGTATCTAAAAAATGTGTATTTGGGTGAAGAACTGCCAGGAATCTCTATGACTCTCTTGAGGTAGCCAATGCCTCGTCACCAGCAGAATCAAATCAGCAACTTCTAGAAACCCCTGGCAAAAGTAACGATGTTTCTCTTAAGATACACAACTAGTGGCTTATCGCTTCAGGCACACTGGAAACAGTATCTAAAAAATGTGTATTTGGGTGAGCAACTGGCACGAAACACTGTGACTCTCTTAGGGAAACCAATATCTCGTCACCAGTATAATCACATCTTCAAAGTCAAGAAACCGCTGGCAAGAGTAACGATGTTTCTCTTAAGATACACAACTAGTGGCGTATCGCTTCAGGCAGACTGGCCACAGTATCTCAAAATGTGTATTTGGGTGAGCAACTGGCAGGAAGCACTATGACTCTCTTAAGGTAGCCAATGCCTCGTCACCAACATAATCCCATCACCAACTTCAAGAAACCGCTTGCAAAGGTAACGAAGCTTCTCATAAGATACACAGCTAGTGGGGTGTCACTTGAGGCAGACTGGCCAAAGTATCAAAAAAATGTGTATTTGGGTGAGCAACTAGCAGGAATCAATATGACACTCATAGGGTAGCCAATGCCTCGTCACCAGCATAATCACATCAGCAACTTCAAGAAACCCCTGGCAAAAGTTACAATGACTCTTAAGATACACAACTAGTGGCGTAGCTATCAGGCAGACTGGAAAGAGTATCTAAAAAATGTGTATTTGGGTGAAGAACTGGCAGGAATCTCTATGACTCTCTTGAGGTAGCCAATGCCTCGTCACCAGCAGAATCAAATCAGCAACTTCTAGAAACCCCTGGCAAAAGTAACGATGTTTCTCTTAAGATACACAACTAGTGGCGTATCGCTTCAGGCACACTGGAAACAGTATCTAAAAAATGTGTATTTGGGTGAGCAACTGGCACGAAACACTGTGACTCTCTTAGGGTAGCCAATATCTCGTCACCAGTATAATCACAGCTTCAATGTCAAGAAACCGCTGGCAAGAGTAACGATGTTTCTCTTAAGATACACAACTAGTGGCGTATCGCCTCAGGCAGACTGGCCACAGTATCTCAAAATGTGTATTTGGGTGAGCAACTGGCAGGAAGCACTATGACTCTCTTAAGGTAGCCAATGCCTCGTCACCAACATAATCCCATCACCAACTTCAAGAAACCGCTTGCAAAGGTAACGAAGCTTCTCATAAGATACACAGCTAGTGGGGTGTCACTTGAGGCAGACTGGCCAAAGTATCAAAAAAATGTGTATTTGGGTGAGCAACTAGCAGGAATCACTATGACACTCATAGGGTAGCCAATGCCTCGTCACCAGCATAATCACATCAGCAACTTCAAGAAACCCCTGGCAAAAGTTACAATGACTCTTAAGATACACAACTAGTGGCGTAGCTATCAGGCAGACTGGAAAGAGTATCTAAAAAATGTGTATTTGGGTGAAGAACTGGCAGGAATCTCTATGACTCTCTTGAGCTAGCCAATGCCTCGTCACCAGCAGAATCAAATCAGCAACTTCTAGAAACCCCTGGCAAAAGTAACGATGTTTCTCTTAAGATACACAACTAGTGGCGTATCGCTTCAGGCACACTGGAAACAGTATCTAAAAAATGTGTATTTGGGTGAGCAACTGGCACGAGACAATGTGACTCTCTTAGGGTAGCCAATATCTCGTCACCAGTATAATCACAGCTTCAAAGTCAAGAAACCGCTGGCAAGAGTAACGATGTTTCTCTTAAGATACACAACTAGTGGCGTATCGCCTCAGGCAGACTGGCCACAGTATCTCAAAATGTGTATTTGGGTGAGCAACTGGCAGGAAGCACTATGACTCTCTTAAGGTAGCCAATGCCTCGTCACCAACATAATCCCATCACCAACTTCAAGAAACCGCTTGCAAAGGTAACGAAGCTTCTCATAAGATACACAGCTAGTGGGGTGTCACTTGAGGCAGACTGGCCAAAGTATCAAAAAAATGTGTATTTGGGTGAGCAACTAGCAGGAATCACTATGACACTCATAGGGTAGCCAATGCCTCGTCACCAGCATAATCACATCAGCAACTTCTAGAAACCCCTGGCAAAAGTAACGATGTTTCTCTTAAGATACACAACTAGTGGCTTATCGCTTCAGGCACACTGGAAACAGTATCTAAAAAATGTGTATTTGGGTGAGCAACTGGCACGAAACACTGTGACTCTCTTAGGGAAACCAATATCTCGTCACCAGTATAATCACATCTTCAAAGTCAAGAAACCGCTGGCAAGAGTAACGATGTTTCTCTTAAGATACACAACTAGTGGCGTATCGCTTCAGGCAGACTGGCCACAGTATCTCAAAATGTGTATTTGGGTGAGCAACTGGCAGGAAGCACTATGACTCTCTTAAGGTAGCCAATGCCTCGTCACCAACATAATCCCATCACCAACTTCAAGAAACCGCTTGCAAAGGTAACGAAGCTTCTCATAAGATACACAGCTAGTGGGGTGTCACTTGAGGCAGACTGGCCAAAGTATCAAAAAAATGTGTATTTGGGTGAGCAACTAGCAGGAATCACTATGACACTCATAGGGTAGCCAATGCCTCGTCACCAGCATAATCACATCAGCAACTTCAAGAAACCCCTGGCAAAAGTTACAATGACTCTTAAGATACACAACTAGTGGCGTAGCTATCAGGCAGACTGGAAAGAGTATCTAAAAAATGTGTATTTGGGTGAAGAACTGGCAGGAATCTCTATGACTCTCTTGAGGTAGCCAATGCCTCGTCACCAGCAGAATCAAATCAGCAACTTCTAGAAACCCCTGGCAAAAGTAACGATGTTTCTCTTAAGATACACAACTAGTGGCGTATCGCTTCAGGCACACTGGAAACAGTATCTAAAAAATGTGTATTTGGGTGAGCAACTGGCACGAAACACTGTGACTCTCTTAGGGTAGCCAATATCTCGTCACCAGTATAATCACAGCTTCAAAGTCAAGAAACCGCTGGCAAGAGTAACGATGTTTCTCTTAAGATACACAACTAGTGGCGTATCGCCTCAGGCAGACTGGCCACAGTATCTCAAAATGTGTATTTGGGTGAGCAACTGGCAGGAAGCACTATGACTCTCTTAAGGTAGCCAATGCCTCGTCACCAACATAATCCCATCACCAACTTCAAGAAACCGCTTGCAAAGGTAACGAAGCTTCTCATAAGATACACAGCTAGTGGGGTGTCACTTGAGGCAGACTGGCCAAAGTATCAAAAAAATGTGTATTTGGGTGAGCAACTAGCAGGAATCACTATGACACTCATAGGGTAGCCAATGCCTCGTCACCAGCATAATCACATCAGCAACTTCAAGAAACCCCTGGCAAAAGTTACAATGACTCTTAAGATACACAACTAGTGGCGTAGCTATCAGGCAGACTGGAAAGAGTATCTAAAAAATGTGTATTTGGGTGAAGAACTGGCAGGAATCTCTATGACTCTCTTGAGCTAGCCAATGCCTCGTCACCAGCAGAATCAAATCAGCAACTTCTAGAAACCCCTGGCAAAAGTAACGATGTTTCTCTTAAGATACACAACTAGTGGCGTATCGCTTCAGGCACACTGGAAACAGTATCTAAAAAATGTGTATTTGGGTGAGCAACTGGCACGAGACACTGTGACTCTCTTAGGGTAGCCAATATCTCGTCACCAGTATAATCACAGCTTCAAAGTCAAGAAACCGCTGGCAAGAGTAACGATGTTTCTCTTAAGATACACAACTAGTGGCGTATCGCCTCAGGCAGACTGGCCACAGTATCTCAAAATATGTATTTGGGTGAGCAACTGGCAGGAAGCACTATGACTCTCTTAAGGTAGCCAATGCCTCGTCACCAACATAATCCCATCACCAACTTCAAGAAACCGCTTGCAAAGGTAACGAAGCTTCTCATAAGATACACAGCTAGTGGGGTGTCACTTGAGGCAGACTGGCCAAAGTATCAAAAAAATGTGTATTTGGGTGAGCAACTAGCAGGAATCACTATGACACTCATAGGGTAGCCAATGCCTCGTCACCAGCATAATCACATCAGCAACTTCAAGAAACCCCTGGCAAAAGTTACAATGACTCTTAAGATACACAACTAGTGGCGTAGCTATCAGGCAGACTGGAAAGAGTATCTAAAAAATGTGTATTTGGGTGAAGAACTGGCAGGAATCTCTATGACTCTCTTGAGGTAGCCAATGCCTCGTCACCAGCAGAATCAAATCAGCAACTTCTAGAAACCCCTGGCAAAAGTAACGATGTTTCTCTTAAGATACACAACTAGTGGCGTATCGCTTCAGGCACACTGGAAACAGTATCTAAAAAATGTGTATTTGGGTGAGCAACTGGCACGAAACACTGTGACTCTCTTAGGGTAGCCAATATCTCGTCACCAGTATAATCACAGCTTCAAAGTCAAGAAACCGCTGGCAAGAGTAACGATGTTTCTCTTAAGATACACAACTAGTGGCGTATCGCCTCAGGCAGACTGGCCACAGTATCTCAAAATGTGTATTTGGGTGAGCAACTGGCAGGAAGCACTATGACTCTCTTAAGGTTGCCAATGCCTCGTCACCAACATAATCCCATCACCAACTTCAAGAAACCGCTTGCAAAGGTAACGAAGCTTCTCATAAGATACACAGCTAGTGGGGTGTCACTTGAGGCAGACTGGCCAAAGTATCAAAAAAATGTGTATTTGGGTGAGCAACTAGCAGGAATCACTATGACACTCATAGGGTAGCCAATGCCTCGTCACCAGCATAATCACATCAGCAACTTCAAGAAACCCCTGGCAAAAGTTACAATGACTCTTAAGATACACAACTAGTGGCGTAGCTATCAGGCAGACTGGAAAGAGTATCTAAAAAATGTGTATTTGGGTGAAGAACTGGCAGGAATCTCTATGACTCTCTTGAGCTAGCCAATGCCTCGTCACCAGCAGAATCAAATCAGCAACTTCTAGAAACCCCTGGCAAAAGTAACGATGTTTCTCTTAAGATACACAACTAGTGGCGTATCGCTTCAGGCACACTGGAAACAGTATCTAAAAAATGTGTATTTGGGTGAGCAACTGGCACGAGACACTGTGACTCTCTTAGGGTAGCCAATATCTCGTCACCAGTATAATCACAGCTTCAAAGTCAAGAAACCGCTGGCAAGAGTAACGATGTTTCTCTTAAGATACACAACTAGTGGCGTATCGCCTCAGGCAGACTGGCCACAGTATCTCAAAATGTGTATTTGGGTGAGCAACTGGCAGGAAGCACTATGACTCTCTTAAGGTAGCCAATGCCTCGTCACCAACATAATCCCATCACCAACTTCAAGAAACCGCTTGCAAAGGTAACGAAGCTTCTCATAAGATACACAGCTAGTGGGGTGTCACTTGAGGCAGACTGGCCAAAGTATCAAAAAAATGTGTATTTGGGTGAGCAACTAGCAGGAATCACTATGACACTCATAGGGTAGCCAATGCCTCGTCACCAGCATAATCACATCAGCAACTTCAAGAAACCCCTGGCAAAAGTTACAATGACTCTTAAGATACACAACTAGTGGCGTAGCTATCAGGCAGACTGGAAAGAGTATCTAAAAAATGTGTATTTGGGTGAAGAACTGGCAGGAATCTCTATGACTCTCTTGAGCTAGCCAATGCCTCGTCACCAGCAGAATCAAATCAGCAACTTCTAGAAACCCCTGGCAAAAGTAACGATGTTTCTCTTAAGATACACAACTAGTGGCTTATCGCTTCAGGCACACTGGAAACAGTATCTAAAAAATGTGTATTTGAGTGAGCAACTGGCACGAAACACTGTGACTCTCTTAGGGAAACCAATATCTCGTCACCAGTATAATCACATCTTCAAAGTCAAGAAACCGCTGGCAAGAGTAACGATGTTTCTCTTAAGATACACAACTAGTGGCGTATCGCTTCAGGCAGACTGGCCACAGTATCTCAAAATGTGTATTTGGGTGAGCAACTGGCAGGAAGCACTATGACTCTCTTAAGGTAGCCAATGCCTCGTCACCAACATAATCCCATCACCAACTTCAAGAAACCGCTTGCAAAGGTAACGAAGCTTCTCATAAGATACACAGCTAGTGGGGTGTCACTTGAGGCAGACTGGCCAAAGTATCAAAAAAATGTGTATTTGGGTGAGCAACTAGCAGGAATCACTATGACACTCATAGGGTAGCCAATGCCTCGTCACCAGCATAATCACATCAGCAACTTCAAGAAACCCCTGGCAAAAGTTACAATGACTCTTAAGATACACAACTAGTGGCGTAGCTATCAGGCAGACTGGAAAGAGTATCTAAAAAATGTGTATTTGGGTGAAGAACTGGCAGGAATCTCTATGACTCTCTTGAGGTAGCCAATGCCTCGTCACCAGCAGAATCAAATCAGCAACTTCTAGAAACCCCTGGCAAAAGTAACGATGTTTCTCTTAAGATACACATCTAGTGGCGTATCGCTTCAGGCACACTGGAAACAGTATCTAAAAAATGTGTATTTGGGTGAGCAACTGGCACGAAACACTGTGACTCTCTTAGGGTAGCCAATATCTCGTCACCAGTATAATCACAGCTTCAAAGTCAAGAAACCGCTGGCAAGAGTAACGATGTTTCTCTTAAGATACACAACTAGTGGCGTATCGCCTCAGGCAGACTGGCCACAGTATCTCAAAATGTGTATTTGGGTGAGCAACTGGCAGGAAGCACTATGACTCTCTTAAGGTAGCCAATGCCTCGTCACCAACATAATCCCATCACCAACTTCAAGAAACCGCTTGCAAAGGTAACGAAGCTTCTCATAAGATACACAGCTAGTGGGGTGTCACTTGAGGCAGACTGGCCAAAGTATCAAAAAAATGTGTATTTGGGTGAGCAACTAGCAGGAATCACTATGACACTCATAGGGTAGCCAATGCCTCGTCACCAGCATAATCACATCAGCAACTTCAAGAAACCCCTGGCAAAAGTTACAATGACTCTTAAGATACACAACTAGTGGCGTAGCTATCAGGCAGACTGGAAAGAGTATCTAAAAAATGTGTATTTGGGTGAAGAACTGGCAGGAATCTCTATGACTCTCTTGAGCTAGCCAATGCCTCGTCACCAGCAGAATCAAATCAGCAACTTCTAGAAACCCCTGGCAAAAGTAACGATGTTTCTCTTAAGATACACAACTAGTGGCGTATCGCTTCAGGCACACTGGAAACAGTATCTAAAAAATGTGTATTTGGGTGAGCAACTGGCACGAGACACTGTGACTCTCTTAGGGTAGCCAATATCTCGTCACCAGTATAATCACAGCTTCAAAGTCAAGAAACCGCTGGCAAGAGTAACGATGTTTCTCTTAAGATACACAACTAGTGGCGTATCGCTTCAGGCAGACTGGCCACAGTATCTCAAAATGTGTATTTGGGTGAGCAACCGGCAGGAAGCACTATGAATCTCTTAAGGTAGCCAATGCCTCGTCACCAACATAATCCCATCTCCAACTTCAAGAAACCGCTTGCAAAGGTAACGACGCTTCTCATAAGATACACAGCTAGTGGGGTGTCACTTGAGGCAGACTGGCCAAAGTATCAAAAAAATGTGTATTTGGGTGAGCAACTAGCAGGAATCACTATGACACTCATATGGTAGCCAATGCCTCGTCACCAGCATAATCACATCAGCAACTTCAAGAAACACCTGGCAAAAGTTACAATGACTCTTAAGATACACAACTAGTGGCGTAGCTATCAGGCAGACTGGAAAGAGTATCTAAAAAATGTGTATTTGGGTGAAGAACTGGCAGGAATCTCTATGACTCTCTTGAGGTAGCCAATGCTTCGTCACCAGCAGAATCAAATCAGCAACTTCTAGAAACCCCCTTCAAAAGTAACGATGTTTCTCTTAAGATACACAACTAGTGGCGTATCGCTTCAGGCACACACGAAACAGTATCTAAAAAATGTGTATTTGGGTGAGCAACTGGCACGAAACACTGTGACTCTCTTAGGGTAGCCAATATCTCGTCACCAGTATAATCACAGCTTCAAAGTCAAGAAACCGCTGGCAAGAGTAACGATGTTTCTCTTAAGATACACAACTAGTGGCGTATCGCTTCAGGCAGACTGGCCACAGTATCTCAAAATGTGTATTTGGGTGAGCAACTGGCAGGAAGCACTATGTCTCTCTTAAGGTAGCCAATGCCTCGTCACCAACATAATCCCATCACCAACTTCAAGAAACCGCTTGCAAAGGTAACGAAGCTTCTCATAAGATACACAGCTAGTGGGGTGTCACTTGAGGCAGACTGACCAAAGTATCAAAAAAATGTGTATTTGGGTGAGCAACTAGCAGGAATCACTATGACACTCATAGGGTAGCCAATGCCTCGTCACCAGCATAATCACATCAGCAACTTCAAGAAACCCCTGGCAAAAGTTACAATGACTCTAAGATACACAACTAGTGGCGTAGCTATCAGGCAGACTGGAAAGAGTATCTAAAAAATGTGTATTTGGATGAGCAACTGGCAGGAAACACTGTGACTCTCTTAGGGTAGCCAATATCTCGTCACCAGTACTATCACATCTTCAAAGTCAAGAAACCGCTGGCAAGAGTAACGATGTTTCTCTTAAGATACACAACTAGTGGCGTATCGCTTCAGGCAGACTGGAAAGAGTATCTAAAAAATGTGTATTTGGGTGAAGAACTGGCAGGAATCTCTATGACTCTCTTGAGGTAGCCAATGCCTCGTCACCAGCAGAATCAAATCAGCAACTTCTAGAAACCCCTGGCAAAAGTAACGATGTTTCTCTTAAGATACACAACTAGTGGCTTATCGCTTCAGGCACACTGGAAACAGTATCTAAAAAATGTGTATTTGGGTGAGCAACTGGCACGAAACACTGTGACTCTCTTAGGGAAACCAATATCTCGTCACCAGTATAATCACATCTTCAAAGTCAAGAAACCGCTGGCAAGAGTAACGATGTTTCTCTTAAGATACACAACTAGTGGCGTATCGCTTCAGGCAGACTGGCCACAGTATCTCAAAATGTGTATTTGGGTGAGCAACTGGCAGGAAGCACTATGACTCTCTTAAGGTAGCCAATGCCTCGTCACCAACATAATCCCATCACCAACTTCAAGAAACCGCTTGCAAAGGTAACGAAGCTTCTCATAAGATACACAGCTAGTGGGGTGTCACTTGAGGCAGACTGGCCAAAGTATCAAAAAAATGTGTATTTGGGTGAGCAACTAGCAGTAATCACTATGACACTCATAGGGTAGCCAATGCCTCGTCACCAGCATAATCACATCAGCAACTTCAAGAAACCCCTGGCAAAAGTTACAATGACTCTTAAGATACACAACTAGTGGCGTAGCTATCAGGCAGACTGGAAAGAGTATCTAAAAAATGTGTATTTGGGTGAAGAACTGGCAGGAATCTCTATGACTCTCTTGAGGTAGCCAATGCCTCGTCACCAGCAGAATCAAATCAGCAACTTCTAGAAACCCCTGGCAAAAGTAACGATGTTTCTCTTAAGATACACAACTAGTGGCGTATCGCTTCAGGCACACTGGAAACAGTATCTAAAAAATGTGTATTTGGGTGAGCAACTGGCACGAAACACTGTGACTCTCTTAGGGTAGCCAATATCTCGTCACCAGTATAATCACAGCTTCAAAGTCAAGAAACCGCTGGCAAGAGTAACGATGTTTCTCTTAAGATACACAACTAGTGGTGTATCGCCTCAGGCAGACTGGCCACAGTATCTCAAAATGTGTATTTGGGTGAGCAACTGGCAGGAAGCACTATGACTCTCTTAAGGTAGCCAATGCCTCGTCACCAACATAATCCCATCACCAACTTCAAGAAACCGCTTGCAAAGGTAACGAAGCTTCTCATAAGATACACAGCTAGTGGGGTGTCACTTGAGGCAGACTGGCCAAAGTATCCAAAAAATGTGTATTTGGGTGAGCAACTAGCAGGAATCACTATGACACTCATAGGGTAGCCAATGCCTCGTCACCAGCATAATCACATCAGCAACTTCAAGAAACCCCTGGCAAAAGTTACAATGACTCTTAAGATACACAACTAGTGGCGTAGCTATCAGGCAGACTGGAAAGAGTATCTAAAAAATGTGTATTTGGGTGAAGAACTGGCAGGAATCTCTATGACTCTCTTGAGCTAGCCAATGCCTCGTCACCAGCAGAATCAAATCAGCAACTTCTAGAAACCCCTGGCAAAAGTAACGATGTTTCTCTTAAGATACACAACTAGTGACGTATCGCTTCAGGCACACTGGAAACAGTATCTAAAAAATGTGTATTTGGGTGAGCAACTGGCACGAGACACTGTGACTCTCTTAGGGTAGCCAATATCTCGTCACCAGTATAATCACAGCTTCAAAGTCAAGAAACCGCTGGCAAGAGTAACGATGTTTCTCTTAAGATACACAACTAGTGGCGTATCGCTTCAGGCAGACTGGCCACAGTATCTCAAAATGTGTATTTGGGTGAGCAACCGGCAGGAAGCACTATGAATCTCTTAAGGTAGCCAATGCCTCGTCACCAACATAATCCCATCTCCAACTTCAAGAAACCGCTTGCAAAGGTAACGACGCTTCTCATAAGATACACAGCTAGTGGGGTGTCACTTGAGGCAGACTGGCCAAAGTATCAAAAAAATGTGTATTTGGGTGAGCAACTAGCAGGAATCACTATGACACTCATATGGTAGCCAATGCCTCGTCACCAGCATAATCACATCAGCAACTTCAAGAAACACCTGGCAAAAGTTACAATGACTCTTAAGATACACAACTAGTGGCGTAGCTATCAGGCAGACTGGAAAGAGTATCTAAAAAATGTGTATTTGGGTGAAGAACTGGCAGGAATCTCTATGACTCTCTTGAGGTAGCCAATGCTTCGTCACCAGCAGAATCAAATCAGCAACTTCTAGAAACCCCCTTCAAAAGTAACGATGTTTCTCTTAAGATACACAACTAGTGGCGTATCGCTTCAGGCACACACGAAACAGTATCTAAAAAATGTGTATTTGGGTGAGCAACTGACACGAAACACTGTGACTCTCTTAGGGTAGCCAATATCTCGTCACCAGTATAATCACAGCTTCAAAGTCAAGAAACCGCTGGCAAGAGTAACGATGTTTCTCTTAAGATACACAACTAGTGGCGTATCGCTTCAGGCAGACTGGCCACAGTATCTCAAAATGTGTATTTGGGTGAGCAACTGGCAGGAAGCACTATGTCTCTCTTAAGGTAGCCAATGCCTCGTCACCAACATAATCCCATCACCAACTTCAAGAAACCGCTTGCAAAGGTAACGAAGCTTCTCATAAGATACACAGCTAGTGGGGTGTCACTTGAGGCAGACTGACCAAAGTATCAAAAAAATGTGTATTTGGGTGAGCAACTAGCAGGAATCACTATGACACTCATAGGGTAGCCAATGCCTCGTCACCAGCATAATCACATCAGCAACTTCAAGAAACCCCTGGCAAAAGTTACAATGACTCTAAGATACACAACTAGTGGCGTAGCTATCAGGCAGACTGGAAAGAGTATCTAAAAAATGTGTATTTGGATGAGCAACTGGCAGGAAACACTGTGACTCTCTTAGGGTAGCCAATATCTCGTCACCAGTACTATCACATCTTCAAAGTCAAGAAACCGCTGGCAAGAGTAACGATGTTTCTCTTAAGATACACAACTAGTGGCGTATCGCTTCAGGCAGACTGGAAAGAGTATCTAAAAAATGTGTATTTGGGTGAAGAACTGGCAGGAATCTCTATGACTCTCTTGAGGTAGCCAATGCCTCGTCACCAGCAGAATCAAATCAGCAACTTCTAGAAACCCCTGGCAAAAGTAACGATGTTTCTCTTAAGATACACAACTAGTGGCTTATCGCTTCAGGCACACTGGAAACAGTATCTAAAAAATGTGTATTTGGGTGAGCAACTGGCACGAAACACTGTGACTCTCTTAGGGAAACCAATATCTCGTCACCAGTATAATCACATCTTCAAAGTCAAGAAACCGCTGGCAAGAGTAACGATGTTTCTCTTAAGATACACAACTAGTGGCGTATCGCTTCAGGCAGACTGGCCACAGTATCTCAAAATGTGTATTTGGGTGAGCAACTGGCAGGAAGCACTATGACTCTCTTAAGGTAACCAATGCCTCGTCACCAACATAATCCCATCACCAACTTCAAGAAACCGCTTGCAAAGGTAACGAAGCTTCTCATAAGATACACAGCTAGTGGGGTGTCACTTGAGGCAGACTGGCCAAAGTATCAAAAAAATGTGTATTTGGGTGAGCAACTAGCAGGAATCACTATGACACTCATAGGGTAGCCAATGCCTCGTCACCAGCATAATCACATCAGCAACTTCAAGAAACCCCTGGCAAAAGTTACAATGACTCTTAAGATACACAACTAGTGGCGTAGCTATCAGGCAGACTGGAAAGAGTATCTAAAAAATGTGTATTTGGGTGAAGAACTGGCAGGAATCTCTATGACTCTCTTGAGGTAGCCAATGCCTCGTCACCAGCAGAATCAAATCAGCAACTTCTAGAAACCCCTGGCAAAAGTAACGATGTTTCTCTTAAGATACACAACTAGTGGCGTATCGCTTCAGGCACACTGGAAACAGTATCTAAAAAATGTGTATTTGGGTGAGCAACTGGCACGAAACACTGTGACTCTCTTAGGGTAGCCAATATCTCGTCACCAGTATAATCACAGCTTCAAAGTCAAGAAACCGCTGGCAAGAGTAACGATGTTTCTCTTAAGATACACAACTAGTGGCGTATCGCCTCAGGCAGACTGGCCACAGTATCTCAAAATGTGTATTTGGGTGAGCAACTGGCAGGAAGCACTATGACTCTCTTAAGGTAGCCAATGCCTCGTCACCAACATAATCCCATCACCAACTTCAAGAAACCGCTTGCAAAGGTAACGAAGCTTCTCATAAGATACACAGCTAGTGGGGTGTCACTTGAGGCAGACTGGCCAAAGTATCAAAAAAATGTGTATTTGGGTGAGCAACTAGCAGGAATCACTATGACACTCATAGGGTAGCCAATGCCTCGTCACCAGCATAATCACATCAGCAACTTCAAGAAACCCCTGGCAAAAGTTACAATGACTCTTAAGATACACAACTAGTGGCGTAGCTATCAGGCAGACTGGAAAGAGTATCTAAAAAATGTGTATTTGGGTGAAGAACTGGCAGGAATCTCTATGACTCTCTTGAGCTAGCCAATGCCTCGTCACCAGCAGAATCAAATCAGCAACTTCTAGAAACCCCTGGCAAAAGTAACGATGTTTCTCTTAAGATACACAACTAGTGGCGTATCGCTTCAGGCACACTGGAAACAGTATCTAAAAAATGTGTATTTGGGTGAGCAACTGGCACGAGACACTGTGACTCTCTTAGTTTAGCCAATATCTCGTCACCAGTATAATCACAGCTTCAAAGTCAAGAAACCGCTGGCAAGAGTAACGATGTTTCTCTTAAGATACACAACTAGTGGCGTATCGCCTCAGGCAGACTGGCCACAGTATCTCAAAATGTGTATTTGGGTGAGCAACTGGCAGGAAGCACTATGACTCTCTTAAGGTAGCCAATGCCTCGTCACCAACATAATCCCATCACCAACTTCAAGAAACCGCTTGCAAAGGTAACGAAGCTTCTCATAAGATACACAGCTAGTGGGGTGTCACTTGAGGCAGACTGGCCAAAGTATCAAAAAAATGTGTATTTGGGTGAGCAACTAGCAGGAATCACTATGACACTCATAGGGTAGCCAATGCCTCGTCACCAGCATAATCACATCAGCAACTTCAAGAAACCCCTGGCAAAAGTTACAATGACTCTTAAGATACACAACTAGTGGCGTAGCTATCAGGCAGACTGGAAAGAGTATCTAAAAAATGTGTATTTGGGTGAAGAACTGGCAGGAATCTCTATGACTCTCTTGAGCTAGCCAATGCCTCGTCACCAGCAGAATCAAATCAGCAACTTCTAGAAACCCCTGGCAAAAGTAACGATGTTTCTCTTAAGATACACAACTAGTGGCGTATCGCTTCAGGCACACTGGAAACAGTATCTAAAAAATGTGTATTTGGGTGAGCAACTGGCACGAGACACTGTGACTCTCTTAGTTTAGCCAATATCTCGTCACCAGTATAATCACAGCTTCAAAGTCAAGAAACCGCTGGCAAGAGTAACGATGTTTCTCTTAAGATACACAACTAGTGGCGTATCGCTTCAGGCAGACTGGCCACAGTATCTCAAAATGTGTATTTGGGTGAGCAACCGGCAGGAAGCACTATGAATCTCTTAAGGTAGCCAATGCCTCGTCACCAACATAATCCCATCTCCAACTTCAAGAAACCGCTTGCAAAGGTAACGACGCTTCTCATAAGATACACAGCTAGTGGGGTGTCACTTGAGGCAGACTGGCCAAAGTATCAAAAAAATGTGTATTTGGGTGAGCAACTAGCAGGAATCACTATGACACTCATATG
Organism: Schistocerca nitens; assembly: GCF_023898315.1. Lineage (NCBI taxonomy): Eukaryota > Metazoa > Arthropoda > Insecta > Orthoptera > Acrididae > Schistocerca > Schistocerca nitens. Next base: position 102,720,852 of record NC_064616.1, on the reverse strand, counting down.
GTAGCCAATGCCTCGTCACCAGCATAATCACATCAGCAACTTCAAGAAACACCTGGCAAAAGTTACAATGACTCTTAAGATACACAACTAGTGGCGTAGCTATCAGGCAGACTGGAAAGAGTATCTAAAAAATGTGTATTTGGGTGAAGAACTGGCAGGAATCTCTATGACTCTCTTGAGGTAGCCAATGCTTCGTCACCAGCAGAATCAAATCAGCAACTTCTAGAAACCCCCTTCAAAAGTAACGATGTTTCTCTTAAGATACACAACTAGTGGCGTATCGCTTCAGGCACACACGAAACAGTATCTAAAAAATGTGTATTTGGGTGAGCAACTGGCACGAAACACTGTGACTCTCTTAGGGTAGCCAATATCTCGTCACCAGTATAATCACAGCTTCAAAGTCAAGAAACCGCTGGCAAGAGTAACGATGTTTCTCTTAAGATACACAACTAGTGGCGTATCGCTTCAGGCAGACTGGCCACAGTATCTCAAAATGTGTATTTGGGTGAGCAACTGGCAGGAAGCACTATGTCTCTCTTAAGGTAGCCAATGCCTCGTCACCAACATAATCCCATCACCAACTTCAAGAAACCGCTTGCAAAGGTAACGAAGCTTCTCATAAGATACACAGCTAGTGGGGTGTCACTTGAGGCAGACTGACCAAAGTATCAAAAAAATGTGTATTTGGGTGAGCAACTAGCAGGAATCACTATGACACTCATAGGGTAGCCAATGCCTCGTCACCAGCATAATCACATCAGCAACTTCAAGAAACCCCTGGCAAAAGTTACAATGACTCTAAGATACACAACTAGTGGCGTAGCTATCAGGCAGACTGGAAAGAGTATCTAAAAAATGTGTATTTGGATGAGCAACTGGCAGGAAACACTGTGACTCTCTTAGGGTAGCCAATATCTCGTCACCAGTACTATCACATCTTCAAAGTCAAGAAACCGCTGGCAAGAGTAACGATGTTTCTCTTAAGATACACAACTAGTGGCGTATCGCTTCAGGCAGACTGGAAAGAGTATCTAAAAAATGTGTATTTGGGTGAAGAACTGGCAGGAATCTCTATGACTCTCTTGAGGTAGCCAATGCCTCGTCACCAGCAGAATCAAATCAGCAACTTCTAGAAACCCCTGGCAAAAGTAACGATGTTTCTCTTAAGATACACAACTAGTGGCTTATCGCTTCAGGCACACTGGAAACAGTATCTAAAAAATGTGTATTTGGGTGAGCAACTGGCACGAAACACTGTGACTCTCTTAGGGAAACCAATATCTCGTCACCAGTATAATCACATCTTCAAAGTCAAGAAACCGCTGGCAAGAGTAACGATGTTTCTCTTAAGATACACAACTAGTGGCGTATCGCTTCAGGCAGACTGGCCACAGTATCTCAAAATGTGTATTTGGGTGAGCAACTGGCAGGAAGCACTATGACTCTCTTAAGGTAGCCAATGCCTCGTCACCAACATAATCCCATCACCAACTTCAAGAAACCGCTTGCAAAGGTAACGAAGCTTCTCATAAGATACACAGCTAGTGGGGTGTCACTTGAGGCAGACTGGCCAAAGTATCAAAAAAATGTGTATTTGGGTGAGCAACTAGCAGTAATCACTATGACACTCATAGGGTAGCCAATGCCTCGTCACCAGCATAATCACATCAGCAACTTCAAGAAACCCCTGGCAAAAGTTACAATGACTCTTAAGATACACAACTAGTGGCGTAGCTATCAGGCAGACTGGAAAGAGTATCTAAAAAATGTGTATTTGGGTGAAGAACTGGCAGGAATCTCTATGACTCTCTTGAGGTAGCCAATGCCTCGTCACCAGCAGAATCAAATCAGCAACTTCTAGAAACCCCTGGCAAAAGTAACGATGTTTCTCTTAAGATACACAACTAGTGGCGTATCGCTTCAGGCACACTGGAAACAGTATCTAAAAAATGTGTATTTGGGTGAGCAACTGGCACGAAACACTGTGACTCTCTTAGGGTAGCCAATATCTCGTCACCAGTATAATCACAGCTTCAAAGTCAAGAAACCGCTGGCAAGAGTAACGATGTTTCTCTTAAGATACACAACTAGTGGCGTATCGCCTCAGGCAGACTGGCCACAGTATCTCAAAATGTGTATTTGGGTGAGCAACTGGCAGGAAGCACTATGACTCTCTTAAGGTAGCCAATGCCTCGTCACCAACATAATCCCATCACCAACTTCAAGAAACCGCTTGCAAAGGTAACGAAGCTTCTCATAAGATACACAGCTAGTGGGGTGTCACTTGAGGCAGACTGGCCAAAGTATCAAAAAAATGTGTATTTGGGTGAGCAACTAGCAGGAATCACTATGACACTCATAGGGTAGCCAATGCCTCGTCACCAGCATAATCACATCAGCAACTTCAAGAAACCCCTGGCAAAAGTTACAATGACTCTTAAGATACACAACTAGTGGCGTAGCTATCAGGCAGACTGGAAAGAGTATCTAAAAAATGTGTATTTGGGTGAAGAACTGGCAGGAATCTCTATGACTCTCTTGAGGTAGCCAATGCCTCGTCACCAGCAGAATCAAATCAGCAACTTCTAGAAACCCCTGGCAAAAGTAACGATGTTTCTCTTAAGATACACAACTAGTGGCGTATCGCTTCAGGCACACTGGAAACAGTATCTAAAAAATGTGTATTTGGGTGAGCAACTGGCACGAGACACTGTGACTCTCTTAGGGTAGCCAATATCTCGTCACCAGTATAATCACAGCTTCAAAGTCAAGAAACCGCTGGCAAGAGTAACGATGTTTCTCTTAAGATACACAACTAGTGGCGTATCGCTTCAGGCAGACTGGCCACAGTATCTCAAAATGTGTATTTGGGTGAGCAACCGGCAGGAAGCACTATGAATCTCTTAAGGTAGCCAATGCCTCGTCACCAACATAATCCCATCACCAACTTCAAGAAACCGCTTGCAAAGGTAACGACGCTTCTCATAAGATACACAGCTAGTGGGGTGTCACTTGAGGCAGACTGGCCAAAGTATCAAAAAAATGTGTATTTGGGTGAGCAACTAGCAGGAATCACTATGACACTCATATGGTAGCCAATGCCTAGTCACCAGCATAATCACATCAGCAACTTCAAGAAACACCTGGCAAAAGTTACAGTGACTCTTAAGATACACAACTAGTGGCGTAGCTATCAAGCAGACTGGAAAGAGTATCTAAAAAATGTGTATTTGGGTGAAGAACTGGCAGGAATCTCTATGACTCTCTTGAGGTAGCCAATGCTTCGTCACAAGCAGAATCAAATCAGCAACTTCTAGAAACCCCCTTCCAAAGTAACGATGTTTCTCTTAAGATACACAACTAGTGGCGTATCGCTTCAGGCACACACGAAACAGTATCTAAAAAATGTGTATTTGGGTGAGCAACTGGCACGAAACACTGTGACTCTCTTAGGGTAGCCAATATCTCGTCACCAGTATAATCACAGCTTCAAAGTCAAGAAACCGCTGGCAAGAGTAACGATGTTTCTCTTAAGATACACAACTAGTGGCGTATCGCTTCAGGCAGACTGGCCACAGTATCTCAAAATGTGTATTTGGGTGAGAAACTGGCAGGAAGCACTATGTCTCTCTTAAGGTAGCCAATGCCTCGTCACCAACATAATCCCATCACCAACTTCAAGAAACCGCTTGCAATGGTAACGAAGCTTCTCATAAGATACACAGCTAGTGGGGTGTCACTTGAGGCAGACTGACCAAAGTATCAAAAAAATGTGTATTTGGGTGAGCAACTAGCAGGAATCACTATGACACTCATAGGGTAGCCAATGCCTCGTCACCAGCATAATCACATCAGCAACTTCAAGAAACCCCTGGCAAAAGTTACAATGACTCTAAGATACACAACTAGTGGCGTAGCTATCAGGCAGACTGGAAAGAGTATCTAAAAAATGTGTATTTGGATGAGCAACTGGCAGGAAACACTGTGACTCTCTTAGGGTAGCCAATATCTCGTCACCAGTACTATCACATCTTCAAAGTCAAGAAACCGCTGGCAAGAGTAACGATGTTTCTCTTAAGATACACAACTAGTGGCGTATCGCTTCAGGCAGAATGGAAAGAGTATCTAAAAAATGTGTATTTGGGTGAAGAACTGGCAGGAATCTCTATGACTCTCTTGAGGTAGCCAATGCCTCGTCACCAGCAGAATCAAATCAGCAACTTCTAGAAACCCCTGGCAAAAGTAACGATGTTTCTCTTAAGATACACAACTAGTGGCGTATCGCTTCAGGCACACACGAAACAGTATCTAAAAAATGTGTATTTGGGTGAGCAACTGGCACGAAACACTGTGACTCTCTTAGGGTAGCCAATATCTCGTCACCAGTATAATCACAGCTTCAAAGTCAAGAAACCGCTGGCAAGAGTAACGATGTTTCTCTTAAGATACACAACTAGTGGCGTATCGCTTCAGGCAGACTGGCCACTGTATCTCAAAATGTGTATTTTGGTGAGCAACTGGCAGGAAGCACTATGTCTCTCTTAAGGTAGCCAATGCCTCGTCACCAACATAATCCCATCACCAACTTCAAGAAACCGCTTGCAATGGAAACGAAGCTTCTCATAAGATACACAGCTAGTGGGGTGTCACTTGAGGCAGACTGACCAAAGTATCAAAAAAATGTGTATTTGGGTGAGCAAATAGCAGGAATCACTATGACACTCATAGGGTAGCCAATGCCTCGTCACCAGCATAATCACATCAGCAACTTCAAGAAACCCCTGGCAAAAGTTACAATGACTCTAAGATACACAACTAGTGGCGTAGCTATCAGGCAGACTGGAAAGAGTATCTAAAAAATGTGTATTTGGATGAGCAACTGGCAGGAAACACTGTGACTCTCTTAGGGTAGCCAATATCTCGTCACCAGTACTATCACATCTTCAAAGTCAAGAAACCGCTGGCAAGAGTAACGATGTTTCTCTTAAGATACACAACTAGTGGCGTATCGCTTCAGGCAGACTGGAAAGAGTATCTAAAAAATGTGTATTTGGGTGAAGAACTGGCAGGAATCTCTATGACTCTCTTGAGGTAGCCAATGCCTCGTCACCAGCAGAATCAAATCAGCAACTTCTAGAAACCCCTGGCAAAAGTAACGATGTTTCTCTTAAGATACACAACTAGTGGCGTATCGCTTCAGGCACACTGGAAACAGTATCTAAAAAATGTGTATTTGGGTGAGCAACTGGCACGAAACACTGTGACTCTCTTAGGGTAGCCAATATCTCGTCACCAGTATAATCACAGCTTCAAAGTCAAGAAACCGCTGGCAAGAGTAACGATGTTTCTCTTAAGATACACAACTAGTGGCGTATCGCCTCAGGCAGACTGGCCACAGTATCTCAAAATGTGTATTTGGGTGAGCAACTGGCAGGAAGCACTATGACTCTCTTAAGGTAGCCAATGCCTCGTCACCAACATAATCCCATCACCAACTTCAAGAAACCGCTTGCAAAGGTAACGAAGCTTCTCATAAGATACACAGCTAGTGGGGTGTCACTTGAGGCAGACTGGCCAAAGTATCAAAAAAATGTGTATTTGGGTGAGCAACTAGCAGGAATCACTATGACACTCATAGGGTAGCCAATGCCTCGTCACCAGCATAATCACATCAGCAACTTCAAGAAACCCCTGGCAAAAGTTACAATGACTCTTAAGATACACAACTAGTGGCGTAGCTATCAGGCAGACTGGAAAGAGTATCTAAAAAATGTGTATTTGGGTGAAGAACTGGCAGGAATCTCTATGACTCTCTTGAGGTAGCCAATGCCTCGTCACCAGCAGAATCAAATCAGCAACTTCTAGAAACCCCTGGCAAAAGTAACGATGTTTCTCTTAAGATACACAACTAGTGGCGTATCGCTTCAGGCACACTGGAAACAGTATCTAAAAAATGTGTATTTGGGTGAGCAACTGGCACGAGACACTGTGACTCTCTTAGGGTAGCCAATATCTCGTCACCAGTATAATCACAGCTTCAAAGTCAAGAAACCGCTGGCAAGAGTAACGATGTTTCTCTTAAGATACACAACTAGTGGCGTATCGCTTCAGGCAGACTGGCCACAGTATCTCAAAATGTGTATTTGGGTGAGCAACCGGCAGGAAGCACTATGAATCTCTTAAGGTAGCCAATGCCTCGTCACCAACATAATCCCATCACCAACTTCAAGAAACCGCTTGCAAAGGTAACGACGCTTCTCATAAGATACACAGCTAGTGGGGTGTCACTTGAGGCAGACTGGCCAAAGTATCAAAAAAATGTGTATTTGGGTGAGCAACTAGCAGGAATCACTATGACACTCATATGGTAGCCAATGCCTAGTCACCAGCATAATCACATCAGCAACTTCAAGAAACACCTGGCAAAAGTTACAGTGACTCTTAAGATACACAACTAGTGGCGTAGCTATCAAGCAGACTGGAAAGAGTATCTAAAAAATGTGTATTTGGGTGAAGAACTGGCAGGAATCTCTATGACTCTCTTGAGGTAGCCAATGCTTCGTCACAAGCAGAATCAAATCAGCAACTTCTAGAAACCCCCTTCCAAAGTAACGATGTTTCTCTTAAGATACACAACTAGTGGCGTATCGCTTCAGGCACACACGAAACAGTATCTAAAAAATGTGTATTTGGGTGAGCAACTGGCACGAAACACTGTGACTCTCTTAGGGTAGCCAATATCTCGTCACCAGTATAATCACAGCTTCAAAGTCAAGAAACCGCTGGCAAGAGTAACGATGTTTCTCTTAAGATACACAACTAGTGGCGTATCGCTTCAGGCAGACTGGCCACAGTATCTCAAAATGTGTATTTGGGTGAGAAACTGGCAGGAAGCACTATGTCTCTCTTAAGGTAGCCAATGCCTCGTCACCAACATAATCCCATCACCAACTTCAAGAAACCGCTTGCAATGGTAACGAAGCTTCTCATAAGATACACAGCTAGTGGGGTGTCACTTGAGGCAGACTGACCAAAGTATCAAAAAAATGTGTATTTGGGTGAGCAACTAGCAGGAATCACTATGACACTCATAGGGTAGCCAATGCCTCGTCACCAGCATAATCACATCAGCAACTTCAAGAAACCCCTGGCAAAAGTTACAATGACTCTAAGATACACAACTAGTGGCGTAGCTATCAGGCAGACTGGAAAGAGTATCTAAAAAATGTGTATTTGGATGAGCAACTGGCAGGAAACACTGTGACTCTCTTAGGGTAGCCAATATCTCGTCACCAGTACTATCACATCTTCAAAGTCAAGAAACCGCTGGCAAGAGTAACGATGTTTCTCTTAAGATACACAACTAGTGGCGTATCGCTTCAGGCAGAATGGAAAGAGTATCTAAAAAATGTGTATTTGGGTGAAGAACTGGCAGGAATCTCTATGACTCTCTTGAGGTAGCCAATGCCTCGTCACCAGCAGAATCAAATCAGCAACTTCTAGAAACCCCTGGCAAAAGTAACGATGTTTCTCTTAAGATACACAACTAGTGGCGTATCGCTTCAGGCACACACGAAACAGTATCTAAAAAATGTGTATTTGGGTGAGCAACTGGCACGAAACACTGTGACTCTCTTAGGGTAGCCAATATCTCGTCACCAGTATAATCACAGCTTCAAAGTCAAGAAACCGCTGGCAAGAGTAACGATGTTTCTCTTAAGATACACAACTAGTGGCGTATCGCTTCAGGCAGACTGGCCACTGTATCTCAAAATGTGTATTTTGGTGAGCAACTGGCAGGAAGCACTATGTCTCTCTTAAGGTAGCCAATGCCTCGTCACCAACATAATCCCATCACCAACTTCAAGAAACCGCTTGCAATGGAAACGAAGCTTCTCATAAGATACACAGCTAGTGGGGTGTCACTTGAGGCAGACTGACCAAAGTATCAAAAAAATGTGTATTTGGGTGAGCAAATAGCAGGAATCACTATGACACTCATAGGGTAGCCAATGCCTCGTCACCAGCATAATCACATCAGCAACTTCAAGAAACCCCTGGCAAAAGTTACAATGACTCTAAGATACACAACTAGTGGCGTAGCTATCAGGCAGACTGGAAAGAGTATCTAAAAAATGTGTATTTGGATGAGCAACTGGCAGGAAACACTGTGACTCTCTTAGGGTAGCCAATATCTCGTCACCAGTACTATCACATCTTCAAAGTCAAGAAACCGCTGGCAAGAGTAACGATGTTTCTCTTAAGATACACAACTAGTGGCGTATCGCTTCAGGCAGACTGGAAAGAGTATCTAAAAAATGTGTATTTGGGTGAAGAACTGGCAGGAATCTCTATGACTCTCTTGAGGTAGCCAATGCCTCGTCACCAGCAGAATCAAATCAGCAACTTCTAGAAACCCCTGGCAAAAGTAACGATGTTTCTCTTAAGATACACAACTAGTGGCGTATCGCTTCAGGCACACTGGAAACAGTATCTAAAAAATGTGTATTTGGGTGAGCAACTGGCACGAAACACTGTGACTCTCTTAGGGTAGCCAATATCTCGTCACCAGTATAATCACAGCTTCAAAGTCAAGAAACCGCTGGCAAGAGTAACGATGTTTCTCTTAAGATACACAACTAGTGGCGTATCGCCTCAGGCAGACTGGCCACAGTATCTCAAAATGTGTATTTGGGTGAGCAACTGGCAGGAAGCACTATGACTCTCTTAAGGTAGCCAATGCCTCGTCACCAACATAATCCCATCACCAACTTCAAGAAACCGCTTGCAAAGGTAACGAAGCTTCTCATAAGATACACAGCTAGTGGGGTGTCACTTGAGGCAGACTGGCCAAAGTATCAAAAAAATGTGTATTTGGGTGAGCAACTAGCAGGAATCACTATGACACTCATAGGGTAGCCAATGCCTCGTCACCAGCATAATCACATCAGCAACTTCAAGAAACCCCTGGCAAAAGTTACAATGACTCTTAAGATACACAACTAGTGGCGTAGCTATCAGGCAGACTGGAAAGAGTATCTAAAAAATGTGTATTTGGGTGAAGAACTGGCAGGAATCTCTATGACTCTCTTGAGGTAGCCAATGCCTCGTCACCAGCAGAATCAAATCAGCAACTTCTAGAAACCCCTGGCAAAAGTAACGATGTTTCTCTTAAGATACACAACTAGTGGCGTATCGCTTCAGGCACACTGGAAACAGTATCTAAAAAATGTGTATTTGGGTGAGCAACTGGCACGAGACACTGTGACTCTCTTAGGGTAGCCAATATCTCGTCACCAGTATAATCACAGCTTCAAAGTCAAGAAACCGCTGGCAAGAGTAACGATGTTTCTCTTAAGATACACAACTAGTGGCGTATCGCTTCAGGCAGACTGGCCACAGTATCTCAAAATGTGTATTTGGGTGAGCAACCGGCAGGAAGCACTATGAATCTCTTAAGGTAGCCAATGCCTCGTCACCAACATAATCCCATCACCAACTTCAAGAAACCGCTTGCAAAGGTAACGACGCTTCTCATAAGATACACAGCTAGTGGGGTGTCACTTGAGGCAGACTGGCCAAAGTATCAAAAAAATGTGTATTTGGGTGAGCAACTAGCAGGAATCACTATGACACTCATATGGTAGCCAATGCCTAGTCACCAGCATAATCACATCAGCAACTTCAAGAAACACCTGGCAAAAGTTACAATGACTCTTAAGATACACAACTAGTGGCGTAGCTATCAGGCAGACTGGAAAGAGTATCTAAAAAATGTGTATTTGGGTGAAGAACTGGCAGGAATCTCTATGACTCTCTTGAGGTAGCCAATGCTTCGTCACAAGCAGAATCAAATCAGCAACTTCTAGAAACCCCCTTCCAAAGTAACGATGTTTCTCTTAAGATACACAACTAGTGGCGTATCGCTTCAGGCACACACGAAACAGTATCTAAAAAATGTGTATTTGGGTGAGCAACTGGCACGAAACACTGTGACTCTCTTAGGGTAGCCAATATCTCGTCACCAGTATAATCACAGCTTCAAAGTCAAGAAACCGCTGGCAAGAGTAACGATGTTTCTCTTAAGATACACAACTAGTGGCGTATCGCTTCAGGCAGACTGGCCACAGTATCTCAAAATGTGTATTTGGGTGAGCAACTGGCAGGAAGCACTATGTCTCTCTTAAGGTAGCCAATGCCTCGTCACCAACATAATCCCATCACCAACTTCAAGAAACCGCTTGCAATGGTAACGAAGCTTCTCATAAGATACACAGCTAGTGGGGTGTCACTTGAGGCAGACTGACCAAAGTATCAAAAAATGTGTATTTGGGTGAGCAACTAGCAGGAATCACTATGACACTCATAGGGTAGCCAATGCCTCGTCACCAGCATAATCACATCAGCAACTTCAAGAAACCCCTGGCAAAAGTTACAATGACTCTAAGATACACAACTAGTGGCGTAGCTATCAGGCAGACTGGAAAGAGTATCTAAAAAATGTGTATTTGGATGAGCAACTGGCAGGAAACACTGTGACTCTCTTAGGGTAGCCAATATCTCGTCACCAGTACTATCACATCTTCAAAGTCAAGAAACCGCTGGCAAGAGTAACGATGTTTCTCTTAAGATACACAACTAGTGGCGTATCGCTTCAGGCAGAATGGAAAGAGTATCTAAAAAATGTGTATTTGGGTGAAGAACTGGCAGGAATCTCTATGACTCTCTTGAGGTAGCCAATGCCTCGTCACCAGCAGAATCAAATCAGCAACTTCTAGAAACCCCTGGCAAAAGTAACGATGTTTCTCTTAAGATACACAACTAGTGGCGTATCGCTTCAGGCACACACGAAACAGTATCTAAAAAATGTGTATTTGGGTGAGCAACTGGCACGAAACACTGTGACTCTCTTAGGGTAGCCAATATCTCGTCACCAGTATAATCACAGCTTCAAAGTCAAGAAACCGCTGGCAAGAGTAACGATGTTTCTCTTAAGATACACAACTAGTGGCGTATCGCTTCAGGCAGACTGGCCACAGTATCTCAAAATGTGTATTTGGGTGAGCAACTGGCAGGAAGCACTATGTCTCTCTTAAGGTAGCCAATGCCTCGTCACCAACATAATCCCATCACCAACTTCAAGAAACCGCTTGCAATGGAAACGAAGCTTCTCATAAGATACACAGCTAGTGGGGTGTCACTTGAGGCAGACTGACCAAAGTATCAAAAAAATGTGTATTTGGGTGAGCAAATAGCAGGAATCACTATGACACTCATAGGGTAGCCAATGCCTCGTCACCAGCATAATCACATCAGCAACTTCAAGAAACCCCTGGCAAAAGTTACAATGACTCTAAGATACACAACTAGTGGCGTAGCTATCAGGCAGACTGGAAAGAGTATCTAAAAAATGTGTATTTGGATGAGCAACTGGCAGGAAACACTGTGACTCTCTTAGGGTAGCCAATATCTCGTCACCAGTACTATCACATCTTCAAAGTCAAGAAACCGCTGGCAAGAGTAACGATGTTTCTCTTAAGATACACAACTAGTGGCGTATCGCTTCAGGCAGACTGGAAAGAGTATCTAAAAAATGTGTATTTGGGTGAAGAACTGGCAGGAATCTCTATGACTCTCTTGAGGTAGCCAATGCCTCGTCACCAGCAGAATCAAATCAGCAACTTCTAGAAACCCCTGGCAAAAGTAACGATGTTTCTCTTAAGATACACAACTAGTGGCGTATCGCTTCAGGCACACTGGACACAGTATCTAAAAAATGTGTATTTGGGTGAGCAACTGGCACGAAACACTGTGACTCTCTTAGGGTAGCCAATATCTCGTCACCAGTATAATCACAGCTTCAAAGTCAAGAAACCGCTGGCAAGAGTAACGATGTTTCTCTTAAGATACACAACTAGTGGCGTATCGCTTCAGGCAGACTGGCCACAGTATCTCAAAATGTGTATTTGGGTGAGCAACTGGCAGGAAGCACTATGACTCTCTTAAGGTAGCCAATGCCTCGTCACCAACATAATCCCATCACCAACTTCAAGAAACCGCTTGCAAAGGTAACGAAGCTTCTCATAAGATACACAGCTAGTGGGGTGTCACTTGAGGCAGACTGGCCAAAGTATCAAAAAAATGTGTATTTGGGTGAGCAACTAGCAGGAATCACTATGACACTCATAGGGTAGCCAATGCCTCGTCACCAGCATAATGACATCAGCAACTTCAAGAAACCCCTGGCAAAAGTTACAATGACTCTTAAGATACACAACTAGTGGCGTAGCTATCAGGCAGACTGGAAAGAGTATCTAAAAAATGTGTATTTGGGTGAAGAACTGGCAGGAATCTCTATGACTCTCTTGAGGTAGCCAATGCCTCGTCACCAGCAGAATCAAATCAGCAACTTCTAGAAACCCCTGGCAAAAGTAACGATGTTTCTCTTAAGATACACAACTAGTGGCGTATCGCTTCAGGCACACTGGAAACAGTATCTAAAAAATGTGTATTTGGGTGAGCAACTGGCACGAAACACTGTGACTCTCTTATGGAAACCAATATCTCGTCACCAGTATAATCACATCTTCAAAGTCAAGAAACCGCTGGCAAGAGTAACGATGTTTCTCTTAAGATACACAACTAGTGGCGTATCGCTTCAGGCAGACTGGCCACAGTATCTCAAAATGTGTATTTGGGTGAGCAACTGGCAGGAAGCACTATGACACTCTTAAGGTAGCCAATGCCTCGTCACCAACATAATCCCATCACCAACTTCAAGAAACCGCTTGCAAAGGTAACGAAGCTTCTCATAAGATACACAGCTAGTGGGGTGTCACTTGAGGCAGACTGGCCAAAGTATCAAAAAAATGTGTATTTGGGTGAGCAACTAGCAGGAATCACTATGACACTCATAGGGTAGCCAATGCCTCGTCACCAGCATAATCACTTCAGCAACTTCAAGAAACCCCTGGCAAAAGTTACAATGACTCTTAAGATACACAACTAGTGGCGTAGCTATCAGGCAGACTGGAAAGAGTATCTAAAAAATGTGTATTTGGGTGAAGAACTGGCAGGAATCTCTATGACTCTCTTGAGGTAGCCAATGCCTCGTCACCAGCAGAATCAAATCAGCAACTTCTAGAAACCCCTGGCAAAAGTAACGATGTTTCTCTTAAGATACACAACTAGTGGCGTATCGCTTCAGGCACACTGGAAACAGTATCTAAAAAATGTGTATTTGGGTGAGCAACTGGCACGAAACACTGTGACTCTCTTAGGGAAACCAATATCTCGTCACCAGTATAATCACATCTTCAAAGTCAAGAAACCGCTGGCAAGAGTAACGATGTTTCTCTTAAGATACACAACTAGTGGCGTATCGCTTCAGGCAGACTGGCCACAGTATCTCAAAATGTGTATTTGGGTGAGCAACTGGCAGGAAGCACTATGACTCTCTTAAGGTAGCCAATGCCTCGTCACCAACATAATCCCATCACCAACTTCAAGAAACCGCTTGCAAAGGTAACGAAGCTTCTCATAAGATACACAGCTAGTGGGGTGGCACTTGAGGCAGACTGGCCAAAGTATCAAAAAAATGTGTATTTGGGTGAGCAACTAGCAGGAATCACTATGACACTCATAGGGTAGCCAATGCCTCGTCACCAGCATAATCACATCAGCAACTTCAAGAAACCCCTGGCAAAAGTTACAATGACTCTTAAGATACACAACTAGTGGCGTAGCTATCAGGCAGACTGGAAAGAGTATCTAAAAAATGTGTATTTGGGTGAAGAACTGGCAGGAATCTCTATGACTCTCTTGAGGTAGCCAATGCCTCGTCACCAGCAGAATCAAATCAGCAACTTCTAGAAACCCCTGGCAAAAGTAACGATGTTTCTCTTAAGATACACAACTAGTGGCGTATCGCTTCAGGCACACTGGAAACAGTATCTAAAAAATGTGTATTTGGGTGAGCAACTGGCACGAAACACTGTGACTCTCTTAGGGTAGCCAATATCTCGTCACTAGTATAATCACAGCTTCAAAGTCAAGAAACCGCTGGCAAGAGTAACGATGTTTCTCTTAAGATACACAACTAGTGGCGTATCGCTTCAGGCAGACTGGCCACAGTATCTCAAAATGTGTATTTGGGTGAGCAACTGGCAGGAAGCACTATGACTCTCTTAAGGTAGCCAATGCCTCGTCACCAACATAATCCCATCACCAACTTCAAGAAACCGCTTGCAAAGGTAACGAAGCTTCTCATAAGATACACAGCTAGTGGGGTGTCACTTGAGGCAGACTGGCCAAAGTATCAAAAAAATGTGTATTTGGGTGAGCAACTAGCAGGAATCACTATGACACTCATAGGGTAGCCAATGCCTCGTCACCAGCATAATGACATCAGCAACTTCAAGAAACCCCTGGCAAAAGTTACAATGACTCTTAAGATACACAACTAGTGGCGTAGCTATCAGGCAGACTGGAAAGAGTATCTAAAAAATGTGTATTTGGGTGAAGAACTGGCAGGAATCTCTATGACTCTCTTGAGGTAGCCAATGCCTCGTCACCAGCAGAATCAAATCAGCAACTTCTAGAAACCCTTGCAAAAGTAACGATGTTTCTCTTAAGATACACAACTAGTGGCGTATCGCTTCAGGCACACTGGAAACAGTATCTAAAAAATGTGTATTTGGGTGAGCAACTGGCACGAAACACTGTGACTCTCTTAGGGTAGCCAATATCTCGTCACCAGTATAATCACATCTTCAAAGTCAAGAAACCGCTGGCTAGAGTAACGATGTTTCTCTTAAGATACACAACTAGTGGCGTATCGCTTCAGGCAGACTGGCCACAGTATCTCAAAATGTGTATTTGGCTGAGCAACTGGCGGGAAGCACTATGACTCTCTTAAGGTAGCCAATGCCTCGTCACCAACATAATCCCATCACCAACTTCAAGAAACCGCTTGCAAAGGTAACGAAGCTTCTCATAAGATACACAGCTAGTGGGGTGTCACTTGAGGCAGACTGGCCAAAGTACCAAAAAAATGTGTATATGGGAGAGCAACTAGCAGGAATCACTATGACACTCATAGGGTAGCCAATGCCTCGTCACCAGCATAATCACATCAGCAACTTCAAGAAACCCCTGGCAAAAGTTACAATGACTCTTAATATACACAACTAGTGGCGTAGCTATCAGGCAGACTGGAAAGAGTATCTAAAAAATGTGTATTTGGGTGAAGAACTGGCAGGAATCTCTATGACTCTCTTGAGGTAGCCAATGCTTCGTCACCAGCAGAATCAAATCAGCAACTTCTAGAAACCCCCTTCAAAAGTAACGATGTTTCTCTTAAGATACACAACTAGTGGCGTATCGCTTCAGGCACACTGGAAACAGTATCTAAAAAATGTGTATTTGGGTGAGCAACTGGCACGAAACACTGTGACTCTCTTAGGGTAGCCAATATCTCGTCACCAGTATTATCACAGCTTCAAAGTCAAGAAACCGCTGGCAAGAGTAACGATGTTTCTCTTAAGATACACAACTAGTGGCGTATCGCTTCAGGCAGACTGGCCACAGTATCTCAAAATGTGTATTTGGGTGAGCAACTGGCAGGAAGCACTATGACTCTCTTAAGGTAGCCAATGCCTCGTCACCAACATAATCCCGTCACCAACTTCAAGAAACCGCTTGCAAAGGTAACGAAGCTTCTCATAAGATACACAGCTAGTGGGGTGTCACTTGAGGCAGACTGGCCAAAGTATCAAAAAAATGTGTATTTGGGTGAGCAACTAGCAGGAATCACTATGACACTCATAGGGTAGCCAATGCCTCGTCACCAGCATAATCACATCAGCAACTTCAAGAAACCCCTGGCAAAAGTTACAATGACTCTTAAGATACACAACTAGTGGCGTAGCTATCAGGCAGACTGGAAAGAGTATCTAAAAAATGTGTATTTGGGTGAAGAACTGGCAGGAATCTCTATGACTCTCTTGAGGTAGCCAATGCCTCGTCACCAGCAGAATCAAATCAGCAACTTCTAGAAACCCCTGGCAAAAGTAACGATGTTTCTCTTAAGATACACAACTAGTGGCGTATCGCTTCAGGCACACTGGAAACAGTATCTAAAAAATGTGTATTTGGGTGAGCAACTGGCACGAAACACTGTGACTCTCTTAGGGTAGCCAATATCTCGTCACTAGTATAATCACAGCTTCAAAGTCAAGAAACCGCTGGCAAGAGTAACGATGTTTCTCTTAAGATACACAACTAGTGGCGTATCGCTTCAGGCAGACTGGCCACAGTATCTCAAAATGTGTATTTGGGTGAGCAACTGGCAGGAAGCACTATGACTCTCTTAAGGTAGCCAATGCCTCGTCACCAACATAATCCCATCACCAACTTCAAGAAACCGCTTGCAAAGGTAACGAAGCTTCTCATAAGATACACAGCTAGTGGGGTGTCACTTGAGGCAGACTGGCCAAAGTATCAAAAAAATGTGTATTTGGGTGAGCAACTAGCAGGAATCACTATGACACTCATAGGGTAGCCAATGCCTCGTCACCAGCATAATCACATCAGCAACTTCAAGAAACCCCTGGCAAAAGTTACAATGACTCTTAAGATACACAACTAGTGGCGTAGCTATCAGGCAGACTGGAAAGAGTATCTAAAAAATGTGTATTTGGGTGAAGAACTGGCAGGAATCTCTATGACTCTCTTGAGGTAGCCAATGCCTCGTCACCAGCAGAATCAAATCAGCAACTTCTAGAAACCCTTGCAAAAGTAACGATGTTTCTCTTAAGATACACAACTAGTGGCGTATCGCTTCAGGCACACTGGAAACAGTATCTAAAAAATGTGTATTTGGGTGAGCAACTGGCACGAAACACTGTGACTCTCTTAGGGTAGCCAATATCTCGTCACCAGTATAATCACAGCTTCAAAGTCAAGAAACCGCTGGCAAGAGTAACGATGTTTCTCTTAAGATACACAACTAGTGGCGTATCGCTTCAGGCAGACTGGCCACAGTATCTCAAAATGTGTATTTGGGTGAGCAACTGGCAGGAAGCACTATGACTCTCTTAAGGTAGCCAATACCTCGTCACCAACATAATCCCATCACCAACTTGAAGAAACCGCTTGCAAAGGTAACGAAGCTTCTCATAAGATACACAGCTAGTGGGGTGTCACTTGAGGCAGACTGGCCAAAGTATCAAAAAAAATGTGTATTTGGGTGAGCAAATGGCAGGAATCACTATGACACTCATAGGGTAGCCAATGCCTCGTCACCAGCATAATCACATCAGCAACTTCAAGAAACCCCTGGCAAAAGTTACAATGACTCTTAAGATACACAACTAGTGGCGTAGCTATCAGGCAGACTGGAAAGAGTATCTAAAAAATGTGTATTTGGGTGAAGAACTGGCAGGAATCTCTATGACTCTCTTGAGGTAGCCAATGCCTCGTCACCAGCAGAATCAAATCAGCAACTTCTAGAAACCCCTGGCAAAAGTAACGATGTTTCTCTTAAGATACACAACTAGTGGCGTAACGCTTCAGGCACACTGGAAACAGTATCTAAAGAATGTGTATTTGGGTGAGCAACTGGCACGAAACACTGTGACTCTCTTAGGGTAGCCAATATCTCGTCACCAGTATAATCACAGCTTCAAAGTCAAGAAACCGCTGGCAAGAGTAACGATGTTTCTCTTAAGATACACAACTAGTGGCGTATCGCTTCAGGCAGACTGGCCACAGTATCTCAAAATGTGTATTTGGCTGAGCAACTGGCGGGGAGCACTATGACTCTCTTAAGGTACCCAATGCCTCGTCACCAACATAATCCCATCACCAACTTCAAGAAACCGCTTGCAAAGGTAACGAAGCTTCTCATAAGATACACAGCTAGTGGGGTATCACTTGAGGCAGACTGGCCAAAGTATCAAAAAAATGTGTATTTGGGTGAGCAACTAGCAGGAATCACTATGACACTCATAGGGTAGCCAATGCCTCGTCACCAGCATAATCACATCAGCAACTTCAAGAAACCCCTGGCAAAAGTTACAATGACTCTTAATATACACAACTAGTGGCGTAGCTATCAGGCAGACTGGAAAGAGTATCTAAAAAATGTGTATTTGGGTGAAGAACTGGCAGGAATCTCTATGACTCTCTTGAGGTAGCCAATGCTTCGTCACCAGCAGAATCAAATCAGCAACTTCTAGAAAGCCCCTTCAAAAGTAACGATGTTTCTCTTAAGATACACAACTAGTGGCGTATCGCTTCAGGCACACTGGAAACAGTATCTAAAAAATGTGTATTTGGGTGAGCAACTGGCACGAAACACTGTGACTCTCTTAGGGTAGCCAATATCTCGTCACCAGTATTATCACAGCTTCAAAGTCAAGAAACCGCTGGCAAGAGTAACGATGTTTCTCTTAAGATACACAACTAGTGGCGTATCGCTTCAGGCAGACTGGTCACAGTATCTCAAAATGTGTATTTGGGTGAGCAACTGGCAGGAAGCACTATGACTCTCTTAAGGTAGCCAATGCCTCGTCACCAACATAATCCCATCACCAACTTCAAGAAACCGCTTGCAAAGGTAACGAAGCTTCTCATAAGATACACAGCTAGTGGGGTGTCACTTGAGGCAGACTGGCCAAAGTATCAAAAAAATGTGTATTTGGGTGAGCAACTAGCAGGAATCACTATGACACTCATAGGGTAGCCAATGCCTCGTCACCAGCATAATCACATCAGCAACTTCAAGAAACCCCTGGCAAAAGTTACAATGACTCTTAAGATACACAACTAGTGGCGTAATTATGAGGCAGACTGGAAAGAGTATCTAAAAAATGTGTATTTGGGTGAAGAACTGGCAGGAATCTCTATGACTCTCTTGAGGTAGCCAATGCCTCGTCACCAGCAGAATCAAATCAGTACCTTCTAGAAACCCCTGGCAAAAGTAACGATGTTTCTCTTAAGATACACAACTAGTGGCGTATCGCTTCAGGCACACTGGAAACAGTATCTAAAAAATGTGTATTTGGGTGAGCAACTGGCACGAAACACTGTGACTCTCTTAGGGTAGCCAATATCTCGTCACCAGTATAATCACAGCTTCAAAGTCAAGAAACCGCTGGCAAGAGTAACGATGTTTCTCTTAAGATACACAACTAGTGGCGTATCGCTTCAGGCAGACTGGCCACAGTATCTCAAAATGTGTATTTGGGTGAGCAACTGGCAGGAAGCACTATGACTCTCTTAAGGTAGCCAATACCTCGTCACCAACATAATCCCATCACCAACTTGAAGAAGCCGCTTGCAAAGGTAACGAAGCTTCTCATAAGATACACAGCTAGTGGGGTGTCACTTGAGGCAGACTGGCCAAAGTATCAAAAAAAATGTGTATTTGGGTGAGCAACTGGCAGGAATCACTATGACACTCATAGGGTAGCCAATGCCTCGTCACCAGCATAATCACATCAGCAACTTCAAGAAACCCCTGGCAAAAGTTACAATGACTCTTAATATACACAACTAGTGGCGTAGCTATCAGGCAGACTGGAAAGAGTATCTAAAAAATGTGTATTTGGGTGAAGAACTGGCAGGAATCTCTATGACTCTCTTGAGGTAGCCAATGCTTCGTCACCAGCAGAATCAAATCAGCAACTTCTAGAAACCCCCTTGCAAAAGTAACGATGTTTCTCTTAAGATACACAACTAGTGGCGTATCGCTTCAGGCACACTGGAAACAGTATCTAAAAAATGTGTATTTGGGTGAGCAACTGGCACGAAACACTGTGACTCTCTTAGGGTAGCCAATATCTCGTCACCAGTATAATCACAGCTTCAAAGTCAAGAAACCGCTGGCAAGAGTAACGATGTTTCTCTTAAGATACACAACTAGTGGCGTATCGCTTCAGGCAGACTGGCCACAGTATCTCAAAATGTGTATTTGGGTGAGCAACTGGCAGGAAGCACTATGACTCTCTTAAGGTAGCCAATGCCGCGTCACCAACATAATCCCATCACCAACTTCAAGAAACCGCTTGCAAAGGTAACGAAGCTTCTCATAAGATACACAGCTAGTGGGGTGTCACTTGAGGCAGACTGGCCAAAGTATCAAAAAAAAATGTGTATTTGGGTGAGCAAATGGCAGGAATCACTATGACACTCATAGGGTAGCCAATGCCTCGTCACCAGCATAATCACATCAGCAACTTCAAGAAACCCCTGGCAAAAGTTACAATGACTCTTAAGATACACAACTAGTGGCGTAGCTATCAGGCAGACTGGAAAGAGTATCTAAAAAATGTGTATTTGGGTGAAGAACTGGCAGGAATCTCTATGACTCTCTTGAGGTAGCCAATGCCTCGTCACCAGCAGAATCAAATCAGCAACTTCTAGAAACCCCTGGCAAAAGTAACGATGTTTCTCTTAAGATACACAACTAGTGGCGTAACGCTTCAGGCACACTGGAAACAGTATCTAAAGAATGTGTATTTGGGTGAGCAACTGGCACGAAACACTGTGACTCTCTTAGGGTAGCCAATATCTCGTCACCAGTATAATCACAGCTTCAAAGTCAAGAAACCGCTGGCAAGAGTAACGATGTTTCTCTTAAGATACACAACTAGTGGCGTATCGCTTCAGGCAGACTGGCCACAGTATCTCAAAATGTGTATTTGGCTGAGCAACTGGCGGGGAGCACTATGACTCTCTTAAGGTACCCAATGCCTCGTCACCAACATAATCCCATCACCAACTTCAAGAAACCGCTTGCAAAGGTAACGAAGCTTCTCATAAGATACACAGCTAGTGGGGTATCACTTGAGGCAGACTGGCCAAAGTATCAAAAAAATGTGTATTTGGGTGAGCAACTAGCAGGAATCACTATGACACTCATAGGGTAGCCAATGCCTCGTCACCAGCATAATCACATCAGCAACTTCAAGAAACCCCTGGCAAAAGTTACAATGACTCTTAATATACACAACTAGTGGCGTAGCTATCAGGCAGACTGGAAAGAGTATCTAAAAAATGTGTATTTGGGTGAAGAACTGGCAGGAATCTCTATGACTCTCTTGAGGTAGCCAATGCTTCGTCACCAGCAGAATCAAATCAGCAACTTCTAGAAAGCCCCTTCAAAAGTAACGATGTTTCTCTTAAGATACACAACTAGTGGCGTATCGCTTCAGGCAGACTGGTCACAGTATCTCAAAATGTGTATTTGGGTGAGCAACTGGCAGGAAGCACTATGACTCTCTTAAGGTAGCCAATGCCTCGTCACCAACATAATCCCATCACCAACTTCAAGAAACCGCTTGCAAAGGTAACGAAGCTTCTCATAAGATACACAGCTAGTGGGGTGTCACTTGAGGCAGACTGGCCAAAGTATCAAAAAAATGTGTATTTGGGTGAGCAACTAGCAGGAATCACTATGACACTCATAGGGTAGCCAATGCCTCGTCACCAGCATAATCACATCAGCAACTTCAAGAAACCCCTGGCAAAAGTTACAATGACTCTTAAGATACACAACTAGTGGCGTAATTATGAGGCAGACTGGAAAGAGTATCTAAAAAATGTGTATTTGGGTGAAGAACTGGCAGGAATCTCTATGACTCTCTTGAGGTAGCCAATGCCTCGTCACCAGCAGAATCAAATCAGTACCTTCTAGAAACCCCTGGCAAAAGTAACGATGTTTCTCTTAAGATACACAACTAGTGGCGTATCGCTTCAGGCACACTGGAAACAGTATCTAAAAAATGTGTATTTGGGTGAGCAACTGGCACGAAACACTGTGACTCTCTTAGGGTAGCCAATATCTCGTCACCAGTATAATCACAGCTTCAAAGTCAAGAAACCGCTGGCAAGAGTAACGATGTTTCTCTTAAGATACACAACTAGTGGCGTATCGCTTCAGGCAGACTGGCCACAGTATCTCAAAATGTGTATTTGGGTGAGCAACTGGCAGGAAGCACTATGACTCTCTTAAGGTAGCCAATACCTCGTCACCAACATAATCCCATCACCAACTTGAAGAAGCCGCTTGCAAAGGTAACGAAGCTTCTCATAAGATACACAGCTAGTGGGGTGTCACTTGAGGCAGACTGGCCAAAGTATCAAAAAAAATGTGTATTTGGGTGAGCAACTGGCAGGAATCACTATGACACTCATAGGGTAGCCAATGCCTCGTCACCAGCATAATCACATCAGCAACTTCAAGAAACCCCTGGCAAAAGTTACAATGACTCTTAAGATACACAACTAGTGGCGTAGCTATCAGGCAGACTGGAAAGAGTATCTAGAAAATGTGTATTTGGGTGAAGAACTGGCAGGAATCTCTATGACTCTCTTGAGGTAGCCAATGCCTCGTCACCAGCAGAATCAAATCAGCAACTTCTAGAAACCCCTGGCAAAAGTAACGATGTTTCTCTTAAGATACACAACTAGTGGCGTAACGCTTGAGGCACACTGGAAACAGTATCTAAAGAATGTGTATTTGGGTGAGCAACTGGCACGAAACACTGTGACTCTCTTAGGGTAGCCAATATCTCGTCACCAGTATAATCACAGCTTCAAAGTCAAGAAACCGCTGGCAAGAGTAACGATGTTTCTCTTAAGATACACAACTAGTGGCGTATCGCTTCAGGCAGACTGGCCACAGTATCTCAAAATGTGTATTTGGGTGAGCAACTGGCAGGAAGCACTATGACTCTCTTAAGGTAGCCAATGCCTCGTCACCAACATAATCCCATCACCAACTTCAAGAAACCGCTTGCAAAGGTAACGAAGCTTCTCATAAGATACACAGCTAGTGGGGTGTCACTTGAGGCAGACTGGCCAAAGTATCAAAAAAATGTGTATATGGGAGAGCAACTAGCAGGAATCACTATGACACTCATAGGGTAGCCAATGCCTCGTCACCAGCATAATCACATCAGCAACTTCAAGAAACCCCTGGCAAAAGTTACAATGACTCTTAATATACACAACTAGTGGCGTAGCTATCAGGCAGACTGGAAAGAGTATCTAAAAAATGTGTATTTGGGTGAAGAACTGGCAGGAATCTCTATGACTCTCTTGAGGTAGCCAATGCTTCGTCACCAGCAGAATCAAATCAGCAACTTCTAGAAACCCCCTTCAAAAGTAACGATGTTTCTCTTAAGATACACAACTAGTGGCGTATCGCTTCAGGCACACTGGAAACAGTATCTAAAAAATGTGTATTTGGGTGAGCAACTGGCACGAAACACTGTGACTCTCTTAGGGTAGCCAATATCTCGTCACCAGTATTATCACAGCTTCAAAGTCAAGAAACCGCTGGCAAGAGTAACGATGTTTCTCTTAAGATACACAACTAGTGGCGTATCGCTTCAGGCAGACTGGCCACAGTATCTCAAAATGTGTATTTGGGTGAGCAACTGGCAGGAAGCACTATGACTCTCTTAAGGTAGCCAATGCCTCGTCACCAACATAATCCCGTCACCAACTTCAAGAAACCGCTTGCAAAGGTAACGAAGCTTCTCATAAGATACACAGCTAGTGGGGTGTCACTTGAGGCAGACTGGCCAAAGTATCAAAAAAATGTGTATTTGGGTGAGCAACTAGCAGGAATCACTATGACACTCATAGGGTAGCCAATGCCTCGTCACCAGCATAATGACATCAGCAACTTCAAGAAAACCCTGGCAAAAGTTACAATGACTCTTAAGATACACAACTAGTGGCGTAGCTATCAGGCAGACTGGAAAGAGTATCTAAAAAATGTGTATTTGGGTGAAGAACTGGCAGGAATCTATATGACTCTCTTGAGGTAGCCAATGCCTCGTCACCAGCAGAATCAAATCAGCAACTTCTAGAAACCCTTGCAAAAGTAACGATGTTTCTCTTAAGATACACAACTAGTGGCGTATCGCTTCAGGCACACTGGAAACAGTATCTAAAAAATGTGTATTTGGGTGAGCAACTGGCACGAAACACTGTGACTCTCTTAGGGTAGCCAATATCTCGTCACCAGTATAATCACAGCTTCAAAGTCAAGAAACCGCTGGCAAGAGTAACGATGTTTCTCTTAAGATACACAACTAGTGGCGTATCGCTTCAGGCAGACTGGCCACAGTATCTCAAAATGTGTATTTGGGTGAGCAACTGGCAGGAAGCACTATGACTCTCTTAAGGTAGCCAATGCCGCGTCACCAACATAATCCCATCACCAACTTCAAGAAACCGCTTGCAAAGGTAACGAAGCTTCTCATAAGATACACAGCTAGTGGGGTGTCACTTGAGGCAGACTGGCCAAAGTATCAAAAAAATGTGTATTTGGGTGAGCAACTAGCAGGAATCACTATGACACTCATAGGGTAGCCAATGCCTCGTCACCAGCATAATCACATCAGCAACTTCAAGAAACCCCTGGCAAAAGTTACAATGACTCTTAAGATACACAACTAGTGGCGTAATTATGAGGCAGACTGGAAAGAGTATCTAAAAAATGTGTATTTGGGTGAAGAACTGGCAGGAATCTCTATGACTCTCTTGAGGTAGCCAATGCCTCGTCACCAGCAGAATCAAATCAGTACCTTCTAGAAACCCCTGGCAAAAGTAACGATGTTTCTCTTAAGATACACAACTAGTGGCGTATCGCTTCAGGCACACTGGAAACAGTATCTAAAAAATGTGTATTTGGGTGAGCAACTGGCACGAAACACTGTGACTCTCTTAGGGTAGCCAATATCTCGTCACCAGTATAATCACAGCTTCAAAGTCAAGAAACCGCTGGCAAGAGTAACGATGTTTCTCTTAAGATACACAACTAGTGGCGTATCGCTTCAGGCAGACTGGCCACAGTATCTCAAAATGTGTATTTGGGTGAGCAACTGGCAGGAAGCACTATGACTCTCTTAAGGTAGCCAATACCTCGTCACCAACATAATCCCATCACCAACTTGAAGAAACCGCTTGCAAAGGTAACGAAGCTTCTCATAAGATACACAGCTAGTGGGGTGTCACTTGAGGCAGACTGGCCAAAGTATCAAAAAAAATGTGTATTTGGGTGAGCAAATGGCAGGAATCACTATGACACTCATAGGGTAGCCAATGCCTCGTCACCAGCATAATCACATCAGCAACTTCAAGAAACCCCTGGCAAAAGTTACAATGACTCTTAAGATACACAACTAGTGGCGTAGCTATCAGGCAGACTGGAAAGAGTATCTAAAAAATGTGTATTTGGGTGAAGAACTGGCAGGAATCTCTATGACTCTCTTGAGGTAGCCAATGCCTCGTCACCAGCAGAATCAAATCAGCAACTTCTAGAAACCCCTGGCAAAAGTAACGATGTTTCTCTTAAGATACACAACTAGTGGCGTATCGCTTCAGGCAGACTGGCCACAGTATCTCAAAATGTGTATTTGGCTGAGCAACTGGCGGGGAGCACTATGACTCTCTTAAGGTACCCAATGCCTCGTCACCAACACAATCCCATCACCAACTTCAAGAAACCGCTTGCAAAGGTAACGAAGCTTCTCATAAGATACACAGCTAGTGGGGTATCACTTGAGGCAGACTGGCCAAAGTATCAAAAAAATGTGTATTTGGGTGAGCAACTAGCAGGAATCACTATGACACTCATAGGGTAGCCAATGCCTCGTCACCAGCATAATCACATCAGCAACTTCAAGAAACCCCTGGCAAAAGTTACAATGACTCTTAATATACACAACTAGTGGCGTAGCTATCAGGCAGACTGGAAAGAGTATCTAAAAAATGTCTATTTGGGTGAAGAACTGGCAGGAATCTCTATGACTCTCTTGAGGTAGCCAATGCTTCGTCACCAGCAGAATCAAATCAGCAACTTCTAGAAAGCCCCTTCAAAAGTAACGATGTTTCTCTTAAGATACACAACTAGTGGCGTATCGCTTCAGGCACACTGGAAACAGTATCTAAAAAATGTGTATTTGGGTGAGCAACTGGCACGAAACACTGTGACTCTCTTAGGGTAGCCAATATCTCGTCACCAGTATTATCACAGCTTCAAAGTCAAGAAACCGCTGGCAAGAGTAACGATGTTTCTCTTAAGATACACAACTAGTGGCGTATCGCTTCAGGCAGACTGGTCACAGTATCTCAAAATGTGTATTTGGGTGAGCAACTGGCAGGAAGCACTATGACTCTCTTAAGGTAGCCAATGCCTCGTCACCAACATAATCCCATCACCAACTTGAAGAAGCCGCTTGCAAAGGTAACGAAGCTTCTCATAAGATACACAGCTAGTGGGGTGTCACTTGAGGCAGACTGGCCAAAGTATCAAAAAAAATGTGTATTTGGGTGAGCAACTGGCAGGAATCACTATGACACTCATAGGGTAGCCAATGCCTCGTCACCAGCATAATCACATCAGCAACTTCAAGAAACCCCTGGCAAAAGTTACAAAGACTCTTAAGATACACAACTAGTGGCGTAGCTATCAGGCAGACTGGAAAGAGTATCTAAAAAATGTGTATTTGGGTGAAGAACTGGCAGGAATCTCTATGACTCTCTTGAGGTAGCCAATGCCTCGTCACCAGCAGAATCAAATCAGCAACTTCTAGAAACCCCTGGCAAAAGCAACGAAGTTTCTCTTAAGATACACAACTAGTGGCGTAACGCTTCAGGCACACTGGAAACAGTATCTAAAGAATGTGTATTTGGGTGAGCAACTGGCACGAAACACTGTGACTCTCTTAGGGTAGCCAATATCTCGTCACCAGTATAATCACAGCTTCAAAGTCAAGAAACCGCTGGCAAGAGTAACGATGTTTCTCTTAAGATACACAACTAGTGGCGTATCGCTTCAGGCAGACTGGCCACAGTATCTCAAAATGTGTATTTGGGTGAGCAACTGGCAGGAAGCACTATGACTCTCTTAAGGTAGCCAATGCCTCGTCACCAACATAATCCCATCACCAACTTCAAGAAACCGCTTGCAAAGGTAACGAAGCTTCTCATAAGATACACAGCTAGTGGGGTGTCACTTGAGGCAGACTGGCCAAAGTATCAAAAAAATGTGTATTTGGGTGAGCAACTAGCAGGAATCACTATGACACTCATAGGGTAGCCAATGCCTCGTCACCAGCATAATCACATCAGCAACTTCAAGAAATTCCCTGGCAAAAGTTACAATTACTCTAAGATACACAACTTGTGGCGTAGCTATCAGGCAGACTGGAAAGAGTATCTAAAAAATGTGTATTTGGATGAGCAACTGGCAGGAAACACTGTGACTCTCTTAGGGTAGCCAATATCTCGTCACCAGTACTATCACATCTTCAAAGTCAAGAAACCACTGGCAAGAGTAACGATGTTTCTCTTAAGATACACAACTAGTGGCGTATCGCTTCAGGCAGACTGGAAAGAGTATCTAAAAAATGTGTATTTGGGTGAAGAACTGGCAGGAATCTCTATGACTCTCTTGAGGTAGCCAATGCCTCGTCACCAGCAGAATCAAATCAGCAACTTCTAGAAACCCCTGGCAAAAGTAACGATGTTTCTCTTAAGATACACAACTAGTGGCTTATCGCTTCAGGCACACTGGAAACAGTATCTAAAAAATGTGTATTTGGGTGAGCAACTGGCACGAAACACTGTGACTCTCTTAGGGAAACCAATATCTCGTCACCAGTATAATCACATCTTCAAAGTCAAGAAACCGCTGGCAAGAGTAACGATGTTTCTCTTAAGATACAAAACTAGTGGCGTATCGCTTCAGGCAGACTGGCCACAGTATCTCAAAATTTTGTATTTGGGTGAGCAACTGGCAGGAAGCACTATGACTCTCTTAAGGTAGCCAATACCTCGTCACCAACATAATCCCATCACCAACTTGAAGAAACCGCTTGCAAAGGTAACGAAGCTTCTCATGAGATACACAGCTAGTGGGGTGTCACTTGAGGCAGACTGGCCAAAGTATCAAAAAAAAATGTGTATTTGGGAGAGCAACTGGCAGGAATCACTATGACACTCATAGGGTAGCCAATGCCTCGTCACCAGCATAATCACATCAGCAACTTCAAGAAACCCCTGGCAAAAGTTACAATGACTCTTAAGATACACAACTAGTGGCGTAGCTATCAGGCAGACTGGAAAGAGTATCTAAAAAATGTGTATTTGGGTGAAGAACTGGCAGAAATCTCTATGACTCTCTTGAGGTAGCCAATGCCTCGTCACCAGCAGAATCAAATCAGCAACTTCTAGAAACCCCTGGCAAAAGTAACGATGTTTCTCTTAAGATACACAACTAGTGGCGTAACGCTTCAGGCACACTGGAAACAGTATCTAAAGAATGTGTATTTGGGTGAGCAACTGGCACGAAACACTGTGACTCTCTTAGGGTAGCCAATATCTCGTCACCAGTATAATCACAGCTTCAAAGTCAAGAAACCGCTGGCAAGAGTAACGATGTTTCTCTTAAGATACACAACTAGTGGCGTATCGCTTCAGGCAGACTGGCCACAGTATCTCAAAATGTGTATTTGGGTGAGCAACTGGCAGGAAGCACTATGACTCTCTTAAGGTAGCCAATGCCTAGTCACCAACATAATCCCATCACCAACTTCAGGAAACCGCTTGCAAAGGTAACGAAGCTTCTCATAAGATACACAGCTAGTGGGGTGTCACTTGAGGCAGACTGGCCAAAGTATCAAAAAAATGTGTATTTGGGTGAGCAACTAGCAGGAATCACTATGACACTCATAGGGTAGCCAATGCCTCGTCACCAGCATAATGACATCAGCAACTTCAAGAAAACCCTGGCAAAAGTTACAATGACTCTTAAGATACACAACTAGTGGCGTAGCTATCAGGCAGACTGGAAAGAGTATCTAAAAAATGTGTATTTGGGTGAAGAACTGGCAGGAATCTATATGACTCTCTTGAGGTATCCAATGCCTCGTCACCAGCAGAATCAAATCAGCAACTTCTAGAAACCCTAGCAAAAGTAACGATGTTTCTCTTAAGATACACAACTAGTGGCGTATCGCTTCAGGCACACTGGAAACAGTATCTAAAAAATGTGTATTTGGGTGAGCAACTGGCACGAAACACTGTGACTCTCTTAGGGTAGCCAATATCTCGTCACCAGTATAATCACAGCTTCAAAGTCAAGAAACCGCTGGCAAGAGTAACGATGTTTCTCTTAAGATACACAACTAGTGGCGTATCGCTTCAGGCAGACTGGCCACAGTATCTCAAAATGTGTATTTGGGTGAGCAACTGGCGGGAAGCACTATGACTCTCTTAAGGTACCCAATGCCTCGTCACCAACATAATCCCATCACCAACTTCAAGAAACCGCTTGCAAAGGTAACGAAGCTTCTCATAAGATACACAGCTAGTAGGGTGTCACTTGAGGCAGACTGGCCAAAGTATCAAAAAAATGTGTATTTGGGTGAGCAACTAGCAGGAATCACTATGACACTCATAGGGTAGCCAATGCCTCGTCACCAGCATAATCACATCAGCAACTTCAAGAAACCCCTGGCAAAAGTTACAATGACTCTTAATATACACAACTAGTGGCGTAGCTATCAGGCAGACTGGAAAGAGTATCTAAAAAATGTGTACTTGGGTGAAGAACTGGCAGGAATCTCTATGACTCTCTTGAGGTAGCCAATGCTTCGTCACCAGCACAATCAAATCAGCAACTTCTAGAAACCCCCTTCAAAAGTAACGATGTTTCTCTTAAGATACACAACTAGTGGCGTAACGCTTCAGGCACAATGGAAACAGTATCTAAAGAATGTGTATTTGGGTGAGCAACTGGCACGAAACACTGTGACTCTCTTAGGGTAGCCAATATCTCGTCACCAGTATAATCACAGCTTCAAAGTCAAGAAACCGCTGGCAAGAGTAACGATGTTTCTCTTAAGATACACAACTAGTGGCGTATCGCTTCAGGCAGACTGGCCACAGTATCTCAAAATGTGTATTTGGGTGAGCAACTGGCAGGAAGCACTATGACTCTCTTAAGGTAGCCAATGCCTCGTCACCAACATAATCCCATCACCAACTTCAAGAAACCGCTTGCAAAGGTAACGAAGCTTCTCATAAGATACACAGCTAGTGGGGTGTCACTTGAGGGAGACTGGCCAAAGTATCAAAAAAATGTGTATTTGGGTGAGCAAGTAGCAGGAATCACTATGACACTCATAGGGTAGCCAATGCCTCGTCACCAGCATAATCACATCAGCAACTTCAAGAAACCCCTGGCAAAAGTTACAATGACTCTTAAGATACACAACTAGTGGCGTAGCTATGAGGCAGACTGGAAAGAGTATCTAAAAAATGTGTATTTGGGTGAAGAACTGGCAGGAATCTCTATGACTCTCTTGAGGTAGCCAATGCCTCGTCACCAGCAGAATCAAATCAGTACCTTCTAGAAACCCCTGGCAAAAGTAACGATGTTTCTCTTAAGATACACAACTAGTGGCGTATCGCTTCAGGCACACTGGAAACAGTATCTAAAAAATGTGTATTTGGGTGAGCAACTGGCACGAAACACTGTGACTCTCTTAGGGTAGCCAATATCTCGTCACCAGTATAATCACAGCTTCAAAGTCAAGAAACCGCTGGCAAGAGTAACGATGTTTCTCTTAAGATACACAACTAGTGGCGTATCGCTTCAGGCAGACTGGCCACAGTATCTCAAAATGTGTATTTGGGTGAGCAACTGGCAGGAAGCACTATGACTCTCTTAAGGTAGCCAATGCCTCGTCACCAACATAATCCCATCACCAACTTCAAGAAACCGCTTGCAAAGGTAACGAAGCTTCTCATAAGATACACAGCTAGTGGGGTGTCACTTGAGGCAGACTGGCCAAAGTATCAAAAAAAATGGGTATTTGGGTGAGCAACTGGCAGGAATCACTATGACACTCATAGGGTAGCCAATGCCTCGTCACCAGCATAATGACATCAGCAACTTCAAGAAAACCCTGGCAAAAGTTACAATGACTCTTAAGATACACAACTAGTGGCGTAGCTATCAGGCAGACTGGAAAGAGTATCTAAAAAATGTGTATTTGGGTGAAGAACTGGCAGGAATCTATATGACTCTCTTGAGGTATCCAATGCCTCGTCACCAGCAGAATCAAATCAGCAACTTCTAGAAACCCTAGCAAAAGTAACGATGTTTCTCTTAAGATACACAACTAGTGGCGTATCGCTTCAGGCACACTGGAAACAGTATCTAAAAAATGTGTATTTGGGTGAGCAACTGGCACGAAACACTGTGACTCTCTTAGGGTAGCCAATATCTCGTCACCAGTATAATCACAGCTTCAAAGTCAAGAAACCGCTGGCAAGAGTAACGATGTTTCTCTTAAGATACACAACTAGTGGCGTATCGCTTCAGGCAGACTGGCCACAGTATCTCAAAATGTGTATTTGGGTGAGCAACTGGCGGGAAGCACTATGACTCTCTTAAGGTACCCAATGCCTCGTCACCAACATAATCCCATCACCAACTTCAAGAAACCGCTTGCAAAGGTAACGAAGCTTCTCATAAGATACACAGCTAGTAGGGTGTCACTTGAGGCAGACTGGCCAAAGTATCAAAAAAATGTGTATTTGGGTGAGCAACTAGCAGGAATCACTATGACACTCATAGGGTAGCCAATGCCTCGTCACCAGCATAATCACATCAGCAACTTCAAGAAACCCCTGGCAAAAGTTACAATGACTCTTAATATACACAACTAGTGGCGTAGCTATCAGGCAGACTGGAAAGAGTATCTAAAAAATGTGTACTTGGGTGAAGAACTGGCAGGAATCTCTATGACTCTCTTGAGGTAGCCAATGCTTCGTCACCAGCACAATCAAATCAGCAACTTCTAGAAACCCCCTTCAAAAGTAACGATGTTTCTCTTAAGATACACAACTAGTGGCGTAACGCTTCAGGCACAATGGAAACAGTATCTAAAGAATGTGTATTTGGGTGAGCAACTGGCACGAAACACTGTGACTCTCTTAGGGTAGCCAATATCTCGTCACCAGTATAATCACAGCTTCAAAGTCAAGAAACCGCTGGCAAGAGTAACGATGTTTCTCTTAAGATACACAACTAGTGGCGTATCGCTTCAGGCAGACTGGCCACAGTATCTCAAAATGTGTATTTGGGTGAGCAACTGGCAGGAAGCACTATGACTCTCTTAAGGTAGCCAATACCTCGTCACCAACATAATCCCATCACCAACTTGAAGAAACCGCTTGCAAAGGTAACGAAGCTTCTCATGAGATACACAGCTAGTGGGGTGTCACTTGAGGCAGACTGGCCAAAGTATCAAAAAAAAATGTGTATTTGGGAGAGCAACTGGCAGGAATCACTATGACACTCATAGGGTAGCCAATGCCTCGTCACCAGCATAATCACATCAGCAACTTCAAGAAACCCCTGGCAAAAGTTACAATGACTCTTAAGATACACAACTAGTGGCGTAGCTATCAGGCAGACTGGAAAGAGTATCTAAAAAATGTGTATTTGGGTGAAGAACTGGCAGAAATCTCTATGACTCTCTTGAGGTAGCCAATGCCTCGTCACCAGCAGAATCAAATCAGCAACTTCTAGAAACCCCTGGCAAAAGTAACGATGTTTCTCTTAAGATACACAACTAGTGGCGTAACGCTTCAGGCACACTGGAAACAGTATCTAAAGAATGTGTATTTGGGTGAGCAACTGGCACGAAACACTGTGACTCTCTTAGGGTAGCCAATATCTCGTCACCAGTATAATCACAGCTTCAAAGTCAAGAAACCGCTGGCAAGAGTAACGATGTTTCTCTTAAGATACACAACTAGTGGCGTATCGCTTCAGGCAGACTGGCCACAGTATCTCAAAATGTGTATTTGGGTGAGCAACTGGCAGGAAGCACTATGACTCTCTTAAGGTAGCCAATGCCTAGTCACCAACATAATCCCATCACCAACTTCAGGAAACCGCTTGCAAAGGTAACGAAGCTTCTCATAAGATACACAGCTAGTGGGGTGTCACTTGAGGCAGACTGGCCAAAGTATCAAAAAAATGTGTATTTGGGTGAGCAACTAGCAGGAATCACTATGACACTCATAGGGTAGCCAATGCCTCGTCACCAGCATAATGACATCAGCAACTTCAAGAAAACCCTGGCAAAAGTTACAATGACTCTTAAGATACACAACTAGTGGCGTAGCTATCAGGCAGACTGGAAAGAGTATCTAAAAAATGTGTATTTGGGTGAAGAACTGGCAGGAATCTATATGACTCTCTTGAGGTATCCAATGCCTCGTCACCAGCAGAATCAAATCAGCAACTTCTAGAAACCCTAGCAAAAGTAACGATGTTTCTCTTAAGATACACAACTAGTGGCGTATCGCTTCAGGCACACTGGAAACAGTATCTAAAAAATGTGTATTTGGGTGAGCAACTGGCACGAAACACTGTGACTCTCTTAGGGTAGCCAATATCTCGTCACCAGTATAATCACAGCTTCAAAGTCAAGAAACCGCTGGCAAGAGTAACGATGTTTCTCTTAAGATACACAACTAGTGGCGTATCGCTTCAGGCAGACTGGCCACAGTATCTCAAAATGTGTATTTGGGTGAGCAACTGGCGGGAAGCACTATGACTCTCTTAAGGTACCCAATGCCTCGTCACCAACATAATCCCATCACCAACTTCAAGAAACCGCTTGCAAAGGTAACGAAGCTTCTCATAAGATACACAGCTAGTAGGGTGTCACTTGAGGCAGACTGGCCAAAGTATCAAAAAAATGTGTATTTGGGTGAGCAACTAGCAGGAATCACTATGACACTCATAGGGTAGCCAATGCCTCGTCACCAGCATAATCACATCAGCAACTTCAAGAAACCCCTGGCAAAAGTTACAATGACTCTTAATATACACAACTAGTGGCGTAGCTATCAGGCAGACTGGAAAGAGTATCTAAAAAATGTGTACTTGGGTGAAGAACTGGCAGGAATCTCTATGACTCTCTTGAGGTAGCCAATGCTTCGTCACCAGCACAATCAAATCAGCAACTTCTAGAAACCCCCTTCAAAAGTAACGATGTTTCTCTTAAGATACACAACTAGTGGCGTAACGCTTCAGGCACAATGGAAACAGTATCTAAAGAATGTGTATTTGGGTGAGCAACTGGCACGAAACACTGTGACTCTCTTAGGGTAGCCAATATCTCGTCACCAGTATAATCACAGCTTCAAAGTCAAGAAACCGCTGGCAAGAGTAACGATGTTTCTCTTAAGATACACAACTAGTGGCGTATCGCTTCAGGCAGACTGGCCACAGTATCTCAAAATGTGTATTTGGGTGAGCAACTGGCAGGAAGCACTATGACTCTCTTAAGGTAGCCAATGCCTCGTCACCAACATAATCCCATCACCAACTTCAAGAAACCGCTTGCAAAGGTAACGAAGCTTCTCATAAGATACACAGCTAGTGGGGTGTCACTTGAGGGAGACTGGCCAAAGTATCAAAAAAATGTGTATTTGGGTGAGCAAGTAGCAGGAATCACTATGACACTCATAGGGTAGCCAATGCCTCGTCACCAGCATAATCACATCAGCAACTTCAAGAAACCCCTGGCAAAAGTTACAATGACTCTTAAGATACACAACTAGTGGCGTAGCTATGAGGCAGACTGGAAAGAGTATCTAAAAAATGTGTATTTGGGTGAAGAACTGGCAGGAATCTCTATGACTCTCTTGAGGTAGCCAATGCCTCGTCACCAGCAGAATCAAATCAGTACCTTCTAGAAACCCCTGGCAAAAGTAACGATGTTTCTCTTAAGATACACAACTAGTGGCGTATCGCTTCAGGCACACTGGAAACAGTATCTAAAAAATGTGTATTTGGGTGAGCAACTGGCACGAAACACTGTGACTCTCTTAGGGTAGCCAATATCTCGTCACCAGTATAATCACAGCTTCAAAGTCAAGAAACCGCTGGCAAGAGTAACGATGTTTCTCTTAAGATACACAACTAGTGGCGTATCGCTTCAGGCAGACTGGCCACAGTATCTCAAAATGTGTATTTGGGTGAGCAACTGGCAGGAAGCACTATGACTCTCTTAAGGTAGCCAATGCCTCGTCACCAACATAATCCCATCACCAACTTCAAGAAACCGCTTGCAAAGGTAACGAAGCTTCTCATAAGATACACAGCTAGTGGGGTGTCACTTGAGGCAGACTGGCCAAAGTATCAAAAAAAATGGGTATTTGGGTGAGCAACTGGCAGGAATCACTATGACACTCATAGGGTAGCCAATGCCTCGTCACCAGCATAATCACATCAGCAACTTCAAGAAACCCCTGGCAAAAGTTACATTGACTCTTAAGATACACAACTAGTGGCGTAGCTATCAGGCAGACTGGAAAGAGTATCTAAAAAATGTGTATTTGTGTGAAGAACTGGCAGGAATCTCTATGACTCTCTTGAGGTAGCCAGTGCCTCGTCACCAGCAGAATCAAATCAGCAACTTCTAGAAACCCCTGGCAAAAGTAACGATGTTTCTCTTAAGATACACAACTAGTGGCGTATCGCTTCAGGCACACTGGAAACAGTATCTAAAAAATGTGTATTTGGGTGAACAACTGGCACGGAACACTGTGACTCTCTTAGGGTACCCAATATCTCGTCACCAGTATAATCACAGCTTCAAAGTCAAGAAACCGCTGGCAAGAGTAATGATGTTTCTCTTAAGATACACAACTAGTGGCGTATCGCTTCAGGCAGACTGGCCACAGTATCTCAAAATGTGTATTTGGGTGAGCAACTGGCAGGAAGCACTATGACTCTCTTAAGGTAGCCAATGCCTCGTCACCAACATAATCCCATCACCAACTTCAAGAAACCGCTTGCAAAGGTAACGAAGCTTCTCATAAGATACACAGCTAGTGGGGTGTCACTTGAGGCAGACTGGCCAAAGTACCAAAAAAAGGTGTATTTGGGTGAGCAACTAGCAGGAATCACTATGACACTCATAGGGTAGCCAATGCCTCGTCACCAGCAGAATCACATCAGCAACTTCAAGAAACCCCTGGCAAAAGTTACAATGACTCTTAAGATACACAACTAGTGGCGTATCTATCAGGCAGACTGGAAAGAGTATCTAAAAAATGTGTATTTGGGTGAAGAACTGGCAGGAATCTCTATGACTCTCTTGAGGTAGCCAATGCCTCGTCACCAGCAGAATCAAATCAGCAACTTCTAGAAACCCCTGGCAAAAGTAACGATGTTTCTCTTAAGATACGCAACTAGTGGCGTATCGCTTCAGGCACACTGGAAACAGTATCTAAAAAATGTGTATTTGGGTGAGCAACTGGCACGAAACACTGTGACTCTCTTAGGGGAGCCAATATCTCGTCACCAGTATAATCACAGCTTCAAAGTCAAGAAACCGCTGGCAAGAGTAACGATATTTCTCTTAAGATACACAACTAGTGGCGTATCGCTTCAGGCAGACTGGCCACAGTATCTCAAAATGTGTATTTGGGTGAGCAACTGGCAGGAAGCACTATGACTCTCTTAAGGTACCCAATGCCTCGTCACCAACATAATCCCATCACCAACTTGAAGAAACCGCTTGCAAAGGTAACGAAGCTTCTCATAAGATACACAGCTAGTGGGGTGTCACTTGAGGCAGACTGGCCAAAGTATCAAAAAAATGTGTATTTGGGTGAGCAACTGGCAGGAATCACTATGACACTCATAGGGTAGCCAATGCCTCGTCACCAGCATAATCACATCAGCAACTTCAAGAAACCCCTGGCAAAAGTTACATTGAATCTTAAGATACACAACTAGTGGCGTAGCTATCAGGCAGACTGGAAAGAGTATCTAAAAAATGTGTATTTGTGTGAAGAACTGGCAGGAATCTCTATGACTCTCTTGAGGTAGCCAATGCCTCGTCACCAGCAGAATCAAATCAGCAACTTCTAGAAACCCCTGGCAAAAGTAACGATGTTTCTCTTAAGATACGCAACTAGTGGCGTATCGCTTCAGGCACACTGGAAACAGTATCTAAAAAATGTGTATTTGGGTGAGCAACTGGCACGGAACACTGTGACTCTCTTAGGGTACCCAATATCTCGTCACCAGTATAATCACAGCTTCAAAGTCAAGAAACCGCTGGCAAGAGTAATGTTGTTTCTCTTAAGATACACAACTAGTGGCGTATCGCTTCAGGCAGACTGGCCACAGTATCTCAAAATGTGTATTTGGGTGAGCAACTGGCAGGAAGCACTATGACTCTCTTAAGGTAGCCAATGCCTCGTCACCAACATAATCCCATCACCAACTTCAAGAAACCGCTTGCAAAGGTAACGAAGCTTCTCATAAGATACACAGCTAGTGGGGTGTCACTTGAGGGAGACTGGCTAAAGTATCAAAAAAATGTGTATTTGGGTGAGCAACTAGCAGGAATCACTATGACACTCATAGGGTAGCCAATGCCTCGTCACCAGCATAATCACATCAGCA
Source organism: Schistocerca nitens (assembly GCF_023898315.1). NCBI lineage: Eukaryota > Metazoa > Arthropoda > Insecta > Orthoptera > Acrididae > Schistocerca > Schistocerca nitens. Next base: position 102,683,315 of record NC_064616.1, on the reverse strand, counting down.
ACTTCAAGAAACCCCTGGCAAAAGTTACAATGACTCTTAAGATACACAACTAGTGGCGTAGCTATCAGGCAGACTGGAAAGAGTATCTAAAAAATGTGTATTTGGGTGAAGAACTGGCAGGAATCTCTATGACTCTCTTGAGGTAGCCAATGCCTCGTCACCAGCAGAATCAAATCAGTACCTTCTAGAAACCCGTGGCAAAAGTAACGATGTTTCTCTTAAGATACACAACTAGTGGCGTATCGCTTCGGGCACACTGGAAACAGTATCTAAAAAATGTGTATTTGGGTGAGCAACTGGCACGAAACACTGTGACTCTCTTAGGGTAGCCAATATCTCGTCACCAGTATAATCACAGCTTCAAAGTCAAGAAACCGCTGGCAAGAGTAACGATGTTTCTCTTAAGATACACAACTAGTGGCGTATCGCCTCAGGCAGACTGGCCACAGTATCTCAAAATGTGTATTTGGGTGAGCAACTGGCAGGAAGCACTATGACTCTCTTAAGGTAGCCAATGCCTCGTCACCAACATAATCCCATCACCAACTTGAAGAAACCGCTTGCAAAGGTAACGAAGCTTCTCATAAGATACACAGCTAGTGGGGTGTCACTTGAGGCAGACTGGCCAAAGTATCAAAAAAAATGTGTATTTGGGTGAGCAACTGGCAGGAATCACTATGACACTCATAGGGTAGCCAATGCCTCGTCACCAGCATAATCACATCAGCAACTTCAAGAATTCCCTGGCAAAAGTTACATTGACTCTTAAGATACACAACTAGTGGCGTAGCTATCAGGCAGACTGGAAAGAGTATCTAAAAAATGTGTATTTGGGTGAAGAACTGGCAGGAATCTCTATGACTCTCTTGAGGTAGCCAATGCCTCGTCACCAGCAGAATCAAATCAGCAACTTCTAGAAACCCCTGGCAAAAGTAACGATGTTTCTCTTAAGATACACAACTAGTGGCGTATCGCTTCAGGCACACTGGAAACAGTATCTAAAAAATGTGTATTTGGGTGAGCAACTGGCACGGAACACTGTGACTCTCTTAGGGTACCCAATATCTCGTCACCAGTATAATCACAGCTTCAAAGTCAAGAAACCGCTGGCAAGAGTAATGATGTTTCTCTTAAGATACACAACTAGTGGCGTATCGCTTCAGGCAGACTGGCCACAGTATCTCAAAATGTGTATTTGGGTGAGCAACTGGCAGGAAGCACTATGACTCTCTTAAGGTAGCCAATGCCTCGTCACCAACATAATCCCATCACCAACTTGAAGAAACCGCTTGCAAAGGTAACGAAGCTTCTCATAAGATACACAGCTAGTGGGGTGTCACTTGAGGCAGACTGGCCAAAGTATCAAAAAAAATGTGTATTTGGGTGAGCAACTGGCAGGAATCACTATGACACTCATAGGGTAGCCAATGCCTCGTCACCAGCATAATCACATCAGCAACTTCAAGAAACCCCTGGCAAAAGTTACAATGACTCTTAAGATACACAACTAGTGGCGTAGCTATCAGGCAGACTGGAAAGAGTATCTAAAAAATGTGTATTTGGGTGAAGAACTGGCAGGAATCTCTATGACTCTCTTGAGGTAGCCAATGCCTCGTCACCAGCAGAATCAAATCAGCAACTTCTAGAAACCCCTGGCAAAAGTAACGATGTTTCTCTTAAGATACACAACTAGTGGCGTAACGCTTCAGGCACACTGGAAACAGTATCTAAAGAATGTGTATTTGGGTGAGCAACTGGCACGAAACACTGTGACTCTCTTAGGGTAGCCAATATCTCGTCACCAGTATAATCACAGCTTCAAAGTCAAGAAACCGCTGGCAAGAGTAACGATGTTTCTCTTAAGATACACAACTAGTGGCGTATCGCTTCAGGCAGACTGGCCACAGTATCTCAAAATGTGTATTTGGGTGAGCAACTGGCAGGAAGCACTATGACTCTCTTAAGGTAGCCAATGCCTCGTCACCAACATAATCCCATCACCAACTTCAAGAAACCGCTTGCAAAGGTAACGAAGCTTCTCATAAGATACACAGCTAGTGGGGTGTCACTTGAGGGAGACTGGCTAAAGTATCAAAAAAATGTGTATTTGGGTGAGCAACTAGCAGGAATCACTATGACACTTATAGGGTAGCCAATGCCTCGTCACCAGCATAATCACATCAGCAACTTCAAGAAACCCCTGGCAAAAGTTACAATGACTCTTAAGATACACAACTAGTGGCGTAGCTATGAGGCAGACTGGAAAGAGTATCTAAAAAATGTGTATTTGGGTGAAGAACTGGCAGGAATCTCTATGACTCTCTTGAGGCAGCCAATGCCTCGTCACCAGCAGAATCAAATCAGTACCTTCTAGAAACCCCTGGCAAAAGTAACGATGTTTCTCTTAAGATACACAACTAGTGGCGTATCGCTTCAGGCACACTGGAAACAGTATCTAAAAAATGTGTATTTGGGTGAGCAACTGGCACGAAACACTGTGACTCTCTTAGGGTAGCCAATATCTCGTCACCAGTATAATCACAGCTTCAAAGTCAAGAAACCGCTGGCAAGAGTAACGATGTTTCTCTTAAGATACACAACTAGTGGCGTATCGCTTCAGGCAGACTGGCCACAGTATCTCAAAATGTGTATTTGGGTGAGCAACTGGCAGGAAGCACTATGACTCTCTTAAGGTAGCCAATGCCTCGTCACCAACATAATCCCATCACCAACTTGAAGAAACCGCTTGCAAAGGTAACGAAGCTTCTCATAAGATACACAGCTAGTGGGGTGTCACTTGAGGCAGACTGGCCAAAGTATCAAAAAAAATGTGTATTTGGGTGAGCAACTGGCAGGAATCACTATGACACTCATAGGGTAGCCAATGCCTCGTCACCAGCATAATCACATCAGCAACTTCAAGAAACCCCTGGCAAAAGTTACATTGACTCTTAAGATACACAACTAGTGGCGTAGCTATCAGGCAGACTGGAAAGAGTATCTAAAAATGTGTATTTGTGTGAAGAACTGAGAGGAATCTCTATGACTCTCTTGGGGTAGCCAATGCCTCGTCACCAGCAGAATCAAATCAGCAACTTCTAGAAACCCCTGGCAAAAGTAACGATGTTTCTCTTAAGATACACAACTAGTGGCGTATCGCTTCAGGCACACTGGAAACAGTATCTAAAAAATGTGTATTTGGGTGAGCAACTGGCACGGAACACTGTGACTCTCTTAGGGTACCCAATATCTCGTCACCAGTATAATCACAGCTTCAAAGTCAAGAAACCGCTGGCAAGAGTAACGATGTTTCTCTTAAGATACACAACTAGTGGCGTATCGCTTCAGGCAGACTGGCCACAGTATCTCAAAATGTGTATTTGGGTGAGCAACTGGCAGGGAGCACTATGACTCTCTTAAGGTAGCCAATGCCTCGTCACCAACATAATCCCATCACCAACTTCAAGAAACCGCTTGCAAAGGTAACGAAGCTTCTCATAACATACACAGCTAGTGGGGTGTCACTTGAGGCAGACTGGCAAAAGTATCAAAAAAATGTGTATTTGGGTGAGCAACTAGCAGGAATCACTATGACACTCATAGGGTAGCCAATGCCTCGTCACCAGCATAATCACATCAGCAACTTCAAGAAACCCCTGGCAAAAGTTACAATGACTCTTAAGATACACAACTAGTGGCGTAGCTATCAGGCAGACTGGAAAGAGTATCTAAAAAATGTGTATTTGGATGAGCAACTGGCAGGAAACACTGTGACTCTCTTAGGGTAGCCAATATCTCGTCACCAGTATAATCACATCTTCAAAGTCAAGAAACCGCTGGCAAGAGTAACGATGTTTCTCTTAAGATACACAACTAGTGGCGTATCGCTTCATGCAGACTGGCCACAGTATCTCAAAATGTGTATTTGGGTGAGCAACTGGCAGGAAGCACTATGACTCTCTTAAGGTAGCCAATGCCTTGTCACCAACATAATCCCATCACCAACTTCAAGAAACCGCTTGCAAAGGTAACGATGCTTCTCATAAGATACACAGCTAGTGGGGTGTCACTTGAGGCAGACTGGCCAAAGTATCAAAAAAATGTGTATTTGGGTGAGCAACTAGCAGGAATCACTATGACACTCATAGGGTAGCCAATGCCTCGTCACCAACATAATCACATCACCAACTTCAAGAAACCGCTTGCAAAGGTAACGAAGCTTCTCATAACATACACAGCTAGTGGGGTGTCACTTGAGGCAGACTGGCCAAAGTATCAAAAAAATGTGTATTTGGGTGAGCAACTAGCAGGAATCACTATGACACTCATAGGGTAGCCAATGCCTCGTCACCAGCATAATCACATCAGCAACTTCAAGAAACCCCTGGCAAAAGTTACAATGACTCTTAAGATACACAACTAGTGGCGTAGCTATCAGGCAGACTGGAAAGAGTATCTAAAAAATGTGTATTTGGGTGAAGAACTGGCAGGAATCTCTATGACTCTCTTGAGGTAGCCAATGCCTCGTCACCAGCAGAATCAAATCAGCAACTTCTAGAAACCCCTGGCAAAAGTAACGATGTTTCTCTTAAGATACACAACTAGTGGCTTATCGCTTCAGGCACACTGGAAACAGTATCTAAAAAATGTGTATTTGGGTGAGCAACTGGCACGAAACACTGTGACTCTCTTAGGGAAACCAATATCTCGTCACCAGTATAATCACATCTTCAAAGTCAAGAAACCGCTGGCAAGAGTAACGATGTTTCTCTTAAGATACACAACTAGTGGCGTATCGCTTCAGGCAGACTGGCCACAGTATCTCAAAATGTGTATTTGGGTGAGCAACTGGCAGGAAGCACTATGACTCTCTTAAGGTAGCCAATGCCTAGTCACCAACATAATCCCATCACCAACTTCAAGAAACCGCTTGCAAAGGTAACGAAGCTTCTCATAAGATACACAGCTAGTGGGGTGTCACTTGAGGCAGACTGGCCAAAGTATCAAAAAAATGTGTATTTGGGTGAGCAACTAGCAGGAATCACTATGACACTCATAGGGTAGCCAATGCCTCGTCACCAGCATAATCACATCAGCAACTTCAAGAAACCCCTGGCAAAAGTTACAATGACTCTTAAGATACACAACTAGTGGCGTAGCTATCAGGCAGACTGGAAAGAGTATCTAAAAAATGTGTATTTGGATGAGCAACTGGCAGGAAACACTGTGACTCTCTTAGGGTAGCCAATATCTCGTCACCAGTATAATCACATCTTCAAAGTCAAGAATCCGCTGGCAAGAGTAACGATGTTTCTCTTAAGATACACAACTAGTGGCGTATCGCTTCAGGCAGACTGGCCACAGTATCTCAAAATGTGTATTTGGGTGAGCAACTGGCAGGAAGCACTATGACTCTCTTAAGGTAGCCAATGCCTCGTCACCAACATAATCCCATCACCAACTTCAAGAAACCGCTTGCAAAGGTAACGAAGCTTCTCATAAGATACACAGCTAGTGGGGTGTCACTTGAGGCAGACTGGCCAAAGTACCAAAAAAAGGTGTATTTGGGTGAGCAACTAGCAGGAATCACTATGACACTCATAGGGTAGCCAATGCCTCGTCACCAGCATAATCACATCAGCAACTTCAAGAAACCCCTGGCAAAAGTTACAATGACTCTTAAGATACACAACTAGTGGCGTATCTATCAGGCAGACTGGAAAGAGTATCTAAAAAATGTGTATTTGGGTGAAGAACTGGCAGGAATCTCTATGACTCTCTTGAGGTAGCCAATGCCTCGTCAAGAGCAGAATCAAATCAGCAACTTCTAGAAACCCCTGGCAAAAGTAACGATGTTTCTCTTAAGATACGCAACTAGTGGCGTATCGCTTCAGGCACACTGGAAACAGTATCTAAAAAATGTGTATTTGGGTGAGCAACTGGCACGAAACACTGTGACTCTCTTAGGGTAGCCAATATCTCGTCACCAGTATAATCACATCTTCAAAGTCAAGAAACCGCTGGCTAGAGTAACGATGTTTCTCTTAAGATACACAACTAGTGGCGTATCGCTTCAGGCAGACTGGCCACAGTATCTCAAAATGTGTATTTGGGTGAGCAACTGGCAGGAAGCACTATGACTCTCTTAAGGTAGCCAATGCCTCGTCACCAACATAATCCCATCACCAACTTCAAGAAACCGCTTGCAAAGGTAACGAAGCTTCTCATAACATACACAGCTAGTGGGGTGTCACTTGAGGCAGACTGGCCAAAGTATCAAAAAAATGTGTATTTGGGTGAGCAACTAGCAGGAATCACTATGACACTCATAGGGTAGCCAATGCCTCGTCACCAGCATAATCACATCAGCAACTTCAAGAAACCCCTGGCAAAAGTTACAATGACTCTTAAGATACACAACTAGTGGCGTAGCTATCAGGCAGACTGGAAAGAGTATCTAAAAAATGTGTATTTGGGTGAAGAACTGGCAGGAATCTCTATGACTCTATTGAGGTAGCAAATGCCTCGTCACCAGCAGAATCAAATCAGCAACTTCTAGAAACCCCTAGCAAAAGTAACGATGTTTCTCTTAAGATACACAACTAGTGGCTTATCGCTTCAGGCACACTGGAAACAGTATCTAAAAAATGTGTATTTGGGTGAGCAACTGGCACGAAACACTGTGACTCTCTTAGGGAAACCAATATCTCGTCACCAGTATAATCACATCTTCAAAGTCAAGAAACCGCTGGCAAAGGTAACGATGTTTCTCTTAAGATACACAACTAGTGGCGTATCGCTTCAGGCAGACTGGCCACAGTATCTCAAAATGTGTATTTGGGTGAGCAACTGGCAGGAAGCACTATGACTCTCTTAAGGTAGCCAATGCCTCGTCACCAACATAATCCCATCACCAACTTGAAGAAACCGCTTGCAAAGGTAACGAAGCTTCTCATAAGATACACAGCTAGTGGGGTGTCACTTGAGGCAGACTGGCCAAAGTATCAAAAAAAATGTGTATTTGGGTGAGCAACTGGCAGGAATCACTATGACACTCATAGGGTAGCCAATGCCTCGTCACCAGCATAATCACATCAGCAACTTCAAGAAACCCCTGGCAAAAGTTACAATGACTCTTAAGATACACAACTAGTGGCGTAGCTATCAGGCAGACTGGAAAGAGTATCTAAAAAATGTGTATTTGGGTGAAGAACTGGCAGGAATCTCTATGACTCTCTTGAGGTAGCCAATGCCTCGTCACCAGCAGAATCAAATCAGCAACTTCTAGAAACCCCTGGCAAAAGTAACGATGTTTCTCTTAAGATACACAACTAGTGGCGTAACGCTTCAGGCACACTGGAAACAGTATCTAAAGAATGTGTATTTGGGTGAGCAACTGGCACGAAACACTGTGACTCTCTTAGGGTAGCCAATATCTCGTCACCAGTATAATCACAGCTTCAAAGTCAAGAAACCGCTGGCAAGAGTAACGATGTTTCTCTTAAGATACACAACTAGTGGCGTATCGCTTCAGGCAGACTGGCCACAGTATCTCAAAATGTGTATTTGGGTGAGCAACTGGCAGGAAGCACTATGACTCTCTTAAGGTAGCCAATGCCTCGTCACCAACATAATCCCATCACCAACTTCAAGAAACCGCTTGCAAAGGTAACGAAGCTTCTCATAAGATACACAGCTAGTGGGGTGTCACTTGAGGGAGACTGGCTAAAGTATCAAAAAAATGTGTATTTGGGTGAGCAACTAGCAGGAATCACTATGACACTTATAGGGTAGCCAATGCCTCGTCACCAGCATAATCACATCAGCAACTTCAAGAAACCCCTGGCAAAAGTTACAATGACTCTTAAGATACACAACTAGTGGCGTAGCTATGAGGCAGACTGGAAAGAGTATCTAAAAAATGTGTATTTGGGTGAAGAACTGGCAGGAATCTCTATGACTCTCTTGAGGTAGCCAATGCCTCGTCACCAGCAGAATCAAATCAGTACCTTCTAGAAACCCCTGGCAAAAGTAACGATGTTTCTCTTAAGATACACAACTAGTGGCGTATCGCTTCAGGCACACTTTAAACAGTATCTAAAAAATGTGTATTTGGGTGAGCAACTGGCACGAAACACTGTGACTCTCTTAGGGTAGCCAATATCTCGTCACCAGTATAATCACAGCTTCAAAGTCAAGAAACCGCTGGCAAGAGTAACGATGTTTCTCTTAAGATACACAACTAGTGGCGTATCGCTTCAGGCAGACTGGCCACAGTATCTCAAAATGTGTATTTGGGTGAGCAACTGGCAGGAAGCACTATGACTCTCTTAAGGTAGCCAATGCCTCGTCACCAACATAATCCCATCACCAACTTGAAGAAACCGCTTGCAAAGGTAACGAAGCTTCTCATAAGATACACAGCTAGTGGGGTGTCACTTGAGGCAGACTGGCCAAAGTATCAAAAAAAATGTGTATTTGGGTGAGCAACTGGCAGGAATCACTATGACACTCATAGGGTAGCCAATGCCTCGTCACCAGCATAATCACATCAGCAACTTCAAGAAACCCCTGGCAAAAGTTACATTGACTCTTAAGATACACAACTAGTGGCGTAGCTATCAGGCAGACTGGAAAGAGTATCTAAAAATGTGTATTTGTGTGAAGAACTGAGAGGAATCTCTATGACTCTCTTGGGGTAGCCAATGCCTCGTCACCAGCAGAATCAAATCAGCAACTTCTAGAAACCCCTGGCAAAAGTAACGATGTTTCTCTTAAGATACACAACTAGTGGCGTATCGCTTCAGGCACACTGGAAACAGTATCTAAAAAATGTGTATTTGGGTGAGCAACTGGCACGGAACACTGTGACTCTCTTAGGGTACCCAATATCTCGTCACCAGTATAATCACAGCTTCAAAGTCAAGAAACCGCTGGCAAGAGTAACGATGTTTCTCTTAAGATACACAACTAGTGGCGTATCGCTTCAGGCAGACTGGCCACAGTATCTCAAAATGTGTATTTGGGTGAGCAACTGGCAGGGAGCACTATGACTCTCTTAAGGTAGCCAATGCCTCGTCACCAACATAATCCCATCACCAACTTCAAGAAACCGCTTGCAAAGGTAACGAAGCTTCTCATAACATACACAGCTAGTGGGGTGTCACTTGAGGCAGACTGGCCAAAGTATCAAAAAAATGTGTATTTGGGTGAGCAACTAGCAGGAATCACTATGACACTCATAGGGTAGCCAATGCCTCGTCACCAGCATAATCACATCAGCAACTTCAAGAAACCCCTGGCAAAAGTTACAATGACTCTTAAGATACACAACTAGTGGCGTAGCTATCAGGCAGACTGGAAAGAGTATCTAAAAAATGTGTATTTGGGTGAAGAACTGGCAGGAATCTCTATGACTCTCTTGAGGTAGCCAATGCCTCGTCACCAGCAGAATCAAATCAGTACCTTCTAGAAACCCGTGGCAAAAGTAACGATGTTTCTCTTAAGATACACAACTAGTGGCGTATCGCTTCGGGCACACTGGAAACAGTATCTAAAAAATGTGTATTTGGGTGAGCAACTGGCACGAAACACTGTGACTCTCTTAGGGTAGCCAATATCTCGTCACCAGTATAATCACAGCTTCAAAGTCAAGAAACCGCTGGCAAGAGTAACGATGTTTCTCTTAAGATACACAACTAGTGGCGTATCGCCTCAGGCAGACTGGCCACAGTATCTCAAAATGTGTATTTGGGTGAGCAACTGGCAGGAAGCACTATGACTCTCTTAAGGTAGCCAATGCCTCGTCACCAACATAATCCCATCACCAACTTGAAGAAACCGCTTGCAAAGGTAACGAAGCTTCTCATAAGATACACAGCTAGTGGGGTGTCACTTGAGGCAGACTGGCCAAAGTATCAAAAAAAATGTGTATTTGGGTGAGCAACTGGCAGGAATCACTATGACACTCATAGGGTAGCCAATGCCTCGTCACCAGCATAATCACATCAGCAACTTCAAGAATTCCCTGGCAAAAGTTACATTGACTCTTAAGATACACAACTAGTGGCGTAGCTATCAGGCAGACTGGAAAGAGTATCTAAAAAATGTGTATTTGGATGAGCAACTGGCAGGAAACACTGTGACTCTCTTAGGGTAGCCAATATCTCGTCACCAGTATAATCACATCTTCAAAGTCAAGAAACCGCTGGCAAGAGTAACGATGTTTCTCTTAAGATACACAACTAGTGGCGTATCGCTTCAGGCAGACTGGCCACAGTATCTCAAAATGTGTATTTGGGTGAGCAACTGGCAGGAAGCACTATGACTCTCTTAAGGTAGCCAATGCCTTGTCACCAACATAATCCCATCACCAACTTCAAGAAACCGCTTGCAAAGGTAACGATGCTTCTCATAAGATACACAGCTAGTGGGGTGTCACTTGAGGCAGACTGGCCAAAGTATCAAAAAAAATGTGTATTTGGGTGAGCAACTAGCAGGAATCACTATGACACTCATAGGGTAGCCAATGCCTCGTCACCAACATAATCACATCACCAACTTCAAGAAACCGCTTGCAAAGGTAACGAAGCTTCTCATAACATACACAGCTAGTGGGGTGTCACTTGAGGCAGACTGGCCAAAGTATCAAAAAAATGTGTATTTGGGTGAGCAACTAGCAGGAATCACTATGACACTCATAGGGTAGCCAATGCCTCGTCACCAGCATAATCACATCAGCAACTTCAAGAAACCCCTGGCAAAAGTTACAATGACTCTTAAGATACACAACTAGTGGCGTAGCTATCAGGCAGACTGGAAAGAGTATCTAAAAAATGTGTATTTGGGTGATGAACTGGCAGGAATCTCTATGACTCTCTTGAGGTAGCCAATGCCTCGTCACCAGCAGAATCAAATCAGCAACTTCTAGAAACCCCTGGCAAAAGTAACGATGTTTCTCTTAAGATACACAACTAGTGGCTTATCGCTTCAGGCACACTGGAAACAGTATCTAAAAAATGTGTATTTGGGTGAGCAACTGGCACGAAACACTGTGACTCTCTTAGGGAAACCAATATCTCGTCACCAGTATAATCACATCTTCAAAGTCAAGAAACCGCTGGCAAGAGTAACGATGTTTCTCTTAAGATACACAACTAGTGGCGTATCGCTTCAGGCAGACTGGCCACAGTATCTCAAAATGTGTATTTGGGTGAGCAACTGGCAGGAAGCACTATGACTCTCTTAAGGTAGCCAATGCCTAGTCACCAACATAATCCCATCACCAACTTCAAGAAACCGCTTGCAAAGGTAACGAAGCTTCTCATAAGATACACAGCTAGTGGGGTGTCACTTGAGGCAGACTGGCCAAAGTATCAAAAAAATGTGTATTTGGGTGAGCAACTAGCAGGAATCACTATGACACTCATAGGGTAGCCAATGCCTCGTCACCAGCATAATCACATCAGCAACTTCAAGAAACCCCTGGCAAAAGTTACAATGACTCTTAAGATACACAACTAGTGGCGTAGCTATCAGGCAGACTGGAAAGAGTATCTAAAAAATGTGTATTTGGATGAGCAACTGGCAGGAAACACTGTGACTCTCTTAGGGTAGCCAATATCTCGTCACCAGTATAATCACATCTTCAAAGTCAAGAATCCGCTGGCAAGAGTAACGATGTTTCTCTTAAGATACACAACTAGTGGCGTATCGCTTCAGGCAGACTGGCCACAGTATCTCAAAATGTGTATTTGGGTGAGCAACTGGCAGGAAGCACTATGACTCTCTTAAGGTAGCCAATGCCTCGTCACCAACATAATCCCATCACCAACTTCAAGAAACCGCTTGCAAAGGTAACGAAGCTTCTCATAAGATACACAGCTAGTGGGGTGTCACTTGAGGCAGACTGGCCAAAGTACCAAAAAAAGGTGTATTTGGGTGAGCAACTAGCAGGAATCACTATGACACTCATAGGGTAGCCAATGCCTCGTCACCAGCATAATCACATCAGCAACTTCAAGAAACCCCTGGCAAAAGTTACAATGACTCTTAAGATACACAACTAGTGGCGTATCTATCAGGCAGACTGGAAAGAGTATCTAAAAAATGTGTATTTGGGTGAAGAACTGGCAGGAATCTCTATGACTCTCTTGAGGTAGCCAATGCCTCGTCAAGAGCAGAATCAAATCAGCAACTTCTAGAAACCCCTGGCAAAAGTAACGATGTTTCTCTTAAGATACGCAACTAGTGGCGTATCGCTTCAGGCACACTGGAAACAGTATCTAAAAAATGTGTATTTGGGTGAGCAACTGGCACGAAACACTGTGACTCTCTTAGGGTAGCCAATATCTCGTCACCAGTATAATCACATCTTCAAAGTCAAGAAACCGCTGGCTAGAGTAACGATGTTTCTCTTAAGATACACAACTAGTGGCGTATCGCTTCAGGCAGACTGGCCACAGTATCTCAAAATGTGTATTTGGGTGAGCAACTGGCAGGAAGCACTATGACTCTCTTAAGGTAGCCAATGCCTCGTCACCAACATAATCCCATCACCAACTTCAAGAAACCGCTTGCAAAGGTAACGAAGCTTCTCATAAGATACACAGCTAGTGGGGTGTCACTTGAGGCAGACTGGCCAAAGTATCAAAAAAATGTGTATTTGGGTGAGCAACTAGCAGGAATCACTATGACACTCATAGGGTAGCCAATGCCTCGTCACCAGCATAATCACATCAGCAACTTCAAGAAACCCCTGGAAAAAGTTACAATGACTCTTAAGATACACAACTAGTGGCGTAGCTATCAGGCAGACTGGAAAGAGTATCTAAAAAATGTGTATTTGGGTGAAGAACTGGCAGGAATCTCTATGACTCTATTGAGGTAGCAAATGCCTCGTCACCAGCAGAATCAAATCAGCAACTTCTAGAAACCCCTAGCAAAAGTAACGATGTTTCTCTTAAGATACACAACTAGTGGCTTATCGCTTCAGGCACACTGGAAACAGTATCTAAAAAATGTGTATTTGGGTGAGCAACTGGCACGAAACACTGTGACTCTCTTAGGGAAACCAATATCTCGTCACCAGTATAATCACATCTTCAAAGTCAAGAAACCGCTGGCAAAGGTAACGATGTTTCTCTTAAGATACACAACTAGTGGCGTATCGCTTCAGGCAGACTGGCCACAGTATCTCAAAATGTGTATTTGGGTGAGCAACTGGCAGGAAGCACTATGACTCTCTTAAGGTAGCCAATGCCTCGTCACCAACATAATCCCATCACCAACTTCAAGAAACCGCTTGCAAAGGTAACGAAGCTTCTCATAAGATACACAGCTAGTGGGGTGTCACTTGAGGCAGACTGGCCAAAGTATCAAAAAAATGTGTATTTGGGTGAGCAACTAGCAGGAATCACTATGGCACTCATAGGGTAGCCAATGCCTCGTCACCAGCATAATCACATCAGCAACTTCAAGAAACCCCTGGCAAAAGTTACAATGACTCTTAAGATACACAACTAGTGGCGTAGCTATGAGGCAGACTGGAAAGAGTATCTAAAAAATGTGTATTTGGATGAGCAACTGGCAGGAAACACTGTGACTCTCTTAGGGTAGCCAATATCTCGTCACCAGTATAATCACATCTTCAAAGTCAAGAAACCGCTGGCAAGAGTAACGATGTTTCTCTTAAGATACACAACTAGTGGCGTATCGCTTCAGGCAGACTGGCCACAGTATCTCAAAATGTGTATTTGGGTGAGCAACTGGCAGGAAGCACTATGACTCTCTTAAGGTAGCCAATGCCTTGTCACCAACATAATCCCATCACCAACTTCAAGAAACCGCTTGCAAAGGTAACGATGCTTCTCATAAGATACACAGCTAGTGGGGTGTCACTTGAGGCAGACTGGCCAAAGTATCAAAAAAATGTGTATTTGGGTGAGCAACTAGCAGGAATCACTATGACACTCATAGGGTAGCCAATGCCTCGTCACCAGCATAATCACATCAGCAACTTCAAGAAACCCCTGGCAAAAGTTACAAAGACTCTTAAGATACACAACTAGTGGCGTAGCTATCAGGCAGACTGGAAAGAGTATCTAAAAAATGTGTATTTGGGTGAAGAACTGGCAGGAATCTCTATGACTCTCTTGAGGTAGCCAATGCCTCGTCACCAGCAGAATCAAATCAGCAACTTCTAGAAACCCCTGGCAAAAGTAACGATGTTTCTCTTAAGATACGCAACTAGTGGCGTATCGCTTCAGGCACACTGGAAACAGTATCTAAAAAATGTGTATTTGGGTGAGCAACTGGCACGAAACACTGTGACTCTCTTAGGGTAGCCAATATCTCGTCACCAGTATAATCACAGCTTCAAAGTCAAGACACCGCTGGCAAGAGTAACGATGTTTCTCTTAAGATACACAACTAGTGGCGTATCGCTTCAGGCAGACTGGCCACAGTATCTCAAAATGTGTATTTGGGTGAGCAACTGGCAGGAAGCACTATGACTCTCTTAAGGTAGCCAATGCATCGTCACCAACATAATCCCATCACCAACTTCAAGAAACCGCTTGCAAAGGTAACGAAGCTTCTCATAAGATACACAGCTAGTGGGGTGTCACTTGAGGCAGACTGGCCAAAGTATCAAAAAAATGTGTATTTGGGTGAGCAACTAGCAGGAATCACTATGACACTCATAGGGAAGCCAATGCCTCGTCACCAGCATAATCACATCAGCAACTTCAAGAAACCCCTGGCAAAAGTTACAATGACTCTTAAGATACACAACTAGTGGCGTAGCTATCAGGCAGACTGGAAAGAGTATCTAAAAAATGTGTATTTGGATGAGCAACTGGCAGGAAACACTGTGACTCTCTTAGGGTAGCCAATATCTCGTCACCAGTATAATCACATCTTCAAAGTCAAGAAACCGCTGGCAAGAGTAACGATGTTTCTCTTAAGATACACAACTAGTGGCGTATCGCTTCAGGCAGACTGGCCACAGTATCTCAAAATGTGTATTTGGGTGAGCAACTGGCTGGAAGCACTATGACTCTCTTAAGGTAGCCAATGCCTTGTCACCAACATAATCCCATCACCAACTTCAAGAAACCGCTTGCAAAGGTAACGATGCTTCTCATAAGATACACAGCTAGTGGGGTGTCACTTGAGGCAGACTGGCCAAAGTATCAAAAAAATGTGTATTTGGGTGAGCAACTAGCAGGAATCACTATGACACTCATAGGGTAGCCAATGCCTCGTCACCAGCATAATCACATCAGCAACTTCAAGAAACCCCTGGCAAAAGTTACAAAGACTCTTAAGATACACAACTAGTGGCGTAGCTATCAGGCAGACTGGAAAGAGTATCTAAAAAATGTGTATTTGGGTGAAGAACTGGCAGGAATCTCTATGACTCTCTTGAGGTAGCCAATGCCTCGTCACCAGCAGAATCAAATCAGCAACTTCTAGAAACCCCTGGCAAAAGTAACGATGTTTCTCTTAAGATACGCAACTAGTGGCGTATCGCTTCAGGCACACTGGAAACAGTATCTAAAAAATGTGTATTTGGGTGAGCAACTGGCACGAAACACTGTGACTCTCTTAGGGTAGCCAATATCTCGTCACCAGTATAATCACAGCTTCAAAGTCAAGACACCGCTGGCAAGAGTAACGATGTTTCTCTTAAGATACACAACTAGTGGCGTATCGCTTCAGGCAGACTGGCCACAGTATCTCAAAATGTGTATTTGGGTGAGCAACTGGCAGGAAGCACTATGACTCTCTTAAGGTAGCCAATGCATCGTCACCAACATAATCCCATCACCAACTTCAAGAAACCGCTTGCAAAGGTAACGAAGCTTCTCATAAGATACACAGCTAGTGGGGTGTCACTTGAGGCAGACTGGCCAAAGTATCAAAAAAATGTGTATTTGGGTGAGCAACTAGCAGGAATCACTATGACACTCATAGGGTAGCCAATGCCTCGTCACCAGCATAATCACATCAGCAACTTCAAGAAACCCCTGGCAAAAGTTACAATGACTCTTAAGATACACAACTAGTGGCGTAGCTATCAGGCAGACTGGAAAGAGTATCTAAAAAATGTGTATTTGGATGAGCAACTGGCAGGAAACACTGTGACTCTCTTAGGGTAGCCAATATCTCGTCACCAGTATAATCACATCTTCAAAGTCAAGAAACCGCTGGCAAGAGTAACGATGTTTCTCTTAAGATACACAACTAGTGGCGTATCGCTTCAGGCAGACTGGCCACAGTATCTCAAAATGTGTATTTGGGTGAGCAACTGGCAGGAAGCACTATGACTCTCTTAAGGTAGCCAATGCCTTGTCACCAACATAATCCCATCACCAACTTCAAGAAACCGCTTGCAAAGGTAACGATGCTTCTCATAAGATACACAGCTAGTGGGGTGTCACTTGAGGCAGACTGGCCAAAGTATCAAAAAAATGTGTATTTGGGTGAGCAACTAGCAGGAATCACTATGACACTCATAGGGTAGCCAATGCCTCGTCACCAGCATAATCACATCAGCAACTTCAAGAAACCCCTGGCAAAAGTTACAAAGACTCTTAAGATACACAACTAGTGGCGTAGCTATCAGGCAGACTGGAAAGAGTATCTAAAAAATGTGTATTTGGGTGAAGAACTGGCAGGAATCTCTATGACTCTCTTGAGGTAGCCAATGCCTCGTCACCAGCAGAATCAAATCAGCAACTTCTAGAAACCCCTGGCAAAAGTAACGATGTTTCTCTTAAGATACGCAACTAGTGGCGTATCGCTTCAGGCACACTGGAAACAGTATCTAAAAAATGTGTATTTGGGTGAGCAACTGGCACGAAACACTGTGACTCTCTTAGGGTAGCCAATATCTCGTCACCAGTATAATCACAGCTTCAAAGTCAAGACACCGCTGGCAAGAGTAACGATGTTTCTCTTAAGATACACAACTAGTGGCGTATCGCTTCAGGCAGACTGGCCACAGTATCTCAAAATGTGTATTTGGGTGAGCAACTGGCAGGAAGCACTATGACTCTCTTAAGGTAGCCAATGCATCGTCACCAACATAATCCCATCACCAACTTCAAGAAACCGCTTGCAAAGGTAACGAAGCTTCTCATAAGATACACAGCTAGTGGGGTGTCACTTGAGGCAGACTGGCCAAAGTATCAAAAAAATGTGTATTTGGGTGAGCAACTAGCAGGAATCACTATGACACTCATAGGGTAGCCAATGCCTCGTCACCAGCATAATCACATCAGCAACTTCAAGAAACCCCTGGCAAAAGTTACAATGACTCTTAAGATACACAACTAGTGGCGTAGCTATCAGGCAGACTGGAAAGAGTATCTAAAAAATGTGTATTTGGATGAGCAACTGGCAGGAAACACTGTGACTCTCTTAGGGTAGCCAATATCTCGTCACCAGTATAATCACATCTTCAAAGTCAAGAAACCGCTGGCAAGAGTAACGATGTTTCTCTTAAGATACACAACTAGTGGCGTATCGCTTCAGGCAGACTGGCCACAGTATCTCAAAATGTGTATTTGGGTGAGCAACTGGCAGGAAGCACTATGACGCTCTTAAGGTAGCCAATGCCTCGTCACCAACATAATCCCATCACCAACTTCAAGAAACCGCTTGCAAAGGTAACAAAGCTTCTCATAAGATACACAGCTAGTGGGGTGTCACTTGAGGCAGACTGGCCAAAGTATCAAAAAAATGTGTATTTGGGTGAGTAACTAGCAGGAATCACTATGACACTCATTGGGTACCCAATGCCTCGTCACCAGCATAATCACATCAGCAACTTCAAGAAACCCCTGGCAAAAGTTACAATGACTCTTAAGATACACAACTAGTGGCGTATCTATCAGGCAGACTGGAAAGAGTATCTAAAAAATGTGTATTTGGGTGAAGAACTGGCAGGAATCTCTATGACTCTCTTGAGGTAGCCAATGCCTCGTCAAGAGCAGAATCAAATCAGCAACTTCTAGAAACCCCTGGCAAAAGTAACGATGTTTCTCTTAAGATACGCAACTAGTGGCGTATCGCTTCAGGCACACTGGAAACAGTATCCAAAAAATGTGTATTTGGGTGAGCAACTGGCACGAAACACTGTGACTCTCTTAGGGTAGCCAATATCTCGTCACCAGTATAATCACATCTTCAAAGTCAAGAAACCGCTGGCTAGAGTAACGATGTTTCTCTTAAGATACACAACTAGTGGCGTATCGCTTCAGGCAGACTGGCCACAGTATCTCAAAATGTGTATTTGGGTGAGCAACTGGCAGGAAGCACTATGACTCTCTTAAGGTAGCCAATGCCTCGTCACCAACATAATCCCATCACCAACTTCAAGAAACCGCTTGCAAAGGTAACGAAGCTTCTCATAAGATACACAGCTAGTGGGGTGTCACTTGAGGCAGACTGGCCAAAGTACCAAAAAAAGGTGTATTTGGGTGAGCAACTAGCAGGAATCACTATGACACTCATAGGGTAGCCAATGCCTCGTCACCAGCATAATCACATCAGCAACTTCAAGAAACCCCTGGCAAAAGTTACAATGACTCTTAAGATACACAACTAGTGGCGTATCTATCAGGCAGACTGGAAAGAGTATCTAAAAAATGTGTATTTGGGTGAAGAACTGGCAGGAATCTCTATGACTCTCTTGAGGTAGCCAATGCCTCGTCAAGAGCAGAATCAAATCAGCAACTTCTAGAAACCCCTGGCAAAAGTAACGATGTTTCTCTTAAGATACGCAACTAGTGGCGTATCGCTTCAGGCACACTGGAAACAGTATCTAAAAAATGTGTATGTGGGTGAGCAACTGGCACGAAACACTGTGACTCTCTTAGGGTAGCCAATATCTCGTCACCAGTATAATCACATCTTCAAAGTCAAGAAACCGCTGGCTAGAGTAACGATGTTTCTCTTAAGATACACAACTAGTGGCGTATCGCTTCAGGCAGACTGGCCACAGTATCTCAAAATGTGTATTTGGGTGAGCAACTGGCAGGAAGCACTATGACTCTCTTAAGGTAGCCAATGCCTCGTCACCAACATAATCCCATCACCAACTTCAAGAAACCGCTTGCAAAGGTAACGAAGCTTCTCATAACATACACAGCTAGTGGGGTGTCACTTGAGGCAGACTGGCCAAAGTATCAAAAAAATGTGTATTTGGGTGAGCAACTAGCAGGAATCACTATGACACTCATAGGGTAGCCAATGCCTCGTCACCAGCATAATCACATCAGCAACTTCAAGAAACCCCTGGCAAAAGTTACAATGACTCTTAAGATACACAACTAGTGGCGTAGCTATCAGGCAGACTGGAAAGAGTATCTAAAAAATGTGTATTTGGGTGAAGAACTGCCAGGAATCTCTATGACTCTATTGAGGTAGCCAATGCCTCGTCACCAGCAGAATCAAATCAGCAACTTCTAGAAACCCCTGGCAAAAGTAACGATGTTTCTCTTAAGATACACAACTAGTGGCTTATCGCTTCAGGCACACTGGAAACAGTATCTAAAAAATGTGTATTTGGGTGAGCAACTGGCACGAAACACTGTGACTCTCTTAGGGAAACCAATATCTCGTCACCAGTATAATCACATCTTCAAAGTCAAGAAACCGCTGGCAAAGGTAACGATGTTTCTCTTAAGATACACAACTAGTGGCGTATCGCTTCAGGCAGACTGGCCACAGTATCTCAAAATGTGTATTTGGGTGAGCAACTGGCAGGAAGCACTATGACTCTCTTAAGGTAGCCAATGCCTCGTCACCAACATAATCCCATCACCAACTTCAAGAAACCGCTTGCAAAGGTAACGAAGCTTCTCATAAGATACACAGCTAGTGGGGTGTCACTTGAGGCAGACTGGCCAAAGTATCAAAAAAATGTGTATTTGGGTGAGCAACTAGCAGGAATCACTATGACACTCATAGGGTAGCCAATGCCTCGTCACCAGCATAATCACATCAGCAACTTCAAGAAACCCCTGGCAAAAGTTACAATGACTCTTAAGATACACAACTAGTGGCGTAGCTATCAGGCAGACTGGAAAGAGTATCTAAAAAATGTGTATTTGGATGAGCAACTGGCAGGAAACACTGTGACTCTCTTAGGGTAGCCAATATCTCGTCACCAGTATAATCACATCTTCAAAGTCAAGAAACCGCTGGCAAGAGTAACGATGTTTCTCTTAAGATACACAACTAGTGGCGTATCGCTTCAGGCAGACTGGCCACAGTATCTCAAAATGTGTATTTGGGTGAGCAACTGGCAGGAAGCACTATGACTCTCTTAAGGTAGCCAATGCCTCGTCACCAACATAATCCCATCACCAACTTCAAGAAACCGCTTGCAAAGGTAACGATGCTTCTCATAAGATACACAGCTAGTGGGGTGTCACTTGAGGCAGACTGGCCAAAGTATCAAAAAAATGTGTATTTGGGTGAGCAACTAGCAGGAATCACTATGACACTCATAGGGTAGCCAATGCCTCGTCACCAGCATAATCACATCAGCAACTTCAAGAAACCCCTGGCAAAAGTTACAAAGACTCTTAAGATACACAACTAGTGGCGTAGCTATCAGGCAGACTGGAAAGAGTATCTAAAAAATGTGTATTTGGGTGAAGAACTGGCAGGAATCTCTATGACTCTCTTGAGGTAGCCAATGCCTCGTCACCAGCAGAATCAAATCAGCAACTTCTAGAAACCCCTGGCAAAAGTAACGATGTTTCTCTTAAGATACGCAACTAGTGGCGTATCGCTTCAGGCACACTGGAAACAGTATCTAAAAAATGTGTATTTGGGTGAGCAACTGGCACGAAACACTGTGACTCTCTTAGGGTAGCCAATATCTCGTCACCAGTATAATCACAGCTTCAAAGTCAAGACACCGCTGGCAAGAGTAACGATGTTTCTCTTAAGATACACAACTAGTGGCGTATCGCTTCAGGCAGACTGGCCACAGTAACTCAAAATGTGTATTTCGGTGAGCAACTGGCAGGAAGCACTATGACTCTCTTAAGGTAGCTAATGCCTCGTCACCAACATAATCCCATCACCAACTTCAAGAAACCGCTTGCAAAGGTAACGAAGCTTCTCATAAGATACACAGCTAGTGGGGTGTCACTTGAGGCAGACTGGCCAAAGTATCAAAAAAATGTGTATTTGGGTGAGCAACTAGCAGGAATCACTATGACACTCATAGGGTAGCCAATGCCTCGTCACCAGCATAATCACATCAGCAACTTCAAGAAACCACTGGCAAAAGTTACAATGACTCTTAAGATACACAACTAGTGGCGTAGCTATCAGGCAGACTGGAAAGAGTATCTAAAAAATGTGTATTTGGATGAGCAACTGGCAGGAAACACTGTGACTCTCTTAGGGTAGCCAATATCTCGTCACCAGTATAATCACATCTTCAAAGTCAAGAAACCGCTGGCAAGAGTAACGATGTTTCTCTTAAGATACACAACTAGTGGCGTATCGCTTCAGGCAGACTGGCCACAGTATCTCAAAATGTGTATTTGGGTGAGCAACTGGCAGGAAGCACTATGACTCTCTTAAGGTAGCCAATGCCTCGTCACCAACATAATCCCATCACCAACTTCAAGAAACCGCTTGCAAAGGTAACGAAGCTTCTCATAAGATACACAGCTAGTGGGGTGTCACTTGAGGCAGACTGGCCAAAGTACCAAAAAAAGGTGTATTTGGGTGAGCAACTAGCAGGAATCACTATGACACTCATAGGGTAGCCAATGCCTCGTCACCAGCATAATCACATCAGCAACTTCAAGAAACCCCTGGCAAAAGTTACAATGACTCTTAAGATACACAACTAGTGGCGTATCTATCAGGCAGACTGGAAAGAGTATCTAAAAAATGTGTATTTGGGTGAAGAACTGGCAGGAATCTCTATGACTCTCTTGAGGTAGCCAATGCCTCGTCAAGAGCAGAATCAAATCAGCAACTTCGAGAAACCCCTGGCAAAAGTAACGATGTTTCTCTTAAGATACGCAACTAGTGGCGTATCGCTTCAGGCACACTGGAAACAGTATCTAAAAAATGTGTATTTGGGTGAGCAACTGGCACGAAACACTGTGACTCTCTTAGGGTAGCCAATATCTCGTCACCAGTATAATCACAGCTTCAAAGTCAAGAAACCGCTGGCAAGAGTAACGATGTTTCTCTTAAGATACACAACTAGTGGCGTATCGCTTCAGGCAGACTGGCCACAGTATCTCAAAATGTGTATTTGGGTGAGCAACTGGCAGGAAGCACTATGACTCTCTTAAGGTAGCCAATGCCTCGTCACCAACATAATCCCATCACCAACTTCAAGAAACCGCTTGCAAAGGTAACGAAGCTTCTCATAAGATACACAGCTAGTGGGGTGTCACTTGAGGCAGACTGGCCAAAGTATAAAAAAAATGTGTATTTGGGTGAGCAACTAGCAGGAATCACTATGACACTCATAGGGTAGCCAATGCCTCGTCACCAGCATAATCACATCAGCAACTTCAAGAAACCCCTGGCAAAAGTTACAATGACTCTTAAGATACACAACTAGTGGCGTAGCTATCAGGCAGACTGGAAAGAGTATCTAAAAAATGTGTATTTGGGTGAAGAACTGGCAGGAATCTCTATGACTCTCTTGAGGTAGCCAATGCCTCGTCACCAGCAGAATCAAATCAGCAACTTCTAGAAACCCCTGGCAAAAGTAACGATGTTTCTCTTAAGATACACAACTAGTGGCTTATCGCTTCAGGCACACTGGAAACAGTATCTAAAAAATGTGTATTTGGGTGAGCAACTGGCACGAAACACTGTGACTCTCTTAGGGAAACCAATATCTCGTCACCAGTATAATCACATCTTCAAAGTCAAGAAACCGCTGGCAAAGGTAACGATGTTTCTCTTAAGATACACAACTAGTGGCGTATCGCTTCAGGCAGACTGGAAACAGTATCTAAAAAATGTGTATTTGGGTGAGCAACTGGCACGAAACACTGTGACTCTCTTAGGGTAGCCAATATCTCGTCACCAGTATAATCACAGCTTCAAAGTCAAGAAGCCGCTGGCAAGAGTAACGATGTTTCTCTTAAGATACACAACTAGTGGCGTATCGCTTCAGGCAGACTGGCCACAGTATCTCAAAATGTGTATTTGGGTGAGCAACTGGCAGGAAGCACTATGACTCTCTTAAGGTAGCCAATGCCTCGTCACCAACATAATCCCATCACCAACTTCAAGAAACCGCTTGCAAAGGTAACGAAGCTTCTCATAAGATACACAGCTAGTGGGGTGTCACTTGAGGCAGACTGGCCAAAGTATCAAAAAAATGTGTATTTGGGTGAGCAACTAGCAGGAATCACTATGACACTCATAGGGTAGCCAATGCCTCGTCACCAGCATAATCACATCAGCAACTTCAAGAAACCCCTGGCAAAAGTTACAATGACTCTTAAGATACACAACTAGTGGCGTAGCTATCAGGCAGACTGGAAAGAGTATCTAAAAAATGTGTATTTGGATGAGCAACTGGCAGGAAACACTGTGACTCTCTTAGGGTAGCCAATATCTCGTCACCAGTAAAATCACAGCTTCAAAGTCAAGAAACCGCTGGCAAGAGTAACGATGTTTCTCTTAAGATACACAACTAGTGGCGGATCGCTTCAGGCAGACTGGCCACAGTATCTCAAAATGTGTATTTGGGTGAGCAACTGGCAGGAAGCACTATGACTCTCTTAAGGTAGCCAATGCCTCGTCACCAACATAATCACATCACCAACTTCAAGAAACCGCTTGCAAAGGTAACGAAGCTCCTCATAACATACACAGCTAGTGGGGTGTCACTTGAGGCATACTGGCCAAAGTATCAAAAAAATGTGTATTTGGGTGAGCAACTAGCAGGAATCACTATGACACTCATAGGGTAGCCAATGCCTCGTCACCAGCATAATCACATCAGCAACTTCAAGAAACCCCTGGCAAAAGTTACAATGACTCTTAAGATACACAACTAGTGGCGTAGCTATCAGGCAGACTGGAAAGAGTATCTAAAAAATGTGTATTTGGGTGAAGAACTGGCAGGAATCTCTATGACTCTCTTGAGGTAGCCAATGCCTCGTCACCAGCAGAATCAAATCAGCAACTTCTAGAAACCCCTGGCAAAAGTAACGATGTTTCTCTTAAGATACACAACTAGTGGCTTATCGCTTCAGGCACACTGGAAACAGTATCTAAAAAATGTGTATTTGGGTGAGCAACTGGCACGAAACACTGTGACTCTCTTAGGGAAACCAATATCTCGTCACCAGTATAATCACATCTTCAAAGTCAAGAAACCGCTGGCAAAGGTAACGATGTTTCTCTTAAGATACACAACTAGTGGCGTATCGCTTCAGGCAGACTGGCCACAGTATCTCAAAATGTGTATTTGGGTGAGCAACTGGCAGGAAGCACTATGACTCTCTTAAGGTAGCCAATGCCTCGTCACCAACATAATCCCATCACCAACTTCAAGAAACCGCTTGCAAAGGTAACGAAGCTTCTCATAAGATACACAGCTAGTGGGGTGTCACTTGAGGCAGACTGGCCAAAGTATCAAAAAAATGTGTATTTGGGTGAGCAACTAGCAGGAATCACTATGACACTCATAGGGTAGCCAATGCCTCGTCACCAGCATAATCACATCAGCAACTTCAAGAAACCCCTGGCAAAAGTTACAATGACTCTTAAGATACACAACTAGTGGCGTAGCTATCAGGCAGACTGGAAATAGTATCTAAAAAATGTGTATTTGGATGAGCAACTGGCAGGAAACACTGTGACTCTCTTAGGGTAGCCAATATCTCGTCACCAGTATAATCACATCTTCAAAGTCAAGAAACCGCTGGCAAGAGTAACGATGTTTCTCTTAAGATACACAACTAGTGGCGTATCGCTTCAGGCAGACTGGCCACAGTATCTCAAAATGTGTATTTGGGTGAGCAACTGGCAGGAAGCACTATGACTCTCTTAAGGTAGCCAATGCCTTGTCACCAACATAATCCCATCACCAACTTCAAGAAACCGGTTGCAAAGGTAACGATGCTTCTCATAAGATACACAGCTAGTGGGGTGTCACTTGAGGCAGACTGGCCAAAGTATCAAAAAAATGTGTATTTGGGTGAGCAACTAGCAGGAATCACTAAGACACTCATAGGGTAGCCAATGCCTCGTCACCAGCATAATCACATCAGCAACTTCAAGAAACCCCTGGCAAAAGTTACAATGACTCTTAAGATACACAACTAGTGGCGTATCTATCAGGCAGACTGGAAAGAGTATCTAAAAAATGTGTATTTGGGTGAAGAACTGGCAGGAAACTCTATGACTCTCTTGAGGTAGCCAATGCCTCGTCACCAGCAGAATCAAATCAGCAACTTCTAGAAACCCCTGGCAAAAGTAACGATGTTTCTCTTAAGATAAACAACTAGTGGCTTATCGCTTCAGGCACACTGGAAACAGTATCTAAAAAATGTGTATTTGGGTGAGCAACTGGCACGAAACACTGTGACTCTTTTAGGGAAACCAATATCTCGTCACCAGTATAATCACATCTTCAAAGTCAAGAAACCGCTTGCAAAGGTAACGATGCTTCTCATAAGATACACAGCTAGTGGGGTGTCACTTGAGGCAGACTGGCCAAAGTATCAAAAAAATGTGTATTTGGGTGAGCAACTAGCAGGAATCACTATGACACTCATAGGGTAGCCAATGCCTCGTCACCAGCATTATCACATCAGCAACTTCAAGAAACCCCTGGCAAAAGTTACAATGACTCTTAAGATACACAACTAGTGGCGTAGCTATCAGGCAGACTGGAAAGAGTATCTAAAAAATGTGTATTTGGGTGAGCAACTGGCAGGAAACACTGTGACTCTCTTAGGGTAGCCAATATCTCGTCACCAGTATAATCACATCTTCAAAGTCAAGAAACCGCTGGCAAGAGTAACGATGTTTCTCTTAAGATACACAACTAGTGGCGTATCGCTTCAGGCAGACTGGCCACAGTATCTCAAAATGTGTATTTGGGTGAGCAACTGGCAGGAAGCACTATGACTCTCTTAAGGTATCAATGCCTTGTCACCAACATAATCCCATCACCAACTTCAAGAAACCGCTTGCAAAGGTAACGATGCTTCTCATGAGATACACAGCTAGTGGGGTGTCACTTGAGGCAGACTGGCCAAAGTATCAAAAAAATGTGTATTTGGGTGAGCAACTAGCAGGAATCACTATGACACTCATAGGGTAGCCAATGCCTCGTCACCAGCATAATCACATCAGCAACTTCAAGAAACCCCTGGCAAAAGTTACAATGACTCTTAAGATACACAACTAGTGGCGTAGCTATCAGGCAGACTGGAAAGAGTATCTAAAAAATGTGTATTTGGGTGAAGAACTGGCAGGAATCTCTATGACTCTCTTGAGGTAGCCAATGCCTCGTCACCAGCAGAATCAAATCAGCAACTTCTAGAAACCCCTGGCAAAAGTAACGATGTTTCTCTTAAGATACACAACTAGTGGCTTATCGCTTCAGGCACACTGGAAACAGTATCTAAAAAATGTGTATTTGGGTGAGCAACTGGCACGAAACACTGTGACTCTCTTAGGGAAACCAATATCTCGTCACCAGTATAATCACAGCTTCAAAGTCAAGAAACCGCTGGCAAGAGTAATGATGTTTCTCTTAAGATACACAACTAGTGGCGTATCGCTTCAGGCAGACTGGCCACAGTATCTCAAAATGTGTATTTGGGTGAGCAACTGGCAGGAAGCACTATGACTCTCTTAAGGTAGCCAATGCCTCGTCACCAACATAATCCCATCACCAACTTCAAGAAACCGCTTGCAAAGGTAACGAAGCTTCTCATAAGATACACAGCTAGTGGGGTGTCACTTGATTCAGACTGGCCAAAGTACCAAAAAAGGTGTATTTGGGTGAGCAACTAGCAGGAATCACTATGACACTCATAGGGTAGCCAATGCCTCGTCACCAGCATAATCACATCAGCAACTTCAAGAAACCCCTGGCAAAAGTTACAATGACTCTTAAGATACACAACTAGTGGCGTAGCTATCAGGCAGACTGGAAAGAGTATCTAAAAAATGTGTATTTGGGTGAAGAACTGGCAGGAATCTCTATGACTCTCTTGAGGTAGCCAATGCCTCGTCACCAGCAGAATCAAATCAGCAACTTCTAGAAACCCCTGGCCAAAGTAACGATGTTTCTCTTAAGATACACAACTAGTGGCTTATCGCTTCAGGCACACTGGAAACAGTATCTAAAAAATGTGTATTTGGGTGAGCAACTGGCACGAAACACTGTGACTCTCTTAGGGAAACCAATATCTCGTCACCAGTATAATCACAGCTTCAAAGTCAAGAAACCGCTGGCAAGAGTAATGATGTTTCTCTTAAGATACACAACTAGTGGCGTATCGCTTCAGGCAGACTGGCCACAGTATCTCAAAATGTGTATTTGGGTGAGCAACTGGCAGGAAGCACTATGACTCTCTTAAGGTAGCCAATGCCTCGTCACCAACATAATCCCATCACCAACTTCAAGAAACCGCTTGCAAAGGTAACGAAGCTTCTCATAAGATACACAGCTAGTGGGGTGTCACTTGATTCAGACTGGCCAAAGTACCAAAAAAGGTGTATTTGGGTGAGCAACTAGCAGGAATCACTATGACACTCATAGGGTAGCCAATGCCTCGTCACCAGCATAATCACATCAGCAACTTCAAGAAACCCCTGGCAAAAGTTACAATGACTCTTAAGATACACAACTAGTGGCGTATCTAACAGGCAGACTGGAAAGAGTATCTAAAAAATGTGTATTTGGGTGAAGAACTGGCAGGAATCTCTATGACTCTCTTGAGGTAGCCAATGCCTCGTCACCAGCAGAATCAAATCAGCAACTTCTAGAAACCCCTGGCAAAAGTAACGATGTTTCTCTTAAGGTACACAACTAGTGGCTTATCGCTTCAGGCACACTGGAAACAGTATCTAAAAAATGTGTATTTGGGTGAGCAACTGGCACGAAACACTGTGACTCTCTTAGGGAAACCAATATCTCGTCACCAGTATAATCACATCCACAAAGTCAAGAAACCGCTCGCAAGAGTAACGATGTTTCTCTTAAGATACACAACTAGTGGCGTATCGCTTCAGGCAGACTGTCCACAGTATCTCAGAATGTGTATTTGGGTGAGGAACTGGCAGGAGGCACTATGACTCTCTTAAGGTAGCCAATGCCTCGTCACCAACATAATCACATCACCAACTTCAAGAAACCGCTTGCAAAGGTAACGAAGCTTCTCATAAGATACACAGCTAGTGGGGTGTCACTTGAGGCAGACTGGCCAAAGTATCAAAAAAATGTGTATTTGGGTGAGCAACTAGCAGGAATCACTATGACACTCATAGGGTAGACAATGCCTCGTCACCAGCATAATCACATCAGCAACTTCTAGAAACCCCTGGCAAAAGTTACAATGACTCTTAAGATACACCACTAGTGGCGTAGCTATCAGGCAGACTGGAAAGAGTATCTAAAAAATTTGTATTTGGATGAGCAACTGGCACGAAACACTGTGACCCTCTTAGGGTAGCCAATATCTCGTCACCAGTATAATCACGTCTTCAAAGTCAAGAAACCGCTGGCAAGAGTAACGATGTTTCTCTTAAGATACACAACTAGTGGCGTATCGCTTCAGGCAGACTGGCCACAGTATCTCAAAATGTGTATTTGGGTGAGCAACTGGCAGGAAGCACTATGACTCTCTTAAGGTAGCCAATGCCTCGTCACCAACATAATCCCATCACCAACTTCAAGAAACCGCTTGCAAAGGTAACGAAGCTTCTCATAAGATACACAGCTAGTGGGGTGTCACTTGAGGCAGACTGGCCAAAGTATCAAAAAATGTGTATGTGGGTGAGCAACTAGCAGGAATCACTATGACACTCATAGGGTAGCCAATGCCTCGTCACCAGCATAATCACGTCAGCAACTTCAAGAAACCCCTGGCAAAAGTTACAATGACTCTTAAGATACACAACTAGTGGCGTAGCTATCAGGCAGACTGGAAAGAGTATCTAAAAAATGTGTATTTGGGTGAAGAACTGGCAGGAATCTCTATGACTCTCTTGAGGTAGCCAATGCTTCGTCACCAGCAGAATCAAATCAGCATATTCTAGAATCCCCTGGCAAAAGTAACGATGTTTCTCTTAAGATACGCAACTAGTGGCGTATCGCTTCAGGCACACTGGAAACAGTATCTAAAAAATGTGTATTTGGGTGAGCAACTGGCACGAAACACTGTGACTCTCTTAGGGAAACCAATATCTCGTCACCAGTATAATCACATCTTCAAAGTCAAGAAACCGCTTGCAAAGGTAACGATGCTTCTCATAAGATACACAGCTAGTGGGGTGTCACTTGAGGCAGACTGGCCAAAGTATCAAAAAAATGTGTATTTGGGTGAGCAACTAGCAGGAATCACTATGACACTCATAGGGTAGCCAATGCCTCGTCACCAGCATAATCACATCAGCAACTTCAAGAAACCCCTGGCAAAAGTTACAATGACTCTTAAGATACACAACTAGTGGCGTAGCTATCAGGCAGACTGGAAAGAGTATCTAAAAAATGTGTATTTGGGTGAAGAACTGGCAGCAATCTCTATGACTCTCTTGAGGTAGCCAATGCCTCGTCACCAGCAGAATCAAATCAGCAACTTCTAGAAACCCCTGGCAAAAGTAACGATGTTTCTCTTAAGATACACAACTAGTGGCTTATCGCTTCAGGCACACTGGAAACAGTATCTAAAAAATGTGTATTTGGATGAGCAACTGGCACGAAACACTGTGACTCTCTTAGGGAAACCAATATCTCGTCACCAGTATAATCACAGCTTCAAAGTCAAGAAACCGCTGGCAAGAGTAATGATGTTTCTCTTAAGATACACAACTAGTGGCGTATCGCTTCAGGCAGACTGTCCACAGTATCTCAGAATGAGTATTTGGGTGAGGAACTGGCAGGAATCTCTATGACTCTCTTGAGGTAGCCAATGCCTCGTCACCAGCAGAATCAAATCAGCAACTTCTAGAAACCCCTGGCCAAAGTAACGATGTTTCTCTTAAGATACGCAACTAGTGGCGTATCGCTTCAGGCACACTGGAAACAGTATCTAAAAAATGTGTATTTGGGTGAGCAACTGGCACGAAACACTGTGACTCTCTTAGGGTAGCCAATATCTCGTCACCAGTATAATCACAGCTTCAAAGTCAAGAAGCCGCTGGCAAGAGTAACGATGTTTCTCTTAAGATACACAACTAGTGGCGTATCGCTTCAGGCAGACTGGCCACAGTATCTCAAAATGTGTATTTGGGTGAGCAACTGGCAGGAAGCACTATGACTCTCTTAAGGTAGCCAATGCCTCGTCACCAACATAATCCCATCACCAACTTCATGAAACCGCTTGCAAAGGTAACGAAGCTTCTCATAAGATACACAGCTAGTGGGGTGTCACTTGATTCAGACTGGCCAAAGTACCAAAAAAAGGTGTATTTGGGTGAGCAACTAGCAGGAATCACTATGACACTCATAGGGTAGCCAATGCCTCGTCACCAGCATAATCACATCAGCAACTTCAAGAAACCCCTGGCAAAAGTTACAATGACTCTTAAGATACACAACTAGTGGCGTATCTAACAGGCAGACTGGAAAGAGTATCTAAAAAATGTGTATTTGGGTGAAGAACTGGCAGGAATCTCTATGACTCTCTTGAGGTAGCCAATGCCTCGTCACCAGCAGAATCAAATCGGCAACTTCTAGAAACCCCTGGCCAAAGTAACGATGTTTCTCTTAAGATACGCAACTAGTGGCGTATCGCTTCAGGCACACTGGAAACAGTATCTAAAAAATGTGTATTTGGGTGAGCAACTGGCACGAAACACTGTGACTCTCTTAGGGTAGCCAATATCTCGTCACCAGTATAATCACAGCTTCAAAGTCAAGAAGCCGCTGGCAAGAGTAACGATGTTTCTCTTAAGATACACAACTAGTGGCGTATCGCTTCAGGCAGACTGGCCACAGTATCTCAAAATGTGTATTTGGGTGAGCAACTGGCAGGAAGCACTATGACTCTCTTAAGGTAGCCAATGCCTCGTCACCAACATAATCCCATCACCAACTTCAAGAAACCGCTTGCAAAGGTAACGAAGCTTCTCATAAGATACACAGCTAGTGGGGTGTCACTTGATTCAGACTGGCCAAAGTACCAAAAAAGGTGTATTTGGGTGAGCAACTAGCAGGAATCACTATGACACTCATAGGGTAGCCAATGCCTCGTCACCAGCATAATCACATCAGCAACTTCAAGAAACCCCTGGCAAAAGTTACAATGACTCTTAAGATACACAACTAGTGGCGTATCTAACAGGCAGACTGGAAAGAGTATCTAAAAAATGTGTATTTGGGTGAAGAACTGGCAGGAATCTCTATGACTCTCTTGAGGTAGCCAATGCCTCGTCACCAGCAGAATCAAATCAGCAACTTCTAGAAACCCCTGGCAAAAGTAACGATGTTTCTCTTAAGATACACAACTAGTGGCTTATCGCTTCAGGCACACTGGAAACAGTATCTAAAAAATGTGTATTTGGGTGAGCAACTGGCACGAAACACTGTGACTCTCTTAGGGAAACCAATATCTCGTCACCAGTATAATCACATCCACAAAGTCAAGAAACCGCTCGCAAGAGTAACGATGTTTCTCTTAAGATACACAACTAGTGGCGTATCGCTTCAGGCAGACTGTCCACAGTATCTCAGAATGTGTATTTGGGTGAGGAACTGGCAGGAGGCACTATGACTCTCTTAAGGTAGCCAATGCCTCGTCACCAACATAATCACATCACCAACTTCAAGAAACCGCTTGCAAAGGTAACGAAGCTTCTCATAAGATACACAGCTAGTGGGGTGTCACTTGAGGCAGACTGGCCAAAGTATCAAAAAAATGTGTATTTGGGTGAGCAACTAGCAGGAATCACTATGACACTCATAGGGTAGACAATGCCTCGTCACCAGCATAATCACATCAGCAACTTCTAGAAACCCCTGGCAAAAGTTACAATGACTCTTAAGATACACCACTAGTGGCGTAGCTATCAGGCAGACTGGAAAGAGTATCTAAAAAATTTGTATTTGGATGAGCAACTGGCACGAAACACTGTGACCCTCTTAGGGTAGCCAATATCTCGTCACCAGTATAATCACGTCTTCAAAGTCAAGAAACCGCTGGCAAGAGTAACGATGTTTCTCTTAAGATACACAACTAGTGGCGTATCGCTTCAGGCAGACTGGCCACAGTATCTCAAAATGTGTATTTGGCTGAGCAACTGGCAGGAAGCACTATGACTCTCTTAAGGTAGCCAATGCCTCGTCACCAACATAATCCCATCACCAACTTCAAGAAACCGCTTGCAAAGGTAACGAAGCTTCTCATAAGATACACAGCTAGTGGGGTGTCACTTGAGGCAGACTGGCCAAAGTATCAAAAAAATGTGTATTTGGGTG
Source organism: Schistocerca nitens (assembly GCF_023898315.1). Classification (NCBI taxonomy): domain Eukaryota; kingdom Metazoa; phylum Arthropoda; class Insecta; order Orthoptera; family Acrididae; genus Schistocerca; species Schistocerca nitens. Next base: position 102,650,638 of record NC_064616.1, on the reverse strand, counting down.
AGCAACTAGCAGGAATCACTATGACACTCATAGGGTAGCCAATGCCTCGTCACCAGCATAATCACGTCAGCAACTTCAAGAAACCCCTGGCAAAAGTTACAATGACTCTTAAGATACACAACTAGTGGCGTAGCTATCAGGCAGACTGGAAAGAGTATCTAAAAAATGTGTATTTGGGTGAAGAACTGGCAGGAATCTCTATGACTCTCTTGAGGTAGCCAATGCTTCGTCACCAGCAGAATCAAATCAGCATATTCTAGAATCCCCTGGCAAAAGTAACGATGTTTCTCTTAAGATACGCAACTAGTGGCGTATCGCTTCAGGCACACTGGAAACAGTATCTAAAAAATGTGTATTTGGGTGAGCAACTGGCACGAAACACTGTGACTCTCTTAGGGAAACCAATATCTCGTCACCAGTATAATCACATCTTCAAAGTCAAGAAACCGCTTGCAAAGGTAACGATGCTTCTCATAAGATACACAGCTAGTGGGGTGTCACTTGAGGCAGACTGGCCAAAGTATCAAAAAAATGTGTATTTGGGTGAGCAACTAGCAGGAATCACTATGACACTCATAGGGTAGCCAATGCCTCGTCACCAGCATAATCACATCAGCAACTTCAAGAAACCCCTGGCAAAAGTTACAATGACTCTTAAGATACACAACTAGTGGCGTAGCTATCAGGCAGACTGGAAAGAGTATCTAAAAAATGTGTATTTGGGTGAAGAACTGGCAGCAATCTCTATGACTCTCTTGAGGTAGCCAATGCCTCGTCACCAGCAGAATCAAATCAGCAACTTCTAGAAACCCCTGGCAAAAGTAACGATGTTTCTCTTAAGATACACAACTAGTGGCTTATCGCTTCAGGCACACTGGAAACAGTATCTAAAAAATGTGTATTTGGATGAGCAACTGGCACGAAACACTGTGACTCTCTTAGGGAAACCAATATCTCGTCACCAGTATAATCACAGCTTCAAAGTCAAGAAACCGCTGGCAAGAGTAATGATGTTTCTCTTAAGATACACAACTAGTGGCGTATCGCTTCAGGCAGACTGGCCACAGTATCTCAAAATGTGTATTTGGGTGAGCAACTGGCAGGAAGCACTATGACTCTCTTAAGGTAGCCAATGCCTCGTCACCAACATAATCCCATCACCAACTTCATGAAACCGCTTGCAAAGGTAACGAAGCTTCTCATAAGATACACAGCTAGTGGGGTGTCACTTGATTCAGACTGGCCAAAGTACCAAAAAAATGTGTATTTGGGTGAGCAACTAGCAGGAATCACTATGACACTCATAGGGTAGCCAATGCCTCGTCACCAGCATAATCACATCAGCAACTTCAAGAAACCCCTGGCAAAAGTTACAATGACTCTTAAGATACACAACTAGTGGCGTATCTAACAGGCAGACTGGAAAGAGTATCTAAAAAATGTGTATTTGGGTGAAGAACTGGCAGGAATCTCTATGACTCTCTTGAGGTAGCCAATGCCTCGTCACCAGCAGAATCAAATCAGCAACTTCTAGAAACCCCTGGCCAAAGTAACGATGTTTCTCTTAAGATACGCAACTAGTGGCGTATCGCTTCAGGCACACTGGAAACAGTATCTAAAAAATGTGTATTTGGGTGAGCAACTGGCACGAAACACTGTGACTCTCTTAGGGTAGCCAATATCTCGTCACCAGTATAATCACAGCTTCAAAGTCAAGAAGCCGCTGGCAAGAGTAACGATGTTTCTCTTAAGATACACAACTAGTGGCGTATCGCTTCAGGCAGACTGGCCACAGTATCTCAAAATGTGTATTTGGGTGAGCAACTGGCAGGAAGCACTATGACTCTCTTAAGGTAGCCAATGCCTCGTCACCAACATAATCCCATCACCAACTTCAAGAAACCGCTTGCAAAGGTAACGAAGCTTCTCATAACATACACAGCTAGTGGGGTGTCACTTGAGGCAGACTGGCCAAAGTATCAAAAAAATGTGTATTTGGGTGAGCAACTAGCAGGAATCACTATGACACTCATAGGGTAGCCAATGCCTCGTCACCAGCATAATCACATCAGCAACTTCAAGAAACCCCTGGCAAAAGTTACAATGACTCTTAAGATACACAACTAGTGGCGTAGCTATCAGGCAGACTGGAAAGAGTATCTAAAAAATGTGTATTTGGATGAGCAACTGGCAGGAAACACTGTGACTCTCTTAGGGTAGCCAATATCTCGTCACCAGTATAATCCCATCTTCAAAGTCAAGAAACCGCTGGCAAGAGTAACGATGTTTCTCTTAAGATACACAACTAGTGGCGTATCGCTTCAGGCAGACTGGCCACAGTATCTCAAAATGTGTATTTGGGTGAGCAACTGGCAGGAAGCACTATGACTCTCTTAAGGTAGCCAATGCCTTGTCACCAACAAAATCCCATCACCAACTTCAAGAAACCGCTTGCAAAGGTAAAGATGCTTCTCATAAGATACACAGCTAGTGGGGTGTCACTTGAGGCAGACTGGCCAAAGTATCAAAAAAATGTGTATTTGGGTGAGCAACTAGCAGGAATCACTATGACACTCATAGGGTAGCCAATGCCTCGTCACCAGCATAATCACATCAGCAACTTCAAGAAACCCCTGGCAAAAGTTACAATGACTCTTAAGATACACAACTAGTGGCGTAGCTATCAGGCAGACTGGAAAGAGTATCTAAAAAATGTGTATTTGGGTGAAGAACTGGCAGGAATCTCTATGACTCTCTTGAGGTAGCCAATGCCTCGTCACCAGCAGAATCAAATCAGCAACTTCTAGTAACCCCTGGCAAAAGTAACGATGTTTCTCTTAAGATACACAACTAGTGGCTTATCGCTTCAGGCACACTGGAAACAGTATCTAAAAAATGTGTATTTGGGTGAGCAACTGGCACGAAACACTGTGACTCTCTTAGTGTAGCCAATATCTCGTCACCAGTATAATCACAGCTTCAAAGTCAAGAAACCGCTGGCAAGAGCAACGATGTTTCTCTTAAGATACACAACTAGTGGCGTATCGCTTCAGGCAGACTGGCCACAGTATCTCAAAATGTGTATTTGGGTGAGCAACTGGCAGGAAGCACTATGACTCTCTTAAGGTAGCCAATGCCTCGCCACCAACATAATCCCATCACCAACTTCAAGAAACCGCTTGCAAAGGTAACGAAGCTTCTCATAACATACACAGCTAGTGGGGTGTCACTTGAGGCAGACTGGCCAAAGTATCAAAAAAATGTGTATTTGGGTGAGCAACTAGCAGGAATCACTATGACACTCATAGGGTAGCCAATGCCTCGTCACCAGCATAATCACATCAGCAACTTCAAGAAACCCCTGGCAAAAGTTACAATGACTCTTAAGATACACAACTAGTGGCGTAGCTATCAGGCAGACTGGAAAGAGTATCTAAAAAATGTGTATTTGGATGAGCAACTGGCAGGAAACACTGTGACTCTCTCAGGGTAGCCAATATCTCGTCACCAGGATAATCACATCTTCAAAGTCAAGAAACCGCTGGCAAGAGTAACGATGTTTCTCTTAAGATACACAACTAGTGGCGTATCGCTTCAGGCAGACTGGCCACAGTATCTCAAAATGTGTATTTGGGTGAGCAACTGGCAGGAAGCACTATGACTCTCTTAAGGTAGCCAATGCCTTGTCACCAACAAAATCCCATCACCAACTTCAAGAAACCGCTTGCAAAGGTAAAGATGCTTCTCATAAGATACACAGCTAGTGGGGTGTCACTTGAGGCAGACTGGCCAAAGTATCAAAAAAATGTGTATTTGGGTGAGCAACTAGCAGGAATCACTATGACACTCATAGGGTAGCCAATGCCTCGTCACCAGCATAATCACATCAGCAACTTCAAGAAACCCCTGGCAAAAGTTACAATGACTCTTAAGATACACAACTAGTGGCGTAGCTATCAGGCAGACTGGAAAGAGTATCTAAAAAATGTGTATTTGGGTGAAGAACTGGCAGGAATCTCTATGACTCTCTTGAGGTAGCCAATGCCTCGTCACCAGCAGAATCAAATCAGCAACTTCTAGAAACCCCTGGCAAAAGTAACGATGTTTCTCTTAAGATACACAACTAGTGGCTTATCGCTTCAGGCACACTGGAAACAGTATCTAAAAAATGTGTATTTGGGTGAGCAACTGGCACGAAACACTGTGACTCTCTTAGGGAAACCAATATCTCGTCACCAGTATAATCACATCCACAAAGTCAAGAAACCGCTGGCAAGAGTAACGATGTTTCTCTTAAGATACACAACTAGTGGCGTATCGCTTCAGGCAGACTGTCCACAGTATCTCAGAATGTGTATTTGGGTGAGGAACTGGCAGGAGCCACTATGACTCTCTTAAGGTAGCCAATGCCTCGTCACCAACATAATCACATCACCAACTTCAAGAAACCGCTTGCAAAGGTAACGAAGCTTCTCATAAGATACACAGCTAGTGGGGTGTCACTTGAGGCAGACTGGCCAAAGTATCAAAAAAATGTGTATTTGGGTGAGCAACTAGCAGGAATCACTATGACACTTATAGGGTAGCCAATGCCTCGTCACCAGCATAATCACATCAGCAACTTCTAGAAACCCCTGGCAAAAGTTACAATGACTCTTAAGATACACCACTAGTGGCGTAGCTATCAGGCAGACTGGAAAGAGTATCTAAAAAATTTGTATTTGGATGAGCAACTGGCACGAAACACTGTGACCCTCTTAGGGTAGCCAATATCTCGTCACCAGTATAATCACGTCTTCAAAGTCAAGAAACCGCTGGCAAAAGTAACGATGTTTCTCTTAAGATACACAACTAGTGGCGTATCGCTTCAGGCAGACTGGCCACAGTATCTCAAAATGTGTATTTGGGTGAGCAACTGGCAGGAAGCACTATGACTCTCTTAAGGTAGCCAATGCCTCGTCACCAACATAATCCCATCACCAACTTCAAGAAACCGCTTGCAAAGGTAACGAAGCTTCTCATAAGATACACAGCTAGTGGGGTGTCACTTGAGGCAGACTGGCCAAAGTATCAAAAAATGTGTATTTGGGTGAGCAACTAGCAGGAATCACTATGACACTCATAGGGTAGCCAATGCCTCGTCACCAGCATAATCACATCAGCAACTTCAAGAAACCCCTGGCAAAAGTTACAATGACTCTTAAGATACACAACTAGTGGCGTAGCTATCAGGCAGACTGGAAAGAGTATCTAAAAAATGTATATTTGGGTGAAGAACTGGCAGGAATCTCTATGACTCTCTTGAGGTAGCCAATGCTTCGTCACCAGCAGAATCAAATCAGCAAATTCTAGAAACCCCTGGCAAAAGTAACGATGTTTCTCTTAAGATACACAACTAGTGGCGAATCGCTTCAGGCACACTGGAAACAGTATCTAAAAAATGTGTATTTGGGTGAGCAACTGGCACGAAACACTGTGACTCTCTTAGGGAAACCAATATCTCGTCACCAGTATAATCACATCTTCAAAGTCAAGAAACCGCTGGCAAGAGTAACGATGTTTCTCTTAAGATACACAACTAGTGGCGTATCGCTTCAGGCAGACTGGCCACAGTATCTCAAAATGTGTATTTGGGTGAGCAACTGGCAGAAAGCACTATGACTCTCTTAAGGTATCCAATGCCTCGTCACCAACATATTCACATCACCAACTTCAAGAAACCGCTTGCAAAGGTAACGAAGCTTCTCATAAGATACACAGCTAGTGGGGTGTCACTTGAGGCAGACTGGCCAAAGTATCAAAAAAATGTGTATTTGGGTGTGCAACTAGCAGGAATCACTATGACACTCATAGGGTAGCCAATGCCTCGTCACCAGCATAATCACATCAGCAACTTCAAGAAACCCCTGGCAAAAGTTACAATGACTCTTAAGATACACAACTAGTGGCGTAGCTATCAGGCAGACTGGAAAGAGTATCTAAAAAATGTGTATTGGGATGAGTAACTGGCAGGAAACACTGTGACTATCTTAGTGTAGCCAATATCTCGTCACCAGTATAATCACATCTTCAAAGTCAAGAAACCGCTGGCAAGAGTAACGATGTTTCTCTTAAGATACACAACTACTGGCGTATCGCTTCAGGCAGACTGGAAAGAGTATCTAAAAAATGTGTATTTGGGTGAAGAGCTGGCAGGAATCTCTATGACTCTCTTGAGGTAGCCAATGCCTCGTCACCAGCAGAATCAAATCAGCAACTTCTAGCAACCCCTGGCAAAAGTAACGATGTTTCTCTTAAGATACACAACTAGTGGCGTATCGCTTCAGGCACACTAGAAACAGTATCTAAAAAATGTGTATTTGGATGAGCAACTGGCAGGAAACACTGTGACTCTCTTAGGGTAGCCAATATCTCGTCACCAGTATAATCACATCTTCAAAGTCAAGAAACCGCTGGCAAGAGTAACGATGTTTCTCTTAAGATACACAACTAGTGGCTTATCGCTTCAGGCAGACTGGAAAGAGTATCTAAAAAATGTGTATTTGGGTGAAGAACTGGCAGGAATCTCTATGACTCTCTTGAGGTAGCCAATGCCTCGTCACCAGCAGAATCAAGTCAGCAACTTCTAGAAACCCCTGGCAAAAGTAACGATGTTTCTCTTAAGATACACAACTAGTGGCGTATCGCTTCAGGCACACTAGAAACAGTATCTAAAAAATGTGTATTTGGGTGAGCAACTGGCACGAAACACTGTGACTCTCTTAGGGTTACCAATATCTCGTCACCAGTATAATCACATCTTCAAAGTCAAGAAACCGCTGGCAAGAGTAACGATGTTTCTCTTAAGATACACAACTAGTGGCGTATCGCTTCATGCAGACTGGCCACAGTATCTCAAAATGTGTATTTGGGTGAGCAACTGGCAGGAAGCACTATGACTCTCTTAAGGTAGCCAATGCCTCGTCACCAACATAATCACATCACCAACTTCAGGAAACCGCTTGCAAAGGTAACGAAGCTTCTCATAAGATACACAGCTAGTGGGGTGTCACTTGAGGCAGACTGGCCAAAGTATCAAAAAAGTGTGTATTTGGGTGAGCAACTAGCAGGAATCACTATGACACTCATAGGGTAGCCAATGCCTCGTCACCAGCATAATCACATCAGCAACTTCAAGAAACCCCTGGCAAAAGTTACAATGACTCTTAAGATACACAACTAGTGGCGTAGCTTTCAGGCAGACTGGAAAGAGTATCTAAAAAATGTGTATTTGGATGAGCAACTGGCACGAAACACTGTGACTCTCTTAGGGTAGCCAATATCTCGTCACCAGTATAATCACATCTTCAAAGTCAAGAAACCGCTGGCAAGAGCAACGATGTTTCTCTTAAGATACACAACTAGTGGCGTATCGCTTCAGGCAGACTGGCCACAGTATCTCAAAATGTGTATTTGGGTGAGCAACTGGCAGGAAGCACTATGACTCTCTTAAGGTAGCCAAATCCTCGTCACCAACATAATCCCATCACCAACTTCAAGAAACCGCTTGCAAAGGTAACGATGCTTCTCGTAAGATACACAGCTAGTGGGGTGTCACTTGAGGCAGACTGGCCAAAGTATCAAAAAAATGTGTATTTGGGTGAGCATCTAGCAGGAATCACTATGACACTCATAGGGTAACCAATGCCTCGTCACCAGCATAATCACATCAGCAACTTCAAGAAACCCCTGGCAAAAGTTACAATGACTCTTAAGATACACAACTAGTGGCGTAGCTTTCAGGCAGACTGGAAAGAGTATCTAAAAAATGTGTATTTGGATGAGCAACTGGCACGAAACACTGTGACTCTCTTAGGGTAGCCAATATCTCGTCACCAGTATAATCACATCTTCAAAGTCAAGAAACCGCTGGCAAGAGTAACGATGTTTCTCTTAAGATACACAACTAGTGGCGTATCGCTTCAGGCAGACTGGCCACAGTATCTCAAAATGTGTATTTGGGTGAGCAACTGGCAGAAAGCACTATGACTCTCTTCAGGTAGCCAGTGCCTCGTCACCAACATAATCACATCACCAACTTCAAGAAACCGCTTGCAAAGGTAACGAAGCTTCTCATAAGATACACAGCTAGTGGGGTGTCACTTGAGGCAGACTGGCCAAAGTATCAAAAAAATGTGTATTTGGGTGAGCAACTAGCAGGAATCACTATGACACTCATAGGGTAACCAATGCCTCGTCACCAGCATAATCACATCAGCAACTTCAAGAAACCCCTGGCAAAAGTTACAATGACTCTTAAGATACACAACTAGTGGCGTAGCTTTGAGGCAGACTGGAAAGAGAATCTAAAAAATGTGTATTTGGATGAGCAACTGGCACGAAACACTGTGACTCTCTTAGGGTAGCCAATATCTCGTCACCAGTATAATCACATCTTCAAAGTCAAGAAACCGCTGGCAAGAGTAACGATGTTTCTCTTAAGATACACAACTAGTGGCGTATCGCTTCAGGCAGACTGGCCACAGTATCTCAAAATGTGTATTTGGGTGAGCAACTGGCAGGAAGCACTATGACTCTCTTAAGGTAGCGAAATCCTCGTCACCAACATAATCCCATCGCCAACTTCAAGACACCGCTTGCAAAGGTAACGATGCTTCTCATAAGATACACAGCTAGTGGGGTGTCACTTGAGGCAGACTGGCCAAAGTATCAAAAAAATGTGTATTTGGGTGAGCAACTAGCAGGAATCACTATGACACTCATAGGGTAACCAATGCCTCGTCACCAGCATAATCACATCAGCAACTTCAAGAAACCCCTGGCAAAAGTTACAATGACTCTTAAGATACACAACTAGTGGCGTAGCTTTCAGGCAGACTGGAAAGAGTATCTAAAAAATGTGTATTTGGATGAGCAACTGGCACGAAACACTGTGACTCTCTTAGGGTAGCCAATATCTCGTCACCAGTATAATCACATCTTCAAAGTCAAGAAACCGCTGGCAAGAGAACGATGTTTCTCTTAAGATACACAACTAGTGGCGTATCGCTTCAGGCAGACTGGCCACAGTATCTCAAAATGTGTATTTGGGTGAGCAACTGGCAGAAAGCACTATGACTCTCTTCAGGTAGCCAATGCCTCGTCACCAACATAATCACATCACCAACTTCAAGAAACCGCTTGCAAAGGTAACGAAGCTTCTCATAAGATACACAGCTAGTGGGGTGTCACTTGAGGCAGACTGGCCAAAGTATCAAAAAAATGTGTATTTGGGTAGGCAACTAGCAGGAATCACTATGACACTCATAGGGTAGCCAATGCCTCGTCACCAGCATAATCACATCAGCAACTTCTAGAAACCCCTGGCAAAAGTTACAATGACTCTTAAGATACACAACTAGTGGCGTAGCTATCAGGCAGACTGGAAAGAGTATCAAAAAATGTGTATTTGGGTGAAGAACTGGCAGGAATCTCTATGACTCTCTTGAGGTAGCCAATGCTTCGTCACCAGCAAAATCAAATCAGCAACTTCTAGAAATCCCTTTCAAAAGTAACGATGTTTCTCTTAAGATACACAACTAGTGGCGTATCGCTTCAGGCACACTGGAAACAGTATCTAAAAAATGTGTATTTGGGTGAGCAACTGGCACGAAACACTGTGACTCCCTTAGGGTAACCCATATCTCGTCACCAGTATAATCACAGCTTCAAAGTCAAGAAACCGCTGGCAAGAGTAACGATGTTTCTCTTAAGATACACAACTAGTGGCGTATCGCTTCAGGCAGACTGGCCACAGTATCTCAAAATGTGTATTTGGGTGAGCAACTGGCAGAAAGCGCTATGACTCTCTTAAGGTAGCCAATGCCTCGTCACCAACATAATCACATCACCAACTTCAAGAAACCGCTTGCAAAGGTAACGAAGCTTCTCATAAGATACACAGCTAGTTGGGTGTCACTTGAGGCAGACTGGCCAAAGTATCAAAAAAATGTGTATTTGGGTGTGCAACTAGCAGGAATCACTATGACACTCATAGGGTAGCCAATGCCTCGTCACCAGCATAATCACATCAGCAACTTCAAGAAACCCCTGGCAAAAGTTACAATGAGTCTTAAGATAGACAACTAGTGGCGTAGCTATTAGGCAGACTGGAAAGAGTATCTAAAAAATGTGTATTGGGATGAGCAACTGGCAGGAAACACTGTGACTCTCTTAGGGTAGCCAATATCTCGTCACCAGAATAATCACATCTTCAAAGTCAATAAACCGCTGGCAAGAGTAACGATGTTTCTCTTAAGATACACAACTAGTGGCGTATCGCTTCAGGCAGACTGGAAAGAGTATCTAAAGAATGTGTATTTGGGTGAAGAACTGGCAGGAATCTCTATGACTCTCTTGAGGTAGCCAATGCCTCGTCACCAGCAGAATCAAATCAGCAACTTCTAGAAACCCCTTTCAAAAGTAACGATGTTTCTCTTAAGATACACAACTAGTGGCGTATCGCTTCAGGCACACTAGAAACAGTATCTAAAAAATGTGTATTTGAATGAGCAACTGGCACGAAACACTGTGACTCTCTTAGGGTTACCAATATCTCGTCACCAGTATAATCACATTTTCAAAGTCAAGAAACCGCTGGCAAGAGTAACGATGTTTCTCTTAAGATACACAAGTAGTGGCGTATCGCTTCAGGCAGACTGGCCACAGTATCTCAAAATGTGTATTTGGGTGAGCAACTGGCAGGAAGCACTATGACTCTCTTAAGGTAGCCAATGCCTCGTCACCAACATAATCGCATCACCAACTTCATGAAACCGCTTGCAAAGGTAACGAAGCTTCTCATAAGATACACAGCTAGTGGGGTGTCACTTGAGGCAGACTGGCCAAAGTATCAAAAAAAGGTGTATTTGGGTGAGCAACTAGCAGGAATCACTATGACACTCATAGGGTAGCCAATGCCTCGTCACCAGCATAATCACATCAGCAACTTCAAGAAACCCCTGGCAAAAGTTACAATGACTCTTAAGATACACAACTAGTGGCGTAGCTATCAGGCAGACTGGAAAGAGTATCTAAAAAATGTGTATTTGGGTGAAGAACTGGTAGGAATCTCTATGACTCTCTTGAGGTAGCCAATGCCTCGTCACCAGCAGAATCAAATCAGCAACTTCTAGAAACCCCTGGCAAAAGTAACGATGTTTCTCTTAAGATACACAACTAGTGGCTTATCGCTTCAGGCACACTGGAAACAGTATCTAAAAAATGTGTATTTGGGTGAGCAACTGGCACGAAACACTGTGACTCTCTTAGGGAAACCAATATCTCGTCACCAGTATAATCACATCCACAAAGTCAAGAAACCGCTGGCAAGAGTAACGATGTTTCTCTTAAGATACACAACTAGAGGCGTATCGCTTCAGGCAGACTGTCCACAGTATCTCAGAATGTGTATTTGGGTGAGGAACTGGCAGGAGGCACTATGACTCTCTTAAGATAGCCAATGCCTCGTCACCAACATAATCACATCACCAACTTCAAGAAACCGCTTGCAAAGGTAACGAAGCTTCTCATAAGATACACAGCTAGTGGGGTGTCACTTGAGGCAGACTGGCCAAAGTATCAAAAAAATGTGTATTTGGGTGAGCAACTAGCAGGAATCACTATGACACTCATAGGGTAGCCAATGCCTCGTCACCAGCATAATCACATCAGCAACTTCTAGAAACCCCTGGCAAAAGTTACAATGACTCTTAAGATACACCACTAGTGGCGTAGCTATCAGGCAGACTGGAAAGAGTCTCTAAAAAATTTGTATTTGGATGAGCAACTGGCACGAAACACTGTGACCCTCTTAGGGTAGCCAATATCTCGTCACCAGTATAATCACGTCTTCAAAGTCAAGAAACCGCTGGCAAAAGTAACGATGTTTCTCTTAAGATACACAACTAGTGGCGTATCGCTTCAGGCACACTAGAAACAGTATCTAAAAAATGTGTATTTGGGTGAGCAACTGGCACGAAACACTGTGACTCTCTTAGGGTTACCAATATCTCGTCACCAGTATAATCACATTTTCAAAGTCAAGAAACCGCTGGCAAGAGTAACGATGTTTCTCTTAAGATACACAACTAGTGGCGTATCGCTTCATGCAGACTGGCCACAGTATCTCAAAATGTGTATTTGGGTGAGCAACTGGCAGGAAGCACTATGACTCTCTTAAGGTAGCCAATGCCTCGTCACCAACATAATCACATCACCAACTTCAGGAAACCGCTTGCAAAGGTAACGAAGCTTCTCATAAGATACACAGCTAGTGGGGTGTCACTTGAGGCAGACTGGCCAAAGTATCAAAAAAGTGTGTATTTGGGTGAGCAACTAGCAGGAATCACTATGACACTCATAGGCTAGCCAATGCCTCGTCACCAGCATGATCACATCAGCAACTTCAAGAAACCCCTGGCAAAAGTTACAATGACTCTTAAGATACACAACTAGTGGCGTAGCTATCAGGCAGACTGGAAAGAGTATCTAAAAAATGTGTATTTGGATGAGCAACTGGCAGGAAACACTGTGACTCTCTTAGGGTAGCCAATATCTCGTCACCAGTATAATCACATCTTCAAAGTCAAGAAACCGCTGGCAAGAGCAACGATGTTTCTCTTAAGATAGACAACTAGTGGCGTATCGCTTCAGGCAGACTGGCCACAGTATCTCAAAATGTGTATTTGGGTGAGCAACTGGCAGGAAGCACTATGACTCTCTTAAGGTAGCCAAATCCTCGTCACCAACATAATCCCATCACCAACTTCAAGAAACCGCTTGCAAAGGTAACGATGCTTCTCATAAGTTACACAGCTAGTGGGGTGTCACTTGAGGCAGACTGGCCAAAGTATCAAAAAAATGTGTATTTGGGTGAGCATCTAGCAGGAATCACTATGACACTCATAGGGTAACCAATGCCTCGTCACCAGCATAATCACATCAGCAACTTCAAGAAACCCCTGGCAAAAGTTACAATGACTCTTAAGATACACAACTAGTGGCGTAGCTTTCAGGCAGACTGGAAAGAGTATCTAAAAAATGTGTATTTGGATGAGCAACTGGCACGAAACACTGTGACTCTCTTAGGGTAGCCAATATCTCGTCACCAGTATAATCACATCTTCAAAGTGAAGAAACCGCTGGCAAGAGTAACGATGTTTCTCTTAAGATACACAACTAGTGGCGTATCGCTTCAGGCAGACTGGCCACAGTATCTCAAAATGTGTATTTGGGTGAGCAACTGGCAGAAAGCACTATGACTCTCTTCAGGTAGCCAATGCCTCGTCACCAACATAATCACATCACCAACTTCAAGAAACCGCTTGCAAAGGTAACGAAGCTTCTCATAAGATACACAGCTAGTGGGGTGTCACTTGAGGCAGACTGGCCAAAGTATCAAAAAAATGTGTATTTGGGTGAGCAACTAGCAGGAATCACTATGACACTCATAGGGTAACCAATGCCTCGTCACCAGCATAATCACATCAGCAACTTCAAGAAACCCCTGGCAAAAGTTACAATGACTCTTAAGATACACAACTAGTGGCGTAGCTTTCAGGCAGACTGGAAAGAGTATCTAAAAATGTGTATTTGGATGAGCAACTGGCACGAAACACTGTGACTCTCTTAGGGTAGCCAATATCTCGTCACCAGTATAATCACATCTTCAAAGTCAAGAAACCGCTGGCAAGAGTAACGATGTTTCTCTTAAGATACACAACTAGTGGCGTATCGCTTCAGGCAGACTGGCCACAGTATCTCAAAATGTGTATTTGGGTGAGCAACTGGCAGAAAGCACTATGACTCTCTTCAGGTAGCCAATGCCTCGTCACCAACATAATCACATCACCAACTTCAAGAAACCGCTTGCAAAGGTAACGAAGCTTCTCATAAGATACACAGCTAGTGGGGTGTCACTTGAGGCAGACTGGCCAAAGTATCAAAAAAGTGTGTATTTGGGTGAGCAACTAGCAGGAATCACTATGACACTCATAGGGTAGCCAATGCCTCGTCACCAGCATAATCACATCAGCAACTTCAAGAAACCCCTGGCAAAAGTTACAATGACTCTTAAGATACACAACTAGTGGCGTAGCTATCAGGCAGACTGGAAAGAGTATCTAAAAAATGTGTATTTGGATGAGCAACTGGCACGAAACACTGTGACTCTCTTAGGGTAGCCAATATCTCGTCACCAGTATAATCACATCTTCAAAGTCAAGAAACCGCTGGCAAGAGTAACGATGTTTCTCTTAAGATACACAACTAGTGGCGTATCGCTTCAGGCAGACTGGCCACAGTATCTCAAAATGTGTATTTGGGTGAGCAACTGGCAGAAAGCACTATGACTCTCTTAAGGTAGCCAATGCCTCGTCACCAACATAATCACATCACCAACTTCAAGAAACCGCTTGCAAAGGTAACGAAGCTTCTCATAAGATACACAGCTAGTTGGGTGTCACTTGAGGCAGACTGGCCAAAGTATCAAAAAAATGTGTATTTGGGTGTGCAACTAGCAGGAATCACTATGACACTCATAGGGTAGCCAATGCCTCGTCACCAGCATAATCACATCAGCAACTTCAAGAAACCCCTGGCAAAAGTTACAATGAGTCTTAAGATAGACAACTAGTGGCGTAGCTATCAGGCAGACTGGAAAGAGTATCTAAAAAATGTGTATTGGGATGAGCAACTGGCAGGAAACACTGTGACTCTCTTAGGGTAGCCAATATCTCGTCACCAGAATAATCACATCTTCAAAGTCAATAAACCGCTGGCAAGAGTAACGATGTTTCTCTTAAGATACACAACTAGTGGCGTATCGCTTCAGGCAGACTGGAAAGAGTATCTAAAGAATGTGTATTTGGGTGAAGAACTGGCAGGAATCTCTATGACTCTCTTGAGGTAGCCAATGCCTCGTCACCAGCAGAATCAAATCAGCAACTTCTAGAAACCCCTTTCAAAAGTAACGATGTTTCTCTTAAGATACACAACTAGTGGCGTATCGCTTCAGGCACACTAGAAACAGTATCTAAAAAATGTGTATTTGAATGAGCAACTGGCACGAAACACTGTGACTCTCTTAGGGTTACCAATATCTCGTCACCAGTATAATCACATTTTCAAAGTCAAGAAACCGCTGGCAAGAGTAACGATGTTTCTCTTAAGATACACAAGTAGTGGCGTATCGCTTCAGGCAGACTGGCCACAGTATCTCAAAATGTGTATTTGGGTGAGCAACTGGCAGGAAGCACTATGACTCTCTTAAGGTAGCCAATGCCTCGTCACCAACATAATCGCATCACCAACTTCATGAAACCGCTTGCAAAGGTAACGAAGCTTCTCATAAGATACACAGCTAGTGGGGTGTCACTTGAGGCAGACTGGCCAAAGTATCAAAAAAAGGTGTATTTGGGTGAGCAACTAGCAGGAATCACTATGACACTCATAGGGTAGCCAATGCCTCGTCACCAGCATAATCACATCAGCAACTTCAAGAAACCCCTGGCAAAAGTTACAATGACTCTTAAGATACACAACTAGTGGCGTAGCTATCAGGCAGACTGGAAAGAGTATCTAAAAAATGTGTATTTGGGTGAAGAACTGGCAGGAATCTCTATGACTCTCTTGAGGTAGCCAATGCCTCGTCACCAGCAGAATCAAATCAGCAACTTCTAGAAACCCCTGGCAAAAGTAACGATGTTTCTCTTAAGATACACAACTAGTGGCTTATCGCTTCAGGCACACTGGAAACAGTATCTAAAAAATGTGTATTTGGGTGAGCAACTGGCACGAAACACTGTGACTCTCTTAGGGAAACCAATATCTCGTCACCAGTATAATCACATCCACAAAGTCAAGAAACCGCTGGCAAGAGTAACGATGTTTCTCTTAAGATACACAACTAGAGGCGTATCGCTTCAGGCAGACTGTCCACAGTATCTCAGAATGTGTATTTGGGTGAGGAACTGGCAGGAGGCACTATGACTCTCTTAAGGTAGCCAATGCCTCGTCACCAACATAATCACATCACCAACTTCAAGAAACCGCTTGCAAAGGTAACGAAGCTTCTCATAAGATACACAGCTAGTGGGGTGTCACTTGAGGCAGACTGGCTAAAGTATCAAAAAAATGTGTATTTGGGTGAGCAACTAGCAGGAATCACTATGACACTCATAGGGTAGCCAATGCCTCGTCACCAGCATAATCACATCAGCAACTTCTAGAAACCCCTGGCAAAAGTTACAATGACTCTTAAGATACACCACTAGTGGCGTAGCTATCAGGCAGACTGGAAAGAGTCTCTAAAAAATTTGTATTTGGATGAGCAACTGGCACGAAACACTGTGACCCTCTTAGGGTAGCCAATATCTCGTCACCAGTATAATCACGTCTTCAAAGTCAAGAAACCGCTGGCAAAAGTAACGATGTTTCTCTTAAGATACACAACTAGTGGCGTATCGCTTCAGGCACACTAGAAACAGTATCTAAAAAATGTGTATTTGGATGAGCAACTGGCAGGAAACACTGTGACTCTCTTAGGGTAGCCAATATCTCGTCACCAGTATAATCACATCTTCAAAGTCAAGAAACCGCTGGCAAGAGTAACGATGTTTCTCTTAAGATACACAACTAGTGGCTTATCGCTTCAGGCAGACTGGAAAGAGTATCTAAAAAATGTGTATTTGGGTGAAGAACTGGCAGGAATCTCTATGACTCTCTTGAGGTAGCCAATGCCTCGTCACCAGCAGAATCAAGTCAGCAACTTCTAGAAACCCCTGGCAAAAGTAACGATGTTTCTCTTAAGATACACAACTAGTGGCGTATCGCTTCAGGCACACTAGAAACAGTATCTAAAAAATGTGTATTTGGGTGAGCAACTGGCACGAAACACTGTGACTCTCTTAGGGTTACCAATATCTCGTCACCAGTATAATCACATCTTCAAAGTCAAGAAACCGCTGGCAAGAGTAACGATGTTTCTCTTAAGATACACAACTAGTGGCGTATCGCTTCATGCAGACTGGCCACAGTATCTCAAAATGTGTATTTGGGTGAGCAACTGGCAGGAAGCACTATGACTCTCTTAAGGTAGCCAATGCCTCGTCACCAACATAATCACATCACCAACTTCAGGAAACCGCTTGCAAAGGTAACGAAGCTTCTCATAAGATACACAGCTAGTGGGGTGTCACTTGAGGCAGACTGGCCAAAGTATCAAAAAAGTGTGTATTTGGGTGAGCAACTAGCAGGAATCACTATGACACTCATAGGGTAGCCAATGCCTCGTCACCAGCATAATCACATCAGCAACTTCAAGAAACCCCTGGCAAAAGTAACAATGACTCTTAAGATACACAACTAGTGGCGTAGCTATCAGGCAGACTGGAAAGAGTATCTAAAAAATGTGTATTTGGATGAGCAACTGGCAGGAAACACTGTGACTCTCTTAGGGTAGCCAATATCTCGTCACCAGTATAATCACATCTTCAAAGTCAAGAAACCGCTGGCAAGAGCAACGATGTTTCTCTTAAGATACACAACTAGTGGCGTATCGCTTCAGGCAGACTGGCCACAGTATCTCAAAATGTGTATTTGGGTGAGCAACTGGCAGGAAGCACTATGACTCTCTTAAGGTAGCCAAATCCTCGTCACCAACATAATCCCATCACCAACTTCAAGAAACCGCTTGCAAAGGTAACGATGCTTCTCATAAGATACACAGCTAGAGGGGTGTCACTTGAGGCAGACTGGCCAAAGTATCAAAAAAATGTGTATTTGGGTGAGCATCTAACAGGAATCACTATGACACTCATAGGGTAACCAATGCCTCGTCACCAGCATAATCACATCAGCAACTTCAAGAAACCCCTGGCAAAAGTTACAATGACTCTTAAGATACACAACTAGTGGCGTAGCTTTCAGGCAGACTGGAAAGAGTATCTAAAAAATGTGTATTTGGATGAGCAACTGGCACGAAACACTGTGACTCTCTTAGGGTAGCCAATATCTCGTCACCAGTATAATCACATCTTCAAAGTGAAGAAACCGCTGGCAAGAGTAACGATGTTTCTCTTAAGATACACAACTAGTGGCGTATCGCTTCAGGCAGACTGGCCACAGTATCTCAAAATGTGTATTTGGGTGAGCAACTGGCAGAAAGCACTATGACTCTCTTCAGGTAGCCAATGCCTCGTCACCAACATAATCACATCACCAACTTCAAGAAACCGCTTGCAAAGGTAACGAAGCTTCTCATAAGATACACAGCTAGTGGGGTGTCACTTGAGGCAGACTGGCCAAAGTATCAAAAAAATGTGTATTTGGGTGAGCAACTAGCAGGAATCACTATGACACTCATAGGGTAACCAATGCCTCGTCACCAGCATAATCACATCAGCAACTTCAAGAAACCCCTGGCAAAAGTTACAATGACTCTTAAGATACACAACTAGTGGCGTAGCTTTCAGGCAGACTGGAAAGAGTATCTAAAAATGTGTATTTGGATGAGCAACTGGCACGAAACACTGTGACTCTCTTAGGGTAGCCAATATCTCGTCACCAGTATAATCACATCTTCAAAGTCAAGAAACCGCTGGCAAGAGTAACGATGTTTCTCTTAAGATACACAACTAGTGGCGTATCGCTTCAGGCAGACTGGCCACAGTATCTCAAAATGTGTATTTGGGTGAGCAACTGGCAGAAAGCACTATGACTCTCTTCAGGTAGCCAATGCCTCGTCACCAACATAATCACATCACCAACTTCAAGAAACCGCTTGCAAAGGTAACGAAGCTTCTCATAAGATACACAGCTAGTGGGGTGTCACTTGAGGCAGACTGGCCAAAGTATCAAAAAAGTGTGTATTTGGGTGAGCAACTAGCAGGAATCACTATGACACTCATAGGGTAGCCAATGCCTCGTCACCAGCATAATCACATCAGCAACTCCAAGAAACCCCTGGCAAAAGTTACAATGACTCTTAAGATACACAACTAGTGGCGTAGCTATCAGGCAGACTGGAAAGAGTATCTAAAAAATGTGTATTTGGATGAGCAACTGGCAGGAAACACTGTGACTCTCTTAGGGTAGCCAATATCTCGTCACCAGTATAATCACATCTTCAAAGTCAAGAAACCGCTGGCAAGAGCAACGATGTTTCTTTTAAGATACACAACTAGTGGCGTATCGCTTCATGCAGACTGGCCACAGTATCTCAAAATGTGTATTTGGGTGAGCAACTGGCAGGAAGCACTATGACTCTCTTAAGGTAGCCAATGCCTCGTCACCAACATAATCACATCACCAACTTCAGGAAACCGCTTGCAAAGGTAACGACGCTTCTCATAAGATACACAGCTAGTGGGGTGTCACTTGAGGCAGACTGGCCAAAGTATCAAAAAAGTGTGTATTTGGGTGAGCAACTAGCAGGAATCACTATGACACTCATAGGGTAGCCAATGCCTCGTCACCAGCATAATCACATCAGCAACTTCAAGAAACCCCTGGCAAAAGTTACAATGACTCTTAAGATACACAACTAGTGGCGTAGCTATCAGGCAGACTGGAAAGAGTATCTAAAAAATGTGTATTTGGATGAGCAACTGGCAGGAAACACTGTGACTCTCTTAGGGTAGCCAATATCTCGTCACCAGTATAATCACATCTTCAAAGTCAAGAAACCGCTGGCAAGAGCAACGATGTTTCTCTTAAGATACACAACTAGTGGCGTATCGCTTCAGGCAGACTGGCCACAGTATCTCAAAATGTGTATTTGGGTGAGCAACTGGCAGGAAGCACTATGACTCTCTTAAGGTAGCCAAATCCTCGTCACCAACATAATCCCATCACCAACTTCAAGAAACCGCTTGCAAAGGTAACGATGCTTCTCATAAGATACACAGCTAGTGGGGTGTCACTTGAGGCAGACTGGCCAAAGTATCAAAAAAATGTGTATTTGGGTGAGCATCTAGCAGGAATCACTATGACACTCATAGGGTAACCAATGCCTCGTCACCAGCATAATCACATCAGCAACTTCAAGAAACCCCTGGCAAAAGTTACAATGACTCTTAAGATACACAACTAGTGGCGTAGCTTTCAGGCAGACTGGAAAGAGTATCTAAAAAATGTGTATTTGGATGAGCAACTGGCACGAAACACTGTGACTCTCTTAGGGTAGCCAATATCTCGTCACCAGTATAATCACATCTTCAAAGTCAAGAAACCGCTGGCAAGAGTAACGATGTTTCTCTTAAGATACACAACTAGTGGCGTATCGCTTCAGGCAGACTGGCCACAGTATCTCAAAATGTGTATTTGGGTGAGCAACTGGCAGAAAGCACTATGACTCTCTTCAGGTAGCCAATGCCTCGTCACCAACATAATCACATCACCAACTTCAAGAAACCGCTTGCAAAGGTAACGAAGCTTCTCATAAGATACACAGCTAGTGGGGTGTCACTTGAGGCAGACTGGCCAAAGTATCAAAAAAATGTGTATTTGGGTGAGCAACTAGCAGGAATCACTATGACACTCATAGGGTAACCAATGCCTCGTCACCAGCATAATCACATCAGCAACTTCAAGAAACCCCTGCCAAAAGTTACAATGACTCTTAAGATACACAAGTAGTGGCGTAGCTTTCAGGCAGACTGGAAAGAGTATCTAAAAATGTGTATTTGGATGAGCAACTGGCATGAAACACTGTGACTCTCTTAGGGTAGCCAATATCTCGTCACCAGTATAATCACATCTTCAAAGTCAAGAAACCGCTGGCAAGAGTAACGATGTTTCTCTTAAGATACACAACTAGTGGCGTATCGCTTCAGGCAGACTGGCCACAGTATCTCAAAATGTGTATTTGGGTGAGCAACTGGCAGAAAGCACTATGACTCTCTTCAGGTAGCCAATGCCTCGTCACCAACATAATCACATCACCAACATCAAGAAACCGCTTGCAAAGGTAACGAAGCTTCTCATAAGATACACAGCTAGTGGGGTGTCACTTGAGGCAGACTGGCCAAAGTATCAAAAAAGTGTGTATTTGGGTGAGCAACTAGCAGGAATCACTATGACACTCATAGGGTAGCCAATGCCTCGTCACCAGCATAATCACATCAGCAACTTCAAGAAACCCCTGGCAAAAGTTACAATGACTCTTAAGATACACAACTAGTGGCGTAGCTATCAGGCAGACTGGAAAGAGTATCTAAAAAATGTGTATTTGGATGAGCAACTGGCAGGAAACACTGTGACTCTCTTAGGGTAGCCAATATCTCGTCACCAGTATACTCACATCTTCAAAGTCAAGAAACCGCTGGCAAGAGCAACGATGTTTCTCTTAAGATACACAACTAGTGGCGTATCGCTTCAGGCAGACTGGCCACAGTATCTCAAAATGTGTATTTGGGTGAGCAACTGGCAGGAAGCACTATGACTCTCTTAAGGTAGCGAAATCCTCGTCACCAACATAATCCCATCACCAACTTCAAGAAACCGCTTGCAAAGGTAACGATGCTTCTCATAAGATACACAGCTAGTGGGGTGTCACTTGAGGCAGACTGGCCAAAGTATCAAAAAAATGTGTATTTGGGTGAGCAACTAGCAGGAATCACTATGACACTCATAGGGTAACCAATGCCTCGTCACCAGCATAATCACATCAGCAACTTCAAGAAACCCCTGGCAAAAGTTACAATGACTCTTAAGATACACAACTAGTGGCGTAGCTTTCAGGCAGACTGGAAAGAGTATCTAAAAAATGTGTATTTGGATGAGCAACTGGCACGAAACACTGTGACTCTCTTAGGGTAGCCAATATCTCGTCACCAGTATAATCACATCTTCAAAGTCAAGAAACCGCTGGCAAGAGAACGATGTTTCTCTTAAGATACACAACTAGTGGCGTATCGCTTCAGGCAGACTGGCCACAGTATCTCAAAATGTGTATTTGGGTGAGCAACTGGCAGAAAGCACTATGACTCTCTTCAGGTAGCCAATGCCTCGTCACCAACATAATCACATCACCAACTTCAAGAAACCGCTTGCAAAGGTAACGAAGCTTCTCATAAGATACACAGCTAGTGGGGTGTCACTTGAGGCAGACTGGCCAAAGTATCAAAAAAATGTGTATTTGGGTAGGCAACTAGCAGGAATCACTATGACACTCATAGGGTAGCCAATGCCTCGTCACCAGCATAATCACATCAGCAACTTCTAGAAACCCCAGGCAAAAGTTACAATGACTCTTAAGATACACAACTAGTGGCGTAGCTATCAGGCAGACTGGAAAGAGTATCAAAAAATGTGTATTTGGGTGAAGAACTGGCAGGAATCTCTATGACTCTCTTGAGGTAGCCGATGCTTCGTCACCAGCAAAATCAAATCAGCAACTTCTAGAAATCCCTTTCAAAAGTAACGATGTTTCTCTTAAGATACACAACTAGTGACGTATCGCTTCAGGCACACTGGAAACAGTATCTAAAAAATGTGTATTTGGGTGAGCAACTGGCACGAAACACTGTGACTCCCTTAGGGTAACCCATATCTCGTCACCAGTATAATCACAGCTTCAAAGTCAAGAAACCGCTGGCAAGAGTAACGATGTTTCTCTTAAGATACACAACTAGTGGCGTATTGCTTCAGGCAGACTGGTCACAGTATCTCAAAATGTGTATTTGGGTGAGCAACTGGCAGGAAGCACTATGACTCTCTTAAGGTAGCCAATGCCTCGTCACCAACATAATCACATCACCAACTTCAGGAAACCGCTTGCAAAGGTAACGAAGCTTCCCATAAGATACACAGCTAGTGGGGTGTCACTTGAGGCAGACTGGCCAAAGTATCAAAAAAGTGTGTATTTGGGTGAGGAACTAGCAGGAATCACTATGACACTCATAGGGTAGCCAATGCCTCGTCACCAGCATAATCACATCAGCAACTTCAAGAAACCCCTGGCAAAAGTTACAATGACTCTTAAGATACACAACTAGTGGCGTAGCTATCAGGCAGACTGGAAAGAGTATCTAAAAAATGTGTATTTGGATGAGCAACTGGCAGGAAACACTGTGACTCTCTTAGGGTAGCCAATATCTCGTCACCAGTATAATCACATCTTCTAAGTCAAGAAACCGCTGGCAAGAGCAACGATGTTTCTCTTAAGATACACAACTAGTGGCGTATCGCTTCAGGCAGACTGGCCACAGTATCTCAAAATGTGTATTTGGGTGAGCAACTGGCAGGAAGCACTATGACTCTCTTAAGGTAGCCAATGCCTCGTCACCAACATAATCCCATCACCAACTTCAAGAAACCGATTGCAAAGGTAACGATGCTTCTCATAAGATACACAGCTAGTGGGGTGTCACTTGAGGCAGACTGGCCAAAGTATCAAAAAAATGTGTATTTGGGTGAGCAACTAGCAGGAATCACTATGACACTCATAGGGTAACCAATGCCTCGTCACCAGCATAATCACATCAGCAACTTCAAGAAACCCCTGGCAAAAGTTACAATGACTCTTAAGATACACAACTAGTGGCGTAGCTATCAGGCAGACTGGAAAGAGTATCTAAAAAATGTGTATTTGGATGAGCAACTGGCACGAAACACTGTGACTCTCTTAGGGTAGCCAATATCTCGTCACCAGTATAATCACATCTTCAAAGTCAAGAAACCGCTGGCAAGAGTAACGATGTTTCTCTTAAGATACACAACTAGTGGCGTATCGCTTCAGGCAGACTGGCCACAGTATCTCAAAATGTGTATTTGGGTGAGCAACTGGCAGAAAGCACTATGACTCTCTTCAGGTAGCCAATGCCTCGTCACCAACATAATCACATCACCAACTTCAAGAAACCGCTTGCAAAGGTAACGAAGCTTCTCATAAGATACACAGCTAGTGGGGTGTCACTTGAGGCAGACTGGCCAAAGTATCAAAAAAATGTGTATTTGGGTGAGCAACTAGCAGGAATCACTATGACACTCATAGGGTAACCAATGCCTCGTCACCAGCATAATCACATCAGCAACTTCAAGAAACCCCTGGCAAAAGTTACAATGACTCTTAAGATACACAACTAGTGGCGTAGCTATCAGGCAGACTGGAAAGAGTATCTAAAAAATGTGTATTTGGGTGAAGAACTGGCAGGAATCTCTATGACTCTCTTGAGGTAGCCAATGCCTCGTCACCAGCAGAATCAAATCAGCAACTTCTAGAAACCCCTGGCAAAAGTAACGATGTTTCTCTTAAGATACACAACTAGTGGCGTATCGCTTCAGGCACACTGCAAACAGTATCTAAAAAATGTGTATTTGGGTGAGCAACTGGCACGAAACACTGTGACTCTCTTAGGGAAACCAATATCTCGTCACCAGTATAATCACATCTTCAAAGTCAGAAAACCGCTGGCAAGAGTAACGATGTTTCTCTTAAGATACACAACTAGTGGCGTATCGCTTCAGGCAGACTGGCCACAGTATCTCAAAATGTGTATTTGGGTGAGCAACTGGCAGAAAGCACTATGACTCTCTTAAGGTAGCCAATGCCTCGTCACCAACATAATCACATCACCAACTTCAAGAAACCGCTTGCAAAGGTAACGAAGCTTCTCATAAGATACACAGCTAGTTGGGTGTCACTTGAGGCAGACTGGCCAAAGTATCAAAAAAATGTGTATTTGGGTGTGCAACTAGCAGGAATCACTATGACACTCATAGGGTAGCCAATGCCTCGTCACCAGCATAATCACATCAGCAACTTCAAGAAACCCCTGGCAAAAGTTACAATGAGTCTTAAGATAGACAACTAGTGGCGTAGCTATCAGGCAGACTGGAAAGAGTATCTAAAAAATGTGTACTGGGATGAGCAACTGGCAGGAAACACTGTGACTCTCTTAGGGTAGCCAATATCTCGTCACCAGAATAATCACATCTTCAAAGTCAATAAACCGCTGGCAAGAGTAACGATGTTTCTCTTAAGATACACAACTAGTGGCGTATCGCTTCAGGCAGACTGGAAAGAGTATCTAAAGAATGTGTATTTGGGTGAAGAACTGGCAGGAATCTCTATGACTCTCTTGAGGTAGCCAATGCCTCGTCACCAGCAGAATCAAATCAGCAACTTCTAGTAACCCCTTTCAAAAGTAACGATGTTTCTCTTAAGATACACAACTAGTGGCGTATCGCTTCAGGCACACTGGAAACAGTATCTAAAAAATGTGTATTTGGGTGAGCAACTGGCACGAAACACTGTGACTCCCTTAGGGTAACCAATATCTCGTCACCAGTATAATCACAGCTTCAATGTCAAGAAACCGCTGGCAAGAGTAACGATGTTTCTCTTAAGATACACAACTAGTGGCGTATCGCTTCAGGCAGACTGGAAAGAGTATCTACAAAATGTGTATTTGGGTGAAGAACTGGCAGGAATCTCTATGACTCTCTTGAGGTAGCCAATGCCTCGTCACCAGCAGAATCAAGTCAGCAACTTCTAGAAACCCCTGGCAAAAGTAACGATGTTTCTCTTAAGATACACAACTAGTGGCGTATCGCTTCAGGCACACTAGAAACAGTATCTAAAAAATGTGTATTTGGGTGAGCAACTGGCACGAAACACTGTGACTCTCTTAGGGTTACCAATATCTCGTCACCAGTATAATCACATCTTCAAAGTCAAGAAACCGCTGGCAAGAGTAACGATGTTTCTCTTAAGATACACAACTAGTGGCGTATCGCTTCATGCAGACTGGCCACAGTATCTCAAAATGTGTATTTGTGTGAGCAACTGGCAGGAAGCACTATGACTCTCTTAAGGTAGCCAATGCCTCGTCACCAACATAATCACATCACCAACTTCAGGAAACCGCTTGCAAAGGTAACGAAGCTTCTCATAAGATACTCAGCTAGTGGGGTGTCACTTGAGGCAGACTGGCCAAAGTATCAAAAAAGTGTGTATTTGGGTGAGCAACTAGCAGGAATCACTATGACACTCATAGGGTAGCCAATGCCTCGTCACCAGCATAATCACATCAGCAACTTCAAGAAACCCCTGGCAAAAGTTACAATGACTCTTAAGATACACAACTAGTGGCGTAGCTATCAGGCAGACTGGAAAGAGTATCTAAAAAATGTGTATTTGGATGAGCAACTGGCAGGAAACACTGTGACTCTCTTAGGGTAGCCAATATCTCGTCACCAGTATAATCACATCTTCAAAGTCAAGAAACCGCTGGCAAGAGCAACGATGTTTCTCTTAAGATACACAACTAGTGGCGTATCGCTTCAGGCAGACTGGCCACAGTATCTCAAAATGTGTATTTGGGTGAGCAACTGGCAGGAAGCACTATGACTCTCTTAAGGTAGCCAAATCCTCGTCACCAACATAATCCCATCACCAACTTCAAGAAACCGCTTGCAAAGGTAACGATGCTTCTCATAAGATACACAGCTAGTGGGGTGTCACTTGAGGCAGACTGGCCAAAGTATCAAAAAAATGTGTATTTGGGTGAGCAACTAGCAGGAATCACTATGACACTCATAGGGTAACCAATGCCTCGTCACCAGCATAATCACATCAGCAACTTCAAGAAACCCCTGGCAAAAGTTACAATGACTCTTAAGATACACAACTAGTGGCGTAGCTTTCAGGCAGACTGGAAAGAGTATCTAAAAAATGTGTATTTGGATGAGCAACTGGCACGAAACACTGTGACTCTCTTAGGGTAGCCAATATCTCGTCACCAGTATAATCACATCTTCAAAGTCAAGAAACCGCTGGCAAGAGTAACGATGTTTCTCTTAAGATACACAACTAGTGGCGTATCGCTTCAGGCAGACTGGCCACAGTATCTCAAAATGTGTATTTGGGTGAGCAACTGGCAGAAAGCACTATGACTCTCTTCAGGTAGCCAATGCCTCGTCACCAACATAATCACATCACCAACTTCAAGAAACCGCTTGCAAAGGTAACGAAGCTTCTCATAAGATACACAGCTAGTGGGGTGTCACTTGAGGCAGACTGGCCAAAGTATCAAAAAAATGTGTATTTGGGTGAGCAACTAGCAGGAATCACTATGACACTCATAGGGTAACCAATGCCTCGTCACCAGCATAATCACATCAGCAACTTCAAGAAACCCCTGGCAAAAGTTACAATGAGTCTTAAGATAGACAACTAGTGGCGTAGCTATCAGGCAGACTGGAAAGAGTATCTAAAAAATGTGTACTGGGATGAGCAACTGGCAGGAAACACTGTGACTCTCTTAGGGTAGCCAATATCTCGTCACCAGAATAATCACATCTTCAAAGTCAATAAACCGCTGGCAAGAGTAACGATGTTTCTCTTAAGATACACAACTAGTGGCGTATCGCTTCAGGCAGACTGGAAAGAGTATCTAAAGAATGTGTATTTGGGTGAAGAACTGGCAGGAATCTCTATGACTCTCTTGAGGTAGCCAATGCCTCGTCACCAGCAGAATCAAATCAGCAACTTCTAGAAACCCCTTTCAAAAGTAACGATGTTTCTCTTAAGATACACAACTAGTGGCGTATCGCTTCAGGCACACTAGAAACAGTATCTAAAAAATGTGTATTTGGGTGAGCAACTGGCACGAAACACTGTGACTCTCTTAGGGTTACCAATATCTCGTCACCAGTATAATCACATTTTCAAAGTCAAGAAACCGCTGGCAAGAGTAACGATGTTTCTCTTAAGATACACAAGTAGTGGCGTATCGCTTCAGGCAGACTGGCCACAGTATCTCAAAATGTGTATTTGGGTGAGCAACTGGCAGGAAGCACTATGACTCTCTTAAGGTAGCCAATGCCTCGTCACCAACATAATCGCATCACCAACTTCATGAAACCGCTTGCAAAGGTAACGAAGCTTCTCATAAGATACACAGCTAGTGGGGTGTCACTTGAGGCAGACTGGCCAAAGTATCAAAAAAAGGTGTATTTGGGTGAGCAACTAGCAGGAATCACTATGACACTCATAGGGTAGCCAATGCCTCGTCACCAGCATAATCACATCAGCAACTTCAAGAAACCCCTGGCAAAAGTTACAATGACTCTTAAGATACACAACTAGTGGCGTAGCTATCAGGCAGACTGGAAAGAGTATCTAAAAAATGTGTATTTGGGTGAAGAACTGGCAGGAATCTCTATGACTCTCTTGAGGTAGCCAATGCCTCGTCACCAGCAGAATCAAATCAGCAACTTCTAGAAACCCCTGCAAAAGTAACGATGTTTCTCTTAAGATACACAACTAGTGGCGTATCGCTTCAGGCACACTAGAAACAGTATCTAAAAAATGTGTATTTGGGTGAGCAACTGGCACGAAACACTGTGACTCTCTTAGGGTTACCAATATCTCGTCACCAGTATAATCACATCTTCAAAGTCAAGAAACCGCTGGCAAGAGTAACGATGTTGCTCTTAAGATACACAACTAGTGGCGTATCGCTTCATGCAGACTGGCCACAGTATCTCAAAATGTGTATTTGTGTGAGCAACTGGCAGGAAGCACTATGACTCTCTTAAGGTAGCCAATGCCTCGTCACCAACAGAATCACATCACCAACTTCAGGAAACCGCTTGCAAAGGTAACGAAGCTTCTCATAAGATACTCAGCTAGTGGGGTGTCACTTGAGGCAGACTGGCCAAAGTATCAAAAAAGTGTGTATTTGGGTGAGCAACTAGCAGGAATCACTATGACACTCATAGGGTAGCCAATGCCTCGTCACCAGCATAATCACATCAGCAACTTCAAGAAACCCCTGGCAAAAGTTACAATGACTCTTAAGATACACAACTAGTGGCGTAGCTATCAGGCAGACTGGAAAGAGTATCTAAAAAATGTGTATTTGGGTGAAGAACTGGCAGGAATCTCTATGACTCTCTTGAGGTAGCCAATGCCTCGTCACCAGCAGAATCAAATCAGCAACTTCTAGAAACCCCTGCAAAAGTAACGATGTTTCTCTTAAGATACACAACTAGTGGCGTATCGCTTCAGGCACACTAGAAACAGTATCTAAAAAATGTGTATTTGGGTGAGCAACTGGCACGAAACACTGTGACTCTCTTAGGGTTACCAATATCTCGTCACCAGTATAATCACATCTTCAAAGTCAAGAAACCGCTGGCAAGAGTAACGATGTTGCTCTTAAGATACACAACTAGTGGCGTATCGCTTCATGCAGACTGGCCACAGTATCTCAAAATGTGTATTTGTGTGAGCAACTGGCAGGAAGCACTATGACTCTCTTAAGGTAGCCAATGCCTCGTCACCAACAGAATCACATCACCAACTTCAGGAAACCGCTTGCAAAGGTAACGAAGCTTCTCATAAGATACTCAGCTAGTGGGGTGTCACTTGAGGCAGACTGGCCAAAGTATCAAAAAAGTGTGTATTTGGGTGAGCAACTAGCAGGAATCACTATGACACTCATAGGGTAGCCAATGCCTCGTCACCAGCATAATCACATCAGCAACTTCAAGAAACCCCTGGCAAAAGTTACAATGACTCTTAAGATACACAACTAGTGGCGTAGCTATCAGGCAGACTGGAAAGAGTATCTAAAAAATGTGTATTTGGATGAGCAACTGGCATTAAACACTGTGACTCTCTTAGGGTAGCCAATATCTCGTCACCAGTATAATCACATCTTCAAAGTCAAGAAACCGCTGGCAAGAGCAACGATGTTTCTCTTAAGATACACAACTAGTGGCGTATCGCTTCAGGCAGACTGGCCACAGTATCTCAAAATGTGTATTTGGGTGAGCAACTGGCAGGAAGCACTATGACTCTCTTAAGGTAGCCAAATCCTCGTCACCAACATAATCCCATCACCAACTTCAAGAAACCGCTTGCAAAGGTAACGATGCTTCTCATAAGATACACAGCTAGTGGGGTGTCACTTGAGGCAGACTGGCCAAAGTATCAAAAAAATGTGTATTTGGGTGAGCAACTAGCAGGAATCACTATGACACTCATAGGGTAACCAATGCCTCGTCACCAGCATAATCACATCAGCAACTTCAAGAAACCCCTGGCAAAAGTTACAATGACTCTTAAGATACACAACTAGTGGCGTAGCTTTCAGGCAGACTGGAAAGAGTATCTAAAAAATGTGTATTTGGATGAGCAACTGGCACGAAACACTGTGACTCTCTTAGGGTAGCCAATATCTCGTCACCAGTATAATCACATCTTCAAAGTCAAGAAACCGCTGGCAAGAGTAACGATGTTTCTCTTAAGATACACAACTAGTGGCGTATCGCTTCAGGCAGACTGGCCACAGTATCTCAAAATGTGTATTTGGGTGAGCAACTGGCAGAAAGCACTATGACTCTCTTCAGGTAGCCAATGCCTCGTCACCAACATAATCACATCACCAACTTCAAGAAACCGCTTGCAAAGGTAACGAAGCTTCTCATAAGATACACAGCTAGTGGGGTGTCACTTGAGGCAGACTGGCCAAAGTATCAAAAAAGTGTGTATTTGGGTGAGCAACTAGCAGGAATCACTATGACACTCATAGGGTAGCCAATGCCTCGTCACCAGCATAATCACATCAGCAACTTCAAGAAACCCCTGGCAAAAGTTACAATGACTCTTAAGATACACAACTAGTGGCGTAGCTATCAGGCAGACTGGAAAGAGTATCTAAAAAATGTGTATTTGGATGAGCAACTGGCAGGAAACACTGTGACTCTCTTAGGGTAGCCAATATCTCGTCACCAGTATAATCACATCTTCAAAGTCAAGAAACCGCTGGCAAGAGCAACGATGTTTCTCTTAAGATACACAACTAGTGGCGTATCGCTTCAGGCAGACTGGCCACAGTATCTCAAAATGTGTATTTGGGTGAGCAACTGGCAGGAAGCACTATGACTCTCTTAAGGTAGCCAAATCCTCGTTACCAACATAATCCCATCACCAACTTCAAGAAACCGCTTGCAAAGGTAACGATGCTTCTCATAAGATACACAGCTAGTGGGGTGTCACTTGAGGCAGACTGGCCAAAGTATCAAAAAAATGTGTATTTGGGTGAGCAACTAGCAGGAATCACTATGACACTCATAGGGTAACCAATGCCTCGTCACCAGCATAATCACATCAGCAACTTCAAGAAACCCCTGGCAAAAGTTACAATGACTCTTAAGATACACAACTAGTGGCGTAGCTTTCAGGCAGACTGGAAAGAGTATCTAAAAAATGTGTATTTGGATGAGCAACTGGCAGGAAACACTGTGACTCTCTTAGGGTAGCCAATATCTCGTCACCAGTATAATCACATCTTCAAAGTCAAGAAACCGCTGGCAAGAGTAACGATGTTTCTCTTAAGATACACAACTAGTGGCGTATCGCTTCAGGCAGACTGGCCACAGTATCTCAAAATGTGTATTTGGGTGAGCAACTGGCAGAAAGCACTATGACTCTCTTCAGGTAGCCAATGCCTCGTCACCAACATAATCACATCACCAACTTCAAGAAACCGCTTGCAAAGGTAACGAAGCTTCTCATAAGATACACAGCTAGTGGGGTGTCACTTGAGGCAGACTGGCCAAAGTATCAAAAAAATGTGTATTTGGGTGAGCAACTAGCAGGAATCACTATGACACTCATAGGGTAGCCAATGCCTCGTCACCAGCATAATCACATCAGCAACTTCTAGAAACCCCTGGCAAAAGTTACAATGACTCTTAAGATACACAACTAGTGGCGTAGCTATCAGGCAGACTGGAAAGAGTATCAAAAAATGTGTATTTGGGTGAAGAACTGGCAGGAATCTCTATGACTCTCTTGAGGTAGCCAATGCTTCGTCACCAGCAAAATCAAATCAGCAACTTCTAGAAATCCCTTTCAAAAGTAACGATGTTTCTCTTAAGATACACAACTAGTGGCGTATCGCTTCAGGCACACTGGAAACAGTATCTAAAAAATGTGTATTTGGGTGAGCAACTGGCACGAAACACTGTGACTCCCTTAGGGTAACCCATATCTCGTCACCAGTATAATCACAGCTTCAAAGTCAAGAAACCGCTGGCAAGAGTAACGATGTTTCTCTTAAGATACACAACTAGTGGCGTATTACTTCAGGCAGACTGGCCACAGTATCTCAAAATGTGTATTTGGGTGAGCAACTGGCAGGAAGCACTATGACTCTCTTAAGGTAGCCAATGCCTCATCACCAACATAATCATATCACCAACTTCAGGAAACCGCTTGCAAAGGTAACGAAGCTTCCCATAAGATACACAGCTAGTGGGGTGTCACTTGAGGCAGACTGGCCAAAGTATCAAAAAAGTGTGTATTTGGGTGAGGAACTAGCAGGAATCACTATGACACTCATAGGGTAGCCAATGCCTCGTCACCAGCATAATCACATCAGCAACTTCAAGAAACCCCTGGCAAAAGTTACAATGACTCTTAAGATACACAACTAGTGGCGTAGCTATCAGGCAGACTGGAAAGAGTATCTAAAAAATGTGTATTTGGATGAGCAACTGGCAGGAAACACTGTGACTCTCTTAGGGTAGCCAATATCTCGTCACCAGTATAATCACATCTTCAAAGTCAAGAAACCGCTGGCAAGAGCAACGATGTTTCTCTTAAGATACACAACTAGTGGCGTATCGCTTCAGGCAGACTGGCCACAGTATCTCAAAATGTGTATTTGGGTGAGCAACTGGCAGGAAGCACTATGACTCTCTTAAGGTAGCCAAATCCTCGTCACCAACATAATCCCATCACCAACTTCAAGAAACCGCTTGCAAAGGTAACGATGCTTCTCATAAGATACACAGCTAGTGGGGTGTCACTTGAGGCAGACTGGCCAAAGTATCAAAAAAATGTGTATTTGGGTGAGCAACTAGCAGGAATCACTATGACACTCATAGGGTAACCAATGCCTCGTCACCAGCATAATCACATCAGCAACTTCAAGAAACCCCTGGCAAAAGTTACAATGACTCTTAAGATACACAACTAGTGGCGTAGCTTTCAGGCAGACTGGAAAGAGTATCTAAAAAATGTGTATTTGGATGAGCAACTGGCACGAAACACTGTGACTCTCTTAGGGTAGCCAATATCTCGTCACCAGTATAATCACATCTTCAAAGTCAAGAAACCGCTGGCAAGAGTAACGATGTTTCTCTTAAGATACACAACTAGTGGCGTATCGCTTCAGGCAGACTGGCCACAGTATCTCAAAATGTGTATTTGGGTGAGCAACTGGCAGAAAGCACTATGACTCTCTTCAGGTAGCCAATGCCTCGTCACCAACATAATCACATCACCAACTTCAAGAAACCGCTTGCAAAGGTAACGAAGCTTCTCATAAGATACACAGCTAGTGGGGTGTCACTTGAGGCAGACTGGCCAAAGTATCAAAAAAATGTGTATTTGGGTGAGCAACTAGCAGGAATCACTATGACACTCATAGGGTAGCCAATGCCTCGTCACCAGCATAATCACATCAGCAACTTCTAGAAACCCCTGGCAAAAGTTACAACGACTCTTAAGATACACAACTAGTGGCGTAGCTATCAGGCAGACTGGAAAGAGTATCAAAAAATGTGTATTTGGGTGAAGAACTGGCAGGAATCTCTATGACTCTCTTGAGGTAGCCAATGCTTCGTCACCAGCAAAATCAAATCAGCAACTTCTAGAAATCCCTTTCAAAAGTAACGATGTTTCTCTTAAGATACACAACTAGTGGCGTATCGCTTCAGGCACACTGGAAACAGTATCTAAAAAATGTGTATTTGGGTGAGCAACTGGCACGAAACACTGTGACTCCCTTAGGGTAACCCATATCTCGTCACCAGTATAATCACAGCTTCAAAGTCAAGAAACCGCTGGCAAGAGTAACGATGTTTCTCTTAAGATACACAACTAGTGGCGTATTGCTTCAGGCAGACTGGCCACAGTATCTCAAAATGTGTATTTGGGTGAGCAACTGGCAGGAAGCACTATGACTCTCTTAAGGTAGCCAATGCCTCGTCACCAACATAATCACATCAGCAACTTCAAGAAACCCCTGGCAAAAGTTACAATGAGTCTTAAGATAGACAACTAGTGGCGTAGCTATCAGGCAGACTGGAAAGAGTATCTAAAAAATGTGTATTGGGATGAGCAACTGGCAGGAAACACTGTGACTCTCTTAGGGTAGCCAATATCTCGTCACCAGAATAATCACATCTTCAAAGTTAATAAACCGCTGGCAAGAGTAACGATGTTTCTCTTAAGATACACAACTAGTGGCGTATCGCTTCAGTCAGACTGGAAAGAGTATCTAAAGAATGTGTATTTGGGTGAAGAACTGGCAGGAATCTCTATGACTCTCTTGAGGTAGCCAATGCCTCGTCACCAGCAGATTCAAATCAGCAACTTCTAGAAACCCCTTTCAAAAGTAACGATGTTTCTCTTAAGATACACAACTAGTGGCGTATCGCTTCAGGCACACTAGAAACAGTATCTAAAAAATGTGTATTTGGGTGAGCAACTGGCACGAAACACTGTGACTCTCTTAGGGTTACCAATATCTCGTCACCAGTATAATCACATTTTCAAAGTCAAGAAACCGCTGGCAAGAGTAACGATGTTTCTCTTAAGATACACAAGTAGTGGCGTATCGCTTCAGGCAGACTGGCCACAGTATCTCAAAATGTGTATTTGGGTGAGCAACTGGCAGGAAGCACTATGACTCTCTTAAGGTAGCCAATGCCTCGTCACCAACATAATCGCATCACCAACTTCATGAAACCGCTTGCAAAGGTAACGAAGCTTCTCATAAGAAACACAGCTAGTGGGGTGTCACTTGAGGCAGACTGGCCAAAGTATCAAAAAAATGTGTATTTGGGTGAGCAACTAGCAGGAATCACTATGACTCTCATAGGGTAGCCAATGCCTCGTCACCAGCATAATCACATCAGCAACTTCAAGAAACCCCTGGCAACAGTTACAATGACTCTTAAGATACGCAACTAGTGGCGTAGCTATCAGGCAGACTGGCCAAAGTATCAAAAAAATGTGTATTTGGGTGAGCAACTGGCAGGAATCACTATGACACTCATAGGGTAACCAATGCCTCGTCACCAGCATAATCACATCAGCAACTTCAAGAAACCCCTGGCAAAAGTTACAATGACTCTTAAGATACACAACTAGTGGCGTAGCTATCAGGCAGACTGGAAAGAGTATCTAAAAAATGTGTATTTGGGTGAAGAACTGGCAGGAATCTCTATGACTCTCTTGAGGTAGCCAATGCCTCGTCACCAGCAGAATCAAATCAGCAACTTCTAGAAACCCCTGGCAAAAGTAACGATGTTTCTCTTAAGATACACAACTACTGGCGTATCGCTTCAGGCACACTGCAAACAGTATCTAAAAAATGTGTATTTGGGTGAGCAACTGGCACGAAACACTGTGACTCTCTTAGGGTAGCCAATATCTCGTCACCAGTATAATCACATCTTCAAAGTCAAGAAACCGCTGGCAAGAGTAACGATGTTTCTTTTAAGATACACAACTAGTGGCGTATCGCTT
The DNA here is from genome assembly GCF_023898315.1 of Schistocerca nitens. Taxonomy (NCBI): domain Eukaryota; kingdom Metazoa; phylum Arthropoda; class Insecta; order Orthoptera; family Acrididae; genus Schistocerca; species Schistocerca nitens. The sequence goes on along the minus strand of NC_064616.1, from coordinate 102,615,042 downwards.
CAGGCAGACTGGAAAGACTATCTAAAAAATCAGTATTTGGGTGAACTGGCAGGAATCTCTATGACTCTCTTGAGGTAGCCAATGCCTCGTCACCAGCAGAATCAAATCAGCAACTTCTAGAAACCCCTTTCAAAAGTAACGATGTTTCTCTTAAGATAGACAACTAGTGGCGTATCGCTTCAGGCACACTAGAAACAGTATCTAAAAAATGTGTATTTGGGTGAGCAACTAGCACGAAACACTGTGACTCTCTTAGGGTTACCAATATCTCGTCACCAGTATAATCACATCTTCAAAGTCAAGAAACCGCTGGCAAGAGTAACGATGTTTCTCTTAAGATACACAACTAGTGGCGTATCGCTCAGGCAGACTGGCCACAGTATCTCAAAATGTGTATTTGGGTGAGCAACTGGCAGAAAGCACTATGACTCTCTTAAGGTAGCCAATGCCTCGTCACCAACATAATCACATCACCAACTTCAAGAAACCGCTTGCAAAGGTAACGAAGCTTCTCATAAGATACACAGCTAGTTGGGTGTCACTTGAGGCAGACTGGCCAAAGTATCAAAAAAATGTGTATTTGGGTGTGCAACTAGCAGGAATCACTATGACACTCATAGGGTAGCCAATGCCTCGTCACCAGCATAATCACATCAGCAACTTCAAGAAACCCCTGGCAAAAGTTACAATGAGTCTTAAGATAGACAACTAGTGGCGTAGCTATCAGGCAGACTGGAAAGAGTATCTAAAAAATGTGTATTGGGATGAGCAACTGGCAGGAAACACTGTGACTCTCTTAGGGTAGCCAATATCTCGTCACCAGAATAATCACATCTTCAAAGTCAATAAACCGCTGGCAAGAGTAACGATGTTTCTCTTAAGATACACAACTAGTGGCGTATCGCTTCAGGCAGACTGGAAAGAGTATCTAAAGAATGTGTATTTGGGTGAAGAACTGGCAGGAATCTCTATGACTCTCTTGAGGTAGCCAATGCCTCGTCACCAGCAGAATCAAATCAGCAACTTCTAGAAACCCCTTTCAAAAGTAACGATGTTTCTCATAAGATAGACAACTAGTGGCGTATCGCTTCAGGCACACTAGAAACAGTATCTAAAAAATGTGTATTTGGGTGAGCAACTGGCACGAAACACTGTGACTCTCTTAGGGTTACCAATATCTCGTCACCAGTATAATCACATCTTCAAAGTCAAGAAACCGCTGGCAAGAGTAACGATGTTTCTCTTAAGATACACAACTAGTGGCGTATCGCTTCAGGCAGACTGGCCACAGTATCTCAAAATGTGTATTTGGGTGAGCAACTGGCAGGAAGCACTATGACTCTCTTAAGGTAGCCAATGCCTCGTCACCAACATAATCCCATCACCAACTTCAGGAAACCGCTTGCAAAGGTAACGAAGCTTCTCATAAGATACACAGCTAGTGGGGTGTCACTTGAATCAGACTGGCCAAAGTATCAAAAAAATGTGTATTTGGGTGAGCAACTAGCAGGAATCACTATGACACTCATAGGGTAGCCAATGCCTCGTCACCAGCATAATCACATCAGCAACTTCAAGAAACCCCTGGCAAAAGTTACAATGACTCTTAAGATACACAACTAGTGGCGTAGCTATCAGGCAGACTGGAAAGAGTATCTTAAAAATGTGTATTTGGGTGAAGAACTGGCAGGAATCTATGACTCTCTTGAGGTAGCCAATGCCTCGTCACCAGCAGAATCAAATCAGCAACTTCTAGAATCCCCTGGCAAAAGTAACGGTTTCTCTTAAGATACACAACTAGTCGCGTATCGCTTCAGGCACACTGGAAACAGTATCTAAAAAATGTGTATTTGGGTGAGCAACTGGCAGGAAACACTGTGACTCTCTTAGGGTAGCCAATATCTCGTCACCAGTATAATCACATCTTCAAAGTCAAGAAACCGCTGGCAAGAGTAACGATGTTTCTCTTAAGATACACAACTAGTGACGTATCGCTTCAGGCACACTGGAAACAGTATCTAAAAAATGTGTATTTGGGTGAGCAACTGGCACGAAACACTGTGACTCCCTTAGGGTAACCAATATCTCGTCAACAGTTTAATCACAGCTTCAAAGTCAAGAAACTGCTGGCAAGAGTAACGATGTTTCTCTTAAGATAAACAACTAGTGGCGTATCGCTTCAGGCAGACTGGCCACAGTATCTCAAAATGTGTATTTGGGTGAGCAACTGGCAGGAAGCACTATGACTCTCTTAAGGTAGCCAATGCCTCGTCACCAACATAATCGCATCACCAACTTCAGGAAACCGCTTGCAAAGGTAACGAAGCTTCTCATAAGATACACAGCTAGTGGGGTGTCACTTGAGGCAGACTGGCCAAAGTATCAAAAAAATGTGTATTTGGGTGAGCAACTAGCAGGAATCACTATGACACTCATAGGGTAGCCAATGCCTCGTCACCAGCATAATCACATCAGCAACTTCAAGAAACCCCTGGCAAAAGTTACAATGTCTCTTAAGATACACAACTAGTGGCGTAGCTATCAGGCAGACTGGAAAGAGTATCTAAAAAATGTGTATTTGGGTGAAGAACTGGCAGGAATCTCTATGACTCTCTTGAGGTAGCCAATGCCTCGTCACCAGCAGAATCAAATCAGCAACTTCTTGAAACCCCTGGCAAAAGTAACGATGTTTCTCTTAAGATACACAACTAGTGGCGTATCGCTTCAGGCACACTGGAAACAGTATCTAAAAAATGTGTATTTGGGTGAGCAACTGGCACGAAACACTGTGACTCCCTTAGGGTAACCAATATCTCGTCACCAGTATAATCACAGCTTCAATGTCAAGAAACCGCTGGCAAGAGTAACGATGTTTCTCTTAAGATACACAACTAGTGGCGTATCGCTTCAGGCAGACTGGCCACAGTATCTCAAAATGTGTATTTGGGTGAGCAATTGGCAGGAAGCACTATGACTCTCTTAAGGTAGCCAATGCCTCGTCACCAACATAATCACATCACCAACTTCAGGAAACCGCTTGCAAAGGTAACGAAGCTTCTCATAAGATACACAGCTAGTGGGGTGTCACTTGAGGCAGACTGGCCAAAGTATCAAAAAAGTGTGTATTTGGGTGAGCAACTAGCAGGAATCACTATGACACTCATAGGGTAGCCAATGCCTCGTCACCAGCATAATCACATCAGCAACTTCAAGAAACCCCTGGCAAAAGTTACAATGACTCTTAAGATACACAACTAGTGGCGTAGCTATCAGGCAGACTGGGAAGTGTATCTAAAAAATGTGTATTGGGATGAGCAACTGGCAGGAAACACTGTGACTCTCTTAGGGTAGCCAATATCTCGTCACCAGTATAATCACATCTTCAAAGTCAAGAAACCGCTGGCAAGAGTAACGATGTTTCTCTTAAGATACACAACTAGTGGCGTATCGCTTCAGGCAGACTGGAAAGACTATCTAAAAAATCAGTATTTGGGTGAAGAACTGGCAGGAATCTCTATGACTCTCTTGAGGTAGCCAATGCCTCGTCACCAGCAGAATCAAATCAGCAACTTCTAGAAACCCCTGGCAAAAGTAACGGTTTCTCTTAAGATACACAACTAGTCGCGTATCGCTTCAGGCACACTGGAAACAGTATCTAAAAAATGTCTATTTGGGTGAGCAACTGGCACGAAACACTGTGACTCCCTTAGGGTAACCAATATCTCGTCACCAGTATAATCACAGCTTCAAAGTCAAGAAACCGCTGGCAAGAGTAACGATGTTTCTCTTAAGATACACAACTAGTGACGTATCGCTTCAGGCACACTGGAAACAGTATCTAAAAAATGTGTATTTGGGTGAGCAACTGGCACGAAACACTGTGACTCCCTTTGGGTAACCAATATCTCGTCAACAGTATAATCACAGCTTCAAAGTCAAGAAACTGCTGGCAAGAGTAACGATGTTTCTCTTAAGATACACAACTAGTGGCGTATCGCTTCAGGCAGACTGGCCACAGTATCTCAAAATGTGTATTTGGGTGAGCAACTGGCAGGACGCTCTATGACCCTCTTAAGGTAGCCAATGCATCGTCACCAACATAATCACATCACCAACTTCAGGAAACCGCTTGCAAAGGTAACGAAGCTTCTCATAAGATACACAGCTAGTGGGGTGTCACTTGAGGCAGACTGGCCAAAGTATCAAAAAAGTGTGTGTTTGGGTGAGCAACTAGCAGGAATCACTATGACACTCATAGGGTAGCCAATGCCTCGTCACCAGCATAATCACATCAGCAACTTCAAGAAACCCCTGGCAAAAGTTACAATGACTCTTAAGATACACAACTAGTGGCGTAGCTATCAGGCAGACTGGAAAGAGTATCTAAAAAATGTGTATTGGGATGAGCAACTGGCAGGAAACACTGTGACTCTCTTAGGGTAGCCAATATCTCGTCACCAGTATAATCACATCTTCAAAGTCAAGAAACCGCTGGCAAGAGTAACGATGTTTCTCTTAAGATACACAACTAGTAGCGTATCGCTTCATTCAGACTGGAAAGAGTATCTAAAAAATGTGTATTTGGGTGAAGAACTGGCAGGAATCTCTATGACTCTCTTGAGGTAGCCAATGCCTCGTCACCAGCAGAATCAAATCAGCAACTTCTAGAAACCCCTTTCAAAAGTAACGATGTTTCTCTTAAGATACACAACTAGTGGCGTATCGCTTCAGGCACACTAGAAACAGTATCTAAAAAATGTCTATTTGGGTGAGCAACTGGCACGAAACACTGTGACTCCCTTAGGGTAACCAATATCTCGTCACCAGTATAATCACAGCTTCAAAGTCAAGAAACCGCTGGCAAGAGTAACGATGTTTCATTTAAGATACACAACTAGTGGCGTATCGCTTCAGGCAGACTGGCCACAGTATCTCAAAATGTGTTTTTGGGTGAGCAACTGGCAGGAAGCACTATGACTCTCTTAAGGTAGCCAATGCCTCGTCACCAACATAATCCCATCACCAACTTCAGGAAACCGTTTGCAAAGGTAACGAAGCTTCTCATAAGATACACAGCTAGTGGGGTGTCACTTGAGACAGACTGGCCAAAGTATCAAAAAAATGTGTATTTGGGTGAGCAACTAGCAGGAATCACTATGACACTCATAGGGTAGCCAATGCCTCGTCACCAGCATAATCACATCAGCAACTTCAAGAAACCCCTGGCAAAAGTTACAATGACTCTTAAGATACACAACTAGTGGCGTAGCTATCAGGCAGACTGGAAAGAGTATCTAAAAAATGTGTATTTGGGTGAAGAACTGGCAGGAATCTCTATGACTCTCTTGAGGTAGCCAATGCCTCGTCACCAGCAGAATCAAATCAGCAACTTCTAGAAACCCCTGGCAAAAGTAACGATGTTTCTCTTAAGATACACAACTAGTGGCGTATCGCTTCAGGCACACTAGAAACAGTATCTAAAAAATGTGTATTTGGGTGAGCAACTGGCACGAAACACTGTGACTCTCTTAGGGTAACCAATATCTCGTCACCAGTATAATCACATCTTCAAAGTCAAGAAACCGCTGGCAAGAGTAACGATGTTTCTCTTAAGATACACAACTAGTGGCGTATCGCTTCAGGCACACTGGAAACAGTATCTAAAAAATGTGTATTTGGGTGAGCAACTGGCACGAAACACTGTGACTCCCTTAGGGTAACCAATATCTCGTCACCAGTATAATCACAGCTTCAAAGTCAAGAAACCGCTGGCAAGAGTAACGATGTTTCTCTTAAGATACACAACTAGTGGCGTATCGCTTCAGGCAGACTGGCCACAGTATCTCAAAATGTGTATTTGGGTGAGCAACTGGCAGGAAGCACTATGACTTTCTTAATGTAACCAATGCCTCGTCACCAACATAATCCCATCACCAACTTCAGGAAACCGCTTGCAAAGGTAACAAAGCTTCTCATAAGATACACAGCTAGTGGGGTGTCACTTGAGGCAGACTGGCCAAAGTATCAAAGAAATGTGTATTTGGGTGAGCAACTAGCAGGAATCACTATGACACTCATAGGGTAGCCAATGCCTCGTCACCAGCATAATCACATCAGCAACTTCAAGAAACCCCTGGCAAAAGTTACAATGACTCTTAAGATACATAACTAGTGGCGTAGCTATCAGGCAGACTGGAAAGAGTATCTAAAAAATGTGTATTGGGATGAGCAACTGGCAGGAAACACTGTGACTCTCTTAGGGTAGCCAATATCTCGTCACCAATATAATCACATCTTCAAAGTCAAGAAACCGCTGGCAAGAGTAACGATGTTTCTCTTAAGATACACAACTAGTGGCGTATCGCTTCAGGCAGACTGGAAAGAGTATCTAAAAAATGTGTATTTGGGTGAAGAACTGGCAGGAATCTCTATGACTCTCTTGAGGTAGCCAATGCCTCGTCACCAGCAGAATCAAATCAGCAACTTCTAGAAACCCCTTTCAAAAGTAACGATGTTTCTCTTAAGATACACAACTAGTGGCGTATCGCTTCAGGCACACTAGAAACAGTATCTAAAAAATGTGTATTTGGGTGAGCAACTGGCACGAAACACTGTGACTCTCTTAGGGTTACCAATATCTCGTCACCAGTATAATCACATCTTCAAAGTCAAGAAACCGCTGGCAAGAGTAACGATGTTTCTCTTAAGATACACAACTAGTGGCGTATCGCTTCAGGCAGACTGGCCACAGTATCTCAAAATGTGTATTTGGGTGAGCAACTGGCAGGAAGCACTATGACTTTCTTAATGTAACCAATGCCTCGTCACCAACATAATCCCATCACCAACTTCAGGAAACCGCTTGCAAAGGTAACAAAGCTTCTCATAAGATACACAGCTAGTGGGGTGTCACTTGAGGCAGACTGGCCAAAGTATCAAAGAAATGTGTATTTGGGTGAGCAACTAGCAGGAATCACTATGACACTCATAGGGTAGCCAATGCCTCGTCACCAGCATAATCACATCAGCAACTTCAAGAAACCCCTGGCAAAAGTTACAATGACTCTTAAGATACACAACTAGTGTCGTAGCTATCAGGCAGACTGGAAAGAGTATCTAAAAAATGTGTATTTTGGTGAAGAACTGGCAGGAATCTCTATGACTCTCTTGAGGTAGCCAATGCCTCGTCACCAGCAGAATCAAATCAGCAACTTCTAGAAACCCCTGGCAAAAGTAACGATGTTTCTCTTAAGATACACAACTAGTGGCCTATCGCTTCAGGCACACTAGAAACAGTATCTAAAAAATGTGTATTTGGATGAGCAACTGGCACGAAACACTGTGACTCCCTTAGGGTAACCAATATCTCGTCACCAGTATAATCATAGCTTCAAAGTCAAGAAACCGCTGGCAAGAGTAACGATGTTTCCCTTAAGATACACAACTAGTGGCGTATCGCTTCAGGCAGACTGGCCACAGTATCTCAAAATGTGTATTTGGGTGAGCAACTGGCAGGAAGCACTATGACTCTCTTAAGGTAGCCAATGCCTCGTCACCAACATAATCACATCACCAACTTCAGGAAACCGCTTGCAAAGGTAACGAAGCTTCTCATAAGATACACAGCTAGTGGGGTGTCACTTGAGGCAGACTGGCCAAAGTATCAAAAAAGTGTGTATTTGGGTGAGCAACTAGCAGGAATCACTATGACACTCATAGGGTAGCCAATGCCTCGTCACCAGCATAATCACATCAGTAACTTCAAGAAACCCCTGGCAAAAGTTACAATGACTCTTAAGATACACAACTAGTGGCGTAGCTATCAGGCAGACTGGAAAGAGTATCTAAAAAATGTGTATTGGGATGAGCAACTGGCAGGAAACACTGTGACTCTCTTAGGGTAGCCAATATCTCGTCACCAGTATAATCACATCTTCAAAGTCAAGAAACCGCTGGCAAGAGTAACGATGTTTCTCTTAAGATACACAACTAGTGGCGTATCGCTTCAGGCAGACTGGAAAGAGTATCTAAAAAATGTGTATTTGGGTGAAGAACTGGCAGGAATCTCTATGACTCTCTTGAGGTAGCCAATGCCTCGTCACCAGCAGAATCAAATCAGCAACTTCTAGAAACCCCTTTCAAAAGTAACGATGTTTCTCTTAAGATACACAACTAGTGGCGTATCGCTTCAGGCACACTAGAAACAGTATCTAAAAAATGTCTATTTGGGTGAGCAACTGGCACGAAACACTGTGACTCTCTTAGGGTTACCAATATCTCGTCACCAGTATTATCACATCTTCAAAGTCAAGAAACCGCTGGCAAGAGTAACGATGTTTCTCTTAAGATACACAACTAGTGGCGTATCGCTTCAGGCAGACTGGCCACAGTATCTCAAAATGTGTATTTGGGTGAGCAACTGGCAGGAAGCACTATGACTCTCTTAAGGTAGCCAATGCCTCGTCACCAACATAATCCCATCACCAACTTCAGGAAACCGCTTGCAAAGGTAACGAAGCTTCTCATAAGATACACAGCTAGTGGGGTGTCACTTGAGGCAGACTGGCCAAAGTATCAAAAAAATGTGTATTTGGGTGAGCAACTAGCAGGAATCACTATGACACTTATAGGGTAGCCAATGCCTCGTCACCAGCATAATCACATCAGCAACTTCAAGAAACCCCTGGCAAAAGTTACAATGACTCTTAAGATACGCAACTAGTGGCGTAGCTATCAGGCAGACTGGAAAGAGAATCAAAAAAATGTGTATTTGGGTGAAGAACTGGCAGGAATCTCTACGACTCTCTTGAGGTAGCCAATGCCTCGTCACCAGCAGAATCAAATCAGCAACTTCTAGAAACCCCTGGCAAAAGTAACAATGTTTCTCTTAAGATACACAACTATGGCGTATCGCTTCAGGCACACTAGAAACAGTATCTAAAAAATGTGTATTTGGGTGAGCAACTGGCACGAAACACTGTGACTCTCTTAGGGTAACCAATATCTCGTCACCAGTATAATCACATCTTCAAAGTCAAGAAACCGCTGGCAAGAGTAACGATGTTTCTCTTAAGATACACAACTAGTGGCGTATCGCTTCAGGCACACTGGAAACAGTATCTAAAAAATGTGTATTTGGGTGAGCAACTGGCACGAAACACTGTGACTCCCTTAGGGTAACCAATATCTCGTCACCAGTATAATCACAGCTTCAAAGTCAAGAAACCGCTGGCAAGAGTAACGATGTTTCTCTTAAGATACACAACTAGTGGCGTAGCTATCAGGCAGACTGGAAAGAGTATCTAAAAAATGTGTATTTGGGTGAAGAACTGGCGGGAATCTCTATGACTCTCTTGAGGTAGCCAATGCTTCGTCACCAGCAGAATCAAATCAGCAACTTCTAGAAATCCCTTTCAAAAGTAACGATGTTTCTCTTAAGATACACAACTAGTGGCGTATCGCTTCAGGCAGACTGGAAAGAGTATCTAAAAAATGTGTATTTGGGTGAAGAACTGGCAGGAATCTCTATGACTCTCTTGAGGTAGCCAATGCCTCGTCACCAGCAGAATGAAATCAGCAACTTCTAGAAACCCCTGGCAAAAGTAACGATGTCTCTCTTAAGATACACAAGTAGTGGCGTATCGCTTCAGGCACACTGGAAACAGTATCTAAAAAATGTGTATTTGGGTGAGCTACTGGCACGAAACACTGTGACTCCCTTAGGGTAACCAATATCTCGTCACCAGTATAATCACAGCTTCAAAGTCAAGAAACCGCTGGCAAGAGTAACGATGTTTCTCTTAAGATACACAACTAGTGGCGTATCGCTTCAGGCAGACTGGCCACAGTATCTCAAAATGTGTATTTGGGTGAGCAACTGGCAGGAAGCACTATGACTCTCATAAGGTAGCCAATGCCTCGTCACCAACATAATCACATCACCAACTTCAGGAAACCGCTTGCAAAGGTAACGAAGCTTCTCATAAGATACACAGCTAGTGGGGTGTCACTTGAGGCAGACTGGCCAAAGTATCAAAAAATTGTGTATTTGGGTGAGCAACAAGCAGGAATCACTATGACACTCATAGGGTAGCCAATGCCTCGTCACCAGCATAATTACATCAGCAACTTCAAGAAACCCCTGGCAAAAGTTACAATGACTCTTAAGATACACAACTAGTGGCGTAGCTATCAGGCAGACTGGAAAGAGTATCTAAAAAATGTGTATTTGGATGAGCAACTGGCAGGAAACACTGTGACTCTCTTAGGGTAGCCAATATCTCGTCACCAGTATAATCACATCTTCAAAGTCAAGAAACCGCTGGCAAGAGCAACGATGTTTCTCTTAAGATACACAACTAGTGGCGTATCGCTTCAGGCAGACTGGCCACAGTATCTCAAAATGTGTATTTGGGTGAGCAACTGGCAGGAAGCACTATGACTCTCTTAAGGTGGCCAATGCCTCGTCACCAACATAATCCCATCACCAACTTCAAGAAACCGCTTGCAAAGGTAACGATGCTTCTCGTAAGATACACAGCTAGTGGGGTGTCACTTGAGGCAGACTGGCCAAAGTATCAAAAAAATGTGTATTTGGGTGAGCAACTAGCAGGAATCACTATGACACTCATAGGGTAACCAATGCCTCGTCACCAGCATAATCACATCAGCAACTTCAAGAAACCCCTGGCAAAAGTTACAATGACTCTTAAGATACACAACTAGTGGCGTAGCTATCAGGCAGACTGGAAAGAGTATCTAAAAATGTGTATTTGGGTGAAGAACTGGCAGGAATCTCTATGACTCTCTTCAGGTAGCCAATGCTTCGTCACCAGCAGAATCAAATCAGCAACTTCTAGAAATCCCTTTCAAAAGTAACGATGTTTCTCTTAAGATACACAACTAGTGGCGTATCGCTTCAGGCAGACTGGCTACAGTATCTCAAAATGTGTATTTGGGTGAGCAACTGGCAGGAAGCACTATGACTCTCTTAAGGTAGCCAATGCCTCGTCACCAACATAATCCCATCACCAACTTCAAGAAACCGCTTGCAAAGGTAACGATGCTTCTCATAAGATACACAGCTAGTGGTGTGTCACTTGAGGCAGACTGGCCAAAGTATCAAAAAAATGTGTATTTGGGTGAGCAACTAGCAGGAATCACTATGACACTCATAGGGTAACCAATGCTTCGTCACCAGCATAATCACATCAGCAACTTCAAGAAACCCCTGGCAAAAGTTACAATGACTCTTAAGATACACAACTAGTGGCGTATCGCTTCAGGCACACTGGAAACAGTATTTAAAAAATGTGTATTTGGGTGAGCAACTGGCACGAAACACTGTGACTCTCTTAGGGAAACCAATATCTCGGCACCAGTATAATCACATCTTCAAAGTCAAGAAACCGCTGGCAAGAGTAACGATGTTTCTCTTAAGATACACAACTAGTGGCGTATCGCTTCAGGCAGACTGGCCACAGTATCTCAAAATGTGTATTTGGGTCAGCAACTGGCAGGAAGCACTATGACTCTCTTAAGGTAGCCAATTCCTCGTCACCAACATAATCCCATCACCAACTTCAAGAAACCGCTTGCAAAGGTAACGATGCTTCTCATAAGATACACAGCTAGTGGGGTGTCACTTGAGGCAGACTGGCCAAAGTATCAAAAAATTGTGTATTTGGGTGAGCAACAAGCAGGAATCACTATGACACTCATAGGGTAGCCAATGCCTCGTCACCAGCATAATTACATCAGCAACTTCAAGAAACCCCTGGCAAAAGTTACAATGACTCTTAAGATACACAACTAGTGGCGTAGCTATCAGGCAGACTGGAAAGAGTATCTAAAAAATGTGTATTTGGATGAGCAACTGGCAGGAAACACTGTGACTCTCTTAGGGTAGCCAATATCTCGTCACCAGTATAATCACATCTTCAAAGTCAAGAAACCGCTGGCAAGAGCAACGATGTTTCTCTTAAGATACACAACTAGTGGCGTATCGCTTCAGGCAGACTGGCCACAGTATCTCAAAATGTGTATTTGGGTGAGCAACTGGCAGGAAGCACTATGACTCTCTTAAGGTGGCCAATGCCTCGTCACCAACATAATCCCATCACCAACTTCAAGAAACCGCTTGCAAAGGTAACGATGCTTCTCGTAAGATACACAGCTAGTGGGGTGTCACTTGAGGCAGACTGGCCAAAGTATCAAAAAAATGTGTATTTGGGTGAGCAACTAGCAGGAATCACTATGACACTCATAGGGTAACCAATGCCTCGTCACCAGCATAATCACATCAGCAACTTCAAGAAACCCCTGGCAAAAGTTACAATGACTCTTAAGATACACAACTAGTGGCGTAGCTATCAGGCAGACTGGAAAGAGTATCTAAAAATGTGTATTTGGGTGAAGAACTGGCAGGAATCTCTATGACTCTCTTCAGGTAGCCAATGCTTCGTCACCAGCAGAATCAAATCAGCAACTTCTAGAAATCCCTTTCAAAAGTAACGATGTTTCTCTTAAGATACACAACTAGTGGCGTATCGCTTCAGGCAGACTGGCTACAGTATCTCAAAATGTGTATTTGGGTGAGCAACTGGCAGGAAGCACTATGACTCTCTTAAGGTAGCCAATGCCTCGTCACCAACATAATCCCATCACCAACTTCAAGAAACCGCTTGCAAAGGTAACGATGCTTCTCATAAGATACACAGCTAGTGGTGTGTCACTTGAGGCAGACTGGCCAAAGTATCAAAAAAATGTGTATTTGGGTGAGCAACTAGCAGGAATTACTATGACACTCATAGGGTAACCAATGCTTCGTCACCAGCATAATCACATCAGCAACTTCAAGAAACCCCTGGCAAAAGTTACAATGACTCTTAAGATACACAACTAGTGGCGTATCGCTTCAGGCACACTGGAAACAGTATTTAAAAAATGTGTATTTGGGTGAGCAACTGGCACGAAACACTGTGACTCTCTTAGGGAAACCAATATCTCGGCACCAGTATAATCACATCTTCAAAGTCAAGAAACCGCTGGCAAGAGTAACGATGTTTCTCTTAAGATACACAACTAGTGGCGTATCGCTTCAGGCAGACTGGCCACAGTATCTCAAAATGTGTATTTGGGTCAGCAACTGGCAGGAAGCACTATGACTCTCTTAAGGTAGCCAATTCCTCGTCACCAACATAATCCCATCACCAACTTCAAGAAACCGCTTGCAAAGGTAACGATGCTTCTCATAAGATACACAGCTAGTGGGGTGTCACTTGAGGCAGACTGGCCAAAGTATCAAAAAATTGTGTATTTGGGTGAGCAACAAGCAGGAATCACTATGACACTCATAGGGTAGCCAATGCCTCGTCACCAGCATAATTACATCAGCAACTTCAAGAAACCCCTGGCAAAAGTTACAATGACTCTTAAGATACACAACTAGTGGCGTAGCTATCAGGCAGACTGGAAAGAGTATCTAAAAAATGTGTATTTGGATGAGCAACTGGCAGGAAACAATGTGACTCTCTTAGGGTAGCCAATATCTCGTCACCAGTATAATCACATCTTCAAAGTCAAGAAACCGCTGGCAAGAGCAACGATGTTTCTCTTAAGATACACAAATAGTGGCGTATCGCTTCAGGCAGACTGGCCACAGTATCTCAAAATGTGTATTTGGGTGAGCAACTGGCAGGAAGCACTATGACTCTCTTAAGGTGGCCAATGCCTCGTCACCAACATAATCCCATCACCAACTTCAAGAAACCGCTTGCAAAGGTAACGATGCTTCTCGTAAGATACACAGCTAGTGGGGTGTCACTTGAGGCAGACTGGCCAAAGTATCAAAAAAATGTGTATTTGGGTGAGCAACTAGCAGGAATCACTATGACACTCATAGGGTAACCAATGCCTCGTCACCAGCATAATCACATCAGCAACTTCAAGAAACCCCTGGCAAAAGTTACAATGACTCTTAAGATACACAACTAGTGGCGTAGCTATCAGGCAGACTGGAAAGAGTATCTAAAAATGTGTATTTGGGTGAAGAACTGGCAGGAATCTCTATGACTCTCTTGAGGTAGCCAATGCTTCGTCACCAGCAGAATCAAATCAGCAACTTCTAGAAATCCCTTTCAAAAGTAACGATGTTTCTCTTAAGATACACAACTAGTGGCGTATCGCTTCAGGCAGACTGGCTACAGTATCTCAAAATGTGTATTTGGGTGAGCAACTGGCAGGAAGCACTATGACTCTCTTAAGGTAGCCAATGCCTCGTCACCAGCATAATCACATCAGCAACTTCAAGAAACCGCTTGCAAAGGTAACGATGCTTCTCATAAGATACACAGCTAGTGGTGTGTCACTTGAGGCAGACTGGCCAAAGTATCAAAAAAATGTGTATTTGGGTGAGCAACTAGCAGGAATCACTATGACACTCATAGGGTAACCAATGCTTCGTCACCAGCATAATCACATCAGCAACTTCAAGAAACCCCTGGCAAAAGTTACAATGACTCTTAAGATACACAACTAGTGGCGTATCGCTTCAGGCACACTGGAAACAGTATTTAAAAAATGTGTATTTGGGTGAGCAACTGGCACGAAACACTGTGACTCTCTTAGGGAAACCAATATCTCGGCACCAGTATAATCACATCTTCAAAGTAAAGAAACCGCTGGCAAGAGTAACGATGTTTCTCTTAAGATACACAACTAGTGGCGTATCGCTTCAGGCAGACTGGCCACAGTCTCTCAAAATGTGTATTTGGGTGAGCAACTGGCAGGAAGCACTATGACTCTCTTAAGGTAGCCAATTCCTCGTCACGAACATAATCCCATCACCAACTTCAAGAAACCGCTTGCAAAGGTAACGATGCTTCTCATAAGATACACAGCTAGTGGGGTGTCACTTGAGGCAGACTGGCCAAAGTATCAAAAAATTGTGTATTTGGGTGAGCAACAAGCAGGAATCACTATGACACTCATAGGGTAGCCAATGCCTCGTCACCAGCATAATTACATCAGCAACTTCAAGAAACCCCTGGCAAAAGTTACAATGACTCTTAAGATACACAACTAGTGGCGTAGCTATCAGGCAGACTGGAAAGAGTATCTAAAAAATGTGTATTTGGATGAGCAACTGGCAGGAAACAATGTGACTCTCTTAGGGTAGCCAATATCTCGTCACCAGTATAATCACATCTTCAAAGTCAAGAAACCGCTGGCAAGAGCAACGATGTTTCTCTTAAGATACACAACTAGTGGCGTATCGCTTCAGGCAGACTGGCCACAGTATCTCAAAATGTGTATTTGGGTGAGCAACTGGCAGGAAGCACTATGACTCTCTTAAGGTGGCCAATGCCTCGTCACCAACATAATCCCATCACCAACTTCAAGAAACCGCTTGCAAAGGTAACGATGCTTCTCGTAAGATACACAGCTAGTGGGGTGTCACTTGAGGCAGACTGGCCAAAGTATCAAAAAAATGTGTATTTGGGTGAGCAACTAGCAGGAATCACTATGACACTCATAGGGTAACCAATGCCTCGTCACCAGCATAATCACATCAGCAACTTCAAGAAACCCCTGGCAAAAGTTACAATGACTCTTAAGATACACAACTAGTGGCGTAGCTATCAGGCAGACTGGAAAGAGTATCTAAAAATGTGTATTTGGGTGAAGAACTGGCAGGAATCTCTATGACTCTCTTGAGGTAGCCAATGCTTCGTCACCAGCAGAATCAAATCAGCAACTTCTAGAAATCCCTTTCAAAAGTAACGATGTTTCTCTTAAGATACACAACTAGTGGCGTATCGCTTCAGGCAGACTGGCTACAGTATCTCAAAATGTGTATTTGGGTGAGCAACTGGCAGGAAGCACTATGACTCTCTTAAGGTAGCCAATGCCTCGTCACCAACATAATCCCATCACCAACTTCAAGAAACCGCTTGCAAAGGTAACGATGCTTCTCATAAGATACACAGCTAGTGGGGTGTCACTTGAGGCAGACTGGCCAAAGTATCAAAAAAATGTGTATTTGGGTGAGCAACTAGCAGGAATCACTATGAGACTCATAGGGTAACCAATGCCTCGTCACCAGCATAATCACATCAGCAACTTCAAGAAACCCCTGGCAAAAGTTACAATGACTCTTAAGATACACAACTAGTGGCGTATCGCTTCAGGCACACTGGAAACAGTATTTAAAAATGTGTATTTGGGTGAGCAACTGGCACGAAACACTGTGACTCTCTTAGGGAAACCAATATCTCGGCACCAGTATAATCACATCTTCAAAGTCAAGAAACCGCTGGCAAGAGTAACGATGTTTCTCTTAAGATACACAACTAGTGGCGTATCGCGTCAGGCAGACTGGCCACAGCATCTCAAAATGTGTATTTGGGTGAGCAACTGGCAGAAAGACCTATGACTCCCTTAAGGTAGCCAATGCCTCGTCACCAACATAATCACATCACCAACTTCAAGAAACCGCTTGCAAAGGTAACGAAGCTTCTCATAAGATACACAGCTGGTTGGGTGTCACTTGAGGCAGACTGGCCAAAGTATCAAAAAAATGTGTATTTGGGTGTGCAACTAGCAGGAATCACTATGACACTCATAGGGTAGCCAATGCCTCGTCACCAGCATAATCACATCAGCAACTTCAAGAAACCCCTGGCAAAAGTTACAATGACTCTTAAGATACACAACTAGTGGCGTAGCTATCAGGCACACTGGAAAGAATATCTAAAAAATGTGTATTGGGATGAGCAACTGGCAGGAAACACTGTGACTCTCTTAGGGTAGCCAATATCTCGTCACCAGTATAATCACATCTTCAAAGTCAAGAAACCGCTGGCAAGAGCAACGATGTTTCTCTTAAGATACACAACTAGTGGCGTATCGCTTCAGGCAGACTGGCCACAGTATCTCAAAATGTGTATTTGGGTGAGCAACTGGCAGGAAGCACTATGACTCTCTTAAGGTGGCCAATGCCTCGTCACCAACATAATCCCATCACCAACTTCAAGAAACCGCTTGCAAAGGTAACGATGCTTCTCGTAAGATACACAGCTAGTGGGGTGTCACTTGAGGCAGACTGGCCAAAGTATCAAAAAAATGTGTATTTGGGTGAGCAACTAGCAGGAATCACTATGACACTCATAGGGTAACCAATGCCTCGTCACCAGCATAATCACATCAGCAACTTCAAGAAACCCCTGGCAAAAGTTACAATGACTCTTAAGATACACAACTAGTGGCGTAGCTATCAGGCAGACTGGAAAGAGTATCTAAAAATGTGTATTTGGGTGAAGAACTGGCAGGAATCTCTATGACTCTCTTGAGGTATCCAATGCTTCGTCACCAGCAGAATCAAATCAGCAACTTCTAGAAATCCCTTTCAAAAGTAACGATGTTTCTCTTAAGATACACAACTAGTGGCGTATCGCTTCAGGCAGACTGGCTACAGTATCTCAAAATGTGTATTTGGGTGAGCAACTGGCAGGAAGCACTATGACTCTCTTAAGGTAGCCAATGCCTCGTCACCAACATAATCCCATCACCAACTTCAAGAAACCGCTTGCAAAGGTAACGATGCTTCTCATAAGATACACAGCTAGTGGGGTGTCACTTGAGGCAGACTGGCCAAAGTATCAAAAAAATGTGTATTTGGGTGAGCAACTAGCAGGAATCACTATGAGACTCATAGGGTAACCAATGCCTCGTCACCAGCATAATCACATCAGCAACTTCAAGAAACCCCTGGCAAAAGTTACAATGACTCTTAAGATACACAACTAGTGGCGTATCGCTTCAGGCACACTGGAAACAGTATTTAAAAATGTGTATTTGGGTGAGCAACTGGCACGAAACACTGTGACTCTCTTAGGGTAGCCAATATCTCGTCACCAGTATAATCACATCTTCAAAGTCAAGAAACCGCTGGCAAGAGCAACGATGTTTCTCTTAAGATACACAACTAGTGGCGTATCGCTTCAGGCAGACTGGCCACAGTATCTCAAAATGTGTATTTGGGTGAGCAACTGGCAGGAAGCACTATGACTCTCTTAAGGTAGCCAATGCCTCGTCACCAACATAATCCCATCACCAACTTCAAGAAACCGCTTGCAAAGGTAACGATGCTTCTCATAAGATACACAGCTAGTGGGGTGTCACTTGAGGCAGACTGGCCAAAGTATCAAAAAAATGTGTGTTTGGGTGAGTAACTAGCAGGAATCACTATGACACTCATAGGGTAACCAATGCCTCGTCACCAGCATAATCACATCAGCAACTTCAAGAAACACCTGGCAAAAGTTACAATGACTCTTAAGATACACAACTAGTGGCGTAGCTATCAGGCAGACTGGAAAGAGTATCTAAAAATGTGTAATTGGATGAGCAACTGGCAGGAAACACTGTGACTCTCTTAGGGTAGCCAATATCTCGTCACCAGTATAATCACATCTTCAAAGTCAAGAAACCGCTGGCAAGAGCAACGATGTTTCTCTTAAGATACACAACTAGTGGCGTATCGCTTCAGGCAGACTGGCCACAGTATCTCAAAATGTGTATTTGGGTGAGCAACTGGCAGGAAGCACTATGACTCTCTTAAGGTAGCCAATGCCTCGTCACCAACATAATCCCATCACCAACTTCATGAAACCGCTTGCAAAGGTAACGATGCTTCTCGTAAGATACACAGCTAGTGGGGTGTCACTTGAGGCAGACTGGCCAAAGTATCAAAAAAATGTGTATTTGGGTGAGCAACTAGCAGGAATCACTATGACACTCATAGGGTAACCAATGCCTCGTCACCAGCATAATCACATCAGCAACTTCAAGAAACCCCTGGCAAAAGTTACAATGACTCTTGAGATACACAACTAGTGGCGTAGCTATCAGGCAGACTGGAAAGAGTATGTAAAAAATGTGTATTTGGGTGAAGAACTGGCAGGAATCTCTATGACTCTCTTGAGGTAGCCAATGCTTCGTCACCAGCAGAATCAAATCAGCAACTTCTAGAAATCCCTTTCAAAAGTAACGATGTTTCTCTTAAGATACACAAATAGTGGCGTATCGCTTCAGGCAGACTGGCCACAGTATCTCAAAATGTGTATTTGGGTGAGCAACTGGCAGGAAGCACTATGACTCTCTTAAGGTAGCCAGTGCCTCGTCACCAACATAATCCCATCACCAACTTCAAGAAACCGCTTGCAAAGGTAACGATGCTTCTCATAAGATACACAGCTAGTGGGGTGTCACTTGAGGCAGACTGGCCAAAGTATCAAAATAATGTGTATTTGGGTGAGCAACTAGCAGGAATCACTATGACACTCATAGGGTACCAATTCCTCGTCACCAGCATAATCACATCAGCAACTTCAAGAAACCCCTGGCAAAAGTTACAATGACTCTTAAGATACACAACTAGTGGCGTAGCTATCAGGCAGACTGGAAAGAGTATCTATAAATGTGTATTTGGATGAGCAACTGGCAGGAAACACTGTGACTCTCTTAGGGTAGCCAATATCTCGTCACCAGTATAATCACATCTTCAAAGTCAAGAAACCGCTGGCAAGAGCAACGATGTTTCTCTTAAGATACACAACTAGTGGCGTATCGCTTCAGGCAGACTGGCCACAGTATCTTAAAATGTGTATTTGGGTGAGCAACTGGCAGGAAGCACTATGACTCTCTTAAGATAGCCAATGCCTCGTCACCAACATAATCCCATCACCAACTTCAAGAAACCGCTTGCAAAGGTAACGATGCTTCTCATAAGATACACAGCTAGTGGGGTGTCACTTGAGGCAGACTGGCCAAAGTATCAAAAAAATGTGTATTTGGGTGAGCAACTAGCAGGAATCACTATGACACTCATAGGGTAACCAATGCCTCGTCACCAGCATAATCACATCAGCAACTTCAAGAAACCCCTGGCAAAAGTTACAATGACTCTTAAGATGCACAACTAGTGGCGTAGCTATCAGGCAGACTGGAAAGAGTATCTATAAATGTGTATTTGGATGAGCAACTGGCAGGAAACACTGTGACTCTCTTAGGGTAGCGAATATCTCGTCTTCAGTATAATCACATCTTCAAAGTCAAGAAACCGCTGGCAAGAGCAACGATGTTTCTCTTAAGATACACAACTAGTGGCGTATCGCTTCAGGCAGACTGGCCACAGTATGTCAAAATGTGTATTTGGGTGAGCAACTGGCAGGAAGCATTATGACTCTCTTAAGGTAGCCAATGCCTCGTCACCAACATAATCCCATCACCAACTTCAAGAAACCGCTTGCAAAGGTAACGATGCTTCTCATAAGATACACAGCTAGTGGGGTGTCACTTGAGGCAGACTGGCCAAAGTATCAAAAAAATGTGTATTTGGGTGAGCAACTAGCAGGAATCACTATGACACTCATAGGGTAACCAATGCCTCGTCACCAGCATAATCACATCAGCAACTTCAAGAAACCCCTGGCAAAAGTTACAATGACTCTTAAGATACACAACTAGTGGCGTAGCTATCAGGCAGACTGGAAAGAGTATCTAAAAAATGTGTATTTGGGTGAAGAACTGGCAGGAATATCTATGACTCTCTTGAGGTAGCCAATGCTTCGTCACCAGCAGAATCAAATCAGCAACTTCTAGAAATCCCTTTCAAAAGTAACGATGATTCTCTTAAGATACACAACTAGTGGCGTATCGCTTCAGGCAGACTGGCCACAGTATCTCAAAATGTGTATTTGGGTGAGCAACTGGCAGGAAGCACTATGACTCTCTTAAGGTAGCCAATGCCTCGTCACCAACATAATCCCATCACCAACTTCAAGAAACCGCTTTCAAAGGTAACGATGCTTCTCATAAGATACACAGCTAGTGGGGTGTCACTTGAGGCAGACTGGCCAAAGTATCAAAAAAATGTGTATTTGGGTGAGCAACTAGCAGGAATCACTATGACACTCATAGGGTAACCAATGCCTCGTCACCAGCATAATCACATCAGCAACTTCAAGAAACCCCTGGCAAAAGTTACAATGACTCTTAAGATGCACAACGAGTGGCGTAGCTATCAGGCAGACTGGAAAGAGTATCTATAAATGTGTATTTGGATGAGCAACTGGCAGGAAACACTGTGACTCTCTTAGGGTAGCCAATATCTCGTCTTCAGTATAATCACATCTTCAAAGTCAAGAAACCGCTGGCAAGAGCAACGATGTTTCTCTTAAGATACACAACTAGTGGCGTATCGCTTCAGGCAGACTGGCCACAGTATCTCAAAATATGTATTTGGGTGAGCAACTGGCAGGAATCTCTATGACTCTCTTAAGGTAGCCAATGCCTCGTCACCAACATAATCCCATCACCAACTTCAAGAAACCGCTTGCAAAGGTAACGATGCTTCTCGTAAGATACACAGCTAGTGGGGTGTCACTTGAGGCAGACTGGCCAAAGTATCAAAAAAATGTGTATTTGGGTGAGCAACTAGCAGGAATCACTATGACACTCATAGGGTAACCAATGCCTCGTCACCAGCATAATCACATCAGCAACTTCAAGAAACCCCTGGCAAAAGTTACAATGACTCTTAAGATACACAACTAGTGGCGTAGCAATCAGGCAGACTGGAAAGAGTATCTAAAAAATGTGTATTTGGGTGAAGAACTGGCAGGAATCTCTATGACTCTCTTGAGGTAGCCAATGCTTCGTCACCAGCAGAATCAAATCAGCAACTTCTAGAAATCCCTTTCAAAAGTATCGATGTTTCTCTTAAGATACACAACTAGTGGCGTATCGCTTCAGGCAGACTGGCCACAGTATCTCAAAATGTGTATTTGGGTGAGCAACTGGCAGGAAGCACTATGACTCTCTTAAGGTAGCCAATGCCTCGTCACCAACATAATCCCATCACCAACTTCAAGAAACCGCTTGCAAAGGTAACGATGCTTCTCATAAGATACACAGCTAGTGGGGTGTCACTTGAGGCAGACTGGCCAAAGTATCAAAAAAATGTGTATTTGGGTGAGCAACTAGCAGGAATCACTATGACACTCATAGGGTAGCAATTCCTCGTCACCAGCATAATCACATCAGCAACTTCAAGAAACCCCTGGCGAAAGTTACAATGACTCTTAAGATACACAACTAGTGGCGTAGCTATCAGGCAGACTGGAAAGAGTATCTATAAATGTGTATTTGGATGAGCAACTGGCAGGAAACACTGTGACTCTCTTAGGGTAGCCAATATCTCGTCACCAGTATAATCACATCTTCAAAGTCAAGAAACCGCTGGCAAGAGCAACGATGTTTCTCTTAAGATACACAACTAGTGGCGTATCGCTTCAGGCAGACTGGCCACAGTATCTCAAAATGTGTATTTGGGTGAGCAACTGGCAGGAAGCACTATGACTCTCTTAAGGTAGCCAATGCCTCGTCACCAACATAATCCCATCACCAACTTCAAGAAACCGCTTGCAAAGGTAACGATGCTTCTCATAAGATACACAGCTAGTGGGGTGTCACTTGAGGCAGACTGGCCAAAGTATCAAAAAAATGTGTATTTGGGTGAGCAACTAGCAGGAATCACTATGACACTCATAGGGTAACCAATGCCTCGTCACCAGCATAATCACATCAGCAACTTCAAGAAACCCCTGGCAAAAGTTACAATGACTCTTAAGATACACAACTAGTGGCGTAGCTATCAGGCAGACTGGAAAGAGTATCTAAAAAATGTGTATTTGGGTGAAGAACTGGCAGGAATCTCTATGACTCTCTTGAGGTATCCAATGCTTCGTCACCAGCAGAATCAAATCAGCAACTTCTAGAAATCCCTTTCAAAAGTAACGATGTTTCTCTTAAGATACACAACTAGTGGCGTATCGCTTCAGGCAGACTGGCCACAGTATCTCAAAATGTGTATTTGGGTGAGCAACTGGCAGGAAGCACTATGACTCTCTTAAGGTAGCCAATGCCTCGTCACCAACATAATCCCATCACCAACTTCAAGAAACCGCTTGCAAAGGTAACGATGCTTCTCATAAGATACACAGCTAGTGGGGTGTCACTTGAGGCAGACTGGCCAAAGTATCAAAAAAATGTGTATTTGTGTGAGCAACTAGCAGGAATCACTATGACACTCATAGGGTAACCAATGCCTCGTCACCAGCATAATCACATCAGCAACTTCAAGAAACCCCTGGCAAAAGTTACAATGACTCTTAAGATACACAACTAGTGGCGTAGCTATCAGGCAGACTGGAAAGAGTATCTATAAATGTGTATTTGGATGAGCAACTAGCAGGAAACACTGTGACTCTCTTAGGGTAGCCAATATCTCGTCACCAGTATAATCACATCTTCAAAGTCAAGAAACCGCTGGCAAGAGCAACGATGTTTCTCTTAAGATACACAACTAGTGGCGTATCGCTTCAGGCAGACTGGCCACAGTATCTCAAAATGTGTATTTGGGTGAGCAACTGGCAGGAAGCACTATGACTCTCTTAAGGTTGCCAATGCCTCGTCACCAACATAATCCCATCACCAACTTCAAGAAACCGCTTGCAAAGGTAACGATGCTTCTCATAAGATACACAGCTAGTGGGGTGTCACTTGAGGCAGACTGGCCAAAGTATCAAAAAAATGTGTGTTTGGGTGAGCAACTAGCAGGAATCACTATGACACTCATAGGGTAACCAATGCCTCGTCACCAGCATAATCACATCAGCAACTTCAAGAAACACCTGGCAAAAGTTACAATGACTCTTAAGATACACAACTAGTGGCGTAGCTATCAGGCAGACTGGAAAGAGTATCTAAAAAATGTGTATTTGGGTGAAGAACTGGCAGGAATCTCTATGACTCTCTTGAGGTAGCCAATGCTTCGTCACCAGCAGAATCAAATCAGCAACTTCTAGAAACCCCTGGCAAAAGTAATGATGTTTCTCTTAAGATACACAACTAGTTGCGTATCGCCTCAGGCACACTGGAAACAGTATCTAAAAAATGTGTATTTGGGTGAGCAACTGGCACGAAACACTGTGACTCTCTTAGGGAAACCAGTATCTCGTCACCAGTATAATCACATCTTCAAAGTCAAGAAACCGCTGGCAAGAGTAACGATGTTTCTCTTAAGATACACAACTAGTGGCGTATCGCTTCAGGCAGACTGGCCACAGTATCTCAAAATGTGTATTTGGGTGAGCAACTGGCAGAAAGCAATATGACTCTCTTAAGGTAGCCAATGCCTCGTCACCGACATAATCACATCACCAACTTCAAGAAACCGCTTGCAAAGGTAACGAAGCTTCTCATAAGATACACAGCTAGTGGGGTGTCACTTGAGGCAGACTGGCCAAAGTATCAAAAAAATGTGTATTTGGGTGAGCAACTAGCAGGAATCACTATGACACTCATAGGGTAGCCAATGCTTCGTCACCAGCATAATCACATCAGCAACTTCAAGAAACCCCTGGCAAAAGTTACAAAGACTCTTAAGATACACAACTATTGGCGTAGCTATCAGGCAGATTGGAAAGAGTATCTAAAAAATGTGTATTTGGGTGAAGAACTGGCAGGAATCTCTATGACTCTCTTGAGGTAGCCAATGCTTCGTCACCAGCAGAATCAAATCAGCAACTTCTAGAAATCCCTTTCAAAAGTAACGATGTTTCTCTTAAGATATACAACTAGTGGCGTATCGCTTCAGGCAGACTAGAAAGAGTATCTAAAAAATGTGTATTTGGGTGAAGAACTGGCAGGAATCTCTATGACTCTCTTGAGGTAGCCAATGCCTCGTCACCAGCAGAATCAAATCAGCAACTTCTAGAAACCCCTGGCAAAAGTAACGATGTTTCTCTTAAGATACACAACTAGTGGCGTGTCGCTTCAGGCACACTAGAAACAGTATCTAAAAAATGTGTATATGGGTGAGCAACTGGCACGAAACACTGTGACTCTCTTAGGGTTACCAATATCTCGTCACCAGTATAATCACATCTTCAAAGTCAAGAAACCGCTGGCAAGAGTAACGATGTTTCTCTTAAGATACACAACTAGTGGCGTATCGCTTCAGGCAGAGTGGCCACAGTATCTCAAAATGTGTATTTGGGTGAGCAACTGGCAGGAAACACTATGACTCTCTTAAGGTAGCCAATGCCTCGTCACCAACATAATCCCATCACCAACTTCAGGAAACCGCTTGCAAAGGTAACGAAGCTACTCATAAGATACACAGCTAGTGGGGTGTCACTTGAGGCAGACTGGCCAAAGTATCAAAAAAATGTGTATTTGGGTGAGCAACTAGCAGGAATCACTATGACACTCATAGGGTAGCCAATGCCTCGTCACCAGCATAATCACATCAGCAACTTCAAGAAACCCCTGGCAAAAGTTACAATGACTCTTAAGATACACAACTAGTGGCGTAGCTATCAGGCAGACTGGAAAGAGTATCTAAAAAATGTGTATTTGGGTGAAGAACTGGCAGGAATCTCTATGACTCTCTTGAGGTAGCCAATGCCTCGTCACCAGCAGAATCAAATCAGCAACTTCTAGAAACCCCTTTCAAAAGTAACGATGTTTCTCTTAAGATACACAACTAGTGGCGTATCGCTTCAGGCACACTGGAAACAGTATCTAAAAAATGTCTATTTGGGTGAGCAACTGGCACGAAACACTGTGACTCTCTTAGGGTAGCCAATATCTCGTCACCAGTATAATCACATCTTCAAAGTCAAGAAACCGCTGGCAAGAGTAACGATGTTTCTCTTAAGATACACAATTAGTGGCGTATCGCTTCAGGCAGAGTGGCCACAGTATCTCAGAATGTGTATTTGGGTGAGCAACTGGCAGGAAGCACTAGGACTCTCTTAAGGTAGCCAATGCCTCGTCACCAACATAATCCCATCACCAACTTCAAGAAACCGCTTGCAAAGGTAACGAAGCTTCTCATAAGATACACAGCTAGTGGGGTGTCACTTGAGGCAGACTGGCCAAAGTATCAAAAAAATGTGTATTTGGGTGAGCAACTAGCAGGAATCACTATGACACTCATAGGGTAGCCAATGCCTCGTCACCAGCATAATCACATCAGCAACTTCAAGAAACCCCTGGCAAAAGTTACAATGACTCTTAAGATACACAACTAGTGGTGTAGCTATCAGGCAGACTGGAAAGAGTATCTAAAAAATGTGTATTTGGGTGAAGAACTGGCAGGAATCTCTATGACTCTCTTGAGGTAGCCAATGCTTCGTCACCAGCAGAATCAAATCAGCAACTTCTAGAAATCCCTTTCAAAAGTATCGATGTTTCTCTTAAGATACACAACTAGTGGCGTATCGCTTCAGGCAGACTGGCCACAGTATCTCAAAATGTGTATTTGGGTGAGCAACTGGCAGGAAGCACTATGACTCTCTTAAGGTAGCCAATGCCTCGTCACCAACATAATCCCATCACCAACTTCAAGAAACCGCTTGCAAAGGTAACGATGCTTCTCATAAGATACACAGCTAGTGGGGTGTCACTTGAGGCAGACTGGCCAAACTATCAAAAAATGTGTATTTGGGTGAGCAACTAGCAGGAATCACTATGACACTCATAGGGTAACCAATGCCTCGTCACCAGCATAATCTCATCAGCAACTTCAAGAAACCCCTGGCAAAAGTTACAATGACTCTTAAGATACACAACTAGTGGCGTAGCTATCAGGCAGACTGGAAAGAGTATCTATAAATGTGTATTTGGATGAGCAACTGGCAGAAAACACTGTGACTCTCTTAGGGTAGCCAATATCTCGTCACCAGTATAATCACATCTTCAAAGTCAAGAAACCGCTGGCAAGAGCAACGATGTTTCTCTTAAGATACACAACTAGTGGCGTATCGCTTCAGGCAGACTGGCCACAGTATCTCAAAATGTGTATTTGGGTGAGCTACTGGCAGGAAGCACTATGACTCTCTTAAGGTAGCCAATGCCTCGTCACCAACATAATCCCATCACCAACTTCAAGAAACCGCTTGCAAAGGTAACGATGCTTCTCATAAGATACACAGCTAGTGGGGTGTCACTTGAGGCAGACTGGCCAAAGTATCAAAAAAATGTGTGTTTGGGTGAGCAACTAGCAGGAATCACTATGACACTCATAGGGTAACCAATGCCTCGTCACCAGCATAATCACATCAGCAACTTCAAGAAACACCTGGCAAAAGTTACAATGACTCTTAAGATACACAACTAGTGGCGTAGCTATCAGGCAGACTGGAAAGAGTATCTAAAAAATGTGTATTTGGGTGAAGAACTGGCAGAAATCTCTATGACTCTCTTGAGGTAGCCAATGCTTCGTCACCAGCAGAATCAAATCAGCAACTTCTAGAAACCCCTGGCAAAAGTAACGATGTTTCTCTTAAGATACACAACTAGTTGCGTATCGCCTCAGGCACACTGGAAACAGTATCTAAAAAATGTGTATTTGGGTGAGCAACTGGCACGAAACACTGTGACTCTCTTAGGGAAACCAATATCTCGTCACCAGTATAATCACATCTTCAAAGTCAAGAAACCGCTGGCAAGAGTAACGATGTTTCTCTTAAGATACACAACTAGTGGCGTATCGCTTCAGGCAGACTGGCCACAGTATCTCAAAATGTGTATTTGGGTGAGCAACTGGCAGAAAGCAATATGACTCTCTTAAGGTAGCCAATGCCTCGTCACCGACATAATCACATCACCAACTTCAAGAAACCGCTTGCAAAGGTAACGAAGCTTCTAATAAGATACACAGCTAGTGGGGTGTCACTTGAGGCAGACTGGCCAAAGTATCAAAAAAGTGTGTATTTGGGTGAGCAACTAGCAGGAATCACTATGACACTCATAGGGTAGCCAATGCTTCGTCACCACCATAATCACATCAGCAACTTCAAGAAACCCCTGGCAAAAGTTACAATGACTCTTAAGATACACAACTAGTGGCGTAGCTATCAGGCAGACTGGAAAGAGTATCTAAAAAATGTGTATTGGGATGAGCAACTGGCAGGAAACACTGTCACTCTCTTAGGGTAGCCAATATCTCGTCACCAGTATAATCACATCTTCAAAGTCAAGAAACCGCTGGCAAGAGTAACGATGTTTCTCTTAAGATATACAACTAGTGGCGTATCGCTTCAGGCAGACTAGAAAGAGTATCTAAAAAATGTGTATTTGGGTGAAGAACTGGCAGGAATCTCTATGACTCTCTTGAGGTAGCCAATGCCTCGTCACCAGCAGAATCAAATCAGCAACTTCTAGAAACCCCTGGCAAAAGTAACGATGTTTCTCTTAAGATACACAACTAGTGGCGTATCGCTTCAGGCACACTAGAAACAGTATCTAAAAAGTGTGTATTTGGGTGAGCAACTGGCACGAAACACTGTGACTCTCTTAGGGTTACCAATATCTCGTCACCAGTATAATCACATCTTCAAAGTCAAGAAACCGCTGGCAAGAGTAACGATGTTTCTCTTAAGATACACAACTAGTGGCGTATCGCTTCAGGCAGACTGGCCACAGTATCTCAAAATGTGTATTTGGGTGAGCAACTGGCAGGAAACACTATGACTCTCTTAAGGTAGCCAATGCCTCGTCACCAACATAATCCCATCACCAACTTCAGGAAACCGCTTGCAAAGGTAACGAAGCTTCTCATAAGATACACAGCTAGTGGGGTGTCACTTGAGGCAGACTGGCCAAAGTATCAAAAAAATGTGTATTTGGGTGAGCAACTAGCAGGAATCACTATGACACTCATAGGGTAGCCAATGCCTCGTCACCAGCATAATCACATCAGCAACTTCAAGAAACCCCTGGCAAAAGTTACAATGACTCTTAAGATACACAACTAGTGGCGTAGCTATCAGGCAGACTGGAAAGAGTATCTAAAAAATGTGTATTTGGGTGAAGAACTGGCAGGAATCTCTATGACTCTCTTGAGGTAGCCAATGCCTCGTCACCAGCAGAATGAAATCAGCAACTTCTAGAAACCCCTTTCAAAAGTAACGATGTTTCTCTTAAGATACACAACTAGTGGCGTATCGCTTCAGGCACACTGGAAACAGTATCTAAAAAAGGTCTATTTGGGTGAGCAACTGGCACGAAACACTGTGACTCTCTTAGGGTAGCCAATATCTCGTCACCAGTATAATCACATCTTCAAAGTCAAGAAACCGCTGGCAAGAGTAACGATGTTTCTCTTAAGATACACAACTAGTGGCGTATCGCTTCAGGCAGACTGGCCACAGTATCTCAAAATGTGTATTTGGGTGAGCAACTGGCACGAAACACTGTGACTCTCTTAGGGTAGCCAATATCTCGTCACCAGTATAATCACAGCTTCAAAGTCAAGAAACCGCTGGCAAGAGTAACGATGTTTCTCCTAAGATACACAACTAGTGGCGTGTCGCTTCAGGCAGACTGGCCACAGTATCTCAAAATGTGTATTTGGGTGAGCAACTGGCAGGAAGCACTATGACTCTCTTAAGGTAGCCAATACCTCGTCACCAACATAATCCCATCACCAACTTCAAGAAACCGTTTGCAAAGGTAACGAAGCTTCTCATAAGATAAGCAGCTAGTGGCGTGTCACTTGAGGCAGACTGGCCAAAGTATCAAAAAAATGTGTATTTGGGTGAGCAACTAGCAGGAATCACTATGACACTCATAGGGTAGCCAATGCCTCGTCACCAGCATAATCACATCAGCAACTTCAAGAAACCCCTAGCAAAAGTTACAATGACTCTTAAGATACACAACTAGTGGCGTAGCTATCAGGCATACTGGAAAGAGTATCTAAAAAATGTGTATTTGGGTGAAGAACTGGCAGGAATCTCTATGACTCTCTTGAGGTAGCCAATGCCTCGTCACCAGCAGAATCAAATCAGCAACTTCTAGAAACCCCTAACAAAAGTAACGATGTTTCTCTTAAGATACACAACTAGTGGCGTATCGCTTCAGGCACACTGGAAACAGTATCTAAAAAATGTGTATTTGGGTGAGCAACTGGCACGAAACACTATGACTCTCTTAGGGTAGCCAATATCTCGTCACCAGTATAATCACATCTTCAAAGTCAAGAAACCGCTGGCAAGAGTAACGATGTTTCTCTTAAGATACACAATTAGTGGCGTATCGCTTCAGGCAGAGTGGCCACAGTATCTCAAAATGTGTATTTGGGTGAGCAACTGGCAGGAAGCACTAGGACTCTCTTAAGGTAGCCAATGCCTCGTCACAAACATAATCCCATCACCAACTTCAAGAAGCCGCTTGCAAAGGTAACGAAGCTTCTCATAAGATACACAGCTAGTGGGGTGTCACTTGAGGCAGACTGGCCAAAGTATCAAAAAAATGTGTATTTGGGTGAGCAACTAGCATGAATCACTATGACACTCATAGGGTAGCCAATGAATCGTCACCAGCATAATCACATCAGCAACTTCAAGAAACCCCTCGCAAAAGTTACAATGACTCTTAAGATACACAACTAGTGGCGTAGCTATCAGGCAGACTGGAAAGAGTATCTAAAAAATGTGTATTTGGGTGAAGAACTGGCAGGAATCTCTATGACTCTCTTGAGGTAGCCAATGCCTCGTCACCAGCAGAATCAAATCAGCAACTTCTAGAAAACCCTTTCAAAAGTAATGATGTTTCTCTTAAGATACACAACTAGTGGCGTATCGCTTCAGGCAGACTGGCCACAGTATCTCAAAATGTGTATTTGGGTGAGCAACTGGCAGGAAGCACTATGACACTCATAGGGTAGCCAATGCCTCGTCACCAGCATAATCACATCAGCAAATTCAAGAAACCCCTGGCAAAAGTTACAATGACTCTTAAGATACACAACTAGTGGCGTAGCTATCAGGCAGACTGGAAAGAGTATCTAAAAATGTGTATTTGGGTGAAGAACTGGCAGGAATCTCTATGACTCTCTTGAGGTAGCCAATGCCTCGTCACCAGCAGAATCAAATCAGCAACTTCTAGAAACCCCTTTCAAAAGTAACGATGTTTCTCTTAAGATACACAACTAGTGGCGTATCGCTTCAGGCACACTGGAAACAGTATCTAAAAAATGTGTATTTGGGTGAGCAACTGGCACGAAACACTGTGACTCTCTTAGGGTAGCCAATATCTCGTCACCAGTATAATCACAGCTTCAAAGTCAAGAAACCGCTGGCAAGAGTAACGATGTTTCTCTTAAGATACACAACTAGTGGCGTATCGCTTCAGGCAGACTGTATCTCAAAATGTGTATTTGGGTGAGCAACTGGCAGGAAGCACTATGACTCTCTTAAGGTAGCCAATGCCTCGTCACCAACATAATCCCATCACCAACTTCAAGAAACCGCTTGCAAAGGTAACGAAGCTTCTCATAAGATACACAGCTAGTGGCGTGTCACTTGAGGCAGACTGGCCAAAGTATCAAAAAAATGTGTATTTGGGTGAGCAACTAGCAGGAATCACTATGACACTCATAGGGTAGCCAATGCCTCGTCACCAGCATAATCACATCAGCAACTTCAAGAAACCCCTGGCAAAAGTTACAATGACTCTTAAGATACACAACTAGTGGCGTAGCTATCAGGCAGACTGGAAAGAGTATCTAAAAAATGTGTATTTGGGTGAAGAACTGGCAGGAATCTCTATGACTCTCTTGAGGTAGCCAATGCCTCGTCACCAGCAGAATCAAATCAGCAACTTCTAGAAACCCCTTTCAAAAGTAACGATGTTTCTCTTAAGATACACAACTAGTGGCGTATCGCTACAGGCACACTGGAAACAGTATCTAAAAAATGTGTATTTGGGTGAGCAACTGGCACGAAACACTGTGACTCCCTTAGGGTAACCAATATCTCGTCACCAGTATAATCACAGCTTAAAAGTCAAGAAACCACTGGAAAGAGTAACGTTGTTTCTCTTAAGATACACAACTAGTGGCGTATCGCTTCAGGCAGACTGGCCACAGTATCTCAAAATGTGTATTTGGGTGAGCAACTGGCAGGAAGCACTATGACTCTCTTAAGGTAGCCAATGCCTCGTCACCAACATAATCACACCACCAACTTCAGGAAACCGCTTGCAAAGGTAACGAAGCTTCTCATAAGATACACAGCTAGTGGGGTGTCACTTGAGGCAGACTGACCAAAGTATCAAAAAAATGTGTATTTGGGTGAGCAACTAGCAGGAATCACTATGACACTCATAGGGTAGCCAATGCCTCGTCACCAGCATAATCACATCAGCAACTTCAAGAAACCCCTTGCAAAAGTTACAATGACTCTTAAGATACACAACTAGTGGCGTAGCTATCAGGCAGACTGGAAAGAGTATCTATAAATGTGTATTTGGGTGAAGAACTGGCAGGAATCTCTATGACTCTCTTAGGGTAGCCAATATCTCGTCACCAGTATAATCACATCTTCAAAGTCAAGAAACCGCTGGCAAGAGCAACGATGTTTCCCTTAAGATACACAACTAGTTGCGTATCGCTTCAGGCAGACTGGCCACAGTATCTCAAAATGTGTATTTGGGTGAGCAACTGGCAGGAAGCACTATGACTCTCTTAAGATAGCCAATGCCTCGTCACCATCATAATCCCATCACCAACTTCAAGAAACCGCTTGCAAAGGTAACGAAGCTTCTCATAAGATACACAGATAGTGGCGTGTCACTTGAGGCACACTGGCCAAAGTATCAAAAAAATGTGTATTTGGGTGAGCAACTAGCAGGAATCACTATGACACTCATAGGGTAACCAATGCCTCGTCACCAGCATAATCACATCAGCAACTTCAAGAAACCCCTGGCAAAAGTTACATTGACTCTTAAGATACACAACTAGTGGCGTAGCTATCAGGCAGACTGGAAAGAGTATGTAAAAAATGTGTATTTGGGTGAAGAACTGGCAGGAATCTCTATGACTCTCTTGAGGTAGCCAATGCTTCGTCACCAGCAGAATCAAATCAGCAACTTCTAGAAACCCCTGGCAAAAGTAACGATGTTTCTCTTAAGATACACAACTAGTTGCGTATCGCCTCAGGCACACTGGAAACAGTATCTAAAAAATGTGTATTTGGGTGAGCAACTGGCACGAAACACTGTGACTCTCTTAGGGAAACCAATATCTCGTCACCAGTATAATCACATCTTCAAAGTCAAGAAACCGCTGGCAAGAGTAACGATGTTTCTCTTAAGATACACAACTAGTGGCGTATCGCTTCAGGCAGACTGGCCACAGTATCTCAAAATGTGTATTTGGGTGAGCAACTGGCAGAAAGCAATATGACTCTCTTAAGGTAGCCAATGCCTCGTCACCGACATAATCACATCACCAACTTCAAGAAACCGCTTGCAAAGGTAACGAAGCTTCTCATAAGATACACAGCTAGTGGGGTGTCACTTGAGGCAGACTGGCCAAAGTATCAAAAAAATGTGTATTTGGGTGAGCAACTAGCAGGAATCACTATGACACTCAAAGGGTAGCCAATGCTTCGTCACCAGCATAATCACATCAGCAACTTCAAGAAACCCCTGGCAAAAGTTACAATGACTCTTAAGATACACAACTAGTGGCGTAGCTATCAGGCATACTGGAAAGAGTATGTAAAAAATGTGTATTTGGGTGAAGAACTGGCAGGAATCTCTATGACTCTCTTGAGGTAGCCAATGCCTCGTCACCAGCAGAATCAAATCAGCAACTTCTAGAAACCCCTTTCAAAAGTAACGATGTTTCTCTTAAGATACACAACTAGTGGCGTATCGCTTCAGGCTCACTGGAAACAGTATCTAAAAAATGTCTATTTGGGTGAGCAACTGGCACGCAACACTGTGACTCTCTTAGGGTAGCCAATATCTCGTCACCAGTATAATCACATCTTCAAAGTCAAGAAACCGCTGGCAAGAGTAACGATGTTTCTCTTAAGATACACAGCTAGTGGCGTATCGCTTCAGGCAGACTGGCCACAGTATCTCAAAATGTGTATTTGGGTGAGCAACTGGCACGAAACACTGTGACTCTCTTAGGGTAGCCAATATCTCGTCACCAGTATAATCACAGCTTCAAAGTCAAGAAACCGCTGGCAAGAGTAACGATGTTTCTCCTAAGATACACAACTAGTGGCGTATCGCTTCAGGCAGACTGGCCACAGTATCTCAAAATGTGTATTTGGGTGAGCAACTGGCAGGAAGCACTATGACTCTCTTAAGGTAGCCAATACCTCGTCACCAACATAATCCCATCACCAACTTCAAGAAACCGTTTGCAAAGGTAACGAAGCTTCTCATAAGATAAGCAGCTAGTGGCGTGTCACTTGAGGCAGACTGGCCAAAGTATCAAAAAAATGTGTATTTGGGTGAGCAACTAGCAGGAATCACTATGACACTCATAGGGTAGCCAATGCCTCGTCACCAGCATAATCACATCAGCAACTTCAAGAAACCCCTGGCAAAAGTTACAATGACTCTTAAGATACACAACTAGTGGCGTAGCTATCAGGCATACTGGAAAGAGTATCTAAAAAATGTGTATTTGGGTGAAGAACTGGCAGGAATCTCTATGACTCTCTTGAGGTAGCCAATGCCTCGTCACCAGCAGAATCAAATCAGCAACTTCTAGAAACCCCTAACAAAAGTAACGATGTTTCTCTTAAGATACACAACTAGTGGCGTATCGCTTCAGGCAGAGTGGCCACAGTATCTCAAAATGTGTATTTGGGTGAGCAACTGGCAGGAAGCAGTAGGACTCTCTTAAGGTAGCCAATGCCTCGTCACCAACATAATCTTATCACCAACTTCAAGAAACCGCTTGCAAAGGTAACGAAGCTTCTCATAAGATACACAGCTAGTGGGGTGTCACTTGAGGCAGACTGGCCAAAGTATCAAAAAAATGTGTATTTGGGTGAGCAACTAGCAGGAATCACTATGACACTCATAGGGTAGCCAATGAATCGTCACCAGCATAATCACATCAGCAACTTCAAGAAACCCCTCGCAAAAGTTACAATGACTCTTAAGATACACAACTAGTGGCGTAGCTATCAGGCAGACTGGAAAGAGTATCTAAAAAATGTGTATTTGGGTGAAGAACTGGCAGGAACCTCTATGACTCTCTTGAGGTAGCCAATGCCTCGTCACCAGCAGAATCAAATCAGCAACTTCTAGAAACCCCTTTCAAAAGTAATGATGTTTCTCTTAAGATACACAACTAGTGGCGTATCGCTTCAGGCAGACTGGCCACAGTATCTCAAAATGTGTATTTGGGTGAGCAACTGGCAGGAAGCACTATGACACTCATAGGGTAGCCAATGCCTCGTCACCAGCATAATCACATCAGCAAATTCAAGAAACCCCTGGCAAAAGTTACAATGACTCTTAAGATACACAACTAGTGGCGTAGCTATCAGGCAGACTGGAAAGAGTATCTAAAAATGTGTATTTGGGTGAAGAACTGGCAGGAATCTCTATGACTCTCTTGAGGTAGCCAATGCCTCGTCACCAGCAGAATCAAATCAGCAACTTCTAGAAACCCCTTTCAAAAGTAACGATGTTTCTCTTAAGATACACAACTAGTGGCGTATCGCTTCAGGCACACTGGAAACAGTATCTAAAAAATGTGTATTTGGGTGAGCAACTGGCACGAAACACTGTGACTCTCTTAGGGTAGCCAATATCTCGTCACCAGTATAATCACAGCTTCAAAGTCAAGAAACCGCTGGCAAGAGTAACGATGTTTCTCTTAAGATACACAACTAGTGGCGTATCGCTTCAGGCAGACTGTATCTCAAAATGTGTATTTGGGTGAGCAACTGGCAGGAAGCACTATGACTCTCTTAAGGTAGCCAATGCCTCGTCACCAACATAATCCCATCACCAACTTCAAGAAACCGCTTGCAAAGGTAACGAAGCTTCTCATAAGATACACAGCTAGTGGCGTGTCACTTGAGGCAGACTGGCCAAAGTATCAAAAAAATGTGTATTTGGGTGAGCAACTAGCAGGAATCACTATGACACTCATAGGGTAGCCAATGCCTCGTCACCAGCATAATCACATCAGCAACTTCAAGAAACCGCTGCCAAAAGTTACAATGACTCTTAAGATACACAACTAGTGGCGTAGCTATCAGGCAGACTGGAAAGAGTATCTAAAAAATGTGTATTTGGGTGAAGAACTGGCAGGAATCTCTATGACTCTCTTGAGGTAGCCAATGCCTCGTCACCAGCAGAATCAAATCAGCAACTTCTAGAAACCCCTTTCAAAAGTAACGATGTTTCTCTTAAGATACACAACTAGTGGCGTATCGCTTCAGGCACACTGGAAACAGTATCTAAAAAATGTGTATTTGGGTGAGCAACTGGCACGAAACACTGTGACTCCCTTAGGGTAACCAATATCTCGTCACCAGTATAATCACATCTTCAAAGTCAAGAAACCGCTGGCAAGAGCAACGATGTTTCCCTTAAGATACACAACTAGTGGCGTATCGCTTCAGGCAGACTGGCCACAGTATCTCAAAATGTGTATTTGGGTGAGCAACTGGCAGGAAGCACTATGACTCTCTTAAGGTAGCCAATGCCTCGTCACCAACATAATCCCATCACCAACTTCAAGAAACCGCTTGCAAAGGTAACGAAGCTTCTCATAAGATACACAGATAGTGGCGTGTCACTTGAGGCAGACTGGCCAAAGTATCAAAAAAATGTGTATTTGGGTGAGCAACTAGCAGGAATCACTATGACACTCATAGGGTAACCAATGCCTCGTCACCAGCATAATCACATCAGCAACTTCAAGAAACCCCTGGCAAAAGTTACATTGACTCTTAAGATACACAACTAGTGGCGTAGCTATCAGGCAGACTGGAAAGAGTATGTAAAAAATGTGTATTTGGGTGAAGAACTGGCAGGAATCTCTATGACTCTCTTGAGGTAGCCAATGCTTCGTCACCAGCAGAATCAAATCAGCAACTTCTAGAAATCCCTTTCAAAGTAACGATGTTTCTCTTAAGATACACAACTAGTGGCGTATCGCTTCAGGCACACTGGAAACAGTATCTAAAATATGTGTATTTGGCTGAGCAACTGGCACGAAACACTGTGACTCTCTTAGGGAAACCAATATCTCGTCACCAGTATAATCACATCTTCAAAGTCAAGAAACCGCTGGCAAGAGTAACGATGTTTCTCTTAAGATACACAACTAGTGGCGTATCGCTTCAGGCACACTGGAAACAGTATCTAAAAAATGTGTATTTGGATGAGGAACTGGCACGAAACACTGTGACTCTCTTAGGGTAGCCAATATCTCGTCACCAGTATGATCACATCTTCAAAGTCAAGAAACCGCTGGCAAGAGTAACGATGTTTCTCTTGAGATACACAACTAGTGGCGTATCGCTTCAGGCAGACTGGCCACAGTATCTCAAAATGTGTATTTGGGTGAGCAACTGGCACGAAACACTGTGACTCTCTTAGGGTAGCCAATATCTCGTCACCAGTATAATCACATCTTCAAAGTCAAGAAACCGCTGGCAAGAGTAACGATGTTTCTCTTAAGATACACAATTAGTGGCGTATCGCTTCAGGCAGAGTGGCCACAGTATCTCAAAATGTGTATTTGGGTGAGCAACTGGCAGGAAGCACTAGGACTCTCTTAAGATAGCCAATGCCTCGTCACCAACATAATCCCATCACCAACTTCAAGAAACCGCTTGCAAAGGTAACGAAGCTTCTCATAAGATACACAGCTAGTGGGGTGTCACTTGAGGCAGACTGGCCAAAGTATCAAAAAAATGTGTATTTGGGTGAGCAACTAGCAGGAATCACTATGACACTCATAGGGTAGCCAATGCCTCGTCACCAGCATAATCACATCAGCAACTTCAAGAAACCCCTGGCAAAAGTTACAATGACTCTTAAGATACACAACTAGTGGCGTAGCTATCAGGCAGACTGGAAAGAGTATCTAAAAAATGTGTATTTGGGTGAAGAACTGGCAGGATTATGTATGACTCTCTTGAGGTAGCCAATGCCTCGTCACCAGCAGAATCAAATCAGCAACTTCTAGAAACCCCTTTCAAAAGTAACGATGTTTCTCTTAAGATACACAACTAGTGGCGTATCGCTTCAGGCACACTGGAAACAGTATCTAAAAAATGTCTATTTGGGTGAGCAACTGGCACGAAACACTGTGACTCTCTTAGGGTAGCCAATATCTCGTCACCAGTATAATCACATCTTCAAAGTCAAGAAACCGCTGGCAAGAGTAACGATGTTTCTCTTGAGATACACAACTAGTGGCGTATCGCTTCAGGCAGACTGGCCACAGTATCTCAAAATGTGTATTTGGGTGAGCAACTGGCACGAAACACTGTGACTCTCTTAGGGTAGCCAATATCTCGTCACCAGTATAATCACATCTTCAAAGTCAAGAAACCGCTGGCAAGAGTAACGATGTTTCTCTTAAGATACACAATTAGTGGCGTATCGCTTCAGGCAGAGTGGCCACAGTATCTCAAAATGTGTATTTGGGTGAGCAACTGGCAGGAAGCACTAGGACTCTCTTAAGGTAGCCAATGCCTCGTCACCAACATAATCCCATCACTAACTTCAAGAAACCGCTTGCAAAGGTAACGAAGCTTCTCATAAGATACACAGCTAGTGGGGTGTCACTTGAGGCAGACTGGCCAAAGTATCAAAAAAATGTGTATTTGGGTGAGCAACTAGCAGGAATAACTATGACACTCATAGGGTAGCCAATGCCTCGTCACCAGCATAATCACATCAGCAACTTCAAGAAACCCCTCGCAAAAGTTACAATGACTCTTAAGATACACAACTAGTGGCGTAGCTATCAGGCAGACTGGAAAGAGTATGTAAAAAATGTGTATTTGGGTGAAGAACTGGCAGGAATCTCTATGACTCTCTTGAGGTAGCCAATGCTTCGTCACCAGCAGAATCAAATCAGCAACTTCTAGAAATCCCTTTCAAAGTAACGATGTTTCTCTTAAGATACACAACTAGTGGCGTATCGCTTCAGGCACACTGGAAACAGTATCTAAAATATGTGTATTTGGCTGAGCAACTGGCACGAAACACTGTGACTCTCTTAGGGAAACCAATATCTCGTCACCAGTATAATCACATCTTCAAAGTCAAGAAACCGCTGGCAAGAGTAACGATGTTTCTCTTAAGATACACAACTAGTGGCGTATCGCTTCAGGCACACTGGAAACAGTATCTAAAAAATGTGTATTTGGATGAGCAACTGGCACGAAACACTGTGACTCTCTTAGGGTAGCCAATATCTCGTCACCAGTATAATCACATCTTCAAAGTCAAGAAACCGCTGGCAAGAGTAACGATGTTTCTCTTAAGATACACAACTAGTGGCGTATCGCTTCAGGCAGACTGGCCACAGTATCTCAAAATGTGTATTTGGGTGAGCAACTGGCAGGAAGCACTAGGACTCTCTTAAGATAGCCAATGCCTCGTCACCAACATAATCCCATCACCAACTTCAAGAAACCGCTTGCAAAGGTAACGAAGCTTCTCATAAGATACACAGCTAGTGGGGTGTCACTTGAGGCAGACTGGCCAAAGTATCAAAAAAATGTGTATTTGGGTGAGCAACTAGCAGGAATCACTATGACACTCATAGGGTAGCCAATGCCTCGTCACCAGCATAATCACATCAGGAACTTCAAGAAACCGCTGC
Source organism: Schistocerca nitens (assembly GCF_023898315.1). Lineage (NCBI taxonomy): Eukaryota > Metazoa > Arthropoda > Insecta > Orthoptera > Acrididae > Schistocerca > Schistocerca nitens. The sequence continues at coordinate 102,575,291 of NC_064616.1, read as the reverse complement.
CAAAAGTTACAATGACTCTTAAGATACATAACTAGTGGCGTAGCTATCAGGCAGACTGGAAAGAGTATCTAAAAAATGTGTATTTGGGTGAAGAACTGGCAGGAATCTCTATGACTCTCTTGAGGTAGCCAATGCCTCGTCACCAGCAGAATCAAATCAGCAACTTCTAGAAACCCCTTTCAAAAGTAACGATGTTTCTCTTAAGATACACAACTAGTGGCGTATCGCTTCAGGCACACTGGAAACAGTATCTAAAAAATGTGTATTTGGGTGAGCAACTGGCACGAAACACTGTGACTCCCTTAGGGTAACCAATATCTCGTCACCAGTATAATCACATCTTCAAAGTCAAGAAACCGCTGGCAAGAGCAACGATGTTTCCCTTAAGATACACAACTAGTGGCGTATCGCTTCAGGCAGACTGGCCACAGTATCTCAAAATGTGTATTTGGGTGAGCAACTGGCAGGAAGCACTATGACTCTCTTAAGGTAGCCAATGCCTCGTCACCAACATAATCCCATCACCAACTTCAAGAAACCGCTTGCAAAGGTAACGAAGCTTCTCATAAGATACACAGATAGTGGCGTGTCACTTGAGGCAGACTGGCCAAAGTATCAAAAAATGTGTATTTGGGTGAGCAACTAGCAGGAATCACTATGACACTCATAGGGTAACCAATGCCTCGTCACCAGCATAATCACATCAGCAACTTCAAGAAACCCCTGGCAAAAGTTACATTGACTCTTAAGATACACAACTAGTGGCGTAGCTATCAGGCAGACTGGAAAGAGTATGTAAAAAATGTGTATTTGGGTGAAGAACTGGCAGGAATCTCTATGACTCTCTTGAGGTAGCCAATGCTTCGTCACCAGCAGAATCAAATCAGCAACTTCTAGAAATCCCTTTCAAAGTAACGATGTTTCTCTTAAGATACACAACTAGTGGCGTATCGCTTCAGGCACACTGGAAACAGTATCTAAAATATGTGTATTTGGCTGAGCAACTGGCACGAAACACTGTGACTCTCTTAGGGAAACCAATATCTCGTCACCAGTATAATCACATCTTCAAAGTCAAGAAACCGCTGGCAAGAGTAACGATGTTTCTCTTAAGATACACAACTAGTGGCGTATCGCTTCAGGCACACTGGAAACAGTATCTAAAAAATGTGTATTTGGATGAGCAACTGGCACGAAACACTGTGACTCTCTTAGGGTAGCCAATATCTCGTCACCAGTATGATCACATCTTCAAAGTCAAGAAACCGCTGGCAAGAGTAACGATGTTTCTCTTGAGATACACAACTAGTGGCGTATCGCTTCAGGCAGACTGGCCACAGTATCTCAAAATGTGTATTTGGGTGAGCAACTGGCACGAAACACTGTGACTCTCTTAGGGTAGCCAATATCTCGTCACCAGTATAATCACATCTTCAAAGTCAAGAAACCGCTGGCAAGAGTAACGATGTTTCTCTTAAGATACACAATTAGTGGCGTATCGCTTCAGGCAGAGTGGCCACAGTATCTCAAAATGTGTATTTGGGTGAGCAACTGGCAGGAAGCACTAGGACTCTCTTAAGATAGCCAATGCCTCGTCACCAACATAATCCCATCACCAACTTCAAGAAACCGCTTGCAAAGGTAACGAAGCTTCTCATAAGATACACAGCTAGTGGGGTGTCACTTGAGGCAGACTGGCCAAAGTATCAAAAAAATGTGTATTTGGGTGAGCAACTAGCAGGAATCACTATGACACTCATAGGGTAGCCAATGCCTCGTCACCAGCATAATCACATCAGCAACTTCAAGAAACCCCTTGCAAAAGTTACAATGACTCTTAAGATACACAACTAGTGGCGTAGCTATCAGGCAGACTGGAAAGAGTATCTAAAAAATGTGTATTTGGGTGAAGAACTGGCAGGATTATCTATGACTCTCTTGAGGTAGCCAATGCCTCGTCACCAGCAGAATCAAATCAGCAACTTCTAGAAACCCCTTTCAAAAGTAACGATGTTTCTCTTAAGATACACAACTAGTGGCGTATCGCTTCAGGCACACTGGAAACAGTATCTAAAAAATGTCTATTTGGGTGAGCAACTGGCACGAAACACTGTGACTCTCTTAGGGTAGCCAATATCTCGTCACCAGTATAATCACATCTTCAAAGTCAAGAAACCGCTGGCAAGAGTAACGATGTTTCTCTTGAGATACACAACTAGTGGCGTATCGCTTCAGGCAGACTGGCCACAGTATCTCAAAATGTGTATTTGGGTGAGCAACTGGCACGAAACACTGTGACTCTCTTAGGGTAGCCAATATCTCGTCACCAGTATAATCACATCTTCAAAGTCAAGAAACCGCTGGCAAGAGTAACGATGTTTCTCTTAAGATACACAATTAGTGGCGTATCGCTTCAGGCAGAGTGGCCACAGTATCTCAAAATGTGTATTTGGGTGAGCAACTGGCAGGAAGCACTAGGACTCTCTTAAGGTAGCCAATGCCTCGTCACCAACATAATCCCATCACTAACTTCAAGAAACCGCTTGCAAAGGTAACGAAGCTTCTCATAAGATACACAGCTAGTGGGGTGTCACTTGAGGCAGACTGGCCAAAGTATCAAAAAAATGTGTATTTGGGTGAGCAACTAGCAGGAATAACTATGACACTCATAGGGTAGCCAATGCCTCGTCACCAGCATAATCACATCAGCAACTTCAAGAAACCCCTCGCAAAAGTTACAATGACTCTTAAGATACACAACTAGTGGCGTAGCTATCAGGCAGACTGGAAAGAGTATGTAAAAAATGTGTATTTGGGTGAAGAACTGGCAGGAATCTCTATGACTCTCTTGAGGTAGCCAATGCTTCGTCACCAGCAGAATCAAATCAGCAACTTCTAGAAATCCCTTTCAAAGTAACGATGTTTCTCTTAAGATACACAACTAGTGGCGTATCGCTTCAGGCACACTGGAAACAGTATCTAAAATATGTGTATTTGGCTGAGCAACTGGCACGAAACACTGTGACTCTCTTAGGGAAACCAATATCTCGTCACCAGTATAATCACATCTTCAAAGTCAAGAAACCGCTGGCAAGAGTAACGATGTTTCTCTTAAGATACACAACTAGTGGCGTATCGCTTCAGGCACACTGGAAACAGTATCTAAAAAATGTGTATTTGGATGAGCAACTGGCACGAAACACTGTGACTCTCTTAGGGTAGCCAATATCTCGTCACCAGTATAATCACATCTTCAAAGTCAAGAAACCGCTGGCAAGAGTAACGATGTTTCTCTTAAGATACACAACTAGTGGCGTATCGCTTCAGGCAGACTGGCCACAGTATCTCAAAATGTGTATTTGGGTGAGCAACTGGCAGGAAGCACTAGGACTCTCTTAAGATAGCCAATGCCTCGTCACCAACATAATCCCATCACCAACTTCAAGAAACCGCTTGCAAAGGTAACGAAGCTTCTCATAAGATACACAGCTAGTGGGGTGTCACTTGAGGCAGACTGGCCAAAGTATCAAAAAAATGTGTATTTGGGTGAGCAACTAGCAGGAATCACTATGACACTCATAGGGTAGCCAATGCCTCGTCACCAGCATAATCACATCAGCAACTTCAAGAAACCCCTCGCAAAAGTTACAATGACTCTTAAGATACACAACTAGTGGCGTAGCTATCAGGCAGACTGGAAAGAGTATCTAAAAAATGTGTATTTGGGTGAAGAACTGGCAGGATTATCTATGACTCTCTTGAGGTAGCCAATGCCTCTTCACCAGCAGAATCAAATCAGCAACTTCTAGAAACCCCTTTCAAAAGTAACGATGTTTCTCTTAAGATACACAACTAGTGGCGTATCGCTTCAGGCACACTGGAAACAGTATCTAAAAAAGGTCTATTTGGGTGAGCAACTGGCACGAAACACTGTGACTCTCTTAGGGTAGCCAATATCTCGTCACCAGTATAATCACATCTTCAAAGTCAAGAAACCGCTGGCAAGAGTAACGATGTTTCTCTTGAGATACACAACTAGTGGCGTATCGCTTCAGGCAGACTGGCCACAGTATCTCAAAATGTGTATTTGGGTGAGCAACTGGCACGAAACACTGTGACTCTCTTAGGGTAGCCAATATCTCGTCACCAGTATAATCACATCTTCAAAGTCAAGAAACCGCTGGCAAGAGTAACGATGTTTCTCTTAAGATACACAATTAGTGGCGTATCGCTTCAGGCAGAGTGGCCACAGTATCTCAAAATGTGTATTTGGGTGAGCAACTGGCAGGAAGCACTAGGACTCTCTTAAGGTAGCCAATGCCTCGTCACCAACATAATCCCATCACTAACTTCAAGAAACCGCTTGCAAAGGTAACGAAGGTTCTCATAAGATACACAGCTAGTGGGGTGTCACTTGAGGCAGACTGGCCAAAGTATCAAAAAAATGTGTATTTGGGTGAGCAACTAGCAGGAATAACTATGACACTCATAGGGTAGCCAATGCCTCGTCACCAGCATAATCACATCAGCAACTTCAAGAAACCCCTCGCAAAAGTTACAATGACTCTTAAGATACACAACTAGTGGCGTAGCTATCAGGCAGACTGGAAAGAGTATGTAAAAAATGTGTATTTGGGTGAAGAACTGGCAGGAATCTCTATGACTCTCTTGAGGTAGCCAATGCTTCGTCACCAGCAGAATCAAATCAGCAACTTCTAGAAATCCCTTTCAAAGTAACGATGTTTCTCTTAAGATACACAACTAGTGGCGTATCGCTTCAGGCACACTGGAAACAGTATCTAAAATATGTGTATTTGGCTGAGCAACTGGCACGAAACACTGTGACTCTCTTAGGGAAACCAATATCTCGTCACCAGTATAATCACATCTTCAAAGTCAAGAAACCGCTGGCAAGAGTAACGATGTTTCTCTTAAGATACACAACTAGTGGCGTATCGCTTCAGGCACACTGGAAACAGTATCTAAAAAATGTGTATTTGGATGAGCAACTGGCACGAAACACTGTGACTCTCTTAGGGTAGCCAATATCTCGTCACCAGTATAATCACATCTTCAAAGTCAAGAAAACGCTGGCAAGAGTAACGATGTTTCTCTTAAGATACACAACTAGTGGCGTATCGCTTCAGGCAGACTGGCCACAGTATCTCAAAATGTGTATTTGGGTGAGCAACTGGCAGGAAGCACTATGACTCTCTTAAGGTAGCCAATGCCTCGTCACCAACATAATCCCATCACCAACTTCAGGAAACCGCTTGCAAAGGTAACGAAGCTTCTCATAAGATACACAGCTAGTGGGGTGTCACTTGAGGCAGACTGGCCAAAGTATCAAAAAAATGTGTATTTGGGTGAGCAACTAGCAGGAATCACTATGACACTCATAGGGTAGCCAATGCCTCGTCACCAGCATAATCACATCAGCAACTTCAAGAAACCCCTGGCAAAAGTTACAATGACTCTTAAGATACACAACTAGTGGCGTAGCTATCAGGCAGACTGGAAAGAGTATCTAAAAAATGTGTATTTGGGTGAAGAACTGGCAGGATTATCTATGACTCTCTTGAGGTAGCCAATGCCTCGTCACCAGCAGAATCAAATCAGCAACTTCTAGAAACCCCTTTCAAAAGTAACGATGTTTCTCTTAAGATACACAACTAGTGGCGTATCGCTTCAGGCACACTGGAAACAGTATCTAAAAAATGTGTATTTGGGTGAACAACTGGCACGAAACACTGTGACTCTCTTAGGGTAGCCAATATCTCGTCACCAGTATAATCACATCTTCAAAGTCAAGAAACCGCTGGCAAGAGTAACGATGTTTCTCTTGAGATACACAACTAGTGGCGTATCGCTTCAGGCAGACTGGCCACAGTATCTCAAAATGTGTATTTGGGTGAGCAACTGGCACGAAACACTGTGACTCTCTTAGGGTAGCCAATATCTCGTCACCAGTATAATCACATCAGCAACATCAAGAAACCGCTTGCAAAGGTAACGAAGCTTCTCATAAGATACACAGATAGTGGCGTGTCACTTGAGGCAGACTGGCCAAAGTATCAAAAAAATGTGTATTTGGGTGAGCAACTAGCAGGAATCACTATGACACTCATAGGGTAGCCAATGCCTCGTCACCAGCATAATCACATCAGCAACTTCAAGAAACCTCTGGCAAAAGTTACAATGACTCTTAAGATACACAACTAGTGGCGTAGCTATCAGGCAGACTGGAAAGAGTATCTAAAAGATGTGTAATGGGTGAAGAACTGGCAGGAATCTCTATGACTCTCTTGAGGTAGCCAATGCCTCGTCACCAGCATAATCACATCAGCAACTTCAAGAAACCCCTGCCAAAAGTTACAATGACTCTTAAGATACACAACTAGTGGCGTAGCTATCAGGCAGACTGGAATGAGTATCTAAAAAATGTGTATTTGGGTGAAGAACTGGCAGGAATCTCTATGACTCTCTTGAGGTAGCCAATGCCTCGTCACCAGCAGAATCAAATCAGCAACTTCTAGAAACCCCTTTCAAAAGTAACGATGTTTCTCTTAAGATACACAACTAGTGGCGTATCGCTTCAGGCACACTGGAAACAGTATCTAAAAAATGTGTATTTGGGTGAGCAACTGGCACGAAACACTGTGACTCTCTTAGGGTAGCCAATATCTCGTCACCAGTATAATCACAGCTTCAAAGTCAAGAAACCGCTATCAAGAGTAACGATGTTTCTCTTAAGATACACAACTAGTGGCGTATCGCTTCAGGAAGACTGTATCTCAAAATGTGTATTTGGGTGAGCAACTGGCAGGAAGCACTATGACTCTCTTAAGGTAGCCAATGCCTCGTCACCAACATAATCCCATCACCAACTTCAAGAAACCGCTTGCAAAGGTAACGAAGCTTCTCATAAGATACACAGCTAGTGGGGTGTCACTTGAGGCAGACTGGCCAAAGTATCAAAAAAATGTGTATTTGGGTGAGCAACTAGCAGGAATCACTATGACACTCATAGGGTAGCCAATGCCTCGTCACCAGCATAATCACATCAGCAACTTCAAGAAACCCCTCGCAAAAGTTACAATGACTCTTAAGATACACAACTAGTGGCGTAGGTATCAGGCAGACTGGAAAGAGTATCTAAAAAATGTGTATTTGGGTGAAGAACTGGCAGGAATCTCTATGACTCTCTTGAGGTAGCCAATGCCTCGTCACCAGCAGAATCAAATCAGCAACTTCTAGAAACCCCTTTCAAAAGTAACGATGTTTCTCTTAAGATACACAACTAGTGGCGTATCGCTTCAGGCACACTGGAAACAGTATCTAAAAAATGTGTATTTGGGTGAGCAACTGGCACGAAACACTGTGATTCTCTTAGGGTAGCCAATATCTCGTCACCAGTATAATCACAGCTTCAAAGTCAAGAAACCACTGGCAAGAGTAACGATGTTTCTCTTAAGATACACAACTAGTGGCGTATCGCTTCAGGCAGAGTGGCCACAGTATCTCAAAATGTGTATTTGGGTGAGCAACTGGCAGGAAGCACTATGACTCTCTTAAGGTAGCCAATGCCTCGTCACCAACATAATCACACCACCAACTTCAGGAAACCGCTTGCAAAGGTAACGAAGCTTCTCATAAGATACACAGCTAGTGGGGTGTCACTTGAGGCAGACTGGCCAAAGTATCAAAAAAATGTGTATTTGGGTGAGCAACTAGCAGGAATCACTATGACACTCATAGGGTAGCCAATGCCTCGTCACCAGCATAATCACATCAGCAACTTCAAGAAACCCCTGGCAAAAGTTACAATGACTCTTAAGATACACAACTAGTGGCGTAGCTATCAGGCAGACTGGAAAGAGTATCTATAAATGTGTATTTGGGTGAAGAACTGGCAGGAATCTCTATGACTCTCTTAGGGTAGCCAATATCTCGTCACCAGTATAATCACATCATCAAAGTCAAGAAACCGCTGGCAAGAGCAACGATGTTTCCCTTAAGATACACAACTAGTGGCGTATCGCTTCAGGCAGACTGGCCACAGTATCTCAAAATGTGTATTTGGGTGAGCAACTGGCAGGAAGCACTATGACTCTCTTAAGGTAGCCAATGCCTCGTCACCAACATAATCCCATCACCAACTTAAAGAAACCGCTTGCAAAGGTAACGATGGTTCTCATAAGATACACAGCTAGTGGGGTGTCACTTGAGGCAGACTGGCCAAAGTATCAAAAAAATGTGTATTTGGGTGAGCAACTAGCAGGAATCACTATGACACTCATAGGGTAACCAATGCCTCGTCACCAGCATAATCACATCAGCAACTTCAAGAAACCCCTGGCAAAAGTTACAATGACTCTAAGATACACAACTAGTGGCGTAGCTATCAGGCAGACTGGAAAGAGTATGTAAAAAATGTGTATTTGGGTGAAGAACTGGCAGGAATCTCTATGACTCTCTTGAGGTAGCCAATGCTTCGTCACCAGCAGAATCAAATCAGCAACTTCTAGAAATCCCTTTCAAAAGTAACGATGTTTCTCTTAAGATACACAACTAGTGGCGTATCGCTTCAGGCACACTGGAAACAGTATCTAAAAAATGTGTATTTGGGTGAGCAACTGGCACGAAACACTGTGACTCTCTTAGGGAAACCAATATCTCGTCACCAGTATAATAACATCTTCAAAGTCAAGAAACCGCTGGCAAGAGTAACGATGTTTCTCTTAAGATACACAACTAGTGGCGTATCGCTTCAGGCACACTGGAAACAGTATCTAAAAAATGTGTATTTGGATGAGCAACTGGCACGAAACACTGTGACTCTCTTAGGGTAGCCAATATCTCGTCACCAGTATAATCACATCTTCAAAGTCAAGAAACCGCTGGCAAGAGTAACGATGTTTCTCTTAAGATACACATCTAGTGGCGTATCGCTTCAGGCAGACTGGCCACAGTATCTCAAAATGTGTATTTGGGTGAGCAACTGGCAGGAAGCACTATGACTCTCTTAAGGTAGCCAATGCCTCGTCACGCACATAATCCCATCACCAACTTCAGGAAACCGCTTGCAAAGGTAACGAAGCTTCTCATAAGATACACAGCTAGTGGGGTGTCACTTGAGGCAGACTGGCCAAAGTATCAAAAAAATGTGTATTTGGGTGAGCAACTAGCAGGAATCACTATGACACTCATAGGGTAGCCAATGCCTCGTCACCAGCATAATCACATCAGCAACTTCAAGAAACCCCTGGCAAAAGTTACAATGACTCTTAAGATACACAACTAGTGGCGTAGCTATCAGGCAGACTGGAAAGGGTATCTAAAAAATGTGTATTTGGGTGAAGAACTGGCAGGAATCTCTATGACTCTCTTGAGGTAGCCAATGCCTCGTCACCAGCAGAATCAAATCAGCAACTTCTAGAAACCCCTTTCAAAAGTAACGATGTTTCTCTTAAGATACACAACTAGTGGCGTATCGCTTCAGGCACACTGGAAACAGTATCTAAAAAATGTCTATTTGGGTGAGCAACTTGCACGAAACACTGTGACTCTCTTAGGGTAGCCAATATCTCGTCACCAGTATAATCACATCTTCAAAGTCAAGAAACCGCTGGCAAGAGTAACGATGTTTCTCTTAAGATACACAACTAGTGGCGTATCGCTTCAGGCAGACTGGCCACAGTATCTCAAAATGTGTATTTGGGTGAGCAACTGGCACGAAGCACTGTGACTCTCTTAGGGTAGCCAATATCTCGTCACCAGTATAATCACAGCTTCAAAGTCAAGAAACCGCTGGCAAGAGTAACGATGTTTCTCTTAAGATACACAACTAGTGGCGTATCGCTTCAGGCAGACTGGCCACAGTATCTCAAAATGTGTATTTGGGTGAGCAACTGGCAGGAAGCACTATGACTCTCTTAAGGTAGCCAATACCTCGTCACCAACATAATCCCATCACCAACTTCAAGAAACCGTTTGCAAAGGTAACGAAGCTTCTCATAAGATAAGCAGCTAGTGGCGTGTCACTTGAGGCGGACTGGCCAAAGTATCAAAAAAATGTGTATTTGGGTGAGCAACTAGCAGGAATCACTATGACACTCATAGGGTAGCCAATGCCTCGTCACCAGCATAATCACATCAGCAACTTCAAGAAACCCCTGGCAAAAGTTACAATGACTCTTAAGATACACAACTAGTGGCGTAGCTATCAGGCATACTGGAAAGAGTATCTAAAAAATGTGTATTTGGGTGAAGAACTGGCAGGAATCTCTATGACTCTCTTGAGGTAGCCAATGCCTCGTCACCAGCAGAATCAAATCAGCAACTTCTAGAAACCCCTAACAAAAGTAACGATGTTTCTCTTAAGATACACAACTAGTGGCGTATCGCTTCAGGCACACTGGAAACAGTATCTAAAAAATGTGTATTTGGGTGAGCAACTGGCACGAAACACTGTGACTCTCTTAGGGTAGCCAATATCTCGTCACCAGTATAAACACATCTTCAAAGTCAAGAAACCGCTGGCAAGAGTAACGATATTTCTCTTAAGATACACAATTAGTGGCGTATCGCTTCAGGCAGAGTGGCCACAGTATCTCAAAATGTGTATTTGGGTGAGCAACTGGCAGGAAGCACTATGACACTCTTAAGGTAGCCAATGCCTCGTCACCAACATAATCCCATCACCAACTTCAAGAAACCGCTTGCAAAGGTAACGAAGCTTCTCATAAGATACACAGCTAGTGGGGTGTCACTTGAGGCAGACTGGCCAAAGTATTAAAAAAATGTGTATTTGGGTGAGCAACTAGCAGGAATCACTATGACACTCATAGGGTAGCCAATGCCTCGTCACCAGCATAATCACATCAGCAACTTCAAGAAACCCCTCGCAAAAGTTACAATGACTCTTAAGATACACAACTAGTGGCGTAGCTATCAGGCAGACTGGAAAGAGTATCTAAAAAATGTGTATTTGGGTGAAGAACTGGCAGGAATCTCTATGACTCTCTTGAGGTAGCCAATGCCTCGTCACCAGCAGAATCAAATCAGCAACTTCTAGAAACCCCTTTCAAAAGTAATGATGTTTCTCTTAAGATACACAACTAGTGGCGTATCGCTTCAGGCAGACTGGCCACAGTATCTCAAAATGTGTATTTGGGTGAGCAACTGGCAGGAAGCACTATGACTCTCTTAAGGTAGCCAATGCCTCATCACCAACATAATCCCATCACCAACTTCAAGAAACCGCTTGCAAAGGTAACGAAGCTTCTCATAAGATACACAGCTAGTGGGGTGTCACTTGAGGCAGACTGGCCAAAGTATCAAAAAAATGTGTATTTGGGTGAGCAACTAGCAGGAATCTCTATGACACTCATAGGGTAGCCAATGCCTCGTCACCAGCATAATCACATCAGCAACTTCAAGAAACCTCTGGCAAAAGTTACAATGACTCTTAAGATACACAACTAGTGGCGTAGCTATCAGGCAGACTGGAAAGAGTATCTAAAAGATGTGTATTTGGGTGAAGAACTGGCAGGAATCTCTATGACTCTCTTGAGGTAGCCAATGCCTCGTCACCAGCATAATCACATCAGCAACTTCAAGAAACCCCTGGCAAAAGTTACAATGACTCTTAAGATACACAACTAGTGGCGTAGCTATCAGGCAGACTGGAAAGAGTATCTAAAAAATGTGTATTTGGGTGAAGAACTGGCAGGAAGCTCTATCACTCTCTTGAGGTAGCCAATGCCTCGTCACCAGCAGAATCAAATCAGCAACTTCTAGAAACCCCTTTCAAAAGTAACGATGTTTCTCTTAAGATACACAACTAGTGGCGTATCGCTTCAGGCACACTGGAAACAGTATCTAAAAAATGTGTATTTGGGTGAGCAACTGGCACGAAACACTGTGACTCTCTTAGGGTAGCCAATATCTCGTCACCAGTATAATCACAGCTTCAAAGTCAAGAAACCGCTGGCAAGAGTAACGATGTTTCTCTTAAGATACACAACTAGTGGCGTATCGCTTCAGGCAGACTGTATCTCAAAATGTGTATTTGGGTGAGCAACTGGCAGGAAGCACTATGACACTCTTAAGGTAGCCAATGCCTCGTCACCAACATAATCCCATCACCAACTTCAAGAAACCGCTTGCAAAGGTAACGAAGCTTCTCATAAGATATACAGCTAGTGGCGTGTCACTTGAGGCAGACTGGCCAAAGTATCAAAAAAATGTGTATTTGGGTGAGCAACTAGCAGGAATCACTATGACACTCATAGGATAGCAAAAGCCTCGTCACCGGCATAATCACATCAGCAACTTCAAGAAACCCCTGGCAAAAGTTACAATGACTCTTAAGATACACAACTAGTGGCGTAGCTATCAGGCAGACTGGAAAGAGTATCTATAAATGTGTATTTGGGTGAAGAACTGGCAGGAATCTCTATGACTCTCTTAGGGTAGCCAATATCTCGTCACCAGTATAATCACATCTTCAAAGTCAAGAAACCGCTGGCAAGAGCAACGATGTTTCCCTTAAGATACACAACTAGTGGCGTATCGCTTCAGGCAGACTGGCCACAGTATCTCATAGTGTGTATTTGGGTGAGCAACTGGCAGGAAGCACTATGACTCTCTTAAGGTAGCCAATGCCTCGTCACCAACATAATCCCATCACCAACTTCAAGAAACCGCTTGCAAAGGTAACGATGCTTCTCATAAGATACACAGCTAGTGGGGTGTCACTTGAGGCAGACTGGCCAAAGTATCAAAAAAATGTGTATTTGGGTGAGCAACTAGCAGGAATCACTATGACACTCATAGGGTAACCAATGCCTCGTCACCAGCATAATCACATCAGCAACTTCAAGAAACCCCTGGCAAAAGTTACAATGACTCTTAAGATACACAACTAGTGGCGTAGCTATCAGGCAGACTGGAAAGAGTATCTATAAATGTGTATTTGGGTGAAGAACTGGCAGGAATCTCTATGACTCTCTTGAGGTAGCCAATGATTCGTCACCAGCAGAATCAAATCAGCATAATCACATCAGCAACTTCAAGAAACCCCTGGAAAAAGTTACAATGACTCTTAAGATACACAACTAGTGGCGTAGCTATCAGGCAGACTGGAAAGAGAATCTAAAAAATGTGTATTTGGGTGAAGAACTGGCAGGAATCTCTATGACTCTCTTGAGGTAGCCAATGCTTCGTCACCAGCAGAATCAAATCAGCAACTTCTAGAAATCCCTTTCAAAAGTAACGATGTTTCTCTTAAGATACACAACTAGTGGCGTATCGCTTCAGGCACACTGGAAACAGTATCTAAAAAATGTGTATTTGGGTGAGCAACTGGCACGAAACACTGTGACTCTCTTAGGGAAACCAATATCTCGTCACCAGTACAATCACATCTTCAAAGTCAAGAAACCGCTGGCAAGAGTAACGATGTTTCTCTTAAGATACACAACTAGTGGCGTATCGCTTCAGGCAGACTGGCCACAGTATCTCAAAATGTGTATTTGGGTGAGCAACTGGCAGAAGGCAATATGACTCTCTTAAGGTAGCCAATGCCTCGTCACCGACATAATCACATCACCAACTTCAAGAAACCGCTTGCAAAGGTAACGAAGCTTCTCATAAGATACACAGCTAGTGGGGTGTCACTTGAGGCAGACTGGCCAAAGTATCAAAAAAATGTGTATTTGGGTGAGCAACTAGCAGGAATCACTATGACACTCATAGGAATCTCTATGACTGTCTTGAGGTAGCCAATGCCTCGTCACCAGCAGAATCAAATCAGCAACTTCTAGAAACCCCTGGCAAAAGTAACGATGTTTCTCTTAAGATACACAACTAGTGGCGTATCGCTTTAGGCACACTAGAAACAGTATCTAAAAAATGTGTATTTGGGTGAGCAACTGGCACGAAACACTGTGACTCTCTTAGTGTTACCAATATCTCGTCACCAGTATAATCACATCTTCAAAGTCAAGAAACCGCAGGCAAGAGTAACGATGTTTCTCTTAAGATACACAACTAGTGGCGTATCGCTTCAGGCAGACTGGCCACAGTATCTCAAAATGTGTATTTGGGTGAGCAACTGGCAGGAAACAATATGACTCTCTTAAGGTAGCCAATGCCTCATCACCGACATAATCACATCACCAACTTCAAGAAACCGCTTGCAAAGGTAACGAAGCTTCTCATAAGATACACAGCTAGTGGGGTGTCACTTGAGGCAGACTGGCCAAAGTATCAAAAAATGTGTATTTGGGTGAGCAACTAGCAGGAATCACTATGACAGTCATAGGGTAACCAATGCCTCGTCACCAGCATAATCACATCAGCAACTTCAAGAAACCCCTGGCAAAAGTTCAATGACTCTTAAGATACACAACTAGTGGCGTAGCTATCAGGCAGACTGGAAAGAGTATCTAAAAAATGTGTATTTGGGTGAAGAACTGGCAGGAATCTCTATGACTCTCTTGAGGTAGCCAATGCTTCGTCACCAGCAGAATCAAATCAGCAACTTCTAGAAATCCCTTTCAAAAGTAACGATGTTTCTCTTAAGATACACAACTAGTGGCGTATCGCTTCAGGCACACTGGAAACAGTATCTAAAAAATGTGTATTTGGGTGAGCAACTGGCACGAAACACTGTGACTCTCTTAGGGAAACCAATATCTCGTCACCAGTATAATCACATCTTCAAAGTCAAGAAACCGCTGGCAAGAGTAACGATGTTTCTCTTAAGATACACAACTAGTGGCGTATCGCTTCAGGCACACCGGGCACAGTATCTCAAAATGTGTATTTGGGTGAGCAACTGGCAGAAAGCAATATGACTCTCTTAAGATAGCCAATGCCTCGTCACCGACATAATCACATCACCAACTTCAAGAAACTGCTTGCAAAGGTAACGAAGCTTCTCATAAGATACACAGCTAGTGGGGTGTCACTTGAGGCAGACTGGCCAAAGTATCAAAAAAATGTGTATTTGGGTGAGCAACTAGCAGGAATCACTATGACACTCATAGGGTAGCCAATGCTTCGTCACCAGCATAATCACATCAGCAACTTCAAGAAACCCCTGGCAAAAGTTACAATGACTCTTAAGATACACAACTAGTGGCGTAGCTATCAGGCAAACTGCAAAGAGTATCTAAAAAATGTGTATTGGGATGAGCAACTGGCAGGAAATACTGTGACTCTCTCAGGGTAGCCAATATCTCGTCACCAGTATAATCACATCTTCAAAGTCAAGAAACCGCTGGCAAGAGTAACGATGTTTCTCTTAAGATATACAACTAGTGGCGTATCGCTTCAGGCAGACTAGAAAGAGTATCTAAAAAATGTGTATTTGGGTGAAGAACTGGCAGGAATCTCTATGACTCTCTTGAGGTAGCCAATGCCTCGTCACCAGCAGAATCAAATCAGCAACTTCTAGAAACCCCTGGCAAAAGTAACGATGTTTCTCTTAAGATACACAACTAGTGGCGTATCGCTTCAGGCACACTAGAAACAGTATCAAAAAAATGTGTTTTTGGGTGAGCAACTGGCACGAAACACTGTGACTCTCTTATTGTTACCAATATCTCGTCACCAGTATAATCACATCTTCAAAGTCAAGAAACCGCAGGCAAGAGTAACGATGTTTCTCTTAAGATACACAACTAGTGGCGTATCGCTTCAGGCAGACTGGCCACAGTATCTCAAAATGTGTATTTGGGTGAGCAACCGGCAGAAAACAATATGACTCTCTTAAGGTAACCAATGCCTCGTCACCGACATAATCACATCACCAACTTCAAGAAACCGCTTGCAAAGGTAACGAAGCTTCTCATAAGATACACAGCTAGTGGGGTGTCAATTGAGGCAGACTGGCCAAAGTATCAAAAAAATGTGTATTTGGGTGAGCAACTAGCAGGAATTACTATGACACTCATAGGGTAACCAATGCCTCGTCACCAGCATAATCACATCAGCAACTTCAAGAAACCCCTGGCAAAAGTTACAATGACTCTTAAGATACACAACTAGTGGCGTAGCTATCAGGCAGACTGGAAAGAGTATCTAAAAAATGTGTATTTGGGTGAAGAACTGGCAGGAATCTCTATGACTCTCTTGAGGTAGCCAATGCTTCGTCACCAGCAGAATCAAATCAGCAACTTCTAGAAATCCCTTTCAAAAGTAACGATGTTTCTCTTAAGATACACAACTAGTGGCGTATCGGTTCAGGCACACTGGAAACAGTATCTAAAAAATGTGTATTTGGGTGAGCAACTGGCACGAAACACTGTGACTCTCTTAGGGAAACCAATATTTCGTCACCAGTATAATCACATCTTCAAAGTCAAGAAACCGCTGGCAAGAGTAACGATGTTTCTCTTAAGATACACAACTAGTGGCGTATCGCTTCAGGCACACTGGAAACAGTATCTAAAAAATGTGTATTTGGATGAGCAACTGGCACGAAACACTGTGACTCTCTTAGGGTAGCCAATATCTCGTCACCAGTATAATCACATCTTCAAAGTCAAGAAACCGCTGGCAAGAGTAACGATGTTTCTCTTAAGATACACAACTAGTGGCGTATCGCTTCAGGCAGACGGGCCACAGTATCTCAAAATGTGTATTTGGGTGAGCAACTGGCAGGAAGCACCATGACTCTCTTAAGGTAGCCAATGCCTCGTCACCAACATAATCACATCACCAACTTCAGGAAACCGCTTGCAAAGGTAACGAAGCTTCTCATAAGATACACAGCTAGTGGCGTGTCACTTGAGGCAGACTGGCCAAAGTATCAAAAAAATGTGTATTTGGGTGAGCAACTAGCAGGAATCACTATGACACTCATAGGGTAGCCAATGCCTCGTCACCAGCATAATCACATCAGCAATTTCAAGAAACCCCTGGCAAAAGTTACAATGACTCTTAAGATACACAACTAGTGGCGTAGCTATCAGGCAGACTGGAAAGAGAATCTAAAAAATGTGTATTTGGGTGAAGAACTGGCAGGAATCTCTATGACTCTCTTGAGGTAGCCAATGCTTCGTCACCAGCAGAATCATATCAGCAACTTCTAGAAATCCCTTTCAAAAGTAACGATGTTTCTCTTAAGATACACAACTAGTGGCGTATCGCTTCAGGCACACTGGAAACAGTATCTAAAAAATGTGTATTTGGGAGAGCAACTGGCACGAAACACTGTGACTCTCTTAGGGAAACCAATATCTCGTCACCAGTATAATCACATCTTCAAAGTCAAGAAACCGCTGGCAAGAGTAACGATGTTTCTCTTAAGATACACAACTAGCGGCGTATCGCCTCAGGCATTCTGGCCACAGTATCTCAAAATGTTTATTTGGGTTAGCAACTGGCAGAAAGCAATATGACTCTCTTAAGGTAGCCAATGCCTCGTCACCGACATAATCACATCACCAACTTCAAGAAACCGCTTGCAAAGGTAACGAAGCTTCTCATAAGATACACAGCTAGTGGGGTGTCACTTGAGGCAGACTGGCCAAAGTATCAAAAAAATGTGTATTTGGGTGAGCAACTAGCAGGAATCACTATGACACTCATAGGGTAGCCAATGCCTCGTCACCAGCATAATCACATCAGCAACTTCAAGAAACCCCTGGCAAAAGTTACAATGACTCTTAAGATACACAACTAGTGGCGTAGCTATCAGGCAGAATGGAAAGAGTATCTATAAATGTGTATTTGGGTGAAGAACTGGCAGGAATCTCTATGACTCTCTTAGGGTAGCCAATATCTCGTCACCAGTATAATCACATCTTCAAAGTCAAGAAACCGCTGGCAAGAGTAACGATGTTTCTCTTAAGATACACAACTAGTGGCGTATCGCTTCAGGCAGACTGGCCACAGTATCTCAAAATGTGTATTTGGGTGAGCAACTGGCAGGAAGCACTATGACTCTCTTAAGGTAGCCAATGCCTCGTCACCAACATAATCACATCACCAACTTCAGGAAACCGCTTGCAAAGGTAACGAAGCTTCTCATAAGATACACAGCTAGTGGGGTGTCACTTGAGGCAGACTGGCCAAAGTATCAAAAAAATGTGTATTTGGGTGAGCAACTAGCAGGAATCACTATGACACTCATAGGGTAGCCAATGCCTCGCCACTAGCATAATCACATCAGCAACTTCAAGAAACCCCTGGCAAAAGTTACAATGACTCTTAAGATACACAACTAGTGGCGTAGCTATCAGGCAGACTGGAAAGAGTATCTAATAAATGTGTATTTGGGTGAAGAACTGGCAGGAATCTCTATGACTCTCTTGAGGTAGCCAATGCCTCGTCACCAGCAGAATCAAATCAGCAACTTCTAGAAACCCCTGGCAAAAGTAACGATGTTTCTCTTAAGATACACAACTAGTGGCGTATCGCTTCAGGCACACTGGAAACAGTATCTAAAAAATGTGTATTTGGGTGATCAACTGGCAGGAAACACTGTGACTCTCTTAGGGTAGCCAATATCTCGTCACCAGTATAATAACAGCTTCAAAGTCAAGAAACCGCTGGCAAGAGTAACGATGTTTCTCTTAAGATACACAACTAGTGGCGTATCGCTTCAGGCAGACTGGCCACAGTATCTCAAAATGTGTATTTGGGTGAGCAACTGGCAGGAAGCACTATGACTCTCTTAAGGTAGCCAATGCCTCGTCACCAACATAATCCCATCGCCAACTTCAGGAAACCGCTTGCAAAGGTAACGAAGCTTCTCATAAGATACACAGCTAGTGGGGTGTCACTTGAGGCAGACTGGCCAAAGTATCAAAAAAATGTGTATTTGGGTGAGCAACTAGCTGGAATCACTATGACACTCATAGGGTAGCCAATGCCTCGTCACCAGCATAATCACATCAGCAACTTCAAGAAACCCCTGGCAAAAGTTACAATGACTCTTAAGATACACAACTAGTGGCGTAGCTATCAGGCAGACTGGAAAGAGTATCTAAAAAATGTGTATTTGGGTGAAGAACTGGCAGGAATCTCTATGACTCTCTTGAGGTAGCCAATGCCTCGTCACCAGCAGAATCAAATCAGCAACTTCTAGAAACCCCTGGCAAAAGTAACGATGTTTCTCTTAAGATACACAACTAGTGGCGTATCGCTTCAGGCACACTAGAAACAGTATCTAAAAAATGTGTATTTGTGTGAGCAACTGGCACGAAACACTGTGACTCTCTTAGGGTAACCAATATCTCGTCACCAGTATAATCACATCTTCAAAGTCAAGAAACCGCTGGCAAGAGTAACGATGTTTCTCTTAAGATACACAACTAGTGGCGTATCGCTTCAGGCACACTGGAAACAGTATCTAAAAAATGTGTATTTGGGTGAGCAACTGGCACGAAACACTGTGACTCCCTTAGGGTAACCAATATCTCGTCACCAGTATAATCACAGCTTAAAAGTCAAGAAACCGCTGGCAAGAGTAACGATGTTTCTCTTAAGATACACAACTAGTGGCGTATCGCTTCAGGCAGACTGGCCACAGTATCTCAAAATGTGTATTTGGGTGAGCAACTGGCAGGAAGCACTATGACTCTCTTAAGGTAGCCAATGACTCGTCACCAACATAATCACATCACCAACTTCAGGAAACCGCTTGCAAAGGTAACGAAGCTTCTCATAAGATACACAGCTAGTGGGGTGTCACTTGAGGCAGACTGGCCAAAGTATCAAAAAATGTGTATTTGGGTGAGCAACTAGCAGGAATCACTATGACACTCATAGGGTAGCCAATGCCTCGTCACCAGCATAATCACATCAGCAACTTCAAGAAACCCCTGGCAAAAGTTACAATGACTCTTAAGATACACAACTAGTGGCGTAGCTATCAGGCAGACTGGAAAGAGTATCTAAAAAATGTGTATTTGGGTGAAGAACTGGCAGGAATCTCTATGACTCTCTTAAGGTAGCCAATGCCTCGTCACCAGCAGAATCAAATCAGCAACTTCTAGAAACCCCTGGCAAAAGTAACGATGTTTCTCTTAAGATACACAACTAGTGGCGTATCGCTTCAGGCACACTAGAAACAGTATCTAAAAAATGTGTATTTGGGTGAGCAACTGGCACGAAACACTGTGACTCTCTTAGGGTAACTAATATCTCGTGACCAGTATAATCACATCTTCAAAGTCAAGAAACCGCTGGCAAGAGTAACGATGTTTCTCTTAAGATACACAACTAGTGGCGTATCGCTTCAGGCAGACTGGCCACAGTATCTCAAAATGTGTATTTGGGTGAGCAACTGGCAGGAAGCACTATGACTCTCTTAAGGTAGCCAATGCCTCGTCACCAACATAATCCCATCACCAACTTCAGGAAACCGCTTGCAAAGGTAACGAAGCTTCTCATAAGATACACAGCTAGTGGGGTGTCACTTGAGGCAGACTGGCCAAAGTATCAAAAAAATGTGTATTTGGGTGAGCAACTAGCAGGAATCACTATGACACCCATAGGGTAGCCAATGCTTCGTCACCAGCATAATCACATCAGCAACTTCAAGAATCCCCTGGCAAAAGTTACAATGACTCTTAAGATACTCAACTAGTGGCGTAGCTATCAGGCAGACTGGAAAGAGTGTTGTGTCGATTCCCTAAGGTCTCGACACAATGAGTGGCTAGGTGCACGCGAAACTAACGCAGACGGGCGTAAATTCTGAAACAGGAGACTGGATGAAAAACTATAAAGAAAAGAAGAGTGATTTTAATATACTTAACTTTAATGTAGTCTTGTTCTTGTTGAAATACATCTCTTGCATAGTAGTAAGCAATTAGCAATGATACACATGGCGCCTTGCTAGGTAGTAGCGATGGACTAGCTGAAGGCTATTTAATCTGTCTCTCGGCAAATGAGAGGAATACGTGATACGTCTTGTCGCAAGCTATGTCGTCCGTACAACTGGGGCGAGGTGAAGTCCGTGTCTTGTGACCTGCCCTGTGGTGGCGCTACGTTTGCGAATACACAGTGGCGACACGCGGGTCCGACATGTACTACAGGACCGCGGCCGATTTAAGTTACCACCTAGCAAGTGTGGTGTCTAGCGGTGACACCACATTCCTCCCCCGCAAATCGGCGAACGGTCGTGAGATAAGGCTTCCGCCCGCCGTGGGGAGGACCCCATGTTGACGTATGCGATGAGGTGGGGAGCCTAACAACAGGCGAGGCTGTGCCACCCGCACCCGGCCATTCGGTCCGAGGGGAGCTAGGAAACGCCTGCAAACCTAGTCCAGGGTGCACGTCAACATGAGGTGTTTGCGCACGGAATGATATAAGAGGAGCCGCGGGGTCGACCTCCATGTGGTCGGAGCACCCGACGGGCGAAGACGACATCTGGTCCGGAGCGGGCAAGAGGTCCATGGCGGAGGACGGCTGGTCACGGGAAGCAAGCGGCGGCGCGTGACCCAGGGAGGCGCGAGGCGGCTGCAGCGAAGCGTCCGCTGCTGGCGGCGCCGGCGGCGGCTGCGGCGGCGCGACGCCATGAGGCAAAATGGAAGGCATCGTCGGTAACACCTGGGGATGAGGCGAGCCAGTAGATGGGTCCCCAAGGCGCTGACCTGACGGCTCCGTCGCTGAAAGCAGACGGGGAGCGGCAGAACCCAGGCGACGACAGAGGCGCAGCTGATTGAGATGCCGACGCACCTCACCAGAGGCCCCCAAAACCAAATACATCGCGCGGCCGAGGCAGCGAAGAATGCGCCCTGCGAGCCAACGCTGTAAACCGCGATAGTTGCGATAATAGACAACGTCGCCAGGAGCAAAAGCAGGAGTCTGCCGCTGCACAGGAACCTGATGTGGCGGATGCAGCAAAGACATCAGAGTTCGATGAGGACGACCATGGAGCAATTCAGCCGGCGAGCGACCATCGCGGGGCTGAGAGCGATAGGAAGACAAAAAGAGCAACAAAGCGTCCTCCCGTGAATGCGACTCTTTCAACTTCAACATCTGTGACTTGAAAGTCCGGACCAATCGTTCCGCGGCACCGTTTGACTGAGGCGAAAACGGCGCGGATGTCAGATGTTGAATACCATTGGCCTTGCAGAACGACTGAAATTCTGCGGACATGAATTGTGGGCCATTGTCGGAAACAATAGTCTGCGGAAGACCTTCAATGCAAAAGATAGCAGACAAGGCTTGGATGGTGGCAGAAGACGTCGTGGAAGACATCCGGACAACAAAAGGAAAATTACCGAAAGCATCGACCACAACCAACCATCGAGCATTCCAGAATGGACCAGCAAAATCGATGTGCAAGCGTTGCCAAGGGGAAGTGGCTTTCGGCCATGCAAAGAATTTCCGCGGCGGTGCAGATTGTTGTTCGGCACACGCCACGCAAGAGGAGCACATATTCGTAATCGCAGCATCGATTCCGAACCAAGTACAGTGCCGTCGAGCAAGTTGTTTCGTACGCACTATACCCCAATGGCCTTGGTGAAGAAGCTTTAAGACAGAGGACTGTAACGAACGTGGGACCACGACTCGGGATTGATCATTATCGGAACGCAACAACAAAACACCACGTCGGACAAAAAGTCTCTCCTTGTGAGCAAAAAAACGGCGAACCAAAGGATCCTCGATCCGTGACTTTGACAAGGGCCATTGCGTAGCAACAAAACGCAAAACGGAAGCAAGGACAGGGTCAGCAGCTGTGGCAGTAGCTACACGACGAAAATCAATCGGAAACGATGCGACCACGTCATCGGCTTCCGAATCAATGAACATGCAAGCAAGTTCGGAAGAATCGAATGCTTTATCCTCAGCAACAGGCAAACGGGACAACGCATCAGCGTTGCCGTGCTTAGCAGTGGACCGATACAAGATATCGTAGCGGCACTGCGAGAGAAAAAGTGACCAGCGAATGAATTTCTGCGCTGTACGTGGAGGTACAGGCTTGTTCGGATGAAAAAGCGATGTCAACGGTTTGTGGTCCGTGATGATGGTAAAGTGACGACCATACAAGAAGTCATGGAACTTGGTAACACCAAACACTAGAGCTAAAGCTTCTTTCTCTATTTGTGAATAATTTCTTTGCGCAGATGAGAGCAATTTGGACGCAAAGGCAATAGGGCGATCATGCGAGCCATCCTTGTGCGCAAGCACAGCACCGATCCCGAAATCCGATGCATCGACCATCAACAAAAGGGGTTTTCGGGGATCGAATGGCGTAAGGCAAGTATTTGAAAGTAACGCCGATTTCAACTGGCGAAAGGCGCGTTCGCATTCCGTCGTCCAGACGAACGGAACACCTTGACGGCGTAAGCGATGAAGCGGAGCTGAAATGGAAGAAGCATTGCGCACAAATCGATGATAATAATTTACCTTACCCAGCACACTCTGTAGTTGTTTTAAGTTCTGCGGTGACGGCAAGTCCTGAATGGCACGAAGGTGCTCTGGACTCGGATGTATACCTTGGGCGTTAAGGACATGGCCCAGGTACGGTAAGTCACGAGCAAAAAACACACATTTGTCCTTCCTCAAGCGAAGACCATTCTGACGCAATACCTGAAATAATGTTCGGAGATTGTGCAAATGTTCTGCTTCTGTCTTTCCTGAGATTACAATATCGTCCAGATAGTTCGCAGCAGTAGGGACCGACGCACAAATAGTTTGTAAATATTGCTGAAATAAAGCAGGGGCGGATGCACACCCGAATGGCAGTCTTTTGAAGCGATACAAGCCAAGATGCGTGTTTACCACCAAGACGCGCTGGGATTCTTCGTCCACAGGTATTTGCAAGTACGCATCTGCTAGGTCCAATTTTGAAAAATATTTTCCCGGGCACAGTTTGTCAAAAAGATCGTCCGGGCGGGGCAAAGGAAAAGTAGCAGTCACAAGTTGCGGATTCACAGTTGCCTTGAAGTCCACACAAAGTCTCAGTTTTCCGGAAGGTTTTGGCAAAATGACTAAGGGTGAGGCCCAGAGAGAAGCCTGCACACGTTCAATGACACCTTGAGATTCTAATTCGGCTAATGTTCTTGCGACCTCATCACGCAATGCGTGGGGAACATTGCGCGCTCTGAAAAATTTTGGTTGCGCGTTATCTTTCAGTTCCAAATGCGCTTCATAGTTCTTAGCGCAACCAAGGCCCGGTGCAAAAATGTCTGCAAATTCTTCACAAAGACTAGAAACGCTGGCGGAAGGCACAGTCTGATTCACTGATAGGACCTGATTTACTATAGACAAATTAAACAATTGAAACAAATCTAAACCAAACAAGTTCACTGCACTAGAGGAACGAAGAACATAAAATGACACAAGTTTTGTCTGTCCCTTGTATGTTGCAATAAGGCTGCACTGTCCCAACACAGGTATATGCTGTCCTGAGTAACTAGTTAACGTAACATTTGCGGCACGCAATGGCGGGGCGCCCAGTTGTTTGTACGTGTCGTGATTGAGCAAGGAAACTGCAGCTCCGGTATCGAGCTGGAATGGGATCACTTTTCCTGCAAAGTCTAAGTCCACAAAAAGTTTATTGTCTTGTTGACGACAAGAGCGACTGTCACGTGCAAGTTGAACTGAGACAGGTACAGAAGCACTTGCAACTTTACGGGATTTCCGGCGACGTCGACGCACACTTTGGGTGGGACGAACACAGTCACTGTTAGCTAAAGTGTCACTGGACGGGTGGGAATGAACCACATGAATGTCCAAGGGTGGAGGTCCACGAGCCTGATTGTCCTGGGTTCGATTCCGGCGCGAAGCAAAAGGCCTGGAATTATTGCGAGTGTCTGATCTAAGCTTTTTCCGGCAAACACTTTGTACATGTCCTTTCTTTTGACAGTAAAAGCAAATAGCTTGGCGTGACGGGCAATTTTCACGCGAATGTCTAGTTGCACACCGCGGGCAAGATTTCACTGCATTTGCTTGCTTACGCGGCGCACGTGGTTGCAAGCTAGGCGGCCGCAGCGAAGTCGGGCGCGAGGGCCGCTTAGCGTCCCGTGCAGCGGGCCCGGCGGGCCGATTAATGTGACACACTGCTGGCGAAGTTTCAAATGATTCCTGAGCAAAGTCAAGTGTGTCTTGCCTGTCCAATATGTCTATCACTTGTTGCAGGGAGGGATTAACTAGTTTCAAAATCTGTTCCCTTATGCGAACATCAGAAACGTTTTGTGCAATCGCATCACGCACCATAGTATCTGAATATGGGAGGCCACATTCACAGGCAAACGCGCAGTCTCTAGTAAGTCCTTGCAAAGTTGCTACCCACTCCCTATTAGTCTGACCGGCGGTACGTTTTGTACGAAAAAACGTATACCGTTTTGCAACAACATTAACTGTTTCTTTGAAATAGGCATCTAAAGCCGACAAAATTTCCTCGTAGGTCAGAGTTGCTACGTCGCGTCGGGGAAACAATTTCACTATCACCCGGTAGGTAGACACACCGACACAAGAGAGCAAAAACGGCTGCCGCTCTTTACCTTGAATTCCATAAGCAGTGAGGTGGAAGTTGAACTGATCGGCCCACTCAGTCCAGCTTTCGTTTGTGGCCTCAAAGGGCCTAAATGGCGGTGCGACAGCGTTGTGTGGCTGCGGTAGCGAAGACGCGGCTGCCGCCGCATCGGTTTGCAGCGCACGTTGACCCTGGACGAGCTGTCCAAGGGCTTCCAATAACGCCTGCGTCTGCTGATTCTGCAAGCGAAAAAAGTCGGACAGTACATCTGGAGAATGCGGCGAAGCCATGACACAAGCAAATTAGAGCAAATATAACACAAAGACTGCAACGTGGGCGCGGCATCCCATCCTCGTCGCCAAAATATTGTTGTGTCGATTCCCTAAGGTCTCGACACAATGAGTGGCTAGGTGCACGCGAAACTAACGCAGACGGGCGTAAATTCTGAAACAGGAGACTGGATGAAAAACTATAAAGAAAAGAAGAGTGATTTTAATATACTTAACTTTAATGTAGTCTTGTTCTTGTTGAAATACATCTCTTGCATAGTAGTAAGCAATTAGCAATGATACACATGGCGCCTTGCTAGGTAGTAGCGATGGACTAGCTGAAGGCTATTTAATCTGTCTCTCGGCAAATGAGAGGAATACGTGATACGTCTTGTCGCAAGCTATGTCGTCCGTACAACTGGGGCGAGGTGAAGTCCGTGTCTTGTGACCTGCCCTGTGGTGGCGCTACGTTTGCGAATACACAGTGGCGACACGCGGGTCCGACATGTACTACAGGACCGCGGCCGATTTAAGTTACCACCTAGCAAGTGTGGTGTCTAGCGGTGACACCACAAAGAGTATCTAAAAAATGTGTATTTGGGTGAAGAACTGGCAGGAATCTCTATGACTCTCTTGAGGTAGCCAATGCCTCGTCACCAGCAGAATCAAATCAGCAACTTCTAGAAACCCCTGGCAAAAGTAACGATGTTTCTCTTAAGATACACAACTAGTGGCGTATCGCTTCAGGCACTCTAGAAACAGTATCTCAAAATGTGTATTTGGGTGAGCAACTGGCAGGAAGCACTATGACTCTCTTAAGGTAGCCAATGCCTCGTCACCAACATAATCACATCACCAACTTCAGGAAACCGCTTGCAAAGGTAACGAAGCTTCTCATAAGATACACAGCTAGTGGGGTGTCACTTGAGGCAGACTGGCCAAAGTATCAAAAGAATGTGTATTTGGGTGAGCAACTAGCAGGAATCACTATGACACTCATAGGGTAGCCAATGCCTCGTCACCAGCATAATCACATCAGCAAATTCAAGAAACCCCTGGCAAAAGTTACAATGACTCTTAAGATACACAACTAGTGGCGTAGCTATCAGGCAGACTGGAAAGAGTATCTAAAAAATGTGTATTTGGATGAAGAACTGGCAGGAATCTCTATGACTCTCTTGAGGTAGCCAATGCCTCGTCACCAGCAGAATCAAATCAGCAACTTCTAGAAACCCCTGGCAAAAGTAACGATGTTTCTCTTAAGATACACAACTAGTGGCGTATCGCTTCAGGCACACTAGAAACAGTATCTAAAAAATGTGTATTTGGGTGAGCAACTGGCACGAAACACTGTGACTCTCTTAGGGTAACCAATATCTCGTCACCAGTATAATCACATCTTCAAAGTCAAGAAACCGCTGGCAAGAGTAACGATGTTTCTCTTAAGATACACAACTAGTGGCGTATCGCTTCAGGCACACTGGAAACAGTATCTAAAAAATGTGTATTTGGGTGAGCAACTGGCACGAAACACTGTGACTCCCTTATGGTAACCAATATCTCGTCACCAGTATAATCACAGCTTAAAAGTCAAGAAACCGCTGGCAAGAGTAACGATGTTTCTCTTAAGATACACAACTAGTGGCGTATCGCTTCAGGCAGACTGGCCACAGTATCTCAAAATGTGTATTTGGGTGAGCAACTGGCAGGAAGCACTATGACTCTCTTAAGGTAGCCAATGCCTCGTCACCAACATAATCACATCACCAACTTCAGGAAACCGCTTGCAAAGGTAACGAAGCTTCTCATAAGAAACACAGCTAGTGGGGTGTCACTTGAGGCAGACTGGCCAAAGTATCAAAAAATGTGTATTTGGGTGAGCAACTAGCAGGAATCACTATGACACTCATAGGGTAGCCAATGCCTCGTCACAAGCATAATCACATCAGCAACTTCAAGAAACCCCTGGCAAAAGTTACAATGACTCTTAAGATACACAACTAGTGGCGTAGCTATCAGGCAGACTGGAAAGAGTATCTAAAAAATGTGTATTTGGGTGAAGAACTGGCAGGAATCTCTATGACTCTCTTGAGGTAGCCAATGCCTCGTCACCAGCAGAATCAAATCAGCAACTTCTAGAAACCCCTGGCAAAAGTAACGATGTTTCTCTTAAGATACACAACTAGTGGCGTATCGCTTCAGGCACACTAGAAACAGTATCTAAAAAATGTGTATTTGGGTGAGCAACTGGCACGAAACACTGTGACTCTCTTAGGGTTACCAATATCTCGTCACCAGTATAATCACATCTTCAAAGTCAAGAAACCGCTGGCAAGAGTAACGATGTTTCTCTTAAGATACACAACTAGTGGCGTATCGCTTCAGGCAGACTGGCCACAGTATCTCAAAATGTGTATTTGGGTGAGCAACTGGCAGGAAGCACTATGACTCTCTTAAGGTAGCCAATGCCTCGTCACCAACATAATCCCATCACCAACTTCAGGAAACCGCTTGCAAAGGTAACGAAGCTTCTCATAAGATACACAGCTAGTGGGGTGTCACTTGAGGCAGACTGGCCAAAGTATCAAAAAAATGTGTATTTGGGTGAGCAACTAGCAGGAATCACTATGACACCCATAGGGTAGCCAATGCCTCGTCACCAGCATAATCACATCAGCAACTTCAAGAAACCCCTGGCAAAAGTTACAATGACTCTTAAGATACACAACTAGTGGCGTAGCTATCAGGCAGACTGGAAAGAGTATCTAAAAAATGTGTATTTGGGTGAAGAACTGGCAGGAATCTCTATGACTCTCTTGAGGTAGCCAATGCCTCGTCACCAGCAGAATCAAATCAGCAACTTCTAGAAACCCCTGGCAAAAGTAACGATGTTTCTCTTAAGATACACAACTAGTGGCGTATCGCTTCAGGCACACTTTCAGTATCTAAAAAATGTGTATTTGGGTGAGCAACTGGCACGAAACACTGTGACTCTCTTAGGGTAACCAATATCTCGTCACCAGTATAATCACATCTTCAAAGTCAAGAAACCGCTGGCAAGAGTAACGATGTTTCTCTTAAGATACACAACTAGTGGCGTATCGCTTCAGGCAGACTGGCCAAAGTATCAAAAAAATGAGTATTTGGGTGAGCAACTAGCAGGAATCACTATGACACTCATAGGGTAGCCAATGCCTCGTCACCAGCATAATCACATCAGCAACTTCAAGAAACCCCTGGCAAAAGTTACAATGACTCTTAAGATACACAACTAATGGCGTAGCTATCAGGCAGACTGGAAAGAGTATCTAAAAAATGTGTATTTGGATGAGCAACTGGCAGGAAACACTGTGACTCTCTTAGGGTAGCCAATATCTCGTCACCAGTATAATCACATCTTCAAAGTCAAGAAACCGCTGGCAAGAGTAACGATGATTCTCTTAAGATACACAACTAGTGGCGTATCGCTTCAGGCAGACTGGCCACAGTATCTCAAAATGTGTATTTGGGTGAGCAACTGGCAGGAAGCACTATGACTCTCTTAAGGTAGCCAATGCCTCGTCACCAACATAATCCCATCACCAACTTCAGGAAACCGCTTGCAAAGGTAACGAAGCTTCTCATAAGATACACAGCTAGTGGGGTGTCACTTGAGGCAGACTGGCCAAAGTATCAAAAAAATGTGTATTTGGGTGAGCAACTAGCAGGAATCACTATGACACTCATAGGGCAGCCAATGCCTCGTCACCAGCATAATCACATCAGCAACTTCAAGAAACCCCTGGCAAAAGTTACAATGACTCTTAATATACACAACTAGTGGCGTAGCTATCAGGCAGACTGGAAAGAGTATCTAAAAAATGTGTATTTGGGTGAAGAACTGGCAGGAATCTCTATGACTCTCTTGAGGTAGTCAATGATTCGTCACCAGCAGAATCAAATCAGCAACTTCTAGAAACCCCTTTCAAAAGTAACGATGTTTCTCTTAAGATACACAACTAGTGGCGTATCGCTTCAGGCACACTGGAACCAGTATCTAAAAAATGTGTATTTGGGTGAGCAACTGGCACGAAACACTGTGACTCTCTTAGGGTAGCCAATATCTCGTCACCAGTATAATCACAGCTTCAAAGTCAAGAAACCGCTGGCAAGAGTAACGATGTTTCTCTTAAGATACACAACTAGTGGCGTATCGCTTCAGGCAGACTGGCCACAGTATCTCAAAATGTGTATTTGTGTGAGCAACTGGCAGGAAGCACTATGACTCTCTTAAGGTAGCCAATGCCTCGTCACCAACAAAATCCCATCACCAACTTCTAGAAACCGCTTGCAAAGGTAACGAAGCTTCTCATAAGATACACAGCTAGTGGGTTGTCACTTGAGGCAGACTGGCCAAAGTATCAAAAAAATGTGTATTTGGGTGAGCAACTAGCAGGAATCACTATGACACTCATAGGGTAGCCAATGCCTCGTCACCAGCATAATCACATCAGCAACTTCAAGAAACCCCTGGCAAAAGTTACAATGACTCTTAAGATACACAACTAGTGGCGTAGCTATCAGGCAGACTGGAAAGAGTATCTAAAAAATGTGTATTTGGGTGAAGAACTGGCAGGAATCTCTATGACTCTCTTGAGGTAGCCAATGCCTCGTCACCAGCAGAATCAAATCAGCAACTTCTAGAAACCCCTGGCAAAAGTAACGATGTTTCTCTTAAGATACACAACTAGTGGCGTATCGCTTCAGGCAGACTGGCCACAGTATCTCAAAATGTGTATTTGGGTGAGCAACTGGCAGGAAGCACTATGACTCTCTTAAGGTAGCCAATGCCTCGTTACCAACATAATCCCATCACCAACTTCAGGAAACCGCTTGCAAAGGTAACGAAGCTTCTCATAAGATACACAGCTAGTGGGGTGTCACTTGAGGCAGACTGGCCAAAGTATCAAAAAAATGTGTATTTGGGTGAGCAACTAGCAGGAATCACTATGACACTCATAGGGCAGCCAATGCCTCGTCACCAGCATAATCACATCAGCAACTTCAAGAAACCCCTGGCAAAAGTTACAATGACTCTTAAGATACACATCTAGTGGCGTAGCTATCAGGCAGACTGGAAAGAGTATCTAAAAAATGTGTATTTGGGTGAAGAACTGGCAGGAATCTCTATGACTCTCTTGAGGTAGCCAATGCCTCGTCACCAGCAGAATCAAATCAGCAACTTCTAGAAACCCCTGGCAAAAGTAACGATGTTTCTCTTAAGATACACAACTAGTGGCGTATCGCTTCAGGCAGACTGGCCACAGTATCTCAAAATGTGTATTTGTGTGAGCAACTGGCAGGAAGCACTATGACTCTCTTAAGGTAGCCAATGCCTCGTCACCAACAAAATCCCATCACCAACTTCAAGAAACCGCTTGCAAAGGTAACGAAGCTTCTCATAAGATACACAGCTAGTGGGGTGTCACTTGAGGCAGACTGGCCAAAGTATCAAAAAATGTGTATTTGGGTGAGCAACTAGCAGGAATCACTATGACACTCATAGGGTAGCCAATGCCTCGTCACCAGCATAATCACATCAGCAACTTCAAGAAACCCCTGGCAAAAGTTACAATGACTCTTAAGATACACAACTAGTGGCGTAGCTATCAGGCAGACTGGAAAGAGTATCTAAAAAATGTGTATTTGGGTGAAGAACTGGCAGGAATCTCTATGACTCTCTTGAGGTAGCCAATGCCTCGTCACCAGCAGAATCAAATCAGCAACTTCTAGAAACCCCTGGCAAAAGTAACGATGTTTCTCTTAAGATACACAACTAGTGGCGTATCGCTTCAGGCAGACTGGCCACAGTATCTCAAAATGTGTATTTGGGTGAGCAACTGGCAGAAAGCACTATGACTCTCTTAAGGTAGCCAATGCCTCGTCACCAACATAATCACATCACCAACTTCAAGAAACCGCTTGCAAAGGTAACGAAGCTTCTCATAAGATACACAGCTAGTGGGGTGTCACTTGAGGCAGACTGGCCAAAGTATCAAAAAAATGTGTATTTGGGTGAGCAACTAGCAGGAATCACTATGACACTCATAGGGCAGCCAATGCCTCGTCACCAGCATAATCACATCAGCAACTTCAAGAAACCCCTGGCAAAAGTTACAATGACTCTTAAGATACACAACTAGTGACGTAGCTATCAGGCAGACTGGAAACAGTATCTAAAAAATGTGTATTTGGGTGAAGAACTGGCAGGAATCTCTATGACTCTCTTGAGTTAGCCAATAATTCGTCACCAGTATAATCACATCTTCAAAGTCAAGAAACCGCTGGCAAGAGTAACGATGTTTCTCTTAAGATACACAACTAGTGGCGTATCGCTTCAGGCAGACTGGCCACAGTATCTCAAAATGTGTATTTGGGTGAGCAACTGGCAGAAAGCACTATGACTCTCTTAAGGTAGCCAATGCCTTGTCACCAACATAATCACATCACCAACTTCAAGAAACCGCTTGCAAAGGTAACGAAGCTTCTCATAAGATACACAGCTAGTGGGGTGTCACTTGAGGCAGACTGGCCAAAGTATCAAAAAAATGTGTATTTGGGTGAGCAACTAGCAGGAATCACTATGACACTCATAGGGTAGCCAATGCCTCGTCACCAGCATAATCACATCAGCAACTTCAAGAAACCCCTGGCAAAAGTTACAATGACTCTTAAGATACACAACTAGTGGCGTAGCTATCAGGCAGACTGGAAAGAGTATCTAAAAAATGTGTATTTGGATGAGCAACTGGCAGGAAACACTGTGACTCTCTTAGGGTAGCCAATATCTCGTCACCAGTATAATCACATCTTCAAAGTCAAGAAACCGCTGGCAAGAGTAACGATGTTTCTCTTAAGATACACAACTAGTGGCGTATCGCTTCAGGCACACTGGAAACAGTATCTAAAAAATGTGTATTAGGGTAAGCAACTGGCACGAAACACTGTGACTCTCTTAGGGTAGCCAATATCTCGTCACCAGTATAATCACAGCTTCAAAGTCAAGAAACCGCTGGCAAGAGTAACGATGTTTCTCTTAAGATACATAACTAGTGGCGTATCGCTTCAGGCAGACTGGCCACAGTATCTCAAAATGTGTATTTCGGTGAGCAACTGGCAGGAAGCACTATGACTCTCTTAAGGTAGCCAATGCCTCTTCACCAACATAATCCCATCACCAACTTCAAGAAACCGCTTGCAAAGGTAACGAAGCTTCTCATAAGATACACAGCTAGTGGGGTGTCACTTGAGGCAGACTGGCCAAAGTATCAAAAGAATGTGTATTTGGGTGAGCAACTAGCAGGAATCACTATGACACTCATAGGGTAGCCAATGCCTGGTCACCAGCATAATCACATCAGCAACTTCAAGAAATCCCTGGCAAAAGTTACAATGAGTCTTAAGATGCACAACTAGTGGCGTAGCTATCAGGCAGACTGGAAAGTGTATCTAAAAACTGTGTATTTGGGTGAAGAACTGGCAGGAATCTCTATGACTGTCTTGAGGTAGCCAATGCCTCGTCACCAGCAGAATCAAATCAGCAACTTCTAGAAACCCCTGGCAAAAGTAACGATGTTTCTCTTAAGATACACAACTAGTGGCGTATCGCTTCAGGCACACTGGAAACAGTATCTAAAAAATGTGTATTTGGGTGAGCAACTGGCACGAAACACTGTGACTCTCTTAGGGTAACCAATATCTCGTGACCAGTATAATCACATCTTCAAAGTCAAGAAACCGCTGGCAAGAGTAACGATGTTTCTCTTAAGATACACAACTAGTGGCGTATCGCTTCAGGCAGACTGGCCACAGTATCTCAAAATGTGTATTTGGGTGAGCAACTGGCAGAAAGCACTATGACTCTCTTAAGGTAGCCAATGCCTCGTCACCAACATAATCACATCACCAACTTCAAGAAACCGCTTGCAAAGGTAACGAAGCTTCTCATAAGATACACAGCTAGTGGGGTGTCACTTGAGGCAGACTGGCCAAAGTATCAAAAAAATGTGTATTTGGGTGAGCAACTAGCAGGAATCACTATGACACTCATAGGGCAGCCAATGCCTCGTCACCAGCATAATCACATCAGCAACTTCAAGAAACCCCTGGCAAAAGTTACAATGACTCTTAAGATACACAACTAGTGACGTAGCTATCAGGCAGACTGGAAAGAGTATCTAAAAAATGTGTATTTGGGTGAAGAACTGGCAAGAATCTCTATGACTCTCTTGAGTTAGCCAATAATTCGTCACAAGTATAATCACATCACCAACTTCAAGAAACCGCTTGCAAAGGTAACGAAGCTTCTCATAAGATACACAGCTAGTGGGGTGTCACTTGAGGCAGACTGGCCAAAGTTCCAAAAAAAGGTGTATTTGGGTGAGCAACTAGCAGGAATCACTATGACACTCATAGGGTAGCCAATGCCTCGTCACCAGCATAATCACATCAGCAACTTCAAGAAACCCCTGGCAAAAGTTACAATGACTCTTAAGATACACAACTAGCGGCGTAGCTATCAGGCAGACTGGAAAGAGTATCTAAAAAATGTGTATTTGGATGAGCAACTGGCAGGAAACACTGTGACTCTCTTAGGGTAGCCAATATCTCGTCACCAGTATAATCACATCTTCAAAGTCAAGAAACCGCTGGCAAGAGTAACGATGTTTCTCTTAAGATACACAACTAGTGGCGTATCGCCTCAGGCACACTGGAAACCGTATCTAAAAAATGTGTATTTGGGTGAGCAACTGGCACGAAACACTGTGACTCTCTTAGGGTAACCAATATCTCGTCACCAGTATAATCACATCCTCAAAGTCAAGAAACCGCTGGCAAGAGTAACGATGTTTCTCTTAAGATACACAACTAGTGGCGTATCGCTTCAGGCAGACTGGCCACAGTATCTCAAAATGTGTATTTGGGTGAGCAACTGGCAGAAAGCACTATGACTCTCTTAAGGTAGCCAATGCCTTGTCACCAACATAATCACATCACCAACTTCAAGAAACCGCTTGCAAAGGTAACGAAGCTTCTCATAAGATACACAGCTAGTGGGGTGTCACTTGAGGCAGACTGGCCAAAGTATCAAAAAAATGTGTATTTGGGTGAGCAACTAGCAGGAATCACTATGACACTCATAGGGTAGCCAATGCCTCGTCACCAGCATAATCACATCAGCAACTTCAAGAAACCCCTGGCAAAAGTTACAATGACTCTTAAGATACACAACTAGTGGCGTAGCTATCAGGCAGACTGGAAAGAGTATCTAAAAAATGTGTATTTGGATGAGCAACTGGCAGGAAACACTGTGACTCTCTTAGGGTAGCCAATATCTCGTCACCAGTATAATCACATCTTCAAAGTCAAGAAACCGCTGGCAAGAGTAACGATGTTTCTCTTAAGATACACAACTAGTGGCGTATCGCTTCAGGCACACTGGAAACAGTATCTAAAAAATGTGTATTAGGGTAAGCAACTGGCACGAAACACTGTGACTCTCTTAGGGTAGCCAATATCTCGTCACCAGTATAATCACAGCTTCAAAGTCAAGAAACCGCTGGCAAGAGTAACGATGTTTCTCTTAAGATACATAACTAGTGGCGTATCGCTTCAGGCAGACTGGCCACAGTATCTCAAAATGTGTATTTCGGTGAGCAACTGGCAGGAAGCACTATGACTCTCTTAAGGTAGCCAATGCCTCTTCACCAACATAATCCCATCACCAACTTCAAGAAACCGCTTGCAAAGGTAACGAAGCTTCTCATAAGATACACAGCTAGTGGGGTGTCACTTGAGGCAGACTGGCCAAAGTATCAAAAGAATGTGTATTTGGGTGAGCAACTAGCAGGAATCACTATGACACTCATAGGGTAGCCAATGCCTGGTCACCAGCATAATCACATCAGCAACTTCAAGAAATCCCTGGCAAAAGTTACAATGAGTCTTAAGATGCACAACTAGTGGCGTAGCTATCAGGCAGACTGGAAAGTGTATCTAAAAACTGTGTATTTGGGTGAAGAACTGGCAGGAATCTCTATGACTGTCTTGAGGTAGCCAATGCCTCGTCACCAGCAGAATCAAATCAGCAACTTCTAGAAACCCCTGGCAAAAGTAACGATGTTTCTCTTAAGATACACAACTAGTGGCGTATCGCTTCAGGCACACTGGAAACAGTATCTAAAAATGTGTATTTGGGTGAGCAACTGGCACGAAACACTGTGACTCTCTTAGGGTAACCAATATCTCGTGACCAGTATAATCACATCTTCAAAGTCAAGAAACCGCTGGCAAGAGTAACGACGTTTCTCTTAAGATACACAACTAGTGGCGTATCGCTTCAGGCAGACTGGCCACAGTATCTCAAAATGTGTATTTGGGTGAGCAACTGGCAGAAAGCACTATGACTCTCTTAAGGTAGCCAATGCCTCGTCACCAACATAATCACATCACCAACTTCAAGAAACCGCTTGCAAAGGTAACGAAGCTTCTCATAAGATACACAGCTAGTGGGGTGTCACTTGAGGCAGACTGGCCAAAGTATCAAAAAAATGTGTATTTGGGTGAGCAACTAGCAGGAATCACTATGACACTCATAGGGCAGCCAATGCCTCGTCACCAGCATAATCACATCAGCAACTTCAAGAAACCCCTGGCAAAAGTTACAATGACTCTTAAGATACACAACTAGTGACGTAGCTATCAGGCAGACTGGAAAGAGTATCTAAAAAATGTGTATTTGGGTGAAGAACTGGCAGGAATCTCTATGACTCTCTTGAGTTAGCCAATAATTCGTCACAAGTATAATCACATCACCAACTTCAAGAAACCGCTTGCAAAGGTAACGAAGCTTCTCATAAGATACACAGCTAGTGGGGTGTCACTTGAGGCAGACTGGCCAAAGTTCCAAAAAAAGGTGTATTTGGGTGAGCAACTAGCAGGAATCACTATGACACTCATAGGGTAGCCAATGCCTCGTCACCAGCATAATCACATCAGCAACTTCAAGAAACCCCTGGCAAAAGTTACAATGACTCTTAAGATACACAACTAGCGGCGTAGCTATCAGGCAGACTGGAAAGAGTATCTAAAAAATGTGTATTTGGATGAGCAACTGGCAGGAAACACTGTGACTCTCTTAGGGTAGCCAATATCTCGTCACCAGTATAATCACATCTTCAAAGTCAAGAAACCGCTGGCAAGAGTAACGATGTTTCTCTTAAGATACACAACTAGTGGCGTATCGCCTCAGGCACACTGGAAACCGTATCTAAAAAATGTGTATTTGGGTGAGCAACTGGCACGAAACACTGTGACTCTCTTAGGGTAACCAATATCTCGTCACCAGTATAATCACATCCTCAAAGTCAAGAAACCGCTGGCAAGAGTAACGATGTTTCTCTTAAGATACACAACTAGTGGCGTATCGCTTCAGGCAGACTGGCCACAGTATCTCAAAATGTGTATTTGGGTGAGCAACTGGCAGAAAGCACTATGACTCTCTTAAGGTAGCCAATGCCTCGTCACCAACATAATCACATCACCAACTTCAAGAAACCGCTTGCAAAGGTAACGAAGCTTCTCATAAGATACACAGCTAGTGGGGTGTCACTTGAGGCAGACTGGCCAAAGTATCAAAAAAATGTGTATTTGGGTGAGCAACTAGCAGGAATCACTATGACACTCATAGGGCAGCCAATGCCTCGTCACCAGCATAATCACATCAGCAACTTCAAGAAACCCCTGGCAAAAGTTACAATGACTCTTAAGATACACAACTAGTGACGTAGCTATCAGGCAGACTGGAAACAGTATCTAAAAAATGTGTATTTGGGTGAAGAACTGGCAGGAATCTCTATGACTCTCTTGAGTTAGCCAAAAATTCGTCACCAGTATAATCACATCTTCAAAGTCAAGAAACCGCTGGCAAGAGTAACGATGTTTCTCTTAAGATACACAACTAGTGGCGTATCGCTTCAGGCAGACTGGCCACAGTATCTCAAAATGTGTATTTGGGTGAGCAACTGGCAGAAAGCACTATGACTCTCTTAAGGTAGCCAATGCCTTGTCACCAACATAATCACATCACCAACTTCAAGAAACCGCTTGCAAAGGTAACGAAGCTTCTCATAAGATACACAGCTAGTGGGGTGTCACTTGAGGCAGACTGGCCAAAGTATCAAAAAAATGTGTATTTGGGTGAGCAACTAGCAGGAATCACTATGACACTCATAGGGTAGCCAATGCCTCGTCACCAGCATAATCACATCAGCAACTTCAAGAAACCCCTGGCAAAAGTTACAATGACTCTTAAGATACACAACTAGTGGCGTAGCTATCAGGCAGACTGGAAAGAGTATCTAAAAAATGTGTATTTGGATGAGCAACTGGCAGGAAACACTGTGACTCTCTTAGGGTAGCCAATATCTCGTCACCAGTATAATCACATCTTCAAAGTCAAGAAACCGCTGGCAAGAGTAACGATGTTTCTCTTAAGATACACAACTAGTGGCGTATCGCTTCAGGCACACTGGAAACAGTATCTAAAAAATGTGTATTAGGGTAAGCAACTGGCACGAAACACTGTGACTCTCTTAGGGTAGCCAATATCTCGTCACCAGTATAATCACAGCTTCAAAGTCAAGAAACCGCTGGCAAGAGTAACGATGTTTCTCTTAAGATACATAACTAGTGGCGTATCGCTTCAGGCAGACTGGCCACAGTATCTCAAAATGTGTATTTCGGTGAGCAACTGGCAGGAAGCACTATGACTCTCTTAAGGTAGCCAATGCCTCTTCACCAACATAATCCCATCACCAACTTCAAGAAACCGCTTGCAAAGGTAACGAAGCTTCTCATAAGATACACAGCTAGTGGGGTGTCACTTGAGGCAGACTGGCCAAAGTATCAAAAGAATGTGTATTTGGGTGAGCAACTAGCAGGAATCACTATGACACTCATAGGGTAGCCAATGCCTGGTCACCAGCATAATCACATCAGCAACTTCAAGAAATCCCTGGCAAAAGTTACAATGAGTCTTAAGATGCACAACTAGTGGCGTAGCTATCAGGCAGACTGGAAAGTGTATCTAAAAACTGTGTATTTGGGTGAAGAACTGGCAGGAATCTCTATGACTGTCTTGAGGTAGCCAATGCCTCGTCACCAGCAGAATCAAATCAGCAACTTCTAGAAACCCCTGGCAAAAGTAACGATGTTTCTCTTAAGATACACAACTAGTGGCGTATCGCTTCAGGCACACTGGAAACAGTATCTAAAAAATGTGTATTTGGGTGAGCAACTGGCACGAAACACTGTGACTCTCTTAGGGTAACCAATATCTCGTGACCAGTATAATCACATCTTCAAAGTCAAGAAACCGCTGGCAAGAGTAACGATGTTTCTCTTAAGATACACAACTAGTGGCGTATCGCTTCAGGCAGACTGGCCACAGTATCTCAAAATGTGTATTTGGGTGAGCAACTGGCAGAAAGCACTATGACTCTCTTAAGGTAGCCAATGCCTCGTCACCAACATAATCACATCACCAACTTCAAGAAACCGCTTGCAAAGGTAACGAAGCTTCTCATAAGATACACAGCTAGTGGGGTGTCACTTGAGGCAGACTGGCCAAAGTATCAAAAAAATGTGTATTTGGGTGAGCAACTAGCAGGAATCACTATGACACTCATAGGGCAGCCAATGCCTCGTCACCAGCATAATCACATCAGCAACTTCAAGAAACCCCTGGCAAAAGTTACAATGACTCTTAAGATACACAACTAGTGACGTAGCTATCAGGCAGACTGGAAAGAGTATCTAAAAAATGTGTATTTGGGTGAAGAACTGGCAAGAATCTCTATGACTCTCTTGAGTTAGCCAATAATTCGTCACAAGTATAATCACATCACCAACTTCAAGAAACCGCTTGCAAAGGTAACGAAGCTTCTCATAAGATACACAGCTAGTGGGGTGTCACTTGAGGCAGACTGGCCAAAGTTCCAAAAAAAGGTGTATTTGGGTGAGCAACTAGCAGGAATCACTATGACACTCATAGGGTAGCCAATGCCTCGTCACCAGCATAATCACATCAGCAACTTCAAGAAACCCCTGGCAAAAGTTACAATGACTCTTAAGATACACAACTAGCGGCGTAGCTATCAGGCAGACTGGAAAGAGTATCTAAAAAATGTGTATTTGGATGAGCAACTGGCAGGAAACACTGTGACTCTCTTAGGGTAGCCAATATCTCGTCACCAGTATAATCACATCTTCAAAGTCAAGAAACCGCTGGCAAGAGTAACGATGTTTCTCTTAAGATACACAACTAGTGGCGTATCGCCTCAGGCACACTGGAAACCGTATCTAAAAAATGTGTATTTGGGTGAGCAACTGGCACGAAACACTGTGACTCTCTTAGGGTAACCAATATCTCGTCACCAGTATAATCACATCCTCAAAGTCAAGAAACCGCTGGCAAGAGTAACGATGTTTCTCTTAAGATACACAACTAGTGGCGTATCGCTTCAGGCAGACTGGCCACAGTATCTCAAAATGTGTATTTGGGTGAGCAACTGGCAGAAAGCACTATGACTCTCTTAAGGTAGCCAATGCCTCGTCACCAACATAATCCCATCACCAACTTCAAGAAACCGCTTGCAAAAGTAACGAAGCTTCACATAAGATACACAGCTAGTGGGGTGTCACTTGAGGCAGACTGGCCAAAGTATCAAAAAAATGTGTATTTGGGTGAGCAACTAGCAGGAATCACTATGACACTCATAGGGCAGCCAATGCCTCGTCACCAGCATAATCACATCAGCAACTTCAAGAAACTCCTGGCAAAAGTTACAATGACTCTTAAGATACACAACTAGTGGCGTAGCTATCAGGCAGACTGGAAAGAGTATCTAAAAAATGTGTATTTGGGTGAAGAACTGGCAGGAATCTCTATGACTCTCTTGAGTTAGCCAATAATTCGTCACCAGTATAATCACATCTTCAAAGTCAAGAAACCGCTGGCAAGAGTAACGATGTTTCTCTTAAGATACACAACTAGTGGCGTATCGCTTCAGGCAGACTGGCCACAGTATCTCAAAATGTGTATTTGGGTGAGCAACTGGCAGAAAGCACTATGACTCTCTTAAGGTAGCCAATGCCTTGTCACCAACATAATCACATCACCAACTTCAAGAAACCGCTTGCAAAGGTAACGAAGCTTCTCATAAGATACACAGCTAGTGGGGTGTCACTTGAGGCAGACTGGCCAAAGTATCAAAAAAATGTGTATTTGGGTGAGCAACTAGCAGGAATCACTATGACACTCATAGGGTAGCCAATGCCTCGTCACCAGCATAATCACATCAGCAACTTCAAGAAACCCCTGGCAAAAGTTACAATGACTCTTAAGATACACAACTAGTGGCGTAGCTATCAGGCAGACTGGAAAGAGTATCTAAAAAATGTGTATTTGGATGAGCAACTGGCAGGAAACACTGTGACTCTCTTAGGGTAGCCAATATCTCGTCACCAGTATAATCACATCTTCAAAGTCAAGAAACCGCTGGCAAGAGTAACGATGTTTCTCTTAAGATACACAACTAGTGGCGTATCGCTTCAGGCACACTGGAAACAGTATCTAAAAAATGTGTATTAGGGTAAGCAACTGGCACGAAACACTGTGACTCTCTTAGGGTAGCCAATATCTCGTCACCAGTATAATCACAGCTTCAAAGTCAAGAAACCGCTGGCAAGAGTAACGATGTTTCTCTTAAGATACATAACTAGTGGCGTATCGCTTCAGGCAGACTGGCCACAGTATCTCAAAATGTGTATTTCGGTGAGCAACTGGCAGGAAGCACTATGACTCTCTTAAGGTAGCCAATGCCTCTTCACCAACATAATCCCATCACCAACTTCAAGAAACCGCTTGCAAAGGTAACGAAGCTTCTCATAAGATACACAGCTAGTGGGGTGTCACTTGAGGCAGACTGGCCAAAGTATCAAAAGAATGTGTATTTGGGTGAGCAACTAGCAGGAATCACTATGACACTCATAGGGTAGCCAATGCCTGGTCACCAGCATAATCACATCAGCAACTTCAAGAAATCCCTGGCAAAAGTTACAATGAGTCTTAAGATGCACAACTAGTGGCGTAGCTATCAGGCAGACTGGAAAGTGTATCTAAAAACTGTGTATTTGGGTGAAGAACTGGCAGGAATCTCTATGACTGTCTTGAGGTAGCCAATGCCTCGTCACCAGCAGAATCAAATCAGCAACTTCTAGAAACCCCTGGCAAAAGTAACGATGTTTCTCTTAAGATACACAACTAGTGGCGTATCGCTTCAGGCACACTGGAAACAGTATCTAAAAATGTGTATTTGGGTGAGCAACTGGCACGAAACACTGTGACTCTCTTAGGGTAACCAATATCTCGTGACCAGTATAATCACATCTTCAAAGTCAAGAAACCGCTGGCAAGAGTAACGATGTTTCTCTTAAGATACACAACTAGTGGCGTATCGCTTCAGGCAGACTGGCCACAGTATCTCAAAATGTGTATTTGGGTGAGCAACTGGCAGAAAGCACTATGACTCTCTTAAGGTAGCCAATGCCTCGTCACCAACATAATCACATCACCAACTTCAAGAAACCGCTTGCAAAGGTAACGAAGCTTCTCATAAGATACACAGCTAGTGGGGTGTCACTTGAGGCAGACTGGCCAAAGTATCAAAAAAATGTGTATTTGGGTGAGCAACTAGCAGGAATCACTATGACACTCATAGGGCAGCCAATGCCTCGTCACCAGCATAATCACATCAGCAACTTCAAGAAACCCCTGGCAAAAGTTACAATGACTCTTAAGATACACAACTAGTGACGTAGCTATCAGGCAGACTGGAAAGAGTATCTAAAAAATGTGTATTTGGGTGAAGAACTGGCAGGAATCTCTATGACTCTCTTGAGTTAGCCAATAATTCGTCACAAGTATAATCACATCACCAACTTCAAGAAACCGCTTGCAAAGGTAACGAAGCTTCTCATAAGATACACAGCTAGTGGGGTGTCACTTGAGGCAGACTGGCCAAAGTTCCAAAAAAAGGTGTATTTGGGTGAGCAACTAGCAGGAATCACTATGACACTCATAGGGTAGCCAATGCCTCGTCACCAGCATAATCACATCAGCAACTTCAAGAAACCCCTGGCAAAAGTTACAATGACTCTTAAGATACACAACTAGCGGCGTAGCTATCAGGCAGACTGGAAAGAGTATCTAAAAAATGTGTATTTG
The DNA here is from genome assembly GCF_023898315.1 of Schistocerca nitens. Classification (NCBI taxonomy): domain Eukaryota; kingdom Metazoa; phylum Arthropoda; class Insecta; order Orthoptera; family Acrididae; genus Schistocerca; species Schistocerca nitens. Next base: position 102,532,249 of record NC_064616.1, on the reverse strand, counting down.
GATGAGCAACTGGCAGGAAACACTGTGACTCTCTTAGGGTAGCCAATATCTCGTCACCAGTATAATCACATCTTCAAAGTCAAGAAACCGCTGGCAAGAGTAACGATGTTTCTCTTAAGATACACAACTAGTGGCGTATCGCCTCAGGCACACTGGAAACCGTATCTAAAAAATGTGTATTTGGGTGAGCAACTGGCACGAAACACTGTGACTCTCTTAGGGTAACCAATATCTCGTCACCAGTATAATCACATCCTCAAAGTCAAGAAACCGCTGGCAAGAGTAACGATGTTTCTCTTAAGATACACAACTAGTGGCGTATCGCTTCAGGCAGACTGGCCACAGTATCTCAAAATGTGTATTTGGGTGAGCAACTGGCAGAAAGCACTATGACTCTCTTAAGGTAGCCAATGCCTCGTCACCAACATAATCCCATCACCAACTTCAAGAAACCGCTTGCAAAAGTAACGAAGCTTCACATAAGATACACAGCTAGTGGGGTGTCACTTGAGGCAGACTGGCCAAAGTATCAAAAAAATGTGTATTTGGGTGAGCAACTAGCAGGAATCACTATGACACTCATAGGGCAGCCAATGCCTCGTCACCAGCATAATCACATCAGCAACTTCAAGAAACTCCTGGCAAAAGTTACAATGACTCTTAAGATACACAACTAGTGGCGTAGCTATCAGGCAGACTGGAAAGAGTATCTAAAAAATGTGTATTTGGGTGAAGAACTGGCAGGAATCTCTATGACTCTCTTGAGGTAGCCAATGATTCGTCACCAGCAGAATCAAATCAGCAACTTCTAGAAACCCCTTTCAAAAGTAACGATGTTTCTCTTAAGATACACAACTAGTGGCGTATCGCTTCAGGCACACTGGAAACAGTATCTAAAAAATGTGTATTTGGGTGAGCAACTGGCACGAAACTCTGTGACTCTCTTAGGGTAGCCAATATCTCGTCACCAGTATAATCACAGCTTCAAAGTCAAGAAACCGCTGGCAAGAGTAACGATGTTTCTCTTAAGATACACAACTAGTGGCGTATCGCTTCAGGCAGACTGGCCACAGTATCTCAAAATGTGTATTTGTGTGAGCAACTGGCAGGAAGCACTATGACTCTCTTAAGGTAGCCAATGCCTCGTCACCAACATAATCCCATCACCAACTTCAAGAAACCGCTTGCAAAGGTAACGAAGCTTCTCATAAGATACACAGCTAGTGGGGTGTCACTTGAGGCAGACTGGCCAAAGTATCAAAAAAATGTGTATTTGGGTGAGCAACTAGCAGGAATCACTATGACACTCATAGGGTAGCCAATGCCTCGTCACCAGCATAATCACATCAGCAACTTCAAGAAACCCCTGGCAAAAGTTACAATGACTCTTAAGATACACAACTAGTGGCGTAGCTATCAGGCAGACTGGAAAGAGTATCTAAAAAATGTGTATTTGGGTGAAGAACTGGCAGGAATCTCTATGACTCTCTTGAGGTAGCCAATGATTCGTCACCAGCAGAATCAAATCAGCAACTTCTAGAAACCCCTTTCAAAAGTAACGATGTTTCTCTTAAGATACACAACTAGTGGCGTATCGCTTCAGGCACACTGGAAACAGTATCTAAAAAATGTGTATTTGGGTGAGCAACTGGCACGAAACACTGTGACTCTCTTAGGGTAACCAATATCTCGTGACCAGTATAATCACATCTTCAAAGTCAAGAAACCGCTGGCAAGAGTAACGATGTTTCTCTTAAGATACACAACTAGTGGCGTATCGCTTCAGGCAGACTGGCCACAGTATCTCAAAATGTGTATTTGGGTGAGCAACTGGCAGAAAGCACTATGACTCTCTTAAGGTAGCCAATGCCTCGTCACCAACATAATCACATCACCAACTTCAAGAAACCGCTTGCAAAGGTAACGAAGCTTCTCATAAGATACACAGCTAGTGGGGTGTCACTTGAGGCAGACTGGCCAAAGTATCAAAAAAATGTGTATTTGGGTGAGCAACTAGCAGGAATCACTATGACACTCATAGGGCAGCCAATGCCTCGTCACCAGCATAATCACATCAGCAACTTCAAGAAACCCCTGGCAAAAGTTACAATGACTCTTAAGATACACAACTAGTGACGTAGCTATCAGGCAGACTGGAAAGAGTATCTAAAAAATGTGTATTTGGGTGAAGAACTGGCAGGAATCTCTATGACTCTCTTGAGTTAGCCAATAATTCGTCACAAGTATAATCACATCACCAACTTCAAGAAACCGCTTGCAAAGGTAACGAAGCTTCTCATAAGATACACAGCTAGTGGGGTGTCACTTGAGGCAGACTGGCCAAAGTTCCAAAAAAAGGTGTATTTGGGTGAGCAACTAGCAGGAATCACTATGACACTCATTGGGTAGCCAATGCCTCGTCACCAGCATAATCACATCAGCAACTTCAAGAAACCCCTGGCAAAAGTTACAATGACTCTTAAGATACACAACTAGTGGCGTAGCTATCAGGCAGACTGGAAAGAGTATCTAAAAAATGTGTATTTGGGTGAAGAACTGGCAGGAATCTCTATGACTCTCTTGAGGTAGCCAATGATTCGTCACCAGCAGAATCAAATCAGCAACTTCTAGAAACCCCTTTCAAAAGTAACGATGTTTCTCTTAAGATACACAACTAGTGGCGTATCGCTTCAGGCACACTGGAAACAGTATCTAAAAAATGTGTATTTGGGTGAGCAACTGGCACGAAACACTGTGACTCTCTTAGGGTAACCAATATCTCGTGACCAGTATAATCACATCTTCAAAGTCAAGAAACCGCTGGCAAGAGTAACGATGTTTCTCTTAAGATACACAACTAGTGGCGTATCGCTTCAGGCAGACTGGCCACAGTATCTCAAAATGTGTATTTGGGTGAGCAACTGGCAGAAAGCACTATGACTCTCTTAAGGTAGCCAATGCCTCGTCACCAACATAATCACATCACCAACTTCAAGAAACCGCTTGCAAAGGTAACGAAGCTTCTCATAAGATACACAGCTAGTGGGGTGTCACTTGAGGCAGACTGGCCAAAGTATCAAAAAAATGTGTATTTGGGTGAGCAACTAGCAGGAATCACTATGACACTCATAGGGCAGCCAATGCCTCGTCACCAGCATAATCACATCAGCAACTTCAAGAAACCCCTGGCAAAAGTTACAATGACTCTTAAGATACACAACTAGTGACGTAGCTATCAGGCAGTCTGGAAAGAGTATCTAAAAAATGTGTATTTGGGTGAAGAACTGGCAGGAATCTCTATGACTCTCTTGAGTTAGCCAATAATTCGTCACAAGTATAATCACATCACCAACTTCAAGAAACCGCTTGCAAAGGTAACGAAGCTTCTCATAAGATACACAGCTAGTGGGGTGTCACTTGAGGCAGACTGGCCAAAGTTCCAAAAAAAGGTGTATTTGGGTGAGCAACTAGCAGGAATCACTATGACACTCATAGGGTAGCCAATGCCTCGTCACCAGCATAATCACATCAGCAACTTCAAGAAACCCCTGGCAAAAGTTACAATGACTCTTAAGATACACAACTAGTGGCGTAGCTATCAGGCAGACTGGAAAGAGTATCTAAAAAATGTGTATTTGGATGAGCAACTGGCAGGAAACACTGTGACTCTCTTAGGGTAGCCAATATCTCGTCACCAGTATAATCACAGCTTCAAAGTCAAGAAACCGCTGGCAAGAGTAACGATGTTTCTCTTAAGATACACAACTAGTGGCGTATCGCTTCAGGCAGCCTGGCCACAGTATCTCAAAATGTGTATTTGTGTGAGCAACTGGCAGGAAGCACTATGACTCTCTTAAGGTAGCCAATGCCTCGTCACCAACATAATCCCATCACCAACTTCAAGAAACCGCTTGCAAAGGTAACGAAGCTTCTCATAAGATACACAGCTAGTGGGGTGTCACTTGAGGCAGACTGGCCAAAGTATCAAAAAAATGTGTATTTGGGTGAGCAACTAGCAGGAATCACTATGACACTCATAGGGTAGCCAATGCCTCGTCACCAGCATAATCACATCAGCAACTTCAAGAAACCCCTGGCAAAAGTTACAATGACTCTTAAGATACACAACTAGTGGCGTAGCTATCAGGCAGACTGGAAAGAGTATCTAAAAAATGTGTATTTGGGTGAAGATCTGGCAGGAATCTCTATGACTCTCTTGAGGTAGCCAATGATTCGTCACCAGCAGAATCAAATCAGCAACTTCTAGAAACCCCTTTCAAAAGTAACGATGTTTCTCTTAAGATACACAACTAGTGGCGTATCGCTTCAGGCACACTGGAAACAGTGTCTAAAAAATGTGTATTTGGGTGAGCAACTGGCACGAAACACTGTGACTCTCTTAGGGTAGCCAATATCTCGTCACCAGTATAATCACAGCTTCAAAGTCAAGAAACCGCTGGCAAGAGTAACGATGTTTCTCTTAAGATACACAACTAGTGGCGTATCGCTTCAGGCAGACTGGCCACAGTATCTCAAAATGTGTATTTCGGTGAGCAACTGGCAGGAAGCACTATGACTCTCTTAAGGTAGCCAATGCCTCGTCACCAACATAATAGCATCACCAACTTCAAGAAACCGCTTGCAAAGGTAACGAAGCTTCTCATAAGAAACACAGCTAGTGGGGTGTCACTTGAGGCAGACTGGCCAAAGTATCAAACAAATGTGTATTTGGGTGAGCAACTAGCAGGAATCACTATGACACTCATAGGGTAGCCAATGCCTCGTCACCAGCATAATCACATCAGCAACTTCAAGAAACCCCTGGCAAAAGTTACAATGACTCTTAAGATACACAACTAGTGGCGTAGCTATCAGGCAGACTGGAAACAGTATCTAAAAAATGTGTATTTGTGTGAAGAACTGGCAGGAATCTCTATGACTCTCTTGAGGTAGACAATGCCTCGTCACCAGCAGAATCAAATCAGCAACTTCTAGAAACCCCTGGCAAAAGTAACGATGTTACTCTTAAGATACACAACTAGTGGCGTATCGCTTCAGGCACACTAGAAACAGTATCTAAAAAATGTGTATTTGGGTGAGCAACTGGCACGAAACACTGTGACTCTCTTAGGGTAACCAATATCTCGTCACCAGTATAATCACATCTTCAAAGTCAAGAAACCGCTGGCAAGAGTAACGATGTTTCTCTTAAGATACACAACTAGTGGCGTATCGCTTCAGGCAGACTGGCCAAAGTATCAAAAAAATGAGTATTTGGGTGAGCAACTAGCAGGAATCACTATGACACTCATAGGGTAGCCAATAATTCGTCACCAGCATAATCACATCAGCAACTTCAAGAAACCCCTCGCAAAAGTTACAATGACTCTTAAGATACACAACTAGTGGCGTAGCTATCAGGCAGACTGGAAAGAGTATCTAAAAAATGTGTATTTGGATGAGCAACTGGCAGGAAACACTGTGACTCTCTTAGGGTAGCCAATATCTCGTCACCAGTATAATCACATCTTCAAAGTCAAGAAACCGCTGGCAAGAGTAACGATGTTTCTCTTAAGATACACAACTAGTGGCGTATCGCTTCAGGCAGACTGGCCACAGTATCTCAAAATGTGTATTTGGGTGAGCAACTGGCAGGAAGCACTATGACTCTCTTAAGGTAGCCAATGCCTCGTCACCAACATAATCCCATCACCAACTTCAGGAAACCGCTTGCAAAGGTAACGAAGCTTCTCATAAGATACACAGCTAGTGGGGTGTCACTTGAGGCAGACTGGCCAAAGTATCAAAAAAATGTGTATTTGGGTGAGCAACTAGCAGGAATCACTATGACACTCATAGGGCAGCCAATGCCTCGTCACCAGCATAATCACATCAGCAACTTCAAGAAACCCCTGGGAAAAGTTACAATGACTCTTAAGATACACAACTAGTGGCGTAGCTATCAGGCAGACTGGAAAGAGTATCTAAAAAATGTGTATTTGGGTGAAGAACTGGCAGGAATCTCTATGACTCTCTTGAGGTAGCCAATGATTCGTCACCAGCAGAATCAAATCAGCAACTTCTAGAAACCCCTTTCAAAAGTAACGATGTTTCTCTTGAGATACACAACTAGTGGCGTATCGCTTCAGGCACACTGGAAACAGTATCTAAAAAATGTGTATTTGGGTGAGCAACTGGCACGAAACACTGTGACTCTCTTAGGGTAGCCAATATCTCGTCACCAGTATAATCACAGCTTCAAAGTCAAGAAACCGCTGGCAAGAGTAACGATGTTTCTCTTAAGATACACAACTAGTGGCGTATCGCTTCAGGCAGACTGGCCACAGTATCTCAAAATGTGTATTTCGGTGAGCAACTGGCAGGAAGCACTATGACTCTCTTAAGGTAGCCAATGCCTCGTCACCAACATAATCCCATCACCAACTTCAAGAAACCGCTTGCAAAGGTAACGAAGCTTCTCATAAGAAACACAGCTAGTGGGGTGTCACTTGAGGCAGACTGGCCAAAGTATCAAAAAAATGTGTATTTGGGTGAGCAACTAGCAGGAATCACTATGACACTCATAGGGTAGCCAATGCCTCGTCTCCAGCATAATCACATCAGCAACTTCAAGAAACCCCTGGCAAAAGTTACAATGACTCTTAAGATACACAACTAGTGGCGTAGCTATCAGGCAGACTGGAAACAGTATCTAAAAAATGTGTATTTGGGTGAAGAACTGGCAGGAATCTCTATGACTCTCTTGAGGTAGCCAATGCCTCGTCACCAGCAGAATCAAATCAGCAACTTCTAGAAACCCCTGGCAAAAGTAACGATGTTACTCTTAAGATACACAACTAGTGGCGTATCGCTTCAGGCACACTAGAAACAGTATCTAAAAAATGTGTATTTGGGTGAGCAACTGGCACGAAACACTGTGACTCTCTTAGGGTAACCAATATCTCGTCACCAGTATAATCACATCTTCAAAGTCAAGAAACCGCTGGCAAGAGTAACGATGTTTCTCTTAAGATACACAACTAGTGGCGTATCGCTTCAGGCAGACTGGCCAAAGTATCAAAAAAATGAGTATTTGGGTGAGCAACTAGCAGGAATCACTATGACACTCATAGGGTAGCCAATGCCTCGTCACCAGCATAATCACATCAGCAACTTCAAGAAACCCCTGGCAAAAGTTACAATGTCTCTTAAGATACACAACTAGTGGCGTAGCTATCAGGCAGACTGGAAAGAGTATCTAAAAAATGTGTATTTGGATGAGCAACTGGCAGGAAACACTGTGACTCTCTTAGGGTAGCCAATATCTCGTCACCAGTATAATCACATCTTCAAAGTCAAGAAACCGCTGGCAAGAGTAACGATGTTTCTCTTAAGATACACAACTAGTGGCGTATCGCTTCAGGCAGACTGGCCACAGTATCTCAAAATGTGTATTTGGGTGAGCAACTGGCAGGAAGCACTATGACTCTCTTAAGGTAGCCAATGCCTCGTCACCAACATAATCCCATCACCAACTTCAGGAAACCGCTTGCAAAGGTAACGAAGCTTCTCATAAGATACACAGCTAGTGGGGTGTCACTTGAGGCAGACTGGCCAAAGTATCAAAAAAATGTGTATTTGGGTGAGCAACTAGCAGGAATCACTATGACACTCATAGGGCAGCCAATGCCTCGTCACCAGCATAATCACATCAGCAACTTCAAGAAACCCCTGGCAAAAGTTACAATGACTCTTAAGATACACAACTAGTGGCGTAGCTATCAGGCAGACTGGAAAGAGTATCTAAAAAATGTGTATTTGGGTGAAGAACTGGCAGGAATCTCTATGACTCTCTTGAGGTAGCCAATGATTCGTCACCAGCAGAATCAAATCAGCAAATTCTAGAAACCCCTTTCAAAAGTAACGATGTTTCTCTTAAGATACACAACTAGTGGCGTATCGCTTCAGGCACACTGGAAAGAGTATCTAAAAAATGTGTATTTGTGTGAAGAACTGGCAGGAATCTCTATGACCCTCTTGAGGTAGCCAATGATTCGTCACCAGCAGAATCAAATCAGCAACTTCTAGAAACCCCTGGCAAAAGTAACGATGTTTCTCTTAAGATACACAACTAGTGGCGTATCGCTTCAGGCAGACTGGCCACAGTATCTCAAAATGTGTATTTGGGTGAGCAACTGGCAGGAAGCACTATGACTCTCTTAAGGTAGCCAATGCCTCGTCACCAACATAATCCCATCACCAACTTCAGGAAACCGCTTGCAAAGGTAACGAAGCTTCTCATAAGATACACAGCTAGTGGGGTGTCACTTGAGGCAGACTGGCCAAAGTATCAAAAAAATGTGTATTTGGGTGAGCAACTAGCAGGAATCACTATGACACTCATAGGGCAGCCAATGCCTCGTCACCAGCATAATCACATCAGCAACTTCAAGAAACCCCTGGGAAAAGTTACAATGACTCTTAAGATACACAACTAGTGGCGTAGCTATCAGGCAGACTGGAAAGAGTATCTAAAAAATGTGTAGTTGGGTGAAGAACTGGCAGGAATCTCTATGACTCTCTTGACGTAGCCAATGATTCGTCACCAGCAGAATCAAATCAGCAACTTCTAGAAACCCCTTTCAAAAGTAACGATGTTTCTCTTAAGATACACAACTAGTGGCGTATCGCTTCAGGCACACTGGAAACAGTATCTAAAAAATGTGTATTTGGGTGAGCAACTGGCACGAAACACTGTGACTCTCTTAGGGTAGCCAATATCTCGTCACCAGTATAATCACAGCTTCAAAGTCAAGAAACCGCTGGCAAGAGTAACGATGTTTCTCTTAAGATACACAACTAGTGGCGTATCGCTTCAGGCAGACTGGCCACAGTATCTCAAAATGTGTATTTCGGTGAGCAACTGGCAGGAAGCACTATGACTCTCTTAAGGTAGCCAATGCCTCGTCACCAACATAATCCCATCACCAACTTCAAGAAACCGCTTGCAAAGGTAACGAAGCTTCTCATAAGAAACACAGCTAGTGGGGTGTCACTTGAGGCAGACTGGCCAAAGTATCAAAAAAATGTGTATTTGGGTGAGCAACTAGCAGGAATCACTATGACACTCATAGGGTAGCCAATGCCTCGTCTCCAGCATAATCACATCAGCAACTTCAAGAAACCCCTGGCAAAAGTTACAATGACTCTTAAGATACACAACTAGTGGCGTAGCTATCAGGCAGACTGGAAACAGTATCTAAAAAATGTGTATTTGGGTGAAGAACTGGCAGGAATCTCTATGACTCTCTTGAGGTAGCCAATGCCTCGTCACCAGCAGAATCAAATCAGCAACTTCTAGAAACCCCTGGCAAAAGTAACGATGTTACTCTTAAGATACACAACTAGTGGCGTATCGCTTCAGGCACACTAGAAACAGTATCTAAAAAATGTGTATTTGGGTGAGCAACTGGCACGAAACACTGTGACTCTCTTAGGGTAACCAATATCTCGTCACCAGTATAATCACATCTTCAAAGTCAAGAAACCGCTGGCAAGAGTAACGATGTTTCTCTTAAGATACACAACTAGTGGCGTATCGCTTCAGGCAGACTGGCCAAAGTATCAAAAAAATGAGTATTTGGGTGAGCAACTAGCAGGAATCACTATGACACTCATAGGGTAGCCAATGCCTCGTCACCAGCATAATCACATCAGCAACTTCAAGAAACCCCTGGCAAAAGTTACAATGTCTCTTAAGATACACAACTAGTGGCGTAGCTATCAGGCAGACTGGAAAGAGTATCTAAAAAATGTGTATTTGGATGAGCAACTGGCAGGAAACACTGTGACTCTCTTAGGGTAGCCAATATCTCGTCACCAGTATAATCACATCTTCAAAGTCAAGAAACCGCTGGCAAGAGTAACGATGTTTCTCTTAAGATACACAACTAGTGGCGTATCGCTTCAGGCAGACTGGCCACAGTATCTCAAAATGTGTATTTGGGTGAGCAACTGGCAGGAAGCACTATGACTCTCTTAAGGTAGCCAATGCCTCGTCACCAACATAATCCCATCACCAACTTCAGGAAACCGCTTGCAAAGGTAACGAAGCTTCTCATAAGATACACAGCTAGTGGGGTGTCACTTGAGGCAGACTGGCCAAAGTATCAAAAAAATGTGTATTTGGGTGAGCAACTAGCAGGAATCACTATGACACTCATAGGGCAGCCAATGCCTCGTCACCAGCATAATCACATCAGCAACTTCAAGAAACCCCTGGCAAAAGTTACAATGACTCTTAAGATACACAACTAGTGGCGTAGCTATCAGGCAGACTGGAAAGAGTATCTAAAAAATGTGTATTTGGGTGAAGAACTGGCAGGAATCTCTATGACTCTCTTGAGGTAGCCAATGATTCGTCACCAGCAGAATCAAATCAGCAAATTCTAGAAACCCCTTTCAAAAGTAACGATGTTTCTCTTAAGATACACAACTAGTGGCGTATCGCTTCAGGCACACTGGAAAGAGTATCTAAAAAATGTGTATTTGGGTGAAGAACTGGCAGGAATCTCTATGACCCTCTTGAGGTAGCCAATGATTCGTCACCAGCAGAATCAAATCAGCAACTTCTAGAAACCCCTGGCAAAAGTAACGATGTTTCTCTTAAGATACACAACTAGTGGCGTATCGCTTCAGGCAGACTGGCCACAGTATCTCAAAATGTGTATTTGGGTGAGCAACTGGCAGGAAGCACTATGACTCTCTTAAGGTAGCCAATGCCTCGTCACCAACATAATCCCATCACCAACTTCAGGAAACCGCTTGCAAAGGTAACGAAGCTTCTCATAAGATACACAGCTAGTGGGGTGTCACTTGAGGCAGACTGGCCAAAGTATCAAAAAAATGTGTATTTGGGTGAGCAACTAGCAGGAATCACTATGACACTCATAGGGCAGCCAATGCCTCGTCACCAGCATAATCACATCAGCAACTTCAAGAAACCCCTGGGAAAAGTTACAATGACTCTTAAGATACACAACTAGTGGCGTAGCTATCAGGCAGACTGGAAAGAGTATCTAAAAAATGTGTATTTGGGTGAAGAACTGGCAGGAATCTCTATGACTCTCTTGACGTAGCCATTGATTCGTCACCAGCAGAATCAAATCAGCAACTTCTAGAAACCCCTTTCAAAAGTAACGATGTTTCTCTTAAGATACACAACTAGTGGCGTATCGCTTCAGGCACACTGGAAACAGTATCTAAAAAATGTGTATTTGGGTGAGCAACTGGCACGAAACACTGTGACTCTCTTAGGGTAGCCAATATCTCGTCACCAGTATAATCACAGCTTCAAAGTCAAGAAACCGCTGGCAAGAGTAACGATGTTTCTCTTAAGATACACAACTAGTGGCGTATCGCTTCAGGCAGACTGGCCACAGTATCTCAAAATGTGTATTTGTGTGAGCAACTGGCAGGAAGCACTATGACTCTCTTAAGGTAGCCAATGCCTCGTCACCAACATAATCCCATCACCAACTTCAAGAAACCGCTCGCAAAGGTAACGAAGCTTCTCATAAGATACACAGCTAGTGGGGTGTCACTTGAGGCAGACTGGCCAAAGTATCAAAAAAATGTGTATTTGGGTGAGCAACTAGCAGGAATCACTATGACACTCATAGGGTAGCCAATGCCTCGTCACCAGCATAATCACATCGGCAACTTCAAGAAACCCCTGGCAAAAGTTACAATGACTCTTAAGATACACAACTAGTGGCGTAGCTATCAGGCAGACTGGAAAGAGTATCTAAAAAATGTGTATTTGGGTGAAGAACTGGCAGGAATCTCTATGACTCTCTTGAGGTAGCCAATGCCTCGTCACCAGCAGAATCAAATCAGCAACTTCTAGAAACCCCTGGCAAAAGTAACGATGTTTCTCTTAAGATACACAACTAGTGGCGTATCGCTTCAGGCAGACTGGCCACAGTATCTCAAAATGTGTATTTGGGTGAGCAACTGGCAGGAAGCACTATGACTCTCTTAAGGTAGCCAATGCCTCGTCACCAACATAATCCCATCACCAACTTCAGGAAACCGCTTGCAAAGGTAACGAAGCTTCTCATAAGATACACAGCTAGTGGGGTGTCACTTGAGGCAGACTGGCCAAAGTATCAAAAAAATGTGTATTTGGGTGAGCAACTAGCAGGAATCACCATGACACTCATAGGGCAGCCAATGCCTCGTCACCAGCATAATCACATCAGCAACTTCAAGAAACCCCTGGCAAAAGTTACAATGACTCTTAAGATACACATCTAGTGGCGTAGCTATCAGGCAGACTGGAAAGAGTATCTAAAAAATGTGTATTTGGGTGAAGAACTGGCAGGAATCTCTATGACTCTCTTGAGGTAGCCAATGATTCGTCACCAGCAGAATCAAATCAGCAACTTCTAGAAACCCCTTTCAAAAGTAACGATGTTTCTCTTAAGATACACAACTAGTGGCGTATCGCTTCAGGCACACTGGAAACAGTATCTAAAAAATGTGTATTTGGGTGAGCAACTGGCACGAAACATTGTGACTCTCTTAGGGTAGCCAATATCTCGTCTCCAGTATAATCACAGCTTCAAAGTCAAGAAACCGCTGGCAAGAGTAACGATGTTTCTCTTAAGATACACAACTAGTGGCGTATCGCTTCAGGCAGACTGGCCACAGTATCTCAAAATGTGTATTTGTGTGAGCAACTGGCAGGAAGCACTATGACTCTCTTAAGGTATCCAATGCCTCGTCACCAACATAATCCCATCACCAACTTCAAGAAACCGCTTGCAAAGGTAACGAAGCTTCTCATAAGATACACAGCTAGTGGGGTGTCACTTGAGGCAGACTGGCCAAAGTATCAAAAAAATGTGTATTTGGGTGAGCAACTAGCAGGAATCACTATGACACTCATAGGGTAGCCAATGCCTCGTCACCAGCATAATCACATCGGCAACTTCAAGAAACCCCTGGCAAAAGTTACAATGACCCTTAAGATACACAACTAGTGGCGTAGCTATCAGGCAGACTGGAAAGAGTATCTAAAAAATGTGTATTTGGGTGAAGAACTGGCAGGAATCTCTATGACTCTCTTGAGGTAGCCAATGCCTCGTCACCAGCAGAATCAAATCAGCAACTTCTAGAAACCCCTGGCAAAAGTAACGATGTTTCTCTTAAGATACACAACTAGTGGCGTATCGCTTCAGGCAGACTGGCCACAGTATCTCAAAATGTGTATTTGGGTGAGCAACTGGCAGAAAGCACTATGACACTCTTAAGGTAGCCAATGCCTTGTCACCAACATAATCACATCACCAACTTCAAGAAACCGCTTGCAAAGGTAACGAAGCTTCTCATAAGATACACAGCTAGTGGGGTGTCACTTGAGGCAGACTGGCCAAAGTATCAAAAAAATGTGTATTTGGGTGAGCAACTAGCAGGAATCACTATGACACTCATAGGGTAGCCAATGCCTCGTCACCAGCATAATCACATCAGCAACTTCAAGAAACCCCTGGCAAAAGTTACAATGACTCTTAAGATACACAACTAGTGGCGTAGCTATCAGGCAGACTGGAAAGAGTATCTAAAAAATGTGTATTTGGATGAGCAACTGGCAGGAAACACTGTGAGTCTCTTAGGGTAGCCAATATCTCGTCACCAGTATAATCACATCTTCAAAGTCAAGAAACCGCTGGCAAGAGTAACGATGTTTCTCTTAAGATACACAACTAGTGGCGTATCGCTTCAGGCACACTGGAAACCGTATCTAAAAATGTGTATTTGTGTGAGCAACTGGCACGAAACACTGTGACTCTCTTAGGGTAACCAATATCTCGTCACCAGTATAATCACATCCTCAAAGTCAAGAAACCGCTGGCAAGAGTAACGATGTTTCTCTTAAGATACACAACTAGTGGCGTATCGCTTCAGGCAGACTGGCCACAGTATCTCAAAATGTGTATTTGGGTGAGCAACTGGCAGAAAGCACTATGACTCTCTTAAGGTAGCCAATGCCTCGTCACCAACATAATCACATCACCAACTTCAAGAAACCGCTTGCAAAGGTAACGAAGCTTCTCATAAGATACACAGCTAGTGGGGTGTCACTTGAGGCAGACTGGCCAAAGTATCAAAAAAATGTGTATTTGGGTGAGCAACTAGCAGGAATCACTATGACACTCATAGGGTAGCCAATGCCTCGTCACCAGCATAATCACATCAGCAACTTCAAGAAACCCCTGGCAAAAGTTATAATGACTCTTAAGATACACAACTAGTGGCGTAGCTATCAGGCAGACTGGAAAGAGTATCTAAAAAATGTGTATTTGGATGAGCAACTGGCAGGAAACACTGTGACTCTCTTAGGGTAGCCAATATCTCGTCACCAGTATAATCACATCTTCAAAGTCAAGAAACCGCTGGCAAGAGTAACGATGTTTCTCTTAAGATACACAACTAGTGGCGTATCGCTTCAGGCACACTGGAAACCGTATCTAAAATATGTGTATTTGGGTGAGCAACTGGCACGAAACACTGTGACTCTCTTAGGGTAACCAATATCTCGTCACCAGTATAATCACATCTTCAAAGTCAAGAAACCGCTGGCAAGAGTAACGATGTTTCTCTTAAGATACACAACTAGTGGCGTAGCTATCAGGCAGACTGGAAAGTGTATCTAAAAAATGTGTATTTTGGTGAAGAACTGGCAGGAATCTCTATGACTCTCTTGAGGTAGCCAATGCCTCGTCACCAGCAGAATCAAATCAGCAACTTCTAGAAACCCCTGGCAAAAGTAACGATATTTCTCTTAAGATACACAACTAGTGGCGTATCGCTTCAGGCACACTGGAAACAGTATCTAAAAAATGTGTATTTGGGTGAGCAACTGGCACGAAACACTGTGACTCTCTTAGGGTAACCAATATCTCGTGACCAGTATAATCACATCTTCAAAGTCAAGAAACCGCTGGCAAGAGTAACGATGTTTCTCTTAAGATACACAACTAGTGGCGTATCGCTTCAGGCAGACTGGCGACAGTATCTCAAAATGTGTATTTGGGTGAGCAACTGGCAGAAAGCACTATGACTCTCTTAAGGTAGCCAATGCCTCGTCACCAACATAATCCCATCACCAACTTCAAGAAACCGCTTGCAAAGGTAACGAAGCTTCTCATAAGATACACAGCTAGTGGGGTGTCACTTGATGCAGACTGGCCAAAGTATCAAAAAAATGTGTATTTGGGTGAGCAACTAGCAGGAATCACTATGACACTCATAGGGTAGCCAATGCCTCGTCACCAGCATAATCACATCAGCAACTGCAAGAAACCCCTGGCAAAAGTTACAATGACTCTTAAGATACACAACTAGTGGCGTAGCTATCAGGCAGACTGGAAAGAGTATCTAAAAAATGTGTATTTGGGTGAAGAACTGGCAGGAATCTCTATGACTCTCTTGAGGTAGCCAATGCCTCGTCACCAGCAGAATCAAATCAGCAACTTCTAGAAACCCCTGGCAAAAGTAACGATGTTTCTCTTAAGATACACAACTAGTGGCGTATCGCTTCAGGCAGACTGGCCACAGTATCTCAAAATGTGTATTTGGGTGAGCAACTGGCAGGAAGCACTATGACTCTCTTAAGGTAGCCAATGCCTCGTCACCAACATAATCCCATCACCAACTTCAGGAAACCGCTTGCAAAGGTAACGAAGCTTCTCATAAGTTACACAGCTAGTGGGGTGTCACTTGAGGCAGACTGGCCAAAGTATCAAAAAAATGTGTATTTGGGTGAGCAACTAGCAGGAATCACCATGACACTCATAGGGCAGCCAATGCCTCGTCACCAGCATAATCACATCAGCAACTTCAAGAAACCCCTGGCAAAAGTTACAATGACTCTTAAGATACACATCTAGTGGCGTAGCTATCAGGCAGACTGGAAAGAGTATCTAAAAAATGTGTATTTGGGTGAAGAACTGGCAGGAATCTCTATGACTCTCTTGAGGTAGCCAATGATTCGTCACCAGCAGAATCAAATCAGCAACTTCTAGAAACCCCTTTCAAAAGTAACGATGTTTCTCTTAAGATACACAACTAGTGGCGTATCGCTTCAGGCACACTGGAAACAGTATCTAAAAAATGTGTATTTGGGTGAGCAACTGGCACGAAACATTGTGACTCTCTTAGGGTAGCCAATATCTCGTCACCAGTATAATCACAGCTTCAAAGTCAAGAAACCGCTGGCAAGAGTAACGATGTTTCTCTTAAGATACACAACTAGTGGCGTATCGCTTCAGGCAGACTGGCCACAGTATCTCAAAATGTGTATTTGTGTGAGCAACTGGCAGGAAGCACTATGACTCTCTTAAGGTAGCCAATGCCTCGTCACCAACAAAATCCCATCACCAACTTCAAGAAACCGCTTGCAAAGGTAACGAAGTTTCTCATAAGATACACAGCTAGTGGGGTGTCACTTGAGGCAGACTGGCCAAAGTATCAAAAAAATGTGTATTTGGGTGAGCAACTAGCAGGAATCACTATGACACTCATAGGGTAGCCAATGCCTCGTCACCAGCATAATCACATCAGCAACTTCAAGAAACCCCTGGCAAAAGTTACAATGACTCTTAAGATACACAACTAGTGGCGTAGCTATCAGGCAGACTGGAAAGAGTATCTAAAAAATGTGTATTTGGGTGAAGAACTGGCAGGAATCTCTATGACTCTCTTGAGGTAGCCAATGCCTCGTCACCAGCAGAATCAAATCAGCAACTTCTAGAAACCCCTGGCAAAAGTAACGATGTTTCTCTTAAGATACACAACTAGTGGCGTATCGCTTCAGGCAGACTGGCCACAGTATCTCAAAATGTGTATTTGGGTGAGCAACTGGCAGAAAGCAGTATGACTCTCTTAAGGTAGCCAATGCCTCGTCACCAACATAATCACATCACCAACTTCAAGAAACCGCTTGCAAAGGTAACGAAGCTTCTCATAAGGTACACAGCTAGTGGGGTGTCACTTGAGGCAGACTGGCCAAAGTATCAAAAAAATGTGTATTTGGGTGAGCAACTAGCAGGAATCACTATGACACTCATAGGGCAGCCAATGCCTCGTCACCAGCATAATCACATCAGCAACTTCAAGAAACCCCTGGCAAAAGTTACAATGACTCTTAAGATACACAACTAGTGACGTAGCTATCAGGCAGACTGGAAAGAGTATCTAAAAATGTGTATTTGGGTGAAGAACTGGCAGGAATCTCTATGACTCTCTTGAGTTAGCGAATAATTCGTCACCAGTATAATCACATCTTCAAAGTCAAGAAACCGCTGGCAAGAGTAACGATGTTTCTCTTAAGATACACAACTAGTGGCGTATCGCTTCAGGCAGACTGGCCACAGTATCTCAAAATGTGTATTTGGGTGAGCAACTGGCAGAAAGCACTATGACTCTCTTAAGGTAGCCAATGCCTTGTCACCAACATAATCACATCACCAACTTCAAGAAACCGCTTGCAAAGGTAACGAAGCTTCTCATAAGATACACAGCTAGTGGGGTGTCACTTGAGGCAGACTGGCCAAAGTATCAAAAAAATGTGTATTTGGGTGAGCAACTAGCAGGAATCACTATGACACTCATAGGGTAGCCAATGCCTCGTCACCAGCATAATCACATCAGCAACTTCAAGAAACCCCTGGCAAAAGTTACAATGACTCTTAAGATACACAACTAGTGGCGTAGCTATCAGGCAGACTGGAAAGAGTATCTAAAAAATGTGTATTTGGATGAGCAACTGGCAGGAAACACTGTGACTCTCTTAGGGTAGCCAATATCTCGTCACCAGTATAATCACATCTTCAAAGTCAAGAAACCGCTGGCAAGAGTAACGATGTTTCTCTTAAGATACACAACTAGTGGCGTATCGCTTCAGGCACACTGGAAACCGTATCTAAAAAATGTGTATTTGGGTGAGCAACTGGCACGAAACACTGTGACTCTCTTAGGGTAACCAATATCTCGTCACCAGTATAATCACATCCTCAAAGTCAAGAAACCGCTGGCAAGAGTAACGATGTTTCTCTTAAGATACACAACTAGTGGCGTATCGCTTCAGGCAGACTGGCCACAGTATCTCAAAATGTGTATTTGGGTGAGCAACTGGCAGAAAGCACTATGACTCTCTTAAGGTAGCCAATGCCTCGTCACCAACATAATCACATCACCAACTTCAAGAAACCGCTTGCAAAGGTAACGAAGCTTCTCATAAGATACACAGCTAGTGGGGTGTCACTTGAGGCAGACTGGCCAAAGTATCAAAAAAATGTGTATTTGGGTGAGCAACTAGCAGGAATCACTATGACACTCATAGGGTAGCCAATGCCTCGTCACCAGCATAATCACATCAGCAATTTCAAGAAACCCCTGGCAAAAGTTATAATGACTCTTAAGATACACAACTAGTGGCGTAGCTATCAGGCAGACTGGAAAGAGTATCTAAAAAATGTGTATTTGGGTGAGCAACTGGCACGAAACACTGTGACTCTCTTAGGGTAACCAATATCTCGTCACCAGTATAATCACATCTTCAAAGTCAAGAAACCGCTGGCAAGAGTAACGATGTTTCTCTTAAGATACACAACTAGTGGCGTATCGCTTCAGGCAGACTGGCCACAGTATCTCAAAATGTGTATTTGGGTGAGCAACTGGCAGAAAGCACTATGACTCTCTTAAGGTAGCCAATGCCTCGTCACCAACATAATCCCATCACCAACTTCAAGAAACCGCTTGCAAAGGTAACGAAGCTTCTCATAAGATACACAGCTAGTGGGGTGTCACTTGATGCAGACTGGCCAAAGTATCAAAAAAATGTGTATTTGGGTGAGCAACTAGCAGGAATCACTATGACACTCATAGGGTAGCCAATGCCTCGTCACCAGCATAATCACATCAGCAACTGCAAGAAACCCCTGGCAAAAGTTACAATGACTCTTAAGATACACAACTAGTGGCGTAGCTATCAGGCAGACTGGAAAGAGTATCTAAAAAATGTGTATTTGGGTGAAGAACTGGCAGGAATCTCTATGACTCTCTTGAGGTAGCCAATGCCTCGTCACCAGCAGAATCAAATCAGCAACTTCTAGAAACCCCTGGCAAAAGTAACGATGTTTCTCTTAAGATACACAACTAGTGGCGTATCGCTTCAGGCAGACTGGCCACAGTATCTCAAAATGTGTATTTGGGTGAGCAATTGGCAGGAAGCACTATGACTCTCTTAAGGTAGCCAATGCCTCGTCACCAACATAATCCCATCACCAACTTCAGGAAACCGCTTGCAAAAGTAACGAAGCTTCTCATAAGATACACAGCTAGTGGGGTGTCACTTGAGGCAGACTGGCCAAAGTATCAAAAAAATGTGTATTTGGGTGAGCAACTAGCAGGAATCACCATGACACTCATAGGGCAGCCAATGCCTCGTCACCAGCATAATCACATCAGCAACTTCAAGAAACCCCTGGCAAAAGTTACAATGACTCTTAAGATACACATCTAGTGGCGTAGCTATCAGGCAGACTGGAAAGAGTATCTAAAAAATGTGTATTTGGGTGAAGAACTGGCAGGAATCTCTATGACTCTCTTGAGGTAGCCAATGATTCGTCACCAGCAGAATCAAATCAGCAACTTCTAGAAACCCCTTTCAAAAGTAACGATGTTTCTCTTAAGATACACAACTAGTGGCGTATCGCTTCAGGCACACTGGAAACAGTATCTAAAAAATGTGTATTTGGGTGAGCAACTGGCACGAAACATTGTGACTCTCTTAGGGTAGCCAATATCTCGTCACCAGTATAATCACAGCTTCAAAGTCAAGAAACCGCTGGCAAGAGTAACGATGTTTCTCTTAAGATACACAACTAGTGGCGTATCGCTTCAGGCAGACTGGCCACAGTATCTCAAAATGTGTATTTGTGTGAGCAACTGGCAGGAAGCACTATGACTCTCTTAAGGTAGCCAATGCCTCGTCACCAACAAAATCCCATCACCAACTTCAAGAAACCGCTTGCAAAGGTAACGAAGTTTCTCATAAGATACACAGCTAGTGGGGTGTCACTTGAGGCAGACTGGCCAAAGTATCAAAAAAATGTGTATTTGGGTGAGCAACTAGCAGGAATCACTATGACACTCATAGGGTAGCCAATGCCTCGTCACCAGCATAATCACATCAGCAACTTCAAGAAACCCCTGGCAAAAGTTACAATGACTCTTAAGATACACAACTAGTGGCGTAGCTATCAGGCAGACTGGAAAGAGTATCTAAAAAATGTGTATTTGGGTGAAGAACTGGCAGGAATCTCTATGACTCTCTTGAGGTAGCCAATGCCTCGTCACCAGCAGAATCAAATCAGCAACTTCTAGAAACCCCTGGCAAAAGTAACGATGTTTCTCTTAAGATACACAACTAGTGGCGTATCGCTTCAGGCAGACTGGCCACAGTATCTCAAAATGTGTATTTGGGTGAGCAACTGGCAGAAAGCAGTATGACTCTCTTAAGGTAGCCAATGCCTCGTCACCAACATAATCACATCACCAACTTCAAGAAACCGCTTGCAAAGGTAACGAAGCTTCTCATAAGGTACACAGCTAGTGGGGTGTCACTTGAGGCAGACTGGCCAAAGTATCAAAAAAATGTGTATTTGGGTGAGCAACTAGCAGGAATCACTATGACACTCATAGGGCAGCCAATGCCTCGTCACCAGCATAATCACATCAGCAACTTCAAGAAACCCCTGGCAAAAGTTACAATGACTCTTAAGATACACAACTAGTGACGTAGCTATCAGGCAGACTGGAAAGAGTATCTAAAAATGTGTATTTGGGTGAAGAACTGGCAGGAATCTCTATGACTCTCTTGAGTTAGCGAATAATTCGTCACCAGTATAATCACATCTTCAAAGTCAAGAAACCGCTGGCAAGAGTAACGATGTTTCTCTTAAGATACACAACTAGTGGCGTATCGCTTCAGGCAGACTGGCCACAGTATCTCAAAATGTGTATTTGGGTGAGCAACTGGCAGAAAGCACTATGACTCTCTTAAGGTAGCCAATGCCTTGTCACCAACATAATCACATCACCAACTTCAAGAAACCGCTTGCAAAGGTAACGAAGCTTCTCATAAGATACACAGCTAGTGGGGTGTCACTTGAGGCAGACTGGCCAAAGTATCAAAAAAATGTGTATTTGGGTGAGCAACTAGCAGGAATCACTATGACACTCATAGGGTAGCCAATGCCTCGTCACCAGCATAATCACATCAGCAACTTCAAGAAACCCCTGGCAAAAGTTACAATGACTCTTAAGATACACAACTAGTGGCGTAGCTATCAGGCAGACTGGAAAGAGTATCTAAAAAATGTGTATTTGGATGAGCAACTGGCAGGAAACACTGTGACTCTCTTAGGGTAGCCAATATCTCGTCACCAGTATAATCACATCTTCAAAGTCAAGAAACCGCTGGCAAGAGTAACGATGTTTCTCTTAAGATACACAACTAGTGGCGTATCGCTTCAGGCACACTGGAAACCGTATCTAAAAAATGTGTATTTGGGTGAGCAACTGGCACGAAACACTGTGACTCTCTTAGGGTAACCAATATCTCGTCACCAGTATAATCACATCCTCAAAGTCAAGAAACCGCTGGCAAGAGTAACGATGTTTCTCTTAAGATACACAACTAGTGGCGTATCGCTTCAGGCAGACTGGCCACAGTATCTCAAAATGTGTATTTGGGTGAGCAACTGGCAGAAAGCACTTTGACTCTCTTAAGGTAGCCAATGCCTCGTCACCAACATAATCACATGACCAACTTCAAGAAACCGCTTGCAAAGGTAACGAAGCTTCTCATAAGATACACAGCTAGTGGGGTGTCACTTGAGGCAGACTGGCCAAAGTATCAAAAAAATGTGTATTTGGGTGAGCAACTAGCAGGAATCACTATGACACTCATAGGGTAGCCAATGCCTCGTCACCAGCATAATCACATCAGCAATTTCAAGAAACCCCTGGCAAAAGTTATAATGACTCTTAAGATACACAACTAGTGGCGTAGCTATCAGGCAGACTGGAAAGAGTATCTAAAAAATGTGTATTTGGGTGAGCAACTGGCACGAAACACTGTGACTCTCTTAGGGTAACCAATATCTCGTCACCAGTATAATCACATCTTCAAAGTCAAGAAACCGCTGGCAAGAGTAACGATGTTTCTCTTAAGATACACAACTAGTGGCGTATCGCTTCAGGCAGACTGGCCACAGTATCTCAAAATGTGTATTTGGGTGAGCAACTGGCAGAAAGCACTATGACTCTCTTAAGGTAGCCAATGCCTCGTCACCAACATAATCCCATCACCAACTTCAAGAAACCGCTTGCAAAGGTAACGAAGCTTCTCATAAGATACACAGCTAGTGGGGTGTCACTTGATGCAGACTGGCCAAAGTATCAAAAAAATGTGTATTTGGGTGAGCAACTAGCAGGAATCACTATGACACTCATAGGGTAGCCAATGCCTCGTCACCAGCATAATCACATCAGCAACTGCAAGAAACCCCTGGCAAAAGTTACAATGACTCTTAAGATACACAACTAGTGGCGTAGCTATCAGGCAGACTGGAAAGAGTATCTAAAAAATGTGTATTTGGGTGAAGAACTGGCAGGAATCTCTATGACTCTCTTGAGGTAGCCAATGCCTCGTCACCAGCAGAATCAAATCAGCAACTTCTAGAAACCCCTGGCAAAAGTAACGATGTTTCTCTTAAGATACACAACTAGTGGCGTATCGCTTCAGGCAGACTGGCCACAGTATCTCAAAATGTGTATTTGGGTGAGCAATTGGCAGGAAGCACTATGACTCTCTTAAGGTAGCCAATGCCTCGTCACCAACATAATCCCATCACCAACTTCAGGAAACCGCTTGCAAAAGTAACGAAGCTTCTCATAAGATACACAGCTAGTGGGGTGTCACTTGAGGCAGACTGGCCAAAGTATCAAAAAAATGTGTATTTGGGTGAGCAACTAGCAGGAATCACCATGACACTCATAGGGCAGCCAATGCCTCGTCACCAGCATAATCACATCAGCAACTTCAAGAAACCCCTGGCAAAAGTTACAATGACTCTTAAGATACACATCTAGTGGCGTAGCTATCAGGCAGACTGGAAAGAGTATCTAAAAAATGTGTATTTGGGTGAAGAACTGGCAGGAATCTCTATGACTCTCTTGAGGTAGCCAATGATTCGTCACCAGCAGAATCAAATCAGCAACTTCTAGAAACCCCTTTCAAAAGTAACGATGTTTCTCTTAAGATACACAACTAGTGGCGTATCGCTTCAGGCACACTGGAAACAGTATCTAAAAAATGTGTATTTGGGTGAGCAACTGGCACGAAACATTGTGACTCTCTTAGGGTAGCCAATATCTCGTCACCAGTATAATCACAGCTTCAAAGTCAAGAAACCGCTGGCAAGAGTAACGATGTTTCTCTTAAGATACACAACTAGTGGCGTATCGCTTCAGGCAGACTGGCCACAGTATCTCAAAATGTGTATTTGTGTGAGCAACTGGCAGGAAGCACTATGACTCTCTTAAGGTAGCCAATGCCTCGTCACCAACAAAATCCCATCACCAACTTCAAGAAACCGCTTGCAAAGGTAACGAAGCTTCTCATAAGATACACAGCTAGTGGGGTGTCACTTGAGGCAGACTGGCCAAAGTATCAAAAAAATGTGTATTTGGGTGAGCAACTAGCAGGAATCACTATGACACTCATAGGGTAGCCAATGCCTCGTCACCAGCATAATCACATCAGCAACTTCAAGAAACCCCTGGCAAAAGTTACAATGACTCTTAAGATACACAACTAGTGGCGTAGCTATCAGGCAGACTGGAAAGAGTATCTAAAAAATGTGTATTTGGGTGAAGAACTGGCAGGAATCTCTATGACTCTCTTGAGGTAGCCAATGATTCGTCACCAGCAGAATCAAATCAGCAACTTCTAGAAACCCCTTTCAAAAGTAACGATGTTTCTCTTAAGATACACAACTAGTGGCGTATCGCTTCAGGCACACTGGAAACAGTATCTAAAAAATGTGTATTTGGGTGAGCAACTGGCACGAAACACTGTGACTCTCTTAGGGTAGCCAATATCTCGTCACCAGTATAATCACAGCTTCAAAGTCAAGAAACTGCTGGCAAGAGTAACGATGTTTCTCTTAAGATACACAACTAGTGGCGTATCGCTTCAGGCAGACTGGCCACAGTATCTCAAAATGTGTATTTGTGTGAGCAACTGGCAGGAAGCACTATGACTCTCTTAAGGTAGCCAATGCCTCGTCACCAACATAATCCCATCACCAACTTCAAGAAACCGCTTGCAAAGGTAACGAAGCTTCTCATAAGATACACAGCTAGTGGGGTGTCACTTGAGGCAGACTGGCCAAAGTATCAAAAAAATGTGTATTTGGGTGAGCAACTAGCAGGAATCACTATGACACTCATAGGGTAGCCAATGCCTCGTCACCAGCATAATCACATCGGCAACTTCAAGAAACCCCTGGCAAAAGTTACAATGACCCTTAAGATACACAACTAGTGGCGTAGCTATCAGGCAGACTGGAAAGAGTATCTAAAAAATGTGTATTTGGGTGAAGAACTGGCAGGAATCTCTATGACTCTCTTGAGGTAGCCAATGCCTCGTCACCAGCAGAATCAAATCAGCAACTTCTAGAAACCCCTGGCAAAAGTAACGATGTTTCTCTTAAGATACACAACTAGTGGCGTATCGCTTCAGGCAGACTGGCCACAGTATCTCAAAATGTGTATTTGGGTGAGCAACTGGCAGGAAGCACTATGACTCTCTTAAGGTAGCCAATGCCTCGTCACCAACATAATCCCATCACCAACTTCAGGAAACCGCTTGCAAAGGTAACGAAGCTTCTCATAAGATACACAGCTAGTGGGGTGTCACTTGAGGCAGACTGGCCAAAGTATCAAAAAAATGTGTATTTGGGTGAGCAACTAGCAGGAATCACCATGACACTCATAGGGCAGCCAATGCCTCGTCACCAGCATAATCACATCAGCAACTTCAAGAAACCCCTGGCAAAAGTTACAATGACTCTTAAGATACACATCTAGTGGCGTAGCTATCAGGCAGACTGGAAAGAGTATCTAAAAAATGTGTATTTGGGTGAAGAACTGGCAGGAATCTCTATGACTCTCTTGAGGTAGCCAATGATTCGTCACCAGCAGAATCAAATCAGCAACTTCTAGAAACCCCTTTCAAAAGTAACGATGTTTCTCTTAAGATACACAACTAGTGGCGTATCGCTTCAGGCACACTGGAAACAGTATCTAAAAAATGTGTATTTGGGTGAGCAACTGGCACGAAACATTGTGACTCTCTTAGGGTAGCCAACATCTCGTCACCAGTATAATCACAGCTTCAAAGTCAAGAAACCGCTGGCAAGAGTAACGATGTTTCTCTTAAGATACACAACTAGTGGCGTATCGCTTCAGGCAGACTGGCCACAGTATCTCAAAATGTGTATTTGTGTGAGCAACTGGCAGGAAGCACTATGACTCTCTTAAGGTAGCCAATGCCTCGTCACCAACAAAATCCCATCACCAACTTCAAGAAACCGCTTGCAAAGGTAACGAAGCTTCTCATAAGATACACAGCTAGTGGGGTGTCACTTGAGGCAGACTGGCCAAAGTATCAAAAAAATGTGTATTTGGGTGAGCAACTAGCAGGAATCACTATGACACTCATAGGGTAGCCAATGCCTCGTCACCAGCATAATCACATCAGCAACATCAAGAAACCCCTGGCAAAAGTTACAATGACTCTTAAGATACACAACTAGTGGCGTAGCTATCAGGCAGACTGGAAAGAGTATCTAAAAAATGTGTATTTGGGTGAAGAACTGGCAGGAATCTCTATGACTCTCTTGAGGTAGCCAATGATTCGTCACCAGCAGAATCAAATCAGCAACTTCTAGAAACCACTTTCAAAAGTAACGATGTTTCTCTTAAGATACACAACTAGTGGCGTATCGCTTCAGGCACACTGGAAACAGTATCTAAAAAATGTGTATTTGGGTGAGCAACTGGCACGAAACACTGGGACTCTCTTAGGGTAGCCAATATCTCGTCACCAGTATAATCACAGCTTCAAAGTCAAGAAACCGCTGGCAAGAGTAACGATGTTTCTCTTAAGATACACAACTAGTGGCGTATCGCTTCAGGCAGACTGGCCACAGTATCTCAAAATGTGTATTTGTGTGAGCAACTGGCAGGAAGCACTATGACTCTCTTAAGGTAGCCAATGCCTCGTCACCAACATAATCCCATCACCAACTTCAAGAAACCGCTTGCAAAGGTAACGAAGCTTCTCATAAGATACACAGCTAGTGGGGTGTCACTTGAGGCAGACTGGCCAAAGTATCAAAAAAATGTGTATTTGGGTGAGCAACTAGCAGGAATCACTATGACACTCATAGGGTAGCCAATGCCTCGTCACCAGCATAATCACATCGGCAACTTCAAGAAACCCCTGGCAAAAGTTACAATGACCCTTAAGATACACAACTAGTGGCGTAGCTATCAGGCAGACTGGAAAGAGTATCTAAAAAATGTGTATTTGGGTGAAGAACTGGCAGGAATCTCTATGACTCTCTTGAGGTAGCCAATGCCTCGTCACCAGCAGAATCAAATCAGCAACTTCTAGAAACCCCTGGCAAAAGTAACGATGTTTCTCTTAAGATACACAACTAGTGGCGTATCGCTTCAGGCAGACTGGCCACAGTATCTAAAAATGTGTATTTGGGTGAGCAACTGGCAGGAAGCACTATGACTCTCTTAAGGTAGCCAATGCCTCGTCACCAACATAATCCCATCACCAACTTCAGGAAACCGCTTGCAAAGGTAACGAAGCTTCTCATAAGATACACAGCTAGTGGGGTGTCACTTGAGGCAGACTGGCCAAAGTATCAAAAAAATGTGTATTTGGGTGAGCAACTAGCAGGAATCACCATGACACTCATAGGGCAGCCAATGCCTCGTCACCAGCATAATCACATCAGCAACTTCAAGAAACCCCTGGCAAAAGTTACAATGACTCTTAAGATACACAACTAGTGGCGTAGCTATCAGGCAGACTGGAAAGAGTATCTAAAAAATGTGTATTTGGATGAGCAACTGGCAGGAAACACTGTGACTCTCTTAGGGTAGCCAATATCTCGTCACCAGTATAATCACATCTTCAAAGTCAAGAAACCGCTGGCAAGAGTAACGATGTTTCTCTTAAGATACACAACTAGTGGCGTATCGCTTCAGGCACACTGGAAACCGTATCTAAAAAATGTGTATTTGGGTGAGCAACTGGCACGAAACACTGTGACTCTCTTAGGGTAACCAATATCTCGTCACCAGTATAATCACATCTTCAAAGTCAAGAAACCGCTGGCAAGAGTAACGATGTTTCTCTTAAGATACACAACTAGTGGCGTAGCTATCAGGCAGACTGGAAAGTGTATCTAAAAAATGTGTATTTTGGTGAAGAACTGGCAGGAATCTCTATGACTCTCTTGAGGTAGCCAATGCCTCGTCACCAGCAGAATCAAATCAGCAACTTCTAGAAACCCCAGGCAAAAGTAACGATATTTCTCTTAAGATACACAACTAGTGGCGTATCGCTTCAGGCACACTGGAAACAGTATCTAAAAAATGTGTATTTGGGTGAGCAACTGGCACGAAACACTGTGACTCTCTTAGGGTAACCAATATCTCGTGACCAGTATAATCACATCTTCAAAGTCAAGAAACCGCTGGCAAGAGTAACGATGTTTCTCTTAAGATACACAACTAGTGGCGTATCGCTTCAGGCAGACTGGCCACAGTATCTCAAAATGTGTATTTGGGTGAGCAACTGGCAGAAAGCACTATGACTCTCTTAAGGTAGCCAATGCCTCGTCACCAACATAATCCCATCACCAACTTCAAGAAACCGCTTGCAAAGGTAACGAAGCTTCTCATAAGATACACAGCTAGTGGGGTGTCACTTGATGCAGACTGGCCAAAGTATCAAAAAAATGTGTATTTGGGTGAGCAACTAGCAGGAATCACTATGACACTCATAGGGTAGCCAATGCCTCGTCACCAGCATAATCACATCAGCAACTGCAAGAAACCCCTGGCAAAAGTTACAATGACTCTTAAGATACACAACTAGTGGCGTAGCTATCAGGCAGACTGGAAAGAGTATCTAAAAAATGTGTATTTGGGTGAAGAACTGGCAGGAATCTCTATGTCTCTCTTGAGGTAGCCAATGCCTCGTCACCAGCAGAATCAAATCAGCAACTTCTAGAAACCCCTGGCAAAAGTAACGATGTTTCTCTTAAGATACACAACCAGTGGCGTATCGCTTCAGGCACACTGGAAACAGTATCTAAAAAATGTGTATTTGGGTGAGCAACTGGCACGAAACATTGTGACTCTCTTAGGGTAGCCAATATCTCGTCACCAGTATAATCACAGCTTCAAAGTCAAGAAACCGCTGGCAAGAGTAACGATGTTTCTCTTAAGATACACAACTAGTGGCGTATCGCTTCAGGCAGACTGGCCACAGTATCTCAAAATGTGTATTTGTGTGAGCAACTGGCAGGAAGCACTATGACTCTCTTAAGGTAGCCAATGCCTCGTCACCAACAAAATCCCATCACCAACTTCAAGAAACCGCTTGCAAAAGTAACGAAGCTTCTCATAAGATACACAGCTAGTGGGGTGTCACTTGAGGCAGACTGGCCAAAGTATCAAAAAAATGTGTATTTGGGTGAGCAACTAGCAGGAATCACTATGACACTCATAGGGTAGCCAATGCCTCGTCACCAGCATAATCACATCAGCAACATCAAGAAACCCCTGGCAAAAGTTACAATGACTCTTAAGATACACAACTAGTGGCGTAGCTATCAGGCAGACTGGAAAGAGTATCTAAAAAATGTGTATTTGGGTGAAGAACTGGCAGGAATCTCTATGACTCTCTTGAGGTAGCCAATGATTCGTCACCAGCAGAATCAAATCAGCAACTTCTAGAAACCACTTTCAAAAGTAACGATGTTTCTCTTAAGATACACAACTAGTGGCGTATCGCTTCAGGCACACTGGAAACAGTATCTAAAAAATGTGTATTTGGGTGAGCAACTGGCACGAAACACTGTGACTCTCTTAGGGTAGCCAATATCTCGTCACCAGTATAATCACAGCTTCAAAGTCAAGAAACCGCTGGCAAGAGTAACGATGTTTCTCTTAAGATACACAACTAGTGGCGTATCGCTTCAGGCAGACTGGCCACAGTATCTCAAAATGTGTATTTGTGTGAGCAACTGGCAGGAAGCACTATGACTCTCTTAAGGTAGCCAATGCCTCGTCACCAACATAATCCCATCACCAACTTCAAGAAACCGCTTGCAAAGGTAACGAAGCTTCTCATAAGATACACAGCTAGTGGGGTGTCACTTGAGGCAGACTGGCCAAAGTATCAAAAAAATGTGTATTTGGGTGAGCAACTAGCAGGAATCACTATGACACTCATAGGGTAGCCAATGCCTCGTCACCAGCATAATCACATCGGCAACTTCAAGAAACCCCTGGCAAAAGTTACAATGACCCTTAAGATACACAACTAGTGGCGTAGCTATCAGGCAGACTGGAAAGAGTATCTAAAAAATGTGTATTTGGGTGAAGAACTGGCAGGAATCTCTATGACTCTCTTGAGGTAGCCAATGCCTCGTCACCAGCAGAATCAAATCAGCAACTTCTAGAAACCCCTGGCAAAAGTAACGATGTTTCTCTTAAGATACACAACTAGTGGCGTATCGCTTCAGGCAGACTGGCCACAGTATCTAAAAATGTGTATTTGGGTGAGCAACTGGCAGGAAGCACTATGACTCTCTTAAGGTAGCCAATGCCTCGTCACCAACATAATCCCATCACCAACTTCAGGAAACCGCTTGCAAAGGTAACGAAGCTTCTCATAAGATACACAGCTAGTGGGGTGTCACTTGAGGCAGACTGGCCAAAGTATCAAAAAAATGTGTATTTGGGTGAGCAACTAGCAGGAATCACCATGACACTCATAGGGCAGCCAATGCCTCGTCACCAGCATAATCACATCAGCAACTTCAAGAAACCCCTGGCAAAAGTTACAATGACTCTTAAGATACACATCTAGTGGCGTAGCTATCAGGCAGACTGGAAAGAGTATCTAAAAAATGTGTATTTGGGTGAAGAACTGGCAGGAATCTCTATGACTCTCTTGAGTTAGCGAATAATTCGTCACCAGTATAATCACATCTTCAAAGTCAAGAAACCGCTGGCAAGAGTAACGATGTTTCTCTTAAGATACACAACTAGTGGCGTATCGCTTCAGGCAGACTGGCCACAGTATCTCAAAATGTGTATTTGGGTGAGCAACTGGCAGAAAGCACTATGACTCTCTTAAGGTAGCCAATGCCTTGTCACCAACATAATCACATCACCAACTTCAAGAAACCGCTTGCAAAGGTAACGAAGCTTCTCATAAGATACACAGCTAGTGGGGTGTCACTTGAAGCAGACTGGCCAAAGTATCAAAAAAATGTGTATTTGGGTGAGCAACTAGCAGGAATCACTATGACACTCATAGGGTAGCCAATGCCTCGTCACCAGCATAATCACATCAGCAACTTCAAGAAACCCCTGGCTAAAGTTACAATGACTCTTAAGATACACAACTAGTGGCGTAGCTATCAGGCAGACTGGAAAGAGTATCTAAAAAATGTGTATTTGGATGAGCAACTGGCAGGAAACACTGTGACTCTCTTAGGGTAGCCAATATCTCGTCACCAGTATAATCACATCTTCAAAGTCAAGAAACCGCTGGCAAGAGTAACGATGTTTCTCTTAAGATACACAACTAGTGGCGTATCGCTTCAGGCACACTGGAAACCGTATCTAAAAAATGTGTATTTGGGTGAGCAACTAGCACGAAACACTGTGACTCTCTTAGGGTAACCAATATCTCGTCACCAGTATAATCACATCTTCAAAGTCAAGAAACCGCTGGCAAGAGTAACGATGTTTCTCTTAAGATACACAACTAGTGGCGTAGCTATCAGGCAGACTGGAAAGTGTATCTAAAAAATGTGTATTTTGGTGAAGAACTGGCAGGAATCTCTATGACTCTCTTGAGGTAGCCAATGCCTCGTCACCAGCAGAATCAAATCAGCAACTTCTAGAAACCCCTGGCAAAAGTAACGATATTTCTCTTAAGATACACAACTAGTGGCGTATCGCTTCAGGCACACTGGAAACAGTATCTAAAAAATGTGTATTTGGGTGAGCAACTGGCACGAAACACTGTGACTCTCTTAGGGTAACCAATATCTCGTGACCAGTATAATCACATCTTCAAAGTCAAGAAACCGCTGGCAAGAGTAACGATGTTTCTCTTAAGATACACAACTAGTGGCGTATCGCTTCAGGCAGACTGGCCACAGTATCTCAAAATGTGTATTTGGGTGAGCAACTGGCAGAAAGCACTATGACTCTCTTAAGGTAGCCAATGCCTCGTCACCAACATAATCCCATCACCAACTTCAAGAAACCGCTTGCAAAGGTAACGAAGCTTCTCATAAGATACACAGCTAGTGGGGTGTCACTTGAGGCAGACTGGCCAAAGTATCAAAAAAATGTGTATTTGGGTGAGCAACTAGCAGGAATCACTATGACACTCATAGGGTAGCCAATGCCTCGTCACCAGCATAATCACATCAGCAACATCAAGAAACCCCTGGCAAAAGTTACAATGACTCTTAAGATACACAACTAGTGGCGTAGCTATCAGGCAGACTGGAAAGAGTATCTAAAAAATGTGTATTTGGGTGAAGAACTGGCAGGAATCTCTATGACTCTCTTGAGGTAGCCAATGATTCGTCACCAGCAGAATCAAATCAGCAACTTCTAGAAACCCCTTTCAAAAGTAACGATGTTTCTCTTAAGATACACAACTAGTGGCGTATCGCTTCAGGCACACTGGAAACAGTATCTAAAAAATGTGTATTTGGGTGAGCAACTGGCACGAAACACTGTGACTCTCTTAGGGTAGCCAATATCTCGTCACCAGTATAATCACAGCTTCAAAGTCAAGAAACCGCTGGCAAGAGTAACGATGTTTCTCTTAAGATACACAACTAGTGGCGTATCGCTTCAGGCAGACTGGCCACAGTATCTCAAAATGTGTATTTGTGTGAGCAACTGGCAGGAAGCACTATGACTCTCTTAAGGTAGCCAATGCCTCGTCACCAACATAATCCCATCACCAACTTCAAGAAACCGCTTGCAAAGGTAACGAAGCTTCTCATAAGATACACAGCTAGTGGGGTGTCACTTGAGGCAGACTGGCCAAAGTATCAAAAAAATGTGTATTTGGGTGAGCAACTAGCAGGAATCACTATGACACTCATAGGGTAGCCAATGCCTCGTCACCAGCATAATCACATCGGCAACTTCAAGAAACCCCTGGCAAAAGTTACAATGACCCTTAAGATACACAACTAGTGGCGTAGCTATCAGGCAGACTGGAAAGAGTATCTAAAAAATGTGTATTTGGGTGAAGAACTGGCAGGAATCTCTATGACTCTCTTGAGGTAGCCAATGCCTCGTCACCAGCAGAATCAAATCA
This sequence comes from Schistocerca nitens, assembly GCF_023898315.1. Taxonomy (NCBI): domain Eukaryota; kingdom Metazoa; phylum Arthropoda; class Insecta; order Orthoptera; family Acrididae; genus Schistocerca; species Schistocerca nitens. Next base: position 102,499,437 of record NC_064616.1, on the reverse strand, counting down.
GCAACTTCTAGAAACCCCTGGCAAAAGTAACGATGTTTCTCTTAAGATACACAACTAGTGGCGTATCGCTTCAGGCAGACTGGCCACAGTATCTAAAAATGTGTATTTGGGTGAGCAACTGGCAGGAAGCACTATGACTCTCTTAAGGTAGCCAATGCCTCGTCACCAACATAATCCCATCACCAACTTCAGGAAACCGCTTGCAAAGGTAACGAAGCTTCTCATAAGATACACAGCTAGTGGGGTGTCACTTGAGGCAGACTGGCCAAAGTATCAAAAAAATGTGTATTTGGGTGAGCAACTAGCAGGAATCACCATGACACTCATAGGGCAGCCAATGCCTCGTCACCAGCATAATCACATCAGCAACTTCAAGAAACCCCTGGCAAAAGTTACAATGACTCTTAAGATACACATCTAGTGGCGTAGCTATCAGGCAGACTGGAAAGAGTATCTAAAAAATGTGTATTTGGGTGAAGAACTGGCAGGAATCTCTATGACTCTCTTGAGTTAGCGAATAATTCGTCACCAGTATAATCACATCTTCAAAGTCAAGAAACCGCTGGCAAGAGTAACGATGTTTCTCTTAAGATACACAACTAGTGGCGTATCGCTTCAGGCAGACTGGCCACAGTATCTCAAAATGTGTATTTGGGTGAGCAACTGGCAGAAAGCACTATGACTCTCTTAAGGTAGCCAATGCCTTGTCACCAACATAATCACATCACCAACTTCAAGAAACCGCTTGCAAAGGTAACGAAGCTTCTCATAAGATACACAGCTAGTGGGGTGTCACTTGAAGCAGACTGGCCAAAGTATCAAAAAAATGTGTATTTGGGTGAGCAACTAGCAGGAATCACTATGACACTCATAGGGTAGCCAATGCCTCGTCACCAGCATAATCACATCAGCAACTTCAAGAAACCCCTGGCTAAAGTTACAATGACTCTTAAGATACACAACTAGTGGCGTAGCTATCAGGCAGACTGGAAAGAGTATCTAAAAAATGTGTATTTGGATGAGCAACTGGCAGGAAACACTGTGACTCTCTTAGGGTAGCCAATATCTCGTCACCAGTATAATCACATCTTCAAAGTCAAGAAACCGCTGGCAAGAGTAACGATGTTTCTCTTAAGATACACAACTAGTGGCGTATCGCTTCAGGCACACTGGAAACCGTATCTAAAAAATGTGTATTTGGGTGAGCAACTGGCACGAAACACTGTGACTCTCTTAGGGTAACCAATATCTCGTCACCAGTATAATCACATCTTCAAAGTCAAGAAACCGCTGGCAAGAGTAACGATGTTTCTCTTAAGATACACAACTAGTGGCGTAGCTATCAGGCAGACTGGAAAGTGTATCTAAAAAATGTGTATTTTGGTGAAGAACTGGCAGGAATCTCTATGACTCTCTTGAGGTAGCCAATGCCTCGTCACCAGCAGAATCAAATCAGCAACTTCTAGAAACCCCTGGCAAAAGTAACGATATTTCTCTTAAGATACACAACTAGTGGCGTATCGCTTCAGGCACACTGGAAACAGTATCTAAAAAATGTGTATTTGGGTGAGCAACTGGCACGAAACACTGTGACTCTCTTAGGGTAACCAATATCTCGTGACCAGTATAATCACATCTTCAAAGTCAAGAAACCGCTGGCAAGAGTAACGATGTTTCTCTTAAGATACACAACTAGTGGCGTATCGCTTCAGGCAGACTGGAAAGTGTATCTAAAAAATGTGTATTTTGGTGAAGAACTGGCAGGAATCTCTATGACTCTCTTGAGGTAGCCAATGCCTCGTCACCAGCAGAATCAAATCAGCAACTTCTAGAAACCCCAGGCAAAAGTAACGATATTTCTCTTAAGATACACAACTAGTGGCGTATCGCTTCAGGCACACTGGAAACAGTATCTAAAAAATGTGTATTTGGGTGAGCAACTGGCACGAAACACTGTGACTCTCTTAGGGTAACCAATATCTCGTGACCAGTATAATCACATCTTCAAAGTCAAGAAACCGCTGGCAAGAGTAACGATGTTTCTCTTAAGATACACAACTAGTGGCGTATCGCTTCAGGCAGACTGGCCACAGTATCTCAAAATGTGTATTTGGGTGAGCAACTGGCAGAAAGCACTATGACTCTCTTAAGGTAGCCAATGCCTCGTCACCAACATAATCCCATCACCAACTTCAAGAAACCGCTTGCAAAGGTAACGAAGCTTCTCATAAGATACACAGCTAGTGGGGTGTCACTTGATGCAGACTGGCCAAAGTATCAAAAAAATGTGTATTTGGGTGAGCAACTAGCAGGAATCACTATGACACTCATAGGGTAGCCAATGCCTCGTCACCAGCATAATCACATCAGCAACTGCAAGAAACCCCTGGCAAAAGTTACAATGACTCTTAAGATACACAACTAGTGGCGTAGCTATCAGGCAGACTGGAAAGAGTATCTAAAAAATGTGTATTTGGGTGAAGAACTGGCAGGAATCTCTATGTCTCTCTTGAGGTAGCCAATGCCTCGTCACCAGCAGAATCAAATCAGCAACTTCTAGAAACCCCTGGCAAAAGTAACGATGTTTCTCTTAAGATACACAACCAGTGGCGTATCGCTTCAGGCACACTGGAAACAGTATCTAAAAAATGTGTATTTGGGTGAGCAACTGGCACGAAACATTGTGACTCTCTTAGGGTAGCCAATATCTCGTCACCAGTATAATCACAGCTTCAAAGTCAAGAAACCGCTGGCAAGAGTAACGATGTTTCTCTTAAGATACACAACTAGTGGCGTATCGCTTCAGGCAGACTGGCCACAGTATCTCAAAATGTGTATTTGTGTGAGCAACTGGCAGGAAGCACTATGACTCTCTTAAGGTAGCCAATGCCTCGTCACCAACAAAATCCCATCACCAACTTCAAGAAACCGCTTGCAAAGGTAACGAAGCTTCTCATAAGATACACAGCTAGTGGGGTGTCACTTGAGGCAGACTGGCCAAAGTATCAAAAAAATGTGTATTTGGGTGAGCAACTAGCAGGAATCACTATGACACTCATAGGGTAGCCAATGCCTCGTCACCAGCATAATCACATCAGCAACATCAAGAAACCCCTGGCAAAAGTTACAATGACTCTTAAGATACACAACTAGTGGCGTAGCTATCAGGCAGACTGGAAAGAGTATCTAAAAAATGTGTATTTGGGTGAAGAACTGGCAGGAATCTCTATGACTCTCTTGAGGTAGCCAATGATTCGTCACCAGCAGAATCAAATCAGCAACTTCTAGAAACCACTTTCAAAAGTAACGATGTTTCTCTTAAGATACACAACTAGTGGCGTATCGCTTCAGGCACACTGGAAACAGTATCTAAAAAATGTGTATTTGGGTGAGCAACTGGCACGAAACACTGTGACTCTCTTAGGGTAGCCAATATCTCGTCACCAGTATAATCACAGCTTCAAAGTCAAGAAACCGCTGGCAAGAGTAACGATGTTTCTCTTAAGATACACAACTAGTGGCGTATCGCTTCAGGCAGACTGGCCACAGTATCTCAAAATGTGTATTTGTGTGAGCAACTGGCAGGAAGCACTATGACTCTCTTAAGGTAGCCAATGCCTCGTCACCAACATAATCCCATCACCAACTTCAAGAAACCGCTTGCAAAGGTAACGAAGCTTCTCATAAGATACACAGCTAGTGGGGTGTCACTTGAGGCAGACTGGCCAAAGTATCAAAAAAATGTGTATTTGGGTGAGCAACTAGCAGGAATCACTATGACACTCATAGGGTAGCCAATGCCTCGTCACCAGCATAATCACATCGGCAACTTCAAGAAACCCCTGGCAAAAGTTACAATGACCCTTAAGATACACAACTAGTGGCGTAGCTATCAGGCAGACTGGAAAGAGTATCTAAAAAATGTGTATTTGGGTGAAGAACTGGCAGGAATCTCTATGACTCTCTTGAGGTAGCCAATGCCTCGTCACCAGCAGAATCAAATCAGCAACTTCTAGAAACCCCTGGCAAAAGTAACGATGTTTCTCTTAAGATACACAACTAGTGGCGTATCGCTTCAGGCAGACGCCACAGTATCTAAAAATGTGTATTTGGGTGAGCAACTGGCAGGAAGCACTATGACTCTCTTAAGGTAGCCAATGCCTCGTCACCAACATAATCCCATCACCAACTTCAGGAAACCGCTTGCAAAGGTAACGAAGCTTCTCATAAGATACACAGCTAGTGGGGTGTCACTTGAGGCAGACTGGCCAAAGTATCAAAAAAATGTGTATTTGGGTGAGCAACTAGCAGGAATCACCATGACACTCATAGGGCAGCCAATGCCTCGTCACCAGCATAATCACATCAGCAACTTCAAGAAACCCCTGGCAAAAGTTACAATGACTCTTAAGATACACATCTAGTGGCGTAGCTATCAGGCAGACTGGAAAGAGTATCTAAAAAATGTGTATTTGGGTGAAGAACTGGCAGGAATCTCTATGACTCTCTTGAGTTAGCGAATAATTCGTCACCAGTATAATCACATCTTCAAAGTCAAGAAACCGCTGGCAAGAGTAACGATGTTTCTCTTAAGATACACAACTAGTGGCGTATCGCTTCAGGCAGACTGGCCACAGTATCTCAAAATGTGTATTTGGGTGAGCAACTGGCAGAAAGCACTATGACGCTCTTAAGGTAGCCAATGCCTTGTCACCAACATAATCACATCACCAACTTCAAGAAACCGCTTGCAAAGGTAACGAAGCTTCTCATAAGATACACAGCTAGTGGGGTGTCACTTGAAGCAGACTGGCCAAAGTATCAAAAAAATGTGTATTTGGGTGAGCAACTAGCAGGAATCACTATGACACTCATAGGGTAGCCAATGCCTCGTCACCAGCATAATCACATCAGCAACTTCAAGAAACCCCTGGCTAAAGTTACAATGACTCTTAAGATACACAACTAGTGGCGTAGCTATCAGGCAGACTGGAAAGAGTATCTAAAAAATGTGTATTTGGATGAGCAACTGGCAGGAAACACTGTGACTCTCTTAGGGTAGCCAATATCTCGTCACCAGTATAATCACATCTTCAAAGTCAAGAAACCGCTGGCAAGAGTAACGATGTTTCTCTTAAGATACACAACTAGTGGCGTATCGCTTCAGGCACACTGGAAACCGTATCTAAAAAATGTGTATTTGGGTGAGCAACTGGCACGAAACACTGTGACTCTCTTAGGGTAACCAATATCTCGTCACCAGTATAATCACATCTTCAAAGTCAAGAAACCGCTGGCAAGAGTAACGATGTTTCTCTTAAGATACACAACTAGTGGCGTAGCTATCAGGCAGACTGGAAAGTGTATCTAAAAAATGTGTATTTTGGTGAAGAACTGGCAGGAATCTCTATGACTCTCTTGAGGTAGCCAATGCCTCGTCACCAGCAGAATCAAATCAGCAACTTCTAGAAACCCCTGGCAAAAGTAACGATATTTCTCTTAAGATACACAACTAGTGGCGTATCGCTTCAGGCACACTGGAAACAGTATCTAAAAAATGTGTATTTGGGTGAGCAACTGGCACGAAACACTGTGACTCTCTTAGGGTAACCAATATCTCGTGACCAGTATAATCACATCTTCAAAGTCAAGAAACCGCTGGCAAGAGTAACGATGTTTCTCTTAAGATACACAACTAGTGGCGTATCGCTTCAGGCAGACTGGCCACAGTATCTCAAAATGTGTATTTGGGTGAGCAACTGGCAGAAAGCACTATGACTCTCTTAAGGTAGCCAATGCCTCGTCACCAACATAATCCCATCACCAACTTCAAGAAACCGCTTGCAAAGGTAACGAAGCTTCTCATAAGATACACAGCTAGTGGGGTGTCACTTGATGCAGACTGGCCAAAGTATCAAAAAAATGTGTATTTGGGTGAGCAACTAGCAGGAATCACTATGACACTCATAGGGTAGCCAATGCCTCGTCACCAGCATAATCACATCAGCAACTGCAAGAAACCCCTGGCAAAAGTTACAATGACTCTTAAGATACACAACTAGTGGCGTAGCTATCAGGCAGACTGGAAAGAGTATCTAAAAAATGTGTATTTGGGTGAAGAACTGGCAGGAATCTCTATGTCTCTCTTGAGGTAGCCAATGCCTCGTCACCAGCAGAATCAAATCAGCAACTTCTAGAAACCCCTGGCAAAAGTAACGATGTTTCTCTTAAGATACACAACCAGTGGCGTATCGCTTCAGGCACACTGGAAACAGTATCTAAAAAATGTGTATTTGGGTGAGCAACTGGCACGAAACATTGTGACTCTCTTAGGGTAGCCAATATCTCGTCACCAGTATAATCACAGCTTCAAAGTCAAGAAACCGCTGGCAAGAGTAACGATGTTTCTCTTAAGATACACAACTAGTGGCGTATCGCTTCAGGCAGACTGGCCACAGTATCTCAAAATGTGTATTTGTGTGAGCAACTGGCAGGAAGCACTATGACTCTCTTAAGGTAGCCAATGCCTCGTCACCAACAAAATCCCATCACCAACTTCAAGAAACCGCTTGCAAAGGTAACGAAGCTTCTCATAAGATACACAGCTAGTGGGGTGTCACTTGAGGCAGACTGGCCAAAGTATCAAAAAAATGTGTATTTGGGTGAGCAACTAGCAGGAATCACTATGACACTCATAGGGTAGCCAATGCCTCGTCACCAGCATAATCACATCAGCAACATCAAGAAACCCCTGGCAAAAGTTACAATGACTCTTAAGATACACAACTAGTGGCGTAGCTATCAGGCAGACTGGAAAGAGTATCTAAAAAATGTGTATTTGGGTGAAGAACTGGCAGGAATCTCTATGACTCTCTTGAGGTAGCCAATGATTCGTCACCAGCAGAATCAAATCAGCAACTTCTAGAAACCCCTTTCAAAAGTAACGATGTTTCTCTTAAGATACACAACTAGTGGCGTATCGCTTCAGGCACACTGGAAACAGTATCTAAAAAATGTGTATTTGGGTGAGCAACTGGCACGAAACACTGTGACTCTCTTAGGGTAGCCAATATCTCGTCACCAGTATAATCACAGCTTCAAAGTCAAGAAACCGCTGGCAAGAGTAACGATGTTTCTCTTAAGATACACAACTAGTGGCGTATCGCTTCAGGCAGACTGGCCACAGTATCTCAAAATGTGTATTTGTGTGAGCAACTGGCAGGAAGCACTATGACTCTCTTAAGGTAGCCAATGCCTCGTCACCAACATAATCCCATCACCAACTTCAAGAAACCGCTTGCAAAGGTAACGAAGCTTCTCATAAGATACACAGCTAGTGGGGTGTCACTTGAGGCAGACTGGCCAAAGTATCAAAAAAATGTGTATTTGGGTGAGCAACTAGCAGGAATCACTATGACACTCATAGGGTAGCCAATGCCTCGTCACCAGCATAATCACATCGGCAACTTCAAGAAACCCCTGGCAAAAGTTACAATGACCCTTAAGATACACAACTAGTGGCGTAGCTATCAGGCAGACTGGAAAGAGTATCTAAAAAATGTGTATTTGGGTGAAGAACTGGCAGGAATCTCTATGACTCTCTTGAGGTAGCCAATGCCTCGTCACCAGCAGAATCAAATCAGCAACTTCTAGAAACCCCTGGCAAAAGTAACGATGTTTCTCTTAAGATACACAACTAGTGGCGTATCGCTTCAGGCAGACTGGCCACAGTATCTAAAAATGTGTATTTGGGTGAGCAACTGGCAGGAAGCACTATGACTCTCTTAAGGTAGCCAATGCCTCGTCACCAACATAATCCCATCACCAACTTCAGGAAACCGCTTGCAAAGGTAACGAAGCTTCTCATAAGATACACAGCTAGTGGGGTGTCACTTGAGGCAGACTGGCCAAAGTATCAAAAAAATGTGTATTTGGGTGAGCAACTAGCAGGAATCACCATGACACTCATAGGGCAGCCAATGCCTCGTCACCAGCATAATCACATCAGCAACTTCAAGAAACCCCTGGCAAAAGTTACAATGACTCTTAAGATACACATCTAGTGGCGTAGCTATCAGGCAGACTGGAAAGAGTATCTAAAAAATGTGTATTTGGGTGAAGAACTGGCAGGAATCTCTATGACTCTCTTGAGTTAGCGAATAATTCGTCACCAGTATAATCACATCTTCAAAGTCAAGAAACCGCTGGCAAGAGTAACGATGTTTCTCTTAAGATACACAACTAGTGGCGTATCGCTTCAGGCAGACTGGCCACAGTATCTCAAAATGTGTATTTGGGTGAGCAACTGGCAGAAAGCACTATGACTCTCTTAAGGTAGCCAATGCCTTGTCACCAACATAATCACATCACCAACTTCAAGAAACCGCTTGCAAAGGTAACGAAGCTTCTCATAAGATACACAGCTAGTGGGGTGTCACTTGAAGCAGACTGGCCAAAGTATCAAAAAAATGTGTATTTGGGTGAGCAACTAGCAGGAATCACTATGACACTCATAGGGTAGCCAATGCCTCGTCACCAGCATAATCACATCAGCAACTTCAAGAAACCCCTGGCTAAAGTTACAATGACTCTTAAGATACACAACTAGTGGCGTAGCTATCAGGCAGACTGGAAAGAGTATCTAAAAAATGTGTATTTGGATGAGCAACTGGCAGGAAACACTGTGACTCTCTTAGGGTAGCCAATATCTCGTCACCAGTATAATCACATCTTCAAAGTCAAGAAACCGCTGGCAAGAGTAACGATGTTTCTCTTAAGATACACAACTAGTGGCGTATCGCTTCAGGCACACTGGAAACCGTATCTAAAAAATGTGTATTTGGGTGAGCAACTGGCACGAAACACTGTGACTCTCTTAGGGTAACCAATATCTCGTCACCAGTATAATCACATCTTCAAAGTCAAGAAACCGCTGGCAAGAGTAACGATGTTTCTCTTAAGATACACAACTAGTGGCGTAGCTATCAGGCAGACTGGAAAGTGTATCTAAAAAATGTGTATTTTGGTGAAGAACTGGCAGGAATCTCTATGACTCTCTTGAGGTAGCCAATGCCTCGTCACCAGCAGAATCAAATCAGCAACTTCTAGAAACCCCTGGCAAAAGTAACGATATTTCTCTTAAGATACACAACTAGTGGCGTATCGCTTCAGGCACACTGGAAACAGTATCTAAAAAATGTGTATTTGGGTGAGCAACTGGCACGAAACACTGTGACTCTCTTAGGGTAACCAATATCTCGTGACCAGTATAATCACATCTTCAAAGTCAAGAAACCGCTGGCAAGAGTAACGATGTTTCTCTTAAGATACACAACTAGTGGCGTATCGCTTCAGGCAGACTGGCCACAGTATCTCAAAATGTGTATTTGGGTGAGCAACTGGCAGAAAGCACTATGACTCTCTTAAGGTAGCCAATGCCTCGTCACCAACATAATCCCATCACCAACTTCAAGAAACCGCTTGCAAAGGTAACGAAGCTTCTCATAAGATACACAGCTAGTGGGGTGTCACTTGATGCAGACTGGCCAAAGTATCAAAAAAATGTGTATTTGGGTGAGCAACTAGCAGGAATCACTATGACACTCATAGGGTAGCCAATGCCTCGTCACCAGCATAATCACATCAGCAACTGCAAGAAACCCCTGGCAAAAGTTACAATGACTCTTAAGATACACAACTAGTGGCGTAGCTATCAGGCAGACTGGAAAGAGTATCTAAAAAATGTGTATTTGGGTGAAGAACTGGCAGGAATCTCTATGTCTCTCTTGAGGTAGCCAATGCCTCGTCACCAGCAGAATCAAATCAGCAACTTCTAGAAACCCCTGGCAAAAGTAACGATGTTTCTCTTAAGATACACAACCAGTGGCGTATCGCTTCAGGCACACTGGAAACAGTATCTAAAAAATGTGTATTTGGGTGAGCAACTGGCACGAAACATTGTGACTCTCTTAGGGTAGCCAATATCTCGTCACCAGTATAATCACAGCTTCAAAGTCAAGAAACCGCTGGCAAGAGTAACGATGTTTCTCTTAAGATACACAACTAGTGGCGTATCGCTTCAGGCAGACTGGCCACAGTATCTCAAAATGTGTATTTGTGTGAGCAACTGGCAGGAAGCACTATGACTCTCTTAAGGTAGCCAATGCCTCGTCACCAACAAAATCCCATCACCAACTTCAAGAAACCGCTTGCAAAGGTAACGAAGCTTCTCATAAGATACACAGCTAGTGGGGTGTCACTTGAGGCAGACTGGCCAAAGTATCAAAAAAATGTGTATTTGGGTGAGCAACTAGCAGGAATCACTATGACACTCATAGGGTAGCCAATGCCTCGTCACCAGCATAATCACATCAGCAACATCAAGAAACCCCTGGCAAAAGTTACAATGACTCTTAAGATACACAACTAGTGGCGTAGCTATCAGGCAGACTGGAAAGAGTATCTAAAAAATGTGTATTTGGGTGAAGAACTGGCAGGAATCTCTATGACTCTCTTGAGGTAGCCAATGATTCGTCACCAGCAGAATCAAATCAGCAACTTCTAGAAACCCCTTTCAAAAGTAACGATGTTTCTCTTAAGATACACAACTAGTGGCGTATCGCTTCAGGCACACTGGAAACAGTATCTAAAAAATGTGTATTTGGGTGAGCAACTGGCACGAAACACTGTGACTCTCTTAGGGTAGCCAATATCTCGTCACCAGTATAATCACAGCTTCAAAGTCAAGAAACCGCTGGCAAGAGTAACGATGTTTCTCTTAAGATACACAACTAGTGGCGTATCGCTTCAGGCAGACTGGCCACAGTATCTCAAAATGTGTATTTGTGTGAGCAACTGGCAGGAAGCACTATGACTCTCTTAAGGTAGCCAATGCCTCGTCACCAACATAATCCCATCACCAACTTCAAGAAACCGCTTGCAAAGGTAACGAAGCTTCTCATAAGATACACAGCTAGTGGGGTGTCACTTGAGGCAGACTGGCCAAAGTATCAAAAAAATGTGTATTTGGGTGAGCAACTAGCAGGAATCACTATGACACTCATAGGGTAGCCAATGCCTCGTCACCAGCATAATCACATCGGCAACTTCAAGAAACCCCTGGCAAAAGTTACAATGACCCTTAAGATACACAACTAGTGGCGTAGCTATCAGGCAGACTGGAAAGAGTATCTAAAAAATGTGTATTTGGGTGAAGAACTGGCAGGAATCTCTATGACTCTCTTGAGGTAGCCAATGCCTCGTCACCAGCAGAATCAAATCAGCAACTTCTAGAAACCCCTGGCAAAAGTAACGATGTTTCTCTTAAGATACACAACTAGTGGCGTATCGCTTCAGGCAGACTGGCCACAGTATCTAAAAATGTGTATTTGGGTGAGCAACTGGCAGGAAGCACTATGACTCTCTTAAGGTAGCCAATGCCTCGTCACCAACATAATCCCATCACCAACTTCAGGAAACCGCTTGCAAAGGTAACGAAGCTTCTCATAAGATACACAGCTAGTGGGGTGTCACTTGAGGCAGACTGGCCAAAGTATCAAAAAAATGTGTATTTGGGTGAGCAACTAGCAGGAATCACCATGACACTCATAGGGCAGCCAATGCCTCGTCACCAGCATAATCACATCAGCAACTTCAAGAAACCCCTGGCAAAAGTTACAATGACTCTTAAGATACACATCTAGTGGCGTAGCTATCAGGCAGACTGGAAAGAGTATCTAAAAAATGTGTATTTGGGTGAAGAACTGGCAGGAATCTCTATGACTCTCTTGAGTTAGCGAATAATTCGTCACCAGTATAATCACATCTTCAAAGTCAAGAAACCGCTGGCAAGAGTAACGATGTTTCTCTTAAGATACACAACTAGTGGCGTATCGCTTCAGGCAGACTGGCCACAGTATCTCAAAATGTGTATTTGGGTGAGCAACTGGCAGAAAGCACTATGACTCTCTTAAGGTAGCCAATGCCTTGTCACCAACATAATCACATCACCAACTTCAAGAAACCGCTTGCAAAGGTAACGAAGCTTCTCATAAGATACACAGCTAGTGGGGTGTCACTTGAAGCAGACTGGCCAAAGTATCAAAAAAATGTGTATTTGGGTGAGCAACTAGCAGGAATCACTATGACACTCATAGGGTAGCCAATGCCTCGTCACCAGCATAATCACATCAGCAACTTCAAGAAACCCCTGGCTAAAGTTACAATGACTCTTAAGATACACAACTAGTGGCGTAGCTATCAGGCAGACTGGAAAGAGTATCTAAAAAATGTGTATTTGGATGAGCAACTGGCAGGAAACACTGTGACTCTCTTAGGGTAGCCAATATCTCGTCACCAGTATAATCACATCTTCAAAGTCAAGAAACCGCTGGCAAGAGTAACGATGTTTCTCTTAAGATACACAACTAGTGGCGTATCGCTTCAGGCACACTGGAAACCGTATCTAAAAAATGTGTATTTGGGTGAGCAACTGGCACGAAACACTGTGACTCTCTTAGGGTAACCAATATCTCGTCACCAGTATAATCACATCTTCAAAGTCAAGAAACCGCTGGCAAGAGTAACGATGTTTCTCTTAAGATACACAACTAGTGGCGTAGCTATCAGGCAGACTGGAAAGTGTATCTAAAAAATGTGTATTTTGGTGAAGAACTGGCAGGAATCTCTATGACTCTCTTGAGGTAGCCAATGCCTCGTCACCAGCAGAATCAAATCAGCAACTTCTAGAAACCCCTGGCAAAAGTAACGATATTTCTCTTAAGATACACAACTAGTGGCGTATCGCTTCAGGCACACTGGAAACAGTATCTAAAAAATGTGTATTTGGGTGAGCAACTGGCACGAAACACTGTGACTCTCTTAGGGTAACCAATATCTCGTGACCAGTATAATCACATCTTCAAAGTCAAGAAACCGCTGGCAAGAGTAACGATGTTTCTCTTAAGATACACAACTAGTGGCGTATCGCTTCAGGCAGACTGGCCACAGTATCTCAAAATGTGTATTTGGGTGAGCAACTGGCAGAAAGCACTATGACTCTCTTAAGGTAGCCAATGCCTCGTCACCAACATAATCCCATCACCAACTTCAAGAAACCGCTTGCAAAGGTAACGAAGCTTCTCATAAGATACACAGCTAGTGGGGTGTCACTTGATGCAGACTGGCCAAAGTATCAAAAAAATGTGTATTTGGGTGAGCAACTAGCAGGAATCACTATGACACTCATAGGGTAGCCAATGCCTCGTCACCAGCATAATCACATCAGCAACTGCAAGAAACCCCTGGCAAAAGTTACAATGACTCTTAAGATACACAACTAGTGGCGTAGCTATCAGGCAGACTGGAAAGAGTATCTAAAAAATGTGTATTTGGGTGAAGAACTGGCAGGAATCTCTATGTCTCTCTTGAGGTAGCCAATGCCTCGTCACCAGCAGAATCAAATCAGCAACTTCTAGAAACCCCTGGCAAAAGTAACGATGTTTCTCTTAAGATACACAACTAGTGGCGTATCGCTTCAGGCACACTGGAAACAGTATCTAAAAAATGTGTATTTGGGTGAGCAACTGGCACGAAACATTGTGACTCTCTTAGGGTAGCCAATATCTCGTCACCAGTATAATCACAGCTTCAAAGTCAAGAAACCGCTGGCAAGAGTAACGATGTTTCTCTTAAGATACACAACTAGTGGCGTATCGCTTCAGGCAGACTGGCCACAGTATCTCAAAATGTGTATTTGTGTGAGCAACTGGCAGGAAGCACTATGACTCTCTTAAGGTAGCCAATGCCTCGTCACCAACAAAATCCCATCACCAACTTCAAGAAACCGCTTGCAAAGGTAACGAAGCTTCTCATAAGATACACAGCTAGTGGGGTGTCACTTGAGGCAGACTGGCCAAAGTATCAAAAAAATGTGTATTTGGGTGAGCAACTAGCAGGAATCACTATGACACTCATAGGGTAGCCAATGCCTCGTCACCAGCATAATCACATCAGCAACATCAAGAAACCCCTGGCAAAAGTTACAATGACTCTTAAGATACACAACTAGTGGCGTAGCTATCAGGCAGACTGGAAAGAGTATCTAAAAAATGTGTATTTGGGTGAAGAACTGGCAGGAATCTCTATGACTCTCTTGAGGTAGCCAATGATTCGTCACCAGCAGAATCAAATCAGCAACTTCTAGAAACCCCTTTCAAAAGTAACGATGTTTCTCTTAAGATACACAACTAGTGGCGTATCGCTTCAGGCACACTGGAAACAGTATCTAAAAAATGTGTATTTGGGTGAGCAACTGGCACGAAACACTGTGACTCTCTTAGGGTAGCCAATATCTCGTCACCAGTATAATCACAGCTTCAAAGTCAAGAAACCGCTGGCAAGAGTAACGATGTTTCTCTTAAGATACACAACTAGTGGCGTATCGCTTCAGGCAGACTGGCCACAGTATCTCAAAATGTGTATTTGTGTGAGCAACTGGCAGGAAGCACTATGACTCTCTTAAGGTAGCCAATGCCTCGTCACCAACATAATCCCATCACCAACTTCAAGAAACCGCTTGCAAAGGTAACGAAGCTTCTCATAAGATACACAGCTAGTGGGGTGTCACTTGAGGCAGACTGGCCAAAGTATCAAAAAAATGTGTATTTGGGTGAGCAACTAGCAGGAATCACTATGACACTCATAGGGTAGCCAATGCCTCGTCACCAGCATAATCACATCGGCAACTTCAAGAAACCCCTGGCAAAAGTTACAATGACCCTTAAGATACACAACTAGTGGCGTAGCTATCAGGCAGACTGGAAAGAGTATCTAAAAAATGTGTATTTGGGTGAAGAACTGGCAGGAATCTCTATGACTCTCTTGAGGTAGCCAATGCCTCGTCACCAGCAGAATCAAATCAGCAACTTCTAGAAACCCCTGGCAAAAGTAACGATGTTTCTCTTAAGATACACAACTAGTGGCGTATCGCTTCAGGCAGACTGGCCACAGTATCTAAAAATGTGTATTTGGGTGAGCAACTGGCAGGAAGCACTATGACTCTCTTAAGGTAGCCAATGCCTCGTCACCAACATAATCCCATCACCAACTTCAGGAAACCGCTTGCAAAGGTAACGAAGCTTCTCATAAGATACACAGCTAGTGGGGTGTCACTTGAGGCAGACTGGCCAAAGTATCAAAAAAATGTGTATTTGGGTGAGCAACTAGCAGGAATCACCATGACACTCATAGGGCAGCCAATGCCTCGTCACCAGCATAATCACATCAGCAACTTCAAGAAACCCCTGGCAAAAGTTACAATGACTCTTAAGATACACATCTAGTGGCGTAGCTATCAGGCAGACTGGAAAGAGTATCTAAAAAATGTGTATTTGGGTGAAGAACTGGCAGGAATCTCTATGACTCTCTTGAGTTAGCGAATAATTCGTCACCAGTATAATCACATCTTCAAAGTCAAGAAACCGCTGGCAAGAGTAACGATGTTTCTCTTAAGATACACAACTAGTGGCGTATCGCTTCAGGCAGACTGGCCACAGTATCTCAAAATGTGTATTTGGGTGAGCAACTGGCAGAAAGCACTATGACTCTCTTAAGGTAGCCAATGCCTTGTCACCAACATAATCACATCACCAACTTCAAGAAACCGCTTGCAAAGGTAACGAAGCTTCTCATAAGATACACAGCTAGTGGGGTGTCACTTGAAGCAGACTGGCCAAAGTATCAAAAAAATGTGTATTTGGGTGAGCAACTAGCAGGAATCACTATGACACTCATAGGGTAGCCAATGCCTCGTCACCAGCATAATCACATCAGCAACTTCAAGAAACCCCTGGCTAAAGTTACAATGACTCTTAAGATACACAACTAGTGGCGTAGCTATCAGGCAGACTGGAAAGAGTATCTAAAAAATGTGTATTTGGATGAGCAACTGGCAGGAAACACTGTGACTCTCTTAGGGTAGCCAATATCTCGTCACCAGTATAATCACATCTTCAAAGTCAAGAAACCGCTGGCAAGAGTAACGATGTTTCTCTTAAGATACACAACTAGTGGCGTATCGCTTCAGGCACACTGGAAACCGTATCTAAAAAATGTGTATTTGGGTGAGCAACTGGCACGAAACACTGTGACTCTCTTAGGGTAACCAATATCTCGTCACCAGTATAATCACATCTTCAAAGTCAAGAAACCGCTGGCAAGAGTAACGATGTTTCTCTTAAGATACACAACTAGTGGCGTAGCTATCAGGCAGACTGGAAAGTGTATCTAAAAAATGTGTATTTTGGTGAAGAACTGGCAGGAATCTCTATGACTCTCTTGAGGTAGCCAATGCCTCGTCACCAGCAGAATCAAATCAGCAACTTCTAGAAACCCCTGGCAAAAGTAACGATATTTCTCTTAAGATACACAACTAGTGGCGTATCGCTTCAGGCACACTGGAAACAGTATCTAAAAAATGTGTATTTGGGTGAGCAACTGGCACGAAACACTGTGACTCTCTTAGGGTAACCAATATCTCGTGACCAGTATAATCACATCTTCAAAGTCAAGAAACCGCTGGCAAGAGTAACGATGTTTCTCTTAAGATACACAACTAGTGGCGTATCGCTTCAGGCAGACTGGCCACAGTATCTCAAAATGTGTATTTGGGTGAGCAACTGGCAGAAAGCACTATGACTCTCTTAAGGTAGCCAATGCCTCGTCACCAACATAATCCCATCACCAACTTCAAGAAACCGCTTGCAAAGGTAACGAAGCTTCTCATAAGATACACAGCTAGTGGGGTGTCACTTGATGCAGACTGGCCAAAGTATCAAAAAAATGTGTATTTGGGTGAGCAACTAGCAGGAATCACTATGACACTCATAGGGTAGCCAATGCCTCGTCACCAGCATAATCACATCAGCAACTGCAAGAAACCCCTGGCAAAAGTTACAATGACTCTTAAGATACACAACTAGTGGCGTAGCTATCAGGCAGACTGGAAAGAGTATCTAAAAAATGTGTATTTGGGTGAAGAACTGGCAGGAATCTCTATGTCTCTCTTGAGGTAGCCAATGCCTCGTCACCAGCAGAATCAAATCAGCAACTTCTAGAAACCCCTGGCAAAAGTAACGATGTTTCTCTTAAGATACACAACTAGTGGCGTATCGCTTCAGGCACACTGGAAACAGTATCTAAAAAATGTGTATTTGGGTGAGCAACTGGCACGAAACATTGTGACTCTCTTAGGGTAGCCAATATCTCGTCACCAGTATAATCACAGCTTCAAAGTCAAGAAACCGCTGGCAAGAGTAACGATGTTTCTCTTAAGATACACAACTAGTGGCGTATCGCTTCAGGCAGACTGGCCACAGTATCTCAAAATGTGTATTTGTGTGAGCAACTGGCAGGAAGCACTATGACTCTCTTAAGGTAGCCAATGCCTCGTCACCAACAAAATCCCATCACCAACTTCAAGAAACCGCTTGCAAAGGTAACGAAGCTTCTCATAAGATACACAGCTAGTGGGGTGTCACTTGAGGCAGACTGGCCAAAGTATCAAAAAAATGTGTATTTGGGTGAGCAACTAGCAGGAATCACTATGACACTCATAGGGTAGCCAATGCCTCGTCACCAGCATAATCACATCAGCAACATCAAGAAACCCCTGGCAAAAGTTACAATGACTCTTAAGATACACAACTAGTGGCGTAGCTATCAGGCAGACTGGAAAGAGTATCTAAAAAATGTGTATTTGGGTGAAGAACTGGCAGGAATCTCTATGACTCTCTTGAGGTAGCCAATGATTCGTCACCAGCAGAATCAAATCAGCAACTTCTAGAAACCCCTTTCAAAAGTAACGATGTTTCTCTTAAGATACACAACTAGTGGCGTATCGCTTCAGGCACACTGGAAACAGTATCTAAAAAATGTGTATTTGGGTGAGCAACTGGCACGAAACACTGTGACTCTCTTAGGGTAGCCAATATCTCGTCACCAGTATAATCACAGCTTCAAAGTCAAGAAACCGCTGGCAAGAGTAACGATGTTTCTCTTAAGATACACAACTAGTGGCGTATCGCTTCAGGCAGACTGGCCACAGTATCTCAAAATGTGTATTTGTGTGAGCAACTGGCAGGAAGCACTATGACTCTCTTAAGGTAGCCAATGCCTCGTCACCAACATAATCCCATCACCAACTTCAAGAAACCGCTTGCAAAGGTAACGAAGCTTCTCATAAGATACACAGCTAGTGGGGTGTCACTTGAGGCAGACTGGCCAAAGTATCAAAAAAATGTGTATTTGGGTGAGCAACTAGCAGGAATCACTATGACACTCATAGGGTAGCCAATGCCTCGTCACCAGCATAATCACATCGGCAACTTCAAGAAACCCCTGGCAAAAGTTACAATGACCCTTAAGATACACAACTAGTGGCGTAGCTATCAGGCAGACTGGAAAGAGTATCTAAAAAATGTGTATTTGGGTGAAGAACTGGCAGGAATCTCTATGACTCTCTTGAGGTAGCCAATGCCTCGTCACCAGCAGAATCAAATCAGCAACTTCTAGAAACCCCTGGCAAAAGTAACGATGTTTCTCTTAAGATACACAACTAGTGGCGTATCGCTTCAGGCAGACTGGCCACAGTATCTAAAAATGTGTATTTGGGTGAGCAACTGGCAGGAAGCACTATGACTCTCTTAAGGTAGCCAATGCCTCGTCACCAACATAATCCCATCACCAACTTCAGGAAACCGCTTGCAAAGGTAACGAAGCTTCTCATAAGATACACAGCTAGTGGGGTGTCACTTGAGGCAGACTGGCCAAAGTATCAAAAAAATGTGTATTTGGGTGAGCAACTAGCAGGAATCACCATGACACTCATAGGGCAGCCAATGCCTCGTCACCAGCATAATCACATCAGCAACTTCAAGAAACCCCTGGCAAAAGTTACAATGACTCTTAAGATACACATCTAGTGGCGTAGCTATCAGGCAGACTGGAAAGAGTATCTAAAAAATGTGTATTTGGGTGAAGAACTGGCAGGAATCTCTATGACTCTCTTGAGTTAGCGAATAATTCGTCACCAGTATAATCACATCTTCAAAGTCAAGAAACCGCTGGCAAGAGTAACGATGTTTCTCTTAAGATACACAACTAGTGGCGTATCGCTTCAGGCAGACTGGCCACAGTATCTCAAAATGTGTATTTGGGTGAGCAACTGGCAGAAAGCACTATGACTCTCTTAAGGTAGCCAATGCCTTGTCACCAACATAATCACATCACCAACTTCAAGAAACCGCTTGCAAAGGTAACGAAGCTTCTCATAAGATACACAGCTAGTGGGGTGTCACTTGAAGCAGACTGGCCAAAGTATCAAAAAAATGTGTATTTGGGTGAGCAACTAGCAGGAATCACTATGACACTCATAGGGTAGCCAATGCCTCGTCACCAGCATAATCACATCAGCAACTTCAAGAAACCCCTGGCTAAAGTTACAATGACTCTTAAGATACACAACTAGTGGCGTAGCTATCAGGCAGACTGGAAAGAGTATCTAAAAAATGTGTATTTGGATGAGCAACTGGCAGGAAACACTGTGACTCTCTTAGGGTAGCCAATATCTCGTCACCAGTATAATCACATCTTCAAAGTCAAGAAACCGCTGGCAAGAGTAACGATGTTTCTCTTAAGATACACAACTAGTGGCGTATCGCTTCAGGCACACTGGAAACCGTATCTAAAAAATGTGTATTTGGGTGAGCAACTGGCACGAAACACTGTGACTCTCTTAGGGTAACCAATATCTCGTCACCAGTATAATCACATCCTCAAAGTCAAGAAACCGCTGGCAAGAGTAACGATGTTTCTCTTAAGATACACAACTAGTGGCGTATCGCTTCAGGCAGACTGGCCACAGTATCTCAAAATGTGTATTTGTGTGAGCAACTGGCAGGAAGCACTATGACTCTCTTAAGGTAGCCAATGCCTCGTCACCAACATAATCCCATCACCAACTTCAAGAAACCGCTTGCAAAGGTAACGAAGCTTCTCATAAGATACACAGCTAGTGGGGTGTCACTTGAGGCAGACTGGCCAAAGTATCAAAAAAATGTGTATTTGGGTGAGCAACTAGCAGGAATCACTATGACACTCATAGGGTAGCCAATGCCTCGTCACCAGCATAATCACATCGGCAACTTCAAGAAACCCCTGGCAAAAGTTACAATGACCCTTAAGATACACAACTAGTGGCGTAGCTATCAGGCAGACTGGAAAGAGTATCTAAAAAATGTGTATTTGGGTGAAGAACTGGCAGGAATCTCTATGACTCTCTTGAGGTAGCCAATGCCTCGTCACCAGCAGAATCAAATCAGCAACTTCTAGAAACCCCTGGCAAAAGTAACGATGTTTCTCTTAAGATACACAACTAGTGGCGTATCGCTTCAGGCAGACTGGCCACAGTATCTAAAAATGTGTATTTGGGTGAGCAACTGGCAGGAAGCACTATGACTCTCTTAAGGTAGCCAATGCCTCGTCACCAACATAATCCCATCACCAACTTCAGGAAACCGCTTGCAAAGGTAACGAAGCTTCTCATAAGATACACAGCTAGTGGGGTGTCACTTGAGGCAGACTGGCCAAAGTATCAAAAAAATGTGTATTTGGGTGAGCAACTAGCAGGAATCACCATGACACTCATAGGGCAGCCAATGCCTCGTCACCAGCATAATCACATCAGCAACTTCAAGAAACCCCTGGCAAAAGTTACAATGACTCTTAAGATACACATCTAGTGGCGTAGCTATCAGGCAGACTGGAAAGAGTATCTAAAAAATGTGTATTTGGGTGAAGAACTGGCAGGAATCTCTATGACTCTCTTGAGTTAGCGAATAATTCGTCACCAGTATAATCACATCTTCAAAGTCAAGAAACCGCTGGCAAGAGTAACGATGTTTCTCTTAAGATACACAACTAGTGGCGTATCGCTTCAGGCAGACTGGCCACAGTATCTCAAAATGTGTATTTGGGTGAGCAACTGGCAGAAAGCACTATGACTCTCTTAAGGTAGCCAATGCCTTGTCACCAACATAATCACATCACCAACTTCAAGAAACCGCTTGCAAAGGTAACGAAGCTTCTCATAAGATACACAGCTAGTGGGGTGTCACTTGAAGCAGACTGGCCAAAGTATCAAAAAAATGTGTATTTGGGTGAGCAACTAGCAGGAATCACTATGACACTCTTAGGGTAGCCAATGCCTCGTCACCAGCATAATCACATCAGCAACTTCAAGAAACCCCTGGCTAAAGTTACAATGACTCTTAAGATACACAACTAGTGGCGTAGCTATCAGGCAGACTGGAAAGAGTATCTAAAAAATGTGTATTTGGATGAGCAACTGGCAGGAAACACTGTGACTCTCTTAGGGTAGCCAATATCTCGTGACCAGTATAATCACATCTTCAAAGTCAAGAAACCGCTGGCAAGAGTAACGATGTTTCTCTTAAGATACACAACTAGTGGCGTATCGCTTCAGGCAGACTGGCCACAGTATCTCAAAATGTGTATTTGTGTGAGCAACTAGCAGGAATCACTATGACACTCTTAGGGTAGCCAATGCCTCGTCACCAGCATAATCACATCAGCAACTTCAAGAAACCCCTGGCTAAAGTTACAATGACTCTTAAGATACACAACTAGTGGCGTAGCTATCAGGCAGACTGGAAAGAGTATCTAAAAAATGTGTATTTGGGTGAAGAACTGGCAGGAATCTCTATGACTCTCTTGAGGTAGCCAATGATTCGTCACCAGCAGAATCAAATCAGCAACTTCTAGAAACCCCTTTCAAAAGTAACGATGTTTCTCTTAAGATACACAACTAGTGGCGTATCGCTTCAGGCACACTGGAAACAGTATCTAAAAAATGTGTATTTGGGTGAGCAACTGGCACGGAACATTGTGACTCTCTTAGGGTAGCCAATATCTCGTCACCAGTATAATCACAGCTTCAAAGTCAAGAAACCGCTGGCAAGAGTAACGATGTTTCTCTTAAGATACACAACTAGTGGCGTATCGCTTCAGGCAGACTGGCCACAGTATCTCAAAATGTGTATTTGTGTGAGCAACTGGCAGGAAGCACTATGACTCTCTTAAGGTAGCCAATGCCTCGTCACCAACATAATCCCATCACCAACTTCAAGAAACCGCTTGCAAAGGTATCGAAGCTTCTCATAAGATACACAGCTAGTGGGGTGTCACTTGAGGCAGACTGGCCAAAGTATCAAAAAAATGTGTATTTGGGTGAGCAACTAGCAGGAATCACTATGACACTCATAGGGTAGCCAATGCCTCGTCACCAGCATAATCACATCAGCAACTTCAAGAAACCCCTGGCAAAAGTTACAATGACTCTTAAGATACACAACTAGTGGCGTAGCTATCAGGCAGACTGGAAAGAGTATCTAAAAAATGTGTATTTGGGTGAAGAACTGGCAGGAATCTCTATGACTCTCTTGAGGTAGCCAATGCCTCGTCACCAGCAGAATCAAATCAGCAACTTCTAGAAACCCCTGGCAAAAGTAACGATGTTTCTCTTAAGATACACAACTAGTGGCGTATCGCTTCAGGCAGACTGGCCACAGTATCTCAAAATGTGTATTTGGGTGAGCAACTGGCAGAAAGCACTATGACTCTCTTAAGGTAGCCAATGCCTCGTCACCAACATAATCACATCACCAACTTCAAGAAACCGCTTGCAAAGGTAACGAAGCTTCTCATAAGATACACAGCTAGTGGGGTGTCACTTGAGGCAGACTGGCCAAAGTATCAAAAAAATGTGTATTTGGGTGAGCAACTAGCAGGAATCACTATGACACTCATAGGGCAGCCAATGCCTCGTCACCAGCATAATCACATCAGCAACTTCAAGAAACCCCTGGCAAAAGTTACAATGACTCTTAAGATACACAACTAGTGACGTAGCTATCAGGCAGACTGGAAAGAGTATCTAAAAAATGTGTATTTGGGTGAAGAACTGGCAGGAATCTCTATGACTCTCTTGAGTTAGCGAATAATTCGTCACCAGTATAATCACATCTTCAAAGTCAAGAAACCGCTGGCAAGAGTAACGATGTTTCTCTTAAGATACACAACTAGTGGCGTATCGCTTCAGGCAGACTGGCCACAGTATCTCAAAATGTGTATTTGGGTGAGCAACTGGCAGAAAGCACTATGACTCTCTTAAGGTAGCCAATGCCTCGTCACCAACATAATCCCATCACCAACTTCAAGAAACCGCTTGCAAAGGTAACGAAGCTTCTCATAAGATACACAGCTAGTGGGGTGTCACTTGAGGCAGACTGGCCAAAGTATCAAAAAAATGTGTATTTGGGTGAGCAACTAGCAGGAATCACTATGACACTCATAGGGTAGCCAATGCCTCGTCACCAGCATAATCACATCAGCAACTTCAAGAAACCCCTGGCAAAAGTTACAATGACTCTTAAGATACACAACTAGTGGCGTAGCTATCAGGCAGACTGGAAAGAGTATCTAAAAAATGTGTATTTGGATGAGCAACAGGCAGGAAACACTGTGACTCTCTTAGGGTAGCCAATATCTCGTCACCAGTATAATCACATCTTCAAAGTCAATAAACCGCTGGCAAGAGTAACGATGTTTCTCTTAAGATACACAACTAGTGGCGTATCGCTTCAGGCACACTGGAAACCGTATCTAAAAAATGTGTATTTGGGTGAGCAACTGGCACGAAACACTGTGACTCTCTTAGGGTAACCAATATCTCGTCACCAGTATAATCACATCCTCAAAGTCAAGAAACCGCTGGCAAGAGTAACGATGTTTCTCTTAAGATACACAACTAGTGGCGTATCGCTTCAGGCAGACTGGCCACAGTATCTCAAAATGTGTATTTGGGTGAGCAACTGGCAGAAAGCACTATGACTCTCTTAAGGTAGCCAATGCCTCGTCACCAACATAATCACATCACCAACTTCAAGAAACCGCTTGCAAAGGTAACGAAGCTTCTCATAAGATACACAGCTAGTGGGGTGTCACTTGAGGCACACTGGCCAAAGTATCAAAAAAATGTGTATTTGGGTGAGCAACTAGCAGGAATCACTATGACACTCATAGGGTAGCCAATGCCTCGTCACCAGCATAATCACATCAGCAACTTCAAGATACCCCTGGCAAAAGTTATAATGACTCTTAAGATACACAACTAGTGGCGTAGCTATCAGGCAGACGGGAAAGAGTATCTAAAAAATGTGTATTTGGATGAGCAACTGGCAGGAAACACTGTGACTCTCTTAGGGTAGCCAATATCTCGTCACCAGTATAATCACATCTTCAAAGTCAAGAAACCGCTGGCAAGAGTAACGATGTTTCTCTTAAGATACACAACTAGTGGCGTATCGCTTCAGGCACACTGGAAACCGTATCTAAAAAATGTGTATTTGGGTGAGCAACTGGCACGAATCACTGTGACTCTCTTAGGGTAACCAATATCTCGTCACCAGTATAATCACATCCTCAAAGTCAAGAAACCGCTGGCAAGAGTAACGATGTTTCTCTTAAGATACACAACTAGTGGCGTATCGCTTCAGGCAGACTGGCCACAGTATCTCAAAATGTGTATTTGGGTGAGCAACTGGCAGAAAGCACTATGACTCTCTTAAGGTAGCCAATGCCTCGTCACCAACATAATCACATCACCAACTTCAAGAAACCGCTTGCAAAAGTAACGAAGCTTCTCATAAGATACACAGCTAGTGGGGTGTCACTTGAGGCAGACTGGCCAAAGTATCAAAAAAATGTGTATTTGGGTGAGCAACTAGCAGGAATCACTATGACACTCATAGGGTAGCCAATGCCTCGTCACCAGCATAATCACATCAGAAACTTCAAGAAATCCCTGGCAAAAGTTACAATGAGTCTTAAGATACACAACTAGTGGCGTAGCTATCAGGCAGACTGGAAAGTGTATCTAAAAAATGTGTATTTGGGTGAAGAACTGGCAGGAATCTCTATGACTCTCTTGAGGTAGCCAATGCCTCGTCACCAGCAGAATCAAATCAGCAACTTCTAGAAACCCCTGGCAAAAGTAACGATGTTTCTCTTAAGATACACAACTAGTGGCGTATCGCTTCAGGCACACTGGAAACAGTATCTAAAAAATGTGTATTTGGGTGAGCAACTGGCACGAAACACTGTGACTCTCTTAGGGTAACCAATATCTCGTGACCAGTATAATCACATCTTCAAAGTCAAGAAACCGCTGGCAAGAGTAACGATGTTTCTCTTAAGATACACAACTAGTGGCGTATCGCTTCAGGCAGACTGGCCACAGTATCTCAAAATGTGTATTTGGGTGAGCAACTGGCAGAAAGCACTATGACTCTCTTAAGGTAGCCAATGCCTCGTCACCAACATAATCCCATCACCAACTTCAAGAAACCGCTTGCAAAGGTAACGAAGCTTCTCATAAGATACACAGCTAGTGGGGTGTCACTTGAGGCAGACTGGCCAAAGTATCAAAAAATTGTGTATTTGGGTGAGCAACTAGCAGGAATCACTATGACACTCATAGGGTAGCCAATGCCTCGTCACCAGCATAATCACATCAGCAACTTCAAGAAACCCCTGGCAAAAGTTACAATGACTCTTAAGATACACAACTAGTGGCGTAGCTATCAGGCAGACTGGAAAGAGTATCTAAAAAATGTGTATTTGGATGAGCAACTGGCAGGAAACACTGTGACTCTCTTAGGGTAGCCAATATCTCGTCACCAGTATAATCACATCTTCAAAGTCAAGAAACCGCTGGCAAGAGTAACGATGTTTCTCTTAAGATACACAACTAGTGGCGTATCGCTTCAGGCACACTGGAAACAGTATCTAAAAAATGTGTATTTGGGTGAGCAACTGGCACGGAACATTGTGACTCTCTTAGGGTAGCCAATATCTCGTCACCAGTATAATCACAGCTTCAAAGTCAAGAAACCGCTGGCAAGAGTAACGATGTTTCTCTTAAGATACACAACTAGTGGCGTATCGCTTCAGGCAGACTGGCCACAGTATCTCAAAATGTGTATTTGTGTGAGCAACCGGCAGGAAGCACTATGACTCTCTTAAGGTAGCCAATGCCTCGTCACCAACAAAATCCCATCACCAACTTCAAGAAACCGCTTGCAAAGGTAACGAAGCTTCTCATAAGATACACAGCTAGTGGGGTGTCACTTGAGGCAGACTGGCCAAAGTATCAAAAAAATGTGTATTTGGGTGAGCAACTAGCAGGAATCACTACGACACTCATAGGGTAGCCAATGCCTCGTCACCAGCATAATCACATCAGCAACTTCAAGAAACCCCTGGCAAAAGTTACAATGACTCTTAAGATACACAACTAGTGGCGTAGCTATCAGGCAGACTGGAAAGAGTATCTAAAAAATGTGTATTTGGGTGAAGAACTGGCAGGAATCTCTATGACTCTCTTGAGGTAGCCAATGCCTCGTCACCAGCAGAATCAAATCAGCAACTTCTAGAAACCCCTGGCAAAAGTAACGATGTTTCTCTTAAGATACACAACTAGTGGCGTATCGCTTCAGGCAGACTGGCCACAGTATCTCAAAATGTGTATTTGGGTGAGCAACTGGCAGAAAGCACTATGACTCTCTTAAGGTAGCCAATGCCTCGTCACCAACATAATCACATCACCAACTTCAAGAAACCGCTTGCAAAGGTAACGAAGCTTCTCATAAGATACACAGCTAGTGGGGTGTCACTTGAGGCAGACTGGCCAAAGTATCAAAAAAATGTGTATTTGGGTGAGCAACTAGCAGGAATCACTATGACACTCATAGGGCAGCCAATGCCTCGTCACCAGCATAATCACATCAGCAACTTCAAGAAACCCCTGGCAAAAGTTACAATGACTCTTAAGATACACAACTAGTGACGTAGCTATCAGGCAGACTGGAAAGAGTATCTAAAAAATGTGTATTTGGGTGAGGAACTGGCAGGAATCTCTATGACTCTCTTGAGTTAGCGAATAATTCGTCACCAGTATAATCACATCTTCAAAGTCAAGAAACCGCTGGCAAGAGTAACGATGTTTCTCTTAAGATACACAACTAGTGGCGTATCGCTTCAGGCAGACTGGCCACAGTATCTCAAAATGTGTATTTGGGTGAGCAACTGGCAGAAAGCACTATGACTCTCTTAAGGTAGCCAATGCCTCGTCACCAACATAATCCCATCACCAACTTCAAGAAACCGCTTGCAAAGGTAACGAAGCTTCTCATAAGATACACAGCTAGTGGGGTGTCACTTGAGGCAGACTGGCCAAAGTATCAAAAAAATGTGTATTTGGGTGAGCAACTAGCAGGAATCACTATGACAACCATAGGGTAGCCAATGCCTCGTCACCAGCATAATCACATCAGCAACTTCAAGAAACCCCTGGCAAAAGTTACAATGACTCGTAAGATACACAACTAGTGGCGTAGCTATCAGGCAGACTGGAAAGAGTATCTAAAAAATGTGTATTTGGATGAGCAACAGGCAGGAAACACTGTGACTCTCTTAGGGTAGCCAATATCTCGTCACCAGTATAATCACATCTTCAAAGTCAAGAAACCGCTGGCAAGAGTAACGATGTTTCTCTTAAGATACACAACTAGTGGCGTATCGCTTCAGGCACACTGGAAACCGTATCTAAAAAATGTGTATTTGGGTGAGCAACTGGCACGAAACACTGTGACTCTCTTAGGGTAACCAATATCTCGTCACCAGTATAATCACATCCTCGAAGTCAAGAAACCGCTGGCAAGAGTAACGATGTTTCTCTTAAGATACAAAACTAGTGGCGTATCGCTTCAGGCAGACTGGCCACAGTATCTCAAAATGTGTATTTGGGTGAGCAACTGGCAGAAAGCACTATGACTCTCATAAGGTAGCCAATGCCTTGTCACCAACATAATCACATCACCAACTTCAAGAAACCGCTTGCAAAGGTAACGAAGCTTCTCATAAGATACACAGCTAGTGGGGTGTCACTTGAGGCAGACTGGCCAAAGTATCAAAAAAATGTGTATTTGGGTGAGCAACTAGCAGGAATCACTATGACACTCATAGGGTAGCCAATGCCTCGTCACCAGCATAATCACATCAGCAACTTCAAGAAACCCCTGGCAAAAGTTATAATGACTCTTAAGATACACAACTAGTGGCGTAGCTATCAGGCAGACTGGAAAGAGTATCTAAAAAATGTGTATTTGGATGAGCAACTGGCAGGAAACACTGTGACTCTCTTAGGGTAGCCAATATCTCGTCACCAGTATAATCACATCTTCAAAGTCAAGAAACCGCTGGCAAGAGTAACGATGTTTCTCTTAAGATACACAACTAGTGGCGTATCGCTTCAGGCAGACTGGCCACAGTATCTCAAAATGTGTATTTGGGTGAGCAACTGGCAGGAAGCACTATGACTCTCTTAAGGTAGCCAATGCCTCGTCACCAACATAATCCCATCACCAACTTCAGGAAACCGCTTGCAAAGGTAACGAAGCTTCTCATAAGATACACAGCTAGTGGGGTGTCACTTCAGGCAGACTGGCCAAAGTATCAAAAAAATCTGTATTTGGGTGAGCAACTAGCAGGAATCACTATGACACTCATAGGGCAGCCAATGTCTCGTCACCAGCATAATCACATCAGCAACTTCAAGAAACCCCTGGCAAAAGTTACAATGACTCTTAAGATACACAACTAGTG
This sequence comes from Schistocerca nitens, assembly GCF_023898315.1. Taxonomy (NCBI): domain Eukaryota; kingdom Metazoa; phylum Arthropoda; class Insecta; order Orthoptera; family Acrididae; genus Schistocerca; species Schistocerca nitens. The sequence continues at coordinate 102,470,637 of NC_064616.1, read as the reverse complement.
GCGTAGCTATCAGGCAGACTGGAAAGAGTATCTAAAAAATGTGTATTTGGGTGAAGAACTGGCAGGAATCTCTATGACTCTCTTGAGGTAGCCAATGCCTCGTCACCAGCAGAATCAAATCAGCAACTTCTAGAAACCTGGCAAAAGTAACGATGTTTCTCTTAAGATACACAACTAGTGGCGTATCGCTTCAGGCACACTGGAAACAGTATCTAAAAAATGTGTATTTGGGTGAGCAACTGGCACGAAACACTGTGACTCTCTTAGGGTAACCAATATCTCGTGACCAGTATAATCACATCTTCAAAGTCAAGAAACCGCTGGCAAGAGTAACGATGTTTCTCTTAAGATACACAACTAGTGGCGTATCGCTTCAGGCAGACTGGCCACAGTATCTCAAAATGTGTATTTGGGTGAGCAACTGGCAGAAAGCACTATGACTCTCTTAAGGTAGCCAATGCCTCGTCACCAACATAATCCCATCACCAACTTCAAGAAACCGCTTGCAAAGGTAACGAAGCTTCTCATAAGATACACAGCTAGTGGGGTGTCACTTGAGGCAGACTGGCCAAAGTATCAAAAAAATGTGTATTTGGGTGAGCAACTAGCAGGAATCACTATGCCACTCATAGGGTAGCCAATGCCTCGTCACCAGCATAATCACATCAGCAACTTCAAGAAACCCCTGGCAAAAGTTACAATGACTCTTAAGATACACAACTAGTGGCGTAGCTATCAGGCAGACTGGAAAGAGTATCTAAAAAATGTGTATTTGGATGAGCAACTGGCAGGAAACACTGTGACTCTCTTAGGGTAGCCAATATCTCGTCACCAGTATAATCACATCTTCAAAGTCAAGAAACCGCTGGCAAGAGTAACGATGTTTCTCTTAAGATACACAACTAGTGGCGTATCGCTTCAGGCACACTGGAAACCGTATCTAAAAAATGTGTATTTGGGTGAGCAACTGGCACGAAACACTGTGACTCTCTTAGGGTAACCAATATCTCGTCACCAGTATAATCACATCCTCAAAGTCAAGAAACCGCTGGCAAGAGTAACGATGTTTCTCTTAAGATACACAACTAGTGGCGTATCGCTTCAGGCAGACTGGCCACAGTATCTCAAAATGTGTATTTGGGTGAGCAACTGGCAGAAAGCACTATGACTCTCTTAAGGTAGCCAATGCCTCGAAACCAACATAATCACATCACCAACTTCAAGAAACCGCTTGCAAAGGTAACGAAGCTTCTCATAAGATACACAGCTAGTGGGGTGTCACTTGAGGCAGACTGGCCAAAGTATCAAAAAAATGTGTATTTGGGTGAGCAACTAGCAGGAATCACTATGACACTCATAGGGCAGCCAATGCCTCGTCACCAGCATAATCACATCAGCAACTTCAAGAAACCCCTGGCAAAAGTTACAATGACTCTTAAGATACACAACTAGTGGCGTAGCTATCAGGCAGACTGGAAAGAGTATCTAAAAAATGTGTATTTGGGTGAAGAACTGGCAGGAATCTCTATGAATCTCTTGAGGTAGCCAATGATTCGTCACCAGCAGAATCAAATCAGCAACTTCTAGAAACCCCTTTCAAAAGTAACGATGTTTCTCTTAAGATACACAACTAGTGGCGTATCGCTTCAGGCACACTGGAAACAGTATCTAAAAAATGTGTATTTGGGTGAGCAACTGGCACGAAACACTGTGACTCTCTTAGGGTAGCCAATATCTCGTCACCAGTATAATCACAGCTTCAAAGTCAAGAAACCGCTGGCAAGAGTAACGATGTTTCTCTTAAGATACACAACTAGTGGCGTATCGCCTCTGGCAGACTGGCCACAGTATCTCAAAATGTGTATTGGGGTGAGCAACTGGCAGGAAGCACTAGGACTCTCTTAAGGTAGCCAATGCCTCGTCACCAACATAATCCCATCACCAACTTCAAGAAACCGCTTGCAAAGGTAACGAAGCTTCTCATAAGATACACAGCTAGTGGGGTGTCACTTGAGGCAGACTGGCCAAAGTATCAAAAAATGTGTATTTGGGTGAGCAACTAGCAGGAATCACTATGACACTCATAGGGTAGCCAATGCCTCGTCACCAGCATAATCACATCAGCAACTTCAAGAAACCCCTGGCAAAAGTTACAATGACTCTTAAGATACACAACTAGTGGCGTAGCTATCAGGCAGACTGGAAAGAGTATCTAAAAAATGTGTATTAGGGTGAAGAACTGGCAGGAATCTCTATGACTCTCTTGAGGTAGCCAATGCCTCGTCACCAGCAGAATCAAATCAGCAACTTCTAGAAACCCCTGGCAAAAGTAACGATGTTTCTCTTAAGATACACAACTAGTGGCGTATCGCTTCAGGCAGACTGGCCACAGTATCTCAAAATGTGTATTTGGGTGAGCAAGTGGCAGAAAGCACTATGACTCTCTTCAGGTAGCCAATGCCTCGTCACCAACATAATCACATCACCAACTTCAAGAAACCGCTTGCAAAGGTAACGAAGCTTCTCATAAGATACACAGCTAGTGGGGTGTCACTTGAGGCAGACTGGCCAAAGTATCAAAAAAATGTGTATTTTGGTGAGCAACTAGCAGGAATCACTATGACACTCATAGGGCAGCCAATGCCTCGTCACCAGCATAATCACATCAGCAACTTCAAGAAACCCCTGGGAAAAGTTACAATGACTCTTAAGATACACAACTAGTGACGTAGCTATCAGGCAGACTGGAAAGAGTATCTAAAAAATGTGTATTTGGGTGAAGAACTGGCAGGAATCTCTATGACTCTCTTGAGTTAGCCAATAATTCGTCACCAGTATAATCACATCTTCAAAGTCAAGAAACCGCTGGCAAGAGTAACGATGTTTCTCTTAAGATACACAACTAGTGGCGTATGGCTTCAGGCAGACTGGCCACAGTATCTCAAAATGTGTATTTGGGTGAGCAACTGGCAGGAAGCACTATGACTCTCTTAAGGTAGCCAATGCCTCGTCACCAACATAATCCCATCACCAACTTTAAGAAACCGCTTGCAAAGGTAAGGAAGCTTCTCATAAGATACACAGCTAGTGGGGTGTCACTTGAGGCAGACTGGCCACGGTATCAAAAAAATGTGTATTTGGGTGAGCAACTAGCAGGAATCACTATGACACTCATAGGGTAGCCAATGCCTCGTCACCAGCATAATCACATCAGCAACTTCAAGAAACCCCTGGCAAAAGTTACAATGACTCTTAAGATACACAACTAGTGGCGTAGCTATCAGGCAGACTGGAAAGAGTATCTAAAAAATGTGTATTTGGATGAGCAACAGGCAGGAAACACTGTGACTCTCTTAGGGTAGCCAATATCTCGTCACCAGTATAATCACATCTTCAAAGTCAAGAAACCGCTGGCAAGAGTAACGATGTTTCTCTTAAGATACACAACTAGTGGCGTATCGCTTCAGGCACACTGGAAACCGTATCTAAAAAATGTGTATTTGGGTGAGCAACTGGCACGAAACACTGTGACTCTCTTAGGGTAACCAATATCTCGTCACCAGTATAATCACATCCTCAAAGTCAAGAAACCGCTGGCAAGAGTAACGATGTTTTTCTTAAGATACAAAACTAGTGGCGTATCGCTTCAGGCAGACTGGCCACAGTATCTCAAAATGTGTATTTGGGTGAGCAACTGGCAGAAAGCACTATGACTCTCTTAAGGTAGCCAATGCCTCGTCACCAACATAATCACATCACCAACTTCAAGAAACCGCTGGCAAAGGTAACGAAGCTTCTCATAAGATACACAGCTAGTGGGGTGTCACTTGAGGCAGACTGGCCAAAGTATCAAAAAAATGTGTATTTGGGTGAGCAACTAGCAGGAATCACTATGACACTCATAGGGTAGCCAATGCCTCGTCACCAGCATAATCACATCAGCAACTTCAAGAAACCCCTGGCAAAAGTTATAATGACTCTTAAGATACACAACTAGTGGCGTAGCTATCAGGCAGACTGGAAAGAGTATCTAAAAAATGTGTATTTGGATGAGCAACTGGCAGGAAACACTGTGACTCTCTTAGGGTAGCCAATATCTCGTCACCAGTATAATCACATCTTCAAAGTCAAGAAACCGCTGGCAAGAGTAACGATGTTTCTCTTAAGATACACAACTAGTGGCGTATCGCTTCAGGCACACTGGAAACCGTATCTAAAAAATGTGTATTTGGGTGAGCAACTGGCACGAAACACTGTGACTCTCTTAGGGTAACCAATATCTCGTCACCAGTATAATCACATCCTCAAAGTCAAGAAACCGCTGGCAAGAGTAACGATGTTTCTCTTAAGATACACAACTAGTGGCGTATCGCTTCAGGCAGACTGGCCACAGTATCTCAAAATGTGTATTTGGGTGAGCAACTGGCAGAAAGCACTATGACTCTCTTAAGGTAGCCAATGCCTCGTCACCAACATAATCACATCACCAACTTCAAGAAACCGCTTGCAAAAGTAACGAAGCTTCTCATAAGATACACAGCTAGTGGGGTGTCACTTGAGGCAGACTGGCCAAAGTATCAAAAAAATGTGTATTTGGGTGAGCAACTAGCAGGAATCACTATGACACTCATAGGGTAGCCAATGCCTCGTCACCAGCATAATCACATCAGAAACTTCAAGAAATCCCTGGCAAAAGTTACAATGAGTCTTAAGATACACAACTAGTGGCGTAGCTATCAGGCAGACTGGAAAGTGTATCTAAAAAATGTGTATTTGGGTGAAGAACTGGCAGGAATCTCTATGACTCTCTTGAGGTAGCCAATGCCTCGTCACCAGCAGAATCAAATCAGCAACTTCTAGAAACCCCTGGCAAAAGTAACGATGTTTCTCTTAAGATACACAACTAGTGGCGTATCGCTTCAGGCACACTGGAAACAGTATCTAAAAAATGTGTATTTGGGTGAGCAACTGGCACGAAACACTGTGACTCTCTTAGGGTAACCAATATCTCGTGACCAGTATAATCACATCTTCAAAGTCAAGAAACCGCTGGCAAGAGTAACGATGTTTCTCTTAAGATACACAACTAGTGGCGTATCGCTTCAGGCAGACTGGCCACAGTATCTCAAAATGTGTATTTGGGTGAGCAACTGGCAGAAAGCACTATGACTCTCTTAAGGTAGCCAATGCCTCGTCACCAACATAATCCCATCACCAACTTCAAGAAACCGCTTGCAAAGGTAACGAAGCTTCTCATAAGATACACAGCTAGTGGGGTGTCACTTGAGGCAGACTGGCCAAAGTATCAAAAAAATGTGTATTTGGGTGAGCAACTAGCAGGAATCACTATGACACTCATAGGGTAGCCAATGCCTCGTCACCAGCATAATCACATCAGCAACTTCAAGAAACCCCTGGCAAAAGTTACAATGACTCTTAAGATACACAACTAGTGGCGTAGCTATCAGGCAGACTGGAAAGAGTATCTAAAAAATGTGTATTTGGATGAGCAACTGGCAGGAAACACTGTGACTCTCTTAGGGTAGCCAATATCTCGTCACCAGTATAATCACATCTTCAAAGTCAAGAAACCGCTGGCAAGAGTAACGATGTTTCTCTTAAGATACACAACTAGTGGCGTATCGCTTCAGGCAGACTGGCCACAGTATCTCAAAATGTGTATTTGGGTGAGCAACTGGCAGGAAGCACTATGACTCTCTTAAGGTAGCCAATGCCTCGTGACCAACGTAATCCCATCACCAACTTCAGGAAACCGCTTGCAAAGGTAACGAAGCTTCTCATAAGATACACAGCTAGTGGGGTGTCACTTGAGGCAGACTGGCCAAAGTATCAAAAAAATCTGTATTTGGGTGAGCAACTAGCAGGAATCACTATGACACTCATAGGGCAGCCAATGTCTCGTCACCAGCATAATCACATCAGCAACTTCAAGGAACCCCTGGCAAAAGTTACAATGACTCTTAAGATACACAACTAGTGGCGTAGCTATCAGGCAGACTGGAAAGAGTATCTAAAAAATGTGTATTTGGGTGAAGAACTGGCAGGAATCTCTATGACTCTCTTGAGGTAGCCAATGCCTCGTCACCAGCAGAATCAAATCAGCAACTTCTAGAAACCCCTGGCAAAAGTAACGATGTTTCTCTTAAGATACACAACTAGTGGCGTATCGCTTCAGGCACACTGGAAACAGTATCTAAAAAATGTGTATTTGGGTGAGCAACTGGCACGAAACACTGTGACTCTCTTAGGGTAACCAATATCTCGTGACCAGTATAATCACATCTTCAAAGTCAAGACCCCGCTGGCAAGAGTAACGATGTTTCTCTTAAGATACACAACTAGTGGCGTATCGCTTCAGGCAGACTGGCCACAGTATCTCAAAATGTGTATTTGGGTGAGCAACTGGCAGAAAGCACTATGACTCTCTTAAGGTAGCCAATGCCTCGTCACCAACATAATCCCATCACCAACTTCAAGAAACCGCTTGCAAAGGTAACGAAGCTTCTCATAAGATACACAGCTAGTGGTGTGTCACTTGAGGCAGACTGGCCAAAGTATCAAAAAAATGTGTATTTGGGTGAGCAACTAGCAGGAATCACTATGACACTCATAGGGTAGCCAATGCCTCGTCACCAGCATAATCACATCAGCAACTTCAAGAAACCCCTGGCAAAAGTTACAATGACTCTTAAGATACACAACTAGTGGCGTAGCTATCAGGCAGACTGGAAAGAGTATCTAAAAAATGTGTATTTGGATGAGCAACTGGCAGGAAACACTGTGACTCTCTTAGGGTAGCCAATATCTCGTCACCAGTATAATCACATCTTCAAAGTCAAGAAACCGCTGGCAAGAGTAACGATGTTTCTCTTAAGATACACAACTAGTGGCGTATCGCTTCAGGCAGACTGGCCACAGTATCTCAAAATGTGTATTTGGGTGAGCAACTGGCAGGAAGCTTTATGACTCTCTTAAGGTAGCCAATGCCTTGTCACCAACATAATCCCATCACCAACTTCAGGAAACCGCTTGCAAAGGTAACGAAGCTTCTCATAAGATACACAGCTAGTGGGGTGTCACTTCAGGCAGACTGGCCAAAGTATCAAAAAAATCTGTATTTGGGTGAGCAACTAGCAGGAATCACTATGACACTCATAGGGCAGCCAATGTCTCGTCACCAGCATAATCACATCAGCAACTTCAACAAACCACTGGCAAAAGTTACAATGACTCTTAAGATACACAACTAGTGGCGTAGCTATCAGGCAGACTGGAAAGAGTATCTAAAAAATGTGTATTTGGGTGAAGAACTGGCAGGAATCTCTATGACTCTCTTGAGGTAGCCAATGCCTCGTCACCAGCAGAATCAAATCAGCAACTTCTAGAAACCCCTGGCAAAAGTAACGATGTTTCTCTTAAGATACACAACTAGTGGCGTATCGCTTCAGGCACACTGGAAACAGTATCTAAAAAATGTGTATTTGGGTGAGCAACTGGCACGAAACACTGTGACTCTCTTAGGGTAACCAATATCTCGTGACCAGTATAATCACATCTTCAAAGTCAAGAAACCGCTGGCAAGAGTAACGATGTTTCTCTTAAGATACACAACTAGTGGCGTATCGCTTCAGGCAGACTGGCCACAGTATCTCAAAATGTGTATTTGGGTGAGCAACTGGCAGAAAGCACTATGACTCTCTTAAGGTAGCCAATGCCTCGTCACCAACATAATCCCATCACCAACTTCAAGGAACCGCTTGCAAAGGTAACGAAGCTTCTCATAAGATACACAGCTAGTGGGGTGTCACTTGAGGCAGACTGGCCAAAGTATCAAAAATATGTGTATTTGGGTGAGCAACTAGCAGGAATCACTATGACACTCATAGGGTACCCAATGCCTCGTCACCAGCATAATCACATCAGCAACTTCAAGAAACCCCTGGCAAAAGTTACAATGACTCTTAAGATACACAACTAGTGGCGTAGCTATCAGGCAGACTGGAAAGAGTATCTAAAAAATGTGTATTTGGATGAGCAACTGGCAGAAAACACTGTGACTCTCTTAGGGTAGCCAATATCTCGTCACCAGTATAATGACATCTTCAAAGTCAAGAAACCGCTGGCAAGAGTAACGATGTTTCTCTTAAGATACACAACTAGTGGCGTATCGCTTCAGGCAGACTGGCCACAGTATCTCAAAATGTGTATTTGGGTGAGCAACTGGCAGGAAGCACTATGACTCTCTTAAGGTAGCCAATGCCTCGTGACCAACATAATCCCATCACCAACTTCAGGAAACCGCTTGCAAAGGTAACGAAGCTTCTCATAAGATACACAGCTAGTGGGGTGTCACTTGAGGCAGACTGGCCAAAGTATCAAAAAAATCTGTATTTGGGTGAGCAACTAGCAGGAATCACTATGACACTCATAGGGCAGCCAATGTCTCGTCACCAGCATAATCACATCAGCAACTTCAAGGAACCCCTGGCAAAAGTTACAATGACTCTTAAGATACACAACTAGTGGCGTACCTATCAGGCAGACTGGAAAGAGTATCTAAAAAATGTGTATTTGGGTGAAGAACTGGCAGGAATCTCTATGACTCTCTTGAGGTAGCCAATGATTCGTCACCAGCAGAATCAAATCAGCAACTTCTAGAAACCCCTTTCAAAAGTAACGATGTTTCTCTTAAGATACACAACTAGTGGCGTATCGCTTCAGGCACACTGGAAACAGTATCTAAAAAATGTGTATTTGGGTGAGCAACTGGCACGAAACACTGTGACTCTCTTAGGGTAGCCAATATCTCGTCACCAGTATAATCACAGCTTCAAAGTCAAGAAACCGCTGGCAAGAGTGATGATGTTTCTCTTAAGATACACAACTAGTGGCGTATCGCTTCAGGCAGACTGGCCACAGTATCTCAAAATGTGTATTTGTGTGAGTAACTGGCAGGAAGCACTATGACTCTCTTAAGGTAGTCAATGCCTCGTCACCAACATAATCCCATCACCAACTTCAAGAAACCGCTTGCAAAGGTAACGAAGCTTCTCATAAGATACACAGCTAGTGGGGTGTCACTTGATGCAGACTGGCCAAAGTATCAAAAAAATGTGTATTTGGGTGAGCAACTAGCAGGAATCTCTATGACACTCATAGGGTAGCCAATGCCTCGTCACCAGCATAATCACATCAGCAACTGCAAGAAACCCCTGGCAAAAGTTACAATGACTCTTAAGATACACAACTAGTGGCGTAGCTATCAGGCAGACTGGAAAGAGTATCTAAAAAATGTGTATTTGGGTGAAGAACTGGCAGGAACCTCTATGACTCTCTTGAGGTAGCCAATGCCTCGTCAACAGCAGAATCAAATCAGCAACTTCTAGAAACCCCTGGCAAAAGTAACGATGTTTCTCTTAAGATACACAACTAGTGGCGTATCGCTTCAGGCAGACTGGCCACAGTATCTCAAAATGTGTATTTGGGTGAGCAACTGGCAGAAAGCACTATGACTCTCTTAAGGTAGCCAATGCCTCGTCACCAACATAATCACATCACCAACTTCAAGAAACCGCTTGCAAAGGTAACGAAGCTTCTCATAAGATACACAGCTAGTGGGGTGTCACTTGAGGCAGACTGGCCAAAGTATCAAAAAAATGTGTATTTGGGTGAGCAACTAGCAGGAATCACTATGACACTCATAGGGCAGCCAATGCCTCGTCACCAGCATAATCACATCAGCAACTTCAAGAAACCCCTGGCAAAAGTTACAATGACTCTTAAGATACACAACTAGTGACGTAGCTATCAGGCAGACTGGAAAGAGTATCTAAAAAATGTGTATTTGGGTGAAGAACTGGCAGGAATCTCTATGACTCTCTTGAGGTAGCCAATAATTCGTCACCAGCAGAATCAAATCAGCAACTTCTAGAAACCCCTTTCAAAAGTAACGATGTTTCTCTTAAGATACACAACTAGTGGCGTATCGCTTCAGGCACACTGGAAACAGTATCTAAAAAATGTGTATTTGGGTAAGCAACTGGCACGAAACACTGTGACTCTCTTAGGGTAGCCAATATCTCGTCACCAGTATAATCACAGCTTCAAAGTCAAGAAACCGCTGGCAAGAGTAACGATGTTTCTCTTAAGATACACAACTAGTGGCGTATCGCTTCAGGCAGACTGGCCACAGTATCTCAAAATGTGTATTTGGGTGAGCAACTGGCAGGAAGCACTATGACTCTCTGAAGGTAACCAATGCCTCGAAACCAACATAATCACATCACCAACTTCAAGAAACCGCTTGCAAAGGTAACGAAGCTTCTCATAAGATACACAGCTAGTGGGGTGTCACTTGAGGCAGACTGGCCTAAGTATCAAAAAAATGTGTATTTGGGTGAGCAACTAGCAGGAATCACTATGACACTCATAGGGCAGCCAATGCCTCGTCACCAGCATAATCACATCAGCAACTTCAAGAAACCCCTGGCAAAAGTTACAATGACTCTTAAGATACACAACTAGTGGCGTACCTATCAGGCAGACTGGAAAGAGTATCTAAAAAATGTGTATTTGGGTGAAGAACTGGCAGGAATCTCTATGAATATCTTGAGGTAGCCAATGATTCGTCACCAGCAGAATCAAATCAGCAACTTCTAGAAACCCCTTTCAAAAGTAACGATGTTTCTCTTAAGATACACAACTAGTGGCGTATCGCTTCAGGCACACTGGAAACAGTATCTAAAAAATGTGTATTTGGGTGAGCAACTGGCACGAAACACTGTGACTCTCTTAGGGTAGCCAAAATCTCGTCACCAGTATAATCACAGCTTCAAAGTCAAGAAACCGCTGGCAAGAGTAACGATGTTTCTCTTAAGATACACAACTAGTGGCGTATCGCTTCAGGCAGACTGGCCACAGTATCTCAAAATGTGTATTTGTGTGAGCAACTGGCAGGAAGCACTATGACTCTCTTAAGGTAGCCAATGCCTCGTCACCAACATAATCCCATCACCAAATTCAAGAAACCGCTTGCAAAGGTAACGAAGCTTCTCATAAGATATACAGCTAGTGGGGTGTCACTTGATGCAGACTGGCCAAAGTATCAAAAAATGTGTATTTGGGTGAGCAACTAGCAGGAATCACTATGACACTCATAGGGTAGCCAATGCCTCGTCACCAGCATAATCACATCAGCAACTTCAAGAAACCCCTATCAAAAGTTACAATGACTCTTAAGATACACAACTAGTGGCGTAGCTATCAGGCAGACTGGAAAGAGTATCTAAAAAATGTGTATTTGGATGAGCAACTGGCAGGAAACACTGTGACTCTCTTAGGGTATCCAATATCTCGTCACCAGTATAATCACATCTTCAAAGTCAAGAAACCGCTGGCAAGAGTAACGATGTTTCTCTTAAGATACACAACTAGTGGCGTATCGCTTCAGGCAGACTGGCCACAGTATCTCAAAATGTGTATTTGGGTGAGCAACTGGCAGGAAGCACTATGACTCTCTTAAGGTAGCCAATGCCTCGTCACCAGCATAATCACATCAGCAACTTCAAGAAACCCCTGGCAAAAGTAACAATGACTCTTAAGATACACAACTAGTGGCGTAGCTATCAGGCAGACTGTAAAGAGTATCTAAAAAATGTGTATTTGGATGGGCAACTGGCAGGAAACACTGTGACTCTCTTAGGGTAGCCCATATCTCGTCACCAGTATAATCACATCTTCAAAGTCAAGAAACCGCTGGCAAGAGTAACGATGTTTCTTTTAAGATACACAACTAGTGGCGTATCGCTTCAGGCACACTGGAAACAGTATCTAAAAAATGTGTATTTGGGTGAGCAACTGGCACGAAACAGTGTGACTCTCTTAGGGTAACCAATATCTCGTCACCAGTATAATCACATCCTCAAAGTCAAGAAACCGCTGGCAAGAGTAACGATGTTTCTCTTAAGATACACAACTAGTGGCGTATCGCTTCAGGCAGACTGGCCACAGTATCTCAAAATGTGTATTTGGGTGAGCAATGGCAATAAGCACTATGACTCTCTTAAGGTAGCCAATGCCTCGTCACCAACATAATCACATCACCAACTTCAAGAAACCGCTTGCAAAGGTAACGAAGCTTCTCATAAGATACACAGCTAGTGGGGTGTCACTTGAGGCAGACTGGCCAAAGTATCAAAAAAATGTGTATTTGGGTGAGCAACTAGCAGGAATCACTATGACACTCATAGGGTAGCCAATGCCTCGTCACCAGCATAATCACATCAGCAACTTCAAGAAACCCCTGACAAAAGTTACAATGACTCTTAAGATACACAACTAGTGGCGTAGCTATCAGGCAGACTGGAAAGAGTATCTAAAAAATGTGTATTTGGGTGAAGAACTGGCAGGAATCTCTATGACACTCTTGAGGTAGCCAGTGCTTCGTCACCAGCAGAATCAAATCAGCAACTTCTAGAACCCCTTTCAAAAGTAACGATGTTTCTCTTAAGATACACAACTAGTGGCGTATCGCTTCAGGCCCACTGGAAACAGTATCTAAAAAATGTGTATTTGGGTGAGCAACTGGCACGAAACACTGTGACTCTCTTAGGGTAGCCAATATCTCGTCACCAGTATAATCACAGCTTCAAAGTCAAGAAACCGCTGGCAAGAGTAACGATGTTTCTCTTAAGATACACAACTAGTGGCGTATCGCTTCAGGCAGACTGGCCACAGTATCTCAAAATGTGTATTTGGGTGAGCAACTGGCAGAAAGCACTATGACTCTCTTAATCCCATCACCAACTTCAGGAAACCGCTTGCAAAGCTAACGAAGCTTCTCATAAGATACACAGCTAGTGGGGTGTCACTTGAGGAGACTTGCCAAAGTATCAAAAAAATGTGTATTTGGGTGAGCAACTAGCAGGAATCACTATGACACTCATAGGGCAGCCAATGCCTCGTCACCAGCATAATCACATCAGCAACTTCAAGAAACCCCTGGCAAAAGTTACAATGACTCTTAAGATACACAACTAGTGGCGTAGCTATCAGGCAGACTGGAAAGAGTATCAAAAAAATGTGTATTTGGGTGAAGAACTGGCAGGAATCTCTATGACTCTCTTGAGGTAGCCAATGATTCGTCACCAGCAGAATCAAATCAGCAACTTCTAGAAACCCCTTTCAAAAGTAACGATGTTTCTCTTAAGATACACAACTAGTGGCGTATCGCTTCAGGCAGACTGGCCACAGTATCTCAAAATGTGTATTTGGGTGAGCAACTGGCTGGAAGCACTATGACTCTCTGAAGGTAGTCAAAGCCTCGTCACCAACATAATCACATCACCAACTTCAAGAAACCGCTTGCAAAGGTAACGAAGTTTCTCATACGATACACAGCTAGTGGGGTGTCACTTGAGGCAGACTGGCCAAAATATCAGAAAAATGTGTATTTGGGTGAGCAAATAGCAGGAATCACTATGACACTCATAGGGTAGCCAATGCCTGGTCACCAGCATAATCACATCAGCAACTTCAAGAAACCCCTGGCAAAAGTTACAATGACTCTTAAGATACACAACTAGTGGCGTAGCTATCAGGCAGACTGTAAAGAGTATCTAAAAAATGTGTATTTGGATGAGCAACTAGAAGGAAACACTGTGACTCTCTTAGGGTAGCCAATATCTCGTCACCAGTATAATCACATCTTCAAAGTCAAGAAACCGCTGGCAAGAGTAACGATGTTTCTCTTAAGATACACAACTAGTGGCGTATCGCTTCAGGCACACTGGAAACAGTATCTAAAAAATGTGTATTTGGGTGAGCAACTGGCACGAAACACTGTGACTCTCTTAGGGTAACCAATATCTCGTCACCAGTATAATCACATCCTCAAAGTCAAGAAACCGCTGGCAAGAGTAACGATGTTTCTCTTAAGATACACAACTAGTCGCGTATCGCTTCAGGCAGACTGGCCACAGTATCTCAAAATGTGTATTTGGGTGAGCAACTGGCAGAAAGCACTATGACTCTCTTAAGGTAACCAATGCCTCGTCACCAACATAATCACATCACCAACTTCAAGAAACCGCTTGCAAAGGTAACGAAGCTTCTCATAAGATACACAGCTAGTGGGGTGTCACTTGAGGCAGACTGGCCAAAGTATCAAAAAAATGTGTATTTGGGTGAGCAACTAGCAGGAATCACTATGACACTCATAGGGTAGCCAATGCCTCGTCACCAGCATAATCACATCAGCAACTTCAAGAAACCCCTGGCAAAAGTTACAATGACTCTTAAGATACACAACTAGTGGCGTAGCTATCAGGCAGACTGGAAAGAGTATCTAAAAAATGTGTATTTGGGTGAAGAACTGGCAGGAATCTCTATGACTCTCTTGAGGTAGCCAATAATTCGTCACCAGCAGAATGAAATCAGCAACTTCTAGAAACCCCTTTCAAAAGTAACGATGTTTCTCTTAAGATACACAACTAGTGGCGTATCGCTTCAGGCACACTGGAAACAGTATCTAAAAAATGTGAATTTGGGTGAGCAACTGGCACGAAACACTGTGACTCTCTTAGGGTAACCAATATCTCGTAACCAGTATAATCACATCTTCAAAGTCAAGAAACCGCTGGCAAGAGTAACGATGTTTCTCTTAAGATACACAACTAGTGGCGTATCGCTTCAGGCAGACTGGCCACAGTATCTCAAAATGTGTATTTGGGTGAGCAACTGGCAGAAAGCACTATGACTCTCTTAAGGTAGCCAATGCCTCGTCACCAACATAATGACATCACCAACTTCAAGAAACCGCTTGCAATGGTAGCGAAGCTTCTCATAAGATACACAGCTAGTGGGGTGTCACTTGAGGCAGACTGGCCAAAGTATCAAAAAAATGTGTATTTGGGTGAGCAACTAGCAGGAATCACTATGACACTCATAGGGTAGCCAATGCCTCGTCACCAGCATAATCACATCAGCAACTTCAAGAAACCCCTGGCAAAAGTAACAATGACTCTTAAGATACACAACTAGTGGCGTAGCTATCAGGCAGACTGTAAAGAGTATCTACAAAATGTGTATTTGGATGAGCAACTGGCAGGAAACACTGTGACTCTCTTAGGGTAGCCAATATCTCGTCACCAGTATAATCACATCTTCAAAGTCAAGAAACCGCTGGCAAGAGTAACGATGTTTCTTTTAAGATACACAACTAGTGGCGTATCGCTTCAGGCACACTGGAAACAGTATCTAAAAAATGTGTATTTGGGAGAGCAACTGGCACGAAACACTGTGACTCTCTTAGGGTAACCAATATCTCGTCACCAGTATAATCACATCCTCAAAGTCAAGAAACCGCTGGCAAGAGTAACGATGTTTCTCTTAAGATACACAACTAGTGGCGTATCGCTTCAGGCAGACTGGCCACAGTATCTCAAAATGTGTATTTGGGTGAGCAATGGCAATAAGCACTATGACTCTCTTAAGGTAGCCAATGCCTCTTCACCAACATAATCACATCACCAACTTCAAGAAACCGCTTGCAAATGTAACGAAGCTTCTCATAAGATACACAGCTAGTGGGGTGTCACTTGAGGCAGACTGGCCAAAGTATCAAAAAAATGTGTATTTGGGTGAGCAACTAGCAGGAATCACTATGACAGTCATAGGGTAGCCAATGCCTCGTCACCAGCATAATCACATCAGCAACTTCAAGACACCCCTGGCAAAAGTTACAATGACTCTTAAGATACACAACTAGTGGCGTAGCTATCAGGCAGACTGGAAAGAGTATCTAAAAAATGTGTATTTGGGTGAAGAACTGGCAGGAATCTCTATGACACTCTTGAGGTAGCCAGTGCTTCGTCACCAGCAGAATCAAATCAGCAACTTCTAGAACCCCTTTCAAAAGTAACGATGTTTCTCTTAAGATACACAACTAGTGGCGTATCGCTTCAGGCACACTGGAAACAGTATCTAAAAAATGTGTATTTGGGTGAGCAACTGGCACGAAACACTGTGACTCTCTTAGGGTAGCCAATATCTCGTCACCAGTATAATCACAGCTTCAAAGTCAAGAAACCGCTGGCAAGAGTAACGATGTTTCTCTTAAGATACACAACTAGTGGCGTATCGCTTCAGGCAGACTGGCCACAGTATCTCAAAATGTGTATTTGGGTGAGCAACTGGCAGAAGGCACTATGACTCTCTTAATCCCATCACCAACTTCAGGAAACCGCTTGCAAAGCTAACGAAGCTTCTCATAAGATACACAGCTAGTGGGGTGTCACTTGAGGAGACTTGCCAAAGTATCAAAAAAATGTGTATTTGGGTGAGCAACTAGCAGGAATCACTATGACACTCATAGGGCAGCCAATGCCTCGTCACCAGCATAATCACATCAGCAACTTCAAGAAACCCCTGGCAAAAGTTACAATGACTCTTAAGATACACAACTAGTGGCGTAGCTATCAGGCAGACTGGAAAGAGTATCAAAAAAATGTGTATTTGGGTGAAGAACTGGCAGGAATCTCTATGACTCTCTTGAGGTAGCCAATGATTCGTCACCAGCAGAATCAAATCAGCAACTTCTAGAAACCCCTTTCGAAAGTAACGATGTTTCTCTTAAGATACACAACTAGTGGCGTATCGCTTCAGGCAGACTGGCCACAGTATCTCAAAATGTGTATTTGGGTGAGCAACTGGCTGGAAGCACTATGACTCTCTGAAGGTAGTCAAAGCCTCGTCACCAACATAATCACATCACCAACTTCAAGAAACCGCTTGCAAAGGTAACGAAGTTTCTCATAAGATACACAGCTAGTGGGGTGTCACTTGAGGCAGACTGGCCAAAGTATCAGAAAAATGTGTATTTGGGTGAGCAAATAGCAGGAATCACTATGACACTCATAGGGTAGCCAATGCCTGGTCACCAGCATAATCACATCAGCAACTTCAAGAAACCCCTGGCAAAAGTTACAATGACTCTTAAGATACACAACTAGTGGCGTAGCTATCAGGCAGACTGTAAAGAGTATCTAAAAAATGTGTATTTGGATGAGCAACTAGAAGGAAACACTGTGACTCTCTTAGGGTAGCCAATATCTCGTCACCAGTATAATCACATCTTCAAAGTCAAGAAACCGCTGGCAAGAGTAACGATGTTTCTCTTAAGATACACAACTAGTGGCGTATCGCTTCAGGCACACTGGAAACAGTATCTAAAAAATGTGTATTTGGGTGAGCAACTGGCACGAAACACTGTGACTCTCTTAGGGTAACCAATATCTCGTCACCAGTATAATCACATCCTCAAAGTCAAGAAACCGCTGGCAAGAGTAACGATGTTTCTCTTAAGATACACAACTAGTGGCGTATCGCTTCAGGCAGACTGGCCACAGTATCTCAAAATGTGTATTTGGGTGAGCAACTGGCAGAAAGCACTATGACTCTCTTAAGGTAGCCAATGCCTCGTCACCAACATAATCACATCACCAACTTCAAGAAACCGCTTGCAAAGGTAACGAAGCTTCTCATAAGATACACAGCTAGTGGGGTGTCACTTGAGGCAGACTGGCCAAAGTATCAAAAAAATGTGTATTTGGGTGAGCAACTAGCAGGAATCACTATGACACTCATAGGGTAGCCAATGCCTCGTCACCAGCATAATCACATCAGCAACTTCAAGAAACCCCTGGCAAAAGTTACAATGACTCTTAAGATACATAACTAGTGGCGTAGCTATCAGGCAGACTGGAAAGAGTATCTAAAAAATGTGTATTTGGGTGAAGAACTGGCAGGAATCTCTATGACTCTCTTGAGGTAGCCAATAATTCGTCACCAGCAGAATGAAATCAGCAACTTCTAGAAACCCCTTTCAAAAGTAACGATGTTTCTCTTAAGATACACAACTAGTGGCGTATCGCTTCAGGCACACTGGAAACAGTATCTAAAAAATGTGTATTTGGGTAAGCAACTGGCACGAAACACTGTGACTCTCTTAGGGTAGCCAATATCTCGTCACCACTATAATCACATCTTCAAAGTCAAGAAACCGCTGGCAAGAGTAACGATGTTTCTCTTAAGATACACAACTAGTGGCGTATCGCTTCAGGCAGACTGGCCACAGTATCTCAAAATGTGCATTTGGGTGAGCAATGGCAATAAGCACTATGACTCTCTTAAGGTAGCCAATGCCTCGTCACCAACATAATCCCATCACCAACTTCAGGAAACCGCTTGCAAAGGTAACGAAGCTTCTCATAAGATACACAGCTAGTGGGGTGTCACTTGAGGCAGACTGGACAAAGTATCAAAAAAATGTGTACTGGGTGAGCAACTAGCAGGAATCACTATGACACTCATAGGGTAGCCAATGCCTCGTCACCAGCATAATCACATCAGCAACTTCAAGAAACCCCTGGCAAAAGTTACAATGACTCTTAAGATACACAACTAGTGGCGTAGCTATCAGGCAGACTGGAAGGAGTATCTAAAAATTTGTATTTGGTGAAGAACTGGCAGGAATCTCTATGACTCTCTTGAGGTAGCCAGTGCTTCGTCACCAGCAGAATCAAATCAGCAACTTCTAGAACCCCTTTCAAAAGTAACGATGTTTCTCTTAAGATACACAACTAGTGGCGTATCGCTTCAGGCACACTTGAAACAGTATCTAAAAAATGTGTATTTGGGTGAGCAACTGGCACGAAACACTGTGACTCTCTTAGGGAAACCAATATCTCGTCACCAGTATAATCACATCTTCAAAGTCAAGAAACCGCTGGCAAGAGTAACGATGTTTCTCTTAAGATACACAACTAGTGGCGTATCGCCTCTGGCAGACTGGCCACAGTATCTCAAAATGTGTATTTGGGTGAGCAACTGGCAGGAAGCACTATGACTCTCTTAAGGTAGTCAATGCCTCGTCACCAACATAATCACATCACCAACTTCAAGAAACCGCTTGCAAAGGTAACGAAGCTTCTCATAAGATACACAGCTAGTGGGGTGTCACTTGAGGCAGACTGGCCAAAGTATCAAAAAAATGTGTATTTGGGTGAGCAACTAGCAGGAATCACTATGACACTCATAGGGTAGCCAATGCCTCGTCACCAGCATAATCACATCAGCAACTTCAAGAAACCCCTGGCAAAAGTAACAATGACTCTTAAGATACACAACTAGTGGCGTAGCTATCAGGCAGACTGTAAAGAGTATCTACAAAATGTGTATTTGGATGAGCAACTGGCAGGAAACACTGTGACTCTCTTAGGGTTGCCAATATCTCGTCACCAGTATAATCACATCTTCAAAGTCAAGAAACCGCTGGCAAGAGTAACGATGTTTCTTTTAAAATACACAACTAGTGGCGTATCGCTTCAGGCACACTGGAAACAGTATCTAAAAAATGTGTATTTGGGTAAGCAACTGGCACGAAACACTGTGACTCTCTTAGGGTAGCCAATATCTCGTCACCACTATAATCACATCTTCAAAGTCAAGAAACCGCTGGCAAGAGTAACGATGTTTCTCTTAAGATACACAACTAGTGGCGTATCGCTTCAGGCAGACTGGCCACAGTAACTCAAAATGTGCTTTTGGGTGAGCAATGGCAATAAGCACTATGACTCTCTTAAGGTAGCCAATGCCTCGTCACCAACATAATCCCATCACCAACTTCAGGAAACCGCTTGCAAAGGTAACGAAGCTTCTCATAAGATACACAGCTAGTGGGGTGTCACTTGAGGCAGACTGGCCAAAGTATCAAAAAAATGTGTATTTGGGTGAGCAACTAGCAGGAATCACTATGACACTCATAGGGTAGCCAATGCCTCGTCACCAGCATAATCACATCAGCAACTTCAAGAAACCCCTGGCAAAAGTTACAATGACTCTTAAGATACACAACTAGTGGCGTAGCTATCAGGCAGACTAGAAAGAGTATCAAAAAAATGTGTATTTGGGTGAAGAACTGGCAGGAATCTCTATGACTCTCTTGAGGTAGCCAATGATTCGTCACCAGCAGAATCAAATCAGCAACTTCTAGAAACCCCTTTCAAAAGTAACGATGTTTCTCTTAAGATACACAACTAGTGGCGTATCGCTTCAGGCACACTGGAAACAGTATCTAAAAAATGTGTATTTGGGTGAGCAACTGGCACGAAGCACTGTGACTCTCTTAGGGAAACCAATATCTCGTCACCAGTATAATCACATCTTCAAAGTCAAGAAACCGCTGGCAAGAGTAACAATGTTTCTCTTAAGATACACAACTAGTGGCGTATCGCTTCAGGCAGACTGTCCACAGTATCTCAAAATGTGTATTTGGGTGAGCAACTGGCTGGAAGCACTATGACTCTCTGAAGGTAGTCAAAGCCTCGTCACCAACATAATCACATCACCAACTTCAAGAAACCGCTTGCAAAGGTAACGAAGCTTCTCATAAGATACACAGCTAGTGGGGTGTCACTTGAGGCAGACTGGCCAAAGTATCAGAAAAATGTGTATTTGGGTGAGCAAATAGCAGGAATCACTATGACACTCATAGGGTAGCCAATGCCTCGTCACCAGCATAATCACATCAGCAACTTCAAGAAACCCCTGGCAAAAGTTACAATGACTCTTAAGATACACAACTAGTGGCGTAGCTATCAGGCAGACTGTAAAGAGTATCTAAAAAATGTGTATTTGGATGAGCAACTAGAAGGAAACACTGTGACTCTCTTAGGGTAGCCAATATCTCGTCACCAGTATAATCACATCTTCAAAGTCAAGAAACCGCTGGCAAGAGTAACGATGTTTCTCTTAAGATACACAACTAGTGGCGTATCGCTTCAGGCACACTGGAAACAGTATCTAAAAAATGTGTATTTGGGTGAGCAACTGGCACGAAACACTGTGACTCTCTTAGGGTAACCAATATCTCGTCACCAGTATAATCACATCCTCAAAGTCAAGAAACCGCTGGCAAGAGTAACGATGTTTCTCTTAAGATACACAACTAGTGGCGTATCGCTTCAGGCAGACTGGCCACAGTATCTCAAAATGTGTATTTGGGTGAGCAATGGCAATAAGCACTATGACTCTCTTAAGGTAGCCAATGCCTCTTCACCAACATAATCACATCACCAACTTCAAGAAACCGCTTGCAAAGGTAACGAAGCTTCTCATAAGATACACAGCTAGTGGGGTGTCACTTGAGGCAGACTGGCCAAAGTATCAAAAAAATGTGTATTTGGGTGAGCAACTAGCAGGAATCACTATGACACTCATAGGGTAGCCAATGCCTCGTCACCAGCATAATCACATCAGCAACTTCAAGAAACCCCTGGCAAAAGTTACAATGACTCTTAAGATACACAACTAGTGGCGTAGCTATCAGGCAGACTGGAAAGAGTATCTAAAAAATGTGTATTTGGGTGAAGAACTGGCAGGAATCTCTATGACACTCTTGAGGTAGCCAGTGCTTCGTCACCAGCAGAATCAAATCAGCAACTTCTAGAACCCCTTTCAAAAGTAACGATGTTTCTCTTAAGATACACAACTAGTGGCGTATCGCTTCAGGCACACTGGAAACAGTATCTAAAAAATGTGTATTTGGGTAAGCAACTGGCACGAAACACTGTGACTCTCTTAGGGTAGCCAATATCTCGTCACCACTATAATCACATCTTCAAAGTCAAGAAACCGCTGGCAAGAGTAACGATGTTTCTCTTAAGATACACAACTAGTGGCGTATCGCTTCAGGCAGACTGGCCACAGTATCTCAAAATGTGCTTTTGGGTGAGCAATGGCAATAAGCACTATGACTCTCTTAAGGTAGCCAATGCCTCGTCACCAACATAATCCCATCACCAACTTCAGGAAACCGCTTGCAAAGGTAACGAAGCTTCTCATAAGATACACAGCTAGTGGGGTGTCACTTGAGGCAGACTGGACAAAGTATCAAAAAAATGTGTACTGGGTGAGCAACTAGCAGGAATCACTATGACACTCATAGGGTAGCCAATGCCTCGTCACCAGCATAATCACATCAGCAACTTCAAGAAACCCCTGGCAAAAGTTACAATGACTCTTAAGATACACAACTAGTGGCGTAGCTATCAGGCAGACTGGAAGGAGTATCTAAAAAATGTGTATTTGGTGAAGAACTGGCAGGAATCTCTATGACTCTCTTGAGGTAGCCAGTGCTTCGTCACCAGCAGAATCAAATCAGCAACTTCTAGAACCCCTTTCAAAAGTAACGATGTTTCTCTTAAGATACACAACTAGTTTCGTATCGCTTCAGGCACACTGGAAACAGTATCTAAAAAATGTGTATTTGGGTGAGCAACTGGCACGAAACACTGTGACTCTCTTAGGGTAACCAATATCTCGTCACCAGTATAATCACATCCTCAAAGTCAAGAAACCGCTGGCAAGAGTAACGATGTTTCTCTTAAGATACACAACTAGTGGCGTATCGCTTCAGGCAGACTGGCCACAGTATCTCAAAATGTGTATTTGGGTGAGCAACTGGCAGAAAGCACTATGACTCTCTTAAGGTAGCCAATGCCTCGTCACCAACATAATCTCATCACCAACTTCAAGAAACCGCTTGCAAAGGTAACGAAGCTTCTCATAAGATACACAGCTAGTGGGGTGTCACTTGAGGCAGACTGGCCAAAGTATCAAAAAAATGTGTATTTGGGTGAGCAACTAGCAGGAATCACTATGACACTCATAGGGTAGCCAATGCCTCGTCACCAGCATAATCACATCAGCAACTTCAAGAAACCCCTGGCAAAAGATACAATGACTCTTAAGATACACAACTAGTGGCGTAGCTATCAGGCAGACTAGAAAGAGTATCAAAAAAATGTGTATTTGGGTGAAGAACTGGCAGGAATCTCTATGACTCTCTTGAGGTAGCCAATGATTCGTCACCAGCAGAATCAAATCAGCAACTTCTAGAAACCCCTTTCAAAAGTAACGATGTTTCTCTTAAGATACACAACTAGTGGCGTATCGCTTCAGGCACACTGGAAACAGTATCTAAAAAATGTGTATTTGGGTGAGCAACTGGCACGAAGCACTGTGACTCTCTTAGGGAAACCAATATCTCGTCACCACTATAATCACATCTTCAAAGTCAAGAAACCGCTGGCAAGAGTAACAATGTTTCTCTTAAGATACACAACTAGTGGCGTATCGCTTCAGGCAGACTGTCCACAGTATCTCAAAATGTGTATTTGGGTGAGCAACTGGCTGGAAGCACTATGACTCTCTGAAGGTAGTCAAAGCCTCGTCACCAACATAATCACATCACCAACTTCAAGAAACCGCTTGCAAAGGTAACGAAGCTTCTCATAAGATACACAGCTAGTGGGGTGTCACTTGAGGCAGACTGGCCAAAGTATCAGAAAAATGTGTATTTGGGTGAGCAAATAGCAGGAATCACTATGACACTCATAGGGTAGCCAATGCCTCGTCACCAGCATAATCACATCAGCAACTTCAAGAAACCCCTGGCAAAAGTTACAATGACTCTTAAGATACACAACTAGTGGCGTAGCTATCAGGCAGACTGTAAAGAGAATCTAAAAAATGTGTATTTGGATGAGCAACTAGAAGGAAACACTGTGACTCTCTTAGGGTAGCCAATATCTCGTCACCAGTATAATCACATCTTCAAAGTCAAGAAACCGCTGGCAAGAGTAACGATGTTTCTCTTAAGATACACAACTAGTGGCGTATCGCTTCAGGCACACTGGAAACAGTATCTAAAAAATGTGTATTTGGGTGAGCAACTGGCACGAAACACTGTGACTCTCTTAGGGTAACCAATATCTCGTCACCAGTATAATCACATCCTCAAAGTCAAGAAACCGCTGGCAAGAGTAACGATGTTTCTCTTAAGATACACAACTAGTGGCGTATCGCTTCAGGCAGACTGGCCACAGTATCTCAAAATGTGTATTTGGGTGAGCAATGGCAATAAGCACTATGACTCTCTTAAGGTAGCCAATGCCTCTTCACCAACATAATCACATCACCAACTTCAAGAAACCGCTTGCAAAGGTAACGAAGCTTCTCATAAGATACACAGCTAGTGGGGTGTCACTTGAGGCAGACTGGCCAAAGTATCAAAAAAATGTGTATTTGGGTGAGCAACTAGCAGGAATCACTATGACACTCATAGGGTAGCCAATGCCTCGTCACCAGCATAATCACATCAGCAACTTCAAGAAACCCCTGGCAAAAGTTACAATGACTCTTAAGATACACAACTAGTGGCGTAGCTATCAGGCAGACTGGAAAGAGTATCTAAAAAATGTGTATTTGGGTGAAGAACTGGCAGGAATCTCTATGACACTCTTGAGGTAGCCAGTGCTTCGTCACCAGCAGAATCAAATCAGCAACTTCTAGAACCCCTTTCAAAAGTAACGATGTTTCTCTTAAGATACACAACTAGTGGCGTATCGCTTCAGGCACACTGGAAACAGTATCTAAAAAATGTGTATTTGGGTAAGCAACTGGCACGAAACACTGTGACTCTCTTAGGGTAGCCAATATCTCGTCACCACTATAATCACATCTTCAAAGTCAAGAAACCGCTGGCAAGAGTAACGATGTTTCTCTTAAGATACACAACTAGTGGCGTATCGCTTCAGGCAGACTGGCCACAGTATCTCAAAATGTGCTTTTGGGTGAGCAATGGCAATAAGCACTATGACTCTCTTAAGGTAGCCAATGCCTCGTCACCAACATAATCCCATCACCAACTTCAGGAAACCGCTTGCAAAGGTAACGAAGCTTCTCATAAGATACACAGCTAGTGGGGTGTCACTTGAGGCAGACTGGACAAAGTATCAAAAAAATGTGTACTGGGTGAGCAACTAGCAGGAATCACTATGACACTCATAGGGTAGCCAATGCCTCGTCACCAGCATAATCACATCAGCAACTTCAAGAAACCCCTGGCAAAAGTTACAATGACTCTTAAGATACACAACTAGTGGCGTAGCTATCAGGCAGACTGGAAGGAGTATCTAAAAAATGTGTATTTGGTGAAGAACTGGCAGGAATCTCTATGACTCTCTTGAGGTAGCCAGTGCTTCGTCACCAGCAGAATCAAATCAGCAACTTCTAGAACCCCTTTCAAAAGTAACGATGTTTCTCTTAAGATACACAACTAGTTTCGTATCGCTTCAGGCACACTGGAAACAGTATCTAAAAAATGTGTATTTGGGTGAGCAACTGGCACGAAACACTGTGACTCTCTTAGGGTAACCAATATCTCGTCACCAGTATAATCACATCCTCAAAGTCAAGAAACCGCTGGCAAGAGTAACGATGTTTCTCTTAAGATACACAACTAGTGGCGTATCGCTTCAGGCAGACTGGCCACAGTATCTCAAAATGTGTATTTGGGTGAGCAACTGGCTGGAAGCACTATGACTCTCTGAAGGTAGTCAAAGCCTCGTCACCAACATAATCACATCACCAACTTCAAGAAACCGCTTGCAAAGGTAACGAAGCTTCTCATAAGATACACAGCTAGTGGGGTGTCACTTGAGGCAGACTGGCCAAAGTATCAAAAAAATGTGTATTTGGGTGAGCAACTAGCAGGAATCACTATGACACTCATAGGGTAGCCAATGCCTCGTCACCAGCATAATCACATCAGCAACTTTAAGAAACCCCTGGCAAAAGTTACAATGACTCTTAAGATACACAACTAGTGGCGTAGCTATCAGGCAGACTGGAAAGAGTATCTAAAAAATGTGTATTTGGGTGAAGAACTGGCAGGAATCTCTATGACACTCTTGAGGTAGCCAGTGCTTCGTCACCAGCAGAATCAAATCAGCAACTTCTAGAACCCCTTTCAAAAGTAACGATGTTTCTCTTAAGATACACAACTAGTGGCGTATCGCTTCAGGCACACTGGAAACAGTATCTAAAAAATGTGTATTTGGGTAAGCAACTGGCACGAAACACTGTGACTCTCTTAGGGTAGCCAATATCTCGTCACCACTATAATCACATCTTCAAAGTCAAGAAACCGCTGGCAAGAGTAACGATGTTTCTCTTAAGATACACAACTAGTGGCGTATCGCTTCAGGCAGACTGGCCACAGTATCTCAAAATGTGCTTTTGGGTGAGCAATGGCAATAAGCACTATGACTCTCTTAAGGTAGCCAATGCCTCGTCACCAACATAATCCCATCACCAACTTCAGGAAACCGCTTGCAAAGGTAACGAAGCTTCTCATAAGATACACAGCTAGTGGGGTGTCACTTGAGGCAGACTGGACAAAGTATCAAAAAAATGTGTACTGGGTGAGCAACTAGCAGGAATCACTATGACACTCATAGGGTAGCCAATGCCTCGTCACCAGCATAATCACATCAGCAACTTCAAGAAACCCCTGGCTAAAGTTACAATGACTCTTAAGATACACAACTAGTGGCGTAGCTATCAGGCAGACTGTAAAGAGTATCTAAAAAATGTGTATTTGGATGAGCAACTGGCAGGAAACACTGTGACTCTCTTAGGGTAGCCAATATCTCGTCACCAGTATAATCACATCTTCAAAGTCAAGAAACCGCTGGCAAGAGTAACGATGTTTCTTTTAAGATACACAACTAGTGGCGTATCGCTTCAGGCACACTGGAAACAGTATCTAAAAAATGTGTATTTGGGTGAGCAACTGGCACGAAGCACTGTGACTCTCTTAGGGAAACCAATATCTCGTCACCAGTATAATCACATCTTCAAAGTCAAGAAACCGCTGGCAAGAGTAACAATGTTTCTCTTAAGATACACAACTAGTGGCGTATCGCTTCAGGCAGACTGGCCACAGTATCTCAAAATGTGTATTTGGGTGAGCAACTGGCTGGAAGCACTATGACTCTCTGAAGGTAGTCAAAGCCTCGTCACCAACATAATCACATCACCAACTTCAAGAAACCGCTTGCAAAGGTAACGAAGCTTCTCATAAGATACACAGCTAGTGGGGTGTCACTTGAGGCAGACTGGCCAAAGTATCAGAAAAATGTGTATTTGGGTGAGCAAATAGCAGGAATCACTATGACACTCATAGGGTAGCCAATGCCTCGTCACCAGCATAATCACATCAGCAACTTCAAGAAACCCCTGGCAAAAGTTACAATGACTCTTAAGATACACAACTAGTGGCGTAGCTATCAGGCAGACTGTAAAGAGTATCTAAAAAATGTGTATTTGGATGAGCAACAAGAAGGAAACACTGTGACTCTCTTAGGGTAGCCAATATCTCGTCACCAGTATAATCACATCTTCAAAGTCAAGAAACCGCTGGCAAGAGTAACGATGTTTCTCTTAAGATACACAACTAGTGGCGTATCGCTTCAGGCACACTGGAAACAGTATCTAAAAAATGTGTATTTGGGTGAGCAACTGGCACGAAACACTGTGACTCTCTTAGGGTAACCAATATCTCGTCACCAGTATAATCACATCCTCAAAGTCAAGAAACCGCTGGCAAGAGTAACGATGTTTCTCTTAAGATACACAACTAGTGGCGTATCGCTTCAGGCAGACTGGCCACAGTATCTCAAAATGTGTATTTGGGTGAGCAATGGCAATAAGCACTATGACTCTCTTAAGGTAGCCAATGCCTCTTCACCAACATAATCACATCACCAACTTCAAGAAACCGCTTGCAAAGGTAACGAAGCTTCTCATAAGATACACAGCTAGTGGGGTGTCACTTGAGGCAGACTGGCCAAAGTATCAAAAAAATGTGTATTTGGGTGAGCAACTAGCAGGAATCACTATGACACTCATAGGGTAGCCAATGCCTCGTCACCAGCATAATCACATCAGCAACTTCAAGAAACCCCTGGCAAAAGTTACAATGACTCTTAAGATACACAACTAGTGGCGTAGCTATCAGGCAGACTGGAAAGAGTATCTAAAAAATGTGTATTTGGGTGAAGAACTGGCAGGAATCTCTATGACACTCTTGAGGTAGCCAGTGCTTCGTCACCAGCAGAATCAAATCAGCAACTTCTAGAACCCCTTTCAAAAGTAACGATGTTTCTCTTAAGATACACAACTAGTGGCGTATCGCTTCAGGCACACTGGAAACAGTATCTAAAAAATGTGTATTTGGGTAAGCAACTGGCACGAAACACTGTGACTCTCTTAGGGTAGCCAATATCTCGTCACCACTATAATCACATCTTCAAAGTCAAGAAACCGCTGGCAAGAGTAACGATGTTTCTCTTAAGATACACAACTAGTGGCGTATCGCTTCAGGCAGACTGGCCACAGTATCTCAAAATGTGCTTTTGGGTGAGCAATGGCAATAAGCACTATGACTCTCTTAAGGTAGCCAATGCCTCGTCACCAACATAATCCCATCACCAACTTCAGGAAACCGCTTGCAAAGGTAACGAAGCTTCTCATAAGATACACAGCTAGTGGGGTGTCACTTGAGGCAGACTGGACAAAGTATCAAAAAAATGTGTACTGGGTGAGCAACTAGCAGGAATCACTATGACACTCATAGGGTAGCCAATGCCTCGTCACCAGCATAATCACATCAGCAACTTCAAGAAACCCCTGGCAAAAGTTACAATGACTCTTAAGATACACAACTAGTGGCGTAGCTATCAGGCAGACTGGAAGGAGTATCTAAAAAATGTGTATTTGGTGAAGAACTGGCAGGAATCTCTATGACTCTCTTGAGGTAGCCAGTGCTTCGTCACCAGCAGAATCAAATCAGCAACTTCTAGAACCCCTTTCAAAAGTAACGATGTTTCTCTTAAGATACACAACTAGTTTCGTATCGCTTCAGGCACACTGGAAACAGTATCTAAAAAATGTGTATTTGGGTGAGCAACTGGCACGAAACACTGTGACTCTCTCAGGGTAACCAATATCTCGTCACCAGTATAATCACATCCTCAAAGTCAAGAAACCGCTGGCAAGAGTAACGATGTTTCTCTTAAGATACACAACTAGTGGCGTATCGCTTCAGGCACACTGGAAACAGTATCTAAAAAATGTGTATTTGGGTAAGCAACTGGCACGAAACACTGTGACTCTCTTAGGGTAGCCAATATCTCGTCACCACTATAATCACATCTTCAAAGTCAAGAAACCGCTGGCAAGAGTAACGATGTTTCTCTTAAGATACACAACTAGTGGCGTATCGCTTCAGGCAGACTGGCCACAGTATCTCAAAATGTGCTTTTGGGTGAGCAATGGCAATAAGCACTATGACTCTCTTAAGGTAGCCAATGCCTCGTCACCAACATAATCCCATCACCAACTTCAGGAAACCGCTTGCAAAGGTAACGAAGCTTCTCATAAGATACACAGCTAGTGGGGTGTCACTTGTGGCAGACTGGACAAAGTATCAAAAAAATGTGTACTGGGTGAGCAACTAGCAGGAATCACTATGACACTCATAGGGTAGCCAATGCCTCGTCACCAGCATAATCACATCAGCAACTTCAAGAAACCCCTGGCAAAAGTTACAATGACTCTTAGGATACACAACTAGTGGCGTAGCTATCAGGCAGACTGTAAAGAGTATCTAAAAAATGTGTATTTGGATGAGCAACTGGCAGGAAACACTGTGACTCTCTTAGGGTAGCCAATATCTCGTCACCAGTATAATCACATCTTCAAAGTCAAGAAACCGCTGGCAAGAGTAACGATGTTTCTTTTAAGATACACAACTAGTGGCGTATCGCTTCAGGCACACTGGAAACAGTATCTAAAAAATGTGTATTTGGGTGAGCAACTGGCACGAAGCACTGTGACTCTCTTAGGGAAACCAATATCTCGTCACCAGTATAATCACATCTTCAAAGTCAAGAAACCGCTGGCAAGAGTAACAATGTTTCTCTTAAGATACACAACTAGTGGCGTATCGCTTCAGGCAGACTGGCCACAGTATCTCAAAATGTGTATTTGGGTGAGCAACTGGCTGGAAGCACTATGACTCTCTGAAGGTAGTCAAAGCCTCGTCACCAACATAATCACATCACCAACTTCAAGAAACCGCTTGCAAAGGTAACGAAGCTTCTCATAAGATACACAGCTAGTGGGGTGTCACTTGAGGCAGACTGGCCAAAGTATCAGAAAAATGTGTATTTGGGTGAGCAAATAGCAGGAATCACTATGACACTCATAGGGTAGCCAATGCCTCGTCACCAGCATAATCACATCAGCAACTTCAAGAAACCCCTGGCAAAAGTTACAATGACTCTTAAGATACACAACTAGTGGCGTAGCTATCAGGCAGACTGTAAAGAGTATCTAAAAAATGTGTATTTGGATGAGCAACTAGAAGGAAACACTGTGACTCTCTTAGGGTAGCCAATATCTCGTCACCAGTATAATCACATCTTCAAAGTCAAGAAACCGCTGGCAAGAGTAACGATGTTTCTCTTAAGATACACAACTAGTGGCGTATCGCTTCAGGCACACTGGAAACAGTATCTAAAAAATGTGTATTTGGGTGAGCAACTGGCACGAAACACTGTGACTCTCTTAGGGTAACCAATATCTCGTCACCAGTATAATCACATCCTCAAAGTCAAGAAACCGCTGGCAAGAGTAACGATGTTTCTCTTAAGATACACAACTAGTGGCGTATCGCTTCAGGCAGACTGGCCACAGTATCTCAAAATGTGTATTTGGGTGAGCAATGGCAATAAGCACTATGACTCTCTTAAGGTAGCCAATGCCTCTTCACCAACATAATCACATCACCAACTTCAAGAAACCGCTTGCAAAGGTAACGAAGCTTCTCATAAGATACACAGCTAGTGGGGTGTCACTTGAGGCAGACTGGCCAAAGTATCAAAAAAATGTGTATTTGGGTGAGCAACTAGCAGGAATCACTATGACACTCATAGGGTAGCCAATGCCTCGTCACCAGCATAATCACATCAGCAACTTCAAGAAACCCCTGGCAAAAGTTACAATGACTCTTAAGATACACAACTAGTGGCGTAGCTATCAGGCAGACTGGAAAGAGTATCTAAAAAATGTGTATTTGGGTGAAGAACTGGCAGGAATCTCTATGACACTCTTGAGGTAGCCAGTGCTTCGTCACCAGCAGAATCAAATCAGCAACTTCTAGAACCCCTTTCAAAAGTAACGATGTTTCTCTTAAGATACACAACTAGTGGCGTATCGCTTCAGGCACACTGGAAACAGTATCTAAAAAATGTGTATTTGGGTAAGCAACTGGCACGAAACACTGTGACTCTCTTAGGGTAGCCAATATCTCGTCACCACTATAATCACATCTTCAAAGTCAAGAAACCGCTGGCAAGAGTAACGATGTTTCTCTTAAGATACACAACTAGTGGCGTATCGCTTCAGGCAGACTGGCCACAGTATCTCAAAATGTGCTTTTGGGTGAGCAATGGCAATAAGCACTATGACTCTCTTAAGGTAGCCAATGCCTCGTCACCAACATAATCCCATCACCAACTTCAGGAAACCGCTTGCAAAGGTAACGAAGCTTCTCATAAGATACACAGCTAGTGGGGTGTCACTTGAGGCAGACTGGACAAAGTATCAAAAAAATGTGTACTGGGTGAGCAACTAGCAGGAATCACTATGACACTCATAGGGTAGCCAATGCCTCGTCACCAGCATAATCACATCAGCAACTTCAAGAAACCCCTGGCAAAAGTTACAATGACTCTTAAGATACACAACTAGTGGCGTAGCTATCAGGCAGACTGGAAGGAGTATCTAAAAAATGTGTATTTGGTGAAGAACTGGCAGGAATCTCTATGACTCTCTTGAGGTAGCCAGTGCTTCGTCACCAGCAGAATCAAATCAGCAACTTCTAGAACCCCTTTCAAAAGTAACGATGTTTCTCTTAAGATACACAACTAGTTTCGTATCGCTTCAGGCACACTGGAAACAGTATCTAAAAAATGTGTATTTGGGTGAGCAACTGGCACGAAACACTGTGACTCTCTTAGGGTAACCAATATCTCGTCACCAGTATAATCACATCCTCAAAGTCAAGAAACCGCTGGCAAGAGTAACGATGTTTCTCTTAAGATACACAACTAGTGGCGTATCGCTTCAGGCAGACTGGCCACAGTATCTCAAAATGTGTATTTGGGTGAGCAACTGGCAGAAAGCACTATGACTCTCTTAAGGTAGCCAATGCCTTGTCACCAACATAATCACATCACCAACTTCAAGAAACCGCTTGCAAAGGTAACGAAGCTTCTCATAAGATACACAGCTAGTGGGGTGTCACTTGAGGCAGACTGGCCAAAGTATCAAAAAAATGTGTATTTGGGTGAGCAACTAGCAGGAATCACTATGACACTCATAGGGTAGCCAATGCCTCGTCACCAGCATAATCACATCAGCAACTTCAAGAAACCCCTGGCAAAAGATACAATGACTCTTAAGATACACAACTAGTGGCGTAGCTATCAGGCAGACTAGAAAGAGTATCAAAAAAATGTGTATTTGGGTGAAGAACTGGCAGGAATCTCTATGACTCTCTTGAGGTAGCCAATGATTCGTCACCAGCAGAATCAAATCAGCAACTTCTAGAAACCCCTTTCAAAAGTAACGATGTTTCTCTTAAGATACACAACTAGTGGCGTATCGCTTCAGGCACACTGGAAACAGTATCTAAAAAATGTGTATTTGGGTGAGCAACTGGCACGAAGCACTGTGACTCTCTTAGGGAAACCAATATCTCGTCACCAGCATAATCACATCTTCAAAGTCAAGAAACCGCTGGCAAGAGTAACAATGTTTCTCTTAAGATACACAACTAGTGGCGTATCGCTTCAGGCAGACTGGCCACAGTATCTCAAAATGTGTATTTGGGTGAGCAACTGGCTGGAAGCACTATGACTCTCTGAAGGTAGTCAAAGCCTCGTCACCAACATAATCACATCACCAACTTCAAGAAACCGCTTGCAAAGGTAACGAAGCTTCTCATAAGATACACAGCTAGTGGGGTGTCACTTGAGGCAGACTGGCCAAAGTATCAAAAAAATGTGTATTTGGGTGAGCAACTAGCAGGAATCACTATGACACTCATAGGGTAGCCAATGCCTCGTCACCAGCATAATCACATCAGCAACTTCAAGAAACCCCTGGCAAAAGTTACAATGACTCTTAAGATACACAACTAGTGGCGTAGCTATCAGGCAGACTGGAAAGAGTATCTAAAAAATGTGTATTTGGGTGAAGAACTGGCAGGAATCTCTATGACACTCTTGAGGTTGCCAGTGCTTCGTCACCAGCAGAATCAAATCAGCAACTTCTAGAACCCCTTTCAAAAGTAACGATGTTTCTCTTAAGATACACAACTAGTGGCGTATCGCTTCAGGCACACTGGAAACAGTATCTAAAAAATGTGTATTTGGGTAAGCAACTGGCACGAAACACTGTGACTCTCTTAGGGTAGCCAATATCTCGTCACCACTATAATCACATCTTCAAAGTCAAGAAACCGCTGGCAAGAGTAACGATGTTTCTCTTAAGATACACAACTAGTGGCGTATCGCTTCAGGCAGACTGGCCACAGTATCTCAAAATGTGCTTTTGGGTGAGCAATGGCAATAAGCACTATGACTCTCTTAAGGTAGCCAATGCCTCGTCACCAACATAATCCCATCACCAACTTCAGGAAACCGCTTGCAAAGGTAACGAAGCTTCTCATAAGATACACAGCTAGTGGGGTGTCACTTGAGGCAGACTGGACAAAGTATCAAAAAAATGTGTACTGGGTGAGCAACTAGCAGGAATCACTATGACACTCATAGGGTAGCCAATGCCTCGTCACCAGCATAATCACATCAGCAACTTCAAGAAACCCCTGGCAAAAGTTACAATGGTACTCTTAAGATACACAACTAGTGGCGTAGCTATCAGGCAGACTGTAAAGAGTATCTAAAAAATGTGTATTTGGATGAGCAACTGGCAGGAAACACTGTGACTCTCTTAGGGTAGCCAATATCTCGTCACCAGTATAATCACATCTTCAAAGTCAAGAAACCGCTGGCAAGAGTAACGATGTTTCTCTTAAGATACACAACTAGCGGCGTATCGCTTCAGGCAGACTGGCCACAGTATCTCAAAATGTGTATTTGGGTGAGCAACTGGCAGAAAGCACTATGACTCTCTTAAGGTAGCCAATGCCTCGTCACCAACATAATCACATCACCAACTTCAAGAAACCGCTTGCAAAGGTAACGAAGCTTCTCATAAGATACACAGCTAGTGGGGTGTCACTTGAGGCAGACTGGCCAAAGTATCAAAAAAATGTGTATTTGGGTGAGCAACTAGCAGGAATCACTATGACACTCATAGGGTAGCCAATGCCTCGTCACCAGCATAATCACATCAGCAACTTCAAGAAACCCCTGGCAAAAGTTACAATGACTCTTAAGATACACAACTAGTGGCGTAGCTATCAGGCAGACTAGAAAGAGTATCAAAAAAATGTGTATTTGGGTGAAGAACTGGCAGGAATCTCTATGACTCTCTTGAGGTAGCCAATGATTCGTCACCAGCAGAATCAAATCAGCAACTTCTAGAAACCCCTTTCAAAAGTAACGATGTTTCTCTTAAGATACACAACTAGTGGCGTATCGCTTCAGGCACACTGGAAACAGTATCTAAAAAATGTGTATTTGGGTGAGCAACTGGCACGAAGCACTGTGACTCTCTTAGGGAAACCAATATCTCGTCACCAGTATAATCACATCTTCAAAGTCAAGAAACCGCTGGCAAGAGTAACAATGTTTCTCTTAAGATACACAACTAGTGGCGTATCGCTTCAGGCAGACTGGCCACAGTATCTCAAAATGTGTATTTGGGTGAGCAACTGGCTGGAAGCACTATGACTCTCTGAAGGTAGTCAAAGCCTCGTCACCAACATAATCACATCACCAACTTCAAGAAACCGCTTGCAAAGGTAACGAAGCTTCTCATAAGATACACAGCTAGTGGGGTGTCACTTGAGGCAGACTGGCCAAAGTATCAGAAAAATGTGTATTTGGGTGAGCAAATAGCAGGAATCACTATGACACTCATAGGGTAGCCAATGCCTCGTCACCAGCATAATCACATCAGCAACTTCAAGAAACCCCTGGCAAAAGTTACAATGACTCTTAAGATACACAACTAGTGGCGTAGCTATCAGGCAGACTGTAAAGAGTATCTAAAAAATGTGTATTTGGATGAGCAACTAGAAGGAAACACTGTGACTCTCTTAGGGTAGCCAATATCTCGTCACCAGTATAATCACATCTTCAAAGTCAAGAAACCGCTGGCAAGAGTAACGATGTTTCTCTTAAGATACACAACTAGTGGCGTATCGCTTCAGGCACACTGGAAACAGTATCTAAAAAATGTGTATTTGGGTGAGCAACTGGCACGAAACACTGTGACTCTCTTAGGGTAACCAATATCTCGTCACCAGTATAATCACATCCTCAAAGTCAAGAAACCGCTGGCAAGAGTAACGATGTTTCTCTTAAGATACACAACTAGTGGCGTATCGCTTCAGGCAGACTGGCCACAGTATCTCAAAATGTGTATTTGGGTGAGCAACTGGCAGAAAGCACTATGACTCTCTTAAGGTAGCCAATGCCTCGTCACCAACATAATCACATCACCAACTTCAAGAAACCGCTTGCAAAGGTAACGAAGCTTCTCATAAGATACACAGCTAGTGGGGTGTCACTTGAGGCAGACTGGCCAAAGTATCAAAAAAATGTGTATTTGGGTGAGCAACTAGCAGGAATCACTATGACACTCATAGGGTAGCCAATGCCTCGTCACCAGCATAATCACATCAGCAACTTCAAGAAACCCCTGGCAAAAGTTACAATGACTCTTAAGATACACAACTAGTGGCGTAGCTATCAGGCAGACTGGAAAGAGTATCTAAAAAATGTGAATTTGGGTGAAGAACTGGCAGGAATCTCTATGACTCTCTTGAGGTAGCCAATAATTCGTCACCAGCAGAATGAAATCAGCAACTTCTAGAAACCCCTTTCAAAAGTAACGATGTTTCTCTTAAGATACACAACTAGTGGCGTATCGCTTCAGGCACACTGTGAAACAGTATCTAAAAAATGTGTATTTGGGTAAGCAACTGGCACGAAACACTGTGACTCTCTTAGGGCAGCCACTATCTCGTCACCACTATAATCACATCTTCAAAGTCAAGAAACCGCTGGCAAGAGTAACGATGTTTCTCTTAAGATACACAACTAGTGGCGTATCGCTTCAGGCAGACGCCACAGTATCTCAAAATGTGCATTTGGGTGAGCAATGGCAATAAGCACTATGACTCTCTTAAGGTAGCCAATGCCTCGTCACCAACATAATCCCATCACCAACCTCAGGAAACCGCTTGCAAAGGTAACGAAGCTTCTCATAAAATACACAGCTAGTGGGGTGTCACTTGAGGCAGACTGGCCAAAGTATCAAAAAAATGTGTATTTGGGTGAGCAACTAGCAGGAATCACTATGACACTCATAGGGTAGCCAATGCCTCGTCACCAGCATAATCACATCAGCAACTTCAAGAAACCCCTGGCAAAAGTTACAATGACTCATAAGATACACAACTAGTGGCGTAGCTATCAGGCAGACTGGAAGGAGTATCTAAAAAATGTGTATTTGGTGAAGAACTGGCAGGAATCTCTATGACTCTCTTGAGGTAGCCAGTGCTTCGTCACCAGCAGAATCAAATCAGCAACTTCTAGAACCCCTTTCGAAAGTAACGATGTTTCTCTTAAGATACACAACTAGTTTCGTATCGCTTCAGGCACACTGGAAACAGTATCTAAAAAATGTGTATTTGGGTGAGCAACTGGCACGAAACACTGTGACTCTCTTAGGGTAACCAATATCTCGTCACCAGTATAATCACATCCTCAAAGTCAAGAAACCGCTGGCAAGAGTAACGATGTTTCTCTTAAGATACACAACTAGTGGCGTATCGCTTCAGGCAGACTGGCCACAGTATCTCAAAATGTGTATTTGGGTGAGCAACTGGCAGGAAGCACTATGACTCTCTTAAGGTAGCCAATGCCTCGTCACCAACATAATCACATCACCAACTTCAAGAAACCGCTTGCAAAGGTAACGAAGCTTCTCATAAGATACACAGCTAGTGGGGTGTCACTTGAGGCAGACTGGCCAAAGTATCAAAAAAATGTGTATTTGGGTGAGCAACTAGCAGGAATCACTATGACACTCATAGGGTAGCCAATGCCTCGTCACCAGCATAATCACATCAGCAACTTCAAGAAACCCCTGGCAAAAGTTACAATGACTCTTAAGATACACAACTAGTGGCGTAGCTATCAGGCAGACTGGAAAGAGTATCAAAAAAATGTGTATTTGGGTGAAGAACTGGCAGGAATCTCTATGACTCTCTTGAGGTAGCCAATGATTCGTCACCAGCAGAATCAAATCAGCAACTTCTAGAAACCCCTTTCAAAAGTAACGATGTTTCTCTTAAGATACACAACTAGTGGCGTATCGCTTCAGGCACACTGGAAACAGTATCTAAAAAATGTGTATTTGGGTGAGCAACTGGCACGAAGCACTGTGACTCTCTTAGCGAAACCAATATCTCGTCACCAGTATAATCACATCTTCAAAGTCAAGAAACCGCTGGCAAGAGTAACAATGTTTCTCTTAAGATACACAACTAGTGGCGTATCGCTTCAGGCAGACTGGCCACAGTATCTCAAAATGTGTATTTGGGTGAGCAACTGGCAGAAAGCACTATGACTCTCTTAAGGTAGCCAATGCCTCGTCACCAACATAATGACATCACCAACTTCAAGAAACCGCTTGCAAAGGTAACGAAGCTTCTCATAAGATACACAGCTAATGGGGTGTCACTTGAGGCAGACTGGCCAAAGTATCAAAAAAATGTGTATTTGGGTGAGCAACTAGCAGGAATCACTATGACACTCATAGGGTAGCCAATGCCTCGTCACCAGCATAATCACATCAGCAACATCAAGAAACCCCTGGCAAAAGTTACAATGACTCTTAAGATACACAACTAGTGGCGTAGCTATCAGGCAGACTGGAAAGAGTATCTAAAAAATGTGTATTTGGATGAGCAACTGGCAGGAAACACTGTGACTCTCTTAGGGTATCCAATATCTCGTCACCAG
Source organism: Schistocerca nitens (assembly GCF_023898315.1). NCBI lineage: Eukaryota > Metazoa > Arthropoda > Insecta > Orthoptera > Acrididae > Schistocerca > Schistocerca nitens. Next base: position 102,432,424 of record NC_064616.1, on the reverse strand, counting down.
TATAATCACATCTTCAAAGTCAAGAAACCGCTGGCAAGAGTAACGATGTTTCTCTTAAGATACACAACTAATGGCGTATCGCTTCAGGCAGACTGGCCACAGTATCTCAAAATGTGTATTTGGGTGAGCAACTGGCAGGAAGCACTATGACTCTCTTAAGGTAGCCAATGCCTAGTCACCAACATAATCCCATCACCAACCTCAGGAAACCGCTTGCAAAGCTAACGAAGCTTCTCATAAGATACACAGCTAGTGGGGTGTCACTTGAGGAGACTTGCCAAAGTATCAAAAAAAGGTGTATTTGGGTGAGCAACTAGCAGGAATCACTATGACACTCATAGGGCAGACAATGCCTCGTCACCAGCATAATCACATCAGCAACTTCAAGAAACCCCTGGCAAAAGTTACAATGGATCTTAAGATACACAACTAGTGGCGTAGCTATCAGGCAGACTGGAAAGAGTATCTAAAAAATGTGTATTTGGGTGAAGAACTGGCAGGAATATCTATGACTCTCTTGAGGTAGCCAATGATTCGTCACCAGCAGAATCAAATCAGCAACTTCTAGAAACCCCTTTTAAAAGTAACGATGTTTCTCTTAAGATACACAACTAGTGGCGTATCGCTTCAGGCACACTGGAAACAGTATCTAAAAAATGTGTATTTGGGTGAGCAACTGGCACGAAACACTGTGACTCTCTTAGGGAAACCAATATCTCGTCACCAGTATAATCACATCTTCAAAGTCAAGAAACCGCTGGCAAGAGTAACGATGTTTCTCTTAAGATACACAACTAGTGGCGTATCGCCTCAGACAGACTGGCCACAGTATCTCAAAATGTGTATTTGGGTGAGCAACTGGCAGGAAGCACTATGACTCTCTTAAGGTAGTCAATGCCTCGTCACCAACATAATCACATCACCAACTTCAAGAAACCGCTTGCAAAGGTAACGAAGCTTCTCATAAGATACACAGCTAGTGGGGTGTCACTTGAGGCAGACTGGCCAAAGTATCAAAAAAATGTGTATTTGGGTGAGCAACTAGCAGGAATCACTATGACACTCATAGGGTAGCCAATGCCTCGTCACCAGCATAATCACATCAGCAACTTCAAGAAACCCCTGGCAAAAGTAACAATGACTCTTAAGATACACAACTAGTGGCGTAGCTATCAGGCAGACTGTAAAGAGTATCTAAAAAATGTGTATTTGGATGAGCAACTGGCAGGAAACACTGTGACTCTCTTAGGGTAGCCAATATCTCGTCACCAGTATAATCACATCTTCAAAGTCAAGAAACCGCTGGCAAGAGTAACGATGTTTCTTTTAAGATACACAACTAGTGGCGTATCGCTTCAGGCACACTGGAAACAGTATCTAAAAAATGTGTATTTGGGTGAGCAACTGGCACGAAACACTGTGACTCTCTTAGGGTAACCAATATCTCGTCACCAGTATAATCACATCCTCAAAGTCAAGAAACCGCTGGCAAGAGTAACGATGTTTCTCTTAAGATACACAACTAGTGGCGTATCGCTTCAGGCAGACTGGCCACAGTATCTCAAAATGTGTATTTGGGTGAGCAACTGGCAGAATGCACTATGACTCTCTTAAGGTAGCCAATGCCTCGTCACCAACATAATCCCATCACCAACTTCAGGAAACCGCTTGCAAAGCTAACGAAGCTTCTCATAAGATACACAGCTAGTGGGGTGTCACTTGAGGAGACTTGAAAAAGTATCAAAAAAAGGTGTATTTGGGTGAGCAACTACCAGGAATCACTATGACACTCATAGGGCAGACAATGCCTCGTCACCAGCATAATCACATCAGCAACTTCAAGAAACCCCTGGCAAAAGTTACAATGGATCTTAAGATACACAACTAGTGGCGTAGCTATCAGGCAGACTGGAAAGAGTATCTAAAAAATGTGTATTTGGGTGAAGAACTGGCAGGAATCTCTATGACTCTCTTGAGGTAGCCAATGATTCGTCACCAGCAGAATCAAATCAGCAACTTCTAGAAACCCCTTTTAAAAGTAACGATGTTTCTCTTAAGATACACAACTAGTGGCGTATCGCTTCAGGCACACTGGAAACAGTATCTAAAAAATGTGTATTTGGGTGAGCAACTGGCACGAAACACTGTGACTCTCTTAGGGAAACCAATATCTCGTCACCAGTATAATCACATCTTCAAAGTCAAGAAACCGCTGGCAAGAGTAACGATGTTTCTCTTAAGATACACAACTAGTGGCGTATCGCCTCAGGCAGACTGGCCACAGTATCTCAAAATGTGTATTTGGGTGAGCAACTGGCAGGAAGCACTATGACTCTCTTAAGGTAGTCAATGCCTCGTCACCAACATAATCACATCACCAACTTCAAGAAACCGCTTGCAAAGGTAACGAAGCTTCTCATAAGATACACAGCTAGTGGGGTGTCACTTGAGGCAGACTGGCCAAAGTATCAAAAAAATGTGTATTTGGGTGAGCAACTAGCAGGAATCACTATGACACTCATAGGGTAGCCAATGCCTCGTCACCAGCATAATCACATCAGCAACTTCAAGAAACCCCTGGCAAAAGTAACAATGACTCTTAAGATACACAACTAGTGGCGTAGCTATCAGGCAGACTGTAAAGAGTATCTAAAATATGTGTATTTGGATGAGCAACTGGCAGGAAACACTGTGACTCTCTTAGGGTAGCCAGTATCTCGTCACCAGTATAATCACATCTTCAAAGTCAAGAAACCGCTGGCAAGAGTAACGATGTTTCTTTTAAGATACACAACTAGTGGCGTATCGCTTCAGGCACACTGGAAACAGTATCTAAAAAATGTGTATTTGGGTGAGCAACTGGCACGAAACACTGTGACTCTCTTAGGGTAACCAATATCTCGTCACCAGTATAATCACATCCTCAAAGTCAAGAAACCGCTGGCAAGAGTAACGATGTTTCTCTTAAGATACACAACTAGTGGCGTATCGCTTCAGGCAGACTGGCCACAGTATCTCAAAATGTGTATTTGGGTGAGCAACTGGCAGAATGCACTATGACTCTCTTAAGGTAGCCAATGCCTCGTCACCAACATAATCACATCACCAACTTCAAGAAACCGCTTGCAAAGGTAACGAAGCTTCTCATAAGATACACAGCTAGTGGGGTGTCACTTGAGGCAGACTGGCCAAAGTATCAAAAAAATGTGTATTTGGGTGAGCAACTAGCAGGAATCACTATGACACTCATAGGGTAGCCAATGCCTCGTCACCAGCATAATCACATCAGCAACTTCAAGAAACCCCTGGCAAAAGTTACAATGACTCTTAAGATACACAACTAGTGGCGTAGCTATCAGGCAGACTGGAAAGAGTATCTAAAAAATGTGTATTTGGGTGAAGAACTGGCAGGAATCTCTATGACTCTCTTGAGGTAGCCAGTGCTTCGTCACCAGCAGAATCAAATCAGCAACTTCTAGAAACCCCTTTCAAAAGTAACGATGTTTCTCTTAAGATACACAACTAGTGGCGTATCGCTTCAGGCACACTGGAAACAGTATCTAAAAAATGTGTATTTGGGTGAGCAACTGGCACGAAGCACTGTGACTCTCTTAGGGAAACCAATATCTCGTCACCAGTATAATCACATCTTCAAAATCAAGAAACCGCTGGCAAGAGTAACGATGTTTCTCTTAAGATACACAACTAGTGGCGTATCGCCTCAGGCAGACTGGCCACAGTATCTCAAAATGTGTATTTGGGTGAGCAACTGGCTGGAAGCACTATGACTCTCTGAAGGTAGTCAAAGCCTCGTCACCAACATAATCACATCACCAACTTCAAGAAACCGCTTGCAAAGGTAACGAAGCTTCTCATAAGATACACAGCTAGTGGGGTGTCACTTGAGGCAGACTGGCCAAAGTATCAGAAAAATGTGTATTTGGGTGAGCAAATAGCAGGAATCACTATGACACTCATAGGGTAGCCAATGCCTCGTCACCAGCATAATCACATCAGCAACTTCAATAAACCCCTGGCAAAAGTTACAATGACTCTTAAGATACACAACTAGTGGCGTAGCTATCAGGCAGACTGTAAAGAGTATCTAAAAAATGTGTATTTGGATGAGCAACTGGAAGGAAACACTGTGACTCTCTTAGGGTAGCCAATATCTCGTCACCAGTATAATCACATCTTCAAAGTCAAGAAACCGCTGGCATGAGTAACGATGTTTCTCTTAAGATACACAACTAGTGGCGTATCGCTTCAGGCACACTGGAAACAGTATCTAAAAAATGTGTATTTGGGTGAGCAACTGGCACGAAACACTGTGACTCTCTTAGGGTAACCAATATCTCGTCACCAGTATAATCACATCCTCAAAGTCAAGAAACCGCTGGCAAGAGTAACGATGTTTCTCTTAAGATACACAACTAGTGGCGTATCGCCTCAGGCAGACTGGCCACAGTATCTCAAAATGTGTATTTGGGTGAGCAACTGGCAGGAAGCACTATGACTCTCTTAAGGTAGTCAATGCCTCGTCACCAACATAATCACATCACCAACTTCAAGAAACCGCTTGCAAAGGTAACGAAGCTTCTCATAAGATACACAGCTAGTGGGGTGTCACTTGAGGCAGACTGGCCAAAGTATCAAAAAAATGTGTATTTGCGTGAGCAACTAGCAGGAATCACTATGACACTCATAGGGTAGCCAATGCCTCGTCACCAGCATAATCACATCAGCAACTTCAAGAAACCCCTGGCAAAAGTAACAATGACTCTTAAGATACACAACTAGTGGCGTAGCTATCAGGCAGACTGTAAAGAGTATCTAAAAATGTGTATTTGGATGAGCAACTGGCAGGAAACACTGTGACTCTCTTAGGGTAGCCAATATCTCGTCACCAGTATAATCACATCTTCAAAGTCAAGAAACCGCTGGCAAGAGTAACGATGTTTCTCTTAAGATACACAACTAGTGGCGTATCGCCTCAGGCAGACTGGCCACAGTATCTCTAAATGTGTATTTGGGTGAGCAACTGGCAGGAAGCACTATGACTCTCTTAAGGTAGTCAATGCCTCGTCACCAACATAATCACATCACCAACTTCAAGAAACCGCTTGCAAAGGTAACGAAGCTTCTCATAAGATACACAGCTAGTGGGGTGTCACTTGAGGCAGACTGGCCAAAGTATCAAAAAAATGTGTATTTGCGTGAGCAACTAGCAGGAATCACTATGACACTCATAGGGTAGCCAATGCCTCGTCACCAGCATAATCACATCAGCAACTTCAAGAAACCCCTGGCAAAAGTAACAATGACTCTTAAGATACACAACTAGTGGCGTAGCTATCAGGCAGACTGTAAAGAGTATCTAAAAAATGTGTATTTGGATGAGCAACTGGCAGGAAACACTGTGACTCTCTTAGGGTAGCCAATATCTCGTCACCAGTATAATCACATCTTCAAAGTCAAGAAACCGCTGGCAAGAGTAACGATGTTTCTCTTAAGATACACAACTAGTGGCGTATCGCTTCAGGCAGACTGGAAACAGTATCTAAAAAATGTGTATTTGGTGAAGAACTGGCAGGAATCTCTATGACTCTCTTGAGGTAGCCAGTGCTTCGTCACCAGCAGAATCAAATCAGCAACTTCTAGAACCCCTTTCAAAAGTAACGATGTTTCTCTTAAGATACACAACTAGTTTCGTATCGCTTCAGGCACACTGGAAACAGTATCTAAAAAATGTGTATTTGGGTGAGCAATTGGCACGAAACACTGTGACTCTCTTAGGGTAACCAATATTTCGTCACCAGTATAATCACATCCTCAAAGTCAAGAAACCGCTGGCAAGAGTAACGATGTTTCTCTTAAGATACACAACTAGTGGCGTATCGCTTCAGGCAGACTGGCCACAGTATCTCAAAATGTGTATTTGGGTGAGCAACTTGCAGAAAGCACTATGACTCTCTTAAGGTAGCCAATGCCTCGTCACCAACATAATCACATCACCAACTTCAAGAAACCGCTTGCAAAGGTAACGAAGCTTCTCATAAGATACACAGCTAGTGGGGTGTCACTTGAGGCAGACTGGCCAAAGTATAAAAAAAATGTGTATTTGGGTGAGCAACTAGCAGGAATCACTATGACACTCATAGGGTAGCCAATGCCTCGTCACCAGCATAATCACATCAGCAACTTCAAGAAACCCCTGGCAAAAGTTACAATGACTCTTAAGATACACAACTAGTGGCGTAGCTATCAGGCAGACTGGAAAGAGTATCTAAAAAATGTGTATTTGGGTGAAGAACTGGCAGGAATCTCTATGACTCTCTTGAGGTAGCCAGTGCTTCGTCACCAGCAGAATCAAATCAGCAACTTCTAGAACCCCTTTCAAAAGTAACGATGTTTCTCTTAAGATACACAACTAGTGGCGTATCGCTTCAGGCACACTGGAAACAGTATCTAAAAAATGTGTATTTGGGTGAGCAACTGGCACGAAACACTGTGACTCTCTTAGGGTAGCCAATATCTCGTCACCAGTATAATCACAGCTTCAAAGTCAAGAAACCGCTGGCAAGAGTAACGATGTTTCTCTTAAGATACACAACTAGTGGCGTATCGCTTCAGGCAGACTGGCCACAGTATCTCAAAATGTGTATTTGGGTGAGCAACTGGCAGAAAGCACTATGACTCTCTTAAGGTAGCCAATGCCTAGTCACCAACATAATCCCATCACCAACTTCAGGAAACCGCTTGCAAAGCTAACGAAGCTTCTCATAAGATACACAGCTAGTGGGGTGTCACTTGAGGAGACTTGCCAAAGTATCAAAAAAATGTGTATTTGGGTGAGCAACTAGCAGGAATCACTATGACACTCATAGGGCTGCCAATGCCTCGTCACCAGCATAATCACATCAGCAACTTCAAGAAACCCCTGGCAAAAGTTACAATGACTCTTAAGATACACAACTAGTGGCGTAGCTATCAGGCAGACTGTAAAGAGTATCTAAAAAATGTGTATTTGGATGAGCAACTGGAAGGAAACACTGTGACTCTCTTAGGGTAGCCAATATCTCGTCACCAGTATAATCACATCTTCAAAGTCAAGAAACCGCTGGCAAAAGTAACGATGTTTCTCTTAAGATACACAACTAGTGGCGTATCGCTTCAGGCACACTGGAAACAGTATCTAAAAAATGTGTATTCGGGTGAGCAACTGGCACGAAACACTGTGACTCTCTTAGGGTAACCAATATCTCGTCACCAGTATAATCACATCCTCAAAGTCAAGAAACCGCTGGCAAGAGTAACGATGTTTCTCTTAAGATACACAACTAGTGGCGTATCGCTTCAGGCAGAGTGGCCACAGTATCTCAAAATGTGTATTTGGGTGAGCAACTGGCAGAAAGCACTATGACTCTCTTAAGGTAGCCAATGCCTCGTCACCAACATAATCACATCACCAACTTCAAGAAACCGCTTGCAAAGGTAACGAAGCTTCTCATAAGATACACAGCTAGTGGGGTGTCACTTGAGGCAGACTGGCCAAAGTATAAAAAAAATGTGTATTTGGGTGAGCAACTAGCAGGAATCACTATGACACCCATAGGGTAGCCAATGCCTCGTCACCAGCATAATCACATCAGCAACTTCAAGAAACCCCTGGCAAAAGTTACAATGACTCTTAAGATACACAACTAGTGGCGTAGCTATCAGGCAGACTGGAAAGAGTATCAAAAAAATGTGTATTTGGGTGAAGAACTGGCAGGAATCTCTATGACTCTCTTGAGGTAGCCAATGATTCGTCACCAGCAGAATCAAATCAGCAACTTCTAGAAACCCCTTTCAAAAGTAACGATGTTTCTCTTAAGATACACAACTAGTGGCGTATCGCTTCAGGCACACTGGAAACAGTATCTAAAAAATGTGTATTTGGGTGAGCAACTGGCACGAAGCACTGTGACTCTCTTAGGGAAACCAATATCTCGTCACCAGTATAATCACATCTTCAAAGTCAAGAAACCGCTGGCAAGAGTAACGATGTTTCTCTTAAGATACACAACCAGTGGCGTATCGCTTCAGGCAGACTGGCCACAGTATCTCAAAATGTGTATTTGGGTGAGCAACTGGCTGGAAGCACTATGACTCTCTGAAGGTAGTCAATGCCTCGTCACCAACATAATCACATCACCAACTTCAAGAAACCGCTTGCAAAGGTAACGAAGCTTCTCATAAGATACACAGCTAGTGGGGTGTCACTTGAGGCAGACTGGCCAAAGTATCAGAAAAATGTGTATTTGGGTGAGCAAATAGCAGGAATCACTATGACACTCATAGGGTAGCCAATGCCTCGTCACCAGCATAATCACATCAGCAACTTCAAGAAACCCCTGGCAAAAGTTACAATGACTCTTAAGATACACAACTAGTGGCGTAGCTATCAGGCAGACTGTAAAGAGTATCTAAAAAATGTGTATTTGGATGAGCAACTGGAAGGAAACACTGTGACTCTCTTAGGGTAGCCAATATCTCGTCACCAGTATAATCACATCTTCAAAGTCAAGAAACCGCTGGCAAGAGTAACGATGTTTCTCTTAAGATACACAACTAGTGGCGTATCGCTTCAGGCACACTGGAAACAGTATCTAAAAAATGTGTATTTGGGTGAGCAACTGGCACGAAACACTGTGACTCTCTTAGGGTAGCCAATATCTCGTCACCAGTATAATCACAGCTTCAAAGTCAAGAAACCGCTGGCAAGAGTAACGATGTTTCTCTTAAGATACACAACTAGTGGCGTATCGCTTCAGGCACACTGGCCACAGTATCTCAAAATGTGTATTTGGGTGAGCAACTGGCAGAAAGCACTATGACTCTCTTAAGGTAGCCAATGCCTAGTCACCAACATAATCCCATCACCAACTTCAGGAAACCGCTTGCAAAGCTAACGAAGCTTCTCATAAGATACACAGCTAGTGGGGTGTCACTTGAGGAGACTTGCCAAAGTATCAAAAAAATGTGTATTTGGGTGAGCAACTAGCAGGAATCACTATGACACTCATAGGGCTGCCAATGCCTCGTCACCAGCATAATCACATCAGCAACTTCAAGAAACCCCTGGCAAAAGTTACAATGACTCTTAAGATACACAACTAGTGGCGTAGCTATCAGGCAGACTGGAAAGAGTATCAAAAAAATGTGTATTTGGGTGAAGAACTGGCAGGAATCTCTATGACTCTCTTGAGGTAGCCAATGATTCGTCACCAGCAGAATCAAATCAGCAACTTCTAGAAACCCCTTTCAAAAGTAACGATGTTTCTCTTAAGATACACAACTAGTGGCGTATCGCTTCAGGCACACTGGAAACAGTATCTAAAAAATGTGTATTTGGGTGAGCAACTGGCACGAAGCACTGTGACTCTCTTAGGGAAACCAATATCTCGTCACCAGTATAATCACATCTTCAAAGTCAAGAAACCGCTGGCAAGAGTAACGATGTTTCTCTTAAGATACACAACTAGTGGCGTATCGCTTCAGGCAGACTGGCCACAGTATCTCAAAATGTGTATTTGGGTGAGCAACTGGCTGGAAGCACTATGACTCTCTGAAGGTAGTCTAAGCCTCGTCACCAACATAATCACATCACCAACTTCAAGAAACCGCTTGCAAAGGTAACGAAGCTTCTCATAAGATACACAGCTAGTGGGGTGTCACTTGAGGCAGACTGGCCAAAGTATCAGAAAAATGTGTATTTGGGTGAGCAAATAGCAGGAATCACTATGACACTCATAGGGTAGCCAATGCCTCGTCACCAGCATAATCACATCAGCAACTTCAAGAAACCCCTGGCAAAAGTTACAATGACTCTTAAGATACACAACTAGTGGCGTAGCTATCAGGCAGACTATAAAGAGTATCTAAAAAATGTGTATTTGGATGAGCAACTGGAAGGAAACACTGTGACTCTCTTAGGGTAGCCAATATCTCGTCACCAGTATAATCACATCTTCAAAGTCAAGACACCGCTGGCAAGAGTAACGATGTTTCTCTTAAGATACAGAACTAGTGGCGTATCGCTTCAGGCACACTGGAAACAGTATCTAAAAAATGTGTATTTGGGTGAGCAACTGGCACGAAACACTGTGACTCTCTTAGGGTAACCAATATCTCGTCACCAGTATAATCACATCCTCAAAGTCAAGAAACCGCTGGCAAGAGTAACGATGTTTCTCTTAAGATACACAACTAGTGGCGTATCGCTTCAGGCAGACTGGCCACAGTATCTCAAAATGTGTATTTGGGTGAGCAACTGGCAGAAAGCACTATGACTCTCTTAAGGTAGCCAATGCCTCGTCACCGACATAATCACATCACCAACTTCAAGAAACCGCTTGCAAAGGTAACGAAGCTTCTCATAAGATACACAGCTAGTGGGGTGTCACTTGAGGCAGACTGGCCAAAGTATCAAAAAAATGTGTATTTGGGTGAGCAACTAGCAGGAATCACTATGACACTCATAGGGTAGCCAATGCCTCGTCACCAGTATAATCACATCAGCAACTTCAAGAAACCCCTGGCAAAAGTTACAATGACTCTTAAGATACACAACTAGTGGCGTAGCTATCAGGCAGACTGGAAAGAGTATCTAAAAAATGTGTATTTGGGTGAAGAACTGGCAGGAATCTCTATGACTCTCTTGAGGTAGCCAATAATTCGTCACCAGCAGAATGAAATCAGCAACTTCTAGAAACCCCTTTCAAAAGTAACGATGTTTCTCTTAAGATACACAACTAGTGGCGTATCGCTTCAGGCACACTGGAAACAGTATCTAAAAAATGTGTATTTGGGTAAGCAACTGGCACGAAACACTGTGACTCTCTTAGGGTAGCCAATATCTCGTCACCACTATAATCACATCTTCAAAGTCAAGAAACCGCTGGCAAGAGTAACGATGTTTCTCTTAAGATACACAACTAGTGGCGTAGCTATCAGGCAGACTGGAAGGAGTATCTAAAAAATGTGTATTTGGTGAAGAACTGGCAGGAATCTCTATGACTCTCTTGAGGTAGCCAGTGCTTCGTCACCAGCAGAATCAAATGAGCAACTTCTAGAACCCCTTTCAAAAGTAACGATGTTTCTCTTAAGATACACAACTAGTTTCGTATCGCTTCAGGCACACTGGAAACAGTATCTAAAAAATGTGTATTTGGGTGAGCAACTGGCACGAAACACTGTGACTCTCTTAGGGTAACCAATATTTCGTCACCAGTATAATCACATCCTCAAAGTCAAGAAACCGCTGGCAAGAGTAACGATGTTTCTCTTAAGATACACAACTAGTGGCGTATCGCTTCAGGCAGACTGGCCACAGTATCTCAAAATGTGTATTTGGGTGAGCAACTTGCAGAAAGCACTATGACTCTCTTAAGGTAGCCAATGCCTCGTCACCAACATAATCACATCACCAACTTCAAGAAACCGCTTGCAAAGGTAACGAAGCTTCTCATAACATACACAGCTAGTGGGGTGTCACTTGAGGCAGACTGGCCAAAGTATCAAAAAAATGTGTATTTGGGTGAGCAACTAGCAGGAATCACTATGACACTCATAGGGTAGCCAATGCCTCGTCACCAGCATAATCACATCAGCAACTTCAAGAAACCCCTGGCAAAAGTTATAATGACTCTTAAGATACACAACTAGTGGCGTAGCTATCAGGCAGACTGGAAAGAGTATCTAAAAAATGTGTATTTGGGTGAAGAACTGGCAGGAATCTCTATGACTCTCTTGAGGTAGCCAGTGCTTCGTCACCAGCAGAATCAAATCAGCAACTTCTAGAACCCCTTTCAAAAGTAACGATGTTTCTCTTAAGATACACAACTAGTGGCGTATCGCTTCAGGCACACTGGAAACAGTATCTAAAAAATGTGTATTTGGGTGAGCAACTGGCACGAAACACTGTGACTCTCTTAGGGTAGCCAATATCTCGTCACCAGTATAATCACAGCTTCAAAGTCAAGAAACCGCTGGCAAGAGTAACGATGTTTCTCTTAAGATACACAACTAGTGGCGTATCGCTTCAGGCAGACTGGCCACAGTATCTCAAAATGTGTATTTGGGTGAGCAACTGGCAGAAAGCACTATGACTCTCTTAAGGTAGCCAATGCCTAGTCACCAACATAATCCCATCACCAACTTCAGGAAACCGCTTGCAAAGCTAACGAAGCTTCTCATAAGATACACAGCTAGTGGGGTGTCACTTGAGGAGACTTGCCAAAGTATCAAAAAATTGCGTATTTGGGTGAGCAACTAGCAGGAATCACTATGACACTCATAGGACTGCCAATGCCTCGTCACCAGCATAATCACATCAGCAACTTCAAGAAACCCCTGGCAAAAGTTACAATGACTCTTAAGATACACAACTAGTGGCGTAGCTATCAGGCAGACTGGAAAGAGTATCAAAAAAATGTGTATTTGGGTGAAGAACTGGCAGGAATCTCTATGACTCTCTTGAGGTAGCCAATGATTCGTCACCAGCAGAATCAAATCAGCAGCTTCTAGAAACCCCTTTCAAAAGTAACGATGTTTCTCTTAAGATACACAACTAGTGGCGTATCGCTTCAGGCACACTGGAAACAGTATCTAAAAAATGTGTATTTGGGTGAGCAACTGGCACGAAGCACTGTGACTCTCTTAGGGAAACCAATATCTCGTCACCCGTATAATCACATCTTCAAAGTCAAGAAACCGCTGGCAAGAGTAACGATGTTTCTCTTAAGATACACAACTAGTGGCGTATCGCTTCAGGCAGACTGGCCACAGTATCTCAAAATGTGTATTTGGGTGAGCAACTGGCTGGAAGCACTATGACTCTCTGAAGGTAGTCTAAGCCTCGTCACCAACATAATCACATCACCAACTTCAAGAAACCGCTTGCAAAGGTAACGAAGCTTCTCATAAGATACACAGCTAGTGGGGTGTCACTTGAGGCAGACTGGCCAAAGTATCAGAAAAATGTGTATTTGGGTGAGCAAATAGCAGGAATCACTATGACACTCATAGGGTAGCCAATGCCTCGTCACCAGCATAATCACATCAGCAACTTCAAGAAACCCCTGGCAAAAGTTACAATGACTCTTAAGATACACAACTAGTGGCGTAGCTATCAGGCAGACTGTAAAGAGTATCTAAAAAATGTGTATTTGGATGAGCAACTGGAAGGAAACACTGTGACTCTCTTAGGGTAGCCAATATCTCGTCATCAGTATAATCACATCTTCAAAGTCAAGAAACCGCTGGCAAGAGTAACGATGTTTCTCTTAAGATACACAACTAGTGGCGTATCGCTTCAGGCACACTGGAAACAGTATCTAAAAAATGTGTATTCGGGTGAGCAACTGGCACGAAACACTGTGACTCTCTTAGGGTAACCAATATCTCGTCACCAGTATAATCACATCCTCAAAGTCAAGAAACCGCTGGCAAGAGTAACGATGTTTCTCTTAAGATACACAACTAGTGGCGTATCGCTTCAGGCAGAGTGGCCACAGTATCTCAAAATGTGTATTTGGGTGAGCAACTGGCAGAAAGCACTATGACTCTCTTAAGGTAGCCAATGCCTCGTCACCAACATAATCACATCACCAACTTCAAGAAACCGCTTGCAAAGGTAACGAAGCTTCTCATAAGATACACAGCTAGTGGGGTGTCACTTGAGGCAGACTGGCCAAAGTATCAAAAAAATGTGTATTTGGGTGAGCAACTAGCAGGAATCACTATGACACCCATAGGGTAGCCAATGCCTCGTCACCAGCATAATCACATCAGCAACTTCAAGAAACCCCTGGCAAAAGTTACAATGACTCTTAAGATACACAACTAGTGGCGTAGCTATCAGGCAGACTGGAAAGAGTATCAAAAAAATGTGTATTTGGGTGAAGAACTGGCAGGAATCTCTATGACTCTCTTGAGGTAGCCAATGATTCGTCACCAGCAGAATCAAATCAGCAACTTCTAGAAACCCCTTTCAAAAGTAACGATGTTTCTCTTAAGATACACAACTAGTGGCGTATCGCTTCAGGCACACTGGAAACAGTATCTAAAAAATGTGTATTTGGGTGAGCAACTGGCACGAAGCACTGTGACTCTCTTAGGGAAACCAATATCTCGTCACCAGTATAATCACATCTTCAAAGTCAAGAAACCGCTGGCAAGAGTAACGATGTTTCTCTTAAGATACACAACTAGTGGCGTATCGCTTCAGGCAGACTGGCCACAGTATCTCAAAATGTGTATTTGGGTGAGCAACTGGCTGGAAGCACTATGACTCTCTGAAGGTAGTCTAAGCCTCGTCACCAACATAATCACATCACCAACTTCAAGAAACCGCTTGCAAAGGTAACGAAGCTTCTCATAAGATACACAGCTAGTGGGGTGTCACTTGAGGCAGACTGGCCAAAGTATCAGAAAAATGTGTATTTGGGTGAGCAAATAGCAGGAATCACTATGACACTCATAGGGTAGCCAATGCCTCGTCACCAGCATAATCACATCAGCAACTTCAAGAAACCCCTGGCAAAAGTTACAATGACTCTTAAGATACACAACTAGTGGCGTAGCTATCAGGCAGACTGGAAAGAGTATCTAAAAAATGTGTATTTGGGTGAAGAACTGGCAGGAATCTCTATGACTCTCTTGAGGTAGCCAATGCCTCATCACCAGCAGAATCACATCAGCAACTTCTAGAAACCCCTGGCAAAAGTAACGATGTTTCTCTTAAGATACACAACTAGTGGCGTATCGCTTCAGGCACACTGGAAACAGTATCTAAAAAATGTGTATTTGGGTAAGCAACTGGCACGAAACACTGTGACTCTCTTAGGGTAGCCAATATCTCGTCACCACTATAATCACATCTTCAAAGTCAAGAAACCGCTGGCAAGAGTAACGATGTTTCTCTTAAGATACACAACTAGTGGCGTATCGCTTCAGGCAGACTGGCCACAGTATCTCAAAATGTGCATTTGGGTGAGCAATGGCAATAAGCACTATGACTCTCTTAAGGTAGCCAATGCCTCGTCACCAACATAATCCCATCACCAACTTCAGGAAACCGCTTGCAAAGGTAACGAAGCTTCTCATAAGATACACAGCTAGTGGGGTGTCACTTGAGGCAGACTGGACAAAGTATCAAAAAAATGTGTATTTGGGTGAGCAACTAGCAGGAATCACTATGACACTCATAGGGTAGCCAATGCCTCGTCACCAGCATAATCACATCAGCAACTTCAAGAAACCCCTGGCAAAAGTTACAATGACTTTTAAGATACACAACTAGTGGCGTAGCTATCAGGCAGACTGGAAAGAGTATCTAAAAAATGTGTATTTGGGTGAAGAACTGGCAGGAATCTCTATGACTCTCTTGAGGTAGCCAATAATTCGTCACCAGCAGAATCAAATCAGCAACTTCTAGAAACCCCTTTCAAAAGTAACGATGTTTCTCTTAAGATACACAACTAGTGGCGTATCGCTTCAGGCACACTGGAAACAGTATCTAAAAAATGTGTATTTGGGTGAGCAACTGGCACGAAACACTGTGACTCTCTTAGGGTAACCAATATCTCGTCACCAGTATAATCACATCCTCAAAGTCAAGAAACCGCTGGCAAGAGTAACGATGTTTCTCTTAAGATACACAACTAGTGGCGTATCGCTTCAGGCAGACTGCCCACAGTATCTCAAAATGTGTATTTGGGTGAGCAACTGGCAGAAAGCACTATGACTCTCTTAAGGTAGCCAATGCCTCGTCACCAACATAATCACATCACCAACTTCAAGAAACCGCTTGCAAAGGTAACGAAGCTTCTCATAAGATACACAGCTAGTGGGGTGTCACTTGAGGCAGACTGGCCAAAGTATCAAAAAAATGTGTATTTGGGTGAGCAACTAGCAGGAATCACTATGACACTCATAGGGTAGCCAATGCCTCGTCACCAGCATAATCACATCAGCAACTTCAAGAAACCCCTGGTAAAAGTTACAATGACTCTTAAGATACACAACTAGTGGCGTAGCTATCAGGCAGACTGGAAAGAGTATCTAAAAAATGTGTATTTGGGTGAAGAACTGGCAGGAATCTCTATGACTCTCTTGAGGTAGCCAATAATTCGTCACCAGCAGAATCAAATCAGCAACTTCTAGAAACCCCTTTCAAAAGTAACGATGTTTCTCTTAAGATACACAACTAGTGGCGTATCGCTTCAGGCACACTGGAAACAGTATCTAAAAAATGTGTATTTGGGTAAGCAACTGGCACGAAACATTGTGACTCTCTTAGGGTAGCCAATATCTCGTCACCACTATAATCACATCTTCAAAGTCAAGAAACCGCTGGCAAGAGTAACGATGTTTCTTTTAAGATACACAACTAGTGGCGTATCGCTTCAGGCAGACTGGCCACAGTATCTCAAAATGTGCATTTGGGTGAGCAATGGCAATAAGCACTATGACTCTCTTAAGGTAGCCAATGCATCGTCACCAACATAATCCCATCACCAACTTCAGGAAACCGCTTGCAAAGGTAACGAAGCTTCTCATAAGATACACAGCTAGTGGGGTGTCACTTGAGGCAGACTGGACAAAGTATCAAAAAAATGTGTATTTGGGTGAGCAACTAGCAGGAATCACTATGACACTCATAGGGTAGCCAATGCCTCGTCACCAGCATAATCACATCAGCAACTTCAAGAAACCCCTGGCAAAAGTTACAATGACTCTTAAGATACACAACTAGTGGCGTAGCTATCAGGCAGACTGGAAGGAGTATCTAAAAAATGTATATTTGGTGAAGAACTGGCAGGAATCTCTATGACTCTCTTGAGGTAGCCAGTGCTTCGTCACCAGCAGAATCAAATCAGCAACTTCTAGAACCCCTTTCAAAAGTAACGATGTTTCTCTTAAGATACACAACTAGTTTCGTATCGCTTCAGGCACACTGGAAACAGTATCTAAAAAATGTGTATTTGGGTGAGCAACTGGCACGAAACACTGTGACTCTCTTAGGGTAGCCAATATCTCGTCACCAGTATAATCACAGCTTCAAAGTCAAGAACCCGCTGGCAAGAGTAACGATGTTTCTCTTAAGATACACAACTAGTGGCGTATCGCTTCAGGCAGACTGGCCACAGTATCTCAAAATGTGTATTTGGGTGAGCAACTGGCTGGAAGCACTATGACTCTCTGAAGGTAGTCAATGCCTCGTCACCAACATAATCACATCACCAACTTCAAGAAACCGCTTGCAAAGGTAACGAAGCTTCTCATAAGATACACAGCTAGTGGGGTGTCACTTGAGGCAGACTGGCCAAAGTATCAGAAAAATGTGTATTTGGGTGAGCAAATAGCAGGAATCACTATGACACTCATAGGGTAGCCAATGCCTCGTCACCAGCATAATCACATCAGCAACTTCAAGAAACCCCTGGCAAAAGTTACAATGACTCTTAAGATACACAACTAGTGGCGTAGCTATCAGGCAGACCTTAAAGAGTATCTAAAAAATGTGTATTTGGATGAGCAACTGGAAGGAAACACTGTGACTCTCTTAGGGTAGCCAATATCTCGTCACCAGTATAATCACATCTTCAAAGTCAAGAAACCGCTGGCAAGAGTAACGATGTTTCTCTTAAGATACACAACTAGTGGCGTATCGCTTCAGGCACACTGGAAACAGTATCTAAAAAATGTGTATTTGGGTGAGCAACTGGCACGAAACACTGTGACTCTCTTAGGGTAGCCAATATCTCGTCACCAGTATAATCACAGCTTCAAAGTCAAGAAACCGCTGGCAAGAGTAACGATGTTTCTCTTAAGATACACAACTAGTGGCGTATCGCTTCAGGCAGACTGGCCACAGTATCTCAAAATGTGTATTTGGGTGAGCAACTGGCAGAAAGCACTATGACTCTCTTAAGGTAGCCAATGCCTAGTCACCAACATAATCCCATCACCAACTTCAGGAAACCGCTTGCAAAGCTAACGAAGCTTCTCATAAGATACACAGCTAGTGGGGTGTCACTTGAGGAGACTTGCCAAAGTATCAAAAAAATGTGTATTTGGGTGAGCAACTAGCAGGAATCACTATGACACTCATAGGGCTGCCAATGCCTCGTCACCAGCATAATCACATCAGCAACTTCAAGAAACCCCTGGCAAAAGTTACAATGACTCTTAAGATACACAACTAGTGGCGTAGCTATCAGGCAGACTGGAAAGAGTATCAAAAAAATGTGTATTTGGGTGAAGAACTGGCAGGAATCTCTATGACTCTCTTGAGGTAGCCAATGATTCGTCACCAGCAGAATCAAATCAGCAACTTCTAGAAACCCCTTTCAAAAGTAACGATGTTTCTCTTAAGATACACAACTAGTGGCGTATCGCTTCAGGCACACTGGAAACAGTATCTAAAAAATGTGTATTTGGGTGAGCAACTGGCACGAAGCACTGTGACTCTCTTAGGGAAACCAATATCTCGTCACCAGTATAATCACATCTTCAAAGTCAAGAAACCGCTGGCAAGAGTAACGATGTTTCTCTTAAGATACACAACTAGTGGCGTATCGCTTCAGGCAGACTGGCCACAGTATCTCAAAATGTGTATTTGGGTGAGCAACTGGCTGGAAGCACTATGACTCTCTGAAGGTAGTCTAAGCCTCGTCACCAACATAATCACATCACCAACTTCAAGAAACCGCTTGCAAAGGTAACGAAGCTTCTCATAAGATACACAGCTAGTGGGGTGTCACTTGAGGCAGACTGGCCAAAGTATCAGAAAAATGTGTATTTGGGTGAGCAAATAGCAGGAATCACTATGACACCCATAGGGTAGCCAATGCCTCGTCACCAGCATAATCACATCAGCAACTTCAAGAAACCCCTGGCAAAAGTTACAATGACTCTTAAGATACACAACTAGTGGCGTAGCTATCAGGCAGACTGGAAAGAGTATCTAAAAAATGTGTATTTGGGTGAAGAACTGGCAGGAATCTCTATGACTCTCTTGAGGTAGCCAATGCCTCATCACCAGCAGAATCAAATCAGCAACTTCTAGAAACCCCTGGCAAAAGTAACGATGTTTCTCTTAAGATACACAACTAGTGGCGTATCGCTTCAGGCACACTGGAAACAGTATCTAAAAAATGTGTATTTGGGTAAGCAACTGGCACGAAACACTGTGACTCTCTTAGGGTAGCCAATATCTCGTCACCACTATAATCACATCTTCAAAGTCAAGAAACCTCTGGCAAGAGTAACGATGTTTCTCTTAAGATACACAACTAGTGGCGTATCGCTTCAGGCAGACTGGCCACAGTATCTCAAAATGTGCATTTGGGTGAGCAATGGCAATAAGCACTATGACTCTCTTAAGGTAGCCAATGCCTCGTCACCAACATAATCCCATCACCAACTTCAGGAAACCGCTTGCAAAGGTAACGAAGCTTCTCATAAGATACACAGCTAGTGGGGTGTCACTTGAGGCAGACTGGACAAAGTATCAAAAAAATGTGTATTTGGGTGAGCAACTAGCAGGAATCACTATGACACTCATAGGGTAGCCAATGCCTCGTCACCAGCATAATCACATCAGCAACTTCAAGAAACCCCTGGCAAAAGTTACAATGACTTTTAAGATACACAACTAGTGGCGTAGCTATCAGGCAGACTGGAAAGAGTATCTAAAAAATGTGTATTTGGGTGAAGAACTGGCAGGAATCTCTATGACTCTCTTGAGGTAGCCAATAATTCGTCACCAGCAGAATCAAATCAGCAACTTCTAGAAACCCCTTTCAAAAGTAACGATGTTTCTCTTAAGATACACAACTAGTGGCGTATCGCTTCAGGCACACTGGAAACAGTATCTAAAAATGTGTATTTGGGTGAGCAACTGGCACGAAACACTGTGACTCTCTTAGGGTAACCAATATCTCGTCACCAGTATAATCACATCCTCAAAGTCAAGAAACCGCTGGCAAGAGTAACGATGTTTCTCTTAAGATACACAACTAGTGGCGTATCGCTTCAGGCAGACTGGCCACAGTATCTCAAAATGTGTATTTGGGTGAGCAACTGGCAGAAAGCACTATGACTCTCTTAAGGTAGCCAATGCCTCGTCACCAACATAATCACATCACCAACTTCAAGAAACCGCTTGCAAAGGTAACGAAGCTTCTCATAAGATACACAGCTAGTGGGGTGTCACTTGAGGCAGACTGGCCAAAGTATCAAAAAAATGTGTATTTGGGTGAGCAACTAGCAGGAATCACTATGACACTCATAGGGTAGCCAATGCCTCGTCACCAGCATAATCACATCAGCAACTTCAAGAAACCCCTGGTAAAAGTTACAATGACTCTTAAGATACACAACTAGTGGCGTAGCTATCAGGCAGACTGGAAAGAGTATCTAAAAAATGTGTATTTGGGTGAAGAACTGGCAGGAATCTCTATGACTCTCTTGAGGTAGCCAATAATTCGTCACCAGCAGAATCAAATCAGCAACTTCTAGAAACCCCTTTCAAAAGTAACGATGTTTCTCTTAAGATACACAACTAGTGGCGTATCGCTTCAGGCACACTGGAAACAGTATCTAAAAAATGTGTATTTGGGTAAGCAACTGGCACGAAACATTGTGACTCTCTTAGGGTAGCCAATATCTCGTCACCACTATAATCACATCTTCAAAGTCAAGAAACCGCTGGCAAGAGTAACGATGTTTCTCTTAAGATACACAACTAGTGGCGTATCGCTTCAGGCAGACTGGCCACAGTATCTCAAAATGTGCATTTGGGTGAGCAATGGCAATAAGCACTATGACTCTCTTAAGGTAGCCAATGCATCGTCACCAACATAATCCCATCACCAACTTCAAGAAACCGCTTGCAAAGGTAACGAAGCTTCTCATAAGATACACAGCTAGTGGGGTGTCACTTGAGGCAGACTGGCCAAAGTATCAAAAAAATGTGTATTTGGGTGAGCAACTAGCAGGAATCACTATGACACTCATTGGGTAGCCAATGCCTCGTCACCAGCATAATCACATCAGCAACTTCAAGAAACCCCTGGCAAAAGTTACAATGACTCTTAAGATACACAACTAGTGGCGTAGCTATCAGGCAGACTGGAAAGAGTATCTAAAAAATGTGTATTTGGGTGAAGAACTGGCAGGAATCTCTATGACTCTCTTGAGGTAGCCAATGCCTCGTCACCAGCAGAATCAAATCAGCAACTTCTAGAAACCCCTGGCAAAAGTAACGATGTTTCTCTTAAGATACACAACTAGTGGCGTATCGCTTCAGGCACACTGGAAACAGAATCTAAAAAATGTGTATTTGGGTGAGCAACTGGCACGAAACACTGTGACTCTCTTAGGGTAACCAATATCTCGTCACCAGTATAATCACATCTTCAAAGTCAAGAAACCGCTGGCAAGAGTAACGATGTTTCTCTTAAGATACACAACTAGTGGCGTATCGCTTCAGGCAGACTGGCCACAGTATCTCAAAATGTGTATTTGGGTGAGCAACTGGCAGGAAGCACTATGACTCTCTTAAGGTAGTCAATGCCTCGTCACCAACATAATCACATCACCAACTTCAAGAAACCGCTTGCAAAGGTAACGAAGCTTCTCATAAGATACACAGCTAGTGGGGTGTCACTTGAGGCAGACTGGCCAAAGTATCAAAAAAATGTGTATTTGGGTGAGCAAATAGCAGGAATCACTATGACACTCATAGGGTAGCCAATGCCTCGTCACCAGCATAATCACATCAGCAACTTCAAGAAACCCCTGGCAAAAGTTACAATGACTCTTAAGATACACAACTAGTGGCGTAGCTATCAGGCAGACTGGAAAGAGTATCTAAAAAATGTGTATTTGGATGAGCAACTGGCAGGAAACACTGTGACTCTCTTAGGGTAGCCAATATCTCGTCACCAGTATAATCACATCTTCAAAGTCAAGAAACCGCTTTCAAGAGTAACGATGTTTCTCTTAAGATACACAACTAGTGGCGTATCGCTTCAGGCACACTGGAAACAGTATCTAAAAAATGTGTATTTGGGTGAGCAACTGGCACGAAACACTGTGACTCTCTTAGGGTAACCAATATCTCGTCACCAGTATAATCACATCTTCAAAGTCAAGAAACCGCTGGCAAGAGTAACGATGTTTCTCTTAAGATACACAACTAGTGGCGTATCGCTTCAGGCAGACTGGCCACAGTATCTCAAAATGTGTATTTGGGTGAGCAACTGGCAGGAAGCACTATGACTCTCTTAAGGTAGTCAATGCCTCGTCACCAACATAATCACATCACCAACTTCAAGAAACCGCTTGCAAAGGTAACGAAGCTTCTCATAAGATACACAGCTAGTGGGGTGTCACTTGAGGCAGACTGGCCAAAGTATCAAAAAAATGTGTATTTGGGTGAGCAAATAGCAGGAATCACTATGACACTCATAGGGTAGCCAATGCCTCGTCACCAGCATAATCACATCAGCAACTTCAAGAAACCCCTGGCAAAAGTTACAATGACTCTTAAGATACACAACTAGTGGCGTAGCTATCAGGCAGACTGGAAAGAGTATCTAAAAAATGTGTATTTGGGTGAGCAACTGGCACGAAACACTGTGACTCTCTTAGGGTAACCAATATCTCGTCACCAGTATAATCACATCCTCAAAGTCAAGAAACCGCTGGCAAGAGTAACGATGTTTCTCTTAAGATACACAACTAGTGGCGTATCGCTTCAGGCAGACTGGCCACAGTATCTCAAAATGTGTATTTGGGTGAGCAACTGGCAGAAAGCACTATGACTCTCTTAAGGTAGCCAATGCCTCGTCACCGACATAATCCCATCACCAACTTCAAGAAACCGCTTGCAAAGGTAACGAAGCTTCTCATAAGATACACAGCTGGTTGGGTGTCACTTGAGGCAGACTGGCCAAAGTATCAAAAAATGTGTATTTGGTTGAGCAACTAGCAGGAATCACTATGACACTCATAGGGTAGCCAATGCCTCGTCACCAGCATAATCACATCAGCAACTTCAAGAAACCCCTGGCAAAAGTTACAATGACTCTTAAGATACACAACTAGTGGCGTAGCTATCAGGCAGACTGGAAAGAGTATCTAAAAAATGTGTATTTGGGTGAAGAACTGGCAGGAATCTCTATGACTCTCTTGAGGTAGCCAATGCCTCGTCACCAGCAGAATCAAATCAGCAACTTCTAGAAACCCCTGGCAAAAGTAACGATGTTTCTCTAAAATTACACAACTAGTGGCGTATCGCTTCAGGCACACTGGAAACAGTATCTAAAAAATGTGTATTTGGGTGAGCAACTGATACGAAACACTGTGACTCTCTTAGGGTAACCAATATCTCGTCACCAGTATAATCACATCTTCAAAGTCAAGAAACCGCTGGCAAGAGTAACGATGTTTCTCTTAAGATACACAACTAGTGGCGTATGGCTTCAGGCAGACTGGCCACAGTATCTCAAAATGGGTATTTGGGTGAGCAATGGCAATAAGCACTATGACTCTCTTAAGGTAGCCAATGCCTCTTCACCAACATAATCCCATCACCAACTTCCGGAAACCGCTTGCAAAGGTAACGAAGCTTCTCATAAGATACACAGCTAGTGGGGTGTCACTTGAGGCAGACTGGCCAAAGTATCAAAAAAATGTGTATTTGGGTGAGCAACTAGCAGGAATCACTATGACACTCATAGGGTAGCCAATGCCTCGTCACCAGCATAATCACATCAGCAACTTCAAGAAACCCCTGGCAAAAGTTACAATGACTCTTAAGATACACAACTAGTGGCGTAGCTATCAGGCAGACTGGAAAGAGTATCTAAAAAATGTGTATTTGGGTGAAGAACTGGCAGGAATCTCTATGACTCTCTTGAGGTAGCCAGTGCTTAGTCACCAGCAGAATCAAATCAGCAACTTCTAGAACCCCTTTCAAAAGTAACGATGTTTCTCTTAAGATACACAACTAGTGGCGTATCGCTTCAGGCACACTGGAAACAGTATCTAAAAAATGTGTATTTGGGTGAGCAACTGGCACGAAACACTGTGACTCTCTTAGGGTAGCCAATATCTCGTCACCAGTATAATCACAGCTTCAAAGTCAAGAAACCGCTGGCAAGAGTAACGATGTTTCTCTTAAGATACACAACTAGTGGCGTATCGCTTCAGGCAGACTGGCCACAGTATCTCAAAATGTGTACTTTGGTGAGCAACTGGCAAGAAGATCTATGACTCTCTTAAGGTAGCCAATGCCTCGTCACCAACATAATCCCATCACCAACTTCAAGAAACCGCTTGCAAAGGTAACGAAGCTTCTCATAAGATACACAGCTAGTGGGGTGTCACTTGAGGCAGACTGGCCAAAGTATCAAAAAAATGTGTATTTGGGTGAGCAACTAGCAGGAATCACTATGACACTCATAGGGTAGCCAATGCCTCGTCACCAGCATAATCACATCAGCAACTTCAAGAAACCCCTGGCAAAAGTTACAATGACTCTTAAGATACACAACTAGTGGCGTAGCTATCAGGCAGACTGGAAACAGTATCTAAAAAATGTGTATTTGGGTGAGCAACTGGCAGGAATCTCTATGACTCTCTTGAGGTAGCCAATGCCTCGTCACCAGCAGAATCAAATCAGCAACTTCTAGAAACCCCTGGCAAAAGTAACGATGTTTCTCTTAAGATTCACAACTAGTGGCGTATCGCTTCAGGCACACTGGCCACAGTATCTCAAAATGTGTATTTGGGTGAGCAACTGGCAGGAAGCGCTATGACTCTCTTAAGGTAGCCAATGCCTAGTCACCAACATAATCCCATCACCAACTTCAGGAAACCGCTTGCAAAGCTAACGAAGCTTCTCATAAGATACTCAGCTAGTGGGGTGTCACTTGAGGAGACTTGCCAAAGTATCAAAAAGATGTGTATTTGGGTGAGCAACTAGCAGGAATCACTATGACACTCATAGGGCAGCCAATGCCTCGTCACCAGCATAATCACATCAGCAACTTCAAGAAACCCCTGGCAAAAGTTACAATGACTCTTAAGATACACAACTAGTGGCGTAGCTATCAGGCAGACTGGAAAGACTATCTAAAAAATGTGTATTTGGGTGAAGAACTGGCAGGAAGCTCTATGACTCTCTTGAGGTAGCCAATGCCTCGTCACCAGCAGAATCAAATCAGCAACTTCTAGAAACCCCTGGCAAAAGTAACGATGTTTCTCTTAAGATACACAACTAGTGGCGTATCGCTTCAGGCACACGAAACAGTATCTAAAAAATGTGTATTTGGGTGAGCAACTGGCAGGAAGCGCTATGACTCTCTTAAGGTAGCCAATGCCTAGTCACCAACATAATCCCATCACCAACTTCAGGAAACCGCTTGCAAAGCTAACGAAGCTTCTCATAAGACACTCAGCTAGTGGGGTGTCACTTGAGGAGACTTGCCAAAGTATCAAAAAAATGTGTATTTGGGTGAGCAACTAGCAGGAATCACTATGACACTCATAGGGCAGCCAATGCCTCGTCACCAGCATAATCACATCAGCAACTTCAAGAAACCCCTGGCAAAAGTTACAATGACTCTTAAGATACACAACTAGTGGCGTAGCTATCAGGCAGACTGGAAAGAGTATCTAAAAAATGTGTATTTGGGTGAAGAACTGGCAGGAAGCTCTATGACTCTCTTGAGGTAGCCAATGCCTCGTCACCAGCAGAATCAAATCAGCAACTTCTAGAAACCCCTGGCAAAAGTAACGATGTTTCTCTTAAGATACACAACTAGTGGCGTATCGCTTCAGGCACACGAAACAGTATCTAAAAAATGTGTATTTGGGTGAGCAACCGGCACGAAACACTGTGACTCTCTTAGGGTAACCAATATCTCGTCACCAGTACAATCACAGCTTCAAAGTCAAGAAACCGCTGGCAAGAGTAACGATGTTTCTCTTAAGATACACAACTAGTGGCGTATCGGCTCAGGCAGACTGGCCACAGTGTCTCAAAGTGTGTATTTGGGTAAGCAACTGGCAGAAAGCACTATGACCCTCTTAACGTAGCCAAAGCCTCGTCACCAACATAATCACATCATCAACTTCAAGAAACCGCTTGCAAAGGTAACGAAGCTTCTCATAAGATACACAACTAGTGGGGTGTCACTTGAGGCAGACTGGCCAAAGTATCAAAAAAATGTGTATTTGGGTGAGCAACTAGCAGGAATCACTATGACACTCATAGCGTAGCCAATGCCTCGTCACCAGCATAATCACATCAGCAACTTCAAGAAACCCCTGGCAAAAGTTACAAAGACTCTTAAGATACACAACTAGTGGCGTAGCTATCAGGCAGACTGGAAAGAGTATCTAAAAAATTTGTATTTGGATGAGCAACTGGCAGGAAACACTGTGACTCTCTTAGGGTAGCCAATATCTCGTCACCAGTATAATCACATCTTCAAAGTCAAGAAACCGCTGGCAAGAGTAACGATGTTTCTCTTAAGATACACAACTAGTGGCGTATCGCTTCAGGAAGACTGTCCACAGTATCTCAAAATGTGTATTTGGGTGAGCAACTGGCAGGAAGCACTATGACTCTCTTAAGGTAGCCAATGCCTAGTCACCAACATAATCCCATCACCAACTTCAGGAAACCGCTTGCAAAGGTAACGAAGCTTCTCATAAGATACACAGCTAGTGGGGTGTCATTTGAGGCAGACTGGCCAAAGTATCAAAAAAATGTGTATTTGGGTGAGCAACTAGCAGGAATCACTATGACACTCATAGGGTAGCCAATGCCTCGTCACCAGCATAATCACATCAGCAACTTCAAGAAACCCCTGGCAAAAGTTACAATGACTCTTAAGATACACAACTAGTGGCGTAGCTATCAGGCAGACTGGAAAGAGTATCTAAAAAATGTGTATTTGGGTGAAGAACTGGCAGGAATCTCCATGACTCTCTTGAGGTAGCCAATGCCTCGTCACCAGCAGAATCAAATCAGCAACTTCTAGAAACCCCTGGCCAAAGTAACGATGTTTCTCTTAAGATACACAACTAGTGGCGTATCGCTTCAGGCACACTGGAAACAGTATCTAAAAAATGTGTATTTGGGTGAGCAACTGGCACGAAAAACTGTGACTCTCTTAGGGTAACCAATATCTCGTCACCAGTATAATCACATCTTCAAAGTCAAGAAACCGCTGGCAAGAGTAACGATGTTTCTCTTAAGATACACAACTAGTGGCGTATCGCTTCAGGCAGACTGGCCACAGTATCTCAAAATGTGTATTTTGGTGAGCAACTGGCAGGAAGCACTATGACTCTCTTAAGGTAGCCAATGCCTAGTCACCAACATAATCCCATCACCAACTTCAGGAAACCGCTTGCAAAGGTAACGAAGCTTCTCATAAGATACACAGCTAGTGGGGTGTCACTTGAGGCAGACTGGCCAAAGTATCAAAAAAATGTGTATTTGGGTGAGCAACTAGCAGGAATCACTATGACACTCATAGGGCAGCCAATGCCTCGTCACCAGCATAATCACATCAGCAACTTCAAGAAACCCCTGGCAAAAGTTACAATGACTCTTAAGATACACAACTAGTGGCGTAGCTATCAGGCAGACTGTAAAGAGTATCTAAAAAATGTGTATTTGGGTTCAGAACTGGCAGGAATCTCTATGACTCTCTTGAGGTAGCCAATGCCTCGTCACCAGCAGAATCAAATCAGCAACTTCTAGAAACCCCTGGCAAAAGTAACGATGTTTCTCTTAAGATACACAACTAGTGGC
This sequence comes from Schistocerca nitens, assembly GCF_023898315.1. Classification (NCBI taxonomy): domain Eukaryota; kingdom Metazoa; phylum Arthropoda; class Insecta; order Orthoptera; family Acrididae; genus Schistocerca; species Schistocerca nitens. Next base: position 102,404,535 of record NC_064616.1, on the reverse strand, counting down.
GTATCGCTTCAGGCACACTGGAAACAGTATCTAAAAAATGTGTATTTGGGTGAGCAACTGGCACGAAACACTGTCACTCTCTTAGGGTAGCCAATATCTCGTCACCAGTATAATCACAGCTTCAAAGTCAAGGAACCGCTGGCAAGAGTAACGATGTTTCTCTTAAGATACACAACTAGTGGCGTATCGCTTCAGGCAGACTGGCCACAGTATCTCAAAATGTGTATTTGGGTGAGCAACTGGCAGGAAGCACTATGACTCTCTTAAGGTAGCCAATGCCTCGTCACCAACATAATCCCATCACCAACTTCAAGAAACCGCTTGCAAAGGTAACGAAGCTTCTCATAAGATACACAGCTAGTGGGGTGTCACTTGAGGCAGACTGGCCAAAGTATCAAAAAAATGTGTATTTGGGTGAGCAACTAGCAGGAATCACTATGACACTCATAGGGCAGCCAATGCCTCGTCACCAGCATAATCACATCAGCAACTTCAAGAAACCCCTGGCAAAAGTTACAATGACTCTTAAGATACACAACTAGTGGCGTAGCTATCAGGCAGACTGGAAAGAGTATCTAAAAAATGTGTATTTGGATGAGCAACTGGAAGGAAACACTGTGACTCTCTTAGGGTAGCCAATATCTCGTCACCAGTATAATCACATCTTCAAAGTCAAGAAACCGCTGGCAAGAGTAACGATGTTTCTCTTAAGATACACAACTAGTGGCGTATCGCTTCAGGCAGACTGGCCACAGTATCTCAAAATGTGTATTTGGGTGAGCAACTGGCAGGAAGCACTATGACTCTCTTAAGGTAGCCAATGCCTAGTCGCCAACATAATCCCATCACCAACTTCAGGAAACCGCTTGCAAAGGTAACGAAGCTTCTCATAAGATACACAGCTAGTGGGGTGTCACTTGAGGCAGACTGGCCAAAGTATCAAAAAAATGTGTATTTGGGTGAGCAACTAGCAGGAATCACTATGACACTCATAGGGTAGCCAATGCCTCGTCACCAGCATAATCACATCAGCAACTTCAAGAAACCCCTGGCAAAAGTAACAATGACTCTTAAGATACACAACTAGTGGCGTAGCTATCAGGCAGACTGTAAAGAGTATCTAAAAAATGTGTATTTGGATGAGCAACTGGCAGGAAACACTGTGACCTTCTTAGGGTAGCCAATATCTCGTCACCAGTATAATCACATCTTCAAAGTCAAGAAACCGCTGGCAAAAGTAACGATGTTTCTTTTAAGATACACAACTAGTGGCGTATCGCTTCAGGCACACTGGAAACAGTATCTAAAAAATGTGTATTTGGGTGAGCAACTGGCACGAAACACTGTGACTCCCTTAGGGTAACCAATATCTCGTCACCAGTATAATCACATCCTCAAAGTCATGGAACCGCTGGCAGGAGTAACGATGTTTCTCTTAAGATACACAACTAGTGGCGTATCGCTTCAGGCAGACTGGCCACAGTATCTCAAAATGTGTATTTGGGTGAGCAACTGGCAGGAAGCACTATGACTCTCTTAAGGTAGTCAATGCCTCGTCACCAACATAATCCCATCACCAACTTCAAGATACCGCTTGCAAAGGTAACGAAGCTTCTCATAAGATACACAGCTAGTGGGGTGTCACTTGAGGCAGACTGGCCAAAGTATCAAAAAAATGTGTATTTGGGTGAGCAACTAGCAGGAATCACTATGACACTCATAGGGTAGCCAATGCTTCGTCACCAGCATAATCACATCAGCAACTTCAAGAAACCCCTGGCAAAAGTTACAATGACTCTTAAGATACACAACTAGTGGCGTAGCTATCAGGCAGACTGGAAAGAGTATCTAAAAAATGTGTATTTGGATGAGCAACTGGCAGGAAACACTGTGACTCTCTTAGGGTAGCCAATATCTCGTCACCAGTATAATCACATCTTCAAAGTCAAGAAACCGCTGGCAAGAGTAACGATGTTTCTCTTAAGATACACAACTAGTGGCGTATCGCTTCAGGCAGACTGGCCACAGTATCTCAAAATGTGTATTTGGGTGAGCAATGGCAATAAGCACTATGACTCTCTTAAGGTAGCCAATGCCTCGTCACCAACATAATCCCATCACCAAATTCAGGAAACCGCTTGCAAAGGTAACGAAGCTTCTCATAAGATACACAGCTAGTGGGGTGTCACTTGAGGCAGACTGGCCAAAGTATCAAAAAATGTGTATTTGGGTGAGCAACTAGCAGGAATCACTATGACACTCATAGGGCAGCCAATGCCTCGTCACCAGCATAATCACATCAGCCACTTCTAGAAACCCCTGGCAAAAGTTACCATGACTCTTAAGATACTCAACTAGTGGCGTAGCTATCAGGCAGACTGGAAAGAGTATCTAAAAAATGTGTATTTGGGTGATGAACTGGCAGGAATCTCTATGACTCTCTTGAGGTAGCCAATGCCTCGTCACCAGCAGAATCAAATCAGCAACTTCTAGAAACCCCTGGCAAAAGTAACGATGTTTCTCTGAAGATACACAACTAGTGGCGTATGGCTTCAGGCACACTGGAAACAGTATCTAAAAAATGTGTATTTGGGTGAGCAACTAGCACGAAACACTGTGACTCTCTTAGGGTAACCAATATCTCGTCACCAGTATAATCACATCTTCAAAGTCAAGAAACCGCTGGCAAGAGTAACGATGTTTCTCTTAAGATACACAACTAGTGGCGTATCGCTTCAGGCAGACTGGCCACAGTATCTAAAAATGTGTATTTGGGTGAGCAACTGGCAGAAAGCACAATGACTCTCTTAACGTAGCCAAAGCCTCGTCACCAACATAATCACATCACCAACTTCAAGAAACCGCTTGCAAAGGTAACGAAGCTTCTCATAAGATACACAACTAGTGGGGTGTCACTTGAGGCAGACTGGCCAAAGTATCAAAAAAATGTGTATTTGGCTGAGCAACTAGCAGGAATCACTATGACACTCATAGGGTAGCCAATGCCTCATCACCAGCATAATCACATCAGCAACTTCAAGAAACCCCTGGCAAAAGTTACAATGACTCTTAAGATACACAACTAGTGGCGTAGCTATAAGGCAGACTGGAAAGAGTATCTAAAAATGTGTATTTAAATGAGCAACTGGCAGGAAACAGTGTGACTCTCTTAGGGTAGCCAATATCTCGTCACCAGTATAATCACATCTTCCAAGTCAAGAAACCGCTGGCAAGAGTAACGATGTTTCTCTTAAGATACACAACTAGTGGCGTATCGCTTCAGGCAGACTGGCCACAGTATCTCAAAATGTGTATTTGGGTGAGCAACTGGCAATAAGCACTATGACCCTCTTAAGGAAGCCAATGCCTCGTCACCAACATAATCCCATCACCAACTTCAGGAAACCGCTTGCAAAGGTAACGAAGCTTCTCATAAGATACACAGCTAGTGGGGTGTCACTCGAAGCAGACTGGCCAAGGTATCAAAAAAATGTGTATTTGGGTGAGCAACTAGCAGGAATCGCTATGACACTCATAGGGTAGCCAATGCCTCGTCACCAGCATAATCACATCAGCAACTTCAAGAAACCCCTGGCAAAAGTTACAATGACTCTTAAGATACACAACTAGTGGCGTAGCTATCAGGCAGACTGGAAAGAGTATCTAAAAAATGTGTATTTGGATGAGCAACTGGAAGGAAACACTGTGACTCTCTTAGGGTAGCCAATATCTCGTCACCAGTATAATCACATCTTCAAAGTCAAGAAACCGCTGGCAAGAGTAACGATGTTTCTCTTAAGATACACAACTAGTGGCGTATCGCTTCAGGCACACTGGAAACAGTATCTAAAAAATGTGTATTTGGGTGAGCAACTGGCACGAAACACTGTCACTCTCTTAGGGTAGCCAATATCTCGTCACCAGTATAATCACAGCTTCAAAGTCAAGGAACCGCTGGCAAGAGTAACGATGTTTCTCTTAAGATACACAACTAGTGGCGTATCGCTTCAGGCAGACTGGCCACAGTATCTCAAAATGTGTATTTGGGTGAGCAACTGGCAGGAAGCACTATGACTCTCTTAAGGTAGCCAATGCCTCGTCACCAACATAATCCCATCACCAACTTCAAGAAACCGCTTGCAAAGGTAACGAAGCTTCTCATAAGATACACAGCTAGTGGGGTGTCACTTGAGGCAGACTGGCCAAAGTATCAAAAAAATGTGTATTTGGGTGAGCAACTAGCAGGAATCACTATGACACTCATAGGGCAGCCAATGCCTCGTCACCAGCATAATCACATCAGCAACTTCAAGAAACCCCTGGCAAAAGTTACAATGACTCTTAAGATACACAACTAGTGGCGTAGCTATCAGGCAGACTGGAAAGAGTATCTAAAAAATGTGTATTTGGATGAGCAACTGGAAGGAAACACTGTGACTCTCTTAGGGTAGCCAATATCTCGTCACCAGTATAATCACATCTTCAAAGTCAAGAAACCGCTGGCAAGAGTAACGATGTTTCTCTTAAGATACACAACTAGTGGCGTATCGCTTCAGGCAGACTGGCCACAGTATCTCAAAATGTGTATTTGGGTGAGCAACTGGCAGGAAGCACTATGACTCTCTTAAGGTAGCCAATGCCTAGTCGCCAACATAATCCCATCACCAACTTCAGGAAACCGCTTGCAAAGGTAACGAAGCTTCTCATAAGATACACAGCTAGTGGGGTGTCACTTGAGGCAGACTGGCCAAAGTATCAAAAAAATGTGTATTTGGGTGAGCAACTAGCAGGAATCACTATGACACTCATAGGGTAGCCAATGCCTCGTCACCAGCATAATCACATCAGCAACTTCAAGAAACCCCTGGCAAAAGTAACAATGACTCTTAAGATACACAACTAGTGGCGTAGCTATCAGGCAGACTGTAAAGAGTATCTAAAAAATGTGTATTTGGATGAGCAACTGGCAGGAAACACTGTGACCTTCTTAGGGTAGCCAATATCTCGTCACCAGTATAATCACATCTTCAAAGTCAAGAAACCGCTGGCAAAAGTAACGATGTTTCTTTTAAGATACACAACTAGTGGCGTATCGCTTCAGGCACACTGGAAACAGTATCTAAAAAATGTGTATTTGGGTGAGCAACTGGCACGAAACACTGTGACTCCCTTAGGGTAACCAATATCTCGTCACCAGTATAATCACATCCTCAAAGTCATGGAACCGCTGGCAGGAGTAACGATGTTTCTCTTAAGATACACAACTAGTGGCGTATCGCTTCAGGCAGACTGGCCACAGTATCTCAAAATGTGTATTTGGGTGAGCAACTGGCAGGAAGCACTATGACTCTCTTAAGGTAGTCAATGCCTCGTCACCAACATAATCCCATCACCAACTTCAAGATACCGCTTGCAAAGGTAACGAAGCTTCTCATAAGATACACAGCTAGTGGGGTGTCACTTGAGGCAGACTGGCCAAAGTATCAAAAAAATGTGTATTTGGGTGAGCAACTAGCAGGAATCACTATGACACTCATAGGGTAGCCAATGCTTCGTCACCAGCATAATCACATCAGCAACTTCAAGAAACCCCTGGCAAAAGTTACAATGACTCTTAAGATACACAACTAGTGGCGTAGCTATCAGGCAGACTGGAAAGAGTATCTAAAAAATGTGTATTTGGATGAGCAACTGGCAGGAAACACTGTGACTCTCTTAGGGTAGCCAATATCTCGTCACCAGTATAATCACATCTTCAAAGTCAAGAAACCGCTGGCAAGAGTAACGATGTTTCTCTTAAGATACACAACTAGTGGCGTATCGCTTCAGGCAGACTGGCCACAGTATCTCAAAATGTGTATTTGGGTGAGCAATGGCAATAAGCACTATGACTCTCTTAAGGTAGCCAATGCCTCGTCACCAACATAATCCCATCACCAAATTCAGGAAACCGCTTGCAAAGGTAACGAAGCTTCTCATAAGATACACAGCTAGTGGGGTGTCACTTGAGGCAGACTGGCCAAAGTATCAAAAAATGTGTATTTGGGTGAGCAACTAGCAGGAATCACTATGACACTCATAGGGCAGCCAATGCCTCGTCACCAGCATAATCACATCAGCCACTTCTAGAAACCCCTGGCAAAAGTTACCATGACTCTTAAGATACTCAACTAGTGGCGTAGCTATCAGGCAGACTGGAAAGAGTATCTAAAAAATGTGTATTTGGGTGATGAACTGGCAGGAATCTCTATGACTCTCTTGAGGTAGCCAATGCCTCGTCACCAGCAGAATCAAATCAGCAACTTCTAGAAACCCCTGGCAAAAGTAACGATGTTTCTCTGAAGATACACAACTAGTGGCGTATGGCTTCAGGCACACTGGAAACAGTATCTAAAAAATGTGTATTTGGGTGAGCAACTAGCACGAAACACTGTGACTCTCTTAGGGTAACCAATATCTCGTCACCAGTATAATCACATCTTCAAAGTCAAGAAACCGCTGGCAAGAGTAACGATGTTTCTCTTAAGATACACAACTAGTGGCGTATCGCTTCAGGCAGACTGGCCACAGTATCTAAAAATGTGTATTTGGGTGAGCAACTGGCAGAAAGCACAATGACTCTCTTAACGTAGCCAAAGCCTCGTCACCAACATAATCACATCACCAACTTCAAGAAACCGCTTGCAAAGGTAACGAAGCTTCTCATAAGATACACAACTAGTGGGGTGTCACTTGAGGCAGACTGGCCAAAGTATCAAAAAAATGTGTATTTGGCTGAGCAACTAGCAGGAATCACTATGACACTCATAGGGTAGCCAATGCCTCATCACCAGCATAATCACATCAGCAACTTCAAGAAACCCCTGGCAAAAGTTACAATGACTCTTAAGATACACAACTAGTGGCGTAGCTATAAGGCAGACTGGAAAGAGTATCTAAAAATGTGTATTTAAATGAGCAACTGGCAGGAAACAGTGTGACTCTCTTAGGGTAGCCAATATCTCGTCACCAGTATAATCACATCTTCCAAGTCAAGAAACCGCTGGCAAGAGTAACGATGTTTCTCTTAAGATACACAACTAGTGGCGTATCGCTTCAGGCAGACTGGCCACAGTATCTCAAAATGTGTATTTGGGTGAGCAACTGGCAATAAGCACTATGACCCTCTTAAGGAAGCCAATGCCTCGTCACCAACATAATCCCATCACCAACTTCAGGAAACCGCTTGCAAAGGTAACGAAGCTTCTCATAAGATACACAGCTAGTGGGGTGTCACTCGAAGCAGACTGGCCAAGGTATCAAAAAAATGTGTATTTGGGTGAGCAACTAGCAGGAATCGCTATGACACTCATAGGGTAGCCAATGCCTCGTCACCAGCATAATCACATCAGCAACTTCAAGAAACCCCTGGCAAAAGTTACAATGACTCTTAAGATACACAACTAGTGGCGTAGCTATCAGGCAGACTGGAAAGAGTATCTAAAAAATGTGTATTTGGGTGAGCAACTAGCAGGAATCACTATGACACTCATAGGGCAGCCAATGCCTCGTCACCAGCATAATCACATCAGCAACTTCTAGAAACCCCTGGCAAAAGTTACCATGACTCTTAAGATACTCAACTAGTGGCGTAGCTATCAGGCAGACTGGAAAGAGTATCTAAAAAATGTGTATTTGGGTGATGAACTGGCAGGAATCTCTATGACTCTCTTGAGGTAGCCAATGCCTCGTCACCAGCAGAATCAAATCAGCAACTTCTAGAAACCCCTGGCAAAAGTAACGATGTTTCTCTGAAGATACACAACTAGTGGCGTATGGCTTCAGGCACACTGGAAACAGTATCTAAAAAATGTGTATTTGGGTGAGCAACTAGCACGAAACACTGTGACTCTCTTAGGGTAACCAATATCTCGTCACCAGTATAATCACATCTTCAAAGTCAAGAAACCGCTGGCAAGAGTAACGATGTTTCTCTTAAGATACACAACTAGTGGCGTATCGCTTCAGGCAGACTGGCCACAGTATCTCAAAATGTGTATTTGGGTGAGCAACTGGCAGAAAGCACAATGACTCTCTTAACGTAGCCAAAGCCTCGTCACCAACATAATCACATCACCAACTTCAAGAAACCGCTTGCAAAGGTATCGAAGCTTCTCATAAGATACACAACTAGTGGGGTGTCACTTGAGGCAGACTGGCCAAAGTATCAAAAAAATGTGTATTTGGGTGAGCAACTAGCAGGAATCACTATGACACTCATAGGGTAGCCAATGCCTCATCACCAGCATAATCACATCAGCAACTTCAAGAAACCCCTGGCAAAAGTTACAATGACTCTTAAGATACACAACTAGTGGCGTAGCTATCAGGCAGACTGGAAAGAGTATCTAAAAATGTGTATTTAAATGAGCAACTGGCAGGAAACACTGTGACTCTCTTAGGGTAGCCAATATCTCGTCACCAGTATAATCACATCTTCAAAGTCAAGAAACCGCTGGCAAGAGTAACGATGTTTCTCTTAAGATACACAACTAGTGGCGTATCGCTTCAGGCAGACTGGCCACAGTATCTCAAAATGTGTATTTGGGTGAGCATCTGGCAATAAGCACTATGACTCTCTTAAGGAAGCCAATGCCTCGTCACCAACATAATCCCATCACCAACTTCAGGAAACCGCTTGCAAAGGTAACGAAGCTTCTCATAAGATACACAGCTAGTGGGGTGTCACTCGAGGCAGACTGGCCAAGGTATCAAAAAAATGTGTATTTGGGTGAGCAACTAGCAGGAATCACTATGACACTCATAGGGTAGCCAATGCCTCGTCACCAGCATAATCACATCAGCAACTTCAAGAAACCCCTGGCAAAAGTTACAATGACTCTTAAGATACACAACTAGTGGCGTAGCTATCAGGCAGACTGGAAAGAGTATCTAAAAAATGTGTATTTGGGTGAGCAACTGGCAGGAATCTCTATGACTCTCTTGAGGTAGCCAATGCTTCGTCACCAGCAGAATCAAATCAGCAACTTCTAGAAAACCCTTTCAAAAGTAACGATGTTTCTCTTAAGATACACAACTAGTGGCGTATCGCTTCAGGCACACTGGAAACAGTATCTAAAAAATGTGTATTTGGGTGAGCAACTGGCACGAAACACTGTGACTCTCTTAGGGTAACCAATATCTCGTCACCAGTATAATCACATCTTCAAAGTCAAGAAACTGCTGGCAAGAGTAACGATGTTTCTCTTAAGATACACAACTAGTGGCGTATCGCTTCAGGCAGACTGGCCACAGTATCTCAAAATGTGTATTTGGGTGAGCAACTGGCAGAAAGCACTACGACTCTCTTAAGGTAGCCAATGCCTCGTCACCAACATTATCACATCACCAACTTCAAGAAACCGCTTGCAAAGGTAACGAAGCTTCTCATAAGATACACAGCTAGTGGGGTGTCACTTGAGGCAGACTGGCCAAAGTATCAAAAAAATGTGTATTTGGGTGAGCAACTGGCAGGAAGCACTATGACTCTCTTAAGGTAGCCAATGCCTCGTCACCAACATAATCACATCACCAACTTCCAGAAACCGCTTGCAAAGGTAACGAAGCTTCTCATAAGATACACAGCTAGTGGGTTGTCACTTGAGGCAGACTGGCCAAAGTATCAAAAAAATGTGTATTTGGGTGAGCAACTAGCAGGAATCACTATGACACTCATAGGGTAGCCAATGCCTCGTCACCAGCATAATCACATCAGCAACTTCAAGAAACCCATGGCAAAAGTTACAATGACTCTTAAGATACACAACTAGTGGCGTAGCTATCAGGCAGACTGGAAAGAGTATCTAAAAAATGTGTATTTGGATGAGCAACTGGCAGGAAACACTGTGACTCTCTTAGGGTAGCCAATATCTCGTCACCAGTATAATCACATCTTCAAAGTCAAGTAACCGCTGGCAAGAGTAACGATGTTTCTCTTAAGATACACAACTAGTGGCGTATCGCTTAAGGCAGACTGGCCACAATATCTCAAAATGTGTATTTGGGTGAGCAACTGGCAGGAAGCACTATGACTCTCTTAAGGTAGCCAATGCCTTGTCACCAACATAATCCCATCACCAAATTCAGGAAACCGCTTGCAAAGGTAACGAAGCTTCTCATAAGATACACAGCTAGTGGGGTGTCACTTGAGGCAGACTGGCCAAAGTATCAAAAAAATGTGTATTTGGGTGAGCAACTAGCAGGAATCACTATGACACTCATAGGGCAGCCAATGCCTCGTCACCAGCATAATCACATCAGCAACTTCAAGAAACCCCTGGCAAAAGTTACAATGACTCTTAAGATACACAACTAGTGGGGTAGCTATCAGGCAGACTGGAAAGAGTATCTAAAAAATGTGTATTTGGGTGAAGAACTGGCAGGAATCTCTATGACTCTCTTGAGGTAGCCAATGCCTCGTCACCAGCAGAATCAAATCAGCAACTTCTAGAAACCCCTGGCAAAAGTAACGATGTTTCTCTTAAGATACACAACTAGTGGCGTATCGCTTCAGGCACACTGGAAACAGTATCTAAAAAATGTGTATTTGGGTGAGCAACTGGCACGAAACACTGTCACTCTCTTAGGGTAGCCAATATCTCGTCACCAGTATACTCACAGCTTCAAAGTCAAGGAACCGCTGGCAAGAGTAACGATGTTTCTCTTAAGATACACAACTAGTGGCGTATCGCTTCAGGCAGACTGGCCACAGTATCTCAAAATGTGTATTTGGGTGAGCAACTGGCAGGAAGCACTATGACTCTCTTAAGGTAGCCAATGCCGTGTCACCATCATAATCCCATCACCAACTTCAAGAAACCGCTTGCAAAGGTAACGAAGCTTCTCATAAGATACACAGCTAGTGGGGTGTCACGTGAGGCAGACTGGCCAAAGTATCAAAAAAATGTGTATTTGGGTGAGCAACTAGCAGGAAACACTATGACACTCATAGGGCAGCCAATGCCTCGTCACCAGTATAATCACATCTTCAAAGTCAAGAAACCGCTGGCAAGAGTAACGATGTTTCTCTTAAGATACACAACTAGTGGCGTATCGCTTCAGGCAGACTGGCCACAGTATCTCAAGATGTGTATTTGGGTGAGCAACTGGCAGGAAGCACTATGACCCTCTTAAGGTAGCCAATGCCTTGTCACCATCATAATCCCATCACCAACTTCAAGAAACCGCTTGCAAAGGTAACGAAGCTTCTCATAAGATACACAGCTAGTGGGGTGTCACGTGAGGCAGACTGGCCAAAGTATCAAAAAAATGTGTATTTGGGTGAGCAACTAGCAGGAAACACTATGACACTCATAGGGCAGCCAATGCCTCGTCACCAGCATAATCACATCAGCAACTTCAAGAAACCCCTGGCAAAAGTTACAATGACTCTTAAGATACACAACTAGTGGCGTAGCTATCAGGCAGACTGGAAAGAGTATCTAAAAAATGTGTATTTGGGTGAAGAACTGGCAGGAATCTCTATGACTCTCTTGAGGTAGCCAATGCTTCGTCACCAGCAGAATCAAATCAGCAACTTCTAGAAAACCCTTTCAAAAGTAACGATGTTTCTCTTAAGATACACAACTAGTGGCGTATCGCTTCAGGCACACTGGAAACAGTATCTAAAAAATGTGTATTTGGGTGAGCAACTGGCACGAAACACTGTGACTCTCTTAGGGTAACCAATATCTCGTCACCAGTATAATCACATCTTCAAAGTCAAGAAACTGCTGGCAAGAGTAACGATATTTCTCTTAAGATACACAACTAGTGGCGTATCGCTTCAGGCAGTCTGGCCACAGTATCTCAAAATGTGTATTTGGGTGAGCAACTGGCAGAAAGCACTACGACTCTCTTAAGGTAGCCAATGCCTCGTCACCAACATTATCACATCACCAACTTCAAGAAACCGCTTGCAAAGGTAACGAAGCTTCTCATAAGATACACAGCTAGTGGGGTGTCACTTGAGGCAGACTGGCCAAAGTATCAAAAAAATGTGTATTTGGGTGAGCAACTAGCAGGAATCACTATGACACTCATAGGGTAGCCAATGCCTCGTCACCAGTATAATCACATCTTCAAAGTCAAGAAACCGCTGGCAAGAGTAACGATGTTTCTCTTAAGATACACAACTAGTGGCGTATCGCTTCAGGCAGACTGGCCACAGTATCTCAAGATGTGTATTTGGGTGAGCAACTGGCAGGAAGCACTATGACCCTCTTAAGGTAGCCAATGCCTAGTCACCAACATAATCCCATCACCAACTTCAAGAAACCGCTTGCAAAGATAACGAAGCTTCTCATAAGATACACAGCTAGTGGGGTGTCACTTGAGGCACACTGGCCAAAGTATCAAAAAAATGTGTATTTGGGTGAGCAACTAGCAGGAATCACTATGACACTCATAGGGTAGCCAATGCCTCGTCACCAGCATAATCACATCAGCAACTTCAAGAAACCCCTGGCAAAAGTTACAATGACTCTTAAGATACACAACTAGTGGCGTAGCTATCAGGCAGACTAGAAAGAGTATCTAAAAAATGTGTATTTGGGTGAAGAACTTGCAGGAATCTCTATGACTCTCTTGAGGTAGCCAATGCCTCGTCACCAGCACAATCAAATCAGCAACTTCTAGAAACCCCTGGCAAAAGTAACGATGTTTCTCTTAAGATACACAACTAGTGGCGTATCGCTTCAGGCACACTGGAAACAGTATCTAAAAAATGTGTATTTGGGTGAGCAACTGGCACGAAACACTGTCACTCTCTTAGGGTAGCCAGTATCTCGTCACCAGTATAATCACAGCTTCAAAGTCAAGGAACCGCTGGCAAGAGCAACGATGTTTCTCTTAAGATACACAACTAGTGGCGTATCGCTTCAGGCAGACTGGCCACAGTATCTCAAAATGTGTATTTGGGTGAGCAACTGGCAGGAAGCACTATGACTCTCTTAAGGTAGCCAATGCCTCGTCACCAACATAATCCCATCACCAACTTCAAGACACCGCTTGCAAAGGTAACGAAGCTTCTCATAAGATACACAGCTAGTGGGGTGTCACTTGAGGCAGACTGGCCAAAGTATCAAAAAAATGTGTATTTGGGTGAGCAACTAGCAGGAATCACTATGACACTCATAGGGCAGCCAATGCCTCGTCACCAGCATAATCACATCAGCAACTTCAAGAAACCCCTGGCAAAAGTTACAATGACTCTTAAGATACACAACTAGTGGCGTAGCTATCAGGCAGACTGGAAAGAGTATCTAAAAAATGTGTATTTGGATGAGCAACTGGCACGAAACACTGTGACTCTCTTAGGGTAGCCAATATCTCGTCACCAGTATAATCACAGCTTCAAAGTCAAGAAACCGCTGGCAAGAGTAACGATGTTTCTCTTAAGATACACAACTAGTGGCGTATCGCTTCAGGCAGACTGGCCACAGTATCTCAAAATGTGTATTTGGGTGAGCAACTGGCAGGAAGCACTATGACTCTCTTAAGGTAGTCAATGCCTCGTCTCCAACATAATCACATCACCAACTTCAAGAAACCGCTTGCAAAGGTAACGAAGCTTCTCATAAGATACACAGCTAGTAGGGTGTCACTTGAGGCAGACTGGCCAAAGTATCAAAAAAATGTGTATTTGGGTGAGCAACTGGCAGGAAGCACTATGACTCTCTTAGGGTAGCCAATATCTCGTCACCAGTATAATCACATCTTCAAAGTCAAGTAACCGCTGGCAAGAGTAACGATGTTTCTCTTAAGATACACAACTAGTGGCGTATCGCTTAAGGCAGACTGGCCACAATATCTCAAAATGTGTATTTGGGTGAGCAACTGGCAGGAAGCACTATGACTCTCTTAAGGTAGCCAATGCCTTGTCACCAACATAATCCCATCACCAAATTCAGGAAACCGCTTGCAAAGGTAACGAAGCTTCTCATAAGATACACAGCTAGTGGGGTGTCACTTGAGGCAGACTGGCCAAAGTATCAAAAAAATGTGTATTTGGGTGAGCAACTAGCAGGAATCACTATGACACTCATAGGGCAGCCAATGCCTCGTCACCAGCATAATCACATCAGCAACTTCAAGAAACCCCTGGCAAAAGTTACAATGACTCTTAAGATACACAACTAGTGGGGTAGTTATCAGGCAGACTGGAAAGAGTATCTACAAAATGTGTATTTGGGTGAAGAACTGGCAGGAATCTCTATGACTCTCTTGAGGTAGCCAGTGCCTCGTCACCAGCAGAATCAAATCAGCAACTTCTAGAAACCCCTGGCAAGAGTAACGATGTTTCTCTTAAGATACACAACTAGTGGCGTATCGCTTCAGGCACACTGGAAACAGTATCTAAAAAATGTGTATTTGGGTGAGCAACTGGCACGAAACACTGTCACTCTCTTAGGGTAGCCAATATCTCGTCACCAGTATAGTCACAGCTTCGAAGTCAAGGAACCGCTGGCAAGAGTAACGCTGTTTCTCTTAAGATACACAACTAGTGGCGTATCGCTTCAGGCAGACTGGCCACAGTATCTCAAAATGTGTATTTGGGTGAGCAACTGGCAGGAAGCACTATGACTCTCTTAAGGTAGCCAATGCCTTGTCACCATCATAATCCCATCACCAACTTCAAGAAACCGCTTGCAAAGGTAACGAAGCTTCTCATAAGATACACAGCTAGTGGGGTGTCACGTGAGGCACACTGGCCAAAGTATCAAAAAAATGTGTATTTGGGTGAGCAACTAGCAGGAAACACTATGACACTCATAGGGCAGCCAATGCCTCGTCACCAGCATAATCACATCAGCAACTTCAAGAAACCCCTGGCAAAAGTTACATTGATTCTTAAGATACACAACTAGTGGCGTAGCTATCAGGCAGACTGGAAAGAGTATCTAAAAAATGTGTATTTGGATGAGCAACTGGCAGGAAACACTGTGACTCTCTTAGGGTAGCCAATATCTCGTCACCAGTATAATCACATCTTCAAAGTCAAGAAACCGCTGGCAAGAGTAACGATGTTTCTCTTAAGATACACAACTAGTGGCGTATCGCTTCAGGCAGACTGGCCACAGTAACTCAAAATGTGTATTTGTTTGAGCAACTGGCAGGAAGCACTATGACTCTCTTAAGGTAGTCAATGCCTAGTCACCAACATAATCCCATCACCAACTTCAGGAAACCGCTTGCAAAGGTAACGAAGCTTCTCATAAGATACACAGCTAGTGGGGTGTCACTTGAGGCAGACTGGCCAAAGTATCAAAAAAATGTGTATTTGGGTGAGCAACTAGCAGGAATCACTATGACACTCATAGGGCAGCCAATGCCTCGTCACCAGCATAATCACATCAGCAACTTCAAGAAACCCCTGGCAAAAGTTACAATGACTCTTAAGATACGCAACTAGTGGCGTAGCTCTCAGGCAAACTGGAAAGAGTATCTAAAAAATGTGTATTTGGATGAGCAACTGGCAGGAAACACTGTGACTCTCTTAGGGTAGCCAATATCTCGTCACCAGTATAATCACATCTTCAAAGTCAAGAAACTGCTGGCAAGAGTAACGATGTTTCTCTTAAGATACACAACTAGTGGCGTATCGCTTCAGGCAGACTGGCCACAGTATCTCAAAATGTGTATTTGGGTGAGCAACTGGCAGGAAGCACTATGACTCTCTTAAGGTAGCCAATGCCTCGTCACCAACATAATCCCATCACCAACTTCAAGACACCGCTTGCAAAGGTAACGAAGCTTCTCATAAGATACACAGCTAGTGGGGTGTCACTTGAGGCAGACTGGCCAAAGTATCAAAAAAATGTGTATTTGGGTGAGCAACTAGCAGGAATCACTATGACACTCATAGGGCAGCCAATGCCTCGTCACCAGCATAATCACATCAGCAACTTCAAGAAACCCCTGGCAAAAGTTACAATGACTCTTAAGATACACAACTAGTGGCGTAGCTATCAGGCAGACTGGAAAGAGTATCTAAAAAATGTGTATTTGGATGAGCAACTGGCACGAAACACTGTGACTCTCTTAGGGTAGCCAATATCTCGTCACCAGTATAATCACAGCTTCAAAGTCAAGAAACCGCTGGCAAGAGTAACGATGTTTCTCTTAAGATACACAACTAGTGGCGTATCGCTTCAGGCAGACTGGCCACAGTATCTCAAAATGTGTATTTGGGTGAGCAACTGGCAGGAAGCACTATGACTCTCTTAAGGTAGTCAATGCCTCGTCTCCAACATAATCACATCACCAACTTCAAGAAACCGCTTGCAAAGGTAACGAAGCTTCTCATAAGATACACAGCTAGTAGGGTGTCACTTGAGGCAGACTGGCCAAAGTATCAAAAAAATGTGTATTTGGGTGAGCAACTGGCAGGAAGCACTATGACTCTCTTAGGGTAGCCAATATCTCGTCACCAGTATAATCACATCTTCAAAGTCAAGTAACCGCTGGCAAGAGTAACGATGTTTCTCTTAAGATACACAACTAGTGGCGTATCGCTTAAGGCAGACTGGCCACAATATCTCAAAATGTGTATTTGGGTGAGCAACTGGCAGGAAGCACTATGACTCTCTTAAGGTAGCCAATGCCTTGTCACCAACATAATCCCATCACCAAATTCAGGAAACCGCTTGCAAAGGTAACGAAGCTTCTCATAAGATACACAGCTAGTGGGGTGTCACTTGAGGCAGACTGGCCAAAGTATCAAAAAAATGTGTATTTGGGTGAGCAACTAGCAGGAATCACTATGACACTCATAGGGCAGCCAATGCCTCGTCACCAGCATAATCACATCAGCAACTTCAAGAAACCCCTGGCAAAAGTTACAATGACTCTTAAGATACACAACTAGTGGGGTAGTTATCAGGCAGACTGGAAAGAGTATCTACAAAATGTGTATTTGGGTGAAGAACTGGCAGGAATCTCTATGACTCTCTTGAGGTAGCCAGTGCCTCGTCACCAGCAGAATCAAATCAGCAACTTCTAGAAACCCCTGGCAAGAGTAACGATGTTTCTCTTAAGATACACAACTAGTGGCGTATCGCTTCAGGCACACTGGAAACAGTATCTAAAAAATGTGTATTTGGGTGAGCAACTGGCACGAGACACTGTCACTCTCTTAGGGTAGCCAATATCTCGTCACCAGTATAGTCACAGCTTCGAAGTCAAGGAACCGCTGGCAAGAGTAACGCTGTTTCTCTTAAGATACACAACTAGTGGCGTATCGCTTCAGGCAGACTGGCCACAGTATCTCAAAATGTGTATTTGGGTGAGCAACTGGCAGGAAGCACTATGACTCTCTTAAGGTAGCCAATGCCTTGTCACCATCATAATCCCATCACCAACTTCAAGAAACCGCTTGCAAAGGTAACGAAGCTTCTCATAAGATACACAGCTAGTGGGGTGTCACGTGAGGCACACTGGCCAAAGTATCAAAAAAATGTGTATTTGGGTGAGCAACTAGCAGGAAACACTATGACACTCATAGGGCAGCCAATGCCTCGTCACCAGCATAATCACATCAGCAACTTCAAGAAACCCCTGGCAAAAGTTACATTGATTCTTAAGATACACAACTAGTGGCGTAGCTATCAGGCAGACTGGAAAGAGTATCTAAAAAATGTGTATTTGGATGAGCAACTGGCAGGAAACACTGTGACTCTCTTAGGGTAGCCAATATCTCGTCACCAGTATAATCACATCTTCAAAGTCAAGAAACCGCTGGCAAGAGTAACGATGTTTCTCTTAAGATACACAACTAGTGGCGTATCGCTTCAGGCAGACTGGCCACAGTAACTCAAAATGTGTATTTGTTTGAGCAACTGGCAGGAAGCACTATGACTCTCTTAAGGTAGTCAATGCCTAGTCACCAACATAATCCCATCACCAACTTCAGGAAACCGCTTGCAAAGGTAACGAAGCTTCTCATAAGATACACAGCTAGTGGGGTGTCACTTGAGGCAGACTGGCCAAAGTATCAAAAAAATGTGTATTTGGGTGAGCAACTAGCAGGAATCACTATGACACTCATAGGGCAGCCAATGCCTCGTCACCAGCATAATCACATCAGCAACTTCAAGAAACCCCTGGCAAAAGTTACAATGACTCTTAAGATACGCAACTAGTGGCGTAGCTCTCAGGCAAACTGGAAAGAGTATCTAAAAAATGTGTATTTGGATGAGCAACTGGCAGGAAACACTGTGACTCTCTTAGGGTAGCCAATATCTCGTCACCAGTATAATCACATCTTCAAAGTCAAGAAACTGCTGGCAAGAGTAACGATGTTTCTCTTAAGATACACAACTAGTGGCGTATCGCTTCAGGCAGACTGGCCACAGTATCTCAAAATGTGTATTTGGGTGAGCAACTGGCAGAAAGCACTACGACTCTCTTAAGGTAGCCAATGCCTCGTCACCAACATTATCACATCACCAACTTCAAGAAACCGCTTGCAAAGGTAACGAAGCTTCTCATAAGATACACAGCTAGTGGGGTGTCACTTGAGGCAGACTGGCCAAAGTATCAAAAAAATGTGTATTTGGGTGAGCAACTGGCAGGAAGCACTATGACTCTCTTAAGGTAGTCAATGCCTCGTCACCAACATAATCACATCACCAACTTCAAGAAACCGCTTGCAAAGGTAACGAAGCTTCTCATAAGATACACAGCTAGTGGGTTGTCACTTGAGGCAGACTGGCCAAAGTATCAAAAAAATGTGTATTTGGGTGAGCAACTAGCAGGAATCACTATGACACTCATAGGGTAGCCAATGCCTCGTCACCAGCATAATCACATCAGCAACTTCAAGAAACCCATGGCAAAAGTTACAATGACTCTTAAGATACACAACTAGTGGCGTAGCTATCAGGCAGACTGGAAAGAGTATCTAAAAAATGTGTATTTGGATGAGCAACTGGCAGGAAACACTGTGACTCTCTTAGGGTAGCCAATATCTCGTCACCAGTATAATCACATCTTCAAAGTCAAGTAACCGCTGGCAAGAGTAACGATGTTTCTCTTAAGATACACAACTAGTGGCTTATCGCTTAAGGCAGACTGGCCACAATATCTCAAAATGTGTATTTGGGTGAGCAACTGGCAGGAAGCACTATGACTCTCTTAAGGTAGCCAATGGCTTGTCACCAACATAATCCCATCACCAAATTCAGGAAACCGCTTGCAAAGGTAACGAAGCTTCTCATAAGATACACAGCTAGTGGGGTGTCACTTGAGGCAGACTGGCCAAAGTATCAAAAAAATGTGTATTTGGGTGAGCAACTAGCAGGAATCACTATGACACTCATAGGGCAGCCAATGCCTCGTCACCAGCATAATCACATCAGCAACTTCAAGAAACCCCTGGCAAAAGTTACAATGACTCTTAAGATACACAACTAGTGGGGTAGCTATCAGGCAGACTGGAAAGAGTATCTAAAAAATGTGTATTTGGGTGAAGAACTGGCAGGAATCTCTATGACTCTCTTGAGGTAGCCAATGCCTCGTCACCAGCAGAATCAAATCAGCAACTTCTAGAAACCCCTGGCAAAAGTAACGATGTTTCTCTTAAGATACACAACTAGTGGCGTATCGCTTCAGGCACACTGGAAACAGTATCTAAAAAATGTGTATTTGGGTGAGCAACTGGCACGAAACACTGTCACTCTCTTAGGGTAGCCAATATCTCGTCACCAGTATACTCACGGCTTCAAAGTCAAGGAACCGCTGGCAAGAGTAACGATGTTTCTCTTAAGATACACAACTAGTGGCGTATCGCTTCAGGCAGACTGGCCACAGTATCTCAAAATGTGTATTTGGGTGAGCAACTGGCAGGAAGCACTATGACTCTCTTAAGGTAGCCAATGCCGTGTCACCATCATAATCCCATCACCAACTTCAAGAAACCGCTTGCAAAGGTAACGAAGCTTCTCATAAGATACACAGCTAGTGGGGTGTCACGTGAGGCAGACTGGCCAAAGTATCAAAAAAATGTGTATTTGGGTGAGCAACTAGCAGGAAACACTATGACACTCATAGGGCAGCCAATGCCTCGTCACCAGTATAATCACATCTTCAAAGTCAAGAAACCGCTGGCAAGAGTAACGATGTTTCTCTTAAGATACACAACTAGTGGCGTATCGCTTCAGGCAGACTGGCCACAGTATCTCAAGATGTGTATTTGGGTGAGCAACTGGCAGGAAGCACTATGACCCTCTTAAGGTAGCCAATGCCTTGTCACCATCATAATCCCATCACCAACTTCAAGAAACCGCTTGCAAAGGTAACGAAGCTTCTCATAAGATACACAGCTAGTGGGGTGTCACGTGAGGCAGACTGGCCAAAGTATCAAAAAAATGTGTATTTGGGTGAGCAACTAGCAGGAAACACTATGACACTCATAGGGCAGCCAATGCCTCGTCACCAGCATAATCACATCAGCAACTTCAAGAAACCCCTGGCAAAAGTTACAATGACTCTTAAGATACACAACTAGTGGCGTAGCTATCAGGCAGACTGGAAAGAGTATCTAAAAAATGTGTATTTGGGTGAAGAACTGGCAGGAATCTCTATGACTCTCTTGAGGTAGCCAATGCTTCGTCACCAGCAGAATCAAATCAGCAACTTCTAGAAAACCCTTTCAAAAGTAACGATGTTTCTCTTAAGATACACAACTAGTGGCGTATCGCTTCAGGCACACTGGAAACAGTATCTAAAAAATGTGTATTTGGGTGAGCAACTGGCACGAAACACTGTGACTCTCTTAGGGTAACCAATATCTCGTCACCAGTATAATCACATCTTCAAAGTCAAGAAACTGCTGGCACGAGTAACGATATTTCTCTTAAGATACACAACTAGTGGCGTATCGCTTCAGGCAGTCTGGCCACAGTATCTCAAAATGTGTATTTGGGTGAGCAACTGGCAGAAAGCACTACGACTCTCTTAAGGTAGCCAATGCCTCGTCACCAACATTATCACATCACCAACTTCAAGAAACCGCTTGCAAAGGTAACGAAGCTTCTCATAAGATACACAGCTAGTGGGGTGTCACTTGAGGCAGACTGGCCAAAGTATCAAAAAAATGTGTATTTGGGTGAGCAACTAGCAGGAATCACTATGACACTCATAGGGTAGCCAATGCCTCGTCACCAGTATAATCACATCTTCAAAGTCAAGAAACCGCTGGCAAGAGTAACGATGTTTCTCTTAAGATACACAACTAGTGGCGTATCGCTTCAGGCAGACTGGCCACAGTATCTCAAGATGTGTATTTGGGTGAGCAACTGGCAGGAAGCACTATGACCCTCTTAAGGTAGCCAATGCCTAGTCACCAACATAATCCCATCACCAACTTCAAGAAACCGCTTGCAAAGGTAACGAAGCTTCTCATAAGATACACAGCTAGTGGGGTGTCACTTGAGGCACACTGGCCAAAGTATCAAAAAAATGTGTATTTGGGTGAGCAACTAGCAGGAATCACTATGACACTCATAGGGTAGCCAATCCCTCGTCACCAGCATAATCACATCAGCAACTTCAAGAAACCCCTGGCAAAAGTTACAATGACTCTTAAGATACACAACTAGTGGCGTAGCTATCAGGCAGACTAGAAAGAGTATCTAAAAAATGTGTATTTGGGTGAAGAACTTGCAGGAATCTCTATGACTCTCTTGAGGTAGCCAATGCCTCGTCACCAGCAGAATCAAATCAGCAACTTCTAGAAACCCCTGGCAAAAGTAACGATGTTTCTCTTAAGATACACAACTAGTGGCGTATCGCTTCAGGCACACTGGAAACAGTATCTAAAAAATGTGTATTTGGGTGAGCAACTGGCACGAAACACTGTCACTCTCTTAGGGTAGCCAGTATCTCGTCACCAGTATAATCACAGCTTCAAAGTCAAGGAACCGCTGGCAAGAGCAACGATGTTTCTCTTAAGATACACAACTAGTGGCGTATCGCTTCAGGCAGACTGGCCACAGTATCTCAAAATGTGTATTTGGGTGAGCAACTGGCAGGAAGCACTATGACTCTCTTAAGGTAGCCAATGCCTCGTCACCAACATTATCACATCACCAACTTCAAGAAACCGCTTGCAAAGGTAACGAAGCTTCTCATAAGATACACAGCTAGTGGGGTGTCACTTGAGGCAGACTGGCCAAAGTATCAAAAAAATGTGTATTTGGGTGAGCAACTGGCAGGAAGCACTATGACTCTCTTAAGGTAGCCAATGCCTCGTCACCAACATAATCACATCACCAACTTCAAGAAACCGCTTGCAAAGGTAACGAAGCTTCTCATAAGATACACAGCTAGTGGGTTGTCACTTGAGGCAGACTGGCCAAAGTATCAAAAAAATGTGTATTTGGGTGAGCAACTAGCAGGAATCACTATGACACTCATAGGGTAGCCAATGCCTCGTCACCAGCATAATCACATCAGCAACTTCAAGAAACCCATGGCAAAAGTTACAATGACTCTTAAGATACACAACTAGTGGCGTAGCTATCAGGCAGACTGGAAAGAGTATCTAAAAAATGTGTATTTGGATGAGCAACTGGCAGGAAACACTGTGACTCTCTTAGGGTAGCCAATATCTCGTCACCAGTATAATCACAGCTTCAAAGTCAAGAAACCGCTGGCAAGAGTAACGATGTTTCTCTTAAGATACACAACTAGTGGCGTATCGCTTCAGGCAGACTGGCCACAGTATCTCAAAATGTGTATTTGGGTGAGCAACTGGCAGGAAGCACTATGACTCTCTTAAGGTAGTCAATGCCTCGTCTCCAACATAATCACATCACCAACTTCAAGAAACCGCTTGCAAAGGTAACGAAGCTTCTCATAAGATACACAGCTAGTAGGGTGTCACTTGAGGCAGACTGGCCAAAGTATCAAAAAAATGTGTATTTGGGTGAGCAACTGGCAGGAAGCACTATGACTCTCTTAGGGTAGCCAATATCTCGTCACCAGTATAATCACATCTTCAAAGTCAAGTAACCGCTGGCAAGAGTAACGATGTTTCTCTTAAGATACACAACTAGTGGCGTATCGCTTAAGGCAGACTGGCCACAATATCTCAAAATGTGTATTTGGGTGAGCAACTGGCAGGAAGCACTATGACTCTCTTAAGGTAGCCAATGCCTTGTCACCAACATAATCCCATCACCAAATTCAGGAAACCGCTTGCAAAGGTAACGAAGCTTCTCATAAGATACACAGCTAGTGGGGTGTCACTTGAGGCAGACTGGCCAAAGTATCAAAAAAATGTGTATTTGGGTGAGCAACTAGCAGGAATCACTATGACACTCATAGGGCAGCCAATGCCTCGTCACCAGCATAATCACATCAGCAACTTCAAGAAACCCCTGGCAAAAGTTACAATGACTCTTAAGATACACAACTAGTGGGGTAGTTATCAGGCAGACTGGAAAGAGTATCTAAAAAATGTGTATTTGGGTGAAGAACTGGCAGGAATCTCTATGACTCTCTTGAGGTAGCCAGTGCCTCGTCACCAGCAGAATCAAATCAGCAACTTCTAGAAACCCCTGGCAAAAGTAACGATGTTTCTCTTAAGATACACAACTAGTGGCGTATCGCTTCAGGCACACTGGAAACAGTATCTAAAAAATGTGTATTTGGGTGAGCAACTGGCACGAAACACTGTCACTCTCTTAGGGTAGCCAATATCTCGTCACCAGTATAATCACAGCTTCAAAGTCAAGGAACCGCTGGCAAGAGTAACGATGTTTCTCTTAAGATACACAACTAGTGGCGTATCGCTTCAGGCAGACTGGCCACAGTATCTCAAAATGTGTATTTGGGTGAGCAACTGGCAGGAAGCACTATGACTCTCTTAAGGTAGCCAATGCCTTGTCACCATCATAATCCCATCACCAACTTCAAGAAACCGCTTGCAAAGGTAACGAAGCTTCTCATAAGATACACAGCTAGTGGGGTGTCACGTGAGGCACACTGGCCAAAGTATCAAAAAAATGTGTATTTGGGTGAGCAACTAGCAGGAAACACTATGACACTCATAGGGCAGCCAATGCCTCGTCACCAGCATAATCACATCAGCAACTTCAAGAAACCCCTGGCAAAAGTTACATTGATTCTTAAGATACACAACTAGTGGCGTAGCTATCAGGCAGACTGGAAAGAGTATCTAAAAAATGTGTATTTGGATGAGCAACTGGCAGGAAACACTGTGACTCTCTTAGGGTAGCCAATATCTCGTCACCAGTATAATCACATCTTCAAAGTCAAGAAACCGCTGGCAAGAGTAACGATGTTTCTCTTAAGATACACAACTAGTGGCGTATCGCTTCAGGCAGACTGGCCACAGTAACTCAAAATGTGTATTTGTTTGAGCAACTGGCAGGAAGCACTATGACTCTCTTAAGGTAGTCAATGCCTAGTCACCAACATAATCCCATCACCAACTTCAGGAAACCGCTTGCAAAGGTAACGAAGCTTCTCATAAGATACACAGCTAGTGGGGTGTCACTTGAGGCAGACTGGCCAAAGTATCAAAAAAATGTGTATTTGGGTGAGCAACTAGCAGGAATCACTATGACACTCATAGGGCAGCCAATGCCTCGTCACCAGCATAATCACATCAGCAACTTCAAGAAACCCCTGGCAAAAGTTACAATGACTCTTAAGATACGCAACTAGTGGCGTAGCTCTCAGGCAAACTGGAAAGAGTATCTAAAAAATGTGTATTTGGATGAGCAACTGGCAGGAAACACTGTGACTCTCTTAGGGTAGCCAATATCTCGTCACCAGTATAATCACATCTTCAAAGTCAAGAAACTGCTGGCAAGAGTAACGATGTTTCTCTTAAGATACACAACTAGTGGCGTATCGCTTCAGGCAGACTGGCCACAGTATCTCAAAATGTGTATTTGGGTGAGAAACTGGCAGGAAGCACTATGACTCTCTTAAGGTAGCTAATGCCTCGTCACCAACATAATCCCATCACCAACTTCAAGAAACCGCTTGCAAAGGTAACGAAGCTTCTCATAAGATACACAGCTAGTGGGGTGTCACTTGAGGCAGACTGGCCAAAGTATCAAAAAAATGTGTATTTGGGTGAGCAACTAGCAGGAATCACTATGACACTCATAGGGTAGCCAATGCCTCGTCACCAGCATGATCACATCAGCAACTTCAAGAAACCCCTGGCAAAAGTTACAATGACTCTTAAGATACACAACTAGTGGCGTAGCTATCAGGCAGACTGTAAAGAGTATCTAAAAAAATGTGTATTTGGGTGAAGAACTGGCAGGAATCTCTATGACTCTCTTGAGGTAGCCAATGCCTCGTCACCAGCAGAATCAAATCAGCAACTTCTAGAAACCCCTGGCAAAAGTAACGATGTTTCTCTTAAGATACACAACTAGTGGCGTATCGCTTCAGGCACACTAGAAACAGTATCTAAAAAATGTGTATTTGGGTGAGCAACTAGCACGAAACACTGTGACTCTCTTAGGGTAACCAATATCTCGTCACCAGTATAATCACATCTTCAAAGTCAAGAAACCGCTGGCAAGAGTAACGATGTTTCTCTTAAGATACACAACTAGTGGCGTATCGCTTCAGGCAGACTGGCCACAGTATCTCAAAATGTGTATTTGGGTGAGCAACTGGCAGGAAGCACTATGACTCTCTTAAGGTAGCCAATGCCTCGTCACCAACATAATCCCATCACCAACTTCAGGAAACCGCTTGCAAAGGTAACGAAGCTTCTCATAAGATACACAGCTAGTGGGGTGTCACTTTAGGCAGACTGGCCAAAGTATCAAAAAAATGTGTATTTGGGTGAGCAACTAGCAGGAATCACTATGACACTCATAGGGTAGCCAATGCCTCGTCACCAGCATAATCACATCAGCAACTTCAAGAAACCCCTGGCAAAAGTTACAATGACTCTTAAGATACACAACTAGTGGCGTAGCTATCAGGCAGACTGTAAAGAGTATCCAAAAAATGTGTATTTGGGTGAAGAACTGGCAGGAATCTCTATGACTCTCTTGAGGTAGCCAATGCTTCGTCACCAGCAGAATCAAATCAGCAACTTCTAGAAACCCCTTTCAAAAGTAACGATGTTTCTCTTAAGATACACAACTAGTGGCGTATCGCCTCAGGCACACTGGAAATAGTATCTAAAAAATGTGTATTTGGGTGAGCAACTGGCACGAAACACTGTGACTCTCTTAGGGTAACCAATATCTCGTCACCAGTATAATCACATCTTCAAAGTCAAGAAACCGCTGGCAAGAGTAACGATGTTTCTCTTAAGATACACAACTAGTGGCGTATCGCTTCAGGCAGACTGGCCACAGTATCTCAAAATGTGTATTTGGGTGAGCAACTGGCAGGAAGCACTATGACTCTCTTAAGGTAGCCAATGCCTCGTCACCAACATAATCCCATCACCAACATCAGGAAACCGCTTGCAAAGGTAACGAAGCTTCTCATAAGATACACAGCTAGTGGGGTGTCACTTTAGGCAGACTGGCCAAAGTATCAAAAAAATGTGTATTTGGGTGAGCAACTAGCAGGAATCACTATGACACTCATAGGGTAGCCAATGCCTCGTCACCAGCATAATCACATCAGCAACTTCAAGAAACCCCTGGCAAAAGTTACAATGACTCTTAAGATACACAACTAGTGGCGTAGCTATCAGGCAGACTGGAAAGAGGATCTCAAAAATTTGTATTTGGATGAGCAACTTGCAGGAAACACTGTGACTCTCTTAGGGTAGCCAATATCTCGTCACCAGTATAATCACATCTTCAAAGTCAAGAAACCGCTGGCAAGAGTAACGATGTTTCTCTTAAGATACACAACTAGTGGCGTATCGCTTAAGGCAGACTGGCCACAGTATCTCAAAATGTGTATTTGGGTGAGCAACGGGCAGGAAGCACTATGACTCTCTTAAGGTAGCCAATGCCTCGTCACCAACATAATCCCATCGCCAACTTCAGGAAACCGCTTGCAAAGGTAACGAAGCTTCTCATAAGATACACAGCTAGTGGGGTGTCACTTGAGGCAGACTGGCCAAAGTATCAAAAAAATGTGTATTTGGGTGAGCAACTAGCAGGAATCACTATGACACTCATAGGGCAGCCAATGCCTCGTCACCAGCATAATCACATCAGCAACTTCAAGAAATCCCTGGCAAAAGTTACAATGACTCTTAAGATACACAACTAGTGGCGTAGCTATCAGGCACACTGGAAAGAGTATCTAAAAAATGTGTATTTGGATGAGCAACTGGCAGGAAACACTGTGACTCTCTTAGGGTAGCCAATATCTCGTCACCAGTATAATCACATCTTCAAAGTCAAGAAACTGCTGGCAAGAGTAACGATGTTTCTCTTAAGATACACAACTAGTGGCGTATCGCTTCAGGCAGACTGGCCAAAGTATCTCAAAATGTGTATTTGGGTGAGCAACTGGCAGGAAGCACTATGACTCTCTTAAGGTAGCTAATGCCTCGTCACCAACATAATCCCATCACCAACTTCAAGAAACCGCTTGCAAAGGTAACGAAGCTTCTCATAAGATACACAGCTAGTGGGGTGTCACTTGAGGAGACTTGCCAAAGTATCAAAAAATGTGTATTTGGGTGAGCAACTAGCAGGAATCACTATGACACTCATAGGGTAGCCAATGCCTCGTCACCAGCATAATCACATCAGCAACTTCAAGAAACCCCTGGCAAAAGTTACAATGACTCTTAAGATACACAACTAGTGGCGTAGCTATCAGGCACACTGGAAAGAGTATCTAAAAAATGTGTATTTGGATGAGCAACTGGCAGGAAACACTGTGACTCTCTTAGGGTAGCCAATATCTCGTCACCAGTATAATCACATCTTCAAAGTCAAGAAACTGCTGGCAAGAGTAACGATGTTTCTCTTAAGATACACAACTAGTGGCGTATCGCTTCAGGCAGACTGGCCAAAGTATCTCAAAATGTGTATTTGGGTGAGCAACTGGCAGGAAGCACTATGACTCTCTTAAGGTAGCTAATGCCTCGTCACCAACATAATCCCATCACCAACTTCAAGAAACCGCTTGCAAAGGTAACGAAGCTTCTCATAAGATACACAGCTAGTGGGGTGTCACTTGAGGAGACTTGCCAAAGTATCAAAAAATGTGTATTTGGGTGAGCAACTAGCAGGAATCACTATGACACTCATAGGGTAGCCAATGCCTCGTCACCAGCATAATCACATCAGCAACTTCAAGAAACCCCTGGCAAAAGTTACAATGACTCTTAAGATACACAACTAGTGGCGTAGCTATCAGGCAGACTGTAAAGAGTATCTAAAAAATGTGTATTTGGGTGAAGAACTCGCAGGAATCTCTATGACTCTCTTGAGGTAGCCAATGCCTCGTCACCAGCAGAATCAAATCAGCAACTTCTAGAACCCCTGGCAAAAGTAACGATGTTTCTCTTAAGATACACAACTAGTGGCGTATCGCTTCAGGCACACTGCCAACAGTATCTAAAAAATGTGTATTTGGGTGAGCAACTGGCACGAAACACTGTGACTCTCTTAGGGTAACCAATATCTCGTCACCAGTATAATCACATCTTCAAAGTCAAGAAACCGCTGGCAAGAGTAACGATGTTTCTATTAAGATACACAACTAGTGGCGTATCGCTTCAGGCAGACTGGCCACAGTATCTCAAAATGTGTATTTGGGTGAGCAACTGGCAGGAAGCACTATGACTCTCTTAAGGTAGCCAATGCCTCGTCACCAACATAATCCCATCACCAACTTCTGGAAACCGCTAGCAAACGTAACGAAGCTTCTCATAAGATACACAGCTAGTGGGGTGTCACTTTTGGCAGACTGGCCAAAGTATCAAAAAAATGTGAATTTCGGTGAGCAACTAGCAGGAATCACTATGACACTCATACGGTAGCCAATGCCTCGTCACCAGCATAATCACATCAGCAACTTCAAGAAACCCCTGGCAAAAGTTACAATGACTCTTAAGATACACAACTAGTGGCGTAGCTATCAGGCAGACTGTAAAGAGTATCTAAAAAATGTGTATTCGGGTGAAGAACTGGCAGGAATCTCTATGACTCTCTTGAGGTAGCCAATGCTTCGTCACCAGCAGAATCAAATCAGCAACTTCTAGAAACCCCTTTCAAAAGTAACGATGTTTCTCTTAAGATACACA
Organism: Schistocerca nitens; assembly: GCF_023898315.1. Taxonomy (NCBI): domain Eukaryota; kingdom Metazoa; phylum Arthropoda; class Insecta; order Orthoptera; family Acrididae; genus Schistocerca; species Schistocerca nitens. The sequence goes on along the minus strand of NC_064616.1, from coordinate 102,375,266 downwards.
ACTAGTGGCGTATCGCCTCAGGCACACTGGAAACAGTATCTAAAAAATGTGTATTTGGGTGAGCAACTGGCACGAAACACTGTGACTCTCTTAGGGTAACCAATATCTCGTCACCAGTATAATCACATCTTCAAAGTCAAGAAACCGCTGGCAACAGTAACGATATTTCTCTTAAGATACACAACTAGTGGCGTATCGCTTCAGGCAGACTGGCCACAGTATCTCAAGATGTGTATTTGGGTGAGCAACTGGCAGGAAGCACTATGACTCTCTTAAGGTAGCCAATGCCTCGTCACCAACATAATCACATCACCAACTTCAAGAAACCGCTTGCAAAGGTAACGAAGCTTCTCATAAGATACACAGCTAGTGGGGTGTCACTTTAGGCAGACTGGCCAAAGTATCAAAAAAATGTGTATTTGGGTGAGCAACTAGCAGGAATCACTATGACACTCATAGGGTAGCCAATGCCTCGTCACCAGCATAATCACATCAGCAACTTCAAGAAACCCCTGGCAAAAGTTACAATGACTCTTAAGATACACAACTAGTGGCGTAGCTATCAGGCAGACTGGAAAGAGTATCTAAAAAATGTGTATTTGGATGAGCAACTGGCAGGAAACACTGTGACTCTCTTCGGGTAGCCAATATCTCGTCACCAGTATAATCACATCTTCAAAGTCAAGAAACCGCTGGCAAGAGTAACGATGTTTCTCTTAAGATACACAACTAGTGGCGTATCGCTTAAGGCAGACTGGCCACAGTATCTCAAAATGTGTATTTTGGTGAGCAACTGGCAGGAAGCACTATGACTCTCTTAAGGTAGCCAATGCCTTGTCACCAACATAATCCCATCACCAACTTCAGGAAACCGCTTGCAAAGGTAACGAAGCTTCTCATAAGATACACAGCTAGTGGGGTGTCACTTGAGGCAGACTGGCCAAAGTATCAAAAAAATGTGTATTTGGGTGAGCAACTAGCAGGAATCACTATGACACTCATAGGGCAGCCAATGCCTCGTCACCAGCATAATCACATCAGTAACTTCAAGAAACCCCTGGCAAAAGTTACAATGACTCTTAAGATACACAACTAGTGGCGTAGCTATCAGGCACACTGGAAAGAGTATCTAAAAAATGTGTATTTGGGTGAAGAACTGGCAGGAATCTCTATGACTCTCTTGAGGTAGCCAATGCCTCGTCACCAGCAGAATCAAATCAGCAACTTCTAGAACCCCTGGCAAAAGTAACGATGTTTCTCTTAAGATACACAACTAGTGGCGTATCGCTTCAGGCACACTAGAAACAGTATCTAAAAAATGTGTATTTGGGTGAGCAACTGGCACGAAACACTGTGACTCTCTTAGGGTAACCAATATCTCGTCACCAGTATAATCACATCTTCAAAGTCAAGAAACCGCTGGCAAGAGTAACGATGTTTCTCTTAAGATACACAACTAGTGGCGTATCGCTTCAGGCAGACTGGCCACAGTATCTCAAAATGTGTATTTGGGTGAGCAACTGGCAGGAAGCACTATGACTCTCTTAAGGTAGCCAATGCCTTGTCACCAACATAATCCCATCACCAACTTCAGGAAACCGCTTGCAAAGGTAACGAAGCTTCTCATAAGATACACAGCTAGTGGGGTGTCACTTGAGGCAGACTGGCCAAAGTATCAAAAAAATGTGTATTTGGGTGAGCAACTAGCAGTAATCACTATGACACTCATAGGGCAGCCAATGCCTCGTCACCAGCATAATCACATCAGCAACTTCAAGAAACCCCTGGCAAAAGTTACAATGACTCTTAAGATACACAACTAGTGGCGTAGCTATCAGGCAGACTGGAAAGAGTATCTAAAAAATGTGTATTTGGGTGAAGAACTGGCAGGAATCTCTATGACTCTCTTGAGGTAGCCAATGATTCGTCACCAGCAGAATCAAATCAGCAACTTCTAGAAACCCCTTTCAAAAGTAACGATGTTTCTCTTAAGATACACAACTAGTGGCGTATCGCTTCAGGCACACTAAACAGTATCTAAAAAATGTGTATTTGGGTGAGCAACTGGCACGAAACACTGTGACTCTCTTAGGGTAGCCAATATCTCGTCACCAGTATAATCACAGCTTCAAAGTCAAGAAACCGCTGGCAAGAGTAACGATGTTTCTCTTAAGATACACAACTAGTGGCGTATCGCTTCAGGCAGACTGGCCACAGTATCTCAAAATGTGTATTTGGGTGAGCAACTGGCAGGAAGCACTATGACTCTCTTAAGGTAGCCAATGCCTCGTCACCAACATAATCCCATCACCAACTTCAAGAAACCGCTTGCAAAGGTAACGAAGCTTCTCATAAGATACGCAGCTAGTGGGGTGTCACTTGAGGCAGACTGGCCAAAGTATCAAAAAAATGTGTATTTGGGTGAGCAACTAGCAGGAATCACTATGACACTCATAGGGTAGCCAATGCCTCGTCACCAGCATAATCACATCAGCAACTTCAAGAAACCCCTGGCAAAAGTTACAATGACTCTTAAGATACAAAACTAGTGGCGTAGCTATCAGGCAGACTGGAAAGAGTATCTAAAAAATGTGTATTTGGATGAGCAACTGGCAGGAAACACTGTCACTCTCTTAGGGTAGCCAATATCTCGTCACCAGTATAATCACATCTTCAAAGTCAAGAAACCGCTGGCAAGAGTAACGATGTTTCTCTTAAGATACACAACTAGTGGCGTATCGCTTCAGGCAGACTGGCCACAGTATCTCAAAATGTGTATTTGGGTGAGCAACGGGCAGGAAGCACTATGACTCTCTTAAGGTAGCCAATGCCTCGTCACCAACATAATCCCATCACCAACTTCAGGAAACCGCTTGCAAAGGTAACGAAGCTTCTCATAAGATACACAGCTCGTGGGGTGTCACTTTAGGCAGACTGGCCAAAGTATCAAAAAAATGTGTATTTGGGTGAGCAACTAGCAGGAATCACTATGACACTCATAGGGTAGCCAATGCCTCGTCACCAGCATAATCACATCAGCAACTTCAAGAAACCCCTGGCAAAAGTTACAATGACTCTTAAGATACACAACTAGTGGCGTAGCTATCAGGCAGACTGTAAAGAGTATCTAAAAAATGTGTATTTGGGTGAAGAACTGGCAGGAATCTCTATGACTCTCTTGAGGTAGCCAATGCTTCGTCACCAGCAGAATCGAATCAGCAACTTCTAGAAACCCCTTTCAAAAGTAACGATGTTTCTCTAAAGATACACAACTAGTGGCGTATCGCCTCAGGCACACTGGAAACAGTATCTAAAAATGTGTATTTGGGTGAAGAACTGGCAGGAATCTCTATGACTCTCTTGAGGTAGCCAATAATTCGTCACCTGTATAATCACATCTTCAAAGTCAAGAAACCGCTGGCAAGAGTAACGATGTTTCTCTTAAGATACACAACTAGTGGCGTATCGCTTCAGGCAGACTGGCCACAGTATCTCAAAATGTGTATTTGGGTGAGCAACTGGCAGGAAGCACTATGACTCTCTTAAGGTAGCCAATGCCTCGTCACCAACATAATCCCATCACCAACTTCAAGAAACCGCTTGCATAGGTAACGAAGCTTCTCATAAGATACACAGCTAGTGGGGTGTCACTTGAGGCAGACTGGCCAAAGTATCAAAAAAATGTGTATTTGGGTGAGCAACTAGCAGGAATCACTATGACACTCATAGGGCAGCCAATGCCTCGTCACCAGCATAATCACATCAGCAACTTCAAGAAACCCCTGGCAAAAGTTACAATGACTCTTAAGATACACAACTAGTGGCGTAGCTATCAGGCAGACTGGAAAGAGTATCTAAAAAATGTGTATTTGGGTGAAGAACTGGCAGGAATCTCTATGACTCTCTTGAGGTAGCCAATGCCACGTCACCAGCAGAATCAAATCAGCAACTTCTAGAACCCCTGGCAAAAGTAACGATGTTTCTCTTAAGATACACAACTAGTGGCGTATCGCTTCAGGCACACTAGAAACAGTATCTAAAAAATGTGTATTTGGGTGAGCAACTGGCACGAAACACTGTGACTCTCTTAGGGTAACCAATATCTCGTCACCAGTATAATCACATCTTCAAAGTCAAGAAACCGCTGGCAAGAGTAACGATGTTTCTCTTAAGATACACATCTAGTGGCGTATCGCTTCAGGCAGACTGGCCACAGTATCTCAAAATGTGTATTTGGGTGAGCAACTGGCAGGAAGCACTATGACTCTCTTAAGGTAGCCAATGCCTTGTCACCAACATAATCCCATCACCAACTTCAGGAAACCGCTTGCAAAGGTAACGAAGCTTCTCATAAGATACACAGCTAGTGGGGTGTCACTTGAGGCAGACTGGCCAAAGTATCAAAAAAATGTGTATTTGGGTGAGCAACTAGCAGGAATCACTATGACACTCATAGGGCAGCCAATGCCTCGTCACCAGCATAATCACATCAGCAACTTCAAGAAACCCCTGGCAAAAGTTACAATGACTCTTAAGATACACAACTAGTGGCGTAGCTATCAGGCAGACTGGAAAGAGTATCTAAAAAATGTGTATTTGGGTGTAGAACTGGCAGGAATCTCTATGACTCTCTTGAGGTAGCCAATGATTCGTCACCAGCAGAATCAAATCAGCAACTTCTAGAAACCCCTTTCAAAAGTAACGATGTTTCTCTAAAGATACACAACTAGTGGCGTATCGCCTCAGGCACACTGGAAACAGTATCTAAAAAATGTGTATTTGGGTGAAGAACTGGCAGGAATCTCTATGACTCTCTTGAGGTAGCCAATAATTCGTCACCTGTATAATCACATCTTCAAAGTCAAGAAACCGCTGGCAAGAGTAACGATGTTTCTCTTAAGATACACAACTAGTGGCGTATCGCTTCAGGCAGACTGGCCACAGTATCTCAAAATGTGTATTTGGGTGAGCAACGGGCAGGAAGCACTATGACTCTCTTAAGGTAGCCAATGCCTCGTCACCAACATAATCCCATCGCCAACTTCAGGAAACCGCTTGCAAAGGTAACGAAGCTTCTCATAAGATACACAGCTAGTGGGGTGTCACTTGAGGCAGACTGGCCAAAGTATCAAATAAATGTGTATTTGGGTGAGCAACTAGCAGGAATCACTATGACACTCATAGGGTAGCCAATGCCTCGTCACCAGCATAATCACATCAACAACTTCAAGAAACCCCTGGCAAAAGTTACAATGACTCTTAAGATACACAACTAGTGGCGTAGCTATGAGGCAGACTGGAAAGAGTATCTAAAAATGTGTATTTGGGTGAAGAACTGGCAGGAATCTCTATGACTCTCTTGAGGTAGCCAATGATTCATCACCAGCAGAATGAAATCAGCAAATTCTAGAAACCCCTTTCAAAAGTAACGATTTTCTCTTAAGATACACAACTAGTGGCGTATCGCTTCAGGCACACTGGAAACAGTATCTAAAAAATGTGTATTTGGGTGAGCAACTGGCAGGAAGCACTATGACTCTCTTAAGGTAGCCAATGCCTCGTCACCAACATAATCCCATCACCAACTTCAAGAAACCGCTTGCATAGGTAACGAAGCTTCTCATAAGATACACAGCTAGTGGGGTGTCACTTGAGGCAGACTGGCCAAAGTATCAAAAAAATGGGTATTTGGGTGAGCAACTAGCAGGAATCACTATGACACCCATAGGGCAGCCAATGCCTCGTCACCAGCATAATCACATCAGCAACTTCAAGAAACCCCTGGCAAAAGTTACAATGACTCTTAAGATACACAACTAGTGGCGTAGCTATCAGGCAGACTGGAAAGAGTATCTAAAAAATGTGTATTTGGGTGAAGAACTGGCAGGAATCTCTATGACTCTCTTGAGGTAGACAATGATACGTCACCAGCAGAATCAAATCAGCAACTTCTAGAAATCCCTTTCAAATGTAACGTTGTTTCTCTTAAGATACACAACTAGTGGCGTATCGCTTCAGGCACACTGGAAACAGTATCTATAAATGTGTATTTGGGTGAGCAAGTGGCACGAAACACTGTGACTCTCTAAGGGTAGCCAATATCTCGTCACCAGTATAATCACAGCTTCAAAGTCAAGAAACCGCTGGCAAGAGTAACGATGTTTCTCTTAAGATACACAACAAGTGGCGTATCGCTTCAGGCAGACTGGCCACAGTATCTCAAAATGTGTATTTGGGTGAGCAACTGGCAGGAAGCACTATGACTCTCTTAAGGTAGCCAATGCCTCGTCACCAACATAATCCCATCACCAACTTCAAGAAACCGCTTGCAAAGGTAACGAAGCTTCTCATAAGATACACAGCTAGTGGGGTGTCACTTGAGGCAGACTGGCCAAAGTATCAAAAAAATGTGTATTTGGGTGAGCAACTAGCAGGAATCACTATGACACTCATAGGGTAGCCAATGCCTCGTCACCAGCATAATCACATCAGCAACTTCAAGAAACCCCTGGCAAATGTTACAATGACTCTTAAGATACACAACTAGTGGCGTAGCTATCAGGCAGACTGGAAAGAGTATCTAAAAAATGTGTATTTGGATGAGCAACTGGCAGGAAACACTGTGACCCTCTTAGGGTAGCCAATATCTCGTCACCAGTATAATCACATCTTCAAAGTCAAGAAACCGCTGGCAAGAGTAACGATGTTTCTCTTAAGATACACAACTAGTGGCGTATCGCTTCAGGCAGACTGGCCACGGTATCTCAAAATGTGTATTTGGGTGAGCAACTGGCAGGAAGCACTATGACTCTCTTAAGGTAGCCAATGCCTCGTCACCAACATAATCCCATCACCAACTATAGGAAACCGCTTGCAAAGATAACGAAGCTTCTCATAAGATACACAGCTAGTGGGGTGTCACTTGAGGCAGACTGGCCAAAGTATCAAAAAAATGTGTATTTGGGTGAGCAACTAGCAGGAATCACTATGACACTCATAGGGTAGCCAATGCCTCGTCACCAGCATAATCACATCAGCAACTTCAAGAAACCCCTGGCAAAAGTTACAATGACTCTTAAGATACACAACTAGTGGCGTAGCTATCAGGCAGACAGGAAAGAGTATCTAAAAAATGTGTATTTGGGTGAAGAACTGGCAGGAATCTCTATGACTCTCTTGAGGTAGCAAATGCCTCGTCACCAGCAGAATCAAATCAGCAACTTCTAGAAACCCCTGGCAAAAGTAACGATGTTTCTCTTAAGATACACAACTAGTGGCGTATCGCTTCAGGCACACTGGAAACAGTATCTAAAAAATGTGTATTTGGGTGAGCAACTGGCACGAAACACTGTGACTCTCTTAGGGTTGCCAATATCTCGTCACCAGTACAATCACATCTTCAAAGTCAAGAAACCGCTGGCAAGAGTAACGATGTTTCTCTTAAGATACACAACTAGTGGCGTATCGCTTCAGGCAGACTGGCCACAGTATCTCAAAATGTGTATTTGGGTGAGCAACTGGCAGGAAGCACTATGACTCTCTTAAGGTTGCCAATGCCTCGTCACCAACATAATCCCATCACCAACTTCAGGAAACCGCTTGCAAAGGTAACGAAGCTTCTCATAAGATACACAGCTAGTGGGGTGTCACTTGAGGCAGACTGGCCACAGTATCAAAAAAATGTGTATTTGGGTGAGCAACTAGCAGGAATCACTATGACACTCATAGGGCAGCCAATGCCTCGTCACCAGCATAATCACATCAGCAACTTCAAGAAACCCCTGGCAAAAGTTACAATGACTCTTAAGATACACAACTAGTGGCGTAGCTATCAGGCAGACTGGAAAGAGTATCTAAAAAATGTGTATTTGGGTGAAGAACTGGCAGGAATCTCTATGACTCTCTTGAGGTATCCAGTGATTCGTCACCAGCAGAATCAAATCAGCAACTTCTAGAAACCCCTTTCAAAAGTAACGATGTTTCTCTTAAGATACACAACTAGTGGCGTATCGCTTCAGGCACACTGGAAACAGTATCTAAAAAATGTGTATTTGGGTGAGCAACTGGCACGAAACACTGTGACTCTCTTAGGGTAACCAATATCTCGTCACCAGTATAATCACATCTTCAAAGTAAAGAAACCGCTGGCAAGAGTAACGATGTTTCTCTTAAGATACACAACTAGTGGCGTATCGCTTCAGGCAGACTGGCCACAGTATCTCAAAATGTGTATTTGGGTGAGCAACTGGCAGAAAGCACTATGACTCTCTGAAGGTAGCCAATGCCTCGTCACCAACATAATCACATCACCAACTTCAAGAAACCGCTTGCAAAGGTAACGCAGCTTCTCATAAGATACACAGCTAGTGGGGTGTCACTTGAGGCAGACTGGCCAAAGTATCAAAAAAATGTGTATTTGGGTGAGCAACTAGCAGGAATCACTATGACACTCATAGGGTAGCCAATGCCTCGGCACCAGCATAATCACATCAGCAACTTCAAGAAACCCCTGGCAAAAGTTACAATGACTCTTAAGATACACAACTAGTGGCGTAGCTATCAGGCAGACTGGAAAGAGTATCTAAAAAATGTGTATTTGTGTGAAGAACTGGCAGGAATCTCTATGACTCTCTTGAGGTAGCCTATGATTCGTCACCAGCAGAATCAAATCAGCAACTTCTAGAAACCCCTTTCAAAAGTAACGATGTTTCCCTTAAGATACACAACTAGTGGCGTATCGCTTCAGGCACACTGGCAACAGTATCTAAAAAATGTGTATTTGGGTGAGCAACTGGCACGAAACACTGTGACTCTCTTAGGGTACCCAATATCTCGTCACCAGTATAATCACAGCTTCAAAGTCAAGAAACCGCTGGCAAGAGTAACGATGTTTCTCTTAAGATACACAACTAGTGGCGTATCGCTTCAGGCAGACTGGCCACGGTATCTCAAAATGTCTATTTGGGTGAGCAACTGGCAGGAAGCTCTATGACTCTCTTAAGGTAGCCAATGCCTCGTCACCAACATAATCCCATCACCAACTTCAAGAAACCGCTTGCATAGGTAACGAAGCTTCTCATAAGATACACAGCTAGTGGGGTGTCACTTGAGGCAGACTGGCCAAAGTATCAAAAAAATGTGTATTTGTGTGAGCAACTAGCAGGAATCACTATGACACTCATAGGGTAGCCAATGCCTCGTCACCAGCATAATCACATCAGCAACTTCAAGAAACCCCTGGCAAAAGTTACAATGACTCTTAAGATACACAACTAGTGGCGTAGCTATCAGGCAGACAGGAAAGAGTATCTAAAAAATGTGTATTTGGGTGAAGAACTGGCAGGAATCTCTATGACTCTCTTGAGGTAGCCAATGCCTCGTCACCAGCAGAATCAAATCAGCAACTTCTAGAAACCCCTGGCAAAAGTAACGATGTTTCTCTTGAGATACACAACTAGTTGCGTATCGCTTCAGGCACACTGGAAACAGTATCTAAAATATGTGTATTTGGGTGAGCAACTGGCACGAAACACTGTGACTCTCTTAGGGTTGCCAATATCTCGTCACCAGTACAATCACATCTTCAAAGTCAAGAAACCGCTGGCAAGAGTAACGATGTTTCTCTTAAGATACACAACTAGTGGCGTATCGCTTCAGGCAGACTGGCCACAGTATCTCAAAATGTGTATTTGGGTGAGCAACTGGCAGGAAGCACTATGACTCTCTTAAGGTAGCCAATGCCTCGTCACCAACATAATCCCATCACCAACTTCAAGAAACCGCTTGCATAGGTAACGAAGTTTCTCATAAGATACACAGCTAGTGGGGTGTCACTTGAGGCAGACTGGCCAAAGTATCAAAAAAATGTGTATTTGGGTGAGCAACTAGCAGGAATCACTATGACACTCATAGGGTAGCCAATGCCTCGTCACCAGCATAATCACATCAGCAACTTCAAGAAACCCCTGGCAAAAGTTACAATGACTCTTAAGATACACAACTAGTGGCGTAGCTATCAGGCAGACTGTAAAGAGTATCTAAAAATGTGTATTTGGGTGAAGAACTGGCAGGAATCTCTATGACTCTCTTGAGGTAGCCAATGCTTCGTCACCAGCAGAATCAAATCAGCAACTTCTAGAAATCCCTTTCAAAAGTAACGATGTTTCTCTAAAGATACACAACAAGTGGCGTATCGCCTCAGGCACACTGGAAACAGTATCTAAAAAATGTGTATTTGGGTGAAGAACTGGCAGGAATCTCTATGACTCTCTTGAGGTAGCCAATAATTCGTCACCTGTATAATCACATCTTCAAAGTCAAGAAACCGCAGGCAAGAGTAACGATGTTTCTCTTCAGATACACAACTAGTGGCGTATCGCTTCAGGCAGACTGGCCACAGTATCTCAAAATGTGTATTTGGGTGAGCAACTGGCAGGAAGCACTATGACTCTCTTAAGGTAGCCAATGCCTCGTCACCAACATAATCCCATCACCAACTTCAAGAAACCGCTTGCATAGGTAACGAAGCTTCTCATAAGATACACAGCTAGTGGGGTGTCACTTGAGGCAGACTGGCCAAAGTATCAAAAAAATGTGTATTTGGGTGAGCAACTAGCAGGAATCACTATGACACTCATAGGGCAGCCAATGCCTCGTCACCAGCATAATCACATCAGCAACTTCAAGAAACCCCTGGCAAAAGTTACAATGACTCTTAAGATACACAACTAGTGGCGTAGCTATCAGGCAGACTGGAAAGAGTATCTAAAAGATGTGTATTTGGATCAGCAACTGGCAGGAAACACTGTGACTCTCTTAGGGTTGCCAATATCTCGTCACCAGTATAATCACATCTTCAAAGTCAAGAAACCGCTGGCAAGGGTAACGATGTTTCTCTTAAGATACACAACTAGTGGCGTATCGCTTAAGGCAGACTGGCCACAGTATCTCAAAATGTGTATTTGGGTGAGCAACGGGCAGGAAGCACTATGACTCTCTTAAGGTAGCCAATGCCTCGTCACCAACATAATCCCATCACCAACTTCAGGAAACCGCTTGCAAAGGTAACGAAGCTTCTCATAAGATACACAGCTAGTGGGGTGTCACTTGAGGCAGACTGGCCAAAGTATCAAAAAAATGTGTATTTGGGTGAGCAACTAGCAGGAATCACTATGACACTCATAGGGTAGCCAATGCCTCGTCACCAGCATAATCACATCAGCAACTTCAAGAAACCCCTGGCAAAAGTTACAATGACTCTTAAGATACACAACTAGTGGCGTAGCTATGAGGCAGACTGGAAAGAGTATCTAAAAATGTGTATTTGGGTGAAGAACTGGCAGGAATCTCTATGACTCTCTTGAGATAGCCAATGATTCGTCACCAGCAGAATCAAATCAGCAACTTCTAGAAACCCCTTTCAAAAGTAACGATTTTCTCTTAAGATACACAACTAGTGGCGTATCGCTTCAGGCACACTGTAAACAGTATCTAAAAAATGTGTATTTGGGTGAGCAACTGGCAGGAAGCACTATGACTCTCTTAAGGTAGCCAATGCCTCGTCACCAACATAATCCCATCACCAACTTCAAGAAACCGCTTGCATAGGTAACGAAGCTTCTCATAAGATACACAGCTAGTGGGGTGTCACTTGAGGCAGACTGGCCAAAGTATCAAAAAAATGTGTATTTGGGTGAGCAACTAGCAGGAATCACTATGACACCCATAGGGCAGCCAATGCCTCGTCACCAGCATAATCACATCAGCAACTTCAAGAAACCCCTGGCAAAAGTTACAATGACTCTTAAGATACACAACTAGTGGCGTAGCTATCAGGCAGACTGGAAAGAGTATCTAAAAAATGTGTATTTGGGTGAAGAACTGGCAGGAATCTCTATGACTCTCTTGAGGTAGCCAATGATTCGTCACCAGCAGAATCAAATCAGCAACTTCTAGAAATCCCTTTCAAATGTAACGTTGTTTCTCTTAAGATACACAACTAGTGGCGTATCGCTTCAGGCACACTGGAAACAGTATCTATAAATGTGTATTTGGGTGAGCAAGTGGCACGAAACACTGTGACTCTCTAAGGGTAGCCAATATCTCGTCACCAGTATAATCACAGCTTCAAAGTCAAGAAACCGCTGGCAAGAGTAACGATGTTTCTCTTAAGATACACAACAAGTGGCGTATCGCTTCAGGCAGACTGGCCACAGTATCTCAAAATGTGTATTTGGGTGAGCAACTGGCAGGAAGCACTATGACTCTCTTAAGGTAGCCAATGCCTCGTCACCAACATAATCCCATCACCAACTTCAAGAAACCGCTTGCAAAGGTAACGAAGCTTCTCATAAGATACACAGCTAGTGGGGTGTCACTTGAGGCAGACTGGCCAAAGTATCAAAAAAATGTGTATTTGGGTGAGCAACTAGCAGGAATCACTATGACACTCATAGGGTAGCCAATGCCTCATCACCAGCATAATCACATCAGCAACTTCAAGAAACCCCTGGCAAAAGTTACAATGACTCTTAAGATACACAACTAGTGGCGTAGCTATCAGGCAGACTGGAAAGAGTATCTTAAAAATGTGTATTTGGATGAGCAACTGGCAGGAAACACTGTGACTCTCTTAGGGTTGCCAATATCTCGTCACCAGTATAATCACATCTTCAAAGTCAAGAAACCGCTGGCAAGAGTAACGATGTTTCTCTTAAGATACACAACTAGTGGCGTATCGCTTCAGGCAGACTGGCCACAGTATCTCAAAATGTGTATTTGGGTGAGCAACGGGCAGGAAGCACTATGACTCTCTTAAGGTAGCCAATGCCTCGTCACCAACATAATCCCATCACCAACTTCAGGAAACCGCTTGCAAAGGTAACGAAGCTTCTCATAAGATACACAGCTAGTGGGGTGTCACTTGAGGCAGACTGGCCAAAGTATCAAAAAAATGTGTATTTGGGTGAGCAACTAGCAGGAATCACTATGACACTCATAGGGTAGCCAATGCCTCGTCACCAGCATAATCACATCAGCAACTTCAAGAAACCCCTGGCAAAAGTTACAATGACTCTTAAGATACACAACTAGTGGCGTAGCTATGAGGCAGACTGGAAAGAGTATCTAAAAATGTGTATTTGGGTGAAGAACTGGCAGGAATCTCTATGACTCTCTTGAGGTAGCCAATGATTCGTCACCAGCAGAATCAAATCAGCAACTTCTAGAAACCCCTTTCAAAAGTAACGATTTTCTCTTAAGATACACAACTAGTGGCGTATCGCTTCAGGCACACTGGAAACAGTATCTAAAAAATGTGTATTTGGGTGAGCAACTGGCAGGAAGCACTATGACTCTCTTAAGGTAGCCAATGCCTCGTCACCAACATAATCCCATCACCAACTTCAAGAAACCGCTTGCATAGGTAACGAAGCTTCTCATAAGATACACAGCTAGTGGGGTGTCACTTGAGGCAGACTGGCCAAAGTATCAAAAAAATGTGTATTTGGGTGAGCAACTAGCAGGAATCACTATGACACTCATAGGGCAGCCAATGCCTCGTCACCAGCATAATCACATCAGCAACTTCAAGAAACCCCTGGCAAAAGTTACAATGACTCTTAAGATACACAACTAGTGGCGTAGCTATCAGGCAGACTGGAAAGAGTATCTTAAAAATGTGTATTTGGATGAGCAACTGGCAGGAAACACTGTGACTCTCTTAGGGTTGCCAATATCTCGTCACCAGTATAATCACATCTTCAAAGTCAAGAAACCGCTGGCAAGAGTAACGATGTTTCTCTTAAGATACACAACTAGTGGCGTATCGCTTCAGGCAGACTGGCCACAGTATCTCAAAATGTGTATTTGGGTGAGCAACGGGCAGGAAGCACTATGACTCTCTTAAGGTAGCCAATGCCTCGTCACCAACATAATCCCATCACCAACTTCAGGAAACCGCTTGCAAAGGTAACGAAGCTTCTCATAAGATACACAGCCAGTGGGGTGTCACTTGAGGCAGACTGGGCAAAGTATCAAAAAAATGTGTATTTGGGTGAGCAACTAGCAGGAATCACTATGACACTCATAGGGTAGCCAATGCCTCGTCACCAGCATAATCACATCAGCAACTTCAAGAAACCCCTGGCAAAAGTTACAATGACTCTTAAGATACACAACTAGTGGCGTAGCTATCAGGCAGACAGGAGAGAGTATCTAAAAAATGTGTATTTGGGTGAAGAACTGGCAGGAATCTCTATGACTCTCTTGAGGTAGCCAATGCCTCGTCACCAGCAGAATCAAATCAGCAACTTCTAGAAACCCCTGGCAAAAGTAACGATGTTTCTCTTAAGATACACAACTAGTGGCGTATCGCTTCAGGCACACTGGAAACAGTATCTAAAAAATGTGTATTTGGGTGAGCAACTGGCACGAAACACTGTGACTCTCTTAGGGTTGCCAATATCTCGTCACCAGTACAATCACATCTTCAAAGTCAAGAAACCGCTGGCAAGAGTAACGATGTTTCTCTTAAGATACACAACTAGTGGCGTATCGCTTCAGGCAGACTGGCCACAGTATCTCAAAATGTGTATTTGGGTGAGCAACTGGCAGGAAGCACTATGACTCCCTTAAGGTTGCCAATGCCTCGTCACCAACATAATCCCATCACCAACTTCAGGAAACCGCTTGCAAAGGTAACGAAGCTTCTCATAAGATACACAGCTAGTGGGGTGTCACTTGAGGCAGACTGGCCACAGTATCAAAAAAATGTGTATTTGGGTGAGCAACTAGCAGGAATCACTATGACACTCATAGGGCAGCCAATGCCTCGTCACCAGCATAATCACATCAGCAACTTCAAGAAACCCCTGGCAAAAGTTACAATGACTCTTAAGATACACAACTAGTGGCGTAGCTATCAGGCAGACTGGAAAGAGTATCTAAAAAATGTGTATTTGGGTGAAGAACTGGCAGGAATCTCTATGACTCTCTTGAGGTAGCCAGTGATTCGTCACCAGCAGAATCAAATCAGCAACTTCTAGAAACCCCTTTCAAAAGTAACGATGTTTCTCTTAAGATACACAACTAGTGGCGTATCGCTTCAGGCACACTGGAAACAGTATCTAAAAAATGTGTATTTGGGTGAGCAACTGGCACGAAACACTGTGACTCTCTTAGGGTAACCAATATCTCGTCACCAGTATAATCACATCTTCAAAGTCAAGAAACCGCTGGCAAGAGTAACGATGTTTCTCTTAAGATACACAACTAGTGGCGTATCGCTTCAGGCAGACTGGCCACAGTATCTCAAAATGTGTATTTGGGTGAGCAACTGGCAGAAAGCACTATGACTCTCTGAAGGTAGCCAATGCCTCGTCACCAACATAATCACATCACCAACTTCAAGAAACCGCTTGCAAAGGTAACGCAGCTTCTCATAAGATACACAGCTAGTGGGGTGTCACTTGAGGCAGACTGGCCAAAGTATCAAAAAAATGTGTATTTGGGTGAGCAACTAGCAGGAATCACTATGACACTCATAGGGTAGCCAATGCCTCGGCACCAGCATAATCACATCAGCAACTTCAAGAAACCCCTGGCAAAAGTTACAATGACTCTTAAGATACACAACTAGTGGCGTAGCTATCAGGCAGACTGGAAAGAGTATCTAAAAAATGTGTATTTGTGTGAAGAACTGGCAGGAATCTCTATGACTCTCTTGAGGTAGCCTATGATTCGTCACCAGCAGAATCAAATCAGCAACTTCTAGAAACCCCTTTCAAAAGTAACGATGTTTCCCTTAAGATACACAACTAGTGGCGTATCGCTTCAGGCACACTGGCAACAGTATCTAAAAAATGTGTATTTGGGTGAGCAACTGGCACGAAACACTGTGACTCTCTTAGGGTACCCAATATCTCGTCACCAGTATAATCACAGCTTCAAAGTCAAGAAACCGCTGGCAAGAGTAACGATGTTTCTCTTAAGATACACAACTAGTGGCGTATCGCTTCAGGCAGACTGGCCACGGTATCTCAAAATGTCTATTTGGGTGAGCAACTGGCAGGAAGCTCTATGACTCTCTTAAGGTAGCCAATGCCTCGTCACCAACATAATCCCATCACCAACTTCAAGAAACCGCTTGCATAGGTAACGAAGCTTCTCATAAGATACACAGCTAGTGGGGTGTCACTTGAGGCAGACTGGCCAAAGTATCAAAAAAATGTGTATTTGGGTGAGCAACTAGCAGGAATCACTATGACACTCATAGGGTAGCCAATGCCTCGTCACCAGCATAATCACATCAGCAACTTCAAGAAACCCCTGGCAAAAGTTACAATGACTCTTAAGATACACAACTAGTGGCGTAGCTATCAGGCAGACAGGAAAGAGTATCTAAAAAATGTGTATTTGGGTGAAGAACTGGCAGGAATCTCTATGACTCTCTTGAGGTAGCCAATGCCTCGTCACCAGCAGAATCAAATCAGCAACTTCTAGAAACCCCTGGCAAAAGTAACGATGTTTCTCTTGAGATACACAACTAGTGGCGTATCGCTTCAGGCACACTGGAAACAGTATCTAAAATATGTGTATTTGGGTGAGCAACTGGCACGAAACACTGTGACTCTCTTAGGGTTGCCAATATCTCGTCACCAGTACAATCACATCTTCAAAGTCAAGAAACCGCTGGCAAGAGTAACGATGTTTCTCTTAAGATACACAACTAGTGGCGTATCGCTTCAGGCAGACTGGCCACAGTATCTCAAAATGTGTATTTGGGTGAGCAACTGGCAGGAAGCACTATGACTCTCTTAAGGTAGCCAATGCCTCGTCACCAACATAATCCCATCACCAACTTCAAGAAACCGCTTGCATAGGTAACGAAGTTTCTCATAAGATACACAGCTAGTGGGGTGTCACTTGAGGCAGACTGGCCAAAGTATCAAAAAAATGTGTATTTGGGTGAGCAACTAGCAGGAATCACTATGACACTCATAGGGTAGCCAATGCCTCGTCACCAGCATAATCACATCAGCAACTTCAAGAAACCCCTGGCAAAAGTTACAATGACTCTTAAGATACACAACTAGTGGCGTAGCTATCAGGCAGACTGTAAAGAGTATCTAAAAATGTGTATTTGGGTGAAGAACTGGCAGGAATCTCTATGACTCTCTTGAGGTAGCCAATGCTTCGTCACCAGCAGAATCAAATCAGCAACTTCTAGAAATCCCTTTCAAAAGTAACGATGTTTCTCTAAAGATACACAACAAGTGGCGTATCGCCTCAGGCACACTGGAAACAGTATCTAAAAAATGTGTATTTGGGTGAAGAACTGGCAGGAATCTCTATGACTCTCTTGAGGTAGCCAATAATTCGTCACCTGTATAATCACATCTTCAAAGTCAAGAAACCGCTGGCAAGAGTAACGATGTTTCTCTTCAGATACACAACTAGTGGCGTATCGCTTCAGGCAGACTGGCCACAGTATCTCAAAATGTGTATTTGGGTGAGCAACTGGCAGGAAGCACTATGACTCTCTTAAGGTAGCCAATGCCTCGTCACCAACATAATCCCATCACCAACTTCAAGAAACCGCTTGCATAGGTAACGAAGCTTCTCATAAGATACACAGCTAGTGGGGTGTCACTTGAGGCAGACTGGCCAAAGTATCAAAAAAATGTGTATTTGGGTGAGCAACTAGCAGGAATCACTATGACACTCATAGGGCAGCCAATGCCTCGTCACCAGCATAATCACATCAGCAACTTCAAGAAACCCCTGGCAAAAGTTACAATGACTCTTAACTCTTTGGAGCACGGTGGTATACATAGTATACCACCTTTTGAAAATTTTCTTGGCTCTTTGCACAGTGGTTTAACTGCACGACCACCACTCTAATATGCTCACCTAGTTCTCTACTTATCAGACAGATGGCACTCACTGCCTATAAGGAATCAGTTCCCGCCAAGAATTGCATAGATTACAACTGTGAAAGCTGCGTGCTGAGTTGTGCATGGTTTTTGCGTGTGAATAGTGGTTTATAACGAATTTCTTGTTGCGCCTGTGTTTTTTCCATATCTTGGACGTCACAGCTACGGTATGAACCCATGTATACATTCATATGCACAATCTTCCGTTATTTATATACAATTTATTTTGGTGGTATATTATTTGTACCACCGTGCATGTAGCAGTATTCTATTGCATTTCGTTTCCTAGTATAAAATTCGAAATCCTCCGCTACAAAGTTTAGTTTTTAATTGTGTTGTGACTTATTTTAGCTCTTTCTCCATTTTGTTTTGCTTACGTATTCTTTACTTGGATTCAGGCTGTTGTTTGAAAATGAAAATGTCAAGAAGAGGCTTACGAGATGAAGAAATCGAACGATTATTGTGTGAAATTCCATCAGACGAGGATTCCACTGTTGACACCACAGATGACGAATCTGATTATGAAGCAAGCATTGTTGCGGAGGCTATTGTGTCGTCTGAAGGCGAAGTTTCAGAGAGCGAGGAAGAAAGTGAGTCCACTCCGCCAAAACGCGCTGCTGACACAGCGCCAACTTGGGGACAACAATTCAATGCTACCTCAGGAATGCAGTTCGACAGTGAATCAGGACCAAGTGCTTTTATTAGGGACATTGATGATCCAGAACCTATCGATATATTCGAAAAAATATTTCCAAAAGAGCTAGTTGAGCTAATCGTTTTCCAAACAAATTTATATGCGACGCAATCTGGCAAGTCTTTCACTCCAACAACTGACAATGAAATACGAACTTTCCTGGGAATCAACATTTTGATGGGTATAAAGCGTATGCCAGCATACAGAGACTACTGGTCTAGTGCCCCAGAACTTCATGATCGTTATATTGCATCTCTGATGGCAGTAAATCGGTTTGGATGGTTACTGAGGAACATTCATCTGAATGATAACACATTGCATCCAGAAAAAGGACACCCAGGTTATGACAAACTGTACAAGCTGCGACCAGTGATCAAGATACTATCTGAATCTTTTTCCAAGTGTTACCAACCCAGCAAACACCTAGCAATTGATGAGTCAATGATCAAATTCAAAGGCCGCAACAGTATGAAACAATACATGAGAGATAAACCCATAAAGCGTGGTTACAAAGTGTGGATGCTGTGTGACAAGACCTCTTACAACTTGAAATTTGATATTTACACCGGAAAAGTAGGTGACACAGTGCAAACAGGCCTTGGGGAGCATGTAGTGCTGAGTTTGTCCTCTGAACTCGTAAATAAAGGCCATTATCTTTATTTCGACAACTATTTCAATAGCTATAACTTGTTGGCTGGTTTACAGCAGAGAAACATATATGCCTGTGGGACAGTTCAACCAACAAGGAAACATTTACCCAAATTAAAAACAGACAAAGAATTAAGCAGAGGTGAATTTGACTGGAGGGTCAGCAACTGTGGCATCCTCTACTTGAAGTGGAAAGATAAGAGAGCTGTTCATCTCCTTTCAAATTTTCACAGTCCTGAAGTTACTACAGTGACTCGCCGTGAAAGAGATGGTTCACGCATAGAGCTACCTTGTCCTCAAGCAGTGATGGATTACAATGCACACATGAACAATGTCGACAAGTTCGACCAACTGAAAAAATCATATGAAATAAGCCGGAGAAGTAAAAAGTGGTGGCACCGAATATTCTTTCACCTGCTTGATGTCAGTATCGTCAACAGCTATATAATTTGGAAGGAACTAGGCGATAGAGAAAAAATGACTGCCAAAGTCTTCAGGATGAGTATCCTGCAAAGCTTAGTAACCCAGAAAACACCATTGAGGCCATCTAGACTTCATGAGAGTCAAGTCCACGTAAAGAAAAACAAGCCATATGTTTCCTCACGCCAGCGTCTCGACAATTCATCCCACCAGCCAGAGCGTACTACCGCCAGACGTTGTGCGAAATGCAGTACAAAAAAGAAGCAAGTGCGCACTTTCTGGATGTGCGCTGAATGCAAAGTGCCTTTGTGCCTTAGCAAAACAAAAAGGTGCTTTCAAGATTTTCACAAAAAGGAATAAGAAACATATTTTATTTGTAAGGTTTGTAATTTGATTTTGTATTGTAAATGACCAATTGCCAGAAATTAAATTATTTTACATTAATTATACTAATTATTACTGCTTAGAGTAGAATTTAAAGGTGAGTTACAAGCACAAACCAAGATATCTCAAAAACTTTAGGTACGGCCCTAAGTGGCATGGTGGTATATTATATATACCACCATCTAAAACCAAAATCAATACAATAAAAAATTTTAATTCATGTTTTCCTTTATTAGCAACCCCACCAGACATAGAAAATGCATGTTTTATTAAAAAATTAATTAAACATAAAATCTGTGCATCAAAGAGTTAAGATACACAACTAGTGGCGTAGCTATCAGGCAGACTGGAAAGAGTATCTAAAAGATGTGTATTTGGATGAGCAACTGGCAGGAAACACTGTGACTCTCTTAGGGTTGCCAATATCTCGTCACCAGTATAATCACATCTTCAAAGTCAAGAAACCGCTGGCAAGGGTAACGATGTTTCTCTTAAGATACACAACTAGTGGCGTATCGCTTAAGGCAGACTGGCCACAGTATCTCAAAATGTGTATTTGGGTGAGCAACGGGCAGGAAGCACTATGACTCTCTTAAGGTAGCCAATGCCTCGTCACCAACATAATCCCATCACCAACTTCAGGAAACCGCTTGCAAAGGTAACGAAGCTTCTCATAAGATACACAGCTAGTGGGGTGTCACTTGAGGCAGACTGGCCAAAGTATCAAAAAAATGTGTATTTGGGTGAGCAACTAGCAGGAATCACTATGACACTCATAGGGTAGCCAATGCCTCGTCACCAGCATAATCACATCAGCAACTTCAAGAAACCCCTGGCAAAAGTTACAATGACTCTTAAGATACACAACTAGTGGCGTAGCTATGAGGCAGACTGGAAAGAGTATCTAAAAATGTGTATTTGGGTGAAGAACTGGCAGGAATCTCTATGACTCTCTTGAGATAGCCAATGATTCGTCACCAGCAGAATCAAATCAGCAACTTCTAGAAACCCCTTTCAAAAGTAACGATTTTCTCTTAAGATACACAACTAGTGGCGTATCGCTTCAGGCACACTGTAAACAGTATCTAAAAAATGTGTATTTGGGTGAGCAACTGTCAGGAAGCACTATGACTCTCTTAAGGTAGCCAATGCCTCGTCACCAACATAATCCCATCACCAACTTCAAGAAACCGCTTGCATAGGTAACGAAGCTTCTCATAAGATACACAGCTAGTGGGGTGTCACTTGAGGCAGACTGGCCAAAGTATCAAAAAAATGTGTATTTGGGTGAGCAACTAGCAGGAATCACTATGACACCCATAGGGCAGCCAATGCCTCGTCACCAGCATAATCACATCAGCAACTTCAAGAAACCCCTGGCAAAAGTTACAATGACTCTTAAGATACACAACTAGTGGCGTAGCTATCAGGCAGACTGGAAAGAGTATCTAAAAAATGTGTATTTGGGTGAAGAACTGGCAGGAATCTCTATGACTCTCTTGAGGTAGCCAATGATTCGTCACCAGCAGAATCAAATCAGCAACTTCTAGAAATCCCTTTCAAATGTAACATTGTTTCTCTTAAGATACACAACTAGTGGCGTATCGCTTCAGGCAGACTGGCCACAGTATCTCAAAATGTGTATTTGGGTGAGCAACGGGCAGGAAGCACTATGACTCTCTTAAGGTAGCCAATGCCTCGTCACCAACATAATCCCATCACCAACTTCAGGAAACCGCTTGCAAAGGTAACGAAGCTTCTCATAAGATACACAGCTAGTGGGGTGTCACTTGAGGCAGACTGGCCAAAGTATCAAAAAAATGTGTATTTGGGTGAGCAACTAGCAGGAATCACTATGACACTCATAGGGTAGCCAATGCCTCGTCACCAGCATAATCACATCAGCAACTTCAAGAAACCCCTGGCAAAAGTTACAATGACTCTTAAGATACACAACTAGTGGCGTAGCTATGAGGCAGACTGGAAAGAGTATCTAAAAATGTGTATTTGGGTGAAGAACTGGCAGGAATCTCTATGACTCTCTTGAGGTAGCCAATGATTCGTCACCAGCAGAATCAAATCAGCAACTTCTAGAAACCCCTTTCAAAAGTAACGATTTTCTCTTAAGATACACAACTAGTGGCGTATCGCTTCAGGCACACTGGAAACAGTATCTAAAAAATGTGTATTTGGGTGAGCAACTGGCAGGAAGCACTATGACTCTCTTAAGGTAGCCAATGCCTCGTCACCAACATAATCCCATCACCAACTTCAAGAAACCGCTTGCATAGGTAACGAAGCTTCTCATAAGATACACAGCTAGTGGGGTGTCACTTGAGGCAGACTGGCCAAAGTATCAAAAAAATGTGTAATTGGGTGAGCAACTAGCAGGAATCACTATGACACTCATAGGGCAGCCAATGCCTCGTCACCAGCATAATCACATCAGCAACTTCAAGAAACCCCTGGCAAAAGTTACAATGACTCTTAAGATACACAACTAGTGGCGTAGCTATCAGGCAGACTGGAAAGAGTATCTTAAAAATGTGTATTTGGATGAGCAACTGGCAGGAAACACTGTGACTCTCTTAGGGTTGCCAATATCTCGTCACCAGTATAATCACATCTTCAAAGTCAAGAAACCGCTGGCAAGAGTAACGATGTTTCTCTTAAGATACACAACTAGTGGCGTATCGCTTCAGGCAGACTGGCCACAGTATCTCAAAATGTGTATTTGGGTGAGCAACGGGCAGGAAGCACTATGACTCTCTTAAGGTAGCCAATGCCTCGTCACCAACATAATCCCATCACCAACTTCAGGAAACCGCTTGCAAAGGTAACGAAGCTTCTCATAAGATACACAGCCAGTGGGGTGTCACTTGAGGCAGACTGGGCAAAGTATCAAAAAAATGTGTATTTGGGTGAGCAACTAGCAGGAATCACTATGACACTCATAGGGTAGCCAATGCCTCGTCACCAGCATAATCACATCAGCAACTTCAAGAAACCCCTGGCAAAAGTTACAATGACTCTTAAGATACACAACTAGTGGCGTAGCTATCAGGCAGACAGGAGAGAGTATCTAAAAAATGTGTATTTGGGTGAAGAACTGGCAGGAATCTCTATGACTCTCTTGAGGTAGCCAATGCCTCGTCACCAGCAGAATCAAATCAGCAACTTCTAGAAACCCCTGGCAAAAGTAACGATGTTTCTCTTAAGATACACAACTAGTGGCGTATCGCTTCAGGCACACTGGAAACAGTATCTAAAAAATGTGTATTTGGGTGAGCAACTGGCACGAAACACTGTGACTCTCTTAGGGTTGCCAATATCTCGTCACCAGTACAATCACATCTTCAAAGTCAAGAAACCGCTGGCAAGAGTAACGATGTTTCTCTTAAGATACACAACTAGTGGCGTATCGCTTCAGGCAGACTGGCCACAGTATCTCAAAATGTGTATTTGGGTGAGCAACTGGCAGAAAGCACTATGACTCTCTGAAGGTAGCCAATGCCTCGTCACCAACATAATCACATCACCAACTTCAAGAAACCGCTTGCAAAGGTAACGAAGCTTCTCATAAGATACGCAGCTAGTGGGGTGTCACTTGAGGCAGACTGGCCAAAGTATCAAAAAAATGTGTATTTGGGTGAGCAACTAGCAGGAATCACTATGACACTCATAGGGTAGCCAATGCCTCGTCACCAGCATAATCACATCAGCAACTTCAAGAAACCCCTGGCAAAAGTTACAATGACTCTTAAGATACAAAACTAGTGGCGTAGCTATCAGGCAGACTGTAAAGAGTATCTAAAAATGTGTATTTGGGTGAAGAACTGGCAGGAATCTCTATGACTCTCTTGAGGTAGCCAATGCTTCGTCACCAGCAGAATCAAATCAGCAACTTCTAGAAACCCCTTTCAAAAGTAACGATGTTTCTCTAAAGATACACAACAAGTGGCGTATCGCCTCAGGCACACTGGAAACAGTATCTAAAAAATGTGTATTTGGGTGAAGAACTGGCAGGAATCTCTATGACTCTCTTGAGGTAGCCAATAATTCGTCACCTGTATAATCACATCTTCAAAGTCAAGAAACCGCTGGCAAGAGTAACGATGTTTCTCTTAAGATACACAACTAGTGGCGTATCGCTTCAGGCAGACTGGCCACAGTATCTCAAAATGTGTATTTGGGTGAGCAACTGGCAGGAAGCACTATGACTCTCTTAAGGTAGCCAATGCCTCGTCACCAACATAATCCCATCACCAACTTCAAGAAACCGCTTGCGTAGGTAACGAAGCTTCTCATAAGATACACAGCTAGTGGGGTGTCACTTGAGGCAGACTGGCCAAAGTATCAAAAAAATGTGTATTTGGGTGAGCAACTAGCAGGAATCACTATGACACTCATAGGGCAGCCAATGCCTCGTCACCAGCATAATCACATCAGCAACTTCAAGAAACCCCTGGCAAAAGTTACAATGACTCTTAAGATACACAACTAGTGGCGTAGCTATCAGGCAGACTGGAAAGAGTATCTTAAAAATGTGTATTTGGATGAGCAACTGGCAGGAAACACTGTGACTCTCTTAGGGTTGCCAATATCTCGTCACCAGTATAATCACATCTTCAAAGTCAAGAAACCGCTGGCAAGAGTAACGATGTTTCTCTTAAGATACACAACTAGTGGCGTATCGCTTCAGGCAGACGCCACAGTATCTCAAAATGTGTATTTGGGTGAGCAACGGGCAGGAAGCACTATGACTCTCTTAAGGTAGCCAATGCCTCGTCACCAACATAATCCCATCACCAACTTCAGGAAACCGCTTGCAAAGGTAACGAAGCTTCTCATAAGATACACAGCTAGTGGGGTGTCACTTGAGGCAGACTGGCCAAAGTATCAAAAAAATGTGTATTTGGGTGAGCAACTAGCAGGAATCACTATGACACTCATAGGGTAGCCAATGCCTCGTCACCAGCATAATCACATCAGCAACTTCAAGAAACCCCTGGCAAAAGTTACAATGACTCTTAAGATACACAACTAGTGGCGTAGCTATGAGGCAGACTGGAAAGAGTATCTAAAAATGTGTATTTGGGTGAAGAACTGGCAGGAATCTCTATGACTCTCTTGAGGTAGCCAATGATTCGTCACCAGCAGAATCAAATCAGCAACTTCTAGAAACCCCTTTCAAAAGTAACGATTTTCTCTTAAGATACACAACTAGTGGCGTATCGCTTCAGGCACACTGGAAACAGTATCTAAAAAATGTGTATTTGGGTGAGCAACTGGCAGGAAGCACTATGACTCTCTTAAGGTAGCCAATGCCTCGTCACCAACATAATCCCATCACCAACTTCAAGAAACCGCTTGCATAGGTAACGAAGCTTCTCATAAGATACACAGCTAGTGGGGTGTCACTTGAGGCAGACTGGCCAAAGTATCAAAATAATGTGTATTTGGGTGAGCAACTAGCAGGAATCACTATGACACCCATAGGGCAGCCAATGCCTCGTCACCAGCATAATCACATCAGCAACTTCAAGAAACCCCTGACAAAAGTTACAATGACTCTTAAGATACACAACTAGTGGCGTAGCTATCAGGCAGACTGGAAAGAGTATCTAAAAAATGTGTATTTGGGTGAAGAACTGGCAGGAATCTCTATGACTCTCTTGAGGTAGCCAATGATTCGTCACCAGCAGAATCAAATCAGCAACTTCTAGAAATCCCTTTCAAATGTAACGTTGTTTCTCTTAAGATACACAACTAGTGGCGTATCGCTTCAGGCACACTGGAAACAGTATCTATAAATGTGTATTTGGGTGAGCAAGTGGCACGAAACACTGTGACTCTCTAAGGGTAGCCAATGTCTCGTCACCAGTATAATCACAGCTTCAAAGTCAAGAAACCGCTGACAAGAGTAACGATGTTTCTCTTAAGATACACAACAAGTGGCGTCTCGCTTCAGGCAGACTGGCCACAGTATCTCAAAATGTGTATTTGGGTGAGCAACTGGCAGGAAGCACTATGACTCTCTTAAGGTAGCCAATGCCTCGTCACCAACATAATCCCATCACCAACTTCAAGAAACCGCTTGCAAAGGTAACGAAGCTTCTCATAAGATACACAGCTAGTGGGGTGTCACTTGAGGCAGACTGGCCAAAGTATCAAAAAAATGTGTATTTGGGTGAGCAACTAGCAGGAATCACTATGACACTCATAGGGTAGCCAATGCCTCGTCACCAGCATAATCACATCAGCAACTTCAAGAAACCCCTGGCAAAAGTTACAATGACTCTTAAGATACACAACTAGTGGCGTAGCTATCAGGCAGACTGGAAAGAGTATCTAAAAAATGTGTATTTGGATGAGCAACTGGCAGGAAACACTGTGACCCTCTTAGGGTAGCCAATATCTCGTCACCAGTATAATCACATTTTCAAAGTCAAGAAACCGCTGGCAAGAGTAACGATGTTTCTCTTAAGATACACAACTAGTGGCGTATCGCTTCGGGCAGACTGGCCACGGTATCTCAAAATGTGTATTTGGGTGAGCAACTGGCAGGAAGCACTATGACTCTCTTAAGGTAGCCAATGCCTCGTCACCAACATAATCCCATCACCAACTTCAGGAAACCGCTTGCAAAGATAACGAAGCTTCTCATAAGATACACAGCTAGTGGGGTGTCACTTGAGGCAGACTGGCCAAAGTATCAAAAAAATGTGTATTTGGGTGAGCAACTAGCAGGAATCACTATGACACTCATAGGGTAGCCAATGCCTCGTCACCAGCATAATCACATCAGCAACTTACAGAAACCCCTGGCAAAAGTTACAATGATCGTAAGATACACAACTAGTGGGGTAGCTATCAGGCAGACTGGAAAGAGTATCTAAAAATGTGTATTTGGGTGAAGAACTGGCAGGAATCTCTATGACTCTCTTGAGGTAGCCAATGATTCGTCACCAGCAGAATCAAATCAGCAACTTCTAGAAACCCCTTTCAAAAGTAACGATGTTTCTCTTAAGATACACAACTAGTGGCGTATCGCTTCAGGCAGACTGGCCACGGTATCTCAAAATGTCTATTTGGGTGAGCAACTGGCAGGAAGCACTATGACTCTCTTAAGGTAGCCAATGCCTCGTCACCAACATAATCCCATCACCAACTTCAAGAAACCGCTTGCATAGGTAACGAAGCTTCTCATAAGATACACAGCTAGTGGGGTGTCACTTGAGGCAGACTGGCCAAAGTATCAAAAAAATGTGTATTTGGGTGAGCAACTAGCAGGAATCACTATGACACTCATAGGGTAGCCAATGCCTCGTCACCAGCATAATCACATCAGCAACTTCAAGAAACCCCTGGCAAAAGTTACAATGACTCTTAAGATACACAACTAGTGGCGTAGCTATCAGGCAGACAGGAAAGAGTATCTAAAAAATGTGTATTTGGGTGAAGAACTGGCAGGAATCTCTATGACTCTCTTGAGGTAGCCAATGCCTCGTCACCAGCAGAATCAAATCAGCAACTTCTAGAAACCCCTGGCAAAAGTAACGATGTTTCTCTTAAGATACACAACTAGTGGCGTATCGCTTCAGGCACACTGGAAACAGTATCTAAAAAATGTGTATTTGGGTGAGCAACTGGCACGAAACACTGTGACTCTCTTAGGGTTGCCAATATCTCGTCACCAGTACAATCACATCTTCAAAGTCAAGAAACCGCTGGCAAGAGTAACGATGTTTCTCTTAAGATACACAACTAGTGGCGTATCGCTTCAGGCAGACTGGCCACAGTATCTCAAAATGTGTATTTGGGTGAGCAACTGGCAGGAAGCACTATGACTCTCTTAAGGTTGCCAATGCCTCGTCACCAACATAATCCCATCACCTACTTCAGGAAACCGCTTGCAAAGGTAACGAAGCTTCTCATAAGATACACAGCTAGTGGGGTGTCACTTGAGGCAGACTGGCCAAAGTATCAAAAAAATGTGTATTTGGGTGAGCAACTAGCAGGAATCACTATGACACTCATAGGGTAGCCAATGCCTTGTCACCAGCATAATCACATCAGCAACTTCAAGAAACCCCTGGCAAAAGTTACAATGACTCTTAAGATACACATCTAGTGGCGTAGCTATCAGGCAGACTGGAAAGAGTATCTAAAAAATGTGTATTTGGGTGAAGAACTGGCAGGAATCTCTATGACTCTCTTGAGGTAGCCAGTGATTCGTCACCAGCAGAATCAAATCAGCAACTTCTAGAAACCCCTTTCAAAAGTAACGATGTTTCTCTTAAGATACACAACTAGTGGCGTATCGCTTCAGGCACACTGGAAACAGTATCTAAAAAATGTGTATTAGGGTGAGCAACTGGCACGAAACACTGTGACTCTCTTAGGGTAACCAATATCTCGTCACCAGTATAATCACATCTTCAAAGTCAAGAAACCGCTGGCAAGAGTAACGATGTTTCTCTTAAGATACACAACTAGTGGCGTATCGCTTCAGGCAGACTGGCCACAGTATCTCAAAATGTGTATTTGGGTGAGCAACGGGCAGGAAGCACTATGACTCTCTTAAGGTAGCCAATGCCTCGTCACCAACATAATCCCATCACCAACTTCAGGAAACCGCTTGCAAAGGTAACGAAGCTTCTCATAAGATACACAGCTAGTGGGGTGTCACTTGAGGCAGACTGGCCAAAGTATCAAAAAAATGTGTATTTGGGTGAGCAACTAGCAGGAATCACTATGACACTCATAGGGTAGCCAATGCCTCGTCACCAGCATAATCACATCAGCAACTTCAAGAAACCCCTGGCAAAAGTTACAATGACTCTTAAGATACACAACTAGTGGCGTAGGTATCAGGCAGACTGGAAAGAGTATCTAAAAATGTGTGTTTGGGTGAAGAACTGGCAGGAATCTCTATGACTCTCTTGAGGTAGCCAATGATTCGTCACCAGCAGAATCAAATCAGCAACTTCTAGAAACCCCTTTCAAAAGTAACGATTTTCTCTTAAGATACACAACTAGTGGCGTATCGCTTCAGGCACACTGGAAACAGTATCTAAAAAATGTGTATTTGGGTGAGCAACTGGCAGGAAGCACTATGACTCTCTTAAGGTAGCCAATGCCTCGTCACCAACATAATCCCATCACCAACTTCAAGAAACCGCTTGCATAGGTAACGAAGCTTCTCATAAGATACACAGCTAGTGGGGTGTCACTTGAGGCAGACTGGCCAAAGTATCAAAAAAATGTGTATTTGGGTGAGCAACTAGCAGGAATCACTATGACACTCATAGGGCAGCCAATGCCTCGTCACCAGCATAATCACATCAGCAACTTCAAGAAACCCCTGGCAAAAGTTACAATGACTCTTAAGATACACAACTAGTGGCGTAGCTATCAGGCAGACTGGAAAGAGTATCTTAAAAATGTGTATTTGGATGAGCAACTGGCAGGAAACACTGTGACTCTCTTAGGGTTGCCAATATCTCGTCACCAGTATAATCACATCTTCAAAGTCAAGAAACCGCTGGCAAGAGTAACGATGTTTCTCTTAAGATACACAACTAGTGGCGTATCGCTTCAGGCAGACTGGCCACAGTATCTCAAAATGTGTATTTGGGTGAGCAACGGGCAGGAAGCACTATGACTCTCTTAAGGTAGCCAATGCCTCGTCACCAACATAATCCCATCACCAACTTCAGGAAACCGCTTGCAAAGGTAACGAAGCTTCTCATAAGATACACAGCTAGTGGGGTGTCACTTGAGGCAGACTGGCCAAAGTATCAAAAAAATGTGTATTTGGGTGAGCAACTAGCAGGAATCACTATGACACTCATAGGGTAGCCAATGCCTCGTCACCAGCATAATCACATCAGCAACTTCAAGAAACCCCTGGCAAAAGTTACAATGACTCTTAAGATACACAACTAGTGGCGTAGCTATGAGGCAGACTGGAAAGAGTATCTAAAAATGTGTATTTGGGTGAAGAACTGGCAGGAATCTCTATGACTCTCTTGAGGTAGCCAATGATTCGTCACCAGCAGAATCAAATCAGCAACTTCTAGAAACCCCTTTCAAAAGTAACGATTTTCTCTTAAGATACACAACTAGTGGCGTATCGCTTCAGGCACACTGGAAACAGTATCTAAAAAATGTGTATTTGGGTGAGCAACTGGCAGGAAGCACTATGACTCTCTTAAGGTAGCCAATGCCTCGTCACCAACATAATCCCATCACCAACTTCAAGAAACCGCTTGCATAGGTAACGAAGCTTCTCATAAGATACACAGCTAGTGGGGTGTCACTTGAGGCAGACTGGCCAAAGTATCAAAAAAATGTGTATTTGGGTGAGCAACTAGCAGGAATCACTATGACACCCATAGGGCAGCCAATGCCTCGTCACCAGCATAATCACATCAGCAACTTCAAGAAACCCCTGGCAAAAGTTACAATGACTCTTAAGATACACAACTAGTGGCGTAGCTATCAGGCAGACTGGAAAGAGTATCTAAAAAATGTGTATTTGTGTGAAGAACTGGCAGGAATCTCTATGACTCTCTTGAGGTAGCCTATGATTCGTCACCAGCAGAATCAAATCAGCAACTTCTAGAAACCCCTTTCAAAAGTAACGATGTTTCCCTTAAGATACACAACTAGTGGCGTATCGCTTCAGGCAGACTGGCCACGGTATCTCAAAATGTCTATTTGGGTGAGCAACTGGCAGGAAGCACTATGACTCTCTTAAGGTAGCCAATGCCTCGTCACCAACATAATCCCATCACCAACTTCAAGAAACCGCTTGCATAGGTAACGAAGCTTCTCATAAGATACACAGCTAGTGGGGTGTCACTTGAGGCAGACTGGCCAAAGTATCAAAAAAATGTGTATTTGGGTGAGCAACTAGCAGGAATCACTATGACACTCATAGGGTAGCCAATACCTCGTCACCAGCATAATCACATCAGCAACTTCAAGAAACCCCTGGCAAAAGTTACAATTACTCTTAAGATACACAACTAGTGGCGTAGCTATCAGGCAGACAGGAAAGAGTATCTAAAAATGTGTATTTGGGTGAAGAACTGGCAGGAATCTCTATGACTCTCTTGAGGTAGCCAATGCCTCGTCACCAGCAGAATCAAATCAGCAACTTCTAGAAACCCCTGGCAAAAGTAACGATGTTTCTCTTAAGATACACAACTAGTGGCGTATCGCTTCAGGCACACTGGAAACAGTATCTAAAAAATGTGTATTTGGGTGAAGAACTGGCAGGAATCTCTATGACTCTCTTGAGGTAGCCAATAATTCGTCACCTGTATAATCACATCTTCAAAGTCAAGAAACCGCTGGCAAGAGTAACGATGTTTCTCTTAAGATACACAACTAGTGGCGTATCGCTTCAGGCAGACTGGCCACAGTATCTCAAAATGTGTATTTGGGTGAGCAACTGGCAGGAAGCACTATGACTCTCTTAAAGTAGCCAATGCCTCGTCACCAACATAATCCCATCACCAACTTCAAGAAACCGCTTGCATAGGTAACGAAGCTTCTCATAAGATACACAGCTAGTGGGGTGTCACTTGAGGCAGACTGGCCAAAGTATCAAAAAAATGTGTATTTGGGTGAGCAACTAGCAGGAATCACTATGACACTCATAGGGCAGCCAATGCCTCGTCACCAGCATAATCACATCAGCAACTTCAAGAAACCCCTGGCAAAAGTTACAATGACTCTTAAGATACACAACTAGTGGCGTAGCTATCAGGCAGACTGGAAAGAGTATCTAAAAAATGTGTATTTGGATGAGCAACTGGCAGGAAACACTGTGACTCTCTTAGGGTTGCCAATATCTCGTCACCAGTATAATCACATCTTCAAAGTCAAGAAACCGCTGGCAAGGGTAACGATGTTTCTCTTAAGATACACAACTAGTGGCGTATCGCTTCAGGCAGACTGGCCACAGTATCTCAAAATGTGTATTTGGGTGAGCAACGGGCAGGAAGCACTATGACTCTCTTAAGGTAGCCAATGGCTCGTCACCAACATAATCCCATCACCAACTTCAGGAAACCGCTTGCAAAGGTAACGAAGCTTCTCATAAGATACACAGCTAGTGGGGTGTCACTTGAGGCAGACTGGCCAAAGTATCAAAAAAATGTGTATTTGGGTGAGCAACTAGCAGGAATCACTATGACACTCATAGGGTAGCCAATGCCTCGTCATCAGCATAATCACATCAGCAACTTCAAGAAACCCCTGGCAAAAGTTACAATGACTCTTAAGATACACAACTAGTGGCGTAGCTATGAGGCAGACTGGAAAGAGTATCTAAAAATGTGTATTTGGGTGAAGAACTGGCAGGAATCTCTATGACTCTCTTGAGGTAGCCAATGATTCGTCACCAGCAGAATCAAATCAGCAACTTCTAGAAACCCCTTTCAAAAGTAACGATTTTCTCTTAAGATACACAACTAGTGGCGTATCGCTTCAGGCACACTGGAAACAGTATCTAAAAAATGTGTATTTGGGTGAGCAACTGGCAGGAAGCACTATGACTCTCTTAAGGTAGCCAATGCCTCGTCACCAACATAATCCCATCACCAACTTCAAGAAACCGCTTGCATAGGTAACGAAGCTTCTCATAAGATACACAGCTAGTGGGGTGTCACTTGAGGCAGACTGGCCAAAGTATCAAAAAAATGTGTATTTGGGTGAGCAACTAGCAGGAATCACTATGACACCCATAGGGCAGCCAATGCCTCGTCACCAGCATAATCACATCAGCAACTTCAAGAAACCCCTGGCAAAAGTTACAATGACTCTTAAGATACACAACTAGTGGCGTAGCTATCAGGCAGACTGAAAAGAGTATCTAAAAAATGTGTATTTGGGTGAAGAACTGGCAGGAATCTCTATGGCTCTCTTGAGGTAGCCAATGATTCGTCACCAGCAGAATCAAATCAGCAACTTCTAGAAATCCCTTTCAAATGTAACGTTGTTTCTCTTAAGATACACAACTAGTGGCGTATCGCTTCAGGCACACTGGAAACAGTATCTATAAATGTGTATTTGGGTGAGCAAGTGGCACGAAACACTGTGACTCTCTAAGGGTAGCCAATATCTCGTCACCAGTATAATCACATCTTCAAAGTCAAGAAACCGCTGGCAAGAGTAACGATGTTTCTCTTAAGATAAACAACTAGTGGCGTATCGCTTCAGGCAGACTGGCCACGGTATCTCAAAATGTGTATTTGGGTGAGCAACTGGCAGGAAGCACTATGACTCTCTTAAGGTAGCCAATGCCTCGTCACCAACATAATCCCATCACCAACTTCAGGAAACCGCTTGCAAAGGTAACGAAGCTTCTCATAAGATACACAGCTCGTGGGGTGTCACTTTAGGCAGACTGGCCAAAGTATCAAAAAAATGTGTATTTGGGTGATCAACTAGCAGGAATCACTATGACACTCATAGGGTAGCCAATGCCTCGTCACCAGCATAATCACATCAGCAACTTCAAGAAACCCCTGGCAAAAGTTACAATGACTCTTAAGATACACAACTAGTGGCGTAGCTATCAGGCAGACTGTAAAGAGTATCCAAAAATGTGTATTTGGGTGAAGAACTGGCAGGAATCTCTATGACTCTCTTGAGGTAGCTAATGCTTCGTCACCAGCAGAATCAAATCAGCAACTTCTAGAAACCCCTTTCAAAAGTAACGATGTTTCTCTAAAGATACACAACAAGTGGCGTATCGCCTCAGGCACACTGGAAACAGAATCTAAAAAATGTGTATTTGGGTGAAGAACTGGCAGGAATCTCTATGACTCTCTTGAGGTAGCCAATAATTCGTCACCTGTATAATCACATCCTCAAAGTGAAGAAACCGCTGGCAAGAGTAACGATGTTTCTCTTAAGATACACAACTAGTGGCGTATCGCTTCAGGCAGACTGGCCACAGTATCTCAAAATGTGTATTTGGGTGAGCAACTGGCAGGAAGCACTATGACTCTCTTAAGGTAGCCAATGACTCGTCACCAACATATCCCATCACCAACTTCAAGAAACCGCTTGCATAGGTAACGAAGCTTCTCATAAGATACACAGCTAGTGGGGTGTCACTTGAGGCAGACTGGCCAAAGTATCAAAAAAATGTGTATTTGGGTGAGCAACTAGCAGGAATCACTATGACACCCATAGGGCAGCCAATGCCTCGTCACCAGCATAATCACATCAGCAACTTCAAGAAACCCCTGGCAAAAGTTACAATGACTCTTAAGATACACAACTAGTGGCGTAGCTATCAGGCAGACTGGAAAGAGTATCTAAAAAATGTGTATTTGTGTGAAGAACTGGCAGGAATCTCTATGACTCTCTTGAGGTAGCCTATGATTCGTCACCAGCAGAATCAAATCAGCAACTTCTAGAAACCCCTTTCAAAAGTAACGATGTTTCCCTTAAGATACACAACTAGTGGCGTATCGCTTCAGGCAGACTGGCCACGGTATCTCAAAATGTCTATTTGGGTGAGCAACTGGCAGGAAGCACTATGACTCTCTTAAGGTAGCCAATGCCTCGTCACCAACATAATCCCATCACCAACTTCAAGAAACCGCTTGCATAGGTAACGAAGCTTCTCATAAGATACACAGCTAGTGGGGTGTCACTTGAGGCAGACTGGCCAAAGTATCAAAAAAATGTGTATTTGGGTGAGCAACTAACAGGAATCACTATGACACTCATAGGGTAGCCAATACCTCGTCACCAGCATAATCACATCAGCAACTTCAAGAAACCCCTGGCAAAAGTTACAATGACTCTTAAGATACACAACTAGTGGCGTAGCTATCACGCAGACAGGAAAGAGTATCTAAAAATGTGTATTTGGGTGAAGAACTGGCAGGAATCTCTATGACTCTCTTGAGGTAGCCAATGCCTCGTCACCAGCAGAATCAAATCAGCAACTTCTAGAAACCCCTGGCAAAAGTAACGATGTTTCTCTTAAGATACACAACTAGTGGCGTATCGCTTCAGGCACACTGGAAACAGTATCTAAAAAATGTGTATTTGGGTGAAGAACTGGCAGGAATCTCTATGACTCTCTTGAGGTAGCCAATAATTCGTCACCTGTATAATCACATCTTCAAAGTCAAGAAACCGCTGGCAAGAGTAACGATGTTTCTCTTAAGATACACAACTAGTGGCGTATCGCTTCAGGCAGACTGGCCACAGTATCTCAAAATGTGTATTTGGGTGAGCAACTGGCAGGAAGCACTATGACTCTCTTAAAGTAGCCAATGCCTCGTCACCAACATAATCCCATCACCAACTTCAAGAAACCGCTTGCATAGGTAACGAAGCTTCTCATAAGATACACAGCTAGTGGGGTGTCACTTGAGGCAGACTGGCCAAAGTATCAAAAAAATGTGTATTTGGGTGAGCAACTAGCAGGAATCACTATGACACTCATAGGGCAGCCAATGCCTCGTCACCAGCATAATCACATCAGCAACTTCAAGAAACCCCTGGCAAAAGTTACAATGACTCTTAAGATACACAACTAGTGGCGTAGCTATCAGGCAGACTGGAAAGAGTATCTAAAAAATGTGTATTTGGATGAGCAACTGGCAGGAAACACTGTGACTCTCTTAGGGTTGCCAATATCTCGTCACCAGTATAATCACATCTTCAAAGTCAAGAAACCGCTGGCAAGGGTAACGATGTTTCTCTTAAGATACACAACTAGTGGCGTATCGCTTCAGGCAGACTGGCCACAGTATCTCAAAATGTGTATTTGGGTGAGCAACGGGCAGGAAGCACTATGACTCTCTTAAGGTAGCCAATGGCTCGTCACCAACATAATCCCATCACCAACTTCAGGAAACCGCTTGCAAAGGTAACGAAGCTTCTCATAAGATACACAGCTAGTGGGGTGTCACTTGAGGCAGACTGGCCAAAGTATCAAAAAAATGTGTATTTGGGTGAGCAACTAGCAGGAATCACTATGACACTCATAGGGTAGCCAATGCCTCGTCATCAGCATAATCACATCAGCAACTTCAAGAAACCCCTGGCAAAAGTTACAATGACTCTTAAGATACACAACTAGTGGCGTAGCTATGAGGCAGACTGGAAAGAGTATCTAAAAATGTGTATTTGGGTGAAGAACTGGCAGGAATCTCTATGACTCTCTTGAGGTAGCCAATGATTCGTCACCAGCAGAATCAAATCAGCAACTTCTAGAAACCCCTTTCAAAAGTAACGATGTTTCCCTTAAGATACACAACTAGTGGCGTATCGCTTCAGGCACACTGGAAACAGTATCTAAAAAATGTGTATTTGGGTGAGCAACTGGCAGGAAGCACTATGACTCTCTTAAGGTAGCCAATGCCTCGTCACCAACATAATCCCATCACCAACTTCAAGAAACCGCTTGCATAGGTAACGAAGCTTCTCATAAGATACACAGCTAGTGGGGTGTCACTTGAGGCAGACTGGCCAAAGTATCAAAAATATGTGTATTTGGGTGAGCAACTAGCAGGAATCACTATGACACCCATAGGGCAGCCAATGCCTCGTCACCAGCATAATCACATCAGCAACTTCAAGAAACCCCTGGCAAAAGTTACAATGACTCTTAAGATACACAACTAGTGGCGTAGCTATCAGGCAGACTGAAAAGAGTATCTAAAAAATGTGTATTTGGGTGAAGAACTGGCAGGAATCTCTATGGCTCTCTTGAGGTAGCCAATGATTCGTCACCAGCAGAATCAAATCAGCAACTTCTAGAAATCCCTTTCAAATGTAACGTTGTTTCTCTTAAGATACACAACTAGTGGCGTATCGCTTCAGGCACACTGGAAACAGTATCTATAAATGTGTATTTGGGTGAGCAAGTGGCACGAAACACTGTGACTCTCTAAGGGTAGCCAATATCTCGTCACCAGTATAATCACATCTTCAAAGTCAAGAAACCGCTGGCAAGAGTAACGATGTTTCTCTTAAGATAAACAACTAGTGGCGTATCGCTTCAGGCAGACTGGCCACGGTATCTCAAAATGTGTATTTGGGTGAGCAACTGGCAGGAAGCACTATGACTCTCTTAAGGTAGCCAATGCCTCGTCACCAACATAATCCCATCACCAACTTCAGGAAACCGCTTGCAAAGGTAACGAAGCTTCTCATAAGATACACAGCTCGTGGGGTGTCACTTTAGGCAGACTGGCCAAAGTATCAAAAAAATGTGTATTTGGGTGATCAACTAGCAGGAATCACTATGACACTCATAGGGTAGCCAATGCCTCGTCACCAGCATAATCACATCAGCAACTTCAAGAAACCCCTGGCAAAAGTTACAATGACTCTTAAGATACACAACTAGTGGCGTAGCTATCAGGCAGACTGTAAAGAGTATCCAAAAATGTGTATTTGGGTGAAGAACTGGCAGGAATCTCTATGACTCTCTTGAGGTAGCTAATGCTTCGTCACCAGCAGAATCAAATCAGCAACTTCTAGAAACCCCTTTCAAAAGTAACGATGTTTCTCTAAAGATACACAACAAGTGGCGTATCGCCTCAGGCACACTGGAAACAGAATCTAAAAAATGTGTATTTGGGTGAAGAACTGGCAGGAATCTCTATGACTCTCTTGAGGTAGCCAATAATTTGTCACCTGTATAATCACATCCTCAAAGTCAAGAAACCGCTGGCAAGAGTAACGATGTTTCTCTTAAGATACACAACTAGTGGCGTATCGCTTCAGGCAGACTGGCCACAGTATCTCAAAATGTGTATTTGGGTGAGCAACTGGCAGGAAGCACTATGACTCTCTTAAGGTAGCCAATGACTCGTCACCAACATATCCCATCACCAACTTCAAGAAACCGCTTGCATAGGTAACGAAGCTTCTCATAAGATACACAGCTAGTGGGGTGTCACTTGAGGCAGACTGGCCAAAGTATCAAAAAAATGTGTATTTGGGTGAGCAACTAGCAGGAATCTCTATGACACTCATAGGGCAGCCAATGCCTCGTCACCAGCATAATCACATCAGCAACTTCAAGAAACCCCTGGCAAAAGTTACAATGACTCTTAAGATACACAACTAGTGGCGTAGCTATCAGGCAGACTGGAAAGAGTATCTTAAAAATGTGTATTTGGATGAGCAACTGGCAGGAAACACTGTGACTCTCTTAGGGTTGCCAATATCTCGTCACCAGTATAATCACATCTTCAAAGTCAAGAAACCGCTGGCAAGAGTAACGATGTTTCTCTTAAGATACACAACTAGTGGCGTATCGCTTCAGGCAGACTGGCCACAGTATCTCAAAATGTGTATTTGGGTGAGCAACGGGCAGGAAGCACTATGACTCTCTTAAGGTAGCCAATGCCTCGTCACCAACATAATCCCATCACCAACTTCAGGAAACCGCTTGCAAAGGTAACGAAGCTTCTCATAAGATACACAGCTAGTGGGGTGTCACTTGAGGCAGACTGGCCAAAGTATCAAAAAAATGTGTATTTGGGTGAGCAACTAGCAGGAATCACTATGACACTCATAGGGTAGCCAATGCCTCGTCACCAGCATAATCACATCAGCAACTTCAAGAAACCCCTGGCAAAAGTTACAATGACTCTTAAGATACACAACTAGTGGCGTAGCTATGAGGCAGACTGGAAAGAGTATCTAAAAATGTGTATTTGGGTGAAGAACTGGCAGGAATCTCTATGACTCTCTTGAGGTAGCCAATGATTCGTCACCAGCAGAATCAAATCAGCAACTACTAGAAACCCCTTTCAAAAGTAACGATTTTCTCTTAAGATACACAACTAGTGGCGTATCGCTTCAGGCACACTGGAAACAGTATCTAAAAAATGTGTATTTGGGTGAGCAACTGGCAGGAAGCACTATGACTCTCTTAAGGTAGCCAATGCCTCGTCACCAACATAATCCCATCACCAACTTCAAGAAACCGCTTGCATAGGTAACGAAGCTTCTCATAAGATACACAGCTAGTGGGGTGTCACTTGAGGCAGACTGGCCAAAGTATCAAAAAAATGTGTATTTGGGTGAGCAACTAGCAGGAATCACTATGACACCCATAGGGCAGCCAATGCCTCGTCACCAGCATAATCACATCAGCAACTTCAAGAAACCCCTGACAAAAGTTACAATGACTCTTAAGATACACAACTAGTGGCGTAGCTATCAGGCAGACTGGAAAGAGTATCTAAAAAATGTGTATTTGGGTGAAGAACTGGCAGGAATCTCTATGACTCTCTTGAGGTAGCCAATGATTCGTCACCAGCAGAATCAAATCAGCAACTTCTAGAAATCCCTTTCAAATGTAACGTTGTTTCTCTTAAGATACACAACTAGTGGCGTATCGCTTCAGGCACACTGGAAACAGTATCTATAAATGTGTATTTGGGTGAGCAAGTGGCACGAAACACTGTGACCCTCTAAGGGTAGCCAATGTCTCGTCACCAGTATAATCACAGCTTCAAAGTCAAGAAACCGCTGGCAAGAGTAACGATGTTTCTCTTAAGATACACAACAAGTGGCGTCTCGCTTCAGGCAGACTGGCCACAGTATCTCAAAATGTGTATTTGGGTGAGCAACTGGCAGGAAGCACTATGACTCTCTTAAGGTAGCCAATGCCTCGTCACCAACATAATCCCATCACCAACTTCAAGAAACCGCTTGCAAAGGTAACGAAGCTTCTCATAAGATACACAGCTAGTGGGGTGTCACTTGAGGCAGACTGGCCAAAGTATCAAAAAAATGTGTATTTGGGTGAGCAACTAGCAGGAATCACTATGACACTCATAGGGTAGCCAATGCCTCGTCACCAGCATAATCACATCAGTAACTTCAAGAAACCCCTGGCAAATGTTACAATGACTCCTAAGATACACAACTAGTGGCGTAGCTATCAGGCAGACTGGAAAGAGTATCTAAAAAATGTGTATTTGGATGAGCAACTGGCAGG
The DNA here is from genome assembly GCF_023898315.1 of Schistocerca nitens. NCBI lineage: Eukaryota > Metazoa > Arthropoda > Insecta > Orthoptera > Acrididae > Schistocerca > Schistocerca nitens. The sequence goes on along the minus strand of NC_064616.1, from coordinate 102,335,179 downwards.
AAACACTGTGACCCTCTTAGGGTAGCCAATATCTCGTCTCCAGTATAATCACATCTTCAAAGTCAAGAAACCGCTGGCAAGAGTAACGATGTTTCTCTTAAGATACACAACTAGTGGCGTATCGCTTCAGGCAGACTGGCCACGGTATCTCAAAATGTGTATTTGGGTGAGCAACTGGCAGGAAGCACTATGACTCTCTTAAGGTAGCCAATGCCTCGTCACCAACATAATCCCATCACCAACTTCAGGAAACCGCTTGCAAAGATAACGAAGCTTCTCATAAGATACACAGCTAGTGGGGTGTCACTTGAGGCAGACTGGCCAAAGTATCAAAAAAATGTGTATTTGGGTGAGCAACTAGCAGGAATCACTATGACACTCATAGGGTAGCCAATGCCTCGTCACCAGCATAATCACATCAGCAACTTACAGAAACCCCTGGCAAAAGTTACAATGACTCTTAAGATACACAACTAGTGGGGTAGCTATCAGGCAGAATGGAAAGAGTATCTAAAAATGTGTATTTGGGTGAAGAACTGGCAGGAATCTCTATGACTCTCTTGAGGTAGCCAATGATTCGTCACCAGCAGAATCAAATCAGCAACTTCTAGAAACCCCTTTCAAAAGTAACGATGTTTCTCTTAAGATACACAACTAGTGGCGTATCGCTTCAGGCACACTGCCAACAGTATCTAAAAAATGTGTATTTGGGTGAGCAACTGGCACAAAACACTGTGACTCTCTTAGGGTAGCCAATATCTCGTCACCAGTATAATCACAGCTTCAAAGTCAAGAAACCGCTGGCAAGAGTAACGATGTTTCTCTTAAGATACACAACTAGTGGCGTATCGCTTCAGGCAGACTGGCCACGGTATCTCAAAATGTCTATTTGGGTGAGCAACTGGCAGGAAGCACTATGACTCTCTTAAGGTAGCCAATGCCTCGTCACCAACAAAATCCCATCACCAACTTCAAGAAACCGCTTGCATAGGTAACGAAGCTTCTCATAAGATACACAGCTAGTGGGGTGTCACTTGAGGCAGACTGGCCAAAGTATCAAAAAAATGTGTATTTGGGTGAGCAACTAGCAGGAATCACTATGACACTCATAGGGTAGCCAATGCCTCGTCACCAGCATAATCACATCAGCAACTTCAAGAAACCCCTGGCAAAAGTTACAATGACTCTTAAGATACACAACTAGTGGCGTAGCTATCAGGCAGACAGGAAAGAGTATCTAAAAAATGTGTATTTGGGTGAAGAACTGGCAGGAATCTCTATGACTCTCTTGAGGTAGCCAATGCCTCGTCACCAGCAGAATCAAATCAGCAACTTCTAGAAACCCCTGGCAAAAGTAACGATGTTTCTCTTAAGATACACAACTAGTGGCGTATCGCTTCAGGCAGACTGGCCACAGTATCTCAAAATGTGTATTTGGGTGAGCAACTGGCAGGAAGCACTATGACTCTCTTAAGGTAGCCAATGACTCGTCACCAACATATCCCATCACCAACTTCAAGAAACCGCTTGCATAGGTAACGAAGCTTCTCATAAGATACACAGCTAGTGGGGTGTCACTTGAGGCAGACTGGCCAAAGTATCAAAAAAATGTGTATTTGGGTGAGCAACTAGCAGGAATCTCTATGACACTCATAGGGCAGCCAATGCCTCGTCACCAGCATAATCACATCAGCAACTTCAAGAAACCCCTGGCAAAAGTTACAATGACTCTTAAGATACACAACTAGTGGCGTAGCTATCAGGCAGACTGGAAAGAGTATCTTAAAAATGTGTATTTGGATGAGCAACTGGCAGGAAACACTGTGACTCTCTTAGGGTTGCCAATATCTCGTCACCAGTATAATCACATCTTCAAAGTCAAGAAACCGCTGGCAAGAGTAACGATGTTTCTCTTAAGATACACAACTAGTGGCGTATCGCTTCAGGCAGACTGGCCACAGTATCTCAAAATGTGTATTTGGGTGAGCAACGGGCAGGAAGCACTATGACTCTCTTAAGGTAGCCAATGCCTCGTCACCAACATAATCCCATCACCAACTTCAGGAAACCGCTTGCAAAGGTAACGAAGCTTCTCATAAGATACACAGCTAGTGGGGTGTCACTTGAGGCAGACTGGCCAAAGTATCAAAAAAATGTGTATTTGGGTGAGCAACTAGCAGGAATCACTATGACACTCATAGGGTAGCCAATGCCTCGTCACCAGCATAATCACATCAGCAACTTCAAGAAACCCCTGGCAAAAGTTACAATGACTCTTAAGATACACAACTAGTGGCGTAGCTATGAGGCAGACTGGAAAGAGTATCTAAAAATGTGTATTTGGGTGAAGAACTGGCAGGAATCTCTATGACTCTCTTGAGGTAGCCAATGATTCGTCACCAGCAGAATCAAATCAGCAACTACTAGAAACCCCTTTCAAAAGTAACGATTTTCTCTTAAGATACACAACTAGTGGCGTATCGCTTCAGGCACACTGGAAACAGTATCTAAAAAATGTGTATTTGGGTGAGCAACTGGCAGGAAGCACTATGACTCTCTTAAGGTAGCCAATGCCTCGTCACCAACATAATCCCATCACCAACTTCAAGAAACCGCTTGCATAGGTAACGAAGCTTCTCATAAGATACACAGCTAGTGGGGTGTCACTTGAGGCAGACTGGCCAAAGTATCAAAAAAATGTGTATTTGGGTGAGCAACTAGCAGGAATCACTATGACACCCATAGGGCAGCCAATGCCTCGTCACCAGCATAATCACATCAGCAACTTCAAGAAACCCCTGACAAAAGTTACAATGACTCTTAAGATACACAACTAGTGGCGTAGCTATCAGGCAGACTGGAAAGAGTATCTAAAAAATGTGTATTTGGGTGAAGAACTGGCAGGAATCTCTATGACTCTCTTGAGGTAGCCAATGATTCGTCACCAGCAGAATCAAATCAGCAACTTCTAGAAATCCCTTTCAAATGTAACGTTGTTTCTCTTAAGATACACAACTAGTGGCGTATCGCTTCAGGCACACTGGAAACAGTATCTATAAATGTGTATTTGGGTGAGCAAGTGGCACGAAACACTGTGACCCTCTAAGGGTAGCCAATGTCTCGTCACCAGTATAATCACAGCTTCAAAGTCAAGAAACCGCTGGCAAGAGTAACGATGTTTCTCTTAAGATACACAACAAGTGGCGTCTCGCTTCAGGCAGACTGGCCACAGTATCTCAAAATGTGTATTTGGGTGAGCAACTGGCAGGAAGCACTATGACTCTCTTAAGGTAGCCAATGCCTCGTCACCAACATAATCCCATCACCAACTTCAAGAAACCGCTTGCAAAGGTAACGAAGCTTCTCATAAGATACACAGCTAGTGGGGTGTCACTTGAGGCAGACTGGCCAAAGTATCAAAAAAATGTGTATTTGGGTGAGCAACTAGCAGGAATCACTATGACACTCATAGGGTAGCCAATGCCTCGTCACCAGCATAATCACATCAGTAACTTCAAGAAACCCCTGGCAAATGTTACAATGACTCCTAAGATACACAACTAGTGGCGTAGCTATCAGGCAGACTGGAAAGAGTATCTAAAAAATGTGTATTTGGATGAGCAACTGGCAGGAAACACTGTGACCCTCTTAGGGTAGCCAATATCTCGTCTCCAGTATAATCACATCTTCAAAGTCAAGAAACCGCTGGCAAGAGTAACGATGTTTCTCTTAAGATACACAACTAGTGGCGTATCGCTTCAGGCAGACTGGCCACGGTATCTCAAAATGTGTATTTGGGTGAGCAACTGGCAGGAAGCACTATGACTCTCTTAAGGTAGCCAATGCCTCGTCACCAACATAATCCCATCACCAACTTCAGGAAACCGCTTGCAAAGATAACGAAGCTTCTCATAAGATACACAGCTAGTGGGGTGTCACTTGAGGCAGACTGGCCAAAGTATCAAAAAAATGTGTATTTGGGTGAGCAACTAGCAGGAATCACTATGACACTCATAGGGTAGCCAATGCCTCGTCACCAGCATAATCACATCAGCAACTTACAGAAACCCCTGGCAAAAGTTACAATGACTCTTAAGATACACAACTAGTGGGGTAGCTATCAGGCAGACTGGAAAGAGTATCTAAAAATGTGTATTTGGGTGAAGAACTGGCAGGAATCTCTATGACTCTCTTGAGGTAGCCAATGATTCGTCACCAGCAGAATCAAATCAGCAACTTCTAGAAACCCCTTTCAAAAGTAACGATGTTTCTCTTAAGATACACAACTAGTGGCGTATCGCTTCAGGCACACTGCCAACAGTATCTAAAAAATGTGTATTTGGGTGAGCAACTGGCACAAAACACTGTGACTCTCTTAGGGTAGCCAATATCTCGTCACCAGTATAATCACAGCTTCAAAGTCAAGAAACCGCTGGCAAGAGTAACGATGTTTCTCTTAAGATACACAACTAGTGGCGTATCGCTTCAGGCAGACTGGCCACGGTATCTCAAAATGTCTATTTGGGTGAGCAACTGGCAGGAAGCACTATGACTCTCTTAAGGTAGCCAATGCCTCGTCACCAACAAAATCCCATCACCAACTTCAAGAAACCGCTTGCATAGGTAACGAAGCTTCTCATAAGATACACAGCTAGTGGGGTGTCACTTGAGGCAGACTGGCCAAAGTATCAAAAAAATGTGTATTTGGGTGAGCAACTAGCAGGAATCACTATGACACTCATAGGGTAGCCAATGCCTCGTCACCAGCATAATCACATCAGCAACTTCAAGAAACCCCTGGCAAAAGTTACAATGACTCTTAAGATACACAACTAGTGGCGTAGCTATCAGGCAGACAGGAAAGAGTATCTAAAAAATGTGTATTTGGGTGAAGAACTGGCAGGAATCTCTATGACTCTCTTGAGGTAGCCAATGCCTCGTCACCAGCAGAATCAAATCAGCAACTTCTAGAAACCCCTGGCAAAAGTAACGATGTTTCTCTTAAGATACACAACTAGTGGCGTATCGCTTCAGGCACACTGGAAACAGTATCTAAAAAATGTGTATTTGGGTGAGCAACTGGCACGAAACACTGTGACTCTCTTAGGGTTGCCAATATCTCGTCACCAGTACAATCACATCTTCAAAGTCAAGAAACCGCTGGCAAGAGTAACGATGTTTCTCTTAAGATACACAACTAGTGGCGTATCGCTTCAGGCAGACTGGCCACAGTATCTCAAAATGTGTATTTGGGTGAGCAACTGGCAGGAAGCACTATGACTCTCTTAAGGTTGCCAATGCCTCGTCACCAACATAATCCCATCACCTACTTCAGGAAACCGCTTGCAAAGGTAACGAAGCTTCTCATAAGATACACAGCTAGTGGGGTGTCACTTGAGGCAGACTGGCCAAAGTATCAAAAAAATGTGTATTTGGGTGAGCAACTAGCAGGAATCACTATGACACTCATAGGGCAGCCAATGCCTCGTCACCAGCATAATCACATCAGCAACTTCAAGAAACCCCTGGCAAAAGTTACAATGACTCTTAAGATACACAACTAGTGGCGTAGCTATCAGGCAGACTGGAAAGAGTATCTAAAAAATGTGTATTTGGGTGAAGAACTGGCAGGAATCTCTATGACTCTCTTGAGGTAGCCAGTGATTCGTCACCAGCAGAATCAAATCAGCAACTTCTAGAAACCCCTTTCAAAAGTAACGATGTTTCTCTTAAGATACACAACTAGTGGCGTATCGCTTCAGGCACACTGGAAACAGTATCTAAAAAATGTGTATTTGGGTGAGCAACTGGCACGAAACACTGTGACTCTCTTAGGGTAACCAATATCTCGTCACCAGTATAATCACATCTTCAAAGTCAAGAAACCGCTGGCAAGAGTAACGATGTTTCTCTTAAGATACACAACTAGTGGCGTATCGCTTCAGGCAGACTGGCCACAGTATCTCAAAATGTGTATTTGGGTGAGCAACTGGCAGAAAGCACTATGACTCTCTGAAGGTAGCCAATGCCTCGTCACCAACATAATCACATCACCAACTTCAAGAAACCGCTTGCAAAGGTAACGCAGCTTCTCATAAGATACACAGCTAGTGGGGTGTCACTTGAGGCAGACTGGCCAAAGTATCAAAAAAATGTGTATTTGGGTGAGCAACTAGCAGGAATCACTATGACACTCATAGGGTAGCCAATGCCTCGTCACCAGCATAATCACATCAGCAACTTCAAGAAACCCCTGGCAAAAGTTACAATGACTCTTAAGATACACAACTAGTGGCGTAGCTATCAGGCAGACTGGAAAGAGTATCTAAAAAATGTGTATTTGTGTGAAGAACTGGCAGGAATCTCTATGACTCTCTTGAGGTAGCCTATGATTCGTCACCAGCAGAATCAAATCAGCAACTTCTAGAAACCCCTTTCAAAAGTAACGATGTTTCCCTTAAGATACACAACTAGTGGCGTATCGCTTCAGGCACACTGGCAACAGTATCTAAAAAATGTGTATTTGGGTGAGCAACTGGCACGAAACACTGTGACTCTCTTAGGGTAGCCAATATCTCGTCACCAGTATAATCACAGCTTCAAAGTCAAGAAACCGCTGGCAAGAGTAACGATGTTTCTCTTAAGATACACAACTAGTGGCGTATCGCTTCAGGCAGACTGGCCACGGTATCTCAAAATGTCTATTTGGGTGAGCAACTGGCAGGAAGCACTATGACTCTCTTAAGGTAGCCAATGCCTCGTCACCAACATAATCCCATCACCAACTTCAAGAAACCGCTTGCATAGGTAACGAAGCTTCTCATAAGATACACAGCTAGTGGGGTGTCACTTGAGGCAGACTGGCCAAAGTATCAAAAAAATGTGTATTTGGGTGAGCAACTAGCAGGAATCACTATGACACTCATAGGGTAGCCAATGCCTCGTCACCAGCATAATCACATCAGCAACTTCAAGAAACCCCTGGCAAAAGTTACAATGAGTCTTAAGATACACAACTAGTGGCGTTGCTATCAGGCAGACTGGAAAGAGTATCTAAAAAATGTGTATTTGTGTGAAGAACTGGCAGGAATCTCTATGACTCTCTTGAGGTAGCCTATGATTCGTCACCAGCAGAATCAAATCAGCAACTTCTAGAAACCCCTTTCAAAAGTAACGATGTTTCCCTTAAGATACACAACTAGTGGCGTATCGCTTCAGGCACACTGGCAACAGTATCTAAAAAATGTGTATTTGGGTGAGCAACTGGCACGAAACACTGTGACTCTCTTAGGGTTGCCAATATCTCGTCACCAGTACAATCACATCTTCAAAGTCAAGAAACCGCTGGCAAGAGTAACGATGTTTCTCTTAAGATACACAACTAGTGGCGTATCGCTTCAGGCAGACTGGAAAGAGTATCTAAAAAATGTGTATTTGGATGAGCAACTGGCAGGAAACACTGTGACCCTCTTAGGGTAGCCAATATCTCGTCACCAGTATAATCACATCTTCAAAGTCAAGAAACCGCTGGCAAGAGTAACGATGTTTCTCTTAAGATACACAACTAGTGGCGTATCGCTTCAGGCAGACTGGCCACGGTATCTCAAAATGTGTATTTGGGTGAGCAACTGGCAGGAAGCACTATGACTCTCTTAAGGTAGCCAATGCCTCGTCACCAACATAATCCCATCACCAACTTCAAGAAACCGCTTGCATAGGTAACGAAGCTTCTCATAAGATACACAGCTAGTGGGGTGTCACTTGAGGCAGACTGGCCAAAGTATCAAAAAAAAATGTATTTGGGTGAGCAACTAGCAGGAATCACTATGACACTCATAGGGTAGCCAATGCCTCGTCACCAGCATAATCACATCAGCAACTTCAAGAAACCCCTGGCAAAAGTTACAATGACTCTTAAGATACACAACTAGTGGCGTACCTATCAGGCAGACTGGAAAGAGTATCTAAAAAATGTGTATTTGGGTGAAGAACTGGCAGGAATCTCTATGACTCTCTTGAGGTTGCCAATGCCTCGTCACCAGCAGAATCAAATCAGCAACTTCTAGAAACCCCTGGCAAAAGTAACGATGTTTCTCTTAAGATACACAACTAGTGGCGTATCGCTTCAGGCACACTGGAAACAGTATCTAAAAAATGTGTATTTGGGTGAGCAACTGGCACGAAACACTGTGACTCTCTTAGGGTTGCCAATATCTCGTCACCAGTACAATCACATCTTCAAAGTCAAGAAACCGCTGGCAAGAGTAACGATGTTTCTCTTAAGATACACAACTAGTGGCGTATCGCTTCAGGCAGACTGGCCACAGTATCTCAAAATGTGTATTTGGGTGAGCAACTGGCAGGAAGCACTATGACTCTCTTAAGGTTGCCAATGCCTCGTCACCAACATAATCCCATCACCAACTTCAGGAAACCGCTTGCAAAGGTAACGAAGCTTCTCATAAGATACACAGCTAGTGGGGTGTCACTTGAGGCAGACTGGCCAAAGTATCAAAAAAATGCGTATTTGGGTGAGCAACTAGCAGGAATCACTATGACACTCATAGGGCAGACAATGCCTCGTCACCAGCATAATCACATCAGCAACTTCAAGAAACCCCTGGCAAAAGTTACAATGACTCTTAAGATACACAACTAGTGGCGTAGCTATCAGGCAGACTGGAAAGAGTATCTAAAAAATGTGTATTTGTGTGAAGAACTGGCAGGAATCTCTATGACTCTCTTGAGGTAGCCAGTGATTCGTCACCAGCAGAATCAAATCAGCAACTTCTAGAAACCCCTTTCAAAAGTAACGATGTTTCTCTTAAGATACACAACTAGTGGCGTATCGCTTCAGGCACACTGGAAACAGTATCTAAAAAATGTGTATTTGGGTGAGCAACTGGCACGAAACACTGTGACTCTCTTAGGGTAACCAATATCTCGTCACCAGTATAATCACATCTTCAAAGTCAAGAAACCGCTGGCAAGAGTAACGATGTTTCTCTTAAGATACACAACTAGTGGCGTATCGCTTCAGGCAGACTGGCCACAGTATCTCAAAATGTGTATTTGGGTGAGCAACTGGCAGAAAGCACTATGACTCTCTGAGGGTAGCCAATGCCTCGTCACCAACATAATCACATCACCAACTTCAAGAAACCGCTTGCAAAGGTAACGCAGCTTCTCATAAGATACACAGCTAGTGGGGTGTCACTTGAGGCAGACTGGCCAAAGTATCAAAAAAATGTGTATTTGGGTGAGCAACTAGCAGGAATCACTATGACACTCATAGGGTAGCCAATGCCTCGTCACCAGCATAATCACATCAGCAACTTCAAGAAACCCCTGGCAAAAGTTACAATGAGTCTTAAGATACACAACTAGTGGCGTAGCTATCAGGCAGACTGGAAAGAGTATCTACAAAATGTGTATTTGTGTGAAGAACTGGCAGGAATCTCTATGACTCTCTTGAGGTAGCCAATGCCTCGTCACCAGCAGAATTAAATCAGCAACTTCTAGAAACCCCTGGCAAAAGTAACGATGTTTCTCTTAAGATACACAACTAGTGGCGTATCGCTTCAGGCACACTGGAAACAGTATCTAAAAAATGTGTATTTGGGTGAGCAACTGGCACGAAACACTGTGACTCTCTTAGGGTTGCCAATATCTCGTCACCTGTACAATCACATCTTCAAAGTCAAGAAACCGCTGGCAAGAGTAACGATGTTTCTCTTAAGATACACAACTAGTGGCGTATCGCTTCAGGCAGACTGGAAACAGTATCTAAAAAATGTGTATTTGGATGAGCAACTGGCAGGAAACACTGTGACCCTCTTAGGGTAGCCAATATCTCGTCACCAGTATAATCACATCTTCAAAGTCAAGAAACCGCTGGCAAGAGTAACGATGTTTCTCTTAAGATACACAACTAGTGGCGTATCGCTTCAGGCAGACTGGCCACGGTATCTCAAAATGTGTATTTGGGTGAGCAACTGGCAGGAAGCACTATGACTCTCTTAAGGTAGCCAATGCCTCGTCACCAACATAATCCCATCACCAACTTCAGGAAACCGCTTGCAAAGATAACGAAGCTTCTCATACGATACACAGCTAGTGGGGTGTCACTTGAGGCAGACTGGCCAAAGTATCAAAAAAATGTGTATTTGGGTGAGCAACTAGCAGGAATCACTATGACACTCATAGGGTAGCCAATGCCTCGTCACCAGCATAATCACATCAGCAACTTCAAGAAACCCCTGGCAAAAGTTACAATGACTCTTAAGATACACAACTTGTGGGGTAGCTATCAGGCAGACTGGAAAGAGTATCTAAAAATGTGTATTTGGGTGAAGAACTGGCAGGAATCTCTATGACTCTCTTGAGGTAGCCAATGATTCGTCACCAGCAGAATCAAATCAGCAACTTCTAGAAACTCCTTTCAAAAGTAACGATGTTTCTCTTAAGATACACAACTAGTGGCGTATCGCTTCAGGCACACTGCCAACAGTATCTAAAAAATGTGTATTTGGGTGAGCAACTGGCACAAAACACTGTGACTCTCTTAGGGTAGCCAATATCTCGTCACCAGTATAATCACAGCTTCAAAGTCAAGAAACCGCTGGCAAGAGTAACGATGTTTCTCTTAAGATACACAACTAGTGGCGTATCGCTTCAGGCAGACTGGCCACGGTATCTCAAAATGTCTATTTGGGTGAGCAACTGGCAGGAAGCACTATGACTCTCTTAAGGTAGTTAATGCCTCGTCACCAACATAATCCCATCACCAACTTCAAGAAACCGCTTGCATAGGTAACGAAGCTTCTCATAAGATACACAGCTAGTGGGGTGTCACTTGAGGCAGACTGGCCAAAGTATCAAAAAAATGTGTATTTGGGTGAGCAACTAGCAGGAATCACTATGACACTCATAGGGTAGCCAATGCCTCGTCACCAGCATAATCACATCAGCAACTTCAAGAAACCCCTGGCAAAAGTTACAATGACTCTTAAGATACACAACTAGTGGCGTAGCTATCAGGCAGACAGGAAAGAGTATCTAAAAAATGTGTATTTGGGTGAAGAACTGGCAGGAATCTCTATGACTCTCTTGAGGTAGCCAATGCCTCGTCACCAGCAGAATCAAATCAGCAACTTCTAGAAACCCCTGGCAAAAGTAACGATGTTTCTCTTAAGATACACAACTAGTGGCGTATCGCTTCAGGCACACTGGAAACAGTATCTAAAAAATGTGTATTTGGGTGAGCAACTGGCACGAAACACTGTGACTCTCTTAGGGTTGCCAATATCTCGTCACCAGTACAATCACATCTTCAAAGTCAAGAAACCGCTGGCAAGAGTAACGATGTTTCTCTTAAGATACACAACTAGTGGCGTATCGCTTCAGGCAGACTGGCCACAGTATCTCAAAATGTGTATTTGGGTGAGCAACTGGCAGGAAGCACTATGACTCTCTTAAGGTTGCCAATGCCTCGTCACCAACATAATCCCATCACCAACTTCAGGAAACCGCTTGCAAAGGTAACGAAGCTTCTCATAAGATACACAGCTAGTGGGGTGTCACTTGAGGCAGACTGGCCAAAGTATCAAAAAAATGTGTATTTGGGTGAGCAACTAGCAGGAATCACTATGACACTCATAGGGCAGCCAATGCCTCGTCACCAGCATAATCACATCAGCAACTTCAAGAAACCCCTGGCAAAAGTTACAATGACTCTTAAGATACACAACTAGTGGCGTAGGTATCAGGCAGACTGGAAAGAGTATCTAAAAAATGTGTATTTGGGTGAAGAACTGGCAGGAATCTCTATGACTCTCTTGAGGTAGCCAGTGATTCGTCACCAGCAGAGTCAAATCAGCAACTTCTAGAAACCCCTTTCAAAAGTAACGATGTTTCTCTTAAGATACACAACTAGTGGCGTATCGCTTCAGGCACACTGGAAACAGTATCTAAAAAATGTGTATTTGGGTGAGCAACTGGCACGAAACACTGTGACTCTCTTAGGGTAACCAATATCTCGTCACCAGTATAATCACATCTTCAAAGTCAAGAAACCGCTGGCAAGAGTAACGATGTTTCTCTTAAGATACACAACTAGTGGCGTATCGCTTCAGGCAGACTGGCCACAGTATCTCAAAATGTGTATTTGGGTGAGCAACTGGCAGAAAGCACTATGACTCTCTGAAGGTAGCCAATGCCTCGTCACCAACATAATCACATCACCAACTTCAAGAAACCGCTTGCAAAGGTAACGCAGCTTCTCATAAGATACACAGCTAGTGGGGTGTCACTTGAGGCAGACTGGCCAAAGTATCAAAAAAATGTGTATTTGGGTGAGCAACTAGCAGGAATCACTATGACACTCATAGGGTAGCCAATGCCTGGTCACCAGCATAATCACATCAGCAACTTCAAGAAACCCCTGGCAAAAGTTACAATGACTCTTAAGATACACAACTAGTGGCGTAGCTATCAGGCAGACTGGAAAGAGTATCTAAAAAATGTGTATTTGTGTGAAGAACTGGCAGGAATCTCTATGACTCTCTTGAGGTAGCCTATGATTCGTCACCAGCAGAATCAAATCAGCAACTTCTAGAAACCCCTTTCAAAAGTAACGATGTTTCCCTTAAGATACACAACTAGTGGCGTATCGCTTCAGGCACACTGGCAACAGTATCTAAAAAATGTGTATTTGGGTGAGCAACTGGCACGAAACACTGTGACTCTCTTAGGGTAGCCAATATCTCGTCACCAGTATAATCACAGCTTCAAAGTCAAGAAACCGCTGGCAAGAGTAACGATGTTTCTCTTAAGATACACAACTAGTGGCGTATCGCTTCAGGCAGACTGGAAAGAGTATCTAAAAAATGTGTATTTGGATGAGCAACTGGCAGGAAACACTGTGACCCTCTTAGGGTAGCCAATATCTCGTCACCAGTATAATCACATCTTCAAAGTCAAGAAACCGCTGGCAAGAGTAAAGATGTTTCTCTTAAGATACACAACTAGTGGCGTATCGCTTCAGGCAGACTGGCCACGGTATCTCAAAATGTGTATTTGGGTGAGCAACTGGCAGGAAGCACTATGACTCTCTTAAGGAAGCCAATGCCTCGTCACCAACATAATCCCATCACCAACTTCAGGAAACCGCTTGCAAAGATAACGAAGCTTCTCATAAGATACACAGCTAGTGGGGTGTCACTTGAGGCAGACTGGCCAAAGTATCAAAAAAATGTGTATTTGGGTGAGCAACTAGCAGGAATCACTATGACACTCATAGGGTAGCCAATGCCTCGTCACCAGCATAATCACATCAGCAACTTCAAGAAACCCCTGGCAAAAGTTACAATGACTCTTAAGATACACAACTAGTGGGGTAGCTATCAGGCAGACTGGAAAGAGTATCTAAAAATGTGTATTTGGGTGAAGAACTGGCAGGAATCTCTATGACTCTCTTGAGGTAGCCAATGATTCGTCACCAGCAGAATCAAATCAGCAACTTCTAGAAACCCCTTTCAAAAGTAACGATGTTTCTCTTAAGATACACAACTAGTGGCGTATCGCTTCAGGCACACTGCCAACAGTATCTAAAAAATGTGTATTTGGGTGAGCAACTGGCACAAAACGCTGTGACTCTCTTAGGGTGGCCAATATCTCGTCACCAGTATAATCACAGCTTCAAAGTCAAGAAACCGCTGGCAAGAGTAACGATGTTTCTCTTAAGATACACAACTAGTGGCGTATCGCTTCAGGCAGACTGGCCACGGTATCTCAAAATGTCTATTTAGGTGAGCAACTGGCAGGAAGCACTATGACTCTCTTAAGGTAGCCAATGCCTCGTCACCAACATAATCCCATCACCAACTTCAAGAAACCGCTTGCATAGGTAACGAAGCTTCTCATAAGATACACAGCTAGTGGGGTGTCACTTGAGGCAGACTGGCCAAAGTATCAAAAAAATGTGTATTTGGGTGAGCAACTAGCAGGAATCACTATGACACTCATAGGGTAGCCAATGCCTCGTCACCAGCATAATCACATCAGCAACTTCAAGAAACCCCTGGCAAAAGTTACAATGACTCTTAAGATACACAACTAGTGGCGTAGCTATCAGGCAGACAGGAAAGAGTATCCAAAAATGTGTATTTGGGTGAAGAACTGGCAGGAATCTCTATGACTCTCTTGAGGTAGCCAATGCCTCGTCACCAGCAGAATCAAATCAGCAACTTCTAGAAACCCCTGGCAAAAGTAACGATGTTTCTCTTAAGATACACAACTAGTGGCGTATCGCTTCAGGCACACTGGAAACAGTATCTAAAAAATGTGTATTTGGGTGAGCAACTGGCACGAAACACTGTGACTCTCTTAGGGTTGCCAATATCTCGTCACCAGTACAATCACATCTTCAAAGTCAAGAAACCGCTGGCAAGAGTAACGATGTTTCTCTTAAGATACACAACTAGTGGCGTATCGCTTCAGGCAGACTGGCCACAGTATCTCAAAATGTGTATTTGGGTGAGCAACTGGCAGGAAGCACTATGACTCTCTTAAGGTTGCCAATGCCTCGTCACCAACATAATCCCATCACCAACTTCAGGAAACCGCTTGCAAAGGTAACGAAGCAACTCATAAGATACACAGCTAGTGGGGTGTCACTTGAGGCAGACTGGCCAAAGTATCAAAAAAATGTGTATTTGGGTGAGCAACTAGCAGGAATCACTATGACACTCATAGGGTAGCCAATGCCTCGTCACCAGCATAATCACATCAGCAACTTCAAGAAACCCCTGGCAAAAGTAACGATGTTTCTCTTAAGATACACAACTAGTGGCGTATCGCTTCAGGCACACTGGAAACAGTATCTAAAAAATGTGTATTTGGGTGAGCAACTGGCACGAAACACTGTGACTCTCTTAGGGTTGCCAATATCTCGTCGCCAGTACAATCACATCTTCAAAGTCAAGAAACCGCTGGCAAGAGTAACGATGTTTCTCTTAAGATACACAACTAGTGGCGTATCGCTTCAGGCAGACTGGCCACAGTATCTCAAAATGTGTATTTGGGTGAGCAACTGGCAGAAAGCACTATGACTCTCTGAAGGTAGCCAATGCCTCGTCACCAACATAATCACATCACCAACTTCAAGAAACCGCTAGCAAAGGTAACGCAGCTTCTCATAAGATACACAGCTAGTGGGGTGTCACTTGAGGCAGACTGGCCAAAGTATCAAAAAAATGTGTATTTGGGTGAGCAACTAGCAGGAATCACTATGACACTCATAGGGTAGCCAATGCCTCGTCACCAGCATAATCACATCAGCAACTTCAAGAAACCCCTGGCAAAAGTTACAATGACTCTTAAGATACACAACTAGTGGCGTAGCTATCAGGCAGACTGGAAAGAGTATCAAAAACATGTGTATTTGGATGAGCAACTGGCAGGAAACACTGTGACTCTCTTAGGGTAGCCAATATCTCGTCACCAGTAGAATCACATCTTCAAAGTCAAGAAACCGCTGGCGAGAGTAACGATGTTTCTCTTAAGATACACAACTAGTGGCGTATCGCTTCAGGCAGACTGGAAACAGTATCTAAAAAATGTGTATTTGGGTGAGCAACTGGCACGAAACACTGTGACTCTCTTAGGGTAACCAATATCTCGTCACCAGTATAATCACATCTTCAAAGTCAAGAAACCGCTGGCAAGAGTAACGATGTTTCTCTTAAGATACACAACTAGTGGCGTATCGCTACAGGCAGACTGGCCACAGTATCTCAAAATGTGTATTTGGGTGAGCAACTGGCAGAAAGCACTATGACTCTCTTAAGGTAGCCATTGCCTCTTCACAAACATAATCCCATCACCAACTTCAGGAAACCGCTTGCAAAGGTAACGAAGCTTCTCATAAGATACACAGCTAGTGGGGTGTCACTTGAGGCAGACTGGCCAAAGTATCAAAAAAATGTGTATTTGGGTGAGCAACTAGCAGGAATCACTATGACACTCATAGGGCAGCCAATGCCTCGTCACCAGCATAATCACATCAGCAACTTCAAGAAACCCCTGGCAAAAGTTACAATGACTCTTAAGATACACAACTAGTGGCGTAGCTATCAGGCAGACAGGAAAGAGTATCTAAAAAATGTGTATTTGGGTGAAGAACTGGCAGGAATCTCTATGACTCTCTTGAGGTAGCCAATGCCTCGTCACCAGCAGAATCAAATCAGCAACTTCTAGAAACCCCTGGCAAAAGTAACGATGTTTCTCTTAAGATACACAACTAGTGGCGTATCGCTTCAGGCACACTGGAAACAGTATCTAAAAAATGTGTATTTGGGTGAGCAACTGGCACGAAACACTGTGACTCTCTTAGGGTAGCCAATATCTCGTCACCAGTATAATCACAGCTTCAAAGTCAAGAAACCGCTGGCAAGAGTAACGATGTTTCTCTTAAGATACACAACTAGTGGCGTATCGCTTCAGGCAGACTGGAAAGAGTATCTAAAAAATGTGTATTTGGATGAGCAACTGGCAGGAAACACTGTGACCCTCTTAGGGTAGCCAATATCTCGTCACCAGTATAATCACATCTTCAAAGTCAAGAAACCGCTGGCAAGAGTAAAGATGTTTCTCTTAAGATACACAACTAGTGGCGTATCGCTTCAGGCAGACTGGCCACGGTATCTCAAAATGTGTATTTGGGTGAGCAACTGGCAGGAAGCACTATGACTCTCTTAAGGAAGCCAATGCCTCGTCACCAACATAATCCCATCACCAACTTCAGGAAACCGCTTGCAAAGATAACGAAGCTTCTCATAAGATACACAGCTAGTGGGGTGTCACTTGAGGCAGACTGGCCAAAGTATCAAAAAAATGTGTATTTGGGTGAGCAACTAGCAGGAATCACTATGACACTCATAGGGTAGCCAATGCCTCGTCACCAGCATAATCACATCAGCAACTTCAAGAAACCCCTGGCAAAAGTTACAATGACTCTTAAGATACACAACTAGTGGGGTAGCTATCAGGCAGACTGGAAAGAGTATCTAAAAATGTGTATTTGGGTGAAGAACTGGCAGGAATCTCTATGACTCTCTTGAGGTAGCCAATGATTCGTCACCAGCAGAATCAAATCAGCAACTTCTAGAAACCCCTTTCAAAAGTAACGATGTTTCTCTTAAGATACACAACTAGTGGCGTATCGCTTCAGGCACACTGCCAACAGTATCTAAAAAATGTGTATTTGGGTGAGCAACTGGCACAAAACGCTGTGACTCTCTTAGGGTGGCCAATATCTCGTCACCAGTATAATCACAGCTTCAAAGTCAAGAAACCGCTGGCAAGAGTAACGATGTTTCTCTTAAGATACACAACTAGTGGCGTATCGCTTCAGGCAGACTGGCCACGGTATCTCAAAATGTCTATTTAGGTGAGCAACTGGCAGGAAGCACTATGACTCTCTTAAGGTAGCCAATGCCTCGTCACCAACATAATCCCATCACCAACTTCAAGAAACCGCTTGCATAGGTAACGAAGCTTCTCATAAGATACACAGCTAGTGGGGTGTCACTTGAGGCAGACTGGCCAAAGTATCAAAAAAATGTGTATTTGGGTGAGCAACTAGCAGGAATCACTATGACACTCATAGGGTAGCCAATGCCTCGTCACCAGCATAATAACATCAGCAACTTCAAGAAACCCCTGGCAAAAGTTACAATGACTCTTAAGATACACAACTAGTGGCGTAGCTATCAGGCAGACAGGAAAGAGTATCCAAAAATGTGTATTTGGGTGAAGAACTGGCAGGAATCTCTATGACTCTCTTGAGGTAGCCAATGCCTCGTCACCAGCAGAATCAAATCAGCAACTTCTAGAAACCCCTGGCAAAAGTAACGATGTTTCTCTTAAGATACACAACTAGTGGCGTATCGCTTCAGGCACACTGGAAACAGTATCTAAAAAATGTGTATTTGGGTGAGCAACTGGCACGAAACACTGTGACTCTCTTAGGGTTGCCAATATCTCGTCACCAGTACAATCACATCTTCAAAGTCAAGAAACCGCTGGCAAGAGTAACGATGTTTCTCTTAAGATACACAACTAGTGGCGTATCGCTTCAGGCAGACTGGCCACAGTATCTCAAAATGTGTATTTGGGTGAGCAACTGGCAGGAAGCACTATGACTCTCTTAAGGTTGCCAATGCCTCGTCACCAACATAATCCCATCACCAACTTCAGGAAACCGCTTGCAAAGGTAACGAAGCAACTCATAAGATACACAGCTAGTGGGGTGTCACTTGAGGCAGACTGGCCAAAGTATCAAAAAAATGTGTATTTGGGTGAGCAACTAGCAGGAATCACTATGACACTCATAGGGTAGCCAATGCCTCGTCACCAGCATAATCACATCAGCAACTTCAAGAAACCCCTGGCAAAAGTAACGATGTTTCTCTTAAGATACACAACTAGTGGCGTATCGCTTCAGGCACACTGGAAACAGTATCTAAAAAATGTGTATTTGGGTGAGCAACTGGCACGAAACACTGTGACTCTCTTAGGGTTGCCAATATCTCGTCGCCAGTACAATCACATCTTCAAAGTCAAGAAACCGCTGGCAAGAGTAACGATGTTTCTCTTAAGATACACAACTAGTGGCGTATCGCTTCAGGCAGACTGGCCACAGTATCTCAAAATGTGTATTTGGGTGAGCAACTGGCAGAAAGCACTATGACTCTCTGAAGGTAGCCAATGCCTCGTCACCAACATAATCACATCACCAACTTCAAGAAACCGCTTGCAAAGGTAACGCAGCTTCTCATAAGATACACAGCTAGTGGGGTGTCACTTGAGGCAGACTGGCCAAAGTATCAAAAAAATGTGTATTTGGGTGAGCAACTAGCAGGAATCACTATGACACTCATAGGGTAGCCAATGCCTCGTCACCAGCATAATCACATCAGCAACTTCAAGAAACCCCTGGCAAAAGTTACAATGACTCTTAAGATACACAACTAGTGGCGTAGCTATCAGGCAGACTGGAAAGAGTATCAAAAACATGTGTATTTGGATGAGCAACTGGCAGGAAACACTGTGACTCTCTTAGGGTAGCCAATATCTCGTCACCAGTAGAATCACATCTTCAAAGTCAAGAAACCGCTGGCGAGAGTAACGATGTTTCTCTTAAGATACACAACTAGTGGCGTATCGCTTCAGGCAGACTGGAAACAGTATCTAAAAATTGTGTATTTGGGTGAGCAACTGGCACGAAACACTGTGACTCTCTTAGGGTAACCAATATCTCGTCACCAGTATAATCACATCTTCAAAGTCAAGAAACCGCTGGCAAGAGTAACGATGTTTCTCTTAAGATACACAACTAGTGGCGTATCGCTACAGGCAGACTGGCCACAGTATCTCAAAATGTGTATTTGGGTGAGCAACTGGCAGAAAGCACTATGACTCTCTTAAGGTAGCCATTGCCTCTTCACAAACATAATCCCATCACCAACTTCAGGAAACCGCTTGCAAAGGTAACGAAGCTTCTCATAAGATACACAGCTAGTGGGGTGTCACTTGAGGCAGACTGGCCAAAGTATCAAAAAAATGTGTATTTGGGTGAGCAACTAGCAGGAATCACTATGACACTCATAGGGCAGCCAATGCCTCGTCACCAGCATAATCACATCAGCAACTTCAAGAAACCCCTGGCAAAAGTTACAATGACTCTTAAGATACACAACTAGTGGCGTAGCTATCAGGCAGACAGGAAAGAGTATCTAAAAAATGTGTATTTGGGTGAAGAACTGGCAGGAATCTCTATGACTCTCTTGAGGTAGCCAATGCCTCGTCACCAGCAGAATCAAATCAGCAACTTCTAGAAACCCCTGGCAAAAGTAACGATGTTTCTCTTAAGATACACAACTAGTGGCGTATCGCTTCAGGCACACTGGAAACAGTATCTAAAAAATGTGTATTTGGGTGAGCAACTGGCACGAAACACTGTGACTCTCTTAGGGTTGCCAATATCTCGTCGCCAGTACAATCACATCTTCAAAATCAAGAAACCGCTGGCAAGAGTAACGATGTTTCTCTTAAGATACACAACTAGTGGCGTATCGCTTCAGGCAGACTGGCCACAGTATCTCAAAATGTGTATTTGGGTGAGCAACTGGCAGAAAGCACTATGACTCTCTGAAGGTAGCCAATGCCTCGTCACCAACATAATCACATCACCAACTTCAAGAAACCGCTTGCAAAGGTAACGCAGCTTCTCATAAGATACACAGCTAGTGGGGTGTCACTTGAGGCAGACTGGCCAAAGTATCAAAAAAATGTGTATTTGGGTGAGCAACTAGCAGGAATCACTATGACACTCATAGGGTAGCCAATGCCTCGTCACCAGCATAATCACATCAGCAACTTCAAGAAACCCCTGGCAAAAGTTACAATGACTCTTAAGATACACAACTAGTGGCGTAGCTATCAGGCAGACTGGAAAGAGTATCAAAAACATGTGTATTTGGATGAGCAACTGGCAGGAAACACTGTGACTCTCTTAGGGTAGCCAATATCTCGTCACCAGTAGAATCACATCTTCAAAGTCAAGAAACCGCTGGCGAGAGTAATGATGTTTCTCTTAAGATACACAACTAGTGGCGTGTCGCTTCAGGCAGACTGGAAACAGTATCTAAAAAATGTGTATTTGGGTGAGCAACTGGCACGAAACACTGTGACTCTCTTAGGGTAACCAATATCTCGTCACCAGTATAATCACATCTTCAAAGTCAAGAAACCGCTGGCAAGAGTAACGATGTTTCTCTTAAGATACACAACTAGTGGCGTATCGCTACAGGCAGACTGGCCACAGTATCCCAAAATGTGTATTTGGGTGAGCAACTGGCAGAAAGCACTATGACTCTCTTAAGGTAGCCATTGCCTCTTCACAAACATAATCCCATCACCAACTTCAGGAAACCGCTTGCAAAGGTAACGAAGCTTCTCATAAGATACACAGCTAGTGGGGTGTCACTTGAGGCAGACTGGCCAAAGTATCAAAAAAATGTGTATTTGGGTGAGCAACTAGCAGGAATCACTATGACACTCATAGGGCAGCCAATGCCTCGTCACCAGCATAATCACATCAGCAACTTCAAGAAACCCCTGGCAAAAGTTACAATGACTCTTAAGATACACAACTAGTGGCGTAGCTATCAGGCAGACTGGAAAGAGTATCTAAAAAATGTGTATTTGGGTGAAGAACTGGCAGGAATCTCTATGACTCTCTTGAGGTAGCGAGTGATTCGTCACCAGCAGAATCAAATCAGCAACTTCTAGAAACCCCTTTCAAAAGTAACGATGTTTCTCTTAAGATACAGAACTAGTGGCGTATCGCTTCAGGCACACTGGAAACAGTATCTAAAAATGTGTATTTGGGTGAGCAACTGGCACGAAACACTGTGACTCTCTTAGGGTAACCAATATCTCGTCACCAGTATAATCACATCTTCAAAGTCAAGAAACCGCTGGCAAGAGTAACGATGTTTCTCTTAAGATACACAACTAGTGGCGTATCGCTACAGGCAGACTGGCCACAGTATCTCAAAATGTGTATTTGGGTGAGCAACTGGCAGAAAGCTCTATGACTCTCTTAAGGTAGTCATTGCCTCGTCACAAACATAATCCCATCACCAACTTCAGGAAACCGCTTGCAAAGGTAACGAAGCTTCTCATAAGATACACAGCTAGTGGGGTGTCACTTGAGGCAGACTGGCCAAAGTATCAAAAAAATGTGTATTTGGGTGAGCAACTAGCAGGAATCACTATGACACTCATAGGGCAGACAATGCCTCGTCACCAGCATAATCACATCAGCAACTTCAAGAAACCCCTGGCAAAAGTTACAATGACTCTTAAGATACACAACTAGTGGCGTAGCTATCAGGCAGACTGGAAAGAGTATCTAAAAAATGTGTATTTGGGTGAAGAACTGGCAGGAATCTCTATGACTCTCTTGAGGTAGCCTATGATTCGTCACCAGCAGAATCAAATCAGCAACTTCTAGAAACCCCTTTCAAAAGTAACGATGTTTCTCTTAAGATACACAACTAGTGGCGTATCGCTTCAGGCCCACTGGAAACAGTATCTAAAAAATGTGTATTTGGGTGAGCAACTGGCACGAAACACTGTGACTCTCTTAGGGTTGCCAATATCTCGTCACCAGTACAATCACATCTTCAAAGTCAAGAAACCGCTGGCAAGAGTAACGATGTTTCTCTTAAGATACACAACTAGTGGCGTATCGCTTCAGGCAGACTGGCCACAGTATCTCAAAATGTGTATTTGGGTGAGCAACTGGCAGAAAGCACTATGACTCTCTGAAGGTAGCCAATGCCTCGTCACAACATAATCACATCACCAACTTCAAGAAACCGCTTGCAAAGGTAACGCAGCGTCTCATAAGATACACAGCTAGTGGGGTGTCACTTGAGGCAGACTGGCCAAAGTATCAAAAAAATGTGTATTTGGGTGAGCAACTAGCAGGAATCACTATGACACTCATAGGGTAGCCAATGCCTCGTCACCAGCATAATCACATCAGCAACTTCAAGAAACCCCTGGCAAAAGTTACAATGACTTTTAAGATACACAACTAGTGGCGTAGCTATCAGGCAGACTGGAAAGAGTATCAAAAAAATGTGTATTTGGATGAGCAACTGGCAGGAAACACTGTGACTCTCTTAGGGTAGCCAATATCTCGTCACCAGTATAATCACATCTTCAAAGTCAAGAAACCGCTGGCAAGAGTAACGATGTTTCTCTTAAGATACACAACTAGTGGCGTATCGCTTCAGGCAGACTGGCCACAGTATCTCAAAATGTGTATTTGGGTGAGCAACTGGCAGGAAGCACTATGACTCTCTTAATGTAGCCAATGCCTCGTCACCAACATAATCCCATCACCAACTTCAGGAAACCGCTTGCAAAGGTAACGAAGCTTCTCATAAGATACACAGCTAGTGGGGTGTCACTTGAGGCAGACTGGCCAAAGTATCAAAAAAATGTGTATTTGGGTGAGCAACTAGCAGGAATCACTATGACACTCATAGGGCATCCAATGCAACGTCACCAGCATAATCACATCAGCAACTTCAAGAAACCCCTGGCAAAAGTTACAATGACTCTTAAGATACACAACTAGTGGCGTAGCTATCAGGCAGACTGGAAAGAGTATCTAAAAAATGTGTATTTGGGTGAAGAACTGGCAGGAATCTCTATGACTCTCTTGAGGAAGCCAGTGATTCGTCACCAGCAGAATCAAATCAGCAACTTCTAGAATCCCCTTTCAAAAGTAACGATGTTTCTCTTAAGATACACAACTAGTGGCGTATCGCTTCAGGCACACTGGAAACAGTATCTAAAAAATGTGTATTTGGGTGAGCAACTGGCACGAAACACTGTGACTCTCTTAGTGTAACCAATATCTCGTCACCAGTATAATCACAGCTTCAAAGTCAAGAAACCGCTGGCAAGAGTAACGATGTTTCTCTTAAGATACACAACTAGTGGCGTATCGCTTCAGGCAGACTGGCCACAGTATCTCAAAATGTGTATTTGGGTGAGCAACTGGCAGGAAGCACTATGACTCTCTTAAGGTAGCCAATGCCTCGTCACCAACATAATCCCATCACCAACTTCAAGAAACCGCTTGCAAAGGTAACGAAGCTTCTCATAAGATACACAGCTAGTGGGGTGTCACTTGAGGCAGACTGGCCAAAGTATCAAAAATATGTGTATTTGGGTGAGCAACTAGCAGGAATCACTATGACACTCATAGGGTAGCCAATGCCTCGTCACCAGCATAATCACATCAGCAACTTCAAGAAACCCCTGGCAAAAGTTACAATGACTCTTAAGATACACAACTAGTGGCGTAGCTATCAGGCAGACTGGAAAGAGTATCAAAACAATGTGTATTTGGATGAGCAACTGGCAGGAAACACTGGGACTCTCTTAGGGTAGCCAATATCTCGTCACCAGTATAATCACATCTTCAAAGTCAAGAAACCGCTGGCAAGAGTAACGATGTTTCTCTTAAGATACACAACTAGTGGCGTATCGCTTCAGGCAGACTGGCCACAGTATCTCAAAATGTGTATTTGGGTGAGCAACTGGCAGAAAGCACAATGACTCTCTTAAGGTAGCCAATGCCTCGTCACCAACATAATCCCATCACCAACTTCAGGAAACCGCTTGCAAAGGTAACGAAGCTTCTCATAAGATACACAGCTAGTGGGGTGTCACTTGAGGCAGACTGGCCAAAGTATCAAAAAAATGTGTATTTGTGTGAGCAACTAGCAGGAATCACTATGACACTCATAGGGCAGACAATGCCTCGTCACCAGCATAATCACATCAGCAACTTCAAGAAACCCCTGGCAAAAGTTACAATGACTCTTAAGATACACAACTAGTGGCGTAGCTATCAGGCAGATTGGAAAGAGTATCTAAAAAATGTGTATTTGGGTGAAGAACTGGCAGGAATCTCTATGACTCTCTTGAGGTAGCCTATGATTCGTCACCAGCAGAATCAAATCAGCAACTTCTAGAAACCCCTGGAAAAAGTAACGATGTTTCTCTTAAGATACACAACTAGTGGCGTATCGCTTCAGGCACACTGGAAACAGTATCTAAAAAATGTGTATTTGGGTGAGCAACTGGCACGAAACACTGTGACTCTCTTAGGGTAACCAATATCTCGTCACCAGTATAATCACATCTTCAAAGTCAAGAAACCGCTGGCAAGAGTAACGATGTTTCCCTTAAGATACACAACTAGTGGCGTATCGCTTCAGGCAGACAGGCCACAGTATTTCAAAATGTGTATTTGGGTGAGCAACTGGCAGAAAGCACTATGACTCTCTTAAGGTAGCCAATGCCTCGTCACCAACATAATGCCATCACCAACTTCAAGAAACCGCTTGCAAAGGTAACGAAGCTTCTCATAAGATACACAGCTAGTGGGGTGTCACTTGAGGCAGACTGGCCAAAGTATCAAAAAAATGTGTATTTGGGTGAGCAACTAGCAGGAATCACTATGACACTCATAGGGTAGCCAATGCCTCGTCACCAGCATAATCACATCAGCAACTTCAAGAAACCCCTGGCAAAAGTTACAATGACTCTTAAGATACACAACTAGTGGCGTAGCTATCAGGCAGACTGGAAAGAGTATCTAAAAAATGTGTATTGGGTGAAGAACTGGCAGGAATCTCTATGACTCTCTTGAGGTAGCCTATGATTCGTCACCAGCAGAATCACATCAGCAACTTCTAGAAACCCCTTTCAAAAGTAACGATGTTTCTCTTAAGATACACAACTAGTGGCGTATCGCTTCAGGCACACTGGAAACAGTATCTAAAAAATGTGTATTTGGGTGAGCAACTGGCACGAAACACTGTGACTCTCTTAGGGTTGCCAATATCTCGTCACCAGTACAATCACATCTTCAAAGTCAAGAAACCGCTGGCAAGAGTAACGATGTTTCTCTTAAGATACACAACTAGTGGCGTATCGCTTCAGGCAGACTGGCCACAGTATCTCAAAATGTGTATTTGGGTGAGCAACTGGCAGAAAGCACTATGACTCTCTGAAGGTAGCCAATGCCTCGTCACCAACATAATCACATCACCAACTTCAAGAAACCGCTTGCAAAGGTAACGCAGCTTCTCATAAGATACACAGCTAGTGGGGTGTCACTTGAGGCAGACTGGCCAAAGTATCAAAAAAATGTGTATTTGGGTGAGCAACTAGCAGGAATCACTATGACACTCATAGGGTAGCCAATGCCTCGTCACCAGCATAATCACATCAGCAACTTCAAGAAACCCCTGGGAAAAGTTACAATGACTCTTAAGATACACAACTAGTGGCGTAGCTATCAGGCAGACTGGAAAGAGTATCTAAAAAATGTGTATTTGGGTGAAGAACTGGCAGGAATCTCTATGACTCTCTTGAGGTAGCCAATGCCTCGTCACCAGCAGAATCAAATCAGCAACTTCTAGAAACCCCTGGCAAAAGTAACGATGTTTCTCTTAAGATACACAACTAGTGGCGTATCTCTTCAGGCACACTGGAAACAGTATCTAAAAAATGTGTATTTGGGTGAGCAACTGGCACGAAACACTGTGGCTCTCTTAGGGTAACCAATATCTCGTCACCAGTATAATCACATCTTCAAAGTCAAGAAACCGCTGGCAAGAGTAACGATGTTTCTCTTAAGATACACAACTAGTGGCGTATCGCTTCAGGCAGACTGGCCACAGTATCTCAAAATGTGTATTTGGGTGAGCAACTGGCAGAAAGCACTATGACTCTCTTAAGGTAGCCAATGCCTCGTCACAAACATAATCCCATCACCAACTTCAGGAAACCGCTTGCAAAGGTAACGAAGCTTCTCATAAGATACACAGCTAGTGGGGTGTCACTTGAGGCAGACTGGCCAAAGTATCAAAAAAATGTGTATTTGGGTGAGCAACTAGCAGGAATCACTATGACACTCATAGGGTAGCCAATGCCTCGTCACCAGCATAATCACATCAGCAACTTCAAGAAACCCCTGGCAAAAGTTACAATGACTCTTAAGATACACAACTAGTGGCCTAGCTATCAGGCAGACTGGAAAGAGTATCTAAAAAATGTGTATTTGGGTGAAGAACTGGCAGGAATCTCTATGACTCTCTTGAGGTAGCCAATGCCTCGTCACCAGCAGAATCAAATCAGCAACTTCTAGAAACCCCTGGCAAGAGTAACGATGTTTCTCTTAAGATACACAACTAGTGGCGTATCGCTTCAGGCACACTGGAAACAGTATCTAAAAAATGTGTATTTGGGTGAGCAACTGGCACGAAACACTGTGGCTCTCTTAGGGTAACCAATATCTCGTCACCAGTATAATCACATCTTCAAAGTCAAGAAACCGCTGGCAAGAGTAACGATGTTTCTCTTAAGATACACAACTAGTGGCGTATCGCTTCAGGCAGACTGGCCACAGTATCTCAAAATGTGTATTTGGGTGAGCAACTGGCAGAAAGCACTATGACTCTCTTAAGGTAGCCAATGCCTCGTCACAAACATAATCCCATCACCAACTTCAGGAAACCGCTTGCAAAGGTAACGAAGCTTCTCATAAGATACACAGCTAGTGGGGTGTCACTTGAGGCAGACTGGCCAAAGTATCAAAAAAATGTGTATTTGGGTGAGCAACTAGCAGGAATCGCTATGACACTCATAGGGCAGACAATGCCTCGTCACCAGCATAATCACATCAGCAACTTCAAGAAACCCCTGGCAAAAGTTACAATGACTCTTAAGATACACAACTAGTGGCGTAGATATCAGGCAGATTGGAAAGAGTATCTAAAAAATGTGTATTTGGGTGAAGAACTGGCAGGAATCTCTATGACTCTCTTGAGGTAGCCTATGATTCGTCACCAGCAGAATCAAATCAGCAACTTCTAGAAACCCCTTTCAAAAGTAACGATGTTTCTCTTAAGATACACAACTAGTGGCGGATCGCTTCAGGCACACTGGAAACAGTATCTAAAAAATGTGTATTTGGGTGAGCAACTGGCACGAAACACTGTGGCTCTCTTAGGGTAACCAATATCTCGTCACCAGTATAATCACATCTTCAAAGTCAAGAAACCGCTGGCAAGAGTAACGATGTTTCTCTTAAGATACACAACTAGTGGCGTACCGCTTCAGGCAGACTGGCCACAGTATCTCAAAATGTGTATTTGGGTGAGCAACTGGCAGAAAGCACTATGACTCTCTTAAGGTAGCCAATGCCTCGTCACAAACATAATCCCATCACCAACTTCAGGAAACCGCTTGCAAAGGTAACGAAGCTTCTCATAAGATACACAGCTAATGGGGTGTCACTTGAGGCAGACTGGCCAAAGTATCAAAAAAATGTGTATTTGGGTGAGCAACTAGCAGGAATCACTATGACACTCATAGGGTAGCCAATGCTTCGTCACCAGCATAATCACATCAGCAACTTCAAGAAACCCCTGGCAAAAGTTACAATGACTCTTAAGATGCACAACTAGTGGCGTAGCTATCAGGCAGACTGGAAAGAGTATCTAAAAAATGTGTATTTGGGTGAAGAACTGGCAGGAATCTCTATGACTCTCTTGAGGTAGCCTATGATTCGTCACCAGCAGAATCAAATCAGCAACTTCTAGAAACCCCTTTCAAAAGTAACGATGTTTCTCTTAAGATACACAACTAGTGGCGTATCGCTTCAGGCACACTGGAAACAATATCTAAAAAATGTGTATTTGGGTGAGCAACTGGCACGAACCACTGTGACTCTCTTAGGGTAACCAATATCTCGTCACCAGTATAATCACATCTTCAAAGTCAAGAAACCGCTGGCAAGAGTAACGATGTTTCTCTTAAGATACACAACTAGTGGCGTATCGCTTCAGGCAGACAGGCCACAGTATCTCAAAATGTGTATTTGGGTGAGCAACTGGCAGAAAGCACTATGACTCTCTTAAGGTAGCCAATGCCTCGTCACCAACATAATGCCATCACCAACTTCAAGAAACCGCTTGCAAAGGTAACGAAGCTTCTCATAAGATACACAGCTAGTGGGGTGTCACTTGAGGCAGACTGGCCAAAGTATCAAAAAAATGTGTATTTGGGTGTGCAACTAGCAGGAATCACTATGACACTCATAGGGTAGCCAATGCCTCGTCACCAGCATCATCACATCAGCAACTTCAAAAAACCCCTGGGAAAAGTTACAATGACTCTTAAGATACACAACTAGTGGCGTAGCTATAAGGCAGACTGGAAAGAGTATCTAAAAAATGTGTATTTGGGTGAAGAACTGGCAGGAATCTCTATGACTCTCTTGAGGTAGCCAATGCCTCGTCACCAGCAGAATCAAATCAGCAACTTCTAGAAACTCCTGGCAAAAGTAACGATGTTTCTCTTAAGATACACAACTAGTGGCGTATCGCTTCAGGCACACTGGAAACAGTATCTAAAAAATGTGTATTTGGGTGAGCAACTGGCACGAAACACTGTGACTCTCTTAGGGTAGCCAATATCTCGTCACCAGTATAATCACAGCTTCAAAGTCAAGAAACCGCTGGCAAGAGTAACGATGTTTCTCTTAAGATACACAACTAGTGGCGTATCGCTTCAGGCAGACTGGCCACAGTATCTCAAAATGTGTATTTGGGTGAGCAACTGGCAGGAAGCACTATGACTCTCTTAAGGTAGCCAATGCCTCGTCACCAACATAATCCCATCACCAACTTCAAGAAACCGCTTGCAAAGGTAACGAAGCTTCTCATAAGATACACAGCTAGTGGGGTGTCACTTGAGGCAGACTGGCCAAAGTATCAAAAAAATGTGTATTTGGGTGAGCAACTAGCAGGAATCACTATGACACTCATAGGGTAGCCAATGCCTCGTCACCAGCATAATCACATCAGCAACTTCAAGAAACCCCTGGCAAAAGTTACAATGACTCTTAAGATACACAACTAGTGGCGTAGCTATCAGGTAGACTGGAAAGAGTATCTAAAAAATGTGTATTTGGGTGAAGAACTGGCAGGAATCTCTATGACTCTCTTGAGGTAGCCTATGATTCGTCACCAGCAGAATCAAATCAGCAACTTCTAGAAACCCCTTTCAAAAGTAACGATGTTTCTCTTAAGATACACAACTAGTGGCGTATCGCTTCAGGCACACTGGAAACAGTATCTAAAAAATGTGTATTTGGGTGAGCAACTGGCACGAAACACTGTGACTCTCTTAGGGTTGCCAATATCTCGTCACCAGTACAATCACATCTTCAAAGTCAAGAAACCGCTGGCAAGAGTAACGATGTTTCTCTTAAGATACACAACTAGTGGCGTATCGCTTCAGGCAGACTGGCCACAGTATCTCAAAATGTGTATTTGGGTGAGCAACTGGCAGAAAGCACTATGACTCTCTTAAGGTAGCCAATGCCTCGTCACCAACATAATCCCATCACCAACTTCAGGAAACCGCTTGCAAAGGTAACGAAGCTTCTCATAAGATACACAGCTAGTGGGGTGTCACTTGAGGAAGACTGGCCAAAGTATCAAAAAAATGTGTATTTGGGTGAGCAACTAGCAGGAATCACTATGACACTCATAGGGCAGCCAATGCCTCGTCACCAGCACAATCACATCAGCAACTTCAAGAAACCCCTGGCAAAAGTTACAATGACTCTTAAGATACACAACTAGTGGCGTAGCTGTCAGGCAGACTGGAAAGAGTATCAAAAAAATGTGTATTGGGTGAAGAACTGGCAGGAATCTCTATGACTCTCTTGAGGTAGCCTATGATTCGTCACCAGCAGAATCACATCAGCAACTTCTAGAAACCCCTTTCAAAAGTAACGATGTTTCTCTTAAGATACACAACTAGTGGCGTATCGCTTCAGGCACACTGGAAACAGTATCTAAAAAATGTGTATTTGGGTGAGCAACTGGCACGAAACACTGTGACTCTCTTAGGGTAGCCAATATCTCGTCACCAGTATAATCACAGCTTCAAAGTCAAGAAACCGCTGGCAAGAGTAACGATGTTTCTCTTAAGATACACAACTAGTGGCGTATCGCTTCAGGCAGACTGGCCACAGTATCTCAAAATGTGTATTTGGGTGAGCAACTGGCAGGAAGCACTATGACTCTCTTAAGGTAGCCAATGCCTCGTCACCAACATAATCCCATCACCAACTTCAAGAAACCGCTTGCAAAGGTAACGAAGCTTCTCATAAGATACACAGCTAGTGGGGTGTCACTTGAGGCAGACTGGCCAAAGTATCAAAAAAATGTGTATTTGGGTGAGCAACTAGCAGGAATCACTATGACACTCATAGGGTAGCCAATGCCTCGTCACCAGCATAATCACATCAGCAACTTCAAGAAACCCCTGGCAAAAGTTACAATGACTCTTAAGATACACAACTAGTGGCGTAGCTATCAGGTAGACTGGAAAGAGTATCTAAAAAATGTGTATTTGGGTGAAGAACTGGCAGGAATCTCTATGACTCTCTTGAGGTAGCCTATGATTCGTCACCAGCAGAATCAAATCAGCAACTTCTAGAAACCCCTTTCAAAAGTAACGATGTTTCTCTTAAGATACACAACTAGTGGCGTATCGCTTCAGGCACACTGGAAACAGTATCTAAAAAATGTGTATTTGGGTGAGCAACTGGCACGAAACACTGTGACTCTCTTAGGGTTGCCAATATCTCGTCACCAGTACAATCACATCTTCAAAGTCAAGAAACCGCTGGCAAGAGTAACGATGTTTCTCTTAAGATACACAACTAGTGGCGTATCGCTTCAGGCAGACTGGCCACAGTATCTCAAAATGTGTATTTGGGTGAGCAACTGGCAGAAAGCACTATGACTCTCTTAAGGTAGCCAATGCCTCGTCACCAACATAATCCCATCACCAACTTCAGGAAACCGCTTGCAAAGGTAACGAAGCTTCTCATAAGATACACAGCTAGTGGGGTGTCACTTGAGGAAGACTGGCCAAAGTATCAAAAAAATGTGTATTTGGGTGAGCAACTAGCAGGAATCACTATGACACTCTTAGGGCAGCCAATGCCTCGTCACCAGCACAATCACATCAGCAACTTCAAGAAACCCCTGGCAAAAGTTACAATGACTCTTAAGATACACAACTAGTGGCGTAGCTGTCAGGCAGACTGGAAAGAGTATCTAAAAAATGTGTATTGGGTGAAGAACTGGCAGGAATCTCTATGACTCTCTTGAGGTAGCCTATGATTCGTCACCAGCAGAATCACATCAGCAACTTCTAGAAACCCCTTTCAAAAGTAACGATGTTTCTCTTAAGATACACAACTAGTGGCGTATCGCTTCAGGCACACTGGAAACAGTATCTAAAAAATGTGTATTTGGGTGAGCAACTGGCACGAAACACTGTGACTCTCTTAGGGTTGCCAATAACTCGTCACCAGTACAATCACATCTTCAAAGTCAAGAAACCGCTGGCAAGAGTAACGATGTTTCTCTTAAGATACACAACTAGTGGCGTATCGCTTCAGGCAGACTGGCCACGGTATCTCAAAATGTCTATTTGGGTGAGCAATTGGCAGGAAGCACTATGACTCTCTTAAGGTAGCCAATGCCTCGTCACCAACATAATCCCATCACCAACTTCAAGAAACCGCTTGCATAGGTAACGAAGCTTCTCATAAGATACACAGCTAGTGGGGTGTCACTTGAGGCAGACTGGCCAAAGTATCAGAAAAATGTGTATTTGGGTGAGCAACTAGCAGGAATCACTATGACACTCATAGGGTAGCCAATGCCTCGTCACCAGCATAATCACATCAGCAACTTCAAGAAACCCCTGGCAAAAGTTACAATGACTCTTAAGATACACAACTAGTGGCGTAGCTATCAGGCAGACAGGAAAGAGTATCTAAAAAATGTGTATTTGGGTGAAGAACTGGCAGGAATCTCTATGAAACTCTTGAGGTAGCCAATGGCTCGTCACCAGCAGAATCAAATCAGCAACTTCTAGAAACCCCTGGCAAAAGTAACGATGTTTCTCTTAAGATACACAACTAGTGGCGTATCGCTTCAGGCACACTGGAAACAGTATCTAAAAAATGTGTATTTGGGTGAGCAACTGGCACGAAACACTGTGACTCTCTTAGGGTTGCCAATATCTCGTCACCAGTACAATCACATCTTCAAAGTCAAGAAACCGCTGGCAAGAGTAACGATGTTTCTCTTAAGATACACAACTAGTGGCGTATCGCTTCAGGCAGACTGGCCACAGTATCTCAAAATGTGTATTTCGGTGAGCAACTGGCAGAAAGCACTATGACTCTCTGAAGGTAGCCAATGCCTCGTCACCAACATAATCACATCACCAACTTCAAGAAACCGCTTGCAAAGGTAATGCAGCTTCTCATAAGATACACAGCTAGTGGGGTGTCACTTGAGGCAGACTGGCCAAAGTATCAAAAAAATGTGTATTTGGGTGAGCAACTAGCAGGAATCACTATGACACTCATAGGGTAGCCAATGCCTCGTCACCAGCATAATCACATCAGCAACTTCAAGAAACCCCTGGCAAAAGTTACAATGACTCTTAAGATACACAACTAGTGGCGTAGCTATCAGGCAGACTGGAAAGAGTATCAAAAAAATGTGTATTTGGATGAGCAACTGGCAGGAAACACTGTGACTCTCTTAGGGTAGCCAATATCTCGTCACCAGTATAATCACATCTTCAAAGTCAAGAAACCGCGGGCAAGAGTAACGATGTTTCTCTTAGATACACAACTAGTGGCGTATCGCTTCAGGCACACTGGCCACAGTATCTCAAAATGTGTATGTGGGTGAGCAACTGGCAGGAAGCACTATGACTCTCTTAAGGTAGCCAATAACTCGTCACCAACATAATCCCATCACCAACTTCAGGAAACCGCTTGCAAAGGTAACGAAGCTTCTCATAAGATACATAGCTATTGGGGTGTCACTTGAGGCAGACTGGCCAAAGTATCAAAAAAATGTGTATTTGGGTGAGCAACTAGCAGGAATCACTATGACACTCATAGGGCAGCCAATGCCTCGTCACCAGCATAATCACATCAGCAACTTCAGGAAACCCCTGGCAAAAGTTACAATGACTCTTAAGATACACAACTAGTGGCGTAGCTATCAGGCAGACTGGAAAGAGTATCAAAAAAATGTGTATTTGGATGAGCAACTGGCAGGAAACACTGTGACTCTCTTAGGGTAGCCAATATCTCGTCACCAGTATAATCACATCTTCAAAGTCAAGAAACCGCGGGCAAGAGTAACGATGTTTCTCTTAAGATACACAACTAGTGGCGTATCGCTTCAGGCAGACTGGCCACAGTATCTCAAAATGTGT
This sequence comes from Schistocerca nitens, assembly GCF_023898315.1. NCBI lineage: Eukaryota > Metazoa > Arthropoda > Insecta > Orthoptera > Acrididae > Schistocerca > Schistocerca nitens. Next base: position 102,301,183 of record NC_064616.1, on the reverse strand, counting down.
ATTTGGGTGAGCAACTGGCAGAAAGCACTATGACTCTCTTAAGGTAGCCAATGCCTCGTCACCAACATAATCCCATCACCAACTTCAGGAAACCGCTTGCAAAGGTAACGAAGCTTCTCATAAGATACACAGCTAGTGGGGTGTCACTTGAGGCAGACTGGCCAAAGTATCAAAAAAATGTGTATTTGTGTGAGCAACTAGCAGGAATCACTATGACACTCATAGGGCAGACAATGCCTCGTCACCAGCATAATCACATCAGCAACTTCAAGAAACCCCTGGCAAAAGTTACAATGACTCTTAAGATACACAACTAGTGGCGTAGCTATCAGGCAGATTGGAAAGAGTATCTAAAAAATGTGTATTTGGGTGAAGAACTGGCAGGAATCTCTATGACTCTCTTGAGGTAGCCTATGATTCGTCACCAGCAGAATCAAATCAGCAACTTCTAGAAACCCCTTTCAAAAGTAACGATGTTTCTCTTAAGATACACAACTAGTGGCGTATCGCTTCAGGCACACTGGAAACAGTATCTAAAAAATGTGTATTTGGGTGAGCAACTGGCACGAAACACTGTGACTCTCTTAGGGTAACCAATATCTCGTCACCAGTATAATCACATCTTCAAAGTCAAGAAACCGCTGGCAAGAGTAACGATGTTTCTCTTAAGATACACAACTAGTGGCGTATCGCTTCAGGCAGACTGGCCACAGTATCTCAAAATGTGTATTTGGGTGAGCAACTGGCAGAAAGCACTATGACTCTCTTAAGGTAGCCAATGCCTCGTCACCAACATAATCCCATCACCAACTTCAGGAAACCGCTTGCAAAGGTAACGAAGCTTCTCATAAGATACACAGCTAATGGGGTGTCACTTGAGGCAGACTGGCCAAAGTATCAAAAAAATGTGTATTTGGGTGAGCAACTAGCAGGAATCACTATGACACTCATAGGGTAGCCAATGCTTCGTCACCAGCATAATCACATCAGCAACTTCAAGAAACCCCTGGCAAAAGTTACAATGACTCTTAAGATACACAACTAGTGGCGTAGCTATCAGGCAGACTGGAAAGAGTATCTAAAAAATGTGTATTTGGGTGAAGAACTGGCAGGAATCTCTATGACTCTCTTGAGGTAGCCTATGATTCGTCACCAGCAGAATCAAATCAGCAACTTCTAGAAACCCCTTTCAAAAGTAACGATGTTTCTCTTAAGATACACAACTAGTGGCGTATCGCTTCAGGCACACTGGAAACAATATCTAAAAAATGTGTATTTGGGTGAGCAACTGGCACGAAACACTGTGACTCTCTTAGGGTAACCAATATCTCGTCACCAGTATAATCACATCTTCAAAGTCAAGAAACCGCTGGCAAGAGTAACGATGTTTCTCTTAAGATACACAACTAGTGGCGTATCGCTTCAGGCAGACAGGCCACAGTATCTCAAAATGTGTATTTGGGTGAGCAACTGGCAGAAAGCACTATGACTCTCTTAAGGTAGCCAATGCCTCGTCACCAACATAATGCCATCACCAACTTCAAGAAACCGCTTGCAAAGGTAACGAAGCTTCTCATAAGATACACAGCTAGTGGGGTGTCACTTGAGGCAGACTGGCCAAAGTATCAAAAAAATGTGTATTTGTGTGAGCAACTAGCAGGAATCACTATGACACTCATAGGGCAGACAATGCCTCGTCACCAGCATAATCACATCAGCAACTTCAAGAAACCCCTGGCAAAAGTTACAATGACTCTTAAGATACACAACTAGTGGCGTAGCTATCAGGCAGATTGGAAAGAGTATCTAAAAAATGTGTATTTGGGTGAAGAACTGGCAGGAATCTCTATGACTCTCTTGAGGTAGCCTATGATTCGTCACCAGCAGAATCAAATCAGCAACTTCTAGAAACCCCTTTCAAAAGTAACGATGTTTCTCTTAAGATACACAACTAGTGGCGGATCGCTTCAGGCACACTGGAAACAGTATCTAAAAAATGTGTATTTGGGTGAGCAACTGGCACGAAACACTGTGACTCTCTTAGGGTAACCAATATCTCGTCACCAGTATAATCACATCTTCAAAGTCAAGAAACCGCTGGCAAGAGTAACGATGTTTCTCTTAAGATACACAACTAGTGGCGTATCGCTTCAGGCAGACAGGCCACAGTATCTCAAAATGTGTATTTGGGTGAGCAACTGGCAGAAAGCACTATGACTCTCTTAAGGTAGCCAATGCCTCGTCACCAACAAAATGTCATCACCAACTTCAAGAAACCGCTTGCAAAGGTAACGAAGCTTCTCATAAGATACACAGCTAGTGGGGTGTCACTTGAGGCAGACTGGCCAAAGTATCAAAAAAATGTGTATTTGGGTGAGCAACTAGCAGGAATCACTATGACACTCATAGGGTAGCCAATGCCTCGTCACCAGCATAATCACATCAGCAACTTCAAAAAAACCCTGGCAAAAGTTACAGTGACTCTTAAGATACACAACTAGTGGCGTAGCTATCAGGCAGACTGGAAAGAGTATCTAAAAAATGTGTATTTGTGTGAAGAACTGGCAGGAATCTCTATGACTCTCTTGAGGTAGCCAATGCCTCGTCACCAGCAGAATCAAATCAGCAACTTCTAGAAACCCCTGGCAAAAGTAACGATGTTTCTCTTAAGATACACAACTAGTGGCGTATCGCTTCAGGCACACTGGAAACAGTATCTAAAAAATGTGTATTTGGGTGAGCAACTGGCACGAAACACTGTGACTCTCTTAGGTTAGCCAATATCTCGTCACCAGTATAATCACAGCTTCAAAGTCAAGAAACCGCTGGCAAGAGTAACGATGTTTCTCTTAAGATACACAACTAGTGGCGTATCGCTTCAGGCAGACTGGCCACAGTATCTCAAAATGTGTATTTGGGTGAGCAACTGGCAGGAAGCACTATGACTCTCTTAAGGTAGCCAATGCCTCGTCACCAACATAATCCCATCACCAACTTCAAGAAACCGCTTGCAAAGGTAACGAAGCTTCTCATAAGATACACAGCTAGTGGGGTGTCACTTGAGGCAGACTGGCCAAAGTATCAAAAAAATGTGTATTTGGGTGAGCAACTAGCAGGAATCACGATGACACTCATAGGGTAGCCAATGCCTCGTCACCAGCATAATCACATCAGCAACTTCAAGAAACCCCTGGCAAAAGTTACAATGACTCTTAAGATACACAACTAGTGGCGTAGCTATCAGGCAGACTGGAAAGAGTATCAAAACAATGTGTATTTGGATGAGCAACTGGCAGGAAACACTGTGACTCTCTTAGGGTAGCCAATATCTCGTCACCAGTATAATCACATCTTCAAAGTCAAGTAACCGCTGGCAAGAGTAACGATGTTTCTCTTAAGATACACAACTAGTGGCGTATCGCTTCAGGCAGACTGGCCACAGTATCTCAAAATGTGTATTTGGGTGAGCAACTGGCAGAAAGCACTATGACTCTCTTAAGGTAGCCAATGCCTCGTCACCAACATAATCCCATCACCAACTTCAGGAAACCGCTTGCAAAGTTAACGAAGCTTCTCATAAGATACACAGCTAGTGGGGTGTCACTTGAGGCAGACTGGCCAAAGTATCAAAAAAATGTGTATTTGTGTGAGCAACTAGCAGGAATCACTATGACACTCATAGGGCAGACAATGCCTCGTCACCAGCATAATCACATCAGCAACTTCAAGAAACCCCTGGCAAAAGTTACAATGACTCTTAAGATACACAACTAGTGGCGTAGCTATCAGGCAGATTGGAAAGAGTATCTAAAAAATGTGTATTTGGGTGAAGAACTGGCAGGAATCTCTATGACTCTCTTGAGGTAGCCTATGATTCGTCACCAGCAGAATCAAATCAGCAACTTCTAGAAACCCCTTTCAAAAGTAACGATGTTTCTCTTAAGATACACAACTAGTGGCGTATCGCACAGGCACACGAAACAGTATCTAAAAAATGTGTATTTGGGTGAGCAACTGGAACGAAACACTGTGACTCTCTTAGGGTAACCAATATCTCGTCACCAGTATAATCACATCTTCAAAGTCAAGAAACCGCTGGCAAGAGTAACGATGTTTCTCTTAAGATACACAACTAGTGGCGTATCGCTTCAGGCAGACTGGCCACAGTATCTCAAAATGTGTATTTGGGTGAGCAACTGGCAGAAAGCACTATGACTCTCTTAAGGTAGCCAATGCCTCGTCACCAACATAATCCCATCACCAACTTCAGGAAACCGCTTGCAAAGGTAACGAAGCTTCTCATAAGATACACAGCTAATGGGGTGTCACTTGAGGCAGACTGGCCAAAGTATCAAAAAAATGTGTATTTGGGTGAGCAACTAGCAGCAATCACTATGACACTCATAGGGTAGCCAATGCTTCGTCACCAGCATAATCACATCAGCAACTTCAAGAAACCCCTGGCAAAAGTTACAATGACTCTTAAGATACACAACTAGTGGCGTAGCTATCAGGCAGACTGGAAAGAGTATCTAAAAAATGTGTATTTGGGTGAAGAACTGGCAGGAATCTCTATGACTCTCTTGAGGTAGCCAATGATTCGTCACCAGCAGAATCAAATCAGCAACTTCTAGAAACCCCTTTCAAAAGTAACGATGTTTCTCTTAAGATACACAACTAGTGGCGTATCGCTTCAGGCACACTGGAAACAATATCTAAAAAATGTGTATTTGGGTGAGCAACTGGCACGAAACACTGTGACTCTCTTAGGGTAACCAATATCTCGTCACCAGTATAATCACATCTTCAAAGTCAAGAAACCGCTGGCAAGAGTAACGATGTTTCTCTTAAGATACACAACTAGTGGCGTATCGCTTCAGGCAGACTGGCCACAGTATCTCAAAATGTGTATTTGGGTGAGCAACTGGCAGAAAGCACTATGACTCTCTTAAGGTAGCCAATGCCTCGTCACCAACATAATCCCATCACCAACTTCAGGAAACCGCTTGCAAAGGTAACGAAGCTTCTCATAAGATACACAGCTAATGGGGTGTCACTTGAGGCAGACTGGCCAAAGTATCAAAAAAATGTGTATTTGGGTGAGCAACTAGCAGGAATCACTATGACACTCATAGGGTAGCCAATGCTTCGTCACCAGCATAATCACATCAGCAACTTCAAGAAACCCCTGGCAAAAGTTACAATGACTCTTAAGATACACAACTAGTGGCGTAGCTATCAGGCAGACTGTAAAGAGTATCTAAAAAATGTGTATTTGGGTGAAGAACTGGCAGAAATCTCTATGACTCTCTTGAGGTAGCCAATGATTCGTCACCAGCAGAATCAAATCAGCAACTTCTAGAAACCCCTTTCAAAAGTAACGATGTTTCTCTTAAGATACACAACTAGTGGCGTATCGCTTCAGGCACACTGGAAACAATATCTAAAAAATGTGTATTTGGGTGAGCAACTGGCACGAAACACTGTGACTCTCTTAGGGTAACCAATATCTCGTCACCAGTATAATCACATCTTCAAAGTCAAGAAACCGCTGGCAAGAGTAACGATGTTTCTCTTAAGATACACAACTAGTGGCGTATCGCTTCAGGCAGACAGGCCACAGTATCTCAAAATGTGTATTTGGGTGAGCAACTGGCAGAAAGCACTATGACTCTCTTAAGGTAGCCAATGCCTCGTCACCAACATAATGCCATCACCAACTTCAAGAAACCGCTTGCAAAGGTAACGAAGCTTCTCATAAGATACACAGCTAGTGGGGTGTCACTTGAGGCAGACTGGCCAAAGTATCAAAAAAATGTGTATTTGTGTGAGCAACTAGCAGGAATCACTATGACACTCATAGGGCAGACAATGCCTCGTCACCAGCATAATCACATCAGCAACTTCAAGAAACCCCTGGCAAAAGTTACAATGACTCTTACGATACACAACTAGTGGCGTAGCTATCAGGCAGATTGGAAAGAGTATCTAAAAAATGTGTATTTGGGTGAAGAACTGGCAGGAATCTCTATGACTCTCTTGAGGTAGCCTATGATTCGTCACCAGCAGAATCAAATCAGCAACTTCTAGAAACCCCTTTCAAAAGTAACGATGTTTCTCTTAAGATACACAACTAGTGGCGTATCGCTTCAGGCACACTGGAAACAGTATCTAAAAAATGTGTATTTGGGTGAGCAACTGGCACGAAACACTGTGACTCTCTTAGGGTAACCAATATCTCGTCACCAGTATAATCACATCTTCAAAGTCAAGAAACCGCTGGCAAGAGTAACGATGTTTCTCTTAAGATACACAACTAGTGGCGTATCGCTCAGGCAGACTGGCCACAGTATCTCAAAATGTGTATTTGGGTGAGCAACTGGCAGAAAGCACTATGACTCTCTTAAGGTAGCCAATGCCTCGTCACCAACATAATCCTATCACCAACTTCAGGAAACCGCTTGCAAAGGTAACGAAGCTTCTCATAAGATACACAGCTAATGGGGTGTCACTTGAGGCAGACTGGCCAAAGTATCAAAAAAATGTGTATTTGGGTGAGCAACTAGCAGGAATCACTATGACACTCATAGGGTAGCCAATGCTTCGTCACCAGCATAATCACATCAGCAACTTCAAGAAACCCCTGGCAAAAGTTACAATGACTCTTAAGATACACAACTAGTGGCGTAGCTATCAGGCAGACTGGAAAGAGTATCTAAAAAATGTGTATTTGGGTGAAGAATTGGCAGGAATCTCTATGACTCTCTTGAGGTAGCCAATGATTCGTCACCAGCAGAATCAAATCAGCAACTTCTAGAAACCCCTTTCAAAAGTAACGATGTTTCTCTTAAGATACACAACTAGTGGCGTATCGCTTCAGGCACACTGGAAACAATATCTAAAAAATGTGTATTTGGGTGAGCAACTGGCACGAAACACTGTGACTCTCTTAGGGTAACCAATATTTCGTCACCAGTATAATCACATCTTCAAAGTCAAGAAACCGCTGGCAAGAGTAACGATGTTTCTCTTAAGATACACAACTAGTGGCGTATCGCTTCAGGCAGACTGGCCACAGTATCTCAAAATGTGTATTTGGGTGAGCAACTGGCAGGAAGCACTATGACTCTCTTAAGGTAGCCAATGCCTCGTCACCAACATAATGCCATCACCAACTTCAAGAAACCGCTTGCAAAGGTAACGAAGCTTCTCATAAGATACACAGCTAGTGGGGTGTCACTTGAGGCAGACTGGCCAAAGTATCAAAAAAATGTGTATTTGTGTGAGCAACTAGCAGGAATCACTATGACACTCATAGGGCAGACAATGCCTCGTCACCAGCATAATCACATCAGCAACTTCAAGAAACCCCTGGCAAAAGTTACAATGACTCTTAAGATACACAACTAGTGGCGTAGCTATCAGGCAGATTGGAAAGAGTATCTAAAAAATGTGTATTTGGGTGAAGAACTGGCAGGAATCTCTATGACTCTCTTGAGGTAGCCTATGATTCGTCACCAGCAGAATCAAATCAGCAACTTCTAGAAACCCCTTTCAAAAGTAACGATGTTTCTCTTAAGATACACAACTAGTGGCGTATCGCTTCAGGCACACTGGAAACAGTATCTAAAAAATGTGTATTTGGGTGAGCAACTGGCACGAAACACTGTGACTCTCTTAGGGTAACCAATATCTCGTCACCAGTATAATCACATCTTCAAAGTCAAGAAACCGCTGGCAAGAGTAACGATGTTTCTCTTAAGATACACAACTAGTGGCGTATCGCTTCAGGCAGACGCCACAGTATCTCAAAATGTGTATTTGGGTGAGCAACTGGCAGAAAGCACTATGACTCTCTTAAGGTAGCCAATGCCTCGTCACCAACATAATCCCATCACCAACTTCAGGAAACCGCTTGCAAAGGTAACGAAGCTTCTCATAAGATACACAGCTAATGGGGTGTCACTTGAGGCAGACTGGCCAAAGTATCAAAAAAATGTGTATTTGGGTGAGCAACTAGCAGGAATCACTATGACACTCATAGGGTAGCCAATGCTTCGTCACCAGCATAATCACATCAGCAACTTCAAGAAACCCCTGGCAAAAGTTACAATGACTCTTAAGATACACAACTAGTGGCGTAGCTATCAGGCAGACTGGAAAGAGTATCTAAAAAATGTGTATTTGGGTGAAGAACTGGCAGGAATCTCTATGACTCTCTTGAGGTAGCCAATGATTCGTCACCAGCAGAATCAAATCAGCAACTTCTAGAAACCCCTTTCAAAAGTAACGATGTTTCTCTTAAGATACACAACTAGTGGCGTATCGCTTCAGGCACACTGGAAACAATATCTAAAAAATGTGTATTTGGGTGAGCAACTGGCACGAAACACTGTGACTCTCTTAGGGTAACCAATATCTCGTCACCAGTATAATCACATCTTCAAAGTCAAGAAACCGCTGGCAAGAGTAACGATGTTTCTCTTAAGATACACAACTAGTGGCGTATCGCTTCAGGCAGACTGGCCACAGTATCTCAAAATGTGTATTTGGGTGAGCAACTGGCAGAAAGCACTATGACTCTCTTAAGGTAGCCAATGCCTCGTCACCAACATAATCCCATCACCAACCTCAGGAAACCGCTTGCAAAGGTAACGAAGCTTCTCATAAGATACACAGCTAATGGGGTGTCACTTGAGGCAGACTGGCCAAAGTATCAAAAAAATGTGTATTTGGGTGAGCAACTAGCAGGAGTCACTATGACACTCATAGGGTAGCCAATGCCTCGTCACCAGCATAATCACATCAGCAACTTCAAGAAACCCCTGGCAAAAGTTACAATGACTCTTAAGATACACAACTAGTGGCGTAGCTATCAGGCAGACTGGAAAGAGTATCTAAAAAATGTGTATTTGGGTGAAGAACTGGCAGGAATCTCTATGACTCTCTTGAGGTAGCCAATGATTCGTCAACAGCAGAATCAAATCAGCAACTTCTAGAAACCCCTTTCAAAAGTAACGATGTTTCTCTTAAGATACACAACTAGTGGCGTATCGCTTCAGGCACACTGGAAACAATATCTAAAAAATGTGTATTTGGGTGAGCAACTGGCACGAAACACTGTGACTCTCTTAGGGTAACCAATATCTCGTCACCAGTATAATCACATCTTCAAAGTCAAGAAACCGCTGGCAAGAGTAACGATGTTTCTCTTAAGATACACAACTAGTGGCGTATCGCTTCAGGCAGACAGGCCACAGTATCTCAAAATGTGTATTTGGGTGAGCAACTGGCAGAAAGCACTATGACTCTCTGAAGGTAGCCAATGCCTCGTCACCAACATAATGCCATCACCAACTTCAAGAAACCGCTTGCAAAGGTAACGAAGCTTCTCATAAGATACACAGCTAGTGGGGTGTCACTTGAGGCAGACTGGCCAAAGTATCAAAAAAATGTGTATTTGTGTGAGCAACTAGCAGGAATCACTATGACACTCATAGGGCAGACAATGCCTCGTCACCAGCATAATCACATCAGCAACTTCAAGAAACCCGTGGCAAAAGTTACAATGACTCTTTAAATACACAACCAGTGGCGTAGCTATCAGGCAGATTGGAAAGAGTATCTAAAAAATGTGTATTTGGGTGAAGAACTGGCAGGAATCTCTATGACTCTCTTGAGGTAGCCTATGATTCGTCACCAGCAGAATCAAATCAGCAACTTCTAGAAACCCCTTTCAAAAGTAACGATGTTTCTCTTAAGATACACAACTAGTGGCGGATCGCTTCAGGCACACTGGAAACAGTATCTAAAAAATGTGTATTTGGGTGAGCAACTGGCACGAAACACTGTGACTCTCTTAGGGTAACCAATATCTCGTCACCAGTATAATCACATCTTCAAAGTCAAGAAACCGCTGGCAAGAGTAACGATGTTTCTCTTAAGATACACAACTAGTGGCGTATCGCTTCAGGCAGACTGGCCACAGTATCTCAAAATGTGTATTTGGGTGAGCAACTGGCAGAAAGCACTATGACTCTCTTAAGGTAGCCAATGCCTCGTCACCAACATAATCCCATCACCAACTTCAGGAAACCGCTTGCAAAGGTAACGAAGCTTCTCATAAGATACACAGCTAATGGGGTGTCACTTGAGGCAGACTGGCCAAAGTATCAAAAAAATGTGTATTTGGGTGAGCAACTAGCAGGAATCACTATGACACTCATAGGGTAGCCAATGCTTCGTCACCAGCATAATCACATCAGCAACTTCAAGAAACCCCTGGCAAAAGTTACAATGACTCTTAAGATACACAACTAGTGGCGTAGCGATCAGGCAGACTGGAAAGAGTATCAAAACAATGTGTATTTGGATGAGCAACTGGCAGGAAACACTGTGACTCTCTTAGGGTAGCCAATATCTCGTCACCAGTACAATCACATCTTCAAAGTCAGGAAACCGCTGGCAAGAGTAACGATGTTTCTCTTAAGATACACAACTAGTGGCGTATCGCTTCAGGCAGACTGGCCACAGTATCTCAAAATGTGTATTTGGGTGAGCAACTGGCAGAAAGCACTATGACTCTCTTAAGGTAGCCAATGCCTCGTCACAAACATAATCCCATCACCAACTTCAGGAAACCGCTTGCAAAGGTAACGAAGCTTCTCATAAGATACACAGCTAGTGTTGTGTCACTTGAGGCAGACTGGCCAAAGTATCAAAAAAATGTGTATTTGGGTGAGCAACTAGCAGGAATCACTATGACACTCATAGGGCAGTCAATGCCTCGTCACCAGCATAATCACATCAGCAACTTCAAGAAACCCCTGGCAAAAGTTACAATGACTCTTAAGATACACAACTAGTGGCGTAGCTATCAGGCAGACTGGAAAGAGTATCTAAAAAATGTGTATTTGGGTGAAGAACTGGCAGGAATCTCTATGACTCTCTTGAGGTAGCCTATGATTCGTCACCAGCAGAATCAAATCAGCAACTTCTAGAAACCCCTTTCAAAAGTAACGATGTTTCTCTTAAGATACACAACTAGTGGCGTATCGCTTCAGGCACACTGGAAACAGTATCTAAAAAATGTGTATTTGGGTGAGCAACTGGCACGAAACACTGTGACTCTCTTAGGGTTGCCAATATCTCGTCACCAGTACAATCACATCTTCAAAGTCAAGAAACGGCTGGCAAGAGTAACGATGTTTCTCTTAAGATACACAACTAGTGGCGTATCGCTTCAGGCAGACTGGCCACAGTATCTCAAAATGTGTATTTGGGTGAGCAACTGGCAGAAAGCACTATGACACTCTGAAGGTAGCCAATGCCTCGTCACCAACATAATCACATCACCAACTTCAAGAAACCGCTTGCAAAGGTAACGCAGCTTCTCATAAGATACACAGCTAGTGGGGTGTCACTTGAGGCAGACTGGCCAAAGTATCAAAAAAATGTGTATTTGGGTGAGCAACTAGCAGGAATCACTATGACACTCATAGGGCAGCCAATGCCTCGTCACCAGCATAATCACATCAGCAACTTCAAGAAACCCCTGGCAAAAGTTACAATGACTCTTAAGATACACAACTAGTGGCGTAGCTATCAGGCAGACTGGAAAGAGTGTCTAAAAAATGTGTATTTGGGTGAAGAACTGGCAGGAATCTCTATGACTCTCTTGAGGTAGCCTATGATTCGTCACCAGCAGAATCAAATCAGCAACTTCTAGAAACCCCTTTCAAAAGTAACGATGTTTCTCTTAAGATACACAATTAGTGGCGTATCGCTTCAGGCACACTGGAAACAGTATCTAAAAAATGTGTATTTGGGTGAGCAACTGGCACGAAACACTGTGACTCTCTTAGGGTTGCCAATATCTCGTCACCAGTACAATCACATCTTCAAAGTCAAGAAACCGCTGGCAAGAGTAACGATGTTTCTCTTAAGATACACAACTAGTGGCGTATCGCTTCAGGCAGACTGGCCACAGTATCTCAAAATGTGTATTTGGGTGAGCAACTGGCAGGAAGCACTATGACTCTCTTAAGGTAGTCAATGCCTCGTCACCAACATAATCCCATCACCAACTTCAAGAAACCGCTTGCAAAGGTAACGAAGCTTCTCATAAGATACACAGCTAGTGGGGTGTCACTTGAGGCAGAGTGGCCAAAGTATCAAAAAAATGTGTATTTGGGTGAGCAACTAGCAGGAATCACTATGACACTCATAGGGTAGCCAATGCCTCGTCACCAGCATAATCACATCAGCAACTTCAAGAAACCCCTGGCAAAAGTTACAATGACTCTTAAGATACACAACTAGTGGCGTAGCTATCAGGCAGACTGGAAAGAGTATCTAAAAAATGTGTATTTGGGTGAAGAACTGGCAGGAATCTCTATGACTCTCTTGAGGTAGCCTATGATTCGTCACCAGCAGAATCAAATCAGCAACTTCTAGAAACCCCTTTCAAAAGTAACGATGTTTCTCTTAAGATACACAACTAGTGGCGTATCGCTTCAGGCACACTGGAAACAGTATCTAAAAAATGTGTATTTGGGTGAGCAACTGGCACGAAACACTGTGACTCTCTTAGGGTAACCAATATCTCGTCACCAGTACAATCACATCTTCAAAGTCAAGAAACCGCTGGCAAGAGTAACGATGTTTCTCCTAAGATACACAAGTAGTGGCGTATCGCTTCAGGCAGACTGGCCACAGTATCTCAAAATGTGTATTTGGGTGAGCAACTGGCAGAAAGCACTATGACTCTCTGAAGGTAGCCAATGCCTCGTCACCAACATAATCCCATCACCAACTTCATGAAACCGCTTGCAAAGGTAACGAAGCTTCTCATAAGATACACAGCTAGTGGGGTGTCACTTGAGGCAGACTGGCCAAAGTATCAAAAAAATGTGTATTTGGGTGAGCAATTAGCAGGAATCACTATGACACTCATAGGGTAGCCAATGCCTCGTCACCAGCATAATCACATCAGCAACTTCAAGAAACCCCTGGCAAAAGTTACAATGACTCTTAAGATACACAACTAGTGGCGTAGCTATCAGGCAGACTGGAAAGAGTATCTAAAAAATGTGTATTTGGGTGAAGAACTGGCAGGAATCTCTATGACTCTCTTGAGGTAGCCTATGATTCGTCACCAGCAGAATCAAATCAGCAACTTCTAGAAACCCCTTTCAAAAGTAACGATGTTTCTCTTAAGATACACAATTAGTGGCGTATCGCTTCAGGCACACTGGAAACAGTATCTAAAATATGTGTATTTGGGTGAGCAACTGGCACGAAACACTGTGACTCTCTTAGGGTTGCCAATATCTCGTCACCAGTACAATCACATCTTCAAAGTCAAGAAACCGCTGGCAAGAGTAACGATGTTTCTCTTAAGATACACAACTAGTGGCGTATCGCTTCAGGCAGACTGGCCACAGTATCTCAAAATGTGTATTTGGGTGAGCAACTGGCAGGAAGCACTATGACTCTCTGAAGGTAGCCAATGCCTCGTCACCAACATAATCCCATCACCAACTTCAGGAAACCGCTTGCAAAGGTAACGAAGCTTCTCATAAGATACACAGCTAGTGGGGTGTCACTTGAGGCAGACTGGCCAAAGTATCAAAAAATGTGTATTTGGGTGAGCAACTAGCAGGAATCACTATGACACTCATAGGGTAGCCAATGCCTCGTCACCAGCATAATCACATCAGCAACTTCAAGAAACCCCTGGCAAAAGTTACAATGACTCTTAAGATACACAACTAGTGGCGTAGCTATCAGGCAGACTGGAAAGAGTATCTAAAAAATGTGTATTTGGGTGAAGAACTGGCAGGAATCTCTATGACTCTCTTGAGGTAGCCAATGCCTCGTCACCAGCAGAATCAAATCAGCAACTTCTAGAAACCCCTGGCAAAAGTAACGATGTTTCTCTTAAGATACACAACTAGTGGCGTATCGCTTCAGGCACACTGGAAACAGTATCTAAAAAATGTGTATTTGGGTGAGCAACTGGCACGAAACACTGTGACTCTCTTAGGGTTGCCAATATCTCGTCACCAGTACAATCACATCTTCAAAGTCAAGAAACCGCTGGCAAGAGTAACGATGTTTCTCTTAAGATACACAACTAGTGGCGTATCGCTTCAGGCAGACTGGCCACAGTATCTCAAAATGTGTATTTGGGTGAGCAACTGGCAGAAAGCACTATGACTCTCTGAAGGTAGCCAATGCCTCGTCACCAACATAATCACATCACCAACTTCAAGAAACCGCTTGCAAAGGTAACGCAGCTTCTCATAAGATACACAGCTAGTGGGGTGTCACTTGAGGCAGACTGGCCAAAGTATCAAAAAAATGTGTATTTGGGTGAGCAACTAGCAGGAATCACTATGACACTCATAGGGTAGCCAATGCCTCGTCACCAACATAATCACATCAGCAACTTCAAGAAACCCCTGGCAAAAGTTACAATGACTCTTAAGATACACAACTAGTGGCGTAGCTATCAGGCAGACTGGAAAGAGTATCTAAAAAATGTGTATTTGTGTGAAGAACTGGCAGGAATCTCTATGACTCTCTTGAGGTAGCCTATGATTCGTCACCAGCAGAATCAAATCAGCAACTTCTAGAAACCCCTTTCAAAAGTAACGATGTTTCTCTTAAGATACACAATTAGTGGCGTATCGCTTCAGGCACACTGGAAACAGTATCTAAAAAATGTGTATTTGGGTGAGCAACTGGCACGAAACACTGTGACTCTCTTAGGGTTGCCAATATCTCGTCACCAGTACAATCACATCTTCAAAGTCAAGAAACCGCTGGCAAGAGTAACGATGTTTCTCTTAAGATACACAACTAGTGGCGTATCGCTTCAGGCAGACTGGCCACAGTATCTCAAAATGTGTATTTGGGTGAGCAACTGGCAGGAAGCACTATGACTCTCTTAAGGTAGCCAATGCCTCGTCACCAACATAATCCCATCACCAACTTCAGGAAACCGCTTGCAAAGGTAACGAAGCTTCTCATAAGATACACAGCTAGTGGGGTGTCACTTGAGGCAGACTGGCCAAAGTATCAAAAAAATGTGTATTTGGGTGAGCAACTAGCAGGAATCACTATGACACTCATAGGGCAGCCAATGCCTCGTCACCAGCATAATCACATCAGCAACTTCAAGAAACCCCTGGCAAAAGTTACAATGACTCTTAAGATACACAACTAGTGGCGTAGCTATCAGGCAGACTGGAAAGAGTATCTAAAAAATGTGTATTTGGGTGAAGAACTGGCAGGAATCTCTATGACTCTCTTGAGGTAGCCAGTGATTCGTCACCAGCAGAATCAAATCAGCAACTTCTAGAAACCCCTTTCAAAAGTAACGATGTTTCTCTTAAGATACACAACTAGTGGCGTATCGCTTCAGGCACACTGGAAACAGTATCTAAAAAATGTGTATTTGGGTGAGCAACTGGCACGAAACACTGTGACTCTCCTAGGGTAACCAATATCTCGTCACCAGTATAATCACATCTTCAAAGTCAAGAAACCGCTGGCAAGAGTAACGATGTTTCTCTTAAGATACACAACTAGTGGCGTATCGCTTCAGGCAGACTGGCCACAGTATCTCAAAATGTGTATTTGGGTGAGCAACTGGCAGAAAGCACTATGACTCTCTTAAGGTAGCCAATGCCTCGTCACCAACATAATCCCATCACCAACTTCAGGAAACCGCTTGCAAAGGTAACGAAGCTTCTCATAAGATACACAGCTAGTGGGGTGTCACTTGAGGCAGACTGGCCAAAGTATCAAAAAAATGTGTATTTGGGTGAGCAACTAGCAGGAATCACTATGACACTCATAGGGCAGCCAATGCCTCGTCACCAGCATAATCACATCAGCAACTTCAAGAAACCCCTGGCAAAAGTTACAATGACTCTTAAGATACACAACTAGTGGCGTAGCTATCAGGCAGACTGGAAAGAGTATCTAAAAAATGTGTATTTGGGTGAAGAACTGGCAGGAATCTCTATGACTCTCTTGAGGTAGCCAGTGATTCGTCACCAGCAGAATCAAATCAGCAACTTCTAGAAACCCCTTTCAAAAGTAACGATGTTTCTCTTAAGATACACAACTAGTGGCGTATCGCTTCAGGCACACTGGAAACAGTATCTAAAAAATGTGTATTTGGGTGAGCAACTGGCACGAAACACTGTGACTCTCTTAGGGTAACCAATAACTCGTCACCAGTATAATCACATCTTCAAAGTCAAGAAACCGCTGGCAAGAGTAACGATGTTTCTCTTAAGATACACAACTAGTGGCGTATCGCTTCAGGCAGACTGGCCACAGTATCTCAAAATGTGTATTTGGGTGAGCAACTGGCAGAAAGCACTACGACTCTCTTAAGGTAGCCAATGCCTCGTCACAAACATAATCCCATCACCAACTTCAGGAAACCGCTTGCAAAGGTAACGAAGCTTCTCATAAGATACACAGCTAGTGGGGTGTCACTTGAGGCAGACTGGCCAAAGTATGAAAAAAATGTGTATTTGGGTGAGCAACTAGCAGGAATCACTATGACAGTCATAGGGCAGACAATGCCTCGTCACCAGCATAATCACATCAGCAACTTCAAGAAACCCCTGGCAAAAGTTACAATGACTCTTAAGATACACAACTAGTGGCGTAGCTATCAGGCAGACTGAAAAGAGTATCTAAAAAATGTGTATTTGGGTGAAGAACTGGCAGGAATCTCTATGACTCTCTTGAGGTAGCCTATGATTCGTCACCAGCAGAATCAAATCAGCAACTTCTAGAAACCCCTTTCAAAAGTAACGATGTTTCTCTTAAGATACACAACTAGTGGCGTATCGCTTCAGGCACACTGGAAACAGTATCTAAAAAATGTGTATTTGGGTGAGCAACTGGCACGAAACACTGTGACTCTCTTAGGGTTGCCAATATCTCGTCACCAGTACAATCACATCTTCAAAGTCAAGAAACCGCTGGCAAGAGTAACGATGTTTCTCTTAAGATACACAACTAGTGGCGTATCGCTTCAGGCAGACTGGCCACAGTATCTCAAAATGTGTATTTGGGTGAGCAACTGGCAGAAAGCACTATGACTCTCTGAAGGTAGCCAATGCCTCGTCACCAACATAATCACATCACCAACTTCAAGAAACCGCTTGCAAAGGTAACGCAGCTTCTCATAAGATACACAGCTAGTGGGGTGTCACTTGAGGCAGACTGGCCAAAGTATCAAAAAAATGTGTATTTGGGTGAGCAACTAGCAGGAATCACTATGACACTCATAGGGTAGCCAATGCCTCGTCACCAACATAATCACATCAGCAACTTCAAGAAACCCCTGGCAAAAGTTACAATGACTCTTAAGATACACAACTAGTGGCGTAGCTATCAGGCAGACTGGAAAGAGTATCTAAAAAATGTGTATTTGGGTGAAGAACTGGCAGGAATCTCTATGACTCTCTTGAGGTAGCCAATGCCTCGTCACCAGCAGAATCAAATCAGCAACTTCTAGAAACCCCTGGCAAAAGTAACGATGTTTCTCTTAAGATACACAACTAGTGGCGTATCGCTTCAGGCACACTGGAAACAGTATCTAAAAAATGTGTATTTGGGTGAGCAACTGGCACGAAACACTGTGACTCTCTTAGGGTAACCAATATCTCGTCACCAGTATAATCACATCTACAAAGTCAAGAAACCGCTGGCAAGAGTAACGATGTTTCTCTTAAGATACACAACTAGTGGCGTATCGCTTCAGGCAGACTGGCCACAGTATCTCAAAATGTGTATTTGGGTGAGCAACTGGCAGAAAGCACTATGACTCTCTGAAGGTAGCCAATGCCTCGTCACCAACATAATCACATCACCAACTTCAAGAAACCGCTTGCAAAGGTAACGCAGCTTCTCATAAGATACACAGCTAGTGGGGTGTCACTTGAGGCAGACTGGCCAAAGTATCAAAAAAATGTGTATTTGGGTGAGCAACTAGCAGGAATCACTATGACACTCATAGGGTAGCCAATGCCTCGTCACCAGCATAATCACATCAGCAACTTCAAGAAACCCCTGGCAAAAGTTACAATGACTCTTAAGATACACAACTAGTGGCGTAGCTATCAGGCAGACTGGAAAGAGTATCTAAAAAATGTGTATTTGGGTGAAGAACTGGCAGGAATCTCTATGACTCTCTTGAGGTAGCCTATGATTCGTCACCAGCAGAATCAAATCAGCAACTTCTAGAAACCCCTTTCAAAAGTAACGATGTTTCTCTTAAGATACACAACTAGTGGCGTATCGCTTCAGGCACACTGGAAACAGTATCTAAAAAATGTGTATTTGGGTGAGCAACTGGCACTTAACACTGTGACTCTCTTAGGGTTGCCAATATCTCGTCACCAGTACAATCACATCTTCAAAGTCAAGAAACCGCTGGCAAGAGTAACGATGTTTCTCTTAAGATACACAACTAGTGGCGTATCGCTTCAGGAAGAATGGCCACAGTATCTCAAAATGTGTATTTGGGTGAGCAACTGGCAGGAAGCACTTTGACTCTCTTAAGGTAGCCAATGCCTCGTCACCAACATAATCCCATCACCAACTTCAAGAAACCGCTTGCAAAGGTAACGAAGCTTATAATAAGATACACAGCTAGTGGGGTGTCACTTGAGGCAGACTGGCCAAAGTATCAAAAAAATGTGTATTTGGGTGAGCAACTAGCAGGAATCACTATGACACTCATAGGGTAGCCAATGCCTCGTCACCAGCATAATCACATCAGCAACTTCAAGAAACCCCTGGCAAAAGTTACAATGACTCTTAAGATACACAACTAGTGGCGTAGCTATCAGGCAGACTGGAAAGAGTATCTAAAAAATGTGTATTTGGGTGAAGAACTGGCAGGAATCTCTATGACTCTCTTGAGGTAGCCAATGCCTCGTCACCAGCAGAATCAAATCAGCAACTTCTAGAAACCCCTGGCAAAAGTAACGATGTTTCTCTTAAGATACACAACTAGTGGCGTATCGCTTCAGGCACACTGGAAACAGTATCTAAAAAATGTGTATTTGGGTGAGCAACTGGCACGAAACACTGTGACTCTCTTAGGGTTGCCAATATCTCGTCACCAGTACAATCACATCTTCAAAGTCAAGAAACCGCTGGCAAGAGTAACGATGTTTCTCTTAAGATACACAACTAGTGGCGTATCGCTTCAGGCAGACTGGCCACAGTATCTCAAAATGTGTATTTGGGTGAGCAACTGGCAGGAAGCACTATGACTCTCTGAAGGTAGCCAATGCCTCGTCACCAACATAATCCCATCACCAACTTCAAGAAACCGCTTGCAAAGGTAACGAAGCTTATAATAAGATACACAACTAGTGGCGTATCGCTTCAGGCACACTGGAAACAGTATCTAAAAAATGTGTATTTGGGTGAGCAACTGGCACGAAACACTGTGACTCTCTTAGGGTAACCAATATCTCGTCACCAGTATAATCACATCTTCAAAGTCAAGAAACCGCTGGCAAGAGTAACGATGTTTCTCTTAAGATACACAACTAGTGGCGCATCGCTTCAGGCAGACTGGCCACAGTATCTCAAAATGTGTATTTGGGTGAGCAACTGGCAGAAAGCACTATGACTCTCTTAAGGTAGCCAATGCCTCGTCACAAACATAATCCCATCACCAACTTCAGGAAACCGCTTGCAAAGGTAACGAAGCTTCTCATAAGATACACAGCTAGTGGGGTGTCACTTGAGGCAGACTGGCCAAAGTATCAAAAAAATGTGTATTTGGGTGAGCAACTAGCAGGAATCACTATGAGACTCATAGGGCAGACAATGCCTCGTCACCAGCATGATCACATCAGCAACTTCGAGAAACCCCTGGCAAAAGTTACAATGACTCTTAAGATACACAACTAGTGGCGTAGCTATCAGGCAGACTGGAAAGAGTATCTAAAAAATGTGTATTTGTGTGAAGAACTGGCAGGAATCTCTATGACTCTCTTGAGGTAGCCTATGATTCGTCACCAGCAGAATCAAATCAGCAACTTCTAGAAACCCCTTTCAAAAGTAACGATGTTTCTCTTAAGATACACAACTAGTGGCGTATCGCTTCAGGCACACTGGAAGCAGTATCTAAAAAATATGTATTTGGGTGAGCAACTGGCACGAAACACTGTGACTCTCTTAGGGTTGCCAATATCTCGTCACCAGTACAATCACATCTTCAAAGTCAAGAAACCGCTGGTAAGAGTAACGATGTTTCTCTTAAGATACACAACTAGTGGCGTATCGCTTCAGGCAGACTGGCCACAGTATCTCAAAATGTGTATTTGGGTGAGCAACTGGCAGGAAGCACTATGACTCTCTTAAGGTAGCCAATGCCTCGTCACCAACATAATCCCATCACCAACTTCAAGAAACCGCTTGCAAAGGTAACGAAGCTTCTCATAAGATACACAGCTAGTGGGGTGTCACTTGAGGCAGACTGGCCAAAGTATCAAAAAAATGTGTATTTGGGTGAGCAACTAGCAGGAATCACTATGACACTCATAGGGTAGCCAATGCCTCGTCACCAGCATAATCACATCAGCAACTTCAAGAAACCCCTGGCAAAAGTTACAATGACTCTTAAGATACACAAATAGTGGCGTAGCTATCAGGCAGACTGGAAAGAGTATCTAAAAAATGTGTATTTGGGTGAAGAACTGGCAGGAATCTCTATGACTCTCTTGAGGTAGCCAATGCCTCGTCACCAGCAGAATCAAATCAGCAACTTCTAGAAACCCCTGGCAAAAGTAACGATGTTTCTCTTAAGATACACAACTAGTGGCGTATCGCTTCAGGCACACTGGAAACAGTATCTAAAAAATGTGTATTTGGGTGAGCAACTGGCACGAAACACTGTGACTCTCTTAGGGTAACCAATATCTCGTCACCAGTATAATCACATCTTCAAAGTCAAGAAACCGCTGGCAAGAGTAACGATGTTTCTCTTAAGATACACAACTAGTGGCGTATCGCTTCAGGCAGACTGGCCACAGTATCTCAAAATGTGTATTTGGGTGAGCAACTGGCACAAAGCACTATGACTCTCTTAAGGTAGCCAATGCCTCGTCACAAACATAATCCCATCACCAACTTCAGGAAACCGCTTGCAAAGGAAACGAAGCTTCTCATAAGATACACAGCTAGTGGGGTGTCACTTGAGGCAGACTGGCCAAAGTATCAAAAAAATGTGTATTTGGGTGAGCAACTAGCAGGAATCGCTATGACACTCATAGGGCAGACAATGCCTCGTCACCAGCATAATCACATCAGCAACTTCAAGAAACCCCTGGCAAAAGTTACAATGACTCTTAAGATACACAACTAGTGGCGTAGCTATCAGGCAGACTGGAAAGAGTATCTAAAAAATGTGTATTTGTGTGAAGAACTGGCAGGAATCTCTATGACTCTCTTGAGGTAGCCTATGATTCGTCACCAGCAGAATCAAATCAGCAACTTCTAGAAACCCCTTTCAAAAGTAACGATGTTTCTCTTAAGATACACAACTAGTGGCGTATCGCTTCAGGCACACTGGATACAGTATCTAAAAAATGTGTATTTGGGTGAGCAACTGGCACGAAACACTGTGACTCTCTTAGGGTTGCCAATATCTCGTCACCAGTACAATCACATCTTCAAAGTCAAGAAACCGCTGGCAAGAGTAACGATGCTTCTCTTAAGATACACAACTAGTGGCGTATCGCTTCAGGCAGACTGGCCACAGTATCTCAAAATGTGTATTTGGGTGAGCAACTGGCAAGAAGCACTATGACTCTCTTAAGGTAGCCAATGCCTCGTCACCAACATAATCCCATCACCAACTTCAGGAAACCGCTTGCAAAGGTAACGAAGCTTCTCATAAGATACACAGCTAGTGGGGTGTCACTTGAGGCAGACTGGCCAAAGTATCAAAAAAATGTGTATTTGGGTGAGCAACTAGCAGGAATCACTATGACACTCATAGGGTAGCCAATGCCTCGTCACCAGCATAATCACATCAGCAACTTCAAGAAACCCCTGGCAAAAGTTACAATGACTCTTAAGATACACAAATAGTGGCGTAGCTATCAGGCAGACTGGAAAGAGTATCTAAAAAATGTGTATTTGGGTGAAGAACTGGCAGGAATCTCTATGACTCTCTTGAGGTAGCCAATGCCTCGTCACCAGCAGAATCAAATCAGCAACTTCTAGAAACCCCTGACAAAAGTAACGATGTTTCTCTTAAGATACACAACTAGTGGCGTATCGCTTCAGGCACACTGGAAACAGTATCTAAAAAATGTGTATTTGGGTGAGCAACTGGCACGAAACACTGTGACTCTCTTAGGGTAACCAATATCTCGTCACCAGTATAATCACATCTTCAAAGTCAAGAAACCGCTGGCAAGAGTAACGATGTTTCTCTTAAGATACACAACTAGTGGCGTATCGCTTCAGGCAGACTGGCCACAGTATCTCAAAATGTGTATTTGGGTGAGCAACTGGCAGAAAGCACTATGACTCTCTTAAGGTAGCCAATGCCTCGTCACAAACATAATCCCATCACCAACTTCAGGAAACCGCTTGCAAAGGAAACGAAGCTTCTCATAAGATACACAGCTAGTGGGGTGTCACTTGAGGCAGACTGGCCAAAGTATCAAAAAAATGTGTATTTGGGTGAGCAACTAGCAGGAATCACTATGACACTCATAGGGCAGCCAATGCCTCGTCACCAGCATAATCACATCAGCAACTTCAAGAAACCCCTGGCAAAAGTTACAATGACTCTTAAGATACACAACTAGTGGCGTAGCTATCAGGCAGACTGGAAAGAGTATCTAAAAAATGTGTATTTGGGTGAAGAACTGGCAGGAATCTCTATGACTCTCTTCAGGTAGCCAGTGATTCGTCACCAGCAGAATCAAATCAGCAACTTCTAGAAACCCCTTTCAAAAGTAACGATGTTTCTCTTAAGATACACAACTAGTGGCGTATCGCTTCAGGCACACTGGAAACAGTATCTAAAAAATGTGTATTTGGGTGAGCAACTGGCACGAAACACTGTGACTCTCTTAGGGTAACCAATATCTCGTCACCAGTATAATCACATCTTCAAAGTCAAGAAACCGCTGGCAAGAGTAACGATGTTTCTCTTAAGATACACAACTAGTGGCGTATCGCTTCAGGCAGACTGGCCACAGTATCTCAAAATGTGTATTTGGGTGAGCAACTGGCAGAAAGCACTATGACTCTCTTAAGGTAGCCAATGCCTCGTCACAAACATAATCCCATCACCAACTTCAGGAAACCGCTTGCAAAGGTAACGAAGCTTCTCATAAGATACACAGCTAGTGGGGTGTCACTTGAGGCAGACTGGCCAAAGTATCAAAAAAATGTGTATTTGGGTGAGCAACTAGCAGGAATCACTATGACACTCATAGGGCAGACTATGCCTCGTCACCAGCATAATCACATCAGCAACTTCAAGAAACCCCTGGCAAAAGTTACAATGACTCTTAAGATACACAACTAGTGGCGTAGCTATCAGGCAGACTGGAAAGAGTATCTAAAAAATGTGTATTTGGGTGAAGAACTGGCAGGAATCTCTATGACTCTCTTGAGGTAGCCAGTGATTCGTCACCAGCAGAATCAAATCAGCAACTTCTAGAAACCCCTTTCAAAAGTAACGATGTTTCTCTTAAGATACACAGCTAGTGGCGAATCGCTTCAGGCACACTGGAAACAGTATCTAAAAAATGTGTATTTGGGTGAGCAACTGGCACGAAACACTGTGACTCTCTTAGGGTTGCCAATATCTCGTCACCAGTACAATCACATCTTCAAAGTCAAGAAACCGCTGGCAAGAGTAACGATGTTTCTCTTAAGATACACAACTAGTGGCGTATCGCTTCAGGGAGACTGGCCACAGTATCTCAAAATGTGTATTTGGGTGAGCAACTGGCAGAAAGCACTATGACTCTCTGAAGGTAGCCAATGCCTCGTCACCAACATAATCACATCACCAACTTCAAGAAACCGCTTGCAAAGGTAACGCAGCTTCTCATAAGATACACAGCTAGTGGGGTGTCACTTGAGGCAGACTGGCCAAAGTATCAAAAAAATGTGTATTTGTGTGAGCAACTAGCAGGAATCACTATGACACTCATAGGGTAGCCAATGCCTCGTCACCAGCATAATCACATCAGCAACTTCAAGAAACCCCTGGCAAAAGTTACAATGACTCTTAAGATACACAACTAGTGGCGTAGCTATCAGGCAGACTGGAAAGAGTATCTAAAAAATGTGTATTTGGGTGAAGAACTGGCAGGAATCTCTATGACTCTCTTGAGGTAGCCTATGATTCGTCACCAGCAGAATCAAATCAGCAACTTCTAGAAACCCCTTTCAAAAGTAACGATGTTTCTCTTAAGATACACAATTAGTGGCGTATCGCTTCAGGCACACTGGAAACAGTATCTAAAAAATGTGTATTTGGGTGAGCAACTGGCACGAAACACTGTGACTCTCTTAGGGTTGCCAATATCTCGTCACCAGTACAATCACATCTTCAAAGTCAAGAAACCGCTGGCAAGAGTAACGATGTTTCTCTTAAGATACACAACTAGTGGCGTATCGCTTCAGGCAGACTGGCCACAGTATCTCAAAATGTGTATTTGGGTGAGCAACTGGCAGAAAGCACTATGACTCTCTTAAGGTAGCCAATGCCTCGTCACAAACATAATCCCATCACCAACTTCAGGAAACCGCTTGCAAAGGTAACGAAGCTTCTCATAAGATACACAGCTAGTGGGGTGTCACTTGAGGCAGACTGGCCAAAGTATCAAAAAAATGTGTATTTGGGTGAGCAACTAGGAGGAATCGCTATGACACTCATAGGGCAGACAATGCCTCGTCACCAGCATAATCACATCAGCAACTTCAAGAAACCCCTGGCAAAAGTTACAATGACTCTTAAGATACACAACTAGTGGCGTAGCTATCAGGCAGACTGGATAGAGTATCTAAAAAATGTGTATTTGTGTGAAGAACTGGCAGGAATCTCTATGACTCTCTTGAGGTAGCCTATGATTCGTCACCAGCAGAATCAAATCAGCATATTCTAGAAACCCCTTTCAAAAGTAACGATGTTTCTCTTAAGATACACAACTAGTGGCGTATCGCTTCAGGCACACTGGAAACAGTATCTAAAAAATGTGTATTTGGGTGAGCAACTGGCACGAAACACTGTGACACTCTTAGGGTTGCCAATATCTCGTCACCAGTACAATCACATCTTCAAAGTCAAGAAACCGCTGGCAAGAGTAACGATGTTTCTCTTAAGATACACAACTAGTGGCGTATCGCTTCAGGCAGACTGGCCACAGTATCTCAAAATGTGTATTTGGGTGAGCAACTGGCAGAAAGCACTATGACTCTCTGAAGGTAGCCAATGCCTCGTCACCAACATAATCACATCACCAACTTCAAGAAACCGCTTGCAAAGGTAACGCAGCTTCTCATAAGATACACAGCTAGTGGGGTGTCACTTGAGGCAGACTGGCCAAAGTATCAAAAAAATGTGTATTTGGGTGAGCAACTAGCAGGAATCACTATGACTCTCATAGGGTAGCCAATGCCTCGTCACCAGCATAATCACATCAGCAACTTCAAGAAACCCCTGGCAAAAGTTACAATGACTCTTAAGATACACAACTAGTGGCGTAGCTATCAGGCAGACTGGAAAGAGTATCTAAAAAATGTGTATTTGTGTGAAGAACTGGCAGGAATCTCTATGACTCTCTTGAGGTAGCCTATGATTCGTCACCAGCAGAATCAAATCAGCAACTTCTAGAAACCCCTTTCAAAAGTAACGATGTTTCTCTTAAGATACACAACTAGTGGCGTATCGCTTCAGTCACACTGGAAACAGTATCTAAAAAATGTGTATTTGGGTGAGCAACTGGCACGAAACACTGTGACTCTCTTAGGGTTGCCAATATCTCGTCACCAGTACAATCACATCTTCAAAGTCAAGAAACCGCTGGCAAGAGTAACGATGTTTCTCTTAAGATACACAACTAGTGGCGTATCGCTTCAGGCAGACTGGCCACAGTATCTCAAAATGTGTATTTGGGTGAGCAACTGGCAGGAAGCACTATGACTCTCTTAAGGTAGCCAATGCCTCGTCACCAACATAATCCCATCACCAACTTCAGGAAACCGCTTGCAAAGGTAACGAAGCTTCTCATAAGATACACAGCTAGTGGGGTGTCACTTGAGGCAGACTGGCCAAAGTATCAAAAAAATGTGTATTTGAGTGAGCAACTAGCAGGAATCACTATGACACTCATAGGGCAGACAATGCCTCGTCACCAGCATAATCACATCAGCAACTTCAAGAAACCCCTGGCAAAAGTTACAATGACTCTTAAGATACACAACTAGTGGCGTAGCTATCAGGCAGACTGGAAAGAGTATCTAAAAAATGTGTATTTGGGTGAAGAACTGGCAGGAATCTCTATGACTCTCATGAGGTAGCCTATGATTCGTCACCAGAAGAATCAAATCAGCAACTTCTAGAAACCCCTTTCAAAAGTAACGATGTTTCTCTTAAGATACACAATTAGTGGCGTATCGCTTCAGGCACACTGGAAACAGTATCTAAAAAATGTGTATTTGGGTGAGCAACTGGCACGAAACACTGTGACTCTCTTAGGGTTGCCAATATCTCGTCACCAGTACAATCACATCTTCAAAGTCAAGAAACCGCTGGCAAGAGTAACGATGTTTCTCTTAAGATACACAACTAGTGGCGTATCGCTTCAGGCAGACTGGCCACAGTATCTCAAAATGTGTATTTGGGTGAGCAACTGGCAGAAAGCACTATGACTCTCTTAAGGTAGCCAATGCCTCGTCACAAACATAATCCCATCACCAACTTCAGGAAACCGCTTGCAAAGGTAACGAAGCTTCTCATAAGATACACAGCTAGTGGGGTGTCACTTGAGGCAGACAGGCCAAAGTATCAAAAAAATGTGTATTTGGGTGAGCAACTAGGAGGAATCGCTATGACACTCATAGGGCAGACAATGCCTCGTCACCAGCATAATCACATCAGCAACTTCAAGAAACCCCTGGCAAAAGTTACAATGACTCTTAAGATACACAACTAGTGGCGTAGCTATCAGGCAGACTCGATAGAGTATCTAAAAAATGTGTATTTGTGTGAAGAACTGGCAGGAATCTCTATGACTCTCTTGAGGTAGCCTATGATTCGTCACCAGCAGAATCAAATCAGCAACTTCTAGAAACCCCTGGCAAAAGTAAAGATGTTTCTCTTAAGATACACAACTAGTGGCGTATCGCTTCAGGCACACTGGAAACAGTATCTAAAAAATGTGTATTTGGGTGAGCAACTGGCACGAAACACTGTGACTCTCTTAGGGTTGCCAATATCTCGTCACCAGTACAATCACATCTTCAAAGTCAAGAAACCGCTGGCAAGAGTAACGATGTTTCTCTTAAGATACACAACTAGTGGCGTATCGCTTCAGGCAGACTGGCCACAGTATCTCAAAATGTGTATTTGGGTGAGCAACTGGCAGAAAGCACTATGACTCTCTGAAGGTAGCCAATGCCTCGTCACCAACATAATCACATCACCAACTTCAAGAAACCGCTTGCAAAGGTAACGCAGCTTCTCATAAGATACACAGCTAGTGGGGTGTCACTTGAGGCAGACTGGCCAAAGTATCAAAAAAATGTGTATTTGGGTGAGCAACTAGCAGGAATCACTATGACTCTCATAGGGTAGCCAATGCCTCGTCACCAGCATAATCACATCAGCAACTTCAAGAAACCCCTGGCAAAAGTTACAATGACTCTTAAGATACACAACTAGTGGCGTAGCTATCAGGCAGACTGGAAAGAGTATCTAAAAAATGTGTATTTGTGTGAAGAACTGGCAGGAATCTCTATGACTCTCTTGAGGTAGCCTATGATTCGTCACCAGCAGAATCAAATCAGCAACTTCTAGAAACCCCTTTCAAAAGTAACGATGTTTCTCTTAAGATACACAACTAGTGGCGTATCGCTTCAGTCACACTGGAAACAGTATCTAAAAAATGTGTATTTGGGTGAGCAACTGGCACGAAACACTGTGACTCTCTTAGGGTTGCCAATATCTCGTCACCAGTACAATCACATCTTCAAAGTCAAGAAACCGCTGGCAAGAGTAACGATGTTTCTCTTAAGATACACAACTAGTGGCGTATCGCTTCAGGCAGACTGGCCACAGTATCTCAAAATGTGTATTTGGGTGAGCAACTGGCAGGAAGCACTATGACTCTCTTAAGGTAGCCAATGCCTCGTCACCAACATAATCCCATCACCAACTTCAGGAAACCGCTTGCAAAGGTAACGAAGCTTCTCATAAGATACACAGCTAGTGGGGTGTCACTTGAGGCAGACTGGCCAAAGTATCAAAAAAATGTGTATTTGGGTGAGCAACTAGCAGGAATCACTATGACACTCATAGGGCAGACAATGCCTCGTCACCAGCATAATCACATCAGCAACTTCAAGAAACCCCTGGCAAAAGTTACAATGACTCTTAAGATACACAACTAGTGGCGTAGCTATCAGGCAGACTGGAAAGAGTATCTAAAAAATGTGTATTTGGGTGAAGAACTGGCAGGAATCTCTATGACTCTCATGAGGTAGCCTATGATTCGTCACCAGAAGAATCAAATCAGCAACTTCTAGAAACCCCTTTCAAAAGTAACGATGTTTCTCTTAAGATACACAATTAGTGGCGTATCGCTTCAGGCACACTGGAAACAGTATCTAAAAAATGTGTATTTGGGTGAGCAACTGGCACGAAACACTGTGACTCTCTTAGGGTTGCCAATATCTCGTCACCAGTACAATCACATCTTCAAAGTCAAGAAACCGCTGGCAAGAGTAACGATGTTTCTCTTAAGATACACAACTAGTGGCGTATCGCTTCAGGCAGACTGGCCACAGTATCTCAAAATGTGTATTTGGGTGAGCAACTGGCAGAAAGCACTATGACTCTCTTAAGGTAGCCAATGCCTCGTCACAAACATAATCCCATCACCAACTTCAGGAAACCGCTTGCAAAGGTAACGAAGCTTCTCATAAGATACACAGCTAGTGGGGTGTCACTTGAGGCAGACAGGCCAAAGTATCAAAAAAATGTGTATTTGGGTGAGCAACTAGGAGGAATCGCTATGACACTCATAGGGCAGACAATGCCTCGTCACCAGCATAATCACATCAGCAACTTCAAGAAACCCCTGGCAAAAGTTACAATGACTCTTAAGATACACAACTAGTGGCGTAGCTATCAGGCAGACTCGATAGAGTATCTAAAAAATGTGTATTTGTGTGAAGAACTGGCAGGAATCTCTATGACTCTCTTGAGGTAGCCTATGATTCGTCACCAGCAGAATCAAATCAGCAACTTCTAGAAACCCCTGGCAAAAGTAACGATGTTTCTCTTAAGATACACAACTAGTGGCGTATCGCTTCAGGCACACTGGAAACAGTATCTAAAAAATGTGTATTTGGGTGAGCAACTGGCACGAAACACTGTGACTCTCTTAGGGTTGCCAATATCTCGTCACCAGTACAATCACATCTTCAAAGTCAAGAAACCGCTGGCAAGAGTAACGATGTTTCTCTTAAGATACACAACTAGTGGCGTATCGCTTCAGGCAGACTGGCCACAGTATCTCAAAATGTGTATTTGGGTGAGCAACTGGCAGAAAGCACTATGACTCTCTGAAGGTAGCCAATGCCTCGTCACCAACATAATCACATCACCAACTTCAAGAAACCGCTTGCAAAGGTAACGCAGCTTCTCATAAGATACACAGCTAGTGGGGTGTCACTTGAGGCAGACTGGCCAAAGTATCAAAAAAATGTGTATTTGGGTGAGCAACTAGCAGGAATCACTATGACTCTCATAGGGTAGCCAATGCCTCGTCACCAGCATAATCACATCAGCAACTTCAAGAAACCCCTGGCAAAAGTTACAATGACTCTTAAGATACACAACTAGTGGCGTAGCTATCAGGCAGACTGGAAAGAGTATCTAAAAAATGTGTATTTGTGTGAAGAACTGGCAGGAATCTCTATGACTCTCTTGAGGTAGCCTATGATTCGTCACCAGCAGAATCAAATCAGCAACTTCTAGAAACCCCTTTCAAAAGTAACGATGTTTCTCTTAAGATACACAACTAGTGGCGTATCGCTTCAGGCACACTGGAAACAGTATCTAAAAAATGTGTATTTGGGTGAGCAACTGGCACGAAACACTGTGACTCTCTTAGGGTTGCCAATATCTCGTCACCAGTACAATCACATCTTCAAAGTCAAGAAACCGCTGGCAAGAGTAACGATGTTTCTCTTAAGATACACAACTAGTGGCGTATCGCTTCAGGCAGACTGGCCACAGTATCTCAAAATGTGTATTTGGGTGAGCAACTGGCAGAAAGCACTATGACTCTCTGAAGGTAGCCAATGCCTCGTCACCAACATAATCACATCACCAACTTCAAGAAACCGCTTGCAAAGGTAACGCAGCTTCTCATAAGATACACAGCTAGTGGGGTGTCACTTGAGGCAGACTGGCCAAAGTATCAAAAAAATGTGTATTTGGGTGAGCAACTAGCAGGAATCACTATGACACTCATAGGGTAGCCAATGCCTCGTCACCAGCATAATCACATCAGCAACTTCAAAAAACCCCTGGCAAAAGTTACAATGACTCTTAAGATACACAACTAGTGGCGTAGCTATCAGGCAGACTGGAAAGAGTATCTAAAAAATGTGTATTTGGGTGAAGAACTGGCAGGAATCTCTATGACTCTCTTGAGGTAGCCTATGATTCGTCACCAGAAGAATCAAATCAGCAACTTCTAGAAACCCCTTTCAAAAGTAACGATGTTTCTCTTAAGATACACAATTAGTGGCGTATCGCTTCAGGCACACTGGAAACAGTATCTAAAAAATGTGTATTTGGGTGAGCAACTGGCACGAAACACTGTGACTCTCTTAGGGTTGCCAATATCTCGTCACCAGTACAATCACATCTTCAAAGTCAAGAAACCGCTGGCAAGAGTAACGATGTTTCTCTTAAGATACACAACTAGTGGCGTATCGCTTCAGGCAGACTGGCCACAGTATCTCAAAATGTGTATTTGGGTGAGCAACTGGCAGAAAGCACTATGACTCTCTGAAGGTAGCCAATGCCTCGTCACCAACATAATCACATCACCAACTTCAAGAAACCGCTTGCAAAGGTAACGCAGCTTCTCATAAGATACACAGCTATTGGGGTGTCACTTGAGGCAGACTGGCCAAAGTATCAAAAAAATGTGTATTTGGGTGAGCAACTAGCAGGAATCACTATGACTCTCATAGGGTAGCCAATGCCTCGTCACCAGCATAATCACATCAGCAACTTCAAGAAACCCCTGGCAAAAGTTACAATGACTCTTAAGATACACAACTAGTGGCGTAGCTATCAGGCAGACTGGAAAGAGTATCTAAAAAATGTGTATTTGTGTGAAGAACTGGCAGGAATCTCTATGACTCTCTTGAGGTAGCCTATGATTCGTCACCAGCAGAATCAAATCAGCAACTTCTAGAAACCCCTTTCAAAAGTAACGATGTTTCTCTTAAGATACACAACTAGTGGCGTATCGCTTCAGTCACACTGGAAACAGTATCTAAAAAATGTGTATTTGGGTGAGCAACTGGCACGAAACACTGTGACTCTCTTAGGGTTGCCAATATCTCGTCACCAGTACAATCACATCTTCAAAGTCAAGAAACCGCTGGCAAGAGTAACGATGTTTCTCTTAAGATACACAACAAGTGGCGTATCGCTTCAGGCAGACTGGCCACAGTATCTCAAAATGTGTATTTGGGTGAGCAACTGGCAGGAAGCACTATGACTCTCTTAAGGTAGCCAATGCCTCGTCACCAACATAATCCCATCACCAACTTCAGGAAACCGCTTGCAAAGGTAACGAAGCTTCTCATAAGATACACAGCTAGTGGGGTGTCACTTGAGGCAGACTGGCCAAAGTATCAAAAAAATGTGTATTTGGGTGAGCAACTAGCAGGAATCACTATGACACTCATAGGGCAGACAATGCCTCGTCACCAGCATAATCACATCAGCAACTTCAAGAAACCCCTGGCAAAAGTTACAATGACTCTTAAGATACACAACTAGTGGCGTAGCTATCAGGCAGACTGGAAAGAGTATCTAAAAAATGTGTATTTGTGTGAAGAACTGGCAGGAATCTCTATGACTCTCTTGAGGTAGCCTATGATTCGTCACCAGCAGAATCAAATCAGCAACTTCTAGAAACCCCTTTCAAAAGTAACGATGTTTCTCTTAAGATACACAACTAGTGGCGTATCGCTTCAGGCACACTGGAAACAGTATCTAAAAGATGTGTATTTGGGTGAGCAACTGGCACGAAACACTGTGACTCTCTTAGGGTTGCCAATATCTCGTCACCAGTACAATCACATCTTCAAAGTCAAGAAACCGCTGGCAAGAGTAACGATGTTTCTCTTAAGATACACAACTAGTGGCGTATCGCTTCAGGCAGACTGGCCACAGTATCTCAAAATGTGTATTTGGGTGAGCAACTGGCAGGAAGCACTATGACTCTCTTAAGGTAGCCAATGCCTCGTCACCAACATAATCCCATCACCAACTTCAGGAAACCGCTTCCAAAGGTAACGAAGCTTCTCATAAGATACACAGCTAGTGGGGTGTCACTTGAGGCAGACTGGCCAAAGTATCAAAAAAATGTGTATTCGGGTGAGCAACTAGCAGGAATCACTATGACACTCATAGGGCAGCCAATGCCTCGTCACCAGCATAATCACATCAGCAACTTCAAGAAACCCCTGGCAAAAGTTACAATGACTCTTAAGATACACAACTAGTGGCGTAGCTATCAGGCAGACTGGAAAGAGTATCTAAAAAATGTGTATTTGGGTGAAGAACTGGCAGGAATCTCTATGATTCTCTTGAGGTAGCCAGTGATTCGTCACCAGCAGAATCAAATCAGCAACTTCTAGAAACCCCTTTCAAAAGTAACGATGTTTCTCTTAAGATACACAACTAGTGGCGTATCGCTTCAGGCACACTGGAAACAGTATCTAAAAAATATGTATTTGGGTGAGCAAATGGCACGAAACACTGTGACTCTCTTAGGGTAACCAATATCTCGTCACCAGTATAATCACATCTTCAAAGTCAAGAAACCGCTGGCAAGAGTAACGATGTTTCTCTTAAGATACACAACTAGTGGCGTATCGCTTCAGGCAGACTGGCCACAGTATCTCAAAATGTGTATTTGGGTGAGCAACTGGCAGAAAGCACTATGACTCTCTGAAGGTAGCCAATGCCTCGTCACCAACATAATCACATCACCAACTTCAAGAAACCGCTTGCAAAGGTAACGCAGCTTCTCATAAGATACACAGCTAGTGGGGTGTCACTTGAGGCAGACTGGCCAAAGTATCAAAAAAATGTGTATTTGGGTGAGCAACTAGCAGGAATCACTATGACACTCATAGGGTAGCCAATGCCTCGTCACCAGCATAATCACATCAGCAACTTCAAGAAACCCCTGGCAAAAGTTACAATGACTCTTAAGATACACAACTAGTGGCGTAGCTATCAGGCAGACTGGAAAGAGTATCTAAAAAATGTGTATTTGGGTGAAGAACTGGCAGGAATCTCTATGACTCTCTTGAGGTAGCCTATCATTCGTCACCAGCAGAATCAAATCAGCAACTTCTAGAAACCCCTTTCAAAAGTAACGATGTTTCTCTTAAGATACACAATTAGTGGCGTATCGCTTCAGGCACACTGGAAACAGTATCTAAAAAATGTGTATTTGGGTGAGCAACTGGCACGAAACACTGTGACTCTCTTAGGGTTGCCAATATCTCGTCACCTGTACAATCACATCTTCAAAGTCAAGAAACCGCTGGCAAGAGTAACGATGCTTCTCTTAAGATACACAACTAGTGGCGTATCGCTTCAGGCAGACTGGCCACAGTATCTCAAAATGTGTATTTGGGTGAGCAACTGGCAGAAAGCACTATGACTCTCTGAAGGTAGCCAATGCCTCGTCACCAACATAATCACATCACCAACTTCAAGAGACCGCTTGCAAAGGTAACGCAGCTTCTCATAAGATACACAGCTAGTGGGGTGTCACTTGAGGCAGACTGGCCAAAGTATCAAAAAAATGTGTATTTGGGTGAGCAACTAGCAGGAATCACTATGACACTCATAGGGCAGACAATGCCTCGTCACCAGCATAATCACATCAGCAACTTCAAGAAACCCCTGGCAAAAGTTACAATGACTCTTAAGATACACAACTAGTGGCGTAGCTATCAGGCAGACTGGAAAGAGTTTCTAAAAAATGTGTATTTGTGTGAAGAACTGGCAGGAATCTCTATGACTCTCTTGAGGTAGCCTATGATTCGTCACCAGCAGAATCAAATCAGCAACTTCTAGAAACCCCTTTCAAAAGTAACGATGTTTCTCTTAAGATACACAACTAGTGGCGTATCGCTTCAGGCACACTGGAAACAGTATCTAAAAAATGTGTATTTGGGTGAGCAACTGGCACGAAACACTGTGACTCTCTTAGGGTTGCCAATATCTCGTCACCAGTACAATCACATCTTCAAAGTCAAGAAACCGCTGGCAAGAGTAACGATGTTTCTCTTAAGATACACAACTAGTGGCGTATCGCTTCAGGCAGACTGGCCACAGTATCTCAAAATGTGTATTTGGGTGAGCAACTGGCAGAAAGCACTATGACTCTCTGAAGGTAGCCAATGCCTCGTCACCAACATAATCACATCACCAACTTCAAGAAACCGCTTGCAAAGGTAACGCAGCTTCTCATAAGATACACAGCTAGTGGGGTGTCACTTGAGGCAGACTGGCCAAAGTATCAAAAAAATGTGTATTTGGGTGAGCAACTAGCAGGAATCACTATGACACTCATAGGGCAGACAATGCCTCGTCACCAGCATAATCACATCAGCAACTTCAAGAAACCCCTGGCAAAAGTTACAATGACTCTTAAGATACACAACTAGTGGCGTAGCTATCAGGCAGACTGGAAAGAGTATCTAAAAAATGTGTATTTGTGTGAAGAACTGGCAGGAATCTCTATGACTCTCTTGAGGTAGCCTATGATTCGTCACCAGCAGAATCAAATCAGCAACTTCTAGAAACCCCTTTCAAAAGTAACGATGTTTCTCTTAAGATACACAACTAGTGGCGTATCGCTTCAGGCACACTGGAAACAGTATCTAAAAAATGTGTATTTGGGTGAGCAACTGGCACGAAACACTGTGACTCTCTTAGGGTTGCCAATATCTCGTCACCAGTACAATCACATCTTCAAAGTCAAGAAACCGCTGGCAAGAGTAACGATGTTTCTCTTAAGATACACAACTAGTGGCGTATCGCTTCAGGCAGACTGGCCACAGTATCTCAAAATGTGTATTTGGGTGAGCAACTGGCAGAAAGCACTATGACTCTCTGAAGGTAGCCAATGCCTCGTCACCAACATAATCACATCACCAACTTCAAGAAACCGCTTGCAAAGGTAACGCAGCTTCTCATAAGATACACAGCTAGTGGGGTGTCACTTGAGGCAGACTGGCCAAAGTATCAAAAAAATGTGTATTTGGGTGAGCAACTAGCAGGAATCACTATGACACTCATAGGGTAGCCAATGCCTCGTCACCAGCATAATCACATCAGCAACTTCAAAAAACCCCTGGCAAAAGTTACAATGACTCTTAAGATACACAACTAGTGGCGTAGCTATCAGGCAGACTGGAAAGAGTATCTAAAAAATGTGTATTTGGGTGAAGAACTGGCAGGAATCTCTATGACTCTCTTGAGGTAGCCTATGATTCGTCACCAGAAGAATCAAATCAGCAACTTCTAGAAACCCCTTTCAAAAGTAACGATGTTTCTCTTAAGATACACAATTAGTGGCGTATCGCTTCAGGCACACTGGAAACAGTATCTAAAAAATGTGTATTTGGGTGAGCAACTGGCACGAAACACTGTGACTCTCTTAGGGTTGCCAATATCTCGTCACCAGTACAATCACATCTTCAAAGTCAAGAAACCGCTGGCAAGAGTAACGATGTTTCTCTTAAGATACACAACTAGTGGCGTATCGCTTCAGGCAGACTGGCCACAGTATCTCAAAATGTGTATTTGGGTGAGCAACTGGCAGAAAGCACTATGACTCTCTTAAGGTAGCCAATGCCTCGTCACAAACATAATCCCATCACCAACTTCAGGAAACCGCTTGCAAAGGTAACGAAGCTTCTCATAAGATACACAGCTAGTGGGGTGTCACTTGAGGCAGACTGGCCAAAGTATCAAAAAAATGTGTATTTGGGTGAGCAACTAGGAGGAATCGCTATGACACTCATAGGGCAGACAATGCCTCGTCACCAGCATAATCACATCAGCAACTTCAAGAAACCCCTGGCAAAAGTTACAATGACTCTTAAGATACACAACTAGTGGCGTAGCTATCAGGCAGACTGGATAGAGTATCTAAAAAATGTGTATTTGTGTGAAGAACTGGCAGGAATCTCTATGACTCTCTTGAGGTAGCCTATGATTCGTCACCAGCAGAATCAAATCAGCAACTTCTAGAAACCCCTGGCAAAAGTAACGATGTTTCTCTTAAGATACAC
Source organism: Schistocerca nitens (assembly GCF_023898315.1). Taxonomy (NCBI): domain Eukaryota; kingdom Metazoa; phylum Arthropoda; class Insecta; order Orthoptera; family Acrididae; genus Schistocerca; species Schistocerca nitens. The sequence goes on along the minus strand of NC_064616.1, from coordinate 102,264,298 downwards.
AACTAGTGGCGTATCGCTTCAGGCACACTGGAAACAGTATCTAAAAAATGTGTATTTGGGTGAGCAACTGGCACGAAACACTGTGACTCTCTTAGGGTTGCCAATATCTCGTCACCAGTACAATCACATCTTCAAAGTCAAGAAACCGCTGGCAAGAGTAACGATGTTTCTCTTAAGATACACAACTAGTGGCGTATCGCTTCAGGCAGACTGGCCACAGTATCTCAAAATGTGTATTTGGGTGAGCAACTGGCAGAAAGCACTATGACTCTCTGAAGGTAGCCAATGCCTCGTCACCAACATAATCACATCACCAACTTCAAGAAACCGCTTGCAAAGGTAACGCAGCTTCTCATAAGATACACAGCTAGTGGGGTGTCACTTGAGGCAGACTGGCCAAAGTATCAAAAAAATGTGTATTTGGGTGAGCAACTAGCAGGAATCACTATGACTCTCATAGGGTAGCCAATGCCTCGTCACCAGCATAATCACATCAGCAACTTCAAGAAACCCCTGGCAAAAGTTACAATGACTCTTAAGATACACAACTAGTGGCGTAGCTATCAGGCAGACTGGAAAGAGTATCTAAAAAATGTGTATTTGTGTGAAGAACTGGCAGGAATCTCTATGACTCTCTTGAGGTAGCCTATGATTCGTCACCAGCAGAATCAAATCAGCAACTTCTAGAAACCCCTTTCAAAAGTAACGATGTTTCTCTTAAGATACACAACTAGTGGCGTATCGCTTCAGGCACACTGGAAACAGTATCTAAAAAATGTGTATTTGGGTGAGCAACTGGCACGAAACACTGTGACTCTCTTAGGGTTGCCAATATCTCGTCACCAGTACAATCACATCTTCAAAGTCAAGAAACCGCTGGCAAGAGTAACGATGTTTCTCTTAAGATACACAACTAGTGGCGTATCGCTTCAGGCAGACTGGCCACAGTATCTAAAAATGTGTATTTGGGTGAGCAACTGGCAGAAAGCACTATGACTCTCTGAAGGTAGCCAATGCCTCGTCACCAACATAATCACATCACCAACTTCAAGAAACCGCTTGCAAAGGTAACGCAGCTTCTCATAAGATACACAGCTAGTGGGGTGTCACTTGAGGCAGACTGGCCAAAGTATCAAAAAAATGTGTATTTGGGTGAGCAACTAGCAGGAATCACTATGACACTCATAGGGTAGCCAATGCCTCGTCACCAGCATAATCACATCAGCAACTTCAAAAAACCCCTGGCAAAAGTTACAATGACTCTTAAGATACACAACTAGTGGCGTAGCTATCAGGCAGACTGGAAAGAGTATCTAAAAAATGTGTATTTGGGTGAAGAACTGGCAGGAATCTCTATGACTCTCTTGAGGTAGCCTATGATTCGTCACCAGCAGAATCAAATCAGCAACTTCTAGAAACCCCTTTCAAAAGTAACGATGTTTCTCTTAAGATACACAATTAGTGGCGTATCGCTTCAGGCACACTGGAAACAGTATCTAAAAAATGTGTATTTGGGTGAGCAACTGGCACGAAACACTGTGACTCTCTTAGGGTTGCCAATATCTCGTCACCAGTACAATCACATCTTCAAAGTCAAGAAACCGCTGGCAAGAGTAACGATGTTTCTCTTAAGATACACAACTAGTGGCGTATCGCTTCAGGCAGACTGGCCACAGTATCTCAAAATGTGTATTTGGGTGAGCAACTGGCAGGAAGCACTATGACTCTCTGAAGGTAGCCAATGCCTCGTCACCAACATAATCACATCACCAACTTCAAGAAACCGCTTGCAAAGGTA